>NW_026521871.1:6290000-11290000 GCF_021234435.1 Artibeus jamaicensis
TAGAAGAATGTTCTCAAAATCTAAAAAATTACTAAGACTGCTTTTGTCCGAAAAGTTTTATACACATATGTGCACACATACACATAACCAAGGAACTGTGTTCACATTCTTTAGGCTTACTGTTCACTCAAGACCACTCTCCACTTGAGGACATTTTACTGTTTGGTTATTATCTCACAGAGCAAATGTCAGAGACACACATTGTCAGAATATGCAAGAAGGAGGATGGGATCTTTTGCAAAGGAAATATTCGGTAGACTTGAGGTAGTGAACTTCATCAGGGGCCTGTGATTGAACACATCACACAGGTGAATCCCTCACCTTCCCTTTAATTTAAATTCTATCCCCAGTCATAGTAGCTTCCACAAAACTGGTCACAGAGTTCCACAAAGTTAGGTGATTCTACTTTTATTTGTGAATCAACCTGATTTCTGATGTTTAAAAATTATATGATTTTATCAAGGTACAGAAGGTAATCCTGAAACTAACCTATTACAAATCTTTTTGACATATAAAATAGTCTTTAAGCTGCAAGAATTGGAAATGTTTGTCCTTCTACCAGTGAAGAAAGTTACATATTCAGTTTTGCTATTCCCTACCATGATTTTCATACTTATTTTCTAAGTGCAAGATGACTCAGACTGGCTTTATAATATGTAAAAGAGAGAGTTTGAAATTTAAAAATATTTAAAGTATAATGGAGCTAGATGATTCTAGGGTCATTAAAAAAAGTGATTTTTTAAAAATCTGAGTTTACTGGTGCTATCACTTTTTAAATCTTCAAATAACATTTTATAACCAGTCCCACACACACCTATCAAAGGTTAACAACTTGTAAGGCTCTAGGTTAGGCTGATCTGTATATCCAAACTTTTAAGAGATCAGTTGCTCTAACTTCATGCATCTGAAAAACAGAATGCATTTCTTGCTCCCATAATATTCTCCATCTTCCACCCACCCTTACTGTTGGCACTCCCTTCTGAGCAATCCGGGCCAGGAAACTTGATTCATCTCTAGCTCATTCTTTATTTTATTCCCTGTATGCTTTCATTCACCAAGTTCTGTGATTTCTTTTTTTCTGACAAACACCTCTCATAGTTATTTCTATTCTTGGCTTGGCAGATGTCCTGGGATTCTACTCTCTAGGGGTTTTAGGAGGCTTCCCAAGGTTGCCAAATCTTTCCTCTAGCCTACTTGTCTCTTGATTGTGTGTGAAATTAGAGAGCATTCTTATAATGTGTCAACTCATATTCTGTCCCCAAGCTTTTTCTGAAGGTTGGGGTGGGAGAATTTGGTGCAACTCCAGATTGTACCAAAATTATCTTCTCTTTGTTTCTTTCCCTCTCTTCAGTTCTTTCTATTATTCTTTCTCTTATTAGGTCCCTCTTTTGAATTTTATGGTGCGAGTTTGTACTTAAGTCTCCGTTTAGAGGCTACTGGTAATATTTCCCTGGTTTGCGCCATTATTTTGTGGTTGTTATTGTTAACTGTGTTAGGTGTTAAGAAAGAGATTATTTATTCTTCATTCCGTCACCTTTATGATGTTGAAGCAGTCACTATTTTGTACAATTTCTCTTCTGTTCTGATTCTTATCCTCTTTCTTCATGCCCTTCCCAAGCGGTACAGTAGTGTCTCCTTAACTTCAAAGGATAGGTTCCAAAACCCCCAGTGGATGCCTGAAACCTTGGATAGTACTGAATCCTATATATACTATGTTTTTTCCCTGTACATACATACCTATGATAAAGTTTAATTTGTGAATTATACAGTAATAGGTTAACAATAGTTAATAATAAAAAGAGCCAATTAGAGACATCTATTGAAAATACAAGAAACATTGTACATATTGGACAATGACGCTTCAGTCCCCTTCAAATTAGGCACCTTGGGACCTTACACAGTTCTCCCAATGACCATGGGCTGCCCCAACATAGTTTCCTGAATCTTACCAATGGTTCAAAATCTCTTCCCTTTCAAAGGTGATTTTAGTTTTGAGAAAAGCCAGAAGTTGCAGGGTACCACATCTGGGTTGTAGTGGAGCTGAGTCACCTGGGTGATTTGATGCTTCACCAAAAACTCTGTAGGAAATGTGATGCATGAGTAGGCATGTTGTCGTGGTGAAGCTGCCAATCACTAGTTGCCCATAGTGGCAGCCTTCTGAATTATCTGAATAGTGTTCATGGACAAAAGTTCAAGCTTAACACAAAATTTCATGCAGATTTGTTGCTGTACTTGATGTTATTTTGAATGCAACGGCCAAACAGTACACATGCTCACTCAGTGGCATCTACCACCCCCACTGACTAGTATAGTGAAGTCATCATTGTTCACACATGCACATTTCAGTCCACTCTTCTTGGCTGCCAGGTTCCATCACTGTAGCACAAATCATTCTCATTTTAGTAACAATGACTGTACTTTTTCTGGATAGACTTCATGTACTATAACAAAAATTATGTGAATGTGGTCTCTCTCTCTCTCTCTCTCTCTCTCCCTTTGGAATTTTCCATTTAATATTTTCAGACCATGGTTGAACATCAGTAACTGAAGCCATGGAAAGCAAAACCACATATGACTGAGGGGACCATTGACCTTTCTGGATTTGAACTCTAACCAGAACTTGACATTCCAATGCTGTGTTAAGTCTGAACAATGTTTTAAAAACCCTTTCAAATATAATTTTGCCTCCTCATCCTACATGTTCCTTACAATCACTAACCATTTGCTTAAGCAACTGCCCTCCTATGGGCCAAACAGAGAACTAAATCATTCCCACATTTGTTCTTTCAAATTGCTACCTACAATTATAAAAGCCCTTTCTTCCACCCTTGTCCTGTCCAAACTTGTAAAGGGATTTCCTGGTTACTTAAGTCCAAATAGTCTTTTCAAGACCTTGCCAAACATATATTTGAGCACTTAGGTTCTGAGAATAACAGAGTTGGCTCTTGGATAATCTACTGCAATTTAAAAATGGAGAAACTGGTGTCCAGGTAGGTTAATGTTTATAATAGTGACAATTTTTAGTTTCTACTGTGCATCATGCACAAAGGTAAGAACGTTCCATATTTTTTTAAATAAGTTTTATTCAGATATAATTAAAATGCCATATAGGTCACCAATTTAAAATGTACAATTCAATAGTTTTTTTTTTTAATATTTTATTTATTTATCTTTAGAGGGGAAGGGAAGGAGAGAGGGAGAGAAACATCAATGTACGGTTGCCTTTCGTGCGTCCCCTCCTGGGAACTGGCCTGCAGGGAACTGGTCCGCAACCTAGGTATGTGCCCTGACTGGGAATCGAACCGCCATTGTCTGGTTCGCAGGCCCGTGCTCAATCCACTGAGCTACACCAGCCTGGGCACAATTCAATAGTTTTAAATGTATTCATAGAGTGTGCAACTATCACAACCATTTGATTCCGGAGCATTTTATCACCACTAAGAGAAACCCAATGCCTAATAGTAGTCACTTCCCGTTCCTTTCGTCCCCAAACCCCTGGAAACTACCAATCTATTTTCTGGCGTTGTGAATTTCCTATTGTGAACATTTCACATAAATGGAATTGTGCATTGTGTGGTCCTATGTGGCTGGTTTCTTTCACTTAGCCTCATGTTTTCAAGTTTCATACATCATGTAGCATGAATCAGTACTTTTCTGTTGTCAAAAAATATTCTGTTGTATGTCTATAGCACATTTTGTTTATCCACTTATCTGGTGAAGGACATTTGGGTTGTTTTACTTTTCTATGAGTAACACTTATGAATAATGCTTTTGTGGATGCTGCTATTCATGTACAGGTATTTGTGTGGACATATGTTCTCATTTCTCATGGGTATCTACCTAGCAGTATAATTGCTGAGTCATTTGGTAACTGTGCTTAACCTTTTGAGGTACTGCCAGACTATTTTCCAAAGCAGCCACATCAATTTACATTCCTCCCAGCAGTGTGTGAAGGACCCACTTTTCTACATCCTCACCAACACTCATGTTCTAACTTTTTACTACAGTCATTGTACTGGGTGTCTTGTAAAGTGGTATCTCACTGTGGTGTTGATTGATTAGCCATCCAGGATATCTAATGATATTGAGCATCCTTGTGCAATATCATAATTGGCCATTTGTGTAACTGTTTTGGTGACATGTCTATTTAGGCTCTCTGCCCATTTTTATTTGGATTATATGTCTTTTTGTTATTGAGTTGTTAGAATAATTTTCCTCACTTAACTCATTTAATCCTTGTAATAGTACCCATCTGAGATTGACATACTTACCTTTATCTTATAGGTGAAACAATTGAAGTTCAAAGATGTTTCCTTATTGGACCAGGGTCCTGCTGCTCACAGGAGCAGACTGAGGATCCAGGGTCCAGTCTGCTCAGGACCAGACTCTGCTCAGAGCAGACTGAGGCTGAAACTCTGGCCATTTGCCTCTCACCCCAGGATGTTTCCCTAGACTGTGCACACTCTCGTGTTCTTCATCATTGCACTTGAAAAAAAGACAATGGGGAATAAGAATGACAATAAAATATATCAATATAATAAGTTAGAAGGACAGTGTAGAAATGAGCAGACCTAATACTGTGCATAAAAACAGGGTGAAATGAAAACAAAACCCAAAACATAATGACAATGAGGGATTAGAAGAACAGCCAAAACAGCAACTAAATTTCTGCCTCCTGGAATCATGTTGGTTACATGCATGAAAGAAAGCAACTGACCTCAGGATTATCACATCAGAGAAGGAGTACACAGGCTCTGAAACATTTGGCCCAAGCAGAAACCACTAATCTTGGTGTATGCATGGTATATAAAGAGTGGGCAGTTCAAGCACAAGGAGATCACTTGGTGCTAGGTGGTGCCCAGCACCAAGGGGCAGCACCTGGGGAAGTCAAAGAGGGTGCTGAGGGGAAGCGGCATTTGCTTTTGTCTAAGTGTATATTCTTGTACATTCAGTAAGCATTCTTGTTTGGCTACTTCCTGGGTACTGCAGGCCTGTCATCTGTTGGTTTTGACTTAGGGAGCTCACACATTGTGTGGTTAAAAGGCCCTGTTGCCTTGCCTGCTCTCTTCTCCAGGTGCATTGTTGCTGGGAGGGGTTATTCACTGGAGAAAGGTAGAGACTCACTGTCCTCATGCCCAATGGGGTTAGCCTGGGACTGGAGTCCCTACGAGCCTAGTGCTTAAGTCACTGTCATTATCCACCCCTCTGCCTTAGAGGGGTGGGGCTCCCCAGAGAGATGAATGCATTGGGGACTGTCTTGTATTGTTCCTGTTATTGTGTTGGATGGTGGTGAAGACCAGGTGCAATGTCCCCTACTGAGCCTCTGCTAGGCCCCCATGGTGCCTAGCTTGGGATGACAAATGATGGCTAGTGGGCCCACAGCCTGGTTTTGTAAATAAAGTTATATTGGAAAACACACATGCTCCTTGGTTTACATATGGCCTACAAAGACTGGAATATTTACCAGCTGAATCTCTACAGAAAGTTTTCTGGCCACTGGCTCAATGCAGCACTGGTGCCACAACAGCTGATTCTTATTCCTTCCATTGAGTTTCTTCCCTTCGATGCCACCTGACTGGCACAAAGCCATGGGAAACATTTGGGGGGGGCCACATTTTTTATCGGTTGCACTGAGACATTCTCTTCCTAGTTGAGGGTGGGTGCTAGCTGAAGCCACAATGCCACTGTTTGTTTTAAATGGTTAAAACTGTCCCTGCCTCCCTGATTCCAGGTGTTCATCGTTCCCCCAGGCATTGTCTGATGAGATCATTTGCCATTTGTGAAAATGTCTGAGAAGTTCAGTGCTTCACTTACATCATCTCATGTGCCCACATGTATCTCTGGAAGTAATGTCACTTCTTATTTGCGAAGTTCATTGCTAGGAGGGGATCAGAACACAGAGAAGTTATATAAATTGCCCAAAGTCCCCTTTGACTCACACTCAGCATCTAAATCTAGGCAGGAAGAAACATGAAGGAGTGAGAAGAGATATGACATTATAATGGAGAGTTGGTGGCAAGGACTCTAGCAAGTCAGACCTGGGGATAGAACCTTGTGCTGATTCCTAGTGTCATCCTTAGAATCTTGGTCTCCTCATTGATAAAATGAAGCGATAGTATTTTCTAGGTCATGGGGTAGTTTGGAGGGTTTCATCTGACAATGTGTATCAATTGCCTAGCAGAATACCTGCCATGTAATGCTCAGTAAATGTTAGCAGCCATTATTGTTGTTGTTGCTATTGTTGCTGTTATTGCTATTATTGTTCTTAATGTTATTTTACTTTGTAAGTGAGAGGTCCATGTCTGAACTTGAGCTTCGTGGCTTTTTATTCAGTGTCTGCAGTTAAAAAGTTGCAAAGCCCAGAGAAGAAAGATAGAGACCATAAATGATTAAATTTGGCCAGGAGTGAGAAAAAAATCTGTAGAGTATGTTTATTATCTAAAAGATGCCAGCTGCATGTTTCATTCTGTTTCCTTGTTGCCAACCAGGAATAAGGGACTAAAACTGCCAGATCTAATGATCATTCCTGGAAATGTTGGAAATCTTAATTTCTAACACTGGAAAATAATTTTTATTTAAAAAAATACACATGGCAAAATGCTACCGTATGTGAAGGTCATATCTGGTTTTCAACTTTTTGTATGAAGGCAGTAAAAACTTCCCTGGGGAAGAGCTTTCCTGGGAAGCTGTGCTTGTATTTGTTCACTTCTTAAGATCATTTCACTGTCTCACTTGGGCATCCAGCAAATATTTGTCAAGTGATTCTCATGTGCCCAGTGTTCAGCTAAGGATTTGGAGATGAGCCAGCCAGAGTCCCTGCCCTTAAGAGATTCTCATCTAGTGGGAAATCAATATGTCATAAAATAATTATGACAGGGTATGATGGAGGGATATTTTTTAAATGTATGTACCTGTCACAGAAGAAACAGAAACAGGCCCAGGAAGGATTTTCTGGAGGAGGGGACATTTGAGTTGTGACTTGAAGGATGAGCAGGAATTTACTAGACCAGTGAAGGAGGGGGGTTTGAAAAGCCATCCAAATGGACCTTTGCCATGCAATACAGTAGCCACTTGCCACATGTGGCTATGTAAGTTGAAACTAATTACAATTAAGTTAAGCATCAGTTTTTCAGTTGTACGAACCACACCTCAGGTACTTGTGGCCATCTGTGTTTAGAGGCTACCTCATTAGGCAATGCAGAATTAGATCATTTCATCACTGCAGAGAGTTCTGCTGCACTGCATTGAACTACGGTGTCGGGAAGCACAGATATCCTCAGACTGTAACAAGTTCAAGACACTGGAAGTTGTTCAGTGTTGCTGGGTGGCTGACAACTGGAGCTGGAGGGGTGAGCAGGAAGCAAGAGGAGGTGTGTGTGGCATTATGTGTCTCAGCCTTGACTTTACTTGATTTGGTACACTACCGTCGTACCCCTACCCCCAGCCACTGCAGTCATATTTCTGGCTTCTTTTCTTTATAGCTGGCATGCACTCAAATATATCACATGGTCCTAAAAAAGCAACACTACACTATATATGTACCAGGTTTCTGCAAGGGATGGCACACTTGTATTCTTGCTTTCAATACTGCCTGTGAATATTAAATATTTTAATACTTTTTCACAGTAACAAAAATTATAAAAGGAAAACAGACTTACTTTTCTCTCATAGCATACCAGTCAACATTGCTGAACCATATTTGGAGACTTACAAAATCATTGCCATGGTTATAAAATGAGCATTGTTAAAATTATTTTATTGTACTTTCATTTTAGTATTTTATTGTCTCTTTACTTGTAAGAAGTATAAAACATATGATATATTTAAATTCAGTGCTCATGAAAATAATGAGGGAAATTTACACTAAGTTGTTAATTTCATTTCTAAGTTATACTTGTTCATTAAAATCCTTAACCACTTTTTTATTACTCTGATGATCAGTCTTAGGTTGAATTGATCTCACTTAAACAAAGGTTGAGATTTGAGATTTAATCTGGAATTCTTGGAAACTTTTGCAAGTGACAGTTCACACACATTTCCTTTCAGATAATGTACTTTATTATCTTCTTTCAATATCTATCCATCCATTCTTCAGAAACCTATTCATTCAATAAATTTGTATTAAGCCCTTACGTTGTGCCAGGGTTGTACTTGAGCTGTAGCTGAGAACAGGCCAATTTCTCTTCTGTTGAGCTGATTGATGCTCTAGTGTGGCAGGAGTGACCAATATGCAAATATAACTGAACACATAAAGAATAAGCCTTCAGACTGTTCCTTATCACCTGCAGACAATAAAACAAAATGGTCGTCTGATAGATGAAGGGGAAAGGGCAGTTCTTTATCCTGTGTGGTCAGAAAATTTCTCCATGATGGGGTGACTTTAAACTGGTTCCTTAATGATGTGCAAGTGCCAGCCAGGTGAGGCTCTGGAGGAACAGCATTTCAGGCCATTACAGAGGCTCTAAGGGGGAAGGAACTTGACGTGTTAATTAAGTAGCCAGATGGCCACTACTCTTTGAGTGTGGAGAGGTGGGCAAGTGCCAGACCTAACAGGCACTGTAAGCTTCAGTTAGAACTTAGCAGGTGTTGAACACAGGAGTGATGCGCTCTGATTGGTGCCTTTAAAAGGTTATTATTGTGTGGATAATGGAAGTTAGAGGTCAAAAACAAAAGCAGGATCACCTGTTAGAGGCATTGATGGTGATGGCTTGATAGTGGTAACAATGGAAAAACGTGAGGAATTCTCAAAATATTTTGGTGGTAAGTTGACACTTATTGTTAGGTTCTAGATGTTCCCCACTTAACTGCTCTAGGGAAGATGGGCATGCTGGAGGAAGGGAGACATTTATTAAAGGGGCCTAAGTGCTAAGTACCCAAGTAAGCAAAATCATGTTTGGTTATATGTTCTACTTTAAAAAATTTTTTTTGCTGTATGCCTTTGATATGGAAGAAGTACTTGCTCTACTGCAAAGAAAAATGGTGACCTGCATTGTTTTCTACTCTTCTAGTTTATTCACTTTGGAAAAATTAATAGAATTCCTGTTAAGTACTAGGCATTATGCTAAGCACCGAAGATTCAATGGTCCGTTCCCTTGTGGGGCTTCCAGTCCAGTAGGGAAACACTTAGCAATAAGTCCACACTGACCTGTGTTTCATACTGATTCAGGGCTTTACCTCAGCACTGTTGATGTTTTGAACCTGGTAATTCTTAGTTGTGGAGGTGAGGCCATGCATAGTAGGATGTTTAGAAGCATCTCTAGTTTCTACCCACTAGATGCCAGTAACATCTTCCCAAAATATCTCCAGACAACAAAAAGTATCTCCAGACATGGTCACATATTCCCTGTGGCGCAAAAACTGTCCCCAGGTGAGAACTCATGCCCATTTTCCAACTCCTATTTGCCTAATGGCCATAACCAACAGAAGCCTTAATAATAGAGTCAAATTTAGAAGCCTAGTCTCATCGCCCTACAGGTGTGAAAGTGTTTCCTTGCATGTTAATGGTAGAACCAAATTGCTGTACTTGAAGGCAACTTGTAACAGTTGGGGTGGAACTGGTCTCCTTTCGGTTCCTCATTCAGTTTGCATAAAATTAGGAGGTGTGGGATTTCATGTTCTCAGTCTGGGGAAGCCTGTAAAAGACCAAATGATTGTTTAAGTCAAGATGCACCGATTTTGATCACTTTGTAGTGCCCTAAAAATATGAATCATTGAAAGGCATTTCGATCTGTCACAGTTTAAAAATGTTATAACCACCATTATAGCATGTTGCATTTTGGAATTAGTCCTACCAAATTAACATTCAGTGAGTGTGAAGAATTCTATGAAGAATGCGTAGATTTTACCAATTTCCTTCTCTACTGCTACCTGGATTTCAAAGTGTCATGCCTGTCAGTTCTACACTTGAGGAGTGGATTCTAGAACACAGACAGAAGACAAGCCACCATTCTATTCTGTGATGCCAATTATAGCAGCAGTGATGAGTCCTGCTGGTGATAATGTTAATGTTTACTAAGTGGACGTTAGGTGCTAGACATTGCAAAAGTTGCTTAATGTGTCATGTTTCTTTAATGATCATAGCCCTATAAGATCATCATTGTGATTTTTACCATTTTATATGTGGTGAATTGAGGTTAAATATCTTGCCTTGCTGCTAAGTCATAGGGCTGGGATTCAAACATCAGTGTGTCCTCAGAATACAGGCTCTTAACCTCTAAATCAAGGCTCATAAACTATGTGAAACTGACTCTTTAGATACCATTAACTGATCATGCTGTTCTTTTCCACTGAATCCAGATAGGGCCTCAGAATCCTTTTCAACAAAGGCTACCGCCAACTGATCAGAGCTGATATTTGAGATGACACCTACCTGCCCATCAATACTTTAATTCTACCTCCTCAATTATTACACTATGAATTCTTCTGAGGCAGAACATGGGTTTGCAGCAGACACACGTGAATCAATATCCAGTAAACTTGTAAAGAAAGGGAAAAATGGTTGAAGTGTTTTGTAAGTAACATTTCAGGCTCCTCTGAACTTTGGTCAATAGAACTAGTATTTTTCTGCTGTTATTTCCCATTTTAACTTTACAAAGGCAGATAGAACATCTTTTCTGCATGCGTGGTGTTTAGCAACACTGTGATATTGTCACATTGGTGGTTCCACAGGGACATCTTTGACCTTTGGGGGCATCCTCAGGTTTCTCATTAGTGATACATACTTTTGAGGATCAATTCTGGTGGTGTTTATTTTAGAATACACAAAATCCAGTTTAGCTACCTGGACTAATTCAGTTCATCTTTTATTCTTTTCTTCTTAAACTAGAAAGAGTTCTGTACAACAATCTAAAACTTGAAGGCTATGAAAAATATATTCCTTCCTTATTCTTTCTGTTTTTCCCTGTATTAGGTCACTCAAGGGTAGAATAAAACTGAGCTATGTCACCAACTGGCAGCTTGAAGCCTGGGATCTCTGTGCAACTAACTGTACCACTCTGTGCCACTAACAGTGGAAGAAGTAGCTCTTTTTCTGTAGATGACCCAAAACATCAACAAAACACATGGCTGACAACAAGTTTGGGTTAGGTAAAATGTTAGATCAAAATGTGGTAGTATTAAGATACTGTCACTAACTGACCAACACAATTAACTATATAATTATGAGTTTTGTAGATAAAGTTTGAAAATGTAGTGTGTTGTAATGACTGACTCAGTGATTCAGCTTTTAAATATGGTTTTAAGGCTAGTTTAAAAGTTTCTATATCTATTTTTTGCTTAAAAAAATGGAAACACTTTCCAAGGATCCATGTTTTCAGGATGCCTAAACATGACTAAAGAACACATTTTGTTTTTCGAGGTTAGGCAATGTTTTTCTAGTTGGTGGATAGGTGGGAATTGTTTTTAACTACATCTTGATTTTGGCTGGGTTTGATCTTTAATAATTTCCCAGCCCCATTTAAGTTATTGTGCTATGGCATAGGACAGTGATTAAGATTTTTTCCCTTTAAAAAAGTTCTTGAATAAATTTTCTAGTATCAATATTATAATACTCTATTTATGCATAGGTCCACACCACACTCTGAGGAATACTATTTTGTAAGTCTTGCTTTTCATTTCTGGCTTAATTTTCCAGCTCTTGACTCTGCCTGAGTACAATCTGCCCCCTAACCTCTTTAACACTAGGACTCAGAAAAGTGATGACTGGAAATTGATGGTTGTTAAATAGACTGTTAATGACCAAGAGAACCTATCAATCTTGCTGACCAGAATTATATTTAACAAAGAAGACGGCTAATTACTGGACTGTTTTGTTGATGGCTATTTTAATCACACTGACTGCCCTTGTTGGCGTGAAGAGCCATTAGGCAGCAGACGCAGGAGACAGGCCATTGTGGCAAAGTGGTGCTGATGCTGGGAACTGGACTCCAGAGGGCAATTTGTCAGTTTGCTTAGGAGGTTCGAATTTTACTTTGTTGTGCTCAACACCACTGCCTGTTCAGCTATGTCCCTCCTGATGGTGTAAAAATCTGTTAGTTTCTCTCTGTTGTTATTCTTCATCTTGCAAATTACAGAATTGTTATTTAGGGTAGACAGAGCCTGTAGGCAACTCAAGGATCCCAGAAGATATAGAGCAGGCCAAATCTATTTATGGGTGGAGTTATGTTTTATATCAAATTATTATCAAGATGCATCTTTAGCTTATAAGCTTACTTTCACCTTTTTTTCTCTTTACTTTGGAAACAATGGAGTTTTCATATGTCTGCTTTTCATAATTTTTCTAAATTCAATAGTCTTCTAAAAGCAGCTCTGTTCTCTTGAGGAAAATCGAAACAGAAATCTGAGTGCATGTGGATCTCTTGCTTCCCAAAAATTCACTGCAAGCATCTTTCAAACAAGTCATTCTTCATGGTAATATAAAATGATTTCACTTATAAGACATCTATGAATATCCAATTTTTAACAACCTTTTTTTCCCCATAAGGCAAGGGCACATATGCATATCCCTATGCTGGTGCCCATCAGAGAGATGATTGGTATTGAAAGCCTGCCGCTGGGAGAGATGAAGAGGCCTGGCTGGCCAAGGAGAGGGAGACACACAGGCTCAGTCCAGACCTGCATCACTCGAGGTGTGGATGTGGGCATAATAACTTCCTGGTGTGAAGGAGGTAGCTGACATATGTCTACCCCACCATGGAACTCTTTTTGTTTGTGTGTTTGATATGTTTTATTGATTATGCTATCACAGTTGTCCCAATTTTTGCCCCTTTCCCCTCCTCTGCCTAGTACCCTTCCTTCTCTCCAGCAATCCCTCTCTCTTAGTTCACGTCTCTGGGTCATGCATGTAAATTCTTTGGCTTCTTCATTTCCTATAGTATTCTTAACATCTACATGTCTATTTTGTACCTACCAATTATGCTTCTTAATCCATGCACCTTTCCTCCATTTTCTCCCTACTGCTCCCAGCTGATAACCCTCCAAATCTCCATATCTGTTATTCTGTCCCTGTTCTGGTTGTTTGCTTAGTATGTTTTTGTTTTTGTTTTTTACATTCAGTTGCTGATAGTTCTGAGTTTACTGTCATTTTAATGTTCATAGTTTTGATCTTCATTTTCTTAAGTCCCTTTAATATTTTATGTAATAATAGATTGGTGATGATGAATTCCTTTAGTTTTATCTTATCTGGGAATCACTTTATCTGCCCTTCCATTCTAAATGATAGCATTGCTGATTAGAGTAATCTAGTTTGTAGGTCCTTGCTTTTCCTCACTTTGAATACTTGTTGCCACTCCTTTTTTGCCTGCAAAGTTTCTTTGGAGAAATTGCCTAATAGTCTTATGTGCACTCCTTTGTAGGTAACTCTCTGCTTTTCTCTGGATACTTTTAAGATTCTCTCTTTATCTTTACCCTTTGGCATTTTAATTATGATGTGTCTTGGTGTGGTCCTCTTTGGGTCCAACGTGTTTAGGACTCTGTGCTTCCTGGACTTGAATATCTATTTCCTTTGCCAAATGAGGGAAGTTTTCTTTCATTACTTTTCAAGTAAGTTTTCAATTTCTTGCTCTTCCTCTTCTCCTTCTACCACGCCAATGATTTGGATGTTGGTACATTTAAAGTTAACCCATAAGTAAGCCTCTCCTCATTTTTTTGAATTCTTGTTTCTTCTTTCTGTTCTTGTTGAATGCTTATTTCTTCCTTCCTTCCAAGCCATTGATTTGATTCCTGGTTTCCTTCCCTTCACTGTTGGTTCCCTATATATTTTTCTTTATTTTACTTAGTGCATCATTCATTTCTTCCTTTCTTTTGTGGCTATATCAATGAGTTCTCTGAGCGTCCTGTTCACCAGTGTTTTGAACTCTGCATCTGTTAAGTTAGCTATCTCCATTTCATTTACTTCTTTTTCTTAAGTTTTGTCCTGGTCTTTCATTTGGGCCATATTTCTTTGCCTCCTCAGCTTGGCAGCCTCTCTGTTTGTTTCTGTGTATTGAGCAGAGCTGCTTTCACTCCCCGTCTTAGCAGCATAGCCAATGTAGAAAAGGCACCTGTAAATTGTATGGGGCAGAGCCTTAGGTAATTGTCAGGGTGGGGCAGCCTGCTTACTGCTTTGTAGCTCTGTGTGTGTGTGTGTGTGTGTGTGGATGAGGGGGACTCAGAGAGGGGTCAGTGCCACTGCCTGGTGTTTGGAGGCCTGCTGGGCACTGACCCCACTTCCAGTCACCTCACCCACCTCTCATATGTGATTAGCTCTAAGAGGGCTGCTGCTGTGGGGTTTACATATGTTCTAAGCCTAAGCAGGCCCTTTAAGCAGCAAAAATCCAGCAATTTCTTCTGCCACCCCAACCCTCACTGTTTTTTAAAATATTTGATTTATTTATTTTTAGAGAGAGGGGAAGGAAAGGAGAAAGAGTGGGAGAGAAACATCAATGTGTGGTTGCCTCTCACATGTCCCCCACTAGGGACCTGGCCCGTAACCCAGGCACATGCCCTGACTGAGAATTGAACCGGCAACTCTTTGCTTCACAGGCCCGTGCTCAATCCACTGAGCTACACCAGCCAGGGCCCAACCCTCACTGGTTTACAGCCAGAGATAATGGGGTTTTATCTTGTTGGTGCTGGAACTCTAGGTTGTGCAGTCTGGCTTAGGTAGGGGATCACTCACTTCTAAGGTATCCCTCCCAATATTTACCTACCACACGTGAATGTGGTATCATCTGTTCCACCACTATTGCTGCTGCCTCTCCATACCTCATCACATCCTCTCCACCCCTGCTACTTATCTGGATGAATGTGGCTTCTTTAAATCTTTGGTTGTCAGATATGGTTGGATTTTCAGGTAGTTCTGGTTGTTATTTGTTTTTGAGATCTGGTTGGAACTTTTTCCTCTGGTTGTATGAGGAGGGAAAGCATGTCTATCTACACCTCCATATTGATGGGAAGTCCCCATCATGGAATTCTTAAGATCTGAATCCTCTAAGGCTTGTTGGCTCTTCTGTGATGTTAGGGAGATAAATAACTTAGAAAGGCCATCCCCTTCACTTCTGCAGCCTAAGTGATTCTCATGTTGCTTAGTCAATGTCTTCTTCTACCTGGCAGAATTCTTCTGTTGGGGCTTGGTTTGATAGCCACCAACTTCCATTTGCATCCCTACAGAATGAAACACCTCCTTTTTTATATCATATACCTTTTGGTTTATTGTTAGTTTTCTGTGACTCTGTCATGATGGCCTTCACAAGGACCCTGAAGGTAGAGACTACAAGTTACTCATATTTGTCTCCTTTGTTCCTGACATCATGACTGCCAGAGAGTTGGCCTTTGACCTCAGCTGGGCATCTGGAAGGATAGATTAATAGTCTTTAGCCCACAGATTTTGAGGCCTCTTGAAAGTATATATGTCCTTGGAGGATTGGCACATGTCCCACCAACTTGGGAACCTACCCTTGAAGAGTGCATTACCTTCTTTCTGACCTTATGTAGTGGAAGTGCTGAGTTTATGTTTGTGTAGTCACATCAGAGTGATGGCAGCCACCTGACGCAGGGTGCACATAAGGATTAACTCAGACCATCATTTTCCAAAGTGTATTCTTTGGAATGGTAACAGGTTGAAACAGAGGAGAAAAAAATAAGGTTCTATGGTAAATAAGCTTGGAAAATGCTCAGCCAAACAAAATTAAATATGATTTTGTATGGCAAAAATTTTCAGCCCTCAACATTTTTCATTAAACTCCAAGAAGAGATGTAATAAGCAGCATTTCCAAAAGTACTTTAAATTACCTTATTTTTTCTTCTTCTTATTTTTTGTTTCTCTTTTCCCCACCCCCCCCACTCTGCTGTCAGAGCATATAACTGATATGGTAATAGTGTTTCAAAGATCATACTTGAGAAATTCTGATTTAGACTGTGAAGAGTCATTAACTGGTTTGGCCAATTTCAGACTAACAAAAGAAAATGATTCAATTGGTTCCCATTTTGTAGATGAATTAAACTAACTGTTTTGTCTTGGGAGGCTAACAAATGAACTTCAGAACTTCCATAAGGAAATGAACTGGGCACTATTAGTTATTCAGGAACCCTACAGATAACCTCTCCTGGAATTCCTCCAATGAAGCAGGAAGGAGGAGGTTCATTGGCGGCCCTTTCTACTCAGATGATTGGCTCTCTAGACAGTGCGAAAAGGAGTACCAAAATGATGCCCAGCATTGTATTTTTGACTGTTCTGGAATGAAGAATGTGAAAAGTGGAGTACCAGCTATGAAGACCACATAAAACTGAGCTCTAACTTCCTCAGTGGAATCCCCACAGGGAAATCACCTACTCAGACCATGAGGCCTCCAGAAGCTCTTCGGTCTTTACCCTCCTGAAGAAGTTAATTTTGTGCTGGGAAATAATGAAATTACTGCTGGATCAGGCCAGCGTCTCTGGAATTTAATATTGTCCCCATCTCTGTGCCTTGTGTCTGTGCTGTTGATTAGCTGTAATGTGGTATTTTGAGCACCATTTAGATATTAATTATTTTTTAATAACTATCATTGAAAGCCTAAAGCTTTGCCTGTTCTAATAAAAATTTTCACAGGAAAGAGAGGGATAATGTCAAACAGGCACTGATAAACCCTGTGAAGAAAAGTCATTATAATATCCTTGACAAAAAAAAAAGGAAGGAAGAACAACACACATTTTCAGGCAACGTGCATTCTCTCATTAGGATTGTACATTCATTACTGCACCATCACTGCAAATTATTCTCAGTTACATATGTGCCTATGAACCCATGAAGAATTAGTGTCTTCTTAATGAGCACCTAACAATGTATGTATTAAAAACCCCTTAACCCTATGTAATAGAGAAACCATTTATTAGCAATTATGTCTTGGTATTAGGAAATATATTTCTGTGGAAGCATTCAAAGCACATTTTCACATCTTCTCTTACTTGACCTTTCAGCATTGCTTTGAGGGATACTGGGGCCGAGGCTGCTTCCTTTGTAATATCGGAGAATGGAGTTTCTTAGAGAAGGTAAATGACTTGGTCATGGTTGCTCAGTGAGTGAGAGACTGTGGTGACTTTACTCCCCAACAGAATTTGAGGGTCTGGCAAGGCTTCATGCAGTCTGAACTAGTTCTCCTATTGTCCTTGGCATGTGTACTAGAATTGTCACCACTAGAGATTCATGAATTGACCTTTCAATAATCCAGTTAAGAAGGCAAATCCTTGGGAAGGAGCCCACGTCATCATTAGAACCTTTGAAACACCTGAGGCTGGAGGGCTACACATGCAGTGTGTACCAGGAAGGCGGGCTGGCTCTTAATTCCAGGTATCCGATCCCATTGTGATTTGCAGGTGCTCATGCCATGATGAATATTTTTTTAGCATCATCCCAAGAAGTACAGACAAAGGAAGACAATGGGTAGTCTAAGAGTAGGATGAGGAACACAAAGATAAACTCTTCCAAAAGGTCATACTGGGCAGGCCAAATCACTGCCAGCACAATGCCTAGGACCTAGTCCCACTTCTAGGTCCAGATCCCTAGGTCCACGTCTATATTTGCCCAGATCCCTTGAAGAAAAAAAGTAAATATAGACACTATTTTTTCCTAATGTGGAGCTGTGGTTTAGAAAAAAAATCTTGCTCTCTTCCCCAAGATTTTGTCTGCACAATGAGTGGAGTGGAATATATACCGCTTATTATGGAATATATACCAATTTATATCCTTTATTATAATGTTAGAAATAAAATGAATATGATACTGATTATTGTGTGGTTCACATGCATCATTTCTTTGCCTTCGATTGGGCCATTTAACCATATCATCATTTGTAAGAGGAATTTGCTAAGCTTCAGTTCCACAGGCAGTATTGACATACTTTTCTCCTTATTAGGGAAAGTCCACATTCTTTTTAAAAAGGTGGCTTTCCATATACAATGTATATGGTCATTTAAAAATGATAATTTTCTTGATTGACCTGTAATACATAGCCACCTGGCTAAGCTATATATCTGAGTGGAGTGAATTCACAAATCTGAATTACTGGGTCTGAATTTATTAAGAGGCAATATGTTAAAGAAAACAGATTCTTTTATTTCTCACAGATCGCCCCGATAGCAACAGAACCCTTGAAATCCTCAGGGAACAAATTGGAGATAAAAGTTAGAAAGCACACCTGGCTTACTTTTCAAGCTCTGAGCAAACTCAAGAAGAAAGACTGAATTAAATAAAAAAAGATTTTATTTAAGGTATCTCTCTTTCAGGCTAAACTTTGGCCACCTAATAAAGTCATCTGAGGATGCTAATAAAGCCATCTCAATCTTCAGAAGTAGCCTTCTGCATAAAATCCAGGCAGAGTACATCTTGGGGAGAGGGACTTGAAGATGATCAGTCAGAATTTGGCAAGATCTCCTACTGTCCATTGCTGAGTTAGGGGGCGTGCCTCTGTCTGGACTGGCTGGTTCTTCATTCTTGGGCAGTCACCTACATGTCTTTGGAGTCTTGGGAGAATACAGGTTTGTGAAGAGATCAGGCTGCGTCCCCTGGCTCATGCTGGGTGAGCCCTCAGCAATTGCTCTCTGCTCTATTTTTACCATGGGACCTGTGCACGTGGCAGTTTTACTGCTGACATGAAGATGAGCAATCTGGAGGCTCGAGGTTTTATGACTGCTAGTTAGTACCATGTTTGTGCCCTTTTAATCTGTTATCATAATAGAATGGCATGACACACAAACTTTCCTTGGCTTTCTGGCTGCAGCAGCCAGAGAGGGCTGTATTTTGCACTTTCTTGTTAGCTATGTGCTTGAAGAATATTAATAAAGATGAGTTTAAAAGGGCAGGCTGTGTTCTGAAACTTTCTAGTGCTCAACTTAAATCTATAATTCAGCTCCTGTACTCCTCATAGCTGTGAAAGGAAGCTCTTGCCCCAAAGATGATGCTCAGACTCCAGTGAATGAAAAAGGTTCCTCAGCTACTATTCTTTCTTCTTAGAGATCAACAGGGGCTGTGGGGGGTCTCTAAGGCAGTATGACTTAGTGAAATAGCAAGTGAATAACCTGGGATTCATATTCATTCAGGGATCTCCTAGCAAACTAGCTTAGGTGTTTCTTTTCTTTTGATCCTATGTTGCCCTTCCTCCTTCCCTGCATCCATCCCCCTTAGCCAGCCAGAAGTGATTTCCTGACTAGACACTGACCTCTTAGAACTTTACTGGGAGGTAAATGCCATAAGGTCAGGGGCCACATCTTTCTCTTGTCTGGAAACCCTGCAGTCAGATTTCTGGCAAGTAGTCGATGCTCTATCAATGAAATTCAATGCTCAGCTATTTTCTGGCAAGTCATCAATGCTCAGGAAATGTGAATTTTTTTACTGAAGGAGACTTACTTTCCTGATTGTAAACCAGGAATTCAGATACTACTTCTATGGTGCCGTGAGAGAATTAATTAATGCTGCAATCCTTGCAAAGTGCCTGGTAAATATTGGTTTTCAGTTAGTGGAGGTGATGTTCCTTCTTTCCTCTGAGCCCTGTGACCTGAGAGTCTCAAGTGAACAGTGGCTTAGACTATGAAAACCAGTGTGTGGAAGCCAGAGGAGGTGAGTGGGGGTGGGGTAGCTCTTTTCCCCCACTGGCCACCTTGGGTGGATCTCCAGGCTGTCATGCCCAGTACGAATGTAAAGTTCCTTGCTTCTGATGAAATAGCAAACGATAGGTGTAACCAAGAGCTGTAGGAAGGCACTGTGGTGCTCTAGCATTCGGAGGGAAGAAAAAACCTGCCTTTGAACCTCCAGGTCAGAGGTCACCCCATAGAGCAGTTTCCCTCATGTGTCTTTTTGCTTTGATCCCACAACTCTCCTGTCCTTGAAAGTATAATATAAATACCTGGTTTTGTGTTCTCTTAGGGTGAGAGTTCTGAAAATTTTAAGAAAACCTAGCAAACTAGTTTTGGGCCAAGACTAGCCTCCCTGCTGGTTTTACTCATTCTGAGTATATGTGAATTCTCACTACAGGAGAATCTAGCAGGTGCTTGGATTTCCCAGTGGCAAGTTGATTGCTTTTGGAAAATGAGAGTAGTGCTCATGTCCTTCATACGTGCCTTGAGGCCTCCATGGTGGGGGAAGTCAAATAAAAAAACGCACCTGTAGGTGACACACCCCAGGTGAATGGACCTCAGGAACAAAAAATAAAAGCCACTTTCAAGTAACTGGCATGGAAGATGCAATTAGTTTGTCAAGCTGGATCTCGGGGACTGCACAACCAGGGAGAGCACCATACTCCACTACAGTGAAACCCAATGGGCCACAGCGGCTGGTGTGCGCCTGCTATTACAGATACAGGAGAAACTTGGAGCAAGTCAAATCAGAGAGGTCAGTAGTTTTAAGGAAAAAAATACAGCACTGAGTAGCATGTGCTTGTGGTCCTCTCCTAGAAGCCCTTTGTGTCTCTTCCTGAGGGCATTTTTCTTCCTAAGCTCTCTGCATCTTTCAAACTCCCTTGAGCAGAGGGGACACATGGTAGTATCCCTGTGCCCATTGGTGCCTAGAGTTTCTTAGGCAGTATTTATGCAGTTGAAGCTGAGCTTGAGTTCTGAAGAAGCTGTGGTCTCTAGCAAGTGTCCAATGCCCATCCTGTCTTCCTAGTGCATGTTGATAGTAAATGTACAATACCTTGGGAAATTCTCAATGACCTTAAGGGCCATTTGGTGAGCTTTCTCGTAGGACATGAGGGTGATAACAGAAAGAAGGGTTAAAAAATATCTTTAATTGGAAACATTAAAAAAATGAATAAACCCATTTTGATACTTTATTTTTATTTTGCTTTGTTTTTGTTTTTGGTAAAAAAAATTATTACAGTTTCTTGAAATTTAAGACTTCAGGAAATAGTTGACTTAAGGCCTCTTCTGTCCTTGAAATTAAATCAATTATAGTTCTAATGATCTTTTGGTTCCATATATCTTGGTAACATCCACTAGCTACTTCTCAACAGCCCACTGGCAACTGAGGAAGTGTTGACTTCTCCCTCATAAAGGTGAATTTACTTACCATCTCTTAGTAGGACTCTTCTATCCATTCTCAAAATAAAAGAAGGACACTTCAGATCTGTCACCATTTGGTTTGATAGCCTTGCTTTTTGCGAAAGGGGTTATTATTAACTGGTATTACAGCCAAAAACAGGTAACTTTGGAGTATAAAATAACTTCACTGAACTTTAATAATGAATCAATAAGCCTGCTAGCCTCTAGTTTCCTACCATGATAAAATTGTCCCTAGGAAAGTTGAATGATCATCTTTTTCCTTTAAGTATTTTTTATTGATTATGCTATTACAGTTTTCCTTAATTGCCCTCCCATCCCCCCTCCAACCTGTCCCCCACCCTCCAGCATTCCCTGACTTAGTTCATGTCCATGGGTTGTACGTGTAAGTTCTCTGAGTCCTTTGTTTCCTATACCATTTTTATCTCTCCCCATCTATTTTATGCCTACTAATTATGCTTCTTCTTCCCTGTACCTTTTCCCCTCTATTCTTCCTTTCCTCCTTCCTATGGAACTTCCTCTCCGTGATGTCCATTTCTCTGATTCTGTTCCTTTTCTAGTTAACTGCTTAGTTTTTGTTTTCATTGTTTTTATTTTTTTTTTAGGTTCATTTGTTGGTAGTTGTGAGTTTGTTGTCATTTTATTGTTCATATTTTTTATCTTTTTTAGATAACTTCCTTTAACATTTCATATGATAAGGGCTTGGTAAAGATGAATTCCTTTAACTTTATCTAGGAAGCACTTTATCTGTCCTTCCATTCTAAATGAGAGCTTTGCTGGATAGAGCAACCTTGGATGTAGGTCCTTGCCTTTCATGACTTTATAAATACTTCTTTCCAGCCCCTTCTTGCCTGTAAGGTTTCTTTTGAGAAATTAGCTGATAGCTTTATGGGAACTCCTTTATAGGTAACTGTCTCCTTTTCTCTTGGTGCTTTTAGGATTTTCTCTTTGTCTTTAATCTTGGGTAACTTAATGATGATTTGCCTTGGTGGGTCCAACTTCCTTGGGATTCTCTGGGCTTCCTGAACTTCTGGAAGTCTATTTTCTTTGCCAGATTGGGGAAGATTTCCTTCATTATTTGTTCAAATAAGTTTTCAATTTCTTGCTACTGTTCTTCTCCTTCTGACACCCCTATAATTCAGATATTGAAACATTTTAGGTGGTCCCAGAGAATCCTCAGCTTCTCTTAATTTTTTTTAGATTCTTGTTTCTTCATTCTGATCCAGTTGGATGTTTATTTCTTCCTCTTGTTCCAAATCGTTGCTTTGAATCCTGGCTTCCTTCTTTTCACTGTTGGTTCCTTGAATATTTTGCTTTATTTCATTTTGGGTATCTTTCACTTGTTCTTCCATTTTTTCACCAAACTGGATCAGTTCTGTGAGCATTTTGATTACCAGGACTTTAAATTCTCCGTTAGATAGGTTGGCAATCTTCTCATCACTTAGTTTTGAGGCTTTGCTGTGTTCTGTCATTTGGGCCATATTTCTTTATCTTGGAACACCTGATAAGTTGTAAGGGGGCAGGCCTTAGGTATTCACCCTGGTGGGACAACCCTCTTTGCTGCCAGAAGCACCTTCGGAGCTGCCTGTGTGGGAGGAGCCAGAGAGGGAGCAATGCATCTTGCCTGCTGTCTCTAGCACACTTTCCAACAGACTCTTGTGTGAGACTGGAAGTATTTCCCACTGCAGCAACCCCAGCCTTCACCCTCAGTCAGATTTGAGTCTCAGTTTTCCCCTTACGTCAGTCCCTCCCATGCAGCTCTGCCCAGCTTGTCAGTGGGCCCTGCATCCATCCACCTTGACCTGTTTTTTCTGAGTTGGCCTGTGCATTCCACCTTACCAGTCTGGTTGTCCAGACTGGTAATAATTTTTTCTTTAATTCCTTGGTCGTCAGAATTCTGCACAGTTTGACTTTCTGGTGCTTTTTCTTGTTTATTGATTTTAGATTGGTCGTAATACTGCTTTTAGTTGTGCGAGGAAGCGAAGGGTTTCTACCTATGCCTTCATCTTGGTCAGAACTCCTGAATGGTCCTCTTTTGCTGTGTATATTTATTGTTGTAATTATATCCAGTGTTGTGCTAGTAAGTGGTTAAGAACCAGCTCTTCAAAGGGAAAAATATATATGCCAATGTCTATGTCTATATACATGGAAAAAATTGTCATAAATTTTACTGATATAAAGTACATGAAGTACACAATTTGATTTTCACAGACAACTTCTGTTGATGTTAGCTGAATTCTTGTATTTGTAGTCAACCTGTAGTTCCTATTCAGATGTGATTTGAGAAATTCAGATGAGGTATGATGTGTGCTGACTATTTGATTCAGCAAAGTTGCTAACATCAATGACAAATAAGGGTGCTTTGGACATGAATGTTAGCAGATATTTTCTTTATATTAACACCTAAAACAAAAGTAAAACTGAATAATATGACTGACTTTATGGTAAATGAGGTAATAAATTTATAATACTGGAAGAATGTTTTCTCAATTTTTGTGCTTTTCACAGTGTGATGGGTGAAAACATTTAACATTTTTAGGTTTAAACTGCATTGTGAATATTTTATTCATCACTTCCTCAAGGCTAGATAACTAACAAAACAATATATCAGTAGTGTTTGCCAATTCTGTTGTATAAAAACTTCCATCATGGCTGATTTTAGTATCACTGTATCTTACAGTTTTTCTGCTGTATCGCTACACTAGACATAAATAGGCTAAGAACATACACAGGGTAAAATATAGTGAAATAATTAGGAAGTGAAGAGCTTTATATTATCTTTGTTATACATATTTATTTTTAAGTTATAAACTTTGTTTTAAAAGGCATTAAAATTAATCAGTTTGCAAAACTTCTGGAAATTTCACAAACAGTGCTCATGAACGAGCACAAACCAGCTCTAGTGCACCACTGTGTCCCACTTACGGGGATCCCCAAATAAGCAAGAGACCCGGGAAGTTTGGAGAGGATGGAGGTTTGCTCATCTAGTAGAACTGCTCTCAAGAAAATAATTTCCTCTAAACAGTGTATCACCTTCCTGCTTTCAACAGCACAGTCATGGCCAAAGTCAGTTTAGTTTTGCCTTTTATGATCCTAGAAGACTCCAGCTTGGCTTTAGGCTTGTTGTGTCCAGGACTGTGCCTGTTTCTTTAGCGAGAAAAGACAACCAGGGCTCACGCAGGTGAGGAGAGCCAAAGCTCCGAGATCACACAGGTGTCTTCTGTCATGACAGCATCTGCCTCCCCCTTCACAGTGGATTTCAGTTTTCTAGACATCCTTCCAATAATCTCTCTGCACCTTCACCCATTCTCCTTGACAGCCTTCCACACAAACAATTTACTTTGCGGGAAGATGAAAGCTATCTCTCTGATTGAAATAACATAATCAGAGGGAAACTAAACCATGTTCCCAAGTTTGGATTTTTCCACCAAATACCACCTGAGAAATTTGTCAAAACTCAATTCTTGCCTGCTCTGCTCATTAGTGAAAACAATGTGCTGTCACAGTCCCTCATCCTAATGACTTGTTTCCTGGACTTTAATATTATAAATAGTGTTTTGTTTATCTACCCAACTGAAGATGTGAGTGAGGATATTTCAATAGTATGATTCTCAAAAATTATCTTATAAGATATGTTACCTGTATACTTCCAAAAATATTAAGGCTTACATGTGTTTTAAATGTTTGGTCTTCCATACCTAAATGTATTTTTATACTGAAAGCAGGCATTTTAAATGGACTCATATTTTGAGCATGTCTGTACCTGAGAGTGTGCAATGATTAGTTTGAATAATAGGAAAGGTAAACCCCTCATATTTGAGACTGGTTTAAATGAGAAAAATATTACTTTAGTCAAAAAGAAAGTAGGAAATAAAAGCTCTTCATGTGATTCACTTTACAGCACCTGACATTAATATTATTCTTATATTCCATATTGCTATAATTTAGTAACCAAAAGTTTATCTCAGATAATTTGTTATGAGAAAAACTGACATAGTATTATCTACTAAAAATTACATAGTGACAGGTTTGTCTTCATTACATGTTAATCAAATCAAATATCTGTAGCTTTAGTTGTAATCAAGCAAAGATTTTTGAAAACTAATATTCTGTTCATATATTTGAATTCCTTCTCTTTTAAAACTTACTTATTTTTATTTGAAGAAGAGATGGCTATATGAAAAGAAAGTAAGGATGATCTGAAGTCTTTGTGGAGTTGGTTTTCTACCCTGCATTAGGGGGTTCAATAGAGTGACTAGTGGGGGCTCCTCAACCCCTGGAAATCACATGTGAATGTTTATGTGCACGCGTGTTGGCCTGAGGGGTCCATAGTTTTAATCAGAATCTGGCAAGGGGTTTAAGATGCTTAAAAGTTTAGAAATCACTGCCTTAAATGAATAGTGAGACCAACTTCCTTCCCATTCTCCCCACCTCTCTGAAATTATTTATGTTAATGAGCTGTTGCCAACATCTCCTTTTATGTTTCTAAAAGATGCTTTTTATCTCAAGTTCTAATCAGTAGAAGGATAAATAACAAAATATGTAAAAATAAAAAATATTCAAAACTGGGCCAATGTAGCAGAAATAATACATGCAGTCAATAGTTTGCAGTGAGCTGGAACCTGGCCTCTTTAGAAGGTATCTCTTTAGCCAGGTGGCCTTACTGCCACTTCATCCCTGCTACCTGGTACATTGGAAGCATTTGAATGCATGACTGTGGAGTGGATGAAGAGATTAATTGTTGAGAGGTGGGAGCCAAAAGTGCAGTGTCACTACCCATGACAAATATCTGTGTTAAGTAAGTTCGTTGTTTTTAGGGAATAGACCCGTGAATCCATTTTTCCTTTTACTTGTAAGTGCTGTTGGGTTGTCTAGATGAACAATGGCACTTCTGTTCTAGGTGTTTTCAAATGGGAAGTGACTGATTGTATCACTGGCACTTCTTAAAGGGACTTAAAGACCAGTATTCATTCCTTCTAGTTGGTCTGAGAGTATGGAACTAGAAAGAACACAGAATCATTTTGGCTAATGGTGAAAATAAAGACTGGTAATGAATAAGGTTTCTCATTAATTTAACATCCATTATTATTAATTCATTCATTTAAATATGTCATAATTACCTTTGTTCTTGCAGTTTCAACAACAATAGCTATTAATTTTTTATGGCTTCTTATGTGCCTCTTACTACGGAAAACTCTTTACATAGCTGATCTCATTTAGCTTTCATAGCACTCTGATTAGCAGGCATCACTAACTGTCTCCATTTTACAGATAAGGAATGTGGGGCACATAGAAATTGAATACACATATTTTAAGTTTTAGCATGAAGATTCAGAACTAGATGGTTCAATATCCCAGAGCCCAAGAGGGTGTCTAGAGGCAACCACAACCATACAGCAGCCAAGCTTAGATATGACAGTGACCCTGATAGACATGGTTCTTGATGCCATGGAAGAAGAAGCTGTGATAGAGACCAAAGGGGCTGGTGCTGGAGGTTGCTTTGCAATGAATGGACAAAGAAGAATTTTTGGAGGATATTTTAGCTGGAGGACATGAAACCAGGTAAGAGAGAGACTCCTACACAGAGAAAAGAAAGCACAAAGGTCCTTAGGAGTGATGGAGCTTGGAGTATTTTGGAAACAGCAGAAGCCAGAGTGGCAAAGAGTACTGAGCAAGGAGTAGAGTTAGATTAACAGTGGTCATAGAAGAGGCTCTTACTCTTAAAAGCTAAAAGGCGGTTCTTTGGCAGTTTGGAGCCATCTCTCCTTGTCTATATGACCTGATGTCATAATTGTCTTGTAATACTTCACTTTCTTACTTGATTTCCCACTTCCTCTTATGTCCACAGGGACTTCACCTTCTGTTGTCTGTTCTATTGGTGAGGCACGTGGCCCCAGTGCTAGGGAAAATAAAATTATTTCATTCATTGCACTGCTAAATTAAGGCTCATAAATAATGTGGCCTAAAGACTCTTATGAAACATAAAAGTGGAAAGCTCATTAAACTGAGAATGGAACCAGTTATCATTAGTGTCATATGAGGAACCACTCACAATTTGGGTGTTTCTGAGCCCAGCAATTGCTATGATTATTTCATTCCTACCAGTGATTAATATAATGGTTGTATCTAGATTATGTTATCAACTTTATTTTTCATTCATTTGACCCTACAGAATGTTAACTTATTTCTGTTTTCTTTGTTGTGTTTTTTTTCAAGCAGTTCAATTTTGACATAGCATGTATCACATGATTAAGATTTCCTGTATTTGCTTCATCTGCCCCATTATGGCAAATGGCCCTTGATTAGGGCGTTCTTCAGATCGTTATCAATTGTTTTCTACCTTTCGGATCATGCTGTTAAGATGAATCTATCATATCCCAGAGATCCTATATGACTTGTTATTTCTGGGTGATTTATGACCCTCAGTGTGGAAATGCTGTTAGTGAACATTGGGGAAGCAGTGCTGTGTTGAGAAATATCCATGTATCCTCATGTTCTGCCTTGTGGTGACAGTCAGAGATCCATCTCACTGACAGTTACCTTGTTAACATTTTGATCAGATGGCAAATTTGTCATTTTTCATTGTAACAAGTATAAGTTTACACAAGAACCACAGATAGATGGGAGAGATAAAACAGGCCTCTCTTGGTTATTCTGTGTGATGTAATCAGTAATCTTTGGGGAAATTGAAATAATTACTCTGTGAAAAGCTCAGCCACTAGAAAATGTGTTTATTGTAGAAAGCTCAAATTTTGCTTCATTTGGATGGAATGTGCTGTGTTCATGTGTGTATGTGTGCATCTGTGTGTGTGTTTTGCCCCTGCTGATGGTTTGATTAACACACCAAGCCTCTGTGAAATCATGACAAAAGGACTTACAGTCAGAATGCTTTGGTTTAATCACAGTATAAAATGTGAGCAAGATGGTGCTAGCACTGCCTGCAGAGTTCCCAGCATCGTGCATTAGTAGCCAGGGGTGGGGGGTAGGGTTTTCCTCCTCCTCTACTTTAAAGTTGCTCAGACACCCCCTCACTTGTTAGTATCAGTGGCGGATAATGTATGTTCTTCTCCAAACCCCTGACAGAAACTATGGGGTCCTCTATCTTGATGCCTCCCCTGTGTGTGATCACACAGTTGATGTTGTCTTTGTATTGTTATTCTCCTGTTTCTCTCAGCTGTATTCTCGAAGCTGTGAAATCTTTTAAGTTCTCAGCACTTTTGAAAGCTCTGAGCTCTATAGGGTGCTTAGAGGGGAATGTGTTTGAGAAACAATTTGGTTTTTTGAGCAGAATTTTATTACTGTGTGAGAGTCTAAAATGGGCTCCTGACCTTCCTGTGCAAATGACAGTTCTTGGTACAATGGGCAGCTGACAGTCAGGGCTCGTAAGAATCTCTGACAAACCAGTATTACTGAAACTCAGGTGAGACTGGCTTAAGTCCACCTGGGCACCTACTTGAAGCAGGATGACAGGGATCCAGATATCAAATATGAGTTTCTCCTCTGAACTGCCAGACAACTCATACAATGTGTCTGGACGTCCCCAAGTACAGTTGGTTTTCTAATGCTCCTGTCAGGTGGCCTTGGCTTTGAGAAAATTATATTATGTTTTTTAATTGCAGTGGAATGTGACCACACAGAGGAAAAATATGCCAAGTATAATCAATCATTCTGTTTATTATAGGCTTTTTGAAAAGGCAAAAAATGCTCATAGTTTCATTTTTATGAGCTGAGTTTTCCAATAATTGTGCAACCATTAGCCTAAATATAGCTCATTTCTCATTATTTTGCCTATATGCACACTTCCAATAAAGAGTTTAAAAGAAGAGGAAATCCATGTTTTTGACCATCCTGCTTTATCTTTTAACACTCCATCCAGGCCTGAGTGAGGGGTTTTGCATTTGCAGTCTCACCTGACTCAGCGTGCATGGTTAGCAAACTCATCTGAGGGCCGTGGGGGCTGGGGGAGGAAAAAGTGACTTCCTTTCCACTTGCTTGAATATACCTATTTGAATTCATCATTCTGATGAGTACCGTCCTTATAGAAAATATACAGAGATATAGAAAGTCACATAGGAATCTCATTTTCTTGACAGGCAATCCTGTGATATTCCTCATAGCTGATATTATCTAAGTTCTTCCAAATTTTCCATTTTTCAGACTTTACTTTTTCCTTTACTAGCTTATGATCATGGCCCAAGCCTACTCAGCATGTATAAGTGAGGTCATCATCTTAAGTGGATTCACTGTCTCTCATATTTCAGATTTGTGGGACCTGCTAACATGTCCCACAAGTTCATCTCTCACATCACTTGTCACTTCATGCTATGACTCACTTCTCTGGGCCTCCCTACTCATCACCTCTTTCTGTTTATAACCATATCTGTATGTTCCTGAGGCTCTTTTCAAAACCACTGTGTATACCTGTGGCCATCAGCCCTCTCTCCATTCTCCAAAGGCACAGACAACACTAGATTGTCATTTCTCACAAGTCCTCTTTTTCTGCTGATGACTCAAGGGATGAATGAAAAAGTTACAATTCTTAATAAGTTAAATATTTCTGGCTGCACCAGAAATAGAATTCCTGATTAGGAAGTACAAACAATAAGAAGGTCAAAGGTTGGGGGTTCCAAAGTTGGTTATCTTGTTAGCACAAACATTACCATCAAGAAAATAATTCCTTCCCTCCTTTCTAGTCCTCTTTGGGTTGGCTTTTATCCAAGGCTAGTGACCTTCATTTGTCACAAGATGCCTGCAGTGGTGTAGCCATTCCTCCAGACCCCCTAACAACTGAGGAACAATGGTGCCAATCTGTTCCTGTGTGTCTCTTCTTGATAGACAGGAGCTTTTCACAGCTATCTCCCTGCCAACTGAGCATGTCAATGGCCAGAATTGTATCATCTGCTTACTCCCATGAATGGTTTAAACCACTTCAGTTAATGGTGGGATTAGCTTCCCATGAAGAATGTGGACAAATGGGACAGAGCAGATACCTTAACAAAATGAAAGTTCATTTAGCAAGGCAAAAGCAGGGAATGGAGTTGGAGGAGACAACTAATAATGTCTGCTACTAATGCAGAAAAGTAAAGCTTATAGTGGGGTTTCAGGTATTGCTGCTGCTCCTGACCCTTAATGAAATGAGGGTTCCCTACTAGCTCGCTCCTCCTTTATCTCTAGCTTGTTACCATGTTGCAGAGCCCATTTACCCCCAAAGACAGGGATGCTCTCCAAATCTCTTCACTCTTAAAACCTGTTTTTGTGTCCCAGGCTGACAAAAAATTGTTCCCTTTGAGGGAAGCACCATTCCATCCTCCATACCAGGGCGGGCTCTGCTGTCTCCCCACTTCCGTTCTGCCCTGGTGGTGAAAACATATGAGCAAATACTCATCTCAGGTCTCAGTTATTCAGTTGGAAATAATATTGCCTATCAGACTTCAAAAATTCATACTAGATGATTTCAAGCCTGATACAATACACACTGCCATTTAGGAGGAAAAAAAATCTCTTGGAGATCACAGTTTCTTGTTTAGATATATATTTTATATACTTTTGTATTGTTTTACAAATTGTGATAAAATAACTTAAAGTTCGCCTTCTTAACTGTTTTTAAGTGTACATGTCAGTGGTATTAAGAACACTCACATTGTTTTGCAGTGATCAGCATTGTTCATCCATGGTATTCTTTCCATCTTGCAGAACTGAAACTCAGTACCCATGAATGATAGCTGCTTATATCTCCCTCAGCCCAGCTTCTGTCAGCCACCATTCTGTTTATTTGTCTCTGAGCGTGACTGTTCTGGATACTTCATATAAGTGGAATCATATAGTATTTGTCTCTTTGTGACTGGCTTATTTTCATTTAGAATAATGTCCTCAGATTTTATTCATGCCGTATTATGTGTCAGAATTTTCTATTACAGCTGACGAGTATTCTATTGGATGTATGTATCACATTTAAACAAAATGTGATAAACTAGATAAACAATCTAGTCATGTGTCAAGGGACACTGGGTTATTTTCACCTCTTGGCTTTTGCAAATAATGCTGACCTCATCATGAGTGTACAAATATTTGTTTGAATTTCTGCTTTCAATTCTTTCCCATATATACCCAGAAGTTGAATTGCTAAATCACATGGTAACTCTATTTTTAACTTTTGAGGAATAAACACACTGTTTTCCACTGTGAATGCATTATTTTACATTCCCACCAACAGTGCACTAGGGTTCCAACTTCTTTACATGCTTGCCAATATTTGTTATTTTCTCTTTGTCTTTCCATTTTATTTCTTTTCTTTTCTTTTTTTTTCAATTACAGTTGACATTCAATATTATTTGATATTAGCCCTGGCTGGTGTGGCTCAGTTGGTTGGAGCATTGTCCCATAACCTAAAGGTCATGGGCTCAATTCCCTATCAGGGCACACATTTGCAGATTTGATCCCCGGTTTGGGGTTTTCGATTCCACTCTGGACACAAGGAGGAGGCAACCAATCAATGTTTCTCTCTCTTTCTTCCTCTCCCCAACCTCTCTATCTCTAGAAAAAACAATGAAAAAATGTCCTCAGTTGACGATACAATCAAAAATATTATTTGGTATTAGTTTCTGGTGTACAGCATAATGGTTAGACAATCATACACTTTGTAAAGTGTTCCCCCTAAAAGCATAGTCACTAATATTAGTAGCAGACATTGTGATAACTATGTGTGGTTTGTTTTGATGACAGTCACCCTAATAGACATGAAGTGGTATCTCAATCTGGTTTGATTTTCCATTTCTCTAATGATTAGTGATGTTGAGCTTCTCTTCATGTCCAATTTCTATTTTTAAATAAATTTCTTAATATCACACTCTGAAGCATCTGTATTTAGAATACTTTGCTGACTCAGGACTTCCTAATTTTGCTGGGGAGTGTATACCCTATCTTTACATGACCAGAAAAGGCTTTCCAAAATAACCCTGTCATATCAGGAATACATCTGCCCCAAGGTCAAAACCAGATTTCTTTCTAGAACAAATAGACTACTTAAGACCCCTCCTGCCTCTGAAACAAAAATCTTTTTTCCAGCCTCACCAATTTTGCAGTCCAGATTTCATCTCCAGAAAAAACTTGCTGGAATAGCTAGCATAACAACTTGTCCTCAATACACCAGGCCACAATTCACATTGCTCACACTCCACACAAGTTAAAGAAGTGGCTGCAAAGAATAGTCATTGCTCTGGAGGAGGTCCCAGGCCTAACACAAACACATGTCAGTGAGCTGGTCCTTCAAACTACCTGAGAGCATTTGCACCTTTTTTCTTGCCTTTATTTGGTACCTTCTTCTTTCTCACATGGTCTGTTGTATCAGCATTCACATTCCATGGTTGCAGTGTGGGTCCTTCTGAATCAGGGATCCTTTTAGAATAGTGCTGGCTACTGGCAATTTCATAGAAAGCCAAAGGTACATCACTCAATGGTTCTGTTATTACTCGAGGATGATTAAGTATATTAGCTAACTAAAATCACAGCTACCATGGATCCCCACCTGGTAGACCTATTTGTGTTTGAATGACTATCTTTTTTGTTTGTTTCTGTGCCTCTACACTGGGATCAAGAACCTCTGCAATCTGGAATCTAGACAGTTCTTGAACTAAAATCATTTTTCACAAAGCAGAATTTTTTCTGATCCTAAGGAAATGTGTGCTTGGGATAACCTCTGCTATCTTAGGAAATGATGAGACCTGTGGTGGACATATGGATGTTATGCAGAGCTTTATAACAGTGACCTACAGATGCCTTTGAATCCATTTCACAGACCATCTTTCCATAAGAGAGTGCTCTCAAAACTAGTTGCCCTTGTAGTGTCAACTTTGATTAGATCCTTGGTCACTTGAAGTTAACCCGTGAATAACTTTTTAAAACACATTTTTGGTGGCAAAGAAAGGGATAAGGAGCAAAACCATCTGGATGTTCCTAATATCAGAGAAAGATAAGTGGTTATTTTAAAGGCTTCCCTTCATCGCACAGGAGGGATTAAATATTGTAGAACATTTTCCCTATTCCCTGGGCAAAGATAATAGACCCAGAAAGAGCCCAGCATGAGAAAAGTGTCTGGATGACTCCAATGAGATGCCTCAGACGACACTTCCCCTCACCTTCCCAAATGATGATGAAAAGGTAAGCAGGGCAATGTCTTCCCTGGGAGATGAAAACCCTTAAAAAGTAAACAGTGAGAAGTAGTTAAGGAGAAGCAGCTGACACCTCTGGCAGTTGTCTCAGAGGTCAACAAAAATGTAGATTGCTTTTCCAGTGGCCTTGGTGGTGATGACAGACAAAAGGAAACATCCTAAATCATAGTCTGAATTATTGCTCCCTGGAAACAAGTGTGTGGCACCTTCAGACTCGGTGATCAGTGTTAGAGCGAAGCACTACTCTCCTAAAATAAATGAGTAAGAATAAACTACTGCTCCCTTGTCTCCAGAGGGGACTAGAAAACCGTGACTGGTATGAACCAGGCCAGTAAAGATTTTCCAGGAAATGGTCATAAGAGAAAGGAAGCACTTGCCCAAATAGGAGATGCTTCTCAAACGTTTGCTTTTCCATTTTATTTTGTTATCCTGGCTTCTTTGGTTTTGATTTTGAAAAATGGGACCTGTCTAATAGGGTTTGAAAAGTGATCGAAGGCACTGATTAGCAGCTGATAAACCAAATATAGGGCTAGAAAGAGTGGAGCCCATGGCAGAGCTTTCATCTGTAAGACGGAAACAGCAGGGGACGAGTCAGCACAGCTAGAAGGCCAAGTCTCTCCTTTCCCCACTGCATCCCCATTGCCTTGCGTGGTACCTGGCACAGGCATGCGTGTGATCATTTTCTTACGATTAACTGAAAATCAAAAACCTGAGCAAGCAGTCTGATTAAGATTCTTGACCTCCCTCCTGTCTTCCCCAAACCCCACCAAGGCCCCAAAATGTAATACTCTCTGTGAGGGAGTGAGCAAGGAGCACCTGGAGTCTCCTAGATCACTGGACCACTAGCATCAACATCACCTGGGAACTTGTTAGAGATGAAAATGATCAGGTCCTGCCTGCCCCGGACCTGGTGAAATCTGCGAGGGGCTCTCCAGTCTGAGGCTCAACCAGCCCTGCAGCAGATTCCGATGGACAGCCACGCTTGAGAACCACTGTACTAGTCAAAGTTACTGCGCCATTTTAAACTCTTCGAACTTTTTAAACAGGTGTATCAGCATCTCTCATGAGTAGATGATGAGCTTTTGCATTAATGTTTTGGACAAAATAGTTTCTCAGCTGAAAGAGAAGTTGGGTCAATGGATTTGAGTGCTTTTGAACTTCATTTTGAGGCATTTTGGGTTAGCATGACATAAAATAGTATCTGTGGGATATACAACTTTTGGAAAAAAGCTGTAAACATTTATGTGATTTCTTTTTGAGAGCTGGGGCAAGTTTATGACCTTCACTTTTCCCTGCACAATTGTGTTATTGTCAATATAGTTCTTTAATACCATGGTATTCTTAGGTGGTTTAAATTGGTTAGTCTTGCTCTATTTTAATTTTTATTACAACTTTCTCAAAGGCTTGTCTTATCATCATCAATTTAACATCATCTACTCTACCTCCCAAAAGAGAAAAAAAAGCATACATTCATACCTCTTTAAAATGGAGCTGAAGCAACTTTTTTTAATGTAATTCTTTTTTCCCCCTGAGAACTATTTTATTGTGTTTTACTTAACTCCATGAGGGGATAACAGTGGATTCTTAAAATACATTTTGAAAAACTGTTATGCTTATAGCCCTGAGCATTTAGCTTACCTACGTTCTTCAGAAGTGTGGTGAATTTCCTTCTGTATACATTCAATAGGCTCATCCAATATGGATGAAGGTAGATGTGATGGAGAAAACCTGTTCCATCAGAGAATATATGCTTTTGTTTGATAGAAAGTTCACATTATAGTTACAGCTTCCTGAAGAAACACACACATTTTGAAAAATAATGCTGACTTAGGTTAAAAAATGTTTTATGGTTAACATTTCAAAGATGATTTCAATACCTGTGATTTTTGAAACCTTCCTTTCATGGTCTTCTATTTTTTTTAAATTCTCTGTTAATGTTCTCCAAGACCAAAATGAATGGAAACATATTAATATTTATGGGGTTGAACATGAGATTGATGCCAAGGTTGCAAGTTCTCTCTGGGTCATGTTAGCATAAGAAATGTCCAACCTGTACAGTGTTTATATAAGTTTATTTAAGTCAAACTGATGACAATTGCTGGGAAGCAAAATCTCAATGGATTGAGAAAATGCTCCAGAAAATGGCAGTTTTGTACATTATTTTATGCATTAGAATCAAAGGGAGAGGCAAAGGAAGGCTTACATGAAATCCACTGGTGGCAGATTGCGGGAGAAGAGTTGACTAAGAGGGGAAGAAGGGGATGAGGCAGTGAGCGAATCTCTAGGATTGGATAAAAACTAAAAGGAGTAGACACATATTTCTTGTACGTTGATGAGTACAGGATAGTTAACATTATAACAGTAACAATAAAGCATTTTGTGTTCTCTGGTGCAATGATTGTGCCCTGAAGGGTCTGGAGAAAGAAAATTACCTTGACATTCCGAAAGTCTGTTATCTTAGCTGCAAAAAGACAATATTAGACAGGCTCAGTTAAGGTAGAGAATGGCCTTTGTCAGGGAAGATACAGGTCTAGGACATGACTATTCACCATGACTTGATTTTAATTAGAAAGTTTAATGTCAGACTATCCTCTGTGGTTGCTTTAGGTCTCTGAGTCTGTAAGGCCCTCAAGTAGGACTTCCCTGAGTTTGTCAGGTTTAGTATGTGGCCCTTTTTTATCGACAGTCATCTGCAAGGACTGGACCCTGCAGGGTAGGAGGACCTGTGCTCTCCAGCGGTTCTTGCCTCCCTGCTCCCAGCCTTAACCCAGGTCTGGGATGGACTGAGGCTGGCAGAGAAGAGTGGCTTCCTGACTCTACAGCTATGACTCCCAGTAGAAAGACAGAGGATGAAGGGTTATTTTCTGAAGTTTTATGGGAATTTGAATTATATTTCATAAACAAAGAGAAAGAACAAACACTCTTCATTTCCCCCAAATAAAAAGACTTGCCCACAAAACCTGGGGATCTGTCTGGCTGCTGAAAGCTGGGAAAAGTTCTATTCACTGAAGTCAAGAAACCCAGAAAATGCCCTACATGAGGAAAAAATAAAATCTCTTTCTACTGCATTTTAATGAATCCTTAGTTCTCATTAACAGGGGAAACGTGCTTTACATTCTTGAGTCACAGTGAGACTCATGGTCCTTTGCAAAGCCAATTTGAAAAGGAGGAAGCCTAGGATACCAATGGTAAGATAAAGTTCACTTAGACAAGTTGAGAGAGATAAACTAGGTGCACAGCGAGTTGGAAACCATGAGTTTGGCATGGCCTTTGTGGCTCAGGAAAGTCTTTTTATTGAAGTGGATTTTTAGATCAACTTTGATGAATGGGAAGAATTCTGATGAGGTGAAGAAGCTTGCTGGGAGGTGGAGGATGAAGCTGGGAAATTAAAACAGGAAACAATGTAAAATGGAAACAATATAAAATATAATTAAAGGTACAGAAACAATCATTTAAATGGTAGGTTAATTATGAGAAAGAATCCCATTTACTCTACAGCAGTGGTTCTCAAAAGGATGATTTTGTCCCTCAGGGCACGTACGCTTGCAATGTCTGGAGACACTTTTGTTGTCACTTTAGGGTAATAGTGCTCCCGGCATCTAGAGGGTAGAGCCCAGGGATGTTGCTACATATCCTACAATGCACAAAACAGCTACCTGCAAAAAAAGAACTATCTGACCCAAAATGTCAGTGGTGGCAGAGTTGGAAACCTTTGGCTACCAGCTGGGTAGGAAAGTAGGTGACCAGGGTAAAACAGCTAGAATAGGGCCACTGAACACCAGTGAGCAGGTAGCTGTTCTGTTAGAAGGTCCTCGGTTTTCTACCTTATCTTCACTACCCAATATAATGTCAGGCATATGGAAACGATCAGTAAATATATCATCTATCTGCCTGTGCCTGTTACAGAACAACAGGTCTGGGAGGTGGGGAGGGCAATATTTGGCCCACCCAGGGATGCCAAAAACTGTTACAGAAAACAGGGGCCCCTCCCAAGGAGGGTATACTAATACCTACTGGGCTCGTCTGTTCACCACCAACTGGAAAGACATCTCTCAATGCCAGAGATTTGTGAAAAGGAAAGAGGTTTATTCAAAGCTATACAGATTTAAAACAGTGACCCAATGTCCCCATAAAAATATCAAAGTCCTTTAGGATAACCACAGATGCCCACATCGCTTCCTTCTCCCCCTCCTCTAATTTGGGGAAAGCACAGGTCCCTGTTTCAAGGCAGTCAGCTTTGTCGCGGTCCAGGCAGGATCTCCAATTAATTCAAAGTCACGTGGCACCTTCTCATGACTTACTGGAAGAGTTCTTTCACCCTTCTTCCAGGCAAAGTCTCTCCTGCTTCCCAGGCCGCGTGGCCAAAGGGAGCATCCCAAAGCTGTGTGGGCCTCTTCTACCAGAGCTTCAGGGGTCCACACTCTGCTAAAACCACATGACTCTTTCACATGGGCAAGAGGGGGTCATAACTCTGCCCCAAACCACGTGACTCTCCCCCCAGTGTCTGCTGTGTCTGGGTTTAAATTCCCACACCAGTCATCCTTTGTAGCCCCATTTCCAACTACTCCCACAATCAGTTATACCTGCCGGTATCTCTGTATTATTACAAGTTTACTAGGCTGCCATCGTGAGTCTGGGCCAGTGTGGCCCCATGGTGTGGAGTCAATCAACTCTAAGCTCTCACGCAGCTGCCGTAACTCAGGGGACCAGCCCCCAGTTACATCCTGGGTAGAAGCCACTCCCTTCTCCCTGGCTCAAAGCATGGCCACAGCTATTTAACATATCTATGAAACCAGTTAAAGGTTATAGATACATTAAATGACCATTCCAGAGGTGAGCTGTGAAACTGTTGCTATGCAAAACAATTCTCCATGGCCCTGCTCCATTTGTCCTTTCCCCCAGTTGACACCTTGCGGGGGGCATCTTAATATTTCCTGGACACCTTGAGCTTTGGACCCCATCCCAAATCCCTTTTCTGCCCCCCCCCCTTGGCTGCACCCTGTTACACAAGGGCTCTGAACATTATATCATTATCACAGTGGCTATTGGATATGGGTGATCTGATGAGCCCAGAACCAGTTACCTTCTTGAGAAATATTTTGAGAAACATGTGGAATTCTGTAGGAATTTTTTCCTTTCCTTTTCTTTTTTCTTTTCTAGGTATCCATTCTAGATATGACTCTCACTGTGTGACCTAGGGGAATACTTTCCACTTAGCCCTGAAATTCTTCTGTCAATAATAGATGTTACTCTTCCCAGAAAGCGCCATTTCTTTGGAATTTCGAAGACCCATTTTTGCAGTGAACTTTTTCCTTCACTGATGCTACCTGTTTCTCATTCACAAATGATCAAGGCTGTGTGGTGTATTTCAAGTACTATTCTGACATTAAGTGACCAGGAAGAGCAGCTGAGCTCCACAACTGCCTCCATGTGTTGTTGATTCTCTTTAAAGTTTCCTGTTTCTTTTTGCCCATCACCTTTTATCTGCTAATTATGAGGTTGTAGTTGAGTATTATGGCTTCCAAAATGAAGCTGAAGATCCTAACCTCCTTTTCCATCGCTGTTTTCCTGTCCCCTGCTGAGCCTTCGGGAGAGGCCCAGGAAGGGCCCTGCCTTGATTAAAATGATGAGGGGAAATATGTAAATGATTGCTTAAATGACTACTTCCTGCTAAGCACCATTTCTGTAATTGACTAATATAATTGCAGGGTATAATGTGAGGTAAATCTAATCTTAGGAGACTATATATGTATCATTGTTGCTTTGCCTCTAATTCTGTGCTAATTTCCCCACTTTATCACCACAGTTTAGATGTGCATTGTCTGTGTGAGCATCACAACCCTGACTCTTCTAGTCTCACACTCACAAAGGAAACAGACTCTAAATGCCATCTAATGACTCTTTTGCTAGATTCCCTCTTTCAGGTATGAGTCCCTGGAAAAGCAGCTCTGTGTCACATGGCAAAGCCCTTGGAGATTGAAATCAGACTACCTGAATTGGAATCTACCCAAAAGTGTCTAGTGTATGTAGTCTGCCTGGCATGCGTTACTAATCTGTCAGCTGCTATTTGCGACTGAGTCCAGACAAGGCCTCCAAGTTCCCTTCCAGCAGTCATGATCAGTCATTTGGACACATAAGGTGAAACTTTGGTGTCACCCCTGCTGGGCTTTAAAACTTACTATGTAACCTTAGGTTTGTCACCCAAATACTCCAGGCCTCAGTTTCCTCTTCTGTTCAATGGAATGCTGGTGTGGAACTCTTTCACAGGGTGGTAATGGGACTGCTTTAGTTAATACATGAAAAAGCATTTTGAAAATTGTCAAGATATTCCAGAAATATCAGTTATCATTATATTGTATACAGTAAAATGCAGGTAGGTCTCTACAAGATTAGAAAATATTGACAATGTTGGTCATTGTTGGTGTTGCTCTAAATGGCCTCAGAAACAGTCGTCTGGTGGCTGCAGCGGTAGCTTCCTCAACAGAGCACATACTTCCTTGTCACTGTGTGCATTGGACTTGCCACTCTCGGGTCTAAAATTATGGAGCAGGCCTCTCAAAATGTCATTGGAAAAACAGTACCAGCTCTAAAGAAATGGGTGATAACAGTCCAGGATGAGAAACTTTATAGCAATTTGATATTGTCAAGACATCCAAGTGTATAATCAGTGAACTTGTCTTGTTGAACAGGGTCAAGACAAGTTTGAGTGGGCCCAGCTTCTGTGATGAATCGTGTGGTGTCAACTATTAATAAGCATTTATCCTAGGACTATGTATCACTCTGCCATGAATAGAGGTTAAATACAAAGTTGGGCAAAAGTATGTTTATGGTTGTTCATATGAAATAATATGATAATTAATAAGTAATATAAGAATAAATTCTGTTTCATGCACTCACAACTGTTAACCTACTTTTGCCCCATCCTGTATGTATAACACACACAGGTTCTTCACTGCCGATTGTTTGAGAAGCACTGATATAGAGGAGTTGTGTGTGTGTGTGTTTCTAGCAAAAACAGGGTAAATTAATGGCCTATCAACTAGTACCTAGAGCTTTTGAAATCTGGGATCTTCTCTGAGCAGATGCTGGGTCCCCTAGTTCTGATTTTTTAACGTGTGCAAGGAGCGTTAACAGTAAGGTACCAAGAGATAAGTATCTTTGAACTTTGCAGTTTCATCCTTTCTTGTTAATATGACTCTCTGCTTCCACAAATCTGCTCTTATGACATCTGAGAAGACAAGGTAGGTTACTTTGAATGTGACAGGAGTAGCAATACCCAGTGCCAAAAGGAACCACCAGCTTCAGGAGGAATGAAAACAGTTCTTGCCCTTACCAGATGACTTTTTTTCAGTATCTTTTTAAACCCTTATTACCATGAGATGACTTGTAGCCAGAGTGCTCATTAAGACTATTTTGAGCAAAACATAACAAAATGATAGTAAAATATTCAGATATGAGATGATCTGAGCTTCTTTAGCAATTATTAGGTAACGAGGTCTGGTGATTAATTCGTTTGAGCTTCAGTTGTCTCAACAATAAGATGGGGAGGGAAATCCTTATCTGCCAAGTGTGAAGTAAGGACTTAATGAGGTCATGCATGGGTTGTGTCCATCAAAATGCCTGGAAGAGTCTAAGTGCTTGGCACACAGGAAGCAGAATTGGAGTGTATAAGATTTAGGAACAGAGTTTGACAGTGAATAGAGAAAAGTTTGATTCCAGACTCTGCCCTCCTCGGCTGCTTGACCTTGAGCAAGCCTTTGAGCTCTGTAGAACTGAGCTTCCACAACTGTACAGTGGAGAAGATAGTAATTGTTGGCATGAATATTGATGTCAAATAGACTCAGTACTCAATAAGTAATAGTTAAAAAGTGGCAGTATGATTATGATTAATTTTACTCCAGACAAAGACTCCAAACATTCAGATTTAGGTAGCTAAGAAAAATAAAACTAATGATAAGAACTCCCTAGAATTATTGCAGGCAACTTTCATCAGTAACTTCAGAGGAAATGGTGAAATGGTAAATAAATAAATAAATAAGAATGTGCTTTAAGGAAGGGTGAAATGATGACTAGTACATGAAAATGCAGGCACTCAGCATTGAGCACAACTTGACAAAGGGTACTTTTTCCCCTTTAATGTTGTATTTAAGTTAGAAAGTTTATCAATTACTGAATTCATTAAGGTTGTATTGAACAGTTATAGAATTTGGACAGAAGTGGTAGAGCAACCTGACTGGCCCTTATGTATTCCTCATTCTCCTTGGCTCATCTGGTAGAAGAAGCCGGACTATTTGAGATTGTTGATTTGAGAAAAACCTTTTATTTCTAACTTTGGAATCAAAGGCCATTATAAAAGAGGACCCAGTCTTCCATTTTATAATAAAAGTACTTGAAATGGTAGAGGCCACCTATTCTTTCTATCTTCCAGGTATAACTTTCAACCCTGTCTGATGATAGGGCCCTATTTTCACTGGATAACCATTGCTCTCACATTTCATACGGTTTTGGATGATCTACCAGTCAGAGTACCCTCTTCCCAGGACACTGGATGGGTTTGTGTCCAGGAATAACTACTCAGGGTTTACCGTCTCTTGGCCATAGTGATTGGTCTAAAGAGTGAGCATGTAATCCAAACAAAGCCAATGAGACCCTTTTCTTGGAATTTTATATATTTGAATAGTAAGAAAGACAATTTTTCTTCTCTTTCTCCTCCTTTTCTTCTTCAATTTGGACTGACCGAACTGGTACAATTTAAGCCCAGAAATGGCTAAAACCATCTACTTCCTTCTCTAGGCTCTGCCATCCCCAGATGGTCCAGAAATTAGCCCGACACCCACAGGAAATCAGAAGAGATAGAGGGACATCATTCTGAGTTTCTGAATGCCATGGAGTTTTGGAATATAACTTGCAACTAATGGGTTGGTTTTGAGGCAAAAATACTTGTTTGAGGGTCCTGAATTGCTGTAAGAAAAAGGCACCATGAACCATCTAGTACTCAGGGCTTAAACCAACATGTAGCAGAACAGTGTTGATAGCAGGATGATGTAATTCAGGTCTTTGTGTCTGCTTTCTGTATCAAGGAATCTATGAGCTAATCGTATTTTCACAGTGAATCAGTAAGGAGCAGTACCTTGTTTGAAACACTTCCCATTATCCTTCTGAAGCACATACAACGGCAGTCACATGGAGCAAACAATATTTTGTGTGTGGAAATGGCACAATACTAATCTTATTTCTTCATAGTGATTATACCGTGAGCAGGCAATGGAAGAACATTCCTTTCCCTGCCTAGATAACAGAAAACATGTTTGTAGAGGGGATCGGTGTTTGGTGTACTATAAGGCAGACAATGAAGGTGTTACTTGATGAACATATTGATTCTTTGACAAGATTATATTTTCAAATATTGAAATCAGCTCTTTTGGTAGGGCCATGTTTAGCCTTTATGATGGTAAAACATGATGAAAAGAGATGTAACTTATTTTTTAAATATGTCTTAAGCTGTTTATTCACTGAGCCTAAGAGAGCATTCACTGAGTAAAACATGGGTTTTAGTCTCAAGATTGTCACCAGCTCTTTGCATGACCTTGGTCCTTACCTTTTCTTGGGCTTGATTTCTCTACTGTAAATAGAGATTATTGAAGTAGACACATTTTAAACCACCCACAACTTTGTTTTTTGAACACAAATAGGTTTGTCTAAGACTTGGGATGATGAGATATGGAGAGGGTAGAGGTACATAGAGGATTTTGTTCACTGATTAAGAGTGAAACTCCCAGAGGACTAGGAGGTGTGTGATGTGGTAAGTGTGTGCTGAATTTTGGACTAATTTTGAATTACACAATAGATTATCTTTAGCTGAAGTATAACAGAAAGGTGAAATTGATAGATTTTCCTCTGGTTTGAGATAAAAGAATTGAAGTAATCATGCAAAAAATAAAGGGGAAGGTCAGATAAGGTAATCACAAAATAAAACAAACTGCATGGAAGCACGTGAAGTCACCATTTCAGTGGTATAGTCAGGATCAGGAAGAGAAAATTCTTTTCATTTCTGAGTGTATGAGCAAAGAGAAAACTTAAAAGGGGAACAGTTTTTGCCTCGATATTTCATTGATAATATAATTATGTGTTGGTGATAAATTCCTTTTGCAGCAATGTTAGTTGAGGATAAATGTGGTCATTACTTATGTTTTAAGCTTGTATTGTTTCAGTAACTTCTTAGAAATCAGCCTTCTTAGATTCAAGTAGGAAGTATGTCCAAATTTTAACATTGGAAGGGAAAACTCCATAGCAAACAAAGAGAAGGTGGGTAATCTTTATAAACTGCCATTAGTGACTCATTCCTCATTCCCTTACTAGATCAAAAGTGGTTCTGCTGATTGTTTAGATAATTAGAGCCATCAGATTTTACTATACATTGCTCTGATGGTAGAATTTGTAGTCTTTTAACTAACTAGATGCTATTTCTATGGGATGGTTGTGAATGGGGAAAAAAGGCAGTTCCCAAACTGATGAAGTTCACAAACCCAGTATTTGTTATAGAATGCCAAAAAAAAAAAAGCTTATTTTGTTTATGGCCACCTGCAAGTGAAGAAAGAACATATAGTAATCTAGACACAAAAAGAGGCCAAAAAGTGGTGAGATGAAACCCAATATTATCTAAAAGATTAGGAAGCAAGAACAGTATAGAAGGAAGAGGCAATGGCAAAGCATTCTGATCTCAGCCCAGAGATACTATGTTGGTCCTTTGTAAATCAGTTAGCCAGAAGTTGCCTATGGATGTGCAATTACTCTGCTTTTTCTGAGCATTATCACCCCTCCTCCTTTCCTACACACAACAAACTTTTCCCTCCCTTTCTCAAACTTTGGTTAGTGATTACAGATTATCAAGACCTGTCAGATTTCCCTCTAAAAATATCCCAAATCCAAATAACCTTTACCATCTTTGTTACCCCATCTCTCTTCCGGGCCCTCATTTTCTCATGCCTAAAAAATTTTAACAGTCTTATTTTGCTCCTCCAGCTTATATTCTTATCCTCAAGAGTATATTCTCCTGTGGCAAAGTCTTTTAAAATAGATCCTATCATGCCCCTTTTACAATCCTTCCATTGCCTTCTATGCCCCTGACAATGACACATGAAGTCCTTGTAGGAGTCCATGATCTGTCCCCCTCATCTTTTTAATGCCTCATTTCTCACCAAACTAGAGTCACATTGTCTTCTTTCTGTCCTTTGAAATACTGAGTTTGTTCCTCCCATAGGAGGGACAAACTGTTTTTGTCTTGGCTGCTTCCTCTGCCTGGAATGTTTCTCCTCTAGACCTCACATAGTAGAATAGTTCTACTTATTCCAGTCTCAGCTCAGATTCCACCCTGTCACCCAGACTTGCCTTATCTGACATATATGAAAATGGCCCTTATTACTCTTTACCTCATAATCATGCTTTCTTGTCTATATACCATCTATCATTACCTAAAATTTTCTCATTTATTTAGGGGTGTATTGTCTGTGCTTAACAAGTATTTGTTGAACTAATGAACTCTTTTAAGTGTAGAACCATATTTCATATGCCATCATTCACAGAGCACTGGTATATAAGACATGTAAGAAGAATGCCTCTGAAAGCAGTAAGCGTAGAGGAGGCACTGAATCTGTCACCAGAAAGGGACTGGGACTTAGGATGATCTGCCTTGTCATAGTCTAGAATGTGCGGGTTCTTAACTTCATGTAGAAAAGATCTTGAGACATGAATCCAAATGATTTTAAGAGTATGTTTATTAAAGCTGGGGACAGTAAAACGAAGGAAGGGCTTAGAATGGAAGAAGCAAGAACACAAGAATAGGAGTGAGCCTAAGTGGAGCCGCTCTTTGGCTCACTGAAAAGTTAGGCAAATGGAGGGAGGGCCCTTGGAGACAGGTTCAGGGGGTTAGCCTTGGATGAACTGCTGCTGCCCCTTGCTCCCCTGGTTGCAAGCCTTGTCAGACCCTTAGAGTTTAGGAGAAAGAGACACACATGAGGAGGAAGTGAAGTAGGGGAAAGTATGAACATGTTCCGGGGAGAGCTCATACAGGATCCTTTGTCTTAAGGGTTTTTATATGTTTTCTAAAGGCAGGAGTTTTAGGGGAGGTCTCAGGAGAGGATCTCAATATAATATTCGTCAGCTTTTTTTGTGTACTCTTCAATATGCTGATAAATCAAAATGAGTATACAGAGAGATCAGGGTCATTCTCTGGTCAGTTTTATCTCCATTGAATGTTACCAGAGAGGGAGCAGGACTGAGGTAGTTCTGCTCTGACAAGGTCTGGATTATGTAAATCATTTGCTCTTCAGTGTCCTTGATTAGGGAAGGTAAGATCTTGCCATTTAATAGTTGGCTGTAAATTGTTTGGTGTTTGTCTAACTATCTGTCTCAGTTTCCCCTTTCTACCTACTGAGAAATTTCCTAGCCTCTTAATAACATGCCCCAAATCCACTTGACCTCCCCTTTCCTGACCCAGCCCCTGTGGAGCCTCAGGCTCTTGCTCACTGCCTTGGACTCCATGAACACAGCAAATACCATAGCACCAAACTTTGATTATGGCAGTGAAGACGTGGCTTAGTACATTTCCACCATTGTCCATCCAAGTCCAAATCTTAAATGGCCATTCTCCTGTGCCCACCCCAACCCACAGTGAATCAAGTCTGTTTTTCCTGCTTATTTTTTTGTGGGTTAGCCATAAGTAGAGATAAGTAGAGGTCAAGGGGCAAAAGCATTCTGTTAGTGAGTGAATGTGTCCGAACAAAAGACCTGGTTCCTTTCAAATCCTGCAGAGGCTCTGTCCTAGAATCCCATTTGGCACCTCATTATATCTCAGACCCTGCTTCCAAGAGGAGGTCATTATTTTGGCCTGTAATCTGACATAAAGGCTTCCCATTTTTCAGTCACATAAAGTAATATAACACACATCACAGCATCAGACATCAGGATTAACACTGGCTTGTTAAAATGCTCTACCAGGCAGCATCTCCAAAGTGAATGGAGTAGTTAATGTGCCTGCACAACGATTCTTCCTTCATGGGGAGAAGGACTTATGTTTAATACTATTAACATCTTAATTCTGACAACCATGGTTTAAAAGAATTATATTTTAATTTAAGATTAAATGCATTTCTATAATATTTATTCCATATTATTAATTTTTTATGCTTTTAATTTTGATAACCCAACCAATTTGGAGAATATCATTTTTTTCATGATATCTTTCTTTTTTTAATGAAATTATACTATTAAGATGAAGTACGGTTTTGAAATGGGGAAGTGTCTGACTTAGAGTATAGGAGTCAGAAATTGGCTGTTTTCAATTTAAGCTGAACATCGACCATTAATTAGCAGTGATAGTTGTAGTATTACAACTAATCATGAGCCTGAAGCTCTGACCCCCTGGGGAGTGGCAGCCTTGATGGTGAAGGAATTGTTCTGAAAATTACATGAGGATGGAAGAAGTAGGCCTCCAAACAACATGTGGTGTATTCCTTTTTTCGGTGTTACAGGATTTCAGAAGGGCCTCCATGGGGCAGAAGGAGTTAGATCTGAGTTCATGGACTGTCTTCTTCCCCGCATAGAAAAGCAATGCTCATTGGAAATTCTCTTGTGTGTAGAGAGGATAGTGCCGGCATGAGGGTGTGGTATGCACAGCAGTTCATGAAAGCAGAGAATATACAGGTCACATGAATCTACTCAGAGCCACTGAATGTAGGGCTGCAGATTGTGCCCTGTGTCAGTCAGCATGGAACAGGTATGCCTTAGTAACAAACAGCCCCACTCTTTGAACAACAAAAGTGTATTTCTACTTTATAACACAGTTCTTTTGTGAATTAGCTGGGCTCTCTGCCATATGTCACTTTTATTTTAGGAATGCAGGCTGATCAATGTTCTACCAGCCAGGATATTGTTGGTAAATATGGCACTACCTGTTAAAGGTCTCCACTTAGAAGTGGCTCACCTCCAGTTTTGTTCATTGGCCACATGGCCATACCTCATATACTTCAATCCTTTGATTCATAAAAAGAAAGAAAAACAGGAAAATCAGTATGCATCTCTTATGACTACCACAGGCATCCTGCTGATGGGTGAGCAGGGGCTGAATCCCTTTTGATATCCAGTGAGCCCTGGCTCAGGGCTTTATCTGTCTGAGAAAGGACATACCTTTTTCTAATCTACAAAATGTTTCCTCTTAGGTAATATCAGTTCAAGCCCTCGGCTATTTTGCCTAGTGGATGATGCTAATAATTTTTATTCATTAATTCACTGTTACATTCAAAAGTAATGATTGAGTCCCTGCTATGTGTTAGAAACAGGAAATAGAGTTGTAAAGAATCAGACAGAGTGCCTGGCTCCATTCAGTTTATGGGCTTTCAGGGAAGACAGATAATGAAGAAGAAACAATTGAAATGTGATGGATGTTAAAGTAAGGAGATGTGTAGGGTGCTATGGGAATCATATGACAGTAAATGAGTTATAAGTTGCAGGCATTCTTCTTATGCAGCATCTAGACTTTCCCCTTCAGGGCTAACCAAAAGTTTTTGAGTCTGCTAAACAGATAATTAGGCCAAGGCACATAATTTAGATGACTTTGCCTTTGAGACATCCATGAGCACTAGAAGAGTCTAAACACTAATGTGTATCTCCAAAGCAAGCTTTTAAAATGGCCATCTGATAGTCTATTTGATGCTCATTAAGACTATCCTGAGAGTGGGGGAGAGGAAGAGGGAGGGAGGGAGAGAATGGAGGGAGAGAAAAGAGCATGCAGTGAGTGGTGTTTGTCTGCATTGGCTTATAATCAACATTTCCCCATAAAAAGGCCCTGTAGCAGATGCTGTTCGTGTACTGCCCATACTACCCTGGACAGTGACCATCCCACTACACACTAACCCTTGATTTCCATCTGTAAAACCCTGACATTCTGGCTGAGGGCTTTCTCTAGTCAACTGGTGACCACTTCATCTGTGTGCAGTGCAAAATAGACCGGAAGTGGCAGAAAGTTAGTTTTCCACCCCACTTCTCTCCCTGGTAGAAGTCATCAACCTGAAGGGAAGTGGGTGGGTAAGCACCCAGATTTCCTTGCTCCTTTGGTGAAATGACTCTGAAACCTGCCTGTCTGCATCCACTCCCAGCATGTTTGGGTCCCCCTCACTGTGCTTGGTAACACACACGTGGAGGATGCATTCTCTCCCAGGCTCACTTCCCCACTTCCCTGCTGTGCTTTCCAGAATCACCTTCCAAACCAACTTCTCATCCTCAAAGTCTTGTCTTGAGGTTTGTTTCAGAGGAATCCAGCCTAAGACAATCAAATTTAAACACCTAATTAGCAACAGCCTTTGAACTTTTCTCTGCCTGCTCCTGTACTCGGAGGGTGCTAAGAAAAAGAGGTGATATTTGACATGGATAGCACAAAGAAATGGCAGGCGAGTCCTGCTGGATGACCATTACTCCTTAGAGGCTGATGACTGTTCTGGTCTCACTTTTGAAAATGCAGCTCTGTTCATTAGTCATTGTGTGTGCAGCCGGAAGGGTATACTTGCACACATAATTGCAGTTCTTTTCCCAGGCATATTATGTGATAATTTGGCATTTTTGTGTTCATATTTAGCATGACTAGGGCCAATTACATCGTGAAGTCCTTTGGAGAAAAGTACTTTAAGGCAAAACTAAGGCCATAGAAAATGTATTTGGCTCGTTCATTTTTGTTCCTTCTGGATACCATGCTCCATCTTCTAGTTCATAATTCCTCTCCTAACTGCATTGTCTACTATTTGACTTTTGGCATAAAAATACACTGATTAGAGAAATAAATGAGGGCCCAATTTATGAAAATAGACTTCTTACACTTCAAGGAAATTCCTGTGGTGCTGTTTGGAAAAGGTGATGAATGTAGTTTTCAGTAGATATCTGCATAAATTACAGTTGATTTGCAATTCTTCACCTTCTCTTCCTTGCTCCAAGGGTATATTTTTAGGGATGTGATTATTTGGCAGAAGTGCTGATAATGATGGGGGAAATTTTCAGAAAATGTATCCATACTGCAAGTTTCTACATTTTCAGAAATAGCACCTTGAACGTTTGCTCCTTCAGTCTTTCAGGCATTACTTTCCTTAAGTGATGTCTGAAAGTAAGTGTTTTCCTGTGAGTTTGTGCACAGATGATCTTGGCCTCAAGCCTCAGGGCATGACAGCAGAAAGAAGTGTTGCCCACCTGTGCATTTTGCAGACCCCTCCCCAAAACATCGGCATCACAAATGGTTCTCCTCGACCCTGTTAGTTTTGTATTTGGTTTTTGATGCCCATATTTGCCACTGAATGGGTTGTTCTGTATTTTATCCATCTGTGGAATGGATTACATTGCCCCCACATCACCACCAGGCCTCTTTATCTCCTCTGGCTGGTGCGTCCCTCACCTTCTGCCAGGACTCAATGCTACATCTCCACACAGCCTTCTCCAGTCCAGTCCCCTCCCTGGACCCCTGCTCTCCAAGCCAAGAAAGAAGGCAGCTGATTATGGTGGAATAAATGAACCTGTGGTCCTACAAGTTATCAGATCTTGGTTCTGCCATTTACTTGGGCACCTGGTCTGTTGTTGACCCTCCATGCCTTACAGTTTCTGTATCTAATTCCCACCTCCTGACACCACTGTGAGGGATAAATGGGACAGCAGATATAAAGAGAGGGGGCTCAAGGAATTTGAATGTTCTCTCTCATTCCAGTGTCTCACACTGATTCTGCCAGTCTTGCAATAGAGCATTTTTGTATATGTTTTCTCTCACTTTCCCTGTGAAACCCTGTCCACACTGGGCTGCCCTGAGCTCCTGCAGGACCTGTCCTCCTATCAGCCGTGTACTTGCTAAATCAAACTAACAAACAAGGTAACAATGTGCATCTGCCTGAGCAGTCTCCAGCGGATGTTAATGACAGTGTCTTGGAATAATGGAAGGATAATGTTACACGCCAAAATTTATTCAACTTGACTCTAACAGTCTTCTTTTCCTACAAGTTCTATTCCCCATAGCAACTCTTTGCTCTCCCTCAATATCTAGCAATCAATTATTTTTCTTTTCTTACACACACACACATACACACACACTCTGCCACCTTCCCCTCCCTGCCTCATACTGAATCTTATTTTCTTTTCTCTTGGTCAGGTCACCTGGCCCTCCTTGTCTGCTCTCATTTTCGTCCCTGGTTATGACCTACCTCCTCACCTGAGCACCCAATCATGTTGTTGTTTGCCAGGCCTCCTCCTCATTCTCTGTGCACTTTTGTACTGTATTTCCAGTACAAAATAATAAGTTGCAGGATCATCTTATACTTTCCTCGTCCAGCCATTTCTCCATTCATTCTCCAAGGAATTTCCTGATTCCTTTTAGTGGAGGATGGCTTAGAAACTAAGATTTGGGTACTTGGTGTGTCCATTGCTCCTGGAATGCCATTGCTTCTAGATCCTCTCAACACACCCTTTCTAGCTAGAAAATAGATGCATATATGTATACACATGCATTTATTATCATATCTATGTATATGAGTATATACTCCCTGCTGAAAGTTCATATCAATTCAAATGTAACTCCTCTCCCTTTTCTATGTTTATAAATACCTTCTCAGACAGTGAGAAACTCTGTTCTCATTCTCAATATATTTGCTCAATATAAGCAATCTCCTCAACCAGCTATAACTGTCCTCTGCCCACCACCTCTGCACCCCACACCCTCTCTGCTCTGCTTCCTCTGACACTGCACAGAGCATTCTCCCCACTTCTGGGTGACACCCCCTCCCCATACTGCCCTCTGTCTTCACCTACAGTGCACTCACTGCCTCTGCCTCCTCCAATGCCCCCACCTCTCCCCAGGCAGGAAGGAGAAGGGAAAGTGGAAAAGAGAAGGGAAGGTAGGAAAGGAAGGGAAGATCATGCTTGTTTACTGATGTATGGATTTGGGAAACTCCCATATGCCTTTCACAGCACTTTTGCATCTGTGTTGCATGCACAAATATTTAATCTCCGTCCACTTACTTCTCTTTACTTTCTCAGCTTTATCTACCCCTCTCGGAGGTTGTGTCTAATTATAGTTGAAAGCAGAAATCATTAAATAATATTCAGCTAAGCTAATATTGTCCTGTAGCTCTGACCCATGAGAAAACTAGGAGAGCTGGTTTCAGGTAACATGCAGGTGGTATCTGAAGGTTCAACTAAAACTTTTCTTCATCCAGGCTTGTTCAATACCCTCCATTAGCCTCTTTAAAGATATGGTAACTTTCATAGTCTACAGTAGCACTATGGACATAAATGGTGAGAAACACATTCTTGTTGTTTTTTCTGAAGTACCTGTAGTACAAGACAAGTATAAAGTCTCTTAAGATACCAGAAAAACACCTTGCACACATAATAATAAATGCTGTCATGTGTCATTTTTAGCAGTAGTGATATTTGCCATACTCAGAGGGCAAATTGATTCTTGAATCTTTGCTTAGTTCTCTGAGTTCCATTGATATGCGAGCTTTCCTGGGGAAAGTTAGAGTGGAACACTATCTCCCCCGCTGACTTTTAAGGCAGTGGAGTCCCCAAGCCTCATAAGTTTCCTACAACTCAGCTTGTCCCCCAACTGAGAACCTCCATTCATTTTCCTAGATTGCTTGTTTGTGTAAATAATTTCTTCTTATGAAAATATAAAATAGATTATTTGCAACATTGTTAATAACCTTAATAAATAAAACCACAAGCCCGGCCTAAGGTAAGTTATCATAAATCTTTTATCTCAGAAACCTAGCAGAGGACTCCAGGTGGGCAGAGAAGTAGTCAGAATGTACAAAATAAAATTAAATAAAAATCTTCTGACCTAGAATTGGTGGCAGAAGTGGGGGAGCTGCCTTGACACATGGATCTGACTAATGCTAATGACACTGCTTCACTCAGCCCTGCCCTCTGAAACCTTTCGTTTGAAATGCTGCAGTTTAATCTCACATGTCAAAAGTCAAACCCCCAAGTTGAAAACTACCTTTCCCCCAAAGGTGAACGAACACATGTCATGATTCAGGGGATGAACTGGAGTGCCTCTCAGAGGAAGCGTTGTATACCCAAAGCAGCCATTAAAATCGCTTCCCAGTGGAAGTGGCCACACTGTGCACCAGTGTGTACACTGCACACACATTGTTACAGTAGCTTGGCCTTTTTACAAGCTGTGTGACTTTTGGTAAGTGGTTGCAATTCTTCTTGACTCAATTACTGTATTCCTTAAGTGGGCACAGTGCTTTCTATCTCCCTGGGAGGTTATAAGCATTAAAGGAGAGGTTTCGGTTGTTTTTCTTCAAGCCAAATAACTAAGCACTTGATAAATAGTAGCTATGACTTATTATTGCTTATTGGTACTTCCAAACACTGAGCTAAGGGCTTTGTATTAGTTACCTCATTAATTCTCACAAAATTAGGTGGACATTATGAAACTCCATTTCGCCCAGAAGGAGACTAAGTTTTAGCTTAGACAACATTCCTGCAACTTAGAAAATGGTGCATTCTAAAAATGAAATATTTCTATAAAGTTGAGCTACTACGTGTGTATTGAAAAAGAACTTTCTTGTAGATAACAGTTGAATACACTACTAAGAAAAATGACACACATCTGCATTTATAGGTGAAATAAGTCTGTAATTTTCCTCTCTTGTAATGTTTTTGGCTGGTCTTGGTAAAAGGGTTACACTGACCTGATGAAGTCAGTGGGGGATAAGCTCTGTTTTTCTATCGTATGCAAAAGTTTGCATAAAATTGAAATGATCTCTTCCCCGAATGTTTAGAACACTTGCCTGTACAACCATCTGGCATGATGTTCTCTTTGCAGAAATATTTTTAACCACTATTTCCCTGTCTTCAACAGTCACAGGACTATATAAGCTATTTGTTATTTATATACTCGTTCGGTGAAATTATACATTTCTAGACATTCGTCCATTTTGTCTAAGGTACAATGACATAGTCATTGATATTAGTCACTTGTGATCTCTTTTTAGCTGTAATCATGTCCATCTGTTCATTGAAAACATTGTTCCCTCCTCATTTTCTTTTGTTCAGTCTTGCCAAAGGTTTATCTGTTTCGATTTTTATCAAACAACTTTTGAATATTTTGATCTTCTCTAGAAAATATTTATTTCCCATCTTATAAACTTTATTCATATTTATTATGGTTTTTCTTTTGCTAAACATGAACTTATTTTGCTCATTTTATGTGCTTAAGCTTGGCATTCAGTTTGTTAATTTTGAGGCTGTTTCTCATAAAATACCAGATTTTAATATGTAGTGTTACATTGTTCTTCAATTTACATACCTTTTAATTTCTTACTAATAAAATATGAAATGGGGAAAACGACTCGACAAAGATCACATACGGACTTCCACCAAGATGGAGGCATAGGTGGAGACACCATGCTTTCTCCCACAACCAAGTTTAGAGACAACAAAATATTAGCAACAGAAAACACAGCCAGAACACAGAAAATTGAACATTTTGGAAGTCTGATAACAACAAATTCTTCAGCCTGACCGGTAAGAGGAGCGAAGCCAGCAGCTGGCAGAGCAGGGTTGCACAGAAAAACTCAGTCAGACTACTCAGGCACCCGGATCCCAGGCATGGGATTGCAAGGGGCGGACCCAGTGAGCAACCTAGTGAGTGTGACCCAGTGAGTGACTGGCGGATCCTGTGAGGGTGAAAGGCGGTGGGTTAACTGTGGTCCCTCATTCGTGCGCAGATAGACCATCCAGGGAGTGGTGAGAGGGGACCGAGCGGGCCCCAGCAGCAAGAGGCAGCAGAGGGGGCCGCCATTTCCCCGCTCTGACCCTGCCCCCACATACAGCATCACAACCCAGAGACCTGGTTGGCCCCACCCTAGTAAACACCTAAGGCTCCCCTCCTCCTAATTAACGGGTGCGAACAGACCAAAAATGGCTCAAGAAAACCTCAAAGCCCCAGAGCCCATAAATCTAAGTGACAAAGAAATAGCAAAACTTTCAGATGCACAGTTCAAAACACTGGTGATCAGGATGTTCACAGAACTGGTTGATTTTAGTAACAAATTAGAGGAACATATGAAGGCTAAACTAATTGAAATGAAGGGAATTGCACAGGAAACCAATAACGATGAAGAGGAAACTAGGACTCAAATCAAGGGAGTGAACCAGAAGGAAGAAAAAAATGACCAAACAGGAAAATCTGAAGAAACAAGAATTCAAAAAAATGAGAAGATACTTGGGAACCTCCAGGACATCTTTAAATGCTCCAACATCCGAATTATAGGGGTACCAGAAAGGGGAAAGGAACAGCCACCAGTGGTAAAATTATTTGAACAAATAATAAAGGAGAATTTCCCCAATCTGGCAAAGGAAATAGACTTCCAGGAAATCCAGGAAGCTCAGAGAGTCCCAAAGAAGTTGGACCCAAGAAGGAACACACCAAGGCACATCATAATTACATTAGCCAAGATTAAAATGAAGGAGAGAATTCTAGAAGCAGCAAGAGATAAGGGGACAGTCGCCTACAAAGGAGTTCCCATCAGACTGTCAGCAGATTTCTCAAAAGAGACCCTATAGGCAAGAAGGGGCTGGAAAGAGGTATTCCAAGTCATGAAATCCAAAAACCTACAACCAAGATTGCTCTATCCAGCAAAGTTTTCATTTAGAATGGAAGGGCAGATAAAGCATTTCTCAGATAAGATCAAATTGAAGGAGTTTATCATCACCAAGCCCTTATTATATGAAATGTTAAAGGGACTTATCTAAGAAAAAGAAGATAAAAAATATGAACAGTGAAAAGACGGCAAACTCACGGTTATTAACAACCACACCTAAAACAAAAGCAAACTAAAAGGACAGCTAGATCAGGAGCGGAAATATAGAAATGAAGATCTCATGGAGGGTTAGCAATAGGGGAGTGAGAGGAGGAGAAGGGGGAGAAGGTACAGAAAATAAGTAGCATAGACAGTAGATAGAAAATAGGGGGATGGTAAGAATAGTATGGGAAATATAGAATCCAAAGAACTTGAGACACATGGTCATAAACTAAAGGGGGGAATGGTGGGGCAGGGGGTGCAGGGTGGAGGGGAATGAAGGGGGAGAATAGAACAACTGTAATGGCATAATCAATAAAATTTTTAAAAAATCACATATGATTCAGGATGTCATCCTTTTTATCAAGTTAAATACAGCTTATGTTAAAAGGTGTCTTAGGAACAATTATAGGTGGTATGTTAGGGAGTGACTATTTTTATCCTCCAAATTCAAATGCTGAAGCCCTAACCTGTGATGTGATGGTATTTGGAGGGGAGGCCTTTGGGATGTAAGTCAGTTTAGATGGTGCATCATGGTGGAATTAGTGCTCTCATGAGAAGTCAGAGTGGTCTAGGACTCTTTCCACCTGCACAAGCCAAGGAAAGGCTATACGGGTGTACAGGGAGAAGAGAAGGCATGGTCTGTAAGCCAGGAAGTGGGCTGCCACCATAACTCAGCTATACTGGTGCCCTGCTCATGGACTTCCTGCTTCTAGAACGGTGAGAATATAAATGTCTGTTGATTAAGCCATGTACTATTAATATATGACACTTTGTTGTAGCAGCCTGAGCAGACCAAGGCATTGCCATGAAACCCCATGAAAATAAGACCAAGGAAGAATGAACCTGGGACTCAGGATGATTATTACTCTGAGTGGAGGAGGCAAAGAGATAAAATGGGGGAGGTGGCATAGATAGATGGATAGATGAAGGTTACTGTGAGGGTCATAGCTTTTGTTTTATATGTGGCATTTATGAGTGTTTATTATGTTCTTAAAAATAGCTTACTAAATAAAAGCAGGAAAATTTTCAGAACTTACACTGGACAAATGCTAACCATGTGCCAATTCCCATTTAACACTCAGGGAGTCCACGCAAGGGCCCCTACAGGTGAAGGCATTGTTCACTGTTACTGCTGTTATTGTGTATCCAAGTACTGGGCTCAGTCAGTGGATCAAGTACTGATCAGTGGATCAGGCTGCTTTAGAGGCCATAACTTGGATCACTGGATATGAATCATGGAAAGGCAAATTGAAGCCTTTGAATAACCAGGTCTACAGGTAAATGAGGTAGAGAGCTCCCTGTCAATGCAAGGATTCTATCAGAGACCATTTGCCCCTTCCAGGGGAATACCATAGGCTAAAAGACCTGGCTGCATGGGCTGCTTAGTTTCCTTCGAATTGACACCAAATGCCTCAAACCAGTCAAACCCTAACCCTTGCCCACTTAGTACAAATGTTATTTCAGGAGGGAGCCTTGTGTGGTAATAACACAGGCTCTAGCATTTCTTGCACTTGGGGTCAGATCCCAGTTCTACCATTTACTAGCTTTGTGCCCTATAATGAATGATTCTCTGTTTGCAGTTCTCAGTTTCTTAATCTGTAAAAATCACAAAGTTGTTGGGAAGATTATGGATTATGCCCTGCACTGCACTTGGATTCATCCAAAGAGCTCTGTAGTGGAGAGAAGCTGAATCCATGATGCCACTGTCCAGAGTCCCTAAGACAATGATCTGATACTTTCATGAGGCAGAGTAATGACCTAAATGATAAGTGGGATGCCAAGCAGAAATTCACCAGGGAAACTTGACTTCTTTGCCCTCTCCTGCCTGTTCTCTAGCACAGGTGATGTGAGCACACCAGAGGAATTTCCTCTATTGAGCTTCAATTATTTATCAGATGCATTTGTGTTCAGTGACATGTGTGGCAGATATAAATTCATGGGTTCTTTCCCTTGGAATGCTTCTGGGCAAGTTATACAGCAGGGACCCTTTAAAGCATCAATGCTGAAGAGCAGAAATTGATTTCCTTTGCAGCCTCTTCTTTCACACCTCTCAGGCTTCTCTGGATTTCCTTACAGTGCAGGCCTAATGACTTTTGATACTGATCGATGTAAAGCTAATTAATTTACTTCAAAGTTTTCATGTACTCAACTACCCAATGGTTCAAATGCTTTGGTGGTGGTGGTATTTTGGGGGGTGGTTAGGAGTCTGTTCTTCATCTTTTATTTCCAGGCACTAATTAGCTCCAGTGACTTCATCTATTGATGGGATCTGAATTGTAGCAGGCATGTGGAATTGCAGGGAAGGAACACTGGGATGGCATAACAGCTGGGCTTTTCAGCTAGTGAGTCATCATGACAGTTAGGGACCCTACAGTCTAAATAAGTATAATTTTATTTTGATACTGTATGGAAATTAGGTAGTTAATTTTAACTATCTCTGGCAAGTTCCAGCATAACATGAGAGGAATAGGATCTCTCTGTCTCACCCACTTAATAGAATATGACAAATAGAAAAGTATGTCCATGGAAATTTTTCTCTAAGAACTACAAATTCTTTGTTTCCTAGTTGAAAACATCTTGCCTTCATGATGATAGTCAATTTAGATTTAGCTTTGAGTTTGCTAGTTAAAAGTATTTAGAGAATATTTGATGGGCCAAAGATTACACTTTGTCATCGATGGTATGACTTAAGTATGCTGTACTACAATGACAAAAATTATGGGCTAAGGAATTCACTAAACTGGGTTTTAATCTTTCCTCTGAAGTTCATAGCTAGTAGTTTGAGATGTGTATATTCTTTGGGTCTTAAGTTTCTCAACTGCAAAACGAGGGTCATAATATTCTACTTGAAAAATGAGTATTCAAGCCAAAGGTAGAGCATATTTCTTGGTATACGGTATGTATGCTGTAAATGCCAGCCATTGTTGTTGGTGGTGGTGTTACTATTTGGTAGTTTGTTTCCTTGCTGTACTCTCTCCTACAAGAACAAAGCACCACTTCAGAGTTTTAAAGAACAACAACAAAAAACCCACAAAAGCCTCCATGGAAGCCTCTTCCTAGTTTCCTCAAGGAGAAGGACCTGGGCTGGCTGGAGGGCCCTGCGTTAGAGAGCAGGGCGGTACCATGCTCTGTCATTCACATGAGATTTGCAGAAGCCACTCAGCGTAATGGTTTTTAATTAAAATGCTTAGAAAGAACTATACCCTCCTCCTGGGTGGACCTGCTCTCTGTCTAAGCTGAGACTCATGTGGTGTGTATTAAAACAAGATTAAGGTGTGAATTAGAACCATGTGTCTTTGTATCTTAATCGGAATAGTCCTACTGGCTTGTTTTAAAAAGAACTCCAAAGTGATGTCTGATTTTCATGTTGTCAGAAGCTTAAAGAAACTTTAAATTTACAGTTTAAATATAACACCTCCTTGAAGAAACTCGCATGACAATGAATGACATCATGTGGGAACAAGGTAAATTCTAGTGGGGATGGCAACTTTTAATGGTGATACTTTGCATAGGTTTGGGCAAGAGATTGTTTTCTACTGAGAATGTAAATGCCCTTACTATGGCTGATTTGGGGGTGAAAGGGACTTCTCAACATTGTAGAGATGAATGAGAGTAACACTAAGCATTATGTGGATTGGGTAAGTATCAAGTAATAATCAAGTGAGCTTGCAGTTAGTCCTGGTTTGAACTCCAGGTCTGGCACTTGTGAACTGTTTAACTTTGGACAAGTTACTTAGCCTCTTGCAGTCATCTTTATTACCTGTCAAATGGGGCAGAAAATAGGTTCTTTGCATAGATGTTGTAAGAATCAAGTACAATAATGTGCACAAAATACTTAGTATAGGAAGTGACATGCAAGAAATGCTCTGTAAATTGCTACCTGTAATCTTCATGATTCATATTAAATACTACATTTTAACTGACATTTAACTAGTAGCTATTGAGCTATGAAAGTTTTAGTTAACTAATAATTAGTGAGCTGGTGCTATTTTTGAGCTATGAGAATTACAACCACCTCCACTGCTGCCATCCTTGCCAACTTTAGATTCTACATGTCAGAACATACATCAGCTGCTTGTCTGGACTCTGCCCAGTTGCTCTCATCCCAGGACCTGAGAAGAGCCACCTGGTCCTGGATCAGAATATTATAATTTCATCTTTATCTCTGATGGAGCAGACCCTGGCCTTGTGACTGACTTGGTTTGCCAAGCCCTTGCGAACGAATGAGCCTGGAAGACATCAGTAGAAAACACCTCTGGCAGTAACCAGGCCAGTCTCATGAAGAGGAGCTTTGCTGTAGTCAGAATTGATTAGAATATAACACTGGGCCCTTATGATGACATGATGCCCCCCCCCCCCGCCTCTCCTACAGGGCATTCTTTTTATTCTCACCACCACATTTGCGAATGCGGGAAGTCTCTTGCTTGTGGCCAGCCACGCCTCCAAGGTGCCTTTTCTCAGATGTGCGTGAGTCCTTCCGTCATTGCCCCCAGTGTCCAGTGCTGAGTGGTGAGTGTGGGAGCTGAGCAGACAGGTGACTCACTTTTAATTAATATTTTGAGCAAAGTTTCTTGGTGATGGCCATGTTTTCTGTCTCTAACCTTTCTGGTTGGAGAGCCTGAGCTTGCATCGGCTCATTAACTCTAACAGCTTGGCCTTTAGCTTCTCCTCCATCTGTGATGTACCAGACTTCACTTCTGCCATGTAATTTAAGAGGAGAGAGGTAGCAGATTTTTTACTGGAGTGCTTAGGTCTTTCAGGGTTACTCTGAGTCTGAGTTTCATTTTAATGAGGCAGTGCCAGTAAAAAAACAAAAAACAGAAAACATAGGTTGCTGTTTCCTCAAAGAGAGGTATCCACTGGCCCATGTAGTATTAATGAAGCTACAAATTATGCATTAAGGTAGATGTTGATAAACAGGTAGAGTTGCCAAATAAAATTTTGCTAGAAAATTTTCAAATTAAAGCATTTCCCACTGATAATGGAAAGTGACAGTTTCCTTCTGCTTAGATGCAAAATCCAACATTTTTACTTGTACAGATTACGTGGAAATAATTAATGTTTTATGTTAAGACCTTCTCTTTCCAGGAAAAAAGGCTTCACCTTTCTAATTTCTATTGAATTAGCTGCCAGCATGCAGGAAATTTCACGTTAGCATTTTGTCCTAGCAGGAACTTTAAAAAATATTTATAAAGCATATACCTAATTAAAGTTACATGAAAGGCCCCCACCATGGCTTATCTTTAAGCTTATGTGTACATACAGTTGTGCATGTATAATTTATTTTAAGGAACTAAAGTCAAAGGTAGCTTCTGTGAGTTTAGTATATACTCTTATAATATTACTGAACTCTGCCCAAAATTGAATTAGGCTTTTTCCTTCTCTGGAAAAATAATACCTTTCTCATTCTTTTAGTTATTCATGCAATATATCTATTCACTTCAGAATAATCCATTTGTATTTCTGGAAACAATGCCAATCATTCTTTTAGAGAACCAAAAAGCTTTAGATATTTTGTTCTGGATTGGGGAAGAACTAGCTTCATGCTAGTAAACATGTGCTTCTCACGTCACCCTTCCACATGGGCCCCCAGGTACATGTTGTTACAAAGCTTAAACAGAATTTCCAGCAGTCAGCTCTTTTTCATGTCTGCATGCATTTGAGAGTTGGATGCCCAGGGTGGTTTGCTGCCCACCACTCAGATCGCAGTCTTGATCATTTTGCCTCAATTAGATTGTAGCTCAGGTACAGCTCATGTTGCACGCACCATCGTTGCATCATTTTCATAAGCATCTCACAGTGGGAGACTCTTCTTTCTTAACAAACGACTGTACATGTTAGCTTGAATGGAATGCGCCTACTTAGGAGTTTGAAGTTGACCTTCATGTAAAAAGGCAGTTTCACACATAGAATTTGTGTGATAACAGAATTTATTTCACTTCAGATTAGGTCATATCTGAGCACAGGAATATAAAGGCAGTGAAGAATGATAATGAGGCATGCAGCCAAGTACGCAGGTGAAGGATGAAAGATAGGGCCTCTGAACTGGTATCTTTGTCACCAAATATTTTATTGCTACTGGAAAGGTAAGGAATTATCTTGGAAATACTGCTTTTTTGGCAGAGCTTTTCAGGGCACCATGTTTACAGAGGCCCCTTAGTCAGTCTGAGTGCCAGTGGGGGAATGGCACCATTATTCACTGGGTGACAGTGAAGCTGGGCACCTCAGCCAAGGCCCAACTTTCCCTTTCAGTACCCAACCCCCTAACATAGTATCAGATATGGGTACTTGGGATATTTCAGAAGAAACATTATCAAATGTTAGCACAGAGGAGTCATTTATTAGTTTTGTATATTTTTATAATTTCCCAGAGGTCCAACATTATTTTAGAACATACAAATATTATTGAAAGTGCTCAAAGGTTCAGAACTCTCTTTAAGGGTTATGTGGTCTTTTTATCTTTTTGGTGCCCTCTCTCTATTAATTCAAATGTATTAAATATAATCCATAATCCTTCCCAACTTTATAGATCCAATGACCAAAGTCATTGAGACCTTGTGGTCATTGTGGTCTTACTTGTGAGCAATCCTGACTGCTTTCTTTTTATTAAAAAGATGTACTAACGAAGGCTTGTTGGGGCATGTGTGCCCATGTGGGGTAGATTGGGCTCTGGGGAAGCAGGGAGAAGATGGAGTCTGGGGTACAAGACGTGTATCAGCACCTGTGAAAGGAAGGGGCGAGAGCAGGACAATGCAGGGGAGAAGTTGGACTGGGAGCTGTGAAGTAAATATTGTTCATCGAGGTTGTCCTGTGAAAAGCTGGTTGTCCACGTAAAAGCCTTTACATGCTTGCCTTGCTCAGTTATAAGATGCTGGCTGCCCAGGAGAGGAGTGACCTCCTGGGAAGCAGCTGTGTGTTGTTGAAGCTCATTTGATGTATTGATGCCTGGGCAGTGTTTGCTGACCACCTGCCTCACAGTTGGGCAGTAAGCCCTTCCTTGAAGAAGATTTTGGGAGCTGGCAATCTGTGACTATCACAATATATACATGTCCTCCTATCTCCACCCCCCATGCCACCCAGACTCTGCATGACAGTTAAGCCAGCAGGATGGTCTGGCCTTCTCCGTCTCTACACCATAATCAATCGTCAGGAGAGCTATGGGCTTGTCAAAGAACGTAGCAGCCAATTACAGGAGAAACTAAAATGGAAAGAGGTAAATATTGGATTAGCCCAAAAGTGCATTTTTTCCTCATCTGATGGCTCTAGTAGCATTTAGCTGTCTTTAATGTCATTCGAAACAATTTTGTTAGATTGTATTGTGGCAGCTGTCAAATCAGCGTGAATTTCTTAAAAAATTTATCAAAATTGGCAAATTTTTGTGTGGCCACTTTAATATTGACAATAGAAGAAAATATGCAACATTTTCAGCTATACAACATGTTAGGCTTTATTATTTCAAGAAAGGTAAAAAGGCAACAGAAAAGGCAAAAAAAATTGTGCAGCATAAAGAGAAGGTGCTGTGACTGATCGAATGTGTCAAAAGTGGTTTGCAAACTTTCAGCAGGAGATTTCTCACTGGACTATGCTCCACGGTCAGGTAGACCAGTTGAAGTTGATAGCGATCAAATCAAGACATTAATTGAGACTAATCAATATTATACCACACAGGGGATAGCTGACATACTCAAAATACCCAAATCAATAAAATTACTAGTGAAAATGAAAAATGTGTCTTTTACTTTAGAGGAAAAGCTAAACAAACTTTTTGGTGAACCTAATACAATTAGACCAATGAGACTCTTTGTGCTAGGTAGACCTGAAGTCAGGGCACCACTGGTGTCTGGGTATTGTGATAGAATGGAAATGTGAAGCAGTTCCGGAATGAAATTTACTGAACTGTTAGTCTGTGTACTAAATTCACACCCTGCCATCTCATTTAAACCTGACAGCAGCCCTACAAGCTCAGGGCTTTATTATTATCTCCAGTTTACAGACAAGAAAATTGACTGAATATTTCCCCAAGGTCTCAGAGCTACCATGCAATGAGGCAGGGGCAGAAACCTAAGTAGTTTAGCCCCACGACAGTTTTAACCATTCCCTGAGAGCTTGGCCATTTTTTGAACATGGATATTCCCTTTTAGTGGTGTAACTATGTAGAAGACAGCTAACTACATATCTGTGCATATCAGGAATTTAGGGTCAAGCAGTATCAGATACGGTCCCTGCTGTCTGGGAACCCAGGAGGCAAGTCTTATATACAAAAGTATAAATACACAGCATTGTAGTTCCCACACATGGTAGATTTCAGAGGGAGGAGTGTCATACCGCTGAGGGGACCAGTGTCAGCTAGGACTTTACAGCAAGTTAAAGTAATATTTGAGCTTGCTCAGCAGATGCAGGCTCCTCAGAAATGACATGACCTCTAACGGCAGTTAGTTGCCAACATTTAAAAATTAGGAGAATTCAGCCCTGGCTGATGTGGCTCAGTGGATTGTGTGCTGGCCTGCAAACCAAAGGGTCACAGATTCAATTCCTATCAGGGTACATGCCTGGGTTGTGGGCTTGGCTCACCAGTGAGGGGTGTGTGAGAGGCAACCACACATTGATGTTTCTCTCTCTCACTTTCTTCCTCCCTTCCCCTCTCTCTAAAACGAAATAAATAAACTATTTAAAATAATAAAGGTTAGGACAATTCACACTGAAATCTTGATTTCTGGTTTCTTTTTTTATAAAATGGAGGATCTGACGCACTAGGTGCACACTCCTGTGACAATCTGCTGGAGGCGGAGCGTTTGCCACTCCTAAAGGGCCCCTTTAAGGGCTTAGAGGCTGGGACTTTAGTAGGGACAAAAATGTAAGACTTCATCACTATTTCATAATGACAAGATGGCGTTTGGACTCTCAGAATGGAAAGGGAGCATCTGCAAGATCCAGGGTGAGCCTTTTCTCAGAAGAGACTCCAGCTTCAGAGTCTTTTAATCACCTGGAGCCAAAGGGGCCCATTGCCCACAGCATGGCGGCTCTGCCCCTCTCTGACCCTCCCTGTGGTCTTTCTGTAGGCCCCTCCGCTGTGGCTGGGAGACTGAGAAGGGCTTTAACCGAAAGTGAGAGGTGAGGTTCAGTGGTGAAACATGAGGCTGAAAAAGTCAGTAAAATCCTCTTTAAGGAATCTTCTTTACAAGTAAAGTTTAAGCCCACTTCTCCCCTGACAGTCCTTGTCACTTCAGGTCTTTAGTACCAGGCCTGACAAATATTTAGAAAGTGTTCAGGTCAGACTATTTTGTACCAGGAGAGGACAAGGTGTCCTGATAGATTTTTTCCCTCCTTCATCTCTAATGTCTATGATCCCCTGAATCCTGCTAAGGACACACAGATCTCAGAGGCTATTCTCTGGCTGGTGTTTGGAGCTAGAAGAGAGAATGGAGCTGGGCTGAAGTAGTCTTTCCAGAAGACCGAATGGGAGAAAAGGAAGCCACCAACTGCTGAGGGAAGTGGAAAAGGAGACTCTTGTGGGCTTGACCTTGTGAAAGGGAGATTTCTGAAGGAACTGGTGCAGAGCAAGGCCACACTTCTTTGTTGACAAATATTTAAGTACTTACTGTGGGAACAACATATGCAGAGATGACGCAGGCTGTGCTGCTAAGGTACAAAGAACGTATTGCAGAGAGAGCAGTGCTGTTATGAAACGGGAGTGATCATGGAAGGCAGTGCGAGTAGGGTGTGTGTTCTCCTAGTGCCTAGGACATTACTTTTCTTCTTCTTGTTTTTGGAATATAGCTCTCTTTTTAATGTCCAAATGAAGGTTATGTCGATCCTAAATGTATAAGGAAAATTGATGGAGGTAGTGTAGGTCTGGATGAAGCATGGAGGCCACCCCGGAGGTCGGACAACTGGCCTCCCTTCAGTTCCCTACTTCTGCTTTTAAGGTACCATCAGCCAAGGAGGGCTTTTTGAAAGGCAGACAGGGAAACTCTGGGAAAGGATTGAACTGTGTGACACTGTTTTTATTTAAACCTTATAATAACCCTGTGGAGAGACCGCAATTAACCTCCACTTTACAAATAAGAAAACTGAGAGGCAGAAAGGTTACCCAGCTCCATCAAATAATTCCTGCTTGCACATGTGGAGGCTGGGACATGAGCCCAGATCTCTGATTCTAGGTCCCTGCTTCCCCTGCCCCAGAGCACACACCAGTGTCCCACCCAGAGGAAGCTGGTGAGGCTGGGGAAGGCATTGAAGACAGTGCAAGAGCCGAGCTGGGTCTAGGAAGTTCCTTTGGAATTTGAGTCCCTGCAGGGACTAGTAAGCACATTGTAGGTGGGAAGAATCCCAGAAGCAAAGGCTGGGGTGACAGGATACATGAGGTTTGAAAGTACATTTGGACTGCTTTTGGGGGGGGTTGCAATGCAAGGTAACCTGGTAACCTTGCCTTCTGGCACCCAGGCAGTCAGGATGGGACCATTGTGGAGTCTGAGCTGGGAGGGGCCAAGAAGACAGCAAGGTGTGAGGTAGGCCTGCCAGCCATGGGAAGCAGGAGGTGGAGGGTGAGACTGAGGTCAGGGCACCAGCAGGGGAAGGCTGTGAACCCCAGCATGGCATGAGGGGCACGCAGGCTGATTAGGATGGCTGGAGGTGTGCCTTTCAAAGGCAGAGGCATGATGTGGTGAGGGAATGGCCGTGGAGGTGGGTGAAGAAGGGAGAGACAGAACAAATTCCAGAATCTGAATCAGAGCAGATGCATGGAAGATGGTTATGGGCTCATGCTGGTGATGGTGGGAATGATAACAGCAAATATTTACCTTGTGTTTACTGGGTACCAGGCACTAAACTCTTGATTTTGCTATCTGACTTAATCCTCCCACAGTCCTCTGTAGCAGGTGCTGCTATTATCCCCATTTAACGTGGGAGAAGAAGGAGTACGGGGAGGGTTCAGAATTTGCTCAAGCTCCATTAGCTAATGGGTATTGGGGGCAGCACTAAAACCCAAACATTCTGCCCAAAATGTGTCCCCTGGACCGCTGATGTAAATTGCCTCTCATAGTAAATGAAGCAATGCTGATAAGGGACAAAGAAGACCTTTGCCGAATCTTGATGTGGAAAACCAATACTCTCAGCATTTTTTAAGAATTTGAATCTGAGGATATGCTTATTGATTTGAGAGAGAGGGAGTCAGGGAAGAGAGAGAGAGAAACATCCATGTGAGAGAGAGAAATATCAGTTGGTTGTCTCCCATATGTGCCTCAACCAGGGATCGAACCCACAAACTAGGTATGTGCCCTGACCAGGGAGTGAGCCCTCGACCTTTTAGTGTATGGGACAACACTCCAGCCAGCTGAGCCACCTGGCCAGGGAAGTTCTCTCAGCTTTGGTATGTTTACTTGTTTAAACCAGAATTACTCATATAGTACTCCATGAGACATTTTTAAAAGATATCATACATTGGTTTGAGAATAGTGACTTAAAATTAATCAGGTTTCTATACTCCCAGACTTCACAAACATTTTTAATGGGATATTGTACCCTGAAAATTGCCAGAGGGAGACACATTAAGCAGTGTTTTTTAAACAAATTTGAAAAAAAAACCTCACTCTTTTCACACACAAAAAAATCCACTTGTGTTTTTTCAAACATGAGTTCTGAGTGGGATATAATTTGGAAAACAATGGCATAGACATTTGGTGAATTCCGTACCAGAAATAGCACTACACCAAGTAAAAATTGACCATTTAGAAGTAAATGTGTCCCTTAATTACGAGCAGAGGCCAGTCCAGCCTTTGCAGGGACCTCATTAGTCATCGCTCAGACTTGGCTTTGTGCTTAGGCCCCTCTGCCCAGTCTCTGCATTTCTCCTGGCAGGTGACTTCTTGCTGAGTTCATGTGTGACCCACATGGCAGGTGTCCTTTCTCTCCAGTACGCAGTGGCTACACCTGTGAACAGCCTTGGCCCAATTACTCTAAAAAATTTGAATTTCAGCTACCATACTGAAGCAGTGGTCCTTGAGCCTGTTCAACCCATAATAATTTGATTTCTAATAACATTTCAAAGAGGACATACTCCAAATTTTCATGCAGAAGGAAAACTTTAGGGCTTTCTGGCAAGTACGGAGGTCAGCCACACTGTCGCAGCAGGGAACCAGGAAGGAAGAAAGATTCCCCAAGTGGGTTTGCTGGGTGACATTGCTTCTGACTCCCTGCCAGTGGCCACCCATCTACTGGGTCTCCTATTGTGTTAGCACGAGCCTATTAACCAGGGCATCAAACCAGCACTAAGCATCTTTGAAAGGACATAGTATGGCTCACTTTCATCCTTGTGCAAAAGTCATAAAGGATGAGAAGGCCCAGCCTAATAGTAAGAGGTGGTACAAAGGAGCCCAGCCTGGGAAATTTTGAGAGAATGGCAAACTCTAGACTCATATTCTAATCATCTAGCTGCAGCATCTAGCAAGAAACTGTCCTTTCCAATGAAGATTGAGTAGTATTTTCTAGTCTTTCAAGTCTCCTTGACTTGTGGGTCTTATCGATGTAATAGACTCTGGGGTGGGGAATGGATCTAGGGTCTGCTGTATTTCATTGGCATTTGTGGGTACTCTTGATTTAAGGCATTATAGAGAGTGAAGGAGAATGTTTGAGTCTGGGTGCCTGTCCAGACAGAATGTCCTGGGACCATTGGGGAACTATCTTTTCTGAGATAATCTGTGTCCCCCTTAACTCGCTCTCAGGCTATCAGGGTTACCTTTTTGTTCTGACCTCTTTCATTAGTAATATACAACTGGCCAAAATTTAATCTCTAATATGCCATTCTCTTAAGGCCCTAGAATTTCTTTGTAAGATGACAAAGAACTCATCAGCTTAATGAGGGAATGGTCTTCAAATATGTGAGGGTTTCTTTCTAATGCATCTCACAAAGAGTCTTTTTAATAAAGGATTGTGACACAGAGGGATGGTTATGGCAGCAAGATTTGCAGTCCTGAGCTAGGTCTCCAAGGAAAACACATTGAGAGTAATGTTTCCAGATGTTGCCATTTGGCGTGTGAGGACCTGATCTTTCATGTGTGGAAACTTTGCAGACCTACCTGTGGGACTAGACTTGCTATAGTAGTTCTGGTTAACATTCATAAAATTGACAATTAATCAAGGTTCAACATAAAACCCCTTGCTTTTTTCTCTTTGCAAGTATAGAGGAAATGATTTATACAAGGATTCCCTTGTTATGAAAGTGAGTGAAGATTAGGAGTTTCATGTTGGGTACAAAAATAACATTGGACGGAATAGGTAAAAAAAAAAAGAAAGAAAGAAAGCTCCATTGATTAAAAACAGCAATATTATTTTTCTACTTTCTTCTGAACCAAAGAAATTTTCAGATCTAGTTTTGACTTCCAAATCATTACCCAGGTCTATCAAAGAGGGAAAGTACAGCATCTATGCTAATGACAGTTTTTGCCCAGGCTGATGTAGGTCAAAGGGCCTCTGGTTCACAGTGGGAACAGAGCAGATTGTAACTCTGAGGGAAAGGTTGTCTCTGCAAAAAAACCAGTAGACTGGAATTTTTACAGAACAAGCCATACATCTCTACGTAAAATCAGGTTGATCAAATTCAGTTTAAAAAAACAACGGGAACACCACAATGTGTTAATTAATTTAAACCTATTCGGGAATTTATTGAAAGAATTGACTGGCCACTTAGCCTTCTTTTAAATATCTAGATAGAGAAATAGAGTTTTCTCTCTGTAGATTTTTACACTGGCATGTCTTTCTAGGTATGAACATCTCTAACAATTGTTTAGCATGTTCTCTGCCAGTGAAAGGCTCCTCCAGTGTATTATCTCATTTAACCTTCATAAAACATCATGAATGGAACAGTGCAAATTTTGGTGAAGTACAGACACTGGAGGCAGAAATCACCTAAACTAAATGAAAGACCCAGGACTTGAACTCAGTTCTTCCTGATTGCTCAGGCCGTATGCGTGATCGTTCTGTCATGTTGCCTCCTTTCTTTCTTCTGTCACTTTGGATATTGTGTGGGCACAGAGCTCTTGCTGTTGAACAATTTGTTCATTAGTCCTGGTTGTAGTAACAAACAACACCCAAATAAGCAGATATTTGGGGGGTTTGCTCACAAGTTTTTTTCCTCAAGCCATGGCTCTGCTTGGCTGTGCTCTATGTGTCTCTTATTCCAAGATCCAGGCCCACAGAGAAGCCCCATGTGGGCCATGCTGTTCTCACTGCGGAGAACAGAAATGCAGAAGGTTGAGTTAAGCCTTGCAACTGCGTCTATAGCTTCTGCTTGCACATGTATATTTCACATCTACTTACATTGTATTGGCCAGAGAAGCACATGGCCCCTCCTGATGCTATGGTGGGAAGTCACAGGGAAAGTAAAGGTGTATAACCCTCTTAGAGCAAAAACAAATAGCTGGGGGGAGGGGGAACTATAACTTACCACAGTGAAGTGGAGGTTAGGTTATAGAAGTAAGCCACTCTGTGACTCAGTGGTTGAAAAATGACTTGGAAGACATAGAAGTAACTTGCCCCTTAATTTGCCCCCACAGCCCCTGAAATTGAGGAGAAATTGGTCAATATTCTAATGCTATTATAGACATAAAGTGGTTCCCACAAATCTGCAACTTCTAAAATGAATGAAATGAAGCATCAGTGTGGCAAAGGATTGGCTAGCCAACTGTGCTTGACATGGAGTGGCCCAGGCCTTTCCCCAGCAGGGCACAGGTGCCAGAGGAAAGCTGAGCTCTTCGTGAGCTTCAACTTCGTATGTTAACAGCTTGGGCTCCCATGCAGTGCACATCAAGGAAGCATGCAGATGCCTGGGTAAAGAGATAAGTGGTTAATGCAGGTTAAGGTGGGGGAAGAAAAGATGGACAGAAGCTTAAGGGCAGTAGAGGGAGGGGTTGAAAGGCATCATTTGCTCCACTCTGCATGGGTACAACACTAACTCCATCAGCTTTTGGCCACAAACTGAACCCGGGCTAAAAGTGAAAACAGTGATATCCTTTAATGATATTCCCCCCCCCCCCCGTACCATCCACTTTCTGGCAGGTTCTTTTGGTTTGGTTTTGCATAGTCCCCTTACTTCCTCCTACTTTAACTTGTCTGGATACAGGTTACTTCTGAGCAGAATCCTCTCTTACCCTAATTCTCAAGCTTATTGAGGAAGATCTGTTTTGTAAAAACAGTCTCAGGGCAAGGGGCTTGGTCAGGGTAAGGACAGGTAATGGCTGTGGCTGTGTGTAGGTACATGCAGGAGTGCAGGGTAGTGATAATAAGGGCTCAGGCTCCAGATTCACACATCCTGGCTTCTATTCTGGCTTAATTACTGCTTTGATTTGCGCCAGCTTCTTAACCTTTCTAAGTCAAAATGTCTTCATCTGTCATTTGGAGATAATAATAGTCCAAATAGCTGCCCCAACAATTCAATAAAATTATCTACATAAGGTGCTTAATAGAGTGCTAAGCACATGGTAAGAACTTAGTGATTATTATTGCTATCATTATGATCATCATCATCATCATCATCGCCACCACCATTATCAGAGGTAATGAGGGTGATAATTGTATTAATAATGTATCACTGATATTTCCTATTAGTAACATTAATGGTTAACAGTTATCGAATGTCTTCTCTATGCCAGGCATGCTTCTGAGCTTTTTTCAAGCCCATCTTCACAAGAACCTGAAGAGATAGGTAGGATTCTAAACCCTGCCCCCCCCCTGTTTTATAGATGAAGTAACTATAAGGTCCATGATGGTTAACAGCTTGCCAGGATTACATAATTAGGAAGAGCTAGGGTAGGACTTCCTTGCTTATCTTGCTTCCATCCAGGTAAGCTGGTTGCAGATGTTCAACATTACACCTTGTGCTTCTTGCAATAACACAATTGCATCTCACACCAGTTTTTCTCTGGGGCCAGAGGGACTGCACAGCTTGTAATGTTTGGACCCACATCCTGCTTCACACTATACAGCTGGGGAAAAGCAGGAACGCCCTTGAGTCCACATTGTGTATAAATCACCCAGCAAACAAATGACCCAATTATAAAGTTTGGCCACTGTGTCTGACCGTAGCCTCCTATAGGGCTTAAATGTAAGTCTCTTTGAGGATCCGTGTAATTCCTTTGCTAATGGCCCCCCTCAGAGGTCTGCCAGGGTGGCTCTCCACGTTGTGGCTGACCTGGTCCACAGATAATGAGGGCATTTAAGTCTTCAGAATCATGATGTTGCATTTAGGATTTAGACTATAGAAGAGTGGGGAAGATGAAATAGTTTTCTTATAATGATTACTTTTGGGCCTATTTAACGAAACTGCATACTGCAAAATTCCAGAACTTTTTAAACAACTTTTTACTGCTTTCTGAGTTGCAATGTAAGATTTTCAGCAAACAGTTTTGACATGGCACTTTTCAGAGTCCCTGAACAAGGAACCAATTATGCACCTACTTACCATTAAGGATATCTCCAAATATCTGAAAAATATTCAGTGGAAGTCATATATTTATTCCCAGCTTTTACTCCAAATGAAAAAAAATATGTAGAATTTTTCTTTTCACTTTGAAATGTGGATTATTTAATTGGTTGTCTAGAGTTCTTCCAGTGGATTAGGTTGAAAAATAAATGTAGTTTAGTATTTGTGTTCACTGTGGCACTTTTGGTTACTTTACCTGTCTTAATAGTTGATGTAGATCGTAAATTACATTATGCTGTTCTGGTAGTGTGCACTCCAGTCTGTTTTAGTAGTGTGCACATACAGTCTATTTCCCACTCAAACAAATTATGTTGAGGGGCTGGTGGCTTTCCAGTGACATCTGGACATGCAGCCTCCAACTCACTGAGGCAGAGAAAGAAAGAGCTGGAGGGCCAGGTGCTCGCTCTGAACTTCTCTGTCCCCTAATGTAGCATTTTTACTCCTAGCCCATTGGCCAGAACATGTCAGAGTGGGACCCTTATCAGCAAGGGACTTGGAAATGCAATCAAGCACAGGGAGCAGTAATCCACTCCACTTTCCAGTGATAGTGAAGGCTATCAGATTGTGCGCACTCTAGGTGCTATAACAAGGCAGCGTGGGAGAAAGGGGAGGTGTGGACTCTCCTGGCTGAGCCTTGCATGTTTTCTCCTACACGTCTGATTTTAAAGTTTGAAAGCTGCCTGGTCTCTCATATCCTCCTGCAATTGCTGCAGAAACCCGTGAACCCTGAAAATCTCAGGAGAAATAACACATTTAACCTCTGACTGCCTATGATTTTGAATTGTGAATATGAATCCTTTAGTTAGATCCACATAGATTCATACACAACAAAGATACATTTTGGATGCTAGGACACTGCAGTGATATACCTTTAGTTATGCAGAGGTTGACTCAACCCATTCTGTATCCTTGTCCACAGTTGAAATTTATGTTGTTAGTCTCATATTATTTAACCAAACTGGTGTGATTATTGTAATTAATCTTCATCTATTTCTTGGTATCCAGTGGTATCATATAAATATATCCATATATATTTATATGTATATAACATAACTCTGCATATATATATATATATATAAAACACAATTCTGCATGTACTTTCATCTTTATTCTTTTTCTGATTGTCTCTTCAAAGGCATTGTAGTTAAACTAGAGAAACTTTGAAACACATAGGATTCTCTTTCTTTCTCGGAAAGTTTACTTACATAACTATAAGTGATTTCCTTGAGTAAGTTTGACTTGCTTCTTAACTAGATGACTTGGTGATACATACACATACACACACACACCACATACGGGTGGGCAAGAGTCAGTTTACAGTTGAGTACACAAAACACAGTTAATTCTTGTATTATTATTTATTAATTATTGTATCATTTTTTCATAAGAACAATTGTAAGCCTACTTTTTCCCACCCCAGTGTTTGTGCATATATATGCAATATTGTATATGTGTATATATACACACACATATATACACATACATACGTAGCTATATATGTGTGTATATATGTGTGTATATGCAGTCTGTCTGGAAAGTCCAACCATTGTTAATATAATGAGAACAGTTTGTGCAACATCAGTATAACCTGACAGCCAGGGAGAGTGGACTGGAATGTGCATGTGTGAACAATGAAGATTTCCTTGTACTAGTCAGTGGGGGGTAGTAGATGCCATTGAGTGAGCATATGTACTGTGGCCATTGCATTGAAAATGAATGAGTGAGTAGAGCAATGAATCTGCATCAAATTTTGCATTAATCTTGAACATTCCTCCATGGAAACTATTCAGAGATTTAGAAGGCCACAGATATGGGCAACTGGTGATTGGCAGCTTCATTACAACAACATGACCACTCATGTATCATGTCTTGTGCCAGGTATTTTGGTGAAACATCAAACCACCCAGGTGACACAGCTCCTGCATAGCCCAGATTTGGCTCCCAGAAACTTCTGGTGATTTTATACCTTTGAAAGGGAAGGAACTTCAGTCTGTCAATGAGATTCAGGAAAATACAATGGAGTAGCTGATGGTGATTAGGAGAACTATGTGAGGTCCCAAAGTGCCTACTTTGAAGGGGACTGAAGCATCATTGTACTATGTACAATGTTTCTTGTATCTTGTATCTTCTTCAGTAAATGTCTTTATTTTTCACAGTACATGGCTGGATACCTTCTGGACAGACCTTGTGTATGTATGTATATGTGTGTGTGTGTGTATTGTGTATTTATCTCCATTGGTTTAAAAAATCCAAATCTCCTTAAAAGTGAAAAGCTTAATAAACTGCTTGCTTTAAAAGAATCATACAGTGTTAGAAAGAGATTTTTCCACCAGAAATCTACTTTAACCAAGGATATGGCATGTTTGAAATATTGTTTATTAATGAGAGGTGAGTTAATTTACTTGGCTCAAAGACTTAATGGAATTTGGCCCAAGAAGTTGGGCAAATGATTGCTGATATCTATGGGAACAATGTCACATTTGTAAGGGAACTTTGCATCTCTCTTTTAAAAAGATGTAAGCTTCAACAAACCAGATTTTATCATCTGCAGGCACATATACTTGGCAGGGATAGCTTTGCTTCAGAGTGTAAAGAAAGTTGTCAGTGACTAAGAGATAGATCAGATGTTCTTTGAGAGTTGTAGTAGAAAACCAGAATCATTGATTTCTTAGAAGTTACTGAAGCAGCACTATAACTTTGATTCTAGATATTCTTACTAATTAGGGTGCATGTCAAGGGGAAAATGTCTTAAATCCTGGAAGCAAAGAAAATGTAGTTCATTTCTTTTTCTTTGTTTCTTGTTTTTGATGATTATTTTAAAAAGCTATATGAAGACAGAAAAAAGCATCACAGTCTGACAGTTCAACAATGAAAATCAAATGATACAACTCTTTCTTTGCCTTAAACGCCAAATAATCAGTTATGTCTCTACTTTGTTCACAGAGTTGAACACTTATGTTATTCCATGATGTTGCAGAGTATGTCTTTTCATTTTAATTCTAAGAAAGGTCAGAAAGGACTCATATAAGTCTCCTGAAATGGAATAGAGATGGATCTCTCAATGCCTCTTTAATGTGGGTGTTGTTATTCATTTTAAGATGAGCAGTTTGGATCGAGTGTCAAATTGTCAGAGACTAGTGGATTAGAACAATAAAAACTTAGATGGAATGGAAGGTAGAGAGCAATCCAACACATACTTCTTTAAAGAAAGAGTGTAAATAATATATTATCTGTCTACTTCCTTGAGTTTGTGCCTATACACCAAAAGAGATGAAAAATGAACATTTCAAGGAATTTAAAAGCATTCATTTATTTCAAAGTTGTTAACACCCTTTGGCCTCAGACAAACACAAGTTTAAGTACTGGCCCCACCAATTCCCAGCTGAGCAAGACCTTATCCTTTCAGTTCTCTGAGCTTGTGTTTCCTCCTCTATAAAACAGGGATGACTATGGTATCCATGCCAGTGATTAAATGAGAAAGCACAAGTAAAACATTTCCTACAGTTTCTCTGAGGGTTGACATTCAGGCGAGTGTCAGTGTTTGTACACATCACTGTCACCCAGCAGAATGGCATTTGATGCCATGTTAATCACACCTTTTGGTGTCCTGTAGCACAGTCCTTTGTATCCAGAAGACAATCAGTAATTATTTGTTGATGTTCTGTCATCAAAATGTCTGTTATTTTTGCCATCACTGACTTTAGATGCCATTCTCTTAGACTGTGTTATTCCAATTGAACTCATCAGTTTGTCCATCGTGGTTGAATAACTGGTACAGTGAAGAGAAAGCAGCCAAACTTGTTCTGTGACAGTAGTGCCTAGCTTTTGCCTACAGCATGGGGAATGATCACATCAGATTTTGACCTCAAGTAGCCTTGTACATGCACTGCCTCGGTGGTTGGGGTGGCATTTGTACTTTAAAATGCACTTTGCTCAGCATGGAGTTGAACTCAAAAGCACTTAGTAAATATTGGTTTACTGGCTCGTTAATGACTGACGTAGAAAGCATATTTGACAGATGAGTTCTTCCACAAAATATCACTATCCTTATTTGTGTGAAAGGATTTTGAAGTTTATTGAATAAGGCACATTGGAAGAAAAGTATGTAATTTCTGAAAGGACCCCTAACATTCAATACTGTAGACTAATTATTTGCTAAGTGGAACTTCAGTGTACAGAAATAGTTTTGTTCTGAGGCTTGCAGTAGTTATTGAGCAAAGCTTTACCAGAGCCATAAGGGGGATTTGGAAATGTGCAGGGATGTTTTTAATTAGTGCATTGATCATGGGCTTCTGGAGAGTAGCGGGCAGGAGCAGGCATGCCAGACACCCTGCAGCACAGCTGGGGCTCACACTCTGAAGAGCCATCTCTGCTGACATTGGAGTTGACAAGCGTTCTGAGTGTTGAGGCAGTGCTGGAGAGTCAGACCCTCTGAGAAGCTAGGACTCAGGCAAAACTATATTTACCAAATACTGTATGTTGCCATGTACAATGTGCTCCCGTGTATAATGCATACCCATGTGTTGGGCCCAAACATTCAGAAAAAAAAATCTTTCATTTTAATTTTTTATTCATGCTTTTACTTATTTACACTCAGAAACAAAACTGATTATCGTATCCCAGGGCATCGATTTGAATATGGATGTCATTATTGTCTTCTAGAATTACACTTTTAACATGCACACAGAAATAAAAAAAAAATTAACAATATTTATATAGGTACAGAAGTAGTACTGCCCATGCATAATGTGCATCCTTTTTATTCCCTCAAAAATTTGGGCAAAAAATTGCACATTGCACATGGCCAAATACGGTGCCCGTGTGTGCCTCATGCTAGGACACATCCTTGAGTAGACAGAGATCCCTATCCCCATGGGACTTACATTCTAGAAACAAGCAACAAGCCTGCTCATAAACATAGTAAATGAGCCCAGTATGTATTAGGTCAGGAGTTGATAACTGTAATGGAAAAACAAAGAACAGTTTAAGGGGTGTGGCTATTAATGAAAAAGGGAGTTTATATTACAGTTTTAAAGTAGAGTGGTCAGAGCACATGAGAATAATCGGGTGAAATATGGACACCTCTCATTCATTCTGGATACAGAAATATGCTGTAGGCTTAAACTGGACATAGAACAAAAGGATCCCTCCTTTGGAGGATGCTCAAAATTGTGGCAGAATAGTGAACTGAGTTTTAGCTGTCAAGATTCTGGAAGAAAGCAGCCCTAGGGACATTATCATTAATGATGAATGGATGGATATAAAGTGGCCATATAAATGGTCATTAAACATCATTAAACAATATTATGATTCCTTGTGTGTGGGTGCAGTTGCTGTACAAATTCAGACTGCTGGCTCTGGTTGAGGACATTTTTAAAGCCTAGCCCAGGGCTGATTAAGAAAATGATTCTCTGGGCCCAGCAGAGTCTCATTCCATTGACCTGTGATGTCCTTTCTCCACTAAAGGCCTCAACAGAAGTCAGTAGTTCACTCTAGAATGAGACTCACTGATCTATAAAAGACCTTTCACAGCCTGATCTTGAAACTGTGTGTGTGTGTGTGTGTGTGTGTGCGCGCATGCGTGCCTTAGACACAGGTTTATTCTCCTGTAGAACCAATGAATTAGATGAGGGAGCCTGAGCATTTTTCTGAGTGTTCAATACTCCAGGCTGGGGCTCAAATTGATAATGGAGAAAACTTCATGGACAGATGTGGCCAATATTCTTTGCTTCTCTTCTCCTCTGAGGCCACAGATGTGAAATAAAATGACCAGAGTTGTAAGAGAATTTATTTCTCCTGTGAACCACAGCACAACTCAACTGTCCCCCTAGAAATTGAAGTTGTCTATGATAATAAATGAAAGTGCCATTAGCATCCACTGAGGCCCATAGGTAGTTGTTCTGCCAAAAGAAACATCTATAAAAAAAAAGCACACTTGAAAGGAAAATGATGAGATCTGAAATTAAAGATCAAACAAGTAGGGATGATCTTAATAGAAAATCTATCCAGAGAAGAAATATGAACTAAAGCAAACAGACAGTAATACAGCAGCATATGCACCACTGAAAGAGAACTAAGGCCTCTGTGCCGGCAGGAGGGACTCTCTCGAGATACTAGTTGGAAGGTAGTGGGAGGCCCCAGAGGGAGAATGCAGCACTTCAGTCAGCAAACTCAACCGAACAAACAAAAGCTTTGTTTCATTTTACCAAAACATACACAGCGCTGAAGATTCCACAAGTGCTTTGAAAAACTCTTCTTCACAGAAGTAGCTGGAAAATTCTGATAGCAGAGCTTCCCAAGGGAAAAATATGCAAAGGCTTAAGAAGATGCCCCAAAGAAATCATCAGTCCACTACAGTGGGGATGGGGTAAGGATGGATAGAAGGACTGAGGAAAGAGCTTTGAAAAAAGGGGGAGCAAAAGGTCAGAGAAAAGTCAGAAGCTGGAAACTAGCATGGACCTTTAAACTACTGGTGATTTATTGATGAAACACACTGACTTCCTAGCACTGATGTACTCCCCATAGCTCCCTTGCTGTTCCCTTCAGCAAGTTACTACTTGGGAATTATCAACTTTCCCACAAGCTAAGAATGTGAGGGGAAAAGGTAATATAATACGGAATTCCTCTAATTTTTAAACATGAATTTTGCTGCTTGCTTGTCTGAAAATAATCCAAGGGCCTATCAGTTCTGAGGCTGACCTGCCTTCTCCAGATAGTCCAACATATAATTATAACAGAGATGGATTGAATGTGCCGTGTGCGTTAGGCACTATGCCAGATGCCTTCAGTGTACAGCACAGCTCTCCAGGTGACACAGCCAGCATGCGTCAGATTCCCAGTGCAAGTTCCCTGCTCCTCTGCTATGGTCAGTTTCTATATTCTGCTTCTGTTCTTTCCTTTCCTCTCAGACTCCTTCTTTCCTTTGTTTTCTCTGTCTCCTTTGCTCCTTCTTCATTTCTCTCCAAATATACAGAGAAAGCAACTCTGTCAGAAGTGAGAGAAAAAGGAGTGAGTTCTGATCTTGGCACTAGATGCTCTGTTCTCTGGGACATGGCGAGATATCAGCAGGGTTGGATCAGTGGCTGCTGGGTGCTAGGTGTTGGTAAGCCTGCCTCATGGGCACGCGGCAGGGGTGGCTTCAGTGTGCTCTGTGGGAAAGTCGCACCATACTTCCCAGGGGGTGGGTGTCAGGAAACCATGTGAACAGTCAGAATTGCCATTGTCTCCTTGCAGAGGATGAGTGTCAGCGTTTTCCATGGACATCTCCAGAGGAAGCAGGCAGGAGGTCCCCAGCTTCCAGAGCATTCTCCATACCTCCTGAGCCCAGAACGGACACCCCCAAAGCTAACATCAGTTTCTCTGCTTCCATAGATATGTTTTATGTTTGCTTTCTCTCACCCTCTGACTACTACTTCTCAGGCTTATTTCTTTGCCAGCTCCTTCACTGATGGGGTTCTCAGAGTTTCTTCCTCCACCCACTTGCCTCTATGAATTCTGCTGCCAGCCCTGAGATGGTGGCCCTGAGCCTTTGTATTCAGTTCCAAGCTCACTGATGCTGGGCTCATGTTCCTAATTGCTTCCCGGACACCTTTCTCTGCCCTTTGAAATCAGAAAGTCCATCAGTTGGATCCTAATCACCTTCCCATAAATGTCTTCTTTTCTTTCATGATCCTCATCTTGGTTAATGATAGGCATCTAAGCCCCCAGTTGGAAAATACGAAACTGTTCACTCCTTTCTTTCCTCATGCATTCAGTCAGCCAAAAAGGTTTGTAGCTTCCCTCTTATTGTTTCTCTCACCCTGCTCCTCTTTTCTCTTGCCCTGATTCAAGCTCCTGCAACTGCATTCTAAATTGTCCTTCTTCCCTCATTCTCCATATCATCACCAGGGTCTTACTGAGGCAGAGGTCTGCAAACACTTAGGAAGAACTAGTGGTAAATATTTTAGGATATGTGGGCACAAGGTCTCTGAAAGCTACACACCTCTACTATTATGTCACGTAAGCAGCCCAAAGTAATATGTAAACAAATGAGCATTGTTGTGCTCTAATAAGACTTTATTTACAAAAACAGGTGCTGGTCTGGTTTGGTCTATGGGATGACATTTCATCAACCCTGTTCTAAAGCATGAAAAGTCCCTTTCACCCACAGGTCAATGAGTTGATTTTTTGTTGTTGTTATTTTTGTTTGTTTATTTGTTTTTGCCTGGGGTAACTTATCTTAGTAGTCCTGGCTGTGGGTCAGAATAACCAGTAGCAGACTGAGGCCAGGACATGTTCATATTGTTCAAGGTGATTCAAGTTAACACGTTTGAGAACCAATCACCTATAAAGCTGAACTTCTAATACATTAGTGGCCTTACATAAGAATCACCCAGAGAACTTACCTAAAAAAAAAAAAAGAAAGAAAAAGAAAGTTTCTGAGCTGCACTCCTAGAGATCCAGTAGGCTCTATAGGGACGTCTAGGAATTAACACTTGAACAGCCCTTCTGGATGATTCTGAAAAGCTTATCCAAGAACCAGACTCTGAGAAACATGACAAAGTATATAAAACTAAAGCACATTAGCCTGGCAAATACAATGTTCTCCATCATCCAGTCCTACCCCATGGGGCCAGCCTCTCTCTCCAGCCGGTTGACCCAGGGACCTCACACTCCCCATCTCCACTAGGTTGTGTGTGCCTTTCCCCGAGCCTCCCTGCATGCTGTGTCTGCACGCAGAGCCTCGTGTGCTCGGGCGCTCCTGCCTTTCCTTCTCCAGCTGGAGGAATTTTACTTACTTTTCTCTGGCCCTATTCTAATATCGCTTCTTCTAGGAATTTCTTTGCTCTGTGGAAGTAACACTGGAACAGAGGAGAGAGACACTAAGTAAAATAAGTAAAAGGTAAGGCACATCAGATAGGCTGTGGAGGGAAAGGGAGAAAAACAAAGCAGGAAATGAGGACCCGGGATGTGGAGGAAGGTTTAGGGGAGTGGATGGGAATTGGTCTGGGATTGTCCTGATCCAGACTTGCGTGAAGCAGTCTACATTGTTCCTGCATTTGCCTTTCTCTGCTTTCCCCACTGTCTGGGTCATCCCCTGGGATCTTTAGGATCTTTTCCAAGCATGGAAGACCCCATGTCATCTACACACCAGTAACTTTTCTTCGTGTTGATGTTCAGGCTGAGTATTACCAAATGTGATTTTTTTCCGAGAGAAGTTAGGAAGACTGTATTTTTCTGCAAAGTCTCCAGGCTTTGAAATGTTGGTAACTAACTCAATGAAGATACATTTATAGGCTCTACAGTCTACCAGTCATTGACATTTGAGTTAGAGTGGGTTGGTTCTGATGATTTCTGTGAAATCTGTATAGTTGTGAGTATGGGGGCACTTGGATAACAGGGGATATTGGTACCTTACATATTTGACATTAAATATGTGTTTATTGAGTTAAGTCATTCATACTGCGTCACGAGAAACTTAACCTCAGGACTGAGGGACTGTGGCCTGAACAAGTTGACCACTTCACTCACCTCCTGCCCCCACCTTACAAATAAAGAGGCATCGGCCCAAAGAGGATAGTGACTTGTCTAAGACAACCTAGACAGTAGTGATAGCATTGGACTAAAATCTAATTCAGTGTTGGACTAAATCTAATTCAGTAATTAGATTAGATTAGAATCTAATCTAATTCTCCCTACTGCCTGGTGTATAGTATGGTTATAAATTGTTGAAAATGGAACCTAGGTTTTCAGCAAATTAGCAAGCAAAGTACATATAAATCCAAAAAAGGAATGAGAAAATAAATTACGAAGCATCCATTCTATGGTATGATTTCATTAATGTAACAACAGTAGCAACAAAAATGAGACCCATGACTATGTCCATGGATATATGTAAATATTCATAAAAATGTCCTAAAGAACATGAGCCAATATGGTAATACTGTTACCTCTCAGGAGGGGACCAGTACTGAAGCAGGGAGGTCTATGGGAGTTATAGTCTCTATTTTAAGGTTTTACTATGTAAATAAATTAGTTTGTATAAATTAAATTATTTTAGTAAGATAGAGTTGGCATGTTACACGATATTAGTTTCAGATGTACAACATAAAAAGTAATTTTTTAAGAAAAGAAAAATAATGAAGTAGCACTGGTAACGGTCTTCACAAAGCAATGAAATCCAAACATATTGTCTCACATAAAGTGACAGACACACCATAATGAGTCTAAGATGAGGAAATTCTGGGACATAATGTGGTCCAAACCAGGCAAGAACCTAGAAAAGTCACTGTGGCATTTGCTTTGTGTTACAGAAAAGATGGGCAAATAATTTCAGAGCATAATTAACTGGGAGCAGGAGACGCGAGGCAGCTAGCAGCCTTCGCCAGTCTACAGCCTGCAGGAAAAGAGGGCCCTCTGCTAACCCAGTCGGCCAGATTGTTAACACAAGTTGTATCGGATAGAATAGCTATGTTTAAACTATAAGATCCAACAGGAAAAAAGAAGCACAGCATATGGGACTGTTTCTACAGCACTTCAAGTCAACAGAGACAATATTTTTAAAATAACCAGGAGAATTCTCCAGGATGTTTATCTATGTTCTCTGCATTGCCATTTTTGCTGACTATGACACAAATGAGTTATTAAAAAAAATAAGCCCAGGGCTGGTCTCACATGGGTGCTGGTGAGGTGTCTAAGCCTCTTCCATCAGGACTTGCTTGCTGGGAAGAAAAGTAGTCCTGTGTGTCAACCCCTAGAGAGACTCAGCTGCCCCGTGTCTGTCCAGGAGACCAGCACTGCTAAAGGAGAAGGTAGATGAGCAGAGGTGACCTTGCCACATAATTTCTTGTGTCCATAGGTGCCAGAGTCTGCCCAATCTTCTGGGACAGTTAGTAAATATTACTCCCAGTGATGTCTTTGGTGCTCACATAAGCAGATCTGTTGTCTTTCATAGTAGCAAACCGTACTTTTTATAAAGGAGCACCAGGCTGAACTGGGAACATTCTGAATGGCAAACATCCTCCCCTACTTCTCCCTGCCCCAGCCCCCCAAGAAAAAACAACCAACAATTTACTTTGGAGATTGGAGAGAACCCTGAGAAGATCAAATTTCTTCCTCCTGGCTATTTAGCCATGCCTTACTATGAGTGACTTTTGGCACCAAGAAGACAAAATGCCACTCCCTTCCTTTGACTCTGGCAAGGGAAGCTGGTATTTGGCAGCCACCATCCTAAGTAGTGGTGCCTTGCACATGGGAGGGGGCACTGAGAGAACCCCACTTAGGAGTAGGCAGCCTCCTGTGTTTATGTCCTGGAACTAACTGGGCACGTGCTGTGTTCTGGGGGAGGCCCAAGCCAAACTGCATGTCTGCAGCATTCACACGTGGGAGTGGGGGGTAGCTTCTCCATAATGAATATTCTTGTACCCAAAGCAGGGCAAAGCATAGGAGATGGTGATTCTGCTTTGAAGTTTTCTGTCTGCCTCTTTGGAGTGGATCAAAGGCCTCTTTCCTTTATTTTCTTCCCAGAATTCTTACAAGCTCTAATACAATGCCCTCCTCTCAGCATGTCTCCTCTTGTATCACAAATCTCCTTACACTGAGCTCAGAATCACAAGGTGCAGGTGTCCACACTCCTCTCTCTGGTTTTTCCCTCCCACCCCTCCCTCTCGTTTTTAGGTTTGGAGGCTCAGAAACTCTCAGCCTAAGCTTAGAGAAAATAGGTCCAAGCTCTGAAGTGCTCCACAGCCTCATTTCTTGCTGGTGAAACAAGGTCTATTCGAGTATTTTTTTTTTTAAAGAAAGAGGAATTTGTATTGGAGAGAAAATGGTTGTGAATAAAACCAATGTAACCAGCATTACAAGTTGCTTTGGAAGCTGACATGAATATGAAGCAAAGCTTTTAGTACCCTTCACAGGCTGGCAATGATTTCTAGAACTGCTCCTATTTTAGCTTCTACTGTATGACCTAATGCCATCCGAGCTGCAGTGCAGGAAACCACACTGAAAATGCTCTTTGAGGACAATGCCCATCCCCACACCTCTCCAGTGGGCACTGCACAGAGCAAGGGCCAGTCTCATGGGCCACTGGGGCCTGTTCGCAGATGATTTCCCCAGATCTCACATATAAAACCTCTGGCATAGCAAACCTGCAGAATAGGTACACTCCCAGCACACACATCTGAGGTAAATTAAAACCTTAGAGCCTTAAGGCAACTAGGCTTTAGTAAACATGATCTTATAGATGGTGATGTAGACAACTTAATGCAAAAACACCACCTGCTAAACCTCAGGTCAGCGACGATGCTGGGGTCTGCAGAGCCCAGGCTGAATGTGGAGCTCTCTCCACATCTACTTCAGCCTGCTGTCTGGGAATCTCCTCTGAACAAAGGGTCACTCCTGCCCATTGCCTGGGAATCCATTCTAGTTTTTGCATAGGCGCTATTCAAGAGACCCTCTGTCCCACCCTGCTTTTCTCACTTCAATTTCCATCATCTCACTTAGGATACACTGATTTTCTAAAGATCCCCAGAGCATTTATGCAGCATTTTCTGAGCTCAGGACAATGTCAGTTCTTGAATGGGATGGAAATGAGAATGAGTGATCCTCCCGTAGGATGGGAACAATGGATTGAGAGAGGAGATAAGAAAAGAGTAAAGAGAGCAAAGCTGACAAGTTAACAGGGTACAGAGACTATGAGACATGTTCTTCTTACAGCATGTGTTTGTTCAGCACTCTGTTTTCCGTGCTCCCACCTCCCGGTGCGAGTTAGTGCCTTGCGTTCCTGCTCCCCTGGCATGTGTTACATTTAAAAAAAAAAAAAAACATGCACGTAGGTCATCCCACGTGGCTCAGCATTGCTCCCACTGGTGATACATGAGCATGACTCTAGGATTCACGGTAGACCTTTCCCAGGACGTCAAAGCATCTGATGGCATGTTTCATCCTCCCTTTCAAATCACACCACGAAAGGAATCAACAGCATTATAAGCATTGTGAATACTGCTGCTGCTGCTGCTGTTGTTATTGTTTAAACTTTGGATAACAGCAAAAAGACTGTATCAAATAAGCAAAAATCAGAGTGAAGGTGATAATCTGATAATAACAAAAAAGGGTTTACTGTGTGCCAGGTATTGCAATCATGCCTTTACATGCATAATTTCATGTCATCAACCCAGCAAGCCTGGGAGCTAGGGATCTGTGTTCCCATTTCACACATGCAGAAATGGAGGCACCGTAGGATTAGCTGACTTGCCCAAAGTCTCACCGTTGCTCATTTTGCAGCCAAGCCTTGGCTGTCAATCTTTATGAAGCAGGGCCCACAAACAGACCAACAACAGGCCTTTGCACTTTTCCTTTGCAAAGACAAGAACCGGCAGGCGGGTTCACCCCTGTGAGAACAGCCAGAAATGGCCTACTGTTTTGTGTTCTTTTTTGAGAGATGGCAGGCTCTTTCTTGGAGCCCACTGTTTTTAGTAATTCTGTTTGGCTCAGGCTTTGTTTCTATGAGACTACATTCCCTTTTCCTCCACAATGGCCTGGACTGCATCCAGCCAAAGCTGAAGCTAAACAAACCAACCAGAAAGCGAGTTCTCCCCAGGCTGTCAGCAAGGCGTGCACCACACCCACACACGGTGATTGTCCAATAACTCACATCTGTTTTTATCAATCACACTGCTGTAACCTCAGGAGCAAGAGGACACACTTACGATTAAGGAACTTGTTCTTTCATTCTAGGAAGTGATGATCTTAGATGTTTTTTCATATTTATTCCCCTACCACCATGGTAGCCATGGTGAGATCTTGATGATAAAGAGAGTTAGCAAAGAATACTAAAAAAGGTGATTTCCAGTAAAAGAAAGTCTGAAGGGAAAGAGGCTCTAGATTAGGAGCTTCACGAGGAATAGACTCCTTTCCCAAGCTTACAGTAAAAGTCAGGTGCCTTATGAGAATTGAATGGATAGGTGGGAGGGGATATTATTTTTAGTGTCTGTGTAACCTGGGAAACAATAGGGCCAGTTTTGGGGTAGGAGGTAGACATTTATTCGACCCTCCACCCCTATTTATAGAGGGTCCCAAATTTTGACTTATGATGTTATTTCCAAATAAGTCATCACATTTTATGTGTCCTAGAGCATTAACTTGTTAAATGCTCACATTCATAAAATTCAACAGAAATTTAAGCTTTATCCTGACATTTGTTCTTTTTAAAAAAATATATCAGCAACCTCCAAAATCACCAAAGGGAAGGACCTCTGGACCTCAGAGGTCTGTCTTTCAGTCATCTCAGACTGCGACCGTGTGTGCACTGACGTTCGGGCCCGGGCCAGGCTGGCGGCCACCAGTTATTGCTTCCAGACATTTGGAAGCTTCTGACGAGCTTGTCTGAAATACACAGCAGACATGGAACCGTCTCCAGCCAGCCTGACTTTCTATCTCAGTTTCACTCGGAAGCTGTGAATCCTTACTTGAAATAACAACAGAACATATTTTCTTTGCTCCAATCTCCTTGTTTAATTTTCAAAGGATAACAGATTTCCCTTCCCTGAATAATTCTCTGTGCTCAGTGCAGTGTGGGAGAGAGTGTTTATGGATGTGACAGTACATGAATGTATATACATATATATATACATATATACACACATATGTATATTCATTTTTATATTTTAAACTTTATTTTGCATGGAGGGAGATCACTGAGATAAATCTGTTTTCTTTTAGGATTCCCAGTCAGAGAGACAGCTCTGACTTTGATCATTCATGAGCGCACCAGCCCACCAATTTGGTGTATCCTAGCATTCAATACCCTGCTCCTATCGCAAAACCACAACTCAACTTTTTAACTCTTGTACCTCAGTTACCCTCTCCTTGGCCCAACCATACACCACACTGGAACTTACCCAGCTGTTTGTTAAACAGCATATATTCCAGGCACTGCACCAGGAGCCTAGAATACGATTGTGTGCAAGGCATCTATGGGTTCTTGCCCTCTGGTGTTTACATTTTCATGGGGACAGCAGCTATATCCCTTCTCCACAAGAACCATCCAAGCATATAAGAATATCTGTGGTATTACAAAAGGATCAAGCAAAATCTTGCCTCGTATGAAGTTCTTGAAATCCCTTTCCATTTATTCTTAATTCTTTGAGTTCTAAAGTCAACCTTCCTATTCCAAAGAGTACCTCCAAATCCTCACTCTACCCTCTCTCAAAAATCCATGATTTTGGATTCCAGATTTATTTCTAACTAAGGGTTCCAAGAATGATTTTTCCCTTCATGCATTGTGCTTTCTGGGAGCAGGCTGATTCACCTTCTTAAGTTGGCAGGGAAGCATGTGTGGGTAAATCTTCGCGCAAACCTTATCGAGAGCCAGAAGGCACACATTTCAGCGTGTGCCTATGCAACCAGGACCGCCGGCCTGAGGCTCAGAGCTGCTCCGTCAGAAATGGGCATTGAGCTCCATGTCGTGAAATGCTTATCAGCCCAGGGAGTAAGGTGCTCAAAGACAATTACCAATGAAACATTTCATTAATGAAATAATGATTGATTGTAATTACTAATTAGAATGCAGGATTATGCTGTTGGTTTTGAGCATTAAGAGGAGTAATGACATTACAATTTTTAATGGAATTCCAGAAACAAAAATTATAACAACTCCCAGAAAAGATATGTGATTAAGAGTTGTTGTTAAATCCAGGGGCATGGAGTTTCCCCTGCTGGTGAACTTAAGTTTAATGTGGTGTAATTTAATTACTAAGTGTAGTTTTCTTCTCGGTGGGAAGAGGTACCTACCAGGTTTATGCTTTAAAGAACAAAAAAAAAGAAAGTAAATAGCTATGAGTAATGATTGGCTACTAGCAGAAAAAAATAGCATGTAGCTGTCTTTTGCATAATATTTGATGGTAGAGGCATCCCGTCTTGGTTGTAATTTTTATTTCATTAATGCCAAGAGGATTAACACCACTCAGCCCACCTGTGCAGGCAGGGAATGTGGTTCTGTCAAGTGTATCAGGAGAGTGAATTTCCATAGGAAGAACGTCTTGGTTGAATAATTAATGCAGGGGCGTTTTCATAAATGTCAAATTCCCACAGGAAGCAGGAACTTGACCCTCAGTAATAAGCCATTTAGGATTCATTAAATATAAACATCATTCTTAAACTGTTTGCCATGGCACGTGAGCTCATCCATAATGCACCATGCCAGCCTGCACTGCAGTGTGAAAAACCCAACACTTGGCATTTGGGTGGCTAGAATTACTGAGTGTCTGCTGCTGCCAGCGAGGCTCAGTACTAACCCCTCCAAGTGAGCTGTCACTTCTCTTTAATTGTTACAAGGCTGAGATCACCCCTGCTATCACTAAAGAAAGTGCATGTTTGCCTTGTCCTTAGTAAATACTGTATAAGGAAAGCCTCAGACCCTGTTTAGACCTTCTAAATCAGGGCTCTTTAATCTCAGCACGGTCAGACTTTGGGGCCAGGTAACTCCTTGTTGTTGGATCTGTCCTATGCAACATTGAATGTTTTTTAGTGGAATCCCTGGCCTCCACCCCGTAGATGCCAGTAGAAACCCCCCTATGCCAGTTTTGTAACAATCAGCAGCGTACGCAGACTTTGCCAAGTGTCCCCTGGGAGCAAGATCACCCTAGTTGAGAACCACTGTTTCCTGAACTCACTGGAGTGCGTCCCGCAACAGGGACCCATCAGTGGGAGACAAGGCTTCTGCTGAACAGGGCCTGGGAACCCACATCCCTGGTTACCTTCATCACCACCACCGCCCACAGGACTAAGCGTGTCTTTGTTCTTAAATAACATTGACTACCCCTTATGGATCCAAATGTAGTTATCACAGCCACAGTCATTGTGCTATTAAAACGAGAACCGTTCACTCCAGGGACCCAGGGCTGCCTTGTAATCCCCTTTGTGCAGAAATGACCTTCCTTTTCCTTATGCATCAAGATAACTGGTGCTGTGAGCAACCCTCACTATTGTTCTGGACTTATAAGGAATCTAGTGAATTGCCAAGCTATTTTCTTTTTTTTTTTGTCCTTCCCTGAGATTAATATTGGCAGGCTGGACCAGGATGGGGGGGTGGGATGGTGGCAAATGAGCTCATTCATGGAAGATTTTTCTCAAACTGTCTTTAAAGTCTGGAAACAAATCACAGAGGCTTTTTTCTTTGGATAAAATGTAGATTTGATTTTTTATTTAAAAAAAAAACAGTTTTAAATCTGTCTGAGCAGCTAGGATGCCCACATGCCAACATAGAAAGAAGAGATTTAGAGAGTCACTTTGTCTCCACAAAAAACAGAAACTGACTTAACTAATGATTTTTCTCATCTTCGATTCTGACTTGAACCAAAATGAGCACTTATTTTGTGACACCCACAACCATCACCCCAACATTCTGTTCTCATAAAGAGGATGTGATATGTTTAGTGTGGACACAGTGTCCCTGTCACATACATGAAGAAGAACATGCTGGAGGAGTCCAAGTGACAGAGTGACAGGAAACAACCCATTTTGCACAGAGATGCTGAGTTGGACCAGTTACCACAGATCCAGAGGATTCTGATTATACCTGGGCACAACAATCCCACTTTTGCCCATGGAGAACTTTGGCTTGAGAGCAGGCCATTGTGAGCAATGGTTTCCTTCCAGTATTCCACTTTGAAAAGACATGTTTTAAATTAACCAACCAAAGGCAGTTCAGAAATCAGGACTAGCAAGTAAAAAGTCTGCTTGGCTCAAAACCTGAGTAAGTCTTATTAATTCAGAGAGTAGAAAGCTTACATGTGCTAATTACCAAAACTACTAATTAGCTTTAATTATAAGCTTGGAAGGAAGATGAAGTGTGCTGCATTTGATAGTGCTGTTGACCTTTTCAGGGTACTTCGGGGGTGAGGGTGGAGAAGCAGAAAGGAGGTGTTACGCAATTCATCAGAGAGCAATTAATTTAGGCCTTCTAATGAATATGCTATAAATTAGCACATTGGTGCATATAAGAACATAAAGGCACTTTAATAAAGCCTTACTATTGTCAACTCCGAGAGCAGAATGTCCCAGCCAGTCAAGAAAATATCCTCATTTTGTAAGTTATTTCTTATTTTGTCACTGTTGTAAAACAAGGAACAGTCTGGGAACAGCCAGATGGATGCTTTCTTATGTAATTACAGATGAAAAAAGAGGGCAGGCTTTGGATGACTTTGGAGGGTCACTGTGAGTAGCTGTCTTCGTAGATGTTCAATGAGATGCTCAGAAACCTGTCCCGTGTCTGGATGTACTGTCCCTATCAACCTCCCCCCTCAGTCATTTTGGTCATTATTGCTGAGCTCTGGCAGCCAGAAATCACTCCTTTGATGTGGCTGGGATCCTCTGTGTTGTTTTTCTAGTGACAAGGCAGCTCTGCACCCACTACTCCATTAACACAAATGATGTTGGCTTGCAGGGATCACCAGCTCAGCATCTCAGCATCTCAGCATCTCACACTCCATGAGAATGGAACCCTCCTCTGGCAACAGGAGCTTTCTCACAAATGTGGGGAGGTGCCCAAAGCAGCCTAGCATCTGTTCGTCTTGCTATTATTTATAAACCCTGATCGGGCCCATTATCCTGTAGATTTAGAGAGGTTTTAGTTTCGCTCTAATCTCTCAAAAGTGACGAGTCTCTTAATAACCACCAGAGGGATCCCATATAATATGATAGAAATGATCATCGACATGGAAGGATCACAGCAGAGTGCGCTTGCCTCTGATGCCCTGGGCCTCTCTCTGGAAAATGCGAAGGGGGAACAAAGGCTGAGCCGTGAGGGAGAAGCTTAAAAGAAGAGATTCCCAAAGAGGGCAGAGCGGATCTGAAGACAAAGGGATCTGAAGGCCAGTCTCTCTCTTCATCTGGAAACAAACAAAACAGCCAGACAAATAAATAAAACAAATCCTTGTCAATAGAAAGAAGCACTTTTTAAGTCAGTGGAATTGGACAGTATTTGTTTCTGAACTTGTGTTCAGAAGTTGAACTTCAAGTATAATAGGGTTTCATTTTAAGGACTAAAGTGGTTGTCATGTTTTAAATAGGTTTGTACAACTTACAAAAGAGGGAGTCAGGAGGGCTCTGGACATTTGAAAGGACTACTGTATTTTGATTTATTTAGATAATGCTGCAGTCGGGGGAAATGATTTAAAGTGTTAACACTCTATGAATACATTGGATTTAAGAGGGCAAACACTTTATAAAAATAAAAACAGAAACAGAGAAATGTTTTTCACGCATCTGAGGCCACAAGTCCTAAATCCAGGTGTCCACAGGGCCCTGCTTCCTCTGAAGGCCCTTTCCTCTTCCTAGTTTCTGGTGGCTGCTGGCAGACCCCCCCTTAGTATTCTCTGGGCTATAGCTTCATCACTCCAGTTTCTGACTCCGTTTTTATATGTCTGCTTCCTCCTGTGGGTGTCTGTGTATCTCCAATCACCCTCTCTTTACAAGGACACCCATCAGTCATTGGATTCAGGACCTGCCCAATCCAGCATGGCCTCATCTTAACTAATTATATCTCTAAAGACCCTATTTCCAAATAAAGTCACATTCTGATGTTTCGCATAGAAACGAATTTTGGGAGGTCACTATTCAACCCAGTATATGTTCTTTAACTGTATTTTTTAAAAGAATTTCCAACTTTTTTGTTCCTGGACACAAAGCGGGGCTGATATTTTTCTAACATGATCTCCAGGTCATGGATGAAATCTTTTATCACCACCTGGAAAATGATACTTCTGTGATCCCCCCCACCCTCCTCTGCTTTTTCATATCAGCCTCCCAGGCATAATGCCTTTCCTCCGGGCTGTTGGGAGGCTTGTGTCACAATGGCAATAGTTGCTTCTGTGTGTGAGTGTGTGTTGGGCAGAGGACCGGAAGACAGTGTTTCTGCCTTATAGTTCCTTGGTAGCTAATTTTATTGCCCTCAACTGTCAGGTTCTATAGAACATTCCTGAGCTTACCAGGCCAAATCAGTGTAGTTAAACTCAGGCAATCCTTGGTTATCCCTGTTCTTAATACATGACTGGCTGCACTAACAGAAACCTGGAAGTCCAGATCAGCTCAGCAGAAAGCTGAACACTTGGGTCAGATATGCTCAAACGAGAAGAAGATTGTCCATGGTGTGTCGGGCAAGTTGGCAAACAAGTGGCAACAGAACAGGAGGTAGGGGAAGAACGGTAAGGGAGGCACTCGGCAGGAGGAGTGGACGGCAGTTCATGATCCAGCAGACAGTGACCACGGCAGCAGAGCTGGTGGGTAGGAGGAAGTTCATCCCAGGGGGCCTGTCAGAGAAGCCCTGACCAGCGTCCTCTGGACTCCATTCCTCTGCCAGAGCTACCACCACACAGAGTTCTCACCTTGGCCTGAACTCAAGTATCAGGCAACTCACCACCCAGCCCTGTTTCATGGCCTATGGCTCCACAATTCCTGATGTGTTATAGAAATATCTGCTTCCGGAGACACTAAGGATCACTTATTGTCTCCATTTATATGAAACACCAATCACAGGTATATCAATAGAGACAGAAATCTGGTGCGTGGTTGCAGGACTGGAAGGGGGCAATGGGAAATTATTACAGAATGAGTACAGGATTTACCTTTGGGATAAGGAAAATGTTCTGGAATTGGGTAGTGGTTATCATTGTGCAACACTGTGAAGGTACTAAATGCCACTAAATTACATGTTAAAATGGTAAATTGTGTGTATTTCACCACAATTTTTGATAATCTGCTTCCTTCTGATTTTCCTGTTGCATGAAACCAAACTTAAGTCTGATTCCTCTTCCAAGGGGACGCCTTTTTAATGTCTTTTTTCCTGCATATGTAGGCACCATCATGCCCCTGATCTCTACTTTTCCAGACTGATTACCCTTCAGTTGTTCATCTTTGTGGTCCCTTATCCAGGGTAGGGTCCTTGTTTCTATTGCTGTTTTGAAATCTTGGTGCTGCCAGGGTAAACGGCTGCTGTGTCGGTCGGCATAGGCGATGATGGCATAATCAGCTTTGGCCTTAGGAGGCCTGGCTCCCAGCCCAGGCCCTGACTTGAATTCACTGTGCAGCCTTAAAATAGCCATTTAACCTCTCTGGGCTTTCATTTCTTCATCTATAAAATGAAAGGCAAGAAGACTTCTAAAGTCTTTTCTAACTCTCCAACTTAATGTCCCAGCTCCTTGCTCCTGACCTTATTCCAGTTGTTGGAACCCAAGGATGAATTCCTCTTCAGTATTGGTGCTGAACTACTAATCCCCCTGACCTGAAAGTGAACTAAGTTGCTACATCTTTGTCACTAAGTGTTTAGTTGTGTCTCCTCATAGCCACCCCACCCCAGAAGTATAACATTGAATTTGAGAGGTCAAATGAAAGATTCACTGGGTTTCTGATAAAATCCTATCCAAATTAGCTATAGGAAAATACTCCAAAATGTAATTTTAGATGTTCTTTGCAGCATCTATCCTATGTATATTCTTCCTATTTTACTGTGATACAGAAATCTAGCAAGCAAGACCCTGAATAGAGTTTTGGATAGGAGAGGATCCAAGCCAGAGCCACTGAGAGCCCAGTGAGGCCTTCTCTCTGATGATTCTCAATTCCCTGGAAGTTTGGCACTGGCCCTGTTTATCATCATTCTGTTTTACAAACTGTCAGAATTGAAACTAGACTGACTTTCTGAGGGTTTTCCTTTTCTTTTTCTTGAGGCAAGGAGTACACTTGTGTTTTCGATGGTTTGCCTCTGATTTTGTTGTTATCATTGCTGTTTCTCCAGTGATGATTTGGTTCAAGTCATTAGGAAGATAGCTGCAAGTTCCATAGCCACATCTGTCTGAGCCACTTGGGACGTGCATCATTTGTTCATCTTCAATAACTTATTTGAGGCAGCAGTGGCTGTGCATGATGGGAGACAAGCGAGTGGGTAAAAGTAACATTGGATGGAAATGCTCCTGGGGATCTAGAAGCTCCACATTAAAGGTTTTGATGTAGCCCTGGCCTAACTGTACAGTAGTTTGGAGCACTGGAGAGAACAACTTGGAGGTCTAAGAACTGGGTCCATTTTCCTCCATGTACCAGCTCTGTGGCCATAGCCTAGTTTTTGACTCTCTGTGCCGCGGTTACCTTATTTGTAAAAGGGGGACACTTGAAGTCTTAAGTGTGTTCCAAGAATGATATGTAATATAGTATTCTTCATATATTACTTCCCCTCCCACTCCTCCTTAGTAGATTTTAAGGATTCTGTGAGATAATCTACATGAAGATGAATAATATAAAACTTAGGGTATCTAGTGTATTATCTGCAAGGGGAGAAGAGGGTAGTCATTTTTTAGGCTTCCCTATAAGCTCCGATCCTTGCCTGTCCCCCATGGAATAAAAGCAAGGTCTTTTTTCATAGACGAGAATCTTTTCCCTCCTCCCCTCTTTTCCTCTTCATCCAACCTTCTCACCCCCCCCCCCCACTTATGTTGTGTCAAGGAGAAAAAGTAGAGGGGAAGGCTGGACTCCATGCGTGGAGGGGCGGGGCATGTATGGTATCAGTACAGGATATTTCAAGAAGAGTTAAAATTTTGTAGCCTTGGACTAGTCTTTTCCCTCACTTTGAGTCTCTGTGTTTTATCTGCAAATGAATTGCATTAAATCAGCTTCAATGTTCCTGCTGGAATTAGTAATAGATCTCAGTGAGGCCAAGATGGGAGAGCCTTGCTTCTCAGGGGAAAACCCAGTCGTGTTTTAAGGAAACAGACAGTTATTGACTCTAAAATGCTGCAATGTAGAAAATATGTGGCTCATTAAATATCTTCACACCTGACCACCCCACAGCTCTCCCTGCTTGGGTTTAAGTATGTGAGGAAAAGCTGTGAGCCCCTGTTTCGGATCCTTTGATTTCCTTCCCTACCCTAAAGAACTAGAGACAAGGATACAATCTCACGTGATGGTAACTTTGCAAGCTGTCTTTGAGCCCCTTTTCCTGCCCAAGGAAAGAGACTAAAGCCGTGCCACTGAAGACTGTGCACATCTTGCCTGATGGCAGGCTTCTGCTTAAAATGCTTAAATAGGCAGCCCCAAAGCCAGTCCCTGTGTTCATTCCTCACTACTCAGGGTCTGCCTGCCTTGGATTGGCAGATTTCATGTGCCTCCTCTTATTCCTTTATTCTTCTCTAAAAAAGTCTTTTCTTTGAGCTGTCCCTTGCTGAAACAAATAGGAACTTACTACATTGCAGTCTCCCTGAGGCTGTTTTGTTCAGGCTTGGTTGTTCAAGGCAACAGATAAAAAGGCACTTGGAAAACAAAGCATCTTTGCTTTGTTGGGTCACCTTTGATAGCTTGAAAAGGTCAAGAATCTCTTTACGTAGCAGTCTCCCAAAGACTTTGTTAAGTGATGAGACTCTGAGATTCGCTTTAAAAGCCTGATCTTTCTACCTTTGTTCCTATGTAGAGTGTTTTCTTAAAATGAGTCCCTCTGCATTCACGCTCTAATGAGACCCATGCTGCCATATCATGTTCTGCGACAGCTAGTGCAGCAGGAGCCAGCACAGGTGGGTCTCCTAACCATCAGGCATACAGCTGGGCCAGTAGCAGAGTAGCATCACTAATGAGAGCCGCGCAATGACACGGAAATGAAGATCTCCACTGGCCCCATGCATGGCTTTGAGTTCCTCATTCATTGGTTCAATTTCTGTCCCCACAACCTGGGAAAAATGGGTCTTGTCCCTGTCTATAAATAGGAAGGACTAGCTTAGGCTTTTTAATTCCGATAATTAATGTATTGATCTTTCAACTTAATGAGTAGGAGGAAAGGACCTGGATTTTGTTGGCTTTTGTACATAGCAGAAATATAAATGCTGGGTTTCATGATTAAAGTTTATGATCTTTCAACTAATGTTCATACAGTGCATAGGACATGAGAATCGCACTGCTAGGCTGGGGTAGGGATGTCACAGGCAAGCACTGCACCCAACACATGTTTTAAAAAGGACACAATCTAGTAGCACAATAGGTAAGACCTATATCCACATTTTTACAGTTTAAGATAGAAAGTATTAAAAGAAACAAATAAGGTCTGTAATTTCAGAGGAAAGATACTTTTAATCTATTCTCTCTGTCTCTTTCTTTTCTGCTTTACTTCTAATTCAGGCCACTGTTCCATCCGTTGCTGGATTATATAACTTAACACAATAGTGACTCGTGTATCTTCTGTCCCTTTTTTGAGCACCTGCTATGTCCTGGGCAGTGGGAGGGAGCAAACCAGAATATAATGAGTCTGTCTCTGAGTGGAGAGAAAAAGTACCTCCAAAATAACAATGACGAACTGTGACCGGAGGCCCCAAACATCTACATTCGCAGGGGCCAGACAGCAGCAATGAGCGCAGAGAAATGGGCCACAGGTAAGAAGTAGAGTTAAAAGGAAAGTCTTGAAAACTAGAGTGACTATTTCCTCCCTAAACAGTGGTTACATTGCTATAATTAATTATTGCCAAGCAGGAAAGGGGGACAAGGGCCACAGATATACAGAACTTTCTGTGTAAAGTCTCTCAACTTGTGAGTATTGACAATTATTTTTAAATCTTTTAAACACCAGACAAGCCATGCAAAGCACTCAGAGGTCCTGCACTGGCCTGGGTTTGCCGCCTGCCAAACTCGGGCGTAGACTGTGGTGAATGTGGGAGGAGCAGAGTGATTGACAGCCAGGAGTCTCAGGGCAATGTAGTGGAAGAAGGAATATTGGATATGGCTGTGGAGGAATGGACGGAGGCAGGACAAGAGCTTTTCGAGGAGAGGAGAGAGCATGAGCAAAGGCATGGACCTGGGAACCTGGAGGCTGTGATCAGAAAAGGGTAAGGACTCTGCTCACTAGAGCCCAGGGCATGAGCAAGGGTCAGGATCCAGCACGGAACTTCAGGCCAGGCAGATTTGTGGAGGCCAGATATTCCAGTGACCTTGTGCGGGTCACATACCCACCGGAAACCTCACCGTACTCACCTGTACAATTAAGATGGTGGCATCTACCTACCAGAGTTGCTGAGATCATGCCTACAAAATGCCGGGTGTTATACCTGGAGTTGATACGGAGTATTAAATGTGTTGGTTCTCCCTACTTTTTATTACATCTAGACTTTATTCTTTTTACACCGTGGCACTAGTGAAGGGCTGTTTTTTCTTTCCTTTTTAAAAGATTTTTTTACTTATTTATGGAAACTAAACACTTAGAAATGCGGAAAGAAAAACTTAGCAGTCATCTATGATCTGAACACCCAGAAAGTAACCATGGTTAACATCTTGGCGGACTGACATTTGCAACAATCTTTTTATTAAAAAAAATAATCCTCGATTTAATAAAAAATTAGCAGAGCCATTATAAAAATTATTAAAAAGTAGTAAAGTACAAAAAAAATAAAAGACCAACACACCCTTACCATGATTACGGTAAGTGTGAATCATTTAATTCAAACTTGCACACCTTATAGGAAAGGCGTGCATGCTTCTCACAGGGTTATGGGGTTGCTGTGAGGATTAAATAAGCATATGAGTGGCACAGGACCAGGCACAGAATGCTCGGCAAGTGTTAGATCGTGGGAGTTGGCAGTGGGCTACAAATGAGCAGTTGTGTAATTCTATAATTTCTATAGAGTGTCTAGTGGAAGTCTAGCATCCAAGTTGGACCATAGACTTCAAGGTCTTCTCTTCATCCCCAGTTGGCAAAGCAATGTTCGACACCTCTTCGTGGGGGAACTGGGAAGGGAGAGATGATCTGGAGCCTTGATTTAGCTCTGCTGTTTAAGATTGTGATATTAGATGAGTCACTCTGAGCCTCAGTTCTTAGTTATATCTGCCTAGCAGGATCCTTGGGAATTTCATGAGCGGACTCATGCAGGGCACCAGGAACACAGGAAGTCACCTTTCCCCCCCTTCTGTCTTCCCTCCCACTTTATCTCCTTTCCTGTTTGGTTTAAAAGTCAGCAACTGAAATTCTTAGAAGTGCTTACAAAGTCCTAGTACATTTTAGACCCTCCCTCTTTTCCCGATTCTTCCTCAGATCCTGATCCTGGAGTTAATGCTAATGTGTGTTGATCTGACATCTTTGCCAGTGGCCTAGGAAAGGGGTGCACGTGTTGGCTGGGTCTGGTTAACAACTCAGCTGAAGGCAGGAAGCAAATTAGCTGCTAGAAGGCGGTCCTTTGCACCTGAAATGAATTATAGACTACCGATTTTGAAAATGCATCTTTAAATCCATGAACCAGAGTAAAAGCCTGGAACACTTGGTGAGAAACTATTTTGCTTAGTAATTAAAAAAAACAAAAAACCTGGGCTTCTGCAAAGCAAAGCTTTATCAAAGGTGCGTCTTAGAGGCCGACTGTGACATATCAATACTTGCTGCCAGTGAGAAGCAGCTGACCAAGTCCAATACACTACAGTCAAAGCCAAGATTACTCCTGAAGGAGCCAATGGACCAAAAACTCCAGAAGTTGGTCAGGTTTTCATGGAAAGGAACAGTATGGTTACTCTAGATCCCTACTGGAACACTGAAGGAGTAACAGTGTCTTATTTTGAATGACTGAAGACCCTAAATCATGTCAGTTTCAACTGTTTGACCTTCAGATATGAAAGGTCAAACTACCACTATTCTAACTACCACTTGCTTGTGTCTTTTCAAGAAAGTCTTCGAAGAAAAATTGGGAAGCACAGTGTAACCATGCCTGTGGTGCCCACAACAGAGTTCCAGGACAGGGTATTGGGGCATCTGAGAAAGACGTTGTACACTCTGGCTTAGCTTACACTATGGAGTGCTCAGCCTGGCGGATCATGTGCACAGCCAGGAAGTACAACTTGGCATTGGACCTGAGAAGAGCTGCCTCTGAGAAAGTCTTCAAGGTGTACAGTGAAGCCGGTGTGACCTTCACACAGATGGATTGTAGCTGACTTCTTCACTACCCTCTTCACCTTTCATCTGTAGACCTATCACAAGTTTACATGTAACCACAGAGATCTCTTTCTCTCATTGCTTCGATAATGCACACCATTCTCAGTAAGTCAATCCAAATCAGCCACTTATGAAAAAAGAAATTAAGGTTAGGGATTCATGCACAAAGCTTAAAACAGATGCCAGAGGGTATTTTGCCTTTAAATAAAAAGCCCCTCTATCTGTGCACTTCCTCGCTCCACAGCTGCCTCCCTGCGATCGGAGCTGGAGCTGGGAGAGCACCTGCTGTCCAGGAGCAGTCAGCTGCCAAGTCTAAGACATGCTGTCACTTCGACATGTTCAAGAAGCAGGTGTGTGGCATTTTCAGAAGGTAGCGTGGTCCTCAAGTGAGTTATTGGTATTTTATACCAGCAAAAACTCAATTCTATAACTTTCAAACAAGAATAAAAGCTGTTTTTCTCATGCATTTTTTAGAATAAAGTAAGTACATGCTGCTATAATAAAATTGCTTTTAATCACTTAATAAGCCTAACCTTGACTCAAGCAGTGAATGCCTATAAACATAATGGATGAAAAAAAGCTAGTACTTTTATAACATAAAACACTACCGGTTATATCTTATCAATAGTATATTGTCCAGCAAAACAAAAAGCCAAATGGAGTATCAGGCTTTTTCATACATATCATTGAAGAGCAAGTGACAAAGGCTGTTTTTATTAAGATTGTTAGACCTTACTAACCACAATTATGACATACAGTCCCAAGAATACAGTGACCTCCTCATCATGTTAATTCTTCTCTTTTGAAAATCTGTTGTGTTGACTGATTGAACGATAACTCATATAGAGTGCCTCAGAAAGAAACCGCTTGGGCTCCCTCTTTGGAGTCTGCCTGGTGGCTCTGACCATGGCCAGTCATGGCCCCATGTGCCCCGAATTTGTGTCCCCTCCCAGGGCCTCCCATTCTGCCCACAGCTTCACGAATAGCAGCCTGGGGACAACGTGGGGCTGAGGGTTACCCTTTGTCAGGGCCTTTTGCACACTAGTGCCCCAGAGAAGTGCTAAATATTGTTTATGTAAACTGAGCTTATTCCTAACAATAATATCCTTTCAGAAATTTCTAACTACTTTGTAACTGCATGACTTAACCTGATGATAAAAGCAGTTATTAAAAGTCTACCTCCTCTCTCCCCCTCCTTCCCACTCCCAAAATGTGCTACTGACTAGTTCCTTGAGCTTTGTTAAAATTTGCTATTGCTTCACGTTATCATAAAGCAGGTATCAAGTGTAGGCTTTGTGTGTGATTATGATCATTATGTTGTATTAGAGAGTTCTGTTGAGTTCCAGAATGAGAACAAGAATGCTTCATTTTCCTCTACCTGAAAAGCAATTAAATTATGTGACATGTTTATAGATCCAGAAACAGTAATCAGCTTTTAGTCTGAATAGGAGATGTGGTGTTATAATCCAGTGCTTTGCTGGGAGGTCATACTTAACATTTGCATTTGACAATTTAATTTAAATAATACTGAGCAAGCACAGTTATGCTTCTTAACAATTGCCAGAGTAATAGAAAAGAATGCATTGTACGAGCTGTTTTTTTGTAAATCGTTTTGTATTCCTGAATAGTTTTTACTTCCTTCTTAGCCTCTGCTGCCCTCATGGAACAAACTAGAAAGTGGTAGTAGCCTCTAAAGTCACCAGTATTAGTTCTCTTTGTTCCCTTTTCCCTCTTCCCATGGAAACAATATCTGAGCAATCTCCAAATTTCCATGAGATTGTGAAAGGCCTGCAGTGAACCATTAAAAACAAATTCCTGCAAAGGGCCTTTTTTTTGAGATGCCTTTATGTATTAGAGATCAATTTTCTGATAAAATTCTCTGCTTGAGAACATTTGGTAATTTTAGCAAAAGTAGTTGCCACAGGAGTAGTGAATCTCAAGCTAATTACCAATAGTATCCAAACTAAATGAAATAAATTGCAGAAAGGATCTCTTGTCTCCAACATCCCCCTCTAAAATAAAGTTTATTGGATTTCAGGATTTTCTTTTATAGGAATTCCAAGCTATCAAATTTCTTTACAGAATTTGTTTACTTCAGGGTGATGTGCCCCAATTGGTTTCCAAACATGAATTGTTAAATACTTAGAAACAGCTTTAGATTTTTGTCCATAGATTTTTGCTATTTCCACCTTTTCTCTTCCACTTTGCCCCCCCCACACACACAAATAAATAAATACAAGAAAATCCCAGACAGAATGTTCCCATCTGTGGTGCCCTGAAGATTATAGGCTTTGAGAATGGAACTACATGTATTTTACCGTTAGTGATTTTTTCTTTTTCTTTTTTAATTGTTGTTCTGTTACAGGTGTCTCAATTTTTCCCCATTGCTCTCTCTTGCCCTGGCTCTCCCACCACTCCCACAATCAATCCTCACCCTGTCGTCCATGTCCATGGGTCATTTATTATTGTTCTTTAACTGAGCCCTTCCCCTTCTTTCCGACCTTATACCCCTTCCCCCTCCCCTCTGGTTCCTGCCAGTCTGTTCCTTGTTTCCATGCCTGTGGTTCTATTTTGCTCATTTGCTCTGTACATGAGCTTCCATTTATAGGTGAGATCATATGATATTTGTCTTTCACCACCTGGCTTATTTCACTTAACATAGTACTCTCCAGTTTCATCCATGCTGTCACTAAGGGAAAAGTTCCTTCTTTCTTTCTGCTAATATTCCACTGTGTAAATGTGATTTTTTTCTTAAGGGCTTTTTTTCTGCCCATTTTACATGGCTCTATAAACTTGACAAATATGACCTCCCTAATCCTTCCTAGGCACCAACTCTTGATTAGCATCCAGAAAGGTCAATGAAGTTGTTTGTTTTTACCATTCCTCCCTGTTCCCAAGCTCTGCCTTGTCACCTGAGATGCTGATTGCTTGTAAATGTTGCACATATTAGTCTACAGATGTCTTCACAGAAGATCCTTTACTATAGGATGGCAGTATTCAACAGAGGCTGTTCAAACCTGAGTTAAATAAAAACATTTCAGTACATTTCCTAGTGTTTCTAGTTCTGCTGGGCATCTTCACTGGGGGGGAAATGGAGTACTAGGTGGAGATGTGCATCTTAGTAAATCTGGTTTATTTAGATTCAGCATATCTGGCCATGTGCAGCCTTTCTGAAAGCACACACGTGTAAGGAGGGGTTTGCCCAGGTTTCCCTCCCATTCATATTTTAAATGTGTCCTCTGAGGGAATACCCCTTGAGAGATCTCTCTTTGCACTAACACACAGCCTTTACTCTCTGTCAGACAGGATACTAGATGTTCTCTTTCAAACATCCCAACAACCATGGCCTCTGTGAATCCCCATTTTTCCAGTTGCTAAAACTCAGGAGTAGACAAGTGGGTAACTTGCCCATGGTCACTCTTTGGAGAGCAGAGGAGCTGAGAGTAAATGTAGGCTTTCCATCCCCAAATCCCATGCTCTTTGCCTGCCCTCATATGCTCCAGCACCTTCCTCTTAATCAATGTCCTGTCAGTGTATAAAGTTGTTAGGTACATCTGTGACCTTGGCCTTTGATCAGTGTTAATTACTCTTGAATTCTTATGAACTCAGGTATGTTTGATTATGAAAATAGTTGTCAGTGCCCAAGGAACAATGATGCTGTGACACATAGGGACTTATATATTTAAATAACTCAGAATCATAGAATTCACATGGTCAGAAGTGATCCCTTTATTTAATCTTTTTCCCCTCATACTAGCTCTCCTGGTCAGAATTTACTCAAAAACCATATGACACTCTACTTGAGTCTACCTCAGTTCCTCTCAATCTCTATCTTCAGTGATTAAGCTAATGAAATTAAGTTGGTAAAACATCTCTGGGCGGTTCAGACACGTTTCCTTCTATGTCTTGGGTTGTTTTTAACTGCTTTAGATGTCCTAGCTATTGTATATGGGGTTCGATGTTATCAACCAAACAAAAGACTTGAGAGCGAATTTTGTTTTCGGGGTTGGGGGGCAGGGGCTATGGTTCTGGAATGTTTCTCACTAGAGAGGCTCTGAGAAATGGAGCCATAGAGTTCAAGGAGAAACCACCAAAACACAAGTTGGCAGCTTTTTTGGAGCCAAGAGCAGAGCAGTGGTGCAGTCAAGGTTAATCCACACACCGCTCTCACGAAAGTGTCTGTTCAGGTTCCTCACAGGCATGGGCCTGATAAAACCCTTCAAACATGGATGTTTTATTGTAGCCAATGTAACAATTTTCATTTGTTTTAATTCCATGATTAGTTCTGTTAATAAAAGTGTCTATTTAAGCAATTTAAAACACCCACTAAAATGCTTTAATATTAATTTCATGGAAAAATTCCAACAGAACTACATGAGTTTTTCCCCCATTAAGGTAACATTATGGACTTTTAATAGAGCTCTCAGCTATAATGGTTTTTATTGACCTAATTATTAAATAAATTAAAATCTGTATGAATGCTTTCAAAATTATATAACAGTGTCAATGAGAATGCCGTGGTTGGTTACTGAGAGGTAAGAAAGGAGAAATCCTACCCTACACCTCCCAAAGGAGAGATAACAATACTCTGATTTCATTAAATGCATTTGCCTTTCACTATTTAGGAAATTTATTATATCAAAATGGTACTTTGTTGTGAGTCAGTTATACAGTATACAGTAATACTGTTATACAGTATTACTCTGTATAACAGTATGCATACCTATTATGTAAAAGATGATATGTATTACTCTGTGTAACGGTACACTCTGTTAACAATATACTCTGCAGGAGTATAACAGTACACTTCTACACAAGAGACTTCTGTTTTTCCTCCCTATCTTCTGTGATTTCCATTTTGATGAGTTCTAAAAATACTATTAGAATTTTAACAATAATGTGGAATATATGATGGAATCTTCGAAGAGGTTTTTGTGATTACTTCCTAGTACTAAAATAATATGGTCAATACCAATAGTGCAGAGGGCAGAGAGTAAAATGTCTGACCCTTCCTTCCAGAAATGCCCCGCTAAAAGCTTGACAAAGCTGTTTGTAAATTATTGATTTTTGCCATCCATTATCTGACATTTCTTTGGCACAAACTGCAGACACGCGGCATGCCTGCCTCGAATCCCTTTTTTTTGTCCCACCACAGGTTTCACCAAGGACTGCTGCCCCTTTTCTCATTGAGAATAGTGCATTTTGGGGATCACAGACCTGTGCTTCAGAAAAATCTGTCTCATAGCATTTGAAACTTATTTTATAACCTTTATAATCACTCACAATTCATAAACTATTTTCTAGACACATACATATGAATTTATTTGCTCATTAAACCAATTGTGAGAAAGAGATGAGCATTATCAGTGCTATACAGCAGATAAACACCCAAAACTCAATAAGAACAGGACTAGATCAGGGTACATAGTGGATGAGGAGTAAATTAGAAGGAGAACACAGAGTTCCTGAATCCTGGTCTATCGATGGTTCTGTCAGTCTTTAATTCTTCATTCCACAGTATTTACTGAGCCCTTTCTGTGTGTCAGGTACAGGATCATCAGCAGTGAGCGAGGCAGTCATGGTCTCTTCCCTCAAGGAATTTCCATTCTGGTGCAGGAAAAGATAATAGCCTAACAAGTAAATAAGATAATTTAGGTAGAAATGGATACTATGAAGAAATGAATTGAATAGTGAGAGATGTTTAGGAGGTTGCAAGGAAGGTCTTTTTGAAGCCTGACTTTTGAGCTATGACCCAACAGAAGAAGAAATGACTGTGAAAAAGCTGGGAACAGAGAGTCTAACAGAGGCAAAGGGGGAGGAGCTGGTACAAAGGGCTGAGGGTGGAAGGAGCCGTATATGTTCAGAAGAGACCTGAGAAGGGATCTGGGAGGAAGGAGGGAGATAGGTTGGGGTTTGATCATGTAGAAAAGTAAGGGGTTTGGATTTTATTCTCCTTTTGTTGGACACCCATTGGAGAGCATTCAGCAAGGTGTGACCTAACCCAATATACATTGAGCATAGAATGGAAATACCATATCCTGCCTCCAGAACAATATCTGCCTAGTTACTAGATATAATTTTGTCCCAAATGCAAACTAGAGTGAACCATGTCTCGCTGCGGATACACACTTCTACTCTACACACACTTCTACTCTACACACACTTCTTTCTGAGCTCAGAAATCATGTTTCCTGTCTCCTGGTAGCCAGGGACTGAAACATTTACCAGGACCAGGATTAGGATCACAAGCAGCATACTCAGAAGAGTTTCTGGTAGAGACAAAAATGAAGAAAAGCTCATTGTTAATCACAACAACGCTTGAACAATGCATAACTCCTTGCAAGGATAAGCTTGCTTGAACTAGTAAGAGAAGGCACATCTTTCAGCCACCATTTCTAACTGAGGGGAGCTCTGTTCTGCTTGGTGGGGACATCTCTTTGACTTAGGTCAAAAATAAGAACTTTTATTGTTATTATTATTATTATTATTATTATTATTAAACTATACTAGCAGTTTGCTGAATGATTACCATGGGCTAGACACTGTGCTAAGTGCTTTGCATTGCATTCTCTCAACCTTCAGAGGTAGTTACAGTACTATTATTGTGCTGTTTTACATATGAGGAAACTTAGCCACAGAAGTATTAATTAGTGCTTATCCAAGTTCACTTAGCTAGCAAGGGTAGAGTCTAGAAGGTTTGCCTACAGAGTCCAAAATGTACTCTCAAGCATATTGTCAAATGGGAGAGTGTATATAAGCTTTGGGTTTGAGACCTGTCTCAATTTCTTCAACCGTAAGTTAGGGGTTATGATGGCACTCACCTCAAAGTACTTTGGTGAGATAAAATGACAGATAAATAAAACATATAGCTGAGTGTATAGCACACAGCAAGTTCTCTACCAACCATACCACTTGGGCACTAGGCTCAGTGTCCTGACAAGGAAGATAGTGGTTGCTGTCTCAGAGGACTGCTGATGGGATTAAAGGAGGTCATGTGTGTAAAGCGCTTAGCACAGTGCCTGGTGTTTTCCCCTGCTCTCCAGAAATAGTGGTGGCTATTTTTCATCTAAGCACAACTGAGGTCTTGAATTTGTAACATGTTATAAATCAAAGTAGCAAAGGGGAAAATCCCTTCTCTACCCGTCGTCTCTGAAGTAAGAATGAGCTCTGGCATTGATAATATGAGTACATCTGAAATCAAGTTGAGTTAATGCTAATGAGCTGGTACATTTTTAATTCTGTATGATACTGTTTTAGAAGGAGTTGTTTGCACCAAAATAAAAATGTAGTGCAAGACTTTTGAACACAGTCTGATGTGTAATATTTAGTTTAAGTCAATTCAGATGTTCTCAAGTAATATCATATTTTTCCAAAAAAGATCACATGATATTTATCTGGTACAGTATCTGGCATGATGGGATGTATTTCTTTCTTTGTGGTTAAAAAAAAGCTCTTCATGGTACTAAAACTCTGGCTGAGCTCATGAGAAACATCCCATGAATGCGTCAGTGAGATTAATGGATTCCCAAATTGTGTCCCGTTTTAAAGCTCACCAAGGGTTCACGTTCATGTGAAACACAGGATGTATTATGGGCTGTATTTGTCCCACTCTTGGGATGTCACACAGGTCAGACCTGGGCAGATGGCACTGAAGAACCTGAGTGACAAAAAAAACTTCAGGTAATTTTTCCTCTGAAGTCACACTCCCCCTAGTGAAAAATTGAGAGAGAATGGTTTTACTTCTCAAATGAGGCAGTAAGACAAGTACTTTACTCCATATGTTTTTATAGACTTGAACCAACTTTTTCTTGGAAAGCCTTGTCCCCTGATTTGACCATAGTCATGTGAATCCTACATTTCCTTACATTACCCTCTGGAAGTATTCTGAAGGAAATGGTCACTGAATTCTTTCAGGGATGTGTTTCTTGGAAGGTGGCATGGAGGTGGGGGGGGTGAGGATCTGGAAGCCAAGGCTCAGTCTCTCTCTGCCACTGGTCATGTGACTTGGCTCTCACTGTCTTCTAAGACACAATGAGGGACTTAGACAAAGGTTCCCCTGATCTATTACCATGTCACCACCAACTCCCTCTCTTGGGGCTCATGCTTGAGCTGCATGTTCTTCCTGGCTTATCATGAAGAAAAGCTGCTTCATTAGTTGGCTGGCACATTTTCTACTTCATTTTTTAATGATCACCTAAAATAGATGTTCTTACTCTGGAGTTCCCAGACAGACCCTGAAATGAGATGCAAAAACTGAAGTGGAGGTTGAATATTTAAGGGATCAGGGAAAGCTTTATGATTTTCATTCATTTATTCAGTAAGTATTGAACACCTCTTCTCTGCCAGGCTCTGAGCTAAGCAGGGGAAATAAAATAGTTATACGGGCAGATCTAGTCCTTGACCTCCCAGGGCCTCCATTATAATCAGAAAGTTGCTAGAAACAAGTAAGTAGACAATCACAATGCAATGGAATGGAGATATGGTGGGGTCAGGTGGAAGGAACTCAAAGGAATTAGGAGCTGGAGAGAGGGACTCCTCACTCAGACTCCACTAGATTTTCAAAGCAGTTCATTACCTAAAACTAAAAGCCTCCAAACTCAGTGAAAGGGAGGATGAGACGCATAATGCTAGTGTGAGCAATAAGTAGAGAATATGACAAGTGGGCAAAGCATTCAGCATTGGAAAGCCTGGTATAAAAACTTGAAACCAATATGGTCATTCTCATCACATTCATAGTTAATGCATAGTGAGCTCTCACTATTAACAGATTCTTGCTAAATTTTAACATCTGTAATCTCAATCTTCACAAAATTTCTATAAGGAGGTAGGTAGTATAGTCCTGTTTTGCACACTGAGAACACAGGGGCTCATGGACATTAAGTTAACATTCAGTATTTTCCAGCCAAAGGGTAGCAAATCTGAAATTTAAACTCAGAAATGGGTGATTCCTAAGGTTAGCACCAGTATAGGCTTTTGAATCATAGTGAGGCTCTGCCTGGAATCCCCACCTTCCAAACAAGCTAGAAAACCTTGTTTTCTTGAATTGTTTGCCAGATAGGGCCAGGCTTTAGATGTAAAAACAAAAACCAAACATTAGCACCATCTGTTCAGTCCCACAATGGAAGACATTCTCTTCTAGCAGGCTTTGAGAGGCCCTCAATTACCAGCTCAGATTGAGATGGTTTAATGCACCTGTCTGGGGCCCAAAATAAGACATGGAGTTCAAAGAAACAAAGCTCTAAGGAGCTTGTTAACAATTTAACAGTTCCAAAGCACGTGGGATTGTTAATTCCATTTGCTGCAGAAACACTGTCATAATGATTAAGACCTAGTCACTGTGGGAATGCAGGAATATGAAATTCATTTTGTGGCTACACAGCTCCCACAGTCTTATTCTAAGCTGCTCTAAGATCCTCCCTAGCTGCCTGAGTGTCCTTCTTTTTCTCTTCCAGCTGACCTTGACATCTCCAATTCCTGAGTGTCTGTATGACTTCTTCCTTATTCTGAGAGCTTGATCCAAAAGATACGAAGCCCCTCACCCCCAGAAGTAGCTGCTGTTGATACTCTTACCCCCCAAACATCTGGCCCTGTGGAAGTGTCCTTGCCCTAGAAGTGTGTTGGTTTATCATTCAACAAAATATTACTAGGGCAAGGCCTGCACTAGGCACAGAGATTACAGGGATAAGTCAGCCCATGATCTCAAGATTCTATGATTGATAGACTCTGGCGTAAGGAAATGATGTACTCCTTTGACTGCAAGTGACAGAAACCCAACTCAAACTGCTTTAAGGGAAGGTGGAAGAATTTATTAGCCCATGTAACTCAGAAGTATAATGCCACAGGTGATTCAAGCATGGCTGGATTGAGGGGCACAAGCAGTGTCATCGGGGGCTTTGTATCTCTCTACTTCTTTCAGGCAGTCCCTCCCTAAGGAGGGTAATGTGAACACCAGCAGCCTGAGGCTTATATCCTACTATCTTATAGTAGAAAGATTGTTTTTCCCACCAATACTTATAGTCAATCAACAGAATATTCCGGCCCAAAACTTGACTTACATGCCCATTGCTGAACCAATAACCATGACCAAAGGGATAGGATGCACTGAGTGACCAGATCTGGTTCCTGAGCCCATCCCTAAGGCCACATAAAAAGGAATCAACCCGATCTGAAATGTGAGGAATAGAAGTGTTCCTTTGAAGAAAGAGGGGTTCCGTAAATAGAAGATAGTAGAAGGAAATCTGGGTACACAAAACATGGAGGGATGAGTATAATACGTTAGTGGAGCCCAGAAAAAGTCAGGGGGAAACTCAGAGGTACTTCCCAGAGTGGTGGACATTTGAACAAAATCCAGAAGGGAGAATAAAAATTCAACAATAGTGCAGGAGGCTGACCTGGAGTTGAGTCCTGCTTTGCTAATTCTCCAATAGGAATGACATAGGAAAATAATATTCATTTATTAAAAAAATTTATCCAGCACCTACCAGCTATATACAGGGACCATCGTAGTGCGGGAACCACAGCAACGAACATAGAGTCACTATTCTGTCTCTTATGGACTTCACAGGCTACAGGAGAGAGAAACATTAAATAATTGCACAAATGATAAAGTATCTTTTTATAAGCTCTTCAAAGGAAAAGACCACTACACTAGGGTAAAAGTACACCACTGTCTTGTGTTACAGTTTTCCCAAAATGGAAAAGCAAAGTCTGTGCCCCTCTCCCACAATCAATCAATGGTACATTGAGGAACACAGATGAATTTACATACATGCATGTGCACACACACAAGAAAAGCAGAAAATACCTTGAAATAAAGAGTAAAAGCTATGTAAACTTCTGTGTCTACACCCAAATGGCAGGCTCCTGGAATGCCATCTTGAAATGCATCATTTTCATACTGCCCAGTGATTAACTTGGCCTTATCCTTTTAGCATTAGATTCAGTATTGTTGTTGTTTTCATGTTTATACCCAGTGTCCTTAAACCATTCTATTTATCTCCAGTAGAAAGCACTATCATCTGCCTTTTGTTATTTCCTTCTACTAAACATTTGGGGTTTAAAAAGCACTTTTTGGTATAGAAGCAAGGAGAATCTGGAGATGCTGCTTTTAAACTACTGTCTCTTTTTAATAATAAAAATTGATTATAGTATTTTATAACCAATCTTGTGCTTAAAAGATTTCATTGTAGAATCTGCCCTTGTAGGCATTTCAAATGGAGAATTTACCTGCCTGCTGATACACCCCTGAAAGTAGCAATGGATCACAGAGATGAGCCCACAACCACAAAGGACACTGCTGTGATGAATTGGTGCCTACAGGGAAGCCTTCCTGAGAGACAGCAGAGTGGCGCCAAGTGTGCTAGGATACACTTTTATACAATGGCTCCAGTTCTTTATTAAATGAAAACCAGACACTTATCATTAACATTTTTAATGAGTTCATTTTCCTAGGTAGCTCATAAATCCCACTAGTAAGTCAAAGGGCTTTCTTAACTGAATTTCAGGGGCTGTTATGATATTGCTGATATATTAGTGAATTAGGGGTACTGGAAAGTAGATATAATTTTTTTCTAAAGTCTCCACTCCCTCTCCTCCATATACATCCTCCCCCCACCAAAACCAAAAAAGATTGGAAAAGGAAGTTGGAGATAATAGTATCAGCATCACATCTGGCCATGTGTCTTCCACAAGACAAAGTGAGTTACTAACAGAAAAGTTTCTGAGTGATTTAAAAGGTACCATTTAAATTCTATTAGAAGATTTTTTTGAAATAAAAGGCAATGAGTTAAGTGAGAGTAAGATGTAAACCTCTCTGCAATATTTGATTACTAATAAACAGAATGTATTAATCTTAGCAACCAACAAGAGAAAAATGCATAGTGTTTTCCATTAAATCAACTAAATGATTAAACAAGTGAGTCACTAGAAACCATTTTAATTTCCTGAATGTGAAATGTGCAGCTTATAACAAATAAATTCAGTGCACCTTTCTTAGCAAGTTTTGACCATAAAAAATGTGGATTATAAAGCCGTTCAGTATTTTCTTCTTTGCAGTCAATATTTTAACACAGTGACATTAATTGTGCAGAATGAAATGCCCCTACTATCTGGGCTTAAAAAAAGTCAGCATCCAATGAAACATCTCTAATGGATCTTCAGCACTATTACAAAATGATTGATTGTTGTCATAGTCACTGTAGCAGCTTTCAGAGCTGTTATATTTTTAATTAAATTGGCTGTGAATTTTTTAAGTGGCAAAGGTTGATAAACTAGCACTCAACACAATATTACTATTCTTCTTAGTATGGCTGTCATAGTTGGTATATTTATGTGCATAACCTTCTTAACATTCCATAAGTCTCTTTGGTCTCAGGCATTGATCTGTAAGATTACTTGATATTTGGAGATGGGGAAAAACACAAAATCAAAGAACATGGTTCTAAGACATTACTCAGACTGAGAGGAGGCCTAGCCCATAACCCCCAAGCCCCCCCGGAAATTGGCTACCATCCTCCCTTCCTGCACCTAATCAACAAGGGAAAGTAGTTATGGATTGCAGATCAATGTGTCAGTACTTCCACTAGCAGGTTTTGAGATACTCCTCTGGGCTGGATGCTGGGGACATAAGAATGGGTCTAGTGAGAGACTCAGGCACTGATCCACCTGAACAAATAGGGGCCAAATCAGAGAAGTTTTCTGAAGGGAAGGGCCAATCCGTAATGGAGGAGGCTCCCAAGTTCAGGGGTCAAGCAAGCCTTCTCTTAAGAGATTCTTCAGAGCTGAGATCTGAAGGTGGGATGGCAGCCACATGAGGAGGAGAAGACCATGTGTTCCTGGCAGGGGAACAGAATGTCAAGGGGTCCTGGAGTGGCTGGGAACCATTTGAAGATCTGAAAGAAGGCTGAGGGCTGGAGTGCAGAGTGGGAATGAGGTGAGAAGGGAAGCTCTTTTAGCGCTGCATACAGTATCTGCATCTCCAGGAAATCCTTGGGAGCTGAATGACCAGCCATAGCTCTCAAAATGGTTCTATTAAAGCAAGATGTTCAGATGATCTTGAACTGGAGGAGGGCAGCCACACCTTTGATATATTTGGCTTCTATTTGGCCAAGAGAGAGTTAAAAATACAATCTAAGAGAAATGGTAGGAGAGGGAAAAAATGTGTTTAATAGAATTGCAGAATGTTGGGGCAGGAATGGACCTTACAGACTCTGCTTTTCACCATCGTTAGTTTGCACACTAGAAAGGGAGCCCCAGAAGGGTGCATGTCACACACTTGGATCACACGCCAGCCTACCTCATCATTAAAATAAGGGTACTTCCTAAAACACTATGCTATTTCCCCCAAACTTCTGACTTTCACTCTTGGATAAAGCAACTTTCTTATTTATTCAGTAATAGATGCTGGCTAGGAAGGGTTTGTAGGAGACAAGGTAAGATAGCAGATAAAAGCCAGAGAAACCTGGGTTTGAATACTGACGGAATTGACTGACCTTGGCAAGATACACAAACACTAAGCCTCAGTTTTCACATTTGTCCAATGTGGGTAATAGTAGCGCCTCCATCATTGGGCCGTAAGAATTATGTTATGCTTCAGGCAGAGTGCTTCATATGATTTCTGGCATGGAAGAAGTTCCTAATCCATAGTCACTGTTATTATCATAGAACAATGGAAGTAATCGATATATCAGTGAATTAATTTTATTATTTTCCCTTTTTTAATAAAAAGAAAACAGTGCTTCACTTTTTATAAAGAGTCAGATGCCCTTGAAATGTGCTGAAAGGTTTTTTTTACTACCTGGTCTTTTTTTGCACATGAGGAATTTCTCATTTAGGCTACTGGGTCTTCATGAATAAGTAAGTTCCCATTGGTTCATCTATCCTGCTAGTGATGGGCATATGAAGATGCGACCACACCTCAAGGAAGGAAAGGCAGTAGCTTTAGTTTAACATTATTCAGCATGAAAAGAATTCAAGCTTTGGAGTCACACAGTCCTAGGGCAAATCCTCACTGGTTATACTTCCTTTCTGTGAGACCTTAAACCAGTTAGTTATCCTTTTTGAGCCTCCATTTTCTCAACAATAAAATGAAGTATATTTATTATATACTATGTCATGAGATTTACGTAAAATAGGGGAAAATGCCTGATGCATAGTAAATACCCCACAATTTTGACTCTTCAAATTATGCAGCTCAATTCAGTGACAATTCCAATTGAATTTGCCTTTGTATGTGTGTGGGGGGGGATAGAGTGGGACTTGATCCCAATCAGTTACTCAGCATCATTTCCAAGGTAGAAAAAGTGGATGTCATTTGGGGCACTGCAAAAAAATGACTTCCACTCCCTCCCATAAAGCTTTTGCATTTGGCACCATGAATACTTCAATAAGGCATTCCCAGCAATGTCTATGGGAACAGCTTAGGGTATCAGGGGATCCTCACAAGACAGATGACTATATGGGGAGATTATATTAGTTAGTAAAAATTGTGCATGGAGTAAACATAGCAGTTACTTTCAGTGGCACAGTCTCTGTAGTTTCCAACAAGAGGCTGTGCAAATTGCAAAGAAGGGAAAACAGTATCTCAGTTTTCCTACACCTAGATTACAGATGAGCCACAGAGCTACCATTTGTATTTGCAGGTGATTTCAGTCATTCTGCATGCATGCTCACCCTGGCAACATTTCAAAGCGTTATTCCACATTACTGTAGTATTTTATCACACATCACAAGGCTGACGCACTCACTCCTCTCCTTGGCAAGAAGGTGCTCCAGGCTAAGTTTCAGATTTTGTCAGTAGGAAAAAAAGAATTATTATAATTCAGAAATGGCTGGGGAAACATTCCTTCAAGTGCTACAAATTTGTAAAGGTAAAGCTCCAGGTAGAAAGAAAGATGAGGGACAAGCAGTCTTATGTCTTGCCAGTTTCTGTGTATTCTCTGCTGTGTTCTCTGGATGGGTCAAACTGGGCCAAGCTAGGCCAAGACCCAGCACAAGACACAGGAGTGTTTCAGTGCCAATGGAGGTCAAGTTCTGAGGCTTACAGTGGAGAGGAGGATTACTCGAAGTATTTCTAATCACCAAGTCTCTTGCCTCTGTCACCAGGGAGGTGGTTAACATCTTTATTGACATAATTATCTAGTCACCTCATTTGCTTTCCTCTTGAAGTGGCTCAGACCTGGTGGAAAGGATATGTATTTCAATCCATCTCATCTGTGCAAACAGGATATATTTATCTGGCATCTTGTCCCTGGCAAACTTCTTACCAGACACTGTAGAAACCAAAGTGAACATGACAGATATAAATCCAGAGCTCACATGTGCCATGACCGAGCCTCTGAGGGGTGTCCAGGTTGCCACAGGAGCACACGGTAAGGCACTAGCTCTACATCAAACTCCAACTACTATGTGAGAGGTGACAAAAAACAATCTGGTTCCTTCTGCTCTTGTCCACTACACCTTCTTAGTCAGTCTGAGGGACAGTAGGTTGAGATATGAAAGAGCATAGTGCAAGTTCAAATAACTTCTATTCCCAAAATATCAATTCTTAATTACAGTTTCTTCTGTATCTGGGAAGCACTTCTACTGTCCATGTTTCTTCAAGTCAACTTCCTTTTTCTACCTGAGTACTTCATTGAAAAAAGAAAGATTGCATCACTTGCAGTGGAAAAGCAATATAATGCACCATAAATAGAAGGCAATTACAAAAGTGCAATGAAAAATAAAACAGTGTTATTGAATTTCATCTGGGTTCTGTCATTTGAGCCTGAGGCCTGTTCTTTGCTGGTATAAAATGGGAGATTAGCAAGCCTAAGAGCTTGTGAGAACAAAGAGCATAGAACTGGATATTTCTGCTGCAGGGAGCCCAAGGAAGAAAAAGGATGCTGAACCTGAGCAGTTTCTGTGTAGTCCACATTTTTTAAGGTCACGAATCTAATCCCTAAAACTACCTTCTGTATCTACCAATGAATGTGACCTACACTCTGGGAGTAAACGGGTCCAGTGGAGTGCCCACATGAAGGAAAGAACTGAAAAAGGCCATGCACAGATTTGCAGGACTTGTTGAGTTTGAGTTTTATCCTGAAAAAATGAGAAGACAAGGAAGCAATTGGATGGCTGGCTAGCATGATCAGATTGGCATTTCAGAAAGACCACTCACCTGCAGTGGGGAAGAGGGGATGGAGAGTGGGAAGCAAGACTGGAAGAAAGGAGACACATGGAGGTTTTGGAGGAACCCAGAGGAAAACTAGAAGAGTGACTGTGAGGAGAGAAAAGAAAAAAATCTACCAAACTTCTTGACCAGTTGGAATGAGAGATATAGTACAGGCTTAAAAATGTTCTGTGCCCTGGTTGGTGTAGCTCAGTGGATTGAGCATGGGCCTGTGAAGCAAAGGGTTGCCAGTTTGATTCCCAGTCAGGGCACATGCCTGGGTTGCAGGCCAGTTCCCAGCAGGGGACACATGAGAGGCAGCCACACATTGATGTTTCTCTCCCACTCTTTTTCCTTCCCTTCTCCTCTCTCTAAAAATAAATAAATAAAATATTTAATAAATAAATAAAAAGCTCCTCTTTTAAAAAAATGTTCTGTAAATAATGTGGGTCATAGACCTTTACTCTAGTAAGAGCCAGATCAGTCCAATCATTTTTATACCAATTTTTGACCAAGAATTCATAGTCTCAACTCAGCCTCTGTTCTGCTCTCCAGCCCCCCTACCAGCTTCCTAGTGGAGGTCTCTGTTTCATTAAGATTCCTCCAAAGCGAAATCTGCAAACCAGGCCTGAATGTTGATAACAATGTAGTTCCTTTTCTTCCTTATAGAGTTAGGGAGATATTGCTTTCTCTCATCATTTCCCACTTGCCTGAAGGCACTGGGGACAAACAAATGGGAAGACACCAAGGATGCTGCTAAACATCATACAACGCCTAAGACCACCCCCCCCCACAACTGAGAATTATCAGACCCAAAATATCAATAGTGTCTGAGATTGCAAATCCCTAGCCGGACAGTGGGAATGTCAGAAAGCATCCAATGAGGGCAGAAAAAAAAAGCCATGGTGGGTTAGGCACTTCTATTGGGACTTGTGTGTTATTAAAGGCATGTATTAGAGGTGGGTAGGATTGGAGTGGGGAAGCATGGCTTTCTCTGGATTCCAGGATTGGGTCAGGGCCAGGGCCAGACAGCCAATCAGAAGAGGTAGCAGCTCAAAACAAGCCCCAGTGATCCCAGACACCTAAGGCTCTGGAGGAGGGGCTTGGAAGGATGTAAGAGACCTTGGGGTGACTCATGCAGGCAGATCAAATACATCAGCTAACTCAGTCCACTAGCAGGTGTGTTGAAATTCCAGGAATCTTCACACTGTCTTGGCTAGGTTCCAAGCCTGCCCAACAAGCATCTCTGTTTTCAAAGGATTGTAGCAATGATTACTTTTTCCTGGAGGAAAAAAATGCCAGAAACATAAACACTTTGTAAATCACTGCATGCCTCTTGCCTGCAAGCTTTGAATCTATTTGTGAGACATTTATCTCCTTGTATACTCCCCCCTCCCCAAATTATCATTTAATTAATAAACCTAATAGCCTGAGGTACACTGATCAATAAGACACAAAATGCAGGAAGCTGAATCTGACTCATCACGGTATTGAACTGTCTGCAGAAAGCTATGAGCCCTTCCTCTAGAATGAACAAGCATCCAGTCCACAGAAATACTGAGGGGCCAATGTGTTCCCACTGTATTTGGGAAGTTAGAGAAATGGCATATGCAGGCACCCTGTTCTGATTCATCAGTGAGATGGGCTTTGAATTTCTATTTATTTAATGGATGTGGAGTCTATGAACAGAAATGAATTGACTTTTGTGTGAAATAGGAGCTCTGTTTTCACTTCTGTGGACAGGAACAACTCAGCTTTCACAGTACATGCATAACCCAGCTGAGTACATAATACAAAATTTGAGAAACATACCTCTGATTAAATATATACATATGTAGTCTTTCATATACTTGTCTAAGAATCAGGCAGATCTAGTAGACACAATAGGTCAGGATATGTAAGAAGTAAACAACTTCAAAGGCCCATTCCTCACTATAATTTGGAAAAGCCTGCTTCTTTGTTCATTGCTCCCTCCACATTCTCTAAGTGTTGCTGAGAGCCCTCTGAGAGCTGGATTTTAGATCAGTGCAGACCTACAGTAGATGTGCTTAGAGCAAAGACTGAAGTCTTTGTACCGAAGTCCAACAAAGCTTTAATAGCATTCCTATCATAACTTTGGGGGTAAATGATAACCTTCAAAGCCCTACCCTCCCAAAGGCTGTCCCTTTTTTCTAGGACTTAGACTTCAAGGAAGTACTGAGATAATCCTCATCTGGGGCCAGGGACAGGCAGAGAGAGGCCCTGGGTTCACCATCCAGCAAATGCATCCAAGATGACTTCAGTAATCAATGTCGCACAATGAAAATATCACTAGAATTTGTTAGCAGGACTAAGTCCATAACTTTTTCCATCCTCGAGACCACTGGGGACCCTTCTTTTTGTGAATTCTTGGGCTAGGGATTATCTTTTTCTTGAATTATAGTGAAATCTGTCTTAAGTGATCACCCAGGGATGATCCAAAATTGGTGACTTGGTAGAAGTTGAACTTTAGCTAAAGGTCAAACAGAATTCTTCTGGAAACCTTAGGGGTTGCTTAAAGGTGAAGTAAGGAGCTAAAATGAAAATTGACTTAATCCCTGGTTTATGAACCAAGTAGCACAGCTAAGCAGAGTGAGGGATGCATTCAGCTCATAAATGCATCTCGACTTATCTTTTTGAAATGCCTCAAGCCTTCTGTCAAGTGCTATGGCCTTTCTGGCTTGTTAATCATATGCCTAGCAATGCTTTATTTTTAACGAATGCTCATACATTTTGAAGACCTTTGGTGGCTTGTTTGGGACCCATGACAGGGATGATATTACAAGACTATTCCAGGTCAGGCTCTGCTCATAGTGCAAAGAATGTGGCTCACCAATACCTTTAAGATATTTTATCTGGGAAGAGAAAAATTGGCTTAACTAACATCAGAACATCCATTCAATGTAGTAGGGAATTTTTTTAAAAAGGGGGATCTTTATTGTTTGTTATGCAAAGGATTACCTTTATATTGTATTATAAAGGCCTAGTACAGAAAATAAAATATCTCTATAATCTATTTTATGATCCTGCGAAGAACTTAGAGGAGAATTTATAGCCACCTTCAGGTAGCCCTGGTATTCCCTGAGCTGAGTATGAAGGCAGAACACAGAGGGAAATGGAGTCAGCATACTTTCCTTATTCCTAGGAAGGAACCAGGCACATTGGGTTCAAATCCCAATTGTGTCATATTCTGTAGCTTGGACTGGTCACTGTAACCTCCAAGCCTCTATTTCTTCTTCTGTCATGAGGATAAAGCGATAATAATACCAGCAGCTGTCATTTATTGAACCCTAGGTGTAAAACCCTAGGCTGAGGAAGGACTTTACACACAGTGAGTGCATCCTGGTGAATCCCCATAGCATTACAGTGGGAGTAGTGGTGTCTCCATTTGAGGAGATGAGTGTCTATAAAATATTGATTAAAAATACCCACTTTGCAGGGATGCTGAGAACATTCCATCACATGGCAGGTGGAAGCCCCTAGCATGGCCTGCCTGCTGCTGAGCCGCCATTCTACAAGTCAGTTTTATCCCTCTTCCCAAAGAGATGGGCACTCACCATGTGGCCCTGTGACTGTGCATTTCAGAATTCTTGAACTCTGATAGGGTAGCAATTTCCATTTTTGTTCTTATTCTTCCCATGTTTATTTAAACACTTGCAAAGTGCTGGAGAATAATAAGGAACTAAGCCAATGTATTCTCTGCTGGCTGAGCTGATGGGCACAGACTCTAATGTGTACTTCAGGTCAAGTTGAAACAGAGGTAGAAGTAAGGAAGTAGGGAGGTGGCCTAGGGAGAGGTGCGGATTTGAGGGCTTCTTGGTGTAGAAGCAAGGTTAACTCAGTATGCTGATAAATACATATCCAGATCTTTTATTGTTCTATGTTAATGTTAGTGCCTATTTGGGCAATCTAAGTTTGTATACAGAGGAAACTAGTGTTTTTAAATAATGATATTTTATTGAAGTGAAGCCATATACACTTTTTATGCCTTCCTAATATAACTACAGACTTATGTTAATGATAAGGGAGCAAAGGTGGGTGAATGTGGCACACAGGATGAATCATCTTGGGTCCGTATTTGAGTTGGAGGCTCCCTGGAAACCAGGCAAACAGTCCCCACAAAGGCAATCCAGGCAGAATGCCCAGGAGTCGCTCGTGTACGTGAGAGTTTGATTCTCTTGGCCCACTTCCGTGAGCCTGGCTTTTGGTGCCTGTCCAGAACAACTATCCCTGTTCCCTTAACAGTAGTTACTTTTCTGATCACATCCATTACTGCCAAAAGCACCCTGGAGCAATGGCACACAACAATGACATCTTTCTAGGAATCTTTTCTTATGTCCAAGCTAGTCACCCAACAACTAAATGGCAAAGTTTTTGAGAAGACCTGCACACTTCAATATGGCTTTCCTCCCTGGCTGATGTCATGGTACAGCAAGCTAATAGCTTAAACTTAGATCAGTATAACTAATCAAGAGTCCCCTTCCTTTTTCTAACAGGGGTGTTAGTGAAAGAGAGGCCCACTACACAGTATATGCATTAGCCTCTTTCAATTATTCTTCATCAGGTTAAGTACATTCAACTCCATGTAATTGCAAGGTTTCTTACAAGGCTGGTTAGTGTGGAAAATTAAAATAAAAGACTGGATCTACAGCTCAGGTCTATTTATTGGTTTCAAGGAACTTTAGAGAGGATTTAAGGTAAATAATAAACCTATCTTTGTCTACACAAGACCTTTGTGATTCAACCAAAGCCTACTTTTCTGTGTGATAGGCCTAGAACATCCTACAAAAGAAGAGCCTATCCCTGCCGTTCTCAAACTGTGGTCTGTGCATCAAATTGGACCTGCTGCTTGCTTTTGTAAATAAGGTTTGAGTGGAACACAGCCATGTTTGTGCACTGCCTGTGGCTGCTTTGCTGCTCTACAACAGTGGAGTTGAATATCTGCAACACAGGCTATATGGCCTGCAGAGCCTAAAATATTTGTTCTCTGGCCCTTTACAAGGGGAAAAATGCTTAACCCTACCTTATTCTAGAATGGGGATGACAAGTGTAAACAGCACACTATAATACATGCTCCAGGAGGTTAGGGATCATGGCTATTTTGTTCACCTGTATATCCCCAAGGCCTCATGGGTAATGTGGTTGCTCAGCATAAGAGTTAGACTTCTTTCCACTCTCTAGAAGTTCCCTTTTATTCTTTATTCCTTCCCCTCCCACTGACTATAGGATTGGAGTCCCAGCATTATCATCTGTCTTCAATCTTACCTCCTCCATTGCATTTTGTTAGCTTATAAACAAAGGTGATTTTCATTCAATAAATGCTATTGATCCCCATTAAAATTCCTGGTTCTGGAGCATGTGGTTGTGCACAAGCCAGATCAGTCCCAGGCCTCAAACCTTCAAAAAGATTATGCTAGTGGGAAAAACAGACAGAAACAGATAAACACACACACAATCTCAGATAGTGAGAGGAAATAAATTAGGGTAATATGATGAAAGTATTTGCACAGGAACAGGTGAATTTGGACAGAGGTGTCAGAAAAGGTTTTGCCAAGGAGGTAACATTTCAGTGACAACTAAAAGACAAGGCAGGTCTGGTTAAATCTGGGAACAAAGAGTTTTCCTAGCAAAGTGAATAGTAATTGCAAAATCCATAGGTCCAGGATGAGCTTGCATGTTCAGGAAAGAGGACGAAGGCCAGAGGGCCTGGAACTCTGGTAAGCACGCGGAGGAGGCATGGTTGCACGGGCAGGACATGGCCTAGAGCACTTGTGGACCTAGTATGCAGTTGGAGTTGCAGGGTCTCAGACAAGGGAATGGGATGATGTAAGGGTTACAAGGCTCACTCTGGCTGGGTTGAAAGGAGGTCAGAGTGTAAGCAAGGGGACCAATTGGGAAGTTATCACAGTAGTTTATGTTAGAGACAATGGTACAGTGGACGTGGAGAGAAGTAGGCCATCTGGCAACGTGTCTTGGAAACACAGATGGAGTTGAATATGAGGGCTCAGAAGCTAAGAAGGATTCCTAATATTTGGCTCAAGTAACCAGCTGAATGATTAGCGACATTTACCGAAAAGCTGGGGGAGCTATAAGTCAGGTATTCTCTTTTAGTCATATAAGAAACATCAGGCATCTGCCACACATGCAATAGGGATCATCAGAATATACATATCTGGAACTTATTAGAGATTTCCAGGCTAGAAACAAATTTGGTAGTCAAGGAGATAGTATGTCAAGTCATGGCCTTGAATGAGATCACCTGGGTGGGAAGAGGACTGGAGAAAAAAAAGAGCTGATAATCAAGGTCATCCTGATGTTTCCAGGTTGGTATGAGAGAGCAGGAGAACTTGCTAGGCAGACAGAGAGTAATATAAATGCAAAGTACAGTACAAAGAATGAGCTGAAGCACAGTAAGCCTGGGAGAGATTGAAGCGATATGAGGTCATAGAGGTATTTAGATTTTATTTCACATGTGATGGGAGGACAGGGACCAAAGAATAGGAGTTATATAGGGTTTAAGGGTCTGCAATCAGGATAACTGAATTTGTCTATAAATTCTCCTGTTTACTTGTTTAGATAAACTCTTTGTGCCTCAATCTCCCCATCTGAAATATAAGGATGATACTAGTATGTTCTACAGAGTGTCATTGTGAAGATCACATAAAATAATGGACAAAGTATGCTTAGGTCAGTGCTGAGCACACAGTAAGTACTCAATTAGTGTCAGCTTTGATTATTAGTGAAGAGAGTCAAGTGATCTGATTTATAATTTAAAAAATTGTTCATTCTGTAATAAGCTCTTTTTAATTAAAGTGTAGTTGACATAAAAAAGGTGTTTCAGGTGTACTACATAGTGATTTGACATTTTTGTACCTTATGAAGTGGTCACCACGAGGAGTCTAGTACCCATCCACCACCATACAAAAGTATTGTGATAATATTGACTGTATTCCCTATGCTGTGCTTTGTATCCCCATGACTTATTTGTAACTATAGGTTCGTACCTCTGAATCTCCTTCACCTATTTGCCCACCCCTCACCCACCAAACCCTCTGGCAACTATCAGTTTCTTCTTTGTATCTATGAGTCTGTTTTGTTTGTTCACTTGTTTAGTTTTTTAGATACAGTATTTGTTCTTCTATGACTTATTTCAATTAATTTAATACCCTCTAAGTCCACTCATGTTGTCGCAAAAGGCAAGATTTCATTCTTTTCCATGGCTGAGTAATGTATATATCACTTCTTTTTTATTCATTCATTTATTTATGGACACCCAGGGTAGGTGGCTTCCATATCATGGCTCTTGTAAATGAGGCTGTGATGAACATGGCTGGGGAGGGGTGCATATATCTTTTTGAATTCAGGTTTCATTTTCTTGGGATAAGTACCCAGAAATGGAATTGCTACATTCGTCCATCTTTGTCTCATTATGATCTTTGTTTTAAAGTCTATTTTGTCTGGTATAATTATTGGTATCCCCACTTTTTTGTTTCCTTGTTTCCCTTTTTTAATCCTTGCCCACAGATATATATTTATTGATTTTAGAGGGAGAAATGGAGGGAGAAAGAGAGAGAGAGAGATCAGTGTAAGAGAGAAAGATCGGTGTAAGAGAGAAGCATCGATTGCTTCCTTCTGTATGTGCTCTACCTGGGGATCAAACCCACAACCTAGGTATGTGTCCTGATCGTGGACTGAATTGCACCCTTTTAGTGCACAGGGCAGTCAGTGGTTCAAGCAACACAGCCATTGAACCAGGGTTGTTTATTTCTATTTTTAAGAAATATATTTTCTACACCCTTTACTTTCAGGCTGTTGTGTCTTTTGATTTGAAGTGAGTCTCACTTGACTGTATACATAAGGGTCTTTTTTTATTATTATTCATTCAGCCACCCTATGTTTTCTGAAAGAAGCACTTAGGCCATTTGCATCTAAAGTAATTGTTGATAGGTATGTACTCATTGCCATTTTAATTGTTTTCATACTAGCTTTATAAGTGGGTGGTTTAATACCTTTACAATATATTTGCCTTTACTACTGAGATTTTTTTTCTTTTATATATTTTCTTATTTCCAGTTCTGGCCTTTTCCAGTTGAAGAATTTCCTTTAACTTCTTTTTGTAATGGCAGTTAGTGGTGATGAACTCTTTTAGCTTTTGCTTGTCTGGGAAATTCTTCCTCTCTTCTTCAGTCGTGAGTGATAACCTTGCCAGGTAGAGTATTTTTGGTTTTAGGTGTTTCCTTTCATCATGTCGACTGTATAGTGCCACTCCATCTGGTCTACAAAGTTTTTGTTGAAAAATCAGCTCACAGTCTTATGGCAATTTCCTTGTATATAAATGATTGTTTTTCTCTTTCTGCTTTTAAGATTCTCTCTCCTTTTTTTGAAGATTTTATTTATTTTTAAATAGAGGAGAAGGGAAGGAGAAAGAGAGGGAGAGAAACATCAATGTGTGGTTGCCTCTCATGTGGCCCCCACTGGGGAGCTGACCTGCAACCCAGGCATGGGCTCTGATTGGGAATCAAACAGGAAACCCTTTGGTTTTCAGCCCATGCTCAATCCACTGAGCTACACCAGCCAGGGCAAGATTCTCTCTTAATTTTTAACTTCTAACATTTTATTGGGTTGGTCAAAAAGTACATTTCTTTTTTCCATTAAAATGGAAGGCATATTCTTTATTTTTATCAGTAACTTTATTGGCTTGGCTATTTTGAGTGTGTTGGCTATCTCCCACGTGGTAGAAGATTGACTGTTCTCAATTAATGTCTCAATTTGATCACTATCAGCTTCAACTGGTCTACCCAACCATGGTGCATGATACAGCAAGAAATCTCTAGCATAAAACTTTTCAAACCACTTTTGACACATTTGATCAGTCACAGAACCTTCTCCATACACTGCACAATTTTTTTCTTTTGCATTTCAGTTGCATTTTAACTTTTCTTAAAATAATAAAGCACAATATGCCAAAATTTATATTTTATTTCATCTTCAGTATTAAAATGGCTACACAAAAATTCACCAATTTTGATAATTTTTAAAAATGTACATTGATATGACCATTGTCATAATACAATCTTAACAAAATTGTTTCAAATGAAGTTAAAGACAACCAACCACTACTACAGCCATCTTATAAAAAAGACTGAATGACTTTTTTGGCTAACCCAATAATTGTGATGTGTCTTGGTGTGGGTCTCTTTAGGTTCATCTTGTTTGGGACTCTCTGTGCTTTCTGGCCTTGGGTGTTTATTTTCTTCATCAAGTTAGGGAAGTTCTCATTTATTATTAATTCAAACAGGTTTTCTATTCCTTTTTCTCTCTCTTCTGCTTCTGGGACACCTATGATGCAAGTGTTAGTATGCTTGATATTGTCCCAGAGGTCCCTTATACTATCCTCATTTTCAAAAATTATTTTTTATTTTAGATCTTCCAATTGGGTGATTTCCACTATGCATCTTCCTGATTTCCGATCCATTCTTCTGAGTCATCTGATCTCTTATTGATTCCCTCTAGTGGAGATATGTATATTTTTTAATGAAATATATATTTATATATATAAATATATATACATATATTTCAGTTGCTATAATCTTCAGTTCTGATAGGTTCTTTTTTATTTAAAATTTTTACCTATTTGTTGAAGTTCTCACTTAGTTTATCCACTTGTCTCAGTTTGATTAGCATCCTTATAACTACTATTTTAAATTCTTTATCTAGTAGGTGACTTATTTTCATTTTATTTGGGTTTTTTTTTCCTGGGATTTTGTCTTTTGAAGGGAACATATTTGTCTTTCCATTTTGCCTGTGTGTTTCCATGTATTAGGTGGTTCAGCTATATATCTCCTGGTTTTGAAAAAGTGGCCTTATTTAGGTGCCACGTGAGGCCCAGTGGTAGAATCCTTTTTGTCACCAGAGCCAGGTGCTCCACAAGTGTTCCCTGTGTGAACTAGTATGGCTTCCTGTTGTGGTTGAGCCACAACTTACATGGAGACACTGGCAGGTGAGGCTGGTGCCTGGCTGCTCTGAGGCCTGGCCGCCACTGTTGCAGGCTGTCTGGGGCATGGGGCAAGCCTTCAGTGCAGTTAGCCACAAGGCCCAGTGTCAACTGTTGCAGACGCACTGCTGTGTGCTGGTGCCGACTGAGTCTACCCACCAGGTTTGGCAGGGCAGGAGTTGCTTTGGAGGGGTGCCAGTCTGGATGGGTCCTCAGGGAAACACAAGGGTAGGTTTAACAGTGTTGGTAAGATTAATGGAAAATGTCAGAAATGGTGCCTACCAGTGTCAGACCAACCAGGGGGAAGCAGAGTAAAGAAAGTAGAAAAAAATGGTGTCCCATCACTTCTGATTCTGAAGAAAGTGCCAACAGATCCCTGTCCCTCCAGCAAATGCCCCCAAATTCATCATTGTATCAACTCCACATATAACGCAGGTGCTTTCAGGCTGTTGCCTCTGCACTAGGACTCAGAAAGAGCACAACCTTGGTTTCCTACAGCCCTTTGACTCTCCCAGATATTAAGCTCTGCCACTTTTCAAAGGAAGATGTTATGGGGGCTCCTCTTCCTGGTACAGGTCTCCAAGGTAGGGATGTGGAACTCTCACTTTTCATGGGTTACTTCTATAGTTGTGATATCCCTTCCACTTGTGGGTAACTGCATAAGGAGTGGGGTATAATGTGGTTCCTGACTAAACTGAGCCTCTTACACATCTCAATGTGGCTTTTTCTTTATATACATTGTTCTGCTAGTCTTCACATTTCAGAGATAGCTATTCTGTATTTAATTGTAATTTTGATGTCAGTGAGAAGGTAAGCTCAGGACCTTCCTCTCTGCCATCTTGAAATGAACATGGAAGCCTTGATCTTGAATGCCAGCTTAGCTTGTCCATGAGATGTTGTTCCTTGTGGTTGGTGCACCATCCCTACAATTAACTTGTCTCTCTGGATCGCAAATCACTGTGTCTGCTCCTGTGTTTGAATCTCACATCCTGATTTATACTTTTAAATGATGCTGGAGTGTTGTGGCTCAAGAGTTGAAGTAAGGAGACACTTGGGAGGCAGTTGTGGTCATCCATCCAGAGGTAGAAAGGGCCTTTCTTCAAGTCCCACGGGAGTGGGCTTTTTACCTGATGGACAACCACTATTTCCACTCTGTTCTCTGTCTGACTCAACCAGTCAGGCCCTTATTTTGCATCTTGTCTGTGAAACATCTTAGATTGTTATTTATCTTACATCTCTGTCACTGAGTCACGAGCTCCTCAAAAAAGGGCCCTGTCTTGCCACTGTTTTTCCTTAGACTCTATCATTAGGTTCCTTATCAGCCAGCATGTGATGGTGATAATATGTAGCCATCACACAGTGAAGCGAACAGCAGTCTGTGTCAGCCTATCACATTGGGAACTTAGGCAAACCAAAGCTTATGAAATTAAAACTGTAGAACAGTGGAGTAGAAAAGCTGTGGGACTCTGGCCAGACTGCCTTTAGAAACCAGCCAGGAGAAGGGTCATTCCCCAGGAAGGCCTTCCAGCCCATGCTGGGGGGAGGGCTCCTCCGTAGGCATACTGAGTTGTCAGGCTTATTTAAACCCTATAAATACATGCAAAGAGCAGGGCAGGCAATTCGGATTCATTTTCGAGGTCACAGCGCCAAACTTTGGCTCTGTTAGCTCGCAGAACCATTAATAGGGTAATGTGCTCCATCACTGCAAATGGGAATCAAAAAGATTATAATGGGGCTTCATTATATCCATCTGTTCATCCATCACTTCTTTTCCATCACTCACCACTTGACTTGAGAAACGGCAACACCCCCTAACTAATTAGATTTATCCTAATCTCTTTTATGCACCATCAATCCTCTCAGAGGCCATCTGTGAGTTTAGAGTTCAGACCTTTAAGAATTATGCTAATCAGTCTTTTTCTAATTTAAAGTGTTCATCTGATGACCACAATTTGAAACTTCTTGCTGTGACAAATGGGAATTCACTGTAAGATTTTGTTCTAATTTTAAACACCCTTATCCTCTGAGGTGCTACATAACGGACCATTTCTAAGAAAATAGTTCAGTGAAGAACATTGAACCTTGGAGCCAGGCAACAAGTAAGAAAAATGGAGTCAGCATTGAAAGAATTTTAATTGGTTTGTAATATAAGTAAGAGGTGATTTGCTTTCATTTGTAGAATCAAAAAGAAAGGTGCCTAAGCTATTACATTTGGGAGTGGGTTGTAAATTTTGCTGGTGCAACCACTGGTGTGTAAAATACGGAGGAGAACCAATTTACTGAGACAAGAGCCCACTGGGAAATGATCCAGGAGTGGGTTTTCAGAGCCCTTCCACCTGCTGGAGCCCCTAGTCTGATCACCAGAGGCTGCTGTGGAATCATAAGAGGATTTCTGTGCAGTGATTTGAACCTGGTCAGAGGAAGGGCACTTTCTGACGCAGCACAGTGACATTTACCATGGAACCTGAACACCCACGGACCCTTAGCTATGTCATGAATAGAAATGACCAGCCTTGATATTAGGTGGGGGAAACAGTGCTCAGTGAAGAGATTTGATGATACTATGTTAATTACTCATTGAATAAATAAGCAGATGCGTCTTAACTGGGAATTGTAGCCTGGAGAAGCACTTTTCAAGTGGAAAAGTACCCATGAGTCTTTGGAGATCTTGTTAAAATTGAGTTTTTGATTCAGTAGTTTTGGGCTAGAGCCTGAGATTTAGCATTTCTAACAAGCTCCCAGGTGATGTGAACACTGCTGGTCTAGAGACCACACCTGGTGTAGCAGGAGAAGCGTTTGGGGAACCAAAAGAACCAGGCCCGAGTCCTGCCTGCTTATTGGCCATGTAGCCTTAGATAAACTACTTTTCTCTGTACCTCATTCTTTTAACAAATAATTACTGAATCTCTGTTATGCACAGGAAACTGTGCTCAGTTGAAGAGCTGGAACAGGAGAGAAAATGCCCCTGCTCTTCTGGTGTTTTCGGTTTGGTGGGGTGACACACAAGAAAAAAGATAAAGCAAAAATGTGTAATTATAACTTGTGACAATTGTTAGCAATAATAGCAATGGTGACAAACCTACTATGTACAAGGCAGTATTTAAAGAATTTCACATTTATCAACTGATTTAATCTTTATAAAAGCTCTTATTCCTATTTTCTCTGTGCAGAAATTGAGGGACAGACATGAACTACCTCGCCCAACTGCAGACACTGAGGAGGGGTAGAGCTGCGATTTAGACATGGGCAGCAGCTCTGGAAGCAGTTTTGGTGACTAGGGGTTGGCAAACTTCTGTAAAGGGCCAAGCAGGAAGTATTTAGGCTTTGCAGGCCATTCAGCTTCTGTTGCACCTACTTAGTTCTGCTTCTGTAGCATGGAAGAGGTCATAGTCAGTATGTAATGAGTGAGCATGACTGTCTCCCAAGGAAAGTTTATTTACACAAATAGACACTGGGCAAGATTTCACCCATGAGCTGAAGTTCGCCAACACCCATTCTTGACCATTATTCTAGACAGTGCTTCTCACATTTTAAAACAGCCCTGTCCAATATAAATTTAATGGAGCTGTACATGTAATTTTAAAAAATATTGTAATCGTCACCCAAGGATACATTCAATTATTTTATTTTATTTTATTTTTATTTATTTAATTTAACTTTTTTAGAGAGGAAGAGAGAGAGAAACATCAATCAGTTGCCTCCTATACATGCCCTGACTGGGGATCAAACCCACAACCTATGTATTTACCCTGACCAGGAATCGAACCTGCAGCCTTTTGAAGTACAGGATGATGCTCCAACCAACTGAGCTACTCAGCCAGGGCCACACATGTATTTTAAAGTCTATGTTATCCATGTTTTAAAAATAGAAACAGATAACATTATTTTGATATATTTTAACTCAAAATATCCAAAACATTATTTTAATAATCAATATAAAATAATTCTTAATCAGAAATGTTACATTCTTTTTTTTATTAAGTCACTTAAACCAGGTGTATATTCTACACATACATCTCAGCTCAAGCTAGCTATGGTTTACACGCCTAAGAGCTACATGGGGGGTACTGGCTACTGTAGGGGACAAGGCAGATGTAAAGTGCTTAGGACTCACCTGGGCTGGAGCCCAGGCTTCTGCATGTCTAACAAGGCCCCAGACAGTGTTGGTCTGTGGTCCACACTTGGAGTAGCAAAGCTGCAAACTGCAAGCCTCTGAAGGAAACACACTATGATGGGACTGGAGGGGGACAGGCAACTTCAGGTGGGCCAGGAAGGCTCTTTAAAGGAGCTATTAATACATTCAAGTTCAGTCCCAGAGGATAAGGAGGAGGTGGCTACAAGAGCAGTGGGGAGTGAGTGCTCTAAGAATAATTAGAAAATATTTTAGATTAAGTGAGGCAAAGCATGCAGGCACTTAGCAGTGTGTTCAGTATGGTATCCTGGTTTTTGCAATAACGTAAAGGCAGAGAAGACACTCAGCCTTTCAGACTCACGACATGCCACTCTCCTCCGGCCTGGACGAGTCCCTCCCCATCAGTATTTCCACAGTCGACCAGATTTTCCTCATCACAGTATGTTCTACACTTTTTGTAGGTGCCAGCTTATGTTCTGGGTGGCCCACCTGGGCCATGAGCTCTGAGAGGACAGGCTTGGGGCTTGGTCACTACTCTCTCCCCAGCCTGTACATCAGTTACTGCCATTTGACTACCTGGGAGTGGAATAGTCTGTAAGATGGTGCCTTACAAAGTAGTTGGATTCCCATCCAAGATACATCTGGACTGCCCACCCCCCACCCCGAAACTATGTAAGTGGGAACTCTCAAACAAAAGATTAGAGGGCAAGGGGGCATTGTTTGAAGTAGAAAGGTGAAGGCATTGGTGATATGGCATGAGCTTAGCACTCACAGGCAGGTGAACCACAGCTGGACAGCCTGCAGGTGTGTGTGTGTTGGCTGGCACAGTCAGTCAGTGCATGTGTATCTCACAGCTTTTAGAAGGGGCCTTGGCCCTCCACTGTATCAGAACCCTGGGTTGGGAGGCTGCTGCTTCTCTCCCTGATACTGCCTGGTCCCTGCAGGGACGTCTGGGGGAGCAGGAGAGGAAAGAAAAGGTAGAAAAATAGTAGGTACTTCTCCTTCACAGAGGGCTATATCATAACCAGTCTAGCTCTGCCAGGGATGCTGAGGTTCATTAAAGGAGGTGAGTTTGTTGCAGTTATAATACTGAGTTCTTCCAGGGTCTGACTCTAAAATCCCCCAAAGCCCCTCGTGCACTACTGAGTTAATAGAGGGGCCTGTGGGGCCTTTTGCCTTTTTGCTGTAACAAATTCAGATATCTGTGTGCTATTCATTGCCTAGTGTAGAGGGAGACTGCACATCATGTCAGGAGGGCCAGCTTTAGCCCCACCTGCATTTGTATCCCAGGCTTGTGCCTATTAGCACCTTTTCCCAGACCTGTCTGGGCTAAGCTTCCTCATGCATTAAATGAGATGATAGCAGTACTAGCCTTGTAGGGTGGTTGTGAGGATTAATGAATTAATGTATGCAAAGTACATAAAACTGTGTACAACAGGTGCCCGCTATTGAGTAGTTGTTCCTCTTAGAAACTGCTTTCACTTGTTGCTTATGTTCCTTCTAAAGCCTTTCAGGAAAAGGAGGGCTAGCCATGGTATGATTTCAATTTATTAGTATAGGTGCTAAAACAGAGCATCGTGGAGTAGAAGGGACATGACCCAGAGGGAGTGCTAGATCTCAAGTCCAGGTTTTCTGACTGCAGATTCACTTTATACCTACTCTGTGTGGGGCATAGATGTCCTAGCTGAATAAAGACAAAGCACAATAGAGCTCCACAGCAGTGATGGAGACAGATGCAGTAACACAGAAGTACAGGCCGGTGATGGAGGAGAGACGCTTTTCCGATCAAAGTGGACAATGGCACATTATGTGTGTGTGTGGTATTGTGGTTTCTGGGGTCATTTGGGGCATAAGTGTCCTTTATGGGTTTTAAATCAGAGACTCATGGACCCCGCAGGAAGTTTATATAAGTGTACATATATGGGTTTGTCTATACATTTTTTTTCTAGGGAAAGGAATTATTGCTTAGATCAGCTTCTCAAAGGTGCTGACACACCTAAAATTGGTAAGAACTGTTCTAGAGAACCTTAGGTGTAATTTGTAAAAATTCTCAATAATGTTTTCAGTGTCAGCTTGCACACATACCCATAAACATAGAGATACCATTGGTCCAGAAGGAGGAAGGCAATTCTCCTGAAGACTCTTCCGTAGTGTCTCAAAGACAACCCTGTTGCACTGATGTTCTGTGTAGACATTGCCAGAATTCGTTGGACCAGGGAGATAGTTGACCTTGTGCTAATTTGTTTAGAGTTCAGAGCTCCTATTTCTGTGAAGTGGGGGTGATAGCTTCTACTTCACAACATTTTGGGGGACATTGATAGAACAGACCCTCAATGGATTTGAGCTTCCTCCCTGTGCCTGGTGTCGAGCCTTCTTTTGGGTTTACTCCAGGAGACATTCTTGGAGAATAGTCTTGATTCGTTTTTTTATTCTTCTTATTCCTATGCTTTCCTTCCTTGGCTAAAGTAGCAGCTCTTCCCGAGAATTACTCTCAGCCCATGTCTGTAACCTTTAAAGAGAAGACTTGTTTTCCTTTTTGCTCTTTCCATCCATTATGACATCTTGGGAAAGCCTACTTGTCCTTTCTTCTCCAATTCTATTCTTGAGTTGTACTGTTGTATTTGTTTTTTTCCCTATGCCTTTCATAATTGGCAAGTGATATTTTGGCCCATTGTTCTCTGATGTTACAGGTGGAAAAAGAACAAAATAGCACTACTGCCTTCACTCTAAAAAAATTCTGTGTTGTTGTTGTTGGAAGCAGGCATTTCCAACAGTCATTTTCTATTTTAAATAAAAGTGCTGTATTTAAACTTGGAAACAGCTATTACCTCAGTCTCACTCTTAATTTAGAAGCATTAAATTGATCACAGCATGTCAGCCATTTCTTGGATTTATTGCATTGATTTTCCCTACCTCCATGGAAAGAAGCAGGGGCATGGGTGAGGTCAAGGATGTGGGTGAGGTCAAGGTGTGAGCTTAGGAGTCAGAAAAACCTGGTGTCACATCCAGGTTTCACATCCCTGACATGTGACAACTGTGGACACATCACATAGATTTTTGTAGCTTTAACATCTATAAAATGGAGAGTGGAGGAACTCACATTGTATGAGTTTGCTGGGACTGCCGTCACAAAGTAGCACAAACATGGCAACTTAAACTATGGAAATGCATAGCCTCATAGTTCTCCATGCTAGAATTCTGAAATTAAGGTATAGACAGGATTGGTTCCTTCCATGGGCTCAGAGGGAGACTGTTCCATGCCTCTCTCCTAGCTCATGGTGCTTTACTGGCAGTGTCTGGCCTTGCTTCACTTTCATCACCACATCTCTGTCTTATCTTTATGTGACACTCTGTGTTGCATGACTGTCTCTGTGCCCAAATTTCTTTTTGTGTAAGAATACTGGTCTTACTGGATGAGGGCCCACTCTAATGACCTTATTTTTTAACTTGATTACTTCTGTAAAGGTCTTATTTCCAAATAAGGTTACATTTTAAGGTACTGCTGGTGAAGGCTTCAACATGTTTTTTGAAGGGGACACAATTCAACCCACAATGCCTGCCCACTACATGGGGTTGGGGGGGGGGTGATTGGATGAGACACTCCACACAATAGGCTTGACGCAGTGTCTAGCACATAGTGAGCCATCAGTAGGCTGGTTGTTATTCTTGTGGGAATTTATCATAGCCCAATTCAATCAGAAGCTGACCTTATCACTTATAAGCATTGGAGATTTTCCATTTATTTTGCTTCTTTTCTCTCATTTTTCATCAACCCAAAAGGAAATGTAAATGAAAAAGCAAAGCCAGTCAAAACATGGAAGATACTGCCATTTAATCATCGAACTCTTTATACTTTAATATTTCCTCAGCCTGGGGCTTATATTAGTGAAAACAGATTTGCATGTGTAAAAATACATAGAAACCTATTTCAGTCTAGTCTGTGCTAATTATTAGAGAAACTGTCTTAAATAGCAGAACGATTCTGTTTAAGGAGAAACTTTGAAACCCAAATAATTATCAGATGGCCATTTAAAAAAATAAAAACTAACCCACTGTCAGAGAAAACATGTTATTGGAATCAAATAAGCTGGTGGCATAATCTGCAAATTCCATGCATACTGCTATGGTATCTGAAACATAATTATCAAGCTTAAGTTAATTAGACCAATGCTCAGAAAATCTGGCCCAGCAGCTTGCGGTAAGTAATTATATATACTGATTAAAAATGTAATACACGGTGAGCAGAGGCCAAAAAACCCCATCCATTTGTTACAGACCATGCACATACCCAATTAAGAAGCTCATAGATGAGTGCCAACAATGAGAAGGAAGTGTGCAGAACCTGTGGGTGTAACACAGGGCCTCCTGCAGCGTGGGGTGCAAGCACCTGCCTCAGCCGCCCTCCCGGTGGAAGGTCTGTAGGCCTCACAGCCCAGCCAGCTCAGGAAGGGAAGGTGGCCAGGGGCGCTCACAGCCCACCCAAAACATACATCCCACTACAGTCTCTGCCCAAACTGTCCCCATTTTTTTCCAATCTTCTCCTTCAAAGGATGATTGGCTTTGGGACAACCAGAGGTCAGCTTTCTTAGTCACTATCTGACTCTGAAACAATAAAATTGTTATTAGTTATGGGTCACAAGGGTAGGATGTTGACCCCTGAGAAAGCACAAACATCTCTTTCATTTGCCTTTCTGCTTGCTGTTTGGTTTTCTTTCCATTTATTCTGGAAAGAGGGAACTGCCATGGAGATGCAGGGGCTATGACTAGGGACACCCCAGGTGTGGCTTTCTACTCAGATTCTTTTTAAGTGTACTGTGCCCTAAAAATTTATTAAGGAAAAATAGTTAAAGTTCAGATTGATGAGCTTTACAAAGAAATCTTATTTTGTTCTGTTTATTTCTTACAGCGCATGTCTCTGTTCCTGCATTAGTGTTGCAGCATTTTGTTTTGAGAATATAAACTCTTTGTGGCTATGGATGGCTATAATTATGCCAGCCTTCTGAATATCTGATATGGTTGTTTATTTGGGAAAGGACTATTTTGTGAATACCTACTATGTGCCTAATTCTGATTGTATAAGGTCATTGCTAAGGTATTGGATGGAACCATGTGAAATTGATATTCTGTAGGTTAAGGAAAAATTGAATATTGCTCATTGACATGATTTTGCCATCACAGAATATATAATTTAGTGGGAAAGACAGACAAATTAAAAGACACTTATCCAAGAATAAACTTCCTGAAACCACGTGAAAGGGTCATTTAGTCCAGCCTTGGAGGAACAGAGGAAGAAATATATTTCATGCAGGGAGAATAGTATGTGCAAAGGGCTGGTGATAAGACAAGGTAGATCGTTTAAGGAACCACTCCTACCTACTAGGGTGGGAACAGATGCAAAGAGTTGAGAAATGAGAGTAAATTGGTAAATAAGAGCCTATCATACCAAAAAAGCTGTGTCAATGACCACATGACTCAAGATCAGAGCACTAGAAGGAAAGGGTCAGGAGACTGAGCTCAAACTGTCCTGGGCCATTACCTAGAATTTAATTCTGCTTTTTAAACAAGCAGAATTACAGCTTCCCCCCCCAAATATGCTTCTTCAGTTATTTTCCAGTTCAGAAACTAGATGCAAGCTACCCCTGTTATTTTTAATTTTTAAAGATTTTATTTATTTATCTTTAGAGGGAAAGAGAAGGAGAGAGGGAGAGAGATCAGTGTATGGTTGCCTCTTGTGCATCCCCTGTCGGGAATGGGCCTGCAACCCAGGCAGATTCCCTGACTGGGAATTAAACCAAGATCCTTTGGTTTGCAGGCCCCTACTCAATCCACTGAGTGACACCAGCCAGGGCTACCCCTGTTATTTTTAATAGAGGCTCCTTTTTAGTAGAGAAACATGCAGGTGTTTTCCATCCAGCACTGTGGAAGACTCAAGCTATTCACTTGATCTTCCTGGCTTGTTGTTTCCTCCTCTGTAAATGGGGACAACAACAATGTGCCTCTTACTAGTTCAGAGTTGACCCAATAAGATTCTATAAGCAAAAGTACTTTGATTTAGGTACTTCGACTTAGTCTCGACTGCTCAGTGACTGCTCAGTATTGTCCATGACATAATGAAGGTGGAGGGAGTGGGCCCTGGAGCCCCACCATCCACAAGCTGTAAGATATTATCTCTGAGCCTACCGTCCTCATCTGAGAAGGGAGATGACTGCACAGTTACGAGGATGAAAATAGATCATTTCTGTACCAGAACTTGGTACCTGGCATTTAGGGAGCAAGCACTTGATAGAAATCCTTTAATAATAATAGAAATAGAACAACAATATGATTATGTGGTCGTTATTCTTGGGCTTTCATTCTTGGATGTTTTCACCTCCCTAGAGCAGAAGGACCACTGTCACTGAACTGAAAAGCTTTCTCCTTCAGCTAGGGACAGGGGTCTATTTTCCATGGAGCGGTATTTGTTTCTCATGATTTAGCTGCTGTTTGGCTGGATTATTAAGTACTGAATCTGACTCCTATAAGTAGACAAGCGCTCTCCCCACTGAAGGCCCCAGTAACCATTTGCAAAGTGAAAGGAGAGCCAATCAGTGGGTTGTTGTGCTTCTGGGGATGCCAAAAAATTAGTTTGTCTGATTTTTAATATTTTGAACTTTGGCATCTGATTGACACAGTCTGAGAAACCACTTAGGAACATCCACAGATCCTGGGCTGATAAATCTGCTACTAGGCTTTCACCTGATATCAACAAACTAGAGTCAGTTCTTGCCAAAGTCAAAATTAAAGAGGGAGAAGAGCAAATAGCTTGGAAATTAATGGCATTTTTTTCAACATCTCGTCTGGTCAGCAGACTGTTGGTTGTCCCCAGATGGTGGGAGCTGAGATGGAGCTAGAGCTTCACGGCCCTTAAAATATGGTCCTAGTGTAAGAAGCAGCATGTACATAAAAGGACTAAAGCAATTAGGAAATGTAGAAACCATGCAAAATTTATATTACTACTGCAGACATGTTTATTAAAATCCAGTTGAGTATTACTTTTGCTTCAGAAATAGGACATAAGAGTAAATTTATGGAGAGGAGAAGGTTTGGATGACTGTCTCACAGACATAAAGCTCTTAAGGCAGAGCAGTTTTAATTAAGAACAGCATCCTGTGTGAAGTGTTATACTGAAAATAGATCCTGGGGGGGTTCAGTGAAGGGATACATCAATTTCAGACATCTGGAATTCAATTAATAACTCCAGTGCTTGCACATGGCAAATGCTCCTCCGATACAATCTTTGGGAGGTTCTCAGAATGGAAGCAGGATTTCCATAGGGAGGGAGATTGCAATTGTTCTATGCTGGAGTCCTACGTGTTGCCCAAAGATGGTCAATTTTGCTTGCTTTTTACTTATGGCCTTTTACGTAGTCATTTAATTAATGTTTAATGACTAATGAGTGGTCTGTAAATCATCACCCAAAACAAAAGGTACAATTTTAACAATATCCTACATCTCACAGGCCCACACAACAACCCTTGCTGAGCACCCCGCCCCCGCCACTCCCCACAGAGGAATCCAGCAACCTGGACCCAGTGGTCCCCACTGCTTCAGGGTCGTTGTTGTTGTTTGTTTTTAGGTCTAGGCATCTCTATGCATTCCTAGAATGTATATTTTTCAGGGTTATCTTTTAAACTGCACAAAAGATCGTCATGTTGCATGTTATCTTTTGGTAGTTATTCTTTTCTTTAATAATATGTTGTGAAGACTCATTCATATGGCTTCATTGTCTCCATCAAGCAATCATTTTGATTACTGTCTAACATTCTGTTGTATGACTATATCACAGTTTATTCCTCTACTCTCTGATAGATATTGAGCATTTCCAGGTTTTTCCTATTTTAATCAGAGCTGCTTGGAATAGTCTCATGCATTTCCTTTGGGTAGGTGGTGGAATAGTATTGCTGGGTCATAGGGTTTTGTGAATGTCAGCTTTAGGAGATAAACTAAATTGTTTTCCAAAGAGACTGCTCCATATTGTCTCTGACTGGCGATGCCTGAGTGATCCTGAGGGACCACGTACTCTCAAGTCCAGCACATTGCCAGATTTAGGTGAGGCCCAAAACCACCAAATTGCTCTTGTGCTGTGTGACTTCAACCACTGGAGCTACGACCTGTGGGTAGGAAGGGTTGGGGGAAGGGAGACTCAGGGTGAAGAACAGTGGGGTCATGGCACAGCTTGTCAGGTAAGGCTCTGAGGGGCTCAGGGACCAGTCTGAGCCTCATCCCTGGAGCATGCAAGCCAGGGCATGAGTACTCCTTGGAACCAATGGCAGAAGGGAGGCAGGTATCCTGTGGACGCTTGCACTGGAGAGTGTTAAAAGTCAGTATCAAACACTGACTCTACAGACATTTTTATGCTAAGTGAAATAAGCCAGGAGGTGAAAGACAAATGCCATATGATCTCACCTATGAGTGGAACCTAATCAACAAAACCAATAAGGAAACAAATATAACTGGAGACATGGAAATTAAGAACAAACTGACAGTAAACAAAGGGATAGTGGGAGGGAGTAATGGAGGGGGAAGGGTTTTCAGGAACATGTATAAAACCAAAGGCGGGTAGGATCAAGGGTGGGAAGTGGGGATGGCTGGGGTGGGTGGGAGTGGTGGGGGGAAAATGGAGATAACTGTACTTAAATAATAATTTTTAAAAAGTTAAAAAATAAATTGCTTCTGGGCTTTTGAATTGATACTTGAAATTACAAAAAACTATTTGAAAGCATTTTGATCATTTATGCTTTAAAATCAACCATATAAACTTCCTTAAGCCTGTCAGTGGCATGGAGGTGAGATTAATGAAAAGATTAGAACTCTCAAAAGATTTCTATGGGTTTTTCATTCACACAAGTGTAATTCCCAACAGTAATATTTTCAGCTTTAATGGGATATCAAATATGATATTTTTTAAATCTAGCTATATTAGATATATGTATATAAGCCAAGCCTAGGATTTATATATATATAATTTATATTGTATATATTTATAATGTATATTATTATGACTATTATTTATATACTATTTATATTTATGGTATAAATATTAATCCCAGGCTTGGCTCTTTCTACAGTGCCTCTTGAGCATCTCAGTAATGAATAATTGGGAGGTTAGATGCACAGTTGGAAGCTGAAAAATGAGGGTATCTCTTTTCTAGCCTGATGCTTTGAAACAGTCACAAGCCTGACATTGCATCTTAATTTTTTACTGTGGTGGTGAACTGTATGGGTTTGCAGTTGCCTTATAGCTCTGCTGTTGGTGCTGAGCTCTGGATTACGGTCTATTATAGGTTATATAAAATGGAGCCTGCAACAAGGAAACCCCCATTTCTTTCTATTTAAATATTCTGGCCTAAAAAAATAAAAGAGATGTTCACACTAACCTGGAAGAGGAAACAGCATGATCACGAAGGCATTTTCCCAGGCGAGCTGTCCACTGCACCACAGGCGTGCTGACCCCTTCAGTGTCTCCATGTGGGAGCCTGGAGGGCATGGTTTGTGATGGTGGAGGGAAAACAGACACTGGGAATCCTGTGTGACAAAGATCTGCTGTCACACATGGTAAGCTTAGCATTTCAGCCACATCCAAAGCCTCATTAAAGGAGGTTTTAAATGAAATAGAGAAAGAGGTATTTGGGAAAGGTTGGCTCCTAACTTGTTTGTGCAGCTCACACGAGCCAAGCTCTTTGAAGGGTATCAGAAAACTCCATCAGAAGTGAAGGAATTTGTGAGTGACAGAGGGGAGGTTACTTCCCAGGGGTATAGTTTTGTAACCAAAGGCAGAATGACAGTCTTGTAGAGAGAAGAGATTTTGAGTAATCCGGCAGAGTGGTGAGTACCCTTGGAATACAGAATTCACATTAGGCATTTGTCATCTGCCAGCACACGGAGTGGTTGCCAGGCACCTGGCTGGATGGTGCTGAGTAGCTTGTGTAGCTGTGCCAAACATATGGTGACCGTTTGGGAAGAAGTTTGAGAGGTCAGCCTGCTCCACAGTGGTTACCGCTTGTGCAAATAATTTGCCGTTTACCTGCTTTTCTGTGTAAAGTTTCCTATTAGCAAGGCCTGATGTCAAGGTGAGAGAGGGGCCCAGGAAGCACAAATCAAGCCAGCGTGCCATTGGCCATGCCCGGAGCCAAAGCTGGGCCCAGCCGCTCTGGTGGGCCTCTCCACCTTCCCTCACCTAGTCTGGATTTACTGCGTTTCCACCTGGTTATCATTCTTCTGAGCCTAGCAAAAGTAGGTGCTTCACAAGGGTGATGTGACTTCATGAATCACCAGTCCCTCTCTTCTGGCCCCTAGAACCAGAGGAAGGGTGTTTCCCCTCGTCCCCGCTCACCTTTTGCCCCCTCCTTAGGCACTTCCTCTCTCTGCATCAGCACCGCTCTGCAGCCAGCTCACAGACCATGCAGGTACCTCTGTCCTTCCTCTGGGCATCTGCACTCCCGGATCCCTCTCAGTTAACTGTCGCCTCCCCAGAGCAGTGTTCCCTGCCCACAATGTCTAATGTAGTTCTCTTTATTATGCTCTCTCACGGTAGTAACAGATTTGATTACTTGCTACTTGGCCTGTCTTCTTGCCTAGAAAGGAAGCCTCCTACAGAGCATTCGGCCTTGTCTGGCTTGCTCCCCACTGCACAGTGCAATTCACTGTGCCGGCACATGGTGGACATAGCACCATTAGCTGAATAATTGAATGAGTTCTGCAGAGAAACAAGCTTTTGATGCATAGGGAACCTGTATTGTATAGCTCCGCAAACTGGTTCAGCTTCTCCAAATGGGTTTTATCTTGAGGGCCCAGTCATCACTGCCAGGAACATAGTATGAGCAGGAGTCTGAAGCCATGTTCACCGTGGCATATTTTTTATTGCCTTTTCTGTGTTGGTTTAACCTCTCACAGTGCCGACATTCCACCACCCTAAGGAATTGCTGTCTTGCCTGAACCATGCTTCTAAAGGTTCTCTAAAGTGCCTTTGAAAAGTGAAGCCATAATGTATATGAAACAAATGTTTAGAAGATTCAAACAAAACCAGAAATTGGTCCTTTGCCTTTTTCCCTTTTCTCATTCCGAGTGCCGCAGGTTGACATCACTCTAGGAATAAAGGACAACTTTCTTGCTCCAGCACCAATATCCCAAACACAGGGGAACAGCTTGCAGAATATGACTGGATAAGGAAATTGGTTTTTGGATACATGTTTCCTTCTCCCAAGTTGGCTGCATCACAGACTTTCCTTTCAGGACTTTCATTTCGTTTCTCATTGAGCATGTTTTTAGAAACAGGAGACCCGAGGAAATCGAACGGGTAGAAATCTCTAGTCCCTGATGCTTCCCCAGTTTCTTACCTGTTGAAAAACCAGGAAAGCTCAGATAGGATGGAGCCCGAGGCAGGTGCTGGTCATCAGCATTATTTACTGACAACCGGCCTGAGATGTGATTGCCTTTCCAGAGGAGACACCCCCTCGGGACCCTGACCCAGCCAGTGTGGGGCATGATGTCTGTTTGTAGGCTCAGTGTTTTTTTCTCTCCATTATCAGCCACGTTTTCTAAAATGTTAACCGAAAGAATGCTCCCCAAAATATACAGAGTGAATTCATGAGTCCTCTAGGAGCCACAAACTGTATTTCTAATCCCAACAAATATTGTTCCTAAGTAGACATGTGATGGAAGTCCCTAAGAAACTTAGATGTTTCCTGTGGAAAACGGAGATGAAGTGAGTTGAGAGGGAAAGTGCAATTCAGTGGCACACCTGGCAAATGCTTTCAGAAATTCTTCTACTGGGTGTCAGACACAGCAAGCAGTGAGGATACAAAGAAGGTATTTCTGTGATTTGGTGATTTCTACCATGAACATGGGAGCTAGACTTTTTGCCAAATTAACTACTGTTGAGGGCTTATTATAATTTGAAGAGGAACAAACCACTGGGTGAATGCAACTGATTGCTCTGCCGCGGGCCGAGCTGTGGCTCCAATGGGCTTTCCGTCTGAAATGCTAAGCCCAGCCGCTAGGCAGGATTGGTCTCATCCCTTACAAACACGAGGCTCAGGAGAGTAACCCTAAAGAAAGAGTTACTTTGAAGAAAAACCCTAGCAGTGGGACATTCTAGGAATAAATCAAGATTGCACTTCACTCTGTGCAGGTAATTGTCAAATATAGTGATTCCCATGTTATCCCTCCAGGACACCCCCATTCATAGTCTGGTTTCCAAGTCCAGTTCCTTAGCCCCCTGATGTCTTGTAAGGAAGTTCTGGATGGTGGCCAGCCAGGAGGCAGTGCAGCAGATCCAGGGGGCGTTTTTTCTGTAACCTTTCTCAGGTTTCAGTTTCGCCTCCCTGATTGCTCTCCTGGCAGGAAGTGACTCATTGGATGTTTTAATTGAAATCAACTCTGCACAGGACCAGAAGCCAGAGTTGTTCTTTTCTGACTTGCTCCTAACAAGCTTCCCATGGAAAGCCTACACGTCCAACGAATTAAAGTGCTTTTCTGATGGCAGGCCTGAGTTGCCCACCTTGGTTTGCACAGGTTTTACAGAGTGGATAGGGTGCTCTCAGACCATGCTCAGTGCAGTCAGTCAAGGAATATCTGGTGCAAACTGTGATGCTGGCTAAGTCTCATTTGTTGCTTTGGCAATCGGCTTGACAATGTGATACTTTAACGTATAATTGGATAAGCAATTGGGTTCTGTTATAGTACAGTGGTTTGGCATAATTATTTTCCAGTGCTTTGATTTCCTAGTTAATAAATACTTTGGGGGGTTACAAATTCCTAAACATCAACACTCAGTACTCCTTCAATTAAGAGCTTATTTCAGCATTTTGGCCCCATTGGCAGCGCTAAAAAACTTTGTTTTACTGAAGCAAGTCGGGCTTAAGTCAGAGGTTGGGCAACTAATCAAATGATGAATGCTTTGTTGATTGCCCAAGTTTCTCTCCACAAAGGGCAAAGAACTGAGTTTGATTGCACTTAAAGGTCTCACCAGCCAGCAATCAGCCTAGGGTGAGCTCATAAGACCCCTCACAGAGAGAGTAAGAAGGAAGGCAATTAACATTTTGATATGAAGGAATCGTTGAATAACCTCAGGGTTCTAAGGAAGCAAAAGTGGTGGCCAGAGGTTAGTGGCACAGTTTTGTTTTGTTTTTTGTACCAAGCAAGAGCATGAAGTGATTGATCAGGACACCAAAATGAGTGACTATCTGCCCAATAACCAGCATTCAGAGAAAAAGTGTTTGGTGTTCAGAGGGGAAACTCAGGCTTGAAGGATGCTGGCTCTGTGTGTGTGTGTGTGTGTGTGTATGTGTGTGATAGACAGAGAAAGTGGGACAACATCCAAAAACCATGAAGGATAGCTCAACACCAACTAAATGGCCCAGGAAGGTGACCTGGAGACATGGGGACTTCAGGGAAGTGTGAGACTAAAGAGAGAGACACATACTCTGAAGGAAGGGAGTGTTTTTTCACGCTAGTTTAGAGCAGCCTTGAACAGGGGAGCCAGGATCCACGCGCAAAGTCCGCAAAGTGCCCGGGGGGAAGCGATCAGAGGCGCAGTTTGCCCCCAGGCCAGGCGGAGCCCCACTCCCAACTGCCTTCTTTGCCAGGATTCACCACCTCGCTGTTTCCTGGGGCCGCTGAGCCCCGCTCCGACCCTCTGCCCCCATCACTTCCTGTCTGGCTGCTTCTGTCTCCCTCTAATTCATTCTCCAGCCAGGCCACTTTTTAGGAAAAGTATTCTTGTCCTTTTACTTCCCTGCTTCTAACCCTTTCATATCTTCTTGGCACCAAAAATAGAATCCAGATTTTTTAACTATCCCCACAGGCTGCAAATAATCTTCCCTCACTCTCCTAGCCAGTCCCTCAACCACCAAGCTCCTTTTTTCCTAGACATTCTGTACTCGCTGTTCCCTTTGCTTGAAATACCCTTTCTCCGAGCATTCTGTTTAATGGATTTCCAATCATTATTTCCCTCTCGGCTTCAATGTCGGCTCTTCCGTGAGACCTTCCTCCACAGTCCTGCCCCAAGTCCTGCCAGCCCAGCAGACAGACCACTGTGCTCTGTTTTCTTTGGAGCTCTCATAATATCAAATTATTTTGCTGTCCAAGATCAGCCCAAAAAAAAAAAAAATCTGAAGCTTCCTACATTTCAGCTTAGCAGAAATGGCCACGTCCTCGCTTGGGGCCCGTCAGCCCTCCCTCCGCTGCCCTGGCCTGCTCTGGGCCAACTCCCAAGGTTAATACCATGTGTAATGCCACATTTCCCACACTGGTTTACTTAATATTTTTGGAATCAACTCTTATTTTTAACTTAAAGAAATTTACTTTAAAAGAAAATTTGAGATGACATCCTAAGTAGGAGATAATTCTGAAAATAAACATGATCTAAACCAGCCATTTTCAACTGGCATTCCACAAAAAAATTTAAAACGTGCAATACCTGACTATTTAGTCAGGGACACTGACCTCTTTTCCCTTAGATTTTCAAGTAAAAAAAAAATGGCAACAGCTAACACAACCATAGCTATCCAGATGAGTGAATCAAAATTATGCTTTTTTTTTGTCATATTGGCAAAGATATATTTTTTGGCATGCCTCAGAATTTTAGTAATTAGTTTGTGTGTGCCATGAAGTGGAAAGGTTGAAAATCACTGATCTAAACACAACTGTTTTTATAGTCTAGCTACAGTCTGCGTGGGTCCACCCGTGTGTAAGGGGCTTATTGGTACCGTGCTGAGGACACGCTAGTACCGACTGAGACTTGCTTTTTGATTAATCAGAAGAATGGAAAGATGATGGAAAAGGGAACAACTTTCTCAGTGGGATTTACAGTCGTTGGCAGCTTTGAACTGAAGAACTGGAGGCCATCTCCAGGGTGACTAGGCTGTGTGTTTTGTCTTGAAACACTGACATTTAAGATTTCTCACAATGGCAACAAAATTTCAGCTCTGTTGAGGCCTCTGATGATAAGTGGTCAGGCATGGCTGGAATGCCATGTCGGGATTCATGAGGGACAGTAGTACAAGTAGTTGGTGAAGCCACATGGGCACAAGTGGCAGGAGCGAGGGCACACACTTCGTTTTGTTTGCCGAAGCTGACCCCTGGCCCAGGAGAGCCCTTCTATAAATCCCAGTGCGAATCCTGGTGTTTTATAGTCAACTCTAGACCCTAGTCCAGCAAGAATTATTCTGTCTCTCTGAGATACTTTGAGAACACTGATGGAAATTCTCGTCCAATATTTATACCAGACTTGACTTGTATTAAATGAAGTTTGTATGAATATGTCTTTTCTTTTGGTGAGATTGGCAGAAGGCAAAGATTTTTGGCTTATTTACTGGTATACCTCTCATAAGACCTAGAACAGTGCCTGGAATATATCACATGCTCATCAAATGCTGGTTGACTAAATTGCAGGTAGTAATAGAGAATCAGATCTAAAACATTAAGTATTTAATTCCCCTTTCATTGAAATTATTTTCCTTTTCATGCTTTATATAAACACCTGAACAGAACCATCAACCCATAAGAAATGGTTTATTTAAGCTTTCTGCTCTTTGTTGTTTTATAAAACTAAAAACAATGGAAGATATTAATGTATTTGAAAACAGCTAAGTTATTATTCAGCCACTAGCTTCTTGAAGAGGTAGCTTTAAATTGTTTCCCTCCTTTGAAGATAATTTGATATTTTACTACAGCTTAGTTCCGAATTCTGAAAAACATTTAAATCCTGGTCAATCATTCTGCTGCTGCATTCCAGTACAGAGCTCCAAAAATGTCAATAGCCAAGGCACTCTGAGCACTGCACCAGGGAATTAATTATTAACCTGCACATCTCGTGATAACGCATAGCAAGGAGCACAATGTCTAAGTCAACACATGTCAGTATTTCAGTCAGAAATCCTGTTAACACTGCTTTCCCTGAAAATCATTTCCAGCAGATAAAGTGGGATGCTTTTTTTTCCCCAAGAATCTCTTTGCAAAGCTGTGTAGAAATGGAATTCACTTTGAGGAGTCATCACAGACTGCATTCACTCTGTTGAATGTGAATACAGCCTTCAGTTTAAGCTTTTGCAAACTGTAACTTTGGCACATGAACCAGGTATCAGGGAAAACAGTTTCAAATGTTTTGTTGCACAGGAAAAAGGAGAGGAATACACATCCTATTGGCCATGGTGCTGAGCATTGTCACAGTTTAACTGTGTGACTTCACTGCAGGAAGGAGAGAGGGAGATCATGGGGCACTGAGTCCCCCACGCCTGGAAGAAGTGCTGTTATTTTATGTACCACTGAGAAAGAAAAGCACCACCAATTAAATTATGACACATCATTGATTTCAGGGCATGCTTAAATTTCAGAGATGTTAAAATGTGAAAAACAGTACATCTTAGAACTAATAAATTGTGGAACTTAAGCAGTATTGGGGATTTACTCTGAATTTCAATTAATAATAATAATCAGCCCTATCCCTGGTTGGTGTAGCTCAGTGGATTGAGCATGGGCCTGTGAACTGAAAGATTGAGGTTCGATTCCCAGTCAGGGCACATGCCTGGGTTGCAGGCCAGTTCCTAGCAGGTGCCGCATGAGTAGCAACCATACATTAATATTTCTCTCCTTCCCTTCCCTTCTAAAGATAAATAAATAAAATCTAAAATAAATAAATAAAATTATATAAAAAATAATACACCCTGGTGTAGACAAAATGGTAGCCTTGAGCTTGGTCATCCTTTGGACCGTCTCCTCTGTCTTTCCCAAGATCCTCAGGCAGGTTTGGGAACAACCCGAGTGCAAGCCGAGAACTTCCCATGGCACCTTCCTATGGGGTCTCCTAAACTTAGTTGCCAGATAACATACAGGAATCCTGGTTAAATTTGAAGTTCAGATAAACAATGAATATTTTTTTAGTATACGTATGTCCTCAATACTACATGAGATACACTAAAAAAAAATATTAAGTGAGCATCTTATTTTTATTTGCCAATCTGCAACCATGCTCCCATGGTAATTTTGAGTGCATTCGACCTTTGCCACATGGTTTCACTCTAGGACTTTAACCTTTACCATAATACTTAATTCACTCCTCACCACCACCCTGAGAGTTACGGGTTATTGCAGGTCATTTTAGAGCTACAGGAGCTAAATTTCCTCTCAGACATAGATTAGTTGGTTTGGGTCTGAATTCTGATCATAGCTTTTAATCCTCCTTAGAGGGCAGAAAGGTCCAAAATGTAGGGATCACTGGGGAACCATGAAGATGGTAAAGGCACTTTTACCTCTGGAAACAACCACTGTGGGTTGTTCATTGTTCACTGTCATGGGGATGGTGTATCCATCACCATCACATCATAGCAAACACTAAGAACTAGTTATTACGCTCCAGGCATGTCACAAGTCACAATTTTCTTTACTGCCTCCTTTTTTATGGAGAGGTAAACTGAGGCACAGAGAATTTAAGAAGCTTGCCTTTTTCATTGTTAACATCTAGGCCTAACCTCATCTTCTTAGAGAGTCCTTGCTGGGTGCTTTTTAGATAACCCTCAACCCCCATCGCTCTCTATTCTAATACTCTGTTTCTTTTTTGTTGTTTTTAAATTTATTTATTTTAATTGTTCAAGTACAGTTTTCTGTCTTCTACTCCTATCCCTCCAGCGCTCCTCGCCTCCCTCCCATTTCCACCCCCCTTAGTTGTTGTCCATGTGTCCTTTATACTAGTTCCTGTAAATTCTTCCCCTTTTCCCCTGAAATTTCCTCCCCTCTCCCCTCTGGTCACTGTCAGCCTGTTCTCTATTTCAGTGTCTTTGGTTATATTTTGCTTGCTTGTTTGTTTTATTGTTTAGCTTCCTGTTAAAGGTGAGATCATATGGTACTTGTCTTTCACCACCTGGCTTATTTCACTCAGCATAATGCTTTCCAGTTTCATCCATGCTGTTGCAAAGGGTAGGAGCTCCTTCTTTCTTTCTGCTGCATAGAATTCCATTGTGTAAATGTACCATAGTATTTTGATCCATTCAGTTACTGATGGGCACCTAGGTTGCTTCTAACACTTGGTAATACTCTGTTTCTTTGTGAAACTAAATTGACTCTCAAAAGCCTTTTCAAACTAGGGTAGCTCCTCTTAGCATCTTTCCCTTTGATGTCTACTCTCCTTACCTGGGTGCCCCATGAGGGCAATTAAGGGGTCTGTCTGGCTCAGTGCTTTAGGGCAGGGCTTTGAATAAATACCTGGTGTATTAATAAGTAGTCCCTGTCTTTCCCTCTGGATAGCTGAAGGTGCTCTAGAAGATTCATTGGGTGTAAAACCCCTTCATTCAAGCTTCCCTAGGCCAACAGTGTCTTTTCTCTCTCTCTCTTTACTGTTCAATAAGCCATTGTGTTTAAGGTAAGCCCAGACAATGGCTTCCAGCCACCAGGTTTTTCAGTTGCCTTAGGAGAACAGAACTGTACTCCAGCCCACAGCATGTGTAATTTTCAAGTAGCCTGGACAGCTCTTCCACAACACAAGACTTGTCTACCAGGACCTTTCCCAGGGTCCCTACCCCTGCAGAGAATGAAATCCCATTCAAAGGCTCCTAAACTAGATCAGTAGCCTGGTGTTGATGTGCAGCAGTGAGGCCCAAACACCTGCTTGACAGGATGTGTATAGAAGAGCAGTGAGGAGCAGAGTTTGCAAAGGACAGCCTCTGTTCTGTTGGAAGGGTCTCAAACAACGGGCTAAAGGACAGATGCATTCTTTCTTTATGTGCATGGGCTTCATCTGCATACACACAGGTTTGTTTTTTTTTCCTCAGTGTGCTGCTTCTCAATAGTTAAGTGCATCTTAGAATTGCTTGAGAAATTTGAAAACAGTCCCCAAACATGGGCTGCCTCAGTCCACTTAAATCAGAGCAGTTTTTAAAGTTCTTCCCATTCCTGAGAGCAGCCAGGGTTGGGCATGGCTCTTCTAAAAGCCACAGGCTTGCAGAGGGGCAGTTAGGAGGGAAACAGAAGTTTTAAAAACCATGTGCAACAGAGCTTTGCAAATATGACTAGTTTTTGTTTTATTTATTTCCTATTTCCTATAAACAACTTCTCAGCATTGGCCCAACGTTGCCATCTGTAAGGCATATGTCAATAACAGATGGTTGCCTAATAATCAGAAATGCATTAACGTTTACAGGCTCTAAATTATTTGCATTCATCTGGTATGATCTGCGTTGATGAGGTCACTTAATGGTTGATTCTGTGCGTCCCAGTGGCTGAACCAGAAGTGGGGAGACCATGCTTTCTGAGCTTTGCATTGTTCTTTGTCACCCTACTCATTTGTTACAAGATGGATTTATAACGGATCCAAACCTAGTATCAAAATGAAAATTAGTTCTTGAGTAGAAAAATAGCAATCCAGTTTGACTTGCCTGCAGCAATTGTGTCATATCTGCCTCTGCAAGGAAGGAAATGACTTCTTAATGTGGTTTCCTTCCACTAAAGAGAATTAAATCTGTGTGGCAAAATGTAAAACCAGCCTCTGGCAGCCAAATTCTGAAGGGAAGATCCATGGCCCTCATAAACGTATCTGTGGCCTGCCTGGTTATATGCTAATAAACCTCATTTAGGCTCAAACTGGAGAGCTGGGCTATTGTTCTCTCACTGTTCTGCTTTCTGTATTAAAGTTTGCTCTGAAACTATGGGACAATTTCTCCCTCTGCTGCAAGCTGCCAAGATGGGGGTCTCTGGGTTAGATTTAGAGTGATTTGGGCCTGAATTAGCAAATTTCACTATTTTAGTTGATAGACTTTTTGCTGAGTTAGCAAGATTCTTTTAGCTGGACCTGACTTTTGGGTGAATGCAGCTGGTGGGTGGGGTTGAGCAGGATCTGTAGAACTGGCTACTCTTTAGTGGCATTCAAATTCTTCTAGGGTGGAATAAAAGGCAAAAATTAATTATTGGGAACAGCTCTGGAACTCCCACTTCCTAGCTGGGTGGTGATCTCCGACAGGTGAGTGAACTTCTGGGGACTTCAACAGTGCCCACCTTGTGTACAGGTTATTGTTAAGGATTAAATGAAATGCATGCTGAAATAATACACGCCAAAGCAGCTGCCCTGCACATCCCAAATACTAACCATCTTTGCTGCCACTAAATCGTTTGCCTTAATCTCCTTGAATGAGTTAACACAAAATACTATAGTGCGCATCCTATGGAGAAGTATATTTTCAGCATTTACGGTGTATAGAGCCTCACACAGGAATAACAAATTTAGTTAATAAAACTGAATGGCAATAGGCGATTAAGGGGAAAATTGAGCTCTTCTAATGGAGAGTTCTGAAAATATCCTCTCTCTTTGAAAGAATTGAAATTTTATTCACTCTATATGTAAATCTGATACATATAAAAGATATTTTTAAAAGAAATATGAATATCTAAGAGGATTTTAAATGATTTAACTAAGCCCAATTGCTAATATTTTGATGTTTCCTAATTTAATTATTTTACTGTTGGCCTGCTTAAAGCCTCTTTTAATAGATATACTCTTCTTTCTCACTCAGTACTCATGGCCCTTGTATTATTATCATAAATGTGCTTTGGCTATTTTGGTTCACTGAACAAAACTGCTCAGAGCTCATATAAGACAGGCTAAGCCAAAAAGAGTGGCATGCAAACCCCAGGCTGGCTCAGAGGTCCGACCACGGGCAGACAGCTAACTCAATGCCTTCAGTGTCTGCTGAGTGATGATGGCTGAAGCAGGAGATTGGAGAGTTGGAGGGATTGTGGTACATGGAAGGGTACCCCCTCAGTCTGTGATCCCCAATCCCACCCTCAGCAGACGATTACAAGCAGCAAATGGGCCACAGCATAGTGTAACATTGTTATTTTTTGCAAACAATGGAAATATGATTTTATACATGAAACCACTCCATATTCACATTTGTTCAAATAGCAACTAATGCGATTAAAAGACACCCACTTCCCAGCCTCTGGTTTGCAAATTCTGATCAGCTAGCACACAATAGTTGTTCAAAGAGATCCCAAGAACCCATTAATGAACGCACTCTATTTTTTTTCTCCAAAGCTCCAGAAACATGACAAAGAGGAGGAAGACTCCCCAGCCTTGTGGCGATCAGAGGAGGAAATGGCAGCAGAAGCCGCAGCACTGCGGGTCTACTTCCAGTGATGCAGGTAAGACTGCACCCACTCATCACAGCCACCCTCCAAGGGGCCCAGGAAAGGGGCTCCCTGCCCAGGTTGGGGGCATAGAAAAGAAACTGCACCAACAGCCCAGGGTGGTGGCTTCAAAGACATAAAAGCCAGAGTGGAGAAAATCTTGATTCCTAAGGCCTTTTTCCAATATGTGAACCCTCTCTTCCTCCCAGTCTCTTCACTCCCTGCCAGCCCACTCCAGACCATTGTCACCTCTCATCCATTTCTTCCTCTCTGATACTGCTCTTCTGCAATCCAGTTGTCACAAAACTGGATAGTCTGTGACTCATACCTGTTCATTTAAGAGGTTAAAGTCCTTTAAGGGAGTCACATCATCCTTAGGCTCAACTCCCACACTTCCTCTGTCAGTTTGCAAGGTGCTGTGGCCCAGCGCTCTCCACCTGCAGGCCAGGTCGGCCATGGCAAGGCCAGCTCACCTTCCACTTTGGGCCTCTGCTCCCCAGCTGCTGTTACCCTTTAGCTTTGGCTGCCAGGAAGCTCAGGACACAGGAAAAGGTCAAAGTAAGAATGAATTATTTCTTTGCACTAATGATGTTTAACTATTAGGAGATCACAGATTTAAGATGCTGGTGGAAAGTTATAGCCATCCTCCTTTTCAGAATATATATACACACCAAATTTTTATACAATGTCAAGGGGTTCATGAGTCTTCTGAAATTAATAGGGTTGCCGTGAAATACTGGGATGAACCTAGATGAAAAAAATTACTTGTTGTTTATCTGAAATTCAAATTTAACAGGAAATCCTGTATTGTTTCTGGCACCCCTATTACTAAACCTCCTTAGGAATTATGCACCACTGATAAGGAGCATCTGCTCTGAATAGTTTATTTTCCTCCTCCTTAGAATTGTCTTCTTCATCCGGCCTGTGTAAATGTGGTTATATTATAAGCTGCTGCAGTAGATCAGATACTAAATTAAAACACAATTAGTGAACACATACTAGTAGCAACTGAATTATATAAAATTGTATCAACCACTTAGTGATTCAGATTTTTGGCTCCAAAACGCACTCACTGTGTTTCCTTTTTACTGTGAAATGTAAGCCATTTTCAGTTAGTTTAAAATAGATGTGCATTTGATAGCCTCTCCTCCTAACCTGCTTTTCCGAAGCATTCTCATGACGTAAAGCCCCAGTAGTCACCGCCTGGCCTTCGTTATGGCACAGGTACGTCGTGCACTGGCCCTTGTGCATTCTGGAAAGCTTATTTCATCCGCCCTGTCACTGGTTTGGCAGCTCAGCACTCAGTTGCCTGAAGGGACATATATGGTGCTAGCAGCTGCTGTCTTTGATGTTTTATTTTTACCCTGTTCACTTTCTCATTTCTTCCAAGGATCAAGCTAGTTTACCTGAGAACATAGGCCTAAGGGCATGACTGCAATCCTCTTTCCATTCCTCTTCTGAAATCTAGTGTGTCCTTTGGAATGGCCTGTCCAAACGGGGTCACCATTCTTCAGGCTCGGCTTCCTTCCTCCGCTGACTGTTCTTGTGCCTGGGTTTCTGATGTAACAGATACTTTCAGGTAGAGGCGAGAAAGCTCTAGGCCTTCCCTGAGGCTTGCTGAATTGCAGGGCTTTGTCTTACAACATACTTTCTAGGCACTTTAAGAGGATTTAAACTTCTCACCCGAGTTGCCAGTTTGCCTTGTCTGTTTTGCTTCTGTCTTGCCTTGAGGCCTAGCATCTCCTGTCTACCAGGTGAATCAACATGTCTTATACATCTTGCCAGAAAGGCAGTTACCTTAACTTGTTATACAGTCTATTTCACTGTGCCTGTAAGGTTTTAAATGGACTAACATGAATTTTTCTTTTTAAGGGTTTAGTTTACAGACCAAATAAATCACCCTGAGTTTTCTGGGCAGTCACACAGTCAGATGTGGGAGCTGAGACCAGGAGGGGCAATGTGGGTTGCCCAACAGTACACTAGTAATTTGAGGTGAAGGACTTAAATTTAGGGCCCTAAGATTTCTCTAGAAGCATCACCAGTTCCTGTTGTATAATGGGACTAAATATACCTCTCTTTCTAAAGGGGAAAGGAAATGTTGCAGAATCCTACCCATTGGGTCCACCTGGTCCTTTGACACCTACCCACTCTCTTGAAAATGCATCTATACCCAAAATGTTTATACAATGTTAAATGGCTCATGGAACTTCTGAAATGTGTTAATAAATGGGGCTGCCATGCAATATTTGGACATACCTATTCATTGTTTTTCTGACATATGGTTGAACTTGGCCTCTCCAGGTTTCCTGATCGTAATCTCAGGGGGCAGTCAGCCTCAGGCAGAGCTGGTTTAAAGACTTTGATGGGGCTTACTCTGCAACACTGCATGACTCACAACGTGTGCAAAGGCAATGTTAAGGGGCTAAGCCTTAACATTGGCAATAGCCAGTGTTGCCGAGATTTACAAGACATGGGTTCTATTTTCCATCTGACAGGTGATAAGAAAACTGATACTTGGTGATGTTAAGTTTTATTCCAAGGTAGATGGTTAGTAAGTGATGGAGCTCAGACTTGAACCCAGGCAGTGCAATCCCAAAGGCCATGCTCCCAGTTTCTGTACTGCCCACCACACTGAAAGAGCTCACTTCAGCCAGCAGCACCTCCCTACCCCAGCTCCCCTGGACCCCTCCAGATATTTTCTTTTTTTCTTCACCTGGTATGCTGGCCTTCCTGGTTCTACTCTGAGGAATTTCCTCTTCCTCCCCTGCTGGACTTTCCTTACCAGCCTTGCCAATGCCACCCTCCCAGCACCTACCTTCTCGGCTACATTGCATTCAGGTCTCAGGAGTCAAGATTGGCCTGAGCTTGCACCCCTGCCTTCGCTCACTTGCACATTGTTCCAGACCCTGCTGAGGCTGCCCACCATCTTTTCTGCCACATCCAACCATGTGCCCAACCAATATGGTCTTGGACGAGTACCGTGTCTCCAAATTCCATTCATTCCAATTTTGTCATGATTTCTCTCATTTTGTGTATAACCTAGCATGTTGTTTACTTATTATTTACTTGATTCACTTTTTAAAATTTAGCTCATTTACTTAAACTTTATGCCAGAGACTCAATGAAAAACAAGTATTACTATAATTACAAGTTAAACATAAAAACAATGCTGGTGAATTGCAGCTCTGCATAGTTGCTTGCCTGTAGCCATCCAGACTGGGGTTCATTCTTTGTTAAACAGAGAGGTTGGCCATCCTTAGAGAGCCATTTAATTTCAGCACCAAAGTGAGATTCTCCATTTGACCTATTCAAAAGGATTAAAAGAGAATAGTCTACAGAGGGATTCAATGTAGATCACCTAAAAGTATCTTAACCAGGCAAATGATTCCTGTCTTTGGAAAACAGCAGTGGAGGTCAGAATTCAAAGCCAGAGCAAGCTGACTCCAGACCAGCTCCTGGGTCAGTGCTCCCTACAGCTCCCACCAGGCCTGTGGGGAAACCAGAGGCACTTTCCCTAGGGATGAGAGGACGCACTTTTGTGCCTGGCTGAGAACACCAGGCCTGCACCCTGCCCCACTGCCGCACGTGGGCACACTCAGTCTCTGGGCTGATTGGATTTGTTTGCAATCACCCCTTCTCCTGGGAGGCCAAGTGTTAAGGGCTGGACCTTAACACTTAATTTGCCATTAATCATCCTTAAAAACAAGCATGTTGCAAAGTAGAATGTGCAAACCTGTAGAGATGCCCTATATAGGAAAATGGAGTATGATAGGCCAGGAGCTGCTCTCTGGTGAATGTTTGGTGTGGAAATACCTAGCAAACCACTCAGCTAGCAGCAAACCCTGTTCTCTATCCTCTGCTGACAAAACTGCCACAGGACCACAAAGATGAACATTCCCAAACTATCAACTACTTCCTCAGCCTCTTGAAGCCATTAGGACATCAACCTTAGGTTAGTTATGTAGAATAATTCTCTTGATCATGCCATATAATGATGTTTTGGCTGCTCTCTTAATCCTCTGCCTAGCAGAAAATTAGTTTGAAGTTTTTTAAACATAGTAGAGAGGAAAATAGACATTACCTTCATCCTGCATAAGAAAAGATAACCTTCTAAGGTTGCTGAATAAAGCTGCGGTTGTCTCATCCTCCACCTGACAGATTCCTGATGAGGCTCATAACCCTTTGGTTCCAGAATTCAACATCTCCCTCCTGCTTAGGTGAATGTATGCATTGCCACCCCACACACTGGGCTGGGTCAACAGCAGGGTCTGCATTCCTTACCTCATGCATCCTTTCTGGAACATAATTATTTTTAGGTATTTAATGCTTGGTTTTGCTGCCCCTACACTTCCTAGTTAATTTTAAAGCAAAGTGTGTACTAGTGAGGGATGATTTTATCATCTCCCTGTCCCCTTTCCCACCCCATGTTGGAAGTGAGTAGGGTGTGTTGTTTGTAAAATATGCAGGCATTGCCCCCAACTCTGAAAGAAAGTCAGAGCGGGGCAGGTTTCCATGCTCTGCTGTGTCAGCAGAGTTTGTTTGTAATTCATCAAACTCTCTGTGCTTGACGTTAGTTTATAGATAATTGCTTGCCTCTTATTTACTCATAACAGAGCCTTGCAATTTCAAAGCAACTGAGTCAGCCCAAAACAGCATTATTAGTAGTTACAGATGTACTGTCAAGGCAAAATTTTGACACTGGCATTTTTGAAAAATCACCATTTCAGCCACTGGACCACACATATCATAATCATGGCCAGTTGAGGTAGACAAGAAAGAACAGGTTTTCTTAGTGAGTATGTGTTCTGGTCACTGAATTATACCTATTAAAACATATCCTACAAGCCTGGGAAAATCTTCAGCCTTCTCAGAGAGGGTCTGTTCTCAGCACAGCAGCCTGTAATTAGAAGAGCGCAGGGTCTAAATCATAGTACTACTCATGTTTTCTTCAGGGAGGGAAAGGGTTAACTTCAGCTCCTTGATGAATTCAATCCTAAACTGATTAGGTAAACCCCGCATGGGGGTATCATCAGTATCAATGAAAGCGTCTGCTCACACTCTTTCAGCCACCCCTCAAATTGACACAATAAAGTTTTCTTCAGTGTGAAGGACAAGAGAAGATTCCTTGTTTAAGGCCAATGATACTTTAGTATGTATGTTCAAAAGCTCTTTACCAGGAAAAGGGGTCATCATGTTAAACACTCCTGTCATGTTGCTGTAGGATTGTGCTGTCTCTTCTCTAATTGTGTAGACTATGTTTATAGAACCAAATTCCAGGGGCAAAAAATTACAGGCTCAATTGTTTGGATTAGAGAAATATAAATCAAGTCCCTATGGCCCAAATTGGAAATTATAAACCATAGAATCATAGAGACTTCAGAAATAATGAAATCTGAGGATGCTGGGAAGATGGCGACGGAGTAAGACGAAGCTGATGCTAGCTCCTGTACTCATGGGTGGAAATCCTGGCAGATCTATAGAGAAACAGCACAATAAACCATCGGTTACCCAGCATTTATGAAATTAAAAGACCAGAGATTGTGACCGACTGCTGAAACACCAGACGGAGGCAGAGTCAGCTACTGGAGCTGGGTCTCGCGTGGCCCCTGTGCTGCCGCCAGAGCAACAGGCCTGGGAGCCGGGGAGTCAGGTACGGGAGCCAGACACTCCAAGCCCCTGTGACGGTCCTGGGAGACAGAGGAGTCAGGAACCGGATCCGGGACATTCTCGGCCCCTGTGCCGATGCCATAGCTACCGGCCTGGGCCCTGAGGATTCAGCTACGGGAGCCGGGACATCCTCAGCCCTGTGCTGCTGCCATAGCCATGGGACTGGACGCTGGGGAATCAGGTACAGGAGTTGGGACATTCTAAGCCTCTGTGCCAGTGCCATAGAGACAGGACTAGATGCCGGGGAGTCAGGTACAGAAGCCGGGACACTCCAAACCCCTGTGCCGCTGCCATAGTAATGGGCCTGGGTGCTTGAGGAGGGGGCTACTAGAGCCGGGATATTCAGCAGTGGTAGGCGACCAACGCAGGGACCAGCGCGAGGACCAGCATGAGGACCAGCATGAGAGTAGGTGGAGACGAAGAACATCAAGAGACTTCAAGGAGTCTGCACCACTGAACTTCACAAGGATCATACCACAGAAGTTCACACCATAAAACCAGGGTCTCAGAACAGATCAATTTTAGAAGCAGAGACTAACAAGAAGAGTCTCAAACAATGGGAAGACAAAGAAACAATCCCCAAATGAAAGAAAAAGCAGAAACTTCAGAAAGAATGTTAGATGAAATAGAGGCTGATCAACTATCAGATAGTGAATTCAAAGCACTGGTTATTACGAAGTTCAAAGAGCTCACAGTGAACTACCAGAATCTACAGGGGAACTACAATGATCTCTCTGCAAACTACAGCAACATGAAAAAGGAAATGGAAACTATCAGCAAGAGACAAGAGGAAATGAAGAATACAATTTCCGAATTGAAGAACACAGTAGAAAGTTTCAAAAGTAGGATAGATGACGCGGAGGATAGGATTAGTGAGTTGGAGGACAAGGTAGAAAGCATCTCACAGAAAGAGCAAGAAAATGAAAAGAGGCTCAGAAAGAATGAAGAGGGATTAAGAGAAATGCAAGACAATATGAAACATAATAATATCCGAATAAATACCAGAAGGAGAAGAAGGAGAACAAGGGATAGAAAATGTATTTGAACGAGTAATGAGAGAAAAGTTCCCTAATTTGATAAGAGAAAAAGTCTCATAAATCCAGGAATCACAGAGAGTCCCAACCAAGAGGAACCCAAGGAGGCCCACTTCAAGACACATCATCATTCGAAATGGCAAAATTCCAAGACAAAGAGAGAATCTTAAAGGCAGCAAGGGAGAAAAAAGAAATAACATACAAGGGAGCCCCAATAAGGTTAGCTACTGACTTCTCAATGGAAACACTTCAAGCAAGAAGAGAATGGCAAGAAATAGTCCAAGTAATGAGAACCAGAGGCCTACAACCAAGGCTACTTTACCCAGCAAGGCTCTCAATCAAGATAGATGGCCAAATAAAGAGCTTCCAAGACAAAAGAAGCCTAAAAGAATACGCCTCCACCAAACCAGCTCTACAAGAAATACTAAAAGGACTGCTTTAAGGGAAGGAAGGATAAGAGGGAGACAGAGAGAAACACAGGTACAAAAATGGCAATGAACAAGTACCTATCAATAATAACCTTAAACGTAAATGGATTAAATGCTCCAATCAAAAGACACAGAATAGCTCAATGGATAAGAAAGCATGACCCACACATATGCTGCCTACAAGAGACCCACCTCAGGACAAAAGACCATCACAGACTAAAAGTGAAAGGCTGGAAATAAGCTTTCCAAGCAAACGGACAAGAAAAAAAAGCTGGGGTAGCAATTCTCATATCGGACAAACTAGACTTCAGAAAAAAGGCCATGAAGAGAGACCCAGAAGGTCACTTCATTATACTCAAGGGAAGAATCCACCAAGAAGACATTAACATTGTAAACATATATGCGCCAAACATAGGGGCACCCAAATATATCAAGAAAATCTTAGAGGACTTCAAGAAAGATATTGACAGCAACACAATTATAATAGGGGATTTTAACACCCCACTATCAAAAATGGACAGATCTTCCAAACAAATTATCAACAAAGATATTGTGGCATTAAACAACCCCCTAGATGAAATGGACTTAACTGATATATATATATAGAGCCCTTCATCCCAAAGAAGCTAAGTACACATTCTTTTCAAATGCACATGGAACATTTTCAAAGATAGACCACATGATAGGACACAAAACGAGCCTCACAAAATTCAAGAAAATTGAAATCATACCAAGCATCTTCTCTGACCACAAGGGACTGAAATTGGAAACCAACCCCAAAGGGAAAAACCCAAAGCACCCAAAATCATGGAGACTGAATGCTATGCTATTAAACAATGAATGGGTCAAGAATGAAATTTGGGAAGAAATCAAAACGTTTCTGGAAACAAATGAAAATGATCTCACAACAACCCAAAGCTTATGGGACACAGCAAAAGCAGTCCTGAGAGGGAAGTTTATAGCAATACGGGCCTACCTAAAGAAGATAGAAACATTTCAAACAAACAACCTAACCCTACGCCTGCAAGAACTCGAGGAACAACAACAAAGACAGCCCAGAGCAAGCAGAAGGAAGGAAATAACCAAGATTAGAGCAGAATTCAATGACATAGAAACTAAAAGCACAATTTTAAGGATCAATGAATCCAGGAGTTGGTTCTTTGAGAAGATAAACAAAATAGACAAGCCCTTAAGTAGGCTCATCAAGAAAAGAAGAGAGAGGACACAAATAAACACAATCAGAAATGAAAGAGGAGAGATTACAACTGATACCACAGCAATAGAAGGGATTGTAAGAAATTACTATGAAGAACTGTATGCCAAGAAATTTGAGAACCTAGGGGAAATGGATACATTTCTAGAAAAATACAATCTTCCAAAACTCAGTGAAAAAGAAGCAGAAAATCTAAATACACCAATAACAGCAAAAGAAATTGAAGCAGTAATCAAAAAACTCCCATCACACAAAAGCCCTGGACCAGATGGTTTCACAGGAGAATTCTACAAAGCATTTAAGGAAGAGCTAACCCCTATTCTCCACAGACTATTTCAAAAAATCCAGAAGGATGGAAAACTCCCAAATTCTTTTTATGAAGCCAGCATCATCTTAATTCTAAAACCAGATAGAGACACAACAAAGAAAGAGAACTTCAGGCCAATATCTCTGATGAACATAGATGCTAAAATCCTCAACAAAATACTGGCAAATAGCATCCAACAATATATCAAAAAGATCATACACCATGACCAAGTGGGATTCATCCCAGGGATGCAAGGATGGTTCAATATTCACAAATCAGTAAATGTAATACATCACATAAACAAAAGCAAAGACAAAAATCACATGATCATATCAATCGATGCAGAAAAAGCTTTCGATAAGATACAACACCCATTTATGATAAAAACACTCAGCAAAGTGGAAATACAGGGAGCATTTCTCAAAATAATAAAGGCCATATATGAGAGACCTACAGCCAATATCATACTCAATGGGCAAAAACTAAAAGCTTTTCCACTAAGATCAGGAACAAGACAAGGATGTCCACTTTCACCACTTCTATTCAATATAGTATTGGAAGTTTTAGCCACAGCAATCAGGCAACAAAAGGAAATAAAAGGCATTCAAATAGGAAAGGAGGAAGCAAAACTGTCACTGTTTGCAGATGACATGATAGTGTACATGGAAAGTCCTATAGACTCTACCCCAAAACTGCTCAAACTAATTAATGAGTTTGGCAAAACAGCTGGTTACAAAGTCAATATCCAGAAATCAAAGGCATTTTTGTATACCAACAGTGAGTAAGCAGAAGCAGGAATCAAGGAGAAAATCCCATTCGATATAGCAAAAAGAAAAATAAAATATCTAGGAATAAACCTAAGGAGGTAAAAAACCTGTATGCAGAAAACTACACAGCCCTGAAGAAAGAAATCAAGGAAGACACAAACAAATGGAAACATATACCTTGTTCATGGATTGGAAGAATTAACATCATCAAAATATCCATACTACCCAAAACAATATACAGATTCAATGCAATACCTATTAAAGTACCAATGGCATATTTCACAGACATAGAACAGACACTTTGAAAATTTATATGGAACCATAAACGAGCCCAAATAGCAGCTGCTCTTTTGAGAAAGAAGAACAAAGTAGGGGGGATCACAATACCTGATATCAAACTGTATTACAAGGCCACTGTAATCAAAACAGCCTGGTACTGGCATAAAAACAGGCACATAGACGAATGGAATACAACAGAGAGCCCAGAAATCAACTCAACTCTTTACAGCCAATTAATATTCGAAAAAGGGGGCAGTAACATAAAATGGAGTAAAGATAGCCTCTTCAACAAATGGTGTTGGGAGAACTGGACAGCTACGTGCAAAAAAATGAAACTTGAGCACAGACTTACACCATACACCAAAATAAATTCAAGGTGGATAAAAGACTTAAGTGTAAGTTGTGACACCATTGAAGTCCTAGAGGAGAACATTGGCAAGAAAATCTCAGATATTTCACGCAGCAACTTTTTTATTGATATGTCCCCTAGAGCAAGGAATGTAAGGGGAAGAATAAACAAATGGGATCTCATCAAAATAAAAAGCTTCTGCGTGGCTAAAGAAAACAGTATTAAATTAGCAAGACAACCAACTGTATGGGAAAACATATTTGCCAATGATACCTCAGACAAAGGTTTAATCTCTAAAATATACAAAGAACTTACACGACTCCACTCTAAGAAGACAACCAACCCAATTAAAAAATGGGAAAAGGACTTGTACAAACACTTCTCCAAGGAGGACATACAGAACATTCAGAGACACATGAAGACATGCTCAATATCGTTAGCTATCAGAGAGATGCAAATTAAAACCACAGTGAGATACCACTTTACATGAGTCAGGATAGCTATCATAAAAAAAGCAATAAACAACAAATGTTGGAGAGGGTGTGGGAAAAAGTGCTCCTTAGTTCACTGTTGGTGGGATTGCAGACTGGTACAACCATTATGGAAAACAGTATGGAATTTTCTCAGAAAAATAAAAATCAACCTGCCTTTTGACCCAGCAATTCCACTGCTGGGATTATATCCTAAGAATCCTAAAACATCAATATCAAAGAACCTATGCACCACAATGTTCATAGCAGCACAATTTACAATAGCCAAGAGTTGGAAGCAACCTAGGTGCCCATCAGTAAATGAATGGATCCAAAAATTGTGATACATATACACAATGGAATTCTATGCTGCAGAGAGAAAGAAGGAGCTACTACCTTTTGCAACAACATAGATGGAACTGGAAAGCATTATGCTGAGTGAAATAGGCCAGGTGCTGAAAGACAAATACCATATGATCTCACCTTTAACAGGAAGCTAAACAACAAAACAAACAAGCAAGCAGAAAAAAAAAAAAACAAAGACACTGAAATAGAGAACAAGGGGACAGTGACCAGAGGGGAGAAGGAAGGGAAGTTAAGGGGAAAAAGGTGGAGGGATTTGGAGGAACAAATAGGAAGGACACAGGGACGAGAACTAAGGGGGGTGGAAATGGGAGGGAGGAGGGGAGCAAGGGGTGGGGGAGGCTGGGATGGGAAAAATAGACAAAAAACTGTACTTGAAAAATAACTAAATAAAATTAATTATAAAATAAAAAAATGTTTTCTGAAATGATTGCCATGTAATAAAAAGATACTCTCTAAAAAAAAATAATGAAATCTAATGTCCCACTAAATGATTCCATGATAGCCCAAAAGAATAACCATGTAGTTATAAGTTATAAACCTGACTTTAATAAATGTTCTATGATTGGTTCCAAAATGTTTTTTCTGGGGTGGAGGGAGGTTAGTTTGATTATTTTAAAAATGTTTTCTCAAGACCCAGCTTTCTTTATCATGTATCCAATCGTTCTGGCAAAAGATTACTACAGGCCACTGATGGCTGAAGAATATACAGAATTGTTCTTTTGAGATTTAGTTTAACTTGTGGAAATGACCAGTTTCTTATGATTAATTCTAACTCTTATGAATTTGGGACTACATGACCCATCAGCACAGAATTCTGTTAAGACCAGTGCAATCCAAATGCCAAAAATAATTTTTAAGACTTCCAAGCTTTACTTGAATCATGCAAACTGATAGTGAAATAATCATCACCCTCATCACCTTCTTCTTCATCCTCATCCCATCTCTAGAAACAGATAATTATTACACATTCATCTGCATACTTTCATGTGATAAAAAAATCCCTAAAAATATCTATCCACTCCCAAGACTTTTTTCTTCTTTGACTTGGATCTCTCTACTCTATTGTCCTTTCCTATTACTTTTCTCTCTTTGTCCTTGTCTCTGCCACAAAGAAATGTGAGGAAAAAAGACTCTCCTAGAGATCATGGGAAGTTTCTATGCAGAAAGGTTGTAAAAATTCACCTTAATAACCTGTAACCTGTCCTTTACTACTAGCTAGTATTTGTGCAGTCCACTCCATCCGCTGCCTGAACTGTCCTTCAGCTGCCCCTGATGCCAGGGCTGCATTGTTCTGACATTCCAGAGGCACCATGCAAGTTACCCTGCAGCACTCGGTCAGTCACTCAGGAAACACTTAGCAAAAGCAGCTCTAAATTGTACTTCTTCTGGTTTTAATACTTCCCTGAGGATCCCAAAGATATCACACTATGTTCTACTACCTCTAATTTGTTGTGAATGGTGGGCAATGGGGAATTTAACTCAAGTGTCATAGTTATCAAAATAAAGTCCAAAAACTGGAGGGAAGACAGAGTGGGGATTAAGGAGAGAATATTTAGAGAATTAAAATGTCCCATGGTAACTGCTTGTTCAAATGGCATTAGTAAAATTAAATGCCATCTCAACTCTATGTAATGTGCCTTTGCTTCCTCCTTCATGGATAAGTGAGATGCAACATGTTCTTTGGAGAGCAGCTATACAAGGACGGGAGAAGAGACAGCTGGAAGCCACCTTGGGAACACACCTTCCCTTGCTTGCACCGGCTGTTTTAGGGGATGAGTGCCTGCAGCCCTCTCTGTGCCCTCCCAGGCCCCAGTAAGCAGGCCTCTTTTGTTCATTATTAACATTTTGAAGCCCAATAGCAAGGCAACATTTGCCCTATTAGACTTTCTTTAAACAATCTGGAATGAAGAGAATATATCATATAGCAAGTGATTCCCCCCTAAAGCAAATCAGTGTCTTTCTAGAATGTGCTTTTGTAAAGAAAAGAGTGGTATGGTGAACATTATACTTTTATGAAAATTATGTCCCCTTCCAAAGAAGAAATCTACTTTTTAATCACTGGTTCTAATGAAAGCATAAATATTCTGGGGATCTCCTAATAATGATGTTCGGATTGTTGGTCATTTTGTTTTCTACTTTCATGGAAATTTTTAAAAATAATTTAAAGTGGCTCCCCATCAACACTGCCAGTAAACTCACTCTCCAAACTTAGATACATGACACCTTTGTACCTCACTCTTCCTATCTCGAAATTACTACAATGAAAAACATTTTATTGTAGGGTTATTACAAGGATAACACAAAACAATGGATAGGAAATGCACTAGTAAAAGCAGCTCTGAACTCTGCTTCTTCTGAATTTAATACTTCTCTGAGGATGTTCTGCTGCCTCTGATTTATTGTGAATGGTGAGCAGTGAAGACTGTGAGGATCCACTAGCTCTGTTAATATGCAGATTATTATTTTTCCTATAAGGTATACTATATTTTAAAGATGATAAATTATGTAAATGTTCAGATAATGAGAAATCAGTTTAAACCGTAATTAAAGAATAAAACCTATAGTACAGGATGTTTTCAGACAACCAGAAAAGAGTGACTTCTGCTCCTATTACTAACAGACCAAATAATTTGAATCAAACTTCCGACTCTTTTCAACTAGAAAAACTGTACAGAATATTTAAAAAATCTGTTGATGGTAACAAGGTACAGATCCAGAGAGAGAGAAGAACTCAGGGAAATTATTTTCCCTGAGGTACAATAATTTGTGAGTGCCAGAGAGGTAGACAGAACTAAAGCAATAAAAGCTGGATTGCTACCTGGGTGGGAATACAAAGATGTGAAAAAGTGATACCCTTGAAAAAAATAATAAACCAGATGTAAGCTAGCCCTGGTACCAACTGCAGCCCAGTTACAAATCATCTGGCAATTGAGAAAGTCTTAGTTCAAGGAACCGAATTAAGGTGATCCAAAATTGCTAGTCCCATTAAGTTTCTGGAAGAAGCAAAAACAAAAATCATCTTTGAAAGAAAATAATACCATTGAAGATCTTAAATAATTTCTACAAAAATGTTTTCAAATAGAATGCCCAGTATAGGAGTGTGTATATATACACACACCACACTTATGAAGTGATAAGTCAACATGAATAAGACTAGAATTGCAGGGTACCTAAAATTGAAATGATAAGATATAACCACTATAATAACTATGTTTATTTTGTTTCTGGATAGAAAAGATTAAAAACATTCAGCAGAGAGCTAGAATCTATAAAAAAGACAGAAGTTACAAACAAAAACCAAACTGAAATTCTATAACCGAAAAATATAATAATCTAATGAATGAATTAACTGTCAAAAGCACCCATCAAAAAATTCAAGAACATACCAAAACCAGAACAGAGATGGTAGAACCTTAGAATGAGATATATCATGATAGAACTACAGAAAATCAAAGGCAAAAAGTAAGTTGCTAGATTTAATAGTAAAAAGAAAATTCTTTCAAAGGAGTAATTATTAGACCTAAGACAATGATAACAACAACAACAAAAAAACAAATAATAATCAGAATACCATGGAATGACATCATTAAAGAACTGGAGGAACATAACTGCCAACCTAGATTTCCGTACCCGGTTAACATATTCTTATATAATGAAGGTGAAATAAACATATGTTCTGACAAAATGTGAGGTAATTCACTACCATCAGACTCATTCAAAAGGCACTCTAAACAAGAAATCAAAGGATATTAGAAAAATTTTTGAACTGAATAAAAAAATCTAAAACTTGAGGATGCAACTAAAGATGTATTTAGAGAATAATTTAAATCATGACTTATGCACATTTATAAAAGGTGAAAGTCAATTTGCTAAACATCTCTCTGGACATCGCAGTCATTAAAAGAGAGAAGAATATATCATGAATAATTTTAGACCAATAAATTTGAAATTAAATTGTTTCTATAAAATATACAGTTTCACCCAAACTGACACAAAGTAAAATAGAATCTAAATAATTAGATATCTGTTAAAGAACTCAAACCTGAATTAAAATCCTTCCCACAAAGAATAGATCAGGCCCAGGTAGCTTTACAGGGAATTCTACCATACAATAAAAAGGAAATAAGAATACTGCTGAAAATAAAATTCTTAATGAGAACCTTATGGCTATGGAACAATTTATGCAGGAGAGGAGGGGAAAAAACAACTCTTCTACTTCTCATTTGTTGTGTGGATTGCCTTGCACATGAACCTGACAAGAACATAACAAAAAGGAAATCTACAGACTAATTGTACATGGAAACACAGATGCCAAGATCCTAAAAGATATCAGATAGACAGACAAATAGGTTATTTGTGTTCATGCACAATCCATGAAAGGGATAATACATTATGACCAATGCAATGTCAACTTTATATACTATCAAGTAATGCCTTTTTACAGACTCATAGAGGAGAAAATAATAGGATCATCTAAGTAGATGCAGAAAAAAATGATCAAGTTCAATATCCAGCTTAATAAATATAAAAGTTCTAGGGAAACTAGAAGGGAATTTATAATTAAAGGTATAATGTTGAAAAATATTTATCTGTGATTATTAATCAAATAATATTCACTATTTGCATTGCTTTTTTACAATGTATACCAGGTCTGACCTAGTACAGCAAGTCAAGAACAGAGTATTAAGAGGAAGAAATACAGCTGTCAGTCATTATTTGTAGACAATAAAAAGAATGCAGAAAACTCAGAACCAGCTGAAAACCAATTAGAATTAATCAGTAAACTTAGCAAGGTATCTGAATATAAAATCAGTAGATGTGAATTTTACATTTCTCTGAATCAGTCACTGTATTAATCAGCACAGGCTTCCAACAAAATACCACAGACTGAGTGGCTTCAACAACAGGCATGTATTTCTCACAGTTCTAAAGGCTGAAAGTTCAAAATCAGGTTCCTGCTTGCTCTGATTCCCATGATCCCTCTTCCTGAACTGTCCATGGCTGTCTTCTCACCATGGTCTCTCATGGAGGAGAGTGCGCTTTAGTCTCACTCTTTTTGTAAGGAAGATAACACCATCTCAGGGGCTCTACCCTCACGACCTCATCCAAACCTACTTACCACCTGAAGACCCCATGTCACTATTACATTGGGAGTTAGGTTTTCAACACATGAACTCGGGGGGGACACAAGCATTCAGTTCACAACAGCTAACCAATTAGAAAATGAAAAAAAAGTAAAGTTAGCTTATTTAACATCAGAAATCAAATATCTAAAAATAAAGATATGTAAGGTTTGAGGCGGAACACTACAAAACATTATTAAAAGGCAAAAGAGAAGTCACATAAATGGAGAGATGAATGACTCAATTTTACAAAGTCTCAGTTCTTCTCATATTGACATAAATGCAATCCAGATAAAAATCCCCATGGATTTTTAAAATATTCTTCTTTTGGTGAACACTGACAAATTGATTTCAAAATGCTCATGGAAATGTAGCTGGAAACTATGAAAATAACAAGATAGAAGCATAGGAGGGCTTACTGTACAAAATGCTGACTTATCACAAGGCTACAAAAGTTAAGAGCGCACCGTACAGGTTCAAGGATAAAGTAGACTGATAGGGCAAAATAGGTCTGGAAACAGGTCCAGGAATATAGAAACACTCAATTTATGCTAAAAATAATGCATGGAGTTCTTGGAGAAAGGGAAATCTTTTCAATAACTTCTTCTGGGAAACTAGGATTCCATATAGAAACCTAATGAAACTATACCTCACACACACCACATGCAAAAGTCAATTCCAGGTGGCTTGTGACTCAAAATGTGAAGTATAAAACAGTAAAACTTTTAGAAAATAATATAGGAAAATATCTTCATGATCTGGCAATAAAGACTTTTTTAATAGGACACAAAAATATTACCATAAAAATGTTTGATAAAATGAACAACATTCAAATTAAGAAATATTGTCTATCAAAAGACACCATTAATAGAAAAAAACAAGACACAGGATTGGAGAAGACACTTGTCACATATATATCCAACAAACCAGAATCCAGAAGATAATTTTTTAAACAGAAAGAAAAATAAACTTACAAATCAATGAGAAAAAATCGAGAGTTCAGTAGAAACTATGAAAGAATTTAAACAGGTACTTCGTAAAAAGTATCATAATAGCCAATAATCTTTAGTCATCAGGAAAATGTAAACTTAAAGCACAATGGAATACCACTGCCTACACACAATAGTCCACATTTTAAAAGACTGAAAATATCAAGCATTTGCAAGAGTGTGGAACAACAGAAGCACATAAAAGAAGACGTACTGTGTGATTGCATTCCTGTAAAGTTCAAACCAGGCAAAAACTAAATTACAGTGCTTAGAGCTACATTCATTTTGAGAATAAAATTATATGGGAAGGCAAGGAAACAATCCCCATAAAGTCAGCCCAGTGGTTTACCTTGGTGGGGGAGGTGGGAAGAGGTTGGTGATCAGGAAGGGGCTACAAGGTGGGATGGTGCGAGAGGGTTGGCAGTGTTCTAGTCCTTGCCATGGGTGGTGACAAAAGATGTGTTTGTCTTATATTAATTCTGTGAGCCATATATATCTTCTCTACTTTTTCCTGTGTGTTATATTTCACCATGAAAAGGACTGAAAATAAATATTTTTTTTAAATGAGGACAAAAGAAAGGGAAGGAAGAGATTGACTTTAATGTGCAGTCTAATTGCTGGCTGAATATTCAATTATTTCATAATAAGCTTAAACAAAAAATGAATAATCACTGCATATGATCTTTACAAACACACTGCTACGACATCAGAGTCAAGTCCCCCCCTCTGAGCCATCCTCCCTGATTTTGACAAGCCACACTGTCTACCCAGATGATTATTTCAGGCACCAAGTAACAGGGACCAATACAGAGAAGATGCTCTGTTATTAATGATACCACTAATGAAGAGCTTATTATGGGAAAGCAATACCAAGCACTTTAGAAGCTTTTTTTCTAATTAAACCCCGCAACAACCCTCTCATAGTATCTTGATTTTCAGAACTTGAAACTGAGGTTCAGGCAATGATGGGACTAGTCCGAGGACTCACACATTACGTGCATAGAAAGTCAGGGTTCAAGTCTAGGAAGTCTAACTCTGGAGCCCACATTTACCTTTACACTAAATTGGTGGGTCTCTGTTTAGAAATATCCTTCCTATTTAAACTCTCGCTAACTGAAGACAAGAGTTGTACAATAATATTAGGGTGCAAGATAGAGCTTACTCTTGCTTCTTCATGAACTTCAGGAAAAGAGCCAGCATTTAGTGATTCCCATGTTGGGGGCTTTGTGAAGATCACTTTATCCACTCCTTAAAACTATCCACCGAAGAGACAACACTCTCCCATGTGTCCCTGTGAAGCAGCAGTCAGGGGCTGAACGCTTGCCTGAAAGCTAACACTGCACTTGATGAACAGGAATAAACCATCGCTTATCAACTTTGGGCCATCATGCGTTAGATGTTGCATTCCTGGGATCAATGAGGACTCCCAGGGGCTCCATTCAAGACCTTTCAGTTAGGGCTTCCTCTGGAGATAGGGGGTTTTCACCAAGAGTCGCTTTGGGATTTCAAAACATTTAGAAGATTGTTGAGAGATCTGAGCAGGAAAATAGGATGGGCTGTAGCAGACATTTTAATTTGGAGCTGCCAACGTCATCTAGAGACCACGGTTCTGGGCAAAGTTCTCAACCAGAGTTCTTCCCTACCACTTGGTACATGAGCAGAAAGAGAAAAGCCCTTGAAGGGGCAATGTACACTTGAGGCTCCTGACAGTCATTCTGTTCATTATTTAGAAAAGTCTCATGCAGGGGAAGACCAGAGTGAAGGGAGACAAAAGGTGGAGAGAGGAATAAATTCCTATGTCTGCTCACCTTTCACAATTAAACGGTCAGTAAGTCACTTTTCTCCTGAGGCTCATTTGAAATGGGGTTTCCTTACCATCAAGTGTCATGGCTACCACATGGGTGTAGACTGCTTGCTCCTTGGGGACATTTTTAACCTGGAGGTTCTAGGACTCAATCACCAACTATCTGTGGAAATTCTGCTTTAAGCAAACACTGTCTGACAAACAGCAGGTGAAGTCCATCCTTACCTGAGAGGAGTAGATGGTGAATCTTAAACAATAAGACTGATTCAAATACAAGCAAGCATGTATGAGTTCTGTGCAAGTCAGTACAGTGTCAGCAGTACCTGTAACCAAACTGATTTCTCTGCCTTCCCCACCATAAAGCAGGTGACTTTGTGTCAGTTTTATTAAACCCCATGCCCACACCCGGTTACATGCCCTCCAAGGGCCACTCTGAGGTCTAGGATTAGCATCAATTTTAATGCGTATTTAAGATATTATTCAAAGTGTTTAAGTCAGTGTGTAAGATGAAAGATCACATAACAATTAAAGCATTAAAAGAACCCATCTGAGGACCCTTTTCTGCCAGCAGGTATCTTTAGGTCAAGAAGGTCTGTAGAAACCGCCAGATCATGTTCATCCCTTTAAAACAGGCAAAGTGGCTTTGAATATAATTATGTGTTCTGCCCAGTTTTCCTTGGCTAAAGCTCCACATCTTGTTGCAGTGGGGCCCACAAAATATTTAGAACTGTTGGCATTACAGACTGATTATGTGGTCTTGCTTTGAAGAACGGAAAACTTATGATAGTGCATGAATTATTTTTTAATTAGAAATGAAAAGCCAGAGTCATAGCTGTAGGAAAGGGAAGCTTTCTCACTGACTGGCCAGTCTTGGCAATGCGGGGCTCTGGGCTGCTCTCAGAACTCAGCCCTCCGCTGGCTCCTGCAGGGATTATCCAGTCTCTCTGCAGGCTCCTGCAGACTTCAAAGTTAACAATGTAGAGCAAGGAATATGTCCAATGTGGTAAATCAGCATTTACCTCTGACACCCCCACCGGAGTTTTGCTTTATTACTCTCCTCTCAAGGACCCGTTATTTATCAAGGCAGTTGTTTGTTTTTTAAGTGGAAGATTGTCTGTGTGGTTCATTTTAATTCCTTCAGTCCTTTAAAGGATTCAGTGGGGAAAATATAAATGAAAAGTATTTTCACTAAAAAGTTAGAACTCCCTGTGTTCTGGGTAAGCTTTCATTATACTACATTTAAAAATATAACTTCTTTATACAGAATATCATAGTCAAGGGTTGAGTATGTACTTTAACATTATATTATATATCAATACCCTGAAATTCACCAAAGACCATTCAAAAGACAATATATATTTTATATACAATTTGTAAATATATAATGTATCATTGGAAATGTATTAGGATTATGAGCCTTTTAAATGGGAAGCCGGATCATGTCCCTTCTCCCAACTTCGGAAAGCCAGGCGGGATCTGATCACTTACAGGCCACAGTAAAGGACCAGGATTAAACCTAGATCCCTCTCCCGTGATTCCCACCCCACACTCCCACTGGCAGCCTCCTGCTTCCTTGCTGTCAGCAGGTCACTTCCAAAGCTCCCGCCTGGGCGCCTGGCACCCGTGTCCTCCTCGGTCTGGGATTCTCTCGTTTCCTCCTAATAGTCAGCATTGGACTCAGATGTCACTTACTCAGAAAGACCATTTAAATCAGTACCCCAGTTTCTCGCAATACCTTAAACTTGCCTAATTTTTCTTCATACTATTCACCATCATCTACCATCACAGTATAAGTTTGTCTTTATCCCCCACTAGCAAGTAAGTGTCCAAGGGCAGGGCCATTGTCTTTCACACTTAGAACAGCTCCTAGCCTGTCACAGTGCTCAAAAACCCTTGCTGAGGAGATGAGTAATTGGCAATAATTGGCATTTTTTTAGACCATAGACCTGTCTCTGGGCCAGGCTCTACGGTAAGTGCCTTACTTGTGTCCTGTTTAGTCCTTATAACAATTCTGTGAGGGAGATACTACTATTTTCCCATTTTGTACGTGATGGAACCAAGGCACAGGTAGGCAAAGTAACTTAAGGTTACACAACAAACAGTCACAAGCCTACCTTGAACCCACAGCCCCTGCTCCTAAGTACTAAGTTAACTCTTCAGACGCTCGTGGAGCCCACTCCATTCCAGCAACCCGGGCCAGTGCCGTTCCGTGCTCACCCAGACCGGGCCCCGGGATGTCGACCCCGAGCAGCACTGTCTGATGGGAACAGCATGCCAGCCACACACATCATTTAGATTTTCCTGAAGCCACATTAACCACAGATTAAATTAATGCTGATAATATGTTTTTAACCCAATATATACAAACACTATTATTTCAGTATCTTAATGACAAAGATTTATAATATACAATATTACATAAAGATAAAAAGCTATTGTGATATTTTATAGTCTTTCACTAGATTAAGTCATTGAAACCTAGTAGATATTTTAGACTTTCTGCACATCTCAACTTAGACTAGTCACATCTTTAGTGCTCATTAGCCATATATGGCTAGTGACTATCATACCGGACAGTGCAGTTGTGAAAAGAGGTTGATCCCTGGAATGAGGCAGATCTGGTTCCAATCCTGCACTTACCAACTGTGTGAGCTTTCTCAGCTGTGACATGGAGGTATGACATTCAGGAGCAGAAGTGAAGACAATGAGATTTCCACATATAAGACTGCATACCCACCTAGCGCTCTGCACCTTAGCACAGGCATTGGCTGACAGATGTTCTGGGCAGATGGCTTTTTCTTCCCATCCAGGAGAAAGAATGTGCTGTGCACAGCCTCCAGCCTCTCTCTTGACTTCATTTAAGCCCGTTGAGCCAGTGCCTCTATGTCCACTGCCTCCCCTGAGTGGGAAGAGGTCTCTGGCTGGGGAGAGGCTCCTAGTTTGAGGCTTTGTCTCCTGAACCATCTGGCTGAGCTTTGGAGAATAGGTGAGCCTGTAGCCCTTTTTAGGGCACATTTCTATGGCTCTGCATATTCTCAGAAGCCCATTCCTGGAAAAATTATCCCCAAGCGCCCAAAAATGAGCAATCAGCTATCTCTCCTATCAGTGGGACTCCCTTTCAGTCAGCTTCCATGTTCCTACTGAGCATCTTTGGGCTGGAAGGGTGTTTAAAGAGCATGTAATTTACAACCCATTGTTTTACGAAGGAAGACTGGTCCAGAGAGCAGATATAACTTTCCCAGGCTCAAATAGTGACAGTACAGACTTAAAACTTGACTCTTTGTATTTGCATTCTCCATCTGAAAACACACGGAGGTGGATCCATAGAGATTTCTCTTATGGACTGCTGATGCTTCTGTACGTGATGTATTCATCTTTGTCTTTTCACAATCTGCATTACGTTCTAAGCACCAGCATCTAAGGACAAGCAGGTTGGTGTGCATTACTCTATTCTCAATAGCCTTCAAATGTGTTTTCTTGCCAGTTTTCAACCCTTGATCAACTGGTCTCAGGTAAACTTGAATGTAACCCAGATTAGCCTATTTGTGAGTAGCTGAAGTAAACCATAACCTATTTGACCATCAGTTTCATTCTCAAAATATAGTATGAAAGATTTTATCTTTGTATTGTTGATAAAAGGCACTGCTCCCCATAACAGACTTTTATCCATTAGCCTAAGAATTTTTAATTGTAATGTAAGCTTGCATACAAGGCAAAAAAAAAAAACAGAACTATATCAAATGTACAAAATTCAGTACCTTTTAAATGACAGAGAGGAAAAATTATAATCACCGACAAATTCTCAATGTGACTATCTCTGAGTATTTGTCTATAATCCCTTAGCAAATGCACCTTTTATTCACACAGTTGTACACACTCTAGACACAAGTGCCATTAATTAAATAACACATTCAGCAAACTCTCAGAGCCATTAATTATCAGAGGTAGCCTGCTCCGTGCTGGGTTCTGAAATTCTGTTACAACAGGAGTGCACACGAGAGCACGGGGATATGCCAGAGGAAGGTCACCCTCAGAAGCACGATAAGGAGGAGCTGTCAGACAAGGTAAATGACAAAGCACACATGCCTTTAACTTTTGCTTTGCCCCTCTGGAGGGCTTGAAGGAAGGGAAAGTGTTTCACATTGCAGGAACTTTCTTTCCCCAGATTAGTTTCTCTCACAAAAGACACAAGTATATATAGAGTAATCTTTTTTCATTTTAACTGAGTCTCAGGGAAAAGTAATATCAACTGCAGATTTAGAGACAAATAAACCCTGTTCTTCATCAGCTCCATCAGAATGAGAAGGCCTTTTAGGGAGAGTCTTTGCTAGGCACAGACATGGGCAAGTGGGTGTAAATGGAGCAAACCTAAAAGACAGAAGCCTTCTGGCTCTGAGGGGCCAACAAACACATGCCCAAGGAGAACCCTGAGTTTTCCAGGGTTGGTTTCTCTGTTCTGCCTTCTCACTTCCACCACTGAGCTTCAAGGCCTGTGGTGTTTCTGTCTCCAGGACACTGTGGGAAAAAGGAGGGGATGAGCCATCCTCGGCAATGGTAAATCACCCACAGCAACAAGCTTGGCAATCATCTTTCTTGCATGTTTGCTGTCCCTATTTAATTTATTTCTTCAAAGAGCATGCAGTGCTGAGTCTGCGCTCACTCCACAAAGGACAGCCCCAAGCTCACTGCAAACACAGAGGTCTGCATCTCCGCTCCTGAGGGCGCTGGCTACACGGTTCCCATAGCTGCTTTCTTTGCCCTAAAGGACATGAACTTGCAGCATTGGGGAATAGACCCTGTTTACACTTTCCCATCCTAAGAAGTTGTGTTAATCAGCATGTGTGACATGTCACAGAAGAAGAGTTGTGAGTTAGAGACCTTGCTGGGAAGTTGCCCTGCTCTCTGAAGTCCAGCCTCACAGTGCTGGGTTTCTGTCCACTGCACTTGGGATAACCCTCCTTATGTCTAGATGAAAGGACAGTTGTGTTGCCATGGAGACACTAATCAGAGTGGCTGTCTGATCCTTGCCATCTCTCCCCTACCTTTGCCTTTACCTACTTTCTCTAAGAGATTGCCACCAGTGGCTTTGTGGTCCAATTTCTGACTTCAGTTTATTAAGAAAAAGCTGAAAAGCAGAGGTCAAGGGTGCCTGCCCTTAGAAAATTGCTCACCTTGTTTTTGGTGTGAGCAGAATGACTTTTCCATGGCTGTCTGCCTCTAGCCTGCTAGGAAATGAGAATTACTTTTCAAAGAAGGGAGTTGTTGCAGAGGAATTTTATGTTACATTTGAGAACGTGATCACTTGGTTCTAAAACCATTCTGTGTCAGCCCTCGTGTGGATGTAAAGCAGGTCACTTTTGTCCTTCTCATGGGCAAGAATCACTGCCTGTGAAGAACAGCACTTGTCCTGTTTGTGTGGCTGTTCTAAGAGTGCAGAAGACGGACAACTTTACTAGAGACTGAACATTTGCAGCTGGAACCTGCTGAAACCTATCCCCAGCACCTGAGTTGCTTTGCGGCATGTGGAGTATATTACAGGATCTAGAAGCAGACAGCTTGGAGCTCCTCACCATCACCTAACTGTCAGCGGTTCCCCTCCAGGGGCCAGGCCCACGCTGCAGGCTGGTTAGAGCAGAATTGCTGCAGTTGGAATGGGAGCAGGGCATTTCTTAGACCTCCCCAGGTGATTACAGTGAGCAGCCAAGTTTCAAAACATTACCTTAAAAAAAAAAAAAAAACAAGAAAAGCCTGTTGAGTTTTTGTGGTCCCATATCTGCCTTTTACACTCTATCAAGTCAGACTGACTGTGGCCAGTACCCATCCACATTCACCTACAGAAGACAGAGACATTGACCTATTTTTTAGCTTCAAAGCAGAAGAGGCTCTTTCTTTGGGTCAATGGCCTGTAAGCCTCCATATGCACATTTAGTAAAAATATGTTACTTTGAATGCCTGCAGAGGATGGTGACATCTATTGAAAACAAAGGACTCAGCACCATTTTTTTTTGTGGAGAAAGACTTTATCAAGCCTAATGGCGCCTGCATATTCCAGAAGAAGTCAGAGTGCTCCTTTGGCACCCCAGTTGGGGTCCCTTCGGTACCTCTGCTTTCACCCTGTGCTTACTAAGTCAGGAGAACAAAATACAAACTGACTTCAAAGACCTTCCTGAAGGATTAAGGGAAAGACAAGTGAAAAGATCATAGTGCATCCATACAGGACACCATACTTAAAAATCATCCAAATGTTCTTCATTAGCCATTTTTAATTTCGTTCCCAATGTAAAGCTCCTCCAAAAATCTCTTCACTGTTCAGAGCAATGGAGTTTCCCCTTTGTCTGCATCCCTTATTCTGCAAAGCAAACCCTTGAAAATGAGCTTCATTGTATGACCTGTTATTCTTCAAGCCCAGCCTTGCAGGGGAGGGGAGTCAGCCAGTTCGCCTGCCACTGTGTTTATTAGAAACTTAGAAATATTTGAGAAACCTCATGATCATTCGCATGTTAATCACCAGTCAAACTTCAGGCACCCTGAGCTCTCTGCTCTCAGAACTCTGGAAGCACACATTTTCTGGACAGCTCACCTGCACCTGCCCAGCTGCTGCACTGCCTCCCTCTGTCCAAGTTTTTCCCCGAATGAGATGGAAGCCCCTTCAGGGTATCACCCTTCACCTCTCTGCACCTCCCTCTAAGCCTTACATGTCAATAAATACTTTTGTCGATCTTCCCAGAGAGCACTGAAAACACTGCTGTCTGATGGTGGTTTTGAAGGAAACTAGAGACCGGAAGAAGGGTGCATAGTGGGTGAAGTCTGATCAGAAGACAGGGAGACAAGTACGTTGCCCAGAGGCACCCTCTCCCAGAATGAGGCATAATCACCCCCATGGAGCTAGGTACTGACATGCACTTGGTTGGACACTCATGGGTCTCTGTCACCTGGTTTCTGACTGGCACTGTGATAGAGCAGAAATAATGACAATAACAGAGGCCTATACTAGTGAGTACTTACAAAGCACAGCTCCAAGTGTTTTTCTGTATCAGCCCCTCAGGCGTCCCCCCCCCCCCCAGTGTATGTTTCACATTGCCAGGAGACACATAGCTGGTGTATGACAAGGCTGCCCTTCAGACCCGAGCCTTGTCAAAGCCAGGCACGTCCGCTTGCTGTACTCTGGCAGGAAAAGCAAAGTCTGCTTCCCATGAGCTTGCAGGCTAGTTGAAGAAGTTAGGCCAACAGTTTGGACGTCAGAGCTGTGTGAGGGGTGGGCTGCAGAGCACTGTAAGCACGCTGACAGAAAGCCTTCTCAGGTGTGGATAGCGGCACCCACGGAGATTCAGAAATTACAGGGCTGGGCTGGGAAGGGCGGGTGCGGGAAATAACACTAGGCCACAGTGTTCAAAAGACCAAAAATAAAACCGAAAGAAACTTCTCCTAGGACATAAATCTGCCCTAGACAGACGAGGCGGAGGAAAAGAAAGGGCACATCCATTTTCAGGCCTGCACAGGTGCCTCTGACTCAAAGTCAATAACTGTTCAAGGACAAGGGCAATGATGAATGATAGGGAAATGACCTATGTGTCCAGACAAGGTGGGTGGCGCTGGGCACAATGGGGGATGATCCCAATGTCATAAAGGAATGAGACAGGCCCCTTTCTCCAGGGGGTGCAGACTGACTGGTTCATACACCCCACTCTGCACCCCTCACATACAGACATCAGTAGATCTAGGGCGGAGCAGATCCTACACTCAGATGTGAAAGCTGAAGCAGAACTGATTAGATTTCCATGTTCTGGATTCCAGAAGGGGCCAGACACAGTTCCAAGGAAGGTTCTGCCTGCCCCTTGCTCTCTGACTTTGTTGTGATGTTGTAGAAAAGGGGTAGTGCTAGACTCACTGAAAACCCTCTCCATGTACCGGAGTCTGTACTACATTGGGGTACCCTTGAACTCACACTGGAACTGCCAGATGGATGGATCTTCGCCCCTTAACCTCCCAGGTGAATTGCACTCAAAGCCACAAATAATAAGTAAAGCTATTTAAATCTTCACTGAAATCCCTTGAGAACACTGAAAGGGAGGTCCATCTGTGCTTCCCAATGCCGTTCCTTAGGATCTACCCCAAACATCTCCTAGTGCCTTGTTTTTCAATCTTCCCCATATATTATGAAATCTGGCCCATAAATCCCTCATCCTTCTTCCCCTTCCATTGAACTTTCTTTTTGTTGCAACCCTCTGCTTTCCCAATGTCCTCCAAGCCAGAAGCCTTACCTACTCCTGACCACACCCACTTTTCTGACACTTCTCCTTAAGGCTAGAAGCCAAGGCTCCTACAGATTCTCCTTTGGGGTATGGGAGGGTGTCAGAGCTATGAAATGTATTGCTATGATCTAGGCATTATCTTTCCTAATAGGATTAACCCCCAACTGCCACCGCCTTTTCTATTTTATGAGAAGAAATTATTTGTTTTAGGCCTGGCCCCGGGTACTCTAGGTGACGTGGCCTTGAAGCAAAGCTGATTCAGCCTGCTACACACTATCTCAATAGTTCCCCAAATTCAGGGGCTGAGAATGTCAGATTCCTATGAAGAGCTTCTTAGGAAGTTCTCTCCAGATTCTTGGGCCTCTCCCCATATATGTTGATTCAGGAAGTTGGGGAGAGACCCAAGAAATGTGTCTGTTCAACGGGTAATTCTGATAACAGCTCTGTTTGAGAACCTATTCTGACCTAATTACTAAAGGTATGGAATGGCTTCAATTTTATATAAGCCTTGTGTCCATAAAATAGACGCTTACAAGACCTTGTGGCTGACTTCCGGGGCATGGGCTATGGGCACAAGCTGTAGAAAACGTGAGGATGGAGGTAGGACAGGCATCAGAAGGGTTGGAACCTGCCTATTTCACATAATCTTCTCACAACCCCTGGCCTCTTGTACAAGGTTAATGGCAATCTAACAGATTCATAGTAAGCAAATTTACATTTTATGTATTGCCATGACTCCAAAATTGCTACTGGTTCTAACTTAAATGTCTGTTTTTATGTTCCATCATTCCCAGGCATGAAAAGTACCTCGAACAAATCCCAAGGCATGAGGAAGTGGGCCTCGTTCTCTAGGACCCTGCGGCACTGGAAATGAAGCTGAGCAGACTATTACATCCTACAATTCTGCAACCTTTTGCAAAGCATTTTATTACACTTGTAGAAGTCAGCAGGGTTACATTTCAATCATGATGACTGACAGGCTAACTTCAAAACAACAGCATGGGCAACCTTCCACACTTCCGGTTCTGCCTACTTAGAACCCTTCCTGAACTGTTCCTTGGCCTGGATGGAAATAAAATGGTAGTTAAAATATTTATCTCGTGTGTTGGCTAACTTAAAAATTGATGTTTTGAGGCTCTGAAAGTCACAACGGAGAAAGTCCATCCCTTAGAACTACTTCTGTGCTCCATGTAAACAAAAGGTGTGTTAAGGCTGAGATAAGATTTAGAGAGTTTCCGTTTTGGTAGGTAAGAAACTAGAACGAGACTCGTGCAACCTTTCCTGGGTCACAGCCTTCTCCTATAGAGAAGCAGAGTTGAAAGAACCTAAGATGGCTAAAAATTAGCTTCTGGAAACTAACAAACACTTATTGTGGGAATCAGGCTGTTGGAAGGTAAGGAAGGGGAATGGAGGAGCTCTCTGCATGTCTTAGGAAGCACGCCCCACAGCCACGATAATCAGTTTCTTTAAGGAAGGATGACAGAAAGAGGCCTTTTCTTCTCTTGATATATTAATATAAGGAGGGATTACAGTTTAGAGAGAAAACTAAAATACATCAATAGCAGTGCTACAAAGAAGCAAAAGCAGAACTTTTTTTTTTTTTTTTTTCAGGAAAAGCCTCCTTGAGAATCCCTTTGGTCTATGGGCCCCTCCCTGAATCCAACACCATCATTTCTGGAACAAATGGCCACCCACTGGGTGGCTTAAAACAGCCGAAATTTGATCTCTCACGGTTCTGGAGCCCAGACATCCTGAATGCAGCAAGGCCGGGCTCCCCCAGAGGCTCTAGAGCCATCTGTCCTGGCACCGCTGGCAGCCCTTCCCATCACCTCTGTGTGTCTCCCCTCTGCATATGTCTTATGAGGACACTTGTCATTGGATTAAGGGTCCACTCAGACAATCTAGAATGATATCACAAGATCTTAACATCCTTCGCATAATTACATGTGCATAGGCCCTTTTTCAAAATAAGGTAACCTATCTTTATGAGGGGTGCTATCTGACCCACTACTTGGACATTTGGCCTTTGGTGGTTTCCAGTCCAGTGGAAGTCAACAGACTGACTGAATTGCACGCCACTTCAAATCTTCTGTGTCTTTGTCAAAGCCCTGTTTGTTGACAATGATTGGAGGTGACTCCTTGAGACTTGGAAGCCCTCTGGTTCCCAAGTGACGTCGGAGGCTTCTTTCTTAGCTGTGGGTAAAAACGACTACGATGTGATCAGGATGTGCTCGGAAGCTAAAATGCCAGTGAGGGAAGGTGGCAAGTACCGGTAATTTCACCAAGCTTGAGGGCTACTGATTTGTGGACCAGGTCAAACATTGATCTTATCTCTGTTTTAATAGCAAATGCCACCAAAATGCCTGGCCCCTAACTCTAAGGCTAATTCCACATGTCACTCATTGGCTTTCAACCCAAGGAGTAAATAAAATAAATAAACAGCCGCTGATGAAACAATGAATTGAGTCATACTGCAAGCCTGCCGGCAGTTTTGTTTCCATTTTGTCTGTGCAATTAAAACCCTACAGGAGCCTCAGCTCTGCCTGTGTACCCATCAGTTTCCTCATTCCAAGCTCCTATGACTCTGCCCTGATTTGCAGGCTGTGGGCACAGAAGGCCAGCCTGAATCTTAGCTCTCATGCCAGTCCACGCTTAGCTGGAAGGCATGATGGCTCAACAAGGACTGTTTAAGAGTGCTTTGTAAGGGATGCATTAAGAACTAACAAAGTCTTCTGATACCAGCAGGGAAAAACCCAGCTATTACTCCTTTTGCTAAAGTGGGTCTGGCCTGCACTGAGAAAATGCATAAGGCAGAGGAGAGCAATGCTTAAGTCAGAACAATGTTCCTGGCTACAGCCACCTTTTCTCTCTGATTTTTTTCTTAGACATAAATACCCACTTGCCTGCTTCTGTTTTTCTTAAGAGCTGGAGAGCTGCTAATTTTGTGGTAAACAATAGATAACTTGGAGGTAGATTCGGGTCCATCTCTGTTATGCTGGTCCCTCTCTCTGTTGACAACATTAGAAGGAAGATGTCTTCTGCTTATCTTTGTGTGTTTACTCTTCAAACCCTTTGCCCATTTCTTATCTTAATTGCTCTACCTGAAGTCAAAATCCAAAAGGTGGAAGAGAATGATACTCTGTTTTTGGCAAGGACCTTGAAAGAATGTTTTCCCATGATTACCTCCACCACCCCTACCCAAAGTTATAGAACAATACCTCTCAAACCCCATCAGTTCTTTCAGATGGTAAGAAGGGGCTGTGTGTCCCAATGAGCTGAAGCCACTCCCATCTCTCCTCTTCAGTATCCAAGCTTGAGACTCAGGTCTGGCCATGGACCTACTTCTTCCAGTGGTCTGTACTTTCTAAGTATACTGCCCAACATGCTGATAAAAGAAGAAAATAAGCTTTTGTCATAGACTTATTATAGATATATTTGCAAATGTTCTACTTAATCCACACAAGATCCCTACATGATACATATGGAAATTTAGGCAACTTGCTCAAGGTGACAAAGTTGGTATAAGTGGGTTTGGGGTCAACTTAGGTCAGATTCCCCAAACCTATGTTTTTAGGAGAAGAATTGTAACTGAGGAATCTCAGCAAATTAAACATATACCTTTCCCAGTTTTCTCCTGAAATGTCTATTGAGTTGGCAGGTTGGTCCTTTGTACTGATGTTCAAAGGAAAAGGGGGCAGTAATATTTAGGAAAAGGCAAGGAATATCCAAACATTCTCAAGTGAAAGCATCCCTCTGGTCATGTAAATAAAGACAATTAATGGCATTCCTATATCTCAATAACATATGGGAAAGGTGTTACCAAAAATGCTTACAGTAACTCTGAGACAAATGTGCTCAAAAAAAGGTAAATAATTATGTATCTTTGAAGTAAAACCCTAGTGCACGGTTGGTGGGATTGCAGACTGGTACAACCACTATGGAATTTTCTCAGAAAACTAAAAATGGATCTACCCTTTGACCCGGCAATTCCACTGCTGGGTTAATACCCTAGGAACCCTGGAACACCAATCCAAAAGAACCTATGCACCCCAATGTTTATAGCAGCACAATTTACAATAGCCAAGCGTTGGAAGCAACCTAGGTGCCCATCAGTAAATGAATAGATAAAAAAACTGTGGTTCATTTACACAATGCAATTCTATGCAGCAGAAAGAAAGAAGGAGCTCCTACCCTTTGTGACAGCATGGATGGAACTGGAAAGCATTATGCTAAGCAAAATAAGCCAGGCAGTGAAAGACAAATACTATATGATCTCACCTTTAACAGGAATCTAATCAACAAAACAAACAAGCAAAATATAAGCAAAGACCTGAAATTGAGAACAAGCTGACAGTGACCAGAGGGGAGAGGGGAGGGAATTTCAGGGGAAAAGGGGAAAAGTTTACAGGAACAAGTATAAAGGACACATGGACAAAACCAAGGGGAGGTGGAAACAGGAGGGAGGTGGGGAGGGTTAGCAGGGTGGGGGTAAAAGGCAGAAAACTGTACCTGAGCCCTGGCTGGTGTAGCTCAGTGCATTGAGCACAGGCTGTGAACCAAAGGGTTGCCGGTTTGATTCCCAGTCAGGGCACATGCCTGGGTTGCAGGCCAGGTCCCCCAGTGGGGGCCACGGGAGAGGCAACCACACATTGATGTTTCTCTCCCTTTCTCCCTCCCTTCCTCTCTCTCTCTCCCAGAATAAATAAATAAATACTTTTAAAAAAATCTATAAAAACCTGGACCTGAACAATTAAAATAAAATAAAATAAAATACAAAACAAACAAAAAACCCTTAACACACACACAAAAAAAAACTAAAACAACCTAAAGTAATTAATATGTAATTACTTAATTGTGAGGATTGAAAAATGGGTCAGTCCTACTTGGAACAACCACCACCACCAAGCATGGTCACACACTTGCAGCTCATTTCAGTTCTGAAAACATCTTGATCATCTACTATGCATCAAAGGCTGTGGCTCAGCAGCCAAAAATGAGGTTGTCCCCAAGGTACAGCTAGAAAGTAGAGTAACTAGATTGCAGCAGGGAGGGGAATAGGAAGAGCCAGGCTACTTTCAACAAGAATATAGGCCTTACTTCTAGGCAACAGAGAATTTCTTTTTCTGAATCTATTACTATTACTATTCTTTTTCACATAAACCTCACAAAAGCCAAGCAGTCTTTCTTCTTTCCTTTCTCTCTTCCTTTTTCTAGTGTTTATTTAACAATATTTATTCAATAAATATGTATTCAACACCTATCGTGTGGCAAGTATTGTACGTACTAGGTGCCGCTGCTATAATGCAGAGCAAAAACATTTGGAAGTAACTATTACCCTCCTCTGTAGATGAGGAAGCAGAAGTTCAGAGTTTGTGACTTACTTAAGGTTGCACAATAGTAATAAGGCATTTCTGTGCATCAAAGCCTGGGGTTCTTACCTTTAAGCCAAGCTGTTTCTCAGAAGGCAGGACAAGAGAGACAGGAGATGCTCTATGGGTTAACTCATGGTTTCCTGTACAGACCAGGCCCAATAAACATACCTAGTTCCCCCACATCTAAATTAGCTGAGGGAACTCAATCTAGGCCTCTAAGGTTCAATTGCTGTTGATCTGATGAACGTTTGCTAAGTGCCATCTGTGTGTACACCCTGAGGGTGGGAGTGGCTCTGAGAGAGCAGTTCAGCTCCTTATTTCACCCTGCAAGTACCCTGCTGTCCTCTTCCTTTCTGACAATAGAGCAGCATTTGGGTCCCTCACTGAGCATTCTGCCTGGCGACCCTAGCGACAGCGAACATCTCCCTGTCTGATGCTGTTCTTAAGGAAGGATCTGGAACGAGACCCCCAGATTCCCAATGGGCCCCATACTGCGGGTCCAAGGTCGCACCTTGGTAAACAGACTTCCATCCAAGTTGCTTAGATGTCCTTCACCACTTTTATGTTTTTCTATCCCACTTCTCCCATTTTTCTCTGCCTCTCTTCTCATTCTTCTCTCTGCCAGGAGGTAGGCTCACAAAAGCAAGTTCATAACCTTGAAAGACAATCTAAAACAGTGGTTCTCCATCAGTATCACCTGACAGGGAGGGCTTGTTAGAACTGATTGCAAGGCTCCCCCTTCAGTGTTTCCCACCCAGTAGGTCTGCAGTGTGCCCGACACATCCTCCGGTGGTGCTGATCCTGGGCCCACACTTTGAAAACCACTGGCCTAAAGGAATGTGTGTGGGTTTTTGTTTGTTTGTTTGTTTTTGTTTTTTAATACAAGTAAAATAACTTGCTTTCAGTGCAGAATCCAGCTTGTTTCCCAGGCCCTGCATTTAACATATTTTAGTCTATAGGTAATGAACTGCAAGTTAATTCCAATCGGGCCACTCAAGCATTTCCAGTAGGTTTTTAGAGTTATTTAACACCACAGAAGACTTCTTGCCTGGGCTAATTAAGTGATTAGTTTAGATCGATAGTAGATGAACAAAGGAAAAGTGGGGCAGCTACAGCTCACTGCCAACTTGATAAAATGGTGCTTCAGCCAAGAGAAGCAGCATGGGTTTCAAATGGGCTCAGCTGCTGAAGATTTCAGTGTTATTTTCTACCATGGAGGTACAACCGACATAGAACATCATTCCAGTTGCAGGTACACAACAATGATTTGATATTTGTACATCTTCTGAAATGATCAGCATGACGAGTCTCATTAACATCTAGCACCACACACAGTTACAAAATGTTTTTTTCTTGTGATAAGAATTTTTAAAATTTACTGTCTCAGAAGCTTTTAAATATGCAACAGAATGTTATTACCTGTAGTCACCATGCTGTCCATTATTTTATAAAGGGAAGTGTATGCCTTTTGGCCCCCTTCACTCATTTTGCCCATATCTCACCCCCACCTCTGGCAACCACCACTGTGTTGTGTGTCGATGAGGTTGGATTTTATTTTGTTTTGTTTTTAGAGTTCACATGTAAGTGAGATCGTACAGTATTTATTGAAAACCTCAACATTTCCATCTTCAGGGAAATGGAACTTGCCCTTGTTATAGCTGGAACTCATCGAAAATCTATTCTAATTTAAGGAAGGTACGAAAGCTTTGGAAGTTTGTATCAGCTCAGCAGTCTCAGGGTTTCAGGATAGGGAATGGTAGAGGGCCTGCACCAATTGTGCGTCAGCCGCGTGCCATTAACTTTGTGATGCAGGTAGTACTGTCCTGACTTTCGAACAAGGAAAATCAGGGAATATGTCACCCAAGGTGGTAGTGATGATGATGATGACTATAATAATAATAGTGCCCAACATTTATTGAGCACTTATGGGATTATGTTCTAGGCATTTTTGTCCAAGTACTGTGTGTTATCAGTTCAGCCAATCTTGACAAATATCCTCTGAGTAAGTTCTACTATCCCATTTCACAGATAGGAAAACCGCAGCACAAGGTTGTTCAAGTTGCCCAAGGTTATTCAGTTAGCAAGTGTCAGACATGGACTTGAATCCAGTTTGTGTGAACCCAGAATCTATGACATTGTCCTGGCTGAGCTGCAAACCCAAGCTGACCAAACTTGGAAGTCCCACTGCCCTGCAGTCCAGACCCTTCTCCTGGTAGGGCTTTCACTGACACCCAAAGACCAAGGCTAAATATCTCCCCCATCTCTCTATCCCTCTTTGTATATCCATAAAGGCCCTCAGAAACTGGTGCGCTGGATCCTCGGGCTTCCAGGGAAGGTGGCTCTACCTGGGAGGTAAGCAGGTCATTACTCTGGATGCAGGTTTCCAAGCTTCAGTTTTTCACAACCGCCCCAGCCTTCCACATCTTCACCATTTCTACATACTATCTATGCCATTTACGCAGTACGTTTTCTTCTACTCACCTCTTCTTTTTACTTACATTTGTTCAAGGAAACTAAAAACTACTCTGCCAAATGGAAAACCAGTCTCTGTTGCCATAAATGGAAGCTAACCATAAGGATGAATACAAAGTTACTAAATTCCAGTTACCACCTGTCTATCAGCTGCTGAAAGCTCTGCCTTCTCACTTTATTATAAAGGGACATTAGTGCTAGAGAGGTGTTAAAATATACTAGCACCAGGCAGAGTCCTGCTCCTTGAGGACAGAAAGAGGAGTGGAAAGGGAATAATGTGTCACCTTGTGATCTGATGGTTGTTGTGGAAGTTTGGTCCACTGGGGCCACCTGAAAGCTGTGTGTGGCCTGGCTGTGCCCTGCAGCCAGTGAGCGGCCCTGCTGTTTTCTATGCAGCAGGCACATCTTGAACGGCTGCCTCAGGGAAACAGGCAGAAATCAAGAGACAAAAACAATCACACTGCCAAAGAAGCAGAAGGAACTTTCAACAGAAATAGTGATTATTGAGGAGTTTTTTCTTCTGAATAGAAATGCCTTTGATAGTGCATTCCTCTGTTCTGTTATTCGGTTGCAAGAATGAATAAGCAGGAGGGGAAAATGGGCACTTTTGTGTATTTCCAGCCTCTGCCATAGAAGAAAAGTGATGGCCCAACTTCAAGGGGGGATTCTCTATTATCTGTAGCTCCATCTCCATGTCCATCTGAAGGAAGAGAGAAGAAGAGGAAGAAAGGAAAGGGAAGAGAAATAATTCAACAGAGAGGGTTTGGGAAGGTACCCCTACTCCCAACTCCAAGGACCGTAGAACATTCATATAGTCTTCAGTGGCCTGAGAAAGCAACTATATGCCCCTTCACCCATTTTTCTCTTCTCTGGCTCAGTTAAGCACATTTGGAGATATAAATAGTATAGATAGTTATAAACTTTAAAAACTTTTTTTTAATAAGAAAAAAGGCAAACCAACAAACTGCCTTTGCATGAAGTATTTGGAGCACAAAGACCCCCCTCTTGGTGAGGTCTTCCCAATGGTGGCCAAGCACATTCCATGGCACAGACACTGTGCCAGGCATTTTACCGCCAACCACCAAGTAGTCCTTGCAAGAACCCAGTGAGATAAATCCTGTAATTCCCCCCATTTTCCAGCCTAGGAAAGGAAGCTGGAGAGTCTCAGTAACTTGCCCAAGATCACGAAGTCCATAAATAACACAACCAGGCTCATAACTACGTCTATTCTGCACCGAAGGTTTTGGTCTTAACTATCAAGCTCTGGTGATTCCCTGATGGAAAGGAAATAAATATTCATTATCATTTCTATCTAATTATATATAATTAATTATATAATTAAGGCCAACACAGAAACTAATAGAAGCCAAATGCTTCCCAAAGGCTCTATTGACCTAATGTTAGTTTGCATAGTTTGCAAAAGATGCAGGAGGCTGATAGCTTTCTCATAGTGAGATCTTCTCTCTCCTCCCTGTGCACATCACAGATCGAGTACTAGTAGAACAATCACATTGTTACTGGACAGAAAGTGGGGTCCAGCCGCCCACTGCCTGGTCACAGGCAGATTCTGGAGGCAGATGTTTGGTGAAAAAAGAAAAGTTTTTTATTCAAAAACTGCAAAATTTTGTAAATGCAGACAACTGTACCTGAACAACAATAAAATTATTTTTTTAAAAAGCTGCAAAATTTGGAAGAATGGCAGGCCTCTCCCTCAGAGCCCATCGCCTCCAGAACACCCAGAGAAAAACCCCACCACCCTCTGCCAGATCAGTCCGAAGCTGCACCTGGAGGTCCTTCTCCCATTTAAAAATACCATCCTTCGGAACCGCAGGAAACCGCAGCACAGACATCCAGGTGGCCGAGCCTGTTCCTGGTTGCAGTGCAGCTTCGGGCTATTTCCTGTAGTCTGCCTGTGTAGGGGCCTAGGGCAGCGGTCAACCACTGTGGCTGGCTGTTCGGGGGCTCCATCTTGCCAGCGGTGGGGCACCCCAGGCCCACTGCCAGGGCCTGCTGATCCCACAAGAACTCCAGCCTGCACATCTATGCTGTGGAAGATGTGTGAGTTTCCGGAGGAAAGATGTATGAGTTTCTTCTTCTCCTCTGTTTAAATCTCCCAGCCCAAACTTTCACTCAGAGAAAGTCCAGCCTCCCCAGCCAATCCTGTCCTTTTCCTAGGCTAGACTGGCAGGTCTTACTCCAGTGCAGCTCCTCCCCCTTCTGACACTTGCCTGAAGGGAGTAGGAGGATTTTCCCTTATGCAAACATTTCACTGACCTCTCGGGTGCTCCATGCACTGCCTCTTCCTGCTGCATCTCTGCTCGGGGATAGAAAATCTGTGGGTGTGGCCTTGCTATCAGAGAGGCTTTACCCTCCTCCACTGCCTCTAACATTTCCTGCGGCCCTTCCCTCTGGGCCTGGCCATGCTGTCTGGTCAGGTCTACCTGTATCAAAATCACAGCAATCGAGTTTTTTTTAATTTAATTATTTATCTTAAGAAGGGAAGGGAAGGAGAGAAGGAGAGAGATATCAATGTATGGTTGCTTCTGGTACATCCCCTGCTGGGAACTGGCCTGCAACCCAGGCATGCGCCCTGATGGGGAATTGAACTGCGATCTTCTGGTTCATAGGCCCGTGCTCAATCCACTGAGCTACACCAGCCAGGGCAGCAATCAAGTTTTATTGAACACTTAGTAGGCACCAGATGTTATGCTAATATACCCCATGATGCTTTTCTTAATCCTCACCAACCATCTGATGACATAGGTGTTGCCTAACTGAAGCTCAGAGATATTCAATCAGTTGTTCGAGTTCGCTGAGTCTGTAAGGGGCAGAGCAGGAATGGTGAACCCAGACCTCCCTCCACAGACTGCAGAGCCCACACTGGGACAGGGCGCAGCAGCAAGATCAGGAAGCACACAAGTTAGGGGCTCTGCACGTTTCTCTTTCAAGACTGCAATGATGGATGGAAGGAACTCACAGGAATTTCTGAGGGACTTCTAGAGGATCTGCTAGGCATCTTTCAAGGAAAGTCATCCAGATCAAAGTCTAGCTAGAGATGGGCTCTTAACAAAATTCCTGTGCTTTCTGCACTGCTATATGGAAAAAAAAAAAAAAAAAAAGAATGCCATCTTCTTTGAGGGTCTCAGGCAGGCTGCCTGCATACAACCAAATTCAGAATTGTCTGTGTATGTTAATCAGAAGGTTGGAGAGTGGGAGAATCCAAAAGCCCTCCAGAGTTAGTGTTCTGGAAACTCTTTAAAGTACTAACCCTACATATTTTATATTTCCTGGTCTAGCTTCAATGGGCAAACTTGAATTGCATCTTATGGTTTAATTGTGCAGAATGAGAAGATGTTATACCTAAGACTGATCCGCACTGGGATATGTACAAAATCCAGAGGCAACTTGCTAAAGAAATGCGTATAGCCAGGACCTTTCCCAGGGAATTGTTCTGTTCATCTGGGGCGGGGCCCAGCGAACTGCATCCTGGCAACCCATCCCAGGAGACTGTCAGAGAGCAGACAGAAAAACACTGTTCGATTTCTCCTCTCTCTGGAGGTTACAATCCCAAACTCTGATGCTTCCTTCTCCGGCAAATTTTCTCTGACCACCCTCACTCAGCTCTGTACCTCAGTTCTAAGATTCTATTGCCACTAGGACCTTCAAATTTTTTTCATGTATAATACTTCATGAATAAGTGAGTGAGAGACACAGGGATGGGATGGGGTTAGGAGAAATGAATGACACACACACACAGAGTAAAGAGGGAGGGAAGAAGAGATTAAGTTGTAATCATATGGTTTGAGTTTCCTGGATCCAGCTATACCTGAAGCCAATATACCTCTGACCTTTTTATTTTTGTGAGCTAATAAATACTTTTGGAGGTTTGAGCTACTAAGCAGGTGACTGACAAGGAAGGACAGAATCGAAAGGAATGAATCCTTTTTTTTTTTTGCTTAGAAAACAGATAAATGTGAATAACATTATTGTTAAATAAAAAAAACACCACTTGCCCTGCCCTTGTGAGGCCGAGCCAGGACCCCAGCGCCTTGTGAGCTCATCATCACCATTAATATTATGTCAATCTAATTTTGTGGTTTAATTGCCCGGGATTCAGTGCCCTGGGGAGCCATAGGTACACAGTTGATGACGGTGGTTCCCCGAGAATTATATCAGAAGGTATTAAAACAGAAATTGTGTCATGTCACCATGTTTCTGTTTCCAGTATCAGCAGCTGACTGAAAGAAAAAAGCCCCTCTGAAGCAAACTCTGAAGTCTCACTGGTTTGAGTTTTCATGCCAGAGGCTACAAAGCAAAAAGGAAGCAGCTCAATGGAACCAGCTGCCTTGTGTAGCTCTGTAGCTTTTTATGACAGATTGGAACCAGGAATCCAGCCAGGGTTGCTTACAAGTGTAAAACAGTGAGTGGTTCCTTGTGTCTCTTACTAACTCTAAAAACTTTTGAAACATGTCTTTCTTTCCTCTTTTGTGCTTTAATTTTGGATCCTATGTTTCCTGGGATCTCAGGGGCCTGAATTCCCATTGTAAGCTTCTGACTTTGGTTCCCTGATACCAAATTGTTGTTTTGAAGACAGAAATGGGATTAAAAGCTGGTCCATTGACCCAGCACACCCCCTGCTTGTTCCGGGCTGCTGAGCCCCAGTGGACAGGCCAGGGTCGACTCCTCCCCACCAGAGTCGGAAGCAGAGCATCTCCCAAGCTCCCTGCAGCTGCAGCTCAACAGCTATCCCAGAGCCGAAGCCTGTGTTTGGTGCTTCACACCCATTCTCTCCTTCAGTTTTCACAGTTGCCCTCTTGGGTTGTCTGTCAGCCCACTCAGCAGATGAAGACAGCCAAGCTCATAGAGACTTAAGGGATTTCTCTGACATAACACAGTGAGAAGCGGCAGAGACCAGGTGTAAGCCCGGCTCTGTGGGACCTCAAAGCCTGAGATCTTCATTGTTTTGCTCCTGGAGGAGCAAAAATGAGCAAGTATTTAGGAACAGGGCTTGGAAAAATCTATGGCCCGTAAGCTGAATCTGGCCACACCTGTCATTTACATATTGTCTATGGTGCATTTCTTCTACAACAAGAGAAGTGAGTTGTGACAAAGAATATATGGCCTGCAGGGCCCAGAGGTCTAAAAATACATACTATGTGCCCTGAAAAGAAAAAAAATTACCACCTTTATTTTAGAGCACTGAATTAAAGAATCGATTTGACTTAAGAGTCTCTTCCCCTTGCTAGCTGTGTGCCCTCACATTTTCTCTTTGAAGTTTTGGAGATCCTGGGAGCACTGGCCACAGTGAGGCTGTGGTGAAGATCAAGAGAAATATTGCATTTCAATCAAGCACCTGGCACAGTGGCAGGCACCTCCAGGAAAGGCAGACTCTCCCTTGCCCCGCAAAACCATAGAACACCCAATGCAGCAGGATAACGTGCTAATTCCCACTGGAGGACCAAGAAGCAGCACTGAAGGCCCGGCCGGGGGTGCAGGGTGAGGACGTAGGTGAAGGACAACCTCAGCTGTCCGACCAGCCTTTCTGGAAGGCCTGGGGCTCTTTCTGGAAGGCCTGGTAACTGGCCTCACCAGGGGAGAGCAGCCCCTTGCCTTCCAGAACCTCCTGAATGCCCAGTCTCTGGAGTTGGGCTCTGAGAAAGAATGCCTAAGAATCAAGGTCAATATAAGTTGTTCTTCACAGAGGACACTGTTTTATTTTCCTTCTTTTAGCCCAACATGAAAGGCAGTTATAAAATAAAAATTAAATGGCTCACCCAGGACTTTATTATCTTATCAATGTGTTGGTGATTCCCATGAATAGCTGATCTTAACACCAATGAGAGTGGAGCAAATAGGTGGTTTTCTTTATTGCAAAGGTGAAATGTAAGTTTGTTTATCATCTGTATTTTAAAGTTCTCAGCAATGACTCAAGTTAGCTATGCACTGAATGGGACATGCTGAATGCATTTTTATGTCAGCTTCCTTTTCTTCTTCTTAAAACATGAACATATATTTCAAAAACCACAGAGCTCCTGTTGGCTTCCTTGGAACCCACACAGGGGCTCTTTGTGATTATGCTAATAAGAAATCCCAAGGATACTTCTTTCTTAACACAGCCCAGGGCTTTATCCCACTGAAAATTATCTCACATTAATTCCATGCAAGTACAACACTGAACATCGGAGACAGCTCAGGGTTACGGGGAAGAAACTCACTACATGAATGTGTTCTCTTCAACACTATAGCCCTCAGTTTTCCACACCAAGTTGTTCTGGCCAAGAGGAGAGACTGTGAGCTCAGTGATATATTGAATGCTTAACTCAACTTCATTAACTAGAGCTAAATGCTAACACACATTGTCCCAGCTTCCAGCACAAATTAACATTCATAAAGCACATAATTAGCCACCACCCAAATGTTCTCCATGATGAATAAGCCCTCAAGAGCCTCAGGACTGCTGTTGGATTTTCCTCAGATGGGTCTGTGGTAGCAGCCTAGTTCCCACACGTCTCTTGTCCATCAGCCAAATGAGCTGTGAATTGACAAGGCTCTGGACAAACTCATCCAAAGTCAATAATGGAAGAGCAAGGAGTCTTAGCTGCTTTCCTGCCTATGTATAAGAAGGGCTCACAGGGAGTTAAGCACAAAGTCAGGGCAGAGGCAGAAATACAATGCCATTTTCCTGACCACCTGCACTCAAACCCTGTTTGCTGAACACAAAGAGCTCTTGGTAAAATCCATATGGGCACTGACATCTCGAGAAATGTCCATCCTCCCCAAGACACCTGCCTCTGGGTGGCTTGTCAGGCGCAAAGATCTGCCATCTCTTCTGACCCTCACTGAGAGAGGTTAAAGGATTTCCCTGAAGGATAACAGAATATGTTACCCCAGAATATACAACACTGGCATGTAGAACTGAAGGCAATCAGGACCCAGGTGACTCAGGAAAAACTTTTTACCTTTCTTGTTAACTGCCTGGATTTTGATGGGAGCCCGAACCAAGCAGGAAGCTAATACCAGAGAACTGTCTGACCAGAGAGACTTCTCCAGATGACAGGGTGACCTTTGTTTACCAAACATCTCTTCCCACCTTCCCATGAATTGCCTGTTCCCTTCTGAAGCCCCTAGACCCTACTTTTCTATAGCTCCAATTGTCTGGCTGCTTGGGAGTGTTCTGTCTTTAGGAGCTTCCCATAAATGCATTCATAGTTACATTTGTTTTGCTCATGCTAATCTGTCTTTTTATTATAGAGGGGTCCCAGCCAAAAACCTAGGAGAGCAGAGAAAAAGCTATTTTCCTCCCCTACAGCCCAGAGGTGCACAAGGGGCAAAGACTGAATAGGACGCTAAAACTCTGTCTGCAGCTCACTTCAAATCAACCCTTCTCTGAGCCTCTGTTCCTCGCCACCCCCTGTGCTAACACTTGTGACCCTCCCCATGTCTACAGTTAGAGCATCTCCAGACTGGGAGTCTGTCCCTTTGCCTCTCCACTTCTTTCTTTGTTCTTGCTCCTCCGCCACCACTTTAGGCCAAACCACTGTCACTGGTCACTGTTAGCCTGATTTTGGTGACAGATTCCTGGCCCCTTCTCTCAGATCCCATACTTTTTAAAAATAACTTATCCTCCATACATTAGCTGGATTCTCACTAAAAGGTGTCAGCCGGAGCCCATGATTTCCCACTGAGAACCTTTTATTGGCTCCCTGTTGTGCACGGAATGAAGCCCAAACGCCCGCCCTGGCCTACGAGCTCCTCCAGGGTCTCACCCTGCCAACCTCTCTGACGCCTGCTCCCTCCTTTTTTTCTCACCAAGTTCCCCTTTTCAGATACAGCTTTTCCTTTTTATAATTTCAAATACACCAAGCTCTCTCCTGCCCTGATTCCTTTTCATTTTCCGTTTTCTTCTGCCTGGAATGTTCTTTTCCTCAAGGTTCACGTTTCAGCTGAAATACTGCTTCCTCCAAGCAGCCTTTGCTGTCCAGTCTAAAGTGTATCTCCTCCCTGTCATCCTATTTATTCCTGCCCTCCCTCTTCTCACATTCAGGAAACATTGCGTTTATGTCTCTACGAGCTCACAATGGAACAGCAGTATAGCATCTTCTCCGTTATCCCACAGCTGCCTTCCTACATTAACTGCACTGCAGACTTTGAGCAAAACTTCTCCTGTCAGACAGAGTGACTGCATGACTGAACTGCAAAAATGTCCTTAGCATAATAAGTATCCCCATGTCTTTCACTCACACGGACTGAAAAGCCACACTAAAGCATCCAGACTAGGTGATATGTTGATAAAACGGACAAGCTCCTGGGCTCGTCATGGGAGAAGGGCATTCTAGCATCCATTCCTCACTTGCTAAGAATACCTCAAGGATCCGTATTGCTATGGGGCAAACCAAGGAAAGAGGCTAACAGAGGATATAAGAAGGCAGGATCTTCCTGGTAAAGGTGGTCCCCAAATCTCTTTGCCATCCATGAATATTCAGAGCCATTTCAAAAGTGTCCCCAGAGGTTGCACTCATGGACTCTTTGCTGAATGAAATCCTTTCTAGCCTAAAAGGATTCTGTAGAAAAGACTTTTGATTTTTCTGCTCTGGCTATATAACCTTTTCCTCAGCTAAATGCACAGGCTTTGAAAGCTTGTCATTCCAGGTTTTGGGCCCAAGTAGTTGAAAATCCTTTACCCTGTGACACAAAGCTAGATCCAAAGCTCTGCCTTCTGGCCTTCCTCTGGAGCCACGCCCGTCGACAGAGTACATTTTGTCCAACTGAGAGTCCAATCCCAAGCCCCATCCCTCAAACCCTGTACTACTTTGGCCAGTTTTGAGGAAACTATAAAGAAAAAACCTAGTCCCAGGCAGGATGTCCTGGTCAGTGTTTCCTATGGTCAAACCTCCCTCCCTACCTAGACCTTGACAAGCTCCCAGTGGACAGAGGTTTTATTCAAGACTCTTTACAGGGCCCCTAGTTTACTTATAGTCTGTGGCAGAAATGTAGGACAATACTGCTAGAAAAAGGAGAATTTTAGGAAAAATAGTTTATTGCTCCAATACTAAAAGCAGTGACTGACTCTGACAGGTGTCTGAGTTCTGAGATATCCGTAAGTGTCCACACAATGCAGTTATTGAATTAGGCACACATATGTGTGATGTACTGTACAATTTTTATAACTATTTATTTTAAGCCTTCTTCCCTTCACATTGCAAATTAATACATAAAACCAGATGCTGAGTATCATGAGGCCCCCATCAACAATGAGGTATTGATTTCTCTGTGTAAGGATGCTCCCCAGAACAAGGCTAAGAAACGAACCTCTGCTTACTTGGAGATTTGAATGTAGCCTTCTGATGGTCCTGCAAGCAAAAAGGTAAGTTTTTTTTCCCCCAAAGAATTATTTGGCTACCGTGCAATAAGAAGTGTTTGAAAGCTCCCATACCACCCCTTGTAGCAAACTAATTTTCCGTGGGTAGTTGGTCTCCTGTGTACGATAAGTAGGTCTGAAGAAACTGCTGAATATATTCATTTAAAATAGCCTCTGCACCGATGGCTGAGAAATTTCCACGGGCCTGTTGCACTAGAGTGCTCTGCATAACTGAACACTGTGTCTGCAAATAAGACTAATAACCATTGTTGTTCAACGGATTACCATATCATAGATCTTAATAGTCTACCAGAAATGCTTCTCTTAGTAACGTTTTTTTCTGTGATCAGCCAACCCTGCACTGACGGTTGTCCATACAAATGAAATGGCCACCATTTCTCTTTTGCCTATCTGCCTACTCACCTCTGTTCTTGGCCAAATTTCTCTACCTTCAAAATATGGAAATTGGACCAGATGGTCTCTGAGATTCTTGAAAGATCTGACACTTTCTGGGTTTGGAAGAACAAAACCACCCTCTTTCAAATGCTCAATGTGTATTGAAGGGTGGAGATTGGCTATGGTTACCAGCTTGTAGGGGGCAAAACTGGTATTTGGATTGTCTCTACAGCCTTAGCTTCTCTTAGCACCAGTGTGCTTCTCTGGGCAGAGAGAGTGAAGTCACTCACTCTGTGACCTGAAAAAAGTATCTCAAAGGCTTACAAAAAAATATGGATATTTCCTGCTGTTAACTGGGCTAGTACTATCCTATTCTCAGTAGAGTTGAACACGGAGCTCAGGAAACCAACATCACAAGACTGGCTCTTACATTAGTTGATGGAATTCTCTCTACAAGTTAGTTGTACGATCTTCTGAATTCCCATGTGGTAAATAAAGATGGGTCTGCTACACTCCCAGAATTTGAAGTGACAGAGCCAATACCTTGGTATAATTCCCTCACTAACACAACCAAACACATCTGCACTCGAGCACGCACACACACACACACAGCTGACGGCAGCAGATCAGGATCGCACATCCAGGGGAGACCTATTGCTTAGTAAACTTAGATAACAGCTCTTCATGAAATGTGATACCCAATGGGCACAGGTGAAATATTTCAACTGCTCATTATGGCACCAAAGTCTCCAGTCAGCAAAGCTATTATAGCAACCTCACAGTCCACGCCTCTTCCTCATGGCTGTGGACCCTGGAGGGGGCCAGGCTGAGAGCCCTGCAGGCGGAGCAGGCCAACTGGGAGGCAAAGGTGGCACTGCTCCCAGAGCATGGCCTGCACGCCAGTTTCCTCCAGGCCACCCACAACCCCTGCAGCTTTGCTCCCGCTGACCCTTCTGCTTGGTAGGGGCAAAGCTGAGTGATGCAGACCTCGAGCTCCTGTGCCTGGACCCAAATTATGGTTTCTCCACTTCCTTTGTGGCACTTGACTTGTTTAAGCCTCCCTTTCCTTCTTTACAGAATGAGTACAAACAATGTTATCATCTTTAGTCAAAAGGCAGTTAAGAAGATAAATTGAGATTAGACATAGTGTAAGGATCAAATTCTGTTCTGAGAAAGTAATATTATGAGAGCTTCCTAGGGCTACAGTAACAAATTACTATGATCTCTGTGGCTTAAAACAATGTAAATTTTAGCTTGTAGTTCTGGGGGTCAGAGGTCTGAAGTCAGTTTCCATGGCCTAAAATCAAGGTATTGGCAGGCCAGCACCCCTGCTGGAGATCCCAGGGGAGGACCTGCTCCCTGGTTTCTTCCAGCTCCTAGAGGCTGTCTGCAGGCCTGGCCTGTGGCCCCTCTGCCCACCTGAGGAGCATAGCACTCTGACTTCTGCTTCCATACTGCCATTTCCTCTGCCCTTCACTCTCCTGCGTCCCTCTTATAATGACCCTTGTGATTACATCTGGCCCACCTAAATAATCTGAAATAATCTTCCCACTTCAAGATCCTCAACTTAATCATAATGTGTAAAGTCTCTCTTGCTACGTAAGGTAAGCTACGTACGGGGCTCAGGGACTAGGATGTGGACATCTTTCGGGGGCCACTATTCAGTGTCCACATGCACATAAGTGATTTTTACTATTGTCTTATTCCTTCCCATCCTTTTCCCCTTTCATTAGGTAAAATATACATACACTAAAGTGACAAATCTTCAATGTTCACTTTATAAGGGTTTATACATCTGCACCCCTATAACCACATCTCAAGTCACTCCAAGAACAGGTTTAAGAGAGGAACTCAAGAAGATATAGATAAGTGGAAGCAGATACCATGCTCATGGATAGAAATAATTAACACTAATAAAAGTCCATACTACCCAAAACAATTTGTAGATTCAACACGATTTCTATCAAAATATCAATGGCGTTTTTCACGGAACTAGAACAAATAATGTAGAAAATTATAGGGAACTATGGGAGACTCTGAGCAACAGAGCAATCTTAAGAAAGAAGAACAAAGTTGGAGGTATCATGCTACCTAATATCAAACTCTGTTACAAGGCTATAGTAATCACAACTGCACAGTACTGGCATAAAAACAGACACATATATTAATGAAACAGAATAGAAAGTACAGAAATAAACCCATGTCTATATGGTTCATTATTCTATGACCAACAAGGCAAGAACACACTACGGGGTAAGACAATTATTCAATAAATGGTGTTGAGCAAGTTGGATAGATACATACAAAAAAAATGAAACTAGACCACCTTCTTCCACCATATACAAGAATAAACTCAAAATCAATTAAAGACTTAAATGTAAGACTCGAAACCATAAACTCCCAAAAGAAAACACAGGCAGTGAAATCTGACATTTCTCTTAGCAACACATTTTCTTATATACTTCCTTGGGCAAGGAAACAAAAGAAAAGAATAAATAAACTGGACTAAATCAAACTAAAAAGTTCCTGCACAGTAAAGAAAACCACTAATAAAACAAAAAGACAACCTAATGAATGGAAGAAGATATTTACCAATGGTACGATTGACAAGGGGTTAATATCCAAAATGTGTAAAGAACTCACACACAAAAATTCATTTAAAAATGGGCAGAAGATCTGGAGAGCGAATACACAGATGGACAATAGACATATGGAAAGATGCTCAACGTCACTAATCATCAGAGACATACAAATTAAAAGGACAGAATAGTCTGTAAAATACAGCATATGGAACATGGTCAATAATATTAGAATACCTACGTATGGTGCCAAGTGGTTACTGGAAGTACTGGGGGGATCACTTTGTAAAGTATACGATTGTCCACCCACTATGCTATACACCTGAAATGAATACCACATTGAATGCAAACTCATTAAAAATGAAATTAAAACATATCAACCCTGGCCCCATGCCTAGACTATAGCCACCCAAGCTCGATGATATCTATTGCATTATCTCCATAATCACCATTATCCTCTGAGAAAAGATACACTGTTGTTGCTTATTAATTAAAATTGGCATGTGCAAAGCACGCCTGTTTCCTGTGTGCATCATAGGACCCACTAACGGAAGACAGCCTGGAGAAATTCCAAGCTGTCCATTCTCGACATTGATCAGAAACAAATGCTGGCAGGCAAGGCTTATTTGGGGCAGGCGGGATTTTGAGCCTGAAGTCATGAGTCCACGATTTAAGCTGATCCAGGGAAACTCTATCCTGGGTCTGTGGCCTGGATTTGGAGAGGAAGCACTCTCTTCGCATTGGGCTTGTGGACTGTAAGGCTAACATAAGCCTTGAGTTGCCAGGGCACCACATACTGCAAGGTGTGTCCCTGGAGTGAGGCTAATGTGGATGAAAGAAAGCCCAGAGACAGGGAAGAGAGAGACGCCTAATCCTGGGGACTTCGCGCAGTCCCGAGATCTCTCCGAACTCAGAGTCACATCCCCTTCAAGACTTCGTACGACAGTTGCATGAGATACTAAGATCCCATTTCAGTTTAAGGCAGTTTTACTTGGGTTTCTATCATTTGTTACTGAAAGATAATTTTAAGAGATATAATCATCAGGGTTTCTGCTCTTAGATTTTTTTCTCTCTGGACATACTGAGGCCAAGTGTGCAGTGGAAACCACACAGCCTTGGGCCCCCACAAACAATGAAACCTTCCTTTCTAAAAGTAAAAGCAGCAGCTCTGCTAGAAATGGCATGACAAATCTTGACTTGAATTACCACTCTACCAAGACCGAAAAAGCCCACATAAACAATGCTAGGTCAACAATTTGCCAGAAATAGCAGCTGAACCGGGATGCTGAAACTCCTGCTCTACGGAACGTCACATCCTGTGCCCCAGAAGTCCTGCATCAGCAGCAGTGTGTGCTCTATTGGACAAAATCAAGATAAACTACAGAATGAGCTTGGTTCTCCAGTTTCTGCTCAGTGAAATTTTATTCTACGATATTTCCATGCCAGTGCTAGAGTCAGTACAATAAGCTAATCTGGTATAAAAGTTCTACTCAACACAACAGCTAAAATTAACTGAACATTGTGGTAGGTAGAATCATGCCTCCCACCAAAGGTGTTCACATGCTAATCCCAAGAATTGTGAACATACCATGTTACTTGGTAAGGGAGAGAATTGAGGTTTTTTTTAAATGGCATTGAGGTTGTTAATTAGCTGAGCTTAAGTAGGAACAGGTGGATACAACATAATTCCAAAGGTCCTTCAAATTGAGAGAGACAGACAGGAGAGGGGTCGGAATGATGCACTGTTAGATAAACTTGGCCCACTACTGCTAGCCTTGAAGATGGAGCGAGAGTGGCACAAGCCAAGGAATGCAAGGCTCTAGAAGCAGAAAAAGCAAAGCAACAGATTCCCCCCTAAAGATGCTGTATTTGTTTCCTAAGTTTGCTATAACAAACTCCCAGAGACTGTGTGGCTGAAATAACATAGGTTTATTTGGTCACAGTTCTAGATCCATGCACATGCATGCCTGGTGTCCCCCTGTGTCCACATTTCTTTCTTATAAGGACACCTTTCAGAGTGGATTAGAACCTACCCAGACTGCCTTGTTTTAACTTAATGACATCTTTAAAGACCTTACTCCAAATGTATTTGCATTTTGAGGTACTAAAGACTAGGACTTCACTGTATGAACTGGGGTAGCATAATTAAGCCCATGACAGGTCCCAGAAGGGAAGACGGCCCTGATGCCATCTGGATTCTAGCCCCCAAACTCTGAGACAATAAATGTGTGTTGTTTTAAACTTCTACATTTGAAGTGATTTGTTATGGCATCCCTAGGACTAATAGAAGCATTTAATATCTGCCAGGCACTGTGCTAATGTTAATAAAAGTGCTTTGCTTTTATTAATTTAATTTTTACCTTTCATATCAGCCTCATAAGAGGACATGATCTCCATTTCCTACATGAGGAAGCAGGGGCATGGAGCTGCTAGGTCTCCACCCATCGCCATGCTGCTAAAGGAGCGAGGCCAGAACCCAAACTCGCATGCAATGAATCCTTGGGCTGTGCTGCTCACGCCCCATCCCACTGAAAACACCGAGGACCTGGAAACTTGACTTTTTAAGCAGGATGGATAAAGAGCAGTAACAGAGTCACAGGATGAGCAGGGCCACCTGGGCCCAGCCTCTCATTTTGAAAATGAAGAAAACAGAGTCCAGAGAGATGAAGTTGCCTCCCAAGACCCAGAGCAAGTTCTCTGGGGCCAGAGCAGAGTCGAGGCTTCACGACTCCCGGGATGCCAGTCACTCTTTCTCCTCTGACAATATGATGAGCGGCCTCATGTCCTCATGTCATCTCACTGAGTTCTTATGCACCAGGAGTCTGAGACCCAAAGCCACAAAGTTAGAAAGTTGCATAGCCTGGTCTCAGCCTCATGGCCAGTTCCAAGCCCGTCCACCTCAACGTACCTCTTACAGAAATACCCCACCATGAGAATACAGATTGATATTTAAACCTATCTTACATTCTTGGTAGGGGTTTGGGGGCCAGGCTATAGCCTGTTAGGTCTCTTAAAATCAGACTTAAGGCAACTTCAGAAACAGGAAGAGCCTTTGACATTTTAATCTGAATCCAAAACCTCAGACAAACAAGAGCACACAGTGGCTCCATTTCTATTAACTTATCCAGAAAAGTCAACAGTAGCAGAGAGACCTCTGAGCAGCAGATTGTGAACCTGCCACAGGAATGTCAGGCTAAGATGTGGGCACCTCCCGAAGGCCCGCGCACTTCCTGCTTCTCGGAAGCTCCTCAAGATCCAGCTTTATTTCCTGTCCCAAACATCTTTCCTTTCCATTCGTGAGGAGGGCTGCCACAGAGCTGATAAAGCTAGGAGTGAATGACTTCCTTACACAATTGAGTGCTCAAATGCTATAAATACTCCTAGCCAGTAACAGAATTTAATTAACATGATTTTCAACAAGAGCCGTTAGCCTATCCTGGTCAAGATGAAGAAGACCTGCTATCACTTGTATACCCGGGACTGGAGGAAGTAGCCATGACTTTCAGCTGCTGGGCCTACAAGGCCTGTGGAGCTTTCTCACCACTGAGTTCCAGCTCCACTGCCTCCTCTTATGATCTGAAGGTGGATCTTTGGAGGGGAATTTGCAGGGGACGGCGTGGATATTTCTGTATTATCCATTGGTTGCTAAAATATTGACAGTGAACATCCCAGAAAAGTCAGCTGTCTTTGTGCATGTGCAACAAAGTTTTCATGAGAATTGTTTTTGCTGAAATTTAAGGGACCTAATTTTCAGACTATAAAAATGGTGTAAAACATGGGGAAAGCTGCTGTGGTTGATTTGCTTTATGTTAACGTCCTTGGGCTCCTGCTGCCCACTGAAAGGGACCAAACTAGCAAATGAGAACATCCATGATGCCGCTTAAAACCAAATTTCATTACCACCAAATGAGACTGCACTCTCTGCAAGCGATGGAATTTTGTATTTACTTACTTTTTAAAGTGGGATTTTAGTTACAACAGATTGAAGAACACAGAAGGCATGGAAACTGATTAGGGATGAAATGGTAGTCAAATCCGACTAGTTTTAAATAAAAATGGAGAATGGATATTACTGAATTTGAAACACTGATGCGTTAATTTATTGCTTTTTAAAAAGGGCTTTTTATGTTTTTCCTTTTGTCTGGAATATTCATTTTGTTACAATATTCCCCACTGGGGCAAAAGGGGAAAGGGAGATTAGGAAAGGAAGAGAGCCCGGGGTAATTGCATATTCCATTTACCATGACGCAGTCTCAAGCACCATACTGTTAGAAGTCCTGTTATCACACACACATTCCACAGGCTCAGTCCTACTGCAAATATGCTCAGACCACTCAACCAGACCTGCAGAGGACAGCTCCCTGTAATTTACTGTGTGGTTTAACACCGTCAAGGGATTCTTTACCTGGTCCAAGTGTCTTTCGTTAAACACACATACACACACACACACACACACACACACACACATTTCTTAAGTTTTCACATCAGTCCCAAAGTGCTCATTTGTAAAAAATTCCTTTTGGTTTAATTACACTTTCATTAAGCCAGAGACCATAGAAGCACGTATATGACATCGCCTGTCATGGTTCTGTCGGCCAAATAATTGAGTAATCAATTATCTCCTTCTTAGAAAATGGCATGATCAAAGGTATTATAGAAGCAATTGGATTCATTCTCAGAAAGTGGTGGAACAATCACAATGATTGTCAATTGTTAACTGCTTCTGATAAGTGTATAATGAGTCCAATGTTACCCTAACACTGTGGAAATTAAAACCATCTCTCTTGAGTTCTCTCTACTAAGCAGAATGAGGCCTGCAGAATACTAGCCTGAGCTTTCAATTGCTTTCTTCAGGTGGATCAAAATAAAATTAAGCCCAAACCTGAAAAATACTGGTTTAATTAAAGAAATCCACCAGCTCATGTATTATACATCAGCCACATTGTTATAACTATGCTGGGTGTAGGTACTAAAATTACAGCTGATTCCAAAGGTTAAGGCACTTTTATTTAGTTTCAAAGAAGAGAAGAAAATGGAGGAATTCATTATTTAAATTTTTATCTGCTTCTACAGCTGGAATGACTTCATTCATTCCAGCCATAGAAGAGAACTTGGCGGAAATAGAAGAGAACTGTGGGAACTTGTCAATTCCTGGTGAATGAGAGATACTTCCTCCTCTTGGGAGGGGCTCCGGCGCTGCTACAGTGGTCCACAGACAGAGCAGCCAGGACACTAGGCATCTCAACCCTATGGATCACCCCCTTTTTCTCCCAGCTTTTCTTTCTTTAATCCTTGTCTAAGGATATGTTTAATGATTTGAGAGAGAAAGAAAGAGGGAGAGAGAGAGAGAGAAGAGAAACCAATGTGAGAAAGAAACATCTGTCAGTTGCCTTCCATAGGTGCCCGGACTAAAAATAAAACCCGCAGCCTTTTGGTGTACAGAACACCCCCCCAACCGAGCCACTAGGCCAGGGCTTTTCTAGCTTCTTTAAAAAAAGGCATTGCTCTGGCTGGGTGGCTCAGTTGGATGGAGCATTGTCTTGTACACCAAAAGCCTGCAGGCTTGATTCTCCATCAGGGCACATGCCTAGGTTGCGGGTTCAATCCCTGGTCGGGGCGCATACAGGAGGCAACCCAATGGTGTTTCTCCCTCACGTCAAAGTTTCTCTCTCTTTCCCTCCCCCTTCCTGTCCCTCTAAAGTCAATAAATATATCCTCAGGTGAGGATTACGACAAGATCAGGTGACTGCCACTATTTTTAGCAAACTCTAAAAATATTATGAGGAATACACCTCCCAAATTTCTTCCTGGATCTTTTAGGACTTTTGGAAGGGAGATCGTGATGTTTTTGTTTTTTGTTTTTTTTTTTAATCTTCATATCAGCAGTATTCAGTCTGACGTCTGTCAAGTAACAGATGAAGGAAGGAAGGAATGAAAGACATCTGATCTCCACAGCGCTTTACTTTCAAATTTTCTTTTTTTGTTCCTCCCTACTCCTCTGTGTTTTACTACCTTCTAGAACTCTCAGGAATTCTCGAAATGTGATTTTCAGGTGTGTAGGACAACCTGATCCCTGCTTTGTTCTTCCAGGTGGCCTGTCATTAGACAAAACACATACATGCTCACTGTTATTCTTGAATACTGATCAATTTTCCTCTTTACAGACACATCATATTCAACAGAACACTCATTCTGTTCTCCTTCTTGTGAGGTAGTGCAGGAAATGACAATTTCCATTTCACAGACCAGAAAACTGAGGCTCAGGAGAGGGCAGGCCTTCTGGCAGTGAATATAGGATTCTTTCTCTTTACACACAGTGTCATAAAGATTACATTTTATAAGGTGGTTTTCCTCAACAACCAAAGAGGTTGAGGTTAGATAGAAATTAACAACAGCAAGGTTTAAGTCTCACTGGGCTGGTGGGAGTGGAGTGTGCAGGAATGGATTAGACCCTCCTTTAGCACATGACTCTGGACAGACCCTTAGAATGGGCAGGTGGGGCCCCTGGAACACCTCCGCCTTCTGTAGGGGATGGCAACACTGAAAAGGGTTCTTCCTCCTGCTCTGCTTGACTTCGTCTGGAGGATCTCAGCGGGGAGGCTGGTTGCTGCCCTTTCAGAGGGCACCACTGTGTTTTCTGATTAGCCCTTCACTGCCTCTGGTGGTAGTACTTAGGCTTCCCCGGGGAATGCTGCCCCTCGCACAGGGTCTGGGACCACGTTGGGTTGATGAGCCCACATGTCCTGGATCACGTGCAGTGTGAGGCACATCCACCCCAATGTAGCCCTTTTGCTGACTCAGTGTCCTGCTCATCCTGGTTGGTCTTTTCTGAGGCCTGGTGGTTTATCCTTCTCTCGATTCCTCACAGTGCCCTTGTCTTCCAGTCAATGTTTCTCTTTGCACTGATCAGCCAGACTTTGGCTCTGTTGCTTACAACCAAATTCAAGCAATTAGCTGATACAGAAAAGACAAAAGAAAGATTTCTTATAGTTTGAAGGGCCATATCTGTCACCTGGGGATGGACATGTCTGAGGTCTGTATGTCCTGTGTGTCAGCTCATGCTTCTGCTAGGCCCTCACTGCTAGAATAAGTGCCTGTCACTTTCCACTGTGGTGGATAGCCTGGGAACAAGGTACTGCTGTCAGAGACCAGACCGGAAAGTGGTGAAGGGCAAACCCTTTCATGTCATCCGTTTAGTCTGAAGAGAAAACTTCCTCATGGGCCAGCAAGAAACTTGTAGGCCTTGGATCTGCTCTGTGTCTGGTTTTCAGCAGAACTAAGATATAATGTGGAGAGGTGACATTATTTGTTATCAAGCATTGGAGGTGATAAACAATGAAAGGAATCTGTGAAGTCCTAGGGTGAAGGGAAGGTATCTTCATTTCTGGAACATGGAGTGGAAAGTGATGGAACACACAAGGTGGAGCCAGTCCCGGGGTGAAGGGTGTGTTTTCCATTTGAAATGTGTTGGGGTAAATCTGCTCAACTCTTCCCCAGACTCTTCTAAACACCTTTCATGGCTGGAAGATGCCGTATCTGGGCGAAGGGAGAAAATCTGGACCTTGAGTCTCATTCAAGACACAGTGTACTCCAGAGGATGGCTTTCCCTGTGCTCGAGGATTTAGATAACAAGGAACCGGACCTGAACTTGGACGCTTCGTCCTCCTGCAACTCACTCTCTCCTCCTGGCAAATCCCTCCAGACAAGAGCAACAACTTCCATTAATTAAACACTTAACTTATTCCAGATACTGTGCTAAATGCTTTATATTCATGATTTCATTTAGTTTTCACACCAGCCCATGGAGCCAGCTCTGGGTTCCTGCTGGGCTTCAGATCAACCTGAAGAGATTCCCCACCTCAACACACACACACCCCCTGTGAGGTTAGAAGCAGGCACAGCTGTACTCCTTGTGCGACATGTGCGTGCTAATGACACTACCCAGGGAATATGGGGACTTGCTGTCTCAAAGCTCACTTTTTGCTATGCCACAGCCCCTCATTTCAGAAAGTTTAGAACAATCTCTGCACTTCCGTTTGCAGAAATGTAAGTAACCATCGGACTGTGTTAGTTCTTCAACCACATCTAGTTTCAGTGAAGCCTCACCCTCATCCTGAACAGCATTTCTGCTTCAAGCTTTCTTCGAAATGTTGAAAAGCTCACTTTGCCACCAGAGGCACATGCTGTCACTCACGTCTTAGTGGGACCGAGCCAGGAAGTAGCAGAGCCAGAATTTGAACCCATATCAGAAGACTTGCCAACACACTGACTGCTGAGAGCCCTGTGAGGACTGACCTTGTCTGAGTGACATCTAATGGTCCAGACACAAATGTCTGGCTACCTTTGCTGCTGTGCCACCAACTGCCCTCAATGGCCCTCGAAGGTACAGAGACCTGCAGGGCCCTGGCTGAGCCCCCCTTGGTATGTGATTGAACGTGACCAGGCCTGTGATTGAACGAGGCCTGTGGAGCTTTTTCCAGGCAGGAGAAAAGGACAGTTACCATGGGGAGACACTTCCATAAGATGCCCAGGAGCCACACACCCAGATTTGGAATGAGATTCTTGAAGCATCTCCTATACTCTCCCCAGCCCCTCCCCCACAAAATCCCCACCCTTCTGGGATTCGGGCAGAAGAAAGAGAATCCCTCTTCCACATGCCCACCCCTCCAGGTTCTTAAGGGCAGTGCTCACACCTCACCAGCCTTGCCCTGTTCTGCAGTTTAAGCAGACACCCTGCCTCCCTCCCTGCTCCCCTGCATCAAGGTTTCCAAAGCTGTCTCTGTCCCAGTCACTCCCCATCCTCACTGTAGATCTGGGGTACAGCACAGATGCCTCAAAAATACATGTTACAATCTCCCCCCAGGCCCTTCCAACAACCACTCCTGGGAGACATCCTGCCAGGTCCTTTAGGAATGTGACCCAACTTGATTTTCAGTGTCTTACTCTAAAATAGCCATTACTGTCACCTTCATTTTCTTGGCAGGGAAGAAACAATAGAAATAATCTGACTCAGTGTTTTCTTTTTAATGGGTCCCCATGCTACTGGGTGATTATGCTCTGAAGTCAGAGAAACATTGTTCATGCAAAAATACTAGTAAAAGTGAAGTAGAACATGCATTTTATATCATCAACAAATAGCAAACCTTATACAAACTACAGTTTGAGGACTACCAAGCCTGAGTAATGATAGGAATAAAATCAACATCTATAGGCGGATGTGAGAGTTTTTAAATGATTCTACTTTTAAGATAACGATCAATTCTCCAGAGGTAGAAGAGACATGAACAGAAAATTCTGATATTCTTGCTTGCTGCCATTTGTTGCATCGTATTTTAGTATTAATCATCAATTATTAGAATGCATGTTATTGCCCTGGCTGGAGTGGCTCAGTGGACTGAGTGCCAGCCTGTGAAGCACAGGGTTGCCAGTTTGATTCCCAGTCAGAGCACATGCCTGGGTTGTGGGCCAGGTCCCCAGTAGGGGGTGCGTGAGAGGCAACCACACACTGATACTTCTCTCCCTCCCTTTCTCCCTTTCTTCTCCTCTCTCTAAAAACAAGTAGATGAAATATTTTTTTAAAAAGAATGCATGTTATAGATCTGTTTGTTACAAGGAGTAATTTAGATACAGGATCTATATCTAGTAATGGGGAGTCTAGGGTATAAGATGTCTAAGATTTTAAAAATGAAACTTCCAGATGACACATCCTTAATGCGCAGTTGAGAACTCCAGGTTCAGGGGGAAGGGACCTAGAGCCAGGTGTTGGTCCCAGGGAGCCCTTACCCTCCAGCCTCTGGGCTGGGTCTTCTGCCGTGACATGCCCCTCCCATTGCTGTGAATCACTAAACTGACATGGTTCAAACTATAATTAAGTTGTTTGGCATAGAAGTGACTGGGACCCTCACTGAGTCATGTTTATTCTACAGGAATTCTCTGCTCCATGAGACTACACCAGTGACACTTTTTCTGTGTTAGGAAGTCAGGAAAACATTCCCGTATCTGTCTTGTGTTTGTATCATGGTTATCATATGTGCCATACAAACAACCACCAACTTAGAATATGAGGAGACATTCTTATATGTGAGGGTAAGGCTCATATGAACAACCCATTATGAAAACTATGCCCATGCAATGTGCCAGGCAGTTTTCCAAATACTTTTTGTGCATTTTAATATTTAATCCTTAATACTGAGATCAGAACCCTTTTTAGCTAATTTAGAGTTATTAATACTGAGGTACAGAAATGTCAACTGACTTGCTCAAAGTTGCTTGGCTAGAACCTCTCAGAGCCTGACTCCAAATCCACAGTCGCAGTCTGTCTTGCTGTGACTCTGAATTGATGAAGGTGCTCAGTACGCAAAATCCCCACTGCCTGCCCCATGGTCTCCAGGTAAAGTGGAGTCACAAGGATTAGCAGAAGAGAAACAAGAGGTTCTCTTGGTCCTTGAGGATGGTCACTTGTGAGTGCCCTTTTCACTGAAGCACGCTCAGTGTACACTGAGCCAAAGTATCGGTCAGATGCTGTTGCCTTCACAAGTGCACACAGAGAACACGGCTTGGGAACTTGCTGGTGGCCACGCCCACATCCTCTGTTTTCTAGGGTCCTTTCTCCTTTGTCTCAGGCCTGTGTTGCTAGGCCACAGTTCATCTGGGATTGTTTAGTTAGTCTATAATATGCCAACATATCAGATGGAACCCAGAGAAGTGACAGCATACAAACACACACTGAAATGAAGATATCTCTCGCCAATTCAAATTATTTATGGTCTAACAGTTAACCAGTCACTCAAGTTGAGAATTTGGGTGCCGTAGGGCTGTTTTACTATCCTCAGCATAAAGATGATTGTACATAAACAATATTTACTATGACAGTCTGCTGGCTTGTTAGAGCTGTGTTGAGTCAGAATACGGCTGTTATAACTGAAGCAGAAAGTGCCTGTTTGTGCTTGCCTCTGTGTGAGCTCACCTGGCTCACAGGAAGTACTCACATACTTTGCTTAACATATTCACCCAGCATTTATTGACTGACTGCCTACTACGTGTCAGGTTCTTTTCTAAATACTGAGGACACGAAAGAGAAAAAAGATCCCCTTTTATTATGAGGCTTACATTGTAATTGGGGGAGACAGACAAGAAATAGATAGATGTCAGTGCTTTGAAGAGAAATGGATAAAGGAGGGCTGAGCATGATGGGTGGTAGCGTTATGGGCTGAGACAGCCTCTCTTTCTGAGTGACATGTGAGCAGATAGGGTAATGGAGTGAGTGACTGGAGAGTAGAGTATTCCAGGAAGAACCAGCAGTGAGAGCGAAGGCCCCAAGGCAGGAACATGCTTGATGTATTTAGGAAACAGCAAGGAGGCCAGGGTGGCTGCAGTGGATGACTGGGCACGAGAAAGGTGAGAGGCAGCAGAAAGCTTGCGGGGAGGTATGGCTTGAGTACAGGACCCTGTGGCCATGGTAAGGCCTTTGGATAGTTTTGAAATGTATGAATGAAAGAATGAGTGAGTTATTGAATGAAAAGTGCTAGTCCTGTGCTGCGTGTTAGGACAGGTAAAAGCCATCTTTGGCCCATGGCCCCAGCACTAATCAGAGCAGCCACCACTCACTGAACTAGACATGATCTAAGTCTAAGATCTAAGTTAATCCTCTGACTGTACCAGTGAGTGACACATGACCCTCTTCTATAGATTAAGACAAGGACAAGCCTGTGTCTCTGAGCAAGGCCTGTGGTCTGAACTGTTTCAGCTACTGAGACCCTTGGACAGGATGAGCTAACTGAACATAAGAATTTTTAAGAGAGTAGAGCTAACTGAATAAGGAATAGGCCATCTGGAGAAGAGAGGAGCGCCCCTGGACAGAAGCATCTCAGAAGATACTGGACATGAAATCAGACCAGGGCTGCAGTGGGGGGATCTCTGAGCTAGATCTGAAAGTTCCTCAGAACCTTGATTTCTTCATCTGGGCCTTTTTCTCTGATGCTCAGGAAAGAAACATCAGGGAAAATGTAATCTTTTCAGTGTTTACATGTTTTTAAAGAAACTCACGGGTAAATACTTGCCATTGAAAATATGGGCAGCCCTGGCTGGTGTGTCTCAGTAGATCGAGTTCCAGCCTGCGAACCAAAGGGTCACTGGTTTGATTCCCAGTCTAGGGTTGTGGGCTAGGCCCCCAATGTGGGGCACACAAGAGACAACCACACACTGATGTTTCTCTCCCTCTATTTCTCCTTCCCTTTCCCTCTCTATAAATAAATAAAATCTCTTTAAAAAGTATCAGCAGCTTGCAAATGATAATTGTGAAATGTATGTTAAAACTATTATTATTATTTTAAACCTTTTATTTATTTATTTTCAGAGAGAGGAGAAGGGAGGGAGAAAGAGAGGGAGAAAAACCTCGGTTGGTTGCCTCTTGTTCTCCCCCGAATGGGGACCCGGCCCACACCCCAGGCTCGTGCCCTGACAGGGAACTGGACCCGCAACACTTTGGTTTGCAGTCCAGCACTTAATCCACTGAACCACACCAGCAGGAGTTATTATTTACATATCCATCATTTAAAGTGTTTTTCCCCTAATTTATGAAAATAATACATATTCATCAAGTGAATTCAAAGAATATGGAAGTATATACCAAAAACTGAGTCTTCTTTTTCTTCTGTGCCCCCTGCCACTGGTATGTTTTCTTTCCCTCTTCCCTTCATGCACACGTAAGTGGTGTGAGCACGTCCACATGGCCTGCCTCACAGCGGCATGTGCCCGCACAGCCCACTCGACGAGCAGAGAGTTCAGTTCGGTTTGTCTGCTGGACTTCACGGCACACCAGCAGTGACAGCCGGCACTCTGAACCCTGCTTTTTCTCTCCTGATAACAACATGACATGGATACCTTCCACATCAGCAAGTAGGCTTCTAACATATTATTTTAAATAGTTGCTTAATATCCCAAGGTATATTTATTGAACTGCTCACCTGTGGAAGGACATTCAACTTGTTTCTTTTTATTGTATTATTAGCAACAATGCTACAGTAAAAGTTCTTGTAAAGTACACTTACATTCTTATGCGTGGAGTAGATTTTTATGCTTAGAATTGCTAGTGTAAAGGCATGCACAGTGCAATTTTTACAGCACCTACCACGTTAGTTTCCAAGCATGTTGGCATGTGTCACGAACTGTCGGCGGGTTTGGCTTGGCCCTTCCCCCACCTTATCAAAAACAGTTTTGATTTTTGCTGAACTGATGGGCAAAAAGTAATCTCTCTTCTCCCTTTTCAATTTTCTCCTGACTACTAATTAAACATCTGTTTAAATGTTTATTGGTCATTTATATTTCACTTCTTATGAACTGCTTATCTGTATCATTTTACAATTTTTCTCTATCTTGTCTTTTTTGGTATAGATTGAAAGAAATTTTTTAATGAGCAGTCATATTACACATGTCTCCTGGAACTTTCTACTGCTATACTGCTTGTCTTTTTATATTAGCTATGGCATCTATTGCTATAAAATGTTTTTGATTCACATATAAATTAATGGCTTTGAGGTTTGTACTATAGTTAAGAAGGTACCCCCACCCCAAGATTATATAAATATTACTCTCTGTTTTTTCCAATTAACATTATGTTTTTTATTAACATAATGTTTTCAAGGTTCATCTAGGTTGTAGCATATATTAATACTTCATTCCTTTTGTGGCTGAATAATATTCCATTGTACCAATAGCATCCTTAAACTTATATTTTGCTTTGTTTTATACTTAAAATCTATTTTTATATGTGGTGTGAGGTAGGGGTTTAATTTTATAAAATCATAGACACTAACAACGTATTTTATTATTGGAGATACCAGTACCCAGGAGGAAGTGAAAATGAATTACAATTCTCTAAAAACATTTATATACCCATGTTAACCAGAGACCTAAGTATTTTCTATGCATCCTGTGGTGACACTTGCCAGAGATGAAGTCAAACAGCAAATTATTTACCGATCTTCACTGTAACAACCTAAGCAATCACACTGACTTGTGGACCTCCTAATGGTTCCCCTCTGCCTTGGGCATTATCAGGTTTGTGGAGCGACATTTATTTAATCAATGTGTTAGCATTAGATGGCTCATCTTAAAAGATACAGCTCTATTTCGAACCCATGCAAGCTGGGAATTTAGAAATAGCATTGGTATTCTGGCTAATTTATCTTCTAAATGTTCATTCTAAGTGGTGGGAACTTTTGACCTTGATGCTGGCTATGATTAGCATAGCAATCACTCTTGTATAATTAAAAGGCAGATGAGAATTTTCTTTGGCTTGTTATTAATTCTGTTTTGAATCTTTTTTTTCCCTAGCAATGAGGGCAAAGTGTTTTTTGTTAGTCCTAAGAAGATGTGGGTATAGCTACCCCCTTAAAGAATAACCAATGCTTCCTGGGTGACCGAAAGCAGTCTGTGGCCCCTCTGCTCACCCCTCTGGTTCTCCCCCCGGCCCAGCACTCACCTGCAACCACAGCCTTCACCATCAGCCATTGCACTTGCACTTGCCTTAGCTACTGACCTCTCGACAGCCCAGAGAAAGAAGCAAAGACCTTTTTTCCAGACAGGCAATGGCTGGAGACCACTGCAGCATGGGGCAGCCTGTGTAAACCTGGGGCCTCCGCAGGCCCCAGGAGCCCTGCTCAGCTCCATGCCTTTGTCTCTCCACTTGGAGCCCAAGTTACAGATGGGAATGACATTTTGGGTCTCAGTTTTAATAATGACTACTATTTATGGATTATGGGATATTATGTAGGCTTTGTACTAAGTGGTTTTTAGGCTTCCCATCATTTAATCCTCTCCATAGTGTGAAGCAGGTGTGATTAGCATTCCCATTCTTCAGATAAGGAAACTGTGGCCTCAAGCAATAAAAAACTCACCCAAGGTCATCCAGTTTTTAAGTGTGAGAAGTGGGATTGAAGTACAGCTCTGCCTGACTTTAAGATCCTTCCTCTAAGTTTTAGCCACAGTGATCAGACAAGAAAAAAAATAAATAAAAGGCATCCAAATCGGAAAGGAGGAAACAAAACTGTCATTGTTTGCAGACGACATGGTAGTATACATGGAAAATCCTATAGACTCTACCAAAAAACTGCTCAAACTAATAAATGAATTTGGCAGAACAGCGGGTTACAAAGTCAATATCCAGAAATCAAAGGCATTCTTGTATACTAACAATGAATCAGCAGAAGCAGAAATCAAGGGAAAAATCCCATTTGATACAGCAAAAAGAAAAATAAAATACCTAGGAATAAACCTAACCAAGGAGGTAAAAGACCTGTATGCAGAAAACTACACAACACTGAAGAAAGAAATCAAGGAAGACACAAACAAATGGAAACATATACCTTGTCCATGGACTGGAAGAATTAACATCATCCAAATGTCCATACTACCCAAAGCAATTTACAGATTCAATGCAATACCTATTAAAGTACCAATGGCATATTTCACAGACATAGAACAAACACTTCAAAAATTTATATGGAACCATAAGTGACCCCAAATAGCAGCCGCAATTTTGAGAAAGAAGAACAAAGTAAGAGGGATCACAATACCTGATATCAAGCTATAGTACAAGGCCACTGTAATCAAAACAGCCTGGTACTGGCGTAAAAACAGGCACATAGACCAATGGAATGGAACAGAGAGCCCAGAATTAAACCCCACTCTCTAAGTCAATTAATATTTGACAAAGGGGGCAGTAAAATAAAATGGAGTAAAGATAACCTCTTCAACAAATGGTGTTGGGAGAACTGGCCAGACATGTGCAAAAAAATGAAACTTGAACACAGACTTACACCATACACCAAAATAAATTCAAGGTGGATAAAAGACTTAATATAAGCCGTGACACCATTAAAGTCCTAGAGGAGAACATGGGCAGGAAAATCTCAGATATTTCACGCAGCAACTTTTTTATTGATATGTCCCCTAGAGCAAGGAATATGAAGGAAAGAATAAACAAATGGGATCTCTTCAAAATAAAAAGCTTCTGTGTGGCTAAACAAAACAGTATTAAAATAAAAAGACAACCAACTGTATGGTGGTTGTGTGTGTATGGGAAAACACATTTGCTAATGATACCTCAGACAAAGGTTTAGTCTCCAAACTATACAAAGAACTCACACAACTTCACTCTAAGAAGACAAATAACCCAATTAAAAAATGGGAGAAGGACTTAAACAGACACTTCTCCAAGGAGAACATACAGAGGATCCAGAGACACATGAAGAGATGCTCAATATCGCTAGCTATCAGAGAGATGCAAATTAAAGCCACAATGAGATACCACTTTACACCAGTCAGGATGACTATCGTAAACAAAGCCACAAACAACAAATGTTGGAGAGATTGTGGGGAAAAGGGGTCCCTAGTTCACTGTTGGTGGGATTGCAGCCTGGTGCAACCACTATGTAAAACAGTATGGAATTTTCTCAGAAAAATAAAAATCGACCTGCCTTTTGACCCATCAATTCCATGGCTGGGATTATATCCTAAGAACCCTAAAACACCAATTCGAAAGAACCTATGCACCCCAGTGTTCATAGCAGCACAATTTACAATAGCCAAGAGTTGGAAGCAACCTAGGTGCCCATCAGTAAATGAATGGATCAAAAAATTGTGGTACATACACACGATGGAATTCTATGCAGCAGAAATAAAGAAGGAGCTCCTACCCTTTGCAACAGCATGTATGGAACTGGAAAGTATTATGCTGAGTGAAATAGGCCAGGTGTTGAGGGACAAATACCATATGATCTCACCTTTAACAGGAACCTAAACAACAAAACAAACAAGCAAGCAAAATAAAAACAAAGACACTGAAATGGAGAATGGGGGGATGGTGACCAAAGGGGAGAGGGGAGGGAATTTTAGGGGAAAAGGGGGAGGGATTTAGAGGAGCTAGTGTAAAGGACACATGGACAACAGCTAAGGGGGGTGGAAATGGGAGGGAGGTGGGGAACACGAGGGGTGGGCTGGGAAGGGAGTAAAAGGCAGAAAACTGTACTTGAAAAATAATTAAATAAAAATAAATAAATAAAGATCCTTCCTCTAAACCAACACGCTCTTCTGTCTCCCCAAAGCTTCACCACGCCCCATGCCCCTTCTAGAACCAAAGCTTCATCTGAAGACATGCCTGCTCCTTCTAATAAAGATGCAATGACAAGACTGATGGTGAGAGCAAACACAGTGCCAGGCTGCCATCACCTTTCATATCTGTTGTTCAGCAATGACCCTATGAGGGGGAACCTATTATGACTGCCATTTACAACCTGAAGAACTGAGGCACACAGGAGTCTCACAGCAGGGAAGCAGCAGAGGCAGCCCTGGAGCTGGGGCTGTGTGGGATTTTCACTGCTGCAGGTGAGATACAGGAAGGCATCTTCAAAGTCCGATGCTGCTGTGTGGCCTGGGCCTCTGTGTTCTGATTGCTGAGTTGGGTTTGTAGTTCACTCCAGGGCGGGACGTGGGAATTCCTTTTCCCCAACATCTTTCCAGGCTGCTCCCCTGTAATTTTTACCTATCACTTCTTTCACAATACTCTTTAAAGCTCCCCATTCCAAGGTATTTTTTCTAATAATGCTCTCAGTGCTGGGGGATCATTGCTGTGGTCCCCTAAATACCCAGTGCTCTCTCTGGGCTTTTGAGTGCTACCTTGCTCCTGTGGTGCCTGAGAGAAACCTGCTGCCTAACACAGAATCCTCTGCCCCAGCCTGAACTAACTCCCTGGGGTTACTGTTGACATCTCACCACAGACTAGTAGGCAGCTGTCTCCACTAGGGGTGGTTTGGGATGGAGAGGGGACCGAGAGGACAGGGAGAGAATGAGAGGGGGAGGGTCACCACTGGAGGAGATGAGAACAACTGAGGCTAAGACTGGGCAGCTCCTTCATGGGGCGGATGCTCTGCTACGATTCTCTATTAACCTGGCTACCTCGATTTAGATAGACTTATTAACTTTTAAGAATGGGTGTCAGAAGTAATTTGTTCAGTTTAGGGTTTTCAATTTTATGATAATCTTTTTGATAAAGTCCCAAGATAACCTCAAATAGCTACTTAAATTTTTGCACTGGATTTCGCTTTAAAATGGCTACATATTTAATTAGAGTAATAATGATAATGGTAAAATTACCAAATAGTATTTATTAAGAACTTTTCATGTGACTGGCATTATTTTAACAGCCTGGAATGTATTAACTCTTTCATTCTTGGAGAGACAGTGCTATTCCTCCCCACGCCCCATTTACAGGTGAGGAAACAGACTTGTTTCAGAGCCCAGCCACCCAGCTGCCAGAGGCAGAGCCAGGAGTCTGTCTCTGGCAGCCCGTTGCACAAACCATTACCTGTGTGCTGTGTGGTCAATGGGAACCAAGGACTTCCAGAGACAGCATTCACCACCATAAGGGTGAAAATGTTTCTTAAATCCCGATTGCTAACATCTATTTCTTTGCATCCTTCTGTTGTCTGGGGTTTTTATGTATGGCTCCTCATTTAGTCCTTATAACCATGTTCTGAGGAAAGTATAATTATCATCCCACGTTAAAGATGGGAAAATTGAATCTTAGGGCAATTCAGAGAGTTTCCATGCTCAAATGGCTGGGGAGCAGGAGGGTCAACACTTGAACCCAAGCCTAGTTTAACTCCAGACCTAGTTTTTAATGATATATTATTCTGTGCTCTTTCACAGTATAGTTTAGAAAGGAAAGAGATGGTTAATTTTTTAATTAAAAAATGAGTATCTTGTTAAGAATCTAGATTAATGACTTCCCTCTGTATTCCGTGAATTTTAATGTGACTTCATAGGAAAGTCAATGAATAACTGTAGCATTGACCTTGCGGGCCTATTCAACCTTTTATTCCTATTGAATACTTTATTATTCATAAATCTAAAACTCTTACAGTTATTCAGTTTTACTATTCATGGTAAAATATCCTGTCTTTCCTATCTTACCTATTAGCATAGTTTTTGTCCTTTTTTCTGTGTTTCAGATTGAATCTAGTCTAGCTTCAATTCTCTCACTCAAATAGATTATTGCTGACTTCTAGACCCACCCAGACCCCTCTCCCATGCTCCAGACCTCATTCTTATCTGCTGCCTGGGCACTGCTGATGTCCCCCAACAGAGACTCATTGTGTCTGAAACCCGACAAATCAGGACTTTCTCCTGACTTGCCAATTTATGATTATGACATACCTGTCCCTGGTCACTCGGGTTTAAAACTTCAGGACCACTTTTGGTACTTCTTTCTCCTCCCAAACCTAATCCTTTCTTTCTTTTACTCACCTATGTACTCACAATGTGTGCAGGGAGTAGAGCACAAGTGATTCCCATCACTCACTCATCTAGTCAGCAAGGACCACACATGTACAACTGGACCATGTGCCCAAGGCCAGACCAGAAAAAAGCCAACAATCAGAGGACTTCTCACACTGATTTATAATAGCAAGTGGACAATAAGTGCAGGAAGTAAGGTACATGTCGGTTTTCAAAAGAGGAAGAGATTTCTGTTAGCTGAAGAGTAGCTGGAGACCACAGATGACATCATAGATTACTTCCCTTTCCTGCCACATTCATCACCAGACCCCAAGCACAGAGATGCAAAGCAAAGTTCAGCGCTGAACTTTAAAATTAAGACTACAAGTCAATGACTTACCAATTCCTGCCCTATTAGCCCAAGCCCATCTCAGATTTAAATTTAAGTCTTTATTCAGCAGAATGTTTGCAGGCAGTTTTCATCAGAGAAGAACATCATAATCTAGTTAATTTAAACATTTGCTGTGGATACTGTACAGGGAAGCTAGTGAGGAACCGACTGAGGTGGTCCAGGTCAGAGACTGGTATTTTTCCCCCGTGATCTACACTAGAAACTGGCAAACTATGACCCACGGATCAAATCTGGCCCATTGCCTGTTCTTGTAAGCAAGGTTTTATTGGAACACAACCATACTCATCTGTTTACATATTGCCTATGACTGCCTTCAAGCTACAACAACAGAAACCATCTGGCTTGCAAAGCCTAAAATATTTCCCATTTTGCCTTCTGCAGAAAAAAGTTTGCTGACCCCTGCTCTAAATACACTGCCTTCTTTCAAATCTTAGAACATGCAAAGTGTTTTCCCACCTCAGGTGATAGCACATGCTATTCTATCTGCCCAGAACCCTCTTCCCTCACTTACTTCACTGCCTTTTTATTAGCCTTCCAGTCTCATCAAATGACAAATAAGTTTTTAGAACTGAAAAAAAGGCCCTTCTATTCTATTCCTCCACCTTAATTGAATACTTCATGACATGTTTATAATTGGCCACAACTTTTAGTTATGTGTATATTTGTTTATTGTCTGTCTGTCTGTCTCTTCCATTAAATTGTGAGTGTCTATGGGTGGGGACCATGTCTGCTTTATGGGCCATTATAGACCTAATAATGACATCGTCCTTGTAAAGATAGGGTGCTAAATGTGTTCTGTTCCAAGAATGAATAATTAATGAAATGACATGACTCATGACAGAAATTTAATGATTTTATATTTTAAAATTAATGCTAAAACTAAAGAAAATTCCTCACCAATAAAATAGGAACTACAAATGGTTGACCACTTCCTGTAAACTAATAAGAAAAAGATAGCAACTCAAATTTAAAAAGCAAATTATTTGAATAAGTAAATGCCCACAGAAGAGGATGTCCAAATAGCTAATAAACATAAAAAGTTGTTTCAACTTCATTACTCATCACGAAAATGTAAATTAAAACCAAATGCTCATTGCAAAATAAAACCATGTACATCCACTAGAATGGCTAGAATTACAGAGGCAGAAAACACCAAGTATCTATCAGCAAGCATGTAAAGAAAATAAAAGTGTCTTATACTGTTCATGGGGGTGTAAATTGGCACAACTGCTTTGGAAAACTGTTTGACAGTGTCTGCTAAAGCTGAACTTATGCCTTCTCTGTGACCAAAAAGGACTGCACATACGTGCTCACACAAAGACCAATGTAAAATATTAATAGAAAGACCTCTAGAATAGTTCCAGCCTAGAAACCACTTGAGAATATATATGTGTGTGTGTATATATATATGTGTGTGTGTGTGTGTGTGTGTGTGTGTATAGAGAGAGAGCATGAGAGAGATTTTATATGTGTATATATAAATAAATATAAATAAAAATGTGTGTATATATGTATATATATGTATGTATGTGCGTGTGCATATATATGTATATATGGGGTCTGTCCGGAAGAAGTCCAACCATGGTTAATAAAACAAGAATGGTTTGCCTGACATCAACCTAACCCAGCAGCCAAGGAGAGGGGACTGGAATGCGCATGTGTGAAGAAGGATGACTTCACTATACTAGTCATCGGGGGCAGTAGATGCTGCTGAGTGAGCACATGTACTGTGTGACTGTCATGTTCAAAATGACTGAGCAAATAGAGCAATGAATCTGCATCAAATTTTGCATTAAGCTTGAACATTTCTTCAGAGGAAACTATTCTGAGGTTCAGAAGGTCACAGCTATGGGCAACTGGTGATTGGCAGCTTCATCACAACAATGTTCCTACTTATGCATCACGTCTCATGAAGAATTTTTTTGTGAAACACCAAATCACCCAGGTGACTCAGCCCAGATTTGGTGCCCTGTGACTTTTGGCTTTTCTCAAAGCTAAAATCACCTTTGAAAGGGAAGAGATTTTCAGACCATAGATAAGATTCAGGAAAAAACAGCAGGGTATCTGATGGTGATTCCGACAAAGGATTTTGCAGGTTGTTTTGAACAGTGGAAGAGTTGCTGGGAAAACTGTGTGAGGTTCCAAGGTGCCTACTTTGAAGGGGACTGAGGTGTCATTTTCCTATGTACAATGTTTCTTATATTTTGTATCTTCTTCAAGAAAAGTATCTATTTTTCATAGTGTATGGCCGGATACATTCTAGATACACACATACACAAATGTGAACACACAATAGAATACTATGCAGCAATGAAAATGTACCATCTGTCACTCTGTACAACAAAATGAATACATTTAGCAAATACAATGTTGACAGAAAGACACCAGACACAAAATAATTTTGTTTAGGACTAAAGAAACAAACAAAACATATTTGTGTTATTAGGAGTCAGGCTGAGATTGCCCTTGTCGGATCCTGACTGGAAAGGGGTCACAGGTGTGCTCGTAGAGAATGGCTGATGTTCTTTCTCGATGTGGGTGCTGGGTACATAACTGTGTTTAGTTGTGAAAAATCATCAAAAGTGTACTTAGACCATGTACACTTTAGTATGTCATACTACAATAGAAAACTGAACAAAAAATTAAAATGGTTGATTACCATTTGTAGTGTATTTGGCACATAAGAAGGATAAATATGCTTCCTGGAACATATACCATGGAAGAAGGGCATCTTTAAAACATCTACAGGACTGCACAGTCATCCAGAAATGGACAAGGACACTTTGCATCAGGGGCCATTAGTGGGTATAAAGCACATTAATGGCAATATCCTTCAGTATGAAGTCAAATAAAAATAAAATATCAATAATAGCATTTTATAAGTTTTTAAAAATACTTGATAGCCATTCCACTTCCACTTCCACACAAGAACCTTACTATAAGCTGACATGGCAGGACGGTTCCCACAGCACGGGTCAGGAAACTGAGGCCCAAGAAGCATTACGTCACTAGAGATTGTGGCAGAGATGAGTTCATAACCCTCATTCAGCTGGTTTTTCAATGTTTCAATATTCTAGGAATTTCTAAGTGATTTGAACCTGCAAATCCTCTTCCAGAGAAGAAATTTTATAAAAACATTGAGCAGGGCAATACATGAACTTTATATATATATATATATATATATATATATATATATATATATATATATATATATATATACTTTATATATATATGTATAAACTTTATATATATATGTATAAACTTTATATATATATGTATAAACTTTACATATATATAATATATATAATAATCAAAACCCACTGTGAATTCAGTAGCATTTTAAAGTGAGTTTCTATTTTGTTGATCATGGCTATACATATGTGTTTAGGAAGCAGTCATGCAAACAAGTCATGGCATAGGTATTAATTCTGAAGATAATGTTAAATGTGTATACAGACTCAGGATATCCAAATGTACAATCTAGTGGTTAAATAGTCTACGGACCAGGGATCAGAGAGCCTCCGGCCTCTAGTCTATCTGTGGATTTCCTGCAGAGGCTTCAGAAGTTAGAGGTCACACTCCAGCCTTCCATGGGGGAATGCCAGTTCACTAATTACTAGCTATATAACCAGCTACAATAGAAAGCTGGTGGTTCTGTTTGTCTCCTGCTCATGCCCCTTCTGCACACAACACCATGTGTTCAACTGGGAGAACCCCCTTCCCTTCTCTCAGCTCACATCATAGTTCGGGGCTGACTTCATGCCGCCCAGGGTGTGCCAATTAGAATGCTCCATTCCCTGAGCATAGGTGCAGGTCTGGACAAAAGAACCAAGCTGAGCAAAATAATGGTTAGTATTATGAATTTGGGTAAAATGTTTGGGAAATAGTGTTACAGTAGGCTGCCAGTTAGCTACTAATGAAAGAGAGGGAAGCCAGACACCTAATTAAGCTGTATGAACTAGAAAGGGGCAGCTTCTCAGACACCCCAGGGGACAACCACATCCTTAATCCAGGGTAGGCAGGAAAGACCAACAGGCTTTCTGATCTCCCTGGGGAGCAAGTGGGGAGAGACAAAACAGTGAGGGGGAAGTTCCCCTCCCGAGGCATGTGCAGTAGAAGCCAAAATGGTGACCATAAAGGGGGGAAGTCTAGCCTGGGAAAAGGATCAGATAGGATAAGGGCAGGAACTCCAGAAGATCCAGGAGAGCGATCAAGTACAGGGAAGCACCAGCACATGCCTGCTAAGAATTAGGAAGAAGATGGTTAGTCTAAAAGAAAGCCTACCCTGCCCAAACCCAAGGAAATACAATCAGAGCCAAATAAAGGCCTGAGGCACATTCTCTCTATACAGCAGGTGCACAGGCTCGAAGCACAGAGCCAAAGATGGGCCAGATGGGAGCAGAGACTGTGCTGGATGGACTACTAGAACCTCGCATGCCACGCTAATGGCATAGCAGCTCTGGATCCTGGCCCTAGTTCCTGGGCTCGGTGCAGCGAGATGGAGCTGAGCCACCTGATTATGGATGAGACATTGGGCACCTGGGAGCAGTCCTTAGTTTTTGCTCCAGTAAATCATGCCACTAAGCCTCATGTCTAACTATGCATGAGTGTCCAAAATGCATTTCCCCTGACTCCATAAAGAAATCCTTTTTCTACCAGCAATATAGGAGATGTCTTTCTGCCTGGGTTGCTAAACTGGCAGATCACAGCCTGCAGCCATAATGGCCACTCCACACTGTATGGGAAGAATCTGCTGGGAATAGAGCTAACACAGAGACAACAGCCCAGATGTGGAGAATAAGTCTGACACCACCTCTTGAGCACCTGGATTAACCTGTGCCTGAAGGTAAAACTATTGTGGGACTTAGTTACAGGAATTAATAAATTCCTTTTTTTTTTTTTTTTTTGCTTAAGCAGGTAGTATTTGTAGTTCTGAATCTGCAACGAAAGGAGTCCTGACCAATATACTTAGCAGATAACCTAGCCTCTCTATGCTTCATTTTCTTCACCTACAAAATGGGAGTGATTATGAAGGGACCAAAGTTTTGCCACCCTGAAGCTGCCTTTTGGGAATATGGACTTCAAGCTGTTGATTGGCAAACAAAAGACTTGTTGATTGGAAAGAACCTTTGACCATCTACTCCTTCCTGGTCAAGAGATTCAGACAGAGAAAACTGCTTCAGGAAGGAGATTTTAGAATATTCACCTCAGCCTAATTTGAAGTCAGGGTGGTAAACAAGAGGACTTCGGGCAGGCACCTGTTAGCTGGCTACCCTCTGTGCCATTGTTTCTGAGTTGTACAGCACGTTTTTTTTTCTGCCACATGTGTTCTGCTCTTCTTTAGCTACCTGTGAATTGCCCATTCTCGTGCCTGAAATCTCATGCCTGTTCTCCTTTTCTTTTTTGCCCAAAAATGTCTTTTTACCCAATGTTGCCTCAATGTCTTTAGAATGTTTATGTCTAAGTGAATTCCCATGCATATGTATTAAAACTTTGATTTTCTCCTGTAAATTTGATTAAAAGCCCAGTCAGAAGAATTTAGAAGGTGGAAGGGAGAGTATTAATATGTTTTTAGCCTCCACAATTATAATACTCAGAGAGTGATTATAAGAATCAAATGAGGTAATGAGTACAAAAGCACCTGGTAAATTGGTTTAAAAAATGCTTAAAATGCTTGTGTTGCCCTTAATTATAACCCCTCAAAAAGAGGACATTAAGGGGGAACAATAGGTACAAAAGAAAAACCTTGCCTCTCCATTTTTTTCTTATATGAAGAGATTCTGGCTAAACGTAATAAGGGCGGAATATATGACTTCTGAAATAGAAGAGTCATATATTCATATATTCCTTTTCTAATTCAGATCTGAAACCCTAAAAGTTCAGTGGATCACATGGAGGGAAGATGTTATTAAGCTCGGGCTCCAAAATGAATCACTGATGGAAGAAGCAATGGCCAGCTCACTGAAGAGTTTTCTCATTTCACCACCATGTTGAAGAGACTGAAATAGTTTCTGCAGCCGTGAAGAAATTATAGCAGGACAGGGTTTATTTAGGTCATGAGCAGTGTGGCATGGCACTTATCAGACACCAAATGACCATAACATAAGGTCTTTTTTTTTAAACTCGAATGATACATCTAGAACAACTAGGAGAATAAAACCATTGTGTCCAGCTCCTATGTCCAATTTCTCAGGAGCCTGCTGAGTAAAACTCCCTCCCCAAGCTTCGTAGAAAGGTGAGAATTACTTCCACATTTCCTGGGGAAAAGCCTGATCACTCTACTGAGGCAGCCATTACTTAGGGGATTCTAAAGACAAGATGGGACTCCAGGTTCTGTATGTTGACAAGAAGTTATGATAAAGATGGTTTTTAGAAGATCTGCTCAGGAAGACCTGGTGACAAACTTGGCTAAGGGGAGAACACTCTTTTTCTTTTAAAAATAGAAATAGTCTTGCCCTGGCTGGTGCGGCTCAGTGGATTGAGTGCCAGACTGCAAAGCAGAGGGTCGCTGGTTCGATTCCCAGTCAGGGCACATGCCTGTGTTGCAGGCCAGGCTCCCTGCTGTGGGGAGCACAAGAGGCAACCACACATTGATATTTCTCTCCCTGTCTTTCTCCCTCCCTTCCCCCTGTCTAAAAATAAATAAATAAAATCTTAAAAAAATAAAAGTAGAAATAGTCTTTTTTGTTATGATTTTAAAAGTAGTGTGTGCTTGTTAAAAAATATTTAAAAATGTAGAGAAGAATAAAAAGGATGTGTATGTATCTATATATATTTATATCTAAATCTATAACTATGGATAATGAGAGTTATGTTTTAACTGAAGTAGTATCATATTCAATGCAGTTTACAATCTGCCGATGCCACCTCACAGTACAGCATGAACTTTTTTCAATGTCAGTAAATACAAACCGACATTTTTCTTTTTGATATATCACAATGTATGATAGTCCACATGGACCTATACTTAAAAGTTTTCTCTCAAAATTTTTAATTTTTTAAACAATGGGTCAAGTTTGTATACATGGTTAAATATTTAAGATAAAGACTTATTTAAGAAACATTCCTAAAAAAGTTACCACCTCATCCCATTGCATTCAAAATCAAGGCATTGGCTAAATCATCCCCACTAGGGTTGTGCCAGTTTTATTCCCATTGACATTACTGGGAAGCATGTGTTTTTCTATATCCTGAATAATACTTGATATTGTCATTCTTTTCAATATTTTTGCCCCTCTGGATTTTGAGTATTATCAGAGGGATGACCATACATGAGTAGGTGAGAACTGATGGTTCTGACAAGATGGTGGGGTGGATTATATTTTTAAATAGAACCCACAGGATTTGCTGACCCATAAGATGTAGAAAGTAAGAGAAAGAGAGGTGTTTCAGATGATCCTGAGACCAATCTGAATTGATGTGAGACTCATCCATGCTAAGGGCCAGTTCTATCCAAGAAGCTCTTCTTCTTTCATACGAGACCTATGGTAGTGACTAGAGAGAGAAGTAAATTAAGTTCACTAACAAGCATTTGAGTAAATATCAGCACAAAGCTGCTGATAAATAAAAACAGCATCTAAGGGAAAATATACAAAAACCAGTCAAGTCACTGAGCAGTACTTCAGAGACCAGGCATGTTGGTCCCTAAGTATTCATCCCATGGCCCACGAAAGTCACTGGGCACTTTCTTAATCATAGCAATATTGACATTTGGGTCTGGCAGTTCTTAGTTTGGGGATATATTCTATGTATTTTGGATATTTAGGAGCATCCCTGCTTTCTACCAATTAGATACCAGAAGAACCACCTGACCTCATTTTGAGTTGGGACAACTAAAAATGCCTTCCAATCTTGCCAAATGTCTCCAGGGGAGAAAATTGTTTTTGTTAGAACTGCTGCTTTTTGTGGGATCACTCACAGTGCCAAAATCCCATGCACTGGAGTCAATACACTACACCCAGGTGTTTCTGCAGCAGCTTCACGTGTGGGCAGAGCCTCTATTTTGTGTAGCCAAGGCCCCTTGCAATGACCCTTCCATAGGTCAATTTCACTGGCCCATCCAGCTGAATCCCAGAGCATTCGACACGTCCAACCCTATGTCGCTTCCAGTATATCTGTGTCTGCCCAGCTGCTGCTTCCTAGCTATTTGCCCACAGACCACTAGGTGTTTTTCTTTCTCATCATCTGCCCTGGTTAATGCATCATTTGGATCTCAGCTCAACTACATTACTTGGGGAGCGTTTTGTGACCCCCATGATTGGACTAGATGCTTCCTCAAAACTTCAATCCTATCTTGTCTTCCTTTTCTTTTAATGCGTTTTTGTTTGCATTTTTATGTGTATTTGAAAATTATTTGATTGCCAGCTCCCTCCCAGGAATGTAACCTCTATGAAGATGGAGCTCTGCCTGCTTTTGCACATGATTAAACCCCAGTCACTAGCACAGTGCTCAACATGTAATGGATTCCAATTTTGTTGAATGAATAATTAAATTAATTAGGATAATGTTTGTGAGGCACCCTACAAAATGTCCCCATAAACTCTCAATAAATGGTTGTTGTAATATTACTTTACTATTATTATTATTTATAGTAGATGCAGGGAGACACACACTCAGGGATTATAAATTCATGTGCACTGATTAATTTCCTTCCTTGTCTATTTCTCCTATTTCTTCTTTATACTTTTTCTTTTTTTGTGTGTGTACACAGTAGCTTCCATGTAAGAAAAATAACTTCTCTGTATTTAAAATTTTATAAGCGAATAAGTCTAAAATTCTCATAGAAACTCAAAGAACTGTTAAATACAACGAGACATTATCATAGATTTCACCAGGTACAACTGAGATACTTGCAGACCCACCAGGGTTAAGTTCCAATGGACAGATCTACACAGGACAGTCTGAGCCACAGACCGGATTTAATCTCCCAGGCTTTTCCCCAGAGGGCTGTTTGTGGACTGAGTAGTTAAGGCCAAGATGGGTGTCGCAGAGCTGAGCAGGGCAGAGAAGGCACTCTACCAGAGCGTAGGTCTCCTTTTCAGAGACAGTCACATGTCATGGGCGATTGGATTGGGTGTTCAGAACTGGAAGTACAATTCAATTGTCTGAGACAACAGAACTCAACTGAGTTTTCTCTTGGCTCTAAGAGAAGCTTCATCATCCCATGAGGAGTGACCTAGAACCTCTACCTTATCTTTGGACCTTTGGAGCATCTGCTTGCTCTGGGACACTTGCTATCTGAGACACTTCCCAGTGCTTGGGACGCTCCCACCCCAAGTGAAATGCATCATTTCACTTCCCAGTGCTTGGGATGTTACCATCAATTAAATTTTATGAGGTGCAACAGGCAGTACATCTCACATGGACAGTAATGAAGATCGGAGTCGGTCCATCCCTGATTCAGAGTCTGGAGGATGCTGGCATGACTCCTCCACTGGATGGTCACCAAATGGGAGACCATTTGCCATATAAAAGCTAAGCCTCCAACCCACCTAAGAATGCATAAAACCTCTGGGGCATCCAGGAACTTTTCCCTTCCTCCCATCTGGAAACACCTGTAATCTCAAGAAGGACTGTCATGACCAGAAAGTAAGATAGTAAACAATCTCCTTTTTTGTACCTACATTCAGTGTGAGCAATGTGGACAGGACAGATTAGCCTTCCCTAACACACATAATTCACATGCAGAAGGTTGCTACTGACTTGACAACTAGATCTGAAACAGACTAATTGTCTTCAATCTATTGTTTTAGCCTCAGGACTCCCCGCTTTCATACTCATGCTGGAACTCATTGTTGTGTTGGATATAAACTTTGAGCTGCCCTAATTTAAAAAGATACATTCTTGACCCCCTACCTCATTCCTTATATCAACTCTTCTGTGGAACGTGAAGGGGTCCTTGAAGGTCAGTTTGAAAACCATTGCACTATATAAGAATCCATATGTCTATGCAACCAAAGACCTGGGGAACCCAGTTTTGATCTCATGGAGAATGTGAGTCCACAGGCCCTATCCTTATACAGGTCTACTGGGCCTTTGATGAATCATGACATGGGCTCGTGGCTGTCCTCACCTCATGGATGAGGGCACCAGCGGAAAGATGGTAGGGGCTGAACTCCGCCCTCGTTCCCCAAGCCATACATCTTGGTACAGGGTTTCCTGCATCTACAGGTACAGACACATTTTCATAATTTGCACAAAGGCGCACAGCAATAGCTCCAGCAATGGCTCTGTTATACTGGGCTTTTTTTTTTTTTTTTTTTTTGCTATATTCTAGAAGATTCCCCCTGATTAAGGATGTGAAAGTGAAAACACATCAAAAGTAAGTGATGAGGGCTGTGCTTGCAACCGGACAAGCTCTGTTCACCCAGCTGACCTCTGCATCTCTCTGACCTTGCTCCCTGGAGAGGGCAGAGCGCTGCTCACTCACCAGGCAAGCCGGGTCCCTCAACTCTGCTTAGGGGAATTAACGGGCAGAGGTATAAACTGACTTACAGTATTTTAATTATTATTCTTTAATTATGTTCCACATCATTACCTCAGCAAGGACTCTTTCAGGGCCTGTCTCACATTCAAGGGGAAGGTTAGAGGGGAATGATAGAATTTCTCCCCGATTCTGTCCACAGCTGCATTCCAGCTTTGCAAAGTTTCTCATCAGTCCAGTCGGGCATGAAAAAATAGGAGACTGTCCTTCTTCCCTCAAAGCCCAGTGAAGGCAGGGAGATAAAGGAGACTTTGAAACTGATAATTGAAAGAAAAATTCTATCCAAGCCTTTCATGTTCTCCTGGACTCAAGTTCTTTTTCTCTCCTCCAGCATGTTACAGCTGCTATGGGGGGCTGGGAGAGAGTACCTATCAGAGGTGCTTTCCTGCCAAACAGCAGCCTAGGCCAGTAGCTTAGCCAGGAAGGTAAGCTTCTTTCTCAGGGATGGTCTAAACACACCAGGGCCATGAAGGAATAGCCCCCAGGTGTAGCCCACTGAAAAAACAGAGCTTAGCACCTTCTGAAGTTTAACCTTAGAGTCTAGGTATATGAAAGTGGAAGGGTTTTAGAATTCGTCTATCATGTCTATGAAACATCTCGTCTAGCCTCTACTTAGTGGGGGAGAAGGAGCTTATAACACAACAAGCTAGCCCACCCCTTAGCTCAGACGCCTGTGTTCTATAGCAGGCTCTTTTAATTTTCTCCTAACAATCCACTCATTAAACAGTTGCTTCAGAAGTACGTTCGAATCCTAGCTCTGCCTCTTGCTAGCTGCATGATCGTGAGCAAGTAGGTTAATTTCTCTGAACCTCAGTTTCCTCATCTGTAAAATGGGAGTTAATAATAGTACTTATCTCTATGAAGTTAATGTGTTTCAAGATCTTGACATAGGGCTTTGTAACATATTGAATACACTCTATTCTGTACCACTTGTGGATGTGACATACTACAATGCCTTCTAGAAAACAAGATCTTTAAGGTCCCCATGGACTATGTCTGTAGAGTTGTTCATTTAAGTCTGTATGTCCAGAGCATAATGTGAACCACAGCACACAGTAGGTCCTCAATAAATATTTGTTGAAAAAGTGGATAAAGAAACATGGGAGACACAGTAAAGTAGGTAAATGCAACAGAGGAAGCCCAGGGTACTGTGAGCGCAGAGAGGAGAAGGAGACCCTCTTCGGAGAAACCACCCCTAATTTAGGGCTGAAACAGAGCATCGGTTCTGTGGAGGCCAGGCTTGCTCAGGGCATTCTCTCAAGTCCCTCCTGACAAGTTGCAGTTTTCTTCTTCTCACTTCCTTGCCCACCTGCATCACTCTTCTCCCATCTGCCAAGGACAGCAGTGTCCTTATAACTATACGACCCAGAATTGGATGAAATGGTCCCACTGCAGCCTGAGCAGCCCTCACTCCAGCAGATTCATTGGCTGAGACCAGCGAAGCCCGCCTCCCACTGGTTTTCAGCAGCAGCCTGCTCTCAGAGTCCTTGCAAGATGCACCCTCTTCCACACTTGGCTGCTATGTTTATGTGCAACCTGCAATACATGTACTTAAATTGAATTAGCTTCATTTTATTGGTGACATTGAGGACCACAGACAGGATAACTGTCTGTGGATCACCAGTAAGAATAAAGTAAGATGACAAAAGTACCTCCCACTTCCTAACTTGATTTACTAAATTCTAGCATGGGATCAAATTCTTCACAGACTTTTTTCCATCCTTCCAGCAATCTAATGTCATAGGTGTTATTAATCTCCACAGACTACAGAAAAGCAAACTGAGACTCAGGAAGATCTGAGGCAATAAAATCACCCAGATTATGTGGGTGACATGCCGGGGTTCCTCCGGCATGTCACAAAACCAGGGATGAGATGGCTGGCAAAGTGACCCCACTGCAGCTGGGGACCTGGAGGAATCGATCATCTGTTCAGGAGCTGAGAGGAGACTCACCCTGGGACTGAATTTTGTTTTAGATTCAGATCTTGGGACAGTCCAGGGGTTACATGAGTCAGAGACATGTCTTTCACCTCCTGTGGACTGGATCCACCCATGTCATCCGAGATGATTTTCGGTGGAGCTCAGGTGATGGTTCTAAAATGCTCATAGTTAAGTCTCTCTTTCCATGTTTCTGAGATAAAATATGACCAGCATTTCAAACCTATGTTTTCATGGATATCACGGCTATTTAAACAAATTAAAACTCAGAGATGAGTCTATTGAAAGTGTGTGAGGAAACAGATTCACAGGTGGTGCACAGATAATGCAAACCCTGTGGCTGGTCCAGGAGGCAGGCAGGGCACTCTGCCCAGGGCCGGGGAGACCCAAACATGACTGCAGCTGCACCCAGCCTGGGTCCCCTTGTCTGTGGGATGAGGGAGTCATTTCCACTCAGCCAGCAGATCACCGGTAAGAATAAAGTAAGATGACAAAAGTACCTCCCACTTCCTAATTTGATTTACTAAATTCTAGCATGGGATCAAATTCTTCAGACTTTTTTCCACCCTTCCAGCAATCTAATGTCATAGGTGTTATTAATCTCCACAGACTACAGAAAAGCAAACTGAGACTCGGGAAGACCTGAGGCAACAAAATCACCCAGATTATAAGAGACAGAGCCAGACTCTACACCTGGGTCTCCGAGAGGCCAAAATCCATGCTCTTCACCACCCGCATGGTATGTATTAGTACGAGTGCTGCGGCTGCAGAGCCTGGTCAAAAGAACCGAAAAGAGCAGCATAGGCAATGCAAAAGGAGAGCCAGCCATGAGGGCATGGCTTGTCCTCTGCGTTCATCATTGTGTCCCCAGTGCACCTGGGATAGTTCCTAACACACTATGGATGCTAAGTGTGTGTGTGTGTGTGTGTGTGTGTGTGTGTGTGTGGAGGAGGGGAAGAGAAAGAGGGAAGAAGAAGAGGAGGAGAGGGGAGGTCAAAAAGGGAAAAAAGAAAGGAAGAAAGGAAGAGAAGGAAGAAGAGATCTGTAGAGAAAGAGAGGGAAAGGAGAAATCAGTCTTTGGGAAGATGAAAGTTACTGTGTTGTGGTTATGAAAACAAGAGGTCAGGAGAACTAGACTCATTACTTGATGGTCAGGAGCTGGAGTAAGTATAGCTGCAATCACTGCTGGGAAAGGGACAAGGGGATGGCCAGCTTAACCACCGACAGGTTGGTTCATCCCATGCACGGGTCACTCTGTGCCAGAGAAGGCAGACTGTCAGGAAGTCCCCGGAGGAATGAGGAGGGCGGATGTGAAAACAGTCCACTCACACCGAGAGGACGTCTTCATGAACATCAGTAACAGCGCATATGTTAAAACCTATTTTTGAAAACTATTTTCACACCAGCATAATATACATCAATACATGAATTAGCTTCTAGTATTATAGAATCAAAGGTTTGGGAGAATCATTGCAAAATAACCTTGTTCTAAGCAAGAACCAAAAAAGAAATATATACATACCAAAATTAAGAATTTTTAATTTTGTTTAAGGAATACGGAATATGGAAAAAATATTCCATAAAGTTAAAAAATAACAGAGGTGGAAAAAAGTCTGCAAGATATTTGAAAGACAAAGAACAGCATTAATATTCAAATATACACAGTGCTCCTGTGTCAATAAGGGATAAATAAATGAGAAATATGTGGAGAGAATATGAACAGACATTTCACTGAAAAACACAAAGTCCAATAAATATTTGAGGAGATCCCAAGCATTCCAGAAGTTGAAGAACTTTAAATTAAAATAATAAGATTAGCAAAAACATTTAAAAGATTGATAATAGCCTCTGGTGGTTATGTGGAGAAAAGGGTCCTTTAATATACTGTTGGTGAGAGTATAAATGGGTGAAGCTTTTGTACAAGTTAATTCAGCAATAATCATCAAAATTAAAAATGGACAGGCCTTTAAACTCAGCAACCCCATTTCTTGGACTCTATATCTAGAAATATGTCTGCATATAAAAATGGGATTTCCGGGGGTACTCAGAGCAATGTTATAGTGGAAAACTGGAAGCAACTTAAGTACTCATCATTTAGAAAAATGTTTAAACAAATTATGTTACATTAATTCTATAAACTCTGTTTAAAAGATTTAAGTAAATCCATATATACTGATAAAGATCCCCAAGACATGTGGTGGAAAAAAGCAAGTAACACACTAACACATATAATATGATGCCATTATACTAAAAATAAGAACATGTGTATAATGGTTAACTACAGGGTCAAATACATAGAAAAGGGATTGGAAAAAATATACCCCAAACCGATGAAATTGGTCACCTTTGGGGAGCAGAGTTGGAGGAGGGAATCTTTCATTGTTTATCATACATTTTTATACATGGCTAGAATCAGAATTACTCGTATATTATTGATACGAATTTTTTAAAGGACAAAAGCAGGAACAGAGAATTTTTATTTCTCTGGAAAGTTCTGAACCTACATCATCCCCTAACCTGAGTTTTTGCCGTTAACAGCTCCTTTCCTCACACCAGGAGCTGGTTACTCCATAGTCCATCACGCACTCACTCAGATGCCTACACCCACCAACACATTCACTGGGAACCGCAGCATGTTGGAAACTCCAGAGACCTCGCAAGTGATCTGATTTAATTCCCCTGTTTTAGAGAGAAGACACCTCTGTGGGCTAATTTTGTGTGTGAACTTGACTAGGCTAAGGATGTCCAGACGTCTGGGTGGGCTGTAAAGACGCTGAGTTACCCCACACCAAATGCCATTTCGCCATCATCAAGGTGTCTATTGGGAGTTCTCTGTGGTTGCTAATGCTTGATTTAAAGGCTTTATTTGTTTTTTTCTTCAGAGGTGACTTGCTTAGCAGTAATTCATGCTGAAGATGAGCTTTCACCTCTGTTCCAGAATTATTTCCCTTTGGTATACATCTCCATCTATAAAATAGAACCATTCCTAAAATGCCATAAGTAATCTCTTTATAACTTGAAATTCTTTTTAAATGCTCTAAAAAAAGCATTGCATTTGGAAGGATCTTCTGATGACTCATTTTTTAAATGCAATCAGCTGCTCAATCTACATTGTCCCACGTGGTGCCCATGACCCATGAGAGCCAACTGAACACTCGATCTGCGGTTCCTCCAGTCTAGGGTGTTGTAAGAATAAAACATATCTCAGAAAGTGCACAAAATATCTCATTCACAATTTTTATACTTTCATGCTGAATAATGATATTTTGGATATACTAAGTTAAATAAAATATATTATTATTTTTTAATATTATTCATTTATCTTTAGAAGGGAAGGGAAGGGAGGGGAGGGGAGGGGAGGGGAGGGGAGGGGAGGGGAGGGAAGGGAAGGGAAGGGAAGGGAAGGGAAGGGAAGGGAAGGGAAGGGAAGGGAAGGGAAGGGAAGGGAAGGGAAGGAGAGAGGGAGAGAAATATCAATGTATAGTTGCTTCTCACGTGTCCCCTGCTGGCAACTGGCCCCTGCTGGGAACTGGCCTGCAACCCAGGCATGTGCCCTGATGGGGAATTGAACCGTGATCTTTTGGTTCACAGGCCTGTGCTCAATCCATTGAGCTACACCAGCTAGGGCTAAATAAAATATATTATTAAAATAATTTTTCCTTCTTTCCTTTCACTTTTTCTAATGTGGCTTGAAGAATATTTAAAATTTGATATATGACTTGCATCATAGCTGGACAGCATTAGTCTAAATAATTTGTTTTATGATCCTGAATTTTTTCAAGCCAGTTTTCTTAAGGGTAAATCCATCTATTTTTAGACTGTAGCCATAACTTTCAACTGTGGGTAAAGCTGAGTTTTCATAAATTAAATTTACTTAATGTATTCTGGATGCAGTGCCCTATGGGTTGACTCTTGACCCAAGAAGTTCACAGGCAGGAAGATGGATCAGGCCATCATGTATATGATCAATTTAAAATGCCAGCCTTCTTCAATAGCCCCAAACCTTGAAAGAAACACAGTGATTCAAATGTCCAAAAGCCTATTCTAGAAAAAATGATTCCAAAACTTTAGGTTGAAACTTCAAGTCTATTTGAGATCTAAAAGGTACCCTGGATTGCTATGGAATGTATAGCTCCTCAAATCAAATAGTATAATGAAGTCATAGAAAGGTCTTTTAAAATTGTGTTTTCATGGCTTTTTTTAAGAGAGAAAAAAAATCCCCCTTCTATTGTCATGTGAGTTGCAGAGGGATAAGAAAAACATTGGCCCAATAAACTCTTACTTCACCAAGTCTACACCAAAGAGTATATACCGGTAATTAATTGGAATTCAAGCATACATTCATGGACCTGTGAATGTTTGTTTGTCCTAAAGATGGCAGGTTTTGAAAAGTGTGGTGCCTAATTTCTGTCCCTTTCTAGCTAAAGGCTGAAGTAGAGCAATACCGTGCATGTATGTACACACGGACACCCCTAACTTGGGTCCCTGGATGCCAGATTTCTGCTACATGATTACTCTCCTGGACTCCAGTTAACTGACATAAGCTGGGCCAATCAGGTGATCTCTTTAAAAATATTTAGTATTGAATCCATAGATCATAACCTTAGCCTGACCCGACTGTTTGCAAGAGGAGCAGCAAATTCACCACGGGAGGGATAACAAAGAAAGCCAGGGGGTCCAGACTGACAAGATGAATAGGCGTGACTGCACCTGATTTTAAAGATCAAGAGAGGGTCAGCCAGAGGCCTTCCCAAACCTTAAATCGAGTCTTCCACGGGACCTAGATGACCTCCCAGTTCTTGGTTCCCACAGACATACCCTGGCTTTCTTGGGTTGTTTCACTTCTTGCCTACATTAGTCTGAAGGGCTTTTAACTGAGTCTTAACCAAGGTGGGCAGGGGCGGAATGGGCATCGGATTTTGTATCCACATGGTTAGAATATGAAAAATCTACTCGAGACGTTCAGCCCCAGATTCTCAGAATGAGAGACATGTAGAAGATGTTCCAATATTAGCTGTCCATTGTCCTAGCAGATGATGACTTCCAAAGCAGAGATAAGATGCAGGGACAGGAGTCACACATCACTCACAATGAGTGACATGCACAACTTGTCCCTGATAAGTCACACTGCCATTTCCTATCAGAAAGCGCAATTCTCCAGGGCAGTTCAGAAGGTGTGTCCTCACTGGGGAGGCCCTGAACACGTGAGCCATTTGATGTGTCTCCCTGGTATTTCCGCCTCCTCTCCTTTGTGCCTGTGCTGCACGCCTTATCTGGAGGTTATTCACAGAGTGGCTACAGAGTTGGAAAACCTTTGTTTTTACAGATTAAAGCACAGTGAGAGCCTGATACATTCTTACCTATTTCCAAATTTATGCAATGCTGTGTGTGTATCTTTCTTTCTTACCACATCATGAGTTCCTCAAGGGAAGATAACATGTTTTTTTCCATCCTCTGTCTTTCTCCCACGTGTTCCACAGCTACTCCAACAACACCTGCTAGCTACTCAATAAATATTCATTGCATGTTAGACTAAAATATAATTCCCCCGAAGTCATATTACTCTCTGTTCCCCTTTCTGGAAACCGGCCTTCCTCCTACCTTTCCAGAGTCTACTTTCCAGCTCCCTACAGCTGAACCCCTTTTTGCAAACTTTTTGGCAAACTTTTTCTATAAAGGGCCAGATAGAACATATTTTATGCTTTACTGGTATCTGTTACAACTACTCAACTCTGCCCTAGGAGTATGAAAGCAGCCATGGACAACACCTAAATGAATGGGCATGGCTGTGTTCTCATGGAAGTTATTTACAGAAATAAGAGGGAGACTAGATTTGACTCATGAACTGTAATTTGTCAATTTCTCTTCAAGAGGAAAACAGAATACTAACCTTTCTTAATAATTAAAAACTACCCAAGGAAAAAAGTTTGTCTTTTTTTTTACCCCAGAGCCAGTCATTAAAGATAATCATTGCAAACAGTTTTTTAGGTATTCTTCCAGGAATTTTTCATATGTATGCATAGAAATATCTATATACTGATATATATACACACACATGTATAAGTGATTATATATGTATTTGTGTGTCTATTTTAAGAACCATTGTGCACTCCATACAATATTCTACATCTCGAATTCTTAATAATATTCTTTGGATATCTTCCCATATTGTTATATAAAGACCTACCTCATTTCTTTTTTTTAAATTTATTTTTAATTGCTTTTAGAGAGAGAAAGAAAGAGAGAGAAACATCGATGCAAGAGAGAAGCAGTGATCAGCTGTCTTCCATGATTGGACTGGGGGTCACATGTGTCCAGACTGGACCTCAGACCCACAACCCAGGCAGGTCAGGACTGTCCCCTGACCGGGAACCTGACCCACAACCTTCCAGTTAGAGGACGGTGCTTCAGCGCAGTCACACCAGCCAGGTTCTACCTCATTCATTTAAACGGCTGTGTGAGCGCTCACTGTACAGCTGTATTATACTCTGTTTCATCAGCTACCTATTAATAGACATTTAAGTTCTTTATAGAATTTTCTCAATGTAAATAATGCTACAATGAATATCCTTGAGTACATGTTCAAATCTTCATGTCTGATAAATTTCTGGAATGGGAACTTTGGGTCAAATGACATGTGTGTTTTAAATTTTGACATATACTCCCAAATCACCCACCTGGGAGGGCTTTTAATTTACATTCTCAAAACACTGCATGGGAGAAAAAAAAGCATTTTATTTAAGGTGCGTGTATCTGTGTCGGATAAAGAGGTAGTTTTATGTAGAGTATGAATAACATACAAAAAATCAAAGCAAGGCTACATTAAATAAAAAGCAGCTGAATTTAGTGTAACTATTTCAGTCATTTCTTAATTTTCAAAACAAGGAATTTAAAACTATACAATAAATACCACCAAAACAAGTTCTTTTTTTCCTTAAGGGAAGATATGAAATATTAAGAAGAAAGAATGAAGAAAAGAAAAAAGCTAGCACAATTCAGGACACGTGCTGGGCTGGAGTGAGAGGCAGGAAGAGAAAAAGGAAGGAGCACAGAAGGATGTGTGAGGTTGGTGCAGAGGGCAAGAAGATGCCAGCGACCTGGTCAAAATGAAGGGGACTGTTCCACTGTCTGTTACACATTTCTGTTACTTTGTATCCTTGGGTGTGGCAGCTTGCATGATGGGCCCTAATTCTCTGGCCTTTGATTCACTCCTACTTTTGCCATAGCCTCACCGTAGGCAGTGTATTGCCGTGTCCTTTGACTTGGGGCCCACGAGGCGAGGTCTTGCTTTAGCCAGTGGCATGTGTGCAGTCGTGCCAGTGGGCCCCTTCTGAGCCTGGCTTTGAGAAGCCTCACGAGTTTCTGTCCACCCTCTTGTGCCTCCACCATTACATTGTAACAAACAAACAATGTTCCAAGGAGCCTGCTGGTCCAAGGAGGATGGGAGACTTGTGAAGCACGCCAGCACCCTCAGACCTACAGTGTCCATTAGAGAGACACCAGCTGAGCCCAGCCTAAATCAGTTAGCCCCAGCTGACCAGGAGGTGCGTGAGCTAGCCCAGCCAAGACCAGCAGAGCTGCCCCAGCCGGACCCAGCCTCCACCAGCCAACTCTCAACGAGCAGACTGCATAAATAATGATAAATGATTGCTATTTTAAGCCACTGAGTTTTCACATAGTTTGTTTATAATAATAACTTAATAATTAACACAGTAGGCAATCAAAGAGGGTGGATCTGATCTAAGTCCTGAAGGTCCTTCCTTCAATCAACAAACATTTATAAAGTCACCACCATGTGTCAGGTAGTAGCAAGTTTCTGAGAATACAGGATGCAGTGAAGAACAAGACAGACCTGGATCCTGTCTTACAGACCTTTGTCTAGTAAAGGGGAAACAAGGAGTAAAGGAATAAACAGTGAAAATAACAAAGAAATGCTTATAAATCATGTTATGATTTATAAAAATGACTGTCTGCCTGCTTTTCTTGGACAAGGAAGGTGTCTTTCAGCCCAGTAGTGGCCGAGGAGGAGAAGCCATTTTTAAGTTGCAGGATCAGAATGCTCCAGGCCCAGGGAACATCCAGCACAGAAGCCCCGAGTGGGAAAGAGCTCAGTGCCTTCAAGGAACAGAGGCGGCCTGTGCACCGGAGGTCCTGCTCCTTTCTGCTAGTGAGGGTCTCTGTGAAACTGGACAGTGCACTGGCCCGAGCTGGCGAGAGGCCCGTATCTACTATAATTTCACTGTTCCAAAGATAGTTACTTTCTCACTGTGATTTTAATTTGCATTTCTCTGATGATTAGTGACATTGAGCATTTTTTCACACATGTATGACTATTATCAATAAATCAACAGCAACAGGTGCTGGCAAGGACACGGAGAAAGAGGAGCCCATTCGCACTGTTGGTGGGAAGGCAGACTGCTGCAGCCACAGTGGAAAAGCCATGTGAAGATACCTCAAAAAATTAAACATGGATCTGCCTCGTAACCCAGCAACTCCACTTCTGGGAACATATCCAAAGGAACCCAAAACACTAATTGAAAAAATGTAAGCACCTCTATGTTCACTGCAGTGTTATTTAAATCACCAAGATATGGACGCCGCCCAAGTGTCCATCCATAGATGAGGGAATAGAACGACTGTGGGACATTTACACAGTGGACTACTGTATAAGTTCAGCCATACAAAAGAAGAAAGTTTTACTTTTTCTGACATTATGCTAAGTGAAATAAGCAAGTCCGAGAAAGCCAAACACCATATGAATTCACGCATATGTGGAATCTAATGAACAAACTGAACTAACAAGCAAAATAGAGACAGACTCATAGATGGAGAGCAGATGACAGCTAAAGGGTGGGGGTGGGGAGGCTGAGCTAGAAGGAAAAAGGACTCATGGACTGGACCACAGTGTGGTGATTGTGGGGTCAGGGGGGCCTAAGGGGACTAAATGACAATGGAAAAAATACAATAAAAAAGAAATTATTTTCGATAGACTTGGCTTGGACTTCAAACAATGATGAAAACCCAGCCTCTGTTCTCACTGGAAACACATCGGCAGCTGACTCCAATCTTCACTAATAAACGAGTGTGAAGCAAGGCGACTAACAGCGTAGAGGGGGAGGGGACACAGGCCAGGCTTCCACGTCCAGGCTCAGTCGGAGAGAAGCAACATAGTAACAACAGGTTTCAGATCTGCCCGCTTCATAGTCTGGATCTTTCAAACCGACTTCGAATTTGTTGGAAGAGTTCTGTGTACATCTGAGGCGCACCATCTGAGGCACAGACCGGTCTGAGTGGTTCTTGGAAGCGGCGATGTTCCAGGTCGGGCTGCGGTCTGAGGACCGCTGTGAGTGTGGCTGCCTTTAAAGGTGAGCAGGATTTTTTCTCCAAGAATTAGCTCTCTGTTTAGGATATTGGAAAAGGTGACAGGTACTTGGCACTTATCTTCACTGATTCTGTTACCTAGTTTGGATCATTTAATCCCTGCGAGCTTCAGATTCATTTATGAAATGACAACAGTAATGACTAACCAGGCACTGGTGGCTTGAGAGTTAAATAAAAACAAAATGCATTCTAGGTCCTGTATAAACCATGACACCGTGTACCTGTGAGGCATCCAGATTATTACAGCTGCCATGCCCCTGGGCAGCTGGCTTATGCTCTACCCCCGCGGGGCAGGAAACCTGCAGGATAATCTTTTGATACATAAACATAACATTTTGAAACAGGCCATGGGTATTGTCACCTAAGCGATAATCAACACTGTTTTATCACTGTTATTAATACATCTTCCAGAGGCTGCTGGGGTAACTGTCACTTATCACCTGTCTCACTCATGATTTTCTGTGGGCCTAAGTGGAAAGTTAGAAATGGGGTTTCTTCCCTAAACATCCCCATGTGGAAATTCTGATTGCATCCCATTATGTCTCAGCAATAAGATGCCTAAAATATGCAAAGTGCAACATTTATCTTTAGACTATATTTAGATTTTGTTTATGTGATGTTCTGATATACGGGCCCAAAATAAATATTTTAGAAATCTCCTCAATGTCTCCAAATCCCTTTTCCCCAGCTGGTTGTATTCTTCAGTATTAAACTTTTAACATCTGAGTTATAATAGGCAGCACACACACTGCCCTCTTCACAAGCAGAGGCAGTGAACTTTCACAAACCCAAACCTTTAGTCCTGGCTGCACCAGCGCAGGGTCCTTGCTGCTGCTGCTGCTGCTGCTGCTGCTGCTGCTGCTGCTCAGAAGTTGTTCACACCTGCTGTCGCTGGCACCACTAGGACCAAAGTACTACATTCCCTAGCTGTTGGCCACCGAGTGTACAGTGAGCCATGTTCATCTCCTTCATTGGTTTGCTCTAAGAAGCTAATACCAATGTTGTCAACCAATTTAAAAACTCATAACATGACTATCAAAAACCCGTTCTAAATGATGTTCTCCTTGTAGAAATATGTTTTTCTATACTTGGCATAGCAGAGCTAACCATCTGGCTAAATGTGCACCTCAGCACACCTAGGGTAGAAGGGAGAACTGGATCCAATATTTAGACTTAACAGTAAATAAAGATAAGACTGATGATGTTTCAGATTATGTAAGGATTTTCTACTTCACCAGGAGCTCTGTCATAGGATTTCTCCTGACCACGAAATACAATCCAAATTACGAAAGTCAATTGACAGGCTACTTTTGGGAAATGTATTTAGTGTATAAGGGATTGGACCTTAGACACTGTCCCTCCTAATATTTTCTAACAAGGTTTGTTGGCCTGGAGTGTGTCAGGGCAGGGATCTGAGGTGGTCACATTGTGCACCCAGTAGACATTTGATAAGTACGTGTTGAATGAATGAGCAGGTGAGTGGTTAGACTCAGAGGTGGGTAGCCCCTGCTGATTCTTCTCCCAAGGATGAGCTTCCTATCCATCCCTGCCTCGCTGAACTCCACTCTTCCTCTGAGACCTGAGATTAATAATAGTCTCTTACCCCACAGCCCTCCGGGAATCCTCTTCCCGCCCTCCATTTTCTCCCTCTGTTTGGTTCCTATCTCTATGCATTATAAGTAATAATAAGAGCTATCAGAACAATTACAGGAAGGACGGGAGCAGTAATAGGAGCAATAAAATGGGAGGAAGAAAAGAAGATAGATTTACCAGGCATTTATTATTAATATTACTAGTCTGTTAATCCCTTCATGCTCATTTTACTGAATCCTTATGAGGACAATCATCTCCATCACTTTATCATTGATGAACCTGAGGCTTTGAGAGGGTATTTAAATGACCAGGGATCACCCAGCTAAAAAGTGGTAGAAGGTGGGATTTGAACGCCAGGCCTAACTCTAGTCTGGAGCTAAAATGCAAAACCAACGCCTCCTGCTGCCTTATCACACTTCAGTAGGTTTGATGCTGCCTCCATCTCCCCCGTGACCATCAGGAGGGCAGCCAGTATCCCTGTAGTTCTAGTGCTTGGCTAGTACTGGATGGTTAGTGCATGTTTATTCACCGAGTAAAAGAAGATGGCATATTTTCTAGAGGAAGAATGGGCCTGCGGTGATCTCGGCTGTCTCCACGGACAATGCTGGAGGTGGCCGGTGGAAATGAGGTCGGGCTCTGACCTAACTAGACCTGCCAATCTCAATATAGCTATGGGAATCAGGTAGGGGTCCTTTTAGTGTGAAATCAGGTCTGTTCCAGGGTCAAAAGGCCCTTCTGCCCTGGGCATTTCACTGTTTCTTAGCTGTACTTCAGTTGCCTGATATATCTACTTGGATGTTTACATACATAGTTCACTCCAGTAAAGAAAGAGTGAATGTGCCCTTTTTGTGGAAAGCAGGTGAGCTTATTGAGACTGACACCAGTCAGATTTGATCTTAGTGGCCCTTTCATCTCCTGGAGGCACCTCGAAAAGCCTTATTTACTCAAAATGAACCCTGGCTTTCAACCGCTGTTGAAGCATGTCTCTCAAATCACTCTCGATCGACACTGAGGATAACTCTTCCTCCCTCACCCTCCTGCTGTCTTTCTCCCTTGTCCTCATGGGAGAAGCTCAAGGATGCCACGGCCGTCTATTCACCAGTCCATTCACTCCCTCACCTCACCCTCGGTCCCAATAGTCAAAACATGCACGCCCTCTGCTCAGGCTGTGCTGTACACAAAAATGACAATAATGTGTGCTTCTATAGTGCCTGGTGATCTACCAAATGCCTTATGAAATTTGTTTAATTACACTTTTTTATGTGGGTATGGCAGGTTTTCCAAAATGAGTTTTTGGAGAAAAACTCATTAAATCAACCCAAAGTCTTTCAGATTTAGAGGGTGAGAAGCATGCAGATGTCATTGAAATCTTTTGTTTTATTTTAGCAACTTAGAAACAACTAAATACCTGTTAGTGGGCTCAGCACAGGACTCTAGAGACGAGAGGGGCAGTATCCTGCTCCCAGGGCCCGCTGCTTCAGAGGAGAATTGAAGAAACAACTGCAAACACTGAGAAAAGTGCTGTTTAGAGAGGTCAGTGCATACGAGAACGGGGACCTGAACAACGCACCGTCAGTGTTGAGCAACAGTTGGTAAGTCGTGGAGTTTTTCAGGTGAGCGCACCAGAAGGAATACTTTCTCAGTGCAGAGTAGACATAGAATGTGAGAAACCGATTTGTCTTGACCTGGCAAATGTGACTCAGCTCTGTATGGAAAACCTACAGAAGCAAAGTGGTGGGCAGGAGCCAGATCTTCAAACCAAGTTTTCCCATGGGAATCAGGCCTAGAAAATACTTGCAGACTGTTACGGCTTGCTCTTGCTAATACTCCATCACCCTGGTCTAAAACAGCAAATGTGTATTGTCTATCTTCAAGGTAATTTCCAAAGCCTGTATGAATTTGCACAAGGACAGACCTAATCGGCTCATTGCCATTCCCCTCTGCATGTTATTTTCATTTTCTTGACTGTACCTAAAATGTAGACAATAATATCCTATGTAATAGCTAATAAAACTTTCTGTGATGTAAGACCCAAGGAAAACAATAAAAGCCTGTCTAGGCAAGGGTTGGGGTGCTCCCCTATTGAGGGAGTGGCTGAGGCACCATAGGCACTCTCCCCTTGAGAGAGGAGCCGTGCCTGTTCCCTTTTTCTCCACAGGATTGCTGTTGCCTGTGCATTCATTCTCATCATCAGCCACAACAGGCAGACTCTGCTGGCCAGGGTCCGCCACAGTAGTGAATGCTTACCACATTCCAGGCACAGGGAGTACATCAGTTGATATGACACTGTCCCTGACTTCAAGGAGCTTATAATCTAGTAGACAGGAAATCTAAGAAGTAGGTCACTATACTTCAACCCAATGGAAGCTGCAAAAGGCTGTGATCCTTTGAGACATGTGCCACTGAATTTTAACCCCCTCCTACTACACCCCAAGCTTGTCAGTGTCATATGCTTGTCTTCTGGTCATTCCTTCTTATCCCTCAGAATTTGGGGTATCTGATTCATGGACTTCTACTCCACCCCTTGCCTTTTTGTGGTGACCCATTCACCTCTTTGTGGTGACTTCTCGGGTTCTAACATTCTCATCTCCAATGAGCCTCTCTTCTGTTTTTTATTTCTCGATCACCTACTAACAGGTCATACCTTGGACCCTGTGAGCAGAAAAGAGCATATATTCTATCTTTCCAACCACTCCAGGGCAAAGGATTTTGCCATCATTTCCTGCCAAACTACTTAACACAGTAGGTACACAATAGAAAAGTAAGCATTTATTGAGCACCAACCAAGTGCCAGGCCCGGTGGTAGACCAGATGGACAGAGTTGCTGGAGCTCTAACTTTACAGCCTGTGGATAATTAAACATTCAGGTGTCCATTATCCAAAAGTCATGTGTAACAACACTCATCCATAAGAAACCATTCTTGTCAGGAGTTAAATCTACTTTACTTTGGGCCCAGTTCTTTCCAGGCTCCAGAGAGAGAAGATCATAGCCCACCCTGTTATGATTCTGTATTTGTTTGATTCCTTTCTACTAAGAGCCTTTGGGATGAACCAGCTGAGAAATGTCTTTGGAGGCACCATCTATTTTAGGTGCTCTTTCTTCCTCTGCTTACATAAGTTTTCTATGCTTGATGCTTTGCACAGAACTCCTTAAAGTCCCACTGGAATTAAATGGCTTACCCCACCTCCAAGAGAGGGCTTTCAAATGATAAAGCAAGTCAGACGCATTTCTAAAGTCAAGCCAGGAGAACCCAGCAACTTTGAAAAACAAGCACGTGCTTTATATGGTCACTGGGTAATAGCGAGCATCAAATAACTATACCAAAGTTAGAAGAAAAGTAGTTTGTTTTTATGTCATTCTTTTTTTTTAGTCTTCACTCGAGGATATGTGTATTGATTTTAGAGAGGAAGGGGCAGAGAGGGAGGAGGAAAGGAAAAGAAACATCGATATGAAAGAGATACATTGATCACTTGCCTCCTGCACACACTTCTACTGGGGAGCAAACCCACAACCTAAATATATGTCCTGACAGGGAATCGAACCCATGACCTTTTGGTGTACAGAATGATGATCCAAACAACTGAGCATCTGGACATTCTTTAAAAGAGGACCAGTTATGAAAAAATAAAGGGTAGGCTTCAGCGCGTATATGAACCTCTGTTATCAGGATATTATAGCAGCAAGAGTGGTCTGTTAAAGATTTCAATGAGATTATGTTGCAACCCTATTCAAAACCCACAATACTTTCCCTACTTCAGGATTAAGCCCCAACTCTTGAACAAGCCTAGGTAGGCTCTCATGATCTAGCCCTTTCCTGTCTGCCTTTTGCTGACTAGATACCAGCAACATAGGTAGTCTCCTAGTCCCTCTCTTACAGAGAAGAAGAATTAGCTCTTCCCCTGCCTGGCTCCTTTCTGATTTATACTTTTGCTATGTATAACATGCACCCATGTCTTTGTGCATAGTATACACAGGATTATTATACCCATGGTATGTAATCACTATTCCCATGTATAATGCACATCCTTATTTTTCCCTCAAAAGTTTGGGCAAAAACATGCATGTTATACATGGCAAAATACAGGTCTCATCACCCAAGGTCATTGCTCCTAGCCTTAACTCCCCATGTCATTACCACATTTCAAATTACCTCTTGGCTTATTTATTTCAGTTAGTTTATTTATTAGCCCCATTCCTCCTTAAAGTATAAGTCCTTTTTGGGACCAAAGATCTGGCTTATCTTGGTCATCACTAAATAATCAAAGCCTAGAATAGTCCCTTAGACATAGTTAACACTCAGTACATAGTTAACAAACTCAGGAATAAGTGAGTTTGGAAAAGCTGAGTAGTTTCAGCATCAAAATGCCTTTCCATGCCACAGTATTTAATCCATACATAAGTGCAGCTTATGGAGCAATTAATCAAAAACTTTGCTTATCATGCACCACCTGTGGCAGGCCGGTATGGAACACTCGCAACGCTAATGAGCATTAGTCTTCCTCAGCACCATCCAGACGCTCTTTTGGCTGGGTGGTTCTGAGGCGCAATTAGTCAGTGAGAACACCTCCGCTACCCTGCGGTCTCCACACACAACCGGCGCAGTGCTGGCGGGGTTCCTTGGATGGCAGAAGCTGGCGGGGTGCCTCCTCTTTGGGCTGCACCAAGATCATTAGGAGATTGGGTAAATTAGGCAGTTCTCATAGAAAACAGAGAGAGTGATAAAGAACAATGGAAAATAATTCCACTGATAATACCCTGAAGAACTGTTGATGTTGGCAAATAGAAAACAACACCTTTTCAGAGTGATCCAAGGTTTGAAACATCCAGTCTTTAGCCAAATGTTCAGGCAGACTATGATCAAATGGACTTAGTCATAAAACAATGGAGGGAAACATGCCATGTGAAGACACATGCATGCATGTTAACCATGCCCTGGAGGTACCGCATACATATCTGAATGCTCCATGTGGCTGCGTACACCCGAGCCTCCTTCTCAAACACACTGTGCTCATTCTACATTTTTCCCCAGTAGCTAATGCAAACATACCTTATTGGATCATAAATGCTTGGATTAGCATCAGCTAAGCTGTCTTGAGCACATATAAATTTAAATGGCTCTGTTGATTACATTTCTACTTAAAATCTGACACATTAAAGGAGACCAGGATTCAGAGGTGTAAGATATTTTTTATCCCTAGGATTTGGTTACAATGCCTGAAAAATAGTATCTGAATTTAAAAGAATAATTACTAGCATTTATGGATGACTTACAATGTGTGAAATGCTTTGGATACAGGATCTTTTTTCATCTCTGCCACGACCCCCTTAGTGTCTTATCAGTGAAGCCACAGACAAGGCACAGATTGTGCCCAAGATCACTCGTGAGACTGAAATTGATTCCAGCCCAGGGAGTCTGACCAAAGAAGCCACAGCCTGAGTTACTGCCCCCACTGCCTCCTCAGACCCCAGAGGCCCTTCTGTCCCCAGGACCTGCATATCTGAGTGTGTCTTAGAGTGTCACCAATGCCTGCATTCTAACGCCAAAGCCACACCACTTTTAACACTTGTCTTTGCCAAAAATCAGCATGGATTCAAGCTTAGCCCTGCGATAATGTAATTGTCATTCTTGGACAGGAAGGTGTGAGGCCAGCTGAAGGAACTCATGCATTTCTCCATTTGCTTACTCACGAATCCATTCCACAAATGTGTGCCATACACTACCTGCTAAGGTTGGAGCGGTGAAGAAGCAAGTTTACATGCTAACGTCTAACATGTGCTAATCCACTGATAAATTAAAATATTAAAACTGTGATACGTGGGATAAAGGGAAATGCAGGGTATAAGGGGGATCCTGAACCTTGTCTAGGGGATCTGTGGAGAAGCTCCCTGAGGGGAACATGGGGTCTGAGCACCGAAGGCAAAGGGGAAGTTGAGAGTCGGGACAGGGCCTGCGGGCAGAGAACAGTGCGAGCAAAGCTGCGGGGGCAGGAGAACCCACAGAATCCTGTCCCAGGACTGAAGGAAGGTGTGAGCAGCCAGAGTGCAAGGGGAGAGGACAGGGCCAGGCTCAGGGGAAGGCAGGCACTCAGCCCTGCCCGCTGGTCTCTGCCGCAGGCCTTTCTCGGCACCTTCCCTGTACTGGCTCATCTGAGGCTTCCAACCGCCCTGTGAGGTGGGTATTGTTACAATGCCCTTCTCACAGATGAAAAAAACATGTCACCCTGAAAGAATCAGGAAGTAAATTTTGCCCACGGTCACACAGTCAGTAGGTAGATTCAAACTCAGACATGCTGGCTCTGAGGCTTCACTATTAACTGCTTCGCTACACTGCCATGGCACAAAGAAATCAAGGCGCAGAGAAGTTAAGTAACTTGCCCGAAGTCACACTGCGAGGGAGCAGTGGAGCCAGTGAAGCCCAGGCAGTCCCTCTCTGGAGCCTGGGCTGCCACCCGCAGTCCTGTGCTGCCCGTGGTTAATGGTAGAGGCCAGCCACACAGAACTGTGCTCTTCACAGGGTCACCTTTGTGACATGAACGTGGCCTCCCCCTGGGCTGGGAGGACACACTGCCGACAACACACCCGGAGAAAGAATGGCTTTGGAGGTTTTACATGTTCTGCCCAACCTCTCACCCCAACAGACAGCAAAGCTGGAGGAAGATCGGGCCTGGCAAAGCCGCTGTTTCTCCCCCTGGGCCACAGTGTGTTCCCCTCTGTTGTGGAGAAAGAGAGAAAGAGCAGCATCTCAAATGTCTTCCATTCGGAAACCCACGGAATAGAAAGATTTCTCCAGAGACAATAAAAACGATACGACTCAACTCAAATTTCCCTCCCAACAGTGCACACTCTGCCGTGTCTGTTTTGCCTCTGGTGCGCCAGCACTCTGCTTGTGTAACAAGTGCACTGGGGCCCTTCTTACAGCCCAACAGCTGAGATGTCAGCAACTTCTGCCAACCACCTTTGCCAGAGATATTCTATTAGTCTTGGTTGTTTATGGGCTAAGAGAGAGCTCCCTTCATGGTTATCTGGCAAAGTGAAGAGGTTAAAAAAATACAGAGTGCTGCTTCTGCTGTCGCCTGGCACTCAGAGCCTATCCTACGGCCTGGCATCACGTTGGGCAAAGAGACCCAGCCCATCAGCCAGGGATTGGGAGCCAATGCTCTCTTTCCATTACCACCTCCTCTCTCTCCCTCTCTCCCTCCCTCCACACTTTTTCCTGGTACCAATACACCACCAAATGGGCTCTTAGGCCAATATTTACATTCCTTCTTTTGTTTCAGCAGATACAAATACAATTTTCTACTGCAAGTGACCTCTGATCTTATCTGGCAGGAAACTTCCTCTAGCTACAGACACCTCACAGCAGCAGCCCAGGGTCCCTTGCTAAGCTGAGCCTCCTTCTCAGCATTTAGCAGAGAACTTTTTGATTTTGCCTGTAGGACTTTGGATGTCTGAGTGCTCTTAGCCTGGCACTTAGGAAGGTCCTCAGTGAGAGGGTTTGTCTTTTCCTTTGCATGGCCGGACCCCTGCCTTCCTGAAAAGGTGGGAGTCACAGCCTCTCTGCTGCATATTAGAGCAGAGCACCTGCCCAGCCTCTCACAAGGCTGGGGACCCTGAGACCCAGCTCGTGCTCCTCCTGATTGCAGATCTGATCTCACCAGAGTGCTTACAGTCTCTACATTGGAAGTATGTCTACCTTGACTTAAAACTAATTGAGTTGAATTTTTAAAAAAATTCCTAACTTGTTCTTCTCCTCCTTCTTTCCCAGGTTTGACTATTTCCCCTCTAGATACAAAGGGTTAAGAGTCGGGGGCCAGGGAGGCAGGCAGGGACAGAGCCTCTTCATGTCCTCACCTGTCCTTGCAGCCCTGTAGCCTGTGCTGTGCTCCCTCAGAGAAGGCTGAGCCCCCTGCCCCTCACCAGCGTGAAGAGGAGGAAACTTCTGGATGGTATGATTATTAAATCATAGGAGAAGTTTCTTTGGGATTCTGAAAACATATTCAATTAAACATCAAGCTCTGTTCAAATATAGTCCATTTTGGGGGTCAGGCTATCCTACCTCATCACCCCTTCCCCCACTGTCCTGTTACTTGGATTTCAACCTTGTTAGAAATCCTTCCAGTTTGGTCATTTCACCCCTCCTTTCACCGGTGATCTCAAGGTGTTTAGCAGAGCTGAGAAGCATTTTATGGGTCTGGGGTGCTGTTTGATGCTGGCCCTAATCAGAAGTTTATGTTGATACTTAGAATAACAAGAAATTCAAATGCCTCTTGCTCCCTGGAAGCTAGCTGAGTGTAAAAGTATGGTTTTTTCAACTCACACACTTCTTGTTTGGAGAAATTTCCTGTCATTTAATCCTAAGGGACAGACATTATTTCGGGAAGTGCAGTTGAGCTATTATGAGGCTGACTTTGGCCCTTGAACTATAGAATTACAGTCATAATATTAAGTCACACTCCTATGTTTAAAGGTCTGTAACTTTTAATTAAAAATAAAGCTAAGTGAAAAGACAACTCAACGAATGGAGAAAATATTTGCAAATTATATTGCTGATAAGCATTTAATATCCACAATATATAAAGAACTTCTAAAACTCAACTACAAAACAGGTAACCCATTTTTTTAAATAACAAAAAAGACACAGACATTTCTCCAAAGATTATATACCAATGACCAAAAACACATGAGAGTGTGCTCAATAATCAATACAACAACAAGATAGCACTTCATAGCCACTAGGATGGGAAAAATAAACACACACACACACACACACACACACACACACAGTAAGTTTGACTAGTACTTGGAGAAACTGGGACCCCCCACCCATACAGTGCTGGGCTGCAAGTAAGAATGTAAAATGGTGCAGCCACAGGAAAAACAGTCTGGCAGTTTCTCCAAGAGCTAAATGTAGAACAACCACATGACCTTGGACTTCCGTTCCTAAGATATAGCCAAAATAACTGAAGGCAGGGACTCAAAGAGCTAAGGATATGCTGCTGGTGTTCACTGTAGCATTGCAACAACAAAGGGTAAACACAACTCCAGTGTCCATCAGCAGATAAATGGATGAACAAAATGTGGGATATTAATAAAGTGAAATACAATTCAGCCATAAAAAGGAGTGGAAGCAATGACACTTGCTACTACATGGATGAACCTTGGAAACATTATGCTAAATGAAGACAATTTTCTGGGGCAAGTATAGGAGGGACAAACACAAAGGGAGAAGTAGTACATGATTCCATTTATGCGAAATATGTAGCATAGGTCATTTATAGACACGGAGAGCAGAATAGGAGTTACTAGGAGCTAGGAAGAGGGCAAATGTAGTTATTGTTTAATGGATACAGAGTCTCTATTTGGGGTGAGAAAACATTTTATGAATAGAGAGTAGTAATGATTGTACAGCATTATAAATGTACCTAATGTCCCTAAATTATACACTTAAAAAAAGTTAAAATGGTAAATTTTTGCCCTGGCTTGTGTGGCTCAGTTGCTTGGAGCATCATCTCATGGACTGAAAAGTTGCAGGTTTGACCCATGGTTGGGCACATACCCAGGTTACAGGTTCAATCCCCGATCAAGGTACCTATGAGAAGGCAACCGTTTGGTGTTTCTCTCTCTCTCTCTCTCTCTCTATCTCCCTCCTTCTCCCGTTCCCTCTCTCTAAAAGCAATGAAAAATGTCCTCGGGTTAGAATAAAATTAAAAAGGTAAGTTTTGTTATATATACTTTGCCACAATAAAAATCATGAGAAAAATATGAGAAAACAACAAAGACTTTCTTCTGCAGTTCCCTCAAGTTCAATCTTAGAACCGGAACTCAAACCGAGACCTCCTGGCTTCCATGCCTAAACCATTGCATTTAGTCTGACATCACAGTGTCTTTAAATTACACATTCATTGATTCATTTAAGTTATCTCTTTTTTGGATATTTATAAAATGCCTAGTGCACGCGCAGAGACCAAAAACTGGTGGTGAGGGGTGGGTGGAAGAAACAAATATCAGCGAGTGTGTGTATCAGGCTCTGTGCCCGAAGGCCCCTTACGTGCTACCCAGCTCATCCTACCTTCCATGTTACGAATCATCATCATCCCCATTCTGTGGCCGACGACATGAGGCCAAGGGAGGTTAGGTGAACTTTCTGGTAGCAGGTAGTACAACTGATATTGGAAGCTAGATCTTCCAGATTCAGAGCTCTCCACGCCTCATGCCGTTCACTCTCATTCATATTCTCTCTGTCTCTCTTCCCGCTTCACCCTCTCACCTCTACCCACCCTCATTTTCACTCTCCCAGATTCCCAGGGGCTCTTGGCTCTCCTCATTGTCCTCAACAACCAGAGACAGTGTCAAAAGTATCACAAAGCCCCTGATTCAGGGTCCATCAAGATAGTTCATGTTCCAGGTGTAAGCAAGGATCAGATTTCGCAGCAATTGCTTTGCAGCTGCAGGAGGGCCTACCCTCAAGGGGCTCCTGCAAGTAGAGCAACATGATGGTGCCAGGTGCAGCAAGTTAAAATGCAGCTGTCATAGGCAAGGCTAGCCAGCAGGCTCCCACGGCCAGCATCCAGGCAAGCAGCAAATGTGCCCTCCACTTTCCACAGGTTGCCAGACGGAGACATTGGTGGATTCTGCCAAAGGTTCAGCTCCATGTGTTTTGTTAGTAGCACATTTCCGAGTCTCTGCAAGCTCATTCTGGGCTAGAAAATGATCAAGGGGCTACAAGAGGGGCCCTAAAGGCCAGGCCCAGCCATCACAGCTTTACTTTGCTACAACCAGCAAGCAGAGCAGGTTAGCAGGGAGCAGGACAGGGCAAAGAAAAGTAGAGGCAATTCAGACTCATGCCATGGGCCGGGCAAGCCTCTTCTTGGCTTCTGCCCAGTGTGCCCCTCAGACTCCATTTCTGTGCTGCTTCTTCATAGACTGGGTTGAAGAATTCCTGTTTTTTCCTGCAGGCATACAAAGCATGTTCCTGGATTCATAAGAGCTTTATTATCTCTGCATTTTGGGAACCAGTGCAACTCCAAATCAGCAAGAAAGGACAGGCAACTCAGGAAATGAGTATTTTCCTCTTCCACTTACCAGTGAATTTCAGGTCATTATCAAACAGTACGCTGCCTTCATTTAGTCTATCATGTGAGGTCTTAATGTACCTCACAGTCTACTGCTCATTAATACTGCTAAGGCGCATTTACGGGTATTTAAAATTGGCCTGCTCTCTTTCTCTCTGCTCATTCCCTGTGGTGCAGTCCAGCTTCTGAGATGGAGCTCGATCAATAAACACATTCTTTCTGTCTGTTGAGACTTTCTGTCTTCCAATTAGAAGAGAGGAGCAAAGCATGCTGCTTTATTAGATGGAGACAGCAGTCAATTTTGGCTCAGTGCTGAGTGGGAAATGCTGATTTTTCAGATGTTTGTGTAACAGAAACAACAAAGCATCCACTTGGAAAGCAACAGCATTTTTGTTCAGCAAACAACATACAAACTGGTTCTTTCCACAGCTTGAGCAAGGAGGAAAAGAGTAAGAATGTGGGCTCCCAGGGGACAGCAGCAGCCACTCTCCCAGGTCCTGTGTCTGCATGAGGTGGCAGCACAGAAGCCAACGTGGTGGCCTCCATGTCACTGGGTTATTAAACCCTGCTTGGCCCTGAGTTACCAAGTCCCCACGCAGTCTGGATCCTTTGCCTGCCGGAGGCCAGGTGCTGAGATGCAGACTCCACCATTCGGGCCTCTCCTCATGAACCTTTCTGCTAAAAACTGAAAGTGTAAGTCTTCACGAGTCTTCAACATTTTTCAACACCATGCACAGATCTTCTAGTTCTGCAGAAGATGTTGCTTTGGATCTTTGGAACCAAAAACTTCTAACTGAAACCTGCAAGGCAGGATAGGGCCCCTCTCCTGCTTGAGGTGCACTGTTCACATTAGTGAGTTGAGAACAGGAATTGGGAGAGGAGAGGGGAGGGGAGGGGAGGGGAGGGGAGGGGAGGATGTGAGGGAGAAAAGAACACAGAAAAAAGAAAGAAGGGCAGGATGAAAAGAGGGAGGAAAAAGCACACTGGTCTGAGAGCCAGGAAACAGGTTTTACTTACAGCTTTCCAATTATTAACCCAAAGATATAGTGCAAGACTTATTCTCTCCTCGTTTGGGTGGGAAACAATTGAAAACTAAAACCTGATGAGTTTTAGTCATTGATATTTGATAAAGGTCAAATTGGGAGATGAGTAGGAAGGCACTTTATCCCCAATGTAACCGAAATAAAACTGGGCCAACTTGAGGCCAGTCTCAGCACAGTGATTAAACACACACACACTTTAATACAACAAGTCTTGAAAAACAATGTGCATTTTTACTGAATGACTCATGAAGGATGTCAAGGAAGATTTATACCACACAACATGACAAAAGCCTCTTCACGTAGCTTGTTGGACATCTCTCTCTTTCCCCATTGTCACTTTTTTATTGTAGCTGTCCAGTTGTCTCTCCTATCTTCAAACAGTCCATCCCATACTGACCACGTCTCTCATTTTCCCTTCTCTTTAACCCTTTCCTAGATAATTTTCCCTAATAGGCTGCTCCACCTGTTTACTTGTGTAAAGAAATCTCTTCCCTTCTTTTACCTTGTTCCACTCAGCCCCTCCACCCATTAGCCCGACCTGACCAGCAAGGATCCAACAGCAGAGCAGTGTCAACGTGATATTGTGAAGAGCTGGGAACAGGAAAAAAATTGTATTCACATACTTTTTCTTGTTATTCCCTATTATACCTTTAATCTGAGATTTTCATCTAGCAAAATCTGATTGTAACATATGTCTCAATAACACAAATCAGTGACATCAAGATCCAAGTCAGCTTGATCATTTATTGAGAATCTATCTGCGTAGGAGACTCTATAAGGATGATGGTAGAATCTTAAAGGAATAGATCGCTCATGATGTTGTAGAAGGATTTGGCTTATGGCAGGTGATTGATGGGTTGCCCTAGCCACAATTTATCACCTTGTGACTTACAAAAGCCTCTGAAATTGCTATAACTCAGGGCTTTCCTTTGGATTAGGCTGGATCATAAAATACATGGAATGCTTGCCCCAAAGTCATAGCAGACTTTCGTGACAAGTCCCAGAGAAGTGTTAGATACTTCTCATCAAAGAACTCTAGGGAGCCAATACCAATTACATGAGATGGCAGCAGAAAAGAAACCTATTAGCTTAGAACTATGGCATGAACTCCCCACTGAAAAATGCATATAATTCACCTGGCAAGAAGAATTTATTCTGATATGGTCTATGACTCCCTCTTTAGAAAAAGTTTTTCTTCTCTTGGCTTCTGAGGCATACTCTCTTTTTGTCCCCTCTCAGTGTGTTTGCCATTCTGCCTCAGTTTCTCTCACTGACTTCTCATTCTGAGCTCTGCGTTAGTACCTCAGGGTCCTACTTTGGGCTCCTTTACCTCTCTATCTATACCCTCTCCCCATACAGTCTCCAAGTCCCATAGTTTAGATACCAAAGCATCAATGGCTCCTAAACCTAGATCTTCCATCCAGATTTACCCTAATGCCAGATTTAGAAGTCCACAGACATCTCAAACTCAATATAGTGAAGGGAAATCCTCTTGATTGCCTTCCCAACTTGTCCTTTCTCCATCTCAGTGAACAGCACCATTGGCTCAGTCATCGAAGCCAAATCTTTCCTTGCTTTCCCTCACTACCATCTCTAATCCATAAACAATTCTCATTGACTTTATTATAGAACCTATTCCAAATTCATCTACTCTTCCCCATCTTCTTAATCACTGCTTTAATCCACATCAGGAACACCTTCCACCTGGCCACTGTGACAGCATCCTATCTAGCCTTCCTGCTAGAATGCCTGTCCTTCTCAGTCTAATCACCAAACAGAAGCCAGAGTAATGTTTTACAAATATAACATAGGCATACCAACTTCTTCAATAAAACCTGCAATAGAGTTTCTTCTTTTTTTAAATTTTTAAAAATATATTTTATTAATTATGCCATTACAGTTGTTCTATTCCCCCCTTCATTCCCCTCTACCCTGCACACCCCTCCCCCACTATCCCCCCCTTTAGTTTATGACCACATGTCACAAGTTCTTTAGATTCTATATTTTCCCTACTATTCTTGCCCTCACCCTATCTATTTTCTACCTACCATCTATGCTACTTATTTTCTTTACCTTCTCCCCCCTTCTCCTTCTCCCACTCCCCTGTTGCTAACCCTCCATGTAATCTTCATTTTATGGTTCTGCTCCTGATCTAGCTGTCCTCTTAGTTTGCTTTTGTTTTAAGTGTGGTTCTTAATAACTGTGAGTTTTCTGTCCTTTCATTGTTCATCTTTTTTATCTTTTTTTCTTAGGTAATTCCCTTTTACATTTCATATAATACATTCCAACATCCAAATTATAGGGGTACCAGAAGGGGAAGAGGAACAGCCACGAGTGGAAAACCTATTTGACCAAATAATAAAGGAGAACTTCCCCAATCTGGCAAAGGAAATAGACTTCCAGGAAATCCAGGAAGCTCAGAGAGTCCCAAAGGAGTTTCTTCTTACTTAGAATAAAATCTAAACTCCTTTCCCTGGCTCTCTGAAACTTTATATAATGTTTCCTTCCTATACTTTCAACTTTACCTCCTATATTTCTCTCCCTTTCACATTATAGCTCAACCACACTGATCTCCCTCCTATTTCTTGGAAACGCTAAGCTTGTTCTTGCCTCAAGGCCTTTGCACTGGCTGTTCCCTCTGCCTGAAATGTTTTTCCTCCAGATGTTGATGGAAGGATCCTTTCATTATGCATATAACAGCTTATGTGTTACCTCTGCTGAGGTTTTCCTGAGCACACAATCTAAAGTAGCCATGTGCCTTAGTGTCTTGGTGCTGATGTAACTAGTTACCACAAAATAGATGACTTAAAAAAAACAGAAATGTATTCTCACTCAGTTCTGGAGGCCAGAAGTCAGATCTCAAAGTGTGAGCAGAGCTATACTCTGAAAGTTCTAGGGAAGAAGCCTTCCTTCCTTCCTTCTTCCGGTTTTATGGGGGTCCAGGCCTTCCCTGGTTCATGGCTACATCATTCCAATCTCTGCCTCCCTGGTCCCACTGCCTCCTCTTCCACTGTATTAAAACTCCCTTTGCCTCTCTGCTATAAGGATACCTGTGACTACATTTTGGGACTGCCTTTGGGCTACCTGGCTAGGCCTAGATAAACTCCTTCTCTCAAGATTCTTAACTTAATTACACATTTTGCCCTATAAAGTAACATTTAGAAGTTCCAGAAAGTAGAACCCAGACATATTTTTGGAGCCCACCATTCAGCTATACCATGCAAGAAATATTGTCAGATTTTAACTCTGCGTTTAACACTTACTGTTATTGTCATCGTTTATTTGTGCATTATTTATTTGTTCATTTAATTCCTGTCTCTCCATCAGAATGTAAGCACCATGAAAGTAGGGACTTTGCCTGCCTTTAGCCCCTGATATTGACAAGAGTGCCAAGCACAAACAGGCATACCAAAATATTTCTAGATGACTCTATTGAGAATTAGATTAAGCCAATATTTTAAAACATCTTTATTTACTTGTTTGTTTTATAAAATCCTTTGTTCAAATGCAGAAGCCAACCAGGTAGATTGAGTGAAGTTAGAAGCTGATGTCTTATGTCTGAAGTAGGGTTTGAAAGCAAGGAGCTCTGGGACTACACTCTCCAATTCCTTCTGATGATATACGCTAGAGATTGGAGGATTCTCAGAAAAGGAAAACCCTTTAATATCGTAGCTCAAATTAGTTGTGCTGGAGAGCTAGGGCACAGAAGAACGTGGAGGAAATAGGCCACCGAGCAGACACAGTGGATAGGTGAGCTGGCGCAGGCCATGGAGACATGGTGTGCCATGTCCAGCATGGGTAGCACTTGCTCACTGCAGGGGATTATAAAGTTTAGAGGACAGAAGAGTTAACTTTTAGGCTCAAAGAGGTCATGCAGACTCAATGTTACATGGTCTGTCTTTCAAAAAATGTGCCCTGAAAAGACTGAGGCAGAGTGTAAGGATTTTCTCTGATATTCAGCAGGGAATGGGAGAGATTGGGGAAGGTACTGCTTAAAAACGTAGGCTCTGCACTAAAACAGATCCTCGAACCAATCCAGGGTCAGATGGCTTCAGAGCTGTATGATCTTGGGTGGGCTGCTTAATCTCCCTGAATCTCATTTCCCCATCTGTAAATGGGGAATAACAATATTGCCTACTTCATGGGCATTGAGTATTATGAAATAATTCCCAGTAAGCACCTGGCACAGCATTAGCACACAGACATAGCTTGCAATAAATTGAAATAACTATCATTTATTAAATACCTTTACTATTTGAGTATTGAGGTTTTTAGGTATAAACCCAAGCTATTCTTGGGTAGTTCTTCATTTCCAGTTCCTTATCCTCTAGCAGAATGACGTTTGAATCAAGCCAGAGAAGAACTCACTCATTCACTCACTCACTCACTTGATCGGGAAGTATTTTTTAAGTACCTAGAATGACTCAGAAACTGTTCTAGTTAAAAAGGATAAAGAAGTGCATAAGACAAACTTCCTTTTTGGGTAGAGGCTGCTTTTTGGTGATGGAAGCAGGCAAGAAACTAAGCTTTGGGGGGAAATCTTAGGATGGGCCATTCCCTCATTGTGTGTATTCCCGTCCTTGGCTCAGTGTGTAATGTGTACTTTAGGAGTCTAACCTGAGCTTCACTCTGCTGATGCAAGGGTGCCACCAGGACAACACAGCAGCAGGCAGTGGTGCCATACTGCCTGCTCCCTCCCCACTGAAGGCCCGCAGGCATTTCCCATGGAGATCTCAGTTGCCCATTCCCTTGTTGTCTTTGATAATAAAGGTGACAGTACTGTTCCAAGAAATTCCATGTGTAGACTCCCTGCTAAATGCTAGGCACCATACATGCTATTTTATACAGATTACCTTGTTTCAATCCTTCCTAAACCTATGAGCTAAGCTCTGTTATGATTCCATTTTAGAGATGAAGAAAATGAAAATGACAGAGGTTATGAAACTCAAGCCAGGATGCTGCTTCTGAGTGGTCCAGCTGACATTTGATTTGATTCCAGAGCCTCGGGTCTCAATCCCAAGGTCTGCTTCCTGCTCCATAGGCTCCCATGGGTCATGCATGACACTCCTGACTAAAGTTTAAGGGCAGCTGTGGTGTGTATATAGCCAGACTAGCCGGCCAGAGCTGACTGATGTCCATAGGGCAGGACTACATGTCCTGGGCTTGGCACTGCTGTGCCCAGGCTGACTGTCTGCTGACCTTGTTACCTGAGGACAATCGCCTATGCTTGTTAAGATTCCCTGTGAGAATGAGAACCTGCCACCTGACATCAAGAGAGAGGAAAAAGGTTCCACATTTTACTGGTTGGGAGGCCTTGGGCAAGTCATTTAGCTTCTCTGAGGCTCACATTCCTTACCTGTAAAGGGGCATTAAAATGAAATCTGCCTCACAGGCAGTTGGCAGAATTAATGGAGATAATGCATAAAAGCACTTGGCACCATACCCAACATGTATAGTGAACCAAAGTGAGAGGGAAGGAGGGAAGAGGTAGACTTTAAATCAAAACTATCATCTGTCCTTGGCTAAGCTCCTTCTCTCTGTACCACAATGTTCCCTTTTGCTAAATGTGTGGACTTCTAAAAATCACTGTCCTCTCAAGTCCTCCAAGTCTCAACCTCTAGATGTCTCTGTAGAACAAAGAGATCCCATCAAATGAGCAGAGATGTGTCCCTGCCCCCCAGGCATTGCCAAGTTCATGCCTCGGGATCAATCACTCTAGGATGAAAGAGAGACTCTAGGAAATCCAGCCCTTCTTTATAAGGCTGAATAATGTTGCAGTGTGTGTGTCTGCCCATGCACTGCCTTTTGGTTTATTGGTTCAACCATGGACAACTTGGGTTACTCTACATTTTAGCTACTGTTGAAATCTTTTGGCTATCTTTACTTCCTTTTTGTTTTGTAAAAAATGAGTCTAGTCACATTATAGCTCATATTGGAACCAGGACAGAAGTAGACACAGGGTGTGCAACTGGTGTGCAAGGTGTAACCCCACTGATTGCATGGGGTTGTGAAGCTCACAGCCAGGTCAGGCACAGGGTCAACACTCAGAAATCGAGTGGGGAAAAGATGGGCTTTCTTTTGGCTCCTCGTATACTCAAGTACCCTTCTGCCTGCCCCAGAAACTCCCCCCAGGCTCCCTCGGCCTCAGACTCTCAGTCCTCTCTTCTTCACGGAACTAGACCCTTCTTACCTTTGTATCACTGCTCAGTCCCACCCAACCCCAATAAGATGTCCCTGGTCTCCTTGATTGGGTGAGTGCCCCCTACCATTATACATGTTCCTAATATACTGAACTTGCCTTCTTAACAATTAACATTCTTCCAGATGACCTAGCAGTATCTGACCCATAGCAGACACTCAGAAAATATCTTTACTTCAAAACATACAAATAAATGTATGAATGAATGACAACACCAGAAAATTAAAGACAATCCTAATTCTCAAAGTGCAGGCCTAGCATCTGTCTGGGCAGCCAGTGCCGCTCCACACCCCTCTCTCCCCATCCTCCTTGGTCTCCATCCCAGCACCTCCCCTTCCTCACGCCCGGCCCTGGCATCTGCTCAGGCCCTCAATCTTCCAAGTGGGGCCTGCGGTGAAGTAGGAGGGGAGAAACAACAAGCCTAGCTAGGGTTTAAAGACACGCTCACCTGAAATTGCACAATTTATCCCTCGGGCTCAGCAGGAATGCGGCATTTGGAGAAATTACACCTCTGAGCTGCCAGGATATATTCAAACAACCAGGAACAGAAGTTGGCCCAACTAGGACACATCCAGAGAGCAGCAAATATGCACAGTAAGCTCGCAGGCTAAGCATTTTCATTTCTCAGGGGAATGTCCAAGAAAGTCTGCCTATCTGGGTGTCTCTTTTCTCCTTGGTCTTAGGGTAATTCCCATTGAAGGCTTCCAAGACCAGTGTGGAAGAGGGGAGGAAGGAGAGGAGCTCTACATACAAATGACTGTCAGAGGTTTGGGCTTATTTTATAGTACCGCTGTGGCTGGCTGGGGAGGCAAATGGGGGATGAGTATGTGAGCTCTAAAATTTGCATTTCTGGGTTCAAATCCTGGCTCTGACACTTCCTAGAATAATCTTGTGCAAGTTTCCTCATCTACGTCTGCCTCACTTTCTTCATCTATAAAATGGGGATGAATATAGTAGTACCCTTCTTCACCAGAATAGTTTTAAGATTTAGTTAATACATATAAGCATTTAATATGAATGTCTCATATGTAAAATTCAATAAATACAAGCTTCTATTATTATTCAGGGTAAATTGGGAGGATGTTGGACTAGAGAAGTGGTTCTTGGATGTCTCAATTTCGGAGTCTCATAGAATTAAAACATTCTTTCACCCTTTTTTTCAACTTTTATTTTGCATATATAGGTAGTAAAATGATCAACTGTATCATTGCATTCTTTAAAATAAAGCATATTTTTCCCTGGCCAGGTGGCTCAGTTGGTTGGAGTATCACCCCATAAACTGAAATGTCATGGGTTCGACTCCTGGTCAGGGTACTTGCCTAGGTAGCGTGTTCAGTCCCAGGTCGGGCTGCATACCAGGGGCAACTGATCAGTGTTTCTCCCTTGCATCAGCGTTTCCTTCTCTCTCTCTCTCCCTGGCCCCCTCTCTAAAATCAATGAGCATGTCCTCAGGTGAAGATAAAAAATAAAATAAAGCATATTTTAAAGCATCAAATGAAAGACAAATAAAAACACTGAAAAATAAACATGTTTTGCTTTATGATAAACTAAAAACACATAGTAAATATATTGTGGTTTGTTGAAGCTGCACTGAATTATCACCTAAATGAATTAGGCTGTCTAGAAGCTTCCATCTCCTTGGTGATCCCTCCCTGATATTCCTTGCTTCCACAGTCCCCCTCAGTGCCAACCCGGCACTGCTTACTTGACATTGTAATTTTCCTTCACTTCTCTGCCTGACATTCCCAACCCCCACCAGCAGCCCAACCCTTAAGCTCCCTGATGGCAGGGACTGTGGTTATCATAGTTGTATCTTGCACACATGGATGCCCAAAGTATTTGAATGAAAGCCTCACACTTAGTCCTCAAATCCAGCTGGAAACAAGTACATCACATGCTGCTCACAGAGAGCCGCTCACACTGTGAGGGGCTCTCTGTGCTCCTGCCCCTTCACATGTGCTCCTGCCCCTCTCCTGGAAGTTCTTCCTAAATTAATTCTGGTTTCATTCATCACCTCCCCAGGTAGGCATCTCCTGGCACATTATGTAAACATCCTCCTCCTCCCACTCTTGGTCTATTTCTTTCTCCTTACCCCAAACTCACCACCAATCACAGTTATACTCTATGTTTATATATGTTTGTATATTTTCAGGCTCCTCCACTGGAATATAAGCTCTACAAGGGGAGGGACTTTGACTAAATGGTCCTCTGGTATATTCCCAGGCCTTGACAGTCATGTAGACAAGAGTAGATGGCCAAGCAGGCCACACAAAACTGGCTTGAGCATCATCCATTTGAAAGAATTCATGGAGAGGGGAATAAGTAGCACTGCCCTTGCATTCTCGAGCAGCATGAAGAGCTACAGAAAGGTTCAAGGTCAGACCTCAATAGGATGTCGATGACCTTCTGGTTTATGGCATTTTAAACTGCAGTTAGGGAAGTACCAGCCCCTCCTCTAGAATCCCCAGGGCCCAGGATACAGTAGGAACAGAATGGCAGAATCTCAGGCCCAGCTCTATCCCACCAGTTCAGTGTTCGTGGCAATGATCTAGGGGCTGAGCTCCAACCTTTGAAGTTTCAGTTCTAGAAGAAAAGCTTGAGACATTATTTGCCACTTTAAAGTTCTTGGTTGGGAAAGAACTGGCCTCTTACCAGGCATAATGTGGTGGTAGTGAGGGTTGGACTCTGAGACATGGGACTCAGCAGAGTTAATTTTTTATGTATTCTATTGATTATGCTAATATAGTTGTCCCATTTCCCCCCCTTTATTCCCCTCCATTTTGCACACCCCCTCCCACCAGCATTCCCCTGCTTTAGTTCATGTTCATGGGTCTTATATATAAGTTTTTTGGCTTCTCCATTTCCTATACTATTCTTAACCTCCCCCTATTTTCTACTTACCATTTATGCTACTTATTCTCTGTACCTTCCCCCCTCTCTCTCCCACACACTCCCCCATTGATAATCCTCCATGTGATCTCCATTTCTATGATTCTGTTCCTGTTCTACTTGTTTGCCTAATTTGATTTTGTTTTGTTTTAGGTTCAGTTGTTAATAACTGTGAGTTTATTGTATCTTCCTGTTCATATTTTTATGTTATTTTTTAGATAAGTCCCTTTAACATTTCATATACTAAGGATTTGTATAGTTAAGTCCCTTAACTATACATATTTTATGTTATTTTTTAGATAAGTCCCTTTAACATTTCATATACTAAGGATTTGCTGATAAGTAACTCCTTTAACTTGACCTTATCTGGGAAGCACTTTATCTGCCCTTCCATTCTAAATGAAAGCTTTGCTGAATAGAGTAATCTTGAACGTAGGTCCTTGCCTTTCATGACTTGGAATATTCTTTTCAGCTTCTTCTTGCCCGCAAGATTTCTTTTGAGAAATCGGCTGACAGTCTCATAGGCACTCCTTTGTGGGTAACTATCTCCTTTTCTCTTGCTGCTTTTAACATTCTTTCCTTCTCTTTCATCTTGACTAATGTAATGATGATGTGCCTTGGTGTGTTCCTCCTTGAGTCCAACTTCTTCGGGACTCACTGAGCTTCCTGGACTTCCTGAAAGTCTATTTTCTTTGTGAGATTGGGGAAGTTCTCCTTCATTATTTGTTCAAGTAAATTTTCAATTTCTTGCTCTTTCTCTTCTCCTTCTGGTACCCCTATGATTCAGATGTTGGAATGATTAAAGATGTCCTGGAGGTTCCTAAGCCTCTCCTCATTTTTTTGAATTCTCGTTTCTCCATCCTGTTCTGGTTGAACGTTTCTTTCTTCCTTCTGGTCCACTCCATTGATTTGAGTCCCAGTTTCCTTCTTGTCACTCTTGGTTTCCTGTACATTTTTCTTTATTTCACTTAGCATAGCCTTCATTTTTAAATCTAATTTGTGACCTTATTAAATCAATTCTGTGAGCATCTTGATTACCAAGATTTTAAACTGCACGTGTGATAGGTTGGCTATCTCTTCACCACTTAGTTGTATTATTTCTGGAACTTTGATCTGTTCTTTCATTTGGGCCATTTTTTTTTTCACAGCACACCCGTTACATAGTAAGGGCAGAGCCTCGGGTGTTCACCAGGGCAGGGCAACCCACATCGCTGCATTGTGACGCTGTGTGTGACAGAGTGGTCCAAGAGGTAACAATGCTGCTTGCTCCACTCTCTGCTGGTTTTCAGTCACCTCCCCTACAGTCATTATCCACAATCAAATTAGGCCCTTCTGGTGCTGAGTCCTGGAGGGAGGTAGGGGGCTTGTGTACATTCTAGGACCCTGTTGGTCTCTCTAAAGAACTCTCCTGTGAGGCTAGGAGTTTCTCCTACAGCTGCCTCAACCCTCACAGGTGTTTGATGCTTTATTTCCCCATGCTGGAACCCTGGGTTGCTCAGTCTAGCTCACTCTCCAGTTGTTCCTCCTGGTTTGTCTGCATGCAAATGTGGAACTTCCCAGTGCACCATCTGCTGCCCTGCCAGGTCCGCCAGCTGCCATCTTGCCACAAATCTTCTCTGCCAGGCTGCCTGTCTCTGCTCTCCTACGGGTCTGGATGAGTATTTCTTCTTTAAATCCTTGGTTGTGGGACTTTCATACAGTTCAATTTTCTGTCAGTTCTGATTGTTTTTTATTTTCAAATTTGCTCTTGTCCTTCTTTTGGTTGTGCAAGGAGGCACAGTGTGTCTACCTATGACTCCATCTTGGCTGGAAGTCAGAATTAATTTTTAACATGGCTGGCATTTGGCCGGCTGGCTTCCACAGGATACAGAAGGAGGCCATGCCTTTTTCAGGAAGGCCAGGCTGTGAGGATGGGTTCTAGACAGGTTAACACTGACCTATTGCTAGCACACAACAGGTACTCAATAAATGTGTTAAATGAATGAATGAATGGTGTTTACCCTTTAACTGTGAGATTGAATAATCATTTAAAAAATCATTGCCTTGCACTGAGTGAGCATTAACTAAAGAGAAACTCGGTTCTTTCTTTGTCTCTGTGCACGCCATGCTTGTCCTTGCCTGCCTGTCTCTCTCTCTCCTTTCCTTTTCTAAAGGGAAAGCCACTCAGCCCCACAGCTTACAAATTCATGAATATTAATCATTATTCTGCTGCTGCTGCTGGTGCTCTGTTCCTTGGTCAAAGCTCAGTTTAAGGGCCACTGACATAATCTCTCCAGTTCTTAGGGAAAAAAAAAAAAGAACTGCTGCAGCTTCTCTGTCTCTGGGCCACCTCTACCACCTCATATGGGAAGACTCCCAGAATCTGCAAGATAAGATGACTTGCTCAAATAGCAGGAAAGTCAGAAGTAAACTCAGTCTGTACCTCTGAATCCCTAGAAAATAAAAGCCCTTTTAAGTAGTTGCAAATTTGTAGTGCACAGATGTATTTCATTTATGTGTTTGTCTTGCTCTCTAGTTATTTAAATTTTTAGAGAATTAGTTACTCCCTCGAGTGGGGCCATGCATATTCTAACTTAGCACAGCTCACTCCACACCCATTTCCTCATATAGGCCTGCTTCATTCCTTTATATCACTTGCCTGGTCCCTCAGGCACCTGAGCTTTTAACTTCCAGCTACATAACTGTGATTAGAAATTCAATCAGTGCAAGACTGGTCCCTGCAGGGTGCTTCCCAGTTAAATTGCTGGCCTCCTTCAAAAATCCCAGGAAACTGGCCATTGCCCAGTGCTTAAGGCAATCGACTCAATAATCCCCAGGCTTGGGCCCCTTCCTCATTCCTTCCCCTCCATGCTGGTTTTTAAACTAATTTTTCATATATAATAACATTATTTTCTCTAGTAGATTCTAGGGTCCTGGGATGGAGTCTTGCTCTTTCACCTCTTTGTATCTTGCACGTCATCTGACTTAATAAAAATCACACCTCTGTTCCTTCAGAATCCCCTGGGTAGCATGCTGAAGGACAGTGCATGCATTCAGATAGGATGAGGACTTAGTAACTCTGGAATGAGGTTTCTAAAACTGTATCTCAACCTAAAAAGCAACAGCCAGGATCTCCATGATAAAGCCAGCTGGAAGCCAAGCACAAAGTCATTTAGGAGGACTTTGCTCTCTGCACCAGAGAATATGGAGTAGGGTAGCTCAGTGGGCCAATGGGGAAATCAAACTACTCACAGCTTAAACATTTGATCTCATGTTTCCAGATATGGCCACATGTCATACAGGGCAATCTTTACCCCTAGTGAAGAAACACTGGTCTCTAGTGGAATGCAGGGATTCAAATCTCAGCTCTCAACTTATTAGCTGTGAGGACTTGGGCACACTACTTATCTCTCAGACATCAGTTTTCTCATCTGCAAAAATTATTTAATAGCAATGATAATAATAATACTGCTATTACCTCTCAAGATCATTGGCAGGAGTAGTTGAATGAATGCATGCTCACAGAATAGTGCCTGAAACAGAATAAGGGCTAAGCAAGTGTCTGCTGTGAGTACCACCTGCTTATACCCATTTCTTATCATCATTCCCAAGCCTGATGTAGAGCCATTACTCAAACTGCAAACTTCGTGAGGCCAGTTTGCCAACTTTTACAGATTTTGACCTTTAAGTCCTTTCGTTCTTTCTATACTCATATATTATCTGAAAACTAGGAAAGTGAACAGCATAGGAAATGCTTCCCCTCTCAAGTTCAAAAGAGACAGTGAAAGAAAAAGTAGGGAAGAATGTGAACTGAATCTCCAGGGTCCATATGTGAGAGGTTCTTTTTATGCCTAACAATTTTATATTCCGTTTCTCCTGGAAAGGAGAACAGATCAACTCTCCCAGCACAAGCTGAAGCCACTCTGGTTCCTGTCAGTCCTGACCCCCTGCCATCTCTTAGTCTTGGTTAGTTGCCGTGTCTCTCTCTCTCTCTCTCTCTCTCTCTCTCTCACACACACACACACACACACACACACACACACACAAGCCTAGCCAAGCCTTTATATAAATACCAATAGATATGCTTATTTATATTTGGTTTATTTATATTGTTCTTAATGCTTTAGAATCTTTATTTTTAATCATTGGTGAACAGAAGGCTCTCTTTTCTATCTTTAGCAGGCCTGTTTGTATCTTGCCTCATTGGAGTTTCTGTTTGCATCACAGATGCTTATCCACCGTATTTCTGACTTCTCTCTTATTTAGTGGCCTAGATTGAAAGTAGAAAGTAAGAAAACTATCTTGGAAGTGGAGACAGGGAGAAAGAGGAAATAAGAAATGAGTATCTTCAAAGCACCACCCCTTACCTGCTGACCATGGATGAGGTATTTGTGAACTTGAGCTTGCTTTGAAAAGTCATGGGAAGAATTTTAGGTCCATCCTATGTTGAAAATACCTCCCAATGTATCTCAGATTCTAAGCCTCCAGTGTCAAATGTCCTTGTACTGATCCACTTGGGGAACAACAGTGCTCAACAGCCCTTGAAATCCTCCTTTTGGACACACCCTGGTAGAGTTGCTGAGGCGTGTATGACAGCACCAAATTTTGATTGAAGACTCTTCTCTGAGGCTCTGTAACTAATGATAGCTGTACCACCTGTAAGAACCCCCTAGCTGAAGCTACCTACTGCTTGATTTCTGCATCATCACTCGGCTGCCTTACAAAGAACTGGGAGTAGGGGAGGAGAATCAAGTGAATCCTTCAAGGGAGATTTAGGAGATGAGTAGAGGAGACCTAAGAAATGATTGTCTTGGCCTCAGAGCAAGTGAAACCAAACTGGAGTCAGCCGTGAGGACAGAGAAGCTTGCTTGGAAATTGAATCCTCTGCCTGTAAAACTAGGAGCTGTTGAGAGTACCCCACACTTGAGTACTAAGTGCTTGTAAATAGGATGAGCTCCTAGAGTCAGAGGCCACTTCCGTGAATTTCTTAGTGCTCAGCACAGCATGGGGACAGAGCAGGTGATCTATAACTATCACCAAAATATTGTGTCTTTTTTGAAGTAGAAGCTTTTACCTCCATAAAAAATTTTGTAGGCAATATTGTGGAGAATGCAGCAGAATGAAGAGGTTGGAAAAAATCAGAAAGATCTGTCCTGAAACCTCAACCTCACTACTTCCTAATTACACCAGCTCAAGAGAGTAAGGCTACCTTAGTCTTTCCACATGTACAGTGGGGATAACACTAGGATCTTCCTTGGGGTGAGTGAGGACTGAAATGTGAATAAAGCCCACTGCATAGTGCCTGACACATAATAGTGCTAAAAAAAAAATGTTAACTAGTGCAAGTGATAAGAATTAAGCATTCAGGTATAGGAATTGCTGTGCTTTGCTTGAAGAAAAAACATCTCAGTGTTTTTTAGGTAAACAATATGTCCAGTTTCCCATTTTTACTAGAGAACAAGGAGTTTGTCCTTCAAAAAGACAGGTGGATATAATCATAAACACATGGCATATAATAATTCTCTTTATCAGAGAAAATTTTGGTCCGTGACCTGCTAATAAATGTTCTTCAACTGATTCTCCAAAAACATTTATGCATTTATAAAAATATAAATTTATTATAAATGTTTTGGTTACAAATAATATGTGGCATACAATTTATATATAATAACAAAACAAACGATATTCTTTATGTTAGACCCCAATTGATTGTCAGAGAAGGGTTTTTTGACTTTTGCTGCTCTCTTGTATTTGTAGCCATTAAACCTTGATTTAACATATAGTTCTAGCATAATAGCTACTGATAGAACACACTTTTAAATAGAACCTACATCATTAACATTTTTTTCCAATCACTGTCTAGAGTCTAGGCAATGAATCCAGCCCTAATTTGTAGCCTTAGTGAATTTTCTGGTGCAAATACTCTCACCATGGCCAGTTTCTAGCTACTAACAGGGTGATAGTGGATGTGAAATTGTGAAAAGAAATACAAGGGCACAGTGTTATATAGTATTTGACTGTATAGACAGAATAGATTAAATAACCTCAAAAGCAGAAATGATATTAAATGTAGTAAAATAATTAGGAAGTGATTAGTACTGTTTTTATTTATAACATTTATTTTTACTGTAACTTAATTGTAAGTTTATATTTACTTTTTAAGTATGGTGTATTTAACAACTGACTTTTTAAATTCCTGAAAATTTAGAAATTGGCTCTGCCAGTAAGAGCTGGTTACAGGACACCACTACCTTGAGGGAGAAGCCAGTCTGACCCACAGCTCTAGTGCTTCTATCCCTAAAGGAACTTTTCAGTTAGTTGTGTCCTTTTCCAAAATCTTGCCTCACACATTTGATTCCTTCCACCCTTCTGTCCTCTTAATGTCTAATGAGGTTCCACAGCCTCTCTCTCTGTCATTTCTCTTTACTCCTGATGTTAGCTCCCTGATCAATGCTTTGGCCGCTTCCCACATGGACCACTGAGAACGCTCCTGGCTTCTGCTTCCTGTCCTTTCCTCCTCTGCATCACACCAGAGTCTCTTCCCAGGTTCAGTCTCCCCACATGACCCCTGAGGCCAGATTCTTGCTCCAGAGCCTTCAATCACCCTCTTAAGCTTGAACAATACAGTTCAAAACCTTTAGAAGTTCTGGAGATAGTTGCAGAACAATGTGAATGCACTTAGTGCCACAAAACTGTCCACTTAAAAGTGGTTAAAATGGTACATTTTATGTTACCTATGTTTTGCTACAATAAAAGCTAATCCTTAGGAAGACAAGCAAGGCCCTAAACAATCTGCCTTCATTTAGAACTTACTAAACTTACCCTTCATTTCTATTATTGCTGCTACTAGCGTAGGCTCACTGCTCCCATGTGTTGGGCACTGTGCTGAGCAGCCTACGTTAATCCTCAACAATGCCTTATAAAGTCAGTACCATCATTGCCCCCACATTGCAGATGAGAAAAATGCGAGTTAAATGCCTTAAAGGAAATTCACCTGCCAGAGTACTGATTTAGTGCTCTACTGCTAGCCATGGAATGAAACACTCCAACATCACCATCTCTCTATAACATCTTTCCATCTAAGAGTGTTATAAGTGAGTAATTCCCCTTGGGCACAAAGGAATTTTAGGAGGTAATGATGATAAATAATATTTTAAGAAAATATTGCTTAAAAATCAAAATTAATGCAAACATCTCCTGATGTGCAAGATATCTATTTTAAATACAGACAGGATCTGACTTAGACACTTAGAGAAGCCCAATCCTTGTCCTGATTCCCATAACACCTTATTAACCTAAGTAGGTGATGACCCAGGGCTCATAGTTTGCCAATTTGATTCTTTTTTATATATTGCATCAAAATATCACTTATTTTAATTACTGAGCTTTTTGGATTCCCTCTTGAATTTTGTGCCTGTGGCCAGCACCCCTTTTTTTACCTGGCCCTGGCCCTAGGAAAAAAGACCTAAATCTCTTTTCCTCCATCCCCTATCCCCTCCCACCCTCTGTTTTTGTAGGTCCCAAATGTTGACCTTCAGTTCAGCTGGTTCTAACATAGGAAATGTGGCTGATTTCAGGTCATAGACATGTTTTTTTTTAAAGAAGGACAATGTGTAATGACTATCGCAAGGCCTGGGTATCACCATGTCAGTGGAGGTGGGCTTTGTAGCCAACATTTTCAGAAAAATTCCACAACTTGGACACTCTTTGAAAACATCATGCCTGCAGTGCTGTGATCCATTTATTGCTAAAAAGACAACCCCTGCCTGCAGTGCTAGGGGGAAACAAACTGTCTTCATTTAACCTTTTAGATTTTGAGATAATCTGGAGCTTGTTTGTAGAAAGAACTGTTTTCTACTTTGCTCCCTAGGTAAGGAGGCATCCTTATGAGAAATTGTTCTTTGTATTTTTAAATGGTTAAACTCCTAGGACTTTTACACACATGCACACACACATGAATTCAAGACAATTTATTAAAAAAAATAAGTGGTATAAGTCAGCTGCACCTTTACCAAAAGGTCGAAAGTTGAAATCAAAGCATTAAATCAGTTCTGGGCTCTATGCTTTGAATAGGTGATTTTCACAAGTTCAAGCTGGACAGGCCTGATCAGTGCCCTCTAAGGAAAGATAATGGGGCAACTCAGAGCATGGAAGAAACACAGAGAGATGCTCCCTTTAAAAGTGCAAAAAAAAATAATTAAAATTAAAAAAAAACCAAAACAAATTGAGTATTAATAACACATATCAGAACTTGCAAGCAAGAGGTAGCCTCCAGGTGTCCAGAAACAAAAAGGGCACCTAATCTGAATGGATCTTATACCATTGTGACTTTTAGACAATGAGAGGCTTGGAGTTGGACTTCAGCCCATAAAAAAAAAGTACTGGAGCCTTTAAACATTGTCTTTCTGTGAGAAGAAGACTAGAAAAATCTCCTTCTTTCCCTATAAGTACACCATGTAAGACCTCAAGCTCCCTGGAGTTACAGGTAGGAGAAATGGTTATACAGACAGACAACAAAGTGCACTACCTACATCACACGATGATCAGGTGTGGCCCAAATTGGCATGTGGCACAGAAGCCCCCAGGTTGGAATTGAACATAAAAATGAGTATAGGAGAATCCAATGTTTAATTACTCCATAGCAATATTTTTATAATTCAGAACACAAAGGACTTGCAAGGAAGTCCCCACCTCCCCTCACCCCCAACACCAATAATAACCACAATGACTTAAAAAAAAAAGGAATGATCTCCACAAGAAAACAAAGGGCCAATAGGGAGAATCAGCTGGCACAAAAAGTAGAAGAATTAGCATCTTAAAAACTAAAGATAATCACTGACTGAAACTTTAAAATGAATAAGTTCAAAATCATCCAAAAGTAGAGAAGGCATAGAAACTCTAGTAAAAGAACAGGATATTAACCTTAAAGGATCATGGATATTTGAAAGAGAACCAACTAAAATATTGGCAACAGAACATATAGTCATTAAATTTAAGTCTCAATCAGCTGGTTAAACAACATATGAGATACAAATGGAAAAGAATTGGTCAACTGGAATTGAGGAAACCACTCAGAAAACAGCATAGGTAAGTAACTAACATAAAGCAGTTGAAAGGCAACAGTACAGGGACAAGCTCCAAGTCCAAGTTTCATAGCAGCAACGAAAGAAGAATGCAAGGAGGGCAGTTTTCACACAGATGTGGCTAAGAACTTTCTAGAATTGAAGAAACACTAGCACTTAGTTTGAGAATGTACTTTAAGTCCATACTGGATAAATTTTTTAAAAAACTGTGAGCTTAGCAGACTTTTTTAATTATTAGGAGAAAATCTGTTTTGCAGTTAATGGACTCCCTAAGACTCAACCCAAAGCCAGTGTCTGCAGCAACACCCATGTTTCTTCAGAACAGCAGGACCCTGAAGCAAATAGGCTCAGTTGTAGTAAACTCACTTTGGAATGGGCTGAGAGATTCTGTCCAGATAAATCACCAGTAATATTAAAATCACAAAGAGTAATACTAATTTGGGCACCAAATTCAAGGTAGCACCTTTTTAAAATGCAAAGTTATTTATAAATGCCTATATTCTTACTTGATCATTGGTTTAGCAGCTGGTAACTATGAGCATGCCCAGCAAAGTGCTAAGCACTATGTAAGCAGTTTCTCATTCAATCCTTACAATAGCCCTTTAAGATAAATATGTGTGTATACATGTGAGTTTCAACAAAGGGGACTAAACTGAGCCTTAGAGGAATGCCTTGCCCAGGGTCTCAGAGAACACTGGAATTGGGACTCATCTCAGATCTCCCGATGCCAACTGCCTGACAAGTTTAATCATTATTCAAAGTGCAGAATACAGAGGAAGCAGACTATGACTATTAAGCAAAGTAAATAAGACTGTCTGTCCACTAGGAACATGGACTGTAAGAACCTTCTTGGGTTAATTTTGAAATACTGGTGTCCTGAATCCAGCACATCCCCCACAGTAAGTAGGTCAGTGGTCCTGTACCTGCGCTGCCAGGTGGAAATCTGGGGGGCGGGGCCAGAGTCCCTTCAAAGGACAGAACTGAGCAGCCACATTGCCAGGCCTGGGATGCTGGTGGCGGGAAATATTGGGTTGACCAAAAGGTCCGTCCAGTTTTTTCCATAAAAGAAATAACACATCTGTCATTTTTACCATTAAACTTTATTAATTTGAGTGTGTCATCTATCTCCCGCTATTGGCTTCTAGTGAGTAGAGGCCAGGGGTGCTGCTAAACATCTTCCAAGGCATAAGATAGCCCCGCAGCAAAGAATTGTTTGGCCAAAATGTCAACAGTACTAACAGACTTCACAAACCACTTTAGACATATTTGATTAGTAATAGCACCTTCTCCACAGACGGCACAAATCTTTCTTTTTTGTATTTCAGTTGCATTTTTACCTTTCCTGAAATAATAAAGCATAATACACTGAAAATGTTGTATATCTTCTTTCACCTTCAATATTAAAATGGCTGCACAAAAATTCACCAATTCTGATAAGTTTTTTAAATGCATGCTGATATGACAGCTGTCACAAATAATCTAACAAAATTGTTTTGAATGAAGTTTAAGGCAACTAAGCACTACTAGAGCCACCATATGGAAAAAACTAAATGAACTTTTTGCCCAACCTAATACATTAGCAATTTCATCCTGGAGGTTTATAAATATTATTCAGTGAGGAAAGGGAAAAACAGTCTATTTTGAGCATGGAGTGCATTACATTCATTTTCATCTTTAAAGTATATTTTATTTATTATGCTATTACAGTTGTCTCAATTTCCCCCCTTTGCTCCCCTCTTCCCAACACCCTCTACTACCTCAGGCAATTCCCACACCATTGTTCATGTCCATGGGTCATGCATATGAATTCTTCAGCTACTTCATTTCCTATACTGTACTGTACATACCCTTGGCTTTTCTGTAACTACCTGTTTGTACTTCTTAATCCCCCCACTCTTCACCCACTCCCCCACAACCCCTCCTATCTGGCAACCATCAAAACCTCTCTGCATCCATGATTCTGCCCCTGTTCTTGTTTGCTTGTTTTGTTTTTTTTTTAGATTCAGTTGTTGATAGATATGTATTTATTGCCATTTTATTGTTCATAGTTTTGATTTCTTCTTCTTAAATAAGACCCTTTAATGGTCCCATTAATAATGGTTTGGTGAATAAACTCCTTTAGCTTTTTCCTTGTCTAGGAAGCTCTTTACCTGCCCCCTGATTCTAAAGGATAGTTTTTCTGGGTAAAGCAATCTTAGCTGTACGTCCCTGCTTTTCATGACTTTGAATATTTCTTGCCAGTCCCTTCTAGCCTGTAAAGTTTCTTTTGAGAAATCAGCTGACGATCTTATGGAAACTCCTCTGTAGGTAACTAACCTCTTTTCTCTTGCTGCTTTTAAGATTTTCTCTTTATCTTTAAACTTTTTCATTTTAATTATGATGTCTCTTGGTGTAGGCCTCTTTGCATCCATCTTTTTTTGAACTCTTTGTGCTTCCTGGACTGACATGTCTATTTCCTTCACCAAATTAGGGATATTTTCTTTCATTATTTTTTCAAATGCATCTTCAATTTCTTGCTCTTTCTTTCCTTCTTCTGGCACCCCTATGATGTTAATGTTGTAATTGCTTGAAGTTGTCCCATAGACAGCTTGCAGTATCATCATTTTTTTATTCCATTTCCGTCTTGTTCTGATTGGATGTTTTTTGCTTCCTTATGTTCCAGATCATTGATTTGATTCTCAGCTTCATCCACTCTACTGTTGTTTCCCTATAAATTGTTATTTATTTTGATTAGTGTGTCCTTTGTTTCTGACTGGATGTTTTTTATGCTGTTAATGTATTCACTAAGTTCCTTGAGCATCTTTATAACCAGTGTTTTCAACTGTACATCTGATAGATTGCTTACCTCTTGTTTAGTTATATGCATATGCATGTAAGATACGCATGTTTTCCACCAACATGCTTTCCCCATAGAAGAGTGAATTTTAAAAAATGACTAATGGAACCACAGTCAGGAAGACAGTCAAAAGGAAATACCAGTCACACATCTCATAGGCTTTTCCCAGAAGATTCCAGCAGCTCAATGTAAGTCCAAGTGGGTTTCTGGGCATAGGTGGCATTAGATACTATTTTTTCAATGTGCTCTCCCCAAATGTACGATAAGCACTATTTTGAAGTCAGTACTTTTAACTAGCCTTCTATTTTCCACTGCAAAGAAACCTGATTTATTCTTTGTTCAAAGAAAAGTGGAATCACAGCCATCTCTATAGGAACTGCTAAAAATATTGGCAAATTTTTCAGATAAGAGAGATCGAATTGTTTGTCACCTCATAAGAAAAATGTATATAAACATATATTCCATTTTATTTTCTTTCACAGCTATTTTGAAAGAAGGGAACAGATTAGGAATGAGGGTAGCACTGATATTCTCTCAGTGAAAAAATCTTTTAAGAAAGCCATTCAGCCTTTTAATCATTATACCATGTCATCTGAAAAAAGTATTTAACTTTCGCTTTGATTTTTCCTTTGTTCCTTGCTCCATGATGGCTTTTCCTGTGCTGACAGACAGATTCTTGGCCTTCCAAAGAAACCACACACACACAAGGCCATCTTCCTGCTTTCTTTTTCTTGGTGTGACATAATCAATTTTTAAAAGTTCATTCTCTTTGTCTGAGGTACCCATATGCTTGTGTGAAGATTATAGGTTAAACTCCACTGAAAATAACTGAATTAGTGCCCTTATATTTCTGGTCAATACCCCTGTCTGTGGATTCAGGCTTTCTACCAAAAATTATGCTTTCTTATTGCTGCTTCCAGACTCGCCGTATGCCCAAACATGTAAGCAATAAAGTGATGCTTTGGCCATAAATGTGAACAGAGAAAATTTTTAATGTTATTCCATAGTTTTTCAACTTAAATTTCTCAAGAAATGTCAAGGGCTACCCTCAGTTATCATGATCCAATTTCTGTCAGTTTGGAATGACCTCTGGGAAGGTTTCTGTGTACAGTGATTGGAACTTTTATTGCCAGTGTCTGCTTGTAACAAAAAAATCATAAGCTGGTGAATGGGGCAGAGAGGAAATGAAAAATTTCCTTCAGTGCCCAGACCTAGTGTAGTTTTGTGGCTCCTTGCTGAAGGCATTTGACCTGACAGGGACAGACATGAAGGAAGTAGAGCTCAGCTCCACCCCATGAGGACAATCAGCCTAAATTCACACAAAAGCCACCAGGATGTGACCAGTCACATTGAAAAACATGGCACGAATGATTTAATTCCCAATGAGGTACTCATGCAGACATTACTAATCAATCACTACACTGTTCTACAGTAAGTATAGACGAGGCTTCATGATCCTTTTCTACAGAGCTTTTCAGGCAATTCCCAGCAACAGGATTCCAGATGATCCTGAATTAGTCACCCCTTTCTCTAGAGTCTACATGTAAATGACATGTTCAGATGTAGGAGTAAAAATTTAGAATAACAAGATGAAAGGACCAGGTTCTTGCCTCTGCTCTGCCATCAGCAAGCAAGTCCTCTGCCCTTGCCCACATCACTTGCCCTCTATAAACTTCAATTTTCTGGTCCAGATCAAGTAGTTTGGTTTTGATCAGATGATGCCAAACATAACTCAAGGACCTCCGGGAGGGACATGATCATTGCCACAGGGCCTCATATTCTTGACATTCTAAATGGCATTTAAATATCAAACAAACAGAACAATTTTCCAAAGTCAATAGATGTTACAATGAGTGAAATACAAATTTAGCTAAAATCACTGAATTTATAGAACTTTTGTCACTTTATTTTCTTAATAGATACCCAAAGTAAAATAGTTATTGTTTATCTCTTTAAGCCTTAGCATCCTTGTCTGTTACTAGCATAACAAATGAACTCTCATATGATTTTTGTGAAGATCAAGTGAGATGATGCTTGGAAAGGGTTTGTACAGGTCCTTCCTAGCCTGTGAAGTGTTTGGTAAGGCAGAGAAAGAGGTGGGCTTTGCAACATATGGGACAAGGATGACATTATTCAACCTGTGCACATACTCTGCCTTATCCCCTGGTGGAGATGCTATGTGTGAGCCAAAGAAGTAGGAGAGTGTGATTTTTTAAAACAGTCTCTTAAGTTTCAGTGCTTAGGTAGTTCTGAGGCCTAGTTTGAAGGCTGGTTATAAAGCACTGGAGGTCAATGGTATTGCAAAAATCCCATTGTTTTCCTAATGCAATTCTAAACACTATAACTGCCTCTGTCCTGTAGGTCATGTTTTCGGTCAGTTTCCATATCCTTGGCTGGTTTGTTGAAAGTTCACTCTAATTCTATAGTGACAATGTGTTCAGTATCTTTCCTCTAGCCTGTATCTCATTTAAAGGAAGCAAACAGCATTTTTACCATTATATGGAGATCCATACTTTCCTGTAACGGGTGACCTACATTTTAAAGGGTTGGGAACCAATGAAGAAAATATATAGAAGTTTTCTTCCAGTTCTACAACATGACAAATTTTAGAGTTAAGTGTAGCCATTGTATAAAAGATACTTTCAAGAGATAGATCTAGGAACAGAAATGTTACATGGGATTGTCATATTCGATCTTGTTATCACCCAGCTTTACATGATCAGAAAAACTTGTGGATATGCAAAGATATACAAAGTTAGAGAGGGAAGAGATGTCTCTACTTTATTCCCAATATTGCCAATGATGTCAAAGTCTTTCAGTTTCTCAGTCCAGGAACCTATGGTCTTTGATTCTTCCACTTCTCTCTTGCTCTAATGTCCTATCAGTTCTATCAATTTCCCTAAATCATTTCTCAAATTCATCCCCTCTTCATGTCCAACCTCACATTCCAGCCTGCAGCAACACTCTTGCCTTTCACTTTTTATCATAGCAGCCTCCTTACTGGTATCCCCACTATCTCTCCTGCCCCCACCAGTCTCTCTCCACTCCGTAGTCAGAGTAAATTTTACATTATACTTAGTTGATATCAGTCTCCTCTTAACATTCTCTTAAGTTCTTGTGTACCTCAACCATGTACAGAACCCTGCGAGCTTTGACTCCTGGTCTCTATCACCAGCATGATCTTGTCTCCCTCCTCTTCACCCACCATGTCCCGCCAAAACAGACTTCATTTATGTCTTCAAATATATCAAGCTCTTTCCTGACTTGGAGATTCTTTGTAGGATATTCCCTGTGTCTAAAGTGTTCTTTCTCTCCCACTTCTGTTTCAACTGAAGACCACACCCCACCTCACCTGGTCTCTCTGTCTATAGAAGCTCAGTATCTATCTACTTCCTGTGCTTCTTCAAAACACTGATTATTATTTGTAACCATTCATTTATTTGCTTATATGTTTTTACATATTAGATTATAAACGCCTTGAGAGCATAGACCTTGCCAGTTTTTTTTAAACTGTGGCAGCTCCACAGTCTAGAGCACAGCCCGTACTCTGAAAGCCCACAATAAGTGAATGTTTATTAAATCAACAGAAGAGATCATCATGATGCTTATTTCTGGTGATAACTTCATCCTAATATATAAATAAACTTCAATGTTGGTTATCAAAAGGTTGTGGAATCTTTCCCATTTAAGAACCTCTAGTGCTGAGTTGTTCAACGTGGTAGCCACCAGGGGCATATATCTTCTACATTATGGGACATTTCCACCACCACAGAAAGTTCCATTAGAAAGTGCCACTCCATCATTGGGTTTAGTTGGGTCAAGCCCCTTTAGAGAAGAACTAATGTGATGAGCTGACTCCTCAGTTGCTTCCTAGTTCTAACGAGGACTAGTTATCCCCTTGAGATCTTACATGGTTATCCTCCAATATGAAACTACTTTATTTATAACCCTCGGTCAGCTTGGATTATTAGGTATAAAAGATGTGATTGACAATGGGGATCAAACCTCTCACTGAGAAATATGAAGACCAGGAGGACCTCCTGCAACTCTATTCAAAATGTTTCTTTTCACTTCAGCTACAAAAGCCCTCTAGGAAATGCAAGTCTTTCATTATCAGACAATTGCTTAATATTTATCCAGCACCAAAAACTATGCCGAGAGCATAAGCTGGAGCTCATGCTGGTCTCTGCCTTTTGGGACTTATCATTTAATTAGACAGATGGGGAAAAATACCCAAGTGTGGTTCCCAAACACATTTATGAATGATAAGCTGGATTGCTGCGTCTGGGAGGATGTCATGCTGACAGGAGGATACAGCATGCAGTGTCTCTTATTGTGCTGTGCAACGAGTCCCTGCCACCTCTGCTCCGAGCTGCTGCCAGGACTCTACTGCTGCTTGTAATACAACTGCCTCTGGCTTGCATTCAATTTAGGCTTTCGACTCTTGCTGAGACCCTCTAGTCTTGGGACTCTACTGCTCCTGATCCATTTTTTCCTTCTCCTGCATGGTGGTACTAATCCCTCCCCTGCCCACCATGGAAGGACTGCTCCAAATCCAGATCAACTTTGCTCATTCTCCCTTGAGCTGGGATATCTCTCCTAGTGCATATACCAACACAGGTTTGGTTTTTTTTACATTTTTTCTGCAACAGATCTTTACTTTTTATTAAAATTTTAATTCAATTATTTATTTATTTATACTTAAAAGAAAATCAATTATTGTATTTCAGGGTATCCTTTTGTATATGGATGTAATTTTTAACATGCTTTTATTCCTATTTCTTTTTTAATTGTTGTTCAAGTATGGTTGTCTCCATTTTTTCTTCACACACTCTCCACCACCCCAGCCACCCCCACCTCCCTCCATTGATCCTATTCCCCTATGGTTTTGTCCATGTGACCTTTATACATGTTCCTTGACAACTCTTTTCTCTTTACCCCCATTATCCCTTCCCACTTCCCCCCAACTGACTGGTTACTGTCAGTTTGTTGTTTATTTCAATGCCTTGGATATATTTTGCTTGCCTGTTTATTCTGTTGATTAGGTTCCACTTATAGGTGAGATCATACGGTACTTCTTTCACTGCCTGGCTTATTTCACTTAGCATAATGTTCTCCAGATCCATCCATGTTGTCACAAAGGGTTGGAGGGCCTCTGTTTTGCTGTGTAATATTCCATTGTATAAATGTACCATAGTTTTTGGATCCACTCACTTACTGATGGGTATTTAGGTTGTTTCCAGCACTTGGCTATTGTAAATTGTGCTGCTATGAACATTGGAATGCATAGGTTGTTTTGAATTGGTGTTTCAGGATTCTTGGGATATAATCCCAGCAGTGGAATTGCCAGATCAACAGGCAGTTCCTTTTTTAGCTTTCTGAGGAAATTCCATACTGTTTTCCACAGTGGCTGCAACAGTCTGCATTCCCACCAATGATGCCCTAGGCTTCCCTTTTCTCCCCAACCTCACCAGCACTTGTTGTTTTGTTTATGATGGCCATTCTGACCAGTGTTAAGTGGTATCTCATTGTGCTTTTAATTTGCATCCCTTTGATGACCAGTATGCTGAGCATCCTTTCTCATGTCTCTTGACCTCCTGTATGTCCTTAGATAAGTATCTGTTTAGGTCCTTTGACCATTTTTTAATTGGGTTGTTTATCTTCCTAGAGGGGAATCATGTGAGTTCTTTATATATTTTGGAGATCAAACCATTGTCTGAAGAATTATTTTCAAGTAAATTTTCCCATATAGTTGGTTCTCTTTTCATTTTGCTGATGTTTTCTTTAGCTGCACAGAAGTGTTTTATTTTGATGAAGTCCCATTTCTTTAATCTTTCCTTTATGTCCCCTGCCCTAAGGGACATATTGGTGAAAATATTGCTGAGTGGAATATCTGAGATTTTCTTCCCTATGTTCTCCTCTAAGACTTTTATGGTATTGTGACTTATATTTAAGTCTGTTATACATATAGAGATTACTTTTGTATATTGTGTAACTTCCTGGCCAGGTTTCATTTTTTTGCATGTAGCTGTTCAGATCTCCCAACACCATTTGTTGTAGAGGCTATTTTTACTCCATTTTATAATTCTTCCCCCTTTCTCAAATATTAATTGACCATAGAGACTTGGGTTTATTTCTGGGCTCCCTATTCTGTTCCACTGTACTCCCCCTCCCACCATCATTCCCTCATCTTAGTTCATGTCCATGGGTCATATATATATATATATATATAAGTTCTTTGGCTTATCCATTTCCCATACTATTCTTAACCTCCCCCCTGTATATTTTGTATGTACCATTTATGCTTCTTATTCCCTGTACCTTTTTCCACATTCTCCCTCCTCCTCCCCCCCACTGATAACCCTCCATGTGATCTCTATTTCTGTGAATCTGTTCCTATTCTAGTTATTTGCTTAGATGTTTTTGTTTTTTGCTTTTTTTACATTTGTTTCTTGATATTTGTGAGTTTGTTGTCAGTTTACTGTTTGTGTTTTTTATCTTCTTTTTCTTAGATAAGTCCCTTTAACATTTCATATATTAAGGGTTTGGTGATGATGAACTCCTTTAACTTGACCTTATCTGGGAAGCACTTTATCTGCCCTTCCATTCTAAATGATAGCTATGCTGGATAGAGTAATCTTGGATGTAGGTTCTTGCCTTTCATGACTTTGAAGACTTCTTTCAAACATCTTCTCGCCTATAAGGTTTCTTTTGAGAAATCAGCTGACAGTCTTATGGGCACTCCTTTGTAGGTAACTGTCTCCTTTTCTCTTGCTGCTTTTAACATTCTCTCCTTCTCTTTAATTTTGGCTAATATAATTATGATGTGCATTGACGTGGTCCTCCTTGGGTCCAACTTATCTGGGACTCTCCAAGCTTCCTGGACTTCCTAGAAATCTATTTCCTTTGCCAGATTGGGGAAGTTCTCCTTCCCTATTTGTTCAAATAAATTTTCAATTTCTTGCTCTTCTCTATTCCTCCAGGAACCCCTATAATTTAGATGTTGGAATGCTTAAAGTTGTCCTGGAGGTTTCTAATTCTCTCGTTTTTTTTTTGTATGCTTATTCCAGTTGAATATTTCTTTCTTCCTTCTGCTCCAAACCATTGATTTGAATCCCAGTTTCCTTCCCTTCACTGTTTCTTCTCTGTACATTTTCCTTTATTTGACTTTACAAAGCCTTCACCTTTTCCTCTATTTTGTGACCACATTCCACCATTTCTGTGAGCATCGTAATTACCAGCATTTTGAACTCTGCATCTGATTGCTTGGCTATCCATCACTTAGTTGTATTTGTCCTGGAGCTTTGATCTGATTTTCATTTGGGCCATATTTTTTTTTTTGTCTTGTTGTACCTGTTAGGTAGTAAGGGGTGGAGCCTTAGGTGTTTAGTAGGGTGGGGAAACTCCCATAACTGCATTGTGGCACTATATGTGGTGGAGGAGTCAGAGAGGTAACAACGTTGTATGCTCAGCCCTCAGCCAGCTTTCACTCACTTCCTTTGCTACCCACAGGCAAATTGGGCCCTTCTGGTGCTGATTCCTGGGTGAGTGATTTTGTGTACATTCTAGCACCCTGTGGATCTCTCCATCAAATTCTCCCATGAGGCTGGGAGTTTCTCTCACCACCTCAACCCTCACAGGTTTTGTCAGTCAGAGGTTTTGAGGCTTTATCTCCCCGCGCTGGAACCCTGGGTTGTGTGGTCTGTCTCACTCCCTAATTGTTCCTCCTGATTTATACACTTGCAAATATGGGACTTCCTAGTCTGACAGTCTCCACCTCACCCATTCCAAGACTCCAGCAGCAGCCTTGCCAGGAGTTCTCTCCACCCCAGCTGCCCATCTCTGCCCCTCCTACCAGTCTGGATGAATGTTTCTTCTTTAGCTCCTCAGTTGTCAGGCTTCCATACAGTTCAATTTTCTGGCAGTTTTGGTTATTTTTGTTTTTAAATTTGTTGTTGTCCTTTTTTTGGTTGTGTGAGGAGGCAAAGTGTATCTACCTACACTTCCATCTTGGCTGGAAGTACAGTTTGCCAATATTTTCTTGAGGATTTTAGCGTCTATGTTCACCAGCATTATTGGCCTATGGTTTTCTTTCTGCCTGGTGTCTTTATCTGGTGTTGGGATTAGAATGATGCTGGCTTCATAAAAAGAATTTGGAAGTTTCCCTTCTTAGATTTTTTGGACTAGTCTGTGGAGGATAGGGGTTAGCTCTTCTTTAAATGTTTTATAGAACCTCCTGTAAAATCATCTGGTCCAGGGCTTTTGTGTGCAGGGAGTTTTTTTATTACTGTTTCAATTTTACCAGCTGTTTTCAGCCTGTTCAGCCTTTCTGTTTCTTCTTCATTCAGTTTTTGAAGATTATGTTTTTCTATAAATTGGCCCATTTCACCTACTTTTTTCAAATTTCATGACATGCAGTTGTGCATAGTAATTTCTTACTCCTTTGTGTTTCTAAGGTATCAGTTGTAATCTCTTCTCTTTCATTTCTGATTGTGTGTATTTGGGACCTCTCTCTTTTTTTTTTCCTGATGAGCCTGCTGAAAATCTTGTTGGTTTTGTTTATGTTTTTGAAGAACCAGCTTCAGGGTTTACTGATCCTTACAATTGTCCTTTTATTTTGTATGTCATTTAATTCTGCTCTGATCTTGGCTATCTCCTTCCTTCTACTTGCTCTGGGCTTTGTTTGTTGTTGTTCCTCCAGTTCTTGTAGATGTAGGGTTAGGCTGTTTATTTGAAATGTTTCTGTCTTTTTTAGGTAGGCCTGTATTGCTACGAACTTCCCCGTCAGGACTGCCTTGGTTGTGTCCCATAACTTTCAGACTATTGTGAGCTCATTTTCATTTGTTTCTAGGAAGTTTTTGATTTCTTCCTTGATCTCATTCTTAACACATTCATTGTTTAATAGCATGCTGTTCAATCGCCATAAATTTGAGTGTTTTTAAGTTTCTTCCTTGAGGTTGGTTTCTAGTTTCAGGCCCTTGTGGTCCAAGAAAAAGCTTGATATTATCTCAATTTTCTTGAATTTGTTGAGGCTTATTTTGCCAACATATGCTTAAATACCAACTAGCCAACCTTGAGGGAAACTGGTCACATCTTTGCCATGGAGCGAAGTAGTGTTGCTATAACCAGAAGGAACAGAGCCCATGGTTCAGTGTGCCAGGCTCCATGACCCATTATAGCATACTTCTGGGAGGCTTCAAAACTTTTGTCTGTACCTTTTCTCCAAAAAGGATCCACATCTCGCAAAAGTCATAGTCCTTTTTTAAGGTTAACAGCTTTATTCAGAAATTATTTATATACCATAATATCCATCCATTTTTTTGTGCACAGCTCAGTAACCTTCCATTATATTCACAGGGCTGTGCAACCATCGCCACAATCTGATTTCAGAATATTTCTGCTCTAGAAAGAAACCTCAAGACCCATTAGTGGCCACTCCTCATTCCTGCCCCCAGCCTTAGGAAACCACCAATCTACTTTCTGTGTCTGTGGATTTGTTTATCTGATATTCTATACAGACAAAATCATACAACACATGTTCTTTTATGCCTGGATTCTTCCATTTAGCATGATGTTTTTGAGATTTATCTGCACTGTAGCATGTATAAGTTCTGCATTCCTATTTCTCAGGAGTTTCTATTTCTTTATATGGATATACCACATTTTGTACATTCATTCATCCTCACAATTATATACAAAAGTAGAAATTATATCAAGGTCTTCATAAAGAAATCTATTGCCTTTTATAGATTTGAATAAATCTCAAAAAAGATTTTCTTTATAATATTTTACTGCATTCTATAAGCCCATCTCACATGGTTGTACATTTTTCAGAATCACTTAAAAGCAAAATACCCATTAAGTATCTAGTGTTTGCAGGAGATAGAAATTATTTTCTTGGGAAAGGTTGTCAGGCCACTTGCTGACATGAACTATCACTGGAGATGTAACTAAATACAGTTTACTCTTAAACAACACTGGTTTGACATGCACGGGACTATTTATATGCTGATCTCTTTTAATGAATACTGTAAATGTATTTTTCTCTTCCTTATGATTTTCTTAACATTTTCTTTTCTTTGGCTTACTTTATTGTAAGAATATAGTATATAATACATACAACATACAGAATATGTGTTAATTGACTGTTTATATTATCAGTAAGGCATCCAATCAACAATAGACCATTAGTAATTAAGTTTTGGGGGGAGTTAAAAATTACAATCAGATTTTCAAGTACATGGGAGGTTTTCACACCAACCTCATGCTTTTCAAGAGTCGACTGTACTGTCAATCTCATTAAATGACTCATTTTAGCTGAGAGCAATGCAAAATTGGCAACAAAGTATTTAGATTTACAGTGAGGTTATAAAATATGGCACCTTCTCTGTATGCAGCCATATAAAATATTTACGATGCTGTGGGTTATTTATATTTAATAGGCTGCATGTTTCCCAAGTCTCCTGCTTCTAGCGAGAGCGGATAGACGCTGCTTGGTTGCCCATGTCGACTCTTTGTTCAAGTAGAGCCAGCACTGCTCATTCCGACTTCACAAGGATGGTGTTCTGAAGCACCATGCGGAAAGCACGCGTATCTCCAGAGGCTCACTTCTAAATTATGGTGGCCACTGGCAGACGGCCTCCACATGGTGGTCTCTAGTCTTCTCTGCCTTTCTTCTGCCCACCCCAGCTGTTGGGATCTTTCCTCTCCAGCTCCCATTTCTCAGGCTGGAAGCGTCCTTTCTGCCTCCTCAGCCTCCCTGATTTATCTTTTCCTATCTGTATTTGTCTTTTCCTATTTGTCTGAAAAACACATACCCACACTCCGCTCTTCTTAGTGACCCAGAATCACCTATTTTTTCTCTTCCTTTTATGTAATTAATTAACTTGTAAACACTGGACAGAAAATGCCATTTGCTTCTAAATATCACTCTAGAGAATTATCTATGGGACATACTTAAATAGTGGTGACATAATTTTAAATGCCATAAGACACAATCTATATAGTTTTTAAGTTCTGCCCCAAGCCAGCTTGTCAATGGATTCTGATCCCAATTTGTTGTTGGTTATTATTATTAGCATAGATTGAAATACAAAATTAATTAAATGGCAACTATGACAGATATTTTGCCAAGTGCTTGACACATTTTCTCTTGACCTTACTTACAAAGCTGGCATTGTTTCCCCCCACACTGCAGATGTAGAAATGAGACTGAGACTGAGGAACTTCATTCAGTTCCCAGAGCTAGTAAACAGTGAAACTGGGTTTGAATCCAGGTTGCCTCTGATTCCAAAGGTCATGCTCTTCCCACAACTACCTCCCAGTTTTCAGGTGATTTGATGTTCACTATGTCACTTATTTAGTTAAAGTCCAACATCTTTCACATCGGCTGCATGAGCTGGACAACTCATTCAACTTTCAACGGACACCTTACTCACAGAAAAAATATGGTCATGGAATAGAATAGGCAAGATTTACAAAAAGATAGGCTTTCATACACCAGTGTTATGTTTCTGCAGCTGTGTCCTTGGCTGAGGAGAACATTTTCTTCACCCTCAACTGGCAAGGTATTCATTCCCTTGCAACACTCTTGATCAGGAGCAGACAAAACCCACTCTCCTCCTGATTGCCTCTAGGGCTCTGAGCCTCTCCCCAAAATCCACATGGTATTCTAAACCTTATGATGAAGGAATTCTTCATCTTTTTCCCTTGCTTCCTCTGGGTGCTCCGTGAAGCCACTTGTACCCTTTGTGTCTGCAGCTTATAAAAACTGCCTACTGCCTACTGCCCTGTGGTCTGGCAATGAATTCTTTCAAGTTCTGGCAGGTCTGAGAGCTTCAGCTTCTCTTACAGTCTTTGGAATTCACTCTCTTTGTCCCTTTATCACTGAAGATCCTTAGTGTCAGACTCTTGGGTGACTGTCACACTGAGCTGGTTCAACCAGGCTTACCTGAGTCCTGAAGACACAGCTGATGTGATAGGATGTCACCACTGCGGTTTAATATTTATCAAGGGCACTCGGCAGACTTGGCTCTGCTCAAACAGGCAACATTCCCAGTCTCTCCTCCTTCCTTGCCACAAAGAATATGAACCTGACAGACTTCACTTGCTCAGAGATTCTGTCCTTGCTGATTTCTTTAACCTCGGAGCTCTTCCCCACTTGGGTGTCTAGGGACTATTTGGATGGTGTCAGGCTTCTGACACTAACCATCACAACTATGAATATGACCTGAAGCACAGATCTCCTGCCACCCTGAATTAGCCTGAACAGGCACAAACCAGCAGGCCCTGTGGGAATGTCATTGACCCTGGATTTCTTTTCCTGCTTCTGCCCATGGCGTTTGCAGTCTAAATTCAGGAGTCCAGCTTCTAGCTATTTGTGAGAAGTCACACATACAGCATCAGCCTCTATACCCAGCTGCCTTCACACTCACGGGTTCTTTCAAGCATGGTTTCTTTAAAGCTTCAGGCCAGTGTCACTGGGGCATCTTTTGAAAGTTTGTTGGCCAACTCCTTGACACTCCACTGAAGCAACCTTGTGCCTCTAACTCCTAAGGTGAACTCTGCTGTAATCACCTTCTCGGCTGCTAGGCTGTCTCCCTGCTTTCAGCAGTTTCTTGCTTTTAACAGCTTGTTTAAGATCCCTGGAACAAGCTGTCAGCCTCCAAGGAGAGATGGTGCTAGAAAGAGTGCAGGGAGCTAAAAATAAACACGTTTTGCAGATAGGGACAGACACGCTGTACAGAGAGATTACTGGGTATCCTCCAGACCTGATCGCAACTGAGGCCTAGTGGCTTTCCCTTTGGATGTGGCACAGTGTTTGCTCAGGGCATTGCACAGGTGCTAGAAACCATTTTTAAGCCATGCATCAGAGGGGCATGGACTGGCAGAAGTTTAGTGTTTATACAATAGAATGGGCACAGGCTGTCAAAATGAGCTCTGTATAAGTTAGTCAGCAACGAGGATGAGACCCTCCCCCATTCTTAAAATAAGGACTAGGATGTGACTTTAAAAAAATAGTAGGGAGTTAACCTTTTTTATTTTGAATTCAGCCATTACATTTGTCTACAAATACTAGAGTTATTAGGTGCATAGGATGGCCTTTATGTTTTATCTAGGTCAAAGTTTACCAAAATACCAGTTGTAATAACAGCACACACAATAAACATCCTCTGTTGCTAACACAGTTCACTCATTTTTGTAGTAAGGGTGATTAATCCTAATGCTTCCATCCTTGCAGTACACACTGTATCCTAGGCATCATATATCTGCTAGTTTGTTTCTCACAAGAACCCCACAAAGTCATTTGTACAGTGAAGAAATGATATTTTTCAGTGGTTAAGTGACTTTTCCCAGTCCAGTGGAAGAGTGGTACAGCCTGGGGAAAAAATGCTAACTGCTTCTAGAAGGTTTGTTTTGTGCCAGGTGTTGTGTGAAGGGCTGTATGTATGTAACGACAGAGCTGGAAGCCATTTTGGAGCTGGCCTCAGCCACCCTTGAAACTGTGGGCTCCTACCTTCTTCTTGTCAGGCAGTGCTGGCTGGGGACCAGGGACCGGTGATCATCCATGCCCGTGCAGCAAGAGTCAGAACTCTGACTCAGGGGTGGTACTGGGTAAGGTCTCTGTGGCTTAATTGGGCCACATGCTTGGCTGTTTTCGTACACAGGTCATGGTTTGCAGAACTCTGACAGGGGAACCATCTTCAGAATCCTGACCCAGAGAAGGGTTAATAAATAGATTTCACTTGAGTTACAAAAAGTTACTTTATAGCATAGAAAATTCTGAGTGATGAAGTTCTAACCAGTGGCAGAAAAGACAGCAACTAGCATCCAACCTGAAAGAAAAAATGGCTGACTCTTCCTCCTGCACCTGATTTCAGACCTTCACTGTAATTTTTTCCATGAAAATGGATTAACTCCGAGGCACCTTCTATTCTGATTAAATGTTTTCTCTCTGTGGTGGTGTCAAGATTGTAAAATACCTAATACAGCAGTTAATTATAATGCCATGAACTACTTTAACCTTTACAATGACTGTGTTTTCAGAGGCTGACCCCTCCCAGCTCTCACAGGTTAGTAATGCTCAGAGCAGGGCCTGGGATGGACTGGGCAGCAAATAAAACATGGGAGGACTGCAGAGGTCAGAGACCAGACTGATCTCTCAAGCACAGGCAGAGGTCAGCTCACCAGAACCATTCTTGCTTTAATGACTGACTGCAGCTACTAAATGCTTCTTCCTGGTGTTAGCTCATCCCTAAAGAGAAAATGTTTCTAGAATCTTAGAGGTACCTGTAGCTGATGTCTCATCAGAACTTGAAAAGAAAAAGAATAGTTTGATTTCCACTTTCCCATCACTGCATATACAACTTCTCCCACGAAGGGTGGGTACAATAGTGGTGATTAAGACCACTACTAGGTACTATGCCAAAGGACCTGCTAGAGTTCATCTTTCTTAGACCTTGCAACAAGTCTGTGAAGCTGGTGTTAGCACACCCATTTTACAGAAGAGGGACTGAGACTCCAGAAAGTTTAAAAAGACTTGTCTACAGCCATGTAGCTACTAGATTGTGAAATAGACCCTAAATTGACAACCTTTTGACTCCACAGCTTGTCCTTTTAACCAAAGCCCTGAGGGGTGGAATGGACTAATTTATTCACTAAGTAAAGGTCCAAAGAGAGTCTCTGAAGTGAGACTCTGCTGGTATTTGACCTCTCCGTGTAACTGCATACCCTGGAGAGATTCCTGCCTGCAGAATGAGCCATGATAGGCCTGCCCTTCCTTATAGTCTCTCAGTAACTACAAGTTCAGAGCCTACAAATAGCACCAGACCCTCTGTAAGTTCCATGGAAGGGGAAATGCTTTCCCTCTGGAATAGTAGGTTGAGGCCACTGCGGTGCTTCCTAATTAGGTCATTGGCTTCATTTGCTTTACTAAAGAGGTTTGATTAGATGCTGATTGCTATGGTCAGAGAGGGGGTCAGGTGAGGTCCCTGAAGAATTTAAGTAGGAAAATAACAGGAGTCTGAATTAGAAAAATCACATCTAGTCTGGTTAATGAATGGTGACGAGTATTGTAGACAAAATATCTCTGGTATTTACTAAATGCCAAGCACCTTGATGCATTTTTATGTGTATTATCTCATTTAGTACTTTCAAAATGATTGGGCACTAATATTGCTGTTCCCATTCTATAGACAAAGAAGCTGAAGTACTGTGTAGGGAACCTACTTTCCAAAAGCCACCCAAGTGGTGGCAGAGAGGAGTCAGTGTATGTACTGGTAGAAGTTTTCCTGACTCAGTGGCAAGAGCAGGGGTAGAGCAGCAGCCAATTTCCAATTCATAAGTACTCCCAATGGGCCAATTTCAAGCTCCAACCCAATACTCTCAGGCCACAGTCATCTTCTACAATGAAGGGGTAGGTGGAAGGCAGGTATCACTGGGCTGCCAGTATTCCTGTGACAGATTTTCCATTAAGTGTAAATGAATGAAATCCCTTTATCCAGCTGACTTTATAAAGGGTTTAGCACTAATGTGTTTCTGAGAGACACCCCATCTGTTCAGGTGCCATCCTTCCAAACAAAAGGCATTGCACCTCATCCTCCATCGCCTGGGGGCTATTCTAGAACACTCAGCTCCTATGAAATAACAGACCGAATGAATTCTGCCAATTGCTCCTTTAACAGTTTTGCAAATCACTAGTCTAAGTTTCTTTCTTCTGTTCTATCCTGCCTCTAAAGTCAATGGATAAAAAAAAATGTGTCCATTTTACACATGCTCCAGGTAAATGTATCATTAAGCAATGTAACTGGACATTGCAAGATGATGTGACTGACATATTTTCCCCTGGTGGCAGGTTACAGAAGCATTTTTTTCAATATTATTCAGGATGAAATACTCCTCAGCAATGACATTTTCTAACTTGGTCTATATTTCACTTCACCTCCTAATTTTTTCTTTGGGACCATCTTGCCCTGGCCATCTACAAAAGAACATGAGAGCTACAGTCACAGAATGGCATGTAATAGTTATGACACTTCTGTTCATCCCTCTGTGGGTAGCTGAGAGCCTGACATATTGCTTGTGTCATTTCCTTTGAGTGGCAGGTAAGTCAGTTAATGAATGAACTGCGCACCCTCAGTTACTCTCCCTGACCTTATGTTGACCTTCTTCTGTTTTAAGGAAGCATCTAGCTGACAACCAATTCAATTAATTGGTTGCTCTCATTCAGTTAAAGCAGGGGTCTCTCAGCCTTCTCGTACTTGAAAATTATATTTTCTTAAACATTGATTTAAGAAATGATTAATCAGAAATGACTTTAAATAAAATTTAATCTGGGAAGGCAGTAGGATATAGAGGTGAATACCCAGGCCCTGGTGTCAGCTGATCTAGGCTTGAGTCCTGGCTCCTTCATTTAACAAACCATGTAAACTCACACCAGCTTCTTAATCTCTCTGGGTCTCACCTCCCAATTTGTAAACTGGGGATAAGAACACCCAGATCACTGGGTTATTGTGGATTAAATGAGTGAATATAATTAAGAGCTTAGTGTGCCTCCAGTCATGTATTACTATTAATTACTATTAAAATATGTAGGAAAGACTTATTTACTTCTTGACAGTTAAGTCAATGCTTGGGCACAAGTGTCTGTAAACTTTAATCACCCCAAGATCCTCCATGATTTGGGGTCACTGAATGAAGGTAGATATCTACCATCACCCCCTGTTTCAAATACACCCCTCCACACACACGTCTAGACATCCACTGGCCTACCAAGGGACATTTATATTTGACTTTCTAGTATTCTGCTGGTTGGGTTTTTAGAGAGCATTTTAAAAAATGTAAAGAGAACTCAGCCTTCCCCATGAGAAGAAAATACTGACTTTCAAGGCCTTGTCTGAAATAAATCAGAAGACCAAGCTTGTTTCTTATTAGATGCATCTTCAGGTAGCAGTTGAAATGAAGAATTTGCATTTAAATAGAAAGATTAATGACTAATACAGAAAGCCCACATTTAATCACCATTTCCTTAATACAAATGATTTATATTTTTATACAGCTCATTCACCTTAAATCAGCAATCAATAATGATAGGTGTAGTATTTTATAAAACAATTTCTATGCCACCAATCATGCATTTCAGTTATAAACACTTCTGAGGCTGCTGGTTTCATACTGTCACTTGCAAATGATCTAAATGTCGGTACAGCAATTTTGGTGTAAATATATTTGAGAATGTGTGACTCTCACTTCATAGCAATATTTTAAGCAAAAAGAAAAAATCATTTAGGGATGACTCACTCTGCATGGTCTGCTTATTTGCTCTTTCCTCTCAAGTCTGGGTTAAGCATGATTTGCCCCTCACTCCAATTTCAAGCAATTGTTACAAAAATAATATTACTCCCCTATTTTGGAGTATCTATCTAGTAATGGAAACATGAAAGGGATATATTTTCCTCTAAACTAAAATGTACAGCAATGTTCTGACAATCAAATGTTCTTCCTCCTAGCCCCAGAGCTCCTTTATTGGTATATTTCACATCAATGTTGATAATGCACTTAGTGCTCCCAATTGGTAAAAGAGTCATCTTGCTTCTTCTTAGCTGTTCTCCTTCAGAGTTAAATACCACCACCACCATTTATTCCATGACTGGGGCACGTCACATGAATACAGGATGCTCAATGGACCTGGTACCTCTTTCCTAAGAACTAGTCAGAAGAATAGCAAAACTGGGCAACTTTGTCCTGGTGAAGAAACCTCATAAAGGAGAAATTATCCCAGGCAGTGAGCTATATCTGTTCTCTGTCTGTCACTTTAGCCTCAATGTTGAGCAAATGTTGAAATTTGATTCACTAGGTGGAGAACTGTAATGAAATGACAAATTTGCATGAAGTAATTTTTCCCAGTGGGGACCAGCCAATAAGAGTCAGCAGGGCAGACCTCATCAGACAACTTAAAGTTACTTGTTAGTGTTGTCATCTTCTCGGCCTGGAACATTTGTGGAGCTTTTCCAGTTCTTTCCTTCTCTACCCCCTTCCACTTCATCTTTTTTTCCCTTTCTACTCCTCTCCCCTCTTGAAGAAGCAAAAGCAGATTACATTTCATAAACAAGACAATAATGACATTTTGGAAGCAGGAAAGAAGAATATTATCTTTTGCTCTTAAAAGCACAATATAATTCTGGAGTTTGGCATGGCATTTAAAAGTAACATCAGCCCTACAAATTGGCACCTCTGGTGTCTATTGACCTCTTCTTATTGCTACCCAGTGAAATTAGCACCACTTCCTTTGCCATTAAGAAGACAGAGTAAAAGGCAGGGGAAAATATAAGCACTTACTCAGAAAAGCATGCCAATAACCATCCTACTGGGCTTAAAACTTTTTAGCTTCCAGGATCCCAGATTTGTGCCAACAACTAATGTATCAGCAAAGGTGGTTGGATTTTATGGGTGGTGGAGTTTGGGTGCCACCTCTGAAAGAAGGCCTTGCTTATGTCAGAGAAGTCTGGTTTAAAAAACTCTCTGTAATACTAACTGGTACCAGGTCATCTCTGGAGGGGAAACCTAGCCGTGTTATACTCATTTTGTCAAAACTGACCTATACAAAAAAAGCTGGCAGCCAGTTAAGGTTAATTAAAAATATGTATAATGACTCTCATTTCTGAAAAATGTGATTTTACTCAATTGAGGAGAGAAAAAAGTAAGCATTGGTGTATAATGGGCCTTCCGGACTCAGCTGCACTACCATAATGATCCCTGGTGTATAATAGAAAAAGATGTGGTCCAGTGGGTAATGAAACCAGAACAGTACAAAGAACACATATACTGTAATTTATTGTCCCTCTGTTACGTTCAGACAAAAGACCTTTTAATTAGAGCATTCTCAGGTGGGAATTTGTTCGCCTTTTCAATAACAAGCGAATGATAGGAAGACACTAATCATCTTCCCCAAATTCAGCTCAGGATTTTGCCCGAGTTCATTTCATCTTCATCAGCATTGCCATTTTCTATCTCATATTTCAAAGAGCAATTGGAAAGCAGATATTTAATCAGAAAAGTTTGGGATTTATTTTTTTGGACACCCAATCTTTGGAGACTTCAAGACAGACAATATTCCTGTTGTAGTCAACAGCAAGCAACATTGTCTGTCCTTGACAAATGCTGAAGCCCCATAAAATATTCATGGGCTTTAGAAGCAGCTTGGTCCAGTTCAAATCCCAACTCCACCATTTATTACATATTTGATTTTGGATAACTTCCCTAACTCTCCAGAGCTTCAGTTTTCTCGTCTGCAAAATGGAGGTAACTTTTTGAACATCTATTTGTGAAGGCTATTACATGCATTGTTCCTATTGCAAATGAAAAGAAACAACTTGAGGTGACTTAGGCAAAAGAGGGTTTTTCTTAGAAGAATAAAATTGAAGTCCTATAGAAATAGAATGTCTGTGGACTTAACTGTCCAAACCTGTGAAACGGAGGACAAGTATAATTGAAGTGGACAAACCAAATGGTCTTGTCAGCCTTTGTGAAAACTAAGACCAGGAATGCAGCCAGGCCTCAGAAAGGGTTGACACTGGGCACAGGATGCTGCCAGACACTCACACAGTATTCTCTCTCCATCGCTTGTCTCTGTTCCCCTCTGTCAATCTACGTCATCCCCCCTTCTCCTTGTAGGCTGCCTCATTTTGCTACAGGCTACACAGAAGAGGACAGGTTCACCAGAGTTCCTGAGAATTGGTTGCTACATGTTTAGCTGTATGCAGACAATCTCCCTGACTTCCATTCATCTCAATTCCAAATTTAGAAAGAAGGGATTCTGATTGGTCCAGGTCAGGGAGGATGGTGCCCAAGCTTGCTTTAAGGTGGGATGGCTACTGCGGAAGGATATCCATTGCTCTTGATAGCAAGGTCAGTTAAAGTGGGACTGGAGACCTAGAAGGATACCCCAAGGGTGTTCCCTACATGAGTAAGAAAATATTTTGGGAGCTAATACAATGGTTGGCAGGGAGTTGGCATTGAGTAAAAAATAATTGGATGTTCCAGTCAATAAGAACACTTTATGAGACAGATTAAAATCGGCCTTCCAATTTTCATCCCCAGAAGACACTTGTTTTATGAATGGGGTAATAAAGTTGGCAATCTGAATGTCCGAGTGTTCTTCACTGCGATGCTGACACTCATAGAGAAGGTGTTCAGCAGCCAAACCTGGAGAGTGACAGTGTGGCCTTCCACTGCACGTGCAGACCAGGCACAATGGGCTGCTTGGCCAGTCTGGAGAGTGACACTGGCTCTTCATCATTGTCCAGGGTGAGGGTGGGGGCTTCAGGGCCTGTTCTGGGACCGCACTGCACTTATCCCAGGAGACATCTTATTACAGACACAAGATGCTTTTGAATTAGGGGTCCTCAACTCTCATGCATGTGAATGCAAACAAACAAAAACCTAAAATCAAAACTACATTGTTTTCTAGTTGAATATTTGATTGTAAACTGTGGCATAATAAATCTACTGCTCTTGAATGAGTTGGTTTAGGATGTACTATAAATAGAGTCATTTCAGAATGGAGGGAGCTAATGGTCTGTCTGACTGCTGAGGAATCCTAAGAAAGGCTGTATTCTCACAATCCTCAAGGCTCTTTAGTAAATGCTATGTTCTCAAGAATCACTGGGCTGCTTCTCTGAACCAAATTAATAGCTCTGTGCTGGACATCAAGACTAACTGGGCATATTCCTTTAATCCATTATGACTTCTAACCAGACCAATAATCCATATTCCCAAGATGTGTTTCTCATATGCTCATTGAAAGTCCACATTTGTTATGACTCCTGGTTTCTCCATTTTATTTATCTTTCTACTTCAGGCCCTCCTAACTTCTGCCCTCTTGTTCCACAAATATTCATTTTTCATAAGCAAGGAGCATGAGGAACATCCTTTTATTTTTTGGCCTGGTTCTCCCCAATATGCGGTGATATACTTACAAGTCTACACAGTAGAATGTTACATTAAAATTTTTTACTGAGGCACCATGATATAAGAAAGAGAAGATCCCAAAGTGAGGCTATAAACAAATGTTCAAAAGAAAGGCCTGGAAAGTGGTTTCCTGACTTGTGAGTTCCTCACCTCTGGTGGGACTATAAAAGGCCTTGGTAGGCAGGATGTATAGAGAGGGTGTTTTGGGAAGGAGCTGTTGGTGTGCTTTAAGGTCCCACCCCACTCCACCCTCCTTGGAGAAGGAATGAGGCTCAAGTCAAAGGGAAGGGCTTCAGTGGAGAGCCTGATAAGTGTCCTCCATAGCTCAGGACCCAGGACACTGGCATCTGACTCCTGCCTAAAGAAGTGAGTTTGGCTCTGGCTGGTGTAGCTTGGTGGATTGAGCGCGGGCTGCTAACCAAAGGGTCACCAGTTTGATTCCCAGTTCAGGGCATATGCCTGGGTTGTGGGCTGGGTCCCCCATGGGAGCCACATGAGAGGCAATCACACATTGATATTTCTTTCCCTCTCTTTCTCCTTCCCTTTCCCTCTCTCTAAAATTAAATAAATAAAATGTAAACATAAAAAAGAAAGTAAAAAAAGAGGTGAGCTTGTGGCAATTAAATCGAGATGGCTACACTGCTATTGGCCTGTAGTTCCAGAGAATGTCAGAGTAACAGAAGCATGGCAAAACAGGTGAGAAATGAAAATCCTGCCGTCCCCCTTCCCAGACTTCAGCGTTGAATGGAATGACAAGTTTCCCACCCAAGATTGAAACATTTAAATTAAATAACTAAGATCATTTGCGTAATTTTAGAGACCACATTGCTTAGAGTGCTCAGAAAATTCTGAGACTGGCTGAGCTTTAGTCAGGAACATTGGAAGAACCTTTTCCACTGAATGAATTGTAAGTGGGTCACGTAAGGCAGTCATAGTTGCTCCAGTGACTCTGTCCCAGGAATCCTGCTTGTTCAAATTTCTGATTGCCTCTCCAGATATTTCTTTTCTAGCTTGTTTATTGATTTTTTTTTAGAGAAAGAGGGAGAGGAACATCGACTCATTCTACTTATATATGCATTCATTGGTTCTTGTATGTCGCTGACTGGAGATGGAACCTGCAACCTTGGACTATTGGGATGATGCTCTAATCAACTGAACTACCCGGCCAGGGCTGCCTCTCCAGATATTTCCAGAGAATGAAAATTTAGAGAAGCACTCATAGGACAAAAAAATTTTATAAATTCTTCTGGTAAGCTGAGGCAACAATTTTGAAATAAAGATACTTCTTATTTTTAATTTCATGGAACTTTTGACTCCAGGGGTTAAAAAAGTTTCTGCAACAAAGCAAACACTTGTGAAGTCAAGTAAATCTGATTGGCTAGTATCTGTGAACTCAAGTCAACCACTTAGGTCTTTGGAAAATGCAAATCAAAATGGGTGACTCTCCCTGGTTACATACAACACTTACACCACTCCATTTCTTTCAGGTTAACAGTCCTTTAACATGGCTTGTAAGGTCAAGTTCATAAAACAAGGGAGAAAGGCACTGGTGTGCTCTTATAAACAAGACTTTACAAGCCTTACCAGTCTCTGTACCTCTCTCCCCAGCAGCACTGAGCCTCCGCTTTGACCAACTGTTCAAGCCAGCAACACACTACACACTCCCTAACTGTTGGCCTTTGTACAGGCAGCTCCATCATCCTTGCATGGCATCCATCCATCTACCCTTGATCCAACTCAGTCTAATTCAGCTTTTGGCCTCAGTGTGGAAGCTATCTCCCAGAGAGCCTTCATGGACACTCTCTGTCTCTGTTGTGGCACCTTCCAATGTGCTGACAGCTCAATGTGGCAGTTGTCACACTCTGTACTGAGATTGTTTCTCTCTTTGTGTCTTTCAACCCAACAAAGGCAAGGACCTATCCCAGCTCTTACTCCAGTACCTCCATAAATGCTCTGAAATGACTGTCAAGACCAAAAGTGGCCCAGTTCAGTATTAAGAATGTGGGTAAGAAATTTTGGAAGAAAAAAATTTAAAAAACAGAAGGTCAGAAGTTCAAGTGAAGGAAGGCACATGTAAATTAGCAGAGGGTTACCTATCCAGGTGAGGCCATGATGTGAGACCCCAGGTGTCAAAGAAATGACAGTATTAAGAGTGGCCAGCTTTACCACCACGTGAGCTCTGCCAGGAATTTCTGCTTTTAAATCCACATTTCTTATCATGGCTCTAAGCTTTCTTACATCTGCCTGTCTGTCTCTCTCTAAATTCAGTTTTTTATCTTCTCTTCTATAAACCTGCTATTCTCTTTTTCTGTTCCATAGTCTGGTCCTTTGCTTCTGTCTAAATGGCACAAAGATACTCAACTTTCTCCACGTTTACATGCTACAGGCCAGCCACATGCAAGGACTGATGAACAGATTCTAAATTTCAATTCCAAATTCACAGAAAAAAAGCACATGACTGGCCCCACTTGGAACAGATGGTCAAACATGGCTGCAGGTAACCTAGCTCAATGGATGTAAAAAAAAAAAAAAAAGATAATTGTGTGAAAAGGGAAGACCATCTACCATGTATAAAATGGCTACATAGCTCCTGAAGGTGTGTTGAATGGATTGAAAGTCAGCTAATTGGGATATATAATTTATATTTAATTGTAAATTATACTTTCTTTTTGAGGGCACCTAAGTTTTAGAAACAGAATAATTATAACAGCATTTTCATAAATTAAGCAGTATTAGGCTTAACCTAAGTCATGGCTAAGTGCCCAGCACAGCAGGGATTTAATAAAGACTGGTTAACTACCTAGAACTCTGTTGAATTTAATTTAGCTTGATTTAGCATTTCCTATATTCAAAGTACTTGACAGCAGTTGCATTTCCTGATATTTGCAGTCTTCCTGGGGAACTGAAATGCTATAATACTATTTTACCATTTGATAAATGAGAAAGTACTGTTGCCCAGAGAGACAAATTTATTTGGGGGTGGGGGTGTCGTTGGTTAAAGACACCATATTAGGTCCAGATTTTGGCTTCTCCACTCACTAGCTCTCTGATCTAGGTCAAGATCATATATAATCTCTTTGAGCTTCACTTTCCTATCTCTTAAACTGATATAATAGAATTTACCATACCAAAGTTTTATGAGGATTAATTGAGAACTTGGGACACAGAAAGTGCTCAACATGTTAGCTTTTAGTACAATAGCTACTATTGCACAAAATTTTACAGTGTGTTAGGAAACAGTTCCACTACTAGAGGAGAATTCCATGGATGCCATGACACAATGGCTTAAGGTGCCATTTGCCAAATAGCTCCATGTAATCGGTACTTTCTGGTCACAGGTTCACCCTCTGCCTTGGGTTTAGGCCTGTTGGACCCTCCTCTTTAAGGAACAGACCAAGCTCTGGAGTAGTGACCTGAAAGTCTGGAGGTCAGTTAAAGAGAAGTCATACGTGTTGTCAAGGTAGAATATGGGAACGCTGTGTGAGCACTTGGAACAGGTCCAGAAAAAGACTGATCAAGGAAAGAGGGCCCAGTGCCTAAAATGACAGTGGGGTACCTTCAGCATGGAGTGTACGCTCGAGGCAGGATCCTGGCTTGGGGAGTCGGAGCCCGGGGAAGGAGAACTCAAGGTACCATGTGGGGGGTGGACTCACAGTCCATTATTCAAATGTGCTACTGGACTTAACAGTGACCAGGAACCATTCATATGCTAATTATTGTAATAATATGCTAATTATTATAATGTTGATTGGTTTTTTTCTCACCACAAATTGGAAGAACTCAAGTTGTGTCCCAATAATGTGGCTTATGGAACAATCTTCAGAGCAGATAAGGTAAATCAGAGCATAAGATCTTTGTTGTTACATCCACATTGGGTAAAATCCTTGATGCGGTTGTTAACCACATGTGCAAATCCATTTTTAATCCATCTGAATATCATTTATTCATTCATCTATCACTTATTTCACCAACATTGTTGACCAGACCCTGGCACCCAAATTGTGTGCCTCCTACAGCCTGAAGGGAGAAATAGCTAAGTGCATCATGAAGACACATAGTAGATGTTTTATGCCACTTAAACTTACTTCTCACTGATCTGGGAAGTAAAAAGAGTAAAAAATATAGGAAAAAATGGAAAAAAATACAGGAAAATTGGCAGATACAACCCATGTCTCTTTTATCTATGCGGTCAGATCTAAAATCTTTTGACTGAGCTATGAGGGCCAACATATGACCAAAACATCAACCAGACAAACAAGTTCAGCTTGAATTCAGCTCATAAGTATTCTAGGTCAGCCTTTAGGCAGGAAGCCTGAACCACAGGTCAGTGGAAACAGACAGGAGTTGAAGTGAGTACCCTTCAATATGGAGACCTGACTGCTCCTGTCATTGCGACTGGCAACATGGAAGGAAAGGGCAATGATGCACCTTCAACATAGAGATGATACAAGAGCAGCCTATACTTATAGTCCCAAGTCAGAAGGAAACAAATGAGTTCTGCAAGGGTCTAGTGCTCACAGAAAATTGATGTCAGGAGACAGTTCCCAAGCTGAAGTTCTTAAGTCAGCCAGAGTTTATGTAGCTACATCCTGGGTAAGAGTTCATGGTCAAAGGCATTCTTTATAGTTAAAATCATCTGATGAAGGGATTGATAGCACTGGACAGAGGCCTTATGATTTCCTGTCCTGGAAGAAATGATAATTGAAGCAAAACACTTCTGTTCTTAAAGTTCGTCATTCATTCATCCAGTCTCAGGAACCTACCATGTTGGGGACCACTAAGAAGCTTTGAATTACAGCAATGTGGGATAAAGCCCTTCCTAAGCAGGGGAAAAGCAAATGGTCAGCAAGAATATAGCAGAGAAGATCTAGTCAGTGTGTACTATGTTCCAAAGCATTAAGTTGTATAGTTGAGGTACTATATGGAGTGAGGACTTTGCCCTCAAAAATTTTATTAGGAGAATGGATAAGCAAGGATGTATTTAAAATTAGAAACTGACAAACTGATATGAAGGACCAACAGGTACTTTATCATTCTTTTCTAATCTGGGAGAAAGCCTTGCAATTTTAGACTATGCTACTAGAAGGAACTCCTAGGTACTACGCATGTCTTATTTTGGCAGAACATTTGCCAATAACATCCTAGATGTTGCCAAACACAAAACACACACAGATTGGCCTCTCTGGGCATAATACGTAGAACCTTATCTGCAAACACTCCGTGAAGCATTCCATATTCCTCCCCTCAATCCAGGCCTTAATAGACACTCGATCAACATTCCATATCCTCAGGAAACATTAAAAAGGGATAAAACTTAGAAAAACAGATAAATCAGCCCTAGTTTAATTCATAGAAATTAATTCTTGGTACTTTGCACATTGGTGTTTACTCTTACATGGTGGTGGAATATTTAAAATACAATGCAATGAAACAGTGTTGTGTACTATAGGGAAAGGAAATGAGACAAAAAATATGTTTGTCCCATTATTCATTTGTATTGATCTAGATGTACAACCCTATGAATCACAATTTGACAAAAGGTTAAATATTAACAGAAGAATCATTCATCTAACAACACAAATTAACACAACAATAGCTCTCCTGATTGGCTTTATGCATACCACAGGGCTCTACATAGACTAAGGAACCCTTCAGAATAGTGCTTAGTGCCTCTCTTTACAGATATGACCACAAACTGGACTGAATCATATGATAAACTGTAAGAGGTTGTTAATTGCAAAGAGCCCTATCATAAAGATGAAGGGCTCTTGCTATGAAGTGTCAGCCATATTAACTGCAGAGACTCCTTGCAAGTGAAAAAATAAAACATTTAGCACAAGAATTGGCACAGATTTTTAAAAATATTTTAGGTACTATAGTGGTTTCAGAGGGAAAAACTTTTCAATGAGTTTTATTAATTCTTCTGGTTTTATTTCAACATATTTCTCTTCTGTTAAATTCATTTTCTTTTTCTAAAGGTATTAATTTTGTGTGTCCTTCTAACCTTCCTTTCTACCATCCTTTAATCCATGCATCTGTCTATACACCCAACCCAGCATCCATCTATGCTCTCACCCATGCAGCCATCGACACATCTTAACAATCATCTGTCCACACACCCAACCATGTGTGCATCCCTGTGTGAGCTCATGCACCACCCTATCTGTTTATCTATCCATTTGGCTTTTTGGAGAATGTTTTAAGTGAAAGCTGTGTTGTATTTTGGACAGATGGAGAGGCTAAAGCCTGAAGATATTAAGAGACTTATCTAAGTCACTCAACCAATATTTGGTCTAAAATTAAACATTTGATTAAATTTTTAGGTGTTCCTGTTGCTTTATTTATAGCTTATAAATGCGCAAACCATTCAGATTATGGGTATTTAGAGAAGATCACAAGATTTTGATAAATTACTAAGTAAATTAAGTTCTTCCTAAAAATTAAAAGTGAAAGAGAAGTTAGAACTTCAAATAAAATATAATAAGTCAGGCCTGATCACTGTAAAATTATATTCTGCAAGTGTGTAGAAGAGAATATGATCATTTTCCATAAAATCTTTTGTTGAAATAACAAAACTCATTTGTCTGGAGAGGGGAGAAATGACGCTTCACCTTTACTAAAGCCATACAAAACAGCCTTAATTAACTCCAAGGACACTCACTGTGCAAACTTATTACATTTTTCAATGATCCTATGGATATTTTTTATATTGTCCTTAAAACACTACCCACATCAACAAAACTGAATACTCCACACATAAAAACACATATACACACACCAACATTCAGCAAAGGAAATTAGATTATGTATAAAATAGGTAGGTAATCAAGTTTAAAGAGCCACTTCTAATCTACATTTTTGTGTGTATTTTTGTAGTGCTGTTCTCATAATACCAAAGTAATTTTAAGCTATTTTATTCACCAAACAGAATCTTCACAAAGGTAGTAGCCTCTCATTCATCATTTAAACAGCTCCTAAAAATCTTCTTTCCCTACAAAGTCTTCTAAGGAGGATTGGACAGTTTCTCAGGCTTCATCTTTCCTGCATTCAAACATACCCATAGGTAATTTCTTTTCTCTGTACCTTTAAACATGCACTGACTTCAGTATAAAATCCCTCCATATTCCTGAGCAGGGGTCCAAGTTCCATTATATCAGTTCCATAGGGACCCAAAGCCTCCAGGACAGGAACAAAAGCAACAACAGGTAGGTAATGGGGAAACATGGAATTCTGGTAAATCTGTAATGCAGCAGCAGTTACCACCTTTAGTATTAAATAAAAAATAAAAAAATATACTGAGGCTGTGCAAGCAACTGATGCACAAGGACTCACAAACCACTGCAAAGGAGATTTTAAAATTCTCTGAGGCATTTCAGAGAAGAAAACTAGTTAAATTTTTAAGCCTATATATCAGAGGGGAAAGTTTTGTCAGAATCTAGGTGTTTTAACAGGTACTGTTCAATCTCTAATTTATAGAGGCCCATTTTTGCTTCCCTTTTTATGCTATGCAGCCCTGGCCAACTTAAAGGATTGATGAAATCTGAAAGTGGCATTAGATTTAACACCATTTCAAGATGGGCTTTGAGTTGAGTGAGAATGAGTTGGACAGGAAAGAAAATAGAAAGGAAAGGAAAGGTTCTACAGATAAAACTCTTGGTCTTAGAGCAAACCGAAATATTATTATTACTGTTATTTCTTCCAGAAATTTCTGGGGTAGTCCATGATGCTCTAAGATCATGCTGCTTCCAGTGGTGGCATCTGAATGAAGATATTATGGGATGAAATGGATTGTAAATGTATGTGCCATCCAAACAGATTGAGAAATTTTCCAAAATCAGTGTCATTTGACAGACTGCTCCCTATTTACCATGCCTGGAATATCCGCGCTGAGCTGAACAGATAACTCAGTTACAGTGGGTCAGCATCTCAGCAGTTACTTTCTTCAGGAAGCTAAATTCCACAGGACAAGGGAACAGTGATAGAATGCTGATAACGGTTTAATGATTTCTCACTTTGCTTTCAGGGCCATCATCAACATCTTGCTCTGATTCTATCAGGAAGCAAGATTTCAAGTAAATAGCTAAACAAAATTCTCCATAAAAAGAGAGATGAAAAATAAGATTGAAAGTGATAAAACATTTAGAAGCAGTGGTTGGCAGTTCTCAAAACATAGAGTAATAGTTAAAAATTATGACATCTCTAATGAGCCAAAAATTAAGGTTCAGTATAAATTCTGTCTGATATGCTAATGATTCAGTGCCAATGCCATTTGGCTAATACTTAAGTAGTCATTCCACACCATTCTTTATGCCTGGACAGTAACAGGAGACATGTTAACACAAATGGCCTGTATAAATTCCTGTATGGCAGCACTAAGGTTACAATGAAGGCTTCCTAACAGACATTACAAATATAATTTTTTGCATGATACAGTTGAAAATTACGGGCTGTGGGGTTCATAGGCCTGGGTTAGCACATTTACTCAGCTATATGTTAATTAAACATCTTGTGCAATTTACTCAACCTGTCAGTACCTTTCCTTCCTCAACTCTAAAATGGGGATAACAGTCACTATTTTTACAGAGTTACTGTGAAGATCAGAAATAATATATGCAAGGTTCTAATTATAGTACGAGCCATGTGATAGGCTCTTCATAAAAAATAGCTATTTCTATCATTGTCATGAGCTGAATCTTCAAATCTTTCCTAAATTTTCTTATGAAACCAAGCTTTTAAAAAAGTCCAGAAGTTTTAAATTAATTATTAATTTTCTATTATGTTTCCAATATACAAGCAAGATAATAAGGGTCTTCTAGCTGAGATGTTCCCCCACTCCATTCCCATTTCTTACTTTTGGTATGTATCTATTAAAGAGCTTGTGACATTTGACCTGTGGAGTTTCCCACCGTCTGTGTTTGGTTGATTACACAGTCACAGGCAACTAAAACATGTTTCTCTCTCCTGGGTATTTATTGATAGCCAAACCCAGAGTCTTCATCAAATCAGGTTTGATGCCTTCAGCAGGATTAATGATAGTCGTGTGTTGTTTCACATGGAGACACATCTTGTTCTGTTTTTGCTTGTTTTGTGATGTTAGTAGTCATTAATGCTCAAAGCCTGAATATCTCATTAATCTATAATACTCTGTTAATTCAAATTTGAGACAAGAATTCTTCTTAATTTTCCCATATTGTGTGTGTGTATATATATATATGTACACACATATATACATATATATACATACACATATACACATGTGAGTTTCAGAATATGACACCACCAATTATTATTTCTGAAAATAGTTAAAACATTTTATATGCCCTCTAATTTTTTCCAGTTTATGGTTACATTATTTCAAATTATCAGATCATATACTCACTACTTATCATAATCTTCCTGATTTTAGTCATAGATCTATAAGTTACTGTACATTTCTTATTTATTGCTAGTTTTATATTGCTATCTGTAGTCATTTTGGTGATCTAAAGCTGATTATCTAGCAGATCCTTTAAAAAAAAACCATGGAACTATATTGCCAGAGTTTTTACGTGTTATTATTGTCTGTACACTTTATGCTGAAAGGTCCTTTCAGGTAGACACTAATGCTTTCCTCATGTCTTCTTTGTCCAGTTTCTTCTGTATTAAAGTGTTGCTGTCGAAGCCTGATGAAATCTGATATTCTTTTCCTTTCCCTTGTAAATCATGTGTTTCTTTTGCTTAGGTGTCCAAAGGATTTTTTCTTTTCTGTTTCTTAAATTCTAGACATTCCACTGAAATACATCTTGCTGGTGGTTGATATTGAATAGTATACCTTCAGTATGCACTTTCAATTTTTTGAAAATAGGAAAGTTTTCTTAATTATGTTTTAGCATTTGCTTTACTCCCTTGCTTCAATTTCCTTTTTTTTAAGAACTCCAATTATTCACATATTTCATATTCTTTGCCTACCACCAATATTTGTCAGTTTCATGTGAATCTTATTTCTTTATTTTTTGTTTCTAAAGATCCCTCTATGTCATCTCCTATTTTTCTTAGGACATAATTTGTTATGTTTATTTACTTTTCCATTTTTTTCTAGTTTGGTCAGTACTTCTAAAATCTTATTTTTTTAATTTCTAATTTGAACCTAATTTGAACTTTTCTAACTTTTCTTTTTGTAGTTTTTTAATGTCTTATGTGTAATTTTCTTAATGCCTTCTAGATTGTTTCAAATAGAATATCATAATTTTGATCTGTTTTCTGAGCATTTATTTTTGGCATGCTTTTATCCTGTATAAAGATATATTCTACTACTTACTCTCTTTTTCTCTAATAAAAACTTCATATCAGAGTAAACTTGAATACTTTATTTTTGCTCATTTCCATGTGAAATTAATTTCCTCGAGCTTTTAGAAGGAAGCTTGATTCAGGGAAGATTTTTAAGTTTAATTTCACAATTCCACTGTGAAGTTCAACAGAACTACTACTTATGTAGTATTAAGTACTTTGAGTTCCCATGGAATACGGGATTTGAGTGTGGTGGCCTGATTTTTTGAGATTTCCTGTTTCTGTTCCTGTTCACACCGGATCTGGACCTTCTCTTTTTGTATCTAATGATCCTGTCCTGCTGAATTTCAATCCAACCCAAGGAGCTTCTCCTTGGTGCAGAAATCTGACTTACAAGCCCTCTGGGGCCAGTTTTGCGAATTCACACAGACAAGGCTGCTGCAGCACCTTCACACATGGCAGACACTCCCCTGTTTGGGATGCAGCAAAACAACCCCAGTTTTAGCTGCCACATTAAAGTTGGTCTGCTATGTATTCCAATTAGTATATACAAGGTCTGCCTGAAAAAAGTCCAACCATTGTTAACATAATGAGAACAGTTTGCTCAACCTTGATGTAACCTGGCAGCCAAGGAGAGTGCACTGGAATGTGCATGTGTGAACAATGATGACTTCACTGTACTAGTGAGAATAGTAGACACTGTTGAGTAGGCATGTGAACTGTGTGGTCATCACATTCAACATGACTGAGTGCGTAGAGCAATGGACTTGCCTCAAATTTTGCATTAAACTTGAACATTCCTCCATGGAAACTGTTCAGATGATTCTGATGGCCACGGGTATGGGCAACTGGTGATTGGCAGCTTCATCATGACAATGTGCCTACTTAGGCATCACATTTCATGCAGAGTTTTTGGAGAAACATCTAATCACCCAGGTGACTCAGCCCCACTACAGCCCAGATTTGGTGCCCTGTGATTGTCTTTCTTTTTCCAAAATTAAAATCATCTTTGAAAGGGAAGACATTCCAGACCTTTGTTGAGATTCAGGAAATTACAACAGGGCAGCTGATGGTGATTGGGAGAACTGTGTGAGGTCCCAAGGTGCCTCCTTTGAAGGGGACCAAGGTGTCTTGTCCTATGGACAATGTTTCTTACATCTTGTATCTTCTTTAATAAATGTCTCCATTTTTCATACAACAACACTGCATGCTTTCTGGGTGGACTTCGTGCTGCATTTTGCAGGCTTTTTGTTTTGTTCTCAGGTTTGTCAGTCCCCTAACTGCTTTCATCTATTTTCTCCCACACAGACTCCGACACCTGCTTGTCTTCTGAGGATTGTGGTGTAACTTGTCACCTTCCTTCTTTCAAAGACATGAATTTTTGTTTGGATAACAAGATAGATTCTTTGTCTGATTTTTATGTGAAGATTTGGGGAGATCCACACATTTTGCTGGTGCTGCCCCATCTTTCCCAATGTCTTATTTTAATAGTTTTAACAAGCAGTTAAAATCAGTTATTTTAATTTAGCAGTTATCTAAATCAATTATTTAATTTGATTTACCATAAAGTATATTTTGAAAAGAAGAAAGCGAATCTGAAATTTGTTTTAAGGAGGACAATGCTAGTCTGAATGTTAATGTTATCAAAACTATATTTTAAGACTCAATTATGTGTGTGGAATCAATAAAAAATAAGAAAATATTTCTCATTATGCAGTGATATTTGTAATTGATCCCCTAGGCCTCTCTTTTGTCTTGATTCTATTTTCCAGAACTTAGAATGTTGAGCTGGGTCCCTGATGATCTGGTTTTAAATGGGCCACCACCAGGGAGCTACCAAACCAGGGCATATCCTGTTGACAGTGTTGTGTTCTGGGTATTCTGCTCATGTTTTTAACTAAGACAGATACAAATCTTTCTGTACTTCTGCATTATCTTACAAAGCATAGGTAGGATGAATTACTTTATTGGAGGAAAAAAATAACTTAGGAAAAAATGAATACTACAAGCTACTTGTTATTTTCCCACTATGGTACAAAATCAGGCAAGCACATGAAGGGCAGTATTAAAACAAAAGCATGTTACTTATTTCAAAGTAATAATTTTTTTATTAAAGCTATTATTCTTGGGGCTCCCAAATGAAAGATTTACAATATCTATAGCAATTAGTGTTGACCAATTAAGATACTGTCAATTTTCAATAGCTCTATGTAGCCAAATAACATGAGTCCATTCCAGCAGATCTTTGGGGTTGGACATCAGCTTCCAGGACTCAACTCCTTTCTGTTTCGCCTGAGAATCCCCACTCCCTACCACTACCGGGGTGAAGATCCGTGGTCTGTCTTATCTGCATGTGCATGACTGCCAGGCCTGCTGGCCTCCTAGGCACAATGCAAATGCTGTCCAACAAGAAGCTGAGTTTTGCTTATGACAAACAAAAGCAAACCAAACTCTTCAGGCTTATTTTTAAAATAAATAAATAAATTCAATAACCATATCCTTGGGTCAGGATAAATTATTAATTAATTAAATTTAGTCATGATAATAACTAAATCCTGACACTTTGGGATGATAACTTTTATTGTTATGATCAGATGCTTAAGCCTCCTTGGACAGAAGGCAAAGACTAAAAACAAACACATGTATAGAGGGAGATATAGACAGATAAACCCAGCTCCTTACCTACAGCGTACCATTTCTCATTGCTTACAGTGTAAATCATTTACTGAGAATCAAGAATCACCTGGAGTTGTAGCTAAAGTTTCCAAAGGCAAAAAATAATAACAAAATCCTTCTATTTTGAGACCAGTTTCTATAAAAAATCTTTTAACATAAAACACTTGGGAGAAAAGACTCCTCTCTCTTCCACCAACCCCTGTTCGGTCAAAGCACACAATAGATTGGAATATGCTGGAATTTTAGTGATTGATCCATGCCAAATATGAGGTAACAGAACCCAGCCAAACGACTTTCTTCTCTCTGCACAATTATCTTCTAGATCATCCTACTTGAGCTCATTTAGACCTTTAAATGAGACTCCAGAAGCTTCCTTATTTCAACTTCAGCATAAGTCACAAAACCTACTTTCGTGTCCCCCTAGCATCTGCTTTGCTGCCATTTCTGCTTTTTCCCCAGGAGTCACTTAATTTTCGTTTGTAAAGCCAAATCTCCTGTACTCTCCATAATTATGAATCAATTTTACATAAATAGCAAAATTAAGCCCCATTATTCTCATTTACCACAAAATTAAAGGAATTAATTAAACATGGAAAAAGTGGCAATGCCTGCCAAATCACTACTTCCAGTAGACAAAAAAAATCAGGAATTATATCTAGGCAGGAATAAAAATCATCACAGTATCCAGAAACTCAGCAAGTGACATACTTGGAAAGATTCTGTAGGTAGTATAAGCCCAAAAGCACCAAGGTGTTCCTGATTTCCTCTACTGAAGCTACGGTAAGGGAAAAAAAAAAAAAAACCACTCTTCCTTGTATAGATGGGATCTAGCATCTTATATTGCCATGTGTGGCTTCTTTTGGGAGTGTTGTTTTGGGAAGCTGTGGTTTGTGATTGATTTGAGTTTGAACCAAACTCAAAGAGAAGGCAAACTTAAGATGTGCTTTCACATTTAGAATTGCCTGAGGAATTCCATGCTTCTGACTGTTGTTAATGAACTGAATTAAACTCCGGAAATCATAGGACTAGAGCATCCATACTTCTACATGAAAGGTCGAGTTGGGTCAAGTCCTGGAAGTAAATGAGAAGCAGAAGGAAATGAGGGGGTAAGGGCAGTTCTTAGGACTTTTCACAATTTTTTATTCTGGGCTCAATAATGAAGTTAAAAATTATGAGGTTAAGTCGTTTTATAAACTGGGAAAGAAAGATTCAAAAATAGAAGTATTCTTCAAGGATTGTCTGAGTCCTTTGCAATTATCTTCATCATGAAACAATGAAGTATATACTATTCCTTAAATACACCCACCAAAATGATACCCCTCCTTTCAACTGTTGGGCTATAGTAAGAAAATCTTCATATCTTCCTTAATGAGATTTTTATTGCTCATGTAAATTTGTCTACTGATGAATTTTTGTCTTGGGAACCCTGAATTATTGAGAACAACCCTGAGTTGTTCCTGGTAAGCATGCAAGCATTCACCCATTTTTTTCTGTGAAAATGGCTCCTTCTGGCAAAGTGAAAGCAATTGGAATTCAGTTTAATTAGCTGTCTTCTGTAAAAATGCTGTTATTCTTCTAGCTCCTTGCTGGTATTATATTTACAACAGGAACAGATAGAAATAATTATGTTGGTTTGTAGTTAGTCAGTATTAGTTAATGCCTGAGCATGATTGAGAAAAAATTAAGACAACTACAGATTATGGGTAAAAAACAGAGGATAGATGAGTGTCTGTCATAACGGAAATGTTACCTATACTTTGAGGCCTGAAGTGGGAACTCAACTGCACACAGAAGTGACGTGTTTCCCACCTGAAACCTCTGTAAGTAAGGAGCACGTGCAGTCAGCACCGTCCCCTGTGGAACAATCGCATGGTAAGTTTTTGTTACAGATATTTACTCCCAGGCCATGAGCCACTCATTTCCTGGGACTCACTGGAACCTGGAAAAGGCGAACTCAGTTTAATATGAGCCAAAGCCAAAGAAAAGGAAGAGTCTGCTGTTCCCAAACACTCAGTATATTTGTAGATCAGATATAAAATGTGAATGAATTAGCTGTTTTACTGGCTTCTATTATATTATTAATATTGGACTAGTTTTTAAAACTTCTTCCTTAGGATTTGCAACACAGTCATTAGTGTAGGTAATTACAACTCAGAAAGGTTCCACAACCTATTCAGGTAGGGATGGTAGGAGACAGGTCACTTGAGGCAGCCTTCCCCAGAGCCCAGACACTGGGAGAAACAGCCATGCCCTGCCCGCCATCAGTTCTGTCCTTTGTGGGAGGGGAGTATGGAAGGTTGTTAACCTTCCATAAAGAAGGTTAACAACATGGGTTTTGGCATCAGGCGTCCCTCGATAGTTGTTCTGGTCCCAATACTCGCTAACTGTGACATCATGGGTGACTTACCTACCCTCCCGTGTTTCTCATGTGACAGATGGGCATAACACTAGAACAAGAAGGTTGGAAGGACCGAGTGGGGGACGTCCTGTAAGGCACTCAGCACTGAGTCAAACGCAGAAAGGGGCTCGCTTAGTTGGGATGTCTACAACTTCTTCTACTATTTCTATTCTACCACCACCTACTGAGAGTTGTTTAAAAGCACTGTTTACATACACAAAGCAGGGTCTTTGTGTTGTGTCTAGAGGCAAAGAAGAGTTTGTGCTGGGAAGAAATAAAACCCAAGGAAGTAGAAAGTGTTGGGTTGGCCCCCAGCTGATATATAATGGGCTGAGTTTGAGATTCTGCTGTTAGAGGAGTGGCAGACAACATGCTTTTGTCTCCTGCCTGCTTTATTTTTATTATTTATGTACTTAAATTTTCCCATGTGGGGCTTGGCGAAAATCTAGCTCAAAGCAGGAAATCCTAGTTCAAAGAGAGAAATGGAGAGACTCTGGACATGAGCTGGGTGGCCTTGAGGTACAAGTGACAAAAATGACAGGTATTGGGAAGAGAGGCTCTTGCCGTCATTGCATGGTGCTAGCCGCACCAAGGCACCCTTGGGAGTGAGAGTCTTAGTAGGCACTGAGACTCAGGCAGACACTGAAAGTTAGAAACTCCCACTCAGTGGCTCAGCACGAACGGATATGGGGAGCTGGACCAGGCAGGGAGACAGGGGACAGAGGCTCACGGATCTGTGTAGAAGCAGATTTGGGGGAACAGCTGAGTGGCCAACTTCTAATTATGGGGCACAAGTGATCACAAAATTTGAATTTTTACTTTGACCACTTATGTGTTTCTGTCATAATCATAGAACTGGGAGTTCTAAGAATGCTAGGTTAGAATTCATATACTGTTATAAAAACATAAAACCAAGCAGAACTCTCCAGGTAAGGGAGAAGGATCTCGCCAACTCCCAGCGAAGTAGCTATTGTGCCAAGCTGCCTTTGCTCTCTGACTCCTCCACTTTCAGTACAAATCAACCATTGGAATGACTTCCTCTCCTCTGCAGTTCCCCTAGGAAGAGCAGGTTAAGCCCTCCCTTGTGAATCTGCCCAGGACACTGGCTTTTTGTCCAGTATCCGAGAGGGGCCCCATGAAACATGGGGACTACTGGTCTGGGGGCACCAGAGCCACTGGAGCTGCTGGGATGGAGCCCCTGGGGAAGGCTGAGCGGGGTGACAGGGATGCCAGGAACAGCCCCATCCGCAGAGTGACAGGACTGCTCCCCAGGCACAAGGCGCCCTTCATTGAATTATTATGAGACAGCTATCTTCTTCAGACAAAAATTTTTACTAGGCTTGAAAATAAGCCCTTCTGACAAAAAATCCATCCTATATGCCTTTGAGGTGCTTTCAAACTCCACGTGCCAATGAAAAAAAGTTTGATGGCATACCAGGGAGCTGAAACATACACCTAACCAACCCATTCTCATCCAAACATGGTACCCAAATGTGTGTCTGAAAACAAAGAGCTCAAGTGATGGAGGAAAGAGGAGCACAAAGGAAAAAGGAGAAAACAAAGGGAGAGAAGGGACAGAGGACAAAAGAGAGCCCTCGGTCAAGGCTGAAGAGCATGACCCTCCCAGCCCTGGGCTGACTCTGACACCAGAGGGAAGGTGCCCTTTGCTCCTGAGTCAGAGGACAGAGCCATGCAAAGACTAAACAACTCTGCCAAAATGAACATCTTACATGTCAAACAGTCAAATCCCTCTAATAATTTAGAAATATGGGGTTATCCTGGGATATTGAGTGTGTCCCAGGCACCAATCTGCAGAGTGACAGGACTGCTCCCCAGGCACAAGGCGCCCTTCCTTCTCCCAGGTAAGGGACTAGCCACCTGGGGCTGTGTTTTTGGTTCATTAAGCTGTGTGTTTGTAAGCTAAGAAGCAAAAGCCACTTCAAAAACTTCCACGGAGGTGGAGAACAAAGCATTGAGAAAAAGGTCTTATAAGTGAAATCTCAGGCAAATGGAGAAGCTATGTGAAACCAAGAAAAACAGGTAGATCACTCAGGCAATTAAGATCCGAGAGCAATTAACTTAGCAGCTGATGTGAGAGTGCCTGTTCTGGAGTTCAAAGTTGCTTGCTAGCTGTGTGACTTTAGAAACATTACTAAACTTCTCTGGGTCTCATTTCCCTCATCAGTGAGGTGGTGATTAAAATGAGTTCCTATCCAGCAATGGTATAGTCGGGTCTTAAAAGATGCTCTTCAAATAAGACATGGAACACAGTAAGGAATAACCACAATGATAGCTCTCATTGTGGTTATTACTGTATTTTGTCATGAGTAATGTGCACTTTTCTACCCAAATTTCTGAGGATAAAATAAGGATAGGCATTATATATGGGCAGCATTAATTCCATATCTACATAAATATTTTTAGTTCTTTTATTATGCATAAATAAAACTCTAGAAGTAATGATACCTGTATGCAAAATAACATACTGGAATACAATATTTAGTTTTGTTTCTAAGTACAAATTTAAAAATATAATTAAAAAATGAAAACAAAAAAATCTTTTCCTGAAAATTTGGGCCTAACACTTGGGTGCACATCATACATGGCAAAATATGGTATTATTAATACATAACCTGCCCTGTGTTACATTTGCCTCTATCGACTAACCAGAACATGAGGAAATAGTAGCAGAATTACCACCTAAGCAAAGGGGTCTGGTGGCCACGTTTCTAGTTGAGAGGATGAGTTTTGCTGCAAGTTAACTCCTATCCACTGCTGCCGGTTACTTCTGAGACAGGGAGCAGAGTTCATGACGTAGTCTCAAGATCTGTCAGTGTAGTCACTGTGGGGTTCCTCCTTCATGTTGTTGCTTTACGGATTAGACAATGCTTAGTCTGTAGTGGCATTTAATAAATAGTAACCTTTATTTCTGTTAGTCTCATCATCAATACCATTACAGCTATAATATTACCATACGGTCTTGGGTGGAATGATTCCATTTGAAATCTTACAGTCAAATGCAGGCGAAGGACTCAGATGCAGCCTTCCCATTTTCCAAAAGGGGGTTAATATCTGTTTTGATCTTTTTCTTTTTTGGAGGGGGATGAAGGAGGAGAAAACGAATGTAAAAATGTTTTCTTAAATCTAATGCATATTTCATCTTGTGCCTGTAAAAAAATTAGGCTATCTCAACCTGCACCTCAAATGTATTTTGTCTGCTATGTTTTATGTTCTGAATGGTATGGGTATTTATTATCCCTGGTTCTGAGCAATGAAAACTCTCAGCCTGTTGTGAACCTGACTGGAACACAGGGGAAATTGCGCCATCTGCTGGCTATTATGGAGAACTTCTGGGGGAAGCTGCCCCTAGTCAAGTGGGTGGTAAAACTGCGATGGGGCTGAGAGTTGTCTGTCCAGTGGTTTGAGATCCAAGGAACAAGGGGTATGTAGGGCTCAGTCATCACTGAGCGTCTCTGACCAGTCACTGCTTGCATCTCACTGCTGTGCTGCTGGGCATGTGGCATCTGGTTCCAGCCCATCTCTCAGGACACCTGCCTTTGCCATTCCTGAAGCGGACAATTCAGCAGGGAGCAGGCCTGATGTACTAATCAGGCTACTCCTTGGCATTTTGTCCCATTCCTGGCCTGGTGTTTTTTATAGTCTGTTGCTTCCTGGCCTGGGGTTGGGTTCAGGCCACCACAGGTCTTCTCTGCTGTTTTCTTTCTGCTCCCAAGGGCCTCAGCCACCTGTCAGTCCACACAGCCATTAGGAAGAGGCACCGTGAGTACCACAGCCAGAGCACTACCCCCTAGCTGGGTGGAGGCAGATGCTCACCATCCCAAGGGTCACTACTATTATTATAAAAAGCCTAGGTCACCACCCCCGTCCACAGGGAGCAGCCCGGGCCAAGTCCCCATTTAACCAACCATTACAGTTATACAGGTAGCCTCACACATACTAGAAGCCTCCTAGCACCAGACAAGAGGACTCTGGGAGACATGAATGATAAAAAACCTGACCTGTACTGAGCACCTACTACATGCCAGGTATTGTCATATGTGCTTTCACATATGATTGTAGTTAATCCTCACAACTCTATAGTATATAAGGAAATACATATCTACATATGTATATACACTTACGTAGTATATAAAGAAGATACTGTTACTATCCTTATTTACAGGTGAGGAAATAGGCAGAGAAAGGTTAAGCAGTTTTCATAGGACTCACAGCTAGTTAACAAACGGTAAAGCTGGGATTCGAACCCAGGCTGCCTGGCTCTGTAACTCATACTTCTAATCTCTAAACTTCATTGAAATATTTAACTAACACTGAAAAACCAAATAATGCAACCAGACAGACAGGTCAAGGACATGATGGAGTCTCACTCGGGTCACTAGTAGAGGAGTCCCAGACGACTGGCTCCCAGGACAGTAGCAGAGACCCAGCTGCAGAGATCACGGGTCAGGGGTGGCCAGAGTAAAAGAAGGGGGACTGAACAGTGGGAAGAGAGCAGAGCCCAGGGAGAATGAGAGCTAAGTCACTGAAGTGAGGAACATGAAAGATGGAAGAAACACTCGGAAAACAAAGACAAGGGGTCAGAGTTCTTCACACTCAAAATCTTAAAACTGAATAGCCTTAGTGCAGCCATGGACTCCAGTAGATGAGAGGCGCTGAGCAGAAGCATGAGGGAAAGCAAGCAGGTTTAACCACCAGACCACCTGGCTGGCTTTGGTGTTGAAGCACTGTCCAACCTGTGCGTCCGGGACCCCATTCTAAAGCCCTCGGTGTTGTGGAAAACTCACAGACATCCGTCCGCACCACTGACGACACTGTCACTCACAGGGTCTACTGGGGACTAGGCACTGGGGATACTGGGGTGACCAGCACTACAGGTACCCTACACTCTCGGAGGGTTTGCGTTCTAGTGGGAGGAGTAGACGGAATACACACAGGCAAATTAAATAAGATAGCTGCCACATCAGGACACATGCTCTAAATGAAGTAAACAGGACACTGTGCTGAGGAACAGTGGAGAAGACGAAACCAACCTGCCACAGAGAGGGATCAGGGAATTCAGCCAGTCCCCTCATCCGAAAGGGCCTCACGCATCCAAGGCTGACAGCACCTCCAGTGGGGGTCCCCAGGAAGGCGCAGAGCGAGACTGACAGGACTGGACGGTGATCTCATCTCACAGCTCTGATAACCTGCTCATGCCAGAGCTCACCACCAAAGCACAGGACTCATTATGCTGCACATTCTTCTTACACAATGAATTCTCCACCATCCTGTGAATAAGTGAACTTGATTCTATTCTACATTGTTATGCATGAATAATTTTAAATATTTTAAATATTCTGAAATCTGGGCGCTTGGTTTGGCATTTCACTGGGGCAGGGAGGGGGGCTGCTGGCTGGGAGCTTCTAAACCAGGCATGCGCAGCCCCTAGTACTGAACAAAGGCCCTCAGGAAAGGGGCACGACTTTGAAGCTGAGACGTCAGGCAGAGGGACAGAGAGCATTGCCAGCTGTATAATGAGGCCATTGCACATTTGGAGGACAAAGACACCTCTCCAGGACTTATGTTAAAAAGAAAATTTAAATACCATTAGGAAATAAAGATGGCGGGAAGTTCTGGTAGAAAGGCTTAGAGTTAAGTCCCACACACTGATTCCAATTTAGCCAAAAGTGGAGAAAACAAAGACTTCATATCTGGCTTAATGCTCCCCTTAAGCTTGATTCCTTGGGGCTCACCAGGAAAAATGCTGAAATGAATCACTGAATTATAAGCTCAGTCAACCAACAGATTTGTACATCTCAGATTCACCCTGTGTCTGAAAATAGGCATTAAAACTGCAACAACCGGGAAAAACTTACAAGTTGAGGCAGAACTTCAACTAAAATCCTTCACGACAGGCCTTGCAGTGGCAGATGGTGGCTGCCCAGGGCCTGAGCCCTTTGTCTGCTGGTGGCTGCAGCCTCCAGACGTTTCTGCGAGAGCTTCCATGGCCCACATGACACGATCAGTGATCAACTGTCTCACTGAGGCTGGGGTTGAGGATGCTAAAAGTTTTATTTTGTCCATTACAGGTGGACCTTAAGGACGAGGAACCCAGGATTGACTTAGGAAAGATGGTTCTGTGGGGCCAAAGCAACAATTGGTCCATGTCAGGAGGACTTGCCTGTCACTAGGGGAAGGCGTCTGTGTACTGAGCAAATAAAATTTCCTATGTAATTTTATTAACCAATGTCACCCCCAATAAATTCAATAAGAATAAAAAGAAGATAAAATCAGAGCACATATTCTTTCTTCCCTTCCTCTTCCCCACCACAGAGGATACTTTGAACTTTTACCAATCTCTCTTCAATTTCTCACCATGCTAGCAGGGATCTCCCTGCTAGAAAGCTTCCTCACACTCCGTGTCTCTTTCCCCTGGATGCAGTTTCCCAAGGGAAGCACTCTAGCAATCTCCTTCCCGGGCGCTTAGACCACCGTCGAAAACACCACCAGTCATCACTAAGTATTTGTTAAATGACTGAATTACCAGATTATTCAAACCTCTATCTACTACCATAGAATTCCCTCTGGTAGTTATTAAAAAGTTCATTTCTTTTAGCTCAACCCACAGCCACTGGGGATCAACCATCACTGATAATTCATTTATTTTACTACCATGTATCTATTGGGGATTTTCACTGTGTCGGGCAACATATGAGGTTCTCCAGATCCAGCAGTCAGGGTGCTGACAGTGGACAAGACCTGGAGCAGCAAACTTTCTATTAAGAGGCAGAGAGTAAGTATCGGAGATGTTGCAGGCCACATGTGGTCGGTGTAGCATATTTTTCTTTACCTATTTTTCCCCAATCTTTAAAACTATAAAAATTATTCTTATCTCTAAGGCCATGGGCCAACTAGCCCATTAGCCTGTTTGCCAGCCACGTATAAGACACAAGACAAGTAAGAACCTTGATCATTTATGTCAGCACAGATGTGAGAAGCACACAGGAGAGGAAGAGAGATGAGCCACAGGGGGGGAAGATTTTGGAGGGAAGGCCTCTTGAAAGAAGAAACATCTAAGGCGAAAGTGGATGAAGGAGGCAGGCAAAACGTGGGCAGAGACTGAGGGAGCCTTCAGTAAAGCGGCCACAGGTAAAGGCTTCAGTGGCAAAGAGCTGGCAGCATCCTGCTCACAGAGAACCTCAGTTGCCTCAGGGAGCTGGGATTTTGCCTTAGGGCCAACGAAAGCCTTCCAAGGGCTGTAAGGGAAAGAGTGCCAGGACCTGATTCAAACTGCCTCAGGGAAGGGAGAGGTGCAGGTGGGGAGGCCAGTCAACTGCAGCCTCATGCGGCAAGATGAATCATGTTTCCCCACGGCCCAGAAATATGTTGAAGTCTTAAAGCCCCTTACTTAAGAATGGGACCTTATTTGAAACTAGGGGTGTGGTTGTGGGTGTCAGTGCAGGCTGGGGTTAGACCAAGGTTTAGAAGACAGGAAGATATGAGATGATGGGGAATTTGCCTTGCCCCAAAGAGTTTCCAGGATATGACAAGCAGATGTAAAACTAGAGCTATATTTGGGGGGAGGCAGGAACACGTGGCTTGAAAGAACAGCTTCCTCCAGCAGCTCCCTGTGAACTCAAGCTCGGCTTTGGTCTGTCCAGTGCAGGAGGGCAGCCTTTCACAGCAATGTGTTAGTTTTGGTCACTTTCTTCAGAGGAATCACACCAAAGAAGACATAAAAAAGGTTGAATGTTATTTTAATTGAATTTGTTTTCAATTTATTTTCAGCTATCTAGGGAAAACCTTTTATACTCACATCATTTGATTCCTTTTTACTTCGTGTCCATTATCTTCATAATGAGCTTTTAACGCATTAATGAAGCCCTGTTTGCTGAACAATGATTCATGTTGGGCAAATCAATAAATAGCAAAAGCATAAAATACACCAAACTAAGACACTGAACCAGACTATAAATGAAAAACTTGGGCTTTCACTTCCTTAAAAGTGAACTATACTTCGATGTTCTGCCCCGTAGAATCAGGGAGAGTGTCATAGAAATTCCTGTTTTCCAAACTTTAATTCCTGAGTGTCCATGGCACAATCAGAGCTAAACGCAGGAGCCAGCAGGAAGCTCCCTAACTGCCATTAGCACTCAGTCTGTCTTTCACCTGCACTCCTTCCTAGTAATGCGCTGTGCTTGAAACAATCACTCTTTCTAAATGTATTTATGAAGAGAAGGAAATATTCAAAATATAAGCTTCTATGGATGGTTTTTGAGGTTCAAACTCAGCTATGGGAGCAAGAACTTTTGCCACCTATACCCACACCGACCCTCTCTCCTGACAGGTGTCAGCCTGCTGTCTGTGGGTCTGTCTCTATTTTGCTTGATATTTCATTTTGTTCACTAGATTTCACCTATGAGTAAAATCATATCATACTTGTTTTTCTCTGACTGGCTTATTTTACTTAGCATAATACTTCTACAGGTTCATCTATGCTGTCACAAAGGGTAAGATTTCCTTCTTTTTAATGGCCAAGTGGTATTACATTGTGTAAATGTACCACAACTTTTTTATCCACTCATCTACTGATGGGCACTTAGGCTGCTTCCAAATTTTGGCTATTATAATGCTGCACTGAACATAGGGGTGCATATATTCTTTCAAATCAGTGCTTCAGATTTCTTCAGATCAGTTCCCAGAAGTGGAATTGCTGGATCAAAGGGCAGATCCATGTTTAATTTTTTGAGGTATCTCCATATTACTTTCCACAGTGGCTACACCAGTCTGCATTCCCACCAGCAGTGCACGAAGGCTCTCTTTTCTCCACATCCCCACTAACACTGGTTTGTTGGTTAGTTGTTGACTTATTGATGATAGCCATTCTGATGCACAGGGAAGGGAAACACAAGGAAAAATAAACACAGAGAACTATGTCCAACTAAAAAGGGTTTGTAAAGAAAACCATCAACAAAATGAAAAGACACCCCACAGAACAGGAAAACATATTTAATGATATATCTGATAAGTGGTTAATATACAAATAAAGAACTTACACAACTCAACACCAAATAAAAAACAAGAACCCAATTAAAAAATGGGCAAAAGGCTGGAATAGACTTCTTCAAAGAGGATATACAGATGGCTCATAGACACATGAAAAGATGCTCAATGTCCCTAATCATCAGAGAAATACAAATTAAAACCACAATATCACCTCAGACCTATCAGAATGGCTATGCTGACTTAATAAATTTCAAATAAATGCCATGAAAAACATATTTTCATAGTCATGCTCCTTATAAACTCTTCCTTTATCCACATATATCCTTGTGCATTTCCATCCATCAGTCAGTCAGTCTGTCTGCTGTCTACCCACATACCTACCTAATTACCTACCCGCTGAGACAGTCTTCTATCTGGTAGCCATGGCGAACTGGATTCCTATACTCAATACATGTGAGGGACTGTGATCATTCAGTGTAAGGAGATGGCAACTATACCTCATGGTTCTTATACTCGAGGAATGTGGGTGGATTCTGGCTTAGTGTTCCCTAGCTGCCTTACTTACTAAGGATCAAAACGTGGGGACATTCAAGTCACAGAAATAGACCCACAGATAAAGTATGCATCAATGGGCCCTGAGAATGATTCCCTAAGAATCACTGAAATAAAATCCATGGTCCAATCTGAGTGCTTCTGCCCAGCAAACCCACTACAACCACTGGAATGCACTCATCAACCACAATGTCTGGGGGAAGCTTTGGAAACCCTGCTCTCCTCTCACCAGCTTGGCTGATTCGTATTTCTTAACATCTCTTCCAACTCAGTTCCCTGAATTAGGTCATGTTTTCAGCACAGAACAAGGAGGAAAAGGTTGGACTCCCTGGTGAACAATCTCTTGTGGATGTATTTTTTAAAAATAAAGCACTGTTCTCATGTACACAAACTCCCCATTGCAGCTGCCTGGACCCATCGAATCAAGTATGTTCTTACTCAGCCCCTTACTCTGCCCCCTCCCCATCCTGCACCTCGAGCCAAATTCTCCCAGCATGCACAGTTGCTTTTTTTTTGTTTTAAAATATTTATGTCTTGATAAAAAATTTGTGATTTTTTGCACTCTGAGAACAGACAGAACTATTACCCATATTTTGCACCATATGTAGCTCATTCCATATATTTTTGAAAGTTCTAATCACTTCCAACAAATGAAATATAAATACTTGTTACCCCAAATTGCCTATTTTCAAAACAAGGTCTTCTAGTCCAGTGTCTGGGCATTATTTTTCTTTGCCTTCAAAATGAAGATCCAACATTCAGTAGGTAATTTTCAAGGGGCGTTTACTATGTGCCAGAACCAGCTTTAAAAACTGTTAAGGACCCAACAGTGAATATAGTCAATTGGGGAAAATCACATGTCACAAGATTAAAATACAGTGTCATGAAGAGAAGTGGCCAAGGAAGTACAGAGTGCTGTGAGCCATTCACACCTAACTCATACTCCAGTGACCAGGGAAGGCTTCCAAGAGTAGGTGACTCCAAGCTGAGGTTCAAAAGTGAGTAGGAGTTAGTTAAGTAAGCAGGAGTCAACAGAAGGGAGAGGCATAATAATGACCCATGGCTGAGTGGTGCAAGCAAAAGGTAGGGCTTTCAAGCAGCCCGAAAATTTTCTTTAAAAATAGAGAAATTGGACAGGAGTGAAAAGAATGGTCCCAGTGAGAACACGGGGAGATACAAGTGGGGCCATTTTTTATAAGGACTTTGTCGGCCATATTACACCTGCTCCTGCAGCACACCTTTGAAAAACTTTCCAAAGAAGCATGCTCCCTTTGGCTGCTTATGGACAATGGATTGGAGGGGGGAGAGCAAGACCAGGGGAAAAACAGCAATCTTGGTAGTCAGGGAAGCAATGAGAAGCTTGCACAAGGGCAGAGGCATCAAGGACAAAAAAACATAAGGCTTGGGAGGTGGGACTGCTGTACATGGTGACTGGTAGGAAGGAAAAGGGAAGGAGATGAGGATAACCCCAGGTTCCTTAAGTAAGGGCATGTCATTCATAGGGATGATGACACAGGAAGAGGAGGAAGCCTAGAGAAAGACTGTGTACCTGGAAAAGGTGAGACTACATACATGTATGAAAGGTAGGTAGCCCACATACCATATCAAGTGAGACAAAATGGGCAAGATCATGCAATGGTGGCAGCCTAAAGGACCCCAGGAGTAAAGGTGACTCACACTGCCTGACGATCACAAGATGGCTGTGCCTCTGTCCCACTCTGTCCTACATTGTCTTTATTCTAAGGCTCAAGTGTACATGGCAGCCTCTGCCTAGAAGATCACCCAACTCATGGCTGAGAAAAAGACATGGTGAACTTTGAGCTGACTCTCAAGTGACACATTTCACTTTTGCTCATTGCATTAGCCAAAACCAATTACATGGCTTATCAGAGTTAAAAGGAGGCAGATGTACAAATTTCTCACTGGAATGGTCACCGGGACAGATGATGAGATAGTTATACAATCCATGACACCTAGGGGAAGTGGTTAGAGATCCATTCCTAGTACCAACTAAGACAACAAAACAAAACCTAGCTTTTCTCACTCCTAGCTGGTGAAGCTTTTTTAGGTGCCAGCATTTTGGGATGCCTGCTTCAAAGGGGCAAATGAAAGGGTGAAAAGGACATAAAACACCCAGGTTCCAGCTTGTATCTGTGCAGCCTAAGCAAGTCCATTGCTCCTCTGTATTGGTGTTTCCCTACCTGACAAATTAATGTACTGGATATATAGACTCTTTAAAAATTCTTTCCAGTTCTAGGGAAAAATGATTCCGGCCTATATTCTATCCATGATCTGAACACCTGATTCTCAAGCTTTTTACCTTTTAGCTTCAAAGACAGGGGTCCCCCTCATTCCTACATGGTCACACTGCAGGAATCAAGATTCAGAAGGGGCCCTCAGGCCTCTGTGATTCTTTGGATGTACATTTCTAATTTACCACTGCCATGGAAAGGTCTGCCTTCACCACCCAGTCCCACCTGCTGCATCACATTAGGAACCAACCCATAATGCTTGACCTACTTCTTAACCCTTTCCTATGGGAAGGACCTATAAAACCCTGGCTGTGGCTGGCTAGTTCATGTACTCACAAGGAGGCTAAAGGGTTGGCACTGAGACCCTACCCCTCCAATTCCAGGTCATCCTGCTTCATTCAATCTACCTTGACACTGGCTGATTTAAGAGCCAAGGCCGCCAGAGCTGACCACCCTCCCGCTCCCCGCCCCCACCACCAACACACACTTCTGCCTTAATTTATGTCCCCTGATGCTCATCTAGTGAACAGTAATGCATTCCAATTTCCAGGTGCCAAGGGCTGCAAATCCTCTTAAGATATAATCAGCCAAATACAAGAATTTTTATATCTAAGGCTGATGTCACCATGACTACACACCTATTACCCAACCTATATAATTAACAATGAACACTTTACAGACACATACACACATTATCATCATGATGCAGAAATACCTGAGATAAAAAAATTCAAGAAGGAACTGAATAGAAAGACACTGGCAGAGGAAATGAGGATGGTAGGTAAGAAAAGGAGAAGAAACTTCTCTTTAAGGATTACACTGACTAAGTTACCCTTATGACTTAAAGCCCACTCTACATAATGCAACTTGGTTTTACTGTTAATCTGTTAAACTGAGGAAATGACATTATACTAGATTCACTGGGCCTGAATTCACTGGGCCAAATGAATGTAGAAGTACTTCTAACAGCAGCCACTCAAAGTGTATTCCACAGCTTCCTTCTACTAGGTGTTGTGCAGTGTCTGACTCCAAAACATTGGTATAAAGCTGCAGAACTTAGCTTTGGCTCTTGTGATGGACAAACTCTATATGATAGCCCAGAATATCCTGCCTGTTAGTTTTCATGAACTTGTGTAATCCCCTCCCACTGAGTCCTGGGCAGGACTTGCTTCTAATCAACAGAATATGGCGAAGGTGATAGGATGTCACTGCCATAACTGTTACTTAGTATTGTAACTCCCATATTGCTAGTAGACTCTCTCATTGCTTGCATCGATGAAGTAAGCTACCATGTTTTGAGCTGCCCTATGAAGAGACCCACATGTCAAGAAACTGACAGCCAGCAAGGAACTGAGACCAATCCTCCAACAGTGAGTGTGAAATCCACTGACAACTTGAATGAACTTGAAAGTGTATCCTTCTCCAGATGAGCATTCAGATGAGACTCCATCCTGGACTGGCACCTTGATTGTAGCCTGTGAGAAGCCCTGAAGCCCCAGCTAAGCTAGGCCGTATTTCTGACCTATAGAAACTGTGAAATAAATGTGTGTGAAGTTCATGGCAACTTGTTATGCAGTGATAGGAAACTAATATAGATACTATAGTGGGTTTGAAAAAGCTGAAAGTGTTCTGGAAAAGGGCATTTCATGTATAATAAAGAACAATTTTCTTGCTCTTGCCTAATAGATGCATTTCTGAAGGGGAAATGTATATTTTAAAACTTTGGGGGAAATATTTTATACTTTGGATATAAATTAGAGTCAAGTTCAAGTTGGGTAGGTATAAATGGTGTTTGCGGTAGCATGAAATTCTGAGTGACATTTGGAAGTCTTATAGTGCATGAGCCTTTTTAGTGCATGAGGCTGTCCGTGGTGTTCAGGACATTTAGTGTTCCTGACCCTCACCTACTACATGGAAGTCACTTCATCCTGCAACCATTAACACCAGCCATAAATGTTTCTGACAGGGCCTCTCGGGAGCAGACCAATGCCTCTGGGAACCCTAACGGAGTACCTCATTCTGGGAAAGAACAAAGTCCTCCCTAAAAGGGTCCAAGAGCAGGCAAATGTAGTGGCACAGGCAGGAAGCAGCTCAGGTGAAGTGCAAGCAAGGATCACAAACGCAGAGTCCCCTTTCCAGAGGTAGAATCCCCAGGGCCACAGACTCTGGAGTCAACACCCTGTGCATGACCCTGCCCCTGTTTCTCTCCCACAGTGGGGAAATGTGCAAGGCCTGCCTAAGTAGCACAAAGCTTTAGATTATTCATCTGTAGGAGGATAGTTTTGACAGTTCCATCACAGGCTTGTTGGAGATAGTGTGCTATAGAACCTAGCACAGTGTCCTGCAGGAAGTACATGCTTCAGTGCCTCACCTTGCCTTTATTTCTCAAGTTCAAGGTTTTTGTCTGCAGAGTGCAGAAATTCCATGCTTTTTTCATGCAGGTTCACATGGCTTGTGGTCTCAGTGCTTGCCCAAATGAAGAAAGTAAAACAAATGTGACCTGAAATCTGACCTGCCTATGTCATTACAGGGTTAAAATGTCCCCATGTCCAGTGTTTGGTCCTTTTATATTAAAAGAATGATGTCTAATTTCCCTTGTTCTCTAGAGATACTGGATAGAGTAGGGCTTAGACAAGAAGTAATATCTGACTCTTAGGTTGAAATCTGGCTCAGCTACCTACCAGCTCTTCTTTGACCAAAATGGAAATGATAATAGCATTCATTTCATAGGACTGTTTCAAGAGTAAAAAGGTCATGTATGAAAATTCTTTGCATAGCATCTTAATATCTGGTTTATATAAAGCATTCAATAAGAAATGGCTGATATTACTATTGTTACTATAATTATTACTTCTATACTGCCACAACTATCAATTTTTCTATTGGAAAGGCTGTAGAACACAGTGATTTAAAGCGGCAGCTCTGAAGTCAGTTTCTGGGTTTGTCACTTTTTAGCTGTGTACCCTTTGGGCAATTGTAACTTCCTGGTGTGAATTTCTCCCCCCCCACCCCTCAACTAATTCTATCCCTAAATTTGACATTTTGGTGGGGATGGGGATGTTTCAGTTATTGGAAAATGTTGCTTTGAAAATACCAAATAACTGCTTTGGCTATTTGTTAAAATAAGTCTCGGAAGCATACACTGCATTCATGGATTAGAAGAATTAACATCATCAAAATGTTCATATTACTCAAAGCAATCTAGAGACTCAAAACCATTCCTGTTAAAATACCAATGACATAGATCTAGAACAAATACTCCAAAATATTTGTTGGAACCAAATATTTTATATGGAACCAAAAAAGACCTCAAATACCCTCAGCAATTTTGAGAATGAAGAACAAAGTTGGAGGTATCACAATACTTGATATCAAAGATACTACAAGATCTAGTAATCCAAACAGCCTTGATTGGCATACGAATAGGCATCTAGAACAATGGAGCAGAACAGAGAGCCTAGAAATCAACCCACATCTTTACGATCAATTAGTATTCAACAAAGGAGGCAAAAGCATACAATGTAGTAAATAGTCTCTTCAATAAATGGTTTTGAGAAAATTGGACAGGTACATACAAAAAAATGAAATTAGACCGCCAACTTACATCACACCCAAGAATAAACTCAAGTGAATAAGAGACTTAAATATAAGTAATGAAATCATAAAAGTCCTAGAAGGAAACATAGGCAGTAAATTCTCAAATATCTCTCCGAGCAACATTTTTGCCCATCTTCTCCTGGGACAAGGAAAGTGAAAAAATAAACAAGTGGGACCACATCAAATTAAAAAGCTTCTGCACAACAACAACAACAAAAAAATGCCCACAACTCAATGAAATGAAAAGGGAACCCAGTGCATGGGAGGTTTATATAGCCAATGATACATCTGATAAGGAGTTAATTTCCAAATACATATGAAGAATTTATACAACACAACACTAGGAAGACAAACAATGCAAATAAAAAATGGACAAAGGGCCCTGGCTGGTGTAGCTCAGTGGATTGAGCTTGGGCCTGAGAACCAGAACCAGACAATCGTGGTTCGATTCCCACTCAGGGCACATGCCTGGGTTGCAGGCCAGTTCCCAGCTGGGGATGCACGAAAGGCAACCATAAATTGATGTTTCTCTCCCTCTCTCCTTCCCTTCCCCTCTAAAGATAAATAAATAAAATCTTTTTTTAAAAAAGGCAAAGAATCTGAATAGACATTTGTCCAAAGAGGACATACAGTTGTCCAATAGACATGAAAAAATGCTCAGTGTCACTAATCATCAGAAGGATCCAAATTAAAACCACAGTGAGATATAACCTCCCACCTTCCAGAAGGGCTACCATCAGTAAATCAATAGACAACAAGTGCTGGGGATGATGTGGAGAAAAGGCAACCCAAGTGCACTGTTGGTGGGAATGCAGAGTGAAGTAGTCATTCTGCAAAATAGTATGGAGTTTCCTCAAAAAAATTAAAAATGGAACTGCCTTATGACCGAGTGATTCCACTTCTAGGAATAGATCCTATAAATCCTGAAACACTAATCAGAAGGAATATATGCACTCCAATGTTCATAGCAGCATTATTTACAACAGCCAAGATTTGGAAACAGCCTAAGTACCCAAGAGTAGATGAGTGGATAAAAAAAGCTGTGTGGTGCATTTACACAGTGGAATACTACATGGCTGTAAAAAAAAAAAAAAAAAAAGGAACTTTTACCTTTTGCAAAAGCATGGAGATTGTTATGCTAAGTGAAATAAGCCAATCAGAGAAAGACAAATACTATATGATCTCACTTATATGTAGAATCGAATTCACAAAATAAACTGACAAAATAGAACCAGAGACATGGATAAATGGAGCAGACTGACAGCTGTCAGAGGGGAGGTTGAAGGGGAGACTGAATGAAAGAAGGGAAAAGGATTAGCCAAAGAACTTATGTACACAACCCATGGGCACAGACAAGTGTGGTGATGCCAGAGGGAAGTGGGACAGAGGCTGGATAGAGATGGACAAATAGGAGGAACATGGCAACATCTGTATTAGTGTCAATAATAAAAATAAAGAAGAGAAAAAATAAGTAAGTCTTTATTATTAGGATAACTGTAGTCAAATGAAAAAATCTCTGTAAACATTTAAGGGTAATCATAAAAACGTAACATGACCCTGACATGCAGTGGCATCTAAAGGGTGAGGAGAGAGATCTCCTTCATTTGAAAGTGGGTTGGGTCTCAGCATATCCAGTCCTGACATCAGATGGAAGCCTCAATTCTGACCTTGCCTGAAGTCATGGACCTTGTACAAGGCCAAAAGATTCTACTTTCAGTTGAATTATTTTCTTAGCTGTACTCCTTATTTAACTAGTAAAACAGAATTCAAGAGATTCTGGAAAACACGCATTCATCTTTCTTTTGGGACTAAAAGCATTAATGATTGAATTCAGGTAGAAATATCTGTTTTTTTTGTAACATTTGCTAAAACTTAATATGATTTGCTACTTGCAACATATAGTGTCTCCCCAGGATCTGGTTTCCTGGGGGAAATGGTTACTATTTTTCAGCAGCTACTGAAAGGAAGAACCAGGCAGGTATGAAATGTGTGTGCTTCTGCATCTCTGTTTTCTTTTGCACAAGAAGCAGGGCATCAATTGGTAAAATAATAGCTATTCAGTTGGTCATTCCCTTACAACTGTAAGCCATTTGGAGCTCACTCATGCTTATGGAAGCTGATATTGACTCCGTGTAGAAATATATGGAATGAAGTACTTCACTGCTGACATCTTTCATTCATAATTACTGTAAAGTCTGGCTGCCTAGGCCTAGTCAATGACCAGTCAATATTCCCTGGAGCGGGGTTAATGGCTAGAGCAGAAACACAGAGCAGTCATACACTCAATGGGTCCCAAAGGCCCAAACAGCAGAGCTGGCCAGAGAGAGCCTGAAGACCCACTGTTGTCAGAGGGATGGGCAGGCATGGTTGGATGCTCTTGTGCAGTCTGTGTTCCGTGCAGATAGAAATAAGTCTTTTCACAAGGAGACGTGTAAAGTGTAAACTTCTATACAGAAATGATTCATTCTTCTCTGAACAGATGTGGTGCCAAATTTATTGCAGTTACTTTTGGATTCTGGTGTCACTGCCTAACTTATCATTGAAGAACACATTTTAAATGGCCATGTATAACACCCAGCCAAAAGACAAGTCAAATTAGAAAGTATAATACGTGCAAGTATTGCTCATTGCAAAAGAAGGTATCTCAGCTTTGGCCTTGGTGTGGAAACCCTGCTGTATTACAAAGAGGCATTGGTGGTGGTGAATTACCATGAAATGTCTTCTAAATGTTAGAGAATGGTTTGGCCTCCCAAGGGTGGCTTAGATAGGATTTGCTTGCATTGTAATCCAACTTGGAGATGTCAGCTTTGACCACATGAGCTCATTCTGAGCCTGAGTCCTGAATTCTCCCACAAATCCTGTAAGTCAACCAATGTTAGATGTTGTATGTACTGGGCACAAGCTGCTGAGGGGAATTTTCCTTTAAATCACCATTTTTAAAGACTCATCAACTGCAAGTAAGGACACCAGAGTTTTTGTCTTTAGGGCTGCCCCCTGCTCCCAGTGTTTCACAGATAATCCTTTCAGACCCCATTATTTGGGGGCAGGATGACTCTGAGTCCCTGAATCTAATTTAGGTAATTTTCCTAATACTCTAGTATCACACAGAAATGAGCATTAATTCACTGCTAATTTAGTGTTCTAACCCTTAATTAGCAACAAGCCCTGTTTGAAACATATGATAATTGAAAACTCAAGCAAACTTTTATTCAAAATAAAGCCACATGCATGCAGACATGTATGATGTACATCTTCATCTCTCCATCTAATATGTTTTAGAAATACATTGGCTGGATAGTTGCTTAAAATACATTTGTATTGAACTTAAATGTTACCATTAAAATGCAGCTTATTTAAGGAGCCAATAGACTTGAGGATGAATGCCTGGCTAAATACATTGTCGGAAAAAGCACACAGAGCTTTTCAGGTTGAGGAAAACTTGGGGATCTCCAAGTATTAATAAAGTTGCATTTCTCTAATAATTGAGTGAATGGGGTGTTCTATAAAACATATATATTATTTTATTTAATCCTCATGATGACCTCTAAAAGGGGTATCAACTTTTGTCTTTTTAAAAATTATATTTTATTGATTATGCTGTTACAGTTGTCCCAATTTTCCTCCTTTTTCCCTTCTCCACTCAGCAGCCTCCACTCTCTCAGGCCATCCCCACACCACTGTTCATGTCCACAGGTCATGTGTATAAGTTCTTTGGCTACTCCATTTCCTATACTGAGCCTTACATGACCCTGGCTATTCTGTAACTACTTATTTGTACTTCTTAATCCCCTTACTTCTTTTACCTATCCCTTCACACCCCCCTTCCAACAGGCAACCATCAACATGCTCTTCATATCCATGACTCTGTTTGTTCTTGCTTGCTTAGTTTGCTTTTTTAGATTCAATTGTTGATAGACATATATTTATTGTCATTTTATTTTTCATAGTTTTGATCTTCTTTTTCTTAAATAAGTCCCTTTAACATTTCATATAATAAGGGCTTGTTGATGATGAACTCCTTTACTTTTTTCCCTGTCTGGGAAGCTCTTTATCTGCACTTCTATTCTAAGTATCTTTCCTGGGTAGAGCAATCTTGGCTGTAGGTCCCTGCTTTTCACTGAATATTTCTTGCAAATCACTTCTAGCTCGTACAGTTTCTTTTGAGAAATCAGCCAACAGTCTTATAGGAACTGCCCTGTAGGTAACTAACTTCTATTCTCTGGCTTCTTTTAAGATTCTCTCTTTATTTTTAACCTTTGGCATTTTAGCTATGATGTGTCTTGGAGTGAGTCTCTTTGCTTCCATCTTGTTTGGGACTCTCTGTGTTTCCTGGACTTTGCATGTGTATTTCCTTCACCAAATTAGGAAAGTTTACTTTCATTCTTTTTTTTTTCAAATAAATTTTCAATTTCTTGCTCTTTCTCTTCTACTTCTGGCATACTTATGATGTGAAGTTGAAATGCTTGAAGTCGTCTCAGAGGCTGCTTAAACTATCTTACTATTTTTGGATTCTCTTTTCTTCTTGTCCTGATTGACTGTTTTTTTCTCCCTTATGTTCCAAATCACTAATTTGACTCTCGGCCTTGTCTACTCTGCTATTGTTTCCCTGTAAATCATTCTTTACTTCAGTTAGTGTGTTGTTTGTTTCTGACTGGGTCTTTTTTTATGCCATTGAGGTCTTCACTAAGTTCTTTGACCATCCTCATAACCAGCATTTTGAACTGTGTATCTGGTAGATTGCTTATCTACATTTTGTTTAGGTCTTTTTCTGGAGTTTTGGTCTACTTTTCCATTTGGGCCATGTTTGTCTTCTTATTTTGGTAGCTTCCCTGTGTCTGTTTCTATGTATGAGGCAGAGTTGCTGTGACTCCTCCGTCCTGACAGTGTGTTCTAATGTAGTGAGTGTCCTATAGGGTCCAGTGGCACGGCCTCCCCTACCACACAAGCTGTGTACTCAAGTTGCAGCTTTCATCTGGGCTGAGTACACCCTCCTCTTGTAGTTGAGCCTTGAGTGCTATTGGCAAGTTAATAGGAGGGATTTACCCAGGTGGGTCAGCTACAAGGACTGGCTGTGACCACTGACCAACCTCCACTCTCAGTGGAGAACCAGCTGTACAGGGGCAGGGTGATGGTGCTCTGACATGGTCTGTAGCTCTCCATTAGATGTGCAGGCTCTGGGGTTTCCTGGGTCATACAGGCCAAAGTCAGCCCCACCAGTGTTCTGCTCAAGACCACCCTGCATGAGCTATAAAGCAATCTGAGGTGGCTGCTACTCAGATTGGGCTCAGGTGGCGCTGGGCTTGGCAATTCCCAAGCTGTGACTTTAGGGCGACTGCTGCCAGTGCCAGGCCTGGGGCTGCTCAGCAAGAGATACTAAGGCTGGGGACTCACTGAGGCCAGATTTTGCTTATTTGGTAGGATTTAGGAAGTTGTAAAGCATGAGCCAAGACCAACCATTCCTATGAAAAAGTCATGGCTAACAGTTTGGGTGGGCCTGTAAATTGGGTGGGATGTAGTTTCAGGGGATCTCAATCCCCTGAACAGGGCAAACAGTGTTAACCAGGCTACTGGAGTCTCAGGTATGGCACCCGCCTGCCAGTTCTATGACTCTGTCAGGCAAGGTCTCAGAAAAGGGACAATGGATTCTGCCCACCTTTCCCCACCTCTCACCCTGACGCCAGACACTTCAGGTCCTCCGTGTCTGCCGCTGGAGCCTCTCCAGCTGCCGCCCCTGTGCTGAAGCTCAGAGGGACTGAGTCTGAGTCCATGTGTAGGTTATTTAAGGGGAACTGCTTGGGTCTCCAGAAGTGTTTCCTACTGTCTCAGTCCCCTGGTTTTTACAGTTGGAAGTTATGAGGACTTATCTTCCTGGCTCTGGAACCCTGGGCTGGGAGGACTGGTGTGGGGCTGAGACTCCCTGCTCCTGAGATATCTTTCACAAATTTTTAGCCACCACAATTGGTTATGAGACCAGCCTGTTCTGTATCTCTGCCCCTCCTATCAATCTAGATGGATGTGGTTTTTTTAATTCCATAGTTGTCAGATTTTTCTCCAACTCAATTTCTGACAATTCTGAGTGATAGTTGTTCTATATTTTAGTTATAATTTTGATGTGGTTGTGTGAGAACATGAGCCATGCCTACCTACGCCACCATATTAATCCCTTCCATTGCTGTAGTGTCTAGGGTTCAGAAAAGTCTGTCCATCGGTCCATCTCTCTATCCATCCATCTATCCATCAAATATCTGAGTGCCTACTGTGGGAAAGCTCTCTCCTGATGGACAGGGATACAGTAGTGACAAAACAGACAAAGCCACTGCCCTCATAGGAATTTACAATCCAGAGAGAATAAATTACTTGCTGAAAGTTATACATTCAAGTAGGGACATGGCCAGAATTCCAAATCATGAATCTTATTCTTATCATGCTGCCCTGCATGATGGGAGACAATTTAGGAGGAGTTAAAAATTCTTACCTAGAGCACTTAATGTTTGCTTTCTCCTAAACAGACACGGGGTTTTGCCACAGTCTAGCTCTTCTATTAAGACAGGCCATGAACTCTCTCTCTCTCTCTCTGTTTTTCTCTCTCTCTTCTTCTCTCTCCCTCCTCCCTCATTTCTTATGGAGGGAGGCCTTAAACTTACAGAGGGGGCTGGCAGAAAGTAATTTTTAATTTCAAACTAAGGCAGACTATCTATTCAGTGTCTATTTTTTTTTTCATTACTACCAGAACCACAACTTTTCTTGGGGCAGCAAATGTTCCTAACTAAGATAGACAGTTTCCCAAGCTTGCATGTATTAATATTAATGCTCATGTGACTGTATTCCAGCCAATGAGACATAAGAGTAAGCCCACTGGAGCTTGTGCAAAAATTTTGCTTCCCAAGTAAAAACAAAAGGGTTGAGGAGAGGTTCACCTGGGCCCCTATCTTCTGCCCTTGCTCTTCTTTCTACTGGAGCACGGGAATGACTCCTGAAGGGGCAGGAGAGTCTTGCCACTGTGAAGACTAGAGTCATGGACTGAGTGACAGGAGACAGATGTGGAAGGAGTGCTTGTGGATTTATTCCATCAGCCATTTAGCGCTTGTGGGGTTTCTCCTTGTACATGAGAAAACTACCCTACAATTTAGTTAAGCCATGGAAGTAGGGTGTTTAAACATGCATGAAAGATACAATACCATTATTATACAAATATACTATTTTTTCTTTTTTAATTGTATTTTTCCATTGCTGTTTACTTCTAACACCCCCTTCCCCATAGTCACCACAAACTATGCTAAGCGAAATAAACTAGTCAGAGAAAAATGAATACCATACAACTTCACTTATAGGTGGAAGGAATCTAATGAACTGAACTAACAAGCAAAATAGAGACAAACTGTACTATTTTTAATTGAGTGTTGTTAAATCAACATCTCTATATCACTGTCGCCTGTTCCTGAGTACTTTGCATGGTTTAAGGTTATACACTAAGTTTTATTACATTGTATCATTTATTTCTCTTAAGAAACCTATGAAAGAGGTATAATTGTCTCATTTTATAGATGAGGAAACTGAGGCTCAGTATGTTCAAGCACCTTGTCCAAGGCCACTCAGCTAGAACACAGTGAAGCTTATATTCAAACATGGCTCTAAAGCCTAACTCAAGTACCTGATTTGATCATGAGTTCAGTCCTATGAAACCACATAAAGTAACCATTGCTGGTACATGAAAACTACTATTGTATTAATATTTAGTATAATAATGATCCCAAGAACAAAAATTAAGATGAATCTGTATCTCTAATAGCTTTAGACTTACTGTTGCAATATAACATTATTCCCAAAGTTATTCTAACAATTTCCAATTTCTGTCCTTTCTGTTTGGAATCTCAAACATTATGGCAACGTGTGAAAAACATACTTTCAAGCTCTGTGAATATCCAGAACACAAATATCTGGCTCAATAGGAGATATATTCACAGGGCCAGATTTAAGTGTTTAGCTGTTTGAAGCACTGGAAGGATTGTGGTACTTACTCCTCCATCACACCCTGCTCACGTGTAGTTCCAATTAAATCAATATCACAGCATAAAGGAAGCATGAGTCCAACTGATATTTTTCTGGTTATGATGATGACATTCACTCTTTTATCTGAAATAGCATGTTTAAATACTTATGTGTGTATATATACACATATAAACATATGCATGTGTGTATATAGCATGTATACATGTTCATGCTATATGTGTTCGTGTTATATGTGTATATCTCTATCTCTCTATGTATATGCTGCTGACACACTAATCCCATGCTCAAGCTGTCAGTCTGCCAGGTGGACAACCCAACCCTGGGCACTTGAATTCTTACACTGGGCTATTTTATTCTACACATAAGGGAAAGGTTAATTTTCAAGTTTCTGGGCCCCAAACAGAAAAAAAAGTAAAAACCGAAGGGAGAAAAGCCCCTACCAGGGAGAAGTACACTATTTAAAGAGAACAGGAATTAGGTGCCTGAAATACTGCTACACTGAACACAGAAACACCATTAGTGCTGTCGGCATGTGGTGGCCATATTTCACTTGTGACTTGCGTCTGCTTCTTTGAAAAGCCTGTCTATGTTTTCTCTCCACGCTATTAGATGATATGTCCATATAATTATCTTGCCCAATCCATACTCGATTAAGTACTTAAATACATGAATTTTAATTGATTGATAATGTGCATGAAGAAACACACTTTTAACTTTCTGATTTCAAATATTAGGACCAAACTTGAACAATTTAAGTCATATCACCCATGATCGAAATAAATACTTTCTAAGTAGATTTTTTTGTTGTACACACAAATTTGAACATTATAGAAAAGTAATAAGAAGTAACATTCACTCATATTCCTGTGGCTTAAAATTTGTCATTTTAAATTTGATATACCTGTTCTTTTGTATATACATTGCTAGAACAATTATGACAGTTAGAAACACATTCCCCTTTAAAAGAAATATTAGAACATTACAGATAAAGCTAATGGCTCTCTTCTACCATCCCTGGCACTATCTCTACCCATCTTCTTTGAATTTTTTCTCTCCCTCTATTTCCAAGTATCAACTATAATCATTTTATATGTTGTCTTAAAGTTTTTTTTTTAATCCTTTTACATTATGTCCATAGAAAATATGCAGGATTAATTTTTGTATTCTTCAAGTTATAATTTTACTCAGACATAGAATTAGTCATTTTATTTTTATTTCTTACCTGAGTATATGTTTATTGATTTTAGAAAAAGAAGAAGGGATAGAAAGAGAGAGAGACAGAAACAATGATGTAAGAGAGAAACATAAGTTTGTTGCCTCCCTATACACTCCCAACAGGGGATCAAACCCACAACCTAGGCATGCACTCTGACCAGGGATTGAACCTGCAACATTTTGGTATATGGGCCAGTGCTCCAACCAACTGAGTCACCTGGCCAGGGCAGAGAATTACTGTATTTTTCCATGTATAATGCACACCCATGTTTCTGTTTGCATTATGCATGAAATTATTGTTTCCTTTATTATACTCATGGTATGTAATTTTTATACCAATGTATAATGTGCGTACTTATTTTTCCCTAAAAAATTTGGGCAAAAAGTGTGCATTATACATGGCAAAATATGGTAGTTTTGAAAGAACTCTTCAGAGAAGCCACATGATTATTTCATGCAGGAAAAGCTTCTGACACAATTCACTACCTATCATTTAATTAAATAAAAATCTTTTAGCAAACTAGAAAGAAAAGTGATCTCCTCTAACCTGAAAAGGGAAATCAACAAAGATCCTGGAGTGGAAAAGCATCCTTAATGGTGAAACATTAGAATACATTTCAAAGCTAAGAACAAGCAGCTGTCCTCATGTCTGCTCAATGAATTTGGCCAGTAATTCCAGAGGACCTACAGATACAGGACTAATAAAACTGTTTAGCAAGTATTCTGGATAGGAGTTGGCTATAGATAAGAATTATTTATGTTCTTTAGTGGTAGAAGCAATAAATTTAAAATGTTATTTTTAAGTGCCAGTTTTAAAGACAATCCAAATTATACCACCTCAAGAAAAAAAAAGAAGTGTGCAAGAAATTTATGGAGGAAATTATATAATATACATATTTTATATGTATATGTGTATATAAAAATATATATATATTATATATGTATATGTATATAAAATATATACAATGTTTATATATAAAACAAAATAATATGTAAAATATGACTTAAATAACAGGAGACATATACCATCATGCTAATGAAGGGGAAGATATAATTATAAAAGTGGCCATCTTTCTCACATTAATCTATAAACTCGGCAAAGCATAAATTAATATCTTAACAAGGATTTTTGTGGAATTTGACACAATTATCTTAAAATTCATAAAAAGCATTGAAGAATCTAAAATGTCCTGGCCATATCTGAAATCAAACCAGGTGAGGAAGACTAATCTTTGCAGAAGTCAAATCCCACTGTAAAGCTATTCTAATGAAAACAGTGCGCTGTTGTTCGTGGGCACAGCCAGACTGCCGGCGCAGAGCAGATGTCCCACAAACAGGCTCACACCAGGAGGAGGGACCAACGCACACATGGAACTCTACAGGACAGGGGTAGGAACTTTTTACACAATTGTAGAGTCTTAAAAAACCACCTACAACAATTGGTTACCTTGGTGGAAGAAAATGTTAGGATATCTATGTCACACAATAAACAAAAGTAGCCCCAAGAGCATTAATAACATAAATATGAAAACCAAACTAGGATTTTAAAAAGACACTATGGGGAACATGACTTAGGATAGGAAAGGACTTCCTTGAACAAAATATAAGGCTAACTTGAAAGGGGAAGACTGACAAATTTGGATATTAGATTTTAAAACTGTACCACAAAAGATACTGTATAGTGAAAAACTAACACAGACTATGAGTAACATTAGCAATACATATCACTGATAAAGGTTAATATCCAGAATATATAAATAATTTCTAAAAATGAATTAGAAATGTATAGCCAATAAGAAAAATATGAACAAAAACAAATAGAAAGCAACTGACAAGAAACACAATGACAAAAAAAACAAAAAATGCTCAGAGACTTGAAAATTAAAACCACAGTGTAATAGCATTTGTTCTCCTCATCTGTCTGCCTTCAGATCTGTTTTCCTCACTTCTCCTGATTTTTTTACATCATGAATAACTTCTGGCTTCCAGGTAAGTTTCTAGTGGGAGGCAATGGGGGAAGACTGGCTGATAGAATGGGGGAGAGTCAGGCCTTCCTCATGTTTTCTCTCGTTTCCTGTGGGATCTCTGGTGGCCTGCATGAGCCTCTGGAAACTCTGTGGCTCCAGCTCCCACCTCCCATCCCTCCTCCCCATATTGGTTTCTGACTGGTGGCCCCAGCTTCTTCTCTCTGGTAACACCACCTTGTCCATTTGTCCTTCAACCCTACAGTTGATAGTGACTTTCTACTATGGTGGATTTGGCATCACCCTCCTATTTAACTTCTTAGTTATTTCATTGTCTGTCCAATCAATTACTTGTATTAAACTTCCCCTATTGAAATACACAGCAAGTTCTTAGCTGTACTCTGACTAAAACACTATTTTACACTTATTAGGTTGACACAAATTTAAATATCTGACTACTGTGTGCTGCCAAAGATATAGAGCAATGTAAGCTTCCATACCCAGCTGGTAGGAGTGTAAAGAATAAGACCATTTGGAACTATGGGACATTTATATAATGAAATACTACTTGGCCATAAAGAAGAAGAAAATTTTACCCTTTTCTGAGAGAATGGACCTGGAGAACATTATGCTAAGTAAAATAAATCAGGCAGGGAAGGAAAAATACAATATGATCCCACTCATATGTACAATCTAATGAACAAACTAAACTAACAAGGAATGTGGGAACAGACTCATAGATGGAGAGCAAGATGACAGGTCATGGGGGGAGGTTAGGGGGTGGAGGGATTGAGCAAAAAGAAAAAAGAACTCATGGACATGGACAACAGTGTGGTGATTGCTGGGGGGAGGGGAGTATAATAGGAATACATGGTAATGGAAAGACCACAAGGAAAGTTAAAATTTTAAAGAGGAAATAAAGTTAAAATTACCCAGAAAAAGAAGACCATTTTGGAAAGCAGATGGCAATATTTAGTAAAATTGGAGATGGGTGTTACCTATGACTTAGCAATTCTGCATCTAGGCATACATACCCAAACAATAGTTCAGGAGAAGTAAAATAATATTCACTACAGCAATACTTATAATAGCAGAAATTTATAAACTAATGTAAACATCTATTAACAGAAGAAATTGACATTGAAATATAGTATAGTAATAGAAATATAGAAATACTATTGAGTAGTTTAAAAGTATCAGCTATAGTTGCCAGCATAAACATGGCTAAATCTCAGAAGCACAATGCTGAGTGAAAAAGAATGCACAATGATAGCTATCTATAGTAAAATGTCATTTATGCACAATTACAAAATTTCAAGTATGTATCTTCTTTAAGGATAGGTACAAATGTAGTAAAATCATTAAAAATGTGCATACATAGCAGTGATAAACACTAAATTCTAATAACTCTTCCCTCTAAAAGGAGGGAGGGGAATGGGATTAGAGAGTGGTGTACATAGAAATTCAATATACTTATAACGTTTTATTTTTTAAAAATATCTTATACAATTTGTTAAAACTCATCCGATAAAGCTGGGTGGAAGGTGTATCCACATTTGCTATGTAACTCTACATGTTCTTTTGCATCATTAAGTATTTCATTTAATTTTTAAAAGAATTTATCTTTCTGAAAATAAGTAGTCATTATTAATGTAGAACCAATAATGGGTATCTATAATGAGCCCCAAATGTATATGTAGAAACTGCTGGGAACTGACAAAAGATTCTCTGTGAAAACTACCTAATTTCCTCCAAAAGGAAATTGTATTTTACACACATTCAGTCCCATCCATCTTTAAAATAATACACTTTTTTCACGTTCATCATCATCAACCATGCCATCCTGTTGAGACCTGCTCCTGAATGAATGCTGCTTCAAAACATTCTCCACCATTTTCCAAAACAATCTATTACTGTTGGACTACCTGTGACACTATAGTAAATCTGTCTCTGTGATGTGCAGCTCACCTGCCTCAGGTGAAGTTTCTGGCCGTCAGCAGTGACACTGAGTTTCTTACTTGGTCTTCTTACAAGAGCCTAGCTGCTTGGCTTCACATCATTTGCTTTGCCCTCCCATTTTGGTCATTGAAGCGACTTATGTTTACAGGCTTGGGCTCTGTGTATTTTCACAGTTCTCATCATTCCACTGTGACCTGTGATCTGTGTCCAGATTATTAATCTTGGATGAGCTGCAGTTGACCTTTTTTAGGCGTCCAGGCATCCCAGGTTCTCCCTTACCTCCGGGCATTTGCTCATGCTCTGTCTTGGGGTAGAACACTCTTGTCCCAACCCTTATTTTTCCTACTGACTTATTCTTCCCCTAAACCCCAGCTTAATCCTGTCCTCCTGGCAAGCTGCTCAGATTCCAGGGACTAAAACCCCTATTTGACTGTACACAATTATCATAATCATTCTCACCCGTCCAATGTAAGCTTCACTCAGCCAGGGAAAGTGGCTATGTCATTCATCATACACTAACTGTCAAGCACAAAACCCAGCATTCAGTAGATACTCAATAAATATTTCATGAATAAATGAAGGAAAATCAAGTCAGACTAATAGTCTACCCAGTAAATGATTCCTTTTCTGACGAGAGAGAGAGCTTGCAACCATGAAGTCAAATGTCTCCCAGACAACTCAAAGTTGCCTGGTAACTCACTGCAAATCAATCTTTCAAGTATCTAATTTTCTTCGGGACTTTCTTTTTAATAAATAATTTACAATTTCTGGGAAAACAAATTCCATAAGACTACAGCATACTATGTGAAGTTTGAGGTCTTTCATTTGTTTTTAACATCCTTCTTTCAAGCCTAATATCTTTAAATCTAAAATATTTGCCATGGCAAATCTTTAGCTTTTCTCTTCCAGCTACAAGTAATACAGAAAGCTTTTCTCTTATTTCCACAGCACAATGAAGGAAGAATGAACAGAGACTAAGGATAAAATACACAAACCAAGTAAAAGCACTCACAGAAGGCATCTCAGGCTCAACCAGCTGACACCCAGATGTGTAAACATGAGTGAAGAAAAGGAAAATCTTATTAACGCAGCTTGTTAGATAGTTGTTCTCATGCCAGTTTAAACTCTCTCTTCAGTTTGCTTCTGCAGCAGCAGCTGGGAGCAATACTTCTTTCAAATTATTACAAGATTTAATGGTAATGTGATCCAAGGGAAGGCAGAACTAGCTACAGTGAGAGAAAAGCAACAAATGAGTATAAACCCATTCTAATCTATTATAATCGTACCAATTTTAACTTTATTAATTATATTTTATAGAATATATGTATTTGCCATAAAGTGTATAGGCATATTTCACTTTTATAGATGTCATTGTATATGTTATATACAGTTGTATTATAAATATATGTATATCGTATATTTCAAAAGTGAGTATGTTTTGCAATTACCCTTAGACCATTAGCTGATTTTTTTTCCCTAGGAAAATTTTCTTGACATTTTTATAAAAATTTGTTTTTAAATACTTTTAAGGAAACTTGTAAAAACACTTTTGCTTAGCTGAGGATAGGAAATCCCAAGGGTTCCATATTTTAATTCTCTAAAATGTTTAAAATTTCAAAAGTAAACCAAGTAGCATATCCTACAGAAGCATCAGGAGATTCTTCACCAGGGCGCATCAAAAGCACGGCAGCTAATGTGTTTCGGCACACTTATTCCTGATTTCAGCACTGTTAATCCTGTACATCTTTCTTTCAAAGAGCTCTAAATTATACTCTTACGCAAAGCTTATTACTATGAATTTCAAGTAGATGAATTAATGTTTATATATTTTAAATGTCTCCTGCAAATGCAGCTGCTCATGCATGTGCCTGGTCACAGGGGAGAGTGTGTACTGAACACTGGATACGGTGCTTTCCGAGTTAGACTTGAGCAGAATGTACCAGGCAAATCTCTCCAGCGTCATTTTTTTTCCTGAAACCAATGCACTGACCTAAAAAAAACCCATATTTCTCAGAGTATGACTCTAGCTGGCTGCAGATATAACTTTGAGTGATGACAGCTACTATAATGTATAGAGCTAAATGCTTAAAAACCGTAAACCACGTCCCCTGCTTGCCCAGCCCTGCTCCCACCTACCTTCCCAAAGATCACTCCCATTCTTTGTCATTGAAAACAACACACCAACATGTATCCCTTTCAAACTCATGTTTAAACTGGTGAAATTATGACCTGCTTCTGGAATTGTCTTACCCACAATCTATTAAAAGAAACTGACATAACTGTTTTCTCTTAAGGTCTCAGGACTATTTCAAAGAGGACTGGGGCCATCACGAGACTAAATGGTAATGAAAAAATACAATAAAGATTAAAGTTAAAAAGAGAAGGTATATGGCTTTTTAAAAGTAAGAAGTAGAACAATTACGTGCACACAAGAGTAGGATCTCAAGTTATAAGTCAGACAGCTCTTTGGTTCAAACCCCCATACTCTATTTCCTAGCAGTGAGTCGCAAGTCCCATAGTCTCTCTGTGCCTCAGTTTCCACATAAATAGGATGGTAATAACAACAGTAATTAGAACTGTTGGAATAATTCAACAAAAAGTCTGTATGGGCTTTAGCACAGTGCCTGACAAAGCTTAACATCTCAATAAGTATTTCCGTTACTGCTGCTGTTATTATTTAAATTTGTATTTTAGAAAATAGATTTTTATTTTTCTCCAGTGTTGACTGAGCACAGCGAGGTAACAGGACTTAACATAAAGATCAACCACCAAATACTGCTTTACATTTATAGAACAGGTTCTAGTTCATAGAGTTGCTCCAACCTGACTACATTTCTGAGCCCCCTGAGACTTTGCCAGAAAAATAGTCATAATATTTCATCACTCAGGTTTTTAGCTACAAGGAAAAAAAACAAAGCAAAAAATAGATTCTGGCTGAATAGCTGTTAGATTCTAAGTATGTTGGGAAACTCCTAGAGTATCATGGAGAAGGCCCGGATTAGGAGGCTCTGAGAAAAGGGAGGTTGGGCAGACAGGAGCCAGGTTCACATCACACCTCAGGACCCCTGGCAAGCACACAATGACTTGAACCTCTAGTCTGCAGGCCTGGATCTTGTCATCATCTCCCAATTCTAGGCAACATGCCTGCTAACACCACTGCCACTGCCAGCAAGCATTCACCCGTGTTCATCATTTTTTATGGTTCCAGCAAACCATCATTTCTATTCTTTTCTGGGATACCAGATGACCAAAAACTGTATGGTCAGAAATACACAAGCCACTCAATTAACAACTCAATTAACTGTGACCCACAGAGAATGGCCAGCTGCCCTTACAAGAAGTCATGGTGCTCCCTAACTATTTGAGAACTCCAGGGTACCCAAACACCTCTTACCAAGAAATAGGAAGAAGTTAACACTTTAAAAATAAGTTTTTAACTTGTTTAATTTTGAGAGGAAAAAGGGATGTTTAGAAAAATAGTTTCATAGGAAACTCCCATAAGCCCAGGAAAAGAGTCTTGGGGTCTAATAAATGTTTTATTTTTCTGCCTTTTAACATTACCCTTTATGAACCTATATAATTATGCTTCCAAAAATATGCTTTGATACAGTGAGTAAATCTTTCTTAACCTGTCTTTAGAGAGTGACAGGTGTCACCCAGTTGCTCTGCTGAGTTCTATAATTCCAACAACTGTACTGGCTTTCTTTGTTGAAAATAATCAATGCCTTTGGCAAAGAGAAAGGAGAAGAAATAATGGTATGTTTTGGTGCATCTTCACAGCATGTTTCAGAGTGCCTGGCCCTGTCGGTGTCTGCTTTTTAATTTTTTTTCTAATTAGAACCCAAGGGAACATTCCTAGGGCCTTAAACACTGGCAATCCCTAAACATAAAGGGCAATGGATACCTAGAACTTGCATGTTTTTTTAATCCACTGATGAATTTTATATTTTTAACCCTTCATTTGAACCTGGTATCATTTCAATAGAGTTATGCAACTTGGAAAGATTCATTTGGGCTCACATGCATGCTTCCAAGGCAGTAGGAAAATGCTTGGATTGACAACAAGATACCAGACACACTTCATTGTTGGTTCTTTTCTATGATTCCAAATAATTTTAAAATTTTATTAATAGATATTATGAAATATTAAAATTCTATGGCCATAATAAAGAGTTAAAGGGCATAGAGCATTTTCATTATTACTCATTACATATACTCAGAATCCCCATCATTTAGCTGTCTGAATTAGTACAAACATTCTTTCTTACAACTTTCTATATTTTAAGACTTTTCTTTATATAGTGAAAGATAAAAATCACATTGACAATTTGTCCACACTTAAGCTGTCCTGTCTCCTCACATTAGAAAAGATTCTGAATAATTTGTACTAAATAATTTGAAATACTGTTTTGTTAATAGATATAAAATGTTTAGCTAATCGGCCTCCTGAGACTTTAAAGCTACAGGCTGGCATTTGAACAACTCTCTCAGCTCAGGCAGTTGCCAATACAGGGGGAAAACCCTGAATCTAGACCCAAGGGCAGGTAGAACTTCATGCACTATGACTATCCTCCAAACTGGGTTAGTATGGATCCCAGGTAAGACAGAGGACCCCTCCAGATGCGGTAAGAACCCCTACTTCTCTGACTTGTGATGGCAGATGCAAGTTAGTACAATACACAAGACAAGGACAATGGAGTGGTTTTCTAAGACCATGGTCCATGCTTCTAGTCTTGACAAGGGGTTTATTGTCCAGCTGGGTTGATGTAGTAGCTCGGCTTCCTTTCTTAGAACCTCCTGATAACTTGCCTCATATCTCAGAGATTCTTAAAATATTCTTAAACTTTTGGCATCCCTTCTTGCCCTGGGCCATATGAATAAAACATTTATCCAGTCAGCAGCTTTGGCAGAGAGGAAAAGCCAAGCTCCATTCATCAACGTCAGGGGCTGAATTACCCAGTGACTGCAGATTCTTTAATAACTCCGCTTCTTTCTGATGATGTTGGCAAATAGTTAAATATTGCCAGCCCCTGATTTTTTGGTAAGTGGTCCTTTTCTAGCCTGGTAACAAACCACTACCATGTGAAAACAAGGAGTAGCCATGGTGATACCAAGGGTTTGTGTTTTTCCATTTGTGGTCTGTCTTGATTTCCTATGGCTGCTGTAAGAAAGTAGTACAAATTGGGGGCTTACACAACAGGAAGAAAATATATTGTTTCACAGTTCTAGAAGATAAAGTCTGAGATCAAGGTATCTGCAGGATGGATTCCTTTTGAGGGTCATGAGAGAGAATTTGTTCCATGCCTCTCTTCAAGTTTCTGGTGGTGTGCTGGCAAACTTTGGTGTTGCTTGGCTTAGAGAAGCATTACCCAATCTCTACCTTTATTTTCACAGGGTGTTCTCCCCATGTATGTGTCTGTTTAAATATCTCCTTCCTATAAGGTCATCAGCTACATCAGATTAGGGGCCCATCCTACTTAGTATGACCATAACCAATTATCTCTTCAATGACCTGATTTCCAAGTAAGATCAAATTCTGAGGTGCTGAGAGCTAACATATGAATTTTGGGAGGACAGAATTCAACCTACAACAATATTTTCTGCTTTTTCCAAAGTGCATTTCTTCTTTCTGCTGGCTACATGAACATCAACCAACCTACTCATAAAGGTCTGATAGGAATTTTGTTTTCCTTAAATAAGCCAAAAATAGGCTGGACTCCAGATGCAATCTGATTCACTTAACATAAGAATCAATTTAATATTATGCAGTTTTGTGAGGTTAATTCATAAAGCAATTTTGGCAAGAAGTATAAAATCAATATTATTAGCATTTTATGAATAGGTTATTCTAAATTCCTCTAAATTGAGAATAAAGGAAAAGGAAGTCAAATAAAAAGTTTATCATGTAACATTTCAAAATTTCCTTTTGAATATACAGAAAATAAAATTTCTTCTCAGATCTCTATAGAATTACTTAAAACTAAAAAGTTGCCAGGATTGGGATTGAAGTGGTTAAACTCATTTTTTTAAAAAATAGTCATAGGACCCATAAAATTATTAATAATCTTAGATGATTTTACTAGCTACTAAAAATATTAATATCATATTTTCAGATTTTCTATGGACCAAGTTCCTTGCAAATACTCAGGTACATAGGAAAAGGGAATATATCCTCAGTGAACAGAGAGAATCCATCTCTAAAGAATAAAGTTAATTCACAGTGAAGACAATTTCACTCATCAGATTTTTATTTTATATTACCCCTGGAAATAAATTTCCCAGCTTATCTAGAATAAAAATGTACTTCTTGTAGAGTCCATGAGATTAATCTCATCACATACATGGATTTTGACACATACCCACAAAGATATGTGGTGAGTATGTCACTACAATTTGAGATACAATATCAAACACATAGACAATGTAATTCAGTCCAATAAAAAGTGAACCAAGCTGAAGGGAAAATTATTAGTATCATATAGACAAAACAACAGACCTCAGAGTTCACATCTCTTGCGGCCATGTTGCCTCAGTTTATGTGTAGCCAAGAGTCACCTCATTGCTCACACCCTTCAATTCTCAGACAACAAGCAGCCCCTTCACACTCACACACGTGTACATACACACACACATACACACATACACATGGCCACAGGCTTTCCTATAAAGAATAACCAAATCCAAACAAACTATTCTGAGGAGGCTTCCTTTCCATCATTTTCTCATTCTAACAAAGCTACTAAGAAAATAAAACTGTTCTGCAACATAATTCCTTTCTATACCTGCCTGCCCTGGATCCTATTAATGAAACATATTAAGAATTTATATGTTCATTAATTCTGCCCCGAAGACACATCAGCTGGTGAACATGAGTAGAGCCGCTTCAAAGTTAGCTGACATCCCACCTCACCCACAGTACTGCCTCTGTAAGCAGTGAGAGCAAACTGTTGCTACTGGTTTTACTATATTATTTTGAAAAGGAAAGACCCACCTCCTTAAATGACATTTGTTTTTAGTTCTACAAAACACCATTTCAAATACATTTGATTACTTCTCTCCAATTGAGAATCATATTTGATATAGATATATACAATATTATAAACTTAAATACAAATGATGTATCTGACTATTAGAGACATATATACAGAATGGAGTATATTCCACCTATTAATTGAAAAAATACTCTTTTGTACACTAATGCTCTGTGGTCAAATTTAAATTATGCATCTGGGAAGTCAAAAACACAATGACTAGAAATAATCTTTGCAGAGTTGCTAAGGGACTATTTTCTTGTTCTGTTGGGGTTTCATATTCCAGGTAAGTTTTCTGATAAGTGGAGAACTTTCTCAGAAGGACCTTCTTGTTCACACTATCTTCAGCACTGTGACATTTTGTGTACCTGTTTTAATGCATTATTAATGTTATTATCACAACATTTCCCCAGAAGGCAAAAGTAGCAGTCCCTTTTCTCAGTGTGTCCCATTGAAAATAAAAAGGATTAATTGCTTAAACAACATTTTCCAAGGACTGCTCTTATTGTGGGTTTACAGGAGATGGTGCAGCAGGGATTTTGTTGTCTTGGGACTAGGTCAACTACCTATATTGCTTCTCTTTCTCCAGGAGCCAGACCAGGATCTCTGAGATCGCAGACAGTTGTAAATATAGGCCACTGGCCAGTGTGAGCTGTGGCCTGTCCCATGTGCCAGAGGAGAAGGAGCTCTCCAAGCAAGTTCTTGTGAATTATCAGAGGAAGCATGTGAGGAAGCACAAATTCCTCCCTGGTTCAAGATGCCCCATGCCCTGAACTTGGAAGACGTATTCAACAAAGCTGGGCATTCAAAGCTCTGATCAGAGAAGAGGAAACACCTCACGGTCACCCATCTTCCTAAAGAGCCTTCAATAAAGTCTGAATTGGGAAGAAATTTTGCAGATAAAGATAATAACCAATGTTAGCAACAGCAGCCTCCACAGCTCATTGTTAACCACAATCAGAGCATGTCAGGTCCCTGAAACATAAGTAACTTTAATAAAAGCTAGTGTTCTTTCCAGCTTTTCCCCAGCTTCATCCTGAGACCCGAGAGAATAGGCCTACTGTCACAGTTCAGAAAATGTTATAATGTGAATTGGAAAAGCGCCCAGATGCAAAGACATAAAAGCATCCTGGTGAAGGTACCCAGGTGAATGTCACTCTGAGTCACCATCCTCTTGCCACATTGCTCAAAGTCCTGTACAACATGAGGATAGGCTACAGAAAAGCTTTGTTCTCTTCTACCTCCGTGGGTTTGCTTCTGCTAATTCTAACACCAGAACACTGTTTTTCTGGCTTTCACAGGTTTGGATCCTTCTTATGCATCAGATTTCAGCTCAAGTATCAGCTCCTTAAAAGGGCCTTACTCCTGTCCCATTAAAGTAATTTATTCCTACTATTGCCTATCCCAGGAATCCTTTCCTTATTCTCATTGATGTTACCACATCCTCTGCTTGTCTTATTTATACTCTGCTTCTACATTGGGCCAAATGCCCCTGAGGTCAGGGACTGTCTTAATTTCACTGGTACTATGTCTAGAACACACTGGATGCCCAAGAAAAGCTGACTGACTTGAATGTGTTCTAGAGCAGCTCTATCCAACAGAACTTCCTGGAATGATGGAAAGACTCTATATTATGTCCTGTCCAATACAGTACCCACTAGCCACATAATGTTATGAAGCACTTGAATTGTGATTACTATGGATGAGGAACTAAATTCTAAATTTCATTTAACATAATTTTAATTAAGTTTAAATGTACATAGCCAGACGTAGCTATTGACTGCCATTCTGGAAAGTGCAGTTTTAAGACAATCCACCCATCCCCAGAAAGGCACACACTCATCCCAAACAGCTAAACTGACTCAAAGAAAAGGAGCTACCCCAAGCCTGAGTTTGGTGTTTTTGTGAGCTACTCGACCATGCCTGTGCAGCCTGGAAATAACTATTATTAACCTGCACAACACTTTTCTTGAGTATAGAATATGGTGTATATTATAAAACTGGATAATTTGGACCAAATTTGAAAAAAAATGTTAACATTTTCTCTAATTCATTTTGTTGGTGATGTTTGCATATACACAAAAACTCAAATATCTTTAAAAAGATTAAAACAGGCGATAACTTAAGCTAATTCTCCACTATCTGTTTAACCAAAACAAGATGCAGCAGAATATGAGTCTTCTCAGCGATTCAGTGGCCTGTGGCCTTTGTGGGCTGATGCTGGATCTGCTGGTTCTATGGTAGGTTTATCCCCAGGGCCCTGGTGCAATGGAGAAGGCACTCAGGAAAAATGTTTTGAATGTACAAATAAATCCTATAGAGTCATTATGTTCACTTACTTGGGTTATTTACTTTCTCGTTTTCTTTTCCCATTCATTGTATTTATTTTCTCAACTGAAGAACTAAAAGTGATGGATGGGGAAAGGCAGGTTGTAGTATAGAATAAAAAAGGCTTTCCCCCCGTATTGCCAAGTTTCTCAGATAGAGTGACCCAAACAATAGGTCAGTGTCAAGGGAGTAGGAGAGCCCCCAGCTCAGGCCACGTCCAAGTGCCAGAGGATGGTTAGAGGGCACAGAAGGTCCTGCCAGCCAGTGGAATTTTCACTCATCTACCAAGAACTGGCTGGCCCCCAGGCTAGATCTCAAACAATGTGATGGTAATGCTAAGGAAGGAAAAATAAACAGATGTAATTGACAAATAAGAGATCAAGTGTGTTCTCTGCAAACCTGATCTGAATTCAGTTGCACTTGAGTTTTGCACTTCTTTCTCTGAAAAAAACACAGGTCCCACCACATCCTCTCACTTCTACAGCAGAGGATCACACTATTCTTTTTATGTGTGTGTGCTCCTGTATTGCAAATGGATCCAGATATAGTCTGTTCTTTTTTATTTAATCTTCATTTTTCCCATTACCATTTAGTACCCTTATACCTTCTACCCCCACAGTCACCATACTGTTATCCACACCCATGAGTCCTTTTTCCTTTCTGCTCAATCCCTTCACCCTCTAACCCCCTCCCCCACCAGCTGTCATCTGCTCTGCATCTATGAGTCTGTCTCTGTTTTGCTTGTTAGTTCAGTTTGTTCATTAGATTCCACATATGAGTGAAATCATATGCTATTTATCTTTCTCTAATTGGCTTACATCACTTAGCATAATGTTCTCCATGTCATCCATGCTGTCATAAAGGGTAAACTTTTATTTTACAGCCAAGTAGAATTCCACTGTGTAAATGTCCTGTAGTTGTTTTGTCCACTCATCTATTGATGGACACTTGGGCTGCTTCTATATCTTGCTGATTGTAAATAACGCTAGAATTAACATAGGGGTGCTTATGTTCTTTCAACTTAGTGTTTTGGGTTCCTTCAGAAAATTAAACAAATGGGACTACATCAAACTAAAAGGTTTTGCACAGCAAAAGAAATCATCGGCAAAATTAAAAAGACAACTCACAGTGGGAGAACATATTCACTGATACATCTGATAAGGGGTTACTATCCAAAACTAATGAAGTACTTACAGAACTCAACAAAAACAATTAAAAATGGTTAAAAGACCTTAAATAACACTTCTCCAAAGAGGACATACGGATGGCCAATAGACATATGAAAAGATGTTCACTAATCATCAGAGAGATGCAAATTTAAAGCAAAATGAGATACTATCTCACACCTGTTAGAATGGCTATCATCGATGAATCAACACACAAGTTGTGGTGAGGATGTGGAGAAAGGGGATTCCTTTTGCATCATTGGTGGGAAGGCAGACTGCTGCAGCTGCTGGGGAAAGCAGTATGGAGACACCTCAAAAAATTAGTCTGTTCTTCTCATTTGAAAGTGGCAGCTACAGCAAATAATTTCCACAAGAATTAACAACCACCCTTTTTAGTCCCTCTCTCCGCCCCTGCCCCTGCCCATTCTCATTCTCCCCCTCCTCTTCTTTCCATTGATCTCTTTCTGATATAGTGAATCACAGTCAGAATTTCCTCTTTCGGATCTAGTTAGGAAAAAGAAATAGTCCCATTGCCTTAATATTGACAGCAGCTGCAGCTGGACTGCCCCAGGCCAGAAATTCTGTGTGTGAAACAAACAGAAATTCTATCTCTCCCCATTTCCCCACCAAAGTCTGCTGTTGCCTGCCTTTAGACTGGAAATCTAACCTATGGGCATTTACACCATGAGGTTTGTTTTCATAAGTTACAGCAAAAGGCAAAAATGAGCATGGTTCTCTGGCTCCAGGGCAGATTTTCCAGTGCCCAATTTGTTAGGGATGACATTTCTGTTAATGCCCTTGTATTAAAACTGCATGCCCATATTTTAATTTCACCATAATATCACATCACAGCATTTAATAGGAGAGAGCCATGAAGAACTATGATTGAAAAGACATTGTGGAGCTTTATATGACTACATTGTATATTGAGTTTTGGTTAGTGCTTCAGAATAGTTCTAAGTTTAGGTCAAAGAAAGAAAAGGAGAAAAGAAAGGAAAGAAGGAAAGGCAAAAGGGAGGAAGGGAGGGGAATGGGAACTTCTGAAAAGGAGAGGATCACAAGATTTTTGTTCTCTATGTACTTTAATATTCATTCTATTATTCCCTGTGTGCAGTGTCACTTTCCTTTTTTTCCAGAGACAGGGTAAAAGAGAGAGAAAGAGAGGAAGAGAAACACCAATGTGTGGTTGCCTCTCACTAGGAACCTGGCCCACAACCCAGGCATGTGCCCTGACTGGGAATCGAACCAGTGACCTTTGGTTTACCAGCCCACACTCAATCCACTGAGCTACATCAGCCAGGGCCCAAACTCTTTTATATCCATGGTGGGGTGCCAGAGAACTTGTGACATCCCATCTAGGAAAATATTAATTTTAGATGTAACTTGACATTAGTGAAAATCAGATGTAGAAATTCTTTGTCTGTTGTTATGGCTAATCATAAACAGAAGAAGAAGATCCAACACACCAGCTTTAAGATGTTAGACACCCATATAACCTTATAAACACCTTATACAAAACTGCGTGCAGGAGAAACATATGTCTTCATACTCTGATTTTAGAGAAGACAATGGGCGTATCCTAAGAAAATGAATCAATCAACTTCTTCCTCTTTACATGGCTAGGGCTTGGTCCAACTCCATCAATAACACCTTCTCCTAGACTTGGTTGGAAATTTACAACAGGCATTTACAAATCCTTTAAAAGTTTTTTGGTTAAAAAGAAGGTGGTTGGTTCTCTCTCTTCCCAATTCTCTGACCCAGCAAAAATCCCCGTCAACTCTTTGCTTGGTGCAGAGACACTGAGTCCCCCTGTTGCCATGGCAACACATTAATTGTCAGGTTTGTGTGTCTCCTACATTCTAGGCCTAATCTGTTCCTCCTAGCCTTTGAAGTTAACACTTTCTAAGCCTTAATTAGATTATCTGATAGGACAGGTACATTTTATTTTTACACTAAGTAGCTATTGAAAACAGAGTCATCCAGAGAACAGATTACAGAAGTAAAGACAAGTGTGCTTGCTGTCAGGACCACCAGAAATGACAAAGAGCAAGAGTAAAGTGGGAGACGTAGGCTCCACTTGCTGCACCTGAGATACTGGGGAAAATCAAAACAGTTTCTGCCATCTGTCACAGAGCACAATGTAAAATTACAAAGCTGTTTATTTCTACATTTGGGGAGCATTCTGCCACTGTCATTAGATCACAGTAATATTACCTAGTCACTAAAGTTTTGGATAAATGCTCTTTAATATTTTTCACCTCAGAGAATGTCTGTCTTAACTCATTTTTCACTGGGAATGTCTGCTAAGCGATTCACTTAGAGACACATATTTCACACAAGTAAAGCACTTAGAATGGAAGTTGTAGTACAGCAGATGATTTAGTTAATCTCAAAGAGTTTATAACAAAAGAAAAAGAGGGGAAAATTCATGAAGGATTATAATCCAGAACAAAGTATTACTCTAGAACAGCATTTCTCAAAAGGTAGACCACAGAACCCTGGGGCTGGGGTGAAAGGCCAGAGCATTGGGTCAAAACTACTGTCATGCTAAAACTAAGACACTGGTGCCTTTTTCACTGTTTTAAACTTAACACTGATGGGCTCCTGGCAAAGATGGAGGCATAGGTAAGATACACTTTGCCTCCTTGCACAACCAAAAGAAGGACAACAAAAAATTTAAAAACAAAAAATAACCAGAACTGCTAAAAAATTGAACTGTATGGAAGTTGACAACCAAGGAATTAAGGAAGACATTCATCCAGACCACTAGGAGGGACACAGTTGGGAAGCCAGAGGTAAAAGGATGGGCAGCAACATGGCAGCTTGAGGACCAGGCAGGTGAGGCAGCAGCCAGGAAACCCAAGTGGTTCTAAATTTGTGTGTGAATTAACCAGGAGGAACAACTGGGGAGCAACACAGATCACACAACCCAGGGTTCCAGTACAGGAAAAGAAAGCCTCAAAACATCTGGCTGTAAAATCCTGTGGGAGTTGTGGTGGCAGGAGAAACTCACAGGCTCACAGGAGTTTGCTGGAGAGACCCATAGGATCCTAGAATGTACACAAACCCCCCACCAGGGAATCAGCACCAGAAGAGCCCAATTTGCTTGTGGGTAGCAGAGAAAGTGACTGAAAGTGGCCAAGAGCTGACGAAGAGGCATTTGTTCCCTCTAGGACCCCTCTCCCACATATAGTGCCAAAACCCAGTGAAATGGGTTGCCCTGGTCTGTCAAATGCCTATGGCTCTACTCCTTACCATGTAACAGGTTCAAGACAAAAAAAAAATGGCCCAAGTGAAAGAACAGATCAAAATTCAAAAAATTCAACTAAGCAATGAAGAGATAGTTAATCTATCACACATAGAGTTCAAAACACTAGTAATCAGGATACTCACGGAAATGGTTGAGTATGGTCACAAAATAGAGGAAAAAGTGAAGGCTATACAGAGTAAGTAAAGACAAATATACAGGGAACCAACAGTAAAGGAAAAGAAACTGAGACTCAAATCAACAATTTGGAGCAGAAGGAGGAAAGAAACATTCAACCAGAACAGAATGAAGAAACAAGAATTCAAAAAAAAAAAAAAATGAGGACAGGCTTAGGAATCTCTGGGGCAACTTTAAACATTCCAATATCTGAATCATATGGGTACCAGAAAAAAGAGAGGAAGAACAAGAAATTGAAAATTTCTTTGAAAAAATAATGAAAGAGAAACTCCCCAATTTAGCAAAGGAAATAGACTTACAGGAAGTCCAGGGAGTTCAGAAAGTCCCTAAGAAATTGGACCAAAGGTAGAACACTAGTTACAAGGCACATCATAATTACATTACCCAAGATGAAATATAAAGAGAGAATCTTAAAAGCAGAAAGAGAAAAGGAGACAGTTACCTACAAAGAAGCTTCCATAAGACTATCAGCAGACTTCTCAAAAGAAACCTTGCAGGCAAGAAGGGGCTGGAAAGAAGTATTTGAAGTCATGAAAGGCAAGGACCTGTATCCAAGATTATACAGCAAAGCTATCAGTTAAAATGGAAGGGCAGATAAAGAGCTTCCTAGACAGGTAAAGTTAAAGGATTTCATCATCACCAAGCCCCTATTATACAAAATATTAAAGGGACTTATCTAACAAAAAGAAGATGATCAAAAATCTGAACAGTAGAATAACAACAAACTTACAACTATCAACAACTAAATAAAAACAAAATAAGCAAACAACTAGAGCAGGAACAGAATCACAGGAATGAAGATCACATGGCTGATTATCACTGGGGAGGGGGAGGAGGGAGAATGGGGGAAAATAAGAAGTTAAAATAAGAAGCATAAATGGTAGGAACAAAATAGACAGGGAGAGGTTAAGAATAGTATAGGAAACGGAGAAGCCAAAGAACTTATATGTACAACCTATGGACATGAGTTAAGTTGGGGGAATGATGGTGGGAACAGGGTACAGGGAGGAGAAGAATAAAGGGGAAGAAAAGAAATGGGACAACTGTAATAGCATAATCAATAAAATTTACTTAAAAACATAAATAAATAAATATAAATAAACAACACCGATGATGCAGAAGTAATAGTGGTAAAACTGCTAAGTGGCTAGCACAAATCATGGTTCTCTCTCTCTCTCTCTCTCTCATAGAAGGAAGAGGAGCTACTAAGGAAGAGAAAGAGATGGACATTCCCTATCAAGGACATTTTATATTTTAAAATGTAAAATTTTACATTTTAAAATGTCCTTGATAGAGAATTTTTAAAAATTAACTTTATTAAAACTTGGCTTTTGAATACACATCTTTCCAATATTCTGTATGAAAAAAAGGAAAATTTGCATAAAACATTCTTATTTTCACGGAAGTAGAGGGTTTTCTCAAGGTAAAGCACTTGTGATTGAGTGGAGAGCCAAATTAACCACTTTTTGAATGGAGCACAATCTTTCCTTGAAAGAACAATGAGCAAATAAAGGCATTGACACTTAGTGATGTGGCAGGCTTTTTTTTTTCAAATTAAAGAAAGGCAAACTGTCATTTCAAGGAGAACAACTTATGGTATTTGCTGCCAATAATAAAATGTGAACTTTCAAGTGAAATTTAGATTTTTTGAAAAATTGTATCTGTGAGTTTAAAACCTTCCCAGTAGAGAAAGATTTTTCTAATAAGATAGATGGTCATATCATTGAATGTAATTTTTTATACTGTACATTGAAATGTGTCAACATTTGGAAGATCTGCACCAATATTTACCAAATAATTAAGGCATGATGTTACACAATCCTTCATAGATAAAAGACCAATTCAAAGTAAAAGAAGGACCAATGGATTTTAATGTAACAGATTGTAATACATTAATTCATATGGCTTTAGACTTCATACTTCATGTAGCTATGGAAAAATTGCCATTGTCAAGTTTGGGTGATTATCAATGAATACTTACAATTATCTAAAAGGAAACTTAAAATAGTCCTCTTTTTTACATTTACACATCTGTGTGAGACCAGATTTTTCTTTATCCTTCAAACAAACAAAAAAAAAATATCACAACAAATGGAATGCAAAAGCAGGCAAGAGAATTCATCTGTCTCCTATTACTCCATGTACTAAAAAGCTTGGCAAAACTGTATAACAATGCCACTCTCCTCATTAATTTCTTTCTGTTTTGGAAGACATAGCTATTGTTAATAAAGATATTTTAGTTATTATCCAATGGTTTTTTATTGTTACTTTAAAAATAAGTACATAAATTTAATCATTTACTTCTATTCATAACAAAGTTAATACATAAGCAAAGCCCTTTGAAGTCCTCAGTATTTATGAGTAAGGGGTCTAAGGCCACAAAATTTGAGACCACAAAATAGAAGACCAAAGGGAGAACAATGCAAGGCACTGAGACCACAGCTAAGGGACCTAGGATACACAGAAACGGAGGTTCTTAGAAGTGCATTTTTTTAAAATTATTTTATTGTTCGACTACAGTTGTCTGCATAGAAGAGACAATTAAACAACTGCTTCATGACCAGCCTCGAACTTCTCATCCTCGAAGTATAGACCATGAAATCCCAGAGCAAGGAAAAGAAAGCCCAAGTTAGCTTCAGGACATAGTTCTATTTTCTTGGGTAAGACATATTCCTCTCCTTTTTTTCATCTTACTAGATTTTTCTCTTCTACGTCTTTCCACCCTACTCTGAATAAACAAGATTCATTTCACCTTAAGAGACAAGATTCTTTGGGATCACCAGAAAGTCTATAGCACCACACATTGATAAAAATAGAAAGCGAGACAAAAGGTAACCAGTTTCACTGTTTAACAAACACCATTCACAATATCTGTAATAAAAGACATTTTGATGCTGATGTGTCAGGGAAGGGAAAAGCACGTGCCATTCTCAAGAAATTGCCCTGTGGAGCTCATCTTTCCAGGTAGGAAACCAGCTTTTCTCCCTCCCCTCTCCTCCCCTCCCCTCCCCTCCCTCCCTCCTTCCTTCTTTTCTTTCTTTTTTTCTTTCTTTTTTTCTTTCTTTTTTTCTTTCTTTTTTTCTTTCTTTCTTTCTTTCTTTTCTTTCTTTCTTTTCTTTCTTTCTTTCTTTCTTTCTTTCTTTTCTTTCTTTCTTTTCTTTCTTTCTTAATTCTTTCTTTCTTTCTTAATTCTTTCTTTCTTTCTTTCTTTCTTTCTTTCTTTCTTTCTTTCTTTCACAGGTTTGTTTTCTCTTTCACAAGCTACAGAAACAGTGATGCTGATTTTATAATAGCAGTGCCAAGGAACTTTTTTTTGTTGTTTTAGACCACAAATCAACCCTGGCCAGAGTGAGTTAGTTGGGTATCAGCCTGCAAACCAAAGGGCCGTGGGTTCAGTTTCTGGTCAGGGTACATGCCTGTGTTGCTGGTTTGTCCCAAATGGGACACATGCAAGAATAAACAATCAATGTTTCCCTCTCACATTGATGTTTCTCTTCCTCCCTTCCCTTTTCTTTGGAATAAATAAAAGAAAAAAATTAAAGAATACAAATCTATTTTGTTGTACAAAAGTAAGGCTTTCACATTTCTAAGTCTACTGAGGCTAAAAGTAATAGCAGCAACAACAAAAATCTCTAAAGAATCTTTATTTTAAAGCTCTTACAAAAATTATTAAATGTTTAGTTTTGCTATATCCCCACCCCCAAATTAGCAAAGTATCCTGAACAAATACTAGAAGAGTAAACACTACAAATAACACAAAGTACTTGAAGGAGTCCAGCCATGCCTCCTTATTCACAAGGTAATGTTTCATTACCCTCAGTGTATGCCTGAAACTGTGAGCAGCAGGGAACCCCATATGCACTATGCTTTTTTCCATTCATGCATGTGATACCATTTAATTTATAAATTAGGCATAATAAGGGACAAACAACAATAACTAACAATAAGATCAAATAGTTATAATAATATATCATAATAAAATTATATGAATGTGGTCTTTCTCAGCAAACTATAGAAGAGATTTCATTTCTCCTTCTTCACAATTTCATGGGTAGATTTGCTGTTTCATAGATCTGAACAACCTGAGCATTAAAATGTTTTTCCTTAAGTCTAAAAAGTTCACCTTCTTACAGATGGCACTTTACAGCTTCTCTTTGGCATGTCCGAATTGCTGGCATCACTATTCCTGCAGCCAGTACCAAGCACAGTAAGAGAGGGCTGAACACAGCCCTGGGTACCCTGGCAGTCAACCTGATAACCAAGATGGCCATGAAGCGCCCGAGGGCTGTGGCACACACAACCTGGAGACACCGAACAAAAGGGTGATTCTCACATAAAACATCAATATCAAAGAACCTATGCACCACAATGTTCATAGCAGCACAATTTACAATAGCCAAGAGTTGGAAGCAACCTAGGTGCCCATCAGTAAATGAATGGATCAAAAAATTGTGGTACATATACACAATGGAATTCTATGCTGCAGAGAGAAAGAAGGAGCTACTACCTTTTGCAACAACATGGATGGAACTGGAAAGCATTATGCTAAGTGAAATAGGCCAGGTGTTGAAAGACAAATACCATATGATCTCACCTTTAACAAGAAGCTAAACAACAAAACAAACAAGCAAGCAGAAAAAAAAAAAAGACACTGAAATAGAGAACAAGGGGACAGTGACCAGAGGGGAGAGGGGAGGGAAGTTAAGGGGAAAAAGTGGGAGGGAGTTGGAGGAACAAATAGGAAGGACACAGGGACGAGAACTAAGGGGGGTGGAAATGGGAGGGAGGAGGGGAGCAAGGGGTGGGGGAGGCTGGGATGGGAAAAATAGACAAAAAACTGTACTTGAAAAATAACTAAATAAAATTAATTTAAAAAAGAAAAGGGTGATTCTCATCCCAGGCAGGACAGGGTGAAATGGAGAGAGATTTACCATGCTACTCAAAATAGCAGGCAATTTAGAGCTTACAGATTATTTCTGGACTTTTCCATTTAATATTTTTGGACCAAGGTTGGTCAAGGAAAACTGAAACTGTGAAAAGCAAACATCATTTCCTGGGTTTTTTTTTTTTTTTTGGCATGTGACAGTGGACCATAAATCCCTTGGAAGGTTTAGCCAGCCCGCCTAGCATCTCTACCCACCCCAGGTTCAAATTCAACAAAAGTAATACCAGGTTTCCCAAATATAAAACATTTCCTTGAAACCAGAAAACTGAGAAACACATAGCATCATGTGATGAGTCCCCTCTGGTAATCATTAAGGAATAAAGTATGGTTTGGAGGGTAAGGGTGAAGATTCAGTGCTGAATTTCTTTGGTGGTAGCTGAGTCCGGGGCTCCATCACCAGGCTTCTGTTTGCAGCAACAACACTCTGTTCCAATGCGTTGGCCTCTTTCTTTTGTTTGTTAGGGAAAGTATGACACATTTCAGGCCTCATCTCAGAATCTGTTTTGCATGGTGTGTTTGCATTGGTTTATCACGAGATAATTTTTTTTAACTATCTCAAGGTATTTTTAGTGGCCAAAACAAAAACACCAGAGCAGAAGGCTCTGTTGCAATTTTCGATTCTTGTAGATATAAGTTTTATGACTTAGCTTGATACCTGTTTTGAATAAACAAAAAAAGAAAGACTAGCTCTTAAAGAGTACCTCCCAGTCAAAGCTACCTTAAAACTTCCCTTATCACTATCCGTTAATTAAGTGTTCAACAATTTGGTTCTGTTTAATCATTGAAATAAATGACCACAACATGTTGTCAGTTGTTAGCCCCTCTTTGTGAGAGGATTAAATTTTTCAAAAGCTGTGGTGCTAAGCAACTATGGAGAATTTCAAAAACACTTTCTTATCAAGCAACTAGATTAAGTGGCCCCTCATAGACTTCAATAAAAACAAAAATTAAAAATAAATTATGCTCAATTTATATTTCTTAGTAATGTCCCTTGATTTCATTTCTCTTCATGATGCCTTCAGTATTGTAAAATTATCATTCACAAAAAGAAAATCCCTCCCGGACTCTGCTTTTCTGCTTTCTCACTTTAGGATTTAAAATATGTAGGCAGTTTTATTATCAGGGAAGAAAACATAATTACACCTCTCAAACTTGTAGGAGGGACAGTTGTTACACACTTGCCACAGGGAGATTTCATCACACGCAGAATTTTCAGCAAATATCTTTTTAGTGAAGCTAGAAAAATCCATGTTTTAGGAAGACATGTCAGCCTCAGGGAGAAGATAGGCCATTGTCCTGTTGCACCCTGGTTACAGGGGTTGGGCAACAAAGATTAACAGTGAACATACTCTTCACATAGGGGCTACTTGTCCTTGTACCTGCAATATTTTTATTATTGTGCTCAGATACACATAATGTAAAAGTTACCATTTTAACCGCTTTAAGGTGAACAATTCATTGGAGTTAAGTACATTCACGATATTATGTAACTCTCACCACTATCTAGTTCCAGAGGTTTCTCATTGCCCCAAAAGAAAACCCTTTATTCATGTACCTACATTTTAAGCCATAGATTAGATGCTTGGTTTGGGAGAGGAATTTCTTTAACTTCTCCCTTCCCATTGCAAGTAGATGACCATAGTTAAGAGCATAAGCTCTGGAATCTGGTGGCTTCTATTTAAATTCTGTTCCTTGCACAACCTTGGACAGGTAAGTACTCATTCTTTCTGAGGATCATTGTCCTCATCTATGAAACAAGAACAATGATAAACCCTCTTACAGGGTTCTGAGGAAGAAACTAGAGCAAGCATATTGTACAACTCACTCAGCTCCGGGTCTGGTAAGCATTAGAGGGTCAATATATACCTTGTATATTTATTAATTTATGTTTTTTATTGCTCCTTCCACGTGCCAGGCTCTATTCTAAATGCTGTGTAAATATGAGATGCTTTCAAATTCTTAGCCATCCCAAGAGATAGTCACTGTAACTAACTTCATTGTATAGATAAGAAAACTCAAGCACAGAGAAGCTGAGTCTCTTGCCCAAGGTCATGCAGCTCATAAATGGAGCAGCCAGGCTTCCAACCTCCAGAGGCCAGCTGCTCTTATGCCATGCTGCCTCCACATGATTGCTTCCAGGTGTCATATGTGCCCCCGAATGCACATGGTTAGTCTTTCCACATTTCTTTTTCTACTTCCAGAAGCAGTTTAACGTTTTCAAAAATAGAAACCATCCATATTCTTGTCTTTCTCATACAGAATCTTATAGCTTTCCTTTTTTTATTAAATGTGTGATTTTACACGGTAGTCATCAGACTAGACGTGCAATTTTGTTTGTTGTTTGTCCCACCATGTGATAGGATAATCAAGCAAGGAAAAATGTTATTGCCCCAAGTGAATGCGACCTTAACACTTGAATTACTAGTCAACTTTTCATACTTTCCATCTATTTGTGTAAGCACAATGTAATTCCTACACCCTGAGTGACAGATTCTGTGTGGCTGTTTAGCCACATCCTACCAAGAATCTGCATTTGATTCTTGGTATGATAGAGTGGTTAGAACACAGAAGGCAGGCTGGCACTCAGCCAGGTATACTAAAATCGTGGTTCTTCAGCACATCCTGAGGCCAAGGGCAGTGCAGGAACCAGCCCCAGTTACAGGGTAGAGGAGAGACAATATTATGGAGAACTATCATATCGGCTTCAAAAGTCCAAATTTTACAGCGTGTGAGAGAAACCAACTCAGCTAAGCACATGTGTACGTCAGGGTGTGGATGGGACAGCAGCCTCACGACTTCCACTCCAGTTCCCATGTAAATCATTAGCAGAGATCTGCATACTTAAACAGAGCAAGCCTACTGGAAATCTGGGGCGAGAGGCTTTTTACATGATTTTTAAAAGGACAGATCCTGATAAAATAAATTGTCTTTAAGGTACAATTGTTTTTCTTCATACCTTCAAAGGGCTTCATATTACCTGGAAGTATGTCAAACTCAATTTCTTTCTTTTTTTATTTAATTAAAAAGTAATATGTGCTTATTGTAAGGAGTTCAAACAATACAGAAGTATGTAGAGTGAAATTAAGTTCCCCTCCTACCATCACCATCTTCCGATGCTAGTCTCCAGAGGCAATCTGCCAACCCTCAGACTTTTCTATTTTCTCACGATGCAAATATTATTGCACACATGCAAATAAATGCATATGGATGTGCAAGTACATGGGTATACATGAGCAAATACACAAAAATCTAACTTTTGTTTTTATAAACTGTAGGGCAAAAGCATCAAAAAGACAAGATAGATTATAGCAGAAGCTGACACCTACAAAATAACATTGAATCAAAAAGAATGGCAGAGAAAAGCTTAAAATGAACGGATCTTTTAGCTAAGAACACACAGAGACACACACAAAACATCATTCAATCAGGTTATGTACATCTAACTCCAAACAGTGGCCAGTTTAGTTTGATTGGTTAAAAAATCACTCCTCTTCATCAGTATTAGGTCAGTAGTACCACCAGCTTAGAAGATTTAAGTTAGGTGATGCTAGGAATAGTAATATTTGACTGCTTATTGCTTTATTTGCATTCTTCCTGACTTGGTTTACTATTCTTATCAACAGCTTTGCTTGTGCGTTGCACCCCCCTGCTGTGCAAAATATCTCTCCCCCACCCCCGGATCCGCCCTCCACCTACCTAAGTCTTATTTGTGCTTCAAGCAATAGCTCATTTCCTACCACCCTAAGAAAGACGTTCTTCATCACTCTGACCCAAGAAGATCACTTTGCCTTCTGAACCCTACCTGGTGGGGTTTGCCACTTTGCGATCAACCAACCACTTTGTATGTTAGTTTGACTTTGTCCCAAACTGACTCTGTGCTTCTGAGTAAGGGTGTCTCAGGCACTTCTAGGTTAGCTGGCATGATACACCTCATACACATCACAGGACTGTTTGGGGAGAAGTGTATTTCAGTGGTGGCCAGATTTTGACCAGTGTTCATGATTAGAACCTCAACAAAAAATTAAAGATGATTTCCCCCAAATTTATAAATTCTGGATTCTGGGATAAAGAAAATTAGCACATTAACCAGGCTTTTTTAACTTGGGTCCCCAGGTGACCCCAGTGAGTCACTCAGGCCTCTGAATGGTGAGCAACACCCAGTGTTGGGGGAGGAGAAAGTCTGTGGCTTTCCTCAGAAGCTCCACAGATCCCGCCCCTCAGAAGGGCTGAGCAACATGATTTCAGTCACACAACAACACACAGAGAAAAGTGTCTGCAGAGGCAGGGGGCGTTGTGTGGCCGTGTGGGGCACAGAAGAGGCTTTGCCTCCTCCCACAGGGGAAAAGATGGCACTTGTTTTCACCCCTCCATTTTCACCAGCTGCTCAGAGGTTTGACATTAATAAACTATCTACCTTTTGATATTTTTCAATGACTTGAAAAATATCCAGTCATGATTGTAAACTCCCTTTATGGCAGGAGATTGTAGCAGGGAGGGTTGTAATGAAAAAAATGCCTCAGGCCAGAGAGGGTTTACATAAAAATGAGATTTGCACCTTAATATGATCTCAAATCTCAGTACACCATTCTGCATACATTTAAACACATACTCAATACCGTGAATTCCTCTTACTGTTAATATGTGCTTATGCATAACTGGCATGAATGATTTTTGTAATAAAACATGGCTCTAAAATGATATGTTATAACCCTTGGATTCCTTAGAGGAAATTGGAAAAAATTATTCCAGTGTATAATACCCAAGCCAAAGAGAAGTCTGGTGAGTGGGGCTCATTATTTCTGAAACTTGTCACCCAACAGAAAAAAAAAAACATGTCTGTTTTTCTGACTTAAATCAGAAGTGGTTTCCCACTGAGTAGTGTGTTGAATCTGGCAGAGTAACAGATGATGCTGTGGACAATTACACATCCATCTTGGGATGAGACCAAACCCAGCAGTATTTAGACGCACCTTGATTTCAAGTGATGAAAGCAATTACCCGTTTCTAAGATTGGAAGCAATGTCTGTATTTCCTGGGAATCGGCATATCTGGGTTTTAGTCCTGAGGCTGCCATAAACGTAGGTGACCTTGGACAAATAAGTTACTCAGATTTTTCTTATTTTTATAGTGAGGGGATTGAAATCTGTCCCATCTCAGCTTCCTTCCAGCTCTAGTATTCAAAATCTGAAGCATCATTTCAAAGACAGCAAAAGGATTAAGAGATTTTTGATTAGAAGAAACAATAAGGAAGGAGATTTCACATTAACATATAAATTCTTGAAAACTCTTGTTGGATTCTGAATCTGTAAAATAGATCGTATGTTTTACTAGATATAAATATGCTATCTTAGAGCTTTCACACTTCAGGTTTCCTGATCCAGCCTCTCTCTGGAAGTAAATGCTATTTAAACAAACATCAAGTACCAATTGAAGTCCACATTTAAAAGATGATTCATGTTTGCTCATTCTGGATGGTTATGTGTCTAGCTTCCTTTTTATTTTTCAGTTACAGTTTACATTCAATATTATTTTATATTAGTTTCAGGTGTACAGCATAGTGGTTAGACAACCATAGACTTTACAAAGTGATTTCCCTTGATATTTCAAGTACTTACCTGGTACCCTACATAATTACTGCAATATTATTGACCATATACCCTATGCTTTACATTACATTCCTGTGACAATTTAGTAACTATCAATTTGTACTTTTTCATCCCTTTATCTTTTTCACCTAGTCCCCCAATACTTCTCCCTCTGGCAGTGACCAGTCTGTTCTCTGTATATATGAGTCTGTTTCTGTTTTATTTTGTTCATTAGACTCTACGTGTAAATGAAATCATGTTGCGTTTGCCTTTCTCTGTTTGGCTTATTTCACTTAGCATAATATGCTCTAGGGCTATCTATGGTATCACAAATAATAGGATTTCATTCTTTTTATGGCTGAGTAATATTGCATTGTATATATGTACCACAGCTCTTTTAGCCACCGGTCTATTGATGAGCACGTGGGTTGCTTTTTCTAAAGTTCAGTTTATACAGGACTAAAGTCTTTTTAAAGAGTTTCTCTTTTTATTTAGCAACGCTTATTGTTCATCTATCACATGAAAACATAGAGCCATATACTAGGAAACATGGAGGTCCCGATGAATTTGGTCTGAAAGATTGGGAATTGTTTTAATGTGTGTGACACTGTCATCTGCTACCAAAGCATAAAGAAATAAAAATAATTTATGTCCTTTAGTAACAGTGTTTCAAAGAAAAGCAGAAAGCAGTGTACATATGCTTCTGACTTGAGAAAATGTTCTTTCAGCACTAAAGACAGAACCCATGAAATGAACTCAGGAAATATCAGGTCATTATTAGATGGAAAAAAATAGAAAAATGTCACCTGGGATGGTGTTCTTCCTAAGACTTACAGTTCTGTAGCATTAGTCACCAGCAAGTAAAAAGGGTTTACAACATGGACCAAAGCAGTTTTTTGTATTCAATAACTCAGTGATGTGGTTAAATGAGCAAAATACTCCTGGAATATGTTGTTGACATATGAGCTTCTCTACTTAGTCTGAGATATACACTAATATAGCCACTTTCCTGCTTAAAAACCTCAATAGTGCTAGGTTATCTTTCTATATCTTCACAAGGAATTTCCAGAGTCATAAGCTTCCCTCAGAGTATATTTATTCAATTATTCAGGATATGCAGCTGAAATTTCTAGCTGGGCAATGCACAACTACTTTAAATAGAGGGAAAATTACATGTTAAATCAGTAAAATTTAATGGTTGATAATCCAAATAACTCCACATTAACAGAAAGGAAGCCATGTAAGGCAAAAAAAATGACTCTTTATTTTCTTTGCTGAGACCTATGATTCACAAAGTGTAAGAGTAGAGGTTTCCAGTTTTAAAGCCTGCTTATGATATTAATACAACAAGTCTGTGTGAGCATTAGTGGCCTTGCGTATAAAATCAGAATAATAATACTCATAGGCTGGTTGTGAAGATGAGATGGGATAAGTTATGTAGGCCCTGTGTTAGTCTGCTACAGCTGCCATAACAAAGTACCACAGACTTTGGTGGCTTAACCACCAGAAATTTATTTTCTCATAATTCTGGAGGCTGACATTTCAAGATCAAGAAACCAGCAGTGTTGGTTTCTGGTTAGGCCTCTCTTCCTGGCGTCCAGAGAGGCTCCCTCTCACTCTGTCCTTGCCAGATTTCTGTCTCTTCCTCTTCCTATAAAGACACCAATTTCATTAAAATAAGGGGCTGACTCTTATGACCTTGGCCTTAATTTCCTCCCTAAAATCCTTATTTCCAAATACAGGAATATTGGGGGTTAGGGCTTCAACTTAATAGATTTTAGGGGGACACAATTTAGTATATAAAATACCCTTAATAGTTTCTGGCACATTAGTTAAGATTTATTGAGAGTTCACTACAATTAACACTGCTATTTTAATAATAGTAGGAGTTATGAGTATTTTCCCCATAAACTCAAGATGGATTAAGAAGACTGCTTTATTATAAAAGTAAATAAAAAATCTTTCTCAAAACCCCCTGTCTCCTTACCACCTTCTAAAAGAGACAGTTTTCCTTGTGCTGAAACTTAGTATCTGTGGACTGAGACACATATGCCCCCTGCCTTTGATGTTGGTCATGAGTTATGGTACCTTTCAGGATCAGACTCTTGGTCCTCCCGTGGTTAGCACACCTATGCCCATCATCCTCAAATTAGTTCACCATAGGCCTAAGCAATGCACTGTGCCTGCTGTAAATACCTAGTCTAGCTGTCCTGCTCCAGAAAGCAGGGTGAATCTGCACGGGGTATTTCTCTTTGCTTTAATAAACAGGCTTTAAAAGCAGTACACTTTCCAAAATGAACTTTCACTATGTTTACTGTGACCTTTCTCTTGACACAGGGAGAAAAACTATCATTTTAGGAAATTGTGGCCATTTAGTAGAATCTTTGTACATGGGCCTCCGATGTAATTTTCTTTTCGTAAGCCTCAGAGAGAAAATTTGGTAAAGATGAACACTATTTTGTCATTCTTTGATGGTACAAACAAAAAATTCTACCTGCTCTAAAGAGCTAATTTACATGTAAGCACTATATTAAAAATCAACGTTTTATACAGGGGTGGGCAAAAGTAGGCTCACGGTAATTAATAAAGTAGGTTTACAATAAAAAAATAATAATACAAGAATAAACTGTTTTGCATACTCAAAACTGTCAACCTACTTTTGCCCACACCTGTAGGCTAACTTGCATTCTCAAAAACAAATGCCTGCTGAGAATTTGGTGGCGGGGGGGACTTCATTTACAGATATAACCAAGAAGTCAGAGACCCTTCACACTACTGATGGTTTCCTGGCATCATATGGGCAAACCTTGGGTACAACAATTATCAAAGGAATGAACATAAATGTCAAAAATAAATGAGGTCATTCGACACCCAATAAACTTTCTACTCAACTTGGGCAAGTTATCTATAGGCACCTGAGACATTAATGTGATGAAATCATGCTGAGGTAAAATATATTTCAGTAAGAAGTACTTTTGTTTTGACTCAAGATAAAAAACAAAACCCTAGCACATGATATTCCATCCCCACAAATTACACACACCCGCAAAATCCCCTTTCGTCACTGCAACTGCCCCACCCTCGTTTAAGGCAAAATTCTTTCTTCCTGGCGTACCTGTTCACACTCTTTCCCTTCTCCACATCTAATGTTTCTTAATTTTTAAAAATGATTATAAAAATGCCTAAAATAAAAATTATTATTTGAACAATTTTATGTGTACAAGTCAATGTCATGAAATACTTTCACAATGCTATGTATCCATTACTACCATTCATTTCCATAATTTTTCATCATCCCAAACTGAAACTCTACCCATTAAACAGTAGCTTTCTCCAGCCCCTAGTAACATCTGTTCTACTTTCTATTTCTATGAATTTAGACCTTCTGTGTATTTCATGTAACTGGAATTATTATTTGTCCTTTCATGGCTGGCATACTTGAGTTAGCATCATATTTTCAGGGTTTATCTATGTTTTAGCACGTATTAGAATTTCCATCCTTTTTAAGGCTGAATAATATTTTATTGTGTGGATGTGCCACATTTTGTTTATCTATTCATCTATTAATGGATATCATTTTCCATCTTTTGGCTTTTGTAAATAATGTTGCTATGAACAGTGGTGTACAAGTATCTGTTTGAGTTCCTGCTTTCAATTCTTTTGGATATAGCATATCCAAAAATAGAATCACTCAATTACATGGTAATTCTATAGATTCTTTTTTTTTTTTTTAAGTAATAGCCATCCTAGTGGATGTGAAGTGACATCTCAATTGTGGTTTTGATTTGCATTTCCCTAATGAATAGTAATGTTGAACATCTTTTCACATGCTTGTTGGCCATTTGTGTATCTTCTTTGAGGAAATATTTATCAAGTCCTTTGTCCATTTTTAAATTGAATTTATTTGGGTTTCATTGTTGTTGAGTTGTAGGAGTTTTCAAATATATTCTGGATATTAATCTATTATGTGATATATGATGTACAAATATTTTTCCCATGCTGAAGGTTGTCTTTTCACTCTCTTGATAGTGTTCTTTGATGCACAAAAGCTTCTAATTTGGTGAAATCTAATTTATCTCTTTTCTTATTGTTGCTTGTATAATATTTAAGAAGTCATTGCTAAGTCCAAAGTCATGAAGCTTTTCCTCTGTTTTCTTCTAGGAGTTTTACAGTTCTATCTCCTACATTTAGGTTTTTAATCCACTGGCATTCATTTTTGTATATGGTGTAAGGTTAAGTGTCCAACTTCTTTCTTTTGCACTTGTTTTTCAGCTGCATTTATTGAAAAGACAGTACTTTTCCCCGTGAATGGTCTTGGCACCCTTGTTAAAAATCATCGGACCATATACACTAGGGTTTACCTCTAGCCTCTATTCTGTTTCATTGGTCTATATGTGTGTGTATATATATATATATATATATATATATATATATATATACATATATATATATATATATATATATATATATATATATAGATATAGATGTCCTTCCGCTAATATTACACTGTTTTGAATACTGTGGCCTTACGGTAATTTTCAAATCAGAAAGTATGAGTCCCCCAACTTTGTTATTCTTCAACATTGTTTTTGTTATATGGGTTCCTTGAGATTCCATATGAATTTTACATTAATTTTTTCATTTCTGAAAAAATGTCATAGGAATTTTGAAAAAGATTACATTGCATCTATAGATTGCTTTGGGTAATATTACAATTGTAGCGCTATTTAGTCCTCCAATCCATAAAAGCAAATATTTTTCTACTTAATTATATATTTTTAAACTTCCTCCAGCAATGTTTGTAGTTTTCGGTGCAATTCAATCTTGACACAACAGCTAGAAGGAGCTTTTGGAATTATTGCCAAAATCATATAACTTCTCTGCCTAAAACATTGCAGTGGCTTATTGATGCCCCTGCAGATGTAACAGCACCCACATGGTGCTGCACAACCCTGCTGACCTTTCCAACAGCATGTCACCTGACAACCGTCATTCCCCACTCTCCAGCCAGTGTGCTCTGCTTTTAATTTCTAAAGTGTGCCCAGTTTTTCCCCACCTCAGGGCCTTTATTTATGCTGTGTCTTCTGCTAGGGCACTTCTCTCATGCTTTTTCAGGTTTTATCTAAATATGACCTCCTCAAAGAGATTACCCCTAATGGTCCTTGGCCACCCATCCTATCAGTATCCATCCCTACCACTGTTCCCTCTTTATGTCCTTTATAGTGCTTAGCTCACTGCACAGATATGTCTTTGATTGCACTTTTTCTGTTTATTGTCAAACTCCCCCAAAGTAAGGGTCTTAGCTTGTTTACCCTGTGCCTCCATGCTTGGCACATTGTTGACCTGAAGTGAATAATTCCTGGAAGAAAATAATCAATACCACTTATAGCACACAGGCACAAAAGACTTGTCAGGAAGGTCAGCAGGAATTCAACAGAAGGTGGCTGATGAGTTCAGATATACCAAACCAGCTGAACCATACCCATTTGGCCTATAAATCCAATGATCTGGAAAACAGATTTTGCCAGAAGAAACACTTTGAAGGTGCTGGTTCATAAACTGTACCTGGTTCATAAACAGACCTTCTTTGCCCTGTACCTAGAGGGCAAAGAAGGTCTGAAGAATGACAGAGACCACTCCAGAGTGGCAGGTGGTAGGTTTAAAAAGCAACAGAACTCACACATGAGTCTTGTTTTGGCACCCACTAAATAAGTAGATCTTTGCACCTACCTGCTAGTATCTTAAGAGTTTATATCGAAGACTTATCTGGCTTCAATCATACCACCCACAAGGTCTCAACGACATCTTACTATATCAAGGCTGCATTATTGAAAGAGCTCCTAGTGTGGGAATAGTGGGCACAATATACATTCCAAGAACAGAGGAGGGATAAAGAGCCTCTAATTGCCTGAGTCCCCTCATGGACCAACAGGTGGTCATGTCTTCTCCATGACTTCCTCCAACAGAATGGTGCATCATTAAAAATAAAGATCTCTCAGTCTAGTGTCATAGCTTACTATTATAGCTTTAGGACCTTGTACTTAACAATAATAGTGAAGGAAAAATAATTATCCCATATCCAGAGAATTCAAGGTAAAATACTTCCAGAGGTTCTGGTAATGCTTCTACCAACATTCATAGCTGATGATGATTCACACTACACTAGCTCCTCTTAAGACAACTCACCAAAGCTACTTCCATCAGAACACCCACTCAGACTGACCTCAGTCACAGATACAATGGGGCTGGGAAATAAGTACACCGTGCGGCTGCTTCATGGAGAATGAGGAGCAAGAATGGCCCCCATGTAGGAGATGTTCTGTGCTGAAGCACTTGTACAGCTGAAGCAGGAAGTGTTTGGTAGAACCCCTAGATCATTTTCTAAGGAACTAATTCCAAACCAGAAGCCCCACCAGGAAGCGGAAGAACCTGGGGGTCTCCAACATTGACTTCAAAATCAGCACTGGCTCATACCTGACTCTGCTAACCATAAGGACAGGGTAACCTTGGGAAGTTACTTAATTCTCTGCCCCACACTTTTCTCATCTATGAGAGGTCCAGAAGACCATCCTCAAAATATACCAGGTAAGAACATGGTTTCTAGAAACAAACTGTTTGGAGTCAAATACTGACTTTGATGATTATTGGCCACATGCTTTCGGGAAAATTGGGCGAGTGTCTCTCTCTGGGCCTTGACTTCCTCTTTAATAAAAAGGGGTCAGTGATAGTACCCTACCATGAGAAATGCCCATAAATGCCAGCAATTCCACTTATGTTTCAGGACATTTTATAAACCTACAGCTGTCCTTGACACATCAACAGAAACATATTCTTACATGTACCTAGCAAAGACTTTTCTGATAGTAACACCAAAGGGTGAAATGAAATGAAAGATGCTATATACTATAAAATCTCTGAGACATTCTTATTGCCTTATCAACAGAGTTATGTAAATACTTCATTATGCCTTGTGCCATATTAAAAGGTGATAAGATGAACAAAGGAAGTAAAACCCTACTCATTGAGGAGTTGGCTACTTAACACATGGCCACTTCCAAATGACAAGGCTATTTCTCAACCACTACAATGGCAGACTCTCTACAATCCTTGCACATCTCAAGTCTTCCTGTGGAGATCCTTTCACTCTTAATGAGATCACCAGATCTGAAGCTTTGTTCTCTTTGTGGATGACAACCTGCTCACCTATGATGGAACAGTGCAATTACTCTTTCAACAAAGATTGAGCACTTGCTCTCTGTAGAGCATTGTGCTAGGGGCTGGGGATCGAAATATGAATAAGACTGGTGTGAGTCAGTCTGCAGTGAGTTCACAGTCTAGAAGTGAAACTTCTGAGTAATTTGAAATGAGGCATGGAGGTATGAGATACTACAGTAACACTCATGGGCATGAACCAGCTATGGGGGCTTAAAGGGGCTTTCCAGAGAAGCAATATCAAAGCAGAGTGCTAAAGAGGAATAGGAATTGACCAGCAAAATAATGTGAAGGGTGGAGATGGAGGGGAGAAGACTATACTCCAAGGAGAGAAAAGAGAATGTTGGAAATCCAGTGGCAAGAGGGAGCTTGATGCCTCTAGAGTCTCAAAAATCTCAGTAGGGCTAAACTGTAGAGAAAAGTGAGAAGTGGCCAGAAAGGAGCCTGGTGGAGGATGCTGAAGGTGAGGTTAAGAGAATTTTCACTCTATCCCACAGAAGGCAAAGAAATTTAAGGAATTTCAAGCTCCGTAGTCGCACAACTCACATTCCACCACCTGAGTGCTAGCTGCCTTCCGGAGACTGGATGCACTTCACCAGCACCCATCAGACATACTCCCTTCAGAGCCTGCTTCTCAGGGGTGTGCCGGGGCTAGAATTCTCTGGTGAGTATCCAAAATTAAGTTTCTCAGAAAAATAAAAATCGACCTGCCTTTTGACCCAGCAATTCCACTGCTAGGATTATATCCTAAGAATGCTAAAACATCAATTTCAAAGAACCTTTGCACCCCAATGTTCATAGCAGCACAATTTACAATAGCCAAGAGTTGGAAGCAACCTAGGTGCCCATCAGTAAATGAATGGATCAAAAAACTGTGGTACATATGCACAATGGAATTGTATGCAGCAGAGAGAAAAGAGGAGCTACTACCCTTTGCAACAACGTGGATGGAACTGGAAAGCATTATGCTGAGTGAAATAGGCCAGGTGTTGAAAGACAAATACCATATGATCTCACCTTTAACAGGAAGCTAAACAACAAAACAAACAAGCAAGCAGAATAAAAACAAAGACACTGAAATAGAGAACAAGGGGACAGTGACCAGAGGGGAGAGGGGAGGGAATTTAAGGGGAAAAAGGGAAGGGATTTGGAGGAACAAATAGGAAGGACACAGGGATGAGAACTAAGGGGGGTGGAAATGGGAGGGAGGTGGGGAGCAAGGGGCGGGGGAGGTTGGGATGGGAAAAATAGACAAAAAACTGTACTTGAAAAATAACTAAATAAAAATTTTTAAATGACAAAAAAATTAAGATCCAAAATTGAGTGCAGTCATGGCACAGAACAGACTCATGGGACGGGTTAGAATAAAGACGTTGAAAGGGGAGAACTTGGTTTCCATGAAGGCAACTTGGGCTGGCTGAAGAAGAAGTTGCCACAATGGGAACATCTCGTGGGTGTCCTGTGAGACAGGGAGCAGTAATGAAAACAGGAGGAAAAAAATGTGTGATTTCTTAAATAAATGAAAAAAAGGGCCAGTTCATACCAGGTACTCTGCAGCCTTATTACTAGAACATTTAGTTTTTCCAAAATACTCTTTAAAGATAATGAACCTAATTTGGCATGTTACAAAGTCATTTAAAATCTCCATTTGGTGAATGAAATAATATATTCGGCAGCATGTGTGTGTCAGTGATAACTCAGTTAATCAAGGGCCAGGGAGCCTGATCTCAGGGTGAGCACCTCCCATTGAACCTGGAGGCTGGCAATTATCTCCTACTGGCCCTGCCACCTGGAAGAAGTTGGCGATGTGGCTAAATTTTAACAATAACCCCAGCATGTCTGTAGGCCTCCCATCCCTGGACTCCTGTCTGAGAATTCACACCTACGGTGACAAACTTTAAAGGGGAATGGTCTCATCCTACCCATAGCTGCCATTAAGATATAATTCCATAAGAACATTGTTTTAGCTTCCTTATTAAGTTGTATCCCAAAAAGGGCCATTTTTGTCTTTTTATTGGTATTTCAAATGTTTCAAAACTAATCCTATATTAAGAAACACATCACTTGGGGCCATCTACATGCACAAATTTTAATTACATGATTCTCTTAATTAATTTTGACAGAGGATTTCACAACAAAGATCCCAAGCTAGTCTTGTTTTCCCCAGAAAAGCACTGTGCATGTAATCCTTATTCACACAGCCCTCTGCTGAGGAGTTTAAAAACCAGCATTTTTAACTACGTTGACTATGAATAACAGAAACAAATGACAGCTACATCAGAAAGGTACACTCAAACTGCCCAAACTCCCGTAAATGTGGTCCCAAAATTCACCACCATTCATTAGCTTTACTTGTGATAAGACCTGGAGGCAAAATGGAAACTAAATAAACAGCCACCAAATAGATTAATGAGAAAAGTAACAGATTCCAAGGTAAATAATAAAGTGAGCCCAGAGAGGAGCAAATCAGTTGCCCCACCACATTCGGATGCTGGGAGTTCCTTCAGAGTGGAGCCCTGTGGTCTCCCCATGGCTATACTCAGAATGCTGAGCTATACTGAGTGTGGGGCTTCGCCTGCCGAGGGTCCCCAGTAAGTGCTGCCACATGTCCAGCATCTCAGCCAGGTAATACTCTCCCATGCCCCAGCATTCCATTTTAAGAAGCAGAAAATCCTTATTCATTTTTTCACAATCACTAACTAAACAAACAAACCCACTCGCTCTAGCAAAGGTTTTACACCCTGACACCAACTGCACTGGATTTTTACAGGTAGGTCTAGCAGATTCCACTACCCTTTTCACTCAGTCAGATGTCTGTTGGCCTCCTACTCTTACAGAGCTGAATGGTCCCTTCCTTTCAAAAGCAGAGAATGCTGATAGTCGCACAGAAGGTAGGCCCCCTACAGGGGCACCAGGAAAGGAACTTGTGTTTGTAAGTCTCTCTTTTCATCCCTAGACCTTGAATTTTTTAATGTCCTGACATTCCAATATGTACCTTGGATCTCTTATTCTTTGCACGAGGAGTGGTGATAGAAGCTTTGCTGTTTCTTTGTAAATCTCACATGTAAATCCTTCAGGGGGCACCGCCTCACCAAGTCTGGGTTCCAGTGGTTTCCAAATTCTAGAATGCATGCAAGCTACTTGGGGATCTTGCTCAATTCAATGGGAGGGGGCAGGGCTGGAGACTGCATTTCTAGCACACTCCCGGGTGTCGCTGTGCATCTGGTCTACCGTCCACACTTGCAGCAGTAAGGGGCTGGGCCCCCTGCGAGGGCACTACACTTCCTAGTTATTTCTCAGGTAAATAAAGCATTTTTCCTTTTCCTCTGTGGGTTTCTTTTCTTCTAATTTATAATCTCTTCTTAGTATCTCACACTGACTCTGTTGGCGTTCCCCAGGACCTATAAAAACCAGCATTACAACCCAAATTAGTTCCATGTGAGAACACAGATATAAGAGTAGATTCACTTTGTTCTTTCCTCATTTGTCATGTCAATCACTGAAGACACACAAATTAAAAAGAGAAGGAGAGAGACAAACAATAAAGTACCTAATGTCCATGTTTCCCTATTTATCTGAAGGTGTTGATTACCTAGAGGTATTTTTTTCTTGTAAAGTAATTTATTTTAAATAAAAAAAAAAAGGTCAGGCAGCTATTTCATTTATCCCCATTACAAAGGAGTCTAGCCCAGTGATGGAGAAAGAGAAGGAGAAATTAATTACAAGTCAGAAGCTGCAATAACACTCCCGATAATTGTGACAAAATTTTTAAATTAACATTTCTGTCACTGAGAGAAGTTTGATTAATTTTACATTTGGAGATGCTACCATCAGAATATTGGGGGGACCAGAGGACACAGCAGTGCACAGTTTTAGAAGTAGATGGCTTCTTTAAGACCTGGAATGTATCTTCAAGGAACCTTCACGCTTTATTAACAGCTCAATCAGTGCCATGCTGGAAATAATTAGCCAAGAAACCATGTAGTAAATAGATCTTGACTGGCAAACCACGTGAAAAGAAATAGGAGCAATGAACTATTCTGTAGCTATGACAAAGCAAACCTTGTTTTCTGTGTTACAAAGTATCCTGGGGAGATTGGCTGTTGCCACTGCAATTTTCCCTTCAGGAAATGAAACAACGGAGTAGGCAGCAGTTACTTCTCCTGGCATTTCCTTAAAGAGTTTACACTGGGGAGGACTGGAGGCAATCCAAGTCCTCAACCACAGAAATTACGAGAAAGCAAAGGGTATATTAATAACATGTTTAAAACTAGTTGAAAATGTTCTTCCAGGGATGAATCTATCAACGATCTGTGCAGTATACTGCTGCATTAACACAATGTTGCACACTTAGTTTAGGGCTTATTACACTCCAGGCACGTAGATTCTAAAAGCCCTTGTCCATACTAATTTCTTCACTCCTCAAAATGACCTAACCATCCTCACTTCATGAGTGCCCTGTTTTTGTGGCACAGTGCGGTTCAGAATCACATGCCTAAAAAATGGGGAACAGATGTTCATTCCCAAGCAACCTGGTTCCAGAATCTCTAATCTTAACCAAGGATCAGCAAACCATGTCTCACAGGACAAACACTGCTTGCTATCTGTTTTTGTAAATAAAGTTCTGTGGGAACACAGCCATGTTCATTCACTTACATGTTGTCTCTGATTACTTTTCTCTATGAAGACAGAATTGCCATAGAGACCTATGACTCATGAAGTCAAAAATGTGTACTATCTGCCTTGTACAGAAAAAGATTAACCAGCTTGTTCTCTTAACCATGATGCCTCACTGCCCCTTAGAAGATTTCTACATTACATCTAGAAAAGACCCGGGATAGACATCTGGATCAGCTGAAAGAGCAAGTGACAGGGCAAATGTGAAAGTAATGGGATGGAAAGATTACTTGCAAAAGGCGTCTGCTGGCTTCTTAATTCATTCTTAACCCTAACAGTGTTACACAGGATTGCATTCGATTTCGACATAAAATGTATCATTCACCTTGTGGGAGAAAGCAAGAGAGAAATACAGTTCAAGTTACATACTTGATCCCTATAGTCAAGTCCTTATACTTGATTCTAGCACAGATCACTGGGCTGCTGTCAGCACAGTGGGAGAACAGTGTTTGTTTCTCTGCACCAAGGTCAAGTGGCACTGCATGGAAAATTACAGAGATTATGTTCACACTATCTTCCAGGTCTTTAGAGAAAGTTTGAGAACATATAGGTACTTTCCACATCCCATAGGATAAAAAAGAAATACAAGCAGTTCTGGCTTGGAAAACTTTCCCAAGAGTCTGAGCTATTTAGCTGTATAGGTTGAGAGACCATCATACAACTAGATGGAAGGAGAAGTATAGAAATACAATGGGGAAAAAAAAGCAAAGATTACTGACAATGATTGGTGTTTGGTGTTAATGGGTATTAACTGGCACTCAAATGAGTTTTGAGGTCAGAAGTGGAAGCCTTGTGTAAGGCAGTGAGGGAGGGAAATCTGAGAGCAAGTTAGCTGGAAAGGTAAACATGCACACCCAATGAACATTTACAAAAGTTCATCAGTATAATCAAAGGGGAAAATTCACACATTAAAAAGCAGAAAGAAAAACAGAAATTAAGAGATAATTTGCAAATTATAAAAAATCCAGGGAATGTAAAGTGCTAGATATTAAAATAAATTTAAATTTTACAATAACTAAAACCATTGCATTGGCCTAAGTAGGTGGGCAGAAAAGAATAGAAAGTGATTAAAATCTTAAAATATGTATATAGTCAATATAGACAAAAGAGGGCATTTGCATCAGTGAAGGGGATATTTCATAAATAGTACTTAGATTCCTTCCCCTCCCTCCAAAGGTGTTAAATACCTACATCAAAATAAATTCCAGGTGAGTTTTAAACAAGTTTTAAAAATCACATGAGAACTAAAGGGAAGTATAGTTTACATTCACTCACTCTGCATGAGATAAGCAAACTGCAAAGGCAAAGACTATTTAAAAAGATTTTTAGAAATATCTGCCTCATAAAAATGAAATTAAGAACTTTATTGTTCAAATACAAAAGTCAGACAAAGGCCCATAAACAATTTGTTGTGTTAATTAAGAGTTTACAAGAAACTAAAAAGACACTTTAATCACAGTGGACAATACATAAAACAATATGAACAAACATGAAAAAAATAATAACAAAATAAAAAACAAAAATTCAGTCAACCTAACAGGAAAACACTTGGGAACTTATAGTTAGCAAAACAATGAAACTTCTTATAACACTTAGATACCTATTTTAACCTATGAAATGAATCAACGTTATAAATCACCCCCACTGCTGCCTGCAGTGTGCTGTGGTTTCAATCCAAGGATCCTCAGGAAGTTGGTGATAGAAGCCCATCACCAAAACATTTAAAATAGCCTGACTAAACCAGTAATTTCACTTTGAAAATTTTATCCTAAGGGGAAAATATCACAGGTGTGCAGAAAGAGTTGAACATAAGTACAGTACTGATAGAATAGTAGGAAGGAGTAAGAAAGGGGGAAAAATACTCCAAATATCTAACACTAGAGAATAGTTAAATAGGGTTTGGCACATTTATCCTGAAGAATAATGTGCGGTCTTAAAACTCCTATTGTCAAAGAAGATTTAAAGGCAGGGAAAACAGCCCAAATACAGTGTCGAGAGAGCAGTAATAACTGCACAGTATGTGCAACAAGATCCCTGTTTCAGAAAAAAGCTATATATATATAAAATATTTGCAATAGATGAAAGGAAGAGTATTGTTTTTCTTCTGATTTCCTATATTTTCTAAGCTTATTTCAGAGGGTCTGAAATAACTTTGTAATCAGTGGTTGATAAATGTATTAAATGGGAGCTTGGAAAGGGAATATGGAGACAAGGAAAATCTGAACCAGGTTCCCAGAGTCTTCATGGGGGCTGGGAGGTTTCTGAGTGGCTGGAGAGAGGATCGACCTCACGGTAACTCTCCGTTAGTTAGTTACCTGTGTCATGGGCCAGCCAGTCAGAGTTGGGACTGCTGTCTGATAGTGAGAAGCCAGCCTGGGAAGATCCAGGGCTGCAGGGAGTCTGAGGCAGAGGACACCAACCACCACAAGAAGGGAACCACCACTAGACATTTTGGGCCACCTCAAATGGCCTCTGGAGCCACCAGGCCATCTGCTCCAGGGCCCATGTTCACAGTGCCACATATGAACCGTTCTGTGACTGGAAAAAAAGCACACTGACATTACAAGACAGCTTTTCATAGCAAGCACGCACGGTGATTTTTTTCCTTCAAAACCATCAAAAGTGAAGACTTCATTAGAAGGGGTGTCACTGAATCTGATTCTCTCCTCTTTCTAAAGGCAGCAGGAAATGTTAAAAGGCAACGTGATAGAAAGCTTTTAGTTTGGATCTGTATACACTTCATTCTTCTGATAGGAAGGGAGTTCCTCCTTTGAAGGTGTGGGCTTCATGCAGAGAAGAGCTCAATTGATTTTCCACCACTGCTCTGCTGGGCCAAACCATCTGTCTCTTTCTGCTTTTCACAGGAAGAGGAACACTGGGAACCAGCTAACAGGTGATTCGGGCTCATCTGCAGAATAATGCTCATAGAGTTCACCCCCAAATAATGCTGACACCTACCACAGTGCCTGGAACAGCAGAAGCTCCATAAATAAGCGTCAGCAAATAATTCCATGAAATCTACACTTGCTGGAAGGCAACTGGGATTATGCCCTTTCTTAAATTGCCTTTCTATATATTTAAATAGCCAATATGTAGACATCTTGAATTTCACTCATTGCGAATCCTGGAATCATTCTGTGATATTTGGCTCCCTAGACAGAAAACACTGCTCATCAATACAATCTTCCACAACCAGTGAGTAGAGGTGCCCGCTGGATTCTGTGTGTTCACTGCAAGGGCATGCCACACCCACCCAGCCCACCCATCCTTCCAACTGCACAAAGCAACAGAGGCAGAGAGCTGCTGTGACTTACTGGCCGACTGGGAATTAGGTCCCAAGTTCTCCTCCTCCTCCTAGGTCAAGGTTCTATCACATCAGCCTTTCACTGAGCTAGTCCCCAGCAGGTGGAACAGGGTGGACAGAGCATAACTCATACTTCTGTAAGGAACCATTATGTATGACTTGTCTCCTTTCATCTTAAGTTAGTTCCTTTCTCCTATGTCATGACCATATCTCTGCAAATTATCTGTTTAGGTAATTAATGCAAATCATTCAGATGGGGAAAATCAATTAGACAGTATAGTGGTATTGAACTACAAGGGTAAGCAAAAGTAGGTTTACAGTTGCAATAAGTAAATACCATGATAACTAATAAATTATACAAGAACAAACTCTGTGTTTTGCATACTCACAACTATAAACCCACTTTTGTCAACCCCTGCATATGGTTGCAAGTCAGAGCAGAATCACCTACGTTTTCAGAATCTACATGTCTGGGCTCCACTCTCTACCCCAATGATTCTGGCTCAGTCAGCCTGGCAAGGGCCCCAGAATTGGTCACTTTAACTAGCACCCAAATGCTTGAGGAAGAGGGTTTGAGAACGTTTCTTCTCTCCATGAGCTCCAGGGAGGCTGACAGTATTCAATTGATCTATTTACCCACAACGTTAAGCCCAATGCTTATCGTGCATAATTTGCTCCATAAATATTTATTGGGTAGAATTTGTGTGTACTAGGGATATTATGTATCCCTTTAAAAGGCACAAAGACAATATACTCATTGGGAAGGAATTGGGGTAAATATTTGAAGGCAATGTGTTTTTACTTTATAACAACAACAATAAAATGATCTGCTCTCCTGGTTTCTCTCTGCTATGATTCTGCACCTACCAATCTCACATGCTGTAACTCAACCAGATACAGAAAAGGCAAGGAGACAGATTCAGAGAGTCAGCCTTTCCCTGGGTCTAACAACCCAGACCCATCCGAATGTACAGCCTGTGCTTATCACACTTCACCTTGGGAAGGTCATAGCAGGAACATTGGACAAAGCAAGCCACAACCATGGGGTTCTATGCAACCTAATAACCACCTATGAGCTGTGTGATCTTGGGTGAGTCAAAACATTTCTAAACCTCAATTTCCTCAACTGTGAAATGGGAAACAGTTGCTACACTTTCTACTCTGAAGCTTTTTGAGGAGATAGACTCACACAGATCAGGGTAAATCTGACAATTGCGTAAAATTGTTTTGTAAATTCCAAAAACTATGTATCTAAGTTATCGGTGTGAATACTACAAGTCTTTTAGCACTGATTTTCAAATATTTACTTTTGTCCAGTAATGTTTTTTTATTTCAAATTTTTAAAAACATGCATCTTTTTACTATCATTTTTTTTACTATCATTTCTCAGCCCCCTCACAAAAAATTGTGAGGAAGGGAACAAGAAAATGAAAATATTGGCTCTTATAGAAATGTAGTATCTAAAATTATCATGGAATAGGAGTAGCTTCTATCTCCTGAAACTTAGTCCTCCTAATGAATATTATCTCCCTCTCTTTGCATCTCCTTTATTATCATACAAGCCTGAAAGTTTACATCTCTTGGTTTAAAAAAAAATCAACCACTTTCCATATACAGAATCAAAAAGACATGATTATCTGTAGGATAATACAGAGTACATAATTTCACCATCCCTGTTTTATTATATTTGTCATGTCTTTTCCCCACCTTTGATCTCCAAGAAATATGTGAATACATCCTAATGAATATACTGAATCTTAATTAGGTTAATTAGGCTGTGTTTAGTCTACTGAGTCCTTGAAATGCCACATGCCCCATCTCAGAAAGTAGCTATTTCAATTTTATTCCATTAGTGATTTTACTTGTTTAGTTTTCTCTTGGAGAGAATATTTGTTTCTAATTTGCCCTTTACCTTCATCCCTCCAATTTCATTTTCCTTTAAAGATAAACTCTCCATGCAGGACCAGATCTCTACAAGGACAGAGGTAGAATGGAAGTTGTGTTAGTCTTCGTCTCTGGAAGAAAATTGGGACAGTAAAGAGAGACCCCAGACTATGCTGCCATCTGACCTCGGTGAGTGGGGGAAGCCTGGGTGGAAGTGTTCTAGACTGCTATGAAGTCTAAGGCAGATTCAGTAAAGTCTTGGGGGAGTCTTAGAGCCCAATTTGGTTAACAAATTAGTCTCTTATCTTCTAGGAATGGCTCTGTCTTAGTATCCCCAATACTTTCAGCTTCAGCTGGAAGTAGCCCATGGGAAGTATGGTCTTGGTGCCTATGATGGATTTCAAATGGCAATGTCTGGGACCCTCGGGCACTTATGCTCTTTGTAGTCAGACCTCTGCAAGGAGCATTCTTATGTCTACCACCATGGCCTCCTATGAAATGAACATCTGACTGGAGAGTTTTTGAAGGTCATGTCTCAAGTACCACATTTAATTAGCCCTATGAAGGAGGAGAGCAGGGGGAAAAAGGGAGAAAATACAGTACTTGGAATGGGGCTCAAAAATAACATTAAACAGGAATTCTTTGGGAGTAGAATTTGCTTGCAAACCAAAAATTTGTGGCATGTTTTAAAAGAGGTTTCACTGGGAAGCCATGTGAGCTGATAAGATTCAACCCCAGAGGCAGCAGCAAGACCTTCCATGTAAAAATAGTAAATAATTTGATTGAGATAAAGATTAATAGCTGAAATCATGTGAGTCAGTTGGAAGCACCAGAGAGCATCAATCTCCAAAGATTAATAATGGTAAAAGACAACACTGTGATAATCAGTTCCATAGTGATAAATCATGGGAGAGTTTAATGAGTGAATTTCAGGAGAAGAATTTCAATCGAGTAGGCTAGACTTGGGGAGAGTGCAAATCACATGGCAAAACCTGCCTAGAGCACACATAGGCGGGAATAACATTTTCCTGTCTGTGTGCTAAATGCTGAAACATCACACAAATTGGTGTCAGGAGGTTGAATGGAATCTGCTGCAGTAAAATGTGACTGGAGCAGAGAAACTGTGCCCCCCACACTAATTTAGAAGGCAGGAGAGCTGAGCTAACAGAATGTAATTGTCTTAATGTGCTCAAGGAGACTGAGAATCATTAGTCATTGTCTAAAGGATACATAAACTGATGTTGCTGATAGGACTGTGTCATATTTCAAAGAGCAGGGGACACCATTCTAACTCTTGTTTTTGCCAGCCCATGCAGGCATGCATGCAATTCTTCTAACTATTCTGGGTGCCCACCAGGTAGCAGGCACTATGCTATGCCTGAGGAATAAAATGACAAATGAACCATGATCCCTGACCTCGGAGGACTTACAGCTTAAAAAAGACAGGCAGACATGAGCATAAATTATAATGGAATTTGTCCTGGCAACAGCCAGGAAGGACAGCATGTGTTTTGGAGTACAGACTTTCTCAAGACAAACATGTAATAGCCCTCACTGTACCCCACGTGGCTATGAGACTGCACCAAGAGTATCTGAGCCTCAGTTTCCTCATTGACCAAATACAGAGTCATAGCCTTCACCTCATTAAGTTGGTGTAAAGCTTAAACAAGATCAGGAAAGTACATTCTTTATTCAATGCCTGGCACATGGTAATGTTTTAGGAATAATGATTTTGCCTCACAAATTAATAACTACCTTAATGATATCATTATTGCTACACACAAAATTAAAAGGCAATAGAATATCAGGAGAAATGAATTGTTCCTTTAAAGAAGAATGAGACCAGGATATGAACTAAAATTAGAAGAAAGCTTCAGAGAGGAAGAGATAGATATTGGAGATGGGCCTGAATAGAAAAGAGGAGTTTTCCAGATTCAGAAGGGAGCCAAGTTCTCAGGACAAAGGAACTCTTATGATCCAAAGCAGAGAGTATAAAAATCCACGATGGTTTCAAAAACAGCAAGAATGTCAGTGCGGCAAGTGTAGTTGATGGGCCATGGGCTGAGGCAGGAAAACTGATTGGGACAGGGGAGTGAAAAGTTGTAGACACCAAGCCAAAGAATCCAGAAGAAGGCAAGTTTTTAGTTGGTGGAAAGAAGGAGGGAAGGAAGGAAGGAAGGAAGGAAGGAAGGAAGGAAGGAAGGAAGGAAGGAAGGAAGGAAGGAAGGAAGGAAGGAAGGAAGGAAGGAAGAGGGAGAGAGAAGAAGGGAGGAAGAAAGGAAGAAACATACTTAACATTTCCAAAGTATGGAGGTATTTTCAAAGGAAAGAGTAAGCAAAATGTATAGAAGGAAATTGTCTATGATAAAATTCATTAGATTTTAATACATTCTTTACAAAGCAGATTCCTCCAAACAAAAAACAATATTCAGTGAAAGCATATTTAAAACAAGTGGCTTTGAATATTAGTACTGGTTCCAAAAACCAAGTAATAATGAATAATTTTGTCTGTGTGTTTGTAAAATCAGTGATGATTGATTACTAAGTGCCTAAGTGCCTCTAGCCACACATGCCTCCATAAAGATCCTGGCCATGATGACCACCTTCTATTCAGTGCCTCTTACGTGCTAAATGGCTTTGTGGTTTGTGAGTTTATTTATCCCCACTTTGTTGATGAAGGAAGAGTTCCTGAGAGATGAAGTAGCCTATCCAAGGTCACTCAGCTAGTAAATGGGGTATCTAGGATGTGAACAGGAGACGGTCAAAACACATCACATCACATGGACTTATCTCCCAACCCGTCTCCTCCAAGATAATCAGCAGGGACCATCCCTTCTGCTAGTGCAAGATAGAATTTAGACCCCACTGGTTTCCATTCCATTCACATTGGGCAAATTACATTATAAATTACTGTAATCCTGATGAAATATTCAACTCCCCATAAGCTAAGAATCCCCACTGTAGTCCTGAGGCCCCCACAGAAAGGACCTTCAGAAGAAAACAGGGGCCCTGATTACATTTCCTTTTTAATTAATCTAAGGTGTTAATTTTCAGCTGGAGGAAACTTCTTTTTTCCTTTTGTTATTCTAATACCCACTAGCAACTCTAGTGCCATCAAAGCAAAAGTTTGGAATGACTGTCAAGCCCCCTGGCGCTACAATAAATGCAGTGGCAAGTAAAACAGCTTCCCTGGAAGGCACACACATTTAAATAATTTCCGCAGATGGTCTCTGCTTCTCTTAGTGAAGCGAAAAAGGCTAATTCCTACCTAATCAGGCCACACTAACATACAGACAAATTTCATTCGCTTGACTCTTTCATATATCTTCTCTGAAATGACAAGAAAAAATAAGCAGCAGTTTCTTTCAGCAGCAGAGAAGCACAGCAGTCTTGGGGTTTGAGAAAGTTACCCGGTTTCCTTCATCGGGGGAGGGGAAGCTGTCCTGTGCCCAGGCCTTCCTTCCCTGCTCCCCCTTGTATAACTGCTTCACTGGCTAAGGCTCTCTTTTACCAGAACAAAGACTGTTATTTTAAAGGGATTAAAACTACAGACCACCTGACTCTTCTGAAGGAAACTCAGCCTGAGCCACACCCACACGTTGACTCGTACAGAAGGCTGGGACACTGAAGTCTGCTCTGTGCAGCCGGGATGTTCAGAGCCCACTGCTGTCATAGCCAACAGGAAGTTCTTATAATCAAGTCCTTAGTTCCCAAAAGACATTCCACAGAGGACCAACAGGGACTGGTCAAAAGTCTATACATGAAGTTGAACTTGGGGATTTAGAAAGGCTGGTAAGCTAGCAGCCACAACCAGAAGGACTTGAAATTTGGCCTTAACTCCAGACATTGTGGATATTTATTCACTGGACGTCGCCATCCATCTTTTAAAAATACTGTCCTACTATTCCTTTTATTTTATCCACTACTATAATTTCACATGCCAACTCAAAATTATTGATGGTGGGTACCTGGACCTTCATGTTTAAAAAGACTGTGAGACTCAGTGGACAAGGATTCCCTGATGTCAGTGGTCTCTGCTAGGACCCAAGACGGATGTGCCAGGTTTCTGCTACCCATGGACCACGTGATTATTTTCCTGGGCTTGCCAGTGATGATACAGCCTCAATTCTGAAAGAAATCCTAACTCCTAAAATATTGCACGCCCGATAAACCTACACCATTTTGAACAAAGGAATACCTGTCATGCTTTAAAGAAATTTCAGAACTTACATTTTCATCCAAAGCAATTATTACCAAAGGAAGTTGTTTCTTACAGTAAACCTGTCCCTTGAGAAAAACCTTTCTGTCTTTAGAGAAGGGACTTGAAAGGCTGCAAGTTTGGCTCTGAGTCTCTAAATGAAATACACATTCAATTCTATATCAAAAAGTGGAGGAAAGACTCAGGCAGGCATCAAGGGGTTACTCGTTCATGTGCAGAAAAATTCTTTTCCAAAGCGGGTTAGAAACAGACACAATGAATTCAGCCCATCCACTTTTTAATGGCTTGCATTATTAAAAACATTACTTATGCTTTTTTGCATGACAAAGAACATGAGTAATAATTTTGATAATAACTTTGTCTTTGATACACAAAGGAACTCAGTGTGAAAGTTTTAAAAATACTATCTTCAGGGCAAAACTGGAGATTAGCAACACACTGGGAAATGAGCTAGTCAACTGAGGAAGAAATCTGCAGTACCTTTTTTAAATTTTAAATTTGGAACTCTAGCAGAAAGCTGGTAGAATGCTTAAACAGTCAAATATCCATTGGAATATTTGGTCTATAAACTTGATCAGGAAAAAAGTACATATATACACACATACTTATTTACACAAGATCTGTCCAGAAGGTATCCAGCCATATACTACAAAAAATTAGAGATATTTATTGAATAAGATACAAGACATGGGAAACGTTGTACATAGGATAATGATGCCTCAGTCCCTTAAAGGAGGCACCTTGGGATCTCATACAGTTCTTCTAATTACCATCAGCTGCCCAGTCATATTTTTCCTGAATCTCATCAATGGTGTGAAGCCTCTTCCCTTTCAAAGGTGATTTTAGGTTTGGAAAAAGCCAGAAGTCTCAAGGCACCAAATCTGGGCTCTAGAGGGGCTGAGTCATGTGGATGATTTGGTGTTTTACCAAAACAAAAAAACAAAAAAACCCCACTCTACATGAGGCATGATGCACGAGGGGATGAATTGTTGTGATAAAGCTGCCAATCGCCAGTTATCCATAGCTGAGGCCTTCTGAATCATCTGAATAGTTTCCCATGGTAAAACATTCAAGCTTAATGTAAAATTTAATGCAGATTCATTGCTCTAGTCGTGCAGTCATTTTGAATGCATAGACCGCACAGTATACATGCTCACTCAATGGCTTCTACCACCCCCAATGACTAGTACAGTGTAATCTTCATTGTTTGCACATGCGCATTCCAGTCCAGTCTCCTTGACTGCCATATTACATCGATGTTGCACAAATCATTTTCATTATATTACTAATGGCTGGACTTTTACTGGACAGACATCTTATATAAAATATTTTTTCTTAAAGCCTGCCCCTCCTATAATAGTATTTCCATCTACAAAACACATTTGGAAGACATTTTTTAAACCCCAAAATTTATGGTTCAATGAAATTATTGGACAGACTTCTAGCTAAAATGAAGGTGGAGGTGGAAACACTGTACCTCCTCCCACAACCAAATTTAAGGACTACAAAGATTTAGAAATAAAAACGCAACCAAAACAGACAGAAAATTGAATTGTATAAAAATCCAACAACAACAAACCATTCATCCAGACCGGTAAGGAGGCCAGAGTCCGTGGCCCTTGGAGAGGGGTCCCAGCAGGGAAAAGTGGTGGCTGCCAGACCACCCCAGGCACATAGGTGGCAGTTGGCAGATCCCAGGCATGGGGAGGCAATGGTCAGACCCAGTGAGGGAGCAAGGGCAGGCAGCTGGCTGACTGCGGTCACACATTCATGGGCAGATAAACCACATGAAAAAATACACAGTGAGACAAACTACACTATGCAGGGCCCCAGCACTGGGAAATAAAGCCTAAAAGCACCAACTGAAAAAACTTTTGGGGGTTGAGGTGCTGGGAGAGGCTTCCAGCATCACAGGAAAATTCACTACGGAGACCTACAAGGTCCTAGAATGTACACAAGCCCACCCACTCAGTAACCAGCACCAGAAGGGCCCTGTTGGGGGCTGGGATAAGCCTGAAACAGGCTGATACAATCCGACCTGAAGGTTGCGCCTGAATAACAGGATGCTGCGGTTAGGAGCCATAGAACTCCCCCTCCTGGACATGCGGGTGGCACACCAATCAGTGCCTTGATCACGCGCCTGCCATGCACCCCCCGGCCAATCGCAGGCTAGAGCACGCTTTGAAGCCACCTATCCACTGCACTTCCTCCACTGCCCTCCTCTATATAACTCCCTCCATTTTGAAATAAAATTTGCAGCTTGATCAGAATCCTTTGTCTTGCTGCCATTCTTCGTGCCTCCTGTCCCATCCCCCTTCATCCGTTACAGGTATATCGGCGGACCCCGTTGACTGCCTCGCGGGCCGAGGCAGGGCCCAATTTGCTTGTGGGAAGTGGCAGAGGGGACTTAAATCTGAGAGAGAGCTGAACAAATGCCATTTCTCCTTTTCCTTCTTGGACCCCACCTCCAGTCACAACCCAGGGACTGGATTGACCCACCCTGGTGAACACCTAAGCTTTCACCCCTCAAACATAATAAGCATGAGCGGACCAAAACATTAGGGCTCAAGCAGAAGAACAACTCAAAGCCTCAGAGCCAATACTTCTAAGAAACAAAGAATAGTCAACCTATCAGATGCACAGTTCAAAACACTGGTGATTAGGATGCTCACAGAACTGGCTGATTTTAGTCACAAACTAGAGGAACAAATGAAGGCTACACTACATGAAATGAAGGAAAATGCACAGGGAACCAATAGTGATGGAAAAGAAACTGGGACTCAAATCAAGGAAGTGAACCAGAAGGAAGAAAGAAACATCCAACCAGAAAAGAATGAAGAAATAAGAACTAAAAAAAAGGAAGAGAGGCTTAGGAACCTCCAGGACATCTTTAAACATTCCAACATCCAAATTATAGGGGTACCAGAAGGGGAAGAGGAAGAGCTACAAGTGGAAAACTTATTTGAACAAATAATAAAGGAGAACTTCTCCAATCTGGCAAAGGCGATAGACTGCCAGGAAATCCAGGGAGCTCAGAGAGTCCCAAAGAAGGTGGACCCAACAAGAAACACACCAAGGCACATCATAATTACATTAGCCAAGATTAAAATGAAGGAGAGAATTCTAGAAGCAGCAAGAGATAAGGGGTCACCTACAAAGGAGTTCCAATCAGACTGTCAGTTGATTTCTCAAAAGAGACCTTACAGGCAAGAAGGGGCTGGAAAGAAGCATTCCAATTCATGAAAACCAAAGACCTACAACCAAGATTGTTCTATCCAGCAAATCTTTCATTTAGAATGGGAAGGCAGATAAAGTACTTCTCAAATAAGATCAAGTTCAAGGAGTTCGTCATCACCATGCCCTTATTATATGAAATGTTAAAGGGACTTTTCCAAGAAAAAGAAGATAAAAAATATGAACAGTGAAAGGACATTAAACTCACAGTTATTAACAACCACACCTAAAACAAAAGCAAACTAAGAGGACAGCTAGATCAGGAGCGGAACCATAGAAATGAAGATCTCATGGAGGGTTATAAACAGGCAAGTGGGAGGAGGAGAAGGGTGGGAGAAGGTACAGAGAATAAGTAGCATAGTCGGTAGGTAGAAAATAGACGGGGAGGGCAAGAATAGTATGGGAAATGTAGAAGCTAAAGAACTTGTGACACATGGACATGAACTAAAGAGGGGGAATGGGGGGAAGGGTGGAGGAGAATGAAGGGGGGAAATGGGACAACTATAATGCCATAATCAACTAAATATGTTATTAAAAAAGAAATTAGTGGACAATTAACACTTGAACTCTAATAACAAGCATGAATTTTAAGCACATTTTCTTTTTAATTGTTTGCCAAGTGACAACTGGCATTTATAAGGTGGGATAAAAGCAGGTTTAGAGTTGTGACTATGTAAAACAGAGTGCATTCTTATACTATTAGTTATGAATTATTATATTACTTTCCACACTAACCACTGTAAACCTACATTTGCCCAACCTCGTATTTATTCAATATTTATTGACCATCTGCTGTGTGCCTGATATTGATTCTAAAGAAGGGACAGAATAAGCCAGACAAGTATCTTCAAACATTGTGGAATTTACATTCTAGTATGGGGAGGCTGATGCTGAACAATAAATGTAAATAAAATATGCTGTAGGTTGGAAGAAGATAAATTAAGGTCAGAAGAATCAGAGGTACCAAAGGTGGGGCACACAATCTAAAATAGGACTTTCAGGTTATGCCTTCCTGAGCAGGGAACATTTAAATCAAGACAGGTAGGAAGTGAGGAAATTAGCCCAACTACCCATTGCAGCCAATGCCAAGACCCTGATCAAGATGGGAAAGGCTATATGTGGACAAGATGTGAGGGTTGGGGAGATCAGGATTTCTGCTTTGATCTACCAGGATTAAGGTTGACTAGCTTGGAGATGACATAAGTCTTGGATATACAAGTCTGAGGTTCAGGAATGAGAATTGGGCTAGATAGAAATAGAAAGGTGCTCATTCTTGGCATATAGGTGACATTAAATGACATGAGGCTATGTGAGAGCTCTGAGGAAGTGAGTGTAAATGAAGAAAAAAAGCAAAGTGAAGGACTGCTCCCTGAGGCTTTTCAACATTCCCAAATTTGGAAGGAAAGGGAAGAAAAGCAAAGATGATGGAGGAGTTAAGAAGCTAACCAACCAAGAGCTTGTGCAGATCTGCAAGCCAGTTGCAGAAACTGTATCAGGGAGGTAGAACTCAGCTGAGCTGATGTTTCTGCTAATGAGTCAGGAATGATGAATCTGGAGAACCACCAGTGTATGGAGGGTAGGTCACCAACATGATGGTCTTGGCATGGCTCTCACAGACCCTCTGGTTCCATACACCTTACTAATCTGAATATCAGCCACATCCCCATCTCCACAGGGCCAGTCACAACCTGGTAGCTCATCTACAGGGCTGCCCTAGAGAGTGTTTTGTTCTTGCTTCACCAGCACAGTGTTTTATAAATGTGAAGTAATATTAAAACTGTCAAATTTCATGTTGAAAAATACAGATTTTCATATTCTTCTAAGAACCTTAAAGCTCTCACTGGTCTAACCAACATTCCCACCATGAAGCAATGACCCACTAGAGATGAGGGATATTGAGTTGCCAGGTAACCAGTGCACCCAATAATTGGTCTGTGGGTGCAGATAAATTCCCACCCAGCCAGCCTCTCCTACTTACATAATCTGGCTGGTTACAGAAACACTGCATTTTGCAATCTCTCTTTTAGGAGGTTTTTGAAATGGAGTCAGACCTCAGAGGTTCTAAAAGCACTAGATAGGTTTGCACCTGATGCGAAGCATAATTTTTGGATAGTTTTGTATATGCGTTTCAGTTTGGAAAACCTCCATCATAGTCTGACAGATTTTTTATAGACCAGCAGGGAACACTGATTTCAGGAGACCTTATGAAGTGTTTAGTGACAAAAAGATTTCCTGTTCCAATAAGCATGGGAAACATTAAGTTATTTTTCCCTCTTTTTCTTTACTGTGGGCATCTTTAAGGTTTTAAATGCTAATGTATACCAGGATTCTTCAAGAGTTATGTCCTTCTGTGTTTCCCAAACCTGTCTGGCCACGGGACACTTTTCCAATGGATGGAACATCATAAGAGATGAGAGACCCAGAGCATACTCCAGGTGGTGGCCGCTCTAGAGTGGGTCGTCTGTAATGGCTGGGACCATGGCCTCCTGTTTCCAGAAGCCAACAACAACTTCAGTAGTTTCTAATGCACAAATGTTCAACAATTTGCTGAATAAATTACAAATTGGGGAAGCTAGACCTATGATGACCCCGGCAAAGCTAATGGGATTGTAAGTTTTCCTCCCTACCTGCATAGCAAGAGATGGAGTTCTCAGGTCCTTCACAAAACCAGCCTCCCTGGAGCAGTGCATGTGAGCGCCTTCTTAGCTTCATGAGTTGGATGCCCTACCACAGGCAAGCAGGACCCTGTGTGTCAATTAGTGTCATTTATAGCCTTGGGGGATGGGTGGTTGCTCCAAAATGCTCTGTGCAACTGACCTAGTCACATACAGAGCACACGACCCTTCCCTCAGCACTCAGTGCCATTTCTATTATTTTCCCCCCTTTGGCTGGAGCATCATGGTATCACTTGCTACTCAAACTGACATTGCATTAAATTGGGAGATGGTCTCTGGCAGTAGCTGACAGTTCTCAGCAGATGTTTGGCATTCTAGCTATAGTATGTGGGAGTGAGACTCCATTTGTGGAGGCATAAGCCTAAATCAAACCTGCCATGAGGATAAAATGCGAGAGAAAGGCACTTGCCTGGGAGCTGGACTGAGCTGGACCCCAAACATCTGCATCTCTGTCTTTTTGTTCTTGCTTCTTAAAAGCTACCATTTATGCAGCACTGAACACTCACTGTGTACTAAGCAATTACTTTGTACAACAATCCCATTTTATAGGTGAGAAAACCAAGGCTCAGAAAAATTTTACCCATCTGTCCAAGTTCAAGTAGAACTCAGGTTTTTATCTCAGGTCTTACCTTATTCTAAACCACTCCTGCTAGATTCACCAGGAATTCACTAGAAAAGGCTTAGCAAAATCACATAGGGCAATGATAAAAACACACTTGTCCAAATTCTTTCAGGGGATTCTCCTACACAACTCCCCACTTTGTCCCAACATGAGAATAGAGGAGAGCATGTATATTTTGCAAAAGATTTTGATATCTTCATGGTATTATATCTGAGTATTTTTCCCTTCAGATTTTCATGATTTTTTTTTACTTTTCTGCATTGAAATGTATTGCCTCTCTGAATTTGAAGGAACCAAAAAAGATATTTAGAAATAGAATAAAATTAAAAGGTGGTAAAATATTTTTCTTAAAAATATTTTTGGTTCCTCATTAAAAGGCAATTACCTGTGTAGTCAGGCATTAAACCACATTACCACATTCCCATGGGGGCTTATTTGAGGTTGATAAAAATGTTTTAGAACTTGTTAGAAATGGTGCTTCTACAAAGTTGTGAATGTACTAAATGCTGCTGCTTATACACTTTAAAATGGTTAATTTCATTATGCAGATTTCACCTCTCAAAAAAGAAGAAGATGGTCTTGAACCACAAAGTTGAATTTAAGCACATTTCTTCTAGAGAACCAGTTCTACTCCTAGCCAAGTCTCTGCCAAGCTGCAGTCCTCCTGGGGAACTGCCAGGCATGGCCTGAAACTCAGGGACAACAGCAGCTTCCTGGGTTGCAGGATGACCTATTACCTCTGGAAATATGGCTGGAGGGTCAACTCACCTGGGGCAACAGAGAATGTAGAACAGTGAAAGTATCATAAGAACCCAGTTTTTAGATCATTCAGCAATTTGGCTGACTCTATTTGTTATCCTCATTCTAGTCCCCTTTCATGCACACAAACACCCATGTTGAGGCAAGTGTGCCAACCCAGCATGGAACGAGCCATACTGACACAGCAGAAGTGTCATGCAGAGGGGAGAGCCTTGCCCCTCCTGAGCTCTCCACTCCTGGGCTCTTGTGCTTTGAAGCTATTCCACTTGCACCCAATATCTCCCAGAGATCCCTCTCTCCTGTGGCAAACACTTCTGATGGTTTGCTGCCTAACTGTGGGGTATCACCTGTACGAGTCTCATCTGAGCCCTGCTCAGCCAGCTAAAATGATCCCTTACATAAACATGTTCCTCTCATCACACGCAACATCACACTTCTGGATCACTGTCACAGGCCCTGGTGTCTGATGTTCAGGAAGGAGGGTGAAACACATATTGTCATCTGTTCTCCTGTGTGATCAAGTGCAAACACGCCACATTCCACCAGAATTCAGAATGCAATTTCAGGCTATGGGATGGTTTTCTGCCCTGCAAGGCTAATCAGCCTATTTGGGGATCAAGGCCACAACGTTGGCCTCATCGGCACTCTCCCAAGACTGTTTATACTTTACAAAGATCAACGACCATACAGAGAATGAAGGCAGATACCATAAAATGTCCCTATACTTTAATTTCTTTCTGAAGGTCAAGGCTTTATAATGAGGCTCACAAAGCAGCAATCTAGCAGGCTACAAACACACATTAAAAGAACCTCTTCTATGTCAAAAGGAAAAAATGGGTCATTGCCTATTTTAATGGGATCATTTCAGTCCACTGGCCTCTGGTGCTAAAACCGTATTGGAATTGGAAAAGTGAGTGGGATCTTTCATATTCACTAATAATGTCCCAACAGCAGTAAGACTGAATTCAGTCTAAAATTACACAGTTCTGCAGAAGGCAGGAGAGGCCTATAAATAGAATGTGTCTTAGCACAGGCTTCTTCAAACCAGGGCCTGAGACACACTTTGAATGCAGGTGGTTTCTTTGGCAAACAGGTACCTAGAGCTGCAGTGAGGGGCCAGGGGAAGGAGACAGAGATGGGGGAAAGCCAACATAGAGACAGGCTAGCAGGCTGACCCCATGGTGGGCACTGTGAAGCTTGATCCCCTCAGACCTTCTCAAACGTGACTTAAAAGTGTCCACCTGGAGGATGAGAAGGAGCAGCATTTGTCCTCTGGCTGCCAATACCCGGTGGCCAAGGATTGCTCTAAGAAGCACTAACTCCTAGACCTCCAGGGTACATCTGCAAACCTACCACTCTGGCAGCTCCAACAGTTACCTTATGCTGTGGTGTCAGAGAAACCTCCAAACAAATGGAGGAGGCCTGTGATGCATACGGAAGTAAGATGCTGACTAGTTGCCCCTATGCAAAGATGCTGGGAGCCCATGTGGTTTGTTGCAGCCATGGTGGAGTCAGAGGTCAAGAGGATGTGAAGCCCTGTCCACAGCAAAACTCCAAGGGCAGAGCCTTGCTCATCACCACTGGAGGACTAAACTTCCCTTGTGGGAAGACACCCAGAGCTTCTTCACACATGAAGTGAACTCCCCTAATCCCACCTCCTGAAGAAATGTGGCTCAAAATGGAGTGTTTGCCCAATTTTCTGGGCTTTACAAGCACGGGATTCATTTTGATAAAGCAATGGGTTCTCCTAGCCCCTTTATGTTCAAAAAGAAGATCCTACATTTCTAATACCCATACTGGCTCCCATCTCAGAATTATCAGTTTGATTTTGGTCAGAAAAGACAAATATTCAAATTTCTGCCAAAATGTAAACATTTAGTCTTTCCTCTTCCTCAGAATAGCCTCTGATTTACCTCCTTTGCCATATTTTTACTCCCCCCAAAACACATGGAAATATTTATGATTTGAAGTTCAGGAGTTTCTCCTGTGTATTGTACACTGGCAGATGCAGCTCCAAAAGATCTGCAAGCAAAAGGAGCCCCACCTCAGGTTAGAGTGTGAAGAACTGGGCTGAAGAGACCACTTGTGCATGAGTTTGGCATTTTCTTATTCCACTAACAAAGTAACGTGCCTGTAGAGATTTATAAAAAATACATACTGAATAAATCTGTTTATGTTGCAGTAAGAGGAAGGAAAAACAGATGAAACCCTAGTGATGTCGCTTAGAACAGGAAGTTCTATAGTGGCCAGAGCTGTTGAATGGGAAACAATTAGTCTATCATTATATGTCATGGCTTCTCTTGGTTTCTTGAATGGTCAGTGGCTAAACTCCCCCCACCGCCCACCGGCTTGCAACCTAAACCTGGTGTGCCCAGCCCTTGGTTCTCAGAAGTAAGTTCTACCTTCAATACAAGCCTCCAGCAAATGCAGTGGCACTCCCCTGAGTTTTCATTGGGGATTTAAATTGTTCCAAGAGTTGACCAGACACCCAATTTGAATTAGGGGTTTGATGTGAAGATGCTGTCAGTTTTAATGTTTCACATTAACTGCTTATGCTGGCAGAGAGGGTCCAGTAAACTAGCAATAAGTTTTCAATTCAAGGTCAAAATAAACCTCATGTCAGGTGAATAGCCAGGGTTTCTTCCACCCAAGTTCAGCAGAAGTAAAGGAACAGACCTGCCCAAGGAACACAGTGAAGCGGGGGGAGTTCAGCCACAGGATTCTACTACTCATGGTCTCCTTTTTTAGAGAATAGCCTTGTGAACTCTCTGCCTAGAGATGCAACGGCAGCTGATGAGGTGCCCCCTGCCTGGCTTCTTGGCCACAAAGAAAACAAGGAAGAAGGCAAAAAAGGATACTTATAGTTCTGGCTGGTGTAGCTGAGTGGATTGAGTGTGGGCCTGTGAACTAAACAACCAGGGTTCAATTCCCAGTCAGGGCACATGCCTGGGTTGCAGGCCAGTTCCCAGCTGGGGACACACAGAGGCAACCATACATTGATATTTCTCTCCCTCTCTCCTTCTCTTCCCCTTTAAAGATAAATAAATAAAATCTTTTTTATAAAAGAGTATTTGCAGTTGTTTCTGAAATGTCTGATAAAGCACTTTGAGGTGCAAATAGTGTCCTGTATACAGAGGCACTTAATACATATTTGCAGAGAAAAAAAGCAATGGCTTCCCTCCAGTATCTGGATTTGCTCAGCTGGTTCGTGATTTCCCTTTCTGTTATGTAGGTTTGATCTTTGGTTTTTCTACCCAAACACTCAGCTGCCCACAGCTATAGCTCAACAAGTATGGCACATGGGACAGCTGGAAGCCACTATTAACAGTGATTATTCCCAACAAGCAGCTTGACAGATTTTTCTCATTCAACCCTCAAGCATTTGGTCTAGCCAGGTGATAGCCATCAGGAAGAGCGGGGTTATGATTACAATAATAATAATAAAACCTCAAATCTCAGTGACTTATAACCATGAAGACCTATTTCTCACTCATGCTACATGTTCTGAATGGTTTGTTGGTGGCAGAGGGAGGGTCTGTTTATTGGAGTTACTCAGGGCCCCTGGCTGACAGAAAGTCCAACTCAAACATGCTTCCATGTTCTCTGTTCCTGGGGAGGAAAAGCAGTTTTTAAAATCATATTTAATCATCCAAGACAAGTCATAGGACTCACCTAACTGCAAGGTAGGAGGAAGTGCAACCGTTCTTGTGCAGGGAAGGAGGTAGTAAAATGGAGCACTTGGTAACAGGCCTAATGACTAGGAGAGATACTGATGTTTGGCTTTGTCTTTAACTCTGGTTGGTCTTTCAAGTCCTATTGACAGCCATTAGGAAGAACTTTCCATAGAAGAAAGCTAATATGTTATACTCAAAATATAGCTTGAGGCATGCCCCAGTAACCCAGTTTTAAATACTCAGGAAGTTCTTAAAACCCTGTCATAAGTACTTCCCCCATTCAGTTAAAAATGAGCCCCCTTACCCATACACATAGCAAAACAGAACTCTAAATAAGCCCAACTTCATGTGCCTTAGTACAGCAACGATTCTGACACAAAGATTTTGTTCACTGAAAATATGGGAATCAAGTCTAGTGAGGTTTGATTAAGGGGTGGGGAGTTGGGAGACAAACCCCTTGCTCTCCCCTGCCTCCTAAGGAAAAATGAGCCACAAGTTCCTGCCTGCAGGCAGGTAGGTGAGTTCTGGAGATTGATGCCACCCGGGAAATCTGAGGGTAAGGGAGAGTGAGTGTGTGTACATAAAATATATGTGTGTGTGTGTATGTGTGTATTGAATATGTGTGTATATATAATATTAAATATGCAGGTATTATTTATTACATGTGTTACATTATATATAACATATTAAACTCCACATAGTGTAGTGCTTACAAGTCCTGGGTTAATACTTCTGATTTCCCCTGGAGTAGTAAGTCATCAAAGTATAGCTGACAGGCCAAATCCGGCTGTTTTGGTATGGTCTGTGAGCTAAGGTCAGGTTTTACATTTTTTAATTGTTAAAAAATATTGTGGAAATTCTATTTCAGCTTCTATTTCAGCGTCTTTGTTTTTATTCTGTTTGCTTGTTTGTTTTATTCTTTAGCTTCCTGTCAAAGGTGAGATCATATGGTATTTGTCCTTCAATACCTGGCCTATTTCACTCAGCATAATGCTTTCCAGTTCCATCCATGTTGTTGCAAAAGGTAGTAGCTCCTTCTTTCTCTCTGCTGCATAGAGAACAAGTGGGCAGCGACCAGAGGGGAGAGGGAAGGGAACTTAAGGGGAAAAAGGGGAAGGAATTTTGAGGAACAAGTATGAAAGACACAGAGATGAGGACTGGGGGGGGGGAATGGGGGGGGAGACCGGGCGGGGGTGGGGGTGGGGTGGGAGAAATAGATTAAAAAAAAATGTACTTGAAAAGTAACTAAATAAAATTTAATTTAAAAAATTATTAAAAAAATATTGTGGAAATTCATGTTACCACTTGTCATATAAGTATCCCTAAAATATTCTCAATTTTGCCTCTTGGCCTGCAAAGTCTAAGATTTCCAACTGGCTCTTTAGCAAAAAAAAAACAAGTTTGCTGACCCTGCTCTAAAGTGTTAAGAAAGCAGATAGTTTCCAGGCACTATCCCAGGAACACATTTACTGAGGGAAATCACTAAGGACCGAGGGGTTCACGGGAATTTCATTCAGGTCGACTCTGATGGTGGGTTAAAGAAGAACATGGAAAATGAAGCAGAGAGCCACAAGAAAGACAGTGGGATAGAGGGAAACATATCAGACTGAATTGCACAGTCGGATATATGTTCACTTCCTAGTTTTCTTTATAAGAGCTTTATGACTGGGCTTCTGAGACTTTGTCTGTGAAATGGGGAAAATTAATACTGCCTAATCTTCCCAGTTGTCTGTGTTGATGTATATATCAGCCAAACCACAGAGCAGAACCCCCTTTGAACACTGAATAGGGCTGGAAAAATGGAGCTGCTACTCCGGTTGGTGGTGGTGGACCATCTCCACACAGCTGGTTGAAGTGGCATCATTGCCTCATCCACATCATAGATTTAGCAAATGCTTAACTAAGACTTGGTGTCACTTTCTATTTAAATGTGAGAATAAGCAGGTAATTAATCAAGGCTTGGCATAGATATCCAGCCACAGATTACTAGGACAACTTGGCATCTCTGACATTAACAATTTCGATTTCACTCTCAATTAGGTGCCAAACCATATATAGCAATAGAGAGGGCATGGTCCCTGGAGTGAAAGACAATTGAGAGCAGAGATTAATAAAGAACTTTATTATTATAGCCCTGGCTAAGTGGCTCAGTTGGCTGGAGCATCATCTCCTACCCCAAAAGTGTGCATGTTTGATTCCCAGTCGGGGCATATACGGGTGACAACCAATAGATATTCCTCTTTCTCTCTCTCAAATTAATAAACATATCCTTGGGTGAGGATTTTTTAAAAATTCAAAACAGAACTTTATAAGCCCTGGCTGGTGTAGCTCAGTGGATTGAGCTCCGGCCTGCGAACCAGAGTATCGCGGTTCGATTCCCAGTCAGGGCACATGCCTGGGTTGCAGGCCAGTTCCCAGCAGGGGACACAGGAGAGGCAACCGTACATTGATATTTCTCTCCCTATCTCCTTCCCTTCCACTCTAAAAATAAATAAATAAAATCTTTTAAAAAAGAACTTTATCATTCTATGCTCTCATTTTCTCTACATCCATGTAACCATGCACCATGAATGAAGCATTTTCTACACTCAATACCCTCTCAATGACAGACATGATAGGGAAGGTTCCTGACCTCAAAGTGGTTATATTCCCATGATGAGAGTATACAACTGACAAGCAAACTAGCAAATAAATACAAAAGATAATTACAGGTAGTGATGCATGCTGTAAAGGAAGCAGACAAGTTGAGAGAATCATTGAATGGGGTCAACTTTGGACAGGTAATCTATTCTTTGAGTGTGATCTGAAAGATGGGCAGGAGCCAGGTACAGGGATCAGCTGCAGGGAAAGCAGTCTAGGCAGAGAGAAGAGCTACGCCAAGAGCTCTGAAGTTCCAAAGGGCAGAAAGGCTGGAATAAGGGAAGGGAAGGGGTGAGCAGCAGATACAAAGGCTGGAGTAGAACAATGGTCGGATATATACAGCTGTGGTGCTGACACAAAGTTGGGCTTCATTTTGATTAAGTGTAAGAGATAGTATTAAATTATTTACAATGGAGCATCTGTGATCTGATTCCTGATCTTGGAGGCTGGCTAAGGCAAAACAGTCACCCAGAGGGACCAGGAGGCAGAGGGGTTTGCAAAGCTACATACAGCTGGGAAAAGAGTGGGGCTGACCCAAGCGGAGTAGCTGAACCTGCGATCAAGCTTGAAGGGTACGTGTGTGTGGCCAGAAGTGAGGGCAGAACCAGAGATGGGAACTGAAAAGACACAGGGAGGCAGAAGGTGAGAAAAGATGGCACAAGACTAGAGGGGCCAGACCTTTTATCCTCAACTGTTTGGGTTTTTCTGGGGCTCTGTCTCCTGATCCTGACTTGATGTTCCCGGGTTGGGCTAGCTGTTGGGTTGTAATTAAGGCATGAGGTCCATTATGAGTCTAGAAAGGTGCTGAATGCTGTAAAAGTACATTGGAGGCTTAGTCACCCTCTGTATTCACAATTAGTTCAAAATCAGGTTAAACCATGACAGCCGAAGGACAACACAAATGCTAGACTCTGACATATTGTGTGTCTGTCTGTGCTGTAGGTGGTCAGAGGAGAGTAACCTCTTGTTATATGGAGCACTTGAGCAGAGAGAAAAGGAGGTAGAACTTCAGATGGTCTATGAAGGTAGCAAAATATTCAAAATATCAAGGAAAGGATAGAAAATAAGCAAGCTAAGAAATAGGGTGACAACAAGAAATGTTCCACAGGAAGGTCACTCTTTTCTGGAAATTAAAATAAAATATTTTTTAGGGTAAAAGTTGCCTCCACCTACCACCTGGCTCAGATCAATATCAACTCTGCTTTCTGAGAAGAGGGAGTTCAGAGGGACTCATGCCAGAGGAGAGTACCAACTGACCATTTGGAAAAAAGGGCACCTTCTTCTTTCAAGCCTCTTTCAAGAGGGAAAGCTGTATCATAATGAAAAGTACCTTCATCCTTATTATTTGCTTCAAACACTGGACTTTCTCATAAAAAAAGCTTCATTGTCTGTAATATTGTTGTTTGGCATCATGAAGACATTGAAATTCGTTTATACCTTCAGCTCTGTATACAAGGAGTACCACCTGCTGCTCCCCCTCTGTGCCTGGTTTATCCTATTATGCTATTTATAGGGACTCTATGGCAAAGGTGGTGAGAATAGCAATGCCAGTTCCAGCTTCCCTCCATCTGACAGCTGGTGTGTTGTCTGACAACACAAAGGGAGAGAAGAAAGGTTGCATATCAAAATATTTTGAAGCATCACTGTCAAGCATACAGGCACACACCATGGATAATTAAGTTCTATTGCATTGTCCAAAATAAAATCTTTCTCATCTGGGAACAGGTTATAAATTTCAGGTAAATAATATGGTTTTTTACTCCAAAATATATACCTTTTCTTACTGTGTAATCACACACATATATATATACACACACACTCACACACAAAAAGAACTCTTAAAAAATTATTTTGCCAACAAAAGCAATTCTGATATGAGTTTGTAATTTATTTTTATTTACTTATTTATTTTACTTTTTAGCAGGCAGTGTTGATACAGGTAAACTTCCATCCAGTAAATCCTGCTCCTACTGACTCTGATAAGTAAAAAATAAAATTACCACACAAAAAACTCAACATGAAAAACTCTAGCTGCCTAAGGCAGGGACTAATGCAACTAATTCTCAAGAGCACCATGGCATATTGAGCAGTCGATGTTTGACTCATGTGATTAGATGCCCTTCTCTGAGTATCTTTTCTCCATTTGTCAGCCCCTGGGCTCTAGGTACTGCTCAATACATAAACATCTTAGAACCTCCTCTTTTGTTTGTCTGAGTTTTTATGTTATCAAAACTTCCCACTCCATGGCAGTGTCTCATATTGCTTTCCTTGTGGTGAAAGGACACTTCATAAGGTAAAGATCTTTCATTAAGATGAGTTCGCTCCCTGCGCTGTTACAGGTTCTGAACTTAAAATGGTAAGCAGGCTCGAGCGTCAGTAATGGAATCTTTACCAGTGCCCTTCAGCCTCCCAGCCACTCCCTTTCACGGAACCCCACCCCCACCCCCACTCCACCATCAGCAGCAGCTGCCTAGAGAAAGAGTGGGTATCCAACTGCACCTGGTTTCTCACTGAGGTTGCTCCTGCCCTTTCCAACCTCACCGAGGTTGTGTGCCAGAGCTCCAGAGGATGCATCATATAAAATAATTTCTCTCTCAGGAATTTGAAATGAAAGACACAGCTAAGTTCTCAGGTGGTAATGAGAACCTGGGAGAAGTGTTGGGGCATGGGGAATGATGTCATACGCTAAAGTGCTGAGGGCCTAACCTAACGACTTGAAGGGACATGGTTGAGAGTAAAAACAGATCAGCAGTGCAGAAAGAATCATAGAAAGCAAGAGAGAGAGGTGGGGTCAAGTCAATCCCTAGAGCTGCACTGGTGGGTACCTTGCAGAAAAGTCTGGCTATGTGATTCCTGGAGGATCTCTGCAATTTTATAAAAGAACAATGGCCTTTAAATTTGATCCGGTCTCTGTTGAACAGGTCTCTGTTCATTTCAACTAAAAGAGCCCTTACTCAGAAGATGGCCAACAGACTACCTGAGTCAGAGTCGCCTGAGTGGCTGTTAAATATAACCCACACTTCCTGAATCAGAAGATTCTGGAAACTAGGAACTCAGTTTTCCACATGTTTAACCAGCACCACATCCCCCACTAGCATCTAAGAAATATATTCCTTACAGAAACATCTTCGAAGGCATTTTGCCCATGAAATTTTCAGAAAATATAAAAAACAAAATGTCAGCTAATGCCCTATTAAGTTTCCAGAACATGTCATGTTCTCATTATCTTTAAGTCTTTAAAAAACACTGCTGTGTGAGAGGTGGTTAGGTTAGCACACAAGCAGCAAAAGCTTGGGATAATTACCCCTTATTACTGCAGCAAGATACAACTGCTTCCTTGAGTGAGCACGTGCCCATTAAAATCAGCACTGCGTGTCACATGCAGTTTTGATTCCCCTTCAGTCCACACACTGTTGTGTCATAAAGAAGCTGCTATGTAATAACTGTGATGGTTTCCATGCTAATTAAGTGAGAAATGTGATGTCAAACTATTTCTAGAATCGCGGAATTACAGAGCTTAGTCTTTCAACAAACATCCATGAAGTACTAACTCTATGCCTAGAACTCTACTAGGCATAAGGGATACTGAAATAACTCAGATGCCAAGCCTTGACCTGAGGGGATTCCAATCTAGGGGAGAGATAGGCCTGTAATTTTTTTTAATTCTCACTCAAGGATATGTTCACTGATTTTAGAAAGTAAGGAAGGGTGAGAGAGAAAGAAAAAAAACATCAATGTGAGAGAAACATCAATAGGCTACTTCCCACACATGCTGAAACTGGGAATGAAACCTACAACCTAGGTGTATGCTCTGACCAGGAATGGAACCTGCAACCTTTTGATGTCAGTGATGACACTCCCACCAACTGAGCAAGCCAGCCAGGGCTAGACCTATACGTTATTAGGTACTTACTAAGACTGTCAGGAAAAGCTGTGGATACCAAAATAGACATATGACATATGTACAATGGGAACATGGATACAGTGGGGTCAACTCTATAATAGAAGAGGGACAGGCAGGGTGTCCTTCAAGATTCCACTGAAACACAGTCTAGTATACCACAGCCTACATCTGGGTGGGTCCGTTAGCTTGATTCTGGAATTGAGAATTAGGAAGCATGTTGGCCTACAGATAAAACAGTTCCTCTAACCTAGCTTTTGGTAATAAAATAGACAGTATAGTTTCCATTTGCCATCTCCTGCATCTTACTTCTTGGGTTGATCAAAACTCAAGAGGATGTTATTATAGAGTATGGCAAAAGTAGGCTTACAGTTGTTCACATGGAAAATAATACAAGAATAAATAATAATACAAGAATAAACTGTGTTTTGCATATTCACAACTGTAAACCTACTTTGCCCCACCCTGTATGTTGAGCTTCTTCAAAGATTCCAGTGCAGACAAGAACCTAGTTAATTTAAAAAAAAAATTTTTTCCTAGAACTTTTCTACAGTTAGTTCATTTCAAGAAATGTTTCAGTGTCTACCATACTGAAGACACAGTTATGTCAAAAATGTACAGACCTTACCATTTAGAGCTTAGCACAAGAGGGAATCAAGGACATGGACACTAAAGGAAAATGAAGTATAGCTTATTTCACATGTGAAATATTGTATAATAGAGTCTCCTAAAAGTATCAAGGAAAGAAAATTAATTCTGTCTCACAGATAAGGTAGCTTTTCTGAGGACAAGATATTTGATCTGGACCTCAGCATGAATTAGGATTTCAAATTCTAAAGACTTAAATGAGGGGAAAAAATAAACAACTCTAATAATATTTACTGCATGAGTTAGTTTCTTCTATGTAACAAAACATTCCAAAACATTGTAGCTTAAAACATGTCTAATTTCCCACCATTCTGTGAGTTACTTTGGTAGTTCTTCCAGTCTGCGTTGACTTGGCTGGGGCCAGTGGGCCTGGGAAGACCTACTCCCATGCCTGGGGATGTAACTAGGATGGCTGAGACACCCAGGGACTCTGTTCTTGTTGCCTTTCATCCTCCAGGGGGATAGCCGTGGTTGGCTGTTTGAGGGCAGAGGGTTTCCAGCAGCCAGAGAAAGCAAGCCCCAATGACCGCATTTTCAAGTCTCTCCTGTCATATTGGCTAATAAGTCTGACGGCCAAGGCAAGTCACAAACCATATGCCAAGGGTGCAGAAACAGATTCCTCTTCTTGATAAGAAGAGCAGCAAAGTCACATCGCGGAGGTGTTATGCATACATGAATGGGAGGAACAATCACAGCCATCTTTGAAAATAATCTGCTATATATATTAAATATATACAGAACCACATCCCTGGTTAATCACATTATTTTTCCAGTTGAGGCAAGAGCAGGAGGTGGGAAAAATATGAAAAAAAAATTCTAAGTGAGTCTAGCACATTGTCATCACTATCACATATAAAAAAATGATGTTAATATACAAGGGAGGACCTTTAAAATGGGATATATTTATTAAAGAACTGTGCATTTATTCTTACATGTTTAAACTTCAAGCACTTTCAAAGTGCTCTCCATTTGATGCAATACACATATCATGACTTTTTTCCCACTGCTCAAAACAGTTTTTGAGCCTGTCAATTTTGATGCTTTTTAGTGCTTATGCCATTTTGTGTTTCATTTCTTCCACATTGGCAAATTCTCCTTTGAGAAATTTTTCATCTAGGAAAACAAAAAAAAAATGTCGGTCGGGGCGAGATCAGATGAATGGGGAGGGTGGGACACCAGGGTCATGCAGTTTTTGATCAAAAACTGCTGAAGACTCTGTGTGGTAAGGGCAGGTGCACTTGTAAATCACCCATCGTGAAATGGGAAAATGCACTGAGTCTTCAAAAAAAATTCACTGAAACTGAATGCAGCCTCTTACAACAATACTAACTAATACACTGATACAGATGGGTTCCTAGAACACTCACCTAGTGAGAGAAGCTTGTACTATAAGGATTTGCCTTCCAGAAGATAATTCTTTTTTTCTTTTTTTGAGAGAGAGGTTTCCCCCTAAAAAACCTCAAACATTGCTTAACAGTACCATTTAAGCCATCTTTGGACAAGAAAGTAGAGTGGTACGAGCAGCTGGAAGATTACTAATTTAAATCCTATTTAATACATAAAAAAGAAAAACCAAACTGAAGAAAATCTGCAACTGAGAACACCGAGTATTTCTTGTGGCTGGTTTAGCAGCCAGTAGCTACTCAGCTGATGTGTTTTTGTTGATTCTGTTTCTTCAGGGAACTGGTAAAGGGATCCCAGTATCGTGCAAGGCTGAGGTTGCACTTTGGTCAGAATGTCAGCAAACTCAGCCTTGTCACAAACTTTACCGGGCACTAAAAGTCAGTATCTGCAATCCTCTTCCCATCCAGAAGGTGAACTGATATTGAATTGAATCCTTTGTGTGCTGTTACAAAATAAACCCCTAAAAATCACGAGCAAATAGAAAATAGAGTGTCTTTTATTGACTGTGATGTTTCCACCTAATTCCGGCAGGGGAGTTTCTCCAGTGGCACTGAGCATGGAGCGAGGGCAGAGCCGTGGTCGACAATTACCAGGAAAGGGACAGACTTGTCTGCCTAATGGATCTCTCCAATTTCTCCCATTGGGATCCAATTTGGGATTAGTCACTCAACATATTTTTCAACAGTTGCTGTGTATTTTGCTTTCTTTCAAAGCAATTTGGTAAATGTCAACTGAGTGTCTGGGTTTCTATTCATGAGTAAGACTTTTTTTGAAGACACTGAGGTGTTCTTTTGCTTTTCTTTTTGAACTGGTGGTAGTCCTTGATTTTTGAATTAGTTTAATTTCTCATTATGTTACTAGCTAAGTTCACAGTCCTACAAAACAACCCTCCCACACACATACAATTTATAGGGGAAAATGTCCATCATATATACTCTGAAAAAGAATGTTTCAATTGTTCCTCAAATGCTCCCCCCAGCCTGCTCCCTGCTCCAGCACCATTTTTAATAAACTTTCTATTTGGGAAAAAATTTGCAGAAATACTGCAAATTAGTGAAAGTTCCTGTATATCTCTCACTTGAGTTTTTTTCTAATGCTTCCACATTACTATGGTACATTGGTCAAAACTAGGTAACCAGCACTGATACATTACTGTTAACGAAACACTGGACTGGATTCAGATTTATGTCAGATTTCCATTTATGTCTTCACTCTGTTTCAAGACTCAATCTAGGAAACTACAGTGCATTTCATACTCAGTTCCTCTGGTCTGTGAAAGTTTCTCAGTCTTTGTACGAACTTGCAGATTTTGAGGTGCACTGGTCAGGTATGTCATAGAATATACCCCATTTTGTTTTTGTATGATGGTTTTCTCATGAAGTCATGGGTTTGGGGAAAGAAAGTTGCCTTTCTCATTCCATCAAATCAGCAGTATATGCAGGTATTTTGCCAGGTTTCTTCTCAGTAAACTTTTTTTTAAAAAGCAGCTAAGCCTAAAATGCAATATAAATAATCAGGTGGTATTTTAAAGAATTTGTCACCCAAGAAGCTAGAATATAATGTGTCACTATTGACACATTAATCCTTCTCCCAGGATACTTCTCAATAGTATCCTGGGAGAAGCTGAGCGGGAAGCTGGAAAGTGTTAGGGTGAGAAAGGAGGACAGAGGAGAAGATGTAAGCATATTTTGAATTAAGCATTTATTTCCAACTTCTACACTACAAAAGTTCTTTCATAAGGTTAGTAATCTATGCTGGCCAACTGGTTGGTGTCAGCCTTACAGGATTCAAACCCTGTTAGTTATAAGCAAGGCAAGCTGATCCAACTTCCAATCCCTTCAGATATTTGAAATTGAAACTAGCAATCACCAGCTTCAAATCTATATTTAAGAAAAATTGAGAATAATAGTCTCTGTCACTAGTTCAATGACAGTGAGGGGTAAGAGTAGAGCAGTTTGATCTATTAAAAATATTACTGATGTAGTGCCTAGTAGATAATAGTGTTCCTCAGCTATTGCTAGCAAAATCTGCCCTGTGGTGAAGAGCCTTGGCTCTCTAATCAGTTGCATTGATATACCTGGGAGAAATACAGGGTCTCAGGTCCCATCTCAGACCTACTAAATCAGAAGCTGCATTTAAACTAGATTCCCAGGTGATTCGTAGGCACACTAAGGTTTGAGAAGTGCTGCTTTAGAGAATACTACCCATGAACTTGGATGTGAAACATCAACGTGAACTTAATGAAATGAATGTGTACACACTTTTATTCCTCTTTCTTCAAGCCAGTGATAATATATAAGTGTTCAAGGCATACTTTGCTGAAGGAATTGATGGTATTAGTCTGAATTATACTAGTTGATTTACCTTACAAAAGCACAATTGTTCTTTTGAACAAATAATGATAACTAATTACATCTTTTGGTGGCCAATGCACAAAGATATATCCTTTAACATAATCATTTATTAAAAAATGAGAAGCAGGCCCTGACTGGTTTGGCACCATTGTGCAAACCCACACATTTCCAGTTCAATTCCTGGTCAGGACACATGCCTGGGTTGTGGGCCAGGTCTCCAGTTGGGGGGGGGGTGTGAAAGGCAACCGATGGATGTTTCTCTTGCACACTGATGTTTTATCCCTTTCTCCCCTCCTTTCTCTCTCTTTCTAAAAATAAATAAATAGAAGCCTTTAAAACAGTAGCAATAAAAAACAAGTAGAATAATAAAGATCCAGTGCTCGCTTCAGCAGCACATATACTAAAATTGGAACAATACAGAGAACATTAGCATGGCCCCTGCACAAGGATGACACACAAATTTGTGAAGCATTCCATATTTTTCTTGTTATCACGAAGTTCAAAGAGCTCACAATGAGCTACCAGAAACTACAGGGGAGCTACAATGATCTCACCGCAAACTATATCAACATGAAAAAGGAAATAGAAACTATCAGCAAGGCACAAGAAGAAATGACGAATACAATTTCTGAATTGAAGAATACAGTAGAAAGTTTTGAAAGAATTGATGAGGTGTAGGATGGGATTAGCAAGTTGGAGGACAAAGTAGAAAGCATCTCACAGAAAAAGCAAGAAAATGAAAAGAGGCTCAGAAAGAATGAAGAGGGATTAAGAGAAATGCAAGACAATATGAAATGTAATAATATCTGAATAATAGAAATACCAGAATGAGAAGAAGAAAAAGGGAAAGAAAACATATTTGAAAGAGTAATGAGAGAAAATTTTCCTAAATTGATGAGAGAAAAAGTCACACAAATCCAGGAATCACAGAGAGTCCCAATCAAGAAGAACACAAAGAGGCTCACCTCAAGACACATCATCATTAAAATGGCAAAATTCTAAGACAAAGAGAGAATCTTAAAGGCAGCAGGGAGAAAAAAGAAGTAACATGCAAGGGAGCCCCAATAAGGTTAGCTACTGACTTCTCAATGGAAACACTTCAAGCGAGAAGAGAATGGCAAGAAATATTCCAAGTGATGAGAACCAGAGGCCAACAACCAAGGCTACTTCACCCAGCAAGGCTCTCAATCAAGATAGAAGGCCAAATAAAAAGCTTCCAAGACAAAAGAAGTCTAAACGAATACACCTCCACCAAACCAGTCCTACAAGAAATACTAAAAGGACTGCTTTAAGGAAAGGAAGGGAAAGAGGGAGACAGAGAGGAACAAAAATGGCAATGAATAAGTACCTATCAATAATAACCTTAAACATAAATGGATTAAATGCTCCAATCAAAAGACACAGAATAGCTCAATGGATAAGAAAGCATGACCCACACATATGATGCCTACAAGACACCCACCTCAAGACAAAAGACCATCACAGACTAAAAGTGAAAGGCTGGAAACAAATTTTTTAAGCAAATGACAAGAAAAAAAAGCTAGGGTAGCAATTCTCATATCAGACAAAATAGACTTCAAAAAAAGGGCCATAAAGAGAGACCCAGAAGGTCACTTCATAATACTCAAGGAAAGAATCCACCAAGAAGACATTAACATCATAAATATATATGCACCCAACAAAAAAGCACCCAAATATATCAAGAAAATCTTAGAGGACTTCAAGAATGATATTGACAGCAACACAATTAGAGTAGGGGATTTTAACACCCCACTATGAAGAAGGGACAGATCTTCCAAACAAAATATCAACAAAGATATGGTGGCATTAAACAACACCCTAGATGAAATGGACTTAATTGATATATACAGAGCCCTTCATCCCAAAGAAGCTAAATACACATTCTTTTCAAATGCACATGGAACATTTTCAAAGATAGACCACATGATAGGACACAAAACGAGCCTCAACAAATTCAAGAAAATTGAAATCATACCAAGCATCTTCTCTGACCACAAGGGACTGAAATTGGAAACCAACCCCAAAGGGAAAAACCCAAAGCACCCAAAATCATGGAGACTGAATGGTACGCTATTAAACAACAAATGGGTCAAGAATGAAATTAGGGAAGAAATCAAAACATTTCTGGAAACAAATGAAAATGAACTCACAACAACCCAAAACTTATGGGACACAGTGAAGGCTGTCCTGAGAGGGAAGTTTATAGCAATAAAGGCCTACCTAAAGAAGACAGAAATATTTCAAACAAACAACCTAACCCTACGCTTGCAAGAACTCAAGGAACAACAACAAAGACAGCCCAGAGCAAGCAGAAGAAAGGAAATAACAAAGATCAGAGCAGAACTAAATGACCTAGAGACTAAAAGCACAATTTTAAGGATCAATGAATCCAGGAGTTGCTTCTTTGAAAAGATAAACAAAATAGACAAGCCTTTAAGTAGGATCATCAAGAAAAGAAGAGAGAGGACACAAATAAACACAATCAGAAATGAAAGAGGAGAGATTACAACTGATACCACAGAAATAGAAGGGATTGTAGGAAATTACTATGAAGAACTGTACACCAAGAAATTAAAAACTTAGGTGAAATAGACAAATTTCTAGAAAAATATAATCTTCCAAAACTCAATGAAGAAGAAGGAGAAAATCTGAACAGACCAATAACAGCAGATGAAATTGAAGCAGCAATAAGAAAACTCCCAACACATGAAAGCCCTGGACCAGATGGTTTCACAGGAGAATTCCACAAAGCATTTAAGGAAGAGCTAACCCCTATTCTTCACAGACTATTCCAAAAAATCATGAAAGATGGAATACTCCCAAATTCTTTTTATGAAACCAGCATCATCCTAATTCCAAAACCAGATAGAGACACAACAAAGAAAGAGAACTTCAGGCCAATATCTCTGATGAACATAGATGCTAAAATCCTCAACAAAATATTGGCAAATCGCATCCAACAATATATCCAAAAGATCATACACCATAACCAAGTGGGATTCATCCCAGGGATGCAAGGATGGTTCAATATTTGCAAATCAGTAAATGTAATACATCACATAAACAAAAGCAAAGACAAAAATCACATGATCATATCAATAGACATGGAAAAAGCTTTTGATAAGGTACAACACCCATTTATGATAAGAACACTCAGCAAAGTGGGAATAGAGGGAGTGTTCCTCAATATAATAAGGGCCATATATGAGAGACCTACAGCCAACATCATACTCAATGGGCAAAAACTAAAATCTTTTCCACTAAGATCAGGAACAAGACGAGGATGTCCACTTTCACCACTTCTATTCAATATAGTATTGGAAGTTTTAGCCACAGTGATCAGACAAGAAAAGGAAATAAAAGGAATCCAAATAGGAAAGGAAGAAACAAAACTGTCACTGTTTGCAGATGACATGATAGTATACATGGAAAATCCTATAGACTCTACCCAAAAACTGCTCAAACTAATAAATGAACTTGGCAAAACAGCGGGTTACAAAGTCAATATCCAGAAATCAAAGGCATTTTTGTATACCAACAATGAATCAGCAGAAGCAGAAATCAAGGGGAAAATCCCATTCGATATAGCAAAAACAAAAATAAAATATCTGGGAATAAACCTAACTAAGGAGGTAAAAGACCTGTATGCAGAAAACTACACAACACTGAAGAAAGAAATCAAGGAAGACATAAACAATGAAACATATACTGTGTTCATGGATTGGAAGAATTAACATCATCCAAATGTCCATACTATCCAAAGCAATTTACAGATTCAATGCAATACCTATTAAAGTACCAATGGCATATTTCACAGACATAGAACAAACACTTCGAAAATTTATATGGAACCATAAATGACCCTGAATAGCAGCCGCAATTTTGAGAAAGAAGAACAAAGTAGGAGGGATCACAATACCTGATACCAAACTGTATTACAAGGCCACTGTAATCAAAACAGCCTGGTACTGGCATAAAAACAGGCACATAGACCAATGGAACAGAACAAAGAGCCCAGAAATAAACCCAACTCTCTACAGTCAATTAATATTTGACAAAGGGGGCAGTAACATAAAATGGAGTAAAGATAGCCTCTTCAACAAATGGTGTTGGGAGAACTGGGCAGCTACGTGCAAAAAAATGAAACTTGAACACCAACTTACAGCATACACCAAAATAAATTCAAGGTGGATAAAAGACTTAAATATAAGACTTGAAACCATTAAAGTCCTAGAGGAGAACATTGGCAGGAAAATCTCAGATATTTCACACAGCAACATTTTTACGGATATGTCCCCTAGAGCAAGGAATATAAAGGATAGAATAAACAAATGGGACTCATCAAAATAAAAAGTTTCTGCGAGGCTAAAGAAAACAATATTAAATTAAAAAGACAACCAACTGTATGGGAAAACATATTTGCCAATGATATCTCAGACAAAGGTTTAGTTTCCAAAATATACAAAGAACTTACACGACTCCACTCTAAGAAGACAACCAACCCAATTAAAAAATGCGAAAAGGACTTGAACAGATACTTCTCCAAGGAGGACATACAGAAGATCCACAGACACATGAAGAGATGCTCAATATCGCTAGCTATCAGAGAGATGCAAATTAAAACCACAATGAGATACCACTTTACACCAGTCAGGATGGCTATAATAAACAAAGCAACAAACAACAAATGTTGGAGAGGGTGTGGGGAAAAGGGGTCCTTAGTTCACTGTTGGTGGGATTGCAGACTGGTACAACCACTATGGAAAACAGTATGGAATTTTCTCAGAAAAATAAAAATCAACCTGCCTTTTGACCCAGCAATTCCACTGCTAGGATTATATCCTAAGAATCCTAAAACATCAATTTCAAAGAACCTATGCACCACAATGTTCATAGCAGCACAATTTACAATAGCCAAGAGTTGGAAGCAACCTAGGTGCCCGTCAGTAAATGAATGGATCAAAAAATACTGGTACATATACACAATGGAATTCTATGCAGCAGAGAGAAAAAAGGAACTACTACCCTTTGCAACAACGTGGATGGAACTGGAAGGCATTATGCTGAGTGAAATAGGCCAGGCAGTGAAAGACAAATACCATACGATCTCACCTTTAACAGGAAGCTAAACAACAAAACAAAGAAGCAAGCAGAATAAAAACAAAGACACTGAAACAGAGAACAAGGGGACAACGACCAGAGGGGAGAGGGGAGGGAATTTAAGGTGAAATGGGAGGGATTGAGAGGAACAAGTATAAAGGACACAGGGACAAGAACTAAGGGGAATAGAAAGGGGAGGGAGGTGGGGAGCATGGGGCAGGGTTGGCTGGATGGGAGAAACAAACAGAAAACTGTACTTGAAAAATAACTAAATAAAAAATTAAAAAAAAAACAAAAGGAAAAAAAAAAGAAAAAGAAAGATCCAGATAGGTCCCAAAATGCATTAGCCATAAAAAGATAATTGAACTATATTAAAATTAATACACTAAATACTTAGGATATTATATTTGTAATCAACATAACTAATACTGTATTTGGAAGATATAGAAAATTATAAATCAGTAAGAAAAAACACAGACTCTAATTTTAAAATGGGCAAAAGATAAGACTCTTCACAACAGATATCTAAGTGGTGCTACACAACGAAAAGGGCACTTCATCTGATCAGAACTAAGGAAACAAGTTAAAGCCCCAATGCCACATCACTACTGCTCAACCAATAGAGTGATTAAGAAAAAACCCAAAACCAATACGGTATCTGCCTTTACTAAGAGCTGGCAAGACTGTAGAGCAGTAGGAACTGTGTGCTAATTATAAACACGGATACCTCTCAAAAAATAAAATAAAAATCTGTTAAAAAGGAGATACAAAAAAATAAAGCCACCTATAATAAATTTCATCTTACAACTGAGAGGTAGAGAAGTCTCTGGTCCCCAGAGTTGGGTTTGTTTTTTTTTTGACAAATTCTATCATGACTGTGCCCTGTTGCTACTTGTACCCCAGTAAGTTCTACAGACAACACTTTAAAAAAATCATTAGATGAGGTTTAAATGTGCCTCAGGATATCCAGACCCCACTCCTTCGTGAACCTCTGAACCTAGGTTTCTCATCCCTCCTCTGACACTCCCTCCCTGCTTTCTCTCTTGCTGAGTGAATGCCTTCTAACACTTGGGAGAAGAATCCAGTCTCCAAGATGAGATGCAGTGTTTATCAAAGAGACATGATAAATGTCACCCTAGAGACAACATTTCTTAATAGGCAATTCTCCAGGCACCAGAGAAGCCAAGGTGGACCTCAGTTCAAATATCTTGTGGACATCCTGCATTTTGACAGCTACAATTCTTCCTTTTTCAATTTCAATTCTTATTGATTTTCACAATTCTCATTTCAGAGATGTATGCCGTCATTGTACTACCGTGTTTAGCAATTTATCTGTGCCTGCTTTCTATGCTAGATTGATTCTTTGCTACCAATGCTGCAGTTGGGTGAGCATTAGGTTGCTTCTCAGGTGCCATCTCTGTTCACAAGCTATTAAATGGAGACATCTCACCCTCTCACCTGAGAAAAATCACTCAACTGAGCCAGCCGTGGGGAGAAGTTCATATTTGGTGATGAAGCAGCAGATATTGGCAATGAACTACTTCTGAGAAGAAAGGCATACATTAAGGGAAAGTTGAATATAAAGTGGACAAGGGGAACAGAGACATTGCTCTGTATTTCTATTCAAAATGCCCAGATTTCCCTGTGGGAAGACAGTGAGAGAACCACATTAATTGATTAAGCACTTGCTTGGTTCTTGTTATAGAAGAGAAATGGTGAACATGTTTTAATATGCACAAATAGACAGATAGAGATTTTAGAAAGTGTGGAGAAGGCAAAGTAAATGAACCTGAAAGGGAGTATGTGTCTTACCAGACAATCTTTCCAAGAAAGAAATCCTAGAGTAAACAGTGGGATTTACTTTAAGTAAATTAGAGCACTCATGGTGAATGTACTATAGAAAAAACTGCTTCAAAATTTAAAGGCTAAAAACATTTATGGATTACAATAATTACTTTTTTTTTCTCTTTAGCCCAATTTCAACTATACCATCTGTGTGATAACTTTTTTTTGTTTGTGGTGTCTCTTCATGTCAACAATTTTTCTCACACTTTCTTCCAATTCCATTAGAAACTCTTTTCAAATTCCATATGGGATTGAAAGGCTGTTATTCACAGGTCCCCCCTCTCACCACCTAAATGAATCCCCTCAAAAATTTTGCAAGGGGCATACTTATGGCAAAAGCATCATTGCTCATAAGGAACCCAATTTAATGTGGGTATGTTTGGGATATACCTATACTAAAAATAATTCGTTGTTTATCTGAAGTTTATATTTAACTGAGCATATTTGGAATGTACTTCTATCAACAAATTATTCATCAAAAGTTTATTCGAAGTTCAAATTTAACCAGGATCCTTAATTTTATCTGGCAACTTTACATTGTACCTACCCCTGCTCACCTGCAAGTATCTTATTTTCCTTCTGAAACATACCTGCAAGGACACGTACTCTATAAAGCAGCAATTATTAAATACTACCTGGGAATTCCAAATAAGCCAAGCTGCCCTTTTTTTCTTGTTTCTGCAATTTCTTTTTTAATATACTTTATTGATTATGGCATTACAGTTTTTCTATTCCCTCCATTCATTCCCCTCCACCCTGCACACCCCCACCCTCACCATTCTCCCTTTAGTTTATGTCCATGTGTCACAAGTTTTTTAGATTCTATATTTCCCCTACTATTCTTGCCCTCCCCCTGTCTATTTTCTACCTACCGTCTATGCTACTTATTCTCTGTACTTTCACCCCCTTCTCCTCCTCCCACTCCCCTGTTGCTAATCCTCCATGTGATCTCCATTTCTATGGTTCTGCTCCTGATCTACCTGTCCTCTTAGTTTGCTTTTGTTTTAGGTGTGGTTGTTAATAACTGTGAGTTTGCTGTCCTCTCACTGTTCATATTTTTATCTTCATTTTTTTAGATAAGTCCCTTTAACATTTCATATAATAAGGAAACCTTTCAAGCAAGAAGGAGCTGGAAAGAAGTATTCCAAGTCATGAAATCCAAAGACCTACAACCAAGATTGCTCTATCCAGCAAAGCTTTCATTTAGAATGGAAGGACAGAAAAAGTGCTTCTCAGATAAGATCAAATTCAAGGAGTTCATCATCACCAAGCCAAGCTGTCTTAATTGGTTTGGGAGCAGAGTTCTCATTCTGCTTTATCCTAGCTGTACCTGTGTGCAACCCAGTTGACAGAGCACCACCTGGAGAAAGAATGTTTCCAGGAGAAAAGACACAAACTTAGAAGGCATGGTCTATCATTGGGTTATTGACAGAGAATGAATAGGGTACCCTTCACCTTAGAATATTTCTACTGCAACATGAAGAGTGTTTTGCTTTAAAAAAGGGCCACCTTTCATAGCCCAAAACATGCTAGAGAAAGAGACTGTGGAACCACACAGGACAGAGTAAAAGAGAGAGCTAACAGTGCAGAGTCACCTTTGCTCCTACACTAGCCCTGGATGGTAGCTTTGCTCAAACATGACCCATTTCCAGTGTTTAATTTGGGTGGGAGAACATAAGTTTGCGCATGTGTACCTGTGCCCAGGCATGTGTGTCCTTGGGCAGGGAGTGTCCTAGAACTACCAACCTTCTCTTCATTCCTTCAAAAACTCCTTTACGTTATATGATGGAAGTTATATGAAGATGGGTCAGGTCTTCTTTATGCTTCTCTCAGCATCTTTTACTCAGAAGCAGTATATAATCCATACATGCACATCGAGAGGACATCCTGGGTGCACTGTCTTGACCTGCTACATCACCCATGTAGCCCCATACAAGGAGAGTGACATTTACATTCACTTCTTATAAGATCCTAACAATGTGCATGGGGGATAGGTCGGCTAACGGGCTGAAATGTGAAAAGTTTCCAGGTATTCGTTATGCAACATTGAGCTATGAGCTGCATAAATGATCCATTTTACAAATAAATCTTTAGGACCTTGCTCTCTGTGCCAAGTTATGGAGGCAAAGAATTTACCTTTTCCCAGTATGTATTCAGTAAGGTACAAACAAAACAGAAACACACTTGCAGATACAGAGACCAAAGGAAGGTAGCCAGAGGGGTGGGGAATGGGGACTGTGTGAAAAGGGTGAAGGGATTCAGAAGTACAGATTAGTAGTTACAGAATAGCCATGGGGATATAAAGTACAGCATAGGAAATACAGTGATAATATTATAATAACTATTATGTACAGTGCCAAACGGATGCTAGATTTATCAGGATGATTGTCCAACCACTATGCTGTATACCTGAAATTAATATACAATATTGTATATAAATTGTAATTGAACAAATAAAAAATATTTTTTAAGAAAGGTACATAGTAGTGGCCAGGAGGAGAAAGGGAACTGATTTGGAAATATTTGCACAAGTGAAAGATTCACAAGAGACATATCCTGAGACTGTTGAACTGAGATGGCCCTGAACTGTGGAATTTATAGAACTTGCAGAAACCGCAATTATTTCTCAAAACCAGTTGCTGGAAAAGGCTGGAGCAGGACTTTTTCATTCCTAAAGAATTTGATTCCTTTGAGAATTCTTGATCGTCATGCCACAAAAAAAGGCAACTTATACTTAAAACATTTTATACTTTTAAATGTTTTCTTACCTTCATTTCCTCTGATTTTTAAAGTAAAATTAGATATATGATTCATCTGTTTGATGAGGAGATATATTTAAAAATGATTGACCAAAATTTCCATTGCCACAGAGTTAGCAAATGGTACAAACTCCAGGTTTTCTGGCCTGAAGCCTTTTTCCAACAAATATTCGAGACAATGAATATGTCCCATGCACTACTCTAGACATTTGGTAAACAGGATGAACACAGTCCTGCCTCAAAGAGCTTAGTACCCCTTTATATATACAAAGTACATACACAGAGTATAATATCTCTGTAAATACATTAAACAAGTTTAATTCAGTATTGTAAGGTATACAAATTACTTCACATAGCTTCAAAAAGTAGAAACAGGCACATAAAAAGATACTCAATATAGTCAGTACATATGGAATTTTTAGTTTTTAGCAGACAATTTAAAAAGAAAGGCAAAGAGAAAGAAGAGATGAAATTGGAGGCATGAGGAGAGATCCAGTGACAGAAAATCCTGCTGATTCAGTAGAATTCGGGAGGATTCAGGAGGATTCAGTAGGATTCAGTAGAATGACATACTCACAAGATGGGAATAGCTGGGGCCTTTCTTCTTGCCTTTGTAGTTTTTACCACTCAAAGGTTCCAATAACTTTCTCTAGGAACATCTAGTTCTACCTTTACAGTACTCATAATACAAAACATTCCCATCAAGTGGTCTTGGTCTTTCCTACCAGCTCCTTTACCTCTAATTATTCCCCTATCATAACTTAGATTTTTTTCTTTCTCACCAACAAATCTTTTATCACCAACAAATCTGTCCTCCTAAAACTGTAAACTCTTTGAGGCTAAAATCTATTTCTGACTTATCTGTAAACCCTCCTAGAATAGTTTCCAGCAACTAATAGGCCCTCAATAAATCTTCACTGAATTGAGATTAAATTGAGGTTTCTCATTCCTAATTTACTACCTTGGGTAAATAAATCAGACCCCTACTTAAACAAGATTGATTTTTATATCCATCATGCCAAAAACTCTGTACTAATCTAATGAATTGAGTTTTCATCAAGGAAAGGTACTACACGGATTGTGGAGAGGATGAAATGGAAAACACAGTAAAGGCCCTTTAAGAACATACACTGTCCCTCCCACAGTATGTTTTTCATGTTAATTCAGAACTCACAGGTCAGTCCTATCTGGATTACCCAGGGACAAAGTTGCCTATTAAACCATTGGGATTGTCTCCATCTTCTTACCTGCCAATGAGCTTCACTGAAGGGTGTGGAGGGGAAAGGTATCATCCAGGTTCATTTTGGGAGTCTACATACCAAGGCTATGGGTTGAATGTTTGTGTATTCCCTCCAAATTTACAAATTGAGGTCTTAACCCCCAAAGGCAAAGGTATTAGTAGTTGGGTCCTATGAGAAATGATTAGGTCTTGTGGGCGGATCCTTCATAAATGGGATTAGAACTCACACAAAAGAGATCCCACAGAGCTCCCTGGCCCTTTCACCCTTGAGGATACATGCTGATAAATCTGCAACCCAGAAGAAAGCCCTCACATGGCCATGTTGGCACCCTGATCTTGGACATCTGGCCTCCAGAACTGTAAGAAATAAACTTGGGTTGTTTATAAAGCACCCAGTCTATCATATTTTATCCTAGCAGCTCAAAGAGACCAAGACACCAAGTAAACAAAGACTGGAGAAAGGCATAAAATACAAACACACACACATGCACGTGAGACACACACATATACATGTATAGATATATACACATATACATCTATGAGGTCTGTCCAGAAAATATACAGCTATGTGATATGAAAAATAGACATTGAGATATAAGAAACATTGTACATAGGACAATGATGCCTCAGTCCCCTTCAAAGTTATGACCTTCTTGGAGAAATCTGGTTCATTGGTAGCAATTTGAATCAAGTCATTAGCAACTGCAGCATGATGTTCTTTCTGCTCTGGTAGCAGAAGCCATGGAATGAATTTTGCCATGACATGTTTCATGTCAATATCTTACATCAAAAACTCAGACACAGTACTTTTTGGAATCCCCAGATCAGATTTTAGGGCTCACACTGTCAGTCACTGATGTTTGTTGATTGCAGCCTAGACACATTCAACATTCTCAGGTGTTCTGCTTGTTGCAGACTTTCCAGAATGTGAATCACTTTCAACAGATTCTAGACCATCTTTGAGGCAATTGTGCCATACTTTTATTTAATTCTTGCTTATTCTATGACCATTGTCCCAATTTTTCCCCTTTGCCCTCTCCATCTCACCCCAGCCCTACTCCCACAGTCCAGTCCCACCCCATTGTCCATATCCACAGGTCATTCACATGTGTTCTTTGACTACTCCCTTCCTCCTTCTTTCCACTATTCCCACTTTCCCTTCCATACTTTTACTTGAACTGCACTCATTGCATCATCCCCAAAAGCCAAACTGAATCCAAACAGTTTCTCTGGAAGAATGTTCAAGCTCAACACAAAATTTGATGCAGATCTGTTGCTCTACTCATTCAGAATGCAATGGTCACACAGTACAAATGCTCACTCAATGGTGTCTACTGCATCCGCTGACTAATACAGTGAGTCATTATTATTCACACATGCTCATTTCAGTTCACTCTCCTTTCCTGCCAGATTACATCGATGTCACACAAACTATTCTCATTATATTAACAATGGCAGGACTGTTTCTGGACAGACCTCGTACATACATATAAACATATACACATATAATATCTGAGATAAACATAAAAATCCACAGTGTATTTTATAATTTGTCAATTTTTTTTACTAAGAAGAAAGATGACAATTTACCAAAGGAAATATTCCTTTGGAAGAATATTCTCTACCTTTGCAAATGAGGACCTTGGCTAAGAATTTAGAGATTCTCTAGAATGTCTAGTATATTGTTGATGTTCAGGCAAAATTTTCCTCAAGTCAAACCACATAGGGAATGAAGACGAAGTACAGTGATGCAATTATGGTTCTCACTGGTTTCTTGCAGAATTCTGAACTATGAAAAATCAGGGTTTTTCCGTAAGTATCAAGATAAAGATGTTGTCATTATAATCTGAAATAATAAATCACTTGGTTGTATTAAAGTGAACCAAGATTGTGAAGCTTTTCAATTAAAGTGGAACCAGACACATGGAAACATGCAACAGACTAACAGCAGCCTGAGGGGCAGGGGGAAGGGAATAATGATAGAAATAATGAGAAGGGACTAGTCAAAGAATATGTATAAATGACCCACAGACATGGACAAGAGTGTGGGGATTGACTGTGGGAGCAGCAGGTGGGCTGGGAGGAGGAGAACAAAGGGGGAAAAACTGGGACAACTGTAACTGAGTAACAGTAAAAAAGAGCTTCTAATGAATAAACAAATAGTGGTACATCCATTCAGTGCAATACTATTCAGTGATACAAAGAAATAAGCTATCAAGCCAGGAAAAAAACAACTGAGAAAATAAATAAATATGGCTAAGTAAAAGAAGCCAGTCTGAAAAGATCAATTCCATATTTTTGCAGGGGTGGAGGAGATGACTAGATAGGGCACAGAGGATTTTGAGGGCAGCAAAGCAGTTCTGCACACTGCAATGGTAGGTATGTGACATGTATTTGTCAAAATCTATAAAATGTACAAGACAAAGTAAGGGCCCTAACATAAACTATGGTCTTTAGTTTATGTGTCAGTATTGGCTCATCAGTTACAATAAATATAGCACACTGATTCAACATGTGATAACTGAGGAATCTGGCACCTGAGTGGATCTACGGGAACACTTTGTACTTTCTCCTCAATTTTTCTGTTAACCTAAAAATAGTCTATTTTTTTTTAAAGAGCAGCCCTTTAAGAGAAATATTTAAATTATTAGAATGAAAATCTTAAGAAATCAAAATGAGTATCATGATTACAAACCTGTGTTAGGTGGCATGAATTTTGAGAGGCAGAAAGGCGAGTGTTAAAAACTTTCAAAAAGAGAACAAAAGAACTCACAGCAGCACCAGCTCATTGCATGGCAAACAGAGTTGTGATGGAAAAGCAATTTGAGCAGAGAAATAACACAAAGAATATGATAAAAGGTCATGATAGGAACAGATGAATTACAGGTGCAAGGAAGATATGCAATAAAAGGGAGGACATGTAAAGAATTCAGAGAAATTTAACCACGGCATTTTCTTTATAGTTTCAAACACAGGGCCACTGCAGCTGTCTGTACTGTGCAGTCAAGGGGAATTCTTTGAAGTTTCCATAATTTTCCAACAGTGTAAGGAAGAGAACTACAGCAGGCTGCAGCTGGACATCTTTTAAAAACTTTCTAGTACTTTCTCAACCCTCATGATTTTCTATCACCCACGCTCCAATTTTGCCTTCAGTAGGAAGATTTTTCACATTCAGATGGTTTTAGACACACTCTGCTTTTGATCAGAAGATAAGGGCAATGAGATGAATGAAAACAATTCTGACCTGGTTCTTTCTACAACTTCACCTTCACCCTGTGCACAACGCCAGGTGAGGGAGGGGCGAGTTGGCCCTTGTCCTGCAACCCTCTACATTAGCACAGATACCCACAAATATTCCTGGGGGAAAAAATCAATAAATATGTTATAATAAAAAGAAAATTTTTGGTCTTCGTCCCTGGCTCCTGGCACAGGGCTCCTAACCCTTGGAATCTTAGAAGGGATAGAAATGTTTTGTATGCTGATGAGATGGCTGGTAGTTGGAGGCCTTTGGATAGCTTAAGGATGGGACTTGTCACCAAAATACCAGACATGATTAGAGGGTTAGAACTTTCAGCCCCAACACCTAACCTCTGGGAATGGGAGGGAGCTAGAGGTTGAGTTCAATCACCAAGGACCAAGGATGTAATCAACTGTGCTTATGTAATAAAACCTCTGTAAACCCTCCTAAACGACAGGGTTTGGAGAGCTTCAGATTTACTGAACACATCAAGATGCTAGGAGCAACCTCCTACACCAAGATGTAGGCCTTCTCCTCCACCTTTCCCAAAACCCCTCTTCTATTCTGCCATTCCTAAGTTGTATCCTTTATAATAAATGGGGAATAGCAAGTAAAGTGCTTTCCTGAGTTCTGTGAATTATTGTAGGTAATAATCAAACCTGAGAAGGGGGGTTTGTTTATAGGAACCCCTTAATTTATAGATGGCTGGTCAGAACCATCAGTGACAACCTGCTGCTTTCAACTGGCATCTCAAGTGGCAGGAGTCTTATGGGACTGAGTCATTACCTTGTGGGATCTGATGCTAACTCCAAGTGAATAGCATTCAGAATTGAACTGAATTACAGAATAATCAGCTGATGTTAGAGAATTGACTACTAGTGTCAGAAAACATCACAGGATGCCTTCAGCTAAGACTGAAAAATGCTGTCTCTCTCTCTCACCTGAGGATAAGCTAGAGGAAGTTTATGGTAGGGTGTTAACAAAAAAGATAGATACCTATTTTCCATCTTTGAGGATATGATTCACTGATTCTTTGTCAATGAAAAAAGAAAGACCTGGGCACTCAAGCTGAAGAAGGAACATGGTAAAGAGAGAAAAACTTTGAGGGAAACTTCTACCTGCAACAATTCAGGTAACTTAGACTCTTCTTGGGTGAGGAAAAAAACTGAAATACACAAAAAGTGTCTGCTAGAGAGATTGAAGCCTACTGTATTTATTCCTCCTGAGGAAGAATGAGTTTCTATTGGAGATTTCTGAACACTCAGTGATCTTCTTCAAACTGGGGTTGCCATTTACTACAAGAGCCATGGAATCAATTTAGCGGGTCACAACATATCATTGTTTGTTTTTAGGACTCTTTAATCTCAAATTAAACACATCAAATTAAACAGATTTAATCTCAAAGTAAAGAGTCCCTATGTTCACTTGAAAATTATTAAAATAATTGATATCAACTGTTTTGTTTTGTCATATATAATAACTATACATCATGGTAGAACCAAGTTTGAAGAACAGTGCTCTAAATGGAACGAGAGGAAGTCTAAAGGCACCAGAAATGGATTAGGAGAACTCATTTGATTCTCTCATCCCTTGATGACCTTGTCCCACCCCATCCCCACCTCATTCCACCTCAACTTCTCCTGATGGATTGGGAGTGAGAGGGTTCTATCTCTTGGTGAAGGTGCCCTTCAGGGGAGATGATTCTTGTGTCTCCTTATTTCTCAGCAAAAAGAAAAGTCTTTGTGCATCATGCTCTGGACCTATTCAACAAATCATACCCATGGCTGACTTTTGATCTTTTCTATTTTACCATAATCAGGAGCCACTAAGAGCCATAGCACCATGAACTGACTATACTGGAAGCTGGAACAACCTATTATAGCTCCTAAAGGCATAACTGTGTAGGGAAGGGAACAATTTTTTTCTTCTACCTTTTAGAATTTTGACTAGGGCCCTATAAATTACACTAACAAAGGACAGATTAACAAAAGAAAAACAAAATTTGTTATTGGCTTGGCCAAAAAGTTTGCATAGTTTTTTCTGTAAAATAAAACACAAGTTTTTCATTGTCACAAATAACTTCATTGATTTGCATATTTCGAGTATGTCAGCTCTCTTCCGTGTGGCATAATGTTGATTATTCTCAATGTCTTGATTTGATCACTATCAACTTCAACTGGTATACTCAACCATGGAGCATCACCCAGAAAACCACTTTTGACACATTCAATCAGTCACACCACCTTCTCCATACACTGCACAAATCTTTTTTTGCATTTCAGTTGTGCTTTTACCTTCCTTGAAATAACAAATCATAACATGCCAAAATATGCCCAAAATGTTGCATATTTTCTTTGATCTTCAATATTAAAATGGCTACACAAAAATTCACCAACTTTGATTAGTTTTTTAAATGCACATCGATATGGCAGCTGTCATAATATAGTCTAACAATATTGTTTTAAATGAAATTAAAGATAACTAAGTGGTACTAGAGCCATCTTATGGCAAAAACCAAATGAACTTTTTGGCTAACCCAACAGTACGTGCATCACTAGCATATACGGGAGTACCTAGAATTGAGTACCTCAAAGGGGTTGTTAAAAGTTGGGCTAATAAACAATTTTAACAAAAGAGCAATAGACTATTAGAGAAGTGACAAGACAAAGAAAAAAGACTGAATTTCTAGGAGCAGCAAATTATAGGAAGGCAAAAATATAGGGAAACTAATGGTAAATAAGGGCTAATTTTAGCAAAGTTTTGGTATGTAGATTCCCCTGGTACCATCTTTGGCTCATTTGGTTTTAGAGTTCTTTCTAGGGATTAACTTCTGACCTTCTAGGTAGAGAGGGGAGGGAATACTTCTGTACACATTTACATGCTACTTTTAGCCTAATAGGGGGAGGGCAGAGAGCTTTTCTTGTATCTGCTGCTTCTCAATTGCCTTCAGTTCAAAACAATCCTTAGGCTCAAGTGGCATATTTTGGTATGGCATTTTAGTCACCCTTCAGCTGGAATGTCTATGAGAAGTGGCCTTGTGGAATATCTTTTTAAATGTTTTTGGTCACATTATACTTAGATTAAAAACTAGATATAAAAATTAATAAATTTGTTTATTGACAGAAAGCATCCAAAGCTCCCACATAGCTTTGAACACAGAACTTGGGGGTTAAAAATTTCTCCAGAGTCAGGACTGAAGTGGTCTTCTTAATAGCATGCCCTTGTCCCTCAGCCCTGGCTGGACTATATCACATAGGTAAATGAGCACAGGTTGGGGGGACAGAATGGAAATTGGAAATTTTCTGGAAAAACAACTAACATTTATGAAGGACTTATGTGCCAAGTACTATTCAAAGGGTTTTATATGTATTATGTGATCTAATTATTAAAAACTAAGGAAATACTTTTTCCTAATTTAAAAAATGAATGACAATGTCCCATTCCAACCACGAAAAAAAATAGAGACTACAATAAAAATAAACCATTCTCACTCTGATTAAAAGAAAACTCTAGAGTTTACATAGGTTTAAACAAACCAGAATACAAGAATCTACACCATCATTAAGATAGAATGTCACAGTTTCTTTTACCTATCATTATCAGATAGATGATAGGGCTTATGTATAGAAGGCCACAGAATCTCAGTGAAAGGCTGAAGTCTTAGATCCTTCTTGGAAATAATTCATTATGTGACATGCCAAATATAGAAAATGTAGGATATTTTTTAAGCCATTAAAAAGGAATGAATACTGACACATGCTAAAACATGGAAGAATCTTGAAAACATTATGCAAAGTAACAAAAGCCAGATACTAAAGGCCATATATAATTCAAGTTACATGAAATATCCAGAATAGGTAAATCAAGAGAGACAGAAAACAGATTGGTAATTTCCAGGGGCCAGGGAAATTGAAGGAATAGGGAGTGACTGGTCAATGGGAATGGTTTCATTTGGGGTGATGAAAATGTTTTGAAACTAGAGATGATAGCTGCATAACACTGTGAATGTAATAAATGCCTCTGAATTATATACTTTAAAATGGTTAATTATATAATATGTGGCTGTTACTTCAATAAAACAATTATGCTTATAGAAATACCCAGTAATACAATGTCATATTTACAATTCACTGTTAAGAAAAGCAAGACATGGAATGACCTATAATAGATTTAAATCACATATAAATAGACATGCTTAGAAAAAAAAGACCAGGGGAAATAATACAAGATGCTAATAGTGGCAATTCTTAGGTTATAAAACAGATTTGTTTTTTCATGTACTAATGTATTTTTGAAATTTATTGTCACACACATTTTCTTCAAATAAAAATTAGCAAAAAACAGCTTTTTCAAATTAAATAAGGGAAGAGGCCCCAACATGGTGGCAGAGTACATAAAAACTACAGTCACCTTCTCTCAGGACCAAACTGGAATTATAACCAAAGTATGGAACAATCAACCTGAATAACCAACTGAGGACTAACAGAGTCAAGTCTTATAACCAAAGGAGAGAAGCCTTATAACCAAAGGCTTCTTCTTCTGTGGCTTTACAGAAGAAGCCACATCAAGACTGGTAGGAGATGCAAAAAGGGCCACCCCCATTCCCACAGGCAGGGGCTGAGATTCTAGAAGAATATTTCAGCTATCCTGGTTCCCCATGAGGAATGTGGGCTCTCAACTCCATGTGGGGCTCCCCAACCCAGACCACCAGGGCTGAACAGAGGTATCTATATAGCATCTGGCTATACAAATCAGTGAGGATTCTGTTAACCAGGGAGAAATGAGAGTGTGCTAGAAACACAGGTGCTCTCTCAGAGGGCCAATGTACCAAACCTTGTTTGCAGCCACTCATCCCTGAATCCAGCAGAGGGAGAGTAGAGAAGGATAGAGTTACATGAGGAAGGATTCAGACTTGTAGCTCTAGAGAGATACCTGAAAGGACAGCTGCCGCAATCCCTATGCCAAATCCCTCCCACATACTATTTTTCTTGGTTGGAGCACTCTCTTCCTTAGGGCATTAGCCTGGAGAAATGCAATAGCCCCACCCTCTGAACTCTCTGTTACCCAATCCTAGGAGTTCATACCAAGCTGAGGAGTCACAGTGAGGTATGGAGGTCCAGGCAGACTGAGGGGATGTCAGTGACTGAGTTACATGACTTTAGGGGATACTCCTCCGTCCTTCCCCCAAATCTGACTGGCTCTGCCAGTCACAGGAGATCCACTAACCCCACCCACCCAACTCCCAGTTGCATTGCCCTGCTGAGCTCAGGATCTGGGTAGAATCTGGGACAAATTGAGTTGTGCAGCTATAGGAAAGAGGTCATTTTCTCTTGCATGCCCAAATTGGTTTGAAGCTAACTATTGGTCTGTTCAGGATTGGTAAATTCTACTTGCCTCACCCAGATTATTTCCTGAGACCCTGACCCAAAAAATGGCTGTGGGCACTTGGTAGGTAGCATCTAGACATGGTATACCCTGGGACTTTTCCTGGGTGGCCTCAGACTCAACACTGGCACTGAAGTTTGAACCTGTATCTATCAGTTTGAACACCTCGTGCCCCAACCTGATGACTCACTGAGAACCTTCCTTATGCAACTGAAATACTCCCGAAGGTTCTTTCAGTGACTGAGCCTAATAGGTAGCCAGAAGGCAAAGGCTGGTCTCAGGTTACCTTGGGCTTCTTGCTGACCTGCCCCCAGATTCAGTGCTGGTGGTAGCCAGCCTTAGTGCACAGCTTGGTCCTTCCCACAACACTCAGACCCCTCAAAGGCAGCCACACACTGCATCACTCTGTAGCTCCAAACAGGTTTTCCAGGGCTAGTCACAGGCAACATCGACAGTGGTCTGCACCAGAGTAGTTCTCAAGAGGCCCCAGAACCAACACACTCAGTGGCCAGCTTCAGATAACAACAGAGAAAATCCAGTTAGATTTACAAATGTCATATACAAAAGGAGACCACAGTAGGCACCAGAACCCATTGAGGTAAATTCTACTTAATGTGGTCAACAGCATGTACACAGCAGTCAAAGTCTATCCTCATAGTCAGCCAACCTGAGGGTCAAACCCACACAAGAATGGGCCAATAGCAATCAAAGATCAATTATAACAGGAGGGCTTACATAACCCACACAAGGTACATTTCTTGAGCACCCAGCTCAGGTGATAAGTAAGTTCCACAAGTAAGTGCCAGTGAGTACCACAGGACACTTACTACATAAGGTCACCCTACCAAGACTACGAGACATAGTAGAACTACCTAATACGTATAAACAAACACAAAGAGGCAGACAAACGGGGAGACAATAAACAGGCCACAAATTAAAAACAATAAAAACAGGAGACATGAAAGAGAGGCAAGCAATTTACGAGATATAGAGTATGAAAAGTAGTTATACGGATGCTCAGATAAATTACCAAGAATTACAAGGAACTTAATGAGAACTACAAGAGCATGGAAAAGGACATAGAAACTATAAAAAAATAAGCAGTCATAAATGAAGAATACAGTATCTGAAATGAAAAATACACCAAAGGGAATAAATAGTAGGTTGAATGAAACAGAGGATTGAACCAGTGATTTGAAAGATAAGGTATCAGGAAAAAAACAATCAGAGAAAAAAAAAGAATTTTAAAAAATGAGGAAAGACTAAGAAATCTTTGGGAAAATATGAAAAGCAACAACATCCGCATCATAGCAGTGTCAGAAAAAGAATAGAGAGCAAGTGATCAAGAACTTATTTGAAGGAACAATGACTGAAAACTTTCCTAATCTGGAGAAGAAAAAAGACACACAAGTCCAGGAGGTACAGAGAATTCCAAATAACATAAATCCAAAAAGACCAACACCAAGACATACCATAATTAAAATGGTAAAGGTTAAAGATCAGGAGAGAATCTTAAAAGCACCAAGAGAAAGACAGTTACCTACAAGATATCTCCCATAAGATTGTCAGCTGATTTCTCAACAGAAACATTTCAGGACAGAAGGTACTGGCACAAAATATTCAAAGTAATAAAAGGTAAGTAAGGATCTATAATGAAGACAACTTAACCCAGTAAGGTTATCATTTAAAATTGAAGAGGAAATAAAGAGCTTCTCAGACAAGAAAAGCTGAAATAGTTCATTACCACCAAACCAGTATCACAAGAAATGTTTTTTTGAAGAAGAGGAAGAAGGAGGAAGAGGAGAAGGGAAACAACAGCAACAGAGGAACATAGTTAAAAGAATAAAATGGCAATAGACATGTGCCTGTCAATAATCACTTTAAATGTAAATGGCTTAAATAGTCCAATCAAAAGACAGAGGGCAGCTGAATGGAAAAGAAAACATGACCAATATCTATGCTGCCTACAAGAGACCCACCTCAGAATGAAAGATACACACAGACTGAAAGTAAAGAGATAGGAAAAGATATTTCACATGAATGTAATTTTTTAAAAAGCCAGGGTAAAAATACTGATATCTGACAAAATAGACTTTAAAACAAAGGCTATGATAAATGACAAAAAAGGACACTACATAATGATAAAGGGAGCAATCCAACAAGAGGTTATTACCCTTATGAACTGTTATGCATACAACATAGGAGCATCTAAATATATAAAGCAAAGCTTGATGGACAATAAAAAAGAGATAGTCATTAATAAAGTTATACTAGGAGATTTTAATACCCCATTGACACCAATGTATATATCTTCCTGACAGAAAAATGAACAAGGAACAGCAATTTTAAATGACACACTAGACAGATGAATTTAATTTATATTCTCAGAGAATTTCACCCCCAAAAGCAGGATATACATTTTTTTCAAGTGACATAGAACATTTTCAAGGATAGACCACATGTTAGGACTCAAAACAAGTCTCAATAAATTTAAGAAGACTGAAATCATATCAAACATCTTCTCTGACCATAATGGTATGAAACTAGAAATTAATCACAAGAAAAAAATTGAAAAACACACAAAGACAAGGAAGCTAAAAAACACATTAATAAATAATAAATAGGTTAACAATTAAAGAAGAAATCAAAAGATACCTTGAAACAAATGAAAATTAGAACACAACAACCCAAAACCTGTGGGACACAGTGAAAGCAGTTCTAAGAGGGAACTTCATAGGATTACAGGCCTATCTCAAGAAACAAGAAAAAAATTAGATAAACTAACTTTAATGCTTAAAGGAATTTGAAAAAGAAAAAGAAACAAAGCCTGAAGGCAGTAGGGGAAAGGACATAATAGAGATCAGAGCAGAAATAAAGGAAAGAGGCTTAAAAGAGCAATATAAATGATCAATGAAATCAAGAACATGTTCTTTAAAAAGATAAACAAGATTGACAAACTTTTAACTAGACTCATCAAGAAAAAGAGAGGATCCAAATAAATAAAATCAGAAATAAAAGAGAAGTAGCAACTGACACCAAAGAAATACAAAGGATTGTGAGAAACAATTACAACAACTATGTGCCAACAAATTGGGCAATCTGAACGTGGATAAATTCATAGAAACATACGATCTTCCAAAACTGAACCAGAAAGAATCAGAAAATCTGAAGAGACCAATTACAACTACTGAAGTTGAGTCAATAATAAAAAAACTCACAATGAACAAAAATCTTGGACCAGAGGGCTTCACAGGTGAATTTCACCAAACATTCAAAATACTGACACCTATCCTTCTCAAACTATTTCAAAACATTCAAGAGAAGGAAAGATGCCCTAGCTCATTTTACACCTCAAGCATTATCCTAATTCCAAACCCAGGTAAAGGCACTACCCCAAAAAAGATTATAGATAAAAATCTCTGATGAACATACATGCTAAAATCCTCAACAAAATATTATAAAACTAGATCCTGCGATACATTAAAAAGATCATACATTATTATCAAGTGGAATTTATCCTGGGGATGTGATGTTACTATAATATCTACAAATCAATAAACACAATATGCCACATAAAGAAATTAATGATAAAAATCATATTATCATATCGATAAATTCAGAAAAATCATTTGTTAAAATCCTGCACCCACTTATGATAAAAATTCTCAGCAAATGGGAATAGAGGGAATATATCTCAACATAATAAAGGATATATGACAAATCCACAGCCAACATCATACTTAATGGCAAACACTAAAAGCATTTTTCTTAAAATTAGAAATAAGACAGGATGTCTGCTTTCACCATTCCTAGTCAACATAGTACTGGAAGACCTAGCCATAGTTACCAGACAAGAAGAAGAAATAAAAGACATCCACATTGAGAAGGAAGAAGTAAAACTGTCATTATTTGCAGCTGACATACCACTGTATATACATAACCCCTTAAGGTTCCACCAAAAATCTACTAGACCTAAAAAATGAATTCAGTAAAGTAGCAGTATACAAAATAAATATCTAGAAATTGGTTGCATTTTTATATACCAATCATGAACTATCAGAAAGGGAAAGTGAGAAAAAAAATCTCATTCACAATTGCTTCAAAAACAATACTTAGGAATAAATTTAACCAAGGATGTAAAAGACCTTTATTTGAAAAATTATAAAACATTAAAGAAGATATAATATATAGAAGCACATACCATACAGTAATCCCTCACCTATCATGGGAGTTACATTCCAGAGACCCCCACAATAGGTGAAAATCCATGAAGTAGCAGAATTATATTTATTTTATTATTTATATATATTTTAAGGCTTTATACACCCTTCCCACACTACTATAAACCTTTCCCACCTTCTTATTAACCTTTCCCATACTCTTATAAACACTTCAGATGCTCTTAAACACTTTCTACACTCTTAAACCTATGTAATTTTAACATCATATAAAATTCTATATGGATACTCACCAGTGAAGTATACAGTTGCCCCTCACTACATCGTGGTTCACTTATTGTGGCTTCACTGTTTTTGAAAACCCTTGGTACAGTGAAGCTGCAGTAAGTGAACTGCGATATAGCGATGACTGTATTCATGAATAGGAAGAATAAACATCATTAGAATGTCCAGACTACCCAAAGCAATCTATAGATTCAACACAATTCCTATCACAATACCAATGGCGTATTTCACTAAACTAGAACAATTATTCCAAAAATTAATATGGAACCACAAAAGACCTTGAATAGCAATGGCAATCTTGAGAATGAAGAACGCAGTAATCAAGACAGGATGATACTGCCACAAAAGCAGACATATAGATCAATGAAACAGAATAGAGGGCTCAGAAATAAACCTTTATAGTAAATTAATACTAAATAGTAAATTAATAGTCTTTATTGTAAATTAATATTTGACAAAGGAGGCAAAAACATACAATGGGGTAAAGATAGTCTATTCAATAACAGGTGTTGGGAAAATTGACACATATATGCAAAAAAAATAAAACTAGACTACCTTCTTACACCATGCAGAAGAATAAACTCAAAATGGATTAAAAATTTAAATGTAAGCCTCAAAACCATAAAAATCCTAGGGAAAAAAATAGACAGTAAAATTGTAGACAGTTCTTGTAGCAATTTTTTTCTGATATATTTATTTGGGCAAGGGGAACACAAAAAATATAAACAAATGGGACTATAGCAAACTAAAAAATCCTTGCACAGCAAAGAAAACCAACAAAATGAAAAGACAACTCACTGAATGGGAGAACTCATTCACCAGTGATACGATACATTTGATAAGGGGTCAATATCTAAAATTTATAAAGGACTTAATAAAAACCACTAAAAAAACAAGCAATCCAATTTAAAAATGGGCAAAGAATCTGAATAGACACTTTTCCAAAGAGGACACACAGGTAGCCAATAGACATACGAAAAGATGCTCAATGGCGCCAATCATCAGAAAGATGCAAATTAAAACCACAATGAGATAACACCTCACACCTATCAGAATGACTATCATTGATATATCAATAAACAGCATTTATTAGTAAGGATATGAAGAAAAGGCAACCCTTGGGCACTGCTGGTTGGAATTCAGACTGGTGCAACCACTGTAGAAAACAGCATGTAGTTAACTCAAAACATTAAAAATGAACTACATATGACCCAGTGATCCCATTTCTGAGAATATATCTGAAGAAACCCAAAACACTAATTCAAAAGAATATATGCACTTCTAAGTTGACTGTAGTGTTATTTACAATAGCTACGATTTGGAAGGAGCCCAAGTGTCCAGCAGTAGATGAGTGCATAAAAAAGCTGTAGTACATTTACATGATGAAATACTACTCAGCCATAAAAACGAAGGAAATATTACCTTTTGTGACAGCGTGTATGGACCTGAAGAGTATTATCCTACATGAAATAAGCCACTCAGAGAAAGAAAAATACCATATGATTTCATTTACACATGGAATATAAAGAAAAATTAAGCAAACAAAATAGAAACAGACTTATAGATACAGAAGACAGACAGAAGCTCTCAGTGCAGAGAGGGACTGTGTGGCTGGGTGAAAAACATCAAGGGAATAAACAAAAAAGGGGAAAAAAGCATAGACACAGACAGCAGTATGGTAATTACAAGAGGGAAAGTAGGGGGGACAGGGAGAAGAGAGTAAATGGTAGCTAAATGGTGATGGGAAAAGACTTGACTTTGGATGGTGGAGACACAATAGAATATTCAGATGAAGATTATAGAATGTAAACTAGATGCCCACATAATTTTATTAACCATTTAACCCCAATAAATTCAATATTTTTTAAATTAAATTAAATAGGGAAAATTTAAAGCTCCTTTCACTCTAGTATTCTAGACCTGAAAAGCAAGCAATGTTAAGGGAAGGGGTGGGGTGGAAGTAATTGAGGAGTTTGTTCTAAATAAACAAGATTAGGGTGAGGGTCGGGAGTGAGGTCACCTAGCCTAACATTACATTCAGCTCCAAAGAGTGGGACTGGAGAGGTTTAGCAGGTCCTCTAGGAAAAATCCCTGCTGCCCACTGACAAACCAGATCATGCTCCTCTACAAAGCCAGCTCCATGGTGATACAGAGGAATTTAGAGGAGAGGGACATTGAGGAGCATAGTCCTGAGCTATTTTGGAAAACAAAAGGAATTTGGACAATATCTGCATCTTCATATTATGGTTGAAAAGGGAACTGCATTTTAGCAGTTGGTTGCTTAAATGTGTGTTGCTATTCTTAGGCTTTACTACAGAGTCTCCACAGAAACTTGTGAAGAGCATTAAGATCACACACACATTTCTGATTTTATAGCCATTAGCTGAAGCAGAGCCATTTGGGATTTATTGTGTTACACTTCTGAAATTTTGTTATTAATTATCCTTACACAGAAATTGGAATCCAGACGCAGTGTGCTGTCATAACAAAAACCATAAAATATACACATTAGTGTAGCTTGGGCAGCAGGCAACAAGCAGCTAGGTATCAGAGGACAGAGAGGCAGGGGTCCCATGTGTGCAGAGAGGAACCCATTCAGTGGCCTGTGCCTGTGCCTGCTCAGCAGCCAGAACATGCACCTGCCATCCTGAAAACAGATTATGCATGTGTGTGGCTGCATTGGTTGCATACAGAAGATATTGCTAGAAAGATGAACTGGGGAAGAATTGGCCAGTTTACAAAAATAAAACAAATACAAGGAAATACACAGCATTTCCAAATTCAGGGCCTTGCATCCCAGATGATTAATTAAAACTCTAAATTTGATAAAATAAGACTAAATTAAGGGTGTGGCAGTATAAATAAGTCTAGACATCTAATGTACAAGCATAATTACTATAGGTAATAAAACTATTGAGTACTGGAGACATACTGAGAATAGACTTCAGCTGCTCTCATCACAAAAAAAGGTAACAGTGAGATGGCATGTTAGTTGGCTTGGCTGTAGTAATTCTTTCACTGTGTATATTCATATCAAATCATACTGTGCACCTTAAATCTATGTAATTTTTATTAAAAATATATGAGTATATAAATTTAAATATATACCAAGCTAATAGATAGAAAATATACCTCATTATAATTTTTTAAATTTGTGATGATAAACATGTTTTTCTTACATTTATTTTTCTTATATTTATGTATATTTATATTTATTGGTCAGTTGCATGTCTTTTTGTTAAATGTCTCCCTCAAATACTTTGTCTTGTTGCTACTGAGTTATTCGTCTTTGTCTTCCTGATGTATGAAAGCTATTCATTATAACCTTAGGCCCTTTTCTTGAAATAATGTTTAACAGGCAGGGGAGATGAAATGTGGCTTTCCTACTTTTTGCTCCCCAAAGCCTCAACAGTCTGTTCATTAATTTAGGAAGAAGAAAAAAACGAAGAGAAGGCGAACACATTTGAAAACAGTCTCAAAATATGCAAGTATGGTTATTGATTCATGGGACATGCTGGAGTCAACTATCAGAAGCCAACTTAATTCTTAAGGGAGATGTATTGCCAAAAAATCTGGATGCTGGGAGTAAAAGACCTCTGTCTAAAACTTACAATCACTCTCAGATCTGCCCCTCCCACAAACAGGAAGTAGACTGGAAAGCTCTCCGGCTCTTGAGGAGAGAATGCTACCCCACACTTACTTCAGTCATTGCCCAAAAAATAAATAAATAAAAGGGGAGGAATCCCCTAGAGGACCAGGCCAGAGTCCACTGGAGATCAATGGAGAAAGGAACTCCTTTTAGACAACCTCATCAAGGATTCACCCAGGAGGATAGGCTACCTTCCAACATCTGGAAGATGTCAAATTACTGGGGATCAGGGGCTGCTAGGTTACTCCATTCTTACCTGTTCCAAGTAACAGAATTACTTGGAATCCCAATAAGTGTATTTGCTGTGATTATCCTGTCTGCTATGGATTCTGATGAGTAGGAGAAGCAGACAATTGCTTTTTTAGTTCTTAGATCCCTAAATCAAGAAGAGCCACATCCAGACCTAAAAGACTAGTAGTTACGGGGTATTAGCAAAAGATGCTGGACTTTGAGTTGAATGCTTACCAGACATCCATATATCCCTCTGCATCCCACCCCACCCCCGACATTAGGGCCATGTGGCTAGTTTTACCAATGGACTGTGACCAATTCACCTTCCCCATTTCTCTTTACCTGTGCTGTCATTACGTACCCTATGCTGATGTGTCATTACGTACCCTATGCTGATGTGTCATTACCAGTTGTGGCATCTCTGAACTATATTATAGTGTTCCACTTGCAATTTCTTCCCAGTTTTACCATATATTGAATACTTTCATTCATACTGTGTTTCACGGATATTTTTTTGTAATTAATACTAATATATAGAAAGAAATTTACTGTTTTTAAAAAATAGCTGTCTTTCTGAATTCTAGTAGTGTGCTAAGAGCTAGGAAGGAATTTTGGTTCTTTACTAATGCATCCAGATGGCTTGTCGGCTGGCTCCTTCTGAGTGTGCAGCAGACAAGCCCCTTTTTTGCTATTAGCATGTTGACTACAACTGTACTTACCCGGTGACAGGCTGAAATTACACAGGCAGCAGTTTACTTTCCTACACCCTGCACGGTAGTCAATTTCCCAGGATAAGCCACTCTTCCAGGGAGTATGTAATTTTGATGCCTGTTTAACTTCAATACTCTCTGGTCTGACACAGTAACTTCTCACCCTTTTTAGATGGTGTCATACACCCCTCAATTGGGTTTCTCCTCCCTGCTGTTACAGTCTGCTCCTGCCTGACATATTTAGAGAAACTGTTTCCCCAAAGCAGTTAATTTAATTGCTGTTGCACACGTGCACATACACATATTCTTTTTTCCCATTTTCTGACACAAAAAGAAACTGTTTCAATATTTCTTATTTCCCAGTTTGCTAAAATGTGTATGGGATGGTCAAAAGAAGGTTTACAGTTGTGGGTATGTGGAACACAGAGTTCATTCTTGTATCATTATTTATTCATCATTGTTTTACTTATTTGTATTAAAACTGAAAATCTACTTTTGCCCACCCCTGTATTATATCCTTACAAAGCAAACTTCTATAGACATGTGTACAAAACTTATAATGTCTAGATTTTTTGGAGGTATATCTAAAGACAGAATTAAGCAATAGCAATTATCTTCCAAATTGAAATAATCTACCATAAATAAGAATGTGCCACAACATGTAATCTACCATCAAGTTCTTTTATAAGTGATTGTTGAAGATCCATAAAATCCAACTTAGTGGTTCAGCAAAGCTCTTCATCCTCAGATCAGTGATCAGTCCTTAGCTCTGCTAAGGATTATCACCAAGAGCAACGGGTGTCATCCTATGAGGCAACACATCAGAAGGGGGAGCTGAGAAAACTATGTAGACACACAGGCCCACACACATAGCTCATCCCTCTCTTTCTGGAACTTACTCAAATCAGAAAGCCAAAAGGGCAACCCATCCAAAAATCTTTCCTGAATGTAGACATCCCATTCTCACCTGCAGCATGTACACTTAGTCTCATAGCTCATTTCTTTTTTGCTCTTTTCTTTGCAAGAAACTACTCTCCTAAAGCTCCATGAGCAGGCAGCTGGTTAGACAATGGCTTCATTTTCCTGTCTTTTCCTCTCAAATAGCCCCTCCATTTGATTGTTATCTTTAGGAATGTCAATAAAGAAATTTGTCTTCTGGAAAATCAACTTCAACTTGTTTGGGTCCTAAAAAGCATTTTTTCCCCTTTTCCCAATGCCCTACCTACCAATCGTGTTTACCAGTGCAATAAAATGTAGACAGCATGCTTGGCGAGGGGATGTGTGTGGGGGGGGGTCAGGGGTGGTGGGGCCCCATGCGATTCAATCCTGATACCGTCACATCAGAGAGACACAGGTCCATCAGCCCAAGCACCTGAGAAGAAGTTTCAGTCTCACAGCTCTCGAAGAACATTAGTGGAACACTAATTTACAACCCAGAAAGGGACTTCAAATCTTTCCTTTTATCTTCAATTCATAAACCACAACTACTCCAGAACCTCTCCAAATTCCTTATTTTAAAGCTTTTACCAAAATCTCTCTTTAATCTCTAGGCCATATGATCCAAAGAAAGAGGTAAGACATACATCTACACAGAAGCACACATAGAGGTATATGTATATAAAACGCCTTATGCACACTAGGCATGTGCACATATAGGTGCATATCTCTATATGTGTTCTCATGTGTTTGTATATTGCATACACACACAGTCCCCAAGCTCTGCATCACAAAATCTTATAAATTGGACCAGCAGAGGAGAAAATCTCCTCAATGTTAAAAAGAAGGGAAAGTGCACAAGCTTAGAAAAAGTTATTTTTAAAGAGCTGGGTGATGGTAAAACAAAACAGAACAAACTCTTGTGCTGGTGCATTTTTGTCCCCATCACAGTTATTCATCCATTCTTTTTTTTTTTCCTGTAGATTTTCAAGCTACTGTTTGCACATTGGTCTCCTCCTCCATGCCTAAATATAGTTCATGATGACTTTGTACTCTAACTCACCTTTCAAAGGAAAACCATTCTGAGAATATAAAAATAATCACATAGTTCTATGAGAAGTCCTCTTCTGCAGAAGAAGAGTATAACTGAGATAGCCAATCTTCTAGGCAAGAAGAAGATCTCAAAGATATATCCCTATCATTGTTTTAATTTTACATGAGTGTTTTTATTTTCCCAATTAGCCTCTAGGTCTTCATTGTTACACCTGCAGTTGGATTTTTGTCTTGTTTACAGATTTCCCCCAATCCTCAGGAGACCTCTGTAGGCACACCAAGATCTATGGACCCATTATCCAACATGAGCTGCCAACAGGTTGGATAAAATGAATACTAGCTGCATCAGACTGATGTCTAATTAGGGTTTCTTCTAAGTCTCTTGTAACAGGAGTAATCTCCAAAACAATAACAATGTATCCATTCATACAACTCCCACAGCCTGACACTGCTGGGAGGAGTGTCCTAACCCTCAGGGGCTGCCCTCTGTCCTGAGCAGGGGTGTCACTGACTCTTGAATCCATGAGTTTAATCTGTCTGATTCTATCCAAGACAATTACTTAGACCAACATCAGCTCAAAGTATTCATGACTAAGCTAAACTGAGCAGTGCCACTCTACGGGGCTCACAATAAACCAAGCACAATGAGGCAGCTTGCTTTCTCAAATGAAAACATTTGTCAAGCTCACTTACCCAAAAATAGACAGAGGGCGGAGACTTTGGAGTTACGTACAAGTCTGGCAGAGGCCATATAGTAATGACAATGGATGATCATGGGTAGAACAGAACACAATTTAGCTATGAAGCCAGAACTTCATCACGTGACTAGGCCACACTTTGCAGGTTTGGGAATAAAATTACCTGCAACCAAGGTACCCTTTTGGTTAATTCGGTTGATTCCGCATAGGGTTAAGGTTCAGGCATGAATGCTTACCAGGCAACAAATCTGATGGTGTAGCAGCCTTTAGAGTCAGACGGCTTTATGTCCCAGCTCTCCCCTTGACTCGTTGACTAGTCGTTTAACAGTGGGGAAGAGGCTTGCTTCTTCCAAACCTTCGTTTCCTCATCTCTGACGTGCCTAAAATACTAACAGATTATTTAATGAGTTTGTAAGGATCTGCCTCAAAGTAGGAACTCAGCAACAATGGCTATTGTTATTCCGAAGGGCCAGGTACTCTGACCCAGAGCAGGTGGCTAGTCCAATCCCAACAGAGGGTGTGGCCCACAAGGCATAGTATTGTGCCTTCTCTGGGGGAGAAGTTAACTACAGATCTCCAGTGGGGTCAAGCCCTGATGTTTGTATTTTTAGCAGTTCAACTGGTGCCATTAAGGATAAGATACGGAGACCATGGCTAGACCATCTTTAGTGCTGAAATTATATTAAGTGATATATTCCTTTCTGGTGGTTCGTAGTCTCTCTCACTTTCTCTCTCTCTTTTCCTCTCTCACACACACAATTTAGACCTTTAGCAAATTTTGTTTTTTGGAGGTTTTTAATTTGAAATATCCTAATATTAAAAATCCATGATTTAAAACTCAGAAATACACTCCTATAGAAACATTTTTCAAAGAGTGGTTAAACAACCAGTAACGTTTCCAAACTCCTGAAGTAGCCAAAATGCAGTACTTTAATTTGCATTGTTATGGCTTAAAAGGGCTTTTCCTTTCTTATATGACATTAAATATTCAAAACTGAACATGGCATCAAAGGCAAAATAATACTAAAGTAAATAACACATCCAGGTGAAGGACTGAAGACTTACTGGGTCTCTAGTTAATCACTCAAGTCATACAGTTGGCATTTTAGTTATAACTGTGAAAGCACAGCTCATGGGCATGGGGTCAAACACTGTGGGTGGTTTCATGGGCATCTGCCCACTCAGCTTCTGGAAGCTATTTATCACCTCGAACACTGTGTAGTTGAGTTGGTGAATTTAAAGACCCCTTTTTGAAAAAGAAAAGCCTTCACATGGAAAGGCAGTATCAGTTTACTTATTGTGTGTGTGTATAAAAGTATAATAATGATCACAGCTCTGATACAACTATAAACCACACACTTAAAAAAGAACAAAATTGCAAAAGCAACATAATTAAAATTAACATTAAATTAATGAAATGGCATGCTTTTGTTAAGTGAAACTGTCACCTGCAATGTGAATACAAAGTAATTTCTTGTGTGCAATTGTGAAATTTATGGGGTTATACCACCTTTTTGTTCACAAAATTCCTTTGGTGCACCCAAGCACACAACTTATATAAAGTCCATTTCTGTTCCTTTTTTAAAAAGTTTAGTTATTTATTTTTAGAGAGAGAGGACGGAAGGAGAAAGAGTGGGAAAGAAACATCAATGTGTGGTTGCCTCTCATGCACCCCTTACTGCGGACCTGGCCTGCAACCCAGGCATGTGCCCTGACTAGGAATGGAACCAGTGACCCTTTGCTTCACAGGCCCGTGCTCAATCCACTGAGCTACACCAGCCAGGGCTCCTTCTTTTGTTGATACTTGTTGCCTACTGGCTCTGTGGCAAGAGGAGATCCACAAACCTGGAGTCTCTGAGACAAGACAGACAAGAGAGACCCCAAGACCTAATTTTGCAAATGGCTCTGCGTTCTGTGTGAGGAAGCCCAGCCCTTGTATGGGCAGCATCCTGACTACTTTTTTCCTAAACAAATATTTATGAAACTTTTTTATATGGCTATCTACAGGAAAAATAGGGGTTTCACAACAGTGTTCTGGGGCAAAAAGCACAGCCTTCTTATCTTCTGGGAAGCAGAGAACTGCAGTCTGAGGGGCAAAACCTGGCCAGAGCACCAGCTGGGCTCCAGGATGCTCAGAGCTGAGGCCAGCTAGGCCTGCACTACCCGAAACACTGGGATTCAGTGCTTGGACATGGAGCTGGAGTGAACTCTGAAGACTGTAAATGCAAAACTGACACTGAATTTTAGAGACACAGTATGAAAAGAAAAGAATGTAAAAATCTCAATAATAATTTTATACTGATTACATATTAAAACATATTTTATTTAAGCCAATATATTTGAGATTATCAAAATTAATTTTATTTTTAATGTGGCTATTAGAAAAGTTATATATGCGGCCTGCATTCCATTTCTACTGGGTAGTGCTACTCTAGGCACTACTTGATTCCTCTCATTCCAATCCAGCAATGAGTCTCATTGGTTCCACGTCCATGTGCTTACCCCAGATACTTGTCCCTCTTCAGGGCAGCCACCATAGTGTAAGCCACTATTGCTCACACCTGGACACTTCTAACTGCCCCTGAAAGACTGTTTCTACACAGCTGCCAATATGATCTTCTCCAACCCTTCACACCCTATTTCCCTCTTGCTCAAAGTCCTTCAGTGGTTTCTGATTGCTGTTCAGATAAAACCTAAACATGTTACCATGGCAACAAATGCCGCATGATCTGCCCCCGCCTACCTCTCCCAGTTTGTGTCAGAATCTTCTGTTAAAGCATCTAGCCATGTTGGCCTACTTTGGGCTCCCCCAAAAAAAGCCCAAGCTGACTCTACCTCAGGGCCTTCCTTGTGCCTGGAAATCTCCTCTGATAGTCATGTGTATGGCTTCTCATCATTAAGGTCAAGGTTTAAATGATGCCTCCACAGAGAGGCCATCCTTGACCTCCCAGTCAAAAGCAGGCAAACTTAATTATATCCTCAGGATTTTTCCTTGTTGCACATATCAGTTTTTGCAATTACTTCATTCTTGTGTTTACTTCTTTACCACCTTTTTTCCTATCCTGGACCAGCAGACCTGATATATAGTTTATTGATATTTTACTGGTTTACTGGTATTTCTAGTATCTATACATGGCAGAGAGTGTGTGTGTATCTATATCTACATTAGGTATAGATATGGATATAGATATAAATGATATAGGTATATCTATCCTACTGGTAAGATATGGGGACCCTATTCATACATATTTTTTTTCAATGAATAAAGTTTTCTTAGGCAGAATCATGACCATTTCATTATGCACATTGGAGGAGGGTTGGAAAAGTACCTCTGACACACAGTGAAGATTCCCTGCTTATCCAGTCCAAGAGAAGTTGCCTCATAACAGTTATTCAAAATGTTTTTGCTTGAAACATCTAGTATTTTTTACTGTCAGAGCATAAATGAGAGCAGGAAGCAGAGGCTGCCTTTAAATAAGTGAATGATAACTAAGGCTGGATTGTTTTGTTTCAACCTAACAGAGGGTCCTCCCCCAGGATGTCACAGACAGATGTGGGAAATGATATACCTGACTGATACCTCAGGGGTGTGCTCCTGCATTTTTCTAAGAACTGTACCTGACTTCCGCCAAGATGGAGGCGTAGGTGGAAGCACTTCACCTTCTCACACAACCAAGTTTAAAAACAACAAAGTTATGGGAAATATAGAATCTAAAGAACTTGAGACACATGGTCATAAACTAAAGGGGGGGAATGGTGAGGGAGGGGTGTGCAGGGTGAAGGGGAATGAAGGGGGGAAATGGAACTGTAATGGCATAATTAATAAAATATATTTTTCAAAAAGAATAAAAACTGTACCTAGCTTCATTCCCACCTATTCTTAGATAGACCTGGCTTAGTTTGAACAAAAAAAGATAAATAAATAAATAAAAGAATGATTAAGAATCTAAGGTTTACAGTCTCAAATCTCTTATATCTTATAATCCCTAAGTCAATGCTATGTGCTGGGAGACAGTGAAACTATGGTCTTAATATAGATCTTCTTTCATCCCTAACTTTACTTAAAATTTTTGTGTTGAGGGGAAATAATTCAAACAATTATAATATCAACTTTTGAACAAACATAGATATAGAAGAGAATAAAATGAGAACTTTGTACATTTTTTTAGCTAAAGATTGATCCTTGCAAAAAATTTTGCACCTGACAAGCCACCCTGGTTACTCTCCCAGACCCAGACCCTAGGCAGTCACTTTCACTCTTCAGCACTAGGGGCCTGGAGGGGAAAATCTTGGAACCATTAAGACAGTTATTCTGGCCAAAGCATGGCTGCTATTCTCACCAGTGAGCCATACAGTCTTCCAATGTGGGGATGAGGTTGAGAAGTCTGACAAATTTAGAAAGCAATGATGTTCATGACCAAGAAGGCAAATTAATTCTATTTGCAGAGCAGTAACAAGAAATAGGTATTCTTACCTGATACTTTAAAACAACTTCAGATTTATGTCACTAAAATAAAAAGTTTCTATATTTATCTATACCACACTCCAGATAAATACAAACACCAAGCACAAAATATTTAAACCAAATAGTAAGATCATCAAACATTAGACTGAGGCACCAAAATGCAAGTACTATACTTTTAATCTGTACTTAAAGAAATCACATGGAATCTTTTGGGTGCTGGGGAAAATGTATCACATGAGCTCACATGTGTTAGATGAGAGCTATTAGAGAAGCAGCACTTTGCCTTGGAACCCCAGTACCTATTGCCTGCCTGAAAATGGTCTAGACTTCTAACATTTATTTGCATCCCATGGAATGTAAAGCCTACATTCCTAACTTGCTCACACTGTGCAGCCTCCCTTATAACCTTGTACAGTGATGGCTACTTGTTGGGAGTTCATTATCCACCAGAGGCTGTGCTAAGAGCCCTGCATACATCTCCCAGAGTCTCTCACCAAGCCTGAGACACAGGTGCTGTTCTTTCTCCTAAGTTATGATTAATACTGAGCCTAGTAATGCCATTCATTGCTGTATATGCCTACATTTTCTCTTCAGGGAGCCACACTGAAAGGGATGAGAAGGCAATGACCTCTCTTTCTGCCTCTTAATTCACAACCTTCTGAGTTTATGTAGCATGTCCAGATATCCCAGCAGTTCATCCACTTCCACATTAGGGACATTTTTTCTGTGTGAAATGTGCTCCTTCTGGGCTCAAGCAGAGAGGTTTATAAGAGCAATTCTTATTGTCCTCACACAAAGGAGAGGGGCTAAGAGTCATTGCTGTGGCAAGAGCTGGTGTTTGACAGACGACTTCGAGAGTAGTCAAGTACAGTTGGGTATAAATAACATCATTTAAGCCAGGATGTGGCTTGGTGACATAGCTAATTCGAACTGGGATTGCTTTGCCAGAACAGCTTTCAATCCTGTTTCATGTGATTTCACAGACCCTTGAACTGCACAGGGTTTCTTCACACCCACAGAGGTAATAAGTGACTTTTGAGAACACTTGCAAAGCGGGTTGGCAAAAGTTAAGGAAACTGGTAGCATGGAAGCTCTCCGGAGACCCCTTTCCTGTTCTGCATCTGCTGCGCCTCGGTGTGTGGAGAGGGGCCGTCACTTAAGTGGGGTGGCTGCAAGCCCACACACAAAAATGACTTATCAGGAGGTGTGTGGGTATGTCTCAATTTTATTAAGGGAGATAAACAGAAATGAAAGGGCATCAGGTTCACAGCAGTAGAAAGACACAGAGTAGATGTGGGGGTCCTGTTCATGGATTCTCATATCATCCAGACACATAAACAATGTGCAAATGCCGTGCATGTATTTGCTAAAGTTTGTACCAGTAATATACCTCCTGGGTATGTGAAGTGTTTGAGCTTCAGAAAATAGAGATTTATGATATCTTTCCCTCTCCTGCTACCTCCCAACCCTTAACTTAGAATTGCTAAATGTCCTACTATAAAAAGATACTGATATCCTACATTGTATGTTCCGAGACAAAGAGAAGCCCAGGGATAATGATTCAGAAATTCATAATCAGCATAACCCCAAACAAGATTTTTTGAAGTCATTTCTTGTGACTGGATTATGGTGGTGGATTCTACAGCATACAAAGGGACTATGTCCCATGGGAATTTATCAGTAGACTGAGAAGAACTCTATGAATAAATTATACAAACTGTGAGACAACATGTCAAAAGGGACAGAACTATTTGCTTGAAAAATCAAGCTAAGTAGACTTAAATCACACATGTTACCCATGGATCCAACAAATACTTATTGCTAGGTACCAAGAATAGAGAGGGAAACACCACAGTTACGGTCCCTGCCTCATGGAGTTTAGTCTGGTGGGAGAGGTGTTCTCCAGGCAGGAAACAAACATGGGCGCTGCTGCAATACAGAACACTGGTGGGAGGAGATGCAGAGCCCCATCTTGTACTCTAACATGCAGCTTCGCTCAACAATCACATCTCTCTTTAACGCTTCAGACTACTCTTCAAGATGTAGCAGTGAACTTGAATTATCTTTAAAACATCAATCATTCAGCAGTCACTGAAGCAGTGAATAGAAGCTGTGAGATATTCACATGTCCCATCGGTCTAAGCAGAGACCTGCAACATAATGTCTTGAGAGGTAGTGTGAGACAGTAGAAAGAGAGCAAGCTTGGGCATCAGGGAGACCTGGGTGCTTCACTGCTCAATCACCATTTGGGTATCCTCTGGACAATGCACTTAATCTCAGTGGGGCTCAGAATCATCACATGTTAAATGGGAAAGTTGTACCTACTAAAAAGTGTTTTTGTCACAATGAGCTAATGAAATGTGTAAAGTATCTGTCCATTGCTGGTCACACAAAACAGCTATTCAAAGAGACAGCTGTAATTCCCTCTGAGAAAATTCAGTCTCTCACTCTTATAGAGGGGCAGCATGGAAGATACCCACAGGCTTCCACCCAGGTGGGCTCTCTCTGGAAGCCAGGATAGAAATTCTCCTTGGCCATCTCCTCGTCCCACAGAAACAGAAGTTTATCTATTCACCCAAGATGAAAGATGCAAGGCAATCCCATAAAACTAACACTTCTCTGTCCTCCAATGCCTTTGACATTATAGAGAAGGTAGAGTTACTTCTTCAATCTTCCTCCAGTTATAACTTAAATTACTTTCATCGTACAAAAAGGTGAGTCCCTATGCTGATATGTCCATTGTATGATCTCTTAGGAAAGAAGTAATAGTTTATTTTTTAAAAAATAGATTGTACCCAATATTATCCACAAATTCAGCTTGTAGTGTTATGTACCCAAAATGAACTCAATATGGCAAATGTTGGTTGATAATCTATACAATACTGCGTTCCTAGCTCAGCTGTAAAATGTACCCGAAAAAGTTTCACATAAATATCTTAGTGAAGTATGTGCATGAATTTTCTGGGTTGATCTTTCTACTGCCTGTGGCAGTTCCTGTTTATTCTGAACAACTACAGCTCCTTCCACAGCTGCTGCTCTGATGTTTTTTCTGAGTTTCCCTCTAAGCTTGCATGTAATCACAGCCCTGTCACTCAGATGATTTTCCACTAGGAATATGTACCCAAATGGTCTCAACCAAATACGAATTTTGCCTTTTCCTAGAAAGACAACATCTAGACTTTCACTAGCTAATGGCTACTCCCCTCCTACTGTTACCATCAGTATTTAGCTAGATATTGAGGAGAAGGAGCAAAGAGAACAAGCTATTGAGTTTAATACCCTGGGAAGCATGAGGCTGTTTACTTCACCAGGACTCTGCTGCTTCACACCCTGAGGGATTATAGCAGTGCTCCACCAAGGGGATTAATACTCCTCCTTCCCCCCCTCCAGTACCACATAAGAACCAGGATTGTTGGGGAGCTTAAGGGGAGTTGCTGGAGCACACAGTCCTGTCAGTTTTAACTAGGGGCTGGACCTGTCCAAAGCCCTTGAAATCTGGGAAGTTGATTGGCTCTGTTGAGAAACCACCTGGTCCATTCCAAACCCAAGTTCCTGGTTATAACCCCAGGAGAACAAAGAAACTCCCCTTTGATCCTGACCTGCACTCACATGGTGCACATACCTATTCTCTCCATCGCCTCTGTGGCCTTAGCAGTCACATGGCCCGTGACCTCCAGGAGGAAGCTGAACACAGAAGCACAGCAATAAACTGCAGCTGGAAATACATACTAAGCTAGTCACACACTGGACTGCACTGGACTTTAATATGGAGCATAGACTCTAGGCAGTGGCCTTCACTCTACCCCTACTGAACATAAGATTTGGCTTTTTCCATGATGAGATGGATGGACATGGGACATTGAGAAGTTAGGAGGGGGACCCCCTTAATTGTATATCATCAATAAACCATATCACAGGGCCATATCCTCCAATGCAGGTCTTAGGAAATTTTCCTTTAGACACTGCAAGAACAGCATTTCCACCAACAACACAACCACAACTTCTCATGTACACTGAGCCCGTATTTGGTGCGAGGCATTATCATGTACCTTTGTCTGTAATATCTTAATCCCTTGCAATACCTTCTGAAGAGAATATACAATGGAAGTCATTTTCCAGGAAAAGTTGACCTCAGAACACATGGAAGTTTCATCCCAAATGGTAAACCAGTGACTACTGTACGTTGTTTATGTCTGTGTGTAAATAAATGATTGATGGGAACCGTGAAGTTTATGGCTTCCCCAAAAGGGTTCAGACTCAGAGGGTTTCTGCAAGGCTTATGCTCCCTGGGGACAGAGATCACATTGTTTTACATGTCACATTATATCCCAGCATATGTTGGAGAAGTTTGTAGGTTTTAATCACTAATTTGTTAAATTAGTGATTGAGGGGAGGCTTCCTCATAGTACTGCAGAGAAGGCATAATCATAAAACAAGCTAGAATATGACCAACTCCAAGGAGGAAGCACTGTGGGGGTGACTTCTTCTCGAGTCCCCCCGGTGCCATGGACATGAGTGAATGAGTAAATATGGCTGAGACAAGATGAGATCTGTTTAGGGGAGGAGGATTGGGCTGTGGCCAGTTTCTCCGAGGAGAAAAAGGCCCTGAGCACCCTCTTCCATAGCATTTTATTGGGTTGTAATACATAGAAATACAGGGTGGCAAGGATCAAACAGTAGATAACATTACAAAGAAATCTGAGGGCTTCAAAGTTTGAGTCCGTGTCTGTCAGGAAGAGTTTCAGAAACTGGGAGAGGTATTCATTTCCTCTGAGACCCTTATCATATGAATGAAAGCACTCTTAGCAGATTTCACAGGTTAATCAGCAAGTCTTTGTGATGCCAGATTTTTCCCCAGGGCATGTTCTAGTAAGGCCAGGAGCTACACCTCTCCCCATCAGGTATTCAGGCTTAAGGGGATTAGAGCAAGGAAGCACTTCTCCCAGGAGACATGGGGACTCAGGCTTTGTCAAAGCTGGGGGGGGGGGGGCACAAGAGTTCATTGCTCTTTGTTGCAGCCCCCCCCCCAGTCCTTCCATGAAGGCCTCCCAAGTGATCAAGTCTGGCTTAGGTTGCCCCCCCCCCCCCGACTGTGAGGGGTCTTACCCGTCATTGACTTCCGACCAAGTTCTGGGGGCAGGGAGAGGAACTGAGGCAGCGTTTGCTACCAGAGATAGGCTTTGTCTCCTGTGGCTGGCATTCCAGAGGTCGTCTCTCACCCTTAGCCACAAGGGGTAGAGATACAATTCCTAAAATCAGGCAGAGTGGTCTACAACAAAGGACCAAATGGTAACAAATATGGGTTCTTGCAGACAACAGGTGTGATATGAGTCTCAGCTCAGCCAGGAACCTGGGGAAGTTCAGCTATCTGTGTTCAACAAGGAACAAGAAGGGACAACTCACAGCATTTGGGGAAAGTTGAGACAATATTAAGGGAGCTACCTGGTACCAACAGGGGTGACATTGGAACCAAAGTTAATGTGGAGATAGAAGAGGTGTCTTTTCTAGCAGAAGAAATAGCTAAAATATATCCTGAAATTAGGGAATCACAGGGCAAGAAGAAAAAACCAGGATGAAGCTTGTTGGTCTCTAACAAAGGGTGTGTGGATGGAGACAGAGTGGGAAGGATGAGTGAGAAGCTAGTCCAACTTAAATCATACACAAGGATTGTGGGAGGTTATCCTGTAGGAAGGCATTCTCCAGAGGGGGAAACATGTTACCGGTGTCCACAAGTGGTGCCATGTGAAACAGAGACAGTACATCTATCAATCTCCTTCCAATCTTTGGTGAAGCCAAGGAGAAAGCCTTAGTTGATGTAGATCAATCCAGAACATCCAGTCCATGACAACTGTCTTAGTCAAGGTCTCCCAAGGATGGATATAAAAAAATACAAGGGCCATCACACTAAGCCAGGGCTTGCAAAGGCCCAAAATCACCATCTCTATGCCAAAAGGAATGAGAGGAGAGTTCACCACAACTCAGAAGGAGAGGCTCAGGTAGAACAAGCCACCTTAAAACAAGCAGTTGCTTTTGGTCAGGGTACACTGCCAGGCTTTGGTGACCCTGCAAGGGGGCAGCCAAGAAGAAAGGCTGACCCTGGCCAGCAGAGTCCACCTGTTGTGGCTTATGGTGAGAATGAATGCACAGGCGACAACAATCCTGTGGAGAAAAAGGGAACAGGCACGGCTCCTCTCTCAAGGGAAGAGTGCCTATGGATGTCTTGGCCACTCCCTCAAGAGAGGAGACCCTTGACCCTTGCCTAGACAGGCTTTTATTGTTTTTCTCGGGTCTTACATAAGAGAGAGATTTATTATATATTACATAGAATATTATTGTCTACGTTTTAGGTACAATCAAGAAAATGAAAATAACATGCAGAGGGGAATGACGATGAACTAATTAGCTCTGTCCTTGGGAAAACTCATACAGGCTTTGGATATTACCTTAAAGATAGACAATACACATTTGTTGTTTTAGACCAAGGTGATGGAGTGTTAGCAAGAGCAAGCCATAACAATCTATATGCATTTTCTAGGCCTGATTCCCATGGGAAAACTCAGTTTGAAGATCTGGCTCCTGCCCACCACTTTGCTTCTGTAGGTTTTCCATACAGAGCTGAGTCACATTTGCCAGGTCAAAACAAACTGGTTCCCTACAAAGGAACACAACCCAGGATCCATAGCTTCTCTCCCTCCAATAAATACCCTGCTGGGCTCCCATAGGCTGAGCCCCGAAGGAAACAAGAAGGAAAGGATTAGCTCACAGGGCTCAGCCTCCTTGGGGCAGAGAAGAAAGAAAAGGGAGGAAAATGGATCTGGAGGGGCAATGGAAGATGACAATAAATCTGGCCCTTTGTAAACAGAGAGAGAGCAGGCTTCTGGCTGCTTACAGGTTCAGGCGGTACTATCTAGCTAAAAGACACTACTTTTGTTTTGTTTGCTTTCCTTTGTATTTATTGTTACCTCCTATTTATGATAGATGATACTGGTTTCCATTTACTTAGAGATAAAGTTTCCTTTTAGAATGCATTTAAGTAAAAAAAAAGTGAGTCCATTTACAGATAAACATGAAGTAAACAACAGCACAAATGGAAAAAGAGAACAGCAATGATAATGGAGGTGGTATTGGAATTACTAATGTTTGGGAACCCTCTCCTAGAAAACAGGGAGCTTGTGCCAGTTTTTGAGCAGGAGAGTGATAGGATCAAGGCTATGCTTTGGGAATCTTAATGCAGCAGCAGCCATGCAACAGACAGCAAGGGAGATGGAGGCCTTTGGCTGTGACAGTGGGGCTGCAGAGATAGGGATGGAGGGGAGAAGTGGAAGAAAAGAGTAGAATCAATAATATTTGTTAGTTCATTGTATGGAAGGTGACAAGATATGAAGCAAAAGATTATAGCTGCTATCAACATTGCCCCTAAAGGCACTTATTACCAGGAATATTGGACTTATGCAGAAAAAAATAATATGACAATTAAAGCCTGCTAACAGATAGAGTTTTTATATAATTCATCTTGTGAGTCCATCTGCTATGAAAGAAAAAAATGAATGTTTTTATCTAATGTGTGCTGACAACCGATGCTCCTCCAGAACAGCTGCATTTGTTTTTCAGATTTGTAGCAGAAACATTGGGAAGGTCAGCCAGGCTGGGTGTCTAGCAGCAGGAGGGCAATTTTCCTGCTTTGGATGAGCATCTCGGAGGAGGTGATTTTTATAGTGCATCGACACTTTGGATGTTTATTTAAAGCTTTGAAATAATCCAGGATATCTATTTCCTGAAAAGACTATTTAGTTAGAAAAAGAATTCAAATAGAACTAATCATCCAAGTGCCACATAAAAATAATTTAAAATTATAGGTTAGGAATAGTAACAGCTCATCAAAGGTGAAACAAAGCTTTGATCTGGTGTGAATTTTGAGACTAGTTACTTACTTGATCCTGGATTTAAAAAAAAATCAGACACAATCAATTTGTAGATCATGCTTCACTTGTATAAAAATTACTTTCAATTACATTCTCTATTTCTGGTTCCCTGGGAGTTTTAACCATCATATTTTCAAATGAGCCACTGACTCACAGGCATTGAGAGAAAGGAGATCTATCAAATTATCAAGTCCCTCCCAGAAGGTATCTGGGGGAGTGTTTTCTGCAGTTCACTTTCCATTGCTTTGCTCAGTTCTGGCTTTCAATGACTCCAGCAATGGGACTCATCATCGGTCTAAGAGGCCCATGGGAGCCTTTTCTCAGTCTAAGAGTCTTCATTTAAAAAGAATATTCTGATATTAAGTCTTGTTATAACACTTGCTTCTCCCAGCGGAACTCCACTTTTCTCTGCCATTCTGCCCTTCAGCCCCTCCAGATGCTAGAAGTAGCAGTATCTTCTCACTGGTTACTCTTTCCTTTCCCTTTATCATTTCTTATTCTTTTTTATCTGAAAATTTATGTGCTTTTTTTTATCTGCTTCTCTGGTCTCTATCACCATAGTAACCAAAGACTTTAACAAGGCTGTTATTGTGACAGAGGCTCTCAAAGGCCAGTCTCTTAGCCTTGTGGCCTTAAACTCCAGTCCAGCATAATACTTTCCAGAATCCTGAGCACTTCAGACCTCAGTCAGCTCCCTAGATGACCAGATATTGGCCTGATAGCCAGGATCTGCCACAGAACTGCACATGATCAAAGGTTATGGTTGATGTGGTAAAGGTCCCTACCTCTCCAGGATAAGAGGATAATGAAAAAGTGGCTGGATATTTTCTAAAAATATTAGAAAAAACACAATTAGGAATCATCCAGTGTCTGCAGCTAACCATCTCTGAGCCTCTTTATCTCAGGTTCCACATTTGCCACAAGAAAGGGTTAGACGGCATGCCATCAATGAATGATTTATGCACTACATCATGAGAACACAATGCCAATTTCAAGTGACAGCAAATCCTCCCCCTACAATGGCCAGATTTAGCAAATACCAACATAGGATGCCCAGTTATGATGTATTCACTAACTGAAAATCAAATTTAATATGAGAAGGGCAAAATAGTAAGAAACTAGAAAAATTCCTTGGCAAGTGAAATAGGGAAATGAGACAGATAGCTGAACAAACTGGATGAGCAATAACACAGCCAGATACAGAAGGTTCACCTCCCTAGAGATAACATCTAGGCCTTATTTGTATTCTAGCTTCCAGCCCAGAGAAGCAGCAAACCAGGTGGGTGGCTGAGGCCAAGACCAGCTGCAATGACTAATAATGTCCTGCCTCAGCACTGACCAATCAGTAGAGACCACAACCCTGAAAAACTTATGACTGGTCTGCTGAAACCCTCCCCTGAGATTTCCCCTGCAAGAGAGAGATAAGAGACTCAAGACAAAGGACCCACTCCTAATGTTCTCCCTCTAGGAAGCAGCCTGAACCATTCCTTTTCTCTTCTTCTTCCCTCAATCCTTCTTCTATAGCCACAAATCTCCCAACTCTGAGGGACCCCGAGACTTGTAATCAGGGGAGCAATAGAAAATGGCAGTTTGTACCAGGCTAATCCACTGAACCTGTCCCCAAGGCCCACTTTTCTCTGACTTCCTAGTGAACTAAGGTAGCCAAGCCTAGGGTCTCCTGTTGCTTTTTCTATGCTAAGCCCTTCCTTGTTTACTGTTCCCCGCTTTAATAAACTTACCCTCATAGTCACCTGAATTCATGTTTTGTAATCTTTCATACATGAGGTCAAGAACCCACACAATACCAGCTGGCTCTAGGCAGACCCACTCACGGCCAGGTTCCCTGTCTGCTAATGCAAGTATGTCTTGTACAATATTTGGAATATACACAGTCATACCTGGGTACTTGGTGACTTCAGACCTCATCAAACCTGGTACTCATTACATTTTGATGAGAAAAAAAATGTTTCAGCATTTGCCACTTGCTTGGGACTCATTGCACTTGCTAGAACTTGTATGAGTAACGATGTCACCCTCCACCCCATGGATGCCAAGCCTGGTTGACCTTCCCAATGTTTCTGCTGCTAATCTGAAAAACAAATGCAGCTGTTCTGGGAGAACATCAGATGTCAGCATACATTAGATAAAAACATTCACGTTTTCCTTTCGTAGCACTTATCACAAGTTCAGGTACACATTAACAGTGAGTACTGAAGTGCCACTGTACTGAAAAATCATTCATGGTTTAACTGAGACTCAGTGTTAGCTGGGTGTCCTATATTTTGTTTAGCAATCCTCCACTCACCTCTGCATGTCATCATCTTGGTGGATAGTTGGTGTGTAGGTGGGCTGAGCAGAAGATTCTGGTCCCCATTACCTTTCACCCAAGTGTCCTGATAGAGCTCTCAAGGATTGGCTGAAGCTCCAGTCTGTTATTTGCAAAATGGCTATGCTTACTTCCTTCTCAAAATTCCTGACCAATCCAATATGACCAAAAGAGTGAATGTACAGTAAGTGCAAAATACTGTGCGTGTGAGTTATTAACAACATTAAACATGAAAGCACATGTCAAATGTGAGGACAAGGGGCATAATAAGTCAGCAATCCTGCACAACAAAAGCCAGCCTTCCTCTCAGGATTTCAGTGCTCTGCACAGTGTGCTGGCTCCATCTCAGCTCTTTCAACAATTACTCATTTACTTACTGAAAAATTCCCAGTGTCAGGTGCTGTGCTAGGTATTTCGCATGCATTAATTCATTTAATCTTCAGAACAATTCTGTAAAGATGGAATTGTGCTGCTTCTAATTTATAGATGAAAATACAGGCCAGAGAGGCAAAGTGAGTCATCTGAGTCCCTATAGTTCAGTTGTGAGAATGGAATGGCCACCAAATGATTTTCACAGATATGACAAATGATTTTAAAATTTATAGCTGAAAGCAAAGGGTGAAATATACCAAGAAACTCCTGTGAAAGAAGCAAACCAAGGGTCTTTCCCCACCAGGCAATAAGGCTTAAAGCCACTGTAATTAGGACGGTGTAGTATCTGAAAAGATGTAGACAAACAGATGAGTGGAAGAGAAGAGACAGTCCAAAAATATATTTGTGCCCATAACGGAAACCTGACCGACTGCCATGCAGAGCAATGGGACCAAAGAGGCTGCTCAATAAAGACTTAGAGAGTTGGTTAGATGGGAAAGTAAAATTGATTCTCTACCTCAAAAAACACACAAAAATTGAGTCCATGTGCATTAAGACCTTACAAGAATAGAACTTTAAAAATTTTAGATCAAAAGAAGGATGATATTTTTATCACCTCAGATTTCTTAAATGAAATGCAAAAAAAGCACTAAGAAAGATTGATCCAATGAAACTACCTTACAGTGAAGAAACTCATTTCATGAAAATCACAAAAAGAGTGGAAATATAGACACAGGTGGGAAGAAAATGTCCTGATGAGCGAACAGCCTCTAGACGTGCACTGCTTTCTACAGTAGCCTTGAGACACACGTGGCTACTGAGCAGCTGAAACACGGCTAGCACAAAGTGAGGTCTGCCAGAAGTATGAAACACGTGGCAGATTTCAAAGACTTTATTAATAAATTTTACACTGATAATATTTTAGTAATATTTGGGTAAATAATATAAGCTATGTTAAATGAAGTAATTGTTAAAACCAATTATATTAGTTTCTTACTTTTTTTAATGTGGCTACTAGAAAATTTTGTATTACGTTATAGTTTGCATTATATTTCTATTAGGCAGCTCTGACCTAGAACATATAAAGAGCTCCTGTGAGTTAATAACAATAAACAAAACTCAATAGAAAAAGGTCTTGAAGAAGTTTTTCACAGAAGAAACAATTAGCCAACTTGAGAAGACGCTCAACCTGATAACAATCCAAACTAATTACAATGAAACTTCAATGAAATATCCTTTACACTATTAGAGTAGCAAAACATAAGAACTCTAACATCTGACAAAGACAAGGGTGTGAAGCAACATGAGCTCTGATTGACTCCTCCTGGGAGAAGCACACTCGGCAGTAGGCAGTAAAACTGAGTGTGCAGCTACCCTGTGAAATGACAAACTGTTTCCCGCACATCCACCTGAGAGAATGCTTGCAGGTGTGCCACCTGAGACATTTACAGCAATATTTGTAGCAGCCTCATTTGTGGGCTACAGACTGGAAGAAACCCAAGTTTCCATCAATTCTACAGTGCTTAAATCAGTTCTGGTTTATTTATAAGACGAAAGGTTATAGAGGATGTTTAGAAAAGAATGAACAGGAGCTACATACAGCTAAACAATTTTAGAGACCTGTAGAGATAAATCTCTCTCAAGGGTGAAATGATCACAGAAAATTCAGAGGCAGCCTGGCTGTGAGGGAGGGCTGAAGTGTGAGTCGGGACAAATCCTTGTGAATAGATGGTGTCGGACACATTCTGTTTCTTAGACTGGGTGGGGGCTCCACTGGTGCTTACGTCCTCTAACTTAAAACGTAAATATACACTGTATACCCTGACTTTAAAGAGGGCTATTATTTCACAATTTAAAGAATTTTTAAAAGGAAAAGGAAGAGCATTACTCTGTGTGTATACAATACATTCGGTCAAAACTGCTGCCATCTATTTGCCTTTTAATAATGATCTCTCTGAAGTGGGACAAGGTTCTGTTGGTCTTTTCTCTACAAGCTGGCTTCTCTCTCATACCCTGGTCTATGTACTCTCCAGATTACAGATGATGTAAATTACCTTCTTGGAAAAACAATAAAATAAAGATGGCCATTTCTGTGTTCTGACTCATTTCAGCCACTTTCTCTGGGAATTGCACAAGACAGGAGGAAGCAGGGTGGGCCCTTGTGGGCCCTCCCTGCCACCAAGCTCAGAGCCCCAGGAGCATGTAGTGTCCAGGAGCCCAGTGTCTCCATCTCTCCACACCTTCAGTCCACTCCTCCTTTGATTTCCTCCTTTGAATTGTCACAAATGCAAGGTAATTGGAGATGCTCTTGAGAACTCATGTCTTCTTGTCAATGTTCTTCAAGATGTAATATAAGAAAATAAAAAGGAGCAAACTAATTATATCATTTGGAATGGCCACGTTTCACAGACAGTTCTGCTCCCTCAACCTACACCAGAGGCGAGAGGGTCAAAACAGCACATTGAGTCAGTCTGAACATTGGACCTCCACCCTGGTGCTGAACACAATTATAATATTTTTTAACATAGGTCAAACAACCCCAGAGGATATTTTCCCTGAAACTATTGAACTTAATCTCTTTTCTTTAGAAATACCAAATTGAATCTTCAATGGAAATATCCAGAATATCAGGTATAACTCATCTTCTTTAAATAGGAACAAAAATAAACTCACATTAGTTGTGTGTATGTGTTTTAATTCTGGCACCTGAAGCATTCCCAATTCACCTTGAAAATATCCTTCCCTCCACCTGAAGGCAACTGAGACCTTCCCTGAGCTAAAATACTAGCTAAAAGAACTTCATCGATTCTAGGCAGCCTTTATGTGGCTTCCAGGACCCTGATCTGTCTCCTCTAGGTGAGCCCCAATTCCAGGACAGGAGGAATCAATACACAAACCATTATTCTCATGGAGGAGCAGAACAATTACTAAAATCTATTTGCTAGTAAATGTGCCCTGTCTTGTAAATCATTGGGTCGTTAACCTTAACAATGGCACTGTGCCTTCTCTATCCAATTCAATTAAAGTAGAGAGGAAAGTAATGTTTAAGAATACATTTTGGGCAGAGGAATATGCTATTATAGTATTAAATACTCATAAATTAAACAATACATCTATTTCCCTTCTTGGAAGAAAAACATTGCACAATAAACACAGGGCAGAAAAGAAACAAAGAAGATTCTCAAGAAGATTAGAGAGAAAAGAAGAATCTGAAGGCATAGCAAGCACCCACAGCCACCCCTCCCTCTCACACTGCTGCAGAATTTCTGGTCCAGGTGTAGGATGGAACCCAACAGTGCTCAGACTGTCAGAGACTTTGGAGACAGAGATGTCTGAACTGAACCAAAGGGCAAAAACAGTTCACTACCTGTTCCTAGTCTGGCATGACTAGCTGAAAAATTCAATGCCAGCAGCAAGTAGAAAGCTGAGTCCTGACACTGATTCTCTATAGTCTGGGAGAGAGCCTTCTCTTTCATAAACATTTTGAGAGCAAATCAAGGAAAGCTCCCCTCCCAGCACTCTGTTTCTTTCAGTTTCCTGCTTCAGTGGTCAGGTAGGGATTAAGCAAGAAAACACTATAACAGGAAACGTGTCTCAAGAGTTATGGTATCTTTCACAAGATTAGCTAACATAGATACACACATTCATATTCTTCACAAGGGGCTCAAAATGAAGCTTCTCTGCCATCTTTTCTCCCATAAGTCCTCCAACTTGACCACTTTCTAGCTACAACCAGCATAGTTTAATTCACAAGAAATATTTGTTTTCTGTTACTGCCCCCCAAAAGTTGCCACCAACTTAAAGGCTAAAAACAACACACCTTTATTACCTGGCATTCTACAGGTCAGAAGTGCAATGCAGGTCTCACTAGGCCACAACCAAGGTGGAGGAAGGGCTGTTTGGACTCCTTTTTGGAGACACTAGGAAATACACTGTGGTTTGATCCGCAAGCCTGCTCATTCAGGTTTGAGGATCAAGGTCCCAACTTTCTCCCTGGCTGACAGCTGAAGGCTGTACCCAGCTTCCAGAGACCACCTGCATTTCTCGGCTTATGCCCCCCTATTTCTTAAAGCTAGCAACAATAGGTGGAGTCTTTTTCAGGCTTCACATCTCTTCAGGCTCTCCTTACTTGAGGAATCTCTTTAAATTTAGCCAGGAAATCTCTGCTTTTAAGAGTGTCTCTGATTAAATTGGGTTCAGCCAGATAATCCAGGGTAATCTTACTATCTCAAGATCCATACCCTTACTCAGTTCTACAAAATCCCTTTTGTCCTGTAGAGTAAAATAGCCCCTAAATTCCAGGGATTAGAGCACAGTCATCTTGGGTGGGGGTGAGACATATTATTCTACCTTCACAGAAGGATGGTGATCACACCAGAAGGGCCGATGCTGAGAATAAAAGAAGAGATGAAACCTGACGATGTCCTTTTCCTTTCCCACCTTCCCAGCACTTCCCTTCTCTACTTTGGAAGCAAACTTGGCTACTCACCACATTCCCATTCTTTAAAGGATGGCCTGGCTGTAGGCCTCTTCCTGGAGCTGGCCAGGAAGACCAACCTGCGTCGACTCAGCTTTCTCTGGGTGAAACGTTCTTTTCAGCATCTACTCAGTGGTTCCCAAACATTAGCTTCCATAGGAATCACCTGGGTACGTGTTCCAATTTGGAATCTGGTTCTGATGGGCTGGTTGCTGTTGGTAACTGAGTTCACCTGGCGTTCAATGAACTGGGACCTGAGTGGTAGAGGAAACTCTGCTGGTCATCCCGCACCCAATAGGCTTGGAGCAATTGAGGTACAAATGGGTCCAGAGAAACTGGAGCCCTGGCAGGTGTCCCCCAGTCCAGAGGCTCTCCAGGGCCTTGATTTATTTTTGTGGCCACAAGAGACTTGTTTCTTTACAGCACCCACGCTGTTATTTCTGGCACCCCAAGCCCTGAGGAGAGCCTCAAGGTAGAACCCATACTCAAGATGCCTTGATGTTATGTGTCCTGAAAAGCACTCACTCCCCTTGGAGTAAGTGGAAGGTCACGTGATCTTGAGAAATTTCCTAGTCGACACCCCGCTGGCCTCATCTATCAGGTGGGGGTAATAATAGTAATTGCCCCAGAAGGCAGTTACAAGGATTCTGGGAGATGCTACCTGAAAAGCGTGGAGCATTTTTTTTCCTGTGACCACACCTGGGCATGAAGTTAAATGGTACAAACCATCTGGAAAAACAGCTATTTTTCAAAAGCAAAAGAAATTTTACATTTAGGTAGTATTTTAGTCTGTTTGAGCTTCCATAACAAAATATCATAGACTGGGTGGCTTATAAACAACAGAAATTTCTTACTCATAATTCTAGATCAAGGCCCCCACCTATTCAGTGCGTGATGTTAGCCACTTCCTGGTTCATAGACTGTGTTTCCTTGCTGTAATGTCACCTGGTGGGATGGGTGAGAGATTTCTCTGGGGCCTCTTCTAAAGGAGCGCTAATGCCACTCATGAGGGCTCCATTCTCTTGATTTGATCACCTCTCAGAGGTCCCCCTCCAAATACCATCACGTTGGAGAGGTTTCAACATAGGAATTCTGGGGAAACAAACATTCAGTAAATGGCAAGCAGCCTATAAAATTCTCTTTTATGTGTGTGAGAGAGTTCTTCTCAAATTTTAAGAGTTTAAGAAAACAGATATTATGTTCTGTTAAAATCCTATAAATAAATAAATAAATAAATAAATAAATAAATAAATAAATAAATAAATAAATAAAATAAATAAAGAAGAGCACTGTACTTAAGCACTGGATAAAGGTGACAGCTTTGTTATTATTACCCAGTGTTGCCCCCAACCTGCTCTGGGACCTGGGGGCAAGTAGCTTTATCTCCCCAGTACTGTTCACCCTCCCCAGTAAAGAAAAGGAGGCCTTTACTCACAGGTGGTAAAATGAGAATTTTAACAAGGCATTTATTTGCCCTGGTGGTTTGCTTCATCATCAAAACCTAGGGTAATAAAGCAGGAGAGGTTATAGAATTGAAGGAAATTATATATGTACTATGTTTATGATATTCATTTTTAAGAACAAAGTTTGACAAATTTTTTATAAAGAGATAGTATACTTTTGCTTTTGCAGAACATACAATATTTGATTTAGATCAACATTTGGAACATTCAGGTTTAGTTTTAGTTAGAAGATGTCTATTCTGCCCCTTATTTTATTGTCTTTTACCAGATAATTGTGATTTACTGTCCTTAAAAGTGCATTTCTATAAATGTTTATGTCCATGGACATATCCGGAAATTTTTAATTGAAATTCAAGTTAATACTTGTGACATTTTGAAACCCACAAAAGAACTATGTATTTTGTTAAATAATTTTCTCTCTGAATAGAACTGTGTGATTTTAGACAAGTTACTTACCTTCCCTGCCCATCAGTCACTACCTCAGTTCAATTCAAGGCTCAAGTGTTATCTATTTCATGAGGATTCAAAGAGGTAAGCATATAAAATAAAGTAAGGGATACAGAGCTCTTAGCCCAGTGCCTGGTGCATGGAAAACAGTCAGAATCACCCCTGTCATCCTTGCCTGTTGTCACTAGAAACCCTCTCATCAAGAACATATCTTAAATAAGTCAACATCTATAGAAAGAAACCTGTCTGAGGAAACTAAAAAATAGTCTCAAGTTTAAAAGTAATTCAGCAAACTCATTCATGGCTTATAAACTGGAGGCCAACAGACCTACCAATTAGGTTAGGCTTAATGTCATTTTTTTAAATTTGAATGTATTTGAATCACAACTTTTCAGGTAACTGCAGCTCATTGCTATCTAAATAGAAAGTGGCTACACACTGTTGTCATTCTTGCCCTGAAGGCACTAAGCATCTGACCTCTTGTCTAAATCTGTGACGCTAGATTTTACTATTACAACCCTGGCTCCTCATGTCATGATCTCATTGTCATCAATATATCTGGAGGAAGAGTCCTTATCTTTTCAAAAACATATGGCCAGTTCCCAGAACTAATGTCATCCAAGGCTGCCAACAAATGATGTAATGAGACAGGTTAACTGCAAAATGAGATGTTTCCTTCCTTCCCTGCTTGTCGCTGCCAGACCTCACATGAAAAAGCTGTTTGAGACTCTGTTTTTACACATATGCGTACACACAGAGAAAGAGAGAGACAGAGGGGGGGGGAGGAGATTTGTTCTTTTAAAAGTATTGTTTCATTTTGAGAATTATGCTAACATTTATTACTAAGAGCTCAAAGGTCTTTGAGGACATATTCACAGGAGATTATCAGATGAAACTCTTCATTATGGGGTAACCTGGCTTTGGGAATGCGTCAGGTGGGGCCTGAGTTTTCTCTTCCATGATCAGGGTCAGACAAAGAGATAAGGGCAGAGGTCAGGCTAGCTGGGGTCTTGGATGGATGTCTCCATGATGTGATTTTTCTGTGTATTACCCCTAAAACTATATTAAGGTTGAGCAGCTGGTGAAGCCATTCTGGGCCATCCATCACAGCACAGGGTAAGGCCTGGCTGATACTTGTTCAGAATCTTCTGGTCACCTTACCTGGCCCTGGACCTATCAGCTGGTGAGTACTTAATGGTCATTGGTGTTTGGAGGTTACAGAATAGTCATTTGATGAATTCAATCTGCACAAGCAGTAGATTCAAGAGAATAGTAATATTGGTAATAACATTTTTAATATGAACAAGGAGTAATAAGCAATATTTTAGAATGTAAATCAGATCATATCACTTTCCTACACTGAAACCATTGTTTCCCCATTTGCCTGAAATAAAACCACCTCTCTAGACTCACTATTTTCTCTTATAACAACCTTATTGAGATAGAATTTATTTTCCACCCAATTCATCCATTTAAAGTATGCAACTCAATGCTTTTTATTATAATATGTTCACAAAGTTGTACAACCATCATCATAATCCATTTCAAATATTTCCACCATGCTAAAAATAACCCCATACCTATTCAATCACTTCCCATTTCTCCCAGCCTCATAGCCCCTGACAACCACTGACCTTCAGTCTATATAAATCTGTCTATTGCAGATATTTTATACAAATGAACGATATGTAGTCTTGTGTGACTGCTTCCTTTCATTTAGCATAATGTTTTCAGGGTTCATCAATGTTGAAGTATATGTCAATACTTCATTCCTTTTTATGGCTGAATAATATTTCACCATAAAAATACACCAGATTTTGTTTATCTACTTATCAGTTGTTGACATTAAGTTGTCTCTAGTTCTTGATATGACAAATACTGAGGTTGTGAACATTTTTGAATAAGCTTTTGTGTGGATATTCTCTTGGATATGTTCCTAGGAGTGATATCGCTGGATCATGTGATAATTTGGTATTTACCCTTTCTTCAATTTGGGGAAATTTCCAAGCATTATTTTTTCATATATTGTTCCTGCTCCTTTTCCTCTCTCTTTACCTCTTGGACTTACAATGTATAAATAACTTGTATTTCATCAAAATTAAAAAACTTTGTTCTCAAAGGATACCATCAAGAAAGTGGTAGCCACTCTTTCCCAAGGGGGCAGCACCATTTTGTATTCCCACCAGCAGTAGAAGAGGGTTCTGATTTCTCCACATTCTCAGCTATGTTAGTTACTATCCATCTTTTTGGTTAAAGCTATCCCAAAGGTCTCTTCTTAGGGCTGCTTCCCTGTTGGACAAAACCTTTGTGCTCACACCTAGAGATGGTGTCAAGGACAGTGATCTGTTTCTCTTCATGACTCCCTTGCTTTAGCAGCAGGGTACTGGGTGATCTTATGTTTCCAGCTTGCCTTCCTAGTGTGGAAACTTCAGCTGATGAGCAAGCTGGGTGAACGTAGTGGGACCCCATATATTCAGTCTGCCATACCTGGGGGTGGGCCTCTACCCCATGAGTGGGGGCTGGATGGAGGTAGGAGACCCCAACATCCTGGCAACATTCACCTGAATTTTAGCCTCTGCAACATGAAGTTGTGGGGGAGGGGAAGGAGAGAATGAGTCTTAACTCAAGTACCATAGAACACTCACTATTCTTACCAAGAATTAATAATGCTATAAGCATTTTATATGTATGAATTAATTTCATTTTGACAGTAATCCTGTGAGATAGATACTTATTGTCTTCATTCTACAGAGCAGTGCTAAAATTTGTGCTAAAATTTGAACTCAGGCAGTTTGATTTTAAACTCATATCATTAATCACTTCATTAACTTGCTCAATATGACATAGGTGTTCACACACATTAACCTATTCATTTATTTACTGGATTTATTGTGTAAATTGACCATCTCAAACCTGAACTATGATAGAATGCCTCCTCAACTCAAGAGAAATGTTTTTAACTCTGTACACCCATAGGCTGTTGGCAAGTACCTCAACAGTCATTAGAGAAAATAGCGAGTAATCTAACTTGTTTTCTGCACAGGATGTACTATAGTAACTGCTCTCGGTAAGCATTTTTAATCTTTCATATGTGCTTTGCACATTTCCCTTTAGTGAACCATACCTTAAGATATAGGATTTGAACAATTTACTAACCTTCTTTGGGACAATTTGTTATTAGTAAAAGCAAGTTCCGGGTGATACAGAAGAAGAAACTGAGAATGAACACAGGCAAAGGAAGCAGACATGCTCCAATAAAAGCAACATAGTAATGCTAAACCACTTAAACACTGACATTGTTTTGTTTTTGAGTGATATGTGAATATCCTGGTCCATCTTGATTCTGAAATAGGAAGGAAATCTGTGACCATGCACCCCAATACATATGCTCAGAGAAAATGAGTATATCACACATAGGCCTGACTTGCTGATTGATAAAATAATGAGTACATAGAATAATGACCCCTAAAGATATCCTTGAACTACACCTTGGAACCTATGACTATGTTGGGCTACAAGGCAAAGGGAATTAGGTTGCAGATGGAACTAAAGTTGTGAGCTGGTTGACCTTATTATCCTGCAGTATTCAGATGGGCTCAGTGTAATCACCAGGGTCCTTAAACATGGAAGTGGGAGGCAGAAGAGTCAGTCAGTCAGAGGAAGATAACACTGCAGAAGAAAAGCTCAGAGAGATGTAATCTTGTTGACTTTGAAGATGGAAGAGTGCCTCTACCCTATGAGTGGGGGCTGGATGAAGGAAGGCACCACAAGCCAAGGAAGGCAGGTGGCCTCTAGAAGCTGTAAAGAATAAGGAAACAGCATCTCCCCTGGAGCTTCAAGAAAGAAATGTAGCCAGGCCAACATCTGGATTTAAGCCCAGTCCACTAAGACCTGTGTTGAACACCAAAGACTATAAGAAAATAAATGTATGTTCTTTTAAAACCACTAAGCTTGTGGTCATAGAAAAGTAACGTGGTGTCAGGTGAGGCAAGGAGCTAAGAATGTCCAGCCTGGAGAAGTTTATAGTCTGCAAGGCTCACTCTTCCCTGGCTGAGTGTGACCAGAAATTGTATGGACAATTTAACACAAAAACAAAACAACAAAGCCTTGGTTTCTTTTTCTTCCCTTGTCTTTTTTTTTTTAACTAGCTCATTTCTTATTGTATTTTTTTCCATTACCATTTATCTCCCCTATGCCCTCTTCTACCTCCACCAACCCCCATTGCCCCACAAAACCTATTTCTAATTTTAGTAGCTAGAGTTCTCGGGACCTAAAGTGTCCAGAAAATAGTTTCTCTTCCTCTTTCACTTTGCCTAATAGGCAGCTTTTGGAAAACTGTAAGAGGTATAGCTAATTGTCAGAATCCCTTTTCTCTCAAGAGTGCTCACCCTGGGCCAGTATGAGGTGGCCCTCACATGACCAGATGTCGGGGAGCAAAGACTTCCAGACAGGGGAGCTCAGAGACTACCATCACCCTGCCGGCTGGCTGCTCAGAGAAAACGTGCAGATAATTTTTTTGATCTGGTGCTGTTTACAAAGGTAGGCTTAATAGTGGAAAGAGTTCACTGCTCTCTGATCTTGGTTGTGTGTTTTTCTCCATCTTCTGTCAAGTTTAGCTCTAAGAACAAACAATTGCTGGTGAGCTGTTACGTGAGAACGCAAAGGGCAGACAGCAATGAGCAAACTCCCAGGTGAGGTTGAATGGAGTCCTAGGAAATGTGCTCTCTGCTAACTGCCCAAGGGAGAGGGTCCTGCTTCCAGAGAGTTTTTAAAGCACACACAAGGACTGGTGTGTTTAGCCAGGCATGTCTGCATGCGAGTTACATGATCCTGCACAGGTTACTCAACCTCTAGGAGCCCCTCTTGTCAGTTCAACCAACATGATTACACCCAACTGACAGAGTTATGATGGGTGCTCTGGGAAGGCTTCCAGGAAGGAAAGAACAGAGGCACTCCAGCTGGCTGAGGTCAAGGGAGGACAGTGGGATTGATGCGAAGATACACAGAGTCTCACAACACCCTACAGCACAGCCTCTGATGGGTTCTGGATTCCAGATTCTGGTTCACTCCAGAACCTACCTACCTGGAGTCCATGGAACTTTTATCTATCTATCTATCATCTATCTATCTATCTATCTATCTATCTATCATCTATCTATCTATCTATCTATCTATCTATCTATGTATCATCTATTTATTTTTGGCCTAATCTCTTTTTTTAAATATTTTATTTATTTATTTTTAGAGAGAGGGGAAGGGAAGGAGAAAGAACAGGAGAGAAACATCAGTGTGTGGTTGCCTCTCATGTGTCCCCTACTGGGGACCTGGCCTGCAACCCAGCATGTGCCCTGACTGGGAATTGAACCAGTGACCCTTTGCTTCACAGGCCCGTGCTCAATCTACTGAGCTTTGCTAGCCAGGGCTATTTTTGGCTTAATCTCTTAATTCTCTTACTGGATTTCTTTCTTTCTTTCTTTCGTTCTTTCAACTGAGATATAATTGGTACACAGTAGAGTACATAAATCATGAGTGCACAGCTCTGAATTTTTCACACACCCTTTTAATTACCATCCACATCAAGATACAGATGAGAGATCGGCAAACTCAAGCCAGTGGGCCAAACTCCTCTGCCGTGGTTCTTGTAAAAAGTTTTATCAGAATATTATCACGCCATCATTTGCATCTTTTCTTTGGCTATTTGAGTAGTTGCCACAGAAGCCCTGTGGCCTCAAAGCCTAAAACAGTTACCAGCTGGTCCTTATGAAAATATAAGCCAAACCCTGAAACAGAGCCCACCCAGCGCCTCCTCTGCTGCTGCCTATTAATATCCCTCCAAGATAACCACTCTTTTGACCTATATTACTATAGGTAGTTCTGCTTGTTATAACATTTATATGAATGAAACATTATAGTCCACACTGTGTGGCACTATCACTCTTGAGCCTCACCATTATTGTGACTCGGTTACATTCCAGGCACCCTTGCTCTGTCCTGCACAATAGGCTGGCTCCTCTCACTGACAGCAGGTGCTTCCCTGATGCTGGTTCCCAACAGGGCCCTCCCAGAGCACTCTGGACCCTCTCTCTGTAGTGCTACGTCCTCTCTCTCCCCCTCTCTCTTTCATGTGCTTCTGAACCATAAATGCCATTGAAAATCCGATCAGAGTTAAGGACTCTCTCTTCTCAGATAAATACAGTTGGTGAAATGTTCACCTAAATAGTAAAACTTGTTGGTTTTTCTACCTGCATCAGTCAGAAGGATGTCAATAACCTACCTTGGATTTAGAAAAATAAGGGGTGAAAGAGAAAATACACTGTTATCATTTAGCTTCACAGAAAACAGTAGATGCAGGCCATGTACCTCTGTGGTGGCAACGAAAGGGGTGGGGCTGGATGCTTTCCATTCAAAGGACCTGATCTGGAGTTAAGTGTACTCTTGAAGACAGGAAAACATGGCACTGACCTGACTCTCTAGTTGCTGCAGAGCCTTGAGAGCATGAGCCTGGCTTTAAGATGCTTCTCAGATCACCCCTCCAGGAACTACACAGCTATCATTACCACAGGACAATGATGGTGTCAGCGGCTGACAGTGGGGACCAAGCTTTAGCCAAGACTGTGTGGCAGCAGGAAGCATCAGCAGCAGTGCACTGATCAGTTTCTGGAGCTTTCCTGGCTTAGATGAGGGAAGTGGACACTCCCCCTTAGGGCAGGGGAACCTCGGGTTCTTGGATTACTCAGGGAGTGAGGGAGATTAGAAGGTAACAGTAAAACATCAGTAAAGGAGATGAATAACAGCAATCACTCATTTTTTATTATTTTATTCAGCAAATAGAAGATGAGATTATATTTGCAACTCAAATTAGTGATGCTTTTCATACCACTTGTATGCATAAACACAAAATTTCACACATAACCTAAATGGGTTCAGGGACTCCAGGCTGAGTGTCCATTCCAATTCCATGCTTTCTGCTTCAGCTCCCAGTGAAAATAGGCAGGGCCTTTCTGTGCTTTGATTAAATTCCCAAGAGGATGTTATTGATCAAGTTAATGTTTTTAATTAGGTCACACAAATCATGGTCTCTAGCCATTTCACGGAGCAGCTGTCCTTCGGTCAGGCTCTCAGCCCTGAGTCGATCAAATAACGCAATGGAGGAGAGGGTGAAGCAGGGGAGCTGGGGGTGGGCAGTTCCCCTTTGCAGGAGGTGTGAGCAGGGCACATCTGTGACCCTCATATCCTGTCCAGGAGGCTTGGGGATGATTGATGGTCATTGCTCGGTGAATACAATGTAGGAACGAAACAGAGTCGATAAATGAGCACTGTGATTATGATAATAATGATAATGAAGAATTATCATTACTCAAGATGTGAGTCAGCCCCTAGACAGTCACTTCCTTCTGGAGCACTTTCTGCTGCTCTTTCCCTCAGTGATGGTGGCGGCATTGGCAAGTGTTTGAGAGCAGATATTAAATGTACACAGGTTGAGAGGCTTGTGAAATGTAAGCATTTGAGAGCAGATATTAATGTACACAGGTTGAGAGGCTTGTGAAATGTAAGCATCTGACAAGGACATCCATTTAAAAAAACAAGAGAAGAGAAAGTAAAAGTGCCCCTTAAGTCATTAAAATGTAGGTAGGGTTTTGAAAAATGAATTGTTTTAAAAAATACTTAAATGAAGACTAAATACAGATATTACACAGCAATCTGAATAGGAATATTATCCAAGTAATTATAAATGTTGTTCCTTTCACCTCATAAATTCATGTAATTAAACTAATGTTGCAGTTTGCTCTTGCATGATGGCAACATGACAGAGTGCAGAATTTATACTGTTGTTGGCTAATTAAGACAATGTGGGATTCTATTTCTTATTTTCTCTTTTTACCTGTATTATATTTTTTCTATTACCATTTAGTCCTCTTCTATCCCCCTTCCCACAGCAGTCACCACATGCTGCCCACGTGCGTGAGTCCTTTTTCCTTTCTGCTCAATCCCTCCGTCCCCTAAACTGCCCCCTTCTGCTAGCCTGTCTCTATTCGACTTGTTAGTTCAGTTAGTTCATTAGATTCCACATATGAATTAAGTCATACGGTATTTGTCTGTTTATTATTTTCAATGTTCTTTTGAATTTTACACTCAAACTTTCCCTCTTCCTCTTTCAAAACCTGATATCTAAGTAGTTATACGTAGATCTCCTAAGTCAGAACTTGAATGTGGCTTCTGCATTCTCTTTTCACCCCAAATTAGTTAGGTGTCAGTAACAATTCACAAAAAAAATAGAACCTGATTCTGAAGAAGGGGACCAGGAGGTCCCCTTCTCATTGGTCCCCTGAATGAACCAATTAGTTGGTTCATTCAGTTCTCAACTAAGAGGGACATAGACTGGCTTCATGATGAGACAGGTTTAGGCTTCTTGAGATTTTATTTTTATCCTCTTGCTTTGGGGAACTCTGTCTAGAGAAATACAATTTTCTCCCAAAGGTGGCAAGATGTTATAGAAGAAGTTCAATGACTATCTATACTTTAGCCAACTGCATGTGTCATTTATGCCATTTCAGTCCTGGCTTCCTCACCTATAATGTGAAGGGCCTACACAGATGGCCCTTCCATCCATCCACTGGTTCATCAATCCTGCTAGCATATCCTGAGTGCCCGGAGCACTCAGGCACTGAAGAATAAAAAGTGTTTGGCTGTAAAGAACTCACTAGCCTGGAAGAGAACACTGCACAGAGCTTAAGAGTCCAAATTCTGGAATTAGACAGCCTAAGTCCCAGACCCCCCTTCTTGCCATCTGTGGACACCAGGATAAGTTCCTTTACCTTTCAAAACTGTGTCTTTATATTTACAATTATGATATTAATATAATGTCATAAGATAGCCATAAAAGTTAAACAAGATAATGACCTACAAAACACATTCCCTAGTAGAACCATCTATATTAGATAAACGTATTTAAATTGCTCTAATATAGCCATATAAGGAATTGTTGAGGAGCACTAAGAAGGGAGGCTTTAATTCTATCTGGGGTGGACAGAGGAGAGCAGGCAGAATTTCAGAGGAGGTGATACTGAGTCGGATTTTGTAGGATGAGTGGTTTATAACACAGGGAAAGAGATAGTGAGGGCAGAGGGTGCCAAATGTGAAAATTCACTGAGAATGAACAGAAATATATAATTTTAAATCCTTACCCAAGGATATGTTAATTGATTTGAGAGAGAGAGAGAGAGAGAGAGAAACACCAATATAAGAGAAACATTGTTTGATTACTTCCCACATATGCCCTGACTGGGGATCAAACCTGCAACCTTTTGGTTTATAAGACAACTTTCCAACCAACTGAGCCACCCAACCATGGCAGAACAGTAATATTTTAAGGCTAAATCATTGATGCATGCAGGAAATGGTACAGAGGAATCTAGAGAGGGATTTGGGCCTACTTTATAAGCAGCATATTAGTCAGAAGGCTTTTAGTTGATAATAAGAGAAAACGCAGCTTCAACTGGCCCAAACAATAAAAGTGGTTTAGTGTTTTGGGGCTTTTGAAAACACAAATACCTGGATGCTCAGATTTAACACTTGTTTGATTCCATGACTCAGACATATCACCAAAGAAGTGGTTTCTTTACATTTCTACTGTCTGCTCTTTTGTAGTATCTTCTTCATCCTGATACCTCTCATTGTCACAGAGTGGCTTCCAGCTGCCAAGGTTACATGTTTTCCAAGAAACATCCGGGGAGGAAAGAAAGCCTGTTACTGAGACCATCTAACAAGAGACCAACTCACCCCTGAACCAATCTCTGTGGCTAGGAAAAGACGTTGGTTTAGGTTTGGAACATCTCCATCAATCACTGTAACAACAGGCAGGGGGCTATCCTTTTGACCTTGACGAATCAGAGACACATTTGAAACTGGACAGCCAGTCTCTGTAAACCATGTGGCTGCTACAAAGATGAAAAAGGAATGGGATGGCTGTAGAAAGACTGACCACATACTTTATCCCAGAACCACTGTAAGTGATACTTTAGAATTTGGAGTTTATGTTGTGGTCAACAGGAAGTCCCTTATGGACAAAGAGCCACAGTTAGAAATAATTTTGGAGGCCATATTGGTGCCACTGAGGCAAGGAGGCTATTTCATACCTAGTTATCTCTTAGGTTCCCTGTAGAGCAAATAATCTAACTCTCCTGAGCAAACAGATATTCAGGGCACACACCATGCCTCACAGAAACCTTACCTCCCAGGCTGAATTTCAACTCAGAGTGTTGAACTGCTCACAGCCCCTAAGCTGCTGATAGTAAGAACCTCTAGTGATCAGGAAGACATACTTTCAACACCTGTCATGCTAACACCCCTGAAGATTTGAGGATTGTCCTCTGAAGTCACAGGCAGAAGGCATAACAGTCACAGAGAGAGGCCACTGGCATTTTTTGCTCCCCCAGTAAAAAGAAAATGATTCTGTGTTCCACACCACTCCCCCAATCCCAGAGTGACCTCTGAAGTCCTCTGTTTGATACCCACCATCATGTCATTTAAATAACATTTCAACCAAACCCAGAGAATGTGCTTTCTCACTTAAGAAAATTAAACCAACTTTGGTAACTTGGATTTTTCTATGGCTCCAACTGAGGGCTGAGATTATGTGTGCAGATTATGTGAACATGTTTCCAGAGAACTTGAACAAATTCACGTTTTTAAAAACATACTAATTTCCTACTGTGCAGTGATCACAGCAGTGCTTCTTTGATTGTGTTTCAAATGACAGCCTCGCCACCACCCCCAGAGTCCTGATGAGAAAACCTTCCAAATAAATGAGCTCCATGCAACACAATACCCAGAGAGGCTTCCTCCCAGACCCATGTGTTCAAGGGGGAGGGGACTCACACACACATTTTTCCCTCCATATACTAGCACTAGGGAGAAGATAGCTTAAATTGCTATGATTTGTGATCAGGAAATGAATATGTATTTTTATTGCCTTATTCATTATATAGAGTACAAATTTGCTTACAGCAATCCCAATATCATTTGATATGAATGTTATATTGCACTTTAGCATGCACAACTTCTTGAAGAAATATTTTACAAAGAGATTAATAATGGGCAGTTTTAATGTATGCTTCTAGCATTCTTTGATGGAGCAAGTCTATTTCCATCTTTCTCCCTGGAGCCAGTTTGACACTGGGATGACATGTTGATGACAATGTTTCACAAAAGAAGACATTCGTGCTCTATAATATCTATACTCTGGTTGAAGTATGGAGCCTAAAACTGGATGAGAGAACTCATGCAAAGTAACAGTGTCCAGAGGGGAGGGGGAGAGAATTTCAGGGGGAAAGGGGAAGGGTTTACAGGAACTAATATAAAGGACACATGGACAAAAACTAGGGGGAGTGGAAATGGGAGGGAGGTGGGGAGGGCTGGGCAGGTAGGCTGGGATGGGAGTAAAAGACAGAAAACTGTACCTGAACAACACTTAAAATTTTTTTGAAATTAAAAAGAAAAATAACAATAAGCTAAAGGCAACACTTTGAACCAGGGTAATGGAAGGAAAATGTGTATATAAAAATGGCATTATCCTTAGAATAAAATGATTAAGTGAATTAGATGTTCTTCAGGTGGGTGCAAATTAGGAAACATGGGAAGTGAATTTTTCTCACCAAAACTTTGTATGAGGCAACATCTAGGACTTTCCAATTGCAGCACTTGTCCTGCTTCAATTTCCTTCTCTTTCTGAAACTACCCTGTCCATAGTCCCAGCTCAGATAAACAGAACCAGCCACTGGGCACCACTGCTTAGAACAGAGGTGGCCACTAACCCCAGGCTGGCCCATTCACAGGTTTGCCAGAGACCATCTAAGTAGCCTAATACAAAGGGATCTGCCCATTAGTCAAGAAGATGTCTCTTTCCTCAACGGAAACTAAGAAATTCCCACAGGCCTGGAGAGTGGGTGGTGAGTGAAGGGGAGCAGCTGGTCTCCTCAACAGAATGCCAGACTGTTTGGCAGATGAAAGAAAAGTATCAAGGAGTCCCGGGTAAAAGCATACATGGTGCCACCTAGAGTAGGGCAAAGGGACAGGACGGCTACCTGGGACAAGGCATTTGAGCCAGGCTTGGAGATGATTCAAGTTCACCAGGCAGAAAAGAAAGCAGGACCAGGGCCCCCGGGAACAGCATTCTAGGCAACATGTTTGATGTGAGCAAAGCCATGGAGATGTCACAGAGTTACCTCAAGATGAGAGGCCTGCCTAGCTCCATGGAAAGGTACAGAAAATAAAGAAGGGCCTGGGGTGACAATGGTGAGCCACTGGGGAGCACATGGTGGGGAGATACCATGTTCTGATCTGGGCTTCACAACACTATTTTGGCAGCTGAAGGGAGAGACAGAGAATGGAGGCAGAAAACCTAGCTGGGACAGTGATGCTGTGGGAGGGAACAGCACCCCAGTGTGGGAGAGCGGAGGGGCCAGGGCTGAGAGCAGAGCAAGTCTTCAGGTTCCTGAACAGCGATGAGCAGGAGCAGGCCCCACAAGAGCAGCCCTTGAGAGCTGAGGGTGCACATCTCTCTAAGCACTGCGTTCAGTGATTTTATGCCGCAAGCTGGAATGTGACCATGAGGGGAGTGTTTAACCCACAGGAACAGGCAAACCCTCAGGGCCTTTTCCCCATCTTTCTTGTTCTATTTTTCTGGAGAGCCAGCATACCACTACCAGAAAATCAGTCAGTAATTCTGGAGAAAAGGGGAAAAATGTATTTGCACTTTGCTCTCCTTCCACTGCTTTTGAGTAGATTGCTAAGCGAGTCTGTACTGGTGGGAATTCTACGTAAACCAACAGCGCAAGAGATGCCAGGACCCCAACAGCATGAAGAGAAAACAAAATTCCATCTTCTTAGAATAGAGGACACAGTCTAGATTTCATTCACCAAGCCTATCAGCTCAATACTTTTTTGCATTTGAATATAATGTATAACTAATAATTTCCCTTATATTGATAGATATGGAGGGGAGGAAAAAAGAGAGAATGGGAGAGAAATGATAAAAAATGAAAAGGAAAAAGGGAAGATTGAGAAAGAATAGAGGAAGGAAGGAAGGAAGGAAGGAAGGAAGGAAGGAAGGAAGGAAGGAAGGAAGGAAGGAAGGAAGGAAGGAAGGAAGGAAGGAGGGAGCTGTCCCTGTGTCACTCTGAATTACACACTGCATCCTTGAAGCTCTCTGGGCACTAAAAGGATGCACTAGCCATGTACTCTGTGACCATTCTATATGATAAGTGCAACATATTGCTTAAACTCAAATAACAGATGCTATTATTACCTATCCTTCATTTAATGAGAAAACAGAAGTTGAATACTTGCCCCTGTCACCCTCTTAATAAGTCACACAGCCATATTTGGAGGAGGGATTTGAAATAAATGTGTACAACCTTACAACCCACTCTCTTAGCTATTACACAATAAGACTTCTGCTCCAAACAAAGTACAGTGTGGTTTTCAGTGAATACACTTGAACACCCACTCAGAGCACACAGACCTGTAAAGAATACAGAAAAAGTCCCCATGCTCAGGAAATGGCCCAAGTGCATCTACAGGCAAAATAACAATTATCAATGAGTGAGCTTGGGGACAAAACTCCAAACTCAGCTAATGGAAGCTTCTCTTTTCATCTTTGAATTGCTGGCGCCTAGCACAGAGCCTGGCTTAGGACATGTCTACTCAGTGAACAGAGTGAACTTTCATTGGAAGGATGGACTAGGTGCTTCTTGCCAGAGAGAGGAGAACAGCTGAGCCAAGGTTTTTGTGTGTATGATGAACAAAAAGCATCAGATATGTCTATCCAGAAGAGACCATCACTTCCTGTCTCCAAGAGGACACATTCCCAAGCCCTGACTGAACTTATTATCACTAGGTTCCCTTTCCTTCAACTCTAAAGTCCAGGTGACAGTAATGACCCCATTACTAGTGAGTTACAAGTCTTCTGAGGACTCAGGAACCCCTGATGGATGTAAATGGTTATGAACAAAACTTGTTCAAGAGAAGTAACAAAGAAGGGAAGGTAAAGGATATTTTTAAACCCCAATTCTTTGTCAAATGAAGATAATAACTAACAGAATGATAAAAATGGATTTGGGTGATTTTAAAAGAAATTTTTCTTTCCTTCAGATTCTAAAGCTCAGAGAATTTTTAACTCACTCTACTTTGTCTTCTCCAGGCAATCAGCCACCAAGCCTTTCCTGCTGCTTCCACTGCCCTGCACTGAAATAAAGCCATGGCTGGAAGTCCAGGGTGTGGATCAATGTTTGTTCAAAAGCTTCCTTAGGAATCACTAAAGTCCCCTGTTAGAGAAACGGGAAAGTGAGGTCCAAGCAGTGGAGGACTTCCCTGAGATGAGAGGTTAGGGCAGAGTTGGGACCATTACCAAGCATTCCGCTCCCACGTTTGTTATTTTCAAATATATCAGCAAGCTTTCTTGGCTATAAGCAGGAAACTGACTGCTGATCTTAAACAAGATTTAATAGAAATCTCTCAGAATTGCAGGAGACTGGACGGTCTGACTCTGAGAACAGGCAAGAGCCAGAGCTGGCCTGACAGCCAGGCTCACAGTCACACTGACAGTCTGGTAAGGACACACTGCTCTGCACAGCTGCTCCCGACACACTGCAGCAGTGATGCTCTAACCTCCTGATGTCCCCTCCCTGGCACCCAATGCTTGAGTCCAAGGGTGGTGCCTGATTCCCCCTTCAGTGGGAAGGAGACACTGGAGAGACCACAGCACCAGACATCCAATGGAGATCTGGTCACCCCTCCCTAGGGAGATGTGGATGAAGAGGGAGGCTATGGGAAGGGAATGGATTCATGCATGGTGGCGGCCTGAATAACAGGAAATGTTTTAAACATTGAACATGGTCTGCCTGGGGGTTCTTTCCCAAATGAACTCTGCCTCTATTTTTCAAGTGCCCTTTTAGCCCATCTATTATACTACTTGATACAACTTAGACAATATATGGCTCCAAAATCTCAAGGGCTATAAAGGCAAAACTCCATTAACCACCATTCAAAGCCTGCTTCACACCCTCCCCAACTTCACCCTAACCCTCCCCAAGACCTCACTATAGTTCATCTCCCCTCATATCCTCTATAACCCTTAAAGCTTGCCCAATGGTTGGCTCTTCCTCTCACCTTTACCTCTTTCCTTATACTGTTCTTACCCAGAATGTCAGCATCATTCAAATCCTATCTCTGATTCAAGGAACACTGAGAGCTCTACTTTTATAAGACCATGCCAAACCCTCTAAACAATACAGATAACTCCTCTGAACTCTTACCTTTACCTCTCATTTGACAATATATGCTCTCTCAAGCTTGCTGCTGGCCCAGAGAAGACACGAAACATGTGTCTGCTTATCTGTTGAATGAATACCTCAAGAATCTTACTCATTCTTCAAGGCCTAACTCAACTTTCCTTATATCTAAAATGCTTATATCTCCCTGATCCCCAAGCATAATTACCCCCTTGCTTTTGAGTTTCCATAGCATTTTGTCTATAGCTGCACTATAATACTTATTGTGTCTGCAAATAGTTTGCTTGCCAGCCTGTTCTTCCACTTAATCATAAGCTCCCCACTAACAGGAATTAATCTTATTCTTTTTTTTACGTATTATATCTAGCACATACTACACCTGTGCTATTCCATATAATAGTCAATAGGTACATGTGGCCATTTAAACTTAAATTGTAATTCATTAAAATGAAATAAATGACTCAGTTCCTTAGTTACACTAGTCACACTTTAAATTCTCAATAGTTACATGGGTCCAGAGGCTAAAGCATTAGATGACGCAGATATAGAACCTTTCCATCATCACAGAACAGTCTAACGAACAGCATTGTACCAGGCACTCACTATATATTAAAAATAGCCATCTTTTGAGAATTCAGGATACATCATGCATTGTGCTAAATGTTTTAGTTACATTATCTCATTTAATTCTGACAGCTATTCTTGGGGGTCGACAACAGGTTATTCCCATTCTACACATGAGAAAACTAACGTGCAGAAAGGTTAAGTAATTTGGCCAAAATTATACAACTTGTAGATGAACAGAGTCAAATTTTACTATTCTCATGGGCAAGTCTATACCCAGAATCACTGTGCTATGTCTCTCTAGTATAGTGTAGTATAAATAAAATGAACTCAAGTCCAAATTCAAATCCTAACTCCCCACCTGTTAACTGTGAGACCTTGAAAAAGTTAATTATTTTCTCCCTAAAATGGATATAATCATAGTTATTTCCCAGGATCATTGTGAAGATTGAATGAGTAATGTACTTGGTGGACCCCATATAGTGAAGAGCACATAGTTGGTATCCAATGAATATTAGCCATGGTCTTACTCAACATTTTACCTTCTGGGTGTCAAGAATTTCTTAGCTGAGTTATAAGTACACTGTAAGGCTATTTATAAGTATTTTTAAATTATTGGTTCTCATTCTGAGATATTACCTTTTGCTCCTTCACAATATTTTTTAATGTCACTTTTACAAGTCCCTTGACTGATTGCTCACTTAACCAGTGCCCTGTTATTGATGTAACATGAAGGGGGTGGAGGGTGGAGATAAATATTGCCTGCCACAGCTAGGAAACAAGAGCGCTACAGAAAGGAAGGAAGCACCCAATCAATGGAAGCAGAGGAAAGTGGTAGAGTTTTAATGGGAGAATTTCGAGCATCGACCCCAGTGGGGGGAGAGGGCCACCTTTTCCAAATTAATAAGTTAGTCCCCTGGACTTCTTAGAAGACAAACCTGATTCTTACTGACTGGATAAGAGCTTCAGTGAATAATAAATGCCATGGTTCAGTCAGGCCATTACCATACCAACTGGAAGATGATATGAACAAACATCTGAGAATGAATCAAATTATACAAAATCAGGAAGGAATAGGTCTGCCACAAGTTGAGTAGGTGGTAAGAGGAAGGGATGGTTTGGTTTCCAAGGACAAAATATTTGGGGGGGGGGAACTATCTTTTTGGTTTCTTTGCATTTCTTTATCCCACTGCACTATTTTTATTCACATCCCTGAGCCTTTGTTCTTAAATATTCCAAAGAAATTTCTAAATTGGAAAAGTTTCAGCCACAAGTAACCTCAGACTTATTTGAGTAACATCATACTTGGCCAACATTACTGGTATTCAGGTGTCAGCTAGAACTTCAGGTTGATTTGATCTTGTGGCTCCAGTTTCCTGGGGTTCTATCAGAGCCCTGTTCTCCCTGTGTTCTGGCTTTCTGTGCAGGTGGAAAAGGAGGTAGGCTGCCATTCTTCTGGGTCTCACATTGTTACATGGCCCTGTGATGGATTAGGTTATTTCTTACCACCCCCTCACCCCATAACTCCCAGGAAGGAACAAACTTCATGATCTATTGATGTTGGTGTTGCCATGAGATCTCTGGTGACTTAGTGGGCAGTCTTGGTACTAAGCTTAGCCATGTGACTTTCTTTGGCAAGTGAGATGTTGGTAGATGTGATATAGTCTAGGCTTAAGAGATATATGTGTATTTCAACAAATACTCTTCCATTGTGTTAAGAAGAACATGCATTAGCTAGCTCATTGGTTCTGGAAAGGAAGGGGAGAATTTGGTGTAGAACATGAACTAGTTTAATTGATCTCCAGACTCATTAGTGAGCCCAGCCAATGTCAAGAGAACTGAATTACCCCTAATTACCTCTAGAGACACCTAGATTAACTAAATAAATGCTTATTGCTCTATGGTACTAAGATTTTGTGAGATTTTTCTCTGCAGCATCTTTTCTGAAAATGTTCACATAAGCTCAAAGTAAAATTGTATCATAAGATCCCCAGAAAACTTCTCCTTACATTTCCTTGGCCCAAATTGAATCACATACCCAATTACTGGTGAGAGGGATAGGTTTTCCCTTAGACAATAAGGTCTTTTGTTGGAAGTCAGCCACGCCACCACATGGACCACTTGGGGAAGAGATGAATAGAATAAAATCAGGGATCTGTTTAAAGGAGAAAATGAATGATAAGGTGGTAACATCCTCCATCTCTTCCTTTCTTTGGCCTCAATTCATCCTGACTCATATATGAAAACTGCCAGGATCATTTAACCTACCTTATTTGCTTCTTACTTTAGATTCTTAACTAGACTGCTCTCTTGATACAAAAATGATAATAGTCACACATTAATTTTTGGGTAGCATCCAGCAGTTTGCTTTCAACCACTGAGTTTTTGTTTCAACCCAAGTATAACAGAAATCTTGGATTCTGTAGTCACATCTGAGTTTAAGTCTTGTCTTCAACATTCACCAGCTCTGTGATTTAAAGAAAGTTATTTACTCTCACTATGCCTCAGTTTCTTTATATGTAAAATGGGCCAATAATTGCATTGGCTTTATAGGTTGTTGGGTTAAATGCATCAGTTAGTAAATGTAGTGAGGATTTGCTTTTTTCCCTATCGGGAAAACTAGGGAAAAATTTTTATGGCAGATAACTTAACACTCATTCAGAGTTTGGACTGTATTAAAAGTGTCTAGTCAGATGGTGCTAATCAAATATTCTTTAGAAGTCAAGGAGACATGTGTCAGAACCAGAGGCATGGAAACAAGGAACAGACTGACAAAGATCAGAGGTAAGGGGGGCGAAAGATAAAGGAGGAAAGAAGGGGAAAGGACTAGTTAAAGAACAAGTATAGGTGACACATGGACATAGACAGCAGGTTGGGGATTGACTATGGGATTGGAGGAGGTGGGGCAGGAGAGAGTAATGGGGGAAAATTGGGACAACTGTAACAGAACAATAATACAAAAAGGAGGCATATGTCATCTCAGAAAAGCAAAATAGAGACTTCCCTAGTGAGTCAACAGGGACAGAAGATATGGCTGTGTACTTGCCAACACTCCCGCTGCAGTCTTTAGTTCTGTATTTGGTTAGGTCCATTTTGGTGGCTGGCAATGAAAATCTGCTTCAACTGGGTTAGGCAAAAAGGGAACATCTACCACATGGGACATAGACTGTCTTCTGAAACTCCAGGGTAGAAATACAGAGACTGGAACCAGAGCTAGAGAGTCATTGAAAGTTTTGCTTCTATTCTCCTCACTCTCTCAGAGAGCATCTGCTTCATTCTACTTCCTCTCTGAAGACCATCTTTCTCTAATTATCTTCGTGTTACAATTTGGTGTCTCACTTTTTTTTCATGGCATACTTCTCGTCACTCTCAGAGAGTAACCTCTTCTCCCTAAGCTCCATTTCCAAATTCTTGAAAAAAGACTCTGCTTGGCATTGTTTGGACCAGATGTCTGTCCATCCCTAATGCTACTGCCAACCTAGATGCCAGGGACTCACCTCTGAAAAATGGGTGCCCTTCCTGGGGAAAGAGAGAACTGTGAGATGGGCATGTACTTTATAAAGATCCCCAAAATGTATTTGTCCTGTTTAAGAATGGCAATGCCTGCTCAAGCTACCAACCACCCTGCCATTACAATTCTCATGCAGGAAGTCTGGAGAAAGCTGTGTAATTTGATATGTTTAAAAAGGTCTCCATTGCCCTGGCTGGCATAGCTCAGTGGATTGAGCGCGGGCCTGTGAACCAGAGTATCGAGGTTTGATTCCCAGTCAGGGCACATGCCTGGGTTGCAGGCCAGTTCCCAGCAGGGGACGAGCACATTGATGTTTCTCTCCCACTCTTTCTCCTTCCCTTCCCCTCTCTCGAAAAATAAAATAAGTAAAATATTAAAAATAAAAAAAATAAAAAGTTCTCCAGCCCTGGCTGGTGTAGCTCAGTAGATTGAACATGGGCCTGCAAACCAGAGAATTGTGGTTCAATTCCCAGTCAGGGCACATGCCTGGGTTGCAAGCCAGTTCCCAGCAGGGGACACAGGAGTGGCAACCATACATTGATATTACTCTCTTTCCCTTCCCCTCTAAAGATAAATAAAATCTTAAAAAGGTCTCCAGGTGATTCTAATGGTAAACAAATTCAAAAAAACTTTCCAACACTCACAATATGGCACACACAAAAAAAGGAAAACTAGAATCATAAAAAGAGATTAAGACTGGATCTTTCAGCCCTGGCTGGTGTAGCTCAGTGGATTGAGCACGGGCCTGCGAACCAGACAATCACAGTTCGAATCCCAGTCAGGGCACATACCGGGGTTGCAGGCAGGTTCCCTGCAGGCCAGTTCCCAGCAGGGGACGCACAAAAGGCAACCGTACATTGATGTTTCTCTCCCTCTCTCCTTCCCTTCCCCTCTAAAGATAAATAAAAAAAAAAAAAAAAAAAGACTGGATCTTTCAGCTTAGATGAAGAAAGAACAAGACTCTTTTAAGCATATAGAAGACCCATGCACAGATAACATCCAGCCCTTTTCTGTCTCCACAAAGAGCAGTAAAAAAGCATAAAGTTAGATATAAGGAAACATTCTTAATAGAAAAAGAATTTTCTAAAAAAACAGAAGAGCTGTGTGTCTCTGGGCAGTCTCAGTGTGCCTGAGGGTATGTAAGTAGGCCAGCCGACCTTTCAGAATGCTTTTCAGTACAGAGTTGGGATCAGAATCAAACCAAGCTCAGAAATGGAAAACCAGACCTTCCATATGGGGCTCAAGTTACCCAGAGAAAGAAAGGAGTGAGAGAAATTGTTCATTCTGATCTCCTCTAACCCATCCACTGGGGTCAATCAAATTGTACACTTAACTCCTTTGAAGGATGGGAGGCATATGTATGTGGGTTCATTCAGTAATCAAAGAAGGCGGCAGTGGCCCCAAACCCATCTCCTCTCATCTCTCAGTTTCAGCCTAGGGCAGGATGCATTTATGGACTAGGAGCTGTTCCTCCAGAAGGATGGGAGTTGGTGATTGATGTGATATTAGTGGGCACAGAAGAGATGTGTCTTGCTCCTTACTAGGGCTTCGGGGCTTGCATGTAAAAGGGAAGCAAGGAGTGGAATCAGGTCTCCACACAGCACCAGAGGCCCATCTGTGCTATGATCTGCATGTTTGTGTCTCCCACCCCCAATTCCTATGTTCAGATCCTAATGCCCAGTGTGGTAGTATTGGGAGGTAGGGCCTTTGGGGAATGACTAGATTATGCGGGCAGAGCCCTCAGAAATGAGATTAATGACCCTATAAAAAAAAGCCTTTGCTGAGTGAAAAAGGTGAAAGGAATAAGCAAAAAACACAAAATAAAACAACCCCCCCAAAAAACCCTCATAGACACAGACAACAACATGGTGATTGTCAGAGGGAAAGGGGTGTGGGGGAAGGTAGAAAAGGGAAAAGGGAGGATAAATAGTGATGGGAAGAGACATGATTTGGTATAGTGAACACATAATAGAATACACAGATGATGTATTACAGGATCATACACCTGAAACCTATATAACTTTATTAACCATTGTCACCCCAATAAATTCAATTAAGAAAGAGGCCGTAGAAAGCTTCTTTGTTTCTTTCATCCCAGGGGGACATAGAAAGAAGTCAGCAATCTGCAACCCAGAAGAGAGTTCTCCCCAAAACCTCATCATGTTGTTACCCTAACCTCAAGTGTCCAGCCCCCAAAACTGAAAGTCTTGTTATTTAAAGCTACTCCATGTGCAGTATTGTGTTGTAAACAGCCAGAATGAGCAAAGACAATCTGCCTCTTATGTTAGATGGGGTGGAGTCTATTCCTTACAGGCTTGATTCAGGCTTGATTCTTTACAAGGTTGATGCCAACCTTGCCTCCTGCTTTTATAGCTCCTCCAAGCTCACAGCTGATGAGTACACCAAACTGAGCTTATTCTCCAGCCACCTTGCTTCCTCTCCCTTTCAGCTTCTTCTTCTGGCAGCTGGACAGTAGTAAACACCAGATTTTAAATCTGTGACAGAAAAGGGAATCAGAAGTCCCACTTAGATTTCAAGTCTTTACCAGAGCTCAACAGTCATGTAGCTGTAGATTTGGTGATAGCTTTAAGCATGTTCTTGTTCCTTAGGCATACAGCAGTCTTCAAGGGGAGAGCAGTGGCAGATGATTGACAAGGCAGGATTCCAGCATTCCTGGAACCCAGAGAACTACCACCCCATCAAAATCCCAGCAGAGTCAATGTTTGGGAACACAGGGACTCCAGCACGCTGGCTAACTTATTTGGGAGAAAATACATGCTTCTTAATTGTACTTCTTTTTCACAGTGTGGATAGACATTTGGCATTTGTTTACTGGTCTTCACCTCTGGAGAGAAAACAACTTTAAAACTTCAAAGAACGTGAACAGACTAACCTGATATTTTGGAAATATAGTCTGAACTTCCTTCTGTTGAATTGCTGTGGATTGTTCTCTGAACTTCAAAAAGGAGCCCCATGAGGGAAAAGGAGAGTCACTCCCCCAAGTGCCAGCCTGGGTAGCCAAAGGGCCAGACCACCAAGAGCTTCAATGGGACCTACAGTACTGTGGGCCTCGCATTGTCCGCCCAGCACACTCCCTCCAAAGATCCCCCCAGGACCAACACAGGAGTTTCCCCAAGAGCGCGTTCCAGAATTCTAATCTCTAAAACTGTTCCTCAGAAAATCTTTCAAAGTTCTGGCAAGTTTGGAAAGTGTTCTGCCCCATGTTCTCCCTTCACCCTTAGACATTCACAAAGCAGTCTAGAATATTAAAAGCACTGAGAATTCTTAGAATAATATAACCCTTTGGCTTTGTTTAGCTCAGAGAATCTTAAGTTTATTTTACTGCAGAGCCCTTCTTATTTATTTTCAACATAATTCCTATTAAGATTCCGTGAGGCAAGCATTCTACCAAATACAATTTAGAAACACCAGCTCACAGCAATGCCTTTAGTTCAAATGAGAAGCAACCACTTTTCATGGGTTTCCTGTGCACCTCTCCCAACTTTAATTTGACATCTGTTGATCTCACTATAATACTTGGACTATAGATTTTTTTATTGTTTTATAAAGTGCTCTTTACTACCAGTTTTTCATGCCAAGTTGACATCATTATTAGGGGTTTGATGCCATTTCAGGACATCTAGAGCTGGTCAGCTCTACAGTTGGGGCATTTAAACAAGAAACTTTCCATAATGACAGACCTAGAAAGTTAAGGCAACACACTCTTTGAAATCCATTTAGAACAACTTGCTGCCTTATTTCACTACTTAGTTAAAATGCCATGTCTGGAGGAAATATATGTAATTTTCATTGTCAGTATCAAAAAATGACAGTAATTGCAATTTCTACAGTGGAACAATCTGTTATAGAAGAAATGTTAATACTCTTAAAAGTCTAAATCCTTTACAGGGTATGGCAGAGTCTATAATCTGTCTCCTGGGTTTGAATGCTTTCCTTCAGATTCCACTGTATTTATAATTCTATATGCAGCTCTAGATACCCCTATTTTGAATGTCTCCCAAAATTGAAATTTGGTGCCATTTATTGATGAGCGGTATTTTTGACAAGTGATAAAAAGAGTAACCCTCCAGTCTATCTCAGTTTCCCTAATAATGGAGGGGTGGCAAGGGTAATTTTTCTCAGCTTCAGCTCAATACAGTTTGTTACAGATACATAGACACTACATATGAGGTGAATGTGTGCTCTGAAGATACATCATGTTTGGTTCTTTAGAGTGTAAGCATGTGCAGCAGATGGACAAGCGACTGCAAATCACATACCGACACAATGGTAGAGAGGTAAGTTGATGACAACGAGGTGGTCAGATATAGGGGGGCATCGTATCTAAACGGTGGGTTGCTAAATGGAGAAGGGGATTGGAAATCGGTATTTACACCAGAATTTGATCCCAAAGTATAACTCTGACAATGAGTTTCAAAACTGTCCATTTATTGTTTGTGTCAACCTTTTAAGGTCAGCACAAAGGAAACCTGCTGGTCTTGACAAAATAAAAATCAACCTTGAAACCATTTGATGATGGGCTGAACTCCCAGTAACTTTGTCCCCTCTGCACAGTGCCTTTCTGTTGGGATGTGAGTGGCAGGAAAAGAAAGTGCTGCGCATAAAATCTACACAAAAGTGGATGTGTCTTCCCACATATGAACTCCTTTATGGAGAAATTCTCCATGTCCTACACGGCATTGCAAGAGGTACTGCTTCCTTTGTCTCAACCCTTGCCCCACCCGAACACCCACTCCAGACCCCACCCCAGACCTAACCCCCACTCCCACCCCAAGGAACACCTCAAGCCTTTCCTCTAAGCATGGAACATTTTACCAGAATAAGGGAAGGAAGGGTAATGCGCTGTCTCAGGTTTCCTCAGAGGCTGATAGAGTGAGCACAGTTTGGAGGTTGCCTGCAGACTTCCCATGGATTTTACAAATGAATTCGGGTGGGAAGGATGCAGGGAGTTTCTACAGACAAAATAGAGGGAAAAGCTGCTCTTGAGGACCAGCCAAGTCTGGAGTTTAAGTCAAAGGACCTTCAATTAGACACCACCCCACTGCCCTAAATAAATGAAAGCTATTTAAATCTCAGGAAACCATTAGAAAAGATTACCTTCATTTTACACAGCAAACACCCACAAATCTTTCCCAAAGGCTGATCCAGCTACATAATTTGCCTGGTATGAAATAAAAATGTAAGAGTTCATTGTTCAAAAATTAAGAATATTTAGAAGACATCAGCAGAACATTAAACCAAATTTGGAGCCCTCCTAACCCTGGGGCCCTATGTGTCTGCACAGGCCACAGGCCCAGGAAGCTGATGCTACCTCCTCTCTCTTTTTATCTCCATCTTCTCTCTCTGTTTTCTTTGTTCTCTCTCTCTCTCTCTCTCTCTCTCTCTCTCTCTCTCTCTCTCTCTCTACACACACACACACACACACACACACACACACACACACACACAAGCTATCCTCAAGTCTTTGTCTTCTCCCTTTTCAAGATTTCCCAAGGTTCTTTCTCAAGTCAGGTCTGCAGACCCCCACTGTAACTAGCTCTGTCTGGGTTCCTTACTGTGTAGCTCCACTTATCCTCTTGCTTCCTTCATTTTCCCCTTTACCAGGCCCAGACTCAGTGCTGCAAAGGATGCTACTACTGAAGATAACCAGATACAGCCTTTCTTACAGGGAGACACAGATCTTCCTCACAGGGAGAGATTTGAAACATTTAACTCCTAGTTTTTTCATTCATATTGTATGTATTAGCACTTATTAATTATTGATACATATCACTGGTTAACGGGTGACAGTCTGTTTGTCCTCCATAAAATTCAACCATCTCTGACCTCTAAGAATTTCTATTCTAAAACAGGTGATGATGATGATGATACAATGAAAGAAAGCAACTCTGGTTCTAGGAAATGTGCTGAATCTTTTGTCCACATTAGCTCCTTTGGTCCTCACAGCTATGTGAGGTACATTATTATTATTATTATTTCCATGTACAGATGAGAAACTGGAGCTTACATAGGTTTTTATTCACCAACCCCACCCCGACTGGCTCTCTTGCTTGGGTTTTTGGTACTATCAAGCTAAACTACACAAACAAATGGAAACAATAGCTTTTCTATCCACATGGCCTCTCTGTTGGGCATACAATTAAATCCTTAATTAATATTTACTGAGTAACTTCACGTGTTGGTGATTAGGTAAACAAAGGAGACAGAGATTTTTTTTTAATGAAAGTTGGAAAAGAATTGGCCAAGCCTGGTCAGAGAGTCTGTGTGGAAGTTGCAACACCGCCTCCATCCTAAGGTTTATGGAACTTTAAGTAACCACTGCTGGATGTTCACCTGACTTCAGGGGGCAGAGCCTGATCCAGTTCATTTATATATTCCTTGCAGACCAATCATGGTAAGTATTTGCTCAACAAATGTTCCTTTAATTGAATTAATTTGGATGGAATGGAATTAAATTGGAACCTTTTTGTAAAAAGCCATTTTTAAGCTGAGAGAGCTTTAAGTGGAAATTAAACAGACACAATTACTCTTTAAAAGTGCACAAAATAGCAGTTGACAAAGCCCAAGTAACCACAGATACTTGAGCCTCAGCCTCGGGAACCCGAGGAGGTTCCAAACTTCCACCTCCCCAGCCTGCAGCATGCTCATTTTCCAACTGTGATGAAGGAATTAAATGAATTCATTGCCTTTGAATGCCGCCACACTCCCACGGATGTGTATTAAATAACGTCCCTTTAAGCTACGGAAACTGCTGCATTGGGATTCTGCCTCATCTTAATGGATGCCTTGTCATAATTTCTAAAATTATAAAAGTCATCCCATGACTCCATAGATCTCAAGGAAACTATCTATGGAGTTTTTCTTCCCTCTCGGCTTGGAGCACATAGAATGATTTTTTACTACTCTGAGTCAGAACAGATGAATTTAAATACATTTGTCTGCATCTGGTTCTGAATTGGACTTAGGAGAGGAGGTCACCAACCCAGAAGGTCTCAATTCCTGAGTAAAAACATGAAAGCTGGGACAGACGTTTCACACACGGAGACCAACACATGTTCTTCACAGCACATGCTGTCTCACTTCCAGCCCTGAACAGCACAAGGAGAGGGGAGGCAGTGCTACTTTCATCCCCTGGTAGTTGGAGCCACCCCCCTCCCCTCGGCCCCCTCCACACCTGGTCTGCTGAGGCCCTGCCCCTGCCATGTTTCCCAGCAGGAATTAATAAAGCAAGATCCAGCCCAGGTTCTAACACAATCCTGTGATGTGAGAGCATCGCTCACTTTGGTCACTCCCACCCTCCACATAAAAACATCCTGTCCAGATACAGAGAGCGAAGCACAGCCCAGTGAGGTGGATCCTGTGGTTTCTTACCCAGGCAATAGCAAACCTGGGACTATTGCCCCAAACATTTGACTCTATTTCAGTAAGTTGCACCCAGGTACATTGCCCGTTATAGAAATATTAACCTTTCTCAAGATAGCTACTGAGTGGTATTATATGAAACTCTGATCTTAGAGGAGAGAGAGTAAGATAGTCATTTACAATGAAAAAAACTGATTAGCCAGTTTGTCCATCCTGTGGGTTCTGTTCACCTCCCAACTCCCATGATGGGGTGATTCAGGTACCTGTTGGCTTCCCTCCACCTTCAACCAGGCCAACACACATACACATACACATATACAGACACATACACACATACATACATGTACATACCAGTGCCCCAAAGCATGTTTCATAACTTCTTTATTTCAACCTTTACTGAGTCCAAAGTGTGGTAAGTCATTGGGAGTAGTATCCATGCTCTATAAGTCCCCTTGAATTTTGTAGATGGCTCTTAGCCTCACTAGAGATATTTACCCTCCACAGGACCAACACTTTAGCTACAGACCCTCTCTTCACATTACATTCTATCTCACAACCTCCCTCTTTTAAGCCCTTCCTTTCCTCTACCCTGATACCATCTCCTCTTTGTGAGTTGGTAGACATTCATTTTTCTACCAGTTCTGCTCCTATGAAGAGGGGAGCTTTAAATCATGAGGATGAAAGTAAGGATGGTAGATGGAGATGACACCATTATAGTGACTGGACTCTAGGTGGATTGTTTTAAAGAAAAATTTTGACATCTTCTCCTATAAAGATTAACTTCCTGGTAGGCTATCTCATATACCTCATTATCTCCATCTTTACTTGGACTTGCATTATAAAGATTCCCTTCCATTGCTTTATCCATGAAAAGTGCCAGGCCCTGGGGACCGGGAGGACAAAAAAGAAAAAGATACTAATCGCGTCCAGACACACTATGTATGTTTGACTAACTGAAATAGACATTTATTATTTTGTGCCAACACAACACCATTTTTCTTCTTTTGGTAACAATACCCTAATTTTCTTTAATAGCTTAGGAAAGACATTAAGGGCTCCTGACATCATTTGAATCATGTTATGCCTGAAACCATATCTACCCAAGGGATATTCAGTTGTAAGAACAATAAAATCCTCTGCTTTAGTTTCCCTAAATTTTGGAAACAGTCACCAAAGAAATGATTCTTCCTTGAAACTGTAATACTGGCTGGATATTTCTGGTCAAAATGGTGGAGGTTTGCAAATCTTTCACTGTAACATAAGAGCCTTGGGCAGCAAACCAAGGCTGTCTTCTCTGGTGGTTGCTAATGTGGGAGCAGGAGTGCCTCACCAGGAGAAAAAGGGTCCTTGAGCCAGTGGGATGGCTCTTATCCTAACACTGCTCCTCTCCTGCAGTAAACAACGAGCATCCACAGAATCCCTACTTGCCACTTGGGCAAAGAGCATATTCTTATCGGGGGCCCAAGATGGTATTCTGTGCCCCTGCCTGCAGCTGCAAAAAGATGAGCCTAGGAAAAAAGGAACAAAATGAAAAGATTGTGGTGCTGGTTTCTCAAGCACTCTTAGAATACACCCCCATTGTGAACAACAGAGGGACACCTGGAGCACTTGTCAGGACAAAGCCCCCTAATTTAAAGGAAAAGGCCTCTGTGCTCATCCATTCACTTCTTTCTACCCCTCTTTTTCTGTCAAGCTTCTCCACTCTCTGAAAATGCCAGGCTTCTAAGGGGATGATTTCCAGGATAAAAGGCCAGGTATCTGGATTTTTTTTAATTTAGCCATCACCCCAAGCCTTTTCTTCCTTTACCTCAAAACCTGGTTACTGGGAGTAGCCAATACAAATGCAAATAAGCCCCAAGAGACCTATTGTTTAGTGAGCTCAGCTAGACTCAAACTGATCATGGAGACAAGATTCAACTTGTTTGGCAAATAATTAAGTGCTCCTGAAGTCTTCCCAAAGAAAAATCAAGGAAAGAATACAAAATCTTTATGAGACCCCCTAGATGGATTCTTTTATAGTGGGATAATTAGAAAATCTATGTTTGTTTATGTTCAAACAGCTTATTTTGTATGCTTGACCAGGTGGACAGAAGAGGTTAGTATTATCTGAGGGCAAGATCAATGGAAGTGAAGGAAAAATTTTTTAATAGCAGTGGGAGCCTCCAAATATTTTTCAATCTAGACATGAGAGGATAATAGCTAGCATGGGACCAGATTATAATATATAAGTATTTGAGATTACATTTCCTGTCACTAACCCCTTCGCTTGGTCAGCATCTTCCCCTTTCAGTTTTGAGATAAATTCTCTTTTCTAAGAGGCCTTCCCTGGCCTTTCAGAGGGACCAACTTTCCTCAGAATTATCTTTTTAGTTCCTGTCACATTAAAACTTTCCATGTATTTTGGTAGTTATTTGACTGATGTCAGTACTTCCCTCTTTTTCTATTTGCTATTGAGGTCCCTGTGCCTAACACAATAGTTGATGTATAGCAGATATTCAACAAATGTTTGTTGGTTCAATGAGTGAATGAATAATTAAATATGAATGGATGGATTGCATTGAACCTCATTCCTGAGCATGTGTTGTCTAGTAATGGTATCATGCCCTTAAGGAAGAGGTCATTTGGCTGGGAGACTTACTCTTCTTATATTGTCACCTGATCCCACTGTGATCTGACAAACCATGGTTTATCCTAGGTGGTCATATAATAATTAAAAGTTCTATACTCAATTTGAGCATCAATAAGGTTAATAACAATCACAGATCCAAATAGGTTTAAGTCTGTGAGATCATAATAATTCTTTGAAACAACAGAAAAAATCTAAAGTTTATCTTTGGAAGATACTGCTGAACTAATTAGTTATTTTGAAAACTGGCAAATAAAGGGAAAATTTCAAATATTTATCTTATCTTTCCTATATGATCCCTACCACTGACCAACTATAGATATGAGGAAGTTTTGTTTTATAGAACTATTACAGAAAATTCTTATTACAAAATAATATCTAAATACCACACTTTTGAAATTCTTGATTAATTAGTTGGTTGTGGAAGATTATTTTTCCAAAATAGCCATAACATATTTAGGTCCCAGAGTCATGATATCAGATGAAGTCCATTTCTCCTCTCCTTGAAGTTGGAGGGTGTTTTTAGTTTCCTCAGGGAATGAAAACGAGTTCACCACTTTTCCCCCTAGTATACCCTGCCCAAACTCAAGGAAGCCTGAAATTCAGAAATGAGAACAGGGCACAGAGTGAGTTCCTGGAGAAGCTAGTTCTGGTATGAGGAATAGGAAAGTCATATAAAGAGGAGGGGAAATCCCCCAGTTTTCTTTCTTTTTTTTCTTTCTCTCTCTTTTCTTCGTTATCTTGTGCACAGGCGGTGGTGGTCCATAGTACTCAGCCTCTGAGGAAAAAAGTTTCCTCTCTGATCAAAGGAGCCATAGTTTCCAAGACTGTCAGGGGCAGACCCTGGTACTGGTTTTTGTTTTTCTGTTTTGTTTTGTTTTGTTTTTGTTCTCTCTGTCTTTCTGCTGCAGGGCCTTGCACAAGAGCACATTCAGAGGAAATGTGAATCATAGTGGAATAAATAAACCCTCAGTTTTCTGAATGAAAAATGGAAAGAGGAACCTAGGGGACCAGAAAGTACTAGAGAGATCATGGGAAAAAAATGGGAAAATGAACCCATGAAGTTGTTTATGGATTCTAGACTTATCCCAACTGCTCATCAGAACTCTGACCCTAAACAACACACCAGAGTCAACCACCCAGGTCCCAACATAGCTTTACAAATGGACTTGGCATTGAAGCCAGAAGGATGGTTGGAACTTGCAACTTGAACTGAACCAGTTTATAGGCTGACTAGAATAAAACTATTAAAATTCTTCACAGGATTTAAACAAGCCCCAGAGTTTCATAACATCATATTCAAAATGTCCACAACATGACACAATATTACTCAGGGTATGAAGAACCAGAAAAGTCTTAACTCAGCAGAACAGAGTCCAAAAATAGACCAGCAGAAGTATGGCCAGGAAGTAAATGACAAATACCATATGATCTCACCTATAAGTAGAACCTAATCAACAAAATAAACAAGGAAGCAAAATATAACCAGAAACATTGAAATAGAGAACTGACTATAACCAGAGGAGAGGGTGGAGGGGATAACAGGAAAAGCGGGAAGGGTCATAAAGGAACATGTATAAAGGCACATGGACAAAGCCAAAAATGGATAGGATCGAGGATGGGAGGTGGGGAGTGGTAGGGGGAAAATGGAGACAACTGTACTTGAACAACAATAAAAAATATTTTAAAAATATGGCCAGTTGATTTTTGACAAAGGTGCATAGGCAGTTCAATAGAGAAAGGGTAGTTTTTTTTTTAAACAAGTGGTATTTAACAATTGGATATCCATATGATAGATAGATAGATAGATAGATAGATAGATAGATAGATAGATAATTCCCTATCTAAACTTCTCACATTATGCAAAATTTAACTATAATGGGTCATAGATATAAAGGTGAAGTATAACAATTTTAGAAGAAAACATTCATGGCCCGGGTTTAGACAAAGATTTCTTTTTTTTAAAGATTTTATTTATTTATTTTCAGAGGCAGGAGAAGGGAGGGAGAAAGAGGAAGAGAAACATCAATGTGTGGTTGCCTCTCATGTGCCCCTTACTGGGGGCTCTGGCCTGCAACCCAGCCATATGCCCTGACTGGGAATTGAATCAGTGACCTTTTGCTTCACAGGTCAGCACTCAATCCACTGAGCCACACCAGCCAGAGCAGGCAAAGAGTTTTTATACATGACAACAAGGACAATATAAAAAACTGCCAAAACTTAATAGTAAGAAAATAACCCAATTAAGAGTAAGCAATAGACTTAGATGCTTTATCAAAGAAGATATATGGAAAACAAATACATAAAAATATGTTCAGTATCATTAGTCATTAGAAAAATGTAAATTAAAATAATGAAATACCATTGCACATTTAACTGAGTGACTAAAATAAAAATTCTGATCATCTCAAGTGTTGACAGTCATGTGAAGCAACTAGAACCCTCATTCAATGCTGATGAGAATGCAAAGTGGTACAGCCATTCTAGAGAACAGTTTGATAGGCTGTTATAAAATTATGCATTCCATTGCCATGTGACCCACTAGTTCCACTCCTATATATATTTACCATAGAGAAATAAAAATTTATATTTAGTCAAACTCTTGTATATAAATGTGTACAGTGGCTTCATTTGTAATTGCCAAAACCTGGAAACATCTCAAATGTCCTTCAGCAGGCAAATATATAAAGAAACTGTTGTACATCTATACAATGGAATACTACTTAGCAACAAGAAGAAATAAACTATTGATGCACACATCACCTTGAATAAATCTCAGAAGTTTTGAGCTGAATGAAAGAATTTAGCCTCAAAAGATGACCTACAGTGGTACCCTCAAAAAGACAAAACTGTGGTAATGGAGGGAAAAATCAGAGATTGAAATGAGTTAGGAATGGGAGGAGATATGATTATAAGGGAATAGAAAGAGGGAGATTTTGGGGGCAATGAATTTGTTTGGTATTTTAATGACTGTGGTTATAGGAATCTCTCTCCATCTATCTCTCTATATATGTGTGTGCGTGTGTGTGTGTTATACTTCATAGATGTGTATACCAAAAGTGGTCATTTTAATGCATGTTAATATAAGAGATTTCTTAAAGGAACAAAAGAACCTCTAGACCATTACCTTTCTCACTAACAGACCCTAAATTAATATCTTAGAAACACAAGAGTTTCATAAGAGACAAATATAAACAAATGGCCTTATTACTACCCTACCTGCTACTCAAGTACATGCTAATGCTCTTTTTAAACTTTATTTGTTTGTTTGTTTAATTTATTTATCTTTAAAGGGGAAGGGAAAGGGAGAGGAAGAGAAATATCAATGTATGGTTGCCTCTTGTGCATCCCCTGCTGAAAACTGGCCTGCAACCCAGGCATGTGCCCTGACTGGGAATCAAACAGCGATTGTTTGGTTTGCAGGCCTGTGCTCAATCCACTGAGCTATACCAGCCAGGGCTCTAAACTTTATTTATGAACATGTGATTTGATTAAATTTGTCTTGCCATGGAGAACTGCAAATTTAGAGAGATGTGCCTCTCTCCTCAATCCTCACAAAATAAATGTCAGTTAATTGGTCTTTGCTGTTTTGTGGTACTGTCCTCATGGTAATGAAAATATGATGATGGGAAATATTAAAACCCCAGGAAGTGCTCTGTTTGAATACAACAGAATGTCTCAGCACATTATTGTTTCTCCAGTGGCTAAGACAAATTCTGCCCAGAATGCAATAGGATAGCGGTTAGAAGCAGAGACTTTTGCAATTGGCTGATAATGTACCATGATTCTTCTAGAGCAAGAGTCTCTACACTCAAGTGATAGGAGAGAAAGACACCACTGCCATTGAGAACTGTTTTGAAGAAGCAATGTGTAGATACTCTTTAAAAATTTTAAATAACAAGTACCTCTGTGCTGGTTTTAACGTGCATACTGCTCCTATCAAGAAATAATGTCTAGTTCTCCTCCCCTTGAATGTGGGCCAGGACTTGGTGACACATTTCTCACAAGCAGAATAAGGAGGGAGTGACAGTTATGTGACTTTGGAGACTAATTCATACAAGCCTGTGGTTTCCTATTCTCTCTCTCTCTCTCTCTCTCTCTCTCTCTCTCTCTCTCCCTCTCCCATCTTTCTTGTCTCTTAGATCACTTGCTCTGGGGAAAGCCAGCTGCCATGTCCTAATGACACTATGGAAACGCTCACATTGAAAGAAACTGGGGCCTCCTACTAAGAGCTAAGTGAGCTGTCTTTGATGTGGATCTTCCAGTCCTGGTCAAGCCTTCACAGATAACTGCAGCCCCACAACCTCCTGACCACAACCTCCTTACAGACCCTGGGCCAGAACTACTCAAGTAAATTACTGCTGAATTCATGACTCTTAGAAGCTGGGAAATAATAACTGTCAGTTAACTAAAATTGGGGTAACTTGTTATGCCGCAATAGATAACTAATACAACAGCAATGCTGATGTTAAACTGATCTTTGATTTAGAAAGAAAAGGAAAGCAAGGAGAAGCAGGAACTGAGATTAGGATTCGGTTCAACATTTTTACCAAGCCAAGTAACATTCAACTTATCTAGACTTCTTTCCCTGGAGACCAAGAAATTATACAAGGATACAGGGTATTTCTTAGAAATAATTTTGAAAGTTGTCTTTCTAGGTAGATATCCTGAGGCTGATATACTTCTACCTGGCAGTTGAAGAAACTACACTGAATATCTTACCTACCTCCCATTAGGAATTTCCAAACTGCTATTTTATTATGCCATCTCTTAAATAAGATATATTTTATAAGTTGTCCCAGAATAGAGTCTAGCAAAGGGATGTGGATAAGGTAGGTACTTGGCAAATGTGTTTTTTTCTTGTAATTAGCAGACCCTGAGCTCATACCCAAGTCAAAAAGACAAAAACAAAACAAACCCTAGAAAAAGGTTAAAATCATGCCCTTATTTCCTGCAATCATACATAGGAAATTTTGTTTTCCAATACAGCCCTAGAGGTTAGCATATGCCATGAGACAGTTACTTGAGAATTTGCTCTAAGAGGAAAGTTTGATGTTTGTGTCTTCTAACACTGAAAATCTGCCCAGCAACTCACAAATCAACAAAAAGAAAAATATGCTTTGGCAGCATTGCTTGTTGCAGTCTTTAAAGGGGAAATTGAAAACCTAGGATCACAAGGGTCAGATGGTTATTATTGGAAACTGGCTCTTATAAAACACAAAGCATACCATTTCCCCCATCTAAATTGCATTGCTTTGTCCAAGTCACCTGATGGGGCCCAGGATAAGGTGTTTTCCTGATGCAGATACCGCCTCATTTTCCAAAAGCCCATCCATTTAAAAGTGGGGGACTGAAAATTACCACCAGTGACAGAAGAATGATATATTTTTGTAGCATCACAGAAAATAGTTTCACAAGAAGTAGTTTACCAAAAAAGAAAATTTTATTATTAAACACACATAGTACTATTCAGCAAAATCTGCTGCTGATGGCAACTTCCAAAACTAAGCTGTTTAGAGAGTCTCACTCTATATCAGGATTTTAAGAAACTCTGAACATTTTATCGATCGAAGCATCTTTATGACATTTTTTGTGAATGGATCCATATGTCAATAAGAGGAAACTTGTTAAAGTACCAAATAAATAGCAACTATCAAGGAAGTGAAGAGAGGGGGTACAACAAAGGACTGAGCCACAATTTCACATTTCTCAATCAAACTGAGCCGCAGTTTCACATAAACCTACAGGTGTAGTTTAACAGGGTTTCTAAGGTCAGCTAATTACAAAACTCTGCAGGTCTAACAACTAGCCCATGTGCGCTGTAAACAAAATGTCGCCTGGATGCCCCAACTCTAAACACCTCTAATGCCATCTTGGTGTGAGTGGTGTGAGTAGATAGTTTGTAGCTTTAAAATAAAAACTGAGTCTACACTATAGAAAGTGGTGTTATTATTTTGAAAACCTGGAAGGAGAAAAACTCTTAGTGTCTCCTGCCCAACCCCAAATAGCATTCCTCATGAAAGCTTGTGGAAAACCATCTTCCACAAGGAGGAGGCACAGGGCTCTCCTCTGAGTGGGAAGCTCTTGGTGTTGCTTCACAGCAACTGCCATATGCCCCTAATGACCTTTCTTTTCTTCCTTTGTGAGGGAGACAACATCATCTTTTAAAAAAATGGTGGGGGGAGGAAAAAGGAACATCTTATATACATTAATGGTGTCCACAAATTTAAAGGGAGTGGGAAATGTGCGTGCAGAACCAAGAAAAGCAAGTGTTCAGTAATCCATTTTATTTCTAAGAGAAAATTGGGATTTCATATCTTTGAGAAGAAAGGGAGAAAAGTTAATACCCATCTGGAAGAAAATGAAAGTTTCCATTAATTAACCTGGTAAATGCTGATATGAAAGAATTTTTCTTTTCAAAGCAAAACTAGTTTACTTATTACCCTACCCCCCAGTGGATGACCCCCCTCACTTCTCAATGTCAGATATGCCTGTCACCTCCTCCCAAGTTGCAACTGAGGCCCAACTTCTTTCTTCCTGACCACACCTGTGAAGATCACGTTTGCCTGGACGTTTGCTGCACGTTCATGCAGCACTTGGTGCTTCATCTTTCACAGAATTATGCAACAAGTGAATGGTTAGTCGACACTTGTGAAAGCGAAGGCACTAGAACCATAGGTAATCATCTGCAATGTAAGAAATTAAGTGTCATAGGATATAAGCACATGAGCTAATGTCTTTGTAAAATTCCCAGAAGCCACTCAGACAAACTCGAATTCTGCCTGAGCTGAAGGGCTCACCATCCCTATTCCACTTTTAGATAGCTTTAATTCTTAGAAAACACTTCAATATATTAAGCTGAAAGTTCTCCCCCCCGGGATTTCTTCACAACAGGCTCTGTTTTTACCCCTGGGCTCCAGAACAAATTGCATCTTATCTTTATCACTCATTTGTCAATTGGAAGATCACTGTCTTGTCTTCCATGAGTGGTCCTTTCCCAGATGACAATCTCAGATCAGTGGTTCTTCTGTTAACATTTCTGGCAACATTTCTTGAAGTGTGGTCCAAAAACATCATCATCTGAGGAGCACATTAATCATGCAAATTTCAGAAACTCCTCATTTGAACTACTGAATCAGATTCTATGGGATGAGGACCTCGAATCTGCCCAGATTTAGCAAGTGCCCGGATGATTTTTAAGCTTACCACAGAATTTTCTCTAAACTCATCACTCACCCTCTGGATGGGCCCCTTTGAATAATCGCTCAAGACATTTTCCAATAGTCCACGTGTAGTGTAGGTATTATTATCTTAAACACTGTAGACAGTTCAAATGACTATGAAAGAAACAAAACTAAACTTTGGAAAAGGTCTACACCACAGGTGGCAAACACAAGGCCTGTGGGCTGAATCTGGCCCTCCATCATGTTTTATCTGGCCTGGCACCTTGTTTCCACCTGGCGGCAGCACCTACGCTCACTTAACTGTTAAGGAGTAGTTACACTTATACAGTCCTAAAATTACATTCAGCCCTTAGAAGGCAACCTCAAGGCTGATGTGGCCCCCGGTGAAAATGAGTTTGATACCCCTGGCACTCAGAGCTGTGATTAACTCAGATAGCATTCATCCTGTGGACTAGGTAGTGTGGCATCGGGATGTCTCAAGAGTCTGCTATGTGCCATGCACTGAGCTACATAACTTTATGAGTGCAGTCTATGCAGTCTTGATTACCTGCAAGATTCCTGTTACGCTCAAATTACACAGATTCAAAGACAGAAGCTCTGAGGGATGGGTACTTTATATGTTTAGTATTGAAGAGCTGGGAGATCAGAACCCAGATCCCTTTGACCCCAAAGTCTATACTTTCTCCCCCATTGACCCTCCATCCCCAACCTAAAAGTATCAAAAGGAACATTTACTATTTGTGCAATGTTATTGTTGACCTGGTCCTTTAAAGACCCTGCTAAATGTTTGAGCAGAGAACATTTAGGGAAGATTATATTATTTTACGCTTTTGTTTCTGGCTCACCAGATTCTGAGTGACTTATTTAAGATGCAATTGACACGTCTACAGTGTGATGAGCAATTACTTGCCACTCCCTAGCCCAGAACCCAACTCATCCAGGTGAATGGGCTGTGATAGTGACACTTAAAATGGAGCTTCAGTCGTTCGGTGTGTGGTCCAAAAACATAACCCGCAGTGGTGCACAGGATTGGAAACATTCCCCCTCTAATATCAGTCTGTCTACAAGGTTATTTTTTGTTTTTGTTTTTTTTAATTCTCACCTGAGGACATGTTTATTGATTTTAGAGAGGGGGGAAGGGAAGGAGAGAGAGAGGAGAGAAACATCAATCGCCTGCCTCATGTATGTACCCCAAGGGGACCGAAACCACAACCTAGGTATGTGCCCTGAGCAGGAATGAAACCCACATCCTTCTGGTTTATGAGATGATGGTCAAATCGAGTAGCACCAGCCAGAGGTTTATATGGCAGCAGGAAAAAAAAAAAAAAAACACTTAATGGAAGTGGTTTTAGGTACAATAAGCAAGAGATAAAACTTCTGTGTTAAAGGAGAGAGTACCAGCCCCAGAAACAAGACTTTAATTGGTTCCTCGCCTGACACCCCAGGCCAATATTTTGAGCAAGCAGAGAACACCAAGCTACCACCTACGGAGGCAATTCCATTCACCTCCCACCCCATGAGGGAAAATTCCAAGCAAGTAAATACACCCACAAAAACAGCTCATATATTTAGTTAGAAACTTCCATTCCACTGTTGGGAAAAAGCTCCTAATCATGACAGCCAGCAGCTCAGGACAGATGAAGCTGTCAAATGGAAAGAAATCACATAATGGAGAGAGATGCAGGTCATGGCTCCTCAGGCTCTCATTCCTGTCTGTGGGGTTCTGCCCCCAGTGTATCCACCTCATCAAATCTGAAGCAGATCAATCTCAGCTCAGCCCTGGGCTGTAGATGCCACGTAAAGGTTCTAGGGGACTTGAACCTACCAGCATTGCCTGACAATGTTAAAGATGCGAAGTTTGTTTCCATCCAAACTTTCTTTTCCTGATCTCCTGGGAATAGCAAGGTTACCAGAAGAATGCCAGGAGGTGTGACCACTACAAAGAAAGCAGAAAACAAATAATACCTAGTGCACCATTTATTTGAAGTGACAGCCATGTTGCATTATAGTAAATGGACTTTGCTAGTCTCCTTCCTGGCAGGGCCAAATTAGAACTAAGAAGGAGTAGCAATGAAGAATCTGTGCAGCTATTTCTGGAGACAAAGCAGGCCAATAGCAGCAGAGGCCATGTTGAGACAAATGGACCACTCTGGAATGGCGTACCATAACGTCACTGCAATTAGATGGATTAGTGGTTACAGTTTGCCGCAGATAGCCATAGGACATCCACTGATAATCACACATTTTGTTCTACTGGCAGATAACAGCAGCCCACAAATGAGATGAGCCTCCTCTGTGTACCCACACTACATGAAATCAATACTTAATTACAAGAGGGTCTGTGTGTGTTATTGGTAGTCAGTTGTGGTGATGAAGCAGGTACAAGGCTGTGCTGCTAGATGGTGAATTAAGGTGAAAGAGATTGGTTCATGATGGGTAATACCCATCTTACTGACCATGCCCGAGATCTAGATTTAAACAAATCACTGAACACTAGGCTTGGGCTGGAGAACAGAACCTCGAGACATGAAAAATATGCCCTTAGGGGAAGAGCAAGTACTGCCTCTGAGGGTAGTTGCTAGAATGCAACTACAGATCACATTGTTTTGTGGACATGCAAGGCCCATGGTACAGTCCTGGGAAAAAGTGAACAGCATCTGAGGAGTGGCCCTAGGGAGAAGCTGCGTGTCCAAGGAAAAGGGACAGAGGAAAAAGAACCAAATGACCTGAGAGAGCTCCGAGCTCTGCTACACCTAGAAGCTGCAGAGTACCTTGCAGTTCAAGCTACTTATCCATAAAAAATGAATGGTACTCACTCTGTCTAAGCTAGAGAGCTACTGTGAGGATTGAGAGGAACCAGATAGGCAGAGAGCTCTTTGTAGACTTGAGCCTCCAGACCACTGTTAGAGATTTTTTTTTAAGTGATAAGACCTTAGTATGCAATGTCCTTAATGATAAAGAAGAAGTAGTATCTTCACTTATTAAGTTCCCAGTGCAATGTTAGATGAGATCACACTGGAACCTACACACACAGCAGAAGAACAGAGATAAACTAACTTGGCAGAGGCATTCCAGGTGGAACCAAAGATATAGGCAGGGAAATCTAGAAAGTTCTTCCATCATTCATCTATTCCATGCTCACATGACACCAAACTAGAGAGCATTCTACTTGAAAGCTGTATGTTTATCCAAGAACTCTCCTCTTGTCCTTTTTCAATCTTAGTTCATTTCTATACCCATCTCTTTCTTTAATGTATTACTCTCCTGTATCTTATTCAAAAGCTTACAGGTTAATTTGTTTGTTTGTTTGTTTATAGTTATTCTTGAAAACATTAATTTTGTGGGGCTAGCACTGGGAATTGTTTTTAGAAAGTAACATTAAAAATATGGTAGGGAAAGAAAATAACAAAAGAAGAGATTTCAGGGGCCTCTATCAAAATAGCTTAAAAGCCTGGCCACCTACAGAGGAAGTGGGTTCTTTGTGGATGAGAACTTAGCTCTGCAGTGGTCCGGGCCGCGCCACTTCACAGCAGTGTGTCTTTGGGACTGTGAGTGGACTTCCGGGGACCCAAGTTACCTCCTCTGATAAATGGCAAGTGTGCACAAGAGGAACTCAAAGGATTGTTGTGGGTGGCCCAAATTCTTACAAGTGGTTCTAGTGTTTTTTCATCAACCCTTCAGTGATGCCTAACTTAGTACAAAGCCTTTCTTGACTAACCAAGCCAGCAACTCTCTATGGTACAAACTTCACTTGCTAGATTTGTATCACTCGACCCTCAACAAAAACAAAGGAAGTTATTCCAATCCTGAGAAATCGGTGTGGCAATAGAAGAAAAAGAAAAACCTCTTTATTTAATTCACAAAACTTGTCCCATGTGAAAAAAAGACACTGTCATCAGACACAAGTGCCCAAGTTTACTAAAACCAGAATTTCCATAGGTGGCTCAAGAGAAATGAACACTGAAGTGTCCTAGCTTTACTGGGCTCCTCCTTCTGTGTTTTCTAAGTGGGATACATTTGACAGTGGCTGTGTTACTGGTTAAATCAAATGCCACTTTGGGGCATTCTAGAAGGTGTAGACATTAGGTCACTGGGCTAAATTACGGAGCCACCACATTGCATGCAGATCTGATTTACATGGATTTAATATTGAATTTAATATGTCACAAAATATGCGCAAATTTTGAAATAACTCAACTCCCGCCGCTCAATTAAAAGTTTTTCAACAATCACATAATTTAATCTCAGAGCTGAATGGGGCAACTGAACAAAGAGTGAGCTCATTCTGGGGCTGCTTAGGGATGGACATTCACTGTGGCTGGTAAACCGACTTCCCTCCATCTCCTGTAGGAATTGGTCTCAAAGTTGTTGAATTTTAGATTATGCAAGCACTCCAGGAACACATTTTTTATGGCTTTTCTGTGCATGTTTTTCATTCATCATCTAATAAGCCAAACCCAGACAGAAGGCTGAAGCCTAAGGGGTGCTGGGAACCAGCAACATGGAATAGATGGTTCTAGAAAGGAGGAAGTGAAGACTTTGTTTTAAAAGGCATGTCCTAAGTCTGGTAGAAAGCAGATTTCATCTAAAATTAAAATTTCCTCACAGTCATTTTACCTATATAGTCTCTCAAGGACACACATTCATGACCTTAGTACAGTGGTACCCCCTCATCTGCGGGGCTTACAGTCCATGACCCTGCACTAGAAGCCTCAAACCTTGGAAAGTACTGCACCTACATATACTACATTTTCCCTATATGTATGCATACCTACCTATTATCTAGTTTAGCTTATAAATTAGGCATGCTGAGAGATTCATAACAATAACAAATAATAAAAAGAGCAATTATAACAATATACTGTAACAAAAGTCATATGAATGTGGTCTCCCTCTCTCTCAAGATCTTCACGTACTGTACTTACCTTTTCACTTAAAGGAAGCACTTTACAGCTTCTCTCTGGCATGTCCAAATTGCATCATTACTCTTGCACTCGGGAACATTATCAACTAAAATAAGAGTTACTTGAACACAAGCACTGTGATAGCTTGACAGTTGATCTGATAACTACTAAGTGACTAATGGGCAGGCGGTGTATACAGTGTGGATACACTGAACAAAGGGATGGCTCACCTCCCAGGCAGAATGGAGAGAGAAAGTGCAACATTACATCACGCTATTCAGAATGGTGCACAATTTGAAACATGATATTTTTTTTAGTTTTGGCATTTTCTATTTAATATTTTCAAATTGTTGTTTACCTCAGGTAACTGAAAGCAAAACCCCAATAAGGGGGTGGGGGACTACGGTACCTAGGGCACGTACAGGAGCAAACGTGCTCCCAGGCCTTTGTGTCTCTCTTTGCCCTCCTGTGGTCACCAGCAGAGGATTTGCAAACTCACAGGAACACTCAGAAACCACTTTCCAGTTTTGGAAACTGGTTGCACGTACACCACTGCACATTGATCTTGGTGGCTGGAATAACAGTGAGTTGGGCAAGATAAAGGAACTGGGTCACAAAGAGGATAAGAGAGTCGCAAAAAGTCACAAAACTTAGCAGTATAAACTCTTCATACACCCACACCACGAGCTCATTTCATCTCACCAAGCTGTGCTTCTCTTTGGACATGGTCTAAGAAGAGGTGGTCACTAAGGGTTAGCAACACCTCTCCAAGGACTGACACTTATTCACTTTACACCCTGGACTGTTTGCTTGCTGTGTTTGGCTGCCCAGCATCTATCTCTCCTCCACTGGATACAGTCTGGTGGGACATGGAAACACCCCTCTCTTTCCTTCTAAGGGTGGGAATGTGAGCAAATAGGCCATTTAGATGCTTGCTCTCTTCTGGGAATCTCTACATCAACCAAGAAGAGAGAATGAAAATGGCTGGTGCTCATTCAGTGAACCTCACCAGTCTGATGCTACAAACTTATTTCTGCGCACTAGAGCACCCTGGTTCACTCCATTACCAAGCCGGCTTCTTCGGCCTCCTGCCGATTCTATAAGCAATCCCATCCCTTCCAACAATTTTCTACTAGGTAAAATTAGTCAAAGTTCATTTGGTTATTTGTAATCCAACAAGTCTAGCTTAAAAGCCAACTAAGTCTACATTTTTGTGAGTTCACTGGTACCCAAAGAATGTGAGATGGGAGTTCTAGGGTGTGTGTGTGCATGTGTGCACACATGTACCTGCCCTTACTCTCAAAAGTTTACAGTGCAAATCCAAAACATGCTTTGCAATTTTCATTTCTAGCACATAATATCTTGTGCAATTATTGAAAATAATATGCTAACTTTTGTATGAGCTAAATGGGGGTTTAGGGTTGTTCCTGTGAAGTGAATAAGAAATGTGGCTTGATCTCATGTCCACATACTATTTGATACATGGTTTTATTGTTTTAGTTCCTCTTATAGTTTTTTTCCCCACCAAAAATCAAAGTAATTACATTTATATAATAATTTGGTTATTTGATTGTTTTTGAGATGCCACATGTTCCAAACTAGCATCAGACTTTGGTCACACACCAAACCTCCACTTTTTGTGTGTGTTGAACAGTAACAATAAAAGTGGATAAAAGTATTTCCTCTGGCTTTGCAAAAGTGAAAGCAGTTACCTAAGAAGTTGTAAATCGAAGAACCACAAGATTTCTGTCAAAGTTAAACTGACTTCATCACCTTTCCCCACTCCATTGCTTACTCTTGATGGTGTACTTCCCCCCATTATCCCAGCAATTCCAAAGCAATTACATTTCCCAGAAAAAAATGCAATAAGCAAAGTAAATTCATAAAGCAGGGCTCTGAATGTATTTCTGCCACTTTTAGTTTAATGTCTAATCCTGAAAGATGTACCCTGAGCCCCAGGGGGATCATTTGTAACCTTTATTATGATGACAGCAACAAATGGTGCAAAATGCGCTTCCACAACTGCAGATGCTTGCTGAATTCTTTGAAAATTGACAACAATATTGTTTTGGGTATCAACATATGCACAGAAGGGCATCAGCATACGCAGAGAGTATGCACAGCACATCCCCTTCAAGTTTATGACCATGCCTCTAGCAGGCTTCAGGCTACAAATAGACTGAAGTGTTTCAGTTACCATGGAGGTGACCATAATGACAGCTGCTTCCTCAAGGTCATTGTTAAGGTTTTACCTGAACTTGAATGGATTTATGTGTTTTAGTTGACACTGAACATTTCTAAATATGTAATAAATGGATTCAGATTGGAGAAAAAAGGGAGAGAAGAAGGAAGGAAGGAAAAAAGGGGGTGAGGGAGGAAATTTGTTTTTTCAATGTATTATTTCATTGTATGACATATGAGCGAGTCAGTTATCCACATACCTGTTGTCGCTGGAAAAATGACAATCCCAAACAGACTTCCTCATGCCTCAGTCCCTGCCACATTCTCTTCTCTGATTTATATCAGCCATTTTTTTCTTTTCAGGAAGGCCAGCTCATGTTAAATTATCCCACAAAGTACATCATTAGGAAAGCAAGTATCAGGCATTGCTTGGGACAGACTTTGTCACACAGCCCAGTGGAGATGGATTTTAAGCTTTGGTTTGGGGAATTATCTATGCTGTTTTCTTCTCAATAATGCAGGCATTTAAAAATTAGCTACACCTACAAAATACACTTTTGTAAAACAGGCATGTAGACTTGATTAAGAATTTAACTGAATGTTATTGTAAAAGAATTACTATTGTGTCTAATGTGAAAGGTTTGAATTTTCCTCCTGTCTAGTTTATTCATTAATTAAGTAAAATGATAATCTGGCATTATATCCCAGATTACATAAAAGAATGGTATAAATGTAAATTTTTTTAAATTATCATATATTCCAGCTTTTCTTTCTACCAAATTTAGGAAAAGTATAGCTCATAAATATTGATGAGGCTTTATCATCATTTAAATTTGCCGACTAAATATAGACAATGATTTTGAAAACACAGCATTCAAGCTAACTTGATACCGCCCACTAGTCCACCAACAGATGTGTCTCTACCATTCCAAAATGCCACACATCCCCTGGTCCAGACGCAAGAAGGGTCTCTGCACCCACCACTGCCGCCCAGAAGCCTCCCCACCCTCGCTTGCCCTGGATTTGGGACCCTCACATGTGTTCCAATAGATCTGTCCTTCTTCCCCAGACTCCGTCCAGTGGAGAACGTCTGTTTCCAAGGGTGCGCTGTGAACTCAGTGTACCACGGCCATGTTGCCTCCCTGCTGTATCCTATACAACACAGGTGGCAAACACAAGGCCTGAGGGACAAATCCGGCCCTCCACCTTGTTTTATCTGGCCTGGCACCTTGTTTCTACCTGGCGTCAGCACAGAGCTCTCGCTTAACCATTAAGTAGTTAACATTTATACAGACTAAAATTACATTCGGCAACCTCAAGGCTGATGTGGCTCCCAGTGTAAATGGGTTTGACACCCTTGCTGTGCAATATGTACAATAGTGCTTAGCACACTGCTGCTCTGAGCATAGGATCTTGTCTCGTGTTTACTCATCTCCATCCCAGTGGAGTGAGACTTATTCCTCACAGCACCCCTCATTACCTGCAGTAGCAACCTGTCGTTCAGCCCTCCCACCTCCAGTCTGTTCTTCTATATCAGAGAACCCCACTCTGACTCAAAACGGCACTCTGGGGAACGTCCGCAGCACCCCGCACGAGGCCCTGCGTGAGCACTGCAGCCTCCCTCTCAGGCCTCGCATCCTACCTCCCCTCCCCCACAAACAGCGGCCTTGCTGGTCTCAGGACATGTTCAACAGGCCAGCTCAGGATTCCCTTTGCTTAGAACCCTCTCCAGGTTTTCCTATGCCTGGCTTCAGTCCCTGCTCAAGTGTCTTTTTTTTTTTTTTTTTTTTTTTTTTTTTTTCAGAAAAGCTTTGCCTCATTACTATATCTAAAATAGTCTACCATAGTTTACCTGCTTGCTGGCTACATTTTTCTTAAAATTACTTACATTATGTGTTTACTTACTTATCTCACCACTTCAAATGTAGATTTCATTAGTGAAAGCTCTTGACGTCCTTCACTGCTCTACCTCAGGGTCTAGAATGGTGCCTGGGACATAGTAAATACTCTCTCATTTGTGTAGAATGAATGGATACACTTCCTGCCTGCCAAAATCCCTGACATCGTTACCCTTCAGAGTATCCCCTCCTCCTGGGTTTCGCAGGACTGAGTTCTCCCCCACCAAGTCACCGAGCTCCATGATACACTGCTGACTGTTTCACCTGCACTGCCCAATACGGCAGCCATGAGCCACATGTGGCTAATGAGCACAGGAACTGTGGCCAGTTCCAACTGAGATGCTTTGTAAGTGCAAAACAGACACCAGACTTTGAAAATTTACTATAAAGAAAAGCATGTAAAAGTAACTCATTGAGATTTTTTATTGATTACATGTTAAAGTAATATTTTAGATATATTAGGCTAAATACAAATTATTAAAATGTTTCAACTGTTTATTTTTTACTTTTTCAACTGTGGGAACTAGCAAATTTAGTGTCCTACCAAGTTCTCATTTGCAGCTTGCCTCATATTTCTGTTGGAGAGTGCAGCTCTAGACCAAAACTCTTCTCTAGTTGGGAGGTACCAGGTAAAGTATGAAGGGCATACGCTTCACATCACACAGGTAGGCTGGAATGCCAGCCTTCTGGTACCAGGCTTTTGACCATGAGCAGTATGCTCAACTTCTCTGAGGTTCAGTTGCTCATCTGTTCAGTGGAAGCTACTTCAAAGTGTAGTTACAAGAAGTAATAATGACTCAGAAAATGGCCTTATGGGTCCCAAGGCATCAAGAACATGCTGCTCCTTCCCCTTCTCCCATTAACCACAGAGTCCCGCCATTCAGACGACATACCTTTTCAGTCCGATCCCCACCTAACAAGGCTAGCCTCTGTTCTATGCTATGGCAAGGGTAAAGCATTTATGTGGTCATTTCACAAACCCTTTGGAGTACCAACACTGTGTGAGAAATTGTGTTGGAGGTAGAGAATAAACCCATGACAAGTAAGAAAGACAGGCTCTGCAGTGTCCTGTGCACAGTGAGGAGGCACAGCCAGCCAGGTGCGAGTGCACTGCTCACCCCCCTCCAAGCTTCCACTGGAGGCTCCTCTGCAGATCCCCTGGCCCTCTCTTTTAGTCATAGCCTGCCGACAGGCATGGACTACTTCTCTGGGACTATTGCATGGCTCTCAAGGGCTGTACCTCAGAAATTTATGGAAAGCTAAATATACAAACTAACAAACAAAAGGTAGCATTTCCTAGACCCCTATCTGGAGGTATTAGGGTAAAACCCAGGAGTTTGTTTTTTTAAAACCCCACAGAGGATACTGATTTATATAATCGGAATTAAGAATTCCAGGAAGGTGCTCACAAATCACAAATTAGCATTTGCATGACCTCCCACAAAATGAGCTCCCTTGGGCAAATTGCAGAGCTTTCTGGGCCTTCAGACCCCTTATCTATAAATTGACACCCGTTTACAGGGCAAAAATAAGGATTAAGTGGCATTATGCATGGGAGACCCTTACAGACCCAACTGGCACCCATGACTGGCAGCCATTTCGGTGCCGCTGTTGAGAAGCCAAAGCAGGAACAATGGTACCACAAGGAACAAGAGCTCTTCCATCACTGCCTGTCTTCTCTGGCATGTTTGACTTCGCTCCAAATTTTGAGCCATCCATTTTTTGTTAGTTATTTTAAGGCATTTAAAACAAGTGTGTTAAGTACTGGCCTAGCTAGACATTTCATATTGGTACAGCAAAACAATTACCACTAAAATCCAATTGAAATGTCAGTATTTTAGTTAAGACTAATGAAGACATCTCTTCTGTGGACAATGGTTCTCTCTTTCTCATGCTGTGCAGATTTTTTTACTTTGCAGTTGAAATGTGACTCCCCATCTCCCAACAAAAGTCTCATGCACCTCCCCAGAAAATCCATACGGGCTAGAACTAAATTTCTCAACCATGTCATAAAAGAAAAGGACTGGAGAGTTAGGTCAGAAGCTACCCCGGAAAGGTTAATTTAAATTTTTTTGTGAAGTAGACAGCCTGAAGGTTTCTAAACTTTCCTAGATATTTCAGAAAGGAGTTTCATCACATCTGGCATTTTGCTCCATCTTGAGAGTGAGCAGAGGCCCGGCTTCTCTCCCAGCTCCTGGTCTTGAGGTTTGGCCAGGAACCTACTGACCTAAAGAGAGAAGGGGAGCCCTGGCTGGTGTGCCTCAGTGGACTGAGTGCTGGCCTGCAAACCCAAGGGTCACTGATTCAATTCCCAGATCCAGGGCCAGGTCCCCAGCAGGGGGTGTGGGAGAGGCAACCACACTTTGATGTTTCTCTCCTCTTTCTCCCTTCCTTCTCCTCTGTCTAAAAATAAATACAATCTTTAAAAAGAGAAGGAGAAGGGGGAAAGAATTACAGAGTGTCTCTGAGATTCAGGCAGAGGCCCTTCACAGCAGCTCTCAGAAATGTCAGAAGAATTACTGAGGAATCAGGTGATATCCCCATCCAATTATTCTTTTATAATTTTAAATCACAGAGAAATTTCTTAACTATGTTGTATAGCAGTATCTTGAAATGTCTTCTCTCTCAGTTCTCCCATAAATTTCTTCCACATAGTGCAAGTGTCAAAAAAAAAAAAAAGTGCTTTATTTCTTTCCTAAGTCCATTGTCTAGTTAATTATTGGGTAACAGTTTGGCTTGGCAAAGAAAAATAAACAAAGAAATAAACATGAAACCATCTAATTTTTCTTTATCCTGAAAAACACAGAGGTAGCAAATCACAACTGTATTGTTACCCTGGGATGCTAACACAGATGTGACAAATGTGACATGAGGACCAAATCAATATAATAATCACTGAAGCAGCCAATCAAATAACTCTTCTGGACCACAAATATCCCATATTCTGATGGTGACAAGTGCCTGTCAGAAGACTTTATTGCCAATCAAACCTCTCTGTATAACAACCAGCATGAGGCAACTTGACACCAGGTGTACCACCTGGCTGGGGAAAACAGCTGGGTTTTAACTAACTGGGGAAAGCCACCATCTCCTGCATGTCCCTCATATCTGGTTTCTCCTTCAGATTTCCTTGGTCTAATGTCCTTAACATTCTTGCCACTTCATAAAATTCTTTCTCTTGCTGTTTTATTTTCTTCTATGGCTTTGGGGTGGCTCTGTGGTAGGGTAGAAGGTAGGAAAATTTGCAGGGCTTCAACCTCTTGATGTAATTTGTATTTCTTAGTGGAAAGAGTCCATTGCAGCAGGCCCAAAGGACTGGGGTGATTTCCCAGTCCAGATCAGGAAAGCCCAGCTAGGCTCCATTTAATGAGAGCTCCGTGCCTGCAGGTCCACTCCTTTGGCCACTCAAATCCAAAGTATCATGGATTTTAAACATTGGCTCCATCTTCAGCACTCTGACTTTCACTTAAAATTTAAACAGCTGACATTGATTTAATTAAAAATGTTTAATATTTGAAAGTGTCAATATTTCTTAGGCCTGAAAGCATAGAGTGGTATAGATGAGATGAACCAGATGGACATACTTCGTTCATTTACATATAGCTTTTTCAGCACATAGAATTTGAAAACATATCAGTGTTGTAAATCACACTGAAGAGAAATCACACTATATATACTCTAATGCCACTTTTTAAAATAATGTCATTTGGATTGAGGTATTATGTGATGTTTAAGAGAAAGGGTAATCTTTTTCAGGAATTTTGTTTTTAATCAAGTAATATAGAATTAAGGACCCTGCTCTGTCCTCATAAACCATTCCCTTCTAACTGGGTAAACAAAGTCAGAGCACATGGACTGGATATTCAATGAAATGTGTAAAAATCATAGCAAAGGGTTGTGTCTTTGCTCACCTGTCCAGTAAAAGAGTTGAGTGCAGCAATCCTGATCAGAGGCATCGATCCCAAGCGACTTCATGCTAATACAGAGATGTGATGCCACAAAAGGAGAGAAGCATGAGGACAGTTGGACCTTGGCAATCTGGAAGCCTCTAGGCCAAAAGAGGAAGTAATTAGAATTAAAAATAAATGGATAATAAGAGAAAATACTGGAATAGACCCAAAGATATCTTAAAATGTCTACCAAGTTCTTTCTCTTTCATTGCTTTGATCCATTATCTAATTTCAAATGTTCTTATAGAATGTAGTTATCATTGTTTTTACTTATATTTTCATAAATAATATAACCAAGAAAATACAAAATTTCTGGTGACTCAGCCATCAGTTCCAGAGGAGAGAAAGTAAGCCAGCTTGTCTACCTCCATGACCTATTTACAGTCTTCTATAGAGGGTGTGATCAACACTTCCTGAGTACCTACACTATGCCAGGAAATCTAAAGACAAGATTTCATTTAATTCTCAAACCTGTCCTGTGATATAGGTTGTCATATCCATTTTGCAATTTAACTGCAGCTGAAGGAAGCCACATGATTTGTTCAAGATCATGCAACTAGTAAATGGTAGAAATGGGATTAAGCCAAGTCTTTCATGACTCCAAAACTTGGTTTTTACTGCACCAAATTACAGATACAACTCCTTGGAATTCTTCAAAAAAAAAAAAAATATGCCCTCTGGAGCTGACCACAGAGTGATATACATTTTACAGTAATACCATGAGATCCTACATTGGAAATTTTTCTCATGTTTCTACTGTTTTCAGAAATATAACCCTTACACTCCAGACCCCCCCCCCAAAAAAAAAGAGAGAGAAAAGACTTCTACTTTCAAGGAAAGAGTATTTCTTTCAAGTCAGCAGAAGCAAGCACAGTGCTTGATATACATTTGTAAATTTACTACTTCTGCTGATATTTTCTTTTTTTTAACAAAAGGCACAAAAAGAGAGTTACCAAAATCTGAGTTCAAAATCATCTCTTTCATTTGTTTCCTATTGATTATAGCTTTTCAAAAATAAATCCATCCTGACGTACTTCTGGCCAAGATAGAGGTGTAGGTGAAAACACTGTACCTCCTCACACAACCAATTTTAAAGACAACAAAGTTTTAGTAACAAAAACACAACCAAAACACACAAAATTAAACTGTACGGAAGTCCGACAACAATGAACCATTCAGCCAGACAAGTAAGAGGGGCGGAGTCAGCAGCTGGCAGAGTGAGTTGCACAGAAAAAAGTGGCCAGACCGACCAAGGCGCACAAGCGCAGTTGGCGGATCCCAAGTGTGGGGTGGCAAAGGGCGGACCCAGTGGGGGCATAAGACGGCTGGCTGACCATGGTCACACATTCTTGAGCAGATAAACCAATGGAAGGAGAGAGCAGTGAGACAGACCTCACAGGCTAGGGCCTCAGCAACAGGAATTAAAGCCTAAAAGCACCAATTGGAAAAACTTTCAGGGTCAAGGTACTGGGAGAAGCTCCCGGGCTCACAGTTTGTTGGAGAGACCCACAGGGTCCTGGAGTGTGCACAGACACACCGCCCGGGAGCCAGCACCAAGGGGGCCTGGTTTGCTTGTGAGAAGCAGCAGCAGGGACCGAAATCCAAGAGAGAATGTGGAACAAGCACCATAACCCCTCTCTGACCCCGCCCCCACATACAGCGTCACAACCCAGCGACTGGGTCACCAGGTCCTGGTGAACAGCAAAGGCTCTGCCCCTCATATGTAACAGATGTGAACAGACCAAAACATTATGGCTCAAGAAGAACAGCTCAAAGCCCCAGAGCCAATATTTCTAAGCCACCAAGAGATAGCCAACCTATCAGATGCACAGTTTAAAACACTGGTGATCAGGATGCTCACAGAACTTGATTTCAGTCACAAATTAGAGAAACAAATGAAGGCTAAACTAATTGAAATGAAGGAAAATGCACAGGAAAGCAATAGTAATGGAAAGGAAACTGGCACTGAAATCAAGGGAGTGGACCAGAAGAAAAAAAATGACCAAACAAAAAAGAATGAAAAACAAGAATTCAAAAAAATGAGGAGAGGCTTAGGAACCTCCAGGACATCTTTAAACACTCCAAAATCCAAATTATAGGGGTACCAGAAGGGGAAGAGGAAGAGCTGCAAGTGGAAAAGTTATTTGAACAAATAATAGAGGAGAACTTCCCCAATCTGACAAAGGAAATAGACTTCCAGGAAGTCCAGGAAGCTCAGAGAGTCCCAAAGAAGTTGGACCCAAGGAGGAATACACCAAGGCACATCATAATTACATTACCCAAGATTAAAATTAAACAGAGAATCCTAGAAGCAGCAAGAGATAATGAGAGAGTTACCTACAAAGGAGTTCCCATCAGACTGTCAGGTGGTTTCTCAAAAGAGACCTTACAGGGAAGAAGGGGCTGGAAAGAAGTATTCCAAGTCATGAAATCCAAAGATCTGCATCCAAGATTGCTCTATCCAGCAAAGCTATCATTTAGAATGGGAGGGCAGATAAAGTGCTTCTCAGATAAGGTCAAGTTGAAGGAGTTCATTATCACCAAGCCCTTATTAAATGAAATGTTAAAGGGCCTTATCTAAGAAAAAGAAGATAAAAAATATCAATAGTGAAAGGACGGCAAGCTCACAGTTATTAACAACCACACCTAAAACAAAAGCAAACTAAGAGGACAGCTAGATCAGGAGCAGAACCATAGAAATGGAGATCATATGAAAGGTTAGCAACAGGGGAGTGGGAGGAGGAAAAGGGGGGAGAAAGTACAGAAAATAAGTAGCATAGATGGTAGGTAGAAAATAGGCAGGGGGAGGGCAAGAATAGTATGGGAAATAAAGAATCTAAAGAACTTGTGACACATGGACATAAACTAAAGGGGAGGAATGGTGAGGGAGGGGTGTGCGGGGTGGAGGGGAATGAAGGGGGGAAATGAGACAACTGTAATGGCATAATCAATAAAATATATTAAAAAGAAAAAATAAATCTATTCTTTTCACACTCTAGGAATACCATAGGAACATTTGCAACCTGATCCTGACCTCCAGTGACCACACAAACTCTGCTGGTGGGAGCATTAACTTCTGTTTATATTTGTCTTTCAAGAGCCATCAAGTCCAATATGCCGACACATCTGACAATGACCACTGCCATAACAGTTCCTGAATCATAGACGATAATGCTACCTGAATACCCACAAGGCAACAATTTTTAATTCATCAGGTAATTTCTAGTGTCCCCCTTGCTAGATGCTCATCACATAAGTAATCAAATCAACATTGAATTTGTGTTATACTTCACACTGGACAAATGCTATTAAAATTCAAAAAATACTGTTTAATAATCAATCAATGTCAAAGAAGAATATTTAATAACAAATAAAAATAGTCACTCTATACTGACAAAGGAAAAGAAAAAAATCTCAAAAGCATTTTAAAGACCATGCATCTCATTAAAAAGTATCTGGAAAGATATGAACTAAGCTGTTATTAGTGATTGTCTCTGTTCAACAGAATTAGTGGGTTTCTTTGTTCTTTTCTGAATTTTTTAAATTTAAAAAACATGTAAGACTCTCAAAATGAAAAATAATAAAAGTTATTTATGAATATTATATATATACATATAATTTCATCCTCAGAACCAGGGAAAATATTCTCTTCTCTGTCTGTGAGGTAGAAAAATGGGCATTATCAACTCATTGTACACTCAGAGAAATGGAGATTAAATAATTCACTACTAGCTTCTAAGTGGAAGAGGACAAAGTGAAAGGTACACCTGGTGTTATTTCCATAACTTCAGAATATACTGATGTGCTTAAAGTTTTAAGAGAGGTGGTAATCATTGCAACTATATGCACCCATAGTACAACCTTCCACCAGTATGTGAACATTAGATATGATATGACACAAATCTCCTACTGTTCTATCGATTTTGACATAGTGGTAATGGGAGACACCACTGATCAATCTCAGCACTCATCCTGCTGCCACAAGACATGACTTCAGAATTCTTCCCAGCCTACTTCTCCAGACAGCCACTTGCAGGGGGTGTTGGCACAGGAGAAGAATTTAGTCACGTGCACCGCACCAGAAGGACCACGAAGGCATTCACGGCAAGAGTTTGCCATCCCGGTGTAGCAGATAGTACATCAGCAGCAGTTTTGTGCACGGGCACCGACTCAATTCCCGCCTTCAGGTTCATTCTTCTAGCTGCCTGATGTGTGTTAGATGCTGAGGAAAAGAGATAGGAGTGAGCGTAAATCTTACATTCAAGGGGACTACATTTTATTAGGAAAGAAAACTAGACTCTAAAAGCCTGTGCTGCAAAGGAGAGAAATCTAAGTACCAGACATCCTCTGCTCAGAGAAAGCCAAGGAAATTTGGAGAAGGGCAAGACTGTCTCCAGCTACAAGATGCACAAATAAGGCATTTGAGCTGGGTGCCGAGGTAAGGAGTTTGGGATTTTTTTCACGGGCAATGGTGAGTTTATGATGGCTTAGAGAAGATGGGCACCATGACAAAAGCTGTGTGGAGGAACACACCTGGCAGTATCACATAGAGTCACCTGAGTGGAAACAGACCTGGGAGTCAAAGGACATCACAGAAGGAGAACAGCAACTCCTAAGCCCAGGTCCGAATATGTTACTGCCTATTTCAGACAGCCAAGCTGCAGAACAGATAAATATCCCTGACCACTGTTAGTAGCTGCTCCTCTCTCCTATACCCAGACTCTGCATCGACCTGACCTGGAGGGATCTGGCTGCCACTGAAGGGAAGATAAATTGTGGCCAATTCAGTAATGGAAACCAGGAGCACACACACACTTGCTTCCTCACTGCAGGACAAATCCATCAAGTGTTCTCTCTGCCCTACCGGAGCTGGAGCCCGATTTATCTGCCAGCGAGCTCAGTGCTGCACCTTCCTTACAGGACAGGAAACAGAGAAGGAAGAGGAGAAACAAGGGGAGGGAGGAAGTCAGGGCAAGGTGCCAGAGGGCTCCACTCCAGAGACCATGGGGAGATGACAGATTCTGGAGAATTGGCAACTAGCATTTATGGAACACTTTCTGTGGATGAGTACATTATAGGTGTTATTTCATTTAATCCTCAAAACACCTGTTATACCTACATTACAAGTAAAGAAACCCAGACCCAGAATCAGTGCAACTGACCAGAACCAGCTGGGAATTTCCCTAAAAGCAGAGAAAAGAAGTCACTTGCCCAAGATATCAAATCCAAGTGCAAGTGGGTGAGCTGGGTCTCATCTCAGGCCTGCCTGACTCTTCGGGCCATGTTGTCCCACTGCACAGCTGAGCCTGTCAACGCCAAACACTGCACTTGCTGGAGTCCAGGTTATGATGAGAAGTGGGGTGAGGGGGGGTCGTCGTCTCTCCTTAACTTATTTTCACTCATTCCCTTAGCTCACTTTCTGTATTGATTTGGAGTTTTGGCCTTTCTGAGCAATGTGTTTATTTCCAAAGACTTGCCCAGCACAGCATCAAAATGACTTGTCAACCTCCCCTCTGGTGTCAGCTGCTTGACACACTGTAGCAGCCCTGTTCTCCCCTGGAAGGTCTTTTCAAGCTGCAGATGTTTACCTTTCTCATCTAGATTTCTGACGTGAGTGTGACAGCATGTGCACCACTCTATTTCTTTTCTGTGTTTTACTTTCCACTCCACCGAACTAAGTTTCATGAATCCATTTCTTGGTGTGCGCAGTAAAGGCCTCAAGGACGCTCTGGCAGCACAGGCTTATCACTGTTATTTATTGCTTGTCCCCTCCATTCTGGATATGGTAGGGGAAATGCCACCATTGCTAAAATATCCCCAGACACTGAGGAAGGCAAAGGACAATGGGCAGAGAGGAGTGGTAATGCAAGCCAGAGAAATAAATAAATCAGGAATGGGCCAGTTTCAGACCCAGAAACCCAGAAAACAGACATCAACCATCACATACAGAACGGGTTTGTCTTTTTGTTGCCACTGTTACTAGGATAGGTTAATTCAGTCCTATCCTAGTAGCCTCTAACCTTGGGGATCACAGTATTCCCTGCCTGGCAACACTTACATTTGCTGGAGCTAGGAAGATAATGCCCAGTAATGTTGTCAATGGGAACCTTATGATGAAAGGCTACCAGATCAAAATAAAAGGGCATTTCATGCTTAACCTCAGGATGCCTTTGCCTTGTTAGTGGCTTGGATTCTCAACCCCATAATGCAATAAGGGCCACAAAGACCTGAGTCTTTTTGTTTTTCTTCAAAAATGGAATTATCTTCATTGATTTCTTTACTAATTATTAAAGTAATTCATGCTCATTGTAGAAATTTAAGAATTTTATAAATCCTCTCCACTCCATAAACTAACTTTAGTTACCACTGGGATAAATAATCTTAGTAATATGTTATGAATATAAAGTATATTTTTAACACCAACTACTGTAATTTACTTTCTTATGTTTGATTTTATATCAAGGTTCTATCTCCATGTTGAAACAGTGGTCTTTCAATTAGAGATAATAGAATAAAGACATTTCCTCCCTCTAAACCCACCCAAAACAACTTTAGAAAATGAAAATGGAAGGAAAGTATATCCCTACAGAAATGATAGAGGTAAATACACAAAATTTCAAACTGCAGGCTATGAGCCACAAAACACAATTTTGTGATATGCTTTGAAACCTGATCCAAAATGTGAAAAGTCACTGAGGGCTACCCATAACCTCCCGAGAAATTAGGCAGGATAGAGAATTCCAGCAGTATGCTAATGACTCAAGTCTGAAATGTCAATGTAGAATTCACTGGTAGAAATAATGAGATCTAGGGACATAGACAAGCCAAAGAAGTAGGGACAGTCCCTGAACAGTCCCATTATTCTCCACAGCAGGAGGGCTAAGCAAGTATTGCTCAAGCAGGTACATGACGTTTTTATTGCTCACAGCCTGGGCTTACAAACAACGTGGTTTGATGAGCTGGTGTGGCTGCTTTGTGTCCACTATCCTCATTCAACTGTAAGTAGCACCTCGTTTCACTATGGAGTGAATGACCATTTGAAAAATAAATTCCATGGTTTCTCTACTTACTGCAAAATGAGACTGCTCGAGATGATGTGCGATAAACAGAGGAGAAGCAACATCAGGATTACACTGGATTACAAACAAAGAATTTTATACTCTGGGTCACAGTAACATTGAAAACCGTGAAACCCAGAGGGAGACATCATCGCTGGGCAGAGGAAACAGTGGTGAAACCTGAATCAAAGCAGCTGCAATTATTCCTCTCTATTCATTACCACACATTCTTATGTACAAGGTCCGGCAGAAGTAATGCCTGCTTGAGTGTGGTTGGTAGGGTATGCAAATGTCTTGCACGAGGTAGACAGCAATTTGAACATTTCATCTAAAATGTCATATGATCTGTTTGAATGTAATATTGTTATGTTACATAATTACATGCTTATGATTTTGTAATAAAAAAGGGGGTGTTGTTTGTGCTGGGCCCTGTATAAGCAAATTCTTGACTTTATTTGAATTTCTACTTTACTCAATTACTTAGTTAAATTATTTGATGACAAGTAATAACTGGAAAGTATTCAGCATGGAACAAATGTATAAATAATTGTCAGGGGGAGTAGAGAGGATGAAGTAAATACAATAAGCAAAAAATACACACCAAGAAATTTATATTAAGAGGAATTGGCACCTCAAAGAAATTTCTAACAACATGATATCTACCAAAAAAGAAAGTTAAGATGTTTTAATTATCTATTGCTCTATAATAAAGCACCTTAAAACCTAAGGGCTTAAATTTTCTGTTCTCACAAATCTGAAATTTGGAAGAAGACCTTTCATCTATATCCCATGTAACATTAGTAGAGTGACTCAACCAGTACTGGTGAATCCCCTGACAAGACAAGTTTCTCAGATGGTTGGCCACTGGGTACTGAGTAAGCCGGGAGCTCAGCTGGAGTTGTGTCCCGGGTCCCATAATCCTCTTTCAGGTGGTCTATCTGCCTAGTTTGAGCTTCCTCACAGCTCGGCTCCTCTGGCGATTGGACCTCTTCCCTGGTAGGTCACTCCTAAGAGTACTCAAGTGGAAGCTGCCCTCTACTGACACAGTATCACTTCCAATGCATTTTACTGGTTAAAATGAGTGGCACTGCCATCCCACATTCATGGAGAGAAAAAAAATCCCTAGAGCACAAACACCGGAAGGCGTGGCTTGTTATGAGACACTAAGGTGATAGTCTATCACAGTGAGCCTCTGACCCCTAATGATTCATCATATTCTCCTAACCCCCTCATGCCAAATACATCCCCTCATCGTCAAGAATCACCAGAATGCTATTCAATACAGCATAAGATTTCTACTTAAAGTCCAGGATATTGTCATTTAAATCAGTTCTGGATGTGAATGAGGATCCTGGAGTGCAGCCATTGATCTGAAGTTGTGTGAAATAAAGAGACAAATTTCTAACTTCCCACACATACAGCCCATATATAACAGTGATATAATTCCTATAAGAAAACTGGAATTCCTAACCATCAAATTAAAATTCATTCCATTAGACAAGACCAATATCCACAAACTCTCTCTCTATTTTAGGACTGAGTCAGAGTGCTTTTAAGACCCTCAAGAGTTTCAAAAATCCTTTGTTCAGGAAAAAGGAGCTATAGGTTATGCTCCTAAATATACCGAGTCTTTTGTTTTTCTGGAAGAGAAAGGGTCTATTAGGTACTACCCTTTGTCTTTCTAATGTCTTAACAAAGGATCTTATAGATTCTTGACCACAAAGCCACATTTCATTGGCAATGTTCTCTATTTTATATTAGTCCTGAGGCCATTTTGTATTTTGAGAAGGTTTTCCTAACTAAGAATATTAAAATAAAAAAGTTTTACTTTCTAACTCAGCAAGTTCTGGATTGGACATAATTCCTCTAATTCTGTTATAAAATGAAACAAACAGTTCATTCTTTAGTTCTTTCCTCTGTAACTATACTTTATCATATGTAAATAAAAGTATCAGTTGGCACTTTTAAAATTCTATCTGAAAATACCCTTAGACAAATACATAAGCTAATTTAGCACATTTTCTATATTTCAGTTTTTTACAGGCAATACTTGAATCCAGCGATTATCAACTATGTGTCCCAGGAGGCACACTGGAGTGCCACAAGAACCATTTAGAAAGCCCTGACCAATGTGGCTCAGTAGCCGGGGCATCATCCCACAAAACAGAAGGTCACCAGTTCAATTCCCTGTCAGAGCACAAGCCTGGGTTTGGGGTTCAGTCCTCCATCAGGACACTGTACAGGAGGCGACTGATCAATGTTTCTCTCTCACATCAATGTTTCTCTCCCTCTCTTTCTCTGTCCCTTCCCATTTCTCTAAGAGTAAATACATAAAATATTTTTTTAATTAGTAAAAAGTAATTTTTTTTATTGTAATACCTGGCATGTAATACTAAACAGTCAGGGACACTGATCTGATTTCCCCTGGATTGTTAAATTAAAAAACGACAACAGCCAACAGCACAATAGCTTCCCAGTGTGGATGAATCAAAATTATACCAATTTTTTATAAGATTGGCAAATATATATGTGTGTGTGTGTGTGTGTGTGTGTGTGTGCGCGCGCGTGCGCGTGCCACAGAATTTTAGTAATTGGTTTATGTACGCCATGAGATGAAAAAGGTTGGCAGTCACTGGTCTCATCAGTCATCTTCCTAATGGAAAAGTTGGGCCCCTTTTATGAGGATTCCGATAGTGTTTCCATTCTTTCTCTGAAGCCTCCACCAACAGCCTCCCAAGACGTCTGGTCTCTGCCCACTGCCAGGTCCCAAGAAGAAGTCTTTTGAAAAAAATTCCGAAAGGAAAAATCCCAATGGGCAAGAATATTTTTCTGAAAAGCCAAAAGAATATGCTATAATTCAGGAAGAAGTAATACAAGAGAAAATATAGGAAGAAATATCCTCATAAAGCTACCAAACTTCAAAGATACACAGAAAAGATTTCATGGACACATAGGCCAGAAAGTAGTTCATGTACAAAGTGGAAATACTAGACTTGCTTCAGATTTCTCCATAGGAACTTTAGATGATAAAAGGCAACAGAGCAAATATGTGGCAAGCTTATAACTAGCCTAGGTAACGGCAAGAACCAGACTAGAGACAAACTCATAAGCCTTAAGGATTCAGAATACTCTCCCATGAATCTTTACCAAAGGAAGAAAGATACATCTAGCTGCAGTAGACCACTCTGCCTAGTTTTAGGAATTTTATCTCTACCCCTTGTGGCTAACGGTGAGAGACGACCTTTGGAATGCCAGCCGCTGGAGACAAAGCTTGTCTCCGGTAACAAACGCTGCCTCAGTTCCTCTCCCTGCCCCCAAAGTTTGGTTGGAAGTCAATGATGGGTAAGAGCCCTCACAGCGGGGGGCAACCTCAGCCAGACTCGATCACTTGGGAGGCCTTCTTGGAAGGACTGGGGGGGCTGCAACAAAGAGCAATGGACTCTCCCCATCCTCCCCGCCCCCCACTTTGTCAAAGCCCCAGTCCCAATGTTCTCTGGGAGAAGCACTTCTTGGCTCTAATCCCCTTAAGCCTGAATACCTGATGGGGAGTGGTGCAGCTCCTTGCCTTGCTAGAGCATGCCCTGGGGGAAAATCTGGCACCACAAAGACTTGCTGATAAACCTGTGAAATCTTCTCTGCTAAGAGTGCTTTCATTCATATGATAAAGGTCCAAGAGGAAATGCATATGTCTCCCAAAAGTTTCTGCCACTGTCTTCCTGACAGACACTCACTCAGACTGAAGCCCTCAGATCTCTTTGAAATGTTATCTACAGTTTGATCCTTTCTGCCCTGTATTCCTGTGTATTATAACCCAATAAAAGGCAAAGGAGAAAGGCACTTGGGGCCTTTTTCTCCTCAGAGAAACTGGCCGCTGCTGGCCTGAGTCTCCCCTGAGAAAATGGCCACAGCCCACTCCTCCTTCCCTAAACAGATCTCATCTTGTCTCAGCCATATTTATTCATTCACGTGTGTCCATGGTACTGGGGGGACTCGAGAGAGAAGCAGCCCCCACATCTAGCCAAATAAATGATAGCTTAAGATGAAGAACTCAAAAATGAATATGTTATGATAAAATACCAGTGAGAATTAAGTACCATTCAGCACAGGACTAAGGCACACTAACATCATGACCTGTGGTTACAGAGGAGAAATCAAATGCTATACACTTTAGTAATGTGTAAGTAAAACTATAAAAGAATCTGTGGAGGAGCAAGATGGAAGGAAGTGAAGTTACCAACAACCTCCTCATCTTTCAGACTAGAGAGTCTATAAATCCTAAATTTGATATAGGTAATTAAGAGCAAATTACTTCAAAGTCTTAATGTCTTTCATGTTTTTAAAAATTAGAGTATTATTTTAATATTGTAGCTCTTCTTACACAAAGTTATACAACACTTTTATCTGATTTTTCATCTGTTAAATACAACTTTATACACCATGAAAAAATTGGATTTATTCTAGGGATGTAAAGGCAATTCAACATCCACAAATTAGCCAAGGTGATACAAAAGGTAAGAATAAAAATCATATGATCTCATCTTTAACTGGAACCTAATCAACAAAACAAACAAGCAAGCAAAATATAACCAAAGACATTGAAATTAAGAACCAACGGACAGTACCAGAGGGGAGAGGGGAAGGGATAATGAGGGAAAAAGAATGAAGGGTTTATAGGAACAAACAACTATAACGGACACATGGACAAAAACAAGGGGGGTGGAAAAAAGGGAGGGAGGTGGGAAGGGCTGAGGTGGTGGGGAGGGGTGAGGGGAAAGGCAGAAAACTGTACTTAATAAAATTCAAAAATATTTAATAAAAAATATTATCTCAAGAGATACAGAAAAGGCATATGACAAAATCAAATATACATTTGTGATAAAAACTCTCAACAAAGTGGGTATAGAGGAACATATCTCAACATAATAAAGGCCATATATAGCATGTCCACAGCTTAGATCATAATAGTGAAAAGCTAAAAGATTTTCCTCTAACATTGGAAAAGGTGGTAATTCCCACTTGTACCACATTTAGTCTGCATAGTATTAGAAGTTCCAGCCAGAGCAATTAGGCAAGAAAAATGTAATAAAAGGCATCCAAATTGGGAAGGAAGAAATAAAACTGTCACTATTTGTAGACCACATGATGTTATTATAGAAATCTCTAAAAATAGTATGCCCTCCCCCAAAAAAATACCCTCTTAGAACTAATAAACCAATTCAATAAAGTTGCAGGTTACAAAATGAATATACAAAAATCTATTGCATTTCTATACACTAGTGACAAACTATTGGAAATAAAAATTAAGAAAATAATCTCACAATTGCATCAAATGAAAAAGTACAAAGGAGGTAAAATATCTGTGCACTGGAACTTATACAACATTAATAAAAGAGATTAAGGAAGACAAAAATAAATGGAAAGATATTTCATGCTTATGCATTTAATAATTAATATTATTTAAATACCTATACTACCTCAAACAATCTACAGTTTAAATGTAATTTCTATCAAAATCCTAATGACATTTTTCACAGAAATAGGACAATCAATCCTAAATTTATATAGAACCGCAGAACTTGAATAGCCAACACAATTGTGAAGAATCAAAGTAGAAGCATTGCCACAGATTCTACAAAGATTCAAAGAATAAGCCCTGGCTGGTATAGCTCAGTGGATTGAGTACGGGCCTATGAACCAAAGAATCATGGTTTGATTCCCAGTCAGGGCACATGCCTGGGTTGCAGGCCAGTTCCCAGCAGGGAATGCACAAGAGGCAACCATACATTGATATTTCTCTCCCTGTCTCCTTCCCTTCCCCTCTAAAAGATAAATAAATACAATCTTTTTAAAGATTTAAAAAGATAAGAGACTATTATAAACAATTTCATGCCAATCAATTCAACAACTTCGATAAGATGGAAAAAATTCTAAAAAAATGCAAATAACAATGCTAAAATAAAAACAAATGGAAAATTAAATAATTCTAAATCTAGAAAAGAAATTAAATTCATTACTAAAAATTGTCACACAAAGGTAAGTGAAGGCCCAAATGGTTTCACTGACAAAGTCTAATAAACCTTTAAGAAAGAATACCAATCTTATACAATAATTTTCAGAAAATAGAAGAAAAGAATTCCCAACTTATTTCTTGAAGACAGCATTATTCTCATAACAAAACTAAATAAAGACATTGCAAAAAAAAAAAAAAAAACCCTGCATACCAACATTCCCTGTGAACATTGTCACAAAAAGCCTTATAGGACTATCAGCCAGTAAAATACAACAAAACACAGAATAATCTCATGATTGAGTAGAATTTATTCTAGGAATAAAAAATTGGTTCAGCATTTAAAAATCGGTGGTTGTAATTTACCATACCAACATAACAAAGAAGTAAAACTACATGATGATGTCACTATGTGCATAAAATATTTGGCAAAATTGAACACCCATCATGATAAAGTCTCTCACGCAGCACACTGGGGATAGAAGGAAACATCCTCAATCTAATGAAGGGTTGATTGCAAAATAAAACACTAAAAAAACCCATAGCTAATACCATTCTTAATAGTGAGAATTTGAATACCTTATCCCTAACATCAGGGGAAGTATGTTTGCTCTCACTACTTCTATTTAAAGGCTAGAAAAAGAAAGAAAAGGTGCCCAGATTGAAAAGAAAAAAAAGTAAATCTTTTTTAGTAACAGATGACTTAAATATAGAAAATACTATGAAATGTACTAAGGAAATCACAAAGAGAAGCACTAAGCTACTAGAACTAATAAGTAAGTTTAGCAAGTGTCTAGTTATCAGCGTATTGCCTCTCAGCTCCAAACCTACCTGCCTTTGCCCTGATTGGTGATAGTGGAACTAGACCTGTAAATATTTGTTGTCAGTTGGTGCAATGTCAGTCTTTGTCAACAGAGGAAGATGGGAAAGCCCTGTAAGGTACAGCAGAAGCTCCTTTTCCTAGTTCTGTTCCTTGCTCCTACACCTTTGTGGCAGGGTTACCTGCAGCACTGAATGCAGAAGACTCAGTGGCAGGCACTCTCCGGGAAGTTTCTCTGGTACTCAGGCAAACCACCGCCTGTGGACCAGCTCCAGCCCACCACCAGCACCTCAACACACAGCTGCATCACCCAGTGGACTGCAGTCACAACCCCTCCAACCAGGTTCAAGTCTCATCCGTGGGACATGGCCTTCCGAGTTTTCGGTTCTATCTTTGGGTAATTTGCATCAGTTCTAATTCCTGTATTTGCTATTCCTAAATTGTTTAAAGTTCTTTTTCAATCCTTGTAGCAGTTAACCCACTGTTACTGTTCTATTTTATAGAATAAACAAAAACTATTAAAATTTTTTGTGTTAGTGTGGTTTCTATTCCCTGATTGGATACTTACTGATACAGTAAGGTTGGTGAATACAAAGTCAATACACAAAAATCAATTACACTCCATATTTCTGAATACTAGCAATGAACATTTGGAAAATGAAATTTTAAAACAATATAATTTATAATAAAAACTTTAAATCACACAAAGTGCTTAAGGAGAAATTGAACAAAATCTGTGAAAGACATATAAACTGAAAATTATAAAATATTGCTTAGACGAGGACTTCCGCCAAGATGGAGGCATAGGTGGAAGCACTGTACCTTCTCGCACAACCAAGTTTAAAAGCAACAAAGTTTTAGCAACAAAAACACAGCCAAACCACAGAAAAGTGAAATACATGGAAGTCTGACCACAATAAACCCTTCAGCCAAACCGGTAAGAGGGGCAGAGCCAGCAACTGAGCGGGGTCAAGCAGGAAAGATCTGCCGGACTTACACGGGTGCGCGACCCTGGCGCCCGGCAGCAGTAGGCGGAGCCCAGGTGTGGAGAAGCAGGCAGACCCACTGAGGGTGAAAGGCGTTGGACCCACTGAAGGCAAAAGGCATTGGACCTACTCAGGGCTGATCTCTGTCTCACATCCGTGCGCAGATAAACCAGTGAAGGAGCTAGCAGTGAGACAGACCGCACAGGCCCCTGCGGCAGGAAGTGACAGAGGAACCGCCATTTTTTCTCTCTGACCCCGCCCCCACATACAGCGTCACAAACCAGTGACCTGGGCGGCCCCACCCTGGTGAACACCTAAGGCTCCACTCCTCATACATAACAAGCATGAACAGATCAAAACATGGCTCAAGAACAACTCAGAGCCCCAGAGCCAATAAATCTAAGCAAAGAAGAAATAGCCAAACTTTCAGATGCACAGTTCAAAACACTGGTAATCAGGATGCTCACAAAACTGGTTGATTTTAGTCACAAATTAGAGGAACATATGAAGGCTAAAATAATTGAAATGAATGCAAATAGTAATGGAAAGCAAACTGGGACTCAAATCAAGGGAGCAGACCAGAAGGAAGGAAAAAATGATCAAACAGAAAAATATGAAGAAACAGGAATTCAAAAAAATGAGGAGAGGCTTAGGAACCTCCAGGACATCTTTAAACGCTCCAACATCCGAATTATAGGGGTACCAGAAGGGGAAGAGAAACAGTCACAAGTGGAAACCTTTTTGAACAAATAACAAAAGAGAACTTCCCCAATCTGGGAAAGAAAATACACTTCCAGGAAATCCAGGAAGCTCAGAGAGTCCCAAAGAAGTTGGACCCAAGAAGGTATACACCAAGGCACATCATCTTTACATTAGCCAAGATTAAAATGAAGGAGAGAATCCTAGAAGCTGCAAGAGATAAGGGGACAGTCACCTACAAAGTAGTTCCCATCAGACTGTCAGCGGATTTCTCAAGAGACTTTACAGGCAAGAAGGGGCTGGAAAGAGGTATTCCAAGTCATGAAATCCAAAGACCTACATCCAAGATTGCTCTATCCAGCAAAGCTTTCATTTAGAATGGAAGGGCAGATAAAGTACTTCTCAGATGAGGTCAAATTGAAGGAGTTCATCATCACCAAGCCCTTATTATATGAAATGTTAAAGGGACTTATCTAAGAAAAAGAAGATACAAAATATGAGCAGTGAAAAGACAGCAAACTCACAGAGTTTACTGTAACAATCACAGAGTTATTAAGAACCACACCTAAAACAAAAGCAAACTAAGAGGACAGCTAGATCAAGAGCAGAATCATAGAAATGAAGATCACATGGAGGGTTAGCAACAGGGGAGTGGGAGAAGGAAAAGGGGGGAGAAGGTACAGAAAATAAGTAGCATAGACGGTAGGTAGAAAATAGATAGGGGGGAGGGCAAGAATAGTATGGGAAATATAGAATCTAAAGAACTTGAGACACATGGTCAAACTAGAGGAAATGGTGGGGGAGGGGTGTGCAGGGTGGAGGAGAATGAAGGGGGGAAATAGAACAACTGTAATGGCATAATCAATAAAATACATTTTAAAATATTGATTAGAAAAATTAAAGACAATTAAATGAAAAGATATACCATTTTTATGGAATAAAAACTTAGTAGTGTTGAGATGTCAATTCTATCTCACACTAAGCTATACATTAACTTATTTAAAATTAAAATATCAGCATATTTTTGTAGATATTGATACCTGATTCAAATGTAGGTAAAAATACAAAATACCCAGGGAGTCAAAACAATTTTGGAAAAAAGAACAAAATTAGAGGACTTAAACTAATTTCAAGTTTTATAATAAAACTTGTTACCAAGAGAGTATAATAGTGGCATAAAAATACACATATGGAATAGAGTAGAGAATCTAGAAATATACCCACATATATATGGTCAATTTGTTTTCAATAGAAGTAAAAAGGGAATATAATGATAACAAATATGCTTTTCCTGTTAATATGGGAAAAGTGAAGCTTTTGTCATTAACTCACACCATGCACAAAACTTACTCAAACTGAATTGTAGGCTTAATCGTAAAAACCAAAATAGTAATACTTCAAGAAGAAAATGTAGGAGGTAATCTTCATATATTTGGTATCCAGAGATTTTTTTAAGAACACAAAAGACAATGAAACAAAAAAAAGGTAAGTGGAACTTTATAAATAAATATATAAATAAATATTTTTCCTCTTCCAAATTTAAGATTTAAAAAATGAGAAAGTAAGCCACAGACTGGAATATTTGTAATGCATATAAATATACATTTGCTAAGTGTCCTAAATATATAAAATACCTTCCTTTGCCACTCAGCAGTAAGATCAATTTTTAAAAGTAAAATATCTGAACAGACAGTTCGAGGAAGAAGGTGTATGGATGACCAATAAACACATGAAAAGATGCTCTGTATCTCCTCACAGTATATACTGTAGAAAGAAGATAACACATGTAGAAATACTAACACAAAATAGGACCACATCCTACATGTCAATTTTAATTTTATTGTAACAATCACAGAGAAGTACATTATATATGTTATGTAACATGTATATAAAGCAAAAAAAAAAAAAGGAACTCATGGCTTACCCAGCCATGCATGTTGCCGCTGTGTTTATCGCTCACACCCTCAGGACCAGAGGCCTCCTGTACCTGTGGTAATCAGTCTTCTCACTTCCCATCAAGTGAAGTACTATGCTGATTTTCTAAGATTTAGTTTATGACTTAACCTTCTATGCAAGTAAACCTAAACAATAGCTTTTTGGACCTCACATCAATGGAACCACACTGTAGGTATTCTTGTTTGTTTGGGGTTTTTTTGTTGTTCATTGATTGATTTATTTCTGACTCTTTTGCTTATGATTATATTTGCTACTATTAATCCAAACTGTGTCCCAAGGCTGCACGTTGTTCATTTTCTTTCAGTGTAATATTCTTTTGTACAACTATATTACAACTTATTTATTAACCCTACTGTTGACTGGTATTTGAGTTGTTGGCATTTTCTGGCTGTTACATGTATCATGCTCTCTGAGTATATATGCATAAATTTGTTTAGGAAATATTTCTACTTCTGAAATTTCCTGAATAATAGAGCATAAATGCCTTTAACTTTACTACATAATGAGAAACTTTTTCCAAAGTGGCTGTACTAATTTACACTCCCAACATCAGTGTATAAGCACTCCAATTGTTCCACATCCTAACACTTTATTTTATCAGACTCTATGATTTTAGTCCATCTGATTTGTACCTCATTGTGGTTTAAATTCTAATTTCTTTGATTGCTAATTAGGTTGGGCACCTATTTAAATCTTTAGTAGCCATGTGATTGATATTCCCTTTTGAGAGTTTAAAGCACTCATATTTATGTTAAGATGCCTCTATTTTTCTTGTGGTTTATCTTTGAGTGGTAAAAAATTGAGTGGTTTGTTTTTTCTTTCTATTTTGCTATTTTTTAAACTACTTAATTAAATAATAAACACATACAGTAATAAAAACTTGCTTTAGTCTCAAAACCAAACTATTTAACTACTCTCCATGAACTTTTTCTTTCTTCTTAATCACAACCCTAAAATTATTACTATGTCAAGTACAGTTTTCTGTCTTTTACTTCCATCCCAGCCCCCCACCAGTGCTCCCACCTCCCTCCCATTTCCACCTCCCTCAGTTTTTGTCCATGTGTCCTTTATAGTTGTTTGCTCCTGTAAACCCTTCCCCTTTTCCCCTGAAATTCCCTCCCCTCTCCCCTCTGGTCACCATCAGCCTGTTCTCTATTTCAGTGTCTTTGGTTATATTTTACTTGCTTGTTTATTTTGTTGCTTAGCTTCCTGTTAAAGGTGAGATCATATGGTATTTGTCTCTCACTGCCTGGCTAATTTCACTCAGCACTTATTCCAGTTCCATCCATGCTGTTGCAAAGGGTAGGAGCTCCCTCTTTCTTTCTGCTGCATAGAATTCCATTGTGTAAAGGTACCATAGATTTTGGATCCATTCATTTACTAATGGGTACCTAGGTTGCTTCCAACACTTGGCTATTATAAATTGTGCTGCTATAAACATCGGAGTGCATGAGTTCTTTTGGATTGGTGTTTCAAGGTTCTTAGGATATAATCCTAGCAGTGAAATTGCTGGGTCTAAAGGCAGATCCATTTTTAGTTTTCTTAGATCAATACTGTTTTCCATAGTGGTTACGCCAGTCTCCAATCCCACCAAGAGTGAACTAGGGTCCCCTTTTCTCCACAACCTCTCCAACATTTGCTGTTTGTTGCTTTGTTTATGATTAGCCATTCTGACTGGTGTAAAGTGGTATCTCATTGTGCTTTTAATTTGCATCTCTTTGATGGCTGGTGATGTCGAGCATTCTTTAATGTGCCATGGGCCCTCTCTATGTCCTCCTTGGAGAAGTGTCTATTCAGGTCCTTTGCCCACTTTTTAATTGGGTTGCTTGTCTTCTTAGAGTGGAGTCGTGTAAGTTCTTTGTATATTTTGGAGATTAAACCCTTCTCTGAGGTATCATTGGCAAGTACGTTTTCCCATACACTTGCCTCTCTTTTTATTTTAATACTGTTTTCTTTAGCAACGCAGAAGCTTTTTATTTTGATGAGATCCCACTTGTTTATTCTTTCCTTTATGTCCCTTGCTCTAGGGGACATATCAGTAAAAATGTTGCTGCATGAAATATCTGAGATTTTCCTGCTAATGTTCTCCTCTAGGACTTTAATAGTGTCATGGCTTATATTTAAGTCTTTTATCCACCTTGAATTAATTTTTGTGTATGGTGTAAGTTGGTGCTCGAGTTTCATTTTTTGCACGTAGCTGTCCAGTTCTCCCAACACCATTTGTTGAAGAGGCTATTATTAGTCCATTTTATGTTGTTGCCCCCCCTTTCTCAAACATTAATTGACTGTCAAGGCATGGGTTTATTTCTGGGCTCTTTGTTCTGTTCCATTGGTCTAGGTGCCTGTTTTTATGCCAGTACCAGGCTGTTTTGATTACGGTGGCCTTGTAATACAGTGTGGTATCAGGTATTGTGATTCCTCCTACTTGGCCTTTCATTCTCAAAATTGCACCTGCTATTCAGGGTCATTTATTGTTCCACATAATTTTTGAACTGTTTGTTTGACATCTGTGAAATATTTCATTTGTACTTTAATAGGTATTGCACTGAATCTATAAATTGCTTTGGGTAGTATAAACATTTTGATGATGTTAATTCTTCCAGTTCATGAACATAGTATACGTTTCCATTTGTTTGTGTATTCCTTGATTTCTTTCTTCAGTGCTATGTAGTTTTCTGCATGCAGGTCTTTTACCTGTTTGGTTAGGTTTATTCCTAGGTATTTTCTTTTTGCTACATCAAATGGGATTTTTTTCTTGATTTCTGCTTCTGCTGTTTCATTGTTGGTATACAAAAATGCCTTTGATTTCTGGATATTGACTTTGTATCCCTCTGTTTTGCCAAGTTCATTTATTAGGTCGAGCAGTTTTTTGGTGGAGTCTATAGGATTTTCCATGTACACTATCATGACATCTGCAAAGAGTGACAGTTTTGTTTCCACCTTTTCAATTTGGATGCCTTTTATTTCCTTCTCTTGTCTGATCATTGTGGCTAAAACTTCCAATACTATATTGAATAGAAGTGGTGAAAGTGGACAACTTTGTCTTGTTCCTGATCTTAGTGGAAACGATTCTAGTTTTTGCCAGTTGAGTATGATGTTGGCTGCAGGTCTCTCATATATGGCCTTTATTATGTTGAGAAATCCTCCCTCTATTTCCACTTTGCCAAGTGTTTTATCATAAGTGGTGCTGTACCTTATCAAACGCTTTTTCTGCACCTATTGATATGATCATGTGATTTTTGTCTTTGCTTTTGTTTATGTAATGTATTGCATTTACTGATTTGCGAATATTGCACCATCCTTGCTTCCCTGGGATGAATCCCACTAGGTCATGTTGTATTATCTTTTTAATATATTGTTAGATGCAGTTTGCCAATATTTTATTGAGGATTTTAGCGTCTGTGTTCATCAGCGATATTGGCCTGAAGTTTTCTTTATTTGTTGTGTCTTTATCTGGTTTTGGAATTAGGATGATGCTGGCTTCCTAAAAAGAGTTTGGGCATCTTCCATCATTTTGTATTTTTTGGAATAGTGTGTGAAGAATAGGTGTTAGCTCTTCTTTAAATGCTTTGTAGAATTCTCTTGTAAAACCATCTGGTCCAGGGCTTTTGTGCGTCAGGAGTTTTTTGATTACTACTTCAATTTTATCTGCTGTTATTGGTCTGTTCAGGCTTTCTGCTTCTTCTTCATTGAGTTTTGGAAGATTATATTTTTCTAGAAATTTGTCTATTTCACCTAAGTTTTCAATTTCTTGGAATACAGTTCTTCATAGTAATTTCTTACGACCCTTTGTATTTCTGTGGTGTCAGTTGTAATCTCTCCTCTTTCATTTCTGATTGTGTTTATTTGGGTCCTCTCTCTTCTTTTCTTGATGAGCCTGCTTAAAGGCTTGTCTATTTTGTTTATCTTTTCAAAAAACCAGCTCCTGGATTCATTGATCCTTAGATTGTACTTTAGTCTCTATGTCATTTAATTCCGCTCTGATCTTGGTTATTTCCTTCCTTCTACTTGCTCTGGTTTGTCTTTGTTGTTGTTCCTCGAGTTCTTGTAGGCATAGGGTTATGTTGTTTGTTTGAAATGTTTCTATCTTTTTTAGGTAAGCCTATATTGCTATGAATTTCCCTCTCAGGACAGACTTCCCTGTGTCCCATAAGTTTGGGGTTGTTGTGAGATCATTTTCATTTATTTCCAGAAACTTTTTGATTTCTTCCCTAATTTCATTCTTGACCCATTCATTGTTTAATAGCATGCATTCATTCTCCATGATTTTGAGTGTTTTGGGTTTTTTCCTTTGGGGTTGGTTTCCAGTTTCGGTCTTTTGTAGTTGGAGAAAATGCTTGGTATGACTTTAATTTTCTTGAATTTGTTGAGGCTAGTTTTGTGTCCTATCATGTGATCTATCTCTGAAAATGTTCCATGTGCATTTGAAAAAAATGTGTATTTAGCTTCTTTGGGATGAAGGGCTCTCTATATATATCAGTTAAGTCCAATTCATCTAGGGTGTGGCATCTAGTTCAATGCCACAATATCATTGTTGATATTTTGTTTCAAAGATTTTTCCATTTTTGACAGTGGGTTGTTAAAATCCCCTACTATACTTGTGTTCCTGTCAATATCTTTCTTGAAGTCCTCTAAGATTTTCTTTATATATTTGGGTGCTCCTATGTTGGGTGCATATATATATTTACAATGCTTATGTCTTCTTGGTGGATTCTTCTCTTGAGTATTATGAAGTGACCTTCTGGGTCTCTCTTTATGGCCCTTTATTTGAAACCCTTTATTTGTCCCTTTATTTGTCCCTTTATTTTGTCTGATATGAGTACTGCTACTCCAGCTTTTTGTTCCTGTCCATTTGCTTGGAAAATTTGTTTCAAGCCCTACATTTTTAGTCTGTATAGGTCTTTTGTCCTGAGGTGGGTCTCTTGTAGGTAGCATATGTGTGGACCATGCTTTCATATCTATTCAGCTATTCTGTGTCTTTTGATTAGAGCATTTTATCCATTTACTTTTAAGGTTATTATTGATAGGTACTTATTCATTGCCATTTTTGTACCTGTGTTTCTGTCTCTCTCTTTTCCTTCCTTTCCTTAGAGCAGTCCCTTTAGCATGTCTTGCAGAGCTGTTTTTGTGGAGGTGTATTCTTTTAGACTTCTTTTGTCCTGGGAGCTCTTTATTTGGCCTTCTATCTTAATTCAGAGCCTTGCTGGGCAAAGTAGCCTTGGTTGCAGGCCTGTAGTTCTCATTACTTGGAATATTTCTTGCCATTTTCTTCGTGCTCGGAGCACTTCCATTGAGAAGTCAGTAGCTAACCTTATTGGGGCTCCCTTGTATGTTACTTCCTTTTTCTCCCTTGCTGCCTTTAAGATTCTCTCTTTGTCTTAGAATTTTGCCATTTTAATGATGATTTGTCTTGAAGTTGGTCTCTTTGGGTTCCCCTTGATTGGGACTGTCTGTGTTTCTTGGATTTGTGTGACTTTTTCTCGCATCAAATTAGGGAAATTTTCCATCATTACTTTTTTTAATAGATTCTCTATCCCTTGCTCTTCTTCTTCTCCTTCTGGTATCCCTATTATTCTGATAGTATTATGTTTCATATTATCTTGCACTTCTCTTAATCCCTCTTCATTCTTTCTCAGCCTCTTCTCCTTTTCTTGCTCTTTCTGGGTGTTGGTTTTTCTACTTTGTCCTCCAAGTCACTGATCTGATCTTCTGCTTCATCGATCCTGCTTTTGATTCCTTCCACTGTGTTTTTCAGTTCAGAAATTGTATACTTTATTTCCTCTTGGCCCTTGTTAATAGTTTCTGTTTCTTATTTCATGTTGATATAGTCTGCAGTGAGTTCATTGTAGTTTTCCTGTTGTTTCTGGTAGTCCATTGTGAGCTCATTAAAATTCCTGATAATCAGGGCTTTGACTTCAATATCTGATAGCTGACTTGCCTCTATTTCATCTAGTATTTTTTCTGAGGCTTTCTCCTTTCCTTTCATTTAGAGATTGCTTCTTTGTCTGCCCATTGTTTGTGAGACTCTTCTTGTTAGCTTTAGCTTCTTAAATTAATTTGTTCTGGCTCCCTGGGTATAGTGTGAACTGCTGTGGTAGAACACTTGTGGGATTCAGTGGTGTAGTCTCCTTGATCTCCCAAGCTCATTGGTCTTGGGCAGTCTTTTAAGTTGGTTCTGTGTTTGTCTTTGGGTTTTGATTATTTTCAGTTCTTTCTTTTGTGGGTCCTTCCCACCAGCTGGTTGGCTGAGGATCCCTCTGTCTACCACCTCTTGTAATTTGTTGTGCTGGTGAGGGCAAGTTGTGTTGAAGCCAGTTCTTCTGTGTGTAGACCAAGGTTTTGGTCTTGTTCAGTTGTTTGTACTGGGTAGTTTCTCCACTATTTAGTTGTATTTTCAGATAGGTCCTGGATTGAAGTTATTGTGGCTTCTACTCCCTTCTTCACCTTCTGCTGTTGTTATCTGTTGGTGGGTCCTTTGTTGTTGGGTTTCCCCTTCCAGTGGCTATCCTTGTATTTACCACTTTTACCTACTTTGTTTGTGATCAGTTGGAGGGGAAGGCAAAATGGTTTAAGACAACAGGAGATTATTCTATGATATTTACAATAGCAGCCCATAGAGAAAAGATAGAAGATCCTTTGGCTATGTATAGTGTTAACCATGATCTTCAACACAACTAGCCACTTTTTAGAAAGGATGGAAAGAAAATAAGACTCTTGTTAGGGAGGGAAAGATTGTGAGTTGAATCTAGAAATCAGTGAGGTTGTGGGAAGTCAGATTCTGAGGTAAGGTGAGAGTAAAGGATAATAAATAGGTATAATGTGTGAGAGAATAGAGTTAACCAGTACAGTAATAGAGTTCAGGAAACTGTGAAGTGGGTTAAGATCTGGGAGGGGTGTAGTGAAGTACTTACAATTGTATGGACAAGCTATTACAATAATATTACAGTAACAATCATATGACAGAATCTATGTGATCTGAATAACAGGAATAGGGGGTATAGGACCTTGAGTAGTGTGCTAAAGGAACACAGGTGACGTGAAGGACAGTAAATTAGCAATACACTGTGGAAAAGAGAACAGGGGAAACCTGTCAAATGATACAATCTAACCAGCCAAGCAAAGAAGACTATATAGAAAGAAGAGGAATACAAAAATACTATTAAAATAAAAGACATAAGAATAATGAAAAAATAATACAAATATGCAGTAACTTGTAGTTTCTCTGCAATAGCAAAGTGAAATTTGTCTCACTGTCTCAGCTGTTGAGATGCTCTCTCTTTGGGTTCAACTCTGGTCATTGCACAGTTCCAGGTTTTTTGTCTCACTTGTGGGTATTAAAAAAAGCAGGAGAAGGGAGGAAGAAGAGATAAGATGGGAAAGAAAGGAAGAAGGAATAAAACAAGAAAGAAGGAAAGAGAGGGAAAAGGTATTGAAAGATAAAACAATAATAAAAATTTTAAAATAAAAGATTACTTAAAAAAAAACACCTCTTGTTTGTTTCGAACTGGCCAAACCCATTTTTCTGGTCTTGCTGGCTCCAGCAGGCTGAGGGGCGATTGGTGTGGCTTTTCTGTGAGCACTCTCCCAAGAGCTAGTCTGGTGCCTCTCCCCAGCACCCCAGGCAGGCACTCATTCCCCGGGGGTGATCACTGTAGGCTGGGGTGTGATCCCACACCCAGCGAGGCTGCCTTGGTTCCATGGGTTTGGGCGAGAACCCTTCCTTGTGCTATGGGGGAACACAGGGCCTTCCACACACCCTCAGGATCACTGCTGCCTGGCTGGGTGGGGAGTAGGCCCGGCAGCTGTCACAGGAGAATCCCTCAAACAGTTTTTCTTTCTGAGAAATTCCTCCTCCTCAAGCCTGCCACTAAGTACAGCCCAATTCTCCAGCCAGACCGGTGACTCTCAGGGTCAGTTCACATCACTGTGGGGCTCTTAACTCTTCCAAGCTGGGGACCAGAGACTCTGTGGGTGATCACGGCCCTTGCATGTTTGCCTCTTTTTTTATTCCCCTCTCTGCAATTTCAAGCAAGCAGGTCTCTCCTGGTGCTGCTCAAACCCTGCTTGGCTGGGGCAGGAGAGAGCAGTTGACCCAGCTCTCTCCCAAGGACTCTATGGCAGGCCTGCTGCTCCCAAGGAGTCTGTGGTAGACCCAGCGCCAGGTGCCAGGTGTCAGGTCAGCCCTGTCCCCTCACTGGTCCCTGGGACCTTATTGTCCTGCAGCAGTCTCCTTACCATCTGGTTTTTCAGTGTCTGCTACAATTTTTGGTCTTTTATTTTTATATATGCTGGGGTACTGTTGGCTGTTTTCTCTGTTCCTCTGTAGATCAGCCAGATTTTTCACCCCTGTGTATGGGGAAGTAGAATCTGCTCCCTCCTACTCTGTCGCCATCTTCCAGGATCGAGGCTATTTTATATTTAAAGGCATTATATCAACAATGCAGCAAACAGAGCTGCACAAACACACAGGTGAAAGAGGAAAAGGTTGCTGAGTGTTGAATGACAGGAGGGATCACGCTGATGAGCACCGAGAAAAATTTCATTTCCTCATTTCCATAGCAAGCAGGCTTCCTTGACTGTCATGTCTATATGCTGGTTCAGGCAGGTGAGGGAACAAGGTGAGAAGGAAACAAGACAAAAACAAGGAAAATTGGTGATAAAAGATTGAAGGAAGTCTTTGGTTTTGTTACCAAATTTTATTACAAAAATTTTCAAACAAATAAAAAAATTGAAAGTAGAGTTCAAGGAGCACACATATAGCAATCATGAACCTCAACAACTGTTAACTTTTGCAGTATTTGCTTCTTGCTTGCTTTTTGAGCAGAACCATCATAAACTAAGCTGCAGGAGTCCTGGCCCTTCACCTTTCAATGTTTCCACCTGTAATTCCTATAAGTGAGGACTTTTCTCCTATACATCCTCATACAATACAATACAACATTACCCCCAAGAAAATTAAACAGTAATTTTCTTAGTGATGTCTATTACCCTGACCATGGTTTTTGAGCAGAGCAGTGTGCACTCTTGTTTATAAATTAGGTGGGGTGGGTAGGCAGGGGAAGAGCCTTCTAGAAAGCCTGGATCGGTGCTCCCTCACTTTTCCCCACCCCTCAGCACAGTCTGAAGTCACAGGACATCAGCAGCTGTTAAGATCCAAGTTTTTATTCCTACCTTTTTTAAAGATTTTTTTCTGAGAAGTGAAGAAACATATACTCATGATAGAAAATGTAGACAAAACAGAAAAACAAAAAGCAATAGGAGGATGAACTAGCCACAAATTTAGCCCTTTTTTTAAAGGGTCTCACCAAGACTGATGCAAACAAGTGAATGTTCACAGAGCAAATGGTAGTTCTCAGACTAAATTCTATTCACGCTCAGATCTTTCCTTTGACTGCTCTGGCAGGTGGATACGTTGGGTGGGCGTGTCTGGATCCCACCCCAGACTTAGCCACATTTCAACACTGCAGTTTGTACTCGGAAATAGGCCTGCCTGCAAAAAAAAAAGAGATTTGGGATGAAGGCTCTGCATCCAGGTGCCAAAGCCAGGCCTTATTATATACACTTCACAACTCTGCCTACTTTGAAATTTTTTTCTCCTCCAAATGAAAGATCCAGATGAACTGTCTTGACAGCTTCTCCCCACTGGAATAATCGGAAAGCTCTCAGATGTTTCCAGGAAGGAGGGAAACCGTTTCCTGGTAGGAAGACAACATTAGAGACTGCAGTTAGAATTTGAAACATAAAGAACTTCCAATAACTCAGAGTCAGGCAGCTGGCATGTGCCAGGACATGCTCTGCGGGTGGTGTCCACAGCTCAGCCACACTCTCCTTCTGGCACTAGGGAAGTATCAGCAGCCAGTGAGACCACAGCCAGGGTTTCAAAGGGTACCGAGGCTTTTTACAAGGAGGAAAAGCAGCACTCCTCACCACCTCTCTGCCGTCATCAGTCAGGGTTCTCACCCTTCCAACTCCTACCCTTTCTCTTCCCCACCCCACTGTACAACTGCCACCTGCTCTTTGCCCACTACCAACTCTGGGCGTCTGGTCTTAGACTGCAGAGAGAGAAGAGCAACCACTTCCTTGTAAACTCTCCTCCAGGTCTAGAAACTTTCTGGCCCCAAGACTACTTTCAATCTTTTCTTTAAGGTGAAACTCAAAACACAAAGGTGTAAACTGGCATATTTTTGAAGGGCAGTCCCTTTCTTTGTCCTGGTTCCCCAAGGAGGGCTGTGGCTCAAGCTTCTATACAGAACTATCCCATTGCTGTCTTCATTACTGTGATTGGTTTCCAGGACCCTGCTTCACCGTGCACACAGCTGGTGTCTTCCAGGATACTGGTTCCAGCCTCAGCTGTTAACATCTGCAGCTTGGGTTTTAGCACAGAGACCTATATCCCAGTGATGGCAATCACAACCACAGTGATGGAAGCAGCACTTTCTAAGTGTGTAAGTCTTCAAAGTTTTCCATGACAGTCTGGTTCTTGGCTCAAACAATTCAGTGCAAATGGGGCAAAGATGGTATAAAGGGGTTATTACTTTTAGTTGGCAGTGCCAATGTCTTTGTACAAGATATATGTAACTGTAAATAATTTTGACAAAAATTAATCTAACTTCTCCACCCATTCCCTGCCCCCCACCAGCAGTGAGGATAATGGCAGGTTCAGGGAAAGTGAAGAGGGAAAATTTAATATTCAATCTCACTTAGAAATAAATTTAATTAAAAAATTAAACAATCCATTTAGTTCAGCCTTTCTTCACAAAGACTCTTAGCCTCTCAGAGGCTCCTCTCCCCCATCTTTCTCCCTGAGCAGGTCTCCAGGTATCCTGGTGAGGAGGTTTGGAGTTCGTACAATTCCAGGCAATGTAGGAAGTTGCTGTCCCCGGGTCTCCAGGGACTGGCTCCTGTCTCCTGGTCACTGTGGTCATGCTGGCACTCAGTTGGATTTGAACCAAGCTCACTGCTACTCCCCAACTGTCTTGGCCTCCCCTTACTGTCACTGGCTACAATCTCAAATATCTACACAGACTTTCTGGCACAGCCATGTGGCCAAGAGCCCCTTGCCACATCCCAGGCTCATGCTCAGGGTCCACACAGCAGGGCATAGTGCAGCTGTGTAGGCCAGAAGCTCCTCCTCTTAACCACCTGAACAACTCACCCAGATGAATTCCAGGGCAGTCCAAGATGAGTTCCTTGTCCAAATTCCTCAATGACACAGAATTAAACCCTAAATTAAACTGTCTCTTACATAATGTAACTGTGCCCTTCCTACCCAAAGATGGGGGGGGGGGTCCAGATGACATCCTCTCCTCTTGCTCTTTCTTTCCACTTAGTCCTTTCTCTTCCTACCATTTGCCGAGCCAAAAAAGGGTGGGCTGTTGGCCTTTTACTTGCCCTACGTTCTGATACCTAGAGCCAGCCCAGCAGACTGAGCAGAAGGGCTATTTGCTCCATCCTGGTGGTGATGCTATAGATAGGACCCTCCATTCTTCCATGACATGGATCCTCCATTACTCCAAAAAAAGATAACAAAATTTTCAAGTATTATTGCAAAGGAATTATCTAACTTACCAGTTGTCTTTTTGTCTAATCTGCTTTTTTAAAAATTTAAGTTTATTTGGGTGACATCAGTTAATAAGATCATACAAATTTCAAGTGTGCATTTCTATAGCACATGGTCTGTATATTACATTGTGTGTCCCCCACCCACAGTCACATCATCTTTCTTCCTTCACCATATATTTGGCCCCATGTATCCTTTGGTATCTCACAAGCTAAGGATTATCTCCTTCTTTGTTTCTGAATTTCTTCCTTAACAAATCCCAATCTTTTTCCTCATTCCCAGAGGCCAGCTCAGGCAGATACCTAACTAATCAAAGATCAAATTCCCAGAAACACAAGGAAAAAAGCACATTTATAGTTTTGAATATATAACTCATTTACGCCAAGCAACACTTTCATTGGGTCACACTGAGATTTAAATAAGATATTACATGTAAATTGCTTAGAAAAATACCTGCTCAATAAGTACAAGTAAAACATATTATTCATCATCTGTTGTGTCATTCAACCCACTGAAACCTATGAGGCAGTTTGAGCAAGTGGTACAATCTCCATTTGACAAATTATAATAATGAGGTTCAAGAGTACTGCTATTTTTCTCTAGGTCATATGAAGATTAAAAAGAGTGGCCAAATTAGGAGTTTGTAACCACTTCTGCACTCAGAGTTTTAAACTTCCTTTCTTAGTCAAGTTCCACCACTTATATAAGTTTTCTGAGACTCTAAGATCAAAGATTAGGCATCCATTTTTGTTAAGGGTGAACAGTAAACATTTTAGGTATTGAGGGCCCGAAGGTCTCTGTCACAACTACTCAGCTCTGCTATTGTAGCCCAAGTGCAGCCACAGATAATGCACACAAGAAAGGCTGTGGCTGTGTTTCAATAAAACTTTATTAACAGAAACAGGCCATGGACTGGATTTCATCTTTGGATTAGTTTGTTGACCTATACTTTATATCAGTGCTAAGAGCCTGCCACTTAGTGAGCAATTCAAAATCAGTCTGGATACGTGAATAAAACAATGGTTTGTCCTACTTTGAATCCTTTTAACCCTGGAAATCCCTGCTAACTAATCTACCATTGAATAACATGTCTTTGTATTATTCAATATCATTTTATATGTCTCTTTTTTTCAATATGTGAAATTATATTAAATTCCCTATTTGAGCAAGTTAACTATGAACTTCTGTTTGTTCATTTGCAAAATGGGAATGAGAATGCTACCTTGCAGTGGTGTGAATTTCAGAAATTATGTAGGTACAGCACCAAATGAATAGAAGGCAGGAGCTAAACTACAGTCCCTGTGGACATGGACTACTTTTTCAGTTTCTTATCAAAAGTTTCTTGTTTTTAATCTTCCTCAGTGCTTTGTAAGTGGATGGGAATTGGGAACAGTCCATCACGTGGGGAGAGGAGGCTCAGACTGGGAGGCATGCTGCACGCTTAGTTGGCTTAGCCACTGCGTCTTCTCTCTAGCTGCGTCCAACTTCTGGGGTTTTACCAAAGGCCAGGGAAAGATTTCACTCTTGGCTTGAGCTTATGGCTCATAGCAGCTGTTCAATAAGCTATCAATAATAACATGTTCAAGATCCATGTTTGAAATGTACTCTTGAAGATTTTAACACCTCACTGTCTAAGTCAAACTCTTCGACTGATACACATAAGGAAGCACTACCCCTTCTTCATGGTGAACTCAAATCATGTACAAACATGGTGAACTCAAACTGAAGTACAGACATGACCAGTCAAAGAAGGAAGAAGCCCCTGCTCTCATCAAAGGACCAGGAAGAGCCTGGGAGTTAAAAAGCATGAATAAGAGTGCCAGTGCTGCTTCTGACTTGCTATCTGACATTTCTTTTTTAAGATTTTATTCATTTTAGAGAGAGAGGAGGGGAGGGAGAAAGAGAGGGAAAGAAACATCAGTGTGTGAGAGATACATCGATTAGTTATCTTTCACATGCCCCCAACCAAGTATCTGGCCTATAACCCACGCATGTGCCCTGACTGGGTTTTGAACCCAATGCCTTTTGGTTTGCAGGCCAGCACTCAATACACTAATGCACACCAAGCAGGGCTTGCTATCTGAGCTTGAGCAAGACAGTCCCATCTCCTTCTCTGGGCTTGAATATTTTCTCAAACTCAAGAATTTATATCCCATCTTTATTGTATTTATCATGTCTATGCATCCCCATACTATTATTGTACTTCTCTATTTCAACTAAATCAAGAAACTTATTTTACTTAGCCATATCCTACACAATAATACTTATTACATAATACAACTGGTGCACTAATTATGTTTGTCTTATTATACATTATAACAAATATACACATACATACTAAAATATAACTATTATAACTCCTTAAAGGTTTGTATAAATGTAGCAATAAAGAAGAATAACTGGAAAATCCCAGAAAGAAAATTATACCACCTGCCAGAAGGCCAATTCTGATGCTCCAGCCCTGTTGCCTCACTGTGAAGACTGTACTGGTTCCGGAGTGAGGTCAGCAGCTTCCCTCCAAAGAAAGTCAACTTATTTGAGCATATTGCTTCTGGTCCTCTCACCTTAACCTTGAACTTTTTGTTATCCCTTAAATAGGGCCTCATTCTTTGGCCCTCACTCATACTCACTGACAAGTTATCTGTCTTAATTATTAGGAGGAAGAAGGTCCTGGGACTCCAGGCAACTTCAAACCACTATTAAAGGAATATTTTTGATAGTATTACCAAGCTTAATCTTATGCTATGGAGTTCATTCTAAAACATTTGATTGTGCCCAGAAGAGAAATAGTCTTACAAGAAATTTTCTAAAGCATGCTTTGAAAGAAGATAGTGCATGGCTCAGTAAATACAACAGTCTGGACAGTTATGAACTACCAAACTCAGCTAAACTGAGTGACTGTCATAACATGCGATGAATGAGTTCTAGCTATGAGAAGGTCTCTGGAAGTCTTCAGAGCCTATTATTTTGTGGATGTCTTGTGCTTATCAGTATATAAGAAGACTGAGGCTGTCAGATATCTGAGAGACTACATGAACCATATGACTTTTGGTTTAATTTGACCATGATTAACTATTTAGTATCGATAAAATAACTTTCAATATCACTATTTGTTTACATGGTGGTTAGCTGTTCTCTTTAAGATATAACTGATAGTAAATTAGAGGGAGAAGGGGTGTATTTTGCAGAAATCGTTTCATGTACTTTTACTTGTTATGGTCACATGCCATCCATTGTGTAACCTAAAAGTGTTGAACTATTCTTTACTTCAAAGTATGTCCCAAACTCTAAAGGGGACTGAGCTGCATCTCTGAGTGTCTTCTTAAGGAGGTCACTTACCTACGGCTACATACCTTACAGAGAAAGCTGCACTTCTCAGTAAAAGATATCAGGGTCAAGTGTCAATCATTTTGTCACTAACTTATCTCAGTTCTGCATCATCCATGACAATTTATAAATCCTCAACTGAGTGCTAGAAAGTTTCATGCAAAATGTATTCACAGTATCTCATTTTATCCTCACATTAGGGCTATGAGGAAGGTTCTGATAACATTTTTCTCTAACAGTTGATGTCCAGGGAGGTTGAATAATTTTTCCCGCAGTCACAGTCCACGTGAGCCATTTTGTCCAGGGCTGTCTGACTCCATAGACAAACATACTAACTGGGCTAAACCACACTGACTCAGATACTCATTCAGCTTTTCCTCAGTCCCATGAGGTTTCATGTGAGGAAGAACTTACTCAGACTCAAATACCAACAAGAGTGGCTCCAAATTGAAACATGAGCCTGGGTATGGTACACAGGAACTTTGTAAGGCATGCAAACATTTCAGGTAATTGGTTCTAGACCCTCAACTCATTACCAAGATTAATCTAAGTAGGCTCCTAAGGGTAGGGTTCTCCTTTTACAATCTAGAGAGAGATCCCAAAGAAAAGCTGCTCTTTACCTCCCTAACCAACACTGTTCTTGAGCAAGAAGAGGTACTGCTCCTTTTGACCCACAAACTCCTTGCTCTAGAACCCATTCTCTGAAGAGAAGCCTGCTTCATCTTGGGGAACTTAACTACCTGTGTATATAAGAGGTAAAACTGTGCCAAAATACTGTATGATGGAATTCACATCATGATTTTTGTATGTAGGTCCATGATATCTTATCTAAGTGTAGGTTGTAAACACAAATGCATCTGTGGTTTATTCTCTGCTCAGAGTGGCCATTTCTTGTGATTTAGTGACCATACATATATTATTATGTTCCTGTGAAGCAGAGACACCTGCATCACGGCTCTTCTCTTTTAAAATTAGCCTCTTTAGTTTGGATTTTCCAGGATTAAAATATCAATAAACCACACAAAGCAAGTTTAAGTAGTTTATTTTCATTCTCCAGGCAGCTGATTGATTTTTCTATTACTTCCTCTAATTAAGAACTTAAACTTTTTATCTTAGAATCATTATTCAAATCTTAACATTTATTAAAAGAACTATTTCTTTTTGCCCTTTGTCTTTTTACCTTTTCACCTTAAGTAATGGTGGAAATAGACAATTTAAATGAAGAATGTTGTCGCTTTTTTCTGTTTGGGAATTTTTTTGCAAACTTTCAACTATTTCCTAACAGAAAAGAAAACTAAGGTATATTAAGACTGGTTCCTATCATTCATTTAGGAAACACAGATACAATTAGCCAAAGCTAAGTAATTATTGTCCAGGTTATCCACTAACTTCCTACAGAATGAGGACATCAGTCATGGCTAATTAAAATTGCAGATCACCAATTACAGTGATCCAGTTGATTAACACCCGCTACTAATTTGCAGTTAAGTCTCAAGTTTGGCCCTATGCAAAAGACAGAACGCAACTGAAGGCTGCTAAAGCATTTCATTGGGTCAAGCTGAGCTCTTTGTGGGTGTAAGTCTGGCTACTTTTGAGCTCTCCTGTGAAATGTGCGCTGGTATGAAGGCAATAGAGAATGCTGTCTGTCTTCAGGCATCCTTTGCAGGCTGGAAGTTGGCACCATTAGGGAGGATCCCGGGACAAGGCAGCAGAAATCACTTCTCACCTATGGGGAGGGCTGAGGTCTCCAAGGCTAGGCTTGGCTTATTAGGGTTGTTCTTCTTTGAGTTGTTTTGTTGTTTGTCTTAGTAAAGAGAGTAGAAAAAAGCTGAAGAACCAAGATGTTGAGCTAGGGATGCAAGAGCTTCTTCCCCCTAAATAGCATCCCTCTTACTAGACTCATCTTTTGGGAGACATTAGTAGTCAAACAGGCTTGATTTTGAGTTTTAACTCTGTCACTTACTAACTGAGTAACTTTGTAAAAGTTACTTACCATTTCTGAGCTGCAGTTTGCCCATGTGGAAAATTATAATAATAACAGCATCCATCCCTTAAGGTTGCTATGGAGAATAAATGTAATCATACACATAAAGTGCTTAGAACATTACCTGGCATAATGTAAGGATTCAGAAAAGGAGTAGCTATTATACTGTTTCCCACATATGCCTCTAGTCCTCTATCCTGACCTGGTACAAGTCCATGGTACATTCCAATGCTTTTTCTTGATTTGCCTGGACCTCCTCAGAAACCACAAACACACACATTTCCCACCCAGCCTAGAATCCTCAGAGGCCTGCCAATCTCCCTATTATACACATTTACCTTTTTCCCTAACCAACTTTTGTTATCTCTGTTCGCGAGGCCAACAATGTGCTTATTTACATGTTCCACAAAGTATTGTTGAGTACAATACTTTGTGATGGGCCAAGCATTAAGGAAAGCCCAGTGGTGAGCAAACCAGACAGACCATCTATTTTTTGGAAATTATAGTCCAGCAGGAATCACGGAGCAGTCAGCAATGATAATGATCAAATCAGGAAATATCAGCTGCTATGGGAACACACAGTATGACCACCTATCCTAGTCTTGGGTGGGATGAGTGAGGAGTCAAGGGAGCTTAGCTTTGCTTTCTTCCATAGCAAAGTCTTTCATCCCCAATATCAGGCACCCGTCTCCAAAGCACAAGCCTCTGCTTATCAAAGGGACTATGTGAGCAAATGGGAGATGTGCCAATATAAGCCCATTTCTTGTGTAGTTGGCAGTACCTCCTTGGATTCAAAGAATAAGGTATTAAAAAAATTATATCTAAAAAGTCAACAGTTATTCCTTAGCTATGGGCAAATATATTTTCAGCCTTACAGATCAAACAGGAGTCCTCACAAGAATACCCTGGATAATCTTATGATTTCAATACATAATTTTAATATATTTAGACTTTTAATCCAATATTTCCATAAATAATGGAAGATAGGGACTTTTCCTTCCCAAGTAGTCAATATTCCCATACCACCTGCTGAATAATCAGCCCATCTCTTCCATATTCATTTTAAATACCAACTTTCTCATACACAATATTTTCATTTATTTATTGATATATCTCTGGATGCTCTGTTCTGGTCCATTTGCCAATGCCACACTTTTCCTATTGCTATAGTTCTAGAATGTGTTTTTATACCTGATAAGATAAGTCCCCTCTTTGCTCTTTAAATTTTCCTTAGATATTCTTTGAAATTTATATTAAAGGTCTTTACAAAGAAGCTGAGTCTCAAAGTCGATTATTTTACATATTTCTTAATGTCAAATTCTAATGTATAGATTATGAATTGCTTTTCATTATCTATTATTCCTACCACTATTTTGTGCTTTTCATCTCAGATTCTGTTTGCATATTTAAAAAATGGTGTAGTGAGAGTACAGATATAGTAATCAGAGGATCTAAACTTGAGACCACGCTCTGTCATTGGCCAGCTATATGAAATGAGGGACATGATTTTCTAAGCCTCGGTTTTTACATTTATAAAATGAAGATAATAAAAATATGTCTCATGGGTATTGTTTGAATTATATGAGAAAAAGCAATAAAGATTTTAATGAACTTCCTGGCACATACTCACAGAGATACTTACTGGAAGCTATGCATGTGAAAAATGAGATGTGACTCTTAAAATGCAATGTAGTGTTCAGTATTGGAGAAATTGGCTCAAATATTTCACAATTAAATAAAAGCTTGTCCTGGAACTTGGAGCCTTTGCATTCTTTGGTTTTTAGTCAATGAAAAATTTCATGGCCTCATTTTCTGGTGTGGCTTCTATTTTTAAGGTATTCGAGTAGTAGGACACATATCTAAATCTGTGGCTTTTAGCTACAAGACACAAAGAAAACCCCCAAATTTCAAAGAGTGTATCTACCCAACTGAGAGGGACTATGATTCTACTTGGGGTGTCATGTGAGATTAAGATAACACATAATGCAACATATGAGCAGGACAAACCAAGGGGCCAGAGTCTGCATCTCAGGAAAATTACCTTATTAAATTATTATCAAGAAACCAATCATCTTGTCTATAAATAACTCCACATACAGTAATGTGGTTGTCACTTTGTGTTTGCTACTGTTCAACTAGAAGAAAAGAAAAATGTGGAAGTGTGAAAATAAGTCCATAAATATCTCCAAAGAGACTACTGCAAATTTAATTAACTGAGCAATTGAGCCTGAATTCTTTAAATTTATATCTGAAATATGAGAGATTCCTCTAGAGCTTTATTCTTGTTAGAATGAGGCATGGATGGGGGAGGGCAGAGAGAAAAACAAAATAAAATAAAAACTCCATGAAATTTTAGCTCAGTGATGTTTCATCATTAAGAAGGGATTAAAAGAATAAATTGTTATGTGCCCTATAATCCAACAGAGTACACAAGAAAACTGCATTCTAATGGGTCAATTTTTGGTAAGAAATAAGACAGTTTTCAGTAAACAATTCCACTACATTAAACAAACATTATGATCCCTAGCGATTGTAAAGCACAAAGCACTGTGGGAAGTACTATGGTGTCTAAGACACAGCCCCCACCTTCCAAAGACCCAAAGTCTAGAAGTCATAGATGCACACTGTATGTGGATTGCAAGGTCCATAAGGGATCAGTCCCTCTGGTAGGGGTGCAGGGCCCATGGAAGGAAGAGGACAGAGACAGGAGGAGGATCTTCAATCATCAAGCCACATTAAAGACATGGATGTGTATTCAAGATATACCTTCCTGACAACCTCTTGCTCCCCACGGAGGCAAGCTGGGCCACCCACACCCACTGACAGACTGGATGCTATGGAGCGAACTCTCTTCTTCAGGCAGCAGGTTGGGTATGTGAACTTGGAGTTGATTCTAGAGGTTCAAGTCCTCTCCACCTCCCTTCCTTTTCCTCCTTGTCCTTTCTACTTCTCATTTTTTCCTTCTCTATTTTCTTTACTTCCTCTTCCCTCTCTCCTTTTTTTCCCTCCCTTTTTGTTCTCTCTTGCTCTGATGGCCACACACTTGTTGTCTCTCTGTTTCTGTCTCACACACCCACCAAACACACCACACAATAAAAACCATGCTCAGTATTTACACTGGGGTGGGGAAATAGGAGGCCAACACTGGACTTTTGCCTACACTGTCTTTTCAACACAGCTTTCACCTCAGCCCTGCACTGGAGTGGGAGGGAAGGAATGAGCACAAAATAATACAACAGATGCAGTGTTTTCTTTCCCAGGTGGCCAGCAAGCTGTGTTTGTCCATTCCATCAGGAGTGGAAGGCTCAGGGAGCGGAGTGGGGAGCACCAGACCCCTGACCGAAGCATTTCACACAGGCTGATCCAACAGGAATTGATGTCTGAGGAGAGCTGAGATTTGAGCTGGGCTTTGAATATAGCACAAGCAATTTTCTATTTAGGGAATTGCAGACCTGAAGTTAGCTGGAAAAAGCACCTATCTTCACTCATCTCTGCACTCCTGGAGCAGCCAAACTTTTAATCTAGAGCATCTTTAATTAATCCATGTGCTACTTGAAATCACTCTCTAACTTTCTCATCTTTGAATCTTATACATAGGTCAGGTGAGAAGACTCAGAAACAGTGCCAAGAATGTATTTATTCCCAGAGGATTTGGGTCAATATTGCCATAGTGATACTTGAAATTATGACAAAATCTGAATAATTCACAGAAAAGTACCTACTACCTGGGTCTGTGTGTTCTCAGGACACTTCTAAATTTTGAGCATCTGCTTTAAGCACCTTGGTTAACAGCTGTGTCATCAGTCTCAGGCTTCTGGAAATGATACATTTATTTCTTTGGGGTTTATGATCATAGTTGGCAAGAAATGGCACCATCGGCTTGTCAACAGCATTTAGCAATTGTGTGTGATCAGGAAGAGGGGCACTTGCAGAGCGCTGACCATGTGCTGGGCACTGGTTTTATGTTTCATCCTTACAAAATTCCTGGGAGATGGTTACTGCTAGCTGTCTCCCTTTACAGGCCAGGAAACAAGGGACATGATGGGAAAGCAATTTGTGCCTTTGATCAGTCATTCAGTCAATTGGCGTAAGGAACAATGTCAGGCCAATGAGGATGGAGATCTTTGTTTCTTTTTCCTGCTGTTCCCCTACCACCTGCACAGTGCCTGGCACATAGTAAATGCCCAGTAAATACTCTATGAATGATTTGGCATGAGGATTATTTTGGATGTAAGGTAATTAAGAAATAAGAGGTTGACAGTGACCGGAGGGGATGGGGGAAAGGGTGAAGGGTTTGCAGGAACAATTATAAAGGACACATGGACAGTAACAAGAGAAGGCGGAAATAGGGGAGGGAGGTCGGGAGGGCTGGGGTGGTCGGGAGGGATGGGGGTAAACGGCAGAAAACTGTACTCGAACAACAATAAAAAAATGTTAAAAAAAAATAACAGATGCAGAAACTCCTCATTTCCACCTAAAGCGGGGCATATATTTCCCTCTGTGGAGCCTCTTTCCCTCTCACATACCAGAGAAGACAACTCTTATCACTGGAGACAGCAACTTGAATGTGCACAAACAAATTTATATTTTCGATTCTTAGTCACCCCCAAAAAATATTTACTTTCCCAATTTCCACCTGCCCCTAGAAGCCCAGGGTCTTTTCCTTTGTCTTGTTACTTCCCACAAATGTATGGCTCTTTGTTAAAATGGCATGTAAACTCTCAGACCTATCTACTTCCTTGGCTTTTCACTTCTTTTTCTGTGAGACCCATGTAAACACACACAAATTAAAATACTAACATCAAGTAAAATTCATCAGATTTTATCCTGTTAATCAATTTTGTCCGTTTAATACACATAGCCCCGATACTAAACCTAAGATGACAGGACAAGCTTCGCTCCCCCCCACTGAGCACAGCATCATCTCTTTCTTCTCTATTCTCCTCTGCATTTCCCCATCTTCTCCCTAGGCCCAGTGGGTCTCAAACCTGAGTTATATTGGAATCCCCCAGAATGCCTCTCTCAAAACGCATTGCTGGGCTCCACCCCAAGGTTTCTGATCAGTGGGTTTGGGATGAGCTCCCTGGTGGTGGTGGTGGTGCTGCTGCTGGTCTGGGGACCTCACTTTGAGAACTTCTGCCCTAGGCCAAAAAATTTGCTTATAAACCCCACATTTTTATACAAATATCATTTTCTTTTTCCACCATAAGAAGAAAGGATTATCCTACTCACAATGGTGAGGGAATGAAAGAAAATTGCACTATCTCCATTTCAGCAGAAGCAAACCCTAGCACCAGAAGGAAATATTGCTATAGTAATAGAGAAGATCCATAATGAACAATTAGAAAACCTGGAGTCAGGCCCTACCTCCCCCTTGCTGTAGCAGCATTGTCCTGGGCAAGTCAGTTCATCTTTCCGCTCCTCATTCTGTAAAAGGAGCATGTGGATAACCCGTGCTTCTTCTACAATCCAGGGCTTTTGCGAGAAGTAAGGGATCAAACAAGATAGCACTTTGTAGATGCTAAAAGACTGCAGAACCAGTGCCTGTTATGCAGTCAGCTCATGAAGTCACAACGTTGGTCTTGAAACTAGAATCACCTCTGGTGGGTGAGGGGTGATTTCAGAAAGAAACTGGGCTCTCTTTATATACTGTACATCTGAAACGAAATGAAAAAGCAAAATGTTTCAAAGCAGAACATGAAAATTAAAGCTATATACGTCCAAGTGAAATATACTTCATTATCACAGACTAAACATAAAATAAATAGGGCAGAAATACAGCTATCTGTTCCCATAAAGAACAGAGAAGAAATGTGGGGAATAATTCCTGAGTAACTTTAAATGCCTCTTCTATCTTTTTACCGCAGAGCCAGGAAGGGCAGAAAATTATGACAAACTAGTTATTATGATGGATGGGGGGCCAGTCCCTTACGTTGGCTACACTGCTGGAGCAAAGAGCAGCTCTACAGCTCGCATACTTCAGTAGGCAGGTCACTCTAGATGATAATGGGCAATACAGATCAACAACATTATGTTAAACAGGATAATTATTCTTTTTCACCTCCTAGTTCTTTCCCATGAGCTTGGTCCTGCCTTCCATTTTTCTGTTTTTTATTTCCAAGGCATTATCTGTGTATATCAGGCAGGCTCTTCTCCTGCTAAGTAAAGGTGATGTCACTCTTGCTTTCCCTGCATTTTCCAGCAGCGGAGATACAGGCACCAGAGATGGATGGAATCGCCACAAAGGGGACTACCATTTCCAAAAGCAGGATAAGGTCACAGGAGGACCAGGGATAAAAGCAAACAGCTTTGCAAAAATAAATTCTGCTTTTCTTCTCTTTATTTTTTTTAAAGTGCTTCTGTGAAAATTTTAACAATGTATTCAGCAGTCTGGTATGAGGATGATGAGTTTAGAATTAGAAGGTAGGCTTTTTGTACTTCAGGCAGAAATAAATTCCAAACAGCATCACATAATTGAGCAGCCATTCAGCTATGCAAAGTAATAAATCCATTCATTCACTCATTCATTCATGTAGTCAGTCAGTCACAACCATTATCTATTAAGTACTTATCTCATGCTAGGCACTGAGGACACAATGTGAACAATGCAGACATGAGCTATACTATTCTAAAGGGAGAGGTAAAACAAAAGTAGGCCAATGTGGAGGAGATTGTAACTTGTAACTAAGTGCCACAAATGAAATAAACAAAGAGCCGAGGTGGAAATTGACAGAGGGGACTACTTTGGGTAGAACACTCAGGGAAGACACCTCTGAGGAGGTGGGGGATTGATTAACTGAGACTTGAAGGACTAAAACGAACTAAGAATTCAAAGGAGGAGAGGAAAACCATCTAGGTAAGGCAGCAGCATTTGCAAGACATGGGTCATTGCATGCTTGAAGACCTAAAGGTCAATGTGACTGGGGCCAAGTAAACAGGAAAAGGGGCACGATAAGTCTGCAGAGATATCCAGGGACTGGTTTTAACAAGGCCTTGTGGAATGTCCCAGGTGTCAATGTGAAGTCTGGAACTTACTCTAAATATAAGGGGAACACATGGGAGGTTTTCCTCAGAGGAGTAATGTGATCTGTCTTCTGGGAGCTGTGAAGAATGATCAAAAGGTGCACAGTGGAAGCTGGGAGCTACTAGGGGGCAGTAATTCACACAAGGGATGGTGGTGGTGGTAGTGAAAACAGAGGTAGCAGGGGATGCTGACGGTAGAATTTGGAGGTAGTGATGAGACTTACTGATGGATTGGGTAGAGGTAGGGGTCACAATGGAGGAGAATCATGGATGACCCAGCTGCTGGCTAGAGTAACTGGGTAGATGGCAGCTCCTTCTACTGAGATTGGGTAGAGATTTGGGGGGAAGAAAAGCAGGTTCTAGGGTAGAAAGCTCCCACTGCCTTTAGGATCCACAGGCATTCTCAGTGTTCTGACCGCGTGTTGTGTTCACAGGGACCTGAGGCCACTCACATTCCACATGAAATGGTTGTAGTTTGTTGGCTGGTCCTAGGAGAGTGTTTGATTCTGACTCAAGAGGTGCCTCCACCAGCAGCAACTAAAGCAGCCCCAATTCACAAAGAGGACACAATGGCAAAGTGGTTTCAGCCCAACAGCTTGGCAAAAACAGGGGACACACATATGCAAAACACTGGACCATGTTTCCACTAAAGAAACTGTATTAATGACAGTTTCTAATGTGAGTATCTCACTTTATAACTTATGATGCATTTGAAGACATTGCTTCTAAAACTTCAGAATACATATTAATTAACTTGGCGTTTTATTAAAACAAAGATTTGGATTCAGTAGGTACAGGGTGAGGCCTGAGATTCTGGTTTCTGACAAGCTCCTGAGGCTACCCGTCTGCCGGCGACACTTTGCACAGCAGGACTGTGATGTAGCTCAGTTTCTTTCATCCTATAACAACAGTCAGGAAAGTTTAATTATCTCTCTCATGAGGATGAAGAAAAACAAGACTTGAAGAGTTTTAAATTATATTTCCCTAAACAAAAAACAGTCACTAGGACCTAGGACATAAACCACGGTTCACCAGTACAAGTTACGGTCAGGAAGTCTGAGAAAATACAGGCTTTCGTCCTTATTTAATCAAATTGTCACTTGACAAATAGTTTAAAATAAAGGAAATGTTAAACCAGAAGTGATATTTGAATGAAAATTCAGAAATATAACAATGCTTGAGCATAACTATATTTAACAGATATCTTTGTGTATATGCAATTTTATTTATTTTTAATTGAGGTATAATTTACATACATTAAAGTGCACAGATCTGAAGCGTTCAGTTTATTCATTTTTAATGGAGGTATAATTTGCATACATTAAAATACATGGGTCTAAAGTGTAACCACCATCCCCCCCAAAAAGATACAGAGCATTTCTATCATCTCAGAAAGTTTCATCATGTAGCTTTTCAGTTAGTTCTTTAATTGCTACCAGCAGTGGTAAATCTGGCCTGTTCTTGAACTTCATATAATTTAAGTAATATAATACATGCTTCTTTCACTCAACATAAGATTTTTGAGGTTTATAACTTATATTTTTATCAAGAAATATCCTATCTCTTACTGCACAATATCAGCAGTTTTTCTTTACCATGATTTTATGATTCTCCCACAATTAGAAGTTTCTGATTTGGAGCTAAAATTATTGAAATTACATACTTAGCAACTGCTGAGCACTTGATTGTACTAATAAAATTTGGCCAAACTTTACTGTTGAATGAAAAACACTTTTGAAGTTTGTTTATTTTGTCTTTTGCTGACTGACCTGTGAGTTACTTAGTTGTAGACTGTGGATTTTCTCATAGTGCCTCTTAATATTGAACCCTCTAAAACATGAAATTTTCTCAAGTAAATATGAACAGGAATAGCAGCAACATATTTAATACAAAGAAGTACTATTCAGTCTACTTGCATTCAAGCATGTGCTTTTCCTTAGCCTAGTTTTTTTTTTTTTTTTAATTCTCGGCAGTAGCCCCAGCAAAGGTAGAAATTGTATTGATAAACACACACATACACACACATAGCTTAAGTTAAGGATCCCAATCTTCTTCCTGACAGCTAACTTAGCCAACAGATGCTCCTCTGCCAACTGTTCCTGGCTAATGGGTAATGAAGCTCTCGATCAGCTTTAGACCAGGGAGCTCCAGTGGTGTGGGCCATGCTGTTTGGTCCTCTCAGCAGCCACTTTCTGCATCTCTGAGATGTGGCTGTTGCAGAACCTAGATTGCAGACCATGCCTTGAAGGCTTCACTTAAACTCGAAAGCCCCAGTCAACTCCTGCAGATTCTTTTCTGTTAGAGTTACGATTTTCACACACACACTGTGTGATTAGTATTTGTAGAGCAGTGATTTCCAACCTTTTTGTCTCATGGCTCACATAAATTAATTACTAAAATTCTGTGGCACACCAAGAATATAATATATTTTTTGCCATTCTGACAAAAAATAGGTATAGTTTTGATTCATTCACACTGGGCTGCTATTGTATTGGCTGTTGTCATTGTTTTTTTATCTGACAATCTAAGGGAAAAGATGTCAGTATCCCTGACTAAATAGTCTGGTACTATATGGTTTAAAAATTCCTGTGGCACACGGTGGAAAATGGTTTCTGTGGAGACTTGGCAGAACCCCGAACCTAATCCTCCCATTTACCTGAGACAAGCCTTGACTCCTATCTTGCTGTCCACCAGCACCCGTGCCAGAACCCATCACTCTGCTGACAGGGCTTGGGGAAAATTTTGTTTAAGGAGAAATTTATTTTCCTTTCAGTTTTTATTTTTTGCCTCTGAGAGTAGGTTTTAGAATCATATTTCTCTATTTATTAGGTAAGCCTAGGGATAAACTGCTATAGGAACTAGTTCTATAATATTGAAGAATTTTACGGGGTAGCAAATTTTAAATTGTCTATTTGTAATTAGAAAGTTTACCCTCAAAGGGCACAAAATGGCATTTCCAAAAGGATAAATGTTGTGTCCTATTTGTCACTGTAATCCCGACACCTAGCCCAGCGCTGGGCATAGAGTGATACTCAATAAATATTTGTAGGATCGATGGCACTTTGTAAACCTAAAATAAAGTAACATAGCACAGGTGTTTGTCTAAAAAGTGTGGTAGAGCAGACACTCCTTTCACTAACAAAGTACAGAATAATTATGGAAGATAAAATAAAAATATACTTGGGAAAAACTTTTATATCAAAAAGTTTTCTTTTAATTCATCCTAATGCTTTGTAAGAAAATATATCAAGCTATAATTTTATATTTGTTCTAGTTTCAAATTTAAATATTCATTGCACATCATTTTACTGTAGATAATTACTTAGTAACTCATATACAGATACATTCAGTACCATTTAGTCAAAAATGGCTCCCATTGCACTCACTACTGTATTAGAATCACACTTGGGTATTAGATTTTTAATCAAGAAATGAGCAACCTTCTCATGAATACTGATTTTGGTGGCACAAATTGTCAAAGATGTGAAGACATACTATTTTGAATGGTACATTGCATTTCTTATTAAAGAACTAATATTTTGTCTGCATTATTTTTATTAACTTTGTCTAATTTGGTCCTCTGTTTTCTTGCAGAACCGCTGACCCACCAGAGGCAGGGGATAGAGGAGGGGGGAGGGGAAGAAGCACAATGACTCATTTCGGCATCTCCAACACAGCAAGCAAGACTCTTCCTGCTTCTGGGCCCTGCATTTGCTTTCGCCTCTCCCTGAAATGTCCCAAGCTCTTCATGGGACTAGCTCATTGTCATCCTTCAGGTTTTGGCTCTAATGTTGTCTGCAGAAAGGCCTGCCCTGATGGCCCATCACACTCAGCTATGTAGTTGTCTTGTCTATTATCTGTTGACTTATTAATTGCCCATTTTCCTTACTGGAATGGAGGCTCTGTGAGGTGGGGAATTAGCTGTGTCTTCCTCACCACCTCATCCCACATTCCTAGCGCAGTTTCAGGCACTCAATAAATATTTGAAGAAGGAGTAAGTAAAGGTATGAACCTAACACTTCTATTTATGGAGTATTTTAATTTGAAGAATCAACATAAGGCTATTTATAAACATGAAGCTGAATGAATGCAGGAAGCAATTAGCTGCAGTCTTTCAGGTTCGTTAGCTATTTTTTTGCATTTCTGTAGAGAGCTATTCAGATGACATGGGTTTGGCTCACATAGAAACGGGTGGAAATCAAAGCCCTGCTTTTCTGCCATTTCTGGGAAAGTTTACATAGGTATTGTGATTCACAGCAACTGCTGAGAGTCTGTAGTAAGCTCTGTGGACATCTCAGAGATTGGCAGACCAGGAGACGTGCTGAGGAGAGGTTCAAGCGAGGGGGCTGTGGCATCAGTCTTTTATTCAAAGTGCCTAAAGCATCTAAATGTACTAAATAGTCTTTTCATTTTAATTATCCAAGTACTTCATGCTCATTACATAAAACTGAAAAAAAATACCCCAAATCATTAAAATATCAAAAAAAAGATCATTATAACATGTTTCAGTAGTGTAACACAGCTTGGCAATGCCACTATTTAGATTCTAATACCAGATAGGCCACTTACAGATGTTGTAAGTAGCTAGACTGCAAATGGCCTCAAATTCTTCCCATTTCTATATGCATGCCCTCTTGCAGCATGACTATACCACTCTTGAATTTGGATTTGGCATGATAGATTATTTTAACCAATGGGTCATCATAGAGCATGACACTAGCAGAGGCTTAAAAAAGTGCCTAGGGATTTGGGTTTGGCCTCTCTCTCAGCAGAGGCCTCCTTCCACCGCTATGTGAACAAGCCTGGGCTAGCCTGTTGGAGAATGAGTGGTCACATGGAGACAGGCCTAGCTGTCCTATTATCCCCAAGAAGGGCCAGAGATGAAAGTGAAGCCATCCTTGACCATCCGATCCTAACCACCTAGTCCTAGTCCAGAAGAAATGCAGCCAAGCCACAGAATTATGGCAAACAATAAATATTTGTGTTTTTAAAAAAAATACTGTGTGTATTTTGTTAGCAGAAACTGACTCAGTGGATCTAGGCCAATTGCTTAATCTTTTCACACCTCAGTTTCCTAGTCTTCAAAATAAAGATAATAGTATCACCTTTCCCAAAGGCTTTACTTTTAGTACTAAATGAGATAATATGTGGAAAGGATTGACCATCATACCTGGCACACATAAGTACTAAATACCTTTTATTTCTTCCATGCTTCTTAGAAAATAAAAAATGTGCTCTATTATTTTCTTCTCTGATATGTTGACATAATATTATACTACCTAAATTAGGGTTTTTTTCAAACTTTTTAAGTTTTACCCCAACAGAGTCTCATAGAAGCACTCCTTCCACCATATTAAAATGGAAGATAGCCCTGGCTGGTGTAGCTCAGTGGATTGAGCACGGGCCTGCGAACCAGACAATCGCGGTTCGATTCCCAGTCAGGGCACATGCCAGGGTTGCAGGCCAGTTCCCTGCAGGCCACTTCCCAGCAGGGGATGCGTGAAAGGCAACCATACATTGATGTTTCTCTCCCTCTCTCCTCCCCTTCCCCTCTAAAGATAAATAAATAAAATCTTTAAAAAAAAAATGTCATTAAAATGGAAGATGGTTTTTTCCAAAGCATTCAAGAATTTCCATGAAACTACTTCAAAGAGAAATAAGGAAGAGTCTTCCTGTGGAGTAAACAGGAAGATTCTGGTTTATCCAATATAAGAGCTAATTTTAAGCAATCAGGCTGGGGAAGGCAGGGGACCCCAGGGCCTGAAAGCAATGCTCTGGGAAGACCTGCGCTCCATGTGGCACAACAAAAAAAGGCCCTCATTACTCCGCATCATGTGTGTTTGTTTTAGACTAAGAAGCTCCTGCTAGTGATTGGCTCATAGCAACCATAGAATAGAGTTGTTTCCCAAATTACTAGAGACAGTTCTATAGACTGTTGGAAAGCTCCTCCCTGGGATGAAATCTGTGTCATCCCCCAGGCAGACCCTGTACTTGTCCCAGCTGCCAGAATGTTTGCAGATCCCTGTTGGTCAGCAGTACAGAGGCTGAAAGGCTGAGACTAAAGGTCATGACAATAGCACGCTGAGCACACTAACTTTCTGTGGTGATTCTTATAACCCACAAGTTAGAGGGTCCTGATGGAAGACTAGCTCCCCTGGTGCAGGTGACAGACTCAGAGAATACCAGAAAGTGCACTTAGACTCTGAAGTCTCATAAAAGTGCTTCCTGAGGTTTGGAGCAGCAGGAAACAATCAGCTGTTGTCCAGGAAAAAAAGGAAAAGGTGAGGATTCCTGCAAGGATGGGGAAACTGTGAGTTTCATAACAAAGACCAAAAGAGCTGGAGATTATTTCTGGTATGTGTCCCTATTCTTAGGATTAAAGATAATAGGGATGGGAATACAAAAACAGACATCCCATGCATTCATGGATTGATAAACTGGTTCCTCGCATGGTGTTCACTAAATCAGTTTTGCTCCTACTTCTCAGCAACTTGTTATGCATTCCAGAAAAGGCATCTACTTTGACCTACTTTTCTCACTTTGTAAAAAGGGGAAATCTCTGCAGGAACTAGACTCAATCAATATCCAAGTTCCAACCAATTATCCAGTCAGCCAAACCACAGTTTCTGCCTCCAATTTTTCCTGCAGGTCTTTAAGAAAAAATATAGCTTCTTATTCTTTGGATTTAAATCTTGTCATTCTATATAATTTTTGAAATTTTGTTGGTAAATCCAATACAATTAAAACAGATGACAATGGATTCACTTGGCAAGTTCTCTTTGGAGAGTAGCTTCTCCCAAAATACTGGCGTGCTTCCCTTGGGTCTCAAATCCAATGGACACAACTTTTACTGTCAATCATATTGCACTTACATGGCCACCCACTCATGAAACAGAGGTACTTAATGAATATTTGCTTTGATATATTTATTTTATTTGAGTGTTGTGTTATTCCCTGCTTATTTCCAAAACTGTCTGAAGCAGCCTACCATAAACGATATGTAAGATAATGAAACAAACAAAAAAGCAATGAAAAGAGGATATCAAAAACCTACTGAAAGAGTGGAAGTATAAATAATACACCTACATAGGCTAGTGTGGGGGGACAAGCATTAACTTTATCTCTGACAGAATAGGAAGCATTGTAATGTGTTGAAATGGCCAAGACATTTGGATTCAGAGACACAGGGTTAGAGTCCCAGAAACTTGACTTAATGGGAGAACTCAGGCATGTTACCAACCCTTCGTGAGTTGTTCTTTTTTCTATTCCAAGGCTTACATTATACATGTCATTGATTTTTTAAATATATTTTATTGATAATACTATTATGGTTTTCCACTTTCCCCTCTTTTTTCCCCTCCATCCTGCATACCCCCTCCTACCCATATTCCCCTACTTTAGTTCATGTCCATATAGGTTCTTTGGCTTCTACATTTCCTATACTATTCTTAACCTCCCCCTATTTTCTCCCTATCATTTATACTACTTATTCTCTGTACCTTTTCCCCCCTCTCTCCCTGTCCCATTCCCCCCACTGATAACCCTCCATGTGATCTCCATTTCTGTGATTCAGTTCCTGTTCCAGTTGTTTGCTTAATTTGTTTTTGTTTTTGTTTTAGGTTTGGTTGTTGATAGTTGTGAGTTTCTTATAATTTTACTGTTCATATTTTTATCTTCTTTTTCTTAGATAAGTCCCTTTAACATTTCATATAATAAGGGCTTGGTGATGACAAACTTTTTTAACTTGACCTTATCTGGGAAGCACTTTATCTGCCCTTCCATTCTAAATGAGAGCTTTGCTGGATAGAACAATCTTGGAATGTAGGTCTTTGCTTTTCATGACTTCAAGTACTTATTTCTAGCCCCTTCTTGGCTGCAAGGTTTCTTTTGAGAAATCAGCTGATAGTCCTTTGTAGGGAACTCCTTTGTACGTAACTGTCTCCTTTTCTCTTGCTGCTTTTAAGATTCTCTCCTTTTTGAATTCTTGTTTCTTCATTCTGTTTCAGCTGAATGTTTCTTTCTTCTTTCTGCTCCAAACCATTGATCTGAGTCCTAGTTTTCTTCCTGCCACTGTTGGTTCCCAGTATATTTTTCTTAACTTTACTTTTCATAGCCTTCATTTTTTCCTCTAATTTGCGACCATATTCAACCAATTCTGTGAACAACCTGATTACCAGTGTTTTGAACTGTGCATCTGATAGGTTGGCTATCTCTTCGTCGCTTAGTTGTATTTTTTCTGGAGCTTTGATCCGTTCTTTTAGTCAAGCCTTTTTTTTTTTTTTTTTTTTTTTTGTCTTGGCATGCCTGTTATGTAGTAAGGGGCAGAGCCTTAGGTGTTCACCAGGGTGGGGCAACCCAAGTTTCTGTATTGTGACTTTGTATGTGGGGGAGGGGTCCAAGAGGAAACAATGCTGCTTGCTCTGCTCTCTGCCAGATTTTAGTCACTTCCCCTGCTATCCACAATCAAATTGGGCCCTTCTGGTGCTGATTCCTGGGTGGGCAGGTTTGTATACATTCTAGGACCCTGTGGGTCTCTCCAATGAACTCTCCTGTGAGGCTGAGAGTTTCTCAGGACCAAGACAGCAGTGCTCGCCATCACCACTCTTATTTTACCTTGAATGAGGGAGAACCAGGGAAAGCCTCAAGTATAAAAACTGCAAAGGAGTAGTTAAAACTAGGTCAAGCTTATTATATATTGGAAAGCACCCCCCCCAAAGAAATCAAATAAAATGACCAAAAACTACAGGACAACTTACTCGGCAAGATACGACATTAACTTGCAGATAGCCATAGCTTCCTTATGAACAAAACTGCACCAACTACCAGACCTAGTCCAAGAAAAATTTTAATATGGTACTCATTAAATAAAATATTAAGGAATTGACTAAATGACAACTGTGTAAAATCCTTAAGAAGAAAATATAAAACCCTTCTGAAGGGCGCAAAAGATGACAAACAAATTGGAAGACATACCATGTGGACAGGAAGACACACTCAGAGAGATGTGCATTTTTCTTAAGGTAATTTATAAATGTAATATTCTAATGAAAACATTGTTTTTAGTTTGTGAATCACACAAGTTTATCCTTAAGGATATTTAATAAATAAATATATGACACTATCAAGAGAAGAAAAAACCCTTCACCATGAAAAGTAACAAGGAAAGGCAGCCCCACCAGAGAATATAATATATTATAAAGGATTACTTAATGATTACTTAGTGCAGTGCTGGTCCTGGAATATGACTATAAAGACAAATATAACAGAGTACAAAGTCCAGCAATCAATGCAAATATAAATAGAATATCAATATACAGTAATACTGGCATCTCACAGCAGTGAGGGAAAAAACTATATTCAACTAGTGATATAAGGACACTGGATAGTATCTGAAAAAAGAAGTTGGTTTGCTACCTTATAATATATACCAAAATAAATTGCAAATGTATAAAAAAAATCAGGGGAAAATTCCTTACTAACCCTGACATGGAAAAGGCATTTTGAGTCATGTCAAAAAATTCAGAAGCCATAAAGTCAAGGTCAACAAACAAGCATGCAAAAATGAAACTTTTATGTGGCAATTACAAAATAAGCAAAGTCAAAAGGTAAACATCATCAGTGGGATTTTTTTAATGTATTCAAATGATAGGTGAAGGGCTAATCTCTGATACATAAAAAGCCCCTAGCAATTAACAAGTAAAAGACCAAGAATCTACTAGAAAAATGGGTAAAGGACTTGAACAGTCAGTCCTACCAACTGTCAAGGATATTTTAAAACCGTTATTCTCAAATAGCATTGTAAAGGAGGAAGCTATTTGCAATAGTCATCACAATTGTCATTCCACATGTCGTATGACCCAGTAGGTCTGATGCGGACCTGGGCTTGTGGATGAGACATGAGACATTCACATGGACTACCGAGTTCTATGGAGGAAAATGGACAGCATGGCTTTTCTCTCAAGAGGAAAAAAAGCCATGGCCCTTGTCATCACTGGCCTTTATTGGGTTTCTCAGCACATTATATAATGGTCCTCATTTACTACACACAGGTTCAATTTAGGTGGTTACCTTTTACAGAAAACAAATGAGCCAATGCCACTATCACATCACAGAACACAGATATTTGCAAATAAAAAGGGAAAAGTGGTTGAACTGGTTATACTCCATACTGGGGAGTTTTAGCATGGGTTTTAGGAAGTTACAGTAAGTACTTACTGTCTCTATTCAGGGTCAGGGAGTTTTAGCAAAAGCAAGTCTCAAAGTGGCCTAGGTACAATGCAGGCCTAATTCCCCATGAGAGAACCTATCAATGGGCGCAGGTCCTGTGCATCGGACCTTGTTTCCCACTGGGAGCTGGGCCCACACCACTTAGAATGGTCTCCTACATAGGTCCTCTTCTGGGAGTTTAGCACACTGAGCTTGCACGTGGTGTGTGAGATGGTCCAACAAGGGCGCTGCTTACAAGTGCAAAACACTGGAAATGATTCAACAGTTCATCAATAGGAGATGGGTTAAATAAATTATGGTATGTGCACTGGAACACCACAAAGAGGGGTGGGGGGAAGGAGGAGAGGAAGAAGAGAAAGAGGAGATGGAGGAGGAGAAAGACAATGATGATCTCCATGAACAGACATGTAAAGATCTCCAAGGTATACTGATACTTGTAAAAAGCTGGGTATGAGATATTGCTTATAATGTTGCATCTTTTACATTGTCAAAAAAAGGAAAAAATTAATAAATGCACACATATAAACTAATAAATGCTTAAAACATCTCTGGAGAGATACATAAGAACCTAGTAACAGTGAGAAAATGGAGCAAGACCTTTTCCTGTATTCTTTCTAACTTGTTTTCTTTTCTGAACCATCAGAATGTATCCTCTATTTTAAAACCCTATTTAAGAAATAAATTGTTGTCTGGTTTTGGTTTACTGTTATCATGAGGTTCACATCCATCCACCTATCTCTACAGCAGCTACTTTAAGCTGATGGGCATTGAAGTTCAATAGCATTCTAAAAAAAGTAGTGTTTTTAGAATGCAATTGAGCATCAATGCCTATCAGCTGGCTGGGGTAGGGGGATGGTGGGGGGTCAATGCAGACAAGTATACTTGAACAACAATAAAATAATTTTTTAAGAAAATAAAAAACCTACATTTTTATTCCCCCCTCCACTCTTTGATGTAATCTTCTTGTTTTGTGCATCTCCTGATCCCTATACCGTATACCTGAAACTAAAATAACCAATATAAGATTGTATTCTAACTATACTTAAATTTTAAAAAGTTAAAAAAACAAATAAAATAAAAAGGAATGTGATCATCATTTGCAGGGTCATCTTTTGGCAACTGCTATCCAAACATACCCTGGGAGGTATCTCACCCCACTTCCATCCAACGCCCAATGTCCTGGTGCCCCTGCACTTGGGTTCCATCTTCCCATTTTCACAAGACGAGCATGTAGGGAGCATGTGAAGGTGTTAGGATACCACCTCAGTGGATGAGATTTTAAAGCTCTCAAAATTACAGTGAAACTCACCCAACTGCCAAAGGCAGGCTGGTGTTTTATGTTTTAAATACAGCACTACAGCCTTTCTCTTTCCTTGTGGTTTCAGCCTCATTTTCCTAAAACCAAAGACATCAAGAAGATGATATTTTGAACTTGGAGCAAAAAAGGTTAGTATCTGCACACGGACTGCCACCTTCATACATGGGCGCCGACTAGGACAAAACAACTGGAAGTTTCTGCAATAATGGAAGCCTTTTTCAAGGAGAAAACATCTCGTCTCCTTGTGTTACCAACATCTCGTGTTACCAACCGCCTAAACCAACCTGTGTAAGATCAGTTCTGGCCAAGTCTACTCTTACATTTTTACAGAAATTCTCCAGGAAAATGCCACGATTTAATGTACCAATGGTGCTGCTGATTCAATTTTCTGGTTGCACATGTGGCTGCAAAGTCCCTTTTTCTGAATGAATACAACTGGTCTCAGGTATGAGACCCCCAGTTTGCCTCACTTGCAGCCACCAGCACTAATGATTCTGTAATGACTCAAAACCGATGAAGTAGCAGACCAGCCTCAGCCGCCACACTGTTCTTCGGTGGACGGCCGTGAGGGCCCTGGCAAGGAGAATCAGACTCTGTGGGCCTTGAACGGGGATTAAAGGATTATCTAAGGAGATGAAAGCACTGGAGATGAAACTATTTCTAATAAGGTGACGACAGCTCTCTCTCCGAACAGTGGCAGCAATCTCGGGAAATATTCCAGAGAAGGGCGTCACAGCTTATGTTATTATTGATGAAAGACATAACTAATAAAAATTCAGTGAGTATAAAAAAATATCAGAGATGGTTTCTTTTCATGTGTAATAAAGTAAGGCATATAAAAATAACATCTTGGCTATAAAGAGATCACACACTGACTGTGTTCAATGCAGGAACAAAGCACGCAGTAAGGGGCCTGCAGAGACTGCTTGGTAGCCCAGGTGTCCAGAGACAAGCAGCCCCAAAGCTCACATAGACAACATGCAGATTTAGGGCATACCCCAAAATGCACACTCTCTTTTGGGTAACTGAGACAAAATGAAGTATGTGAGCAGGAAAAACACATGACAGAATTTGAAAAAAAAAATTTAAGTTATTTTCAAGGAACCAGCATAAATTTGAGCTAATTTATAGCTGTCTTTTCAAAGCCATATCACCAAAATAGAAAAATGGATGAGCAGTTGTAAGTTTAAAATCAAGAGAAGTCAAGTCAGTGGGTCTCAACTGAGAAATGTCCTGCCAGAAGATAGAGTCACACCCGACCCTGGGTGACCAGGCTTTGCTCCCTCCTCAACGGAAGGTGCTCACACCAGAAGAAAAGCATGCGGGATGCTGGACCTGCCTTTGTGACTGCAAACAAGGCCACCAGGCCAGGCTCCATGCAGCTGCCGGCACCTGGCTGGCTGTCCCCACCAGATGCTCTGCCATGCCAGCTCCTGCCACCTCAGCCTGGTGCCCTCCACATGGGAACGAAAGATCAAGCCCTCTGCCGCATGGAGGCGTTGCATGCTTTCAAACAAAGCCCTTTGACAAATTATTTTTGAACACTCATTTTACAACTTACTGATGACCAGGACAAAGTTTACCTGCATCTAATATGAGAAAATGGCTCCTAAAAATGGACAGCAGTTTTAAAGGTATGATTTTAATTAATACAAAATAATTCTTTAAGGGTTTAAACAAAAGATAACTACTCACCACCAAGAAAAAGAAAAGTTCAGGAGACATTCGTGGCCACTTGTCCCACTAGAGCTAACTGCCATCAAGCCACCTGTGAGAGCTAACAACTGTGAACACATCACGCTTCATTGTGATTCTCCTTGATACTAATATTTCAAAAAATCAATTGATCTCTACTACTTGCCAGTCAATCTGAAAAGCTGTTTTAGAAAAATAGTTGGTATCAGAAATGGAAAAGGCACATGGCTGTAAGTCAATCTTTCCGTTACTTTCTGGAGCAGTAGGAGGCCACTCCCAGGGCTCCTGCAGCATTTACAAGAAATAATTATACTTCAAATGATTATCATACTAATCATTGGATCTAACCAACAGTTAAGGACATAAGTAGAGAAGGGAATCAATTACACAGTCAATATCCTTCCTTGAAAATGAAATCAAAACTGAGGGGACACAAGCATCCAGAACATGTGGAAATGAGAAGAGCACACACTCTGTCTGAACCTGCCTGGGCACAGTGGGTTTGTGCTTGGCAAAGATACCCAGATGGCTACAGAGCAGAAATCTAAGCAACATCAACCACCTCGGGGGACTGTGGTCAGATGACCCAGTCCCCTGGAGACTGAAGCATGAATTCTCTCATAGGTGCATTAGTAAAAACATAAATAAATAGTGTCCTCTAAGGAGCTTTAATTAACCTGAGATATTCTTCAAAAACAGAATCCATGATCAAGAAAAAACCCTCTGAAAGAGAAAAGAAAGGAGGAAGGAAAGTATGAAGGGTGAAAAGGCATAAACCAAGGTAAAAAAAGAGACCATAGAGGAAATGGGGACATTGTAGGCAGAGGTGGGGTGTGGCTGAGGTTAGGAACAGGGTACTAGTAGGAGACCAGGCAGGAGAATATGGAAAAGGTGGGGCAGGGCCCTGTGAGAGGGAGCTGGGACCTAACCTAAGGCCTGGCATGTAGCAAGCTCTTTTCTCAAATTAAGGCCTGAAAGAGCCCCAAGTTCTTAAAGTTCCTGCGTGGTCTGCTGGCCCATGCACCTGGGCTACACTCACCTTTGGTCCAGGTGCCACCAGCCACACACATGTTTCAGCTCTGCTCTGGTTAGGACCCACACCATCTTATGGCTGTGGAATTGGTGCACATTGCATATTTTCTTCGCAGTCCCCCTTCTGCTCAGTTATCCATAGCAAACTAGAGTGCAGAAAACATAACAAATATACCTCTTGTGGACCCAGCTACACAACCAGTCACCTCCATAGAAGTTCCCAAGTCACTTAAACAAAAAAGTTTGCTTACAAGAAAAAAAATGGCCTTATGTTAACTCGTTGATTTTTCTACACATAACTTAGAGACTAAGAATTAGCTACCAAGCAGAGCTTTAACACACTAAAAATAAATTCACTAGTCTTCTGGTTTCATTCTAGGTAAGGAAGTACAGAGAAGTACCACACGTTTGCTGAGCTTTTTTCACCCTTAAAAACCAAGGGCATCTTAATGTGTGTATCATTCTACTTAGTCCCTGACAATATAAAGTCAGAATGTTTTCTAATTGCTCTATGTCAAGTTCATCTAGTCAGTCAACATTTGCTGAGCACCCTTCTGTGCTGGGGTCACAGGTATGAGTGACACAGCATCCTGTCCTATGCACTCAGTCTAGTAGAAAAGCCCATTTCCATCATCAGCCATGAAGGAGGAGGCAGATGCAGCACCTACTTCTACAGGCTCCCTCATCACTACTGACTGGCCAGTCCCTACCATGAAGTACAAGATAGGTACAAACTTTTTAGATGACTAGTGATAGAAAACAGTGTACCTGGTAATCCAGAATGGGAGTTTTAGCCTGGCCAAGTGGCTCAGTTGGTTGGAGTGTCATCTCATATACCAAAGTTTGTGGGTTCAATCCCTGGTCAGGGCATATACCTTGGTTGCAGGTTCAGTCCCCAGTAGGGGCCAGTATGGAAGACAACTAACTGATGTTTCTCTCTCCCCCCGCACCTCTCTCTAAAATCAATACACATAACCTCAGATGAGGATGAAGGAAAAAGAAAACAGAATGGGAGTGCTGTGGTCAGTGCCAGGTTCAAAGACTGGCTCTAACACTTACTATGTGACTCTGGGCCCCTCTGACCCTCAGGTTCTTCATCTGAGTGTAAGGATGAGGACAGTTCCGGCCTTCTAGGATGGCTGTGCACACTCAAGCAGTGAATTAGGGTAAAGGGCTTAGTAGAGAAGCTGGAACAGAGTCAAGTCAAAGTTTGTCACATCAGTTGATATGTAAGCTATTAGCAATCCTCCCTTAGGCTCCAAAATAAATTCATGGAGATTAACTAGTTTTCACAAACCACTGTTGCTTCTCATCAAAGAATCTTGGCCAAGCCCCAAGCACATTTTCTATATTTTTAAAGAAAATGTGGCTTTTCTTTAAGTGGAAATCAAAGATCTTAATGAGACCCAGAGCCTCAAACCTCACTATCACCATGTGTAAATTCTCTACCAGCTCTTTTGAAGATGAAACTAGACTTATTTCCTCACCAAACAAAAAACAACAAATAACTATAAAAATTCCAGGAGTAGGATGGAGTCCATTTTCACAAGAGTAATCTGCTCTCTGGATATTCTTGGCTACAGCACATAACTTGTTTGAAATTTCATGAAAGAAAAACATTAATGCCTCAAAAATATATATCTCTTTTGATGAAGTGATTTCCCTTCTATAAAACTTACTCTATAGAAATACTGACAGAAGAAGCAAAATAGATTTACTTACATCAATATTCAAAGAATCACCTTTGGTAATAACAAAAAGAAATAAATCGAAAAATGGGAATGTGGTTAAATAAATAGCAGTACTTCAGGAACACCTACACAATAGAATAGTACACATCCACTAAAAATGATGCCCTGATGAGCTGATAAGGAGAGCTCTCTAATATCTTCCTTAAAAAGCAAGTATGCAGACAAAGTGAATACACACCCACACTGTTAGAGTCCCGGATGTCTAGGAGGCTGTTAACAATGGTTATCTGTAGGAGGAATAATGGGATAAGAGAGAACAAGGGAGCAAAAAGACTTTATTTTTTATTTCATACACTTCTAAAGTGAATTTTTTACACCATGTGCACATTTGTTTCACTTTTTAAAACAACATTTTTAAGCCATCAATTCTAAGGCCAAAATGCTTCCTGAACAGGTCAGAGAAAGTTAAAATTACCCCCTCCTTGAAAAACCCAATGTACTTCCTAATGAAAGGATATAGTGCTTTTGGTATAGGGTTTTGGATTTCGGTTTTTTGGTTGTTTTTAAGAGAGACAAGTCAATAGTCGGTCTACCTCTGCGTGTTCCACACAGCACACTGTGTAGAGATTCAAACCTGGCCATGGAAACACCCCTGGATCCACACCCTGACTTGACACCAGGGGCTGGACCCAGGGGCTGTTAGGACTGCCACCAGTTTGTGCATGGCCTACCAGCTAACAATAATATTTACATATTTAAATGGTTGAGAATGAAAACTAAAACTTCTTAACACATGAACATTTTATGAAGTTCCAATGTCAGTGCCCATAAATAAAGCTTTATTAGAACATAGCTATACCTACTCATTTTGCATATCATCTACATCTGCTTTCATAGTACCAGACAAAACTGAAAAAGACCATGTGGAGTCCAAAGCCTGAAATATTGATTACTTGACCCTTTAAAATACAAATTTCCAGGCCCTGCCTTTTATAACCAGCTACACTGAGGCTCGGTTGCCTTACCTGTAAAATAGGTACATTAATAGTCCCAACTTTACAGGACAGTTATGAAGACTGAATATAAACAGCACGCCACACTTGCTGCGTTTTTATATTGCTTTTCATATTTTAACAAAAAATTCAGGGTTTTTAAAAAACTAATCGATGGCATGTCAGGTTGATTAGGTTGAAGTTTTATTTAATGGTATATAAAATATCTTCCTTCTTTAGAACTGTTTTTTACTTTTTTTTTCAGTTGCAGTTGACATTCCATATTACATTAGTTTCAGGTTTACAGCGTGGTGGTCACACAATCATATACTTTACTAAGAGAGCCACCACCCCACCCACCCCACCCCACTGTACCCAGAAACCACCTGGCACCATACATGGTTATCACAATATTATGGACGCTACTCCCTATGCTGTACTTTCCATTCCCATGACTGTTCTGTCACTACAAATTTGTACTTCTTAATACCTTTACCTTTTTTACCTAGACACTTAACCACCCCCACCACCGACCACAACTGATCTGTTCTCTGTATCTATGAGCCTCTTTCAATAAAAGCTCTCAGCAAAGTGGGGATAGAAGAAACATATCTTGAAATAATAAAGGAATACATGACAAACCCACAGTTAACGTTATATTCAATGTAGACAAACTAAAAGCATTTCCCTTAAGATCAGGAACAAGAAAGAATGTCCTTTTTTATCACTTACTTAACATATTACTGGAAGTCCTAGCCACAGCAGTCAGACAAGAAGAAATAAAAGGTTGATGAAAAATAAACTACACACACCCCCCAAAAAGAAATAAAAGGCATCCAAATTGTTAAGAAAGAAGTAAAACTGTCATTATTTGCAGATGTCATGATACTATGTGGAGGGAACCCTAAAGATTCCACCAAAAATCTACTAGAACTGTTAAATGAATTTAGTAAAGTAGCAGAATACAAAAATAAATATTTAAATTAATTGCAAATTAATATACCAATAATGAACTACCAGAAAGGAAAACGAAGAAAACAATCCCATGTACAACTGCCTCAAAAAATACCTAGGAAAAAATTTGACCAAGAAGCTAAAAGATCTGTTCTCAGAAAATTATAAGACAATGAAGAAGATACAAATAAATGGAGAAATATACCATGATTATGAGTCAGAAGAATTAACATTATTAAAATGTCCATACTACCAAACGAAATCTACAGATCCAACATGATTCCTATCAAAACACCAATGGCATATTTCACACAACAAGAAAAAATAATCCAAAAATTTACATGGAATCACAAAAGACCATGAATAGCCACAACAATATTGAAAAAGAACAAAGTCAAAAACTAACACTACCTGATATCAAATTCAAAACAGCAAGGTATTGGAATAAAAACAAACATAAAGAACAATGGAACAGAACAGAGTCCAGAAGTAAACCCGCAAGTATATGGGCAATTCATATTTGACAAAGGAGGTAAGAATATGTAATAGTGTAATGGTATTGAAAACAATGGACAGATACCTGCAAAAAAATGAAATCTGACCACCTTCTTTCACCATATACAAGAATTACTCAGATTAAAGACTTAAATATAAGACTCAAAACCATAAAACTCCTAGAAGAAAAATAAGGAATAAAATATCTGACATTTCTGGTAGCAATATTTTTACCTGATATATCTCCTTAGTCAAGGGAAACAAAAGATAAAATGAGCAAATAGGACTACATTAAACTAAATGAGTTTTGCACAACAAAAAAAGGCATCAACAGAAGAAAAAGACATTCTCATGCAATAAGAGGTTAATGTCCATGATGCACAAAGCACTAAAATGGGCAGACACTTCTTCAAAGAAGACACACAAATAGCCAACAGACATATGAAAGGATGCTCAATATCACTAGTCATCAGAGAAATAAAAGGTAAAACCACAATGAGATCTCACCTCACACCTGTCATAATGGCTACCATCAACAAATCAACAAACAAGTGCTGGCAAGGATGTGGAGAAAAGGGAACCCTTGTGCGCTGTTGGTGGGAATGCAGATACATTACGTATGGAAGGTCCTCAAAAAATTAAAAATGGAACTGTGTCCTGACCCAGCAATTTTACTTTTAAAGATATATACAAATAAACCCTAAATACTAATTCAAAAAATATATTCACCCCTGCCTATACTATAGCATTATTTGCAATAGCCAAGCTATGGAAGCAACTTGAGTGTCTATGAATAGATGAGTGGATGAAAAAGCTGTGGTACATTTACACAATGGAATACTACTTGGCCATAAACAAAATGAAATCTTACCTTTGGCAACAGCATGGACAGACCTAAAGGGTAGTATGCTCAGCAAAAGAAGTCAGTCAGAGAAAGACAAATACCATAAGATTTCATTTACATGTGGATTCTAAAAAAACAAAATATGCCCTGGTTGGTGTGGCTCAGTGGATTGAGTGTGGGCCTTTGAACCAAAGGACTGTGGTTTAATTCCCAGCCAGGGCACATGTCTGGCTTGCAGGCCAGTTCCCAGCAGGGGATGCATGAGAGGCAACCATACATTGATATTTTTCTCCCTCTCTCCTTCCCTTCCCCTCTAAAAATAAATAAATTGTTAAAAAATTAAAAATAAATTACATACATACATACACAAACAAACAAAATTAAACTAGACTAACAGATACAGAGAACAGGCTGATGGTTGCCAGAAAGATGGGCATTAAGAAATTGGGTGAAAAAGTTAAAGGGATTAAGAAGTATAAATTGGTAGTTATAAAATACTCATGGGGATGTAAAATGCAACATAGAGAATATAGTCAATAATATTGTAATAATTACATATGGCCGAGGTGGGTACAGGAAATACCAGGGAGAGCACTTAGTGAACTGAGTACTGTGCTGTACACCTGAAAATAATACTGAATGTAAACTATAATGAAAAATAAAGGTATTTCTTCTAAAAAAATGGAATTTGAACTTATACTATTGAAGTTTTTCCTGTACATACATGAAGCCCTTTTGGAAGTCATATAATTTTTCCATTCTGCAGAAGAAAAATACTAAAGCACTGGCCTCAAACATACCAGCTTTGAATCTTTGTCCCAACACTGCTTGGACTAAGCACCCCCCCCCCCCCCCCCCGAGACTGACAGGAGCCCAGAGAGAAACAGACGAGTCTAAGAAGTCAGGAGAAGGGGTTCCTGCTGATGTCACAGAGCAACCAGGCTATGGGCTGTGTGACAACAGACTGCCTGCATCACCCCCGCTGCGCCCTGGAGTCTGGAACCGACCCAGTGTGCTGGGCGCTGGCCTTTTCTCCACAAAACCACATCTGTTCCTGTTGGGAGTTCCCCAGATAAAACCCAAGTACCGCACCACTACACACTTCTCAGACTACAGGATGCCCCACCCCAATCTGTGTAGAGAGGATAAAACAGAGTATCCAATACATCTTTCAGGAGCATCAAGTTTATTACAAACTTTAAAAAACCCAAGTACTTTAATAAGAACCCCAAGAAACATGGGAGCAAAGGAGAGCAGTGGAGGGGAGAGGGGCCAGTCTCTGAAGTTTCATTAGGTGGAGGCTGAGGGGTGGACTGGCAGGCAGAGCAGCCTCTCTTCCTGACCCCCATGGGGTTCCAGGCTGTCCTCCCAGCTTAAGATGCTTCTGAAGGTCACAGAGATGCCCGATTACCCTCCTGACATGAATCCCACGCAGGAACGCTACAGCGGTTTGCACACATCCATCGTCCACCGAACTGCGTCCTCTCACCTGCACACAGTGTGTGCATCTGGCAGCGCTCTCACCTGCAGCTGTTGGTGTGCCACCTCTGGCTCATCTCCCACACCAGAGACCAGCCTCCCTGAAGCTCAGCACCTTTGGGTTCAGCATTTCAAATGCAGGGAGTGCAGTCCTGCCGGTGTGGCTCAGTGGGTTGAGTGTTGTCCTGTAAGCAACAGAGTCCAGGGTTGGATTCCCAGTCGCAGCACATGTCTGGCCAGGCCCCTGGTTGGGCCCCAGGGTCCTCAAGTTCTTGAACTGTACCTGCTGTGGGCAGTCCACAATCTTTAGAAATTACATCAGTTTCACTCTTACTTCTTTATGATGTTGCTTTTCAGCAAATTGCCTACAGCAAATACATTTTAAAAAGAACCTAAGCACCCTCCTTGTCACTCCATGCTGGCCATGTCTGTGGCTAGAGGGAGAGTCTGGGGTCCCACCATCAATTCCTGAAGGTGGTAGGTGGGATCCCTCAGGGCCACTGTGGAGAGCTGGGCTGGGTAGGGAAGAGGTGGTCCTTGCATCCAGACAGGCTGGGGGGATGTTTACGCTTGTGTGCAGCTTGACTTGGGGACTGGGCACCCTTGCTTCCATGTCACATGGGAGACTGGAACATTTATCCAATTTCTGCCCTAATACCCCAGCCCCTTGCATTTCACCAAGGCTGATGTTAGAGTCAGAGGCAGGGCAGGACCTTACCTTAATGGTACGGCCCACCATGTTATTTTGCCTGTTCTGTAAAATCATGTATGTTCCCATGATGTCATCATATTTTCTTTGGGACACTGAGTCCTCTATCTCTTCCTTCTTATATCCCAGCTTTCCCATCATTTCTGTCACCCCCAGGCGGCTCACTATATGGCCTCAGGGCCTCGTCCTAGCCCATGTTCACCCACTGGTCTTCCATGACCCCTTCTACAGTTATCCTGTGGCTAGGGTCAACAGTCAGTAATTTTTAACAGTTCTTAACACTTCACAGACATAGAGTCTGGGATGTGGAAACGCCCACTCAGTATCTTTTGCTTCTGTTCCTCGAAGTTGGTCCCCTTAAAGGTCAGTTTGCTTGTCACCGTCCTATAAAGGATGACACCCAGGCTCCATGCGTCAACCTTCCGGCCGTTACAAGGTTCTAACGGCAAAATTTCTGGGGCGATGTAGGACACGGTTCTCCCGGAGGTTCGAAGTTTACTGTCTGAAAATTTTCTGCCACAGCCAAAGTCTGCCACTTTGATGTGATTTTCTCCGTCCAGGAGGATGTTCCGTAGCTTCAGGTCCCGACCGCAGTACTCCAGGGCCGACGCCATTTGTCTAAACTTGGCCCGGGCGTCCTCCTCCGCCAAGGGTCTGTTTTTCCGTAGATACCCAAATAGGTGGCCTCTGCTCACATTTTCCATAAAAAAAGCTTGGTCCTGGGTGTCAATCACCTGAAACAACTTGATGCTGTTGGGATGATTTAAGCTGTTGAGAATAGTAGCTTCTTGAGAAAGTTTAGAAAAGCCACGTTTATTGGTGATTTTCACAGCCACCTCAGTGCCTGTTCACAAGGTGCCGGCCAACATGGCTTTAGAAAAGGACCCCTTGCCAATGGGGCTCAGCAGGACACAGCCACCAACACAGCACTCTTGTGGGCAGAGAGGGCTGCAGAGGCACTAGACATGGTGACTTCCAAATAAAAGCAAAATGAAATAAAATAAAATGAGAAAAAGAAAATAAATAACAAAATAAAAACAAAAAATGTGAAAGAGAAAATAAAAATACTGAAAAATAACAAAAGAAATAAAAATTTGTTTAAATTTCAGGAAAAACGAGGAAAAGAGTGAATGAGTCCAAGTCCAACAGGTCACCTCCAACAGCTCCCTGGGCTCTAACGGACAAATATCTCCGCCAGCCAGGAGCCTGTATAAGAGCAGAGGGTCAGTGACGCATCACAATGGGGCCTTGTGAGGTCAGAGCAGGAAGTGGACCAATCCCAGCTGGGGATAAACTAGTGGGGATAAGCCACTATAGTGGCTTTCTCACTTTCTGGGCTCATGACAGTTTTCCTCTGTAGAAAAAAATAAAAGGATCACCAAAAAGCTTTTTTCAATGTGGAATATTAAAGACCGATATTTATCAAAAATGAAAATCTTTAGGATGCAAAATAAACAAATAAAAATGAAAAAATCCGACTTATTCTCATGCTCCAGGTCTCAGTTCAAATACCACCTGCTCAGAGAGGGCTTCCCTGACCCACCTGTCCTACCGCCTCACCCGGCCCATCACATTTGTCATCGTCACAGCCCTGACCATAGGGCACCAGATTCCTGTTACCATCTTTCCAGTGCAGAGAGAGTGGCCCCTGTCTGTGTCCAGCACAGTGAGTGGCAAAAAAAGTAAGTGTTTAATTAATATTTGGTCACTGGATTGACAATAGAAGAGTTTGGGAACAAATTAAAATAGAGCCAACTATTTATTCAATCAAAGTGATTCATAAAGTATCTTTAAAAATTCATAGTCTGGGTCTCCAGGTATGTGGGCTCTTGGCCAGCCTGGGGAAAAGCTCCTGTAAAGGAGCCTCGCTGTACAATTACTGAAGATGATTCGTCCCTCCCGCCAGCAGTACTTGCCAAGAAGGCAATGAGTTGGGATCTGCAGTGAGGCTGTTAAGTACTTTTACACTTGGAACATCCAGTTCCAGATTCCACAAAGGACCTCTCGGGGGACCTTGAGTAGCCGTGTAGGTAAGTGTCTGTGGTGCTACTGAAATGAATCGTCTCTGGGGAGGGAGGTGATGATACAGCTGGTGAATTTCCATGTGTAAAAACACTTGCAAACCTCTGGGTGAAAGGACTTCTGCAGAGGCACAGAGGGTGAGGTGACATGTTGGGTCTAATTCTGCCCTTTTATACCAGCACAGAGGGAGCAGGCAGGACACTCGGGGGGAGCCTCTGGCATGTTATATTCAGACTCATCCTCAAGGAAAGCTCCCTACTTCAGCACACTGAGTGCTTTAATCACATGCATAAGTTACTATTCTAGTCATTATTTCCCTTTACTGTTTCTCTCCTAAAGTCTCAACTTTGCATAAAGGTGTCTTTAGAGGGATTTACCTGTGAGGTTTTCCCTCTACAACACTTCGGTTATTTAACTTCTACCTTACATCTGTGACACTCAGTTCTAAAACATGACAGTCTCTGCAGCTGAGCGGATTGGGACCAAACAGGGTCAGTTCATCAGTTCTAGACAGATGTTCACGAGTTACAGTCGGAGATCAGAATGAGCTCGGGAAGGAGAACAGGAAATTTTATTTATTTAAGGGTTTTTTTTTTTAAGATTTTATTTATTTATTTATTTTTAGAAAGAGGGGAAAGGAAGGAGAAAGACAGTTAGAGAAACAGCAATGTGTGGTTGCCTCTCCCTTGTCCCCCACAGGGGACCTGGCCTGCAACCTAGGCATGTAACCTGACTGGGAATCGAACCAGCAACCCTTTGGTTCACAGCCCACACTCAATCCACTGAGCTACACCAGCCAGGGCCCAGAACAGGACATTTTAATAAAAGCTGCCAGTTTATGAGTTAAGTATATCCATTTATAAAATGGTACTAATAGCTACTTAAGAAATGATACCGTTATAATAGAACATTTCCTGAGGATAATGATCTCTTTCAGCAAAGTAAATACAGACTCAAAGATAAGATATTTAATGTAAAACTTTCAAGACAAAAGCCAAGCTTAAAAAAGAAACCAGCAATTATCTTTTCAATGTACTACATCAGTTATGTAATTGTGACAGTGACCCCATGAGCATGTAGCTTTTTTATGTTTTTCTTGACCTTGTAATTTGCTTGCTTTGGGAGGGAGGTGGGCAGTAAAGACTTTTATTACTTGTTCTTGGGAGGAGGAAGAGTTTGTTTGCTTTGCTGAGCCTGGCCCTTCCTGAGAGAAGACTGAGAGCCCAGACCCTTTCAGTGGGTCCGGACAAGTCCTGGGAACTGCTCCTTCAGATCTGATGCCCTTTCTCTGTTCATCATATTTCTTTGGGATTTTCTTGAACTGCTTCAGTTATGAAACCTCTTCTTCCTCAGGAGATAGCAGGGCCTGCTCTCGGCTCAGGGGCCATGCACAGTTGAGTCCTTCCCAGGTTCAGGCCTGCACGCTGTCCAGAGCAGACACCTGCTCGTTCCTGGGGCCTCCCAAACCATCTGCAAGGTTTTGGTTAGATGGATGCTACACCTGGAACCCCAGGAGAGTGTGTCCATGTCCAGCCTCAGGCTCAGGACTTCAGTCTCCTCACATATAAGCTGTGTGAGCACAGCAAGGACCCACTCACTGCCCACTGAGTGCCCTCACTCAGGTTCCCCTCCTTGTGCCAAAGTTCTCTCAGTTTTTAAACTTATCTTAAGAAATGCCTATCTCTTCACACTGGCTGGAAATATAAAATGCAAAGTGTCTAGGGACTGGTTTGTAAAGTCCTGTCCCCTAATTCATTACCTTGACAACACAGTATTGAACATTATAATGTAATAGAAGACAGCTGATCCACTAAATTACGCTGGGCAAAGCACCATGAACACAGACAAAGTGCTACCAAGAAATTGTTTGGCATTTCAAAGTAAGCGGCTTTTTGATGATGCAGAGTTTTCTCTAGGTTTTCACAGGACACCTTGGTGTTCTGTTTGATTGGAAAGAGCCCAATGGTCTAGATGTGAAAGAAAGCAGCTGAGGAGACGTCGCCACCACCTACTCGGCCAACATCAAAGATTCACTGAGCAGCCACCGAGGGCAAAGCAAGTTACACTATATGCACTAGGAAAACGCACTTGTCTCTTCGAGGGAAGGCACATGTTCAAGGATGAATCCAAACAAATGGAAGTACTCATGTTTCAGTCATTTTTATGAGCACAATGCAAATATGATTGACAGGCATGGGGTGTTACAAAGGCAGCTTGTCATGAGGTCTATGAATTGGCACATCTTTGTATCTGGTCACTGGTTCTATAAGTCATTTCAGATTTCCCTACTTTTTTCCTTTTTTTTATCTTTATTGTATTCTTTCCACTACTAATTGGCCCCTTATATCTCTCTCCCCTCAGCAGCCACCACATTGTTGTCTGTGTCCATGAGTTCTTTTTTCTTTTTGCTCAATCCTTCTACATGCTAACCCCCTATACACTAGTTGTCATCTGCTCCCCATCTATGAGTCTGTTTTGCTTGTTAGTTCAGTTTGTTCATTAGCTTCCACATATGAATGAGATATGTCTTTCTGTGACTAAACATAAGCACCCCTGTGTTCACTGCAGCATTATATACAAACACCAAGACATGGAAGCAGCTCCAGTGTCCATCAGTAGGTGAGTGGATAAAACAACTATGGGACATTTACACAGTGGAATTCTACTCAGCTATAAAAAAGAATTACCCTTTGAACCTACAGAACATAATGCTAAGTGAAATGAGCCAGTCAGAGTCCCCTCCATTTAAAAATGTCATCAAAGTTCTGCAGGGACTACAGAAAGGAAAGAGGATGCACCATTTGTGTAGAAGAGCATCTCAATTTGACACTGAGCAGGCTGCACCTGTATTCATGTCTAACCTGCTGACTATTCCCATAATGATATGCTTAGTATCATCTTCTACAGCTCACCAAAAGTTTCCAGGGAGCAGTGTGGGCTGGCGTAGGAGCAGGGTTTGAGACGAACAGACTTGAATTTGATTCCAGCTCCATCACTTACTCATAGTCCTCTATTATGAAGATAAATGACTAAATCTTGCTTCTATTTTCTTATCTCTAAAATGAAAATAATAGTATTGAATTCATATAGTTGTGCAAGGAAAATGAGATCAAGGGTAAAAGAAATATCTGCAGAAGCCTGAAAAGAGTAAGCATTCAAGAAATATGAGTTACTTCCCCTGTTTTTGTCCCTTTGATTTAAAGTATATTTTTCAGTGAATGAAGAACACAAGAACTTTTAGCACGTGTGATCTCTTTCTCCTATGAATCGTGCACATTGCACTTGAAATTCATTCCAGGTACATGGCAAGTGTATACAATCATGTACACATCTCTTGCGTTGTGAAATGCTTTAGTCACACTACACATTGGTCATATATTTAACCAAACTAGATACTGTCACCCAGCTGAATAAAAGGCCCTTTAACACAAGACTTGTTAAAATCTTTTATATATGCATTTAAGGGTATATTTAAAATGTTCAATATATCTTTTTCCAATGCCTAACTTGAAAACATGCCACATGCCTATGAACAAACCATGACACCTCTCTACTCATTTGCAAGTTTGTTGAAGGCAGGAGCTGCAGTGTACAAGGTCCTCACTGAAGGCGCAGTATATGCAGGACTCTCTTCACACAGCAGTTCTCATTGGCCACCATGCCATGGTGCTTCTCATCTCAGCACTCCTAGATGGAGCATTGTGCCCTCTTGCACAAAAAAGTACCATGTGTACATTTGATGCATAAAAGGATAAAGAGCATAAATGGTGGTGAAACCAAAACACCTGAATATAGCTCTATGAATTAAATAGATGTACGTATATATAGTCAAGAGGAATATATAGTTACAGATAACCTGAACAGCTCAGGCAATCTAGCTCTTTTGGAGCTCTTTCCACTTGCAGGGGTTGAAGGGGGGTTGCTGATCAATAACACTGTGTCCCCCCAGGTGAATTTGTTCCCAAACACTGCAGTGTGATAAACTGACTCCCAACGGCTAACAAGAACATAGGCCTCAACCTTTGCTGATTTCTCCATGGGATAAAAAGAAGAGAAATGGCTGTTTGAGGTTATTTTAGGTCCTTCAAACATGGAATGAATGCTTGTCTTAGTGGTTCACTAGCCACAGGAATCCTCAGTTGAATTGATCCTGCCTAACAGAGTGATTAGTCTCATGATTTGTGAACATTTATAAAAAGCTTTTTCTTACAGTTCTGTGAATTAAGGTCCCTCTGTTGGGTGGTGGCAGTAGTGTTTTAGATGGAAAACAGTCCCTTGGATTTGTTCAATGTGGTACTTCGGGGGTATCAGGGTAAATAATGCTCACACCCCTGCCCTCTAAGAACTCTCGATCTAGTGGAGAGTCAAATAGATGCAAAACTAACTCAGTACAAAGTAAAGTAAGTGAGATTCCCCCAAAATCTTAACGATAATGATCTACATATTATTTCACTAAAAGTAAAATTTATTGCCACATTATTCACTTTGCATATTCTGATTTCTCACAACTGCCTACTTAAAAAAAGATTATTAATCATTTAGAGATTTAAACATATTACAAAACTTAAGTTCCATATGGAAATATGGATCACATCTATTATCTGAGTCTCTTTTTTACCTAACTTATAATCTCCTTCATGGCTCATATTTATCACATGCAATAGTACTAAAGTCTTAAAGATTTCTAGTAAACCATGATTTTTCTCAGGCGACATGATGAATGACCCACAAACTTCCCATTTGGGTCAATAGACCTTGCAGGACTTCTTGCTGCCTTTATAGTGTTGCTAAGAGAGCCCCCCTCTTCACCTACCCCTGGGGGAGTCAGGCAGACAGACTGCCACTATTCAAAGACTCCATGGAGATTCTTCAGAGGTCACAGCTGCTCATCTTTCCTGATATTGTCCTTCCAAATGCAGCACAGGAAATAATGAGCTTATGGATGTAAATTATTTTCTGCCCAGAAAAGCTAAGCTAGGGATAATTCTGTAGAACCCTAAACAGATTCACCTCAAACAAACATTCTGACAAATTGTCTCTGAGCACCAGACTGTGATGTTACTGATTATTTGAAAGCAAAACTGAGGGGACACAAGCATCCAGAACATGTGGAAATGAGAAGAGCACACATTCTGTCTGAACCTGCCTGGGCACAGTGGGTTCGTGCTTGGCAGATACCCAGATGGCTACAGAGCAGAAATCTAAGCAACATCAACCACCTCGGGGGACTGTGGTCAGATGACCCAGTCATAAGCTACCTGAAGCATGAATTCTTGAATAGGTGCATTAGTAAAAACGTAAATGAATAGTGTCCTCTAAGGAACTTTAATTATCCTGAGATATTCTCCAAGAACAGAATCCATGATCAAGAAAAAAAATGCTCTGAAAGAGAAAAGAAAGGAGGAAGAAAAGTATGAAGGGTAAGAAGGCATAAACCAAGGTCAAAAAAGAGACCATAGAGGAAATGGGGATGTTGTAGGCAGAGGTGGAGTGTGGCTGAGGTTAGGAACAGGGTACTAGTAGGAGACCAGGCAGGAAAATATGGAAAAGGTGGGGCAGGGCCCTGTGAGAGGGAGCTGTGGCCTAACCTAAGGCCTGGCATGTAGCAAGCTCTTTTCTCAAATTAAGGCCTGAAAGAGCCCCAAGGTCTTACAGTTCCTGCGTGGTCTGCTGGCCTGTGCACCTGGGCTACACTCACCTTTGGTCCAGGTGCCACCAGCCACACACATGTTTCAGCTCTGCTCTGGTTAGGACCCACACCATCTTATGGCTGTGGAATTGGTGCACATTGCATATTTTCTTTGCAGTCCCCCTTCTGCTCAGTTATCCATAGCAAACTAGAGTGTAGAAAACATAACAAATATACCTCTTGTGGACCCAGCTACACAACCAGTCACCTCCATAGAAGTCCCCAAGTCACTTAAACAAAAAAGTTTGCTTACTAGAAAAAAAATGGCCTTATATTAACTCATTGATTTTTCTACACATAACTTAGAGACTAAGAATTAGCTACCAAGCAGAGCTTTAACACACTAAAAATAAATTCACTAGTCTTCTGGTTTCATTCTAGGTAAGGAAGTACAGAGAAGTACCACACGTTTGCTGAGCTTTTTTCACCCTTAAAAACCAAGGGCATCTTAATGTGTGTATCATACTACTTAGTCCCTGACAATATAAAGTCTTAGAATGTTTTCTAATTGCTCTATGTCAAGTTCATCTAGTCAGTCAACATTTGCTGAGCACCCTTCTGTGCTGGGGTCACAGGTATAAGTGACACAGCATCCTGTCCTATGCAGTCAGTCTAGTAGAAAAGCCCATTTCCATCATCAGCCATGAAGGAGGAGGCAGATGCAGCACCTACTTCTACAGGCTCCCTCATCACTACTGACTGGCCAGTCCCTACCATGAAGCACAAGATAGGTACAAAATTTTTAGATGACTAGTGATAGAAAACAGTGTACCTGGTAATCCAGAATGGGAGTTTTAGCCTGGCCAAGTGACTCAGTTGGTTGGAGTGTCATCTCATATACCAAAGGTTGTGGGTTCAATCCCTGGTCAGGGCATATACCTTGGTTGCAGGTTCAGTCCCCAGTAGGGGCCAGTATGGAAGACAACTAACTGATGTTTCTCTCTCCCCGCATCTCTCTCTAAAATCAATACACATAACCTCAGATGAGGATGAAGGAAAAAGAAAACAGAATGGGAGTGCTGTGGTCAGTGCCAGGTTCAAAGACTGGCTCTAACACTTACTATGTGACTCTGGGCCCCTCTGAACCTCAGGTTCTTCATCTGAGTGTAAGGATGAGGAAAGTTTCGGCCTTCTAGGATGGCTGTGCACACTCAAGCAGTGAATTAGGGTAAAGGGCTTGGTAGAGAAGATGGACCTCAACTCCCACAGGTGTTTTCAGTCAGAGACTTTGAGGCTTTATTGCTCCGTACTGGAACCCTGGGTTGGACAGTCTATGTCACTTCCCGGTGTTCCTTCCATTTATCTGCACATGAATGTGGGACCGCCCAGTCCACAAGTAGCTGCCTCGCCTAGTCTACAGGCCACTGCCTTGCCCACCCTGGTCCTCCAGCCACTGACTTGCTGCAAGTCCTCTCAGTCTGGCTGCCCATCCCCACCCCTCCTACTGGTCTGGATGAATGTTTCTTCTTTAACTCCTTGCTTGTCAGACTTCCATACAGTATGACGTTCTGTCAGTTCTGGTTGGTTTTTGTTTTTTAAATGGGTCATCCTAGAAATTTGTCCATTTCCCCTAGGTTTTCAAATTTCTTGGCATACAGTTCTTCATAGTAATTTCTTACAATCCCCTGTATTTCTGTGGTATCAGTTGTACTCTTTCCTCTTTCATTTCTGATTGTTTTATTTGGGTCCTCTCTCTTCTTTTCTTGATGAGCCTACTTAAAGGCTTGTCTATTTTGTTTATCTTTTCAAAAAACCAGCTCCTGGATTCATTGATCCTAAGAATTCTGCTTTTAGTTTCTATGTCATTTAATTCTGCTCTAATCTTGGTTATTTCCTTCCTTCTGCTTGCTCTGGGCTGTCTTTGTTGTTGTTCCTCGAATTCTTGCAGGTGTAGGGTTAGGCTGTTTGTTTGAAATGTTTCTATCTTCTTTAGGTGATCCTGTATTGCTATGAACTTCCCTCTCGGGACTGTCTTCACTGTGTCCCATAGAGCAAGGGACATAAAGGAAAGAATAAACAAATGGGATCTCATCAAAATAAAAAGCTTCTGCCCTGGCTGGTGTAGCTCAGTGGATTGAGCGCGGGCCTGCGAACCAGAGGATCACGGTTCAATTCCCAGTCAGAGCACATGCCTGGGTTGTAGACCAGTTCCCTGCAGGCCAGTTCCCAGCAGGAGACGCACGAAAGGCAACCATACATTGATGTTTCTCTCCCTCTCTCTTTCCCCTCTAAAAATAAATAAATAAAATATTTAAATAAATAAATAAATAAATAAATAAATAAATAAATAAATAAAAAGCTTCTGCGTGGCTAAGAAAACAGTATTAAATTAAAAAGATAACCAACTGTATGGGAAAATATAATTGCCAATGGTACCTCAGACAAGGGTTTAATCTCCAAAATATACAAAGAACTTACACGACTCCACTCTAAGAAGACATCTAACCCAATTAAAAAATGGGAAAAGGACTTGAACAGACTCTTCTCCAAGGACATACAGAGGATCCAGAGACACATGAAGAGATGCTCAATATCGTTAGCTATCAGAGAGATGCAAATTAAAACCACAATGAGATACCACTTTACACCAGTCAGAATGGCTAATTATAAGCTAATCATAAACAAAGCAACAAACAACAAATGTTGGAGAGGTTGTGGGGAAAAGGGGTCCCTAGTTCACTGTTGGTGGGATTGCAGACTGGTACAACCACTATGGAAAACAGTATGGAATTTTCTCAAAAAACTAAAAATGGACCTGCCTTTTGACCCAGCAATTCCACTGCTAGGATTATATCCTAAGAATCCTAAAACATCAATTTCAAAGAACCTATGCACCACAATGTTCATAGCAGCACAATTTACAATAGTCAAGAGTTGGAAGCAACCTAGGTGCTCGTCAGTAAATGAATGGATAAAAAAAATCATGGTACATATACACAATGGAATTCTATGCAGCAGAGAGAAAGAAGGAGCTACTACCCTTTGCAACAACATGGATGGAACTGGAAAGCATTATGCTGAGTGAAATAAGCCAGATGTTGAAAGACAAATACCATATGATCTCACCTTTAACAGGAAGCTAAACAACAAAACAAACAAGCAAGCAAAATAAAAACAAAGACAATGAAAAAGAGAACAAGGGGACAGCAACCAGAGGGGAGAGGGGAGGGAATTTAAGGTGAAATGGGAGGGACTGAGAGGAACAAGTATAAAGGACACAGGGACAAGAACTAAGGGGAATAGAAAGGGGAGGGAGGTGGGGAGAACTGTGGGGGAGGGCTGGGGTGGGAGTCAAAGACAGAATACTGTACTAGAGAAATAATTTAAAATAAATTAAAAAATAAATACATAAATTGGTTGTCCTTCTTTTGGTTGTGTAAAGAGGCATAGTGTGCCTACCTATATCTCCATTTTGGCTAGAAGTCTACGTGCCATTGATTGTTGTGAAAAGTAATTAGTAACACATATGAAGTAAAAATAAATACATGAGTGATAACTATGTACCAGACATTATTCTAACCACTTCACATATATTATTTCACTTAATTCTGACAAGGATTTTATGATCCTAGACTACCATTTCAGTTTTACTAATTTGAAAACCAAAACACAGAAAGGGTAACAAAATGCCTAAACCTCAAAAACCAGTAGAAGTGAAGCCAACATTTGAAGCTGGGGGTCTGGTTCTAGAAGCCACACTCTTAACCACTCTGCTGTACAGTCTCCCATTAACTTAAACGAGATAGCATCAAAATAAAGTGGATGGGTGTTATCCCATTACTCTTATCAGTTTCTTGGCAGCCAAAGTAAAGAGACAAGTATTTTATTATACTATTATATTATTTAATATTACTTAATATTATATTATTCTATAAAATATATAATAAAATAAACTATCTTTAGGAAATACCCCACTCCCCATTCTAGGATTAAATTACTATTTATTCCCTGAGATGATTTCTCTCCAAAGTCCTGGTCCCCAGCCCTGACCTGGTAAAACCATATCTTCAGTTTGGGGGGTGGAGTGATGGTACTCCTGGTAATCTAAACTAACCAGTTCCACCAGAGATTCTTAAGGATGCAAAAAACTCAACCACCAAGCTCTGCCCTTTTCTGGCACTTGATGTGTTGGTGAGCTAGAATGCAGATGGACTAATCCACATCTATAGCCTTCACTCACTGAAAAATAGCCTCCTCACCCCACAGTACTCCCCACAAGATGCCCCATATTTATGGTTGCTCCTCAACAGCGCAGTGAAATTACACCATTGTTTAAGTTACATCAGGGCTACATCAGGGTTACATAAGATTAGGAAATTTGGGGAGAAGGAAATTTGAAAATTTTTGCCATGTGTTAAATGAGAGTCCCTCTCATCAGCAAGAGGATAATTCAACTCAGCACCACCAGAAGTCATCAAGAGTCAGAGCCATGGGAGTAGTGCAGAGACAGCTATAATACCACAATGATGGATTCAAGCATTATTTATTCTGGACCAGGGGCATGTATTATGCACTTGAGGGTTTTCTGACATCCTGAAGGTAAGAGCAATTAATTTTCCAAACTTACAAAATCTTGGATTTCAGCATACCTGTGTCCAAAGGATTACTGCTGGAAGAAACTGAGTCAGCTTTTTCTCTTAGGAAATTATTCAAGGTGAAAAGAAACATCTGTACTTTATGCTATTCTGGACAACATGGTCACCAGTAACACTGCTACTCAGTGTACCTTATAATTATTTCCAATTCAAAAAAGGAAACAACACTTCTTCAAATCTCTCCCAGCCCCACCCTAAACACACTCACACTCATACACACCCGCTAATTGTTGTGGTCAATTTAAGCTTTAAATTAAGAGAACATGGGGGGGGGGTCAAAGTTTCTGCACATTTTGAATTTATAGCAATAAAAAAGTTATTTAAAAAATCACCAGCAAGTATGACTCACCCATTGAGATCAGCTTTACACTTTACTTTTTTAATTGCATTTTATTGATTATGCCATTACAGTTGTTCTGATTTTTCCTTTCTTTCCCCTCTCTACCCAGCACCCCCTACTCCTTCAGGCAGTCCTCCCACCATTGTTCATGCCCATGGGTCATGATTATAAGTTCTTTGGCTACTCCATTTTTATAGACCATATTTTACATCCCCATGGCTATTCTGTAACTACCTATTTGTACTTCTTAATCCCCTCACCTCTTCACTCATTCCCCCTCTCCCACTCCATCTGGCAACCTTCTGGTAACTAACTTCTTTTCTCTTCCTTTTAAAAGCCTCTCTTTAACTTTAACCTTTGACCTTTTAATAATGATGTATCTTGGAGTAGATCTCTTTGAATCCATCATAATTGGGACTCTTTGCACTTCCTGGACTTGCATATCTATTTCCTTCACCAAATTAAGGAAGTTTACTTTCACTATTTTTTTTCACACAGATTTTCAATACCTTACTTTCTCTTCTCCTTCTGGCACCCCTATTAGGCAAATGTTGGACCTCTTGAAGTTGTCTCAGAGGCTATTTATACTATCCTTATTTTTTGGATCCTTTTTTCTTCTTCTTGTTCCATATGGTTGTTTTTTGCTTCCTTATGTTCCAAATCAATTTGATTCTCAGCTTCAACCGTTCTACTGTTGTTTCCCTGTAAATTGTTCTTTATTTCAATTAGCATATCCTTCATTTCTGACCGGATCTTTTTCATGGTATTGAGGTCCTCACTAAATTCCTTGAGCATCCTTATAACCAGTGCACCTGATAGATTGCTTATCTCCATTTTGTTTAGTTCTTTTTCTGGAGTTTTGATCTGTTCTTTCATTTGGACCATGTTTTTTGTCTCTTTGTTTTGGCAGCCTCCTTGTGTTTGTTTCAGTGTATTAAGTAGAGCTGCTTTCACTCCTTTTTTGCGTAGTGTGGCCTAACATAGTAGGTGTCCTGTAGGGTCCAGTGGCACAATCTCCCCTATCACCCAAGCTGGATAATGGAGGTGCACCCTTTGTGTGGGCTGAGTACACCCTCCTCTTGTAGTTGCACCTTAGTTGCTGTTGGCAGATCAATGGGAGGAATTTACCCAAACCAGTCAGCTGCAAGGACTGGCTGTGACCACTGACCACTGACCACTGCCCTCCATGGAGGATAAGCTGTACAGAGGCAGAGTGGTGGTGCTCTGACGTGGCCTATAGTTGTCCACTGGGTTCAATGGTCCTGAGATTTCCCTGGTGGTACAGGCCAAGGTCAGCCCCCATCTGTGTTTCACCTGGGACACCCTGACTGAGCTGTAAAGCAATCTTAAATGGCTGTTACTTGTGCTGAGCTTAGAGGTTCCTAGGTGAAGCAACCTGTGACTCTAATCTTGCTGCCACTAGAGCTCACTAAAACCAGCTATTGCTTGCTTGGTAGGATTTAGGAGGCAAGACCAGCCATTCTAATGAAAAATTAGCCTGGGTGGGCCTATAAATTGGGTGGGGTAGAGCTTCTGTGAATCTCCAGGGTGGGTCACACAGTGTTAGCCAGGTTAATGGAGTCTCAGATATGGCACCAGCCTTTGGTCTCTAAGGCAAGTGAGGGCTCAGCAAAGGGACAATGGCCTCTGCTCGTCCCAATGCCAGACACTTCAGTCTCTCCCTGTGTACCACTGGTGCCCTTCAAGCTGCCACCCCAGCGCTGGAGCTCAGAGAGAGTGAGTCTGAGTAGGTGAGTCTGTGTGTGGGTTTCCCAGAGGAACTGCTTAAGGCTCCAGCAGCCTCCTCCACCAACTCAATCCCCACTGGTTTTTGCAGCCAGAAGTTGTGGAGAATTATCTTCCTGGCACTGGAATTCTGGGTGCCCTGGTGTGGGTCTGGGACTCCTTGCTCCTGAGACATCCCTCTGAAATCTTTATCCACGTGGGTGTGGGGCTGATCTGTTCTGCATCCACTCCCCTCCTACCAGTCTGGATGGATGTGGTTTCTTCAGTTCCATAGCTGTCAGACTTCCATCCAATCGATTTCTGATGTTCCTGAGTGATGGTTGTTCTACATTTTAGTTGTAATTTCTAAGTGGCTGTGTGAAGAGGTGAGCCATGTGTGCCTATGTTGCCATCTTGACCATTATGCTTTGCACTTTAAGTGTAACTTTAACTCAATCTAACACAGTGGTTGACCCTTTAAGCACATAATAAATCTTTGATGAATAAATGAATAGGTGAAAAAATGAATTAGTGGATGTCACTTATTTGTTAGGCAAAAACTTAACATATAAATAAAAGAGGCAAAATTTAGAAATTTATATCATCTCTAGGAAGAGGGTATTCATTCTTAGTGTTGTAAGAAAAATAATTTGGTTTAGATGTTTTCTTCTATTTATGCTGGGCATGCATAATTATGTAGACTTTAAAGCTTTAAAAATATGTAGAAAATAAACAAAAGTGCCTTCACCATAAAACATCACTGGAAGACTTGACATTCAAAATACATTAGAAACTTGGCAAAAAAGAGAAAACCCTCTAACACTAGATTCTCAAAATCATACCCTTTAAACGTTAAGATGGAACTGTTTGATGTTTTTTAATAGTTCAATTTGATCCAGTGACTAGTCTTTTCCTCTATAGTTCTCTGTCTCTTGTCTCATTTCACCACCATTGCATGACACTTAAAGAGTGTTAAAATAATAGTTTACATCAAAAGTCTGTGAGACAAAACCATGAGAAAAATTTCTATTTCACGACATATCAAAGTTGTCTCTTATACTCTCTTTATACTTAGTGACATTCATTCATTCAACAAGTCTTTTACTTAATGGATATCTCAACAAATATTTACTGAGCACCCACCAACTACGAGGCACTGTGCTTGCCACTAGAGATGGAACAGAAAACTCTTCCCCCACTAGATGATAGAGATTGTAGTGTAATTAGGCAGGCCAACATTAAATGGTCACACAATTAATTTGTTCATTGAGATTGTAATTCGGACCATGAGGTCAAATATAGATCAGCTCCTTTAAATAATAATTCCACTTGATAAAGGACTAAGGTCTTGATCCTAGAGTTATGGGCAACCACTTTTTCATCATGAAAGGTCATTCTGGCCACACTAAAATGAAAGGATTTACATTGAAGCAATGGCCAGTGCTGAGTGACCAATGAGAAGCCAATTGCAGTATTATCATCCAACAAATGCCATATTCTGGGTGACAGATGACTGTGGCATGGTCCACACTGGCAGCACTGAAGATGGTAAGAGTTACTATTGTAATGATAACAGTGACCAAGGCTGCCACTTGCTGTGCCACTCTCTGTGCTTAAGCATTTACAATGATTAAGTCACTTAATCTCCAATCCTGTAAGTGAAGTACTATTATCATTCCAATTATATTCTCAAGAAAACTGGGGACAGAGGAATCCAATCCAATAACTGTCCCTGATTACACACCTAGTACCTAGCCGCAATAAGACCTCAGAGAGTCAGACTGCAGAGCTCAAGCTCTTAACCATTCTATGAACTTGCTAAATTGAATTAGATCTTCTTCTGGATGTTCAGACAACTACCTGGTTTTCCAAGCACTGGCAATTTATTCATTCCCTACCGAGTCCTTCCATGGCAATTCAACAGGTTAAATATTTTCTTGGGCCAATTCAAAAGAGCACCTTCAGTGGGAATTCTTTCTACCTTGTTCTTTATTTCCTATGTTCTTCCTAGTCTCAAAAACTATTGTGTTTTGAAATTGCATGCACTGACCTTTTCTGAAAATTGCCCTTGGAACCTCTTCATATGAAATTCTTTTCTGCACAAACTATAGTTCAGACAAGTTTGGGCACGTTCAGGGTGATATGGCCATAGACACAAACTATAGTTCATAGAATAAAACCTGGTTGTGAATTAAGATGCCTACATTTGAGATGATCTATTAATGTTGAGGATAAATATGACTCACCAATCTTGGCTAGTAGATGTGGGCTGAAGAAAATTGTTAATTTATAGAGTCACTTCACTATGGGAGCCTGAATAGAAATGTCCATTTAAAAGTTGCCACCCTATCACTGAATTTACTGTGTTAGATTGTGTCCCATTGGAATACATTCTATAGAGCAGAGGCTGAGCTAACTGTGAGTCAGCTCAGACCTTTGAGGCATAAGGGGCAAAGACACTTACAGCTTGAAATGCTCCTGATGGGGTTGGCAGATAGAGTTTCATAGAGTCCTGCTGGCCATGGGGAGGGGAAGGGAAAGGAGAGAAAAGTTGAGGTATCGGGTAGCCAGAGATATCCAGGATCCTATCACTGAAATTCACTTACTGAAGGAGGTTTCTAAAGCAGAAAGATGGTTCAGACCTGGTCAGGAACTAAATCTTGAAGAAGAGAATGTTCCAGACAGTTTCATGATAGGACTGAAACACAAAACTTAAACACACCCCTGCTTTAGCAGCTGCATTAGATACTGAAGCTTGGTTACATCAAACATGGTCATTCATGAAGTTAGCACTTTCATGTGCCAGAAACCACACAAAGGTTTTGAGTTTCATTAGTAAACCAAGACACCATTTCTTTCTGGGAGAAACTCACCAGGCTAAGTGGGGAGAGAGCTCTTCTTTGAGAACTGAGGCACATGATCAAGACAGGACTAACAGTAAAGTAGTTTTGATTTGGCACCACCTCCTGCCCGTCTTAGGGTCAAGTAAGATGCCACTCAGGTGCCTAAGTGGCCCTTGTTTAGAGATTAGAAGAAAGAGGGTCTGGATTCCAAGCATTTCCCAGATCTTTTGGATAATGGCTTTACTATGAAATGAAGTCAGACCAGTGGCCCAAAGCTAATCTCTATAGACAGAACATTGTATGGAGCTCTTGTGATTCTAGCTGGCTCCCTGTTCTTGCCTCAAACTCAACTCATCTGAGCCTGTCTCCACCACCAGCTTCTGCTTCTCCAAGAGTCTCAGACTTGACAAAGGGGCCAGTTTGTGCATCTCCTCTGACATGGGTTTCTTCCTGATGGTCTGCCTCTTCATGTCCACGAGTTTCCCCCATTCCTTCACTTTCTTTGCCACCTAGCTCTGGGATGTTTTTCTACAGCCAAGCTCTAAGGGCAGACCCCCTTTCCCACCCTGGCTTTCTGCTACTTCGATCTGCCTCTCTGTGGCATCTCAAATGACCTACTAAAACCACCTTCAGGGTTTCCAGAGCTGGGCAGTAAGTGCATCCTTGGGAAAATTTCTCAAGATCTAGAGAATAGACTTACTAAGTTAGTAGGACAAAAAGGAAGCAAACGGCCTAGTATCCTGAAGCCATGGATCAGGAGAGAATATAAGGCATAACTGGTATAGAACGTAGCTTCCCAGATCATTCTCCACATGCTATCTTGTCTCTGTAAATAAAACTACTTGGTAGTAGTGCCAGCAATTCCAATAACGAACAGCTTGTTCAGCTGCCATCTTATCCTTCCTACTCTCATTTTCCCCGCTCCCATATCAAGTCCATTTTCCACCTGAAAGCAAGAATGAGTTAAAAGATCCATCAGATCATGAGTCAATCACCTGCTCAAAACTCATCATTCATTATCAGGCCCTACCTGGGCTGCCCCGTCCCCCAACCCCCACCAGTGTCTTCCTGATCGTATCTCTGCCTCTGTCCCCTTCTCACTGTGCTGTAGCTTTTTCTCTAGTCCTCAAACACACCAGATGACCCCCACCTCGGGGCTCAGAATACTCACCCCCCACCAGATAGTTTAGTTTTCTCACCATTCAGCTTAACTGCCATGTCCTCAAAGAGGCCACTCTCTACAGAGTCCTCCCCACTCCTTTCCATTACTAGTTTCATTTTTCCACAGCACTTTGCACTAGCTGAGGTGATTTTATGTATTACTTTTTGTTTGTCTTCCCCTTATACCAAGTATGCCCCAAGAGGACAGGAATCAGGGTCTCATTCAGTACTGTATGCCAGCACCTGAACAGTGCCTAACATAATAGGTGCTTAAAGCCCTGGCTGGTATAGCTTAGTGGACAGAGCATGGGCCTGTGAACCAAAGCATCGTGGTTCGATTCCCAGTCAGGGCACATGCCTGGGTTGCAGGCCAGTTCCCAGCAGGGGACATACAGAGGCAACCATGCATTGATATTTCTCTCCCTCTCTCCTTTCCTTCTCCTCTAAAGATAAATAAATAAAATCTTTTAAAAATATGTGCTTAAAAATTTGTTGAATAAATGAGCTCTGACTAGTGTGGCTCAGTGAGTTGAGTGGCCTGCACATGAAAAGGTTGTCCAGTCAATTCCCAGTCAGGGCACATGCCTGGGTCGCAGGCCAGGTCCCCAGTTGGGGGCATGTGAGAAGCAACTGGTTGATGTATCTCTGCCACATTGATATTTTCTCCCTCTTTTTCTCCCTCCCTTCCCCTCTCTCTAAAAATAAATAAAACCTTTAAACATAAATAAATAAATTACAAAATGACCACAGACTCCTCTCTGGAATGAATGTGTTATAATAAGGTTTCAATTTACACAGTTTACAAGTTATGGAAATAGACCATGTAAGAAACAAAAACAAGGGAAAAAAAGGAATTTGTCTATGTAGTTGTTTTAATAAGAACTAAAATATATAGCTACTAAGTCCATCATATACATGATATTTTAACTCCATGCTCTATAAAAAGAAAATTGTTGCTGCCAAAATTACAGAAATGTGGCTTTGACTTATAATAATGTAGAAACAGTTCTAATAAATTGTTAAATCTTGTTTATTTCTGGGACTTTGCTGAATTTTCTTTTTCATGAAATTATTATTTAAAGTTCTAGTTAGTAAATTAATGTCAATAATTTAAACGAATTTCTTCTTATGCAATTATCTTGGATTGGAAGGCAATAAAACAGTTGGAATTACTTTTAACAAATTGCACATTCTTTCCCCTTCATGTACTCTACTGTTAACATTAAAGAAAGTTACTGCTATAATTTCATATTTAAAGTGAAAGTATTTGGTTTAGAGAAAATCCACATGCTCCTCACATTTACCTTAGAAAAATGAAAACACCAAGAGGTCGGAATTTCCTAATAAGTGCTATTCAATCATGCTCTATATATTTAGATTTTGTTTTAAAGAAATTAGATTGGGGAGAAAGCATCCCAGAGAGAAAAGCTGAACTTTAAGATAAACAAATTAATGCATAATGTATTTTTAAATTCATGAATAGTTAATCAGTTTCTTAACCTGTAGAAGTATTGAGCATTTTTCTCTAGGAGAAATGGGGTTTACTTGGTGTTTTGGAATGTAAAAGCAGTTATGGAAAAGAGTTAATGATTTTTTTTAAAATAGATTTCTGCCTCTCAAAAACTCACACATAAAATTTGTATTTTTAACCAGTAGATGATTTAGTCAAACTGGTACATAATATTAAAATGTTATAGACAACAGTTGAGAAGTTGATATATCATTAGGCTGCAAACCATATTCTAGAAACAGCAAAAATTAATGATGACAAAGTCAATGAGCAAATGCAAAGAAAAAGACTGGAAAACTGATTTATCTTCTATGAAAAAGTGCAGCAGACTAGACATAATTTTATTACTTTGAGGATAATGACATTGATCCTTTGTAATTCAGAATGAAAATACAGTACAGCAAACCATGAATATAAAACAGAACAAAACAGATTTTTTTTTTTAAGTGGGGCTCTTGTTTGGGCACATGGCAGCTTTTGGTGGACACAGATTTCTCCTGTTAATAGTATTCCCACCACTAATTACCAGGGGTACATCCTACTTTGCCCCACCTCAAAATTGAAGCCATGTGTAGAGCAGGATAATGTAACAGAATAATGAAAGCTGTACAGACAACAGGATAATGTAAAGGATACTGAACGTCAGTTGGATGCATTCATTCTGGAGCCCAAATCAGCTTAATTCCTGAATCACCCTCTTCATGTCATTCATCATGTGTCATATTAACTTAAAGCCAAAATGTCTACAGGTATCCCTCAACACAAAATCTTGCAGGGCATGCAAACATCAGCCAAATACAAATAAATCCAATCCTAAATCTACTTGGATCACTGATAAGACCTAAAATTGCCTAGCCTTCACACAACCCTATGAAGTAGATACTAATATTACCCCCGTTTTGCAGATGGGGAAACAAGACACAAGGAGTTGGACTTTTCCCAAGAACCGACAGCTGATGCCTGGTAAAGGCATATTGAACCCAGGCACCCAGACTCCATACTTCATACTCTAAACCATGACCATTATACCATCCATACAGTGATTCTTGTAGTTGTTTATCTATTATCATTTTTACATGAATAAAGTTTGATTTCTTATGAAAAAAAGCTATGGAACACTGATGCTCAGGCCCAGACAACAGGGATTGAGCACCTTCACTCAAATAGAAGTTGTGCACACCCACCAACCACTTCTCAGCAAAGTGCTTATCAGGCCTTCCTACACAGAGCACTACCATCAAATAATTTATCAATAATTAAAGTCTTTTAATTGTAATTTTAATTTTCAAAAATTTGTTTGCTCATAAAGTTGTTTATTTTCAGTCACATGCACTGAATTTGTACCTGAGACTTACAGAGTGATTTGATATGGTTTTTATGCACATGATTAAAATTCTTAAGGATTCAGTTATTATTTCAATAATTATAGACAATGTCTCTGTAGTTTTAAAAAGTGACCTGAGAGTCCCAATGTGACCCATATAGTGGCATCACAAATGAAATGATCAATTCCCAATATGTTCAAAGAATCTAGACACCCTTTAGGGTCTGTTATAATGATACTTAAGCTATATTTAATGAAAATATTTGAAATGTCCTTCAGTTGCATTTGATCAATACAACTCATCTTCCAACAATACAAATTAAGCAGGTCTCTGAAACTAATGTAGGCATTGATTAAAATGAAATTGCCTAATGAGTAGCCTTCAGTATACCTTTAAAAATACTATTTCAATTATTCTTGGTGTGGAGAGGAGAACCAAAAGCCATTTCAAGCTGCTGCAAAACAGAGGAGAGCCTCTGCTTGAAGTCTTTCTTTAAAAAGCCCTTGGTTTTCTAGCTGTGACTGCATAGATCTCTCCTCAGCTCCTGTGCTCAGGCATTTATATAATTCTGGGAGAACAGAGTACATATGAGCCACAGCCACTGACTTTGATAAATTGCCTGGGCTCTACGGGATGCAAAAGGATATTGTAAGGAGAAATGCAATACTAACTATGATAATACTTTGAGGTCTCCAGAGAAAGGTACATATTTACATATGGCAAAAGCCTAGGGGTAAAAGTATCAGAATGGCCGTAGTCTAGTTTCGGCCCCACCAAGTGGCAGGCAGTGGTAGATGGTGGCCTGCCTTCGTCCTTGGGAAAACTGTCCACATGCAGACCAATGCATGTCATTGATCATTTGGTCTGTAGACGGTCATCCCTGGTACTCTTCTCTAAAGGGAGCCACTATACCAGGATTTTTTGCTTTACCATTTGTTCTAACACTAAAATCATACCATGAACATAACATTTTTCCATCTGGCCATGCTGCAAAGATAGATTTGTGTGTACCAGTTTGTACTTATAGTAGCATGTAGCCAACTCCATCTTCTTGTCTTCATGAGCCCTTTTATACATTAATGATATTGGAGAATGTTGCACTAAGGTTCAAAATACCACTTCAACTCCTAACTCATCTACTAATTAACTGTCTGACCTTGAACAGGGCCTCTCTAAGGCCAATAACCTCTGCTTCATCTGCCTTCCTGGGGGATAACATGATCTAATGAACTAATAATGTACACCAAGTGCTCTAAAAAGGTAAAGTGGAATTTTTAGTATTAATACCACTATTGAAAAGTACTAAACATAAAAATTAATCAAAGATATGTCCTATATATAACTTTACACATTAATATGCATGCACACATGTAACTCAAATATAAGTTTACAATGCAATCTCTGCACGTGGACTCATATGTCTGGACCATATTCTGAGCTTTAGGTCTTGCACATTCTGTGCATGTATAACTATGCCCCTCCCAGGCTATTATGGAAAATTTTATTTTCAGAGTGATTAAGTCATTTCTGTCCCTAACACTGCTGTTTAGCTGAGCTAGAGATAATCTTCTCAGAAAAAAAAAGAAATTTCCTTAAAACACTACTCATTATGTTCAAAAATAGCCACACTCCACTTTAGAACTGAGTTAATGATAGATTTTCCTGAGCAGAATTCCCCCTTTAGTAATTTAGCATCAAAATGTTTACGTGTGGAAAATGCCTGTTTCCCAGGGATTATTAATCATACTTTATTGGGAAGTAATCAGTTATTTGGTTTTCCCACCCCTTTTAGAAAATTTAAGTGGTGAACTACTCATTTTTGCTATGAAAATCTACCCAGTAATTACCATATTTACTTTTCATTTATGGGGGAATAATCTGTTTTAATTAAGCCTAACTGAAGAACTTTTATCAGATGTAATTATCCCTTTCGATAAATATGTCTCCACTAATTACATTTAACCATGGGATTTATAGCTCTTAAGTCATTTAGTAGGAAATGTAATAAATCTTTAGTAATACATGCTAAATTACTATAAATTAATTCAGATCATTAACATAATAAACAAATTAGGATAATTTTGCTTAATTAGTTTGGGTGGTTAACTCAAAATCTCATGTAAGCTTCATGGTAATCTTGATTTTGACCGTTATTTCTGGGATGACAAAGTTTGAAACAAATCTATTTTATTTTAATTTATTTATTTTAAGTATATTTTATTGATTACTCTATTACAGGTGTCCCCATTTTCCTCCCCTTTATCCTCCTCCACTCTGCACCCCCATATCCACCATATTTCCCTCCTTAGTTCATGTCCATGGGTTGTACACATAAGATCTTAGGCTTTTCCATTTCCTATACTATTCTTAACCTCCCCCTGTCTATTTTGTACATACCAATTACGCTTCTTATTCCCTGTACCTTTTCCTCCATTCTCCCCTCCCCCTCCCCACTGATAACCCTCCATGTGATCTCCATTTCTGTGATTCTGTTCCTGATCTAGTTATTTGCTTAGCTTTTTTGTTTGTTTGTTTTTTAGGTTCAGTTGTTGATAGTTGTGAGTTTGTTTTCATTTCACTGTTCCTAGTTTTGATCTTCTTCTGTTTCTTAGATAAGCTCCTTTAACTTTTCACATAATAAAGTCCTGGTGAAGATGAATTCCTTTAACTTTACCTTGTCTGAGAAGCATTTTATCTGCCCTTAAATTCTAAATGCTAACTTTGCTGAATAGAGTAATCTTGGATGTAGGTCCTTGCCTTTCATGACTTCAAGTACTTCTTTCCAGCCCCTTCTTGCCTGTAGGATTTCTTTTGAGAAATTAGCTGGTAAGTCTTAGGGGCACTTCTTTGTAAGTAACTGTCCCCTTTTCTCTTGCTGCTTTTAAGGTTCTCTCCTTATCTTTAATCTTGGTAATGTAATTATGATGTGCCTTGGTGTGTCCCTCCTTGGGTTCAATTTCTTTGGGACTCTCTGAGTTTCCTGGACTTCCTGGAAATCTATTTTCTTTGCCAGATCGAAGAAGTTTTTCTTCATTATTTTTCAAATAAGTTTTCAATTTCTTGCTCTTCTCTTCTCCTTCTGGAACCCCTATGATTCAGATGTTTAAAGTTGTCCCTGAGATTCCTAAGCCTCTCCTCATTTTTTTGAATTCTTGTTTCTACATTTTGTTCCAGTTGAATGTTTCTTTGTTCCTCCTGTTCCAAACCACTGATTCAAGCCCCAGTTTCCTTCCTGTCATTGTTGGTTCCCTGTACATTTTCCTTTATTTCAATTTGCATAGCCTTCCCTTCCTCCTCTATTTTGTGTCCATACTCAACCAATTCTCTGAGCATCCTGGTTGTCAGTAAGTTGGCTATCTCCTCATCACGTAGTTCTTTTACTAAAGTCTTATTCTGTTCTTTTATTGGGCCATATTTTTTTATCTTGCACCTGTTATGTTGTAAGGGGCAGAGCCTTAGGTATTTGCCAGGGTGGGCAACCCACTTCACAACATTGTGGTGCTATATGTGAAGAAGGGGTCAGAGAGGGAACAATGCCCCTTGCTTGGTTCTTGCCCCTCTTTCAGTCACTTCCCTCACTACCCACAAGCTAATTGGGCTATTCTGGTGTGATTCCCTGGTGGGTGGGTTTGTATACATTCTAGGACCTGGTGGGTCTCTCGAACAAACTCTCCTGTGAGACTTGAAATTTCTCCTACCACTGCAACCCCCACAGATTTTTACAGCCAAAGGCTTTAAGGCTTTAGTTTCCCACATTGGAACCCTGGGTTGCATTGTCTGTCTCATACCCCTGTTGTTCCTCCCAGATTATTCCCAAGCAGATGTGGGACTGCCTTGCTGGCCGAGTCTGCAGCCATGCCTCACATACTCTCCACCCTGGCTTCCTATCTGCACCCCTCCTACCTGTCTGGATGAATGTTTTTTTCTTTAACTCTTCGGTTGTCGGACTTCCAGACAATTTGATTTTCTGGCAGTCCTGGTTGTTTTTTTTGTTTTTAAATTTGCTGTTGTCCTTTTTTGGCTATGCAGGGAAGCAAGGTCTATCCACCTATGCCTCCATCTTGGCTGGAAGTTGAAATAAATCTATTTTAATATGTAAATGTAAAGTAGATCCTTTCTCTTAAATCTTATTCCTTTGATGATTGATTATTTTCCAAGAAGGAAATATAACAGTCCTTTAGTTTTTAAACTTTATAAAAATTTGGATAAAACTTTACAACCTAAATGTAATTCATGTAAAAATATTTTCTCTTTCCTCCTTAAGAAAGCTGATTTTTTTCATTTTCTGCTTCAATAAATGTATTAAAAAAGTAGATGCAGATTTGTGAGTATGTACAAATGTGCACTAATACATTTTAGATACTTCTCCAGGAAGCTTGAGCTTCAATTTAGGTTAAAGGAAGAAAAGTATATCGCAACAGGAACACAATATTAAATTAAGAAGCACTTGTTTTATTTAAAACAAATAAAAGGAAGTACAAGGTCTATCCACAAAATATCTAGCTATGTAATATGAAAAATAGAGATTTTATTGAATAAGATACAAGATACAAGAAACCTTTTACATAGGACAATGTTGTGTCAGTCCCTGTCAAAGTAGGCACCTAGAGATCTCACACAGTTCTCCCAGTTGCCATCAGCTGCCCTGTAGTATTTTCCTGGATCTCATCAACAATCTGAAATCTCTTCTCTTTCAGAAGTGATTTTAGTACTGGTAAAAGCCAGAAGTCCCAGGGTGTCAAATCTGGGCTATAGTGGTACTGAGTCATCTGGGTGATTTGATGTTTCACCAAACAACTCCACAGAAGATGTGATGCATCAGCAGGTGTATTGTCATGATGAAGCTGCCAATCATCAGTTACCCACATAGCTGCAACCTTATGAATCACCCAAATAGCTTCTGCAGAGGAATGTTCAAGCTTAATGCAAATTTGATGCAGATTCATAGCTCTACTCACTCAGTCATTTTGCATGCAACGGCCACACAGTACACATGCTCACTCAATGGCATCTAGTGCCCCCACTGATTAGTACAATTAAGTCACCATTGTTCACACATGCACACTCCAGTCCACCCTCTTTGGCTTTCAGGTTATATTGATGTTGCACAAACTATTCTTGTTATATTAACAATGTTTAGACTTTTTCTGAATGGACCTCGTATGTCTTTCGCAATGCATGGAAACTTTATTGAAACCCATTATCTCAAGAGGTGGCACATACCAAAAATGTAATTGCCTTGAAAAATAGGCTCTTTGATGTAGAGAACGGTCTGGGTGTCCTTCTCTGGCTTACATCCCTCCCCACCATCCTTACCAGGAGGCTCCTTTGATTTCAGCAGGGTCCACAGCAATAAAGGAAATGAACAGCAAACCATGGACTAAGAAAAAATTTTCACAATGCATACATTTGATAAATAACTTCTATCCAGAATATATAAATAACTCTTGCAACTTATCAATAAAAGTCAAACAACCCAATAAAAATCAAGCAAAAATATTTGAAGACTTTATAAAAGAATATATACACATAGTCAATAAGCCAATAAAAATATACTTAACATTATTGGTCATCAGTGGAACACAAATTAAAACCATGAGATACCAAAATCCACCCACAATAAATTAAAAAACTGATAATATCAAGTATTAAAGAGGATATGGAGCAATTAGAGCTCTCATGCATTTCCAGTAACAATATAAAATAATACAACTTTGGAAAATGGCAATTTCTTAAAAATTTTAACATTCAATACCCTATAACACAGAAATTCTATTTTCAGTTTTTTTTATCCAAAACAAAGCAAAATATTTGTCCACAAAAAGCCTTGTACACAAATATTTATAGCAGCTTTATTCATAGATAAACCTTGTGGACACAACCCAGATGTGTATTATCAGGATATTGGGTATATAAATTGTGGCATAATCATATAATTGAATATTAATAAGCAATAGAAAGGAATAATCACAGATCCATGTAACTACATGGATCAATCTCAAAAAAATTATACTAAGTGAAAGAAACCAATCAAACAAAAGAACATTTTGAATGATTACATTTATATAAAATTCTAAAATAGGTAAAACTAACTTTTAGCACTAGAAATCAGATTAGTGGCCACTTCTGCTGAGGGAGGGGAGAAATGAAGGGGAGGAGCCATAAGGAAACTTTCTCGGGTGGTATAAATGTTCTATGCCTTCTTATAGGATCATTAAAACTGATTGGTTTTAATGAGGATTTAAAGATCTGAGGATTTCCCTAAATTTCACAAATTATGGCACAATTTTTTTAAAACAGCTAGAAAAGATCCATGATGATTTTTAATAACCAGATGCAACTTTCACATAGATAACAGCAGTTTTAAAGATGAATATGAAGAGGTAAAAGGATAAAAATAAATACCTATTAGCCCATGTGGAAAGAATGCCACTGTTGTTCTGAATATAAAGGCAATTTTTATTTTTATTTTAGCTCAGATGGTTATATTAACATTCTTTTGACATTTTATGATAAAATATTGTTAATTGCTTGGCTTCCATTTATGGGCAAATATTTCATCCTGTGTCAGAGTCTTATATCCTCCTTTAGAAAAGGGATGGACTCTGGAATCAGATTATCTCTCCTGACTTTCTCAAGTAATAGATATTCCCAAAGACCCTGAATAGGATCCACTGATTTATTGTCAAAGTTCACAGAAAGTGAAGTCACTGAGGCAGCTCCAATCTTATACATAGCAGAACTTTACAATTCTGACTTGAAAGGACCCACATCCCTCACCTTCAGGCCTAGTGTTCCCACTAAGATGTGCACCTGTGCATGAGGGCTCACTTCATGCAGTGACAATGTAGATAATGTACCACGTCAAAGATGCCCTGTTAATAATTAATCATAATTCCCATAATGGGGAGTGGCATTGCATTATACCCAAGCTCAGGATAACTGGACTTGTCATCTACTCTTGTTATCTACGTGGTGGAATGCATTTGTCACCTATAACTCATGATCACCAACACAGTCATCACCCAGCTACAAGTGGAGACATCGATCTATTCCATCCATTGTTCTAGCTTTACTAAACCAAATACTCTTTCTTCAGCTTTCCTTATAGTTTGGGGATTTATGGGGAAGACTTTCCTTCACTAATGGAAAGGAAACAGATGCTGCTGGCACCACCCTTTCCCCAGATTTCCGTTTTGAATGTGAATGGGATGTTTGGAGCTGCAGCAACTCTATTGCAACCATGAAGCAACAGCCAATAAGCTAGAGATGTTGAAGCAGAGTCTAGAAGGGAAATATGTTTTTGATAGCATGATTAAGCCTCTGTACCAACTCTAAACTGCGTACTTCCAGAGTTCTTGTTCTGATGGCTGGGGATGCTAGTTGGGAAAGTTCAACAACATAGCATCCTCCTAGAGAGGATATAGACACATGAAAAAGACTGCCCTAAAGGAAAGTGGGACAGTACAAAAAAGAAGTGGACAGCTTCAAAGATTAACTTTGTCCTGAGAAGGCCCTACGTATAACACCAGGTTCAAAGGATTAGATGAAATCAGAGAGGAAGCCTAAAATGTATCATTGCCTAGAATTTAAGAAAATATATTTCTTTCCCAATCTGGTAAATAACTAATTTTTCACCTTTTAGAACATGCATATTATGTGTATGTTTTAAAGAGATAGAGAGTACTCTGTGCTTCTCTTCTAAATTTCTGAGCTTCCTTTTCTACATTGCACTTTGCTGAACTCCATTCAGTGGACATCCCTTAACCATCATCCCATTCTTGCAGTGACAATGTAGATAATACACCACGTCAAAGATGCCCTGTTAATAATTAATGATAATTCCCATAATGGGGAGTGGCATTGCATTATACCCAAGCTCAAGATAACTGGACTTGCCATCTACTCTTGTTCTGACCTATGTGATAAGCATGGTAGAGTAAGCCTGATGTGTAATAGAATTAGAAGAATAGGGATGCAGAAACAATTATTGCACCCAGCAACAGGAAAAAAAATATGTTTCTAAAGACCATCCTGATTCCAGGAATACATGGGATCCCCCAAATAAGGGAAATATGGCATTTTAGAAAATGAAGGTGTTTACAAGTACCCCTAAAATAATAAGCTAATTTATTCCATAGAGAGGTGCCTGAAGGGCAGTGTCAGAAGACAGAATAGTCCACATCTGTTGTCCCCATAAATCTGTCATGATGTAAATGGTAGCATAGAAGGTATCTTTTCAAGAATTGAGGAGGAACAGGAATCGTCACTCAGTCCATTCCTGAGCTCTCTACTTGTTGTCCCCAGATCAGCTGTTACACACTCCTTGCTTTCATTAACACATGTGGCACCATCAGCCTCCCCACTTTCTCCAATATATATATTGGAGTGGCAGACATTGTTAATTGTCTATCCAATGCCAAGTGCCCACATCTCTCTTACTAACATAATCCTAATTTTGTACAGGGCATCAATGTGCCTCTTAAACATTCTATTTTTAGTGTTTACAGCTTCCCTTGTAGCTAAAGGTTGCCAGGTGACACAGTTCTGGACAATGAAAATAGTGTAAGTCTCTGAGGAGAGCTCTTATGAAAACTTCTGCTTTCTTGATTAAAAAAAAAAAACTGTTTCTGGCATCACTCTTCTCACTTCTTATATAAATCACCTAAATGTGGACACTGAAGCCTGGAGCTGCAGCCACTATCTTATAGCCCTAAGGATGACATAAGAGAGAACTACAAAGAGCCTGGATCTTTGATGACACAGTTGACAACCACTTCTATGCCACATGTTTCTGTACATGTTTTTATGTGAAGAAAATCAGCCCCCATTTGTGTAAGCCACTTCTACTTGTTTATCTTCTTACCTGAGACCAAACATATTTCTAAGTGACATGGATGGTCTGAGAACCTATACTTAAAAAATACCGCACAAGTGACTACATGTCTAATAAGTATTTTGAATTTAACATGTTCAAAACAGAATACTTGACTTGCATCTGCTATCCTCTTCCATACTATTCCTCACCAAAAAAACCCCTGCTTGTCTCTCAGACTTCCTTCATCTCAGTAACAGGCACTGCACAAGTTATCATATTGTTCAAGGGTTATCCTACACTTCTCTTACCTGACATCCACTTCATCAGCAGGAGTTTTTAACTCTACATCTAAAGCATGTCCTGTTATAAAGAACTGAGACAACTCAACACCAAAAAAATAAACAACTCAATTAAAAAGTGGGCAGAAGCCCTGAAGAGACACTGCTCAATAGAAGACATAAAGATAGCCAGTAGACATATGAAAGGATGTTCAATATCACTAATCATCAGACAGATACAAATCAAAACTACAATCAGCTATCACCCTCACACCTTGTCAGAATGGCCATCACTAATTAATAAATGAACAAATGTTGGCAAGGATGTAGAGAAAAGGGAACCCTCATGCACTGTTGGTGGAAATGCAGATTTCTGCAGCCACTGTGGAAAACAGTGTGGAATTTCCTCAAAAAATTAAAAATAAAATTGTTTTATGACCCAGAAATTCCACTTCTGGTAATATACCCAAAGAAACCCAAGACACAAATTCAAAAAAAATTGAATGCACCCTTATGTTCATTGTAGCTTCATTTGATAACAAGCAAGATATGGAAGCAACCCAACTGACCATCAGTAAATAAGTAGGTAAAAAAATTCTATATCATAGAATATTATTCAGCCATAAAAAAGAATGAAATCTTACCTTTTATGACACCATGGATGGACCTAGAGGGCATTATGCTAAGTGAAATAAGTCAGAAAGAGAAAGACAACTAGTATATGATATGACAACTATCATAACACAATCTTACAAAATTGTTTTGGAAAGAAAACTAAGTGCTTCACAAAACCAAATGAACTTTTTGGTCAACCCAATAGTTACTTTCATAACACATTCAGAAGCCAAAAGTCCTAAATTTTCAGAGTGATAACTTCCAGGCCTCATTCTGAAGTCTATCACTCCATTTTCCAAATAACCATAAAAACAAAAATTTAACAAAGAGGAGCTTGGAGATAAGTGGAATCATTTATTTTGAAAGGCAAATTATACCAATAATGTACATTATCACATGCTGAAGAGTCACCAACCTGCTTTAGTTCAACTTTGTTCCCAAATGACTCATCTTAATTACTGCCTTCTTTTTCTTATTTCATTTTTCCCTCATCACATTAATGGTCACATAATAATATTAGACAATGTTAACTAAGCTTTACTCTAAAAATAATGGCTGCTTTAAATCAGAGTTAATTAGTATGTCAAGAAGTTCAAGCAATTATGGGGCCATGTGATTTTTTTTTAAGGCATTGGGAAAAAAGTTACTTTACCAAATGCTACATTCATGATTCTATAAGATATTTTTAAATATTTTTTCTAATTTGTCACTGAAAACTGAATAATGTGATTTTTCAATGACCATTTGTCATTTCTAAAGGCAGGTAAGTGAGCTCTCCCTAATCCTGCAATCACTTTGGAAAATACATTTAACCTTAATTTATGAATTTCAGTGTTGTTTTTCTTCTAGGTTTAATAGTGAATCATAGTTTATATTGATTTATATTTCATCACACATAAGGAAGGTTGTCAGGAGAAAGAGACCAGAGCAACATAATGCTTCTCTTCTGCACCCTCCTCAGATGTTCCTGGAAAGTGCTTGGTGGTTGGACAGGAGTTAGAAGGCACACTGTCCTTGGATGTATGTGGAAAACGCTCTGAGACTTCAAGGAGAAGGAGTGAGTGTATTGAGGGACGTCTCTGAAACTTCATACATATGCAACAAGCATCATAAATAAAAGAATTGCTCTCTTGAGTATCATGGCCTGAAAACTTGTCCATCTGTGGGCCCTCTGAGGGTACCCATGACCTCTCCTTCAATCCTTCACAAAATAATCAGAATATCAGTGCAATCAAGAAGAAACAAAAAAAAATAGTTTGCCTTTGTTTCACTGGTTCCTGAAATATATTTCTGCCTGAGAAATAAGAACTAGCACCTTCACATCAACCCTGACAAAGACAAAGATGAAAATAAAAAGAAGTGGGAAACAAAACTAAAGAGAGCCCCTCAGTAACATGGGTAGATTTTCAAGGACATTGTGAGCTTTCAGTCCTCAAGTTAAGCTGTAAATAGGGCAGCAAGTGTCCTGGCTGGTGTAGCTCAGTGGATTGAGTGAGGGCCTGGGAACCAAGCAACCATGGTTCAATTCCCAGTCAGGGCACATGCCTGGGTTTCAGGCCAGTTCCCAGCAGGGGACACCCAAGAGGCAACCCATACATTGATATTTCTCTCCCTCTCTCATTCCCGTCCCCTCTAAAGATAAATAAATAAAATATATATTTAAAAATAGGGCAGCAAGGAGATCACGGGCAGTCGCGCCTGGACTAGGCCTGGTGAGGGCAGTGCTGTGGATGCCGACTGGGGAGCATGGAGATGTCTACCAGTCTCCATGACCTACTAGGAAATCTCTGCTTCAGTTTGACTTCAAGTCAAGAGGCACCATCCTACAATATTGCCTGTTTTCAACTGTGCAAAGTTTCAGTTAAAACTTGGGTGTAATTATAAACATTTTTGATCTACTAATATTTATGGAATACCTACTAAGTCCAAGGCACTGTGGACTGCATAAAAATACCTAGGCTCCTGGTGTCCCCTTTCTGTCCCCTGTAACAACATGACACACTGATCATTGTTGATTATCTGTCCACCTTTCATACCAGACTGCCAACTTGAGGACTGGGACCAGGTTTATCTTGACCCCACTACTTCTCCAGTGCCTAGCACATATCAAGTGCTCAAAACTGAGTTTGAATGAGTGACTGGAAGCTCATAAAATAGTTTCAAAGATAAGGTATAAACACTTGAAAAGTTAATAACAAAAGAACAGGTATCACAAGACAGCATATCATGAGTTGCTAAACAAAAAGTATGACAAGTGCTGCAGAGGAGGTAGCACTGGAAGCTGGAACAGGGGCCTCCTTGGGTTGTCGGATTAACCCTGACCCTGAGTGTGCTCCATGCTTTGCCAGCACAGAGACAGACAGCCATCTAATGAGGGAGGAATAGTAAGACAAATTAAATTGGTGTGGACAATAAGACCCTTAGCAAGAATCTTTTTGAGGAAAGGTTAAGAACGGATATTCATTTGTCATTAATTAATAATTAAAGAGCAAGTGCTTACCTTTATGCTCTAATTTAATCTGCAAGACAAGCTAACGGGTGTCCTATCCCAATTTATGGATGAGAATATCAAAGCCTCTGAGAAATTATGTGAAGTAGACCAACCATAATCCAGAATGGATGACCTTCAAAACACAGCCTCCCTATTTCACCCCAGATAATGACATAGTTAGATGCTATTCCTGTTACACCTAACAAGTTAACTGAAAGCCTGTTAGTTGATAAGCTAAAATAAAGCTACACTTATTCAAGACATGACGAAACCTTTATAGTGTGGGGTAAATATGACTACTGAGAAGCCTGGAAAACAATAAACTATCCTAAAAAATTCCAAAAGCTGGTAGAGCAATGACTCTAAATACAGACTGTTTCAAGGTGGTGCAGCACCTAAGAAGGTAGGAAGTGGCAAGTGTGACCGGAAAAATTGGGGTCCACTCCATAATACAATCTTGGTCTTACCAGCAAGACCCCTGCTAAAATTATCTCCCCTACCACCTATGTCTGACAATCCTCACTGGGAGATTTACTACTTGGCCTAAGAAATGTTATTTTACTGTCATCAATTGCCATCAGTTTTCATCAACTCAACTTTAAAAATATGTATCAGTTACCTATTAGGAGGATGCTAGCTTTGAGATGCAAAACTGAACAAAGCCAGGTCCCTGGTCTCAAGTACCGGATGAGAAACACCTCAATATACCTGAGCTTAATTCCTGTGGGGTCACCACAGTGTTACAGGAACACATGAAGGGAAATGGTCAATTTTTCCTCTCCAGGCCCATTTCCTGTCCTACTCCTCTGCACGTGGCTGCCTCCTCACCAATGCCTTGGAGAGCCCAGTTTCTACCATTGTCCCTCAGTCTAGTGGGCACAATGATCCCCCAAATATATTCATGCCCTGATCCCTGGAACCCGTGAATAGGTTATGTTACACAGCAAGAGGAATTCTGCAAATGTAAGTAAGATCACAGCCCTCCCACTAGGGAGATTATCCTGAATTGTCTGGATGGGCCTAATCTAATTACCTAAGTCTTTAAAATAGAACTTTCTTCGGCTGAGTCAGAGACATGCAATAGAATGAGGAAGGCTGAGATTCCAGGTAGAAAAACATGAACATTCTACCTCTTAACCATATTTGTTCTTTAGGTCTTTCCCCAATGCCATGCCATCTGCAAAGATTTCCCAACCCCCACAGAAAAAAAAATTCTTCTCTCCCTCTGGATACCCATCACAGCTTGTCTGGACTTCCATGTTGGTACTTATTTCTCTCCTTTGTACTGTTGTTGGTTATTTTCATTACTGCCCCACTAGGCTATACACTGTGTGTTATTCAGTTTTTTCTCCCACAGGTCTAGTTACACTGGTACACAGAACAAATACTCCAACAGCCATTCCATGCACCCATATTTAGCATTTGTGGATGTGTGGCACCAGTAGGCATTCACATATAGCTTTGGCTGTCACACAGGTAGTGGGATGTCAATTCAAGATAATTCATAGTGATAAGAGCAGCATTATACAAGTGAAAGTGCTCATTAGTGATTAGCTGACATTATTTTATTAGCCTATATTGACTGCTTTTTTAATGCAAATTGAATGCTTTAGTGAAAACTAAATTGAAACATTACAATGGAACTAGTCTTGAAAAGAACATCACAGATTGATGCTGGAACCATTACCTGCACAACTATAAATTACTACTGCATCAAAAGCCAACTTGATTATTGTGCCTCAGTTAAATAAAGATAATTTAGTGTTTCACCAAAGCCAATAATTCATTAAAAGGCAGTGTGAAACTATATAAATAAAAGAGCTAAAGAGTAAAATGTGATACTTATTATTTAGAATAAACTAACACTTGAATATATCAACCCTACTTTCTTAGAATTATCACCCAATTTATTTGAGAAACTAATTAGCAAAGAGGTCAGAACCATGTGGGTTGTGGAAAGATGATAAATTCTCTTTTAGAATATATGACAACGCTATATAATTCAAGTAATCATGTAGAGAAGGTGTGGATAAAGATATCAAATAATATACATTTTGGCTAAACCTATTTTGCACTAATACTCATCATATGTTACAATTATGAAACAACATAGCCCATCTAACCTCCAAGCAAAATGAGAAATCTAATGTGATCCCACAGTCCTTGACTCCAAGGAGAAATCAAAGCTCCCAGTGGAGATATAACCATGAAATATATACATGTATGTGCATTATTATTATTGATGTAATTACTTCAAATGATGCACTCTCTCTAGGTTAACAAAAATCCATAGGGAAGTCCTGATTTATCTCATCACTGCAAGGTGTCCGCTATACTTGAGTAGAATATTTATCTGTTTGTTAAAAAGGAAGTGCTAATTGGCCAATCTGGTTAAACTCCCTCTAGGGACAACCAGATGAAGAGAAGGTTGTTAAGACATGTAAATGAACAAAAAGGTAAACCAAATTGTAAATCAAAACCCAAATAACTACAAGACAGAGGAAGAAAGAAAGTAAAACATGGAGCAGAAAATGTTGTAAACTACCAGTACATGTATGCTAATACTGACAGTGATGAGGTTGGGAAAATCATCTAAACCCTGACTGGCCAGGAATTAATTGCAAATGAAATTCAGTAGCTCTAGTATAGGGTCTATGGAATGAAACTGCATATAGTCATAGTCTCTAGGGCTTAACTTCTTCATTCAAGCAAATAGAAATATTTGAGTGTATACTACAGCAACCCACTGGGCAAGGTAGTGTGAAAATGAAAAAATGAATCAGAAGTAAACCCTGACCTGAAGGAGTCTGAGCAAAATATAAAACAGGAGTAAAGAAAGCAGTGGTTTTCAACATTTTAGCAAAAGTAATGTCACATACAACTCCACCAGGTAAAACAAAAAATATACATAGCACTCCTGCAAATTAAAACCACAATGAGATACCATCTCACACCGATCAGAATAGCCATCATAAACAAAGCAACAACAACAAAAAGTTGGAGAGGTTGTGGAAAAAGGGGAACCCTAGGGCACTGTTGGTGGGATTGCAGACTGGTGCAGCTACCATGGAAAATAGTACGGAATTTCCTCAGAAAACTAAAAATGAATCTGCCCTTTGACCCAGCAATTCCACTGCTAGGATTATATCCTAAGAACCCTAAAACACCAATCCAAAAAAGTCTATGTACCCCAATGTTCATAGCAGCACAATTTACAATAGCCAAGTGTTGGAAGCAATCTAAGTGACCATCAGTAAATGAATGGATCAAAAAACTATGGTACATTTACACAGTTGAATTCTATGCAGCAGAAAGAAAGAAGGAGCTCCTACCCTTTGCAGCAGCATGGATGGAACTGGAAAGCATTATGCTGAGTGAAATAAGCCAGGAGGTGAAGATAATTACCATATGATCTCACCTTTAACAGGAACATAATCAATAAAACAAATAAACAAGCAAAATATAACCAAAGACACTGAAATTGAGAACAGGCTGACAGTGACCAGAGGGAAGAGGGGAGGGAATTTCAAGGGAAAAGGGTGAAGGGTTTGCAGAAACAAGTATAAAAGACACATGGACAGTAACAGGGGGCAGGAGGGGGAGGTAGAAATGGAAGGAAGATGGGGAGGGCTGGGGGGCTGGGGTGGGGGGAAAAGTCAGAAAACTATACTTGAACAACAAGTAAAATAAATAAATATTTTTTAAATGTACCTCTTCTTGTTGAAGAAGGAGATAAAAACTGTGGGACTCCAGGTGACTTAGCATCTCCTGCCCCAGTACTGTGGGATCCTGACCATGCCCAGGGACCCACTGAGCTATACATATCAGCATTTGAAAATAAGCACTCTAATATAGTCAATCAAGGTAGAAAGTGACACGTTTCATAAAGGAACTAAGAAGGCTCTACGAACGAAAAGTAAGACAAAGTTGAGAGCATATTCATCCAGAATTCTGGGAATAGTACTCTCCAATAGAACTTTCTGAACTAGTGGTAGCGTTCTATATGTGTGCTGTCCAGTAGAGTATCCAGATGTAGTTATCAAGCACTTAAAATGTGGTTAGTATAACAAAGATAAAATTTTAATTTTATTTAATTTAAATTAAATGAACACATATGCTTAGTGGCCACCATATTGGACAACACAGGCTTAGACAACATTTTCATAGAGAGAGTAGCAGGGGCTTAAGCAATGGGCAGAGTTCAGACACCCAGAGGTGGACCAAGAAAGGGCATGCTAAGAAAAAGGAACTGAATAAGAAAGACAGGAATAACTTCTCCTAAAAGAAATGCTATTTTTTGAAAGAATTCATATAATATGAGTTAAAGATTTTATCTTTGAGGTCTTTAGTTCCTTCTACCTAACAAAAGGGGCTTGCCATAAATTTGACAAACACAAAAAAAGACATTAATTTCAAGATAACTACTCAGTAATACTTTTACTAATTTGCCTCAAACAGAGCAAAAATAAAGAGCAAGAACTGATAACCATCATCCCAGTAATAAGAGGCTTCATGTCTAAAATAGGAAATATTAGGGACATTTGCCTTCTGACCTACAACTACTCCATGAATCCATGAGTTCATATACCCTTAATATACAGGATAACCTGGAACAAATCATACAAACCTGCTTTACTTTACATCTTTTTTATACATGAACATGGAATCAACCATATTTTCCAGTTGAATCTTTTTCACCCACAACAGTCAATATCTTATATGATTGAAGTTCAGCCAATATGGTTCTGCTAAGATTTATTTGACTACTTTTGCCCAATATGTTAATATAGCATCAATTACCATATTTTGCCATGTATAATGCACACTTTTTGCCCAAATTTTTGAGAGGAAAATAAGAATGTGCATTATACATGGGTATAATGATTATATACCATGGGTATAATAATGGGTATAATAATCCCATATATAATGTACATAAAAACCATGGTGTGCCTTATATGTGGCAAAATATGGGCATATAAAATCAAGATGACAGTTTCAGGGTCCCTTGACAATCAAGATGAAGAACCTATAAATGATGTGGATCACCAAAAAGCTATGAGATAAAAGCACAGAAATTTTGAGTAGTTAGTTCCTTGTCTTGCAATTGTCCTTACTCTGAAATCCTTAACCAGTACAAGCCTGATTCTCAAGTTGATCAAGTTCAATTCACAAGGAAGAAAGGGAACAAGAATGTTATTTGTGAATCAACAAAGTCCCATTGTACCAAATTGTCAAGGTCTCATTGATAATAGAAATGACCATTCGCTTAAGAGTTTACTCTACAGAGTCTTCATATCAAGTGCTTTGTAAGTCATTTTATTCCATTCTCACACCTCTGTGAGGCATGGACTATTATTATTCCCACTTAACAAGCAAAAGAACTGAAGCTTAGGGAGGAGAAGCTGGAGCCCTGGCTGGTCTGACTCCAAATTCCATCATCTTCCCTCTATGCAAACTGTGAGCCAGCCACCATATTATCTGTGGTTTGATTGTGAAACCACTTTCAGCCTCTGCTTTCAGTAGAGGAAGCAAAATATAGCATTTGTTGAGAATTTGCTACATATCTTGCTGTTTTCACTCACACATTCATTCATTCACTCAACAAATATCTATTGAGTGCCTACTCTGCCCCAGCACTATTTGGTGATTATCAAAGCAAGTCCCTGACCCTTTGGACTATGTTCTAGTGGACTGACACAAATAAAAATTAAACATCAAATAAGCGCTTAAATAACTTAGAATACTGTTAAGTGCTATAGTAAAAAAAGTTAAAAAATAGTAAATATTTAAAAATATTTAAAGTAATTCTTTTAATAATATATTTTTATTTTTAAGTATTTTATTTGTCTATTTTTTAGAGAGAAGGGAGGGGATGAAGAAAGAGAGGGAGAGAAACATTGATCAGTTGCCTTTCACCCACCCCCAAATGGGGACTTGGCTTGCAACCCAGGAATGTGACCTAAACAGGAATTGAATCTGTGACCTCCCAGTTTGCAGGCCAGAGCTCAATCTGCTAAGCAATACCAGCCAGGGCTAATAATAATTTTTTTAAGGTGGAGGGCAATAATACGATGAAAAGTGACTGGAACAGGGATCTACTTTAGATGGAAAGCTCAAAGGCATCCCTGTGGTGAGTCATTATGTTGAGCTTTTCTTTTAGATTCTAAAATCCAAAGGATGAGAGAAAATATTACAACCCAGGGGAGCAGCATGTTCAAAAGCCCAGAGATGATCAGTGCGACAGGTGTGCAGGGAAAAAGAGGAAAAAGGGTATGAGATACATTCAGATTGGCAAGCAGGGGCCACGTGGAGAGTTTGTTTGGATTCCAGTCTATGTGCTCAGGAAGCCATTGAAGAATTTTAAACACTAGAGTCATATAATGTGGTTTACATTTTTGAGTGGTCATTTTGGCTATAATGTGAGGACAATTGTAGGAGGCATGTGTAAAAAAAGCAGAGGCTGCTCCAGTGCCCAGTTAGGGACCATGTTTAAAAGCATAATTGGAGACTAGTGAGCAGATTCATGAAATATTCTCAAGACAGATCGGAGAGACTATGGATTGGACTAAAGGATGGGAAGTACAATGAGGAAAAAGAGAAATCAAGGTTAACATCTAGGTTATTGACCTGAACAACCAATAAGTGGATGGGGTACCCTTCGGTGAAATGAGAAAGTCTTGGAGAGAAGGTTTACAAGTTTGGTAAGAAGAAAGGAAAATAAAGAGTTTGAGAGAAAACAAAGATTCTTAGCTCATTATTTTATTTAATCTCCAGAACAACTCTATAGTCATTCCTGTTTTTCACATGGAGAAACTGAAGTTCTGGCAATTAAATAATGTGTCCAAGGACACTGTGCAAGGAAGTGCCAGGGCTGGGACTGGAGCCAAGGTGTCTGATTCCAGTGTCCATGCAAGCAATTACTATATACCAATACAGAAAGACTGAGATTTTGGTACTGGTTTTGTTTCAATGAGCTTCTCTTTCTATATTTTTAGGCAAATAATACTCACTGCATAAGAGGTATAAGAATCAAGGTCCTTGTTCTTATGGGTAGTTCTCCCTGCACCGTAAAGTCATTCATAAGAATAAAACATTATATTCCCAGACATTGAATCCTGGCATACATTCTTGATTCTGTTAACTATGAGTACTCCGATTTTGACCAGGTCCACACTCTAGCCTAGTAGACTTCTGCTGCCTCATTTAGTTTCCAGTCAAAGAGCTTTCCAGGTCCCATGAATGGGACTCAGAGATCTATCCCTAGTTTGGGACAGTGCCCTACTTTCAATATCACTAGAGAACTTTGGGATTCTTCCTGCCTCCAGGCTGCCTTCTATGGTTTATCTTCGAGAAATGATATGTAAGCCCTGGCTGGTGTAGCTCAGTGGATTGAGCACGGGCCTGGGAACCACACGATCATGGTTCAATTCCCAGTCAGGGCACATGCCTGGGTTGCAGGCCAGTTCCCAGCAGGGGACTCACGAGAGGCAACCATGCATTGATATTACTCTCCTTCTCTCCTTCCCTTCCCCTCTAAAGATAAATAAAATCTTAAAAAAAAAAAAAAGAAATGCTATGTCGTGCTGATCCTGGAGTTGAAATCTGTATACAAATGGGACTGTACTCAGTTGCAGTACCTTGTGTGCTCTGCAGGAGGGTTTCTCATGACCCTTTACAAACTGGAAGGCACTGGAAGCCGGCAGCTGAGAGAGTCCGGACAACTGCCCAGCCACTGTGCCTTTCAGCTAGAAAGTGAGAGGATGGGAAGGGGAAAGAGAAAGAAAAGACCACCATCTGTGAACTCCTACTGAGTTTTAGGTCCCCATGGTGGGTATTTTTATTCATATTATCTCACTCATAACAATCTGGGGCAGCAAGAATTCGTAGTCTCATTTAACAAACAAATTGTAAAGTTCGAGTTTCTTTTAACTTGCCAAAGTTTATACAACAGATTAGAAGAAGACACAATAGTTTGCCATACATATATTTGACTGTAAAATGTTTTATTTGTTTGGTTTTTCCCCCCTAGACCATAGTGCTAAAGTACATAATCATGCAAAAAAGGAGGCAGACAGGAAAGAGATAAAAGTGTCTTCTTAGAACGTTCTCGGAATCCTATCGAAAATACGAAGTCATGAGACCATGGCGACTGAAAATTAATTTGATCCAGCTCAGGCGTGTCAGAAAAATACCTAGGTTTTGTTATTGCTATATATATAGAATGCAAGTTATCAAACTGTAATGAAAAACACCAGCCATATTTAACCAGTCAGATTTTTATTTCCCAATGCCATGATAAAGAAGATGACTAAAATTTAGTTTGCATAATTACAAAGAAACTATGTTAGCAAAAAGAGAAGGGCAGCTTCTTCCATTGTTAAGAGAATCAGCTCTTCCATCCAAATGAGAATGCCAAGAGAGAAATGAGGATTTACATGGCCACCTTTCATCAGGATGGTTTGATATATGTAACTAAATCCTATACCTTGCCAGCTCCAGAGTGGTGCTGTTAAGCTGATGCATATCAGAGCCTTCTTATTCCAAGCTGATCATTTAAATGCTTACATTAAAGTTCCTATGTTAACTTTCAGGGTTTTAAGAATAAAATAAGTTGTTGTTCTCCCTCAGACCCAGGAGCAATGGGAATTAATGTGATATTGTCTTTGACTAAACATAGTGGGGATGTGTGATTCATGTTGGTTCCCAATCCTCTCCTCTTTAAAGTGCCATTAAATAAAAAATACAACAGCTGTTTCATGTTAAAGACAAATGCAAATGTGTATTAATGCAGCTTAAGAAATATTTAATGTGCTTGGAGAATTTATTATTTATATGAATGGAATCAATCTACATTTTTCCCATTTAATAAAATGGCACTTATTCGAATGGCTTTGCCAGCTGTTTAAGCCAAATACACAAAAAGGAATGGTCTAGGAACTAAGTCAAAGGTATATTTCTTTTCTCTAAAAGCATAAAATAAACAAAAAAATTCTGATACTGTGTGCCCACCAAAGATATGAAAGCACTACCTTTTCCTTACAACTTAATCGTTCAATATTAAACAATCTCATTGGAAGGAAGAGTCAGTTTAAGTTGAGCTTTGTCATAGGGCAAACTGTGTTCAAACCCAGGTACTTCTTGCGCTTATAAATTGTACTTGGAAAGGCCTCCTGATGAGCAGTAATGCTTCCTCATTATCATACTCCTTCTATTACATAATTTGGATGCAGATAAAAATTATTCAAAATGGGAGAGATTCCCCTGCTAATTAATGATAGGCTGACCAGCTCCCATCAGTGCTTAAGGCTTCATACGTACAGTTCTCCAACCTGTGTAATAGCCCACTTCCAAGGTTTTGCTGGGTAATTTTAATCAGTCATTGTATGTACCATGGAAACCCAACAGCTGTGTACTTGGGTGACCTTCCTATCAGTAGCATTGAATTGGCTGTTGAGCAGGGAATTTTTCATCAGGAAAAACTACATGATATCATAAATTTGAGAATGGTCAGGTTCTGTTTACTTTTTTCTGAATATAATTTACAACTTAGGGAATAGGTACATTTAGCTTGAAATTCATACTTTAATGAAGAGGTATATATCTGAAGTTTCTTTCCAACACATTTTCCATATTCCTTTATTCTCTTCCAGAGAATAAGAGAATTGTCATCATTTAGAAAATTTCCCAATGAATGAAGTTTTCCATGAGTTTTTCTTTTGACATTAAAAGTATCAAAAGTTGCCTCCTGGTAGTCATGAAATCAACAATTCTCTAGGATCTTGGGGAAATAATTCAAATAATAGCCCCTAAAAGGAGATCTTTAGATCCCTGTGGTGGAAGATGCCCACTTTTGGTGCTAAGAAAGTCAAATAACCTTCTAGAGACACAATCATTCACAAGAGCATGTTCCTAACAGGTCAGTGGATATTAACTTTAAACCCCTGGTGCAGCCCAGATGGTACTTTTTTTACCAGGCATCTCAGTACTCCACATGTTAGAACAGACCTGCCTTTGTTTTAGCCTCTCACACTTTTAAATTTTCCTATATTACTTTTAACTTCATATGTAACCAAGCTCTTATATCTTTAAAAATACTCCTAATAGGAGAATTCACTGCCATTTCTTTTGTAAGGGTAACTTCTCTACAGGAAGCAGTAGTTTTGTTATAATTAGTCCCTTAAACTCTTTTAATAATTAACAAAAGCTCACTCTCCTGGTTATTAGCGTTCATGTAGTATGTAGATCAGTTTCTTTGCATTTCCACAGTACTGCTGTAAAATGGGATGATGACCTCGTATGTATTAAAGATGATCCATAGATGAGCAGCTAACCATAGAGAGAGTGGCATGGAATGCACAAATATCTTCCCCTTCCTTCGTGGCCCCAAAGGTGACTTCCACTTTTGTTATACTAGCCTCAGTTCCCTGTGATGGTTATGGTCTTATCTCTTGTGAGTGTCCCTGGGCAAAACTGTGAAGGATATAAGGCAAGACTGCAGCCTTTCCCTATCATCCCTGTCTGGCTCTCTTTCTCTTTTTTCTTCCCCCATCTTACCCCAACAGTACTGCATTTTAAAAGCGCTAGGGCCAGGTGGATAGTGCTTAGAAAATCCCCTTGAAGGATGGTATAGTAGGTACTGTGGTGCCCCCACCACAGGGCTGCTCTCCAGGGCCAAGACCCCACCCCTCATTTGCTGGAAATGTCAGCTGGGGAAGGCGTCTAGCAGCATCTCTCACTGGGATAGTCCCTCAGCCTTAAGAAACTACCATACCCAGGTTTATGCCCACTCCTGGGGAGCAGCCTGCAATCAATAACTGGCTAATGCTCAGATACAAAGATCCAGCTCCCAGGCCTCCACCGTAACAACTCTGAAGGGCCATCCATCCGAGCTCCAGAATCCACAGAGGTTTGGCTGAGACCGCAGATGCAAACTCAGTGCATCAGCTTCTCTCTTTGCCCAATTTCGCCCTCCTTACAGGTCTGTCTCTTTAGAGCCCCCCAAATTCAAAGTAAAATAAAACGAAGTTTAAGAGACAGGTAGGATCAAATGTTTTAGAACAACTTGCAAGGACAAAGGGAACAGTTTTCAACATCAGAACTTGTCGTATATGCTTAAAGTAGCTGTTACCCCAGGGCATCTTCTGACTGTTCAGAACACTCACAGGTTTACTCTCATAAACCTCAACTCAACCCTTAGGCTCCTACAGTCCAAGCTCACTTGCCATAACTATTCCTACTGTCCACACCATAATGTTTGGGATCCTGCAAACATGCTACTACCCACCACCCCTCTTCAGAGTTCCATGTGAAATCCCAAAGCTGAGTAGCCCATCTTTCTTTTATGTCTACATCCCACCTCTCTGCCTCTCACTGTTTTCCATACTCCAAGCCATGAGTCACATTCTGTGGACAACTGTCATTCTCCTGAGCACTCTGGAAGCTCAATCCATTGCCAAGAAGTTACTTTAGATTCTCAACCATATTTGAGAAAGGTTGCAGGGGCTACCTAAAGGTACATAAAGGTTGAGGGGCTTTTTTCTTTACAAATTTGCTTTAAATATAGATATAGCTTTCTCCCAGGCACCTGTTTTCTGCCCCTCACCAGGAAAAAAAAGCCCATACTCTCTTACCTCCTTTGCAGGCCAAAACAACTTTACTTCTCTTCCCCTGATTTATAATGGCTAATTTGATTGTGCACCTACTAAGAGCTAGGCACTGTTCTGCATGCCCTAAATGCTTTATCTTGTGTAATACAGATAATGATCTCATGAAACAGTTATTATTATTATTATTGTTATTATTATTATTATCCCCATTTTACAGATGAGAAAATAGAAGAACAGAGGAGTGACCTAACTTCCTCAGGGCCACACCATCAGAGAGTGGTAAAGCCAGGATTCAGACTCAACCAGTGCTCTCAGCCAGTCAGCCCCATTGCCTTGCCCTCTTCTTTAACCTGTTCATCTCTCGTCTCTGCTGTCCATGTGACTCAGTGCTCTGTGGGCACTGAAAATCAGTTTTCAAACATGCCGTGCCTCTCCGGGGCTCCTTATCAGATATGTGCCTCCCTTTTCCCCTTTTGGGGAAAACAACAGGATAAAGTGACTTCTTAGAAGGAGGATTAGGGAGAAGAAGAAAGAGGAGGGATGAAGATGGGCACAGAGGAGGAAATAGAAGATGACTGAGATATGTTTTCTCTGAGCACGGATCAGGGTGCCATTATGCTGAAGGAGTTCCTTGAAGAGGGAAAGCAAGTGAGATAAAGGTCAAATGAACTTTCCCAGACCAGAGATGCTGATGAAACATCCATGTAATGGTACCAATAAAAGAATAATAACTATCATACTTAAATATTGATGCCCACAACAATTATCTAAGTCTTATGATTATGTGCCTCTGATTATGCATGAGATGTAGTTTATGTGGTTTAGAAAAGTAAATAAATTTTGGAATGTTATAGAGTATAACTACCATTAAGATAGCTGATAGAATAAAGAAATCAACAGAATTTACATATATAGCTGCAAGCTGCTTAGAAATATGGGTTCAGATTGGGTTCTTGTCTAAAATAAATATAAAAATAGATTAATAAGTTATTTATCTCACATTTCACTAATAGTGTATGAGATATACTTCCAAGTACTTGTCATATTACCAGGAAATGCACATACTGATTATTATAATGAACTTAGCTATTAGTGTTCATACCACTACATATTAAAAGCAAACTCATCTGACTCATTCATTTGAGATAATTTAAAAGTGCATTTATGGCCCTGGCTAGTGTGGCTCAATTGATTGGAGCATCATCCCATTAACCGTAAGATCTTGGGTTCAATTCCCAGTCAGGGCACATGCCTAGGTTGTGAGTTCAGTCCCTAGCTGACTCCTGTGTGGGAAGCACCCAATGGTGTTTCCCACACTGATGTTTCTCTTTTTTTTCCTCTCTTTCTCCCTGCCTTCCTTTCTTTCTAAGCATGTCCTCGGGTGAAGAAAAAAGTACATTTATGTGTATTGTCTCATTTAATTATCCATTATTAACTTCTAAAATGACTTTAAAATCTTAGCTTTATATTTTATTTATTTTGGAATTTTGATTTTCTAGAAAATACGCAAGTTAAAAAATAAATAAGAACAAAAGGCCGCTGACAAAGTGGAAATACCCTTTCTACCCTAGAAACCAGGCACTGCATAGTGTTTACTTGTTGGAAAAATTTAAGCTTTACCATATATTCATTTTTGTCAAGAAAAACAATCTTCCTTCAGGAGATAAAGTATGTTTTTGAGTGCTGCATGGATTCTCTTATATCAGTAGTTCAGGAAACAGGATGCTAGTCATTCTTGAAGAACCAAGAGCCACTTAACGCTTAAAGGCTTGTGGTACTATGACGTCGTAAGTTCAGGGGAACCCAGAGAGCAAACACGTTGTTCATGAAACCACATAGACTGCAAAAGATTCGATATTTCAGTAATTTAATGACAGTGATATTGGAAATTTGCTCAATCACATACTACATTCATTGACAAATAAGGATCTAGCAAAGCTAGACCTGTTAACAATAGAAGGAAAAGCTTAGAAGCAAGGTGATAGAATGTGAATGTCAAAAGATCAGAAGAGAACTTTCAGAAGATCCATGACATCTACAATCATTTTTGTGCTGTGAAATTCAAGTATGAAGTAAAGGCTGTCACATTATGCTATCATATCATTTTGCTACATAAAAATATCAACACCAGATTTAATCTTAATAAATATCAATTAGTATTATTATAATTATTACAACTATCATTGGTCATTAGAGTAATGGGAAAATGAAGTCTTTTTTGACTCAGCACAGAAGGAACCCCAGGACCTCAGCATCCTCCCATTCTCAAATCAGCTGATGGTGCCTCTCCTTGGCCGAACCCAATCGGAAGCCATTCGTATACAGACTGAGTTTCCAGAGCAGGCTCCCTGAGGGGATCAAACTGGAGATGAGAACCTCCATGACTAGAACCCCCCTTATAGTGTCACCTCATTTGTTTTGATCATGCATCTGAACTAAAGACCCAAATATGCAATAACTTAGTCTTTATTTGGATGGCCCAGAGGAACCTAAAACTCATAGTACTAAAAACTGAGCTTATCTTTCTCTCTACAAATGTTCTTCCTCCTTTTAAGACTCAAACACTAGTGTTACTATCCATTAAATTGAGCAAGCTAGAAACCTTAATGTCATTCTTTACTTTGCCCCAGCAACTTCCATCCCCAGCCAGCATTTAATGACTGATAATGTCCAGTTTCTTTCTCATGGAAAAAAAGTGTTATCAGTGGAAGTGAGGCTCTTGTCATGTCTAAAGGTAAAGAATTTCCTGAGACCTGTATAGGAAGATGTGACTTTGTGGTGTGAATTATTGATGATGTACAATTAAGGGGCTCCCCTCCTGACTTTCCAGTGTCCCATCTCCATCCATCACATCATGGAAAAAGCCCAATCTTGACTCGGTAAGGCAAGGATGAAGGCCACTGCCCAGAGTTTATGCTCCATTCCAGAATCCAGCTAGCTTAGCATGTGTTTTCAGCTATAGTTCATTGTTGTGCTGTGGTATTCAGCCTCCCTCCCGGAGGCCATGGGCTATGTGGCTGCTAAGGCCACATGGCCATGGAAAGAACAGATGTGTGCATTGTGCAAGTGCAGGTCATACGCATGAAAGGGAGAGTTTAATCCTTTCAGAACCCATGCTATCTGCTGCAGATATAACAGCTACTAGACCCACGTGGTTGTGTGCTCCCAGGTGAGAGGGCACACAAACAAAGAGGCAAATGCATTACTGGGTGGGCAAGAGAGAGAAAACTTCTCCGTTCTCCTGGGATTATATTGGGTTTGGGAGGAACCAGGTGCTGTTTCAGAAAAAACAATCAACTTCCCAGGCTTCCACAGGCTTTGAATGAGTTTACCTCCCAACTAATCCCTTTTTTCCCCAGGCTAGACTGGCAGCCTCTTTGGTCATGCACCTCCCCCTACACCATTTTGACTTTTATAGCACAAGTGCCTGCTTTTCCCTGCTCCCACCTGGCAATCTCGTACTGGAGGGGGAAGAGAGGACTGTTAACCCTCCTGGTGGAACACAATGCTATGGTCCCCTGGAGTGTGAAGCTATAGCTTCCTAGCTGAGCAACAAGGCTTATGCTTCTCAGTTTATTAATCTCAATATCTAAGTCCCCTTTTTCCCCTTCTCAATATTTATCTAAACACCAATGGTAATAGTGATACTAGTACCAGGACTTGCCAGCTTTTCCTTATGTTCTAATACAATACCTGACACATAGAGGGCACGTAATAAATGATGCCAGGAAAAATCCTCAACAAAGTATTAGCATACTGAATTAAACAATACCTTAAGAGATTTATACATCATGATCACATGGAATTTACTTTATGGATATAACAGTGGTTCAACATTCACAAACCAATCAGTGTGATACACCACATTAACAAAATTAAGAATAAAAATGTACAATCATCTCAATAGATGCAGAAAAGTCATTTCACAAAATTTAACATCTATTTATGATAAAAGCTCTCAACAAAGTTAGGATATAGGAAACATACCTCAACATAATAAAGGCCATATATAACAAGCTTATATCTAGCATCACTGCTCAATGGTTAAAAGTTGAAAGCCTTTCCTCTAAGATCAGATATAAGACAAGGATAACCATTCTTCACACTTTTATTTAACAAAGTTTTGGAAATCCTAATCAGAGCAATTAGGCAAGAGAAATAAATAAAGGAAGCCAAATTGGAAAGGAAGAAATAAAACTACCACTATCTTCATTTGGCATGATATAATGCCACGTCCACAGTTGGATCCCTTCCTTGACAAAGTCAGGAGGGGAGGTCCAAGACTTCAAAGAAGCATTTTCCAACCTGGTGGACATGGCATGGAGGGCATGTTTACCCCCCGAGTCAATTTTAGACATATCTAAAACGCAGAATAAGAATAGGCACCCTGCGACAGCCTAACCAAGGCAGACAGCCAAGTTCCTGTTCAGACCAAGAAGCATAGTAACAGTAACTGCAAAAGCCAACAAACCCGAAATCGCTTGCCAGCTGAAATTGCTTGCCAGCTAGAATAGTATAAAAGCTTCAGCCTTACTTTCAATAAAGGTCTTCAGAGCATCACCTGCCTTGAGCTGCATAGTTGCCTGATTTCCGCGCCGACTCCTACCTTCACCTTGAGGGGACCCTTAGACCCGCTGCAGCCGGACTGCGGCAATATCATACATAGAAAGTCCTAAAGAGTCCACCAAAATAACCTGTTAAAACTATTAAATGAATTTTTTAGTTATAGGATACAAAATCAATATACAAAAATCTATTTCATTTCTATACACTAATAACAAACTTTAAGAAAGATAAATTAAGAAAACAATCCCATGTACAATTGCATTAAAAATAATAAAATACCTAGGAATAAATTGAACCAGCAAAGTGAAAGTTGTATACACTGAAAACTAAAAGACATTGATCAAAGAAATTAAAGAAGGCACATTTATTTGTATAAATGGACACATACTCATGTTCATGGATTGGAAGAATTCATATTGTTTAAATGTTCAAACTACCCAAAGCAATCTATGGATTCTATGTAATACTTATCAAAATTCCATTTTGTTTTATTTTTTTCACAAAAATAAAATAAAACAAACAATCCTAAAATTTGTATAGAACCACAAAAGATTCTGAATAACCAACACAATCTTGAAAAAGAAAAACAAAGCTGGAGATACCAGCCTCCCTTATTTCAAATTATATTCCAGTACTCAAAACATTACAGCAATGGAACAGAATAGAGAATGGAGAATTAAACCCACACACATATCGTCAATTAATTTATGACAAAAGAGCCAAGAATATTCCATGGTGAAAGAAAAGTTGCTTCAATACATGTTGTTGGGAAAAATTGATCAGCTGCATGCAAAAGAATGAAAATAGACCACTATCATACACTATACACAAAAATTTACTAAAAATGGGTTAAAGACTTGAATGTAAGACCTAAAGTCATAAAACTCCTAGAAGAAAATATAGGCAGTAAGCTCTTTAAAATTGGTATTGGTGATATTTTGAATTTTACATCAAAAGCAAAGGCAACACAAGCAAATATAAGTAAGTGGCACTACATCAAACTAAAACCTTCTGCTCAGCAAAGTAAACCATCATCATGATCAACAACAACAACAACAAAAAGGCAACCTACTGATTGGGAAAAATATTTGCAAATCATATATTTGAGAAAGGGTTAATGTCCAAAATATTTTTTAGAAGCTTCATATAACTCAATATCAAAAAAGAAACAATCCAAATTAAAAAGGGGCAGAGGATCTGAATAGAAGTTTTTCCAAAGAAGATAAAGAGCTAGATGGCCAATGAGTACATTAAAAGGTGTGAACATCATTTATCACCTAGGTAATACAAATCAAAACCATAATGAGATATCAGCTCCCATCTACTAGAATGGCTGTTATTAAAAGGACAAGAAATAACAAGAGCTGGCAAGGATGTGGGCAAAAGAGAGAACACTTTTGCACTGTTGATGGGAATGTCTATTGGTACAACCACTATGGAAACCAGTATGGAGCTTCCTCAAAAACTTTTAAATAAAACTACTGTATGATCCAGCAATTCCACTTCTGGTTATTTATCCAAAGAAAATAAAAACATGAATTTAAAAATATATATACACCCCCATGGTCATTAAAGCATTTTTTATAATAGCCAAGACATAAAAACAATGTCCATTGATGTATGAATGTATAAAGAAAATATATATAGTTTTCTACTTCTCAAGCAAAGCAAGCTTTTTATATATTAAAATGTTTGGTAGATAAAAAAGAGTATTATTTCTATTCTATATCCTTTTTCTTGATACAATCAACAAGCACAATCACTAATTCTCATTTAATTTATAAAGGTTAGAATAGTTTGCTGGGCTGCCTCCCTCAAGATTCAAGTAGCTTACTAATAATAACACAGAGCTGCTGAACCATGGCATCCATTGGTCTGTAAAGCTAAAGACATTTTAACATTTGCAGAACTCCAGTCTACTGCAATTAATTCTGATCAGATGCCCACAGTCCAGAGTTATTAGTTGCAGAACACCAGAAAGTGCTGGCCATTTTGAAGATGAATCTTTGCAAATGCACTTTGCTGTCACTAAGTAATTATGAGTTAACTTTTCAGTTTGTATAAAAGATTGTGAATGGATAAGAAAAAGTGTTTTAATGTTTAGTCAGTATTTTGCTGTTCTAGCTTTTCTTTTGCAGTAAAAACCCAACCTGCTTATGTAATTCGCATATGTCAAATAACATTAGTGTTCTCAAGCCCCTAACTCAGCAGAAAGGGAGCCCTTTAGATATTAGGAGAAAGAACACATAAGCAAAGAATTAAATGTGTCTAAATCTCTCTCTACCCAGAACATGAGCATCATGACTAGCATCAGAAATGAGATTATGGGATCTAGATTTCAGGCAGGTTCTTCTCCAAGAAGTTTCTGGGGCAAGAGTAACCCAGAGACACCAAGGAGGTAGAACCCAAGGACCAGCTGCTGAAATTCAAACAGAAGTTTCAAGTGTGGCCACACAGTGTCATACAGGTAAAGGACAAGCAAGGCATTGGATATTACCAGGCCAATGATATGATATAATCATTTTTAGGACCTCTCATAAAGTTTTTTTAGTTAGTTACAAGGTAGGTGGGGAAAGGGTTAGGGATACGCAAGTCACAAAAGGCCACATGGAATTATCAAATCTATTTTGTACAAGGAAACTTAGTAGTTTAAGTGGTATATATAAAGCTGATTATAATACTACCCTGTTCTAAAGAAGCATGCAGACAGTGGTAGGGAGACACTGGTGAACACAAAACAGTTGCAGAAGGGCCACATGGGGCAGGAGTAAGCACAAAGCATGATGAGGACACAGGTTTAGTGCCACCATCTTGGATTCAGTCTGGCTCTAAATCTCCATGTAACCTCAGGTCAAAAACAAAAACAAAACAAACAAACAAAAATCTGAGGTAAATTTCATGAGGTTGTTGTAAGGATTAAATGAGAAATGGGAAATATACATATATTTATTTTTTAAAGATTTTATATATCTCTGATGGTTTGGAGAGTAGGCATTCATGGGTAGGTAGCAATAGTAGCAGCAACAACTACAGAATGAAGAGTATGATTTGCAATGAAGTTGAAATATCAGAGAAGCACCACTGATAGCAAGCAGCCAAGAGAAACCTATTTAAATGAGGACATCTATAATGACATTTCACAATATCCTGTCTCCCCTCTCTTAGTAACCGCAAATTCCATCTGCACAGCCCAAAATTCTTGGTGTTCTCTTTGGCTCCTCTTCTTCCCACACTTCATGCCCAGACCATCAGCAAATCCTGTTGTCTCTATCCTCAAATATATTCAAAATTCATCCACTGCTCAGTACCTCCTCCAGTAACCACCTTCTTCAAACACTATCATCTCTCAGCCAGATTCTGTGGTGGCATCCAAACTGGTATCCCTGCTTCTACCCTTTCCTCCTGTGACTTGTTCTCCATGCACCAGTGATGAGGGTCCTTTTAAAATGTTAGCTCACATTCCCACTGCTCAAAATCCTCCAAAGGTGTCCCTGTCTTCCACAGACTAAAGCTCTGGATCCTTAAGATACTTGCCAGATCCTGTCCCCATCCCCCACTACTCTCCCATGTCCAATTCTGTTCCTGCTATGATGATCTTGCTGTTCATCAACCACAGCCACAAGCTCCTGCCTTGGTCTTTTGACTTTGCTCTTTGTTAGCTTCACCCTCTAAGAAGCAAATATCAAGATGGGATTACATAAGCAAAAAAGTATATTGAGGGGAAATGATGATTAGTGGGGTGGAGGAGAAGGAGATGGGAAGGGCCTTAGACTGCAGTGCCGGTCTGACAGCTGTAAGGGAGAGTGCCAGGGAAGAGGATTGCACAGGAAACTTTCAGACAGCAGTGCAGTCCTAAGGATGTTCCTGGCAGGCAAATGGGGTGTTTTGAGCCATAGTTGCCTGTATAGGTGTTCCCATCTCATGGAATAGTCCTGAATTAGTACCCCACTCTGCTCAGCCACTGGCTGGGAAAGACTCAGGGGAACTATGGCCTCCATGTGAATGTGATGATGAATCCAGAGGGTGGCAGCTGGACTGTAATGCAGTCAATTATGTTCCCCTAGTAGGAGACCTGTGTCCACCACACTGTTCCATGTACCTGGAATGATATTTCACCATATATCAGCATGACTAATCTCCTCGCTTCTTTTAGGTCTCTGTTCAAATGTCACCTTAACATTGAGGGCCATCCTGACTACCCAAATAAAACAGTACTCCCCACCCTGGTACTCCCTACCCACCTTACCCTGGTTTGTTTTCCTCTATAGCATTTTTTTTCACCTGACATAGTATATAATGAATTGTTTGTTATCTCTCCTCCCTCTAGAATGTAAGCTTCATGAAGACAGATTTATATGTTTTGTTTACTGCCATATTCCCAGTGTTTAGATTAATAAGATTAATACATGACATGTAGAAATTGTGCAATATATATATGGTGAATAAATGAATTTTAAAAGATAGAGGTTAATTTCATCATTACATATGCATTTAAGTTCCCTGCTGATTTTAGAATTTGATCTCCCCATATAATGTTGTTTTATCTTCCCAACAACAAGCAAATCTATTAATATATATTCAAATTATAGAAGCTTAATATTAAAACATGATCAAATAAACCACAAAGTCAAGCAGAGCCCTTTAGAATTTACTTTCAGAGATTTGCAAACTAGCTTAAGAATTAAGACACTTCCATATAGAACATTATTTTACTACTTCTTTGTTGTATCTTAGTGGTTCCCAGAATTTAGTGTATGAAAACTACTTTTTAGAATTATATATATCTCATGTGCCTTATTCTTATAGGAAATATAATAGATTTTCAAAGGTAATTTTGACATCCTCTATGCCTTCTGTAGGGTATGTTCCTTAGAAGCAGACCCTGACATAAGAATTTATGTGAAAATAATTTATTGGACTGTACTCCCTAGGGGAAAAATAAACTGTAGCATCAGGGGAAGTAGGACTGTGAGAAGGAGGCCAAGCAGAGATGGAATATGAAGCAAGGTACCACAGAAGTTAACTTTGGCCTAATCCTGCAGGGGGGTCTGGAATAATAGAGACTGGTCCTCAGCATTGTACTTAGACCACTCAGGGGTGTGCCCAAGGAGACGTAAATTCCCAGGCACACCAGCCAAGTAAGCAGCAGCAGCCCACGGACAACCCAGAAAAAGCTCCTGCTGTTGGATATTGGAAGTAAAAAAAAAAAAAAAAAACCAGGGGAGCCAGAGTGCATGAAGATGGTAAAGAGACAGGAGATGATGTAGTCATGGATCAAGGGCACATGGGTAGAGCACTAACATTGCCTGCTTAACGTGCTGACTACGTATGTGTCTCATTGAGTACTGTTCCAAAAGATGAAAAAAAAGAATGTTTACAGTAAAACAAGTCAGTAACCAACTTGGAATGCATATTTCGACTTTCTGATTTCCCTCGTTATCCATGAGTATTTATTTACATGTACATTGAAATTTCTTTAAATCACCTATAGAATAATCCAAATGTCATGTTGAGACCACAACATCTTATTACCTTTTTAAGTAGAGTTGTGTTGCAAGACCATGGAGCTACTCTAATCTGGTGTGTTTTATTCCCACGCAGTTGTTGCTATTGAATACTATGTCCTCATATCATTGTGTGGTAACTTCCAAGATCAAAGCCAATCACAAAACTATGAAAACTTTTGAGCAACTGCTCAACTCTGAGCCAGATGGCAGGGTCAAACATTTTAACCAGGTCAGGTCAAATTTGGGTGCCATTCTCTGTGCTTAGAATTCTGTTCACAACAGTTTCTTTATGGCAGATGCAAGGATAAACCTATACTGAACATTGTAGACCATGAAACAATGCCACCAAGAGGTAAAAGAACAGCATCCAGCATATGGCATCAGTCATGATAACTGCTAAAGACTTCAATATTCTTTTTTTTGTAACTGAGCTGAGATTTTCTTGAGATTTGCATTCTGCAATTAAAGTCCATTATTCAATGTTCTGTGAGACAGGCCCCAATTCATTGTAGATTAGTTCTGTAGGAGATTACCCCATAATAGTGTCTGTTTGGCAGAATTCCTGTGGTCTTCTCAAGGCTTGTGATAATTTTGCCATTGTTTAATAGAATACCACAGAGAGATGAAAAATCATAGTTGTTAAATGCTAAGTACATATATTAGCCCACTTAATCTCTACAATAAAATTGTATTAGATATGCTTTTTATAGACGATGAACCTGAGGCTTAAGAAATAAAATAACTTTCACAGAGTCATGTAAGGTAGCAAATACAGAATCAGGCTTCAAACCCATGAAGGCATGATTCTTTAGACTCTCCTGATACAATGGGAAGAATTTCTAGAGCAGAAATCATTCTCAGGAATCATTCCTAATTATTGCCCATTAGGAAACTGCATCCCAGAAAAGGAGTATTCCAAGTCTTAGTCAGTTCAGGCAGCTATAACAGAATACCCTATAGTGGATGGCTTATAAACAACAGAAATTTATTTCTTACAATTCTAGAGGTTGAAAGTGAGACCAGAGGGCCAGCCTGGTTAGGTCAGGACCCTCCTGGGTTGCAGATTGCTTTATAGGTCATCACATGGCAGAAGGATGAGGGAGCTTTCTGGGATCTCTTTTAGAAGGGAATTAATCCCATTCATGAAGGCTCTATCCTCATGACCTATTCACTTCCTGCCAATACCATAACACTGGGAGTTGGTATTTCAACATATGAATTTTGGAGGACACAAAAATTCATTCCATAACATTCCCTGTCCCCAGGAAAGAGAATTGATGATATGTTCCTAGCTAGGTTTCAGAGCTGCTATAGATAACTGACTGCTACATGCCACTTATTCTTCTCCTTTGGGTTGGAGAAGAGTAAGTGGCACATAGCACTCAAACGGACAAGTGTCCATTGCAGCTATACTATGCCTTTCTCACCATTGTATGTTGCTTGTGTGTAGGTATAAATAATTTGTTTTTGTAGCTCATGGGTCTTCAGATCAAGAAGAATCTATACTCAAGGAGTTGAGCTCAATGATTGATATCCAAGGAGATTTATCCATACCCAGATATACAGATCCTTGACAGCCAATGCTGTAATATGATGTAATTTGGGAGGAAAGTCCTTGGAAACTTGGAAAAATATATGTATGAGTGAATATACTTATTTTCCATGTGGAAGGTATGTAAATAATTTGTGGCCATTAGGTATAGTAGATAAATATTGCTATAAATATTTGCTACTACTTCATTTAGTAGTAATCCTTATAACCTTGAATATGAACTGACTTTAGTGGTTTTCTCAACCAAATAAGTGCAATAACACTTCCACCTCTTAGATTGTTTGCTATGGGCATTCAAACAAGAAATCTGACTACTCTGAGGCTGCCTTTTTAAATATAGAAAATGAGCAATATAGAAAAAAACTTGAATATAGAAAAGATTTGAGGGGCTTTGGGAGTTGAGGGGAGAAAGAGAGAGAGAGGTGCCTGGCTAACCCCCTAGCTGTTCTATTCAGCCCAGCCCAGGTACTGGATATATGACTGAAGAAGCCCTCTTTAACATTCCAGCTCCACTAGCTATAACATATAGAAAAAGCAAGGAACCCAGCCTACAACTAGAAACAAGGCCCTGGGCATATGACCCCAGTTGAGCTATCTCAATCACCTCCTGCCATTTGAATACCCCAGCAGAGACCCCATTGTCAAGACACAGAAATAAGCCACCCTTGCTGTGCCTAGGCCAAATTCATGATCAACAAAACCTTGAACATAATAAAATAGTTGTTTTCTACCACTGAGTTTTGGGATGGTTTTTCAGACAGTAGTGAATAAGTGGAACAATATTGTGCAAAGGACTCCCTAAGGAAAGCAACTGAGTTGCCCATTAGTAACTAGTTGTTTGCAATGGTCATTTTATTAAAAGCAGTAGTATGTTCAATATCATTTGTTTTTAATTTTATCATTAAAGTAATACAGGTTTATTAGAAAATATATAAAACTAAAATTAAAATCATCATAATCTCACCACCCAGAGATACATTTTTCTTTTAAAGTGTGTGTGTATTAGAATGACACCATATATAACCATTATCTATTGTTGCATAAAAGCCTACCCAAATTAAAAGCTTATAGTAACAATAATTTTATCACTGTATGTGGGGCAATTGGATGATTTTACAGGAAGCTGGTGAGTCGACCGAAGTCAATGGGAGCAGGACATCCCATGAATGGGCTGTGGGCATGCTAGTTGGTTAATGACACCAAAGCGGGAATATCTCTGCTCACAGGGTCTCTCGTTCTCAAGAAGGCTAGCCTAGGATTTCACGTGGATGTCTCAGGACAGCAAAAGTGTGAGATAAACTGCAAGATCGCCTAGACTAGAACTCTTACAACATTACTTCTGCCCCATTCTACTAGTCAAAAAAGCTATAAAATCAGTCAGACTCAAGTGAGTAGAGAAAGGAATTCCAACTCTTCACAGGAGGAGGAGTAAATTGACATTACTAAGGTGCATGATGAGGGGATGGGAGGAATCTGGCTTTTATAATTATTGTTGTTATTGTTGTTGTTATCTACAACTCTGCACTTGAACTTTTCTACCCACATTTTTACAAACTATCATGTTTATATAATACAATCAAAACCATTTGGGTAAGTAAATTTGTCAGCCCCTACTAAAGACAATTATTATGTTGCAGTAAATGAGGTCTTATCTTGATATCGAAAACAGTTTCTTTTCTCTAAGGAAAGAAACTCCATGCAGCAACCAGAGCCAGATTTTTAAGTAAACAGATCAGTTAATTCAATTTCCATTTTTCTTGCCTTAAACTATGGGTAATTTAATTGCCCTGAGTTAATGGTGCCTAAACATCTGATGGTGACACCTGGTCACCACCTTCAGGGCTTTTCCATCCTCTGAACTAGGTAACTGAGTGATGTAATGATGCAACAGGGTCACTGAGCCTCAAGATGACCTTCATTGCCATACTCTGATTGTTTATCTCAAAGACTTATAAATACCCTAAACTGTAATACAAAGGTCACCAAGATTTATTTCAGAGAGAAATGGTTATCTCTGTCCTGCTTTGGGCAAAAATATCCCATGAATTGAGGTTATACACCCTGAATAAATTAAATCCCAGTGATACATAAAGGTTAAATGAAAAAGTCAAAATAAGTGGCGGATCCGAGTAAGTGGACCAGTTTGAGAAACACCTGGGAAGTGAGAATGAGAACTGTATTCCTGTCCTCTAATGCCAACCGCTATTCTCCATGGACATGGCTATTAATCAAATAGGTTATTTTTAGACTATCCTGGAAATAAAAGTGCCCTTCTAGGTTGCCATTGTCCTCTCTTAGGTCAATGATACATGACAAGCTATTATAAAGTCTGTTAAGGAGAAAAAATCTCCCACGTGTTTTGTGTCTTGAAGCACAGATACTTCACCCTGGCTAAGGTCCACATTCCACCACCACTTCAGCAAACTTCTTGTTCAGATGGCTTATTTTAATGGTTTGCATTGTACCAGTTTTTGATGTGATGTGGTCAGATAACCTCGGGATTAAATGACAACCAGAAAAAGAGGCAGTTGAGAAAAGTGATTATAAGCATGGGCCCTGACAGGGACTGATTTGGTTTTAAGTTCGGGCTCTGCCACTTATCACTAGCTGAGTGGGCTTGAGTATATTAATTCACGTGTTGAGCTTTGGTTCACTCATCTGTGGCAGAGCAATAAGTTGGTTAGAGAATTTATTATAATGCAAGTAAGGCGTTTGGCACAGTGTCTGGCACATGGTGAGTGCTAAATAAATGTAAGCAGTGATTGTTGCTGAAGTAAACCCAGTTTGGTGTGATGGACCGCTTTATCACACGGATGTCAGTGGGACAGATAACAACTGTGGCAGAGGCTTCCTATGGTGTCACTAGAAGAGTGCAGTATACCTCAAGTGCAAGTAGGACATGACATGGTACACAGTGGAACTAAATCCATTCAATACTATATTATACTATAATGAGCTTACTAAATCTGTGACATTCTAAGCCTCTGTAACTATAGATATTTTATCATTCTCTCTGGATGCATAGAATAAAGACTTGAAAATAGAGAGCTCAAACAAACCCCAATGCCACTTATTGAAATTCAGAAAAACAAATCAAATCTAGGTACTATTATAGCCCTGAGGAATCTAGTTAACATCAGAAGTTATGTTTCCTGATTTCTCAAAATATTTGCTTTTTCTCACAGACAAAATAATGCTGTGCTTGAGGTTTGCCAAAGTCTTCAAACACAAACTTCAACTGGTCAAGTTCCCTTTCCATCCCTCCCAAACCAACCACAAAAAAAGGTATTTACTAAATCCCAGAATAATTAAAAATGCCTGTTTACTTTGACCTAAAACAGTGTGGTGAAAAGTAAACATAATTTTATGTAATTTAGGAGGGTTATTATTTAATGAACTCTAATTCATTTTTTCTCAATTCATTCAGGATATCTTATTGAATATATAGAGGTCTAATCTGAGAGATTAATTTAGTCAGTGGTAACTATATCTCTCAGGGACTATTTCCCTGTATTGCTCCTTGATTTAAAAATGGTAATATATTATAGACTTCTGACCAAGATGGAGGCATAGGTGGAAACACTCTGCCTCCTTGCACAACCAAGTTTAAAAACAACAAAGTTTTAGTAACAAAAACACAACCAAAACACACAGAAAATTGAACTGTACAAAAGTCTGACAACAACGAATCATTGATCCAGACTGGTAAGAGGGACAGACTCATGACTGGAAAAGTGGAGTCACACAGGAAAAAGTGGCCAGACCAACCCAGGCACACAGATGGGGGTTGGCAGATCCCAGGCATGGGGTGGCAACAGGCAGACCCAGTGAGGGCACAAGGCAGCTGGCTGGACGTGGTCATGGTCACACACTCTTGTGCAGATAAAACAGGCAAAAAAATGAGCAGTGAGACAGACCACACAACCCAGGGCCCCAGCACCAGGAATTAAAGCCTAAAAGCACCAATTGGAAAAACATTCAGGGGTTGAGGTGCTGGGAGAGGTTCCCAGGCTCACAGAGAGTTCGTTGAAGAGACCCACAGAGTTCTGGAGGGTACACAAGCCCACACACCTGGGAGCCTACACCAGGAAGGCCCGGTTTGCTTGCAGGAAGCAGCAGAGGGGACCAAAATCCAAGAGAGAGCATAGAACAAGTGCAATTAGCTCCCGCTGACCCTGCCCTCACATATAGCATCGCAACCCAGCAACCTGAGATGCCCCGCCCTGGTGAACACCTAAGGCTCTGCCCCTCACTATGTAACAGGCGTGAAAAGACCAAAACAATATGGCTCAAGAAGAAGAACACCTCAAAGCCCCAGAGCCAATACTTCTAAGCCACCAAGAGATAGCCAACCTATCAGATGCACAGTTCAAAACACTGGTAATCAGGATGCTCACAGAACTGGTTGATATCACAAATTAGAGGAACATATGAAAGCTAAACTAACTGAAATGAAGAGAAATGCACAGGAAACCAATAGTGTTGGGAAGGAAACTGGGAATCAAATCAATGGAGTGGACCAGAAGGTAGAAAAAAATGACCAAACAGAAAAGAATGAAGAAACAAGAATTCAAAAAAAAATGAGGAGAGGCTTAGCAACTTCCAGGACATCTTTAAACATTCCAATATCCAAATTATAGGGGTACCAGAAGGGGAAGAGAAATAGCCACGAGTGGAAAACTTATTTGAACAAATAATAAAGGAGAATTTCCCCAATCTGGGAAAGGAAATACACTTCCCGGAAATCCAGGAAGTTCAGAGAGTCCCAAAGAAGTTGGACCCAAGAAGGAACACACCAAGGCACATCATCCTTGCATTAACCAAGATTAAAATGAAGGAGAGAATTCTAGAAGAAGCAAGAGATAAGGGGACAGTCACCTACAAAGGAGTTCCCATCAGACTGTCAGCTGATTTCTCAAAAGAGACCTTACAGGCAAGAAGAGGGTCTGGAAAGAGGTATTCCAAGTCATGAAATCCAAAGACCTACATCCAAGATTGCTCTACCCAGAAAAGCTTTCATTTAGAATAGAAGGGTAGATAAAGTGCTTCCCAGATAAGGTCAAGTTCAGGGAGTTCATCATCACCAAGCCCTTATTATATGAAATGTTAAAGGGACTTTTCTAAGAAAAAGAAGATAAAAATATGAACAGTGAAAGGACAGCAAGCTCACAGTTATTAACAACCACACCTAAAACAAAAGCAAACTAAGAGGACAGCTAGATTAAGAGCAGAACCATAGAAATGGAGATTACATGTAGGGTTAGCAACAGGGAAGTGGGGGGAAGAGGGGTGGGGAGAAGGCACAGAAAATAAGTAGCATAGGCTGAGGTAGAAAATAGGGGAAAGGGCAAGAATTGTATGGGAAATATAGAATCTAAAGAACTTGTGACATGTGGACATAAACTAAAGGGGGGAATGGTAGGAGAGGGATGTGCAGGGTGGAAGGGAATAAAGGGAGGAAAATGGGACAACTGTAATGGCATAATCAATAAAAAATGATAATATATTCAAGGTTCATACCTTCACTGATATGCCCAACTTCCATCCTATCATTATAAGTGTCATGTTTTTGGAGATTTGAACTGGTATATGATATCATGGTACAGGTAGGCTAAATGATATAAATACTCAAACTAAAGGAGACAAAGAAATTAGGAGCATAGGGATAACATAATGAGATTGCTAGCTTGTATTAAACCCCTACAGTTAGCAATAGAGTACTAAGGAGTCAGCCAATGGTTAGGGAGAAGCTTTGATGCGGAGAAATTTCATTGAAGAAAACAAAGGCATTAAAGGTGAACTACTATCACCCTGGACAGGTGGCTCAGTTGGTTGGAGTGTCATCTCATACACCAAAAGGTCGCAGGTTTGATCCCTGCTCAGGGGTTGTAGGTTCAGTCCTCAGTCAGTGCACATACCTAGGTTCTCTCTCACATTAATGTCTCTCTCTCTCCTTCTCTCTCCCCATCCTCATTCTCCCCACCTCTCTCTCTTCCCCTTCCTTCCTCCCCTCTCTGTATAAATCAGTAAACATATCCTCCTCAGGTGAAAATTAAAAGACAAAGTGAACTACTATCTTCTACAGGCACTTGTGATGATGGTGTTTGCAGGAATTCACCATGAAACTGCAGTGGAATCCACCTAAATTGCCTCTTTACCAAGCGTTTAGTGGGTTTCTTTTCCGAGTACACATTTCTAATTTTATATAATAAATCAATGGGAAAATAGGATCTACTTCACACAATTACTTCACTTGCAGCTCTATGGCACATACCTATTTTGTAAAAGTAAAGGATAGCCGCCTTCCATCTGATCTAAACTTCAAAAGGGATGTGGGTCAAACTCCATGAGTTACAATATGGTCAGAAAGTTTAACACTCTTAGAAAACAATCTAGAGCCTTAATGATGACAAATGCTTCATCTCATTTCTCATAAACACTGAGGCTGGAAATGCTGTCAACCAGCAAGGCAACCACTAGATAGGGTGCAGAAGCAAGACTCATGGTACACGCTTTCAGCAAACATTTCATCAATGATGTCCAGCCTACTCAGCAAGTCATTTCTTTGCTCACTGATCTGTATCCTATTCACCATGTAGACCCAGCAAAACAAATATTTTCAGTGACATGGGTGCAAATGTTCTGTCATGTAGACCCATTGCAAACAATCTCCAGTTTGGATTTATTTTTGGCAGGCAGGAGTCTGCTCCAGAAGCCTATGAGGATTTCTCTTACTGTCTACATTTCAGAGCAGTTCTCTCCTGGAAAACACATGAGATTTCTGCCACAGCAAAACAGCATTATAGAATCCTCCTGAGAATTAATGTCACACCTAAAATATCTGTGGTTCATATTCCCAAAGGCTACTAAAGCAGTGCCTAAATTAGTGACATTTCCCCTGGTACACAATCAAAAACATGGGATCCCAGAGATATGGTAAGAATATTTCACTTTTGCAATGTTGTTAATCTTCAGTGTTTCACTGCTACTGAGATATATCTTTTAATAAAAACATATGAAACCATGAAAAAATTATTCCAGCTCATTTTATGGACTGACCTGATCCCACTACTCATAAATTATGAATGGTTACATCCTGTGGCATTTTAGTTCCATTCACTTTATAATTTAGTCTGACATTTGGATAGCCCTGGCCCTTCTAAACTAAAGTACTTTTGAATCACTTAATTATAACCATTATATCTTGCAGGAAAATGTATACCTGTAATGACTTCCCACTATTAACTGGCAATCTAAGACAGTGAAAGTAAGTTTTTGATTCAAAGAAAGAAGAATCCCCCTACTTAAAAAGAATCACCTAAAGTTAAAGTACTTTGGGTGGCAAATTATGGAAACCTATTCAGACTGGTTTGAGCAAAATAATGGGAAGTAAAGGGTAGCATGGAATGGTGTGTCCCTGAACCCAAAGCCACAATTCAGCCAGGCTTAGGGGACTGGAACCCAGCATTTGCAAGCCAGTGGGAACCAAGATAATCAACCTCATCATCTCTTGATTTTTTTCATTCCCTCCCTCAGATCATGTGGTTTCTTATTTCTGCATACTACTAAGTCTCTGCTTAATTTTTTTTCTTGTCATTTGGTGTTTCCAGTATCCCCGCTTACAGCATGGAAATGACTACCCCAGCTCCAGCAAGACAGAGGAAACCCAATGTTGCCAGCTGAGCTCAGGTGTTCACCCCTTCCCTAATCACAGGGACTGTCCACACCAACAAAACATGAAAATTTTAAATATACTTAATTATTAACCTTTTGGAGTTACTCCAAAGAAAAAAAGCTTCTGTTTAAGGATAAAACATGAGATACATATATACCTGATGGAATTGAGTGGTAGAATCTTGAGGCTGTAAAGGACGTTAGAGATCAAACTATGGATATTCTGACTGATGCAGAAGTCCCCTAAGAACTCAGCTTTCCTGATGGAAAGCAACACAGGCGTTCTTGTCTTGAATACTTCTAGTGACCGCGTGCTCACTTTGTAGCAGAGGCTCATTCTAATAGTGGACAGATTTCGTCTTCGGGCAGGTCTGACTTATACTAAACAGGAACTGCCTCCCACTAATGTCTATTCATACACTCGGACTTGCTCTGTACCGTTCACAGAGGAGTTCAGTTCTAGCCTCCATGCAGCAAATACCTGAAGCTGGCTGTGCCATCGTATCTCCTCTCCTCAAGTGCTTTTTCACATTCCCCCAAATATCCCTGTGGATGACATCATCTTGACAGCCCCTTTCTGTGTGCTGTCCAGTTTGTGAATACCCATTAATGTATGAATATAATTATATAAAATCTGTAGAATATCCAAGAGGATGTTGGCTAAGACTCTTACTAATTCTCTCTTAGATGTAATATTTCTCTTGACATGGCCCAAAACTGTTAGCTTTTTTTTTTTTAATCTCACTTGAGGACATATTTTTCATTGCCTTTTTTTAAGAGAGAGAAGAAGGCAGAGAGAGAGAGAGAGAGACATTGATGTGAAAAACATTGACTGGCTGCTTTCTTGTACACATCCCATCTGGGGATCCAACCCACAACATGGCTATGTGCCCTGAGCAGGGATCGAAGCTGAAACATTTCAGTCCATAGGATGATATTCCAACTGAGAGTCACATTGACCAGGGCTATGTTAGCTTTCTAACAATGAACCATGAGATAGTGTGAAAGAGCCCAGAATTCCTGGGCTTATATGCAGTCTTTTCCACTGACTAGAATTTAGGCGAATCATGTCTTTGTGACTCAGTTTTTTTACTTGTAAAGGAAGACTATGCAAAGTGCCTATTCCAAATAGTTGCTGTGAGAATTATATGATAATATATAGGGTCTAGCACAAATAATGCCCCCTTTTTATTACAAAATCTTTTATTACAAAATCATAAGAATGTAATTCTGTAACATAACAGATCACACTCAAGCACACTATATGACATTTTAGGTGAAATATTCAAATTAAAACTTTAAATTATTACACCCATTTTATTACCCTACCAATCACACTCAAGCAGACCTTACTTCTGCTGGACCCTGTATATAAAGCACTGAAAATAGAACTTGGTACATGATAAGTGCTCGGTCAATGTTAGGCATTACTTTGAAATGCAATAAATACCATGGTCCTTTATGTGGCTTTCTCAAGTGTTTAAATTTCATTTTAAATGACTTGATCTCTTAGTTCAGTCTACAGATACCAATTTTGTGTCCTGATTACCTCACTCAGTAATTTATCTTTCTTAGGCTTGTGTTATCCACAAGCCTAATTAATTTTAATGCTTATATAATTAAAATGTGATTATTATGTCCTACATGTCTTCAACATAATGAAAATGTTGAGTAAGATAGAAGCAAGGAGAAAATTGGAGGCATACACAGAGTGTCTTTAAATTACAAAATGCTTTCCTGTCATCTCATTTGAGACGCATAATATTAGTCCTATTTTTCGGAAGAGGCTATTTAAGACTCAAAACTGAGAAGTTGCTTGTTTGAGGAAAAAACAGCAATAAGTGATTAAACCAAAAACTGAAACCTAGGAGTCCTTATTAACTCATTATTTTTTGTGTACAATTGATCAAACAATTAAAAATTCCTATTAACTTTGTTTTCCACATTTAAAAAGATCTTCTCCATAGAGAATAAAAGATACTGAGTAAGGACATCAAGTTGGCTCTGACAGAGATTTGTTTTTAAATCTCAATTCCACTGCTGAGTCACTGAGATGACTTTGCAGATGTCACTTAACTTTGCTAATCTTTGGTTTTCTCATCTTTAAAATGGGTACAATAATAGTACCTAGCTTATAGACTTTCTATGGAGACAAATTAAAGTAGTGTGCATGGAGTAAGCATCACAGTACCTTTGTATCCACTATATGGTAGCTGTGATAATTCTCATTCTTAATAATATTATCAATGAAAGATTATCAAATAGCTTACTACCTGACAAGGGTTATGTCTTTTAGCATTATTCTGATTAAACTACTTGCTTTAAATAAGAAAAAACAAATTTTGTAAGTCAACCCATAGAGAGATCTAGATCTTTAGACTGTTATAATGTAATCTCCAAAGTTATATCACTGAATTCTTCCAAAGTTTAAGAGCAGTATCCATTTTTAAGGATAGAGGCCTGCTTGCAATTCGTTAATTATATTTCTTTTTCTCACTATTTCTACAATCATAATTTCAAAACTAATAAGGTCTAATCACCACAATTATTATTATTGCTGTTATAGGCTACAGTTCTACAGTATCAAAGAATAGCGTGATGGCCTGAACCAGTCATAGTTCTAGACACAAGGCCATTCTATAACCAAACTTGTCCTCTAACTTTAGTCACCCAATACGATTGGTCACTGGCCACTAATTTCAAGAACAACTAGCAAAAAAAATGTGCAGAGGCTAGCAGTTACCATTTCTGCAACTGAAAATACAACCCCAAAGTCATGTTATTATCAATTGTGAGTCTCAGGTACCAATGGGACACCCCAAAACAGCAGATGACAAGGAGCCACTGCTCCCGTCTCTGTGGTTCCCAAGAAATGAAAAAACTTCAACAAAAACAGCTCACCTGGCTATATTGTGAGAACCAAGGCTTTTGTATTCATCTCCTCAATATTATTACTTAGATTGTATATGCGAAAAGAGTAAGCCCAGAGAAACATCTTAAGGAGATAATCAGGAGTAAAATAATACCCACTTTTTATTTGTCTGTGTACTCTTATTTTTCCCTTATGTCTGAAAAATGAATTATCACTTGACAGAAATAAAATTGTAATATCATGAATATAAATTTAATGTGAGATTTGAACACAATTTTAATATTTATTTTGTACAGATAAATAGCAGCAGTACATCTGAATAGAAAAAGTATTATAAATCAAGCCAAGGACTCACAAACTAATCCCATTTTAAATATATTTATTCATTGTGGTAGAGAACGACACAGTGTCAACAACAGGGCACAGAGGGCTTCCTTGGAAGGACTGAGAAGAAAGTCCTTGAGAATAAACTGTGCCTGAGGGGACCCTTGGAAAAAAGAAAAGAAATCTCACTCTAGAGGATTCAGCTCTGATGGCAGCTGGGCACAGAGGAATAACAAGAAGGAAGGGACGTTTACAATTCAAGAGTCTTTTTCAGGTGGCAGCTCTCTGTAGACAAAATTGAAAGCCAGTCTACCACTGAGCAGAGGGAGAAATGGGAAACCTGACACATGCAGTATCTAAAGGAGACAGCAGGTGGGTGTGGCAATGGGTCAGTACCACAGGAAGCAAATCTTACCAATGTCCTCATGTCATAGGTTAAAAATGTGACTATAACAAATGAAAAGGTAAGTTGAGAGTGATAGAATCCACCCCTGGCTGTTGAGAATGAGTTCCTTGGATTTCATTGGCTTCTACCAGAGCCTCTCCCAACCAGGCTTCAACCAGACTTGTCTGCAAGCCGGTCCTTGTACAACTTAAAATTGCCATTTTTTTTATCTTAGCTTCCTGTCTGTTTCCTTCCTGGGAAACAACTCACTGTGTTGTATGCATTTCCCTTCATTTCTTTTTTTTTTTTAATTTCCCCTCCCAGGTTCAAAAAAATGCCAGTTTTCTTCACCGTTATATCCCTAGACTCTACAAGAGTGCCTGGCACACAGCAAGTAAGTGTCTATTTAATATTTCTCAAAGGAATGAGCAAATTCTCTATCTATGGTACCCATAAAGTGACACCTTGAGTGAAGGGTGACACAGTTGCTTCATTTTGTGTGTCATGTCTGATCAGTCACCAGCAGCTTCCAGGGGAAGGTGAATCTAGGCTCAGTGAAAGCAAACCGCTTGGTTCCTCAGCCGGGACAGGACAGCAGGCCCCGGTGCTCTTCATCTTCCACCCCTGTCGGAGTTCCTACAGTGAGTGAAACCCTGGCCACACACTGAATTGGAATGGTGGTGAGGGTGGTGGGGTACAAGCATCTATAATTTTTAATTACAGATCTGCTTCTGTGTGCTTCTGATGGGCAGCTAGGGTTGATAACCACTGAGCTGCCAGCTTCTCGGGAATTGGATTAGCCGACCCCAGCAGTCAATTCTGTTTGAGATGAAAAGAGGAATGAGTGAAAGGGGACAGAGCTTCTAGACCAGACCTGCCCCTAAGACCCAGACCAGTCCATCTGGCCATGAACAGAGCTGTCTAGGTCCTCAGCAGTAATAGAATCCTCTGCTCCGCCTCTGTGTGCAGCCCACATTGCCTCTGTTCTCCACAACGATCAGTACTTCCTAACTGCAAAGCTGTGGACTCTTATTGCAAACTAGGACTATGAAAAGAGCATTTATTCAGAAATTCTTGACTTGTGATAACGCAGATATAAGCCTCAAGAAGAATTAATCTCATCTGTGTGCAGTGCAAATTTTTGTACAAACCCACAAAATGTCCAAGAAAAGTAAATAATGAGGGCCTAATTTACCTCTGTATAATTTCTCTAATTATACAACTCTCAGATTATAATAGTGCTTGGGTAAACATAATGATATCTTTTTGCCGTGAATTCCCTTAGTTTAGTTAACCAATTACTTTTCTAATTCTTCAGGTATCATTAAAGCCATTCTAATTTAAGAATAAGCAGATGTGTATCATAACAGAGCTCCAAATTTAACCCCAGATACCTAATAAATGTATGAAAGGGAAAGAATTATCTATTCCTAATATGCTATTTAATTACAAGGTTTGAGGAAAAAATAGTACATGCTAATGATGAAATTAAAGGCTTTAGATCCAATTTGATTGCACTCTGTGAACATTGGTTATAACTTGGCTTGCAGCTAAATTTATCAAGATGACTTTTCCATTCACATGGGGCTAAAAGCAATTTTCAGGCAAGAGGCTAGAGACGTGGTGGATTGTTAGTGCTGGATAACTTTTATCAAACAGCATCTCATGCTCTGGGTCTATTAGTTGGTAACAAGCATATACTGAGCTAAGATAATGCCCATAAATAGTGTCATTAGTTGCTTGTATATAAGACAAAGGTGTCTAATGGACCAATATCACACACTTTTCTGCAGCAGCAGGGCTTATTTTACAGTGGGTTATTATGCTAATAGATTGTAAAATAGAATAGAAGGACGCAACTTTAATGTATTTACCCCTGTAGACGAGGGGGAAAATGCTTGGCAAACAATTATTGTGAATTATTACACTACCTCAAAGACAATTACTGTAGACTCATGTGTTTCAGTTTTCCAAGTTTATTACTGTTAGAATGCACACAGTGAAAAATAATTGAGTGAGCCACTCAAATTTGCACTCCCAAACCTAACATCCTGAGTAAGTAGATGTGAGTATATGTGCATCCATCCCTGTCTGGCCCCCATTGCTCCCCCACTCCAGAAAAGACTTTTCTTCTTGAATGCACCAAGTACCTTTAAAAAGGAATTAAACAATGGCTGCAGTTGAGAACACAGTTACGTGAACCACTTTTTTACCTCCAATTACTCACAGCAACCTGCACATAGCTACTACCACCCCCTCCTCTCAGTTCCAGCTGTTGGTCTTGGATATCAGATCTGCTGTAACTCAGCCAGAGAAGCCCAATCTAAGAGAGGTCCCCAGAGGAACCTGGCTAAACTGAAGCTCTTCTCTCCCCACTCTTGCCTTGCTGACAACATCTGTTAGACCAGTTCTCTCAGGCCTTACATATCTTCACTGAAAACTCTCCATATACTTAGAGTTCATAACTGGTCCAGCCAATCCTCTTCCTTGTCAGTTCTCAAAAATGTGTGCTTAGTGAAAGGGAATTCACTGGTTCTGTGAAAGCAGACTAAATAAACAGGGTCTTTTCAAAAGACAAGTCTGATCATGCCTCCCTCCTCTACCCACTTTAAAACCTCTCGTTATAGTCTGAAAACCGTTCAGATCTAACCTATAACCTTTTCTTACACCAAGTCATTTAATCTCTTGCACCACAGGGCCTTGGCTTGTGCTATTTCTGCTACTCATAAAACTCTTCACTCCTGAACCTAGTTAACTTCTAACAAAACTTCAGATTTCAACTTGTTACCCTTCCTCTGACCTCTGTATTAGTTAGATTCTTTGTTCCACCTTCCCTGCCCTTCCCATGTTATTCTCTCAGGATGCCATGTTCCTCTCATCCAAACACTGTAACACATTTGCAAATCTGACTCTTATTTGTGTTATTCATTCAACATTGGTTTTCCATACCAGACCCCCAAACACCTTGAAGGCAGTAATCCATCTGCTTTACTTGCCCTTGTATCCCCAATAGTACTGTGTCCACCACACTTAGTTGGTGCTTAGTGAATACTCCTGAATGAATATTTATATAAGCAAACTCAGAGAAATAAGAATAAACATCATGCCTGCAGAACCAGAAGGAGCAACATGGAGTGTATGCATTGGTATCTAGTGAGAGGTAGAATGGTGTAGCTAGCATAAAATCAATCGGAGTATCATTGAAAATGCGACATAAATTATAACCATTCGGAAGAAAAAAAACAATAGATGTGAGAGAGTATGGAAGATTTTGAAGACAGAGAGCTTAGAAACTAGGTTAAAAATGAGTTTTAAATTGTGTGTGTTGTAGGGATAATCAACAGTTTAATATAATGTGAACCAAGAAGACTAGCTCAGGAAACAGCAGAGAATTCTTCTGTACAGAGACAGACAGGCTGACTACAGTTTTCAAAGGAATAAAGGGGAATTAAGAGAACCTAGAGGTAAGGAAATGAAAACATTCAAGTACAAATGGAGAAGACAGAAATCAACCAGTAATTACCAGCTGCTCAGTACGTGAACACGTGGTTCAAGATAGAAGAGGCAGATCTCTGTTAAAGGGGAGAGAAAGTCTGAGTGAGGGAGCAATAAAAAGACTAGAAAGAGGCCAGGTAGATTGTCCAGGCAGCAGGCAGGGATTAAGATTTCTCAGGAAACCACAGGACACAGGATGCTTGTGAGGAGGCTCTGCCCCTAGCTTCCCCCAACCCCCTTCCAGCACCACAGATGAGAATGAGTCTACCAAAACATGATCTGCTTGGGGAGGAAAGGTAGCTGATCTCTCAAAGGAGAAAGGCCAGGAGCCTTTTCCTCAGTGGGTTTTTATTGGCTTTATTTGCATAGGAATGCAGGGTGTATATGTAAAGCTCATCAACCATTGTCAGACAGTAAGGATTAAACAATAGATAACATTCAAAGAACTATGAGGGCTTATTTTGAGTCAGGGTCAGATAGCTAAAGGGCCATAAAACTTTAGGAAAAAAGCTCATTTCATGCTTGGACTCTTATCATTTAAATTGAGGGAATTAGCAAAGCAGCTTTCACAGAATTGTATGCATTCTTTCTTAGGCCTGATTGCCCCAGGGAACCTTCCCAGCACAGGATCATACCCACCTCTGGCATTGTTTCAGGCTTAGGTTAGGCAGGGGGAGTAAGGCAGCCAAGAGATTAGGAGACTTCTTGCAGATAGAATGAGGACTCAGGCTAAGTCAAAGCTGAGGGGCGAGGGTCCATCACTCCCCTTTTTCTACAGCCTTCCTTCCCTGAGGGCCCCTTTGTGACAATGCCCGTCTTAGGTCATCCCTCCCTTGAGGAATCATACCTGTCATTGGCTAACCAGTCATCTGCTTAGGGCCAAGCAGGATTAGGTAAAGGGGGAAGAGGTGACACCTCTGCCAGGGAGATAAGTTTTTTCTCCTTAGTGGCTCAGAGTCCCAAGGTCTCTCACTCAGCCTTAGCCATGCAGGAGTTATAGCTTCTGAGACCAGGCAGGGAGGTTCTCAACAGATGCTGATAGAAAGACCTACTGTGGGAAGAGGCAGACTGCTTCCCAGAAGTATAGCAAGGAAAGGAAAAAGGAAGGCAGGAAAGAAAAGGTGGTGAGCAGCACAGAGTATCCAATGGGGCAGCCCTCATCTGGTCTGTGATGTAAGAAGCAAGAACTTCAGCTATATAAACAAAGTCTGGGGAAAGGAAAGGCCTGGTATGTTCCAAGAAAGGAAGCTTGGGGCACATGCTTTCATTCTTTGTTCTCTAAAAAAGAAGAGAGGAAAGCAACCTCTCCTACACAAGTTAGGAAGGTGAAGGCCTATTCTAGGCCACCCCAAAGGAAAAGAAAAACTTTTACAAGTTGTGTTGAAGAGCCAATTTCCACAGAAGTGCTGAGTTCCCCTGAAAGGTCACTCTTGGCCATCTGTTAGTGGCAGGGCTGAGCATTAGTAACATGGACAGCAACGCAACTTCCTGAGGAGACACAGTGCATCTCCACCAGGCATCGGGTGCATTAGCCAGGACACATCAGTTCGGTAACCTCATTCTAATCAGATGATGGATGGCCACCCTGTGCAAGAGAAGCACAGTCCCTCGGCCCCGTAAGGCCTGGCCATCTGAACCTTGTTTGGCACTGAGTGAGGCCTGCACAGTTCTCCTCAGGTGAAAATGCCAGCATCAGCAAACTTCAGGAAAGGAGGGCAGGGGTTCCGGAGCCACACACAAGTTGGCAGCTTTGAAAAGGAGAGTCTGGGGGAGAAGAATTACTATTGACAACCCCAGAGTTTTTTCTAATCATACTTTTAATTGATGAGCCCATTATATCCTTTCTAAAGGCATTTTTAAAACTTAATAAATGACTGCTTACTATAGAGCACAATACAATCCCTTACAAGTTAAGCTATTCTCGTGAATCACTTGTAATTACTGGGCATTTTCAGGCCCAGGGGATGTATAACTATATTACTGTATCCTTTTTATGAAGTCAAGACAAGGAAACAAATCACTGTGACTGAATTAATCTCTCCACTAGAGCTCATAATAATCAGAAGAAAACTTAAAAATTCCATAAACCAAAAACCCATCACCATTAAATCATCAGGTTTTTTTCTAACTACTACTTGGTTTGTTTACTCCCAAAAAGAAAGGGCAAAAGGGGAGAAAGTGTGGAGAAGTGGGAGAAAAGGATGGAAGGGAGGGGCTAGGAAGAGAGATGGGGGCAGAATGGTCAAAGGAAGAGAGAAAGGGGAGAAGGGAAGGAGGCGGAGAAGAAGAGAGAGACAGAGAGAAGGGGCAAAGGAAGGAGAGGAGGCAGGGAGAGAGGGAGGGGGGAATTATATTAGTTTCCTACGCTGCTGTAACAAATTACCACAAAGGTAGTGGTAATTTAAAGCAAACCAAATTTATTCTCTAAGAGATCTGGAGGTCAGAAACCGAAATCAAAGTGTTGGCAAGTTTGTGTTCCTTCTGGAGGCTTCAGGGGAAAATCTATCTGCTTGCCTTTTCCAGCTTCCAGCAGCCACCTGAATTCCTTGGCTTGTGGCCCTTTCCTCCATCTTCAGAGCACATGATTCCAACTTCTGCTTCCTTTATCCCATTTCCTGCTTCTAACTTTGACCTTCCTGGCTCCCTCTTATGAGAAGCCTTGTGATTTACACTGGACCCACCCAAACCAAAATCATCTCTCCATCTCAAGATTATCAACTTAATCATATCTGTAAAATCTCCATTGCCCTGTAAGGTAACATATTCATAGGTGTCAGGAATTAAGATGCAGACAGCCTTGGGGGCAGTCATTATTCGACCTGCCAGAGCCATTTTTTTAAAAAAGTTTTCTAACTAATATGCTAGGTATGCCAGCTGGAACCTCTACACCACTTTGATGTTGAAGGACCCTCAAACCATGGTGTAGGCATGGCTCTTTAAAATTGCCCTCTAAAAAGATGCACAGTGTGCCATGTTGCCTTTTTCAATTTTTTCAAAACAGTCGCACCTATAATCTGATTTCCTCCCCAAAGATGTATTGTCAGATAAGAAAAGCAGTTTATCCCTAGTTGTAAATAAGAAGACTGAAAGAGAAAGGCTGGCTGATCGGTGGCCCCTTCCCCCTCAACAACCTAGGGATCCAGCAGCCAATGAACAGAGCCAGCTTGCAGGCAGACAATTGCATACTTCTCTTTCCACTGCATAACACTTGAGAGCAGCACTTTTCATATAGTTTGTAAAGAAAAAAAAACCACAAGAACCAATCAAAGGCTCTTAGGTTTTGTTAAATCATTTGAAGAAAGATCATATAGGTTACCTTCCCCCCACCCACAAGATCCTCCTGCCAAACATTCCTGTCACCTGGGCTCAGTCATCTGAACAGATATTTCCAGGGGCAAGGAGCTCACTACTCTGCAAGTTAACCCACTCACAGGCATTACTGTCCAGGATCTGTTTCCAAAGATAGCCCCAGCCAGCCTCAGAGGCTGCTCAAAAGTTGTCTCTTACACAGAAGTAATGCTGGAGAAGAACAGCATGCAGGTGCAGCTTGGAGTCAGAGGTCATGACGTACGGTACATCTCCACGAGCAGTCCATTGGCAATGCACTGGGCAGGGAATCTGAACCCTAGAGTTCTTTTCCTTTTTATTCTTCTGCCACTGACTCATTGACTGGTACTGGTTAAACCACCCACCTTTTACATGGAACAGCCCCAAGGCAGAGGTTGACAGGAAACTTTCTTGTGATGGTCAAGAGGAAAGAGCATAGAGCCAACTTATCTACTAGTCATTTGATGTTGAGCAAATTTCTTAATATCTCTGAGCCTGAGCTTCAGCTGTAAAAGTACAAAAGTAACCTCACCTGTATCATAGAATCATTAAGAAGGAAAAAGTTGTGAGCAAACGTTTTCAAATTATTCAGGTAAACTCCCAGGAAAAAGGTTTGGGGTTGTATGGTAACTCTATTCTTAATTTTTTTATCATCACCTGAGAATATATTTATTGATTTTGGAGAGCAAGGAAGGAAGAAAGGGAGGGAGAGAGAAAGTAAGAGAAAGACATTAATATGAGAGAGAAACATCAACTGGTTGTCCCTGGTATGCACCCCAATAGGGTAGACCAGGGATTTAACCTACAACCTTGGTATGTGTCCTGACTTGGGAATCAAACTCACAACTTTTTGGTGTACAAAATGATGCTCTAACCAGCTGAGCCACCCGACCAGGGCATGTATTCTTAATTTTTTGAGGAACCTCCATACTATTTTTTATGGCTATACCAGTTTATATTCCCATCAGTGGTGAACAAAAGTTCCTTTTTCCACGTCCTCTCCAACATTTATTATTACTTGTCTTCTAACTGGTGTGAAGTGGTATCTCATTGTAGTTTTGATCTGCATTTCCCTAATAGCTAGTGAAGTTGAGCATCCTTTCATATGTCTGTTGGGCATTTGTATGTCTTCTTGGGAGAAGAGTCTGCTCAGGTCCCCTGCCCATTTTTTTTATTGGATTGTTTGTTTGTTTGGTATTGAGCTGTATGAGTTCTTTATATGTTTTTTATAATAACCCCTTATTGGAGGTATTTGCAAATATCTTCTCCCATTTGATTGATTGCCATTTTGTTTTGTTGATGGTTTATTTTACTGTGCAGCTTTTGTAGTTTGATATAGTTTTATTCATTTATTTTTGCTTTTACTTTCTTTCCTTTTGAGGTCAAAGGAATTCCTCAGTTTTGGAATGTCTTGGTTTTTGAATAATTTGGTTCTCGACCAAGTTGTTAATGGAAAAAATGTCTTGGCTTTGCAACAAAATTTCAGGTCTCAGTTCTCAAAACGACAGTCTTTTCATGCTGATATCTGTATGATCAGTCACACATCTCTCAGGCAACAAACAAAGGAGCTTTGATTTTCAAACAAATTGTTTCTCGAAGAGTTTTGGGAACAAATAAAGTTTGAGAACTGAGGTTCCGCTGTATGAAATCCTAAGACCAAGGTCTACAAATTTAGCACCTATGTTCTTTCCTATGTAATTATTGTTTCAGGTCTCACATTTAAGTGTTTTTGATGCATGTTGAGTTAATTTTTGCATATGGTGACAAACAATAAGATATATGCATCCCTATTTTCACTGCAGCAGTATTCACAGTAGCCAGGACTTTGGTTTACATTTCCATAAACAACCAAGTGCTTTGAACGATGATTGGATAAAGAAGACATAGGATATATATGCAGTGGAATACTACTCAACCATAAGAAAAGATGAAATACTGCCACTTGTGACAACATGGATGGATTTTGAGAATATCATGCTAAGTGAAATATTCATAAACCAGACAGAAACAGTCAAGAGCCATATGATTTCACTCATATGTGGGATATAAACTGAAAACAACAAATGAATAAACAAAACAAACCAACAAACAAAAACTCATAGACACTGACGGTAGTATGGTGGTTACCAGAGGGAATGGGTTGGCTGGAAGGAGTAAAGGATAAAGTGAATCAAATATATGGTGACAGAGGAGATTTGACTTTGGGTGGTAAAAACACAATGCAGTGTACAGATGATGTATTATAGAGTTGTACACTTGAAACCTATATAATTTTATGAACCAATGTAACCCAAATAAATTTAATTTATAAAATAGAGGGCAAGGGAGATGGTTTGTCCAAAGTGCTCAGAATATCATCTACAATAGTAGCTCTTATTCCATGGACCCAAGTTCTCATTCTATACTTGACTATCCAACTTTTCCTCCTCCCGCCTCCTATGATGTTATGACTGTGTATGTCCCCCCTCAGCAAAATTTCTTTGCTCCAGATGCGAAGTCTCACCACACATATATCATAACTGCTATCTGCTATGCTTATCATTGCTCTCAGGATACTTTTAGATCATGAAGCACTTCACCGTGGTGAGTGCAATGGGGCACACACACACAAAATAAGAGTCTTTCTTCTCTTAGGCAAGAAGAAGGCCCATGGGCAAGTAACTATAATGCAAGATAAAACGCTATAAGCTTCCAATGGTGCTTTGTATGGATAATGTGCTATGAAGCTTCAAAGGCCAGAGAGGATAGCATGGCTTGGTGAGGGAAAGAGGCAATCATAAAAGTCAAATTCATTAGTCTTGATTCAAAATGCAGACATAATGGGAAGAACATTATAAGCAATGGAGAGGCTTAAAGAAAATGAATGTGATTGATCTATTTATTGGGACCCAATCCAATCCTCCACTTTGCAGACCCACAAAGATGATTTATTCAAAAGCCTGAGAGTGGAGCTGACCCTCAGGATAGACTCACATTACCCACACTCAGCCTAATGGATAACAATAGGTGGTCAATGTATTGTGTCCTATGAGTAGTAACTTGGATTTGAGTAATCACATCAGTATGACCATTATATATTTTCACCAAAAGCAAAGAATAATATATTTTTTAAAGCTGATGATTGAACATGAAAGCAGACCGAGGAGAGTCATCTAATGTGATTGATTTCTGACATGATGCTAAGGTGCCTAGTAACTACAGAGAACAGCAATGCCTTCTCTCCTTTTTATTTTCTTCATAGCCACTCACCAACCTCTTTCTGATTGGCCTATTGTTTTTTTCTCTAAATCAATCATTTTATTATGTCATAATCATCTAGATAATCTGGAAGCCAGCCCATCTCTTTGAAATTATTTATGTATCTCTTCTCAGACTTGTAACTCTCCAAGGGAAATAGAGAGCAGTCACTGTGGTTCTGGGAGATGGAGCTGTAAAGGTCAGATGAGTCCAGGCTCCTGGAAAGGAGCTGGACCTAACACAGTCGGGGGTCAAGGGGAAGACTTTGTACCATCATGACAATGACACTGATGGGCCACTCTGTGACTTTCCTGATTATCCATCTATTTCTTCCACAAGGAATTGCCCAGGGCCCAAGAGTTTCCCAGATGCAGGCTGCTGGGAAAAGCATTTGGGGGCAAATGTGACCTTAAGTGCTCCTAAATCAGAGGAACATTTTCTGACCCACAGGAACAACTGCATACTGCATCTTGGTTCAATCTGTGTAAATCTCAGAGGAGCTGTGCTCTTTGGAAGGCGGTCGGGATGAGGAAATTTAGATATAGGATGAGAGAGGGTATCATAATAAAAATGTCAAAATGTTTCTGTTCCCGGGTACCTTATCAAACTCCCCCTCTTCTTCCTCCTACACACAATTCAGACATGACACCCATCTAGGAGCCTTCCTGACCCCTCAGAGTTAAACCTCTTTCCTCTGTGCTGGGGTCAGCTAACATTATTTCAGATGGCTAGATAGTATATATTTTAAGATTTGTGGGCCATATCATGTCTACTGCAACAACAATCAGATTTGCTGTAACTCTTGTTTCAAAAATGTGGATTTTTTCAATGTAATTAACATATTAAGGAACAATATTAGCATAACACAAATTTCCTCTATGAGAAACACTAGGTCTAGGCAGAAAACTCCATCCAGCCGCAACAAAACACATAGGAATGCACAAAACACACCCTCAAACATCCTTAAGTACCCATAGGTGTGACATCCATACCCTTCACCTCCAGAGCCACAGCTTGCCAACAGATTTTAGCTAAGACTTCTTCCCCCACTTCACAATAGCTCATAAGCTGAAGTTCTTCTGGTCAATGCCTGGTCTTTTTTAAGGTAAACAGTAATATCTATTGTAGCATTTATGTTTCTTAACCATTTTACCTGTGTGAAATTGGGTTGCCATCTATATCAGGATTCTATTAATGTTTTGTGTCACTGACCAGTTTTTTGAGTGTTGTCCCCAGTGCCATGTCTCCTGTGTGTCCTGTGGATTTTATTGCAGTCTTGCATAACATGGTTTTTAGGGACATGTACCATATTAAAGCAGAACTGAATGTACTCAACTCTGGCATTTTAGGGCCACAATGACCATAGACAACTCATGAAAGAATGAGCATAGATGTGCTTTGATAAACTTCATTTATAAAACTAGATAACGGGATGAATTTAACCTACCATGATCCTTACTTTGTTTTATGCTCTCTTGACCTTGTATGTGATTTAGTTACTTCACTCAGTGTTTGGATTGTGAGTCATTTATTTGAATGTCCCTCTCCCCAACTAGGCCATAAGCGTTGTGGAGGCCTGGGTTCTTTTATTCATCCCTTCCCTTTGCACCCAGCACTGCGCCTGGCTCTCAGAGAGCTCTCGCAGAGCGGGCTCCCAGAAGGCTCCTCAGTGACCCATCGGAGGGGACAGGTAGTCTCTCCCAGAACGTATTTCAACACCAAAGAGTCCTCCTCCTCTCCACTTCCAGCATCAGACTTTGACATTCGGATTCACATGTAAGTAATATTTATTAAACCCTGTCTACTCAGCATACAGATTTAAGAACATGATTTTAAATATTTTTATGGCATTCCTCAAGAGAAACCCAAAAGATATATATATATATTATCTTCATTTCAAGGATGAGGGAATTAAGTCTCTGAGTGGTGAAATAACTGCCCAAAGTCACACAGAGAAGAGTACAGTGCCCCTTCCCCGACTGCCCCCTCCACCCTCCCCACAGTAAAGGTGTTATGGAGACAGCTTGCTGGGTTTGCCTAACAACAAAACAAAAGAAAAAAATGCAAATGGAGGAAACCTTCCTACAGAAATAGTTTCTTAAAAATCTATGGACGATGTTACAGTAACCTAAACAAGGAAGCTTTAGAAACAAAATACATAAAGTTTCTGTTAGCTAGAAAAGTAAAAACAAGACAGTATTCAGTCCAAAATAATTCAATTTTCAAAAGGCTGTATAAGTTCTCTGGTTTTTACTCAGTTGGTTTAGTTTTATAGGAACACATTGGTTTTTACTTGTCCTTAAGCCATTCCTATACTCTGTTTACAGAATGACAAAGGGTTTCAGAGTCACCTGATTTGCTTTGACATACTACAGGAAAAAAAGCATGTGTTCAGCCCATTCTCCATTTACATAAGAAATATAAGCAACTATGAACAGCATCTTGCCTGACCTGGCAAAATTATCACCTGATGTCTGCAAATAGGAGTCAAAGGAATCTCTGTGGAAAAAAACCAAAGTGCTCCAAACCTACCTGCCCCCATTATTGCTAAGGAGCCTTGTTCAAAGGCCCGTGATCCAGCCAGCTCCCAAAAGTCTGAGGTGTCAGTGAGGTGATCCAAGGCATTTCCTTGCCGACCACCTTGGCCATGCCTGGCTTTTAGCACAGCGTGTCACCAACAGCCCAGGGGAGAGGAAGGTTTCTGCTGCTTGCTGTGCTTCCACCCTGGCTGGATGCCTGGAGTGCAGCGTGTACACAATTCATTTTACGAGACAGATGGAAATTAAGTTATAGCAAATAAATCATACAGAACTTCTTTTAGTGAATGTCTTTCTATAGGGAATCTTCTGTTGACTAAGTGTGGCCTTAGATACTTCCTTGATTAGGCACACAGATGTTTTGTTGATATTTGACTCCTGTGAGAGGCTTCTTATTTGAAAACTCTCAGGAGCTTCTGAACATATGGGGTTCTGCCACTTAGATACTGAGGAGTTTTGTGAATTGATTATTGTAGGCACGCTCATTCTACAGACCACCAACACAGCTGCAGATACACAAATAAGCTACCAAAATCACCAGCTCCCCCAAACATCTCATATCCCACCCTACCCAAAATGTGAAGGCTGAAGCTTCTGAAAAGCAGGTAATGACTTAGATATTATAGTTTCAGAATCTTTTACCTTTCTCTAAATTTTCAATAGGCATCCTATCTAAAAGCCAGAAGATGCTTACCAAAGGTAACAGTCTTTAGAATCAGACAGATAGGAGTTGCAGCTTTACCAACTATTGGCTGTGTGGCCACGAACGACACAACTCTGAGCCTCAAATCCAAATCTGTAAGATCAGAATATGAACACAACCTCCTGCAGTTCTTGTGAAAAAAAGTGGCACAGTGCACTGAGCCCTGTGTAAGCGCGTATGCATGTGTGTGTCTTTTGTTTTTGTTTCTTTGGGAGGCTGAGGGAATTTGTATTAATAAATACTACTTATCTTCCCAAGTAATTTGCAACTTCAAGTTCTATACACATTCTGATTGGCTTTCGGACTGAACATATAGAGCCACGTAAAGTGCATTGCTGAGAAGCCAGATCTATTTATTGAGAGGAGAAGATAACACAGGCAGGTTTAGCTATGCAATGGATAGTTTTGGGGAAATAGAATATCAAATCTAGCAAAACAAACTAACCCAGATTGAGTACCCATGAACTGAGGCTCACAATGAGATTGAGAATTTTGGCTCAGACCACCCATTTGTGAGTGGCAGCCCTGTGACTCCACCCAGGCGGGTGGGGCTTAGTTTCGCCTGGGTGTCTCCGGTCTCCTCAAAGCCAATATTTTATAACATAGCAGTTATATAAGAACAGTGCACATGAAGAGAGGCAATAACACAGGACTAGAATTCTCAGGAGGCCCTTGATGCAGCAGCAGCAGCAAGGCATAATAAATCAAGTGTTTGTACTGGGCACAACTGAAGTACAGAGAAGCCCTCTCAAGATCCAACAATGCTGATGTGCATACAACAGAATTCCATCACTTTTCTGAGATCAGAGTGTGAAAAGGGGCCAAAAGATGGAGGCCTGGATGTGCAAGCCCATTCTGAACTAGACATACAAGGGAAATTGAATAGCCAAATTCTTGTACTTCACTGACTGGGGTCGACTCTTTTGATGAGTCAAAAAAAGAGCCAACCTTAATTAACATTCTTTTGCATCATCAAAAGGTAGTAGATCAGGATAAGGTAACTGCTAGGTAATAGATTCACAGGTGCTGTTAAAGGGGTCATCTCTGGTTAGAAAAGGGGCAGTGTCCTTCTATGAATGGGTCATGCCATAGCAATGAGCAGTCTGGCATCCCATAATTCTTTTTTTTTTTATTTCATTAATTTATTTTGAAGAGGGGTGCCAGTGGAAGGGAGAGGAGGAAGGAAAAGATGAAGAGAAACATCAGTGTATGAGAGATACATCCATCAGTTGCCTCCCACACACCCTCAACTAAGGACCTGGCCCACAACCCTGCCCTAACCAAAAGCCTTTTGGTTCACAAAGCTGTTCTCAATCCACTGAGCCACACCAGCCAAGGTCATAATTTCTTTTCTAAAGATTTTATTTATTTTTAGAGAGAGAGGAAGGGAAAGAGAGAGAGAGAAACATCAATTCGTTGTTGCCTCTCATATGCTCCCCAAGGGGATTCTGCTTTGCAACCCAGGCATGAGCCCTGACTAGGAACTGAACTGGTGACCCTTTAGTTTGCAGACCCACGCTCAATCCACTGAGCTACACCAGCCAGGGCCAGGGTCATAATTCTTAATAAGAATCTTAATGTCTCTGCAATGACTTTTAAACTCCCATGATTTTCTTTACCAACATGGAGGGACAGCAAAATAACCTCATTATTCTTTTCTATTTTTTTAGCTTAATTGCTTCTTTTCTTGATTAGTGGCTAATTGCCTATTGTTTTATCTCTGCCTAGGGAGGGAGACTGCACTGGAGAGCCCTCTGACTGTACATTAAAGCTACCTGGGGAGCTTTTAGAAAATAATGATTCCTGGCCCTGCAGCAGGCCAAATGACTATAATCCCTGGGAGGACCGAGCCCAGCGAGGGGTGGCTCAAGATATCACCCCTTCCACCATGTGAAAGGAGGGGGCCCAGGGCCCCTGGCCAGAGGGAATGTGGATTGTTTTGGGAATGGATTGTAACTCCCTCACTATCTCATTTTGGAAGGGGCTTCTTGACTGTTTCCTTTTGCAGGTACACACTGATATCATGTAGCTCTGGGCCACACACAGGTTTATGTAACCAGGACCCCAGGGGTCTTTGTCTGGGACCCCTCATAAGGAGCTGCACACTGGAGGAGGGGCAGTGTCTCTCTCTCTCCCTGCCCTCACCAACTCACTGCAGTAGGTGCACTCCCCTTAATGTGAGTAATAAACAGCATGTCCACATGGGCTGGTCCACCCAGTGGTTTTTTGTTTTTGTTTTTTGGGGTTTTTTTTTTTTTTGGGGGTTTTTTGTTTGTTTGTTTTTTGTTTTTTGTTTTTGGAAATATCATCAGCACTGAAGCAGTCCCCTGGTTTAGAGCTCCTGTATTACACCCAGGAAATTGTATTTTTTAATAAGCTCCTCAGATGATTTTAATATGCAGAAGGGCAAAGAACACCAAACAGTGCCAAGCACATAGGTTTTGTCATAAGGATTGGATCAGTGGTTTGGGATTTGAATTCTGACTTTACCGCTAACTGTGTGACAATAGGCATAACACTGACCTTTCTAATAATTTCCTCTCCAATAAATACTCAGGCTGCAAGGGTCTAATGACGTTATGTGCAGAAGACATTCATAAGCTATGAAAACACTAAAAAAAGAGTATTATCATTACATCTATCATATATATTAGTTAAATAGCATATTATTTACAGATAAATATAATCTATTTAACTCCTATAAGAATTTTTGTATCTTGAGACTTTGAATAAGGCTAGGCATATGGACAAATAAATAAAAATAATCTGGATCTCCTTAAACTTTTAGTTTTAAGAAAAATACAAAGGATCTTTCTTTGGAAGATGAAAAGGACATTCCCTGAAGCTAATGAGTCACTCATTTATCCTCAGGCTCACACTTTCAGGAGATCATTTCCCCTCCTCCCCTCCCCCCCCCCAAAAAACATTTCCCAAATGTGTGCACTAGTAACTGAGGCAGCCCAAACTTAGTGCATGCTAGAAAGAGAGAACACTTAATTATTCCTAAACAGTCACTTATTGATCACTAGGTAGGAAAAGAAAACATGCTTTATCTAAATTACCTCTGATCAATTGACTTGAGAGGTACTGAAGATTAAGCGATAGTTAGGGATTTGCATAAAATTAGCTAAACAAAAACAAACTGTCTTTCTGAATGATCAGCTAAAATCTCCTAAGAGGGGAAAAAGCACAGAGTCAAGCCACCGCACATGTCCTATTAAGAGAAGTATTGAAATAAAATACTCAACAATGCTGGATGCTGGTTTGGAATAAGAAACAAGAGGCTTATTTCCTGTCTTACCAAAATGCACAATGTGTAATCCAGACAGTAACTACCAACATTCGGTGGCTTTGTGAAGTTTATAAAACGAGAGACCAAAGGTCCAGAGAAGCTATCACAAGCCTGTAAGTGCCAGCAGGAGCACTCTAGGCCTGCCAACTTGCCTGCTCTGGTTGCAGCGTTATTCTAGAAGGGAAGAGGCAGAGCACGGGAAAGGGATAAGTATACCTTGTATTCAAGAGACCAGAGAGTCCAAGGCTTTGATGGACGAGTACTTGGTACATTCAAGGGACAGCAAGTACTTGGTACATTGAAGGGACAGCAGAGTGGAAGAAACAGAGTAAGCAAGAGGAACTGACAGCTGAGGGCCCAGTGAGGTTACAAGTGGCTAGACCATGCCAGGCCAGGTGACATGTATATGCCAAATACAACCATTTAGGGTTTTCCTGAAGTGAGATGGGCAGCCGTGAAAGGGTTTTGAACAGATGCGTGATGTGATTTGTTTTAAAATGAAAAGAGTCACTCTGGCTGCTGTGTTGAGAATGTGCTGGAAAGGGGTAAAAGCAGGAGAGCAGTTAGGAGGTTACTGCAATAACCTTGGCCAGTGAGGATCATGCTTGGTAGTGGTACAGGGGCTGAGAGGGTCATATGCTGGGCTTATTTTGCAGGTGGAGCTAACATGGTTTGCTGAAGGATGTGGAGTGGGAGGCAGACTGGCCAAGGAGGACAACAAGGTTTGGGGAGTCACGTGCTTCTGATAAGGCAGGTAGGAAGAAGACTGATCATTGGATGTGAGGACCCAGGCTGTGTGATGGAGAAGAAAACCTGAATGAAGAGGACCGAAGAGAAGATCGGAGGGGAAAACTGCAGCTGGTGCATGTGGACAAATCTGGAGGAGTTTTTGTAGGTAACAATGGGGTGGTACAAGATGTGGGCTTGAGCAAGTGATTAACGGTGACAGTTTCAGTAGCAGGACTTGGAGTAAATTTACTCCCCTTCACCCCACAGTTTGTGCATTGGGGATATTTTCTAAGTTTTCTGAATGATTCTGCATTATAGGTAGAAAAAGTAAATATTTGAAGTTAATACTAGGCCCTGAGAAGTAATAACTTCCTGACTTATAGGAGATATACAAAAAGTAAAACTAGCTCAGAACTAAAAACAAAGAGGAGAAAGAGAAGGAAGAAGCACAGCCCTTCTGTGAATCAAATCTATGCTAACATTTATGTAAATTAAAAATACATACTAGAAAACAGCATCTCTGTGTGTGTGTGTGTGTGTGTGTGTGTGAGTGAGAGAGATAGAGAGAGACAAGCATACAAAATAAACTAGAAGGATTCACATCTGTCAACATAAGAAACATCCAAACCTGGTATAGAATTTTTACAAGTTTATTTGAGCCAAACTGACAACAATTGCCAGGAAGCAAAATCTCAACAGATTGAGAAAATGCTCCAGAGAATGGTAGTTTTGTACCTTATTTTATACATCAGAATCAAAGGCAAAGACATAAGGGGGTTACGTGAAATCCATTGGTGGTAGATTAGGGAGGTGGGAGAAAGGGAAGTGGGGAAATTTCTGCGATTAGATCAAAAGTAAAATAGATAGGTTCATACTTCTTTTACGTTGGTGGGTACAAGATAGTTAACAATTAACATTTGCAGCACATAGAGATGGTATGTGGGAGGAGAAGATAACCATGAGGAGTTCTGTGGTCTCATGATCAGGTAGGAGATGGTGCCCTGAGAGGCGGGAAAAATGGGATGACTCTGGCATTTTCAAGGTATATTATTATAGATATAAAAAGACAGTAGACAGGCTCAGTTAAGTAAAGATTGACCTTTGCCAGAGAAGATACCATACCGGTCTAGAACATGACTGCACCATGACTTGCCTTTAGTTAGAAGTTCTAGTTTCAGCCATCCCAGGTTTGTACTTTCAGTCTCTGCATTGGCAGGACCAGCCTCCCCTGAGCTTGTCAGGGTTAGTGTGTGGCCCTTTCTCCAGCCACACATCTAATTCACAACTGTGGCTATTTGAGGATGATGGATAAAGGGCAATGAAGCAGAAAGAAACCTCAATTTTATTTGTGTATTTTTGGTTAAAAATAAAAGAACTTGGAGCACATATATGAAAAAGAAATGTTCAAAGTAATGATTTCTGTTCATGAATGCAATGCATGTCACATTATTATTATTGTTTGTGCTTTTAATCCATCTCGCCACACGTACATCAGAGAACGCACTGCTCCTCCCCACCACACTCCTGTCCATTCCAGCTCTTTCCAGCTTTTCCTGCCTTGGTTTCTGGTAGAATTCACTTAGAACAAAATCATATGGTGGCATCAAAACAATCCATTAAATTAAGATTTAAAAAACAGCTTTTTAGCATTATTCATTGTTCATTCATTCACTAAATATTAATTGTGTACCCACTGTAAACAAGCAAGATATTTAGTTATAATTACATGGTAATAAGCAGGATAAACAACTTCTAACAACAAATGCTGCATTGTACTGAGAAGCCTAAACTTGAGGACATAAAAGGGAGAGAAACAAGTATGAGCAAACCCAGCAATAGAAAGTGAATTCAGGCAACTCCGCATAGTATATAGAATTTTGAAGAGATTATGACTTCATAAACCTCACATAGGCAGTAATTTAGAGTATATATTGGCTGCTAAATCCAAATGCAAAGGGAAAAAAATTGTGTATACCTTGGTGATATTGTTAAGGATTTCTTTCTTTCATTACAGAAGTAATTGTTTTGTTTCACAGAAAGATCATAAAATTTTTTCTGACAGCACAACCTTTAAGCCTAATCAGAGGAAAAAGAACACCTGATTAGTGAAAATGTAGAAATGTTAAATTTGTCTTTTTTTCAAAACAAAAATTAGAACCCTGTGAATTTCAGCAAGACTAGCATGGGGGTGTACATATCCCAACATCTCCAGAATTTCCAATCACCTTCACTGACTCCGCTGCACAAAAGAATTTTCACAGAAGGAAGCAGACAAGGCTGTAGCTGGTGTTTTCCGAACAGCATGCAGGTCAGCCAACAAGAGGATTTTCTGAAATCATATCTACCTACAACCTTTACTAAGGGAGGAGAAAACCAAGGAAATAATAGATTTGTGAGGGGAAGCTACAGCCAGGACTGGGAGCCTATTCTTTCTCCAGACTTTGAATACATTTAAATTTTATCTTTCACAGGGTGACTATGTAACCCAATAGCCAAATTCTTTAGCACAATTTAAATCAGGTTTCTCGCATCCATATTTATAGTGTCTCATTCCTGCACTCATCACCCCATCCATCATTCTCACTTCATCTCCTCCCTTTTGCTCTTTCCTTTCTAAACAATTGTTTTTTCCATCAAGTATACATTCACGGGATACTTGTAAAGTACCCCTCTAAGTAAAGTACCCCTCTAAGTAAAGTACCCCTCTAAGTAAAGTACCCCTCTAAGTAAAGTATCCCACTAAGGAACTTTAGTGTATTTCACAAAGATGAAAAAGTTAAAACCTGAGCAATTTACGATTAAGCTGAAAGAGTATTCTCAATGAAAAAAAATGTTTCCTACATTGCCTGGTATTTCCACCATCAAAGTTGGAGTTTAAGGCACAATTGAGCAAATGAATTCTCTGTAAGAAATTATAATTGGCTTTTCAATTCAAAATAATCTTTTTTTAAAAGCATATTCTGGATCTCCTGGGAGACCATTATCTAGTCAAGTACTGCTATGCAAATTCAGTGCCAGTATTTTTATTGGAACCCAGTAGTAATACTTTTATTGCCTTGGGCAAATGAAAAAGGATTGAGGTAAAATTAGCAAGTATTCAAATAGGTAAAAAGCCAAATTATGTCAGAGAACCCTCTATGAACAGTTTGAAAGGGAGAAGGAGGAGGAATTGAGTCATCACGCAACAGATAGTACAAGCATGTTAAACTCAAAAGAATCTGAATTCCAACAGTCAGCATCTTACTCAAATTTTCACAGCAATTCCATTTTCAGTGAAACCACATCATCTGTTGCATTAAATTAGTGTACTTAATTTGAATTTTATTCTCTTTATGGATTGTTTTTATTTAATTTGTAAATTTGTTTTAGTTTTATCTTTGTGTAAGAGCTACAAACATGAGGCATTTAGGCAGTTTAATGTTTATACATATTTATGTAAAAATTTAATAAACATAAGTCAACACAGGGGGAGTCTATAAAAGTTTAATCCTTTGAAAAGGAGTCTCTAATATAGCTCAGTTTTGAAAATTACTGAGTTAAAGAAGTATCTACACTGAATATTACTTGCAGTAGGGTAAATAATGGACAACCAAAGATATCCTCCTCCCAACACTGGAACAAGTGAATATGTGACCCACAGAAAAAGGGTATGATTAACTTAAGGATACTATCTTAGATTATCCAGCTGGGACTTATATAATCAATAATTTTTTATAAGAGGAGATAACAGATCACAGTGAACAATAGAAGATGTGAGAACAGAAGCAGAAGGTTGGAGTGACACAAGGAAGGGGTCACAAGCCAAGGAACTCAGGTGGCTTCTGGAAGCTAAAAAGGGAACAAAACAGATTCTCTCCTGAAGCCTACAGAAGGAGCACAACCCTGCCAACACCTTGATTTGGGATTTCTGACCTCCAGAACTCTGAGAATAAATTTGTATTGTTTCAAACCACTAAGTTTGTGGTAATTTGTTACAGCAGCAATAAGAAACTAATACATTGATCCATTTGTATAGAATGATCTTAAGATCAATGCATGCCACTGTATTTTCCAAGATGAAGATTCACTGCCCTTTGTGATCACCAAATAGGTACTCAGATTATGAGCAAAGCAAAGTCAGATTTCAGTGGACGAAGAGGACAAAAACATGGAAGTACAGATAAGGCCAGGTAGAGTACCCCCCTAGTAGGCCCTTTGTTGAGAATGGACCATGCACAAATACTGGATTTCTCATTAGTGAGTGGAAAGTGGAAGGGAAGGAAAGATAGTTAAGAGCCATAACAGTCATCCACAGAATGGCATTACACAGAGCAGAGCAGCACTAGAGACTGACTGACTGCATGCCTTCTTTGCAGTTTTGCTTAGGCCTGACCTTTGCTTCCTCCCTCTGAATCTTTAAATCTGCTCTCAAACTGTTTTCCCAGCATTTGTTTCCAAGGAAAATGAGGCTCCCCAAAGATCTGCTCTAGGAAAGAAAGCAGATTCTGACAGCACTGCAGTCAAGGCATATTGAAGTGCCCCCCCTACTAAAGCTAACCCAGGCTATAAGGCAGGGCCAAGGGCATGGAGACCAACATAGGAACCCCTTCTCTTCCTGGTCCTGACTGACAGATTGAGGCAAGAAATCAGGTCAAGGGCCAAACAGAGCCTGGAATAATTATGAAGAAAGCAGTAGAAACTGAATACCAAATACCACTATTATGTTATGTTTATACCCTAAGGAGAAGCAATTATTCCCTAAGGGTGTTGGATGATACAAGCAAAAACTGAACAAGACGTCATAGTGGCTGACAGGAGGACAACAGCAGCAGAGGATTTATTAAGTGTAGACCGCATGTTGTCTACTAACAATTAATAGTTATCTTGCTGTCCTTGAATTCTCTTGTGCAGATTCCTGTCATTTTCTCTGCTTTATGGACCTCCTCCCTTCTTGAGGCCCACTACTCGGGAAGGCGGGATTAAGTTGTTTTCCATTTTCAGCCCCCTAATTCTCTTAGGTTTAATCTCTTCCTGAGCACAGTTGGTCCACAGCACACTAGTTTACTTTGCAGGGCAGTACATCTCTGCTATTGGTGAGAATAAAAATAGAGTTAACGACATTCTGGGTGGTCACTCAATACTCTCTCATTGCATCTAACATTGATATGTGAACAAGGACTCATTACAGGGCTTTGAAATACCATTTTACTAGGGCTATCACTTAATAATCTAAGAATAATTTATTACCTAAAAGGATAAAGATCCTAATTCTGTTTTAGAGCTTAAAGTCATCTCATATCAGTAGCCTCCTTAAGTAATGAAAAATCTAGTGATCCTATCACTATCTTCTCACAACATAGAACATTTAGAATATGAATGTAGGGAATCCTGAATCCATTCTAAAGGTGCTTTTTACCCTTTAAAATATTATCTTATTGTTTAAAAAGTATTTAAAGTGATTGATAATTACTATCATGTTTACCACAATTTATTTTCTTATTTCAAAGGCAAATTTCTTAAATTTCCTTACCTTGGAATTTGTGATAAATTTGAATTCAACTAGAGTAAGGTTTATATCATACTATCTATGAAGGAAAGGCTGTGAAGATTATAATAGTAGAAGCTGTAAAATACTTAGAAACAATAATTTTCCTTTAGAGTGTTGGCATTCATTTGGATGATACTAATTACAGTATTTCTCATCACTTGAAGAAACAAACCTAGTGTTGTAAAAGCATAGAACATTCAAATTGAAAGGTACCTAGAGGTATTTGCTTCAAGCATTCAGACATGAACAAGTCTTCTCCACAATAACACCAGCTAATGATTGCCCAGACCTCCCCTGGACACCTCCGCACACATGGAACGCACTCTGATCCTTGGCCGCTCCTTTTTCCTCACTGTGACAACACTCTACCTTAATGTCCCTTTCTCTAACCCTTGGGTTGTACCTCTGCCTTCTGCAGCATGCACAATAATTTTTCTCCTATGCCAGGACTCTCGAAGTTACCTCTCTTGACCCTTGCACATGCAGTATGGTTTTGAACCTTTTACCATCCTTGGACTCTGGGTCATACATTTGTTACCATTTCTCTTGTCATCTGGCATTCACAACCCAATCTGGTATTCCAGCCAAGGTTTGTCCTTCTACTTGGAGCACTTGCTTGAGCACCAAAATTTCTGTCAAAAAAGTTACAGTTACACTCATTACATATGTCCTGTAAATCACACTTGCCATGGAAAATGGCCTGCCCTCCAATGAGCCCAAAATTTGAGGTTTTTTTCTCTACTCTTCTTGTTTTCAAGTCATCCTGAGTTGTAAAAATCAAAACAAAACAAAACAAAACTAAGGTTGCCTAAGAATCACCCCCAGGAATACAGAAATAAAAAGCCAAACACAATCAAGTGTACTGTTACTCAATGCAAAAGCTGCTAAAAACCAAACTGGAAAAAGAAACTGGAAAAACGAGCACAAAAACTTCCTGAACTTTATCCAGTTCCTTTTATGAACTTCCCCATCTGAGGGGAAATCAAATCAGAGTCATCCCTGTAATTGAAGTACAGAGAAAAATATTTTATTATTCCCTACTTTCAAACCAAGGCCCTAAAAGTTAACTAGTAGATATTTTCTACATCAGGTTTCACAACTATTTAGTAATCTTTTTCTTAATGCTCAGGACTTACTAGGGAAAGCAGTGAATTTTGAAAGTGGAATGGGACAAGGGAGAGGGAAGGGAACCCAAGGTATTGGGAAGAAGCAGAGTCAGCTTGCCGCCCTGCTGGTGAACACAGCAGGGACATCCAAACTCATTATGGGAGCCATGAGGAGTGTTTGGTGGGTACCTTGGCTTCCATGTGAGCAGGCCACCACTGCTATCACGTTGCATTTTTGTAATGAAACAAAAGACATTTACCCCTTTAAGAGGTTGAGTGTTTTAGTTTCACACCTTCTCATTAGGGTTCTTTGCTTGGCCATCAACCAGGACTAATTGGAAAAAAAAAAAAAAAACTCACAAAGATTTCAATTACTGTTAATGTTGCCTAAGTGTTTCCACTTCTAGTCACAGTCTAGGACTTCAACTTTCTAATAAGTTTCTGGTAATTGTTACAAGTTTTTGGTCTAATTCCAGCTGAGGATTTAATGGACTCATTCTGACAAGATATAGGATACTGTCCCAATAGATGTTCATTTGGAAATGGACCGCTTGCAATTTTGAGTGTGCAGAGCTGTGCAAGATTAAAAGCACTGGCAGTATAATTTCCACCGTGTGTCCCAGGCTCTGTGGATTTGTAGCTCATCCAGCCTGTCCATCTGGGGAGCAAACAGCATGTACTCCTTGATGAGAAATTCTGGCCAACCGACCAGCTGTGAAAAAAATAGATTACTCTTGTCATTTTATTTCTCCTAGGTAATTTGCTGGGAGTAAAAATATAATTTCTTAGAAGGTGTGTAGTTAAAAGCAAATCCTAAGGATGCATCTAATTTATATTTAAAGCTTCACAATGCTTTTATTTGTTAAATTTAATTTTCAACAATGTCCTGGCTATTAAAATATTACCTAATTCGCAGAAGAAAGAAAGGTTGGTTTCTAATGTTTGTGTACTAAACAGCATAGAAAGAGGGGTGTGGAAGAGAAAGAATACAGATAAAGGACTATGTGGGCTGGCTGGACTGAGCACAGAGAAATGCACTGTTCTTCCTAAAGGTAAAGGAGCTATTAGGGTGGAATTAAATTACTGTTGGAAAAATAGATCTCCCATTGCCCCCAGGAAGCTAAGATGGTAAATGCATCTTTTTAAGCCTCTGACATATAACTTCATTCTTGTGAGAATTTGGAAGATCTTTATTAGGTAATCAGGGTATTTCTAAATCAACTGAGCTGAAGAACTGACAGAGGGATTTATACAACAGTGTGAACTGTGAAGTGATAGGTAACATCAGAAGTGTAATATAGTCACCATGCTGTGTGTCTTAGGCCAGTCAGAGTGAATAGAAAGATATGTGCCAAGTAAAATTAAACTGTGCAGTTTGTACCCAGTAGAGAATTAATGATATCATTTGAAATTAAAGAATTTGCAATAATACTTCTGCATAGGGAGTTACAGAATATATAGAATGAGTGTCTTACAGTAATTTGCTATTCGTAATTTAAGCATTATAGTGTTATGCCTCATAAAAGCATAATTGACCCAGAACTTATTAATTAAAAAATACTAACTCCAGGACTTCCAGCCAAGATGGAGGCCTAGATGGAAACACTGTGCCTCCTCGCAAAACCAAGTTTAAAGACAACAAAGTTTTAGTAACAAAAACACAACTAAAACACAGAAAATTGAACTATACGGAAGTCTGACAACAATGAACTGTTCAGCCAGACCGAGAAGCCAAGGAGCAAGCAGTAAGACAGACCACGCAGGCCCCAGCCACGGGAAGCAGCAGAGGGGACACCACTGCCCCTCTCTGACCCCGCCCCCACATACAGCATCACAACCCAGCGACCTGGGTTGCCCCGCCCTGGTGAAAATCTAAGGCTCCGCCCCTCACTATGTAACAGGTTCAAAATGTATAAAAAGATGCTCAACTTTATTAAAAGGAAAAACAATAATCAATACAATAGTATTTTTGAACTAGTAGAAGCAAAAAATTAAAAAATAGTGACATCTTTGTATGGATGAAAGAAAAATGAATATATTGCTATACCACTCATGAAAATATGAATTGGTAAAGCCTTTTGGGAACAGTCTGGCAGCATTTATCAAAAAAACTAAAATACCTACAGCCTTTGCCCTAGCAATCCCATACCTCAGAATCTTACCTAATAAAAGTAATAGTTCACAAAAATGTATTTACAAGAATGTTTATAATAAAGTCACTTTTTGAGATAGCAAAATACTACAAAGTAAGTGGTGCCCCTCAATAACAGGAAGTTAAACTTTGGACAAGTTACACTAAGAATTATTACGTCTATTAAAAATAATAAATTCAAACTAAACCGATACAATTACAGGACTATCCACAAGTACTGTTAGCACATTTTTAAACGATACAGAAAGTAAGCATCCTGCAATATAATCTCCTTTCTATCAAGTAGTGACCTGGTAATCAATGTTTGTCCATGACTGTGTCACTGCTGAAAATTATATAAGAGGATAGATTCCAGGTTATTATGGGTTCTCTGGGTAGGAAAGACTGGTGATGCCAGTGGGACAAAGGGGTGAAGAGTGAGGAAGAAGAAGCCAAGCCAAAAAATAACCATAAAATACTGTATGTTTAAAAGTATAGCATGTGATCCCATTTATGCACTTGTAGGATTATGTGTGTGGTATATTTGTGTGTGCCACAAAGAAACACTGAATGTGAGAGAGAAATAATTCACTAGTTTCCAATGGAAAATAGTTTTTTAAAACTATCTTAAAATTATTTGGTTCCTTTATGCTCAGATGAATATTTCAAAATGTTCAGAGGGTATAAATAGATACAGATTACTTAAGTATTTTACAACCTCTCAGAAACTTATTCACACTCCGGGAAAGAGGAAACATTTGTTTCCAGAAACTTTCTTGTGATTGAAATGGGACTAACTTTATAAAGATAAAAATCACAGAACATCGATTCCCAGTCAGGGCACATGCCTGGGTTGCAGGCTGGTTCCCTGCAGGCCAGTTCCCAGCAGGGGACACACAAAAGGCAACCATACATTGATGTTTCTCTCCCTCTCTCCTTCCCTTCCCCTCTAAAGATAAATAAATAAAATCTTTAAAAAAAAATCACAGAACAAAATACAACATAAGTCACTTGAGTCCAATTTCTTCTATTTTTAGGCTCTCCTTACATTACAGAATCCCAGCCTATGCAGTTCTAAAACAGTTGGGGGATCCGATTGCCAGTCACCAAGAAGCATGAATCCGGATGCCAGTGTTTGGTGAAAAGGAAAGGAATTATTTATTTTAAAGTTATACAGGTTTAGAATAATGACAGGATTCTGCCCTTCAGTCCCACTCCTTTTAAAACACACACAAACACACAGTCTTGCCTCCCTTCGCCAAACCAGACCAGTTTCAGAATATGCCAGTCAGAGATACCATCTTTATGAAAAACAGAAGACCACACTCAGCATTACCAGTCACAGTTCAGCATTCAGGCATCTCCCATGAATCCGTGCTTCACTGGACAGGTTCCACAGTCCCCATCACCATGAATCACGTAACTGTTTTCGCCAGCCCTTAACCCCAAACTGCATGGCAACTCTTCACACACCAAACCTCATGGTGGGCCAGTGGGGCCCTTTTGTACCTTTTCAAAAGACACTGCAGAGAGAGTAGGAGCCTCACGGCTGCCACGCCTAGTTTAAAACCTGGTCAGGAGCTTGCTGCACGACCACATTTCCGACTCCTCCCACAATGAGTTACATCTGCCTGTTCTTTGTACAGTTGACATTCTTTCTCCTGCCATTATCAGTCCAGGCAGGCATGGCCCAGTGACACAAGACGAATTGCCTTCCTGCCTCTCTGGAAGGCATTGTAACAGGGGAACCACCTCCCAGCTTCATGCAGGTGCTATAAGCATCCCCTCCCCCATATCACAAATCAAAGTCACACTCATCTCCCTAGCCTGAGTGGCAGCACAGCTTTTTCACATAACTATTAAGCTAGCCAAGTTGCCATAGTTACGTAAAGTACCTCTCAATCATCACCATCACCTGTGCTTCCCCATCCCCCAAGCCAGGTTCCTACCCTCCAAACCCTGTTATACTTACTAGATTCTTATATCAGAGGGAAATCTGTGAAAACAGTATTTCATTTAAAAAAGAAATAAGTTCCAGTTGGCTGTTTCATCCATAGACTATAAAACCAAGGATTTAAAATAGGATATATATATAAACTTTATATATAAAACTCTATATATAGAGTTTATATATATATATAAAGCTTTATAAATAAAAATCTAGGAGATATACATATATATGTATATCTCCTAGAATTTTTTAACATTCAAAGAATCATGACATAGAGAAAAGCTCAATTTTACCTTAAAGACCATGAAGAATTTCCATGAGATAGAAGAACACATCTATTCTTACACACTATATTAGTTTCCTGTGGCTGCCATGATAAATTACCACAAACATGATGGCTTGAAGCAACAGAATTTATTCTTTCACAGTTGTAGAGGCTAGATGTCCATTTTGGTAGCCAGTATTGTTACCAAACAGGGGTCGAAGGGGGGCAATATTTGGCCCACTGAGGGATGCCAAAAACTGCTACAGAACAACAAGGGCCCCTCCCAAGGATGGTATACTAATACCTACTGGGCTTGTCTGTCCGCCGCCAGAGGAAAGACATCTCTCAATGCCAGAGATTTGTGAAAAGGAAAGAAAAGGTTTATTTAAAGCTGTACAGACAGACTTAAAGTAGTGACCTGCTGTCCCCAGAAAAATATCAAAGTACTTTAGGATAACCACAGATGCCCACAGCACTTCCTTCTCCCCTCACCCTAATTCGGGGTACCGTATCTCAGGAAAAGAAGCACACGTCTGTGTTTCAGGCTGCTGGCACCGTCAGCTGTATCAACGTCCAGGCAGAATCTCCAGTTAATCCAAAGTCATGTGGCACCTTCTCATGGTCCACTGGCAAGAGTTCTTCATACCCATTTTTCCAGGCAAAGTCTTTCCTGCTTCCCAGTCCACACAACCAAAGGGAGCACCCCAAAGCCACGTGGGCCTCCTCTACCAAAGCTGCAGGGGTCAGCACTCTGACCAAAAGCGTGTGGCTTTCTTCTTCACCTGGCTGCAGGGGTCCCCATTCTGGCAAAGCCGAGTAGTTCTCTTTCATCTGGGCAAGAGGTGGTCCTAACTCTGCCCAAACCTCATGGTTCTCTCTTACATGACTGCAGGGGTCCTCACTCTGCCCCAAACCGAGTGACTCTCTCCCCCTAATGGCTGCTGTGTCTGGGTTTAAATCCCCGCGCCAATCTTCCTCTGTACCCCTATTTCTGACTCCTCCCACAATCGGTTACACCTGACAGTACTCTCATACCCTCCCAGCTTTGCTGGGCTGCCATAGTGAATCTGGGCAAGTGTGGCCCCATGGTGTGGAGCCAATCAACTTCGAGCTCTCACGCAGGCGCTGTAACTCAGGGGACCTGCCCCTAGTCATGTCCTGGGTACAAGTCACTCCCTTCTCCCTGACTCAAAGCCTGGCCACAGCTATTTAACATATCTATGAAACCAGTTAAAGGTTATAGATACGTTAAATGACCATTCCAGAGGTTAGCTTCGAAACTTTTGCTATGCAAAACAGCTCTCAATGGCGCTGCTCCATTTGTCCCTTCCCCCTCGGGTGGTGGTGGTGGGGGGTGAGGGCATCTTTATATTTCCTGGAAACCTGGAGTTCTGGACCCTGGACCCCATTCCAAATCTTTTTGCGGGGAGGCCTCCTGGCTGGGCCCTGTTACGGTATCACTGGGCTGAAATCAAGGTGCTGGCAGACAAATAGTCCCTCTGTAGGCTCCAGGGAAAACCCATGACTTTCCTCTTCCAGCCTTGGTGGTTGACAGCATTCCTAGGTCTGTGGGTCCATCACTCCATTTGCTGCCTCTGTGGTCATTTGCCGCCTCTGTGGTCATTTGCCTTGTCTTGTTTGTAATTTTCCTCTGCCTCTTTTTTATAAGTGTTACCGAACAAGAGGAGGTCCGAGGGAGGGGCAATACAATATTTGGCCCACCTAGGGATGCCCAAAACTGCTATACAACAGGGGCCCCTCCCAAAAACAAAATACTAAAATCTACTGGGCCCTTCTGTCCGCCGCCAATTGGAAAGACATCTCTCAATGCCAGAGATTTGTGAAAAGGAAACAAAATGTTTATTTAATGCTATTTAGGCCTAATGCCACCACTAAAATATCAAAGTCCTTTAGGGTATACACCTACATCCACACAGCGCTCCCTTCTCCCACTGTCCCAACTCCGGGTACCGTAAATCAGGAAAAGAGCACACGTCTGTGTTGCAGGCCGCTGGCACCGTCAGCTGTGTCACTGTGCAGGATCTCGAGTTAATCCAAAGTACTGTGGTACCCTCTCATGGTCCACTGGCAAGAGTCCTTTGTACCCAGTTCCAGTCAAAGTCTCTCTTGCTTTTTCAGGCCCTGCAGCCAAAGGGGGCACCCAAAGCTGCGTGGGCCTCTTCTACCAAAGCTGCAGGAGTCCGCACTCCACCAAAAGCATGTGGCTTTCTTCTTCACCTGGCTGCAGGGATCTCCATTCTGGCAAAGCTGCGTGGTTCTTCCCTTTCACCTGGGAAAGAGGGGGTCCACACCCTGCCAAAACCACGTGGCTCCCTCTTTCACCTCACCTAGAGGGGGTCCTCACTCTGCTGAAACCGAGTGGCTCTCTCTCTCAGGCCTTCTCACTCAGGAGCGCAGCCCCTCGTTATATCCTGAGTCCTCAAGCCCTTCTCACTCAGGAGTGCTGATCCTAGTTATATTCTCCTGAGTCCCAGTCCACTCACTCAGGAGAGCAGCCCTTAGTTACATTCTGAGTCTCTGCTCGTTCCTTCTCGAGTCCCCCTAGTTCTTTCTCTCTGGCCCCAAACTTGGCCACTGCTATTTAACATATCTATGAAACCAGTTAAAGGTTATAGATATGTTAAATAACCATTCCTCCAGAGGTTAGCTCCAAAACTGTTGCTATGCAAAATAGCTCTCAATGTCCTGGCTCCATTCATCCCTTCCCCCTGGGGGGGGGGGGGGGGGGGGCGGTGAGGACATCTTATATGTCTCTCTAATATTTCTATACACTTTGAATTCTGGACACCTTTCTAAATCTTTTGGGGGCCCCTCTGGCTGCACCCTGTATCATAAGGACCCTTGTGATTGCACTTAGGGTCCACCTGCACAGAACAATCTCTCCATCTCAAAATCTTTATTTAACAGACTAACAAAATCTCTAGAGTATTTGATCTCTAGTCACATCTGCAAAGATCCTTCTTCTAAATAAAGCAACAACTCAGGTTCCAGGGATTAGGACTTGATACCCGTGGAGACCATTATTTTGGCCTACTACAAACACTATGGTAGAAAAAAGTAGTACAATTTTATGGGGGATAATTTATTAAACTGTGTTTAAATACTTAAAATGTATGTATTTTTGATAGAAAAATACCATTGCTAGAAATTTATTCTAATAAAACAATTTATTCAATTAATAACTAATATATACTATTATGTAGAAATGGATACTACCCTAAAGTGATTATTTATAATAATGGAAAGTCAGAAACAGCTTAAACACCTAGTAATAAGATTGGGTTTATAAATTATGCATTTATTCAATAGAAATAAAGCAAGCATAAAATAATAATATAAATGTATTTTATAGACATGGAAAATGTACATGATAGTTTAAGAAAATCAGGTTACCAATACCAATAGTGTGCTTCCATTTAATATTAATTTGTGTGTATCCTTATGTGTTTGTATGTGTTTATATGTGTATATGTATGTACATGTTACAGAACAACAGGTCCGAGGGAGGGGCAATACATTATTTGGCTCACCTAGGGATGCCAAAAACTGCTAAAGAACAGAGGCCCCTCCCAAGGACAGAATACTAATATCTACTGGGCTCTTCTGTCCACCGCCAATAGGAAAGACATCTATCAATGCCAGAGATTTGTGAAAAGGAAAATGAAATGTTTATTTAATGCTATTTAGGCTTAATGCCTCCACTAAAATATCAAAGTCCTTTAGGGTATACACCTACACCCACACAGTTCCCGCTTCTCCCACTGTCCCAACTCCAGGTACCGTAAATCAGGAAAAGAACACATATCTGTGTTTTAGGCCGCTGGCACCATCAGCTGTATCACCTGTAGGCAGAATCTCTCATTAATCCAATCATGTGGCACCTTCTCATGGTCCACTGGCAAGAGTTCTTTCTACCAAGTTCTAGTCAAAGTCTCTCCTGCTTTCCAGGCCCCACAGCCAAAGGGGGCACCCCAAAGACACGTGGGTCTCTTCTACCACAGCTGCAGGGGTCAGCACTCTTACCAAAAGCATGTGTCTTTCTTCACCTGGCTGCAGGGATCTCCATTCTGGCAAAGCTGCGTGGTTTTTCCTTTCACCTGGGAAAGAGGGGTCTGCACCCTGCTGAACCCACATGGCTCCGTCTTTCACCTCACCAAGAGGGGGTCCTCACTCTGCTGAAACCAAGTGGCTCTCTCTTCACCTGGCCAAGCGGGAACCCTTCATTTCCCGGAGCCAGTGTTTTCCAAGCTCTCACACAGGCCCTCTTACTCAGGGGTGCAGCCCCTAGTTACATCTTGAGTCCCAGCCACTCCCTTCTTCCTTGCTCAAAACTTGGCCACAGCTATTTAACATATCTATGAAACCAGTTAAAGGTTATAGATACGTTAAATAATCATTCCAGAGGTTAGTTGCAGAACTGTTGCTATGCAAAACAGCTCTCAATGGCCCTGCTCCATTCATCCCTTCCCCCTGGGGGGGTGGTGAGGACATCTTTTATGTCTCTCCAATATTCTTATACACTTTGAATTCTGGACACCATTCCAAATCTTTTTTGGGGGCCCCCCAGGCTGTACCCTGTATCATACATACACATGTATCTTTATTCATGAAGCATAGACAATGAATGTACATCAAAATATTAATATTGATCATCTAAAGGTGAAAAAAATTAAAGTTTATTTTTCTAAAGTGAATGTGAATTGCCACAATAATTCCTTTAAGTTAAGGAAAAAGACTTTGCTTCTGGGAATGAAAAAATTTTGCTTCTGAACATCTCCCTGCAGGAAAAAAAAAAAAAAAAGAGCATAAAACCAGGATATAATACAAAAAGCACCAGCTTGAAATCAATGGAGAATGAAAACACTGATTCTGGTGAGAGTCCATCTTCAGAGAAGGGAAGTACCTATATAAAGTAAGTTCCTGTTTGCACAGCCTTTAAGCTCAGAACCTAATTGTATTTGACATGAGCATGCAAGGTGGTAAAGGTACAATTGGAAAAATTGCAATATTTTTGTCTTGAGTAACAAAAAAAAGCTAGGGAAACCATGACTCTAGAAGGTAGCAGGGTACATCCTAAAAGGGAAAGACCCAGAGAAAAAATCCCCAGATTCTTGACCCACATTTCTGATTCCTGAACTACACCTCCACAGAAACAGGATTTGTAAATCCAGTCAACATAATTGCCTGCTAAAACAAAAGAAGCAACGTCCGGGTAAAGAAAATACCAGAATACAGAATCTGCACAGGTTAACATTCACAATTCAAAATTATCCAATATGTGAAAAACCAAGAAAATGGATCACATTCTCAAGAGAAAAGAAAACCAACCAAATCTTCACCCAAGATAAACCAGATTTAGGAATTAATAAAAGAGGATTTTTAAATAGCTATTATAACCAGTCTAAATGAAGTGAAATAAAAATGTGCCCACAAAGAATTAAAAGAAGAAGAATCCAGACAGGAAATGAGAAAAATAAAAAGTACAAAATTGAGACCTGAAAAATACAATATCTGAAATGTAATATTCACTCTATTTTATCAAAGGGAAATGAAGAAAGAGTATAGAAATCTGAAAAAAATTATTAGAAATTGTCCAATGCAAGGACTAGAGAGAAAAAAAAGTTTGAAGACAAAGAATAGAGTCTCACAGTCTTGTTAGATAAAATAGTCTTAAATGTGTATGATTGAAATCCCAAGGTAGTGCAGGGAGAAAATTAAGCAGAAAAAAATATTTGAAGGCCTTGGCCAGGTAGCTCAGTTGGTTAGAACATCATCCTCATAGGCCAAGATTGTCGGTTCAGTCTCTAGTCAGGTCACATATAAGAATACAAGGAGCAACCAATGAATGCACAAATAAGTAAAAAACCAAAAATTTATTCTCTCTCTCTCAAAAATCAATTAATAAATTAAAAAAGAAGAAAAATATTTCAAGAAATAATGGCTTAAAATTTCTCAATTTTTATGACTGGCATAACTTATAGACACAATATGCTAAACACCTTCTGAATACAAAGCAGAATGAAAGCAAATAAGCCCATGCAAATGTACATTGTAATCAAGCTTAAAAAACTAAATTTAAAATGTGTATCTTATAGGCAGTAAGAGAAAAGGACATATTATATAGACAGAAACAATAAGTCACATGACTAAAAGCAAACTATTCATCCAAAATCACATAAGGCAAAAAAAGTGAATACTAACTTTAAAACACCTAAAAATAAAAACCTGTTCAGTTTGAATCCTATATCTAATAAAAATATTTTTCAAAATATGAAATAAAGATACTTTCACATAAAATTAAATGAAGAAGCTCTAGTATCAGAAGATTTCCCTCCTCTAAATGCTTACCCAATTTCTTGAGGCTGAAGGACAATCATACCAAATGAAAACTCACATTATAAGCCCTGGTTGGTGTGGCTCAGTGAATTGAGTGTTATCTACCAACCAAAGAGCCTCTGGTTCGATTCCCAGTCAGGGCACATGTCTGGGTTGTGGGCCAGGTCCCCAGTAAGGGATGCTGGAGAGGCATTCCCTTCCCCTCTCTAAAAATAAATAAATAAAATATTAATTTAATTTTTTATTGTTGTTCAAGTACAGGAAATGTCTTCATTTTTGTGCCACCACTTCCCCCAGCCCCACCAACCCTTCTGTCATACACTCAATCCTACCTCTCTTTGGCTTTGTCCATAGGTCCTTTACACATGTTCCTTAATGACCACTCCCCTTACTCCCCTTATCACTTTCCCTCCTCCCCTCTGGCTACTGTCAATTTGTTCTTCATTTTCTGTCTCTGGTTCTATTTTGCTCGCTTGTTTGTTTTGTTGACTAGGTTCCACTAATAGGTGAGATCATATGGTATTTGTCTTTCACCCCCTGGCTTATTGCACTCAGCATAATGCTTCTCTACTGAGAAGAGTGGGAGCTCCTTCTTTCTTTCTGCTGCATTTAGTATGTTAAAAAAAAAGAAAGAAAGAAAACTCATATTATCAGACAAAAAACATCAGAAGTGGTTAATAGGTAAGCATATATAAAAAATTTTAGTTTTGCTTTTCTCCTTTTTTTTATAAACCATATATATGTTTAAAGAAAAAAATAAAACACTGTTTTGTGGAGTTTATCCCATAGGTAAATCTAATTCATCAAATACATGTTTAAAAGATGAAACAAAAAGACAGGGAATAAATAGTCGCAAGATTTCTGTATTTTACATGAAGCTACGTAATGTTAACTTCTAGGCAGAATGTGAAAATTTAAGAATTTTTTGTGTAATTCTCAATGCAGGCACTGAAATAACAATACAAAGAAATATCATTAAAAGGTCATAGAAAAATTAAAATAAAAAAATTTTAAATAGTCAAAAATGTTTTAAAGACCAGAATGAAAGAAGTTACAAAAAAGTGTGGGAAAACAAGTAATGCCAAAGGTTAAAGACAGAGATCTTAAAAGCAGCAGGGAAAAGCATTTACTACAAGGGAGCTCCCATAAGACTATCAGCTGATTTCTCAACAGAACTTTTGCAGGCCAGAAGAAATTAGCAAGAAATATTCGGTGATGAAAACCAAGGACCTATAACTCTACCCAGCAAAGCTATCATTTAGAATTTAAGTACAGATAAAGAGCTTCTCAGACAAGAAAAAGCTAAAGGAGTTCATCACTACCAAGTCAGTGTTACATAAAATGTTAAAAGATCTTTAAGAAGGAGAAAAAATATATATATATATATATAATATTAATGATAAGACAGCCATAAAAATATCTATCAACAACTACTTTAAATGCAAATGGGTTAAATGCTCCAGTCAAAAGCTGTATCATGACTGAATGGATAACAAACAAGACCCTTATGTGTGCTGTCTACAAGAGACTCACTTCAGATCAAAAGACACAATCTGAAAGTAAAAGAGTAGGTAAAATATTTCATGAAAATAGAAACATAACAAAATAAATGCTAAGGGTAATAAGCCAGTCAGAGAAACTCAAGTGCTGTATGATTTCACCGAATGTGGAATCTAATGAACAAACTGAACTAACAAATAAAATAGATACAGACTCACAGAGATCAGCCTGACACCTCAGGGATGGAGGAGTGAAGGAACTGAGCAAAATAGAAAAAAGAGAAAGAACTCTCGGATACAGATAACAGTGTGGAGAATGCAGCAGGGAGGCAGGTGGGTGGAAGTGGAAGAGAGTGTAGGGGTGATAAATGCAGGGGTGATGGGAAAAAATTAAATAAACATACATTATGTGAAAAAAGCTGGGAAGGCAATATTTATGCTAGACAAAACAGACTTTAAAACAAATGCTATAACAAAACGTGAAGAAGGAACCAGCAGCCCCACTTCTGGGTATTGTTTACCCAAAGATACCCAAAACACTAAGTCAAAAAGACATCCATATGTTTTTTGCAGCATTATTTACAAAAGCCAACATATGAAAGCCACTTGTTGCCCATCAGTAAGTGAATAAATAAAGCAATGGGTGCATATATATAGTGGAATATGATTCGGCCATAAAAAGAAGAAAATCTTGCCATCTGCAACAACATGGATGGACCTAGAGAGTATTTTACTATGCTAAGTAAAGTAAATTAGACAGAGAAAGACAAATGCCATAGGATTGCATTTATACGTGGAATCTCAAAAATAAAATAAATAAATCAGCATAACAGAAACATTTTGATGGTTGCCAGATGAGAAAAGAGTTGGATAAAAAAGGTGAAGGAATTTAGAAGTACAAATTGGTAGTTATAAAATAGTCATGGGGATATAAAGTACAGCATAGGGAATATAGTCAATAATATTGTAAAAACTATGTATGGTGTCAGATGGGTACCAGATGTATTAGGGTGATCACTTCATAAGTTACATAAATGTCTAATCAAGGGGATCTACACCTGAAACCAATATAACATTATATATCAACTATAAATTAAAAATTAAAAAAATTAAAAACCCAAAATGAAATGGTAGATCTAATCCTGGCCATATCGGTAATTATACTAGACATTGTCTAAACACTCATATTCAAAGAAAGTGTCATGCCCTGGCTGGATAGCTAAGTTAGTAGTAAAAATTATTTCATACATCAAAAGGCTGAGGGGTCAGTTCCCAGTGAGGGCACATACCTAGGTTGTTGGTCCCCAGTTGGGGGCATTGCAAGAGGCAACAGATCAAAGTTTCTCTCTCACATCAATGTTTCTCTCTCTCCCTGCCTCTCTCTCTAGAAATTAATAATAAAAAATATATCCTCAGGTGAGGATATAAAAAATAAAAAAGTAAAATAGAGTATCAGAATGATTTAAAAAGAAAAAAAGACCCAAATATATATGTCTATAGAAAATGCACTTTAAATATAAAAATACATATGGGCTGAAAATAAATGCTTGGGGAAAATAAAACACAGTATATAGACAGTAACATAAAACTGGAATAGCTAGTTTCTGGATACCCATCTATGTGAGTATTACTCCAACATCTTTCTGATGGTTCCTGTCTTCAATAATTGGTGTGTGAGGTCAACCAGGACGGCTCTTGCACATAGTTTGTCCTGCATCACCAGCCTCAAGCTCATCCTGCAATCTTCCAACCCCACTTCTGTTGATTCATTTGAATTCATGCCTCAACTGTCTTTGAAATTCAAAACTTTTCCTTTATTTTAGTAAATTTCTATATCATTAACATACCTCAAATATCATTTCTAAAATATTCATTGAACATCAGTTGTGTTGCAAGGTTTGGTGCTAATGCTATAAGACTAGAAAGATGACTAAGGGAACCATCTTAGTCTTTGTGAAATGAAGCACAAAGTAAACAAGAACAAATAGAGCTTCTTTGCTTGCTATCTAATAAGGATAAGCGGAGTACACACAAATTATAAAAATTATTTATTATAGATGAGGCACCATAATACTCAATACCTAAGATTTTCAAGTGGGAGTCAAGAATTGTATGATTTTTTTAATCCAAACATATTCCACTGGAGAGTCTGTATGCCCACACCACCCCTACCTCCCACAAAGAGAGGGGGACATACTGCTATAGTAGTTTATTACCTTTGATGGGAGAGTGTCATATTCCTCATATGTTAGAGCTTAAAAATGAATAATCATTTTCTAAATATACATATAGCAATGACATATTGGAGTTTAATATGAAGTGCAATGTAGTAATGTAGTGAATACTATGATACATTTAATGCACATTCTATCATTTTGAGTTTTGACTCCTTTGACCCAAATTCCATGGTTATATTTTCAACAGAGCACAAAAAACAGCCACTGATTCATTGACACATATAAATGTCTTGAGAAAATTTGAATTATGTATATAAATCCCTGAGCTAAATAACCTAAATAGAGCATTAGGGGTTACTCCTATAGAGAAAAATATATAACTTGAGTCCGAGTTAATTAAGTGACCCTTGGAGACTTTTGGGACTGTAACACCCTGTATAACTGTCTGTGTCCTGAATTGCCAAATATTGTAAAATTTGGTTTCCAGGTTAGATAAATTGTTTTCACAAGCTTTTCTGGTATTTAAATAAAAGCACAAACTATTAACTACCATATTTTCATTTGGAAAGAAAAACACTCATGGATTAATTATTCTCAGTGTTAATACAAAAATTGGGACTAGAATGAGACAAATGCTAGTCACACACTGCCCCCCAGTCCAAAACAACAAAAAAACCTAGTATATTCACATAGGTGAAAATCAAACTTCTATCATTTACCTGGTAGCAACCATCCCAATAATAGGGGTTAGTGCTCCCGTCTAGCTGCAGAGACCCAAATTTGCATTTGGTCTAAAAAACTAAACAACAGAAAATGAAACAGAAGCAAGAATGTTAAAGAGACTCTGGTTGATCATTAATAGAGTCAAATATTTTCAGTTACTTGAGTTGTGCTAATATCATACTGGGTCATCAGTTGATTGGGTAGTTTAGTCCAAGAGCTGGCCAATCCTCAAAGAGGAAAGAAAACAGTGATAGCTATTCTACTGAATTATAGTCAGATAGGTATCAGCTCTGTAGCTACAGCTACAGAAATATTGAGTAGAGATGGAGGTTACTTTGAAAATGGTAACTTTAGGTATCAAATCAATATTCACACGTACATAGCAAAGTATCCTATAAAAATTGGACACTGTTGGATTTTTTAAGCTGATTTTTAAATGTTAAATCCATAAATACTTATGACCATTTACATTTTAAAACTTTTGCCTTTAAATGTTAAAATCTGGTATTTGTAACAAGATGATATTGGGAAGCTTTCTATTAAATTGCTCTGATTATTTCAGTTTTTACAGGGCAAGTTATTTTTTCCTGCTCTTTTCTAATTATAAATGTAACATAACTTGAACAATACAGAAGTGCCAAAAAGCAGGAAGAATTCTCCCATAATCCCACCATCCAAAGGCCACTACATTGCTCATTTAGATATATTTTCTTCTAATCTTTCCCTTTACATTTAAATATAGGTAAGATTATGGTGGGCCATTCATGCATTATATCTGTGGCTTATACTAACTTTTTCTTTGTACTTATTTAAAAGGCAAACTCTTCACATGCAAACATTATTAGTTTAAAATCATGACAGTGTGTACTTAAAAAAATTCTTTAAATTTTTTTCAGATAGTGTTAACAAAAGACTGGAAATATACTGCCAGCAGTCTATCATGCCAATGCCTTACTTGAAAAACCTGACATCAAAGATGTTTTTCTTTATCTACTCAAATATGACCAAAATTTTCTCTCCAAAGAAGTTTCAGAAGAAAAAAATTCATGGATGACCTGCTATTTTTTGCATAGCTTACTTAAGGTGATTCATTAGCATCATTAGCAATAAACTCTTGAAATAAAGAATTTTTTAAAAATATTTTGAGTTTATTGATCACTTAACTTTTAAAACATTACTATAGTTGAATATTAAAATGAAAAGAATATTATGATTATAGTCCTTCTCTCTTTTACTACTTTGTATAAAATGCCAGCAGTGAATTCATTCACTGGCCCCATTAAGAGGTCTGACACTGACCACCACCCCTAGGATGATGTTCAAAATCCTCATATGCTTCTTCCTTGTAATGGTGCCATCCTTCTTGATTTGGATCAAAGTGCAGCAGTTCTACCTGGTCCATTTCATCAGTCTCTTCTGCTTCTTCCTTTCAGGAAGGAACTTTTCCAGCAAAGAAAGTTTATCAGGAGAGAGAAAGACATTCTCAGGAAAGTTTACATTAAATTTGATAGATGATTAAGCAACATGTAAAAGCCACAATGGAAGGAAGATAGTTTGAGAGAAGAAGATTCTAGAAGTTCATATTGACAAAGTAATGAAAGATGGCCAGAAGATAACATTCCATGGTGAAGGAGACCAAAACCCAGGATTGGAGCCAGAAGGCAGTATCATTGTTTTAGATCAGAGGAACCACACTGTTTTCACCCCATGAAGAGAAGACTTTTTCACATGTATGGACTGCTCCTGTCTAGCTGGTCCAAGCATTGTATAGCTTCCAGAAGCAAATGGCTACTTTTGACAACCAAACAATAGTCATCAGCTCTTAACCAGGTCAGATTGGCAATCATGGAGATATCAAGTGTGTGCTAAATGAAGGCATGCCAGTTTATCGTAGACCACATGAAAAGAATTTTTTATTGTTACTATGCTGTTTTTTTTTTAAGAGCTAGTCAGGAAAGATAACACATCCACGCATTTTGGTATAAAAATCTAATATCTCAAAAGTATCAATTCTGAGGACCTAAATGACACCTAGTGGGTGACTATGTCTTTCCCCTTAGGACCGAGGAGTAGTTAATCCCCAAAACAATAACCTCAGCTCAGGAAAGCAGGCAAGAAAGTTGGAAATGAGCCAGATGATCCCAAGATGTTAAGATTGAAAACATTCCAGAGCCCTGCATCTGGAAGTGTCTACTGCCAAACCTGTCTCATCTGTAACAAAAGTGATAAATTTCTTTTCAGAAGAGAGAAAACCAGAAAAGGGAAAAATAATATTACATAGTCAAGTTTTTAGCATGCTAGGACCATTCTTCTCTGTGAACTATCTGTTTACTCACTGGAACCAAGAAAAGACTGAAAAGAACCCAGAAATTCAGAAATTGAAACTAGAATACTAGTAAAATTCAAAAGACAAAGCAAGTTACAAGGATATATAAATTAAGCTGATTGGAAAGAACATTGTTTTGTTTATTCTCCCCCCATCCCTTCCCACAAGCAATAAATAAGATAAACAGTGCACCCTCCTGGTCAAAATACAAAACTAACAATTCAGATCAAAGTCTAGTCTCGAGCCTCCTCTAGTCCCTTAGGTACAATCTCAAGAAAAGTTCCTGGTTTCCTCATTTGGTGAGAGAGTTTATAGTAATGACTTCACCTGCAGACTTTTTTGAAGTGATAAATGACTAACATGCAACTAATCTCTGTAAGAGAGTTTTATCAATCTGAATGAGCAAGGAAAAGTAAAAAGACCTCTAGTGCTGCATTTGCTTAATATTTAGGTGGGTGTCTGTTGCTCCATGAATGCCCCGATATTCTTGGAGCTTTTCTTTGAGGCCTTGAATGTGATAATACTTATTAAATGCTCAAAGAATAAATCAATCAAGCACATTTCTGAAACTGTCTTTCAGTAAAATTCAAAAACCAGTTCTATTTTGTCACAAGTGCAATAGCTCTAAACGTTTCAAAGAAGGAAGTTCAAAGTATGAAAATGCTTAGCCCTTCTTGTTACAATTTTTTTTTACAGGTTTGTTAACATCACCATAGAGTTGATGAGCAACAGAACCTGATCTATGTAGAGCCAATTGTTATCAAGTGAAGGCCATCATAAATTACTATTGGAAAACTCTCTGCACACTTGCTTTGATGGAGCATTGAATGAAAGGTAGTTTATAAACAGCTCTGTATGAGAAAGGATGTTTCCAGCCCACCTATCCACTTCTGCGATCTATGGGTGGTGGAAGGCACCAAGGGAAATCATTGAGCATCTCCTAAGAATAAAAGAAAAGTGCTTCAGAAAGTCTTAGTTCCATTTTTGGAAATAACAGTTGCAAATGTTTTCAAAATGTTGAAGGGCTTCAGGACAGGGGACAGGAGTTCCTGGAGTAATTTACAAAGCAAAAATCTGCTGCATCCCAAACCCAAATAAAAATATGTTGCACAGTGAGCCTTGCTTCCCTTTACATATGCTCATGTTAAAATTTGGTATGTTCAGAGTATGTCTTCACATATTATCCTTTTTTGTTTATATATTTGAAAGTATCAAAAGACTCAAAATAACATAAAGTCAGCAATATTTACAAAGCATTTATTGCAATATAGCCACATTTCAGTCCTTTAAAAAAGTGTCCATGGTTATCTTACTACCCTTAGTCGCCTTGCAGCAGGTCTCTTACCTCTCTGAGAACTGTTTCCTGCCTCAACCACAATCTCTTAGAGTTAAGAAGGCTAAGAATTAATGTCTCAGTAAATGGAAGCTCATTCTTTAGCACTGTGTTGGCATTATGCTATATTTCAAAATACATATTTGCCACAAGCCATATCCTAATATATAATGCATTACATGATCTGTTCAGGCAATAATTCATCTGTCAGACATCTTAAAACCATACAAGAAATACTCAGTGTTAGCAAAAATAAATTTTACACACTGACCAAAATTTAGGGACATTCTTGTAAGGAGCCTGTCATACACTACTCCCCAAACACACCAGTGAAAAATCACCACATTGACCATATACACTAGAGATAACTATTAGACATTCTAGAGCTAAAAACAGTCTCAAAGAATCATGAATACTGATTTCTAAAAATAGGCATTAGTTTGAAACTCTTTGCAAAAATTACCTCAGCCACAGGAAAGCAATGAAAGCAGGAAAGAACATCTCTTCTAAAAATCTGCATACACACACACACCCAGAGGTTTCCTAAGACACATTGGGGATTCAATTTTTAGCAATAAATCATGTTGCCTATGAAGATTTCTTCCAGTAACCAAACCAAGCAGATACTTGACACTGTAATGCTAACACAAAAAATTTATCACAGTACAATGATAAGAAGCAAAGTTCACCAACAAAAGATCCAGACGTGATAGGAATTTTAGCAGGATGTAATAAAAAAAATAGTGAAGAACGGAAACTCCCTGGAAATGAAAGCCTCCACTCTCTGTCTCATTGGAGCAGCAGAAGAAATACCTTTAAAACTGAAAGATGTAGCCACAGGGGGCAACCTCGGGTTAACATTTCTTGACATAGAGATGAAACTGAGAACCATGAAAGCAAAGGTTTCCAGAAAAAAATAATTTGCATCCCCAAACCTTGAGTACACAGGCAATGAAAGTATTCATATATCATAAAACACTATGCCTATCACAGAAACCCCTGGATTCATGGGCAATAAACTGAAAATAGTATCCATATCAAATGAAAGCTGAAAGTGAACATTAAGAAACAGCAGGCCAGCTTTACAGAGTTAGAATGTTGTGATCAGGAAATGATATAAAATGAGGTAATTGAGGAGTAACCATGGACCGATGGAGGAGATTTATCTGAAAGAGGTCAGGCCCAGTAAACATTTTATAAAATTAACCTAGAGGTCTGTCAGAAGTTAAATAGACAACACGATCAGTAAAGACTTTTAAGACAGCCATTATATGAGGGAGGACCAAAAAAAAAACCACAAAAACCCAGAAGTTATTTATAAATAATTGTGAATTCATTCTCACATGTTTAAACTTTAGTCACCTTCAAAATACTCTCCATTTGATGCAATACATCTGTTGAGACTTTTTTCCACTGCTCGAAATAGTTTTTGAACTCAATGATTTTGATGTCTCTTAGTGCTTCCGCCATTTTTTGTTTGTTTGTTTTGTTTTGTTCTAGAACCATCACCTAGCAGGAGGAGCCTGTACTGCAAGGGGTTCATTCTCCAGAAGATAATTTCTTGTGAGGGAGGAGGTCCCCCCTCATATAGCACTGCATGAAAACTTAAAGATGAGGTATGTAATTATAGAAGTAATGGCAAAATCTATAACAAGATACAAAAGTTTGACAACACACTAAGTTCCTGTGGTAGGTGTTGATAGCATGAGAAAGAATAAAAAGGCACTATCTTAGCCCTTTAGGAGCACTGGAATTAATGGTTCTAGAATGCTGTATTCCTTACAGAAATCCTACGAGGTAGATATTATCACCTCTATTTTACAGATAAGGAAATGAGATACAGAGAAGTTAAGTATCTTGCCATAGATGCACAGCTATAAAATTGCTAAGTCAGAAATCTAAGCACGTGATTTTTTCACTAAATCCCATTTTCTAGATTATAGAATAATCTGACTTCCGGACAAGATGGAGGTATAGGTGGAAACATTGTGCCTCCTTGCACAACCAAGTTTAAAGACAACAAAGTTTTAGTAACAAAAATGCAACCAAAACACAGAAACTTGAATTGTACGGAAGTCCAACGACAACGAACCATTCAGCCAGACCAGTAAGAGGGGTGGCGTCAGCAGCTGGCAGAGCGGGGTCAGGCAGGAAAAAGTGGCCTGACTGACCCAGGAGCAGAGGTGGCAGTTGGCAGATCCCAGGCGTGGGATGGCAACAGGAGGACCCAGTACAGGCGCAAGGCAGCTGGCTGACCAGAGTCACACATCCACACTCAGATAAACCAGGTGAAGGAGCAAGTAGTGAGACAGACTGAGCAGGCTAGGGCTCGAGCAATGGGAATTAAAGCCTAAAAGCACCAATTGGAAAAACTTTCAGGGTTGAGGTGCCGGGAGAAGCTCCCGGGCTCACAGAGAGTTTGTTGGAGAGACCCACAGGGTCCTGGAGGGTGCACAAGCCCACACACCCGGGAGTCAGCACCAGGGGGGCCGGTTTGCTTGTGGGAAGCAGCAGAGGGGACCAAAACCTGAGAAAAAGCGGAACAAACGCATTGCCCCTCTCTGACCCTGCCCCCCACATATAGCATCACAACCCAGCAACCTGGGTCACCCTGCCCTGGTGAACATCTAAGGCTTCGCCCCTCATAGATAACAGGCATGAACAAACCAAAACATTATAGGTCAAGAAGAACAACTCAAAGCCCCAGAGCCAATACTTCTAAGCAACCAAGAGATAGTCAACCTATCAAATGCATACTTCAAAACCCTGGTGATCAAGATGCTCACAGAACTGGTTGACGTTAGCCACAAATTAGAGGAACAAATGAAGGCTAAACTAACTGAAATGAAGGGAAATGCATAGGGAACCAATAGTAATGGAAAGAAAATGGGGACTCAAATCAAGGGAGTGGACCAGAAGGAAGAAAATAGATGACCAAACAGAAAAGGATGAAGAAACAAGAATTCAAAAAAATCAGGAGAGGCTTTGGAACCTTCAGCACATCTTTAAATGTTCCAATATCCGAATTATAGGGGTACCACAGGGGGAAGAGGAAGAGCAACAAGTGGAAAACTTATTTGAACAAATAATAAAGGAGAATTTCCCCAATCTGGGAAAGGAAATACACTTCCAGGAAATCCAGGAAGTTCAGAGAGTCCCAAAGAAGTTGGACCGAAGAAGGAACACACCAAGGTACGTCATAATTACATTAGCCAAGATTAAAATGAAGGAGAGAATTCTAGAAGCAGCAAGAGATAAGGGGACAGTCACCTACAAAGGAGATCCCATCAGACTGTCAGTGGATTTCTCAAAAGAGACCTTACAGGCAAGAAGGGGCTGGAAAGAACTATTCCAAGTCATGAAATCCAAAGACCTACATCCAAGATTGCTCTATCCAACAAAGCTTTCATTTAGAATGGAAGGGCAGATAAAGTGCTTCCCATATAAGACCAAATTCAAGGAGTTCATCATCACCAAGCCCTTATTATATGAAATGTTAAAAGGACTTATCTAAGAAAAAGAAGATAAAAATATAAAGAGTGAAAGGACAGCAAGCTCACAGTCATTAACAACCACACCTAAAACAAAAGCAAACTAAGAGGACAGCTAGATCAGGAGCAGAACCAGAGAAGTGGAGATCACATGGAGGGTTAGCAACAAGGGAGTGGGGGAGGGGCGTGCAGGGTGGAGGGTAATGAAGGGGGTAATGGGACAACTGTAATGGCATAATCAATAAAATATATTAGAAAATAAATAATTAAAAAAGGAATAATGTGAGGCATTTTTGCAAAGTAGCAACCCACACAAAATAGCATATGATATGTTAAAACTAAGAAAATTTGATCAAATGTAGCATAGATACATGTACAAATATAATGGAGTACTAATTTTGTATCCTGGACATCAGTGCTGGAGCTGATCAGAAAAGACAGGGATCAAAGGGGACAGAAAGTAAAGCAGTGGAAGAGAGGGTAACTTCCTGGGAAGGGAACATATGTGCATATAGGAAACCGAGCATAACTGGTTCATGGGGCAGAGAGCAGAATGGTCTGACCAGAATTGAGTTAGGAAGGGACACCACTGAGAAATGCAACATGGGCAGGTCATACAGAACCTGGAGAACTGGGTAAGAAAGTTGAAATCTGATGTCTTGGAAAGGAGGAAGTTCCTAAAGGTTTCTGAGCAGAATTTCTACTGCCTCACTCACTGCATTCTAAACCTGTCCTTATATTAATTTTCTACTGCTGCTGTAACAAATTACCACAAGCCTAGTAGATTAAAACAACACAAATTCAATATTTTACAATTCAATCTGACATGGCCTCACTGGATTAAACCAAGGTGTCAGCAGGGTTGCATTCCTATCTGGAGGCTGTGGAGAATTCCTTTTCTTGACTTTTCCAACGTTTAGAGGGTGCCTGCCCCCTTTTGGCACCTGGCCTCCTTTTTTTCATCTTCAAAGCCAGCAATCTTGCATTTCTCTGATCGTACTTCTGTAGTTGCATCTCCCTCTCATCACAGCCATAATTGTCTGCTTCACAGGATTCATGTGATTACCAGATATTCTCTCTCTGGTTAGGTTCCTTAACATTAGTCATATCCGTAAAGACCCTTTACCATATAAGGGAGCATATTCACAGGTTCCAGGCAGTAGGACATGGACATTCAGGGGGCCATTATTTTGTCAACCAGGCAGACTCCTATCACCTGCCCACTCTCATATCTCTGGCCCTCTGTGCCTATAATGATCTTTTTCTCTGTACTCTGGATAACCAGTCTTCTGCTCAAAACCTCAGTGGCAAACACCACTTACTGAACACCAAACTGCTTAGCTTGGTATCACTGTCAAATAGCTGAATAGAGGAATGTGTGTAAAGCAGTGTGTTAGAGAGAAAGATGAAGGTGAGACAGAGACAGTGGTCTGATGAGTGAGAGGCAGTGAGCATGACCTGGAGTTGATTGGTGGCAGAGAGGCATACTGTGGCTTCAGAGCCAGACTCCATCACTGGGAGCTGTGATACAGGGTAGTCATGTCATCTCTTTGATCTCCATTGCCTGATCTATTAAATGGGGATACTAACTAAGTACCTTCTTCACTAGGTTGTTGTAGGAATAAAGACATATAGATAATTAAATACACAGCAAGTACTTGGCTCATAGCAGATACTCAGTAAATGTTATTTCTCTGTTCTTTCCCAATACAAGAAAAAAAAAACAAAGCAAGCAAATTACAGTGACCAATTCATGAAAACCATCAGAAAGATGCAGATGTATTAAACATTAAGCTTAGTTCAGGATAATTGCTCTTTCCACATGGGTAGAAAACACCACATTGCTTCTCTTTATGATGTATAACCATATTGCTATAGAGAACTAATGAAAATGGCATCAGTAATGAATATTTAATTGAAAATTACAATCTAGAGAAACAGATCCCAAATGAAAGTGGTAAGTACAAAATGAAAGTTTTTAAGTATGTTTGTATATATGTGTGTGTAATATCATCTGTAAAAGTCAAATGTATTCATACTAATGGAGCATTAGAAAATTTGTTGATTATTAATTTATCAATTCATTGAAAAATAATCATTGAATGTTTTTTATGTGTGAGGTGTAGTACTAGACACTTGAGATACATTTTACCCTCCTCGAACTTAACTCCAGAAAGGACGATACACATTATAATAAGTATAAGTGAACTAGTTTCTCCCCCAATATTTTTTCATGGCCCCTTAACATCACTTACTGAACACCAAATTGCTTAGCTTGGTATCACTGTCAAATAGCTGAATAGGGGAATGTGTGTAAAGCAGTGTGTTAGAGAGAAAGATGAAGGTGAGACAGAGACAATGGTCTGATGAATGAGAGGCAGTGAGCATGACATGGAGTTAATTCGGTGGCAGAGAGGCATACTGTGGCTTCAGAGCCAGACTCTATCACTGGGAGCTGTGATACAGGGAAGATATATATATATATATATATATATATATATATATATATATATATATATGCAGGGAAGTCATTTATATAAATAAAACTTATATGCAATCCAAATTATATTTTAACCTCATAAGTTTTTCATATTAAAACAGAAAAAAGCCTTAAAATATTACACCAAGGTAAAACCTCCAAACAAGACAGGAAGCCTTATTAGTCAATTACACTTAAGAATATGTATATGCAGAGAAGTATGCTATTTATTTTATACCCCCATCACTTTTTAAAATGTTTAGAAATAGCTACAAAATTCCATATATGCAATATAGAACAAAGAATATGTAAATACAGACAAAAGAAAGGAAGAAAGCAAAAGAGAGAGGAAAACAGAGAGAGAGGGATAAAGTAGAAGGAAGGAAGGAAGGAAAGAAGGAAGGAAGGAAGGAAGGAAGGAAGGCAGGCTAAATAAAAACAACAGTAGGAAAACAAGATGAATCCTAGAACACATCTTTCTTTTTTTGAAAGGTACTGGAAATTTGGCTCTGAGTTCCTTAGCAGGCAAAGCAAATAAGGAACATGATTGCTAACAATAGTCACAGGATTCTAAAAATAAAAATAAACATGCGCTTAAAGAGAAGGATGCTTTTACTTGCTCCAAGATTAAGAGGACTCTCTCCCACAGATTGTCACAACCCCTGTAATACTACATCTTTGACAGCATTGAGTAGTCAGCTGTAACTGGTTCACAACTGGCTTGGGGAAGGGGCACTGATTTGAGGCACTCTGGTGTAAGTAGTGTGAATACTTTAACCATGGCCAATTTCAAGCTACCAAAATTATGTAGTCTGTGAACTTGGAGTTGAGAAGAGAGAGGCAATTGCACATCGTATATAGCAGTTCCTTCATACAGATATAACAGATATAAATATCTTAAAAACCCATAGATAATTATAAAATGCAGTCAAATAATTACAAAGTAATGAGTTTTAAATATTTTTACTGCTTTTTAAAATATAATTCGTCTTGAGACTTCTGATCAAGATAGAAATATAGGTAGATATGCTTTGCCTCCTCAAGCAACCACAAAAAAATTACAATAAATCTGAAAATAAAAAACACCCAAAATTGTCAGAAAATCAAACTGTATGAAAGTCTAACAACCAAGGACTTAATAAAGAAGCCATGTTCACCCAGATGGGTGAGATGGGTGGAGATGGGGAGGCAGAGCAGAGAGGTGAGGAGATGCAGTGTGGTGCAGAGAGAGGCACCAGTGGTGGGCACAGGTGGTCCCACACTCACATGTGGTAGATAAAAATTGGGAGGGATACCTTCAGAGTGAACAATTCCAGCCATAGGCCAGATGACACAAATCAGTGCTCCAGTGCTGGGAATATAAATCCCCATGTCTGTCTGTAAAAAACAGTGGGGGATGAGGTAGTGGAAGAAACTGCTGGATTTCCAGGAAACTCCGCAGTTTTAAAACAAATGCAAATCCACCCACTCTGGAATTCAACACCAGGGGAATAGCTGGAAGGGCACCAGGCACCATTTGGTAAAGTGACTGGAAATGGAGCAAGTGCCAGGCAAACCCCCAGAAGCGAGGCAGTGGCACAGTCCCCTTTCTGAGTTCTCTTCTAATACATAGCCACAAAGCAATGAAGCAGGATTGCCCTACCCTGGTGACCACCTAAAGCTCTGCCCCACACAATTTACAGGTTCTTTTTACAGGGAGTCAAAGTAGTTCTACCTCATACACAGAAACAAACCCAGGGAGACTACCAAATTGAGGACACAAAGAAAAATGGCCTAAATGAAGGAAAAGAACAGTGCCCCAGAATAGAACTAAGCAAAATGAAGATAGCCAACCTATCATATGCAGAGTTCAAAACACTGATGATAAATATGCTCAGAAAACTCAATGAGTATGGTAAAAAAAATAAATAAAGGAAGAAATGAAGGTCACACTAAGTGAAATAAAGAATAATCCATAGGAAACCAACAGAAAAGGGAAGAAAGCTGGGATCCAGACCAATGATTTGGAACATAAGGAAGAGGTAAACATTAAACTTGGGCAGAAACAAGAAATAAGAATTCAAAAAAAAAAAAAAAGCAATAGTCTGGGGAACCCCTGAGACATCTCCAAACATGCCAATATTTGAATCATAGGAATGCCAGAAAAAGAAGAGGAAGAGCAAGAAATTGAAAACTTATTTGAAAAATCAATGAAAGAAAACTTTCCTAATTTGGTGAAGAAAATAAACATACAAGGCCAGGAAGCACAGAGAGTCTGAAACAAGTTGGACCCAAACAGGACCAAACACAAACACATCCTAATTAAAATGCCAAAGGTAAAAGATAAAGAGAGAATCTTAAAAGCAGCAAGAGAAGAGTGTTACCTACAAAGGAGTACTCAAAAACATCAGCTGATTTCTCCAAAACAAAATCTTGCAGGCAAGAAGGGACTGGCAAGAATTATCCCAATTGATGAAAAGCAAAGACCTACAACCTAGATTACTCTGTCCAGCAAAGCTATCATTTAGTATGGAAGGACAGATAAAGCACTTCCCAGACTAGGTAAAACTAAAGGAATTCATTATCACCAAGCCAGTATTATATGAAATTTTAAAGGGACTTATTTAAGAAAAAGATCAAAACTATGAACAGTAAAAAGTCAACAAGTTCACAACTATCAACAACTGAATCAAAAAAAAATTAAAACTAAGCAAACAACCAGAACAGGAATAGAGTCACAGGTATGGAGATCATCTGGAGGCTTATCAGCTGGAAGGGGGAAAGGGAAGAATGGGGAAAAAGGTATAGGGATTAAGAAGCATAATTGCTAGTAACAAAATAGACAGGGGGAAGTTAAGGATAACACAGGAAATAGAGAAACCAAAGAACTGAACTTATGTGCATGACACATGGACATGAACTAAAGAGGGGGATTGCTAGAGGGAAGGGGGGTACTAGATGGAGGGCTACAAAGAAGGAAAAATTAGAACAACTGTAATAATGCAATCAATAAAATATACTTTAAATAAGTAATAACAAAAATATAATTTGTTTTATTACAATTTTTTGTAACTTAATTGTTAACATGGGTTGAATATCTCTATCTACACAGTGAATTTCCCATGGTTGTTTAACAATTCTCAACTTGGGCTTATAGTCCAACACCAAAGAACAATTCAGTGAGAGTGAGTTGATAAAAGGCCAAATCAACATAAGCCTACAGGACCAGAATCATCTACATAAAAATGGTAAAAGTTTAGGTGTAATGATTTTAACATTGGTGTCTTCAGTACACTGGATGGCTGCAGCTGAGTGACAGAGAAAGAAGTGGAGTTCTAGCCACACCCCAGAATGATAGCTCAGAGCTGTGTCATAGACACACAGTGAGCAGCTTCAGTAACAAAGTGAATTGCACCATGAATCCTCTCCCCTGTTCATGTCTGAGGAGAAAAACTGGAAGCTACTGATCTTCATATATGAATGGAGCAGTGACTTTTTAGAACACTTTTCAGTGTAAATGTAGGTAAGAAGCTGAGCTTAGTAAGAACAGGTCAAAGGGGCTTTTGAGAGTATGTCCTCTGCCAGAAGCCTGGAAGATAAATCCCCTAGTCAGCTGGATGCAGGAGGCCTGAGTTGGTGTCCTCTTATGAAATTCAAGAAACCTCCCAGAATATTTGCCTGCCCAGACTACCTTACCTATGCACTGAGGCCAACTGAGCTAATGCATCTGGTCATTGTAGCACCCTGTTGTGGACATAGTTATAACTTGAATGTCTCTCTTGAACAAAACATCATAATGTTCAAATGAATCATACATTTGAAAAAAATAGTCTCAAGATTCTTCAGTTCTGCTACCACAGTTTCATTGATTTTATATGGTTTTCTACTTTTTAAAAGACATTCAATGCAATTAACTGTGGGGGCAACTTCCCTCGCAAGTCCCCCCATGTGCCACAGATGAAAGTAAACACTACCAAGACATGATCTGCTTGGGGAGGAAAGGTGGCTGATCCCTCAAAGAAGGGCCAAGAGCCCCCTGCTCAAGGGGCTTTTATTGGGTTCATTTGCACAAGAATACAGGTAAGGATCAAACAATAGCATTCAAAGAACTTTGAGGGCTTATTCTCAGTCAGGGTCAGATAGATAACAAACCATAAAACTTTGAGGAACAAACTACTTGCTTGAACCCTTATCATTTAAATGAGCGCATTCTAAACAAAGCAGGTTTCACAGGATTTTTACATATTCTTTCTTATGCCTGATTTACCCTGGATACCCACTCTTTCCAGCACAGGGCTGCTCCACCTTCCTCATCAAAGATTTTTAGGCTTAAGTGGATTAGAGCCAGGAAGCACTTCTCCCAGATGGAAATGTGGACTCAGGTTATGTCACAATAGCTGGGGGATGAGGGTCCATCACTCCCTCTTTGTTGCAGCCCCCCATCCCAAAGTCCTTCCATGATGGCCTCCCAAGTGATCGTGTCTGGCCTAGGTTGCCCCTCTCTGAGGGGTCATACCTGCCATGGACATCAACCATGCTTTGGGGGCAGGGGCAGAAGCAGAAGCAGCGCTTGCTGCCAGAGACAAGCTTTGTCTCCTGTGGCCAGTATTCCAGAGGTCGCTCACTTAGCCATGGAAGGCAGTTACAATTCCTGAAACCAGGCAGGGCAATTCCCAACAATTAACCTTTGTGTAATTTGACATTTCTTCTCCCTTTTAGAGTACTATCAACATTAGTTGGATTTTAGAAATGAAACAACAATATCTTATCAACAGAAAGACATTCTAAGTTTGGAAAAGTCAACATCAGACATGGCCAAGTTTAAGAAACATTAAGAATCAAATTTATAAAACAGATAAATTAGTGGAATACAATTTACATTTCCAGAATTATTCCCAACTTTACAGAAGTATTCACTGCAGGGATCCTTTAAATACCACAGTCCTCTGGTGCATTTGAAATATTAACTAATTTACAAAAACTCAATTTTTAGGGCATATTTATGGTGTTAATCTAGGCACACTGCAATAAAAAAAAACTTAACTCTGCTGCATGTAAATTTAGTAATTGGATGCAAGTTATTTCATTTCTCTGATATGTGGTTTCCACATCTCTACATGCCCAGACCATCATCCAGAATTGTTATAAGGGCTAAATACCCTACTCTTAAAAGTGCTTTGTGAGCTGGAAAGTGTTTTTCAAATATTGTCATACAGGAAGCAAGAAAGAGCTCAAATTTATGTAGTGCCTTGTGTGTACCAGATACACTCACATACATTACAGTATTTTATTTTCTCAATACTTTGTTATTTGAGTTTCATCATCACTAAATGAGAATGCCATGACTCACAGAACCTTGCTCTGGGCCACACAGCTAATCAGTGGTAACACCATAATGTTAAGCCTGGTCTGTCAGATTCCATACACCACTGTTCAGCACACTACATAACACAGGTTCAAGTACTTGTCTGTCAACTACTAACTGTGACTTCAACAAGTTAATGAACTTTTCTGTAATGCAGCTTCCCTGTCTTAAAGCTAAAGTGATAATATATCTTACCTCAGAGAGTTGCTGTGAGGATGAATGAATTGATGCATACGAAAGCCTTGGCACTGTGCTTGTTCAACAAACTACCCAACACATGTGGATTATATATTAGAAATTTTCAAACCCAAACAAAAGCTAAGATATCTCTCATCACAAACAGGATTTAAATATTTATAGATAGAAAAGAATGCTTCTTCTAAGCAGGATATTTACTATCAAAACATATTATTCTCAATATTACTGTAATATTTCTATTGTGCATACCAGTAAAGCACTAGATTCAGTACCAATATTCAGGAAATCTGGATTCTACTCTAAACTAAGTCAGTAACTAGGAATCTGGGTTAAAGCTAAATCTCTATATGCTTCAGTTTTCTTTAGTATCAAAGAGAGATAAAACTATAATAAAATAACAGAAGTCAAAATAACAAATCCAAATGGTGCTGATTATTTCCTTTCAAAAAACGAGTTTATTTTGAAACTAGTTTATTTGAATGAATCTTACTGCCATAACCCACTATAAAAGATAGAGAAAATTAAAACCAACCAACAAACATGTATCTGAAGGCATTGGAGAGATACCAAAACAGTGAGTGATTGAAGAACCAAGATCATAAAAAGAAACCCAAAGAGGTAAGTTGGCATTTGGCACCATCCTCTACATTGAGGCATTTGTAAATTCTCAAGGAGCAACTGAAAGATAAGAAAAACTGAACAGAAAATAGAGTGTGAAAGACTGTAGAGCTGAATGGAGTTTACCACAGTCTCACAAGTCTGGGAGTAAACTTTGGATTCAAAGTCAACTCAGGAGGAAGGGCTCAGATAAACACTCTGGGATTTGAGTAGGGACACTGAAGTGCTAAAGAGAAATGAATTCTATAATTCCTTTTTTTTTTTTTAATTTAATTGTTGGTAAAGTACAGTTGTCTCTATTTTATCCGCACCACTCCCTCCCACCCCAGCCATCCCCACTGTTGATCCTATTCATCTTTTGTTTTGTTTGTGTGTTCTTTGTATATGTTCCTGAAAATCCTTCCCACTTTTCCCCCCATTGTCCCCTCCCACCTCTCCTCTGGTTACTGTCAGTTTGTTCCTAATGTCAATGTCTCCAGTTACATTTTGCTTGCTTGTTAGTTTTGTTGTTAACTTCCATTTATAGGTTACGCCATAAGGCATTTTTCTTTCACTGCCTGGCTTATTTCACTTAGCATAATGCTCTCCAGTTCCATCTATGCTGTCACAAAGGGTAGAAGCTTTCTTTCTTTTCTTTTTTCTTTTCTTTTCTTTTCTTTTCTTTTCTTTTCTTTTCTTTTCTTTTCTTTTCTTTCTTTCTTTCTTTCTTTCTTTCTTTCTTTCTTTCTTTCTTTCTTTCTTTCTTTCTTTCTTTCTTTCTTTCTTTCTTTCTTTCTTCTGTTTAGCATTCCATTGTGTACATGTACCATAGTTTTTTGATTCATTCATTTACTGATGGGCACTTAGGTTGTTTCCAACTCTTGGCTATTGTAAGTTGTGCTGCTATGAACACTGAGATGCATAAGATCTTTTGAATTGAAGTTTTGGGGCTCTTAGTGTATAATCCCAAGAGTGGAATGGGCAGGTCAAAAAGCAGTTCCACTTTTAGTTTTCTGAGGAAATTCCATACTGTTTTCCACAGTGGCTGCACCAGTCTACATTCCCACCAACAGTGTACAGGGTTTCCTTTTCTCCATAACCTCTCCAGCACTTGCTCTTTGTTAATTTGGTTATGACAACCATTCTGACCAGAGTGAAGTTGTATCTCATTGTAGTTTTAATTTGCATCTTTCTGATGGCTAGTGATGCTGAGCATCTTTCCCTATGTCTCTGGACCCTTTGTATGTGCTCCTTTTATTGAACCATATACAACCCCAAATAGCTACAGCAATTTTGAAAAAGAACAACCAAGCAAAAGGGATCACAGTACCTGATATCAAACCGTATTACAAAGCCACTGTAATCAAAACAGCCTGGTACTGGCATAAGAACAGACACATAGACCAATGCAACAGAATAGAAAGCCCAGAAATAAACCCAAGTCTCCATGGTCAATAAATATTCAACAATAAAGGCAGAAGCATAAAATAGCCTCTTCAACAAATGGTGTTGGGAGATCTGGACAGCTACATGCAAAAAAAAAAGAAACTTGATCACCAACTTACACCATAAACAAAAAGAAATTCAAGGTGAATAAAATACTTAAATGTAACTTGTGGCACCACAAAAGTCCTACAGGAGAACATAAGCAGGAAAATCTCTGATATTCCACACTGCAATATTGTTACCAATACGTCTCCTAGAGCAAGGGACATAAAGGAAAGAATAAACAAATGGGATCTCATCAAAATAAAAATATTCTGCACAGCTAAAGAGAACAGCATTAAAATGAAAAGAGAACCAACTGTATGGGAAAATGTATTTGCCAATGATACCTCAGATAAGGGTTTGCTCTCCAAAATATACCAAGAAATCACATAACTCCACTCCAGAAAGACAAAAAAAATTAAAAAGTGAATTCTACAATTCTTTGTTAAGAATATTCCTAGGTATTTTGTCCTTTTTGTTCACATTGCAAAAGGATTTTTTTCATTTCTTTTTCTGAAATTTATTTCTTAGTATTCAGGAATACAATGGATTTTTGTACATTGTTTTTGTATCCTGAACCTTCACTGTATTTGTTTATGTTTCTAATAGTTTTTGGTGGACCTGGGTTTTGTATAGAAAAAAAAATTATGTCATCCACAAAAAGTGACAATTTTACTTCTTTATTTTAATTCAAATGTCTTTTATTTCTTTCACTTGCCTGATTGCTCTGGCTAGGATTCCCAGTACTATGTTGAATAATAGTGCCAATAATGGGCATACTTGTCTTGTTCCTGATCTTGTAGGGAAAGCTTTCGATTTTTCACCATTGAGTATGATTAGCTGAGGGTTTGTCATATGTGGCCATTATTATGTTGAGGTATACCCAACATAACTTTCCTTCTATACCTATATTACTAAGTGTTTTAATTATAAGTAAATGTTGTAACTTGTCAAATGCTTTTTCTGCATTTATTAATACAATCATATGATTTCATCCTTTATTTGGTTAATGCAGTGAATCACATTGATCAATTTGTATAGGTTGAACCATCCTTGTGCCTCTGAAATGAACCCTATTTGATCATGATGTATATCTGTTGAATGTATTGTTGTGTTCAATTTGCTAATATTCTGTTTAGAATTTTTGCATCTGTATTCATCAAAGATATTAGTCTGTAGAATGTATGTGTGTGTGTGTGTGTGTGTGTGTGTGTGTGTGTGTGTGTTATCCTTGCCAGGTTTTGGTATCAGGGTATTTAATGCTGGCTTTAAAATGTACTAGGAAGTATTGCTTCTTCTTCAATTTTTTGGAATAGTTTGGGAAGGATGGATATTAAATCTTTTTTTAATGTTTGGTAGAATGTGGCAGTGAAGCTGTCTGGTCTTGGAATTTTACTGTTTGGGAGATTTTCAATGATTACTTCAATTTCCTTACTGCAGTCTATTTAGATTTTTCAGTTATTTATCATTCAGTCTAGGAAGCTTAGGTATTTCTAAGAACTTGTCCATTTCTTCTAGGTTATTGAATTTGGTGGCATATAGTCTTTCATAGTATTCTTGTATGATGATTTGTATTTCTGTAGTGTCCACTGTAACCTCACATTTTTTCATTTCTGATTTTGTTTGAGTCTTTTCTCTTTTTTTTCTTTAGTGAGTCTAGCAATTTGTTGGTCAATTTTATTAATCTTTTCAAAGAACAAGCTTTTTGTTGAGTTTATTTTTCTATTGTCTTTTCACTCTCTATTTTATATAAGTCTGCTCTAATTTTTATTATTTTCTTCCTGCTGACTCTGGGTTTCATATGTTATTCTTATTAGAGTCCTTTAATATGTAATAATAAGCTATTTATTTGGGGATTTTCTTGTTTCTTGAGATAGGTTTGTAATGATATAAACTCCCCTCATGACCATTTTTGCAGTATCCCAAAAGTTTTGATGTGTCGTATTGGCATTAGCATTTGTCCCTTATGTATCTTTTGGTCTCTCCTTTTATTTCTTCTTTAACCCAGTTGTTCTTTAGTAACATGTTTAATCTTCACATATTTGTGTTTTAACTCATTTATTTTTGCCATTGATTTCTAATTTCAAAGTGTTGGGGTCAGAAAATGTGCTTGGTATGATTTCAATCTCCTTCAATTTATTAAGGCCAGTTTTTTGTACCAACATATGTTCCATATTTAAAAGTATTTCATGTGCCCTAGAGATGAATGTATAATCTGGTGTTCTAGGATAAAAAGCTCTGTAAGTGGAAAACAGAACGGAGATTCCTCAAAAGATTAAGAATAGATTTACCATATCACCCAGCAATCCCTCTTCTGGGTATCTACACAAAACATTTATTCATAAAAATATATGTTCTCCTATGCTCACTGCAGTATTATTCATGGTGGCCAAGCCATGGAAACAACCAAAGTGTCCTTCAATATATGTGTACAAATATGACTAGATAAAGAATATGTGGTACATTGATACAATGAAATACTATTTAGCCATAAGATGAAATACTGCCATTTGCAACAACATGGATGGATCTTGAGAATATCATGTCAAGTGAAATAAGTCAGACAAAGTCAAGAATCATATGATTTTACTCGTGTGGGATATAAAACTTAAAGCATTAAATAAACAAATAAAACAAACAAGCAAAAACTCAGAGACAGAGCCAAAGACATAGTATGGTGGTTACTACAGCAAAAAGTATTAAAGGATAAAGGAAGTCAAATACATGTTGATGAAAGAAGATTTGGCACTGGTGTAAAACAATGCAGTATATAGGTGGTTTATTACAGAATTGTAGCCTTAAAACATATACAATTTTATTAACCAATGTCACCCTAATAAATTTAATAAAATATTTAAAAAGTATAAATTTTAAATAAAAGAGTCCTCACAGAAACTGATGCCCAGCTTTGAATCTGCTCTCAATTTTAATCCATATGAATGGATTAAAATGATATGCTCCTAAACTACCTAAATAGTAGAAACAAATGTAAGTCTTCACTGAAGTAAGATATGATCCAGAAACTCAAATTACCTCTATAATTCTTGTACACAATGACCAGCCTTCAACTATGAGTAATTGAAAATCAAAATAATAAGATAATAGAAATAGACTGCCATAGATACTGAATTAGAATTCTTATATAGGAATTTTAAAACAACTATTACATTTTAAAAAGTAAATGGCAAAAATAGAGAATTTTGAGTGAAGACCTGGAAACCATAAAGAGAAGTCAACAAAATTATAAAACTAAAAAAAAAAATCTGATAGGGAATCTAGGAGCTCAATAAGTAGATTAAAAAGCAAAATAAACCCAACTAAAGAAGAGAATTAACCAACTAGAAGATATATCAGAAGAAAATATCCAACTGAAGAAGAGAAGGGGAAAAATATGAAAAAAAGAGTGTGAGAGATGTTCATATAGGAGTAAAGTCTAATATGCATAATTATAGTCCTACAAGAAGAGGGACAGAATAAAGCAAAAGCAGTATTTGAAAAGACAATGTCTGAGAATTCTTTTTTAAAAAAACAGAAAGAAGATATTAAGCCATGGACTCAAAAGTGCTACAAACCTGAAGCAGGATAAATACTAAGAAATTTACATCTAGACACAACATGGTAAAACTGCTAAAAACCAGTGGCAAAGACAAAAACTTAAAAACAACAAGAAGAAAAAGTCACATTACTTCAGGAGAATCAACAGTAAGACTAACAACAGAACCAAAGATAATAAAATTATTTCTTCAAAATGCCAGGTGAAAAAAAGTTGCTGAACTTAAAAATTCTAATCCCAGTCAAATTGTCTTTCATAAATGAAGCTGAAATAAAGTTGTAGCCATAGCCAGGTATGCAGCTGGTTAGAGCTTGTCCTGATAGGCCAAGGGTGCAGGTTCAATCTCCAGTCAGGGCACATACAGGAATCAACCAAAGAATTCATAAATAAATTGAACAACAAATTGATCTCTCTCTCTTCCCCTTCCCCCCTCCCTCTCTCCCTCTTCCTCTTTCTAAAATCAATAAAATAAAAAAAAATTTAAATATTTAAAAGAAGAAATAAAATCTTAAATTTACAAAAAAAAAGCCAAGAGAACTTAAAGGAATACATCTGCTCTAAAGGGTCTTCCTTAGCAGGAGGAAAAGAATCACATTTCAAAGAAAGAAGATAAAGAAAGAAGTAAAGAGTGGAAAGGAGTAGTATGTAGATAAATCCAAATGAATAGTATCTGTATAAAATAACATAAATACCTACAAGCCTTAAAATATGTCCAGAATTAATATAGTTACAGAATGGGCAAAAGTAGGTTTACAGTTGTAAGTATGTGAAACACAGTTTATTCTTGTTTTTTAATTAATTAATTGTTGTATTATTTATTTTAATTACAACTGTAAACCTACTTTTGTGCAACCCTGTATATCAGCAGTGATATTTAAAAATGCAAAAGGTGATAAATTAAATTAAGATATTCTAAAGTTCTTGGGGTTATAAATATACTGAATTATGTTAAATTTAATGAGTCAAAGATATTTGTTTCAATTTCTAGGGTAACTACTACAAAAATAGAATGAGAGAGTTAATAGTGGAGAAAGTGGACATAAAAGATAATACAAAAGAAAACAAGGTAGGAAAGCAATGAAGAAAGTGAGTGGGACAAAGAGAAAACAAACAGTGAGACAGTAAATTTAAACTAAAATATATCAGTAATTTCATTAATTTTAAACAGCTATGTATTCCAAATAAAAGACAACAATTTTTAGGTCGATTTAAAACACCTCAATTATATGTTACTTACATGAGATACATCTTATGTATAAAGACCAAGAAAGCCTAAAAAGTACAAAGACAGAAAAGGATATACCATAAGACGATGTAAACACTAATCTCAACAAACTGGCTAGCTTTGCTGATCAAATTTAATATAAAATATGAAAAATCACATTTAAGGTAAAATAGCATTATTAGAAATGGGATGGAAACTTTGTAACAATAAAAGAGAAAATGTACCAGGAAAATATGGCAATTCTAAATAAATATGCACTAATATCAGAGCTTCACATTTGCAAATGTAGTAAGAACTGACAGAATTAAAAGCAGAAATAGACAAATTCACATAATATTGGAGATCAAAATATCTGTTTATATAACTGAGAAAAGAAGCAGACAAAAGATCATACAATAATTAGATTTTTTGAATTACATACTTTATGAAATTGATCCAATTGACTTTTATAGAAAACTACAACCAACAACTGCAAATACACATTCTTCTCAACTACACATGGAAATTTACTAAAATTAGCCACATTCTGAGCCATAAAGCAAGTGCCAAAATTTTTTCAATAATTAAAATGTTTTTATTTTTTTATTTGAGAGAGACAAACATCAATTTACTGTTCAACCTATTGATGCTATGCAGCCAGGGACAAGGATTAAAATGTTAAAAGAACATGTGTGAGTGACACATGGACATGGACAACACTGTGGGGATTGACAGTGGAAGAAGGGGGTGAGCTGGGCAGATGATGGCAAAGGGAGTAAAACTGGGACAACTCTAATAGAATAACAATAATAAAAAAATGTTAAAAGCATATACTGCGTCCACAATAAAATTAAGCTGCAAATCAATGGCAGCTGGAAAAATAACAAAATAAACAACAAAATAACTAAAAAAATCCACAAATGTTTGGAAGTTAATCAATGTTCCAGATAAACCACACAAAGCAAAGAAGAAATCACAATGAAAAAAATTTTTTCTTTCAAGTTTAATTTTAATGGCCTTATAGGTACAAAAACCATACATATTTAAAATGTTTATTCCTTGATATTTGAAATGTAATACAAGTGAAATTATCATGTCAATCAATACAATAAATATATCATATCTGGAATCCCCCCAAACAATTTCTTATATCTCTTGTTAATTCCATTCTCCTGTCCTCCTTTACCTTCCTTCTCCAGAAAACACTGATCTGATTTTTATTATTATAGATTAGTGGATAATTTCCTAGAATCATGTAAACATGGAATCATAAATATGTACTTTTTTTGTCTGGTTTCTTTCAGTATAATTATTTTTAACTATATTTCATTAATTATGCTATTACGGTTGTCCCAATTTTTCCCCTTTGCCCCCCTCTACTCAGTACCCCCTTTCCCTCCAGCAATCCCCCTCTTTAATTCATGGGTCATGCACTTAAATTCAGTTCTTTGGCTTCTCCATTTCCTATGCTACCCTATCTATTTTGTTATTAGCAATTCTTAATTCTTGTACCTTTACCCCTCCCAGCTGATAAGCCTCCAAATGATCTCCATACCTATGATTCCATCCCCATCCTTGTTGTTTTCTTCGTTTTTATTTTTATTTTTATTTTTGATTCAGTTGTTAACAGCTGTGAATTTGTTGACTTTTTAAGGTTCATGGTTTAGATCTTCTTTTTCTTAAATAAGTCCCTTTAACATTCCCTGTAATAATGGCTTTGTGGTGACGAACTCCTTCAGCTTTTCCTTGTCTAAAAGGCACTTTATTTGTCCTTCCATTCTAAACAATAGCTTATTATTCTCTGCTTCTTAAATTGATCTGCTCTGATTCCCTGGGTTTATGGTGTAAACTGCTGTGATTGGAAACCTGTGAGATTCAGTGGCTTCCACTCACTCCTTCACCTTCTTCCATTATGTTTTGTTGTTGGTTCCTCTGTTGGTAGGTTCTCTCTTCCAGCAGGTATACTAGTGACTGCAGCACTGAATCTCACAGGTTTCCTATCACAGAAGTTTACGCCAAAAACCCAGGGAGTCTGCTCTGGCCCGCGGAGCAATCAACTGGGGCTCGACCACCTACCTAGAACAAATGAGTTGGGGGGACAAGAGGCGCGAAGAATGGCAGCAAGACAAAAGATTCTGATCAAGCTGCAAACTTTATTTTTCCGAACTGGGGAGGGAGAGGAAGGAGATTAGGTTGCTTGCTATTGGCTAGCTTGAGACAAAGAAGGGCCCGCTTATTGATTACTTGGGTGCAACTGGTACTCGTGGACACCTCATGTGCCTGTAGCCGATTGGCTTGGGGAGCGCATGCACACCTCATGTACCTGTAGCTGATTGGCTTTGTGGAGCGCACAGGTTCCTGTAATCAATGCAATGTTTTTAGCTAGAAGCCAGGTGTAAGGTTCCCAACAGGAGTCAGAACAGATCAATTTAAGAAGCAGAGGCTAACAAGGAGAGTCTCACAAACAGTGGGAAGATAAAGAAACACCCCCCCCCCAAAAAAAAGAAAAGGAGGAAGCCTCAGAAAGGATGCTAAGTGAAAGAGGCAAGTCAACTGTCAGATATTGAGTTCACTACTTCACAGCTCCCACTTAATTCTGGTTCTTATATCCACTTCTGACTGGAGGTTTCCTCATTGTGTGTCATCAGCACTGCTCTTGGGTGTCTCTTCACAAGAGGCAACAGTAGACTCTCAAATAGAATGTCAAGGACAGAAAATGGAGACAAGAGGAGGTGAGAGGGTATGACTGGAAACTTTCTTCTGGTTCTGGCTCCAGTCTCCATAACAAAATCCAATTTGTTGCATTCTGATCATATTAAAGAGTCAAGTCAGAGTTATAAAATCCTAGATTGCTGGTTCCAATCTTGGTAGGGCATGTATGGGAGGCAACTAAGATCAATGTTTCTCTCTCACTTCAATGTTTTTCTCTCTCTCACCCTCTCTCCCCGAAAGCTAGGGAGCAAGCCTGGCACCAGAGGGAGGGCAGCAGCCTTCCTTGTGTCCAACTTTTTGGGGACTCTCTGTGCTTCCTGGACTTGTATGTTTGTTTTCTTGCCAAATTAGGGAAGTTTTCTTTCATTCTTTTTTCAAATAAGCTTTCCATTTCATGCTCTTCCTCTTCTCCTAGCATCCCTATGATTCAGATGTTGACACATTTTGAGATGTCCCAGAGGTCTCTCAGCCTATCCTCTTTTTTTTTTAACTCTTGTTTCTTATTTTTGTTCTGGTTGAATGTTTACCTCTTATGTTCTGAATCATTGGTTTGAATCTCAGCTTCCTTCCCTTTTCTGTTCGTTTCCTGTGGATTATTCTTTATTTCACTTAGTATGACCTTTATTTCATCCTTTATTTTTTTTACCATAATCAATGAGTTCTCTGAGCATTCTGAGTTCAGTATCTTGAACTCTGCATCTGATAGGTTGGCTATCTTCATTTCACTTAGTTCTTTTTCTGGGGTTTTGTTCTATTCTTTCATTTGGGCCATTATTCTTTGTCTCCTCAATTTGGCAGCCTCCCTGTGTTTGTTTCTGTGTATTAGGTAAAGCTGCTTTTACTCCCAGTCTTAATAGCATGGCCTACGTAGAGACAGCACCTGTATATTGTGTGGAGCAGAGCCTTAGGTAATTACCAAGATGGGTAAACCCACTTCATCACTTTGTGGCAAGTGATGTCATCAGTGATAGTCATCACTGATGACTATCTTTTCATGTACTTATTGGTATTTATATATCTTCTTTAGAAATATCCGTTACGGCCCTTTGCCCATTTTTAAAAGATTTTATTTATTTGTTTATTTATTTATTTATTTATTTATTTATTTATTTAGTGAATGAGTGAGTGAGGGGAAGGGAAGGAGAGAAACATCAATGTGTGGTTGCCTCTCACACACCTCCAAATGAAACCTGGCCCACAGCCCGGGCATGTGCCTTGACTGGGAGTCAAATTGGTGACCCTTTGGTTTGCAGGTCAGCACTCAATCCATTGAGCCACACCAGCCAGGCCTTTGCCCATTTTTAATCAAGTTGTTTGTTTTTGTCACTGTTGTTGAGCTTACGAGTTATTTATATATTCTAAATACTATTCCCTTATCAGATATATGACTTGCAAATATTTTCTCTCATTCATTCTATTTTTTCATTCTCTTAATAAGGTTCTTTCATGCACAAAAGGTTTAATATTGACGAAGTCAAATATATTTAGTTTTTCTTTTGTTGCCTGTGAAGTGTTATCATCTTTGATAATAAGAGAGGACTTAAAAGATGATCAAAAGCATGAGAGGGGTGTCTGAGGAACTGCTAGTGTTCTACACATTTAAAATCTGTTCATTTTTCTGTTCACACATTTTGTAAGTTTGTATGATGGTAAGTTAATAAAAATATGTGCTGAAATATTCCCCGAAGCATTGTTTATAATAGCAAACAATTAGAAACAATTGTCCCACAATAGGAGTTTGGTTAAAATAAAATATGGTCTATACATGCTATAGATTAGTACACATGCTATTGAATATACATTCATTAATTTTATAATTTAAATCTATATTAATGTGAAAAATAAAAGAAGTATTTATATCATAAATGCAGTGGAGAAAACCAATGTATATTGTAAAATCTCATATTCTAAATTGAGAAATAAGTCAAGCAAAATAGACATCAGCATCTTATTTCTGGATTGTGAAATTATAGCTAATTTTCCCCTTAATTTGCCTATTTATAATTCTAAATTTTCTACAGTGAAATGTATTATTTGGCATTAAACACACTGAAAAAGTGGCTTTCACTATAAAAGTGATAAGTGTTATCTTGTATCAGATTTATCACAATTTAATTATTAGTTTGTCAGATGACATTTTGCAGTTTTCATAAAGTGAATATGTTTACGCATGACAGGAACACCCATATATAAATATAATGAAGTGACTGCTTTTATAGCAAGCCAATACAGTCCAATTTTAGTTTAAAATTTCAATGTAACTTTGCATATAAATTCTTATTATCTGTAAGTCCACAACACTACATCACCAGATACTAACAGAATTTTTTTTTAAAAAAAACACCTCATTTTGATCAATCTAGTGAACACAAAATGGGAAAGAAATTTTATTTGTGTTATTCATTTTATATTTTGCTGGTTTGGTTTTTGATTCATTTTATTATTATATAGGTGGTCGTTTATTTAATTTATTTGGTGTGTGAATTATTTTTATGATATTATTTGATATATAATTTATATTTGTACAACTGGAAAAGAGAAGTCCAAAGTATATCCAAGTTGTTACAGAACAGACCTGGGCAGGGTGAACGATATACTATGACCAAATGTCCCACCCTTGTGCTCCAGGGGTCCCCCAACCTGTACTAGGTTTGCCTTGCCCGCTGCCAGGGAAAGATATCTCTCAATGCCAGAGATTGGTGAAAAGGAAAGGGATTATTTATTTTAAAAGTTATACAAAGTTAAGAGTAGTGACTTAATGTCTTCACAGACATCACAAAGTCCTTTAGAATACCCACAAACACACAGTCCTTCCTTCCCCTCTGCCCAGTTCAGGGTACCATATCTCAGAAAAAGAAATAGAAGTCTGTGGTTCTTCTCTGCCCAAGCCATGTGGTCCCAAAAAGATGCCACATCTGGGTGTAAATCCCAGAGCAAATCTTCCTCTGCCCCACCATTTCCAACTCCTCCCACATTTGGCCTCAGCTACTAGCATTCCCACATTTTTCCAGCTTTACTGGGCTGCGACAATAAGTCCGGGCAGGTGTGGCCCTGTAGTACAGAGCAAATTGTCTCCAAGCTTTCACGAAGGTTCTGTAATCAAGGGGAGTTGCTTCCCAGTTACATCATGGGTTGCAGTCACTCCAATCCCCCTGGCTCAAAGCATGGCCACAGCTGTTTAACATATCTATGAAACCCGTTAAAGTTTATAGATATGTTAAATGACCATTCTAGAGGTTGTCTGCAAAATTGTTGCTATTCAAAACAACTCTCAATGGCCCTACTCCATGCATCCCATCCCCCAGCTCAGACTTGTGGGGGTTAGGATGTATGTGTGTGTGTGCTTGTGTGCGTGTGTGTGTGTTCTAATATTTTTTGGACACCCTGAGTTCTGGACCCCATTGCAAATTCCTGTTTGGTGCCCCACCTTGGCTGCACCCTGTTACAAATTTAGTAGTATTTGTCTGGTTTAAGGTCAACTCAGATCATCGTTATGCTGGATCAACAGAATTTGCAGAAATTTACATCAAGTAGGACCAACAATCAGATCCACTCTGATTGTCCAATTTGAACATATCACCCAGATACAGCCTTTGGCAACAAGAGCTCACTTACTCGGCTTCTCTACATGTTTCCTTTTTTACACTTTCCTTTATTTATTCTTATTTGGTAAGGGTTTTTTTTTTGCCAAAAAGGAGAAAAACCAAGGATGGAAGAAAAGAATCACACTTCTTTTTATTTTCAATTACGAGAGCTAGAAAACACAAAGAGAGATGGAAAGGAGGTATTAACATAGCAATTGACTCTTTTCTCTCACTGTGGGGACTAGCTACACCTGGTTAATCAAGATAGAAAGTTTGGGCTCTACTTAGTTTTTGACAGAAGCAAAATCCACACTCACCATGTTAACAGAAAAGTCCATGTGGTCTTTACCAAAATGTCAACAATGATGTTAGGTCCTTGAGCCTCATAACTACTGGATTTCATGCTGAGAGAAATGTTTGAAGAAAGTCCTGAGAACCACTTGACTTGCTAGAAGTGCAGAGCTAAAATTCTGTTGATCTGAGAGTGTGTGATTGATGTCTTTGAAGAAGAGAATCTCTTATTCTGAAATGAGTTGAATGACAGAAAGCTCATTCAAGGCTTATGACAATGTGGCTCACTCCTAGCTATCTCCTGGATATCTTTATAATAAGGACTTCTGAATATAATGGATGGTAACATTTGTCACCGAAGTAACTCTCACCTCAAACACATTCTGGAATTTATCATTTCCTAGTGTGTAGGTCTTATGAGTGGTGTACTGTTTTATCAAAATGTGACTTATCAACTAATAAACCCATATCAATCATCACTAGACATCTCCCTTCATCACCACTGAAATGGGTAAGCCCATTTGCAGTTATAGATTTTAAAAATGAATCATCTTTGTAAGTTTAGTTGATCTCAACATTTCATTTTTTTTAAATGACCAAACTTCAAAATTTGGCAAATTATATTCAGAGAATAAAATTACATTTTAAGATAATCAGCATTGATTTTATTTAGAGAACCCAGGGAAAACTCCAGAAAATGACCTGAAGCCTGCCTCTGTGAATCAAAGCCTGTTTTGCTTTCAGTGCCTTTGCACCAAGTTCCCAGGTGAGCAGCAAAAGGCCGGCACTTCAATCAGAGATTAGCAAAAGGCACGTCAAGAACACTCCTACTACAGAAATTTGGGGGACACTATAAACAACTATTCCCTGGAAATTTATGTTGCACATTAACACAGTGAAGACTCTCTAAAGCCAGTAATACAGAACTTTTGAACCTTTGCTTAACCAAGTGTTTTTATCTACTAACCATCCAAATTTGAGAAACACAAGCTAAGCAAGCATAAAGGAAGTATCTGGAAGAATAATGTCCAATAAGAATATAAAGTAAGTGATATATGTAATTTTTAGTTTTCTAATAGCCACATAAATATAAATAAAAATAGAGTTAAAATTAATTTTATTAATATATTTCATTTACTCCATATGTCCAAAATATTTTTCAACATATAATCAATATAAAATTATTAAAGAAATACCTTTTTGCAGTAATTTAAATATTTAGTGTATATTTTACACTTATAGAACATTTCAATTTAGGCTAACCATGTTTCAGGTGTTCAATAGCTACATGTGACTAGGGGGTACCTTACTGGACAAGTGCATACATAGGATATTAATGATGATATGAATTTAAATACTTAAAATGTCAATATTTAACAAATTGATTAAATTCATATCTAATCAACAAATAATATACAGAATGATCACATATTTTTCCTTTTTCTAATTTTTAAAATATATTTATTTAATTTTAATATATTTTATTATGTCATTACAGTTGTTCAATTTCCCCCTTCATTCATCTCCACCCTGTACACCCCCTCCCACCCACATTCCCCCCCTTTAGTTTATGTCCATGTGTCATAAGTTCTTTAGCTTCTACATTTCCCACACTACTCTTGCCCTCCCCCCTGTCTATTTTCTACCTACCATCTATGCTACTTATTCTCTGTACCTTCTCCCCACTGCTCCTCCTTCCATTTCCCTGTTGCTAACCCTCCATGTGATCTCCATTTCTATGGTTCCACTCCTGATCTAGCTATCCTCCTAGTTTGCTTTTGTTTAGGTGTGGTTGTTAATAACTGTGAGTTTGCTGTCCTTTTGCTGTTCATATTTTTATCTTCTTTTTCTTAGATAAGTTCTTTTAACATTTCATATAATAAGGGCTTGGAGATGGTGAACTCTTTTAACTTGACCTTATATGGGAAGCACTTTATCTGCCCTTCCGTTCTAAATGAAAGCTTTGTTGGATAGAGCAATCTTGGATGTAGGTCTTTGGATTTCATGACTTGGAATAGTTCTTTCCAGCCCCTTTTTGCCTATAAGGTCTCTTTTGAGAAACCAGCTGATAGTCTGATGGGAACTCCTTTGTAGGTGACTGTCCCCTTATCTCTTGCTGCTTCTAGAATTCTTTCCTTCATTTTAATCTCGGCTAATATAATTATGATGTACCTTGGTGTGTTCCTTCTTGGGTCCAACTTCTTTGGGACTCTTTGAGCTTCCTGGACGTCCTGGAAGTCTATTACCTTTGACAGATTGGGGAAATTCTCCTCTATTATTGGTTCAAATAAGTTTCCCACTTGTTGCTCTTCCTCTTCTCCTTCTGGTACCCCTATAATTTGGATGTTGGAAGGTTTAAAGATGGTTCCTAAGCCTCTCTTCATTTTTTTTGAATTCTTATTCTTTATTCTTTTCTGTTTGGTTGTTTCTTTCTTCCTTCTGGTCTACTCCATTGATTTAAGTCCCAGTTTTCTTTCCATCACTATTGGTTCCCTGTGCATTTTCCTTCATTTCACTTAAAGTAGCCTTCATTTTTTTCATCTAATTTGCAACCAAAATTAACCAATTCTGTGAGCATTTTGATCATCAGTGTTTTGAACTGTGCATCTGATAGGTTGGCTATCTCTTGGTTGCTTAGAAGTATTGGCTCTGGGGCTTTGATCTGTTCTGTTTGAGCTATAAGGTTTTGGTCAGGTTGAACCTATTACATATGGGGGGCGAAGCCTTAGGTGTTCACCAGGGCGGGGCAACCCAGTGGCTGGGTTGTGATGCTGTATATGGGGGTGGGGTCAGAGAGGAAACAATGGCACTAGCTTGGCACTCTGATTTCAATTCCCTTTGCTGCTTCTCACAAACAAATTGGGCCCTTCTGGTGCTGGTTTCTGGGTAGGTGGGCTTGTGCAAGTTCTAGGATCCTGTGGGTCTCTCCAACAAACTCTCCTGTGAGGCTAGGAGCCTCTCCTGGCACCTCAATCCATGGAAGTTTTATCAATAGGTGCTTTTAGGTTTTATTTCCCATCACTGGGGCCCTGGGTTGCACAGTCTGTCTCACTACACTTTTTTTGGCCTGGTTTATCTGCACACAAATGTGTGTCCGCAGTCAGCCAACCGCCTCGCGCATCTCGCTGGGTTTGCTTGTTTCCTCCTCACACTGGGTTCTGCTAAGCACCGCCTCTTCCTGCTGGGACCCCTTTCCATCAGCCACAGACTTCACCCCTCTTACCAGTCTGGATGAATGGCTCATTGTTGTCGAACTTCAGTACAGTTCAATTTTCGGTTTACCCTGGTTGTGTTTCTGTTTCTAAATCTTTGTTGTCCTTAAATTTGGTTGTGCAAGTAGGTACAGTATTTCCAGCTACGCCTCCATCTTCGCCGGAAGTCTGAATTATTCCTAATGACTTTGTGCCAGATGTTTTACCTGCCCCCAGCTGGGGCAGTGTAATAGGGGACTGACACAGCGGACTCTGCATGATCACATATTAACAGTGATTATTTAGACAACAGTACTAGGTTGAACTGTAATTCTTATTTCCAAATGAAACAAGAATTATCCAGCATTATCCAGGACCTCTTTTAAAGATAGCAATTTCTATGCATTTTGTTAATTGTTATATCCATAGTGCATATATCCATAGAATAGTACCAGGAATATAGTAGATACCCAATAAGTACTTGTAAAATGAATGCCATTCTCACCTAGGAGGACAGTAAATGCTTTTGGTTTGCCTTATTCAATTCAAGAAACTGGCTGTGTACTAATCTAAATAGCACCGACTGTGTGCTATGTACAAAGAGCTGTGTAGCTAAAGAATTGAATAAGCCCTCAAAGAAAGAGCTTACAACAGGGGTTAGCAGATTTTTTTCTGTAATGATCCAGACAGTAAATGTTTTAGGTTTTGTGGGCCACTGTGGTCTCTGTTGCAACTACACAGCTTTGCCCCTGGAGTATATAAGCAGTCATAAGCAATATAGAAACAAATAGGTGTGGCTGTTTTCCAATAAAGTTTTACCTATAAAACAGGTGGCAGACCATCTTTGGTCTGCCCTATTCAGACCAAAATACTGCCCAAGTAAAAGCCCTATACTTGGCTTATATAGTATAGTAAACAACTCACATACATAAAATCTAGTTATAACCCCTTTTACCACAACGATGAGAAAGATGAAACACAAAGAATAAAGAATAAACTTCAAAAAAGAAATGAGCAGAAAGTATATGAAAAAAAATTATTATAGTACAAAATATATTCATTCCATATTCCCCCCTCAAAAAAGCTAATTTCTTGAAGCAATTAAGAACTCTGAAAAATAACTTAATACTAATGATCCAATAGAAAATGAACAAAACATATAAATAGACATTCCAAGGAATACAAATGTTCCTTAAACACAGAAAAGATGATAAAATTAATTCATAATAGGAGAGATGTCATTTGAAACTATACTGACTCTATTGGCAAGAATGTGGGGGAAGAGTGAGTATGAATTTCTCACTATTTTGGTGAGACATTTAGAGCATCTATCAAAATTATAATTGCATATCTCCTTGACTCAGCAATTCTACCTCTAGAAATTTTCTCCCCTGAAGATAAATATATACTTGCTCATGAGTGAAATGGTATAAAAGACAAGGTTATCCAGGAGAGCATTGTTTCTTAATAATAAAAGATGGAAAAACCCGAGTCCATCATTAAGGAGTAAGTTAAAGAAATTGTGATACATCCCAAGAATAGAATAGTATGCATTCCCAAAAGAGAAGTAAGGATGTGTCTGAGGCACAGATAGGAAGCATTCTCTAAAATTTTTGTGGAACATAAAAGTACGGAACTGTATACATAGAAGGCTAAATTTCTGTAAAAAGAGGCAGAGGGTGATAGATAGCTATGTATTAACACATATATGTATGTGTGTTTTCATATATACTAAAATGTCTCTACAAGGATATGATGAAATTAGGCACATTGGCTTCTTTTTTATTTTTTTAATTATATTTTATTGACTATGCTATTACAGTTGTCCTGATTTTTCTCCATCTGCCCCCCTCCATCCAGCACCCCCTACTCCCTCAGACAATTTCCACACCATTGTTCATGTCCATGGGTTATGCATATAAGTTCTTTGAATACTCCACTTCCTATACTGTACTTCACATCTCCACGGATATTCTGTAACTTCCTATTTGTACTTCTTATCTCCTTACCTTTTCACCCATTATCCCATGCCCCTCTAATATCTGGAAACATCAAAATGCTCTCCATATCCATAATTCTGTCTCCATCCTTCTTGTTTGCTTAGTTTGTTTTTAGATGCAGTTGTTGAAAAATATGTATTTTTGCCATTTTATTGTTCATAGTTTTGATCTTCTTCTTCTTAAATAAATCCCTTTAACATTTCATATAATAATGGTTTGGTGATGATGAACTCCTTTAGTTTTTTCTTGTCTAGGAAGCTTTTTATATGCCCTTTGATTCTAAATGATATCTTTGCTGGGTAGAGCAAACCTGGCTGTAGGTCCCTGCTTTTCATGACTTTGAATATTTCTTATCAGTCCCTTCTAGCCTGCAAAGTTTCTTTTGAGAAATCGGCTTACAGACAATGAAAAATCAGACAATGGTAGTGGAAGGAAGGCTTTTTACTATATCCTTTACCTACTGAATTCCAAACCTATTCAAAACAATAGACTTCATTATAATAAATAAAAATGAAACAATGCAGAATGAAGTAAATGTTAAATAAAATTATGAGTAGCATGATACTCAAGTGTAATAAAATGAAGGTTAATTTCACAGAAAAAAGTGTCCTTCTGGGTCAATATATGTTCTTCACTTGTAATGTCAGTTAGATACACTTCACGTGGCCACAAAAAGAATCACAGAGGATGACGTGAAAGGAATTAGAAGCTAAAGTCTGTCCCTGGTCTGCCTTGCAAATACTCACTAACCCTACATGCCCTAAAATGCCTGTGATAATTGACAGCTATAAAATCACCCAATAAATTTCTCCATTTCATTATCAAGGACTTGGTCAAATACCTTGCCAAAATAGTCACCATATCTCACATGTACATTTTGAAAATCATATTTACATACATACAAAAATAAAAATGTATTTAATCAATGTTCATTCATTTAATGGTTACTCACTGCATGTTTACTGCTAGGGTACTGCTTAAGATGTTAGGAAGAAAATGAAGGTCAAGACACATATGATTCCTAACAGAGAATTTGTGTTTCAGTGGGAAAAGGGCCAGACAGTAAACATAATCGTTACATTATGTTACATGTCAACACACATCTTAAATAAAAACAATAAGGTAACATTTTATGGTTATTACCTCAGTGGCTGCCTTAGACCAGCTGCTTAGGAACTGCATTTCTGAAAAGATGGCCATCCACATGATGCCCCAACTAGTGAGACTCTGCACTGTCTATGGAATTTCTTTAATCAACTAATCTAATGAATAACTTAAAAATATATACTAACTTGACTGATTCAAAAAACTTACATAAGAATGAGTCATCACCACTTTTTTCCCCCAATTATTCACAAATAGAATTTTGAATTACTTCATATCCAGGTCAAGTTTATTTTACCTAAATGTTATTTTTTTATCCTCTCCTTTTGAAAATTGGGATACTAACCCCACTCCAGGATTCTGGAAACTCTCCCACACTCCATGATTTCTCAAAGATTACCAATTAAAACTGCCATTCTTTGATCAGGGTCATGAAATAGACTTTTGATGTAGGCTCTTACAAAGGCCCAAGTGTACTACAAATGTCTTTTGGACTGTAATTCTGTTTTTGCTGACTTTTAGTCTGTCCTTGCGTGAAGATTATTTTCCTTCATGAAGAAAAGAAAGAGAGAGAGAGAGGGAGGAGGGGAAGGAGGGAGGGAGGGAGGGAGGGAAGAAGGAAGGAAGGAAGGAAGGAAGGAAGGAAGGAAGGAAGGAAGGAAGGAAGGAAGGAAAGAGAAGAGAAGAGAAGAGAAGAGAAGAGAAGAGAAGAGAAGAGAAGAGAAGAGAAGAGAAAAGAAAAGAAAAGAAAAGAAAAGAAAAGAAAAGAAAAGAAAAGAAAAGAAAAGAAAAGAAAAGAAAAGGAAAGAAAAGGAAAGAAAAGAAAGAAGAATCAAAGGTGGAAGGTGGGGTCTTTTCTCTCTTAATGGTTAAACAGTGTTTTAACTGCTTCAAGTAGGCCAGACCCTGCTTTGTGCTTCGAATTAAACTTGAAAAATCCTTTTGACTCTTCTGAACAAACATATTCCTGTCTTGTGAGAGTTGATAGTATGAGAAATAAGCTCTCATTTGTTCTTTTCTCTGAGTTTTATTTAATTAGTTTTTATCTTTTGAGGCAACTTTGCTATCTCTTCCACTGCAATAATTTGCATAAACAGTTCATTGTCAGATCCCTATTTATTATGATCACTCACACACATACCCCAAACCTATCTTAAAAAAATAAAATTCATCAAAAAGGAAACTTAGTATAGATGTAGTTTTATTCACTCCAGTGGCCTTGTACGACTTTCCCTTAATTAGAACAAAATGCTTGGTGGGCACAATATGCCTCTGGAAATATTTTTATTCTTTTTGGGGGCATGAGTTTTATTGGTTGAAACAAAGAACTGTGATCTTTCCACTTCTCTCTGGAGCTTTCTTTTTTCTGATTTCATACTTTATTAAGATAACAGGTGAACAGCTTTCCTTCATTGCTTCTTCTTACAGAGGTCCATAAGAAGTGCCCCAAAAGGACTTTATTTGGCCTTAGGGAAGTAGCCCAGCCTCACGCATTTGCACCTTTTCTTGCTGGCTCTGTTTGGGTCACTGCAGATGGCCTCCTGAGTACAAAAAAGGCATTGAAAAACTTACATGAAATTAGATTTTTTTTTAAATTTTTTTAATTTATTTTTTAATTGATTATGCTGTTACAGTTGTTCTATTCCCCCCTTCATTCCCCTCCACCCTGCCCCCCCATCCCCACCATTACCCCCCTTTAGTTTATGTCCATGTGTCTCAAGTCCTTTAGGTTCTATATTTCCCATGCTATTCTTGCCCCCCCCCCCATCTATTTTCTATCTACTGTCTATGCTACTTATTTTCTGTACCTTCTCCCCCCATCTCCTCCTCCCACTCCCCTGTTGCTAACCCTCCTTGAGATCTTCATTTCTATATTTCCACTCCTGATCTAGCTGTTCTTTAAGTTTGCTTTTGTTTTAGGTGTGGTTGTTAATAACTGTGAGCTTGTTGTTCTTTCACTGTTCATGTTTCTTTAACTTCTTTTCCTTAGATAAGTCCCTTTAACATTTCATATAATAAGGGCTTGGTGATGATGAACTCCTTGAATTTGGTCTTATCTGAGAAGCACCTTATCTGTCCTTCCATTCTAAATGAAAGTTTTGCTGGATAGAGCAATCTTGGTTGTAGGTCTTTAGATTTCTTGACTTGGAATATTTCTTTCCAGCCCCTTCTTGCCTGTAAGGTCTCTTTTGAGAAATCTGCTGACAGTCTGATGGGGACTCCTTTGTAGGTGATTGTCCCCTTAGCTCTTGCTGCTTCTAGGATTCTCTCCTTCATTTTAATCTTGGCTAATGTAATTATGATATGCCTTGGTGTGTTTCTTCCTGAGTCCAACTTTTTTGGTACTCTCTGGGCTTCTTGGATTTCTTGGAAGTCTATTTCCTTTGCCAGATTGGGGAAATTTTCTTTTATTATTTGTTCAAATAGTTTTTCCACTGGTGGTTGTGTCTTTCCCCCTTCTGGTACCCCTATAATTCGGATATTGGAGCATTTAAAGATGTCCTGGAGGTTCCTAAGACTCTCCTCATTTCTTTGAATTCTTGCTCCTTGACTCTTTTCTGTTTGGCCATTATTTGCTTTCTTCTGGTCCACTTCATTGATTTGAGTCCCAGTTTCCTTTTCATCTCTATGGGTTTCCTGTGGAATTCCATTCATTTCCCTTAATTTAGCCTTCATATGTTTCTCTAATTTGTGGCTATAATCAACCAGATCTGTTAGGAAGCTGATGACCAGTGTTTTAAACTGTGCGTCTGAGAGTTTTGCTATTTCTTCATCGCTTAGATTTATCTCTGGGGCTTTGAGGTCTTCCTGCGACATTTTTGGTCTGTTCTGGCCCTTTAAATGTGAGAAGCGGCGCCTTGGAGTCCCAGGTCGCTGGGTTGTGACGCTGTATGTGGGGGCGTGGTCAGAGCGGGGAAATGGCGGCGCCCTCTATGGCCTCAGCGCCCTCTATCGCCGCGGTGGCCGGTCCAACCGCCCACTCCCTCGCTTGCTAGCAATCAGGCAACCGCAGTCAACACGCTGCACCGCCTCCCCACTGTCTCCTCCGCAGTGGCTCACCCGGTGGGTTGCTCGGTTGCTCACCAGGTCCAATCCTGCGTCTGGAACCTGCGCGTCCGGATTCACGCGTCGATTCCGCATCCGGGTCCCACCGAGCCCTCCTTTGCAACTCCTCACCAGACGCCGGTTTCGCCCCTTACCGGTCGGGCTGAAGAATTTGTTGTTAGCGGACTTCCGAAAAGTTCAGTTTTCCATGTTCTGGTTGTGTTTTCTGATGCTAATATTTAGTTGTCCCTAAACTTGGTTGTGTGAGAAGGTACGGCACATCCACCTATACCTCCATCTTGGCGGAAGTCCAGATTTTTTAAAATCTAGCTAAAATTAACTAAAGTGACCATTTGAACAGACCCTCAGAAAAGTTAAGGCTGACTTTTCCCCATAAACTCTCAGTCAGAAGAAAGAATTTAAACACAAAGAACAATAGGGCTACCTATCCCCCAAAGCCAGCTATGGATATACAGAACAGACCAATGATACCAAACACTTATTTTCCCATTCTGCTTGTAGACCAGTTTGCCAATCAGTGAGGTTCATTCTATTTCTCTCTCCTCCATCTCCCCCTCCCACTCCCTTTCTCTAATACAAGTAATTTTCAAAGCTCTAAAATATCCAGAGAAAAGAATAACCTGTAAGCACTTTAATTCACTAGACCAGAATCTAGCAGATGAAACTGCAAAAAATTTTTCTTGTAAGTGAACAAAAATTTAATGCAAACTGCAAAAATAGAACAGCTAATGCTACTTATTAACATCCTTTCTCTGGTGGAAATATCAAACAGAGATGTTATCTAGTAAAATAAATTGACCTTTTAGCTTGCTTTGGGAAACAAATCCCTCTTCACAGTTTTCCTTTTTTTAAAAAAATTTTTTCATAATTTTAAATAGTTTTTTAAATTTTTATTTAGTTATTTTTCAAGTTCAGCTTTTTGTCTATTTCTCCCATCCCAGCCGCCCCCCGTGCTCCCCACCTCCCTCCCATTTCCTCCCCCCCCCCCACCGTCCTCATCCCTGTGTCCTTCATACTTGTTCCTCCAAATCCCTCCCCTTTTTCCCCCTTAAAATCCCTTCCCTCTCTCCTCTGGTCACTGTCCCCTTGTTCTCTATTTCAGTGTCTTGGTTTTTTTTCTGCACTTCAAAAATATATATGGAACCATAAACGACCCCAAAGAGCAGCTGCACTTTTGACAAAGAAGAACAAAGTAGGAGGGATCACAATATCTGATATCAAACTGTATTACAAGGCCACTGTAATCAAAACAGCCTGGTACTAGCATAAAAACAGGCACATAGACCAATGGAACAGAACAGAGAGCCCAGAAATCAACCCAATTCTCTACAGTCAATTAATATTCGACAAAGGGGGCAGTAACATAAAATGGAGTAAAGATAGCCTCTTCGACAAATGGTGTTGGGAGAACTGGGCAGCTACATGCAAAAAAAATGAAACTTGAGCACAAACTGACACCATACACCAAAATAAATTCAAGGTGGATAAAAGACTTAAATATAAGCCATGATACCATTAAAGTTCTAGAGGAGAACATTGGCAAGAAAATCTCAGATATTCTACGCAGCAACATTTTTACCGATATGTCCCCTAGAGCAAGGAATATAAAGGAAAGAATAAACAAATGGGATCTCATCAAAATAAAAAGCTTCTGCATGGCTAAAGAAAACAGTATTAAATTAGCAAGACAACCAACTGTATGGGAAAACATATTTGCCAATAATACCTCAGACAAAGGTTTAATCTCCAAAATATACAACTTACACGACTCCACTCTAAGAAGACATCTAACCCAATCAAAAAATGGGAAAAGGACTTAAACAGACACTTCTCCAAGGAGGACATACAGACTATCCAGAGACACATGAAGAGATGCTCAATATCATTAGCTATCAGAGAGATGCAAATTAAAACCACAATGAGATACCACTTTACACCAGTCAGGATGGCTATCACAAACAAAGCAACAAACAACAAATGTTGGAGAGGGTGTGGGGAAAAGGGGACCTTAGTTTACTGTTGGTGGGACTGCAGATTGGTACAACCACTATGGAAAACAGTATGGAATTTTCTCAGAAAAATAAAAATCGACCTGCCTTTTGACCCAGCAATTCCACTGCTAGGATTATATCCTAAGAATCCTAAAACATCAATTTCAAAGAACCTATGCACCACAATGTTCATATCAGCACAATTTACAATAGCCAAGAGATGGAAGCAACTTAGGTGCCCGTGAGTAAATGAATGGATCAAAAAATTGTGGTACATATACACAATGGAATTCTATGCAGCAGAGAGAAAGAAGGAGCTACTACCCTTTGCAACAACATGGATGGAACTGGAAAGCATTATGCTGAGTGAAATAGGCCAGGTGTTGAAAGACAAATACCATATGATCTCACCTTTAATAGGAAGCTAAACACTAGTTTTCCTTTCATCCAGAGCTTCCTTTTTCCTTGCTTTCTTTCTATTGTATTTTCATTTTGATTTTTTTCTTGTTAGGAACAAGCTAACCTACACTGATCAGGCACCACATAAAAGCAAAGGGTCACTCAGTTAGTCCAACTTGATATCCTGACATCTTTCATTTCCTAAAATGACACATTTATTTTTTCTAATTCAGATTCCTATTCCAAATAAAGCACCTCTGCTTGTTTTGCAGAAGAGAATATAAATGTAAAAGTTGAAGTCCCTAACAAAAAAATAAAAAGAAACATTCCCAAGTAAAAAAATGACCAAAAGTTTGGAGAAAAATTAAATGACTGGGATGAGAAAAGATATTGTAAAAGATTCTAATTCAGAAAATACTCAGAACAGTAGAGTCTAACCAAGCCTCTCATTGTAAAATAAAACACTATGTAAAGAATTAGTGTTTTAAAAAATTATTTGAAAGAGAGAAAGAGAAACATCAACTTGTTGTTCCACTTATTTATGCATTCATTGGTTGATTCTTGTATGTGCTGTGACCAGGAATAGAACCTATAACCTTGGCATAGTAGGACAATGCCCTAACCAAATGAGATACCTGACAAGGGTCCAGAATTATCCTTTAAATTATATTATAGTGCACCTACAGTCTTAAAAAATACAAAGGTAGGCTCTTATTTACAGTTTAATATAAAAAATCATTAAAATTATACTTGATTATCAAAATTATTGCAGTTGCAGGATAATTTAGGGACCATGTTAAATTGCAGCTAGTATTTCTTTCTCTTATGATACAATATTTTGTCAATTGAGTCATATTTATTTCTCTTCCTAATCCCAGCATCTGGTAAAGTATCTGATTATACAGTAGAAAAAAATGGCAAGTATTTAATTGTGTTGAAGTTGTGATACTTATTCTACTTAAAAAAAATCTTCTCTCTAAATGTAACCTGGCTAATGGATATTTCCACATCTTTTAGCTTTGAGGTGCAGAGGATGACCCTGGTCTTTCACCTTAAACTTAAATGGTTCAAGCCCCCATTGCAATGTGATGAAAACCCGGCACTTTTTCTCACTCTGATCTTCAGAACCCTGGTTCTTTAGGACTGAGTTAAATTCTCACCCACTGGCTAGTTTGACTCCATAGTATCCCATGGTGAAACACAGCCAATTTTAGACACTGTGTATAGGACTTTTCCTATTGTTCAAAGTAACAATGGAGGAGAGCTTCAGAGGAGGGTGTATTGCAGGACATAACAGCAAACAAATTAAACCCCAAGTCTAAGCACGCTCCAAGCCTTTGTGCTGCTGGCTTATTTCTACTGGCATCTCTTCTCTTCAGATGCCACTTTCCACACTTCCTTTATCCGTTCTCCCTTTCTCAACCCCTCAAGTGTTCTCCCTGACTATACCCACCACCACCACCACCACCACCACTTTCCAGGATACTTTAAATTCTTATACATGTTCTAATGCAGAAAAATCCACCTCTTTTTCTACCTTCATCTTAATTTAGAACTGCAGTGTCCAGCACAGTAGCTACTCACCATGTATGCCTAAGGCCACTTGAGATGTGGCTAGCCCAGACTGAGATGCAGTGTAAAGCAACTGTAATAGAATAACAATAAAAATGATTTCAAATTTTTTCAAAAAATTTAAAAAGCAATAAACTACTTCATTACTAATTTTTTATTGACTATACATTGAATTGATATTATAGATATATTGGGTTAAATTTTTAAATATCAACATTTATCTGCTTTTTAAAGCTTTTGAAATGTGGCTACTACAACAAGCTTTTTTTCAGCTTTTGTTAATTAAATTGAAGACTTCTTGTCAGTTGCCCTAAAGCAAGAAATATCCAGATTACTTCTTGAGGGTTTTTAAGACATGTCCTTGTTTGCATTCTGTCCCAGAAACTGGAGAAAATGAGGACAGGGGATGAAGGGAGGAGGAGGGGGAAGAAGGCAAACATCTTCCAAATACTTCTTCAGACGGCACATGTGGCATTCCATTCCATTTACAAATGCTTTCACCCCAAATTCCAAACCTCGGAATTGCCTTCATTATTGTGGTTATTGTTTTGCTTAAGTGCTGCTGTTCCTCTTCCTTGTCACAGACTGCTTTTGGCCCACTCTGATTTCCATTGCCAGGGAATGTATTACTCTTTCAGAAATGAAACACAGCAGAAAGAAAGGAGCTCCTACAGCATGGACAGAACTGGAAAGGATTATGCTAAGTGAAATAAGCCAGGCAGTGAAAGCCAAACACCATATGATCTCACCTATAAGTGGAACCTAATCAATGAAACAAACAAGCAAGCAAAATAGAACCAGACATTGAAATTAAGAACAAACTGACAGTAACCAGAGGGGAGGTTGGAGGGGATAATGGGGGAAGATAGAGGAAGGGTCATCAAGGAACATGTATAAAGGACACATGGACAAAGACAAAGGGAGGTAGGATCGAGAGTGGGAGGTAGGGATGGCTGGAGTCGGGGGAGTGGTAAGGGGAAAATGGAGACAACTGTACTTGAACAATATGAAAGAAAGAGAGAGAGAGGGAGGAAGGACGGGAGGGAGGGAGGGAGGGAGGGAGGGAGGAAGGAAGGAAGGAAGGAAGGAAGGAAGGAAGGAAGGAAGGAAGGAAGGAAGGAAGGGGGAAAGAAGGAAAGAAGGAAAGAAAAGAAAGATCCTAATCTCTTAGGTGCAGAATATGTGTCAATTAGTGTATTTAAGTAAGTGTGGCTTTGTTCCAAGGCAGCCTGCCAAATACCAGTCAGAGTCATCATGCTCTATTTGTGAGCCAGGGCAGGTCCTTCCCTGCCATTCCATCTGCATTTGGGTTTTGTGCCTTTGTTCCTTGCCTTGCTTCTTTCACTCCCTTACTTCTTTACAAAGAATAACTGCCAAGTAAAATCTAAGTTGAAAAGTGTCCCTCATTAGGCAAAAAGAAAAAAAAAATTCCACATCATTTCTTGCAAGAGCCCAGGAGTATTTTTTTAATGTATCTATTTTATACCCACTGTTATATGGGTATGGATGTTCTCCATCAGAGAGATGGGGATGATATCAAGAAAAAGGGAAGGAAAAATAAACTAAAAGTAGGGAAGGAAAATAACATTCTGAATATCTCTTTATTAGTCCTCTTGATAGGCACTGTGCATAAGGTTTGTAGTTCTGAGTAAAGGACTTTTAGGGGAAACTAGACAGTTCCCTAGAACAATTGATTGGGAATCTAAGTATCATATAATTAAAGCAAAGAAGTGGCAAAGAGCCATTTGCTGGTGGAATCAAAAGTTATGTGAGCCACACAAGGATGTGGAGAAATTGAAACCCTTGTGCATTGGTGACAGGAACATAAAGGTGTCTAGCCACTATGGGAAGCAGTTCTTCCCCCAAATTAAACACTCAACCACATATAATCCAGAAATTCTACTTTTGGATATGTACTAAAAAAACTGAAAGCAGTTTCTTGAACAGATACTTGTACATCAATGTTTATAGCAGCACTATTCACAATAGCCAAAAGGTAGAAGCAACTCAAGTGCCTGATGACAGATGAATAGATAAACAAAATGTGGTATATACATATAATTCAGCCTTTCTAAAAAGGAAGGAAATTCTGGTACATGCTACAACATGAATGAACCTTGAAGAAATCTTAAGTGCAATAAATCAATCAATCACAAAAAGACAAATATTGTATGATTCCGCTTGTATGAGGTCCTAGAGTAGTCAAATTCAAAGAGACCTTAGTGATTGTCAGGAACTAGTGGGATGGGGGAACTGGAGTTAATGGGTGTAGAGTTTCAGTGCTGTAAGGAATGAAATTCTGGAGATGCGTGGTGGTGATGCTTGCACAGTGTGAATATACTTAATGCCATTGAACTGCACCCTTAAAATGGTTAAAATAGTAAATTTATGTTATGTATAGTTTACCAGAATAAAAAAAATAAAATTTAAGTTCCACATGCTATAGAAAATGCTTGTTAAAGGCAGCAAGAAGGATCTGCCTGGGAGGAGTTCTCTGCTCTTTCCTCTGTCATGAGGGGAACAGTAGTCATGAGGGAAGAATGAAAATGTGGGTGTCACCAGTTATAGCAGAGCAGCCAGGCAATTCGGCTGAACGTATTCTGACATTTAATTTAGCTGCAACCTCCCAAGCGTTTGATGCTTTCCTCCTGTAGGGAGAACAGACAGATTCCATTGCCTTGACTGTTCTGTCTGGTAGAGTTTGTGAGTTCTTTCCAGCATCACTTCAGAAAGGAGATACAGATGGTGACATATCTTTTTTCCTCATCTTCGTCACCTTGCCAGTAAGTGCAACTTTCTTTCCAAAGTGTCCCTGTTGCACATGTTATGTTTTTTCTGCTCCTATCTTCTTTTATTAATTTTTCTGTTTGAGACATATGGAGACACATGCATTGGTACAGGCATAGTTTCCTGTGCTACCACCAAAGCTAAGGGCAACTCTGAAGGTTAAGAAATTGGTTTAGGACTGTAAAACTTATTTAGAGGCCAGAAGAAAGTGTGAAATACTAAATAACAAACAGTATGTGACCCGACTATAGTCTGCTAAAACCAAGAAATTAACTCAGGCTATGTTGGCAAAGGCAACACAAGTTAACCTATAGCACCTAACATTAAAAATATCACAAGGCTGTTCACTACAGCACTGGCTGTATGGGGGAGGTGGGATGGCGACCAAAAAAAAAAAAAAAAGAAAGAAAGAAAAGTGTCTGACAATGAGAGATCCATTAAGTATATTTTAAAACATCCAAAACTGTACTGTAATAGAGTGCCCTCCTGTGAGTTAGGTACAGTCTCTCTCTGGTGGTGAACCTATTGCAAAAAGGCAGACTTCCTCCACTTCCTGGGGTAAAACAATGAAACAAAGGTGTCCTTTCCCCCCAGCTCTTACAACCCCATGCAGGTTGTGCACATGCTGGATTGCAGCGGCTGGACACAAACTTACTTGCAACGGCAATACTTAAAGCCATTAAAGAAAAAAAAATTCCAAGATAACATTTTTAAGTCAAAATTAAGTCACAGGAGAGTGTTTTTCATATAAAAATGAACACATGGAATATTTCAATAAAAATATCCAAGAAAATTGGGTATCTTAAAAGTAAAAACTCTGAGGTTTGGAGTTTCAAGTAAAAGGTGAATGAGCTTTCCATATATAGAACAGAATGCCAGATGTGCTGGCTGGGACAGTATTAGGCAGCTGGTTTTTTTCTCCTCCGCTTCCTCCTTTCCTTTTGTTACATGAGGTTGCATCTTTTGAATTGGAGTGCATGGGATCTTCATTAGTATAATTTCCCCCAGTTTCTGAGATAGAACTCAAACCAGGAGAAATATGAAAAACACTCTTGTTAAAAGACGACTGACAGGAAGTTTTCACTTTCTCAAGAGCTGAGGATTTATTCTGGTTCATAGCCTTAAGAATTACCTACAAATATTTGACTTAATTACTTATCTTTGTCTCAAAACCAGTAATTTCCTCTGGAAGAGGTTGTGAGGAAGATAGGGAAAAGTAGATCAAGTCTAAGGTTCCACATTTCAGTCTGTCACTAACACTAAATGTGTGTGTGTGTGTGGGGGGGTTGTCTCCTGTTGGTTTGGTTACTTTGGAGAACCCTGACTAATACACTGTCTGATAAGCTAATCTTTCTTCACCAACCTAGAGTTTTCCTTATTATTTATTTTGGGCTTTTTTTGTCATACAAATTTGCAATCAGCTTGCCTAGTTAAACTTAAAAACTGTTATTTCTTAGGAAAATGTTATTAAATGTGTAATGTTACAACCTTTTCAATTTTAAGTTGTGTGTTTAATTTAGGAAGAATTAAAGTCTTTATGATACTATTGAGTCTTCCGGTGATCGAGGCTTATTTTGTATCTTTCAAGAGTATTTTATACATTTTTTCACTCATCCAAAGATTTCTCTCTAATTTATTTATTTATTTTTAGAGAGGAAGGAAGGGAAAGACACAGAGAGGAAGAAAAATACCAATTTGTAAGAGAAACATCAATAGGTTGCCTCTCACAAGCCCCAGCCAGGGACATGGCCCACAATCCAGGCATATGTCCTGACTGAGAATCGAACTGGCAACTTTTAGGTTTGCAGGACAGTGCCCCACTGAGGCACACAAGTCAGGGCCATCCAAACATCTCTTGAGATTATTTCTATGTGTTCTCTTTTTTGATATTATCATAAATGCTATTTTTGTCCACTATAAGTTCTGTTTGCTATGTGTTTGCACACAGGAAAGCTACTGATTTCTGAATAATTATTTCCTCCACAATTCTTTGAAATTTATATTCTAAATGTGGTATTTTTTTAGATTGCCTGGGTTTTCTAGATATAGAATCCTATCATTTGCAAGGTTTGATAGTTTTGCCTCCTTCTTTGCTGATTTTCTTTAAAAGATTTTAGTTACTTATTCTTAGAGAAAGGGTAAAGGAGGAGAAAGAGAGGGAGAAAAAGATCAAGGTACAAGAGAAACATCATTCCGTTGCCTCTTACAAACATCCTGACTGAGGACCGGGCCTGCAACCCAGCCATGGGCCCTGACCAGGAATGGAGCTAGTGATGTTTCACTCTGTAGGGCGATGCCCAACCAACTGAGCTATATCAGTCATGGCTCTCTGATTTTACAGTATGGATTACTTAGCTTTTAATAATTGCCTTGGTTTAGCCAATACAATACTATATTAGTAGTGATAATGGGCCCAATTGCCTTTTCTCTAACCTCATTGAGAATACCTCCAGAATTTTCCCTCCATGCTAAATAAAAACAAAAAGGGAAATTACTGACCAATATCCAGAATGAACACAGATGTCAAAATTCTCAAAAAAAAATACTAGCAAACCAAACTCAACAACATCATGTGTTGTTATACTGACCCACATAAAAGGGTCATACATCATGGTCAAATGGGATTTACCCCAGGAATGCACAAATTACTCAATATCTATAAAATAGATATTGAGTTAACAAAACAATGGACACAGATCATATGATCATTTTAATAGATGCAGAAAATCATTTGACAAAATATAACATCCTTTTATAATAAGGTTTTCAACAAAGTGGGAATAGAGGAAACATATCTCAACATAATAAAGGCCATATACAATAAACCCACAGTTAACATCATACTCAACAGGGAAAAGCTAAAAGCTTTTCCTCACCCTGACTGGTGGGGCTCAGTGAGTTGGGCCTCATCCAGCAAACTGAAAGATCACTGGCTGATTTTCAGTCAAGGCACATACCTGGGTTGCAGGCCAGAAGGGTTGCAGGCCAGAGCCCACCCAGGCTGGGGGCATGAGAGACAACTGATTGATGTTTCGCTCTCTTTCACCTTCCTTTCCGCTTTTTCTAAAAATAAATAAATAAAATCTTTTTAAAAACTTTTCCTCTAAGATCAGGAACATGACAAAGATGCCCACACTTACCACTTAATTCAACATAGTATTGGAAGTCCTAGTCACAGCAATTATTAAATTAAAATAAACATAAGTCATTCAAGTTGTAAATGAAGAAGTACAACTCATTATTCACAGATGGCATGATACTGTATACAGGAAACCCTAAAGACTCCACTGAAAAATTATTAGGACTAATCAATGAATTCAGTAAAGTTGTAAGAGATAAAATTAATATACAGGACTTAGGGGCAAGATGGCAGTATAGGCAGATGTGGCTTACCTCCTCACAAAACCACATCAAAATTACAACTAAAATATAGAACAATGATCACTCAGGAATGTCAGATGGAGTTGAATGGGAGTCTGACAACCACAAAATCGAGTTAAGGCAGTCTGACAACTAGAAAATTAAAGAAACCACATCCATGCAGACAGGTGGGAGGGGCACAGATGTGGAAAGGGCTGAACCCACACCCACATAAATAAAAATTCAGGAGGGATACCTCAGCAGTAAGGAGTCCCGGCCCCACACCAGGCCCTCCAGCCTGGGATTCCTGTGCCAGGAAGATAAGTCCCCACAACTTCTGGCTGAAAATACCAGTAGGGATTGAGTCATTGGAAGAAACTTCTGGAGCCTCAGGCAGCTCCTATCAAAGAACCCACACACAGGCTTACCTACTAAGACTCACTCCCTCTAAGCTCCAACACTGGAGTAGCAGGTTGAAAGACAACATGGGTACACAAGGAGAAACTGAAGTGTCTGGCATCAAGGCTAGCAGAGGCCATTCCCGCTTTCCTAAGTTATCCTTGGATATTGTCTGCTTCCTAAATTGTCCGCTTGGGTATTGTCCCACCTCCCACAGAGCCAGAAAGCTAGTGCCATATGTCAGACTCCATCAACCAAACTAACACTGTTTGACCCCTGTTGGAGATCCCCAGATGCTCTGTCCCACCCAACTTATGGGCCTACCCAAGCTACTTTTTCCTTAACAATGGCTGGTCTTGGCTCCTAAGTCCTATCAAACAAGCAACATCTGGCTTTAGGGAGCCCTAGCAGAAGCCAGATTAGATTCACAGCTTGGTTTTGCCTGGGAATCTCCAAGCCCAGCACAAGTTGCAGCCACCTCAGATTGCTTTACAGTTCATGCAGGGTGCCAGGGAAAACACAGGTTGGGGCTGACCTTGGTGTGCACTACCTGGGAAACCCCAGGGCCAGTACACCCAGTGGACAGCAATAGACCTACATTGGAGCACCACCACCTTGCCCCTATATAACTGGTCCTCCACAGATGGTGGAAGTTTGTGGTCAGTGGTCACAGCCAGTCCTTGCAGCTGACTGGCCTGGGTAAATCCCTCTCATTGATCTGCCAACAGCAACCAAGACTCAACTACAAGGAGCTCACATAAACAATGCACCTCAAGTATCTAGCTTGTGTGATAAGGGAGGCTGTGCCACTGGATCCTACAGGACACCTGCTACATTGGGCCACATTGCAAAGACATGGAGTCAAAGCAGCTCTGCCTAATACATAGAAACAAACACAGGGAGGCCGCCAAAATGAGTAGACAAAAAAAACATGGCCCAAATGAAAGAACAGATCAAAACTGCCAAAAAAGAACTAAATGAAATGGAGACAGGCAATCTAGCAGATGCAGAGTTTAAAACACTGGTTATAAGGATGCTCAAGGAACTTAGTGAGGACCTCAGAAGCATAAAAAAGACCCAGTCAAAAACAAAGGATATGCTAATTGAAATAAAGAACAATTTACAGGGAAACAATAGTAGAGTAGATAAAGCCAAGAATCAAATCAATGATTTGGAATATAAGGAAGCAAAATACAATCATGTAGAACTACAAGAGGAAAAAAGAATCTAAAAAAATGAGGAGTTAAAACAGACTGTGGGACAACTTCAAGAGGTTCAACATTTGCATAATAGGGGTGCCAGAAAAAGAAGAGTAAAAGCAAGAAATCAGAAATCTATCTGAAATATGAAAGAAAACTTTCCTAATTTGAAGGAAATACACATGCAAGTCCAGGAAGCACAGAGAGTCCCAATTATGATGGAAACACAAAGGCTCACTTGAAGACACATCATAATTAAAATGCCAAAGGTTAGAGATAGAGACTCTTAAAAGCAGCATCAAAAAAAAAGAAGAAGAAGAAGAAGTTAGTTACCAGATGACTGCTATATGTGAGGGGATAGGGGAGAATGAGTGAAGAGGTGAGGGGATTAAGAAGTACAAATAGGTAGTTACAGAAGAGCCATGGGGATGTAAAGTAAAGTGTAGTAAATAAAGTAGCCAAAGAACTTAAACACATGACCCATGGACATGAACAATGGTGTGGGGACTGCCTCGGCGAGTAGGGGGTACCTGGTGGAGGGGGCCGAGGGGGAAAAATCAGGGCAACTATAATAGCATAAACAATAAAATATCACTTAAATTAAATAAATAAATAAAATTAATATATGAAATAAGTGGCATTACTGTAGACTAATAATAAACTATTGAAAAGAGAAATAAGAAAACAATCCCATCTGTAGTTTCATTAAAAAAAGAAAAACCCAGGAGAAAATTTAATCAAGGGAGCAAACACCCTATACTCTGAAAACTATAAGACATTGATGAAACAAATTGAAGATGACACAAATAACTGGAAGAATTAATATTGTTCAAGTGTCCAAACTAAATAAAGCAATCTATAAATTCAATGAAATTCTGATTAAAATATCAATGGCATTAAATACAGAACTAGAAACTGTAAAACACCACAAGTAGCTAAGAAAACTTTGAGAAAGAAGAAAATGCTGAAGGTACTAAACTCCCTAATTTAAAACTATACCACAAATCTATAGTAATCAAAATATTATGGTACTGGCACATAAATAAACATGGATCTAGGAACAGAATAGAAAGCTCAGAAATAAAGCCACATATATAATGTATAAGGAGATAGTAATATACCATGGGAAAAAGTCTCTTCAATAAATATTGATAAAACTGGACAAATAAATGCAAAACAAAAAAGGATCTGGACCACTTTCTTACACCATATACAAACACAAACTCAAAACAAACTAGAGACTTAAATGTAAGACCTGAAACTATAAAACTCTGATGTGGACACTGGCCTGCAGTGTCCATGGCATTATGGATGAGACGAGACAAATTTGCATGGACTACTGAGTCCTGTGAAGAAAAAGGGATGGCATGGTCACTCTCTCAGGGGAGAGAGCACCAACCCTTGTCTTGACAAGCTTTTATTGGGTTCAATTTGCACAGGAATACAGGGTGTATAGGTAAAGCTCATCAATCATTGTCAGTCAGAAATCAACAGATAACATTGAACTCTGAGGGCTTATTCTGGGTCACGGTCAGATAGTTAAAGGGCCATAAAACTTTGGGAAACAAACTCACTTCACGCTTGGATCCTTATCATTTAAATTGAGGGTATTAGCAAAGTAGGTTTGAGAGGATTTTGTGCATTCTTTCTTAAGACTCATTACCCTAGGGAATGCACCCTTTTCAGCACAGGGCTGTGATCATCTCTAGCATTGTTTCAGGCTTAAGGCATTTTTTTCAGGCTTAAATCAGGGGGAAGTAAGGCAGCCATGAGATTAGGAGACTTCTTGCAGACAGAATGAGGACATGGGGTCTGTCAAAGCTGAGGGGCAAGGGTCCATTACCCCCTATTTCTATAGCCCCCCAAGTTCTTCCCTGAGGGCCCCTTCATGACCACGCCTGTCCTAGGCCATCCTTCCTTTGAGGAATCTTACCTGTCATTAGCTAAGCAGTCATCCACCCCAGGCCAAGCAGGGGGAAGGGAAAGGGAGAAGAGGTGGCACCCCTAGAAGGAAGATAAGCTTTGTCTCTTTAATGGCTTATGGTCCCAAGGTCTTTTTACCCAGCCTTAGCCACAGGGAATTAAAGCTTCTGAAACAAGGCAGGCCAGTTCCCAACAAAACTTCTAGAAGAAAAAATAAGTAGTAAATTTATTGACATTGGTGTTAGCAATATTATTTTTTACTATTTTTTCTCAGGTAAGGACAACAAAAGCAAAAATCAACAAATGGGTCCTTGATGGCACAGAAGTAAGTAGAAGCTACACTGACCTCCTGGGCCAGTCTGGAATTTCAACTAAATTTTAGAGAAATAATATTGAATAACCAACTAAATACTAGCTGGAGAGAAGCTTATGGACATACAGAAAAAAAAAATTCATATCACTGGTAGGGAGTGCAGAGATGTGAGAGGGCTAGCTGGGCTCCCATGAGAAGCAGCTGAAGGATCAAAGAGGGATATTTTAGCAGTGAGGAGGGAGTCCCCCTGAGAAGTGTAGGGTCTAAACCCCAAACTGAGCTCCCCAGCCTACAGCACCAGAGCCAGAAAGGAACCCAGATGACACCTAGCTGTGAAAAACAGCTGGGGTTCTGTCAGCAAGGGAGAGATGGCTGGAGATACAAAGAGCCTCTTAAAGGACCAAAGCACAAAATTTTGTTGGCACGCACTTACCCTGGGTGCTGGCAAAGGTAGGGCTGAGTGGACTAGAGACACTTGAGGACAGTCTGGGGTTGGTTGGTCTAGGAAGAAAACTAAGGGAACAGCCACCAGGATCCATTTGCTGAGTCATTCCCCACACTCCAGGAGCCATCCCTCTCTCAGAGCACTCCTCTGTGAATGGCATCAATCTGAAGAGGAGCAATAGTCTGGCACGAAAAAATTATTCTGCCCTTCCCTGTGGTACTTAAGCCTGACTGCTGATTATTGATTGATTAGATTAACAACTAATCAGTTTGATGGCTGATTAGTTTAACATCTCAGCAGGAAAATACAAAAAGTGGCCAAATTTGGAAGACAAAAAACAGATCCCAAATGAAAGAACAAGAGAATTTAGCAGAAGAACTAGGTGAAATAGAGGTAAGTAATTTATCAGAGAGTTTAGAGGAATGATTATAAGGTTATTCAACAGCATGAAAAAAGACATAGAAACCATAAAAAAGGATCACTTGGAAATAAAGAATACAATATCTGAAGTAAATAATATACAGGAAAGAATAAAAAGTAGGTTATATAAAGAGGTGGCTCAAAACAGTGTTTTGAAAGGCAAGGTAGAAAAAAACATGCCAAAAAGCAGCAAAAAGGAAAAAGAATTTTAAAAAATAAGGAGAGCTTAAGAAACATTTTGTAAAACATGAAATATAACAACATCCACATCATGGGAATATCAGAAGGAGAAGAAAGCAAGCAAGGGATTGAGAACCTTTTTGAAGAAATAATGACCAAAAATTCCCCTAATCAGGTGAAGGAAAAAGTTGCACAAGTCCAGGAAGCTCAGAGAGTCCAAAACAAGTGGAACCCAAAGAGGTCCACACCAAGACACTTCATAATTAAAATGATAAGGCTTAAAGATAAAGACAGAATACTAAAAGCCAGAAAATATATGACTCCATATAACTTTTCACTTTATTTTTTATTAAATATATTTGTGACATTGGTTAATAAGATCATATAGGTTTCAAGTGTACATTTCTATGATACTAGATCTGGATATTACACTGTGTGCCCACCACCTAAAATCAAACTATCCTCTGTCACCACATAGTAGGCCTCTCTCCACTATCCTCCTTGCCCCCACCACCTCCTTTCCTCTTACAACCACCACATTGTTGTAAGTGTTCCTGAGTCTCAATTTTATATCCCACATATGAATGAAGTTATATGGTTCATAGCTTTTTCTGACTGACTTATTTCACTTAGCATAATATTCTCAAGGTCTATTCATGTTGCTGCAAATGGCTATATTTCATCTTACGGCTGAGTAGTATTCCATTGTGTATATGTACCACATCTTCTGTATCCAGTCTCCCATTGAAGGACACTTTGGCAGTCTCCATGTTTTGGCCACCTTGAATAATGCTGCAGTGAACACAGAGATGCATATGTCTTTGAGAATACTGACAACAAAACAAAGAGGCAACCAACCAACTGGGAGATGGTATTTGCAAATAACAGCTCTGAAAAAAGTTTATTATCCAAAATAAAGAACTCATAAACTTAATACCAGACAAACAAATAATCTAATTAAAAAATGGGCAGAGCACCTGAGCAGACACCTCTTCCAGAAAGACGTAAAAATGGCAAACAGATATTTGAAATGATGTTCAACCTCACTAGCTATTAGGGAAATGCAATTCAAAACTACCATGAGATAATACCTCATGCCAGTTAGAATGGATATTATCAACAAGACAAGTGATTACCAGTATTGGAGAGGTAGTGGAGAAAAGGGAACCTCATTTGCTGAGAGTGGGAATGTAGGCTGCTACAGTCACTATGGAAAACAGTCTGGCAGTTTCTCAAAAAATTAAGAGTAGAGTTACCATACGACCCAGCCATCCTTCCCCTGGGTAGCTACATGACAAAACAGATAACTTTTTGCTTTAAATATACCATGCAATTCTCTTATTTTTTGTTATCTCACTACCACCACCACTAACACGTCAAGTCCATAACAATGGTGCTTTTATATTTTGGTCCTTTCTGCAGGATCCAACACTTAATGTTCTGGAAATTTGTATAAATAATTTTTCTAACTTATTTCGTGATCTATTTATTTATATACACATTTCTTTCATGTGTATATCTTTTATTAGGCTTTGTTCTTTAAGTCTTCTGCACAAAAGGATAAGATCATCTTCTATTTGGCCAAAGATTCATCTGGAAATAACTAATGAGCAAACAAAATTCATTGTTGCAAAGGTTGGTGCAACAGCCTTTCAAATAATTCTTAGCCTTCAAATCATTCTTGAAAAATTCATGTTTTCTATATTTCTATACTATGGCATAGTATAAGTTTGGCTGAAGCTGTTCTCTAATCAATACTCATTTGGACTGTACAATAGTATAATGCTTTAGTACCCTGTAGAATTATATAAGCTGTCAATAAGATATCCATCACGAATAGTATGTATCGTATTGTTTAAACCTAAAATTACATCTATTATGAAAAATACAGTTCAATAATTTTTGCCATTTGATTTCATTGAATTAAAATTTTACAACTTCCTTAAGTCTGCCTTTTATCATTAATATATTAGTTAATCTAGATAAAAACCAAACTATCCTTTCCATGAATCTATATCATTGCTTCTAAGTATATTTAGTGTAGCAATTCTATCATTTGTTGCTGTGACTTCTGCAATGCAGCTCTGCTCATATGTTGCTATCTTAACACTCATTCACTCTGATTTTTGATTCATTGGATCTAGTTGGGCAAAGACTGTGGCCTTTTGTCAGTCTGCTGATGGCACCAAATTGAGAAATAGTATTACAAGTCTTATAAAATAAGATGTGGGGTATAAATTCAAATTTCTTTTTAAATTAAGTTGAGAGCATAAGAAAATATATTGCATTCTACCTACTCTCTCATACCAATCATTCATATTAAAATATGGCATTTAATATAAATGATTATATTGGGTATTTAACATCCTTCCTCCCTACCCCTTTCAACTATACGTCACTCAGATTACAACCATAAATTGAACATATTCTGAAATATTTTCCTTTGCAGAGTTCTGATAAATTTTGAAAACTAGAATACCTATGTCATTTAAAAATCTTTTTAAGTTAAATTTTGCATTGGAACCAACATTCTATCATTGATCATTATTTAGGACATATATTGAAAATACACTGAAATAGTATTTTAGTAGCAATATCAAGAGTCTATAGAAATTACATTGAATAAGTGCCTGCCATGCACTCAGACTCATGTGTAATAAAAATATGGATAAGACATACATGCTGCCTCAAGGAAATTATAAGCTCTTCATGTACACAAAATAAGTTTCCTACAAGATAAAATATGGTAAGTGCCATCGAAATATTTTGTTGATGTTAATAAATATTGAACAAATGATGAATAAACAAACAGATATTAAAATTTATCCTGTCAGCACCACAACCTCCAAGAGATTCAACTCTTCTTTAAAATGTTCCCATTTAGTTTTTTGAAAATTGGAATATATGTTCAACTGTTTAAAAATAATTTACTTATGCTTATCAATAGCTAAAAAGAAACAACTTCAGTTTGTCATCTCAAAATATGGAAGTTCTCTCTTCAATTTCTTGCAATTATGTTTATTGTTATCTTTTGGTAACTTTAAGAAATTACAAAGTACCAGTAAATTTCATATATATTATATATTTATATATACTTTTCATTTCTCTTCATAAGAAGAGTTAATCCTCTCCTTTTTGGTCTAAACCAAGTTTTAGTTATTAAATAAAGGATTCACATAATAAAGAGATTTTGAATATATTTGATAAATATTTCATTATGGTTTACTATCATAATTTCAAAAAGGATTACTTTAATCCATACATAAAAACAAAAAAGATTGAGTCAGGCTTCAAAAATGTTAACTCAGTAATAAAATTGAAAAAAATGAGAAATTTTATAGAAAAGGGAATCAATATTCAGACGACGGTGACAGAGTAGGAAAGAGAAGATTCCACTTCCCCCTACACACAGGAGGAAAACCTAGCCAATCTGGGGAGGAACAGAGCAAACAGCCAACAGTGCTGCACTATATATGAAAAATAAGAGACCAAAAATTGTAGTGGACACTGAAAAACCAGATGGTAAAGAGAGTACTTCAGGACAATAAGGTCCCAGGGACCAGCTCAGGGACCAGAGTGGCTGTAGCCACAGGCCTGGTGCCCAATGCCCACTCATTGGGAGTGGGCCTGCCACAGAGTCCTTGGGAGAGAGCCAGGTCAACTGCTCCCTCCCTCCCAGGCCAAATAACGTTTAAACAGCACCAGGAGAGACCTGGTTACTTGAAGTCAAAGAGAGGGGAATAAGGACAAAGAGGCAAACACACAGGGGCCGTGATCACTGGCAATCTGTGGTCACTGGCTTGGGAGAGTGAGGCACAGTGACCCCAGTAATCACCAGTCTTGCTAGAGAATTGGGCTGTAAAAAGCTGCAGCCTTGAGTAAAAGAAATTTCTCAAAAAAAAAAAAAAAAAGTTTGGGGATTACTCCTGTATCAGCCAGTCAGCCTACACCCTACCAGCCAGACAGCGATCCAAAGGTTGAGTGGAATGTTGCACAGGCCGTGGGGAAGGACTTGTGTACCCCCATAGCACTGGGAAGGGACTGAGGCAGCCTGGCCAAGCGTGTGCGCACCCACACCCCAGCCCACAGTGGTAAACCTGGGGAAAGAGGCACTGAGGAAGGCCTGGATCACATACCAAAGGCACTGGGGAGAGGCAACAGACTAGCTCTAGGGAGAGTGCTCCCAAGACTGGCTGAGTGCACATCAGGAAGGGAGAAAAGCCATACTAATCGCCCCTGAGCCTGCTGCAGCCAGCAAGATCAGTTTGGCCACTTTGAAACCAACAAGAGGGTTTTTTTTAAAGTAATCTTTTATTTTTTAAATTTTTATTATTGTTTTATTTTTCAATACCTTTTTTCTCTCTTTCCTTCTTTCTTGTTTTATTCCTTCTTCCTTTTCTATTTTATCTTTCTCCCTCCTTTCTCATGCTTTTTTTTTAATACCCACAAGTGAGACAAAAAAAACCCTGGAACTCTGAAAAGACCAGAATTGGACCCAAAGAGGGGGCATCTCAACAGTTAAGACAGTGACACAAATTTTACTTTGCTATTGCAGAGAAACTGCAAGTTACTGTATATTTGTATTATTATTTTTTCATTATTCTTACATCTTATATTTTAATAATATTTCTGTATTCCTCTTCTTTCTGTATAATCTTCTTTGCTTGGCTGGTTATATTGTATCATTTGACAGGTTTCCCCTGTTCTCTCTTTCACAGTGTACTGCTAATTTACTGTCCTTCACATCACTTGTGTTCCTTTAGCACACTACTCAAAGTCCTATACCCCTTATTCATGTTATCCAGATTACATTAATTCTGTCATAGGATTGTTGCTCTAATATTATTGTAAATAACAGTTGTTCCATACAATTGTAAATACTTTACAACACACCTCCCGATCTTAGCCCACTTCACAGTTTCCTGAACTCTATTACTATAGTAGTTAACTCTATTCTTTCAGACACTATACCTATTTATTATCCTTTACTCTCACCTTATCTCAGAATCTGACTTCCCACAACCTCACTGATTTCTGGATCCAACTCACAATCCTTCCCTCCCCAACAAGAGTCTTATCTTCTTTCCATCCTTTCTTAAAAGTGGCTAGTTGGGTGAAAGATCATGAATAACACTATACATAGCCAAAGAATCTCCTATCTCTTCTCTACCACCTGCTACTGTAAGTATCATAGAATACTCTCTTGCTTTCTTAAACCATTTTGCCTTCCCCTCCAACTGGTCACAAAAAAGAGTAAGTGGAAGTAGTGAACACCAGGATACCCACTGGAAGAGGAAACCCAACAACAAAGGAACCACCAACAGATAACAACAAAAAGGTGAAGGAGGGAGTGGAAATCACACAAACATCAATCCAGGATTTATCTGGAAATACAACTAAATAGTGGAGAAAATACCCAGTACTAACAACTGAACAAGAGCAAAAGAGAATCCTCAAAACCTTGTGCACACAGAAGAACTAACTTCAACAAAACCTGCCCTCATCAGCACAACAAAACACAAGAGGTGGTGGACAGAGTGACCCTCAATTAACCAGCTGGTGAGAAGGACCCACCAAAAAAAGACCCCAAAACAATCAAAATCCAAAGACACAGAGCCAACTTAAAAGACAGCCTAAGACCAGTAAGCTTGGGAGATCAAGGAGAATACGCCACTGAATCTCACAGGTATTCTAACACAGAAGTACACACCATAAACCAAGGCAGCCAAAACAGATTAACTTAAGAAGCTGAAGCTAAGAAGAAGAGTCTCACAAACAATGGGAAGACAAAGAAACAATCCCCAAATGAAAGGAAAGGAGGAAGACTCAGAAATAATGTTAAATGAAATAGAGGAAAGTCAACAATCAGATATGGAGTTCAAATGAGGAAGTTCAATGAGCTCACAATGAGCTACCAGAAACTACAGGGAAACTACAATGAACTCACTGCAAACTATATCAACATGCAAAAGAGAATACAAACTATCAACAAGGGCCAAGAAGAAATGAACAATTTCTGAACTGAAGAACACAGTAGAAAGAATCAAAAGCAGAATTGATGAAGCAGAAGATTGGATCATTGAGTTAGAGGACAAAGTAGAAAAAAACACCCAGAAAGAGCAAGAAAAGAAGAAGAGGCTGAGAAAGATTGAAGAGAGATTAGGAGAAATGCAAGACAATATAAAACATAATAATATTTGTATAATAGAGATGCAAGAAGGAGAAGAAGAAGAGCAAGAGATAGAAAACCTGTTTAAAAAAGTAATGATGGAAAACTTCTCTAATTTGATGAGAAAAAAAGCTTCACAAATCCAAGAAACACAGAGTCCCAATCAAGAGGAATTGAAAAAGACCCACGCCAAGACACATCATAATTGAAATGGCAAAATTCCAAGACAAACAGAGAATCTTAAAGGCAGCAAGGAAGAAACAGGAAGTGACATACAAGGGAGCTTCGATAAGACTAGCAGCTGATTTATCAATGGAAATGCTCCAAGCCAGAAAAGAATGGCAAGAAATATTCCAAATAATGAGAACCAGAGGACTGCAACCATGGCTACTTTACCCAGCAACGCTCTCAATCAAGATAGAAGGCCAAATAAAGAGCTTCCAAGACAAAAGAAATCTAAAAGAATACACCTCCACAAAAACAGCTCTGCAAGAAATGCTAAAAGGACTGCTCTAAGTAAAGGAAGGAAAAGAGAGACACAGAGAGGAACACAGGTACAAAGATGGCAATGAATAAGTACCTATCAACAATACCTTAAAAGTAAATGTATTAAATGCTCCAATCAAAAGACATAGAGTACATGAATGCATAAAAAAAATTATCACCCTCACATATGCTGTCTACAAGAGACCTACCACAGAACAAAAGACCTACACAGACTGAAAACAAAGGGATAGAAAAAATATTCCAAGCAAATAGACAGGAACAAAAACCCAGGGTAGCAATACTCATATCAGACAAAATAGACTTCAAAAAAAGGGCCATAAAGAGAGACCCAGAAGGTCGCTTCATAATACTCAAGGGAAGAATCCACTAAGAAGATATAAACATTATAAATATGTATGCACCCAACATAGGAGCACCCAAATACATTAAAAAAAAAACTCTTAGAGGACTTTAAGAAAGATATTGAGAGGAATACAATTATAGTAGGGGAGTTTAACACCTCACTGTCAAAAATGGACAGATCTTCCAAGCAAAATATCAACAAAGATATTATAGAATTGAACAACGTCCTAGATAAAATGAACTTAACTGATATATATAGAGCCCTTCATACCAAAGAAGCTAAATACACATTCATTTCAAATGCACATGGAATATTTTCAAAGATAGACCACATGACAGGACACAAAACAAGCCTCAACAAATTCAAGAAAATTGAAATCATACCGAACATTTTTTCTGACCACAAGGGACTGAAACTAGAAACTAACCCCAAGGGGGAAAAAAACCCAAAACTCAAACTCATGGAAATTGAATGGCATGCTATTAAACAACAAATGAGTCAAGAATGAAATTAGGGAAGAAATCAAAGAGTTTCCAGAAACAAATGAAAATGAACTCACAACAAACCAAAATTTATGGAACACAGCAAAGGCAGTCCTGAGAGGAAAGTCCATAGCAATATAAGCCTACCTAAAAAAGATAGAAATATTTCAGACAAACAACTTAACCCTATGCATATAAGAAGTCGAGGAACAATAAAAAAAACAACCCACAGCAAGTAGAAGGAATGAAATAAGCAAGATCAGAGCAGAATTAAATGACATAAAGACTAAAAGGCAATTCTAAGAATTAATGAATCCGGGAGCTGGTTTTTTGAAAAGACAAACAAAATTGACAAGCCTTTAAGCAGGCTCATCAGGAAAAAAGAGAGAGACAACCCAAATAAACATAATCAGAAATGAAAGAGGAAGGTTACAACTGATACCATAGAAATACAAAGGATTGTAAGAAATTACTATGAAGAACTGTATGCCAAGAAATTTGAAAACCTAGGTGAAACGGACAAATTTCTAGAAAAATATAATCTTCCAAAACTCAATGAAGAAGAAGGAGAAAATCTGAACAGACCAATAACAGCAGATGAAATTGAAGCAGCAATAAAAAAACTCCCAACACATGAAAGCCCTGGACCAGATGGTTTCACAGGAGAATTCTACAAAGCATTTAAGGAAGAGCTAACCCTATCCTTCACAGACTATTCCAAAAAACCCAAAATGATGAAAGACTCAAAACTCTTTTTATGAAGCCAGCATCATCCTAATCCCAAAACCACATAAAGACACAACAAAGAAAGAAAAAAAACTTCAGGCCAATATTGCTGATGAGTATAGATCCTAAAATCCTCAACAAAATATTGGCAAACTGCATCCAACAATACATTAAAAAGATCATACACCATGACCAAGTGGGATTCATTCCAGGGATGCAAGGATGGTACAATATTTGCAAATCAGTAAATGTAATACATCACATAAACAAAAGCAAAGACAAAAATCACATGATCATATCAATAGATGCAGAGAAAGCTTTCGATAAGGTACAACACCCATTTATGATAAAAACACTCAGCAAAGTGGGAATACAGGGAGCATTTCTCAAAATAATAAAGGCCATATATGAGAGACCTACAGCCAATATCATACTCAATGGGAAAAAACTAAAGCTTTTCCACTATGATGAGGAACAAGACAAGGTTGTACAGTTTCACCACTTCTATTCAATATAGTATTGGAAGTTTTAGCTACAGCGATCAGGCAAGAAAATAAAATAAAAGGCATCCAAATCAGAAAGGAGGAAACAAAACTGTCATTGTTTGCAGATGACACAATAGTGTAAACAGAAAATCCTATAGACTCCACCAAAAAACTGCTCGACCTAATAAATAAATTGGGCAAAACAGTGGGATACTAAGTCAATATCCAGAAATCAAAAGCATTTTTGTATACCAACAATGAAACAACAGAAGCAGAAATCAAGGGGAAAAAGCCCATTTGATATAGCAAAAAGAAAAATAAAATACCTAGGAATAACCTAACCACGGTTTATGCAGAAAACCTGTATGCAGAAAACTACATAGCACCGAAGAAGGAAATCAAGGAAGACACAAACAAATGGAAACATATATCACGTTCATGGACTGGAAGAATTAACATCATTAAAATGTCCATAGTACCCAAAGCAATTTACAGATTCAATGCAATACCTATTAAAGTACCAATGGCATATTTCACAGACATAGAACAAACACTTCGAAAATTTATATGGAACCATAAATGACCCTGAGTAGCTGCTGAAATTTTGAGAAAGAAGAATCAAGTAGGAGGCATCTAAATACTTGACACCAAACTGTATTACAAGGCCACTGTAATCAAAACAGCCTGGTACTGGCATAAAAACAGGCACATAGACCACTGGAACAGAACAGAGAGCCCAGAAATAAGCCCAAGTCTCTATGGGCAATTAATATTTGACAAAGGGAGCAGCAACATAAAATGGACTAATAGCTTCTTCAACAAATGGTGTTGAAAGAACTGGACAGCTATGTGCAAAAAAATAAAACTCAAGCACCAACTTACACCATACACAAAAATTAATTCAAGGTGGATAAAAGATTTAAATATAAGCCATGACACCATTAAAGTCCTAGAGGAGAACATAGGCAAGAAAACTCAGATATTTCATGCAGCAACATTTTTACTGATATGTTCCCTAGAGCAAGGAATATAAAGGAAAGAATAAACAAATGGGATCTCATCAAAATAAAAAGCTTCTGCATGGCTAAAGAAAACAGTATTAAAATAAAAAGAGAACCAACTGTATGGGAAAACATGTTTGTCAATGATACCTGAGACAAGGGTTTAATCTCCAAAATATACAAAGAACTTACACGACTTCACTCTAAGACAAGCAACCCAATTAAAAAGTGGGCGAAGGACTTAAACAGACACTTCTCCAAGGAGGACATACAGAATATCCAGAGACACGTGAAAAGATGCTCAATATTGCTAGCTATCAGAGAGATGCAAATTGAAACCACAATGAGATACCACTTTACACCGGTCAGAATGGCCATCATAAACAAAGCAAAAAACAAGTGTTGGAGAACTTGTGGAGAAAAGTGGACCCTAGTTCATTGTTGGTGGGATTGCATACTGGTACAACCACTATGGAAAACAGTATGGAATTTTGTAAGAAAATTAAAAATAGATATGCCTTTTAACCCAGCAATTCCACTGCTAGGATTATATCCTAAGACTCCTGAAACACCAATCCAAAGGAACCTATGCACTCCAGTGTTCATAGCAGCACAATTTACAATAGACAAGTATTGGAAGCAACCTAGGTGCCTATCAGTAAATGAATGAATCAAAAAACTATGGTACTGCACTGGCTGGTGTAGCTCAGTGGATTGAGCGGGGGCCTGCAAACCAGACAATTGCAGTTCGATTCCCAGTCAGGGCATGTGCCTGGATTGCAGGACAGTTCCCAGCAGGGGACGCACAAAAAACAACCATACATTGATGTTTCTCTCCCTCTCTCCTTCCCTTCCCCTCTAAAGATAAATAAAATAAATTTAAAGAAAAACAACTATGGTACCTTTCCACAGTGGAATTCTATGCACCAGAAAGAAGGAGTTCCTTCCTTTTGCAACAGCATGGATGGAACTGGAAAGCATTATGCTGAGTGAAATAAGCCAGATGGTGAGAGACAAATGCCATATGATCTCAACTTTAATAGGAACCTAAACAACAAAACAAACAAGCAAACAAAATATAACCAAAGACACTCAAATAGAGAACAAGCTGACAGTGACCAGAGGAGAGCGGGGAGGGAATTTCAAGGGAAAAGGGAAGGGTTTACAGGAACTAGTATAAAGGACACATAGACAACAACTAAGGGGGTGGAAATGGGAGGGAGGTGGGAAGCACTGGGGGGTGGGCTGGGATGGGAGTAAAAGACAGAAAATGGTACTTGAACAACAGTTAAAATTAAAAAAAAGAAAATAAATAAAAGAAACGTGGGTCCTGGAACAGCAACAACAATAGGGTATTTGTAGGAAACTGGTAAACTCGGAATAAAATCAGTTTAATTAATAGTAGCATACCCAGGATTATTTCTTTAAAAAAATGGGAATCAAAATTGGCTAAGGTATAGAATGTAACTCTTTTTAACTTAATATTTTTAAAAAAAGAAAATTTTCCAGTTATCTTAGTATAGAATTATAATGAAGTTGGAAATATTTGGAAAACATTCTTATAAATATTTGCCAATTTATAGATTGTTTTAAAGTGTCACAAATATTTTAATATATTTGAAATCTGCCTTTCAAAAGACTCACATTTCTGTAGAACTACACGTCTCCTAATGATTTCCTTATTGTTTGAAAGTCTTTTTGTCTGCCAGAATGCAATGTTTGACTTGTTATATATTAAGCTTATATGTTCTGAGAATCTGCACACATAAGAAATTTCACAAGTAATTCCTTGCTTTTAAAAACCACCGTGGTTCTTTTTTTAAAAAAAACTTTTTTTATTGTTGCTCGGGTACAGTAGATTGTATTTCTCCCACCACCACTCCCCCCCACAGCCATCCCCACCTCCCACCCTGATCCTACGCACGCCTTTGGTTTTGTCCATATGTTCTTTATAGATGTTCCTGAAAACCCTTCTTCCTTTTCCCCCATTATCCCCTCCCACCTCCTCTCTGGTTACTGTCAGTTTGTTCTTCTCAATTTCTCCAGTTATATTTTGCTTGCTTGCCTGTTTTGTTGATTAGGTTCCACTTACAGACCAATGGAACCAATTAGAGAGCCCAGAAATAAACTATGGTCAATCAATATTTGACGGAGGCAGAAGTCTCTATGGTCAATCAATATTTGAGAAAGGAGGCAGAAGCATAATAGGGAGTAAAAATAGTCTCTTCAACAAATGGTTTTGAAATATGTGGACATCTACATGCAAAAAAAATGAAGCTCAATCACCAATTTACACCATGAGCAAAAATAAATTTAAGGTGGGTAAAAGACTTAAATATAAGTTGTGATGCCATAAAAGTCCTAGAGGAAAACACTAGCAGGAAAATCTCAGACATTCCACACAGCAACATCTTCACTGATAAATCCCCTAAAGCAAGGGACATAAAAGAAAAAATAAACAAATGGGACTTCGTCAAAACAAAAAGCTTCTGCATGGCTAAAGAAAACAGCATTAAATCCTGGCTGGAGTATCTCAGTAGACTGAGTGTGGGCTGTGAACCAAAAGGTCACCAGTTTGATTCCCAGTCAGGGAACATGCCTGGGTTGCGGGCCACATCTCCAGTGGGGGCCACAAGAGAGGCAACCACACCATGATGTTTCTCTCCCTCTCTTTCTCCCTCCCTTCCCCTCTGTCTAAAAATAAATAAATAAAATCTTTAAAAATAAAACAGCATTCAAATGAAAAGAGAACTGATTATATGGAAAAAGATATTTGCCAATAATACCTCAGAAAAGGGCTTAAAACAGCTATATAAAAAAACCTCACATGACTCCACTCCAGGAAGACAAACAGCTCAATTAAAAAATGGGCAAAGTACTGGAACAGACACTTCTCCAAGAAGGACAAGGAGAGAGTCCAGAGACATAGGAAAAGATGCATGGCATCACTAGCCATCAGAGACATGCAAATTAAAATCATAGTGAGATACAACTTCACTCCAGTCAGATTGGTTGTCATAACCAAATCAACAAAGTGCTGGAGAGGTTGTAGAGAAAAGGGAACCCTAGTGCACTGCTGGTAGGAATGCAGACTGGTGCAGCCACTGTGGAAAACAGTATGGAATTTCCTCAGAAAACTAAAAATGGAACTGCCTTTTGACACAGCAATTCCACTGCTGGGATTATACCCTAAGAACTGCAACACACCGATCCAAAAGAACCTATGCACCCCAATGTTCACAGCAGCACAATTTACAATAGCCAAGTGCTGGAAGCAACCTAAGTGCCTATCAGTGAATGAATGGACCACCATGGTTCTTTATGCTGTAATAGATAAAGTGGTGAATTTTGAGACAATCAAAACTGGGGCATTTTTTTTTTATCCTCACCCAAGGACATTTTTTTTCATCGCTTTTAGAGAGACAGGAAGAAAGAGAAACATTGATGCAAGAGAGAAACATCAATTGGTTGATTCCATGGTGTCCCCTATGTGCCCACCAGGGATTGTATCTACCAGAACCAGGGATCCTGGAATCAAACCCACAACCTAAGTATGCCCTCGCTGGGAATCAAACCCACCACCTTTCAATTACAAGACAAAACTCCAACCAACTAGGCCACATGGGCCAGGGAAAAATCAGGGCATTTTGGTTGGTCGGTATCAGGATTTTATTATTATTGACCTATTCCTCAATGTTACAAATTAAAGGTAAGACTTGCTTTAAACCAAAAGCTAGAAATCAGTTTTATCTGTCTTCAAATACTTGAAAAATTGTCAAGGGGAAGAAAGTTAATCTTAACCTGTGATTGCGGAGAGCTACACTTGGACTAAAAGAAGAATCAGGCAAGCATATTTTAGGTAAAATAGGCAAAGGCTTGAATTAGAATCAACTGCAAAAACAGTATTCCATTTTATGAGATAGGCATCCCTCATCACTTGGTGTGCCTTATCATTTATTGGGGCTTTATAAAAGAATTTGAGTTCAAATTTCAGAAACAGTCACCTGGCACCGCTTTTTGTCCCACACAGATCCTCTTCCCCCTTGTGAAATCCTGGTCTATGGCCAGCTCTACTCACCACTACCCAAACTTATATTTTATATCTTCTCAATATAAATTGATATATATTTGTATTCATTCCACCACAGTATACAAAGCAGCCTCTGGGTGACACATAATTTACAACCAATTTTCCTGTGTAAATTCTTTTCCTAGGGGATGTGTTTTTGAAGAACCAGAAACTGTTGGCAGCAGTGATAGAGGCCAGTGTGGAATGGAGATAATGAAGTAAAAGGCCAAAGGCAAATTAAGAAATAAAGAGATATACTATCATTCTGATAGCAGGTTACAAGAACTTTTTCCTTTTCTTATTCCTCTTGATAAATTTATAAAGCAATTACTAATATCAATATTCTCTGTCCCATGAGTGATCAAGGTGATGTGTTGTTGGGGTCACTGATGGCCAAAGAAAGACACTTTTGTATAGCTGAGCGGTGAGATATTTTGACTCAGTTCTCCCAATAGTGCTATATCAACTGATATGAATCAGAATGTGAAAACATTATTTAAAATATAAATAATGTCCATAACAATATCCCTAGCCATTGCCTTGAGAGACGTTCACCTCACCCCTTACCCTAATTTGCCTCTAATCAGTATTCCATCCTTCATCCATCCCTAAGTGTCCAGTATCTCACTAAGAGATGGCATAAAATGTGGTCAGGTTTAAAGTTGAATGGAAAAAAGGGATTGAATGCAGCTCAAGGACAGAGTCAGGAACAAAGTGTGAGCTGTGGAGAGAATGGGGTGAGAAATAAGTCAGAAGACTGGATTGAAGATGTCTAATGCACACATCACTTTATAATGTAAAAGTTTGAAGGTCCTTTTTCAACCTATGTCTAAATACACACAGAACCCACTCACTTAGGAGAGCAGGAAAACATCCATAGACAGACCTTTCTGCTGATGGCCTCTGTGAACTCTGTGATCCTTCCCATAATGTACACTACTAGGCGTTTGGCTGAAATCTGACATACCATTACTGGACCTACTGGGAGTGGAATCAACCACAGGAGAAGCAGCTTATCCATTTCCCTCTCTGAAAATGAATAAATCTTACACTCTGTGCTGTTGGATAGATTTGCTGCTTAAGTTGCCAATACACATGAGTTTCAAGCTTTTGGAAGCCCCCAAATCCCATTGTTACATATTTGAGTTCACAAAATCCGCTTTACTCCTCTGAAAAGAATGGTTCTGTACAATTTTCAAATGAATGAAAATTAGCTCTGGCTGGTGTATCTGGATGAATTGAACACTGGCCTGAGAACCAAAAAGTCACCAGTTCAATTCCTGGTGGTGGTACATGCCTGGATTGCCTGGGACCAAGGCACATGACAGGTCCCTAGTTGGGGGCATGCAAGAGGCAACCAAGCAATGTTTCTCTCATACATAGATGTTTTTCTCCCTCTCTTTCTCCATCCCTTCCCCTCTATCTAAAAATAAATAAATAAAATCATTTTTAAAAAGAAACAAAAACTAAATGGATTTGAGAGTCTTACAAAATTTTGCAACATGCTTTGAGATACGCAGAGAGATTCCAAATTACTCCCTTTGGAATTCAGTTAGTAACAGTAGATGAATCTGTAAGAACAAAAGTATTATTCTTTGTCTTAGCCATATTAATAGGCACAATGACAAATAATCCTGTGGCAACACAACCAAATTCAGATAACTGACCAGAGGTTCAGGTGTAAAATATTCTTCCTAACTTCATCAAAACTGGGTCAGAATCTGAGCCTCCAGAAATTATAGTAGACAAGGAATAGGGAAAGTAAACTTTGATGGGAAGTAAAATGATCATGCCTAGAGAAAGACATGGTGATAATTAATGCTAAAAATTTGCCTTTCAGAAATGAAGCACTGACCCACTCATCCACGAGATGCTTGCAAATTGCAATAACACTTGTGTGAGCCAACCCTCCTTCCCTCCACTGCACCCCATTTATCACCTTCTTTGCCCCAGATGTCTATAGAAAAGATTCAGCCTTTCAGCTGACACATTGTCTTAGTACTTTTAATCCTGACGCTTAAGTCTAAGTTTTATGAGTATAATTCATTCCACTGGTCTGCAATAAGATTTGTTTTCTATGTTAGTTCATCTTAAGGGTGTGTTCATTGTATAAAATTATAAATCAAACCCATTGAAATATTAATGATGTAAAACTCTATGTGTATTCATGGTGGTTTTATATATATGTCAGATCCGAGCACCAATTATCTGTACTTACTAAAAACATATTCATAAATGAGTAGAACTCCAGATCATAAGTTCTATTAATTTTAATGCTCCCAAGATGAGTCAGAATTTTTAAAGAAAATGGCTCATTTGCTTGGATCCTTAACTCTGGAAGTTGCTTTAAATTAATGAAATTGGTTGTCCCAAAATGTTTAAGTTAATATAGAATTTTCCTTCCACTTCTGAGGATTCTTTTCAATGATTAAAGAGGTTTTTATTTTAATATTAAATAAAATTTGCCCTCAATATCTTTAAATATTTTAATAGAATATGTGTGCTTTGCCCAACATGAGTCAGTTCAAAATGATATATAAACCATTAAAGGTTGAAATTCACTAGTGTTCTAATTTTTCTGTGAGCTGCTGAGTTATTTCTCCACTGTTCTAATCTAAAATGTCATGTGACAATAAATATTTAAGAGGATGAATTCCACAGCAATTTTGGTTAATAAAATTCACCATAACTAAGAAAAATGTTATACTAAAAATATATTAAGATCCTTTTGCAGACTTCCAGCTTAGATGGAAGTCTGCCTCCTTGTACAACCAAAAGAAGGTTGACAACAAATTTAAAAACAAAAACCAACCAGAACTGACAGAAAATTGAACTGTGTGGAAGTCCAACAACCAAAGAGTTAAAGAAGAAACATTCATCCAGAGCAGTAAAAGAGGTGAATATGGGCAGCCAGGCAGAGAGGACTTACAGCAAGGCAGAAGCTGGAGGATCAGGATAGGCAAGGCAGCAACTGGTGGACTGGGCAAGGTGGTGACCGGCAGAGAGGGCAGTCCTACATTCATGTGCAGATAAACTGGGAGGAACAACTGGGGAGTGAGACATACCACCCAACCCAGGGTTCCAGCCCAGGGAAATAAAGCCTCAAAACCTCTGTCTGAGAAAACCTGTGGGGGTTGAGAGAGCAGGAGAAACTCCCAGACTCACAGGAGAATTCATTAGAGAGACCCAGAGCATCCTAGAAAATTCACAAACCCACCCACCTTGCAATCAGCACCAGAAGGGCCCCCAATTTACTTGTGGGTAGCAGCAGAAGTGACTGAAAACCAACAGAGAGCTGACCAAGCAGCATTGTTTCCTTTTGGACCCCTCCCCCACATTCAGCACCACAGTGCAGCAAAGTGGGTTGTGTAGTACTGGTGAATACCTAAGGCTCCACCCCTTACTACATAACAGGCACACTTAGGCAAAAAAGTATACATGGCCAAATGAAAGAATAGATCAAAACTCCAGAAAGATTACAACTAAGTAACAAAGAGATAGCCAATCTATCAGATGTACAGTTCAAACCACTGATAATCAAGATGCTCACAGAATTGGTTGAGTATGGTCTCAAATTACAGGAAAAAGTAAAGACTATGAAAAGTAAAATAAAGAAAAATTTACAGGGAACCAACAGTGATGGGAAGGAAACAGGAACTCAAATCAATAGTTTGTACCAGAAGGAAGAACTAAACATTTAAACAGAACAGAATGAAGAAACGAGAATTCCCCCCAAAAAAGGAGAGGCTTCAGTACTTCCAGGACATCTTTAAATGTTCCAACATCCTCATCTTAGGAGTACCAGAAGAAGAGGAAGAGCAAGAAATTGGAAACTTATTTGAACAAATAATGAAGGAGAACTTCCCCATTCTGGCTAAGGAAATAGACTTCCAGCAAATCCAGGAAGCTCAGAGAGTCCCAAAGAAGTTGGACCCAAGGAAGCACACACCAAGGCACATCATAATTACCTTACCCAAGATTAAATATAAGGAGAGCATCTTAAAAGCTTCAAGAGAAAAGGAAAGAGTTACCAACAAAAGAGTTCCTATTAGACTGTCAGCTAATTTTTGAAAAGAAATCTTTCAAACAAAAAGGGGCTGGAAAGAAGTATTTGAACTCATGAAATGGAAGGACATACACCCAAATTACTCTATCTAGAAAAGCTATCATTTAGAATGGAAGGGCAGATACAGTGCTTCCCAGATAAGGTCAAGTTAAAGGAGTTCATCATCATCAAGCCCTTATATGAAATGTTAAAGGGGCTTATCTAAGACAAAAAAGATCAAAACTGTGAACAGTAAAATGACAACAAACTCACAGCTATCAACAACCAAACCTAAAACAAAAACAAATTAAGCAATCAACTGGAACAGGAACAGAATCACAAACTTAGAGGGTTATCAGCAGGGGAAGTTGAGGGGGAGAAAAGGGGAAAAGGTACAGGAAATAGGTAGCACAAATAGTAGGTAGCAAATAAACAGGGGAGGTTTAGAATAGTATAAGAAATTGAGAAGCCAAAGAACTTATATGTATGACCCATGGACATGAAATAAAGGCTGGGGGAATGTAGGTGGGAGGGGGTGTGCAGGGTGGAGAATAAAGGGGGAAAATGGAACAACCATACCAGCATATTCAATAAAATATATTTTTAATATTTTTATCGGATATGCTATTACAGTTTTCCCAATTTTTCCTCCTCTATCCCCTCTCCACCCTGCCACCCTATCCCTCCAGCTTTCCTCCTCTTAGTCCATGTCCATGGGTTGTACATATAAGTTCTTTGAGTCCTCTGTTTCCCATACCATTTTTTATCTCTCGCCATCTACCTTATGCCTACTAACCATGCTTCTTCTTCCCTGTATCATTCCCCCCTATTTCTTCCCTTCCTCCCTTCTCCCACACTGAAATCCCTCTGTATGATGTCCATTTCTCTAATTCTGTTCCTGTTCTGGTTGTTTGCTTAGTTTTTGTTTTCCTTGTTTTTATTTTCTTTTAGATTCATTTATTGATAGTTGTGAGTTTGTTGTCATTTTACTGTTCATATTTTTTGTCTTCTTTTTCTTAGATAAATCCCTTTAATATTTCATATAATAAGGGCTTGGTAATGATGAACTCCTTTAACTTGACCTTATCTGGGAAGCACTGTATCTGCCCTTCTATTCTAAATGATAGCTTTGCTGGATAGAGTAATCTTTAGTGTATGTCTTTGCCTTTCATGAGTTCAAATACTTCTTTCCAGCCCCTTCTTGTCTGAAAGATTTCTTTTCAGAAATTGGCTGACAGTCTAATAGGAACTCTTTTGTTGGTAACTCTTTCCTTTTCTCTTGAAACTTTTAAGATGCTCTCCTTATATTTAATCTTGGGTAAGATAATTATGATGTGCCTTGGTGTGTGCTTCCTTGGGTCCAACTTCTTTGGGACTCTCTGAGCTTCCTGGATTTTCTAGAAGTCTATTTCCTTTGCCAGGTTAGGGAAGTTCTCCTTCATTATTTGTTCAAATAAGTTTCCAATTTCTTGCTCTTCCTCTTCTCCTTCCCCTATAATTCAGATATTGGAATGTTTCAGGTTGTCCCAGAGGTTTGTAAGAGTCTCTTCACTTTTTCAAATTCTTGTTTCTTCATTTTGATCTGGATGGATGTTTATTTTTTCCTTTTGTTCCAAATCATTGCTTTGAGTCCTGATTTTCTTCCTGTCACTCTTGGTTCCCTGAACATTCAGCTTTATTTTGCTTTGAGTATCCTTCATTTGTTTTTTTTATTTTTCAACCAAGCTCAATCAGATCTGTGAGTATTTTGATTACCAGGGCTTTAAATTCTCCATTAGATAAGTTGGCCATCTCTTCCTCACTTGGCTCTCTTCCTGAGGCTTTACTCTGTTCTTTTATTTGAGCCAAATTTCCTTGTCTTGGTGTAGCTGATAGGTTCCCTCTTTGCTGCACTGTGGCACTTCCTGTCAGGGAGAGGTCAGAGAGGGAATGATGCAACTCACCTGCTCATCTCTAGAGCACTTTTCAATGGACTTTCAGACTCTCGTGTGAGTCTCTCCTACTATGGCAACCCCAACCATCACCCACAGCCACCTCTGAGTCCCCTTAAGTCAGTCCTCCCTGGACAGCCCACTGGGCTTGGTAGCCAGACCTGCCCCTGAAGTCCACAGGTCCTCGGGGACCTGAGATTTTTCTGAGTCAGCCTGCGCCGTCTGCAACCTTACCAGTCTGGCTGCTCTGGTTGACTTTTCCTTTAATTCGTTTGTTGTTGGAATTCCATGAAGTTTGATTTTCTGGCACTTCTGGTTGTTTATTGATTTTAGATTAATTGTTACCCTTCTTTTGGTTGTGTGAGGAAGTGAAGTGTCTCTACCTACACCTCCATCTTGGCCAGAACTTCAATAAAATACATTTTTTAAAATGGAAAAGGAGATCCTTTTACCAAATCCCAGAATATTAAACATGCACAAATGCCCTAAAATTTAAATAAAATATTATTATGGAATACAAACTTTTAAAATTTGTCATCATGACTAGTAGTGCAAGCAAAAATGTGAATTATAGTATAGACACTTAGAGAAGTTTCATAGTAACTAATAGTTAGCTTTCTACTCACAGTTAAATCAGATATATGTGACTGTGTCAGCATATATCTTTTTGATATTAGGGGAATTGTGATATAAATTGGCATAACATTTTGCTGGTCTCCTTTTACTTACATAATAACTGATTTATTTCCATAAATACATATATACATAATATGTACTTAGTAATAATTTTGAAATTATTCTCAATATATATTCAGTAATAATTTTATATTAACTGATATTGAAATAATATTTTGGATATACTGAGTTAAATAGATGACATTTCAATTTCACACATTTCTTTTCACTTTTTTTTATGGACACTAGAAAATTTTAATGTCTCTCATTATTGCATAGTGCTGACCACCCAAATATACCAAGTCCTAATACCTGGAACTTGTAAATGCTATCTTATTTGGAGAAAGGATCTTTACAGATGTGATTTAATAAAGAGTTACGGAGATTATCCTGGATTACCTGTGTGGGCATTAAATGTCATCACAATTATCTTTGTGAGAGAATAGAAAAGGATAAAATAGAGACATAAGAAAAGAAGCAATGTGACTCTGAAAGCAGAGTGCAGCAATGTGGCCAAAGAATACAGACAGCACCCAGAAACTGAGTGAGGGCAAGAGTGAGTTCTGCCCTCCCTGGAGTCTCCAGACAGAGCATGACCCTGCCAACACTCTGAGTTTGTACTTATGGCCCTCAGAACTGGGAGAGAATAAATTTATGTTGTTTTAAGACACCTAGGTTGTGGTAATTTGTTGTAACAGTGACAGGAAACTAACATAGAGCATAATTATGGGAAGAGGTGATTTAGAAGGGTATTTAAAGTAAATTGGAAGAGGAAAATCCTTGAATAAAACATCAGGGAACATCTAGTTAAGAAAGCTACATTTAAGTGATATTTAAAGAACAAGAACATGCTAACCATTTAAAGAGACTGAAGAGAAGATGCCAGTCACAGGGAACAAGATAAGGGCAAAATCTTCATCTCTTCTAGAAACAGAAAAGAGGCCCAAATTTCTGAAATATGTTGAACAAAGGTAGTACTCTTGAGAAGAAAATGGAGAGGTAAGCAGAATAAGAGAGGAAAGTTCTTGCAGGTAATAGAGGACCACATTTGTCATGATGAGTATAGATTTTGCTTTAATTATAACAAACTGTATGCAGAGGGGAGTATGATGGTTAGACACATGTTTAGAGAAAAAAATTCAGCAACTTATTTGTAGAGACTGAATTGGAAGGGGAGAGGTTTAAAATAGTAGAATCAATTAAGAAGGTTCTGTCACAGTCCAGGAAGTAAATGTCAATAATCTGGACAAAATCGGTGGTAGTAGAGATGGTGAAAAGAGGAAAAACTTGAAATATAAAGTTTGTCCAGGAAGTATACAGCCATGTAATATGAAAAAAAGAGATATTTATTGAAGAAGATACAAGAAACATTGTGCATAGGATAATGACACCTCAATTTCCTTCAAAGTAGGCACCTTGGGACCTCACACAGTTCTCCCAATCACCATCAGCTGCCCCATTGTATTTTCCTGAATCTCACTGATAGTCTGAAATCTCTTCCCTTTCAAAGAGAAGAAACCTCTTCCCAAAGGTATTTTAGTTTGAGGGAAAGTCAGAATTCACAGGGCACCAAATCTGGGCTGTAGAGGGGCTAAGACACCTGGGTAATATGATGTCTTGCCAAAAAACTCTGCATGAGACATGATGCATGAATGGGCATATTGTCATGATGAAGCTGCCAATCACCAGCCATCCAGAGCTGTAGCCTTCTGAATCCCAATAATTTCCACAGAGGAATGTTCAATCTCAAGGCAAAATCAGACGTAGATCCATTGCTCTACTCACTCAGTTATTTTTAATGTGATGGCCACACAGTACACATGCTCACTCAAGGGCACCTACCATCCCAACTGACTAGTACAATGAAATTATTGTTCACAGATACACATTCCAGTCCAATCTCCTTGGCTGCCAGGTGTTGTCAGTGCTGCACAAACTGTTCTCATTATATTAACAATGGTTGGATTTTTCAGACATACCTTGTATATTTTGAAAACTGAATGTGGGAAAATTGCATGAATTTGGTATACTGAATGAGAGTACACAGAATAAAATACAACTTCTAGGCTTCTGACTTTAAGAATTAAATAGATTATTGATATGGGAAAGACAAAGAGAGGAGCAGTTTCACAAAAAAAGTGAGTTCAGTTACAGTCATGTTAATATTAAGTGCCTGTGAAATATCAAGTATATGCCAAGCAAAAATATCTGAATTTATAGATGAATTTAAAAAAATTATCCTTACCCAAGAACATTTTTTTCATTGTTATTAGAAAGAGGGTAAGAGAGAAAGAGAAACATCAGTGTGAGAGGGAATGTGATTGGTTTCTTTTCCGTATGTACCCTGACCAAGAATCAAACCCACAACTTGGGTTCCCTAACTGGGAATCAAACCCACAATCCTTTATTCTACAGGATGATGCTCCAACAAACTGAGCTACACTGGCCAGGACTATAAGTTTTGAGATCCAAGGTAAACAGTAAGTTCAAGATAAAAATTTAGAAGTCACTAGTAGATAGCATGTAAATCCATGGGTATAAATAAGATCATCTAAAGAAACAGAATATAGAAATATGACAGGGGACCTAGGAATAAGCACTGAAGAACTCTAAAATTTAGAAATTAAATAAAAGAGAAAATGCCAAGGAAGGAGACTGGGAAGAAAAGGACATGGAAGAAGAAGAAAGACCAAGACTGTAATGTCACAGAAGCCAAAAGGAAAGACTGCTTTTAGAAGAAATATTCACTACAATAAATTGTTATGAGAGGTGGAATAGGACTAATAAGAGGAAAACGGCCATTGGATTTGACACAAAGGAGGTCAATGACAATTTTCTCAAGATCAGTTTTTATAAAATGGCCAGAGCAGAAGTCACATTGGTATAAGTTGAAGAGTGAAGAGGTTGATTTTAATGTTTGGTCTGAGCTAAAGACCTAATTTTATTGTTTTCAATATGGCTAACCAATTTAATTTAAAAACAAGTAAAACTGAGGAATACATTTTATGGTAATGCATACTTATGTGGAAAACTATTTTAAATATAAAATAATTATACATACAAAGTGTAGACAGATAATTAACTCTGGCTAAAAAGCCAAGTGACAGGATTGAGGTCCACACTCAAGAATCTTTAATGAACTTGAAAATGTTCTGGTCATTAGGCTGGTCACAATTTTGTTACAGTTTATTTCAAAGTTATATTCATTATATAACTTTGTAGTATTATATATACTACAGTCATATATTGTTATACATAAAATATAATACAGGCAGAGGATTCTGGGAAGACAATGGAGTAAGAGGCACCAAGAATCTGCTTTCCCATCTAGACAACAATTGTACTGGCAGAACCTATCTGATAAAACTTTTCTGAAACTCTAGAGTTTATCAAAGGCTTGCAACTTCCAGGGGAAGGCTTGGACAATAAATTACAGTTAATTTTGTTCAATTTTAGCTCTTAGCTCTGCAGCAGTTACCCATCCCCCACTCACCAGCTCTATGGCAGTCAGCCATAAACATAATTTTGGAGCAGCTTGCACATCGCTCATGGGAGTGAGGTGGGTAATAAGGACCCTGTCTTCCAAATATCAGATATCTGTGTTCTGATTACTGACACCTGTTTATGATCAGAGAGGTGCAGACACAGATACAGGCAGCAATTGTTGCACCCCTCCATTGTTGCAAGACTCTTCCCCTTAAGTTTTAGTAACTTTCAGGGGTTTCAAGACTAGTTCCTTTTCTACTCCTTCATTTTTCTTATTTTTCCATTTTTGGGAGTCAGAAGTTCAAGACTAGGACATTGAAAAGCAACTACATAAACAGGGAAAATGAATGAGTTACCATTCATACCGCCCAAAATGTGCAGGCTCAGGAAAAAAACATATAGGATCCTAAATTTATACTTTGGGCTGATCCTTGGCACAGAGACAACCTATAACAATCAAAGAAAAACAAAACAAAAATAGGAAACCCTAAGGAAAGATGAGGATCTGATTTCCATCATTCCCACATTATTGAATTCAATTGTCCAGTCTTCAGCAATAGAATCACAAAGCATACAAAGAAATAAGAAAGTGTCTCATTCAAAAAAAAAAAAAAAAGTAAACCAGCAGAAATTGTCCCTCACAAAGATGACCAGATGGTGGACCTATACTACAGAAAACTTAATTTATTTTTTATTAAAATTTTTTCTCCATATTTATTTTTATTGTATTTTTTCCATTACCATTTGTCCCCTTTATACCTCATCCCTTTCCCCCACCACAATTATCACACTGTTGTTCATGTCTATGAGTCCTTTTTCATTTTTGCTGAATCCTGCCACCTGCTCTCCTCCTCCAGAGTTATCAACCTGCTCTCTATCTATGAGTCTGTCTCTATTTTGCTTGCTAGTTCAATTTATCATTAGATTCTACTTATGACTGAAATCATATGGTATTTGTCTTTCTCTGACTGGCTTATTTCACTTAGCATGATGTTCCCCAGGTCCATCCACGTTGTTGCAAAGAGTAAAATTTTTCTTCTTTCTTATGTTCAAGTAGTATTCCATTGTATAAATGTACCATAGTTATTTTATCTACTCATCTACTGATGGACACTTGGGCTGTGTCCAATCTTGACTATAATAACTCTGCAATGAACATAAAGGTGCTTATATTTTTTTTCAATAGTGTTTTAAGTTATCTTTTGATAAATTCCAAGAAGTAGAGTTACTGGGTCATAAGGCAGTTCCATGTTTAATTTTTTGAGATATTTCCATATTGCTTTCCACAGTGGCTATACCAATATTCATCCCCACCAATAATACAAACTTTTAAAAATTACAGTTAACATTCAACATTATATTAGTTTTAGATTTATAACATAATGATTAGGCATTTATATAACTTAAGAAAAAATCTCCCCCCAAAAAGTCTAGTATCCACCTGATACCATAAATCATTATCACAATATTATTTAATATATTCCCTATATTGTGCTTTATATCCACATATATTTTTTAACTTCCAATTTATACTTCTTAATCACTTCAACTTCACCTTTTTCATCCCAATGCTCCTCCTACCTGGTAACCATCAGTTTGTTCTTTGTATATATGAATTTGTTTCTGAATTTTTTGTTCATTTATTTTGTTTTTTAGATTCCAAATATAAGCACAATCATACAATACTTGTCTACCTTAGCCAGACTTCTTTCACTTACCATAATACCCTTTAAGTACATTCATAATAACTTTCTAGAAAACTATCTTAAAAATGCTCAAAAAGCTAAAAGAAGATGTGGAGAGAGTTACAAAAGTGATCTAGAAACAAAATAGAAATACTGAGAGATAGAAAACCAAAAAAGAAATTAAATAGAACTGCTAAAGCTAAAAAGTACAATAACTGAAATGAAAATATTACTAAAGGGATTCAAAGACAGACTTGAGAAGGCAGAAGAAATAATCATTGAACTTTAATATAGGACAGTGGAATTGACCAAGCCTGAGAAACAAAAAGAAAAAAATTAAAGAGAACCCATAGAACTTCTGAAACACCACTAACCAGACCAACATATGCATTGTAGGAGTCTTAGAAACAAAGAAATAATGGCCAAAGTTTTTCCAAATTTGATGAAAGACATGGATATAAACGACCAAAAAGCTTAACAAACTCCAATATGAATTCAAATAGATCCTCACCAAGGCACATTATAATCAAACTCTCTAAAGACAAAGACAAACAGAATCTTAAAAGCAACAGAGAGAAATGACATCACATACAAGGAATCTTCAATAAGATTTCAGCAGATTTCTCTTCAGAAACTTTGAAGGCCAGAAGACAATGGGCTGGCATATTCAAACCATTAAAAGAAAATACTGGAAACCAAGAATCCTACATCTGGATAAACTTCTTCAAGAGTAAGGGAGAAATTCAGGTCTTTCCAGAGAAACAAAAGTTGAGGGCATGTGTCACTACTACACTGGCCCAGTAAAAAATATGAAGAGGGCCAGTGAAGAGGGCCCTGCAGGTTGAAGTAAAGGGATATTAGAAAGTAACTGAAAACTGTATAAAGAAATAAAGATCTCTGTGAAGGTAAATAAATGATCATTATAAACAATTACTATTGTAACAATGATATTATTATTTTACTTTTTGCTTTCTGCATGAGACTTTTTTAAAATAGTTATTAGTCTGAAAGCTGTAATTATTTTAACTTTGGTCTGCAACTCCATATTTGTTTCTTACATAATTTAAAGAATAATGTATATTTAAAAACAGTGATTAATTATGGTTTTTGACATAGAGTATATAAAGATATAACTGGTGAAACCAATAACTGAATGGAGAAAAATAACTATAAAAGAACAGAGTTCTTGTATGTTATTGAATTTAAGCTGGTTTAAATTCATATCATAGTGTTATAATTTTAGCATTTTAAATGTAGTAATCCCAGTGGTAACTACAAAGAAAATAGTTATAGAATATACATAAAAGGGAATGAGAAGATAATTAAAATATTTAATATTAAAATAATTATAATACGAAAAACAACTAAACATACAGAGACAGTAATGTAAGCAATTAGGACAAAAGTGTTACAAGGCATATAGAAAAAATAGCAAAAATGGCATAAGTAAATTCCTCCTTATCAGGAATTACTTTAAATGTAAATGGATCAAACTCTCCCATTAAAAAAGATTGGCAGAATGAGTTTAAAAAATAACCCAACTTATGCTGTCAACAAGAGAATCACTTAAGGTCCAAAGATACAAATAGACTGAAAGTGAAGGAATGGTAAAAGATATACCTTGCAAATAGTAATCAAAAGAGAGCACATTCGTTGTATCAGACAAAGCACACTTTAAATTAAAAAAAAGTTTTTAAAGTACAAAGTAAGACATTATAATTAATAAAAAGTTCAATAAAATAAGAAGATAGAACTATTAATATTTATTCACCTAACTACAAACCATCAAAATGCATGAAGCAAAAATTGATGGTTAAAGGGAGAATAGACAGTTCAGCAATAATAGTCTAATATTTTACTCTTGATAATAGGTAGAACAACCAGACAGAAAAATAAGTAAAGAAATGGAAAACTTAAACAACATAAAAAACAAACTTGTTGTAATGGATGTATACAGAACACTGTACCCAGCAACAGATTACATGTTCTTCTCAAGTGCACATGGAACATTTTCTAGCATAGACCACATGTTAGGCCACAAATTAAGACTAAGTAGATTTAAAAGAGACAGAGCTCAGAGAAGAAAGTATCTTCTCTGTCACACCAGATGAAGTTAGAAATCAATAACAAAAAAAATACTACCAAACCAAGTTTATTAAAAGGACTATATCAAAAGGACTATATACCATGACCAAGTGGGACTTATTTTTGGGAATGTTCAACATATGGAAATTCATCAATATACTATATTAACAGAACAAAGAAAAAACTACATAATCATCTCAACTGATGCAGAAAATGCATTTGACAAGATTCAACACACTTTAATGGCAAAAACTAAAAAGAAACCAAACTAGAACTAGGAAGAAACTATTTCAACATAGTGAAAACCACATATGAAAACCCCCAACAAACATTATACTCAATGGTGAAAAAGCAAAAGCTTTTCCTCTACAGTTGGGAACAAGGCAAGGATTCCTACTGAGGATGCAAAGAAACACATAAAAACTAAATTCAAGAAGTAATTCATCTAACCAGGAGAAAAGAGACCCACAGTTTCTTTACTCTCTGACAAAATATAAAAAAAGTAAATCTGCCCAAGATAGAGTTAAGAAGAAACTAGCTACATTTTAAAGAACTTTTAACAGCTCCATAGGAGCTAGTATGATGAATTTGGTTCTGTGCAACCTTGATTACAAGTCTCCCCAAACTTGTTATATCTTTCCTGTGGGATTTAATTGAGTGTCAAAGGCTGGAGGTAGGTCAGAAGAGCTATAAAATCTTTCACTGCATACAAACAGTAGGCACTGGTCCACTAAAGCCTAAGGGAAAGACATGAGAATGGAGAGAAGTCAACCCTGACTTTCACCAAGTAAAAGCAGTAGATGCTGAATGCTGAGGGCAGGGGAAAAAAATGAAGAAAAACCTCCAAAACAGTATGTGAAGTGAAAGAAGCCAGAAACAAAAGATCACAGGTCATATGGTTGTGGTGATAAGAAATATCCAGAATAGTTAAACCCAAAGAGATAGAATGTATACTGGTGTTTGTTAGGGACTCAGGGGAGGGTACAAATAGAGAGAAACTGCTCATTAGTAAGAGGTTTTGTTTTGGGGTGATGAATATATTTTGGAACTGAGTAGAAATAGTGTTTGAACAATATTTTGAATGTACTAAATGCCAATTAATTGTTTACTTTAAAGTAGTTAATTTATAAATGGTGAATTTCACCTCAAATCATTTAAATAAATAAGGAATAAAATACCTGAAAGCAGTATTCTAACCCCCCCCCAAAAATCCTTTCAAGCTACTCTGAGACCTCATCAGAGAGGACTATAGCAGTACTCCTAGGACTGGGACTGGCAGGTGGTGGGGGAAGAGATCTCCTGGGCTGCATAAAGCTGGGGCAAGACTAGAGAGTGAAGAGGACTCTCGTCCAGGATCTCCAAGAGCCCCACCAAACCCCACTGAAGGGGCATGTCTTGATCTCATCATCAAAACATTTGAAGCCAGTGGTGACTAAATACAACTAACGCTGGGAAAATGCCCAGATCTAGCTCTACTAGAGATTAGATTGATTTAATCCCTAGTTCTAACAGCCTAAAAGAAGAAGCAACATCACTTTTATGGCAGTAAACATTATTTATATTGTACTTTTACATACAACACCTGGCATAAAATTAAAAACCATGAGACATGGGAAGAATAAAATTGTGACCCATGATCAAGAACAATAAAAAAGCAATAGTAGTAAATCTGGAGTAAGTTCATATATTAGATTTATTGGATAGTGACTTCATAATAATTATGATAACTTCATAAAAGGACTTAATATAAAAGTTGGGAAAACATGTGTGCATGTATGAGAAATTTTAGATGCAACAGAAACTATAAGTCAAGAATCAAGTAGCAGAGCTGGCAGGGGCGAGAATAAAATTGTGCTCATGTGAGGTTCCTATGTTGTTAATGCCCTTTAAATATAAAGCACTTACCTTTAAACTATATTATCTCTAGAGCAACTACAAAAGCCACACAAAGAATAAGAAATACTAAATATACTAATTCACCCCAAAAAATCAGGAAAGGAGGCATAGGAGAATAAAAAAAAAGATATGACAAATAGTATCAAATACTAGGATGAAAGACTAAAATCCAACCATATGAAAAATCACATCTATTTTAAATGGATGAAGAACTTAATGTAAAAGGCAAAGATTGTCAAACTGGATTAAAAAGCAAAATCCAACTCTTTGCTGTTTGACAGAAACATACTTTAGATATAAAGAGATAGATAAGTTAAAAGTATAAGTTTATCATATATTCTGCATTATAAAAGTTATAAATTCTAATAGAAATATGCAAAATATATTTAAAAAACTCACAAGGCCAGAGGTATCACACTACAACTTCAAATTATACTACAGAGCTATGATAATTAAAGTAGCATGGTATTGGCAGGAAAACAGACCAATGGAACAGAACTGAGAACCCAGAAATATAACCACATTTATATGGGCAAATAATTTTTGACAAAGAAGCCAAAATAAACAATGGAGAAAGGAAAGCCTCTTCAATAAATGGTGCTGGAGAAATTGGAAAGACACATGCAAAAGAATGAAACTAGATTATAGTTTGTCACCACATACAAAAATTAATTCAAAGACCTAAATGTAAAATCTGAAACAAAATTACATACAAGAAAATAGAAGTATGAAACTCAGACCTTGGTCTTAGAGACGATTTTATAAATTTGAGCCCAAAGGCAAGGGAAATAAAGGCAAAAATAGAGGAATGGGGTTGTGTCAAACTAAAAAGCTCTGCACAGCAAAAGAAACCAACAAAACAAAAAGGCAACCAACTCAATGGGAGGTGGTATTTGCAAACAACAGCTCTGGGGTTAATATCCAAAATATATAAATAACTCATACAACTCAACACCAAACTAACAATCTAATTAAAAAATGGGCAAAGGACCTGCACAGACACTTTTCCTAAGAAGACATACGAATGGCCAACAGGTATATATAAAGATGCTCAACTTTACTATCAGGGAAATACAAATCAAACCTACCATGAGATAATACCTCACACCTGTTAGAATGACTATTATTAACAAGACAAGTAATAACAAGTGTCAGAGTGGTTGTGGAGAAAAAGGGACACTTATTCATTGCTGGTGAGTCTATAAACTGGTACAGCCACTGTAGAAAACGGTTCTTCAAAAAGTTAACAATACTGTTACCATATGACCCAGTAATCTCTCTCCTGGTAATTACCTGACAACATTAAAAACGTATTCACAAAAATATATGCACCCCTATGTACATTACAGGTTTATGCATGGTGGCCAAGATATGGACACAACCAAAGTGTCTTTAAGTGGAAGATTGGATAAAGAAGATGTGGTACCTATATACAATGGAACACTAGTAAGCCATAAGAAAAGATGAAATGCTGCAATCTTTGACAACATGGATGGACCTTAAGAATATCGTGCTGAGCAAAATAAGGCAGTCAGAAAAAGCTGAAAACCATATGATTTCACTCATATGTGCAATATAATACTGAAAGTCATAGACACAGGCTATAGTATGGTGGCTACCAGAGGGAAGGGGATGCATGGTAGTAAAGGGTAAATGGGGCCAAATATATGGTGACAGAATATTATTTGAATTTGGGTGGTGGGCACAATGCAACATACAGATCATGTGTCATATAATTGTACATTTGAAAACTATATGATCTTATTAACCAGTGTCACCCCAATAAATTTAATAAAATTTTTTGAAAAATAATTGAAGAGTATAGTCTTACCCTAAAAAATTCAAAATATTTTATTTAAAATGCATAGAAAATAGCTTCATAAGAAGTAGCTAATAAAAAAGATAATGACACCCTAAAATTTCTGTCCATTGTAAGACATAAAACTGAGAAAATAAAGGCCATATTTTCTCCTCCCCCAAATTCCTCTAAGTCTTTGCCATGAAAACTGCACACTGGGCTGAAAGACCCATTCTCATTGGCACACCTAATATAACATTCTGAATTTTCCTCATTTTACATACATATGTAATATATGTATATATACATAAACACAAAAAAATATTAAGTGATTAAATAGTACAAATGTGAGCTAACTAATGTTGACTCACAGGAAGCACTTAAGCTTGGGTAAATAACATGAGTTTTAACCAACTCCCCCACAAAAGGAATGTTCGATCTCCTCTCCAATGTCACAGAATTAAGAGGACGTAACTACCCAAACACGTTGATCCTGTAGGAGTGTAACACACACACACACAATACACACTTGGGATGCTCAGGAAAGGTCATGGAGTTCTAATAATCCATCCAGAAATCTGCAAAACATACCTGAGAGGAGCAAAGCTTTACACAGACATTGATAAAGTCTTGGGACTTAATGGCAATACTTTTAGTAAAGTATAACGGTATTCAGCCATGAAATGAGCAAGAGGCAAGAAATGAGCATTCCAATGTGGACCAGATGAATTGGAAAAAGAACATTAATAAAGAAGAGTATACTGAAATAAAACTTTCATTTACCATACTTCTTAAGTAATCACCTTAGTAAGGAAAAAGTCATCAACAATAACAGAATCCAGTTATATACTCAATTCTATATATCAGAATGTGAATTGAATCATGTTCCACAAACAACAGTTATTGTTAACGACAAGTGTCTGAATGAACCCTGATTCTTTCTCTCTGGCTATGTGACATATTACATATTATACGTACTTGGCCAAACACATGGGGTGGGAGGGAGTAAGTCGTAAGAGCAGAAACAACCACATCCAAAAATATCCAAAGCCGTGTGACATAGGGGAAAATGTGTGTGATATCAACAAAATGTGAAAGCAAATTATATCACAATCCACCAGATATTAAAGCACATTTACCTAAGTCACATTTTAACCTTTTTCGTCAAGGTTATGCTTCTCAACTCTGAATTATATAAATTAGTGCCATCCCTTTACATCTATGTAACGCTGTTTTCCAATGGTTGAGTCACTCAGTCATTCAGGGAACAGGGAACAAAGATGCCATTGTTGAAAAACTTTGAATTTAAAAGCCCACAGGGATGAATAAAGATGACACTGAGACACATTTAATGGGACAGTGTAAAATCAGAGGTGGTCATTTGACCCTGAAATTCTTCAAGGAACAGATCCATTTTAAAAGACAAGGAAGAAGCTTTGATGTAAACAAAAAGCAGGCAAGTATGAGAGAAAGAAAATACCTTCAGAAAAAGTGTAAGGAGATGAAAAACAGGAAGCCCACCTTCCTGAGACACAAGTGTGAATCAGAGTGGAGCTGCTTTTTCTTCAAACCGACTTAAATATTTTAGTGTCTCAATATGAGTACTGGCACTGGAAATTTCAGAAGAGCTCACTGATTTTTAGTACTTGTGCTTGAGCCAAAAAAGGAACATGAAAAAAACTGAGGTTGTGCTGCTTATCCCAAGATAATCCCTTCTCCATTACTCTGGAGAGTTCCCGTACCTCTCTCCCCTACAGCATCTTCTGTTTCCAGCATCCCTTGTTTTTCTTTTTCTTGGTTTACTCCCTGATTTTTTTTGGGGGGGAGGGAGGCTGAGAGGAGTTCTGTAGCTTCCTAAAAAAGGGTACATGAGATAAATAGTTTAGAATCTTGAATGTTCAAACATACCTTTATTCTACTATCATACTTTATTGATAATTTCTTTATATCTTATTTCACCTATTTGTTATTTATATATTTAAGTGTAACTAATATGTATTATATAAGATATATTATATAACATATATTATATATTTAATATATATCATCTATAAATTTTACCAGTTCTGAACATCCTTATTACCTTTAATTTGATGCCCCCACAAATAAGGTTAGTATAATCATTGTCAACCATGTCCTCTTATGTGAAATTATTGGGTTATATGAAATGCATATAACTGACTGGTTCATGCCAAAGAGTTCTCCATAAGGACTGCAATAGTCTACACTCCCAACCTGGTACATAAAGAGGACTAATGATAATAAAAATCAAAAACTATTCACTTTTACAGACCTTCCCTGATAAAAGCCCCAAGAACTTGACAACTTTCAAGATCAAGCTCAATGGTAAATAAACTGTGTGAACTAAATATTCCCCTTGGCAAACAGTGTTGGCTTTGAAGCATTGAGATTTATACAAAGGTCTTTGAAAGTTTCAGTTTCCTTAAACGGAAATTAATATATGACCTGATAAAAGGGCAAAATTATATATATAATTTTTCATGACTTCTAATCCCCTATCTGTGCATGATTAGCCAGTGTGTGTGTGTGTGTGTGTGTGTGTGTGTGTATTCTGTCCACGAAAAGTCCAGCCATTGTTAATATAATGAGAATGGTTCCCAAAGATGTCAATGTAATTTGGCAGCCAAGTAGAGTGGAATGCACAAGAGTGAACATTGACGACTTCACTGTACTAGTCAGTAGAGGGAGTATACATATTGAGTTAGCTTGTATACTATGTGGCCATGGCACTCAAAATGACTGAGCAAGCAGAACAACAGATCTGCATTAAGTTTTGCATTAAGCTTGAACATTCCTTACGGAAACTATTTAGATGATTCAGACGGCCATAGCTATGGGCAACTGGTGATTGGCAGCATCATCACAACAAGAAACCTGCTCATGCTCATGCAGAGATTTTTGCAAAATATCAAATCACATAGGTGACTCAGCAACCCCTGCAGACCAGATTTGGTGCCCCGAGACTTCTGGTTTTTCTGAAAATTAAAATTACCTTTGAAAGGAAAGAGATTTCAGACTATTGATGAGATTCAGAAAAATACAATGGAGCAGCTGATGGAGACTGGGAGAACTGTGTGAAGTTTCAAGGTGCCTACTTTAAAGGGGACTGAGGCATCATTATCCTACATACAATATTTCTTGTATCTTGTATCTTCTGCAATAAATGTCATTATTTTTCATATTATGTGTCTGGATATCACCTGGGACAGACATAGATAGATAGATAGATAGATAGATAGATAGATAGATAGATAGATAGATATGCTTGGGATTTTTTTAACAGGTTGAATTTTCCCCAGTATAATCCTTTTTGCTTAATTGAAATGGTGTCAAGAAAATTCAACTGGAGTGTTAAATAACTAACTTCTGTGTTTTTGCCATATTTTTTTTCATATTGTGACCCAAAGCCATCTGAGATAAAGGGCAAGATAGGGCTCATTTGTAGAGCTGGGAAGGGCAGGGCACAGACTTAGCTGAGAAAAGCCCAACATGCCACACTTTCCCAAATAAAAGCTGCCTGCCCATCCTTGCACTACCATAGAGCAGGAACAAAGCAAAGCTTTTTCTGTATCTTCACTCCCAGGAAACCAAAGATTCCCCTAGAGATACCAGTAAGTTGGTCTGAGTTGAAATTGCATGAAAGATAAAAAAAAAAAAAATGGTGTCTTGAATGTCTAAAAGCAAATGCTAAATGGCCATAAAAAATGGAGACTTCAGAGTTACTGGCAGACAGTAAGTCCAAACTAACTAAATTTCTGGGAAGTGCATGGGTGAGGGCTGATGTACTACAGTCAATTAAGGATAAATTATTGCCTCTGATCCCATCCAGATCCAAACTGAAAGCCCAGTATCTGGCTAGCCTATGTGGCTTTTGACTAAACAAGAATTGGGTCTTATTACCACCAAAAGTGGGTAACAGACCACCAAGTTTATTCTCTCTGATAAGCATAGTATTACAACAAATACCAAAATTGCCATGATACTTTTAATCTATATCAGGAGTTAGATTTTGCACCAAAACTCGAAATGACTGTGCTGATTTTTCTTATAACACTGAAGGATTCTGCTACCCAAATTAAGACTGACGATATGTAAATGTGATACAAATATAAAATTACAATTGAAATGTGTTATAGATTAAATGTACTTTTTTATTTTATGTGTTGGTTCTTATGGAATCTAGATAATAAAAATTTATAAACCTACTTAATACTATAAAATTATAAAATTTAATTTTTTAAAGATTTTATTTATTTACTTTTAGAGAGAGGGAAAGGGAGGGAGAAAAAGAGGAAGAGAAACGCCCCCAGCTGGGGACTGGGCCTACAACCCAGGCATGTGCCCTGACTGGGAATTGAATTGTCAATGTTTAGGTTCACAGGCTGGCACTCATCCCACGGGGACATACCAGCCAGGGCTGAAATTTAATTTTTAAGATAAATTTTAAATGCCCAGTGTTTCCTGGCCATAGTTTGCTTATATAGTCTGTGATATCTTAATTCAGTTTGAAAAGTTAAACTAGTGTATTCCTAAAGTAAAGAAGAGCTATAGTCATCCAAAGGCCATAAAGAAATTAGGGTACAACACTTAACGATCCAGAGAGAAGAGGTAATGACACCAACTCTCAAAAAAAATATTGGAGTTGAAAGAGATAAATATAGACAAAAATCCCACAGTGTTATATTTTTTAGTTCCTATTTTTGTCATTATTGTCTACTAATAATTTGGAAATTTTTTAAGCATCTAAATGTATGAATCTAAGTATCTCCTATCTTTGAAATATTGAGGATCCAGGACTTTTTAAATTATTACTTGTTTTTTAGTTTTAAGTTTATAGAAAAACTGAGCAGAAAGTACAAAAATTTTCATATGTATGATTTCTCCACAAGTCCTTCTTTCCACAGTTTTCTCTATTGTTAATATCTTAGGTTAGTGTGGTAAATTTGTTATAATTGATGAGCCAATATTGATACATATTATTAACTAAAGTCCATGGTTTACATTTGAGTTCATTGTGTTGTATATTCTATGCATTTTGATAAATGCATAATGACCTGTTATCCACCATTACAGTATCACTCAAATAGTTTCACAGCCCTAAATATGCCCTATACTCCACCTGGCCATCCCTCCCCACTGGCAACTGCTGATTTTTTTATTGTCTCTATAGTTTGCCTTTTAGCCCAAAACTTTATTTCTTTAGTATCCCACTTGAAAAAAAAGTTGGCTGTATTTTTCTTTTTAGTTGATGCTCTAGTACCTCTTTGACGTAGGGGACCACTGAGACCTGCACTAAATTCCTGGAAGCAGTACAGAAATTTATACACACAGTTTGATAAGTTATTGATACTGGAGTATTTACAATACAATTTATATAAACACAATATTTATAATGGAAAATCAAAGCTAGTAAACAAAGAAAAACTATAACTCAAAACAAGGGAAATTACATTAATAAACTATCTTTAAGTAATACTTAAAAAGTACAAAATTGAATATAACAACATGAATTATGAAAGAAAACTATGTCTGTTCCAACACTAATGCCTATAAGCTCTTCTCATCATGCTCTAGCCCATTAATGATATGAAACTATATAATATGCATTCCTAGCACCCAAATTTAGTTTCTAGAAGCTGATTCTATTTGTGGAATAGGAGAATTCAGAGTGAGCAGGCACATCCACTTAAAAGACAGCAAGAACAGTTTCAAAACTTTCTGGTAGTGGTGATAAGAAGCTAGTTCAAAGGGGCTCTCATGATCAAAATGTGAAAAATATGTATGTGTATCAAAAATAAATTACTATTATTTTTTTAACCCTCGCTGGAGGACACACTTATGGATTTTTGAGAGAGAGAGGGTGAGAGGGAAGTGGGTGGGCAGAGAGAGCAAGAGACAGCAACTGAAACATCCATGTATGAGGAACATTCATTGGCTGCCTCTTATATTCACTCCCACCAGGGATGGAACCTGCAACCTAGGTACATGCCATGACCAGGATCAAATCCCAACCTTTGGTGTATGCTCATGGGATGGCACCCAACCAACTGAGCCACCCAACCAGGGCCAAACAAATTATTTAAAACTGTAGATTACAATCATTTGAGTCTCTGAAAAGCCATAAGTATATGATGATATTCAAAAGAGAAAATAACAATAACTATGATAGATAACTTTACCGGTGACTCCTGATAAACTTATAAACCCACAGCAGCTGGATGTACAACCACACATCAAGAATTGACATGTCTATAGACATTTGCTTAAGTGGCACCTTGTAGACTCTTAGAGTAAGCTGTTCAGTAATGATGTGGTAGGCTGTATAAAAACAGTTAAGATGGAGCAAATTTTACCTTTATTTTCTCAGGTAAGGCAGGACTGTACTGTGACCATTATCGCTAGCATCTATGCATCCCACTAAGAAACCTAGGGCCAGGAAAAAATCACGCCGAGATACGCTGTATTGGTCCTGCACATCATGCCCACTCAACTACCAATAAAACTCCACTGAGTAACTAAATGGAGAACTAACAATGTGCATGAGTATGTTTAAGAAAGATTCCTTCCTGCCAATCCATGACTCCCTGAAACACTGCGTGATATCAATTTACACACAAAACAGTTTAGGAGGATAAATATCAAAATGTTAACAGTGATTTTATCTGGACAGCTTGATTTTAACATTTTTATAAACTCTTGTTTATAAAAATAGTACTAGCCAGAAAAAAATTATATTTATTTTGAAAATTAAAAGATGAAACTTTCCATGAAGTTCTTCACACACAATAATAATAGTTGTTTAAGAGCTCCAGAATAGGACTTCCACCAAGATGGAGGTGTAGGTGGGAACTCTTTTCGTCCTCACACAACCAAATCTAAAAACAACAAAGTTTTAACAACAATAAACACTACCAAACCACACAGAAAATCGAATACGGAGTCCGGAAACAAGGGAAAACTCAGCTAAACTGGTTAGAGGGGTGAAACCAGCAGCAGAGCCAGTCAGGCAAAAAAGATCTGGGCAGTGCACAGGCAGCCGGGGGCGCAGATCCCAGGTGCGGGCTAGCTATGGGCGGAAACCGGGGAAGAGGGGCTGCTGGCTGTCTGCAGTCAGTCGCGCATTTGCACGTAGATAAACCAGTGAAGAGGCGAGTGCTGAGATCTCACAGGCCCCAGCGACTGGCACAGGGCAGGAGACTCACACATTTGCACTGGATAAGCAGGCAGAAGGGAGTGGTGAGGCAGACTGGGCGAGCGGAGAGGACCACCATTGCTCCCTCTCTGACCCCGCCCCCACATAAGCGTCACAAACCTGCGACCTGGGTGGCCCTGCCCCATAAACACCAAGGCGCCTCTCCTCCTACGTAATAGGCATGAACAGATCAAAATATGGTTCAAGAACAACTCAGAGCCCCAGAGCCAATAAATCTAAGCGATGAAAAAATAGCCAAACTTTCAGATGCACAGTTCAAAACACTGGTGATCAGGATGCTCACAGAACTGGTTGATTTTAGGCACAAATTAGAGGAACATATGAAGGCTAAACTAATTGAAATGAGTGAAAATGCACAGGAAACCAATAGTAATGGAAAGGAAACTGAGTCTCGAATCAAAGGAATGGACCAGAAGGAAGAAAAAAATGACCAAACAGAAAAGGATGAAGAAACAAGAATTCAAAAAAATGAGGACAGGCTTAAAAACCTCCAGAACATTTTTAAATGTTCCAACATCCGAATTATAGAGGTACCAGAAGGGGAAGAGGAACACCTACAAGTGGAACACTTCTTTGAACAAATAATAAAGGAGAATTTCCCCAATCTGGCAAAGGAAATAGACTTCCAGGAAATCCAAGAAGCTCAGAGAGTCCCAAACAAGTTGGACCCAAGGAGGAACACACCAAGGCACATCATCATTACATTACCCAAGATTAAAATGAGAGAATTCTAGAAGCAGCAAAAGATAAGGGGACAATCACCTACAAAGGAGTGCCCATCAGACTGTCAGCGGATTTCTCAAAAGAGACCTTACAGGCAAGAAGGAGCTGGAAAGAAGTATGCCAAGTCATGAAAACCAAAGACCTATAACCAAGATTGCTCTATCCAGCAAAGTTTTCATTTAGAATAGGACAGATAAAGTGCTTCTCAGATAAGATCAAATTCAAGGAGTTCATCATCACCAAGCCCTTACTATATGGAATGTTAAAGGGACTTACCTAAGAAAAAGAAGATAAAAAAGATGAACAGTGAAAGGACAGCAAACTCACAGTTATTAACAACAACACCTAAAACAAAAGCAAACTAAGAGGACAGCTAGATCAGGAATGAACCATAGAAATGAAGATCACATGGAGGGTTAGCAATAGGGGAGTGGGAGAAGGAGAAGGGGGAGAAGGTACAGGAAATAAGTAGCACAGACAGTAGATAGAAAATAGACAGGGGAGAGGGTAAGAATAGTAGGGGAAATATAGAATCTAAAGAACTTGAGACACCTGTTCATGAACTAAAGGGGGGAGAATGGTGGGGGAGGGGTGTGCAGGGTGGAGGAGAACGGAGGAGGGGAAATAGAACAAATGTAATGGCATAATCAATAAAAAAAAAGTTTAAAAAAAAAAGAGCTCCAGGATTCTTTCCTGACATTTCCACATAGAAGTCCTAAATAAAAAATTATCATTAGTGTAAAAAGGGGAACTTGGAATCTTACCTCCAACAATGTGTGCACTTGGGACATGTTTTGATTGCCCTAAGCTCTTCAGTTTCTTCAAATGTAAAATGAAGAAAACACTTATTTCATTATTGGTTTGACCACTGAAGATACATTAATGACATGCCATGTTTACATGTCTCATAAGCACATATAATTGTCCCATTCATAAAATACTGCACAGTAGCAAGAAAGGGAGAATATGTCTATATAGTTGTATTTGCCTGAATTTGCATAAAGAAACACTGGAAGGATAAATATGTAGCAAATATGTATAATTACTTGGCTTGGAGAAAAGAGGAAAAAGTAGGATGGATGGGAGAAGGTAGAGTGAGGCATTCCACTATACTTCTTTGTACTATTTTGATTGATTTTAGAATAAAAATTAAGTCAGTTTCACAATAAATTAATAAATTTTTCCTTCAAGCTCTGTCCACCAAAGCTAAATATTTTGCTTTATATTCAGTCATTTTTCATGTTGCTGATAGTAAATTGTTTTTATAGGTTCCATATCCATTCCTTCATTTTCTGTGGTCTTCTATACTTACTTACCAGTTAGCATCAGAGAACAAAATCTAGGACCACCGGTTCGCATCAGACTTTCAACTTCCTGGTAAAGCCTGCTGTGTTGCAGCGTCCTAACCACAGTCAACAGCAAATCATAGATATGCTGAATTAGGTACCCACATAATGTATTACTGTTTCTTCCTTTGCTTTTTTATGAATGCTGGGGAAAATATATTTGGCAAACTGGATTTCTTTGGATATGCCAAATTACCTAGCCCAGATATCTTCAGCCAAAAGATACAATTGTCATCTATAGTACTACAGCATCTAATATTAATTTCAATCCCTACTAATGCAAATTATTCTGTTATTACCTTGCTGAGAAATTCTAATGTTGAGAATAAAAAATCTAGAGTATGTAATGAGATAATAAAGCTTTGATATACTATAGTAGGAAAACTATTAATTTTTTTACAAATTATTTGTTTCTCCTGGGTAGGCAGAGGATGGAATAAGGTGAGGGTACTTTTGGTTTGTATTCAGTCTTGATGTTAGAACTTCTCTCTGCTCAAGGTATATAGAGAGATAATTACTACTTGTGATAAGTTTGATATATTCCAAATCTGACACACTATAAGGTTTGCTGACAATGCTTGTACCGACCCCAAATCCTGCTTTCTTTTCTCTCCTAGGGAAAACATTTCTTTAAAAAGACTCAAGAATCTGGTTGAACTGCATATTTCTCCTTATTTTTTTTCAGCTCAGATAATTCTGGAAATGAAAATGTAAGCTATTTATGCCTAAAGTGAAGATGTACTATAACTGGAGATCCAGGAAAAGCAATAACCTAGTTAAAACACATCTTTTATTAGTGGAGCAGCAAGAATGAAAAAATAACTTATGTTTTCAATATTTCTGGTTTCATTTTCAGAAATACTGGTACCAAAATTTGATGATCTAATAATACACCAATTTAGAAGAAAACAGATAACAATTTCAGGGGGTTATGTAATGGGCCACCTAGCCATACTGTTTGCTGCCCAGTAGCATGGAAAAATGCAGCTGACTGGAGTGACAGCCCTAAGCTCTAAAGGGTCAATCCTGAAATTCAGGCCTTTCATTGACAGTTGAAATTAATTAAAATAAAAGGTATATATTTTCACGTCTATAAGCATATCAGTCCTCACCTTTTAGGAAAAGACAGCCTCTTTCTTCCAGTGCATTTGTACAATGTTGAACAAAGACTTCATTAACCTTGGGTATGCTGGACCTTAAGAGAGACACTATCCAAATGTATTTTCAGTTCCTCACTTTTCACTTGTAGCAAATGGCTTCCAATGTAGTTTTGCTTGTATTTTTGTCTTTGGTGAGAGTTGTTTGTACACTCATCTTTCCCCATGCCCACTATCTTGCTCTTTCCTAATGCATTGTAGTTTTTTCCTAATGCTTGGAACACTCCTTTCAGAGTCAGCACTTGCCAGTTTCCGTCTCATTCAGGTTTCAGTGAGAGAGGCCTTCCCTTCACACCACTGCACTTTGTATTATCTTCATATGGCAGCTACAGTGTGTAAAATTCTTGTTTACATATTAATTTATATGTTGACTTCAGTTCCTTTCCAACTAGAAGCTTAATTCATCAAGGCCAGTATATAGGTCTTACTTACCTCTATTGCCTGTACTTATAATAAGACAAATGATTGTAAACTCTTTGACAACAAGAATAGTCTTATATTCTAAGAAAAGCTAGAGTTATAGTAGGTAACTAAAAGTTATTCATTCTCAAAGGATTCTTACACAATTCTCAAATAAAACTAACCACTCAAATACAGTTTAAAACTAAGAGAAATACTTAGAAAACACTAGGTTTTTAGGTCCAAATTCAAAATGTCTAAGAAAATGATTGAAATGAGGTAACCCTAATATGCTAACTGAATGCCTTAAAATCTGAACTGAAGTCCATCATAAACTGTGCAGTTGAACCATATGTCATATTATCAAAGTTTGAATCCAGTACTGAATAAGGTCATGGGGAGAGAGGTATTTTAACTCTTTCAAAATATATTATGATATAGTTTAATAATATAATTATTACTTACTACATAAATAAGAGAAAGAATTGAAATATTTAAGAAACCTTATACCAAAAGTGTCTTCAAAGTAGAAAAAAATGAGACTACTATATTGTCAGGAAACATCTGACAAAGAAAACAATTAGCAATGCCTATATAAGAACCCGATTTAAAAGGTTGAATTAACTTTTAGCTATTTAGTTATATTGGGTACATAGTTATGTTAGGTTTTAAGAATAGTAAGTATAAAGTAGCTGTTTTGTAGTTTAAAAATCAGTTGAAAATTAATAATAACATATGGTGTGTGGTTCAACTTCTGTGTACTCAAGATTTCCTAAATACCAAACACTATAATGGAAATTGGCACATTGTATCGTTTAATGCTCCCAAGAAATCTTTGACTATTATCCTTATTTTACAATTGGAAAAACTTAGGCTGAGAGGAATTAATCAACCTCTCCAAGGTCAAGGAGTCAGCTAGTACCAAAAGCAGGGATTCCAACCTAAATTCCTTAATCACCTCAGCCCTTTTTTTTAAAGGGGGATGGAGGGAGGAGGGAGAAAGAGAGAGAGAGACAAAGAGAAGTTTGTTGTTCTACTTATTTATGCATTCAATGGTTGATTTTTTTAAAAATAATTTTATCGATTATGCTATTACAGTTGTCCCATTTTTCCCCCTTCACTCCCCGCCACCCTGCACACACCCTCCCACCTATATTCCCCAACTTTAGTTCATGTCCATGGGTCAAACATACAAGTTCTTTGGCTTCTACATTTCCCATACTATTCTTCCCTCCCCCTGTCTGTTTTCTACCTAACATCTATGCTACTTATTTTCTGTACCTTTTCTCCCTCTCTGCTCCTCTCACTCCCCTGTTGATAAACCCTCCATGTGATCTCCATTTCTGTGGTTCTGTTCCTATTCTACTTGTTTGCTTAGTTTGTTTTTGTTTTAGGTTCGGTTATTAATAAGTGTGAGTTTGCTATCATTTTACTGTACATTTTTTTTATCTTCTTTTTCTCAGCTAAGTCCTTTTGACATTTCATATAATAAGGGCTTGGTGATGATGAACTCCTTGAACTTGACTTTATCTGATAAGCACTTTATCTGTCCTTCCATTCTAAATGAAAGCTTTGCTGGATAGAGCAATCTTGGATGTAGGTACTTGTCTTTCATGACTTGGAATACTTCTTTCCAACTCCTTCTTGCCTGTGAGGTCTCTTTTGAGAAATCAGTTGGCAGACTGATGGGAACTCCTTTGTAGGTAACTCTTATTTTGTCTTGCTGCTTTTAAGAGTCCCTCCTTATCTTTAATCTTGGGTAATGTAACTATGATGTGCCTTGGTGTGTTCCTCCTTAGGTCCAAATTCTTTGGGACTCTCTGAGCTTCCTGGACTTTCTGGAAGTCTATTTCCTTAGCCAGAATGGGGAAGTTCTCCTTTATTATTTGTTCAAATAACTTTTTCACTTGTTGTTCTTCCTCTTCTCCTTCTGGTACCCCTATGATTGGGATGTTGGAATGTTTAAAGATGTCCTAGAGGTTCCTAAGCCTCTCCTCATTTTTTTGAATTTTTGTTGCTTCATTCTTTCCTGGTTGGATGTTTCTTTCTTCCTTCTGGTCCACTCTATTTATTTGAGTTCCAGTTTCCTTCCCATCACTATTGGTTCCCTATACATTTTCCTTTATTTCCCTTAGCATCTAATTTCCCTTAGCATTTCATTTTTGCATCTAATTTGTGACCAAATTCAACCAATTCTGAGAACATCCTGATTAACAGTGTTTTGAACTGTGCATCTGATAGGTTGGCTATCTCTTCATTGCTTAGTTGTTTTTTTTCTGGAGCTTTGATCTGTTCTTTCATTTGGGCCTTTTTTTTTTTTTTTTTTTTTTTGTCTTGACCTGCATGTTACATAGTGAGGGGAGGAACCTTAGGTGTTTGCCCTGCAGGTCAACCCAGTCTCTGGGTTGTGACACTGTAGGTGGAGCAGGGGTCTGAGAGGGAACAATGGCACTTGCTCTACTCTCTGCCAGATTCCAGTTACTTAACTCACTTCCCACAAGCAAATTGAGTCCTTCTGGTGCTGATTTCCATATGGTTGGGTTTGTGTACATCCTGGGACCCTTTGGGTCTCTCCAACAAACTCTCCCATGAGGCCACAAGTTTCTCCTGGCACCTCAACCCCCACAGGTGTTTTCAATTGGTGTTTTGAGTCTTTATTTCTCTGAGCTGGGATCCTGAATTGCACGGTCTATCTCACTCCCTAGTTTTACCTGGTTTATCTGTATGCAAATATACGACCACCTGGCCCACCAGCCTCCTTCGGTGCTACACCCCTCCACAATCTGCCACCTCACAGGGTCCTCCCACTGCCACCTTGAGAGCCCAGGGTCTGCCAGCCCCCCAGCCACAAGCCCTCTCAGTCTCAGCTATGCAACTCCAGCCCTCCTACTGGTCTGGATGAATGTGTTTACTTTAACTCCTTGGTTGTCGGATTTCCATACAGGTTCAATTTTCTGTTAGTTCTGTTTTTTTGTTTTTAAATTGTTGCTGTCCTTCTTTTGGTTGTGCAAGGAGGCACAGTGTATCTACCTATACCTCCATCTTTCATTGGTTGATTCTTATATGTGCCCTGACCTGGGATCCGACTCACAACCTTGGTGTATCAGGCTGATGCTCTAACCAGTTTAGCTACCCAGCCAGGGCACTACAGCCCATTTTATTTCCACTACATTACCCTACATTCTGTATATAAGTGCTTTTTTATCATCCTTTTTATATTACCGTTAGCAAATAAAATAGACAAAGGGAAGTACCTCTTGAGATATGTCAGGACAGTAGCCAAGTCATTTCTTAGCTCTATATTTATGCTCCCAAAAGGTCAAGGGCACGCTTTGTTTTAAGCTTTAAAAGTTTATTTTTCTGCTATTAATTTTGAGGATGCATGGATAGCAAGTTTACAGGCTAAGTTAAATTGTAAAATGCAAGATACAGTGAGAAATAATGTACTTGGATTCTGATGAATCATTCAGGCTTTGGGACTAATGTACAGCAAATTGAGCTCATCCAGAGAGAATGTAGAGAAAATGAGTTTAGGAGCAAATAATAGGATGTGAAAATACATTTTAAATGGAACAATGCTTCAGTTTAATAGTTAAGAAACTGTTTTAAAAATTAAGGGAGACACAGAGGAAGGAAGATGGAAGAGCAGTGAATGGAAGTCACACTGACCTCTTCCCAGGAACAATCTGGAATCACAACTAAATTGTAGAGAAACCACCTGGAACAAACAACTGAGCACACGGTCTGGTAAGGAGTGTGGGAGAGACTCGAGAGGACTGGCTGGGTGCCTACAGGCAGCAGTACTAGCAGGATAATGAAGAGACTGGTTAATCCCCTGGAGAAGATTGGGGTCTAAATCCTAAACTAGGATTCCCAGCCTAGAACACCAGAGCTCAAAAAGTACACAGATAACAACCAGGGGTGAAAAGTGGCAGGGTTGTTCTCTGCCACAGATGGACAGATGGAGACACAAGGGCCATTTAAAAAGCAAACACACAAATTTTCATTTGCAGCCACTTACACAGGGTTCCAGCAAAGGCAGGAGCAGAGTGGGCTGTAGATGCCTGAGGAGAGACGGGGAACAGAAGCCTTGGAGAGAGAACTGAGAGAGTAGCTGCTGGGATCCTGGTGCTGAGTCATTCCCCACATTTGTAATAGCCTTTGTGCTCAGGCAGACCACTCCCATCCGAACTGCCTGTGGGGAAACAATAGCCCCCATCCCAGAAGGGTCTCTGCCCTGGCCCTTTGGTGCTTAAGCCTGACTGCTGAGTCCTAGTGACTAGATGAACAACTGAAGGAGACAGCCAGAGACAGTAGACCCTGGGCAAAGGGGAGGCAGAGTGAACTAGAGAGACTTGAGGAGAGACTGAGGACAGAGGTTTTGGGGAGAGAACCGAGAAAGTAGCACTGGGATCCAGTGCTAAGCCAACAGCCACACTCAACAACATTCCTGCTCTGGCACACCACTCCCCTCCTAGCAGCAGCAGCCTGAGGGGAATAATAGCCCCTACCCCAGGAGGTGATTAAACCTGACTATACTGAGTACAAAGTGACCAAATTAACAATCAAAGGAGACAGCCAGGGACAGCAGATCACTGGAAGTAATGAACAGGCTGCATAAGGCCAGACAGGGTCAAGATCTGACATCACCAGAGACAGATCCAAAAAGAAAAAAACAGTGGTAAATATAAGAGGCTACCAAGATGAAAGCCAATGTGGTGCTCTTCATGATTTGCAGTATTTTCTTTCCTGCGTAACTTTGTAACATTCATTTCTTGTCCAGTGAGTTTGTATATAAGAAGTCGCTAGATGTTATACTATAGTGTACTTCAATTCGCATATTTTGCCTCTCCCTTCTCTTGGCCCATTTTACCTTCCTCTTTCCTTGCATTATTTTCATTTCAAATTTGGTTTTCTTTCTATGTACAACTTGTTTCCATTCCACACTCACTATTTCTCCCCTGTCCAGACACTCAAAACAAATTTTCTTGTCAAGGGTCATTTCACATCCTTTTGCCCAGCTCTTAAAATACCTGTGTTCTCTCTACATCTTTAGCAAACTTTGCTAGTTGGTTGTGGGCAGGGTAATTGTTGTTGCATTGTTTTTTCAAGGTTATCTCTAGAGCTTCACCACTTCTGTATTTCTAATAACAAATTTTAATGGACCCCTCTCCCATTCTTTCTTTTTTTTTTTTACCCAAATTTTAATTCTGCCATCTTAGCCTGTTTATTTTCTTTTTTGTCTCTCTTCCATTTATCTTTCATTCTGCCCTTTTATTTTTTCTTCTCCCAAATTTTACATCCCAAATTTTAATTTTCCCCTCACCTACTCTGGATTTTTTTCCTCACTCTTAGTATTCCCTCTCCCTCTAACATTACAAAATCACTTCCCATTCCTCTAAACATCTCTTAGACTTTTCTTTGTTTCCTTTTTTCCCTCTTATTCCCATACCACCTATATTAATTTTAGTTCATTTGTTATTGATAGTACTCCAGTAGATCTTTCTCTCCAATTTGGCTCCTATATTTTTATTAATTATCCGATGTTTTTCCTTCCTTTTTCTTTCTCTCCCTCACTTCATTTTATTTTATACTATTTTAATTTCTGTTTAAACATAATATTATGTGCTTCTCTTCTCATACTCTATTCCACACTCTTCATTCCCTTTCTTTATTCATGAGGTGAACTTTACCTTCTCTCCTTCCATTGTTGCAACTCCCAACTCTTATAAGTGCTCCTCACTCTTACGTCTCAAAATCATTTTTCTTTCAGTAGATCATCTCATATCCATTATCCTTTCTTATAATAGTTTTATACTCACTACACCCACCCTTATTAATACTGGTTCATTTGCTATTGATAGTGGAATTGTAGGAAGGGCTATATTTGCAGGTATAGATTTGTTTCTTGGACTCTGTGGTTTTGTTCAGGAAGCACCTGAGCAACAGCACACAAGATATGGTAGGCAGAGTGACCCTCAGTCAACCAGTGTCAGGGAAGGACCCATGAAAGAAAGGCCCAACAACAATCAAAACCCAATTACATCCAGAAAACCAGCGTGAAAGGCATAAAAGACATCCCAAGAACATCAAGTTCAGGTGATCAAGGAGACTGCATCACTGAATCTCACAGTCAAAAAGTCAAAACACATCAATTTAAGAAACAGAAGCAAACAAGAAGAGTCCCACAAATAATGGGAAGACAAAGAAACAATGCCATCTCAAAAGGAAAGAAGGAATCCTCATAAAGAACACTAAATGAAATAGAGCCAAGTCATCTATCAGATACTGAGTTCAAAACAATGGTTATAAGGAAACTCAATAAAATCAGTGTGAATTACCAAAACCTACAGGGAAATTACCAGGAACTTACTGAAAACTATATCAGCATTAAAAAGGACATAGAAACAATCAATAAAGCCCAAAAAAGAAATGAAGGACACAATTTCTGAATGGAAGAACATAGTAGAAGGAATTAAAAGCAGGCTAGATGAAGCAGAGGATCAAATCAGTGAGCTGGAGGACAAAGTAGAAAAAAATTCCCAGAGTAAGAAAAAAAGGAAGACTGAAAAAAAAAATGAAGAGGGCATAAGGGAAATGCAAGACAATATGAGATGAGATGTAATAATATCCATATACTAGAGATACCACAAGGAAAAGAAGAGGAGCAAGGGGTAGAAACACTGCTTGAAAAATTAATGATGGAAAACTTCCCTAATTTGGTGAGAAAAAAAGCCACACAAGTCCAGGAACCAGAGAGGGTCCCAATCAAGAGAAACCCAAAGAGGCCCACTGCAAGACACATCACAATTAAAATAGCAAAATTTAAAGACAGAGAATCTTAAAGGCAGCAAGGGAGAAACAGGAAGTAACATACAAGGGAGCTCCAATAAGGCTAGCAGCTGGCTTCTCAGTGAAAACACCACAAACCAGAAGAGAATGGCAAGACATATTCCAAGCAATGAAAAGCAAAGGCTTGCAATCAGGACTACTCTACCCAGCAAGGCTCTCACTTAAAATGGAAGGTGAAATAACGAGCTTCCCAGATAAGAGAAGGCTAAAGGAATACACTTCCACCAAACTAGTCCTGCAAGATATGCTAAAGGAACTGCTTTAAAAAGAGGAAGAAAAACAGTGAGAGAGAAAGAAACAAAGGTACAAAGGACATGTAATGGCAATGAATAAGTACCTATCAATAATAACCTTAAATGTAAATGGATTAAATGCTCCAGTTGAAAGACATAGGGTAGCTGAATGGATAAGAAAACATGACCTGCATATACACTCCTTTAAGAAACCCACCCCAGAACAAAAGACCTATACAGACTGAAAGTGAAGGGCTGGAAAGAAATAGTCCAAGCAAATGGACAAGGGGAAAAAGCCAGGGTAGCAATACTTACATCTAACAAAAAGGACTTCAAAACAAAGGCCATAAAAAGAGTCCCAGAAGGACATTTCATAATAAGAAGACATAAACATTATAAACTTATATGCTTCCAACATAAAGGCACCCAAATTCATAAAAAAATCATGGAGGACTTCAAGAAATATATAGAGGGCAATACACTTATACTGGGGGATTTTAACACCCACTGTCAAAAATTGATAGATCTTCCAAACAAAATATCAACAAAGATATTATGTCATTGAACAATGCCCTAGATCAAATGAACTTAACTAACATATATAGAGGCTTTCATCCCAAAAAAGCAAAATACACATTCTTTTCAAAATTACATGGGACATTTTCAAAGACAGATCGCATGATAGACAAGCCTCAACAAATTCAAGAAAATTGAAATCATGTCAAGCATTTTCTCTGACTACAAGGGACTGAAACTAGAAACCAACCTCAAAGAGAAAAACTCAAAAACACTGAAACTCATGAAAATTGAATTGCATGCTATTAAACTATGAATGGGTTAATAATGAAATCAAGGGAGAACAAAAAGTTTCTGGAAACAAATGAAAATGAACTCACAACACTTCAAAACTTATGGGACTCAGTGATGGCAGTCCTAAGAGGGAAGTTCATTGCAATACAGGCCTACCTAAAAAAAAATAAACATTTCAAATAAACAATCTAGCCCAATATCTACAAGAACTGGAGGAACAACAACAAAGACAGTTCAGAGCAAGTAGAAGGAAGGAAATAATCAAATCAGAGAAAAATTAAATAACACAGACTAAAGGAACAATTCTAAGGATCAATGAAACCAGGAGCTGGTTCTTTGAAAAGATAAACAAAATCAACAAGCCTTTACTTAGGCTCATCAAGAAAAAAAGATAGAGGACCCAAATAAACACAATCAAAAATAAAAGAGGAGAGATTACAACTGATACTACAGAAATACAAAGGATTATAAGAGGTTACTATGGAGAACTGTATACCAGGAAATCTAAAAATCTAGGTGAAATAGACAAATTTTTAGAAAAATATAATCTTCCAAAACTCAATGAAGAAGAAGAAAGCCTGAACAGACCAATAACAACTGATGAAATTGAAGCAATAATCAAAAAACTCCCGATACACAAAAGTCCTGGACTGGATAGTTTCAAAGAAGAAATTTACAAAGCATTTAAGGAAGAGCTAACCCTTATCCTTCACAGTTTATTCCAAAATATCCAAGAGGATATAAGACTCCCAAAATCTTTTTATGAAGCCAGCATCATCCTAATCCCAAAACCAGATAAAGACACAACAAAGAAAGAACACTACAGGCCAATATTGTTGATGAACATAGACACTAAAATCCTTAACAAACTATTGGCAAACTGCATCCAGGAGTACATTAAAATAATCACACACCATGATCAAGTGGGATTCATCCCAGGGATGCAAGGATGGTACAATATTCACAAATCAATAAACATAATAAATCACATAAACCAAAGGAAAGACAAAAATCACATGATCATATCAATAGATGCAGAAAAAGCATTTGATAAGGTACAACATCCATTTGTGATAAAAACACTCAGCAAAATGGGAATAGAGGGAGCATTCCTCAACATAATAAAGGTCGTATATGAGATACCTACAGCCAACATCATACTAAACAGTCAAAAACTAAAAGCTTTCCCACTAAAATCAGGAACAAGACAAGGATGTCTGCTTTTACCACTTCTATTCAACAGTGTATTGAAAGTCCTAGTCATAGCAATCAGATAAGAAGAAATAAAAGAAATTCAAATTGGAAAGGAAGAAGTAAAACTGTTATTGTTTGCAGGTAACATAATAGTGTACATAGAAAATTCTATAGACTCCATAAAAAAACTACCCAACCTAATAAGTGAATTTGGCAAAACAGTGAAATACAAAATCAATATTCAGAAATCAAAGGCATTTTTGTATACCACCAATGAAATATCAGAAACAGAAATCCAGGAAAAATCTCATTTGATATAGCAACAAGAAAAATAGAATACCTAGAAATAAACCTAACCAAGAAGGTAAAAAACCTGTACTCAGAACACTACACAACACTGAAAAAAGAAATTAAGGAAGACATGAATAAATGGAAACGTGTACCATGTTCATGGATTGGAAGAATTAACATCATCAAAATGTCTATTCTGCCCAAAGCAACTTATAGATTCAATTCAATCCCTATTAAAATACCAATGACATATTTCATAGATATAAACAAACATTTCAAAAATTTATATAGAACCAGAAATGATCCCAAATGGCTGCAGCAATTTTGAGAAAGAACAAAGTAAAAGGGATCACCATACCTAACATCAAACTATATTACCTGGCCACAGTAATCAGAACAGTCTGGTACTGTCATAAGAACAAACACATAGATCAATGGAACAGAATAGAAAACCCCAAAATAAACCCAAGTCTCTATGGTCAATTAATATTCAACAAAGGAGGCAGAAGCATAAAATGGACTAAAAATAGCCTCTACAACAAATGATTTTGGGATATGTGGACAGCTACATGCAAAAAAAAATGAAACTTGACCACCAACTTACACCCTACACAAAAATAAATTCAAGATGGATAAAAGACTTAAATATAAGTCATGATACCATAAAATCCTAAAGGAGAAGATAGGCAGAAAAATCTTGTATATTCCACACAGCACTATTTTCGCTGATATGTCCCCTAGAGCAAGGGACATAAAGAAAAGAATAAACAAATGGGATCTCATTAAAATAAAAAGCTCTGCACAGCTAAGGAAAACATTAGCAAAATGAAAAGGGAACCAAATGTATGGGAAAATATATTTGCCAATTATATGTTGGACAAGGATTTCATCCCTGAAGTATATAAAGAACTCACAAGAGTCCACACCAGGAAGACAAACAATCCAATTAAAAAATGGGCAAAAGATCTGAACAAATACTTCTCCAAGGAGGACATACAGAGGGACCAGAGACATAGGAAAATATGTTCAACATCACTAGCCATCAGAGGGATGCAAATTAAACCACAATGAGATACCACTTCACACTGGTCAGAATGGCCATCGTAAATAAATCAACAAACAATAAGTGCTGGCAGGGTTGTGGATAAAAGGGAACCAGAGTGCACTGTTGGTGGGAATGGAAACTGGTATGGCCACTGTGCAAAACAGTATGGAATTTCCTCAAGAAACCAAAAGGCATGGAATTGCCTTTTGACCCATCTGGGATTATACCACTGCTGAGATTATACCCTAAGAATCCTGAAACACTAATTCAAAAGAACCTATGCACCCCAATGTTCATAGCAGCACAATTCACAATAGCCAAGTGCTGGAAGCACTTTAGGGAAGAGGGAAATAACATGGAAAAGAAGGGAAAGGGTCATAAATGAACATGTATAAAGAATCCATGGACAAAGCTAATGGGGGGGGGTGGTAGGATTGAGGGTGGGCGGTGGGGGTGGGTAAAACAGGAGAAAGTGGCAGAGGTTAAAATGGAGACAACTGTATTCAAACATCAATAAAAAATAATAATACTCTGGCAGATAGAGGTTATAAACCTCATTTAGAAGATGAAGAAATTGAGCTCCAGAGAGGTAAAGTTTCTTGACCTTGGTTACTCAGGTGGATATGATCAGTCCTGGGACAGAAACTAGACCTTTGATTTTCATTTAACTACACAATTCTTCTACTTCTCTGCTATTCTGTACCAGTCCAAAGAACACAGCAACTAAGAAAAATGAAAACACACTAGTAAAATAAAATAGTGATTCTTTCATTTGACCTTATGACTATTCCCCTTTAAATATCAGAGGATGCCCATGGGGGGAAAAAAAAAACACCTCTTTAAAAAAATTTATTTTATTGTTGTCCAATTACAGTTGTCTAACTTTATCCCCCACCTTTCCCCCTGACCCCAGCCAAACCCCCATCCCTCCCTTGCTCCCACACCCTCCTTGGTTTTGTCCATGTGTCCTTTATAGTTGTTCCTGAAAACCCTTCCCCACATTATTCTCTTCCACCTCCCCTCTGGTTACTGTCAGACTGTTCTTAATTTCAACATCTCTGGTTATATTTTGCTTGCTTTTTTCTTTTGTTGATTAGGTTTCTGTTAAAGGTGAGATCATATGGTATTTGTCCCTCACCACCTGGCTTATACGCCTTTTATAAAAATAATTGAATACTTCAATCTTGTCTTTCCAAAGATTTTGATTTAAAAAAAATGAAATCTAGTTCTAGATATATTTTTCTCTTACAATTCCTATTGTGTTTGCTTATTGTGTTTGCTTAAAGACTGGTTGTAAAATGAAATGTCACATTAGAATTCTAAAAAAAAAATTAAGGGAGAAAAATTCTCATAGAATTTACTAGTCTATACAACAGTCAGAGCAAAACAAACTGATATGGTAGATAATGTCATGGCTATGTTATTACAGACTAATAGATCAAATTTAAAAAATGATACTCACAATTTTCGATATGGTTAAAGTGATGCCAAATGTCATTCATAGGGGTTTGTCTAATTTCCCTTAAACAGTTCAAACATTGTTAGATTAAGTGCTAAGTCATAAGTAAGAAGAGCCAAGTCTGAATCTTGACTCTACCTTTATCATCTTTATAATGGAGGGAAGGCATCAATTTCTTTAAGCCTCCTGATCAACTAAAACAGAATTAATAGGAACACATCACAGAATTTTTAAGAGTAAATAAGATGGTGTAGGTGAGAAGAGTTTGTAATCCGTAAAGCATTATAAAAATGAAAATTAATAATAATGATGATGATAGATGCTAAAATAAAGTGAGAAAGTAATATCCTACAGGCAGTATTATCTCACTTATATAAAATTAAAATATCTATGTTTATAAATGCATAAAATTTAGAAATATAATGTTAGTACCATAACTAGTGACTTGCAAGGATATCTATGGTATTAAGTGAAAAAGCAAATGGCATGCAGCACAATTCTACATCAATAACAACAAAGAATACATCTGTGTTTATATGCTTGGATATATTTGCATCAAGAAGGATAAGTTTGTGGAAGGGGTCATTTCAGGCTTGCAGGGGAGTGAGGTGGAGAGATGTTTAATCTTCATATAATGCAGTACACACACGTGCACACATAACTGTGTATCACTCGCTGTCTTAACCACAAGTAATATTATAGTTGTAACTGGGAAACAAAGGGAATTTTAGAAAACAAAATTAGCAATAAAATCTGAAAGCAATATTAATAACAAAAAGTCACCAAAGTGTACAGCAGCATCCATACTTACAGAATCACATCTTACTAGCAGTGTTCTTGCTGATTATCCACATACTTCAACTTGCCCTTGGATTGTCAATCCAAACCATCAAAGTGAGGCATTCATATTCCACTGAAATCATTCCCGTAATGCCAAAGTAAAGAGTACACTGTGGGATCTGTACCTAGCCTAAGGATTCAGGAGCACTGGGACACCTGAAAATCTGGTGGAGTGATTCAGAAGAGGTGGACAGGGGAAAGCTTGTTAGAGACATCAATACACAACACGAAACTCTATATATGTGGGAGCATTTAGGTTACCCAAAACCTGGATCTACTAGAGTGGCACAGGAGAGCCACTAATTATATGTGTATTGTATTGATGAGCTTTGTTTCCAGCCTCTTCAGGTGTGTTTTCCACCTACTGTCAGTAGGGGGAAAGTCATGGCCATGTTTTCTATTTCTCTTTAATTCCCTTAGAAAAGGCTCTGAAAGTGTAGGAACTCTAGAAAGGAATATTGACTGGAGATACAAAATATGCACTTCTCTCAAGGGTTCCAAGTAAAAGAAATCCTAATAAGAATTAAGAAATGATCTTTAAAGAAAAATGTTGTACTCTGCTTCTCTGCTTTGTAATCCCTTTGTTTTTCATTTTTATGAAGGTCTGGTCCTATGGGGAGAAATTACAATGTTTGCTAGAGCTGATACTTATGTGAAAAGTCCAAGAAAAAAATGGGAAGATTTTTGAGGGGAGAGGTGAAAATATTTTGAGCAAGAAAGTACTTATTGGTCTTTGGTGACTTCTCCAGTCTATTTTTAAGTTTCCCCAGGTTTTTGGAGTAGTCTACAAGGTCATACTCCCTGCTTAGGGAAGGACACCTTCCCCAGAAGAAACATTTACTCAACTTCTCTAAAGAGTACAATGTTGTCACTTCATTAAATTCTGTTCTCTCCAGAAGCATTTCTGCGAATATAGGGACCTCTTTATTCTCACTGAGGAGTCCCAAGTTACTTTACTTTCGTGGCAATTTGAGGATGGAATCTATCTCGGCCCTTAGTTTTTCCGGATGACCCTGACACATCTTCGCAACAGCATGCCAAGCCACAGAGGTAGAGCTTTGAAAGGGTCCAAAGGCTTTGAAACTGATCTTCTTATATCTAAATTGAGAGATGTGCTGTTACAGAGAGGAGCACTCTTCCATTTAAACAAATGACAGAAGAGAGTGTTTTAAGGCAATGAGGGCTGCTCTTTGTTAAGAGGATTGCTCCAGCCGTGCCCCATGGCAGACTCAACATGAAAAGCTTCAGTCCCTCCAAAGACACAAGCCCAGCAATGGTCTTTTGAACATGAAATGTTGTCTGTAGGCTGCACATAATAGAGTAGATTCTGCTGTAGCAATATTTATTGGGCCTAAGATGCCTGGGATCCTCAGGATGAAGAAGGCTCAGTTTGGAGACACACACAAACACATTTAAAGCCAGGCTTTCTTTCACCTCCAGTGTACAAGAACAGCACCAGTAATTCAAAGGATTGCACTCAGAAAACCTAAAAGTTACATGAAAGGAAAATTTCCAAGGGGAGAAATTCTCCAAAGTGAGCAAAAAAGAGAAAATAAAGTAAGGCAGTAGAGGAATTGCCAATTCAATAATTTGAATAAATTTAACTGTATTTCTTAGTAGCATCCAAGCACTAGAAATACTGGCTCCCCAGGAATTTCTCCTCTTTGTTTCTAATGAAATAGCAAGGAAGATTAGTCCTCCCATAGACTTGGGGCAGAAAAAAGAAGTTCTAACAAAAACAAAGTTGGAGACAAACAGAAGTTTTAATAAAAATATTCTATTTAAAATGTGGTCATCCTGTTCTAATTTGTTTTACAAAAATCTGCTAAGAAAATTAGATTCAAAGAAGCTTTCTGAATCTCAAAGAATGAGCTTCTATAGAAAATCTAAAGGAGCTTTAGAAAATCTTAAGATCTGTCAAAAGATGATGAAATGCAACTGGATGAATTTGGAGAGGTGACAAGTTCAACTGTTGAAGCAGCAATAAGCTTGGGAAGATGCCAGGAGCTAAAAGAAATTCTTTGGCACTTTGGGGGGGGGACAACTTTTGGGGGGTACCTAATGTAGCAATTTTTTATATTGTTTATATAAAAATTGAAGATATTTACAAGAAAAATGGGTACACATTCTTAGCCATGGTAGAACTTTTAAATGCCATTTTCAGGAAAAATCTAGAAAATTAGGCATTCATAAATACATATGAGGACAATTCAGATAAGCAACTTTTATTTTAGAAAAGTTAGTTGTAATGCAGCAGGGTGTTAAGGTTTAAAAAGTGTCACCAATACATTTTACAATGATCAATCAAACATGAAAGAATTAACACTGGTACTCAGCTTAGTGTCTGGTTTTTTTCTGCAAGACTCACCATTAAGAACTCCACTACTGCAAGTCTGTGGTGAGAGGGCTCCGGGGAAGCTGGGCAGGGGCTGGGAGAGCTTCAGCTGCTGCTGGCAAGTTAACAATGCTATCTCAGAGCAGCTACTATTTTCAACAAGCCCTTCAGACCAGCAAATAACAGCTTCTAAGAATAAGTATGTCTTCTTCCCAACTACTGAGTAAAACTATGTGTCACTGCTGAATTAATAATTTACTTTACACACATTACAAAGGTACTTGGAAAAGACAAGTGCACAAGTCATTTTTATTGATTGTACAGATAACTTGATTGTCCTTGCTTCAGCAAATTTCTTTGTGAGACTAGAAATGTGATTACCTTGAATGAACCTAGGAAGCATTTTTTAAAAATAAGACATGTTTCTAGTGAAGAAAGAGCTATGAGAGATTTACCCTGGAATAAACTGACTTCAAAGAACTCTGGCAAGTCATACATGAGACGTTCAGGTTCTCTGTCCCCTGCATGGATTCTTTCCCTTTCAGCCACTCCTTTGGTGGAGGGGGGCCTTTTCCATATTGTTACATCAAAGTTGTGTTATAGGGTTCTCCTATTAACACCAGAGAGTCTGGTTTTATAGAACAGAGTCCACTCCAAAGAATCTAAAAAGTTTAAACCAAATTCTGTGGAGGGCTACAAGGTACCAGCAACTCTGATTCCTTATCAGCTTCCAGGGTAGACCCAGGAACAGTGGTTTTCCCAGCTTCAGCCACATGGGGCAGGTGAGGAGGCAAAAAAGAAGAGAGGAAAGGAGGATGACTAGGGGAGAAGGACCTACAGCTGACTCAGGTAAGATAAACAAGATCAATGAGAACAGTTTAGAAATGGTTGGCATCACACTCTAATCCGAGAATGTTCACAGACAGCTAACAAGATTTTTTTCTAGCAGTGGGCTGCATATATACATGCCTCTTAAAGACACTACAGAGTGTAACAGAGGGTAACATGTAGAATATGAAATAAACAGCTAAGTGTAAGAAAATAAAATACCCTATTTTACATCTCACAGTATTCTTACTTCATTACAATGTAGACTATTTAGGATTATTAAATTATCAGTAACAGAAAGATGGCTTCAACTCTTCTCCCTCTAAATGACACTGGGTCCCCAAGTATCCATTTATTAAAAAGAAGCTCAAATGGGTAAGCCAAAATGACAAAAAGTAGTAATCAAAGTTAGAAAGCCAAATGAAGTCAGCTATAAGATCCTGATTTTCATTTTTCTTATGTTCTGTAAGAGCTATTGTGTATATACAGTCTTTATGAAGCATTTATGACTTCAGATTGCTCTTACGGAGATTGCCTTATGACTGTATTGTGTATTATGCTGTGTTAGCTGCTCTTACAGCATAATTCATAAAATCAGGAAAGAGTGAATTCTTCTGAATTCTAATTATTGTAACTATTTTAATCATATGGAAAGAATGAGGGAAGTGACACACAGTGATTATCTTATTTCATCCTCAAACAAGTACAAGTATTTGATTTCCTACTAGGTGTCCAGGCATGTTAGGAACTTAAGGAGTAACATTAGTTTTTCATCCCTTTGACCTGCCACAGTCACCTTAAATGATACCAAGATGAAAGCAACTTCCCGACCCACTGAAATATAGCTTAGCTGAATAGGCTGCTCCTGTAGGTTATGGGAATGGCATTTTACACTGTGCTTCTACCAGGGATATGACATCATAGATACCTTGTGGAAATCCTTCCTTTGAGTTATAGGTATAATGCCACTTCCTCAGAAAACCTTCCTTGACCTGAGCAAGGCTTCCAAACATTTATCCTCTCCACATTACTGCCTCTTACTGCACCCTATTTTTATTATACTTAAAACACAGTGTATGTAGATGTTTATTTTTCAGTTTACATAGCAGCAAGCACAATAGATACTTGTTGAAAGAAGGAGTGTTGTCAATGGTGGCTCCACAAGGCTCTCCTCATCAGGAGTGAAGTTCTCAGTGCCTCAGTGTGAGCTTCAAAGAACCCCCCACCACCACCACCTTCCTGCCTCAGCCTCACCAGGAGAACTTCACCTACAGCTGCCACCTGGAATGACCCCATGACCTAGGAGAAAGTTTCCTATAAACCTAAGTGTCATCATTCTGCCTAGAACTAAGGAACTAGATAATTCAAACAGGCAGCTCTGCGGGGTGGAGTATATGAACAGACAGCTCACACAAGAGAAAAAATATAATAATAAATAAAGAGAAATAAATGTGTACAGCATCACAAAACATTAACTAAATATTAATGAAGCACATATGATTCCCTATTTCCAACCTATACAGAAAAAAGGTGTTTTTAAATATATTTTATTGATTATGCTATTACAGTTGTCCCATTTCTCCCCTTTATTCTCCTCTACCCTGCATACTCCCTCCCACCTACATTCCCCCCTCTGTAGTTCATATCCATGGGTCTTACAAATAAGTTCTTTGGCTTCTCCATTTCCTATACTATTCTTAACCTCCTTCTATTTTCTACCTACCATTTATGCTACTTATTCTCTGTACCTTTTCCCCCTTCTCCTCCTCCCACTCCCCTGCTGCTAACCCTCCATGTGATCTCCATTTCTGTGATTCTGTTCCTGTTCTAGTTGTTTGCTTAGTTTCCTTCTGCTTTTGTTTTAGGTTCAGCTGTTAATAAGTGTGAGTTTGTTGTCATTTTACTCTTTATATTTTTTGTCTTCTTTTCTTATATAAGTCCCTTTAACATTTCATATAATAAGGGCTTGGTGATGATGAACTCCTTTAAATTGACCTTATCTGAGAAACACTTTATCTGCCCTTCCATTCTAAATGAAAGCTTTGCTGGACAGAGTAATCTTGGATGTAGGTCCTTGCCTTTCATGACTTGGAATACTTCTTTCCAGCCCATTCTTGTCTGCAAGGCTTCTTTTGAGAAATCAGCTGACAGTCTTTTGGGGATTCCTTTGTAGATAACTGTCTCATTTTCTATTGCTGCTTTTAAGATTCTCTCCTTATCTTTACTCTTGGGTAACTTAATGGTGATGTGTCTGGGTGTGTTCCTCTTTGGGGCCAACTTCTTTGGGACTCTCTGAGCTTCCTGGACTTCCTGGAAGTCTATTTCCTTTGCCAGATTGGGGCAGTTCTCCTCTTCTCCTTCTGATACCCCTATGATTCAGATGTTGGAAATTTTAAAAATGCCCCAAAGGTCCCTAAGCTTCTCTCTCTCTCTCTCTTTTTTTATTTTATTTTATTATTTTTTTTTGAATTCTTGTTTCTTCATTATGTTCTGGTTGAATGTTTTTTTCTTCCTTCTGGTCCACACTGTTGATTTGAGTCCCAGTTTCCTTTCCATCACTATTGGTTCCCTGTACATTTTCCTTTATTTCACTTAGCATAGCCTTCACTGTTTCATCTAATTTGTGACCATATTTAACCAATTCTGTGAACATTCTGATTACCAGTATTTGAACTGTGCATCTGATAGGTTGCCTATCTATTCATCGCTTACTTGTATTTTTTCTGGAGCTTTGATCTGTTGTTTCATTTGGGTGATTTTTTGCTTCAGCACACCTGTTACATAGCAAGGGGTGGAGCCTGAGGTGTTCACAAGCGGGGGCAACCCAAGTCACTGTGTTGTAAAGCTGTATGTGGGGCAGAGTTCTGAGAGGAAACAGAGCTGCTTGCTCAGCTCTCGGCTGGGTTTCAGTCACTTCCCCTGCTACACACAGGCAAATCGGGCCCTTCTGGCGCTGATTCGCAGGTGGGTGGGTTTGTATATACTCTAGGACCCTGTGGGTCTTTCCAATGAACTGTCCTGTGAGGCTGGGAGTTTCTGCCACTGCCGCCTCAACCTCCACAGATATATTTAGTCAGAGGTTTTGAGGCTTTATTTCCCTGTGTTGGAACCCTGGGTTGTGCAGTCTGTCTCAATCCCCAGTTGTTTCTCCCATTTTATCTGCATGTGAATGTGGGACCACCCTGTTTGCCAGTCACCACCTTGCTGGGTCCCCCAGCCGCCGCCTTGCCCATCCTGGTCCTCCAATTCCCACCTTGCCAGGAGTCCTCTCCACCCAGCTGCCTGTCTCTGCCCCTCCTACTGGTCTGGATGAATATTTCTTCTTTAACTCCTTGGTTGTCAGGCTTCCATATGGTTTAATTTTGTGTCAGTTCTGGTTGTTTTTTGTTTTTAAATTTGTTGTCCTTCTTTTGGTTGTATGAGAAGGCACATTGTGTCTACCTACACCTCCATTCTGGCCAGAAGTCCTAGAAAAAATGTTTTTTAAAAATCATAACAACTAACACTAATGAATGTGAGTTTGAGGTGAAATAGGTACATACAGCCATTGAAATCTGTCCTTACCCCTCTGGAAAAGACAATAAGAAGCCAGAGTAATGATGATGTTAATACCTTTTGACCCACTCCTTTGAATTCATAGTAAAGAAATAGTTCAAAAGAAATTAAAAAATTAATAGGCACAAAATTACTTCAGTAATTTGTATCATTGCATATGTTTGGGAAATTAATAGGCACAAAATTACTGCAGTAATTTGTATCATTGCATATGTTTGGGAAATATCTACATACTAAATACTTAAAGAATGTTTATAGTACAAAAAAAAGTGATAGAAAGAAGAACCAAAGATTTTGCAAGTGAAATGAACACTAGGGAAAAGTAGTTTATTACAAGCAGAATACAAAATAATATATATACCATACTTTCATTCATTCAAAATCCACTTATTAAACACATATTATATGCCAGATATGATTCTAAGAGCTGAAAAAATATCTACAAAAAAAACAAACTCCCCTCATTAAGCTTTTATTCTAGTTAATGGACATAGACAACAAATCCCTAAGAAATAAAGTTGATGATGGATTTCCATCTATGATAATAGCTCATTACAATCATCCTCCAAATATATTTCTGTAAGCAAGAAAAGTAAAATAATTTTGTTTCTAAAATAGAATCTTTTTAAATGTTAATGTTTGTTTTATTGATAAAATAAATGCTAAATGTATCTCTTGAAGAAATCACAAACTCAAGGAAATTCTATTTCTCAAGCAAAGACAACAAAGACTAAATTAAGTTTAGGAGCAAACACACTTGACTTTATCTACGGGCTTTAACCTACCTCTTCCCTTTATATTCTCATTGTAATTTCACCTGATTTAAGTAAAACCACATATTTTTACAAAGCTAAAATCCCCAGAAACTAGATATAAAGCAGTTTAATCATTTCAATTATTCGGCATGTTTATCTGCTTTGGGTCTGTTTTCCACACTGGAAGGTTAGCCCCATGGTGGCCAAGCCTTGGGATGTCTCATTTGCTGCCACACCCCCAGCACTTGGGACAGTGTCTTGCAAAAACTATAGCATCATTCAGGACTCTCTTTCCCATACATCTCACATCTGATCTGGGTCTACCTGAAAAATACCTTCAGAATTCAGCCACTTCCCACTACAGCCTTGTTGGGAGATAGTCCTCCAGAGATCTTTACATTTCTGCCCATTTGATAAAGAAAAATATAGATAACTTTTGATCTGGACTATCTTTTCAAGAACGTTGGTGTAGCAAATGCCTTAGAAGATAGCAATAACATCCCCTCTAAAAGAGTGGGCAGGTTTGTTTACCATCCATGCCCTGACTAGCATGGCTCAGTGGATCAGGCACTGTCCCACAAAGCAAAAGGTCACTGATTCCTCTTCAGAATACATGCCTGGGTTGCAGGCCAGGTCTCCAGTCAGAAGTATGCAAGAGGTAAGCAATAGATGTTTTTCTCACATATCAACATTTATCTTCCTCTCTTTCTCCCTCCTTTACCCCTCCATGAAAATAAACAAATTAAATCTTAAAAAAAACAGACAGTAGGTTAGTTTACCATCCAATGTAGTAATAATAGTGTTACTCTGCAAAAGAGAGCAAAAGTTAGGCATTTCTTTATAGTCCACTATAAAGATAGGAGTTTCCTAAGTTAGGAGCCCCTTGACTGTCAAACAAACTCACTGTATGCACAGTGTCCATTTGGGCCAAACTGTGTTCCCCTATGAGACCTGGGGGCAAAGAGGGACAAGACAAACATGAAGCTCATGCTGACTGCTATGTTATGAGAAATAAAGTTCTTTGTTTCTGATCTATAAGTCTCATATTTTCTGCCAGCATGCAAGAAACTAGCTAATTTGATAACTTGCAAGTGAGTAATGGGATAAAATCACAGGCCCTCACAGTTCACGACAGTCCTCCAGTCCTATCCTGGCATTTTTCTCACTACAGTAGCCTCCTATCAGGTCTCCAACCTCCACTCTGGTTCCCCTAAGGGCTTTTGTACAAGGGGCCACCAGAATGATCCATTAAAAACTAAGTCAGATAAAATAAGTCCTTTGCTTAAAATCCTACAGTGGTTTCCTGTTTTGACAAGGCCCTGCACACTCACAGGCTCCCTGCTATCTCATTTTGTTCCACTCTCCACACTGTTGCACGAGCTCTAGCCAGGCTAGTCTCCTTGCTCTCCCTCTTCTAGGCATGTTTTTCTCTCAAGGCCTGTATACTCACTGTTCCCTCTGCCTGAAATTTGGATAATTCCTTCAGCAACTTAAAGCTTCTGCTCAAGCATTGCTTTCTCAGGCAAGCCTTTCCTGATCATTTTACTCAATACTGCAACTCTCCCTTCCATACTCTGCATCCTTAGCCAGCCCCTTTTTCTACTTTATTTTTTTCTAAAGCAGTTTTCAGCTCCCATACATCATTTACCATTTATCTTTGTGTCCTCACACAAGAATACAAGTTGCATGAAGGCAAGGCTGTGTTTTGCTCATTTCAGTATCCCTAATCTAGAACAATTCTTGGTTTATAACTGGTGCTAAACAAATTCTTGTTTTATGGCTAAGAATGAACTTCTAATCAATTCCAATCTCTCATTAAGCTATGCCACTTGGAACAAGAGCCATAGCCTCTCTGAGACTTAGTTTCCTGTCTGCAAAAAGAGAATTATCTTGCCCTGGCTGCGTAGCTGGGTTGGTTAGAGCATCATCCTGATATGCCAAGGTTGAATGTTCAATCTCTGGTCAGGGCACATACAAGAAGCAACTAATGAATGCATAAATAAGTGGAACAACCCATTGATGTCTCTGTGTGTGTGTGTGTGTGTGTGTGTGTGTACAGCACACATACATATATAATCTCAAACATATTTTTTAAAAAGAAAATCAATTTAAAAAAAAGAGAGATACAGAATTGCCCTGACTTGTGTGTCTCTGTCCACTGGGCATAATGCCACAAAGCAAAAGGTCATTGGTTGACCTCCCACCCAGTCAGGACATATGCCTGGGTTGCAGGTTGTCCCTGGTTAGGATGTGTATGAAAGGAAATCAATAGCTATTTCTCTCCCCCTTTCTCCCTCCCTTCCCCTCTCTCTGAAAATTCTAAAAATAAATAAACAAAATCTTAAAAGAAAATAAAATTTTACAAAAAAGAATCATCTTCTTCATATGATTGTTAAATGGATTGGACTAGGTACAAATGAAAAGCACTTACTAAGTATTTAATTAATGACATTTTTCGTTAATAAGATCACAATGAAACTCATATTAATCCTATACATTTCAGTATCACCAGGAAAAACGGTATATCTTACATATCACCAAGCATATCTTCATCTTTACACCCTCAGCGTACAGCCCAGTTTTTAGCAAACATTACTCATTCAATAAAAGTGTGCTTATTGGTTTTGATTTCTCATTAAAAATGAATATATTTTTAAAGATTGGAAAATATAAAGAAGACACAAATCATGTATAGTCCTACCATAGTAACATGACGATCATTACTATTTTATTGTATTTTCATCTGGAATTTTTTCTTACAACATTTTTAATTGCAATTACGATGTGCACACTTTTTAATTTTATTTAGTTATTTTTCAAGTACAGTTTTCTATTTCTCCCATCCCAGCCCACCCCGCCCCTTGTTCCCCACCTCCCTCCCATTTTCACCCCCCTTAGTTCTTGTCCCTGTGTCCTTCATACTTGTTCCTTCAAATCCCTCCCCTTAAATTCCCTCCTCTCTCCCCTCTGGTCACTGTCCCCTTGTTCTTTATTTCAGTGTCTTTATTTTTATTCTGCTTGCTTGTTTGTTTTGTTATTTAGCTTCCTGTTAAAGGTGAGATCAGCCCTGGCTGGTGTAGCTCAGTGGATTGAGCTCGGGCCTGCAAACCAGACAATCTCGGTTCGATTCCCAGTCAGGGCACATGCCTGGGTTGCAGGCCAGTTCCCTGCAGGCCAGTTCCCACCAGGCCAGTTCCCAGCAGGGGATGCACAAAGGGCAACCATACATTGATGTTTCTCTCCCTCTGTCTTTCCCTTCCCCTCTAAAGATAAATAAATTTTAAAAAAATAATTAAAAAAATAAAGGTGAGATCATATGCCAAAATAAATCCAAGGTGGATAAAATACTTAAATATAAGCCTTGAAACCATTAAAGTCCTAGAGGAGAACATTGGCAGGAAAATCTCAGAAATTTCACACAGCAACATTTTTACTGATATGTCCCCTAAAGCAAGCACTATAAAGGAAAGAATAAACAAATGGGATCTCATCAAAATAAAAAGCTTCTGTATGGCTAAAGAAAACAGTACTAAGTTAAAAAGACAACCTGATACAGGGTGCAGCCCTGGGGGGAGGGGCAAAAAAAACTGATTTGGAATGGTGTCCAGAATTCAAAGTGTATAGGAATATTGGAGAGACATATAAGATGTCCTCACCGTCCCCCCCACCCAAGGGGGAAGGGACGAATGAAGCAGAGCCATTGAGAGCTGTTTTGCATAGCAATAGTTTTGCAGCTAACCTCTGGAATGATTATTTAACATATCTATAACCTTTAACTGGTTTCATAGATATGTTAAATAGCTGTGGCCAAGTTTTGAGCCAGGAAGAAGGGAGTAGCTGAGACTCAGGATGGAACTAGGGGCTGCGCCCCTGAGTAAGAAGGCCTGTGTAAGAGCTTGGAAAAGACTGGCTCCGGGACATGAGGCAATAACTGCCCAGGTGAAAGGGAAAACCACGCAGCTTTGCCAGAATGGAGATCCCTGCAGCCAGGTGAAGAAGAAAGCCACATGCTTTTGGTGGAGTGCAAACCCCTGCAGCTTTGGTAGAAGAGGCCCACGCGGCTTTGGGGTGCCCCCTTTGGCCAAGTGGCCTGGAAAGCAAGAGAGACTTTGACTGGAACTGGGTACAAAGAACTCTTGCCAGTGGACCATGAGAGGGTACCACAGTACATTGGATTAACTGGAGATCCTGCCTGACACAGCTGACGATACCAGCAGCCTGAAAAACAGACATGTGCTCTTTTCCTGATTTTTACGGTACCCAGAGTTGGGACAGTGGGAGAAGGGAGCGCTTTGTGGGTGTAGGTGTATACCCTAAAGGACTTTGATATTTTAGTGGAGGTGTTCGGCCTGAATAGCATTAAATAAACATTTTGTTCCCTTTTCACAACTCTCTGGCATTGAGAGATGTCTTTCCAATTAGCAGCGGACAGAAGAGCCCAGCAGATATTAGTATTCTGTCCTTGGGAGGGGCCCCTGTTGTGTAGCAGTTTTTTGCATCCCTAGGTGAGCCAAATATTGTATTGCCCGCCCCCCGACCTCTTGTTCGGTAACAAACCAACTGTATGATGTGCACGCTTTAAAAAAAATATTTTTATTTATTTATTTTTTTGGAGAGAGGGGAAAGGAGTATGAAAGGAGAGGAAAGGAAACATCAATGGGTTGCCTCTGTACATTTCCCAACTGGGGACTGAAACCTCAACCCAGGCATGTGCCTTTCTAATAGGTGTGGAACAAGGTTCAGGACAGGAAATAGGCTGAGAAGCCCCCAAAACCATACTAACTTGGCTGTGGAAAGAGGAAGTAGAGCAGGGCTATTGAGAGTTACTTTGCATATCTAAAGAACTCAGCCAGTATTTTAGTAATGCTAATAGCTGTGCCTGCTGTGCTCTCTTGGAACCAGGGACTTGGACAGAACTCTAACCTATGATGCACCTGGGAGGCAGTCCCCCACTACAGCACCTGTGCAAAAGCAGGAAGTCAGTTCGCTCCAAGTCAGGAGGAGGTGCCTGCCCAAACTATGCAACCAATAAAGGCAGAAGACACCAGAGTACTGGCAGCGGTAGCCCATTGTGTGAGGGGTCAGAAATGTGGTTACTGAAGAGGAGCAGGGGGAGGATTTAAACCCAAGTGTGGGGCAGTTATGCTGGCTTTGGAAATATCTTGGCCACTCGGTGCAGGACCACCATGAGCCCACTCTAAGGAGAGGCTTTGCGGTTTTGGATTAAGAGCAGGGGTTTAGCTGAACACGGATGACTGGGAGAAGCCAGAACATTAAAACAGGAATCTGCCTAGTTACGTTACAAACTTCTATTTCTTCTCCCGGGAGACTCTACCTCTGGCTGGCCTGGTTTGGCAAGGGGAGGCAGGATTGTGTGTATATGTGGGTGTTTCTTTTGTTTGTAAGGGAGTGGGATTTAACAGATAAATCCCTCCATTATTTTAATCCTGTCTTTTTTTTCTGTTTAACTTTTGAATAAGTAGTTCCTTTCCTTTTCATAAGGCATTGGAAGGCATGTGTTTTTGTTTGTTTGTTTGTTTGTTTGTTTGTTGACAGCAGGCAATGGAACCCAGAGTGGTTCTGTTTCACCCTGACTGGGAATTGAACCACTGACCTTTTGATTTGTAGTACGATACTGAACCAGCTAGCCTTACCAATCAGGCCATTTGCATGCTTTTTTTTCTTTTTGCTCTGTCAGCCATTTCTTTTTATTTACAGTTTGTGTTCAATGCAAATCAATTCCACAACATGAGAAGTTACATGAATTAAAACATAAATACACAAACACAATATATAATCCAAAATAGATATAGAGCACTCAGGTTTGAAACAAAAGGGAATGTTCATTCATACACACTGTAGCTTGAGGTCTGTTGGGTATGGTGTTCCTGTCTAGGTTTCTAAAGATGACTTTGGAAAAAAAAACGACTTTGGTTTCTAAGACTACTGTAGCCACAGTAGATATTGGAACATCTAGGCGCCAGTGTATGACCACGCGAACAGAAGACTTTAGGGAATGTCTACTTTTTAAAAAGTTCTGTGCATTGAGGCAGTTGTGAAAAAATTTGCTTTCCAGAACAAACCTACATTAGGCTTCGGATCAGGTTCTAAGGTTCTATCTGAAAATATTGACCTATAACAGAAACTGTTTCAAATGTGGTTATTTTGATTCATAGTTTTGTTTTGTTTTTTCAAGTATCTACAGAAGGAGTATAATAAAACTTCCTATGAATTTAATATAAGCTCCAGTCTTCATTTCCCAAATACCTAATTTACAATTTTGGTTCCTTCATATTATTTGCCTTTTCAATTTTAAGATTTGTCAACTTTCAAAATTGATCATTTTCTAAATTGTAAAAAGTGTTCAACATATGCAAAAATAAAAAGCATCTTGAGATTAGTTGAAGTCAGTGTACTTCTACTCTTTGGAATTAGTTTAGGTAAATGGAACTGGCACTCTTGTTGAATATAAGCAAAATTTACTCATTATGCTTGGATTTGGGGTAGATTCCAATCCATCATTGCCCTGGCACATAGCAATTACTACACACAAAAAAATCAAATGTTATGTCAAATCCAAAGCCTCAGAGGAAAGAGTTCAGTTCCCAAGAGATCAGTAATAGCTTAACAATGTAAAACATTATCTAAATTTACATCTGCATTAAATTAGTGCTATAAAACAATACATTGAGGGTTTACAGGAACACCTGGAAGTTCCTTCTAATGTACATATAAGTAGAATCATAGCTTTTTGCATTATCTAAATATTTTATAGCCTTATAACTGTAATGAACAAAAGGAAAATTGACTCTCTTCCAAATTCCATCCTTTATCTCTTGATAAGATAAAATGTATTCATTTTCAAGGTAGAATTTTATGTGTCCATACTTCTTAAGCCATATATAAGGAAATCATTTCTGAAGTAATTTTGAATGTGTTTTTCTTCACATTGTACATAAAAGCCCATTAGATTTAATAGACATTCATCATCTAGCGAAACCTTGAACATGTTCTTCAAACCAATCGAATTTGAAATCTTCAACATTTTCTCTGTCGATAAAATTAGGTATGGAATTAGATTCAGTGAAGACCTGTTTTTTTTTTTTTTTCTTGTCATACTAGATGCTGTTTGGACTGGGTTTAGAAGATGAAGAATTATAGATGTTTCTTGTCCTGAGTCTTTTAACAGCAGAGATGTAGAAGAGAGGAGATCACAGGGTCTGGCAGTTGACTACGGAGCAGCATCACTAGTCCTGGTGGTGGCATTCACTAGACTTGGGTTAGCCAACGTATTGTGGGAGGAGTTACTGGCAGGTGTTACAGCTAGTGTTTGATTTTAATAAATCTGCATGGGTGGGAGCAGTGACAAAAGAGGCCACCCCAGTCCGAGCCTGGCTACCATGGCTCTGCCCGTGTCTACTCCTTTGGTGCACCGCCAGTCTGATGGCTCATTGCAGGGGAAACAGCTGGTTTCCAGTGGACACAGGCAAAGTGGGGCTGCGCACACATTTTTATATCATGTTTTTATCACTTATTTTTTGATATAAACACTTTTCCATATTGCTGTGTTATCTTTCCAACCATGGGTGTTTTGATGGCTGCATCATTTGTCAAATGTCGAATGTATGTATTATGGTTTACTTGGATAGATTTTCTTTATTGGTTATTTAGATAATTTTCCACTGTTCACTTTGATAAATTGAAAAGATTAAAGAGGAAAGAAAAAATGTACTTTTCACTCTCTTCAAAATTAAAGCTCGTCTGACTCTTTTGGGTGAAAAGGAACTGAATTCCTCTGCTCTGCATTTGTAAGAGAACACTTCTGAATAATTCATGGGTACATAGAGATGGAGAAAAGATATACATCATCTAGCTGATTATTAACATAATACAGCCAAATGAAACATTATCCTGAAAAGTCACTTGCAGCTGTGAAAATGAGACTTCGAACATTTTAGAAAAAAGTCCTATTTGAAATGTAAATAAATACATTTCAAAATTATTTTAAGGCATTGCCTAGTACAAATTCTCTGTAAATGTGGTTATTTGGGTTTTTCTCATAAAAATGGGAAATCAGTCTTTGCAATTTACCAAGTTAGTGAATAATCTGGAGAGTAATGTAGTAAACTTCTAATATATCTATTTTTAAAAAGCTGAAAAAATCACCTAGATTTTTGTATGTTAGCTTTCTTTACACCTTAGTTAAGTCACATGAGAAATGACTCAAATGGTGATAAGAAAACTATGTGCTAATTACTTCAATTACTGATAATGTTTGCTTATACCATTTCTGAAAGAAAGGTATACTTCTTATACCAAAAATGGAAACTATAAAGAGAGGAAAAGATAAGTATAAAAACATTTATTTTATAACAGGCTGAACAAAATAAAAAGAAAATGGAAGAAGGAAGCACTGGTAACAGACTCTTTGAAGTTTACTTAATGCATGTATATTTCAAAATCCCAGAAGCTCTGAATTTAAATGTTTTTTTTTCCTTCACTCCCCTCTCCCTTAGCCCTTGTATTTCAATCTATGTTGGCTGCACTGTAGGCCTAATTATGCCCTGGTTGTGTAGTTGCATGCTGAGTTTCCTTTTGCAATTCTTCTCTATTTAAAACTGGACCCAAGAAGAAACACACCAAGGCACATCATCATTACATTACCCAAGATTAAAATGGAGAGAATTCTAGAAGCAGCAAGAGATAAGGGGACAGTCACCTACAAAGGAGTTCCCATCAGACTGTCAGCGGATTTCTCAAAAGAGACCTTACAGGCAAGAAGGGGCTGGAAAGAGGTATTCCAAGTCATGAAATCCAAAGACCTACATCCAAGATTGCTCTATCCAGCAAAGTTTTCATTTAGAATGGAAAGACAGATAAAGTGCTTCTCAGATAAGGTCAAATTCAAGGAGTTCATCATCACCAAGCCCTTATTATATAAAATGTTAAAGGGACTTACCTAAGAAAAAGAAGATAAAAAATATCAACAGTGAAAGGACAACAAACTCACAGTTATTAAGAACCACACCCAAAACAAAAGCAAACTAAGAGGACAGCTAGATCAGGAGCAGAACCATAGAAATAAAGATCTCATGGAGGGCTAGCAACAGGGGAGTGGGAGAAGGAGAAGGGGGGAGAAGGTACAGAAAATAAGTAGCATAGATGGTAGGTAGAAAATAGACAGGGGGAAGGGCAAGAATAGTATGGGAAATATAGAATCTAAAAGAACTTGAGACACATGGTCATAAATTAAAGGAGGGGGAATGGTAGGGGAGGGGAATGAAGGAGGGAATAGAACAACTGTAATGGCATAATCAATAAAATTTAATAAATAAAAAAATAATAAAACTGTTTCCTGGATTCAATGTCTTCCTATTCTTGTTTTTTTCCTTACTTTGGTTAAAGTACATCTTCCAGAGTCTGCTAAGAAGTTGAATGTTTGGGGTACTTGCATATCTGAAAAATATCATTATTCTAACATTTATCTTACCTGGTTAATCTCTTAATAGATGAAGAGGCTGGGTACTTAATTTGGGGGGTACTTAAATTTTTGAAGGCATTGCTCCCATGTATTTTAGCATCAGTTCCTGAATTTGAGAAATCAGTGCTACTTATAAGGTTGGAGGTAGAGGGCCTGAGGCAATATATCCGTCTGTCAGATTTCTGAGATTAGGGTGTGAAGGGCAGGATGTACTGAGAGTCCCACTGCTCAGTAAATTGACTCAGTCCTGTTTCAGTCCTTGTGTTGGTGCTTCACCACACTCTGCTTAATGTCACTGACTTCAAGCCTCCTCCAGTTTAAATCCTCTAGAGAGCAAACCAGTTGCTTCTGAAAGGCAAAAGACCAAGGTCCAACACCTTACATGCCTTTTCTTCCTATCCCTACATACGCTTTTCCCCCACTTTCTATGATACTTGGTGCTTACAAGAGCTGAACCTCCAAGGTGAATCAGTTCTACTTTCTCATCTGTTTTGTCTTCCCCAAATTTGTCATTCATTCCTATCTCCTCTCTGTGCACTCTGTCCTTGTGAAATAAAAACTTTGTTTTGTTCCTTTATTGTCTTTTTCTAAAAAGTTCTGAAGGGAGAGAGCACCTTTACTTTTTAAGTGTAGCACATATTACTTACTTCCTGAGGTCTCCCTGACTCCGGATTCCTCTGATCCACCATTCGGTTCTTCCCTGTAAGTTCTCAGAATGCTTAGAAGAGATCTCTAGCAACTTCTTTCTACTCTTTGATCGCTTCTAAAAGTACTATACCTTTACTCATACATTTGAGCACTTGATTACATTATATCTTGGTTTGCCTTTATTTCATGCATCAGTAGGCATCTCATTGTGGGACAAAAACTAACATTTATTTTTAATCCTCACCTGAAGATATATTTATTGATTTTAGAGAGATGAAGGGAGAGAGAAAAAGATTGATATGAGAAACATCAATTGGTTTCTTCCTGTATATGCCCCAAATGGGGATTGTACCTGCAACATAGGTATGTACCCTGACTAGAGATTAAACCTGCAACCTTTTGGTGTGTAGGACAATGCTCCAACCAACTGGGCCACCAGGACAGGGTAAGACTAACATTTCTTATATGGCTCCACAATGCTTAAACTAGGCGATCTCAGACTTAGTATGCTGAGGATCACAAGGAAAACTTATTTAAAATGGAAGCTGTAAAACTTCACCTCGGAGAAATTTAATAGACTGCAATATAGCCCTGGGACCTGGCCATCTAACAGGCACACCCACACGGTTCTGATAGAGGTAGTTTTGGACCATATCATAGGATAAATTGTCCAAGGACACTAAAAAATGAGCTGATTACATTGGTTGATTTGTTATTCTTCCCCATTTTATCTTTAAAAGGTTGGAATTCCAGTCTCCCTCTATATGTCATCATGAATCTGACATTCATAAATTTATCTCTTTTCTTTAGTTTTGTTATACATTTTTCTTTAATATCACAAATTTCACAAGTTTATAGTCAGCCATGTAAATTATAGTTATGTTATTTTGTTGTCCTTGATTTATTTGTTACAAGGTTCGCAGATACTCTAGTTATAAAATTCCTGGATTTGGCAAATGTTTTGGTCAGCTGACGCTGCCATAACAAAACATCATAGACTAGGTGGCTTAAACAACAGAAATTTATTTTCTCTCAGTCTGGAGGCTGGAAACTCGAGAGCAAGGTACAAGTATTATGGGGTTTCAGTGAGGACCCCCTTGTCAGTTAGCAGACTTCCTGGCCTCCTACCTTTTTCACTGTATGCTCACATGACCTTTTCTCAGTGTGTCCAAAGAAAAGTATAAAGAGAGATCATTCCCTCTTTTTATAAAGCCACCAGTTCTATTAGGTTAGAATCCCTCCCTTATGACCTTAATTACCATCTAAAAGCCCTGCCTCCAGTCCTGGGTGGGTGGCTCAATTGGTTGGAGTATTGTCCTGTGCACCAAGAAGGTTGTGGGTCTGATCCCTGGTCAGGGCACATACCTGGATTGTGGATGCAATCCTTGGTCAGGATGCATGCAGGAGGCAACTGATATCTCTCACTCTCTGTCTCTTTCTCTAAAAGTCAATAAATACATCCTCAGGTGATGATTTAAAAAAATAAGTAAATAAAAATAAAAGTTCTACCTCCAATTACTGTCACATTGGAGGTCAGTGCTTTAACATATTGATTTTGGGGAGGATATAGTTCACGCCAGAGTAGAAAAATTAACAAAAAATACATCTACACATGTGCACCCAGTTCTTGACATAGTACCTTGAATGTGACAGGTGCTTAATAAGCATTATTTGATGAATGAAATAGCCAACATCTAGAAAACAAAGTTAAATAACAAAGAAAAGGATATCTGTTGTGCTCTGCTTTACACAGTCAATGTAAGAAAATATAGAAATATGCACATTGATATAATTAATATACCAAAAAAAGACTTCCTTTTGGCATATGAAGCATTTAAAAATTCCACTTATACCTGTTTTCTTAAAAAAAACTTTATTAGGTGAACTGAGGTAAATATTTAAATGGATATTAAATTCAGATGAAGCTAATAAAAGGCATGAGTAATCATACTGACAATTTGGGTGGTTTATCTTTAAAGGTTTCATGAAGATGTGATTTCTAATAGTCTAAAGATGAAGGCAAAGATTCAAGCACTGGAAGTTAAATACATTCACTATTTTACTGGCCAAAGTCAACTCCCATGAGTTCATCTGACTTTAAGGGTGAAGAGAGCCTAATTCTGCTTTGTATGAGAAGCAAACTGGTTAATTAATAGCAGGATAGCTTGCCACAGTAACTGTGTTTTTCAAAGCAAAATCAACTGTATTCTCCAAGTTATTTGTTGAAACATTTTATTTGTCCTTACTTGACTGTTAGCAACAATTCCTTACCACCACATAGAAACTGAAAGCAAGAAATGGCTTAGAGTTCTACAGCCCCTGCTAGATGTACAGCAATTTCTTTTCCATACCTCTCTATTCCATCTCAGAGGATCTGAAGAAATAATTCTGGTCTCTGAGGCTTCAGAAATGACTGGAAGTGAAATAAGTAGGATCTCCTGCTTTGCCTGAAAAAGCCACTACCTGAAAGGTGCCCCAAAGAAGAGTAGCATTTAACCACAGCATGACCCAGAGGAGAGAAATACTGGCACTGACAAAGTCTACTGAAGGCCTCCCTCAACAGATTTCTTCTCATCTTTGCCCCCTCAGAAAGCAGCAAGTTCAATGATCAGAAATATAAATCTAATCCATCCATCTAGCATGCCATTTATATGAAAGAGATACCCATCTTCCTGAGGACAGTATTCTCAGGCTTCATAAAGCAGAAACACTTTTCTGTCTTAGAAGTAATGGTGAAGTAGGACAATCAACATTTTCTTCACCACGAGTCTCATCTCTCAGAGAACACTAAAATGGGAGCTTAATTTTCAACACTGCTTTAACTGAGCAAGGACTTCATTGGAGTTCCCTCATAAACAGTCAAGTACCACTAACAGCTTTGAGATTCATGGTTCCATATCACACTCCAGAAGAAATTGAAATTGTACCTGAGTAACACAATTTCTAAATGAAGAGCATCAAATTATTGGGAGTGTGCTGGGGTGGGTTATAGGACAAAGGGAAAGAAAAGTGATCTAAATGTGCCTTTTAATGACTGTTACAAAGTCTGAAAACATTTTATTTAGCTTGATTAGGGGGAAGGCCTTTGTCTTTTTGCATATGGTAAAAATGTTTCTTTTGTTTTTGCCATGCAAAAGTTCTTTTTCTCAGATTAATCCTTTCCCTTCTGAATTTCAGGAGGATTTCACTCATGTTTTCTCCTTCTACTCACATGAGTTCTTTCTTTAGTATTCAAATCTTTAACCTATTTGAAATTTATCTTAATATTCAGGCATGAAGACTATATTCAGTTTTATATATTTCCATATGGTTATTCAGTTTATCCTTCCACCAAAAATCCATCATTTCCCACTGATTTAGATGCTACTGTTATAATGTATATGACAGCATATACTGTTGCCAAAAGCAATTAGGTATACTGGTGGGTTTCCTTCCTATTTTGTGTGTCTGTTTATTTGGGCACCATGACCGCACTGTTATAATCATGTTTTAAAACATAGTAGGTCTATCTCACTCTATTGCCTTCTTTTCCAGTGACTTCCTATAACAGTTATTGAACTTTATAATCAACTTTTCTATTTCTGTGGGGAAAAAAAACCCTGATAGTTCTATGGTTATTGTGTTAAATTTATGAATTAACTTAGAGAAAAGTAACATCAAAAAGATGTCACTTTTTCTATCCAAGTACATGGGTACATTTTTCCATCTATTCAAGTTAATTTTTGTGTCTTTTGAGACGTTTTTTACAGTTTTCTTCAATTTTGTTTTGGATATTTTTTCTTAATTTTGTGCCCAGTCATTTTATTTTGGCTATAATAAAAACAATAAAAAACAAAGGTCCCATCTTCCATAACATCTTTTGAACAGTTTCCTTCTCTACATAATAAGACTATTGTTTTGATACTGATTTAATAACCTACTTCTTTATTAAATTCTCTTATGACTTGTATTAGTTTTTCCACTCTGCTTCAGCTCTTTGAACATAAAATAATATCATCTAAAAATGCAGATCATTTTTCTTTTTTCAAATACTTATATTTCTGTTTACTTTGTCTTAGTATATTGGTTAATATCTCAATAAAATGTAAAAGCATGTGTCACTATGTTTGCCAGATACAATGGGAGATTATCAGTTAAATTAGAATTTCAGATAAATAATAACTAAATTTTAGTGTAAGTATGTCCCAAGTATTGCATTCTTATCTATAGGAACATTATCCTGCTCATTATAATGTTTGTTTGTTTTTTCCTTGCATTAACTGAAATCCTTTTGGTCCTTTTTTGGTCCTCATATGTGGGTGAAATGAGTTTTTCTACACTCAGTGAAAAGTGTGGGTCAGGATATTAATACACAACTGGAAAATAAAATTTAAGATGTAACACTAATAACCAAAGCATCAAAAAAAACATAAAACAGAGCCCTGGCTGGTGTGGCTCAGTGGATTGAATGCCAGACTGCAAAGCAGAGGGTCTCTGGTTTGACTCCCAGTCAGGGCACATGCCTGGGTTGCAGGCCAGGTTTCCCAGTGTGGAGAGCACAAGAGGCAACCACACATTGATGTTTCTCTCCCTGTCTTTCTCCCTCCCTTCCCCTCTGTCTAAAACTAAATAAATAAAATCTTTTTTTTAAAAAAGCATAAAAACATAGGGGTAAAATTAATAAAATATATGCTACATTTGGACTTTGAACACTATAAACACTGCTGTAGGAAATTACAGAAAAGTTGAGTTAATAGTGAGATATGCCATGTTCATGGATTGAAAGACTCAATATGAATAGATGTTAATTCTCTTTATCTTTATCAATGCAACTTATCTTTAGATTGAAGCCAATCACATAAAAATCTCAGCAGACTTTTAAAAGAAATTGATGAACTAATTAAAAAATTTATATGGACAATAACAGAAAGATAACTAGAAAATCCCAAAATATGTGGAAATTAAATAACACAAATTTCTCTCATTTTTTAAACAGCACACTTCTCAAAACACATTGGTAAAAGAAGAAATTTCAAGAAAAATTAGAAAATATTTTGATCTAATTGAAAATAAAAATACAACCTATCAAAGTTTATGAGAGACAGCAAAAGCAATGCTTAGAGAAACATTTGTAGCATTGAATGCATAAATTTTTATGCATTCAATGCTATAAATTACTTATTTACTTACTTAAATAAACTTTATAATAAACTTTTCTATCTTTAGGGAGCAAAACCTGATAATTTTATGGGTATTGTATTAAATTTATAAATTAATTATGGAAAATTAACCTCTTTTTATGTCAATTTTTGACACTCTAGTTATGGATACATGTATTGCTGAATTTTTTCAATTTAACCTTTCATAAACAGTGTGGAACAAATTTAAAAAATAGGGAGTAGAGACTCCATAAAGTTTACAAGACAATAAAGTTCTTATAGGTTGTAAAAACTGTTTGGGGCATGATTCATTAATAATATTGGGTGATTTTTTTCCAGTTAAAGGTGAGATCATATGGTATTTGTCTTTCACTGCCTGGCTTATTTCATATACCCAGAGATGATGAAATTAAGAACAATCTAACAATAGCCAAAGGGGAAGGGGGAGGGGACAATGGAGGAAAGGGTTTTCAGGAACTACTATAAAGGACAGAAACAAGGACAAAACCAAGGGCGAAGGTGGAAGCAAGGGGGAGAGGGAAAATGCAGTCAACTGTAATTGAACAACAATAAAATGTGTTTTAAAAAATAAAAGCACTTAAAGAAAAGGAAAAAAATAATATTGGGTGAAATACTTTGTAAAGTACATGATTGTATAGCTACTATGCTGCACACTGAAACTAATACAAAATAATATTGAATGTAAAATGTAATAGAAAATTTTTAAAAAATGCTTGTCAACTATATGTGTGTATATCAGCAAAATGAGAAAAGGAAAAAAAATAATAGTATATTACATGGTGTTGGAACTGCTCTGCCAGGTTTCAGGAGTTGTAACTGCCCCCCATGGTTAAGGATGAGTGAGTGACCTCCGAATGCGAGCCACTAAGGAGACAAAGCTTGTCTCTGGTAGCAAACACTACCACTGCTTCCTCCCCTGCCCCCAATGCTTGGTCAGTTAGTCAGAGATGGGTACCACCCCCTGAAGGGGGGCAACCTAAGCCAGACACAATCACTTGGGAGGCCATCATGGAAGGACTCAGGAGGCTGCAACAAAGAGAGAGTGATGGACCCTCGCCCCCTGGCTATTCTGACATAACTCGAGTCCCCATGTGCTCTGTGAGAAGAGCTTCCTGACTCTAATCCACTTAAGCCTGAAAACCTGTGATGGGGGAGGCAGTGCAGCCCCTTGCCTGGTTACAGAGGGTTCTGGGGTGAGCGGGCACAAGAAAGAATATGTAAAATCCTGTGAAACCTGCTTTGTTTAGAATGCTCTCATTTCAATGATAAGGGTCCAAGCAAGAAGTTTGTTCCTCAAAATTTCATGGCTCTTTAGCTATCTGACCCTGACTGAGAATAAGCCCTCATAGTTCTTTGAATGCTATCTACTGTTTGATCCTTACCTGTATTCTTGTGCAAACAAACCCAATAAAAGCCTCTTAAGGAAGGGGCTCTTAGCCCTTCTGCTTTGAGGGATCAGCCACCTTTCCTCCCCAATTAGATCATGTCTTGGTAGTTTCACTTTCGTCCATGGAGGATGGGGGCACTTGGTGGGCAAGGTTGCCCCCACAACATGGCTCAACTGCCAATATAGTTGTAGAAATGTAAATATTGAATATTAATTTAATCACAGTTGTGATATAACTATATTGACAGTGGTGAATTGAAAGGCAGCTCTCTGGAAGTTATAGTGTTAGAGGAAAGAATTGAATCAGAAATCACATTTTGCAAAATAGACACTGATTCACAGAAGTATACCAAACAAACCACAATATTCATTACAGACTCTCACAAGAAACATCGGTTCATTCAGACTCCTATACATGACCTACGACCATGAATAAGCAAGGGTAATTCTGTATGGTTTCATGTTTTCCAAAAAATGAAAGCACTGACTGTTCCATCAGCTCCCTAATTTACAAATTCTGAACAATCCCAATCACCACAAATTTTATAACACATCTTTACTACCTCCTTTTGAGGCTTACCTTGATTCTGCATGATGTAGGGATCTCCTCTGCTGCAGCAAAAATAAAACTAATTATTGATTTCAGGTACATTCTTAATAGTCTCTGGATGATATAGAAAAGAGAATGGGAATACAAAAAAGAATGCAGTGTATGGTGCAAGATCCTCATTCTCCATAGCTGGAAGTGAATCAACAGTTCATAGAATTTATAAATCAAGAAGCAACAACGACACATGTTATTTAAACATATAGAGATAACTATTGAGAATCAGCCACAGAAACTGAAAGTGGTTGCTTCGCAGAATGAGTTAGAAGATTGGGTTTTGTTTGTTTGTTTGTTTGTTTATAAATCATGCACACTTAAAATTTTAAGTTATATTAATATTTGATAATAATAATAAAATTTAAAATAATAAAATAGACAAATATTTCAGGAGACAATAAAACATATTCCATTTCTTGTTTATCTGAATTTACATACTAATATTCCTATCCACTTTTCATTTATTCACTCAATGGATTTTCTTACTGAACACCACTCTGTACCAGACACCATTCTAGGTGCTAAGGATGCAGTTGAGAAAAACAAATAATAGTATCCCTGCCCTAAAGGAGTTCAGATGGATAAGGATATTGGACCCTGTCTACCTTCTCAATAGGTAAAATAATACCAGGTCACAATACTGGTTGAGTAGCAGTGTGATTCTAGAACATACTGACTTTAATTTTTATTATTTTAAATATTTTATTTCTTTATTTTTAGAGAGATTGGAAGGGAAAGAGAGGGAGAGAAACAACAATGTATGGTTGCCTCTCACATGGCCCCCACTGGGGGCCAGGCCTGCAACCCAGGCATAAGCCCTGACTGGGAATCGAACTGCGACCCTTTGCTTCACAGCCCAAGCTCAATCCACTGAGCTACACCAGCCAGGGCTAATTTTAATTATTAAAAAATTGGGGCCAGGACATGAAGTTTTTCAAATGAATCTAGAGCATATTATAGTGCCAGAAAGTAAGAAAGTTCTCCAGTAAAAAAATGTTGCAAGGGTATAATATTAAAGGGACACAGGAACCAACTGAAAGAGCTCACAATGGCCAAAACTGTAACAATTTGAACAAAATGAATAAAAAGTAGTATTGCACTGCAGCCCAAAATATAAACTAAATATCTGTGAATCTACACAGATGTAAACAAATGATTGATAAACAAGGGGGAAAGAAAGAGAGAAAGGAAGGAAAGAAGGAAGGAAGGGAGGGAGGGAGGGAGGGAGGGAGGGAGGGAGGGAGGGAGGGAGGGAGGGAGGGAGGGAGGGAGAGATAGAGAAAAAAAGACCAATTTCCCAGGCAGTAGAATGCCAAATAATTTATACCACATGCAAGGCAGGGGAGTCTAACTCCCAACTTCTTAAGTATGGGCTATGAATAGCAACATTCAAAGAGAACTGCATGGACAAGGGGAGATTCAAAGAGTAACTTTACAATGGAGAAACCTGACAAACACTACCTCAACTAGGTAATCAAGGTCAACATCAACAGTGATAAATCATGTTGATAGTATTTACCTTTGCTTGATATGATATGATAAAAATGTTACTTCTCTTTTGTGGTCTTCCTGCCAAAAACTGATAACTGCAGGCTAATCATGAGGAAAAATATTAAAATATCTCAACTGAAGGACATTCTACAAAATATATTATCATTGGCAAATATGTTTTCCCACATGGTTGGTTCTCTTTTCATTTTAATTCTGTATTCTTTAGCCACGGAGAAGCTTTTTATTTTGATGAGATCCCATTTGTTTATTTTTTTCTTTACGTTCCTTGCTCTAGGGGACATATTGATGAAATGGAGTATCTAAGATTATCCTGCCTATCTTCTCCAGGACTTTAATGGTGTTGTGGCTTATACTTAAATCTTTTATTCACCTTGAATTTATTTTTGTGTATGGTGTAAGTTGGTGATCAAGTTTCATTTTTTTTTGCATGTAGCTGTCCAGCTCTCCCAACACCATTTGTTGAAAAGGCTATTTTTACTACATTTTATGCTTCTGCCCCCTTTGTTGGATATTAATTGACCATACAGACATGGGTTTATTTGGGGGCTCTCCATTCTGTTCTGTTGATCTATGTGTCTGTTCTTATGCCAGTACCAGGCTGCGTTGATTACAGCGGGTTTGTAGTATAGCTTGATGTCAGGTATTGTGATACCTCCTTTCTCAAAATTGCTGCAACTATTTGGGGTGGTTTATGGTCCCATATAAATTTCTGAAATGTTGTTTCTGTATCTGTGAAATACATATTGGTATTTTAATGAGGATTGCATGAATCTATAAATTGCTTTGGGTAGTATAGACATTTTGATGATGTTAACTATTCCAATCTATGAACACAATATTTGCTTCCATTTATTTATTTCTTCCTTAATTTCTTTCTTCAGTGTTGTATAGTTTTCTGAGTACAGGTCTTTTACCTCCTTGGTTATGTTTATTCCTACGTACTTTATTTTTCTTGTTGCTATATAAAATGAGATTTTTTTCCTGATTTCTGTTTCTGATATTTTGTTGGTATACAAAAATGCCTTCAATTTCTGAATATTAATTTTGTATCCCCCTGTTTTGCCTACGTCACTTATTAGGTCAAGTAGTTTTTGGTAGAGTCTATAGGGTTTTCTGTGTACACTATCATGTCATCTGCAAACAATGACAGTTTTACTTCCACCTTTCTAACTTGGATACCTTTTATTTCTTCTTCTCATATGATTGCTGTGGCTAGAACTTCCAATACTATGTCAAATAAAAGTGGTAAAAGTGGATACCTGATCTTAGTCTTATTCCTGATCTTAGTGAGAAAGCTTTTAGTTTTTGCCTATTGAGTATGATGTTGGCTGTAGGTCTCTCATATATGACCTTTATTATGTTGAGGAATACTCCGTCTACTCCCACTTTGCTGAGTGTTTTTATCATTAATGGGTGCTTACCTTATCAAATGCTTTCCCTGCATCTATTGATATGATTATGTGATTTTTGTTTTCCTTTTGTAAACTGTTTTTAAAAAATAAGTTTTTAAAAAATATTTGGGCAAATAAACAATGTATGGACAGATAGGAAATTTGGCAATTAGAATTTTTTTGTTCTTCAAAAATAACAACATAGACCCTAGTTGGCTAAGTCTCCTTATCACATGCTATATGAAAGAGCCTATCTGAAAGCCAAGGTTATGAATCCCAAATTGAATATTCTAGAAAAAAAAATGTGTTAAAGGATATGTACCTAAATATCAAAATTAGTTTTCTCTAGGATGAAATCACTAGTGACCTTTCTGTTGTTGTTTTCCAAGTTATCTGAAATGAGCATGTATTACACATATAGTTTCAAAAACTAAATAATAATAATAAAAGAAGTGTTCTTTGGGTAAAAATTGCAGTTAAATAGCTCAAATAAATTTATATGCTGCAGAAGATACCTAAGAGGAAGAGGAAGGAAGACAACTTATTCTATTGTAGGATAGCAAGTATGAGTCACCGGGCTGGGAATGTAACATATATTATTTCATTTACATGTATAAAATATAAATGTCCTAGAAATAAATCACATTTGGAGAGTAATTTTATGTTTATGAAGCAAAAACATATAATTTAAAAAGCAAAAATGCTAAAGCATGCATTTTTAAATTCCAAGTAGGTATTTTTTTTTGCTTGTATGCTAAAAGCACAATTAGTTACCCACTACCTAACATGTCATCTGTATTTTTTCTTGTCACACATTTTTATTTGATCCACATCTCTGAAGAGAAGTCAATATACCATGCCCTGCTTATATTTGAATCTCTTCAACTAATTTTATGCTTCATTGTAAAATAATTGATTTTTGAGTTACAGGATGTTAATTAACTCAGATAAGTCTATAATAGTAAGTATAATGAAGTTTAGAAATTGACAGCATGTAGTTGTGCTTAAAGATGATCTTCTCCACAGTTTGTTTTTGGTTGTATGCTTTTCATATAAAATAAAGACAAACATTTTAATCATGTTGAATCATAGGTTGTAAAGATTACAAATTTAATATATATGTCAATATCTTTACATAGGGCCTATTTTCTGTGAAAGAATATCTCAAAATCAAAACTACAATCAATAATCAACATATAGTATTATTATGAATGATTGTAGGAAGTAGATGATCGGTAAATTTGTGTATTTTTTGGATTGTTTCCTCTAAATATTTCCAACCAACATAGAAAATTGTTTTACCCTGACACCTTTTTTTGGAGATGATTGTTAAATTCTAGAGAGTGACATTATAGTAATTATTGAATGCTGACTCAGCATTTTGTCAAACAATGTCTGATTTAATCCTTATAATAACCTGTGATATAGGTATTATTATCCCCAATTTACAGAAACGTGTCTAAAGTCACACAGTGGTAGATAGAATAACTGTGTTTCCAACCCACTTATGTCTGATTCCAAAGCTTGAAGTCTACCTTGTTGTATGACTTCTTAGTATCAGTGCCTGTCTTTGAGACTGTCCTTGAGGCTTCTACACCTACTCTGCTCCCTAATTCTGTACCACTATGTCGAAACCACCCTCATCTCTCACCTAGACTACTGCAGTGGATTCCATCCAATCTATGGATCTTCGGGGCTTCCTAATCCTCTGTCTGTCCCTTCCCTCTATCCCTGCCCTCAACCTCAATCCATTCTCCACACTGTAACCACAACGACTTTTCTCAAACCATGTGACCTACATGTCATTATCTGCTTGCTGCATGACTCTCAGCCTTCATCTGGCACAATGCTACCCCTCACACTTTTCTTCCACACTAACCTTTGTTACATATGAATGAGTATGTATTATACTCCCTCCTACCACAGGGCCATTGTATATGCTGAATCACTCTTTGCCTAGTTAACTCCTATTTACCCTTCACATAACAACTCATAATTATACCACCAGGAAGCCTTCCTTGAGTCCATACCAAGACACAGCTCTTATTATAAGTACTCTGGCAACATGCATCTCTGTTCCTTTACACGTTGCCATTACAATGCTGTGTCTTCATGATTACTTGATTAATGCTTGATCTAACCCCAGTGCCCTATTGTGCAGCATATTGTAAACCCAGTGAAAGCAAAAACTCACTTTGCTTTTGCTCACTATGTTATGGTTTTACACACGGTAAGCTTTCAATAAATATCTGTAGATAGGTAGAGTGTTCCCATTCTATCCATTATCATCTGAAGACTATTATTTTCCTATAAGAAGAATCTTCTCTTCCCCTCCACAAGTCAAAAGTAGGGGTAAAAATAGGGCAAGGGGGGAAACAAATATAGTGGAAGTACAGGCTGCAGAATAAACCTACTGAGATTCATAAACAAGCATTATAATTGCTACTTTAAATTCTAGGTGTTTTTTCAAAGTTTATCTTCAACTTTCAAATTCTACATATGTCTGTTCAATATCTCCATTTGCATTTCTAAAAGATATTTCAAATTTAACACATCCCAACCTGAACTATTTTTATTTCTCCTCTAAATTCATCCCTCCCTAGTTTTCTCCATCTTAATAAATGGCATCAACATACAACCAGTAGCTCAGGCCAAGAACCTAGGAACCATGCCTGATTCTCCTCTTTCTCATACACCATACATTTAAACTCAAACCTGTCCCATGTTCAAAATGACCCAATGGTTCCTCATCATATTTAGAATAAAATCCAAAATCTTCATTTGACCATAAGATTCTTTTTTTTCTAAAGAAAAAAAGGTCCCATTTACTGATGGGACCTTATGTTCCTTCCAGCATTGGCTATTGTAAATTGTGCTGCTATGAACATTGGGGTGCATAGGTTCTTTTGGATTGGTGTTCCAGGGTTCCTAGGGTACTATCCCAGCAGTGGAATTGCCATACTTGACCATAAGAATGTGGCTCTTTCATCATCTCTTTGATCCCATTTCTTCTATTGTTCCTTTCCTCACACAAGTTCAGCCTCGCTGGCTTCCTTGTTGTTCCTCCAAGATGCACATGACCATCTCAGAATCTCTGTACTCACTTTCCTGTGCCTAAAATGGTCTTTCCCCAGGTATTCGCCCAGCTCACTGCTTCATTTCTTTCAAGACACTGTTCACACATACTCTTATAGTCTTTCCTAATCACCATGTCTACATAGCCTCCATTGTTTCTCTACAGCAGTTTATCTCTTTCCCTTTTCTAAATAGCACTTGTCACTACTGATACTACCTTATATACTTATGTGTTTATTCATTTATGCTTGTACCACTTCACTGTAAACCCCTCAAGGGTTGTTTATCCTGTTAAGCATCTAGGAGCTCAATAATTATCCCATGAATGAGTGAGCATGATTGTCAATGTCCAACTATTTTGAATTATCTAGCAGTTTGAATTTTTCATGTCACCTAGACTTTGAATAAGAAATAAATCAACTATTAAATAGCTAATATAAAAAAGAATAGCAATGCAAAATGTATCTGTTTAATGATTATCTAAGTATGATTACAAATCTATACAAACGAATTGTAAAAAAAATAAATAAAAACTTTATTGTTGTGGTTTCTTAATTGGCTTAGGAAACCTGAGTCAGACAAGTTATTTCCTTTATTGTTTTCCCTTAGCGTTCCTCTGCAAAGTTGTCATCAATATCTACTGATGATAGCATTATGGCAATAAATACTGTGTTAATGCAAAGATTATATAATTTATAAGAAAAAAAGATACTGATGTTCAGAGCAATAAAATCTTTAAGTGACTTACCCTATGATTACTCAGCAAGTAAGTAAAGCTTAAGAAATATGAACAGACCTGGCTGGTATAGCTCAGCGGATTGAGCATGGGCCTGCAAACCAAAGAATTGTGCTTTGATTCCCAGTCAGGGCACATGCCTGGGTTGCAGGCTAGTTTCCATCAGGGGACTCAAGAGAGGCAACCATACATTGATATTTCCCTCCCTCTCTCTTTCTTTTCCCCTCTAAAGATAAATAAATAAAATCTTTAAAAAAATAGCTTAGCCCATCTTCTACCATTAAAAAAAAGAAATATGGACAGAAGTTCACCGCTGATTTTTTTCTTTTTTTTAAAAATTATTTATTTCTTTTTAGAGAGTGAGGAAGGGAGGAAGAAAGAGAGAAACATCAATGTGTGGTTGCCTCTCATGACCCCTATTGGGATGTGGCATGCAACCCAGGCATGTGGCCTGACCAGGAATCAAACCAGTGGTTTGCAGGCTGGCACTCAATCCACTAAGCCACATCAGCCAGGCCTGATGTGTCTTTTTTTTTATGTTATCCAGTCATTAACACCAAAGTATTACAAATTTCTGATTCTAGGGGAAAAATAACAGACAACACTGAATTTTCTATTTTAGATGATGGATACTTCACTCTAAAATTTTCATCTTGCCAGAAGAAAACTAAGAAAACTTAAAAGATTACACATCCACTTAATTAAGCAAAGCAGAAAAGCCAAAAGGCCCTTTGGACACTCCTCCACGCCACTCCCCCTCATCTTCCAGTCAGTCACTAAGTCCTATCAGGTTTATCGACTAAATAAGTCACAAAGTTATCAGTTTAGGGCTTTAGGTAGCCAATTCCTTAATCCTCTTACATGGATACAAAACAGCTTCCTGTGAGTTCTCCCCACATTCACGAGTTTTCCTTCAGATCCACTCTCCAATCTGCATCCAAGTGACATTCTAATATGCAAGTCCAATAATGTCCCTCTGTTAATTATCAATAAAAATGTACAGTGGCTTCTCTTTGCTCTTGGAGAAGGCTGGTCCCTAATGTCACCTAAAGGGACCCCTCTTTTGGCTTCTGCCTAGCTCCCCAACCTCACCTGAAATCACTCTTGCCTTTGCTCTTCCCACTTGAACCCCTCCATCCTTTTGCTAATTCCTTGAAAGTGTCAAAGTCTTTGTGCCTCACAGGGATCATTCTGATCTCAAATCAAAGGTAATTTTCTTGAGGAAATTCTCCCAGGCCCACTAGACTAAGAGAGGTTCTCTTGTTACAAATCCTCCTAGCTCTCTGCACTTCTCCATCCTAACATGGGTCATAATTACATATTTAATTTACGTATTTGTTTAGTATTTCTCTTCTACATTACACTATAAACACCCAGAAAGCAGGAACCACAGTAGTGCTTCTCACTATTGTGTCCCAAAACATAACATAAAACCTAGGACATAGTAGAAATTCAGTTAACTATTGCATGATAATCGTGTTGACGTAAGAAACATCCAGGACTTCCGCCAAGATGGAGGTATAGGTGGATGTGCCGTACCTTCTCACACAACCAAGTTTAGGGACAACTAAATATTAGCATCAGAAAACACAACCAGAACACGGAAAATTGAACTTTTTGGAAGTCCGCTAACAACAAATTCTTCAGCCCGACCGGTAAGGGGCGAAACCGGCGTCTCGTGAGGAGTTGCACAGGAGGGCTGGGTCGGACCCGGGCGCGGAATCCAGATGCGCGAATCCAGATGCACGGGTTCCAAACCCAGGATTGGACCTAGTGAGCGACCGAGCAACCTACCGGGTGAGCGACTACAGAGGAGACAGTGGGGAGGCGGTGCTGCGTGTTGACTGCGCTTGCCTATCTGCGGGCGAGCGGACAGGCGAGGGAGTGGGCGGTTGGACCGGGGCCCTGCGGTCCCCATGGCTTGCGGCAGTAGAGGGCGCCGCCATTTCCCCGCTCTGACCACGCCCCCACATACAGCGTCACAACCCAGCGACCTGGGAGTCCAAGGCGCTGGCTTCTCACATTTAAAGGGCCAGAACAGACCAAAAATGTCGCAGGAAGACCTCAAAGCCCCAGAGATAAATCTAAGCGACGAAGAAATAGCAAAACTCTCAGACGCACAGTTTAAAACACTGGTCATCAGCTTCCTCACAGATCTGGTTGATTATAGCCACAAATTAGAGAAACATATGAAGGCTAAACTAAGGGAAATGAATGGAATTCCATAGGAAACCCATAGAGATGAAAAGGAAACTGGGACTCAAATCAATGAAGTGGACCAGAAGAAAGCAAATAATGGCCAAACAGAAAAGAGTCAAGGAGCAAGAATTCAAAGAAATGAGGAGAGTCTTAGGAACCTCCAGGACATCTTTAAACGCTCCAATATCCGAATTATAGGGGTACCAGAAGGGGGAAAGACACAACCACCAGTGGAAAAATTATTTGAACAAATAATAAAAGAAAATTTCCCCAATCTGGCAAAGGAAATAGACTTCCAAGAAATCCAAGAAGCTCAGAGAGTACCAAAAAAGTTGGACTCAAGAAGAAACACACCAAGGCATATCATAATTACATTAGCCAAGATTAAAATGAAGGAGAGAATCCTAGAAGCAGCAAGAGCTAAGGGGACAATCACCTACAAAGGAGTCCCCATCAGACTGTCAGCAGATTTCTCAAAAGAGACCTTACAGGCAAGAAGGGGCTGGAAAGAAGTATTCCAAGTCAAGAAATCTAAAGACCTACAACCAAGATTGCTCTATCCAGCAAAACTTTCATTTAGAATGGAAGGACAGATAAGGTGCTTCTCAGATAAGATCAAATTCAAGGAGTTCATCATCACCAAGCCCTTATTATATGAAATGTTAAAGGGACTTATCTAAGAAAAAGAAGTTAAAGAAACATGAACAGTGAAAGAACAACAAGCTCACAGTTATTAACAACCACACCTAAAACGAAAGCAAACTAAAAGAACAGCTAGATCAGGAGTGGAAACATAGAAATGAAGATCTCAAGGAGGGTTAGCAACAGGGGAGTGGGAGGAGGAGATGGGGGGAGAAGGTACAGAAAATAAGTAGCATAGACAGTAGATAGAAAATAGATGGGGGGGGCAAGAATAGCATGGGAAATATAGAACCTAAAGGACTTGAGACACATGGACATAAACTAAAGGGGGGTAATGGTGGGGATGGGGGGGCAGGGTGGAGGGGAATGAAGGGGGGAATAGAACAACTGTAACAGCATAATCAATTTAAAAAAATAAATTAAAAAAAAAAAGAAACATCCAAACCTGTACAGAATTTTTACAAAAATTTATTTGAGCCAACAAGAGGATGTGCCTTGCAAGCAAGATCTCAATAGACTAAGATAAATGCTCCAGAAAATAACAGATTGCAGTCTTTTCTTCACATTTGAGACTTAAGGAGGGACTACATAAAGGTAGAAGAAAGTAAAGCAAGGATCAAATGACAAAATAGTTAAGATTATATGCTGTCTTAAGTGTGGTCACATTGTAAAATAGGGGTGTGAAAAGAGTCATCGCAAAAGTGTGTTACCCTAGATCCTCAGAAACAATGGATAGGGCTTGCTTAAGGAAGTTATATGTCAGGGGTGACTACCTAACATGACCTGCCCGGTTAGGAATTTATGATCAGATCACTTTCCATAGAGTCGCTTTCCCTTTTTTACCCACAACAGCATGAGATGAGAAGAAATAGTCAAATGTTGGGTAAGGAAATTTGGGCTACATTTAAGGGAATTTCTGAGCACCAATGAACATGGTAATAAAGCCCCCAGGTAAGACTGGAGATTCATCTCCTATGCCGACTGTTAAAAACTGAATACATATATTGAGAGAGGGAGACAGAGAAAGAAATAGACAAAGAATTACACCGCCCATATAGTCACTACTAGCCACATGTGGCTACTGAGTTCTTCGAATGAGACTAGTCCTGGTTGAGATGTGCTATAATTATTAAATGCACAACAGAATTCAGAATACTGGCAAAAATGTAAAATATCTCATTAGTAATTTTTATATTGATTACATGTTGAAATAATATTTTGGGTATATTGAGTTAAATAAAATATATTGTTAAACTTAATTTTATTTCTTTTTATCTTTTTTACATATGACTACTAGGAAATATACAATGTATGTAGTTCACATTTTATTTCTATTAAACCGTAATGGTCTACAGTATTTCAGAGTGATAATGCCTGAAGATAAGAATGATAGAGTGAGAAAAGCTGTTAGCATGGATTTGAGCACTGTAAGAAGTGATGAAGAATCTTCCAGTAGTGTTTCTTTCTCCCAATATCACCCAACCCCAGTTAGCTGTGCCTGTGCTACTTCAACACACATTCAAATATTTATTCAATAATTGCCCCACTTGCTCAAACAATCTTTACAAAGTGAATTTCAAAGCATCTCCTAATGCTATTATTTAATTAGTATCCTAAAGGCTAACATAAAGTTTGCAAAGTTCAGTTGTCTCACTTTACTGAATTCTAACTAGTCAGTTTGTTGACAGAGTGATTGGGATAGTTTGGCATGATGAGTCATTTTTATCCAAGGTAACCAGGAATCAAACACTTTAAGCAGCAGCTCTGTTTAGAACTGTAGTCATGGGGATTCATGGATTCTTTTCACACCTCTGAAAGCTTCACCTCTCCTCAGAGTTTTTTTTGGATTCCTACAGCAGTTTGCTCATGTTATTTTTATATGTTCTCTTCCTCTTAAGATCCTGAGGCAAATGATGTATAGATTTATCTTCATATCTTAGCACCTAACTTAGCACAGTGCTTGGCACAAAGTAGGCATTCACTAAATCTTTTCTAGAATGTGTTGGACAAAAAAATGTTTCCTCACTCTGATCATTCCTTGACTCTATCCTCAACACTTACTACAGATTCAATTTATGGGCTTGTAGTTAATAAGCCATTGACCAAGAGTTTTTTAGGACCATTTTAAGAGTATGTGTTTGGAGTGGCTAAATCAAAGATAGAGTCTTAAACATCCCTGTAATGCCTAGGGCTATGTTTTAAGCATTTTACAAGTTCAATATATACAAATTATTATCTTTAGACCAAACTCTGTTCCCACAAACAAATAAAGGACCTGACCAGTGATTGCTCATAATGTACCCACTTCCTGGGTAACACTCTAAGCTTATGTATAAAATTATTATTCATCCAGCCAAGATGAAGGTGTAGGTAGACACACTGTGCCTCCTTGAACAACCAAAAGAAGGACAACAATAATTTAAAAAAAACAACCAGAACTGACAGAAAATCAAACCGTATGGAAGTCTGACAACCAAAGAGCTAAAGAAGACATATTCACCCAGATTGGTAGGAGGGGCAGCGTCAGGCAGCTGGGGCAATGAGGGCTCATGACAAAGCAGCGGCTGGTGGACCCAGCAAGTCAGTGGATTGTGGAGTGGGGCATGGTGCCCCAGGCGGCTGGCGGAGCAGGTGGTCCCACATTCACATGCAGATAAACCAGGCAAAACTGAGGAGCTGGTCAGACCATGCAACCCAGGGCCCCATTGCAGGGAAGTAAAACCACCGATTGAAAACACCTGTGGCAGTTGAGGTGCCAGGAGAGACTCCCAACCTCACAGGAGAGTTCATTGGAGAGACCCACAGAATCCTAGAATATACACAAGCCCACCCACACAGGAATCAGCACCAGAAGGGCCCAATTTGATTGTGGGAAGCGGGGGGAGTGACAAATCTGGCAGAGAGCAGAGCAAGTCCCATTGTTCTTTCTTAGACCCCTTCCCCAGATACAGTGCCACAACACAGCAACATGGGTTACCCTGCCCTGGTGAATACCTAAGTCTCTCACCTACATCTTGCCCCTCACTACATAACAGGTACATTGAGGGAAAAAATGGCCTGAATAAAAGAACAAATCAAAGCTCCAGAAAAAATACAACTAAGTGATGAAGAGGTAGCCAACCTAACAGGTGCACAGTTCAAAACACTGGTAATCAGGATGCTCAAAAAATTGGGTGAATTTGGTCACAAATTAGATGGAAAAATGAAGGCTATGCTAAAGGAAAATGTACAGGGAACCAGTAGTGATAGGAAAGAAACTGGGACTCAACTTAACAATTTGGAACAGAAGGAAGAAATAAACAACCAACCAGAAAAGAATAAAGAAACAAGAATTCAAAAAAATGTGGAGAGACTTAGGAACCTCTAGGACATTTTTAAATGTTCCAACATCTGAATAATACCAGGGGTACCAGAAAGAGAAGAGGAAGAGCAATGAGCGAAAAAAGTTATTTGAACAAATAATAAAGGAGAAATTCCCCAATCTGGCAAAGGAAATTAACTTTCAGGAAGTCCAGGAAGGTCAGAGTCCCAAAGAAGTTGAACCCAAATGGGAATACACCAAGGCACATCATAATTACATTACCCAAGATTAAAATGAAGGAGAGAATCCTAGAAGCAGCAAAAGAAAAGGAGACAGTTACCTACAAAGGAGTTCCCATCAGAATGTCAGCGGATTTCTCAAAAGAGACCTCACAGGCAAGAAGGGGCTGAAAAGAACTATTCCAAGTCATGAAAGACAAGGACCTACATCTAAGATTGCTCTATCCAGGAAAGCTTTCATTTAGAATGGAAGGGCAGATAAACTGCTTCCCAGATAAGGTCAAGTTAAAGGAGTTCATAATCACCAAACCCTTATTATATGAAATGTTAAAGGAACTTATCCAAGAAAAAGAAGATAAAAAATGTGAACAGTAAAATGACAGGAAACTCACAATCATTAACAACCACGCCTAAGACGAAAACAAAAGCAAACTAAGCAAACAACCAGAACAGAAACAGAAATGGAGATCACATAGAGGATTATTAACAGGGGAGTGGAGGGAGAGCAAGGGGGGAAAGGTACAGAGAATAAATAGCAGAAAAGGTAGGTACAAAATATGCAGGAGTGGGTAAGGATAGTATAGGAAATGTAGAAGCCAAAGAACTTATATGTATGACCCACAGACATGAACTAAAGACGGGGAATGCAGGTGGCAGGGGGTGTGCAGGGTGGAGGGGAGTGAAGGGGGAAAATGGGACAACTGTAATAGCATAATCAGTAAAATATATTACAAAATTATTATTCACACAACTAAGTGAGTGTACCTCTAAAATGTAAGTTAGAGTTTAAGATAAGCTGCTACCACTGAAATATGAAAGCTAAATGATTTCTTTTGAACATAAACTCTACAGGACATAGAGATATTGAAAAACCACAACAAGAATTATGTACTGAAAATTTTATCTTGGGCAATTAGGTTTAGGTGAGTAGAACAACTAAGAAGTTGTATGTACATGATGGACTAACATGTACAAACTTCAAGTCTGACCAGCCGCACCCAACCCCTTTCTTCTGCACAGAACACGGAGAGGCACAGCAGCATGTTGGCTGCCAGGAACCAACACAAAGAGAAGATGATCTTGTGCTGGCAGCATGAAGAGTTGCTTTGTTTCAGCAAAGCATCAGGCAGTCTAACTAGGTGGAGGACAGCGCAGCAAATATTAAATAGTTTTATAAATATTTGCTAATCAGAGGGCAATCCAAGCGTACTCTTGGGCTGAGTCCAATACCGGAATAAAATGTGAACGTTAACCACTGAGGTATAAGTAAATTGGAAATTCAGTTTTAGGAATTCCAACCAAAGGAGTCTCATAAAGAAGTCACAATCTCAAGGCAGAAAAGATTTTACATCACAGCAGTTTTTCTTCCACACTAGTAGCCCAGGCAGCAATAGAGAGTTTTTAATTGCAAAAGGTGTGTGTGTGTGTGTAGATGCTTCCAAATTTTGTAAACCTGAAAAATCAATATTTATACACATAAATGATATAAATGGCTGACCTGGCCTATGTCCAGGCCATTACTACTTTTATTCATGGTGGCCATCGACTGCCTTAGCAATGGTCTAGAAAAAAATGTGTATGAAGATTGCAACCCCATTTCAGTAATTGATAGACATTGGGTCATAGGTATTATGGCAGTCACAACCTCTAGCCATTTCATTTTCCCATAAACAAAGGAATAATCTATTGATATAGATTCAACTAGGGACATAAACACGACTTGTTCCAACATATTCTCTTCTTCCTAAGAACTGCAATTTCCCATTTCCCAGACAACCAATGTTGCAAAGAGGTCCCACATAAACTCATATAAGCCTATTTAACCCATTGTGTGGCTGATATGTTTTGGAAGAAGAAAGTGAGGAGTAAATAGGGAAGGGGCTGGAAGGAAATATGGGATCCATAGAGCAGCAGTCATAGGAAAATGCCAAAGGGAATTATAAATCAATTTGAGCCATATTATGAATGAATCAAGATATTGGATTATCTAAGAACCCAAAAACAAATTGTGATGTTTCTACAGGGAAGGTATCTGAAATAATTTTCTGAAATTAAACCTGCTTTATACCACTTTTTGCCTAGAAAAAGATTAAAAGAGCAGTAAAAGGATAGTTATGCCTAATTTTAAAAATCAAAGGAATTCATTCATTCACCTCTACTTAATGGAGATATAGGAAAGAAAAGGAAGTATTTGGTGTGCTAAATGCTTTAACAAAACATAGAAAAGAAAAGATAGAGGCAGGGGGTGTCAGGAGAAAATAAAAACCAACATGAAGAATTTCCAATGGCCAAAGCTCTTAGAGCTACAAACAAAAATAGTATTGAATGATAGCACAAAAATAAAATAAATATCCATAAATTTATATAGGTACAAATGAATGATTAAATAAATAGAAAAGAAAGGACAAACACTTTGTTGAATACTTTTAAATAATAAGGTCCCAATAGAGGTCCCCTCCTCTATCTTTTCTTTTTAAACACTCTAATTTTGGCATTCATCACAACTTTTCTGCCCACTTCTGTGACCATATCAATTCCCATGAACTTTATCTCCATCAACTTCTGCACCTACTCCAGTGACCAAGCCCTGAATCTTGCCATCATCTGTAATTGCTTCACTTTATAATATTAACCTTAAGTTCCTCACTTTTCACGTCTCTTAATCTTTGCCTTCAACAAGTATTCTTTCATCTCATAGGAGCTTGGGTGAGCATGGCCACAAAATAGAAGAAAAAGTGAAGGCTATTAAAAGTGACATAAATGAAAATATACAGGAAACCAAGAGTGAAGAAAAGGAAATTGACACTCATATCAAAATTTGGAACAAAAGGAAGAAATAAACATTCAACCAGAACAGAATGAAGAAACAAGAATTCAAAAAATGAGAAGATGCTTAGGAAACTCCAGGACAACTTTAAACATTCCAACATCTGAATCATAAGGGTGCCTGAAGGAGAGGAAGAAGAACAAGAAATTGAAAAGTTTTTGAAAACATAATGAAGAACTTCCCCAATCTGGCAAAGGAAATAGACTCCCAGGAAGTCCAGGAAGCTCAGACAGTACCAAAGAAGTTGGACCCAAGGAAGCACATACCAAGGCACATCATCATTACATTAGCCAAGATTAAAGATAAGGAGAGAATCTTAAAAGCAGCAAGAGAAAAGGAGACAGTTACCTACAAAGGAGTGCCCATAAGACTGTCAGCTGATTTCTCAAAAGAAACCTTGTGAGCAAGAAAGGGCTGGAAAGAAGTATTCCAAGTCATAAAAAGCAAAGACCTACATCCAAGATTACTCCATTCAGCAAAGTTATTGTTTAGAATGGAAGAGCAGATAAAGTGCTTCCCAAATAAGGTCAAGTTCAAGGAGTTCATCATCACCAAGCCCTTATTATATGAAATGTTAAAGGGACTTATCTAAGAAATTGAAGATCAAAAACTATGAATAGCAAAATGACAACAAATTAACAACTATCAACAAATGAACCTTAAAAAAAAGAAAAACAACAAAAACAAAAATTAAGCAAACAACTAGAACAGAAACAGAATCAGAGAAATGGACATCACATGGAGGGTTTTCAGTGAGGAGGAGAAGGGGAGAAATGGGGAGAAAGGTACAGGGAAGAAGAAGCATAATTGATAGGCACAAAATAGATGAGAAGAGGTCAAAAATGGTATAGAAAACAGAGAGCGCAAAAAACTTATATGTACAACCCATGGACATGAACTAAGGCGGGGGGAATGCTGGAGGTTCGGGGGTGAAGGGCAGAAAGCAGATGAAGGGGAAAAATTAGGAAAACTGTAATAGCATAATCAATACAATATGCTTTAAAAATTCTTTAAATAATAATTCTTTAAAGATTCTTTAAAAATTCTTTAAATAATAAATAATAAATGTAGAAGAAATGAGGGAAACAGAAAATCACCACAGCAGTCACCATCGATGAATGCTAAAAGTTGTCACCAACACATTAAGGAGAAACACAATGTTTGCATAGCCTCAAACTATACTTCTCAATAGATTTATTTATTTATTACTGTTGTGATTTTAATGTTTGCCCAAATATTTTTCAATATTTCCCTCTCAGGAACAGGAGCTTAATTCTCCTTCCCTTAAGCATGGGTTAGACTTAGTGACTCACTTTTCCCCAAAAGAAGGAGGAATGAGAGGGGAGAAATAGTAATTTTACAGTAAAGAGACCCATCACATATGACCTGAACCAAGTGATCAAGGTTTACATCACCAGCATGATGTTGTAATGACATCATGCACCCCCTAATATAATGTGATAGCCACAGTCAAATCATGAGAAAACATCTGCCAAAACAAAATTGAGGGACCTTGTACAAAACATCTGACCAGTAATCTTCAAAAGTGTCAAAGTCATGAGAAAGGAGAAAGACTGAAACAAGGAGAGACAAGTTGGAGAAAACAAATGGGACATGACAACTAAATGCAACGTAGTACTGGATTGGGTCTTAGAAAAAAGACTTTAGTGGAAAGCAGTGAAGTAATTCCAAATAAAATCTGGTGTTTAGTTAAACTGTGTTGTACCGATGCTAATTTTCTAGTTTTATAAATGTGTCAAAGTTAGACTAGAGGTTGACATCAGGGGAGCTGCCTGAAGGGTATACTGAAACTCTATATACTTTGTTAAAACTGTTTTGTAATTACGAATTCTTTCAAAATAAAAAATTTAAGAGAAAAATCTTTGATGAATAAGAATGAGTGGTTAGACCAGTATGCTACTGAAAGATAGAGGATGTAATGAGGGTCCAAGCTGGACAGCGTGAGGATCAGTGGAGTAGGAGGTTTCACAGAATGGTGAAGACAGAGTCATTTGGCACAGCATTTAGAGTGAAGAGTAGGTACCCAGTTTTCATCTCTGCCCTACAGCCTAACATTTGTATAACTTGTAGCTGTCACTATGTCTGGAGGTCAAATTTTTTTAAAAAAAGTGTTCACAGCTTTTGGTAATTATCTGATCCACATATATGTAGACCACTGGTCTTGATTAGAAAGGCTATCATCCTTGAAATCTGTCATTATTATCAATCAGCTCCATTCCATTATCCATGGCAGAACTATGCTATTTCCTGATTCAAAGTTTACAGCTCCCACAAATAGTTTTATAAGTGATCTGAGGAAACCACAAGTCCAAGCTGTTTTGTACAATAGAGATGACTGACATATTTGGAACCTCATGAATAATTAAGCTCTCTGCCCATCTTTTCACCTTTTCCTACCCTCTGCCAAGAGGGAAGTTTTTTTACAAAGTACTCTAAACATTAGGTCAAATCAGCCAAAAAAAAAAGGATTTCAAAAAATTAAAGTTTGTTGAGTGCATGTAAAGTGTTCAAACTATTAATAGACATTTTTACATAAATTATCTCACTCAGATCACTTAGAAAACATAAATAAAAAATATAAAATCAAAGACATTGGGTAATACTATTAGAATTCTTTCAAAATGAAAAATTTGTGCTAATTTCAAAAATAATAATGTTATACTACTTTAAACTTAAAACTTAGGAAAAACAATCATTGAAAGAATGGGAATAAAAAACTTTAAGGCACTGACAAATGGACTCTTACACAATAGCTTTAAATATCTTTTAATTCAACCCGTACTTTGTTTATCGTGGTTAAGTGCCAGCTCGCAATCATGGCAGAATCACAACTGCAAACAGAGAGCCGTGCAACAAAAGAGAATGGCAGAGGCACACAGAGTACACACCATTCATCACAACCAGGAAAACAGCTCGACTCTGCATTAATATTCATTGCAAAGTTAAAAAAAACAACCCCCTCAACTTCAGAAGGGTCTCGTTTGATCTATCATTCTGACAAATACAACTAGAATTAAAATGTATGATTATAGGTAAGTGAAAGATAGATGATAGATAGACAGACATAGATGTAAAATTATAATAAATGTGTTTTAGGAACCAAGTCTGAAACTTCAGTTAATAATATCCATTAGGTTAAAAAATGAAAAAAGGCCTCTCTAAGACTAGTAATATTTGAGTACTTAAGTAAACAATTTTTTAAAACTGCAACAGAACATTACAGTTTTTTTTTTTTTAGTGCTTGACTTTGAAGAAGCTTGAAGTGCTTTATATTCAATATCAGTTTCACTCCCAGAGACTTAAGTTGGAATCAGCATCATGACTAAATAAATTAATCTGTTCAAAAGCAAAGCTGACTGGGCCAAATCTAATCCTGGGAGAGTGTTGTATGCAGCATAGAAGAGTTATGATGAAAATCTGGAAAAGCATGCTGAGACTGTCCTAAATGACATCTTTTTTTTAGTAGTAGAAAAAATCATAAGCTACAAACAAAAGAAAATGAATTTGAACAGATAGGAGATTTTTAGGCTTTACTTTATATGGTCCCTGACTAAAAACAGAAACTTTGATAACTGACACATTCAGATTTTCCTAGTAATTGTCTCTAAAATTAAATGCAGTATTCTCACACAACTCAAAATTTAAGACAAATTCAATAAAGTACAGCATAGGGAATATAGTCAATAATATTGTGACAACTATGTATGGTGCCAGGTAGGTAACGGAAATATCAGCGGGAACACTTTGAAAAGTGTATGACTGTCTTACCATTATGCTATATACCTGAAACTAATACAAAATAATATTGAAAGTAAACTATAATTGAAAAATAAAAATAATTAAGACAAATTTAATGCATATACTGGGCCATATAATTTATTGGAATAATAGACATATCTGCCTTTTAAAACATCCTAGTTAATCAATAAACATGTTCAGACAATTTTATTCACTTTTGATATTGTAATAACGAGGTTTTTAAAAAACTTTTTATTTAAACAAACATGTAGAGAAGTGTACATATCTTTTTAGTTTGCCTTGTTTTAAAGACTTTATTTTTACTGTAGTTGTATGTTCGCGGCAATATTGAGCAGAAGGTACAAAGGTTTCCCATAATCTACATAAGCATAGCCTCCCCCATCCCTTAATATCCTCTGCCAGACGGTATATTTGTTAAAAGTGGTGAACCTACATTGACCTATCATGATTACCCAAGTTCATAGTTCACATTAGGGTTCTAAATTGGTGTTGTGCATTCCATGAATTTGGGCAAGTGTATAACAACATGTATTTGTCATTAAAGTAACATACAGAGTATTTTCACTGCCCTAAACATCCTCTGTACTCCACCTATTCATTCCTCCCTCCCCCCAAACCCCTGACATTTTTACTATACCATAATTTGCCTTTTCCAGAAAGTCACAAAGTTGGAATCATAGTTTGTAGCCTTTTCAGATTGGCTTCTTTAACTTAATGACATGCTTTCAAGGTTCTTCCATGTCTTTTCATGGCTTTATAGCTCATTTCTTTTTAGCACTGAATAATATTCCATTGTCTGGATGCACCACAGTTTATTTACCCATTTGCCTACTGAAGGACATCTTGATTGCTTACAAGTTTTGGCAATTACGAATAAAGCTGCCGTAAACATCTATGTGCGGATTTTTGTGTGTACATACATTTTTAACTCTTTTGGGTAGATACCAAGGAGTATGAGTCCTGGATCATATGGTAATAGTATATTTAGTTTTGTGAGAGATTGCCAAACTGTCTTCCAAAGTAGATGTACCATTTTGTAGTTCCAGCAACAATGCATGAGAGTTCCTGTTGCTCCACATCCACTCTAGCATTTGGTATTGTCAGCATTCTGGATTTTGGTGGATAGGGGTGTAGTGGTATCTCATTGTTGCCTTAATTTGCATTCTGCTAATGACATATGACATGGAGCATGATTTCATGTGCTTATTTACCATCTGTTTATTTTCTTTGGTGAGGTGTCTGTTAAGGTTTTTGGCCCATTTGTTACTTGGGTTGTTTTCTTATGGTTGAGTTTTAAGAATTCTCTTTATATTATAGATAACTGTCCTTTATCAGAAGTGTCTTTTACAAATACTTTCTCTCAATCTGTGCCATGTCTTCCCATTCTCTTGACAAATGTCTTTTGCAGAGCAGAATTTTTAAATTTTAATGAATTCCAGCTTATCAATTCTAAAGTCACTGCCAAATCCAAAGTCATCTAGGATTTCTCCTATGTCATCCTCTAGGAGTTTTATAGTTTTGCATTTTATATTTAGGTCTATGACCCATTTTGAATGAGCTTTTGTTTAGGGTGAAAGGTCTACATTTAGATTCACTTTTTTTTTTGCATGTGGAGATGCAGTTGTTCCAGCACTATTTGTTGAAAAGACAGTCTTTGCTCCTTTTATCAAGATCAGTTGACTAAATTTATGTGGTCGTACATCTTAAATATAAAGGGTGGCAAATTTTCACACACTGAATACATCTAAATAATCATATTTTAAATATTATGGACATATCCAACTAAAGAAAAATTCTTCAGTTTTCCATATACATGTTCAAATATTATCAAAAACATTTGTTGGTATTTTTATCTTTCATAAATAGGTAACCATGTTCATCTCTTCTGAATGTCTTTTCACTTATCAATTTTAAGAAGTTGGATTTTATCACAAGAAAATAAAATTATCTGGTAACCTGCAGATTTGAGACTGAGCATATTTCTTATTCTAGTTCATTAGGTTTTCCACCCAATTCCAAATTGAGACTTGATCATTTAAATGAGGTAAAGTAACTTTATTTCAGGTCTCCTGTCCTTTCTGCAAATCTCAGGCACTAATGATGATTCCAAACGTGGACTCTGAGTTCTGTTTGTAAGAAGGAAATACAAAGGAATGATGACCCTGTGGCCTTATTCACATTGCTTGTAGGTGCAAGAGAGACAGTGTTTGACAAGCTAGGGATTAAGATAAAGTGAAATGAGCTCAAAAGTAGTTGTTGAAACTTTCAAAATCTTCTCAAAGTAGTGGGATCCTGGGCTGTAGTTATTCCAAACTAACTCAGTGATGCTCCAATCCCAGGAAATATATCCTCAATTCATACTTCCTTATACCCACAGCACTGTACAGATGTTTGTTCCAACCCTAACAGGATGAAGCAAAATGAGAACTGCTCATATAACTAAAAAAATCCATGAGTGAATCTGACTCTAGCCACAGCTAGACCCAAGGGTTCAAACAAAGCCATCCCAATCCAGCTCCGCCACCCCATTCTGCACGGACACCAGTCTCAGGCAGGCTCTCCCACAGTAGTCACAAGACAGACCATGGAGGTCACAGGGCTCCATCTTTCCTCATTTGTATCCAGTAGAAAAGAGTCAGAGTTCTTTTATAAAAAAATTTAAACATATTTTATTGATTATGCTATTACAGTTGTCCCATCCCCCCCTTTATTCCCCTCTACTCTGCACACCCCCTCTCACCTACATTTCCCCCCTTATAGTTTATGTCCATGGGTCTTACATATAAGTTCTTTGGCTTCTACATTCCCTATACTATTCTTAACTTCTTTCTGTCTATTTATTACCTACCATTTATGCTACTTATTCTCTGTACCTTTCCCCTTCTCTCCCTCTCCCACTCCCCTGCTGATAACTCTCCATGTGATCTCCATTTCTGTGATTCTGTTCCTGTTCTAGTTGTTTGCTTAGTTTATTTTTGTTTTTGCTTTAGGTGTAGTTGTTAATAACTGTGAGTTTGTTGTTATTTTACTGTTCATATTTTTATCTTCTTTTTATTAGATAAGTCCCTTTAACATTTCATATAATAAGGACTTGCAAATGATGAACTCCTTTAACTTGACCTTATCTGAGAAACACTTTATCTGCCTTTCCATTCTAAATGATAGCTTTGCTGGACGGAGTAATCTTGGATGTAGGTCTTTGGATTTCATGACTTGGAATACTTCTTTCCAGCCCGTTCTCATCTGCGAGATTTCTTTTGAGAAATCAGCTGACAGTCTTATGAGCACTCCTTTGTAGGTAATTGTCTCCTTTTCTCCCACTGCTTTTAAGATTCTCTGCTTATCTTTAATCTTGGCTAATGTAATTGTGATGTGCTTGGATGTGTTCCTCATTGGGTCCAACTTCTTTGGGACTCTGAGCTTCCTGGACTTCCTGGGAGTTAATTTCCTTTGCCAGATTGGGGAAGTCCTCCTTTATTATTTGTTCAGATAACTTTTCCACTTGTTGTTCTTCTTCTTCTCTTTCTGGTACCCCTATAATTTGGATGTTAGAATGTTTAAAGATGTCCCGAAGGTTCCTAAGCCTCTCCACATTTTTTTGAATTCTTGTTTCTTCATTTTGTTCTGATTGAATGTTCTTCTTCCTTCTGGTCCATTTCATTGATTTGAGTCCCAGTTTCCCTCCCATCACTGTTGGTTCCCTGTACATTTTCCTTTATTTCACTTTGCATAGCCTTCACTTTTCCATCTAATTTGTGACCATATTCAGCCAATTCTGTGAGCATCCTGATTACCAGTGTTTTCAACTGTGCATCTGATAGGTTGCCTATCTCTTCATTGCTTAGTTTTATTTTTTCTGGAGCTTCAATCTGTTCTTTCATTGAGCCTTCTTTTTTTTTTGTCTCAGTGCACCTGTTACATAGCAAGGGGCGAAGCCATAGGTGTTTACCAGGGCAGGACAACCCATGAGCTTCGTTGTGATGCTGTATGGGGGGAAGGGTCTGAGAGAGAACAGTGCTGCTTTCTCTCATCCCTGCCAGTTTTCAGTCTTCCCTCACTACCCACAATGAAATTGGGTCCTTCTGGTGTTCATTCCCAGATGGGTGGGCTTGTGTATATTCTAGGACCCTGTTAGTCTCTCCAGTGAACTCGCCTATGAGGCTGGGATTTTCTCCTGCTGCCAGCTACCTCAACCCCCACAGGTATTTTCAATCAGAGCTTTGAGGCTTTATTTCCACATCCTGGAGCCCTGTGTTGTGAGCTCTGTCTTGTTCCCCAATTGTTCCTCCCAGTTTATCTGCACCCAAATATGGGACTGCCCAGTCTGCAATCTGCCACCTTGCTGCAAGTCCTCTCTGCCCAGACCAGTCTCTGCCCGTCCTACCAGTCTGGATGAATGTTTCTTTTTTAACTCCATGGTTGTTGGACTTCCATACAATTTGATTTTCTATCAGTTCTGGTTGTTTTTTGTTTTTAAATTTGTTTTTGTCCTTCTTTTGGTTGTGCGAGGAGGCACAGTGTGTCTACCTACACCTCCATCTTTGCCAGAAGTCTCAAGAATCAGAGTTGTTGTCCCAGGATTCCCACCCAATGAGGATTCATGTGTCTCATTGTCTCCAATCTGATCACATGACTTTCTCTGAACAAATCATTAAAAACAGGTATATGCTCAACCTTAGATGGGTATAGAAATAATATTTCCTCATAAGCTCAAAGATAAATGTGAATTCAGCTATATTAGAAGAAGGAAAAATAAGTACTATGAACCCCAAATACTTCTGCATCCCCCATTGCTAACCCAGTCAATCACTAAGAGTTAGGGAACCTGCTTAATCTGTAAAGACTTCTGCACAAGGTGACCCGTTCCATATCGATATAACCTTCTTCTCATGAAGGTAGAGAGTCTTCTCAGTAGTAACAAAACAAAACAAAACAGAACACCTTTACATAAAATGAAGAAAAGGAAAGCTGAATTTGTTTGGAATATTTTCACTGGATAGATTAATCTGTGAAGAGCTGGACTGACAGGATTAACACATAAACCACTAACTCCTATGATCTAATAAAGTTCATCCATGGAAGTCAGAGCTGTGATTTTGAAAGGACTGGCTGCTCATTGAAAAGTTCTGAAATGCTTCCAATGTGGCATAACAAGAAATAAAATAAGAACTCATACAAAGAAAAAGACTCCAGAAAACTAATATAACAGAACACATTCAGTAACATTGTTTACATTAAAATAAAGCTGTTGGCAAAGCTACCTGAGTTGGGTGTGGAAGCCTAGTGTGTTAGGGCAGCCACCCAAAAGGACCCATTCTAAGAACCTAACTATTGCTAGAAAGGTGAACACTCAGCAGAGGTTTTCTTCAAAGGATAATCAGAAAACAGTGGGGCCAAAGGCTAATCATATAGTTGTGAAAAATGCTAGCTTTTTCTTAAGGCCTATTCAGGAAAAGGGCAAGTTTTCAACAATATACACTAAATGTGCCATGTTATAAATTAATGGGAAATCACAATAATATGCATGTAATCACATAGTGATTATAAAAGCAATGGATTAAATTTCCTTCACTGTTTCTGGATCTCTCTCTGAAATTCTTATCTATTAGGTCTGCAATGGCATTATTCTTTTATTATATGTGTTGAGTGAATAGATGCATGCATGCATGAATGAAGTAAATTAACTAATGATTGAACTTGACAAATTTTCACAAGGCATTAATTTTCTATTATAAATTTATGTGCACAAGAATTTGGAGTGTTTGCTTATTCTTGCAAAAAAAATTTTTACTATATAAGCTAATTTCAGATTGCATTACCAAAACATTTTTATAAATATCATTAAAATCCCTATATTTAAGCCTTCCTAGTCAAAACAGGGTCTTTGGACAAGTTAGAGAAGGTGTCCCTCCAGGATGGATAGAGATTCTTGTGCAAGTGACTTGGTGAAAAGATGGAGCCCTGGTGTAAAGATAAAAGGAGCCCCATTCTCTGAAATACCTGGGGCAGTGGCAAAAGACTGGGCTGAATTTCCACCCCTACAACCACATCTTTGTTGAAAGCATAAGTGGTACAACTCTGGCTCAGCCATAAGAATGCAGAACAATTGTAAGGAAAGGAGCAAAATCAGAAATTTCATGCTATTTTGTTTTGTGGAGTCATTTCCCATAGGCCAGATTCTATTAATAAACGGTATACTCAATAGTTGTACAAACATCTAATAGAATATATTTAAATGTTTTTCGTTTTTTATCTTTTTTCCTCTTTTTTATTGTTGTTCAAGTACCATTGTCTCCATTTTCCAAACCTAATAGAAGATACTTAAATGTTAAAAATTCAAATTTCCCTCAAAGTGTTTTTTAACCTATTCCTTCTTACCAATATAATTTTTTCTTAAGGACATGTGAATAAAATCATTTAAAGGGTCAAAGATGTACTATACATGGTCACAAAGACTTTGTAGTCTAAACTTATGGAACATTGTCAAATGAATATGTTATTGCTACCCCAAGGTTATCTTTTTACTTCATATACTTCTTTCCTTTTTTTACTTTTTTACTTTTTGCATCAGTGAGGTTTATTTTCCCCTATGACTTGCCAATAGCTATTGTGAGCAACTTAAGTCCCCCCACTCTAAATTCTAAGAGATGGGATATACCCAGAGCAGGGAAAATTGAGAAACAGTGATAGAGAATGGTACTGAAATCTATTTTATCCTGAAGCAATAACAAAATGAATTTAATTTGCACAAAGGATTCTGGTTTGCAGCCAAAGACCTAAAAAGGTCCTCCTATTTACTTATTAGGAAAGCACATGTGCTACATTCTTTTCTGGCTACCTTATAACCATGAAATGAGCTTGTGCCTGTTGGGTGTTATGCTTTGCAAACTGAGGTGTGTTCTGCATGTTGAAAGAGAAAGAAGTGGACTGTAAGCCAGCAGATCTAGTTTCACATTTCAGCTTTTTTTAACAACTGTCCTCATTCTTGGCAAATCACAGAGTCTCTCAGTTTCATTAGCTGTAAGACGGAGGTTGGGCTAAAAAGGCGATTATGCTGATAAGAGCAGCTATCATTTATGGACAGCCTACAATGTACATTGTATCTAGCACTGGCGTGAACACTTGCAGTTACATTATCTGATTTACCTCTTACAAGTCCTTTAAAGTGAATAATTTTACAGGAGAGAAGCTGAAACTTGGAAGGGTCAAATAACCTAGCAGAGGCCTTGATAGAGTGCAGGTATCAGAGCCAGGATAGAACTAGAGGTCTCACTGAAAAGTCCATCTGGGATTGCTTATTTAAAGGCTAACTGAAAAGTGATTTATAATATGAATCTCAGACAACAGCTATCTGCAGGTTTTCTTTTATCCACATACATAAGTGCTTTAACTCCAGAAGCATACACCAAGCTTTCCAAATCATTAGTGAAAAAGTAACACATCTGCTCTCTTAGTGAGCATGCAAAGGGTAACTCTCTGCAGACTTGGGAAATACAAATTGTAACTGCCAAATCCACTGCTGTGTCATATCGTCAGGTATTTATGTGGTTTGAATCATAGTGCAGATTCAAATTTCATTTTATACAACTCATAAGCCGGCCAGAGAAAGTTAAATATCCTATGATTTCACTTACATGTGGAATCTAATGAACAAAATAAACAAACAAAATAGGAACAGACTCATAGATAACAAGAACCGAGTGACAGCTGTCAGAAGGGACTGGGTGAAGAAGGCAAAGGGAGTTGTAAGCAGTGCAAACTGACAGTTGCAGAGATTCAGATTGCAGCATGGAGAATGCAGTCAACAATGTCGAGATAATGGGGTACAGGGCAGGTGGGTGCTTGGGTCAGCAGGGGGACTAGAGGGCATAGTTTTCTGGCCACTTTTGCTGTACATCTGAAACTGGTGTAGAATGGTATTCAATGGAAACTGTGGTTGAAAAACAAAATCACATTTAAAAAAAGAATTGATATAATGCAAAGAAAACAACACAGGCTACAAAGCCAATTCCAAAAGAAGAATTGTAGAAACATTTTAAAAAATGGTTCATGGTGAAACAACTGCATAGTTTCTGAAATGGCTGCTCTAGCTGGAAGAAGTCTTTATGAGGATAGGTGTAAGCATTTTAACAAATTTATCACATGATTTCAAAGACACATGGATATAGGTAAGTGCTTATTTATTCACTCATTTACTCAACATAATGTACAGAGTACTTACTGTTCTGGATGCTAAAGACACAACATTAACCAAGATGGAAATGGTCCCTGACAGACTGCTTGGAGCATGAAGAGACAGGAAATAAACAAAGCAAATAAGTACATGAAATAACTGCAAATTGGGAAAATTGTCACAAATAAAATAGGATGTTGTTCTAGGGAAAACTTAATGAAAGAGACAGCCCATTTTAGCTGGGGTAGTCAGGAAATTTTTTGAAATTTGAAGAATGAGAAGAAGTTAAACATAAGAAGAACCAAGCTTACAAAGGTCATGAGATAGAAAAGTTTGGGAAGTTCTGGAAACTGTGTGTGGTTGGTGCATAAGAAACTAGGGGTTGAAATTCACAGCTAACATCATTCTTAATGGTGAAAAACTATTTCTGAAGCTATGTGAGATGATGGATGTTAACTAACCTTATTGTAGTGATCATTTTACAATATATGGAAGTAAAATTATTATTCTGTATACCTTATACAGTGTTGTATGTTAATTACATCTCAGTAAAACTGGGGGTGGAGGAGACAAACACTGCGTACTTCCACTGGGAAAAAATGGTGAAAAACTGAAAGATTTTCCCTTAAAGTCAGGAGCAAGAGAAGGCTGTTGGCTCTTACCACTTTTATCCAACATAGATTTTTAGGCAATACATACATACATACATACATACATACAAGGCATCCAGATTGAAAAGGAAGAAAAGTAATAGTATCTCTGTTCGAAGATGACATAATCCTGTACATAGAAAATCCCAAGGTGTCCACAGGAAAAAAAAGCAAAAAATTATTAGAGCTAATAAATGGGTACAGGACAATTACAGGACATAAGTTCAATATACAAAAATCAATTATATTTCTATATACTTTGAACAAACAATCTGAAAATAAAATTAAGAAAATATTTACTTATAAAAACATCAAAAGAAATAAAATGTTTAGGAATAAATTTAACAAAAACATGAAAAACTTGTACACTAAAACCTAAAAAACTTTATTGAAAGATGCGAGGAAAATCTAAATAAGTGGGAAGACATCACACATTGCGAGAAATATTATTAGAAGACTTAATATTGTTAAGGAATTTAGGAACAGGTTCAAGTCAACTTCTATTAAAACCTTAGCTGCTACTTTTTTTCAGAAACTGGTAAGTTGATCTCACAATTCATATGGAAATGCCAGAGAACCAGATAGTCAAAATAACCTTGAAAAAGAACAAAGTAGGACTCGGAGTTCCCAATGGAGGAACTTACTCTAAAGACACAGCAATCAAGATAGTGTGGTGCTGACAGATGGGTAGACTTACGGATTAATGGGACTGATTTGAGAGTCCAGAAATACATCCATGTTTCTATTATCAACTGACTTGAACAAAAGTGCCAAGACCACTGAATAGGGAAATAAGTCTTTTCAAGAAATGGTGCTGGGATAACTTAATATCCACACATAAAAGAATGAAGTTCAACCCTTTCCTCATGCCATATGCAGATATTAACCCATAGTGGATCAAAGACCTAAATGTGAGAGCTAAACAAGAAAACCCTTAAAAGAAAATAGAGGTTTAAATCTTCATGATCTTGGATTGAATAATGGTTGCCTAGATATCACACCAAAAGCACAAACCACAATGAATAGATAGACATATTTTATCAAAATTTTGAGCATTTGTTCCTCAAGAAAGGAAAAAGACAATCCACAGAATGGGAAAAAATATTTGCAAATTTTATCTGATAAGGAATTTGTATCTAGAATATATAAAGAACTCTTAAAATCATTAATGAAAAGACAATCTAATTTTTTAAATGGACAAATGTTCTGAATTGACATTTCTCTTAAAAAAAATGTACAAATGGCCAAAAAGCCCATGAAAATATGAGGGGGAAGGCCAAAACAACAGAATTTATTTATAAAAAATTGTGTATTTGTTCTTATATGTTTAAACTTCAGTCACCTTCAAAGCACTCTTTATTTGATGCAATACACCTATGAAAACATTTTTTTCCACTGCTCAGAACAGTTTTTGAAGTTGTTGATTTTGATGCTTTTCAGTGCTTCTCCTGTTTTATTTCACCTTTTCTATATTGTCAAAACATTTCTCTTTCAGGAATCTTTTCATCTGGGAAAACAAACAAAAAAGTCACTCAGGGGAAAATCAGGCAAATAACAAGGGTCAGGCCTGGGAGCCATGCTGTTTTTGAACACTCAGTACTGTGTGGGCAGGTGCGCTCATACAACACTCATCATGAAATGGGCAAACACGTTGAAAGAGTCTTCAAAAAAATTCACTGAAGCTGAGTGCAGCCTCTTAAGACATCAGCTGGTACACTGATACAGATGGTTTCCTAGAACATTCACTTAGTATGGAAATCCTGTACTACAAGGGACCCACCCTCCAGAAGATAATTCCATTGGGGGGGGAGGTCATCCATTATATGTTCAACATCACTAGCCATTAGAGAATACAGATTAAGCCCACAGTAAGAAAGCATTTTCCACTAATATAGCTGTAACCAAAAAGACAGGTAGTGACAGTGTTGGCAAAGATATGGAGAAATTGGAGCCTATATACAGATGTTAGGAATATAAAATGGTACAGCTGCTTTGGAAAAACAAATTGGCAGTTACTTAAAAGATTAACCATAGAATTACCGTAGGACTCAGTAATTCTATTCCTAGTTACACATCAAAGAGAAATAAAAATATATGTCCACACAAAAACTTGTACATGAATGCTCTTAGCAGCACTACTCATAATAGCTAAAAGGTAGACACACTCAAATATCTAATAACCAGTGAATGTATACATAACACATGATACAACTACACAATGGAGGGTTTTTTTGTTCAGCAATGTAGAGGAATGAAGTGCTGAAAGATGCTACAATATGGATGCATTTTGAAAACATTATGCTGAGAGAAGCCAGTCACAAAAATTACATGTTGTGTCATCCAATTTCATTTATATAAAAGATCCAGAGAGACAGAAAGTTGATGAGTGGTTGCTTAGGGCTATGAGTGCTGGGGGAAATTGAGGGTGATGGCTAAAAAGCAGAGAGTTTTTTCCTGAAGTGCAGTGATGCAAGTTTCTTAAAATTTACTGTCATGGAAGCATAATTCTCTGAATATACCACAGTCCACTGAATTGTACATCTTATATGGCTAAATTGTAAGAGATGTAAGTTATAACTGAATACTGCAATAAGAAAACTGCAGAGGAGGAAGAAGAGAGGAGGGGTAGCAATAGAGTCGGAGATGTAGACACATGTGAGAGCTGGAGGGCTTTGTTGGCCATGTTATAAGACCAGGATTTCACACTAAGGACAGAGAGAAGCCACAGGAGTTTAAGGAGAGTGACCATATAAGATTGACAGTTTTAAAAGTTTGTCTGGCTCCTGCCTAGAGAATGACTTGGAGGGCCAGAAGTGGAAGCATAGAGACCAGTAGAATACCACAGTAGAAGCCTAAGTAAGACAGAACAGTATTTGGAAATAGAAGATATTACAAGAAAGATGGAGAAAGACAGGTGGATTTGCAAGACATTTTGGAGATAGAACATTCATACGTATATATGAGGTCTGTCCAAAAAGTATCTAACCATGTAATATGAAAAATAGAGACATTTATTGAAGAAGATACAAAATACAAGAAACATTGTACATAGGAAAATGACTCCTCAGTTTTCTTGAATCTCATAGACTATCTGAAATCTATTCCCTTTCAAAGGTGATTTTAGTTTTGGGAAAAGCCAGAAGTCATAGAGCACCAAATCTGGGCTGTAGGCAGGCTGAGTCTCCTGGGTGCTTTGGTGTTTTGCCAAAAAACTCTGTATGAGATGTAATTCATGAGTGGGTGCATTGTTGTAATGAAGCTGCCAATCACCAGTTGTCCATAGTTGCAGACTTCTGAAGCATCCTAATAGTTTCCACAGAGGAGTGTCCAAGCTTCACACAAAAACCTGATGCAGATTCATTGCTCTGCTCACTCAGTCATTTTGAGCGCAGTTGCCACACAGTACATACTCACATAGTGGCCATACTCACTCAAGGGTGTTTACCGCCCCTACTGACTAGTACAGTGAAGTCATCATTGCTCATGAACACACATTCCAGTCCACTCTTCTTTCTTCTTGGCTGCCAGGTTACACTGATATTGCACAAACTATTCTTACTACGTGTGTGTGTGTGTGTGTGTGTGTGTGTGTATGGAAGAGAGAGCAGGGTCTTCTATATTTTAGTATCACAACATCAAACACATATATATATAATTTAAATGAAATAAAAAAGCAAGTATTTGTAGAAAAAGTTCTTTTAGCTTAAATACAATGTTTGATATTTATCTAGGAATCTGTAATGGAGTAGAAAATTTGGTTGGACTTTCAATTCATTTAACTCTATTATTTTAATAAAAGCACTTTCTATAAGGAAGTTCTATATTACTAAAATTCTATCCAGTTTTAAAATTTTGAGATTGAATTAAAGTTACAAAAATATAAAGAGTGTTTGTCATGGACCCTAATTTGGTAACTCTAACTGTACATCATAGATGCTCACAGAATTTCAAGGGTAGGGGGAATCTTAAAAGTCACTAATTTAGTCCAGTGACCCTTATGTCCAGTGATTAAATTTTTCTACAACATTGCTGACAAGCAGTCAGCCAGATTTGCTTTCCTATTAATGCTTAATATTTATTAGTCAGAAGATATTGGAATTTTGACATCTCCAAAAGCTTACTTTGGACATTAACAGTTTTAGTGAATGCTTTAAAACATAACCATTTTGAAGCTATACTATACAAAAACTATAAAGAAATTAATATTTTAATAAATTAGTTACTTTTACAACTTTGTCAAATGTTTCTTAATTCATTTTTATCTTTATGTGTAAAGAAACTAAATTATCTCAATGAAATCAGGAATCAGTTTCTTCTCTATTAGATTAAACTGACAATTCATGAGATGTTTATACACAACTACTAGCAAAAATTTACTACTGAATTTAAGACAAAATGAATGCATCAGATATCTAGCAACTACAGCAAGGACAGATTGATCTGACAATGCTGAGGAATAAATTTTACCATGCAAATAAATTTTACAAATAACCTTCTGTTGTCTGGAGACTGATTCGAGGATAAAGGACTAAGACCACTTTGCAAAGCTGACGAGATGAAAAGTGTCCACTGCTGTTTGCGGCCTGACCACTGTAGTTCACATCCTCCAATATTCCCAGCATTTCCTGCTGAGCAGGGTCTTTGTTATTTTGATATCACAGCATCAAACATATAATGTTCAATACATTTTTATTCATTCAGCAAATATGTATTGAACATTTATTATGCCTCTTGAATTGAAAAAGCTCTAGTATCCTTATGTATATGAACAGATTCTACTTTTTCATCAATATGTACTAAACGTTTAAGCACAAAGTACTCCATTAACACTGTATAAGATTCTCACGTTCCTTATGAACTAAGAGTTGAATTGAATTTGACAAGTAATTCAGCCTGAGATCAATGTATCTCTGAAATGCTTGCTTTAGCTGTAGCACTCCCTAATTGCCTAAAGGAGTGGGAAAAACTACAATGTAGATTACTATAAGGCCTAATTAACTAAAGACATAACTGTTGTAAGTACCCTAACCTGGTACCCGTGAGTAGTTGCACTCAGATTGGAAAAGGTTGGTGCATAGGATAGGTAACATTTTATAATTGCTTGATTAATGCTAAGTTCAGCTAACTGTTCTGGATAAACTTAAATGTGCAAGTGTTGATAGAGACACATTCGTTTTTTTTCCAACTTAAACTTGAGCTGTTAGTTATAACGTTGTATTATTTTGCAAACAACGAAGGCTTAAGATCTTCATACATATAAATCATTCAGGTGCAAGTTAGAAAATTAAATGGGTTCAGATATGCGCCACTTGAAGGCCTGTACAGAGAATGAATATCTGGGAGAGAACCCCTGAGTGCAGATGCTCTGATCAAATTAGCTGTTGCTAGGGTATATAAAAAAAGCAAATTATTATCCTGTCCCCATCAGTGTGCCCTTGTCCTCTGGCTAGAGGTGTCTGATCAACAATTCCTGATCTTGCAGTACGACGCAGGGGAACACTTTTTTCCTTCTCTTTCAGTCTCAGATATGGCTTGGCACAACACTGTTTGGTTCCTCATACTCTCAAGCTCAACTGTGAAACAAAATTGCAAGTTGAACTGCATGAAATGAATGCTTTTGTACATCCAAAAGGACCAATTGTCAGTAATTTCATATGATTCAATCTAACACTCATACTTCATTTCCATTTGATTTAATCAGTGCTAATGTTTTATAAAATTTTAATTTTCATGCCTGACATTGTATCATAACCTGTACTTGTACTAATGCAAAAAGAGAGCCCTAGGAAAGTGCAGGTGCCAAGTAGTTAAGTCAAAATTTAAGACTAGAACTAGAACCAGTCTTCTGATGGCTAGGATGCTTTATGGTAGAACTCCTAATGCTTTGGCCAATATTACCTTGTTTAATATTCTGAATAATTAGCCAACATATTTAAAATGTGAGATTTCCCATCAAATTCTGGATTGCCAGCTTCTCTTTAAAAAGAAAATGTCTTGGGTCGAGGCCAGGATTACAGTGAGGCAAAGGAGGTACTCTACAGACACAAAATTTCCGGGAGTGCCAAAAAAAATTCATTATTCAAGATGAATACTATTTTAACGCAACATTTAAAGAACCAAAATTAATGCAAAAAGATCCACGATGAATATAATATCCAACGCACGATGAAGACAGGCCGTTTTTCCTTTGTTTTATTGTCCTCTGCCACTGTGCAATGGGAACAGCCATTTCCAGTCAGCCCTCTGTTCTGGGCTCGCCTGCGCATCAAGTCCTCCCGCGAGGCAGATATGAGTCGACAATTATCCACAAACTGATTGAGCAACACAGGGCTTTATATACAGTCATGTTTTTATTGTAAATCGTTTAATAAATTTTACCCAGTTCAAAATGTGGGAAGATGTTTTGCAAAGTGCGCATAGAGATACACACTTTTCCTTTGGCCTCGGGCTGCAGCATGGCCTTGCATGGCGGGACCTGCAACAGAAAAGTAACGCCCAGTAGCAACAGGGCCTTGGCCTGAGACATGAGTGCTTTCCAGGCACAGAGTCTCCATTCAGTCTCTTCACTAGGCCTCCTTCGCTTTCCCTCTGCTATTTTCTAAAGGTTAGCAAGCCCCAGAATTCAAAGCTGAGCCCTTTTCTCTTCCCTAGGTGATATCCAGAAATTAAAATTATGAATTTAGACACCAGCTATATGCCAGTAACATTCAGGTATATGTGTCCAGTCATGTGACCTTTCCTCTGAGCTCCAGATTTACACATACTACTACCTACTAGAATGATGAATAGGATCATAAATTTGGCCTATTCAAAACATTAACATTTTTTAGTTCACCCCCAAACTTGTTTCTCTTCTAGTGTTCTCTATCTCAGTAAATGATGCCATCATGCTCCCAGTTGAAATCAAACATTTAGAAGATTTGATTCTAATCAAACATTAGAAGTCCACTTTGATTTATCTTATTGCTCCATCCCACACCTTTAACTCATTAAGAAGTATTATTAACTCTATTTTTAATAAAATCTCTCACTTTATAAAATCTACTCACTTTTTCCATTTCTATTGCTACTATCGTAGTCCAAGCTATCACAACATCTCTCCTCCCGATTGTTGTTGCAAAGCCTTTTAGCCGGTCTTTCTGTCTTAACTTTGTATTCCATCTCCCTCTCCATTCCATTTTCCATTTAAGTGAAACTGATCTAGAATATAAATCACATTACATTACCACCCTGGTTAAAAATCTTTGTGTCTTTCTGCTACAATTAGACTAAAATACACATTCCTTACTATGACCTACGGAACATGTCGTATGTATCATCCCACTCCAGCCACACTGGCATCAATATTCTCAGGCACTCCCAGGCACAGTCTCTCCTGGGGGTCCTCTATAGGCTCTTATATAGTCTTCTATGGCCTGAAATGCTTTCTATGGGTGTTACATGGCTGGTTCCTTCTGATCTTTCAGATCTTAGCTCACGTATCACCTCTCCAAAGAGGCTTCCCTGACCAGACTGTCTATAGTAGATCCTTTGGCAACTCTTCCTCATATTGACCCCAATCTTGTGAAATTGTCCCATTTGTTTCCCTGTTTATTACAATATATTCTTTCCTCATGTGGAGTTCACTGATAGACTCTCAGCATCTAGTTTAGAACACAAGCTCAATGAGTACTTCTGAATGCATGCCTAGGTCCATGAATGAATAAATGAGATCAACCATACCTCAAACAGAACTTAATAGGAGTACCAGCTATTATAAACTAGCTAGTGAACCATCCCAATTAATTTTCTCTCCAGAAACACAATGCATGTTGTTTTGTTTTGTTTGGATTTCTGTGAATACCTCTGAGTGTATTTGTATGTGTCCTCAGGCCTGTATCCCTGCTCCTCATCTCCTGTCATTTGCAGGGGTGTCCAACCTGCGGCCCACAGGCTACATGCCGCCCAGGATGGCTATGAAAGCAGCCCAACACAAAATCATAAATTTACTTAAAATCTTGTTTTTGCTCATCAGTTTTCCCTAGTGTTTATGTATTTAATATGTGGGCCAAGACTTTTCCAGTGTGGCCCAGGGATGCCAAAAGTTTTAAGCAGTTTAAAAAACTGCCTGAGTTTAAGCAGTTTTTGAACATTTGGTCCATTTTCACTTTTTAATTATAAAATGGTGCTGCCTTGCATTCATATGCAAGTTTTTGTGTGGACATATGCTGTCATTTCTCTTGGGAATACACCTAGAAGTGGAAAAGGGGTCTAATGGCACCCCCATGTTCAATCTCCAGAAAAACTGCCAAACTATTTTTCATATTTGCTGCACCATTTTATAACCCACCAGCTGTGTAAGAGGGTTCCACTCTCTGTATGTCCTTGCCAACATTTTTTTAAATTATAGCCATCTTGGTAGTTGTGAAGTAGTGTATCACTATAGGTTTAATTTGTCTCTGATGGCTAACAATGGTGAACTTCTTTTCATGGGTATATTGGCCATTTATATATCTTATCTAAAGAAATGTCTATTCAGATCCTTTGTTCACTTTCAAATTGGGTTGTCTTTTTATTGTTGATTCATAATAGTATTTTATATATTCTTGATACAAGTACCTTATCAGAAAAATGATTTGCAAATATTTTCTCCCACTCTTTTATCTTTTCACTTTCTTGATTATGTCCTTGGACACACTTTTTTTTTGCTCTGATGGTCTAATAATCCATATTTTTTTCTTTTGTGGATGTGTTGTCAGTGATATAGCTAACCAACCATTGATTAATCCAAGGTCATGATGATTTATTCACACATAGGATTTTTTCTTACAATTTTATAGTTTTAGCTATTACATTTAGGTCTTTGATCCACTGTAAGTTAATGCTCGCGTGAACTACAAAAGCTGGTGTGAGATAAGGGTGCAACTTCACTTTTTTGTATGTAGTGATATCCAGTCATCTCAGCACCATTTGTTCAAAAGACTGAACACTCTGCTACTGAGTGGTCTTTGCACCATCATAATATCATGAGTCTCAAATAATAAAATACTAAGTTATGATGTTAGAATGGTAACAATATATCCATTTGTTTATGCTAGTTAGCATTCTTTACATAATCTTTTCATATTTAGAATGTGTGAAAAAATCTCAGAAGCAGTTTCCATTTTAAACTGTCTTAATAATCAGCTCGGTGCAGTTGTAGTCCAGCCTGAAGAAACATTTTTGTAGAAAAAACTTTTTTGTAGAAATTCATACTAGATTTCTATAAATTATGATATTTTTATTGTATATAAGAGAAATGTAACTGGCTTAAATAAAAATAAATTTTATTACTTCACATAAGATGAAGTCAAGAGATAGGCTCCCCCCTGAGGTGGTTAATTCATTGACACAGGAAAGAAGGTAGACAACATCCACAAAAAGCATTTTCTCCAGTGCCCTCTTCATATGTTCCTAGGAAGAATGATGAAAAGGAAGGTAAGCAAAGAGCCATAGGGGAAAAAAAACGTATTGTGGAGCTATTGCCAGAAAGAAACAGTAACTATTCAAGGGATATTGCTCACCCCCAGGGCAAGAGGCCCTTGGGAAGTCTGTAGGGTCACAGACCCTACAATGACATAGCAAACGACTGCTATGTCCCCCTTTCAGAAATGGAAGTGCTTATTGCAGTTTACTGCAGTTATCCATCCACCATCTTTGTATATTCGGTGTATGCAAAGTAGATAATTTATCTTTTGTTGTTCATAAGTTCCTGGAGCAAGAAGAGTCACATCATACTTTATAAACTATTGTGATATCTTGAACTTTGAGCCTGATACTGTGATGCATGAGACTATAGAGTTATCTATGTTGGGTATGGAATAAGCATATTTTGCATGTAGAAGGGAAGGAAGTAATTATTTATGACCAAGAATATGGAGTAGTAAATTATATTGTATTATTGTTCAAAATACTTATAGCTTCTTCCTGAAGAAAAATTATACATCCCTGCCCACTAACCTCAGGCTTTTCCATATTATTTCCTTTGGTCAATAAAATATGAGAAGCCAGATATACCACTTCCAAGTAGAAGTTTAAAAGTCATTGTATGATTCTACTACATTCTTTATTTTCCTTTATCATGAGACTGACAATATTCCAGGTAGAAACTGTGCCCTCAGCATGCGTTCCAGAATAAAAACAATATCAACCTGAGTGGCAACTAATGTATGAAACGTTACAGTGTGCTCCCCTATGTTCATTGCAGCACTATTCACAGTGGCTAAGACATAAAAACAACAGAAGAATCCCTCAATAGATGACTGGATAAAGAAGATGTGATACATGTGTGTGTATACAGACACACACACCTGCACTATGGAATACTACCAAGCCATAAGGAAAGATGAAATATTGCCATTTACAACACCATAGATGAATGCTGAGAATATCATAAGTGAAACAAGTCAGCAGAAAAAGTAAAAGACCATATGATTTCCCTCATATGAGGGATATAAAACTGAAAGCAACAAATGAACAAATAAGACAAACAAAAACTTGTGGACACTGAAGACAGTAGAGTAGTTATCAGAAGGAAGTAGGGGTGGGGAGTAGGAAAGGGCAGAGAGGATTAAGTGTACGGTGATGGAAAGAGATTTGATTTTGGGTGGTGGGCACACAGTGTAATATACAGTGTAATATTCAACTCTACAGCTCTATAATAGAGCTGTAGAGTTGAAACTTAAAACATTTTATAAACCAATTTATTCACCTCAATAAATTTAGTAAAAATTAAAAACAAACAAAGAAATGTTACATGAACATCAAATAACTCTTTATTGTTTTAAGCATCTGAGATTTTGGGATTGTTTTTGTTACAGGAGTATAAATAGCCTCAACTGACGAAAACAATGACTTTTTTACAAGTATTTCTGGCCTTCTGGTTCTTTAAATATATATAAAGAGGACATATACATACAAAGGAATACTTGTTTCCCTTCATTAGATTTAATTTTAATGTCTAAAAAGTAAGGAAAAAAACATTTTAAGACAAGGCCTGGCACAACTCTTACCTGACAATCTAAATTTCATAAGTTACTATCATTTTTCCTACTTAAATATTTGTAAGGTCTTAACATCTGAATAAATGATGCTATTATTCTAATATTCAACTAGAACTTACAGTTCCCAATACACACATTTAAAATTTACATTATAATGTGCAAGCCCTGTGTACGATACTTATTCATATTTGCATAAGTACTCCCAAATTAAAATAATTTGTTAAAGATAAAAAGCCAAAATACATCCTTGGGGTTTCTCATGTAGAAATGGTTTTTAATATCCTACATTGAATATATTTTATATGCCAAAGAATCTTCTAAGTTGAAGCCATTCAGTTCTCAGCATGTTACAAAGAAGTTCAACTATTTGTAGTAAAATGAGGAGACAGGTTACTTATAATAACCTACATTTTAGTTGAACATGGTAACAAAAGGAAGTGGTTTGTTACAACAGCAGGAACAGCACATTTGTTGGTATTCTAACCTGAAGTAAAAATGCATGAATTTTATGTTTTATTAGACTAACTCCATTTATGACAATACCTAGATGTTTCTACAGATTCAAAAGTTTACTTAAAATTATGTTATAGTTTTAAAGAAAGTCATCATTCTCAAACTAGTTCTACTGTTTATAAACAGGATTGCTAACTGGCAAACCAAAGAACAATTTCCTAAACTAGTTAATAAACAGAAAACAAAGCTGCTAAAGTCCCTTTGCATATTTACATTTTAGTGTTTACACTTTAGCCTGAAGGAATTAGGAAGAAATATTATTGTGAAAAAAATACAAGGATTTGAAAAACCCTAATAAGCCAACCAAAGAGATAAATGAATGGAGCAAGAAGTGAGGAGAGAAGACTAATAACCTAAAATAAGTCAGTAAGTATTAAGTAACTTAATTCTAATCCTGTATCAAGAGAATAGCAGATTCCCAAAGCAATATTACAGAGATTAAATTTTTGTTCTATAGAAATAAGCTCTATTTTCAATACAACCACTTCATTATCTAAATATAGCTACAATTAATTTTAATTTAGCTGAGTGCATTATTCATGACTATCCATTTGAATGATTATCTTTAGCAACCTGTCCGGCCAACGAGAAAGAGTAGGACTGGGAACAGACCAAAGATTATAAAGGACAGTAAGGATGCTTGTGTATTTCCAACCACACACCCCAGCAGATACAGCAGAGCATCACCCACGTAAACTTCTAGGGATCTGAATGATAAATTATTTTACAATAATACTGCTTTGTAATTTTAGATGAAAGAAATAAAGCCACTGGGGGGACAGAGTAACCAGAAAGAGATACTGTTTTGTTTTGAGTACGTGTCAGTACTCAGCATATTATGTATAAATGGCACACCTTTTACTCTACATTCTCATTCCCATGCTCAGGTCCACATTCACAAATTTCATCCATTCTTCAAGAGGTGACACCTTCTCCAGGAAAGCCTAATTTATACCTCTTTTGTGGTACTTTTCAGGAGAGCAGTATAGGCAGTTTAGGAAGAACTCACCTTTTACTGCAGGACTTTTAATACAGGTAGTCAGTCAGCCTGGGCACCCTAGCGAAGGAGCCGTTGCAGGAACCCCCAGAGACGGTGGGGATGAAGCTGTATTGCTAACGCCCACCTGACAGTTCCCTACCCCTGAGCTAAGGCAGTGCGTGAGAGGCTGCATTTCCAAGTAAACAAACCACTGGGTCAGTGCGGCATTGCCCAGGCAATCAAGGGGCATGGTGAGGAAAGACAGATTCCCCACCCAGGACAGAGACGCCGCAGGAGAAAGTCTTACACTGAGTTTGTGGAGGCTGGAGAGGGTGATAGATGGAGGGGAAAAATCTACTACTCCCTTCTGGAACACAGCTGCAGGGAAGATGCAGACCTGCTAGTCTAACCTATGGGCTTGGCTGGGGAAGTTGGACTCTTCCAGAGCTCACGGAATTTTGGGCCTGGAGATTTGAACCGAGAGAAGGCAGCGATTCGGCCCTTCTTTTTTCCCTTGCTGGCCCAATAGGGAGCCAGCTCTCTCCAAGGCCAAGCCCGAGCTCTGGACTGCGTTCCCCAGTGGTGGCCCACTGGACCGGGCAGTGTCTTCTGGGCTGCCTGTATAGTCCCAGCCCATCCTCTTCGTTTCCTCTAATGTAAGCATGTGGACGTGTGGGCTGGAGAACTCGCTGGCCCTGGGTGGTGGGGCAGCCTCCGGCGCCACAGGCCTGTGGACAGAGCCCCTGCACGACCAGGGGCAATAGTCTGGCATCTGCCCCGGGCCTCAGAGTGGGAAGCAGGCGCGGCATGGCAACGGTGATGCTGGCCTGGCCGGGCAAAAGTGCGAGCACTTCAGGAAGGAGCATGAAGCCGGAGATCATACGCCTAGCAGCCTCGAGCTCCAGAAGAACAGATAAGAATGGAGAGGGTTTTCTGGACACTGTTTCTGGTTCTGGGGGCACCTGGCTTTTGCCTGAGTGAGATTGGTATGGAGCCAGGGAGCCCCCCACTGCCTCAAATTGTACAACATTCTAACAAAGACCTTTTTTCTTCCCCACCAACCTTTGTTTTATGCCTGTGTTCAGCAGTGAGCAGCTGAACCCTACTTGAGTTTGGTAACACTCTGAGCAAGCTGTTTATTATGTCCTACTCTGCTTATTTGTAAAATGCAGATTAAAGTAAAACCTACCTCTTAGGATGGTTGCGAGGATTACAAGAGAGAATACACATAAGGGCCTGACAACACATTTAAGTTCTCAGTTAATTTTGTTTTTTTTTAATTATACAGAAAGCATTCTTGACAGTTATATCCAACATCTAACACAGTGCCTGGCACCTAGTAGCTCTCATATATCTACTTTTGAATCAGTGAAGAACTCTTCCTTAAGAAGTACTGTTAATCAGAGGACAAGCGGAGGAAGAGCCAGTGAAGAGGTAAGAAGTAACAGTTTTTAAAAGGGAAGAACATTTAGTATGGGGGCCGGGGGAAAGAGAACCAGCATGTATGGTCTGCGCATTAAGGTAATTTCCTTCCTCTGGGGATTATATTAGGAATTTTATTAGGAAAATGGGTCATAATACTAAAATATAAACAGATTCCAATTTGGTTGATTAATATAAATTCTATATCAAGAAAGAGTAGCAAATTTACAAAACTACAAAGTGTTGTATAATAAATATGACTAGTGTATACTCTAGATATACCTGGAGAAGTTTTTAAATATGTTTTTACAAAAAGTTTGTAAAACTTCATAGTCTTTTCAAAAAGGGTGTCTAACCAAATTACCAGTGAAGAAACCTTTATTTTTTTGTTTGTTTATTTTGTTTGTTTATGTTTGTTTTGATCTTTTCTATTTTTAAAGAGCTTTTCAATTGATTAACGTGTACTTTAAAACCATAATTATGTGGGTGTGTGAGCAGGGGCAGCACCAAGCTCCCCGCAGCCCTGCGCCACCGCCCGCCCTGTCCACCTAGGGCACCAGCCCGGTCAGGACGGTCCCGGCACCAGCGGAGGACCCCTGATGGACTTCCGCCAAGATGGAGGCGTAGGTGGGAGCACTGCACCTTCTCACACAACTAAGTTTAAAAACAACAAAGTTTTAGCAACAAAAACGCAACCAAACCACAGAAAGTTGAACTACATGAGAGTCTGACCACAACAAACCCTTCAGCCAAACCTGTAAGAGGGGCAGAGCCAGCAGCAGAGCGGGGTCGGGCAGGAAAGATCCACCGGACTGACCTGGGTGTGCGACGCAGGTGCGCCAGCAGCTGTGGCCAGATCCCAGGTGTGGAGAAGCGAGCAGACCCACTGAGGGCTGACTACAGTAACACATTCGCACACAGATAAACCAGCGAAGGAGCTAGCAGTAAGACGTACCGCACAGGCCCCAGCAGCAGGAAGCAGCAGAGGGGACTGCCATTCTCCCTCTCTGACCCCGCCCCCACATACAGCGTCACAACCCAGCAACCTGGGTGGCCCCACCCTGGTGAACAACTAAGGCTCCACTCCTCATAAGTAATAGGCATGAACAGATCAAAACATGGTTCAAGAACAACTCAGAGCTCCAGAGCCCATAAATCTAAGTGATGAAGAAATAGCCAAACTTTCAGATGCACAGTTCAAAATAATGGTGATCAGGATGCTCCCAGAACTGGTTGATTTTAGTCACAAATTAGAGGAACATATGAAGGCTAAATTAATTGAAATGAATGGAAATGTACAGGAAACCAATAGTAATGGAAAGGAAACTGGGGCTCAAATCAAAGGAATGGACCAGAAGGAAGAAAAAAATGACTAAACAGAAAAGGATGAAGAAACAAGAATTCAAAAAAATCAGGAGAGGCTTAGGAACATTCAGGACATCTTTAAATGTTCCAACATCTGAATTATAGGGGTACCAAAAGGGGAAGAGGAACAGCCATGAGTGGAAAACTTATTTGAACAAATAATAAAAGAGAACTTCCCCAATCTGGCAAAGGAAATAGACTTCCAAGAAATCCAGGAAGCTCAGAGAGTCCCAAAGAAGTTGGACCCAAGAAGGAACACACCAAGGCACATCATCATTACATTAGCCAAGATTAAAATGAAGGAGAGAATACTAGAAGCAGCAAGAGATAAGGGGACAGTCACCTACAAAGGAGTGCCCATCAGACTTTCAGCGGATTTCTCAAAAGAGACCTTACAGGCAAGAAGGGGCTGGAAAGAGGTATTCCAAGTCATGAAATCCAAAGACCTACATCCAAGATTGATCTATCCAGCAAAGCTTTCATTTAGAATGGAAGGACAGATAAAGTGCTTCTCAGATAAGATAAAATTCAAGGGGTTCATCATCACCAAGCCCTTATTATATGAAATGTTAAAGGGACTTATCTAAGAAAAAGAAGATAAAAAAGATGAACAGTGAAAGAACAGCAAACTCACAGTTATTAATGACCACACCTAAAACAAAAGCAAACTAAGAGGACAGCTAGATCAGGAGCAGAACCATAGAAATGAAGATCACATGGAGGGTTAGCAACAGGGGAGTGGGAGAAGGAGAAGGGGGGAGAAGATACAGAAAATAAGTAGCATAGATGGTAGGTAGAAAATAGGGAGGAGGGCAAGAATAGTAGGGGAAATATAGAATCTAAAGAACTTGAGACACATGGTCATAAACTAAAGGGGGGAGTGATGGGGGAAGGAGTGTTCAGGGTGAAGGGGAATGAAGGGGAGAATAGAACAACTGTAATGGCATAATCAATAAAATATATTAAAAAAAATTAAAAAACATGTTTTCTGTAGTCTAGGCAGGGAGATGAATGTTCTTCCATTGCCTGCTCACGGTATAATCACTATGAAGAAATAAGATTAGTATTGTACCATTTCCACACACAAAATATTGTTTGCTCCATGTGACTGCCGTTGTATGTGCTTCAGAAGGATAATGGGAAGTGTTTCAAACAAGGTACTGCTCCTTACTGATTCACTGTGAAAATATGATTAGCTCATAGATTCCTTGATACAGAAAGCAGACACAAAGACCTGAATTACATCATCCTGCTATCAATACTGTTCTGCTACATGTTGGGTTAAGCCCTGAGTACTAGATGGTTCATGGTGCCTTTTTCTTACAGCAAGTCAGGACTTTCAAACAAGTATTTTTGCCTCAAAACCAACCCATTAGTTGCAAGTTCTATTCCAAAACTCCATGGCATTCAGAAACTCGGAATAATGTCCCTCTATCTCTTCTGATTTTCTGTGGGTGTCAGGCTAATTTCTGGACCATCTGGGGATGGCAGAGCCTAGAGAAGGCAGTAGATGGTTTTAGCCATTTCTGGGCTTAAATTGTACCAGTTTGGTCAGTCCAGATTGAAGAAGAAAAGGAGGAGAAAGAGAAGAAAAATTATCTTTCTTACTATTCAAATATATAAAATTCTAAGAAAAGGGTCTCATTGGCTTTGTTTGGATTACATGCTCACTCTTTAGACCAATCACTATGACCAAGAGACGGTAAACCCTGAGTAGTTAATTCCTGGACACAAACCCATCCAGTGTCCTGGGAAGAGGGTACTCTGACTAGTGGATCATCCAAAACCATATGAAATGTGAGAGGAATGGTTATCCAGTGAAAATAGGGCCCTATCATCAGACAGGGTTGAAAGTTATACCTGGAAGACAGAAACAATAGGTGGCCTCTACCATTTCAAGTACTTTTATTATAAAATGGAAGACTGGGTCCTCTTTTATAATGGCCTTTGATTCCAAAGTTAGAAATAAAAGGTTTTTCTCAAATCAACAATCTCAAATAGTCCGGCTTCTTCTACCAGATGAGCCAAGGAGAATGAGGAATACATAAGGGCCAGTCAGGTTGCTCTACCACTTCTGTCCAAATTCTATAACTGTTCAATACAACCTTAATGAATTCAGTAATTGATAAACTTTCTAACTTAAATACAACATTAAAGGGGAAAAAGTACCCTTTGTCAAGTTGTGCTCAATGCTGAGTGCCTGCATTTTCATGTACTAGTCATCATTTCACCCTTCCTTAAAGCACATTCTTTTTATTTATTTATTTATTTACCATTTCACCATTTCATCTGAAGTTACTGATGAAAGTTGCCTACAATAATTCTAGGGAGTTTTTATCATTAGTTTTATTTTTCCTAGCTACCTAAATCTGAATTTTGGAGTCTTTGTCTGGAGCAAAATTAATCATAACCATACTGCCATTTTTAACTATTACTTATTGAGTACTGAGTCTATTTGACATCAATATTCATGCCAACAATTACTATCTTCTCCACTGTACAGTTGTGGAAGCTCAGTTCTACAGAGCTCAAAGGCTTGCTCAAGGTCAAGCAGCCGGGAAGGGCAGAGTCTGGAATCAAACTTTTCTCTATTCACTGTCAAACTCTGTTCCTAAATCTTATACACTCTAATCCTGCTTCCTGTGTGCCAAGCACTTAGACTCTTCCAGGCATTTTGATGGACACAACCCATGCATGACCTCATTAAGTCCTTACTTCACACTTGGCAGATAAGGATTTCCCTCCCCATCTTATTGTTGAGACAACTGAAGCTCAAACGAATTAATCACCAGACCTCGTTACCTAATAATTGCTAAAGAAGCTCAGATCATCTCATATCTGAATATTTTACTATCATTTTGTTATGTTTTGCTCAAAATAGTCTTAATGAGCACTCTGGCTACAAGTCATCTCATGGTAATAAAGGTTTAAAAAGATACTGAAAAAAAGTCATCCGGTAAGGGCAAGAACTGTTTTTATTCCTCCTGAAGGTGGCGGTTCCTTTTGGCACTGGGTATTGCTACTCCTGTCACATTCAAAGTAACCTACCTTGTCTTCTCAGATGTCATAAGAGCAGATTTGTGGAAGCAGAGAGTCATATTAACAAGAAAGGATGAAACTGCAAGGTTCAAAGAACTAATCTCTTGCTACCTTACTGTTAAAGCTCCTTTAACAACTGTAATGGCATAATTAATAAAATATATTTAAAAAAATAAATAAAATCACAGACCCCTGGAAAAAACCATGATTATGTGTATATATACATGTATGCATGTGTGTGTATTCATTATGCATGCAGTATAAACATATGCATGGAAGTCTAAGAACAAAAATAAACACTATTAATTTATCACAAACACACAAAAATATTAGATGTCAGAGGACCATGCAACATGAGTATCCTGGAGTCCCTTCTACTGCCTTGCACTCTCCTTTCTTCTTTTTGGTGGTATTTGGTGGTATCCCTCTAAACTCTTACCATGGTCCCAGCTCCATTCTAGAAGAGTAGCTCAATAGCTCATTCTAATTTCTACCTTTACATCCATCTTGGTGGTCATAGCAGGTTACCCTGTGCCAAAAAAAGGAAGGTGGAAGTTCTTCAGTTTCTTCAGACTGTACCTTCTATGAAACAAACAAACCTTTTTTCTTCATATTATTACCTATATACCCGTTGCTTAATTTCAATGAATATTCTAAACAACATATCTGACTCGTAAGGAATGTGAGAGGGTAAAAGAGAGAAGGAAATCCCATTTTGCTTAAGATATTTTTGTTAGTGAAACATAAGCCAGTAAGAGGGCAACTGAGTAGAGTCGAAGCCCAGATGCTTTTGGTCAGTGGAGTTAAACAACTTCCATCTCCATGTGTATCAATTTGGATTAGAATGAGATGTTTTGGGGTACTGAAGCAAATTCTCTCATACTTGTATTCATTTGCATCCTGTGATTTCATCGGGGCCAACAGCCTTCCAGATGAAAAATATTTAAACTCTGTTAATATTGAGGTTGCAATATACCTGACTGAGAATTGGGGAGCCTAATGGGAGTCAGATTTTGACTCCTATTAGGGGATGTGCCAAAAATAGAATTCACTGTTAAGGAAGACTATACAATGAGTTAGACTAGTAACAGCACTGTAAATGATAGATGAACATTGGTTGTGGATATGACAAATAGCCACACTTGTCTCAACTCATCCACCCCAGTGAAATAAGTCTGTGGATGTGTGTATTTGTGTGACTTTCTAAAATTATAGCATCTGGGGACACTGTCAACTCCACTATGGGACATTCCCCACCCCCAACACTTAAATCTTATCTTGCAAAGACATCTGTGCCTGGGTGAAAAAATGAAGACCTATACCAACAACTCAGCATCAACAGTGATGGCAGCAGGTAGTGTAAGTGGTACTCGGGAAAGGGATGTAAGGTGACTTTATTGAAATGGGTCCACTTAGGTCCTTGGCTTCAAAGTTAGTGCTTGACTAGCTTCAGCACTTCAGTGAAAAATCTTTATTGTTACCACTCAACACTGGAGCTCATATAACTTTCTAGAAGATTCCCTGACCTCCAGTTCTGGCAATTGAGTGGAATTTACAATAAGCATTGTTCACTGAATAAGAATGAAAATACGGAGTTCTAGATTTACTTGTGTTTTAATGCCCACCGGCTAACAAACATCAGGAATATACCAGTAATTGAAGAAGTCGGGTTCATTCTCCTAGCAACAAGGGAGAACACACATCATTTGGGAACCATGGGCATCTCAGTAGGAGGGTGTCAGAACTTATTACAAGATACGGGTTTATGCTAGCTTGTTTGAAGGAGGGTTTAGGAAGGCAGGGCTTTGCTCTGTTTTGGATCCTACCAGGAAGCATGGGTAATCCAGCAAGTCAGAATATTTATAAATCTTATCTAATGACAGGAGGAATGAAGTAAGGCTTAGTTATAATTGGTAAAGAAAGAGCAGTCACTCATATTAGACAGCAGTAGGGAAATGTTTGGTCATTTTTGTACTTTGGACAATGCCCACATTTTTGTCTGACATGACTATGGAGTGATGTACTTTTTGGCTCGGTCCACTTCAGTCAAGAGTTGCTTTGTATGATTTCCTAAATTGTCCATGTGTAACAACAACAATGACTCACCAAGACCTAGTTGTGAATCGCAGACTAGTTTCCACATAATCTGTTCTTTATTGGTGATGACATTAGCTAAAGTAGTTGAATTCTAACTTGAACAACTTCAAGTACAGCATACACAAGGTCTGTCTGGAAAAAGTCCATCAACTGTTAATATAACGAGAATGGTCTGCACGACATCTATGTAACCTAGTAGCCAAGGAGAGTGGACTGGAAACCACATGTGTGAACAATGATGACTTCAGTGTGCTAGTCACTGGGGGCAGTAGAAGCCATTAAATGAGCATGTGCACTGTGTATGGCCATCACACTCAAAATGACAGAGAGTAGAGCAAGGAATCTCCATCGAATTTTTTTGTGTGAAGCTTGAACATTCCTCTGTAGAAACTATTCAGATGATTCAGAAGGGCACAACTATGGGTAACTGGTGATTGGAAGCTTCATCATGACAATATGCCTGCTCATGCATTACATCCCACACAGAGTTTTTGGTGAAACATCACAAATAACCCAGGTGACTCAGTTCCCCTACAGCCCAGATTTGGCACCCTGTGACTTCTGGCTTTTCCCAAAACTAAAATCACCTTTGAAAGGGAAGAGATTTCAGACCAGTGATGAGATTCAGGAGAACACAACTAGGGAGCTGATGGCAATTGGGAGAACTGTGTGAGGTCCCAAGTTGCCTACTTTGAAAGGAACTGAAACTTCATTGTCCTATGTACAATGTTTTGTACATCTTCTTCAATAAATGTCTCTATTTTTCATAGTGTGTGGCTGGATACTTTCTAGACAGGCCTTGTCCTATTCATTGGCAGTAAAGGCAACCAAGTAGAATTCTTTATAAAAATGTTGCATCTAAGAAAAATGCATCCAAGTAATCACTTCCAAAGTGATTCCTGGCAAACACACAGGCATCCAATGATACTGAATTTCCTGTGCCTATGCAGGTGGGGTTTTAGTGAATCTAAAAGTTAATGTGAAACCTGAAATAAACACATAGGTCATGACAACTATGTGTACATTAAATTATTTAAAGAATGTTAGAGAGCCTTCCTTCACATTAAATTCTTCATTGTAGTTAATATAAAAATATTTGTCTGCTATTGCTAAAAATTACTGAATGCATGACAACACTATAGTGGACATCTGCTTTTGGCTGCCCATCATTGAACCACCTCCTTCCAAGAGGACCCAGAGTTTCCTTTGGCAAACAGTCCCTCCCCTTACCCAGTATGGGTCTCAGTGGGACCTCACTCCCAGTCAATCAACATATTTTATCTTCTTGGTTGCAGTGATTGGTTTAAAAACAGACACAATTCAGCCTTAAGCCAATTAGGATGCATGCTGTCTGACCATAGTGATTGGTAGAGATAAGTATATGGCCTCATTTGATGCAAATAAAGGTGAACTTTGGGAATTTGGCTCAGTATGCTGTAATTGGTAATACTATAAAAACATGAGGCTGAGAATGCTGCAGCAACTGTTGTGAGCTCAGGAAGAGCCCGTCTAGGGAGTAAGCCATCCTAGAGGAGGTTAGTGCGGAAAAAGTTCTCGACAACAGTTTTTGAGTTCTGGACGAAGCTGGATCTACACTGGGTTGCTAAGCTATATAAACCAATAAATAATCAATCATTTATTGTTTGAGCCAGTTTCAGTTTAGTATTCAATCACTTTAAACACAAAAAGTGCTGATAGAATAAACATGCAAGTTAATGGCTTCCGATTTACAAAATATACTCAAAGAAAATTTTTTCTTCAAAATAGTAATATAATAGCAAAATAATAACATGATCACCGAATCAGTGAAAATACCTTCAAGATTCAAAAATTTATATGCCATGATCTATTTTTTTGGTTTTTAACGTTATGATCTAGTTCATATGGAAAATCATCTTCAGAAAAGAAAACTGATGCAATTTCCTCTCCAATGCTAACAATGTTTGAATTACTTTTAACAGTATGTAATAATTTGTTTTATAAAACTGTAGACTATTAGCCCTGGCTGCTGTAGCTCAGTGAATTAAGCGTGGGTCTGTCAACCAAAAGATCGCGGTTCGATTCCCAGTCAGGGCACATGCCTGGATTGTGATCCAATTCCCAGCAGGGGATGCACGAGAGGCAACCATACATTGATATTTCTCTCCCTCTCTCCTTCCCTTCCCCTCTAAAGATAAATAAATAAAATCTTTAAAAAAACTGTAGACTATTGTTAAACTGTTTAAGGTTTTTTGAGAAAGTACGAAAAAGATAAGTTTCCTGAAAGAATTTATAACAAATTTTATCTTCTGTCCTTTTAATGTTCAGATTCACTTATTGCATACTTTTGACCCTTCAAAAGTTCTCAACACTAAGCTTTTTGTTTTTACCTTAAATTATAAATTTCACTGTATTTTCACAGAACTATGACAGAGGAATACTTCTTTAAAGATCAGCATATATATATATATGCGCACACATATATATATTTCTATCATAATACTTGAAGGAAAAGAACCATTAGCTGTAATACTCAATCAAACCACATTCATATAAGGCTCTGATACAAAAAAATTTATTTTGCTTTTGTTCCTATTGGGGGTGGGTAGTATATTATTATTGTAGCCTTTGAAAGAGCCTGCGTACTAAAATTGTATTCAAGAATATCAAATTAAATTTCAAACAATCCCACAGGAAAATGTAATAAGAGTGCACAGGCAAGCTTATCTATGAATTATACATTGTTTTTCATTAAAATGGATCATATACTCCTCCTCTGTTTAAGCATAATTCTTCCATCTGCATTCTATATCCCATTCACTTCTTCTTTCAGCAATTATTCTTTCTCTTTATCTGTATCTTCAAAATCCAAGTCTCTCCCCTTGGGAACAGATAATAGTTAATAACTCTGTAAACTGTTTAACACTCTAGTTATTGGAGTTTTTCTACTCCCTTCACTATCAAATTTTTTGAATGTTGTATTCATCTGCTGACATCACTTTGCTGCTTGCTAATCACTCCTCAGTCTACTGGAATCTTTACAAAAGTAATTTTTCAGAGATCAATGTAGATCTCCAAGTTACCTTTCGAACCTTATCCTGACATCTTAGAAACAAACATTTGCTGACCTATTTCTCTTTCATGAAAGACTCTTTTACATCATTGGTATGACAATTACTGAATATATGTGGTCTCTCCTCTACTTTTTTGACGGCTTCATCTTGATCCTTTAACCCACATCTACTTGCCATTTCTGCCCAAGCCTTCTTTTCTTCTTACTCTATACTACAGATGGCAAACACAGGCCTGTGGGCCGAAGCCAGCCCTCCACCTTGTTTTATCCAGCCCAGCACCGTGTTTCTATCCAGCGGCAGTGCCGAGCTCCTTGCTCCTAGTTAAGGAGTAGTTACATTTATACAGTCCTAAAATTACACTCAGCCCTTTGAGGGCGACTGCGAGGCCGACGTGGCCCCCAGGGAAAATGAGTTTGACACCCCTGCTCTATACGGTCTTTCTAGTTTTTCTCTCCCAGTATCCTCAGTTCTTAATTACTATCCATATTTTGACTATTCCTAATTCTGTATCTCTGACCCAAATCTCTATCCTGGACCCTAGAACCATACAGCTATTCAATAGCTCCAATTAATTGTATGTCTCATGAAGAACTCAAATTTAACCCATGCAAATTTAACTTACAATTTGCTCTTCCTCATGAATAACCCCACCTTTCACCCAGTTACCTGAGGACTAAACTGTGATTTGTTCCTCCAGTCCTCCCTGTCCTTTATCTCTCACACTCAGTCAACCACCAGCAGGGCCTGTGAGTCAAGCCTTTGTCTGAGCTGCAATATCACTGAAGGACGTCGGGCAGTGAAGGGACAAGAATGTGTTTGTATAGCAGAAAGATTACTCTAACTACACAGTGGAGGATGGAGTGGAGGTAATCACAGATAGGAAATTATTTTCACCTGAACTGAGGTAGAACCCATGGAGGAAAATGACACTGTGATGAATGTTACATGTCAAATATAAAAGCAAACACATTGAGGAGTGTTTTTTTTAGACAAAGTGTTAAACTAAATATACTAGAAATGACAAATATGTTTTCCCACTACATCATCCATTTAGAAAATCCCTTGCAGCTGTGTTTACATCTATAATCCTGTACTATCCCCTCTTTGCCCTCCCCTCAGCTGATTGGACCACTTGTGGATACACCGATTTCAGAAAACTTTACCATAGCCTGGGTTAAAGCCATCAAGGCCTTTTCTACCACTTGCATGGGAAGAGGACAGCCGACCAGTCTCTACTGGGTTCTCAATGTGCTTATTCTGTTCAAACAACAGCGTTTACATTTGATAATGACTTTTTGAGTTCTATATACCCAATACAATCTCAAACACATATAATATCAGAATGTGTGAAACAATCTTTAAAAACTTAATGCCTTTAACTTAAACCATTGACTTTTTAGAAACCCTAGAGAAATAAATTTTCAAATAGGGCAAAGATTTGGAGGGAACAATGATATTCTTTCACCACTAGGTTATTTACAATAGCAAAAAATTTAAATAGCAAAAATCAGATGAACTATATGGTCATCAGTAGAAGATTGCATAAGGATATATATGAAAATACTAACAATGTTTATTTCTATATGGTGAAACTGTAATGATTTTATTTCCTTTTGCATTTTTCAAGTTTTCTCTACTAAGCATGTATGCCTTTCCCAATTAAAAAAAAATTTATAGTGTTAATAGAAAACTCCACTCACTACTTTAACTAACTAAAAACTCAACATCCCAATAATAGGATAAACTCATATTACGTATCTCCAAAATGGACGCATTACATCACTTAGGTGGTGGTTGTTCCCCCCTGCAAATGTTTAATTTGGTCATGAGGAAATAATTAGACAATACCCTCCATACTGAAAGGTATTCTACTAAACAACTGCCCTGATTCTTCAGAATGTCAATGTCTATATATTTTTTAAAAATTGTTACAGATTAAAGGAGACTAAAGTGACATTTCAACTAAATATGAAGTATGGTCCTTGATTGATTCTTTATAGAAAAATATACTTTTTAGAAGAACTATAGATATCTGAATGTAGGCTGTATATCAGAATATATTATTGTCCAGTATTAAATTTCTCAAGTATAAAAATGATATGGAAATGTGATCTACATGTGCTGTTATGGTATATAGTGATATGTAGAATATTATCCTTGTTCTTAGGTAATATATGCTATTATGCCATGTATTGGGCTGGCCAAAAATTCAAATTTTTTTCATAAAAGACAAATTTTTCATTTTTACAAATAGCTTTATTGATTTAGATAGTTTGAGTATGCTGGCTATCTCCTGTGTGGTATAACATTGATTGATTGTTCTCAGTTAATGTCTTGATTTGGTTGCTGTCAACCTCAACTGGTCTACCTGACCATGGAGCATTGTCCAGTGAGAAATTTCCAGCACAAAACTTCACAAACCACTTTTGACACTTTTGATCAGTCACAGTACCTTCTCCATACACTGCACAAATATTATTTCTGTGTTTTATTTGCATTTTTACCTTTCTTGAAATAATAAAGCACAATATGGCAAAAATATTGTTTTTTTGTCTTCAATATTGAAATGACTACACAAAAATACACCAATTTCAATACTTTCTTTAATGCTCACTGATATGACAGCTGTCATGATACAATCTAACAAAATTGTTTCAAATAAAGTTAAAGACAACTAAGAACTACTAGTACCATCTTACAGAATAAAAAACAAATTAACTTTTGGCCAACCCAATGTTTCGTACTAAAGTGTCATGATGCCTACACCTTAACTTTAAGAAGTTCAGCTAAAATACATGCACACACACGCACCCACTTACTGTTTACCAGTGTTTCCCAAGCTGTATCTAAGGAGCCTTTTAAAGACAATTTTTTCCTAATTACCTCACTTACTTTCATATTTTTTTAAATTGTAGTAAAAACACACAAAAAATTGCCATCTTAAACATTTTTAAGGTTCAGTAATTGTTAAGATGTTTACATTTTTGGGCAACCTTCAGGGGAAATTTTTCATCTTGCAAAATTTAAGTCATGGTATACTCTTAAATAATAGCTTGCCATTTCTTCCCCCTAACCTATTCCTTGTCAACCACCATTCTATTTTTTGAATCTATGATTTTGACTGCTCTGAATACCTCATATAAGTAGAACCATGGTATGTGTGTATATGTGTGTGTGTGTGTGTGTGTGTAAGATTCAGTTATTTCACTTAGCACAATGTCTTCATGGTTCATCTATTGTGTAGAATGTGTCAGAATTTCCTTCCTTGTTAAGAAGGAATAATATCTCATTGTTTATATATGCCATATTCTGTTTATCCATTTATCCATCCATGGACACCTGGTTGCTTCCACCTTTAAACTATTGTGCATGTGTGTACACACATCTCTTCAAAACCCTGCTTTCAACATTTTTGGACATATACTTAAAAGTGGAATGGCTAGGTCACATGGTAATTCTATTTTACTTTTCTGAGCAACTGCCATACTGTTTTCCATATATGCTGCATCATTTTACATTGACACCAACCATTGACAAGATTTCCATTTCTCCGCATCTTTACCAACACTTGTTATTTTCCTTGTTTTTGATAGTAGCCATCTTAATGGCTATAAGGTAATACTTTAATTTGCATATCCCTAATGATTAGTGATGTTGAGCAACTTTTTGTGTGCCTATTGGACAGACAGTTGTATATATCCTTTGGAGGAATGTCTATCAAATCCTTTGCCCATTTTTAAAATAAGGGTAATTGCTTTTGCTATAGCTGAGTTGTAGTTTTTTGTACATTCTGAATATATACATTATCAGATATGTGAATGGCAAATACAGGGTGAGATAAAAATAGGGTCAGAATTGTGAGTACATGAAACTATTTATTCTTGCATTATTATTTATTAATTATTATATATTTTACATGAACAATTGTAAACCTAATTCTGCCTCCCCCTGTATTTCTTTGCATTCCATAGGTTGCTTTTTCACTTTGTTGATGGTACCATTTTATGCACAGAAGTTTTACATTTTGATCTAGTTGATGCGTCATTTTTTTAAACTATTGTTGCCTGTACTTTTTGTGTTATATCCGAGAAATCACTATCATATCCAATGTCATGAGATTTCTATGTTTCCTTTGAAAACTTTTGTAATGTTAAGTTTTACATTTGGGTCTTAAATCTATTTTGAGCTAATATTTTTTGTATAATATAAAGTAAGTGTCCAACTTAATTCTTTTGCATGTGGATACCTAGTTTTCTACAGCTTTCTTATTACAAGTCTGCACTAAGGGACTTTTTAGGTTAGGGATAATTATGTAAGAAAAACTTGCTACCTAGATTTAACTTAACTTTTTTTTGACAAAAGAAGAGCATTTTATGTCATTTTAAAACAAATTGGTATTAAACATCAATTCATTTCATCTTTTCAAAGATGTATTCTACAAATATGTTCATTTTTCTAAACTTAAGTGGGTACAGTATAAAACTTATATTTGGGAAAGTATTCGTACCTAAATATTCAACTACTGGAACATCATTTTTTTCTGGAAAAAAATCTTCAAGTAATATCTGGTTTTGGAAATTTCCACTATATGCATAAATTTTTAAGTATTTGCTCATCTAAAAGTAGAGGCAAGAAAAGTCTTTGTAGAATCTCTTGACACAAGAGAAAAAATAATAAACTATTCAAGAAAAAAACTAAAAATGGTAAAACCCTCAAAAACCTTCCCCGTAATATATCTTCTTTAAAAAAAAAAAAGAATATCACTATTCTCCAATCAGAAGTCAAATGGATGACTCCAGTATCACTAATTTTTTTGACGAGCTTAAAACTATGAAACAGGTACAGTTTTTAAATCATTCTATCAATTTGACATTATCGTCACATATCAAGTTTTTCCTAGTGGAAAAAGAATAAAATAATCCTCCAACTATTAAACATTTCTAGATTATGGTGTAACAAAACAAATTTTCATCATCAACCCAACATTTTTTCTTCCCATTATGTTCAATGATTCAATTATAATCTACAACTAAAATATAAATTACAACTATATTGCGGAGAACTCTACAATTTTAGTTCAAAAGAATACTATTTCTTGCAAATCTGTAATTATATCATCTTAATTGAATAACTACATCGGCACACACAGTTTCCAGCTTTTAAAACCTGTTTCTAGTCTATTCCATTTTAAACACCATCCAATATCCTTTAATATTAATACAGCACCAAACTACTTTCTTATAGAACAAAGACAAGCACTTTAGAGCTTGTAAAGTGACTAATTCTTAATGTTGTCAAGTTAAGCAATTTAATGTAATTACTACATTAAAAATTGTAGCGATTAGAGAAACTATTTTAGTGTCATTTATCATGTACATAAGTAATTTGGCTTAAGCAAAGTTGTTTAGGCAGGCTGGCTCTTTTTTGGGGGGAGTGGGGTGATGGGGTACAGAATTTTAGTAGCCATTCTTGAAGTTAGAGCTAAATCCAACTTTTGGGTTATAGCTTGCATTCATCCAAATCAAATAAAACCATTTGATATAATAATATCAGATCTCTTTCAATTTCTGGTTTGGAATTCACATTGTTAAAGTAGTACACATTCTTATTTTGTTTTATAGCTACCACTGTTAATGTTAATGGCAGTTTTCACCATAGACAAAACAATTTTGATCTAGACTGGGCAGCCTTTAGAATTTTCCATTGCCTGGAGAGGCCCTACACCATACTTTTATATAAAAGTCCAAATATAAGCCCAGGCTGCTGTGGCTCAGTGGATTGGGTGCTGACTTTAAACCAGAGGGTTGCTGGTTCGATTCCCAATCAGGACACATGCCTGTGTTGAAGGCCGGGTCCCTAGTAGGGGGCATGTAAGAGGCAACCACACATTAATATTTCTTTCCCTCTCTGTCTCTCTCCCTTCTCCTCTAATAATAAATAAATAAGATCTTTTCTTCTTATTTTTTATTGTTGTTCACGTAGAGTTGTCCCCATTTCCCCCTTACCACTGCCCCCTACCCCAGCCATCCCCACCTCCAACCCAATAAATAAAATCTTAAAAAATAAAAAGTTCACCTGCAAGTCTTCTGAACTTGTTCAGAGTTAAGAGTGTTAGGGAATGATGCAATTGTCCCCTTGGATGATTGTGCCTTAGACAATTATCGTACTTTCTTACAAGGAAATAAGGAGTTTGAAGTAAATGATATTGGTTCTTTTCAGCCTTTAATGAAATAAACAGGTGATTAAAAATAAAAGCACCTGAATAATTAGACTGACTGATATACTGTGATTAATCATTTCAACTCTGTGACTGGTTTTACTATCAATAAATTGATGTTATTAATTCACCATTTTACCTTAATGTATTTCCAGTTGCTTTCCTGTTTTCTCACCACCAAAGCCTATGCCTGTCTTTTAAGACTATATTCATTCTTCATCTCTTCAGTAACTCACACACTTGTTCATGCAGTCACTATTTTGTTATACCAGGTAGAAGGCTGAACTAGATACCAAGTACTAGGGATTCAAGGGTAAACAAAACGGACGTATCCCTGCTCTCTTGAAATCTACAGTCCAAAAGAGGTGGCCAATATTACAAACATATAAAATTTCAATTATTATTTCAATAACTCTAAGTATTATGGTGCTATGAAAACCTATAAATAGGGGTATCTGATCAAGCCAGGGAGATCAGAGAATGCATCTTTGAGAAGGGACCCTTGATCTAAACTGTATAGGACAAATAAGCCTTAAGCAAAGAAAGAAAGCAAAAGTATTCCATGCAGGACAATGGCACAAAGGCTCTACAGTGAAAGCAAACTAAAAGAAAATTCAGTGTGACTGACATAAAGATGGCTGAAGAATGAACAATGAAACTAAAGAGAACAACAAATTTTTTCAGTCATGATAGGGTTAGAAGCAAGGGACTAATATGATTGGACTTGCATTCTGTATAGCTGACTTTGACTGCAGTGTGGACATGGATTTGAAAGAGGACCAAAGTGGTATGTGAATTAGGAGGCTTTTAAATTAGTGCAGGGAAGAGATTCATAAGTAAATCAGGGTACAGGCATACCTATTTTATTGCCCTTTACAGATACTGCATTTTTTACAAATTGAAGACAAGTCCGTTCACAAGTGAGTATCATTTATTGTGGTGATCTGGAACCAAAACCACAATATCTCTAAGATGTGCCTGTATAAATTACAGTGGAGGAAGGGTAGATCAATTTTTTAAATATTTAGATAAAATAGATAGGTTTGGGTAACAGATTGGGTTTAGGAAATGTATTAGTTATCTATTGCTGTGTAAAAAATTACCTTGAAACATAGCACTTTACAATAAATATAATTTTTGTGGGTTAGGAATCAGGGTACAATTTAGCTGAGTGCCTCTGACACGGGCATAATCATAAAGCTGTAGTCACAGTGTTTCCAGGGATGCACACACTTCAAGACTACACCAGGAAAGGATTCACTTCCAAGACCCCTAGTGTGGCTATTGATGGGCCTTAAGTTCTCACTGTATGTTGGTCAGAAACACCTTGCCAGATGAACCTCTTATAAGTAGGGGGCTACTTACAACTCGCTGCCTACAAAGTGAGGACAGAGAAGGGGAAGGAAATCAGAGCAAGGGAGTGAAAGATGGCAAGCAAGAAGAAATTAAATCTCAGTCCTTTTGCCATTTTGTATAAATTAGAAGTGAGTTCCTAGGTCTACTCCACATACAAGAAGATATTAACACACACAAAGAGCAGGCATACCGGAAGGTGGAGATAACCGGAAGCCATTTTAGAAGCTGCCTACCATTTGGAGTGAGGAAACATTGTGGTATTAGCAAGACTGGGAAGAATGAAGAAGGACCTGGTTTGGAGAAGTTTTGTTTTGGATGTTGAAAGACACAGTGCCTTTAATCCAACCAACAAATACATGTTTATAAAATACCTACCATGTGCCACAGATTAAGGGATGCGATATGAAGATGAACACAGAAAAAGTCCTTATCCTCATGGAATTTACCTTTTAATAGCTGAAGACAGATAATAAACAAGCAAACAAGTAAAATTCAGATAGTGGTAAAAGGTAGATGATAACATAGGATAAAGTTGTAGGTTTCTCTTCAGCAATGGTGTCAAAATACCCTTTTCAGAGACCCAAGGAGATTGTTAAAAACCTTAAGATGTCTCCTAGATTCCTCCTGTACTCTCATTGTATTGTTTGCCTCTCTTACAGCATTTATCAAGTGCTGTTTTGTATTATACTGCAAGTTAGCCTTTGTGTTAAGCAAAAAAAAAAAATCCACATTCTCCCCCTGCATAAAAAAAGAAATCTACCCCCTAGAACATGTGAATGTTTCTGCATTTGGGAGAAAAAAAGTGTCCTTGCAGATGTGACTAACTTAAGAATATTGCAATAGGGAGATTACCTTAAATTATCCATGTGGATCCTAAAATGCCATCACAACTATCCTTATAAAAGCACACAAACAAAGGGGCAGTGTGGCCATGGAGTCAGAGATTGGAAAGATGCAGCCACAAGTCAAAGAGCAACACTCACCAGGAGCAGGAAAAGGCAAAGAGCATATTCATCTCCAGAGCCTCGAAAGGAATGCCACCCTGCTGACACTTGATTTTGGACTTCTGGTTTCCAAAACTGTGAGAGCATCTGTTGTTTCAAGCAACCCACCTTGTAGTAATGTTACTTCCTGTCACTGGATTCATGGAATTTATCACAAATTGTAATTACCCGTTTGTTCACTTATCTATATGTCTCACCCCACTAATATGGAAGCTCCAAAAAGATGGGGGCCTTCCCTATGCACCTAGCTCTTAGCATAGTGTCTAGAATTGCATTCCTCAGAATTATCTCTTAAATAAATGAATAGATAAATATATGTCCATTAGATAGCAAGTCTTCTAAGAAGAGACCACTTTATTGACCATAATTCACAAAACTCCCACCGAAAAGCCTTGCAAAAACCTGTTTAACTAGATTTGCACTCTAAAAAATCAGGAAGTCTGGATTCTAGTTATTATACTGCAATTCACAGCTATGTGATAGTCCCACCTTTATCTTGTACACATCTAGTATTTGGGAAAGTGTCAGGGTAAGTTTGTTCTTTATCTGACATTTTTAGTCCTGCTAAGGAGCAAGTCCAGGTAGCATTAATTCTCATACCCTGTACGTGATTCACAGTGCTTGGCATATTGCAGGAAAAACTAATATTTGAGACTTTTGAGGGAATTAGAATATCTGAGTTAAGTCATAACCAAAAGTTGCCAATGCATCCTTAAGCAAATTCCTAATCAATTCTGAACCTCAATATTCTCAACTAACCCTTGCTCCACGGGATTGTGAACCTGTGAACTACATAGCCTATAAGGGCTCCATGAGTGGTACTGATAAGGGAACTCAAGAGTTGGGAAATTTTAGTTTTAGGTAATAGTTAACTATCTTAGTAGTTAAGGCAACCTATTAACTATTATTTCAGAAACTGAAACTATTGTTTCAGGAAGTGAAAGAACAACCATCCTGACTCCAGGAGACCACAAGGAAGTCCACCTTTGTACCCCAGGTGGACTGCAAGCAGCAAAGTGGTATCTGAGCTATTGTGTTCAGGGAGAGACATCCTACTGCCTGAGACACAGATAAAGAAAATCACTCTGGACACAGGACCCAGGCAGAAAATCACCGGTCCACGGATGACAGGATGTTAGGGAAATTGCCAGAGTTCAGCTCTTATCTTATATACCTCTTTCCTGAATTCCAAACCGCTTGCCTATACTTTTTCCCTTGAATTCCAAATCCCTTACCTATACTTTTTCCTCATAAGGCTGGCCTGAAAGGAAATGCAAGAAGGTCTGTTAGGGTACATAACCTGCCATCTTCTCTGATGGGAGGCCATCTGAATAAAGTGCCCATAAAGATTGAATCTGGCCCTGCTTATTTGTTCTGGTAGAGACAGGGCAGCACAAATGCTGGCACTAGCTGTCCGGGTTTCAGTACCTGATTAATAACCCTATGCCACTGACCTAACTCCACCTTGAGTGCAGCATCAGAAAGGAGCTCCAAACCAGCTCCATTACTTCTTGAGCAAGCTATTTCACTTCCCTGAGCCACAGTTCCTTAGCCCAAAACGGACAATAATATCTACCTTGTAAAAGAGGTTCTGACATGGAAACTACATGAAGTAACTGTAGAGTTATACTTACAAAGCCTGGCTCATAATGCAATTACTTTGAGGAAGAAAAAAAAACTTTTTAATATGTGCACTGATCTTGAATAAATACTCCCACTTACTTGGGCCTTCTAAACCAATGGAAGGAGCTGGCAAACCCTATTATTGCCTCAACAAATCCGAGTTTGGGAACCTTCAAACCAAGGCCATGTGAGGGTTTCCTGATTCCATCACTCTTTCCTTCAGTAACCTATCAGTGATCAGTGTTTATAAGCAAGACAGACCAAACGGATATGCCAGGTTTAGAGAAGAATCCAGCAACTGTGGCAGCTCTTACCCCAGGCTAAGTTCAAGTTTTTTCTGCAGACACCGGTCAAGACCTAAAGACAGCGCGTGTAAAGTACTGGGCGGTCCGCCCTCTCTCAGCGACTCCCTCAGTTGCCTGGGTAACGCATGCGTCACCGCGTAGCTTCCTGCGCCTGCCGACCAGAAGCCCAAACAGCGCAAAGCGCGGATGCCTTTTGAACGGATGGGTGAGGCCAGAGTGTAGGCGCTGCTAAGCCCACCCACCTCCACGCCCCTACTCGGAACAGATTCAGCAGGGGCCGGAGCACCAGCAGCAGCGCGCCTTTTTTGTCCGGGCGAGCGCGGGTTATCCGTAGCTCCGTGGCCGGGCGCCCCGTCACGTAGGTTACGCACACAATCCCTCTCCAGGGTCCGCCTCGGCAGCTGCGCCCTCGCACACGGGGCACTCCAGCGGCCGTGACGGTGCTGGTGCGTGTCGGGGGCCCGAGGTGGAGCTGACCCAAGGCTGAGAAGAGCCTGAGCGAGTCAGGGCCGACCACGAAGCCCTACACCCGCCCTTGGGGTTGTGGGGTTCCCGCCCGCCGTTTTCCAGCTGTCTGGGCCACGTTACTCGCTGGAGGCCCAGAACTCCGTGCCCCACAAGCCCTGGCTCCCCTGCGGGAATGTTCAAAAATGAGTACCAGGTAACCCAAAAAAAACGGTCTCCAACCTGTCTGTATAGCTTTCTCGGCTTGGGTAAGGTAGCTGCTGCTCGGGGTGAGGGCAAGGCTCCCCCCAGCCTCCCATATTATCTTTTTTAGGCTTAAGAAGGACTTAATGGATGAGTGTTCTTCATTCAAACAGGAAAAACAAAGAAAGCAAGTAACGACTGGGCTTGTGATTTGACTTTGTTCAGTCTCCAGCTGAGTGGAGCTGCTCAGTGGAACATAAGGAGTGCCTGAGATTCTAATTAAAATGCAGATCTTAAACCCCAACCAGACTCCTAAATCAGAATCTCCAGGACAGAGCATGAGTTTTAACACACGCCTTGGGTACTCACTGTTGATGCACACCGGTGTATCAGAAGTTATTTAGGAAAGAGTGAATGAGTGAGCACATTGAATGGGTTAAACCTAGAATGAAAACAAGCCCTGATCTATATGCTATTTTCTCCAAACCTGGGAGTCAGTGATTCTCAAACACAGGGGTATAGTAGGATCACTTAGGATACTTGTCAAAATACAGATTTCCTGACTCATGCCAGATCTAGTTAATCAAAGTCCTCGTAGATGGGGCTAGTTTATTTGCCTTTGTAACAATTACTCTCCAGTTCATGCTAATTCAGGTAATCCAAAGATATGGGAAAAAACTGATTCTGGGTCTTCCTAGAGTGTCTCAATGCCTGACCTGTTTTCCTCACTTCACTGGCATCTCCCTTCCTGCTTTTCCTTTGTCCTTATCTTCTGCACTCCACCTCTGCCTGAGGTCACACTCTCAACTTGCAATATTTTCCATCCTAGTCTTACTGGTAGAATGAACAACTTTGTTGCTGTGCCAGAACAGTCCTCCACTGGTCTACAACGCTTTGTCCCTTCTATCTTTTCATCAGAAGTGCCTTCTCGTGAGTGTCCTGATGGTATTTTGCAGTTCTCTTTCTTCCATTCCAATTGTCAGAATGGTTTCAGAGCGTTTAGGTAGAATATATTGTTGTATTGGAAAGCATACTCCTACTGTGGGAAACTTGGAAAACAGGAGAAAAAGAAATGGGGAGTGGCCGTTTTCTATCTCACCAGGCATAAGGATTTTTCTTTTTAAAAAAGCAACAAAATAAATACTGCCTTAAATTTAAAATTCATAGTGAAATATGACCTGACCCCAGGCACTAAAGTGATTCCACACACAGTTTGCACATATACTGCCCAAGGAAGAAGTGATTATGTCTTAAGTGATTATGTCTTAACACTCAGAAGCAAAAGTAGCTTTATGTTATTGAGAAAAATTAAAAGCTAGACATTCTTTACAAATATCAGACAGATTTGTTCATGTGATGCCTATATTTCAAACAGGCCAAAAAAGAAAACCATATTTAGTCTTTATTTCAGATTTTCAATGTCTTGCAATAAATTCTTCCTCAAAGATAATCATCTTGTTTAATTTCTCCCCTTTACTGTGAAAGGTGATGGAAATATAGTCATGTATTTAGTGTTTTTGCATAAGCATTTCTCTCCATGTTCTTCTCAGGTTTATAGTAGAAACCATGTAGCATATCTATAAATAAGATTCTCTATTTTTCTTATACAGATTTTATAGATTTCCAAATTAATATATATTAAATATACACAGTGGGGTAAAAGTAGGTTTACAGTTGTGAGTCTGAAACACAGAGTTTATTCTTGTATCATTGTTTAATAATTACTCTATTTCCATATTAACAACTATAAACCTATTTTTGCTTCTCCCTGTCTAAAAAAATTCTTAGGAATGCTCAAAATAAGAGTCATTCTTCCTTTCATTCGCTCCCAAACTTTTTTACTGACCAGATGAAACCACCATATTTTGCTGTGTATAATGTGCACTTTTTTGTTCAAATTTTGTAGGGAAAAATAAGGATGTACATTATACATGGGTAGTATCTGAAATACCTTGTATCTGTTCCTGTGTTTTGTAATTATTTGTTACATAAAAGTTCTTGTACCATATGTTAAAAAATAAATGCTATAATTCAATTATTATACAAAAAACACACAAATATCTAAATATAAACAAATAAATAATTAAATTAAAACAAAAGATCTTTTTCCTAGAAGTTCGGGCTGAAAACAAGGGAGTGCATTATACATTGCAAAATATGGTATTAATTTGCCCTTTATTGAATAATTATTGTTGGCACTGTTGAGCTTTTGCTATGTGTAAGGTATTGTGCTTGATGGTTTATATTTACTATTCATTTTGCAGATGAAGAATCAAGAGGTTAAGTAACTTCAAGGTCAGGTAGTTAATAAATGGCAAAGCTGGTATTGGAACTTAGGCTCGTATGACTAAAAATCTTGAAATGAAAGATTATTATCAGAATTTATTAGTCTGGGTTAAACAGGATGTTTTGTAAGCAAGATCTATATATGTTAAATCAATGGCCTTCACACTAAGAGACTGTAGGTTTCTATGACACAATTATTTAATGTTTATCATGATTTGAAAGCAATACTTAAAACAAATAATCCAGTGTGAATTGAATCGGGCTAGTTACAATCAAGGTATAAAGTAGGAATAATAACAGGGATTGTGTTTCCTCCCAGATCTACTTACCTGACAGAAGCCTGAACAGTGGTTGTCGACTATGTGGTGGGTTGTATCTTCTCCTTAACTGTGTCTTCCACTTTAAATATTTCATTTTTGTTTTCCAGGGGGGTGCATTTGTTGAAATCTTCAGTGCTCAGGGGAAAAATCCTGGAGCAAAATGGAAGATTCTTGGCAGTCCATCTGTGATTTGGAAAGTAAGTATGAGGAATTAGAGCCACCTAAAACCTGGGAAGAAATGACTGATGGTTATAACAAAAGGGGTTTGATCAGTTTTCACAGTTTTGCCTGTTCCTTCACTCCAAACTCCTTTCATGACATTGTTGGCTGCAGTTCTCCCAGACAGCAGTCCTCGGTTGTTTAAGACTTAGGCACCCAGCTCACAGCCCTTCTCTGTACACCAAGCCCTGCTGTTGTTTTAGGTGATCTCAGTATCTGTGAGGAAAATCTCTCCAAACCCTTAGCTTCTTAGTTTCTTTATTTCTTCATTTCTAGTGACTTCTTCCACTCTACTTTAGCACCCATTCCCGCTGTCACACCCTGTACCTCATCATCACAAACTCTAGGGCCTCTGAAATTACTGAGGCATCAAGACATCCCTCTTTGACCCCAATCTTCAATTCTTGAGTTGCTTGCCCAGTTACTCCCACTGTGTTTGTTCTTCAACCTGTAATTCAGATGCTTAGGCCATTGGCTATTTTACTTTCCCTTGTGTTTGGTTTTATTTATGTATTTTCCCTGTCCTCACTTCCTTTTCTCTCCAGCCCAGAATTCATAGTCCATGATTTCAATCACTGCCTGGTCAAGACCTTGAATGCCCTTGCTCCTTATCCTTTCATCATCCCCACCTTGCAAACACCAGCCCTTTCTGAATCCTGAGTCATCTGTCTGCACCTGGGCTTCTCAGTATCTTTGGAGAAAATGTCTACAGCCTTTCAGATTGATGATGCTATAAATTCAACCCAAACAGCCCAGAAAGGTCTCCAAAATAATTCTTTCTTAATTGTCTTCAGGTTTTCAACCACCAACTCCTTACCCTCATCCCCAATCCATACCCAGACAGGTATTCTTTACTCACTCACCAGAAGACCTCACACCCTATTTTATGGGGCAAACCAATGCCATCAAGCAGAAACTACTTCAGTTTTCTGCTACCAGATCTAAAAACCTGTGTCCATCTCTATCTTCTCTTTCTGTTCTCTCCTGTACACTCGAGAGAAAAATGCCTTTTTAGGAACTCTGTTCTGTGCATAACTAAAACTACTACTAATTGAGTGCTGACTACTTGCCAAGCACAGCATCAAGTATGTTACATATGCTATGTAATCTATACAATAGCCTGGTAGTCTGTACAAAGGTAGGTACCTTTATGCCCCTTTTATAGACCACAAAACTAAGGCATGGAAAGGGTAAGTGTCTTGCTCACAGATGAGTTATACAGCTTTTACTATGAGTGAGAGATAAACGATGCTCTGAGGGTATACAGCAAAGAAATTAGGAAACGCTTCCCGAGGGAATGACATTTGATCTCTAAAGAGCCAACTAGACACTGTATGGGGCTGGTGGAGAGCAAAGCATTTCAGGGAAATGCGCATACAAAGCCCTTGTGTCAGCAGAGAGCTTAGAATTTTTAAGGCTAGGATTGCAGACACAGGAGAAAAATGCAAGGTAAGAGGTGGGGTTTGAAGAACTGGGCAAGGGCCCTAATGAACAGATCAAAGCTCCAAAAATAGAACTAAGCTATGAAAAGATAGCCAGCCTATCAGATGCACAGTTCAAAACACTGTCCAAGGATGCTCACAGAAATGGTTCAGCCAAAGAACTTACGTGTATGATCCATGGACATGTGGGGGGGGGGGGGCTGTAGGGCAAAGGGGAATAAACAGGAGAAAAATGGGACAACTCTAATAGCATGATCAATAAAATACATTTAAAAAAAGACAAAAACTGGGCAGGGACCAGTGTCTGCAGAGGCTGATGGACTTGGTTGAAGATTTTGGTAAACTGTTAAAAGATTTTAAGTATATGTCCAACTTGCATGTAGATGGAATAAATAATACATTTTGTGTGTGTATATTCATTTCAAATATATAAGAGATGGTATTATGATGGGTATAATAAATTTATTATTAAGGTGTTACTTAATTCTTAGCAGCCATTAGTTTCAGTGCATTTCTTAACATACACAAAAAAGGAGAGTGGGAGGATCTGTGAAATACTTTAATGTGAAAAGGGAGTTTTTATACTCAACAATTAGGAATGTGGTTTATAAAAAGAATAACCATTTACATTACCACTTTGACTCATGGAAATTGGACTCTGATGTTAAGAAGTTTTATCCTGGTTTCTTTTGTTTTGTTTTTTCTGTTTCTCTGACCTTAGTTTTTTATGTCACCTTAATTGTAACACTTTAATTTGTACTGGCTTTAAGTAAATAATACAGAATTTCGAGTTACAGCACTAGTAAAGAAATAGGCAGTGATAAATTTTGTTCTGAACCATCACCAGAAATTAAGGAACTTTCAGACTAGATACAACATAGGTCAGATGATTCATTATACTGTAACAGGTCATGATGTTCAGCCTGTACTATTAGACAGAAATACGTAGATTAGAGGGGAGGAAGGGTAAGTCAGCTCTGGAAACTCATAATTAGTAACTCGAGAATCCCTTAACTTGGACAACTTTTTTTGCTATTTGAAGGTAGAGTGCCTTGGTATAATAGAGGATTTGCCAAGTGGCTTAGTGTGGCTTCTGTATGCCAGTTCCCAGCAAGTGTCAGGGTAAGAGTAGCAAGGCCTAAGTCTATTTTTAAGGCATTTGAATCTGGAACTTGTTTCCTATTCGTTTTCAGCTCCCATTTTATAATAGAAGCCAGATAAAATATACTTCAGTTAATATTGTTTTCATTTCTGTTCTGTAGGAATTTGATAAAGAAGTTAAAAGTTTTGTGTTTGTCCTGGAAGGCAGCAGCCAAACAAACAAAATTCAGTTACCAAAGGAAAATAAGCAGATCCGTAAGTAAGGTTTTTAATATTAAAAGTTAACATTTGATGCTTAACATTACATTTTTAAGTCTGATACAGAGGCATTAGTTTCACTTTCACTGGCACCTGTTGACATGAAATGATAGAATTTTTTTTTAATTTAGAAAGTAACATTATGTCTTGCTTTAAAAAAATATAGTCTGCTTCACTGTTTACTAGAAATCTAGTTGTATTTTTAAGAAGATTTAGAGGTTTATTTAATAGTCATTAATTACAATAGTAATGAATTTATTGAGCACTTACTATGTGCCTGTGACTTTCTAAGCATTTCACATTTAACTTTTAATCCTCACAATAGCTCTTCTATAGATGAGCACACTGAGGATGGATGGTTCCTTGTCAAGAAATCAGGTAGTTAAGGCTGTTGTGAAATAGGCTGTCAGTAGTTCCTAAATTATAGAAAATCAATTTGTGAGAAAAAATTATGTAAAATATAGTATTAAGTGACATATAAATTTATATACCTTAAAAATATTAATATCTAACAAGGATAAATATTAATATGTGTTTTAACAAAAGCCCCAAGAGTGGATTTCAGTTCTTACTTACTTTGGAAATTAGGGTCAGCTTTTTAAGGCAGAAGAAACCCTGAGATCACCTAAATTTAAGATCAGAAGCCTAGTTATTGGCAGAACTGGGATTAAAATTTGAGGCTCTGCTGCCAAATTAGGCTTTGAGTAAACTAATGTGATTTAAGAAAATTATTTTTCAAAATGATTGATCAGATTTTTATCAACTTTGTTCTGTTTTGACTATAGAATTTAGGTGATTTAGCAAATATAAGTAGTCAGTTATTTTTTACACTCATCATTTACTTACTCCTTCCTTCAGTGATTAAGAACACTTACTGGATACTACTGTGTGCCAAGCACTATGAAAAGACAGTTCTTGGTATCTGATTTTCTCACTTCAATTCAGTTTTCTAACTGTTTACAGAATCTGTGTTTTATCTACCATTTCAAGCTACTACATGCATGTTTTAGATTTCTGAGATGTAAACCAAGCCATAGAAGTGATAGATGGGAGGTAATTAATTTTAAAATGGTTTGTCAGTGTTTATTTCTAAAATAAGAAACAGAAAGAATAATCATTGTTAATTTTACTAATTTATTACAATAAAAGAATAATGATTTTCCAATAGCTCCTACTTTCTTAAAAATAACAGATTTGACTTTCTTAAAAATAACATTTGTTTTTTTTTATTTTCATAAAAATTTATGTATGTAATGAGATGAGCTAAGATGATCCAGGGAAACATTTTAATTGTAGATTATTCTTCTTGCAGGAGACACGTTCCATCTTTTTAAAGGATATTGACTTTGTGAGAGAAATATATTTGATTTGTAGGAACATGACTTAACCTAAGCCAATGTTCTCCTGTTTTTTTCTTATTGTTGGCCTGTACGTCCATGCGATGCCCTCAGCATCCGTGAACATGATCACAGTATTAGCAAAGTCAAGTCACTTCTAGTAACATTTCTCAGTTTGCTCGGAAAAATATGTCTCCTCTACCAAACACTCTGTGTCTAAAGACAAGCTCCCATTTCCAACTTTTATCTAAAAATTTTTTTAGAAAAATATTTTTTCAGTGTGTTATAATTGCTTTTTAAATGGGAAGATGATCATTTTAATTGGAAGAAACAGAAGACTCTTTTAATGTATTTCTTGTACAATACTCTGTAATTAAAAATTAATCTGACTCTTCTGTAGCATGTGCAATGCTATAACCAGCGAAACAGTTTATACAGTCTTTAAGATTATGTGTAATTTTTGTATTAATGCTTTTAATATTAATTATTTGTAATTTTTGATAACAGCTTTATAGTTGTTTCTGCTTGTATAAAATGACCTTCTGTGTGAAGTTGTTATGATTAAATTTAAATGGCATGCCTGGAATAGAGAATGGCTTTCAATTAACATTTCTAAATCTAGTTCAATTACCATTATGTATTTCTATTTTGAGAGTAAACACACACTTTATTTATGCAAATTTGACATTAGGTACCCTATTATGTTTTCTATTATATTAAGTGCTTCTGAAGAAAGTTTAACAATGAAATTAAGTATGTTTAACTTTTTATATTAAATGGCAGTATTTCTGAATTACATTTGAGCATCTCTAAATACATCAGTTTTTTTCCTTAGCAACTTATCACATAAAGTGATATTAATGATCACATTGTGCATTTCTTTTGTGTAGGAATCTTGCATCATCTATTTTATAGCCTACCTTAGGATATCTTATACAGTTGCTGTTTAATAAATTTGTTAAATTTGTCACATAAAGACAGGATAACACAAATAGGTTATAATTTCTAAATGTAACCAGTTGGCCTTGGTAATGAGACTTGAGGAAATCATTAACCAGATAAATAAATAAATTCATGCTGCCCTTCACCGTGGAACATGTTATATCAAGTTGAAGCATCTCTGCCACACATAAACATCTATCATTTGAATAGGCTGTTCCAGGACTTTCTATTTGAGGCTTATCTTTGAAACCAGTTTTGCTTTGCCTGTGACATCGGAGCCCACTGGTATGTCTCAGGATCAGCATTCCCTGAAGCCCTGTATTAATCTAAGTTTCAGTTGCTTATCTTTATGAGGTTTCCCCCAAGCCTCCCCCTGCCCCCAATTTGCTATGCTTTTTAAAATAAATCTCATAACTTTCTCTGTTTAAACCTCTTCAGTGGCTTTGACCTTACCAGTCTACTGACAGTGCTCTTGTGAGAGTCAGTCGTGTTCTCTATTCCAGAATCCAATGGCCAGTTCTCAGCCCTCATCTTGCCTAACACATCAGCAGCATTTGACCAGGTTGACACTCTCCTCCTTGATCTTCATTCTCCAGGATGCCCACTTCTAGTTTCCTTTCTGATTCACAGGTCTTCCTTCTGGTTTCCTTTCATAGTTCTTCCTCTTCTCCCTAACTCGACTTAATGTTGCAATGTGCCTGGATCTAGTCCTTGACCCTCTCTGTACTTTTACTCCCTGTTTATGCCATCTCTGTCTTACTCCAACTTATATTTCCAGCTCATACTTCTCTCTCAAACTCAAGACTTGTATTTTTCGGTTGCTTGCTTGACATTTCTACTTGGACAGCTTTTCCCTAGAAATTTCTCATCTTCCAGCAGATACCCCATCTCAGTTCTTAGCAACTTACCTTTCAATTACTCAAACCAAAAACTCTTATATAATATCAGTCTGATTTTTCTTCATTCAGTCCATCAGGAAGATCTTGTTGGTTGTGTTTAAGTTAGATTCATTCTCTGACTACTGCTTCTTGCCACCTCCAATACTACCACCCAGGTCCTAGCCACCATTATCTCATGCTTGGAATACTGCGGTAGTCTTTTAATTGGCCTCCCTGTTTCTGACTTGTCCCCATTGTCCATTTAGCAACTAGAGCAATACTTGTAAGGAACTCCTCTGCCGAAAATGTCCCATCTCTCTCAGAGTAAAAACCAGGGATCCGTCGGATCCTGCAGTATTGGTGCCCTCCTAACTCTCTGTCTTCACCTCCTATTACTCGTTCCCTTGTTCACGCTGCTGCAACCATACAGTTCCCCTCATTGTTCTCAAACGTAGCCTGGTAGGTTGTCACCTTAGCACCTCTGCCTAGAGCTTCTTTTTCCCAAATAGCTATGTGGCTCACATGCTCCCCTTCTTCAGACCTTATCTCTGGCCTGGGCTTTAGATCCTTGCCACACTTTTGACCCCTTTTACCATGCTTTGCTTTTCCCAGTAGCTCTCATCACCATTTAACATGCCATTTATTTATTTAATTGTTTTCTCACCATTACCAGAAAGTAACTGCCACCAGCACAGAAACTTAGTCTATTTTGTTCAACTAAAATAGAGCCTGGCACATAGTAAACATCTACTAACTCTTTGTTGAATAAATTAATGAACATATGAGTGGCTTCCCATTGATTTTAGGATGACCCATGTCCTTCACATGGCCTTGGAGGCCGTGAATGATTGAGTTTCTAGCTATTTGCCAGACTTCTGTCCTGCTGCTTTCCCCCTTCTGTCTTTTCTCTCAGCCCCTTAGGCCTTTTAACTTTACCTACTCTACTATGGCCTTTTTCACTGTACGATAAAGTATTCTCTCTTCCTATAAAATGTGTTCCTCTCTCCTACCCTCATTTCTTTTGCTCAGTCATCCCTGCTTATTCTTCACAGCTGAATTCCAATGTTATTTCTTCAAGAAAACCTTCACTCATCATACTTTTCCCTGTAAGGACCCAGGATTATATGCTGTCAAAGCACACTGACATTCTTCATGGAACTGGCCTATAAATTCTAAGAGGGCAGAGACCATGTCTGTCTTAGTCACTAAAAAAACTTCAACACTGAGACTTGTACATAATAGGTGCCTAATAAATCTTCACTGAATAATAGATCTAATTTAATTTATATAAATAGTCCTGTGACTTGTAACTTAAGTTACTGACCTAGTTTATACATGAAAAGTAAAAGAGCCCAGACAGGTTTTCTAATATGCCCAAGGGATGTGGAATAACCCATAATGAAGGCACAATGTTTCCTGTTGTCTGTATTGAAGTGAGGGGTGTGGGTTAATGCACTGTCTGTGCCAATGCGGTGACAGGAACCAGTAACTAGTTTCAGTCATGCTCTATCGGGGCACTCTTCGGACAGCGTAACACCTGTAAAATGTATCTGCGGGCTACAACTGTCATTTTTTATGATGAAACAACTGTAAACCACTGTTTAAACATTTAATGGTATTTTACCAATTCAATGTGTTTTTAAAATATTCAAAAGAAAAAATGGCCTGATCCCTTAAAAATAGAGGTAGTTTGTCTCAGGAAGAGAACATTGCAAAACTGCAGAAATCTGAATATTTCAGTAAAAAGACTAAATTTTTATGAATTTTATGTACTTAATGGCATTTTTTGACTAACAGTAGTTCCACATTCAGCATTAGAGCGATTTTAAATATAATGTAGACATGGAGAGGTCATGTGAATTTACTAAGCCACTGGAAAAAATATTACCGTAGAGTTTACTTAGCTTTTCTGACACATAGGATCAGTGTATGCCAGATGTTATTAAAGTACTTTTAAAGTGACTTTTTCTTTTTCAGATCATCACCGTATAGTATTGTCATACTTCTTTTATTCTTAGAAGTGAAGCCTTTTGGAAACTAGGGCTTCTATATGGGAGAAAATAGAATTACAAAGGTTTCTTTTTTGAGGGCAAGTGTCTTTCATATCTAAAAATGTTCATACAGAAATGCCCAGTATGTGTAGCTCTTTGTATTTGAAGAGAACAGTGCTGATTCAGTGAGATTTAGCACCTAAATTAGGGGCTTTTTTGTAAAGACTGCATTGCATTTATCCTGGTGCTCTCTCAGCTCTATTTACAGAGGCCATTGTGCAGTGGAAAAATACCATAGAGCCAATCAATGGAAGATGCGAAAGGGATTGATTAACGATGGTTTATTTAGGTTGGCCTCATTTTGATATCTAATTTTGGTTTCGTAGTCCAGGACCCTGGTTGTTCCCCTGGCTTTTCCATAAATATGGTACAATCTGATTCTTAGAGAATGTTCTAAGGTCAGAGTCTGTTATGCCCTGTTTTTATTACATTGCTTACTCCACGGATGGCTCTAAGCTCAGTATTTTAAGCAAAAGTTATCTTTGTATGTTTCACTTAGAAATATTAAGCATATTTGACAAATATGTTAATTGTTTAGATACTAAATTCCTTGTATAATATAGGAACTATAGTGTATGTTTAAGTTGTTCAGGAATGTTGTTAAACAGTTTACCAAAGGAATACAGACTATTTAAACATGTATTATTACTTTAAAATACTTAAATTTGTTAAGCCTACTAATTCTGAATAAAGAGTTCCTAATCCATTGAGAGCATCATAATTGACAGATCAAGCAAAAGTTCAAAATGTAAGAGGAAAAGAATTAAGTATATGAATCTGTATGGGTAATATGAAATTCATTGATTTTTGCAGTTGCAGACTTCACCTATCAAAAGTGCCAGGGGATTGGTTTTTCTCCAAACATTTTTAATCAAGGTAGAGCTGGTGATGGGGAATAAAAGTTATCAGCTCTTAATTTGTGAGCATTAAGTTAATTATGTTCCTCCATCCATCTCAATGTGGATACCGTATTTAAAACCATATACACTATATGTGGCTCATCAGACCTTCAGGTGTAGTTGTTAGAATTGTTTTTCTTGATCTGTTGTTTTTTATTAAGTTGTTCAGTACAGTTAAAACTGTCAGTGAATAAAAATAATTGCTAAATGCTTTTATGGCTGCCTTGATGGGAATCTATGGTTCAATTTTATATGTCTTTATGTATATTCTCTTGCAACCTATTAAAAGTAGTAAATAAAACTTTTTTTAACTTTCATAAAAATTTCACCAAGCCCACAGATGGGACTTTAAAAGGCATCATTTTTTGTTAGAGTTTGATTCGACTTTCATCAATTTTTTTGCTTTCATAATGAGATTGTAGGTCAGGGGTAGTGCTATTTCAGTTCTATATATTACTGAAATGCCAAATACTTGAGCTTGTTGATAACCTTTGATTATGTTTGTCTATACGCACATATAAATGATTTAGACATATGACTGTATATTTTCCCCTCTCGTTCTAGTTGGACTGATCCAGAGGTTTCTTGTACTTCAGATTTACATACCCCTGGGACAAGACTTCTCCACCGAATTGCTGTAAGATATACAGAACTTCTTTCAATATTTTATATGTATTAGACATTTGATCAAACAATATAAATAGTTGTTAATTACAAGTGGCAGTTTTTACATTAAAGAGCAGCGACTTATCAAGTTGACAAGTAATTAAACTAATTGAGTCATACTTCTTAGATATCACTAGTCTGGCATTTCCCTAGGGGAAGGAAGCAAATTCCATCTGTTTTTAAAACATCAGAGGATTATGAATTTGGCAATAAACAACCTATAACTTGAAGAAATAAATAATCCAAAAGTTTGAGATTTTGATTCAAATAAGGAGTGATGCTATGTTTTGTGCTACCTGCTGTTGAAAACTATGGTTTATTTAAAATTGATTGAGGTACTGCCCAAGATGGAGGCATAGGTAGAAACCCTTCACTTTCTTGCACAACCAAAAGGAGGATAACAACCAATCTAAAATCAATAAACAAGCAGAAGTGCCAGAAAATCAAACTGCATGGAACTCCGACAACCAAAAAATTAAAGAAAAAGTCAACCAGAGCAACCAGACTGGTGTGCCAAGAAAAAGAAATATGGCCCAAATGAAAGAACACAGCAAAACTTCAGAAAGAAAACTAAGCGATGAGGAGATTGCCAACCTATCTGATGGAGAATTTGAAGCCCTGGTAATCAAAATGCTCACAGAACTGATTTAGCTTGGTCAAAGAATGAAAAAACAAATGAAAGATACCCAGAATGAAATAAAGAAAATATTCAGGGCACCAAGAGTGACAGGAAAGAAACCAGGACTCAAAGCAACGATTTGGAACAAAAGGGAAAAATAAACATCCAACCAGAACAGAATGAAGAAATTAGAATTCAGAAGAGTAAAGAGAGATGTATGAAGCTCTGGGACAGCCTGAAGTGTTCCAATGCCCGAATTATAGGGCTGCCAGAACGAGAACAGCAAGAAATTGAAAATTTATTTGAACAAATAATGAAGGGAAACTTCCCCAATCTGGTAAAGAAAATAGACTTCCAGGAAGTCCAGGAAGCCCAGAGAGTCCCAAAGAAGTTGGACCTAAAGAGGAACACACCAAGGCACATCATCATTAAGTTACCCAAGATTAAAGATAAAGAGAGAATCCTAAAAGCAGCAAGAGAAAAGGAGATAGTTACCTACAAGGGATTTCCCATTAGACTATCAGATGATTTCTCAAAAGAAACCTTGCAGGCGGCAAGAAGGAGCTGAAAAGAAGTATTTGAAGTCATGAAAGGCAAGGATCTACATCCAAGATTGCTCTATTCACCAAAGCTTTCATTTAGAATGGGAAGGCAGATAAAGAGCTTCCCAGATAAGGTCAAGTTAAAGCCACTATTAAATGAAATGTTAAAGGGACTCATCTAAGAAAAAGAAGGTCAAAAATATGAACAATAAAATGACAACAAACCCACAACTATCAACAAATGAACCTAAAAGAAAAGAAAAACAGTAAAAACAAAAACTAAGCAAACAACTAGAACAGGAACAGAATCAGAGAAATGGACATCACACAGAAGTAGTTCAGTGGGGAGGGGGGAGGGAGAAATGGGGGGGGGAAAGGCACAGGAAAGAAGCAAAATTGGTAGGCATATGGGGAGAGGTCAAAAATGGTATGGGAAACAGAACTCAAAGAATTTATATGTACAACCCATGGACATGAACTAAGTGGGGAATGAACGCTCAAGGGTAGGAGGGTGTGGAGGGGGGTAGGGGGAAAATGGGAAAACTGTAATAGTATAGTCAATAAAAATACTTTTAAAAATGGATTGAAATACCTCATTTTAATGTTGTCTAATTTACATCACACATATTGGTCCTTTCTGCTTACATAGATGGTTTGCAATATGTTTTAAATGATCTTTCTATGAATAGATTGTTTAGCAACAATGAGAACTTTTACTCAGTTGTGCTGTCTTTTATCTGAGATAATTCTGAGAATGAAAACATTTGATTTGTACAATATACTCCTATAGAATTGAATACTATTTAATACAGAGTGAGGCAGTTGTTCATACAGAAAATAATACAATAACTGCTAAATAAGAATACAAGAATAAACTGTGTGTTTCATGTACTCACAACTGTAAACCTACTTTTGCCACACCCTGCAAATTTGCTTACTTTTATTACATTACATTTAAGGCATGCTTTTTTAAAATTTGTTTTTGTAATTAATAGCTGCCCAAGGTCTAAGCTTAGGCTTTTATTTTCCCTGCTTGAATAAACGACTTTTCCTATTAATGGAGGTAAGTTTGTACTAGTTGCACTTGTACAAACTAAGAGAAAGGAGGAACTTCTTTAATAAAATGATAATAACAAATTTAAGGTTATTTATTTCCCTTTACGTGAATTAGCATATTAATAGTTTGTGCAGATGTTGGTAAAATATGAACTTTAGCTAATAATACATGTTCTTATTTTCTTGAGTAATAAAGGATTGAGATTTGTTGGTAAATCTCAGTGAACTTCTAAGATTTACTATTATCATCTGACTTGGTTACCAACATTCTTTAAAATAGTTCTTATAGTAATAAGAACAAAACATTATTTGATACTGCCCTGGCTGATGTAGCTTAGAGGATTGAGTGCGGGCCTACAAACCAAAGGATCCTGGTTTGATTCCCAGTCAGGGCACATGCCTGGGTTGCTGGCCAATTCCCAGCAGGGGACGCATGAGAGGCAACCATATGATATTTCTCTCCCTCTCTCCTTCCCTTTCTCTCTAAGATAAATAAATAAAATCTTTTAAAAAACACATTATTTAATACTTTTATGTGTCTCTTTCTGGATCTGCAAAAAAAGCATTTTGAAGGCCCTGAAGACATTCTGCATGTGCAGAGTACCACATAAAGCTTTACTCTTGGTGTAGGGGAAATGGTTTCCTACCAAACGGAAGAAGGCAAATTATATTTGTAAGCTTGTTAAGTTCCTCGCATAGAAGTCCACTTCAGCCCCTCTTGTTTTCCTGATGTCCACCCGAGTATCTCCTTCCAGTAGATCTGGAAGGATCTACTTCGAGATCCTTCAGAAGCAGTGGTGGGGCACTGATGGGTGGCCTTCGGATAAACGCTGGGCAAGACACGTGCCTGAACCTTTAGTACTGATGAGCACTCTTTTTTTTTTTTATAACAAATTAAGCTTTATTTGTGTCTCTAAACACTTAAGCTTGTGACCCCAGCCTAAGCAACATACTGTTATAACTAATTTAATAATAATTAAAGCTTTAATTGCTCAGAAATTGGTAAGTATCTTAGGTTTAACTTAGTCCTGGCAAGAGAACAGCTGTTATAAGTAAGCCTGACTACTCCTTGTTAGCCTAATCTGTAATTAATGCTGTTGGCCTGTTTAAGGATGAGAAAATATTTTCAGAGGTAATGGGATTAATGATTAGATTTTTAATTCAGTTGACTGTAATCATAATTCTCTTGTTCTCACATCCACATGAACATTTGGGTTTTCCCAATGGTTTTTGTTTTATAGTTTTAGCAAGATAAATATCTTACAGACACAAGGTAGAAATTATTAAATAACATAGTGAAGACATTCTCAGTCCTGCCTTTGGAATTTATCAGATTATAATACCTTAACTCTGAATTTGCATTTGTTGCTAGTAGATAATAAGTATATTTTGCTGTTATAGGAAGTAATGAATGAGATTGTGCTTTTACAAGGAAGAATGATGAGTGTAGCTTGTTTCTCTAACTATAGCTTTCCCCCTTCTTTAATGGAAGGACTTTCTTTTAGCACCATTAGTGTTTTACTGTATTTCTAGCAGCATACCTCCAGGCTATTTTAAATAATACATTTCTCTCATAAACTTGTAAAGTCACACAGCAGAAAGTTTTCTGGCCTCTAAAATTTTCCCTGGTCAGAGTGGGAGAGGCATTTTATTTTACAAAGGTGAGTTCACATATCAAGAAGTTTTCATCAATGGAGTCTTACCATATGGTTTATTAATTTAATAACAATTTCTCCAACATCTTCCTGTGTCTCCTGTGCACCAGATGATCATATTGCTCAGGGTGAGGTCATGCATCTGTGGGTTAGTGGATGCCTTAAAACTAGCAACAGCTCTGTTTGAGGAATCAGTCAGTCAACAAATTACTGAGTTCCTATTATTGTTAGGTAGTGTGTTAGGCCAAAGGAGTCAATATATCTGGAACTCCAGAGAAGTATAGTTCTCCAGATATTTCTTCTGGAGAAGTGCACTTCTCCCCACCCTTACTGCTACCCTCCTAGACCCAAACCACCACCCCATTTCCTTTGCTCTACTGTTAGCAAATCCCAGTGGATTTCCTGGATTCTTTTTTTGTCCTTTTCTAATCTAGTCTTCACATTGCAGCTACAGTGATCTTTCTAAAAAGCAACTGTAATTCTCATTGTACTGAGAATAAATTCTGAAATCCTTGATATTCCTATGTGCTTTGGTCGCTCACCTCTCCCTTTTCATCTCATACCACTATGACCTGCGCTCACCATTTGTCAGACATGCTGGCTCCTTTCCAGTCACACTGGCTTTCCCTTCCTCACGTACCAGCTGAGGTCTCTTCGTAGGGTCCTGTTCACTACTGGTTTAAATCCACATTTCTTTGCCTTGCCAACTCCTACTCAAGTCTCCTCATCACAGTTCATGTTCCTTCTTCAGAGAGGTCTTCAACTTCCTTTCACTAAGTGGGTTCCATCTCTTACGCTCTTTTCTAATACCCCCTCTTTTCCTTTACTACAACTAAACCAGTTTCTAATTATAGTTTTACTTGATCATGTCTTTTTGAGTAGATTTTGAGTTCCATGAGGACTGGGACCCTTGTGGTCTCTACCCAGCATGATATCCCAGCGCCTAACAATGCCTCACACAGAAGCTTTGAAATCTGGATGAGTGGGCAGGACTGGACTAATGGACTGAAATGAATAAACAGGACCCACGTTCTATCCTCATAGTTTATTCTGAGGGTGTAAGATCAGTTGAAAGGCAATTTAAATACATCTTGATAAATGTAATGATGGCCTAAGAGCAAGACCTATACAGATCATGTGAGGTATTAGGTAGAAATAAGCACATAGGCTCGGAATTGGACAGATCCAGTGTCAAATCCTATTTTACCTCTGTGGGACTATAGGCAACTTACATTCCTGTAGGATGAGAGTAATACTACCTACCTCACAGAAGTATCATAAGAATTCAGTGAGAAAATTTATATAAAGTATAATGGCAAACATTTATTAAGCAATTACTATAGGAAAGGGGACCCAAAAAGAATGGTATTTATTTCTAAAAAATTGTGTATTTATTCTTACATGTTTTAACTTCAGTCACCTTCAAAGTACTAATTGATACACCTATCAAGATGTTTTTTCCATTTTCTAACAGTTTTTGAACTTGTCAATTTTGATGCCTTTTTGTGCTTCTGTTTTTGTTTCACCTCTTTCACATCAGCAAAAAGTTTCCCTTTGAGGGCTTTTTTCGTCCCAGGGAACAAAAGTCACTCGGGGCAAGATTGGGTGAATAGGGAGGGTGGGGGCTCATGCCATTTTTTTAACTTTTTATTTTTTTAAAGATTTTATTTATTTATTTTTAGAGAGGAGAAGGGAGCGAGAGAGGAAGAGAAACATCAGTGTGTGGTTGCCTCTTGCGCGCCCCCAACTGGGGACCTGGCCTGCAACACAGGCATGTGCCCAACTGGGAATTGTACTGGCAACCTGTCGGTTTGCAGGCCAGCACTCAATCCACTGAGCCACACCGGCCAGGGTGGGGGTCATGCCATTTTTGGTCAAAACTTGCTCAACACTCAACACAATGTGGTCAGGTAAACTTGTAAATCACCCATCATGAAATGGGCAAATGCGCTGCTAGAATCTTCAGAAAAATTAACTGAAGCCAAACACGGCCTCTCACAACAACCCCTGGTACACTGATATAGATGGGTTCCTAGGACACTCACCTTGTGGGGGAAGCCTATACTGCAAGGGACTCATCCTCCAGAAGATAATTTCAGGGGTTTTTTGGGGTTTCCTTCATATACTGGCTATGCTGTAAGCACTTTAATTGTTTTATTTCAATTTATCCTTAAAACAAGCCTGTATGGTAAATCGTAATTATTGCCTCTGTTTTACCACTGAGGAGACTGAAGTCCAGAAAGGTTAAGAAAGATGCCAGAGATGATAGAACTACGTACTAACTCTTAGAGCCATATTCAAACTTGTAGTTGAAATCTACACTTGACCAAGAAGTGGTAAGATAATCTAAAACTAGAATCTAGCTGTGCACCACTAGGCCATGCTGACATACTTGTAAATATTGTTATTTTTCTAACTGTACATAGGTATATACGTAGGAGGGATATTTTATTTGACTCTTGGTACAACATGAAAGTGATAAGCCTTTTGCATCTTTTACAGAAGCTCCCCGTAATACAGTGTTACCATTAGAGTGCCAGGAAGGAAAGGTATTTCGTTCTGAGATGTTCCTGTTTTTGTCTTTACCCTTTTAAGAGAGAAATGCCTGGGAGTTAGGGGAAGAATTTTACCCAGTTTTTTGTTTGTTTGTTTGTTTGTTTGAGTACTTTGCATCTCAGCTGTGACAATACTTACACTTTATTTTTAAAAAATGAGAGCTAAGAATCAACTTTACTTCTTTATTGATTCTTTACTTTAGTTCATACCTAAGTCTTTTTTTCCTTTAACATCTAAAAATCACATTATTCAGAATGTTGCACCTGTATAAGTAAGGTGCTTTCAGAGCTTAATAACCTGACCAGCAATTATGCATCACATTACATTTTGCATATAGAGCAAAGGGGGTGTTTACTGTACTAACACGTAACATCTCTAGCAATACAGTAATGAAATTCTCCCATATTTCTTTTTTGCTCTCAACCCACAAAAGAAAATGCCCTCCCTTGCGTTTTACAAATAAACCTTGTGTTTTGATTTACTTATTTCTTAGTAGTAGTTACAATTTTCATTTCCAAAGTATTTTAGTGTACCTATACTCACTGTTTGACCTGAAGTTAAATGATTCAATAAACAATAGATTTTAAAGAATTCTTTCATTGTGTGCTCCCTTCCTCCATCATCATGGCAATGGGAAGCCAGTAGCTTTCCCGTGTGGGTTGGAAGATCTTTCAGAGCCTAGGGGCAGACATCTGGTACATGGGGGGAACTCCATAACCCAGAACTCTTGGAAAAGAACCAACTGCCTCTTAAAACAGAAATCCATTTCACGAAATTCGATGCTGCCAATCAGTCAAAGTGACTTTGGACTACTACAGTGTTTGACAGGAATTGTATTTACTTTACTGAATATTGTTGGTCTTCATTAATTCCTTTCTTCTTATTTTGTCTTGATCTTGGTGAATTCTAGGGTTTTGTAATATTAATGCCTCTAGAGAATTGATACTATTTTTCTTATTTTCACTCAGCTCAACCACTGCTTTTTCAATGTGTGGGATGAACATACTATGAAAGCCCGTGGTGGGCGTCATGTGCTGTTTGGAGAGGTTAGACTGCCCAGCTTGTGGACCCGAGGGAATATTATTACTATCAAAAAGCTTCCCATGTTGAGCCCTTAAGTTGTTTGGAGTCCTACTTGCATTGAAATCTGATTAAGGTAAATTCTTAAAAAAGAGAGAGATCCCTAAAAGGGTCCCTAATCCTTATATATTTTACTGGTCTTTTTGTGATGTCTTCACTGCAGTATTTTGAATTTGAAATAAATCTGAGTAGAGTTTAGTGATTGTAACCTAGAATTCACCTGGGATTTATGATGCTCATTCTAGTTTTTGCTTCATCCTTTTCCTCTGTCCCCTTGTTCAGTGGCTTCAGGTCAGACACTTAAATTCTTTCTCAGTTGCCTCTTCAGTAGATGATATTGTGACCTTTTTATTTTTATTTTAATTGCCAGAGTTAATTGGTGATATTAGTTTTCTCCTAAAAATTTTTAGGTTTAGATTTGTATAACCCTCAGAGCTTTTCTATCCATTTTTGTGAAATAGAAAATTGAAACCTATCTATCCTGCAGTAGTAAGCTCTAGTGTCAAGGTAATTTAAGGAAAGTTACTCTTACATCACCTTTTCTGTATTGTTATTAGTAAGTTAGACAAAGAGGTTAGAAGAGAAATTTAATAGAAGTTTCAGGTTCTACTACCCTATTGAATTCTGTTCCTACTGTCCCTTCTTCAGTGATATTGGAGACAGTAGACTATTTTGAAACTTGAAACCAAGTAAAGTGAACACAGCCACACAGCTGCAGACCTGTTCTCTTCACATGCCATCAGTCTCCGTCAGCCACTTTGAAGCTACCAGAGTTGAGAGAAAACCTAAATTTGATATCTTCAGATCAGAGTGACATTGGTGGGAGCTTTTGAGATTGCGTCCATTTAGCCAGGCACAGCTGTTCCTAAGGAAAATTCACTTTATTATTTTTTTTTGTCATTTTGATGCCTTCCTTGGAAGAAAATAGAGGTTCTGGTGTAGTTCTTAAACTGTTTATCAAAGTAAGGGCAAAGTATTGTATTTTCAATAAAATCATTTGTTACTGAACGAACGTATCTCTAAACTGCATGTTTAGAACTGAGTAAACGTGGCTAGCACTCGCTCTTCTCTATATTAGAAGTATTGTGTGCTAGAGTGGTAATGACACCGCAAGTGTCATTAGCATTTTGAATACATTTCATGGCTAATTCCAACTTCTATTTTTTCTTCTTAAAATCATCAGTATTTAAATGTTATTATTTTAATTATGTCCAATTAAATGTACTTGCATAATCAGTATGTTTTGTTACATGCTTAGTAAGAAGCACTTTGATATGCTTTGCATACTGACTTTCATAATATATTAAATTTGCATGCCTTAAAATAAGTTTTATGTGGAAGTTTTAGATAACATGTGGTAAGTATATAAGCCAGGTGCCATATTCTTTATTTTATATAGTTGTTCCTTGATAAATCTTTTCTTCCTTGTTCTTAGTTCAGTTTATTTTACTTTTCTAAATTATTTTAAAAACACTCTTTAGAGAGCCTTGATACATGTTGAAAGGTATAATAAAGTGCTAGCAAAAGAAAAATTGCACATATGGAAATATTTGAAAGTGTTCCTACTCTGTAAAATTACAGTAAAAGGCCATGCATTTGCTAAGCACTGTGCAGTTAATGATTGCCATGTGCATGTCAAGGCACAAGCCAGGGTCCTGTGATGTGTCGGATGATGGGCCTGGAGGTCACTGGCTCTGCCACGTATTAGCTTCACGATCCTGGGCAAGTTGGTGAACCCTGTGTGTGTCACAGCCTCATCTGTGCAATGGGGATGGTGGTTATACCTATTTATTGTGTAATGATAAGGATCAATTTGGATAATGACAAGTAGTAACTGTGCAGTATATATTAATTTATAGTTTTTACATCCCTAAATATAGATGGGAATGCAGGGATATTTAATTTTTAATTGTTCTTCTAAAACAAGTTGAGCATGTCTTCTCCGTGAAAGAAGCTGGGAAAGCAGCTTTTCCTTGGGAGCCTGCCTAACTATTGACTTCCTGCCTGGAAGGGAATGGTTGTCAGAAACATGAAAAGAGAAGTGACCCCCATCATTTGGGTATGAATTGCTAATGACTTATTTAAAAGACAACTGTAGGAATTCCTGGCATCATAGTCTTGGTATGAAGGGAGTTACAGATTCCCAGGCCAAGTGTAGAACCACAGATCAAGAGGAATGTTCATCTGTAAGAAACAGGATCTGGGAAAATAGAAAAGCAGGTAGACTTCCAGTGATGCAGAGGGTAAAAAAACAGGCCGCTGTGTTTCCTTCTGTGTGCTTCTCCTGTCACTGACAGGGCTGATTGACGATGACTCATCACAGCCAACCAGATCTCCCACGTGCTCTGCCTTCTTTGCTATGGCGAAGTTGGGAAGCTGTGTTTCTTTAATACCACTGATGTGTAGCTCACGTCTTATTGTCAGGAAAAATGTTTCCTCTGGTTTGGTTCTCCTTCCCTCTCACTGCATTTTACTTTTATTCTGGCAGTTAATTATTTTAACTATTCAAAATAATAATTTTAAACATACACAAAGTAAAACATAATATGTATGTTATGGGACCTACATAGTCCCTATTATAAAATTAACAATTTAAGACATTTTCATTAATGGAGCATTCTAGAACTATTTATATGGAGGAAAAATGCCTAGTTAGCAATTACAATACATCATGGAACTTTACACAGTCATTTAGCTTTGATTAGGTTGGTTGGTTAGTAATTAATACAAGGAGAAGCTCCCTGTGGGGAGGGCTGGTATCTCTACCATACCTGAGTTTTGTAATTTTTCCATAAATTACAGAGTTTTTTATTTAGATGTACAAATATTTTAGAACATTTATTTGAACATGCAAAAGTGACTTTAGTGAAATGAAATATATATATAGTAAGTCACAAATATATCTTATGGTAGCATAACAGATTTACACATAAATCTGTTATACACAAGTCTGTTATGACATTTTATCACTTAATGGTCTTGTATCTCCACAAGACCCTAACTAGTTATGTATCTCCACAACCCTAACTTGACCAGGAGGACTTCAGAGGCCAATGCATTTGGATCCTGGTTAGGTATCATTGACTTTTGAATTTCTAAGCTCCATATGTAAAAGACATTGCCCAGATGTTACAGTAGACACAGCAGAGTTCGCTGGACCTCAGGTTGTTTACAGAGACCTCCTGCAGTAGCTGGCGCACAGTGCACGACCAGTGATTTCTAATTCCCCGCATTGTTAGACTCCTTTAAGTCAGTTTCAGTGTGTGGTATAATGTACTTCTTTTGCAGGGAGAAGTAAAGATGTGGATGATCTAAAATTGGTAACATGGTGATACTCACATTTAGAATTTCCATTCATGGAAATGAAGTTTTGGAGCTAGCTGGAAAGAACACTTAAAATTAAAATTATCTAATCCATTGGTTTTTATGCATTCCTGAGTCACTTCTGTTACTTCTAACAGAACAGTCCCTCCTCCGTTTTTTTAATCTAATAGGCATTTTGGGATGAAACTGTTTGTATGTTTTATATGAACAGAAGATGTCATTGCTCCCTCAAAAGGTTGAAATCCACTGACATGGTTTTACTTTCATTTAAAAACTGGGTGGTATTGCATAGTCAAAGAAAGCTGAGGTTGCAGATTTCAACTACATTTAAGTTCTCTGTTGCCAGGAACTCTAACACCTGCTTTTACTTTCAAAATGATCAGTATAAGTTTTAGATTTTAGTCTTAGGCAGCCTAGGTCCATGGGAAAAACAATCATATTCGCTGCAGCCCAAGCTTCTTCATCCAAATGTCCCGCAGAGTTGATGGTCACTGGGCACCATAGGCTTTTCTGGATGTGATCCCAAATACCTCTCCCTCCATAACTCATTCCACTCCTCCCTCTTGCCATAGATACCTGGGTCAATCAATACCATATAGGCTCTTATGCCTTTTAAGTTTTCATCCAACCTAATCTCATGTCTCTACCATATGAAACCCTAGTCATTCTTTAAGGTCAAACTCAAATGCACATCCTCATGAGTCCTCCCCATGTCCTCCAGTTGCATTAAGATTCTCCTCAGTGTTCCCATACTTGTGTACATAAGGATGGCTATTCATCACTGTAATCCCCGTAGCACTTAGAAGAATTCTGTGTGCTATGGCAGCCCCTCAAGAATGCTTGTTGTATTGCACTGAAATATGTTGATATTCTGTCAGTGGTTCTTTGTTTAGAAAAAGATGGAAGAAACAAGAATCAGTAAAGAGCAGGTGAACAGGATTAGAAAAGTACCCAGCTTTTTTTTCAATCCATAGTTTCTGGAAAGCTAGTATCTGAGCCCTAATTTAACCTTTTATTTGCCCTGCCAAGTATAGTGTTTCCCTTAGCCACACCTCTAGTGGCAGGATAGTATCTATTTCAAAGAACAAGGGAAGGCAGAACTTCAATAAGGAGAAATAAAATCTCTTTAGTTTATCAAAATAGTTATGTGGAAAGGAGGATATGCAAGTAAGTGTTTCTGAGACTGGACTAAAGCTAAGGAACACACTCAATTCTTAGATAAAAACTGATCTAAAAGCCATTACAATAAACAAACTATGACAGTGATCTGAAATTTTCAATATAGTTGGGGATTGGTTGCATTTGTTAGAAGTAAATAGGAACAGCCATTCTCTTTCATATGTATAGGTATTACCATTCTTTTTAAGGTTCAATGCCACTGACTTATAACTTGGAAAATAAAATATACCAAAGCATTATTTAAAATTATGTACAATACTGATATGCCATAAAAATAGTGATGTGTAATAAATATACAAATTCGCTGTATTTTAGAAATTGATGTGTTAGCATAAACTTTCAAAATGTTTTAGCAGTTCAGTTCTCCATTATTATAGGGAATTTATAAATCTCCTCCTCCCTACTTTTTACCAAAAAAGACCTGAGACCCAGAAAAGGGCTCAGAAAAGGGCTATAACATTCCTCAGGACACAAAGATTCTTAGGGGCAAAGCGAAAGACTAAAATCCAGGCCTCTTGACCTTAGCATTTTTTTTTTTTTTTGCTGCTTTTAGTACTTGAGCTGGAAAAAGCTGAAGGTGCAGTATGATTTTATAATCATGCTTTCTGACACTCTTTAAAGTGAGGTTATTTCTGTAAGTGCATTGGACTCTCAGCTGTAGAATGCTAATTCTATTACAATAATCCAGGTTTCTATTCCCCACCACTATCCCTGCCCTCTAATAATTACCAGAAATAAGTTACATTGTGGGGGTCAGGGTTAGTGAGGTAAAACAAAACAACTGTTTCTTTTAAGGATTGTTTGGTGGTTATGGACCAAAATCTATTTAAATTGTGCCAAGTAAAAAGATAAGCATTGGAAGAACATGAAGAAATCTCATAGAACCCACCTGTAGAAGCTGATGCAGGACCTTTGAGAGGTGACAGTTGCCAGCAGCTTCTTCCTGGTAGCTACTCTCTCATCTCTCATTTTGTTTGTAAGTCTTCTCTCGTTCTTCTGTTTGATCCTATAGATAGGCTTCCTCTGATTGCTTGTCATTGTGCATGTGGGCAAATATGGCTGCCACATCCCTCTATGACCCTCCAACTCCAATGTTCATCACTGTCTGACCAGGTTCATTCTGTGTATCTTCCAGTTCAAAGATTTAAAAGAGTGGTCTTTGGCTTAGTATTGGCTTTAAGCCAACTGTTCATTTTTGTCTTCGGAGGTTGTAAGCTGGAGCAGATTCCCTGAGAAAAGGCTGTGGGCAGGACAGGCAAATGGACTGATAACCCACTGCACTACTGTTTGAGTATGGACATTTGTCACCTGCCAGCAACCTCTGCAGATATTTCTGAGCCCCTCCTGTGGCATTCAGGGGTAAATAATGGCCATTTTTTTATTATGGTGGGATCTACTTTGATACCACTCTTGTCCTAGTTCATATACTATATTTACCTAAAACCCTAACATTTTCTCAATGGTACTGTATAAACTTGGTTAATCATGGTAAGCCCTGTTCTGTGCAGTCACTCAAGGACAAAGCCACAGTTCTTCAGTGCTTTCCTAGCTAAATAATAACTGATTAGTTAGGTTAATTGAACAGCTACAATATGTTAGGCTTGTTCCATACTGTATTTGCCAGGATTCCTCTGGTGGCTCACAGCAACTTCATAGATTTCTGTCTCACGTTACTTGAGTACTGCAGGTGAACTGTAGTTCTGCATTAGCTGTAGGTTGACTGTCTGTTAGTTCTGCATCATCTCATTCCAGAACCTGGATTGAACACTGTGCCCTGTCTGGAACATGCTGTTCTTGAGGCAAGGGCAGAAGAGCAAGAGCCTGAGCAGAAACACACTACTGAATTTAAAGTTTCTCCTCAGATATGTGTGGCGTATGTCACCCTGCTTGTGTCCATTGGCCAGTGAAAATTCTATGACCCAGCCTATAATCAATGGGGCAGGCATGTATAAACCTCCTACACAAAAGAGTGTCAATGAATGACTGTCAACCCTGATAATATACACAAACAGATGTACATTATCTCAGTTCTCACAGCATTCTTAAAATGTGTAAATCATCACCATTGTATGATTCGTTAATTTAACAATTATATACTGAGTACCTGCCTTGTCCTAGACACTATGCTGTTGAACCCATAAGGGTCAAATGAGTAACCTCACTATCCTATCACATGTATGTTGACAATATGGATTTATTTTATTTAGAAGTTGTGTCACTCAGGTGTGCTCATGCTTTCTTCTCAGAAAACAGCAGTTCTCAAATTCTTTGGTCTTATGACTCCTTTATACTTTTAAAATTTATTGAAGACTCCAAAGAGCTTTAGTTTATGTGAGTTGTATCTGTCAGTAGTTACCATATTAGAAATTAAAATTGGGTGATTTAAAAGATATTTAGTATTTAGAAATAATGGCCCCATTAAATATTAGCATAAATAAATAACTATAGCATAAAATACCTATATTTTCCAAAGCAAAAAAAAAAGAAATTAGCAAAGAGTCCCATGGTTCTACATTGTTGCAGATCTCTAGTTTCCGGCTAAATAAAAGACAGGTGCATTCTCATGTCTGCTTCTGTATCAATCTTGTGATACAATATATCATGTCACCTCTGGAAAATTCCACCATATACTTGTGAGAGAATTGGGTGAAAAGATAAATAACATCTTAGTATTGTTCTGAAAATAGTTTTGACTTCACAGCGTCCTTGAAAGGTTCTTGGAGACCCTCAAGGATCCCAAACCACCCTTTGAAAACTAGGGTCCCTTAACCATACTTCAAGAATTGCTGTTCTAAAGTATATTCTGAAAGCAAATACATGACATCCTCTGCGCGTTTTCCTGGAATATCACTTTTCTGTTCATTTATTTTGTAAGTGAGGTAACTTTATCAGTTAGGCTAACCTGCTGTAAGAGATAGTCCCCAAATCTCAGTGGCTTAAAATAGTATATGTTCACATACATATCATAATCCAGTGCAGGTCAGTGGTAGGGCTCTGTCCCCCAAGTCATTTAGGGACCTAGGTTCCTTCCATCTCCCATCTGAGATTTAGAGTCCTGTGCTGGATTCTACATATCTACCTGCTCAGCAGGAAGAGAGAGCCCAGAGAATTGCTTGGGAAGACATTTGCGATTACATTCCTCTGGTCAAAATTCCTACACCATCCATAACAGCATTGGAGTCTGGGAAATGTAGTTTCACTATATGTCCAGAAGAAAAAGAAACAACAGAGTTTGGCCAAGATGAATCATCTTCTACCAGAATAATTAAGTTTCTAATAAACAAGTTAAAAGAAAACTGTATGATTTGTTGTTAGCCTTTTTTGCTCTTATGAAATTTAAGTGGTACATAATGCAAAACAGTGATACCTCATGCTTTGAGAAAAGTTATGGGACCTGCAATGCAATTTAAAATTAATTTTAAAATATTTTAACTTTTCATTTTGAAATAATTCCAAACTTGAAAGTTGTAAAAATAGTACAAAGAACTGTCATAAACCTTTTACCCAGATTTACCAGTTAACATTTTGCCAATTTGCTTCTACTTTTTCCTGGGTGTACATGGACGGATGTGTGTGTACATTTCCCCCAGACCACCTTTTACTGAATACATAAGTGTGTATCTACTAAGAACAAAGCCACAGTACAACTTTCAAAATCAGGACATTCAACATTGATATAATACTATTATCTATGGTATCTACTGACCTTTGTAGCAATTATGGTTTTGGTCTAGGATTACATTTTGCATTGTTTAGTCTGCATTAATGTGGAATCATTTCTCAGCCTTTCCATGCCTTTCACATAAATGACATTTCTGAAAAGTACAGGCTAGTTGTTTTCTCGTATGCCCCTTAATTGGGTTTCTCTGATATTTTCCTTATTAGATTCAGGTTATACATTTTTGGCCAAAATAGTATGAAAGAAATCTTGTCCTCGGTGCGTTTTATCAGGAGGCACATGATGTCAGTGTGAGCTCTTATAGGTGATGTCAAAATTGATCACTTGGTCAAAGTAATATCTGCCAAGTTTCCTCACGTTTAAGTTACTATTGTTCTCTTTAAAATTAAGTTATATGTGAGGACAAACTTGATAGTGTAAATATCTTGGTCTTCATCAAGCTTTTATTGCTAGTTTAGCATGATAATTCTTGCCTAAACCAATTTTACTATAATGGTTGCAAAATAAAGTGAATTTTAAAGTTATTTACTAATTACACACATAAGAAACAAGGGTGGTTGGCATTTGTTGGCCTGCCTACAACATTTTTCTCTTCCTAAGATTATCCCTCTCTTAATGCAGCCTAATCTATAAAAGTGATCACAACATAGTATTTATGGTTATTAACATTCCATCCCTACCACAATTTTAAGTTACTCTCACTCAGTTCTGGGATGATGCACTAGAAGTTTTGTTTCCATCTGGCACCGTCCTGTGACCATCAGGATAAAGCTGACCCGGGTGGCAGAAGGGGAGAAATAGAAAGAAAGCGGGTCATTGGCATCTGTTTTAAGATGTTAAGGAATTCAACCATGAAGCCTGCCCTAGGTCTGTAGTTTCTAATTACGTGAGCCAATATATTCCATTTAGTAAGTGAGCTCATGTGAATTGCTCTTTCTGTTAACTTTTGGCATAGAGAGACCTACCTGAAGTTTCTCATAACAAATAAGTAGTAATAGTTGTTTTACCTGATATTTTTTAAATGTCAGTAATTATGTATGTGTAAAACATTTTCAACACCCATCCAAAAGAAATGGGAATAAGAGTTTTTTGCTTGTTTTCTCACCAGCTTTGTGATAACACTGCGGCATAGGTTACTAAGGAAACTTAAAGAATTGGCGATGCATATCCCATGTACCAAAAGGCACGTGAGCTCATTTTCAGTAGTGAAGTTGTTACGGTTGTGGAGAGAGGCTATTCAGACTCAGTTTAGTTAACCAAACCAACCGGAGTGAATTAAATTGCAGTGTGGGCATCAAACGCAAGTGTGTCGGGGTGTCACATGAAGCCCAAGGAGAGCAACCCAGCTGGGCGTGGAAACCAGGACTGGGAAACCTTAAGTACACACTCATTCATCTCAGCTTTTTTAGTGTTTCTGCTTCATTTCCAGCCCTATCAGGCAATTTCAAAGTACCTAGAGAGAGAATATGATTGTGATAGTTTGGGTCAGGGATTCACTCCTGTTCAATTCAGTTGTGCTCATTGGTATAAGAATGGTTTCGGACGACCTAGCTCTGAGGGTAAAAAGATTTCAGGGAGTGTTTTAGAGACACCGGCATTGGCTATTAAAGAAACATGCATGGCTTCCACAGCCGGCTGAGGGTGCAATCGTAAACAGGAAAAATGGTCTGTGATGCCTCTCTTCCCTCCCAGGGCTCTTGCCCCTAATTGTTAGCCTGCATGTCTCTCATTTGAATTGTTGCTAAGATACTCACTAATACAATCTTAAGGTTTGGGTTGTAATAAATTCCAGGAATTTTTTTTAATCTAACTAAGGCAGTGGTTTACATAAACAGTGTCAACAATCTGGGAATCTGTTAAAACTGCAAATTCTGGGGCCCTACTCCTGACATGCAGAAAGAGAAAGTGGGGGCACGGCCCAGCAATTCATGTTTTAACAGGTGCTCCAGGTGATGCTGGTGCACTTGAAGTTTGAAAACCACTGCCTTGGGGAAATCCTGACAACCCACAAGGCAGCCAGAACCCAGGATCTTCTTCCTGGCTTTGTTCCCAGCTAGACACGTCGTACTGCTTGAATATAGAAACATGGCCAAGTGGCCTTACCCAGTGCTTCAGAAGAGAACCCTAGTCTCTGGCAGCAACTAAGAAGGTGAACACCTGAGGGAGTGGTAAATGCCATTTCTATAGTCCTGGTATCTACCCACACGCATCCTTAGACACCCGGGGCACCTTTAAGATTATCCAGGGTCTGAGCAAAACCTCAACCTTATGTTTTCAGCTCTCAGTCCCCTCAGCCTTCTAGCCCCAGCCCCCAACACTGACCTCAGGAACGATATAGAACTGCCGTGTGCTGGTAAATGTCTACCAGTTAGCTCTCTGTGCTGGTGAATGTTTACCAGTGAGCTCTGGGCTGGGGGGCAGGAAATTGAGAAGCCCTGATATTTAGAGTTTGCTAGTTTAAAGTGATGTCATGGTGACTTTAAGTGACCAGTCTGACATCACTGAATGAAGAGCTGGGAAGAGATGCTTACAGTGGACTCTCACAAACCAGTCAAACCTGTTCCTCACATAAAGTGGGGCCTCACCAGCTCCTCATTCAGTGACAAATGCAGGAGGAAGTATTCCTGCCTTCCCTTATTAATGCGGATGTTTGGATGTCTGGGGGTTAACCACTAATGAGTGAATTACAGTAATTTGAAACGTGAGATGTTTGTCCATGCCTTAATAGACTCATTTTTTTTTAAGACAGATACCAGAATAATTAAAAACAGCAGTATATAATTGCTACACTACCTTTTAGTTTGATTCAGCAAAACTCAACAGCAAATACTACCAAAAAATTGCAACCCTTTCAGTGATTTGTAAACCCTTTTACTTGTGAGTCTGAGTTCAATCAAAATATCACTATAAATTGACAATACTTTTAGATTATATATGTAATAAAGTTTCAGTTAATATTCAGTTAAAATGTAGAATAACATCCAGTTACCCTATCTTTTGTATTTGATTCCACAACATCTCTGGTGGATTTTTATTATTTTTAAGTAGCTTCATATTACATTTAATGATACATTTCTTCCTGTAACAGTTTTGCATACAGATGGAAATGTTGGGAATCTGGTTTAAGGCTGATCTTATTATTATTTTTTTATTCTGTTATGTGATTGATCTGGTCAGTGAACAAGAAATTCTTCGAAGCCATCCATCACTCCAGTCAGCAGCTGAGCTAAACCTTCCAACTCACTGCTTCCAGTCAGTCATGCAAGATTCGGGTTATAAATATTGAATGTGCAAACAACTGTTTAAATTAGCTGTCCTATCTATTTTATGCTGTTTCAGTAGAAAAGCAAGCTGATATATTGTTTAGTGGCAAGAAGTAGAAGACAGTGAATTTAGTATTATCCTTTCATTCGTTATTGAATTAATCCTGTTGGCAAATATTTAAAATAGATCAAATTAATTCCTGTTCCCTTAAGTTAAATTAGAAGTAAGGCAACTGAGCATGTAATTTATGTAGCTTTTGGGGGGTTTTATATTCAAACAGTAGCAAGTCTGTTAGTAATTTTAAATGTAGCCATCTGTCATAAATATAGTAGCCAATTGTTAAATGCTTAGTTCTGTGAATTTTGTTACCTCTTTGCAATAACAAAATAGGTTAATATTTGGAAAATATTTGGGCAGGAAAAAAAGTAGCAACTGGTTTATCCTACCATTCTTGGTAAGCATCTAGAATAGCGAGTGTGTGCAGGTGTTTATTCTTCTGCTACTTGGATTTATAACAAGTGTGCCTGCTTTCACTGGTGTTGATATATGCAACAGATAAAATGCCAACCAACCATTTGTAGTGACTCCTAGGAGCCATTTGGCATGTAATGAATTTACGTAGCGTTCCAAAATTGGTATTTGTGTTCTAAGTTTACCCCTCAAATTATGTTATGCTGGGAACATCCTTTCAATAGAAGATATGTATCACATATGAACTGTTTACCAAAGAGAAAACTGTCTCTCTTACAGGCATGCAAGGTGTTTAGTAGCATGTGTCTCTTAGCAGTGGGAGTACAACCTAATAGAAAAGTTTAACAATATTTTATAAAACTTTCTGTGCCAAACACTGCCCATTGCTTATCCACATCCGTTTTTCTCTTCTTTTAGCAGAATTTTGGTCAGTATAGCAGTGAGCCCAGCTAAATAGACACACCTCCATAAATGTCCTTATAGCTGACAATGGCCATGTGTCTTAATTTTAGCCAATGAAATGCAGGTAGAATTTGCTGGATAGTATGTCTAGGAAAACTTTGCTAAAGGGACAGCCTTAAAATTAGGTTCTGACTTGTTCTTTAGGCCTGTGTGTTTGTTATTTTGTTGTTTCTTTGTTTAGTTTAGTTTTTTGGGTTTTTGTTGTTTTTTTTTTTTGCCCAAGATATGAATACAAAGCATGGAGGTACAGAAGCCTTCTGGAGAGGATGAATGCAAAAGCTATATTCTGAGGATTGCACAGTGGAAAAATGGAGAAAAAAATCTGGGTTCCTGAGGACATTGTTGAGCCACTAACCTGTCCTGAACTGCCATTCCTTAGACTTGAATGGGTAAATTAACCTCATTCTTGTTTAAGCCACTATTTTTTAGGGGTATCCTAACACATTCCTAACTGATACACTTCTCTTCCTGAGCTATCTAAGTCTTCAAGAAATTATGCATTGTGTTTTTTTAAAACATAGCCTATTTTGGAATTATAAAAATAAACTTTTATTTATTGGAAATAAACTGAACCAGCATTGCATATTAATAAACTTTATTATTTATAAATGTAAGGGTGGTACTGATTAGTCATTTTAGTAGTAAAGATCAAAATTGTAGGGAAAAGCTCAGGGAATTTTTATAACCTCATCTCTTGAATCTTTTTTTCCCTTCATCTTTGATCACTTCCTATCATCTTTTCATACCCTTCCAGTGCTCGTAGTCATAGGCTAATTTATAAATAATTATAATGTAGTGTTACGAGTCCTAGAAATACTTGTCACAAATGTAAGTCTTATTTTATTTTTCCCTGCTTAAAAGCTTTCCATAATCTTTGATGTCGTACTTTTCATTTCATGTCGAGCTGTTTCATTTTGGCTCCAGTTGTCCGGTCGGATCACATCTTCTTCCTTCCTCCTTCCTTTCTCCCAGCACGTTCCCTCCTCTATCCTTTTCCTTCTGTGACCTTTCTCTCATCTCCATCTTTGAAATCCCACTCATTCTGAAAAACCAGGTTCAAATGTCTTTCTCTCTGAAGCTTTCCCTGAGTCTTACAACTTCATCTTCTCTTCTTTCCGTAATATTCCTTTTATGCTTCTGTGATAGCACTTATGAAGTTGGTTTATAGTCTCATTAGCGTACAGATCTGTTTCTCCCATGAGACTCTTAAGTTCCACAAAGAGAGAAGCTATTCTTTATTTTGCACCTCTAGTATCTGATTCAGTATCTGGAATGGAGTAAAAACTCAAAAATTTGTATGTATTTTCATAACAAGAAAATAAAAAGTTTAAACTTTCTGCATCTCTCATTGAGTACTAGGTTATTTGTCTATTTATTAAATGTATTCTTGTGAAGGAAATTCTGCTGGTGATTAAAGAATATTCATCAATTGCATAAATAACTGTCCATTGGAATCACCTCCGCTTTTATTGCTTCTTTGTGTGTCTTTCTTGCTTTTTTGTATGTCTTTAATTTTTGGCTTATATACTACACATTGCATGTAAAGAACAGTAAAGGCTGAAGTTAAATAACATTCACCTTCACAAAAGCACATGCCCCTTCTTTTTGGCCAAGGGAGGCAGAAGCTGAACCAGTCTGTGGTCCGGCTGGGGCAGGGCTTTGTTGTAGCTGCAGTGTGATTAGGTATCCTAGGGCAAAGTTCTTTTCCTTCCTTAGGGCTTGACTGAGCACTGACAGCCCACAAGATTTAGTGGGTTTACAGATACACAGCTTTTTAAACTGTGAGAGATCTTGCTCCTCTGTAGCCTTGATACCAGATCTTAGAAAGTTCTTCGTTCTCAGTCTTCCCCCTGGCTTTTTGGGCCTTAAGAGATCTTCTTTTCCCTTGCTGTCCGACACTCTGTAAAGGCCTAGAATTTTTTGGAAAGGTCTCTCTCAGCTCTCCTGGTTACCCCTAATCTCCAGTAGCTGAAATCCCAGAGTACCTTAGACAAACTTCTTTCACTTTCCAATTCCATCTTCTACATTCAGTATACTTCCTCCAGGACTTGGTGAAGACTCATGGGGGAAAGTTGTTGAACAGGCTTGCTTCAGGTAGGGCCTCTCAGAATTCAGATCCATCACTCAGCCTACATGCAGCTGGTTTCTCCTTACCCCCATGCATGGCTCACTCTTTGTCTTCTTTCTGCCTTGCTAGGAACAAGAATGGCAAGGGTTTTTCTTTCTTATGAAGGGCTCATTCACATCTAGAATTTAATTCATTTTAGGTATTTTCACATCCTCAGCTCTCTGATAGGTTCTTTAAAAAACCGTGATTTTGTAGTTTTTCAGGTTCGTTTTGGTTGTTGGGGTGAGAGCCTCTTTCTATATTCTAACCTCCCTCACCCTCTCACCCCTTCCATCCATCCATCCATCCATCCATCCATCCACCCATCCATCCCTGCTGTGTGCATGTGCAAATGTGGGTGTAATGTAGGGATATTTTTACTCTATCTTGGGCATGGTTTCCCGTTCTGTACATCCCCAAATTACCAAAAGGTATTTTCTTGTATCTATCATATGTAGAAGGAAATCATTTCAGGTTTTCTAAGAAAGTAAGAGATTCTTTTCAGTGAAAACCACATTTGTCTTACCTATTTCGGTGTATCTGTGATATCTTGCAAAAGGTGTTACTGGTTCGGATCTCCTTTTAGGCTTCATCAAATCTAGAAATGAGAATAATCAATGCCTAAATTTGATTAGTTCACAAATAATATAGTCTCTGTGACCACAAAGAAGATTAAGAATCAGATGATGAAAGCATTCAATTACATTAGTATATTGAAATAAGAGTTAATTATAGTTTTATAACAGTTATTGCCTATCTAGAAATAAAGTGGTAGGATATTAAACATGGTATTATCAGTATTATTTCATGCCAGTTAAATTTATCTACAGTGGCTAAAGTGATGTAAAATGGCTGAATACAAATCTGAATTTAATATACAAATTACATGAAATCAAAATTCAAACATTATTTGAGAGCAAAATTCATCCATAATACATTTTTAGTTCATCATAGTCTCTCAATAAAGTGATAGTTACCAAAGAACATAGTTTTGTATAAAATGCCTTTGTATCAGTGAACTTTGTTTGCATGACAAACCAATCCAAGATTCTATGGCTTAAAAGTATCATGTATTATTTCTCATGCATCTATGGGTGGGTTGAAGTTGGCAGATCTTGGCTGGGCTTGCCTGTGCAGCTGTGGACAGTTGGCCTGCGTGGATCCCTTTTGTACTGTGGCAGAAGGACCCTCGCCTCTCCCCGCAGGAGACAGCTGTAGTAATGAGGTTGCCCAGGCACCACATGACACACACACTTAGGCAGAACAAAGAAGAGTACACACTGAGTCTGAACCACGGAACAAAATTCCCACACAGTGTGACAAGTCCAGCACATGCTGTGAGGACTCTCCTTATTTCTTGATGGGGAAGTATTCCAGGCCCAAAGCCCATTAGAGGGGGTTGAAAGACTACACAGATGAGTCTGCCTTTCCCAACGGATATGTTTCACCAAGAGGAGTGAAACAGTTAACCTAGTGGGTCTGTTAAGAGACCTCCTTCTGTTTTAGTTTAAGCATAAGCAATTTTGAAAAGAGCCCTTAGTAATTGGGGGCAGTGAAAATGAAATTAGAAAACCTTCATACTGTTTTTGTTTTAAATACAGGCTCCTCTGCTCTCTTCCTGTGGGTTAGTTTCACACCTTTCCCAGAGTGCTGTTCAGTAGGGAAATTAGGATTGACCAATTTTACTATCATCAGGCATAGTCTATCACTTAGATACATTGATTGCTCCATTTTCATATCATGTCTGGAAAATAGAAACAGATATTTTCAGGTATTTGCTCCTATAAAATGAGATTTCATCTGCCTGTGTCTAGACTTATTACCATCACCAACACTGTGTCTCTTGTGTAACTTAGATCTTTTATGAGAGAGAATACCTGTGGATTGCTTTGGCATATATATGACTGCTAGTTTATAAGGTAAAAAATAGTACTATAAATAAATATAACCTAACTATAAAAGCAGAATGAAATAGAGAATAGACTCACAGTGACCAGAGGGGAGAGGGGAGGGAATTTCAGGGGAAAAGGGGAAGGATTCACAGGAACAACTATTAAGGACACATAAACAAAAACTAAGGGGGGTGGAAATGGGAGGGAGGTGGGGAGCATGGGGGGGGCATGGACTGAGATGGGAATTAAAGACAGAAAACTGTACCTGAACAAAAATTAAAATAATTTTTTTCAAAATAAAATAAAAGCAGATGATAGCTTGCTTATTCTGAAAGACATCTAACTTTCCAAATATTACTGGTAACTCTGTGGATTAATCTCTTAAACAGATTAGATTATATAACACCTGTAACGATCAACAAGTTTCTGGGTAACAGATCTGTGCAACAAATCTTCACTTCCTTCTCTCCTATTCAGAACTGTAGAGTGGTAACACCTGGTTGCCCACATCTGCCCAATCTCTCTGTTGTTGAGAGAGAGAGAGAGAGAAGGAAACTGGGTTGTTATAATTCTCAAAATGAATATCTACATTCACATGACTGGGAGTCTGATCTATAGTGTGTCTTTATTCTTAAAGCCCCCTTTCTGTGCTGCATTTTCAGTGTGAGTAATCAGTGCATTCTCCGCCCCCTTCTAACTCTGGTAACTCTTGAAATGCTTGTAAAATAGGTTTTTTGATCCATCATAAACCACAGGAAAGAATATAGGATTTTGAGTCAGAAATCCTGGGTGTCTTACAGCTTTATCGTTAACCAAGACCTTGGGCCAATTGATTTGATTTTGTAGGAGCCCCATTTTCTTTATATGTAAAAGGAGCAAATGCCTACTTAATGTGAGGATAAAATTTGATAATAAGAAAATACTTTTTAAAGCTGTACAAATGTTCCTATTGTGAGAAGGTAACAAGCACTCTCTTTTTCATGTAAACTTCAAGCCACAGCCTCTTGGGTAAGGGAGAAAGGTGAAGACAAATAGAAGCAATCCCAGCTGATAAGCCCAAGAACATTGATTTGGCATCCCTCACTACACCAGACCACACCAAGCAGATCAGACTTGTGTTTGAGAGTAGGAGTAATAGAACATAAAATTCGGTAGTTCTCTCCATGTTATTAGTTTGTACATAACTTGTATTGTGATTTTCCATATGATAGTGTCTGGAATGCACATCAGTATTTCTTATTATTAAAATTGTAGGATCATCAATAATCTTAGTACATAAATTACTAGTTATGCTTTTTAGAATTTGGAATGAGAGTTTAATTAATAGTAAACCATACCTAACATATGATAGTTACTCAGTAAAACTTATTGAATGAATGAATATTTTCACATTTAAAAATACTTCCACCAGCTTTTTTTGCTTAAAGCCATTTTAGTTATGGATGTAATGTACGTTGTTAAGAAACATTAATTTTTCACAATGACTTTTGTGTGGAAATCAGAGGTGTGACTTCTGGCCTGGGAAGCATGTATGTATTCAGCACACGTGTGTGGCAGGCACTCATGTTCGCACATCTCAACCACTCAGGAATAGGAGGTATGTATTAGTTCCCTTTGTAGGTGAAGAAACAGGGGTTCTAAGAATATCTTTCTAAAGACTCGGCGAGTTAATGGAACAGGGACTGCAACTCAGTTCTGTCAGGTTCTGACAGCCTGTGCACTTTTGACTTCTTTATCCTCCCTCCTGGACAAATGCTTAGGGTGGCGGTCAACCACATGGCATTTTAGAACACTATAGGTATTTTTAAATGCCAAAAGTTTCAGTCTTGTTTAGTAGTTAGTTTTTCTGTTTAGAACATTCTCAGCTTTGGAATCCTCTTTCCAAGTCACCTCTTGTCCTTTCCCTCAGGCCACACTAATGGGCAGAGGGCCTGGGGCGCCCCTGTCTACTGCCAGAGGAGACAGTAAGGTCAGTGCTTCCCCTCCCTCCCTGAGGCCGCCCTTCCTGACAGTGTTGCCTGGCTAGTTCTCTGCCTTTGAGAGATTCAAAGAAGACTTTCTCCTTCAAAGGCCAAACCCCTAAAGCAACAGCGTTACACCCCTTTTTTTCTTGTGGTATGCCTTTTTGTCGATCCATATGGTCATGTAGAGGCAGTATACTGGGCGCTGTGTTTTTACAGTAATATCAAAGAATCTTCAAGTATAAAGTGTCCTGATTAAGTGCATAAATTATGATTTACCATGCTGTGTTAATTATTTTAACAGTGATTTCTATTTTCTGGATCTCCTTTTCTGCTTTTACTCAGCAGCATTTATCGCTTTGAATTTACCTTTTTTTCTAACTCATTTCTTTGATTCCAATATGCATCCTAGTTTTATTACCATTTAATTTTTTAAGCCTCTTGACATTAAGAAAATAGGCAAATTCTTACTTTTCATTCTTTAATTTAAATCCAGTTTCTCTATTTTTCCATCATCAACTTCACATTACCCCATTTAACTCTCTCGGTGGGTGATGTCCTTTTATGGCTGAGTTTCTAGTCGCTGATCTCAATTTTAGTTCAAAATGATGGTATTTTCTATACACTACATTTTATCTAAGCTCCAACTCTTGGTTCCTCTTGAACTCTGTCCCAGGAACTCCCCAAATGGGCCTTTCTTTTTTGGAGGGACACAGCACTCTGCCCTGCTCCCTAGAACAGAATTTCCAGTTTTGTTCTTCATATCTCTGGTGCCCTCCAATTTGCCACCCACTCTTCTGCCTCCAGAACTTCTGCTGGGATGTGTCACCTCTGCTCAGTTCCATCAGCAAAGTCCAGCACGTGGCTGACCCAAGAGTCCTTGGGGTAGGGATGTATTCTCCTTCCACAGGGAAAGGAGCAGGGAATGTCTGTCTATAATAATGTAGTCCACCGTGCTGCCCCCTTATTGCGAGATATAAATGAGTCAATAGTATGAGAGCTTCGAGGGGGTCTGGTACACAGTAAGGATTCCGTGTCTATTGTTATTTTTTATTGTCTTGTGCTAGGTTTCTATGCTAAGCACTTTACATATATCTTATAGTTTACTCTTCAAGATTGATATTATTATCCTTATTTTACAAATGAGTAAACTGAAGCTTATAGAGGATAGGTAAATTGTGCACAATTACTCTCTTTGCAAGGGACAGAATGGGCATTTTAAACCAGGCCTGCCAGACTTCAGAATCTTTGCTGCTAACCTTTTCTATGCTAGTAAACATGTATTAGGAAGATTTCCCCCTAACCTTTCTGAGCCTGTTTCACTGCTACTACTGTAGTCTCTGCCAGCCCTGCAAATGCTGCCATGACCTTGAAGGACTCACTGTTAGGCAGCTGCCCACCAAAAGAAACACAGCTGCTGAAGTCCCACGACTTTGGTTATAATAACCTTCAAATTTGGGTTAGTGTCATTTGTTACTCTATTCAAACAACACAGAAATCCAGTCTATGGAAGGCCAATTGAGCAGTTGGTACATGGATTCCGAAATTCTTAAGTCCATGTTTGGAGAAGTGAATATAAATACCATCCCTGACCTTGCTTTCTGTGGGATCCTACTTGTCTAATTCCTTGCCGAGGTCCCCCTGCCCACTCTCCGAAGGTAGTCCAATAGGCATTGTTATTGAGAAAGTAAGAAAGTTACATATTTGTTCCTCTTTTTGTATCTCAGGAAGAGCAAAAGGTAGAATAAGGCATGTGAGCATTTGCAATCCTATGAGGTTAGACCTGTCCACCTGCAAGGCTTAGAGTTTGAGGTATATCCTTAAGAGAACTTACTGGCTTTCATGTTTAAACTCTTCCAGCCTCAGGGTAGGGCAGCCCTTCCACCTCCTACTTGGCTCACTTCTTGGTCATATTTCTTCTGTGTTACAAGCTTCATGAGAGTAGAGCCCATGTTTTGTGACCCTTCTGCCTTTCCCCACAATGCCTACGAGCGTGGGGACATCATTAGAGGCTGCAAGAGAGAACATACTGAGATGAATTAGGAACAGACACCGCCTTGGGCAGCACACTGTCTAGGAGCATTGTCTCCCAGTTGTGTCTGCATCACTGAATTGAGGGTTCAGGTTTAAGAAGAGGGCAGTATGTGAAGTGTTCTAGATAGAGCCAGATGGCCTGGTTTATATCTTACCTCACTACTTACTCTGTGAAAACTTTTGGCTTCAGTTTTCTTATCTGTAGGGTGGGGAAAATAGGAGTACTTATTCCACAGGGTTATTGTGAGAATTAAATATTAGTATAAGTGTTGGGCATATAATTTCATAAATGTTAGGCATTAAAAATAGCAAGTGCCTGGCTGGTGTAGCTCAGTGGATTGAGTGCAGGCCTGTGAAGCAGAGGATCGAGGTTTGATTCCCAGTCAGAGCACATGCCTGGGTTTCAGGCCAGTTCCCAGCAGGGGACACACAAGAGGCAACCATACATTGATATTTCTCTCCCTCTCTCCTTCCCTTCCCCTCTAAAGATAAATAAATTAAAAATCTTTTAAAAAAACACCTAGTGATATATATGAAAGCCCCTAGAATTGCCTAGAACAGTGCCAGTCTAGGTAGCCATCTGCAGTGAGATGAGAAACTTGGACCATGATGTAAATCAACACTCTCACTTCTTTTGAAAAACTCTCTTTAGGAAAGAAGTGTGTTAGTGGTAAAGTGGATTTACATTCTGGCTCTAGCCACTTATCTTCTTTATAGATAGACAGTAGCACACAGTTCACAGACCACCCTTTTGTTTCCTTGGCCTAGGACTGGTAGTCAGGAAATTTGTTTAATTATAATTCAGTCTGAAAAAACTCTCAATTTAAGTTTTCTTATTAAGATAAAAAAATAAATTTCCTCCTTAGTGAATTTTGTAGATTTGAACTTCCCAGTATATCACACCTTGTGAATTTATGTTATACTTATTTATAATCTCTATGTATCTTCCAAGTTACAAATAGGGTAAATCACAGCCATTTTCTGAGTAAATGTTGTGGCTGTCTTTTCCAGTACTGCACAGGTAAAGGCAGCCACGTTGAGTCAGCACGTGAAGTCCAACATGGGTTTTCCAGGTAGCAGGAAGACAGAGCAATATCCTCATTTTCTTTTCTCATTATGTTAGCATTTATTTACAAAATCAAAGATAAAAAACTAAGCAGAGCTTATAGAGGTGAGATTTATTTATGTGAATAAGTCTGGAAACTATGACTCTTGTTTACCAAAACAATTCAAGTATGGTATTGTTACCTGGAAAGGAATTAATATTAAGTCAATACAATTTTTTGTTTCATTTATACTAAAGTAATTTAACATGAAATTCATAATTGTGTTAGTCTGGGTTCTCCAGAGAAATGTTATACATATATGTACAATATTATATATATATATATATTATACAATATATGTAATATGTAATAATATGTAATAGTATATGTAATAATATACATATATTATGCAATATTAAATATTTTATATATACATACAGTATTGTACCTATAAAGAGATTTATTGTAAGGAATTGGCTCATATGGGTATGGAGGCCAAGAAGGCCCACCACCTGCAGTCAGCAGTCTGGAGACTCAGGAGAGCCTATGGTGTGGTTCTAGTCTAAGCTCAAAAGCCTGAGAACCTGGAGATGGTGTAAGCTCCAGTCCAATTCTGAGTTCGAGTCCGAGTCCAAGTCCAAAGGCAGTAGAAGACCAATGTCCCAGCTCAAAGATAAGCAGGAAGACAATGACTTTTCCCTTCCTGTGCCTCTTAATTCTGGTCAGGCCTTCAACACATTGGAGAGGACTACCCACATCAGAGAGGGAAGTCTATTTTACTCAGTCTGAAGATTCATATGTTAATCTCATCCAGAAAAATACAAACACACTCAGAATAATGTTTAACCAAATTTTAGGCACTTCATGGCCCACTGAATTTGACACATAAAATTAACCATCACAGTAATATTAGACACAGTGCCCCCAAGTAAAGGTGAGCTTTGATTCCTATATACTTTTGAGGGTTATTTCTTCCATACTCAAAATTAATTACTTAGCCTAGTTTTGGATGATAATTTCTTAGTTTTGAATAAAATTGTTTTATTCTCTTTCTAATTTCTACAAGTAGTATTTTTTAATTAACAGTCATTTCTGCTGCATTGTAATTGAAAACTGAAGGACATATGCTAGTGGTTGTTCTGGAAATTTTTCATTTGCAGGAGAATCCTGTGTCTGAGCTAAAAAAGAGATTTGATAGATTTTAGAGGAAACCTTTGAGTGATGGGGCAGAGGAGGGCAGGCTGCTTCATGCAACAGTATCACCTAATATCCCTCACTAAATGGCACTGTGAGGATGTGCGGTGAAGACAGTAACCCTCTGTCATCCCAGAAAAAAGGGATGTGGGTGCCGCAGCCTGAAGGTTCTCAGGGCACGGAGGAAAAACGTTTCAGAAACAGAAAAGGACCATTTGAAAATGCAAAAAAAAAGTGGATATCCTAGGAATGGATTGGATTATTTTTCACTGATAGCCATCCTGTAACCCTAAGGAACAGTATCATAGCTCCACCTACTGCATGAAGAGGCAAAGAGATAAACACTGTCCATTAAGAACCTGGCTTCTCCTACTCCAGGATTCTTTGGGTTTTGGTTTTTTAAATTTTATAATTCTTCCCCCAGCAAAATTATTGAAACTGTTCTTATTTTTTGCTTCCAGTCATCCTTTCTCTCCTCTCCCTACAAATTTCAAAATGTTATGTTTGAAAGATTTGTAAGTGTCATTTAAAAAAATATGACATTTCAAAGAAGACAATAGGAAATTATAATTTGCTGATTTGGTTGAGGTGTCTGGAAATGCATGCACATAGAGCACAAATTGGATGTATATTGTACTTGAATAAATTTGGCTGAGAAGGACTGGAGAGAAGGGCTGGAAGGTAGTACTGCAATCTGATAAGGAGAGAGGGTGGGGGAACTTAAACACTTCGGGCACTGATTGCTTGGTGCCTTGGGCAAATTGCTTAGCTTTCTTTGTGTGCTACAGTTTTTCCATTTAAAAAAAAAAAAAAGGATAATGGCATATGCCTTTTCCCTGCCTCATAAAATTCTTACCAGAATGATAGAAGATCAAGTAATGTCCCACTTACCCAACCATCATACTGCCAGCCTCAGTCAGCTGTAATGACTCTCAGAAGCAGACAGGAAAAAGGGCTGCGAGCCAGGACAGCACTACATGCTATAAGGCTAAACCGCGTGACTTGGAATTGTGTGCTTGACTTAGAATTGTGTACAAAGTCACCTGGGATATGTGTACATGTGTGAGCACATATGTGTATGTGAGTTTCTTCTCTGTAGTTTTTTCCCCTCTCTGTAGTAACCTAGGAGAACAGATTTTTTTTAATGGAATGATAGAAAGGATGATGGAGGAGAGTACAAGTGCCTCCTTAGAAATTCACCATGAAGGTACTTGGAGAAGAGACCCCAAAAGTCCAGTAGCATTCTCAGACCAGAACTGGGAATGAACAGCTTTCCCCATTTCAGTTAACCACATTGTACTGGGTCTTTGTTTCAGAGTTTCACAGGCCTTAGCAGAAGTTTTCTGAATCATGTCTAGAATGCTCTTTTACAAAGAAGTTTGTACTCCATTTTAGGAAGAGTTCCATTTTAAAAATGATTTTAAAAAGATATTCATCACTCATGTTTAAAATCAGTATATTTGTGGACTATATCATTTTTTCTTCCATGTTGGTAGACACATTTGATAATACTTGGATATATTTTGATTTCCTCAATCAAATGGAAAATTATTTCCCCAAATTTTCTTTTTTACAGTTTCTGATCTGATTGAAATGACTTTCCAAATTATTTTAAAGCCAAAACAAAGAGATTCTGGAAAAATTATTTTGAGGAGTAGGAGGTATGTGTCTGACAAAATAAAAATGTAAATTAAATATTTTTCATTGTATTTAGTCTCATGTGAAAAGGCTTTTTTGTTGGGGTGGAGCAAAAACTTAAAATTCTGGAAAACTTACAGTCACATACTTTAAATGACTAAGCATTATATTTTCATGCAGTAAGGGTAAGAAATTATTTATATATTTTATATTGAAATGCTTTTATGTAGCATCTTCATTAAAATATGTACTTAATTTATAAATGTAAACTTGAACAAATCCAAAAATCTGTCTATATTTATTGTTTGATGGAGGCAGGCAAAAAAATGACAACACCTGCAATGTTCCTTTCTCATCTGAGATGGGAAAATCTTTTCAGGATTCAGATGATGTTGGTGTAGGTCAGGACTTCTTAAACTATTTGAAGTGTCACATGTTTTCATTTTCTTTTCTTTTAATTTCCTGTTCATCTTAGACTAACTGAAGTAGTATTGTTCAACTAACTGTGCATAGTACCACTGCACAGTTAGGGCTACTCATGTGTCTTTGACAACCCCTAACCTGGTCTGTACCCTGCCTAACATGGTGAGTCCAGTGATCACATACCTGGATGTCACAACCAGACTGCCTAGGTTTGAACACTGGCTTTGTTGATGCCAGGGACATCACTTAACCTCTGGGGACAGTAATGCTGACCCATCTCATAGGATTGCCATAAGCATCGTATGAACAAAGTACTTAGTTCCATAAAACCTAACAATATAATAGTTTTCTTACTTTGTTTAGCAGCAATGATATTGTTACTAAATCAGCCAAGATGAATTTTGAACCTACCTGAAATTTCAATATTTTGCCAACTTACCTAGAATATTTGAAAGCTAATTTACTTTTAAGACATATTTTAAGCAAACAGAACCCTTAAAAGTAAGCAATGTGAGTCAAGGGTACTATTCTGGAGGAGTGTGATTCATCCTTTCAATGTGAATGAATAATTCAAACTTGAAAGAATATTGAATATTCAATGTTTATTGAACTTGCCTTTTCATATTGAGCCTTTAGAGGGCATCATTCAGTTCCTAGGAGCTTCTGTTGGAAGTCCCAGCTGAAGAAATCTGCCTGGACACATGCATATGTGTTTTCCTGGTCATAAAGATGTTACTGTCAGTTCGTTAGCCTGAACTACTATTTTACTTGGCCTCCAAAACATTTAAGTTGGTATGCTTGGTGCTAAAGCAAATATGAGTCCTTTGAGTTATCCATAATGAAATATCATCAATAGTTCTACATTAGTGATATGCCATTGTCAATGATGAGTTCTTCTGCCAGAACTTGTATTTGTTTCTTAGGAAAATAGCTATAAATTGTTTCTTAGGAAAGTAGGATGTGTGGGGAACACTTAGACTTTGTACAGTGTAGAACAAAAGGTTTAGAACTATTATAAATGCCTTCCCATGAAAAGAAACTTAATCTTTTGTTTGTGATTGTATACCTAGGAAACATATTTTTAGTGTTTTTGTTAATTTATTCATTTGATAAATATTTATTAGTGCCCATAATGTACCAAGTGCAGTTCTAGATGCTGAGAGTATTTTTAATGATCAAGGTAGAAAAAAGTCTCTGTCCTCCTGAAGTTTACATTTCTAGTAGGGAGGCAGGAAAGAAAAACATGTTTTAAAAAACAACAAAATGAAATGAGTTGTTTTATGGAGTAAACACACAACAATAAGAAGGTACGCAGAAAGATCTACTTTAGGAAAAGTGGTTAGGATAGGCACCTCTATGGAAGCAGCATGTGCACTGAGACCCAAAGAACAAGAAGGGGCAAGCCTTGTGAAGAGTTGGGAAGGAAAATTCCCGTAAGTGGGGTACCTCATATCAGGCATTTCAAAGAATTCATCAGTAGTGGTAGATACTGTGTCTTTTCTCCAGCTCTTTATAACCCATAGTGGAAGAATACAGAAATGACTGCCTCCCAGAAAGCCATTTCTATTTTCATTTACTATGCCAGTGAAGTTGTTAATTTCTTCATCAGCTACCACATTTCTCCCAGGACCTCTCCAAGGGTGGTGAGGGCTGCAGTTGAGTATCCAAGGCATTTTCAGAGCAAAAATGCATTCTATGTGCTCCTGACTTTATTATATGCTATCCATCAGTACACTGTAGGCACATCCAGGCATTTTATTCCATTGAGTTTTTCTTGGTACAAATTACTTCCATTCACTGTAATTTTAATACATTATCCACAGAATTAGACAGTTTTGAAACTCTTAACTAATACCTTTCTCAGAAATCATAATTCTTTCCATTTCTGCTATGTCTCACACCTTGCCTTGTGATTTGCTAATAGTGAATCAATAAATTGTACATTTTTCATTCTTGCCCCCAGTGAAGCCAAATGTGATAAGTAGTCATTAAAATTTTTTTGTTTGAAAATCCTACTATTTTAAAATTTTATATATGCAATTAATATGAATTTACTTCCAATATTGAAAAGTGGTCTTGTTGTGAGGTATAAACTGAGTTTTGGTTTATTTTATTGAATGTAGTATATGCAAGTCAAACATTTCTTTTATATTTATAAGGTAATTTTTATAGATTTGTTATGGAACGGATTTACATTACAAAATTTTATCTTCATTGAATAGAGTGAGAAATAGCTAAAAAGGTTATTAATAAATCTTGAAAACGTTGGTCATGAACTAAGTGTCCTTTGTGTACACTTCAGTGATGCTGGATACCTCCTAAAGACAGGATATGAGTAATGCTTTATCTAGTGGGACTCTAGAGCCCAGATGGCGAACACTGGGCCTCAGGCCAAATCCGGCCCTCCACCTTGTTTTATCCTGCCCGCACCTTGTTTCTGCCCAGCAGCAGCGCCAAGCTCTTGCTTAACTGTTAGGGAGTAGTTACATTATACAGTTTTAAAATTACATTTGGCCCTTTGAAGGCAACTGCAAGGCTGGTGTGGTCCCTGGCAAAACTGAGTTTGACACCCCTGCTCTAGGAAGAATTTAAAATGTAATCATCATTAACATGAATTCTAAAAACACGTTCTTACTTAATACTTTAGCTTCCTTACTATCTTAATTCTATATATTTCCTTTCTTTACATAAGATATAATACTGTTAGTATTGCAGATTCAGTGCCAATTATAGTAAAATGACCTGGTTTCTGAGTGCTTTATACATCATCAACTAGATTTTTTAAAGTAGTTCCAGCTTTAGTAATAATAAATCTATAAAAGAAAAAATTAACATGATATAAATTTCAATTTTTGATTGATTTGAGTGGTGAAAGACTCTAAAATGGTCACCAATCTTTTATCCATGATTTTCTTCTATTTGTGCAGTTCATCATAAATTTTATATTGACTACTGTTAAAATGTAATACACTAATTTCATCTTTTGTTATCTAAGCTGAAAAATGTTTTTTTAAAAAGCACAGAATGTAAATATTTCAGGAATGACTATAATCTGAAAAATTTACTGCAACTTGGGGTAGAAGATGTCATAAAAACTGGAACTTTTTTTGAGCAAGCATTGCCATTCTCTTGGAAAAGTATTTTTCATTCAGGCTTTCATTTATAAAATAACAATACTAAATATCTTTCTAAAGCAGGAAGTATTTTTAACCACTGGCCAGGTAGCTCAGTTGGTTGGAGTGTGGTCTCATGTACCAAAAAAAAAAAGGTTGTGGATTCAGTCCCTGGTTGGGGTGCATACAGGGCAGCCAACCTCTCTCTCTCTCCCCCTGTCTCTCTCCCCAAAATCAGTAAAAACATATCCATGGATAAGGATTTAAAAATACAGTGGCAAGTATTTTTTAAATAATAATAATTTAGAGAAAGACTAAAGGTAGAATAACATTTTAGAGCAATGCTGACTAAATATTGTGCATTTATATTTTCCTTTTATGACCAACTGAAAGTACAGAATATAATAGTAAGTAATTAAATTCAATGGTTCTCATCTCTAGTATACCCCAACTTTTTGGTGTCTCTGTGCCACACTGGGAGAAGAGTTGTCCTGGGCCACACATTAAATACATTATGATACATAATCACAAAAAATTCTCACAATGTTTTAAGTAAATGTATAACTTTGAGTTGGACCACGCTCACAGCCATCCTGGGCTGCACGCGTCCCGTGGGCCACAGGTTGGACACCCTGGACAGGGCCCAGCACAAATAGTGCCCCTTTTCAATTACAAAATCTTTTATTACAAAATCATAAGCATGTAATTCTGTAGCAAAGCAACATCACATTCAAACACACCATATGACATTTGAGGTGAAATTTTCAAATTGAAACAATAAATTATTGCCTCCATATTATTACCGTACCAACCGCACTCAATCAGCCGTTACTTCTGCTGGACCCTGTATAATAATCATCTGTTAAGCTTTTAATTTGTGTTTGTGTGTGTATGAAATATGTGACAATCTCCAATTCTTCAATACTATCTAGGTGCTCAACAACTGAATTCAGCTCTGACACTAACTCCCTGAGTTAGGTTGAAGGTACAATCCTACAAGACTGTCCCAACTGCATTAGTGTGCTCAAGCTAGCCATAATTCTGACCAACTGTCTATGAATTGGGGGATTTCATGACCCTTCCTGAGGTTTAATAATTGCTGAAATGACTCGCAGAACCCAGGAAAGAAAGTACTTTCCTCCTACTGGTTTAGTATAAAGGATACAACTCAGGAACAGAAGAATGGAAGAGATGCATAGGGCAAGGTGTGGAGTAAAGGGACACACAGCTTCCACGCCCTCTCAGGGCGCACCAGCCTCTCAGCACCTTCACGTGCCCACCAATGCAGGAGCTCTCTGAAACTCATCGTTTAGGAGTTATTATGAAAGTTTCATTAAGGGGACACATTTCATTAAATCACTGGCCATTGGTGGTTGAAAAATCCCAACCTCTTAATCACATGGTTGATTTTTCTGGCAACTAGTTCCCATCCTGGAGTATCTAGAGTCTAATAGTATCAAGATATCATTAGACCTTAATAGAATAAACTCAGGTAAGGTTGAAAGAGATATGTTATGAATAACAATAACAACAAAAATGCTCCTATCACTTTTATTACTCAGGAAATTGTAAGGGTTTTAGGATTTTTTTTGCCAGGAACCAAGTATAGTCATTTAGGATTGTTTCCAGACATTACAGCTTTCCTTCCAGACACAGAATAGAATTTCACTTGTCACCCTTTTCTTAGGTTGGCCATATGACTTGCTTTAGCCAGTAAAAATGAGTAGAAGTGACTTTGTCATTTTAGGAGGAAGCTCTAGATATCAGTGTACCAGCCACCATGTGTCCATTTCAATGCCATGGTGATTATGAAAGAATGTGCCCTCCTGGGTCCCTGACTTCCTGAGGTAACCACTGTTAATCATCATATATGATAATTTTATATATTGCTAAGATCAATTTTCTGTTCTTTGTTTGGGACTTTTAGATATATGATCACTAGATTAATTTACACTTCTTATTTTCATCCTTGTATGGTTTTAGTAACAAGGATGTATTTGATAAATTAAGTTGAGGAACTTTTTCTCTTTCTATACTCATCTCAATCTATACTGAGTACCTTAAAGTTTTGGTAGAATTGGTCTTTAAGACATCAGGATCTGGTGCTTTTTGGTGGAATAATCGTTGATGATTGATACCAACTGTTTAATGGTTATAGGCTTTTTTAGGTTTCATTTTTTCTGGAGTCACTTTTACTAATTATATTATTCTAGGAAAGTCACTGTTTCATATTTAATAGCATAGTTATAAAAGTATTGATTTTTATGTAGATATACACAGAAGTTTATATAGTTATAGTTTTTATTCTCTTTTTAATGGTAATATTGTATTTTTATTTCCATTTTTATATATTTTTCTTAATCTTCCCTGAAATTTTGAATGTCTTTATTCTCTTCAAAGAATCATATTTTTGGCACTCTGCTTCCCGAGAGCACACCCACCCCTCTCTTCCCTTTTGGATATGTGTCTCCTACACTCTAAGGGTCCTCAGGAGACTTGCAACCAAGGGAGCCCCGGGCTAAGCCCCTGAACTTGTCTCCATGTCCCCCTTCTCTTTGACTTTCCAGTGAGCCAAAGTAGCTGTGCCTTGGCTCGCTTCTTTCCTAAAACGCTTCTAGAGAGCCAAAGCAGCCCGGCCTAGTCTCTCTCCTGTTGCTTCCTCCATCCTAACCCCTTCCTTTTTCACTGTTCTCAGCTTTAATAAGCATACTCTCAAAAAAGTCATATTTTTGCATTAGTTGATACACTAAAGTTTCTGTTTTGATTATTCTTCTATTTTTTACCTTCTTTCTACTTTTGTTGAGTATGTTATTTTTCTAACTTTTTGAGTTGAATATTTAACTCAAGAAGATTAACCTTATTGTATTAATAGGCAATTTAAGGCTGTTCATCTAGCTGCATATCAGGTTTTTCTATGTACTTGATAGTTAACCTTGGCTAGTTTGTAAGTTATATGTTCCATTTCTATTCTTTTGGTGGTTACCTTTAAATTTAACATTCATATTTGCCTGAACAAAGTTGAAAATAAATGGTGCATCCCCATATAAACAAGCACCTTAGAAAACTTTAAGTCCAGTTGTACTCCACTCATCTCCTTGTTTCTTCCTTTTTCTCTCCATTTTTGGTAATTTCCTTAGCTGCTTTTTACATGGTGTTTTGCCTTGTCCTTCTTTTTAATGAAAAAAAAAAAAAACTTCTTTAATTTTGAGAATCCTATTGGGTTCTTTTCAAATCTGTTTATGGTATTCTACTATTTTATTATGGTTTTAACACTACTTATTTTATAATAGTTTTTAGACTGCTCTATTATCTCAAGTTAATCTTCCTATTTGTTGTATAAGCTGACTCTCCCTCATGGTGTGTCCTTTCCTCATGTTAGTAACTTTGGACTATGGGTTTATCTTCATTGGGGGGGTTTCTCAGTGGCGGTACATGCAGCAGAAATTGTTGGTGTCCCTTTGTACTTCAATGAGAAGTTTTGCATTTTCTTCTGCTGGATACCTCCAAGCCTTTACTGATACAGAACCAGTTCGTAAATGTCTTCCTTACTTTGGAATTTTTTCACATAAGGGTAGTTTAAAAGCAGACAAAATTTACATACGTGGTTTAAGTAATCTCTGCCTATTACAAACATATAAACAGTCTGGAAAATTTAAGAAAAATGAAGTTTAAATGAAAGAGTGCATTGATCAGGTGTCAGAATGAAGAGGAAATAAAAACCAGGGCTGCTGAGTTGTATGTCTCAAAGTAGACTTTTCCTCAACCTAAACCTGACTAAAAACAAGCTTTTTTACTGCATAGACAAGTGAGCAGAGTTTTCTAGAACCTCTCTCTCACAGAATAGTACAGTCATTTCAGGCCCTCTGCAATAGTCTCAGTTGTAGTCCTGGGGCCCCTGTCCATAATTTTACACACACATGTACACATGCACACACATTAGGCTCTAATCCTTATACATATGTTTTAGCCAAATCCTCCCTAACGCCCCTCCCTCCACCCACACACAGACACAATTTGGCATCAACACATAGCTCAGCAGCCCTGGCTTTTATTTCCTCTTCATTCTGATACCTGATCAACATACTCTTTTATCATTTAAACTTCATTTTTCTTAAATTTTCCAGACTGTGTTTGTAGCAGACAAAGAATACTCACTAGTTTAGCCCACCACAATGAGAGAAATCCTTTACTTTCTAATGAGGAAAAATAATGGTTAATCAAAATATAGAAATAATAATGGCTTGTGGCTGACTGACTGAATCAGGGATTAGCGAACTGGTTGGGAAAGCTTTCAGAACATTCTTTCCTTTAATATCTGTTCAATATCCACTATATAAGACCCCAGAAGCAGTCCTAGATATTGAAGATACAAATGTGAATAAGGTAATTTCTTTCCTTAAGGAGCTATAGTCTATTAAAGAGAATGACATAGAACAAATGAATGCAATGTGAGAAATGGTAATAGAAGAATATGTAATTGCTTTGAAGTTTTTAAGTAAAATGCAGTTCTTATTTTTAGAATTAGAAATGTGTTGATAGAGTAGATGATGTTTCTAAAAGGTCTTAAAGAACAAGTAAAAACCCGTAAAAGGTAAGCAAAGTATTTTAGCACAAGAGCAAGACATTTGTAAGGGCCATACTACTAATATTGCATATTGGTTTGGCTGGAGAATTAGGAATGAATGAAGAAGTGGTGACAGGAGAATCTGGAGACATAGGCAAAGATTTTATTTTATTCTGTAGGCAAGGGATTCATCATTTTGTAAATTGGGAAGATAACACTGGTGATTGTCTTTCTATAGACGTGTTTGTTAAGTTGCCGAGAGAAACACTAGAAGTGAGTCAAGCCAGGAGGCTGCTGCAGTCAGGCAGGCCAGTGACGATGGATTGATGGGAAGAGGGAAGACGAAGAAGTGGGTTTCAGAAATGAGTACTCGATGAGAAAATTTCAGAGTTTGTATAAATAGAAAACAGGAAGGGTGATAAACCAAAATTTACTGAGCAGTGACATTATGCTAGGCATTTGGTTGTAACTCTTAACAACTCTGTAAGGTAAGTGATAATTTATAAATGAGAAAACAGGCTCAGAGAAGTGTATGAATTGCCCAGCATCACATCTGAGAGGCTGGCTCCCAAGGAGGTTTTCTACAGTCCTTTTGTTGCCTCTTAGTAGGGACTTCTTAAAATTTTTTTAATTACTTTTTACCTGGAAGTTTGCCTCATATTGTAGTTTTATAAAGTAAAATGATGAGCAATTCAAAAGTCTCTAAATAACTATAATTTGAAGCTTCAAGTTTCTTCTCACCCTGGCTGGTGTGGCTCGGTGGATTGAGTGCCAGCCTGTGAACCAAAGGGTCACTGATTTGATTCCCACTCAGGACACATGCCTGGGTTGCAGGCCAGGTCCCCAGTTGGTTTGCAGTTGAGACACAGCCACACATTGATGTTTCTCTCCCTCTCTTCCTCTCTCCTTTTCCCTCTCTCTAAAAATAAATAAATAAAATCTTTTTAAAACATTTCTTGTCAATAGTAAGCTAATTAAATCTAGCAAGGCCAGTCCATCTAAAGTTGAAAAACAATTTGACATCTCTGTGTCTACATCTGTCTTTGCAGGGTGATGATTCTGCTCTCTATTTCCTGTTAGTCAACATGTGCTTTGTGAGGCTGAGGAGAAAGGGTAATAATTATTTCCACACCCTTTGGTGAAATTTATCAGAAACTCATTCAGAAGCTGTATTCTTGCTAAGCTAGTTCACAGATCATTCAGGGATGTCAACAAATACAGTATCACCATAAATTGAAGAAATAGGAAGCCAGTAATAATTATTGCTGGTCTGTTGTAGGAGAAGTTCTTCTGAGCTTTCCAAAACAAAGAGTTCATATAATTGAAGAAGATCTGATTATAATAAGCAGAGTGGGAGGGATACTATCACCAGCTTTTCCTGCCACTTGTATTCTTCCTTTCTTCCCAAATGAATTCACAAGCATTCTTTTTCCCTTTTCCCCTTAAACATCAATGATGTGACTGTAAACACACTGAGAGGCTATTGTGAGGTTCAGAAATAGCCCAAGTCTACCCCTGAAATCATGCCTTACTCATAGGCTAAATTAGAATGCCTAGGTCAAAGGTGAAGAGAGTATACATATCTGGGTGGTTTAGATGACAGATCCTAGAGCCAGACTGCCTGGATTTGAATTCTGGTTTTGACATTCACCAGTTATGTAATCTTAGGCAAGTTACTTACTGTCCCTATGCCTCAGTTTCTTTACCTATAAAGTAGGAATAATAAGACACATATCATGGAGATGTTTGAAGATTAAACAATGTACGTAAAGAACTTAGAACAGTGCCTGGCACAGAATAAACCCTTTGTAAGTATTTGTTTTTGCTACTATCATTCTTGATATTTACAAGTCATAACTTCCCTTTCAGTGTGTTATGGTGATTGTTATTAAACTTAGATAATAAAATATTTGATGTCTTATTTTCAGTAAGCAAACTGTTTAGTAGAATAAGAATAGACCATCTCCTGTATGCTCACCCATTACGGTGTTTAGCTTTGATTTTGTTGTGTAAATCTTTCAAGTAGAAAAGATGTAAAACTGAACCATAAGTTTGAAAACTGCTGTCTTAATTGAATATGGCTATTTTGCTTTTTAAAATATTTTTTCTTTGTTAAATTTGAAAAAATTTAGTGTACCCACATTCCTTGTGGTTTAGGTAATCTATGAAAAATTGAAGTGACAAGGAAGGTGGGATTAACGAGATTTATGATTGGCAGAGGAAATTTGCAAACAGCTTCCACATAGCAGGTGTAGCTATATTAATGGATGTACCAGATTGATCCATAAACCCACCCAGTTGCTGTGCCATTCCACAGATGTTCAGTTAAACAATTTAATGGCACTAAAATGGTTCTAGTAAAGAATTCTATAAACAAACAATTATTTATCATTGTGAGTTGTCTGAAGTACTAATGGCCCATGGTCAGAACAGTTTTCTTCAAATGTTTTTCCCCCTCTGCCTTTCCTTTTTCCGTTGGAAACTTCTTCATCTACATATTCTTTTTTAAAAAATTTTAAATTTTATTCACTTATCTTTAGAGGTGAGGGGAAGGAGAGAGGGAGAGAAATATCAATGTATGGTTGCCTCTCATGTGTCCCCTGCTGGGAACTGGCCTGCAACCAGGCATGTGCTCTGACTGGGAATCGAACTGGGAATCGATCCCTTAGTTCGTAGGCCTGTGCTTAATCCACTGAGCTACACCAGCCAGGGCTTTTTTTTTTTTTAACATATTCTTAATACCACTAATAAGGCTTAAGTTTCCTTCGTATTATTTAGTCACCACTAGATTTCTTTGCCTTAATTTGAGAAACATACTGTCTTCTAACCTCATCCTTTCAGTTAATTTCAGTAACTTTAAGTTCTGAGTGCTACTTGCCTATGGAAGGAAGAAGACTTGGCAGAGGGATTAACACAGACATACAAAGGCTCAATAGTGAGATGCCCATGGCATTGGATTTAAGAAGGGGTGTATACATTTAGCAGGTCCTTACATAAGGCACAGCATGTTGTACAATGTGGCATGCTTTCAGATATGGTAAATATATCACAAAGGTACCATGAGTCCCTGTTGATGTTCGTGGCAGACAAAGTTAATGGATCATAGTCCTTTTTAACAGAGCACTTTAGACAGTCACTTTCAGTCATTTGCTGTCAGAACTTAAGATGAAATCTGTTTGCCATCCAAGATATGACTTTGATGAAAGTCAAATTTTTTTTCAAATGGATTTTTCTTATATTGGTTCTTCACAAAGAAAGGAAAAGGAATGAGGACAAAACATTAAATCTCAGCTTTGTTAAGGCATTTCTTTTTTACTTTTTTAATTTTTTTATTTTTAAGTATATTTTGTTGATTATATTATTAGCATTGTTCCATTTTTTTCCTCTTTTCCCTCTGCCCAGCAAACTCCTCCCACTAGCATTTCCCCACCTTAGTTCATGTACATGGGTCATGCATATAAGTTCTTTGGCTTCTCCATTGCCTATAATATTATTAACTTCCCCCTATCTATTTTGTACCTACCATTTATTCTTTTTATTCCCTGCCCTGTTCCCCCTATTCTCCCCATCCCACTCCCTGCTGCTAACCCTCCATCCATGTGGTCTCCATTTCTGTGATTCTATTCCTGTTCTAGTTGTTTGCTTCATTTGTTTTTCCTTTTGTTTTTTTAGGTTCAGTTTTTGATAGTTGTAAGTTTGTTGTCATTTTACTTTTCATCGTTTTGATCATCTTACATAAGATGATCATCTTTGACCTTTTACCTAAGAAAAATCAAAGATAATTTTATATACCCTTTAATATTTCATATAATAAGGGCTTAGTGATGATGAACTCCTTTAACCTGACCTTATCTGGGAAGCACTTTATCTGCCCTTCCATTCTAAATGAAAGCTTTACTGGATAGAGTAATCTTGGTTGTGGGTCTTTGCCTTTCATGACTTGGAATACTTCTTTCCAGCCCCTTCTTGCCTGGAAGGTCTCTTTTGAGAAATCTGCTGACAGTCTGATGGGAACTCCTTTGTAGGTAACTGTCTCTTTTTCTCTTGCTGCTTTTAAGATTCTCTCCTCATCTTTAATCTTGGCTAATGTAATTCTGAGGTGCCTTGGTGTATTCTTCCTTGGGTCCAACTTCTTTGGTACTGTCTGAGCTTCCTGGACTTCCTGGAAGTCTATTTCCTTTGCCAGATTGGGGAAGTTCTTCATTATTTTTTTAAAAACTTTTCAGTTTCTTGTTCTTCTTCTTCTCCTTCAGGCACCCCTATGATTCAGATGTTGGAATGTTTAAAGTTGTCCCGGAGATTCCTAAGCATCTCCTCATTTTTTGAATTCTTGTTTCTGTTCTGGTTGAATGTTTATTTCTTCCTTTTGTTCCAAATTTTGATATGAGTGTCAATTTCCTTCCCTTCACTATTGGTTCCCTGTATATTTTCCTTTATGTCACTTTGCATAGCCTTTACTTTTTCTTCTATTTCGTGACCATACTCACCCATTTCTGTGAGCATCCTGATTACCAGTATTTCGAACTTTGCATATCTCTCCATAGCTTACTTCTATTTTTCAGGCTTTGATCTGTTCTTTCATTTGTGTCATATTTCTTTGTCTCAGCACAGCTGTTACTGTGTAGGGGGTGGAGCCTCAGGTATTCACCAGGGCAGGGCAACCCACTTTGCTGCATGGTGGTGCTCTATGTCAGGGAGGGGTCCAAAAGGGAACAGTGCCACTTGCTTGGCTCTCTTGTCTGGCTTTCAGTCACTTCCCCCATTACCCACAAGCAAATTGGGCCCTTTTGGTCCTGATTCCCGGGTGGGCGGGTCTCTCCAAGGAACTCTCCTGTGAGGCTGGAGAGTTAACTGAGGGATTAATGAGAACTAAGAGCCAAAAGAGTGCTTTTCCAATGAGGTTAGCCAGGTTTCTCAAAATGTGGTCTTTGGACCACCTGCATTAGAAGCATTAGAAGTCCCAAGTTCACAAATATCTCCCCCATATTGCTTTGATTAACAAAGTAAGACTTTTCTTACCACTTTTACATTTGAGACTTACGAAATGAGACAATTAGGTTGCTTTAATTGAGATGTGCAGCCTGAGAAAATAGGAAAAGGGAAAAGCCATTGGCTTCTAAAGCTTAGAAGAAAATGAGAAGTATGAAGATCAAGGGCAGGAAGATACTAGACTGCAGGGCAGTGGGCTGTAAGGGTGCTGATGACGCTGCCTCATGGTTTTTAAGGAGGGTTGGTACCTTCTCGCTGTATCCCAGAACAAAGAGCTAGCTGAGCAGCATCTCCTGACCCTTTCCTCTTGGGCTCCACTAATTCTAGGAAGGGAGCACCCATGCCTTTCCTCCCTCACTTCCTGAAAGGGAGGGGGCTGGGGTTTCCCAAGGCAAAGTGGCTTTTGGTGACAGGTCACTCTCCTCTCCTTGCATCCATCTTCTCACACTTCTTCCAGGTTCTTATGCAGACTTCTAGCTGGCCTTGGCACCATGGCTGAGTGGGGAGTGACAAAAAAGATGAAGCATGAGGCAGCTCCTCCTTGCCAACTGGAGCTAGTTTCACATTGCCTTCACTGGTATTCAAATTTGCTTCTACTTTTCATCCCACTTTTCTTTTTTTGTCTTTACCACCCCAAACATCAGACAAGAAGCTATAAGGACTAAACTCTGTTAAAATTTTTACTGTCTCTAAAGTCTTGCCCCATTAGCATGTAAGCCCTCAGAGTTTGTTGTCAGGAAGCATTGTTAGTGATGCACAGGACACCCACAAGGCCAAAGTCCAAGCTGCAAGCACATACTGTAGTTGCCTGGCTGCTGTCAGGGCTTACCCCAGTGTTTACTGAGGTTGGCTGGTATTTTCTTCCAGAAGTTATTCTGTATTTAATGATTGCTATTGCTTATGAAAAACATTTACTTTAATAGTTGTACCTCTAATTCTGATCCTCAACCTTCATACGCCCACATGGAAATTTCTGAGAAAGACTAATTGTTGAGATATTTTGGTCTAATTTAAGTTTTAAGTGAAGGGCAGCAAAGGTTTGGTTGGGCATAGGAACAAGTTATGTTAAAGCAGTTAGCCTTCTGTTTTGAGAAGAGCCTTGCAAGTTCGGCCTCAGCCACATTTTATAGATGAAGAAACTAATGTTCTGACAAATTGCTCAAGTTTCACAGACAGTTAAGTGTCAGAAGCAGGATTTCAAGCCCACTCAGCCTGCATCCATGGCCTGTGGTCACTCCAGTTGCTCATTTGGGATGCCAGGTGATGACATTAATGGTCCCAGTGACACGGACAGTTCTCCGCTGCTGCTGCTGCTGCTCTTGTTCCTTCAGCAAGGATGTTGGTGTCAGGCTTGCTATCAGCTACCCACTGTCTGGGCAGCATTCTTTCTCATCCACTTTTTAGCTATTTTTCCTTGATGCAACTCTCTTTCTTTGCCTACTTTTACCTCCTTCTAGAACTGGGGTATTTCCCGCCCTCCCCTCTCCTGCCCACACTCAAAATTACTTTTAACCTCTGTTAACTGCTCAGACGTTGAGGTCCACCTTGTTGAATGAATCTTAAGTGGAGATTGCCTATTAGAAACACAGTCTCTAAAAATAACTTGGTGTATAAGGGAGGCCAAAGGTTGCTTTTTACATACTTTCTGCAAAAGAAGTAGGCCCTTACCATACTTAGAAATCTAGGATCAGCTGAAGCTCCTTTCTCAGAGGAGGTAAGAGAAGTACTTGGATTTTTAAGTCTACAGTCATGTGGAAGTGTTGTCACTGCTGCATATTTTGCTTTGCAGTTGCCATCTTACCACATATAAAGAGTTATCTATAGTCAAATGTCCCTACAATCGAAACGACTCTATGTTTCTTTGTTCCCTTTCTTCAATTAAAAGGAAAAAAGATATTGAAATGACTAATATTCTAGTGCCAAGAGCATTGCAGAAAAAAAGAAAATAGGTGATTTTATGCTATTGCTATAGAAACAGCAGTAAGAGAAATAAGCATAAACCTTGCCTTTAAATGATTCAGTTATTCTCTTTTAGACCACTGCTGCAGTAATAGACATTCTCCTTTCATGTACACAAAGAATGGGACATCTATCGATGTAGGTTTTTACTTTGCATAAAGACTTTATTTTAACCTAAAACATGCCATATGGAAAAGTAAAGGTGAAGTGGGTTTTCCTAAATGCTGCCTCAGTTTTAGAATCCATGCAGATGTTTCTGTGAACACATTGTCTCTAGACAGTCTTAATGATGTTACTGGATAATCTAGCCAACATTCATTCAGTTAATATATACCAACCATCTACTATGTGGCAGGAATCTTCTAGACACATTGTAGGACAGAAAAAAAAGCAAGTAAATAAAATACTTAAAAATGTTGTTGAGTATTCTGAATGAAACAGGCAAAGGATTAACCAAGCAGCTACCTGTTCCTGCATAGGCTGATAAGGATAATTAAATTATGACTTGAAGGATGACGACTAACTTGCCATCTGAAGAGTGAAAGGCAGAGCAGACCTACAGAAAGAAAAGGCCTGTGCAAATTCCTGTTATAACACACCAAGTGTGAAACTGAGAGCAGTAAGAAGAGGGGAAGTGACATGAATGGGATTCTCATGTATGATTAATCCGTCTCCCACCACTCCTGCTCCATGCACTACCTTCTGGCATGTGCTCTGTGTCCTGGGAAGTAGGTCCCTCCTATTCCCCACATCATGTTGTATTAATCACCAGACTTCTTTGACTTAAAGGCTTCCAAGCCAATTAGGAAGTACTAGCAAGAGATCAGAGGACAGAAAGAGAGAAGTCATTGTATTTCTTTCTTTTCTTCCTGCTAATAGGTCTTCCTATGAAGATCCAGTTGCTCTGGCTCTAGTCTGCCCCCAGTCACTGTAGAACTAGGAATGGTAATGGTTGCCTACTGTTGTTATTTTAATGGATTTGAGAGAGAGAGAGAGAGATCATTGATTTGTTGTTTCACTTATTTATGCTTTCATTGGTTGTTTATTGTATGTGCCCTGACCAGGGATTCAACCCACAACCTTGGTATATCAGGATACCATTCCAACCCATTGAGCAATCCAGACAAGCCCCAGCTGTTGCTAGTTTTGTTATTTCCTTCCTTTGCTTTCTCAACCCCCACACCTCCATAAGGAGTTATTTCATGACAGTCTTTACATTTGAACCATGGGGAGTGAATTCTGTTTCTTGCAAGGTCCCTCCCTGACTATAGAAAATGAAGCCTGGTGAGTGAGGCAGGATAATTTGTAGACCTTGTAAGCTAGGAATTTAGATTCTCTTCTCAGAGCAGCATAAAACCATTGCAATATAATCACCACTTAAGACAGTCACTCTGGTTGCTCTTGAGGGTATTGACTGGGGAAAGGAGAACTAAAGACTGGAAGGTGTGAGACCAGCTGGAAGGTTGTACAGGAAAGGAAAAGTGATGCTTGGACCAGAGTGGTAGTATAGGAGAAGGATAAATGAGTGAATTCAATGTAGAACTGCAAAAAGGACATAGGAATGAAGCGTGTAAACCATGAATTAAATTTCTGGTTTGAGACACTGGGAAGTGGTGAGGACTGGAAATCAAGGCTCTTTTCTTGATGGGTTTCATTCAGAATGTCTGTGCTATATCCAGGAAAAGATTCCAGTAAGTAGATTGTATTTTCAACATAGAGATAACATTTAAAATCAGAGCTGGGAGTGCAACTAGTCCCCATGGAAAAGAATACTTAAAAACAGTAGAAAAGAGAATGCAGGAATTCCAAGATTTAAATGTCTTTAGGAGCTATTTGAATGCACATTTTAATTCTTCCCAAAATACTGTTTTAATCATATATAAATCCAGTTTTAGATGAAAGAAAAGGAAAATAATGAATGCTTCAGAAATAAAATGTGAAAATGCTAGGTATTATACTTCTCCCCATAAAATAAGCTTGATATATAACTGGAAATATTTTTTAACAGAGCAGTAGTTCTGTGCCTTCTAGAAACACTGTCTTACTTCTCCTTTGACCATGGCACAGATATCGCTCATGTGACAACTTCAGCCTTGTGCAAGAAACTCGTGAATTGACTATAGAACTAAATGAGTTAATTTGCCTCCTCATCTCAAGCTCTTATTTCTATTCAACAGGATTATGCTCAGGTGGTGAATTCTGCATATTGTCTAACTTAATTGGGAAATGTGTTTGCATTGATAAGCTTCCAGACTAATTCAACTAAGGAAAGCTTTCTAATTTCATCTTTCATTTTCTAGAATTTAAAAAAAGTAGAAGAATAAATGAAAATGGCACCAATGTGTTACCAGAAATGCAATCCATAATAACCAAATCTGTTTGCTTTTTACTTCAAAACAATCCAGGACCTGCAATGAGACATTTCATGGTGTTTTTCTTTCATTCCCCTGCAAATGATCATCCTCTGACTCCAGGGACTTTTAGATTTTATCATATGGCCTTCTAGCTTGTATGTTACAACACTAAACTGTCATCTGTAGCATCCACTAGAATGTTATTGACAAAATGTCCACTCATATTGAACTAAGCACTCAATAAACCACTATAAGTAAATTGTGGTGCTCTTAGCTCAAAGGGTAGTCTATTGATTCTCCACATGAGTATGGACCTAGCAGAATGACCCTAACTACAGTCCTTTTATGATACCTGGAAAATGTTGCAAACTGTCTTTTTTCAGGTCCCCAGAAGTAAATAAATTTAAACATTTTTTGTGTGTTCTTTGTATAGAATATTTTATTTTTAATAGTTAACCACTAGTCACTGCTTTGTGCTTATGGGCTAAAATGCTTCCATTTATATATGATATATGATATATGATATGATATGATATGATATGATATGATATGATATTATCATGGTAATCCATGCTCTTAATAAGGAAATTTGGAATCATCCTACAAACGAAACTGCTATTAATAGTTTGTGAGTCCCTTCAGAGATTTCGTGCATGTGTGTATGATATTATAATCTTTTTTCCCCACAAATAGAATAATACTCTTCATTCCTTTTGGAAATTTGTTTGGTGTGGTGAAGTGAGGCTTTCTACTTTATCCTTCTGGGAATCTTTCCATATTAAAACATACTGCTCTGTCTCATTCTTCTTAATAGCTGCCATATGTACCATTGCATATATATAGCATGGTATATTTATCCCTAGATAGACACTGGACTTCTTAATTTTCCTGTTTGTTTCTTAGTTTTTCTATTAGTGTTATTCAGTTGAACAGAATAGTCAATTAACTGAAATTAGCAGTGTTCTCACCATATGCATAAATGAAAGAGTATAGTGTATGGTACTGTATTTCTTAATACGCAGGTGACTTCGCTGGCAATCTACGGCAAAGTATTTGTGGGGCAGGGGATTAGGAGAATGGGTGGTATGAGAGTTCTGTAATTTGAATTCTCACTTTTATGTAAGAAATGGTTATTTTTTAAATTAAGCAACTTACACCCAAACTGTGGCCTTAAGGAAGGTGAATATTGCTTGAAAATAGATGATCTCAAAGAAATAAAAAACACAATTAATTAGAGTTGACATCCATTAAAAAGCATACATCTGGAGGAATAATATCATATATTATAAAGCACTTCACAGTTTCTAAAGTGTTTTCATGATCATTTTCTCAGCACAATGAATGAATAGATGTTGTCATCCCCAATTTATAGGTGAAGAAATTGAGACTCCAAAAGTCTGATCCTAGTTCCTATAACCCTCTGTCTTTAATAATAAAAATGTATGCCCTATGTTCATAGCAATGCTATTCACAATACCCAAGATGTGGAAACAGCCTAAGTACCCATCAGCAGGTGAATGGATTAAGAAAAAAAAAACTGTGGTGCATTTATACAATTGAATACTATGCAACAGCAAAGAAGGTATTTTTACCTTTGCAACAGCATGGATGGAACTAGAGGTTATTATGCTAAGTGAAATAAGCCAGTAAGTGGAAGACAAATACTACATGACCTCACTTATAAGTGGAATCTAATGAACAAAATAAACTAATGAACAAAATAGAACCAGAGGCATACAATCATGGAACAGACTGACAGCTATAAGAGGAAGAGGGGATGTAAGGACTGATTGAAAGAAGGTGAAGGGATTAATCAAAGAACATATGTGAAGGACCCATGGACAGGAACAACTGTGTGAGGACTGAGTGTAGGAGTGGGGAGGTGGGCTATGTGGAGGGAGCAAAGAGGGAAAAATTGGAACAACTGTAATAGCATAAATACAATATTTTTAAATTAAAAATATATTACTGTAATTGTTTCCTAGGGCTTCCATAACAAATTACCACAAACCAGCTGGCTTAGAATAACAGAAATTTATTGTCTCACAGTTCTGGAAGCCAAAAATCCCAAATCAGTGTGTCGGCAAGGTTGGTTTCTTTTGAAAGCACTAATCAAGAATCTGTACATGCCTATGTCCCCTAGCTTCTAGCAGTTGCCAGAAGTCTTTGGCATTTCTTGACCTGTAGATGCATCCCTCCAATTTCTGTGTCTGTTGTCACATGGCATCCTCTCTCTATCTGTGTCTGTGCCCAAATTTTCCTCTTTTTATAAGGACACCAGTCATTGGATTATCACCTAGTCTAATACAGCATGGCTTTATTTTTTATTATATTTGCAAATATCCTATTTTCAAATAAGGTCACATTCACAGGTACCAAGGTTTAGGCCTTGAATATATCTCTCTGGGGCACACATAGTCATCACAATGATGACTATGGATCACTGAATGAATGTTTTCCAGGAGCACAAGAACATCTTGAAGAAACTTTGTATTTCATACTAATGGAATAGAAATAATAGTTCTTATTCTTTTCTATACTTTTTCCTAAATTTCCATTTACCCAGATTCCCATCACCAATGTGATTGAACTGTTAAAAGTTTTTTTATTGGACTATAATTCACATATCATAAAATTTTTCATTTTAAAGTGTATTATCCAGTCATTTTTAGTATATTTCACAGTTAAGCAACCATCACCACTGTGTAATTTTATAATGTTTCATCAGCTCTAAAAGTACCTGTACCCATTTGGAATTACCTCCAACTCCCTGCTACACCCAGCCCCTTATTTCCTCCTCTATAAATTTTCCTATTTTGGACATTTCATATAAATGGAACCATACAATATGGATCGAGCCTGACTTGTTTCACTTAATATGTTTTCAATGTTTATTCATGCCATAGCATGTATCAGTGACTTATTCTTTTTATGCATGAATAATTCGTTATATGGATCTACCATATTTTGTTTATTCACTTAATCACTTAATGGATCTTTGGGTTGTTTCACTTTTTTTACTATTGTTAATAATGTTGCTATAAGCATTCATGTGCAAGATTTTATGTGGACATGTTTTCAGGTCTCTCCAATATATACCTAAGAGTGAAATTGCTGGGTCATATGGAATTCTACATTTAACTTTTTAGGGACTGCAGAACTGTTTTCAAAGTGGCTGTACCACTTTATATTCCCACCAGCAATATGTGAGGGTTTCAGTTTCTTTACATCCTCAGCATCACATGTTCTTAGTCTTTTTTCTTATACCCATTTTAGAGTTAGTGGGTATGACATGCTATCTCATGGTTTTGATTTGCATTTCCCTATTGAGCATCTTGCCCTTTGGGCATGAAAATATTGAGCATCTTTTCATTTGTTTATTGTACATTTATGTATCTTCTTTGGACAAATGTCTATTCAAGTTTTTGCTCATTTTTAATTGAATGATCTATTTTTTTATTGAGTTGTATGAGTTCTTTATACATTTTGAACACTGGATCTTTATCAAATATATAATTTGTAAAAATTTTCTCCTATTCATTACTTTCTGGAGAGTATTTATTCTCTGATGAACAAAAATTTTAAATTTTTATGAAGTCTAGTTGATCTCTTTTTTTCTTTTGTTGCTTAAAAACCATTACCTAACCCAAGGGCATTAAGATTTTCACCTATGGTTTTCTAAATAGATTATCATTTTAGCTCTTACATTTTAAATCTTTGATCCATATTGAGTTAATGATTAAAAAGAAAAAAACAAAACAACTTCAGCCCTTACCAGGAGGCCCAGTTAGTTAGAGCATCATCCTGTACATCAAAGGGTTGAAGTTTTGATTCCTGGTCATGGCACATACCTAGGTTGCAGATTTGAGCCCCAGTTGGGATGCATATGGGAGGCAACCAGTCAATGTTTCTCTTTCACATCGATGTTTCTCTCCTCTCTTTTCCTCCTCTTTCTAAAATCAATGAACGTATTCTCAGGTGATGATAAAACAACAACAAATTCACAACTTAGCAAAAGAAGAGACTTTCTTCAACCTGATAAAGAGCATCCATAAAAACAGCGTATCATGATTAATAATATAAGACCATGAAAGACTGAATGATCTCCCCCTAGGATCAGAAACAAGACAAGGCTCTCTTCTTATCATTTCTATTCTTCATTGTATTGAAGAATACAGTCAATTCAATAAGGCAGGGAGAAGAAATAAATAATATAAGGCATCCATATTGGAAAGGAATAAGCCAAAGCAGTCTTTATTCATGAGCAGCATGAATGTCTATAGAAAAATAATAAATGAGTTCAGCAAGGTGGAGGAACATGAAAATCAATATACAAAAATCAACTACATCTCTATATACTAGCAGGGAGGAATCTGAAAATGAAGTTAAGAAAACACTTTTATTTACAATAACATAAAAAATAATAAAATACTTAGAAATAACTAACAAAGTTAGTGTAAGATTTATGTACTGAAAATTAAAAAGCACTGCTCAGAGAAATTAAAGATCTAAATAAATGGAAAGCCTTTCTATTGGAAGATTCAATATTGTTAAGTTGACATTTCTTTCCAGATTGATCTAAAAACTCACCAGTGGGTGGTTTTTCTTCTTTTTTTGTAGAAATTAATGAGCTACTTTAAAAATTTATATGGAAATTCAAAGGTATAGTAAAACAGTTGTATAAAAGAACAAAGATGGAGGACTTACACTTACTGATTTCAAAATTTACTATGAAGCTGCAGTAATCAAGGCAGTATGGTACTGGCATGAAGAAGATCAGTGGAACACCATGCAGAGTTGAGAAATTAAACCTTACATTTATGGTCAGTTGATACTTAACAAAAGTGCTAAGGCAATTTAGTGGTAAAAGAATAGTCTTCAAGAAACAGTGCAGGGACATTTGGATATCCACACACAAAAGTATTAATTTACGCCTTCACACCACATACAAAAATTAGCTCAAAATTAAATGTAGAATTAAAAGTAATAGTTAAAAGTATAAGACTTCTAGAAGGAAATTTTTATGACCTTTGTGGGTTAGGAAAATCATTTGTAGACAAAAGAAAGGATGATAGCCCTGGCTGGTGCGGCTCAGTGGATTGAGCCCCAGCCCATGAACCAAAGGGTTGTTGGATTGATTTCCAGTCTAGGGCATATGCCTGGGCTGGGGCCAGATCTTCAGTAGGAGGTGTGCAAAAGGCAACCATACACTGATCTCTCCATCTCTAAAAATACATAAAATCTTTTTAAAAAAGAAACAAAAGATGATAAATTTGACTTTGTAAAAATTAAAAGGTTTTGTATTTCAAAAGACACCATTAAGTAAATGAAGATAAGCCACAGACTGGTAAAAATATTTGAAAACCATATATATGTTAAAATTCTTGTATCCAGAATATAAAAAGAACTCTTCCTGTTCATTAATATGAAAACATATCCAAACTTGGTAAAAGATTTGAATAAGCATATTATAAAAGAAGATGGACATATGATTTAGTGATAATCTCAACACAATTTGTCATTCACAAAATGCAAATTGAAGCTACAATGAAATACTACCTTATACCTATCGCAATTGCTATTTTCCTAGTATGTGCCTAAAAACCATGAAAACATTATGTCCATACACACAGCTGAACGTGAATGTTCTTAGTACCATTATTTAGATTATCTAAACCTGTAGACAGCCTACAGCTCCATCAGCTCAGTTAGTCAATGGATAAACAAAATGTGTCATGTCCATGTATTGGAACAATATTCTATAATAGAAAGTAATGACACATGGTACAATATGAATGGATTCCAAAAACATTATGCTAAATGAAAGAAGTCAGATGCAAAAGACTTTGTATTTTTATTCAATTTATATGTAACATCTAGAAAGGGTAAAAGCTTGGACACCAAAACCAGATCAGTTATAGCCTGGGGCTGGGATGAGAGTAGTGACTCACTGTAGACAGGCTTGAGGGATCTTTTAAGGTTAGTGGGAGTGGAATGTTCACCAACTGAATTCTGGTGATTTTTACAAGCTCCTTAAATATTCTAAAAATGTACACTAAAATGGTGTTTACAGCATGTAAATTTATCTCAATAAAGCTGTTTTTAGAAAGACAATCAGATGCCGTTCCAGGACGATTTTGAGAGATCAGTTATTAATTTAAAAGCATATATGTGAAGTATGCGTTGAAATGAATGTTAACAGTTTTAAAAAGGGCTACGTTTATTTTAATAAGGATAAGAAAGTGTCTTGGGTTCAGAATTGCCACTATTTTTTTAAGGATAAAAGAATACTTGCCCTGGCTGGCATAGCTCAGTGGATTGAGCCTGTGAACCAAAAGGTTGCCAGTTTGATTCCCAGTCAGGGCACATGCCTGGGTTGCAGGCCAGGTCCCCAGTAGGGGACACATGAGAGGCAACCACACATTGATATTTCTCTCCTACTCTTTCTCCTTCCCTTCCCCCTCTCTAAAAAATAAATAAATAAAATATTTTTTTAAAAAAAGAATACTCAATGAATTTAACTTCAGCCAAAGGGATCTAGGAAAAACTAATGGAATAAAATTCCTTTTGATGATTGTGAAGCATCGAAATGAATGTGTAAGGAAGACCTTGTACATGAAATCTTGTTCTATATAATTTTAAATTTCAATACACAGCCACATTAGCTATATACCTAAACATTGTTGTACATATTTAAACATACTATTTTGTAAACTCACTGTTCTTGTAATTATTGCAACAGTTATTTGGTGCAAACAGCATAACTGAAGATGTGCATTCAAATTTGGTTCTTTTTTTAGGTCATAATAAGAAAAGTAAATACCTTTGGGCTTTAAGAGCAGGTGATTCTAGTAAATGAATCAAATCATCAGAAGTCTGACATCAGTTTTGCAAGTTCATTTTAACCTAAAATGATTATACATACAGAAGAAAAGTGAATAGGTAATCTGAATTAATGAGTTTATCTATACTCTTGGATGGTTGTTACTGTTTACTCAAATACTCACTGAAGTTGCCATTGTGAAAAAGAAATTGTCAATCAAAGATGAAGATATAAAAGTGAATTAAAAATTGAATTCGAAAGTAATTTTACTTTCAAATAGTTTGCAATTGTAGATGTTAAGTTTAGAATGAATGTCATTAATGACTATAGCTGTGAGAGTTATACACCTGCTGATCACTGGAATATTATAATAAATGAGGTTGATTTTCCTGTTGACTACCCCATTTTTTCTCAACATGGTCTCATTACTTTTTCTATCACATTGCTGACCCTTAGCTATGCATGCTCACTTACAGACATAAAAAGTGTATTAACTCATGTATGATTCTTTCTTAAATGTATCTTTACATGCAGGAAGAGTAATGCCAGTGTTGCTTGTCTTTTTCTGCTTTGTTAGGTCACAGGTTTTAAATGCTAAAAATCAAGCCTATAATACAAGTGAAAATCTTTTTTTATAAGCAGCCTTCTTTATAGCAACTAAATTGTCCCTCAAAAAGCACATAAGCATAATGAAGCCTTTAAGTGGTCACACACATTTATATTCTCTGTCTCATGAATGACTAATTTTATTTTATTTTTTTAAATAGCAATTCAGCTTGCTTTCAGAATGATTTAAGCTTAGCACATGATTTTGTCTTCCCTCCAAAACCAACTCTTCTTAATTATAAGGTAGGGAAGGTTTGCATATTTATTTTTACAAAGACAGTAGAATAAATCCTTATCACCATATGAATGGCTTAGTCCTGATACCTCTGTCCTAAATTGGGCACAGGATCATTTAGAAATTCATCCAGCTCTCAGAGCCCTAATGGTTAGGTTTAACTGAGAACTATTTTGCAAATACCAAAACCTGGCCTCCCCAAGGGCAGAGACATGCCATGTACTCGGTGTGAGCCTTACAGCTCAGGAGACCCACTTCTCTTAATATTTGTTGAATTATATTAAAAGATCAACTATAGAGAGCTAACAAATCTATCTTTTGGATTTTCACACAGTCCTCAGGAGTATTCTGTCTAGAATCCTCTTCATCCAGATATCTGCATGGTTCCAACCTTTGCTTCGTTCAACTCTGCTCAAATGGAACTTTCTCTGGGAGGCCATTTCTAACTACATTTCCTGAAATAACACTTCCCACTCCATCTCTCTCTGTTGTCTTTCTATATTTTATAGCAAGTATATAGCAAGTATGACTTCAGTCATTAATGAAAGTTGACATATTACAGGTGTACTTATTTATTTATTACTATTTTCCTTCATTAAAACACATGCTTCATGTGAACAGGGACATCTTTTATCTACTGTGATATCCCAGTGTCCACTTTCATTTTGGGCACTAAGTAGGTGCTAAATAAATAGATGATTAAATATTATCACTCTAGTAGGGCTTCACAAAGGCAGTTTGCAATTAATTACAAAGCCATAACTATGTGAGAATACTGCGGTAACCAGAATATGATCTCAGCCCTCACGAAGCTTACAGGCTAGAAGAGACGTTGTAGACAACAGCCTATGATAATACCGACACGTGTTTGTCAAGACTAACTGCAGCAGGATGACAGATGTCACAACCCACATCCCCACCCATCCCACTTTCCATTATGGAGGTTGGGACACTGGTAGAGGATTAGGTAGTCATTTATGAGCCACTCAAATTTTCATTATTAGAAAATTAAAAGCCCAAAACACGCAGAGTTCGCTAAACAATCCACAGTGACCTAAATTAATGATGGGTAGTACACAGGTAGAACTTTCTGTGAGCCAGGTAATCTCTAAGCATTTTTTATACATACACTTAAGTAGTACTCACAGCATTTGTAGAGTACTACTATTTTCCACATTTAACTGAAGAAACTAAGACACGAAATGTTAAGTGACTGACTCAGTGTCACTAAGCAATGATAAAGCCAGAATTGGCACCCAGAAAATCTGACTTCAAAACTATTGCTCTTAACTATTATAGCATATTTCCACACTTTCTGATAATGTCATTATAACAATTTATCACACACACACACAGATACCAGTACCTGAAAACTACAATCAACTCAAAATGACAATACTGATGATGGATTTTTAATAAATTGTCCCCCCAAATTGCAGAAATTTTACATCTCTTGTGCCTGTAGGTGCACAGACTAGCTAGAAACTTTATAAATTGCCAAGCCTTTCAGGAAAGTCAGACATTTTTGTGAAATTTAGAATAAGAAACTTTTAAAATCTAAAATGGACTTTTTGAGCCCTGGCTGGTGTAGCTCAGTAGATTGAGCACAGGCCTGCAAACCAGAAGATCACGGTTTGATTCCCAGTCAGGGTACATGTCTGGGTTGCAGGCCAGTTCCCATCAGGGGACCCACAAGAGGCAACCATACATTGATATTCTCTCCCTCTCTCCTTCCCTTCCCCTCTAAAGATAAATAAATAAAATCTATTAAAAAATAAATAATAAAAATAAAATGGACTTTGAAATACCAAATTCTGATAACCCATTTAAACTTAATTAGAATGTTACTAGTGAGTGGTAAAACTGAACTATATGGGGCTGCATGTTATTCACCCATGAAAACAAAGGGAAAGATTTGCATACTTGCATTAATGGCCCATAAAGTGGACTAGTTACTGACCTATAACAATAAGGGAAAAATGAAAAAAATTCAGTATCAGAGGCCAAAAAACATGCTGTGCTAACAAAAAAAGGGATGTGATTATTTTCAATGTGTAAATCTGAATTGTTTTCAAGAAGGAGGTGGCATTTCAACCCATACTGTGATGGATGAATATAATCTCAGTAGGCATAATTAGAGAAGGGGCTTTCCAAGGGAAATGCAGAAGCAAAGGCATGAAAATACAAAACGATGGAGCATGTTTAAATAGCAGAAAGAATGATGGTATTAGCATTGTGGCAGCTTATTCCAGTGCCTCATGTCACATCCTCTGGGTCCACCTTCAATATCAGTTGCAGATACAGTGGACAGCTTGGTGTGAGCTTGCTTGGATAGAGTGCCATATCAGTTGCCACCCAGGGGGCCTACTCTATCCACAGACAAGCACAGCCTAGAAATAATGGGGCATTAAGGCCTCCAGAGGCAACCCTTAACCATTGGACATTAGGAGTATGTGGTTATATGCTCCCCACCTCCACTCTTCAGATGGATAATTCTGAGAGATGTCTGTACATGTCTCCAGATGTCCTGGTGGAATGGAGGCCCATAACAGTGTCATTGACAGTGTGTCCTTATCTTGGCTTTTTCTCTTTTGTTGTCATACTCTCCCTGCTTTCACATGCCATGGAATTACCTCTCCTGTAAACTCCTTGTACCTATGTCTTTTTCTCAGACTCTACTTTTGAGGGTTTGCTTCTTAAAGATACTGCGCCACACAAGCGGGTACATGAGATAACTCAAAGAACTGGATTGTCAAACACACTCACGTGAATCATAGATCTTAGTCAGTACTGAAGCACACGTAAAGCAGAAAGAGACCACGTACCATTGTATCTCTCCAGTCCTTTCTAAATGCACTTTGGCCCAGATTTAACAGATGACTTCTCTAAGCAATATAGGCATACCTCCTCATTTTATTGATCTTTGCAGATATTTCATTTTTTACAAATTAAAAGCAAGACCATCCCCTACTAGTGAAAAGATTACAACTTGTTGAAGATTTTGTATTTTCAGCAATAAAGTAATTTTTAAATAAACTATAAACTGTTTTAGGTGTAAAGCTATTGCACACAATAGACTACTTTCTATATGCACTTGGAAATCAAAAAATTTGTGTGGCTTGCTTTACCACCATATTTATTTTACTACTGTGGTCTAGAACTGAACCTGCAATATCTAAGAACCTGCAGTTTCTGTACTTGAAAGAGCAATAACTAAGACAGAATATCACTCACCCAAAGGGACCTGTTACATTTATAGCTTATGTGACATTTTCAAGAGAGCCATGACCCATGAGTTCAGTTTTTCCACATGTAAAATAGAGAATGAGGATACAAGCTGCAGGGAAGGATTGTTCAGAGAATTAATAAGATGTCTATAAATTATGGTAAAAAGAGCTACAAAATGGAAATCATAGCAGGTTATGATTCCCATGTCTTAGCTACTTCCATATCTCTAGTACCTTGTACTGTGCTACTAAGCCATTGACTGAATGTTAGTTGAATAAATTAATAAAACAAAAAAATTTATATAGAAGACCATGAAGTCAAGCAGTTTCCAGTGATGATGGGCTACAAATTGGGATTATTCACATAAGTGGCTAAAATGGATTAGAAGTATTGGTTGTCATAATACAAGAGGTTTAGGTTTAGATTAAATTTTATTCTTTGTGTATATATGAGATCTGTCCAGAGGTATCCAGCCATGTTATATGAAAAATAGACATTTATTGAAGAAGATACGAGAAACATTGTACACAGGACAATAACACCTCAGTCCCCTTCAAAGTAGGCACTTTGGGACCTCACACAGTTCTCCCAGTTGCCATCAGCTGCCCCATCAAATTTTCCTGAATCTCACTGATGGTCTGAAATCCCTCCTTTTTCAAAGGTGATTTTAGTTTTGGGAAAAACCAGAAGTCGCAGGGCACCAAATTTGGGCTATAGGGGGGCTGAGTCACCAGGATGAGTTCATGTACCACCAAAAACTCTGTGTGAGACATGATTCACGAGTGGGCGCATTGTCATGATAAAGCTGCCAGTCCCCAGTTGCCCATAGCTGTGGCTTTCTGAATCATCTGAATAGTTTCTGTGGTGAAATGTTCAAGCTTAACACAAAATTTTATGCAGATTCATTTCTGTACTCAGTCATTTTGAATGTGACAGCCACACAGTACACATGCTCACTAAGGATGTCTATTCCCCCCACTGACTAGTACAGTGAAGTTGTCATTGTTTACCCATGCACATTCCAGACCACTCTCCTTGGCTGCTGGGTTACATCGATGTTGTGCAAACCATTCCCATTATATTAACAATGGCTGGATTTTTTTCCAGACAGACCTTATTTAAAATGACCCAGAATGATGGTATAAGAAGAGATTGTAATACAGATACTAAATTGTCCAGAAATATAATGGGCTAAATCGCCCATCCTATCTATAGATGATACATCAATAGATGATAGATAAGTTTGAGTAAATTTAAGGGGAAATAGATTTTAATGTTTTAAAATGTTAGCATAAAAGAAATTTAAGTTCATATAAACCACTCACCAGTCATATGCTGAATCATACAGTCTGTTTTAACATTGTTTTTTAAAGAGGAAATTTTTACGAGTATGTTCTCTGACCACAGTGGAAAAATCAATAGCAATGCAATATATAGAAAAGACTGTACTGTTTGGAAATTAAACAGAACACTTCTAAGTAACCCAAGATCCAAAGAAGGAATCATATGGGAAATTAAAAAATATTTCAAACCGAATGAAAATATAACATATTAGAATTCGTGGGATGCAGGTAACAATGCTTAGAGAAAAGCTTATAGTTTTAAGAGAAAGTTTTAAAATTAAAGACCTAACTTCATCCTACTAAACTGGGGGGAGGCAGGGTAGGACAAGTTATACTCAAAGTACATAGATGGAAAGAAATAATAAAAATAAAATTAGGAATCAGTGAAATTTAAAATAAAGAATAGACATTTTAAAGATTTTATTTATTTACTTTTAGAGAAGGGAACGGAGAAACAAAGAGAAGGAGAGAGATAACATTGTGTGGTTGCCTCTCGAGCACCCCCTACTGGGGACCTGACCTACAACCCAGGCATGTGCCCTGACTGGGAGTTGAACCAGTGACCCTTTGGTTCACAGGCCAGCACTCAATCCACCGAGCCACACCAGCCAGGGCAGAATAGAGAAATTTTACAAAGCCAAAAGTTGTTTCTTTAAAAAGATAAATTTGATAAACCATAATAGGATTGATTAATAAAAAGAGAAGTTGCAAAAAAACAGGAATAAGAGAGAGGATAGCCCTACATATTCTATGATATTAAAAAGATAATGAAGGGGAAAATAGAAATGATTTTATGGCAATAAACTAACAACTTTAAATGAAAATCACAATTTACCAAAACTTAAACAACAAAAAATAGAAATTTGAATAGCCCCATAATTTATTAAAGAATTGAATATAACCAAAATCTTCCCACAAAACTTCAGATTTAATGAATTCTGTTAACAATTTCAGAATAATTACCACCATTTTAAACAAATTTTCAGAGAATAGAGGAGGAATAAACACTTTCCATATCACTTTACAGGACCAGCTTAATCCTGTTGTCAAACCCTGACATAGATTGTACAAAAAAATTACAGACCAATGTCTCCCATGAACATGGGTGTAAAAATCCTCAACATAAAGCTAGCACAATTGAAATTTATGTCCAGAATACAAGTCTGACTTCACATATGAAAAAAACCACAATTATTTAATATATGGACAGAATAAAAGAGAAAAAAATAGGATCACCTCAATTAGTGCAGAAAAATCATTTGACAAAGTATCATACCCTTTCATGTCTTAAAAATAAGAAAAAATAAGTAGAAATAGAAGAGAATATCACCAATCTGATAAAGGAAGCTTTCATCTAATATCATATTCAGTGGAAACATCCTGAACACTTTCCCCCTATTATCAGGAACAAGGCAAGGGTTTGTATCCTCCCACTTCTATTGAGTATATGCTAGAGGTCCTAGCTGATGTAGTAATGTGAGAAAAAGAAAGAAAAGGTATAAAGATTGGGAAAAGCTATGTAAAAGTCTTTATTTACTGAAAACATGATGATTTATGTAGATAATCTTTATGAACCTACAAAACAACTTACTAGCATTCAGGAGTGAATTAAGAAAGGTCACATGAAATGAGGTATATATACAAAAATCAATGGTATTTCTGTATACTAGTAGCATTTGGCTGGTACTTTCAAGTTCTTTTTCATCATGTCAGAAAACTAAATACTTAGGAATAAATTTACAAAAGTTTTGCAAGTTGTAAATTGAAAACTGTAAAACATTGTGAAAGAAAGAAATTAAACAAAGACTAAATAGAGAGGTATATCATATAGTTTGATTGGGAGACTCAATATTGTTCTTCCCAAATTGAACTATAGATTCACCTCAATTCAAGTTAAACTCTCAACAACTTCTTAAATAGAAAATAAGTGGATATTAATATCTACATGGAAAAGCCAGGACCAAACACACCTTGACATAACCAATTGAAGAATTTTCTTCAACTAGTTTGAAGATTTACTATAAATCTATAGTAATCAAAGAGCAATGTGACATTGCTGTAAGAATGGACAAATGGATAAATAAAACAAATGAATCAATACATTCCAGAAATAGATCCACACATATATATGTATAGTTAATTGCTTTTCAACGAAGTACCCAATGCATTTCAATGAGGAAAAAATGGTGCTGAGAATACTGGATAAACATACAGAAAGAAATAGACCCATACCCACAACTACCTCACACAATACACAGAAATTAATTAGAGGTGGATCACAGACTAAGTGTAAAATCTAAAACTATAAAGAAACATAGTAAAGTATTTTTGAAACTTTTGGCTAAGCAAGGATTTTTTAGGACATATAAATAATGATAATGTGGGACTTATGGCAAAGATAGAGGTGTAGGCAGACATACTTCACTACCTCAGGCAACCAAAAGAAGGACAACATCCAATTTAAAAAGAAAAAACAACCAGAACTGCCAGAAAATCAAACTGTATGGAAGTCTGACAACTAAAGACTTAAAGGAGAAACATCCAGACAGGCAGGAGGGGAAGAGATGGGCAGCCTGAGAGGAGAGGACATGCAGCAAGGCAGCAGTTGGCAGACTGGGAGGGCAAGGCAGTGGCTGGTAGATCGGGCAGCCCCATATTTGCAAGCAGATAAACCAGGAAAAAAACTGAGGAGGGAGACATACAGCACAACCTGGGATTCTAGCATGGGGAAATAAAGCCCCAAAACCACTTCCTGTAAAATTCTGCAGGGGTTGTGGTGGCAGAAGAAACTCTCAGTCTCAGAGGAGAGTCCATAGGCGGAACCCACCCACCTTGGAATCAGCACCAGAAAGGAGCAATTCGCCTGTGGGTACTGGGGAAAGTTACTGATGGTAGGGGATGGGCTGAGCGAGTGGCATTGTTCCCACTCTAACTCCTTCCCCACATAAAGTGCCACAACACAAAAAAAGTGGCTTGCCTCACCCTGGCAAATACCTGAAGCTCCACTTTCTACAATGTAACAGGTTGGTTGACACAAAGAAGTATGGCCCAAATAAAAGAACAGATCAAAACTCCAGAAAAAGAACTAAGCAATAAAAAGATACCCAACCTATTAGATGCAGAGTTCATAACATTGATAATCAGGATGCTCACATAAGTAATTCAGTATCGGATGCAAAATACAAAAAGAAGTGAAGGCTATGCAAAGCAAAATAAAGAAAAATATACAAGGAACCAACAGGGAAGAGAAGGCAACTGGGACTCAAATCAATGGTGTGGAACAAAAGGAAGAAATAAACATTTGACTGGAACAGAATGAAGAAACAAGAATTCAAAAAAATGAGGAGAGGCTTAGGAACCTCTGGGACAACTTTGAATATCCCAACATCCAAATTATAGGGGTGCCAGAGGAGAAAAGGAAGAACAAGAAATTGAAAACTTATTTGAAAAATAATGGGGGAAAACTTCCCCAATCTGGCGAAGGAAATAGACTTACAAGTCCAGGAAGCCCAGAAAGTCCCAAAGAAGTTGGACCCAAGGAGGAACACAACAAGACACATCATGATAAAATTACCCAAAATGAAAGATAAAGAGAGAATCTTAAAAGCAGCAAGAGAAAAGCAGAGAGTTACTTACAAAGGAGTTCCCATGAGACTGTCACTGATTTCTCAAAAGAAACTGTATAGACAAGAATGGGCCAGAAAGAACTATTTAACCCACTCCAAGATTACTCTCCCAGCAAAGCTATCATTTAAAATGGAAGGACAGATAAACTGCTTCCCAGATAAGGTCAAGTTAAAGGAGTTCATCATCAATCCCTTATTATACAAAATGTTAAAGGGACTTATCTAAGAAAAAGGAGATCAAAACTATGAACAGTAAAATGACAACAAACTCACAACTGTCAACAACAACCTAAAAAAAAAAACTAGAACAGGAACAGAATCACAGAAATGGAGATCAAATGAAGGGTTATCAGCAGGAAGGGAGAAGAGGGAGAATGGGGGAAAAGATACAAAGAATAATAATCATAATTGGTAGGTATAAAATAGACAGGGGGAAATTAAGAAAAGTATAAGAAATGGAGAAGCCAAAGAACTTACATGTATGACCCATGGACATGAACTAAGGGGCAGAGTGCTGGAGGGAGAGTGGATGCAGGGTGGAGGTGGATAAAGGGGAGAAAACAGTGGGACAACTGTAATAGCATAATCAATATACTTAAAAAGTTAAAAAAAAAAGATAAAGTAAACTTCATGAAAATTAAAAACTGCGAATCAAAAGACATCATTAAGCAATAAACTAATCTAGATAAAGCATATATAAGTTTCTGTGTACTATTCTTGGTACTTTTCCCTAAGTTAGAAATTATTTCCATATAGGTTAAAAAAGGTACTGTTAATATAATAGGCAAGAAAATACTTGCAACACATATACATGACAAAGGACATATATGTTAATATGTCAAAAATATGAAGAAGAACTCATACGATTATAATAAGAAAACAACCCAATAAAAAACTTAACAGATTCTTCACAGGATATACCAGTAAATACATGTAAAAGTGTTCAATTTCTTTATTCATAAGATAAATGCAGATAAAATCATAATGATACTCATTTCTTACCCACTAGGCTTACCCAGTGATGAAGTCTGATAGCACCAAAAGTTGGTGAGGATTTATAATCACTGTAACCACTTTGGAGAACTGTTTCTATAAAGATATACATATATCTTCCCCAATGACCCAGTAATCCTGTTCCTAATTATCAAGAAAATAAATACACGTCAGTAACAGGATTCTACAAGAATTTTCTTACAGGTTTTCTTAAGCAATCAGGACTGGAAACAAATGTACATCAATAGGAAAATAGATAAAAAATGAATTGTTATATAGACATTTAAGATCCAGCAATTAGCCCTGGCTGGTGTAGCTCAGTGGATTGAGCATGGGTCTGCGAACCAGACAATGGAGGTTGGATTCCCAGTCGGGGCACATGCCTGGGTTGCAGATCGGTTCCCTGCAGGCCACTTCCCAGCAGGGGATGCACAAAAGGCAACCATACATTGATGTTTCTCTCCCTCTCTCCTTCCTTTCCCCTCTAAAGATAAATAAATAAAATCTTTAAAAAAATCCAACAATTAAAAAAACTATTGAAAAATAAATAAATATAAAACTATTGGTTCATGCTGTTATGATGGTTGGTGACGTGAGCTGTGAAAGAATTCACAAAGAGAAGAAACTGCAGAGTAAAGATTTTATTTTTACTTTCCCAAGGGAGGGAAAGGGATAGGTGCTGAGACATGTACCAGCATCAACTCTGAGAGGTCTGGGCTTTGAGATTTTATTAGATGTCAAGATGGTTGTAGAACAGGATATTTCAGTTGGTCTTGTATAGGCTGCAACATTTTTTGATGTTTTTTGGGGGTGCAGGGTCCAGTCCAGTTGTTGTGGTCTGGTGTGTTCTGTTTTGTAAGTTTGTGGAGCCTCTGTGCCCTCAGGGTGCGTCCAGCAATTTTCTAGTCCTGAGGATAGAGACTCATAAAATAATTAGGGTCAGTCATGTTTTATGGGCTCTACCTAGCTCTGGCAAAGAGGGCCCGAAAAAGGGGCCTTTGTCCTATTACATGCTACATTATGTTTTGGGATAAAATTCAAAAACATAATGTTAGCAGTGAAAGAAACCAGTCACAAAAGAATATATTCTGTGCCATTCCATATATAAGAAGTTCAAGAACAGATGAAACTTATCCATGATGATGGAAATCAGGAGTGAGGATTGACTAGAAGGAGCTAGAAGACAACTTCCTAGGATAATGGAAATATTTCATATTTTGATTGGAGTGGTGATTGCATGTGTGTATATATTTATCAAAACACATGAGATTGTACACTGAAAATCTGTGCATTTGTTACTCAAATTTTACCTAAAGAAATAAAAGAGATCATAACTATTTCTATTATATCCATTCATCATGCAGTGTAGAATATGAAGTCTAATATTTTCTTAATTTGAACAATAAATATATAAACCTTGACATAAAGACCCTGCACAATTCAGCTCCTGCCTGCCCTTTCTGCTTTATGTCCCTCCCTTACCTTTTAGGTGCTACCCCTGCTGACTGTCCTGTCTAAGTGGGTAATTTATTGATTATTTTCTAGTTCATTCTTTTACTTATTTTCTTTATTGCATTTATGATACATTTGTTTTGTTTCTTCATACTTTTTCACCTGCCTTTTCCACTAAGAATAGAAGCTCTTGGATGTTAACAACCTTGACTTTTTTGCTATTATATTTGCCAGTGTATTCCCAGGTGATTGCTTGGTTCAGTGGGTCCAGTGAGTATTTGCTGAACATGTGAATGGATGAAGGAATGAATGAATAAGTGTTTTTATTGTTCCATATATGGAGAAAGTGATAGTATACTCAAATATTTCTCAACTTGGAGTTAGATCCTTAACTAATTCAAATAAAAGTTACATGGTCTTACTCCTACAAGTAAAGCAAACCTTTAATAAAACTTGTCTCAATAGAGTTTTTGGTTGATGCAACCAAACCTTTTGTTTGATGCAAGGGAATTTTATTTCCCCTTTCTCTTTGCAGATTCTTACTTATACAGTCTTTTCTTCTGTCTCCTAATCAGAGAATCTTACAGAGACCTAACAGCATTACTTCTGACAATGCTTTCCAAAAATATTTGATCCTGTACTCTACTGGTAAAATGTTTGAGCACACTAACCATATAACAACGTTTATTTATTTCAAAAATATGTAAATATATTGCTGTACTACTAATTAATGAAAGTGAACAGAAATAACATTTTTAAAGGGTGAAATGAAAGACAGTTTTATTTTCCTCCTGCACTTCAGTGAATGGCTGTGTAGCACCTTCTCCATGTGCTCATCCCACTTAGAGCACACTGCTGTGGAGCCAAATTGTGATACATTTACTTATACATCCAAGCATAAAACTACAGTAGTGTTAACATTTTTACGTTTTAAATCTACCTCTAACTAGAATTAAAAGAATATATTGCTTTTTATTTTTATTAATTTTTAAATCATTTCCCAAGGATATGTTTTTATTAATTTTACAGAAGGAGGGAAGAAGGGAAGGAAAGAAGAAGGAATGGAGGGAGGAAGGAAAGGAGAGAGGAAGGGAGGGAGAAAGACAAACACTGATCATTTGCCCTGATCATTGATACATGCCCTGACTGGGAATTGAATTCACGCCTTTCTGGTGTATGAGATGATGCTCCAACCAACTGAACCACCTGGCCAGACAGAATTTATTGCTTTTTAAATGAATTTGTGGCACCATATATTACAGATACAGTAGAATTGTTAGCTTTATAGGCATACTCTGAATTTATCTCATTTAATTTTTACTATACTTATTCTTAACATTGTTCAATGATAGCTTTCTACAGAAAAAAAACATGTAGAGTATTGTAGAGGAAAGAAATAAAATGATTAGAAAAGTGAGTGGGGGAGCAAGAAAGAACTATAGAAAAGGCTATGTTGATTTTTAAAAGTTAATTGCACTATAAATATTGGTAGCAGTGTATTTGAATAAAATGTTGTATTCTTGGGGGTTGCTAATTGTAGAAAATTAGCAGTTGGTACATGTAGACAAATATTTTTGCTAAAAATGGGGACAGAATAACTATCGTCTAATAAAAGATAGTCTCTCAAGAGACATCAGTTCTACGATATAGCAGCCTGAGACAGGTTTGGAGATTTTAAGCCTGCTCTGTTACCTCTGAGACCTAAAGGAAGCAGAACATAAAAATGAGCCTCTATCAATTTGAAGCAAACCTAATCTTTGTGATCATGGCTGTGGTCTAATCTATTAAAGATGTTCAAATTCAGTGTCCTTGGTATCACTGCAGGTTGACCTGATAGCAGTAAACTTGTGTATAATTCTAGCTCCAAGATATGTGCTTAGGAAGTGAGACTGACAGTCTGTTTTGCATCTGTCTCTAAGCAGACTAGCAGCCTATATAAAATGACACGTGCATTTTTAGGGAAAGAAACAAATAATGTTTTCCTACTTAGTAGGTGACAGTATGTCCCAAGATAATACATGCTTAAAGGACTGGAACAAGCATGGTTATTAAAGTCTAGCAGATTCTCAGTTCATACAAATTGAATTTTTTCCTAGGCTGGAACACTGGAAATCTAGTATCAACTACTGAAATAAATTAGCATATTAAGTGAATTTATACATTTAAGCTTGTGAGCACTTTGAATTTAAGGAAGAAGTTTTATTATTTCTTGAAAGAAAAAGGGCAGTTCTTAAATTCTGTGTTTGATCTTCCTGTTGGAAAAAACCTATGTGATAAATTATATCATTTTGAACATTTTCCAAAGATGTGGTTATTACATTGATGGAAATCTTTCTTCTTTTCTCTTTTTTCAGAATTACTGATTTAGGGAATATCAAAAGAAGATTGTACTTATCAACGGTCCATAAAGAACTGTCCTCAACCCCTCTACATGCAAAAATTCCACTCTTTATGATCAAGCGCAAAATTGTAAGTGTCACATGAATGTTGCTTAAAATATTAACTTCAATTCAGCGAATATTAATCATGTGCCTAGGCTGTGTATAAAGCACTTGGTTAAGTACTGTGTTGGTATAAAAATGAATAAAATTCATGCTTTTTATTTCTCTCACATGAAAATGTTTAAAGTCTTCTAGGTAGGAGATTATAATTATTTGAAAATCAGAAAGGGCATAAAAACAATTATAGGAAGCACAGTAGAGATGGAAGGTGCTATTGGTACTGTGAGAGGGAAGGAAATCCTTCTGATTTCAGCATAAGGAAAGGCTGCATGAAAGATAGTGCATTTAGCAAGGACTCTGAAGAACTGTGAGATTCCAACAGGTAGAAATGGGAAGCCATGCACTGCAAGCAGGAGGAACAGCATGGAGGTGGGAAGTGGGACATATTTGGAGAACAAAGAATGACTGATCATTGTTGTCAGATTTTTTTTAAATGGCTTAAGGAAAACCAGTTTTACAATATAATAGTTTGGTATAGTTTGGGAGATTTTATGCCTGTTGTGTAACCCCTGAGACTTCAAACAGTATATAACGTATGCATAGATAAGTAATACGTTAGCTCAGAAAAAAATCACGTAAGAGCCCTGGCTGTTGTAGCTCAGCGGATTGAGCGTGGGCCTGCGGACCAGACAATCACGGTTCGATTCCCAGTCAGGGCACATACCTGGGTTGCAGGCCAGTTCCCAGCAGGGGACCCACAAAAGGCAACCATACATTGATGTTTCTCTCCCTCTCTCCTTCCCTTCCCCTCTAAAGATAAATAAATAAAAATCTTTGAAAAAAATCACGTAACTGTGACACCAACAAAGGAAAGTAACAAACCTCTGATAACTGATCTTAAATAAGTAGAGATTTATGAACTGTTAGACAAAGAATTCAGAATATTTCTCTTAAAGACATTTAGGGAAATTCATGAATACAGAGACAGAAAGCTAAATACATTTTATAAAGCAATGCATGATCAAAATGAGAAGTTCAAACAGAAATAGAAACCTCAAAAAAATCTAATGGATTTTAGAACTGAAAAGTACAATAAGTAAACTGAAGCATTCAATAGAGAGCTTACAAGCAGATTCAACCATGCAGAATAAAGAGCTGACAGATCCAAGATGACAGAGGAAGAAGTGAAAGTTACTAATCTCTCAGGACCAATCTGGAATTACAACTAAATTGCAGAGAAATCAGCATGAATAACCAACTGAACACTACCTGGAGAGAAGCCTTACAACCACAGACAGACAGAATAAAATATTTCAGCACAATGTGACTGATAAGGAATATGGTGGAGACTTGAGAGAGCTGGCTGGACTCCCACAGCTGACACTTGAAATGCTGGAGGGATATGTCAGCAACCAGAGGCTTCCCCCTAAGAAGTGCGGGGTCTCAACCCCAAGCTCACTCCCCAGACACAGCACCAGACCTGGAAAGCAACCCAGATAACATCTAGCTGTGAGGAGGAACGGGTTCTATTGGCCAGGGAGAGAATGCAGAGATCCTTTTAAAGGGCCAAAGTGCAAAATTTCATTTGCAGCCACTTACCATGGGCACCAGCAAAGGGAGGATAAAGTGTACTAGAGACACTTGAGGAGAATCTGGCTTTGGTGGCTCTGGAGAGGGAACTGAGGGAACAGACTCCATGATCTATGTGCTGAGTCATTCCCCATACTTCAGGAGCTATCTCTCTCAAGCAGAGCACTCCTGTCTGAATGGTATCAGCCTGATGGGAAGCAATAGCCCCACCCCCAGCAATTACTGTGCTCCACCTAATGGTGCTTAAGTCTGACTGCTGATTGCAGATCAATTAGATCAACAGCTGATTAGTTTCACATCTAAGGCAAAAAATACAAAAAGTGGTCAATGGCAAGACAAAGAAACAGACCCCAAATGAAACGAGAATTTCCCAGAAGAACTAGATGAAATGGAAGTAAGCAATTTTGTCAGATAGCAAGATATTAGGGCAGTGATTATAAGGATGCTCAACAGCATGAAAAAGACATAGAAATCATAAAAAAGGATCAGTGAGAAATAAAACAAGCAATATCTGAGATAAATAATACACTGGAAGTAATAAACAGGAGGTTAGGTGAAGCAGAGGATTGAATCAATGTTTTGGAAGACGGGGTAAAAAAAAACAACCAGGCAGAGCAGCAAAATGAAAAAGAATTTTAAAAAATGAAGGGAGCTTAAGAAACATCTTGGACAACATGAAGGATAACAACATCCTCATCATGGGAATACCAGAAGGACAAGAAAGTGAGCAAGGGATTGAGAACCTTTTTGAAGAAATAATGACCACAAACTAACTTCCTTAATCTGATGAAGGAAAAAGTTTCACAAATCCAGGAAGCTCATAGAGTCTCAAACAAGTTGGAATGAAAGGGGCCTACACCAAGACACATCATAATTAAAATGACAAGGTTTCAAGACAAGGAGCGAATCATAACAGCCACAAAAGAAAAGCAGGTAGTTACCTATAAGGGTAACCTATCATTTAAAATCAAGGGAGACATAAGGAACTTCCCAGACAAGAAAAAGCTGAAGGAGGTTGTTAACACCAAACTAATACTGCAACAAATGTTAAACTTGCTTCAAGGAGAAGAAATAGAAAAAGAGAGAAAAAAAAAACAAACAGAAGAACACAGTCTAACAATAAGATGGTACTACATACATGTCCATCAATAATCACCTTCAATGTAAATAGCTTAAATGCTCCAACCAAAAGACAGGAGTTAGATGAATAGATAAGAAAACAAGACCCATGTATCTGCTATCTCCTTATATCTGCTGCCTCCAAGAGATCCATCTTAGATTGAAAGATACACACAGTCTAAAACTAAAGGGTCAGAAAAAGATATTTCATGCTAATGAAATAGAAAAAAAGCTGGGGTAGCAGTACTTATATCTGCAAATAGACTCTAAAACCAAGGCTATAGTAAGAGACAAAGAAGGACACTACATAATGATAAAGAGAACAATCCAACAAGAGGATATAACCTTAGTAAACATTCATGCACCCAACATAGAAGGACCTAAACATGTGAAGCAAATCTTGATGGACATAAAAGGAGGGAACAACAGAAATAAAGTCATAGTTGGGGCTTTTAACACCCCCTTCACTTCAGTGGATAGATCTCTAGGCAAAATATCAACAAGGAGACTGCAACCTTAAACAACACACTAGATAAAATGGATGTAATTGATATCTTCAGAGAATTGCACCCCAAAGTAACAGAATATACATACTTTTTGAGGGCATATGGAACTTTTTCTATGATAGACCACATGCTAAGACACAAAACAAGTCTCAATACATTTAAGAAGATTGATATCAAGTCAAACATCTTTTCTCACCACTATGGAATGAAACCAAAAATCAACCATAAGAAGAACACTGAAAAATATACAAAGACATGAAAGCTAAATAACATATTATTAAACAATGAATGGGTCAACAATGAGATCAAGGAGGAATTCAAAGGATACCTTGCAAGAAATGAAAATGAGGACACAACAGTCCAAAATCTATGGGACACTTGGAAAACAATCCTAAGAGGGGAATTCATAGCATTGCAGACCTATCTTGAAAGCAAAAAAAAAAAACAACCTCAAATAAAAAATCTAACTTCTCACTTAAACAAACTTGAAAAGGAACAACAACAAAGCCCAGCATGAGTAGAAGGAAAGAAATAACTAAGATCAGAGCAGAAATAAAGGAAATAGAGTCTAAAAACAAGACACAAAAGATCAATGAATCCAAGAGCTTGTTCTTTGAAAGGATATACAAGATTGACAAACTTTTAACCAGATTCATCAAGAAAAAGAGAGAAAGGACCTAAATAAGTGAAATCAGAAATGAAAGAGAAGAAATAACAACTGACACCAAAGAAATACAAAGGAATGTAAGAAATTATTATGAACAGTTATATGCCAACCAACTGGACAACCTTGACAAAATGGATAAGTTCTTAGAAACAGTCTTCCAACTATAAAGCAGGAAGAATCAGATAATCTGAATAGACAGATTACAGCTAATAAAGTTGAAACAGTAATCAAAAATCTCCCGACAAACAAAAGTCCTGGACCAGATGGCTTGACAGGTGAATTTTACCAAACATTCCAAGAAGAACTAACACTTCTCCTTCTCAAACTAGTTTATAAAATTGAAGAGGAAGGAAGCCTCCCAAAATCATTTTCTGAGTCCAGCATTATTCTAATTCCAAAACCAGATAAAGGCACAACAAAGGAAGAAAATTATAGGCCAGTATCACTGATAAACATAGATGTGAAGAACCTCAACAAAAATTTAGCAAACTGAAAATAGCAATGCATCAAAAAGATCATACACCATGATCAAATGGGATTTATTCTGGTAATGCAAGGTTGCTACAACATTCGCAAATCAATAAATGTGGTTCACCACATAAACAAAGTGAAAGACAAATACCACATGATTATATCAATAGGTGCAGAAAAAGCTTTTGATAAAATCTGGCACCCATTTATGATAAAAACTCAGCAAAGTGGGAATACAGAAATCATACCCAAACATAATAAAGGCCATATGTGACAAACCCAATACCAGCATCATACTCATTGGGCAATAACAAGTGTTCCCCTTAAGATTAGGAACAAGACAGGGATGTCCACTTCCACCTATCTTATACAACATAGAACTGGACATCCTAGCTTTATCAATAGGACAAGAAGAAAAAATAAAAGGCATATGAGTTGGAAAGGAAGAAGCAAAACTTACGTTTATTCGCAGATGATACCATACATAAAGAACCCCAAAGACTACACCAAGACACTACTAGAACTGATAAATTAATTATCATATTTTTCAGACCATAAGATGCACCCAGGTTTTACAGGATGAAAATAGGAAAAAAATGTGGTAAAATATTTCATCACATAAATAACATAATATTTCACCATTGTAAATGTAAACAGAACTCAAAAGCAGCATTAACAACCATTATTCCTCCTAAATATGCATGTGGCAGGGTAGTAGGGAGTGCATCTTGTAGTCCAAAAAAATAAACAAATTAGCAGGATACCAAATTAATATCCAGAAATCAGCTATACTTTTATATGCCAATATTGTACTAACAGAAAGGGAAATTAATAAAGTAATCTCATTCACAATTTTTATTCACAAAAAAAAATAAAATACCTAGAAATAAGCCTAACCAAGGATGTAAAAGACCTGTATGTAGAAAATTATAAGACTGAATACAGAAGTTGCAGAAGATACATATAAGTAGAAGCACGTACTATGTTTATGGATAGGAAGAATTAACATCATTAAAATATTCATACTACCCAAAGCAATTTACACATTCAATGCAATTTCTCGCAAGATTCCAATGATGTATTTCACAGAACTAGAACAAATATTTCAAAAATTTATATGGACCCACACAAGGCCCCACATAGCAACAGCAGTCCGAAAAAAGAACAAAGTTGGAGAGATTACACTACTGAATATCATACACTACTGATTACACTACTGATTACTAAAAGGCCATAGTAATCAAAACAGCCTAATACTGACATATAAACAAACAGAGATCAAAAGAACAGAACAGAGAGCCCAGAAAGAAATGCACACCTTTATAGTCAATTAATATTTAACAGAGGGAGCAAGCACATTAAAATGGGCTAAATAGTCTATTCAATAAATGATGTTTGGAAAACTGGACAGATACATAGAGAAAAATGAAACAAGACCACCTTCTTATAGCACACACAAGAATAAATTCAAATTGGATCAAAGACTTAACTGTTAGACCCAAACCCATAAAATCCTAGAAGAAAACAATTTGCAGCAAAATGTCAGACATTACTAATAAAAATTTTTTATCAGATATATCTCTCCAGTCAAGGGAGACAAAAGAAAAAAATAAACTAATGGGACTTCATCAAACCAAAATGTTTTGGCAGAGCAAAGGAAATTGTCAACAAAATAAAAAGATAACCCACAGAATGGGACAACATATTCATCAATATATCTGATAAGGGATTAATATCCAAAATTTATAAAGTACTTACAAAACTCAACACCAAATAAACAAATAACCCAATTAAACAATGAGTAAAGGACCTGAAAAGACACTTCTCGGAAGAGAATATACAGATGGCCAATAGACGTATGAAAAATACTCAACATCACTAATCATCAGAGAGATGCAAATAAATTCCACAATGAGATACCATCTCACACATGTCAGAATGGCCATCATTATTAAATCAAAAAGCAGCAAGTGTTGGCAAGGATTTGGAGAAAGGGGAACATTTTGCACTGTTGCTGGGAATGCAGACTGGTACAGCCACTGTTGAAACCAGTATGGAGATGCCTCAAATAATTAAAGATGGATCTGCCTTTTGATCCAGCAATTCCACTTCTGGGAATACATCTGAAGGAACCCTAAACAGTAATTTGAAAGAACATACGCACCCCCATGACTATTACAGCATTATTTACAATTGCCAAGATATGGAGGAAGCCCAAGTGTGTATCAATAGATGAGTAGATAAAACAACTGTGGAACATTTACATGATGGAATTCTACTTGGCCATAAAAAAGAAGAAAACTTTACCCTTTGCAATAGTATGGATGGACCTGGAGACGGTTAAGCTAAGTGAAATAAGCCAGTCAGAGAAAGACAAATACCATATGATTTCACTCATATGTGGAATCTAATGAACAAACTGAATAACAAGAAAAGAGAGGCAGACTTATAGATGGAGAACATAACAGCTAGTAGAGGGATTGAGCAAAAACCCACCCTCCTGGAAATCAGCACTGGAAAGGCCCAATTTGCCTGTGGGTAGTGGAAGAAGTGACTGAAAGTGGGGCAAGAGCTAAGCAAGTGGAATTGTTCACTCTCTAACCCCTCCCTCACATAAAGTGCCACAACACAGCAAAGTGGTTTGCCCCACCCTGTCAAATACCTACAGCTCTACCCCTTACAATGTAACAGGTTGGTTGACACAAAGAAATGTCCAAATAAAAGAACAGATCAAAACTCCAGAAAAAGAACTAAGCAATAAAAAGATACCCAACCTATTAGATGCAGAGTTCATAACATTGATAATCAGGATGCTCACATAAATAATTCAGTATGGATGCAAAATACACAAAGAAGTGAAGGCTATGCAAAGTGAAATAAAGAAAAATATACGGGGAACCGACAGTGAGGGGAAGGAATCTGGGACTCAAATCAATGGTGTGGAACAAAAGGAAGAAATAAACATTCAACTGGAACAGAATGAAGAGACAAAAATACCAAAAAAAAATAAATAAATGAGGAGAGGCTTAGGAACCTCTGGGACAAATTTAAATATTCCAACATCCAAATCATAGGGGTACCAGAAGGAGAAGAGGAAGAACAAGAAATTAAAAACTTATTTGAAAAATAATTGGGGAAAACTTCCCCAGTCTGGTGAAGTAATAGATTTCCAGGAAGTCCAGGAAGTTCAGACAGCCCCAAAGAAATTGGACCCAAGGACGAACACATCATAATTAAATTACACAACATTAAAGATAAGGAGAGTATTTTAAAGGCAGCAAGAGAAAAGGAGAGAGTTACCTACAAAGGATTTCCCATAAGACTATCAGCTGATTTCTCAAAAGAAATCTTATAGGCAAGAAGAGGTTGGAAAGAAGTATTCCAAGTCATGAAAGGCAAGGACATACATACAAGATTACTCTATCCCGCAAAACTATTATTTAGAATGCAAGGCCAGATAAATTTCTTCCCAGATAAAGTAAAATTAAAGGAGTTCATCATCACCAAGCCCTTATGATATGAAAAGTTTAAGTCCCTTTTAACTTTTAGGGACTTATCTAAGAAAAAGAAAATCAAAACTATGAACAGTAAAATGAAAACAAACTCACAACTATCAATAACAACCTAAAAAAAGAAAAACAAAGGAAGCAAACTAGAACAGGAACAGAATCACAGAGATGGAGTACATATGGAGGGTTATCAGTGGGAGAGGGTGGGAGAGAATGGCAGAAAAGGTACAAGGAATAAGAAGCATAATTGGTAGGTACAAAATAGATAGGGGAAGGTTAAGCATAGAATGGGAAATGGAGAAGCTAGAGAACTTATATGTACAACCCATGGACATGAACTAAGGGAGTACAGGGGGAATACTGTTGGGAGGGCAGATGCAGGGTGGAGATAGATAAAGGGGAGAAAAAATGGGACAACTGTAATAGCATAATCAATAAAATACACCAAAAAAAGAAAAATATGTAAATCAATAACCTATAACATGATAGGAGAATTAAACGTGTAAAGCTTAGGAATTCTACTTAAGCTATTAATGTAAAATAGGCTGTTGTAATTTTAAGATGTTTTAGGTAAGCCTCATGATAACCACACATAAAAAATCTATAGTAATCACACAAAAGAGCATGATAAAGAAGTCAAAGTATACTTATACTGTGAGACATCAAAATACAAAGACAGCAAGATAAGAAACAAAAAAACAAAAACAATTAACAAAATCTCAATATTAAGCCCTTAGTTATCAATAATTACTTTAAATGTGAATGGATTCAATTCTTCAATCAAAAGATAGAATAGCTGAATGGATAAAAAAACAAGATCTAACAATATGCTTTCTACAACACTCACTTTAATCTTAAATACACAAACTGAGATTGAAGGCATAGGAAAAGCATCTGAAACAAATGATAACCAAATTAAAGTAAACTTTGAAATAAAAACTGATAAAAAGAGACAAATATGGTTATTTCATAATGATAAATGGGTCAATACATCAAGAAGATATAATAATTGAAAAAATTATGCAGCCAACATTTGAGCACCTAAATACATAAAGCAAAATCTAACAGGTCTGAAAGGAGAAATAAACAGCAATGCAATAAGAGTGAGGACTTTAATGCTTCAATCTCAACAATAGATATGTCATCCAGTCAGAGAATCTATAAAGGAACAGCACATTTGAACAATGCTACAAAGCAGGAGATTTATCAGACTTGCATAGACCATTATATCTGATAACAGCAGAAAACACAATCTTCTCAAGTACACATGGAACATGGATAGTTATGTTTGGCTACAAAACAAGTCTTAGCAAATTCAAGGAGATTATTTACCAGTCACACTTCTGACCACAATGATATAAAACTAAAAATCAATAACAAGAATAAAATTGAAAAATTCATACATACATGAAAATTAAACAACACTCTCATGAATAACCAACAGATCAAAGAAATTAAAGACCAAACAAAAATGGAAACACAACATACCAAAAGGTGTGGGACTCAGCAAAGAAGGTTGTAAGAGGGAAGTTCATAGCAATAAATTCCTTCCTTAAGAAGCAAGAAAGATCCCAAATAGGAAGCATAACTATGCTTTAAGGAACTGGAAAGTTAACAACAAACTGAGTCCAAAGTTAGCAGAAAGAAGGATATAGTAAAGGTCAGAGCAGAAATAAATGAAATAGAGAACAGTAAAACAATAGAAAAGATTAACCAAACTAAGAGTTAGTTTTCTACAAAGATAAACAAAAGTAGCACACTATTGGCTAGATCAACCAAGGAAAAATGACAGGACCCAAATTAACAAAAATTTAAATGAAAAAAGGAGACAGTGCAACTGATACCACAGAAAGAATCACAAGAGGCTACTATAAACAACTATATACCAAAAGCCAATAACCTAGAAGAAATGGAACAATTCTTAGAAATGTTCAAACTATCAAGACTGAATCAGGAAGAAATAGAAAGTCTGAATAGACTAATTATTAGTGAGAAGATTGGATTAGTTAATCCAAAATCTCCCAACACATAAAAGCCTACACCCAGATGGCTTCACTGTTGAATTTTACCAAACATCTAAAAAATTAACACCAGTTCTCCTCAAACTCCTCCAAAATTGAAGAGGAGGTAACACTCCAAAGTCATTTTATGAGGCCAGCATCACCCTGATAGCACAGCCAGAAAAGGACACTAGCAGAAAAGAAAACTACAGACCAATATTCCTGATCGATACATATGCAAAGGTTCTTAATAAAATACTAGCAAACTGAATTTAGTTCATGAAAAGGATCGTTCACCTTGATCCATGAGATTTACATCTGGGATACAGGAATGTTTCAACATACATAAATTAGTGTGATATATCATATTAATAGAAAGAAAGAAAAATTGTATGATCATTTCAGTAGATGCAGAAAAAGCAGTTCTAGGTGTTTCACTGCAAACATCTTTGCCACATTTTCACCTCAAATATTTTTGCTGTACAACTAATTGTCTGTAAGGCAATTTTGTTGTAAAACATAAATAATTAGTTGATAGTTTGGTTTCATTTTCTCTGTTGACAAAGTTTTTGCAGTACTCCCCTTTTTACAGTAAATCAGTGTTAGCCAGATTGCGTACACTTCTCCATAAACAATGTTCTCACAGTGGTCCTGTTGCACAAATCTTAACCAAATATCATACAATACTTCATTGATGAAGTTCTCACAATAGTTCCAATTTCATACTATATAAACTTGCCCAGATTGCATACTATAATTCATTGACAAAGTTCTCACGATACTTCCATTTTATATTATATAAAACTTAGTCACATTGTATACTATATTAGAAAATGATAACATCAGTTTTTCCAATTTTTTTCAATGAGCACAGTCATCCCTCCCACCCATCAAAACCTAAAGTTTAACAAGCTGTATAAAATGTGAAAAAGGCATCTACTAATTCAGTCTTTCAGAGCATTAATTATGTGTTCTTTAGTTGGAAATTAATACCTCTCTTAATGAAGAAAGACATTTTAGTAAAAGAAGTGAAAAGTGATATACTGAATAAGACAAAAAATGTTCACTAATATGAATGAAAGATTTCAAAGACAATGTGTTTATATTTTTCACAATAAAGTTTAATTTTAATAATTTTTGTTTCATTATGTCATTTTTAATGTTCCTGTTTTACTTTTTGTCCCTTTTTTTTTACAGTGAAATTGCCTTGTGCCCAATTAAATATGTAGCTAAATGTTTGTAGCGAAATGCTTCTGTCAAACATGCTTGCAGCAAATTTGTCCATACCTAAACTACTGGATATCGAAAAAGCATGACAAAATCAACATCCACTCATGATATAAAAAAAAAAACTCTTAACAAATTAGGTATAGAAATAATGTACCTATAATATATTATAGGTATAATAAAAGTCATATAATATAATAAATATAATAAAAGTTCAGTATAATAAAAGTCATATATTTTAAGCCCATAGCTAGTTTCATACTCAGTGGGGAAAGGTCAAAAGCTTTTCCTCTAAGATCAGCAATGAAACAATCATGTTCACAATCACCACTCCTATTCAACATAGTAGTGGAAGTCCTTGCCAGAGCAGTCAGGCAAGAAAAAGCAATAAAAGATATCAAAATATGAAAGGAAAATAAAAAATTGTATCTATTTGCAGATAATGTGATTTTATATACATAATATCCTAAAAAATCCCATGAAAAAAAAACTATTAGATCTAGTCAACAAATTTTGTAAGATACAAAAATTACATAAAAATCAGTAGCATTTATATATGGTGTAAAAGAAATAAATCAATCTCATTTACAATAGCATCAAAAAATAATAAAATATTTAGGAATAAACTTAACCAAGGAGTTGAAAGATCTTTATTATGAAAAATATAAGACAATGTTGAAAGAAATCAAAGAAGATGCAAATAAATGAAAAGGTTTCTCATGTTTATGGATTGGAAGAATTAAAATCTTAACATGTCCATACTGCCAAAAAGCCATCTATATATCCAGTGCAATCCTTATCAAGATTCCAATGGCATTTTTTATAGAAGTAGAAAAAAACAATCTTAAAATTTATTTGGAACAACAAAAATATCCCTGAATAGCCAAAGCAATTCTGAGAAAGAAACAAAGCATAGCCCTGGCTATGTAGTTCATTTGGTTAGAGTGTCACCCCAGTACACCAAGGTTGTAGGTTCAGTCCTAGTCAGGGCACATGCAAGCATCAGCCAATGAGTGCATAATTAAGTGGAACAACGCATCAGTGTTTCTAGTTTCTCTTCCTCTTTCTCTCCCTACCTTTCCTGTCCCTCTCTAAAAAATTAGTAAATAAATTAAAAATAAAAAATAAAAGAACAACAAAGTGGGAGGCATCATACTTCCCAATTTCAAGCTATACTATAAAGTTATAGTATTCAAGAGAGTATGGTACCGGCATAAAACAGATGAGATAGATCAATAGAACTTAATTTAGAGCCAAGAAATAAACGCAAGCGTCTATGTCAACTAATATTTGATCTAGGAGCTTAAATAATGGGGGGAAATTGGATATTCACATGTAAAAGAATGAAATTAGATCCCTATCTTACACAACTCATAAAATTAACTAGAAATGGATTAAAGACTTAAACATAAGACCTAAAACTATGAAACTCCTTGAAGAAAACATAGGAGAAAAGCCACTTAACATGGGTCTTGGAAATGATTATTTTTTATATGATACCTAACACATAAGCAACAAAATTTTTAAAAAGTGGAACATCAAACTAAAAACCTTATACACAACAAAAGAAACAAATCAACAAAGTGAAAAGACAACATAGAGAATAGAAAAAATATTTGCAAACCATGTATCTGATAAAGACCTAATATCCAAAATATATAAAGAACTAATTCAACTCAATAGCAAAAACTAATACAAATAATCCAATGTAAATATGGCCAAAATACCTTTCTAGACATTTGCAAAGAAGACATGAAAAGCTGACAGGCACATGAAAAGGTGCTCAACATCTGTATTAATCAGGGAAATGTAAATCAAAATCAGAATAAATGAAGTGAGATATCATTTCATGCCTGTTAGGATGGTCATCATCAAAAAGACAAGACATAGCAAATGCTAGTAAGGATGTGAAGAAAAGGGAACCCTTGTACACTGCTGGTGGGATTGTAAACTTTTACAGCCACTATGGAAAACAGTATGGAGAATGTGCAAAAAAATTAAAAATAGAACTATATGATCCAGCAGTGTCACTTCTGGGAATATATCCAAAGGAAATGAAAACACTAATTCGAAGGATATTTGCATTCCCATGTTCTGAGCAGCATTATTTACAATAGCCAAGACACGGAAATAACCTAAGTTTTCATCAACACAGGAATAGATACAGATGCTCTGTATCAAGTCGATATACAGTATCGCATATCATATGTACAATGGAATATTATTCAGCTATTTAAAATTAGTATTACTGCTATTTGCAACATTGATGGACCTTGAGGGCATTATGCTAAGCAAAATATGTCAGACAAAGACCAATACTGTATGATCTCACTTATACATGGAATCTAAAATAACAACAACAAAATTTATGAGAAAAAAAGAAAACAAATTTCTGCTTACTTGAGGCAGGGGATAGTAAGAGGAAGAAATGGAAAAAGGTAGGCAAAAGGTACAAACTTCCCAGTTAAAAGATAAAAATTACTAAGGATATAATGTACCATATGATGACTATAGTTAATACTACTGTATGACATTTAAGAAAGCTGTTAAAAGTAAATCCTAAGAATTCTCATAACAAGAAAAAATGTTTTTTCTCTCTTTTTGCTTTCTCTTTTTATTTATATGAGCTGATGGCTAGTAACTAAACTTATTGTGATAATCATTTCAAAATAAGTGTAAGTCAAACCATTCTACTGTACACCTTAAGCTTATACAGTGATATATATCAATTTTACCTCAATAAAACTGGAAAATAATAAAAAGGAAAACTTTATATGTCTTACTGTTAGAAAACCAATGTAAGTTTTCCAGAAATAAAATGTAACCATGCAGAATAAACATACTAAAAACAAAATAATATTTTTTTACCTATAGTAACTCATTTAATCCTCAAACGGGTATATAACTGCCATTTTTCTCAAAAAGCTGAGGCTCAGATAGATCTAAGCAACTTGCTTATAGTTACTGAGCGAGTGAATGGGAAAGCAAGATCCAAACCCAATTATAGTTAGTTCTCTACTATACAACCTCCCCACCTGTGCCTCTGCCTGCCCTCTCACCTTACAGCCATATGATGGGAATCTCCCGAAAGCTCAGAACAGATATGCAGGTTTAGTTGCACAGATGGTAATCCCAAGTGCCTGCCTTCCTTATCCACACAGCATGGCTATTCAGCCCATTTGGTTTCTAAGGATGAAGTGACAACCTGGCTGGTGATGGGAACGGCTTTGCTCTCTATTTCCTGTCCCAACAGGCTGAAGGATGCTGAGGGGATGATGGCCTTAGGGAGCAAAGGCTCACGGGAACAGCCTCCGGAGGGATATTCTGGCCAGCTTAGCCCCAAGGTCTCTGAACTGTGTATTGCAGAGTGCTCTCCAGCCCCACACCAGGACCCCAGCCTGGGTTTCCAGTCCCAGGAAGAGAAGTCACCATAACTTCTGGCTGTAAAAACTGCTGGGGAGAGTGTGGATGAGTTATATGGAGGCTTCTGGAGTCCCAGGCAGTTCTCTTAAAGAGCCAGTGCACAGAATTATTCAGACTTGCTCCCTCTGAGATCCAATGCTGGGGCAGCAACTTTAAAGGCACCAGGGAAATATGGGGAGGAACTAAATTTTCTGGCATCAGGGGAAGAGTTGGAGAGTAAGCTTTTTGCCAGACAAAAGTGCTGGCAGAGGCCATTGTTCCTTTTCTGCGACATCTCCTTACCCAACAGAGCCAGTAGGCAGGTGCCAAAGCTGGATCTCCATTAGCCTGGCTCCCACTGTTCATCTCACCTTTGTGATTTCCTGAGACCTTGCCCCCACCCAATTTGCAGGTCCACCCAAGCAATTTCCAGTGACTTTTTCATACAAACTGCCTAACTTGGCTCCTGCTACAGATTTTCCTAAAAATCTCTCAAAGGTTCACAAATTGTAAACAAGTAGCATCTGGCTTAGTCATGCACCATTTCTCTTGCCAAGTATCCCCAGGTCCAGACACTAGGGACAGCTGGCCTTGGTTCACAGCTTGGCCTCCTCTGGGCAACTTCAAGTTCAGCACCAGCAGCCATCTGCAGATCACTCTGTGGCCCCAGGCAGGGCACAGGTGATGGCTAACCTTGTACCTTCCAGGAGGCCCAGAGCCAATGCACCCAGTAGACAGCTTCAGACTATGCTGAATTACAACCCTGCTACTACATGAATAACACAATCAAAGGTAAGACTTAGTGAGCATCAAATCCTCACTGAAGCAAGTCCTTCTCTGTAGAGTCAGTTCCTGCACAGCTCCTCCACTATAGTCACAGTGAGTCCTTGCAGCCAATTGGCCTGGGAGCCATATCTTCCCAATGACACCAACAGCAATCAAAGCTTAACTACAACTGAAGAGTGCACACTACCCACACAGAGGAGCACCTGGAGTGTCCAGCTTAAAAGACTAGGGAAGCTTCATCACTGGGTCCTACAGGATACCTACCACACAAGTCCAGTCTACCATGTTCAGGAGACATAGCAGTTTTACCTAGTACACAGAAACAAACTTAGAAAAGCAGCCAAAATGCACAGACAAAGAAACATGTTCCAGATGAAAGAACAGGAGGCATCTCCAGAAAAAGAACTAAATGAAATGGAGGCAAACAAAACTACCACATGCAGAAATCAAAACAATGGTTATTTGTTCCTTTAGAAAAGCATGCTCAAGGAACTTAGAACTTCAACAGCATGAAAAAAATACAAATTATAAAAAGAACCAATCAGAAATGAAGGATACACTAACTGAAATGAAGAATAATTTACAGAGAATCAGCAGTAGAATAGATGAAGCAGAGAATCAAGTCAGTGATTAGGAATATGAGGAAGAAAAAAATACCCAATTGGAATAGCAAAAAGAAAAAGGAAACCAAAAAATTAACAATATAGTGTAAGGAGCCTCAGGGACAACTTCAAGTGTACAAAGATTCACATTATATGGGTGCTAGAAGGAGAAAATAGAGAACAAGGAATTGAAAACCTATTTTTAAAAATAATGAAAGAAACCTTCCCTAACCTGGTGAAGAAAATAGACCTACAAGTTCAGGAAATGCAGAGAGTCCCAAACAAGATGACCCTGAAGAGGCCCATATGAAGACACATCGTAAATGCCAAAAGTTAAAGAAAAATAGAGCTTCTTTTTTTGCAATAGGTTTGCCCCTAGAACACAGGTGTTAAGAAAACCACCACTAAATCAAAGCCAAAATGAGAAAGGAAAAGACTTACATCAACATGGTAATCATTTGGACATGTAGATTCCAGCAAGTCTACCACTACTGGCCATCTGATCTACAAATGTGGTGGGATTGACAAAAGAACCATCAAAAAAATTAAAGAGGTTGCTGAGATGGGGAAGGGCTCCTTCACATATGGCTGGGTCTTGAATAAACTGAAAGCTGAATGGGAGCATGGTATCACCATTGATATCTGTGGAAATCCAAAACCAGCAACTATTCTGTGACCATCATTGATGCCCCAGGACACAGAGACTTTATCAAAAACATGATTACAGGCACATCTCAGGCTGACTGTGCTGTCCTCATTGTTGCTGCTGGTATCAGTGAGTTTGAAGCAGCTATCTCCAAGAATGGGCAGACCCATGAGCATGCCCTTCTGGCTTACACACTAGGTGTGAAACAGCTGATTATTGGTGTTAACAAAATGGATTCCACTGAGCCTCCCTACAGCCAGAAGAGATATGAGAAAATTGTTAAAGAAGTCTTCACCTACATTAAGAAAATCGGCCACAACTCTGACACAGTAGCATTTGTGCCCATTTCTAGGTGGAATGGCTGGAGTCAAGTGCCAATATGCCTTGGTTTAAGGGATGAAAAGTCACCTGTAAAGATGGCAGTGCCAGTGGAACCATGCTGCTTGAAGCTGAGATTGCATCCTGCCACCAACTCATCTAACTCACAAGCCCATGCATCTACCCCTCCAGGATGTCTACAAAATTGGTGGTATTGGTACTGTCCCTGTGGGATAAGTGGAGACTGGTGTTCTCAAACCTGGCATGGTGGTCACCTTTGCTCCAGTGTTACAACTGAAGTAAAATCTGTTGAAATGCACCATGAAGCTTTGAGTGAAACTCTTTCTGGGGACAGTGTGGGCTTCAATGTCAAGAACATGTCTGTCAAAGATGTTTGTTATGGCATTGTGGCTGGTGAGAGCAGAAATGACCCACCAATGAAAGCTTCTGGCCTCACAGCTCAGGTGATTGTCCTCAACCATCCAGGCCAAATCAGTGCTGAATATGTATCTGTGCTGGATTGTCACACAGCTCATTTTGCTTATAAATTTGCTAAGCTGAAGAAGATTGATTGATGTTCTGGGGAAAAGCTGGAAGATGGTCCAAAGTTTTTGAAACCTGGTGATGCTGCCATCGTTGATATACCTGGCAAGCCCATGTGTGTTGAGAGCTTTTCTGACTATCCTCCTCAGGGCTGCTTTGCTGTTCTTGACATGAGACAGACGATTACTGTTGGTGTCATCAAACAGTGGACAAGAGGGCAGCTGAAGCTGGCAGTCACCAAGTCTAGCTTCAGAAAGCTCAGAAGGCTAAATGAATATTATCTGCAACACCTGCCATCTCAGTCTTAGAAGAATGGTCTCAGAACTGTTTGTCTCAACTGGCCACTTAAGTTTAATAGTAAAGGACTGGTTAATGATTACAATGCATTGTAAAACATTCAGAAGGAAGGGAGAATGTTTTGTGGACCATTTGGATTTTTTATGTGTTACAGTTTTTAAGTTATTCATTTTTATTTATTTATTTTTTTAATATTTTATTTATCTATTTTTAGAGAGAGGGGAAGGGAAGGAGAAAGAGTGGGAGAGAAACATCAATGTGTGGTTGCCTCTCGTGAGTCCCCTGCTGGGAACTGGCCTGCAACCCAGGCATGTGCCCTGACTGGGAATCGAACCGCGATACTCTGGTTCACAGGCCCGTGCTCAATCCACTGAGCTACGCCAGCCAGGGCTAAGTTATTCATTTTTAAAATCAGTACTTTTTAATGGAAACAACTTGACCAAAATTCTGTGACCAAAGTCTGTCACAGAATTTTGAGACCCATTAAAACAAAGTTTAATGAGAGAGAACAAGAGTGAGAGCAAGGGGTTGGGGGGGGGGGTTCTTAAAAGCAGCAAGAGAAAAGCAGATAATTACCTACAATAAGACCATCAGCTGATTTGTCAAAAGAAACTGCAGGCCAGAAGGGAATGGAAGAAATATTCAAACTGATGAAAAGCAAGGACCTAAACCAGGATTACTCCACCCAGAAAAACTATTTTAAAATTAAAGGAGAGATAAAGAGCTTTCCAAACAAGAAAAAGCTAAAGGAGTTCACTATCGCCAAACCAATATTATATAAAATATTAAAAGGTATTCTTTAAGATGAAGAAGAAAAAACTAAGATAAAAAATATGAACAATGAAGCCCTGGCTGGTGTAGGTCAGTGAATTGAGTGTTGGCCTGCAAACCACATGATTGCAGTTCAATTCCCAGTCAGGGCACATGCCTGGGTTGCAGGCCAGTTCCCAGCAGGGTACTCACGAGAGGCAACCATACATTGATGTTTCTCTCCCTCTCTCCTTCCCTTTCCCTCTAAAGATAAATAAATAAAATATTTTTTAAAAATATGAGCAATGAAGTGGCAATACATACATATCTATAAACAGTTGAATCTAAATAAACAGTACAGAAACAGATTCATAAATACTAAGAACATTTTGATGGTTGCCAGATGGCAGGGGCGTGGGGGAGGGATGGGTGAAAAAGGCGAAGGAATTAAGAAGTACAAGTTAGTTGTTACAAAATAGTCATGGGGATGTAAAGTACAGCACAGGATACACAGTCAATAATATTCTAATAACTGTGTATGGTGTCAGATGGGTATGAGATTTATCGGGATGATCACTCAGTTTTATAATGTCTAATAATGGTGTGCACCTGAAGCTAATATAATATTGTATGTCAGCTGTAATTGGATAATAAAAATGATTAAGTGGCAAAAAATAAAAATACCATCCTTAAAAAACAACAATCAAAATAAATTGACAAGTTTTAATGTGCCTCTTGACATGGGAGATAAAATAATGAGTTCATCATAGACAAATTACATAAGCTTTCTAAATGTCTGGTAATTCTAGAAATATCTAGAGTATTCAAACAATATTAAGAAATTCAGTTCACCCTGACCAGTATGGCCTAGTTGATCAGGCATGGTACTGCAAAGTGAAAGGTTGCTGGTTTGACTTCTGGTCAGGGCACATACCTAGGTTACAGGTTGGGTCCCCAGTCAGAGTGCATATGAGAGGCAACGAGTTGATGTTTCTCTCTCACATCTATATTTCTTGTTCTTTTTTTTCCCTTTCCTTTCCCTCTTTCTCAAAATAATTAAATAAAAACTTAAAAAAAATTTAGTTCTTCCCTGGCCAAGTGGCCTGGTTGGTTGGTCGGTTGGTTGGCGCATTGCCCTGTACACCAAAAGGTTGTAGGTTTGATTCCCAGTCAGGGCACATACAGGGCAACTACTTGATGTTTCTCTCCCACATCAATGTTTCTCTCTTCTTCTTTTCCTCCTCTTCCTGCTCCTCCTCTCCCCCTCCCTCTGCCATTCTCTCTCTCTCTTCCTTACTATCTCTATAAAATCAATAAAAACATATTCTTGGGTGAGGATTTTTAACAAAGTTCAGTTCTAAAACTTGCTCTCATTTTCCCTCAGTTTTCTCCCAATCCAAGAAATGCCGTGGCAGCAGAGGGTCTTTTTCTTTCCACTGGTAATAGAATCTGTTCCCAAGAAACCTTTATTGAATTAAAGTTGAGTCATGGTTTAGGGGAAATTTATACAGAGAGCAAAAGGTGATATAGAACACTTCACCTATTCAAAATACCATCCCTGGGGTCCTCCCTGGTGTTGGAGTAGTGTTGACCATAATTCTCTGCTTTTTGTCAAAACATGCTTCAGTTCTTTCTACATTTTAGTAACTGTAGATATTTTAGTGGTAAACCTTGCAATACAGTGTTTTAAAAGCATTTCAATTACCATTTATAAGTCAGAAGTTACAAGTGCAGGTACACTCAGATCCTTCCTGCTTCACTTATTTAAGTTATTCGCCTGGGCTCTTTAGGCATATAGTTTGCAACCCTGATTTAGAGGGTAATTGCCAAATGGCTCACTTTGCCTTGATTCTCTAGTTAAAACCTTTACATAGCCAGAGGCAGGAAATAAAGTTAACATTCTTATAGCCACACCAATATGAATATTTATAGACCACTTACTATTCCAATTACCATCAAATTTTCAACCTTGCCAATAAGAAAGTTTTATTTTTCACATTCTTAATTATGAAGGATTCACTTTACCACTTAAATTCCAACAATTTTTACTTTTAACTTAGGTTTTCAATGGCAAGAACAATTACAAAAATTAATAACCATCACATTAAACAATGGATATAGCCACTTAATTCACTGAAATCAATCTTACTTTTTCTTTAAAATAATTTCAATTAGTTGATAATAGTATCTGATGAACATCAATGTCTTTCCACCAAAGTATGTATTAATGTTCAGTAAACTTCATTCCTTTTGAATAGGAAGTTCACATATGATATATCATTGAGAATGAATCAGTTATAAGAGATATAAAAATAGTATGATAAATTACAATGCTAAAATCTTTCAGTAAACTTTATCACTCAAATATCCAGTGTTTGTCATTCAAAGAGATAAAATTGTTCTTTAGAAGTTCTACTTTCTTGAACTACAATTCTAATGAAATATATCTCTTATTATAAAATGAAAGTGTGGTATAATGTTTTAAAATTTTTCCCTCACCCTGGCCAGTGTAGCTCTGTTGATTGGAGCATCGCCCAGTAGACCAAAAGGTCACAGGTTTTATTCCTGATCAGGGTACATGCCTAGGTTGTGGGTTTGGTCTCTAGCTGGGGCATGTACTCCAGTCGGGGTGCATACAAGAAGGCAACCAATCAATGTTTCTCTCTCACATCAATGTTTCAGTCTCTATCTCTATCTCCCTTCCTCTCTCTCTACCAAGCAATGGAAAAAATGTCCTCAAATGAAGATAAAGAAAATTTTTCCATCAAGCATTTCTTTTATAGAGCCAGTGGTTTGGATTATTTATTGAGTATCATCAAATGAAAAGGTAACAGAGTCTTTGGTTATATTTTGCTTGTTTGTTTTGTTGATTACATTCCTGTTAGAGGTGAGATCCTATGGTATTTGTCTTTTACCACCTGGTTTATTTCACTTAGCATACTCTTTGCAACAGCATGGATGGAACTGAAAAGCAAAAAAAAAATTTTAAGAATACTAGATAGGCAAAGAAGGGAAACATGATCCATAACAAGGAAAAAAATCACAGAATGAAAAGTCAAGGGCTTTAAAACAACTATTGTAAATATATTTTGAGGATTTAAAGGAAATATGTAAACATAATGGAGAAACAAATGGAGAACCTCAATAGAGAAATGGAAACTGTGGAAAAAAACCTGAATAAATACAATATTGAGATGAAAGAGTCATTGGGTGGATTTAACACCAAATTAAACACTAAGAAATATCATTAAAATTGAAGTCAGAAATATAGGAACAATTCAAACTGAAGCACAGAGAGGGAGAAAAGATTCTGAAAAAAAATAGTATAGTCTGAATGGCTTGTGAAACAATATCAGTTAGTCTAACTTATATGTAATTGGAATACTGGAAGGAGAACAAAGAGATTGAGCTGAAGAAGATTTATAAAAGTGATGGTTTAAATTTTTCAAAATTTGAAAAATATACCTACATGTCCAATAAGCACAACAAGCAATGAGCTGAGGATCACTGAAACACCACACCATGATAAGCCATAACTGAAAAGAAAAAATGCCCACAAAATATGCCATGGCATGCCATACCTAAATTGCTGAAAAACAACAATAAAGAGGAAGTCTCAGCAAGAGGAAAAATCACATTATGCATCAGAGAATGATGATAAAATATGTCAACAGCTTTCTACCAGAAGTAATGAAAGAAAGTAATGAAAGAAAGCAATGGAATGGTGCTAGGGAGAAGGAACTAAATCTGTCAACCTGGAATTCTTTAATGAAAATATTTTAAAAATAGAGCAAATAAAACCATTTTAAGACTGAAAAGCTGAGAAAATTTGTTGCTATCAAACCTGAACTACAAAAAATACTAAAGTTCTGTGTGCTGGAAAAAAAAAATATGTGCAAGATGGAAATTTAGATCTAAGTGAGAGAACAAAGTGTGCCAGTAAAGGTGGATATGTAAGTAAATCTAAAAGATTCGTTATTCATATCATAATTTCCTTAAAAGTATTTGATTGTTGAAAATAAAAATAACATTATAGATGTAAAGTATATTACCATAATGATAAAGAATGGTGGAGCCCTGGCTGGTGTAGCTCAGTGGATTGAGCTCAGGCGGTGAACCAAAGCATTGCAGTTCAATTCCCAGTCAGGGCATATGCCTGGGTTGTGGGCCAGGTCCCCAGTGGGGGCCACATGAGAGGCAACCACACATTGATGTTTCTCTCCCTCTCTTTCTCCTTCTCTTCCCCTTTCTCTAAAAAATAAAAATAATAAAATAAAGAAATAAGAGATATATTTTTAAAAAGAATGGTGGAGATGGTAGTAGAATACTATTAGGTTCTTATCCATGAGATAGTCTATCAAAGTTAGATTGTGGTAAGTTGAAGATTCACATTGCAAACTCTAGTGCAACCATTGGGGGAAAAAATAAAGAAATGTAACTATTCAGCCAGCTGAGGAAATTAATAGGACACTAAAAATATATTTAATTCAAAAATTATAGGAAAAAAGAAAGAAAGAACCGATGGGACAAACTGAAAGCAAATAGCAAAATGGTTACCTTAAACACATCAAACTAACTACAGTAAGTGCAAATGGACTAAATAAACACTTTAACTAAAAAATAAACTGTTAAATTGAATGAAAAGCAAGAAAAAAGTGTATATTGTTTGCAAGAAGTGTACATCAAATCTAAAGACATGGGTAGATTAAAACTTTTTAAATGTAAAAAGATTGGACTTCCGCCAAGATGGAGACGTAGGTGGAGGAACCACCTTGCCTCTGTGCACAACCAAATCTAAGAACAACTATTTTTAACAGCAGTCACAACCAAGCCACACGGAAAATCGACAATACGGAGTCCAAAGGACAACTAGATACTCAGCTGGACCGGAATGAGGAGCGAAGCCAGCAGCAGAACAGGTTAGCAAGGAAAAATTCCTGGGTGGTGCGCGGTGAGCGAGCGCGCAAGCAGCCAAAAGCGCTGATCTAGAGCGAGCTAGCTATGGGAGCGCACAGGGAAGAGGCGCATTTACCTGCGGAGAAACCAGTGAGAAGGGAAGCCTGCACGGGGCAGCAGCCTTGCACAATTCCAATCGGATAAACAAGCCCGAGGCGTGTGGTGTGACTGGACGGACTGGGCTAGCGGAGAGGACCGCCATTGCTCCCTCTCTGACCACGCCCCCACACACAGCGTCACAAACCAGCGACCTGGGTCTCCCCCTCCTGGTAAACAACTAAGGCTTCGCTCTGCTTACTTAACAGCACGAATAGACCAAAAATGGCTCTAGGACAACTCAGAGCCCCAGAACCGATAGATCTAAGCGATGAAGAAATAGCCAGTCTTTCAGATGCACAGTTCAAAACACTGGTTATCAGGATCCTTACAGAACTGGTTGATTTTAGTCACAAATTAGAGAAACATATGGAAGCTAAACTAATTGAAATGAAGGGAAATACACAGGAAACCAATAGTAATGGAAAGAAAATTGGGACTCAAACCAAGGGAGTGGACCAGAAGGAAGAAAAAAATGATCAAACAGAAAAGAATGAAGGAATAAGAATTCAGAAAAATGAAGAGAAGCTTAGGAACCTCCAGGACATCTTTAAATGTTCCAACATCCGAATTATAGGGGTACCAGAAGGGGGAAAGGCACAGCCACCAGTGGAAAACTTATTTGAACAAATAATAAAGGAGAATTTCCCCAATTTGGCAAAGGAAATAGACTTCCAAGAAATCCAGGAAGCTCAGAGAGTCCCAAAAAGTTGGACCCAAGAAGGGACACACCAAGGCACATCATCATTACATTAGCCAAGATTAAAATGAAGCAGAGAATCCTAGAAGCAGCAAGAGCTAAGGGGACAGTCACCTACAAAGGAGTTCCCATCAGACTGTCAGCTGATTTCTCAAAAGAGACCTTACAGGCAAGAAGGGGCTGGAAAAAGGTATTCCAAGTCATGAAAACCAAAGATCTACAACCAAGATTGCTCTACCCAGCAAAGTTTTCATTTAGAATGGAAGGACAGATAAAGTGCTTCTCAGATAAGACCAAATTCAAGGAGTTCATCATCACCAAGCCCCTATTATATGAAATGTTAAAGGGACTTACCTAAGAAAAAGAAGATAAAAAAGATGAACGGTGAAAGGACAGCAAACTCACAGTTATTAAGAACCACATCTAAAACAAAAGCAAACTAAGAGGACAGCTAGATCAGGAGCAGAACCATAGAAATGAAGATCTCATGGAGGGTTAGCAACAGGGGAGTGGGAGGAGGGGAAGGGGGGAGAAGGTACAGAAAATAAGTAGCATAGACGGTAGGTAGAAAATACATAGGGGGGAGGGTAAGAATAGCAGGGGAAATACAGAATCTAAAAAATTTGAGACACGTGTTCATGAACTAAAGGGGGAAATGGTGGGGGAGGGGTATGCAGGGTGGAGGGGAATGGAGGGGGGGAATAGAGCAAATGTAATGGCATAATCAATAAAAAAGTTAAAAAATAAATAAATAAATAAATAAATAAATGTAAAAAGATTTACCATGCAAACACTAATCATAAAAATACTAGAGTGGATATGTTAATACCAGACAGAGCAAACTACAGGAATGGAATATTATGTAAGGAGGCACATTTCTTCAACCTAATAAAGGGCCTCTATAAAAAAAAACCTACAACCAAAGTTATACTTAATGGTGAAATACTGACAACTTATTCCCAACCCGAAAACAAGGCAAGGATACCCACACTGACCACTTCTAGTCAACATCGTATTGGAGGTCTCAGCAAGTGCAATAAGATATAAAAGAGAAATTTTTTAAAACTCAGATTGGAAAAAGAAGTAAAACTTTCTTTACAGACAACATAATTATGTAGAAAATTTTAAGGAATCCACAGAAACTAAACAAAACCTATTAGGTAAGTGAATTTAGTAGAGTCACAGAATACAAATGTCAGTATACCAAAATTAATTATGTTTCTATATAAATTGTTTATAAAAGTAAATAATTAAAAATCCGAAGTTTTAAAAATATTTACAATAGCATCAAAATTATGAAATACTCAGGAATAAATTTAACAAAATATATGCTAAACATTTACCCTGAAAACTATAAAACATTGTTGAGAAAAATTGAAGATACATTGTTTATGATTCAGAAGAATGTGTTTGCTGAGATGGCAATGTTCCTTCAATTGACCTAATTGATCTGATCCCAATTAGAACCCCAGCAGGCCTTTTTGCAGAAATTAATAACCCAGTCCCAAAATATGTATATAGAAATTCAAAAGACCTAGAACATCCAAAAATTTTCAAAAAGTAAAAATTATATCTTGTGATTTCAAGACTTAGTATAAAGCTATAGTAACCAGCGCAATGTGTTATCAGCATATAACAATAACAAATTTAGAAATAGACCTACATATATGTAGTTGGTTGATTTTTCAACCAAGGCACCAGAACGATTCGGTAGGAATAGGAACATCTTTTTTTCCCCAAGAACTGGAACTTCTTTTTGTTTAATTTTTCAATTACAATTTGTTGTAAACCGCTCTGCCTGATTTTAGGAATTGTATCTCTACCCCTTGTGACTAAGGGCAAGAGACAACCTTTGGAATTCCAGCCGCAGGAGACAAAGCCTGTCTCTGGTAACAAATGCTGCCTCAGTTCCTCTCCCTGCCCCCCAGAGCTTGTTGGAAGTCAATAACAGGTAAGACCCCTCACAGCGGGGGGCAACCTAAGCCAGACTTGATCACTCCGGAGGCCTTCATGGAAGGACTCCTGGGGGCTGCAACAAAGAGCAATGGACTCCCCCCGACCCCCGTGCCTCGCCCCCCCCTCCCCCGGCTTTGACATAGCCATAGTCCCCATGTTCTCTGGGAGAAGCCCTTCCTGGCTCTAATCCCCTGAAGCCTGAATACCTGATGGGGAGAGGTTGCAGCTCCTTGCCTTGCTAGAGTATGTCCTGGGGAAAAATTTGGCACCACAAAGACTTCTTGATAAACCTGTGAAATCTGCTCTGCTAAGAGTGCTTTCATTTATATGATAAGGGTCCAAGAGGAAATGAGTATGTCTCCCAAAGTTTCTGCAATTCTCATCCTAACAGACATTGACTCAGACTCTGAAGCCCTCAGATATCTTCGTAATGTTATCTACTGTTTAATCCTTGCTGCCCTGTATTCCTGTGTATCACAACCCAATAAAAGGCTATGGAGGAGGGGGCTTGCTTGGTGCCTTTTTTCCCTCAGAGAAACTGGCCGCTGCGGGCCTTTGTCTCTCCAGAGAAACTGGCCACCTCTCCTCCCCAAGCAGATCACAGCATATCTCTGTCATATTCATGCTCACCTGTGGCACTCGGGGGGGGGACTCGCGAAGAAGTCACCCCCACAACAGTTGACATTCAATATTATTTTATGTTAGTTTCAGGCATACAGAATAGTGGTTAGACAATTATATAATTTATGAAGTGATCTACTCAATAATTATAGTACCCATCTGGAACCATACATAGTTATTACAATATTATTGATTACATTTTTTATGCTATACTTTACATCCTTTTGACTATTTTGTAACTACCAATTTTTACTTCTTATTTCCTTCAAGTTTTTAACCCAACCTTTTAATTACCCTTCCCTCTGACAACCAATAGTTCTTTAAATCTATGAATCTATTTTTCTTTTGTTTGTTCATTTATTTTATTCTTTTAGATTTCAAATACAAGTGAAATTGCATGGCATTTCTCTTTCTCTGCCTGACTTACTTCACTTAGCATAATACCCTCTAATTCCATCCACGCTGTTGCAAATAGTATCATTTTTTATGGCTGAGTAATATAGTTTATATGTACCATGTTCTTAGCCCCTCATCTGTTGTTGGACACTTGAGTTTGCTTCCATATTTTGGCTATTGTAATTAATGCTGCAATGAATTGAGTGGGGTGTGTATGTGTATGTGTATTTGAATTAGCATTTGGGGTTTTTTTTAATGTGTACCCAAAAGTGTAATTGCTAGGTCATAAGGCAGTTCTATTTTTAGTTTCTCGAGGAATTTTCATACTGTTTTACACAGTGGGCTGCACCTATTTGCATTCCCACCAACAGAGCTTGAGGGTTCCCTTTTCTCCATACCCTCTGCAACACTTGTTGATTTATTGATGATAGTCATTCTAACAGGTGTGAGGTGATAACTCATTGGTTTTAATTTGTATTTCTCTGATGATTAATGACATTGAATATCTTTTCATCTGTCTATTGGCTGTCTTTATGTACTCTTTGGAGAAGTATCTATTCAGGTCCTCTGCTCATTTTTTAATTGGATTGTTTGGTTTTTTGGTGTTCAGTTGTATGATTTCTTTATAAATTTTGGATATTGAACTGTTACCAAATGTATCAGTAGCAAGTATCTTCTCCCACTTAGTAGGCTGTCTTTTCATTTTGCTAATGGTTTCCTTTGCTGTGTAAAAACTTCGTAGTTTGATGTAGTCCCATTTATTTATATTTTCTTTTGTTTCCCTTGCCCAATGAGATATATCAGAAAAAAATATTACTGAGAGAAATGTCAGAGAGTTTACTGCTGATGTTTTCTACTAGCAGTTTTATGGTTTCAAGTCTTACATTTAAGCCTTTTACCCATTTTGAGTTTATGCTTATATATGGTATAATTAGGTGGTCTAGTTTCATTTTTTGCATGTATCCAATATTACCAATACCCTTTATTGAATAGACTGTCTTTATACCATTATATATTCTTGCCTCCTTTGCCATATATTAATTGACCATATATATAGGTGTGGGTTTGTTTCTGAGGTCTCTACTCCGAAGAACTAGAACTTCTGAGTAATTATGTAGAAGAAAGTGAAAGAACCTTAACTCCAACTTTGCACCATTCATAAAAATTAATGTAAGATGAAGCATAGATGTAAATGTAAATAGTAAAAATATAAAGCTACTTTAGGAGATATCTTAAGAACCTGATAAAAAGCATCAACCCTAATGAAAAATTGTAAAATGGGTTTCAAAAAAATTTTAAACTGCTATCAACAAAAAAATGAATAAGCAAGTCACAGACTGGGGGAAAATATTTCTAATACATGTATCTGACAAAAGGTTGTATCAGAATATACCCCACAGCTGTATAATAAAAAGACATAACTTCTTTTAAAAGGCAAAAACAATTAAACAAAGCACTTCACAAAGATTGTACATTAGTTAAATAATCTTATAAAAAAGAGCTCTACACCATCAGTCAGTGAAATTCAAATTAAAAATAGTACCACTACTTCACCCACTAGAATGTCTAAAATAAGAGACAGGAAATACTGAATGTTAATGAGAGGTAAGAAAATTATCATATATTTTCAGTGGAAACAGAAAGTGGTACAACTACTTTGGAAATACCTTTGGAAGTTTCTGATAAAGTTAAACATTGATTCAGCAATTCTACTACTCAGTTTATATCCAAGGAAATGAAAGTATGCACACACAAGAGGACTAGTGTGGGAATCTCAAAACAGCTTTATTCATAAAGGCCAAAATCTTAAATAACCCAAATGTCTAAAAATAGCACAATGAACAATCAAAGTATGGTATATTTACAGAGTGACCACTACTCAGCAAAACAAGAATGAACTGTCAATATATGCAATGACAGTGATGAACTTCAAGTATGTTACGTGAAAGAAACCATTTACTCTGTGACTCTGTTTAAATAAAATAAGAGAACAGACAAAACTAATCCGAGGTAAAAGAAATTAGTGGTTGCCCTTGAGAGGGATGAATGCCGAGACTGATTGGGAAGCTGCATAAAAGATCTGTCTGGGATGATTGAAATGTCCTATATCTTGATGGGGTGTGGAATGCAGGTGTACTAAGTGGTCAAAATTCATAGTACTCTACCCTTAAAGACTGCATTTAATGGCATGAAAGTATAAAAGATTATGATTAACTAATAGTGAGCACTATGATATGCTAGGCATTATTGTGTTTATATGTATTTAAACATTAATCCTAGCAATTCTATGAGAGATATACCTTTATTATCACCATTTCACAAATGAAGAAAGGTACATAAAGCTTAAGTAACTATAAAGATTACATAACTAATTAGTGGTGGTACTGGAATCCAAACCCAGACAGTGAGTCTCCAGAGCTCAAACACTTACATTCCTAGGAGGAATATATTTAAAAGTAGTTGCCATTAGGGTTTAACTGGAGGGAATTGCCAGACAGATTAAAGAATAGAATATTGTGATTAGATAATAGAAAATTACTTCTATTTTCAAAATTTAAAAGTTAAGTATTTCCTAAATCTCAGGATGTGGCCATGTGAGAGGATTACAAAGTGAAGAAGAGAGGAAGGCTTTTGGAGGAAAGGAGGTTAAGGGACTGCTGGGGTGTTGAACACTAGGTTGGAAGATAAGATGAACCTGGTCCCAGTGGGTTTCAGGAATGTGTATACAGGCTGGTGAGGGGGTGTCTGAAGCAGTCAAAGTAGTGACCAGAGAGTGGCTGGAAGATTGATGTAGCTAAAATGATAGAAGGGCTTGCCAGTGCAGTGCCTCAAGCTTCAAAGAGCATTAGGGCACAACTTCCCTCAATGCCACTCGGCCCCATGGCCTCAGAATAGGAGGATGTAGAAGCAGGTGTGAACTCCCTAAGTAAACTTCAATTCCAGAGTTGAAGAGGAAGTAATATCTCAAGGAAAAGTCAAGTGTCGGTTCAGGTAAGGTGTGTAGGACCCTTAGAAAAATAAAGAGGATAGAAGTATTTTCCAGTAGTAAAGGATTTCAGAGGGTACAGTGAAAGGGTGAGCTGAGGATTAGCAAGAGAAAGATGGGGCTGCTGTTTCTGGAAGAGGTGGCTTATTTAAAGTCAGTGGGAATTAGGAGGTAGGGTTCAATTGCTGCACAAGCATCCTGACAATATTTCCACAAGGAACTTGCCTTCCTTTGTTTCAGCCAAGAGTTGCACCTAGGCTGTCCCAGCCTCCCCTCCTCAGCTCCCTTCTCTCCATGTAAGGACTTGTCATGATTTGCTTTTCCTGGGGGAATTGTTTTTAACAGTAGTAATAGGTAATTGCTTCTGACCATGTAGATACAAAATTACTATTTCAATCTCTGCTTACACCATTTAATAAATACAGTATGGTGGTGATAGAGATGAATAAGGTCATTGTAAGCATATTTTCTTTTGAGAAATTAAAACTAATATATGAAAAATTCTTTTGAAAGGCACAATAAGTTTTATAAAACACTGTTCTTTGTTATCATTGTAGGAGCACTAAACTGAGAGGTTCTAAAATTCTGTAAAGGAGATGTACTGTAGGATTGCTAAGTTATGAAATTGTAGTTTCTTGTTTATTGTTTTCTCTTAAGAACATCAGTGATGGTGGGAGTTGTGCACTGTTATGACTCGAGCTCTTTCTATACCAGCAGAATGAACTCAGAGCTTTCATACAGTCATGGCTTGGGAACGGAAAAGAGTGCTGGGACAACGAAGAACGTTCATCTGAGTGTGTGTGTGAGTGTATGAGTGCAAGCATGTGTGTGTGTGTGTTCACAGAATATGCTGTCCTTTCATTGGTATAACAAAGCCACATTACCAAAATATGAGTCAGTATGAACTAGAAATTTATGCTTTCAATAATTCATTTACCCTGTGCCAGTCAATTTTTTCATGCAAAATTACATCCTGGAAGTAAGTAATATAACCTCTCATTAATCCAAGCAACAAACTAAACAGAACCACCTTTTCTCTATCACATTGCTATCTTTCTGTTGCAAACTTCTTAAGGACCAATAATTATAAATATTTTACACTAAGAGTTTTTCCATGCTGTACTTGAGTTGCATGTAACAATAAAGTGATTACAGAGCAAGAAAAATGTCCAAAAAAGGGTATATTTAAGAATGGATGATATCACCAAGAATAATGAAAATAATATTTTATAAAGATGAACTGTATCTGATGATGAATAAAAGACTTAAATATAAGCCATGACACCATTAAAGTCCTAGAGGAGAACATTGGCAAGAAAATCTCAGATATTCCACGCAGCAACATTTTTACCGATATGTCCCCTAGAGCAAGGAATATAAAGGAAAGAATAAACAAATGGGATCTCATCAAAATAAAAAGCTTCTGCATGGCTAAAGAAAACGGTATTAAATTAAAAAGACAACCAACTGTATGGGAAAACATATTTGCCAATGATACCTCAGACAAAGGTTTAATCTCCAAAATATACAAAGAACTTACACGACTCCACTCTAGGAAGACATCTAACCCAATTAAAAAATGGGAAAAGGACTTGAACAGACACTTCTCCAAAGAGGTCATACAGAATATCCAGAGACATATGAAGAGATGCTCAATATCATTAGCTATCAGAGAGATGCAAATTAAAACCACAATGAGATACCACTTTATACCAGTCAGAATGGCTATAATAAACAAAGCAACAAACAACAAACGTTGGAGAGGGTGTGGGAAAAGGGGACCTTAGTTCACTGTTGGTGGGATTGCAGGCTGTATCTTTGGGAAATGTACAACCATTATGGAAAACAGCAAGGAATTTTCTCAGAAAAATAAAAATCGACCTGCCTTTTGACCCAGCAATTCCACTGCTAGGATTATATCCCAAGAATCCTAAAACATCAATTTCAAAGAACCTATGCACCACAATGTTCATCATAGCAGCACAATTTACAATAGCCAAGAGTTGGAAGCAACCTAGGTGCCCATCAGTAAATGAATGGATCAAAAAATTGTGGTACATATACACAATGGAATTCTATGCAGCAGAGAGAAAGAAGGAGCTACTACCCTTTGCAACAACATGGATGGAACTGGAAAGCATTATGCTGAGTGAAATAGGCCAGGCATTGAAGGACAAATACCATATGATCTCACCTTTGACAGGAAGCTAAACAATAAAACAAACAAGCAAACAGAATAAAAACAAAGACACTGAAATAGAGAACAAGTGGGCAGTGACCAGAGGGGAGAGGGAAGGGAATTTAAGGGGAAAAATGGGGAGGGATTTTGAGGAACAAGTATGAAAGACACAGGGATGAGGACTGGGAGGGGGAAATGGGAGGGAGGTGGGGAGACGGGGCGGGGTGGGGGGGCTGGGATGGGAGAAATAGACAAAAAAATGTACTTGAAAAATAATTAAATAAAAATTTTAAAAAAATAAAAATTTTAAAAAAAGATTAACTGTAATTCTGATAACCCACCTGTTGATAGTAGAAAGTTTATACTCTTTACAAAACTTCAGAAAATATATCACAACATTTGTATAAATAATGAATTATTTGTTGGAGCTTATGAAATGTAGAACCTTTATAAATATCAACTAAATGAAAAAATAATTTTTGTTTCCTCCTTCTAGCCAAGGGAGATCTGTGAAAGTTATTCCCACTTTTTCAGGAACTACTCCAATCTGTACTTCTAAGAAATAGATTCACTAAATATGGATTATTTCTCACACATTTATGGAGCTTGTTGAGTGACTTTCATAAAATAAAAGATTGAAAGTGTGTATAGGCATGTATGTAATCATGCATGTCTTCATATATTAACAAACGAGCACAGACACACATATGCATACCATTATTGGTTGAGTAATTTTTACAAACCATGAGTCCAGGTAGAGGGAATAAAAGCAGCAATACTGTGATGGGTAAGAAGAGTGTGTATCAGATAAAGGCCTGGTTTTATTGGACTCACAAGAAGGTGGACACCAATTCCCCATCAGAGCTGGTGGGGGTGTTCAGGTGCAGCCAACTGGAGAGTTCATCAAAGCAGGGTATAAAGGGGAAGGGCCCTGAGGAAAAAAAAATCCTAGCGTGTCTGCATGACAATCATTGTTCACAACCAAACCCAAAAGTTACCTACAAGCATTTCCTAGATGTAGGAAGACTTAGATTCAAAGAAAATAAAGCAAATAATTAAAATAACAGTTATTAACTGGAAATGCAAAAAAAATGTATCAGGAAAGAAAGGTAATCACAGAGCATCACTTGGCTTGGTTGTATGTAATATTTACATAGTCACAAGGAAAACACGGAAAATTGGTTTTTTAAAACTATATATTTTATTTTTAGAGAGAGGGTAAGGGAGGGAGAAAGACAGGGAGCCAAACATTGATATGAGAGAGAAACATCCATCGGCTGTCTCTGTACACTCCCACACCTGACCAAACTCTGTGACCTGACCAAGAATCAAACCGGTGACTTTTTGCTTTGCAAGATGATGCCCAACCAACTGAGCCACAGCAGTCAGAGTCATAAAGTGGATTTTTTGAGGAAAAAAGAAAGAATGAGATATTTTTTAGGGGGATGAAGTTGGGGAAGTAGTATGTGTAAGTAATAAGTTAAGTCTTATCTACCATAATAGGAAGTCAGTAGATGTTTAAAATTGACAAATGAAGAAGTATTACTTAAAAATATAGAGAGAAGAAGTTAAGAGTTAACAATTGATTAGAGGAATGTAGAGATGACCAGGACTTCATTTTGTATAAAATCCTTGTATAAAATTGTATGCTTATATAGGCATATAATATCATGATATAATTTTTAAATTTTTTTTCAAAGAAAGCTTCTCTGAATCTCTCCACCCTCTTAGCTTGAGCCCTCTCCATACTAACTATATGTAATAGATTCCAAATGTCTGCCTCCCTCCCCAGACTAGAAGGACTGCCTTACTCCTTGCTGTATTCCTGGAGCCAAGACCAGTGTCTAACACCTGATAAATGCTTACTTAGCACCTGTGGTGGATGAATGCAATTACTGAGTGATTGGAATTGGGGCATAATGTTAATTAAGTCTTTTAGGAATAAGAACAACATTTATAACAATAGTAATTTCCTATTGTAGTGATAATGTTAATAATTATTATTGTATAGCTGGAAACCCCAAGACCTCCATTCCTTATAACCTGGATTTTACCAAATTATGGTGTTTTGCCCTATGCCATGCCTAGAGGATTTGTACCTTACACTCCACTTGCTATGCTGGCCTTCTAACCAGACAGACCCTCCTCACTTTATGCTTAAATGACTGACGAGAGACTAGTCTTTCTGTACCTCAGTCTCTCTCCACTGCACCTCACCCTTCCCTCACAGACCCCCTCTACCATCCCAAAACAGTTCTGTATCAGGATTAGTCCAAATTTCCCAATATACTTATTTTGTTACATTCTCCTTTAAGAACCACAGTTCCACTTTACCTTCTGGAGCCCAAGGTTCTCTTCCCCATCTCCCATCTCCTCCAGAACCAGGCCTTACTGGCCCATCCCATGTTACTTCCTACACCTCCACAGAGCTCACCATCTTACTGGTCAAGCCAGTCTCATTATTATATCACACTCAGTCCTACTTCCTACCTTTTATTACTCCAGACACCTTTTCCCAAAAAGCCCAGAGCATCTCCATGGCCTGGGAATATAATTGTTCTGTTGAGATATCTACAAAGAAAATAATCTTCATGTACTTAATCAATAATGTACTGCAATTTCTTACTTTTCTGCTGTGGAAACAACTTAAGCTTTTCCTCCATATTAAAATGATTTCTAAATAGAGTTGACTTTAAAAATGACATTTTATTTTCTTTATTAATGAATATAGCTTTCAATGTCATGGATTAATAAAATGGACCTGTGTAAATTGTGCTTCTAAACAAATAATGGAAGAGGCTGGTATTTTTTTAAAAGCACAATTTTAAATACTATTTTTCTTTTAATTTCAAAAATTATTTTCCTGCTTTTTTCTGCAGTCTTAAATATGTTTTAATTTATTACTAAATGATTCTTTTCTCCTTTCCTTTAACTCAGACCATTAAAAGAATTTATTTGATAAAGTATTGAGGGATCTGATTGTTTAATGGTCGGAAATTAGTCCCTGAAAGGGTACTTTAAAAATTGGCAAATATCAGGCATAATCACAAATTCTTTAGAAAAATCTACTTCTATGCAACCCATTAATTGATTATAAGTAGACAGCACTGGCCACAATTTAAATCCAGCTTCTAATTTCATCCATTCTTTTTTTTTAACAAATGTAAGTGGCTAATTGGGATCAAATTAGTCCCCTTGAAGGAACAATTGGCTACTTACCTCTGATTTTCAAGATTTCAGGGGTCTAATGCACCTTCAGTTAGCTTCCGACTAGCAGTGTGCCTACAGATCTAGAGTTTTTCCCAAAGTTGTCAAAGCCTTGTCTCATGATGGGAACTCTGTAGTCAGATGACCACTGTATGCTTTAGATTATGATGATTTCTTTGGAAGGATCAAGGCAGTTCTTTAAAAAATTGAAACCAAAATGAGACATATTTGCCTAAAAGGGAAAATCTGTATGGGACTGGCTGATTCAGATAATTGACTCAACTCTCTGGACTTTCCACACACAGACAGCTTGTCCTTTTGTGTGATTATAGAAAATACTCATTCATTTTTTCCTTGTCTTTATTTTAGTGGTGCAACCTATGCATTGACATGGTAGCATTTACCAGTGAAATATTTAAGGGAGCAGTTTTCCAGTCATTGGACGGAATTGTTGTTTCAGCTAACTGTAAGCTACGGAAGATCTTCACATTGAAATCCAGGCCTCAAGATACCGCTGATAAAGATGGTATGTTCAAGTTGCTATCAAGATTTTTAAATTCTCCAATATGTTTTTAAAATTAGACATATCTTTAGGAAATGTATGAGTCAATTAATTTTATTTTATTTTATTTTATTTTGGAAAGAATACTTAACATGATATCTATCCTCTTAATAACTTTTAAGTGTACAGTATGTAATTATTGACTGCAGGTACAACATCATAGAGCAGACCTGTAGAGCTTATTCATCTCCACTGCCCCTTCATTGGTAACTCCCCATTTGCCCCTCCCCCCAACCCTGACAATTCTTTGAGTCCACTAATTTGATCATTTTAGGTACCTCACATAAGTATAATTGTATAGTATTGGCCTCTCTGTAACTGGTTTATTTCACATAGCATAAGTTTTCATGGTTCATCGCTGTTGTAGAATGTGCCATTCTTTCCTCTGGATTACATGTTTATTTTTACTGTAGCTAAATGTTATAAAGATATATTTTTATCTTAGTTGTAAAAAACAGAACTCTCTCTAGGTAGTTGCAGGGGAAAATAATTTATTTCAGGAAATTAACTGGTTCATAGAATCTCAGGGAGACTCAGAATGTCATGCTTGGAAGTTATAGCCAAGATCACACCCAGCCCCTGCCACATGACTATTCCAAAAAAGACCCCAGTAGCTACTGCCCCTAAGCAAGGACTTCATAATTCACACCATAATGCTGGGCTCTGGGTTCCAGAATTTCTGTTACTGCTGTTCCTGAAAATTTGATGTCTTCATGCTTCTCTGCTGAACAAAGGCTGACATGGCTGTGTCTGGTTTGTAAAGCCTAGGTCACATGCTACAAGGGCAGGCAAAGCAAATGTCTGATTCATGACTAGGGAGATAGGACTTGTATAGCAAAGTCACCAAATTAGGAACGTTCAGAAGACATTCCAAAATGCTCTGCATTTGTCCACTATACTATATTACTCTGTTTACATTTCTTAAAGTCATTTGGGAGAAATATTATGAATATATTAATTTTCTAGTGATCATATTAAAATGGAAAGATTTTAAAATTATTCCTCATAATATTTCTAGAAGGACCAAAAACATATACATTAATTATTCTTTCTATGATTGATAGTGAGTATACTCTGCAGGTAACTGAGCCATCTAGAACTCATAAAACACCACAAACTCTCCTGCTAAGATAGTATTAAATAACTGAACGTATTGGGAAAATACCAATGATTCCTTTTTATTTTCATCTGGGATTGTTTTTAACAAAATCACTTCTAGAAGCCAAGGAAATGGGGCTTCATATAAGATGCCAAAGGTGATTTCTTAGAAGTTTATATGTAGACTTAGTCTTCTACTCCATCTGGAAGAGTGTGTGAGAAATCCTTGTTTGTTTCACTCTGTGGAACAGGACTGTACCTATAAATTTTGTTTGATAATAAAACACAGCAGTGCATTAACAGCAGCTCCCTAATGAAGTCACAAGCCAAGAAGTATGGCTATTAATTTACATACTACTTGGGACTTCCAACCAAGATGGAGACATAGGTGGAAATACTGTGCCTCCTCACACAACCAAAATTAAAGACAACAAAGATTTAGAAATCAAACACAACCAGAACAGACAGAAAATTGAACTGTACGGAAGTCCAACAACTATTCATCCAGACAGGTAAGGGGGCAGAGTCGGCAGCCAGTGGAGAACGGTAGCAGCAGGAAAAGACAGTGGCTAGCAGACCCTGGGCATGGGGAGGACTCAGTGAGGCACGCAAGGCAATTGGCTGATTGTGATCACACATTTGCGCTCAGATAAACATGATAAAAATGGGCAGTGAGACAGACCATGCAACCAAGGACCCCAATGACAAAAATAAAGCCTAAAAGCACCGATTGAAAAGGTGCCAGGAAAGACTCCCAGTCTCACAAGAGAATTCACTGGAGAGACCCACTGGGACCTAGAATGTACACAAGCCCACCCACCCGGGAACCAGAACCAGAAGGGCCCAATTTGCTTGTGGGAAGCGGCAGAGGGGACTAAAATTTGAGAGAGAGCAGAGCAAGCACCATTGTTCCCTCTCTTACCCTGCCCCCACATACAGCATCACAACCCAACTACTGGGTTGCCCCTCCTGGTGAACACCTAAGGCTCTGCCCCTCATATGTAACAGGCATGACCAGACCAAAAAATTGTGGCTCAAACAGAAGAACAAATCAAAGCCCCAGAGCCAATACTTTTAAGCAACCAAGAGATAGCCAACCTATCACATGCACAGTTTAAAGCACTAGTGATCAGGATGCTCACAGAACTGGTTGATTTTGATCACAAATTAGATGAAAAACTGAAGGCCACACTAAGTGAAATGAAGGAAAATGCACAGGGAACCAATAGTGATGGGAAGAAAACTGGGACTCAAATGAATGGAATGGACTAGAAGGAAGAAAGCAACAACCAAACAAAAAAGAATGAAGGAACAAGAATTCAAAAAAATGAGGAGAGGCTTGGGAACCTCCAGGACATCTTTAAACATTTCAGCATCTGAATTATAGTGGTACCAGAAGGGGAAGAGGAAGGACAAGTGGAAAAGTTATTTAATCAAATAATAAAGGAGAACTTCCCCAATCTGGCAAAGGAAATAGACTTGCAGAAAGTTCAGGAAGCTCAGAGTCCCAAAGAAGGTGGACCCAAGGAGAAACACTGTTCCAACACACATTGTAATTACATTAGCCAAAATTAAAATGAAGGAGAGAATCCTAGAAGCAGCAAGACATAAAGGGACAGTCACCTACAAAGGAGTTCCCATCAGACTGTCAGCTAATTTCTCAAAATAGACCTTGCAGGCAAGAAGGGGCTGGAAAGAAGTATTCCAAGTCATGAAATCCAAAGACCTACATCCAAGATTGCTCTATCCGGCAAAGCTATCATTTAGAATGGAAGGGCAGATAAAGTGCTTCTCAGATAAGATCAAGTTCAAGGAATTCATCATCACCAAGCCCTTATTGTATGAAATGTTAAAGGGACTTATCCAGGAAAAATAAGATTAAAATATGAACAGTGAAAGGACAACAAACTCACAGTTATTAACAACCACACCTAAAACAAAAGCAAACTAAAAGGACAGCTAGATCAGGAGCAGAACCACAGAAATGAATATCATATGAAGGGTTAGCAACAGGGAAGTGGGAGAAGGAGAAGGGGGGAGAAGGTACAGAAAATAAGTAGCATAGACAGTAGGTGGAAAATAGACAGGGGGAGGGCAAGAATAATATGGGAAATATAGAATCTAAAGAACTTGTGACACATGGACATAAACTAAAGGGGGGAATGGTGGGAGGGGGCTGTGCAGGGTGAAAGGGAATGAAGGGGGGAATGGGACAACTGTAATGGCATAATTAATAAAATGTATTTTAAAAAAAGAAAGAAATGACTTCATGGGTCAGAATCTGTCTATATATCAGTGTTTGGTCTATATCAATGTAGAGAGATAAACAATGTAGAGAAATAAGCTATATTCTGAAGGAAGACGAATAATTTTCCAAGTTATAAAAGTAGACAGTGGGAAGAGAAAGCATTTCAGGCAGAAGAAAGAGCATATGTGTTTAAATATGTGACATTACCAGTGGGTCCGATTTGTCAAAATAATGGAGTTCAGTATAGTACATGGCAGAGTGGGCGGCATGATGTAACATCATATTGCATTACTAGGCTGCGTACTTTGGGTAACAAAGATGTAGAGCCAAGTTCCTGTCCTTAGAGTTCACTGTGTAATTATAGACACTAGAAAAGTTAACACCACAAAAGTTCATTCTGTAGACAATTAGATAAAAGGGGGCAAAGGAGAACATAGTGTGGGGTACACTGAGTATCCCTGGTCAAGGAGATTGGCAGCAGAAGTAATAATGGTGGTAATGACATTGATGACTGATAGCAGTGGCTGTTGTAAACACAATGTGTATGGACTTAATTAAATGCGCATAACAACCCTATGAGGCAATTATTGCTATTACCCGTATTTTACAAATAGGGAAACTGTGACACAGAGAAGTCAGATAATATCACACAGCTGTTAAGCAGTAGAGGCAGGATTTGAACACTGCCAGCAGGACTCAAGTTTACGCTCTGACTTACTACAGTGTACTGCCTCTCCTGGGAGAATGGAAAAGGGGAAATTTATAATGGAAAAATACAAGAGTTTTCATGGAATGAGAATGTCAGGATTTGGTGACTAGCTGTGTTTAGGGTGTCTGTGTTGCAATGAATTAGCCTATCTCTGTCTTTCTTACTGAAGGAAGAGCCCTTTTCTTCTGCAGAGACAGATTAGTCAACCATAGTATTGAGATTTTTATAACAGGAAAACTTTTACCTGTTTTTTACATTCCATGCTGGGATGCAGTTAATAAATACTGTATTAAATGCCTGCTTGAGCTCAATATTGTGTTGTCTGTGGCTTATTTAAGTTTCTACCATTTTACTTTAGAACCTCTTAAACTCACCAAAACTAGACAGTGTTGCCTAATCCTCTGCTGTTCTCTGTTTAAACAGTAAATATATTAGAGAGTGACTAAAACCTTAAAACAGCAATTAACTAGTTTCTCACTTTCCCAGAAGAATGACTTACGCTGGGCAAATAGTAAAACAGGCTGATTTAATTTAATTTAATTTGTTACTTTAATGCTTCCTGAGGGTACAGGAACAGGTATTTTTAGGTATTTGCATGACTGAATTACTGACTAATTTGTATCCTTCTGTATTTTTGAAAAAAATAGAATATATGTATAGATAGGTAAGAGGAAGAGGAGCAAAAAGAGAAGACAGTAAAGAGCAAGTGATTATCCGTGAAGCATGGGTGTAAGCTATGCCAGTGATGATTTTACAGGTTTCCTGACTCCCCAATTCAGTATTCTTTCTAAATTATCAGTACTGGGAAGTTTGTGTTCTGTGTTTAGAGATGCAGGAAGAGAATAATTAAAGGTGTGATTTGAGACTGAGAGACCCTTGAGGGGATAGGTTGGGTCTCCACATTTTAATCTCTCCCATATGACCTGGCACTGGTAACCTGTCATAAATGTTTGATGAATTAATGAAGTAAGGGTTGGCTAATTGTTCATTCAATTATCCCACTCATTTACTGTCTGTGTTCAATAAACCTTTATTGAATGTCAAGCAATGTGAAGAAAATTATCCCTTCAAAAGTCACAGAAAAAACTGGAATTACTGATGTCTCACCGTAACAGACTCATTGAGCAGGGAAGGGCCTTCAAGGTCATCTAATCCAATGTCTTAACTATATTTATGAGGAAAACCAGGCCCGATGTTATGTTGTGCTGAGGTCACAGAGGTGGAATTCAAGGCCATGCCTCTGATTAACCATTTTTTCCCCAATAGTACACAAGTTTAACTTTCTCAACAGTTGGAAAGTTTTAGTGTTTTTAATAATTAACTTCATTGAGTGTTTTTCTACCTCTCTCTTTATATGCAGGTCAATTGAGTGTACATCAGACCCAATCTCATCAGTTTAAAGATGCATTCTCACTCCTTTCTGTTGGGGAGTTGAATTTAAAATATCCTTGCCTAGCAAACAGTGCAGGGCAAAAAAGGGGATAATATCCTGGCATTGCAGAGGTGCCCAGCAACCAGTAATCCCACAAACATGGGTCATGAATATCTGTATATCAGTACTCAAAATTATTCAACTAAAATATCAGTTTTATAATTAAATATTATAAAATGTTTACCATATATTTTGGACTATAAGACATACATTTTCCCCCCAAGTTTGGGGGGAAGAGGGGTGTGTCTTTTAGTCCAAATGTAGCTTACTTGGCTCACTGTGGGTGGGGGAGGGGTGCCATGGTGGAGCAGGGTCACAGGTTATTAAATATTTTACCACATTTTTTGCTTCAAAATTTTTTCTATTTTCCTTCTCTAAAACCTAGGTGCATCTATGGTCCTAAAACTACGGTATATTAATACTTCATATCTGAAAAATTCTGAGGATAGCATTTTCATTTACAACAGCATTCAAAATAATTAAATATCTAGGAATAAATTTAATCAAGGAGGTGAAACACTTTCACTGAAAACTATAAAACATTGCTACAACAAATTAAAGATAACCCAAATGAATGGGAAGACATCCTGTGTTCATGGATTGATTGTAAGACCTAATTTTATTGAGATGTCAGTATTACCCAAAGAGATCTAAAGATTATATACACACTATCTCAAAATTTCAATGGCCTTTTTGCAAAAATGGAAAAACTGATCCTCAAATATATATGGAATTTCAAGGGGATTCAAATAGACAAAAATAATCTTGAAGGAGAATAACAAAGTTGGAGCATTCACACTTTCAAATTTCAAAACTTACCTCACAGTTACAGTAATCAAAACAGTGTGATCAGGCTAGATCAAAACAGTCAGGCTAGACATATAGACCAATGGAATAGAACTGAGACCAGAAATGAACCTATACATCTGATTTTTGACAGGGGTGTCAAGAACATTCAATAGGGAAAGAACTTCTGTGACGGTTGGACATCCACATGCAAAAGAATGAGATTGGACCCCTACCTCACAGTATATAAAAAAATTAATTCAAAATGGATCAGTGACCTAAATACAGGGGTGGGCAAAACTACATTTATAATTACTACCCTAATAATACAGTAATTAATCAATAATAATGTAAGAATAAACTCTGTGTTTCATGTGCTCACAAATGTACAGTACTTTTGTCCAACTTTGTATAAGAGGTAATAGGAAAAAAATAGATCTAAATCTTCATGACCTTCAATTTGGCCAAGGATTCCTAAATGTGATACTAAAAGTGCAACAACAAGAAGCTTTTAAATAGATAAATTGGACACCAAAACTTAAAATGTTTGTGCATCAAAGGAGGCTATCAAATTGAAAAATCTATCAAATGAGAGAAAATATTTGCAAGATAGGGTATATATTCTGGTTCTACTTATAGGGAATATATATTCTGATATAATCTAGTATGTAGAGTATATGAAGGGCTCTTACAACTCAACAGAAAAGACACACAACCCAATTAAAATTGGTCAAAAAACTTGAATAAACATTTCTCCAAAGAAGATACACAAATGGCTGACAAACACATGAAAAATGCTTCACATTATTAGTCATATGCAAATTAAAACCACAAGCAAATACCGTTTCATACTCACTAGGATGGCTATAATGATTTTTAATGGAAAATAAGTGTTGGCAAGGGTGTGGAGAAACTGGAACCCCCACACATTGCTAATGGGAACACAAAGTGGTCACCTGCTGTGGAAAACAGTCCGGCAGTTCCTAAAAACATAAACATAGAATCCCTGTGTGACCTTGCAGTTTCATTCCTGTCTGTATACCCAGAAGAATGGAAAACAGATGCAGCTATGTATATGTTCATAGCAGCATTATTTCCAGTAGCCAAAATGTGAAAATAAGCCAAATATTCATCAAGAGATTGGATAAACAAAAATGTGGTATGTACAATACTACATACACAGTTACAAAAGGTTACATATTGTATGATTCCATTTATACGACGTATCAGAACAGATAAATCTGTAGAGACAGAATGCGGAGTTGAGGTTGTCAGGGTCTGTGGGGCTGCAGGGAATGGGAGAACCTGATTGTGGGTATAGGACTTTGAAGTGATCGAAATGTCTGGGAGCTACGTAGAAGGGGTGCTTGCAGAGCATCATGAGTTTGCTAAATGCCACTGAATCATTCACTTTAAAATGCTTAATTTTGTGTTACTGTGAATTCTTATTCAATAAGTTAGTTTTTTTAAAAAGCAACTCTATAGGTATGATTCAGTCAGGATAGCTAAGTTTTGGGTGTAATCCAGGGTTATTTACCCCTTTTAACATCAATACCCTTTATTATAGAAAGCACATACTAAAATATGGTGGTTTTTTGTGAACATTTGTGTGAACACCAACTACAATGAGATATTTGACATAAGTAGAAAATTAATATATTTTATTAATTATAAGCACTTAATGTAGCACTCACTATGTACCAGGCACTATTTTTAGCCCCTTATATGCATTTAGTCATCACAATAGGCCTACAGGTTAAGTATTTTTATATCCATGTTTTACAGATAAGGAGAGTAGGACACACAAGGTAAACTACTATGCCAAAGTCAGACAGCTAATAAGTGGTGGAGCCTGAATGTGAACCTAGACACTTGCTCTAGAGACTGTACTTTTAACCTCTATAGTACACTGAGTAATAATGTCTTTGTTCATTATACAGTAAACTTCCTAGAGGTTGGGATTTGAATCCATGTCAGGCCCAGAGAAAATCTGATAGTTATAGAGCAAATGAATGAATTAAAAGCAAACAAACAAACAAAAAAAAAACCCCTAGACTTTGTATCAGTATTTTTATAGACTAAATATTTGTATCCCCCTAAAATCCATATGTTGACACCTAATGCCCAAAGTGATGGTATTTGGAGGTGGGGCCTTTGGTTGGTGATTAGGTCATGAGGGTGGAGCCCTCATGGATAGGATTAGTGCCTTTATAAAAGAGTCCCCAGATACCCTGGTGGGGCGACTGGGTTGGAGCATTGTCCTGTGCACCAGAGGGTTATAGATTCAGTTCCAGGTCAAGACACATACAGGAGGCAACCAATCCGTGTTTCTCTCTGACATCAGTGTCTCTTCCTCTGCCACCTACTTTTCTCTCTAAAATCAACAAACATATCCTTGGGTGAGGATCTATTTTTAATTTTTTTAAAAAGAAGCCTAAAGAGCTCCCTCACTCCTTCTGCCATGTGAGGGTATAGCAAGAAGATGGCCATCTCTGACCCAGGAACAGGGCCCTCACTGGACACCAATCTGCTGGTGCCTTCATCTTGGACTTCTCAGCCTCCGGAACTGTGAGAATAAATTTCTGTTATTTATAAGCCACTCAGTGCACAATATTCCTTTATAACAGGCCAAACAAAGACAAATGTTTTGGCAGTTAGAGAATTTTGTGTTTTCTGCTTATCTCTCACTGGTGTTTTAGAGAGGTGAGATTTTATGTAAATAAGGAACTGTGCTGGGGACTGCAGGCTATTCCCATATAAGTAAGATGAATATAATTGGGTCTGGGACCAGTGAACTATTATAAAATTAGTCCTTATTTAAACTATATGAACTAGGAGAAACCATGAGCAAAACAATTTATAAATATCCTTATTTTACAAGGCAACCATCCTTCCCCCCAAAATGGGAGTGATGACTTTTATTGGATAAAGTGCTTTATATATATATATATGTGTGTGTGTGTGTGTGTGTGTGTGTGTGTGTGTGTGTATAAAACATGTCTTTGATTTTAAAGCTAGTTAAGATCCTCATCAGAGTTATTAAACACCTACAGAATGGTTCATTTTATGGTGACTTTATGGTGAACAGAGTTACAATGTCATTCAAACATTCTAATAATAGTAATACACTAACTCATACTGGGAGCAAAGACGTCAGAAAACCCCGCCGCCTTGTTGTGTTTGGATACTGCATGAGCGAATCTGTCAGCTTTTCCCTTCGTGTACCATTTTGCCATTCTGAGCTGACCATTACAACCAACATTATGTCCTTTCAAATTTGTTAACAAAATAAGTTTAAATTCAACTATGTCATTTTCAGATGTTAATCAAGCAGTCTGCATGTTTCCATACACAATCTATTCCAGAAGACAGAACTTGTCTGACAGAACAATGCAGACAGGCCCTGGTCCCTTAATATCTGATTGCCAGCTTGATTTGTTATTTGCCATCTGGGGAGAAAGATGTGCTATCCTAATAAAATGTGCATGGAATGCTACTTCTCAGGATGTAGCCATACAAAGAACAACCAAAGAAAAGTGGAAGATTTGGCAGCTATGTTTAATCTAGGTCAGCTGTTATTAAGGGGCTTTTGTCCATGACCATTTATTGAGCCTGCACTTTGACTAAATATACCACTGGGATTAACCCACCATTCTCTTCCAAGCTAGCAGTGCTTTGGCAAAACAGACTTTCTTTCAGTGCCTAGGATGCACTGGAGTCCTTTTTGCCTTCAGAGACTTCAAATACTCTGCTCTCTTCATCTGAGTGATCACTCCTTCCCCATTTCACCAGGCCACTTTCTGCTCCTCTTCTATGACTCGGGTTCATTGTGTCTTTATCAGAGACTTTCAGTGATACTCTGTGCTGGTAAACTTCATAACACCTTGAACTTTCCTTCAGAGCACTTAACAGAATTATAATTAAATAGTTATAGATGTATATTTTGTTTCATATTCTCTACTAGATGTAAGCTTCAAGAAGGCTAGGACAGAGTCACTCTAAATCACCACTAGATTCCCACCAACTAGATAAGTGCTTGACACATAATAGATGCTTAATAATTATTTGCTGAATGATAAAAATGAGTAAATGAATGAATGAAGAGAGACCATGCCCTCTATTTATTCACAGTATAGCACTGATTATTTTTATTGTCAGATCTATGTTGTTTTCATAATTCTTATTCTTAAACTGTAAGTGCTAAAAAACCAACAAAATAAAATGACTTACTACTTGTATGTGGTGGGGGTGGTCAGTGGTGAGGGGGGTGGTAGGGAGATGAGTTAACATCCATTTAGGTGTATCAGAACATCAAACTACCAGATCATAAAGTTCCTTCATAGTTTGGTCTCACAAAAATTAGACTAATGTTTCAGGTATTCCTCCACAGAATCTCCGAGAAAGTTTGAGAATCAATAGTTGCTAAATTAAGTGGCCTTAATGATTACTGTTTATTTTTAAATAGTAAACTAATAGTTTTTTAAATTTCTCCTTTTATTGAAGATTTTATAATTCCCAGAGTTTTCCTCAAATAATAATCCAATAAGTAGTGAAATAGTTCCAGGTACAAAGGGAGAGTAGATGTACAGAAAGGGCAGGTGACACAGGGAATCTGGGCTTTTTCATGTGAAATCCGATTTGGATGTCAGTCACCTTCCTGTAAGTTTCAGATTGCCTGTGCAAACGTGCTTACAGTTTACACTTACATAGCGTGTGTTCTCAGGGATGATTGGCTAAATTTTTCTTACTGCTCATATTCACATTTACACAAAAAAAGTCCATTGTATTTTTAATTTTTTATAAAGAAGAAAATAAAGCCTATGCTTAAGCTAACCATCAAAAGTTATTTTACATTTTGGTATATTTCTTTGTCTTTTTGCCATTCAAACACTTTATATATTAATTTCCTACAGTGAGATGAAAGTATATATATATATATATATATATAACTTTTCTTCAACTTTTTATCTTGAGTCTTTTCCATATCATTCAGCCATATTCATAAATATAATTTCTTGTGACTGTTTACTGGAAATTCAAGTTATTTTTCAGAAATTTTAAACACCTATTTTCATAGAGCTTTGAGGGGGTTTATTTTTTGTTTTTTACTTAGGATAGAATTATAAACAACTTACTGAGTAAAATGGTGTGGACCTTTTTAAGGCTCTTGATACATGTAGTAAAATTGCCTTTGGAATGCTAATACTGATTTAATTCCTACTTGCTACATATGACAAGGCTTAATATATTTGCCATAAAAGAGGTTGTACAAATAAATGAGAAAAAAATGTTCTAATAGTTAAGTGGATTAAGAACATGAGCAGAAAATTTGCTAAAATTGACATTTAAATAGCCATATAAGTATATATGAATATTACCAAATCTCATTAGAAATACAAATTATAATAATAAATATACTATTTTAATTATAGTAACAGTTTTCCTTTGAAAGTGTTCAAAGATAAGATATTAACATTAGGGGAATCTGGGTAAAGGGCATATAGGAACTCTATACTATTTTTATAACTTTTCTATAGATTTAAATTTCTTTCAAAATAAAAAGTGAAAACTTTAATCTACTCATAATATGACTACAGTGCTTATTTAATAATGTCATTGTACTTGTTGATCTTGTATAAATGAGTCAATAAACTCCCAGAAATCTTCATTGGTACATACCTAACTAGTTCTTCTCTCAAGGTACAATCTAGTATTGAAAAACAAATATAAAATATTTCCAATGAATCTTCTTACTTATTGCACAAGTCTCTGAACCTGCTCTGTATGTTATATACTCTATTTCATTCAATCCTTTCTATAGTCCTAAAAAATAAGCAGTAAAATTATCAGACTCATTTTACATATGAGTAAACCAAGGATATAAAGTTGAGTAACTCATCCAAACTCGTATTCTAAAATGATTTACTTTAATTGGTTTCATTTATAAGATGTGTCTATTTGGCAGAAATGGCTTACATTTTGGGACTGAATGTCTTTATTTCCAGCTGGATATGGTGTTTCCTTTCCAACAGTTGAACCTACGGACATTATTCCACGAAGCTGCCAACTAACAACAGATGTTCCCCAAGTTACACAGCTGCTAAACATGACCAAACTACGCCAAACTATAATAAAATTTGGAGGTCATCCTCTAAGTTCAGCAGAATCAGGTATGCACTTAAACACCTAAATTATAAGCATGTTTATTTGTAAGAGCCAAATAAAGGGGAAAAACAGCATGCAATTAATCTTTATAACTTGAAGTTAAATATTATGACTCATGTCAGTGATAAATCATTATTTTGAATCTCTTTAGCAACTAAAATATTTTCTGGATTTGTTTACATGACAAATCAAAACATCCTCAATTATTCTTCTTCTTTCTTATATTCATCCAAGCCTTGCCAATTTTACCTCTCAAACAGCACTCAAATCTGTCTGCTCTATTTGTTACATCCATTGTACTGATCCCCACTGTCACTCACCTTAGCCTGTCAGCTAATCTGCACATTGCTATCAGAATTATCCTTCTGATAATAGAAATAGAAATGTGGCCCTGGCTGATGTGGCTCAGTGGGTTGAGTGCTGACCTGAGAACCAAAAGACTGTTGATTCCATTCCCAGTGAGGGCACATGCCTGGGTTGCAGGCCAGGTCCCCAGTAGGGGGTGCTCAAGAGGCAACCACACACTGATGTTTCTCTCCTTCTCTTTCTCCCTCTCTTCCTCTCTCTAACAATAAATAAATAAAATCTTTTTTAAAAGATAGAAATATGATTCTGTCAGTCTTTAATTAAAGACTTCTAATGTGTTTCCCACTATCTTAGAAGACAACATGAAAAAACCCTTGAGAATGCACACAAAGCCAACTTCCCCTATCCCAAACCTGCTCCACAGTTTTATCTCCAACACCTTTCTCTCATTCCCCACATGTCCTTTACTCTCTGGGCTTTCACATGTTCATATTTTGGAATTGCTGTATTGTTGGCCTAAAATGGCTTCCTTGCCTTTCTGCTTGGAAAAGCTCCCATTTATCTTTCTAGACCCAACTCAAATGCCACCTCGTCTATGCAGCCTTTCCTAATTCTAACAAGTGTTGTTCTTTTTCTATGACTTTTCCTTTTTTTGCTACACTTTTTAATATGTCTGCATTCCCCAATAAAGTATGACTTCCTCATTCTTCTATTTCCCTAGCTTCTATCATAGTGCTTGTCATATATTGAGCCAGGGACGGGAGACTCAGTTACTACAGAGAACAGTCTGACAACATAAATAATATGGCCCGGATACCCGAATTTTGACACAGAGAACCATTCGCTACTTCACAGTGAGCCTTATTGAGAGTAGAGGAGGTATTAGGGAAGAAGATTGGGATAGTGCATGAAAGACCTCATTCTCTACTATTAATACAGTAACATTAACTACTATGCAAATGATACAATAGATGGCAATTAACACTCCCTAGAGTTCCCTGTGAAGGAACTCTAGGGAGTGGTGAGAACTGTGGCAAACTAGAAGTTCATTCTCAGTCTAGAAGGGGTCATTGCAGTTCAGTTCTAGCCAAGTTGCCTTGCAGAAATGCAGGCCCAGTCTCATCAGATCTTTCTTTTTCTTATTTGAGGCTGGGCATCCCAAGGTTTATGATAAATCTCCCAATTTTAATATATTATCTAAAATCTAAAATGTTTTTAAAATACTCTGCAAGCCCAACAAAACCTGACAGTGCATGCCAGTTCTCTGCCACTGGAGTAGTCACCCATCACTACTGACCAAATGAATGGGTAGTGCTTTACAAACCAAGAGCCTAATATTATTTAGATGAGTTATTCTCAACCTCCTATATTTGAGAATCACCAGGGACACTTTAAAAATAACTGATTTTTTAAAAATTTTCCTAATGTCTATGCTTCATTCCCAGAGATTCTGATTTAATTGGCCTGGGATGGATTTTAAAAAAAAAACAAAAAACTCCCCCAGCAATTCTAATGTGCAGCCAGGGTTGAGGACCACCGGATCACTTCTCCCGACAAAGCTCATGTGATTCAGATGACCCTTATAAACACTGAAGTGATTCAGAGGAAGGTGAAATGGCCATAATAGGGCACTTACAGAAGTAGATCTTGAAAGTATTCAAAAAATTATTGTATATATGTTTATAATAAGTAAATATAAGATGTATGGATGTGTAAGATGGTACAGAAAACTGAGCAAAGATAAAGAGACAGCAAACTGCCTGGATGAGTTGGTTGAGGGGTTGCTAAGAGGAACAGTCTGATGAGGCAGAATGGCTATGTTGGAACTACAAGAAGAGCGTACTTCGTGTTTCTGAAGTAGAGGAATGATAATTTCCTTTTCAGGAAGTTGAAATTGACGTCAGGATTCAGTATGAACTTGTAAATCAAATGAGAGCAGAGATTAAAGATTACAACTAATTTGTCTTTGCATCAAGCTAAGCATTAAATGACAAGTGGCTGTGAAAACCGAATGTGAAGACCCTGAAAGGAACTGCAGAGAAACACTGGTGATTCTCAGACAACAGATGGGGAGGGGAGAGTGGTTAGAGTTTGAGAGAGGCCAGAGTAGAAACAGGAAAAAGATAATTAGGATGAAATGAATGACTTGCAAAAATCGCCTGTTTTACTCTCTCTGTGTATCCTATGTTCATTTAGTCAGTGAATTTCGTATATATCAATCTTCGCCAGCATTACATGCCCTAAGTCATATATTCATAAAGAATTGGGATTGGTTTTACAACTTCTTCAGTATAAACCCTGGCAGAGGATTATATGTAAATAGGTACTATGTTTTTAAACCTTTTGTTGTGAAATTTCTAAAATTACACAACAGTAAAGAGAATATATAATGAACTCCCATGTTTCCATCGCCTGCTTCCACAATTACCAACTTTGGGCAGGACTTTTTGACAACAATGAGGGCATAATTAGTCAGAATTTGTATATTTATTATATATACTATCTCTAGATGGGGGCTGGGGAGAGAGACATATACAATCCATTTTCATGAAAGGACATTTAGAAAACATATAAAAGGATGAAAAAGATCCTTTGACCCAGACAGCCACTATAAACACATTGGGTCATGATTCAGTCTTAATGGAAGATTATCCACAGAATGAAATGAGTAAGGGTGGTTTTGGTAACCAATTGGTCTAGCTGTAACTAATAGGCTGAGATAGTTTTCAGTAATAGTTTTTGGTGACAGAAAGGCTTAAACTGTAAAGCCTATCAGATAATCTTCAGCAATCATAAATGTTATTTGTCTTCTCTGTATCTTAATATTTTTTAATCCTCACCCAAGGGAATTGTTTTCATTGCTTTTAGTGAGAGAGGAAGGGAGAGAGAAAGAGGGAGAAAAACATTGATTGGTTGCCTCCATAAGTGCCCCTACCAGGGACTGGGAGGTGAATCTGCAACCTAGATTTGTGCCCCGACTGGGGATAGATCCCGCAGGCATCTTTCAGTCCATGGGATGATGCTCCAACCAGCTGAGCCATGCCAGCCAGGGCTGTATCTCAAAGTTTTAAGAATTAATTATGTCTTTCAAAGAAAATGTAAGTCTATAATCAGATATTTTAAATGTCTTCTTTTATTTAAAGTTCAAGGACCCATGATACCTGAGTTTAAAGAGGAATTCGAATAAATATTAATTACAACATTAATCCAATATTATAATTAAACAAACTTTTTCATAAGCCATATTTGATACCAACTTTTAGAAGAGGACACTAGTTCATATTTTACAAATTTTATAAATGGGCTCTCAATACATAATAATATTTAACTTGAGTTATATATACAGAACATTAATAATCATCTAATAGCATATTTCTTCTGCCCTGTGAATCCCAATTATATTTATATTCATTTATAACCATAGAGTTATGATTGTCTCTCTTAAGTAAATCTCATTGCACATGTGTGACAGCTAAGATTATGTGAACATATATTGAACCTTTGTGGTTCGCTTCCTATAAATAATTTTCAATTGCTAATTTTGACATATGCAGGCTTTGAAATTTACTATCAGTAAATTATTTTATTATATATCAGTGAATATAATAATAATTATAATTTTTGTGTAGGATATTTTATCTGAAAGGAGTAGCTAATGAATAGAGTTCAAGGACAGACTTTTATAATCATAGAAATCCAGGTCTTTCTTAATTTAAACTATGTGTTTTGTGTCTTTTTAAAAAAAAAAAGGATTCCCCATGGTGAGATTTGAATTGCATGAGAAATGACTGTGTGTTTTTGTAGTTGACTGTACAGTACTCGTGTAAATTGTATTTTGTTATAAATGCTCATATTGAGAGATCCCAATGAAGCTGCGACAGGAAGAAGTAGGTATTTCCTATAGATGCTTTCTAGCATTTTTACCCAAACAAAAAGGGAAACATTGAAACTTCTGTGTTAGGGTGCATTTTGTTGAAGATCATAGAACTTGTTCAAGAAGATTTGACAAAATCAATAAAATAATTGTGTTTCCATAAAGCCAAGGTTACCAAACATTGTACTGTTCCCTCGGTCAATTCCATTCCTGGTGCACATTAGCTAATGAATGTTAGTCTGCAGATGACTGTGAGATCTGATTATCTTATTTTCATTAATGGGACCCTAGTTTAATTAAACCAGAGAATCGGATCTGATTATTGAAGTTGATCATTCAGCTACTAATGACAAGATGTAATGGTCCACTAGGCGCAAATGAAAACCAGTAATTTACTTAAAAATTAGGAGGCAATTCTTTTAAGCATCCTTCTTTCCACAGCAGCAGTCTCATTGTATTATTACTCCTTTTAAATAAGAAGAAACTGACATCCCTGTCTCCTAGCACAATTGCAAATGGGTGAATTGATGCATCTAGCAAAACCATGCAATAATCATCTAAGTGTAGTTGGCATTGGTGAAATCCTTATTAAAATTTCTTCTTGGGTTCCACATTGTGAAAGAAAAGTTCAAGTCAGGCAACAAAATCTACTGTAAAGTAGAACCTAAAAGAAAAAGGAGTAAGATTCTGACTTCAGGAAAAAACAAGACAATCTTTTAATTCCTTCTTTTCTAAGATTGGACTTTGATAAACCTCGTCTTAGGATTGTTGGTTAAAGAGATGCCACAATTTCTAGTTGCAATGTCTGATAATAATTCAGAATAAATTCAGCCACCTCTTATATTTGAGATACATATCTTTCCCTGTCTTTAGCAAAAATGAGACATAATTGATCATATTCATTCATTTAAATTATTTTTAATATGAAAGGAATTTAGCCTGGGTATTGATCCAATGTCATTATAGCACAGATGTCACAATTCATTTACACAGTGAACTTTAAGTTTTCTTTGCTATTTCTGCCAAATATTGACAAATCTTTGATATATAAAACATAATATTAAATATGAAAAACACGAGCAGTTGATAATTGTGCTAGTTTTGCAGGATTGACTCATTTCAGCCTTTATATTTCTCCTTTAGAGGTCTGTTACAGCATCACTTATAGTAAGAAAAACCTAGAGACAGATGATGTATGCACAATAGGGAACTGATTAAAATATTCACACATTAAGATATCATGTATGCAGTTATATAGATGACCTGGTCTTCTTCTGATGGTGTAGAAAGGTCTCTAAGCTATGTCATCAGGAAAAAATGGGAACTGAGGATGCTGTTTCTGTATTACCCCACTGGCATTTGCTTAGGGAAGCTGGTGTGTGCATACATTTTTAAAGGAAATTACCTTCCGCAACAGGGACTAGTAGAGGCAAGGAAGGAGGATGAAACTTTTATTTCTCATATCACATCTTTACTAGAGAATTTTAATTTTCTAAATATAGTTATGATTTATTATGTCAACAGGTGTATTATGTCACAACAATTATGAGACATTTCTAGTTTCTTCTGTATACCTTACTTTCAAAGTCAAAATAATTGCTATACAATTAAAATATATTTCTTAATATCAATATTTGTATTTAAAACATATAATGGGAAGGAAATCCAGAATTATTGGCAAAATAAAATATTTAACTATATAAATATTAAACTTGTTTGTGATAACAATAGGGAAATATACCATATGATAATATCTACTCTATCAGTATGAATTATACTGACATATATTTTCACTAATAGTGAACATGGAACTATATTCATCAATGATCTCCAATAACTCCCAAGATACTTTGTAGTATCACTGTATTTTTATTTTCATCACATTAGTTATCACTACCTGATGTTTTCTTATTTACTTGTTTACATATTGATGTCTCCCATCCTGGAATTTATATTTAAAAATAGCAGGGTCCTATTTATTGTTGTATTCCTAGCATCTAGCTCAGTGCTTTACATCTGTCAGGAGTTCAGGAAATATTTGTTGATTAAATGATCGAATGACTGAATAAAATACTAGCCAAATAATTAAGCAATAATCATCATCATCATCATCTTCATCATCATCATAACTAACACTTTTTGAGTTCCTACTGTGCTCCAAGCACTAAACCCTTTATGTAGCATAATAGTTAAAGTTCTACATATATCATGTTTGTGTGTGTGTATGAATGAGAAAGGGACAGGCAGACTTATAATAGGAATTGGCTCACATAATTATGGGAACTGAGAAGTCCAAGGATCTGCAGAGATCCAGGAGAGTCAATTGTATAGTTTCTGTCAAAGTCTAAAGATCTAAGAACCAGGAGACCTGGTAGTGAAAGCACCAGTGTGAGGACAGGAGAAGACTCAAGGAGTTAGGCAGAAAGATCACGTTTTCCTTTCCTCCACCTGTTTGTTCTGTCCAGGCCCTGGATGGACTGGATGATGCCCATCTACACTGGGGAGGGCAGTCTGCTTTATGTAGTCCACTGATTCAAATGTTAGTTTCTTCCAAAAACACTCTCACAGTCACATTCATGTTTAATCTGGGTACCCTGCAGCCCAGTCAACTTGACATATAAAGTTAACCATCTCATACAGCGTATCCCATTTAAACCTCTGATAGACCTTTTAATGTAGCAGTCATCATAATCACCATTTTGTAGATAAGGAAACTGAGGCTCACTGAGGAAGTGAGTTGTAGAGCTGGGATGACCAGGCACTCTCATTTCAGAGATGTATTATTAATTACTGACCCCCATTATGGTGCAATTCTCACTACTGCTTTTCAGGGTTATCTTCTGGGGAGTCTTCCTGTGTTTTCAAAACTTCAATTTCCAAGGCCCAATGATGAAAGTTATCTACCAAAGCCTATATTATAACTTTTTAAATAAATTAAGACTTTGTGAAAAATAATAATATATTATACTTTATTACATTTTTATCATTTAATCCCTTATATCTACCCCTACCCCCAGAAATCACCAATGCTTTTTATCTTGTTGACATATCTGAACTTAAAACACAGATGGTGTTCTTGCATTGTTTAAGGTTCTACTCAAGTTCAGAGAAGAAAAAGATATTCTAACTTTACTTTTATTGCCTTTTAAGAAATGTCTTAAACTTTTTATTAATGAAATAAGGCTAATACTGGTTTAAATATTTGCAAAAGTTAAAAAATTATTTTATTCATCTGGGGCCTTTCCTGCATTAATCATTTATCTGCACAGTTGTCTTTTTTTAATATATTTTTTATTATGCTATTACAGTTGTCCCATTTTCCCCCCTTTCTTCCCCTCTGCCCTGAACACCCCCTCCCACCTACATTCCCCCTAATTTAGGTCATGTCCATGGGTCATACATATAAGTTCATTGGTTTCTCCATTTTCTCTACTATTCTAAACCTCCCCCTGTCTATTTTCTACCTATCATTTGTGCATCCTATTCCCTGTATTTTTTACCCCATTCTCCCCCTCTCCTCCACTGCTAACTTTCCATGTGATCTCCATTTCTGTGTTTCTGTTCCTGTTCTAGTTGTTTGCTTAGTTAGTTTTTGGTTTTTTTAGGTTCAGTTGTTGATAGGTGTGCATTTGTTGTCATTTTACTGTTCATGTTTTTTATCTTCTTTTTCTTAGATAAGTCCCTTTAACATTTCATATAATAAGGGCTTGGTGATGATGAACTTCTTTAACTTGACCTTATCTGAGAAGCACTTTATATGCCCTTCCATTCTAAATGGTATCTTTGCTGGATAAAGTAATCTTGGATGTAGGTCCTTGCCTTTCATGACTTGGAATACTTCTTTCCAGCCCCTTCTTGCCTGTAAGGTCTCTTTTGAGAAATCTGCTGACAGTCTGATGGGAACTCTTTTGTAGGTGACTGTCCCCTTATCTCTTGCTGCTTCTAGGATTCTCTCCTTCATTTTAATCTTGGCTAATGTAATTATGATGTATCTTGGTGTGTGCTTCCTTGGGTACAACTTCTTTAGGACGCTCGGAGCTTTCTGATCTTCCAGAAAGTCTGTTTCCTCTGCCAGGCTAGGGAAGTTCTCCCTCATTATATTTTCAAATAAGTTTTCAATTTCTTGCTCTTTCTCTTCTCCTGGTACCCCTATGATTTAGATGTTGGAATGTTTAAAGATGTTCCAGAAATTCCAAAGCCTTTTCTCATTTATTTTAATCATTATTTTTTCATTCTGTTCTGGTTGAATGTTTATTTCTTTTTTCTGCTCCAAACCTTTCATGGGCCCGTTTCCTTCCCATCACTTTTAACTCCCTGTACATTTTCCTTTATTTTAATTTCCTTAGCCTTCACTTTTTCCTCCATTTTGCACCCATACTCAACCATTTCTGTGAGCACCCTATCACCAGTATTTTGAACTGTGCATCTAATAGGTTAGCTATCTCTTCATCACTTAGTTGTATTTTTTCTGGAGCTTTGATCTGTTCTTTCATTTGGGCCATTTTATTTGTCTCACCACGCCTGTTACATAGTAAAGGGCAGAGCCTTAGGTGTTCACCAGGGTGGGCAACCCATGTTGCTGCCTTGTGATGCTGTTTGTGGGAGAGGGGCCCGAGAGGGAACAGTGCCACTTGTTCTGCTCTCTGGCAGTGTTCAGTCACTTCCCCCACTACCCACAGGCAAATTGGGCCCTTCTGGTGCTGATTCCCAGGTGGGTACATTCTAGGACCCTGTGGGTTTCTCCAGTGAACACTCCTGTGAGGCTGGGAATTTCTCCCACTGCCGCCTCAATCCCCACAGGTTTTCTCAATCAGAGATGTTGAAGCTTTATTTTCCTGCACTGGAAACCTGTGTTGTGTGGTTTGCCTCACTCCCCAGTTGTTCCTCCAAGTTTAAACCCCATCAGTCTTTATCATATACATTAATTATCACACTTATGAAGTTCTAATATTAATCTATATAATCATAAATAAAGCACTTTTCAGATAGCTAAATAAAAGTTTTTCACCAAAATGCCCAGAAAACAAGTAGTGGTTATAGGAAGAATCCCTTGTGTTGCCCTCTTGGGCCACCAGTGGCAGCAACACGTGTAGGAAAAAGAAGACACAAAAAGGCCTTGGGACGTGGGTTCTGAGACCCCGCTCTGTGTGGACAGTATATAAACATTGTGAGTCCCAGTTCATTCAGCTGTAGAATGAGACAGTATCCCACAAAGGGATTGGAAGTTGCACAGAGATCATGTGTGCATCATTACATCTATCATCCTTTAAATCTCAAATTGACTGTCATCTCCCTGACCCCAAAGACAACATACCAACACTCTGTTACACACGCTTAAAACCCTTTGAACTTTTCTTTCAGAGTTCTTATGACAGTTGCAATCATGCAGTTATGTATGAATTGTTTGCTTTAATATCTGTCTCCCCATGAGACTGGGAGCTCCTTGGAAAAGGTGATATGTCTACCTTATTCCCTGTCTTACTCAGTGCCTAGGGCAGTGGCTGCTCAGACTGGGTGCTCAGTCACTACTGAAGGAACAAATGATTGTGAGCAAACTTTGTCAATTATTAAATGCTATTCAAGAGGGAAGATATTGACTTCCAGCCAAGAAGGAGGCATAGGTAGACACACTGTGCCTCCTTGCACAAGCAAAAGGACAACAATATAAAAACGAAAAACAACCAGAACTGACAGAAAACTGAACTGTATGGAAGTCCAACAACCAAGGAGTTAAAGAAGAAACATTCATCCATACCAGTAGGAGGGGTGGAGACGGACAGCCTGGTGGAGACAGGCAAGGCAGTGGCTCGTGGACCCAGCCAGGTGGCGGATTTCAGAGCGGGCAGTCCCACATATACACTGGGAGAAACAACTGGGGAGCAGGACAGACTGCGCAACTCAGGGCCCCAGTATGAGGAAATAAAGCCTCAAACAACTGATTGAAAACACCTGTGGGGGTTGAGGCAGCAGGAGAAACTTCCCGCCTCACTGGAGAGTTTGTTGGAGAGACCCACAGGGTCCTAGAATATACACAAACCCACCCATCCAGGAATCAGCACCAGAGGGCCCAATTTGATTGTGGGAAGTAGAGGAAGTGACTGAAATACGGCAGAGAGCTGAGCAAGCACCATTGTTCCCTCTCAGACCCCTGCTTTACATACAGTGTCACAACACAGTGACATGGGTTACTCCATTCGGGTGAATACCTAAGGCTCTGCCCCTCACTATATAACAGGTGCATCAAGATAAAAAAAAAAAGGCCCAAACGAAAGAATAGATCAAAGCTCTAGAAAAAACACAACTAAGCAATGAAGAGATAGTCAACCTATCAGATGCACAGTTCAAAGCACTGGTAATATGGATACTCACAGATTTAGTTGAATTTGGTCACAAATTAGATGAAAAAATGAAAGCTATGCTAAGTGAAATGAAGGAAAATGTACAGGGAACCAATAGTGATGGAAAGGAAACCGGGACTTAAATCAACGGTGCGGACCAAAAGAAAGATCCAACCAGAGAAGAATGAAGAAACAAGAATTCAAAAAAATTAGGAGAGGCTTAGGAACCACTTGGGACATCTATAAACATTCCATCATCTGAATTATAGGGGTATCAGAAGGAGAAGAGGAAGAGCAACAAGTGGAAAATTTACTTGACCAAATAATAAAAGAGAAGTTCTCCAATCTGGCAAAGGAAATAGACTTCGAGGAAGTCCAGGAAGCTCAGAGACTCCCAAAGAAGTTGGACCTAAGGAGGAACACACCAAGGCACATCATAATTACATTACCCAAGATTAAAATGAAGGAGAGAATCCTAGAAACAGCAAAAGAAAAGGAGACAGTTACCTACAAAGGAGTTCCCATCAGACTGTCAGCTGATTTCTCAAAAGAGACCTTAAAAACAAGAAGGGGCTGGAAAGAACTATTCCAATCATGAAAGGCAAAAACCTACATCCAAGATAACTCTATCCAGCAAAGCTATCATTTAGAATGGAAGAGCAGATAAAGTGCTTCCCAGATAAGGTCAAGTTAAAGGAGTTCATCATCACCAAGCCCTTATTCTATAAAATATTAGAGGGATTTATTTAAGAAAAAGAAGATAAAAATATGAACAGTAAAATGACAGAAAACTCACAATTATTAACAATCACACCTAAAACAAAAACAGAAGCAAACTAAGCAAACAACTAGAACAGGAACAGAAGCACAGAAATGGGGACCATATGGAGGATTATCAACAGGGGGGAGTGGGAGGGGAAAATGGGGGGAAAAGTTACAGAGAATAAGTAGCATAGATGGTAGGTAGAAAATAGACAGGGGGAGGGTAAGAATAGTATAGGAAATGTAGAAGCCGAAGAACTTGTATGTATGACGCATGGACGTGAATGAAAGGGGGCGGGGGATGTCGGTGGGAGGGGGTATACAGGGCAGAGGGGAGTGAAGGGGGGAAGTGGGACAACTGTAATAGCATAATCAATAAAATGTATTTTAAAAAAAGGAAGATACTAATAACATATTTACTAAGCATTAACTGCCTACTAAGGGTAATTTTTAGCATATTATATGCATGTTTCATGTAATCTAACAGAAACACATGGCTTTGGTACTATTATTATCCCAATCTTATTACTGAAGAAGGTGAGGTTTAGAAAGGTTAAGTTCCTTGTCTAAAATAATATTGCTCTACTAAATAAGCTTTTCTTTTGTAATTTTCAGATTATTTATAACATTGCACATATAGTAAAATAAAAATTATTCTAATTTAAAGTCTGGATTCTGGTAGAAGTTTAATTCTGATTTGATTATTAGATAATAGATGTAAGTCTTGAGCATGACCCTGCAATGATTATGGTTGAAAATTCAGCACATGTTTTTGGTTAAGCTTCGAAAACCCTGCAAAACGAAATGACTGTGATAATTACAACATTGTATCTTGAGACAAAAAGTAATGTTTATTTTTCTAAAAGACGATTAGAGAGTAGACTCTCAGGTTTTATAATCTATAGGCACGTACCCCTCAGTAAAATAGAAAAATAATTAATGGTAACATCTCTGACCTACACCAAGTTCATTTTGCACAAACTCAAGAAAATGAAATGCCTAGAGCATGACTTTAATCTAATCTTGATTTTAACCTTATGCATATTGATGTCAGCTCTTAAAAGAGCTCCTTTTATAATTCAAAAGGCACGTATTTCTACTTGTGTTTTAAGATTTCTCTCATAGAAACTTTGTCTCTTCTACTTTTTATTTTAGAAACCAAAGGTCTAAATTACTTTTCCTTATAGCTTTCAATTAGGACCCTATCATAATAGACACACAGTATAATACATGTTTATAAAGATAATTATGACAATATGATTATAAACAAAGAATTATTAAGGTGAAACAAGCTTTAAGAATGTGTGTGTTATGTGGGGAAAAGGGGTCCTTAGTTCACTGTTGGTGGGATTGCAGACTGGTACAACCATTATGGAAAACAGCAAGGAATTTTCTCAGAAAAATAAAAATCGACCTGCCTTTTGACCCAGCAATTCCACTGCTAGGATTATATCCTAAGAATCCTAAAACATCAATTTCAAAGAACCTATGCACCACAATGTTCATAGCAGCACAATTTACAATAACCAAGAGTTGGAAGCAACCTAGGTGCCCATCAGTAAATGAATGGATCAAAAAATTGTGGTACATTTACACAATGGAATTCTATGCAGCAGAGAGGAAGAAGGAGCTACTACCCTTTGCAACAACATGGATGGAACTGGAAAGCATTATGCTGAGTGAAATAGGCCAGGTGTTGAAAGACAAATACCATATGATCTCACCTTTAACAGGAAGCTAAATAACAAAATAAACAAGCAAGCAGAATAAAAACAAAGACACTGAAATAGAGAACAAGGGGACAGTGACCAGAGGGGAGAGGGAAGGGAATTTAAGTGGAAAAAAGGGGGAGGGATTTGGAGGAACAAATAGGAAGGACACAGGGACGAGATCTAAGGGGGGTGGAAATGGGAGGGAGGTGGGGAGCATGGGGGGGGCTGGGATGGGAGAAATAGACAGAAAACTGTACTTGAAAAATAACTAAATAAAAATTTTTTTAAAAGAATGTGTTAATTGTACTAAGTTTACAAAGCTCTGTTCATTAAAGAGATACTAAATAGTGGAGCCTTGGTGTACTTTGTGGAAAAAAAGTGTACTAAAATTTATAAAGTTAAAAAATAAATTTACATTTAAAAACATAGTAGTATATTACTCTTTGAAGAAATCCTATAGCATATAGTCTTATAAAAATACAGAAAGCATACTTTTCTGGGACTAGGGGATTATATTCAATCAGGTTTTGGTATGTCTTTTATTTTCACTGCTAAACAAAAATTCTAAGGAATTCAAGGTACTTAGGAATTTTCATTTTTTAAATAACTGAACCAGTTGATATGTTTATTTTGTTGGAATTATAGCTGGAATTGATTTTGTTTACTTTATTGGTATAACTTCATAAACATTATTGTACAAGGTCCAGCAGAAGTAACACCTGCTTAAATGTGGTTGGTAGGGTAATAATATGGGTGTAATAATTTATAGTTTTCCTTTGAACATTTCATCTAAAATGTCATATGGTGTGCTTGAGTGTGATATTGTTATGAAACAGAATTACATGCTTATGATTTTGTAACAAAAATTTTTGTAATAAAAGGGGGCACTATTTGTGCTGGACTTGTATGTTAGTTTCAGGTTGCCACATAATGATTTAATATCTGTATGTATTGTAAAATTATCACCACATTAAGCCTCATTAACATAGTTACAAAGAAGTTTTTTCTTGTGATGAGGACTTTTAAGATCTCCTGTCTTAGCAGCTTTCCAATGTGCGACACAATGTTAACTATAGTCGCCATGCTGCACATTGCATCCCATGACTAACTTATTCTACACTTGAGTAAAATACCTTTGAGTAAAATGCACTTGAGTTTGTACCTTTTTCAGTATGATTTTTTCAGTAGTCCCTCCTCCCAAAAATCCTCCTCTTATCTTGGATACTGCTTACAATTTGGGTGAGATTTATCCTTTGTCTACCATGTGCTATGCTGGGTCATCAGGTAGGGGTACGTACAGTACCCAAAAGTGGTCTTCCTACTCAAAGGAACTTAAATTAACTGGGAGAACCTGCATATAGATAAAGAAGAAGAAAAAACATCAAGGAAATTGCCACTGTAAGATGTTCGAAAGAAAGCTATAACCATAGCCTCATGGTTCCCATCACTGGAAGTGGGAAAAAAAGCTCTTGCTCTGGTACTGAAAATTCCCATCTAGACCTAGGCCGTATCCCATTCAGCCCCTTCAGTACCCTCAGTGGCTGCTCCTTTCTGGGAAATCCACATCTGAGAACAAAATCAATAGTCCAGGATCTGTTTTACTGGTCACAAAAGGTACAAATGATCAGTCTGTGGTAGAGTTTTCCAGTGGACCTGGAATTTGTGTGTCATTTCTTCATATTATTAATCCTGAGAGACTAATGGTGTTTTGTTGACTCCAAATGGATATTTATAAATGACTGAAAAAAATTCAGATTCACACATAGCCAAGTCTATTTGTTAAACACTACAAAATTTCACCTGTAACCTGAATAGGCACCACAGCACTGCCGCTTTTGAGAGTCACACCATTCATGTAAATATCAATGTCCTGGTCATTGTTGACCCTTCTCTCTCATCCCCCGCATCCTGCCAGTTTGTCAGTTCTGTTCAGTCTTCCTCCTCGATTTACACATAAAACCCCCATTGGGTTTTTCTTAAAATGAAATTTTAATCATAGTTAGAAATATTTAGCAATTTAATCCAATTTCTCTTCTGATCCGTTACATGTAGTGACCCATTCATTTTCCTCAGCAAAGATTTATTATGTACTCTATGTCAGGCACAGAGCTAGGCACCAGAAATTAGGGGTGACAAAGTGGGCCACTGAGTTTATATCTACTGAAGCACATGTTACCAGAGGATCCCATAAACACATATGAAAATACAAGTCTGACAAGTTCTGTGAGGGAAAGTTTATGGAAGTACCTATACGAGGGGGAATTTACCGCAATCAGAATGGTCTGGAAGATTGTTTAAGGAAGTGATACATGAGCTGAAACATACAGCCTAGAGGAAAAAGGGGTCTTCTAGCCATGGGGGCCAGCATGTGCAAATGCTCTGGTAGGCAAGAAGAACTGAGGAGGCCAGTCTGCTGACAGGGCAGAAAATGAGGGGCGTAAGGTGTGAACTGAAGACAGAACACACAGATTTTGGCAGGTGATTTTAAGGGCTTTTTTCTTAATCCTAAGAGCAGCAAGGAAGCCACTGAAAAGTTTTAAGTGGGGAAAGTAAATGACCCAATCAGATTTATGTTTGAATGAGACCACTCTGGCTGCACTGTGGAACAGGCATGGGACAGGGAGCCAGGCAGATGTAGTAGGTCACTCGAGAGGCTTTGAAATCATCCAGGAGAGGGATGATGGTCGCTTGCAATTCATTGCTGGTGGAGGAGACGCAGAGAAGCAGCCGTGTATTGGACATGAAGAGGATGGAGGGAGGTGTCAGGAATGACACCTAGATTCTGGCTTTTCAAACTGGGGGGATTTTGGTGCCATTCGTTAGACCAGGTTTTCAGTTTGAGGTGTCTTTGAGACATCAAAGAAGCCCCGTTCAAGTGTCCAGGGGATACAAAGAGTGGAGCTCAGAAGAGAGCACAGGCCAGAGACAGAAAACAGGGAGTCATCCGAAATCGGAATCTGCCTTGCAACATCCAGAATAGCTTTCCACACTTCTGCTTGAACACCTTTGAAATGACAGAAAATTCACTGCCCAAATCCTTCCCATTAGTTCTGATTCTGCCATTTGTGCAAATGAAATGTCTTCTACTTAATAGGGCTTTGGGAATTTGAAGAAAACCGGAATAGCGTATCTTCTCACCACTGAGCTTCCATGTGAGATCTTCTCTCCAGGAAAAAATCCCATCAATTCAGCAGTCTAACCCTGCCCATCTCTTCAACTTTATCTGTTACAAACTCAAAAATAGGCCCTAAAAACACCCATGTACTCACACATATTCCACTCACATATAAGTATTTGGAGCTTTCTAAGTATGATATGTTTTCACAAACTTTTATGCGTTTTCTCGTGCTATTGTGTGGAAAAGTGATTTTTAATACCACCACATGTAAAATTGCAGCTCCACAGTAGAGGCTAATGAGACCAGCTAGCTAAAAAAGAATGTTTTCAAGGGAATAGCTCAGACAGAAAGTGGCCAGTAGCTCTTAAATTTCCAGAACTGTGGAACAAATGTGGACTCACTCAGAGCCAACATCGTAATACTCAGGTTGGTCACAGCAGGTTTTCTAGGTTGTGAGCAGTCGAGTTAAGGGACATAACCCTCACCTACTTTATCAGAACGAGGAGGCTAACTACTGCCACAGAGAACCCCACAGTTCTGGTCTAATCAAGAGTTCCTTAGGCAGCCTTCCACAGGGTAATTCGGAGACTTGGGCTCCTTTCATCTAGTGACTCCTCTGGCGTCTTAAAGTCTTTCCCTGAGTCTCCTGCATCTTGTTAAAAGGTGAGGAAAGAGCAAAACAGGATTTTGCAGGAGATTTTAGGTGCCAGGAAGTGGTTTACACTCCTCCCATTCCATCATATGGCCCATGTAGTCACTGTAGGGAAGACACCGAAATGTCATTCAGTTCTGTTCCCAGGCAGAAAAAGCATCAGCGTTCAGTGATCACACTGCCTAATCCTGGCGGTGATGCCCATTTACTCTCTTTCTCTCCCAACCTAGTGATTCCCTGTTGCCTAGTCAGTTTACAATAGGCTTTAAGCATTTGAACGCTCTTCGCAATGTGACCCTAGTCTATCCTTCCAGCTAAAATGGTAATTCCATTATTCCCCAAGCATACCCTGTTGCTCTACCCTGTTGCTCTTCCATGCCTTCATTCAGGCACTGTCCCCAGCCTAGGGCACCCTGAATCTCTAACTGACTGAAATCTTATCAGTCACTCCAGGTCCATTCAAGAGGTCACTTATGCTTCGTTTCCACTGGTCTGCCTGCTGTTGTAGTTACTTTTACTTGTGCTGTCACCTCCTTTCAGACTCCCTGAGGGCGAGCAATATATCTTATCTATTTTGTGTCACTGACAACCTCTAGGAAATGCCCAAGAGTGCTCAAGCAAATATTTCTTTAGCTGAGCTGAATAGTTTTCTTTAAATTATTCCCTTAAAGAGAAAATAAGATGTATTTTTAGTACTTTTTCATTTTTCTTTCTTTTTTGCTTTGAGGAAAGATATTTGTGGTACTAGCTCTCAAATGATAGTGACCTTGTTAAGTGATAGTGGAACTTGTTAAAATTATAGATTTTTTTCCCCAGACACCCACCCCTGCCCCACACCCAACATTCTAATCCTACAGATGTGATAGAGCTGATATTGGACCTTGGTATCTGCATTCTGATTAAGTACTTGGGGGGGGGTGTTCAGAAAAATTGCAACATGATGTTACCATTACATACACTAATGAACCATTATTACCTTCCTTTAATAAAACAGATCAGTTTATTAACAGAGGAACAGGAGGTGTGAGGAACAGTAAAAATCAAGATGTTTGTCATATTGCCTTTGGATCCAAAGTTCTTGGACCACCTCCACTGTCTGGCAGAAGAAATAACATGAGGATATCCACTGAGGTAGGAGCAAGGTTTGAAGAGCTTGTTTGCACATGAGTGACGTGGGAAGGGAAGGGTTTTTTCCAATGCAGGGGTTGGGGGTGGTAGTGAGACTACATGCCAAAAGCAGCAGGCTTGAATACATTTTGATCAGAAATTCTGGACTTTCAAAGACCTCAAAGCTGTTTTCTTTTTGCCATGTCAACATAATTAACATTTTTTAGTATTATTTTTATTAAATATGCTCACAAAACTTAAATATACATGAGCATATTTTGTGGTCTCCTTCAAGAAGGAGTTGGATCATCACCAGACACCTTACAATGAACAGCTTCTCAAATGTTATCTTTTTATTTTTAATTTCCTCTTAACTTCTGACATGCACAGTGATTTTCAGTTCTACTAGAGAGGAAGTGCAGCAAATAAGAGCATTTTAGCTCACATGTCTGGGAGACTTGTCGTCTGTTCTATCTCACATTATTTTTTCTCTTTTCTAATTTTCCACCAACTTTTTAACCTCATTTTTTCTCTTTTTCTCACTCTTTATTTGTCTAAATATTACTTCTTCTGTGTAGAGTCTACAGAAAACAAAGGTAGTTCCTATATTTTAAAACATGAAGATTAATTTCTTGCCTTTATAGACAATAAGATCTGTTGGGTCCAAAAATAACCGGCCGTGCCAGAGGTCCACAGTAGAGAAGTGTGTTAGCAGTGAGGAAAGGTCACCCTTGCTGATACCTGAGTCTGAGGAGCAAGGAGATAAAGAAAATCTTCACCAACTAAAGCAGACTGTACCTATTCATGGTAAGAATGAATCGTGCATAAAGACTGACAGCTAGTGAAAACAGTGAGAAATGTCCTTGTTAAGATAAATCTGAAGTTATACTCATGACTAGACCTTAAGTCCAAATACCACTTAAAAATGAATAGTATCATATATATTGAAATGTGTTTAGAATTCTTATATATTTATTATAATCTTATGGAATCTATCATTCTATTATTTCAAGTTCCTGTAGTACCCTGTGTTTTTACTTTATGAAGACTGGTACAGAAATAATGTAACATCTTTTTATCACTATATTTTGGGAACTTCATGTGCATTTTAAGATTTTTAATGTAATTTTATATTTTAATTAATTTTTTCCATTTGTAAAGCATTCTTCATCTTCTCTTATTGATACTAAAACAACCCTGTTGGTAAAGAAAAGACTTTGTCTAATTTTACAGATTGAGAGTTCAAGGTTAACAGAGAGGTAAAGTGATTTGTAATCTGTAATTATTGGAAAGAACTGAGATCAGAACCCACTTCCTGTCAGTTTTTTCACTCTTACCAGTCTTTTGTGAGAGTTGAAACAGAGGCGCTTGGGTTCATTTTATTTGACTTAGAAATTAATGAGCACTATTACAAACTATGTCTGCCATGGAGTATAAACCTGAGTAAGGAAATAAATAACACAGATATTCAATCCCGGCCCAACCACTATCTGTGAGACCTTGATCAAGTTTCTTAAGCCCTGTAAACCTGTTTCCTCATCCGGCACATGAGGCTGTACACATCTACTACTGGTGCTAGTAGTAGTGACGAATAACAGCTGCTTCTAAGAGTCTTTGTGAGGTTTCAGTGAGAAAAAGTCAGTCAAGCATATCCTGTTGTGCCAAGAAATTAAGCACTCAGTAACTATTAAATGCTGCCATGAATATTATTATTATTACAGAATTAAATTACACTTAAGAATTCTTTAGGTTTCCTAGTCTTCCAGTGTTCTTTTGGGAACTACCCTCTAAGTTCTTACTGCATCGTACTTAACTATGCTTCCTCTTTTAAAGGAAGCAATAATTTTTCAGCATTGGCTTCTCAGTTTCATTTTTTATATTTTAATCTAGCATGTTGTATGATTAACATTAATGAAGTTACTTATAGCTCTCTATAAGTTATATTTCATGTATAAAATGTATTAGTAATTTTGAAGGCCTGATAAAATTCTAACATTAGAATGGGAATAAACATCTATTTCCTGTGAAGAAATAAGTTTTTGATACAGCTTTACATAATGTCAAAATGATACATCAACATTCTCATTATAGCTATAATTATATTTACTGAGTCACTTCAAACCATATAGTACTTTCTGTTCTGGCTTTTTGTTCTTTCATCCAAAAATGTACCAGCCAATCTGCATATTATTCATCCACATCCTCCTCAAGAACCATCAGCAGATAAGAATAATAACAGGAGAAGATTAAGGTTGAAAAGCACCAGCAGAGAAAGGACAGAGACACCCAGCGGTATGGCACTAATTCAATACTATCTTACATCTGTTTATTATTCAGAGCAATGAAAGCTCTCTCTACAGCTTGTAAATTTCAAAGGATTATGAACTGATTCATTTAAAATATAAATGTCTGTTCTACAGGGATTATGAAAATCAGATTTTCTGCAAAAGAGTTGCTCTACGGTCCTAACAGAGATTTTCTGGATTAAATAGACAGTACCACAGAAATAAAGGACTTTCTACTTCTATTCTCAAAGGCTGAATAAGTTTAAATCACTGTTTTTTAAAAATAGCCCATATTTGATAGAGGAAGTTTCTGCCTGCTAAAATTTAACTTAACCCATAATTTTTCATGTTTCATTTATGTCTCTTCTTTTTACATTGAACCTTTACAGATTGTTTTTGTATTTGCTGTCTCCTCTTTAAACTCGTCATTTGATATATTGTAGGTTAAAACTTTGACTCTTTGCGATCATGCAAACATTAGATAAATGTAGGTGGCTGTTATAGCTGTTCCTTTAGAAATGGATTTGAGGCATGTATGCATAGATGCGTATGCATTAATCTGTCCTCCATCAAGCCCAGAATGTATCATGTGCATATCTCTTAGCATAATTTCTCAAAAATGTAGGGTTCTAAATAAATAAATAAATAAATAAATAGGAAAAATGTAGGATTCTTGGGTAGGTCATAATTCAGCTTGCTAGATTCGATGTTATTTTTATAAAATGGAAGACAGAAAAATTAATTCTGCAGTAATGATACAGAGGTTTAGGTGTCATTCTTGCCTATTTTCTTAAGGTGCTGAAAAGGAAAGAGCTTGCTTTAAGACTGGAATTCAGTAATAATTGTAATTTAATAAGACCCTTTAAAAATACATGGGTTTTAGAATTCCTTTTATTACATATTGTAAAACAAATGTCCCCATGCAGACATCCAGGAATTATATGATGAACCTCCACAAAAATACAGCTGAGTGCATCTTAAAACATTCTACCGAAAACTCATAATCTACAGTGTCACCTCTAACATGCTTTACAATAATCATAGTGAAAAGTTTACCCAATTCATACCAACCTTCAAAAGTTAATTTTTGTAAACACTAAAAAAGTAACAGAGGAAAATATTTATTCTAATAAAGGCAGCTCTTCAGGAAATAACAGGAATGAAGATAGAGCGGCAGCCCTCACCTCTGCGTCCCAGCAAAAAGCAGACGCATTGAACCTCAGCACTGCAGCACCCCAGTCTTCCCAGGAAGCAGGTTTGCATCTTTATTATGCCATAATGGTCCATAATTAATAAGCTATAAATGTGTTAAATATTTCAATTCCTGTCATTTTGAAATTTTATGATGCAGTCATTTGCTAAAATCTATCATTTTTTGTAAATCTCCTTTTAGCCTCAATTTTATGTCAAACTTCAGTGGATGAAAGAGTATTTTTATTTTCAAGTTTTAATGCACTGGTTGTGCTGTCCAGAATGAAAGTTTCAAATTCTGAAGTTTTCCCATGATATTGTCACCCTCTAAGATTACCTGTTGTTGCATTCTTCAGCCCTCTTTCTAGCGGAGATGGTTGGATTATAGAGCTTTGAGCCTATCAACATATCTTGCCCAGCAGGTGTGTAGTACTTTTACGAAGGCAAATTGTCGTGGGTTTTTTTTTTCAAATTGTTTTTGAGCAAGGGAAAAAGGAAAATAAACTATAATTGTTTGTAGTTTGTCAGTCTTATTTATGCAATGTTGAAACCTTCATTAAAATGTTAAGCACAATTAGTGTCTCTAGCATAAATCTGACTGTGTAGAAAAACTAATTAGATGTTTAGGTGATCATTCTTGCATTTATCTTGTTTGCTGCAATATTGTGATTACACAGTAATTTACATATTTTCCTAAGAAAATACACCAAATTATTCATTACAATTGATATGGAAATATTGGAGGTAAAACTACAAATTCCAAAAAAGTGTGTGGTAGTGAGATAATTAGAGTTCGTTTGGTGTAAAAACACTCCTTTCACTTTGACTTTTCGACAGTTAATAATATGTTTGGCAATAGGTCATACAAGTTGTTTAATTGCATAATGAAGATTCTATTATCTTTTCCTCCACTATTTTTACATACCCATTAACATAATGCAACACACTGGTTTTTGTAATCTTTTTCAACCTTTATTAAAGCATCTACTTTGTTTACAAAGCAGCTTCTATGTGCTTAGCACCCTGCCAAGGGGCTTGCTGTCCAGAAAAGGACAGCCCTGCGCCTCTACTCATTTCACCTGCCCACAGCTATTCAGGTCCCTCCAAGTCCCCATGTAGGTGGTCGGATGAAGCAGACTCAGCCTGCCTTTGGCCATTTACTTGGACTCTGTCCCTGAATATATGCAAGCCTTATCCCTAATAAATTTGTTCTAAGAAGTGTACATTTATTGTCCTTTTTTTTTATAGGCAAGTTCTGTTATATAGTGATAGTCTTAAATCAAGAAACAGATGAATACAATTGTGATGAATATAATTTTATCTGTACTATCAATGTTATTTTTATTAAAGGTCTTGTTTGTTGCTTGTGATTTTGTAGTACAGGCTTTAAAGGTTCAAGTCAGCAAATCTTAAATATCTCTGAGCTACTTTCCTTGTGATGATAAAAATATAATAGAATTCAAGAGTCAGGGATAAAATAACCATGTCCATGTTGTAGTTCTGCAGAACACAGATTCTAGTAAAATTTTCACCACTGACACAGTGCAGCAAAATTAAGTTTCAAGAAAAATAGACCAAGTTAGAAAAAATGCTCAACTCTTTTTTGATGCCATTCTTAAAAAAAAAAAGTAAGCATGCTTTTAATGATATTCATTATAAAGATTTGTCATTTCTAGTTTGCCTGGATCATAGTTATAAAATCTATTTCAATGTTGAGTACATTGAGATTATAAGACGATAATTTTTTTAAGTTTTGATAAAACTGTAATTCAGTGGTAGTATGTGGTATTTTTAAAGAAAACAAATAATGCTGTGAAAAACAAAATTCATATCAAAACATTCTCTCCCAAAATTAAACAGAAAGGTCTTTTTCACCAGCAGAATTCAACAGTCACATTAATGAATATTTCTATAGATTTACTATTACTTGAAAAAGTCTACTCAAATTAGTCTGTGAATTTTCCCATTTCAATCAGCAGAATGGAGAGAAAAAGCTGTTGACCTTGTCATGGTTTCCTCCCCTCCATGATTTATAATCTAGACAATGCCCAGATACTTTGTTTAAAGAAATTTGTTAAGTACTCTGTCCTCCCGCAGTTAAAAAAAGATATTAGTGAGTCAGCCCTCTTCAAGTTGGAAGATTTTCCCCCTCTGGAATGTCAAGTTAATGAAGCTGTGCTATAAAGAACTTGCTGTAAGACGGGTGATAATTATTTCAGACATAAATCACTCGGCCAGTGTTTCAACTCAGATGGCGAGGAAGTGTACGTGAGTTGCCCATCGCTATGGGCACTGATCTGTGGGTTAAATGTTGGCAGATTACAACATGGTGGATAAATTGTTACCTTGACTTTTACATTATTTAATAAATCTTTGTTTCAACAAGAAATTTTAACTTGACTACCTGCCTATAATAACACTTATGAAATGCTACTAATTTCTGTCATCTTTTCCAAATGTCAGATGAATGGATATTTCCCGAAAATGATGATCACATTTCCCATTTGGCACCCAGCAGACAGTCTCTACTTCTGGAAGACGACTCCTGCCACACTTCACAGCTGTGGCTGGAAGCCAGTATGGAAAGTGAACGTGACCAACAGGCAGAGAAACCCCCAATTGTTCCAAAGGACATTTTCACTTTTTCATCAAGACCACGATCGGCGCCTCGTGGAAGGACTCAGACTATGTCCCCAGAGGGGTGCCCATTTATTTTGGATCTAAAAGAGGACACCAGTGTCACCCAATCGGAGGATGACTTTTATGGCAGTGACAGCAGTGAAGAGGTACACTGTTTGATGAGTGAAATAGTTTTAAAGCACAGTGGTTCCATTACCTCCCAGAAACAGTAAAACTAGTTGAAATAAAAGAGGGGAAATCAACTGCTATTTATAAAAATGCAGCAGATTGCAATGTCACTCAACAGTTGCCTTAGGTTGTTATGGTAACTCTAAATTGCTGCCTTTTTTATTAACAGTCAGCCAATTTCATTTTTAATTATAGAAACCAGCTTTTGTTTTGTTTTCTGTCTTTTCATTTTAATCGTTGTCTCACAGAATGAGAAATAATATGCGGTTTAGTTGTATGATAGTGAAACCAGTAAAACATTGAGAACACATTGTTCTTGATCTCTGGAGAAATGGTGTTGCAGTTGCTAAGCATTCTGAATTGATGGTTTTCTGGCTTCCTTATTCCCTGACATCTTTTCACCTTAGACCTATTAGGACTCATTATTTTCCATATGGTCCCAGAATTTCAAGAGTTGTGCCAATTAAGGTTGAGATAATGAATCATGGATTACTTCTGGGACTTGCCTTGCAGGAGGTTTTTTGTTTGCAATTATTTAGAATACAAATATATCTTATAAATTAGTAAATTTATTAAAAGTTTATTTTAAAAAACTTATTAAAAACCAGACTGAATATAGGTCTTAACATTTATTAAGTAAACATGATGATAAACCTTTCTTCCTCATACAAAATGAATTTATCTGTGAATTTTTTTTAGCTTTATTCTTAAATGTTAGACATGAATATTTTCTTGGAAACTGTGTTTAAAAAGCAGATCAGAGTCAGGTTATGGTTTAGTAAAATTATATAAATCCTTTCAATGCAAAATTATACAAATCCTTTCTATGCAAAAATTATAGAAATAATTAGAAAAACTTGTATATGCTTACTACACTTTGTTTTAAAAATTATAATTGATCAAGAATGCCCCTTTGGACAGTGAGATGTAGATGAAATCCATAGCTCCAGTTGAGAATATGGTAAGATTATTCAGGCAGTAATTATGGTTTTTTGCAACTTTTAATGAGTTTCTGTAGCAAAGTGCATGGGGGAATCCTTTTTCTTATAGTACCTTTGCTTCTGCATGTGATAAAACTATTAGTTATACCAAACATAAATGTACTACAAACTCCTTTATGCATAAAATAGTACATTTGAAAACAGCATTTTAAATGTTGCTGTGGACATCTCTGCTCCTTTCACTTTGAATAACTTAAGGCTATAAAACTGTAAAACGGACACCTGTCTTCAACATCTGGTATTGTCCCCACTCCAGCAGTCAATTTCTCTGCAGTATTGATTGGCTAATGTGATCAATTAATAAGTACCATTTCATTAGTGGGTTAGACCCATTGTCTTATGCACCATCTATCTTTCCTAACCCAAAAGAATCACTGTGATGGTGGGAATTTCATGGCAGGTGGGAAAGGGTAGTTCTCTAGAAAACTTTGAGGGACATGGTATGGGGAAGCTACCCTTTAAATAATACCACAGGAAGATAAGCACTGAGAAGAAGCAATAGAGCTGCACAGGAAAATGAAGAATATTAGTTTTGAATATTTAAATTTATTCTTACTTCTATGACTTTCTTTTGCTACTAGCTACTCTACTTCTGGCACCCTTCAATGTTTATTATGCACACATATACTTATTACCAACTACATTAAATTGAAAATAAACTTATCATGCATTACCCAAACTCTGACTGGCATAGCTATTTAGTCACACCTGTGCCATGACCATGAGCATGGCCAGGAGCGTGGGGCTAGAGTCCATAATGGGACCATCTCATTGTTGACACTTGCCCTGGCAGCCACAGAGAGACAGACAGAAGCCTGGCCATACTCTGCAAGTTTGGGGGTTTTCTGTTAGAGGCAATAACAAGACAAATCTAAAATACAAAAATATGACCAACAAAAATGCTAGGCTATATTTAAACAAGTTCTAGAATTTGTAATGATCTCTTCTTTATCAGATTGGTTTGTTTGGAGTTTTTGTTTTGTTTTGTTTTGTTTTGTTGGCAAATTCTTTTCCCGTAAGATTGCTTCTCTCATTCATTAATTTTATAAGTCATTGGGAAATTGAATTATAAATTTAAAATAGTTTATATATAGTCTTTGGGCAAAAATCAGTTCGGTTAATTTAGGCAACCTTACTACTACTTGCATTATCTTAGAATGTTGTAACCTTATGGTAACAAAATTATACTTAAAAAAACATAATGTTATGTTATACATAATAATGGATGAATGAGTAATAATTACATGACTTGTTATGCTTGAAATTTATAATTTGTAGTTAAAATACTTAATTTGCTATAAGACCATTGAGTATTTTTAAGGGAAGTTAGATGTATTCAGTAACATAAATTAGGCAAATTTAAATCATGTTATTATGATAGAGGAAAAGCACATTTGATAGTAAAGGCTAATTAAAATAAGCTTAAAGTGATATGTTGTCTTTGTAATTCAAGTTGCTAAAATAATTAATTCACATCTCAGATCCTCATTAATGTGAGAGCCTCAAAAGTATAAAATTTTTGTATGCATTCTCATCTTAGTCTTTGCTGTACTGCATGTTTTATTCCTTAGGCAGTCATGTATACTAATATTACTGATACTCAATTAATTTTGAAGCTGCACATCTATTTGAAAAGCAAAGTGTGGAAATGTATTTTGTGGACAGCAATAAAATCAAGACTACCGTGGGAGATGAATCATCTTAGGACAGCTGTTAAAACAGAGTGCCGTTCACACCGTTACAGCGGCTGAAAGAGAAGAAGCATGTTCTATCACTGTCTCTGTACCTTGTGCCATTATTCTCAGCGTGGCTTCCAAATACGTTCATCTGGTTTGCAGCTTGAACTAGTTAGCTTCATATTAATTACTTTATTACTCCCCTAATAGTTAGCTTTATTACTCCCCTAATTTAATTTCTTACTTAGAAATACTGTCACTTTTCCCCCAAACTCTGCCTTTGTATCACTAAAGCAGATATTTTCAAGGACAGTTAATTTGTCTAGTATAACAGTCCAAGTTGGAACATTTGAGTCAAAATACCCATATTTGGACATGAATTTTGTGTACTAACTACTTATAGTGTTCAAAGTATATAGGAAGCTTTCAGATCTTCTCTCCATCTGACTTTTTGGAGGCCTAAAGGACAAAATTACAAACAGATTAAAAGCACCATTTTAGTCCTTCCTCTCAGCATTACTGGTATTGTTGCTTTCAAGGTATTTTTTTAGCATGCAGTAGTTAAGCTATTTCATTTTATTTTTTTCTGATAGCATATATTTCTGGGTTATACTATAAACCATTCACCCCTACACACTTAACTGATGGTTTTGAATTACTTTCTCACACATAGCTACATGCACAGTAGAAAGGATATCTATCTGGCCCACATGAAGTTGCTTATATGTCTGTGTAGCCTTTAAAAACTTTTAAATGTCAATTTATGTGTTAGAAAAAATATAGAAGGACTCTATTTTTAATATATTGCCTGACATTTTTATTCCCATGTATTATAAATTACCACATAACGTACTATCTAACCTACGGAGCGAATGTAATATTATCCTGTGTGAGTAGTTCTTTTGGGCCTTTCACATCTACATATCTTCAGTTTTCATTGTTATCTTTTGAAGCTCTGTTCTTTGAAAAAGTCTCAGGCCCCTTGACTATGACTTGGCTCTTCATTGTTGTAGGCAGATAAAGGTTATAAAACTCTTGTCTGCCAAGAATAGCATTCTGCAGCTTCTGTCAAAAGATAAACATCTTGCCCTGACTAGTGTGGCTCAGTTGATTGGCCATTGTTCCACAAAGGGAAAAGTAGATAGTTCAATTCCCAGTCAGGGCACATGCTGGGGCTGTAGGTTCAGTCCCTGGTTAAAGCACGTAGCAGAACCAACCAATCGATGTTTCTCTCTCCATCCATGTTTCTCTCCATTTCTTCCACCCTCCCCCCACTCTAAAAATAAATAAATCTTTAACATAAAGATAAGATAAGCTTTTAAAAATAATAATAAAAATAAAAGACACCTTGCAGATAACTATATGGTATGGATAGTTTTCACAAGAAATCTTTAAAGTGTTATTAGTAAAAAAGCATGAAATCTAACTTAGTGAAAAATATGTTTTTGTATTGAACAATCAAAGAAGTATCATCATCTTTCTCAAACATTCACATGCTGATGTTTGCCCATCCCATACAGTCCTTGTAATTTCTCCTATGATTTTTGTATGAAGCATCACTGGCTACAGGTTAAAGATGTTCACAAAAATAACTCACCCCACCTCTTTTAATATCAAGCATGCTATAGGTTAGTTACTTGTTAGAAAGCCACATCTTCCTTTCATTCTATTTCTTTATAAACAAGTAAAATGCATTATAAGACACTACTCTCCAGAGAAAACTGTGTTACTTTTATAGTTTCCTATAAAATCAAAAGGTTAAAGTAGATATACTTCTTGGGGATGATTTTTAGTAAGGACATTTAAGATATACTTGAATGGTCAATCTTGCAATCATTAAAGAAATGATTTTTTCATTCTGTTATGACTAATATCTTTAGCTGTGTTTATGTGAATAACTGTGCTCTTTGGTTGTGATTGGAAATACGCACCTATATCATCTCTGTTGTCTGCTAGCCCAACTCACAGGTGCTGTCAGTTCACACATTTAGTCATAGAAACACTGGACAAAAGAAAAACCCCTACTGACTCAGTCTAAATTACAAAGTTGATGCTGCCATCAAAGTGTGTTTGGAATATTGCAGATGTGTTTTGTTACAGAACTTTTAAGAATGTTATGTAAGACATTATTCACAGTGGACTGAATTAAAACATCAATTGAAATATAAATAAATACAATCATCCACTTTTACAAAGGCTGAAACAGGGTTCTGTCCTGACTCACTCAACATTAAAGTTGTAATACAAAAAGCCGAGATCCCATCTGCTCCAAGTAGATGGCCCTGGAGAGTCATTAAAATTATCTTTTAAAATTGAAGCTCAGCACGAGCAATCCATTTTGTGTATCCACAACTTGTCCACATGCCCATCTGCATGTCCTTGTAAGAAACGTGGTTCAACAGAGAAGGTGCTGGCTCCTTGGGGAAATCATTCTCATCCTCAGCGTACATATGCTGTGCTACAGTTAATCAGGCAAACTCTATTGATGTTCCTGGCACTGGGGCGTGATTGAATATTTAACAAACAAATGCTTCTGATCCCAGAAGACAAACAGTTCAAGAGATTTGGGACTTTTAAAAAAATAGATTAAGTTAAATCAAAATCTTTTTGTGTTTGTTCTTCTGAAAAACAGATGAACAGATGATTGGGGTGTGAAAATGGCTTGACAATTTCTTTACTATTCTGACAAATTATACGCAATTGCTGTACAGGTTTTCAGTAGCTAAATCATAAACCAAAGGGAGAAAAGTGGTTGTTTTTCAATCAGATCATAGTAAGCTAACTTCTTATGTATATAACAAATGTATGTTATACAGAGAAAATTAATGTACAAAAAATATTGAGCTCAAATGTGCTACATATTTGAGATCAATAAACATCACCTATACCTATACCATCTATTTTACTAAGGCAAAGGCATTACTAAATAAAAGAAATAGGGTTTGAGCCAGTGCACCAGAAAACACTACACTATTTCTTATTCTCCATTTATTTCCTCTCTAAAGGGGAGGCTGACCCAAGTTAAATCAAGGTATTAGTCTCATATATCATCCTGCCTTTCTCATTTATCCTAATTCTCCTGTCAGAATCTGGGGTAAACCGATTTAGTGGTTGTGGGGCAGCCAAAGTAAGCTAGCCCTTTGTACCCTGCCTGCATTCTCTAGTTATTCGACTTTTCCATTTAAAATAGTATGGAAGCATATCATTACAGAAATACAATACAACTGAGATAATGCTCACCAGGGAACACAGCTAAATCTGTCCATTTCCTGGTCCATCTCCACTTCTTGGCCCATCACATTAGGAAACGTGTGAGACAAATGTCCATATGCATATTCATGAATATCTCTACTCTGACCCACCGCAAGTAGAAAAAACAGGCTTCCTAAAGTGTTTTTTAAATGATGTCGCCACAAAGACTTCCGGATAAACCTGTGAAATCTGCTCTGCTAGGAATGCTTTCATTCATATAAGGGTCCGAGAGGAAATGAGTATGTCTCCCAAAGTTTCTGCAACTCTCTTCCTGACAGACACTGACTCAGACTCTGAAGCCCTCAGATCCCTTTGAAATGTTATCTACTGTTTGATCCTTGCCGGCCTGTATTCCTGTGATTACAACCCAATAAAAGGCTATGGAAGAGGGCGCTCAGGGCCTTTTTCTCCTCTGAGAAACTGGCCTCTGCTGGCCTTTGTCTCCCTTGAGAAACTGGCCACAGCCCACTCCTCCTCCCCAAACAGATCCAGCTGTCTGGACCATATTCACTCACTCATGTCCATGGCACTCGGGGGGACTCTCAAAGAAATCACCCCCACAACAAACATCTGGTTTTCGATGCATTCCTCAAAATTCTCAAAATAGTACACCTGAAACTTTTAAATCATTAATTTACTAATTTCCACCTTATGAAATCATTACCTTTGTAGGTATCTCTCTCCCTGCTGTTAGATTCTGTTTTTCTTGAGGGCAGTGTTCCTGCTATTCTTACTCTGTATCTTACGCAGTGCTTAGAACATCCCTTACACGTAGCAGGAGTTTAATAAAGATTTTTTGAATTAATGTTTATTGCAAAAGTCCTTAATTTCTTCCCTTTTCATATATAAGATGGAATTCCAGATTTTTACAGAGATTTGGGCCCAAAAAGTCATAATTATACCATTTTCATGTATCCATCTATTTTTAGGTCCAATATGTTTTAAACCCACAGTGTATGTTTTTATTATGAAAGCATGATGGAAATTAACATGTTGGGGATCTTTTGGTCACAGAAATCCCTCTGGCAGTTGTTTATAACAATTATAGAAAATTAAACTTGAATTTTTTTTAAGTTTGGAGAAGACAGAACACTGTCTAGTAGCCAGAATAAATTTAAAACCAAATCTATCCGAGTTCCACCCATACCTTCTCAGAACTAAAACTTGGAAGATACTAATATTCTCCATTTACCTTCTCCAAACAAAACTAAACTTGTGTTTTTATCTTTATCAAACAAAAATTGCAAGAGTTACCTTCCAATTTCTGGTAATTTGGGGCAATAGGCATTGTTGAGGTCTCTGGCACTCTCCCGTTTTTGCAGGAAGGCAGCATTCTTCACCCATATGCATTTCCTCAGAGTTGGCAAAGTGGTAGTGAAGGACAGCTCACCACTAAGTGACAGCACAGAGGGTTTTCCAGTGCCTGCAGTACTGTTGGAAATGCAGAAATATTCTTTATGTGAATTGACACCCACTCACCATCTTCTCTTTACCCTATCTGGGACTCTGGAAAATTAGTTTCTCTATCATTTATAAAGAAATATATGTATCAGAAGATAAAACCAGCATAGACAAAATGTAGGCCCAGAATGAGTACAGAGAAGAAATATTCATAAAAGATCCTTGGACACTCTGCACTTTTCATTCTTTACTACACATAGGCAAGCTGTTTTCTAGGGGAGGTTCTAAGACCTGAGTGGACCTTTCTTGAGAGTCCTGTTGTCTGCTAAATCCCACCTGCTTCTAGCAGGAAGGGAAAATTATAACTCGACAGGATTAGGGACCTCAGAGTTTATGTGAGAGCTTCCCAGAGTCACAAAATACAACATATTCTGCCTCCTACAGAACTGAGAGGTCAGCTGGCCTCTCCATCATCACCATCACTGTCTCAACACAGCCACCTCTGTGTTTCCAGTTATTACAGTTTGATCGTCTCCTAATTGGCTTCCCTTTCTACTATCTCCATAAAACACTCTGGACATCCCACAAACAATATTCACACAAACTCATCCCCATGCCTTCTATTTTGTGGCTTTCCTTTGCCTCATATCGCCCTACAAACTCCTTGCTGCCTTCAGGAAAAAGTGCTTGGATGGCCAGGTTTAAATTCTGGCCTACCATTATATTCCCAGCATCTGTGGTGCCTAGAGCACACTTAGCCATATCTTGGCTATTATGAATAATGCTGCAATGAACATATGGTTGCATCAGGCCTTTTTTATTTAGTGTTTTGGATTTATTTCAAATAAATACCTAGAGGTGGAATTCTTGGGTCCTTCTTTGTGTCTTGTTATAGCCTTTGTTTTAAACTATAATTGTCTGATACAAGTATTGCTACCCCAGCTATTTTTCCTATTTCCATTTTCATGAAATATATTTTTCTGTCCCTTTACTTCCAGTGTGTATGTATCTTTTGATTTTTTTAATTTAATTATGTTTCAACTACAGTATTCTGTCTTTTACTCCCATCCCAGCCCACCCCACCCCCATGCTCCCCACCTCCCTCCCATTTCCACCCCCCTTAGTTGTTGTCCATGTGTCCTTTATACCAGTTCCTATAAATCCTTCTGCTTTGTCCCCTGAAATTTCCTCCCCGCTCCCCTCTGGTCGCTGTCCCCCTGTTCTCTATTTCAGTGTCATTGTTTTTATTTTGCTTGCTTGTTTGTTTTGTTGTTTAGCTTCCTGTTAAAGGTGAGATCATATGGTATTTGTCTTTCACCGCCTGGCTTATTTCACTCAGCATAATGCTTTCCAGCTCCATCCATGCTGTTGCAAAGGGTAGGAGCTCCTTCTTTCTTTCTGCTGCATAGAATTCCATTGTGTATATGTACCATAATTTTTTAAACCATTCATTTACTGATGGGCACCTAGGTTGCTTCCAACTCTTGGCTATTGTAAATTGTGCTACTATGAACATTGGGGTGCATAGGTTCTTTTGGATTGGTGTTTTAGGGTTCTTAGGATATAATCCCAGCTGTGGAATTGCTGGGTCAAAAGGCAGGTTGATTTTAATTTTTCTGAGAAAATTCCATACTGTTTTCCATAATGGTTGTACCAGTCTGCAATCCCACCAACAGTGAACTAGGGACCCCTTTTCCCCACAACCTCTCCAACATTTGTTGTTTGATGCTTTGTTTATGGTAACCATTCTGACTGTTGTAAAGTGGTATCTCATTGTGGTTTTAATTTGCATCTCTCTGATAGCTAGCCATATTGAGCATCTTTTCATGTGTCTCTGGATCCTCTGTATGTCCTCCTTGGAGAAGTGTCTGTTCAAGAAACAGGTACATACAAAAAAAATGAAACTTGAGCGCCGACTTACACCATACACCAAAATAAATCTAAGGTGGATAAAAGATTTAAATATAAGCTCTGAAACCATTAAAGTCCTAGAGGAAAACATTGGCAAGAAAATCTCAGATATTTCACGCAGCAACTTTTTTACCGATACGTCCCCTAGAGCAAGGGACATAAAGGAAAGAATAAACAAATGGGATCTCATCAAAATAAAAAGCTTCTGCATGGCTAAAGAAAACAGTATTAAAATAAAAAGACAACCAACTGTATGGGAAAACTATAATTGTCAATGATACCTCAGACAAGGGTTTAATCTCCAAAATATACAGAGAACTCACACGACTTTTAGGCAGCTACTCTGTGTCTTTTGATTGAAGCATTTAATCCATTTACATTTAAAGTAGTAATTGTTGATAGACATATAGTTATTGACATTCTGTTCATATGGGCTTTTTTTTTTCTTCTTAAAGAAGACCCTTTGGCATTTCATGTGACACTGGTTTGGTGGTGGTAAGCTCCTTTAGCTTTTTATTGTCTGGAAACTCAAATTGTTTAGTACCAAATAAAATAAGTATAAAATTATGGCTTATTCATAGAATATATGAACTTATTAAGAACTGTACTCAGTAACTTACCCTACATTTTGTCTCAAAATGATTTTCACTTTGTTCCCCTTTGTAGGGTAACCACAGCGTCCAGGGTTCTCCTGGTCCAACAACTAGTCCTTCAGGGTTAACTCAGTTAACATTAGAGACCATGCTGGAGAAGGCTGCAAGGCAGACGAGTAAAGGATATCTAAAAAGTGCCTACACAGAAGCAGGAGCGTCAGAAAGCCAGAATTCCTTGGCGAAGCAGATAGATATAAACAACTTTCAAACAAGTTCAGTGCCTAGAGCATGGCTTTCTCCCCCTGGAAGAAGAAGTGAACCCTCTCAGAAAACTCCAGATCCCATTATCAAAACGAAGGACACAGCCCATCAAATGCCAGCTTCAGTAAACAAAAGCCCCCTAAAGGAAGTCTCAGAGAAGTTGAAACCCATTCCTGAAGTATCGGTAAGTGGTTTTACTCTGGTTTGCATATGCAGACAGTACATCCTGCTGTGCTCTGTTCAGTTCCACTCTGCACACATTTTCAGCAGTACCTATTTTTCATCATTTGGGTGATCAGTAATGTATTTTCTTTTCTATTCAGATGTGTTTTAGCTCAGTAACAGCAGCTGTTTAAGAGTATTGCACATCCCAACGATAATAGAATGCCTCATGTTTTTAATGAGAAAGATAATTATCATAATAGTTATTTTTTATTTCCCAGTTACTTCTCATTATTTTAGTTATCACTGTTTGCAAATTATAAATGAAGATCTTATTTCTGAGCCAAAGACTTGCCAGTAAAATTGACAGATTTTCAATAACAATCTACATTAAGAGCCATAAAAACATCATTATTCTATTCACTTGTGGTCTCTTTGCAGCAGTTCCCAAGTAATAAACGATATGAGTGAAGGTTAACAGTAAAGCAGAGTCATTGAATAAATCCCTAGGCTGCTTTGGTGGCTGCATTCACGTCCATCAGATTGATTTTTTTCTTCCTGTGTTAGTACTTTTCTTCCTTCAGTTCCCCCACAGCTGCACTTAAAAACCAGAGGCTATGCAAGACAAATGATATTTATATTCCATTTTTAAATATTAAAGATTGTCTTTATTTATGATGTCCCAACTATTCTGGATGTGTTACAATGTAAGGCGTTAATTCAGTTATGTTCTAAGCAATTTAGAGGGGATTGTTACCTAGCACAGGTGATAAATATCTATATCATCAGCAACCAAGTAGAAATAGCTAATATTTATTAAACATTTACCACGTGCAAGTCCTTGTGCCAAGCCTTCTTCCATGAAGTATTTCAGTTAATTCTCACAATAACTCTAAGAGGCAGGGACTGTCAGCATCCCCATCATTCAGAGGAGGAAACCAGGGTTCCAAATAGTTATGCAGTTTGTTCAAGAACAACAGTTAGTTTGGGAGTCAAAACTTGAACCTAGATTTTCTGCTTCTGGAACTACTGCTGTGTCTACCATACCTTTCTGTACAAGCATGTGCTAAGTCATAAAAGGAATGGTCTCTCTTTAAAAGACATCCAAAGATAAAACAAACATGTTTTCCTCTTTTGGTTTCTCGTGCTTGTGTGCGTGTATATATATATATATATATATATGCATGTAAGAAAATAGGCGATCGCTTCACCTAATGAAAACGGATTTGTCTTATGGTGATTGAAGATAAAAATGGTCAATAATATTTTTTAATTATTTTATTATTTTTGAAAATATTTCTAAAACAAATGTTCTTGTTCTACCTGTCATTTTTCAATAATAATTGGAATACAACTAATAAACTAAACTTATAGATGTATAGATTTAGTCTTCAATGCCAGGCTGCCAAAAACAGAACCAAAGTCAGTCCGGGAGAAGCATTCCACTCCATTGTCCCCCTAATTTCTTTGCCACCCCTTTCCATTAGGTAGAATTTGTCATCCTATATATCCAAAGATTGTTTATTTTCTTTTTTTATCTCCCCATAGAAATAAAACCAGAGCATCAAAATCATCTTATGAGCTTCAGGCACAAACGGTCTTAAAGTATCTGGCCGCTTAGCTAAAGTCCACTTCCTAAAAGAATAGTTCTCTCTGTGATACCTGGAAATAGTGAAAGAAGCAAAGGAGAGAGAGCAGGGCACTTTTCCCTCACACGTTCTTTTCACTTAAGAAGCTTTTAGGACAAGACAGTTTCCAGAAAATGTTTCCATTATCTCAGGAGACGCTTCTTACGGCTGCACACTTCAGACTTCCCAGCACAAACCTGATGCGGGCCTGCTCTGCACTGCAGCCCTCTGAGCTGCCGCTAGTCCATTTTACAGCTGAGGAGACTGACAGAGCAACGACCTCAGAAAGATGAAAGGCAGAGGCGCTGTGTCTTTGCTGAAGGGATAGAGGCACAGAAGCTTTGCTTCACATTCGTGCAGAGAGGTTTGACATCAGTGTCAAAACTCAGACTAATAAAATTTGACTGTAACAATTCACATGATCGCTACAATTTATGAGTATGATCATCTCAGTTTAATAGGATAAAAAATTATTGAAGGCATAGAGAGCCTGCCCCATCTCAAAATGAATTTACAATGAAAATGGAGGGTTCTTCCAGAGACACAATTTAAAAAGGAAATTCATGGTCATAGTGAGAAGGGTTCTCATAGTTGACATTCTCCCCGCTAGATGTTTGCAGGAATGAATCTGTGGAAACAAGTGTACTCTGAACAGTGTTGTGTGCATGCTAACTCCACAAAGGGATTTTTTTCCAGATCCCAGAAACCTAGAGGGGTGACTCTTTAATAACTACTAAGAATTTAATTCACACAACACAGAATTGAGCCTTTTTTATTATAGTCACAAAGTTGTACAACCTTCACCACTTTTAATTTTAAATCGTTTTCATCACCCCGAAAGAAACTTCATACCCATTAACAGTCACTCCCCATTCCTCCTCTCCCCCTAAACTCCCGGAAAACACCAATCTATTTTTTGTGTCTGTGAATTTGCCTATTTTCAACATTTCATATAAATAGAATCATACAATATGTGACCTTTGTGTCTCTGATTTTTTTGCTTAGCATAATGTTTTCATGGTTTATCCATATTATAGCAGCATATTCCTTTTTATGCCTGAATAGTAGTGTATTATATGGAGATGCCATATTTGCCCATTCATTTATCAATTGATAGACATTGGTTGTTTTCACTTTAGAGATGTTATGAATGAGGCTGCCATGGACATTCATGTGCAAGAGTTTGGACATTCATGTGCAAGAGTTTGTGCGGACATATGTGTTAGTGCTCTTAGTGTCGACCTAGGAGGAGAATTGCTGGTTCATATGGAAGTTTACATTTAACTTGAGAAACTGCCAAACTGTTTTTCAAAACAGCTGTGCCATTTTATATTCCCACCAGCAGTGGGGCCCGGGTTCCCATTTCTCCATATCCTGGGCAATACCTATTGTCTCTTTTTTATTTAAGCCATCCTGTGGTATGGTATCTCGTTGTGGTTGTGGTTTGCATTTCCCTGATGACTAAAGATGTTGAACATCTTTTCATGTGCCTCTGAGCCATATATATATATATATATATATATATATATATATATATATATATATATATCCTTTGGAGAAATGCTTATTCAAATACTTTGCCTATTTTAAAATTGGATTACTTGTCTTTTTATTGTTCAGTTGTAAAAGTTTGGATACATGGTTCTAGTCAGTTATGTGACATACAAATATTTTCTTTCATTCTGTAAGCTGTCTTTTCATTTTTTTAAGTATGTTTTATTGATTACACTATTACAGTTGTCATCCCATTTTTCCCCTGATTCCCCTTCGCCCTGCACACCCCCCTCCCACCTATATTCCCAACCTTAGTTCATGTCCATGAGTCCTACATATAAGTTCTTTGTCTTCTACATTTCCTATACTATTCTTAACCTTCCCCGTGTCTATTTTCTACCTACCATTTATGCTACTTGGTCCCTGTACCTTTTCCCCCATTTCCTACCTCCCTTCCCCACTGATAACCCTCCATGTGATCTCTACTTCTGCTATTCTAGTTGTTTCCTTAGTTTGTTTTTGTTTTGTTTTGTTTTTTAGGTTCAGTTTTTGATAGTGTGAGTTTGTTGTCATTTTACTGTTCATATTTTTCATCATCTTCTTTTTCTTAGATAAGTCCCTTTAACATTTCATATAACAAGGGCTTGGTGATGATGGATTCCTTTAACTTGACCTTATCTGATAAGCATTTTATCTGCCTTTCCATTCCAAGTGATAGTTTTGCTAGATAGAGTAATCTCGAATATAGGTCCTTGCCTTTCATGATGTGGAATACTTCTTTCCAGCCCCTTCTTGCCTGCAAGGTTTCTTTTGAAAAAGCAGCTGATAGTCTTATGGGAACTCCTGTGTAGGTAACTGTCTCCTTTTCTCTTGCTGCTTTTTAGATTCTCTCCTTCTCTTTAATCTTGGCTAATGTAATTCTGAGGTGCCCTGGTGTGTGTTTCCTTGCGTCCAACTTCTCTGGGACTCTCTGAGCTTCCTGGACTTCGTGAAGTCTGTTTCTTTGCCAGATTAAGGAAGTTCTCCTTCATTATTTTTTCAAATATATTTTCAATTTTTTCTCTTTGTTTTCTCCTTCTGACACCCCTATGATTCAGATGTTTGAATATTTAAGGTTGTCCTGGAGGTTCCTAAGCCTCTCCTCATTTTTTTTGAATTCTGGTTTCTTCATTCTGTTCTGGTTTAATGTTTATTTCTTCCTTCTGCTCCAAACCATTCATTTGAGTCCTGGTTACTTTCCTGTTACTTTTGTCTCCCTGTACCTTTTCTTTTATTTCACTCTGCATAGCCTTCACTTTTTCTTCTATTTTGCAACCATACTCAACCAATTCTATGAGTATCCTAATTACCAGTGTTTTGAACTATGCATCTGATAGGTTGGCTATCTCTTTGTTGTTTAGTTGTATTTTTTCTGGAGCTTTGATCTGTTCTTTCATTTGGGCCATTGTTGTTGGTTTTTTTCTTTTTTCTTTTTTCTTTTTTTTTTTTTTTTGGTCTCGGTGCACCTGTTATGTAGTAAGGGGTGGAGCCTTAGATATTCAAGGAGGCAGAGCCACATCACTGCACTGTGGCGCTGTATGTGGGTAGAGAGGTCCAAGAGGGAACAATGCCAGTTGCTCAGCTCTCTGCCAGCTTTCAGTCACTTCTGCTGCTATGCACAAGTAAACTGGTGCTGATTCCCAGGTGGGTGGGCTTGTGTACATTCTAGGACCCTGTGGGTCTCTCCAGTGAACTCTGTTATGAGCCTGGGAGTTTCTCACACCTCCTCAATCCCCACAGGTTTTCTCAGTCAGAGATTTTGAAGGTTTATTTCCCCACACTGGAACCCTGGGTTGTGTGGTTTGTCTTGCTTCCCAGTTGTTCCCACAGGTTTTTCTGCATGCAAATGTGGGACGGCTCACTGCACCAGCGACTTCCTCACCCCATCCATCATTGCTGCCTTGCCTGGCCCAGTTCTCCAGCCACCACCTTGCCCCAAGTTCTGTGCACCCCAGCTGCCCATTTCTGCCCCTCCTACTGGTCTGGTTGAATATTTCTTCTTTAACTCCTTGTTTGTCAGACTTCCTTACAGTTTGATTTTCTGGCAGTTCTGGTTGTTTTTGTTTTTAAATTTGTTGTTGTCCTTCTTTCGGTTGTGCAAGGAGGCAAAGTTTATCTACCTACACCTCCATCTTGGCCAAAAGTCTTCACTGAGCTGCCTTTTCATTTCTTGATGATATCCTTTGAAGTAAAAAAGCTTTTAATTTTAGTGAAGTCAGTTTATCTATTCTTTTCTTTGGTTGTTTGTGCTTTTGGTATTAAATCTAAGAAATCCTACACTGACCAAGACAGATAAGCCCCTTCTCCTCAAAGGTGTGTATCTGTTGGGAGATGCAGACAGTAATACCAAGTACATAAAATGATTGTAAACTATGATAAACATGTGAGAAGAAAAAGCAGGGTGATGTAATAGAGTGGCAGGGTTGTGCCGAATGGTGTGCTTTAGGTATTATCTGAGTAGGTAATATTTGAGTTGAGATGTAAATTATGAAAAAAGCCAGCTATGCAAAGAACCTGGCAATAGTGCTTTAGACATCAGGAGCAGTAGTTAAATGGGAGGGAGGTGCCGGAGTATTGGGGGAGTGGGCTGGGATGGGAGTAAAGGACAGAAAACTGTACTTGAACAACAATTAAAATAGTTAAATTTAAATTTAAAAAAAATTAAAAAATAAGTGGATAAAAAGGAAAAAAAGAAAGCTCCTGACAAGGGCATTTTTGAATAACGTAGCTGGGACAAAAGGGGTATGGAAAGTAGAAGGGAATGAGATCAGAGAGATAAACAGAGCCCAGATCACAAAAAGTCAAGGAGGCCATGGTGAGGAGGGTAGCCTGTATTCCAAGTCTTTGAAGGTGTTAAGCAAGCAATTACACTTACATTCAAAAAGTTTCCCAGCTGTGTCAAGAAGGATGCAACAGGGCAGGGACAGCAGCAGAGAAAGCAGTGGAGGCATTGCTGGCAGTGAGAGTGGCAGTGAAGAGAAGTGGTACAGTGCTGGCAGATCTGAGAGGTAGGACTGGCAGGACATGGGGAAGAGGGAGGAGGACATTAGGTTGGGAACTTCAGCGACCAAGTGAACGGGTGGTCATGTCACTGTCTGGGTTGCAGATCGCTGTGAACAGACCTGAGCCATCTACTTAGCCATAAAGGTACTGCAGTCAGGAATTATAAGTGGAAAGCCCACTGAAAATTTGAGCTCTCACAAGTGTAAACATGAAGCAATTTTATGAAAAAAGAAAATTAAAGGCTCTTACAAAAAAAAAAAAAGGAAAGGTGCAGGACCACTGTCTTCCCAGTCCCCTGATATGGCATGGAAGGGTACTAGTTACTTTTAAGGACTGCTTCGTAAACTGCTTCCTTGCAATGTTTTGTTCATATTTTAATAAAGTTCAGATATTTTTAATTGAGAAAGAAGTACAGCCCTCTGGGTAATATTGCAACCATGTAGAGAGCAGGTAATTAAAATTTTCCACATGTATAATTGCACTCAAACAATTTTGAATGAATCATTTTAAACCTACAAATGTCATTATGTGCATCTTTAAACAAACCAACAAATAAAAAAGATGCGCATAACAGGCTCTATGGCTCCAAAAACAAAGTCTGAGCTTATCGAAGAATGGTTATTTTTATAAAGAAAGAAAAAACAATTAATTATAAATGGAGATATTCTCTTCAGGAGAAAAATATATAACTCTATAGGAAAAAATTGTAAAATTTACATATAACTTTTGAGTTTCATTTTCACATTTCCATTTTTGAAAATCAAAACTGAATTATAGGAGAATAATTTTAAAGGTATTTTAGGCCATGGGATAGTGTGAGAAAATTTTATCCTTTAATTGTCAAGCTATTTAATTTGGATAATGAAAAAGGATGAGTTTCATTGCCTTCCTGACGAACTGGAGCTCAGTATTGGAGTGGGGCATATTTATCATCATATTTTTTAAAGTAATGAAAGTTCACTACTCTGTGCAATTTGTGCTCTACAAAGTTAGAGAAAAGTGAATTTGTAAATTATTTTCGAATTTTAAAACCACTGTTCCATTAGACAAAGTTCACCATTTTCTATGCTGTTTAATGCTTTTTGTTCAAAGGGAAGCCATCTGTCTTTCTTTGAATTTGCCACTGGGGTATGCCTTTGCAGCTGTCTTTTCAACAATACTCCATTGTTTAAAGAATTCCTAAATGCCTTTTTGACCCCTGACTTGCTCTTGCTACAACAATACTGCATTGTTGCAAAACACCTGCTTCAGGGTCAGGTTGCCCTGTGTATTATACATGTGCTTATTGCTCTGGTACAGGTTCACTTCGGGGTGACTGCCCCTCCTGACACCCGAGGTCCCCACTGGTATCATCTGCCCTGGGCCATCTGGTATACAGCCTTCCCCTTTGCCACCTTCAGGGACTTCCTCAAACAGACCTATGTGTCAAGTATATCTACATTTTCATTTTTCAAAACCAAGAAGTCAAGAGCAGTGGACTCCCATGTTCAGAGCACCAGCTCAAATCAGACAGACCTAGATTTGAGTCCTGGTTGGCTCCTTACTTAAGTGACCTTGGTTACATTTCTTAACCTATCTGAGCCTCAATAATTAGAAATGTAACCAGCATACCTATCATGCTGAAGCAAATGAAACCTTTTCCAATTTAATAAAATCCCAGAAACTAGTTCTAGGTAGTATTTGGTAAGTGCTGGCTATGTGTGCCCTTTCTCCTCTGTTACAGTTGAAGGAAGTACTAACATCAGAATGAATTGACAGGCCACTTCTGCCAGGTAACACATGGCATTTTCTCAGGGATATATCGAAGAGAGAAAAATATTCAGAAGCAGGACATGATGTCTCTCCAGTCATTTCCCAGAGACCAGCCTCTCTGTGCCTCCCATGTTCCCAGAGCTCAGCTGTAGATGGGAGCTTCAGGGTTGACAGGGTGAATTGTACCTGGACAGGACTAGAAGCATTTCATAAACCATCATACTAACTATGGTAAGAAAGTTCTGTTTATTGAAATGAATACTCCTACCAATTAACCTTTGGAAAAGGGTAGTATTTGATGTTTTCTCAAAACTGCACTCTTTCCTTTTCTCTGAAAAAACAAGGTCATTATCTGTTTTACCTGTCAGTATACTTCTGGGTATATTACTGAAGATATAGAATTTTGTAATCAAATAACATTTGTACTACCAGTAAAAGTATTCACATTAAGCATATAAATTTCTCAAGTGGAACTTCCTCCTAGCTCTCTGTCTTCTTTTTGAACATTTTTCAGTCCAAACTCCTGTTCATGCTACCAAATGGTTTGTTCCTTTCACTTTCTTTGTACTAGTGTCTAATTTAGTTGTTGACCAAAGCAAAGGTGGTCTAGAGTAGAGGCATGTTAAAATAATTTAAAATGGAATTATGGTCCAAAATTCGGGCAATGATAGGGAATTGTAAAAGCCATTAGAATATTTTGATATCTTCATTTCTAAGCAGGTAGGTATGCAAAAAATATGCTAGTTATTCTGTCAAGGAACAATTTCAAGTTCTCAAAAATTTCAGAAATTGTAGATAGAAAGACTTGACAAAAATCAAGAGACTATCAGAAGTATGAGTCAGTGAAAATGCATTGGCTGTTTAGCCAACACACTCTCAGCATTTCACTGTCAGTTCTCCAGTGTTCTAACACATCCTGCTAGTCGAGTGTTTATTGAAGAAACAAAACCTTTGTCAGAGACATTTCGGTGGTGGCATTGGCGCTTGTTAAGCCTTGGGTCCATGAATGCCATTAACATAAAACATTACCTAGATTTGGACCAGCTGGTTCTTTCTAGTAGCCTGACTCCTGATTTATGCTGTGTACATTGCATCCCTTAAGTTTAGTGAAGATTTTCAAGTTGTACTGTGATTTGGTCTTTAAGTTTTGATTTATATCTTTGCAGAGTGAAACACATGCTGAAAGCTACCATATATTTTGAAGGAGTTATGTCCTCGAGTATGCGTCCCTTACAGCTCACTTTGTGGCCTCTGTCTTCTCTTCATTCTTATTGTCAGTGGGCCTGCACCCCAGCGAATCAGAACCAACTCTTGTGTGGGGTGTGTAGCTCAGGAATTTGAAACAAGTCTTCAAGGAGTGCTAGTTGTTGAAGAGATGCCCTGAGACACTAATTTACCATCAGCTATTATTAAAATGTGAGGGTAGAAATTAAACACTGTCTGCAAATAGCAATGGAGAGGAGATTAATCTTCAAATCAAATGCCAATTAGAGTTTAAAATTAGCTTTGGAAAATGGACTTACTTTTTTTGCTGTCATTCTGGGACTCAAAAAACTTCCAAAACTTTCTAATTACAGCTTCAAAACTCTTAATAATAAATACCAGTGATACCCAACCCCCTGCTACATTTACAAAATGCTTTCCCCCCCACTAAGACAGCCCAGAGTAATGCCAATGATTACTCACTTCCCAGGATCTACTGTTTTTTTTTGTCTTACACTTTCATGCTCTCACTGGTCATGGAGAAGTATGCATATCATACACATATACTTTGATGAAGTTTCACAAGCTAAACAAGCTGTGTGACCATCACCCGGATCAAGAAACAGAAAAATACCAACACCCCAGAAGCCCAATTGCACTCCCTTCCTGTCACTGTCCCTCACCCCCAAAACTAGTTTCCAATGTACACTCTCTCGTATCAGATTTCTCTCACTCAGCATTTTATTTGTGAGATTCAATATATCACTTATTTCATTGTTTTTAGTGTTTTACTGTGTGACTGTTACACTACTTATTTATCCATTCTACTGTTCATGGGCATTTGCATAGTTTACATTTGGGAATTCTTAAGAATATCTTTCTGTAGAATCTTTGATTTTTCATAAAATTTGAGCAAGGGAAGTGGAAGCCATTTGGTCTTAATTAGATTTTAGGTATTTTTGCCCTTAACTTTCGAAACCCAGCTGAGAAACCATCTTATTCATGAAGCCTTGACCGATCCTATAAATGGCCTCTCGGGTATGCCAAATACACCAGACTCTTTGGTATATTTCCCTTTTTTCACATTGTCTTTTGTATTTGCTTGTAACAGCCACCATCCCCTTTGAGTGTTGCTGTAACTTAAAGGAATACAGAGTCAGGGATTGCTTAGTAGACCTTTTATTAAGAGTTTTTACAACAGGATGTTCCCAGGTATCATGCATTGTCATAGTGCAAACCTGATTTAGAAGGAGAGTCTCTGAGAGTTTATGGGCTCTAGAATAAGAATAACAACCCACTTTCCTCCCAGTTCTATTACACTCTCATCTATGTAGAAGAGAATGAGTTTCTCCATTTGATCTTGCTAATGGCTCTGTCTCATTTTGACTCTATACCACCATTGTAAACTTAGCCTTGTTTGTGTCAGCCACAGTTCCTGTCTGAGGCTTGCAAAAGTCTGTAGGCTGGTATTTGATTGATTAAGCAAGTCTGTCTTAAAATCTTAAGAAGGGAGATTAGGTAAGGGCATCTAGTTGAAAGGTTGTTTTTGTTTGTTGTGTTTTATCATTTTGCTGGAGTTACTAGTTTTCCTTTTAATCATTATCAGGGTTCTGCTTGATTATTAATACAGTACCTCAATATATTCTACCTTACTTAATGCTCATTTCTTGGTAGCCTAACTTGCCCTACTAGATTGTAAAGCTTGTGAGAGCAGAGGCCACATCTTGTGTTTGTACCTTCACTGTCTTAGGCTCCTAATGGCTGAAGAAAGATCAATGAAACAAAAGGCTTGAGTGGCTTCCCGATGGAAGAGCTTGCCTGGAATCTGAGCACAGTCGAATTTCCTGGACCTGAGCCCGTTGCCTTGTTCCAAGAATATCTGATCAATAAAGTCTCCCTTCTTCCCTACAAGGATATTTTTAGATGAAACTGGGTTATAAGTAGCATTTTGAGCCTCGCACAGATAGAATTACATAAAGCACTTTGCCTCTCAGCAGTTGCATAATTTAGTTAAATGACATCTTGTGCCAGAATTTACTTTAAAGTAAAGACTTTATTACAAACCTTTGTATAAAAAAATAATGAATAATTTAGCCTTTCTGGTGGTTTAGGTATGATTTAAGAGATTGCAGATTATGAATGTATCAAGGTACTAAGTTAATTACCTATCTCTGCCACCAGTTGCTCTACTCATGACCCTGGAGAAAGTCACCTCTTTCACTCAGCTCATTTTTGGCTGCCCTTCCAGGCTGTAGTCAGACTCTGTTACTACTGTTGTATGAAATAAAATCATGGGAATACAGAGTTCTTAGCAAATTTAGCACCAACAGTGTCTGGCACATAATAGGGTCTCAGTAAGTACTTGTGAAATAAACTAATGAATGAACCAATCAGTCCATTTCCACCACAGCAGATTATGGCAGTGTTCCAGCCAGCTATTATTTGCCCAGCTGCTGCTTCAACCAAGTCAGCGGTGGAGAGAATTCACTCACTCTGAAGGCCACTAACTCCATTTGTCAATAAATTTAATTACTATTGAATGCCACTGTAAACTTCTATAAGGCTTTTCCTAATTTTTGTGGGCAGTTACCATATTTTGCTGTGTATAATGTGCACCCGTGTTTTTGTGTGCATTAAACATGGGATTATTATTCCCATGGTAAGGAATCATTATACCCATGTATAATGTGCTTCCTTATTTTTCCCTCAAAATTTGGGCAAAATAGTGTGCATTATACCCAGTAAAATACAGTGGTCATTTCTGTGCTGATTTCTCAAGCATCTTAGACATATCTCTGTTGTAGTGTTGATAACAGCACATTTCAGAATAATTGTTATGCCTCCCTTTCTAGACTATGAGCTCCTTGAGGACAGATATGTGTCCTGTTTTTTGTGCTCCCAGCTCCTAATATAGTATGGAATGGATGAAAGACTTGACAGAGGGGAAAAGAGAAAAGAATAATGTTGTAATAACAGGAGCATAAGTATTGATTGCCAACTCAGTGGTCTCCTACTACAATTGTGCTCACCCTAGGAGATGTGTCCAAAACAATCCACTTGGCTTCAGGAGCAAAATTTTAAACTATTTCTTTTTTAAGCCTAATTATCTTTTTTATTGTTCTTCAAATACAGTTGTTCCCATTTTCCCCTCACCACTCCCTGCCCATCCCAGCCATCCCCACCTCCCTCCCCTGATCCTATGCCACCCTTGGTTTTGCCCATGTGTCCTTATTAATTATGCTGATGTATGTTAAAAATCACTCAAATTGGCTTGCAAAAGTTAAACATTTTCAGAAATTTTGTGACCTGACTGGTGTTAGTAGCTTTTTAAAAATTTTTATTTAGTTATTTTTTAAGTAGTTTTCTGTCTGTTTCTCCCATCCAAGCCCACCCTGCCCCGTGCTCTCCACCTCCCTCCCATTTCCACCCCCCTTAGTTCTTGTCCCTGTGTCCTTCCTTTGTTCCTCCAAACCCCTCCCTTTTTTCCCCTTAAATTCCCTTCCCTCTCCCCTCTGGTCACTGTCCCCTTGTTCTCTATTTCAGTGTCTTTGTTTTTATTCTGCTTGCTTGCTTGTTTTGTTGTTTAGCTTCCTGTTAAAGGTGAGATCATACGGTATTTGTCTTTCAACACCTGCCCTATTTCACTCAGCACAGACTTACACCATACACAAAAATAAATTCAAGGTGGATAAAAGACTTAAATATAAGCCATGACACCATTAAGTCCTAGAGGAGAACATTGGCAAGAAAATCTCAGATATTCCACGCAGCAACATTTTTACCGATATGTCCCCTAGAGCAAGGAATATAAAGGAAAGAATAAACAAATGGGATCTCATCAAAATAAAAAGCTTCTGCATGGCCAAAGAAAACAGTATTAAATTAAAAAGACAACCAACTGTATGGGAAAACATATTTGCCAATGATACCTCAGACAAAGGTTTAATCTCCAAAATATACAAAGAACTTACACAACTCCACTCTAAGAAGACAACTAACCCAATTAAAAAAATGGGAAAAGGACTTGAACAGACACTTCTCCAAGGAGGACATACAGAATATCCAGAGACACATGAAGAGATGCTCAATATCATTAGCTATCAGAGAGATGCAAATTAAAACCACAATGAGATACCACTTTACACAGGTCAGGATGGCTATCATAAACAAAGCAACAAACAACAAATGTTGGAGAGGTTGTGGGGAAAAGGGGACCTTAGTTCACTGTTGGTGGGATTGCAGACTGGTACAACCATTATGGAAAACAGTATGGAATTTTCTCAGAAAAATAAAAATCAACCTGCCTTTTGACCCAGCAATTCCACTGCTAGGATTATATCCTAAGAATCCTAAAACATCAATTTCAAAGAACCTATGCACCACAATGTTCATAGCAGCACAATTTACAATAGCCAAGAGTTATACATACTATTTTAATGTAGTTGTACATATGTTTAATTTAAAAATGATCATATGTTGGAAAGTATGTACTTAAACACTTTCTGATAAAAGAACAAATCATAAGTTTGAAGAACCTTAGTTTGTCAGGACTATGCTAAGCATTTGATATACATCCTTTCATTTAGTCTACCAAAAGCTCCGTGAGGTATAGACTATGGTTTTATTTTACAAGTGAAGAAACAAGGCACAGAGAGGTTAGGCAATTTGCCCTGTCACATACAGCAGGTGAGTGGAGGAACTAGGGCCCAGACTCCATCTGTCTGGCTGCACCAGTGCCCCATTGTCCCTTGGTTTTCCATCTGGCACCTGTGATGTACCTCAAGCACAGTACAGGCTTATGGATTAAATAAATAAATTGAATGGATGGATTAATCATACATCATGTCAAGGCTTTCTTAAGTAAATTATAAAAATGAAAATGAGATTTTCGTTTTTATTATAAAAGCATGTATTGGTAATGACAAGCCAAATAATATACCTATTTAGCACAGAACATTTACCTCCATTTCTTGACAGAAGAAGAACAGTAAGTTGCTTGATCACTGTTGAGCCCAAAGTCAAGTGACTGGTCTCATTTCACACCTGATTACTACTTTTTTATTGAGATATAATTTATATTCCATAAATTCACCCTTTAAAAGTATACAATTAAGGAATTTTTAGTGTGCTCCCAAAATTCTGTAACCATCAGCACAACCTAATTTCAGAACATTAATATCACCCCAAAAAGAAACCCTATACCCATTAACAGTCACCCTCCGTTCCACAAATCTGGTTTCTGTCTCTGGATTTCCATATTCTGGACATTTCATATAAATGGAATCATATCATCTGTGACCTTTTTTCTCTGGCTTCTTTCACTTAATATAGTGTTTCCAAGGTTCATCCGTACTGTAACATATATCAGTACTTCGTTACTTTTTACAGCTAAATTATATTTCATTATATGGATAAACAAAAACTAATTCATCCATTGATGGACATGTGGTTGTTTCCACTTTTTGGCTATTATGAATAATGCTGCTATGAACATTCATTTACAAGTTTTTATATGAACATGTATTCTTTTCAGTTCTCTTGGCTCTATACCTAAGAGCAAATTGCTGGGCCACATGGCCCATATTTAATATTCTGAGGAACCACCAAGCTGTTTTCCAAAGTGGCTGCACCGTTTTATGTTCCCACCAGCAGTGTATGGGAATTCCAATTTCTCCGTGTCCTTGCCGACACTTGTTATCTTTCATATGATGGTATTGTTACCGAACAAGAGGAGGTCCAAGGGAGGGGCAATACAATATTTGGCCCACCTAGGGATGCCCAAAACTGCTGTACAACAGGGGCCCCTCCCAAAAACCAAAATACTAAAATCTACTGGGCCCTTCTGTCCGCCGCCAATTGGAAACACATCTCTTAATGCCAGAGATTTGTGAAAAGGAAACAAAATGTTTATTTAATGCTATTTAGGCCTAATGCCACCACTAAAATATCAAAGTCCTTTAGGTTATACACCTACACCCACACAGCGCTCCCTTCCCTCTGTCCCAACTCCGGGTACCGTAAATCAGGAAAAGAGCACACGTCTGTGTTGCAGGCCGCTGGCACCATCAGCTGTGTCACTGTGCAGGCAGGATCTCGAGTTAATCCAAAGTACTGTGGTACCCTCTCATAGTCCACTGGCAAGAGTCCTTTGTACCCAGTTCCAGTCAAAGTCTCTGTTGCTTTTCAGGCCCCGCAGCCAAAGGGGGCACCCCAAAGCCGCGTGGGCCTCTTCTACCAAAGCTGCAGGAGTCCGCACTCCACCAAAAGCATGTGGCTGTCTTCTTCACCTGGCTGCAGGGATCTCCATTCTGGCAAAGCTGCGTGGTTTTTCCCTTTCACCTGGGAAAGAGGGGTTCCACACTCTGCCAAAACCACGTGGCTCCCTCTTTCACCTCACCAACAGGGGGTCCTCACTCTGCTGAAACCGCGTGGCTCTCTCTCATCTGGCCAAGCGGGGACCCTTCATGTCCTGGAGCCAGTCTTTTCCAAGCTCCCACACAGCGGCCCTTCCACTCAGGGGCGCAGCCCTTAGTTACATCCTGAGTCCAAGCCCTCCTCACTCAGGAGAGCAGCTCATAGATCCCATCTTGAGTCCCAGCTACTCCCTTCTCCTTCCTCCTTGGCCCCAAACTTGGCCACTGCTATTTAACATATCTATGAAACCAGTTAAAGGTTATAGATATGTTAAATAACCATTCTTCCGGAGGTTAGCTCCAAAACTGTTGCTATGCAAAATAGCTCTCAATGGCCTGGCTCCATTCTTTCTTCCCCCTGTGGGGGGGGGTGAGGACATCTTATATGTCTCTCCAATATTTCTATACACTTTGAATTCTGGACACCATTCCAAATCTTTTTTTGGGGGGCCCCCTGTCTGCACCCTGTATCAATTCCCTCCTTTCAGATATACACGTTCTTTATAATCATATAAAGGAAAATGGACGCAGATCTCATCTTCTTGTAACTGCTTCGAGCTGAAAATGGACGCTGTCCTACGTACTCCGGGGTCAGGGCTGCCCTGAAAGGGGAGGGGGGGTGCAGCACGGAGGGAGTCCTTCCTGTAAGGGGAAAGACCTTACAGGGTCCTGGTCAGTTGGCTGTCACCTGGACGTCGTAGGCTTGGTGTCCAAAAGCTGGCATTACTGGACTGTTGGCATTCCGGTCAGGTCATATTCTGGAGGTGACAGATTAGGCAAGAAATTGGAAGCACAATTAAATCATAACCATTAATTGACAAAGGCAGACACTCCAGTAAAGAATGGCTTATCCAGTGGAAGGTGTACAAGGCATGCTACACCTATCTAAAAACTCTTGTGCTCCACTATACTTCACTCAGGCTGAGGGGAATACATTAAGATTTCCCTCCTTTCAGATTTCTGCGCCCTTTCTGCCCAAGCCATCGAGACAGAAAAGGGAAAATCAGTTTCAAGTGAAGCCCACAGACTGCCCCAGCCCTTTACCAACCCAACTACTTAGTTCAGCCAAACCGTTGAGTCTCAGGGGGGCGATGACGAAGATGGGCTCCTTAAGTGAGGCCTATATTGCAACCAATCACTCACAGGCATAGGCATGTCATAGGCATACACTCTATGAAAACAGAACGCACAGGTTAATTCACACAACAATCCCCAAACCAGTCTCTGCGCTGTGAGACTGTCTTTTGGGAAGACATTCCATTGCAAGATCCTTTGCACCTGTAAATTGTACATTTTCGGTAACATCACAAACCTGGTTTCAACTTTCAAATGAAAACAAACTTTCAAGACAATTAGCTGCGCCATTCTGATGTCCAATACTGAGCATTGTGATTTTCCTTGAATTATAATTTTTCTCCTTAAGATCACCCTCACTGTTATTACAGGGACTACTTTGGGTCCCGCTTTTGATTTTGACTGTTCGTTTGCATAAACACACCAAGAGCAGCCTGGATCACTTATGATCCCTAAGTCTACTTTGCTGGAACTGACACAGGGAACCCTCAGATTGACTTCTCAGTTCGCCCCTCAGGGCACAAACGCAGAGCCACACACCTGCCATCTGGCTTTGCCTGTACCAGTTGTTTCACTCAAGTCCTTGAGCCTCCATTGTGCCTACAGGTTCCTTTTAGCCATCTTTCAGGAAAGCAACCTTCGTTCCTTCCCTAGAAATATTGGCACGAACCGCACAACCAACTAAAGTACCAGGCTTTTCTCGTGGGCTTTCGCTAGCTTCACAGGTCAATCCCAGTTCCTCAGGGCTTTCTGGTAACGACCAGAACCCATACATGCCTCCTTCAGGCGTGACATTCCAGTCAAAGTCCTGGTTAAAAAACCCACTATTAAAGACTGGTCTTACTGGTTTTATGCAAAGAAACCTTATGTCATCACTCATTCCTTTAGAATGCCAAATTCTGGAGAGATTAGTTAGGGAGAAAAATACAAAGCATAATGGAAAATCCTTTTCTTTGTTCACTTTCTTACAGAGTATGAAGTTTTAACCTTTCTTGGAATCCTCAATTTCCTTTTCAGAGCAGATACAGAGCAAAATCTGAAACACAGTGTTCCGAAACAATACAGGTAGAGACATTCTCTCGCACCAATGCGTCCACTGGTGCCTCACAGAGACGTGCTCCTTCAGGCCCGGTCTCTTGGCGGAGACATGCTGCTTTGCCTCAGGCTGAAGAACTCATCAGCCCCAAATGACCCTGGGTCCTGGGTGGCAAAAGCATTCTCCCCAACCGGTTACAGGTGACCTTTCTTAGGTCTTCAGGTATACAGGGTTTCTGATCAGAAGCAAAACCAATGGCAGAGACATGCTCTTTGCCTCAGGCTGATACACTCATCAGCCCCAAATGACCCTTCCGGGGTCCCAGGTGGCAAAGGCATTCTCCCCAACCGGCTACAGTGACCTTCAATAGGTCTTACAATACACAGGGTTTCTGATCAGAAACAAAACCAATGGCAGAGAATTGCTCTCTTCTAATCCGGTCTCATGGCGGAGACATGCTGCTTTGCCTCAGGCTGATACACTCATCAGCCACAATTGACCCTTCCTGGGTCCCTGGTGGCAAAAGCACTCTCCCCAACCGGCTACAGGTGACCTTAAACAGGTCTTCAGGTACACAGGGTTTCTGATCAGATGCAAAACCAATGGCAGAGACTTGCTCTCTTCCAATCCGGTCTCGTGGCAGAGACATGTTGCTTTGCCTCAGGCTGAAACACTTATCAGCCCCAAATGACCCTTCCTGGGTCCGGGGTGGCAAAGGCATTCTCCCCAACCGGTTACAGGTGACCTTTCCTAGGTCTTCAGATACAGGTTTGGAGACATGCTCCTTCAGGCCCGGTCTCATGGCAGAGACATGCCGCTTTGCCTCAGGCTGAAACGCTTGTCAGCCCCAAATGACCCTTCCTGGGTCCCGGGTGCAAAGGCATTCTCCCCAACCGGCTACAGTGACCTTCACTAGGTCTTACAATACAGGTTTCTGATCAGAAACAGAACTACATGTGAGAAACTTGCTTTTCCCATGAAACCAGGAAACAAGTAGTTGAGGTTTCCTTTATTCCAGGTTTAAAACTTTCATATTCTTTATACATATTTCTACTCATCTAGATTTAACCATCACTCTCTTTTAATCTTGGTCCCTTTCCCACACTGGGAAGGACTATACTTCAACTCAGTAGTTAAACTCAGTATGTGGCAGCTAAAAGTTCATAGCACTACAGGTACCTTCCACTAAAAGTCCCTAGATTCACAGGGACATTTTGCACCTTTCTGAAACTTAGACCTTGCAAATACCATATAAAGCAGATGGTCACTCTTGGACCTCAGTTCATGACCTTCAAAACCAGAGCCATTACTATCAGAACCAGTTACACAGAGAACCTGACTGCTGCAGTGCCCACACAGCAGCAGCATACAGACCATAAATCAGAAGAGAAGTCTTATCCAGTTCCAAGATGGCGGCGCCCATACACGTGGGGTCATCCAACATGGCGGCACCCATGCAAGCAGGGTCATCCAAGATGGCGATGCCCATGCATGCTCTGTCCTCCATGGTGGGGCACTCACGTGGCTCATCCATTTTACCCAAAATGGCAGCACCCCGACTCTGGTTCCACCCACCTGGGAAGGTTCCAAGACTCCGGTTTCAGGAGCCCTGGAAGCCCCTAAGGCCCCTTCCACCAGCGGGCAAGGGGGCACCACAAAGCCACCCTCTACCCAGTGGGGGTGGTGCACTGAGGCTGCAGTCACCAATGCAGGTGGAGAGCAGGCTCCGTTTTCGGGAGCCAAAGAGGCTCCTGGCAACCCCTGCTGCAGTGGGTGAGCAGAGCCCTCTCGCAGAGGCTGCGAATCCGTGGTGGAGACTTCTCCCACTTGCAGGGCAGGAGAAGCCGCAGTGGGCCTCACCTCCCCAGAAAGCAGTGTCACCACGGGAGTTACCGCTGTCTGGGGTCCCTCATTCCCTGGGTTCAGAACATTGATGAGGTTTCTTTCCTCATCATCTCTCTCCTCCTGTGATCTACTATCAGGGAGGGGTTCTAAGACCCCTTTCTCCTTCTGAACCATTACATGCTTCTCTGTAGAGCTACTCACACAGTTCCAACAAAGAAAACAAAGGCTCAGAGCAAAAAGAATACAGGTGGCGAAAAGACCAGGTATTTCCCCTGCTGTCGCCCACAATTCCAGCTCCATCATTGCAAAAGAGCAGTCAGAAACCAAGTTTTCAACCCAAAACACTTTCACATCTCTGTTCCCTTCTCACTTCGTTTCCTTTTCACCTTTCCAGGCGTGATTAGGCGGCCGATGCCCTCAAGAGCGCAGAGAAATGCTCAGAGACTGGGAAAATTCCAAAGCCTCACTCTCTCGCACCTGAGGGGGTCGGTCTGCCACGGACAATTATCGTCCCGGCGGAGTCGCCAAAAACTGTTACCGAACAACAGGAGGTCCGTGGGAGGGGCAATACAATATTTGGCCCACCTAGGGATGCCCAAAACTGCTGTACAACAGGGGCCCCTCCCAAAAACCAAAATACTAAAATCTACTGGGCCCTTCTGTCCGCCGCCAATTGGAAACACATCTCTTAATGCCAGAGATTTGTGAAAAGGAAACAAAATGTTTATTTAATGCTATTTAGGCCTAATGCCACCACTAAAATATCAAAGTCCTTTAGGTTATACACCTACACCCACACAGCGCTCCCTTCCCTCTGTCCCAACTCCGGGTACCGTAAATCAGGAAAAGAGCACACGTCTGTGTTGCAGGCCGCTGGCACCATCAGCTGTGTCACTGTGCAGGCAGGATCTCGAGTTAATCCAAAGTACTGTGGTACCCTCTCATAGTCCACTGGCAAGAGTCCTTTGTACCCAGTTCCAGTCAAAGTCTCTGTTGCTTTTCAGGCCCCGCAGCCAAAGGGGGCACCCCAAAGCCGCGTGGGCCTCTTCTACCAAAGCTGCAGGAGTCCGCACTCCACCAAAAGCATGTGGCTGTCTTCTTCACCTGGCTGCAGGGATCTCCATTCTGGCAAAGCTGCGTGGTTTTTCCCTTTCACCTGGGAAAGAGGGGTTCCACACTCTGCCAAAACCACGTGGCTCCCTCTTTCACCTCACCAACAGGGGGTCCTCACTCTGCTGAAACCGCGTGGCTCTCTCTCATCTGGCCAAGCGGGGACCCTTCATGTCCTGGAGCCAGTCTTTTCCAAGCTCCCACACAGCGGCCCTTCCACTCAGGGGCGCAGCCCTTAGTTACATCCTGAGTCCAAGCCCTCCTCACTCAGGAGAGCAGCTCATAGATCCCATCTTGAGTCCCAGCTACTCCCCTTCTCCTTCCTCCTTGGCCCCAAACTTGGCCACTGCTATTTAACATATCTATGAAACCAGTTAAAGGTTATAGATATGTTAAATAACCATTCTTCCGGAGGTTAGCTCCAAAACTGTTGCTATGCAAAATAGCTCTCAATGGCCTGGCTCCATTCTTTCTTCCCCCTGTGGGGGGGGGTGAGGACATCTTATATGTCTCTCCAATATTTCTATACACTTTGAATTCTGGACACCTTTCTAAATCTTTTTTTGGGGGGCCCCCCTGTCTGCACCCTGTATCAGTATCTCATTGTGATTTTGGTTTCTATTTCACTAATAATGGTAATGTTGAGCATCTCTTCTTGTGTTTGTTGCTCTCCCAACTATTTCTTTTGAATTTCAATTATTTCTATTCCTTTTTTTTCATTTTTCATGTTTTTCTTTGGAATATAAATTTTGTTCATCTTCTTGTGATATCTGTTTTGTTCCAAGAACTCTCAAAGCATATTAAATACTCCTGAACTCTCCTGTTAGAGATTGCATGGTCTCTCAGAGTGCCAAGCTGCTTGGAGCCATGAACTATAAGCATTCAAGTGAGTTTCCATTGGCAACTTTCCAGAAAATCTCCACATCACATTATCAGATCATATGCTTTCACAACCTCCAAATTATGATGATGATAATGCTCTATTAAAAAGCTTTTAATGTCATAGAAATGCCAAGATTTTTTCAAAATTATACTGTTTTAACTTCCTATATTCCTGTGAGGCAAAAGAGAAGAGAAAGCAGGCTCTGTCTCAGAGGGTCCACTGAGAAGTAAGCATAGAGATTATAGTATCTAAAAACTTTTAGTGTTTCGTGGCAAAAAACTTTTTAAGTACAACTAATTTCATATGTGTACAAGAAAATTTCAAGATTGTCTTTAACTTATATTCCAGTCCTGAGCTAAATCATAAAGCTCATTTACAATGCTGACATTTTAGTAATATTGAAATTAACATTTGTTATCAAATTTGGTTTAGTCCAGAGGAAAAGGAACAGTTTTAAGAATTCCATATGCCAATTTCTTCCCTGTACAGTGAAATAATATTTATATTAGCCTCTAAAGATTTGTAGTACTATTCTTGGGTGGAAAATGTGCCTGAAAGATTACGTATATATGATAAAGTCCATATCAATAAAAGTGTTTATTATAGCTGTAAGGTCTTTCTGGCCTTCAGACCTTACCTGTTCCACCTTGAGTTCATATTTTATTTGATGGCTTGAACATTAGTCATTCCCAGTCTTACTGTAAGTTGAGTGGATTTGGTCATAATGTTGACAAGGATGAAATTCATCAAGTTTCTTGTAAAGTGGACATTTTTATGGGAAATGAGTTTTCTTTTTAACACAAACTACCTTGAGTTTTTGTTTATTTCATCATCCTCAGATACTAGCTGAGCATCAGATGTGGGAAGTACAGTGGGAGTAAGTCAAGGCACTTCCTTTGTAGAGCTGACAGACCACCTGTGAACGCAAAGCCAGTTACTCACTGCAGTTGTGAGAGATGCTAAAAATGAACACTTTAAGCATTGATGCAAGCCTATAATGTGGAAGAACTGACCCAGTTTGTGGTTGTCAGAAAAGGCTTCTGCACGGTTGTAACATAATTAGGGACCTAAAAAACACCTAGGAGTTAGCCAGAAGATATGGCATCAGAGACTAGCATGGGTACAGGCACTAGAACAGGCATGAGTCTGATGCTTTGTTTAGAGAATCATAGTGAAGCACAGTATGGCTGATGGGTCAGGAACAAAAAGACAGGTGGGTGGGATAGGCATCATATAAAGGCATATTAAGGGTGTGGCTGTGGTCTCTGTCACTGGGGAACCAGTGAAAGGATAGGGCTGTGGAGTAGCATTCATTGGTAGCTATAAAATTAAGAAAGGCCAAGTGACCCTTTGCTCTGTCACTTTTTTCCTCTCTTGGTTAGGAGTATGACTGGAGAAACTATCAGCCCAGCCAGATGAGTGAATCCGAGTTGCAAATGCTGGCAAGCCTACGGCGGCAGCAGAACGAAGACCTGGAGGATGCTGGGGTTTCCCATGGCCTGAGCGCATCCCAGGTTGACAACTGTAATGTCAGCATAAGTACCAGCAGTGATGACACAACCACCTGGAACTCCTGCCTGCCACCTGTGAGTCAAAGGCTTTTCACTTTTGTTGATTGCCTTAACGAGGAGCAAGCAGCTTCTTTCTAATGAAGACCAGCCTTGCCTGGGCAAATCAGGGCCAAGATGAGCACGCTCCCCTATCAGAAATACTCAGAGCCCATTCTGAAGTAGTCTTTTAAATGTGAAGGCATTGATCTTTCTTAAATTGTCTTACTTAACATTAGATAATGTATGTTAATTGTGTAGTGATATATAGAACCATACACTGAAAGAATAAAAAAGCCATGGCTGGTGTGGCTCAGTGGATTGAGCTCCAGCCTGTGAACCAAAGGGTTGCTGGTTTGATTCCCAATCTAGGGCACATACCTGGGTTGTGGGCCAGGTCCCCAGTAGGGAGCATGTGAGAGACAACCACACATTAATGTTTCTCTCCCTCTTGTTCTCCCTCCCTTCTCCCTCTCTAAAAAATAAATAAATAAAATATTTTAAAAATAAGAATAAAAAAGAATAATGTTACTATAGATTCTAGGTATCCCATTGCATCCCCAGCTCCTAGTACAGACCCTGGGGTCGATATTTGTTAAATGAACAAAAAGAAAGAGACTATAGATATACTAAGTATTGCTTGGATTTGAGGTAGAAACAAACCCTTTGTAGAAATCCCCAAATACTCACTGCCTCTTGCCTGTGCCTAAGGGCCATAATAGGCACTGCAGATGCTTCTGGGGCTTACATTTGCCCATAGGCTTGCACAGAGAGAGCACTTTTAAACATGGCCGTCATCTTCACTACGCACCTGCAGAGGAGTCGGAGCAGGTCAGACTTCAGGTGAAGAAATTAAATCCTGAGCCCGCGTTCCACACCCAGTCAGTGTTGGATCCCAGAACAGAGCCCAGTGTTTTGACAGTGCATTCTCCACAATGCTGGCCTCAAGGATCTTCTGGCCTAAGTGGAAATACAAAGCAGAAACTTTGACGGAACGGTCCTGTACAGCACAATAAATATAATAAGGCAGAATAATAAAAGTATTAATATAGTAATGGTAAATTATTAAACACCTAGAGACATTTTAAGACATGATTAGGCCAAGGGACATTTACTTACAAGGCCACATTCAACATCAGATCAAATGTATTAAAACAGACTTTCCTCCAATAATACATGTAACTTTTACTATGCAGTTTTTGAAAGGAAATATGAAATTGTGTAACTTTATTCATATTAATATAAAATACTAAAATCAAATATGTAAAGATTGAGTTCAAGCGAAGTTGACAATGGATAACTCATGGTATGAAGTATTTCATTAAATAGTTATTGATTTTAGAATTTCCTCTTGAATTTTAAAGCCAGGTTTTTTCCCAGGCCTCCAGCATCTTTGTGGACCTTCGACATCTCAGAGCCCCTGGCACTAGCCTTACATGTGTTATCTAATTTACTGCTTCCTGCTCTCCCATGTGGAAAGCACTGCTGAAGCACTGCTTTCCCATTTCCAGAGGAGAAAATGCAGACCCTGAGTACAGTGATTCAGAACTAGTGTGGCATGACTCCTGACTCTGAGCTCCTAACCACCACGATATGGTGACTTTTGATGTGGGATTCAGTTGTCAAATGAGTGCTGCCAATGTCCAGCAGAAGGTGGGATTTCTGCTCTGGAGAGGACTTACAAGACTTCACAGAGGAGAAATTCAAATTGGTTCTAAGGACATGGGGTGGGAGGGATGGTGTTCATTTTTCATTAATGTTCTTTCTCCTCATTAAATTGAATGACCAAGCATGCATAATGCTTTCAGTAGCCTTGGTGCCAAAGAATATCCACCCACCCATCAAAAATACCCCTGTGTGCAGAGTATCCTTGCAGCCAGAGCTTAAACATCAGAGTAAGATGCAGATTTTTTGCCATTGTGATTTACAATGGAATTGAAACATTGCCTTTCTTATAAAATATTCCTCAGCAGGCATTTAAACCAAAAGAAAGAAAGAGAACAGTGGCCCCCTGAACAAGCTCATTCTGTTACAAAGTAGCTCGGAGACCAACATTACAAAGGGCAAGCTGAGGCATGATTATTTACGAACTGAAAAGCCTGAACTCTCCGTTGCCCTGGATACAGTGCTCTCATCACTGTCCTGTTCTGGCAAGGACTGAAGTCCTCATGCATGACAACTACTCCTCTCGAAAGGTATACGGCCAAAAATAACATCATTGGTAATGAACTTAATAACCCCCTATTTGACCCAATGAGAAATTGAACACTCTATTTTTTAGAGAAAATAATTGAACAACAGCCTACCTTTTGTATTCATTAGATATGATTATTATTGCATCAAAGTCAGTCTATTTTAATATTGGAACTATCACCAAATGGAATATTGCATTCCTTAATGATCTTCTGCATCTCGTTGCTCCTAGAGAGTTTAAATAGAGCAATTTACGAGGCCCATTGTGGTCTTTCTGAGAGCTCATGCCTTTCTCTTTAGAAATTGTAGCGGGCCTGTGAAAAGGAAACAAAAGCACTCATAACTATATTTATCACAGTAACATTCTGCATTCCTTGTAGCTCAGTGATGGCGCCACCACCCATGCTGCCCTCAAACCAGAAATTTGGAAGATTTCCCTGCTTCTCCCATTTCTTCGTTGTTCACGCCCAGGTGGTCTCCAAGTCCTCCCTTCTTTTTCCTCCTGACCCTCCCTGCCTGTACTATACCCACACTGCTTCAACAGTCTGCTAATGCCTCTGTACCTCCAGTCCAAGCACCACAGCTGGATGGTTCAGAGAATCTGCTCTGGATTCATACCACCAGGGTTCACATCCAAGCTGTGACCTTGGAGAAGCACTTGGGGCTGTATCTAAGACATTGTAAGCATTTAATAAATAAAGTTCAGTTGCAATTTTTATTATCATTGTTATTCACATTAGTATCTTTCTAAAGCCCAGATCTGATTTTATCTTTTCCCCTGCGTAAAGCCTTTTCATAACCCCTCGTTGCCTCTTCAATTTGGCCTACAGGGCCTTCGATGACCTGAGACCTGCCACCCTCTCCAGTTTCATCTCTCACTGCTCCTACCTTTCACTCCATACTTCAGTTCCAGTTGTGATTCCCTAAGTGCACTCTGCACCTAGCCTTGTGCTTTGTACCTGTTTATCCCACGAGACTTGGTTTCAAAGCCGTCTGCAGCCCTTCTCTGGACATCACTGTGAGAGCCATGCCTACTGTTCTGCCACTAGAGCTGGGAATATCTCCACAATAACTCCCACCACAACCTCGCTTGTCTGTCTCTCATGAATTCATTTCACATTTTGTTCTGAGTAGTATACCAGGCTGGGGACTATGCTAGGGATACAAATAAAGCTTTGTCTAGCCTTGAGATGTCCACCAACTGGAAGGAAGCATAGAGTCAGCAGCTCACTGTATATAAGTCAGGGTAGTGAGGGCAAACCATATGGAAAGAGGAAAAGAGGAATTCCAAGTTCTGAAAAGGACAGACTCTGTGGAGGTGATGGTAGACTCTCTCCTTTAACCAGATAACCTCGTCTCAGTGCCTGTGTTTCTCCGTCACCTGACCAGACTCAACATGAGTGCTTGCTTGTCTCAGCATCACTACGCACCTCCCACCCAGCATACACGCAGAGCTAACTCCCCCCCCCCACTCCAGCTGCACTGTACAGCTTGCCGCCTTCCCTCCAGATCACAGCAGTCGTGCTGCTGCTCACTCTCCCCTCTGGCAAAGACCCTCCATCCCTCTTCTCCTAAACACTCCTTGTGACCCAACTCACAAAACCCTTTCGACCCTCAACCACCCTGCACAGAATTCTCTTTCTTCTCTAGGGTCCCATTACCTTCATGCTCAATGATAGCACTTACTACCTCAGGTAACCTTTGTTACCGGTATCCCCCAGGCCTGGCTGTGGCTTCGTGACAGGCAGGCCCATGCTGAGCACAGAGACTGCGTGAGGTCACATTCAGTCACTGCTGGTTGTTAGTCACTGGCTAAGTAATCAATAATATCAAAAGATTCTTCTTTTACTCCAAATTAAGGAAGATTTTATCAAAATTCTAAAATAAATAAATATGAGCTTTTCTTAGCTTAAACAAATCCTGAATGATGCAGGTAATATATTACATTCAAGACTTGATAAACGGGGATTAAACATACACATAAAAGAAAATTGCCCTCTGGACTGAGCTTAATGACCAATAGCTGATGAAGGAGATTCGTCCAGCCAGCCACGTGCAGTTTAGCCTCCTGACCTCAGGACTTCACGCACACCGCAGTCTGAAACCAGACAGATGGCCCATGCACAGGAAAGGGAAGGGTGTTTAGCAATTTGACTGAGTTTACTACAAGCTTTGATCCCTCAGCTTCCCTCAGCATCTGTACAATTCAGAATAATATATACTATTTAAAAGGTATTTACATATAATAATAAATTATTCATTTAAAAGTATAGTTAAATGTAACCATATTTCTCATAACAAATTGGCTTTTGCATCTCATGTTAAATAAATCAAGCCTACTAAGAAATCTGCTGGCCTTTAACAGACAAATTTTTCAAAGTTTCTAACTTAGAACCAAATTCAGTTAAAACAATACTTCACAACTTCTGTGAAAACCAAGCTACAAGTGGTTGAGTTTGGAGGGTTTCGGTTAGGAGTAGCCCTCATAAGATTTATTCAAAAAAAACAGGCTACAGGCAGCCTTGGAAGGAGAGCTGGGTGTTGGTTACAATGGATTTTTAAGTGAATTTCATTCTGGTGAGGGATTTTGATTGACTGTATCCTGTGTGTGGGTCATAGAGACTAATTTTAAGGGAAAGGAATAGTAATTAATGAAGACAGCGCCATGTGATGACCAAAATATAGACTCCACATCAGCCAACCTCATCTCATATCCCCGGTCTGCCATTCACTGGCACAATCACTTACAAAGTGGGGGTAATACAGAGCTTCCTCATATTGGCATGATGAGAATTGATTGAGAACATAGAATGCGTGTGTCCTGTGCCTGGCAGAGTCAGCTCAGGCTAACTGTGATCTACTGCTTCCCAAAGTTACTCCCCTCAAAGGGCCACTGGAGTGATCAGAAAAGATTTTAGAACATTTCCCTTTTTTATGACCACTCAGGGCTGTAAGGGTGGGCAAAGGTTCTGAAGTTGTTCTTGCTTTAATGTGAGCCTAACCATTAGAATCCACACCACCTACCTCAGACATTTACAAATAAATTATTTCATTATTTCATTATTTCTCCATCCCACCTCTAACCTACATTCATGTGCATGCTACCCTGTAAGCAGGTGCCCCAAAGCCACCATTCCTTCAAGTTAAGAATTCTCCTAACCTAATATGAAGTACGTTAGTCCCTCAGCTTGTTTTTTAATCATATTCATCCATCAAATGGCACATTGCAAAGCATATTTGGAGAAAATGAGGCAAAATGCACATAATGAAATTATAAGCATATGGTGAGGTTCTCATACAAGTTATTTATGATCTTGATTAACCTTGCAACGTTATTGCCATTTTCATAGCTTTTATGTAACAACATGAAAATATTGTCTTTACCTTTTAACATGGAAGGATTCTCCTGCTCTTTTATTTAGCCTTTATTTCTCTCCCTCACCCCCAAATTTCCAGCAGCTTGATCATGGAAAAGCAAAGCTTGTTTTGTGCTAAGTGGTAGTTACTTTTATGTGAATGCTGGTTTTCCCAACATTAGTGCATAGCAACAGCGCCACCAAAAGGACGAGGTCCGAATTTCTGGGATCTGTTCCATTCCTTTGCTCATCAGCATATCAGCGTTGTACATGATGATCCCTGGCTGCTGTGTGTCCAATATATAATGTAGAAGCATTTCAGGCTCTAATAGGTCTTAATTTGTCCTGATCTACGGATTCATTAACTTCTCAGCTGTCTTTAGGTGTAATGAGTTTTCTTTTAATCCTGAACTAAAAAGGTAAGTAGTTGATCGTGCTAAGCTGCAGATAAATCAGACAAGCAGATGTCTTATGCCACTATAGAAATATTATACAAAAACTGATATTAGAGGCAGTATAATGGATGAGCTGTCAGGAGAACATATTGAAATGTGCTAGTTGTTCTGTGTTTAGTGACTATGAAAGTCACCCCGAGAAATAAATTTTCTTCATTCTTAAAGTATTGTCTATTAATATCTTATATTTGTCCCAATTTAGCAATGTAGCAAAGCTTATTTTCTTTCATTTTAAATATAGAATGGCATCATAAGAATGAAATTAGATGGTTTTAATTTATGGTAAGGAGGTAGTCATATATTTCAAATAAATGTATTTTAGGACCACTATTTTTTCCCTGATATAAACTGAACTGAGTTTGTCATATTTCTTATTCAAAAATTTAAGTGTTGACCACTCCAGATGGTTAAGTACTGGATGAAGTACCATACCCTAGTGGTGAGGGGGTAAACTGAAACCAGACAGCCTGGTTTCAAACTGTGACTCGATTTCCTGGCTGGCATCACCTTGGGTTAATATCCAGTGTCTGAAATTCCTCATCTGTTAGATGGATTGTTAATCCTGTTTCATAGAATTACTGTGAGAGTCAAATGAGATAATATCTGTCCAGGATTACACACAGAGTAAATGCTCAATAAATATCATTTACTGCCATTATCATGATTTGCATAGTTATTTGCAGGTATTGGTTGTTATTCCGATTTCCAAGTTGAAAAAAATCAAAAAATAAATTTTATTTTTAACTGGTGCTTTCAAATGATGTCGCCTACCTAGAAATAGTAGAAATAGGTTTGTGCATATATCTCTATGATATATAGGCATAGAAACATCTGTGTCCACTCGTGGATAGGGGCCTCTGGCTTCAGGCACCCCGTCATATTCTCCCCACCCCCGTGTCCACCCACCATGGCCAGAGAGCTTTAGACACCGTTAGGCACAGTCTCCTGGATTCTGACTTGGGCCTAGGAACACAAAAAGACCACATCAAAGTGAGAGCTCTGCTGTTTCAAAGCAGCAAAGCAGAGTTATGGGAACTGCAATGTCTTGAAAAAGCTCTTTAGCTGCATCATTCCCATAATCTCTTCCTGTCCCTGAGTCTGATTATGAAATTAGGAGACACGTACAAAGAAAGGGAAGTGGGGCCACCCAGTTTTGTAGCACTCTCTCACTGCAAAGCAAGCCTTGCGTTCTTCCCCAACTGAGTCGTCAGCAGTTGGGGTTTAGAAGTCAGTTTATAGCAGTTCCATGCACAAGTCAGAATGCTCTACCATGACATACTATTGTTAAATTTAAGTTGGTTATTGAATAAAACATTTTGGAGTGACAACTCCATTAGTTTCCTTTTTTAATCCTCACCCAAGGATGTGTCTATTGAGAGAGGGAGAAAGAGAGAGAGAAAAGGAGAAACATCAATCTGAGAGAGATCACTGATTGCTTGTCTCCCGTATGCACCCGATTGGTGATCAAATCTGCAACCTGGATCTATGCCCTGACTGGGAATTGAACTCACAACCTTTTTGGTGTGTGTGATGATGCTCCAACCAACTGAGCCACCCAGCCAGGGCCATTAGTCCTCAGCAGTACAAATTAAGTTGAGGAATCAGGTATTTTAGACCAAGTTACATTGCCTGCAATTATTTTGAGTGAATATTTTTATTTACCTTTTTATCTATGCACATCTATAATTCTGCCTACTTTGGAGAGTTTCCACTAGTTATTTTTTGTTTCCTAACACCTAAAAATCATTATAAGTATGGATTTTTATTAATTGTACTCTTTTTTATTCCGTGTGTTGTTGGATCTGTTTTATGCAAACGTGAGCAAAGGTGGAAAGGGTTGGTCTGTGTCCTCTAAGTGACAGCTGAGTCACAAACAAGACAGGGCTCTGGAGCCATTTCTCCGGAGGATAGAGTGAGGCATTTGAAACAAGAGGGCTGGGGATGAGTATAAATAGAAATAATGGTATAAATTAAGAAAATAGAAATTTGGCTGAATATCAGGACTCTAATACTTAGAGAGTTATGGAAATGCCTCTGAAAGTAAAGGGGCAGCAGTCCATTCACCGGAGGCCTGGGTGCAGCGGAAACACTGGAATACCAATGAAGGTGTTATCAGGACTGCTTCCGCCCCCGTGCGAGTTGGCCTGGGGAACCCGTAAAGCACTTTCCATGCTAATCTTCTTTCTGCTGTGAAATAATAAAGCCTAAACCATAGAACTAAATTGCACTTGCAAATTGCTAAGTATTATTTCTCTAGTGAGGTCAAATATGTCTTATGACATGTTTTTCCTTCCACTGTTCTGCCAGCTGTTGTTTCTTATTACTGAAATGTGATGCATTGATATTGGTTCAATTACCAACGTATCTGACTACATTGAAATTCATGGTGCATCACAGATAGTTGCTAAGTGACTGTGATTATCATACAGGGTGTTTGATTTAAATTAAAAGAACACTTCCAAGACATTATTTACAGAGGAAGACAGTTTACTCTAAAGAATTCCCACCACCCACGTCATTACTATTTTAGGACCCATTAAAATAAGGAGTATGTGGAAAATAAGGAGTATGTGCTGTGTACATACAGGCACCATGGCTGCACTGTTCTTCTCGGTTGCTGTCAGCACTGTGGGGTCATGTTATGGGTGAAAAAACATTAACGCCAGCCCCATTGGGTAAGGAACCAACTGAAGCCCTTTAAATGCAATTTTAAAATGTATACCAAATTCCAACTTGTAGTACGACGAGAACTTTAAAAATTATTTCCGTAATACAGTAACATTGTTGTTAATCACATAGGAAACACACTTTGAACAGATGTTGGAAAACAGAATTCGTTTCCATTATAATGGAACTTCCTCCTTTTACAGAACAAATGAAATACATAGAGTCCCAGTGGATGCAGGTTAAGGCTTACATGGGAGGTGGCTGTTTAGCTGTGTTTTGAAGTTGACAGAAACCTAAAGTTTTCTTGTGGAGAGAAAATTGAGATTTCACATTTCTGTTGGGTATTGGCATCACCTCTTTCAGTTCATTGATAAATCGTTGAGGCTTTATTATGCAGTCGGGGAAAAGTGACCACCTTGACCCAAGATTTACATGTGTGATTCCATTAATGAAAGTGGAAGTTCTCCTTGCAAACTTACAGTGAGATATGAATATATATTCTATATCCCTCAGTCTCTGGTTGTTGCCTATACTTCCTCTGCAGTATAAATTCCACAGGATATCTTGTTTTGCTTTTCTGGTTCTGGAAATATCAACCAATGTTAATAGCATGAAATTCCACAAGGGAGGAAGATTCCATCCATGAACTTGGATTACAACATAGATGTTATCTAGTCCAGTGACTGGCCGTTAAAATAACCTGCGTTTCCCCATATACATCACTTTGTTACTAGCTTGATCTCCCAGACAGCCTTGAACAATACTATAGAATAAGCCAGGCCCTTCTTGCAGATTGTGTCTTGGGGGGGAAAAAATTATAGCAATGAGAGTGCATGTGAAAGTATATGTAAAAAGCATGATGCTAATTAGTTACTCACAAATGTTTTGTCTCTTACAGCCTATTAACCAGGGTCGGCACTATCAGAAAGAGATGAATCCACCATCTCCTTCTAACCCCCGGTAAGAATCATTAGTAACCTAACTTCTTTGTTTAAAGATTGGTTAGAAAATTGTGCCTTTTCTTGGTTTCATGAAACTGTTTTTCAAAATGTCCAAACAACTTTCCAAAGTTTTTCATTTTTTCAGAAGTCTTAGTTCAGTTTGCTTTTCTTATTCAGACTACGGTGTAGTGTCTAATAGCCTACATAGGTTAAATAGCACCTCCACCTCTTACTAGCTGTGGAACTTTGAACAAGTCATTTAACTAACATTCAGTCATAATAATTTCCTCATAGGGCTATGGAGAGGATTGATTGAATTAATACATGAAAAATTGTTAGCACAATTCCTGGCATGTGGCAAGCTCTCTCTTTTTTTATATTACCTGGTACCTTTAAATTTATCAAAATAGCTTATACAAGTTAAAATGGCTGTTGTCTTTTTTCATAATTTCAAAACTTCATGATCTCAAAATTATTTCATTATTTTTAAAATGTCATTGAGTCATTTGTCAATATAGAAAATCTTCACTATTTCAGGTTCATTAGGGATAAGGAAATCTGAATTTCAGTTTCGTAATATATGTAGTATCATATGGCTTTCTAATAAAAGCTAAATAAGCTAGTCCAGTATTACTTTATTACTATTTATTATATAATGGGAATTTATTAAAAATCATTCTATCTTGAGCTTCATGCACAAGGTCTTAGTTATTGTAATGCATCTCATTGTCTAAACGCATCTCATTATCAAGCTCTTTCACTTATTCTATGGTTTGTCAAAAATGGACCAAAATACCAATGACAGCATCATAGCTCTGGCTCCAGAGTGAGATCTCTATTACAGTGTCTGAATTAGACTCACTGGCTGCACATATCAGAAAGAACTTAGCTGGCCCTGGTTGATGTGGCTTAGAGGATTGAGTGCCGGCCTGCAAACCAAAGGGTTGCCAGTTCAATTCCCAGTCAGGGCACATGCCTAGGTTGTGGACCATGTCCCCAGTAGGGGGTGTGCAAGAGGTAACAGTGATGTTTCCATTTCTCCCTCTCTTCCCCTCTCTATCACTCTAAAAATAAATAAATAAAATCTTTTTAAAAGACAAAAATTTTTACATAGCCCTAGTGAGATGGCTCAGTTGGTTGGAGCATCATCCCATATACCAAAAGGTTGTAGGTTCGATTCCCAGTCAGGGCACATAAACGTGCTCCCTCTGGTGTGCTTCATTCTTGCTAAGCACCAGCTTTCTCTGCTCCCCCGTCACATATGGCTGTCTGACAGCTCTTGAGTTTACATATTATACTTCAAAATGCATGCTGGGCATGCATGTCTCAATCCATTTTCTACTTTCCAGGAAGGAGAATATGACTGGCATAGCTTGGGCCAAGTAACCACTTCTGGCCTAATCAGCAGTGAACAGCAAATCAAAGCCATGTAGGACTAACATCCTGCCAGGAGACCACTTACATAGTTTGTAGGACTTTAATGTGGCCCAGAATATTCATGACAAAGGTAGACTAAATTTTCTTTACCAGCAATCTAAGTATTCCTGATCTATACACTTGATCTGGTCATTCTTTCATATTATCTACTAGGGAGAATTGTCACTATCGTAAATAGATACAAAAATAGGTTCAAAAGTGAAATTGTAATGTTAGCATATGTAAAAGGTGTTTTAACATAGTTAAATTCAGTTAAATTCAGTTATCTCTTGATGTGTCAGTATGTTGCTTGCAATCATGCAGCTTATCTAGATTTGACTAACAAACTCTTTATCTATATATGAGTAAACTCTGAAGGCAACTGGAGATCTAACTTTGGTCCAAACTATAGCAAAGTCAGAACTTACAGTCTGAACAAGAAAGTGATAGTAAGACATGTTAAAAGTGAAATCTTTTGTTTCAATAAAAGGAAAAAAGGACCCTAACTCTCATCCTAATACTATTAGTAACATAGTAAATGATCTCAGACAAGCCTCTGAGTCTATTCAGATCTCATCTAATAATATAAACACCCTTGTGTATAATAGAACGGATTTGAGTTACATGATCTCGGAAGTCATTCCCAGCTTAGATTCTGAGACTTTGATGAGCCTCGTTATAGGTTTTACACATGAAAACCAGCTCCACTCTTGAAGGGAGCACTGCCTTACATAGAAAACACGCTTCATAACGTTGGATGAGCCAGTTAACACACGTGGTAGTATATGAAATATTTCGTTTAAAATTCCATCTCAAAGATCGAATATAAGAAAATTCACTAACTAAATTTGTAAATTCACCAACTGAAAGTATATTTTATTTAACCAATTAAATGTTGATTCATTTAGGAAAAATTATTTATGTTTTTACATAATAAAAGCCAAATTCTAAAGCAAAAAATAAAGTGCCATTAATCCCATTTGCCTGCAGCTTATCTACCAGTTTCTAGAACATTATTATGTAGCTGTTCAGAAAACCCGAAGATTACATGGCTTGGCTCTCGGCTCATAAATTTGGTAGCTCGGAGAATTGACAGAAAGGCATTATTGGGCCATAAATTAAAAAGATGAGGTCAGCATAGATCATCATATAAAATGGGATAATTGAATCATCTAAGGCACATAATTTAACAAACTGAAAGCTATGATTCTTCTTAAAATTTGTATGTATTATATTTCTTACAAATAGTGTCCCACATTTTAATTCTAAAATATGAAACTTTAAAATTAAAATTTAAAGTTAAGAGATACTGATAATGAATATTTAAAAAAATAAAAAATAAAAGATGTCTCTAAGTCCACTCTCTTGGATAAACAGGCATCTGGCCTGAATCGTGGATTGAAAGTGGGGCACACGGAGGCTCTGAACAAAAATTAAAAGCTCCGGGGCTCTTGGCTTCCTGAAGTGATCACGGCTGCAGTTGTAGCAGCGCAGATAGGATGGTCGTGGGGACGTGCGCACACGCAGGTCCATTGACAGGGGAGGAGGATGGTGCTCTGGGAGGTGAGACAGCATGTTCGATTCAGTGAAATAAGTATCTGCAATATCCAGAGACCTAAGATTTTTGTAACTTATACCCACATACGAGGTCTGTAACTCATACCCACATAGGAGGTCTGTCCGTCAGCCATTATGAGTCGACTGAGAACGGTTTGCGCACCATCCCCGTAACCCGGCAGCGGAGGAGAGTGGGCTGGCATGCGCACTCACACCTGGAGGGCAATGCTTGACACTGGGTAGACACAGAGGGAAGACACAAAGGTAATCGCTTCCTGAGATGTTTATGTTTGTAATCTAGGAATTGAAATACTCGTGGCTCACCACACCATAATCCCTAGCATGTCTAGATTTTCAACAAAGCCATCTTTCCTTGTACTGTTAGGTGTGGGTGCAAAATTTCCCACTGTTTTTCCCCAACATACTGACTGATATTAGGCAGCATCCCAAATACTGTGGCCCTTGCCTCCAGTGTCCACCCGCGCTGCCTCTGGGGCACCGACAAGCCTCTATGACAAGGCGCAGATACGGCTAACATCATCTAATATAATTTAGAGAAGTGTCGAGCAGAAGGAAACAATTTCACAATTCATTCATGTGGAGAAGTGTTTCCTAGGGTGTGAACTTACATGCTGCCAAACAGAGCAAAATGGATGCTGTTTGCAGTCTTAAATCGTTTATTCTAAAATGCCTTCTGTCGGTCTGTGGGATTTAGAGCTGCCCTCAGGCACATCCATGTATGCGTTTATGCAGATTCTTCAGAACAGCTCAAGATATTTCTGCTCAGAAGTGGATTTTATAAAGTAAGCTGTAATTACATTCTAGTTGTCTATTTATACGGATGCAGTCGATAACCAGTCTTTCAAATGATGATTATTCTTGTTATTTTTACAACTCATCAGAAAATAGGAGGAATAAGAGACGTAGTCTAAGGCCCTGTAAGGTCCTAAATGTTTATGGAAATAAGCAGCATAGAAAATAATTCTAGAATGCCCAGTAATCAGTGACATGGTTTTCTAAAGTGTTTGCTTTATGCTTTATCACTTATCTGTGTTTTTTAAAATGTCAGTACAGATTGTGTTAGGATCTGAATCCTTTGCAGCTTTGCCACATGTTTTGTGATATAAACATACTTATAACTATAATTATCTGATAAAGCCCCGCAGACTCTGACAAATGATTAATAACCACTGACCTCAGTCCCTGCTGGCTCAGCTGGCCCGACTGGAGCAAGCTGGCCTGCCGTCCCAGCCTGCAAGCGCTGCTCCGGACTGATCCCTGAGGCTTCATTTCTCTTTTCTCCCCAACTGTTGGAACTCAGCCCGATGAACTTCTCCTCCATGACTTAAGTCCCCACCAACACAAAATAGAGAATAGAAATTAAGTACAGAAGTTGCAAGTTGTGTTTCTCTTCAAGTGATTAAATTTGGATCACTTTAAAATAAGTAAGTTGGGGTTTTGACCAATATCTCCTTTGGAGCAGAACACAACAGAGTTTCCTAATTAACTGTGATTGATAGATAAATGACAGGTGCTAGATGATAGATAGATAGATAGATAGATAGATAGATAGATAGATAGATAGATAACAAACAAACCTGAGCCTGTGGTGCTGCTGCCTTCATAAACTTACGTGACTCCATCCCCCCCCTCCACCCCTGGCTCCCAGAGCAGTCTGCAGTCCAGTGGTCTAACCTTTTCAACAGGATTTAAAGACACCTGGTCCAAACTCAACTGGGCCCCTTTTTTCCTTTTTTTTTCCCAGTTAACAGCAAAGACCAGGCTCAGAATGGCTTTTCTAACCCCGCTCTGGAGAAAACCGAAGCTAAAGGCACCCTGGGAAGCAAACTAAATCATTCAAGAATCATCCTGCTTCTCACCCCTGACCACCCTGAACCTAGGGTCATGCCCTGCACAACTTCAGGGGGACCATTCCCATTGGGTTCCATGGGACCCAGCAATTCACCAACAGAGTTGGGCAGCTGGTGGTCCCCTGGCCCAACACTTCTCTTCCTCTACTTTTGGCATTTGGCCTGGCCAGCCCACCTTCAATCCTGATTCTGACCATTCATTTTACCAGAGCCAGTTAGCTCAGATTGCATGCCTGTACCAACCACCCTGTCCCATACCCTAACTAGCCGTCCCCCCAGAAAACTGGGTGTCACCCCTGCCAACCTGGCCAATATTTCTTCTTCTCTGCTCTCTCCACTTGTTCATTCTGGCCCTGCCTGCCTGGGCATCAGCTCTCCAGTGTCTCAGTTTAGCTGTCTGTCTGCTTTCCGACCAGGTCTCTCTTGGGCCACGGGACCTAACCTCTCACCCTGAGCCTCCTTTTCCAGCTGTACTCCATGAGAGAACCGTAAGCCATTAGGACCCGGGAAATACTCATCAATATTTTAGTTATCACATTTTCCAAAATTACAAACTCATGAAACCCATTCCCATGTGAGTGCCAGAACAACAGATTGCACCTTCTCGTCCACCTCCCCAAAGCTTCGTGTCTGAAATGACAGATCCCTGAAGAATCCTAGCATTTTTAAAAAGGATATTCAGCTTCTGCAATTACCCAGGCCTCCCTAGTCACTGTTACCCAGCCAGATGATGAACTCAGATTACCTTTGGCTCGGGGTCCAGGTAAAGAAAATAATTACCAAAGCAATTATTTACCATTCTAACACTTTGCAGTTTCAGCTTTTAATTAAAAGATTCAGCTTTCTCTCCTAGAGTAATGAGCACCTGTAAAAAGTCAGAGTACTAATTCCAGTTTATAACTTTCACCTCTATCTAAAGGGGAGGGGAGGGGATTACAGGTTGAGGTCCAGGCTAAGGACATGAGCCTAAGAAAAGGAAGATCATAATTATGGTTAAATGGCCACAGCCAGTCACATCCATAGACTTGCCACCTCATCCTTCACTTTGTAACCTAATGCAGAGTAGCTTCCATTGTTGTTTAAACACAGAACCTCTTAAGCCGGAAATGACTCGAGGGTGTTGCAGTTTACACTGTCAGCAATGTTCAGTATTTTTGAAGCACCTACTATGTGCAGAGCATCATGGAGAAATGCCTTTAGTGCGCCATTAGTAAGCTTTTAGCCTCCCAGCATAGACCAGTCCTCACTACGTGTCATCAAGGCAACATGTGACTGTTTTAGAAAAGGTGCCAAGGGGCCTGGGACCCTGTCCCGAGCTGCCACAGAGAAATCGCAGCCTTTCCAACCCTTAGCCCTCACACACTCTGCTTTGGTTGGCAGTTAGTTTTACCTCTTCCTAGCAGTGCTTTTGTTTCTTTTGCTAATGAAAAACATTTCATTTTGAAATTGATTAAAGTTAAAACATAATTTTTTACTCAAGCAATATGTTATGTTTACCAGAGCTCACAACTGTGAAGAAATTTTGCTGCTCATTACCGTACGAAAACCCACTCAGTGTAATAACTACTGGTCAAACGTCCAGCCTGGCTGACGTGACTGGAAGGAAGAAAGGCAAACAACCTTTAGCCAATTTGATTGGATTAACACTGACATTATTGTTCTATTGACTCTTTCTTGTCCATTGATTTTTAAAAGCCTTTAGCTCCCTTACCATTGATTAGGACAAATAAGATGCAGTTTGGTGCTCAGGATGAGAAAATGTGCCGTTGGGTGGCGGGTGTGTGCATGGGAAATGTGCGCGTGTGTGCATGTGTGCTGAAGTGAAACTGGTTAGAAGGCAGCTTCCCGTTTAGCTGAAAACAACTTCTCCACTTTTGACCTTTGAGGTTAACAATAGTGACCCATGGTTTTATGATGTGAACACCTAGCTCAGTAACAAGTGAAGCCAAATGGTCATTGGTAGATGTTGTGCTTTATCTCTTATTTAAGATGAAAAAACTATCTAGAATTTTACATATTCTCATATTTTTCAGTTCTTCATTCTCTTTATATGCAGAATATATAGACTAATAAGCAATGGTAGCAAAGCAGGAAAGGAGGGAGGAGGAAAATACCTTCTGTTGAATTGATAGCAAACAATTTTAAACAGCAAAACCATTTACATTATCAAAACAGCACAGAACCAGAAGCCTGAGATCTAGCCTGACCCAAGGTCAGTCAACATCATCATAAAAATGAAGGTCTCAGCTTAAAAAAAATCTGTGTGGCCTTCAGTACATGGTGGGGTTTGTGCTAATGCAGCTCTGTCTTTTGAGGGGAAAATTCATCCCTAAACTACTGGGATATTTATTTATTTGTTTGTTTGTTTGTTTGTTTGTTTTCTTTCTTTCTTCCTTTCTTTTAAATGGCATCTTTTTCTTTCTCCCTAGCGGTTGGAGGTGGCATGTGACAATCTATTTACTGCCCTGCAGCATTAGAAGGAAATTCTCTTATGGTCAGAGTTTTGACTTGGCAAAGGGTGCAATTACTTTTTATTTTATCATCTTCTCTCTTCCAACCTCTTTAACAGCACTTTTACTGAAACCTGAAAATGCCTACATGTTGGAAATATTATTAACTCACCTTAAGAGTCCAGAAAAGTTTTAGTTCCTCCTGCAGAAATAATGGAAGAAATGGGAAACAAATAAAAACCACCCGTATCACATTCTCTAAATTTACTTGTGATTTTCTAAATTTCAGTGCTAGCAAAAAAAAAAGAAAGATGCAGCAAGGCGTACAGTAAATGAAGATATTATGTATTAGAGAAGGAATGAATCTGTCATTTTGACGAATTGTGAGGCGAGAGGCAGATTAACAGATTACTCATAGTCAGAAGGCAGCTCGGTGTGAAAAATGTGCAGGAAATGATAAGTGTGGGTTTGTGCTGATTTAATGATATTTTTAAACCACAGTAACACTCTGGTACTATAATATAATAAAGCACGTTGTTTGCATTTTTAAATCATCAACATATTCCCAGTTTGACCTTAAAAACATTTCAAACCATTCTCTATTAAAATATGTAGCTTCCACATTAGAAAAAGGTACCATGTAAGACATCACAGCAATGACCTTACAGGAAACATTACTGGCTTTTAAAATCAGTTTTTTCTTAAACTTGTAATGGTAACACAAACTTTAATTCTGTTTTAAGCACACTGAGACTCCATTTACTTTTTCTTTGGGCATTTAAATCACAAGAAGAAATTACCTTCTGACAACCATTTCCAGGGAAACCCTTCATAGATATTATTGATTTGTCTTCATACTTTCATTGTAAGTTTTTGGTTTTGTACTTGAGATCATGGAGTGCTTATGAATAACAACTATATTTTCCTCAGGTGGTAGATAAAAGTAGTTCAAATTTGAATTGAGTACTCTGAGTCATAGCAAGAAATAAGGTGAATTACTTGTTTTATGTTGTTATTACAAATATTATTAGAAAGCAGAAGTTCTTAAGAGTTTTACATTTTTATGTAAATAAAATTGGGATTTGAATAACATACCTTTAGTTAATTTGACAAGGACAAACTGACATGGCCAAGAATTTTCAGAATAAAATATCTATAATGTGTTTAAATGGGTTTTTTCCTATATCTTAATATTCAAAACCTGATACATGGCTTAAGTTGTTTCATATTACCTTCTCTTAGCTCACCAGTGATGGCTTTACATAAAATTAGGTACAGTGAAACTTGTAAGGGAGTACAATACTACATTTTCTGTCTCAACACTTGGATATAACCCCAGTGCAAAGAAGTATACTAATATGGAATGCCCAGGGCTTGAGTCGCAGACGTGGTTATGGTTCAGATTGTGTTTTTCATATACAGTGAAGACTTTTCCCAGAATTCAGCACGTTTTGTATATTTCCCATCTCCTAATATATTCATACTCTCAATTTGGGTTAAGTAAATAAGCTAGTGTAGAGAAGTATTCTTATCTTTTGGTAGAAATTCTGAAATGTATACAACAAAAGGTATTTGCATGTTTTCTGGCTTCATTGCATATTGATTGTCTGTGGTAGTTATTAACATGATTTGTCAAATATTCCAAGCAATCTCGATTCCAAGCTCATTGTTGAATTGCTCTTCTAAATCCCCTTGGTTTGGGTGGCGCCAGTTAGCCCAACTATAGTTCCAGCTGATGAATTGTGAGCAAAATCACCTACATTGTAGCTTGTCTGGAGCACGTAATTGCAGGTATAAAACCCTCCACCAAAGTTCTCTTCTCCTCTGCCAACAACCAGGAATATTAAAAGTGGCGGTTGTTTTGTAAGCCTGGTCACTGAATGAATGACCATGATAAACAGAGTTCCTCTGCTCATCTTTTACATACATTTATCATGAGCAAGAAATAAACTTTTGTTGTTAAGACACTGAAATTTGGGGTTGTTTGTTATCAAGTATAAGCTAGCCTTATTCTGATTTACATAGTTACTAGCTATGACATTAACTGTATTTTGTCATTGTGAATAAGGAATTTTATCTACCTTAATATATGAAAGTTTGGAAATTGGTTAAATTGTTGAGCTCAGAATGTCATTCATTGGCATATAGAAGAGTAACTGGTTGTAGGAAGTACCATAGTGCACTGGTTAAAAGCACCATCTTTGGAATCCTTGTGAAATTACTTCTCCAAACCTCAATTAAGTTAACTAAAAAAATAAGGATTGTACTCAGTTAACTAGTGTAACCATAAGGATTAAATGAGGAAGTATCTGTAAAGAGGTTTGCACAGGCCTGACATATATATTCTTTTTTTTTTAATATAAATTTTATTTAGTTACTTTTCAGGTACATTTTTTTTATCTATTTCTCCCATCCCACCCCACCCCCCCCGCCCGGTCTCCCCCCTCCCTCCCATCCCCCCCCCCAGTCCTCATCTGACATATATATTCTTACTAAATGGAGAGAGTGATGATAGTGGTGGAAGGTGGGATATTAACAGGGATATCAGAAATGAAGTCATCCCCCAAAAGATCACACTTTGAAAGAATCAAAAAACCCTAGAGAGTTTAAAGAGATTATAGAGATGATTTAACCCAGCATCCCTTCAAAAGTCTCCTTTCCACATCTTGGCCAGGGAGGCGGGCTCAATGTAGCACAAGACAGGCAGTTCATTACTGAACATTCCTTACACTGAGTTGGCATAGGCCTCCTTATAACTTCTGCCTGCTGGTCCTAGATGTCTTTCCAGAATAGTAATTTGAATCATCACTCCTTCACACAGTGCCCCCTTAACATTTTTGAATATTGCTTCTTGGTTGTTCCATTTTCTCCATCAGTCCATCATGTCTCCTGCCTCAAGTCCACTTTGCCATTCCCGGTCCTGGCACAGTCCAACCTGCCTTCCTTTGGACACTTTGAGTTTATCAAATTGCAGTTGTCTAAATTGAACAAGATAACCAGATAGTTTGGTCAGTCCAAAATTAGACCATTGCCCAGGACACTGTGTCTGTCAGTATAGCTTGAATCACATTTGTTTTTTTAGTACCCGTAGTGCACTAATGGCTTATCTCTGGTTTTTGGTCACCTAAAACTATCACCCTCTTTCTCCAGAACCATTTCCAGAGTCCCCTAAGTGGTCTCCCTGCATCCACAAGTACTTTTTCAGCACAGCCAGTGTCCATTCCCCACGGAACCTTCTTGGCCAGCGTAACCTTCTTTAAACACACATATGACTGGGATAGCCCCATATTATGACCCTCCGATGGCTTCCCACTGCTCAGAGGATAAAGACCAAAAGCTTTCAATGGCCTTCAAGGCCACTGGTTTGGCGCATGCCCACTGAGCCATCCCTGTTTTCCTCTGGAGATTTGTGCTTCAGCCACACTGGCCTCCTTTCCACTTGTCAAAACTGTGTTCCTTGGGGCCTTTGCCCATTTTCTCCTTTCCGTAGAATGTTTCCCCCTACCTTACTTTCCACCCTGCCTGATTAATACCTATTCATTTTATTAGACTTCCTGTCAAGCACCATTTCCCCGAGGGAACCCTGGAGTTCCTATTCATGTGTTCTCATAGCATTAACTTCACAGCACTTACACATTTCTGTGTGATTACCTGATTGCTGTTGGTCCACCCTCCACACAGTAAGCTCAAAGAGAACAGGGTATCTATTTTTGCTCATCATTGCATTTTGTGCCAGGATCTGACACAAAGTTGGATCTTGGTAAATACTCGGGGAATAATTATTGGTGTCTGAACCAATTTACTTGACAAGATCATTGTGACTCTCAGTTCTGTCATCCAGCCTGTTCTGTCTCTCACCCCAGTGTCTTGCATAAATTCGAAAAGCACACTCACTGTCCCTGCTGGACACTTACTACAACCTTAATAGATCATAGCTGACTATAAAGCCCTTCAGTCTCCATCAAGGTCTTCCACCATATTAATATTGATCCACAGCCAATTTGAAGTGATGTGATTGTAGGGGAGGAAAGAAAAACTTTTTTCTCCATCCTCCTATGTTCTGTAGCTGGGCCCTGAAAGTTAAGCTGACAAAAGGCAGATTAAAAAGAAAAGCATACACATTTTACTTATGTTTGCAGCACTCATATCCATGAGAGAAACTCAGTGATGAGTAACTCAAAGGAGTGTTTAAAACTTGGAGCTTATACAGCATCTTAAAACAGAACAATAAACTTATAGAAAAGTGACAAGACCAAGACAGCAGGGTTGGCTTTTCTGGGTGGCAGGCTGTGGGAGGATAAATACATGGAGGAAACCAATGAGAAGTAAGAATTCTATTAATAAGGTTTGTGCTGTAGACCCTCTTAGTGCTGTCTCTGGGCTGATAAGGATCTTCGGTGATTGAGTTGTACCCTGTACCAAAAAGAGCACCTTCCTCTTGGGAAATTTTATGTGCTGCTTTTAGGTAGAAAGGGGAGGGTCAGAGAGCCCTTCCTGAATCTACTGTTTCTGAAGTGTCTTCTGTTAAAAATATGTCAAAGCAGCAAAATTTGGGGATAGCACATTCAAAACCCTTACGTGATGTCTCTAAATTATTTTAATTCACAAGCAATCTGATTCTAACATACTTTTGGTGCATGATAATTCACTCATTGCATATGATTTCTGGGATGTTAGGATTCACATTCATGCACAGTTATGCCCCATCCTTTGTCCAATGCAGACACCGCTAGTGGATCGCAATCTTCTTGCCCTTTGAACTTCATTGTAAACTTATAAACCTTCTCAGTAAGGTACTCCAGGTAATACTGTATTGGAATTAGCATGTGATTTAAAATCTCTTTGAGCTAATATTTTCGTTATATATTTGGTCAGCTAAGTTATCGAATGGACTCGATTCCTAGCCCTACATGACACTTCCTATCCCTGGGATTATCACTTTGCCGCGATCTCCTCCTCTAAATGTCACCCCTCTTCTGTACAACCTTCCTTGACTAAAGTGAGATTAGTTAGGACTGCTCCTTCTCCACAACCCTGACTCAGCTCCCACATCAACCATAATTAAAATCCTACAACATTAAGTGATAGGCATACTATATTTTTTATTAAATTATATAAATTCTGCCTCTGGCAATGGCAGACTTAGTTGTTTCACACTAAACTCCCCTCTGAGAGCAACCAGAAAAGCCAGACAGCATGTCCAAGTCGTCTGACTAAAGTTGTGGGTGAACTTCCAAGGCAGTGACAGCTGTCAGAGCCTTGCTGCAGAAGGGAAAAGGAGGGGGGGGGAGCCAGAGAGGCATCCTGCATCTTGGGCCACTTTTCTCAGGAAAAATTTCAATTCAGAAAGCAACAGCAGCTGAGAAGCTGAGCATAGCCTTTGACAGTTTTTTTTTTAACTTGAGGGACAAAAATTGCAGTTAGGACCTATGAAGAGATGAGACCATGGTAAGTTCTAGAGTGTTTTTTCCAAAGGGTTAACTTGAAATAGAACAGGTCTGTGGAGGAACTGAGACACATTTCTTTTGAAACATCCTAATTGCTGATGGTCCTGTGACCCTCCTCTAACTGTCTGCAGAGTACAGGAGCCACATCTAGAGAAAGAAGACGTCATCTAGAGCTGCTGTCTGGCAGGAACAGCATGCAAGCCACCTACATAATTTAAACTTTTCTAGTAACCACATTTAAAAGTTTTTAAACAGGTAAAATTAATTTAATAATATATTTATTTAACCCAGTATGTCCGAAATATTAAATCACTTCAACATACAATTTGTGGGAGGAAAACTTTTTCTCTTCCAGCCAAGGTTTGAGCAATGGGTATGTGGAGTTTTTTTTTAACTATCATCCTGTTTTTTTCTTTTTTAAAATTGTTGTTCAAGTACAGTTGCCCCCATTTCCGCCCCCCACCATTATCCCCCACCTCACCCACCCCCATCTCCTACCTCAGTCCTACCCCCTTTGGCTTTGTCCATGGGTCCTTTATACATGTTCCTTGATGACCGTTACCCTTCTTTCTCCTTATCTCCCTCCTTCTCCCCTTTGTTACTGTCAGTTTGTTCTTTATTTCAATGTCTCTGTTTATATTTTGCTTGCTTGTTTGCTTTGTTGATTAGGGTCCATTTATAGGTGACATCATATGGTATTTGTCCTCCAGTGCATGGCTTGTCTCACTCAGCATAATGCTCTCCAATTCCATCCATGTGGTCTGGAAGGGTAGGAGCTCCTTCTTTCTTTCTGCTGCATAGTATTCCATTGTGTAAATGTACCATAGGTTTTTTTAAATATATTTTATCGATTATGCCATTACAGTTGTCCCATTTTTCCCCTTCATTCCCCTCCACCCTACACACCCCCTCCCACCCACATTCCTACCTTCAGTTTATGTCCATGTGTCCTAAGTTGTTTCACTTCTACATTTCCCACACTACTCTTGCCCTCCCCCTGTCTATTTTCTCCCCACCGTCTATGCTACTTATTCTTTGTACCTTCTCCCCACCCCTCCTCCTCCCACTCACCTCTTGCTAACCTTCCATGTGATCTCCATTTCTGTGGCTCCACTCCTGTTTTAGGTGTCTGCTTGGTTTGCTTTTATTTTAGGCGTGGTTGTTAATTAATAACTGTTAGTTTGCTGTCTTTTTACTGTTCATATTGTTCATATTTTTTCTTCTTTTTCTTAGAAAAGTCCCTTTAACATTTTATATAATAAGGTCTTGGTAATGATGAACTCCTTGAACTTGACCTTATCTGAGAAGCTCTTTATCTGTCCTTCCATTCTAAATGAAAGCTTTGCCGGATAGAGCAATCTTGGATGTAGGTCCTTGTCTTTCATGACTTGGAATACTTCTTTCCAGCCCCTTCTTGCCTGCAAGGTCTCTTTTGAGAAATCAGCTGACAGTCTGATGGGCACTCCTTTGTAGGTGACTGTCCCCTTATCTTTTGCTGCTTCTAGGATTTTCTTCTTCATTTGAATATTGGGTAATGTAATTACAATGTGCCTTGGTGTGTTCCTTCTTGGGTCCACCTTCTTTGGGACTCTCTGAGCTTCCTGCACTTCCTGCAAGTCTATTTCCTTTGCCAGATTGGGGAAATTCTCCTTTATTATTTGTTCAAATAAATTTTCCACTTGTTGCTTTTACTCTTCTCCTTCTGGTACCTGTATAATTCAGATGTTGGAATATTTAAAGATGTCCTAGAGGTCCTAAGCCTCCGCTCATTTTTTTGAATTCTTGTTTCTTCATTATTTTCTGTTTGGCTGTTTCTTCCTTCTGGTCCACTCCATTGATTTGAGTCCCAGTTTTTCATCACTATTGGTTCCCTGTACATTTTCCTTCATTTCACTTAGTGTGGCCTTCATTTTTTCATCTAATTTACAACCAGAATCAATCAGTTCTGTGAGCATACTGATCACCAGTGTTTTGAACTATGCATCTGATAGGTTGGCTGTCTCTTGGTCGCTTAAAAGTATTGGCTCTGGGGCTTTGATTTGTTCTTCTGTTTGAGCCATTTTTGGTCAGGCCATGCCTGTTACATATGAGGGGTGGAGCCTTAGGTGTTCACCAGGGCAGGCAATGCAGTGTCTGGGTTGTGATGTTGTATATGGGGGTGGGGTTCAGAGAGGGAACAATGGTGCTTGCTCCTCCCTCTCTTGAAGTTCAGTCCTCTCTGCCACTTCCCACAAGCAAATTGGGCCCTTCCGGTGCTAGTGCCCAAGTGGGTGGGTTTGTGTACATTCTAAAACTCTGTGGGTCTCTCCGACAAATTCTCCTGTGAGGCTGGGAGTCTCTCCCAGCACCTTTTCAATCGAAGCTTTTAGGCTTTATTTCCTGGCACTGGTCTGTCTCACTGCCCATTTTTGCCTGGTTTATCTGCGCACAAGTGTATGACCACGATCGGCCAACCAACTTGTGCCCACTCTGCTCATTTCCTCCCCACATCCAGGTTCTGCTAGCCCCACGCCACCTGCACTCCCAGGTCTGGCAGCCACCACCTTTTCTTGCTGTGATCCCTCTTTTCCTGCTGTGATCCACAGGTGGCCGACTCTGCCCCTCTTACAATTCTGGTTGAATGGTTGTCAGACTTCTGTACAGTTCAATTTTCTGCTTGTTCTGGTTGTGTTTTTGTTTCTGAATCTTTATTGTCCTTAATTTTGGTTGTACACTGTTTCCACCTATGCCTCCATCTTGGCCAGAAGTCCTATTTTGTACCCTAGTATTTTGATCCACTCATTTACTGATAGGCTTAGGTTGCTTTCAGCACTTGGCTACTGTAAATCATGCTGTATGTGGTTTTATAAATTAACTGAAAGCAAATTGACAGGAGAAAAGTTTTATTGCAGTGCATGTGGAAGCATCTGTAAGGAGTGGCCCTCTGAACAGCCAAGGGTAAGGGTTTATACATCAGCTTAATAAATGGGGTGGAAGAGTAGAGCTTCAGTGGAAAGGATGGAAGGTTCTTATAAGGCTTGTTTACAACTTCTTGAAATGTTCAGTTGCTAAGGTCAGTTGTGGGGACTTTTCCAGAGTGAGGTTTTATAGGAGCTGATTTTTGAAAAGCTCTGCTGTAGTCAGATATGGGAATTTCAGATGATTTTTTTCCTGCATCTGGTACTTACCTAAATGTTTTCAGTTAAAAGTGATCTTTGCACCATTCTGGTTGTTTGTTGGTCCCTTCATATTCAGTTTTAAATACTGAACCAGTGAGATACTTTACTTTTTATATGAAGTCCTTAGAATCCAGTGTGTGTGTTATATTCATAGCTCAACTCAGACCAGCTGCATTTCAAGTGCTCAGAAGCTGTGTGCGGCTGGTGCCTGCCCAGGTGAACAATCCAGTTCTAGAAGGAACTTCAAAGAATAGCTTTATGGCCTTGAGGTGGGAAAAGGTTTCCTAGGCAAGTCTCTAATTTCATAAAGGAAAATATTGATTAATTGGACTATATTAAAATTAAGAATTTATTAAAAGACACTGCTTAAGAAGATAAAAAGGCATGCCACAGAGTGGAAGAAGAAATATACTACGGTTGCATTATACCCCATTACATGGCTGATATATAAAATATCAGTAAGTTTGTCAAGGATATGGAAGGAGTAGAGCCCTCAAACACTGCTGGTGGGAGTAGAAATCAACACAATACTTTGGAAAACTGTTTTGGTAGCATCTACATAAGCTGAACATAATGTACCCTTTGACCCAACAGTTACCCTCCTAGATACATGACCAGTAGAATGCATACATATGTGTACCCCAAACATATAAATTGTGGGGACTCACTCAGACCCCCAGAGTTGATATAAAGATGATTTTACAGTGAAAAGATCTGAGCTACAAAAGATGCAGAGAGCTTATCTGAACTTCCCTTATCTGACTAAAGCAGGGCCTCCCAAAAATGCAGACTGCCCGTTCCCATTAGCATCAAAAAAATCAATAGAACCATCCATACCTTCCCTCCGAAAACCTAAACATACCAGCTTTGTGAAGTTCGTATATAAACTTCTAGCTCCTCCGTGAGTTACTTATTCCTGAGCAACTCCCAGGTGCACTCCCAGTGTGAATAAACTGTCTTTTCGCCTCGTAATCTGCCTGTCATCAGTTAATTTACAGGCCCCCAACCACTGCACTCAAGCAGAAAAGAAAAAGTTCTTCCTCCCCATATAAACACATCCATGACAGCTCCAAATGAGAAACAGCCCAGTCCCCTCCAGTCATAGAGGGCATAGTAAATTGCCAAATATTCACACAGTGGAATGCTATTTACTTTCAAAAACATGGATGAATTTTACAAACATAATGTTCAGGGAAAGAAGGCAGACAGCTGAGGGATCCATACTGTATCCTTCCGCTCACACAAAGTTCAGAAGCAGGCTGACTAATTGGGAATGTTAGAAGTCGCCATCCACAGCTGTACACCTGAAACTTATGTAATGTTATTAACTAATGTTTCCCTAATAAATTTAATTTTTAAAAAATGTCTCTATCTGAGCTGCTTTGGGGGAGCAGAGAGTGTAGTATCAGGAGGAGGAGTAAGCAAAGGTTCTATTCTCGGCTCAGGTGATGGCTATGATCACTTTGAAATCATTGATTGAGCTATAGATTCATTATTTGTGCACTTTTCTACATGAATGTCACACTTTAATAAAAGAATTTATCAATAATGTAATTCTTAGTCTAATATAGTCACTCTGCTCTTTCTTGTATTTTAACATTTCTGTGTCTTTCTGCCTTGTTTATAATTTAGCATGTCAGCTTTCTACAGAATAAACACCATATTTAGGTTGAATAGCAGCTGCAGTAACACCATGAATAATTATGATGATGGTGGTGGTTTGGTGATGTGAGGGAATTATTGCCCTCCTTGGCAGCCCAATTTACTCACTGGAGAATGGTCCCTGCAACAAAAGAATTCTGATTATTTCCTCCCAATGTTTTAAAAATAGTATTTTACCATCATATTTATTCAAAAGTCCGTTTATCACACACATTAGCGTTCTAACACATATTTTTCATTAACTGCAGTGCTACAATTAACACACCATGAGACAGCTAGGAAATAAATCTAGTCAGCTAAAGACCCTGTCAACTTTCTCCAGTTCTTTATTTTCTGTGGAACCAGCTAACACTGGGGAAAAATTAAACTGCCATGCACCTCACAGAGCCTTCTTTTTAGCATATTATTGTTTTATTTGACTACTGAACATAAAGGAATAACCAAACTTTGAAAAGAAAATGGTAATCAGTACATAAATATGGAATCTGGTCACCTGACACTCTTAATGATGAAAATGATATTCTGTAGTTATTCTTTACAAAAGCCCAGAGAGCTGAATTAGAATATTAAGTTAAACCCACCCACTCTTTCTGCACTATTAAGTCCCATCATTCTGCAGAAAGGTTAAGGTGGTTTCACTTTGCATTCTAATTTTAAAGCAATTATTCTCTAGTTAAAGTTAGAAAAGGCTACAAAGTTTTCTGCTCTTGATTTGCTAATGACTTAGTTACCAAGCACTTAACACATAGCTGTCTTATAACTGTAAAAGATGTTATAAAAAGTTCCTTAAAGTCGAATCTTTTTCTGCAACTTCAAACAATAACTACTAACATTATTGCTATTATGTCTATCTCTTATTGACTCCATCTCTGCAGCAAGTACTCAGGGGTGATGGTTTTCACATGCTGTATTACTTTATGTAATCCCTGCCACAACCCACAGGGATGAATTCTGTGATTTTCATATTCCAGGTGAAGAAATAGAGGCACAGAGTTTAACCTAAAGATTGCAAGGCTAAAGGAAAGTTAAGCTCAAATCAAAAACTGCGGAGCTTGAATGATATGCCGTGTTCTTACCCCAGATATATGTCTAATGCCCAGCTCCACCTTGGACTATCAGTGTATTCTCTATTGTGGTGGTCACTGTCGTTGCTGTTGCTACAGTCCCACCCGAGCCCCCTGCCCATCCAGATATGCAGCACAGCATTGTTAGTGTTCCGTTTGTGACCAACCAGACCTTGCTGGCATTTATGAAAGTAATCCTAGAAGCTAAGGTGGTCAGTCTAAAGTCACAGAATTGTTGTCTTTGATTCCCCACCACCTTCCCATTGTTCATGTATAGTGCTCTGCACATCTGGGAGCCCACGAATGTCTGTGGACTCCCAGCAATTGGATATCCTCAGGAAGCGTGGTTTAAATGTGAATGTTATTTGTTCATCTGAGAGGCCCCCATTATGTTAGAAACATCTGTCTCTGAGAGAGGGCCCCAAATCAGCCACTCTGTGCTTCCAGTCTGCCTGTGCATTTAGAATCAGTCTGTATGCAATAGGTTGGAGTTTTTAAGAGAACCTATCACCTTTACTCTGAGCTAGAACTGTTCTTTATGAAATACTCATTAAATCTTATTTTTAAATTTTGTAGGCTATGTGAAATAATATTCCTTCTGTAGGGGACAGGAAAAACGTTTTCCCTCTACTCTCCTAGGTTCTCCTGCAAATTATATGAACAAAAGAAAAATTAACACGAGGAAAACAGACATAGCTGAGTAATAATACCTCAGTCCTGCAATGCGCATGCACAGGTGCTCAGTGGTGAGTGCCTCGGAAGAATGGTTAGAACCTGGGCTTACACAGCATCTTAACAAAAGAACAGTAAATTTTGTAGAAAGGTGACAGACAAAGGAAAGGGACTCTGAGCTTCTAGAGGTGGCCAACTGTGGGAGGATAAATATAAGGAGGAAACTAATGGAACAGAAGGGCTAGGTAGTTAAATCTGTGATGTTAATTCCTCTGGCGTCATCTCTGATAAGAGTCTAGAGTTGCCTCCAATGCCTGAGAATCATCCTACCCTGCCTGGTAGACATGGGGAGGGCTGGAAGTTCTTCTTGTGTCTACTTTTCTCATAGCCTTTAGCTCAAAATAATCCTTATGTTAATGTGTCATATTTTGGGGTGGCATATTCAGAACCCCTTCATTTCTTTTCTTATTCATTTATTGTGTGTCCCCAGGAACTGTGACTTGGTTATCACTCTGTTGTCAATACCAAGATCAAAAATACAAAGTGGCTTAGAGCAGGCATCCAGATATTTTTTTAATGTTCCTCAAAGACATGAAGACAAAACCCATTACTTAGCAGAACAGTTGTTGCCCCTGCGTCTTCAGTAATGGTGCGTTTATTCGGAATGTAAGATGTCATTCTGTGTGAACCTTCCACTGGATAAAACAGTGTTTGTCTCCCATAAAAAAGTAGAGGGTCTAAAGGACCTTTTGGGAAAATATCACAGCTTCCATACAGTTTTTCTCAGCCCTTCTTGTTTCTGTTGGGAAAATATTCTCAACAGACATCATTTACATGTGCATACTTTGGTGGACGTGTGTCAGGACCTGGCTTAGATGCCCAGCAAAAGTTCAAGAACGGACTCAGGCCCCTCTTGGGTCTGGTTCCTGCCCCCATATTGGGAGTGAAGGAAGGCTTAGCACCCAAAACCATGTGATGTGGGTTATTCATAGGAAAGAAGAGCTAGTTTCTCAGAAGAGGGAAAGGAAGTGACTACCACAATGTATTACGAGTGGGTAGGATTTACCTCTTCAGTGGTTCACTTTGTATTTATTAGATAACTACTATATCCCATGTATACTCTTTCCCCCTCATTTCAAGAAAACATAGTGGATGCAAATGATATTAAGATTACCTTGAATACTATTCAGTTCATTTTCTAGGCAAATTACTTACATATTTCCACATTGCAACTATTTTGGTAACATTACATGTAACAAATATAATATCTAATTACAACACACCGGTTAGCACGTATTTATTCTTGCTCTTTCTAAATTCCAAACAGGAAAAGGGGATTTTTACTCTCAGATGATTGAGAATTGATACTTTAACAGATAAAACTCCAGATTGTGCTGCAAAGATCAACTACACAAAATTAATTATAGTTATAACTACTTTTTAAGAGCAAGAAACAAACTGTTAATAAACCAATATTGCATTAGACATCTTGACATTTAAATTGACTTTGTGCAAATCAAATAAGCAAAAGTGAATTTCATTATTTACTCATCAGACACTAAACAGGCTCATTTCACATGCACATCTTTAAAACGCAATAAGAAAAATTCCATCCTTTATGTCTGGCATGTCTGTTCCTGATGAATTCTGTAACCAGCATGGGTAACACTACGGTGAGAGAAATCTCACATCACTTTTTGGTCTTCATTGAAGCATTCTGAAGTTGCTACTTAGATGAAATTTATTCATCTGGCACGAAATATCGAGGGGAACAAATGGAGTGTTCCTGCCCATAGTCTTCATCATCAGAGAGTTTTCACTTTATCCTGACCCGACTTTGAATATTTAGGGAAAGTGTTCAATTTGTAGCTTTAGCTAATGGCAGTACAATGTCAAACTTCTCTGTTTAACATTCAGTTTTGTTAATCAAGAAAACCAGATTGGCTCTCTGCATGTTGATTAAATTGATTACAGCTGGAGGGCCTTGATAGCTTTTCTCAAGTGTCTCTAATTAATCAGACAATGCTTGATTAGTTTTTTTCTGTTCTGAGGAGATAAACTGACTTCCTTGAGAATTTTCACCCCAAAATAATTCCCCTCCAGTGAAAGGTAAAGGATAAGTGAGTCACTGCTAAGTTTTCCATGACGCTGAGACCTTTTATCTTCCAGCAACCAAAAACAGAAAAAATCCTTTGAAAAGCAGATTAAAACATAATATTAAACTGCTTTTCACATACTCTTATGAATACATCTCCTAGAATTCCTAGAATGAAAAAAGTCTTTACGTTGGCTCCCTCTGGATTCGTGCCTAGCCTCCCTCTGTTGTAGAGCATCTTCCAGCTTTCCCATCATAATCATTTTCGTCAGGTTATCTCCTTCGATTGCAGACCTGACATTGCAGACTTCAGCTCAGGAGCTATTTCCCTTTAATAATCAGGCTCATAATGGATCTGTTACCAGCAAATAGTAAGCCACCATCTATTTTTAAGTCATATCTATAGCATTAGATAAAGCAGCTGTTGTTTATGCAAATTGATGTGACAATTTCCAGGAACATTACCAAAATGTATTTATAAAGACCCAAACGTCCCGCTTTTATCACTGAAGTTGGTATTTCCAATGGGGAAGGCTGCTGGGATCAGCTCAGACGGTGCTCGCTGGCATGAGGAAGGCGCCCTTTTCCTCTCTCCTCCATCGGCACTGCTGTTGGCAGTAAGCGCTGCCGCCCAAAGTGCTTTTTAAAAGGTATCTCGAAGCTGTGTTTCAGAGGAGTTTACTTATAGATCCCATCAAATTGAAAGCTACTGAAGAGAGAGAATCTGCCTTTAAAGAAGAGAGCAGAAAAAAATAATAAATTCCACTAGAGTAGAAAAATAAGTCTTACCCCTCCCACCCCATACTCCACATTTCTTCTCACTTATGATTATGGTTAACAGTTTCTTGGGCACCCTTCAGAAACTTCCTGTGCATATACAGGAAAATATGTTTTATTTATTTATTTTTCAACATAAATGGGATGAATCTCTCTATATCATTCTATAACTTTTTAGATTTTTACAGAATAAATTTTGGACATCTTTCTGAATGTGACCATATAAATAAACATTCTTCATTAATTGCTGGATATTATTTTGTTATTCAGATGCACTATAACTTATTTGGCCAGTCATCTGCTGATGTACATTTAGGTGGTTTCCACCTTTTCACTACTATAAACACTGCTGTGGCAAACAGCCTCACATATTGTGACCTTGGGCAAGTATGTGTTTATAATAAATTCCTAGAAGTGAAATTACTTGGTGAATTTAATAGATACTGCCAAATTGTTTACCAACTTACATTCCCACTAGCTCACACTGAGTATCGTGAAACCTGTAATTTTCACCAAGCTCTGTGTGTCAGTAGTAGCTTATTGTTTTAATTTGCATTTCTATAGTTATATACATGGCCAAACATCTTTCCATAGTCAGGGTGAGGAGGCATTAACATGTGTTTTCTCCCAACCTGCCTGTTCATATCTTTGCCTACTTTTCTGGGACTTGTATTTATTCGGTATCCTTATATATCACAAGTACACAAGGTTAGGTACTTAAACCCTCAATAACTATTTGAATTTGACCTAGTATATGGGATGCACAGAAAACAATCTAAATCAGTCCTTATTAGAAAGGGTGTGGTCCTTGAGACAAATTGCCATGTCTGAAGACCTTCGCTCTCACAGGATGATAAAAACAATGGGAAATGAATTTTGTCAATGGGAAAGTTCTTTGTTCCTCATATGTATTTTCATACATATAGGTACTAAATTTCCAAAATAACACATTATTCCTTGCCTAGATTATACAGCAAACTCCTAACTGATCTTTTTAGCCCTTCTCTTTTCCCACCAATCCATTCTCTGCACCGCTGCCACTGTGATCTTTCTAAAATGCAAATCAAAAATTCTTCCAGCTAAATTGCCTGAATAGATCCCCAGGACCTTCAGAATGAAGTAAGAACTCCTTTGTTTGCACCTAAGACCTATGACTTCTTCAGCATTCAACCACGGTTGTATCATCCAACACATACATATTTGTGCACCCAGTGCCCATCATTTCACAGTGGAAACCACCAGGCCCTCCACCTCTTTCTGCTGTAGTGCACACCGTTCCTTCTAGAACATTCTCCCATCATTTCCCTACTTTGCAGCCTCATCCTCATTCTTCAGGAACAACCCTTGCTAGAAAGCCTTATCTGAACCCTTCTCCTTACTGTAAGCATTCTTTGGGTTTCCCCCTATGAAACAACACTTTCTTCACTTCCTATAAGTGTTGATCTTACAACCAGTCTCTGGGAGACTGAATTCTTCAGGGGCAGAATCACTTTTTACTCCTTAGTATGCAGCATAAAGCCTGTGATGCTGCACGGGCTCAAGAAATATCTATTCACCCTAAAATTATAAAGCAGCAATGCTGACAACACTATTGAGAAGGCACAGAAGGGATTGTCCTTTTTCCATATTGTCTCTAGTAAGTGGGTTATTACTGTTCACATGTTGTAGCTTAATTTGATGGCTGATGCCTGGATTTCTGCCCCCAGAGTTGAATTATCTACCGTATCTAATGAGTTAGTATCTGTAAAATGGTCCCAAGATGCTACACCATTAGTATTCTCTTAACCTGAGGGAAATACTGCCAAACAGGAAAGATATGCTCAGTTCTGCAGAGAACATATAAAATATATTTAATAGAGTAAAAGAAGTTAATCGTTTTTGTGATTTCTTGGTGCAACTTGAAAGGAGCTGAGTCCTCTCTATTACGGGTTTTTCTGACAAAGACATGGGCAGAAGAGGTGACTTTGTAGAGGCCATAAGAAGAAAGAATGTGGTTTTCCTTTTGTATGAGTGTTTGTTGCGTGTCTTCAAATACATGTGGGTTGATGTGAGGTGAAAATGCAGTACTTGCTTATGCAATATGTTTCCCACCTTCTGCTGTGGAAGTGATGTGCTTCTATTCTAGGTGTCGCCATAATGCAAACATCCTCCAGGACCCTTTTGAGGAAGGGAGAAGTGTCTGGAAAGATAATTCTCATATTGCTCTCAACTAGCTGCCTTTTCTGGCTCCTGCTCTTCCTCCCACTGCTCTCGAAGTGTGTTCTCCTTCCCTCCTGTCTACCAGATCTTTCTCAGAGAACTCATTCATTTCCCAATCTTTTCACTCTTACCTCTGGGTCCTTCTTTATAGTCATGACCTTCACACAGGAATTCATTCATTCGTTCAACAAATGTTTATTGAGTATCAACATTTATTGAGTTCCGACCCCAAGGTGAAGAAGACAGACATGATTTTCTGCTTTGTGGAGCTTAGACTCTGATCACAGGTCCTCTTCCTTGTTCATAGACAGCTGTTTTCTCACTGTAAGCTCACAGGGAAGAAAAGGCAAGGGAGCCATTTAGGGTCTGTTTTATAAGGGAACAATCCCATATATGAGGCCTCCCCCCTCATGACCTTAGCACCTTCCAAAGGCCCCAACTCCAAACACCATCACATGGGGATAAGGTTCCAAGATAGGGATTTCAGGGAGATACTAACATTTTACTCAGTCTACAGCACTCAGCCATAATGAGAAAAGGGACTAAGTTTCCTTCTTAGCTCAGCTGGTACAGCAGAGGACGTGTAGTATTGCATGGAAACTGTAATTAAAAAACAAATTTTAAAAAATAAAAAGAAGGAAAAATTTATTAAAAAATAGCATCAAGAAAAAAATCTGGAGCAAAATGCTAACATTATTAAACCTGAGCAGTGTAGAGTCTGACATATGTTTGAAATTTTTCATAATTAAACAATTAAAATGTTTTTACTCATGTATGTACATGTCTTTAAATCCATTGTGCAATAGTAATAAAGTGCTAACATGGAGATTTAAAATAAGAAAAGAGACTAAGAATGTGGCTATGTCTCTCCCTCTGAAGCTGGGGCTAGTGTGGAGGCAATAGTGAGGGAAAGACACAAAAACATCAGTAAGGACCAGACCATGCAAAGCCTTAAGCCACTGTAGTGATTTTGGATTTTTCCCTAAAACCCGATTTTAAAATCTCACTCTGTATTGGAGTAGAGGGAGTCCATACTGGCTGGGGGATAAATAAGGGAGAGATTCTACGAATACCAGCTGTGATGACAGCGGTGGGTGTGGAGCCCTGTCAGCTTGCTCAAGAACTAAGGCCAGGACCTACTAATAGATCCCTAAATGGTTCCAGCATAACTTGGGGAGACCATGTGAAATTATTACTGCCAGGACCTCATATTCCTTATGTGCTAAACCAAACTCCTGTATCTGAACTGGTTTCCTGTATCCCAATTCATTCATTAGTACCTACATCGTTTCATTCCCAGAATCTAGACTTTAAGCTTCTCATTCTCTCTTCAGACTAGTTTCTTCAGTGTGACAGGAAATATGGTAATCAGTGGCATATCTGAGTTTCACTTATTTTGGCCTCCATCTTCATTAGGGACTGTCCCTTATTTTTAGATCCAGTTTCAGAAGTTCTGGAGAAGCACAGTGATTGGCCCAGATTAGGTCAGGTGTCCACATCTGAACAAATCAACTGAGGCTGTGGACTCATGAGGGTGTGGTTGGGAAAACACATAGAGATTATGTATGCAAAGCCTCAAAGGCCAGGGTGAAGGTTCAGGTCTTTTTCCCAAGTACAATAACTTCACAATAACATTGAAAGATTTTAAACAAAAGATTGATATAATCAGATTAGAATTTTGGCTACAATGTGGAGAACAGAGAAGTAAAGCCAGAATGACTGACCATGAGGGGATCAATTATGAGCTTTGGCTACAGAAAAGGTGAGAAAGAGAATTGCTTGGATTTGGTAGTGGAAGTAAAGATAGTGAGAAAGGTGGATTCAGAAGGCACTTAAGAGGAACATTGACAGGAAGTTTTATAAGAGCCTCGAGAATGTTCTACACACTTCAGTTCCTTCCTTTAAGACAGAGGTCATTCAGCAGCAGCCTCTGGACCAAATCCCATTGCAGGATATGTTTTGTAAGAAATATTTTATTGAAACACAGCCATGCCTGTTTACTTACTTATTTATGTCTGTTTTCATACTACAACAGCAGAGTTGAATGGTTGCAATAAAGACCTTATTGCTTAGAAAGCCTAACATGTGTATTTACTGTTCGGCCCTTCATAGAAATAGGTTGCCAACCATGGATTTTACGCCACTAGACCCATTGCCTCCATGCTGTTCCAGGGTACACAAGTTCTTAATTGGGTGTCCAGAAGTCTACGAATGGGCTTCAAATGATCTCTGACCTCCTGAATTCGGAAGAAAAACTTGGTATTTATGTACAGTTTTCTGGAAAAGGTTTTCACCATCTTTTAAAAAGTATCTGTGCATTTTCCCCAGTCTGTTTCCTAACCATAGATGTTTAACACCCAGACTTCTTTCAGTGAATAAGAAATGTGCACTGATACCAAATGATAAATAAATATCATTAAGTCTTGGCTAGAAATTGCTAAGTGCTCCTGTGTATTTTGCTGGGCTGGCTCCTTGGACCCCAACCTTTATAATAGCAGGTTGTAATGAGCTACATAATAATTATTGTCATGTTTTAAATTTCTCAAAGAATTACTGCCCCAAATAAATACTTTAATGTATACAAAATTGTATATAGTTTTATAATGGGAATTCCTTCAAGGGAACAAACAGATGGTCTGATCAGCCCACACCAGCCTTTGTGCATAGCCATATTCTAGCGTCATTTTCTCCTAGTGAGAATGCCTTTTCCATCTGACTCAGAGCTCTTTGAACCCCAGGGCCTGGCACACAGGACTTCAGTGAGTAGTCACACACTGTATATGTAGAGAGATGATTGAGCTTTAGGCCTCATATCATGTTTTTGCATGTGTGTGTATATGTGCATACACGTACATGATGTATTTATAGGAAATATATTAATGAAATAATTAGTAAAATTATCTTGCAAACAAAATCTTGTTTTGAAACGAAGGAACCGAAACTATAGTTCATCTCAGCCAGAGATGTCATCCCAGCTCTGAAAATATGTGGCTCAACACTGACTCAGTGAATGCCCGCTGTGGGATGTAAACAGTGTGCCATTCTTTTTCAGCCGAGGCTTTAACATTAGGTAAATCTGGCCATTGTGAAAGTTCACCAGATGGTGTTTATTCTTCATCTGCATGACATTTTTATATGTGGTACTTAATTTAAATCCATCGTGTTGACTCTTGAGTAAAAGATCTTCCTGTGACAGTAAAAGAGGAAGTGTTACTGCTTTACTTTTTTACTTCCTGTGACAGGCATGCCTATACACGTCAGCACGTGTAGGTGTGCCTCTCTGCCCTTTCTCTTCAGTTTTGAGAGGAGGGGGAGAGATGGGAGGGCTGCCTGACTCCATGAGAGGAAGGAGGAAGGCCGGGGAGGGAGCATGTTTGACTGAGAAGGATACTTACCCACTAAGGAGCCAGAGTTTTTCCTAACAGGTAGGTGAAGTCCATCCTCAGGAGAAAAGATTATAGTCAGAGTTGAGGAAAGCAATCAAAATATATCAAGTACAAAGACAAGGCAACTATGGAAATGGTGGAGCAAAGAGCAAGAACAGATAGTGGAGCAAGGTAGTCAGGGTTAAAAAAAAAAAAAAAAGCCAAGGAAACAGGTTAGAACTAAAGATAGAACTGGCATGCCGTGAGTGAGCCTGAGCTGGAAGTCCCACACACTGGATGTTGGCTCCTAACTGTTGGGAAGGCGTGGAGATTCAAAGGAGTTGATCGAGAGGCAAGGCAGTGGAGTTGCATTACATATCACATATAAAAACATAAACATGGAAGAGGAAGGTACTAGACTATACCTTTCTGCTCCTTAGTAAGTCACCAAAAAACAATGTGTTTGGAAAAATAAAGTTATTAAATATACATAAAGTAAAATAACAACAAACAAAAAAAACCAGTGTCACCAGGACAGAAAAATGGTGTAACCTGAAGCAGCATCTCTCAAGGTGTGGTCTGTGGACTCGCAATACCAAGAGATGTAGCAGTTCCAGATGCACACGCCTGGGCGGCGCTGCACACTCTGTCCTCCTCTCAGGAGAGCCAGTGGCTTTAAGGCTCTCAAAAGTCCTGCAAGAAAAAGTCCTGGGTGGCTTTGTTTAGCCTAATATTTTATATTTGACATGAAAACCTTGTTTTTCAAAATATACTTTGTAAATGCTTACTTAATGAAAAAGCCAAACAAATGAGTTGGTTTGATGATATAAAATTGTCTAAATCTTAAATTAAAATATCACTTGTCAAGAGTATTCTGCAGTCATTTCTAAGAGATAAAATCAAATGCACCTTATACCAGCCTAAACTCACACCATATAGTATGACTCAAAATACAGAAGCAATAAAAGACCGATACATCTGACTACAGAAAGAAAAATGTTTTTAAACTTTTACATGTCAGAAACAAAGTAAACAAACACAAATGACAAGATAAGGGAAAGAGACCAAAAAAAGCCTGATAAAAGAATGGGCAAAATATATGAAGAGACAAAATATTTCTATAGGTACAGATATAAAATACCCACATGCATATTCTTAAATGTTGCATAAATGCCCTATGCATCTGAAAAGACAGTCAACCCCACTCATAATGAAAACAAGTGCATATTAAACCTACTTTAAGATACCAGTTCTTATCTCTCATATTAAAAAGCATTAAAAACTCGATAACATATTCTTGTGACATGGCTGTAAAGAAACCAGCATTTTCATACATAGTTGGTGAGAATGCAGATGTGAACTACCCTGGTGGAGTTACTCTGTCAATATCTAACAAAACCAAGTATGGATTGACCTTTCATTCCAGGAATCCCATGTCTAGCAATCTACTTTGAAAATATACCTCCAGATATACAAAAATAGATATGCCCATGGTTATTCATTGCAGCATTAATTGCAATGATCTTGCAATTAATTTGCAATAATGCAAAATACTGGAAACACAGGAGAGTGGTGAAAGAAATGGTAGTACATCCATGCAGTGGAGCACTGTGCAGCTGTAAGAATGAGGAAGCTATGAACTAGTAGAATTGATTTACAAGATATATTTTTAAATTGGAAAATGAAAATGCAAAAAATTGATTATGGTATGCTTCTGTTTGCATAAGAAAGAAGAGGAATAAAAATAGGCATGTACCTGGTCTGGTTTGGTTTTATTTTGTTTTGCAAAAAGAAACATAGAAAGGAGATACCAGAACTCATGAAGTTGATTCCCTACAGAGCAGTGCACGTGGAGGGCATGGAAGTGATGAGAGGTGGGAACAGATGGGAAGGGGTGGAGGAGACGTAAGTCTTACCTGACGTGCCTCTCTGTGTACTTTTGACTTTTGAACTCTTAATGATTAACTTATTCAACAATAACACAGGTAAGAAAAATCAATAAGGATGGAGAGAAAAACCTAAAATGTAATACAGAAAGAAGCTGGTAACTCTGTATTTCAAATGAATAATGCAGAAGCTCCTTGACTTACTTTGGGGTTACATCCCAATAAACCCATCCTACGTCAAAAATGCATTTAACACACCTAACCTGCCAAACATCATAGCCTAGCCCAGCCTACCTTAAGCATGCTCAGAATACTTACATTAGCCTACAGTTCAGCAAAATCAACTAACACAGTGAACACACTGTGAAGTATGAGTAGTGATCGCATGGTGGACTGGGAGCTGAGGCTGCCAGCATCACAAGACAAAATGGTACCACATAACACTCACCCAGGAAAAAATCAAAATTCAGGAGTGCAGTTTCTCCTGAATGCATATTGCTTTCACACACTGGAGTGTGAAAATGCTTCCCCCATTTATTTCCTATGTCCAGGGACCACAAGTAGGTGCTTCTACTGCCATTGTGTAGAGTTTCTAACTTGTCTCTGGGGGTGTCATCATAAGATGATATTATTTCTCTCTGTTCATCCTTGCTCTCCATCACTCTTACTGAGTAATGAGGTCACTGAGCAGGTAATTTGTGTGTGACCTTGTAATTTTCTATAATGTAGGAATTTTTGGTCTATTATCATTAAATGGACTAAATAAAAGGTGCTTATCAAAATGTTCCATTAGCTTGGAAGTCTGTGACAAAGCCTTTTTGTTGTCCTTAATGTGTTGTTATGAAATTCAATTATACAACATGCTCACCTTGCTTATTTCACTGGCCATAATCTAGTGATAGCTGAACTGAGCAGTTACTGAAAGTATCTTAAAATATTACAAATAGAAAATAGGTAATTTTTTACATTGTTACTTTTTATACAAAAAGAAAGTGAATGGCTTGCAAGGAAAACCTCTACTGTACAGATTTGTAATCATACTATCACCCTTTATAATTTCAACAGAATCCAGTTCTTACCTTGGTTTACCATTGCAGGTAAAGTCACACTATGATCCTCATTGGTAATGAAGATGATACTGGTCATAGCTGAAACTTATTGAGTGCAACTCTGCACCCAGATCCATTCCAAATGTTTTCCATCCTTTTTAAAAATTTAATCCTAACAACAAAACTCTGAGGTACTATTATCTCCTTTTTATAGATCTGAGGTTTACAATGTTAAGTGACTTCACCAAGTTCTTATGTTAGGAAATGTGAAGCCAGGATTGGCCTGAAGAGCCAGTGCTCATAGTCACTGGTTGGGGCTATCTTCCATTATAGATAAAGACAGTAGGAAGTACAGAAATTTAGAAAGAAATTGTTTAGTCATGAGGACATGGCTCCTGCTGAGAAGAATAAGGTAAACTACAGGGTACTATATCAATGCAAGAAACAGAACTCATGTTGGAAAATCCTGCACACTCCTCTACTTGCTCTCCTCTCCTGAAGAGGCACAGGATCAAGTTTAGATCTGAGAAGGGCTTGAAGTATTGAAGTAAGATGAACAGTGACTTGTCTTCTGGATGTCACCCACTTCCATCACACCCACCCAGGTATCTATGAGAGGGAACAAGAGACTAGAGAAGAATGGATGAGGAAGGAAAGTCAAGAGATTAGGAGATGAGGTTGGAAGTTCGAGGGAGAGGGACAGAATGTAGAGGGTACTCTGGAGTGGTTTTGTCCCCATTCATAATGGGAGAACTAAAGTAGTGAGTCGCTCAAGGACCCAGCTCCCCTCACTCTTCCTTCTTTCAGCCTCTGCTGCTATACAGCCTCGAATTAATGCAGACCAGCTCCCACCATTGCGGCTGCTCCATGATCGCTCCAAGACTACCCTCTGCTTTGAATCACTATGTGGAATGTTGTCATTCGTGACATGTGACATGTGACTTTGCCAGGCTTTCTTACCCAGAGGTTCTAAGGAGATTTGTCTCTGATGCATTTCTTCTGAGTTACTGAAATAATTTTCTTATGCTACAGTTTAATAACAATAATAAACTCTTGAGAAGGATGTTATCTTTATTTAGTTGAGTGTTTATTGAACAACTAAGACAATTCCCAATTTACGATGGTTTGACTTAATGACTTTTCAACTTTACAATGAAACAAAAGCAGTATACATAATAAATTACATGAGATATTCAACACTTTACTATAGGCTTTGTGTTAGATGAGTTTTCCCAACTGTAGGCTAACGTAAGTATTCTGAGCACATTTAAGGTAGGCTAGGCTAGACTATGATGTTCAGTAGGTTAGTTGTATCAAATGCATTTCCAATTCACGGTATTTTTACCTTATGATGGATTTATCAGGACATAACCCCATGGTAAGCCAAGGAGCTCTGTAGTTAGTTAAGTGACTGACCCTATATTAACCGATTTGTGAAACTGGACACTAATTTTTGAGCAACTTATCTTCCTGAAATATGAAGGAGGGAAAATGTTTCTTTGTGGAAGCCCCAGGGAATCACAAATCCCCTGGGTAAAATCTGCACATGGAGTCACAGATGTGTGTATTCATTTCTTTTTAGGGACTGGTTAAATATGCTGAGCCCACCCATCATTCCTCCCAGTCAGCAGCCAGCAGAGCAGCATCAAGACTCTTCTGGAAGTCTGAGTGTCCAAGGTGGGAATATGAAAAATGCTGTGCATAAAAAATAGAAATAATTAACTATAAATAGAGACAATCAGTCACTTTGCGATGTCACTGTCTTCATTAAATGTTGATTGTTTAGGCTCACAACATAGGTAACCTGTGCCTCATTTTATACAATGATAGCTTCTTTACAACTAAAAAGAATATAAGAGAAATTGTCCTTGTTCTTCTAAAGGTTAGTCACAGGACAAAACATAGTTTAAGGAGTAAGAAGAGCATGGCTTTAGTGTCAAACTGACCTTCATCTGAATTCTAGCTCTAACAATTTCTTCTGTGTGACCTTTGAGAATTTTAGTTATTGCATCTGTAAAATAAGACTGATAATGCCCACCTAAAGGTTTTTCACAAAGATTCAATGAGGTATATAATATACAAGGCACTTAGAATAGTATCTGCCAAATCCTTGCTGTCAGTATTATTATAAAGCAGACTCAATATTATAATATCACTGAGATACATGTTTTTGTTGTTAATACAGAAATACAGTGGGGACTTGGAGTTATTTTGGGTATGTTTTATTTTTTCAATTTTTAAAAAAATTTTAATTATAGTTGACATAAAGCAAAGGCTGGCACAGAGCTACAATTAGTAGTGTTAACAATGGAATAATTGGAAGGAATCAGGAACGAAAATTTGTCTGAGGTTCCCTGTGTTGGAGAGAGCTGTAAAAATGAACCATTAGTTTCTGGTTATGAACAGGGAATATGATTGGTGGGAGTATAGAGAGAAGGAACAGAAAAGAATCTCTGGTGGAAACAGAGGACGTGAGGTGGGGGGATGGAGATGTAAAGTGTATAATTAGGGTGACAAATAACCTCAGAGTGGGAATCTGAGACAGTTTTCTGAGTTGGATTTTGAAGATGGAAGCTCTATATCTGAGGTTAAAAAAAAAAACTGAAACCATTATAAATTGCTCCAAGAAAGGTGCCAGTTTTGGGGGAGTATTTTTTTTCCTAGTTGCCCCAGGGAGAAAGTGGAACATCCATTTTTCTTCAGGTATGGATAATTCAGAGTGAAAGCTCATACATCTGAATTGTACATTTTGGCCGCCAAGGGTTAGAGATGTCTCTGTGATTTACTATCTGAAACAGATTATGCCCCTCAAATTGGGAATCTTTAGAGGTGTGCATTTATAATTACTTATGACAGAAAAGTAGATTCTGGGCTGTCAGAAGGAGACCTTGCTGTGAGGGAACAAATAATGTGTTATGTTAAGTGTCCTAAATAAGGCACAGGGATGGAGAGCATGGTCCATGAGCAAAGGCACCCAGGATATGCATGAGTGGTACCTGGCTGAAAGGATGTCTTAAAGTCACCGCCATTACAAAGTGATGTTTTGACACCAGGAGCTCAATTATGTTGAAGGCAAACAGAACTTCTGTCAAGGACACATTAACAAATTAAATCGAGAGAACTATAAAAACAAAACATTCTGGCTACAGTTAACAAGATCTGCCACCCCTCTGCGCACCACCCTAGATTTTTATCAGTGGTCCCTTTCCCCTTTGCTCATATGTTTGGGTGGTGTGAGCTAATAAATACCATCAGAAACTAATGTTTCTTATTTGGCTAATCTTTACATGTTATTGGCCTAGTTTTAAACAACATAGCACAGTCCACACTTACCAATATATCAAGATAGTATTTTCTCCTGTTCTTATAAAGCAAGGGTGCTCAACTTTTTGGCATCTCTGGGCCACACTGGAAGGAGAGTTGTCTCAGGCTACATGTTAAATACACGAACACTAATGAAAACTGATGAGCAAAAAAAAAAGGGTCTATGCATAATTTTTGTTGATACCCAACACCACAGAGAAGCAAAAATGTCCTCACAAAATAACCCTAACTATGCAACAGCCCTTCCTATAATCTTTTAAAATTGTTGAGCAGATCCCAAGTTTGTGATCACTAATATAGAAAATGTATGTATCTTAGTAATAAACTAAGTAATAGTTTAAGTAAATTTATGATTTTCTGTTGAGCCACATTCATAGCCATCCCAGGCCGAATGCAACCCTCAGGTCTCAGGTTGGACAGCCCCGTAAAAGTGTTAGTCCAGGAAAAATAGTGGGCCCAGTTTACACCGTCAGAAGGAGAAGGGAGGCTCAGTTGTGGGCAGTCCGGGACTCTTCCTGGGTTTCTCTTGCGTGTCACCATTAACTAAGCACTTACTATATGCCAGACATTGTGCTAAGCTGTTACACTCAGCCCTCACAGCAACACCATGAGGAAGATGCTACTTATGTGTAGTTGTACTTTACAGCTAAGGAAACTGAGGTCACGTGACTAGTCATTTGCAGAGCTGGAATTTGAATTTAAGCAGCCTGACCCCAGAACCCAGCCACTGTTTTTGTACTATTTTGGTTTTGAACCATGTTAATAGATTGTTTACTCAAAATAATCTATTTTCATTATTAAAAATAATACTCAAAATAATATTAAGAATAATATGTATAAAACCAGGAATTGAAAGATTATTCTTCTGTTGAAAATTCCTAATCAACAGGAAAAGCAAATTAAGATATCTCAAGAGCTCAGTAGCTAAATTCTTTAAGGAAAAAAAGTCAGAGCTCTGGTCCCCTGTTTCAGCCCAGGACCTGCCTCCCCCTCCATCTCAGGCTTGTCAGAGATGACAGGTGGCCACACTGCCTCCATGGGAGGGGCTAAGGGCTGCAGTGACTATACTAGCCATTTCCAGGGCAAGGCCAAGGGCATGAGGAAATGGGTTGCAGACCTGGGTGTGTGCTGGTAGCCTATTGTCTAAGAAGGTTGGTCTCTGTCATTTCACTGTGTACATTTTCTTCACAGTCTTCTCACAATTTGTAATTTGTGATTTGTTTACTTGTTTATTATTTATTATGAGAAAGAGAAGGAAAGGGAGAAAATGTTCAACTGGTCATTTCTTATCACAACCTTGAAAAACAAAGTGCTTCATCAAAATCTGACTTTCAGATTTCTAATTTTTATTTTTCAGTATATTAGCTTTATTTCTAAAATTTAACAATGCAAGTATTAAACCATACATTTTAGCAAGCAAAACAGTTGTAGGTCACATTATGCAATGGCTCTTAAACTTTACTTATAAGCACTGAAAACTTTTCTTTCAAATGCAATTTCACATGGGATTCCAACATACAAAAGAGCTAAATGCAGAACTGCTCTGGCTAAAGGGGGAGTCAGGGTCTCAGAAACCTGCCCGGGGCTCTGATGAACCAGTTAAAAACACTAATGTAGTCCCACCCCTTCCGTTTGACCTTGTCCAAGGACACTCATCAGAGCCCAAGCTAGACTCAGGACCCAGGCTACCCCCTAGCAGTGCCTTTCTGCACCACCATTGCACTGGGACATGAGGGCCGTTCTGAAGGCTGGTTCAGGGGAACGAGCTCTCCCACCTTTGGACTTAGGGGATAAAACAGTAATAACTAATGTTTGTTTCACCTGCCTGAGACCCAGGCCTACAGGTGCACTTTCATTCTCTAAATAGCCTGCCAAGTGTAGGTGCTGTTATTACCCCATTTATACACACACACTGGGACTCAAAGCGAGCAAGTCATGTGCTTCACCACCACCCCTGCAGCACGAGACACAACTGCGCTTTAAAGGCAGGCAAGGTTGGCCTCACCTAGACAAAATTCTAGAAAACTTGCCCCGGACCATACAAAAGTGAGTGCATGTGTTACACCTGGCCTTTGAGTCCCTACTTTGTTCAGTACAAGTTTGTCACAGCCACAGTTTTTGCTCAGCCAGAATGTCTCAAGTGTATAAATGCCTCCTTAAAGTGAACGGCCCCAGGAGCCGACCAGCCAGCAGGAAAAGCATTGTGCTCCATGCCATTCACCTGGATGGAGAAATGGACAGCTCTTCACAGTTCCTCCCAGGCCATAATGTACTATGAGTATCAACGACCATGGGCACAGGTGTGCTTAACACTTACTAAAAATGTGTTTTCCTGGAGCTCATGCTAAACGTAAAAATGGGGAGTTAATATTTCAGAACTTACTCAAGAACACTACCAAACTGACCTTTTGAAAGTGAACTGGACTTGGCTTGAAAAATAGTTGTCAATTTGTTTTTTGACACTTGCTCCGTTACAGAGATGACTCTTAAATTATTCATGCTTACCAGCTCCAAAATAGAATAATAATGACCCTGTCTTCAGGCATGCAGTCTCTCTTCCAGTTTACATGGACCTTGACTAAGAAAGCCATTCCCAAGGGCCTTCGGGGTTGCCAGCCTCATTTCGTACCTTTTGTTTGGCAAAGCCACATAGGATACTGCTTTGTGAACACTGACTAATTTCACACAAGACATAAACAGACAATGGATGCTTATCTTATAGATGTAGTATCTAAATTACTAATTAAGAATTTACAGAAATCCTGTGGCTGTTCACAGCCAGCCAGAGCCAGGGGAGCCTGGCTGCCCACCCTGACACCAACAGAGGGATGCTTTCACCGCCCCCAGTCAAACTGCACAGTTTGGGACATTTACCTGAGTCTAAAGCAGTCTTGTAAAATCTGTTTTATCAGTCACTTCACCAGACATTATGTTTCATGGAACAACTCTGGTACCCTCGGGGCACCTAGGACATAGTAAACGCCCGTCACTGTTTGATGAGTAGGGGAATGAAGCTTCTGCCCAGGGAAAACAGGATGATTTGGCCCACTCTTTGGATTTTCCATTTCTTGAAGATTTATTCAAGATACAAAAGAGGCCTTCCCCCCACAAAAAAATATTGGTGATCAAAAGTAGCAATAAAAGTCAGCATTAATAAAGCGCCCACCGTGTGCCTAGCAGTAGGTCGAGTTTTTCTGTGCATTGCCTCACAATGACTAGTCCCAGCACTCCCAGGCATGGGGCTGTGTTGTGTCCCCACCTTACAGCTGAGGTTAAGGTCACGGCCTGGGTCGCAGACCCACTGAATGTGGAACAGGATGCAGATCCAGGCCAGCTTCCACCTTTCACCCGTCCGCTGCCATAGGAGTGTAGAATTCCATTTTAAGCCAGTAAGAACTGTACAGCTGAAATGTCCACTGCAACTTCTTTTAATTTAGGGAGTTCTCTTTTTTGAAGATTTCTGGGTACAAACGTACTTTCTTTAGTATTCTCCTTAGACCCACTCCAACACAGCTTGTAGAATGATTCATTAGTATTTATGACATTTCTGAATCCAGAATCCCTGGCCTGCCCCTTCCTCTGTGAGGTAAGTACTGTCTTTTGTTCTCTGATTAATCTTGGGGCAGAGAGATATTTTTTCTTATGAGCCTGGCAGGGACCCAGGGCTGTCTCATCTGCATGGAAGTGATGGGGGTCGGGGGAGTGAACACTCTCAGTAATATAAAGAGATGCCTTCTTTTCCAAAGTACTAGCAGCGAACTCTCCAGCAGAGAAGTAAATGCATTGCTGGTGTCTGGGGCACTTGCCCCACAGAACCACAGCCCCACCTACTTACCCCACAAATGCACCCAGAAGGGGTCCTGGCCTAGGATGTGGTCCAGCATCCCTTGCTGGGACTAGAGCACATTTTGCCCCTCTGCAAGGTGGGGCCACCTTGCCTAAAACCAGGCCCTTCAGATGCTATGGGCTCTGTAGGCTTCCAAGCCCAGCAGTCCAGCTAGAGACCTTCCTCCAGGTGAGATAAAACACATTCAGAGTTGAAAGCTACACATTTGTTTTGTGGGTTTTTTCCAGCTTTTCTGAGACATTATTGACACATGACATTGTGTGAGTTTAAGCTGTACAACACGATGATTTGATACACTGTGCACATTTACAAGTGGAAACTACCCAGAAAGAATGAAATTGCAGTTTACTCCTAATTAATCACCCAAATCCTTCCACACGTCACTTTAAATGGCACTTTCTAAGTAAAATACAGCCACCAGTTTTCACAAAAGGAGTGATATACTTATTTCCCAAATGAAACATGAACCATAATCGTAGCATGTTATTTGCCTTCCAAAAAACAATATAGCTTTCTAAAGGAAGAAAGTATCTTTTCATTCTTTTTATTCCATTGTTGATCATTTATCTTGCTCCCATTTGAGTGCAAGTATTTGCTGAAAACCAAAATTCAGCAGTTCTCAGTAGACTTTCTCAGGTTTTAGTGCAAGTTAATCTGGCCCTCCTGTGAGATATGTTGGTTGTAGAGTTTGCAAGCACCTGGTTCTCAGCAGAATCTTATCTAAAATGTCATCTTTATTGATCCTAAGGCTGACTGTTCCCAATGGTGATCTCTCGCCTTTGCATTGTTTAAACAATGGTGTATTAGTATGCACATAAAAACACAGTCAATCAGTTCTCGAGATCTATAAAAGAGAAAATGCATTAACTTTTTAAAAAAAAATTCTAGATAGCAGTGTCAGGGAATCGAAAACCAAGTATAGTGTCTTGATTCAGAGATTTTAAATCTGATAAACTGGTGCTACATCATTTATTTTCAAGCTTGAAGACTTAGCTTGTGTATATAGGTTTTTTATTACCTACAGTTAAAACACACTAAATACAGATAATTAAGCATTTGTATTCATTGACTTTCAAAGGTGACCTGGAGGGAGTATTTGCCTGATCCGCCCCCACCAAGCGGAGGGCACCAGGGTTGCTGTGTTTGGTCTGGCTCTGCTAGTTCTTCTCCTGTTATTGCCCTTAACCAGTTCCAATGTGGATGAAGCTGAAAGTTTGTAAATAGATTGTTATCTGGAAGGAAATTGTATTTCATTCAGAATGGCTTTATTATGTGAAGAAGAGTAAAGTGTAATTTGGACCTCTGACCAGATGCTCTTAGTCTGGTAGGAGAGAATGGTTTTATTTGTTAATTTGTCCTTTTAGAGTTTCTGTAGCCAGTCTTTCAATAGAGCAGTTTCACATTTGGGGAAAACAAACACTGCACTATCCAAGAATGTGACTGAAAATTACTCCATACTGAGGCGCAATTACTACTTTTCAAAACACTTCCCATTGCTTGATATCATAGTGGTAATTGCTTAATGATATTATAATTTCATTACATAGGGATTATGATGGCAAATGATGTAAGTTGGAGGCTTTGAAAATTAAGTTATAATGAAAAAAACCTTTTCTGTAAGTTTAAAGCATTTATTTCAGTGTAAAATTATGTATCATGTCACCCAGTTTTTGTACAACTGTTATTGATGGTAGAGTTTTAAAATGCATCCATGAAAGGCTTTATTACTAAAACCCACAAAACCTGCCTTAACCCCACGGATGTAATGCACGAGGCCCAGTTCCACAGTGATCTGTATGGGAACCAATGCGTTTCTGTGGCAGTCACTGCTTCAGTCCATACGCGCCGTGTAACAGAGCCTCTACTCCCTCCCTTGGCAGGCAGGCAGGTGGTAGAGATCCTCAGTCATTACAACAGTTACTGTCTGTCATTTTGAAAGATTCCTGACTGGTTGTAAAAACTATTGAGTTTTCCAGCTGAATAGCATCAGCTTCAAACTATCTTTTTGGAAAGTAGAGGCACAGAATGCCTAGCATCTCTTATGTATCAGAGGTCAGAATTTCCCCCAGGGTGTTGATGGAATGAAAACAAGATGTCCAGTGGTAGATCCCTAAGATAAATTACCTCATAATCAATCAGTGATACATGGTTTTAACATTACACATGATGGAAAAATTAGTTTTCCTTTTTGAAAAACATGATTTTGGCATAAAACTTTTAATTTAAATATTAATTTATCACCCTATCCTATACAAAACTAGTTGGGGTTTCATTCAAACCAACTATTTTGGGGGGGTAGTAAAAATCAAACAAAAGTTGGGGGGTAAGGAATAATTTATAATGAACATACTGCACTCATGACTAACTCAGATATTTTATGTTTTTTTGTGACAATGATTATGACAACTAGTTTTTGGATACTTACTATTGTGTGTGTGTGCTATTATTTTATTTAGCTCTCAGACGCGCTCTCACGGGCACTGTTACTGTCCCCACTGTGCATGTGAGGGAACAGAGGCTCCGAGTGGCGAGGCTCCCCTGCATCCCACGGCTGGGAAGAGGTCGAAGTAGGGTCAGCCCTGGATCTGTGTGCTTCCATTGTCTGAACGTCATGCTGCTTATCTCTGTGACACCTTTTCTCATTCTTTAAGCTTTATCAGTGCTGCCATTTTGAGTTACTGAAAACATCATAGCCTGTAGTTCATGATTTATTTTATTATTATCCTTAATAGTAAGAGTAATGATCATTTATTGAACAACTACTGGGTGCACTATGCGTATTATCCAATGTCTAATTAATTTAGTCTTCCACCAAGAAGACTTGAAATAGGCATTGTTATTCCCATTTTATAAATGAGCAAATGAAGGTCCAGTGGGGTGAAATAACCTGTAACCTGCCTAAAATTATCCAGGTAGAAAACAGCAGGGCTGCCTCCCCGCCTCCCAGGTTTGTTAGATTGTACAGCCCAGAGGCGCTCTGCACCCCCTGCAGTTGCTGCTCCCAGTTTAACTCCTGGTAACCATTAGCAGCTGCTGTTGCTTTGTGTGTGTCTGTCACATCTGCAACCAGACTGCTCAGTCACATAGCAGGCACACAGTAGTTAGCAGTAAACTGACTTTGTTCTGTTCTCTGAAGTAGCCCAAATATGAAAGAGCTGATGGATTGAGTATCTGAAAGTAAAAGACATGTGCACTCTCCTTTGATGTACAGAAGTGACCTAAAGGGGGTCATCTTCCATATAAAACAGCCACTTAAACAGCATTCCCAACCTCTCCCACTTAGATGAAGCAGGTGGGGGCAGGGCCCTGGGGACCCCTCTTCCGGTAACAACAGAAAATGAAGGAGAGGCAGTCTGCCTTCTCTGAGCTCCTGTTCTTAATAAGAAACTGTGCTGGGTGCTCAGGTCAGCTACCACTAGTATTGTGCCCATTAGCTAAGTCCTGTCATACTTCAAGGACATAAGCCACTGCAGCCAAAAGTCACAGAAACTCATCAAAGGCACCAGAGGGATCACTGGAGCTGGTCCCCTGTCCTATGCTGGGTTCTACAAAATCTCTCACAGATGGTGGCCCCAGCCCCCACTTCACCCTCCCGAGAGCCCACATTCCATTTTCTGGTCAGCTCGAATGTTTAGAAAATTCTTCCTCTTGCTGAGCCAAATTCTGTCTTCTTGTAACTTTCATTCAGCGATCTATTGCTTTCTCCTGGAACCCCACAGAATCTTAATTTCTCCCTCATTTGCCACGCTTTACATACTTTAAGCCAGCGGGCTGCTGTCACCTCCAACATGCTGTCTCTTTTCTGTATTTAGTAAGGCCAGTTCCTTCAGGTTTATTGAGCTATTTGCCTCTGCTCTCCCCTGTGGACTTTCCCATCTTTGTCAGTCATTTTTGAAACATGACAAATCAAATTTATTTTTTTCCAAACCTGTTTTTTTTAAACGTAGGACACCTTTACAATTTTTTATTGTTAATTCCATGTTTAAATTCCTGTAATATAAGAGCTCCCAATTGAATGTTACACCTCCTTCTTAATAAAAACTGCAAGCCAGTATGGTATAGAGTGCTGAATTGAGAACCCAAGTTCATCCCTTTAACTCACCAAGTGATATCACATGAGTTATTTAATTTTGCAGACCCTGGATCCTCACCTATAAGTTGGACATGATAATTCCTATTTCATAGGATCAGGAGAGTCAAGTAAGATACTGCATGAAAAAGTGCTTTCTAAACCAGTGAAGGCTCTACCCAGATGTTAGTGAGCGAGGCAGACGTAATCATTCCTCTGTTACACTCCATTTGTTAAGGACTGCTGGAGCCAGATGCACAAGAGAGTCTGCTGACTTCGTGTTTCACCTGATCCCTGCACGCTTTTTCCTCGAACAGAGCCGTTTCTCATACCATTGTGTCCCCAACACCTAGTTCGGTGCCAGGTGCAGGGAACAGTCACATTAAATGTTTCGGATGGATGGCAGAAGGATGGGCCGAGGAATGGCTGTGCTACAGTTTCAGAACCCACTTCGCCATCTTGCTCCACTTCCTTGGACTTCACTGCATTTTGTCACTGTCCTGATGATTGTTCATGCACCCACTTGATCTGATTTGCAGGGGAGGAAAAATGAAGTCCCACCATTACCACCACCTTCCCTTACTCTGGGCAGTGACACTTAAGATCACAAGCTCTGTTTCACAGTCATTTATTCACCCTTTCAGAAAAACTCAGGATTATGTGCCAGCCCTCCCCTATGCCCCTTATCTTCTAAAACTGACCCTAGTGAGCTCATGACCCAAAAGTTTGGTATCTTCGGTGCTTAGTAGCCTATGCTAAGGAAGACAGAGGAGTATTGTCTTAATCGGCCCTTCCTTCCTGAGCCTGATCTGATTTTCTCCAGTGTGGAAGGTCTTGCCCTCCCAGCCTCTGACTTCCTAGTACAGGGATTTTCAGAAGTACTTGGAAGGCACTCGCCAATCATGGCATCAGGTACCCAAGCACATAGCACAGCATTGGGCACACATAAGGTGCACAGAAAACAGCTTTGTAAAACAGGGTTTTTTTCATTCCATGCCATTTGTTGGAAACCAGCCAGACCTTGCTAATAACTCAGGCAGCAGGAGCTCTCCTCACCCAGACCTTCTAAATGGCTATCATAGCAGCAATAACAAAGAAATCCACAAGCCATGTTCATGTTCCCAGCAAAGTCGACAGACCTTCCTACCTCCAATAAAATTACAGATCACCTGACATTTTGTTTTCCATTTGTGTTCTCTGCTTTATGTATCTTATTTATATTTTTAAACATTATATTTATTTCTTTAATTTTTATTGAATTTATTGGTATGACATTGATTTATAAAATTATATAGGTTTCAGGTATACAATTTTATGATACATCATCTGTATATTATATTGTGTATTCTAAACGTTTATTTTAATTCATGTTTATTTGGTAGTCTTCTAAGGATGTATGACTGGGGATTGAGTTCTTTGTTAGGTCATTGAATTCACATTGTTTTGCATTTGTACAACTCTGGCCCATGAAGAAGTCTAGACTTGTGATCTTTAAGACTTGAAACCTGCTCAAGTTTTCCTAACTCTAATTAACATAACCCTTAGTCCTTTGGCACCTTCCCAGTTCTCCACACTCCCGTCTTTTTTTTTTTCTGTTTTATTGTTGTTCAGTTACAGTTGTCCCCATTTTCCTTCCATTACTCTCCCCCACCCTACCCATCCCCACATCCCACATTCAATCCTCCCCCATGGTTGTCTTTGTCCATGGTTCCTTCATACATGCTTCATGATGATCCTTCCCCCTTCTTTCACCCATTATGCCCCTCCCCTCTGGTCACTGTCAGTTTGTTCTTTATTTCCATGTCTCTGATTATATTTTGCTTGCTTGCTTATTTTGCTGATTAGGTTCCACTCATAGGTGAGATCATATGGTATTTGTCTTTCATTGCCTGGCTTATTTCACTTAGCATAATGCTCTCCAGCTCCAGCCATGCTACTGCAAAGGGTAGGAGCTTTCTTTCTTTCTGCTGTGTAGTATTCCATTGTGTAAATGTACCATAGTTTTTGGAACCACTCATTTACTGATGGGCACGTAAGTTGCTTCCAGAACTTGGCTATTGTAAGTTGTGCTATTATGAACATTGGAGTGCATAGGATCTTTTGAATTGGTGTTTCAGGATTCTTGGGGTATAATCCCAACAGTGGAATTGCCTGGCACACTCAGTTTTTCTTATCCTTTGTACCAAAGCTGGCCCTGTGACCACCGTCTCATCTGACTTAAACTGCATAGTCTCATCATGTCTGCAGTGGTCATTCATTCCAGCTTCAACACTTTGCCCACATGCACTATCCAGGGACAGACGTTGATTCCTGTTTCTCTGCCCTTCGGATGTTTAGAAATTTCAGGCCAGACCAGTAGCTAACATGTCTGCGGTTCCCCTTCCCACAGGTGAAGAGGAACTGAGTGTGGAAGAAGACGAGGAAGTGCTGACTCTTCTGTATGACCCATGTCTGAACTGTTACTTTGATCCCCAGACTGGGAAATATTATGAATTGGTGTGATCCCTCCTTCCAGGGCAAAGAATGCCCACCCCCCAGGTGGAACAGGTCAGCAATTCTGACTGTTGACGCTATAATGTGTGTGCCGGGCAGCAAGCTCGCAGAATCAAAAGCAACTGAGAAAGGTGGATTTCTTTTGTAAATAATGTTCAATGTCAAGAATACCTACATTCTTTTTGTAGACATGTGTGACTTTTTGGAACTGAAAAAGAAATTAATACACAGACAAGATTTTAGGACCCTGAGTTTGTTCTTATTTTTGGTTCTCATCCTACATATGATTTTGTTTATTTCATATAATTTTATGTAAACAAATTAAGAGTTATTAATTCAAAATTTTTGCAGTGTTACTCTGTAAATGATGGCTTGGTATACAGAAAATATATTCTTGTTAAAGATAATCTGGATACCTTTTATTTTATTACCTATTTGTATTAAAAATAAAGTATGATGGTCAAAAGAATACCTTTTAAACTGCTTCTTTTTATTTACCCCACTTTCTTTACCAAAACATCCCACAGTGATATTTACCTTTTCTTACACTCTTAGAAAAGGAAACATGGTGAGCTGGTCAGACTTTGTGATCACATTTTATTGGCACTGGCCCTGCTCTTTCCATTTCATTATAGTTCATCGGGAGGTTGCCCAAGATCACAACATTGTTTATCACTTAAGTTCCTTAGCACTGTGCCTTTCTTTCTTTCTTTTTTTTTTTTTTACCAATTATCTCTGAACTTTAATAGTGTGATCCAAACCTAGCTCCATGGATCCAGAGTTAACAAGAAGGCAGCCATTCAAACACCCTGACCCCTCACCACTTCTCTAACTTGGGCCTCGAGAACTCAGGGAGGCTTCTCTCGGTCTCCAAGGTTTTGTCACTGAAACTCTCCTTGCTGCATTTGAGTAGATGGCCTTGAATTGTATGCCAAGTATATTGATATTGAGCTCAAGGAAGTACTTATTATATTAGTTGGCATATTTTGTTATTTAATAAAGACTTTTTAATAAAGAAGAGTACCACTGGAAATGAAAAATTACTGGTGCACAGCTGGGTTTAATGGCAATACTATAATTTTATTTAATGCTATTTGATAGAGGAAGTAAGAGCTCCTTTTTACAGGGAAGATTTGGGCTTCTATTCAAAGGATCATACATTATGTAGAGCCGTATTTATGTGCGATAGGCTTTTAATCTTATTGTTCAAAAAGTATATTTTATTATGAATTTCTCCTCAAGATCTTTATACTTACAAAATGCAAATAACTCACTGAAGCTTCAGAAAGCATGCAGAATGATAAAACAGTGAGTTATCTTGATTATGACCTTGAAGGTTGGAGTAGGGCTTAGGAGGCCTTGTTCCTGCTTTAGTCAGTCTTGGGAACATCCACATAAATAGGGGAGTCAATCAGAAATCTGTTCTAGATAAGGTGTGTAGTTACAAGTACCAAAAAAATAAGCTGTAAAAAGCTTAAGGATATATGAATGCCTAGTGAAACCCAAAACCAAATGCTACACAGCCTCCAAAGGGATTTTAGCTAAGACAAGAAAACTATAGAAAACTGAATTGCAAGCAACATGCACCCTTGATCCCAGAAGTCAAAGACTTGTTAAGTGATCAGACTCAGAAGGCACAGGAATCAGGGAAGCTCCAGGGATCCTGTAATAGGAACCAAAATTTTCTCCTGATATAGTCACCAAAATGACAGCACCATCTTTTTCTGCCTGAGTCCCTGCTGAGGGAGCAAGAAGCTAGTAAGCTTGACTTGTTGGTTATTCCCATCCCATATGGAATGGGAGTGAGTAGTCCCCAATGGAGAAGAGGATGCTGTTAACAAAGTGTAGAGGGATGCCAAGCAGACAGAAATGACAGATGTCTACCCTGGGAATCTAGATGCATTACCTCTGACTCGTGTTGCTGATCTCTCTTCTCCCTTCTCCCTTCCCCCTTCTCCCTTCTCTTCTCTTCTCTTCTCTTCTCTTCTCTTCTCTTCTCTTTTCTCTTCTCTTCTCTTTTCTCTTCTCTTTTCTCTCTCTCCCTCTTTGCCCCTCTCCCTCTCCCCATTTGCCAGCTATTTCACAGCCCACACATCCAATCATACAGAAATAGTAGCTCTCGGTTTCAGTTTAAAAATCCAGACTTGGGATTCCAAGTGGCCCAGTTTGGTTCATGAGAAACTTCTGTAGTCAAGAAGTTTCTTGTGAACCAAGCAGACACTCAAAAAGATATCTACCACTACATTTTATTATCTACCATTTACATTTTATCTTGTTAAAAAGAGTTGCTTAATTTCTGTTCAGATTTTTACAGAAGAGTTGACAAAGAAACAGGTGTGCCTCCCACTGCCAATTTTAAACCAAAATGATACAGCAAGTTTACTTGCAAATTTATTGACTGGGCTATTCTGCTTCACTAGTTATTAAATTTTGCTGCATATTAGAATCTCCTGGAAAGTTTATAAAAATTCTGATTTCTAGGTTCCACCCCCCAGAGAATCTGATTTGATTTGTCTCAGGTGCAACCTGAGCATCAGAAAATGTTAAAACTTCCACTGGCAAATCTAATGTACAGTCGTGGTTGAGAACCACTGCTATGGATTAGATCCAACATGATGAGAGCACAGATGCTTTACCTAATGGCACATGTCTCAGTGGGGAGGAGTCCATATTGTTATTAGTTTCCATTTTCAAGACTTTGACTTCTACTTTTCCAATCAAATGTGTACTGAACACTGTATCTGAAATTGAGTATTACACATGGATTCTGAAAAAGTACTTTGATTCAGTATGGATATACATCTTAAGTTAATTTGGTGTCCATTTGTGGACTGATTCAGTTTCTTGTTTCATATAATTTGGAATACAACTCGCAAGTGACTTTAAGTCTTCAATCTCTAACTTACTTAATCACAGAGGTCAGGTAATGGAAATTGTGCGGGAAAAACTGTCAGCTGATGGGTGACATCAGATCGATGATTTAGTTCCCCTGACAATTAACACATTGTCTCTCCAATTAACTTAGTTTTATTTCCTATTAAAGGAAAACACTGTCGTATGCAAAGTATAGAAACTTTTGCAAAATAATTTTCTCCTATTGTATTTCTCCATAGCTCAGATTAGCTTCATTTAAATCAGTTATTTCAACCATATCTTGATTTTTTTGAAGTGCAAACTGTGATAACCAAGAATAGTATAGTCACAGACTGTACAACCTGAAAGACAATTAATTAAATGAACTAATTTTAAAGTTGCCCTTTTGCTTTAATTAAAGATCTAGCTGCTGAAGTTTCTGGGCTTTTTTTTAAGTGTTTGATAATAGCAAGTACAGTACTAAAACCGGGTTTATTCTGGGTTGCACTTTGTAACTCTGAATTTTCACTCAAAATGACCAGAATAATGAAGATTAAGAATCACCTATCTACATGTGGCAGTATTATAGGATTTCTATTGAAAACATCATTTATTTTGCATTCCAAGAAAGTTGGTTATAAAGAGAATTCTTGTCAAGCAAATCCTATTTTCTCTTTTTCTTCCATTATGATAGTTGAGGTAGACTCATCTAATTGAGCCTAGAAAAGACAATAAAGATCATTTCTTTAAACTCTGATTTTACAGTTGAGAAAAGCGAGATTCAGATTGGGAATTGGGCAGTTAGTTGTCTGAAGGCACCCAGTTGCAGAGGGGCAAATGGAGTCTGTGATTCCTCAAGTCAATTCAAGATGACACCACAGACACCGTGCAATGGGCACCGGAGGACCCTGCCAGAGTTTGGGTTCCCTGTCTCTCAGTGTTTCCTTCTGCTTTGTGCAGATTCTTTCTTCCCTCCATTGTCAGCCTTTCATGTCACACAGGTCAGCACTTCCCAAAATGTGTCTCCAAAAACAAAAATTTCATTCAAGGTCAATCAATTTAACAGGAGTGTGCAACAAGCCCACAATCAAACAATGTGGGAAAATACTGGAGAAGTCTTCACTGAAGAAGTTCTCAGTGGCTGTGACAGACCAACACGCGGAGGGAGAAGTGAAGGATGCAGCATTTCTCCAATTTCTTTGTCCTCAGAACCCATTCTCAGGAAAGCTTCTTGCAGGCTTATCTACCCACAGAGCCTTCTCTGAGAAACGCAAAGTCCCTGGAAGCACTGACTCCACCAGAACTCCCAGAAACGTGTCTTCCAGGATGGTTGAGTGTGTATGTCTGTGTGTCTGTGAGTGTGCGCACACTCTTTCAGGGTCGTAGTAGGCTTTTTGCTTTTTGTTTTTGTTTTGCCCATATATTTCACAGACCCCTTCAGATTCACTTTTATCTAAAACAAGTTATGCTGAAGCTGAACACTTAAGTCAGAGGTTTCAGTCACCTAAGATGAAGAATTTTCTTTCTCCTGTTTTAAATTATACAGACTTATAACTGTAGGTAATACAGTTAACTCATAACAAAAAATAAATCTAAGTTCAAGTTCATATGTCATGAATATTGAAGCTTTACATCTTAATGAATATTTTGCCTTGGGTTTAGGTGGTTTTAATACAATTTAAAATCAAATTAAGTCAAAATAATTTGACTTATAAGAATTAAATAACCAATTAACATGGGCCACAGATAACACTAATTTTTACTGCTGACATATTTTTCTGTAGTTAATCACCTGTAATCCTGTGAAACATTACAGATGTGAAATGTGGGAAGTGGTATTGATTGGTTTTCATCAACTCGACTTATCATTGTCAGTGTTTATGCTGAACGTGGCAAGATTCAGGCACATAAGCTTGCTCCTAATAATGATAAGTATTACCAGTATTTTAACCTGTGGATCAGGGGAAATTATAACAGCTTCCCGCACCCTCATCCTAGGGAGGTGTGCCCCAAGACCCCCAGTGGATGCCCGAAACCACAGAGAGGACTGAACCCTAGATAAACTGTGTTCTTTCCTGTATGTAGACCAACCATAAAGCTTCATTTATAAATTAGTCACAGTAAGAGATTAAATAACTAACAGTACAATAGAACAATTGTAATAATACCCTGTGATAAAAGTTGTGTAATTGTGGCATTCTGAAGTAAAACAAGGGTTACTTGAACACAAGCACTGCAACATGGTGCCAGTTGCTCTGGTAACCAAGAGGACTGCTAGGTGACTAAGGCGCAGAGAGCATCTGCAGCACGGAGGCGCTGGACAAGGGAGGGTTTGCATCCCAGGCAGGACAGGCGGGGTAGAGCCAGGTTTCGTTATGCTATGAACAGTGTGCAGTTTAAAACTTATAAATTGTTTTTTGTGGAAGTTTCCATTTAATATTTTTGGACTGTGGTTGACCACAGGTAACTGAAAGTGTGAAAGGAAGGTGAAACTTTGGAGAAGAGGAGACTACTGTATTTCTAATTTGCTGTAAAGGATATTTCCAAAGGTATAGAGCAGGGAGGGTGTGCCCCTGGGGCCTTAACCATTGAGATATGTACAAACACCTAAGAGTGTTTGGTTTCAGAAGTCGGGGTGAGTGTTACTCTTTATTTCTGATAAATACCATTTTGAATTATAATTTCTATTAATTATGGAGTTTCAATAATCTATAAATAAATCGAGATGGGATTAAAATCATCCCCAGCTTTGCTTTATGGCTTTCTAAACTCAAAATTATCTTAAAGTTCATCAACATTTCACCCTTCATTTTTTCTTCTACAGGCAAAAGTGGTTCAGACATTTCAAACCATGAAGATTTACAAACCTTTTAGCCAATTCAATTCTTTTAAAACCTTTTGGATGGTCAAAGAGATTAATATCATCCTATTGTGGGCTAATCCTAATAAGCAGACTATCTTTTTTCCCCCTAATACTTGTGTTTTCTTTGACTTTTGATATTTAAATATTTCTAAAATTCATTTAGGTGTCTAGTTCTGGACAATATATTTATAATATCTTTCAATTCACTGACTTCAAAAGATTTTAATCCTCTTAAGTTAGGTACTTCACAAGAACATCTCCCTTTATCCAAAAAAAAAATTGATTTAAGAAAAAAGTGATGGCTCCATTTATTAACTAAACATAAGAATCTATGAGACACCTCAAAGTCCAGATAAACAGAAAAGAACTGATGCCAAAGATTACTGTTGTAATTTTCTTTGATCAGAAAACACGTGATCCCTGGTAATGTCTATAACCTTAACATATAAGGAATATCACTGTCTGCATTTCTGTTCATAATTTTTGAGATCCTTTTCCATGTTTCACCAAATGTTACTTTCAATATAATATGAAAACTCAATCTTGCCAGCATATTGCATTTTCTGGGGCTCTAAAAAATGACGCTGATGGAATCCTACCCCCAGGAATTTCTACCTCCTCAGAGCTGGGCAGTGACCTGGGCATCACACTGTTTAGAAGCAGCCAAGGCTGAGGACCTCTGGCCTAACCCATTTTATTTCCTGTTTTACCTTTCATCTTACTTTCTGTGGTGCAAGAATGAACAGTTTGAGGATTCCCAAAGGCATAGGATGTCAAAGACATATGGTTTCAGTCAACAAACTATCACTTGCTGGATTTCATCTGTTGGTAATCCAATAACGTTCCAACAACTTACTTTAGCCCCATGTGGTTGATGATTGCTAGAATGGAAAACACGCCTTTATTGTTTTGATTTGCTTTCTTGATTCTGTCTTATATACATTTCAAGTGAAACTACTCATTCTTCTTCCTGGGTGTCAGATTATATTTTATGTTAATGAATAAACATGGGAAGGTTCCAGCTCTAAATTACTAAAGGGAAGAAGGCTTATCAGATGACAGTGTGAAAATCATGGGAGCTACTCTGTCGTAGACTGTTGAAATTAGTGTGTGCCTATGTCTAAGTATATATTCTATAACTAGAATTCACAAGTTCACGAAACCATTTATGACTTACCGTCATTAAATTAAATACTGTTCGGAAGTTGGAGTCATCCCACTTACAGTAGCAGTCATTTCTATTTTTCTCCCACACACAAAAAAATGCCAATTTTTTCAATCTGAATTAAGGTATAGAGCAGTGGCTTTCAATTTTCTGGTTTCTATGGCATATTTCTAAATACACTACAGGAGACATACCGAGAATTAAAAACCTTGCTTAAATGACTCCTTCACAGCCACTTTCATAAAGTCTGTTTTGTGTGAACAGCACATACTTTGAGGCTGTGAAAAAATTAAGAGAATTGCTCTAAAGTGGAGTGACACTGTGCAGAGAAGAGAGGGCGAGAGTAGGAAGGGAATGTAAGAATGGAGGTCAGAAAGCCAATATGGCAATGACCGAGTCAGAGGGTACTTGGAGCACCAGACACCCCCCCACCAAGGATCTGTGCAGAGTGTGAATGGCTTAACTACTTGTGGAGTGAAACCTAGGTTAGGGTTGGGTTTTTTCCCTAAAATCGTAAAAAAACAATTTAACTCCAGCAATCTGGAGACTTGGAGACGTCCAAGATGCAGAGAAGTGAACTACCCAACCCAGGAAAAAGCACTTAGCACATGAGTGAATGTTCACTGTTGTGACTATTGTTTATGCCTGGGCCTGGTGGACCACCAGCTTTCAGACTGGGACCCCTGGGGATACACAGTGACTATGGCATTGTTCCTGAAAGTACGAGTGGTACATATATAATTCAGTGTGTCTAAGTTAGAGTTTCCTATTTTGCTGTAAAACTAAGCTAAAAAAATGTTTTATCCTTGCTCTGAAAGATAGGGGCATCAGTTTCACACATGAGCCATCAAGAAAACTAACAATTTCCTAAAAATTGGGGGAAATACAGTCAACACTGAATACAGATTTAATACCTGGGGCCATGCAGTTGGAAAAGGAACACTCCAAAAATTATTTAAAGCTGAATTTATTATTTGTAACACCCAGGTCCTACCTGTGTGGTTGAAATAATTGACTCCACTATGAATTTTCAGAGTCTTACTCCTGGGTAAAGCCCAGATCAACAGCAACTTTTCAAAACAAGGATTTCAGAGATGATCAGTGTTGAGCCAAGCAGCTCGTGTGTGTTGAAGAAGGTTTCTACTTTTACTCTTCATGGGGGTACTGTAGGGACATTCCAAGCAGTCTTTCTAGCCCATCTCATTTTATCTGTTAATACACACTTTATCTTGGGGCATATGAAGGCTATTTAATATTATTACACTCTATGTTTAAACAGAGTCTGTAATCCAGATTTTGTATCATTTCAGTCTGGCTCTCTTCTCCATACCTTAAATTAATGGGGGTTTTTAATAATAATTGGATAAGATGATATTCAGGAGCTATGGAAATATATCAGCAATTTTGAGAAAGAGGAACAAATTAGAAGGGATCACAATACCTGATACCAAACTGTATTACAAAGCTGCTATAATCAAAATAGCCTGGCACTGGCATAAGAACAGACACATAGATCAATGAAACAGAATAAGAGTCCAGAAATAAACCCAAGTCTCTATGGTCAATTAATATTTGACAAAGAGAGCAGAGGCATAAAATGAGTAAAAATAGCCTTTTCAACAAATGGTGTTAGAAGATCTGGACAGCTACATGCAAAAAAAAAATGAAACACAACCACAAACTTACATCATATACAAAAATAAATTCAAGATGGATAAAAAACTTAAATATAAGTCATGATACCATAAAAGTCCTAGAGGAGAACATAGGCAGAAAAATCTCATATTCCACACAGCAACATCTTCACTGATATGTCCCTAGAGCAAGGGACATAAAGAAAAGAATAAACAAATCGAAACTCATCAAATTATAAAGCTTCTGCATGGCTAAAGAAAACAGCATTAAAATGAAAAGAGAACTAAATATATGGGAAAACATATTTGCCAATGTTACCTCAGACAAGGGTTCAATCTCCGAAATATATGGAGAATCCACATGACTCCACACCAGAAAGACAAACAACCCAATTAAAAAATGAGCAAAGGACCTGAACATTCACTTCTCCAAGGAGGACATACAGAGGGCCCAGAGACATATGAAAGGATGCTCAGCATCACTAGCCATCAGAGAGACACAAATTAAAACTACAATGAGATACAACTTCACATCGTTCAGAATGGCCAACATAAACAAATCAACAAACAACAAGTGCTGGTGAGGTTGTGGAGAAAGGGCAACCATTGTGCACTGTTGGTAGGAATGCAGACTGGTGCAGCCACTATGGAAAATAGTATGGAATTTCCTCAGAAAACTAAAAATGGAACTGCCTTTTGAACCAGCAATACCACTGCTTGGATTATATCCCAAGAATCCTGAAACACCAATTTAAAACAACCTGTGCACCCCAATGTTCATAGCAGCACAATTTACAATAGCCAAGTGCTGGAAGCAACCTAAGTGCCCATCAGTAAATGAGTAGATAAAAAAAAACTGGTACATTTACACAATGGAAATACTATGTAGCAGAAAGAAAGGATCTCCTACCCTTTACAGCAGCATGGGTGGAACTGGAGAGCATTATGCTGAGTGAAATAAGCCAGGCAGTGAGAGACAAATACCATATGATCTCACCTGTAAGTGGAACTTAATCAACAAAACAAGCAAGTGAAAAAATATAACTAGAGACATTAAAATTAAGAACAAACTGACATAACCAGAGGGGAGGTGCAAGGGGATAATGGAGGTGGGGAAAGAAGGGTTGTCAGAAACATGTATAAGGGACACATGGACAAAGCAAAAGAGTGGGTGGGATTGAGGGTGTGAATTGTGGATGGCTGGGCTGGGGCAAGTGGTGGTAGGAAAATGGAGATAACTGCACCTGAACAATAATTTTAAAAATATGGAAGAAAATATATAGCTCAATTCTAGTCATTTATCTTTTTAAATCTTCCCAAATACTTCCTATAGGCACATCTCCAATGTTGATAAATATTTATGACTCTATTGCAGCATTTTAATAGCAAAAATGTACAAAAAACAGAAATAGTAAAAAGAATTTGTTTACCAGTTAATTCAGGGAAATTTTTTGTTAAAGATTTTATTCATTTAATTTAGAGAAGGAAAGGGAGGGAGAGAGAAACATCAATGTCTGGTTGCTTCTCGAGCACCCCCTGCTGGGAACCTGGCCCACATGTGCCCTGACTGGGAATCAAACTGACAGCCCTTCGGTTTGCGGGCCGGCACTCAATCCATTCAGCCACACCAGCAAAGGCTTAATTCAGGGTAACTTTTTCATGTACACTTGTATATTTGTAGAATACATATCATTAAAAAGATGATATAATTTTCTACTTATGATAGTAATAAACATTTTTTCTTCAAAAAAAAGTTATGGAATTATTCACATTGAGCTTTGCCTTTATTTGCTTTTTGGAAGATCAGCCATCTTCTACAAATGTTTCTCCCTCAACTTCTATCTGGAATTTAATCCCAAGTTCTAGGTGCAGAAGAGTCCACCAGAGAATCACCAGCCCTTTCTGTGGTTTTCACTGCCTTCAACTACCAGAGGAAAAGGAAATTCACAGACTCCTCAGTAGCTGTTTTCACCATGGATTTTATGCCAGGTTGGGTGTTATAAACACATTAGGGTGAAAAGCAGTTTTTCTTCTTACTTTCTTCACTCTTCGGTTAATTCCAGCATCATCCAGTTTTTATTTCCAACACCAAGCTGTAAAAAATTGAGCACATGGTGTAGACAGTACTGTGCACACCTCTAACACGGTGTGTACAGTAAACTTCTTGTAATGCTTTCTGAAAGTTATCATTCCTTCCACCTGATGGGACAAAGGGCATTGAAAGTGTCTCTTGCTGAATCCTAGAACGCCCAAATTTCTGGTGTCGCTCTGCCACGCTTGCACCTTCTACAAACAACATCTGCATCAGCAGCCCAGCAGTCTCTGCTTCAGGTTTATGTGCGAGACTCAGTGGTGTTTAAAATGCACTCCCGTGTTTCTCCTGTAGCACTTCTACCCACCCAAATTTTACAAATACCATCAAACCTCAGGTCACAGTGAAAATTGTCCATTTTACTCATTTAATCTAATGATTCATCAGGGTAGGTAGGGTTTGGACTCCACTCAAAGCTTTACCGTGGATGAAAATGACTCTCTTGGTCATTGTCCTCATCATCTTTATTGTTATTACTACAGTCATTTATCGAGTTCTCTCTGTGTTGCCAAGTATCACACTGAACTGTATGTATACATTTTCTCATTTACTTCTCATAACAACTCTGAAATGGTCACTAGTTCACCTTAGAAATTAGGAAACTGAGACACAGGCAGGTTCAGGCCTGGATGATGTCAACTCTTATGACCTAACAGTGGCAGCACTACTGACCAGCCATTGTTCTGTGATGACTAAAACCCATATTGCTTATTATTAGAGGAAAGTGTTCACCATGACACCTTGTTCCTGCTTAGGTGTTAACTCCACGGTTGCAGCTTGAAGAAATATTGTTCCTGTCTATCTTGCGTGCCTCAGACAAAAAGAACGAGTCTACAAAAAAATGTCTTAAGTCCATGAGAAATTTACTACCCATACCTAAATACACTTTCAATTATTGATATGTTTGGATATTAGGAGCATTCGTTCCTATTATCTACACATTTTATAAAGAGCGAACATTAGACATGATTTACAGGTATCATTTTAGGAATCTATTTCTTCTCCACGAAGCATCCTTTATACTCTTCCTGTTCCCCTGGTGTTTCTATAGTAACCTGGCATCCTCTGCTACCACCTTTATGTTGGCACTAAAAGATCTTTTATAATCAGTCCTCCACTTGTCTGAAGTGCACCCTCCAATTCATAACACAACAGACAGTGTGTAAGTTTAACAGGACCTAAAGCATTTCTTATCTTAAATTAAACTCACATGTTCAGGGGAGTAAAAATATCAAGAAATGTGGCATTAGAGAATTTAGCTTCCAGCTTCACAACTAATAAAAAGACCCAAGCTGGGTTCTGGGATTGTGGGAGTCAGCCTTTGCCCCTTCACCCCTGTTGCCTTCTCCTACTGCCTACAGGATGAAGACTATCACAGACCGGAGATACCATCATATCCAAGAAAAGAAAGTTTCAAAAACTTAACCTTTTCTAAAGTCAGTATTTTGGCTTTTCTTCCCCTGAAAAGCCTCTAGCTCTGCTGTCTCTGAACAGGATATAACAAGGGTTTTTTTGACATATCAATGATCAAAGAAACTGTAGATTCAGGGGCTGGCATGGCAGAGACAGAAGAGGCACCAGCTGGGCCTCGGCCGGAAACACTCTCAGTGTCTCCCAGTGGGTGAGACACACCCAGGGACACTTGGCTGCCTCCAGCGAAGAGAACTGCCCTCCTTCATCTTCAGAATGAACCCGCGTTACCAAACCACCTCACTTGCGGTATGATGAATTACTTTTTAAAGAATAAATCTGTAATTATTTTATGAATAGCTCGATTACACTGTATTTGCCATTTGGGAAGATTGAAAGGGTTAATCTGTCCAAGGCAGACATTCAAAATTCACCAAACCAGCCCCCTTTACAATCTTTCTCCAGCCATAGTCTCCCCCATATCATCTGATGGAAAAATCTATCCTTCTATTTGCTGAGGCCAGAAAACTTGGAAGCAGACTTGATTCTCCCCTTTTTGTTCCTGCTCTATCAGGCTGTCAGGAAATCTCCAGGCTTTACTCTCAATGTGTCCACATTCTTACCACTGTCCTCTCTTATTGGCTCCTTACACAGCATACCAACTGCTGCTATACCTGCTTCAGCCATTGCCCTGATGCCCTGCCCCCAATCTGTATTCGACATGGCAGCCAGAGCGAACCCTTTTAAATATACTATGTCTGGTCACTTGTCCACACAAAAGCACCCATGAGATTTCAGCTTCCAGTAGTGGTGGACTAATCTGGTACAGACCAAAACTTTCATTGGGAACAACTGAAGAGCCCTACCCCCAAAAAATCCATCTTAAGGAGTTCAGGCTGCTGTAAGAGAATGAGTGGTTTAAACAACATCTATTTCTCACAGTTCTGGAGGCCGGGAAATTGAAGCTCAGGCAGATCTTCAGTGTCTAGTGAGAGCCCTCCTTCTGTCTCACAGACAACCAGGTATTTCCTCTGTCTTCACCTGAGACAGGTGCAAGCACTCTGGTCTCTTCAGCTTCTTTTAAGGGCCCCAATCCCATCATGGGAACTCCACCTCCGTGACCTCATCTAAACCCAGTTCCCTCCCAAAGCACCATCAGTACCACCACATTGGGAACTGGGGCTTCAACATGTGGGTTTTAGGGGAACACAAACATTCATTTCACAGCAGCAAACTAACACCTGTTTGAAAACATCAGAGAGTCACCATGATACTAAGAATTCAAGGGGACAAGAAGATAGAGCAATAGGCAAAATGAGCGATTCCAACATTGCTACTTTTTCCTTTACTGACAGTTTGAGAGTATGAGCAAAGGTTTCTGAAATCCTGATCTTCTAGAGACACAAAAGAACCTACAAAAAAAGAAGAGCTCAGTTCATCACCCCCAGATTGCCCAAGACCCCTACATAGCAGCGCCCCAATTACACAGGTTGAACTGGTTATAAAGTTTCTGAGAAAACTAAAAAACTCACCTTCCAATTGCTGATTGGATTAAGTTATCTGCACCTGCCCTAACTGCCCACAGCAGGCAAATATAAATCCGCTTTGTAGGGAGATAACACCATCTAGAGCCTCAAATGAGCCTTTACAATTTTTCCAAAATTTAATCCCCAAAAAACTATGTACAAGGAGACAAACCAAGATTACTGACAACCAAGAAAGGAAAAAAGACAACAGGAACAGATATATCTCTATAATATGTCAGCTCTTTCCAATATGTTGTGAAGAGTCAATAGGTTAATCAAAGCTCTGGCACGTGATTTTCCTCTACCATCAGAAGGCCCAAATCAATGGAACACTGCTGTTCATTTCTCTAAATTACTGATTTAGTTCTGTGTTAATTTAGCAATAATCAAAAATGTCTGTACCTTCCTTTCATTTCATCCCAAGGTCAGATCTAATTTCTTCATTAAGCTAAATTATATCTGGGAGAACATTTCCATCTACATCAATGTAAATTTTTTATAATCTGCCTAAAAGTTTTGAATAACACAAAAATAGTTGAAATTCTTTAAACATTGGCATAAATCATTAGAACAACCAATTTTTTTAAGTCCTACCTTCTTGCTACCTTTTACTCTGTCGTGAGGACCTGACCCGTCTTTCAACCACATCAGCAATAGGACAGCCAAACATATTTCCTTGTGCAAAACTTTCAAGACAGGTACATGGCATTCTTTATGTGTTTCATAAACATGCTATTTTGACCATATCCTACTCACTAGAATGATAAAAGTCACTAATTTTACAGTTTGATCTCACTATTTACTGATTATGCAGGTACATGCTCATCAAAATGCAGTAACTTGTGGTCACTAGTGCTGTTCACAAATATCCCCACTCTCCCTGCACCCTGCCACCTGTGCTCTACTGCCCTCTGAAAGACAAGTATGGCTGGACGCATGACACATTAGCCAATCAAATGTGAGCAGAAGTGATGGGTGTCACTTCTGGCTGGGAAATTAAGAACTGGAACACTTTTTCCCTCAATTGGCAACTGCGAGGTTCAAAGCCCTGGCTTCTCCAGCACCTGGAATGAAGACAACAAAACAGCCCCGGAAAAGAGACTAAGAGTGTGACTCTCCCGTCAAGCCCAACAGGTGCAAGTCAAGAGGGAGGGAGGCAGGTCTTAAAAAAAAAGCATGAGTGTAACTATGGGCTCATGAATATGAGCAGAATAAAACAGACAATAAACCAATTAGTTTTTGAGAGAGTTGTACAGCCAGAGAAAGCAAGAGTCTGTACTAAACGTGTTTGTGATTAAAAACAGTTCAATATTTAAAACCACCCTTGAACCTCCAATCTTCCTCAGGCAGGAAGCAGGCTGAGAAATATCTTCAGCCCCCAAGGAGGACATGTTCCCCAATGCTTACTTCAGATGTGGCGGAGGAGATTAAAAATAAAGGAAACCTCCCAGAGGATGGAGCCAACTGGACGGCAGAGCAACAGATTCCAGATCTAATTGAGGAATAGCCCCCACATCCAGAGCAGGGGCGCCTTTAATGCCTGCCAACAAGATTTAGAATTGCCCTGCACTGGAGGCTGCTCTATCTTCACTGCAGTAATTCTACCCTCTTCTGTCACTATATTTTGGGTGTTGTATGCCAATTGTCTTTCTAATTTATAGATGTCTGGATTCATAGAAGCCATAATTGGGCCTGTTATAGAAACCACTGTCCATTATCTTAAGATCCTGCTTTTTGAAATGAATGCCTTGATAAAATTGGACTTGAGGGCTGTCTCCCTGGGGGAGAGCCTGAGTATATCTTTGCCTGCAGCAGGGAGTGTGGACCAAACATTTGGTGAACTGAACAGTAAACTGTGGTTGTCACTAATGCTACTCACCAATCTTTCAGCTCTTTGCTTCCCAGAACATGACAGGTTTGCACTTCCTGAACCCTGTGTAGCTCAAGTCATCTCTTCTGACAGATGAGTTGTGAGCAGAGGTGATATGCCACTTTCCAGTGAAAGCCCCTCCAGAGTTCTCTTTCTCTTCTAGCAGGGAGACCTGCAGCATTGTCCACCTCAGTCCTTGAGAGGCTATGATAAGCAGAGCCCCTTTGCCCACCTGCAAGAACATGCAGTGTGGGCAAGAAAGAAATTTTTCTTATTTTGAGTTTAGAGTGAGGGTTGTGTGTTTCTGCAGCATGGCCTAGTTCTCAGTGATACACTAGAGCCAAGAACCTGATCTCTGGAGAAATTCCAATGATTTACCCTACACAATTATTTCTCAGAAGATGCTGTGTGCCTTACTCACTGAATCCTGGGATGAAAATGATGTTGAAACCATCAGATCCAATCCCAAGGCCCTAGTCAATGATACACTCCCTAACTCCCAAGAACAGCTAAGGAACTTTCACTGGTCTGTCCTGCTAATGAATAAAATAAGTTGAGGAGACTGTAGAAAGAAAAGTCTCTTTGTGTCTATGACAAAAATATAAATAAATAAATATTTTAATCTTAAACTGATGAGTTTTTAAAGCAATTCTTAGAATTTCTAAGGGTACTGGAATCTACCAAGCTTAATTGCCATAATTGTCATTAATATTAACATAATTCAGATATTCAGTGATTCAGTAGCCTCCTCCATGATGATAACAATAGCCCCCACTGCTCCTCCCACCACCATCAAAATGTGATCTTGCTCTTTCTGTGACTCCCTCAGCAGTGCTCACAGGCTCTGCAAATCCGCAAATCAGTGAGTTGGATGCTCACTAGACCCGAGCCCAGGGTCCCAATCATTGCTGCTCCCAAGCTTTTAGTTTTAGTTATCTGGTACCATCTCCTCCCATGGTCATTTCCCAAAGAGGTAACTCTCATCACCTTCGGGTTGAAAGATGAGGTGCTGGTGGAGCTCCCAGCCCTCAGCCCACCCCAGCAAGGAGAAGGGGGAGCCTCCTGCTGCCCACAGAGCAACCTGATGGTCTGCCCCTCTCCCCAGCAAGAGGACCCTTTCAGAAGGACTAAACCACAGCATCCTGCAATGAAGACTTTTAAGCTAAGTTTCTGCTCTAAACCCAACAAGGGAATGTTTGCCCTATTTCCATGATAGATACACCAGAGCAGCAAAATGTGTGCTTAAGGGACTCGTCTCTCCCATTAGTAGTCACTAGTATACTTTTAAGCATATTTTATTGATTATGCTATTACAGTTGTCCCATTTTATTTCTACCCTTTATTCCCCTCCACCCTGTACCCCCCACCATCATTCTGCCACCTTAGTTCATGCCCATGGGTCATGCATATAAGTTCTTTGGCTTCTCCATTTCCTATACTCTTCTTAACCTCCCCCTGTCTATTTTGTACCTACAATTTATGATTCTATTCCCAGTACCTTTTCCCTCACTCTCTCCCTGCCCCCTCCCTACTGATAACCCTCCATGCGATCTCCATTTCTGTGATTCTGTTTCTGTCCTAGTTGTTTGCTTAGTTTGTTTTCATTTTTTCAGGTTTGATAGTTGTGAGTTTGTTGTCATTTTACTGTTCACAGTTTCAGTTTTCTTCTTTTTCTTAGATAAGTCCCTTTAACATTTCATATAATAAGGGCTTAGTGATGATGAACTCCTTTAACTTGACCTTATCTGGGAAGCACTTTATCTGACCTTCCATTCTAAATGAAAGTTTTGCTGGATAGAGCAATCTTGGATGTAGGTCTTTGGATTTCATGACTTTGAATACTTCTTTCCAGCCCCTTCTGGCCTGCAAGGTTTCTTTTGAGAAGTCAGTTGATAGCCTTACAGGAACACCTGTGTAGGTAACTGTCTCCTTTTCTCTTGTTGCTTTTAAGATTCTCTCCTTATATTTCACCTAAGGTAATTTAATTATAATGTGTCTTGGTGTGTTCCTCCTTGGGCCCAACTTCTTTGGGACTCTCTGAGCTTCCTGAACTTATATGTCTATTTCCTTTGCCAGGTTGGGGAAGTTCTCCTTCATTATTTGTTCAAATAAGTTTTCAATTTTTTGCTCTTCCTCTTTTTTTTCTTGCACCCCTATGATTTGGAAGTTGGAATGTTTAAAGTTTTCCTGGAAGTTCCTAAGCCTTTCTTCATTTTTTTTAATTCTTGTTTCTTCATTCTGTTCTGGTTAAATGTTTATTCTTAACTCCTGTTCTTAATTCTTAATCTGAGTGTCAGTTTCCTTCCCTTCACTGTTGGTTCCCTGTATATTTTTCTTTATTTCACTTTGCATAGCCTTCACTTCTTCCTCCATTTTGTGTTCGTACTCAATCATTTCTGTGAGCCTCCTGATTACCAGTGTTTTGAAATCTACGTCTAATAGATTGGCTATCTCCTTGTTGCTTAGTACTTTTTATGGAGTTTCAACCTTTGCTTTCATTTAGGACATGTTTCTTTGTCTTGGCACATGTGTTACATTGTAAGGAGTAGAGCCTTAAGTATTCGCCAGAGTGGGGCAACCTGCTTTGCTCTGTTGTGGTGCTGTATGTGGGTGAGAGATCAGAGAGGGAACAATGCCACTTGCCCGACTCTCACTCAGCTTTCAGTCTCATTCCTGCTACTGACAAGTGAATTGGGCTCTTCTGGTGCTGATTCCTGAATGGATGGATTTGTGTGATCACATCCTAGGACCCCATGGGTCCCTCCAACAGACACTCCTGTGAGGCTGGGAGTTTCCTGCCACCACTACCCCCACAGGTTTTTGTTGTTGTTGTTTATTTATTTATTTATCTTTAGAGTGGAAGGGAAGGAGAGAGGGAGAGGAATATCAACATATGGTTGCCTCTCATGTGTCCCTTGCTGAGAACTGGCCTGCAACCCAGGCATGTGCCCTGACTAGGAATCATACCTCGATCCTTTGGTTTGCAGGCCCGCTCTCAATCCACTGAGCTACATCAGCCAGGGCCCTCCACAGGTTTTTACAGCCAGAGGTTTTGAAGCTTTATTTCCTCCCAATGGAACCCTGGGTTGCACAGTCTGTGTCACTCCCCCATTGTTCCTCTCATTTTATCCACACACAAATGTGGGACCACCCAGTCTGCCAGCTGCCAGCTGCCACCTCACCTGCAGGGTCTGCTGCCTTGCCGAGTGTCGTCTCTGCTGCAGCTGGCTGTCACTGCCCCTCCTACCGGTCTGGAAAAACTACCGGTCTGTCTTCTTTAATTCCTTAGTTGTCACACTTTTATACAATTTGATTTTCTGCCAGTTCTGGTTGGGTTTTGTTTTTAAACTGGTTGTTGTCTTTTTGGTTGTGCAAGAAAGCGAAGCCTATCTACCAATGCCTCCATCTTGGCCACCATCTCACTATATTTTATATCATAGTTGTCTTTTCTCAGAAAAATAAGACTTTTTAGTAAACTCTAACCCACTCAGCCATCTTAATCATAATGAAAGCCAACAGTCATTGAGCACTGCCTTGGACCAGGCATAACTTCATTACCTGCATTATTTAATCCTCATGCCAGCCCCAAAGGGACCGTACTACGTACACCCCACTTGGCAAATGCAAAAACTGAGGGCCGGAGCCAGAATGGGATCTTCCAAAGTCACCCAGCTTATGAGGGTAAGAGACCTGCTGTCACCACAGCCTGCTCCTGACCATCACTCTCACTGTCCCACACAACCTAGATGATAGAGGACCATATAAGAAAGTGTCACTTATCGATGATGCCCCCTTAGTTGCCAATAAAGGTGCAAGAATACTCCCTAAATTCAAAGTCAGAAAAGTTTCCAAGAAAGAAAGAAAATGTTCTTGCAAAGAGAGAACATAAATAGCAGCTGACATGTTCTTCCTCATTAGAACTGCAGTTAAACTAGTAAAATTGTTGAAAGTGGAATGCTACTTACATTGAGTTTTTTTCTATTAAAAAGTATAATATTGGCCCTGGCTGGTATAGCTCAGTGAATTGAGCACGGGCCTGCGAACCACATGATCGCGGTTTGATTCCCAGTCAGGGCACATGCCTGGGTTGCAGGCCAGTTCCCAGCAGGGGACCCACGAGAGGCAACCATACATTGATATTTCTCTCCCTCTCTCCTTCCCTTCCCCTCTAAAGATAAATAAATAAATAAATAAATTTTTAAGTATAATATTGGATGATTGTGCATTTTGTTTGTGTGAAAGGGGAGCCTTTAGTCCTCTGAAATTGCAAATATCAATACGAAGTCTTGCATATTTACTAGTCCATCTGCCAAGGCAGCACTGAAGGGGGAAATCTTACTATAAGCAATTTATTCGCAGTTAAAGTGTTACCACCTGATGTGCAAAACAACAACACTCAGGAAGCAGTTATTATTGAACTGAGTAATTTTGATTTTCAAGTTAATTCATAACATGTTTTAAAGACTACAGAAGTGGATGTTTGCTTAACATCAGGTTGTGTTTCCATGAAAAAAATAATCACTGGTACTTGGGGTGATCAAGATGATTTGCTCACCAGCATGTCTTTCAGGGTTTACAACTGTTTGATTGCATGGTCACAGGTGTGGCAAAGTAGAGATTTGAGAGGTGAGTTTGAATCAGACCACCCAGGTATTTTCAGGGCAGATGTCCCCTGGGAGGCAGCTGCTGTATTTTGCTAACACTGAATCCAACTGCAGCACAAGCTGAGACTGTTAATCTCTCTTGGCAAAACACCAGCAGTGTGTATCAACTGGAGGATCTTTCAAAAACAAGTGATCCGAAAACAACAGTTAAATAAGGATTCAGGCTGTCGCAGCTGGCATGTGACTTTCACACCTGGAGGAAGGTAAAAAAAAAACTGAAAGAGTAACCTATTTACTTTCCTGCCTTGGCATTGCCTGAATGGAGAGAGACAGGCTTTTGAGTTGAAGATGTCTCCCACAGGTTATCTACCCCATCATGAAGCAGAATTAGGGTCCTTTGGGCAGCACCCCCGAGTTCCTGTCTGACCTTAGGAGTCCAGGCAATTGTGGCTGCCCTGCTGCTTGCTGCCCTTGGCGAAATTGCCCATCACAGCCCCTTTAACGTGTCCTATTATAGCTGCATAACAACACCCTGAACCTACATGGTGTAAAACCACAACCATAGTATTATGCGCACAGATTCTGTTGGTCAGAAATTCAGACAGGGTCAGCTGGACAGCGTCACTCAGCTTCATGATATCTAAGGCTTCGGCTCAAAAGTCTCCAGTGGGTGGAGGTGACCAGACGTCTGGCATCTGGAATCATCTGGAGCTTCATGCATGTGTCTGGTACCTGGACTGGGGTGAGAAAGGCTGGGCTTTAACAGGCTATTGCCTGGAACACCTACGTGTGCCCTCTCCACGTGCCTTGGGACTTCCCAAGTAGGAACATGCAGAGAGGATATGTGCCCCACAAACCACATGAGAGCTGCTGATCTTCTCTGAACTAGCCTCACAAAGCACACAGCTTCTCTCCCACGGCATTCTGTTGGTTACCGTGCAGCCCAGCCCAGGTTCAAGGGGCTGTGGCAGGGTCACACTGCAGAAGACCAGGAGAGATGGGAGCTATTGTTGCAACAATCTTAGAAAAATACAGTCAGTCCCAGATGACCAGAGCATGGCAGTCCCCACTTGGGATTCTGTGGAAGGAAAGTATTGAGAAAGGAACAGAGGTGTCAGGAGAGGCAACTCCAGAAAAATTCCTTTCTTCCATCAACAAACTAACACCTAACAGTCACAGCCATCAAGACCTGTGTAATAGAGTCCTCCCCTTCCCTCCAGACTCACCTGGATCACATGACCTCTCTCTAGCCACAGTGACCTGCTTTAGTTTTCTTGTACTTGTGCCTGGGCCCCCCTGCCCCCGGGCCTTTGCCCCTGCTTACTCCATCCCCCTCTTCAGCTTGTTAATGCCTACGCATCCTTCAGATCTCAGCTTAAATATGACTTCCTTGTGAAGAACTTTCCCAAGCTCCCTGACTAGGCCAAACTCCCAGAATAGACACTCAAGAATAGGCACTTAAGTACATTCCTTATAGTTGTCATGTTTAATATATTTAATGTCTATCTTGACATTAAAAGAGCCCAGTAATTCTATTTTTGATTACTGTTATAGCCCCTCACACACACGCACACACACACACACACACACACACACACACAAATTATCAAATCCTTGGCCCAAAGAAGGTGTTTAATAAAAGCATTTGTTGGAATAGATTTAGGTTGTCATTGAGCTTGTCATAGCCACCAGATGCTTGGTTAGGGTTGGGGACACAATCCCCCAATTCTGCCACCTTCAGATGCACAGCTAGATGAGGAGACATGGTAAACAAACCTGGGCAGTGCGCATGTTGAAGAATAAGGGCCCTGGGAGAGAAAACTAGGGCACCTAATTTGGCCTTGGTATCTGGGAATGCTTTCTTAAGGAAATGAAGTGTCCACCAAGTCCTTCTCCCCACCTACACACCCAAGTCCTTCTTCCCGGTTGAGCATGTAAGCATGAAGTTCTCAATTTCCTCCTTTCTTTTAGGAGCATATAATGACTCCTTTGTAACTTTTATTTACTATTTACAGTGCATTGTGGGATAATTCAGTATAAGGCAGGGGAAAGGAAGCATAAATATATTGCTCAGTGTGAATGGCCTGTTTAATATTATCGTGTGCATGTATGTACACAACATGGAGAGCACTTTGACACTGTGAAACTTAATTACCCTCTGCTTAAAGATAAAAGACACATTTACAGTGAAATTATAGCCTGAGCTGTGATGCCCAGCGGCAGGAACTCCTTCACATAGACTGTTTCCAAATGCCTCAAAGCACCAGCTGTGAAATAACAATAATGTAAAAGTGGCAGTGCTGTCTGTCAAACAATTGTTACTTATGGAATATTTCTTCTGCCTGTTTGTGCAGCAGAGCTCCAAGTCAGAGCAGTCACAAGGTGTGGAGCCTCCTTACTGACTCCTGGAGTATAGAAAGTATCAGGTGGCCAAGAAGGTCTTCAAATTCACCATCTTGTATCAAGACCATCACTTCCACTCATGAGCTCAATTAACCTTCATGATAACTCTCTAGTTTTTATAGCTATTGGACAGATAAGGAAACAGGCTCAGAGTTTCAACGACTTATTTACTTCTCTTTTTCAGCAGATAGGTTTCAAAGCTTGCTCCATACCTGGCCCTATTCTGAACACTAGTGCTTCAACAGGGAAAGACAGTCAAAGCCCCTGCCCTCATGGCAAGAGATCTTCTGCCCACAAGATCTTCCACGCCAGCAGAGTTATTATATACATTTCATTCATATAAATAATAAAGTGCCTATAATATCATGTGCCAGGTAGGCTCTTGAAGCAGGCGCAAAAGATAGCTGTGCCCCCGACCTACATAGAGTTGACAGCAGAGTAAGACCTAAATTCACTGGAACTCTCTCTACTCACCGGAAATATAATGTTATCTCCCTAACTTGGGATTAGGGGGCACATGGAAAAATAAGCTTTCATCAAGGAAAGACTCAAAACAGCAACTTTCCAGAGAAGGACTGGAAGCTGCCACCCTCAGACCAGTTTCCAACTTTACCCCTCCACCTACAAGGCTGGGGACGTCACAGCCCTGGCTAGCCATGGTCAGCAAAGGGAGAGAGAAACCAGAGGGCGTCAAACGTTTTAGAAGGCTTTTGCATTATTGTTCTGGAACAAAAAGGAACTCTATTAATCCTGGGTTAAGCAGAGAATTAATCAGAACACTGCCCTGCCTCTTCGTTTATTGGTTAATTGAATTCTTACTAGGGGCAATTATGCCAACTGTTCAGCATGCCAATTAAAAAATCACAGTTTCTGAGCACTATTTTCTTGAGTAATAGTGATAATATACCACAAACAGATATGCAATGTCTCTCAATCCCCCCTACCTCTTGGGCCAATGCACGCATGCGTACACAGACACACACACACACACACACACACACACACACACACACACACACATCTAAATCCTGCTCCCCAGATCCCGGCTTTCTGTATGATATCCTGCTCCTCTTTGTCTTGCTAATACAAGCTTCATTTGGACAAGAATGTACCCAGTTAGAACGCTCCCTCCCCCAAATTTCCATGTATCTGGAGATGACCCAGGCACCAGGTCTGGCTAATGAAGTGTCAACTGAAGTAAACAAAGTTGGCTTCCAGGGAAATTATCGTTGTCCTCATAACAATTGACAGACTCGGCAGGCACGTGCACTTTTTTCTCTTTTTTCTTTCTTCTTCTTCCTATTTGAAATGCAGAAGCAATGCCTGGAGGTGCTGAGCCATGTTGCAACCATGCAGGTGAGAGTCACATGCTAAGAAAATTCAAGCAAGAAGCCAGAAGTCAGAGCCCTCGATTCTCCCAGGAGCAGCGGGACCAGCTCTGCACTGCAGTTTCCAGAACAGATTCCACATGAGGAGAAGAATAGGCCTCTTTTACTGGACTTCGGATCCCACAGCTTCCTTGGAAAGAATTCTGGGTTCTCTGAACTTGAAGGGAAAGGGGTTACTTTTTCTCTTTCACAAACCTCTAACTGAGATCTAACAACTCTTTCTATTATGAATGCAGGCAACAGACCAGACTAGTATTGGTGATGCTTATGACTTTGTCAATAGAAACTACATATGTTTTCATTTAACATTACTGTCGTTGCCTTTGTCTTGATTTATCACTTACAGCTATCACTATTTTGAAATTCTGGTGGTTTGATCTAGTTCTTTAATGTATTAATTTAAAAGCCTACTATGTCTCAAATTTGAATTTTAAAAAATACTTTATAAATATTTCAATAATTTATTTTCTTCCTTGTCTTATTTTTTATTTTATTTTATTTTAGTTCATTTTATACATGTAAAAACATTCTTCCATGGGATTCCTGTTACTGCCAAAAAATCATGGCTCAAAAACAGGTTGAGAACCTTGATTCCATTCTTCGCATGTGACCCAACAAAACTCCTAATTGATCCTCCTGTTTTCCCAGCTGAGGCGTGGGCACCTCTGAGGGAAGATACTTTCTGAAACCAAGAGTAGAGACACAGATGAATAGAGAACAGGCTGTTCAGCTCATTTCCCTTCGATTTTGGTTTTTTAATATTTTTCCTATCCCTAAGAGGCCCGTGTTGAAATGCAGATGCCCTGGACGATTCCCTGGTTCCCTTCCTGTGTACCTTAGAGGAAGGCACCCAATGTTTCTGCCTCCTTCACTCGTCTGCCTGGGATTGGGCCTTCTGCCACTCACAGGACAACATCCTGCTGATACAGTGGAAAACGGCTTTCTTCTCGTTAGTGTATAGCCCCTCCTCCAGGGTCAGGGAGGTTTAAAAATTAATGGAGGCTTTCCCCCACCTGTGCCATCATCCTCAGGTAAGTCCCACCACCCATGCGAGCCTTGCTGGTAGTTCCCATGCTTTGTGGTGGCTGACATATGGCTTCCTGTTGACCTGACTTATACTCTGATGGTTATCCAGTGTGACATGCCCAACCCCTGAATGACCTGCCCTTCATCACAGCCGCCAGTCTGCCTAGAGCCATTTGTTCAGACTGTGACATGACTCCCACAGGCCAACTGCAAAGCCAAAAGAAATGATATGTCACATCTATGGGCCAAGCAAAGGTCACCTTTTCTCTGTGGCAACTGGAGGGATGAATTGATGACCACTTCATCATTCGTAATGATGAAAGTCAATTGACTTTCTTTTCCTATTGGTTGGCAATAGAATAGAACCAAAGCCTAAAAAGGAAAACCCAGAAGGTCTCAGGCACCCATGGGAGGCCTCCTGTTGGCAACAGCTAGGTGGCATGGGGCCCCTGTGGGGTTATGGTCATCTGCTACCCCCAGCCTGGGATCCCAAGACACAGGCTGCTTTCATGCTTCTTAAGAACAATGAGTCCACTATGGGGATGCCCCAGAGGCTTCCTGGACTTTCATGTGGTATTTTGCACCTGGAATTTGACTGTGTTCATGTTACTTATCTATTGCTATGTAACCAATTACCCCCACAACTTGGTGGCTTAAAACAATAAACATTCCTGTAGTCAAGAATCCCAGTACAGCTTAACTAAGAGCCTCTTTCTCAAGGTCTCTCACAAACCTGCAATCAATGCGTCTGCTGAAACTCTAGCCTCATTTTAAGTCTAATCTTAAGGCTGAACTGAGGGAGGATCTGTTCCCAAGCTCACTCTCACGATTATTGGCAGGGCTCAGTTCCTCCTGGGCCATTGAACTGAGCACCTCCATTCTTCAGACTATTGCCTGTTTCCTAGCCACACAGGTCTTTCCATAGGGCAGCTCACAGCATCGCAGCCAGCTTCCTCTAGAGAGAACAGACAGGTGAGAGAGCAGTAGGGGGTGCACAGGATGGTACCCAGAGTCCTTCCATAGCCTGATCTCCAAAGTGATTCCCTTCACTCATTGCATTCTGTGCATCATCAGAAGAAAGCCTTGGGTCCAGATTACATTTCAAGGGAGGGGATTACACAAAAGCCTAGTTCCAAGGAGCAAGGGTCATTGAGGGCCATCCCAGAAACTGCCTACCACAGTGGGGAGTTTTGTAAAACTCTGTTTATATTTTATGCATGCATTACATTTCTGAACCCAACTTCTTATGCTTCCAACTTCAGGTTGCAAGTATATTGTTGCCCAAAACCAGGAATTCTTAACCTGAGACCCATGGCATTGGAGGAAGGTTCTAGGAATCTCCTGAAGTTGTGAACCAAATGTTGGATGTACACAGATTACACTGGGAAGAGGATCTGTAGTTTCCATTAGATTCCAAAGTGGGATCAAGAATTTAAGAAGGTAAAGAGCCACTTCCCACAATGTTTGTGAAACATCCTTGTTCCCTAAAAGCTGTCAGACTATCAGGGGACTGACAGAGGAAATGGCTAGCCACATGGCAGGCCAGAGCTGGCAGGGCTGAGCAGACCTGCTCAGAAGCCATCTCATCCAACAGGTAGAGAAACAGAGGCCCGGGAAGAGGGGAGGGGATGGGTAAGGGTACTGGGCCAGGGTCACAGGTGCCCTGACACACTTGAGGCCAGGGCTTGTTCCATCGCATCCTGCTGCTCTCACTGCCGCATGATCCCACTGAGGAGTGGCACCAGGCGTGTAGGTGGTCATCCTGCAAACATGGGTCTTTGGCCAGCAAACTGGTTAAATGTGGCTTCAACACAGCATCTGGATATGTAAAATCCATGCTCAGCTCTGCTTACACTTTCAATTTTTTCCTTCAACTTGTTTGGAAAACTTTGTTTTATACTTCTAACAGCCATTCACTTTCCATAGGATAAGAAATAAAAACTAGCCATTTGGAAATCTATAGTGTATACTGCAGGGAGGGAGAGGGGCTAGAGACAATGGCTGGTGCCCCCGATGAAGCCATTTTTGCAAAGGCAGCTCCTCTAATCAAACCAAGTGCATGAATGAAATGCCTTGTGTCTGGCTTTGACAACCACCTCTGCACACTTAGATATGTGGCCGTGGGTGAGTCACTTAACCCCTCTGGGCCTCACTTTCCCTGTCTGCAAAATGAGACTAACAATAGGACCTACTTTGTAAGGTGCTGGGGAGTATTCTATCTGGCCCAGGGTAAGCCCTGGAACCACAGAGGCTTACCCAGAGGCAATGTGCTTGTCCCTTCTGAATTTCTAAAGGCTCAGGACCATGAGCAAGATCAGAGCTGGTGAAGAGTAAAGAATGCATGGTATTTTCACTACAGAGTTTGAACAGAGATATACAAGGACATCAGTGGAAAGCCCTGGAGCCCAGGGACCCCGATTTGAGTCCCTACCACACTGAGTTATGACTTTCAGCAATTTATCGCTCTCTGAAGTCTTCACATGAGGGAGTAGGGTAGGCTCACTCAGAGGTGCTCAGGGTCACATACTTCACCCTCCCCTCTGTGACCCCTGCACACCCACCTGCAGCTGCTCATCAATTGTGGCACCTGGGAAAGTCACATGATCAGTGCCTGTCAGGCAATCTCCTCCTCTTTAAGCGATGCCTTGGGAAAAAGGAAAGGGACCCAATCAGATACCCTCAGAAACATGCTAACAGCTGACCTTCTGGAAAGCACAGAGGATATTTACTGAGAAAGAGTTCTTCCCTGCAGCATGCTTTCCACAGGCTATACCTGAGGTGTCTGAATTACTTACAGCAAGCAATCTGGAATCCACGGATTTATGGGGCATGGCTCCCCGAAAGGTGTCATGTATGTAACCTTTGTACTTAGTGGAAATGCTTTGTGATCGTAATTGTTCTCTTATGTGTAAGTATTGCCCCAGAGGCACTGCTTAGACCATTTATTTGTTAAATCTGAAATAGGAGTCATTTTAATATAGCAAGAAAGGGCTTGGGGACTATGCTGGTGGGTGCTTGTCTTTCCCTGCTTCACCCGTGCTTGGCAATAACTGTTCCTTAACATGTCAGTAAGGTTGGGTATTGGGTGAGACTGCTAATGTTGCAAGTTTGACTTGGCATTCCAGTCTTTTGTGTTATTCAGACACCCAGGGCTAAAGAGAGGTCGAGCTGTAGAGGCTGAGAATATGGATGGCGACCTTGTCTGGGTCGGTGGCTTTGTCATGTCTCTGTTTCACACACGGATCTGACCATAGGAGGCGGTCAGTAAACATTCAAGGATTGAGTATTGGTTGTTTTACCCTAGGAATTGACTTTGAGGCCTCTGACTGCTCAGCAGAAGCATGGAGTGGTTACATGTCAGGAGAACAGGAGGAAGAATCAGATAAAGGAGAGAGGTCATTGCTGAAAGTTGTGTATTTCCACAAACTCGTTATGAAAACTTCAGGCCACCACCCAGAAACTGCTGCCAATATGAGAAAAAGGTCTGGCACACACTGAACAAAGCTCCACACAGTGTTCCCTGCCATGGCGTCAAGCAACCCATGGATTTAAAAATATTTGCGTTGGTGACTAAAACTGTTACAATCTATCTGGTTGAACTTGAGAATTTTGTGGAAATGGCCAATTTTTAATGCATGTGAGCCCCACAGAGGTAAGTTTATAAGTTTATAATGCATGTAAGTTCACCAAGCTTCTCCTGTTGATAAAAAATACCAAATACCATTTCTTTTCCGCAATGCGAACTAATAATTAACATGGGATATATACATATATATTTTTTAAGTCAGAAATGGTACAGAAAATAGAGCAGTCTTTGTCAGTCCATTTGTCTGAGAGTCACACATCTTTAATGCAGAAGAAGAAAATACTAAGTATGTGGCAAAGAGAGAGAAGGCTCTGAAAAAATGAAATTTAACACTTATTAGAAAATACTTTTCCACAGTATTATAATAGTCCATTAAACCCAGAATAGACTCAAAGATAATGCTTATTTTCATTATGTGGCAATGTCTCGCATTCTCTGAGGCAAACAAAGCCATTATTAAAAACAATGGTGCCTCCTTAGAAGTTCTTTAATGCTCATTTTTGTCAAAATAAAATTTGTTACCTATAGAACAAAATTCCCAGTGCTAACTACAAGACTATGCTTTAGTCTGAGGCCTGGGTGGCATCACACACCTATTTTTATAGGACAAAGCCTTGAAATTGAATTGCTGCCTAGTGATTTCCTGCATAATAGAGCATCGAGAAAGGGCCTTGCCACATAATGTTCTGTGTGCTTTATACGGCATCCCGAGTATACGTTTAAATCTCACAGATTTTATGCTGGGTCACCAGGGGCCCTGGGCTGTGAGCGCTGAGATATTATAGGACAGAGATATGGTGAAATAAAATGCTGTCTTCTCAGTTTTTGTCATGATTCTCTCAATTTATAAAGTGACACTAGAAAAGAGACTGTGTGTGTGTGTGTGTGTGTGTGTGTGTAAGAGAGACACAGAGAGAAAGATTAAATACCTCCTGGAAGCTAGGGTTGAAAGGAAGGCCTGTTTTTATGTTAGCTAATTGTCTATTCACAGATGTCAGTTTCTTGATCTTGGCACTATTGACATTTGGAGCCAACTAATTATTTGTTAAAGGGTGACTCTGGGGCTGTGCTGTGCATCATAGAATGTTAAGCCGCATCCCTGACCTCTATCCCCTGGGTACCAGTCACACCCCCTGCATCCCAGCTGTGATAACCAAACTATCTCCAGACTTTGTGAAATGTCCCCTGGAGACAACCACTCAACTAAGACCAAGATTGGGCCCTTGGAAGTTATCAAGGGGATCAGTACACAAGGAGTAGAAAGGCCGCAGGGTCTCTGATGTTCTGTGCAGTTGGCTGGGCATTCAGTGTTGTCCCAGGAAGGAATCTGCTCAGGGCAGGAAATCTGACCTGCAGTGGCAGAAAACAAAATGCAGTTTCCAGAATCTCTGCACCTATGATAGCATCAACGTTAACTCTAAATGTATTCCCAGATTTTCCTCAGCCCCTGCCCACAGAGGAGAGTTCATTCTTGGCCCAACATTTTAGTCAAGGTTCTCCTTGACTGAAGGAAAAACGGAACCAACAGGATGTGTGTACATATAGAGAGAGGGAGGTTTATTATAAGGAATTGGATTATGCAATTATGGAGGCTTGGTAAGTCCAAAATATGCAAGGTAAACTGGTAAGCCAGAAACTTAAAGAAAAATTTCAGTTCAAGTCCAAAGACAGTTTGCTGTCAGAATTCCTTTTCCTTTGTTCTGCTAGCATCTTAGGCTGACTAGGTGAGGCCCATCCACAGTATGGAAGTCAATCCGCTTTACTCAAAGTGCACCAATTTAAATGTTAATCTCACTCAAAAAACACTTCCATGTAAACATTCAGAATAATGTGTTCAGCAAATATCTGCTTACCATGGCCCAGCCAAGTTGACACATGAAATTTGTGTTTGTGGCCTACTTCATGATTCCACCCTCCACGGAGGGCCTGGCCCAGGCAGACAGGTGGTTTGGGTTTTGGAATGAGAAAATTGAGAGGAAATGAGGGTGAAGCAGGTTCACAGGGGGCAGGTAAGGGCAAAATCTGAAGACGACTTTTGGTTTTAAGGTTGTGGAAGGTTTGGGGTATAGAAAACGTCTGTAGCATGAAAGGAAGTGGATGGCAAAGGTTTATAAAATAAGATTTTAAGAATATTAGTGAGGACTCTTTGTTATTCTGAAAGTGATCAAAATAATACACATAAAAGACCTTATTTACAAAAGTGCTCGGTTTTCCTTGCAATGCCTTTTTGAAACATGAGTCACAGCTATCTTACACATATGAGGGAGCACAGTTGTGACAAGAGGGCCCTCAGGGGAGGCATGGCTACTGATCTGGTAAGCAGACTCCATGGTATTCATTTAGTCATTCAGAAAAAAAGAAGTGCTCACATTTCCTTCAACAGTCATTTTCTCCCTGCCTGAACACCTCCAGAGAAACTCCCTGACCTCTTCTTAGAGGACATTTTCATGTAGCCCCTGGTGGATGGGGACCAATCAGCACATGACCAAACCTCTAGTCTCCATCCATTGGAAGAGGGGTGAACATTGGTGGACCACACTGGTTCAAGATGCACCAATAAGATTCTCCTCAGAACCTGCTGTCAGCTCCATTGCAATTACAAACAGAAGGCATAATAGTGCATGAAGACCACAGCAAACAACACAAGTTGGCAGAGAGAAGAGAGTGAGACAGATGCACAGAGAGAAGTTGGGAGGATGCAGCTACTCAGTGCCCAGATGTCTGATAGTTGAGACACATTGATACCAGAGCATTAGAATGAGGTTCCCAGACTTGTGTTGGTTCTTGCATTCTCTATGACTCTGATATAGCCCATTATTGTCCCAGAAGTTTTCTTTCCCCCTTTGGTTCACCAGAGTGAGTTTCTCTAGCAACCTGATGATGCTTGATGAAGACAGATCACCATCTACTTCAGCCAAAGTTCCCACCATGCTCTATCTGGCACAGAAGCTCAGTCAACAGACCCTATAGCAGTTTCCACTGACTGTCCACTCATGGACTTCTCCCTTCTTCCTTACTGGATTGACATGCACACCCTTAAATGTCAAAGAAATTGAACCCAATCCACAGCTCCAGGGAGTACACCAGGACTGAGTAAACCATGCCCCTTACCAGTGATGGGTTTATGCATGACCATGTGACATCATTCTAGCCAATGGGACATTGGAAGAAACTGCTAAGAGGAGGTGAGTGATTGAAACACAATTCTGTAAAAGTTTTACTTGATGATATAAAGAAACTCATGAAAAAAAACAGTTTCCTTTTCTATCAAAACACACATTTCTGTGTGTGGAAGTTAAAGCAGCTGAGGACTAAGTAATGCAAAGAGACAGGTAGAGCAGAAAAAAGAACCCAGGTCTTTAAAGATGTCTTTGAGCTCCTGAGAACCACCCTTCTTGGACTTCTTGCTACTTGAGAGACTAAATTCCTTATTGTTAAGCCAGGTGTGCCTATATTTTTGTTACTAATAGCTAATGTCATTTTGTCTGCAACAATGCAGAAAATATAGTTCTTCAACCTAAGAAAGTAAATAGATAGTATGAAAGAAATCTTAAACTTCTGGTCAAGATGGTGGCATAAATAATCAGCTCACTTCATTGCACAACCATATCAAAACTTACAACTAAACTATAAAACAACCAAAACTCAAAACTGTCAAAAACTTGCAGTCTGGCAACTATGGAATTAATGGAACTACATCCATCTGTTGGGAACCACCCTGCCTGGTTTCAGAAGCTGTAACCCCAACCTCCTCCTCCCCACCATGGCTAAGGCTGAGTAGAGAAACCTTGAGACCATAAACCACTAAGAAGACAGTGTTTGTCTCCCTGGCAGAGGCACTGTTTCTGCTCCTTTTTCTTCACCCTGCCTGGCCCCCAGTGTTTGATTGGTTAGCCAATGACAGGTAAGATTCCCCAAGGGGGGAATGACCTAAGACAGGCATGATCATGGGCAGCACCCAGGGAAGGACTTGGTGGGCTATGGCAAAAGGGGGTAATGGACCCTCTCCCCTCAGCTTTGACAAAGCATAAATCCTCATTCTCTCTGCCTGCAAGAAGTCTCCTAATCTCTTGGCTGCCTTACTTCCCTTGCCTGACTTAAGCCTGAAACAATAACAGAGGGCAGTGAAGCCCTGTGCTGGAAAAAGCAGGTTCCCTAGGGCAATCAGACCTAAGAAAGAATATGTAAAATCCTGTGAAACCTGCTTTGTTTAGAATGCTCTCGATTAAATGATAAGGGTCCAAGCAAGAAGTGAATTTGTTCCTCAAAGTTTTGTTGCCATTTACCTATCTGACCCTGACTCAAAATAGGCCGAGTTCTTTGTATGTTATATATTTTTTGATACTCACTGCCTGACAATGATTAATGAACTTTACCTGTATTCCTGTGCTAATTGAATGAAATAAAAGCCTGTTCAGGCAAGAGTTGGCATGCTCTCCCCTTGAGAAAGTAGCCAGGTCACTCCGAGGAGCTCTCCCCTTGAGAGAGTAGCTGTGTCATCCCTTTTCCTCCACAGGACTCGGTAGTCCATGTGAACTTGTCTTGTATCTCATCCTTAACGCCACGGACACTGCAGGCCCGTGTCTGCATCATCCATCCAGACTAGCAGGAGGGGTGGAGACACAGAACTAGCTGGTCCCACATCCACACGTGGTAGATAAAATTCAGGAGAAATATCTCAGGAGCAAGGATTGCAGCTACCATTTGTTCACTGTTTCATTTGTACCTGATTGACTTCTGACCAGGTCTCTAAATTTCTCACAATGATACAAAGAGAAAATGAGATAATATATGCAAAAACTTCTTAAAAAGATTAAACCAATCATTGCATTGATAATCCATGTATTAAACACTTAGCCCTATACTGTCCTATGCTGTCCTTTAAGGAGCTCATTTCTCATGACAGTATAATAGTCAGACTCTTTGATGTATACCTGCTGACAGCGTTCAAGCCCCTACTATTCCCATTTCTCTTAGCCCTACCCCTGGCCAAGCTGATAAGAGCCAAAACATTTCCTCCCAAGGGTGAAATCCAAACATGCAAACCCTACCATGTATGGAAACTGTCACCAAAGCCCCTTCCCTAACCATTGTAAAAGCCACATTCAAATCAAACTGGATGCTTTCCCTCTCTTCCCTAGAAAGTTTCCTGCTGCAATAAATATTTTTATACCCTTTTGGTGCATCCATGACATCATCAGTCTCAATATCTGAGCCACTTTGGGGTTGTGGAAGGTTGGTCTTGCTCTCTGCACAGGGAAACCACAAAGTAAACCCCATGAGACAGATAATCTAATTCTTCTCATTTCATTAATGGAGAAATAGAGGATCAGAGAGATAAATTTACCTGCCTCATATCACATAGTTAGAATACAGAAAAAATAGGATTCTGTCTGACTCCAGAACCTGAGCTTCTTATCAACCAGGATATTTTTTCTCCACTTCTAGACGTATTTTAAAAGATGGAACAGGTACTCACTGTGGGAGATCCCTGACAAACAGAAAGCATGTGTTCACTTATTCTTTCAATCATTCTACAAGTAATTACTATGCCCCTGCTACGTACCAAGCAGGGGCTAAGTTTTGGGGCAGACATTTAGAGGCCCTTTGAGCCAACTAGAACCAAATGCTCTTCTGAATGAACTTGCAGGATCCTGGGCCAAGGTAGAGGTCAACATGGCCAACTCTTGTGTCTTTCACAGAAAACAAGTTGTTCAAAATGGGTAACTAGATAAAAAACAAAGGCTGAGTGAAAGAACATAAAATGGTAACCACAAACCCAGCAAGCGTAAGGCTCCTGCTAGAGCAGGATAAAAAACTTGCACCAGGAAAGAAATTCATGTAATGTCTCATTAAAATTGCTGATGAGAAAGTCACAATAATATTTAGCACCATTCCTTGGTTCAGGAGACTGCTGTGCTATTCTAATTAATGAAATGAAGAATTAAGTCATAAATCAAATACTCATATTAAAAATTCAGAGTAGCAATCAATATTTTTCTTCTCATTCTACATTCATCTAATTTTTTATAATAAATGACATTAGGAGTTGATTATTGGTAAATTAACAGAATATGCAATTAAAGCACTTCTTGAGAGTATGTGCCAATTTTGAGAGCTCATTTATGAAAAACACAAGGCTTGGGTGGATCCTAAAGACAGTTAAATAATTGTCTACTCAATGAACACTAGAAAGCTTTGGTGTGAATGGAATGCTGATAAATTAATAAGAGCAATTTAAAGAATTAGTAAATATGTAGAAACATACAACTAAGAAATGAAGAAATGGCCAACCTAGCAGATGCACAGTTCAAAACACTGGTAATCAGGATTCTCAGAATTGACTGAGTATGGTCACAAAATAGAGGGGGGAAAGTATAGGCTATGCAAAGTGAAATAAAGGAAAACACACAGGGAAACAACAGTGACAGGAAGGAAACAAGGACTCAAATCAATGACTTGGACAAGAAAAAAGAAATAAACATTCGACCAGAATAGAATGAAGAATCAAGAATTTTTAAAAAATGGCAAGAGGCTTAGGAACCTCTGGGACAACTTTAAATGTTCCAACATCCAAATCATAGGGGTGCCAGAAGGAGAAGAGAAAGAGCAAGAAATTGAAAATTTATTTGAAAAACTAATGAAGGAGAACTTCCCTAATCTGGAAAAGGAAATAGACTTTCAGGAAGTCCAGGAAGCTCAGAGAGTCCCAAAGAAGTTGAATCCAAGGAAGCACATACCCAGGCAAATTATAATTACATTACTCAAAATTAAAGATGAGAATCTTAAAAGCAGCAAGAGAAAAGGAGATAGTTACTTATAAAGGAGTGCTCATAAGGCTATCAGCTGATTTCTGAAAAGAAAACTTGCAGGCAAGAAAGGGCTGGAAAGAAGTATTCCACATCATGAAAGGCAAGGACCTACATCCAAGATTACTCTATCCAGCAAAGCTATCATTTAGAATGGAAGGGCAGATAAAGTGCTTCCCAGATAAGATCCAGTTAAAGGAATTCATCATCACTAAAACCTTATTATATGAAATGTTAAAGGGACTTACCTAAGGAAAAGAAAATCAAGGACTTCCACCAAGATGGAGGCATAGGTGGAGATGCTTTCTCACGCAACCAAGTTAGAGACAACAAAATATTAGCAACAGAAAACACAGCCAGAACACAGAAAATTGAACTTTTCGGAAGTCTGATAACAATGAATTCTTCAGCCTGACCAGTAAGAGGGGCGAAGCCAGCAGGGTTGCACAGGAAAACTTGGTTAGACAGACTCAGGCGCACGGAACCCAGGCGTGGCGTTGCAACAGACAGACCCAGCGAGCAACCCAGTGAGCGACCCAGTGAGCAACCTGGGACCCAGTGAGGGCACAGGGCCGCGGATTGACTGTGGTCGCGCATTCCTGCGCAGATAGACCAGCGAGGGAGTGGGCGGTGAGACGGGACCAAGCAGGCCCCAGCTGCAGGAGGTAGCAGAGGGGGCCGCCATTTCCCTCCTCTGACCCCACCCCCACATACAGCGTCACAACCCAGTGACCTGGGTGGCCCCGCCCTGGTAAACACCTAAGGCTCCGCTCCTCATACTTAACAGGTGCGAACAGACCAAAAATGGCTCAAGAAGATCTCAAAGCCCCAGAGCCCATAACTCTAAGCAACGAAGAAATAGCCAAACTTTCAGATGCACAGTTCAAAACACTGGTGATCAGGATGCTCACAGAACTGGTTGATTTTAGTCACAAATTAGAGGAACATATGAAGGCTAAACTAATTGAAATGAATGGTAATGCACAGGAAACCAATAGTGATGAAAAGGAAACTGGGACTCAAATCAAGGGAGTGAAACAGAAGGAAGAAAAAAATGACCAAACAGGAAAATATGAAGAAACAAGAATTCAAAAAAATGAGGAGAGGCTTAGGAACCTCCAGGACATCTTTAAACGCTCCAACATCTGAATTATAGGGGTACCAGAAGGGGGAAAGGAACAGTCACCAGTGGAAAACTTATTTGAACGAATAATAAAGGAGAATTTTCCCAATTTGGCAAAGGAAATAGACTTTCAGGAAATCCAGGAAGCTCAGAGAGTCCCAAAGAAGTTGGACCCAAGGAGGAACACACCAAGGCACATCATAATTACATTAGCCAAGATTCAAATGAAGGAGAGAATCCTAGGAGCAGCAATGAGGACAGTCACCTACCTACAAAGGGGTTCCCATCAGACTGTCAGCGGATTTCTCAAAAGAGACCTTACAGGCAACAAGGGGCTGGGAAGAGGTATTCCAAGTCATGAAAACCAAAGACCTACATCCAAGATTGATCTATCCGGCAAAGCTTTCATTTAGAATGGAAGGACAGATAAAGCGCTTCTCAGATAAGATCAAATTCGAGGAGTTCATTATCACCAAGCCCTTATTATATGAAATGTTAAAGGGACTTTTCTAAGAAAAAGAAGATAAAAAATATGAACAGTGAAAGGACAGCAAACTCACAGTTATTAACAACCACACCTAAAACAAAAACAAACTAAGAGGACAGCTAGATCAGGAGCAGAAACATAGAAATGAAGATCTCATGGAGGGTTAGCAACAGGGGAGTGGGAGGAGAAGAGGGGAGAAGGTACAGAAAATAAGTAGCATAGACGGTAGGTAGAAAATAGATAGGGGAGGCAAGAATGGTATGGGAAATATAGAATCTAAAGAACTTGAGACACATGGTCATAAACTAAAGGGGGGAATGGTGGGGACGGGGGGGTTCAGGGTGGAGGGGAATGAAGGTGGGGAACCGAACAACTGTAATGGCATAATCAATAAAATCAAAAAAAAGAAAAAATCAAAAACTATAAACAGTAAAATGACAAGAAAACTCAAAACTATCAACAACCAGCCCTGGCTGTTGTAGCTCAGTGGATTGAGCACGGGCCTGTGAACCAAGGAATTGTGGTTCGATTCCCAGTCAGAGCACATGCCTGGGTTGCAGGCCAGTTCCCAGCAGGGGATGCACAACAAGCAACCATACATTGATATTTCTCTCTCTCTCTCTCCTTCCCTTCCTCTCTAAAGATAAATAAATAAAATCTTTAAAAAAAAAACAAAAACCCACAAAACTATCAACAACCAAATCTAAAAAAAAAACAAACTAACCAAACAGCTAGAACAGGGACAGAATCACAGAAATGGAGATCACACAGAGGGTTATCAGCGGGGAAGTGGGGGTGGAGGGAAAAATATGTAGAAACATTTGTTTTTTATTTTACTTATTTATTCATTTATCCGTCTATTTATTTATTTTGACAAAATGGGTCAAGTCTCACTTCTTCCCAACTCTGCAGCTTGAGGCCAGTATTGACCTTGGCCAAAACAACAGATGTTAGTTTCCCAGGATTTTGAATTCTAAGGCTATGAAGCAAAGGCAGGAGGAGTGGTTGAGCATTATCACAGTGGCCATAGTGGCACACTGACCACATTGCCCCTGCTGCCTGGTCCTACAGAAAGCACAGGGTTTGTACCCATTTCCTAAGCTTGATTTTCAAGACACCTATGAACTCAGAGAACGCTGATATCTTTCTAAGAAATGCCTTTATGCTGAACATAGCCAGAGTTTGTTTCTTGCTGGCAACCAATAATTTTGACTGAGACATAAATAATCTGAAGGAAAGGTAAATTGTGCATTTATAAAGTTTCCTGTTCAGGTAAGGCTCCATGGGTAAGGTAAGAGAAGCTTGCTTTTAGAAATAAAGAAGAAGGCAGAAAAAAATATTTAGCTTTAGTAAATGTGAGGAATGGGGTTTGGAGGACACCTGTCTCCATCTAAAATGAGAACAGAAAAAAAATTATGACCAGAAAACGAGGAGGGAGTGGAATTGTGATCTGTTTAAGCAAAGCACGTGAGATGAAGTCATTATCCAACAAACAGACCGAGAGCAGAAGAGCTGTTTAGGCTGATGCAGCTCCTCCAGGCCCTTACTTAATGGAATGATTAGGATGACTGGCAGGTGTGCAGGGCCAGCCATGAACCAAGGCAGCACTTTTTCCTGAGCTTGTCTCTCTGGTTCCTGACTGTGCACCTGGGATTCGCTTCTCTAGCAGGGATCCCTCTGCAAAGGCCCTGAGCAAACTGATGGCACTTAGTAGATGAGAAATAAATATCTGTTGAAAGAATGGCCAAGTTGTGACCCCAGAATGTACAGCCTCTAGAAAATGCGCTTAGCTATTTAACAACTCTTACCATCTTTTAAAGAATGTTCATTCAACATTTCTTTCTTTTACAGGTTTTTGTAGCCAACCTTTAAGATGGTCCCTAATGATTCTTTCATGCTGGAATTCATGCCATTAGTAGTCACCTCCCACAATGAATAGGACTAATGTGTGTAACCAATAGGATATTGATGAAATGATGGCATGTGGCCTCCAAGACTTCATCATAAAAGACATTCCACCTCACTCTCTCCAATCACTTGTTCTGGAAGAAGCCAGCATCCATGCTGTGAGAACACTCAAGCAGCCTTATGAGAGGTCCTCATGGTAAGTAACTGAGGTTTCTTGCTAACCGGCAGTATGAACAGGCCAGCCCCAAACAAACCTTCAGACAATGACAGCACCATGCAGGACCATGACCCAGAACCACTTAAGTCAGCCTAAGTTCAAGGGTACTGTGTTATGTAATGACAGATAACCAATGCACTAGAGACATATTATAGTCCATAAAAAGCACACAGAAAGGTTGAGATTTGGGGTGACTAAGACCCATAATGTTTTATTTGGGGGTTTTGTCTATTTGATTACCTTTTTTTAAAAAATTGATACAAGAAATTGTAAAAACTGTACAGCATTCCCATGTACACATCACACAGCTTAATGGTAACATCTAACATGACCACATTACCAAAAAATGACATCCTTACAACACTATTAACTAAACTGTTATTCAAGTCCACCGGTTTTTACATGTACTTTTCATGGTGTGTAGACTTATGAAATTTTATCACATGGATAAATTCGTGTAATCACCACAATCAAGATGCACAGCTGTTGACACCACAAAGAACTCCCTCATGCTCTCTCTTTATAGTCACCTTCTCCACCACTTTGGTGCCTGGCAACCATCACTATAATCTTGCCATTTTGAGTTTTTCACAAATATATAACCATTGACATTGGCTTTTTTTCACTTAGCGTAGTATTTTTGAGATCGATCCAAGTTGTTGGGTGTATCCACAGTTCATTTCTTTTTATTAATGAGTGGTATTTTGGTGTGTGGGTTTAATACCATTTGTTTAATCATCCCTCTTGGAAGAATATTTGGATGACTTCCAATTTTTGGCTATTACAAATAAAGCTGCTATAAATATTTGTATATAGGTTTTTGTATGAATATAATATTTTTATTTCATTCCTGAGATAAATAGCCAGGAGTGCAATTGCTAGCTTACGTGTTAAATATATACTTAACTTTATAAGAAAGTGCAAAATTATTTTACGGAGTAGATGTACCATTTTTCATTTCTACCTGGAATGTGTGTATGATCCATTTTCTCTGCATTCTTATTAGCACTTGGTATTGTCAGCACTTTTATGTTAGCCATTGTAATAGGTGTATCCTACTATCTCAACATGATTTGAATTTGCATTTGAGTAATATGTTGAATAAATAGTCATGTGCCAATTTACCAATTTACCATCTGTATCCCCATTTGATGAAATGTTTGTCTTTTGTCCATTTTTAGTAGTATCATTTCCTTACTGTTTCTTTGCTATTCAGTCTAGAGTTATCTATGTATTCTAGATAAAAGTCTTTTATCAGATATGTAACTTGCAAATATTTTTCCCATTCTTTAACCTGTCTTTTAATCCCTTACCATGGATTTTCATACAGCAAAGCATTTAATTTTTATGAAGTCCAATTTTTCAAGTTATTTTCTTTTATGGGTTGTGCTTTTAGTGTCATGTCTAAGACCACTTTGTGTTAGTGTAGGTCATGAAGACTTTCTTCTCTATTTTCTTCTAAAAGTTTTATAGTTTTACACTTTACATTTAGGTCTATGATCCATTTCAAGATAATTTTTGTACAAGGTATAAAGCTTAGGTCAAGATTCATTTGTGATTTTTGGTTTTGGTTTTGGATTTTGTCCATAATTTGGATGTCCAGTTATGCCCACACCACTTTTGTCACTTCTCACCTGCATAAAAAAACTCCTGGGATTCATTATGTTCAGTTGATCAAGTGTCCACCCCTCCTGCACTATCACACTACCGCGATGACTGTATTTGTTAGTAAATCTTTACACTGACAGGTTCCAGTGTGAACTCCAGCTCCCTTAGTGAGTGTGATGGCAGGCAGAACAATACCCTCCAACAACTGTCCCCATCCTGAACCCCATAAGCTGTAAATGGATTACTTCGTATGGCAAATGGGACTTTGAAGATGTGATGAAGGCAGCAATTTTCAACCTTTTTCATCTCATAGCACACATAAACTAATTACTAAAATTCTGCAGCATACCAAAAAAATGTATTTCTTACTGATCTTACAAAAAATACATATAATTTTGATCCATTCACACAAGACAGCTATTCTTGTGTCGGCTGTTGTTATTTTTTTAACTTGACAATCTACAGGAAAAGATGTCAGTGCCCCTAACTAAATAGTCAGGGGTTGCATGTTCTAAAAATTCTTGCGGCACACCAGTGTGCCTGCTTTGGCAGCCGGTTGAAAATCTTGTACCTCAGGGTTAAGGTAAAGGACTTCAAGATAAGAGATTACCCTGTATTACTGAGGTGGGCCCAAATCTAATCACTTGAATTCTTAAAATTAGAGAAACTTTCTCACCCATGGTCAAAGAAGGAAAGACCTGAGGGACAGAAAAATGGCCAGGGAAGTGCTACATTTCTGGATTTGAAGATGTAAGAAGGAGACCACAAACAGCCTCCAGAAACTGGAAAAGGCAAGGAGACAGATTCTCCCCTGGAGACTCTAGAAAGGAATACAACCCTGCCAACACCTTGATTTTAAACCTGTGTTGTACCTGTAACCTACAGAACTATAAAATGATAAAGTCACGTTGTTTGAAGCTACCTGGTTTGTGGTACTTTGTCATAATGGCGATCAGAAAACTAACCCACTTACTAAATGTGGGACCTTGCCACATCACAGAATGTCTCTCCAGCTCAGTTTCTTCACCCTTCAAATGGAGATAATGATGTTCCAAATTTAGCTCTAATCTGAGAATAGAAGCATAATGTACAAAGTGTCAGGCACTTCCCCTATTTCAGGAAAAAAAAATAAACCATAAAAAGAAAGAGATTTTTCTAAGAATAAGAGCTCAGTTAAAATGGAAGGGGATATTTTAGCTTAAGTCCATCCTACATTTTCTGATCATCAGTGTCCTCATCTATCTAATAAGGATAATAATACAGTGAAAACTCTGGTCACTGACCCACATGACCCCACCCACCCAATTAACTCACACCCTCAGGCACACAAGGATGGCTGACTGCCCATCCCATTCCAAACATTCTCAGCAGCTCTAAGGGTGAGATCTGCTCCTTCCAGCCAGTCCCCTACTTGAACTCATGTTTTGATTAACCTCCAACTACAGGTCTCAGTTATACCAAATGAGAGGGCACCTATTCTAGTATTCATACCCAACAGCATTATCCAGCTCTCTCCACTGGTTATTAATTGAATATACTGGCCCTAGTCACCCTTAGAACACATGTAACTCCTTCACCCCCTGGAGCCTCCAGGCAGGCGGTCTTCAGTGCTCAAGCCTCCTCAGGGCTCAGTTGACCACCACAGAGCAAGCATACTAATCGGTTCCTCTTTCCATAGCAGAAGAGGGGCAGGGGCTCCTTCAGTGAGCCATAAAATGCCCGTCCATAACCCCCTTCCACCGTGGGCCCTTCCCTCTCCCTCTTTCCCACCAGGTGTGGCTTTGTCCTTGCCAAAGTGGTCAGGTCAAGTAGTAGAGTCAACTCATTTAAGTAAGCACATGCCAACAGTGCTTTGAAAAAAACGATGCCCATCTCCAAAAGCAGAAGATCACATTTAATTATGCATCAACCCATCAGCACATTTACAAGTCAGAATGTGGCCACAGGGTGGGCTTGATAAAATTCTTACATTTGCCCATTTCTATCTCAAGCATGTATATGTGATAACCACTCAGTCTGGACCCCAACATGTTTAAAAGGTTTTTTTCTGACATAGACAGCAACATCTCAGACATCGTTCACAGAAATTTTTTATTGGATATACCTTCTCAGGCAAGGGGAAAAAAAGGAAAAATAAACAAATGGTACCACATCAAACTAAAAAGTTTTTGTACAGCAAAGGAAATCATCAACAAAAGAAAAAGAACACCCACAGAATAGAAGATTATTTGCCAATACATATGATAAGGGGTTAATATCCAAAATTTATAAAGTACTTACAAAACTCAACACCCAAAAAACAAACAACCCAACTGGAATATGGGAAAAGGACCCAAATAGACACTTTTCCAAAGAAAACATACAAATGGCCAATAGACATATGAAAATGCTCCATGTCACTAATCATCAGAGAAATACAAATAAAAACCACAGTGAGATACACCTCACACCTGTCAAAATGGCCATCATCAGTAAATCAACAAACAACAAGTGCTGGCGAGAATGTGAAACAAGGGGAACCCTTTTGTACTGTTGGTGGGAATGCAAACTGGTACAGCCACTGCGGAAGGCACTGTGGAGACTCAAAAAATTAAAAATGAATCTGCCTTTTGACTCAGTGACCCCACTTCTGGGAATATATCTGAAGGAACCCAAAACACTAATTCAAAAGAACATAAGCACCCCTATGTTCACCACAGCATTATTTACAATCACCAAGATATGATAGCCATCCAAGTATCTACCAATAGATGAGTGGAAAAAACAACTGTGGGACATTTACACATTGAAATTAATTCTACTCAGCTGTAAAAAAAAAAAGAAAATTTTGCCCTTTGCAACAATATGAATGGACCTGGGGAGCATTATGCTAAGTGAAATAAGCCAGTCAGAGAAAGACAAATGCCATATGATTTCACTCATAATGTAGAATCTAATGAACAAACTGAACTAACAAGCAAAACAGAGACAAACTCATAGATGGAGAGCAGATGACAGCTAGTTGCGGGGGAAGTTAGAGGGCAGAGGGATTGAGCAAAAAGAAAAATGGACTCATGGACATTGCTAAGGGGCCAGGAGGGGGATATAAGGGAACTAAAAGGTAATACAATATCATGGGTAAAAAAAATAAAATGTTTTTTTTTTCTGGAGGGCAAGATTACATGGTTTTTAATTCTTCTCTCTATGTTTACATTCCTATTTTTTACAATGAGTAGTATATCTTGTTTCATGGAGAGAAAAACAAATAAATATTATTTTTTAAAAAAAGAGTTCTGTTTAAAAGGCAATTTTTCCCAAAGTCCAATTTGTAAAGTGTAAGGCCTATTGGGCCTGTAACAAGCCGCCTGAGTAGGGCTGCGTTTTGGTAAGGAGAAAGCCTGATTCACACTTACCACCAGCACCCTCTCAGCCCTGTCTCTGTCCTCTTACTGCAAAGGAAAACGAGTAGGAGGGGCCAGAGTGCGGGCCTCAGACAGACTGCGCATCCCAGCCCTCGCCCTCCACTTTCTAACTGTGGGACCTTGGGCTGTGGCACTTCATTTCTCTGTGCCTCCGTTTTTTTTCTTTGTGAAAAGAGAGTTTAATAACGATACAGCCTCACATATACACATTTACGTCAGCATGTAAGCTGCTTAACACAATGCCTAGAACATAGCAAGTGCTCAATAAAATTTGGCTATGTTTTCTTTTCGCCTACAATTTCCTGTAAATGTTTTGTGTTCAGCTCCATTAACTCCAAACACTGTGTCCTGAGAAACACAGATAAACAGAAAGGTGACAAGAGAGTCCCTTTTACCCACAGGTCCTATCTGGGTGGAGGTTCACGCAGGAAGGTCTCTGTGCAGGTAAAATCAAGGATGAGTCTCAACACTAACTTCCCTGAGCAGAACTTCTCAGGGAAATGGTGAAAATGTAGAAAAGAGAACTATTGTTAAAATGTGTAATCCACATGGTCTTTTTAAGCCACTAAGTTTTGGGATCATTTGTTATGTAGCAATGAATAACTAATACAGCACAGCTGAGTTACCAAAGGGCCGTTTGGTAAAGTTGTCCAAGGCGTGACACGAGTGAGCACAGGAAGACCACATACCTTCTACCCTTCACCATCTGCCAACCTCCTCGCTACAGGAAGTGACTGAGCAGATTTCTAACATGCCAATACTGAATCTGAAGTTTGAGTAATACAGACCTACGTGGGTATCTATATTGTATGCTCCCCAGCTGCTCGGATCCCAAAATGCAAAATAAAATGAGTTTGCAGCCAAGCTCTTTGGACCCAGTGTGGGGTCCCTGAAATGGTGAGATGAGGAGGGAGAGAAGGAGGGGAATGACAGGAGCAGCAAACCCATAGGCACCATCCTCCTCAGGTGGCAAAAATGCTTTGAAGTTCCCTCTACTGCTTTCAGCCAGAACACCTGGCCTCTGAGGCCTCTGATTGTTCAGGAAGAGTCCAGCCTATGAAAAACAGCCACCTGAAATCCTCCCTTTCTCCAAACACTGCTGGTTCACGCCCACCTACTTCTGCCCCAGTTCCATGAAAAACTGTGCAAGTTGGCAACCAGGTGGAAAGATAAGCCCTTGTGAAAACCTAGATAACCTCTAGTTCTGGTAAAGGTTGGTTGTGTGTAAAGAAAATACACCCAGCAATAAAACATGTGTTTGTTATAAGGAAATAAGGACAGAAGTGAATGTATTAATGTTGCAAGAAATTATGTAACCAAAAGCAGGTCCAGCTGCCTGTCACTACGAAAGCCAATACTCAAGAGATAGGTGCTGATGTGAACAAAAATGGCTTATTTTCAGGTGCCGGCCACCTGGAAGATGGGAGACTTATGTCACAAAGCCCGTCTGCCCATCTCAGTGGAGGCACAGGTTTTACTAAGGAGGGAAAGGGGAATAGAGCAAAAAGATCAAGGGAGGAGACTAAAAAGTTCTCTTTATACAGACGAGCACAGTCCATTCCAATAAGGCAAGTGGTGGTCTTGTGGGCATCACCCTGGTTAGTCATCCTGGTTCATTGGCTGAAGGTCAGAAAATCTCCCAGAACTGGGGTGCCTGAAGGTTGGAATCTATATCTTTTGAAGTTCATTCCTAGGATTCTTATATAAACATGCTATTCATCTACAAGTTACATATTAGTCAGAGTGAGAACTTACAGACCGATGTCAAAAAAATGGTGGGATGGGTTACAATTTCCCACCGTTACAATTTTCCACTGTTACAATTACTCCCATAACCCAAAGCCATCCAGATCTATGAACATGTGTCTTCTAAATTATTTTGTGTTTGTAAATTGAGGTAGCACTGCTTTATAACATTGTATAAATTTCAGGTGTGCAACATTCTAATTTCATATCTGTACATACTACATCCGTTCACCACCAAGCCTAGTTTCTACCCATCACCACACACTTGACCCCCTTACACATTTCACCCTCCCCCCACTCCCCTTCCCTCTGGTCCCCACTGTTCTGTTGCCTGCCTCTATGAGTTTGTTTTGTTGTTGTTTTTCTTCATTCATTGCTTTGCTTTCATTTTACATTACACTTATAAGTATCTCCCTGTAAGTGAAATCATACAGTATTTGTCTTTTTCTGTCTGAGTTATTTCACTTAGCATAATACCCTTAAGTCCATCCATGTTGTCACAAATACAGAATTTCACCTTTTCATAACTGAGTAGTATTCCTGTGTGTGTGTGTGTGTGTGTGTGTGTGTGTGTGTGTGTGAGAGAGAGAGAGAGAGAGAGAGAGATACCAAGGTCTGTCCAAAGAAAGTCCAGCCATTGCTAATTTAACAAAAATAGTTTGCTTGAGATTGGTGTAACCTGGCAGCCAAGGAGTGGGGGTGGAATGTGCATGTGTGAACAATGCTGACTTTACTGTACTAGTCGTGGGGGTGGTAGATGCTGTTGAGTGAGCATGTGTACTGTGGCCGTTGCATTCAAAATGAGTGAGTAAAGCAACAAAACTGCCTCAGATTTTGCATTAAGCTTGAACATTCCTCTGAAGAAAGTATTCAGATGATTCAGAAGGCTCACAGGACAATGAAATGAGTGCAACACAAAGAAAAGTGTGGCACAAACACTCCAAAGATGAACAAGAATCTGTTGAAAGTGATCTATATTCTGGAAGGCCTGCTACAAGCAGAACACCTGAGAATGTTGAATGTGTACAGGCTGCAATCAACAGAGATCTGCAACCCAGGTGACTCAGTCTCCCCACAGCCTATATTTGGCACCCTGCAACCTCTGGCTTTTCCCAAAACTAAAACCACCTTTGAAAGGCAAGAGATTTCGGACTGTCAGTGAGATTCAGGAAAATACAACAGGGCAGCTGATGGTGATTCCAGCAAATAATTTTGCAGAGTGTTTTGAACGATGGAAGAGATGCTGGTAAACTGTGTGAGGTCCCAAGGTGCCTACTTTGAAGGGGTTGAGGCATTATTGTACTGTGTACAATGTTTCTTGTATCTTATATCTTCAATAAATATGTTTACTTTTCATAGTGCCTGGCTGGACACTTTCTGGAATATATATATATATAATCATCTTTAGCCAGTTGTCTATTGAAGGACATTTAGGGTTTTTTTTTATCTTGGCTATTGTAAATAGCACTGCAGTGAACATAGGGGTGCATATGTCTTTTCTAAATCATATGGTATTTCTAGTCTTATTCTGAGGAAACTGCATACTGCTTTCCACTGTGGCTGCACTAATTTGCATTGCTACCAACAGTGCATGAGGGCTCCCTTTTCTTTACATCCTCTCCAGCAATTTTTTCTTGTCTTTTTGGTGATAGTCATTCTAACCAGTGTGAGGAGATACTTCACTGAGGTTTTGATTTGCATTTCCTTAATGGTTGCTGATGTTGGACACCTTTTCTTGTGCCTGTGGCCAACTGTATATCTTCTTTGGGAAGATGTCTATTTGGATTCTCTGACCAGTTTTTGATTAGATTTTCTTGTTGTTGAGATGCATGAGTTCTTTATGTATTTTGGATATTAGCCCATATCAGACATATGATTTACAAATATCTTTTCCTATTTGGTAGATTACCTTTTGTTTTGCTGATGATTTCCTTTGCTGTGCAGAAGCTTTTAGTTTGTTACAACCCCATTTGTTTATTTTTGCTTTGTTTCCCTTGCTGTTGAAATTGAGCCCACAAAACCCTGCTAAGACCGATGTCTAGAAGCTGAGTACCTGTGTTTTCTTCTATGTACTTTTTGGTTTCACGTTTTTTATTCAAGTCGCTAATCCATTTTGAGTAAATTTTTGCATATAGTGTAAGATAGTGACCTAATTTTATTCTTTTGCATGTGGCTCTTCAGTTTTCCCAATAAGGTTTATTGAAGCCAAACATCTGTTGTTTATTTTTTCACATACAAATTAACCATTTTACTCCAAACATTTGTTTTGAATGTTTACTCTTTGTGGGTGTGGGCAGAGACAGAACAGGAAGCAAAAGAACTCACTTCCGTTCATGGCATAAGGGGTGGGACCCCCACCAAGCACCGGCTGGTCTTGGTCAGCTGGGCGGAGGCGGGGATAAACTCAGCCAGGGACTAGAGTGCCATGAGAAGCAAGGCCTATATATCACCACATATTGTATTTCATCCCTTTGGAGACCATGAAATAATAATCCCCCCATGCACTGGTGAGTATTAAGAAGGATTTCAAACATTAGGATACACTGTGCCTGGCATCATGGAGAAATGCCAGGAAGTCTCATGGAGAGGAAAGAAACCAGGACTGGGACTGTATGACTGTGGGTAAGTTCTTTAGCTTTTCCATATTTTTACCAGTAAAATGGGAACAATAATCCTGGTAAGTCCCTGTGTATTAAATGTATTAAATTATGTACAGGCAGGGAGCTATAGTTTATCTATTTCCCAAAATACTAACATCTGATGAGAGAATTAAACAACTTGCTAGCCAATAGCCAAGCTGGTATTTGGCCTCAGGTCTCTCTGACCCCCCAAACTTATGCTGTTAACCACCAAACTACACTACCACCTACCTCACAGGGGTCAAGTTGAATAATGCAAGAGAAACTAATGTGTAACCATAAAGTGATAATCAGATGCCATGGCTGGCTGTCACTTTTAATTATTAATAGCTAAGAGAATTATAGAGTCTAAGGTCATAACTTCTAACAAATGACAGTACAAAGCAGACTAGTGCTGGACATGGATGTTTGTAATATGCACACAAGTAAGGAAAAAGTAGCAGATGGGTGAAATCCAGAGAAATAAAAGGGACTAATGTTAAGCAAAAAGAGACAACTGGCACATCCATTCAATTAGGTCCTGCGTACCCATCTGCTGAGATCTCAGTTGCTTTTCTCTGAACCAGGGGCTTAGTTAAACTAACAAGCTACTGCCCTTCAACAGAGTGTTTAAATGGGACCCATGTCAATGAATTTACTTAGCTCTCTTTCTTTATTTAAGTCAAGGTTGGCCTCTGCAATGAATTGCAAGCATTGTTCCAGCGACAAAGTGCATACAGAGAAACAGCCAAGAATGAAGACTGGGCTGGGACAAAGACCAAAATGGAGACAGAGTCGTGGGTTTTCCACATGAGTTTTCTGTTCTAGGAAAATTGATCCTTTGAGTTGGTAGCAGGGATCCTCACAAAGGCAGGGGACTTTGGTTTCAGAACCTGCACAAAGCCTGGACTCCCTTCTTCCTAAGAGGGAGGAGAAGACACAGAGCAACTTCCCCCAGAAATGCTGCCTCCTGACTCGAGTGTTGGAAATGCACGGCCCAGCCCACTTGGCAGGATCAAGAATTTTGGTAAAATTAAATTCTGCAATATTAGAATAATAGCCTCTTTGGAATCATTGTATTCCATGAATTCCTCTAGGGCATGGATCATTTTGTATTCATATTTGCTCCCTCAGTGCCTAGCTCAGAGTCTGGCACAGAAGAGGTAATGAAATGAAATGTTTTTGTAGCCCTAATATATTCAGGGCCTTCCTGCTCTGGTCTCTACAATCATGTTCAGATAAGCAAGTTCTAGCCCCTGAGAGAAAATGTGAAAGAATTGCTATTCACTTGTGTTTCTCAAGAAACCTGAATGGAGAACCAGTTAACAACCACCAACTACTCCTGCCTCTTCCTTCAGTTCTCCCACCTCCAGCAGCAGCCCCTGCAGACATCTCCCCAACTCCCTCCAGCCTCAGCCTCGTGGACAGTTTCCCTCCTTCACCCTCACCCCCAGCCCTTTATACCACATTTTAGTTCATCTTCTCCAGCTGAGTCCTTCTCCCTTTCTCTTCTGGCCATCTCTTTCTCTCTACCTCTCCGTGATATTATATATGACAAAAGCTCTGAGAGCCAGGATGGCAACCACAAACCCACCTTGGACAGGAAGGGGGAGGTGCCAAATGCAAAGGAGGCAAATCAGGGTACTCAAAGGCAACATTTAGCAGGAAGGCAAACACTGCTCTCCACCAAAGCTTGATGAAGGACCATCCTCAGTGAGTTAATAAACAGGTAGCTACATAGAATGTCAAGGCCTGCAAGAACCCAGGGCCCACCTTATTCTCTCTCGGTCTCCTACCAGCATTGGAAATTCTTTGTATTATCCAGAGTTTACCCAGCTTCCATGGGAACACCCCTGGCAATTAGGAATTGAAGCACAGTTCTTCCTGAACCCTAAATTATAAAAATTCAGGGGGCTCAGTGTGGAGTGGGAAGCCTCAGACAAAGCTAAGCCCAGAGACTGCTCCAAATGAACAAGACCTTGCACAGCTACCTCTCCCCTCAGAAAATTCCTGACAAAATGGCTAGGGAAGACCAAGAAGCAAAGGAGATAAAGGAAGGAATAGCAGGGGAGGGTGGGTGCAGTGCTGCCGCTGCCTGGGCTCACAGCCTTAGCCAATTCCACAGCCTATCTGTCAACAGATCCTCCAGGACTCAGGACCCAGAATGACCTGCCGTCCTGAGACTGTGGCCTTTAGTTCCTCACCACCTTGCTCCCAACTTTACAGGCAAAGCTGTTCTGGAATGCTCACTTATTTCTCTTCTTCCTTAAGAATTGGTCTGTGTGTACCAAAGCCATCTGCCAAGGAGGGGGCTTCTTTTGACATGGGCAGGAGTCCCCATTAGACTTGCCGCTAGCAAGTGGCCAATTTTAAATTAGTGTACCCACACATCCACATCATCTCCTCTCCCCACAAGAATCTGGCATCATCTCCCAGCTCTGTAAGTATACTCTTTGCTGCTCACGGGCAAAGGTTGACTTTCCACATGTACATGTCAAGAGGTCACATATGACTAAAATCCACCTTCTCAGCAGCCCCCTAGGGGTGCATTGACTTTCAGAGGCAGCATCTGGCAGGTGTTGCAGCAGGAGTGAATGGTGGTACATTGAAGCAACTCTGAGCAATTCAGTAACTCTGAGCATGCACTTCCTCCTTGTGCAATTGGGCAGCCAGCCAACAGTACCAGCTGCTGTCATGGAGATACTTCCAAAACAGCTGGATGGGCTGCACCACCTGGGATCATCAGAGTAATAATGTGAGTGCATGTGAAATGTGGGTGGGGATTTATTCAAAGGGGGACAGGGGCAGCACTTGATGAGAATCACTTTGGAAGAGGCAAAGGCTATAAATAAAAACAAAAATAAACCTCTCTCATTGAGGCAAAGTTCAGAGGAATCTAATATGGTTTTTGATATGAGGATGAGAACTGAGTATTTACATTGCTGACCATACTAAGGTGCCAATCCAAGACAGCCTCTTCTGTTAACAAGCAAGTGAGATGATTTGAGCACCTGCTGTGTGGTGGTCCCTGTGCTATGTGCTCTGTATCAGGGACAACCCACAGACAAATCAAGCATTACGAGAGGCCATTTAGTGCAGTCTCCCATCAGATAGAGCTCGTTTAAATCCCAGCTCCTCCAGGCTCTGGCTGTGTGTCTTTTTATATGTTACCAAGCCTCTCTGTACTCCAGTTTCCCCATCTTAGAAATACTGCCTGTCTCATAGATCGTGGGGATTCAGTGATACATAGTACATTTTAAGGGGCATAGCACAGCACAATGTCAGTGCTTAAAAATTAAATGTAATTGATTTTAGTAAACTACTTTTTAATAAGGTCCAAGGTAGACCTTGGTCAGTGCTACACTGGGAAGAGATGTCTAAAAAGAGAAAGAAATACGCACGAGAGGAGCAGGGAGGCCTATTGAGTGAGGAGACACAGGTAAACTTTACAACACCTGTTTCCCTATAAGGTGCCAATAGGAAAGATATCTTTGTCTTGAATTTTCAACTTCATGTTAGTCAAAAGACTTAGAAGGAAGAGAGAAATGTCCGCAGATAAAAATCAACCAGGGGGTTAATTTCAAGAAGCCAAAATGATCAATAGTGACAACCAGTTATTAACTGTCATAGGTGGTGAAGTCTAAGACACCAATACTTCATGTCCCACCAATAAAGAGCAGAGCCACACACTGAACCATGACAGTGTTTTCTTGTCATTTTTTATCCTCACCTGAGAAAATGTTTCATTTTGTTTATTGCTTTTAGAGACAGAGGAAGGTGGAGAGAGAAACATCAATCAGTTGCCTCCTACATGTGCCCAGCCAGGGATTGAACCCACAATCCAGGTGTGTGCCCTGACCGGAATCAAACCTGCAACCTTTTGGTTCATGGGACAATGTGCCAATCAAGTGAACCATTCAGCAAGGGCATGACAGAGTGTTTTCTTAATAACAACGATAAAATTCATCAATTTCAGAATTGTTAAATGTTGAAAATAAATGTGTATCTGAGAATCAGTGATGTATGATATTTGCCATACTCTGTAATAATAGTGATGTGTTTTTAAAGCAGATTTTCATTGAATCTCCACTATTAAACGGTTATGATGGGGTCCATTTGACAGATGAGGAAACCAAGACAAGCACAGAGCAGTGAAGCAATTTTTCTACAGTGTTATAACTGGAAAATTCTGAAGCTGGCAATCTGATTCAGAGCTGTCTAACAAAAAAAGCCCAAGGGCTTATGTACCAAGCTAAAAATAAAAGACGTAAAACCCAGAACAGTGGGAAAAAGGGACAGAGAGAAGTGCCATGGACTAGGTCATATCCTAGAGAGCCTGAATGCCAGGGAAAGGACTGGCCATCCACTCCAGGATCATCTACCAAGAGCTGCTGTACGGCAGACATTGTGCTGAGCACTGAGTAAGAGACAGAGTGGGTCTAGGCCTTCATGGAGCTCACAGCCGAGCAAGGGATCAGCAGCCAGCTGAACCATTCAGGGGGATGCATGCCAGGATGAAGGTGTGCATAGCCCACACATAAGAGGAAACTTTGACCCAGTGCTAGATGTTTGGGGAGGGCTTCCCAGAGGAAATGACTTTTCCTAATGACTTGAAGAATGGGTCAGAAGAGGAGAAGGGTGTAGCACCAAGCAATGGTGCTCACCAAGCTTCCCATGTGCTTCCCTACATTACCCAGCCTCCCTTGTAATTAGGTTGGGCCATGTGACCAATTTTGGCCAATAGAGAAAGTGACCTGTGACTGAGTTAAGAACCAGGTGCCTCTTATAACTTCTTTTCCTTTGTACCAGTGATCTTGGAGGCCACTTCTCCGGATGGAGAAGGACCACCCAACCCACACTGCACATTGCAGGAGTGAGACATAAACTTTAATGTGCTGAGTGACTGAAGTCGGGGGTTCATGTATTATCACCAAATAACCTATCCTGACTAATCCAATAAGAAAGAGTGTTCCATGGAGGGAAAATAGAATGTGCAAAAGACAAAAAAGGAAAAGAAACTTGGAGGAATTGAATACTTCCTATGCCTGGAGCAAGAGCATCAGGGGCTGTCGGCATGAGATGAAGCCAGAGAGGTGGGGGTGCCTCCCAGGACCCTGCAGGCCATGTAGGAAGTATGGGCTCCTGTATCTCAGAGAATGGATTAAAGCTGGAGACAGACTGGATGACAGAGGCTGGAGACAGATGTGAGGATACCACAACATGGAGTCCATGAGGATAACAAGTGAGATTGCTAGGTCAAAGTTGCCTCCAAGGTCAAGCTTGAGACACTGGGAAAATGGTGGTGTGCTCAACATGGACAGGAAAATCCAAACAGAAACTGATTTATGAGGGACCCTGATGGATCCTGCCTAGCACATGTCAAGGATGAGGTTCTAAAGGAGTATCAAGCACGGGGATTCATGAAACAGGATTTAATTCGGGAGCTGTTCTCTACTTATTTCGGAGCTGCAATTTCTTCCTGATTCTCCCATTCACAACAGGGTCAGTTAGACATACTTCCTAGATTAAGGTCTCTTATGATGCAGCCTGGGTTTTCCTAAATGCTTTTAAAGGTCAATTAATTGCATTACTTTATCTATTAGCTTTTTCTGGAATGAGCTTCTAAAACACAATTAGACAGTTGTCATTAAAGCCATGGAACAGTTCCCTGAGAGTAGTTAGCAATAAGATAGTATGTTTTTCTTCGCAACTGCCACCTCAAGGGCCCGTGAGAAAATACAAAGAAATAGGGGTATAGAGGTGATGGGAAGGGAGGGACCACTCATGGGCCTCAAAGCCACCATCTGGCGAATCGCTCCCAAGAGAGGAGTGTGCTGAGACCTGGGGATGGTTTGCTGGGATGGCTCCCACAAGCTCCAGGATCTGATGATTAACTATCCAGGATTCATGTGAGCTGGTTGCTTTCTCGAAGATGGCCATGGCGAGAGGGTTTATAGCACAGAAATCAGCAAATGCTATAGATCAGAGCTTTCATGGCAGGAGAGGGGAGCCAATTTACCAGCAAACCACCGGTTCATACCAAAAGAAGGTTGCAGGAATGTTAGACCCTTGGGGGTGGATGCCAAGTCAATATCTGGTTCTACCCAGTTCTCCTGTGAATATCCAAAAGTTATTTGTGACACCCGCTTTTCCCTCATCCTCTGGTTCCAGTTCATCAAATCCTCCCAATTCTGTCTCCCAAATATATCTTCATTATCTGGCTCCCATTCCCCTTACCCAGCATCCTTTTCCTTCTTACTCACTACACTCTAACCACATGGAGAACTCTCTAGTCAGTGACTTTGTGTAGCTAGGTCCATCTTCCTAGAATGTTCCTCCCCCATTAAGAGTGGTTGGGTTCCTCTCATTTTCAGGCTTCAACTTATGTGTCATTTCTTTTGAAAAACCTCCTGAGACCACACCATCTAACACAGTATCCCCTACATTTTTTCCATTTTTACTTTATCTCTTTCAAAGAACTTTTTACACCTTACTTTGTTACCTCATCTTTTTGTGGGCTTCCCACTGGCTTGCAAACTTCACGAGGGCAAGTTTATTTTCTACTCTTTCCCATGCCTCCCACAGAACCTGGCACACAGTCAGGGCTCAGTAAATATTTACTGCAGAAACATCTGATGAAGTGGGAAGTCCCCAATTTTGTAATTGTGAGTGGCACCAGGACCCCCTTTTTCAAGGTCTGGATGTCCTTAGTTTGGAGGGTGTTGTGATTAAAAAATTCAAACCAATGAAACTCACAAGATGGTTGATTTCACCGATGCCATAAGGCCTCACCACTGGTCCCACAGAATTAAAGGGATGAACATTTCCTGCCTTCCTGCTGTTTAGTGCATTTCAAGAGATCCTATCCAAGTTACTGAGATCACTTCTTCCACTGCATTATTCTGCAACTTCCTCTCATCACCAATCCAACCCCGGGTAAAATCAAGGGGAAGAATTTACCTGTCACAGGTGACCCTCACACCTAAGCCAGATGTGTTTATTGCTGTTGCTCTTTTCTTCTCTGTGAAACTTCCTAATGTCATCGCACACTCAGGACCTGCCTCAGAAGTATAGAAGGATTTGGAGCTACCAGACATGTTGGCTTCTCTTATGTGTTCAACACAGCATTAGATAAATACCAAACATATGCAGATCAACCACCTCCGTGGAGGAAAGCAAAAGGTGAGGAAAGTCCTAAGGTGAGAGGATGCAGAGATCACTGGCAAGAGCCATTCCTCATGATGGTACTGGGAGCAGGGATATCCTAATGACAGACCCTAATCACCTCCACTTCCTGGGGCTTGCAGCCTGTATAATCCCTTCCCCTGAGTGTGCAGAAACTGTAACCTACTTCTACTCAAAAGAATAAGGCAAAGATGAGGGGACTTTACTCATATAAGGTCCCAAATCAGTTTATTTTGAGTTAATCTACAAAGAGAGTATCCTCAATGGGTCTTAATCAGGTGATGCCCTTAAAACACGGATTGTGCCCTCTTTCAGGAGGGAGGAAGTCTCCTTGACAGCTTGATGAAGGACATAGCTATGGTAAGGAAGCCCATTCAGCAAGGGACAGAGGGCAGTCTCTAGGACCTGAGGGAAGTTTATATCCCACAGCCAGAAAACACTTGGAACCCTCAATTGTACGACAAGGAAATGTGTGACAACCTCAGTCACACAACAGCACAAATGAGCATGAGGGGAGAAGTGGATTCTTCCCTGGTTCAGCCTCCAAATAAGAATGCAACCCAAGTAACACCTTGATTGCAGCCTTGTAAAACACCGCATGCAGAAGACCCAGTTAAAATATACCCAACTCCTAGCACACAGAAACTTGGAGGTAATAACTATGTGTTATCCATTAAGGGCGTGGTGCCTTGTTGTGCAGCACCAGACCGCCAACACAGGCAGTGGCATGGGCTAATCCGAGGAAATCACCAGAAAAATCATCAACACCCACCCCCTGTAATGCCCTACTTGTGGCAGTTGTGGGTCATTTTTCTTTCCATACAAAGAATTTCAGGTACTCCTTAGGGGGTTAACATGCTCATTCATCAGTTTGCAGATCACCTACTATGTGCCAGGCCTTGTGTTGGAAACTAAGGACTCAAACATAACTATGACACTGTTTTTCTTTCAAGGAGTTCACAAACTAGGACAAATAATGCAAGTTACCCCTTCATGGGCACAGATTTACAGAGGGCTGACAGTGTGGCAGGCACTGTGATAAGCACTGTGGCCAGAAAAGGATAAAGACACACTCACCTTGAGGCGTCAGTCAGATTAGGAAGCCAGCTCACCCTGGCTCGCAAAAGCCAACTGTAAAGTTTTCAGTAATTAGGATCTAGTTGTTACACATAGCCGTTATTAAAAATTAAATAATTTAAACTTAAAAATTAAAGAAATCACATTAAAAGTAAGGTAATACACACTCAAAACCCATCAAGTCCTAATTATTTTTCTATATTTTACTATTATTTATGCTCGTGAAATTATATACATATGTTGCATATATATGGTGAAAATTTATACCATTAGTGATTTCACAATGGTAGCTTGAAAGCAGCCATAGTGTGTTTATTTTCACCACAGAACTTGGCAAACACTACAAATATGAGTTTGACTGAGTGTTTTGTTAATTGTACGGACTTAAGAAATGTGGTGGAGAAATGTTAATAATGCAGTAAACATAAAAGTGTGTCATATCTGTAGTCATTATACTTAAATAAAAATTAAGAAAATATTTTTTTAATGTTCAAAAACTCTTGTCTGATTCAGCAAAGAAGTCACTCATGTTACTGATGATCAAATTTTGACATATATCTTCAATGTTTCACTTTAATTTTACTTATTAACATAAATGAAAGTACCAACCACAATTAATGAACCACACTGGCTTATTCAATGACCAGAAGGACTTCTTTGCTGAATCAGAAAGTAATTCAGTATGTGTCCATAGTCTAATTTTGTCAAATAATGGTTGAATTACAGCCATAAATTAGCTAATACAAAATGTCGGCCAAAATGAGTGAAAACATTTTGTGAGAGTCAGTAACTATATAGAATTTACAACAGAGACTGTTGTGTATTTTATTTTATTTTTTTAAAGATTTTATTTATTTATTTTTAGAGAGGGGGAAAGGAGGGAGACAGAGAAGGAGACAAACATTAATGTGTGGTTGCCTCTCCCGAGCTTCTGACTGGGGACCCTGCCCCCAACCCAGGCACGTGCCCTGACTGGGAATCAAACCAGTGACTCTGTGGTTCACTGGGTCAGCACTCACCCTGCAGGTCAGCGCTCAATCCACTGAGCTACACCAGTGAGGGCAATTGTGTATTTTATTATTATTAAATAACCAATACACATCCTTTATACCAGCAAAATATAATACTTATGTATGTACAAATGTGCACACATTTTTTTTTCTGGGAGAGTTGGTTGTGACCATTTATCAGCACACCACTGGTGGAGATGGACATAGATGACTATCAGGGAGTTTAGAGCAATCATCCCAGCATGTATAAAGTCATGAGGCAATAGTGGAGAGTCATTTCTCTCTCTAACTAAAAGGGTTTGATGGGGTGATTTCTGACCCAGGTCCCTCCTCTCAGCTAGTTTGGGGAGTGTGTAATTGTACAGGTGAAGGTAAGCACCAACTTCCCGCATTACCTTTTTCCCAACCCTGCACAGGCTGCCCAATTCTAGGCCTCTTTCCAGCTCAATCAGGAAAAAGGCATTTGGACTACATCTCCCTTTCTAAGTCCTGGTTCCAGTGCTTTCCAAAACCCAGCAGTCGGGACCACACTGCCCGAGGCAGCAAGACCTCCTGCAAAGGAGAAGGGCAGTGGGGTCAAGGAGTTCACCAAAAAACATACCACTTGTCAGGAAAGAAGCATCCTTCTCTGAGCCAGGCTCCATGCTGTGAGTTTTACCCACACCTGTCATTTAATCCTCAGACAACACAGTGAGTGCATCTCTCTTATCAACCTCAGTTTATAGAGGAGGAAGCTCAGGGAGAGGAAGTGATTAGCCTGAGCCAGCTCACACTTCTGGTCCATGCTCAAGGCAGGATTTGATCCCAGGTAAATGGACCACATGCATCCTAAAGTGATGAGTGAGGCCAGACCTTTCCCAGCCATCTTGGAGAAGACAAAATGTGCACAAGACAGGAAGGCTTGGTAACAGAAGGTGTCATCCATAACCGTTAGGATGACAATGATGACAGCAATGAGGATGGCAATGAAGTACCTAGACAAAGCAAGAACAAAATTTTTCCATATCATTTGATTTTCAAAGTTCTTTGCTGTTACGTTGTTTCCTCCAGCTAACAGGAAATAAGTTTTTCATTCTCTTCAGTATATTCTATTGATGGGAATTATAGCAAAGAACAAGACAGACCAGAAGAAACAAATAACAGAGACCCTCTGATGACAAACACACCAGACTGCGTCAGGAGGCATGTCTATTTTTTCTAATTCTCACCCAAGGTTTTAGAGAGAGAGGACAGAGGAGAAAGAGAGAAACATCAATCAGTTTTTTTCCAGGCACAACTCGACCAGAGATCAAACCTGCAACCTAGGTATGTGCCCTGACCAGAGACTGAACCACTTCTGGTGCATGAGATGACTGTCCAACCACCTGAGCCACCCAGCCAGGTGTACGTCTACTTTTGTTTTTCATTGTACCGAAGGGTCCCAGTCTGGTGCCTAGCCCAGAGAAGATATTCATTAAATATTTGTTGATGAACAGCTGAATTGCATAAGGGTCGATCATACCTGAGTACAGCCTTATGATCCCCTCTCCAAAGGTGAAGAAGCCCCCAAATGTACTCAGTGTCTGCCTGCCATGAGTGACTTGTGGGAGAAGACCCACCCACCCACATGCTGACTGACCCACCCACTCAGAGCACAGCCCCTGGAAGGAAAGCTCTGGGTCACCCATATTAGGACATGGCCCCCTAGACCTCTGCTTACCCCTCAGTCACTGGAGAAGCCAGACCCCACTGCAGGAGGGCACATTCCAGCCAGTAGGTTGTCTGGAAGCTAGAGAGGGTGAGCCCTCCCCTCTGGAATGGAAGGCCAATAGCCGTGAGCCCCAATTAAAAAGCTATGAGGTGACCATGAAAACCAGGTTCTTCCTCTCCAGACCATCAAACTCCTGGCTCCACCTGAGCCCTCCCCATGGCCTAGAGAAGCAGGGAAGCCTCCGGTTCCCATTCCAAGGGTTCGCGACTGCTGTTAGACCTGTGTCCACAGCCCTAAAGGACTCTGTGTCCTGGGAGCAGGCACTCAGCTGAAAGGAAAGGCTAGTGGACATGTACAATACTGACAATGAACTTTATTGTAATGGTTAGAGAAGAGATAGAAATTAACTGTAGAAATTGTACAGGAAAAAGAGTGGTGTCAAGAAGAAAATTAAAATCGCCACAATCCCTCTTCTAAGAGACAGCACTGTTGGTACTGGCTACGTTTCTTCCAGCCCTCCATTTCCACGCATGCTGTTCCTTACGTTGTGTTAATTGGAATCCTTCGCGGGAGACTGTTTAGAAATCTGTGCTATGTGGAAAGAGAAGGAGATGCCAGATCCTGTTTTTACAACATCACAAATCCCCTCCAACCCCCAGTTTTTGGCACCCATGAAGGATGAAGGGAGCTCCGGAATTATGGTTGGTACTGAAGTTGAATTATGGTTGATACTAGAGTTCTTGCCACCCTGACAAGTGGGGGTTTGGAGTGAGATTTACCTTGATTTAGAAAAATAAAGAAATATGGCATTTCTTATACCTATGGTATGCAGTAAAATTCATTCCACCTGAATGGATGGGTGGATTGATGGATGGCTGCTTGGATAGCAGGCAAGAGAGAGAGTCGGAGAAAGGCACAGAAAAGGAAAGAGGCAGAAACAGAGAACAAGAGATACACACATATATGCTTGTATGTGCATAGAAAATTCTAGAAGTGTGAACAGTGGTTCCATCTTGGTGAGTAGATGAAACTGGACATTTGAATTGTTATTTCATATAGCTCTGCACTATTCTGAATATTTTATCATGAACAAGCATTACTTGTGATTTTCCCATTTCAAATATTGTAAATGTTAAGTTCCACGGCAAAGGGGAATGAAGGCTACAGACAGAATTAAGGCTGCAAATCAGCGAACCCTCGAACAGGGAGATGATCTTGGATTATTCAGGGGGCCAGATGTAATCACAAGCATCCTCACAAGCAGAAGAGGAAGCAGAAGAGGACCAGGGAAAGACGTGCAGTGGAAGACACCTTGTAAAACACCGCTGGCTTTGATGAAGGAGGAAGAGGCCACAGCCAAGAAATGGGAGTCGCCTATTGAAACTGGAAAAGGAAAGAAAACGAACTCTCCCCTGGAGTCTCTAGGAGGGGATGCAGCCCCTAACCCCTTGATTTTAGCTCAGGGAGACCCATGTCAGACCTCTGACCCGATGCAACCACCCTGTCCTCCCCCAGAGCAACGGACACACACTGTGGACCATTCGGCTGGGCTGCTGGTGACCCAGGCCTCCGAGCCCAAGAGTCTCTGCCTGGCCGCCCTCTCCAGTCCTGGCATCGATGGAGGAGCTCCATTCCCACTGTTTATTGTTGCTGTTGTTCAAAGGAACAGCAGGAGCACAGAGAGAAATGACTGGAGGAATGAATTATTAACGCTTGCAAAAGAAATTTCTAACTCTATTTGTATTCTATCATTGGCTGTGTCTCTCGTGCCAAGGCACTGGTTTTATTACACAGCAGATCAAGACACAAGGCACATGTGGCCACATTGGATTCGGTCGATTAACAAGGGTGAAAAGGACTGCAAACTGTGGGTAGTTTATTGATGGTGCCATTCTGCATAGTGACGCTTCATGCCTTTCTGCCCTGGCTTCAGCAGGCGCCTCACTTCTTTTGTGATCAAGGCCCGTGGTGGCTGTGAAAAATGCTGCTGATTTGATGCTGAAGGTTGTACAAAGAAATCCCTGCATAGGTTCTGGCCCAGTTTCTTCTCAAAGATTAAAACTAGAAAAATTGATGGGATAGATATTTATTTCATTAGTAAGCCAACTCTTTTGTCCTTGGGCAGCCAGGAAGCCAGATACAGCCTCTACAAACACACACACCTGTGAACCCCTGTGCACACACACTCACACGCCACGGGATCCACGCTTAGACACATCCATATGCACACACGCCAACGCTGCTCTGCCATCTTGTCTCAGATATGCCGGGGCGGGGGGAGGTCTGTTCCTCTGGGGTTTTCCCTCTGAGTGAAGAATTCTAATTCAGAAACTACCCCAGCTCTGGGGAAATAATCTTTAGATTAGTTTGTCTACCAGCCAGGAACATGCTCAATTTTTTAAAAGCACCTTATTTCAAGAAACACAGAAGACCCTAGGCATCCGGAAGCCCCAGGGAAGGACTGCTGCCCGTTCCAGAGCTCTCCTTGCTGACAGCAGCTCCCAGAGCCGTGTGTGCGTGTCCCTCCTCAGTCTCCTGCTTGTCATCGTAGGAAAATTACTCAGCTTCTCTGTGCCTCAGCTTCCTCATTTGTAGGTAATGATCGTACTTCCCTTGGAGGGTTGTTGCCATGATAAATTCAAATTGTGCGTGTGCCTTGTTTACCAGAGCACCAGGCCAATACTAAACGCTCCATAAATGCTGCCTCTGCTGTTATTCCGGGCCCCGCACCCACATATTCTCTCAACTGTTTAGAAACACACACACAGCAAAGTATGGGCACATACAGAGCAGCTCAAGGACTAGGAAAGGAGATTGAAAATGAGGGATCAGTAAGGTAGTTTTAAAAAAATCTGAGAGAAGATTTTATATTGGAAACAAGAGTAGATGTAGAATACATAAAATTTGCCTACATGCACTTTTTTGCCTAAATTTTTGAGGAAAAATAGTGTATGCATTATGCATGGGTAGTATTAATTCTGCAGCTATATAAATGTTTTTAATTCTTTTATTTATGTTTATGCATTAAAAGTGTAACTCTAGAAACCAATAACAATATCCATATGCAAAATAATGCCCTAGAATACAACCATTGGTTTTGTTTCTAAATATAAATAAACATTGAATTAAAAAATTAAAACGAAGATTTTTTTTCCTGAAACTTTGAGCCAAAAACGTGGGTGTGCACTATACATGGTAAAATACGGCGTTTGATCTCTCTTGCCGATTAAATCATGACTCCCCAAAATTCATGTTGAAGAGCTAACCCTCAGTACCTCGGAATGTGACTTTACTTGAGAATAGAGTTGTTATAAAAGTAATTAGTTAAGACGAGGTCATATTGGATAAGGTAGGTCCCCACTCCAGTGTGAGTGGTACCCTTATACAAAGAAAAAATACAGATACAGTTCATCATGGGAACATGAGAAGAGACCAGAGTGATGTATCTAAAGCCCAAGGAACACCGACAATTGTCAGTAAACATCAGAATCTAGGAGAGGCATGGAACAGATTTTCACTTACAAGCTTCGAAGAACCAGCCTGCTGATTACTCTGATATTGGGCTTCCAGCCTCCAAAAATATGAGAAAATAAATGTCTGTTGTTTAAGCCAAAAAAAGAAAAGAAAAAAAAGAAAAGAACAAGACACACACACGCCCCGCCCCCCCCAAAGGGGTGGTGCTTGAAGAGGCAATGCTCCAAATCTGGCCTTCCATCTGGACAGTTCTTTCTCCTTGGTTTTGAAAGCATTTAATATCCACTTTATCACTCTGGCCTCATAAAACCTTGTGGTGTAGGAAGGCTCGCATTACTGGTTCTGTTGTTTTAAGGGAGAAAACAAAGGTGCACAAAGATCACAAGATGTGCCTGCAAAAAACTGACTGCACCACACTACACCCACGTGCACATACATGGAGACACCCAGCAGCGTAGGAGGGGACATGAAGACGGTGCCTTGTGATACAGTTGTGTGCGGTCATTGCAAAATCACATCTCCGCGTTTTCCAGGATGCAGGGGGTGCCTTGGCTGTGATGACGCATGAACAGGGAAAGGGGCAAGCTGACTGCTGAGGAAGACTTCTGTGTACAACCCGAGGGAGAAATAGGCCAAAATATTAACCTCGTTTCCAGTGGGAGGGAGGTTATGTTTGCCTGATTTTTTTTCCTTTATGTTGTCCAGTATTTTCCAAAATGTTCACAATGGGACTGTATTGTCTTTATAATTAAATAAGCGAAATAAGGTACTGAGTTACAGGTACTCCCCTGAGTGCTTGCAGCTGCTGGCCGCACAGCCATGCCCTGAGTCTGTCGGCAATGGAAGGGAGGTGACCATTCCTGCCACCTCCTGGCCACTGGGCCAGCCTTTGGCCCCAACAATCCCCCAAGAGATTGGCCCCCAAGGAAATGAATCAACTATCCAACACCAATAGTTGCACTTTCAAAACCTCTCACCAAACTAGACTGGACACTGACCCCCATTCTGTCAGTGTTGTTGTCCAAGAGAGAAGAGAAAGCACACTGACCCCTTTCAAAACCAGAGTCAAAATCACAGTCAGAGTTTATTGAGCATCTACTATGATGCCCATATTCTCCACCTGCAGAGTAGACTGGTGGCGGCGGATCTACTGGTACACACAGAATCCAGAACCAATACCAAGACCCAGCTGGTTCCCCTCTGAGTGAATACAGGGGAGAATGTCCCCTCAGGTGCCCACTCAGGTTGTGTGCTTCAGGGTCCAAAACAGGGTGTTGCCGTGGGAAGGAAAACTAAGGGATGATTTCACAGTGGTAATTATCTTCTCTGAGACTGAAGCTCAGGGAGACCGCCATGGGCCTTCCCTTCCTCCCAAGGCTATTGTAAGGATGCCTGAGACCCAGAGGGTCACACGGCTGCTCAGGGCAAAGTGGGGGTCACAGCTCCTGGCTCTCAGACCAGTGCTGTCTGTATTGACCAATGCAGGAGTGAGCCAGCACTCATTCATTCATTCATTCATTCAGCAATCCATAACTGAGCACCTGCTGAGTTAGTACCAGCCACGGTTCTAGTGAGCAGCACCAAGGTCTCTGCCCTCAGAAGACCCACTTTCCAGGAGCACAAGACAGGTGACAAATGAGCCAATATTCTGGAAATGTCATTTCAGGCTGTTGAAAGTGCTGTAAAGACACTAAAACAGGGTTGCATTTATAATTAGCAGAATAATGTCCCTCAAAAATGCCCAAGTCCTAAAACACAGAGCCTGTGACTATGTAATATTAATTACACTGCCAAAGGGAACTAAAGTTGCAGATGGAATTAAGGTTCTTAGTCTGCTCACTTTAAGCCAAGCAGAGTGTCTTGGAGCATCCGGGGGGCCCAATGTATACACAGGGTCCTCGAGACCTGTGAAGAGTCGGAAGATCTCAGGACGGAAGGTCAGAAAGATGCAAGTCTGCTGGCTTTGAAGATGGAGGAGGGGCCATGAGCCAAGGAATGTGGAAGGCCTCGGGAAGCTGAAAAAGGCAAGAAAACATTCTCCCTCAAGCCTCCAGAAGGAACACAGTCCTGCCAACACCTGGGTTTTAGTCCCATGAGACCTGTGTCAGACCTTTGCCCTATAGAACTGTAGGATGACACACTTGCACTGTTTACAGCCACCATTTGTTACAGCACAAACAGGCAAGTGGCAGAGCCCCAAGGCTCCTCCTCAGAGAGGCTTCCCTGACTACCTGCTGAATCAAGGGTGTCCAGCCTTCTGGCATCTCTGGGCCACACTGGAAGAAGAGTTGTCTTGGGCCACACGTTAAATACATTGCGAGACATAATCACAAAAAATGTCATGTTCTATGTAAATTTACGATTTGGTGTTGGGCTCCATTCATAGCTACCCTGAGCCTCATGTGGCCGACGGGCTGCAGGTTGGACACCCCCCGTATGAAGAAAGTTCTGCTCTCTGCTGTCACGGTTTCTTCACAAAACTTATCAGGATTTTAAGTCAATGGTTCGCTGTTATTGACTGTAAACAGTTAAAGTGTATCAGCTCTGAATGATGAGAGGCACCAGCCCTGAGCAGAACTGTCCAGGCTGCAGGAGGAAGGGAGGGAAGGGGAGGGGAGGGGAGAAAAGGTGGGAGCAGACACGAAACCAGGGCCCAGACCAGTCAGGATGAAGGAGAGCATGGCCTGTCCCCAGAGGACATGCCCCGAGGGGTCCCTTCCCTCCCCAGGGATCAGCCGGCAGCCAGAACACAGGCTTGGGGGCCACATCGGTCCCCAGTAGGCTCATCCTCCCACTGGCTCCTGGGTGCTCAGCTTTTACTTCTTTTTTTTTTTTCATCCTTATCCAAGGATATTTTCATTGCTTTTACAGGGAGAAGGAGAACGAGGGAGGGGGAGAAAGAGAAACAGATAGACAGACAGACAGTTGCCTCCTGTATGTGCCTAGACCGGGGATGGAACCCACAGCCTAGGTTTGTGCCCTGACTGGGGACTGAACCCGCTGCCTTTTGGTTTACAGGACAACACTGCAACCAACTGAGCCACCAGCCAGGGATCATCTTTATTTTCTGAGCAGCTATTTGCCCTCATGTCCCTGGATACTCATTTTAAGCAGGCCGCACAACATTTCTGGAAGCAGTCAGGGTAGAAATCACCAAGTATAGAAGCATCCCCTGCCTGCGAACAAGTGAGAAAGGCCCACAGGAGCCCATGAGGAGCTCGGTGCCTCCTGGGAAAGAACTCATCCTAAGGAGAGAAAGACCTCAGGAATAGGAACCATGAGTTGTGAGCGACAAGCCTGGGAGGTTGGGGGGGATGGGTCAGCAGTGGGGGACACTGCGCCCCTCTAAATGCACTTGTAGTTCTTGGGAAAGGGAAGAACAAAACTGCGTCCACTGTTGCGCCGACACCCTACTGCCAGTCGGCCCTTCTCTGTTCTTCCTCCCTCTCTCCCCAGCTGTAAATTCTAACTCCTGGTGTCCCAAACCGAATGCAGAATCTTTTCCCCAGACCACTTTCTCTCCCTGTTTTCCTCACTCCTGATCAAGGTCTCCCCCTTCCTTCATCCAGACTCACTATCTGCAGTCTCCTTTCACCCCTCCTTCTTTGCTGCCCTATTCCAACCCCCAGTCTCGGTCTCCACCCACAGGCTCACCTCCTCCCTGCTTCCTCCATCAGCCGGCACCCTGACCCAGGGCCTCAGAGCAGGTGAAGGCACCCTCCTAACTCATTCTACCCCCCACTTGCTCCCCCAGGGCCCGGGGAGGCTGTCAGCATGGGATTCATTTGTTTGGGGAGCAGTGTTGTCCTGTACCCTGACTTGTGTTCTCAGGCAGCGACTGTGGTCTCTCATTCCTGACTGAGTTGCTCAAATTCCCACCCGGACTTCCTCTGCCAAGGCCAGGAGAATTCTGAGAAAGACGGGCTCGCAGCCTGGGCCCAAGCCAGGGCTCCAGGGGCTCCTTAGCTACACAAGACTTTAGACTCATTTCCTGCCAATGAGCCCTCAGAGTAACTTCCTCCTTCCTGGTGAGATTGTTTAACAAAGCAGGGAGAGTTTACCCTAGGTCTGTCTGTAGGAGGGCAGAGCCCGGGCAGGGCCAGGAGGACCTGGCCACCCGAGTGAATCATGAGACACTTCGTCCTCCCTCCAGGCCTGCTGCATCTATAGGACTTCTGGGGAGGCCGCAGCCCCTCTGAGACCAGAAGGCCGGACTGTCCTAACGGGGCGGTGGTCGGCTGGCTCGGGACCCTCTCGTCTTCTCCAGTGACGGAAGCAGGGAAGTAGGAGCCTTGATCCTTCAGGTATGTTTCTACCAGAATTCAAAGGGCAATACCTCTGGGTCCACATTATTAAAAGAAAGGAAAATGAAAGTGGGGTGAATGGAAAATAAGGAGTGAAAGGGCCTGACAGGGAAAAATGAAAGGAGAGAAAGAAAGAAACCACATAAGGAAAGAGATTTCTGAGATGGGACGATGAAAGGCAGGTTTTATTGGAGGAGCCAAGTCTGATCAGTTAATGGTGGACTCTGATGAAGATTCTGAGGTGGGGTTCAGGCTCAGTGAAAAAGTAGCCATGAGTGATTAGTTATGTCTGCCATGAGCACAAGAATGAGGTGGCATATTCAAGCCAGAAATCTGATAGCCCACATGGCAGCCTTTTTCTTAACCACAGAGGCCTCTTTATTCATTTGTTCATCTATTCATTCAAAAAACACATTGGACCATCAACCATGAGCCACACGAATATTTGAAGAATGAATGAGGAAAGAAGGAACGTTGTTCTTTGGCTCCAACTCTCATTTTTCTTAGAAAATAATGTTCTGAAAACTTACAACAAAGGCTCATGGTCTTGAAAGATTTTAGCTATGCAATGTCAGAGACTAACCCCTTCCTTTCATTAACACTCAATTTTCTCATCTGTAAAATGGGAGTGATCATCTGGATATCCCGTATTAATCCCTGTAGTTCTCACTACCTAGCATCTAGAATATCACTAAAACACATACGATAACACCTACTAAGTGTCAGGCTCTGTGCTAAGTACTCTCTGTATGAGTACACATTTAAACTTCCTATCACCCCTGTGAGGAAGGCACCACCACCACTCCCATGGTGCAGGTGGGAAACCATGGCCTGGAGAGAGTAAACCACGTGCCCGGGCGGTGTGGCTGAGTGCTTGCCCTCGCCACCACCATGCAGCACTGTCTCTGTGATGCCGCTGATTCTAAGTTCATGGCTGGAAGAGAGCTGGTGCAGCAGTACCTCTCCAGGTGATTCCTTCGAGGAGCACTTGAACCTGCATGTCCAATAAAAAGGGCTCGATGGCTAACGAGACAGGATAGTAAAGCAGATATGGTTCTAGCCAGAAAGTAAGAGAACAACTTGCAAGGATAGTCATTTCAAAACAGTTTTGACATGTGCCATAAAGGAGAGAGCCCAGGAATCAGGACCGACTTCTCTGAGATTAGATTTGCAGAGGAATGCTAGCAGGGGTAGGAGGGCAGGGTGGGTAAGCATTTGGTGCACAGCAGAATCTAAGAGAAGGGGGACGAGGGGCAGGAGGGGCAGTTCTGCACAAAGAGGGCAGGAGCAGGGAGCGGGAGGTGAGATAGCAAGGCCAAGCACAGCCGTGGGGAGGAGTTGGGCTGTGCCCAGTGTCTGCTCCAGTCTGTCCATCTGTCTGTCTGCTCTAGTACATCTGCTATCCCCCCAGTCAGGCTGTCCACTGCCCATCTCAAGCCAGGCCGGACCAGCCAGTAAGAGACAGGCTGGTCTCATTCAAGGAGGAGCAGCTGCCCCTTGGGTTCTGCCTTGTGGTCATCCTTTACACACCTTTTTGTGAGCACACAGAAAAAGGGGCTCACATCCTTTTTACACACATCCTTTACACACCTCCACATTTATACACAGGCTCAGCAACTCTGATACAATAGGAATTTGGCAGCATGCCGAGCTGAGGGGCCCTCCCTGGGGCGGGGGACACTTGAAGCCATGGTTTGCAAACATGTTGGACTGGGCGGCTCCTCCTCAGATGAGACCAACCCCTGACTAATGTTGGAAAGCCTAGCACAGCTCCTGCTGGGCAGTGGCCAGCCTGTGTGAGGCGTGGCAGCCTGGCCTAGCCTGGAGTCCCAGAGGGTGGGGCCCCTGTCAGTAGGCCTAGGCCGTGGGGCCACCCCTGGAGCCAGCAATGGGGCCAGCCCTACCCAACTGCATGATGGTATGAGGGCAACCATTAGAAGGGAGAATGGATGCTGGACAGATGACCAAAGCTATAGATGTCCACCGCACCCTGGCTCCAGCCATGCTACCTCACTTAACTTGTTGTTACTAAAGGAATGGATGGAAACACTGCCAAAGTCATTCTACTTGTGTGAGTCACTTCCTACCTAGGCAAGTCACTTGATCTCTCTAAGCCCCAATTTCCTCATGGCTAAAATGCAGTTAATAAAAGAATCTACCTCACAAGATTGTTAGAAAGATTAAGTGAAAGGACACAGGGTCCAAAGTGAGAAGGTAACAATAATAATATTTATTAGAATCATAATTAGTAATAGTAGTAAGATTTTTTTCTCCTTTAGATATCTCTGGATCCCGCACCTCTCCAGAGAAGACTTATCTCCCAATGCCTTCCCGAGACCTGGCTGACTTCACTGTGAAGGCTGCCACCTTAGTTAATAATCAAAGAGGCTAAGCCCCAGCTGCCTCTGTCAGAAAAGAATAGAATTACCCACTGGGTTGGATGTGAACTCCCTCATGCTTGACCTGCTAAAGTGATTCAGACTGGCCAACAGCTGGCCTGCCACAGTCAGGGGTGAACCCAGATGCTCCAGGCTGCCCCTCCCGGATTTAATTAGTCCCCTCTGGTGACCCAGAGTCAGGCTCTCAGCAAAGAGGCACAAGCCATCCTTTCAGGCTCATGTACCCAAAGATGCCCAGCAGCCTCTCCCATCTCCCTTGACGCTGGAGGGGCTGCATGTGTGACCTCATGGCCTCCCTCTTTCTCCTGCTGCTCTCTCACAGCCTGGAGGAGCTCACTCCCCCTCTGAGCACACTTTTCTCTCCTCCTGAAGGGATTGCTGCCTCCTTGGGAGGGAGGGTGGAAAGAACATCTCCAAAGGAGAGACCTGGGGCCTGTTTGCTTAACAACTGTCAGGAGTACTTCCTGTGTCCTGTGTTCCTTGGGTGCATTCTCTCATTACATCTTCACCAAATGAAAGATTCTGATGGCCATGCACAGACAAGGAAACTGAAGCTGAGAGAAAATTAGGCCCACAGATCCATGGCAGAACGGAGCTCCAAAGCCCCCACTCTTAATCGCCATGCCACACAGATTTGCAATTCCCAAGCCAGGAGAGGCCTCTGCAGGTCTGAAGATGCAAATAGGGCCAGAGCTGCCCTTTACAGGGGCCTCCTGGGTGCCGGGCACTGAGCAAAGCACCTTCCAGTGACATTCTAGTCAGGTTAACTAGGAGGAAAGCACCCACGAAAACCCACACGAGGACAGAGGGTCGGCAGCCGAGGCCGGCAAAGCAAGCAGCAGGCTGGCGGACACTCCCTGTGAGGAGGCCACTGCTGGCAGGGAGCAAGGAGGGACAGAATGTTAGGGACTCTCCCTGACCCCATGTGGCCTCCCCTCACCACTACCGTGGCCTCCCACACCCAAGCAGGCTGAAGCCCAGCAAAGGGAGCAGCTGGGCTCATGTCCACCCTGGGCTGACAAGGGCCACACCCAGAGCAGGGGGCCACAAACCATGGGCCCCAGCCAAACCGGGCCACCACCTGTTTTGATAAGCATTGTTAGAACACAGCCACGTTTGTTCATTTCTGTACTGTCCACAGCTGCTTTCCTGCTACGATGGCAGAGTCGAGTAGTCGTGACTGAGAACATACTGCCCCAAGGGCCAGAATATCTCCTCTCTGGTCCTTTATAAAAAACCGCTGAGCCCTGGTCTACAGACACAGAACAGAGTGGTTAAGAATGTGGGCTCCTTCCCTGGACAGGTGGCTCAGTTGCTTGGAGGGTACAGCAAAAGTTTGTGGGCTCAATTCCCAGTCGGGGCACATACCTAGGTTGCAGGTTCAGCGCCCCTGTCAGGGCACATATGGGAGGCGACCGACCAGTATCGCTCTCTCTTTCCCTTCCTCTCTCTCTCCGATCAGTGATATATCATCAGGCGAGTGCCTGGATTTGTTTCCAAGCTCTTTTCCTCCTCTGACTCCTACTACCTGACTTCCCTGTGTTTCCCCAAATCCTCACTGAGCTGTTGTAGGATTTAGTTAAAACAAGGCAGGGTCTCGCAGCACTGCCCGCCTGCGGTCTATTCTGGGAAACACTTCAGGAATGTGGGCGTAAGAGCTCTGAGAACCCTGCTCCTCTTCCTTCTTCCTGCATCTCCTGCTGCGCGGCCCTGCACGGCCAATAATTCTACCACTGGCTGGAGCCGGAGAAAACCATTACTACCAATAAATAAAATTAAAACAGGGCATAATGGAAATACGGGGCTTATTTCCTTCTGAAATAAATGTCACTACGACAAACTGTTGGAGCCACCAGCCTTATTATTTATACATTTATTCACTGTTTATCTCCCTCTCTATTGGAGACATGGTCAATAATTGCCTATAAATACCAGGACTTTACAAGGACCACTTAGAGAATGAAGGCACCCTCTGGTTACTTTGATATCCACACACAGCCCTGGGACGCGATGGTTGGAAACTCGTGGCAAGAGAAAATTGGGCCTGGGCAGGGCTGCGCACAAACCCAGTTCCCGGCCAGACTCTGCAACCGCGGACTCACAGCTGTGTGTGTGTGCGCGCGCGCTCAAGTGCACGTGTCTGTCATTTTCGGTCTCTTAGGGTCTCTTGTTCTTTTTTCTTCTGTTCCTGGCTCTCTATCTCAGCCTTAGTTCTTTCTTACCGAGTGGGTGTCCCTCAGGCCCTGGAGCTCCCTCTGTCGTTTCCATCCCCCACACCCACACAGGCAGGATTCCTCCCTTGCAACGACTCCCGCCCACACATGGCGGAGCAAAAGGGAGCAATGGAAAACCAGATAGCCCCTCCTCCCACCCTTGGTGACTACACTTAAACCAGAGAATTTCCAGGGATGATGAGAACAACCCAAGGTTGAATTTCCAGAGACTAGTTAGATTCTAAAGTCTGAGCAGGTCCTCTGGACAGAGTTCGGCTTTGGGAAAAAATGTGGGCCATGATGTAAAAAGAAAATAGCCATTTAGATGGAAGGAACAGCTCTCACTTTGTCTGTTTTTCTTCACTTATTTTCTTTTCCAAGCAAAAAGCTCCTCACATGCCTCCAACAACATTCACTGCACCCCTACTATGTGCCTTGGTGCTAGCACCAGGGACGTGGGCGAGGAAGGCGCTGAGACCTGCCGCCTGCAGGGGAAGCCAGCCCCAAAATGGGGGCTTGCCATGAAGCATGACTAGGCCCCTTCACGGAAGGATTCTCAGAGTGCCAGGGAAAGGCCGGGAGCCAGGGCTCAGGGAAAGCTTCTTGGAGGAAGCACTGCCTCCTCCGAGCTGAGCTGAGCTTCCATTGCTGGCCCTCTTTAATTCTTCCCGTGCCCCTCACTGCCCTCAGAACAAAACCCAGGGCCGTCCCCCCGTTCTTAAGACCCTAGTCGTTCACTTTGGCCTCCACCATGAGAGCAGCATGTTCTTCCTCTCCTCTGAGCACCTGCACATGCTGTGTCCTCTTCCTGAAACACCTTCCAGGAGAACTTCATCAGCCCAGATGCCACTTCCTCCAGGAAGCCTTTTCAGACAGCCTCCCAGGCTACGAGGTCCCCTGAGGGAACCCCCACCAGAGCACCCATCTCACGGCACCACAGCCATTGGCACACTTGTCCTTTCCTGCCTTCGTTCACTGTGTGTTTCTAGTGGGAAAGAACCCGGTTGGTTCTCCACTCTGTGCCCACCGCCCAGCACAGTGATTGCTTAGAGGAGGTTCCCAGGAAATACTGTAGGATGAATAATTAAGTTGGATTTTTTAAAAGATTTTATTTATTTATTTTCAGAGAGTGGAAGGAGGGAGAGAGGGAGAGAAACATCAATGTGTGGTTGCCTCGCTCACACCCCCTACTGGGGACCTGACCTGCCCACAACCCAGGCATGTGCCCTGACTGGGAATCCAACAGGCAATGCTTTGGTTCACAGGCTGGCGCTCGGTCCAGAGCTACACCAGCCAGGGCTAAGTTGGATTTTTTAAAAAGATGTCACAGAGATTCCCAAATAACTCCCGACCAAACAGACTCGAAGGGCTCAGACCTGCTCAGCAGTGACTCTGCAAGGTCTCAGGCTCGTCCGTGAGAAGAGGGAGGCGCCAGCCACATCCACCGTGTTTCAGGAATCCGGTTCAGCATCTGGTTCAGGAAGGCCAATGCCGTGGAGGAGACCAGTCCCAACTCCACTGGTGCTGCGCCCACACAGAGAAGGCCCACTCCCAGGATGACAAACCTCTGCCTGCTTCATTGGGTCTGGCACGGGTGGAGTTGCAGGGTGACGGTGCAGGTGCTCATATCTGCCATCCCTGCCCCAAATGTTCGGTTGCTAAGTGAAAGAAAGTTCCAGCCCTCTGTGGTATTTAATCATGGCCCTTGAGGTCGGGATAGTTTCTTGGTGTAGGGTCACCCTTTAAACTCCAGTTAAAAGACCTACTTTTTCAAGACTCGATCATACGTCCCTCCTGGGCACACAGACCTTCCTCGTGCCCACTCCCTTCCTCAGTGGGCCATGGTGAGGGTGAGCCTGGGGCCTGCTGGCTGCCCTGGCTGGTGTTTCCACGCCCTGCTGTCTGCAGAGCATGGTGTGAACCCCAGCTCTGCTAGCACAGCTGGGAGACCGGTCATGTGACCTCCCTGGGCTAGGCCGCAGAGGAGAGGAAGAGACCCCGCCAGGCCAGGCTAGTTCCCCAGGAGACCCTTTGGTCTGAAGTGGGGAGAAAGGTGGTGTCCATGGGAAGATGGGGTCACGGATTTGGAAGCCCAAGGGGAGCAGAGGGATTAATTTTATGTTGTTTTAAACTGGTCTCAGAGGTAAACCCTAAGAAAAAGATACAAGGGAGAGTATTTTGTTTGGGAAGTGACCCCAGATGGCACTGGCAGGGGATGAGGGAAGTATGACAGGGAAGGGCAGGATACTGTAAATGAAGCGAGAGCCACCAGGTGACTGTGGGCAACCGCGACGGTTCCACTGGGCGACTCTGGGTGAGAGAGTGGTCCGCGCCTCAGACGCGCCCCACCGTGCCAGTCTGCTAGGGCTTCTAGCCAAGTGCCGCAGACTGGACAGCCCGAAGCACAGAAACGGATCATCTCACGGTTCTGGAGGCCAGAAGCCTGAGCGCCAGCCCCGCTCCGTCTGCGAGTGCTGGGGAGGGAGGGTCTGGGTTCCATGGCCGGTGGCAGTAACTCCGCTCTTCCCACGTCCTCCACGTATGTCTCTGCGTCCAAACTCCCTCTTTCTCCAAGCTTCATATGTGGCCTCACGTTCACCTCTACTTAGAAATGACCTGGTAAGCAGACAGCAGGTTGATCAGGAAGGAGGCAGAGCCTGCTCACAGAGCTCAACTTCCATTGCACCTGTGACTCAGGGCTGGTTCTGAAGTGACTGTTGGCTGAACCTAGATCCTCACAATGAACTAGGAAACAGCTTCAGAGTTTTGTCTTTCCCACGGCAAAGGCATGCTGGGTAAGGACCTAGGACGAGGAAGGGTGGCCCGAAGGAACGAGGCTGTGAAGGGCAGTCCAAGCGGAGAGAAGAGCATGTCCCAAGCTTGGGACAGGAGAGCCTCCCCCGGCAGTGCTGTGTTGCTGGAGCAAGTGTGAAGTGGGGGCAGCACAGGACGAGGCCAGTGAGGTCCTCATGTCAGAGTCAAATCTCGCGAGGCCTTAGACGCACATGAAATACTTTGGTTTTATCCTGAGAGCAATGGGAACCGCAGACCAGATTTAAGCAGGGGAATACACACTTACTTCTCTATCAAGGTGCTTTCCAGACCTCCTAGCCTGGGGAAAGAGTAACCCTTTCCTCATCCATGTTGATTCTGGGACAGGCTGAAAGCCCCTTTGTACAAATGGCCCTTTTGTACAAATGGCCCCTTCTTACTGTTTGAAACAGTAAGCTGATGTCCCTGCTCCTATAAAGCCATTAAAAAATGTCCCAAGCAGTCAGGCAGAGAGATGCCGTAACGACATTTGGGTTGTGCAGAAAGAACAAACATCCGCATGGGAACCCTGCCATGGAGGTGCACTAGCAGGAAGCAGCAGGTGATGCTGGCTGCCAACGGGGCGGGGGCGGAGGCAGGGGTGGGTGGGGAATGGGATGGATGCCAGCAGGCTTGCAAACCCCTCCTAGACGAGTGGCCCACCTACCCCACACCTTGTTCAGGACACGTAAACAGCATCACCCTCATTTTACAGAGAGAAAGCCAAGGCCCAGAGAGGGGTGTCCCAAAACACTGGGCTAGTAAGTGGCAAACTCAGGTCATCTGATGGCAATGTCCATCCTCTTTCTCAGCATCCCAGGCCTCTTACTGCCTGATTCCCTGGGGACCAAAACTGCCTGTGCTGCCCCCACTGCTCCGTCCTTGCTTCCGCATCTTTTGCTGGGACTTGTCTGCAATCAAAGGCAATGTGTTTGTAATGGCTGAGAACAGAACTCCAGCAGCCCCAGATTTACAGATGTCTAGCTTAGCATCATCAGGAGAAAAGAGCCTGTCTCCCCAGTTTCTGTATCTACCTACGGAAAAACTCTGATTGGTCTTGCTGGGGTCATATGCTTCTTCCTGAACCGATCACAAGGAAATCACAATGCTTTGATTGGCCAGCCCCTTTGGACAGGGTGGGGGGACTATGATGAGTGTCCCCTAATCCAGAGCCACAGGTAACTATTTAATCTCGATTTGAAGGGTCAGGGAAGCCTTCCCAGAGGAAGTGTCTTCTACACTGAGACCTGAAGGATGAGTAGGAGTGTCCCAGACAAACTGGCAGCAGAACACTGTTCAGACAGAGGGCCTGGCACTGCAGAGGCCCAGGATGCTCGAAGAATGTCTCACTCACAGCAGCAACTCCCGAGCTTAGTGCACGGCCTGCCTTCCCACAAGCACTCAGAGAATGCTTCGGGAATGCAATCCAGAGTTGGCTGTGTGGCCTCAGACAAGTCACCTCCCTGTCTGAACTTCTGCTTTCTCCTCTAGCTGATGGCTTTATCATCTTAACCTTTCAGAACTATGCAAGAATCTAATTAATTCAGTCCCAAATACTCAAGTTCTCCTCAGTGCTCAATTAGCACCAGGCCTGCTGGAGACAAGGCCTGCCTGCTCAGGACTAAAAAGGGCTTAAACGCTTGGCCAGATATAAGAAGGAGTCCAGGGAGGGGCCGGATAAGGGGAGAGGCTCAAGGACCGTGTGGGCAGACAACGGCTCTCCAGTCAGGGAGACTGCCCTGCTCCCCACCCCCCAATCCCATCCCCTACGTTCCACCCTCCCACCCCGTCTACCTGTGATCACCCACTGCCCTGGAGCCACCATATCTGTACCTGAGCCCATGAAGCAGCCATGCAGGGAGGGCATCAGGACATCCCTCCCTGTGCCCTTGCCCCAGAACTTCTTAACCTGAATAACAGGTTGTGACAATCTCAGCAAAAAGGAGGAGGAAAGAAACTTTTGTTTGAGTGCTGCAGAATGAACTCTTGCTCTGCCCTGTCTGCATACTTGTTCCGGGTGCCTCTGTCCCTCCCTCCCCACCCCCAAGAGGCCAGTCCTGGGCTCCAGCTCCAGAGCACCACGGGCTGGCAGGGTGAGCCATCTGGGGTCACAGGAGAACAGAGAGCCCTGCAAATGCTAAGTGGGTTGTCGGGGACTCAGCCAGAAGGGACACCAGGCTGGGAGAGCCCTCGCTACCCCTGTCCCTCCCCTGCCCCTGCTCTGAAACCAGAGTCCCCGCTTGGCATGGGCATGACAGCAAGAGGCTACCCTCCTGCCCGGGTATGTGCCCCACCTTCTACCTCTTCTCTCTCTCTAACATCAGCGCCCCCCGACTCTCTCTCTGAATCTGGGTGTACGCAATTCATATCTTTCTTTACCTCTGTTGTCCTCCGTGTCCCTGTCTCTCTCTCGCTGACTTGTCTCCTCTCCTTCTGTCAGTGTCTCTGCCATGTCCCACTCCCTCTCGTCCTTGTCTTGGTCTCCCCGGTCTCCATCTCTGTGAGTATCCACGTCCGTTCATTCGTCCGGCTAACCCTCCTCCTTCTGTCTGACTCTGTCCCTGTCCTTCGACCCGGTCCGCCCCCAGCTATCCTAAATCCTCCACGTATGGGGCACCCCACAGAAGGTCCTCCCAGCCTCATCCAGGGGCCTGGGCTCCTAGACTGTAGGTCAGGCCCAAGAGCATTCAAGAGCATATTTTTATATCTGGAAGAAAAAGAAGTTGGTCGTTTGAATCTCAGGAAGTTGTACAAAATCTCTGTGAGTGGGCTGTGCGGTTGGTAGCTTCCCAGCTCTCTCACCTAGAAGGCCCTAGAGCAGTAGGGCCCAGGCCGGTGGGTTTCTGTGACCCCCAAGTGGAAACGAGGATTTGCATTTGCTGTTGCTGTCCTTTCAATCACAGACCCAGCCAAACTGCCTCACCAGCAGGTCCCCTAGCTCATATCTGGATCCTTGGCAGTTGGGATTTGAACACCATGTCTGTTGAAATAGATTCTTAAGATAAAGAAGATTCTGGGGTGGGGAGGGGACAGGAAAAGTGGTGGGAGCAAGTCACTGCCATCAGAGACCCGTCAGCGACGCTCCAGCTGGCTGTGGAGGGTCCCAGGCCTGGGACAGTTACCTCCACCCCCACTCCGCTCCCCTGCAGCTCCAGAGTCCTGCTGGGGGGTTTCAAAGCTGCCAAATCACTGGTAACTGCCCAGCCTCTGGGGGTTGGCACAGGGGAGAGGTGGGCCCCAGGATGACCCCACCCCTGCCCAGGATTCAACCAGGAAGGAAACTCTGATTCCAACTCTTCTCTGAGACAAAAGGCACTGGCAGAGGGAGCCTGTTGGGACCGGGCAACCGGAGCTCCACCTCCGAATTCTGACTCTGACCCTCGTGAGCTGAGTAGCCCTGAGCTTAAAACCATAGTGAGTCTTCGCTTACTCACCCCTAGAATGCAGGGCTGTGAGAGTTAAAGCAGATAATGCCTTTGCAGCACCCACCACAAACTCACCTGTGATATGTGGGTCCTGATTGCTCTTCATTTTGCTAATTCAGCAAAAATCTCTTGAGTTCTGCTCCCTGATGGTTTCCATGGGGCTAGCTATCTCCGTATCTCTCGGCCGACTGAAGGGCTGAACAGGCAGGTGAACAAATGAATAATAGAGAGGGGGGGGGGGGGGAGATAATGATTCAAAAGATCATCACCCCTCCAATACCCAGGGGAAAAGAAAAGTAAGCAAAAGGGAAGAAGAAAACTCTCCCCCCTCTACAACTGAGCAGTACCTCGTTAGACCCCGTCCCTAATCTTCAGTCTGTTCACTTTCAGACCCAGGTACTGGTTTCCAATTCAATGTTCTTCTCTCCACAGGCTAACACTGACCCCAGGCCGCTCCTCACCTGGACAGGATGAGAACGTCAGGTAGGGCCAGAGCTGAGGATTATAAGGCCCATGGTTGAGGTCCAAAATCGGTTTTGGAATCATTTTTCTGTCAGCAGAGTCTGCCTGTCCTGGACTCAGAGGTCATTTGGCTGTGTCTTCTTCACACGGTCAGGCCAGAATTCCAGGAGGAAAGCAATCCAGGGTAAGCCTGGAGAAGTGAACAAGGCAACTCTCTGCCTCTAGTCTGAAGGGATGGAAAACCTTCGGCATAGTGAACTCACTCAGCTGGAATCTTGGGGATTCCTTATCTCGGAAACACCTGACCCTGACTAGAAATTAGGGGCATAATGTTTGCTTCAAGGAAGGCTCTCGTAGAATCCTCATACCATAGAACTGGGCATGAGGAGAAGCCTTTGCCTTCTAGTCTGCACCTTCATGCTGTTCCTCCTTTGTACCGATAAAGAGACTGAGGCACCAAATAGGAAATGAACAGAGTTCATTGATTGAGATTCCCAAACAGCTGTGAGGGAGTTAAGAGCACAAGTTCCAAGCTTACTGCCCTGGGTTCAAATCCCACCTCTACCACTAGCCAAGTAACCACCTCTCTGAGCTTTAGTTTCCTCATCTGTAAAGGAGAACTAATCAGTACGACCCAACACAGAGGGCTGCTGTGAGGATGAACTGAGACAGTGTACGTAAGAGCTGTTGGCACAGTGCCTGGTACAAAATGAGTGCTGTGTAACGGGGTCTCCAGGACAAAGTCTGGGGGCCTACGCCACATGCTGTCCTAGAAGAGGAGGGGCCCCACACACCTGAGCTCCCACACACAGGGTCCAAGGGGGGCTTTCTCGCCCATCCCGAGTAGCTTGAGGCCACAGAGCCAAATTCAGGGCTGAGAAGGGCGATGCCGGAGGGAGGTCAGGCAAAGGGCAGGGACCTGCCTGGTGGTTGGATTGGATTTGGGAGGCAGCTGGAGCCACCGGAGTCCTGAGGCAGGTGGGGCGGCGTATTGGAGCCCCTCCTCGCCCTCGTGGAAGAGTGAGGAAAGGCCCTGGGAGCTCGGGGTGGTCCATCCCATGTGGGGGTGCTCCCTGATGGCAGTTGGGGGTGGGGGTCAGGCAGCGATCTCTCTGTGAGGCAGGGGAGGCCACCACTGCAAGGCCAGCACGTATTCCTGTCGAGGACTTTGTGTGGTTATCTGTGGTGGCTCTCAGGGGGCGTCAGTGGCTGATGTGGGGACCAACCCACTCCCCGTAAGCCATGGGGTCAGTGCAAGGGTTACAATGCCCACCCACTCTGCCTGGACTGAGGGAGCCCAACTCGGAGAGGCCAAGCTCCCATCAGAGGTCACGTAGCAGTGGATGGCTGCCCTGAGCATTGAACATGGCCCTTCTGTCCTCTGCGGCTCACCCGCAGGGCTGTCTGCAGCAGAGCCCGCCTCCTACCCAGGGTCTGCCTCAGGTTCTCAGGCCTCACCCCCAGAGGTTCTCTCTTGGGGGGCTCAAGGACAGTGCATTTCTTTTTCTTCTGCTGGTGCCACTTGGGACGAACGTGGCCACATCATGTTACAGCATGATCTCACCATTCTGTCATTGCATGAGTCACACTGGCCGCACCTGATGGGCCTGTGGACTGGTCCACAATGTGCAGTGTGGGTGTGGTATGGACCTACAACGTGGGGGCTCACCATATGGTCTCACTGTGGGGATCTGGCAAGGACCCACATGTAGTCACGCTACATGGCCTCGCGATATGGCCTGGTGCTGCGGTCTCATGGCAGCGTCTCCTTGCTCCACAGCCCTGCTTCGCCTCCTGGCCCTCGTTTTCGCGCTGATCACCTCGTGGATCATTGTCCACAGCTATATCAGCTTCAACTGGAAAATCATCCGCATGCCCCGTTGGCTGGGTGAGTGCCACTCACTGCTGGGGACAGGGCCTGTGGACCAGGGCTAAGGGCCAAGGGCCCACTCTTCCCTCCATCTCTGGTGACCCCAGAGACATTGGCAGTATGTGGGCTTGCTTTTGGGACCCCAGCCATGGGGGGTGGCGGTGAGAGAGGACACCAGGCTGTCAAAACCCCAGAACCCGCGGGGAACAGAGAAGTGTCCCAAGGCCCTGGCCCAAGCATATGCCTACATCAAGGGCTACTCTGGAAATGTGCCCCTACAAGGAAAGACAGAAGGAGGATGAAAGAAGGGAGGGAAAAGGGAAGGGAGAAAACTGTCCGTGCGTTGAGCAGCTTCCACCTGTACTTGCTGTTCCCTCTGCTGGGGACCCCCCTGTGGCCAGCTCCTGTCAGCCTTCAGGTGTCTGCTCAAGTGTCACCCAGAGATGTCTTCCCTGGCCACATCGGCTAAGGCTGCATCCCCTCCTCCTCCTCATTCAGACCATTTCCTTTGAAGCATCATCATCAACATTTATTTGTTTACTGGGTTGTCTACCTCCACCCTCTGGAATGTCAATTTCCCGAAGGCAAGGATTTTATCTTGAGTATCCATCTCTCTAGCAGCCAGGACAGAGCAGATCCCCAATAAACATTTAATAAGTGAAAGAAAAATGGATGATAGATGGATGATGGAGGGATGACTGAGTGATGAATGAATGGGTGAACAGATGCATAGGTGATGGACAGGTGGCGGATGCCAGCTGCTTTACATGCAGTCCCCTGTACTCTGTACCAGTGCCCCATGAGGAGGTCCATTGTGTGGTGTGTAACGGACTCATGTGTGACCTCATGTCGTGGCTGTATGCATGGTCTGAGAAAGAGAAGCTCAGGGAGATTAAGAAACTTACCCAAATTTCCCTTGTAGATGTCAGAATAGGAATGGGAACCCAAGATTCCCAGATCCAAATCTTATCAAAGAAAGGAGAGAAAGGGAAGGTATTTCTATTTCTGAATTTGTCCTCCTCAAAGACCAAGAACCACCTCCAATGACACCGGCAAATGTAACAACCTGCAGAGCCACAGGGCAGCTCAGAGCCTCACAGCAATGAAAAGCCAGTCACCCCATTTCTAACACAGACTCCCCACAGTGGAGTCTCACATCCCCCTTACCTCACCCACTTGTCAGCCAGCCGGGCTCATACCCAAGGCAGGGTGATTTGTGTAGATGTGTGATGGCTACCATGTCCCCGGGCCCAGGGCTTTTGTAGACTAGAGATTGACCGGGCTGTGCCGATGGCCTTGAGAGAGATGGGCCCGGGTCAGTGATGGAGGCTCAGGGCAGCAGTGGAGATCGGGGGGGACTCCAGAGCAGAGGGCCCCAAGTACAGGTGGGCGAGGGGACAGTGTTTGAAAGGAGACCCCACAAGTTGTTTTTGTCTCAGAACTCAATTCCCTGGGGTTTGACAAATCAACACCTCCAGCCAAAATCATCAAGCACCTACTCTGTGTTAGGTCCCAGACCCTGAAATAAGGGACACGTGGCCCCAGCTGCTGGGGAGACAAACAGACTCAATTACAGAATATACAAAAACAAGTATGCGCTAACATGATCCAGAGTCTTGAGAAACTCGAAGAGTGGCAGGAAATGTTCCCAGTGGGAATCGTGGCCGTCAAACCCCACTAGTGTCCAGGATCAGGAAGAGGTGACACTCACCTCAGAAGTTCCTGGCCTGGCCACACAGACACCCGCCTTGTAGTTAATGCATTAACACAGAAATTCTTATTGCATATTGATATACAGTTGGTCTCCTCTCTAAACCAATCTGTTTTATTTCATGATACAATGCAGTTTGTTACTGCAGGAAGCACTAAGTGTCTCAAGAGATCGGGACTGAATTTATTCCAGGACCTCCCAAACCGCCGCAGGGGTCCCTGGCACGGGGGTCAGAGATCGGGAATTCCCGATTTACCTGGCCAATTCAGCAGGGTCCTTTCAGGTGGGGGCAACAAACCCAACTCTAACTGGTTTAAACTCAGTGGGGTGCCTTGTGTCTGTGACTGGGGAGTCCACGGATGTGGGGCTCTGGGGGGGGCTGGACCTGGCTGGCCCCCACAAAGCCTCCAGTCTCTATGTCCCTGGGCTCTGCTTCTTGCCGCCTAACCTCATTCCGAGGGCATCTTTCTCTCTAAGCAGGTGTGTACTGACCACCCCTCCAGATGCTCATCGTCCAGCGGGGCTGAAAGAGGCACCTCTCCCTCCCCCAGAGCTATATTTCACCCAGGGAAGGGCTGTTCCACAGCAATGTATGCAATGCAGTATTAGGACCAGTCCGGCCCGGGTCCCGGCCTACTGCTGGAGTCGTAGAGACAGGGGACAGGGGACAGGGACCCTCCAGGATGAACAGCCCTTGATGACCAAATAGAAAATGTTTCAGTGTGGAGATCCCTCCAAAAAGGAGAGTTCTCACACTCAGAATTTCTGTGGCCCCTGGGGGCCCTGTCCTCCAGGACTCGCCGTGTGGTGGGAGACCTAACGCAGAACCACAGGAACCACGGGGGTACAGTGTGAACAAGATGTCGGGAAGGCCCAGTGCAGACAGTCAGTGCTGGGGAACATCGGAAGGCGACACTGACGTGGCTGATCTACACGGGGGCCGGGGCACCGGTGCTGGGCTGGACCCTGATGGCCTGGCCCTCCCGGGGCCTTCTCCACAGCCTGTGCAGTGGGCACGAGGTCTCCACTGTGCGGGCACAACTCGCACCCGGTCCCACAGCCAGGAGCGGGGCTCAGCCTCCAGGCCATCTCACAACACACACTGGTTGTGAGACCAGGGCTCATAACCAGGGCATCTTTTTAACCGTGACAGAGTTGTGTGTATCTGTGTGTTCAAGTGCGCATGAGTGTACACACACATCTGTGTGCCCGTGTACACACAGGTGTGTATGAAGAGGTGTCAGTGGCAAGTGAGGAAGGACTCCCAGGTGAGATGGGACTCAGCTCATTTCAACACCCACCATGGGAGGGGGGCTCTGCTTGGCCTGGCCAGCAACACTCACAATTCCCGTCTTCCCAGCCCCCGCACCCGGCCCCATCCTGCAGGGAGGCCCAAAGCACTTACTCTCTAACCAAATCCTTCTGTCTTCTCTCAACAGCAGGTTCAGTCTCCAAGGAGAGCCGTAAGTATCTCCCCAGCACCCCCTGTGCCTTAGACTGAGATGATTCAGGGTCTCTAGTCCCAGCCCCGCAGGTCCCAGAAAATATCTCCTTTTCCAGAATCTGCCCGGCTCTCTTGTCCCACAGCCCAGTGTGCCTTCTGAAGCCCCTGAGCCCTGTGATGGGGAAGGCCCCTTCTCAGCCATTCAGACTGACAGGAACAGCTTGGCTGCCCCCTTCTCCAGTCCCCCCATCTTCCCTGACTCTCCCCACCTGGCTGGAATCCCTGAAGATGGAGGCTGTGCTTATTATCACCACTGCAGTGACCCCAAGCTTGGCTCATGGTTCCTGCCTGCTTCAAAGTGCCACACCAGCAGCCTATCAGGAACTACAGGAACCGCCCCACCCCAGGCAAACAGAGGGGGCGGTGATTGTCTGTGGGGGTAGAAGTGCCAGTAGTGCCAAGAGAGATGGGGCAAAGTGTTCTAGGCTCCAGGAGGGTGACCCCCTGCCAATGGGATAGGATCAGGAAAGCGTCGAGAAGGAGGTGACTCCTTCACCTCAGCTGTGCCTTGTGGAGGCAGGAACAGCCTATGAAAAGGCCCAGAGGCACGAATGCTGGGGCTGCACGGAGACCTTGGCTGCAGAGTCAGGGACCTGAGGAATGGAAAGTGGGAAGGGCAGAAATGCAGACAACTCGAATGCTGGACACTGCAGACATCTGAACAGCAAGGACCCCAGCTCCCCAGGTGGGGGCAGGGGGAAGGGAGAGACAGCTATGACGGTGATAATGGTAATGACGATTGAGTGCCCAACAGGTGCCAGACAATGTATCTGGAATTTTGCAGACATCCCATGAAATCCTGACCACAATCTTACGTAGGTGATATAATTATCCCCATTTCATAGATGAGGGAACTGAGGCTCAGAGAAGTGAACTCACTTGGCCAAAGCAACAGAGCTGTGAGTGGTGGAGTGGGAGTCAACCTCCCCACCTAGTCCAAAACCCACTCTCTCAACACCTCCTTGCAAGAGACAACACCACCAGGTCCCCCCACCCTCTGTCACCCCAACATGGTGATGACTGAGGAGGAATGCAGCTCCGGGGATGGAATTTACCTGACTGAGAGGCCTGGGAGGCCCCGTGCACTGTGCGATTACAGAGAGCAAAGACTATAAGACTGAACACAAGCCATACACCCTACACCTCCCTGAAGCCTCCTCAGTCATCTTCTGAAGTGCACAGAGTCACGGCATTTGGGTACTGAACACTCAGACGTCATCTGCTGGGAAGACGGCAAATGCAGCACGCCAGCTTCCTCCCGCCTTGCCTGCTCCCACAACAGACATCACCAATCAATCCCCAGAACTCTTTTCCTCCAAACCCACTGGATCTAATAGTAGATCCATGGCTGTTAAGAGGGAAACCTGTTTGACAACTCTGGTCTAAATCAACTTCCTCATTTTACAGTTAACAAAAGTAATGGGAGAGACTTCTGGCAAGTCACCCAGCAGATTTCTGAAAAGCAGCCCCAGCTTCCTGACACACCCCGTCCAGTGCTCAGTGTCACACCCTAAGCCACAGCACCAGGGGCTCCCACAGAGGTTGGGCAGCTGGAGCGTCAGCCCCTAAGCCGAAGCTCAAAAAGCAAACCCCCTACCTCCCAGTGACTGGGCCCCTGAGCATCAACCCCTTCATCCCTCAGCTTGACTGTGAAGCCTGGATGGTCAGAAAATCAATTCTGGAAAAGCCTGCTTAAGCCGACCTGTCGACATCAGGTTTACCAGACTTCACTGCCATCGATCAGGGTCCAGGCAAACTCCCAGGTGGTTCCTCAGGCCTGGAACAACCCCGCCAGCACAGGTGGGACCCTCTGGTCTCAAGAGTAAACCATCCTCTCTGTGAGGGGGCAGGCAGTCCGAGGTGGGACTACAGGGCTCATAAAAGGGCCCCCTTCTGAGCCTCATACTCAGCCGGCCCCACGGGCAGGGGCTGGGCTGCTTTGTTGAGGGTCCCGTCCCTGTCTCCAGCCTTCTCTCTTCTGAGCCAGAGGCCTGGGCACGAACTCTCTCCTGAACAGCCACCCAGGGGTGTCTCCACTCCCAGCCCTCCCTCTGGTGGTTAGGTCGTGGTTGAGCTCTGGTTACGGCCATCAGGTGGGTGTGCCGAACCTCAGGGTGAGGGGACAAACAGCCTAGGACAGGCATTCTGCTCAGATCAGCCAGTCTGCAAACTCAGCCAAGGAGACCGAACCCCAGCCCAGGGCGGCAGGGTGCCCTGGTATGGGCTGCATTCCTTCCCGGGAAGGGGCTTCTTTTCCTACTCAGAGGCGCCATGGGCTTGCCAAGCCTGGCAGCAGCGGGCTGTGCCCCTCAGAGGGGCACTTTTTCCTGACTCACATAGAGACTTTCCATAAACTGGCAAAGGCGCTGGAGATGATCCTCACCCTGACCACAGCAGCCCTCCTGGCCTCGGGCCCAGCCTCACCCAAAAACTCTGTGTGGTCATTCAATGAACACTTACTGAGTGTCCACTCTGTGCCAGGCACAGGAGCTATTGAAACGATTTCACAAGATAATAAATAGGAAGCACTTGCCCCCGGGCCCAGCGAACAGCAAGCCCTGGGCGTGGGCCCGCTTCCACTCCCAGCTCACACTGGCACGGCTCAGCCAGACGCCCGGCGCAGGGGCCAGAGGGGAGAGAGACTGCCCAGCTACTGCTCTCCCTTTGCAGGTGAATCTTCTCTAATTCCATGTTTACCAGTCCTCCCTAGTGTTACCTTCACAACTGTCAAGTTGTGTTAAAAACACCCATTAGTATAAATTAGAACCTGCCAGGCTGAGGGCGCACAAGCTGATGTCTCAGCTCACAAACAGCCTGCTGAGGGCTGAGTGGCTCAGCAGCCATGTTTGGGGATCCCACCTACGCGGCTCACCTTTCATCGGCCTCCTGGGTCGGCCCTGTGAGGGCCACGTGGTGAGGACGCAGGTCTCAACAGAGGTGCCACATAGTGAGCCCTCCGTGGGTTCCGAAGACCGAGGTCCTCTCCACTGAGAGGGAGCGTCAGCACTGCCTGTCTCGTCCCTGCCGTCTCCCAGAATCCAGCCCAGTGTAGGTGCTCAAGACACGAGTGACGCCTAGTTGATGATAAGAAGAACAATCAATAGTGACCTCTGCTCTCTTATTCCTTACAAGAACCCAGTGGGGAAGCCACCATAGTTATCCCACTTCACAGACAAGGAGGCTGAGGTGCAAGGAGGTTGAAGACTTGCCCAAGGGAACCCACTGGTTAGAGACCCTCCTACCCACCATGCAAGGGCCCCCAGGAGGTTGTCAACAGGGGCCTCGCTGGAGGAGGGGTGCTCAAAAGGCTGCTGTGGCCCCAGAGACATGTTCTCAAGACAATCCCCTCATCACAGCGACCTCGTAACCTCCACCACTCATTACTCCACACACACTTAGCAGGGGCCTGCGCTGAGTCGGACACTGTGCTGGGGCTGGGGCTGCCACAGGAAGCCCCAACACGTTTTCTGGGGTGGTCCGACATACCGCTGCTGCCACCAAGGTGGGTCTGTTTCCTCCCCAGGGGTCGTGAGGAACAAGTGTGACCTCAGCAAGGCCTGCCCAAACAATTTCTTTGCGTTCAAAATCCTCAGTGGGGCCGCCAACGTCGTGGGCCCCTCCGTGTGCTTCGAAGACCACATGTAAGTACCGGAGGGACTCCTGTGTTTCCCTTCTTTGGTTTCAGCCATTCATTCATTCATTAACTAACTCAGAGGCTCCAGGAGCAGAAGCTGAGACCAGCCTAGATGTTCCACATGCTTCTTTTAACTCTGGGTGATTGAGTCACAAATAGCAATAACCCGAACAGCTGGCATGTCTGCCAGCACCTAACTAACTGCCTGCAGCATCATCCTATTCAATCCCTCAACACTCCCAGAGTGTGGCTATAATTATTCCTTTTGTGAAGATGAGGGAATTGAGGCTCAGGCAGGCTCACCCAGCTATCTGCTGATAGAGCCAGGAGTTGACTCAGGCCTGTGTGGCAGCCAAGCTGCTGGGCTTCTTTTGAAGGCGGATGCCTGTGGGGAGGGTTCAAGATCAAGATCTAGGCATCAAAGTCTGAACCCAGGAGGTGCCAGGACTTGCAAATGTAAGAGAAAGGGAATAAAGGCCATGGGATAGAAAGTTCATCCTACAGAAGCAGCCAGAGATGGGGGTTTTAGTCAGGATTCTGAACCTAACTCCAACTTACACAAAGCAAGGAACTTAATGTTTCACATACATAAAAGGCCAGAGGCAGTGGGCTTCAGGATCAGCTGCATCCAGGAGTTCAAGCCATGGCATCAGGGCTCCTTCTCACACCATCCTCAGCTCTGCTTTCCTCTGTCATTACATTATTTTCTTTACTGAAAATAGGCTTCATCATGTGGAAAGGGGAGAGGCCAGAGCAGGCTGACACATTAGCCCAAGGTAGCGCCCCACGGAAAAGAGAGCTTTCCATCTAAATTGTCCCTGTAATAGTCCCCAGACAGGGTCTCATTGGCTGGCTTGGGTCGAATGGCTGTGCTTGGCTCAGTCACTGCGGCCAGAGGCACAGGATGCTCTGCTGTCCAAGCCTGGGGAAGAGGTCAGTCCTGAGAACCACATGGCCTGAGACGGAGAAAACAGTTTTCTCTAGGGACACCAGGAGACAGAGTGAGGATACTGGGCAGACAGGGACACAGTCGGGCTCCACGTGGAGAGTCACAGACACCACGGAGGACAGCAGTGACATCCTGGGTTCTGCCTTCCTCCAGGCTGTGGAGTCGGGCTGGCCCTGCCTCCACGACCTGAGAGCCCCAGGCAGGGATCTTCCCTCTTCTCGCAGCAGACTGTTCCGGTCCAAACAAGCCGTGAATGATTCCCTGTAGAATACAGCCCGCCAATCATTTCCAGGAGGAAAACAGGTGCCCGAATCACTGTGGGTGCTTCTCGATGCCTCGTGCCCTGTGGGCCCTCTCAGAGTTCCAGAGTCGTGGAAGCAGAGAGTTCAGTCCACACTCAGGACTCACTGCTGTATTTTGTTTTTCTTTCCTTCTTCAGGATCATGAGCCCTGTGAAAGACAATGTGGGCAGGGGCCTGAACATCGCCCTGGTGAATGGTGAGTTGCTGATCCACCGCCCAGGCAGCCCCCACTGTGGTGGTGTGCGTTCGGTCTCCCAGCGCTGGCTCAGCTCTTTCCACGTGCCCTGGGTCAGCAGCAGTGTCAGGAGGGGTGCCTGGCGGGCCTGTGGGAACAGAAGGATGAAAGCCCAGATCACGCCGCAGTCCAGCCGGGGCCCTGCCTGTGTACCTGTCCCAGAAGGACACGCTTCTCCCTGAGGTTTACACCAGCACCATGAAACCACAGGGACAATATGAGGTCACAAAGCTGACTGCACATCTTCATTCATTTATTCAACCAATTTTGACAACGGCCTGCGGCTGGCCTGGCTGCAACTGCTGCTTTTCTCTTCCCCCAAGTGCGCCCCTGCCGGGGAAGCCCTCTGGGACAGTCTCTGATGAGATGTTTTCAGACTGGGGCCTCCTTCCTCAGCCCTCACAAAGCCCATAGACAAAACAACCACCAACAATACTAAAAACTCACATTTTTTGAGCATTTACTATGAGCTAGCTATTTCATTTAATCTCATCATCACACTAGATTAGACCATGCTCAGAAACCCCACCGCATTCCAGGTCAGCAATGAAGCTCAGAGAGGTTAGGCAACTTGCCCACGGTTCCACGGCCAACAGAATCACGCAGATTTTAACCTGGATCTGGCTGGCTCCAGGTCTTAATCAGCCCACTGAACTCCCTCCTTAGACTAGAAATGTCTCCAAGGATATATGCCCCTACTGTATGCCAGCTGTGGGGAAGTCTGAGAAATCACTCCAACAAAAGGATTGTTAAAGATTCGTGGCTCCTTACCTTTTAGGGGGCAGAGATTACTTTGAGAAACTATTCAAACTACATCTCTTTCCCTTAATTCCAGAAAAATCCACAAATACACCTATCGGTTTAACAGGTTCATATCCCCCCTTCCAAAATGTCCCAGAGGTTTGGAAATTAGTGAATGGAAGGATCCGGGAGGAGTCCTGCAATGGGAGCTTCCACCCTCAACCCCACCCCCATCCCCACCCCTCCACTGCTCACCAGGATTCCACAAACCACAGGTGGGGGAGGGACCAGTGCGGAGACGTAGAACTGCCATCCCCTCTGCAACACCTCCATCTAGTGGCATAGAGTGAGAACTGCAATTTTTCTCCAGAACACCTGGTTCCCTGTAGCTCTTGCACCATTTGCAAAACCCACGAAGTGCAATTGAGATTACTGAATTTGGGGCACTGAATACAGTTCCACCCACCGAAAATCTCTTTCCCTCCAAGAGTTAGAGGACTCAAGTTGTAGATTTTGTATTTTGGTGGGAATAATAATGACAATTGTACTTATTTTCATTACTATTTTGACGCTAAATTGTGTCTTGTAGCTATTTTAAGTACATCTTATTCAGTTCCCACAGCCCATTGTTCAGATGCAAAAATTGAGGTAAAACTGCTGGGTTGTTCCCCCTCCTGACAGTGCTAAGGCAGCACATAGACCCAGACTGGTCGAATTCAGTTCACTTCCAGGGACCCTTTCCACCATGACCTTGTGCCTCTCAGATCAGCCCAATAGTTATTGGGCACCTGCTCAATCCTGCATGCTTCCTATGGGACCTGATTTTAATCCATTATTATTCTATTCCTAGACCTTAAACTACAGAGTACTCATTTTCCACAAAATGACAGGCAGAATGACCCATTAAAGCAAATAATTGTTATTTTCTCATCCCTTAGGCTCCACGGGAACAGTGCTGAGACAGAGCTATTTTGACATGTACTCTGGAGGTAAGCACTCTGTTGGCCATGAGGCCATGGGTGGGCCGAGTTTCCTGTAGCCTGGGGGCTCCCGGGGTGCTGGAAAGCTTGGCTCCTGCTTCCACAGAAGATTACTAGAAAGAGGCATGGTGAGGGTTCATGCAGTCCTGCTACCTTTGAAAGTCCTTTCTACTGGCTACTGGACTCTCCCAGACACAGATCCTGACACAAGGATTCAAGTAACATGTTTTATTTGGGAGGAGGTGATCTCAGGAAATATCAGTGGAGAAGTGAGACAGGGCGAGGAAAGCAGCCAGTATGGTGTGCTATCAAGTAGTTGAACACTGCAGGCAATGAGAATTCAGGAGCCAGCACAGAATACATGCCTCAGAGGCATCTTGGAGGGGCAAGGGCTCTGGGGACTCCCATCCCTAATTCTGTGGCACTTCCCACACTTGGCCTGTCTCAGGGCACCAAAGTGGTTGTGGAAGCCAAAGATCTTCAGGCAAAGAAGTGCCAGGGCTGGCATTGGAGGTCAGGCATGCGTACACCTGGAGCCTGAGGACAAAGTAAATGGCTGGGTTTGCTCTGCTAGGCAAAGGATGTTTCAGGCCGCAGGGGCCTGTAGCAAGCCAGAGGACTGGACAGGGCCTCCCAAGGCCCAGCAAGCTGCAGCTGTCTTTTCTTCTCTGCGCAGACCTGCTTTCTGAGCTTCCCTGTGCATAGATTACCCCTCAGGAAGTCATGGTCCTCCCTGCCCTGAGCAAAGCCAGAAACAGGGCACTGACTTACCTGGGCTGGAAGTCCGAGCATATAAGTTCCTGCCAGCAGCTCTGTCCAAAAACTCTGACATCTCCCAAACTGGTGGAATTAGTCCTGGGCCTCAGCAAGCAATGAAAAGCAGCAGGGTGGCCCTTTGCAGCCAGGCTAAGGTCTGGGCTTTGCAAGGACTGGTTTTCATGGGGACAAACGAATTCAGCTCAGCCCACTTCTTGGAGCCCAGCCTTCTCAGTTTCCCTCCATGTGCCTTGGGTCACCAGGCCAGCTCTGGGCTCAGGCATCCCAGGGTGCTGGGCCTGTGACCATTCACCCCAGCTCCTCGACAGCATTGGTGAAAGAGGCGTTGCTTTCACCAATCAACTGGCTTCTTTCTTCCCTCAATCCCCATCTTTGCCTCCACCTCCAGGGAAAACCTGACTTACTGCACCTACCTAAACACACAAGCTCAAGAAGGGAGAAAGCCACCAGGCAGCAAAGAGCAGGAAGCCTCTGGGATTTGCGCACAGGGGAGGGGCTGAAAGTGGGAAGGGGAGCCTGCTGCCCAGAAGTGGCAGCTGGGGCGTGTGTGGAAGGTGCTCTACAGCAGCACCCTTCCAGACAGGCAGCTGGGACCTGCCTGGACCCAGAGCTTCACGGAGCCCCACGATGGCTGTCCTCCGGCTGCATCCCATCTGCAGCCTGCCCTAGGGCCCATTCAGATGTCTTCAGACCTGTGCCCCAAACTGCAGGCCCACCCCAGGACCTAAGGGGTGGCTGTTGCTGCAAAGGGGAGGGTGGCATGGCTGCAGCTTACATGGGAGGACTGGATGTCCACACGCAGGCACACAAGGCCCCTTCTGGTGCAGGAATTTCATTACCTATAAACCAGAAGTAACTACGATGGCCACTTCATAAGACTGATGCGAGGACTAAATCACTTGCGATAACTGGTGGGCAGGACCAGCCTGTCTGGTGGGGGACCTGGGGAAGCTCGTTCAGTCTTCTCCCTTGCATTCCCTCCTCCCTCACTCTGTCCTGATTCAGAAGCAAGGAGGTCGTCTGTCAGAATGAAAAGGGAAAAAGCAATTTAAAAGATGAAACTAAGTTTTATAGTGTCTTATTATAAACGTGGATGTGACCATGGCTGATGGGGAACGAGGAACCAAATCATGGTGAGAAGAAGTCAGCCCTTCCCACAGGAGACAGAGGTCAGAACAGAAGGCACACTTCCTTCCCTCCAAACATCCACTGTCCACCCCAGACAAGAGCCAGATCTTGATACCCGCTAATGAATGCATGGTACTTTCAGAACTCTTATCTCAGGAGTTCAAGGGCCATTTCACTAACAGGGCCACCGTGGTCGTTGACTGGAGACTTTGTGTGACTGAACTGGCTGGTGGCCAGCCCTGCTCTGGGGTCTTGACTCTTCCCCTGGGTCCTTGACCTCCCCACAGAATACTAAGAATCAGGGGGCTTCGTGGGTGAGTGGCCCGTGGGCTGGCAGTCACACAGGCCCTGAACTTAAAAGAAACGTATACTGAGTTCGGTGTTCTGCCATCACAGTCCTGAAATTCTTAATAATTTTTTTAACAAAAAGCCTCACATTCTCATTTTGCACTGGATCCCTAAAATTATGTAGCCCGTCCTGCTAATAATTGTACATAATCCCACTATAGTGTACTGACTATATGCCCAGAGTCATTGTCACATTTGATCTTTACGGAAATGCTATGAGCGAAACTACTAATCCTCCTTGTTCTGCAGATGTAGCCCCTGCTTTACTCACTAGACCAGTGTTGCCTACACATCAACCATTCAAGAGCTCCTTGCACAAGTTATACCATGTCCAGAGAACCATCTGCATTATTAGTATTTTCCTTTAAATCAGCTCACTTTTTTAACCTAAATAAGTGTATCTTAAAAGGAAATTACATCATCACCCTATACTTAGCCATTATTGCTTTTTGGTCATTAAAAATAAGCACAACGGAAATAAATCAGTGTCCCAGAAGGGGGCGGGGAGCTGATGGTCCCCCCCCTCACAACTAGGTTAGCTCTCTGTCAGATGCAGACTTTTCCTGGTGCAGGATGGTGTTATTAACATAGAGCTTTGCTCTTATCGTAACATAGATACGATAGAGCTTTGCTCTTGATGTAAGTTGGAGAGTTGTAGGAGCCTAATATTTTCTCAGAGACTCCAGTTGCCCACAGCCCAGTGGGCGTGCCCTCCAAAGGAATCCAAAAAGACATATGCACCCTTATGTTCATTGCAGCATTATTTACAGTAGCCAAGATATAGAAGCAACCTAGGTGCTCATCACTAGATGAACAACTAAAGAAGATATGGTCTATATATGCAGTGGAATATTACAAAGCCATAAATAAGAATAAAATCTTTTTTCTTTTATTTAAGTATATTTCATTGATTATGCTATTACAGTTGTCCCATTTCCCCCCTTTACTCTCCGCCTCCCTGCACCCCCCTCCCACCAGCATTTTCCCCTTTAGTTCATGTCCATGGGTCGTACATATAAGTTCTTTGGCTTCTCCATTTCCCATACTATTCTTAACCTCCCCCTGTCTATTTTGTGCCTACCAATTATGCTTCTTATTCCCTGTAACTCTTCCTTCATTCTCCCTCCTCCCCCTTCCCTCTGATAATCCTCCATGTGATCTCCATTTCTGTGATTCTGTTCCTGTTCTAGTTGTTTGCTTAGTTTGTTTTTTGTTTTGGTGGGGGGGGGGGTTAGGTTCAATTGTTGATAGCTGTGAGTTTGTTGTCATTTTACTGTTCATAGTTGTGATCTTCTTCTTTTTCTTAGATAAGTCCCTTTAATATTTTATTAATAAGGGCTTGGTGATGATGAACTCCTTTAACTTGACCCTATCTGGGAAGCACTATCTGCCCTTCCATTCTAAATGAAAGCTTTCCTGGATAGAGCAATCTTGGATGTAGGTCCTTGCCTTTCATGACTTGGAATCCTTCTTTCCAATCCCTTCTTGCCTGCAAGGTTTCTTTTGAGAAAGCAGCTACAGTCTTATGGGAACTCCCCTTTAGGTAACTGTCTCCTTTTCTCTTACTGCTTTTAAGATTCCCTCCTTATCTTTCATCTTGGGTAATTTAATCATGATGTGTTTTGGTGTGTTCTTCCTTGGGCCCAACTTCTTTGGGACTCTCTGAGCTTCCAGAACTTGGATGTCTGTTTCCTTCATCAGAGTGGGGAAGTTCTCCTTTGTTATATTTTCAAATAACTTTTCAATTTCTTGGTCTTTCTCTTCTCCTTCTTGCACCCCTATGATTCAGATGTAGGGACGTTAAAGCTGTCCCAGAGGTTCCTAAGCCTTTTCTCATTTTTTGAATTCTTGTTTCTTCATTCTGTTCCAGCTGAATGTTTATTTCCTCCTTCTGTCCAAATCATTGATTTGAGTCCCAGTTGCCTTTCCTTCACTGTTGGTTCCTTGTATTTTTTTCTTTATTTCACTTCTTCCTTTATTTTGTGACCTTACTCAGGCATTTCTGTGAGCATCCTGATTACCAGAGTCTCGAACTCTGCATCTGATAGGTTGGCTGTCTCCTCATCGCTTAATTCTTTTTCTTGAGTTTTGATCTGTTCTTTCATTTGGGCCATATATCTTTGTCTTGGCACACCTGTTATGTTGTAAGGGGTGAAGTCTTGGGTATTCACCAGGGAGGGGCAACCCACTTTGCTGCATTGTGGGGCTCTATGTGGGGGAGGGGTCAGAGAGGGAACAGTGCCGCTTGCTCCGCTCTTGGCCTTCTTTCAGTCACTTCCCCCGCTCCCCACAAGCAGATTGTGCCCTTTCTGGTGCTGATTCCTGGGTGGGTGGGTTTGTGTACATTCTAGGACCCCATGGCTCTCTCCAACAGACTCTCCTGTGATGCTGGGAGTTTCTTTTCCCACCTCAACGTCCACAGGTTTTTACAGCCAGAGGTTTCGAGGCTTTAGTTTTCTGTGCTGTAGCCCGGGATTGCACAGTCTGTCTCACTTTTCAGTTGTTCCTCCTAGTTTACCCACACGCAAGTGTAGGATATTCCGGTCCACCAGCCACCACCTTGTCACATGTCCTTTCCACCCTGGCTTCCTACCCCCACTCCTCCTACCAGTCTAGGTGAATGCTTCTTTAACTTCTTAGTTGTCAGACTTCCATACAGTTTGATTTACTGACAATTCTAGTTGTTTTTTGCTTTTAAATTGGTTGTTATACGTCTTTTGGTTGTGCAAGGAAGCAAAGCATATGTACCTATGCCCTCATCTTGGCTGGAAGCACCCAAAAAGAATAAAATCTTACTATTTATGACAACATTGATGGGCCTATAGGATATTACACTAAATGAAATAAGTCTGACAGAGAAGAGCAAATACAATATGATTCCACTTATGTCTGTAATGTAAAAACAAAACAAAACAAACACACAAAACCAAACAGAAACAGACCCCAGACGCAGAGAGCACACTGATGGTTTGGCCGTGGGGCATGGGGAGGACGAGTGAAGAGGTGCAGGGCACTAAGAGGAGCAGACCCCCAGTTCTAACACACAGAAGTCACGGGACTGTAATGCGCGGCCCAGGGAGTACAGTCAACAACATGACAACACCTTTGCACAGTGACAGATGGTCACGACTTCTCGTGGTGATCACTCTGTGAAATATATAAATGTCGAATCACTATGTCGTATGTGTGAAGCTAATATAACATTATATGTTAAGTATACTTTAATTTAAAAAATTAATAAGTCAGTACAGACAAACTAGGCTCCTAACCAGTAGAGAAGGAGGCAGCTGGGGTGTGCAAAGAGCCCAGAGCTCCTGAGAGAAGACTGAGATCAGTCCCCTGGGAGAAAGTCCCTAATGGCCCTGAGACCAGTAGCTCTAAGGGCCCCAGCTGCAAATCAGAGTCACCCGAGGGACTTTCAGATCCCAGCACCACCCCCAGACCACCTGAGTGAGGACGCCCACACACCTCAGTTGGAAGCTCCATCATATCATGCTGCCTCCCACTGGGCCCTGAGTGGCAGATGGAGCTCGGCACCAGCCTCCTGGGCCACTCCTGGATCAGGAGGGCAGTAGGAGAGAATGGGAATGGCCAGCAGTCTCTCCCTTCGGTGACCAGCACCTTGCTTTCCTTCCTCCCCCAGATCCCACATTCCTGGTGAAATTCCTTAAAGAAATCACAGAGGACATGCTGGTGCTGGTGGCCTCCTACGATGACCCAGGGACCAAGTGAGTAGGGAAACTCCCTCTGCCACGCCAGAGGGAGAAGGGACCGAATCCTCTACACCCTCCATCCCTTTCTAACTCCCCACTAGCCCCGTCTTCTGGAAACTTCTCCTAAGGAAACAATCAGACGATGGCATAAAGAGATGTTCTAGGAGGTTCATTACAGCCTTGGTTACAACGGTGAAAACTGGACACACTCTCCTGTCCAATATGACAGACCAGTTATGGAAGTCATGACAGGAGGTATATGGGAAAGATTTCCATGCATTTCTAAGAAGACACACTGCACCAAAAGTGGCCGTGGGGAAAATACCTAAGGACGTGGAGGAATACTTATCCTTCAGTAGTTTTTATTTTTTATTACAGTTTGCATTCAACACTTTTTTATGTTAGTTTCAGGTGTTCATCCTATAGTATTAAGTGAAAAAAAAAAAGGCAGGTAGCCCTGGCTGGGTGGCTAGGTTGGTCGGAGTGTCCTCCTGTGCACCAAAAGGTTACGGGTTTGATCCCCGGTCAAGACACATACCTAGGTTTCAGGTTCAATCCCAGGCCAGGACATGTGTGGGAAACAATTAATTGATGTTTCTCTCTCTCTCTGTCTTTTCTCCCTCTCTCCTTTCTTCCCTCCATCCCTTCATCTCTCTCTAAATTCAGTGAATATATCTTCAGGTGAGGACTTTTTTAAAAAAGCAGGTTATGAAAGAGTTGGTGTGATCCCACAACACTCGGAATCGGGAAAAAGACATGAAAGAAATATATTAAAATTTTACAACGATTATGTCAAGGGAATGAGACTGTAATTTTTACTTACTTTGTGATGTTCAATATTTTCCAAATGAGCATGTATCATATCTGTAAACAGAAGCAAAACGGCCCTAACACCTCTCCGGCTCCCCCTGCTGGCCTTCGGAGGGGAGTCTGGGGCCCCCACCCTGTTCCTCCCAAGGTGACCCCCACGGGCTTCGGCACACGTGGCCAAGGGGCGTCCAGTGCTGGAGCAGCTCACCCTTCTCCCATCCCGCTGCCTGACTGTCCTCTCCTGTCCTCTGCAGAATGAACGATGAACTCCGGGTGCTCTTCTCCAAGTTGGGAAGCTCCTACGCCAAGCAACTGGGCTTCCGGGACAGCTGGGTCTTTTTAGGGGCAAAAGACATCAGGAGTAACAGCCCCTTTGAGCAGGTGGGTTCCTGGCAGCCTCCCCATCCCAGTGAGGGCAGCAGTGTCAGGGACAGATGGACAAGGACCGGGGTGGCTTTGGGAAGGTGTGGGGAGGGCCACTTGTCTGTCATCCAGCCCAGAGGTCAGGGTGGCCCGACTAGCTAATCCCCCAGCGGGAAGTGGCCTTGACCATTTTACAAAACTATATATGAACACATGGATTCATAAGTGCCAAAAAGGAGGAAGAGTAGAGAAGAAGGGTACAAGGAAAGTGAGGCTTGGAAGAAAGAGAAAGGAATGTGGAGAGGAAGCCTGTGCGGCGGGAAGGGGAGCCCAGAGCAGGGGTCAGAATGCCTGGCTTCTGGCCCCACTTAGCCAAGCCCCTCCTCCCCCGAGGCCCAGCTCTCCGCCGCTGGAAAGAGGGCAGGGGTTGGGCAGGGGGAGCCTGAGGTTCCTTCCAAGATCCCTGTGGAGAGGGTGGACTTGCCCCAAGAAGGGGACAGAGGAGGGCCCACCTGAGCATGAGGAAGGAGTCAGGAGGGGTCCACAATAAGCAGCTCACAGCCGCTCTCCAGGGCGGCCCGAGGAGAGGGGGTCAGGGAGGCACCCAGAAGTGGAGTTGGAGGAGTGCTCACAGGAGGAGGGGGGAGTCGACAGAGGGTTGGGGGCCCCAAGGAAACACTTCATCTTCTCCCCTTGACCAAGGCGGACCCATCTGCACATTCCCAGCTCAGAGCAATTCTGAACCCCAGGAGAACTGGCCAGGCCTTCCCCAGCATGGTGAGGAGAAGGTTCAGCTCTGCCCAGATCCAAGACAGGGAGCTAAGGATCAATGACTCAGGCACGCAGGACCACTAAGGGGCCTGGACTCTGTCTGGAAGGCCGTGGGGAGCCATGGGAAGCTTGAGAGAGAGTGAGTGACAAGAGCAGGTGGATAATAAGAAAGCCTAGCACTCAGCGAGCACCTCCTCTGCGCAGGCACCAGAGCAAGTTCCCTAAAGGGTCTTTCATTAACACCCAGGTGAGTGAGGCGTTACAGTTATGATCCCATCTCACAGAAGAGGACCCCAAGCTCTGGAGGGGTCTTAACCAGCTTGCTCTGGTCTCAGTGGTGCGGATGGATTTCTCATCCGGGTCTGCTGCCTCCACAAACAAGTGTCTCCTGTCCCGACCACTTTCAGAACAGCCGCCCTGGCTGAGCATGGAGAGCACTGCGGAAGGGGAACCTTGGGAAGGCAGGGAGGAGGGCTGCAACGATCAGACCCCCGACCAGCAGCCTGGAGAGGCAGGGGCTGCGGGGGCAGGGCGGGGGCAGAGTCAAGAGGCCTCATGCTGAAGCCAGGGAGGGCAACCCCAGTGGGGCTGCAGGGGGGTTTGCCTTGTCTAGAAAACGTGGGCCCGGTTGGTATGCATGTGTTTCTAAGAGAGGTAACTAGAAATTACTTCTTTTTTTAAGGTTGTATTTATTTATTTTTAGACAGAGGGGAAGAGAGGGAGAAAGAAGAGAGAAACGTGTGCTTGCCTCCAGCACGCCCCTCACTGGGGACCTGGCCCACAACCCAGGCATGTGCCCTGAGTGGGAATTGAACTGGTGACCATTTAGTTTGCAGGCCAGACCTCAGTCTACTGAGCTACACCAGCCAAGGCTAGAAATTACTTTTTTTAAAGCAAGAAATAACACAAAGTATGTTGTGCTAGAAGTGAAAAGGAAAGGACGCTCTGGGTGAAGAACACAGGAGGCGGGGCCAGGGTCTCCGGAAGGTCCCCGTGGGAAGTCCTCAGGGGAGGGGTGGGCACAGGACTTCCCAGGGGGTGTAGGGCAGGCACTGTTCCCCCTCAAAGCACAGCTTCCAGACCCATCCAAACTGGACCAAGACAGCAAAGGGGAAGCACATAAGTAGAAGAAAGTCAGCATCATCCTTCACCTGAAATTTAGGATCAGCTTTCTGGGACCCATCCCCCAGAAATGAACCAAAGACGGTGAAGTCATAAAGCCACCGTGTCATTGTTCCCACACGAGGGAAACTGGGTTCTGGAGAAGCAGCGTCTGGAATCTACTCTTTCTTCCCACGGGTTAGCCACAGTGACGCCGACTGCGGATTTTGCCACTTACACTTTTCTTTCATACACTAAACCTGGGCATTTTAAAGATAATCTTAACTGATTTTATTTCCTTTATATACTATTTATATATGTTTTAATATTAAACAATATTAGTGGTTCCACTGTATGTTCCAGATGGGTGGCCACGAGCAGGCCCCCTTTGCTTCAGTTTTCCCATCTGTGTAATGGGATGACAATGGTAATGCTCTTCTTAGGCTGCTGTGAGGATTAAATACATAAGGCACCTTGTGCCTGGCATAGCACAAGCATTCAATAATTGCTACGATGGCCTTTTAATTGTTATTATTATTATTTTGGATATTCTAGAGGGACTGATGTAGAATTTGGCAGAGGGGCTAAACTCCAGCCCCGCCCCCATCCTCAGTGCCCTACCCCCCCATGACAGACAGTGACTAGGCTCTGATCCCATCTCTGAAACCCTGGGCAAGTTCCAGCCACTCTGAGCCTCAATGTGCCCATCTGTGGAATGGACTGGTAAACATCCAACACGGCCCTGAGTGGGGCGATGGTGAGGATGAAGTAAGTGAAAGCATTTAGTTTTTAAAGCACAGTGTAAATGCAGGTGTGAGTCCTGAACAGCCTCCCCCATTGTCTGTGTCTCCCTCTTCTCTCACTCCCTAGTACTTACAGAACAACCCCAACACCAACAAATACGAGGGCTGGCCAGAGCTGCTGGAGCTGGAGGGCTGTGTGCCCAGGAAGATAGTCTAGGGCGGCTGCAGCTCCCCCCCGGGTTGCAGGTTGCTCGAGGTGGACTGGCTGGAGGAGAAGGACGGCGGGGACGAGGGACTGAGACCTGCTGCAGCATGGAGCGCTGAGGGTCCTTGCACTCTCTGCACGGCTGTGCACTTCCCCTTTTCAGAAACAAAAGCCTCACCTTCGACCTGGAGGTGGCCCGCCTCAGAGGGTTCTCCTGGGGCCACTGTCTGTGCAGAGAACAGGTGAACTTTTCCTCAGGGTCTCTGACTGTTGCCCCTGAGAAAGGATGGGCTGCCCACAGGAGCAGAATTAAACTTTATTATTGCTGATATTGAATGAACTTTCTGAAAACTCTGTGTGTATGTTCCTCCCTGCGACCGGAAAGGTCTAGATTGGGATTACCTGGGCTGCAAGTTTGAAAAGGGTGGTGACAGCTTCTGGCACCAGGTTTGCGGCTGGAAAGGAGGTTGACTTCATAGGGATCTCTGTTCAGGCACAAAAAACTCCGAGGTTCCCAGCGTAGGGTGTGAGACCCACGTGAACAGAGCCGAGGGCTGGATGCTGCACCTGCTGTTAGAGTGAGAGCTGGAGGAGACGGGGGGGGGGGGGGGGGGGGGGGGGAGTAGCTGGGAAAAAAGGCAGGCTTAGGGAGAACATTCTAGCTGTCTTTGAGAAGTTCCCTGGGGGCAGCCCCTGGGATTTATTTGGGAAGTGATTCTAGAAAACACCAATAGGAGCATGGGGAAGTAAGACAGGGAAGAGAAGGATCCAATAAAGGATGTGCTGTGAGTGAGCAGCACTAACCCGTGGGCACCCCTAGGAATCAGTGCAAGGCACACACCCTGAGATCTCTCAGGGACAGGCAGCATCTTTGTGCACCACCTCCCATCAGTCACTGTTGGAGGGCTGCTAGTGTGGGGGCTCACGGGAATTCCCAGGCCCTTCTCGTCTGCCCTTTGTAGAGAAGAGTAATCCTCTTAGCTTCACAGAGAGCCCTTAGCTGACAGGTGCTGATACCAGCCACCAGAGCCCACGGAAGTGATGAGGCCCAAGGGATATGGTGCTAAGACCCCATATGGGGTCCCTGAGAAGCACCAGGGGGCCCTAGACCAAATCCTGGGCACAGAGAGCACTAGCACTTGGGCTCCTGGAGTGTGTACCAGGCCCCAAGGCTCCCGGAGAAGATGCCCAGCCCCAGTCCAAAGGCCCAAGCAGTGGAACAGCAGAAGCTGAAGTCTCGTGCACGCCATTGGTGAGGGCTCCCAGTTCCCAGCCCTGGGGACAGGCAGGGCTTCAAATGTGCTGAGGGGATCTGGGGTAGAGACAAACAGAGCGTGGGAGCTTTGACAGGGGCCATGACGGGCTGGGACATGGGTTGCCATGGCAGCAGGGTCAAGATCAGTGGGAAAAGCCCGATGGAACCATGGAGCAGGCTTGGCTGACGAAGGAGCCCAGCCAGCCACCTGGCCAGTCCCACATCCCCCTCGTCCTCCAATCACTTCTAAATCACACTCAAGGGTTAAAAGTGGGGATTGCTCGCAGCCCCAACTAACCACTTAAACAGACACCCACATCAATAATGCCTGGCAGGTTTGCATAAGCAAACAAATTTGCTCCATTTTCTTCCAAGTGACCAGGCCCTCAAGCCCACACCAGACAGTGGGTATGAGCAAAGGGCCCCCACTGAACCCCAGTGTCTTCCTTCCCAACCCCAGAACTAATTGAGTAAAGCGGCATGGGGGGCTTCCGCAGGCCGAGGACCCTGACTGAGCCATCCTTCTCTCTCAGCTGACTCACTCCTGATCTGACCAGTGGTTACCAACTCTGGGCAGTGTGACCAACAGAAAGGCCAGCCAGGTGCTGGTCCTGCCGCTTGGTAGCTGGGTGAGCATGTCATGCCGCCTCTCTGAGACACAGTTCCCCCTGGTGAACGGGAGATGCTGTCGGTTCCTCAGGGGCTCCTGGGCATTAGATACGATAAAATAGCCACACCACCAAAAGTTGTCCAAAAGAGGAATAAATAAATAAATAAATAAATAAATAAATAAATAAATAATAAATAAATAACATCTGACCAGATACCCCTCTGGAATGAAGGTAGCAGGAAGTTTTCTTTACAGCCATAAACTATTTGAATTCTTTCCTTAACAAGCAAGGATGCCTTATTAAATTAGAAGAGAACTATAAGGATCGTCAACAAGAGTTCATGGCCAGGAGGTGGGCAAAGTTTTTGGCAAGGGTCTTACTGGGACCCCAATATCTTTTCTGAGTCCACCTGCCTATGTGCACTGGCCTGAAGAAATGCATATGCAGGAATCTGCAGCATAGAAAGAAAAAATAGTTTAATATTGAGTTGGCCAATACGGAGACAGTGAGCTCATGCTCTGAAGACTGGGCTCCCAGATGGCATGTAGGTTACAGGTTATGTGGGGCACAGTCACAAGGCACCTTGGGCTAGGGGTTCAGGAGCATGCTGGTTGCCGATTGGTTGGAGGTGAGGTGAGGGTGATGAATCTTCTCTTCAGGGTTCGAGGACAGTTCTTAGTCTGTCTGATCCCGTGGAAAAGTAACCAGGGGATCATTCCACCTTAGAGCTCAGGAGCTGAAACCTAGCTTAGGTCAAGATGCTATCTTTAGCCTGCCAGGGGTCCAGACCCTGTGACCTTTAGTCAGGTACCAGCTACTGTTTTCTGCTGCCTTGGGGGTTGCTGATTATGGAGGGAAAGGCCAGATCTCTGAAAGATATACATAGCTAGATGATAGATAGATAGATAGGTAGGTAGGTAGGTAGGTAGATAGATAGATAGATAGATAGATAGATAGATAGATAGATAGATAGATGATAGATAGACAGACATATAGATAGGTGGTAGATGATAGAGAGATAAATAGATAGATAGATGATTTCTAGAGCTAGAATTTAAAACTAAATTTAATCAAAGGCACAGGGACCCTCAGTTTTGGTGGCCATTATTTTAAAAGGATGTGGGTGGCGACCTGGTTGGAAGAGAAGACACACAGCACTTTACAGAAAACTGAAAATGTTGACTGGACGAGGCCGTGGGCACGGCCCCCGGATGGGACTTAACGGGGGTCTGGACTAGGAGACAAGACTGCTGGTCTGCAGAAATTGTTGTCATTAAAAGGTCCGTTCTCGACGAGGAAAGGCTCAGAGTGAGGACGCTGCACTTGCCACGGAGCCTGTGGGAGAGGCCACTTGCTGCCACTCGCTGGGGAACTCGAGGCTGAGACTGCAGGCGGTGGCTCAGCAGATCAGCCTCCAGATACAGTTTTGGAAAAACCCAACCGACCGTCAGCTGTACCACCAAAAGCCACCCAGGAGACCACATTCTAGAGGCAGCCGCCCTGGGTCCCCTGGGATGAGCGTTGCAGAGTGGCCAGCACCTGTCAGACTCAATATCATTTCCAGGGCACTATAGGAGCCCCCAGCTCAGCTCAGGATGGAGCCGGTCAGAGTCCAAGAAATGGCTGTAGACAGTAGGGAGTGGTCTGTACCACTGAGTCTATGACCCGTTAAGAGCCAGTTTCCTCACTCGACAGTTATTACTCACTCACTGGCTACGTGTCAGCACCAAGGCAGGCACTGGAGACACTGTGGTGAAGAAAACCAGGCACAGTCCTGGCACATAGTCTGGGGGGCAGGTGGGGACATAGATCAAGGGACAACGTGGCTTGGTAAGCATTTGTTGGGGGAAAGACTGCAGAATCAAGAAAGGCATGCTGGAGGAAGCCTCGGGAATGCACAGGAGTTCGCCAGGGAAGGAGGGGAAGGAGGCGTGTGCCAGGCGAGGGAACAGCAGGGACAAGGCCTGCAAGGGCAGCGGGCGGGCGAGGAGGGCTGAGCACGGGCTGAGCAAAGGGTTACCCACCTGTGGACCCTTTGTCCAGGGTCCACAAGGACACACTGAGAGATTTAAGCTGGGTAGCAGCATGATCAGATTTGCAGTTTTAGAGAAATTCCTCTTGGCTGCTGAGTGAAGAAATCAACAGAGGCGAGGAGGTGAGTAAGGAGGCTGGTCTCACCCAGGGAAAGAGGGTGGTGGCAGGGACCAGGCCATGGCATGGGGATGGAAAAGGGGGGCCAGTCCTAGGGACATTCAGGAAGTAAAATGAACAAGACTTGGGGACTGACATCATCGGGGAGGGTAAGACTTCAGGAATCTCTGCAAGTTACTCATGGCCTCAGAATCTGGGGCCTGTATTTCCCTACCCTCTTCTGGTCAACAAGTCTTTCTTTCCTCTCTCCCGGGGAGGGAGAATGGGCGGTGGGAGGAGTGTGTCCATCTATCTGTTCCCTCAGTCACGGCAAACTCTTAGCAGCGGCTGTAAGTCTAGTCCTTGCCAGTAGGTGGCAGCCCAAGACAGAGAGGCAAGAGTGGCCAGGCTCCTGGAGTCCACCCAGTTCTTGGGATTGGTTACGGTGGACTTGCCAATGGGCAGCAGACTTACCATCATGTTATTAACAGCATTGTAACAGCAGCACCTAACTTCTAGGGAGAACTGCTGTTGTCCAAAGATGCTCTGCGCAGAGTTTTCATACAGCACCTCATTTGATCCTGACAGCCCTGGGGTAGGCAACCGTTGTTTTTCCCTTTCACGCATGAGGAAAATGAAGCTCAGAGAGGTCAAGTGATTTGTCCAAAGTCACATAGCTAAGAAGCCTCAAAATAAGGACTGGAATCCTGTCACTACAGACGTCAGAAACACCTGCCCTAGAACTACTCTTCCGCCCTCTCCTCCCCTTCCTCCTCTGTCTCCTTCCCTTCCACTTCCTGCGGCTGCTGAAGACACCTGAAAATTGCTCAGAACCTTGGAATCAACATTCTCCAAATCCACCACCATTACTTTAAGGAGAGGTGGAGAGGGAGTGAGTTTGAGAGATGTGGAACTCTTCTTCAAAACCCTCCGAGTTTTCAGGCTTGCTTCCTTCTACAAGGCTATGGGTCAAGAAGGAGCAGGCGTCCACGCCCGTTATGGAGAAAGTGAAGCTGTGCCCAGGCCATGCTCTGAGACGGGGCAAAGCAGGACCTGGAACACCTACTGGTCCTTGACCCTTCGCCACCACCTGTCATTTCATAAACCATTGTGCCTGTGCTCCCAGCACCTCCTCCGCGCCAGGTCCCAGGCCAGGCTCTCAGACCACCCCCCCCCATCTTTCCTGCCCGAGGCACGGGGTTCAGATGTTGCATTTTGAATCCACATCCTGCCAACAGCCTAGATTCAGACTTTCAGCCAAATGAGGAACCCAGTCAACCAGGCTTTCAGTGCAGCTAGTAAGTCATATTTCAGCAGGACTCCAAGCAGATGGGGGGAAATTAATCAATGTGTAAAATCCCTTTACCTCCTCCCATCCCACCAAGAGCCACGCCAGTGGACACTGCTGGGACAGCTACCGAAGGAGCTTGGTCTCCGGGGCTTTGGCTGCTCTGGCCGATGGCCCATTTCATCTTTGCCCTTTACAGTTTGGGAGATGCTCTTCCAACTGCAGGAAATCAGAAGCCGTGCCCCAGCCATGACTGGAACGGAAAGAAAAGGGATGGGGAACAGCAGCAGCAGGGGCTGGACCCAGAAGAAGGGGCGGAAGGAAGAAGCCACAGTTTGCTCAGCTGTAGGGGGCGCGGGTGTTGAGGGAAACACAGCAACATCGGTAACGACAGGACGACAACAGTGAGGCGCCAGTGACAAGTCAGCGCTGTGTGAAGCGCTCTGCACACTTAGGCTGTTCGTCTAATCCTCCATCGCCTTCTCATCCGTTCAGCAACATTTCCTGAGTGGCCACACCCTGCCGTGACTGGGACAGACCAGGCCTCCGTCTCTGGGGGGCTGCCACTACAGGTGGAAAGACATGAACACAGAAACATTTCAGTCGCTGATAAATAAATAATAAACAGAAAACCCAGGATGCTGCTTTGCACAGGGGATCTGGGGAAGCTTCTACGAGGAAGTGATCATTGCCTGAAGGATAGAAAGATTATGCAATTTTCAAAAAATGGAGTCAAGGGGGAGAGATGGGAAATGTCCCAGGCGGAAAGGGCAGCAAGTCCAAAGGTCGTGAGGCAAGGGGAAAGGGGGTAAGATCTGGGACCTGTCAGGGGATCAGGTAAGAGGGAGGTGAGGTCAAGGGGAGAGCAGGACTTGAAGGATTACGTGTGGACAAGGTCATCTTGTGAACCATGGGCGAATAGGACCTAGGACACCTAACCCTTGACTCTTCACCACACTGCCATTTCATAAATTGTCACGATGCCCTCGGGCCAGGCACTGAGCCAGAAAAAAGGGAAGGGTACCTAGTTTCTCCCACCCAGCCTGTTCTTGGGTAAGGTGCTGAGTTTAATGGATTGGTTACCTGGAACTTGCCAATGGCAGAGGATTTATCAACAGCATTATAAACAGCATGGTAACAGCAGTACCCAACTTCTATGGGGAATTGCTGTTGTCCAAAGATGCTAGTGCAGAGTTTCATATGAATTGCCTCATTTTTTCCTCCCAGCCCCGTGGGGTGGGGCCATTGTTATCCCTCTTTGGGCAAGAGGAAGATTATAGAATGGGGAATGACGTGATCCGAGACACGCTTCGAGGAAAAAATGGCCTCAGCTACACACACCCTCCCCTTTCAGCCCTCAGAGCAACCCTGCGAGGAAAGATTGTCTGACCTCACACACAGACGAAGACACTGAGGCTCACAGAGGTTAAATCTTGTGCCCTGGGCCACACAACTGTGAGAAACAGAGCGGCTGCCAATGACATTCCAGCCTTAATCTTGCCCCGAGTTGGCGACACAGAGAAGGAAAGGGCTGGCTCGAGTGAGGAGGAGGGGACTACCAGGGGGTACTTTGAGAACTTGGCCCCCAGCCTGGAATCTGGCCTCCAGATATTTTCCTGGCCTGAGTTCAGAGCCGCCCTCCCGGCCGCTGCCCCTTGAATGGAGTAGTCTGCTGTCAGAGTCCGTGCTCCGGGAGAGCCCGGGCCACAGGCCACGAATGTCTTCAAAGACCTCTTATTAATGGCCTCTCCAACCTGAGGTTTACATCCCCACGCACCCCTCCAGCCCGGTGCACCGGCCGCCCCACGCAGCCTCCGCTCTCTGGGCCCCATCTGCGGAGCAGTGCCCAGCCTGGCAAGAAGGCCAAGTGCTTCCCCGCTGGGCCGGCCAGATGTCACCGCTGTGCCTGAGCTGCCTGCCGACTGCACGGCGAGAGGACTGCTTTGCTTCCCAATCCCAGCAGCCTCGGTTTCCCTTCTCGACAGAGAGGCGGAGGTCTAGGGGGTGACTGCCACAGAAACTCCCGGAGGCTGCGTGGGCCACCTGGGGACATCAGGCCCTGCTGTCAAGACCAATCGCCCTAAGCCTGTCTGAGGAGCTCCAGGCTTGGGAGCAGCTGTGAAAGCCTCCTTTGTGCCTGAGGAGAATGAGCTGCAAGAGGACCGGGGGCCCTGGCCCAGGGAACCCCTCTGGCCCCGGCTCCTGAGGCCAACACCAGCAGGGAGGACCCCCAGCCTGGCCCCCGAGGCCCACCCAGGCCTGGTGCCCACTCCGTGCCATGGGAGCCACCCAGGGAAAGAAGGTAGGAGCCCCAGAGGGTCCTGGTGGGGCCCTGGACACGGAAAGGGAGACTGGCTCTGCTGGGTGGGAGCCCTCACACACACGCCTGCCCGCTCCTGGGAGCCTCAGCCAGGCACTGCCCTCCGGTCTCCCTCCCTGAGCTCACAGCCAAGATTTACATCTAGAAACCTGGCTGGGGCTCCGGGCAAAGCCAGTGACTGATCTTTCTTCTCTGGAACAGACCTGGGGGCTGCCTGACCTCTCAGCAGCCCAACCTCGCATCCAAGGCTCTCTGCGTCCCGACACGCAGGCTCCCTGGCCGCCTCCGCATGTGCAGGGCAGTGTCGGCGCAGGTGGACACAGGAGCAAGATGAAAAACAAGGGGCATTATAATTAAGTTGGCTAACCGGTTGTTACCAGATATGGGGCTGTGGGCAAGTCATTGAAGCTTTCCGTGACTCATTTCCTCATCTGTAAAATGGGGGGGAGAGTAGTTACTACCTCAGAGGCTCGTAGTGAGAATTAAATGAATTAAAATATGTTAAATATTGAAAACAGTAGCTGGCACGTAGTGGGCTAAGTGTAAACTACACTTCATTATTATGAGAATGCCCTTAATATTGTTATCCAGAACTTTCTAAGTCTGGGCTGTCAGTTGGGGGGTTGTAGAAAGCACAGCCAGTGCCGTTTCGGAAAATGTGGTCTGTGGGCACTCTGCGCAGCGTGAGAGATGGCGTGTGGGAGGGGCCGCTTAAAAGGTCACCTTCTCTCCTTGGCCGGGGGGCTCCGTTGGTTGGAGCAGCGTCTTGTGCACCAGAAATGCTGTGGGTTTGATCCCCAGTCAGGGCACGTAAGAGAAGCTACCGATCAATGTTTCTCTCTCGCATCCATGTTTCTCTGTTTCTCTCTCACATCGATGTCTCTCTCTCCCCCCCATCACCGTCACCCCCTCCTCTCTCTCTGAGATTAATACCTACGTCCTCTGGTGAAGATTAAAAAAAATAGGTCACATTTTCAAGGCCCACCCAGACCTCGTGGATCAGATCCCCTGGGAATCCGAAGTTATTCACCAGCTCTGCAGCGATTCTTGCACATGCTCACAGCCCACATGGGCCCAGGGATGTGACCCCCGCAGTGTGGGCAGGCTGCCCGGGACCCCTCTGGATCTCAGCTCTGGGTCTGCAAAGTGGGGTGGTATCAGGAGGCCCCAATAAACAGGGGCTCTAATCTCCAAACAACCCATGACAACCTAGCACAGGAAAGCTAGGAAATGGTTCAAGTGCAGGCTTTTGGCCTCGTTCTTCTTGAATCCAAACTTTCCACCAACCCAGCACATCCCACATTTTTCCCACTTAAAGTAAAACACATCATGAACCTCATGAAGGAAGTTCTCTGGAGCTCAGTGTCCTCATTTGCAAAATGAGGTGGTTGGCCAGACGGCCCCTGGGAGCCTCCCAGTGCTAGTGTTGGCGCCTGCCCCCTCTGCGGCCCCCAACTGCATTTTCCTAAACACTTTCTGTCCTGGAGCTGTCTCTGCCCCAGGACAGAAGTGTCATAATACTCACTCCTGCCTCACTCCTGGCCAGGGTGGGTCCCCGGCAGCCGGGGCAGGTAGAGTATCTGACCCAGCCCCAAGGGAGTCCCAGAGCTGCCTTCCCAGGCCAGCCCTGACCCCAACCAGTCCACCCTTCCTGCTCCTCCCTCTCCCAGGGGAGAATGAGCTCAGTCTCTAGATCCTGTCTCTGCTGAATATGAATGTGGTGAGTCACCTCGGAGACCAGCTTCCTAGGCCTAGAAGAGACCCTAACAAGGTCTAACCCAGGAATAGCAAAATGTGTCTCCTGTCCTCCCTATTCCACTTCCCTCACCAGTGGCAGACATCGCAAATCAATCCCTGCACCCTTTCCACAAATCTAGACAGCCTCAGAATCCTTCTCAACACAGTATCTCAAGTCTCCCTCCCCCGTCCATCAGAACCAGCCCCCATTTGAAAACCATGACTGTCCTGGGCCCCGTCCCCTCCCCTGACTTCAGAGAAAAGCCCTCCAGGGAGAAGGCACCAGGGCACCACGAGTGAGGACCCGGGCTTGGAGGCAGACTGGCCCCAAGTCCGTTCCTCCACATCCTCTTCAACCCTGGGCAAGTAGCTGAGCCTCACATTCTGCCTCAATAAGCTAAAGATCCTTATCAGAGAGTTGTAAGACCTAAATGACATCATGCCTGGGACAAAACGGGCACTCAGTCAACGTCGTCTTTCCCTGAATTTAATCCTCTCACACTTGCACCCTCTTCTGAGCTCACAACTGTTCCTTTGAGCCACAGGGGCATTGACATCACCCCCAATGTCAGGTGGAAAAGCCGAGGCCGGCAAATGTGGCTTCCTCCGGCTGGTCAGCGGTGGAGCCAGCCTGGAGAAGGGCCCTGAGCACGTCCAGGCTGGACCCCCTCACCATCCCCAGCCTGTAAGCCCGCCCCTCCCCATAGTCCCAGCTCTCTCTCTCGCTCTCTCTCTCTCTCTCTATTTCTGGAGGCAACAGCCCCGCTGGCATCTGAGGGACATCTGTGACGAGCCTGGCCATGTGGAACTTACAAATGCCCCGCATCGGATCATTTATTCTCCCACTAGCTTGTCCCATGAGAGGCACTGTATGTCCTCAGACCCATTCCCACAGTTACAGCTTAGTCATAGCCATAAAATAAAAGCTCTGGAAAATCCTTGGTGACATGGTCCAATCTCCTCCCCCCCTCCCCCCATTACACAGCTGGGAAGACTGAGGCCCAGAGAGGGGAAGGACCTGCCTAGGGCAATGCAGCCAGGGCCAGGGCATCTCCACAATGCTTGACATCTCCGAGCCAAGTGCAGAACCCATAGGAAGGCCATGGTTCCCCTTCCCTGCACCTTGAAGGGAAGGACCTTGAAGGGCAGGACCGAGCTGCCCCTTGAAGATGACTCCTGCACACTAAGGCACTCTCCAGGTACATTACTGGCCACAGAATCTTCCTCTGCTCCCGCACCAGCCTCCCACAGCAAAAGCTCAAGGGGTACATGCTACCCTGTGCTGGGAGCTGGGCCCCTGCCCGCACGGCCTTCCCTGTTGGTTGGAGTGACTGAATGCAAACAAATAATGATAGTGACAGTGGAGATGGGTGTCACTGCTCATATGTTAGAGTCATCTCTAGCTGCAATGTAGGGACTGGGTATGAGGACTCCAGAAAGTAGACAGCTGTGGAAATCCCATAACTCAGATGTCTCATTCAGGATGTTGTCCACTACAAAGAATGGAAACCCCGGGTCCAGCTAGTTTGAACAATAAGGAAATGTACTGGGTTCTCTAAATGGAAGTTCAATGGCTCAATAACGTCTCCAGGACTTTTCCCAGAAGCCCCCAGCTAAGGTTCTATTGAATGTCATTGGCTCAAATCAGGTCATGCTGTCATTCCTGACTTGTCTCTGGGTTACTGGGTTTGACTGGAATCCTGAACCTGTTGCTGGCAAGGGATGGGAGTGACACTGTGTGACCAGAGCCCCTGTGAAGCTGGAGATCAGTTTCCCAGTGGCAGGGCTAGTGGGCAGTGGGAGGGGCCGGGTGGCTGCTGGGCATTTCATCATAATGCCCCACCCTGAGGAAGGGGCATCGCGTCTCTGACTTTGGGGTGAACAGAGAGAACGGAAAGAACTTGAAAGTTCATGGGTGTGGCACAAAGAGTGCGGAAGTCAGCACACAGACACACGGACATTGTACTCATCCCCATGAACTTCCCTTGACTTGGCGTTTTTTAATCCACAAAGTTGTTACCCTGGCCACTATCGGAATTTTTGTAAGAATCAAATGGTGGTATTCTCAATACATGGAAACAATGTCTCTGTTTGGAATATTCTAGAAGCTGCAAACACTGGCCAGTGCCCACATGTCGATACCGGGGCGGCGAGTGCAGGCAACATGTCCTGTTTTCAGCCCTCGCGTCACACAGTGAGGCCACAGCTCCCTGGGCAGCAGCGTGTCTAGAAAAAGCAACTGCTGTGGGTGCAGACACCAGCCACGCACTCACAGAGACCCCAGGGGCTGGGCACTCTGTCCCCAGCCCCTACTCAGCAGCCAGTGTCTCTCCCCCAAGAAGGGGGCAGGCCCAGGAGTTCCAAAGGCTATTCCCACGCAAGGTCAGCACCCCAGGCCGTGATCTTCATTCCATCCTTACAGAGGCTGATACTAAAGAAAGATACTAAATGATACCCTGATACTAAAATACATATATATATTACTGGTAATGGCTCATATGCATTGCAGCTTTTGCGCTAATCCTCTGACTGAATCTTCCAACGGCTCTTGGAGGTGGGTGCTTTTGTTACCCAAACAATCTGAGGCATGAAAGATTCATCAAGAGCCTCAGAGCCACCCAGCGAGAAAGTGGTGGAGTCAAGTTTTGAAGCGGGCCGTTTAAGGAGCCTGAGCTCAGCCAACAGACCTCAGTGTGGGTCTCACAAAAGTGGGCTCTTGAGAAGGCAGAACAGTGTTCAGGTCCCACCCGGGTCCCCTGTGGGGGCAACTTGCTTAACCTTTCTGAGCCTTAGTCTTCTCATCTGTCAGATGGGATAATGATTTCACCTGCCACACTGCGACGAGGTGAGGTGCCCGGCAAACAGCAGGTGCTCAGGGAGTGGCGGGTGGAATGGGTGTCGGCGCTGTGAAGCTGCAGGCGGCACCCCCGCAGAGGGGGGTCGGCTGTGCCCCTCAGTGCAACCCTCGAAGGCTTGGGCATTAGCATTCTCCACCAAATTCAACACACCCAGGCTTTTTATCTCCCTGAACAAATCCTGTGTCCCGATGGTTGATGTTTGTGAAGATGTTCACCGCTGTGCATTCAGCTTTGTTAAAGAAAGTCTCTTTGGATGAAGCAAATGGGAAAAGACATGGGCGATATGGCCAAATTGGGTGAATGGCCTGGAAGGCTGTGTTTGTTCCTACAGGGCCCAGAAGGCACGTGCGGCCGGGCCCGCAGGCTCCCCAGACGGTGATCCCGGCGGAGGAGGGATGGCTTCTGGGGCTGGCACCCAGCTCAGGGGGGCGTGAGGACCTCACTAGGGGGCTCTCCCTGTCCTCGCCACACCATGGCCTCCACTCTGCCCACTGCCTCAGACGGCTTCCCTGAGGGGAGCCGAAGCCAAGCCCCCCCCCAGCACCAGGGGGGTGTCCACGGCTGGGTTCCCAGAGGGCCTGGAATGGGAGGCTTGGGGACAAGAGGGGAAGGCTGTCGGGAGCCAATGGGGAGTGGGGGGAGGACACAGGCTCCTCGCTGAGCCCTGTCCCCCGCGTCGCCCCAGCCTCCTGGCCTGTACTCACACCGGTGCCCTCGGGGTGTCCTCCAAAGTCCCACCCCAATGCAGCCAAGTCTCTAAGTTTCAGGCCCAGCACCCACCCACCTTCTCTCGTAAGTGTTCTCGAACCAGGCGTGTATTGAGTTTTGACCCCACGCCTGACAGCTCTTCCCTCACAAGGTGTGAGGGGGGAAGAGGAGGAGGAGGGATATCAGGGCTGAGCCGCCCCCCCGGCCGCAGTGGCGCTCAAGGCCTTCACACGCTCTCCCTCCAGGCAGCTCCAGCAGGGTAGCGGCTGCCACGCCCGCATCCCTGGGCGGGGGGAGCACTCATGGGCGGGCTCCTCTGCCCTCGGGCCCACTCTGGGCCCCCACCTGGCACTGAGCGGACACTCCACCTGCTTCTCCCATGTTATTCTCACAAATGCCCCATGAGGAGGCTACTGGTCTTATCCCCATTTTATCAACCAGGACCCTGAGGTTCAGTGCTCACCAGCAAGGACGTGGCAGGGCCAAGGACGCACTGACCTCTGCCCAGCCAGGTGGCCCTCGCTCTGGCCAGGCACACCCCCTCCTTAAGCTCAAGTCCTCCCTCCACGCACCACACGGAGGAGGAAACCGAGGCGCATGCGTCAGGCCCAGAGTCATTTGGAAAAGCACAGGTGGCGGAGGATGAGGCCTGGCCTCCAGGTGGGGCTCTAGCCACCACTGGCTGGGTGGTGTCCGAGCCTCACTTTCTGGCCTGTAACACAGGGGTGAAAAGAGCGCCGGCTCTGCCATTGCAGCGTGAGGTTAGGTGAGGATGGGCCCGGAGCACCCTGAACACATTCCTTTCTCTCTGGGTCTCCATTTCCCCACACGGGAACTAAGGGGTTGAACTGAGTGATTCCTGCTGCCATTCCTGACCACAGCAAACATGACAAACTCCAATTAATTTTGGGGAGGGGGTGGGCACCTTTCCAGACCTTTCAGCTGGAGCCCAGAGATGGAGTTCAGGGCACTGACCTCATCACTTTGTTCTTGGCAGGACCCAGTATGAAATGAAAATATGAGCCCCTTATTCATAAATTATTATGACTCATAAGGCAGTGAAAACAGGATTAGTCTGGGCACGGGATCTTTCTGAGTGCGTTCTCGACTACACAGGTCACATGCCCAGAATGCCGGCCCTGGGTGTCAGTGCCACCAGGGGACGTTGTGTGTGGAGGGCCACATTCCTGGGCTCCAGGGATTGGGCGCAAGCGTGCCACCGGCACCGTGAGCAGGGCTTTCCTCCCCCAGAACTCTCCCTCTCGGTCCCAGGCTGTCCTTTTACTCCATCCGTTCACCTGTGGATTTGAAAGCCCCTGAAGGTTTTCCTCCCCTGAAAGCCCCTGAAGCCTGAGCAAATTGGTAAACAACCCGTCTTTCCCTCCACTGTGAACCGTCCCCCGCACCTCACTCACCCCACCCTCAGAGTGGCCTGGCCAGAAACCCAGAAAAGCTGGCGTTGACATTTCTTCCCTGGAGAAGCCCAGGGACAGAGGGTGGGGTTGGGGAGTTGCAGGGGGTGTACTGGCTACAGCTGAAAGGGGCGTTTGAAGGCAGGCAGAGTGGCCTTCGGAAGCAGGAAAAGGGCAGTTTTCCTGTCCCCCAAGGCCACCCAGTGGAGCTTCCCTTCTCCTCTGCCCTTGGCTTCCCCAAGCTCGGTCCAGGAGTTGAACGCCCAGGGCTGCCTCGAACAGATGGACCGGCTGGGCACTGCACAAAGGCGATGAGCGGACGGGCGAGCAGGGGAGGAAATCCAGGGCGCCCTCCCCCAGTGCAGCCTTGTACCCAGTGCTGGCTGGCTGTGCCGAGAGGAAGGGATGGCCCTTTGTCAGGATGCAATGAGATCACTGCCAGCCCTGCAATCCTCCCTTCTGAGGTTCGCACTTCTCCCCTTCATCCTTATGGCTGGAAGCCCTGCTTGGGAGGGAAATAAATCACAGGAAGAAAAGAGAGACAGAGGCCAGCTCAGCAGACTCTTCTAGAAAGCCTTCCTTCCCTGAGTGGATCTCAAATAACTGGGCAGGCTGAGGAGTTTAGGTAAAAGGAGAGGACCAGACCTGGCTGGTGTAGCTCAGTGGATTGAGCGCAGCCCCGTGAACCAGAGGATCACAGTTTGATACCCAACACATGCCTGGGTTGCAGGCCAGTTCCCAGCAGGGGACACACAAGAGGCAACCATACGTTGATGTTTCTCTCCCTCTCTCCTTCCCTTCCCCTCTAAAGATAAGTAAATAAAATCTTTAAAAAAAAAGAGGAGAGGGCCAAGCTTGTCTCAGCTGCATTTGCATAGCCAGGCCTCACCTTTCACTAAACCTGGAGGCTCATCAGGGACAGCAGGGAAGGAAGGGGCCGGGGAGATTAGAGGTTAGAGATTAGAGATTAGAAGGCTCCCCCATGGACCCCAAGGCCCCAGAACTCACCCTGAGTCCCCCAGGTGAGGGCAAATCCCACTATAATCTCAAATGTCTCCACCTCTCTGACCACAGTTGTCATTTCATGTTTATATTTTGTGATTTATCCATGAGGAAAGAGACACTGCATTTGATTTTTAGCTCACCACTGTGTCCCTGGTACTTGTCACAAAATAGGTGCTCAATAAATTCAGGAAGAAGAAGAAAGAGAGAGGGAGGCTGCATCCTCTGGAAGTAACTCAAGGATGGGGTTGAAGACCAAGCTCGCGAAAGGATCCACAGAACCTCAGGCTGGGGCGAAGGATGTCCTTTCTCCCACACGTCCCTTCCCTGCCTTCCAATAGCCTTAAGGCTTTGACCCAAATTCCTGTACCTCCCACTCTGCCTCCACCGGCCAACCAACCACACACACACACACACACGCCCTCACCCGCACGACCTCCTGGCCAAATGCAAAATCCTCATTGATTGTTCATCACTCGTTCCACAAGTGCAGACAAGGCACCTACTGGGTCCCACGGTCCCGTCACTGGGACCGACCAGTAACAGCACCCAGGTCCTGTCCTCGGGGTGCATGGCCAGCAGTAGAGAAAGCAGTCACAGGCGATGACGGGGCAGGTGTCAGGTGCTCTGATGAGGAAAACACAGAGGCCCCAGGGCGGGACGGGACCTGGCAGGGAGAAGAGCCATCCGGGAAGCTCCGGGGTACGCACACTGTAATCTGAAGAATGAAGAAGGGTGAACAGGTCAGGAGGTGGGAGCAGCCTGAGGGCACAACAGCACCTCCGAGGTCTGAGGGGCACGTCCTGGGAACTGAGAGAGCCACGTGGAGCCCCCTGATTCCTGGTTCAGGGTGGGTCTGCCATGGGGCAGGTTCAAGTACAGCCTCACCTCCCCACTCCCTCGTCAACCCTCCCCCCCTCCCTGCCACAGCTCCCTTTCTCCCAAAGACCCCGCTACGCCTCTGCCTCAGACTCTTTGATCAAGAAGAACTTTTTCTTCTCTACTTTCTTTGGCTCAATTATTCAAAAGAGAGGTGAGAGAAAAAGAGAGACTGGCACAGAGAAAGGCACAGAGAGAAGGTCCCCTGAGAGCGGCCTGTACTCCCGGACCTCGCCCGCCTTCGGTGCCCACCTGGCTTCTTTTCCACCCCCAGGTGTTTCAAGGCCTCCAGGCAGGAAGAGGGCAGAGGGAGCCAAGGTGGCTGCCTCCTCAGGCCCCAGGGGCACATCTCCTTCCCTGGACGGTAGAGAAAAAACATTTCTTTCATTCTATAACCTTACCTCATGCACCGCCTCTTAGTCCAGTCTTCTCTGCTCACTAGCATGAAAAGGTCTTTGCCTCAGAGGGTCCTGAGTGACTCTGGGCAGGACCACCTCCCCCTCGAGGCTCCAGATCTCCACCCCCATCAGCTATGATAGCTGTGCTAGCCACTAGTTTAGTGGTAAACGAGTTGGGGGAAAGAGAACATCACCCCCAAAGGATGTAGGGCCAGGACCCCAAGCACACGACGTCATTAGCCCTCTCAGTGGCCTGGCCAGGGTTGTTCTCCCCATTTCACGGCCATCACAGGGATCAGATGAGATCGCTGAGTTCAGATTCCCCGGCCAGGTCAGAGACCCTGCATGGCGCGGCCCAGCCTTGGCCTGTACACACAGCGGGGACTGAAATCGCCCAAATGGTTCAGACGCCCGAGCAGTCACAACTCCTCTCAGGCCTCCAGCCTTCTCATCTGGAAAATGGGTACTTCCCGAAGATAAACACAAGAATGCTTTCCAATAACTGAACTCCCACAGAAACCTCCTCACACACCCAGCCACACAAGTACGACTTCCCCATTCACTGACACGAAAAAACAGACTCGGGCAGGGTTCACCGCTCAGGAGCACAGGCGGCAAATACCAAACTGGGACTTGAACCCATGTACATCTGGCTCCACAGCCCACATTGTCATTGCCTTGTTTTTCAAATGTCAGGATAAAACTCTGCATCTCAAGCCAGAATAAATCTCCGCCTTGCTGGGTCGAGTTACTAGCCCGCAGCGGCTTCGGTCCCTCTGGGAGCAGCAAGAGGAGCGCTGAACAAGGGCCCTAAAGTTCAGAAGAATTTAATTTCCATCGTGAAAGGGCTTGGAGGTAGGGCAGGAGGGGCCAAATCAAAGGCTGGCTTTTGAGAAGGCAGAAACCCCCAAAAGCGCTCCCTCACTGGGCCCCAGGGATCTGCTTTCAGAACACTGTGTCTCCTAAGCTGACGTGAAGGAGAGGCTTTGTTTAAGGGAGAGATCAGATCTCGGGGCCTGGGGCGGAGAGAAAGGGCGAGGAGCTGGGACTTTTCTTTTGTGATCTAAAAATCTGAGAGGAGGCCAAAAACAATCCGCGAGGCCTCTCCAGGGAAGCAGGGAGGGCCTGGCTTGGTCGTGGTGACATCCCGGTCCCAAGGAAACACAGGCTGAGGCCTGGGATGTCCCACAAGGGACGTCGTACCCAGAACCTGCAGACCTCAGGCAGAAACTGGGCGGCGATGCCGGTCTGAGGGACCACCCAGGGTTTTCTCCTTATGCACCTGCGCTCTTGGGAACACTTTGGGGTCATGTGGGGTGCCCACTGCGGCAGCTGTTTGTGGCAAATTCTGATGCAGTCTAAGTCCACCTGGTGGACTCTCCCTTGCCTCTTCCCAGGACTGGCTTCTTCAGATCTCAGTTCAGAGAGCGGCCTTTGGGATCCCTCCAGCTAAAGTAACCCCAGCTCAGTCCCAGATCCCAGAGCTGCTTCTCAGAACTCCACCACCATCTGAAACTGCCTTCTTTGGTTAGTTCCTTAACTGTTTCATACCCAGCTTTTCCAACCAGCATTCAGCTTCGCGAGGACAGGGACCTTGCCTGCCACTCACTCTGGACGCTTGGCGCCCAGCATAGGTCTGACCTATGACAGGCATGAGGGAGCCCATAGCTACCACTCAGAAGCCTCACTGCTCCGTTCCACAAATATTTCCTGAACACCCACTTCTCAGCCAGAGGCTGCCCCAGGCCTGCGGCACAGAGGACATCCCAGGGCCGGGAACACCTGTCTGCTCAGGACAGACAGCACAGGCCAGTGAGTGACTGACTCATGGGAATTAGGAAAAAGGTACCCTTCCTCACAGACCTTCACCATCAGCTCCCAGAAAATCGTAAAACGGAATGTATTATCCACCACGACTACGGTCGGACACCAGCATGGAGCCGTCCCCCAGGACCCGCTGCCCCCCTGCTGCCGTGATACGCTGCTCCCCGTGCACCTTCTACCTTCAGCAGCCCTGAGCAGAGGAAGAAAAAGCAAGATCTCAGACGCTGGACATGCAGTTTCTGCCAGCCAGCCCACTGAGGATGTGCACTGTCACTTGGCACCCCTGAGAAGAGCGAGTGCCCCCACAGCTGGCCCACTGCACCCCTGTTAGGGTGGGTGGGCCCTGTGGGAGGGTCCCAAAGGGACGCCCCCCTGCTCAGGCCTATCCTGGGTCACCTCTGATGTGGGAAAGCACAAGTGATAAACCCACTCCCAGCTTCAGCCCTACCCCCCCGGTGGCCCCAGGCCAGGTCACACCTGAGGATAGTTTTTTTCTTTCTTCAGAAATCCCCACTTGGGGCCTTTTCTGTAATTGGACTCAGGCTTTCCTGGGGGAAGAGTACAGGATGAACTGGTCCTTACACAATGTCATGTTATTCCTCAAAGATGATCTTTGGATAGGTAAACACATTTTGTATTATAATTATTAACATTTTTAAATTATTTTAACTCAGTATTAGTTACAAAAGACTACTCAGAAAATATGCATATATAAGGTATAACGAAGCATGGCCAGCGACCACCAATATCTGACCACTTAACTGAAGGAAAAGCTCCTGCCGGCTGCAGGCGAGGACCCCGGGCCCCCGTCCGAGCCGCCCCTTTCCTCCCTCTCAGAGGCCGCTTCCCTCCGGGCCTGGCCACAGAACCCCTAAGTTCCAAATGGTTGAGATTCCAGCTTTTCGTAAATGGGACAGGGGTGTGTCGTCCGTGATTTGCTTTTTCCATTTCCTGTGCATCCCCAAGGTTCATGTGCATCGTGGCTTGTGTCCAAAAGGCCTGTGCAGGGCCACGCGGTGTCACATCTCTCCACTCGGCTGCTAGTGGGCACGCGGGTCGTTCCCGGAACCTCAGCCCCTTGGGAACGTCGCTGTGGGCTTTCTCGTGCGTGTCTCCGAGTGTCCATGTGTCTCTCACGAGTGGATCCAGAAGCAGGACTGCTGAGTCTGTCCACACACACTCTCACCTGTCAGGGACGCAGAGCTTTACTCTACCCTCAGGGTCCCCACTAGGCCTGGGGGTTCCATTGACCCCAGACACAGGCACAGGAGAAAAGCTCGCATACTTCTGCCTGCGTACGGGAGGCCCCGTAGGAGGATGAACACCCGCCAGCGGGTAGGCCCCAGTAGCTTACACACTGGCCTGAACAAAGAATAGCAAATGAGGAGAAGTAACTCGAATATATAGAGAAACACAAGGAAGATAAGAGTTGTTTTAACAAGGTCTGCTGACACAGACTTCTGTCAGCCTCAGGGCCCTGTAGCTGGTGATAACAGTGGTTCTCTCCTCCTGGCACAAGGAGGGTACCTTTTACTGGGGAGGTCAGGGCCCCTCCTGAAAAGGGAAGATCAGAGCATCCTTCTTATACCTGTTTTCAACGTGTCTGTAGCTCAAAATAATCTTTCTGCCAAAGTAGCATATTTTCGGGTGGCGTTTTCTACCATCCTTCTCTTCTCTGCTGGATAAAGCTGAGCTGGCAGTAACAAGTCACCCTCCCAGAGGCAGTGCCCATGAGGGCCCACCTCCTTACCAACATGTTCATTTGTCAAACATCCTCACTTTTGTGAAGCTCATAGATGCATACTGACATCTCTTCACGGCTTAGCTTTTTTTAAAAAAATACAGCAGACTTGATCTAAAAGATGTACTTGGAAGCCTATAAATTTTTTTCAAGCACTCATGGAGCATTTACAAATGCTTCACATTCCAGGTTACAAAATACATCTGGGCGGCAAAGACTCTGGATCAGACACTTCACAGTGTGTCTACGACGTGATTAAAGGAACATCCCAGACAAATGAAAAAGCCAAAATGTGTTTGGAAGACACAAACTACTTGTAAATTGACCAAAGAAGATATGGAGAAAAAACTATATATTAAACTGCGTGGGATGCATATTTAAGGAAATGATATTTCCTAGAAAAAAGTTTATAGCCTTAAATGCAAATAGAAAAAAATGGCTGAGATTTAATCAGCTAAATGGCAAAGTTAAGAAGTTGGTAAAAGAACAACAGAATCAATCCAAAGAACATAAAATGAGGAAAAATAAAAAATAAGAGCAGAAACTAAAGAAGCAGAGAACAAATGTATAAGAATGAAAGTCACTATGGCCAAAAGTTGGCTCTTTTACAGAGATGTAGAGAATCCTATGTCTGACTTTATGCCTGTAAAATTTTAAGCTTTCTAGAAACATCTAGAAAATACTGTTGAAGAAAATTGGCTTAAGGAGAACTAGAACACCTGAATAGTTAATAACATTTAAAGAAATTCAATCATGATTTCATTTTTCCACAAAGAAACCATTAGACCACCAATTTTACAGGTGAATTCTATTAAACTTCAAAGGAATTCATTAACTTGGTTTCATAAAAAGTCTCCTAGATAATAAAAATGAGACCCATCATTTTATAATAAAATAACATTGACATCAAAGTGAAATAAGGACAGTGAAGGAAAAGTAAATTACAGTCCAACCCACCCATGAGCATTCACGAGAAGAAGTCCTAGGAAGTCCCAGGACCCACCCAAGACCTGGTGGCCCTGGGACCAGTTTTCGCCCCTGTGCTCCCGACACCTCCGCTCTGTGAGTCTAGTCGGGGCCAAGCGGCTCCGGGGCTCAGGGCTGGCACGGCCACACACTCCCCTCTCCTCGGAATCCTGCCATTCCAGGGTCAGGCCAGAGTCCATGGAAGGTTCGAGTGGCAGTTTTTTCAGGGATGTCTCCCAGGTGAACACTGGAGAAAGGGAGGGACGCCCCAGGTGTCCCGGGTGTCACCGGCCCTGTCTGTAGGACTCGCTGGCCCAGTCTGCAGGCACTCCTCTGGCCCTGGCCTTCTCTGCCCACGGCCGGCAGGCTCCCGGCTGCAGAGCCCTGGCCTGCCTCCCAGAGAGCCAGGGGCTGAGGGACTTACGGTGTTTGTAGGAGCTGAGCCAAAAGGTTGTCTGGGCACATGTGACATGAAGACCTCAGACTGGCCATCAGGACTGAAGCTTTCTGCCTTCTGCCCTCTGCCCAGCAAAGACTCTGCCATCCTAGAGCAAAGACTTGGCGACCAGGAAAGGCTGCACATCTTAGGAGGGCTGGAGAGGGACAGAGAGCAGGGCCACCTCCAAGTTCACCCTGCACGAGGTAGTAATGGCCCTGGGATACCCCTGGGGCGGGCGGGGGGGCATCAAGAAAGTCTTCCCAGAGAAGGTGCTCTCTAAGCAGAGCCCTGGAGGAGGGAGCCAGGCCAAAAGGATGGCGACAGCCCTCCAGGTGGAGGGGAGAGGGGCCTTGCCACCACTCGGGGCACTGCAGGCCCCTCAGAGCAGGAGACAGAGGCCAGAGCCAGGGCAGGGGTGAGTGCTGTAGGATGGAGGAGAGCGGGGGCCACAGGTTGACGGGCCTGCAGAGCCAGGCTAGGGAGCTGGCACTGGAAGCCAGAGGTTGGCGGCTGGAGTCAGTTCTAACACAGCATTAGAAGCCTGGGCTGTGAAGTCAGAACTGTGGTTTGACTCCTGGCTTTCCTACTTGCTAGGAAGTGACCTTGGCCACCTCCTTGACCTCTGTTGGCCTCAGCTTCCTCACCTGTGAAATGGGTTAAAAACAGAACCTATTAAACACAATACTTGGCACATAGTAAGAGCTCAACAAACAGCTACTATTTCTGTTGTTCTTTTATCCGGCCAAAGGTTTAGTCGCTTCCCTGGGCATAGTCATGGCTGGTGATTCAGAGCTGCCAACCAGAAGGGACTACGTGTCCTTCCAATGGGACCACAGGAAGCCCAGGAACGGAGGGGTGATGAGGGAAGTGGGGGGGCAATAGAAACAGGCCCTGAACTCCGCCCATTGGCAAAGGAACGGAGCAGAGGGTCGCTCAGACGCCGCGCAGCTGCTATTCGACCTCAACTAACCTGACTCCGGAACACGCACTGTGGTGGGTGATGACGGGAGTGAGGTGAAGGAATTACAGCTGCTTCGGTTTCTTCCTCTTTATTTTCTGAACTTTCCACAATAGCCCATTTTTATCATTTAAAGAGGCAAACTTTGCTCCTGTCATTTTTTAAATTTTATTCTTTATTACTCAAATAATACCTTTTTGTAGAAAAATCAGAAAGTACTTATCAGAAGAGAAATAAAATCACCCATCAGCCTTCCGCCCAGTATAACCGCACCTAACACGTGGTGTGAACGCTGGCAGACCTCCGGGCAGACCTCCGCCCGCCCACATCCCCACCGTTACCGGGAGACGGGGCCAGGACTTTCTCTCCGCACTCCAGACAGAGCGTGCGCGTCCTTTCGCGTGGGCGCCCTTTCGAGGACACATAGTGTTCCCCTAACCCAGACAGGCCACAATTTACCTGGCCAGTCCCGGATATGGGGGCATTTAGGTTGTTTTCTTGTTCTTTCACATCCCAGCAGATATATTTTGGTGCATGTCCTTTGTCCTTTCTTTGGGAGAGAGTCCGCATTCAGGCTCTCAGACGGGTCTCTGGAGGTGGAGACAAAATGCTGTGTGCACGTGAGGCGTGCAGACTTTCCGGGAGGAGAAAACACAGCCTCGTCTGATCCTTAAGGAGCTCGTTTTCCAAATCGGGAACCTCTGCTGCAGAAAACAAATCTGCTGAGGGTGATTTGTCTCCTCTGTCTTCATTCTCGTCCACACCACTTTGGCGACTCAGACCACAGGGCTTCAAACAACTTCAAGGAAATAATAATTTCCTACTTGACTAATAATTATTTTGTGCCCAGCACCATCAGAGTATTTTCCATGCGCCATCTCACAACTCCAGGAAGTCAGTGCCACTCTTACCCACTGTTTCACAGATGGAAAACTGCTCAGAGAGGTTAGGTGCCTTGTCCAAGGTCACACAGCCTCAGGGCAGTGGTGAACCCAGGAATCAGAACCCGCCACCAGGGCAGTGCGTGCGGATCCCAGAGGCCGGGAAGCATGCCCTGAAGCAGCAGCGCCCCTGCCGCTCCCCATCAGGTAATCCAGGCTCTGGGCCAAGTTTCCATCAGGGGCCTGCCCACATACAAGTGCTGCCTGATTGAAGGAGCCGTCCAGGGGAGGCAAATGTCACATCGGCCTAGCTGGTCCTGCTGACCCCCCACTAAATACACCTCCTGAGAACAGCACCATCTCTGCAAGTGCAAGGTCAGCTGTCAAAACTTTGCTGGTCCCAGACCCGGAAGGGGGAGTAGAGTGGATGGAGCAGATGTTGGGGACTTTGGGGCAGAATCCATCTGCCCTGCCGCCTCCTTTCACAGTGGGGCCCATCTGCAGCAGCCCAGGCCAAGGGCAGTGTTCTGGCTTGAAGCAGCCAAGTCCAAGTACTAGGGGAGGCCAGTTTCCCTGAGCTAAACCAGCCCTGCTCTGCCCATCACATAGGTGGAAAGGAAGGTGGCCCTTGGAAATTCAGTACATCCTCTGGGAATATTAGTGGTATAGTTATTAACAGCTGGATTTATTAAGCACTTCCTGTGCCTCATACCTACTCTAGAAGCCTTAGGTTACCTAATTTCACCCTCTCAGCATTCTCCAGAGGGGAAACTGAGGCTTGGAGGATTTCAACGGTGATAGCGCTGGAAGGTATCGGAGTACAGGTCAAGGCAGTCCAACCCCAAAATCCACGGCCTCCTCCCCCCACCACTCAGCAACACCAGGGAACTTGGAGAAAGTTCCAAATGTTGGCTTCTGACACCAGTGGACTCCCCAGGGACAGGGACCCAGGCCCTCCTCATCCCAACAGGCCTAGTGTATGGGTGAAATATCCTGCATGGGACAAACTTGGAATAAAGTCCCTGTTTGCCACCTACCAGGTGTGTGGCCTTGGGAGATTTATTTAACATCTCTGAGCCTCAGTTTGCTCATCTGTGAATGGGAACCAATGAGACCCATGTAGCTTGGCGGCTATAAGCAGCAAGTGAGATGATTCAGCGCAGCAACTGGCCACAGTATTGTACCTGGTAAAGGGAAGTGGCTGGCTGCCATTAGCAATGTTATTTCCATCCTGCAAGTGATTCCCTGCTGTCTCTTCAAGTTCATTGCAAATCAGCATCTCCAAAAGGAAATGGCCTCAGGCTGTCTAGCTTCCAGCTCAGAATAATAACGAAGTAATAGTCAATCTTCAGCTAAGATGAAGTGACTGCACACTGTTCCAGACCCCACTTTCCTAGTCTTGGCATTTACTAGTCAAGACGTAGCCAGGGAAGAGGGTGGTAGCTTCCCACCCAGACCCTGTGGGGAGGAGAGACAGGGTCAACTAGGCGGGCCCAGGCCAGCCCATCTGTGCACGAGGCCTGCTGAAGGGAAAGGCCACAGATATTCCCACCAGGAGACTCCAGGCCCCAACCTCAGCTCCACATTCATGTCTGGGACCTAGAAGATGACTTTCCCCCCTCATGACCCCTCAGGTGGCTCTGAGTGGGGACTCGGGGTTGGGACTTGTCACCAGAAGGCTGGAGAACAGGAGGAGGATGTGGGGGTGTTGGGGCCCAGGGCCTAGGGCTAGGGCAGCACTCAGTAAGGTTTGTTAACCGACTTGGAGTGAGGGTTCTGTTTTTAGAGCACAGTGGCTCAGGTGTTGGGCTCTGCCAGCCATCTATGATAATATCGTGTCCCGAAGAAAATAAACTCTCCTCTGAGTTTGAGACTCACCTCATTTTACAGTGAAGGCCCAGAGGGGTTAAGCTATTTGCCCAAGGTCACGGGACAAGAAGAGAATGGCTGGGACAGACCCAAGTCTTCCATCTCATCCCCTGTCCCCCCGACCCCCCGGGAACTCAGGCCTCAGGACTGGGACCAAATGCAGCTCCTGAGTGGTGGGGCCTTGTTTCTCCTTTCCCACCACCAGACCCTGAGAACGCCCCCACCCCACCCCATCTCCTGACTCACTCCCCTGAGACAGTGATCCCTGCAGATCCAGGGAAGTGGCCAGTGGAAAGAAATACCTGTGACCCCCCCCAACTGCAGCTCCACGGACTCGCTGCTTATTCATAAATAAAAGAATGCCCAGGCTATTTTGGGCACCTGTAATTTTCTACTTGAATAACTAGGGAAGTGGCTGCCTGCCCGCTTCTCTGCCCTGCTCACGGCGCCAGAACTGGGGAAACGCGATCTCCCCTGGTGTAATGGGATCTAGGGCCAGGCCTCGCTGCTGATTTCCTTGCTTTTGCCCCGTTCCAGAAAACCCAGGTGTCCCCTGTGCCACTTCCTTGGGGGCCTGGGGAAGGAGAATCAGGCCAGGCTTGAATGCCATGAACCAGGTGGCTCCTTCCAGGTACAGGAGGCTCTGACACGTGTCTGATATGTGACTTTGGGCAAGTGACTCAAACTCTCTGAACCTCAGTTTCTTCATCTATAAAATGGGGATAATTACATCACCTTGCAGGTTAGGAACAGGTGAGGGGCCTGAATCTTAGGGTTGCTGTTGCTGCTATTTCAGGTACGAGGGAGGGGCTACTCTGGGAAGAGCCCCACGCAGGAGTCTCAGGCTGCCCTCTGGTTCTACTGCTGACTGACTCCAGGCCCTTCGATACGCCACATCTCCCCTTAATAATGTTACACAAATTTTTTTTCTATTTACCAAAGTAGTTCATGATCAGTTTTTAAAATGCAGAGACATGAAGAAATTTAAAATCATGATAACTCTGAACTGCTACTATTGAGTGAGCACCTGCTCTGGTACAGGCCGCACGCTAGGTGTTCTCCATTCACTGGCTCTGATTCTCTCACGTCTGCACCTGACCGTGGATGAGAAAACAGGACCCAGAGAGGTGCTGTGACGCACATACGGTCACACAGCTGGAAAGCAAGTCAGAAATCAGACCAGTTCCCTCTCTCTCCACAGCTCAGTGTCCTGTTTTTCTACTGTAGCATAACAATTATCCCAGTATTGCCCTGACGGGCATGGCTCAGTGGTTTTGGGCATTGTCCTGCAAAGTGAGAGGTCACCAGCTGGACCTGGCCAGGGCACATGCCTGGGTTGCAGGCCGGTCCCAGTCAGGATGCACATGAGAGGCAACCGATCGATGTTTCTCTCCCTCTTTTTCTCCCTCCCTTCCCCTCTCGCTACGAATACATAAAATGTTTTTTAAAAAACTGCCACAGTATCAACAGCTTCAGACAACACACTTTGATCACAATTCCATGGGCTGGCCTAGCTGTGGCCGCTGCTCTGTCTCACAAGGGGCTGGTCAGGCTGTGTTTTCATCTGGAGGCTGAGCTGGGGAAGAACCTGCTCCTTCAGGTTGTCTGCAGAATTCGCTTCCTATGGTTGCAGGACAGAAGGTCCCAGATGTTTGCTAGGTGTGGGGTAGAGGCCGCCCTCAGGTCCTAGAGGCCACCCGCAGTTCTAGAAGCTGCCAATAGTTCTGGCCATGTAGACTTCTCAGCAGGCTGCTCACATCAATGAGTCAGCAAGAAGATTCTCTCTTTCTCTCTCACACACATACACAAACAGAAACATATACTACCAGAATTATGAGAGTGACAAAGCCATCACCTTTGCCATAGTCTATTGTTACAATCACAGATCCCACCAACACTCCGAGGGAGGGATTCCATCCAGGGGAGGTAGGAGAATTTCAGGCTAGTACATGCTTCTCTCACCAAAGCCAGCTTCTCATTTTCCACCAGCTTCCTCATCCCCACCCCATAGGAGAAAACAGACTGGGTAAAAGCAAATTCACTTTCCCCTCACAAACATCCGGTCATATCCTGGGCCGGGGGGGCAAAAATGGACAGGACAGACATCTCAATCTCAGAAAACTTACCAGAAGGTTGGGAAGATGTACCAGCGAAGTGTTCTTGTGGTACCAGAGCCCTGAATTAAGGGGGAAGAAAAAATAATACATCAGCCCTTATAGCTTTAAGTCTAGAAATGACGGCTTCAGGCAAGTCTGGATCCAGGGTCTTAAATGAATTCTTCAAAACCTAGTCCCTCTCTTCCTCGGGCTCCACTTTCCTCTGGTTAAGCCCATTCCTGGGCCAGTCCCCTCATGAAAACTCCCATCAGTTACAGGCTTTTACCATCCCTACAGCTAGAAGGTGGGAAGGCTGGAGAGAGGAACTTATGTGAGGGAAGGGTGGCTCAGGACAAGAAGCTGTGGGAAACGAATTGAGAGCAGGTTGAAATGCAGAAGGGCTGCAGTGCAGACAGAAAAGACCAGTCTTTGCTGTGTGGTCCAGTGTTTTCCAGCACGTTCCGCAAGATTGTAAAGGTGTTAGGTGAGCCAAGGATTTCGAGGCCAACAGACTGGGTTAAGCCCAGTCAACCAGGTTTCCTTCCTGCAGAGTCTCCACACCTTCGCACTTCCAGCTCTGCACCTCCGGGAAAGCTGAGGGCTACGGTGCTCCCTAAGGTGAAGTTCTCTGTTCTGCACGTTGGGGGATGCCGCTGTGGCTCATAGGGAGCCACTGAAGGCAGTGGAGCAAGACAGCAAGACAGCAGAAGTCTCCTGGGAAGAACGTAATGGAAGCCTCATAGGAGATGACTAGAATCGTGTGAAGCGAGATGGCCACCCAGCGCAGGATAAGGTGCACAGTGAGAGATGGGATCTGGGAAAATATGCAAATTGGCTCTCAAAACACAGCTATCTTCATGATGGTGACAGTGACATTCGGTTTGGATTTTAGCTTTCCCACTGAAGGTAAGGGCAGTACAGGGGCAAACAGGGGCTCCAAAGTCCAGCAAATCAGTTTTCAACATTATCATTTTGTCACTTGGGCAAGTTCCTGCTCCCTCTAAGCCTGGGTTTCCTCACTCGTCCAATGAGGATATTGAGGTTTTTTTCCGCGGGGTCTTTGCAAGCATTCCAAGATGTGTGGGTGTGTGTGTGTGTGTATGGGTGTGTCTCCATCCATCCATGACGGTGCCGGACCAGCCCTCCCACCAAAAGTAACATAACACTTGACAAAACAAGAGACAGCCGCTGTCAGGCAGTGGCGAGCGGGCAGTGTGTCATCGGTGCTGCAATCCCGAGGGGAGGGAAACTCACAGGTGCACCCCCACACACACACACACCTGGGCTCTCTTCCTGGGATAATGTCACACGCACGGCACAGGGCTACGGAGCCCACACACAGCATGACGGCCGGCACTCAGAAGGCAGAGATCAGAGTTTGGGTCCCTGGGGAAACAAAAGCAGAGGGAATCCGCAGGAAGAAGGGGAGCTAGATAAACAAAGGGGCCCAAGAAGTGGGGTTCCCCCGGGACCCACAAGTCCTTGCCCAAAGTGTGGGCTACGTGTGCCTAGGGTGAGACCAGCCAAGGTTTACCAGAGAGCATTCGTTAGGGGCTTGAGAGTGAACTCACTGCAGGCCCAGCCTTGCTGGGGACCATTGGAGAGACTGTCACCCCAGGCATCGAGCTGACACACCAGAAAGGCTGTGCTGTAGGAGTGGGGACCATGCTCTAGTGTAAGGGCTGCTCTACATCTGCTCTACCCAAGCCCAAAGCCAAGTCCCTCAAGATCCTTAGAGGACAAGGTTTGGAATCCTGCCAAGTTGGAAAAGCTTGGGAAATAGTCTGAACTTTGCACGAATCCTCCCTAACAAAGTATGAAACTAAGCCCATGGGATATCAGAGGGATCAGCCAGTCATTGTACTGCCTCCTAAAACAAAAATTTAACATTCTTCAGAAGAAGAAAACAGAATCCAGAGTCTCTCCAACACACACACCACATCCAGTATATGATCAAAATTTTCTAGACTTGCAAAGAAACAAGAAATGGTGACCTTTAGTCAAGAAAGAGAAGGCAGTAGAAACCGACCCTGAGGTAGTCCAGAAGTCAGACTTAGCAGATGAAAATGCTGAAGCACCTAATCCATGGTTTGGCACATAGTAGATGCCCAGTAAATGCCAGCTGCTGACCTCCATTTGAGCAAACTTATCACTTGTTTCCCAAAAGATTTTGAAACCGAAAGACCAATAAAGGGAAATAAATATACCCCGTCCTCATACACTGAATTCCTGCAGTCTCACCATACAGGACTTGGAGGCGGGGTGGGGGCGGGGGGCACGGGGAACTGCCTTGTGCAGTAATGAGAGAGACAAATCATGACCCTCCGCTCACTCACTGTATGAGTCTTTCAACTCATTGTGCCCCAGTTTTTCCATTTATATAATGGGGAGGGTAGGCAGGTCATCTGAAACGGCACTTTGTCCCCAGGATTCTGAGTTTGTCTAGCACAGGAATGGTTTTCAGCCAGGATATGCTCCAAGCTCGGGCCTGGGAGAACCAGTTGGAAAAGGAATTGGATCTACTTCTAATACCTTGGGGAAAACACATGCCGTGGATGTTTCTCTCCCAGGTATAATACATGGGGTTATGGGCAAAGCCCGAGCTCATTTTCCAAAGGAAACTTTCTTGAGAAATGTCTCCTAGCAACCAGCTCCACCAACAGACACCCTTCAGGGATCTCTGCAGAAACACAAAGGCCTTTTGTGGCTCCCTTCCTCAAAACCCCAGGATGGAACTGCTTACCAGCCACAATGCTAATGTCAAACACAGACAGTAGATGGAGGGGCACTTGGTGGACCAGGGGGTAATGGGAGGATATCCACCCACAGCCTCAATCTCCTTTCCCTCTGTAAAACCCCCAGCAGTCTAGTTTCAGGGCTCAGAGCAAGGGCTAAGACCTGACTTCAAAATCCAGCTCTATCTCTTAATAGCCAGGTACCTTGGGCAACTTATCAAACCTCTCTGAGCCAGTTTCCCCATCTGTAAAATGAGGATAATAATATGTAGGAGGTTGGTGCTCACCTCGGGCCCTCTTTCTGGTCCAGCACACCCATCCCCCCAGTAGCCGTTGGCTGCTAATAGCTGCACTCTTCTCTCAACAATTGCCTTTATCTGATGCGGGGGCTGCCTCACCCAGAGATAACTGGGAGGTTGATCCTGTCTTCCTGGTATCTTTTCCCAATGTCCTACAGCTAATAACCAACTGGTATGGAGGGAGAAAAGCTCAGCCTCCTTGCCCCAAAGTGGGACAGTGCTGTGGTATCACGTACAGCCCAGCGCTCCCCATAGCATCCAGCTGAGACTGGACTCCAGCTGAACCACATCTTCGCTTAACTTCTTCTCCGGCTGCACCCTGCTTCCCTCCCTGACTTCTCTACAGAGTTCCCATGACAGCTCTCCCTCAACCCATCGCCGGCACAAAGGCCCCACTGCGGGCTCTCCTAGAAAATCAAAGACATGAGCGCACCTGCGTCTCAGGCCACTGGGAGGATCCAACGAAAGGACGCACATGAAGCACCAGGCCGTGCCTGGCACACAGTTGTGGGAAACGCACGGACATCATTATCCTCCTCCTCTTCACTGTTATTATTGTCATCAGAGACGGTCCTGGGGTCAGAGGGGCTGCTGACGTGGTCAAGAGCTGGGGCAGCTGGTGCGGCGGGATAATTGCATTTATGCTGACAAATACAGTCGAAACAGGGTTCTCAGCCTTCCAAAGTAACACACCATTTTTTCTATTATAAAAGCAATACAAGTTTGTTGCCAAAAAGAAAACCCTCAGGAAATTTAAATAATTACAAAAAGGAGTTAATAACTCAACGAATGCATGAAACTCCTCACCCCTTGAATCTAATCACTGTGGATTTTTTACTCCTATCCTTCCAAACATTTTCCATATGAATTCACATAATATGCATACATGATATAGTCACATGATAGAGACATGCATATATACATATCTCTACATGCAAACATATTATTTTACATGTAACACCATATGTGTATGTGTATTCATATGTACAGGTATGTGACACTAAATCTAGAGCAAAACAGAGCATATGGCTGGTGTGGCTCCTTTGGTGGAGTGTCATCCGAACACCAAAAGGCTGTGGGTTCAATCCCCGGTCAAGGCACATAGAAGAGGCAACCAACTGATAGTTCTCTCTCTCTGTCCCTACCCTCTTTAAAAATCAATAAACATGTGATTTTTTTTAAAAACACTACATAGGCAAGAATATATATAATGAATTTTGTTTTCCAAGAACTAGAATTGCAGGTATCATTCTGTAACCTGTTTTGTCCTACTTGAGCTTCTTATACAGCTGGCCGGCATCTCCCACGTCAGCAAACACAGACCTGCAGCATTGGTTTCAGCCGCAGATCGCTGTATTTTATGGCGATGACACAGTTTATTTAACCAGCTCCCTACCTCTGGACGTTTATCTTATTGCCAATGTTTTTATTATTGTGAACAATGCTGATTCGTGCACATCTTTGACCGCGTATCTCTACGCATGTGTTCGGTTATTTCCTGTAAACACATTTCTAGGGCGGCGTAGCCCAGAGAGTACAATGCCCAGTTTCCCGCAGGCTGAGTGCTACCCACACTCCTTCCACGCGTGCACCTGTATGCCCACTTCCCCACACTAGGTAACCGACGCTCTCCAACACTAGGTATCGTTTTGTTTTAATTTTTGCCAGTTTGATGGGTGGAAAACAATACTGCATTGTTGCCTGAGTGTGCCTCTCTTTGGTTTCTGGGGAGGCCAAGCCTCTTTTCTTACGTTCGCGGGCGTTTGAATTTCACCTGTGGGAACTGCCCTTGTCAGCCCTTGGCCAGGCCCTTGGGGCACCTCCTCCCTCCCCCGAGGCCCCCTGGGGAGCTGTTTTGTACGCAGCAAAGCCCTGCTGTTCTACAGGGTTGGCCTCCCAGGAAGGAGACTTTTGGCCATCAGACCCCAGCAGGCAGTCAGAGCTGAGATTAGTAGGGATCCAGTTCCGCAGCCTCCAGGTGCCCCAGCCAAGTCCCCTCTCCTGGGCCTGTCCACATCCATACAGCACAGAGGCTATGGAAACCAGATCTGCTTAGAGAAAAAAGCTGTTTTCTCCAAAATTCCAAACCCACCCTGCAACCACATTCCAGCAGTGATTATTAGCACGACTCAAGGAGTCTTTTCAGAAGAACACACTAGAACACTCCTTTAAAGTCCAGTGCTCCTGAGAGATTTAAAAATGACATTGTACATATGCAAAGATTTATCAGGGTTGCAAATATCCCGACAATGGACCCAGGAGCTCTACTGGTAAGAACGTCCCCTCTGGGCAGGTGCGCTTGCCCACGTACGGAACAATGTGTTTAAAGTGCTCATTAATACATCACTCACGATGGCCAAATAAATGGGTATCAACCTACATGTTCATCAGTAAGGAACTGCAAAATTAGTCCTGTATGGCCTTTACCAGGAATCATTGTGCAAACAGGAGAACATGTGGCTGATCTGAACATGCACAGGTGGAAAGATACCCTTGAGACACCTTCAAGTGGCAGAGGCAAGTTACAGAATAATGCACTAAGTAAGGTCCCTTTTGTGCTTTTCGAAGGCATAGACTGGAATTGTTCTAGGTCTTTATGGAAGTGGAGACACAGCCGGGGTGGGGGCAGAGGAATCTACTCACAACGCTTCATCTCGGGGGTGGTTGGGGGTAAAGTATTTGGAGATTTCTAGGTCACACTTCATACACTTCCACATTGTTTAAATTATTGCCATAAATATGCTTTACCATTGTGTAATGAAAAAACTTAAAAGTTTAAAACTGAGCCCATAATCCATCATTATAATTATGATAGTATATGACTGCTAAATAGCTCATCGAATGCCAACTTTGTGCCGGGCCCTGTGTATTCTCTCATTTCTCCCTAAAACCAATTCATGCATTGATACCCATTTTCTATAGGAAGAAACTGAGTCTTAGGTTAAGAGACTTGTTACAGCCGCATCTGATTAAAAAGCCCTGGCTCCTTCCACCAGGCGTGGTTCCGGTGCCCAAGGTGAGACCTGGCCGTGAGTGGGCTGTTTTCGAACCCCCACCAGTGCGCCCCCTGGCGGGCTGGCCGGCTTCCGCGGGGCAGCTGCTCTGCCATATGTGTCCTGCAGCCTTTCTCCTCCTGACTCGACTCCTTAGAGTTGCCCCGTCCATACGAGCTTCTTGAATTAATTAAAATTAACTAAAACTAAAATTTTGGTTCCATGGTAGCACTAGCCACACTTCAAGTGCAAAATATTCTCATGTGGCTAATGGCTGCCATATTGTCAGCACAGACATGGAACATCTCCATTACTCAGGACATTCCGGTGGCTAGCACTGCCTTACTGCAGCTCCAGAGCCAGGCAGACGGCCCCAACCTGGCTCTTCCACGTGTGGGCTGGGCTGAGCAAGGTGTGTAACCTTGCTTGGCCTCGGTGTTCTCAGCTGTAAAATGGGATGGCAGTATAGCTACCTCCCTGGGCTATTGCAGGGATTAATTAAGATCGTACCTTTTGCATATTAGCCCAACGCCTGTCACGTGAGCCACTTAAAGGGCAGCAAGAAGGGTAGGACTCCACGGTCAGACAAGTTCATAACCTTGGGCAGGCCCCTCACTACTCTGAGCCCTGTCTCCTTGTCCATAAAATGGGGTAAATAGCACCTACCCTGAAAGGCTGCTTGGAGCATGAGAACATACAGTCAGTGCTCACGGAGGGTCGAGTCCCTTTTCCCCTTCCTGAAAGGGAGATTCTTCTACTAAGTAAAGTGCCCTCGTGAGACCCAGAAGTAAAATATTCCTGAAGAAAGAATCCAGAAGACCAACAAGCCAACAAATGAAGACTTACCTTTCAAAGTAAAATGATCACAGGATACTGTTTTGTTACCCATCAAATTAAGGGAGGGAGGAAATAGTTTAAACTTCTTATTGAAGAATAACATGCATGTAAAAAAAGTGCCCCTATAATAAGTGACCACTCAATGAATTTTAAGAAACTGAAAACATCTGTGCAGCCACTATTCAGATACAAACTCAGAACAATGACCCTGCTCCAAAGCCCCCGTGCCCTTCCCAACCACTATCCTGATGTCTAATACCATAGACTAGTTTGTAGTAGACAAACTTGAAGATTCATAACACCCAGGAACAGAATCATAGATACACAGAAAGGGCTGGCAGCTGCCAGAGGGGAGGGGTTGGGAGGTCCAGGTGGAAAAGATGAAGGGATTAAATTTTTTAAAAAGCAACTCATAGACACAGACAATAGTATGGTGATTGCCACAGGAAAAGTGGGGTGTGGGTCGGTGGAAGAGGGCAAAGGGGGGGGGGCGGTAAATGGAGACGGAAAGAGGCTTGACTCTGGGTGGAGAGCCCGCAATGCAGTGCTGATGATGTGCTACAGAGCTGAGGCCTGTACGGGTTTATTAGCCAATGCCACCCCAATAAACTCAATTAAAAAAGGATGAAGAACACCCAGAAGTAAGGGGATGCACACAGTCCAGTAGTGTCAGATGCTGATGATGGGTGTGTGAGGTGACTCAGCCATTCTGGAGGGTAATTTGGTCGCACCTACTAAAATTTAAAATAAACAGGGGTGTGCAAAAGTAGGTTTACAGTTGTGAGTATACAAATCACAGTTCACTCTCGTACTATTATTTATTTATTACTGTATTATTTGTATTATAACTGTAAACCTGCTTTGCCCCCCACCGCCGTGTGTACCCGCTTGGCCCAGCACTCCCACCGCGCACCCCCCGAGCAGCGGTCACACCCACACAGAGACGCGAGCAGGATGACCTGTGACTGTGACAAACTGGAAGCAACCTGAAAGCACCGCTAAAGGGGATTGGTCTTAAAAACTGCAGGCATCGTACTGTATTATATGATGCTGACTAAAAGCGTGAAGTGGATCCCCACGGACCGATGTAGAAATCTCCACAGGACGCACGGTAGAGTTTAAAGAGCAAGCTGCAGGAAAGTGAGCACACACACGGCACCGAAGACAGTGGTGGCTCTGGGGAACGGGGGAGATGGGAGTTGAGGGGCACTGTGAAAAGAAATGCCACTTTTAAATTTGTGTGCAGTTGGGTTGTTCCAAATGTTTAAAGTACAGATGGATTTTTACAAGGCCCAGCACAAATAACATCGCTTTTTTATTACATCTTTTTATTACAAAACCATAAGCATGTAATTTTGCAACATAACAATATCGCATTCAAGCACACCATATGACATTTTAGGTGAAATGTTGAAATCAAAACTATACATTAGCCCTGGCTGGTGTAGCTCGGTGGATTGAGCGCAGGCCTTCGAACCAGGGGATCGAGGTTCAATTCCCAGTCAGGGCACATGCCTGGGTTGCAGGCCAGTTCCCAGCAGGGGACGCATGAGAGGCAACCACACATTGATGTTTCTCTCCCTCTCTCCTTCCCTTCCCCTCTAAAGATAAATAAATAAAATCTTAAAAAAATAAAACTATACATTATTATACCCATATTATTACCCTACCAAGCACACTGAAGCAGGCGTTACTTCTGCCGAATGCTGTATATTACTTGTGTGAACTATTTTGTAAGCTTTCAAGGAGAATTAAACAGCCCACCCACCAAGTCCAGGCGAGGAGAGCAAGGCGCCCCTCTGTTGCCGGGGCTGGGGTGGCTCCTCACCCAGAGCCTTGGTGTGGGTCCCGGGAGGCGGGGTTCTGGGCCTCTGAGGCCTGTGAGGCCTGGAATGAATGGGCAGTGAGAGGGCCCTGAGGCCAGGATCAGAAAGGCAGCGCCCTCCTCACCGCGCCTCGCCCGGAACGCAGCGGCGGTGTGGGGTGCGTGGACCCATGGAAAGGAACATGTCCCAGTTTGGTGCCTCTCCAGAGTGGCCCATACTTTAAAGGAAGGATTTCAAGGTTTGAACCTTTCTGCCCCTGGAGATGAAAGAAAGGGCGGCAGCAGGTGTCACCTCACACAACACGGTGGCTTTACAAGAATCAGGAGCTGAGGCAGAGCCCAAGGAGAAGCCTGTGGCTTAGGAACGGGGAACAGGGAGAGGTGGGCAGCGGCCAAGGGTCCGCACGAAGAAACATACTACATTTAAGAATTAGCTCAATGGGGAGGCTGGCCCATACATAAGAGTTCCTTAACCTCTCTGAGCCTCAGTTTCCTTTTCTGTGAAAGGGGGTGCAGTCTCTCGCTATTCCACACCCACACCTGCGCTGCACATACCCACACCCCAGCTGTGAAAGTGGCTAAGACCACAGGCACGGAGTCGACTGTCTCCAGTCTGACTGCAATGCTGCTGCTGGTGAGCTGTGTATCTTGACCTGTCCAAGGCCTCGGCTCCCTTTCTTGCCTGTAAAACAGGAAACCCCTCTTCCCTAACTCAAAGGACTATTATGAAGCTTAAGTGAGACCATATGGGTACAGTCTCATCACAGTGCCCAGCCATAGGATGTGCTCAATAAACGTTTGCCGCAAGTAGGCTGGTTTCCCTTTACCGAGTGCCTACATGCTGAGAACTGTGCTATACGTAAAGAAATCTCTGAATGTGTCACAGGGCCTATTTGCCCAGTGTTTACAGTGCAGTGGGGTGGGGGGTAAAAACAAGACACCCAGAGACACACTTCCCTTTGATTCACTCCAAGTTACAAGGACAAATACTCTAAGATCCTACCTCAACCCTTCCAAAGTCAGAATTGAGGCCCATCTATGTTCATCTAAGCTGTGATTTTGCTAATACCTCCTGCATCTCCACCACCCGTCCAAAGCATTGTACACAGAAGTGACTTCAATGCGTCCAAAAAAATCTATGTTGTGAAGATGTCAAACACAACACATAAACTGATACAACCACTGTGAGAGTATCTGCTGCAGCTGACCCACAGCTGAGGACTCGCCCAACAGAAACCACACAGTGTTTACCCAAAAATTCGTAGGAAGGTTAACAGCAGTTTCACTAGTCACAGCCTAAGCTGGAAACCATCCAAACGTCCGTCCACTGGAGGACGCACAGCGTCAAGAGGATGATCTGAACGACACTGATGAATCTCGAACATACTGTTGAGTGAAGGAGGCCAAACCCCAAAGAGTAAAAATTATGATTCCATTTATATACAATCCTAGAACAAGAGACAAATCTACGACAGTAAGAGTCAGAATACTGCTTCCTCTAGGGAGAAAGTGGGCATTGGCTGAGACGGAGCACGAGGGAAACTTCTGGGGACGGGAATGTTTTATACGTTCATCTCGGAGGTGGTCGCGCAGGCGAACACCTGTGTCAACTTCAGAGAGCCGTGCACTGAGATGAGTGCACTTCATGCCTGTGTGCTGTTTTTCCAGGTGCAAAACCTTTACAAATAAACGAAGCAAGGTCCCTAAGTGTTACTCTGTGCATGCATCTTGTGGGGAAGACCCAGGAAGATGTGTGAAGAGGAGACCTTGGGGTTAGACCCATGGGAGGTCACCAAGGGCCAATCCAAGAAAATTTTCTCAGCAATTGGGACATTAAAAAAAAAGCAGGTGGTGTCCATAGAAAGGACAGGAGAAATACGAATGTCTTTGGCTCCGGCTGACACTGCGTTGTGTTCGGCCATAGTCAGGTATATTACGCCATTTACAATGGTACCACCTGTGGTGTACTTGCGTGCCAGCTCTCACTAACCACAGTTATAACTAAGCCGGCACCTTCCAGTCCCTAATGCTGCGAACAACTGAGGACTGGCTGTATTTCCCAGCACAGTCTTTAGAAAAGACTATCAATTACCTGCAATACGTCAGCGAAGGTCCACGTGGCTTTTCAAATGAGCTTTGCCTTCACAAGGGGTGACATGCCAGTGAGCATTTTTCTGCCTCACCAAACTCCAGTCCTTAAAGGGCGAGCAGCCTCTGCCTTGGTCCTGAGGTTTTACTGGACATAGGTTGGCCTGATTTCCCAACAATTCTTTCATGCAAGGCCGGTCCGGGTCCGGGAATGCAAGGGACAATTCTTTGAACTCTAGCTCCGGAAGCCACTCCTTATGCAACTCTGGCTTTGTAATGCTAATGCTGACCTTGGGACCCAGCCCCACTTCCCTGGTCTGCATGGGGACATTGAAGAAGCAGCTTGGAGCCCCTTAGAGCCCTCTGAAACAGCCCTCTTTTTTCTATGTCCTGGAATTTTCTTTCACAGATGAGGTTACTGGTCCTCTCAATCCCTTTGTTAAAAACCATAAAAGCGGCTTGGCCAAATCCCAAACACCCTCCCTTTTCTTCTCCTACGGCCTCTTTGGTGGCAGGGCTCAAACAGGAACACCCCAGGGAAATGCCAAGACCCCAGGCCCTTCCGTCCACCCTGAATTATCCCTGGGGAAGCAGCAGGAGCCCTCCCTCCATTCTTACTCTCTGTGGAATTAGCCCAGAGCTCCAGTGTGGGTGCATTCATTCATTCATTCACTCACTTCATTCATTCTTCCAGTAAATTGTTACTGTGCATCCAATCCAAGCCCAGCTCTGGTCTAGGCCCTGGACAGACAGCTATGGACAGGCAAGTAGAGTCTAGTGGAGCAGAAGGGGCTCAAACAATCATAACTCATGGTGAATATTAACATAAGGGAAGTCTGGGGTGCTGTGGGAGCACATGATCAAGGGGACCACCCTGGGAAAGTGCTATTTCAGCCTAGACTACAGGACAGGAAGGAGTAGCCAGGCAGAGCTGGAGAGTGCTTCCTGGGTAGAGGAAACAGCTTGGGCATAAGCAGGACGTGAGGGACAGCATGGCTTCCAGGGAATCCGGTAGTTCTAGTGACTAGAGTATGGGAGATGAGGGAGAGGAGCCCCCATTTCCTCTCTGACCTTCCCTCACATGACTGCCCCTGTGTCCCCTCCACACCAGTCCCCTTGGCGCCCCTGCTGTTCCCCGAACATTCTGGCACACTCCAACCTCAGGCCCCTCACTCTGGCTGTTCCCTCTGTCTGTGACACTCTTCCCCAAGTTAATCGATATTTAGCTAACACCCCAGCTCCTTCAAGGTGTGTGCTTATATCTCCCCTTCCCAGTGGTACCCTCTGAGCAGCCATTTACTGCCACATACTACCCATACCCACTACTAACCCTTATTTTCCTTTGCTCCACAGTCTCTCTCACCTTCTAACCTACTATCTCCTTCACTTATTCATTATTGTCCATCTACCCTACTAGAATGTCAGCTCCACAAGATCAAGGACCTTTGTTTTCTTCACGGAGGTATCCCAAGCCCTTGAATATTTGAAGGAACAAACAGATGAGATTTGAGAGGTTGGCAGGGAGGGTGCAAGTTGCAGAGGTTTTGAAGGCCCAGGCAAGGCATGTGAGACTGACTGCAAGTGCAAAGGGAAGGCACCCACAGGTTTTTAGTAAGGCAGGATCAGAGTCTGCGTTACATCTGGAAAGCCTGCCCTGGAGTCTGTGTGGACCATGGCTGGAAGAAGAACAAGCTCCTGCAGGCCTCCAGGCCAGCAGGAGTAGGGGCTCAGGTGGAGGCGTCAGAGAGGAAGATGGATTGAAGCGATACCAAGAGGCAATCCTACCATGTCTCGGTGACCGGAGGATTACGCAGTTTCAGGAAGAGAGGGCACAGCAAACCCCCAGTTCCTGTCTGTTTGGCAGGGCCAGGGGCCAGGGGCCAGATGGAGGTACAGGGGAGGAACAGGTTAGGGGCAGGAGTGGCCCAGGGTTCTGTTTGGGCCACTGTGAGTTTGGCCAATTAGACTTTTGAGTGGGGATGTCAAGTGGCCCGTTGCACAACATTTAAGCTCCAAGTGAAAGTCTGGGTTGGAAATACACATTTGAGCACCACTGGCTTAGAATTATTTTTAAAGTAATGTAGAGGGAGAAAAGAAGATGTCTAAGAACTGACCCTCAGACCCAAACCCTGAAGCCTTCTGAATTGTCCCTTGAGGGAAGTTTGTGAAGGAGGTGGGAAGAAGGCAGACCAAGAAGAAGAAACGGTGTGGATAAGACCCCAACATTAAAAAAAAGACATGAATCTCAGTAGTCTTCAAAATCGTCAAGGTCATCAAAACTAAAGAGTCTGAGGAACTGTCAGAGCCCAGAGGATCCCAGGGAGACCTGACTTCATTGATAATAGTATATCAAAATTAGTTCATTAATTATAACAAAGGAGCCGCCCTACAGACATGTAAAATATTAATAATAGAGAAGTTGGGTGCAAGGTTTAAGAAGCTCTCTGTACTATGTTCTCAATTTTTCTGCAAATATCAACTGTTCTAAAAAATAAGCTATTTTTTAAAATGTGTGAATCTCACAAGAGGCACCCCACACGTACACACACGCCAATGACAGTAGTTTGTTTCTCTGGAGAGGACTTGACCTGACCGATCCCTTCCGTAGTCTAAAGCCTCAGACAGGATGGACACCTACTCGCTCCTCCCCTACCGAGGAACAGAGGGCCTGACTTCCACCCACTTTCTTTCTGTTCACAGAAAGAATACTCACCTCAGGCCATATTTCATAGTGAAGACGAGGAGCAGAGACTAAATGGTTCAGGTAAGTCGGACCCACCTAGAAGTCCTCAGGAGGTGCACCCTGAGTCAGTCCTTCTGGAATGCTCTGCAAATGCACATTCCTAGTCACAGTGTTCCTGATCTCCCACCCTGTTCAGTAGCCAGCTTGGTTTTCTACCTGCAGCAAGAGCTTCAGTGCGTCTGGGTTCAAATTCCAGCTCCACAGCTAACTTGAGCAACTCACTTGAGCCTTATTTTACTCACTTCTAAAAGGGGCTTATAACCATACGTGATCGAAGAGTGGACTAAATGAGATGAATCCCCTGAAGGATAGATAGGGGAGAGTGAATGCCAAATGTCTGGTGTTGCTCCTGGCGCTCCTGGTGGCTGGTTGTTGATGAGAGATATGATCAGTCTGGCCAATCAGTGAGGTCCCTGAAGATCAAAGTGTGTCACTTGGGTCCTTGGGACCTTGGGTGGTAACTGAGGATCAGAGAAATACAAGGACCTCTGAATCAAAGCAGAAGCTGGGACTGAGCAGTGGCCAAGGGCCAGCCAGAGAGGACTTGGCTGGCCTTAGGAGACACCACGCTGGAGAGGACACAGGGGCAGACGGAGGTGATACTCTGTGGCCGAGGTCCCAACAGCCAACTCAAGATTCCCTGGCCCACACAGATACTGCCTTAACAGATGCCATGGGGGACCCTGGACAGCTCCCGGGGGAGGGGCGGGGCAACGTAGATTCCAGGGACACTGCTTTCGTGAGTGAAGACTGGGTTGGGTCTTGGCTCCTCCAGCTAGCTGTGTGGGCATGAGCCAAGTCACTTTACCTCCTCGAGTTTGAATTATTTTGTCTCTAAACTGGAGATAATACCCAGCCTTCAGCACTTCTGTGAAGAGTCAGTGAGATAAGTCCCAAAGAGACAAGAGTCAACAGACAAGGACACAGAGTCCATGTCTGAAGTCAGACCGTCTGATTTGTATCCCAGCTCCACAGTGTGATCTCAAATCGTTTAACCTCTGTGAGCCTCAATTTGCTTATCTGTAAAACTGGAAGACTAAGAGACACTAATTCACGGGGCTGTGAAGATGAGATAAAATAGAACATAAAGCACACAGTAAACATTAGTGTGTTTTGTTTGTTTTAGAGGAGACTTAACACAGACTAGACATACAGTAGATAACCAAAATCGTCGGTTTCTCATGTCTTCCAAGTCCACCCGGTTGACTCAGCCCCACCACCTTCAGACCCTTTTGGTCGCCCCCCCCCCATCTCTACTGTTAAGGAGATTCCACACAGCCAGAGAAACCAGTCTTGTGGCGTCCACAGGCTTCCCACCCAACCTTCTTCCCTCAGTGAGGTCCCCTGCTTTCACTGCCACCCACCCCCAGGATGCCTTGGAACCCTCTTTGAAAAACACCGGTATACAGTGTTCATTCTGTGCCAGCCACTGTTCTAAGATTTATCAGTTACTCTTACAGCCCTGTGAGATAAGAACCTATTTTACAGATGAGAAAACTGAGACTCTGTGGGGTCAGGTAATTGGATCCTAGGGTCACACAGCTGTTGATTGGTGGTGCTGGGACCCGATGCCAAGGATGGCACTTCGGGCCCCCACACCTGCTTGTGGGATTCAACCAGGCCAGCGGCCAGGGGTAGAGGAGTAGGTAGGAGACCAAAGCTGGAACTCAAGGCACCCGGTTCTAGCCTTGGACCTGGAACCGCGGGGCCAGGAGTCCCCACACCAGGCGCTTACCTGCACCCTGCCTGCTGCCTGGGCGGGCATACCTACCCCTGCCCTCACCCCCTGTCCCTCCCCCTGCGGCGCCTCCACGCCCGGCCTCCAGATCCCAGAGGTAACCCGATCCGTCGCGGGGTTTTGGCCTCGGAGCAGCCTCAAGGCCGCGGAGACTCTCGGGCCGCGGACTGCGCTCCACCGTGCGCTCCCCGCTCGCAGCGCCCGCTCCACAGTCAGGGGCGCGGAAGGATGGCGCAGAGGCTGGGCGAGCGGGCACGGGGGCCCGCGGAGGCCACGGGACTCTACCGGGCAGTGCTGCTCAGGTCGGGTAAGTAGGCCTCCGACTCGGAGGAGGGCTTGGTGGGAGCTCCGAGCTCTGCCCGCACTTTGGTCTTTCATCACTGCTGCCCTCCTTTCCTTTCCTTTTTCCTTCCTTTCTTCCATTCTTCTTAACCACCTTTTTCTTTCTTCTGGTCTTTCATTCCTTTTTTCTTACTTTCGGGGGTCTTCTCTCTCTCTCCCTCCCTCTCTCCTGACGACAACGGTCCTGCGAGGTTCCATCATCTGCCGGCCTCTTAAGTAGAGACTCACAGGAATGTGCAGACTTGGGAGCGCAGAGAAGGGGTGAGACCCCGGGCGCACTCGGCGGGGCTCAGAAGAGCCCAGGAGGGGCCGACATCACGTTAGCGGGGGAAGGGGAGAGAGCAAGTTACTGGAAAACGAGCAACCTTGTTTCTATACGTGTCATCTAAGGAGAAAAAGATTTTCAAGGAAACACAACAGCGGTCGTTTTTTAGTGTGGGAGTTGGATGCCAAGTGTGTTTTCTCCTATTTGTCTTTTTGTTTGTTTGAAGTAAACATTACTTTTCTACCCGGGACAATAAGAGTTGCTTATTTAGGAAAATGAAACAATGTAACATATGGTCAGTGTACAAATAATTTGGAAAACACAGGAATGTAGAAATAAGAAAAAGAATGCCCGCTGTAAGCGTTTGGGGGCATTTTCTTCCGTACTTGGCGCTTTGAGAGAGACTTTTAGGGAAGGCGGAGAGCAGTCTCCTGTGGGTGCCTGCCACTGAGGGGCGCGTGATTAGAAAGCGCCGAGGGACCAGGGCCCACGGGCGGTGGCGCTCTGCCCTGCGCAAGGGCGCCCGCACCCAGCAGTCCTGCCCGCAGACCCCCGGAGCCGAAAGCGGGAAGCGAGTCTGCCGCGCGCCCGTCGCTGCGGACCGGTTTCCTTTCCCACTTAGACTGGCTTTGCCCGGGGAGACCCCACCGCGGAGCTACCACTCAGGACAATGGAACTACGGGTCGCTAAGTCCGAAAGCAAGAGCTGCCCAGGACTGCAGGGCTGGCGGCGCCCTCCTAGGGGAGGGTCTTAAATGTGGCTGAGCCGGGCGTCAGACCCCGAAGGAGCTGTCTTGACTCTGATTTCGAATCCCAGCTCCAGCGGCTTCCCCACCAAGCACTCTTCCAGGCGTCCCCACCCAGTTCCTCTCTTTTCATTAAGACCAGGAGAGACACTCTCTAGCTGAAACGCTGTTTCTTCTAACTTGGAGCTGCAGCTGTGAGCCTCACTCCAAAGGCAGCATTTTTCACTGGCAGCCGGATCCAACTAGCAGACTCGTTCGAGCCGTCCAGGGGCCACAAGCTTGCCTAGTAATTGTACTGCACTCAGCGACACAGCCAGGAGAGCAGAGGCCTGTGACTGGGGCCACGTACTCTGTGCTAGGCTCTGTGCTAGGCAGGCACTGCGCCTTTGGCTCATTCTGTCTTCACAGCCCTCCAAGGTCACTGCTAATTGCCATCCCCATTTAATGGATAAGCAGACTGAGGTTCAGAGAGCTTAAGCAGCTGGCCTATGGCCCTTCTAGGGAGTACTTTCCATCCCAATACAGGGTAGAAAACACATTCAAACTGGGGTCCATCTATGCCAAAATCTGCACACCTTCTGAGAACCGTAATAAACAACGGCAAGTGGCTGTTGGTCACTTGTTATTGCCGCTCTCTCTGCAAATGCCAGACATCTCATGGACTTCATTCATTTACTCTTCCAACCAATATTCACTGACCACTATCGTGCACTAGGCCCCGTGCAAGGCACAGGCACGTGCCAATAAATAAAACAGATATGCCTTCTTCCCAGGGAGGTAAGGAGTATGAACCGTTACCTCATTAAACATGAGGAAATGGAGGCTCAGAAGCTAACACGACTTGCCTAGAGTCGTACAGCCAGTGGGGGATAGGCTGTGCGCCCTGGCTGTCTCACACAAGGAAGAGCATGGAGAAAGGGGGAGTGAGGAGCCAACTGGGCCGTTTAGTGAAGAGGCAAGAGCCACCCCCGCCACCTGTAGGAGCCTCCGAAGGCAGGGTGGAGATCGAACCCAGGCTGGCATCCATTTCCGTGCAGTGACCTCAAGTCATGCTCCCAAAGTCATATAACACCTTTGGGAAAAAGTCATCCCAAATTATTTTAAAATAATTTTTCACTATTAAAGTATTACCACGACTACCTTAAAGGCTTACCATGAATAATCTGGGAAATCGAGAATTAAAAAAGGGAAGCCTTACCCAGAACCCTACATAAGCAGCCACTGGAAACAATAGGGGCGCCCCCTGCGTGACCCTGCTGTGCACAGTTTATGCGGTGGCAGTGTGTGTGTTTCACATCGCTGAGATCCTACTGACTCTAGTCTTTGATCCCCCTTTTCCACTTGGATGAAAATTTTTAGTGTTTCAAATGGGTTTTTCACAGAACAGCTACCTCTTCGGAGCCCAGACTCCAGGCAGGAGAAGCCTGTGTAAAGGGCTTCCCATGCTGTACCTCCCTTATTCCTCAGAAGAGTGTCTGCCCCGTGTTAGAGATGAGGACGTGGGAGGTGAGGTTCACCTAGCTGTCCAGCCATGCAGCCAGGAGGAGCGTCTGCATTGACACCAGAGCCCAGACCGCGAGCCACTGAGCTGGGAGGGTCACCTTGGGGAATCACTCATGCTTCGCTGTGCTTGGTGGGCTCTGCAGTGCTCCGCTGAGGGTCCCCTTCCAGTTCCTTACCAGCATCCTATCCTGAGCTCAAGCCAGGCTCCTGGCAGGGAGGAAAGCATGTCTGTGCTGTGCAAAGAGACCCCTCCCCAGGCGCCCATGGGCATCATCCACTGCACTTCCCCTCTGCAGCCAGAGGGCCAGCCAAAGCCTCCATCCGGGCCTGCCAAGTAAGGTTGCCAGGTACGGAGTACCCACTTAGATTTTAATGTCAGGTACACAACCAATAATAATTTAGAGTCTAAGAAATTATGCATTGCTTACCTGAAGTTCTCATTTAACTAGGCATGCTGCATTTTTTGTTTTTAATCCTTATGTGGGGATATTTTCATTGACTTGAGAGAGAGAGAGAAAAACATCATCGTGTGAGAGAAACAGGGATCTAACCTGCAACCTAGGTGTGTACCCTGACCCTGAACCTGCAACCTTTTAACATGCTGGATGGAGCTCCAACCAACTGAGCCAACCAGCCAGGGCGGGGCGTGCTGCATTTTTATTTGCTTTGTCTGACGACCCCACTGCCAGGAATCACAGAACTTTGCTTGGCTCGACCAGCTATGGTCTGCCCAGGTTCTCCTGTACACACATACCCTCACCCTCACCCTCACACACATCCCTCTCTCCATCCCTAGACCCACTGTCCATCTCTTGTCTGGCTACACGGGGGTTAAACTCTGCTGGGTTGGGGGCGTCCCAGGGCCCGCCTGGCTCAGAGGCCAGACTAACTGTGCCTAATTGCAGCTGTGTTGACAGCCAGCTTTCTGAAACAAGACTCAGTTCTTCCTCACTCCCTTGCACTTTCCTGTTTTCACAACTTGAAATGCCTCCACTGGGTAAATTCTTCCTGGTTCAAACTTGTTGTAAAGGCAACTCTCATTACTTTTATAATCTCTCTGCAGATCCCATGACAAGTTTTTCTGCCACCACAGCTTCTCCCCCCATGTCCTTTCAGCCCAACACGTAGGGGGTTTGTGGAGGGGTTGGACCCTAGGGTTGTTGTGTGGGTGGCTCTCCAAACCCTCACTGAGGCTTTGAAAAGTGGCCTTGGAGAATTACAATGAATACAGGGCTGGGAAGGAAGTTTTGAGTTGCCATGGAAACTTCTTGTCTGATGTTTGTGGACCCCCCCCCCCCAAGCTGCTTCAGGCGTCTGTCAGCTTGGAGAAAAAGGGCAAAAAGGAAAGGGAAGACGTTTTTGGAGTTTTTTAATGCAAGCTGCAGCCACAGGCCAGTGTAGATGCAGGAAGATTGCCCAGCTCCCAAGGTCTTCACTGCGTCTCTATTTGCTCCTCTTGTTCTCCAACACACACACCTCAGTGGGGCAGGAAGGGAGTGTGAGAGGGATGTGGCAGCACCTGGATCTGCCTTCAGCCCCCCCGAGGACTGACTCTGATGCCCAGGCCCTTAGTGCACCAGAGTCCTTCCCTTCAGGAGGAAGGAAAGGCCTCCAGGGAAAGCCACGCAGACCCAGGCAGGAGGCGGCAAACTGCGGTTGAATCCGGCATTGCACGAAGTAAACTGCGAAAAGGCTCACTTTCCCAGGAGGCCCCTACTTTCCAGCATTCACAGTGAGCATGACTGCGTCAGGTGTGCATCATCACCATGGTTAGTTGGAAAAGGCTGCTCTTTTTCATATTCTTAATCTTTATAACTTTTTTTCTGATAGCAAAAGAAATCTATGCTTGCGTGTCCTTTTTAAGCCACAAAAACATAGTGACAAAGGAGAAAGGCCGGTAACTTTATGCCGTAGAATAGTGGTTCTCAAAGTCCCGAATATAAACTCATCCCCAGGGGCATGTGAAAAGTCCAGATTCCCAGGCCCCTGCCTCACAGTTCTGATGCAGCAGCCCCACTTGGACACTCGTTCTAGTGAGGCCCAGTGAGGGCTGCTGCAGCCAGTGGTCTGGAACTGACCCTGGTTAGCAGTCAAGTGTCTGTGCCTGCAGGCTGGCTCTCTGTGTGCACACAGTTCACCCTTGAACAGCATGGGCTTGATCGGTGCAGGTCCACCCACCACAGGTGAATTTGCTTCGATAGATACTGTGAATGTATTTTTCTTTTGTTTGTGATTTTATTAATAACGTTCTCTTCTCACCAGCTTACTTTCTTATAAGAATACAATATATAATACACATCCCATGGAAGATATGTTTTAATTGACTTTTATGTTATCATGGAGGTCTCTGGTCGACAGTAGCCTCTTCATTTGGGGGGAGTCAAAAGTTAGAAGTAGACTTTTGACTGTACAGGGGATTGATGCCCCTGACCCTCTTGTTGTTCAAGGGTCAACTGTACCATTTTATCTTGGAAAAAAGGGGGAGTTATTACACCTGTGGTCTTGCAGTTTGATTTCTCACTAAACATGGAGTAGACATCTCTTTGGGTCAATAGACATGCTGTTGACTGCACCATATTATGGATTATAACAAAACCTCCCACTGACGGGGCGTGTCTGAGGAAATGTGGCTGTTGACTGTTGACCTCACATGCGGTCATGCACATGTGTGTGTGCACACACACGGACACACACCAAGGTGGCGCTTTAACAAGCTCAAGGATGTCAATGCTTTTGGTGTCTGCAAGTCAATGGTTGGTACTAAGCACCTTGGTACTGGGACAGGAATACGGAGGGGGATAAAGGGGGGCTGGCCCTCAGGTTGGCAGCCTGGCAGGTGAGACTGATGGTTTTGTACACGAGTTGAACCTTGAGAAGAGCTTTAGTGGAAGAAGTACAGCGAGTCCCCATTGCCTGGGGAAATGGCTCCCAACCTCAGGGGTCTGAAGGACCCCGCGTGGCCCTCCGAGGCTCCGGGACCGCCGTCAGAGTCTTCTGATAAAGGACACAGAGTAGGCGTGGAGGCTGTGCTGGCCCCACGCAGACACGGTGACTGACGGGGTCTGCCCCTCTGCAGGGGGCTGGGCGGTGGGCCTCTGCCCTTCCTCGGTGGTGAGCAGAGCTGTCGGCGGCGCCCCCGCCCCAGGGTTCCTGGTGTCCCTCCAGCGGTCAGCAGGCGCTGGGAATGATTCAGAAAAGTCACGGTGGGCCCTGGAAATGTCCACAGAGTCACTTGCAGAGCAGGACAGCATGGGACCAGAGGTGAGGAGAGTCCTTGTCCTTTAACAAGAATTTAGTTGTTGTCCTCCATGTCAGAATTTAGTGAAATTAAGCCACAGCAGGATGGAAGGCTGGGGGAAGGTACCATTCAAAGTACCTCAAGAGAAGCGGAATTTAGGGAGAAAAAACAAAAAGGAACACTCACGGTTTGCAAAAAATTACTTTCTCCCTGAGCACCTGTGATCTCTAAGTGTCACCAGAAGGGTCAGCTTGGCCAAAGCTCCCAGGACATGCCCAACCTGCCCCTGTCCCCCACCTCCTCCTCAGGCCCAACACCCCTGCCCCACTGGCCCTCCTCCACCGCACTAAGCTCGTTCCCACGCCAGGAGCTTTCCACAAGCTCGTCGTACTCCCTACAACGCTCTCCTATGTGAACAGTGTTTGCCTGTGTCTGCTCACCACTCAGGCCTCCATAAATTAATGTCATCTCCTCAGTGTCCACCCTTTCTAAGCTCCAGACCCTCCCTTCACCTCCCCCAGTCTTACTTTAATCCTAGCACTCATCAAAGCTCAGCATTTTCTTGTCTTTGTATTATTGTCTGGCCCCTGCGTGTGTAGGTTATTTGAGCACAGAGATAGCATCTGCCCCGTTCATACTGTAGCTCCAGCATTTGGAACAGTGCCAGAAATAGTAGGTGCTCAATAAATGTTGATGAAATGAATAATAGAGGCAAAAATTGCATTTTTAATGCCCCTGTTCATGATTGGTATATGTCCTGAGCTTCATCGCCTTCCAGACAAAAAGACTTCTTGAGAAAGTAAAGGGGGAAGAAGGCCAAGTTTTACTGGTGGATGCCAGCTTCCTCACTGGGGGACTAAGGGTAATGATAAAAAGCTAGAAAACACTTCCACATTTTCCAGTGAACACTGATTCTGAAATTAGGAGAATGCCTCCAACATCTGTAAGCACCGATGTCAGCCTCTGGCATCTACAGACATTTTTTTTTTTTTTACTTCCACACATTTGCTCCCTGAGCCAGGACTTATGACATGCATACCCTGCCGGGCCCACTGCTACATGCTGGGGCCTTGCCCTCAGGTCACAGCCAGTCCAGTTCTCCCTGCAGGAAAAGCCCTGTTTGCTGAGCATTGACTAATCGCTTTCACTAATGTCATCTCATCTATGTTTTCTCCCAACCACCCTGTTATTCTCTCCATTTGACAAACACAGAAACCAAGGCTCAGGGGCACTGACTGGCTGCTAAAGGGGCTGGTGCCCAAGCCAGGGCTGACCCAGGAGCCTGGAGCTTCCCTTTCCCCACATGCTCCCCTGGGCATGTTGGTGCCTCTAAAGTTCAGATGAAGTTCAGGGTATCCAATAAATAATGAATATGCAGCTTTGGACCCATCAGTGGGTGGTCAAGAGCTGACCAGTGTTGTTTTCCCCTCCCTTTTACACCCTAGAAGCTCCTGGCCCGCAGCAGGAAGCCTGGCTTCCTTTGCATCGGGGATTCGTGGGACTGCACTCTTGCCGACCCTCGCATTAGGAACAAGGGAAATGCGTCTAGAAAGCTGCCTGCTCGGAACAAAGCCTGGCACGGTTCTCACTCTGCAACAATCTAACGGAATAGGTGTTTGTTTGTGTCTCTCCACCGTGTGGCTTGGACACTGTGTTCCGCATTGTGGAAGTGGCTGAGCACCAAGTGAAATACTCGTTACTATAGTAACAGTTCCTTTTTATTGATACCAGAATAAACAGGAACGCAAAGAGGCCTCACTGGCTGGCACATTTCAGCCTCCTGCGTTCCCCAGGGGTTTAAGAACCGCCTTCTGGAGGCGGCTGTATGTGCTAGTCTGGGACTTCTCCGAGGAGTGAGGAACCCAGCAACACCATCCCGAGTTCCCTTCCCGCGGACACCCAGAAGTAAGACCGTTTCTCTTCTGTTTCACCTGCTGTGGAGCTGGGTGCTCTGCCCTGGGAGGTCCGAGGTCAGGAGGCAGTGCCGGAGCACTGGGGTGGGCCGTGAGGGGAGCGGGGCTATTTGAGCTTAGTTACCCAGGCATCTGTGAAATGAGTGGGGAGGGAGCTCCTGGCTCTCTGGGCTGGAAAAACGATAGGGGGCAAAGTGGAGGGAGCACTTGGATACAGCCCTCCATTCTCTTTTATCTCTATCTTCTAAATGCTCAGATGATCTGAGCTTATGCATGACCCGACTCACCCACATTCATTACACGCAGTATGGCAGTTTGATTCTCTTCATCCCTGATGGACAAAATGCTGAGAGAACACAGGGTCCGGCACCCAACAGAGCCCAGCTCAGGTTCTAGCACCTTCTTTTGCCAGCTGTGTGATCTGGGGAAATTACATGGCCCCTCAGAACCTCAGTTTCTTCATCTGTAAAAAGGGATAACGATAGTACCCATCTCCTCGGTCTGTTGTTAGAATTTCATGAAATGTGGCTGTGGGGTGCTTAGCACAGGTTGTGGCCCATTGCAACATTAGCCTGCCTACCGCCTGCCTTTCTGGTGAATTTGGTTTTTGCATCTTGTGGTACAAGGCCAGAAGTCTGGGACTGGTCCAGAAATCAGGGATTTTGGGGATTGGGCGTGTCACTTTTGGGAAATGCTGTCAAACCCAGGTAGTTTCTCCGCCGTGAGGCAGCACGTCACCTGTGTCTCTGAGTGACTTGGGTCCTGAGTGGCTTATCGCTCTGTTGATGGTAAGCACCAGCCAGGATCTTTCCCCTGCGGCCTCTGCCAAGTGGAGCGGCTGGCATCATGCCACTGGTGGGCCAGCAGGAACATCTGGTCAGCAGACACTTGCTTCTTGATCAGCTGCACAACACTGTCCACCAACCTTGCTAAGGACCCTCCATGTCCAGCCCTGGGACTGGGAGGGCCCAGTGGCCCCAAGCAAATGTTCAGGAAGTTTGTCTTGAGTCATTTTCTCATGGGGTGGGGTGGCTGCGTCCAGGACATGGGCCACTGGAAGGTGTGGAGGTGGCTCCCAGATACACAGCTCTTTGGGTGCTGGCCAGTGAAATACAGATGGGCACTTTCCCCACAGGGAGGGGAGAAGGGAGAAGCATTGGGAAATCCGGCGGCCTGACTTGTCACTTTTACTGAATGCCTCTTTCTCCTTTACCGTCGGTTATTTTAACAGCCGCTCCTCTCCTCTGCCCCTCCACCTCCTGAAATGGCAAAGTAAGAAAGTCCGGGTGTGTTCTGAGCCCAGCAGCGTGAACAGCAACAAGGAACAAGGGCAGGGGGAGGGAGGGCAGAGGAGTGAACACCGGCCAACGCCCCAGGGAGGGAAGGCAACCAGCTGCTCCCCGCCCAAGCAAAGACCAGCCGTGGGCAGACGGGACTGTGGAATCTGGCTTAGGCCCAAGCTTCTGGGGCCGGGCTCCCCAGCAAGAGGTGGTATTTTGTGTGAGCTGGGTGTCCTCCAGTGACTGAGCCTCTGCTTTCTCATCTATAAAATGGGTTCATGCTGCCTCTTCATTGGGGTTTCTTGAGTATCCAGAGAGAAAAGAGTCATAAACCTGCCTGATGACTGAACATCACTTTGTGCTGGGAGGGTACTGAAGTGATAGAAGGAGCACTGAATTTGGAGTCTGAAGGTCCCAGCTTTGCCATTATTCTATGTGTCCTGGGACAAGTAGCTTGACCTTCCTGAGCCTCAATTTTCTCATCTACAGAATGGGAATGATAAAATAGTACTGCTGGCTGCCTCCCAGGGTGAACGTGAGGTCCAGATGGAAGTGAGTGCTCAGGCAAATTCGAGGGTTTGCCGTAGGCCCCCCCCAGGATGGGAGTGTGCCTCCAGTGGGCACCGCTCGGCCAGGCAGCGGGCAAGCACACCGCACAACCACACCGCACAACCACACTACACAACCACACCGCACATTGTACCGTTTTCCTCTCCAGACAGCCCTGTGCGTAGGTGTTGCTGTCATCCCCACTGCACAAGGGCTCAGAGAGGTGAAGCTATTTGCCTAAAGTAACACGGTTAGGAAGGGGTGTAGCCTGATTCAAACTCAGTCTGTCTCCTCCAAAACATCTGCCTTAACCACATTGCCTTACTGGTTCATGCGCCATTTGTTATCACTGATGTCACAAAGAACCAGGATCACCAGCAGAGGGAGGGCAGATGAAGGGACGTTAAAGCCTTCGACAGCTTCAGGGTCCCGCAGCTGTTTTCAGGATGAACTGCAACCTGGGTCTCCATCAGTGCCACTTCCCTTCCGTCCCTTCTCATTGCTCTCCTGGTGGCAGGGGGGCACTGCCACCGCCCTGGCAGCACCAGCGCCTGCCCCTGCACCTGGTGAGCTCACCATGGGAGCAGTTAGCGATCCCAGCAGAGCCTTGTCTGGAGTGGGGCTGGCATCCTGCACAGCTTTGGGGGAGGAGCTGTGGGACCTTCCATGTCATCAGCAGAACCAAGGACTAACCAAGCGAGAAGTTCCCAGTCTCCCCCGACCCCCCCCCACACACACACACAAAATATGAGGTCAGTCCCACAGTCTGCATGTTAAGGGTGAATGCTTTGCCCATCTTGGAGCCATGCAAAACACTCACTTCAGCTGTTACCTGTTGGCCGCCGCTACCCCTGCCTTGAACTGGTCTTCACAGCATCTTGACTTTACAGAAGAGAAGGGTCCCATCCAAGGTTAAAGAGCTGCTAAGAGCTCTAACTTTAATCGGACTCACCCACAATAACCAGGCCAGCAAGTCAGCTGAAATCACTCAGGCCAAAGCAAAGCTTGCTTTTTTAAAATTCCATGCTTTACAAATTTGGCTGACTATTGGAATCACTTTGGGAGTGTTTAAAAAATCCCAAAGGCCAGGCAGGGCATCTCAAGCCGCTTTAATCAGAATCCCTGGGGTGGGGCTCGGGCACTGGTATTTTTCAAACTTCCTCTGATGATGCCAGTATTCAACCAGAGTTCAAGTCCCTGGTATAACCAGTGCAGATTTTTTTCAAATACTCACTTGAAGGCACTCTTACTGATTCTGAAGAGAAGGGAATGGAAGGATAGAGAGAAGGAGAGAAACATTGATCAACTGCCGCTCGAATGTACCCCAACTGGGACCGAACCTGCAACCCAAGTGTGTGCCCTGACTGGGAATCAAACCTTTCAGTTTTATAGGAAGATGTTCCCACCAACTGAGCCACAAGGGCCAGGGCTAACCAGTACTGTTTTTAAGGAAGATGAGAAAAATGCAATCCAAGATTGCGAATGGGATTAATCAATGTTAATTGTTAGTAACAGCTCATGGAGTTGCCACGCTGTGCAAGGGCCCCCACTCACAGTTTGAGCTGCAAGAGTGAAGCCCTGGGGTGTGCAGTGCACAAGCTGCCTCGTTGTACGCGGCTGCCCTGGTCGCCAGCACTTAGAGTCCTTGACTTTGTGCTAGGCACTTGCCAAGCACCTTGCAGGTATCATCTCATTCGTTCTTCAGCTGCCTCATGAAGGGTGCTGATCTCAAGCAGCTTGCATACCTGCTCGAATTGGTTGTTCTAGTGAAAAGCAGCCATAGGCAATAAGTAGTGAGGGGGCACGGCCATGTGTTCCAAAGGGTGGGATTTGGCCCAAAGGCTGCAGTTTGCAGATTCCTGCTGCAGAGGGGAGGTGAACTTGTGCAAAGCTAGGGAGGGGCAGAGCCAGATTCAATCCAGGTTCTAATGGCTCCAACATCCACACGACTTAGCTTCATTTTGCATTTCTTTGACAACCAGGGAAGGATATTCACTAGTCACTTTGTCCTCCACTGCCGTCTCCTCTCCCCTGCCAGCTCTTCTTTGGGCATCCATCTTTTTTCTTTTCGGAGATGACCTAATGCTCGCCTCACCTCGCCTCTTTGCCCATCATGGTCACTCCCTCAGAGTCTGGGTCTCCATCTCTCAGGACACCCCTGTAGCCTAAGAGACCTGGCCAGAACGGCCCTGGAATGCCCCACCCCGCCTCTGCTCAGAAGGTCCAGCTGACCCCAGGAAAGCCCAGATTTTCTTGGCTTGCACATGCACTCCGAAGAGCAGCCTCTTTTCTTCCAGCACCTTGGTGACGCTCTTCTCCACAGAGGTCTCTCTTGATTAACAAATGGCAGGAATGCTGGCCCAGTAGCTCTCTAAGCCCTACCTCTGCCCCGCCCCCATGTGCACGGATCTCACACATGTTGTGTGCTAGAGTTCAGAACCCTAGAGGCAGTAGTTTTCCCAGCCTGCAGCTCTGGGCTGAAGAACCAAAGACATCCTTCAGCATCCCTGTTCCAGCTACCACGCAACCCTGGCCTCCAAAAAACACCATCCGCTACGGTTCACCGCTGATATCGTTTTATTCAAAAAGGCCTGGAACAGATCTTTGAGCCAGACCTGGGCTGCAGGACTGGCTGCATAATTTGCAGGGCCCAGTGCAAAATGAAAACGAGAGATCCTTTTCTCTACAGAGGTTGAGTGATGCCCTCACCCGCTCGGTGGGGGCCTGGCCCAGGGGCAGCAAACCCATTGGATAGCTGGTGACCTATGGGGTAAATATTCCCGGCCTGACCAATCAGATGTTTTTCCTCTGGCATTTAATGGGACAGACGGAGGCTGCCCAAGAGCCATGAAAGAAACCAAAGTTGGATTTTTAAAAATTCTCCAGACCTGCTGACAGTTTTTGTGCCCCCCCCCCCACACACACACACAGCAGTGAGAATGGCCTTATTAAAATCGAATCAAATGCGATCTTTCCCGGACTTGAACCCACCCGTCCACCCTCACGCCACTCTCCTGGTCGCTCGCTCACGCCACTCTAGGCACACTGTGGCTTTTTGTTCCCTGAACAAACCAAGCTTGTTCAAGGTACATGAGTCACACATGCTGTTTCCTCTGCCCCACTCAGCCTCCCTCCTCCTTCCACCCGTCAGATCTTAAATGTCGCTGCCTCAGAGAGGCCCTCCCCCTGCACCTGGCTGAAGGTGCGTCCTGCCAGTTGGTCTCTATCCCAGCCCTCCTGCCTGTATCAGTGGGCTCCGGATGCTAGTTGTAATCATTTATTTTTGTTCTGTGTGCAGGGTACTGCCTGCCCCCCTAGGAGACTCAGCCCCGTGAGAGCAGGAACCTTTTTTGCTTCCTTCACCTCTGCGTCCGCCGTCTACCACAATACCTGGAAGGTTACAGGAAACCAGACACTGTAGAACGAGGGTTTATTATCCTATACTTTCTCAGTGGTCATTACTGCTCTGCGGGAGCTCTTGGTTTTGTGTACTTGCTTTGTATCTGGCCATATTATTAAACTCATTAGTTCCACATGCTTTGCTGTTAGTACATTTAGGAATTCTGGTTTAAATAGTAATATCTCATTTAAATATTAGTTCTGCCCTCTCCTTTCTTAAAGTTATACAACTTATTTCTGCTTCCTGCCTTGTCGCTTTAGATACATACAGTTAGTTATTTTAAAGATGAAAATTGTGAAGCACTGGAAAGTTTGAGGCACAAAAGAAGTCCCATTTGAGGCTCAAACAGGACAAACAGCCAAGAAGCTGCAGCAGGGAAGTGTGTTGTGGTAACGGCCTGGATAGAATATGGCTGAGACTTACTTAGCTAAACGATTGGTGGGACATGGCAGTGGGGTATAGGCACCGTGGGGGGAGAGGTAATTCCCCAAACTAAAATCTGAAGTAGGGTGTTCTGATGCATGACTCCCAGACAACTTAACCCCAAAGACCAAGAAAATATTCACATTTCTAAACAGGGAGGATATTGTGATAGCCACCTGTTCGTTTTGTCAAATGCCCACTTTTAACTACTAAATACTACCACAATTATTTTTAAGGACCAAAAAACTAGGAAAGATATAACCTGAAAAACAAACAGCTGTCTGAAAAAGAGAAGAAAAAATTCATCAGAATTCTCATTTTAGAAACACTTCTGAGAATGTGAATTCGAGAAAAAAATGCACGGTTATGTCTCTTTGCTCTGACACTTAATCTGACTACGTTCAAAATACTTTATACCAATTAACACTTCTTCCGGTTTACACAGCACTTTTACACATGTGGTCTCTCTGTAACCCTCCTAAAGGCACCCTGCCGTGGGCAATAACAAATGCCCGATGTGTGCCTGGAGTGCCACCATTTGCCGAGCACAGTCTTCCCTTTGATCCTACATGCTCTGGAACGTCGCGTTGGGATTTACAAGCCGTCCAACCCTCCCCTGTGCCCAGCCCACTGCGCTGTTACCCACTTCCAGTTTTTGCACAGACCTACCATCCCTGCCTCGCTTACGTGGACTCCGGTTTACCCATAAAACCCCAGTCAGACAGGGAATGGTTTTCATTCTCTTCCCAGTTTGGGGTGGGCAGAGAAGTGAGGGTCTGTTCAAAAGCAACATAGTGGTCCTCAAAAGGGGGGACTGACCCTGGTGGTTCCCCAAGACCACCCTCTGTGAACCTTGGTTTCTTCATCTGTACAATCTCAAAGCTTCTGCTATCAACTGCTGACAAATACAAACCGAGTCTTAACCACGTAGCTGACCAGACACTGCCACCTAGCGTACAGCAGAGGTTCCATCTCAGAAAAGCAGAACTCATGAGGGGGGCAGAGCTGATCCCTAAATTTTTACTCTGTTTACTGTAAGCAGCTAATGGCCAGGCTGTGTCACCTCCCTGACACTTTTTTAGAAGAAATCTCTCTCCTTCCTTCTGTGCACTTAAAGTTCTGAGTACTTAAAGGATGTGTAGCCAGCTTGTAGAGGAGGGAGCCCCTCTGCCTGAATTTCAACTAATTGACAAACTTCAAGCTACTGTGGTAGAAATGAGGCCATCGAGAAGCCAGACAGCTGCATCAAAGATGGCAGCCATCCGTCCCTCTGTAAGCAGAGATGCAGCGGCTCCGGGATTCTCCGATCTGGAGAAAGAGACAACCTGGACTTTTCCATGGAGGAGTTTGGGATTATGGATAGGAAAGTTGAGCAATAAGGAGTGATATTTTGATTAAAGCATTTATCCAAATTATCTTTTATAAGTACATATTGCTCCTTTTAAATATCTATTCCTTTTCCGAGCCCACTGGAAAACAGAAACTCGAGTGCAGTCCCTTTCAAGGGAGGGCATTTGTTTTTTTCAAAGTCAGGCTGAAACATTCGCACACATCACCAGTTGTTTGCAACCCAGCAGCGCTTCGCCTCTAATCCCCACTTTACAAACTCATCTCCAGCCCTCACAACCATCCCGTGCACAGGTTCAATCATCTTCATCCCACAGTTGAGGAAACTAAGGCTCAGAGAGTCAGCTAGCCTGCCCAGGGCCACACAGCAGTGGGCGGCAGGTGGCCAAGCTTCATCTAACACCAAGACCCTTGCCCTTCTACTATGCCCGCTGGTGAGACTGACCAGCTCTGGCCAACCCTCCGCTTATCTCTACAGCCTCCATGTACTCAGAGATCCAGAGGGAGCGGGCAGACATTGGCGGCCTGATGGCTCGGCCCGAGTACAGAGAATGGAACCCGGAGCTCATCAAGCCCAAGAAGCTGCTGAACCCTGTGAAGGCCTCCCGGAGCCACCAGGAGCTGCACCGAGAGCTGCTCATGAACCACAGAAGGTGGGAGCGGAGCTAGGCTGCCACTGCCTGGCAAACACCCCCTCGGGCCTGCTGTGGTTTGAGGAAGTGCCCCTCACGGAAGGCAGGCCTGGTGGCAATTGGGGGGCTCTGGGGAGCTCGAGGAGGGGTGGGGGTACCCCACATGGTCACCAACAGAAAATGTGAAGGTCCAAAAGCTACCCACTTTGGCCCTGGCCTCCACCTACATTTACTGAGCACCTACTATGTGTCAGGCACTGTGCCAGACCCTGGAGATACAGAAGAATGTTCCTGCCCTAACAGAGGTGGCAGTTGCATAACCAGGTGGTATGGTGGGTGCTTTGATGGGGTATATTCTCAGCAGACAGATGAGCATGTGCAAATGGACAGGAAGCACCAGTTGCTCAGTGTGGCTGGAACATAGATTGTGAGGTGGGACAGAGGAACCGTGTGGTCCTGGGAAGGGTCTTTTTCAAGCAGGAGTGTCACAATCCTGGAGGGAGCATGAGTGGAGCAGGGAGACCCCGGGGCCGGGGAGGCACTGAAAGAGAGAGGCCCGAGATGGCAGAGCTAGGACGCAGCAATTAAGGGCAGGTGGACTAGCGGTGAGGGAAGCTGAGCCTCAGCCCGCTCCAGGATAGTCCCAGCTCACAGTGCCTGAAGGGAGGTGGTGGCGCCTTCACAGCTCCCTCTCCTGGCCGTTTTCAGTATTGGCATGGGCCGGCTGTGATCGCCATTCTTGTTTTCAGCTGTGTGCAAAGGACCTTTGAAGCAGATAACATTTTGTATTGTTGACGTTTGTTTGTTTTCCTCTTAGTGTGTCATGAGTATTTCTCTGGTTGCCCTTTTTTAAAAAAATATTTTACTTATTTATTTTTAGAGAGGAGAAGGGAGGGAGAAAGAGAGAGAGGAACATCAATGTGTGGCTGCCTCTCACATGGCCCCCACTGGGGACCTGGCCTGCAACCCAGGCACATGCCCTGACTGGGAATCGAACTTGCAACCCTCTGGTTCACAGCCCACACTCAATCCACTGAGCTACACCAGCCAGGGCTCTCTGGTTGCCTTTTAAAGTCATCACCACAATTTTTTAAAAGCCTAAAGACACGTCAGGGGAAATATTTGCAATATAAGTAACAGACGAAAACTAATGTATACCTATGTCATAGATCCCTAAGGAAAAATGAAGAGAAGATGGGTATAGTTAGTTCACAAAAGAGGAAATGCAAACAGCTGGTAAACATCTGAAAGACTCTTTGATGTGACTGATAATCAAAGAAACAAATGAAAACCAGATACTGCTTCTTGCCTCCCAGATTTGCAAATTCGAAAGACCGGATGGTGACGCTGGGGAGAAGTAGATGCCCTTGTACACTGCTGACAGAAGTGTACTCTGAGTAACCTTTTCTAGGGGCAGGTGGAAATGTGCCCAAAATCTTTTAGAGAGTCTGACCCGACAGTCCCACCTCTAGAAACACTCTGGGAAAATAACCTGAAATAACCTAAAGCTGGTCTCTGCAGTCAGGCAGGCCTGGAGGCAAATCCCCGTGCAGCCCCTCTGTGGCTGTGCCTCGGACCAGTGTCTTAAGCCCTAGGAGCCTCCCTTGCCTTCCCAGTGTATGGGCAGCATGGGTCCCACCCCGGGGCCGCCAGGATTGGATGGGGTAAGCGAGATAAGCGATAATGGTGTAGGTTGGTGTCACCATAGGGTTCAGTCCTGAGACTGGGATGGGGGAGACGGGGTCTCCTGACAGCTCCCCCCACCCCAGGGGCCTGGGCGTGGACAGCAAGCCAGAGCTGCAGCGCGTCCTAGAACACCGCAGGCGGAGCCAGCTCATCAAGAAGAAGAAGGAGGAACTGGAGGCCAAGCGGCTGCAGTGCCCTTTTGAGCAGGAGCTGCTGAGACGGCAGCAGAGGCTGAACCAGGTGAGTGAGGGGCCCCCAGCCCGCCCGTGCCTCCAGGAATGTCAGTTGGCCCAGGAAGAGCTCGGCATGTGGCCAGAGTAGCTAGATGAGCAAAACGAGGACTGGACCCTGAGTCTACCACTCGCGTGAGTCTTCCTTCCGCCACTCGCTTTGCTGCGTGACTCTGGGCCAATGGCTTCCCCTCTCCAAACCGCAGTTTCCTCATTGGCCCAGTCTATTATACGTTGGTTCTGATTTCATTCCCACAGCTGCCCTGTGAAAGAGATGGCACTCCCATTATAGTGATGAGGAAGCTGAGGGCCAGAAGAAGGAAGCTGTTTGAACCAGGCCTCACAGGCTTAATCTCAGCTCTGTCCCCCAAGCTACCAGGCTGGTGGCAAAACTGATCCCTGATTCTGTTTTCTCAGGAGAGGACCCTTGGTCCAAACCCTGTAGCTTTTGAAACTCAGAATTCCCCTAGTCCCACCCACTTGACACCTCTCCTCTCTCCTTCAGCTGGAGAAACCACCAGAAAAGGAAGAGGACCATGCCCCCGAATTCATTAAAGTCAGGGAAAACCTGCGGAGAATTGCCACACTGAGGAGTGAAGAGAGAGTGCTGTAGAGCTGGCCGGCGGCACCTCGGCACCCCCACAGCCCAGCCCTGGCCCCCGCCCTCCCCCAGCCCGTCTGCATTTGGCAGCCCTGGACCCCCAGGCCCCGGAACATCTGTGATGTTCACGCTTGCACCTGTAAAAACGCACTGTCCCAGAGCGCATGCCTATCCCCTTCCCCTCTGCCCCGCAAGCCCCCAGGATTTTCCTTCCGAGCGCCTACCTGTCCTGCTCTAAAAGGAAGCTGCTGCTGGGAAGACTTTGACAAGGCACCTCTTCCTGAAGGGGCTTCTGAGTCCTGCTGAGATTTTCCTGGCGGAGTGCGGAAGGGAGGACAGGGGCCCACCTGGCCTGACAAGCCCTCCATGCTGCCCAGGCCCCCATGGGGCCCTGCTTCTCTGGGCAGCCTGACTCGCAGGTTTCAGAGAACTTCCCTGCTCACAGTTTTACCTGCAGCCAGGTGTGAAGCAAGTAATGGAGCATTTGGGACACCTGCCTTGAAAGCCAACCAAGGGGAAAATAGTTCTCAGTTATTGGTGAGGAAGGGCAGAGGAGTGCAGCCCGCAGGTGGCCTCTGGCTCACATCCTGGCAAGTGGGAAAGGTACTAACAAAGACAGCTTCTTAGAATTTGCCGGCCTCTCCCCCACACCCTCTCCTCCCCACAGCCCTCCCTGTCCGGGCCTTGTAACCACACCTAGCCAGGGCTGCAGCCCTCCTACTCCCAGACTTCTAGAAAAGCGCTTCCCAAATTTCATCGTGCCTACGAATCACTGGGGATCTCGTTCCAATGTGGCTTCTGATTCAGTAGGTCTGGGGTGGAGGCTGAGACACTGCATTTCTAACAAGCTTCTAGGACCACACTAAGCAAGGCTGGAGCACCGGGGGTGCTAAATATTGGAAACATCACCCCTGAAGCCATCTCTACACCCCAACTCCCATGGACCTGTGCCCTGGGAGCTCCCACCCACCTCTGCAGCCCTTGGGGCTCTTTATTATCCAACCCACCCCAGGGACCCCAGGCCTGAGAAGACTTTTAAAGCCTAGCAAATTGTGTCAGGTGTGTGATTGTGGTTTTCACTAGAAATGTATAAAATTGCCAATCTGCATTTCCTACCATACTGTTAAGGTACAATTCTAGCAAAAAAAAAAAAAAATTTGGTACCTTTTCCTAAAACCCGTGGAGAGCAAATATACAGTGGTTTCCAACAGGTTTCTGGAGACAGAAATGGCGATTGAGGAGCCCACTGCCGCCCTCACAGCCGAGTCCGCTGGAGTCCCCACATTCGGCCTCTGAACCCGAGACCACCCACACGTGGTTTTTATCACCTGGGCCAGCTCCGGTGACTTCCAAAAATCCCTCCCATGTGAGACCAAATATTTTCACCTTTTTCTTCCATTTTTGAAGATTTAAAGAATAAATCGGGCCTGTTTCTTTCTCCCCTGAAGAATAAACCCTGCCTCTGGCTTTGTAAACCCATCCGTGAAGGGGCGTGAACAGGGCTAGAAAAGCATTTCTTTTCACCAGAACCACCAGAAAGAGCTGCCACTGGGATGCTGTTTGATCCTGACCAGCAGGGGGACCACCCAAGGGGAGGGGCTGGCCTGGTCTCTCTCCTGACTGCGGGATCAGAGATGTCCTTTTCCCATTAACAGTGCCCACGTGGGGATGTGAGTAGAGACATGCCTGTGTGTGTGTGGTGTGTGTGTGTATGTAAGCTGAGCTCCAAAAGGCTCTTGAAGATGAGGGTGTGGTACTGCAGTTTTGAATCTCTGCTAAATGAGGCGACACTTGGGATGGATTATCCTTCATAGAGACCACCGCTTCCTCAAAGAAGCCACCTCAGAGGTCGATGTGTTGTTCAGGCATGTGAAAAGCAGCACGACAGAGTCTCTAAGCTGGAGCAGGCAGGCCCCTTAGCATTTCACTCGGGTCACCTGGGGTGCTTCATGGGGGTGGCAAGTCAAGGAGATAAAGCCCTAGAATAGAAGGGACCTCAAGTACCATTTGTCCTGTGGAACCATGGCAGACACCCCTGTTTACTCCGCAACGGTCACCCCAACTCCTCTCCAGCAACCTCCCACTGTAGAGGTGGTAAGTCCAGATTCTCATTGTTCCAGCCTCCTTTGCAACTTGGGGTAAGCATGTGACCAGGTTTGGGCAGTGAAACCTAACAGGAAGTCTACAGGGACTTCTGTGAGTGCTCGTGCTCTTCTGAGGAGAGAGGCAGACAACAGGCAACACTTCCCTACCCAGCCTCCCTTCTTCCTGCCTTGATTGAGGCAGCGACACCTGGAGCCACAGCAGCCCTCTTGCTACAGTGAGAAAAAGCCCAAGAGGATGTCAAAGACCTTGCCCCTATCAACATTTGACCAAGCCCATGCCAGCTGCCATCCTCATCCAGGATTATTGTAAATAAAAATAAAGCTTTCTTTGTTTAAGCCATCGTTGGTCAGTCTCTCTTACTTGTAGACAAAAACGCTTCAGAGACCAAAAGTGAGCCCTGCCCTGAATTATCTGCAGACTGTACTGAAAATCCAAATTCCCCTCTCCCATGAGAAACCTCTTGGATCGAGATCCTCAGCAGCAGTACCTTGGGTCTGTATTTTCATACTTTCTCCCTATAGTCCGCATGGCACCCATCTGAAAACTAGTCTTTAGACATCACTAGTTCCCACATCCAATAAATATTTGAGTGCCTGCTCTGTACTAGGATGCTTGCTGTGTCCTGGGGGCAAGGTGGAAAACAATACATCTGGAATATTGGAGTGGCCTCTGAACTTGTCTCCTTGCTTCTGCCACTGCCCCACATGCCCTGTTCTCAACCGAGCAGTCAACTGATCCTGTTACATCTAAGGCAGACCTTACCATTCCTCTGCACAGAGTCCTCCACAGGCTCCCAGCGGAACCCTTTCCGCAGCCTAGCAGGTCCTGTAGTCTAGCTCTCTCTTCACCTCCGACCCACTTCCCGCCGGCCTCCCCGCCACCCGGCTCACGCAGCCGCGGCCAGCCTAGGCCCTCACTCCCACAGAGCGTGCCTCACCTCATTGCCTTTGCACCTGTTATTCCAAGACCAGGAGTGCCCTTCCCTCAGAGGCCACACAGCCCGTTGCCTTGCCTTCTCCAGGCCTTTTTCATGCTCTGGGTAAACAAGCCCCCTCCCCACCTCACCTAAAATCTCAACATCTACATACTTCTGTGCCCTCCTTCCTTGACTTATTTTCCCTCCTTACCAGTTATCACCATCTAACATATATTTTACTTGCTGATCACGTGTCTGTGCTAACAATAATGTCAGCACCATAAAGGCAGAGATTTTTGTATGTCTTATTCACTCCTGATTCCCAGTGGTTTTCCCCCCTCCTTCTTCCCTCCCTGCAGTCGGCTTGGCTCACATAAATCTGGCAAAGTGGGCCTCTGGGACCAGACTCCCTGGCCTTCCCTCTCCTAGCTTTGAGGAAAGGCAGTAGCCAAATAGGACGAAGGGAAGAGTAGGTGCTCAATAAATGTTTGTCGGCTGAATGAGAAACCCTTTCTTCCCCTTCTCCAGCTTCCTCCCAGGTCCAGCCCCGCCCATCCCCATCACCCACCTGCCTCCACCCTCCAGTTCTGACCCTGGCCCAGAGATCTCAGTTGGGTCCAGAAGCTTTCCTTTGGCTGCTTGGGCTTCCGTCAGTACACCTGGGCCCCACTGGCATTTGTGCCTGCGAGACCCACATTGGAGCCGCGTGGCGTCACCCGGTCCTGGAGACCTTGGAGAAGGAGGGAGCTGCTGCAGCTCCGCACCAGTCCTGCAGAAATGGAGACTAAGAGCAGCAGGCCCCATTCTCACGGCGATCACGTTCTCTCACACCCTCAACACCACAAGTCCTGGTGCGGGTTTGGAGAGCACCCTCCTCAGTGGCACCCCAGCACTTAATGCAGAGCTCAGGAGAAAGAGGGGAGACCTTAGGAGGTGAAGGCACCTCCCCACTGCTCTGTAGTGTGTGCTCCTGGGGAGCCCTCAGGCCCCAGGACCTACTGCAGGGCAGCCTCACCACACTTGCTAATTGTACAGTTCCTGGGCCACGAGGGCGGGGTCCTTGTCTGACTCTGCTCACCCTTACCAGCCCCAGTCCAGGACCCTGCCTATAGCAGGTGTTCAGAAATATTGTCAGTGGGTGTCAGCAAAGATCACTGTATTTATGGAAGGTCGGTGATGTCACCACTCATGACAAGTCAGTATCATCATTCCCATTTCACAGATGAAGAAACCAAGCTCAGGTAAATTTAAGTTAAGGGACTTGGTAAGTCACAAAACAATGCCTGGGGTGAGCTAGGAGTCCCAGGGCTATCTGTCTGCAGAGTCTTCTGGGACTTGCTCTTACAAAAGGCTCATAGGGGGGCCCTATGCCTTCCTGACCTGTGCCATGAGATTGGGGAACCTACTTCACCTTCCATTTGTCACTCGTCCATCGGAACTTGCAGAACTTGACCTCCACCTATAAGAATAGACTCAGGCCAACACAGACCGATGTGAGTCCAGGGGTGAGGCCAGTCTGCACTCTCCCCGATGTCACACCCCACACCCAAAGCCACCAGTCTCTGGGTGCAGCCACTGGGTTAGAATCTACCATCATGGTGGCACTTCTGTCTCCTTGCAGGACTGGACCTATGGCTGGGCAGCGGCCTAAATGATTTGATGTTTCAGTGCCCCCAGAGACTCACCAACCCTACCACCACCTTGCTCCCACCAGGGCCTTTCCTGACGGTGCCCCTTCTGCTGGGCTTCACAAGAACAGAGGCCTGTTGCAATTTTTTGCCCTCATTTCAGCCTGTTGCAATTTTTTGAGTTAGGGATGGCTGGCACTTTCTCAGAGAGGACACAGGGCTGGGCTCGTTTTCTGAAACTGGCCCTGTTAGGGACCCCGTCAATTCTCCTGGGCACCAGCTGCCAGCCAGGACTCCCCTGTCCAAGGAAGGGCCTCCCATGGGACCGGGCGCCCAAGCTCCCCCTCTCGGGTGCTGGACCTAAAGTGCATATTCCCCCTGCAAGGTCACTGTCAGGCTTGCCCTATAAAGAGGGTTAATTCTGTGTGCAGGCCTGGATCCAAGCCCCAGCCGTGCCAGTCAGTATTCGTCACAAGCCTGGGAAAGTGCCGGACCACCTTTTCCAGATCTCTGACACAGGAGATGATATCTGCCTTTATCAAACGTGGATTCTCTCATTTACTCCCCCAGGACTGACACTGCCTCCATTTTACGGGGGAAGCATCCAAAGTTTAGAGAGGCAGAGCCCCTGCACGCAGTCAGCAGGTGGCAGGAGACAGACGACCCCATGCCTGCCTGCCTGGCACCCACACAGCTATCCTGGCAGCCCTGCTGGTGGAGGCTGCAGGAGGAGGTTTCGCAAAGCACCCACACCCACACGTAAGCTTTCCCATCTGTCCCCAGAAACATTCTGCAAGTATGCTCAGGCCCAACAGCCTTCCTCCTTCCGATTCCAGCCAGCAGGCAGTCTGGCAGACTGGGCCCCAGGGACGGGACTCCCAGCCCCATGCCACTCACAGCTTTGAGAAAAGACAGGGGCCGAATGGGACACAGGGGTCCATATGCCTGCCCTTTGCCCGGGAAGTTCAGAAGAGCAGGAAGGAGAGAAATGTTCATCGAGCATTTTCTATATGTCTGGCAGGTCCCGAAACATGAGAAAATAGAGTGCCCAAGGCCTGGCACGTTTCAAGGGATGAAAGTTTCTTCTCCCCCTTCCTCTCTCCATTTTAAGGACATTCTGACAGGTGGCACAGCGCGGCTCTTAAGAGCCTTGGCTACAAAGTCAGACAGACGTCAGATTTTGGGGTGAGGTGCACGGCCCAGCTCTGTCACTCACAAAATGGGTGACCTTGGGCAGGTTACTTAACAACTCTGCGCTTCTTGTTTGTTAACTGAGGGTTCCAATAGCACCAGCATCACTGGTTGTTGAGAGGACTGAGTTAAAAAACATAGAGTGTTTGGCACGTACCAGGCACATGGCCAGCACACAATAAAAGTTAATTATTGTCTTCCCTGTTGTCAGCACTTTGTCCTGTCACTGACCTGCCCGCCGAGTCCTATTTCCACTGGGTTATTTCTCTTAGTCCCTAAGCTTGTCTGATGTCCATCCCTTTCTAATGGCTGGTCACCCCAAGACTGTCTGCCCTTCTCTCAGTCCCCATTTTTGGGGGAGGTGGCACCCCATACCTTCTCCATCTCCATATTATCTGTGCCTTTTACTTTTACTGCCACTTTAAAACAACACCCGAACCCTGGCTGGTGTAGCTCAGTGTATTGGGTGTGGGCTGTGAACCAAAGGGTTGCCAGTTCAATTCCCAATCAGGACCCAGGCCTGGGTTATGGGCCAGGTCCCCATTTGGGGGCATGTGAGCGGCAACCACACACTGATATTTCTTTCCCTCCCTTTCTCCTTCCCTTCCATGCTCTCTAAAAATACATGGATAAAATCTAAAGATAAAATAAAATAAAACAACTCCTGGGAATTTCTCTTCTGCTTTAATCCACTAAGGACCTCTCCAAAACCAAGGAAGCCCGAGAGCCCATGCATGGCGGGATCAGCACGGCTTCCTGTGATCTGTCCCCCTCTGCCTCCCAGCCCCTCGCCCTTCCGCAGGGCCCTGTGAGTTTTGGTCGATGAAATGAGAGCAGCAGTATGAAGAGGGTCACTTCTGGGATGAAGCAGTGAGAAGCCCCGGGGGGGGGGGGCCCTCGGAATCTCTCCTCCCCTCAGCCTCAAGCACAGAAACTTTCAGGTAAGATGGAGGAGCCGCGAAGTCCAAAGCAGCCTGGCTCACCAAGTGCCCCGGAGGCTGGCACACCGGCGGCAGGCTGGGCGACGGGGACACGTGAACTTGCGCTCAGCGGTCCGGGACTGCCGAACAGCGACCGAGCCCAAGCCACAGACCTCTGCCGCGATCCTGTTTCCGTGTGCACAGCTAGAAGAAAGAATGATGTCCGAAATAATGTTTTAAACAAGTAAATAAATGACATGAGTGCTAGTGTAACTCAAAATGTAATTTATTCCAATAAAATTATTAAAACCCTAATAGGAATAAAAGACCCTGCAGGGAAAAATCGACACAGATGTGGTCCTATGAGTTGGGAAGATGGACTGATGCTGTCAAGTCTGTATATTAATCTAGGGAAATTGTCATGTTTACTAGGTTTTAAGTCCCCAGGAGTTACTGAGACTTTGACAAATAGTGAAACTGTATTGAGAGGGTTGAGTACCGACGCCACAGAGCAGTTCTTCGGGCGCCGGACTGCCCGCCCCTTCCCCCCCCCCACCCCCCCGGCCCCGGTGGCTCGGTTCCTTGGGTGGAGAGGGGACTGGTTAATCTGTCCCCCAGCCTGTGAGCTCCAGGAGCCTGGCCCACCTACCCGCCGAGTCTGCCCCCATCAGGGCAATGAACAGACGCTGGATTAGGTGCCACAAATGAAGGATGAATGAAGGATACGGGGACACGCAGGAGCACGGTGACCGCGGGGCGATGTGGGACCGGCCTCAGTAAGGGCCAGTCCAACCGTGTGTATCAGTGGGTATGACAATAGAAGTGGGAGAGGGCGGTTGGGTGTGGTAGCCTCTGTGTGACAAAGGATGTCGCGGTGGGAGGATGTAAGATAGTGTAGGAGGTGGGGAAACTCCCCAGGCAGGTGACACACCTGACTGCCCCCTGCCAGGCTCCCTGGGTCTTCTGCAGCCACCGGAGAGACGCAGGTGTCTCGCTGGCCACCCACAGGCTTCACACAGTTGTAGCTGCTCACTGGCACGCAGGGTGCCCTGCTGCCCTTTATACTCTCAGCCAGTTCTGCTCCCTGCTCCAGGGGCTGAGTCAGCTTGGGAAGGGCAGGATTACAGACTTAAACCTCTGGGCCCAGAGGAGGCCAGCTGGGCGGGTGGGGTAAGGATCCATCCCAACACTCCTGGGGTTTAAGTGTGGGCTGCTGACCCACATACCCAGGGGCAAGCAGGCCCGAGGTCACCAGCAATGCCAGGTTCATTGTTAAACCCCCACCCACACCTCTACACCCATCCTCCCTTTGGCCACAGATCCTACATTTCTGAGGAACTCAGCTTACTGCCAGGCCCTGGATGGCCCACCAACCCCAGGGGTCCCGCAGCAGGAAAAGCACCGCCCCACCACCCCTCCCCCCACACTGTGCCCTGTGCGGCCCAGGGCCCCGCACACCCACACTCCTCCAGTCCTAAAGCCACCTTCTGATCTAGGTGTCACTATTGATGGGGGAACTCAGGAGTTCAAGATTTTAGCCTTAGCTCTAATCACTTAGCTTAAGTGATTAATGCATGTGGAAAGCTATATTAGGGAGACTGGAATGACTCCAAGGAATTCAGGAGGGAATTGTTGATCAGCAGATAAAGAAATCCTAGGAAAATCGCTGCAAAAAAAAAAAAATAGTGAAACTGTATTAATCAAGACTTTTGGCAAATAAAAGAAATACAACTCAAGCTGAATTTAAGAAGGAAAGGAAGGCCTCGTTGGGCGGCTCAGCTGGTCGGAGCCTGGCCCTGTGCACCCAAAGGTCTCGGGTTAGATCCCCGGTCAGGGAACAAGGGGGTGGGGGGCGGAGAGGGGGGCTACCAATCTGTGTTTCTGTCTGCCCCCGCCCCCGCCTCCTCCTCTCTCTCTAAAATCAATAAATATATCCTAGGGTGAGGATTTTTTAAAATACTTAAAAGGAAGAAAAGGAATATTTATATTTCAAAAGTGTAACGTCAAATCTGAGGTATGGCTGGATCCAGGGACTCAAGGTATCAACCCTCGTTTTCACTCTCTTTTTTTCTCAAAGACTTTATTTATTTGTATTTACAGAGAAGGGAAGGGAGGGAAAAAGAGAAGGAGAGAAATGATTGATGTGTGAGAGAAACGATGGGTTGCCTCTCACGTGTTCCCAACCTGGCCCAGGCATCTGCCCTGATGGGGAATTGAACTGGCGACTTTTGGGTTTGCTAGACAATGTCCAGCCCACTGAGCCACACCAAGGGGGTGTGTGTGTGTGTCTCCTTCCCTCTCTCTCTCTGCTCCTCCCCCTCCATGTGGGACCAGGGGTGACCCCAGTAGCCCCTGACTTCCTCCAGGGAAGCAAGCACTGCACAAGGTGTCTGTCCCAACTAAGAACCACTTGGGGAAGCAGGGTGGTCAAAGAGAGGGTCTTCTGATCAGCCCAACTTGGATTATGTGCTCATTCCTGGGCCAATCACTTTTGACCAGGGAGATAAAATACTATGATTGATCATGACTCAACCATGTGCCCACCCATACGTCTGCAGGGAGGCAGAAGCAACTCCACCCAAAGCATGTGGGTTCTTCACAGGAAAGAAGTGTTTTCTTACCAAAATAAGGAAAGGGTTGCTGAGCAGGCAAAGCAATATATGTTCACTACAGACATACAACTAAAAAATTAAGCAAACAGCAATACCAAAGGGAGGAAATTGAAAAAATTACACATACACACACACACACACACACACACACACACACACACACACATAGATGGGCTCAACTCTACCAAATTTAAAAATTTTTAAACATAACAGAAGGGTAATTATAACACCACATGACATCAAGTTAAGGCAGAAATAATGAACTACTGACACAAAACTGATATTTCTAAAATAGGATCAAGCAAACATAAGAATTCAATATATAAGGTGCTAAGAGTAACACAATACTCTTCAATATTTATTCTTTTATCAAATGAATTTGTTCTACAAAATAACAATAAATGTCTCTGTAAGAGAATAACAATATAAGAGAAAGAATATAGATGCATATCTTCTACATACACAGAACACATTGCAAATGAAAGTTAAATATTTTTAAACTATAAAAATAAGAACATAGAATAGAATTTAACGCTATCTATGATAAATTAAACTTCTGTCAGCAAAACTGAATGCATTTGAGTAACCAAAAATAAAAATGTTATGTACATGAGGTATGAAAAAGCAAATTAAACATAATCAAGAGCTTGATCTCAAAACAAATTCAAATCAAAGCGCATTCTAGAAAAACACCTGACCCAGTACTCTTCAAAGTATCAAGGTTATAAGAGACAAGGACTGAGGAACTGTGCCAACTGGAGGACATATGGGACACTTACCTGCAGTGTAAGTGTTTTCCCAACACTGGTTGGGAAAAAAAAAACATTATTGGGAAAAGAAGCAAAACCCATTGTGCAGTACATGGCTACCTCCGCAGGACTTCAAACCCTACTCATACCAAAGACAAGACTGGCCCTTGCCCCGGCTGGTATGTCTCAGTGGATTGAGCATCAGCCTGTGGACCAAAGGCTTGCTGGTTTGATTCCCAGTCAGGGCATATGCCTGAGTTGCGTCCAGGTCCCCAGCAGGGGACATGTGACAGGCAACCACATGTTGATGTTTCCCTATCTTTCTCCTTCCCTTCCCCTCTGTCTAAATAAATAAATAAATAAATAAATAAATAAATAAATAAAATATTTTTTAAAAAGACTGGCCCTTGATAGCTCCTGGGAGGTAACATCTAAACTCTTGGAATATGCTATCAGTTTGACCTCAGCAGGGGCTCAAGATGAATAACTAAGCTCAGTCACATCAGCATGCCAGGTCTCCATGACTGATGCCTGATAGCTCTGGACACCAAGCCCGGGAGAGCTTCCCTGGTTACTAGTGCCTTGTGGGTGTCACACGGGGAGCGTTAAATGCTGTCCACACAACTCCACTGGGAGAGTGTGACTGGAAGCTTGTGCCTGGTCTCTCCTGGACTCCATCCTACATGCCGTTTTCCTCTGCTGATTTTAATTTATATCCTTTTTCAGTAATGAACCATAACCATGAGAATAACTTTCCTGAGTTCTACAAGTCCTTTAGCAAATCACTGAAACTGGGATTGATCTTGGGAACCTTCTGACACATGCAAATAATTTGTGAAGATTAGTTAATAGTACTGATGGTATCAGTGCTCATTTCTTGGCTTCAATAACTGCATTGTGGTTATATAAGATGTTAACATTGGAGGGAGCTGCATGAAAGTATACAGAAATTCTGTACTATTTTTTGCAACTTTCTGAAAGTCTCAAGATATTTCAAAAAAAACCTTAAGACAAAGAATATAAAATGATATATGTGAAATCTGGGTGTTAGGTACATGTGGTCTGATTACATTGTTCTTTCACTTTTTGTACAGGTTTGAAACTTTTTATTAAAAAAAAAAACTTTTTAACTAGAGAATTCTATAGGCTGGGGCAACAAATTGAAATTGATCTGTAGGGGACCGGTTTGTCTTGGTTTGGCAAACGTGACTTGGCTCTGTATGGAAAACCTACAGAAGTGAAGTGGTAGGCAGGAGCCAGACCTTCAAACCAAGCTTTCCCGTAGGAATCAGGCCTAGAAAATGCATACAGATTGTTATGGCTTGCTCTTGCTAAACTCCAAATGTGTCTAAAACAACAAATGTATATCGTCTATCTTCAAGGTCATTTCCAAAGCCTGTGTGAATTTACGCAAGGACAGAGCTAATCGGCTCATTGCCATTCCCCTCTACATGTTTTTTCATTTCCTTGATTGTACCTAAAATGTAGCAATAATATTCTATGTAATAGGTAATAAATCTTTCTCTGATGTAAGACCCAAGGAAAACAATAAAAGCCTGTCTAGGCAAGGATCGAGACACTCTCCCCTTGAGAGAGGAGCCGTGCCTGTTCCCTTTTTCTCCACAGGATTGTTGTCGCCTGTGTGTTTATTCTCTTCATCAGTCACAACAGGCAGACTCTGCTAGACAGAGTCCACCACATCTGGTGTCCACACAGGGATGCAAAGGCTATCAGTCGCTGTGGTCAACACACCAACGTGGGTGGAACGCGTGCAACAGCCCAGGTAAAGGCCGATGACCCCGAATGCTTTTCAGAAGGCGTAGGGTATGTTGTATTTTAGGGAAAGAGGGTATCTTTCCAAGGTCGCCCCCTCTTGCAACCACTCTCTTTAGTAAGCAGAAGCCTTGCTCTCTCTCTCTCTGGCAATGACTGTACCCCGCGGGCACAGGTCCAGCATTTAAAAGCCATAAGGGTGCTCACAGCAACAAAGATACTAGTGACAGGATGAGTTGGAAGTGGACCAGGAAAGAACACTAGGTTTCCTGCCAACTGCAAGCAAAAGTCCAGGCAATGAGATGCACACTGTAAAAAAGGACACTCACAAGCCCATCCTTGCAGCACAATCCCCAATCAGGCTTTAGGCTTGGGAGAGAGAGCAATGAATTTTCCTCTCAATTAGCTTTTTTTTACAAGTGACTCTGCGAATTCTTTCTTTAAAAGCTGCTTTTTTCAGCCCTTTTGATTCTGCCTTTTCCCTCTGCCTGCCTGTAAACAGAAAAGCAGATAGTAAATGAGTGTTTCAGTTTCAACCAGACTCCGAAGATTGCTTTGAGAACTTAGAGTTAGTTAACAGGGTTGTTTATGAGTGTCTCAGGTTCTTGCTGAGGCGCCAAAGATAAGAGGCATTCCTCCTTCCAGCTGGAGATCTCAGGTGTTCCTACGTGAGTAGGCTCCTTGTGGGGTGTCTAGGGTCAATCCCTGAGATGTACAGAGGCCTCATAGGGAATTCCAATCACAGTAATTTAACTCCCGGCTAAGTCAGGGAGCATGATATAAAGGTTGGTCACCTGGCGCTTTGAGCCCCCCACCTCGCAGTCTTAGACATGGGAAAAACCTGAAACCCATAAGTGGGGTTAGGGTATCCTGGATACCAGGAAGCTCTCCCTGATGGTTTTCACCAACAATACATGTTTGACCCACTACACTATACTCCCCAATAGCTAGTGAGTTAAGGTTTAGAATGGGCTACAGAATCTGAAACAGCGGAGGTCGAAAGTAAAAAAGAAACCTTTTAACAATAAGAATGGGTTCTTTAAAGAACAAGAGCAATGTTTTATGCTAATTTAGCATTTTTTTAAGCTGCTAAATATCTCCCTGATAAGGGATCTTTAGACTTATTTATTTAGGAAAAGTTGGGCAAAAATTGAAACAGCACCAGGTAGTGTGAGATAACAGCTAGTGTCTCACTCTTTTAGAGGATTTAATTTGAAAATACTGGTTTGCTTGAATTTTATTTTTGTTTCTGTTTTAAAAGTAACATGTCAGTCTCAAAATGTTTTAGTAAATAGAATGAGATCTCTAATATTGTTACATCATAAAGATTCTACTCAGAAAGAATTTAAATTGATTATTAAAAAAAAAGAAAAAGATCTCACTTCCATCAGATAGTAAAAAATGCAGGAATGAAAACAATGAGAAAATGTGTCTTTTAATCATTCTGAATCCTCTTTCTGAAGCCCCAAGGACTGTTTCAGTCCTGGGAACAAGCTACGTTGAGCTTAGCATCTTCCCTCCCTCTTCTTCAAACTCCCTAAAAATTTTCAAGGGCACCAGATAATGAGACAGCTCACTTTTGAGCACATTGCAAGAATGCAGTAACCACCAAAAATAAAAAATAAAATAAAAAGTAAATGCATTTGCCAGCAGAGAAAAACTGTTTCTAAAAGTTATGAATGTGCTCATAAATTTGTCAATCTAAAGCATGCTATAAGTGGGATAGGAGGTGTGATGTGTTAAAGAAATATTAAGAATCCTCCTTGTTTATGTTTTGCCATGACCTTTTATTGCAAAAATAAAATAAAAGTATACTGTCTCCCAGGGAGAACTAGCCCTTCTCCATGGAAGACTAAGTATTATTTTTTACCTCAGTACCTGTAAACACTGATCATTTCCTTGAGAAAGAACTGGCTATTCTCCCAGAAAGAACGGTTAGTCAATTGAGTCACAAAAGGCCCTTGGCACATGACCATTTTTGTCTAAAACATTTTGGAGCAGAACGCCCCTCATACTCCCCATTTTCCTTGCAAACTCTAAACCTAAAGAACTACCAAGTCCTGAAAACAAGACAGTTAACTTGCTGCTTTAACTCATTGCAGCTTACAAAAACAGCAAAGGGCTTGTCTTTCCAAGTAGAGAAAAAAAATGGCACTTCTAAAACTGAGGCTATTTTTCAGCTGACTGCCCACTACCTACTGCAAACTGGAAAGCCAAAGGTTAAAGGCTTAAAGGAGCCCTTCCAGAAGGGCAAAAATCAGAACCCCCCCCCCCGAAGCTGAACAGAAAAAGTAATAGAAAAAGTTAAAAGACTGTTTATTTATCATTGCCAAGCTAAGCAAATTATTAAAGAATGCCTTGACTGCCAAGCCCTTACTAAGACATCTCCATCCAAGGGAGTTAACCCTTGAGGACTAAGTTCTCAGATGATTTGGCAAACAGATATCAGTCATCACGCTCCCTTTGGAAAATTCAAATACATTCATATTTCTATTGATACTTACTCTAGTACCCTATATGCATATGCTTTATCAGGAGAATCTGCTAAAAATATACAAGCCCATTGGCTTGAAGCCTTCAGTCATTTAGGTCAGCCTCAGCAAATAAAATCTGATAATGGCCCAGGATATCTTGCCCACTCTACTCAAGCCTTCCTTGAGAGTTAGAATATTCAACATAAAACAGGAATACCTTACAATCTAACCAGTCAAGCAATTGTTGAATGGGTCCATCATACCTTTAAAAATCTTCTTAAAAAACAAAAAAGGGGGAGTCAGGAGTCTACCTCCCAAAATTTGATTATGTTAGCTATGTTTACCTATAATTTTCTAAACTGTGATGAATCACTCTGTACTCCAACTGAGAAACATTTTCAGAAGAAAGAACCAAAGTCATCTTATCTTCAGGTTCTATACAGAGATCTGCTGGGAGATGGTACTTGACAGGGTCCTGTAGATCTCTTAACATAGGGAAGAGGGTATGTATGTGTTTCCATCCCTAAAGGTCCTGTCTGGCTTCCAGCTAAAAGGGTGAAGCCTTATTATGAACCAAAAAGACATCAGCTCTGCTACCTGGAAATAAAAACTGATCAGCTAACAAACCAGATAGCCCATAGAAGAAAACAAGCACTGAATTCCAGTGCCAAGGAATAGTTTATGTTGCTAAGTTTTTACTAGTTTATTTTTCTGTTCTTATTAACATTTTGTGTTTTCCTTTAAGTGAGTGACTTCATGCTGCAAGCAAAGAGCAATACAGTAAGTACTATCAGCTTTCCATAGTAACTATAATTGGCCTGCCTATCCAGAAGAGGATTTATCACTCTCAATCCCCCTCTAGTTCCTCCTTACACTTTACACAAAAGCCTCTATCAGGATGGCCCTCTAAAACAAGATTGGGTCAGTTTGTACCTCTCACCCTTAATTGTTTTTGGAAACTCCAGGGACAGCTCAAGTCTTTTATAATAAGTCAACAAAAATTGATTCTCTGACTGTGCCTGCAAGCTACATATATGCCAGCTGTGTTACTCATCTCAATATTACTCAGTTAAGCCTCACTACAGTTTATATAGTTAGAAGACAAACTCAAATATGGGTGCCTGTTAATGTAACCAGAGAATGGGAATATCCCAATGACATAGTGCTTAACAATGTGCTGGCCTCTTTTAAGAGTCCAATGGTTTGTTGGCACTTTAATTGCACTTATTGTCTCTGTTATAGTTGTCTCAGCTACTGCAGCCATGACAACTGCTGCCTTATTGGGTCAGTTCAAACTGTTAATGTTCTCGTAATCAGCTCCACTTTAGAAATGCTTCAACAGGCCCAGATTGATCAAGAAATCCTGACTCAGCTTTCTGCAGTGAAATCAGTACTCAACTGGATCAGTGAATGCCAGGATGCACTAGTGACCCGTCAGCAGCTGACCTGTGATCCTGGTTTCTCCAAACTGTGTGTCACCCCATTACAATGGAACTCCAGCCAATACTCCTGGAGTGATATTCAACATCACCTAAGAGGAGTCTTTTCTACTAATTTAAAAAGACAAATCAATAACTTGCAACTGGAGTTATACCAACAGTTGCAGGACATTCAACACTTAACTAATCAGGAAATTCTTCAAACCCTTAATGATAATCTCCCTCGTTAAACCTGGTTTAATGGACTCAACCTAAGATAGTAGGTCACTGGAGCTGCTGATCATTTACTGATTTTAATAATGTTTCATATATTACGATGCATTTACAAATTATTTGCCCAGGGTCGCAAAAGAGACCAGCAAGTAGCAAGTCTTGGGGGATGCGTCACCACAACAGCCTTAACAAAAAGAAAAGAAAAGGGGGACTTGTAGGGGACCGGTTTGTCTTGGCCTGGCAAATGTGACTCAGCTCTGTATGGAAAACCTACAGAAGTGAAGTGGTAGGCAGGAGCCAGACCTTCAAACCAAGCTTTCCTGTAGGAATCAGGCCTAGAAAATGCATACAGATTGTTATGGCTTGCTCTTGCTAAACTCCAAATGTGTCTAAAACAACAAATGTATATCGTCTATCTTCAAGGTAATTTTCAAAGCCTGTGTGAATTTACGCAAGGACAGAGCTAATCGGCTCATTGCCATTCCCCTCTACATGTTTTTTCATTTCCTTGATTGTACCTAAAATGTAGCAATAATATTCTATGTGATAGATAATAAATTTTTCTCTGATATAAGACCCAAGGAAAACAATAAAAGCCTGTCTAGACAAGGGTCGGGGCGCTCCCCTCTTGAGAGAGTGGCCGAGGCATCGTAGGCACTCTCCCCTTGAGAGAGGAGCCGTGCCTGTTCCCTTTTTCTCCACAGGATTGTTGTCACCTGTGCATTTATTCTCTTCATCAGCCACAACAGGCAGACTCTGCTGGACAGAGTCCGCCACGCTGATCACATCCAAAACATAAAAACCAGGGTCAGCTCAAAAGTTGACGAAGAAACTGTTTAAACACAAAATTTACCAAGTATTAAGAGACCATCGATACTTTTCAAAATAATTTTTTATTTTTAATTAGAGTGGACATACAATATTACATTAGTTACAGGTGTATGATCCAGTGATTAGACATTTATAGGACTTATGGAGTGATCACCCCGGCCAAACTGGTGCCCCTCCGACACCACACGGAGCTGTCACAGCACTACTGTCTGCATTCCCTGTGCTGTACCCGACCGGTCTCTGACTGCCAGTGTGTGCTTCTTAATCCCTTGACTTTGTTCACCTCTCTCCCCGACTCTACTGCAATCTGGCATCAAAATGGTCTCTGTAGTTAAGAGCCTTTTCTATTCTGCTTATTTTGTTTTTCAGATTTCGCATGTAAGTGAAATCGTTTGGCGTTTGTCTTTCTCTGTCTGACTCATTTCACCCAGCACAATGCCCTCTGCATCCATCCATATTGTTGCAGATGGCAAGATTTTATTCTGTTTTAAGGCAGAGTCATATTCCATCGTATATAAGCGCCACTTCTTTATACAGTCATCTGTTTATAGACACTTAGGCTGCTTCTATACCTTGGCTATTGTAAATACGCTACAATGAACATATGGCTCTATATGTCTTTTCAGTTTGGTGTCTTGGGCTTCTTCAAATGAATACTCAAAAGTGGAATTGCTGGGTCCTTCTTTTCTCTTATTGTAGCCATTGTTTTAAAGTCTATTTTGCCTGATATAAGTGTTGCTACCTCTATTTTGTTTCATTTCCATTTTCATGAAATATCTTTTTCTAGCCCTTTGTTTTCGTCTGTGTGTGTCTTTTGATCTGAAGTCAGGCTTTTATGGGCAGCGTATATAAGGGTCCTCTTTCCTTATTCATTCAGCCTCCTTATATCTTTTGACAGGAGCGTTTAATCATCGGCATTTAAATGAACTGTTGATAGATGTGTATTTAGTGCCATTTTATTATTCATATTTTTTTCTTATTCTCCTTAATGAAGACCCTTTAATATTTCCTGTAATACTGGTTTGGTGTGATGAACTTCTCGTGTGGGAAGCTGTTTATCTGTCCTCTGATTCAACTTTGCTAGGTAGAATATCTTGATTACAGGTCCTTGCTTTTCAGCACTTTGAATATTTCATGCCAATCCCTTCTGGCCTGATAAGTTTCTGTTGAGAAATTGGTCTTATGGGAGTTCCCTTGTAGGTATCTAACTGCTTTTCTCTTGCTGCTTTTAAGATGTACTCTTTGTCTTTACCCTTTGTCATTTTAATTATAATGTGTCTTGATGTGGGTAAAAGGCCATCAAGATCTTAATCTCAAGATAATCAAGATGTGAAAACTATGACAGAGAGAAATTAAGCAATTGCCTACAGGCAGTGATAGCTCAAGCCCTTGGCAGAGGCCAGGTTGGAACCCAGAACTTCCCCCTCCAAACAGGAGGGTCAAGGGGTCAAGGCCACCTTCACTGAACACTGTTCACCACCTTGTGTACAGCCACTGCCAACAGCAATAGGGGACCAGGGGCCCAGGTCCCCAGTCCCAATAGGGCCTGCTGAGTGATGTCTCAAAAGTTGAGCCCTGCTTCTTTCTGAAAACACAAGTTAGATGCTGCCTTGGGGACACTGGGGAGCTGTTGGGCCTTGTACTGAGTGAGCACTCCAAACCACAGATGGTGAGGCTGAGACCCAGGAGAGGAGGGCACCTACCCGAGTCACCACATCTTAGAAGTCCTGGCAGGACAGCAGCTCCAGGCCCCTTGACTTCTTTCTCAGCCTTGCACAAATGAATGAAATGTCAATCTTTATTGCCAGGAGGCCTGGCTCAAATTGCAGCTCTATGATCTATCTACTGTGTAAAACCAGGCGAGTAACACGCCTCTCCAAGTTTGTTCCCTCTGGTGCAAAACTGGGAGATGTGGCCTACTTTCCAGGGTTGTTATGCAGTGTCATTGAGGAACCTATAAATATCCTGCCCCACTCCCCAAAATCCGGTTCCCTCTGGGTCCCACCCCAAGCAGTGCTCAATGTATTTGAAGATGGTCCTAAAATATTTGTCCAGAGAACATTGGTTAGGGCCGTAAGAATAGTAATGGGAAAAGCCAAATTTTAGAGCAAAAACATGGGGAGAGAGGACACACATTCACCTAACAGAGCAATCCTTTCACGAAAAGAAGCCTTTTACATTCCTGGGGCATGAGCTTGAATTCCTGAATGGCTCGGGGTGGCACAAATCATCAGGAAAGATGAGGAGAGGCAGCAGGAAGAGCAGGCTTACTGCAGAAACGCAGATGGGGACACAGCTTGTTCATACAAGTAGTTCCAAGGAATTCAGCTTTGAGACTGGAGGGCCGGGTCTGATGTTGGGGTATGAAAACGTGTACAAATAGGTTGGGCACACACACACACACACACACAAACCCAACTTTAAAAAAGTGTCAAAGCCCCAGAGATGCCCTCTGGGGAATCCTGCTGGCTCCTGCCAATTGTTTATTCATTCGTCCACCAAGGATTTGCTGCGTTACCTTCTTTGGGCCAGGCCCTGAGCTGGGGCTGGGACCGCGAATGCATTGGTGACCAAGAGCAACCCAGTCTTTGCTTTCATTTGTGATTTAAACAAAAAACGATAGTCACAAAGTAGCCACCAACATAGGGAGGGTACCAAGGTCACTCTTTCTAGGACCACTTTTGACACCAAATTTGTGGTTTTCCACACCAACAACGAATTCTCCAATTCTTTGACACCAACTGGGTGTGGAACAACTCTATTCAATTTGATTCAATTCTAACACTAATGCTTGGGGTTAATGAAGACCTTGTAGTTTAGGGCAAGGTTTTTCAGCTCAAAAAGTTATGAATTCACTATAAGTGGTTGTGAGTATCCTATCTAGGTTTTCCTGCTCATTCCCACTGTGATTATCTGTCTCCCCAGCCGCCCCCAACCCCAGCCCAGAAACTTCCCAAGGGAACAGTTTAGTTTAGTTTAGTTTTGCTTCCTACTATACGTACCCCCGTGTGTGGGTCATTGTGGACTCAAAATATATATATCGACACGTAAACAAATTGATGCATCCCGTACCACCTAAGGGCTCACACCCCAGCCCATAGATATCACCAGCAGACTGTCCCAGCAACAGAAGTGCCACCATTAAACATCGCTCCTGGGAATTAAGAATTCTCTTATGGGGAACCAAGAAAGCTGTAATAGTTTCAAATTACAAATGCTTGGGGCTTTACCATTTACCAAGAGCTTTTCTTCATAAACTGCAAGTTACAGATAAAAGGAGGGGACCTTGGAGAGAGGGGCAGTAACCTAGTCACACCTTCAGGATTTGAACCGAGGTCTCTGGACTCGGGCTGGGGGCTGTGGGGTTTCTTCATGCCGCGTCCAAGTGTGTGTATTCTGCAGGGCCCAGGCTCTGTGGGGCAGGGCCAAGCAGAGGAAGACCAAGGTGGAGCAGCTGGCACTCACGGAGCTGCCTCCACAGCTTCATGCTAAGCCATCTAGCCAGCTTCTACTTTTTTTTTTGATTGATACAGGAACTTTTTATTGTAAATAACAATATTTACATTGCCACCTTTATTTACTCCGCTGTGCATATGACATAGTATCAGTTGGTCTAATCATTTCCTTCGTGGAATGTTTTTCTTTTCTTTAACCAGTACAAAATCCACTTTAGGGTCAGGCATTGCATGCAATTGTCGCATTGTTTTAATCTTCTTTTTTTTTTTTCAATTAATTAATTTATTTTTTAAATTATTTTTCAGCTACAGTTTTCTGTCTTTTACTCCCTTCCCAGCCCACCCCCGCCCCGTACCCCCCACCTCCCTCCCCTTTCCTCCCCCCTTAGTTGCTGTCCATGTGTCCTTTATACTTGTTCCTATAAATCCTTCCCCTTTCCCCCTGAAATTCCCTCCCCTCTCCCCTCTGGTCACTGTCTCCTTGTTCTCTATTTCAGTGTCCTTGTTTTTATTCTGCTTGCTTGTTTGTTTTGTTGTTTAGCTTCCTGTTAGCAGTGAGATCGTATGATATTTGTCTTTCACCGCCTGGCTTATTTCACTCAGCATAATGCTTTCCAGTTCCATCCATGCTGTTGCAAAGGGTAGGAGCTCCTTCTTTCTTTCTGCTGCATAGAATTCCATTGTGTATATGTACCATAATTTTTTTGATCCTTTCATTTACTGACGGGCACCTGGGTTGCTTCCAGCTCTTGGCTATTGTAAATTGTGCTGCAATGAACATTGGGGTGCATCGGTTCTTTTGGATTGGTGTTTTAGGGTTCTTAGGATATAGTGCCAGCAATGGAATTGCTTCTTCTTCATAGCAATCCCCCCAGGGCAGCCCCAGGGCTGGGCACTGTTGCGGTCACACCCACTGGAGGGAGACCTGGGGACAGGAGAGAACAGTCAGTGAGCTCAGCTGGGGACTGCTGAGAGCTGAGACAGCTGGGCAGTTCCTCCGTTCAAGGGGAGGAGAAAGGGACTGGGCCACCCACAGGAAACCGAGGAGGACAGCTGGGAGGCCGGGCCAGGCCAGGTCTGCAGTGCAGACACAGGACAGAGGTGAGTCAGGGAATCCGGGTTGAGGGGGGGTCACTAACCAGATCACCTAAGAAGTCCTTCCCCGTGGCTGCCAGTGACTCAGAGTCTGCTTTCTTTCACTAGACACTTATCTACTAGATACCACCTTTAGGCCTAAGTGTTAGAGCCACGGCATGAAGGTGACAAAGATCCCTGCCCTCTGGAGTTCACCTTTTAGTAGGGAGAGACGGCAATAAACAAAAACATGATAACGGACTAAACTGTATGGTAGGACGAGGCAAAAGGAAAAAGTCGAGAAGAGCAGGGGTGTTTGGGAATGCTGGGGTAGGAGTCTTGAACTTTTAAACAGGGTGGTGGGGGTGGGCTCCCTGAGAAGGTGACTGATCAAAGACTTGAAAGAGGCCATTGAGAAGCTGAGGACATCAGGGAAACAGTGTTTCAGACTAAGCGTTTCCAGGGACAGGACAGCCCTGGCAGAGGCTGCAGGTGAGGGCTGGACTCCTGAGTGTTCACTGCAGTTGGAAGCAGCAGCAGTTGGAGAAGAGGGAGCAGGAGGCAGAGAAGAGGTGGAGCAGGAAGAGAGGAGAAGGGCTAGGTGGCCTCGCAGGAATCCAGGGGGCCCCACGGACGTGCCAGGCCCCTCATCAGCATCCCCACGGCCCAGCTCCCTCCCCGCAGGGGCACCGGTTTGGAAGCCTGCTGATGAATGTGGGACTGTCGAGACCTCACAACAGCAGTGTGGAACTCATTTTCACCTCACCAAGGGCCACATCAGCCTTGCAGTAGCCTTCAAAGGGCCAAATATAATTTTAGGACTATATGAATGTCACCACTCCTTAACTAAGGGCAAGGAGGTCTACATTCAGCCCTTTGAAGGCAACCACGAGGCTGATGTGGCTCCCGATGACAATGAGTTTGACACCCCTGCCTTAAAAGTCTCCTCCCTTCCTGCCCTCTCCATAAACCTGTCCTCATGATAACAGCGGTGTATCTGCAGGTGAAAAAGAATGGGAATCCAAGCAGTGGCTGCCTGCTGAAAGGATTTAGTGCCTCCTCTGAGGTAAGCTCTCAGGACCCAAGAAGCAGCAGAGCCACTCGGGCTCGCATGGCCTTGGGGGAGGGATGTTTGAGTCAATAAGAAACCCTTCCTTGTCCACTCCAATAGCACCGCGCGGGAGCCCTGAAGGGCGCCGCGGTCAGGAAGGTTTCTTAGAGGCAGGGTCCCTGGAGGCTGGGGCCGAGCAGGAACAGGAGGGGACAGAGCAGAGGGAAAGCGTGGGAGTAAAGGACAAGCATGAGCTCCGTGCCACAGAGGGGGAGGGAAGGGGCTGGGGACTCGAGGAGCAAATTCCAAGCAAGGGAGGAAAACAATTAGTTTAAAAGTCCACTGGGCGCCCTGGCCGGTGTGGCTCAGTGGATTGAGCACAGCCTGTGAACCAAAGGATCACAGTCCGATTCCCAGTCAGGGCACATGCCTGGGTTGCAGGCCAGTTCCCAGCGAGGGACACATGAGAGGCAACCGTACATCGATATTCTCTCCCTCTCTCCTACCCTTCTTCTCTTCTTCCCTTCCCCTCTAAAGATCAATAAATAATTTAAAAATAAATAAATAAAATAAAAGTCCACTGGACAGCTGGAAGAACGGACCAGAGAGACACTGAGGCCAGGTAACAGACGATGGCTGCAGCCCCAGGGATGGAAGGAGCAGATGGATTTGAGAGGCTGAGAAGTAGAACACATTGCACCCAGTAGCTGCCTCACTGTGGGGAAGGCCAGGGGTTCCCTGTGGAGGATGCAGGGTCCACCTTGGCTGTGAGGGACACACAGAGAGGCCAGAAGCAAGCTGCCTCCCCTTAGCTCCACAGTCCCCCTCCAGGCTCACAGAAATGGGCAAATAAGCCCAGGACTTAGGGGACCAGGGGGCTGGGACCCCAGGTTCCCTCACTCAGCCCCCAAGGCAGGGCTATATCGTGGACAGAGCATGTGCTTTGTGACCAGACCTCATCCAGTGTCTGGCCACCTACAGATAGGCAGCTAGAGGCTACATAATTAATCTCCCTAAGATTAATTTTCTTCAAATGTGACCGTCTTTGACTTTTTATGAGGATCTCCCCAGACAATGCTTGCAACACAAGCTGCATTGGGGAGAGCATGAGTTCTGTGATCTGTTGCTGTCCAAATCTTGGCCAACACGTACTGAACTACCATTTATCAAGCAATTTTGCACAGGACACAAAACAAGGTCAGGTATACAGTTCAGCGCCCAAAGGGAGGAGGGTGGGGGTGGAGCGGCAGTGAGTATTGAAGAGGAGTTGCTTTCCTCCACCGAGCAGCCCCCGGCTGACACTCAGCCCTGGGCAGTTCCTCCTGCACACAGGCTCTGAACACCACCGTGGCTCAGAGCAGCCGGGCCAGAAGTACAGCAGCCCCCCATTATCCGCGGGGTGTCTGTTCCATGGCCTCTGTGGATGCCCAGAACCGCCAATGATGCTGAACCCTATATACACTGAGTTTTCCTGTGCATACCTATAATCAAGTTTAATTTATAAATTAGGCACAATAAAAGATTAACAGTGACAATGAATTATAAAATACAACAATTATAACAATATATTGTAATAAAAGTTTCATGAATGTGGTCTTTCAAAATCTTATTGTACTGTATTCACCTTTTCATGTAAAAATAAAGCACTTTACAGTTTCTCTTTGGCATGTCCGAATTGCTGGCACCACTGCTCTTGTGCTTTGGGGCTATTGTTAAGTAAACAAGGGTGACTCGACTACGAGCTCCGGGATGCCGACAGCCCATCGAGTAACCAAGACTGCTACCATGTGGCTAATGGGGCGGTGATGTGCGCAAAGGGATGCTTCACATCTTGGGTAGAGTGGAGCTGAACTCGAGAGATGTCATCGTGCTACGCAGAATGTTCCACAATTGTTCATTACTGCAATGTTTCATTTAATACTTTTAGATCACGCTTTACCTTGGATAACTACTATCAAAAGCAAAACCTCAGATTAGGGAAAGCCACTGTATCTCTTAGACAGCAGGCAGACGCAGGCTAGAATGGGCAGCCCAGTGCACCGAGTATCGATGGGGGATCCCTGGAGCAGGAAAGTGCACCCGGACATAGAGAGTGAGAGGCGCCAGCAGTCCTTCGATGTAGAAAGACTCACCAACATCCTGGACGGCGGTGCCCAGAACACGGACCTCCGGAGGAAAGTCGGTAAGAGGAGAATGGGGGAAAGGGCGTCTGCCTCCTTTAAATAGCAAGGTTTATTCTCAAAATTCGGCTGTAACAGACTCATTTCTCTGAACTCTCAGGCATCTTTAACATGCCAATATTAAGCCCATCTGAGGGATAGAGGAGTCCTGGGCAGCAGATGACCAAACCAGGATGTCGGTGTTTGTCCGCCCACTGCATAGCTCAGTAAACCTTGGACAAGTCTCTTTCCCAGCTCTGGGCCTCAGTCATCTCATCTGTCAAATGACAGTAGTATGACTTGCTTTCCACAACCATGAGGCAAGTGGGTGGAAAAATTTGAAGGTAACAAGAACCTCACTCAGGTCCCTGAGCGTACTGTTGTCTATTCCTGGCAGAGAGCATTATCCACAGTGACCCAGTGTTTAATCTGAAGGATAACTATTTCATGAACCGGTATGAGCGTTACGAAGCAGCCGTTAAGAGGACATTCCACATCCAGATGATAGTACAGCGCCTGGGCTGGTTGGAACAGAGTCGTGAACTTCATTATGCTATAAGGTGCTCACTCCAAGGGCAGCCCCACCAGAGAGGAATTCACCCGGGATTACTCAGAGCCCCCAACCCCATGAGCTATCTTCCCCAACAAAGGCAGTACTTATTGGGAAAGCAGGACATGAGGTGCCCCTCCCCTCGTGCACCCTGCTTGGGTGGGCTGCTCAACCTGAGACTGTTGAGACCCTGAGACCCTGGCTCTGATGGGCTGCTCAACCACAGCACCTTTCCCCCACAGAGCCGTTTCTGGAAACTTGGGCTTAAGTATACAATACATCTTCCTGAAAGCCGTCAGGAGCCTGGGCTCGGAGGAGCAGATAGCCAAATGGGCCCCGCTCAGCCACACGTTCCAGATCATCCCAACATACGCCCAGACGGAACTGGGACACGGTAAGCCAGAGCTGCTGCCTGTGGCGCACGATGCCGGGGCCCATTCAGGTCTCAGTTGTCACAGATTAGTATGTTGAATGTGGAAACGTTAGTGCAGATGGCAGACAAGGGTCTGGAGGAAGGGGTGGTGTCCTTTTCTAATTCATACAAACAATGTATGAGCTCACGGTGGGACAAGTCTTTCCTTCTGGAAAAGTCAGCAACCATTCCTGGTCTCCCACGCAGCCCACGGGTAAAAGGAGAGCAATCCCTTTTAGTACAGCTGTGAGGTACCCCGAGTGACACTGGGCTGCAGCCTGAGAGTTCCAAGCCCTCCTGGACACTGCTCCCCAGGTGAGAATCCCACCCTGGCCTGATATCTAACTCCCCTCCTTAATTCCAAGGGACGTATCTTCAGGGACTGGAGACTGAAGCCACCTACAGTGCAGACACCCAGGAGTTTGTGGTGCATAGCCCCACAATAACTGCCACCAAATGGTGGCCGGGCGACCGTGAGTACCCATTTATCACCCAGCCCCATCTGTCCCCAAGGAGAACAAAGCAGGATGGCAGAGCATCACTGACTGATGTTCGACAGACCTCAGATTGATTCCTTGCTCTAGGTTAGTGACCTTGGACAAGTCAATTAACCTCTCTGAGCCGCAGGTTCTTAGTCTGTAAAATAGGTAGGCTATGAAGAATTTTATCAGTGAGTGGCTGAGAGGCCCCAAGGGAACTTCGAAGTAGCTGAGGAAATTGACCCAACCTTTGAGGGGTGAGGGCCAAAGCCCCTCTCACACACACTGCCCCCCACACCGACATGGCCTATCCCCTGGCACTCCCCACAATCCCAGTTCCTCTCATCTCCCAAAGCTGCCACCACACAGAGCACAGGGCGCCAGGGTTAGAGTGGGAAAGACATCCCTCCCAGCCCCTGCTCCTGCCCCACCACTGGTGCCAATCAGGCTAACAGCACTGCACCTCCTGTGGCCGCCAGGTGGCGTCTGTGCCATGCTGCTCCGTGCTTCTCTGAGGCTCGGTGATGGCCAAGTCCCAAGGAAGCAGGCTCATGGAGGGCCTCTGCCTCCAATTTGAGAATAATACACCTCCGAGGACACATCTGTGGCACTTGGGGACCCATTGATGAACACTTACATGGCAAAAAATATATACAATGAATCAAGGAGTCCAAATAAAAAGCAAAGAGAGATGGAGAGGTGAGAGACTAACAGAGGGAAAAAAAGGCAGAGAGCCGAGAGAAACACAAGACCAGCGAGAGGGGACAGAGAGGGAGGAGAGGGGAGAGAGAGGACGGAAAAGGAGAGAGAGAGAGAAGGGGGAATGAGAATGAGTGCTGTCAAAACTGCAGAAAAAAGTAACCAGCCTTTGAAATCAGGCAGAGTTTAAACTCCAGCTCTGCCTGCTCCAGGCCAATAACCTTGAGTTGTCGCTCAGATCTATGGGCCTCGGTTTCCTTATTTGGAAATTGGGACTCACCACCCTGTCCTGTAAGAACTGGAAAGCACCAGCACAGGGTCTGGCACCACCTGGAGTTTGATAAATGGTAATTATCTGTATTTATTATAATCAGGTTGATGTTAGAGTCGCTTGTTAACAGTTTTTTGAGAACAGAGAAAACAAAAACTTGCTTATTTCAGTGCCTTAAGCAAGTCGCTGCTAGATTTATTTGGCTCTCTGCGGGGTAGTTCTTCCCCTCGTGGGTGGGGGCAGTGGCGAGCGCATCTCCCTGTGACACAGGACCCCTGTTCATGCCATGAATCCTCACATACATACCCCAGCAGCTCTGACATCAAGGTCCTGTCTCCTTGATGCCAAAGAAAGTGACTCGAGGGCACACACACTTCAGTCAGAAGACTGTTGTAGACAGTCGTCGTTCGGTAGAACCAAACTTTAATAGGAGACAAGACTTCCCAGACTGTTGCATTTGGGCTCCTAGCTTTTCTCAGGCTTTCAATTCAGAAGGAGCACCCAAAGGGTTCCGACAGCTTTGATCCCCTCAGTGTCTCCATCAGCCTCCTCGAGCTTCCCCGCCCCATGGGAGCCCTGCCTATGTCACTGCAGGGTGCTTGCTACACAAATCTGACATAGACACGAGCCCCTACACCACCTGCCGCCCTACGGCTCTTCGTAAATCTCTCCAACCCAGTGTATTCTACAATCAGACACTCATATTACAGCTCTTTGGGTGGTTTCAGACATTTCCAAGAATAAGTCAAGGCCATGTGAGTTGAGGGAAACCCTGAATGAGCATCCCTTTGTGTCCTGGATGCTACCTCCTCCGCAGGCCAGCCCCAACCAGCCCACCCAGTCCTCAAGCTTCTGATCATGTTGTTCGCTCTGCCTTCACACCCTTCCCCATGTGACACCCGTGAGAACACCCCTCACCCTCAGAGCTCCTTGCGATCCTCTCCTGACCCACACTCTCTGAGGCGGATGAAACCACCTCCCCACTGGGCCTCACAAAGCACCCCGCCCTTCCCCATGCCACCGCACTGGTCTTCCTCACCCACTACAGACCAGTTCACATCCAGGCTTCTGATGGAGAGGGTTAGCCTGTCTGCTCTGTGCACCAGGGTCTCACAGACCAGGGATCACACTCAGCCTCTCACCTCTGCCTTCAGTGGGACGGTCAGCCACCCACGCCCTGGTCCAGGCCCAGCTGATCTGCTCAGGAGCCCGGCGGGGCATGCATGCCTTTATTGTGCCCATCCGGAGCCTCCAGGACCACACTCCACTGCCAGGTAAGCCCTGCTGCCCCCTCCGTGACTTCAGCCAGAAGGAGATCTTCTACCAGCTCTCACTGTCTAGGGGCTTTAGATGTCCATGGAAAAAGCTGGGGCGTGTCGACCTGGGGCAGGGAGGGGTCTAGTTGGACTGCCTGGTCCTAACTAGATGGGTGACCTTGAGCAAGATTCTGCATGTCTGTCCTCAGCTTGATGAGTGTCACAATAACACCTCAGTGTCACAGGCTGCTGTGAGGCTCAGGAGCTACAGTGTGTGAGTGTGTGAGTGTGAGTGTGTGTGTGCGTGGTGGCGTGGTGCCCGGCACACAGCAAGCACTCAACTGACCAACTCCATATCCTTCCTAGGAGTCACTGTTGGAAGCATTGGGCCCACGATGGACTTTAACAGGAGGGATAATGGCTTCCTGCGGCTGGACCATGTGCGGATCCCCAGAGAAAATATGCTGAATCGCTTTGCACAGGTAGGTATCTAGGGAGTCTGCAGGCCTGCACTGCCTGGAGAGGGGACGACAGCCCCCTGCGGGCTGCTGCTGGCTCTGGACTCTCCTGCATAGGGCTGAGTTGGGGCACTTCTCCCCCACAGGCTCTGGTGTCCCACAGACCTGTAAAACCCCAACTTAGGAGCTGTGATCTTGGGCAAGTCTCTTGGCCCCCTGAGCCTCAGAGTTCTCGTGGGTAAACGCTCGCCTCCTTCGGAGGCAGGGCAACCCTGGCGTGGGTGGCAAGGCAGTCTGAAGAGACGACAGATGGGGCTGAGGATGACATGCACGTTTACCAAGTGAGGCCTGGACACAATCGGTCACTTGAATAGTCATCAGCCAGGTGCTAGAGAAAGTTCTAGAGATCCACATTTTGCCAGGTAATACCTTCAGCTATGGACTACTGAAAGGTCCTGGGTATCTCAGGACAGGAGCTGCAAAGCAGGACACTTGAGCCAGTGGCTTTTTAGCAAAATGCACAGATGTCTCACTTTTAACAATCAGCGTGGCCATAAGAGCACATTTTGGTGACAGCTGGCTGTGTCTGCTCTGGTTAAACAGAAGACTGTGTCTGCTCTGGGTAAACAGTTTGAGGACTGTGGTTCCTGTAGGACATGGGGGCCCTGTTCAGGGTGCAAGGCAGGCGGGGGAGCCTCGGCTCAGACCCAGCACCTGTTCTTGGTCTACCAGGTCTTGCCAGATGGCACCTACGTCAAGCTCGGGACAGCACAGAGCAACTACCTTTCCATGGTGGTGTCGCGGGTGGAGCTGCTGTTGCCAGAGATCATACCCCAGCTGCAGAAGGCTTGCGTCATCGCCATTCGCTATTCTGTCATCCGCCGCCAATCTCAGCTCCGGCCCAGGCAAGGCACACCCAGAGGCTGACCAGTGCAGACAAGGTTACATCTCTGTCCCATGGTGCCTGGCCCTGACAAGGTCCCCTCCACCAGAGCAGGGTGCTGGGAGCAAGCGTTACCCCTCAATGCCTACACATCTACCCAGACCTGGCCCCTAACTCTGGCTGGCTGATCAGCTGGCCTGACCTGTGTCTGCGTCTGGCCCCATCAGACTGTGTGACTGTGTGTCCTTGGCCCTGCACCACCAGACCTGACTCAGTCTGAACCCAACAAGGTCCTTTACAGCTGTGTCTGCATCAGCTGGTGCCCAAGCTGCAGGTGACTGTGGCTCCTAAATTTGTTCTATCACAGGGTATGAGTAATAGTGTCTGGCAAAGCCCAACTGTCACATCAGACTCCACAGCCTGAAGTTGGTTCTGTCTGGCTGGGAACGTCAACATTTGACTGTGGTATGTCCAAGTCTGGGTCCATTTTTTCACACATGGATGGCTGTGTAGGGTTGACACTGCCTTTACTCTGTGGCACCAAGCAACAAAGAATGTATTTTCTGTTTTCACACACGCACACATAGTTGGCCAGATTCGGCAAATGAAAATACAGGACTACCGGTTAAATCTGGATTTCAGGTAAATAACACATCATTTTATAGAATAAATATGTTCCAAATAAACACACCCAGAATGCAGCAGAATGCAGCCCGGGCATATGGTGCCACAGGGGGAGGAGAGAGAGATGAGCTGGGCACAGCAAACTGACTGAACCCGTGGTGCTGAAGGACCAACTTCAACTTGGCAGCTCCTATCCCAACTCTGCTAAGTGAGCCTGGGCAAGTCCTTTGCCCTCTCTGGGTCCCAGTTTTTCCACTTGCAGAGTGAAAAGTGACATCACCAGGACTGAAACTTGAAACCATCCAGCTCCAGAGTCTGGTGGGGTTTCATGCTATGGGCTCAAGGATCCAGGAGTCTGATGCAAAACGGGTTGAGGGTCAGATGCCAGACACCCCTGGGGGCCACGTGGAGTTCAGCCACCTGCTAGTTGTGGGAGCTTAGGCTAGCCATCCTACCTTTGTTTCTCAGCTTCCTCATCTACAAAAGAGGGAATGACAGACACAGTCCTTCGGGGTGGTGCTGAGAGTAAAATGCAGTAAAGCACGCCTGCTACATAGCCCAGGGTCCTTTCCCCTGGCAAACCCAAGGCATCCTTGCCACCCTAGGCCTCAAAATGCTGGGCTGAAGGTGTCTGCTCTGGAGAACAGGGACGCTGGGAAGAAGGGGCCGCTGGTGATATCCTGTCTGGAGCCCAGTTTCCTGGGTTACAGAAATATCCCAGCTGCTGGCCTGCAGAAAAGATTCCAGGTTTCTCCCCATCAGTCATGGGAGACTTCTCACTATCAAGTCTTTTCTCAACCCACAAATATTTACCACATATCCTACATGCTGGACAGTCCCAGGCCCAGAGGACGCAACAATGGGCAAGGCAGACGCAGTCCTTACCTTGGGACTCTATCAGACTCGAGTTCATATCCTCAGAGTTAGTGATTAGGCACAACATATTTCCCAGAACCCAGTGAGTACACCTGGGTGGTAAAAGGTCGAGGTTCACATCATCAGGAGTACAGAGCCACAACCCGTCACCCAAGATCCTTGGGACCAGATGTATTAGAATTCACAACTTTCCAGATTTTGGCAGGATGACATGATGCATATGCTATAATTTTGTAAACTTCACCCACAAGTGGCAGCGCCCATAAGCAAATGTCGATGTTTCTGCAGTAAAATGAGTGGATAGTCATGTTAGGTGGGATTTTAAAAGGTTATTACTAGCCTCATGTCATTTCAGGTCAAGTTTTGTAGTGAGATATAGAAATGGTCCATTTCGAAGGCTTTATGAGGGTGAATATGGCACATGCAATCTTCCCAAGCTTCCACTTTTCTTGTCCTCAGCGAACCAGAAGCTAAAGTCCTAGACTATCAGACGCAGCAGCAGAAACTCTTTCCTCAGCTGGCCACAGCCTACGCTTTCCAATTTGTGGTGAACAGCCTCTTGGATTTCTTTCAAAGGTCCTACGGAGCCATTCTGGACAAAGACTTCAGCCATCTGCCTGAGGTACCTGCTGTCTGCTGGTGGGCAGGAGCTAGGGTAGCTGAGACCGTTCTCTTTGGTTCCACTCCCATGGGCCCCTTCCACTGTCTCCTTCCTCAGCCTTCCAACATCCTGGGGCACCCAGGGGGAACTGTACCCCAACACAGAAATCCATCCCCATCTGGCCCCCAGAAAGCTCCAGAAGTGTTAGAGGAAATAATCACACATAGTATATAGAACACAAATGCACAAGCCCTGATGCACATTTGAAACCCAAAAAGCTCTGAAAACAGAGCTGTTTAGAGCTCATTTGGTGGCATGGTTTGACCTGAACTGACCTGATTTATCCCACAGAGTGTGAATACGTTTTGCAGCAAAAATATTAATGTGTGTGATCACTAAGGCTCCTCAGACTCCTCAGGGTTATTATATACGGTCAACCTTAAGTGTCCTACTTTACTTTTCTAAAATTCAAAAAATTATTCTGATTCTAAAACACATCTGTCCCCAAGGTTTCCTATGAAGGACTGTGGCCTTGCGTATCCACTAAGGCTCGGTCTGTGCAGGCCCTTGTAAGCATCGCTTCACTAACCCTTACTGGTCGGCAGGTGCCATTCGAGTCAGGTTTACAGATGAGGAAAGTGAAGTGCAGGGAGGTTAAGGGACACGAACTTCCTCCCAAGGACTTTAAAAGTCTGAAGATAGTTAGGAACTTTTAAAAACCAGAAACTCAAGCCAGGTCAGCTGCTTGGCAGCTCTCCCTACAACCCAGTGGGTTGATGGTGGACTTCCATCCTCACACACCAGCTCCCCAACTTCTCTGCCTGCCATCCAAGTCCATAACTCCTGGGTGGTGGCAAGCCCTACCGGGGAAGCATGCATTCCAGAATCCTGGAGACACTGGCCTGGAGGGTTGTCCTTTGATCTTATTGACCTTATGGCTACATGGCCTCATTGTGTGACCCTGGGAAAGTCACATAACTTCTCTGAAACTCAGCCTTCTCATTTACAAAGTTATGAACTGAGGAAACAATTCGTACCTCAGCACACAGTAGGCATTCAATAAGTGGGAAGCATGGGTGTTCACTGGAGGACCCCCTTACACCACTTGACCCCCTTCCGGTTCTTGCAGCTTCATGCATTGAGCTCAGGTATAAAGGCCATGATAACAGACTTCTGCACCCAGGGGGCTGAGCTGTGTCGCAGGGCCTGCGGTGGACATGGCTTCTCAGAGCTGAGTGGCCTGCCGGCCCTGGTCATGGCAGTGACAGCCTCCTGTACCTATGAGGGTGAAAACACCGTGCTCTACTTGCAGACAGCCAGGTAAGGCTGAGGCTGGCCTGGGCCTCTTCTGCCTGGCCCTGGAAGGCTGGGTTTGGGTTGAAGTATTCATCTGGTGTCCACAGAGGAAGCAGATCTGGGGAGTGTGGCTTCGGGACTGTCCAACTCCCGTAATACGTCTCCAAACCATCCACTTCTCTCTCCACTTCATCCCCAACTCCTGGCTGTAGCTCCCAGCCAGGCCCTGAGCTCCATCCCCTGGACAACAGCAACAGCCTCCTCGCTGATGATTCCGCCCACTTCTGTCCTTTCTCTACAGGCAGCCAGGGGGGGTCATTTTGAAGCTCAGAGAATATCACATCTTTCCCTTGCTTAAAATTCTTCAATGGGATCTCACTGTTCATAGGAAAATGCCACACTCTACACTGTGGCCTCAGGTCCCATAACCTGACCCCTACCTCCCTCTCCATCCTAGTCTTGCAGCCTCCTGCCTCTGCTCACTGTGCCAGCCACACACCTCTGCTTCCCACCACGGTGCCTTCACACTCCTTCCCTCTCCTTAAAATTCTCTGCCCCCAGTTTACTGGCACTTTCTCATTCTCCAGGTCTCAGCTAAAATGATACCTCCCTCAGAGTCCTCCCTAACCACTGCATCTCGAGCAGCACCACCCGACCCTCCCGGTCAGCACTGTCCTGTTGCCTTGGGAGAGTTAGCACAATCTGAACGTGCCTCTCTGTGGCTGGCAGCTCTTCTCCAGGCTGGGTGCAGGGCCTGCACACAGGTTCCCACTGCACAGGCAGGCAGGAAGGGCCCAGTAGGCCTCCTCCCGACAGGCAGCTTCTTCCATCTCTTTCTGGCCAGGGGTCTCTGGTCTTCTGGCTGACAGAGCTGTTTCAGGTTCACCTATTCTCAGGTGACTAAACATGGCAAGTAATTCTCCATGCAGGAAAGTAGTTTATTTGCTCACTGGCAAATAAACTGTATAACACTTCTTGAATCTTTTTTGACATAATATTTATTGAGTTTTTTTCCAAATTCAAAAAGAGTACAGTACCACATATTAAGACACTCCCTGCCGCACGCTGTGCCAGGCACTTTCAGGTGAGCACCATCATCCCCACCCAGAGACAGACGCACCGAGGTCTCAGCGGAGCTGCTGGGAAATCTCGGCTGTCTGAGCCCAGAGCCTGTGACCACTGGATTATCAACCAGAAGAAGCTGAGAGTCACCTGTAATCCTCCCAACTCATGTCAGCATTCTCACATCTATCCTTCATTTAACTAAGAAAAATTTAATTGCCACCGTCACTGTATAATTCAAAAAAATCCCCAAACCGCAAGATCCTAACCAACAGAAAGAATTCTGTTGGCTCAGATATTGAAATGGTTTATGTTCAGGATCTGAGCATCTGCCCAGCTCCATGGCTCCAGAACCACCCATTTCCTTGTGAAACCCCAGACTCCAGCCTCGGGGCAAACCTCCCTGAAATCCTCATAGCAGGCTGGTTGGATTGTGGTGGGGGCCAGGGGACCTTGTTTGAAGGGAAAGGTAAGCATCAAGGGGGACTAGGCAAGAACCTCTGTGGCTCTGGACCTGCCACAGGGGATCAGAGTGCATGTGTCTGGGAGAGAGAGGGGCTGGGCTGTCTGAAAGTGCTGCTTACCCTCAGCTGCCTCTGCTCCCGCTGCTAGGTTTCTGGTGAAGAGCTACCTGCAGGCTCAGGCAGCCCCAGGCTCCACACTCCCTCAGTCTGTTGCATACCTGACAGCACCTGACCTGGCCAAGTGCCCAGCCCGGAGGGCAGCTGACTTCCTTCACCCAGAGGTGTACACCAGGGCGTGGGCACATGTGGCAGTCAGGTAAGCCATCTGAGAAATGAGCCATCCCACCTGAGGGCCTTTGGGATTGGGTGGGTACTACTGGATACTCTTCTGAAAACCACCCCCTTCCCCAGCTTCCTCAGTCCTCTCAGCTCCCACCGCCATGAGCAGAGAGGAGGGGAGGTCGCCCCCTTGAGCCACGCCATGGACCACCGCCCCCTCCCCATCCTGGTCAAGCTGGTAGAAGTGCAAGTATCTTTTTAAATCTTTAGGTTCTTACTGATTTGCAATACAAAGAATATACCCATATGTAAACATCCCCAGTAAATACAGCAATACTCCTATGTTTGAAATAACCCCCAATCTAAAAAGTTTTTTAAAAGATGACTATATCAAGGGATAGAATGTTTACTTCTAGCATCTAGCAGACTCCAAGGAACAAGAATAAGACCAAGAGCTCGTCTATTGTGTCACTCAACAAACACTGTCAGGCACATGTCAGAAGTGGTGAAACATGCCAGGGGCTGGGAACGAAGAGAAGCCCTGGCCCAGTGCAGGCACCGTCAGGAAAATATGGAGATTTAACTACCTATAAGGAAAAGCTTCTAAACTATCCTCACCTAAAACACCAAGAACGACCTGGAAATATATTTCCAGTATATAATAAGAAGTGTTATATCCCAACCTGTGGTCCCAGAATGGTAGTTTTCTCAAGGTCACAAGCAAATTGGGACACTATTTATTCCGCAAATATAAATATTACAGTAATATTAATATTAATATTAATATTTATATTATTTATATTATAATATTTATATTATATTTATATTACAGGTCTTTGTTCTTGGCACTAAAGACCGCTCAGTAAGCCAGTCTGATAAAAATCCCAGGCCTCATAGAGCTAAGGTTTTAGTTGGGGGAGGCGGGGAGGGTAAAATAAGAATGTTACGGGTAATTGAATTAATTAAATGCCCTAATGTTGCTTTTTGCTTGGATCTCAGTGTGACATCTGCTTACCTCTTCCCTGAAAAAGTAAAATAAATATTGCTTAATAGACAGTTTGTGACTTCCAGCCAAGATGGAGGTGTAGGTAGATATACCTGTGCCTCCTCACACAATCAAAAAAAGGACTGCAAATTAAAAAAAAAAAAACAACCTGAACTAACAGAAAATTGAACTGTGTGGAAGTCTGACAACCAAAGAGTTAAAGAAGACACATTCACCCAAACCGGTAGGAGGGGCGGAAAGGACTCCCAGCAAGGCTGTGACTGGAGGACATGAGTGGGCAAGGCGGCAGCTGACAGACGGAGGAAGGCTTTGGATTGTGGAGGGGTGTGGCGCACACGGAGGCTGGAGGCCAGGTGGTCCTGGTGGTACCACATTTGCAAGCACATAAAATACGTGAAACTGGGGAGAAGGATGAACTGCAAAACCCAGTGTCCCAGCACAGAGAAATAAAGCCTCAAAACACCGATCGAAAACACCTGTGGGGGTTGAGGTTCCGGGAGAAACTCCCAGCCTCACTGGAGAGTTTGTTGGAGAGGCCCACGGGGTCCCAGGACATACACAAACCCACCCACATGGGAATCAGCACCAGAAGGACTCAATTTGCTTGTGGAAAGCCTGGGAAGTGACTGAAATCCAGCAGAGTGTGGAGCAAGCGCCACTGTTCCCTCTCAGACCCCTCCCCCACATACAGTGTCACAATGCAGCAACATGGGTTGCCCTGCCCTGGTGAACACCTAAGGCTCTGCCCCTCAATATGTAACAGGCACATCAATACAAAAAAAAAAAAAAAGGCCCAAATGAAAGAATAGATCCAAGCTCCAGAAAAAAATACAACTAAGCGACGAAGAGACAGTCAAACTATGAGATGCACAGTTCAAAGCACTGGTGATCAGGATGCTCACAGAATTGGTTGAATTTGGTCACAAATTAGATGAAAAAAATAAAGGCTACACTAAGTGAAATAAAAGAAAATATACAGCGAACCAAGAGTGATGGAAAGGAAACTGAAACTCAAATCAAGACAGTGGACCAGAAGGAAGAAAAAAATAACCAAACAGAAAAGAATGAAGAAACAAGAATTCAAAAAAATGAGGAGGCCCTTAGGAACCTCCAGAACATCTTTAAACGCTCCAACATTCAAATTATAGGGGTACCAGAAGGGTTAAAGGTACAGCCACCAGTGGAAAACTTATTTGAACAAATAATAAAGGAGAACTTGCCCAATCTGGCAAAGGAAATAGACTTCCAGGAAGTCCAGGAAGCTCAGAGAGTCCCAAAGAAGTTGGACCCAAGAAGGAACACACCAAGGCACATCATCATTACATTAGCCAAGATTAAAATGAAGGAGAGAATCCTAGAAGCAGCAAGAGATAAGGGGACAGTCACCTACAAAGGAGTTCCCATCAGACTGTCAGCTGATTTCTCAAAAGAGACCTTACAGGCAAGAAGGGGCTGGAAAGAAGTATTCCAAGTCATGAAATCCAAAGACCTACAACCAAGATTGCTCTATCCAGCAAAGCTTTCATTTAGAATGGAAGGGCAGATAAAGCACTTCTCAGATAAGGTCAAGTTCAAGGAGTTCATCATCACCAAGCCCTTATTATATGAAATGTTAAAGGGACTTATCTATGAAAAAGGAGTTAAAAAATATGAACAGTGAAAGGAAAGCAAACTCACAGTTATAACAACCACACCTAAAACAAAAACAAACTAAGCAGACAGCTAGACCAGGAGCCAAGACACAGAAATGGAGATCACACGGAGGGTTAGCAACAGGGGAGTGGGAGGAGGAGAAGGGGGGAGAAGGTACAGAGAGTAAGTAGCATAGGCAGTGGGGAGAAAATAGACAGGGGGAAGGGCAAGAATCATATGGGAAATGTAGAGGCTAAAGAACTTATGACACATGGACATGAACTAAATGGGGGAGTGAGGGGGAGGGGGTGTGCAGGGTGGAGGGAAGTAAAGGGGGAAAAATGGGACAACTGTAATAGCATAATCAATAAAATATATTTTTAAAAAAGAAAAAAGAAAGAACAGATCAAAGCTCCAGAAAAAATACAACTAAGCAATGAAGAGATAGCTAACCTATCAGATGCACCATTCAAAACACTGGTAATCGGGGTGCTCACAGAAATAGTTGAGTATGAATACAAAAATAGAAGAAAAAGTGAAGGCTATGCAAAGTGAAATAAAGGAAAATGTACAGGGAGTCAAAAGTGACAGGAAGAAAACCAGGACTCAGATCAATGACTTACAGCAGAAGGGAGAAATAAACATTAAACCAGAACAGAAGGAAGAAACAAGAATTCAAAAAAATGAGGAGAGGCTTAGAATCCTCCAGGACGACTTTAAACATTACAACATCCGAATCATAGAGGTGCCAGAAGGAGAAGAGGAAGAGGAAGAAATGAAAAACTTACTTGAAAAAATAATGAAGAACTTCCCTAATCTGGACAAGGAAATAGACTTCCAGGAAGTCCAAGAAACTCATCGAGAGTCCCAAAGAAGTTGGACCCAAGAAAGCACACACCAAGGCACATCATCATTACATGACCCAAGGTTAAAGATAAGGAGAGAATCTTAAAAGCAGCAAGAGAAAAGGAGACAGTTATCTACAAAGGAGTTCCCATAAGACTGTCAGCTGCTTTCCCAAAAGAAACCTTGCAGGCAAGAAGGGGATGAAAAGAAGTATTCCAAGTCATGAAAGACAAGGTCCTACATCCAAGGTTACTCTATCCAGCAAAGCTCTCATTTAGAATGGAAGGGCAGATAAAGTGCTTCCCAGATAAGCTCAAGTTAAAGGAATTCATCATTACCAAGCCCTTATATAAAATGTTAAAGGGACTTATCTAAGAAAAAGACAAAAATATGATCAGTAAGATGACTACAAACTCACAATTATTAACAACTGAGCCAAAAAAAAACCCAAACTAAGCAAACAACTAAAACAAAAACAGAATGACAGAAATGGAGATCACGTGGAGGGTTATCAGCGGGGACAGGGAGGAGGGAGAATGAGGGAAAAGGTACAGGGAATAAGAAGCATAAATGGTAGGTACAAAATAAGACAGGGAGAGGTTAAGAATATTATGGGAAATGGAGAAGCCAAAGAACTTACATGTACAACCCATGGACAGGAACTAAGGGGAGAGAGGATGCAGGCGGGACAGGGTGTGTAGGGTGGAGGAAAATAAAGGGGGAGAAATGGGACAGTTATATTAGCATAATCAATTAAATATATTTAAGTAAGAATAAAAAAATAAAAAATAGCCAGTTTGCCTACAAATTCCAAGGATCATGAGTAGATGGGCAAGGAACAGAGAATAAAAGAGTAAAGGTTAAGTAAATGGCAAAGGACCAATTTTGTAGTCTGGAAGACAAGGATTACTTTCCTTTTATTCTGAGGTCCCTTAGGTAGAACTGGGAGCCCACAAGGTGACTGAAGGCCTCATTAGTCTTTAGTGAAAAGCCATTCTCCTTGCTCAGCCCCAGGACATCAGTCAGCAGAATGGCCTGAAAACACAGCATGGAGTCTGCATCAGAAAGGGGCAGCAGTGCCTAACCTGGAGCCCTGAGGCTCTACAGCTCTGAGGTTATGAACTCCCATTTCTTAGTAGCTGTGAGACCCTGCCCCAGTGAATTAACCTCTTCTGGGGTGCAGCTTTCCCCACTGTAACTGGGAATGCTGGCCCTGAAAAGAGTTTTTAAAGTGATAATATATATCAAGCATTTAGCTTTGTATAAGTGGTTAATAAATGGGAATTATTTCTACTTCTGAGGGACCAAACACCATCAGTCTCTTTCCCACTCAGTCAAAAAGCTGAACTTTTTTTTCTTTGGCCTTCAGGCTCATAAAGGACTCAGTGCACCATTTACAGACTCTGCTGCAATCTGGTGCTGACGAGCACGAGGCGTGGAACAGGACCACAGTCATACACCTCCAGGCTGCTAAGGTGAGCTGCCTGCCAGCTCAAGCTGAAAGGGACGGGTTTTTTCCCCAGCAAACTAGAAAATCTGAGCTCTGCCTTTACTCTCCAGTCCTGCTCAGCTGCTGCCCTCATTTCACTTCCAAGACTTTAGTCCAAGGTATTTTAATTAAAGGATTTAACTCCAAAGCAATCTTGCTGGCAGCTCTTAGGAAAAAATGTAATGAGGCAGTGTTATTTGGATTTGCTTCAGGTTGTTCAAATATTTCCTCCCAGATAGAAAAGCAGGTCAAGTGTCCTTGTTAGTCCCACAGGCAATCCTTAGAAGTCTGATTCAATTTTCAGTATGTTTTGTGTGTATGCATAATCCATAGTCAGCCAGCAAATATTTGAGCGCACACTAAACACTAGACATGGGGCTGGGTCCTGGGGGCTCACAGTGCCCAATGGCAGCAGCACTCAGGGAAGCACCGTGACAGGGAAATGCAGGCTGACACAGGACCCAGGGCAGGTGCGTCTACCCATCCTGCAGAGTCAGAAAGTCTTCCCAGAGGAGGCATATTAGCCAAGTCTTCAAGGATGAGCCGAAATCAGCCAGGCAACAGGTGCAGGTTGTGGCTTTGGAGAGGAAGGTTTCTGGGCAAAGGGAACAGTAGGTGCAAAAGGAGGAGGCAAGAAAAGGTGTGGTGCTCAGGTGCAAGTGCAAATCCTTCCCAGGAGGGGCTAAAGGAAGAAGACGGAAATGGGGAGAGGAAGGATGAAGAAAGACGGGTTAGGCCTGGGACCTTCTGCAATTGTGGGTTTTATTTTAATGATGATGGGAAGCCTTTGTGGAGAGTGTATAGGGTGAACTGATCAGTTTCTTTCTAGAAGGATCATTCAGGTTGCAGGGGAGGAGTGGACTGAAGGCTAGAGGCTAGTTTCAAGAGGGTAGTAGCAGTCTGGGTGAGGGCTGGGAGTGGGCCTGACCATGAACTTGTCAAAGGGCACAGAAAGAAGTGGGTAGATGCAGAGGTATTAAGGGGATAAAAGAAAATAAAAACGATTCCTGAGCTCCAGCTTAAGCAGCTAGAAAACCAAGGGGATCATTTCAATCATCAGGCATTGGGCCCCCAAAATGGCAGCTTTAAAAGAGGAGGGCTCTGAAGGAGTTTGCCTCGCCATCATGAGGCAGGGCTGGTCGGGCAGGCTGGACACGAATGCCACCTGGTGCCCTGCCATGTCCATCACATTAGCAGGTGCGGGTATTAACTCTGCCAACCTTGGTTCTACTCAGTCTACTGAAGGGGCACTTCCTGCTGTGCTAAATGTCCTATCAATACAAAAGGAGGGTGAGCCAAGACTGTGCTGTCACCAGATTATCAAGAAAGGAACCACAGCCTCCCATTACTCATCCATAGTCCAAACTTATGTCCTGCCTTCAAATAGACCAGACACTGTTTGCCAGGGTTACCTCACTGAATACACACAACCCTGGGAGACACAGTAGCATAATCTCTGTTTTAAGGACGAGGACGTAAAACTCAGGAAAGTTAGTCCCAGAGGTAGGAAATGGCTGAGTTAAGATGCTTTCCTTTCATTTCGCCCCAGGGATGCAAGCCATGCCCTTGCAGAGCCACTGTGCATTAGTGAGGGAAAGGAGTTCCCCTGACCCTGCTCTGGGGGACAAAGAGCAAGTCCCTGGGCCTCCTGGACAGGTGATGCCCAAAGTCTCCAAAGTCATAATGGACAGAGAAATCTGCACCTTCTGGACTTTGTGCTTCGGGAGGCCATCTACTCTACAGAAGCCTCAAGTCCCCAGCAGGGTCTCATCTGCAAACCATCAATGTACAGATAGGGAGAGACAGCAACACAAGAGAAACAGGGAACGGTGGCAGAGGGGTAGACAAGAATGAGCAGAGCGAGCCCAGGCCTAAGGTCTGGAGCTCTGTGACCTCAAAGAGTCCTTCCTTCTCGGGGCTTTCACTTTCCTGTCTGTTTAGCAAGGGGGCATGGAAGAGCCCTTTTAGGCCCTGATGGGCTCTGATCCTACAATCTCAGCCCCTGCCTACAAGAGATGTTAGCCTCTAGGAGCCCTGGAGCAAATGCAGCACTCAGTATAATCCAGCTTGTCCCTGGTGGCTTTGGCAACACAGGGCAACAGTTAACAGTACAGACTACACAGATATGTAAAGTACAACATAGGAAATGCAGTCAGTAATATGGTAATAACAATGTGTGGTGTCCAGTGGAAACTAGACTTATTGGGGTGATCATTTCATAAGGTATGTACATGTCTAATCACTATGTTATCCACCTGAAACTAATATCGAATGTCAACTGTAACTGGAAAATAAATTAACTTTTTTTCATAAAGTAGTACAGACTCTTAACCAGGAGGTGACTGCCCTGGTTTGGACCTCGTTGCTACCACTCACCAGCCATGGGACCTTGGGCAAGGAACATCTCTCCATGCCTCAGTCTCCTCACTTGCACAACAGAGCTAATAGTAGTATCTACCCTGTATTATGAAGATTAAATGAGTTAATGCATATAAAAATTTAGAAAAAAAAATTTAGAGAGATACCTAGTGTACAAATACTATACATCCACCCCACCCCCAAATTAGGCAGGAGGTAAGATTTAAATCAACACATACCGCAGTAAACAAAATTCATTGTGTTTAAGGTTTGACTCGGCCTTTTGCTGAAGTGTAGAGGCCACCTCCTCTCTCTGGTCCACATCCTGTTTCCGAGGGAGAGGCCTGGGCCCTCCTGTGGCTCTTCATCCCTCCATTCCTCAGCCTGAGGCCCTGAGACTTTAAGAACACAGCACTCAGGTCGTATCAGGGAAACAGAGCCTTAGGTGAAGAAACTGAGAGTCTCCAGTTTTGCCAAACTCTCCAGTTTGAGCACCAAAGGCTGTTGGGCCCAGCGGGGTCAGCAGAACACATCTGATCCTCTTCAAATATTCAAACACTGCAAACCCAGCATGGCTGTGAACACAAGCCGAGGTGGCAAACTGGTGTCGTTAGCACCCATGTGAAGCCTCTCTGGAAAATGCAGATGCTTTCCAAATGAAAAACCTGATCATATCTATGGTCTGTAAAAGATTGGTGGCTGCTGACCCTCACAGAATAAAACCCAACCTGTCATTCACAGGGGCTGTCATTCACGGCCCTTCATTACCTGGGTGCCTCTCATCATATTACACCCCAGTGCTTCAGTCTTGTTAAATTGCCTGCAGTCTCCTGAAAGGACTGCCCTTTGCACATGCAGTTCCCTCAGCCTGGAATGACCCATTCCTTGTTCCCTTGGGTAAACGCCTTTGAACCCTCATGATACTCTAAACCTACTGCTAAAAGTCATGACTAGCAGCATGAGCTTATTAGAATTATGCATTCTGTATCCTGGAATTTGCATTTTGACAAGATCCCCAGGTAATCCATAGACACATAAATATATGAGACCAGTTTTATATGCTCTCCTTACAGCTCTTGCCCCATGGAACTCATACCTCCTACCATTTGTCTTGGCAGAAAAGGGCAGGGGCACCAACCTATCACAAAGCTTTTCAGGCCTAAGGGAAGCAAAGTCCTGAGAGCCCCCTCTAGGTCAGGCATTAATGCTTTAGTTGTTGGACTGTGGGGAGGAGGGGGTCCCAGGGAAAGAGCCTGGCTGGCAGAGGAGGCTCTCACCTGGTTGAGGTCAGTGATCACTTACCAACTGGTTATTTTAGTTACTAACGGAGCCAGACTGTTGCATATGGGTTAAATAATGGCACTATCTCAAGGAGTTTACTCTGTAGTTGGGATACATTTCATGTACATCTAGAACCCCTCCTTTCTCACCCAAGGCACATGCATGCGTGCACATGCACGCATATCCCCCCGCCCGCCCACTGCATTGACCCACGAAGATGACTAACGGCTGCCTTCTTGAGAAAAGTGGTGCTGTTCTCCACTATCCCCAGGCCAGCCTCCAATTCTGGTGTATTATTTCTACTTTCAAACCTATTTGAAATTGCCCATAGCAAAATGAGAAAACTAGAGGCCAAGTTCCAGAGCTCATCAGCCCCCAACATGCACATGTGCGCCACACACACTATCAAAAGGGCTCAGTGAAGCCCATAGTGAGCTAGGAGCAAAGACAGTTGCTTGTCAGCCTGCTGGGAAACACATGGCCACAGCAGGCTCATTCCAGCAGTCACGCCAAGTTGCAGGATGACTTCTGGAGTCAGAAACCAGAACTTGAGAGGCTAATGCATCTTTGTTTCTTTGTAGGCACACTGCTACTATGTCACTGTGAAGAGTTTTACAGAAGCTCTGGAGAAACTAGACAATGAGCCAGCCATTCAGCAGGCACTCAAACACCTCTGTGATCTCTTTGCTTTACATGGCATCCTGTCTAACACAGGCGACTTTCTCCATGACGGCTTCCTGTCTGGGGCCCAAGTAGATGTGGTGAGAACGGCCTACCTGGACGTGCTCCTCCTTGTCCGGTGAGTGGCTGTCTCTCAAACGTAGTAGTCTTCAGAAAATAACCCTAGACCCTTTGTTCATTTCAAACTCGAAAACTTTCAGCTCCAAAACCTTGCTAAATGAAGTCTGGCAAAAGCAGCAACTGACATGGAGAGGTTTATACCTGAGCATTATTATACCAACATAAAGCATTACAAATTAATTTTTTAATTGGAAAAAAAATAAAAAGAAAACGACCATTTTATTTTTAAAAATAAAAATAAAACCAAGGATAAATTATCTAGCTACCTCAACTGAATGTTCTTCAATACTGTCAAGAAATAGGAATAATATCTAAGGAATATGAATAAAAATGAAGACTACTACATATGAATGATATGTATTAATGATAATGAGTCCTAATGATAGCTAATATTTAAGGAGCGCTTATGTATACCAGGCACTATGGGAAAAGCTTTCACATACATCACCTCATTGAATCCTTACAGCATTTTGAAGTGGATACTATTAACCTTCCCATTTTACTGGGGAGGAAATACAGGCTTAGTAGAGTTGAATACTTTGCCCAAGGTCACACAATTAGCCAGAGGAGGAGCCTGGTACAATCTGGGGCCTGTCTGACCCCAGAGCACAAGCTCTTAAGGCACACATCAAGGTTAAGGCTGGGCTATTGTCTATTTAAAATATATCCTTGTCTTTGTTCAATGTGCTTAAGCAAACCCTTACTAAGTTGACTAAACTTACTTTAATCCTCCCTTAGCTTCAAGATAAAAAATTTTTAAAACATAGTAATTCATATACCGATTCATAGAACAATAACACAAATGGCTTTTAAATGCAACACTAATGCGGTACAGTTTAGGGTCATGACATACTAATGCAATGATTTAAAAACATATCAAAAACAAAGCTCCAACCTAACCAGGGTAATAGAAAAAACAGAAATTAAAACAATAGAAATTAGTCACCATTGTCAATTAACGTGAAAGATGGGTAACTTGAGAACACCACCTTTTCTGAGGAAACACGATGTTTGTACTGACTGGGCAGAGGAGGAGTGACTCACATGTGTGACTTTCCCCCCAGAACCTCCAAGAGTTCACGTTATTAGTAAAACTAAGAGAATTTTTTTTAAGTTTTTGAAACTTAAAAAATAATAATATATTCATGATGAAGGTTAAAAGAAGAAACTAGCCCTGGCCAGTGTAGCTCAGTGGATTGAGCATGGGCTGCAAACAAAAGGGTTGCCGGTTCGATTCCCCATCAGGGCACATGCCTGGGTTGCAGGCCAGGTCCCCAATAGGGGAAATGTGAGAGGCAAGCACACATTGATGTTTCTCTCCCTCTCTTTCTCCCTCCCCCTTCTCTCTAAAAGTAAATAAATAAAATCTTAAAAAGAAAAAATTGGACCAAATTATTTTATTTAGAACAGGATACAACATGTTGTATACCATTTATGACCCCATATAAGCACCTCACAGAGAGCTGGTGGTTGGTAAATGTTCAATTAAACCATCAAAAATATATTTAATACAATTATGCCCCAGGCATTGAACTCTTCCTTATATAACCAAGAATCCAGTGGTAGAAACCATTAATAGCATAATTGAGTATTGCACCATTTAAGGCCAAGTACACCCAACTTTCAAAATGCTTGGCATTTAAAAGCACATGAGGCCAACAACAGCACTGGTGATGAAACAGAGGAAGGGCCACCTTAACATCTCAAAGTGTGATTTTTTATCTACAACAACACTTCTAAGTGCTTGACTGGGCTCCAGAAACTTACCATTCAAGACAAGGCAGACAGCACTGATGCAAACAGACAATTTATGCAGGCATCAAACTCACAAATTAATTTACTCACATTTTGGTTTCTAAGTAACCTTCCTACTCCTATCGGGTAATTAATTAGGTATATAACAGACTTCATGCTTTTCTCAGTTCCATGTCACAATTCCCTGCCTTGATTATTCAGCGTCACCCTCAGGTTTCTGAAGTGACAAATGAAGGAGGGCACACTATTCTAAGTGACACTAAGAACCAGCTCTTTATGTAATGGAAATGAACTGACCCAAATAGTTTTTAGTTGTTTAAGTGATCATAAAACCTTAGTTGGGGGACTTCCAGGTAAAGGCAGCAGACTGAACATATGCATTCACTTGGTGCCCTCCTGAAACCTCACTAAAACATTGGCAAAGGAGTTAAGATTTTTACAAATGTGCAAACCCACAGAGAGAAAGAGAACAGGAAAAGAAACATGAAAGTTGGAAGGAGATGAATAGCAACTTAGCAGACCTGAGAAAAATGAATCATTCCCCAGAAGTGGGAACAGCAAGTTACACCACAGAAGCCTGAGAACTAGCAGAACTGTGGAACTGTGTCCCTCTGGCAATGGGGGTAAAGGTGACTGATAGGATGGGTTCAAAGTCTACTTCAGAAAGAGCTGAGTCCCCAGTTCCCCTCTGTGAGTAGTTTTAAGACTTCCTTGACCCTACCCTGGAAGACAAGTAATCCGAGGGTCTGTGAACTAGGGAACATCAGGCACAGCTGAGATTCAGGCTACCCCACAGAAAACAGGGGCTTCGGTAAATGTTTATAGGCCCAGTGCTGATGACCTCCTCCCCTAGACCTCTTTTCCCATGGTTCCCAGAAAACTGGCCGTTGGGCTACTTCCACACAGGAAGATAGTAACATGATCGTTCTCTTTAGAATCTGACCAGTCCAAAGGAGAGAGAGCTAAAGACTGATGCCAGGATCCCCAAATGTGCACCCAATGCGCCCCATAGTCACCCCACATGACAAGCACACCCAGACTTCTAATCAACTAGTTAGCGCCCCACTCTTAGCTATGCTTGACACCTGAGGAAAGCCCCAGACTGAGAGGCCAAAGCAAGGATGAGGCAACTCGAGGCACAAGAGAATCTTCAGCAACAAAAAAAATTTTTTTTTAAAAGATCGATAATATCTTCAAAGGGTCAGGAAGAGATATTGTAAGCATAAAATAAGAATTTTACTTCCTATGAAAAAGTAATGGAGAAAAAGAAGAGCTCTATGAAATTAAACAATGAGAGTGGCAATGAAAAACTCAACCGAAAGACTGAAAGATGAAATTGCAGAAATCTCAAAAGAAAGCAAGACAACAAAAATAGGAGAGAAAAAAATAAAAATAAAAATAAAAATAGTGAAAGGACTGGTCCAAACTGTCCATTGTCTAGAAAACAGGTCTAGAGACAGAACACAGAGAAAACGGGAGGAACAGATCACTAATAAGGTGATTCAAGAAAACACTCCTCCAATGAGGGATATGAGTTTCAGACTGAAAAGGGCACAAATGCTTACAGCCTAGGAGAGGAGACAAACACAGGCGTAAAATGTAAGTCAAATATACGATGTACCAAATAGCGATAGATGATATGAAGAAGCGGATAGCAGGAAAAGGGGATCAGGAGTGCTGGGGGTGAGATGGGAGGTGACTGTAATTTAAATAGGTCAAAGAAGGCCACCAAGGGAGGGTGACATTTGAGAAATGCTCTGAAGGGGGGCAGGTGAGATGAGCCATGCATGTAGCTGGCTGGGAAAAGGGCATTCCAAGCAAAGAATAAGTACAAATGTCAGAGGCCAGAGTATGACTGCCATGTCCATCCAGAGAACAGAGAAGAGGCCACAGAGGCTAGAAGGGCGTGACTGAGGTGGAGCATGACAGAAAAGGTCACAAAGTTAAGGGCATGCTGAGAGGGGCAAGGGAGGGGGTGTGGATTATTGCAAAGACTTAAGATTTTGGCTTTTACTTTGTGTGAGAATGGGAGGGTTTTGAGTGTAGGACAGACACAGTTTGATGTAATCTGACATATATTTTTAAGGTCTCATTCCAGCTGCCACATTAAGAACTGACTGGGGAGAGGAGACAAGAGGAAAAAGCAGGGAGACCAATTAGGAGGCTGCCACAATAATCCAGGAAAGAGATGAGAGTAGACTGGTCCAGGGTGATAGCATTGGAGGCGGTGGGGAGTAGTTAAAGCTGGGAAATATTCTGAAGATAAAAGAGGATTTGCTGACAGATTGGATATGGAATGTAACAGAGAGAGAGAGGAGTTCAGACTTTCGGCCAGGACAGAGGTGTCATTAACTATAAACAGGGAAGACTACAGGAGGGCCAAGCTGGGGCCTGTTGGACAGGAGAAGGTCTAGAAGACCAGGAGTTCAGTTTTGAAACATGAAGCTTAAAGGGCCTGTTAGAAATCATGTAAGATGTTAGTAAGCAGGTAAGTGAGACTGGGAAAGAAGGTTGGAAGTTACTGGCATATGGCTGGTATTTAAAGCCATGAGAAGATCTCACAAGGAGTGAGTGTATGAAGAAAAGAAGCCCAAGTACTGAGTCTTGGGCCCCTCCAGATATCATAATAGGGTGACTCTAATGAGAGGTATTCAGTGGAGTGGTGGGAGTGAAAACCTGAACAAATCTAGTTCAACAGAACAGGCAATAAGTGGAAACAGCAAGCATAAATGACACACTTTCAAGGAGTGTCATAAAGGGGGAGTCAAGACACTGGGTAGATGATGGAAACGGAGTCGAAGCTTATTTTTAAGATGGGAGAAATGACAGCACGTTTGTATCCTGATGGAAATGACCCAGTTTGTACCCTGACGGAAATTCTGATGTTGTAGGGCAGGGGTGTCAAACTCATTTTCACCGGGGGCCACGTCAGCCTCACGGTTGCCTTCAAAGGGCCACATGTAACTTTAGGACTGTGTGAATGTAACTACTCCTTAACTAGGGGCACGGAGCTCAGCGCTGTCGCCAGGCAGAAACAAGGTGCCTGGCAGGATAAAACAAGGTGGAGGGTTGGATTCGGCCCACGGGCCTTGTGTTTGCCACCTGTGTGGTAGGGGAGAAGGCAGAATTTCTGGAACATTGTTCTCTAGTAAACAAGAAAGGACTGGCCTGAGGTGGAAGCCTGGGCAGTTGACTTGTACTAAGAGAAATAGCACTGTATGTATAAATGAGTAGGTGGGAACTTACGAAAATGCTCTTAACCACTTTTATGTTATCAGTGGAATAGGAAGCAAAGTCATTTAGGTAAGAGTTGGAGAGGTGGGGAGTGTAGGTCGAGGAAGTGTGAAATAATCATCCAAGAATGAAGAGGTAAATGAACTAGAGCACTGCAATAGGACTGCTGGGCAACAATAAGGGCCTGCTTCAGCACTGACTACCTGGGTCAGTGTTGGTTCTCCCGGCCACAGCTACAAAGGTGGCGGCACAAAGTCAGCAGAAAATCAAAGATAACGAGGGATGGGGTTTTGCCAGACATGTAGGACAAAGCAAGAAAAATTACTGAATATATTTTTGAGGAAGTGAACATACAAACCATGAAATTTCAGTTGGATAAGGAGGAAAGTGAGACCACAAGGGGGTAAAGGGCATTTATACAGGTGGTAGGTGCCAGAAGGGTCAAAGAATTCTATACAACTCTATATGAAATCACTTCGCAATGATGATACAGGGTCATGCAGAAAGGATTAAAATAGACACAGCATCCCAGTCACCTCCAATGCTTTGTGAAACAAGAGTTAGGGAAGAGTGTAAACAAATGATTCATTATTATATTTTATGTCCTATGCTAAAAAAAGAAGGCAAGCATGTGAACATTTTTAAAAATACTTCATTCAATAGGTTAAAAGAAAACACATCTTGTTGCTTGAAAGGGAAAAATGAATACAGAAGTCAGAACACAAGAGGGGGTAAGCTCAAGAGATGGGGGTCGGAGAATGGAGCGTGGCTGAGGTTTTCTGAGAAGTTGCAGACGTTGGTGACGAGTCCTGGTGTGTGATCTTGGCAGAGTGACAGAGGCTGCAGAACAAGGTCAATGGGGTGGCAGATTTGAGGGACTGAGAAGCTAGGTGTTAGAGGCACGCCCGCCCGCACAGCATTGCAATCGCTAAGAATTAGTGACGGCAGAGCTGGAGGGAGAGTGGGGGGCCCGAAGGTGGGTCACTGTAACGGGGGAGATGTGGCGGGAACCCGGCTCGGCTGTGAGCAGGACACACAGAATCCGTAATAACGTATAGGATGTGTGTGGTCATAATCTAAGTACTGAATATTAGTTTGGCCAAAACTGGGAAGCAGGAAGGGGAAGGGGAGGAAGCATAGGTTGGGGTGGGGGGATGACTGACAGGGCTGAGAAGAAGGGTGCTAAAAATAAATCCTCATCTTTTGTAATGGAGAGTCAACATATAATATCTAAAAGTGAACAAACAAGAAACAAACACAAACAAGGTGTTTAGAGACATTCAGGTAAAAACCAAAAATATCAGTTAAAAGACTGAAACTGACTGCCTCTGGGTGGAGATGGGGTGTCCGGAGATGGAGGTGAGACAAGGACATGCTGATTTTAAATAACAAGCCTTAGAAAACTACTTGATTCTTTTACGCTGCACTATAACTGATCAACAGTAAAAACTTGAAAAAAAAAGAAAACTGACTTGTTCAAAAGTAAATAATGATGTAACCTCTAATTAGGTGTTATTATTCACCATCCCAGATTAATCAGATTCATAAGAGCAGTCTAAAATACTCACAAACTCTTTTTTTTCCCCCTCAGGAAGGATGCCATCTCGTTAACTGATGCTTTCGACTTCACAGATCAGTGTTTAAATTCGGCACTTGGCTGTTACGACGGAAATGTCTATGAACGTCTGTTCCACTGGGTTCAGACAGCACCAACCAATTCTCAGGTAGTTGAGTAGAACGCATTGTAAATTATGCAAGAGAGCAGAGAACAAGCAGTGACTGCACCTTCCCGTGTTTTCCCATTTTAATTGATTCCCACTAGGTTAGAAATCGCTTGGCATAGCATGTCTGCTTAAAATATTTTGAGAATACATAAAAGAAACTAGGAGCGGGGTGTGGCCTGGCAGGAACTCTGAGTCTGGACTATAATCAGCAAAGTGCACTGTTCAGAATTTGATAAAGGGAATTAAGAGGAAGATCCAAGCTTTAAATCATGGCTTGACACACTCAAGGACCTACACACCTAATGGCAAACTGGCTTTTAAGTAACAAAAATAAGATAAATCATACCTCATCTTATTTTTAGGCTCTTAACTCTGTTTCATGTTGATAAAAGTGGGTATTCACGGGCAATGAGAAGCTTGGATGGACTGGGGAGAGAGTCTTTCTCAGACCTGACTGCCTGCTAGAGAGGCCTCCTTCCTCTTCCCTTTAAGGAAGGCAATCCCAGGAACACAGAAAGCTGCTGCAGTGCCATCAGCAGCCCAGCAAAGCCCAGTCCATCACATTACAGTCCAGTACATTAACTGGAGTGAAGAAACAAACTGGGTATTTAGAATCTGAGGATCAATATTCTAGGAACACACAGATTATTTTAATTTCTACCATGAAAATATGTTGCTCAGATGGTGAAGCGTACTCTTTTACCTCTTAGGTCAAATTTCAGAAAAGGTGCCTTAACACCTCATCAAATTGGCAACTCTCAGGCTTTCATTCACACCTACCATAGTGTTAGACTTGCTCTTCACATTTTGCATTCTGTCATACCTCAGAACTTAATTTAATGGATCATCTAAAGTTATAACACAACGGGCTATGCCCAAGATGGTTGGCCAATCCATCCTCATCCATTCTCTTACAGAAGGCCAAACCATTTCGGTCATTCTCTGACTCTAGGAAGGCATCCTTTTGACTACAAGGAAATAGAAAAAACTTACTAAAGAAGGCATGATACATTTACTGCTTAGTACAGTTAAGCTAACACTAGCTAGTTGTTTTCAACTAGCTAACACTAGTTGTTCGAGCTAACCTGAATGTTTTACTCTTTACTTTCTAATATTTAAATCCTGGCATGAAACTACTGCAGTTCCCCCACTCCAGAACAGCTCCTGTGGACTGAAGATAAATGTATGCCTTTTGGTGCTCCAGAGAAAAACCTACCTTGCTGTGACCCCTGTCAGGAAGTGCAGACATAACCTACTCAAACCTGTTTACTAGCACTGCACAAGGAAACACGCCAGTTCTTCTGACTCCTCATGTTCACTAAAGCACACAGGGAACTTTCTTATTCTTTTGCTGTTTCTAATAGTTATTTTAAAAGCATTTACTCTGGACACTATATGAGGGCAGGCTAAATGACAGGCGTGACTGATTCACAGCATCAACAGACTTGGTAAAATGTTGATGTACTTCACCCCATTCACTTTTCCCTTTTCTTTCTCGCCTGCCACTTCACTGCGAACAAAGATGGAGTCTTCAACTTCCTAACTCTAGGATCTATCACAGAGAGTAGACTGAATTTATGGAGGAAACATGGTTTTAAGACCTGCACAGTAAGATGAAGGAACCTGGTACATACACAACATTGCAGACCTCGCCATCCTAGCTTCCATTACCTTGCTAAAAAGGTGACAGGCACAGCAATGTGGCTCTTTCATGAAAGCAGTTTAACAACTGAGATTATAAATGACCTTGGAGAACTATTTCCAGTTAGTTAAAATGACACTCAGTTGACTGCTATAGAGCCACATGGTCTTACATTTCTGGCTCCTCAGAGGAGCAAAATGGCACCTTTAATGTGTATTTTTTTAATCTGCTGTAGATAATTTTGAAACTGCAGTAAAAGGCATTTTTCATTTGCACTAGTTGAAAAAAGTACACTACGCATATTTCAAATAAATTAAAATAGCTATGTTAAAACATGCCTTGTTGACATAAATGAGCAAATGGGGATCTATTTCACTAACATTTTCCACCAAAAGAAAAGGTACCATGCTAAATTAAATATCTCAGAATCCTAAGCCAGTCTCTCTTCTGTCTGGGAAGGTAAGTGATGAGCTTTCTCCCAAGACTGAATGATGCACTATCCCATGGTTTAGTTGAGCCATGGTGTCTGGTTTATTGGCCTTTTCCCTGTCTGGTTGCTATTTCAAGCCAGTTTTTCCAAAGTGAACAGCAAAAAGCTCTTACCCCTCCTCACATGAACTCGTATCTAAGTGATTTCCTACAGATGCAAGCAGTGGAGGAAATACTGGGCATGATCTCAAAACAAGATTCCTATTTCCCCGAAATTATTCTATTGTAAAAGTTTGTCCAGGTAGTTGCTAGATGCATTAATAGACACAGTTACTGAGTCATTCACTCACTCAACATATTTACTGAGCAAATACTATGTGCAAGAAACTATTCTAGGTTCTAAGGATACAGTGGAGAACAAGAGTTATAGACACTGTCTTCAAGAGTTTTAGCCTTGTAATAAACAAGTAAATATTACAAAAGATGAGAATAGGGCTATGAAGGAACAAATCAAGATATTATATTAGAAAGTAATGGGGAGCCCTGACAGGAGTGGTTCAGAGGACTGGGTGTCACCCCGCAAACCAAAAGCCCGCTGGTTCAATTTCCATTCAGGGCACGTGCCTGGGCTGTGGGTTTAGTCCCCAGTCGGGACACATGACAAGAGGCAACCAATGATGTTTCTCACATAAAAGTTCCTCTCTCTCTCTTTCTCCCACTCTCAATCTCTCTAAAAAAAAACAAATAAATAACATCTTTTTCAAAAAATGAAGAAAATAGGGAGAACCTATTCTGACACAGAATCTTACTTGATTCCACCTTCTCATTCCTTGGTTTATGGTTAATGTTCAATTTCAAGGAGCCTCAAAGAGTTGAGTTCTTTATTTGTATTAAATTCCAAAAGCAAATGATAACTGTGTTTTTCAGTTGGCCACCTGCACCCACAATTTAAAATCTGCTTAATGAAGAATGCCCTTTCAAAAAAATATTTCTCCATATGTTCACATAAAATAAATTTTTAAAATAATTTTTTAAATTAAGGATCTTTTGTAATATTAATTTTGAAACTCAAAACAATTTGAAATTAAGTTATTAATTCTGGCACAAATATTCTGTCTTAATAATACACTTCTTTCTACAAACAGGAGAACCCTGCCTACGAGAAATATCTAAGACCACTACTACAAAGTTGGAGATCCAAGCTATAAGATAATCAACAGCATTCAAGAAGCACCATGATGTGATAATGGTAGTACGGCATACATATCATTAAAATTTTAAAGTACATATATGTGTACTTTTTAAAGTCATTACCTTCTAGAGAAAGTCTGAAGTGAATGAAATACCCATGATTTACTTCAAAATAATCCATGTGGAAAAAAAGGGGTGAATGAATAATTGTTGATGTTAATCAATGGGTACATGGGTGTTTAAGCTATCCTCTCTTCTAAATATGTTTGAAATTTCCCGCAATAAAACATAGTAGCAGTATCCAATTGTAGCATATAGTTTGTTAAATGGCAGGGACTCATTAGTTTTTATTTGTATCTATAGCACACACTTTTCCAAGGGTTTAAAAGGACACACATGCACAACACAACCCTTTTCCGAAAGTGCCTATACCTGGTGTAACCCAAATATATTGCACAGCCCTAAGACTGCAACTAAGTATCAATTATTTTAAAATCAACTCTTCCACAGAAAATTAAAATGAGTAAAAGAAATAATTGTGTTAAATTACCCAAATATACTCAAACTACATTTTTCATGTCATTTTCAGTTGCCTCAGCAAATAAAACACTGAAAATTAAATGCCACCAGACAAATTAAATTGCAAAATATCTTAGTTGGCTACTTTTCCTAACCAACTTGTATAAATATTCAGTTGTTAATTATAATTAATAAATCTGGGAAATTTTACCAAAAGCAAACTTATCTCCAGTAAACTGGACAAGGAAGAGACCACATAAGTTTTAACTTTTAAAACCTTGGAAGGGCAAATATTATTCTCATTTCCATACTGGTTTTCAAATCAAATAATTTTATCTCACGTTCACCTCAGCTACCTTAATAACACATAAGAGGCTTGGGTTTGTTTTTTTTTTTAAGGTAACCATTAATCAGTTTAAAGTAGGAGGCAATTTTCTCAAAATACAACCTCATAGTGGTACATTTACTGAAACTACAGTAACCTGCCAATAACGTTAAGGAATTTTAGTTTGAAAGAGGGGTAAATCATAGGTTTCTGAATGGTAGTCATTTGTCAAATCTTAAATAAATTTTCTAGAGACTGGCAAAAATGAATGAAGGTATTTTCATCCTCCTTTCAGAGGCAGAATCTCAGAGGAAAAAAGAGTGATCTGCCTTAGGGCAAAGAGCCTTAGAACTTTCCTCCCACAGTAGGAGGAAGATACTGCCAGACTTCCTTTTAGAAGGTGTTCTAGCAAACTAGCAAGTCTCACTACAGTTAAACATAACCCTCCCTGTGAGTAACTTCCAAGAAACAGAATCAAATGAACCACACAAAGAAAGACTACAGTGAAACAAATAAACGAACATCTACCTCCAACTATTCCAGATCCTTCATTCACTGCAGTTTATTTCTTCTCCTCCTTTCTTTATTATTAAAGAAATAACTTTAATAATAAAATGTACTTCTGGGTCACCATAATATAAAAGAATAAAGTAGCTGAAAAGTCAGTTTGTCCCCATACTCAACACAATGTTAGGATAAGGGTCATGTTCAGAACTATGACAAATGGCAGATTGTTGAAGAAAAACCTTTAATCCTCAACATAAATTTGACAAAATTTGTCAAAAAGTATGTTCACTGTTCAAAATGTACTCTTTTAGACAAAATTAGTAATCTCATCTATTCCTGCTTTAAAAACACAGCAAAGTTCTATAAACCATATCCTAAGGTTCCATCGAGACCTCTTGAATCAGATACCAGTGTGCCTGGGTAGTGTATATTGCTACTTAAAACAATGTATACTTTAGACAAGGAATGATTTTCCCCCCAAAGTAACAACAGTCACAAATACAAACTCAATTTTTCTATTTCACTTTTTATTAGTTCTTTTTTTTTTCCTGGTAGACAGTATACTTGGGAATTAATACTGCACCAGGCACAAGAAGTTAAGATGTCTACCACAGGGACATTTTGTATTCAGAATCCAATATAAATATTTCTAGTCAGACATTTCCATGGCTACAGATATTTGGTTGCTTGATTCATATGCATAGAAAGAAACAGTTGTCATAACTGTAAAAAGCAGTACTTAACAAGTACTTTTAAATGATTAGAACAGTTTTCCTTTAATATTACGATACAGCTTATTGGTCTGGAAACTAGGTCATCCTGCATGATGTTTTGATTTTTGTCAAAAGCATCATGAGTACTCTGTTTATTCTTTCATTCCTGCATGTTTTAGTCTTCGAGTTGAGCTAGGGACTATTTAATCAAAAATCATTTTAGCACTGTAATAATAAGGGAAAAAAAGCTCTGTTAAGGGTAGATTATATACCATAATAATTTCAGACTTCTTTTTATAAAAAAGGTATCTGGAGGCTCTGAACAGGCACATGCATACTCAGGGCAAAGTGAACAAAACATAGAGAATTCTGCTAAAGCACAAAACTTTCTTCTGGTCTTCAATGCCTGCAAATAAATACAAAAAATTTTTTCCTTAAATCCCACACTGTGATTAAAAAAAAATTAATCAGTCTTTTCCATCTACTGGAGAGTCAGTTTCCAGAAACTTTCCCCAGGGTTAGAGATCAATCATCTGTCTTCCGGGCCAACCTACAGAAAGTCCAGTTGTGCTCCACTGTGTTCTCATTGGCCCGCTCGCTCATGTGATGCACCCGGGTGTTGCGGATCGTGAAGCCTTGTTTTGTGATATATTCCATCAGGTGGACACGCAGAGAAACTTCCTGGTGGTAATCACAGGGTCCAAAAGTGAAGGAAACCTGACAGTCTCTGGTGTCCATCATGTGCTTATTCCACTTGGTAAAATAGTTTGAGATACCTTCTAGTAACGAATGGACCTTGGTGGTGATGGTTAATTGGGTTATGATGACAGCTACTGGATTGGAGTACTTAGAAAGCTTCCGAGTACTAGATAGCTCCACGACTTCTTCAAAAGTATCCATAGGATACAAAGGCTTAGGGTCATTGAGACACTGAATCAAGGGCTCGATTTGATAAAAATCTGCTTCCTTACGAAGCAGATCAAATTCCTTAAAATCCAGGGGTAAGGTCAACTCTGAAGTTCTTAAGAAGTTGAGGACATATCTGAAAAGAGGTCCATCTCGATCAATGAAGTAATTGCCTTGAGGGTCTCGAGCTGTGGGGAAGTCCCCCCCAAACATAGCTCCAAGCATGGAATCTGGGTATCGCGTCAATGTGGTGAGGGACGTTGTGTACAAGTGTCCACCTACATTTAACGTGACTGGGTCAGTCATCTGAAATTTTTTAAAAAAATGATTAGTCACCTGAAAGTTTTAAAATTCTAACTTTGACAAATTAAGAAAAATGATAACAAGCAAAGCAAAAGATCCCTTCAGGCAATAAGTTATTTAGCAATCCTATTATGCAAAACAGCTTTACTTTCAGTGATTAAATCCACCTAGATGCAGGGATCAAACATATGCTTTCAATAGGGAAAAAAGGGATGAATCTAATTCTTTAAAGACATGCTAAGAAATAAGAGTATGACTTCCAAAGCCATTTAATTTCAAGCCCAGTATCTAAAAAGAAGCAGAGTACCATATTCTGCCACGTACAATGTGCCCCCGTGTTTTTGGCCCAAACTTTCAGGGAAAAAAACCTTTCATTTTATTTTTTAAATTCAATTATTTATTTATATTTAGATACTTGTTTTTGGTATTATAAAAGAATTTCGGCATTTATTTTTTAACATATTACGGTACAAGAACTTTTAAGTAACAAATAACTACAAAACACAACAGACACAGGCATTTCAGGTACTACACATGCATGATGCACACCCCAAAATTGGGACAAAATAGTGCACATTATACATGGCAATATACAGTGTATTACGGAAAGACAAAGGCCAAACTAAAATAAACTAATTTAAATGTTTCCATTTAAAAGAGACTTTCATTTTTCTTAACTCAATTTGACATAAAATAGGCAAAAAAAATGATTTGATAAAGAAAGAATCTACTTTTGATATTTCTTTTGTTTCTCCTTCATCAAAAATGGGGGAAAATCATGAAATTTATTTTAAAGATAAAAATCTGTACAGACCTAATCTTCATAATTTTTTCATGGCAATAACAGTGGCAAATACCAAGTTAAAATACACAGTTTGATTAACAAAATTGCATATACCAGCAACTTTCAATTTCAAAATCTGACAGTGTATTCACTTTTGTAACATTAATGTTGCAATCTGGCTTTTAGTTTTGAAAAGCAAGCTTCTCTAAATACTATATACCTTCAGTTTTAGAAATCATATTTAAGAAAACATATTAATACAGACAGATGGACAACATACTAGGCAAGTAAAATATTTCTTACCAAAGGCAAAGAATAATAGGAAGATACATACCATACATATGTAAAGACAGTACAAGTGGGAGAAGTGGCACCTTCCCAGTGGTTAACCTCCCAAACCACAAGGAAATGTCCTCTGTACCTACTAGACCCTTTTCATAGACTGCTCTATGAAGGAAAAGTGTTAAGAGCAATTTTAAAGACCAAAAAATCATCATGATCTCTCTCAAATAAGTGATTAATTATAAAGTTACTTTGAGAGTCCAAACTGAGTTTGCTTACATAAAAACACCAAACCAAACAAAACACCCCCCAAATACATCCTAAACGAATTAACGGGGGGGTTGCACCAATAATTTTCACTTTCACAAGATGTACAGTATTGTACCTAAGAATAAATCAGAAGGGATAAAGACATAAAAAAAATAATTTGACAGCCTTCAAAATGCATCTGCAGAGGCCTCTTACCATATAGCCCCAGTCTCCATTATCCATCTGCTCCAGCACAGCGTCTGGGGAGCCCAGGTTCCAGGGAAACTTGGGGAGAAGAAAAGACATGACAGCGCGTGTAACTATGAAAACAGAGAAGGAAAGAACTCTATTTTCTCTCCCTCTCTCCTTCCTTTCCCCTCTAAAGATAAATAAATAAAATCTTTAAAAAAAAAAAAAAAAAGAAAACAGAGAAGGTTTTTACACCCCACAGGTCAGGCGAAACACCAGAAAACTATTCATTTTTGCTCAATTAAAAACTGCCACAGGGCAGTCTTGGCTGGTGTGGCTCAGTGGACTGATAGCTGGCCTGCTAATCACAAAGTCACCAGTTCGATTCCCAGTCACGGCGCATGCCTGGTTTGCAGGCCAGGTCCCCAGTTGGGAGAGCGCAAGAGGCAGCCCATTTACATCTCTTACACCAGTGTTTCTCTCCCTCTTTCTCTCCTTCCCTTCCCCTCTCTCTAAAAATAAATAAATAAAACCCTTATTTAAAAAAAACTGCTACAGGGCAAAGATCTGAAGAAGAAAGCATTTCTCTAAGGCAGTGATTTTCAAATGATGTGCAGCACGAGTTTTTAAAACATGTGGTACCTGACTATTCAGTCAGAGGCACTGGCCTCTTTTCCCTCAGACTGTCAAAAAAAGACAACAGCCACTACAACAACAGCCATCCAATATGAATGAATCAAAATTATACCTTTTTTTTTTGCAGATTGGCAAAAAAATAATATATTTTTGGGGTTTCCACCAAACTCTACAGAGAAAGAATTATCCTATGCTTAAAGGAGGAAGAGCCCAGCAGTAAACTACTCATTCAAATCCTACCTATATTCTCCAAAAATTCAATATTTAGAATTTCTATAGTAGAACATTATGATTAACTCTACAACTTTATCCTTATACTTATCATGATCCTTATCAAAAAGGCTGTGTACAGCCCTGGCTGGTGTAGCTCAGTGGATTGAGCGCGGGCCTGCGAACCACACTATTGCGGTTCAATTCCCAGTCAGGGCACATGCCTGGGTTGCAGGCCGGTTCCCTGCAGGCCATTTCCCAGCAGGGGACGCACGAAAGGCAACCATACATTGATGTTTCTCTCCCTCTCTCCTTCTCTTCCCCTCTAAAGATAAATAAATAAAATGTTTAAAAAAAAAAAAGGCTGTGTACAAGAAAGGAAGAAAAAAACCACTCTTCTTCATCAGCATTTCAGCTATACAAACTTAACACCTGGATAAAAGCATTAAAAACTATAAACCTCCAAGACACCAGTACTGCTTTGCAAGAGAAGTACACCAGAATGATATTTATTCCATAACAGAAAAACTAATTATACTTTTAATACTAATACATGTCATGTTATATAATAATCAAAACGAATAGAAAATAATTTAAATGTCAAACCATTAGAGCACATTTGGGACAAAAAAGAACCTTATAAATCTGTTTGAAAGTCACTCAGCTGGCACTCAGGGAGAGCCAGGCTGAAGACGCTGATAAACACCCAGATACTAATGATGCCAGTCTGAACTGATCTGCAATTCCAAATTACTTCAACAGAGTCCCAGCTACTGAATAGCTTTAGTCAGTGCCCTCTCACACACATCATTCCCCAAATTAACCAGGAAAGCAAATTTCAAAAGCTGACGAGACAGTAAGAAACATGAACTTACCAGTATTTACCCAGGAAAAGCATTGGCTTTTTTACGTGATCTTTAAACAGATTCACTTTTCCCATTTCAGAGGAATCTGGCACACTATTCCCAGAACAGGCCCTGGCTACAGAAGATCACAAAGGCTCTTTCTCAAAAGGTCACTCAGGCATGTAGAGAACATTTGCATAGCACAGCATGGGCTGAAATCAGACCCTGAAGCATCTATTTCTTCACCTAGAAAATTCTTCAAAGCAAACAAGCTAGAATGTGGACCAGACGACACGCAGTCAGTTTTTATTCTCCACACTCAGCAGCTGGGTATAGATATAGATAGGCCTCCACATGCTAGAGGGGGAAAAGTAGAACCAATGTCAAATTCAGGGCTCTTGTGACAAGCTTTCATTCCTCACAAACAGTATCTGAAGTAAAGAGAACCAAAAACAGCTTTAACAATTTTTATTCAATAACTGATAAAACAGGTAACACTTTAAAAGGCCGGTCATCCAAAAGTTTTGGTAAGATGCTCATCTTTGGCATCTTCTTACCTCCCAAAGTATTCATTCCTGACAACCTCAAAAAGAATTCAGTCAACCAATATTTACTGTAGGTCAATAAGCATTATGTGCTATGTGGATACACAGAAACAGGAAAGGTACAAATCCCTGCCCTCATGGAGCTTTCAATCTATGAAGAAAAGCAATATGCAACACCTGAAGTACAGAACGCAATTCAAAAGTGCTGTTTATATAGCACTTCTATACAGATAGACTAGCAGAGGCTTTCTGGAAGAAAGAGCAAAAACAGTTCCATGTGGAAAAAATGGAGGACTTCTGGGAAGATCTTCCTCAGTAGACCTCAGCAGGGACATCTGGACAACCTGAGAGAGATTCTAGAATGAAGAAACATTTTAGGTAAAAGAGGAGGGGGCCTTCCTCTCTCACACACACATAACATCCCTGATACAGCAAGCAGAGCATGAATTACTAGCTTCATTTTAGAGAAGTAATGGATAAGTGACTTGCTCTAGGCCCCACAGATGGAAAGTAAAGGATTAAGAACTTGGATTTGCTGACTCCTAGTTTAGATCTTTCCATAAATCCCTTTCTTCTGTGGAAACTGAAAGAAACAGAACCCAAGAAACAAGAAACTGAAAGGATTAACTTCAGACGCCCTAAAACAGCTATTAACCCTATCCATCTTGTAGGGTTTTATTTACAAATTTAACAGTAATTCAGTCTAAGTGAGCGGTCGGTCATGAGTTTGTAAAAATTCCAGAGGCAAAAATAGCAAGAAGCTACTCACTAGTGGGACTAAAGGCTGCTGTCCTGTTTCTAAGGGAGGAACTCCAATACATGAATATTCAAGTGGTTGAATGAAAAACGGGGACCAAAGAAAGACAAGGGAGAAAACCAGACATCATTCATGTTATAGCTGTCATGCAATGTCTGTCCACCAGTAATTCTTTTTTGTTTCTTTTTCACTGCTAAATCAAAACAACATAACTTCTTGAGCAATCATAAAAAGAAAATTAGATGATGCTCCTGAATCTGTTCCACAGAAAAAGCCAAGGTTCTGTTCCCGTACAAAGATGTAATGAAACCTCAGGCTTAATAATTCAAGAGAGCAATTATGGTAATCTATATAAACCCATGTTTCTTAAAAAAGCAACCCAAACCTCCTTGCACTTGTGTACAAGATACATCAAAATAAAATGAAATTACTATTATTCACTTTCAATACCAATGACTAAACTACCCCCCAAAAATCAAACTGTTCACTAAAAAGTTTTAAGGGAAAAAATAATACTGATTAGTTTAAATTTTATCTCTACTCCTTACTTCTATTAAATATCCTCTATGGAAATGCTTAGATACAGCAAGAAACAAACCAAAAAAAGCAGGAACATTCTGGTCTTCCAACAGCTGAGTAATCAGCCTCTGAATTGATAACTATTAGGATCATCTCAGAAACAGTGCAGATGAATGAAATAGAACATAATCCAAAAGAATTTCCAGAATAGCTTCAATATCTTCTAAATCGTTTTCTGGATTTCCTGCTAACAATTAGAAAATGATTTATTTGCTTTTCATCTTTTCTCCCTTCTGGCACAGTCTCCAGTGGAGGGCTTAATGAGAAGTTAAATGACCACAAAACAAGCAGCAGAAGGAGATCTTGAAATGGGCATCAAAAATGGGCTTCTTATACTGATGAAGACTAAGAAAAACCTAGTATTTCAGAAAATTTGCCAGGAGTGGAGATTATGAGGGTAACAATGAAAACTCAAGCATAATTATACAGTTCAAAAAAAGGCTCCAGACCTTGTAAAATCAGTTCACCTGGAAAAAATATGACCTTTAGCCCAAATAAAATTCTTGTGGCAACAACTGGGTGAGGAATCCAAAAATATAACAGTACTGAGAAACACTTTTTTCACCCCCACTTACGCTTCAAAGGTTAAGGTATAAATTCTGTTAGCAGATAATTAAATTAAGAAAAAATGCTAAAGAATTTATAAAAGCCTTAAGAAAACTTCCTAAGAATTTTCCAAAGTAGCAAATCTGGAAAATACACAATTAAACAAGTTAATATCTTAAAGAAAAAACGCTGAAAGCCATTTTCCTCACTATTGCAGAATGGCAATTACAGGCTTCACAGTTATGATGAACTAATTGAACACAAATATCCTGGGTTTATTATTTCAAGTACAGACTAAGAATTCTCTGGGGCAAAAGTTCTACTCCTGCATAACAACTTATACATTGCAATACGCACACCTCCAAACTTGAATAAATAATAAAAACCTATAGCTACTGCCTTTTCAAATTTTCCAGGCAGCTCTTTTAAAATGCCTTTCTTTCACTTCTCGGGCTTTTGGCTAAGATCATGTGTAGTATCTGTTCTTATCAGTTTAAAAAGCCTTTCTAGGGCTCATTTCAAATTGGAGCAATATAGAGAAGATTACACGGCCCCTGCTCCAGGATGACACACAGGTTCCTGAAGTGTTCCGCATTATAAAAAGCAGAGAAAGAAAGGAAAGAAGGAAATAAAAGGCCTTTCTACTCTATTCTTTGTGCCTTGCATTCCGAAAAGGAGAGTCAGTAAACTTCATCTATACATACCTTTGAATTACCTTTGTATTGAATTTCTCTGTTCTTGAAATGTGGGATTTTGAAAGTGAAATACTTTTTATAGTAACTAGTTCAGCGACATCTAAAGGAGTGTTTTGGGCTAACACTCACATACAGGCTGTCACAAGTAGCCAGGCACACAGGAGAATGTGACTGTGATGTTAGGTTATCCTTAACTATACCTCTAAAGAAATGGTTTGTTTTTTTCCTAAAACATTCTTTTCTCTCTTCTCTCCACAAGGTCTAGAAGAAAGGCTAAGTTAAAAATTGACTTTAATACTAAAGAGCTATCACAAATAGTCACAAAATCATTAAATTCCTCTTACACCCACTCAGTTTCTACAGGACAAAACAAGATAATGCCACCTTCCCAAAAGCAGTAATACCACTCAGGCACAATACCAAGACAACAAGAGACCTACAGGGTAACAGGTCAGAACTAAGGCCCTGCAGTCACATGCAGGCCAGCACAGAGGAAAGAGAATGGGTTAAGATCCGTATCTTTCTGCTCTAATTCTACTTACGAAACCCTGATTAAACCCTGATTATGCCCAGCTGCTTCTCTGCAGAAAAGGAGAAAATAAGCAAGATCATGAATAGAAAACAATTTGTAAACTGGCCAGTATTAAACAAATGTGAAAATACGAGTGGCAGTATAAACAAAATTTCTGTGGTAAATTGAGAAACTTGAGAGTGTGAACACAAGTAATTTAGAGCACTGGCATGAAGACAGGACAAATATCAAAGAAAAGACCTCTTCATTCTCCCGTGCCCCAGAGCTCTAGAAGAGAGAACTACAGGTACAGGGAAGCAAGCATCCAGCTTTTACAGAGACCGCCAGACATCAGAACTCTTGACCACAGAAGGAACTTCTCGAAAGCATGACTCAGGATTATCTCCACGGTAAAGATGAATCCAAATACACATGTGTATTCCATCTTAAATAGAATCCACATATAAAAATCTAAAACCCCTTGAGGGATTCATAGAAAGATTGGCTCTAAGACTCCTTTATGTAGTAATGCTTTGGTTTCAATACTATTCACGAAAATTCAAATCACACAAACCTTAGGAATAGCATCTATAACCGCCCTGACCACTCAGTCTTTAATATTCATGGCATTACACAAAATGAAGTATTAGCGTGGATGGATGGTTCTCAACCAAAGAGCTAGTTTTCTCACCCTGCCAACCCTGTAGGTAAAATGATTTTCCTTTTCCTAGATACACACGTGTTCATTTGAAAACATCAGGCCTGTGCTTCCCCTAGCTCCTTCCTCTCCTGGAATCATTCACGTACTCGGGCATTTGTGACAGCAAAAAAGATGCACATGCCAATGGGAAATGGTAAGACATTTAGCCTACCCCAAACATTCTTAGCCAAACCAGGTGTCACTCAGGGTCTCTCTGCACCCAAACCTCATCTACCACTAAGTCCTAAAATTGGATTTACCAATTTGTTCTGGAACTGGTATAGTTAGACAGAAACTTGGTAACTTCAGCAGAATATCCCAACAGGATCTGTTTCATTTCTCCCGTCCTACCCTCGGACACAGCCTCCGCCACCGTCGGCCCGGCAGGTGCTTCAGAGGCTCCCCCGAACCGCGGCCATTTATCACTTCTGACATCGAGCACTAAAAATGCCATGACACACACAAATCTGAGCATGAAAAACTCAGCTGCTGTCAGAGCGTCTCTCTGGGACAGAAAAATCCCGAGGCAGGGCTCAGAAGCTCTACCGTAAGCTTCAAATTACCGCAAACGGGTGCAAACCACCCCCCAAAACAATCATTTTCGAGCACACCTCCAGGTGTCCCCGGCCGGGCGGTGCCTCGCTCCTGCCCCGCAGACGAAGTCCCCCCACCTCGACCCGGCCCCAGCAATGGGGCAGGAGATGCTCCGGGCCCGGGCAGAGGGCGCGCACTGAAGCCCGAACCGGGGTCCGCCGACAACACAGGTCCCCTCCCGGCCGGCCCCGGAATCCCGGCCCAAGCCCGGCCGCTCCGCTGCGGGAAGCCGCCGTGGGCCCGTGCCAGCCCCGGGGCGCGCCGCCCAGGCTCCCCTCGGTCCCCTCAGCGCGGCCCCGCCACCGCCCGATTCACCTCAACCGTGCTTCCCCTGCCGCTCCTCGCGGGCTTCTCCTCCGGCCGGGCCCTCCCGAGCCCCGGGGCCCCTAATCCCCCGGCCCGCCCCCACTCACTGCAAGGCGGTGGCGGCCGGGCCGGGAGACACCGGCTGCCGGAGAGAGTGAGCACAAGGACTAGCGAGCCCGCGCCCAGGGGCGGCGGCGGCGGCGGCAGCAGCGGCAGCGGCGGAGGGGACGACTGATCCCGCTCCCGGAGTTGCGGCTCCAGCCGCCGGGAGCGGGTGGCGCCTCCCAGCAGAGCCGCGGCGCCACGAGCGCGCGCGCCCCCTAATGACGGCGCGTGCCAGAGGCCGGAGGGCCGCGGGCCGAGGAACTCCGCAGGGCTCAGCCAGGCGGAACGTCAGTCCAGCTCCGTCGCAGCCCCGAGCCCCAGTCCCGCCCCCGAGACCCCGCCCCCAAACTCTAGGCCCCACCTAGAACCCGCGTGAGTCCTGCCTCCGCCTGCAATTTGGGATCAGCCCAGTCCTCCCGCAGTTTTCCCTGTGCCCGTCCTCAGACCTATTCTTGTTTTCTCACGAACCTGTGTGGTGTCCGGACCACATGCTAAGCCTAAGGGGTACAACGGCCATCAAGATGCAAGGGGTCCTAAATAGGAGAGAAAACAGACAAGACCCAGGAATCAAAATCATGACAAGTTTATGATATGTTGGGAGATGTCTGATTAAAGGAATTAGATAGGGAATAACAGGACAGGACCTCTGCTTTAGATGCAAAGCCAAGATCTGGACACTGGGCTTGTAGCAGAGCACCCCTGGAGTGGCCGTTGGTGGGGGAGTCGACTGTAATAAGGTCACATATCAGGCTTGGTGGACAAGATAGGGAAGGGTAGCCAGGCCTGAAGGGCCAACATGGGCAGCCAGATGGGGAGAAGGACAGAGCTGACTTCAGCAGAAAAAAAACAAAAACCAAAAAAAACGACCGGTACAAAGGCTCTGAGGCCAAAAGGCGCTGGCCCTACTTGAGTCTGGGCACCCGTATTGTCCTCCTTTCACCAGGAAGTGAGCCAGAACTGCAGAAGGTGGGGAATTACATAAAAGCCTCAGAACTAATTGGTCTCCAAGAAGAGACTCCTTCAAAATCCCATTTGCTCCTGCTAACCAGATGTCTCTCCCCTTCCTGGTGGTACCGGATATATATTTTGCCATTTTCCCTTCTCCACCAGGATAACCACTGGCCTTAGAAACTTACTTGTGTTTCATGTCTACATGTACATGAGCTGGCTGGCCTTTAACTTTTATCATATGATCAGTCATATCTGATACTTGGTTTTTCCCTGAAAACTTGCATTCATAGCTTAAATAAGTTCCGTACGCTTCATCAGTATAATAGAGTGCTACAATATCATATTTAACATACTAGGCGAGTTTACTAAAAAATGTGTGAGAAAATAAGCAGAGCACAAAATGGTATACATGATATAATCCTAATTTTATTTATAACAACATAAATATACATAAACAAACATTTTAAAGAAAATACAGCAAATCATTAATCATAGTTCTCTAGGTAGTAGGATGGAAATGTAGTGATTTACCACTTCTTAATGTTCTTCTGAATTTTCTATATTTTCTAGAATCAATATTGAATTTGTAATCAGGAAACTATAAAAAATCAGAGGTGTTTATTTTTTTCTACAAGAAAGACAATAGCAGCCCTGGCTGGTGTGGCTCAGTGGATTGAGCGCAGACCTGCAAAACAGGAGGTCACAGTTCGATTCCCAGTCAGGGCACATGCCTGGGTTGCAGGCCAGGTCCCCAGCAGGGGACATGGAGAAACAATCACACATTGATGTTTCTCTCCCCCTCTCTCCTTCCCTTCCCCTCTCTCTAAAAATAAATAAACTCTTTAAAAAAAAAAAGAAAAGAAAGACAATATTAAAGTTATCCAACACAGAGACCCCTAGGATTTGGTGCCACTGAAAAATCCAGATCTGCTCCTGGCTTACTGGTGTCTTCCAAAGAGTCATTTCCCCCTCTCAGAGTTTTTATTTCCCCAACTAAAAACAGTGGAGTAAAGCTGGTATGGCTCAGTGGATTGAGTGCCTGCCTTCAAACTGAAAAATTGCTGGTTCAACCCTGACCCCTGGGTCTGGGCATATGCCTCTATTGTGAACCAAGTCCCCAGTTGGGGACATCTCTCCCTCTCTTTCTCCCTCCCTTCCTCGCTCTCTGAAAGTAAATAAATACAATCTTAAAAAATAAAATAAAATCTTTTAAAAAACCGACTGAGTGGAATTAACTTTGTCAGTGGTTTCTTTTCTTTTTTAAAGATTTTTAGAGAGAGTAGAAGAGTAGAAGAAAGAGAGGGAGAGAAACTGTGTGGTTGCCTCTCGAGCGCTCCCCACTGCGGACCTGTCCTGTAATGGGGGCGTGTGCCCGAGTTTGGAATTGAACTCAAGACCCTTTGGTTTACAAGCCGGCACTCAGTCCAGGGAGCCATACCAGCCAGGATGTCAGTGGTTTCCACAAAACTATTCTTACATGTCTCAAAGTTTTTATTGCTATTATAAATTATATTTTCAAATTTATATTTTACAATGTATTGGTTGGTGGTTATTGAAATGCAATTGGTTTCCATATAATAATCTTGTATTTTGCAGACTTGAACTCTTCTTTAGTTCTAAGTTTATAGGCTCTCTTGAATTTTCTGTGTAAATATTCAGAGTCTTCATTTCCTTTTCCTTGTTTTACTGTACTGACTAAAATCTCCAGCACAATGTTGAATTATAATAATGATAGTGAACATTTCTATTCTGTTCTTGACTGTTTCTAACCTGTCACCATTGAATATGGTATTTGTTGTAGATTTTTGATAGATACCCTTTACTGAGGTACTATTATCCAGGTACTTTATCGAAGGAAGCACTATTGTGCTGTGTTATGAATGGGTGTTGAAATGTATCAAATGTGGGACTTTTCACCCTAATGTAATGAATTACAATTGTGGATTTTAATTACATTAAAACATCAATGAATTCCTGGAATAAACTTACCTTGATGATGTATTATGTTTTCAATATAGTGCTGCATGCTGTTTGCTAATATTTTACTTAGGGTTTTTGTGTCCATACTCATGAATGCGATATGTTTACTATTTTCCTTTCTTATTTTCTCCATGTGTGGTTTTACTGTCAAAGTTACATAAGCCTCATACAATAAATTAAGAAATGTTGTCTCTTCACTAGAGCAGCTTCTGTAAGACCTGGAGTTTGGATTTCCTTATAGGTTTCTCCTGTAAACCATCTTGGTTTAGAGCTTGGGAGTGAAAAGCATTTATACAGACACCTCAACCCACAATATTCAGTCTGGCCTCAGGGCCCGTCTCTCCACCTAAGCAGCATTTGTACGGCCACTAGGAATCTTGTTGCTGAACCCAAAAGAACCTCCTCAGATCTCCCCATCGGGCCTCCCTGGGTGATAGATTGACCACACCCTCTAACAGACAGCCTCTTTGGAACCCTATTCGGGTTTTCCTCCTTCCTCTGCAGTGCCTCCTCGCACTCATGGAGACACTCCTCCTTGGGCTTACCCACTCCTCATGCCCTGGCTTCTGGCCAAGGCCATTGTCTCTGCTCTGACTCCTCCTCTCTGTGGGCTGGCTCAGGCTCTTCCATGGATTCCATTATTATCTCTAAATCAAAAGGTTCCCAAACTCATACCTTCAGCCCAGGCCTCTCTTCTTGATTTGAGACCTACACATTTGAGATGCTGCACATCCTACAGCCCCAACTATGTACCAGGGACTGTACTATGTGCCTTTACCCTCTGAGTTAGTCCTCTACTGCCACATTATAAATTACCCAAAACATAAGGGCTTAAAACAGCAAACATTTCTTATCTCACAGTTTCTGTGAGTCAAGAATTTGCAAGTGGATTAGGTAGGTAGCAGATCTTGCAGTGTAGATGCAGTCTGCAGTCGGCTATAGGTTTGGCTGGGCTGGAAGGTTAGTATCTAAGCCCACTTATGCAGTTTCTAGCAGGACACAGTAGGTCCTCTTCATATGTGCCTCTCCTGGCAACATGGCAGCTGACATTCCCCAAAGTGAGTGATTTAACTGAGAACAATAAGCCACAAGGTTTTTCTAACCTTGAAAGTGACATACCCGTAGTCTCATGGTCTCAGAGACTAGCCCTATTACAGCTTGAGAGTCACCACACCAAGAACATGAATACCAGGAGGTGACGATCATTGGGGTTATCTTGGAGGTTTCCCACCACAACCTCATAACAACTCTGAGTGCAGACTACCCACATATCCCAGGCACAGATCAGAAAACTAAGACAAAGAGAAGTGAAATCATTGCTCCAGGCCACATAGCCAAGTGTGAGAGGAGATTTTGATCACAGCTCTGCCCAGCTCCCAGCATTTTCTCTGCCTTTATAGTCCATCCTCCGATGCTCCACCACCAGCCTCCTCACCTTCAACATGTGCAAAGCTAAACCCTCTCACCTCACCACCTCCAAACCTTCCAAGTCCCCAGCTCAGCTCAGCAAACGGTACCACCATCCTCCCATCTGTCCATCCCAGAAGCTTTGAGTCATGGCTGCTCCTCCCACCCCTCGACTCCCAGTGCCAGATACCCCAGCCCTGCCAAGTCTTCCTCCTCAGTGCAGCCTGGGTCCACCGCTCCTTCTCCCTCCACCTCCACCACCATCGCACTGGGCCAAGCCACCCACTTGTCCATCCTGGACATCTGCACTAGCCCCTCTCTGGCCTCCCTCGTTCTCTCTGCCCCCACACAGTCCATCTGCCCTCCTCTCTCCAGTATGAGTCACCTTGTAAAACGCAAAACTGATATGTCACCCTGCCTGCTTTAAACTCCCTCCATGGGGCTCCTACTGCCTTCAGGATCCAGCCCAAATTCCCTCCAGCGTGATCTGGCCTCTGCCCCCTTGTCCAGCCTCCTTCTCTCTCTTTCTTTCTCTCTCTGGGGGCCCCCAGCCCCTTTGGCCACATTTTGGTATCTGGGACCCACTGCAAATTTTTTTCACTTCAGGGCCTCTGCTATGCTCTTCCCTTAGCCTGAAGCACTCTTCCCCAAGCTCTCAGCATGTCTGTCTCCCTGTCCTTCAGCATATTATCGCCTACTCAGAGAGGCCTTTCCTGACCTCCCAACCAGGCTGGTGTCCCCAGCTACAAGTTCCACAGTGCATGTCCTTCTCTGTCCTCATCTCGTCGCTCCTCAGCTGAACTGTGAGCTCCCTGAGAGCAGAAGCTGTGTCTGCCTGGCCAACAACAGCATCCTGGAACTTCACAGTGAGCCTGATGCTTAGCACACTCTCAACAATGATATGACAGTTGGGTGCATTCTCTCCACTCCCCCATTTCCCTCTTGCACTCCATACTCCAGCCATTGGACCATGTTCAGTTATATGAATGAAGCATGTGATCCCTCACCTTCAGGTCTTTCCACATTCTGTTCCTTCTGCAGGAATACCTTTCCCTCCCATCTCACTATTTACTGAGCTAATTCTTATATATTCATCAGGAACTAGGGTTACCAGATTTAGCAAATAAAAATACAGGACCCTTAGTTAACACTGAACTTCAGATAAACAACAAATAATATTTTTAATGCATGTTATAAATATTGCATTAAATACAAGCACCTTGTATTTTTTTTGGCGGGGGTGCATCCCTATTAAAGAACCAGCACCAGTTCAGCCCTCCTCTAAGACATCTCCCTGGCTTCTCCTCCTACCCCCTTAGCTCTGCTCAGCCCCAGGCCTAGGCTCCCAAACCACCCCCCTGCTTGCTCCTACTCAGCATGAACTCACTGTGTTTTGAAATTGTTTATTACCAACTAGAATGTGACTTCCTTGACAGAAGACACTGTGTCTCAGTCTTCATCCAGAGAGTCTCTTTTCACCTGGGACAACCCTGGCCACAGGAAATGGTCAATAGGCTTACTGAGCAGAGAAGTGAAAGAGCACAAGAGAGAAAAAAGTAAACAAGATAGGGAAAGGAACTAGTGAATGAAACTCAGGCCAGAAAATGAGATGAATCTGTTGGATGATTACCCGCAGTGGTGAGCTGCCCTTCCCACCCCAGCCCTCTGCCCCCCCCCCACTGCCTGCCTCATTTCTGTCATTTAGTGCCCTGCTACAACACCCCCTCCATCACCACCACCCCAGCTTCAGGGAGTCTTAAGATTGGTGGAAAAGGAACGCAAAAGGAAGCAGTCTGTGTCCCTTCAGGGGTTTTTCCAAAACAGCCTCTTGAGCATTCAAAGGAAAGGCCCTGTGGGGAGGAGGCTGGGAGCAGAAGCCTCAGCTACGGACTAGAGGCCGTGAGGATCCCCTGGGTAGGGAGGTGCCCCCAAAGGTTTTGAGGGTGCAGCCTCACGACTCAGAGAGCTATCAGAGTTTAAGCACCTGGGGGCTGAACCTACACTCAGCCTACCTGTAGCCATCCAATTACCTCCCACAATCTCAAGTTGGGGATGGTGCCCAGGGTACCCCAGAAGGTAAAGGACCCTAAAGCAGCTAAATGCATGCATTATCTGGACCCAAGACTTTGCTGAGCTCCTTCCAACTACCCCTCCTGGAGTATTCTGAACAGCCAAGGAACTGGCCAGTGGAGAGACCCGCTCCTTCTGCCTCAGTTGGTGGTGGGTTCTGACTCTTCTCTGTGTGTTTCTCCCTTTCTCCCCCCAGTCCCCTTTGGTCCTTACACCACTGGTTCACCAAGCAGGTCTCTTAAATCTCATAAAAGGCGTTCTTTAGCCTTTTACTCACTGGCTGCCCTGCCTAGGAAGTACACTGCTAACCCGTCTCCCCATTTTCTCCCCTGGGGACCAGCCCCAGTCCCTCTGCACACTCACCCCAGCCTCTGGCACAGTGACCCTTGCAGCCAGCAGTCTCCGGTGCCTCCCCCACGTCCAGCCATGGAGACGCTTTGGTAGGTTTGACGAGAGCATTTTTCTTTTTTATAAGGTTTTTAATTGCCTATTATTTCTGGTCTTCTCTTTAATCAGCTTCCAGAACTCTGCTGGAAGCTACAGAACTAGTGGGAGGAATCTGGTTCTCACCAGTGTTGAGAGGGAGGCCCTGTGGTTGTCCTTGGATGTCATCATCCCCTTCACCATTATGACTCTGTAATTAGAGAGAATGGATCTGACATTAGACCAGGAATCAGCAGCTCTGGCTTCTGTCTTTGGTTCCATGAGTGTCTACGTGTGCCACATCTGAGAAGTCACAGGCCTTGAAAACCCTTATATGTCAAGAGGGAATAAAGCTGTCTGGCCACAGCACGGCCAACTGGCACGCAGGAAGCAAGACAGCACCAGGTCCTGAGTTCTCATTCTCCCTGACAGCTCAGTGCTCTAAATGCTTGGAAATAACGTTTTAGTGTTGGTGGTCCCGTCCTGTTCCTAATCCAAACTATCCATCTGCATGTGTTTGCTAGTGTAGCCAGAGCCAAATTCACCTGTGAAGACAACACGGCTCCTGCTCTCCTGTCCCGTCCCTCCTAAGCTGAGTCTCTCAGGTCCAAGGCTGCTCTTTCCACACATCTTCCTCCAGGATGCCCACCCGCTCCCTCTAACTAGTGAGGGAGCACCCACGCACCACCCCACCACCCAAATGCATTGCTCTTTTTTTATCCTCACCTTTTTCATTGTTCTTTCAGAGACAGAGGAAGGAAGAGAGAGAAACATCGATATCAGAACAGCATCAATCGTGTGTCCCCTAGTTCCCCCTTTACAGGGGATCATACTCTCCCAGACCGGGGAATGAAGCCACAACCTAGGTATGTACCTTGACTGGAATCAAACCTGCTGCAACCTTTTGGCTAGGACAACACTCCAACCAACTAAGTTACACCAGCCAGGACACTTTGTGAAACTCTGAAATACCATTGTATTAATTTAGTGAGCTCCTATGTTTTATACAGGTGCAAATAACAACGTAAAGCTGCCCTAGTGTGGGATCTGTTAATGTTCCAGGAGCTTCTGAAATAAAAGGTATGATGAAAAGGTAGGAACATTATTTTAAACCTATTATAATGTCCCTTGGGTTTTGTGATGATGGTGGGGGTTCAATACCTCTGGCTAACAGTGGATCCACTGTTATCCTGGCAAAAAAAAAAAAAAGGAGAGCACCATGTAGAGAAGTAACTATAGTAACCTCGTGAAGAGCCATGATTCAGGATTCAGAATTCTGTTCCACATGTCACTTATTTCCAGGTCCCAAAACACAGCAAAATACATGGGGTCAGACTCCAGCTCACTCTCTGGCCCTCTCACTCACCAGCAGTGGGGGCTTGGACCCACTCAACTGCCCCCGACTCAGTTTTCTCAACTGTAAAATGGAATAGAACAACTCCTTGGCAGGGTTGTTCTGACAATGAAATGAGGTCATGAAAAACTGATAATGCAGTGCCTGGCAGGAAGTTGGCACACAATAAAGTGGTGGCTCTTATTATAATAACTAATTGCTATACCACTGATTTGAAAGATAAATATAGAATTGAAACTGGCAGACAGCAGGAGGGCCAGGCTGAGAGAGAGGGGACGTTTCCAGGCTGATGACTCAACTGTTCCACCAAGGCTTCTTAAGACATCCACTTATTTTGGTTGCAAGGTGAATATTGTCCACGTTGATAATTGCTATGAATAACTAAGGAACAATGGTGTCCACTGACATTCTTACAGCACTTGTGTGATTAGCTAAATATATCTGCTTATAACCCTTTCTGGATCGACACACAAAACCTAAACCCCTACATCATGAAATTAAGTCGGTAGGGGCATATAATTATACAAAATAATAAACAAGAATGTAATAAATTTTTATTACTTGGGAAGAAATGGTGTATCCATTGGCTGTGTTTTCTTTCTATAAATTTTGTTACTGGCATATACTGTTCATATAGAATTGTGCACAAAGCATAAATAAACAGCTTGATGAATTTTTGCAAATAGAACATGCCCTTGTAGCCAGCACCAAATCAAACCAGCAGAACATCTCCAGGGCTCCAGGAGCCCCCTCCCACCCTCGTGTCCCACCCTCCTGGATGGTGGTTTCTTTTTCCTTTTCTTCTCCTCTTCCTCCTCCTTCTTCTTTGAGATATAATTTACAAACCATAAAGTGTGTCCATTTTAGTATATGGATCCTGTCCATACAGTTTGGTGAATTTCTCTAAATTCCTACAGTTTTGCAACCATCACTACCACACAGTTTTAGGTGTTTCCACTGCTCCAAAAAGTTCCCTAGTGCCGTTCAAGGTCAATCTCCACTTCCATTTCTAGACTCAGCCAACTAATGATCCGCTTTCTTTCTCTAGAGTTTTGCTTTTACTAAAAAGTTCATATAAATAAAAGCATACAAGAGTAAAAATACAATAGTAGTCTTTTATGTTATGACTGCCTTTTTATCAATATGCAGATATGCATATGATGAGTTTCCCGTGTGACACGTAAAATAACTTTAGATAGCTTATAGTCTATTTTTGACATTTTAATTTTATATTTATTCTAAGATACATGAAAATAACTAGCACATTAAGTCCCTGATGTCACAGACCTTATTGCTTAGATCTAGAATACGCTTAAAAACTAATCAATTTACAAAACCTATTAGTAATAACACAGTGCACAGATAACCCAAAATTTGTAAAGGTGAATGAAAATGATTAAAGCCAGTGAAATAATGCTCTGATTAATGAAGAGAAATTAGCCCTGCTAGACAGCTCAGTTGGTTAGAGCATCATCTCAATACGCCAAAGGTGTGTGTTCGATCCCCAGTCAGAGCACATACAAGGGACAACAAATGAATGAATAAATAAGTGGAGCAACAATTTAATGTTTCTCTCTCCCCCTCCCCTTCTCTCTTTCTCCTTTCCTCTCTAAAATCACCAAATAAATTGTATAAATTAAGAAAGAAAAATTATTTCTGTGAGCCCTAAAATTTTCTGCAACTCAATTAATATGTAGCCTTCTAAAAATAATACTCAGAATTTTAAAGCCATTCAGGTGTTTTATTGACCATTTCAACACTTTTTTATGGAGTACCTTCTATGTCTAGATGCTACATGAATGGTCGTTGAGAGATTCTAGTCAAACTGCTTCTTGTATTTACATCATAAATACAGAAAGGAATTCCATTTTAAAGGAATTTGATGATTTAAACAGTAATACACAGGATTATGTGGGTTTTTTATGTGCTCATAAGCAGCAGTTGCCACAGAGGTTCTGGGTTGACAAGAAGAACCAGAATCCAGGGGAGGGAGAAAAGGTGTGTTTGGATGATACTCAAGGGAGGGTGAAATTTGCACAGGCAGAGAAGCAGTGAGGTTGGGTCGAGCAACAACAAAAGAACAGAAAATAGCACGTTTCAGGGTAAACGAGTTGACCCTACTGACTAGCGCCGAGTTGAGAAGGGTAAAAAGCTGGTGATGAGACTAGAAGGGCTGATCCAAACATTAACCAACAACTCACAAACGACTGTGACCTGGACATCATGAAAAGCACCAGAAATATAGTCAGAATGTTTAGGCTGCACCACTCCTCTGTAGAAGGTGTAGAGAATGGGCGGATGGATGATGGGTGGCGGGAAGGGATGACTGGTCAACTGGATGGTCACCTGATGTATGAATATACTCCACACCCATCCCTGTAGTGTAAGACCTAAAATTAAAGTTCAGTATTATCTGCTGTCTTGACATTGGATAAAATTGGAGGTTTTCAAATAGTCTGACCATAAGTCCCCACCCATGCTGTTCCTGTGAATAAGATCCCCTAGCCAAACAACCCTTCCTGTCACCAGGACCAGCTACAGTTCCCGCTCATCCCTGAAATACGGACTTGTCCCTGCCAGCCCACAAAACTATTCCAAAAGCCAATCACCTCCTCCTGAAGGATGTCCAGGGAACCTCACCCTTTTAATGCTACAAACACTCTTCCCAAGTATAATTCCCATGTTGTTCTGTGTGGTTCATGGTGTATTTCTCCTCCAAACTGTGAATACAGGTGACTAATAAACTACGACTGTTGATCTCCTCTGTCTAGTGGCATAGGTCTTGTGTTCGGTCATCCCCAGTACCCTAGGGTGGGATTCCATTCCTCACTAACAGGGTGAAGGGAGATGATCAAGACAATCCTCCCCATTTTCCTCGGCTAATGGAACCTGGATTCAGTCAAGGAGCCCTCCTCTCCCATGTGACTCCTCCCTAGGTCAGAGATGCAACCCTGTTCCGCCCATTGATATGTGGGAATGTATCTGACAGGAGGTTTCTGGGAAGGGTTTCTTGGCTTCTAAGAAGGGAACACCAGAATGAAATGTTGTGTCTAGACATGATGCCCTTACCTGCTGCTCCAGTTAACCTGTAATTTGAATAGATACAGACCCCTCCAGAGGAGTCTGAGAAAGAGCTGGAAAACCTGGGTCCTTACCACCACCAGTGAATCAACACTCGCACCTCTGGACAATGTATTTTCCTATTCATGCCAGCTGGGCCAGCATTTTCTCTTCCTTGCAACTGAAAACATTCTATGGCTACATCATCTTTAAGCTACCAGTAAACATGAATTCTTAAATCCATCCAAAGGGATGGCATTCTTTACTTAAAGAGTTTTCAAAAAGATCTTAAGTTTAAAGTTCAAACTGATAGAATATGCTGATGAGATTGATTTAATTAGGAGAGCAGAAACAGACATTGAGTGCCTACTATATACAACGTGTCCTCTCATTTTATGAATATTTTGCAGAGACTCAGAGGGGAGTGTGTCCAGCCCACAGCACACAAACAGCAAGTGGCAGAGCCAGAGATAAAAGCCAGGTGTGACTGTCTTGCCAAAATCCTGTAGGACATCCCATCCCGAATGAGTGTGGCTGGGAGCTGGGAAGCCAAGACAAAGGAAGAGTTGGAGAAGTCTCAGGGGGTCATTTTTAAAAAGCAGAACTAGAAGGCTTTTCTTAATTTTTTTAGAGAAGTCAATTCCACCAGTAACCTCTTACATTTTCTGTCATGTCTGAGCCAGACACAAAATATTTGAAAATGCAAAATTATTTGTGAGATGTAAAATCAATCAGTCTACAAATATTTATTGAACTCATTATATGGGCCCAACAGCTGGAGTAACTTCTGGGTGTTGTGTTATAGTCCCACTGAGAGAAAGGCCAGACCATGGCACAAAGAGACCACAACAAGAGAAGTTTTAAATGCCACTCTAGGCTTAGAGGCCTGGCTTTTTCCTTTTTTTTTTTAAGCATATGAAATGCAGTTGACCACTGCTGGTAAAGATTTAGACTACTGTCAGGAAGACTGAGATTCAAATCCTGGCTTTCCCATTCTTTGTTTTGTGACCTTGAGCAAGTTTCTTATCTCACTGAGCCTCAGCTTTTGATCAGTACAGTGGAAGTAATAATACTACCTAATTCAAAGGGCAGTTGTGGAAGTTAAATCAGATAATTCTAGGTTCAGATTGTACTCAATAGATACTAGAGAACATTACTTTTCCGTTATCATTTTGAAAAAGTAGATGCCTATAATCTCCCATGAAGAAACAGAGTTGGAGTAAAAAGGAAAACTGGCCGCTGGCCTGGATTATGTTGGTGTTAATCCACACTGTTGGTTCTTCCTGTATTTTCCTTTCTCCCTTCCTCCAATCAAGAAGGGAGCTGGTTTGGGAATACTGCCTAGAGTCTAGAAATCTGTGAAAGGTGGTGCATTCAGCCACTGGGACAACCTCTGAAAGATTCCCAGCACCCCACAATGGCAGAAAAACAGCAGAGGACCCCGGAGACAAGGGGGCCGCATGGGCAGAGCCAACAGATCCCTTGGCCAACCATGTGACTGATGACCCAGAGCCAGAATCATCCACTCCTTCACTTTGGCTTTGCTTAACTCCCCAGACCTGTGTGATACTCAATGTGTGTGCTGCTAAAGAACACAGTGTGCACAGGAAAAACTGCAGTTAGAAGATTTAACCAGCTCAACCATTTAGTGGGCAGAGGCCTGTGCTCAGAGTAAAGTTCTAGGAAAGAAAGCTTTATTTCTTGTCCACCTGAATTGTGGACTGAGATAGCAGCTACGGCAAGAATTCAAAGTTGCTGTTCCTAGGAGATTGGGATGGATACAAGGTTCACATATTCTGGCAAGAATAGAAACGAAGGTAAACCTGTAATTGTCAGTCCAGGCCCATGATGGGGAGGAGAGCAGGCTGGCGGCAGGCATCCAGAGGCCTTTGGTCTGGGCTTGGGCACAAATGAGGAAGCAAATGAGGGAGAGGAGGGACAGATTTAACACACCTGGCAGAAGCCTTTCCCACCCAATTCTTGGTAAATCCAGAAATTAGTGTTTGTGACTAGGGTTTAGCAACTAAAACTGTTATGTTGCAACACCTTCCTGTTTTGAAGTGGTTAAGGCGTAAGGCTCATGAATGTGTAGATTTGACACCACAGCCTTCTGTGCAAATATCTGACTCTCTGCCCCTCCAAGGAGTGAGAAGCCGGCTCAGGTTTCACTATTAGCCCCAAGCCGTGTCGTGAATTTCTGTTCTTTCTGAGAAGCAAATCGAACTACTAAATCTCTTTAAATCAGTGTTGACAGCCTAAACCCAAGTTTTGGAAGCTTTGGGCCAAAGAGGAGGCCCCCTGTTCCACGGCTGTGCCGTGAAAAGTGAGCCAGCTCTCCCTCCAATGAACCAGAGCTTAGATTTTACTATTTTCATCACCTTAACATTTACATTCTGAGAGCCTGGGGAAATGGATCTTTGAGACACAGAATATTAACCTTTTCTACAGCAAAGTCTTGGCTGTCTTCAAGGGCCTATCAGAAAAATGGTACTCCTCATTTCCATTCTAGCCTGGAGTCTATTGGAAAGGTCAAAACGAGGGGGCAGCTCTGGTATCAGTGAAATCTCAGGAAATCTTCGAGCTGAGAGGGACTGTAGCCACCATCTAAATCCACTCTGTCATTTTATACATGAATAAACTCAGGCTGAGGAAAAATAAGGAGAATCTTGCAAAGTCACATTGCTAGATGGTCGATGAACTGTGATTGAAATCCATGCTACTTGTCTGTTCATTCACTATAATGAACATGTCTGTTGGTTTTTATTCAGAGGCCTCTGTGGTTGTGCAGGCCATAGTATCACCAGAAAGGATGGGGACTGCAGCAGGTCTGCCTTGGGCCAGTCAGTAGGGTGTTGGTTCTTGACTTTGTGCAGGAAAGATTCCACAAGTCCAGGTGATGTTGAGAGTATGTTTATTAAAGTGGGGTGGGAGGCGGGAGTGGGCAGGCAGTGAAGCAACAGGAGAGAGCCTCGGCCGTGCTCTGCTTTGGTTCCAGAGAAACATTATAGGAAGAAGTGAGCCGCAGTAGGGCTGCTGTTAGCTCACTGAGAAGTCAGAGAAAAGGGGGCCTTGGAGATGGGCTTAGGGACAGCTTCCTGTTGCTCCCCTGGTTGCAAGTTTCACAGGGACCCTCAGAGTTCAGGAGGAAAAAGTAAAGATGCACACCTGAGAGGGAAGGAAGGCATGGGCGCACTCCAGAGAAAGCTGCGCCTTTTTAAATTCTTTTTTTTAGCCTCACCAAGGACATTTTTTCCCTCATTGCTTTTAGAGAGAAAGAAAGGGAGAGAGGAAAGAAGAGAAACATCAATGCTTCTGAAGGAAGCATCCATGGGGCTGGGGATCAAACCAGAAACCTAGGTATGTGCCCATGATAGGGGAACTCAAGAGTTAAAGATTTTGGCCTTAGTTGACAGGCTTCAGTGAGTAATGCATGTGGAAAGCTGTTATGCCAGGAACTGGAATGCGCGCCCTACTTGACTCCAGGAGATGGAGGAGCTATTCAACCTTCGTGCCCCAGAAAGTCTGCTAAGAGATGGTATCTGAGTTGTTGATCGACAGATAAAGAAACACTAGGAAAATTGCCCCTGGATAGCAATTCTTACCTGATTAACTTTTCCCTAAACCCCTTACCTACCTTTTCTTCTCCTTATAAAGTTCAGTTTGAGATGATATGTTAAATCGGTTCTTGAGGGTACAGAATCCACTGTCTTCTCAGATTGCTGGCAGCTGAATAAAACTGGCTCGTGTACTGACAGGCAACATGAACACTGACTTCCGATTTACCCCTGACCAGGAATCAAACACGAAAACTTCCAGTTACGGGTGACCATCCAACCAACTGAGCCACACCAGCCAAGGCTGGGTCTTCATGTTGAGGGTTCTTACCTGTTTTCTAGAGGCCAGAAATTGTAGGGGAGGTCTCAGGGGAGCATCTTAATAGAATATTTATCAGTTTTATGCAAATGTACCAAAGTACAATTTATTCCTCTGACCTTATCAGTCCTTGGGTGTGGTTGGCACAAATGGCACTAACTGAATTTGTTACCTACTTCCCTGACTGGGGTGATTTAAGCTATTCACTCTCTGCTTGCAGAGGCATTTACTCTTAATTGTCCTTGGCTGGGGAAGATAGGACTTTGCAAGTTTCTAGATGGCTGTAAATTGCTTGGCCATTTAACTATCTGTCTCCGTTTCCTTATTCTACTAGTCCTGGCTTACTAATCTATCTCAATACTGGGGAACAGGGCCCCAACCTCTTCTAATGAAGTGAGAGAAGCCTCAAATTCCTCTTCCTACTTCCTGAAAGCAGAGATGTAACCTAGAGCTAAGCCAATAGGACATTCTCGGCCAGCCCTACTGTAACATCCAACCTGCCCATGGCCACGATGATGGTTTTGCCCTAGTAACAGACTTTTCTGACCAGAGCCACTCATCCTAATGATAAATTAACCTGGTGACCACGACACTCAATAACCAATTCACATAATGAACAGTTTGCCTAAAATTCAGGCTTCACTTGAGGATTTTTGCATTCGACTGCCATATCCTTTTTTTTTTTTTTTTTTACCAAAAATGCCAAAGGTTTTTTGGCATTTTTACAGATTTAAAAAATTAATTTCTGATCTCTCCACACAATGGCCCTCTCCTTTCTTTTTTTTAACACAACCCTCAAAATATTTTATTTTTTCTTTTTAAAATATTTTATTTATTATGCCATTACAGTTGTCCCATTTCCCCCCCTTCATTTCCCTCCACCCTGCACACCCCTCCCCCACCATTCCCCCCTCTTTAGTTTATGTCCATGTGTCACAAGTTCTTTAGATTTTATATTTCCCATACTATTCTTGCCCTCCCCTCCATTTTCTACCTACCGTCTATGCTACTTATTCTCTGTACCTTCTCCCCCCTTCTCCTCCTCCCACTCCCCTGTTGCTAACCCTTCATGTGACCTCCATTCCTACGGTTCCACTCCTGATCTAGCTGTCCACTTAGTTTGTTTTTGTTTTAGCTGTGGTTGTTAATAACTATGAGTTTGCTGTCCTTTCACTGTTCATCTTTTTATCTTCTTTTTCTTAGATAAGTCCCTTTAACATTTCATATAATAAGGGCTTGGTGATGATGAACTCCTTGAATTTTACCTTATCTGAGAAACACTTTATCTGTCCTTCCATTCTAAATGAAAGCTTTGCTGGATAGAGCAATCTTGGTTGTAGGTCTTTGGATTTCATGACTTGGAATACTTCTTTTTTTTTTAAGATTTTATTTATTTTTAGAGAGAAAGGGAAGGAGAGGAGAGAAACAGCAATGTATGGTTGCCTCTCATGAGTCCCCTGCTGGGAACTGGCCTGCAACCCAGGCATGTGCCCTGACTGGGAATTGAACCGCGTTCGCAGGCCCGCACTCAATCCACTGAGCTACATCAGCCAGGGCTGGAATACTTCTTTCCAGCCTCTTCTTGCCTGTAAGGTCTCTTTGGAGAAATCTGCTGACAGTCTGATGGGAAGTCCTTTGTAGGTGACTGTCCCCTTGGCTCTTGCTGCTTCTAGGATTCTCTCCTTCATTTTAATCTTGGCTAATGTAATGATGATGTTCCTTCTTGGGTCCACCTTCTTTGGGACTCTCTGAGCTTCCTGGATTTCCTGGAAGTCTATTTCCTTTGCCAGATTGGGGAAGTTCTCCTTTATTATTTGTTCAAATAAGTTTTCCACTGGTGGATGTTCCTCTTCCCCTTCTGGTACCCCTATAATTCGTATGTTGGAACGTTTAAAGATGTCCTGGAGGTTCCTAAACCTCTCCTCATTTTTTTGAATTCTTGTTTCTTCATTCTTTTCTGTTTGGTCATTTTTTCTTCCTTCTGGTCCACTACCTTGATTTGAGTCCCAGTTTCCTTTCCATCACTATTTCCTGTGCATTTCCCTTCATTTCAATTAGTTTAGCCTTCGTTTCTCTAATTTGTGACTAAAATCATCCAGTTCTGTGAGCATCCTGATCACCAGTGTTTTGAACTATGCGTCTGATAGGTTGGCTATCTCTTGGTTGCTTAGAAGTATTGGCTCTGGGGCTTTGAGCTGTTCTTCTTGAGCCATAAAGTTTTGGTCTGTTTGCACCTGTTACATATGAGGGGTGGAGCCTTAAGTGTTCACCAGGGTGGGGTGACCCAGGTTGCTGGGTTGTGATGCTGTATGTGGGGGCGGGGTCAGAGAGGGGCAATGGCATTTGTTCCACTCTCTCTCGGATTTCGGTCCCCTCTGCTGCTTCCCACAAGCAAACCGGGCCCCCCTGGTGTCAGCTCCTGGGCGTGTGGGCTTGTGTACCCTCCAGGACCCTGTGGGTCTCTCTAACAAACTCTCTGTGAGCCTGGGAGCCTCTCCCAGCACCTCGACCCCGAAAGTTTTTCCAATTGGTGCTTTTAGGCTTTAATTCCCATGGCTGGGGCCCTAGCCTGCATGGTCTGTCTCACTGCTCACTCCTTCGCCTAGTTTATCTGCTCACAAATGTGTGACCGCGGTCAGCCAGCCGCCTTGTGCCCTCACTGGGTCCGCCCGTTGCCACCCCAGGCCTGGGATCTGCCAACCGCAGCCTGAGTTCCTGGGTTGGTCTGGCTGCTTTTTCCTCCCTGACCCCGCTCCGCCACCCGCCGACTCCACCCCTCTTCCTGGTTTGGCTGAATGGTTCGTCTTTGTTGGACTTCCGTACAGTTTAATTTTGTGTGTTTTGGTTGCGTTTTTGTTACTAAAACTTGGTTGTCTTTAAACTTGGTTGTGCGAGGAGGCACAGTGTTTCCACCTACACCCCCATCTTAGCCGGAAGTCCTCAAAATCATCCTCTCCTTTCTTAAAGAGTGAATAAAAACTTTATTCTCTAAAAAAATATTAATTTCTTCTAAGGGTTTTTTCCCCTGCTAAATTTTGTATTTTTGATTAGATGTTTATGAAATGTGTCACTTTTTACAAACAATGAAATTGTTTTTACTGGGCATCTTTTAATAATATGTGAACTTTGAACACTGTAAGGGACTTTGTTTGCAAGTTTGTATAAAGACCCTTTCTACAGGCAGCACCTTTGGTGATGCCCGCCCCCAGCCCCAATGTGTCTCTTGCCTCAGTGGTGTTTGGAGGGAACAGACCAGGGACACCCCTTCTTCCAGCCACTCACCAACCTCTTTTCCACTTGCCTCCTTCAGAACCATGTCAGCCATCTGAGACCAGCAGACACCATTTTTGAGCTTAACTCCTTATTGCTGAATGACCACGAGCTCTCCAATTCATCAGAATTATTCCACCGAAATGGAGGTCACTGTCAACTGCTTGGTCGAGCCGCATTTGCGGGCCTCCTGCATCTACCTCTGTCTGGGTTTCTATTTTGACTGCAATGATGTGGCTCTGGAGGGCATGAGCCACTTCTTCCTAGAGCTGGCTGAGGAGGAGCTTGAGGTATCAAGTGGCTCTTGAAGATGCAAAACCAGGCTGGTGGCCAAACCTCTTCCAGGACCTGCTGAGGCCTTCCTAAGATGTATGGGGTAACTCTCAGGCCACCATGGAAGCCACTGCAGTCATGGAGAAGAACTCAAATAAGCCCTTGTGGATCTGGGTGACCTGGATTCTATCCACGCACTCATCTCTATGACTTCCTCTGAGAACTAGTCCTGGTTAAGGAGGTTAAACTCATCAAGAAAATCAGCAACCACCTGACTAACCTCTGGAGGCTGGCGGACCCCCAGATGGCAGTGGGCAAGTATCTTCTGAAAGCTCACTCTCTAGCAGGATAGGAGCCTTTGGAGCCTGGAGGCCTTTGAGGGGCCTCTCTGACTCCCTCTGGTGTCTGGCTTCTGTCTGAGCCTCACCCTGGACCAAATGGAAACAAACCTTTTTGCAGAAAAAAGACCTTTCTTTAAAGTTGCATATTTACAGCAAGAGATACTTACTTAAGTTGAAAATTTTAAGCACAACATATAGTGCCCTTGGTCAGCAATTGACCAGAATTTAACAATGGGATGAGACCAGCACAGTTGACAATCAATGCTAATTAATGTCTAACTACAATGAATTAGAATATACTAGACCAAATGTGTAGTACTGGGTTCATATTCCATTCAAATCCATAAACAAATATAGAATTTGACTATAATAGTAAAACAAATAATGTTTCTTGAAGGCCAACATGGCAACGGCTGGGCTGAACACCATACTTAGGTTTTCTCTTTTAATTTCACTTCCCAAATGCAGGGCCTCCTTTGCTCACTATTATATCCTCAGCTGGCCCATAGTACACCCTCTATAATTACCTTGCAGAATAGTTGAATGGCCCTGTTAGCTGGTACTGTTATTATCTATCACCTCAAATGCACAAGTGAGGAAATTCAGGCTTAGGAGTTGTTACTTGTCCAAGGACATCATGTAGGGCAGCATGTCCATGAGCCTGCAGCCTGCACTCCTAACACGGGAGTGTGACCTCACCCTATACTCTAATAACTAAACTGGGTGGAGGGGGCATGGAATGGACAGATAAATTCAAGACAGGTTTAATGATGTTTAGTGCTGGGATCCTGGGGATGGGCATGTAGGAACAGAGGTCCCTGGGAGGGGATGGTTCTGAAATGACTCTGTCAGTTCTCTAAATGACTACTGCTGAGGGTAGAACATTAGAGAAATAAACCCAACCTTCATAGAAAGACTTGGGACAGAGTACAACCAGGGGTACACCCGAGCAGTCTGTGCAATTTGTTGTTGCATTCCAACAAAAGATTGGCTTTATGGTGAGGTAAAAGTATTTCTGAAAACCTGAGACATACACATGGGACCCTGTGGACCAACAAACAGATTAGTCTTGACCTCCCTTTTTTCCTTTATCTAATGTATGTTTATCTCCTCTAGAACTTAAAAGTGTCTCAGATTCTCATGTGCCTTTGGCCTAGTGCCATTGTGCTAACAGTAGTTGACATTTTATATAAAAAGAAAACTGTGTGGTTGGGAATGTAAAATGGTACAGCACTATGAAGAACAATTTGGCAGTTTCTTTAAAAACTAAGCATATACTTATCCTACAACCCAGCAATCACAGTGCTGGGCATTTATCCCAGAGAAATGAAAACTGTATTCATACAAAAACCTGTACGTGGTTGTTCATAGTAGCCTTATTTGTAATAGCCCCAAACAAGAAACAACCAAAGAGTCCTACAGCAGGTGAATGATGAAACAAACTGTGGTTCTGCATACCATGGGACACTGTCCAACAATAACAAACTATTGGTACAGGCAACAATTTGGATGGATCTCAAGGGCATTATGCTAAGTGGAAAAAACCAATCTCATGCTGTATGAGTTCACTTATATAATATTCTCAAAATGACAAAATTACAGAGATGGAGAACTGACCAGTGGTTGCCAGGGGTAGGAATGGTGGGAGGAAGGGTGGATATGACTGTGTAACAGGGCCGCACCCAAATCTTTGGTGATGAACAGTTCTGTATCTTGATTGCCATGGTTACTCAGTTCTGCACAGGTGATCAAACAGCACACAGAGGCACTGGACCAATGTCCATGTCCTGGTTTGGGTATTTACCGGAGTTCCCTGAGCTGGGACTACTGGGGGAAACTGGATGAAGGATGCAAGGGACCTCTCTGTACCATCTTTGCAACTTCCCGTGAACATATAAGTATTTCAAAATAGAACATTAGAAAAAAAATTGTTCTTGAAAGCATCATCTGATTTCTCAAATTTCCCTTCATAACCATTCTGCAGAAATTCTAATAAGATGGAAAGATGGATATGCCTCTCATATACAGAAAACTGCTTTATTCCTTTTATAGCTTCTTAATACTCCCTTTCATGGCTGTACCATATGCATTTTTTTAGTCCAGACCCTTACCCATGAAAATTTAGGTTATTTCCATTTTTCTATTGTGAAGAATTATTATAAATGTTATTATAAATAGTTACCATGAATCATCTTGTTTCAGCCATCGCTTTTCAGACTATGTTTGAAGTAAAAATTACTTCAAGTGGCAAAACTGTTTAATTAAGAACTATGTTATATTCTATATTTATGGTGTATATGAAGCAACATAGAACTTTTTTTTCAAAGAGCCTCATTTTTGGAAATATTTATATAATATTCTTTTATTCTTTTTCATATACACATTCTTTATGCCAAAAAAAGTTTCAGTTTACTTATAGTGTATATATTCAACATTAATAAAACAGATTTTCTATTTGATTAATTTGAACTAGTCATATATCTATTGGTGTTGATTAAATATATATTTTTTAAGTTACACACTCATTATTATAATACAGGTCATTTTTATACAGATCCAGAGATAATGTGGTAAAATCTTGTCTCTCTAACACAGGGATGGGGGGGGGGAAATGGGAGGGAGGTGGGGTGATGGGGGGGCGGGAGCTGGGATGGGAGAAATAGACAAAAAAATGTACTTGAAAAATAATTAAATAAAAATTTTAAAAAAATCTTGTCTCTCTAAACATAGCTACACGAGTAGAATAAGATTGGTGTTATTAATTCTGAAACATCTCCAACCCCCATACAATAAATGGGTTCTAACATGTTAAACAACATAGATTTTCCTTTGGTTAAAAAAAAAGAGTTAAATCCGGCAATCAGCATCAAAATGTTTGGGATAAAATGAAATGTTATGCCTGGAAATGGGGCGTTTTGTTCAACCTCTAAAAGTAAAAATTCACCGTAGAGCACGTGGGTGAGGATTTCTGGGCAACCTTTTCTCTTCTAGCCTTTGCTGCTGCCAAGCCAAAATGTAGGCTCTAAGTCTTCGTTTTGCAACCCACGAAAAACATGCTTAAGGCCAAAGAACATTATTAGTACTTACACTTTGGAGGCCTCGTTTCCACCCACCCTTCCCAGAGTCACGTGGTGACGGCCCTGACACAGTAGTTTCCGCACCTCCTGCAATTTGCTGGTCAGTCAAGTGGAGCGAGCGCTCTCTAGGGGTCAGCTACGGGAGCAAAATTGTCAGGACACCTGGAAAAGGAACTGTGGGGATTAACCTGGATGGCCTTTCCTGAACAGCTATGCTTCTAAATCTTCCAAAAACTAAATTCTATCGGTGCTGAACCAAAAATAACCTAATAGATCCACTGTTACTGCGTGTGAGTGCGTGCATATATACACACCCATAAAATATGAGTATCTCTGTAAGGAGAAGCAGGGAACCAGTAAATTTGGGAGGAGAATGTCATAGGGAGATGGAGATAGGAGAGAGATTCACTTCCCTCCCCCGAAGCTTTTATGTTATGAAAATCTTTCAAACATACAGAAAACTTGAAAAATGCTGCAATTAATTCTCACCTACTCACCACTGAGATTACAAAAATGTTGTCATTTGCCATATTTGCTTTATACTAATTTGCCTGATTATTTGATTAGAGACCCACTCTGCATGGTAAAAACTTTATACTTTTTGATTTTTGTGTTGTGTATATATCATGTATCCAAATAAATTTAATAATAATAATAATCACCTTTGAAAGAAATTGTGAGGACTAGATTAAATGAAATGTAAAGTAGCTGGCACACACAGAGTACCTGCTCAATAAATGCTAATGAAGGTCTTTCTCAGGCTTCCCATCATTTATTCTCAGGTCCCACTGTCAACTCACTGCCTTGGTTTCACCCTGAGGTAGGCAGCCCAGGCAGGAGGGTGCTGTTTTTGGAGCTGCAGACATGGCTCCGAAAAATTCAGTGACTCAGATCAGAGTCGGCCAGGTGACAAGAGGCCCCCAAACAGGCCTGGGTCTGGGCCTTTCCCTATCCAACCTTCTTTCCACTTTTCCACACCTCTCTCGACTTCTCAAAGGCTCCCAGCAGGCCCAGAGAAGAGGGAAAAATCACGTCCTGTAGACAACCCTGTTGGAAGCAGGCCAATGAGCAGGGAAAAGGCTTAGGGCAGCCATGGTATTTAACTCTTCTGCGTTGCTTTGAGAAAACTGACCATGTCTACAAATGTCCACCTTTCCCCACAGACTACCTTGTAGTAAGTTTCACTATTTTCTGATACAATAAAATATAAATATATAGTATGTGTTAATCACCAAATGGAGATACCAATTAGGTCTTTGTATACATATCTAAACACAATATATGTATATGATATATATATATACAGCCTATTAATATAATATATACAGATATTAATACTTAATATGTGTTACCAATAACAAACATAAAATACATTTCAGTATGTAGTAAAATCAAGTAGTTAGAATTCTATGCTGTCTCTTTCTATACATACAAATGTATCTATAACACATACAATGCATATATATGTTATATACATTACATATGCACATTATATTATGTACATATATGGTATGATAAAGATTTTTTAAAATAAATTATTTAGAGACCTAACTAGCCTAACTACTTGGTTTTCCCCACATACTGAATTATATTTGGCTAGTTTAACCCTTTTCCCAGCCAAGAGTCAGAAGTCCCATCTCTTATCTTTTTAGGTAAGCCAGTTGAGTTTTTGCCTCCTCTGTTAACTACAACCAATGTCTTGCTGGGCCCTCAGGCCTTACTGCCAACTATCCAGACTTACTTCAGTCATTGTAGGGATAGAATGAGAAAACTCATCTGCCATCCCAGGACCCTGTTTTTTAGCTATTCTCAGTTGCTGGGCATCAGTGAGAGCAGGTCCCTTAAAGCCAAACAAGCCTCTCCACTGCTGGGAGGCTGCTCCTCAGGGTCTAAGCCTTCTCCTAGAAGAGAACGGCCCTTCTACAGGGCTGCGCTGGACCTGGATACATTAGCTCTGGGTGTCAATTCACAGCCACAAAGAAAACCAGGGAAACCCCAGCAACAATAATGGTTGGCATTTATTCAGCATTTGCTGTGCAAAATACTTGAATACATTATTACATTAAATTTTATCATCTTAGTCCCTATCCTTCTGGTAAATTCCTCTTGGAAGACCTTAATTTATTTAAAAAAAATTAGTTAACATTTATATACCACTAAATGGCAGATGCATTTCAAGCTGCTTTACAAACATTAACTCATTTAATGCTCATAACAGTCCTACAAGGTAGGTGCTACTATTACCCTGATTGAAAGAGACTAAATGTTTTGCCCGGCCCCCATCCATATGTTGAAACCTAACCCCCAATACGATGGTATTTAGAGGTGGGGCCTATGGGAGGTAAGTAGGTCTTGAGGGCAGAGCCCTTATGAATGGGATTCGAGTCTGTGTGAAAGAACCCCCCGAATGCTCACCCTTTCCATCATGTGGACATCAAGAAAACTGTCTATGAGCACGGAAGCAGGCTCTTACTAGACATTGAATCTTTTGGTACTTTGATCTTATACTCCTCAGACTCCATAACTTTGAGAAATAAGTTTCTGTTGTTTATAAGCTACCCACTGTATGGTATTTTGTTATAGCAGCTCAGACTAAGACACCCATCTAACAGAAGAGCTGAGATATACCTGTAGGTGCCACTTGTAATACAGATCTCAAAGTAGGAACATGTGTACATGAACTATATTGGCAAGTGTATGAGGAAACAGGCACTTTTAGGCATTGCTTGTGGGAAGGTGAGTTTGGAAATCAATATGACAATATTGAACACAATTTAAAAGGCACGATAACTTTGACCTTGAAATTCTTCCTCTGGAAATTATTTAGCTACATTTACATGAGTGTGCAAAGGCATATGGACGAGGCATTGCATTGCACCATGGTTGTAATAATAAAGACTAGAAGACTAGGTGATAATGTAATAGGGCATCAGTTAAACAATATATGATATAGTCGCACTGAAATACTATATAGCTGTGATGATGAATGAGGAGAATCTACTTGCACTGATATACACAGACCTACAAGATATGTTTCTAATGAAAACAAAAAGCACAGGTCACTGTGTGTGTTTTAAAAACTAACATTTAAGCCAAAGTACCAGATTCCAATTTAGGGAAGATAGAGTAAACATAGTCCACCCTATCTACCATGATGACTGCATTGCAAATCCTTCCACAATGCATGGAGCAGCTATCTAAGGATGCTGAACTGGGGAAAGAAACCAGAATTCAAAGGTACACCAAGCTGGAGGGGAATTCACAATTTTTTCCTTTAGTATTGCCCAACCTGGACCCAAAGGCAGCTGCTCAAAACCCAAAAGGGCTCATCAGGTACAGATGGAAAGAGCTCCAAGAGAAACCCTCTCTTTCTGATCTGATGCGGGGGGGTGTGTGTGTTTTGGGGGTTGGGGGGAGTACTCCATTTTACTCTTTTTTCTTTCTTCTCTTCTCCCCTGCCCCAGCCTGCAGGCAATACCTTGGTGTTGGTGGCGGCAGTGTGTGGGCAGATGCTTAAAACTCTAGAGAAGCTATGGTTCTAAGAGCCTGGAAAGAATCCCATGGCTTTGTTTTCTCATCAGTCCTTGGCCCCAGATACATAGCGGTGGGAAGTGCACAGTAGAGCAAGGAAACTAAAGACCCCCCCCTCAAATTTGTAAGTTTAAGTCCTGATCTTTGTTTGGTGCCTCAGAATGTGATAGGAGATAGGGTCTTGTAATTGGTAATTGAGGTAAATGAAGTCATTGGGGAAGTCACTAATCCAATAGGACTGGTGTCCTTTAAAAGGAAGGGATTAAGACACAGGCATGTACCTGCACACCAGAGAGACCGTGTAATGATAGAATGAGAAGGCAAGGAGAGCGAGCTCAGGAGAAACCAACTCTGCAGGCACCTTGGTCCTGGATTTCCAGCCTCCAGAAATGTAAAAAAGTTAATTTCTGTTATTTAATGCCCCCCCCCCCGCCCAGTCTGTGGTATTTTGTTAGGGTAGCCCTAGCAAACAAATACACCTGTCTTTCTGGCTGGAGGACTGGAAAAGGAGGCTCTAGTATATCAGAAAGTATTGGGGAGATCACAGAAATGAGGGTGATCAAGACATCCCCGAAAGCTGTGTATAAATTCACACCAGAGGTTACATGTGCAGCTCAGATCCTAACCACTGTACCAAAGGCTTTGCCAACTGAGCTACAAGGTAGATACCACACAGGTCCCTGGCTGATCACTGGGTGGAGCACATGTGGGACTGATCTGAATAGCACTGCAAATGCTTCCAAAACTGAGCTGACTTTGGAACCACAGCCCACACAAAGCTGGCAGGTTGAAACTTGCAACCTGAAGCTAACCTTCTAGATTGCCTGTGGAAATTTTAGATATCACATTCTCTAGTCAGACTGACAAAGAAATAGAAAGAAAAGATACAGATTACTAATTTCAGGAATGAAAAATGGTATATCACTACAGAACCCACAGGCTTTAAGCTCTAATCTTATGAACAAATCAACACATAAATTTGGCAACTTGGGTGAAATGGACTTATTCCTTGGAAAATACAAGCAACCGCCATTCTCTCAAGAATAGATAATCTAAATAATTCTATATTTACTAAAGAAATGGAACTTGGAGTTAAACGCTCCCTGAAAAATAAATCTCCAGATGGTTTCGGTTATAAATTCTACCAGATAATTAAAGAGAAAGTAAAACAAATTCTAAACAATCTTTTTCAGAAAATAGAAGAGGAAGAAACACTTCCTAAATCATTGAGACCAATATTACTGTGATACTAAAACCAGACAAGACAATACAAGAAAACAAGAAATAGACCAATTATCTTTCATTAACATAGACATAAATCTCCTTAACAAAATACAAAACATTAGCAAATCAAACCCAGCCGTATATATACTACTATGACCAACTGGGGTGTATACTAGGACTGCACGGTACTTCAATATGGGAAAATCAATTAATGTAATGCACACTGTTAAGAAACAAAAGAAGAAAAATCAAATGATCATACAAATTGATGCAGAAGAAACATTTGAAAAAATCAGTAGCCATTCATGATAAAAGAACATAGAAAACTAGGAACACAGGACTTCCTTAGCCTGAATTAAAATATCTACACACAAAGAATTAAAAGACACATAACACATACTGGTGAAAATTTTAATGCTTTCTCTCTAAGAGGATGAACAAGGAAAATATGTGTATTTTTCACCACTTCTTGGTACTAGAAGGCCAATAATATGGCAAGAAAAGTAAATGCAAGAGATATATATATTATAGAAGAAATAAAATGATCTCTTTCACAATCAACTTAATTATCTATGTAGACAATCCCATGGAATCTACAAAAAAACATCTAGAAACAGTGAATTCTGCAAGATTTTGGGACATAGTGTCAACACGTGAAAATCAATTGTATTTCTATATAGTAGCAGTAAAAAGTTAGAAACTGACATTTCGAAAAATATCATTTACAACTCTGACCCACATGGCTCAGTGGGTTGGGCATCTCACAGTAAAGCAAAAGGTTGTTGCTTCAATTTCTTTCCTTTTTTTAAAATATATTTATTGATTATGCCATTACAGTTGTTCTATTTCCCCCTTCATTCCCCTCCACCCTGCACACCCCTCCCCCACCATCCCCCCTTTAGTTTATGACCAAGTGTCTCAAGTTCTTTAGATTCTATATTTCCCATACTATTCTTGCCCTCCCCCTATCTATTTTCTATCTACCATCTATGCTACTTATTTTTTGTACCTTCTCCCCCCTTCTCCTTCTCCCACTCCTCTGTTGCTAACCCTCCATGTGATCTTCATTTCTATGGTTCTGCTCCTGATCTAGCTGTCCTCTTAGTTTGCTTTTGCTTTAAGTGTGGTTCTTAATAATTGTGAGTTTGCTGTCCTTTCACTGTTCATCTTTTTTATCTTCTTTTTCTTAGGTAAGTCCCTTTAACTTTTCATATAATAAGGGCTTGGTGATGATGAACTCCTTGAATCTGATCTTATCTGAGAAGCACTTTATCTGTCCTTCCATTCTAAATAAAAGCTTTGCTGGATAGAGCAATCTTGGTTGTAGGTCTTTGGATTTCATGACTTGGAATACTTCTTTCCAGCCCCTTCTTGCCTGTAAGGTCTCTTTTGAGAAGTCAGCTGACAGTCTGATGGGAACTCCTTTGTAGGTGACTGTCCTCTTATCTCTTGCTGCTTCTAGAATTCTCTCCTTCATTTTAATCTTGGCTAATGTAATTATGATGTGCCTTGGTGTGTTCCTTCTTGGGCCCAACTTCTTTGGGACTCTCTGAGCTTCCTGGATTTCCTGGAAGTCTATTTCCTTTGCCAGATTGGGGAAATTCTCCTTTATTATTTGTTCAAATAAGTTTTCCACTCATGGCTGTTCCTCTTCCCCTTCTGGTACCCCCATAATTCAAATGTTGGAACGTTTAAAGATGTCCTGAGGTTCCTAAGCTTCTCCTCCTTTTTTTGAATTCTTGTTTCTTCATCCTTTTCTGTTTGGTCATTTTTTCCCTCTTTCTGGTCCATTCCTTTCATTTGAGTCCCAGTTTCCTTTCCATTACTATTGGTTTCCTGTGCATTTCCATTCATTTCAATTAGTTTAGCCTTCATATGTTCCTCTGGTTTGTGACTAAAATCAACCAGTTCTGTGAGCATCCTGATCACCAGTGTTTTGAACTGTGCATCTGAAAGTTTGGCTATTTCTTCATCACTTAGATTTATTGGCTCTGGGGCTCTGAGTTGTTCTTGAGCCATGTTTTGATCTGTTTGTGCCTGTTACATATGAGAAGGTGTTCACCAGGGCGGGGTCACCCAGGTCGCTGGTTTGTGACGCTATGTGTGGGGGCGGGGTCAGAGAGGGACAATGGTGGTCCCCTCTGCCACTTCTCACCACTGGGGCCTGCATGGGTCTGTCTCACCACTCGCTTCTTCACTGGTTTATCTGCGCTCAAATGTGTGACTGTGTTCAGCCCTCAGTGAGTCCACCGCCTTGCACCCTCAGTGGGTCCACCTGCTTCTCCACACCTGGGATCTGCCCATGGCTGCTGGCGTGCCTGGGTTGCGCCGGGTCAGTCCTGTGGATCTTTCCTGCCCAACCCCGCTCGCTCTGCTGCTGGCTCTGAACCTCTTACTGGTTTGGCTAAAGGGTTTGTTGTTGTCAGACTTCCATGTAGTTCAATTTTCTGTGGTTTGGCTGCATTTTTGTTGCTAAAACTTTGTTGTTTTTAAACTTGGTTGTGAGAAGGCGCAGTGCTTCCACCTACGCCTCCATCTCGGTGGAAGTCCCTCAATTTCTAATCAGGGCACATGCCTGGGTTGCAGGCCAGGTCTCTGGCTGGGGGCGTGCAAGAGGCAGGAAGCCAATGTGTCTCTCACACATCGATGTTTCTCTCCCCCTCTTCCCCAATCTCTAAAAATAAATAAGTAAAATCTTTTAAAAACGCCATTTACAATACCTTATAAAGGACATAAATGCTTAATTGCAAATCTATTAAAATATGTGTAAGATGTGTATGTTGAAACTGCAAAAGGCCAATGAAAAAAATCAAAGACAACAGTAAATGGAGAGACATGCAGGGCTTATGGGTCAGAATACTCAGTATAGTTAGGATATGAGTTCTTCCCAAAATGTTCTACATATTCAACACTATTCCAATTGAAATTTTATCCAAATCTTTTATGGAATACTACTCAGCTATAAAAAGAGAAGAAAATTATACCTTTTGTGATAGCATGGATGGACCTGGGGAAAATTATACTAAGTGAAATAAGCCAGTCAGAGAAAGACAAATATCATATGATTTCACTCATACGTGGAATCTTATGAACTGACCTAACAAGTAAAATAGAAACAGACTCATGGAAGAGAGCAGGCTGATAGCTATAGGGCAAGTTAGCAGGTGGAGGGGTAAAGCAAAAAGGAAAAAGGACTCATGGACATGGACAACAGTGTGGTGATTATGGGGGGAAGGGGTACAAAGTGAATAAATGGTAATGGAAAAAACGAACAGAAAAAGATTTTTTTCTGTAGAGGCAGATAAGCTGATTGTAAAACAATTTTGAAAAAGAGTAACGTTGGAGGATTCACATACTTGGTTTTAAAAATTACTATACAGCTACAATAATGAAGACAGTATTGAAGAAGACAGTAATATTGAAGAAGGGATAAACACACAAATCAATGGGACAGAATAGAGAGTCCAAAAACAAACCCATTCAAAACAATTAATTGATTTTTGCACAAAGGTACAAAGGCAATCAATGGAGGAAAGATGGTCTTTTGGCCAAATGATGTCGACACAACTGGACATCCACATGCAAGATAACCCTAGACATAAACCTCATACCTTTTACAAAATTAACTAAAAATTGACCATAGATCTAAATGTAAAACTATACAACCTTAAATCCTCACCCAAGGGCATTTTTTCATTCCTTTATAGAGAAAAAGGAAGGGGGAGAGGGAAACACTGACATGAAAGAAAAATATTGATCAGTTGCCCCCCACATCAGGGTCACATGCACCTGGACTGGGACTTGAACCTGCCATCTAGTATGTGTCCTGACTGGGAATTGAACCTAAAACTTTTTGGTTCCAGACAACGTTCCAACCACTTGAGTCACACTGGTCAGGACTAAAACTATAAAATTTTGGAAGAAAACATCAAAGAAAAATTTTGCAATGTGGGATCAGTCAAAGAGTTCTTAGCCATGAGACCAAAACATGATCCTTAAAAGAAAAATCTAATAACTTGAATTTCATCAAAATTCATACCTTCTTCTCTGCAAAAGATACTCTTAATTGAAAGATATACCACAGACTATAAGAAAATATTTGCAAATCATATATTCAACATAGGACTTGCATCCAGAATACATTCAGGGTATTGCAAAAGTTGGTTTACAGTTGTTCATATGGAAAATAATACAATAATAAATAATAATACAAGTATAGCCCCGGCTGGTGTGTCTCAGTGAATTGAGCACCAGCCTGCAAAACAAAGAGTTGCTGGATTCCCAGTCAGGGCACATGCCTGGGTTGCAGGCCAGGTCCCCAGTGAGGGCCCAGTGAGGGGCGCTCAAGAGGCAACCACACAGTTATGTTTATCTCCCTCTCTTTCTCTATCCCTCCACCTCTCTACAAATAAATAAATAAAATCTTAAAAAAAAAAGAAAGAAAGAAAGAATAAACCCTGGCCCTTACCAGCATGGCTCAGTTGATTGGAGTATGGTCCAGTAAACTGAAAGGTCACAGATTCCATTCCCCGTCAGGGTGCATGCCTCAGTTATGAGTTTGGTCCCCAGTTGGGGTGCATGCAAGAGACAACCGATGGATGTTGGTTGATGCTTCTTTCCCTCCTTCCCTTACCCTCTCTCTAAAATCAATGGTCATGTACTCGAGTGAGGATAAAAAACAAGAATAAACTGTTTCATGTCCTCACAAATGTAAACCTACTCCTACCCCATGCTGTGTATTACTCAACTTTAAGAAAACAAACAACCCCCCTGAAATGGGCAAAAGATTTAAACAGACATTTCACCAAAAATGACATTGAATGGCCAAGTAGCACATGAAGAAATGCTCAACATCATTGGCCATTAGGGAAATGCAAATCAAAACCATGATGAGATATAACTATACACCCATTAGAAAGGCAAAAAAACAAACAAAGCAACACATGATAACACCAAGTGTTGATGAGAATGTGGAATCACTGGAACTCTCAAACATTGTTGGTGAGAACACAAAATGGTATGGCTATTCCAGAAAATACTCTAGCAGTTTTCTAAAAGTTAAATATACACCTGCCTTATGACACAGCAATCCCAACCCCACACCACAGTGTTTATAGAGTACTCTTTCCAAATTTTTTATACTAGCTCAATTCATCATCACCAAAAACTAGAATCAACTCAAATGTCTTTAAACAGGTAAGTGGATAAACTATTTTACATGCATACAACAGAATACTACTCAGCAATAAAAAAGAATGAACTATTGAAACACTGATAACTTGGATGACTCTCAAAGGCAAGACAAGGAGTGAAATAAGCTAGCCTCAAAAAGTTACATCCTGTATGATTTTACTTATTTAACATTCTGGAAAAGGCAATCGTATGGCAGCAGAGACACAAATTAGTGGTTGTAAGGGAGCAGGCATGGAGGGAGAGCAGAAGGGAGTATTGGCGGTCGTCATAGGACCATGGTGTATCCTGATTATGGTTATCATCACCCAAATGGATATCGGCTTCAAACTCGAAGAGCTCACAATTTTTCTCTATGCTCACTTTATTTTTTATTATTTCTTTACATTTTTATCCTCACCCAACCCAAGGACACTTTTTTCACTGCTTTTAGAGAAAGAAGAAGGGAGAGGGAGAGAGATAGAAACATTGATGAGAGAGAGAAACATCAATTGGTTGCCTCTGTTGCATCCACCGTCATGAGAAACAGAGGTTCGGAGACTTTCAGAATTTTCAAGATGTTACTTTATTGGCCAAGTTTTACCTGCGCAGGGGCAAGCTCTCTGAGTGTCCGAGGACACTACGCTCAGGAGAGCTGCAGATGAGAGCCGCGCCCCTGCACTTACAGCTATGTCCTTATATAGGGGTATGCAAGCAAGCTTTGAACAGAAGCAGATGTGGCTGTTAGCTAGTGACTAGCTCTAAACAGCTGATTGCCATTGGCTTATTAGGGAAATTCAAAAGGCTCTTTGTGTAGTTGGCGGTTAGCCCTTGTAGGAAGTAAAAATTTCCCTGTTCCTGGTCAGCCTAACTTTATCAGGGGCTCGTTCGGGATTGTCCCTTTTCAACATCTGTTTTGTACCTCAACACCTCCATATGCACCCCAACTGGGGATCGAACCCCAGGGCACAATTTAGATATGTGCCCTGAGTAGGAATTGAACCTGTGACCTTTTGGTTTGCAGGAGATGCTCCAGCCAATTGAGCCACACCAGCCAGGGCCTGTATACTCATTAAAAAAAAAAATCTTAAAAGCCTAATATTTGTGTAAAGAATGGAAAATACAGACATATATGCTTGTATACAAATGCCCCTTCTCTGTAAATACACAGAAGTGAGTCACAGTGGCTGCCACGGCAGGGAGAGGAGGAGTGCAACTGAGGTTCAGGGACTGGAAGAGCAATTTTCCTACAATTAGATAAATTTACTATTCAAAAGCATTTTTAATTAAAAATAAAATAAAAATATAGGAATATATTGGAATATATTGGAACATGAATATATTGGAAATAAATATGCAAAAATTACAAGAGATATTTTGCTTATAAGTGGGATATGCTTTTGGGAAGTAAGTTTTGAAGATGGATGGTGGTGGTGGTTGAACACCAGTGTGCATGTGTTTAACAATACTGAACTGTATACTTAAAAGTGGCTAAAATGGTAAATTTTACATTATGTGTGTTTACCACACAAAAAATACCAATCTAATCAGAATGTTAGCCACTTTACAATCCAATCAGAATCAAAAGATTTGAACAGACACTTCACCAAAGATGGATGGTAAATAAGCACACACAAAAAATGTTCAATATCATTAACCATTATAGAAATGCAAGTTAAAGCCATGAGGAATACCACTACACATCTATTAGAATGGCCAAAATAAAAAAATTAATATCAGGTGCTGGCAAGGATCCAGAGCAAGTGGCTGTTTTATACACTGGTGGAGGCAATGTAAAAATACAGGGCCTGGCTGAAGTAATGCCCACTTGACTGTGGTTGGTAGGGTAATAACATGGGTGTAATAATTTATAGTTTTAATTTGAACATTTCACCTAAAATGTCATATGGTGTGCTTGAGTGTGACATTGTTATGTTACAGAATTACATGCTTATATTTTATAATAAAGAGGGGTATTATTTGTGCTGAACCCTATCATATGGCCACTCTGGAAAAACAGTCTAGCAATTTCTTAAAAGTTAAACATACACTTAACATATGGCTGTAGCTTTGGGTACTTACATGAAGAAATGAAAACTTTCATGCATAAACCTGTAAACTTTCAAGCATAAACCTGTAAACCAATGTTCATAGCAGCTTTTTGGGTAATAGCTAAAACTGGATACAACCCAAATATCCTCAATGGATGACTAGATAAACTGACTGTAACTATCATATAAAAATTCAACAATAAAAACAAATGATATGATGATACTCACGACTTGAATGGATCTCAAGGGCATTAGGCTGACTGACATTAGCAAATGTCAAAGAGTTACATATTAGACTTCTGCCATGATGGAGGCATAGGTGGAAGCACTATACCTTCTCGCACAACCAAGTTTAAAAACAACAAAGTTTTGAGCAACAAAAATGCAGCCAAACCACAGAAAATTGAACTATACAGAAATCTGACAACAATGATCCCTTCAGCCAAACCAGTAAGAGGGACAGAGCCAGCAGCAGAACGTGGTCGGGCAGGAAAGATCCACAGGACCGACCCAGGAGCATGACCCAGGTGCGCCAGCAGCCGTGGGCAGATCCCAGGTGTGGAGAAGCAGGTGGACCCACTGAGGGTACAAGGCGGTGGACTCACTGAGGGCTGAACACAGTCACACATTTGAGCGCAGATAAACCGGTGAAGAAGCGAGTGGTGAGACAGACCCATGCAGGCCCCAGTGGCGAGAAGTGGCAGAGGGGGCCACCATTGTCCCTCTCTGACCCCACCCCCACACATAGCGTCACAAACCAGCGACCTGGGTGACCCCGCCCTGGTGAACACCTTCTCGTATGTAACAGGCACAAACAGATCAAAACATGGCTCAAGAACAACTCAGAGCCCCAGAGCCAATAAATCTAAGTGATGAAGAAAGAGCCAAACTTTCAGATGCACAGTTCAAAACACTGGTGATCAAGAGGCTCACATAACTGGTTGATTTTAGTCACAAATTAGAGGAATATATGGAGGCTAAACTAATTGAAATGAATGGAAATGCACAGGAAACCAATAGTAATGGAAAGGAAACTGGGACTCAAATGAAAGGAATGGACCAGAAAGAGGGAAAAAATGACCAAACAGAAAAGGATGAAGAAACAAGAATTCAAAAAAAGGAGGAGAGGCTTAGGAACCTCAGGACATCTTTAAACATTCCAACATATGAATTATGGGGGTACCAGAAGGGGAAGAGGAACAGCCATGAGTGGAAAACTTATTTGAACAAATAATAAAGGAGAATTTCCCCAATCTGGCAAAGGAAATAGACTTCCAGGAAATCCAGGAAGCTCAGAGAGTCCCAAAGAAGTTGGGCCCAAGAAGGAACACACCAAGGCACATCATAATTACATTAGCCAAGATTAAAATGAAAGAGAGAATTCTAGAAGCAGCAAGAGATAAGAGGACAGTCACCTACAAAGGACTTCCCATCAGACTGTCAGTGGATTTCTCAAAAGAGACCTTATAAGGCAAGAAGGGGCTGGAAAGAAGTATTCCAAGTCATGAAATCCAAAGACCTACCACCAAGATTGCTCTATCCAGCAAAGCTTTCATTTAGAATGGAAGGACAGATAAAGTGCTTCTCAGATAAGATCAGATTCAAGGAGTTCATCATCACCAAGCCCTTATTATATGAAAAGTTAAAGGGACTTACCTAAGAAAAAGAAGATAAAAAAGATGAACAGTGAAAGGACAGCAAACTCACAGTTATTAAGAACCACACCTAAAACAAAAGCAAACTAAGAGGACAGCTAGATCAGGAGCAGAACCATAGAAATGAAGATCACAGGGAGGGTTAGCAACAGAGGAGTGGGAGAAGGAGAAGGGGGGGAGAAGGTACAGAAAATAAGTAGCATAGACGGTAGGTAGATAATAGATAGGGGGAGGGCAAGAATAGTATGGGAAATATAGAATCTAAAGAACTTGAGACACTTGGTCATAAACTAAAGGGGGGATGGTGGGGGAGGGGTGTGCAGGGTGGAGGGGGATAAAGGGGGGTATAGAACAACTGTAATGGCATAATAAAATATATATATTTAAAAGTTACATATTATATGAACCCATGTATAAAACATTCTTGAAATAACAAATTATACTACTTGAGAATAGATCAGTGGTTGCCAGGAGTTAGGGGAAGGGGTGGGGTGTGACTGTGAGGTAACGCGACAGAGCTTCTTTGTAATGATGGAACACTTCTGTGTTCTGACTGTGGTGGTGGTTATGTGAATCTGTACATGTGATAAAATTCTATGGTACTATACACACACAAAAGAATGAGTATAAAATTGGTGAAAGCTGAATAAAGTCTATCTCTACTTGTTAATAATATTGTACAAAATTTGGGAGTTTTGATTACGTGCTATGACTATATACTATCACTGGGCAAAGCTTGGTGAACGCTGTATTATTTTTGCAACTTTTTGTGTCTTAAATTCTTTCAAAAGAATTGTAAGACAAAAAAAGAGTAAAGTACTATACACTTTAAAACATGATCTCAAAAACATTTCCTGAGCTAAAGAAGACAGAAACAAAAGATACATCGCATAGTTCCCTTTATTTTAAGTTCTAAAACACGCAAACTAAAATACAATAAGGGAAATCAGATCTGTGGTTGCATGTGTGAGGAATGACTGGGAGGAAACATGAGGGAACTTTCTGGGGGGGTAGAAATATGCATTTTACTGAGGTTAAGTTACATCTAAAAAGTTGGGGTCAGGGGTCAAAAGCCCTCATTAACAAACCTTGCTTGCAATGTATATACACACAAAGTTGGTCAAGCCCATAGAGACTGAAAACTTTAGGTAAAGGACTCTGACTATCTAAAGTGACTTGAGGACAAATGTTCCTATGACTTTGAAAAGATTTAATTCCAAGAGAGAAGTGGCCTAGTTGGCCAATTAACACTTTCTAATCCCTTTTTGTAAAATCTACAGCATATGAATGTAGACTGGCTTGGTAAAGATTATGGATTTAAAATTCAGCACTTACCTTTTGTGCCTTTTAAGCAGAAAATTGTGCCTATCATTTCCAAACTGGCCATTTATAGAGTTTGAAAGTAAAGCACATGTACTGACAAATATACCTAGTGTCTAAAATGACCAGTCATTATCTCAAAAGGAAATTCTCAGCTGAGGTAAGTGAGTCCTAAGGAGTTGCACCACCTTGACTAAGCTGGCCAGACGAGCTGGAGACTTAGTGTTCCTGAGATCTCTACATAAATATGCCCCAAGATTACAATCATTTGTCTAGACCAGAGTCCAGATTCTGGCTTCTCTTTGTGTCATTGTTCCTATATCTGAGATCTTCCTTTGCTTTGTAATTCTAGTCCTGAAATCTTTCAGTGCTGGTGGTGTGAGAGCTGACACATTTTCATTTATAGCAGAACCCAGGAATTCTCAAATTCAGGAGTTTCTCAGGGATGCTGTGGCTGTCTGTCAAGTGCTGAGGCTTCCTGCCAACAACTGGAAGAGTCTTGTAAGGTCTTGACTCCATACCATATACAACATCTCTCCATTTCACAGATGATGAAGCAGAAAAGCCCAGAGATTAATGGCCATCTCTATGCTGCTGTTCCTAAATTTGTGTCTCTAGCCCTGTCTAGCCTCTAGTTCTAGGCTCCTATATCCAACTAGAGTATGACAGAGTCATCTAAATTTAGCTGGTTCACAATGGACTCTTCCTACCCACTTCCAGGCTCCCCAACACAACATCTATCCAAACCCACACCCAAAACCTTCAAGCTCTTCCCCTTCCCTCAGAGCAATCCTATTTCCTCCTGTGGCAAATAAATCTCAAATCTGTTCCCTTGTACTTATCTTCAAACTGCCCCTAGTCCAACTCTCTGCTGCTTCTGCCCTCTCTATTCTTAAGAATTAAGAGTGTATTCTTAATACACTCTATTCTTACTCAGCAACCAGACACTCCTGTGATCAGTCACTCCCTGCCGCACGGGTTTCCCACAGCCCTAGATTATTAAACCCAGACTCTGAGGCTGCACCGCCAGACCGCAGCCCACAGAAGAGTTTTGTTTGGAATATCTAGGGGAGGACTGGGGACTAATGGTGTCCCCTATGGTCCCACCTGCCACTTGACTCCCAAGCGTCAAAGTGAGATAAATGAGGAAGCTCCCAGAGGCTACCCTAGTCAGGTCTTTGGCCCTATAAGGAAGGCCCTCTCTAAAGGCAGGTTGTTGTAACCTCCTTATGGCAGGACCCAGACTTCTGCTTTAGAAAGCAGTGAAAAAAGCCAGTTCTGGCTCACTTAAACAATCTCTGCTTCAGTTTATCTATCTGTGAAAAGGAGATAATAACCCTAATTACCTGAGAGGGTTCCTGGGAGAATGAAATGAGCTCTAAAGTACTTACCACAGCACACAGTAGGCGCTTAATGCGTCAATGAAAGCTCTTGCATTCTAAGGAACCGACAGACAGTGCTGACCAAAACTGGACTCGCTCATAAGACGCTGAATTCTCTGTCACTAGTATGTGCACACATTTACTGAGCTAAAGCGCTACTTGGTGCCCACAGGATTTTTGTGACCGCAGAAATCTGGCCTAGGTCTTAAAGTCCCTCCAGCTTCGAGTTTTGCCCTTGGAGCCTGACTTCTGGTCCCCGCGCTTCAAGCAACACCACCCAAGAATGTGTCCTCGGTCAGCACCCCGGGGACCAGAAATCACCGAAAATTAAGTTCATTGGAGTCCAACCCAGGCAAAGAGGCAAGCCAGCCCGGCGAGAGGTGAAGGGACGCGGCACGCAGGCGCCGCGCTCTGCCATTGGTCAGCGCCAGCAGGGAGGAGGGACCGTTGACGTCGCAGCCCGGCTGTGTTGTCATTCGGCGGCAGCTAGAGGACACGGTTAAGATGGCGGGGGTGTCTGGGCTGGTACGGAGACCCCTTCCGCAGGTAGGCGGTGGCGCGTGGACCCTATGACCCTGCGCGATCCCTGCCCACCCCGCATGCCCTCTAAGCGTTTTTTTTTTTCTCTCTCCGCCAGGTTTGCGGACTGCTGAGGAGGCGCTTTCACCGGACGGCGCCGGCGGCGCTGCAGGTAATTGGCCAAGACGCAGGCCGTGGCGGGGAGCGGGTCCCCTCCTCCCGGGCTGGTAGCTGGGGTCGCGCCTGCGCAGTGGCGGGTGGGCGCTGTGCGGGGTGGCTGCACTGGCCTTGGAGTCCATGGACCCCCCTGCATCCTGCCTGGGGCTCCTGCTGCCTTTGCTGCGGCCCGGCAACAAACAGCAGCATATTATCCCCTGGATCCTCATTAGAATCCGTTGTGCGACATGGGGAAACTAGACTTGACACTTTTCCCCCAGACCACCCCCCTTTTCATTTTCATTGTGGTAGGATATGCGTAACAAAATTAACCGTTTTCAAGTGAATATTAAGTCCATTCACCATGTTGTGTAACCATCACTACCAGCCATCGCCAGAACTTCATGTCTAACAGAAACTGTGTAGTACCCACTAAACACAAACTCAGCGTTTCCCCTTAGCCCCGGTAACTACTCTATTGCACTTTCTGTACCTGTTCTAGGTACACCCTGTGAGTGGAATCATGCAATATTTGACCTTTTATATCTGGCTTATTTTTCACTTAGCATAACGTTTTCAGGGTTCATTCGTGTTGTGTCAGAATTTCATTGTTTTTAATGGCTGAATAATTCCATTGCATGTATGTATCACATTTTGTTTATATATTCATCGGTTGATGGACATTTGGATAGTTTCTGCCTTTTAGATTTGTAAGTAATGCTGCAGTGAACATTGGTGTGCAAGAATCTGAGTTTCTGCTTTCAGTTGTTTTGGGCATATATTAAGGGGAATAGTTGGATTATATGGTAATTCTATGTTGAACTTTTTGAGGACACTCCCCCTTTTTTTATTAGAACATTCTGCCAATCTATATGGTAAAACAACTCCTAGATCCTGAAGGCAAAGTATTTGGTAGTGCCTGGCACCCAGTGAGTGCTCAATATGTAAAATTATTTAGGCTTCCTTAACAGTTCTTTAAGTATGGAAGTAAAACAACCCAGTATACTTTCTGCATATTAAGTTTCACCTATGAACTGGTCTGACCAACAAGCAGATCTTTTAAGTGTAAGTATGCATCCAGCAAAGTGTTAAGTAAGCTTCTTATTAACATCTCCAATAAAGACTAGCTATGTGTGATAGAAGTGTTACTTTTAGAATTCTTTGACCTTTTAAAGAGAAACCTGTTCTAGAGATAGTTTTTATATTATATGCTATAGGTATCCTAGGTAATTATAAGAGAATCTCAATCATATCCAAAATAATCCTGTAGCTTACTGAAAGTTTCCCTATACCTGTGACAGGTGACAGTTCGTGAGGCTATAAATCAAGGCATGGATGAGGAGTTGGAAAGAGATGAGAAGGTATTTCTGCTTGGGGAAGAAGTTGCCCAGTATGATGGGGCATACAAGGTAACCAAGATACGTGAAAATTATACAAAATTGAGGTGACTGTCTGCCCCCATACATGCTTAAAAGTAAAGGGGTCAATGCTTAATTTTAGGTTAGTCGAGGCCTATGGAAGAAATATGGGGATAAGAGGATTATAGACACACCCATATCTGAGGTAAGCTTTCCACCAGAAAGCAGACAAGGGCACATCTGTTAAAATGTACACAGTTCTAATTTTTATGGGTTTTCATGTTTGTATTTTATTTTATAGATGGGCTTTGCTGGAATTGCAGTAGGTGCAGCTATGGTATGAATCTTTGTGAATCTCTTCCAAAGAGATTTTTAATGTGACCTTTGAAAACATTATTTGAATGTCGTAAGTGGGTGACCCTCTTCATTGCTGTTTTAAGTTTTTTTAACATCTGTGTTTTTTATTTGACAGGCTGGGTTGCGGCCCATTTGTGAATTTATGACCTTCAATTTCTCTATGCAAGCTATTGACCAGGTTATAAACTCAGCTGCCAAGACCTACTACATGTCGGGAGGCCTTCAGCCTGTGCCCATAGTCTTCAGGGGGCCTAATGGTGCCTCAGCAGGTGTCGCCGCCCAGCACTCACAGTGCTTTGCTGCCTGGTATGGTCACTGCCCAGGCTTAAAGGTAGTCAGCCCCTGGAATTCAGAGGATGCAAAAGGACTCATTAAATCAGCCATTCGGGATAACAATCCAGGTTAGTAGGTTAATACTTGGTTCTCTTGTGAACATTGAAAAACTATAGTGAAACCTTTGAATGGAAGGCACCAATAAAGGCTTTCGGTTAGGCTTAGAGGTATCATATAAAATGCCAATAATTTACAAATAGCATAAAGATAGTAAAAGATGTTTTTCTTATTTCTGATTATATGGGGGCCAGTTAGGTAAAGGAGACTTTACTGCATACCTACAACACTGATTTAACCTCCATAAATAAAATTAGGATTTGACCAGACTACAAATGTCAGTACTAACCCATCCTCAAGGGTACTAGACACAATAGACAGAGGGCTGCCTAATCAGCACAGTGAAACTTCTCCCAGAATGAAGGATAGTGACACTCTTCCTCCTGGGAGCATGCTCACACCTCTTCCAAGGCCTGCATCTTCTAAACTCTAAGGGTCCGCCCTCACAAGACTTGCAGTGAGGGGAGCAATGGACAACGGCAGCTCAACCAGGGCTAACCCCCTGACTCTGTCTCCGAGCCCCCTTTTCTCTGATTTACCAATGATCCAAAACAGCCCCGCCTAAGTTCATTTCTTTCCTATAACATTTCTAGGGAGCCAAAGCAGCCCAGCCGAGGCTCTCCTGTTGCTTCTTCTATTCTAAGCCCTTCCTTGTTTCACTGTCCCTAGCTTTAATAAATGTGCTACCAAAAAAAAAAAAAAAGGAATGATAGTGTTCGGTATACATGTTTAGTCATGTGTGACTTTCATTTAAATATTTGTATTTCGCAGTGGTGATGCTAGAAAATGAATTGATGTATGGAGTTCCTTTTGAATTTCCTTCAGAAGCACAGTCAAAAGACTTTCTGATTCCTATTGGAAAAGCCAAAATAGAAAGGCCAGGTAAGAGAATTTGGTGTACATTTAAACAATTATTTGTAATCCAGCCTATTTGTGTTACTCAGATTCATCCTAGACTGTATTGCCTTTTACTTTGACAAGGGAATTATAGAATGAGTTCAAGTTAAGAATGTGTCATGTCTTAATGGCTCATACAGTGCCTGCTCATACAATTGTACTTTTCTAAATCCTAATCCAGAAGATTTGTATTTATTTTTTTTTAATTGTTTATTTTTACTGTTTAAACTTCAGTCACCTTCGAAGTACTCTCCATTTGATGCAATTCACCTATTGAGATGTTTTTCCACTGCTCAAAATAGTTTTTGAACTTCTCAATTTTGATGCCTTTTAGGGCTTCTGCCATTTTTTCTCTTAATTTTCATAACAGAAAATTTATTAAAGAATTGCCTTTTATTCTGTGACTTACTTGCCCCATTTCTGGGTTAAAATTCTGAGGTTTTTAAATATATTCTATTGATTATGCTATTACAGTTGTCCCATTCTTTTCTCCCCTTAATTTCCCCTCTGCCCTGTACCCCTCCTCCCACCATCATTCCCCCACCTTAGTTCATGTCCATGGGTCATACATATATGTTCTTTGGCTTCTCTATTTCTCATACTATTCTTAACTTCCCACTCTCTATTTTGTACCTACCATTTACGCTTCTTATTCCCTGTACCTTTTCCCCCATCCTCCTCCCACCCGCTCCCCACTGATAACCTTCCATGTGATCTCCAGTTGTATGATTCTGTTCCTGTTCACGTTCTTTGCTTAGTTCGTTTTGTTGTGTGTTTTTTCTTTTTCAGGTTCAGTTGTTGATAGCTGGGAGTTTGTTGTTATTTTACTGTTCATAGTTTTGATCTTCTTTCTCTTAGATAAGTCCTTTTAACATTTCATATAATAATGTCTTGGTGATGATAAACTCCTTTAACTTGACCTTATCTGGGAAGCATTTTATTTGCTCTTCCATTCTAAATGATAACTTTGGTGGACAGAGTAATCTTGGATGTAGGTCCTTGCTTTTCATGAATTCAAATATTTCTTTCCAGCCTTTCTTGCCTACAAGGTTTCTTTTGAGAAAGCAGCTGATAGCCTTATGGGAACTTCTTTGTAGATAACTGTCTCCTTTTCTCTTGCTGTTTTTAAGATTTTCTCCTTCTCTTTAATCTTGGGTAATGTAATTATGATGTAACTTGGTGTGTACTTCCTTTGGTCTAACTTCTTTAGGACTCGCGGAGCTTCCTGGACTTCCTTCCTGGAAGTCTATTTTCTTAGCAGGATTAGGGAAGTTCTCTTTATTTTTTCAAATAAGTTTTCTGTTTCTTTCTCTTCTTCTTCTTGGCAACCCTATGATTTGAATGTTGGAACATTTAAAGTCGTCCTGGAGGTTCCTAAGCCTCTCCTCATTTTTTTGAATTCTTGTTTCTTTATTCTGTTCTAGTTAAATGTTTACTTATTCCATCTGGTCCAAATTGTTTATTTGAATCCCAGTTTCCTTCCTTTCACTGTTAGTTTCCTGTACATTTTTCTGTATTTCACTTTCATAGCCTTCACTTTTTCCTCTATTTTGCAACCATATACAGCCATTTCTGTGAGTATCCTGATTACCAGTGTTTTGAACTCTGCATCTGATAGGTTGGCTGTCTCAATTTTTTTGTTTTGGCACCCCTGTTAAATAGTAAGGGGTGGAGCCTTAGGTGTTCACCAGAGGGGGGCAACCCACATCCCTGTGTTGTGACGCTGCATGTGGGGGAGGGGCCATAGAGGGAACAGTGCCACTTGCCCAGCTCTCTGCTGGCTTTCAGCTACTTCCTCCACTAGCCACAAGCAAATCAGGCCCTTCTGGTGCTGATTCCCAGGTGGGTGTTTTGTGTACCTTCTAGGACCCTGTGGGTCTCTCCAGCAAACTCTCCTGTGAGGCTGGGAGTTTCTTCCACTGCTGCAACCCCCACGGGTTTTTTCCGTCAGAGGTTTTGAGGCTTTATTTCCCTGCACTGGAACCCTGAGTTGCGTGGTCTGTCTCACTCCCCAGTTCTTCTTCCTGGTTTATCGGAACACAAATGTGGGACTGCCCATCTGCCAGCCACAGCCTTGATTCAAATCCTCTCTGCCTTGGCTGCCTGTCCCCGCCCCTCGTTGTGGTCTGGATGAATGTTCTCCTTTAATTCCTTGGTTGTCAGACTTCCATACAGATTGATTTTCTGGCAGTTCTGGTTATTTTTTTAATTTGTTGTTGTCCTTTTGCTTGTACAAGGAAGTAAAGTGTATCTACCTATGCCTCCATCTTAGCCAGAAGTCTGTATTTCATTTCTAAAAAGGTTGCCACATTCTTCACATCACTGCAATGAAGCTGAGTTGAAGGTTGTACAAATCAACTTAGTTTCAATCTGACCTCTGATCTGTGACCACTTTGTTTCAGGGACACATATAACTGTAGTTGCCCATTCGAGACCTGTGGGCCATTGCTTAGAAGCTGCAACAGTGCTGTCTAAGGAGGGAATTGAATGTGAGGTAAGTGGACATTCAATTCTAAAAAAAAAAATCAGAAAGGTTTCTTTTAAATTTAAGACCCAGACATAGTTTGAGTTCTATAACAAGATGTAAAATATTGCTTTGTCACTCAGTTCTACCCCTGCTTAAAGCTGGGAATCTGCTTGCTTTCTCAATACATAGTTTTTTACCACCTACTGCTCTAGATCTTTTAGAATAGTACCGCTTTCTCAAGTTAAAAATCCAACCTCGGAGCTGGAGGTTGGGGAAGGGGAAACTTAGAAGTCAGTGAGTCTAACCCTTTCATATCTGGGACCTGCCACTTGTTAGTTACACTTGGGCAAACTATGTACAGTAAATCTCAAAAGACATGGAGTGACAGAGGAGCTTTGACAGAACAGCAGAGGGACAGCTGGCCACAGAGAGCAGAGAGGTAGGGACAGTATGTTTTCCGTCTCATCGTGGCGGTTATGAGAAATTACACTTAATGTAGTGCCTGGTACATAGTAAACAGTCAAATGTGAGTTATTATTTTGATGAGAAGGAAGTTAAAGCCAAGGGAGGTAAGTGAATTCTGTAATTTAACAAGAGCTACTTATAGTAGAGGTAAAGATGTTGGTTTTAATTAAATTCCCCTCTTACATCTTATATATGAATTGGCATATTAGATTTTCCTAGACTCAGAGACTTACAGGAAACCAAAAAAAAGTGGTATTGTGGGAATAAGACAATATTTATGATGCAGTGGCTCTCTAAAGCCTTGTTATCTGTTCAGGTGATAAATATGCGGACCATCAGACCAATGGATATTGATACAATAGAAGCCAGTGTCATGAAGACCAATCATCTCATAACTGTGGAAGGGGGCTGGCCACAGTTTGGAGTAGGAGCTGAAATTTGTGCCAGGATCATGGAAGGTATTGGACTTTAAATTTGTCAGCTTGGCATTGGGGGGGGGGGGTCGGTGCACGGGGGAGCAGTACATTTTAAAAAGCAAAACCAGAAACAATCCCCAGTAATTAGTATTCCTTTAGATTTTTGTATTGGGACAGCTACACTGTTTGTGTCAGGGTGTTGGTGTGCAGCTGGCTTTTCTTGCCGCTCTCTCAGCTAAGGCTCCCCCCCCCCCCCCAGGCCCTGCATTCAACTTCCTGGACGCTCCTGCCGTTCGTGTCACCGGTGCTGACGTGCCTATGCCTTATGCCAAGATTCTAGAAGACAACTCTGTACCTCAGGTTAAAGACATCATATTTGCAATAAAGAAAACGCTGAATGTCTAGTTTGGACTTGAATGTCAAGTCATTGGGATTTATTTAAAGTACTTGCTGACACTACCTGGATTGACCTTATGATACATAAATGTTTTTGTACAGGGAAGAGGTTTAAATGTGCTCGTATGTGGAAAAACTCCATTCTTACTGCCTGAGACTACATGCCTGTTTTTTGTCTTTACAATTGCCGTTTCTTTGAATAAGACCAATGTAAAATTGTACCCTCTCACTGGAAGGACAGGGTGTGACAGTGGCAGAATCCTGATGAAAGATTTATCCAAAAAAAGGCAACTATATGTAAAAATAATAGCATATGATCTACATTTCCTGTTACATTGTTTTGATAAGGAATAAAGGAATTCCTAACTATGAGTAATTGTATTTTTATGTTCTTGAAAATAACTGTGGGGTGGAAGTCTTAAAATTGTACTAAGAAATCAGTGTCATCAGGAACTGATTGTTAATGATCCTAGACCGCATCACAGTGACAACAGGAACTTGTCCACAGACTCTTCAGATACCTAATTCTAACAGGGTTCTCCTCAGAGTTAAAGCGTAAGTTTTGTCAGGCGTTTTCTCACTGCCAAAAACAGACTTCCTGGCATACATCGCCCTCTTCAGAAGCTGAGGTGGAAAAGACAGGTTTAAATTGGTTGTGGAGGCATACAGGTGGTGCAAGGCAGGAATGTCAGCTCTTAGTACAGAGGGAAAATGCAACAGGTAAGAAAGATCAGATAGGTGGGAAGAAAACGGTAGAAATTCTGTGTGGATCTGGTCTTTGTTTACAAGTGTTACTACAAAAAATTTCCATTTGAAATCGTAGCCAAGCTACAGACAACCCATTTTCTTCACATGATTTATTTTAATAAAAAATACAGGTGAACATATTTATCACAGATTACATGAAACTAGAGACAATGACATTTTCTCTGCATAGTAACCAACACTGATGTATTTGAACTTTTAAATGGATTACTTGTAATCCTTTAAAGTGCAATTTATTTAAGGATTTAAGCAAATCATAGGATAAAGGGTCCTTCTAGTAAATGAGTAACTTTTAAAGATGATGTATTTGAATAAATCAAAAATCATAATTCTATAAATGCCAAACTCTCATGTGTTGTAACACTAATTCTCCACAAACCTCAAACTTAATTGCTGAGGAGTAATACCTTGCAGTTGGCGAGAGCATTTTCTGATGGTAACATTTTTTTGTTTGATACATTCTAACTAGAAGGAGCTATATGAGTCCATCGTAGTTGCTTTAGCAGCCCTGAGTTCCATAACCACAACAGTATTCTGTTTGAGCGGAAAACGAGGAACTCAGCTGCTTCTCTGACTCAGCCACACAACTATGCTTTAGGCTACAGTGTTAATGTCTAAGGTGAAATTAAGGTAGCAAAAATGGAAGTTAGAATCTAAGAGACAACCAGAAAATGCTTTAGAGAAATAAACTATGAAAGGAACATTTCCAGGAGCTTGTCTGATGGGATAGGGAGGATTGCAACACAGGCCATCCACTGCTGTGACTGTATATTGTCATTGTTTCTGTCCGCTTCTTTCAATTGGTAGAAATATTGATTCTGATATGCTGCTTCCCCCAAAAGATGCCCATTAGAGGATGAACAACTTTAAAATAGTAATAAAGGAGCAAACTATTCCTTTGCTCCTGACTTTAATCTACTCAAAGAATATTTCTCTCTTCAAAAGCCCTGTACATGAGCATCTGCAAAATAGTATATCTCTACTGGCTCAGCAATTAACTCATCCAGGAGAGTCAGTCCTTCAGTGGTAGGAGGTGGGCAGGGAGAAAACAAAAACCAAAAAACTTCCCTCCAAGTGTAAACATGAAGCTTTAGCCAATCTTAGGAGCACTGTGATCACAGGTTTCAGCTTTCCTCAAAGTTCCTTTTTGGAAATTCTGGATGGAGCTGAGTAAGGCCCCTCGGCTCACGCCATTCACAGCCTGGGGCTGGAGCTGTGTGGGCACCTCTGTGCTCGAAGGAGACAAGGGAGCTGCTGGTGGTGGAGGCGGAGGTGGAGGCGGTGGAGGTAACGTGGAAATCCCTGTGGAGGAGAAAGGGGACAGTCAGCATCCCCTCCCAACATCCGGCATGCATGCTTCTGCTCAGTCCTGGGCAGGACAGACTGGGGAGGCTGCGAGTGGTTTCCCTTGGAACAACCAAGATGTTCAGTACTGTATGCTTTTTAAAATACCGAACAAGAAAGCTAGAAGCATCAAAGGGAATTTCAGGTTTGCCATTTCCCCCAAATAAGTCATGTGAAGACTTACTTGTCTGTGAACAAATATCACAGATTACATGAAACTATACATAGTGACATTCTCTCAACATAGATGGATGAGGCTTTAAGACCATTTCCAAATTTTCGTAATGGTCCCCAAAGGAAAGTCCCATCAGCTACTTCAGCCAGGTCCCGGATAGCTCCACCTACTCCTGAGCTAGCAATTAAAGATACACATCTGGATGCAGCGTTGGGCTACCTGAACATCAATAATCAAGGGTGAACAGTTCTTAGCTGCTGTAACACACACACACATATATTTGGAGGATGTGATTTAATATAAAATGAAAAATTAGTATTCTTGGCAAAGAACTAGTGCCTGCCAGGTTATGAGTTCCCCAGGGGCATCTGTCTCAAAAAAGCATCTTCTATTAGGATGCATTAAAGAAATATAAAAATCTAATAATTCTTCCATTGCAAAACAGCCAGCACAGGGCTTCCTTTCCCCAGCAACAGTGTGCTCATGGGGGAGTTTTCCCCAGCACCCTTCCTTCCACCGTGGCCCAGTCCAGGAACGGAATGTAATTGCACTAACCCCACATCTTTGCTGAAGCATCAGGTGAGACCGCAATTCTGAGCTCTACCTTAGAGGGCAAGGAGAAGGGAACTGGACAGGTGCCTACAACTTCCCTTAGCTTCCAGGCACACAAACATTTGGCACTTGAACTTTACAGTTCTGAATGAATAAATGAAAATAAACACTGAGTACGGAAAAAGCCCTACCTTAAGGAACCTGACTGTGCCAGAGTTAGTTGCCCCATTTCTCATGAACCTTGCAGCTCTTGGTGACTCCCACATCTGCGTCTAGCCTTACCCTCTACCTCTTCCTAGGGCTACACAAAGGAGATACTCTGCTAGACAAACGGCTACTGAGTTGTGGTGTTAACAAGGAAACATGCCAATCACCCTTGTGTTTATTTGGATGAGCAGTTCAGGATCTTCAATAAAATACTTAGTTAAGTGCATGACAGGCAATTGTTAAAAATCACGTTTCACAGAAAACCACTTACCTTTCTTTATATCTTTACCCAAACCTAAGGCAGCTGAAATTAAAGAATGACAGATACACGCACTCATGCTCTGCAACCTTGAAATTCTCAAATGATGATATGTCAATACAAATAAACATGAAGAACAAAACATAATTTCTATTGGTTCTATACAACAACAGATAATGAATGAAGTTCGATTATGTTCTATGCCAAGGAGGAGTGTGGAAAAACGCTCCTGGCTTTATGGCACAGGGTTATAAAGATAAAAGGACTTTAAACCTGAATGAGTGTTGAAGTGAGAAGAGCAGTGTGTGTGACAGCATTCCTCTGAAGGGGGTTTTCAGAGAGTGACTAGTGAAATACCAGGGGAGGGGTGCTGCCTCTGAAGGCTCATGAAGATAACTGCAGTGCAGAGAGCCTGCAGGAGTGAGCAGGCACCAATGTCCCCCACCTCCATCCAATGACAAAAAAAGGGCAGCAGAATCTGGACTTGACATTCAGGGCCCCACATGTACAGATGAGCATCAGCGTTTCTGCCTTCCATCTTTGTACTCTGAGCCAGTCAGAGGAGTCCCTGTGAGTTACAGGGACTCCTGAGTCTGTGAGTCACAGATGAAAAGGCAGGCTCTGAGCTGCAACAGCACTAGTGTCCTCAAGACAAGGAGCTGGCCATCCAGAGACAGGCAGCCCTCCCGCCCAGGTTCTGGGTGGCTAGAAATGAGCCGGGGGCCGGGGGGGCTGGATTTGAGTACAGGCTGCCATCTGGAACAAAACTGCTTGGCCTTCACAAGGAACCAACGCTTGACTTTGGCCTCATTACCAGGAGCTCAAAATTAGAATTGCAAATTTACTATCACAGCATTTGGGAATTGGGAGTTGTGTTCAGTAAATGGATCTTCATTTTCCAAGCAAAGGCTGGATTGTTACCACTTTCAATGAAACTGAATACACAGGTAGTATAAATAAATGGACCAGCCCAAGTGCAACAGGGCAACCTGTGTCTGTAAAGCACATAGGATGCTGAGGGCTGTGCAAAAGGAGAGGCTGTCACCCAGGGGTATAGAGCAAGGTCACAAGGTCACCCTGATGTCCATTCACAGAAGGCCAGACCAATCCCAAAGGGCCTGATGTCCCATGATGTCCACTTTTCCTCACTGGGCCTGCAATAACAAGGGCAGATCTTGATGTGTATACTTAGGATATGGGAACTCAGCTCGCAGGCTCAGAGCACTTGGTGGGGAAGGACCAGGAGCCAGGACGTCAGCAGTGGAGAAGGCAAGAGCACAGACCCTAGGACTCACAGTCTCTGACAACAGGTCCATCCAATTTTGTATTGCCTATCTTTTTCTTTGTCTTTTCTGTGGTCCACGAGCTTCCTCTAAAGGTTCACTGGGGCTTCAGCTACAACAGACTGGTAATAAAGTGGGGAAGGGAGGAATGGTAACAAGGGCCAAACTCAGAGTTGACTCCTTGGCCCGTGACAAACCTGAGAACAACAGTGGACGCTCGAGTTCCCCTGTTCCTCACATGTGAATCTGTTCCTCCCCAGCAAGAGGCTTCTGCTTGCCATTATCCCTAAGGCCGCAGACAAAACTGGACACCTTCCATGTCAGAGTGATCACTAACCAGATTCACACAGCTTTGAAAAATAGTGTTCTGCAGCAACTCAGGATGAGGGATGCTCCAAAACAGCTTGCCTACAGTTATAACCTGGTCAGCCTTAATGTCTCTAATCTCACTTTTTCTTAGACAAAAACCCCAAGAGCCAACTATTATACCCTTCCCAAAATCCTGTTCACCAACCAAATGGAAACCTGGCAGTCCAGTCGGGGCCCTGGAACAGGCCACCAGCTGCTGCAGCGAGGACACAGGTTGGATCCAGGCAGGAACGCCTTGCCAGAGCATCCCTGCCAGCCTTGTGGGAAGGACGTCTCAGGGTCCTCTCTCCTGGGCCAACTCAGCAATCTACAGGAGTGTGCAGATCTGAGTTCCTCTGCGGTCCACACGGAGAGGTGGGGAGGCCACAGGGCCACAGACCAACAGCAGACACTGCCCTCATCTTTTGCCTCAGACAGATGAGGAGGCTGCACTCATGTCCCAATTCAAGAATCACTAAGGATGCTTTAAAAAGGACTGTTTTTCCGTCATCAGTAATAAACGCCACTGAGTTGAAGAACCAACATTTCTGCAGCAACAGGACTCTGAAAGCTTAGTTTCCAAATTTAAAATATACCAAAATTCCATACAGTTGATTCTTAGGTTTTAGTTGTATTTCAAAACCAAAATCAGAGTGAAAATGAAGATTTGAAAATCACAATGAAAATGAAATGAATGTAAATGAAGTCACTTGGGTGCTTTTTAAAGATGCTGTATTTCATTTAAAAGTTCAGATAAGGAAATTGTGTCCAATCTGCTTTCCCATTTGTCGTTCACTTCAGTGACTAATGTGCTAAGTCCCATTTCACATTCAGAAACAAAGCATCTTTAAAGTGAGAGAAATCAGTATAGCTTACTTTACCGAAAATTCACGTTCAAAATGGTGCATGCTCTACTGAAAACAGCAGAGAGAGGGAGAGAGAGAGAGAGAGAGAGAGAGAGAGAGAGAGAGAGAGAGAGAGAGGAAACAAGTCATTATTCGAATTTTAGCGTCATTTAATAAAAAAGTAAGAGACAGTCAAATATTAGTCTGAATCAATGCTGATTATTCTCACAGCCAAACTGGGAGATACTTAAGCATGAAATGCACTGGTTTGTAAACACAACTGTGATACTTTTAGAACATGGCACACACACTAAACACTAATGTGGCACCAAGTCACCTTCTTCCTCAAGCTATTTGTTTTCCTTTTCCTGAGCCAGTTAGGTGTCATTTTTACTTATTTACAAGCACAATATCCACTTCAAAGACCCATGAAGGTTTTACCTCCCCTGAAAAGTAGAATGGGTACAGGAATATTCTTAGTTTTACTACTAAATAGGACAGTTTATCAAGAGAGGAGAAAAATTAGAACTCATCACTTTTTGCAGCAAGTGAGAAGACTCAGCAAGTCTTCTACAGTCTAAAACAGCGGCATGTCTTTCCAAAGTCAGCAGGAGCAAGAGCACAGGCAGGTCTAAGGCTCCTGCGCAGGAGCCTGTATGGGCCCCTCCCGTGGAGGCGGCCAGGGCTGGCGCTGACCTGGACAGTGAATGGCATCACCTTACTTAAGGCTATAAAAACATAATAATAATAAAAAAAAAGGCAAACATTTTTCCTGTCTAGATATTCCAGGTGCAATGTGAAGTGTATCACTTTCCCTGACAGTGAATCCAAGTCCCTACTGAACCAGTCTGTCCACCGCCTACAGGAAGTGAGGCCCACCTGGGGAGGTCGCACAGTGCAGCTGGGAGGGTGCTGGGGACACTGCCCAGCCCCACCCCCCACCCACGCCAGCTGACGGCTCAGGGAAGTAATCTACATATTTGGGCTTGAAAGGGGGTGGGGAAGGCCATGCAAGGGCAGGAGGCCAGAAAGAGCTCACTGTTCAGAGAGGCAGCACAGGGCACACCTACCCATTCATCCCAAACACGGTGACTGCTTTCTGTCTGTGTAGGTTTTGATAAAAATCCTTATGTCTAGAGACATAGGTTTTGAGCCTAAAGTGGGTTTCAGACTTTGATTTGGCACACAAATTCTGGAAACTCCAATATTCTAAACAATGTCATCTATTATTCTGCACGTTGTTTATTCTTAAACCTCCACCCTGTTACTCACATTTTCAGTCCCTCTGTGCCCATAAGCTCTTCTCCCTCCTCCAGTTCCTGTCCAGCTATGAAACTTCCCTCTTCAGTCATTCTTACAGACTGGGTTGTCTACAAAATGTCAGCTCTCTCTCTCCAAATTTATTGCTTAAAATTATAAACTGCAAGCAAGAAGGCTAGAATTCTTTTGCAGGGTATTATTAGCTTATACTTGACAGTACTTTAGTGCTTATAAAGAAAGCCTTGTCATGTGCGTTATCTACCCAGTTAAGACCAGGATCTTTTACAAGACAGTTTTAAAGAAATTACTTGTCCAAGGTCACAGCTGGAAAGTGGTGGAGCTACAAACCAGGCCTGAAGTTTCTGACTGTGCACTCAGAGTCAGAAACTCACTGTCGGTGCCCCATACAGGGCCTCAAACGGTAAGCTGACAGGCAAGTTCTACTTAATCATTTTTATGACACGCATTACAATAAATGCCCAGCAGAGGTCAGAGTAGATTCTTTGGGGGCTGAGTTGATACTTTATCAAGAAAACATTCAAGGAGAGCAAGGAAAGAAGGAGCCAACATTTGCTGGGAACATCTCATCTCTGCCAGGTTTTGTGCTTGAGGCCTCACATATGTTTTCCCTCTGAATTCTTATGACTCTCCTTTAAGACAGACATTATCACGTTCACAGTCACGCCTCCCACTGTCCCCACTCCAGACGGTCTTTCCAACATGACTCTAATTACAAGATTCCTCTTTTCCTTTTCCTCTCATTCTAAAAGTCACCTCATCTAATGCAAACCTGCTATTTATGAGATAGCTCCTATTCAAATCACAGGTAAGTAGAAGATTAACAACAACAAAAATCCAAGTAGACTGTGAATTCCTCAAGGCACTTAAAAATAAGAACTGACATTAACTTCCCAGGACCACACATAATGCATGCGATGAGTACTCTATACTACTAGGCAGACACCTCACTTGTTAAAGGGGGTTTATGAAGTCTCACGGTTAATTCTCTCTGATTTCCTTAACATGTCTAAGTGGCGAGAAATTAATAACCTGTTTACTAGAAAATTGGTCAACATGACCTGGCAGTAGATCTCCAGAAATTTCTGATCAGCCCATACAGGTGACCTCTACAAAAGACAAAGAAGTCCATTTTCTGTCTTGATCAATATTTGGGGGCTTTCTTGTAAAAATCTGCTGACAAAGTCAGACAGGGAAAAGAACATCACTGCCACGAGCCGGGGTACTCTGCTACTCAGAACAGGTGCTGGCTCTGCAGTGAGCCGCCAGAAGCCACCCTCAGCTAGCAGGGAGATGACCACCAGCCAGAAATAAGGTGTTCGAACTAGTCTCCTTTACATTTGCTTGTCGTTTTGTGTGTGTGTCTTTTTCTTTTTTTTAGGAAGGTCAGTTAGAAGCACTTGAGAGATGTCGGGCAATGATGTACTTGATGGCTCCTGGGCGCCATCTTAAACCTTAACGCTGGTGATACTGTCATCTCATACAGCAGCCCCAGCCAGTGACTCGCCTTCAGACAGCTGCAACAGCTTCCAAGCACAGCGACAAGCTCTGAGTGGCAGAACATCTGGTTCATTTAAGAGCACAGGAGACACTGGTACTCCAGTGTTTTTATGGTGCTTACAAAATGGTAGGAGACATTAGCTCAAAACGAAAGGAGGAAAGAGAATTATGAGGTCACACCACAGAATCAGAGATTATTTTATAAGTATTCCCTGAGATAAATTTTTCTACATATTTCAAACAGAACTCGTAGTATCTGATTTAATTCACAAAGGTAAAACAAAGGCTAGTCACAGAAGCACATTCAGATGATTAAATGCATTGCAGAGCAGAACAGTGCACAAAGAGCTATCGGGAAATCAGAAACTCGGGGCTTAGTTCCCTCCCACATGTAGGCATCTCACCAGCTTTGCTTTGTGAGACAACTGACATGACAACTGGGTTCCCTGAGGACAGAGCTCAGGCAGGACAGGCCCTGGGCAGCAGTGCAACGGTTGTGTTCACCGGAGCATGTACCCAGACACGCTCTGATTGGAGGAGCCCTGCGTGGGCTCTTTGGCAGAGAACAAGCCAGGAGTAGAGGGTAGTTAGTGACCCTGAAACCAACAATTCCATTCCTGTGAAACTCGAGTTTGTAAGTCCGGAGCCAAGTTGAGAAGAGAAAGCCCTGCTCCTCCTCCTGTTGGTGGAGAGCGAGAGGAGGCAGGCTGTTCGCCTCCATCACTCACCTGCTGTAGAGGGTGGAGTCGGCGATGACGGGGATGTGAGAGGCGAGCTGGCCCCAGATCCTGCTGAGAGAAAACACAGAAACACTCGTGGGGACCGAAGGAAGACAACTGAAATTTGCCCCAAGCTGGGCCCCGCCACTGGCTTGGTATGTGGGCCTTGTGGTAAAAGCTGAGGAGGAACAAAGAATTTAGGGACTGGACCAATGACCACGTGTTTCCACTCCAGGGCAGGGTAAGGGGATAGGGTTTGGCTGCTCCCTACAGCTTATTTGATACCAGCTTTGCAACTGGCTACGGTATCTCTTCCTGACACAACCACTGTCCCTGGGTGATGAATGACAAATGACAGTGTCACAGCTGTACCGGGGACAGAGAGGAGCAGAGCAGTCCAAAGGAAGTGAGAGTTCCCCACGCCATCTGCCTAGCGATGCTCGATGTAGAAGTTCCATTTTATCAGCAGGTACATTCGATAAGACAGGGCCAGCCTATTCAGGGTGTGGACTTCCTAGGCCCTTCCTTACTTAAAATTCAGTACATACCCTTATTTACATTAAAAGAATGTACACACTCCCATATGTTGACATGTATTTTCAGGACCTAGTCACCTTGTTATATTTCAAATATTTTCAAGCTCTCAGCAACTCCCTAGTACTCAGAAATCCCTGGAATACATCCTGCTACTCTAACATGGAAGTAGCCCAATACGTAGGCAGAAGTTCCTACACAAGCCCCCTGCCCCACACAGAGGTCCCATCGAGGGGTTAGCCACAATCCCGGGGGGATGGCTGTGATCGTGCCCCTGAGAAACCACTCTGTTCTGGGGAAGCCTCCAACCACCTCCTCACCCACTGCCCACAGGACATGTGGACGTGGACACGGCATGAGGAGAAATGCCTAATTTAAGCACCCCACCCTCCAGCTGAATGAATACCTTTCCACTGTTTGCAATATCCTCTTACCTCCCTATATGAGGCATTTTACTGGCAATGGAGGTAAAACTCAACCCTGTTTTTATATTGCTTGGCAGTGCTAACATCGATTTTAATGGGGAGAAGACTAGTGATTCCAGTAAAATCTGGAGCTGATCAACCGCTACTTTGTTTTTCTAAACTCCACCAGGGCACCCCTCGTGGGTGCCATCTGGCTGCATCTGGCACAGAGCCTTGCAGGCAGGCAGTTGCCTCAGGAAGGTGGAAAACACAGAGGCAGGCTTTCTCTGCTTTGTAAAGAATTAGCTGCTGGACAGAATGACTGCTACTCAGACATGCTGGTTGCAGACATGAGTCTCAGCCTAATGACGACAATGACTGGCCCTTGTCTATCCCATCAACCACAGAGAAAAGAGGCCCCCAGCATCCTCCAGCTCTCCTCTCTCAGCCTCTGTGGAGGCTGCCTGGATCCTCACTGGGACCTCCAGGGCCTGGCCTCCCCTCCTTCTCTTCCCTCTAGCTCCCCCTGACCCCTTCTCTGGCCTAGACTCTGCAGGCGGCAGTGTGGGCACTCACAGGCTTTGTGGAGCCTACAGTTTTCCCCAACCCTTCCAGCTCCCAGCTCCGCCCACATCATCTGCATTCTTTGGCTAGTCCACCTTGTGCACCACTCCCTGTTTTCTCCTCCCTGACTTCACCAAGAAGACCCTGAGAAGGTAGGAACTGTGAAGGCCCTCAATATCTTCCCTTCCTTCTGCTTTTAAGCACCTCTAACTCGTCATCTGCCCTCTGGGCTCCTACCTCCGGGGAAAGATAGATGGGCTTCCTCCAAGACAGACTGGCAGCTGGGCACTTGATGCTGAGCCCTTGGCCTTCTCTCTGGGCCCCTCACCCCACCACTCTCTCTTTTGCATCTTCAGCTTCTTCCTCTCTGCAAGATGCTTTTCCTGCCTAAAGGTATATGTAGCTATTCCTGAACCTAAAAAAACCCTCCCCATCCCTTGCTTTCCAGGCCTAAGCCAAAGCTGCCTGGGTTAGAATGAACGCTCCCCTCCTCCACGTGGAACTCTCCTTCACAGACTCATACAGAATAAGAACTAGAAGGTCTCAAGAGGTCATTCAATCTGGCCCTAATTTCCAAAGATGGGAACATTAAGGCCCAAAGCCAGACGGGTGAGGGACAGCCAGGAATGGCAGTGATGACTGCCAGCTCAGGACAGTGCTTTCTGTGCCATCTCGGCCCTTCTGAAACAATGCTTTTTGCCGTCCTGCACACTACTGAGTCCTTTCCTTTACACGGACGGGCACATTCTCCTACCACGTGGTGACTGGAGCAGAGGACAGGATTTAGGGTCACTACTGTTCACGCAGGCTCCACTGAAAAACAGGATGCCTTGAATTTTAAGTTGGGTTGGTTTTTGTTGCATAGATAATGCTCATCTTGGGTTGATCGAGTCCTGCCATTAGTGAAGAGGCTGGCTCACCCAATAACCTCTAAGGTCCCTTCCAGCCCCTGCATCCTGTGAGCCATGAATGCTGTCGTAATCCTTCATTAGGGACAGAATTCTTTTGTTTTCCACATTGGTTATCACACTCTACACTCTGGCTACCAGAATCCAAGACCTCTTGACCAACTACAGCCTCCTGGTCCTAGTCTTTGGATGCTGGGACCTGTTACTCCACTATAGTCTATAATCAGTTACCTGAATTATTAGAGTTGCTATATTTTGCTGGATGTTCTTCATTATTTTCAATAGCAGATCGTTTTGACTTCTTTAAAAATAAAAAGAGAGAGGGGAAAAGGAAGGAGTAAATACACTGATGCTGAGAGTTAGAATAAAAATATTTTCTAGGTATGTGGTTAAACTAGCCACACACAAGGTCATATCTGTCCACGTAACTTAATACAGTGAAGAAGTCACAAGCCAAAACCAAAGGGGAAAATAAAACCAACCATGTTGACTATTATCCCAGGCCAATCACTCCCCCAGTTACACCAGCCCATAATCAGCCCAGCAAGCCAGGAAACTATATGGTCCATTTGTTTCCTGGTATTATGTAGCTCCCTTTTAAAAGCTGCAAACCAATCATCCGCAAATAGTTTTGGCTTTCAAGGAGACATAGCACAAAATCTGTCATCAACAAAATTGCACCATTAACCAAGAACTCTCTACATGGAATCTAGAACTTTTTTTACGCACACAAAGAATTCAGACAGACAGCAGTCTCACCTTTCGAGCTAAAATCTTTCTCTTTTTTCTTTCTTCTTCAGATCCATGGTGAGACTGAGCTCTTGTCAGTCTTCGATGCTGGTGAATCTGTAAGATAACACAATTCATCACGAGTGTGCGCATATCCTACGCTAATGAAAATCTAACATGTTTAGCCAAATCAAAGGGTTTGGATGTAAAATATTTCCCTGCTCAGCCTGTGTGTCTTCAAGGTCAGGGTCTGGATGTCTGGGAGAAGAATACGTCCAAGGGTGAAGACCTTTCTTGCCTCCCCTAGTTCCTTCCTGCCTCTTTCTCTTCCAAAGATGAGTGTGGTCGCCAGCACCTTTGGAGCACGAACCACATGTGCCCACCATGACCCAGCCTCCCCCAATCATAAGGGACCACCGCCCTTTATAGACCCATTTTTTCCCCAGCAGGCTGAGCTCCTTAAGGGAAGGACAGGAAGGATTCAGCAGCCTCCCGGCATCCAGCCTGAAGGCTGGTTCAGAACAAGTATGCAAAAAATGTTTGTGGAACGGTCAGTTAAAAGTAAATCACCATGAATTCTAGGCAGAGAATGGCAACACTAAAAGGTCAAAGGGCATGAGGAGCTACAGGCAATTTACCTGTTTCTGTTCTTCAATTAATCTCTTTTCTATACATTCTTTGGCAATTCTCAAAGCTTCCTTTAACTTTGTGGGGATCTGAAAGAGGAGAAAGTACATAATCTGTTGAGGAAAATATTTGAAGCTTCTCCCCAATCCCAAACCTGGTTTTAATGAAGGAGCAATTGGTTATCAAGAAGGACGGCACCTGGAATGAAATCGGTTACAAGCTGTCCACCTGAATCCTGTGCTGGCCACTTCTGGTGTCAACACGACATGCACCTCATTAGCATTTCTTATCAATAAATATGTAAAATAAACACAAAAATAGATATGATGTATGTTTCAAGTATTTCAACTAACTCTCAAGAGACTACGAATTACCAAAACAATCTAGAAAAAAGATAAAAATTTAAGGCCTCATACTTCCTGATTTCACAACATATTACAAAGCTACAGTAATCAAAACAGTGTGATACTAGCATAAAGGAAGACAGGTAGGGCCCTGACTGGCGTGGATCAGTTGGTTGGGCATCATCCTGCAAAGCAAAATGGTTTGATTCTCAGGGCACGTGCCTGGGTTACAGGTTTGGTTCCTGGACTGGGGACATATGAGGGCCAACCAATGGATGTTTCTCTCACATCAGTGTTTCTTTCCTTCTTTTTCTCCCTCCCTTCCCCTCTCTCTAAAAATAAAAAAAAAGACTTATAAATCAATGGAACAGAATAGAGAGCCTAGAAACAAATCCTCATGTGTATGTTCAAATGATCTTTGACAAGGTACCAAAAGCACACAACAGGGGAAGGATAGTTTCTTCAGTACATGATGCTGGGAAAATGGTATATTTACATGGGAAAGAAGGAACCTTACACAAAATAAACTCAAAGCTGGATTGAAGACCTAAACCTAAGACCTAAAACTATAAAATTAGGAGAAAGCATAAGGGAGAAGTTTTACGAGATTGGATTTGGCAGTGATCTCTTAGATTGGACACCGAAAGCACAGCAACAAAAGTTACTCTGGGCCCCTCAGAGTAGAAAAAAGGGACCATATCACACACTTAAAACTTCTGCACATCAAAGGAAGCAATGAACAGAGTGAAAAGGCAACCTACGGAATGGGAGAAAATGATTGGAAATCATATATCTGATAAGAGATTAATATCCAGAATATATAAAGAACTACTACAACTCAACAACAAACATGTAAGTAACCAAAATTTTTAAATGGACTTGTCACCAAAAAATGGATTACACCACAATAAAGCTGAAAAAAGAACCCCCCCTCCAGAAAATCGAAGAAAAAATATGGGCAAAGGACCTGAATAGATATATCTCCAAAGAAGACATACACGTGGTCAACAGACATATGAAAAGATGATCAACCTCTCTAATCATTAGAGAAATGCAAGTCAAAGCCACAATGAAGTATCATCTCATCCTCGTTAAAATGGTTACTATTAAAAAAACAGAAAATAACAAGTGTTGATGAGAATATAGAAAAACTGGAACAATGGTACACTAATGGTTGAAATATAAAATGGTACAACTACAGAAAACAGTATGCAAGTTCCTCAAAAAAATTGAATTAGCATATGATCCAGCAAATTCTAGGTATATATCCAAAAGGACTGAAAGCAGGATCGAAACACACCCTGCATTCACTGCAGCATTATTCACAATAGCCAAGAGGTGAGACATCCATCAACAAAAAAATGGATTAACAAAATGTGGCATAGACACACAAGGGAGTACCACTTAGCCTTGAAAAAGGAAATCCTGTCACATGCTATATAACACAGATAAAACTTAAGGACATTTATGCTGAGTGAAATAAGCCAGTTACAAAAGGGCAAACACCGTATGATTCAACCTTATAAGACATCTAGAGTTGTCAAAATAGTGGAAGCAGCCAGTAGAACTGTGATTGTCAAGGCTGGGGGTTGGGAAATGGGCAGGGGTGGGCCAACTGTTCTAGAGGCTGAGTTTGCAAGGTGAAAGAGCTCTAGAGATCTTGTTCAACACAACAATGTGAATATACTCAACACTACTGAACTGTACACTTAAAAACAGGTAAGAGAAAAAATGGTTAAGAGAATAAACTTTACATTGTTTTTCATCAAGATTAAACATTTAAAAATATACCCCACCACCACCACCACCAAAAAGAAGAAAAAAAGTTTTTAAATATATAAAATTTACTGGAACACACACAAATTCAATTAATTATAATACTTTGTAACTCCAGAGGGATTTTTCTCTGTCAAAGACTTACTTTCTGAATTTCGCAAGATTAAGCTTTTTCTTCCTGCTGAAAGATACTCTTAATAACCTGGTATGCTTCTGAGCTCTCATTTCTTGATTTATTAGTTTTTTAAATGATGGTGAAAGCTCAGGCCTGGAAAAAAGATACCCAGGTCATGTGGAACTTTTGATCTCTAGTATTCTTTTGAAAATATAAACTTAAGTTTTGAATATGTAAGATAGTCAAAGTCAAAAGGTGTAAAAGGGTACAAACACAGTAAAAAGTCTCCCACATAGGTAGGTCCCCTTTGTGGATGCAACCAGTGTCACCAGTTTCTTGTGCATCTTTCCAGAAAGATGATGTATATACAAAAAATTAATGCTGGCTTCTAAAGTCGCCTTGTCCTGGCTGCACAGACTCTCTTCGCTTAGGGCAACAGTAAGGTCATAATAATCTTTGGGCTGAATGATCAGGGTTTGAGGAGAGCATTTTTATTTACAAGGCTGAATATATTTTCTGAGGAGATTCAGTAAAGAGATGAATTTAAATGTTTTTATTTCCTATTTAAGATCCAAATAAGCTATTATTGTCAGAACTCCTCTAACTGGTCAAAAGGACAGAGGAAAGCATCTGTCACCTATATAATCTTCTGTCTGTTTTTCCCTTTTTTCTCTAATATTATCATAAAAGCATTACATGTTCTTTGGGAATATAAAGAGGAGAAAGAGAATTACCTTTCACTCTACCACCCAAAACCACACCAACAGTGAGCACCCAGGAGAGCCAGGCCCCAGAGGAGGTGTTCACATAGATGATCTCCATTGTCCAATGACAGTGACAGTAGACGGGTGTTGCTCATCAGCTCCACACACTGAGTGCACAGACCCAAAGACTGGGTACTTGCCCACAGATTAGTAGCTCTGAAATGGGGGTGATTTGGTTCCCTGCCCTTTCTAGATGACGTCTGGCACTGTTGGAGGTATTTTTGATAGTCACAATGTGTGGGGCGTAGGGGAATACTATTCACATCCAGCGGGTACAAGCCAGGGATGCTGTTTAACATCCTACACTACACAGGACAGCCCCACAACACAAAGGACTATGGTCGAAATGTTAAATGCCATGGCTGAGGAATCCTACTTACGTAAACAGCTGGTATTAAAAAAGCAAAGTAAGGCAGCAGCCCAGTGTTTGGGGATTTCAAAGCCCCTGCTCTTTCCGTACCATACAATGCTGCTACTTCTCAGGATACTTTTTTCCAGTCTTTCTGCTAGATACAGGTATTTTTTCACACACTGTATTTATATCTTGCTTTTTCTATCCATTAGCCCAAATGATCATTTTCCACGTGACTGCGATGTCTCAATAAATATTACTTGTATTAGATAAAAACATTTTATCAACCAGATGTACTATGAATTAAATTATCCCCTAATTATAGGACATTTAGATTGCTTTAAAAATTTTCTTATTATAAGTACTGGACCTTCTCTTTTTTAATTAAAAGAAGCATTAACTTTCAAAGTCAACTTATTTATGTGACAATCCAAAAGGAATATGGTTCACTTTACCTTAAACTGTGGCTTTTCAGAAGTGGTTAGTAAAACATCACTGAATAATCTGTAAAGAGAAGGAAAAGAGAAAAAAAAAAGTCTTTCTCAAAAAAGGTGTACTCTCAGAGGACGATCAAAGCAGAAGGAGACAGCTTGAGCCCAGGAAGCTCCCACATGCCCCAGGACTGACCCAACCCACCATTTCTTCTTTACTGACTGACATACTCAGGAAAGTTTTCAGGCCACCCAGTGTGACCTTGGGAAGACCCCCACTTCAGCTACCAGGAGCACTGGGTCAGCTGTGGACTGGGGGTTATTCCCCCACTGAAGGGCAAAAGTCTTTTCATGCTATGTAGTAAGTTAATTTACACTTAAAAACTATTTTTGCAAATAGTTATTTATTATATTATTATTTCCATTTGTTTCAGATTATATATACAGTAGATATTTCTGAACAGAATAACTAGTTTTCCTTTTTTTTTTTTTTGATCCCAGAGGAGGATAAAATTTATTCTGGAGCTCAATAAAATAAAACCATGTGGTGGAAAGGAATTGTTTTGATTAGAATCTAACGAGAAAGTGACTTTCTCCTAAGAAAAGTAGTGTTTCTCATGCTCTCTTAAAAAGAAATAGCAGCTTTTAGGGTATATCTACTCTCTCTTCAAAACTGTTATTGAAAATAGCATAAGGAATTTTGAACTGTTTTGGCTAAAACAGTTTGGAAAGTTTATTTACTTATAATATTTTATTTTTTATTTTAGAGAGAGGGGGAGGAAGGGAGAAAGAGAGGGTAAGAAACATTAATAAGAAAGAGAGAAACAATGGTTGCATTTCAAACATACCCCAGGGAACAGAACCTGCAACCCAGGCATGTGCCCTGACCAGGATTCAAACTGGTGGTGAAATTGAACCAGTGAACTTCTGGTTCATAGAACGATGCCCAACCACAACTGAGTCACACTGGCCGGGGCTAGAGGGAGAGTTTAAATGGCCATTTGGATGGTGACTAAATGTCTGTGAATCTTTCCTTGAACAGTCCCCCTTTTTAAAAATCAGGAACTATGTGACAAGGAGGAATGACAGGGTTAACCTTTTCCCACCGAGCTCCCTGGGCAGTTCTGGAGATGGAGACCTAATTCTGCCCTCCAAGGCCACAGGTGTGTTTATTTCCAGGCAACACACCTGAACTGCACGTGGTTTACACCTCTCCAAGTGCTCTTCTCAAGGCTGAAGCCCACAGGGTGGAAAGACTTAAGTAAGGAAATAAGATTTGGATTCACTTTAGAACTGGAAGTGGGGGAAAATGTGAGGGCTTGGGGCAGAAATATAAACCCAAGTAAATCAATGTGGGTACAGGCTGTTCCCTAACTACAAATACATTCTGTTCTAGAAGCCTGTGAAAATTGTGTTGTTTCCCTAACTGGACCTATTTTTCCATGTTCACACTGTTATTAACAGTGGCTGGTTTGACAAGGGGCTCGCCTGTGTCAGTCACACAGGAGAAATGTCACATGCGTGGGCAGAGGCTTGGGCTGCTCAGCTCCTCCCGGTTGCAGCGGCCCCTCTACTACAAAGCTGCACTTCCTGCTACCTGCTCTGCACTCGGCAGACGTACTTCCAGCTGCTCCCTCCCGTCTCCCCTGTTACTGTCCCCCCACCTGTTTACGATAAGCCAGTACAGACACAGCATGGGTGTGTCACATGGAATGGAATGTTCACAAAATAAAAGCTGAATCATATTAATCATAACTAATATTTAATAAGCACTTAAGCGCTAGGCACTGTACTAGGAATCATTTCTTTAAACCCTCCCAAGAACCCTCTGAAATGAGGCCTGTTACTATCCCCATTTTACAAATGAGAAAATACAGCTCCCAGAGGTTAGGTAGGAAACTTGCCCAAGGTCACCCACGTAGAAGTGGTGAAGCTGGGAAGCAGGGGCTGGGAGAGGGGCAAAGGGGAATAAAATGGGGACATCTGCAATAGTATCAACAATAGAGATTAAAAAAAGAAGAAGTGCTGAAGCTGGATCCACCCCCAGGTCCATCTAACCTCAGACACACCCACTTAACCACCCTGCTGCCTTTCCATGAAGGGGCAGAAAATGTACCTGAAGGGAAGGCCCCAAAGCACTATTTCAACCACCTTAATTACCTATTCATAATCCTGTTTACGAGGGAATGTCTCCTGAGCTGTAAGCCTCTAGCCCAGTGCCAGTACCTGTCAGACACTTGATAAACATTACCCAGTGAGTAAAGGAACAAACAAGCGCAGGGGAGGCCATAAACGTACTGCCCGCCTCACAGAGGGCAGACCCTCCAAGGCAAGTGGCTTGTGAACTAGCCGCAGCTGGGGCCCAGCAGTGCCCAAATCATGAAGGACGGCTGCTTGAGAGGGCCCTCCTTCGGCACTTCCTAAGTGGGGGGCCGCGACATGGACACATACACAAAGCTCATGTCAACAGGAAGGCACACGTGAAAACGAGGCTGAGGTCAAAGAAGAGCAATCAGACTAAGGTAGCAGAGAGGTCACAAGGAAAGGTTGTGATATCATGCTGCAAGTGACTGTCAGCAAAGTGGTCTCTCGGACTCTGCAAGTTACGAAGATAACAACCAAGGTGTATGATTGACTTACGGCATCTGTAAGAGCCGGGAGACGGTAGGCATGCCATTTTTACAGGCTTCACAAGACAGCGTAGACTCCAACACGGCCACTTGAAATGAACAGATACACAGTTTAGTTCCACAGAACATGTTGGCAAATCCATTTGGTGATAAAGAGTTTGACAGCGCTTTGCAACAACTGTCTGTAGGCTGATCAGGACAGTGTCAAAACTTCACGGGCAGACAGATGGCGAACGTGGGAAGGGGGAATGCTGGCAACACCGATGTACCGAGGACTCAGACTAAGCGATTAGAAACCACACGCTGACAGACAGCGAAGTATACTTCAAAGATAAACGGAGGAAGATTTGAGGTATCATTCATAAAAGCGTTTGCTCTCGAAAAGAGAAGTAAACACTAAACAGAAGTAAAAAATTTGAACTCAAAGGACATTTTGCCGTTTGCCTGCTTTTCATCAAAACCAGTACGCAAAATGCCAATTGTTGATATCTCATCATCCAACACCTTGGCTGATAATAACACAAGCAGCCAGACTTTCCTACCCACAGGTCACTGTTCAGTTTCAGCTGCTCAAACTCCACACAAAGCAGTCTCAGGGCCCGTTCTCTTCAACCGACTCACTTAACACAAAATTAGTGCTTGGTGGAGGGCCGCATACCTTCATGGCACGGTGGTCCGAGAGCCGCCCTGCCCTCCCCTCTCTGTGCTCTAGCCATGAGTTCTGAGCTGGCTTGTGAGGGGATAAGTCTATATGAGTTCCTCCATCTCTCCTTCCTCGCGATGCCTCCCGCCAGTCCCCCAGCTCTCCTCGGCCCCTCAGGTACTGCTGGAAGAGCTCCTGGATCCACTTTGCCAGTGTCTGCTTTCCTGCCTGCCTTCCACAGCTCTAGGCCTGCTAGGTTCCTCTCTCCCAGGTATCTGCCCATCGCTTCCTTGTTCCTTGCCTTGGTCTGGCTTCTCACACCTGACAGAGCCCTCAAGATCCTGGCTTCTGTTTCTAGGTCTCATTCAGTCTGGCCACACTGCTCTTCACATGCTCTTGCTTTTAAAATTCTAATGTCTGTTACAAAAATTCCTCTGTTTCAGACAGCCTGACAGGTGGGCACGCCATCTGAATTTTCGGTGAAGTGCATTTAAGTAAAGACTCAGATCTGCTTAGCTTTTAAATTGGATAAGAATTTCTGGCTGTAGAGCATGACAACTTCCTCTGGGTCCTCCCTGGATCCTAGAAAGTGAGTGAGTAGGGCCCAGAAGACCCCTCCAAACCCCATACTGACCCACAGCCATAGATGGGGCAGGAGGGAAAGAGTCTACAGGCACCGAGTCTGGAGGTCGTCCGTAGGTCATTTCATACAGTAAGTGGCCAAAGCAGTGGACGTCCACACTTTCCAAAGTCTGTAGAAGAAGAGAGAGCAGTGGCACGTTGCTCTTTCAGTTTGGCTTTGTGAATCCCAATGTCCCTGTCCTCAGCTTCCACTGAGAAACAAGGCCCAGGGTGACCCCACTCACTGGTAGTGAAAATGCAACTCCAAAGCCTTTCGTAAAAGTTCACAGGGCATTGCTCTGACCAGAGGTCTCTTGGTCCTGCCCTCCACAGTCTTCCAGTAAGTGACTCTCTGCCCTTCTTTCTCCCATCTACCATTTCAGCTTAGCCTCTTGGAGATTCAGCAATGCTCCATAGGAGAAACCAGATGACAGGTATGGCCTACCCCAACCGTACCTTTCACTGCTTCGTGCACATTTCTTATAGGGGTCTGGCCATAGGGATAATTTATACCTCAAGATGAACCTGCTGTTTTATTACTGTCAGCAACTTACATTGATTTTCCTGAATTGTGAGAAATAAGATCGGTAGAAGGAAGGAAGGCCCAATAAGGAATTCTCAAGGTCTAGCAGCCGGCAAGTGTCCCCATCTAGCATCACGTTGGAGGCGTGAAGATGTCCATAAGGGAATCCCTTGTCATGCAGAAACTTCAGTACCTATTTAAAAATATGTACAGGTTACATTCTCCGAACTCATTCAGATATAAGACAGGTTAAACTTTGGTTTTTTGAGTCAATGTATTTTCAAACAAAATCAAACCGTCCACTGGGGAGATTCCTAAAGAAAACTGCCACCTCCATCCATTTTTCTGGAAAAAGATGTGATGCTGAATGCTTCCCAGCTGTGAGACTGCAAATGCAATGCCGGATCCCTCATTTCCACAGAATAGAGAAGCAGCCTGCGTCTGCTTGGGGTTAATAGCTTTACGCCAAAAGCTTCTACTTTAATCACTTCCTCACCCCAACAGGCCAAACCCTCTTCATAGCAAATCCAATCCTCTAGCACAGAGGAGTAAAGCTATCATGTCAGTGCTTGATAGGGGCTGAGCTGAAAAAATCACCTTAGAATATATTTGGCTATTTATTGATAGAAACATATGACAGGCTCCCACAAAGAGAAGCAAACATTTAATAAAAGTGGCTCACCCAGTAACAGAGGTGACCAGGACATTCCATTGAGGACTGGAAAAAAATGTCTCAACTTCTCTTTTTATTTTTGTTTTATTTTTTAAGATTTTATTTATTTATTTTTAGAGAGAGGGTAAGGGAGAGAGAAAGAGAGGGAGAGAAACATTGATGTGTGAGAGAAACATCGATCAGATGTCTCTTACACACCCCCAACTAATGACCTGGCCCACAACCCAGGCATATGCCCTGATAGGGAATTAAACTGGTGACCTTTTGGTTTACAGGACAATGCCCAACCCACTAAGCCACACCAGTCAGGGATCTATTTGTTTTGTTTTTAATCTCATTCGGAACTTATAATGTACAAAATATATTAGTAGTAGTACATGTGTATAATAGTTAAATATATACATCATTGGGGGAGGGTTCTCCTGAAATTGTTTTCACTGATAGCATTGCACAATCCAAGAAGACTGGAGAATACTGCTTTAGAGAGTGATGTGGTAAAAGCTTTTCATGCTAATTATACTCCAGTAAGGGAGCCCTCTAGTTATATATATAATAAAATCAAGAACTTTGTCACAAAGATAAAGATCGACCAAAAATAACACAGAAGTCGGTACCCACATAGTTAAGTTTCTAACAATCAGACACTAAAGGCCAGGAGCTAAGCTTTTTGGAATTTTGTATTTCTAAATTAGTCTTAGTCTCAAACATTTACTTTTGGGGGTCAAATATGACAATGCCATCAGTTCATAAACAATCAAATGACTTAAATTATCGGGGATATTGCTTAAAAACTTTCCCAAAAGAATATTGGAATGCTGGGTGAAATTCCAATGCAACTTAAAAATTAAATACCTCTTACCTCTAATATTTGCCGCCCATATGTTTTTATTTGCTGAAGTTCAAGGCCCTGGATCTTCTTAGGGTTGCAGTACTTCTTTAAGAATGGGTCTTTTGGTTTTGACTTTGGAAAAGAATAAAGAGCACGTAAGAGAGAGGCAGAAGGGTCAGCATCCGCACACGAGCTCCCTGACGGGCAGGATTCTGCAGAGACTAGGACGCTAGACTGCGGGGGTGGGTGTTTGAAGTGCAAGACTGTGCAGCGGACAGAAAGAGGCTAACCCTGGTTTTGCCCCATGTCAAGTCCAGTGAAAATGTGCCTGGTCTTGACCTCAGCCAACCCCAAAGTCTTATACTGTTAGAATTTTTCACTATTTAAAAAAAATTTTCCCCAACTTTGAGATAGTTTAGTGTAACTTTGTTAAACTGACCACAAACCACAATGCAATGGACACATAATCATTACATGTTCAACCTTCCCTCATGTGGGAAAAGCAACGCTTTTTTAACTATACTGCGTAGTTTTTAATCACTCAAATCAAAATAAATTCCAAATAAAATTAAAATAACATCCTCAGGGCCTAGTTTCTGGAACCTCAGGGATCAAGTGTCCATAATAGGTTTTAAAGGGACTTGTGAATTTCTTTATGACCATTAACTTGTACCAAAAGTACCTTGTAGATCAGGTCCTTCAAAGTTCCTTTTTCATTAAACATCCTAATAAGCAATGCTGAGGACTCATTAGCTGTGGCAAAGGTAACTCGATAGATGTAAGGGTGCTGGCAAAACAAAAAAGAAATTCACATTTATTTGCATCCAACTTGACTCTGGATATGCAGAGTTAAGTACCATCTCAGCAGTTTAGCTACATACAAATGTGAGCATATTCTCTGAACACATAGCCTTTTCAAGTTATTAGACGAACAACTCCTCCATTGTTCTTTAGATCAGAGAAGGAACATAAACAATACTGACAAAAGGAAGTGAGTAACTGATGTGGTCAGCTTTACATGGAAGGCATCTATTTTGGTATGCACGTTTCTCATAGTTCAGGCAAAACTGTGATGGAAGAAAAAGAAAGTCTGAATTTCTGGAACAGTGATTTTAATATTCTGCCTATGTTAATCAGTAAAGAATAATCTGAATCCTAGAACAGCCAAGTGGGGACCAGAAAAAATGTATCTTCATTCACAGCTTTGCCTAACATTCCACTCTGCTACACTGTGCCAAGCCAAGGAGCATGACAGCCAGAAAACAAGCAAAAGTAGCATTTTGGGGGATGGTGGCCTTTTTCCAAAGCACCGAGCATGACTCTTCCCGCCCTTCTCCTGGAGTGTGCAAGGTGATGATTCACAGCATCCTCCTGAGATGGGGACTGACGTCAACCAAGTGGCTTGGTGAGTAAGACAAATTATTAAGGACTGAAAGGAAAGCATTCATACGACCTGAAATTTTGGTTACATGAACCATCTGGCTCTGGACAGGTATTACAATGTCCATTAGCTCAAAGAAGTACCATGAAAATTTAAACACAAGGGTGTTGAGCTATGCAAAGATTCGGGGGGCAGGGGCTGAGTGGGTGGAGGGGTGAAAGGGTGTGCCCAGGGAAATGCAGTCATTGATCATGAAGTTTCTCTTGACCATCACATCCAAATGATTGCTGGTGACATTTTAATAACTTTACTGAAATTCGGCTCCCATAGCACTATGATTTGCCTGTTTACAGTGTACAATTCCATGGTTTTCAGTCTATTCGGAGCTGTGCAACTATCATACAATCTAATTTTCAAGCATTTCATCACCCTCAAATAAACCCAAGGGATAAAATAAAAATCCTTGAGTTCTACAGATACAAATAAAGAAGGAAGGATAGGAAGCTATTCCTTACAGTAGAATTGCCAACTAGTAAACGGAAGAGAAATGATGGGGTTAGAAAAGCTCAACAAATGCTAAAGCTAGTGGGTTTGATAAAGAAAGGGATGTTTATATAGTCTCAAGATGTCTCCCTATAATTACTTACTGATTAATTCTAGTTCTTTACTAGAAAATAATTAAAGACGAATACAAACATTTAGTTAAAATTGTTCACTGTGGCTTTTTTAAAATCCTTACCTGAAGACATGCCCATTGATTTTAGAGAGAGGGGAAGAGAGGGAAAGAGAGAGGAAGAGAAAAATCCATGTGAGAAACATTGATTGGTCACCCCCTACACATGCCTTGATCAGGGACTGAACCCGCAACCCAGGCATGCGCCCTGACTGGGAACTGAACCCATGACCCTTTGGCTCACAGGATAATACTCCAATGGAGCCACATCAGCCAGGGCAATAGCTTTTTTTTTTTTTAAGAGACAAAAACTGGAGGTGATCCAAATATCCAGATTAGTTAACTAAGGTATAGCCAATGACAATTCCATGCAGCCAGTAATAATGACACTGTTGACAATAAAAGAGGCTCACGGTAAGCCTTCTGGACCAGGTGGATAAGGACATCAACACCTTCTCCATGTGTGTCAGGTGAACTGCAGGAGTAACCCTGGTGAATGGGGTCCGTGGCCTGTGGTTTAGCTAATTCTGAATCCTGGGATGAGGACTGGCTCCTGTTGGGAGAACGGTGTGGGGTGGGGCTGGATCATCCACGCGGACTGTCCAGAGAGGAGAGGCAGAGTAAACCCACCCTACACACACCTCACCCCAGGCTCTTTGCCTGCTCTGTATTGTAAATGGGGGAACATGGGGGGGTGGGGGGAGATGTTCCCTGTATACTACTAACAAAAAAATCAAGTTTTAAAATAATATGTATATTTTCAAATCATATATAATTCTAGAACAGTAACAACTGAACATTGTTATATCTGATTAGTTGAACTACAGGTGAGTTTTCTTTTCCTTTTTTTCTTTTGCTTATCTTTGTTTTCTGACTCTTCTGCAATTAATATGTTTCACTTGTCCACGCCACCTTCTTTTTAAAAAGCCTGCCCATTAAAAGAAATTTAGAGTTGAGTGCCGACAGCTTGTGTCACACAATTAATCAAACTCAAAGACCACAGCATTTTTCTTGGCTACACATCACCCTCATTAAAAGCTTGGTTTTACTAGTTTGACAAGGCACGCTTTCTTCAAAAACAAACTTGCCAACCACCTGGACAGGTCAGCATAACTGCACTGAGTCCATGAGTGACTCACTCCAGGGTCCTACATCCTCACGCAGACCACAGGGAAAGAACGCCAACACTAACTCAGTTTTCTGGACAGATCAGTCTTTCCCTGAAGACATTCTGCATCTATTTTGAAATATATTGATATAGTTTTTTCCACCAAAGGCCTCAGGTTAGAATTGTGTTTTAGCATAAGTAATGCCAGGTTTTCCTAAGGACCGCTTGGTTGGCCTTTGGGAACAGTAACTCAGCCGGGAAAAGGGTTATCCTGGCTTTCCCTCATCCAGCTTACCTAAACCCTATTCATTCTGTTTTCTCAGGCTAAAACAGATCTTTTCATTTCATTGATAAACATCTTCACCAACAATAAAGTGGCTAGTTCCTATTCTGATATTTGCTTAAAATACGAAGTCTATGTTCAAAGTACCACGTTTCATGGGTTATGTATTATAAATGCCATTTAAATAGCCTCTGATCTATGGGACTAGTCATAGCTGTTCTATGGAACAACTTCAATCTGAACTGGAATCCAGTAAACATCTCCACGCTTTTGAGTATATCCAGCTCTTTCTGTCCACAGAAAACACTGTGAATCTGTCACCAACACCAACCATAGCAGGAACTGTACTCACCAAACAGGAAGGCAGAAGTTTGATGAGACACTGAAAATCTTTATCTGACAGATACTTGTCAGGGCCAAGGTCAGCCTAAAAACATAAAAACATGGATGGAAATACCAAGGTGCTGATTTTAGTCATTAAAAAAAAAAGATATAGAACTGTACGCCTGAAACCTATATCATTTCATTAACCAATATCACCTCAATAAATCTAATTTAAAATATTCCTATGTCTTTCTCTTTTTTTATTTGCCCAAATATATGAATGTAAACCAAAGATGAAAATCGCCCATGTCTTGCTGCCTCAAGGTCTTTCTGGAGGGATACAATATAAACAGATAAAAAGCAGGACTTAACTATAATCTTATCGAATTCCATTAACCACGTGTAGCACTAGAACTCCCAAAGTGAGAGATAACAAAGCAACACCCAAGTACTTTCTTTAAAACAAATGGCAATACTGCCAACCCTAAAGAGCTTCCAGAGAACTATTTTAAACTGTTCCTATTTCTTTCCAAATGTTTATTAGTTGATCAAATATAATCATGTTGAAATGACTACATGCACAAGCAAAGTGACTTAAAATGACTATCTTTTGATGTGGGACCGAGAAGAACTTTATAACACCACTCAGGAGCACAATATAATTTCTTAATTCTCTGGTCAATTTCTGCTCTCATAAACCCATCTAAAGTCCCTGAAATGAGACTGAAACAAAAAACCAGCTTACCCAGCTTAACACGAGCCGTTCCTTTGGCTGATTTTTAATCTTCATCAAGAAATATTTCTTCCTTATTCTCCAACCTGCCATAAAAGCAGAAATATGTTTATAGCTACATAATTTTTATGCCCACTGATGCTTCATTGACTAAGGGATAAAAATTAACTTTGGCAATATTTCCATAGCTATATAGGTGCAAGTAAAACAAGCATTTGGTAATGTTGACATGGTAAAGATTGAACTTAAAAATAAAAAAGGCAAAAAAATCACTCCAGTCACAGGAATAATAGGAAAACAGTACTTCAGTTTAGATTTAGTGAATAGAAAGATGAAGAATGAATGATGAAACCAGGTTGAAAGTATGTTACTACCACTGAAATCCTCAGATGGGACTTCAACCAAGATTCACTAAGTATTAAAAGTTAAGAACTGCATCCTCAAGCAGTAAGAAGGCAAAAAGGAAAAGAAATCACCTGCACTTAAGAGTTTTCTTGGGATACATAAAGGGAAGCATGACAAAGAACCCAGTTCTGGGATCTTTTTTTGACAGAATGGGCTTGCCAGTTTCTCACCTATGTCTTTCAGTGGTTCTACCACCTCCCACTTTGGTTCTGATCGGAAGAACATGGAGACCTGCTGTAAGGCGATCTCTGCAAAGACATTTCCGAAACGCGTTAGTCAAGCATATCAGGAAAGTACCATATGCTTAAGATATTTTTCTTACAAATGACATTCTTACAGTCTACGACCTTTAAAAACTTAATTACAAAAACATACACACAGACTAAATGCAATGTGGGATTCTAGACTGGATCTTGGAACAGAAAAAGGACATTAGTGAAATATTAGTGAAACCGAAATAAAATCTGCAGTCAAGAGTAATGTACCAACATTAATTTTTTAGGTTTGGTAAATGTTCCATGGTTATATAGGATGTTAACATCAGGGGAAACTGGGTGAGGGGCATATGGAAACCCTCTGTGCTATAACTGTCATTTTTCTGTAAATCTATAATTATTTCAAAGTAAAAAGTTTATTAAAGAAAAAAGTAATTAATTACTACTAATGTTGTGGGTATACATGTTCATGTACTAGAAGTTCTAAAATATTCAGCCAAGAATTCAATATATGCACTAGGTCATAACCCAACCACAAAACTCAAAATGTTTTCTAAGGTCAGCTTGAAACAGCATTTAATGTTTCTCCAAGTGATATTTATCCCATCTTCATTCCTCAAGGAATTATAGCTTTCACCAACAAAGAAGCGATTAGCCTTAAATATATACTGAAAATAAAAGCCAGTGTTTTAGAAAAACATCTATGTCCAGCAGCAACATGGTTCTATTGTGGGAAGTGATGGTTTGCCTGTTTACCGGAAAAAGTCCAGGCTTCCTTTTGTGTTCGTTTATCATGACAATGTTTTCTCCTTTTAAGAAGACAATGAGAAGAGGAAGTTCTTTAAAGTTCAATGTATTAAAAAATTATCAAAATAACTGTGGTTTTGCATTTCCTACAAAAAGCAACATCTGTAACTTGCTATTTCTCAATGCGGTGAGTAAATGAAGCCACCCAATTCCTGAAAACAAACAGAAATCCTGCAGATTCGCTGTGGAATTTCACTGCTGTGCAGCATTAACTATACTTCAGGCAGGCTGGAGAGACATCATGGACTGGGCAGAAACGCTCTCCATAGGTCAAAAGTACCTCATCTGAAATCATCCTGCAGAGAGCCGGGCACGCAACATCATTTTCATGCACTTTACAGTACATTATGAGTTAAGAGATTCGGGGAAGAAAACCCACTGGCTGTTTGTTTACTGATTCAATATGTAAAGTGTCAGTCCACCCACAAAGAAGAAAAGATGTGAGAACCAAATACAAAACTGACTCCATTTACATTTGTTCTAACTACTCTAATGTGAATAACCATTTGGAGGGATTGGATGTGACAGAAGCATATAAATTTTCATTATCAACACTGGGAACTCTGTTCCTCCTCCATAAATAATGTTGATATAAAATGTTTTCAGTATTTACAAAATAACTTGAATGTAAACAATTTAAAGGAAATTCTTTTTTGTTGCTGTTTTGATTTTGAGAGACAAAAAGAGAGAGAGATGAGTTTGTTGTTCCACTTATTCATGCATTCAGTGGTTGCTTCTTGGAGGCGCCCTGAGAGGGAGCGAATCTGCAGCCTTGGGGTACAGGGATGGCACTCTAACCAGCTGACCTGACGTATCCAGCCAGGGCAAAAGAAATTCTTTTAAGTGGAAATCATTCATATCAACTTTGAGAAGGATCATGAAAAGTAACTTTCTAAATGTAGTATGGTATCATTCTAGGAGACTGTGAAGGATAGTTTGTTCGAAACTAACAGTGACTCATAATTCCCCACAAAATCATTCCTCAACAATATTGACCATATTCTACCATGTGCTGTACACTGTTTCAGAAACAGGGAAATAGCTGTGAACACATGGAACAAATGGAATGTGAACAAAACAGAAGGTAAATTGAGGACTGGGAAAGAGCTTTTTATACCTTAGGGGGCAGGGAATTATGGAAAGGACATTTTCTTTCCACTAAACTATGATTTATTGTCAAGTAAATCACATGACTAATACGGTCCCAATATTAATCCCCCTTCCCCAGGCAAAACACTTAAATGCTAAGCATCTATTCCTCTGCTTGGAAGATTTTACTGGTGTCCCATTTCCTTACCAAGTCAAAACCTAATGTTCAACCTAGTTCTGGCTTTGTCTCCTACAACAGTCATGCTTCACTCTCCCTTCACTCTGAGATTTGCCTCCCTCAGTCCCTGAAGACTGGCCTGTCCCCACCCCTCAGCATTTTCCATTCTTGCCCATCTATCCTCCGAGGCTTAGTCCAAATTTACTGCTCCCCTAGCCAGGACCCCTCCTTCCCTTCCCCCTGGTGCCCTCTCAGTGCTGTACCTGTCCCTCCTTTGGGATTCACTCACAGATTGTCCTGTATCAGGGCTATTCTCTTCCCCTAGACCAGACCCTCTGGCTGAAAAGACCTCTCTCCCCTGGAGCACTGCCCCTGCCTCTCAGCCTCGCCAACTTCTACTCACCCCTCAGATCTCCATGTATGTAGCACCTCTTCTGGGAAGCCTTCCATCTTCAGATCTAAATAATCTGCAACCCTATAAACTGCACCCCCCCCACCCAAGGTGCTGCCCCACGTTTACCCTGCCACAGTCTCCTCCCTGCAAAAGTGCCCCGGGTAGGGGTGAGGGAGACTATTCCTTCTGCGTTGCTGTATTTCTAGCACCTGGCACATAGTAGGTGTTCAATAAATATTTCATGCAGCGAGAACTAAGGGTTCAATAGATGTTCAATGGGTATGGATGCTCTCTCCTGTTAGAACATGAAAACCTAAAAAGGAAGGCATCTGACCTCATTTTCTTTAGCACTGAAAGATACAAGGGGGGAAATGCAGGCTCATAAATGCAGATAAACAAGCCCTAGACTGGAAATGCAGAGCAAAGCCTTCAAGTCCATTCTGCTCTTCCCACAGCGTTGACTCTGAGCTGGGAAGACACCAGCTGCCCCCATTACATGCAGCCTTTGAGCTCCTAGATCCCAGCCCCCTGGGATGGCTGCAGGGGACAAACACTGAGCCTTTCAGCCGTGCAGCTGAGCTCCAGGTCCCTAATCTACTACAGGAAGTGGTGCAGCAGAGGCCAGCACAGAAAACAGCCGGACAGGGGCCTCCACCTTCTCCAAAGCATCCCACTCTTGCTCTGACCACCATCCCCCACCCCCAATCTCTCCTTTGATACTTTTATTCTGGAGCTCACTATTATCAACCTATTCGTGGGATTTGTGGGGCTTTAAGACCAAAGGGAACTTCAACCCTCCCCAGCCCACAGCCCCCTCCCCCAACTCCTGTTTTATAGACCTGGACCCTGAAGCCCATGGAGGGCAAATGCTGCTGCTGACAAAGCTGGGACTAGGATCCAGGCCTACTGATTTCTGGACCAACGGACTTCTGTGTAGACATTAAAACCCCCCTTACTCTGAGGGGGTGTGAGGTTTGGGCTGGGCAGATGGCTACAGAGCAGTGAGGCTTTTATACAATAGAAGTACCTTGCTAACAAAGTGAATAAGAAGGTGGTGGTGGTGGGTGGGTGGGTGGGTGTGTGTGTGTCCCAACACCAACCCCTCATGACTGGGAGACATCTATTTTCCCTGTACAACAGCTGGTTCTCAATTAGACTTTCTAATTCAAGTGAACACCTCACAATTCCTACACAGAGGATGATGAGCCACACTGAGTTTTGCAAAGCCTGGGCAAGTCTGCCTGGCTTTCTGGGGATGGCTCAATCAAGCTGCTGCAAAGGAGGGGGCCCAAGCTTCCCTTTCCTGACACAGCTGGTGAGTCAGCCTAGAGCCAAGACAAGTCCTGACATTTCATTCAAAGGGGGAAATAAGTCAGCATCTCTCTGAAAACAGCAACCATTCACTACTGTTCCGCTACAGGACTATAAGTCAATCCAGACAGCCCACCCTCTGACAATTTTGGGAACGACTGAGGCGCAGCACGGAGAAATGAAATGAGCGATGCTGCTGTGAAAGAATGCGAGCTGTGCTGGGGACCTCAGCCCTGTGACGCTTTCCCTCCCAGGTGAACCAAAAACAAGTAGAGGATGAATGCAAGCCTTGTTAACAATGCAGCGTTCAACGTGTAACCCGTAGTTAATGTGAATTTGAAATGAACTTTCCTTTATCCCACTGCATTCTGGAAAGGCATTTTTCTTACTCCTACTTCTATTAGAAGACAGCAGGTCCCTGCGGGGTGTCCAACCTTTTGGGGTCTCTGGGCCACACTGGAAGAAGAATTGTCTTGGGCCATACGTTAAATACATTGTGATATGTAATCACAAAAAAATCTTATAATGTTTTTACTATATTTATGATTTTGTGTTGGGCCACATTCATAGCCATCTTGAGCCACATTCGGCCTGCCGGCTGCAGGTTGGACACCCCTGTAAGAGTGAGGCTTCTTAAACTTTAATGACCATGCAGATCACCTGGGGACCTTGCTAAAATCAGATCCTGATTAGTAGGTCTGAGATGGAGCCCAAATTCTGCATTTTAGACAAGCTCCCCCAAATACAGTGCTGCTGGTCAGCAGGCCATACTGTGAATAGTGAGGTCCAAGGACTGTGGTTTTCAAACTCAGCTGCACATTGGAATCTCTTGGGGAGCTTTAGAAATCACCAGCCTGCCTGAGACCAGTATTTCAGTTGGTCAGAGCATAGGCCCGATACCCCAAGGTTGTGGGTTCTATCCCGGGTCAGGACACATACAAGAAGCAACCAGTGAATGCATAAATAAGTGAAACAACAAACCCTTGCCTCTTTCTCACCCCCCTCCCTCCCATCCTCTCTCTCTCTAAAATCAATTAAAAACAAACAAATTTAAAAAAAGGAAGGAAGGAAGGAAGGAAGGAAGGAAGGAAGGAAGGAAGGAAGGAAGGAAGGGAGGAAGGAAACCATGAGCCATACCTTCAGAGATTCTGATTTAACTGACATGAGTTCAGCCTGGGCATCAGAATTTTATAAATCTCCCCAGGGGATTTGATTATGCAGAAAAGTTTGGTGTCTGACAAGCAAGCCTCTACTTCCCTCTTTCTGAAAGAGGAATAAAATTTCCTCCAATTGCTTTAAAAGCAGTTTTTTTTAACCCTCACCTGAGGACATGCTTATTGATTTTACAGAGGGGAAGGGAAGGAGAAAAACATCGATCAATTGCCCTTTGTATGCACCCTGACCTGGAACTGAACCCACAACCTTTTGGTTTGCGGGATGACACCCAACCACCTGGGCCACACTGGCCTGGACCCAAACCAATGTTTTTAAGGACCGAAAAAGTAGTATGTAAACAATCTTTTCTTTTAGTGAGGAAATCGGCTTATTAATAATACCCAGAATTCCATTTAGAAAGAATCTAAGCACGGTTTAGCTTTAACAAACCATTTGAGTTTTAGTATAATTAGTTCAGTCCTCCAATGGTTTCCTTTGGTGTCTTCAAGGCCACACCAGACTGTATTGAATATTTAATCACCCATGCTGCTGACACTGGGTTCCGGTAATAAATGCCAGCTTTGTGTGGAACTGGTGTCCTTTCCACCTCGGTCCCTTGGCTTCCGCCCTGTTCCGTGGAAGGTTTGAAAGACAGCTACCTCCTCCCTATGTTGTGCACTGAGTGGGTCTCAGTGAACCCCTGGGAACACAGACAGGACCCTTTAGAGTCGCTGCTGCGGTAAAGTAATTCTGAGAAAAGCCAGACACACTGTGTACCTACAAATACAAAAAGGAGCCAAATACAAATCAATTGCAATTACCGTATAGGTTATCATGGATTATTTACTATCAATTCTGTCAGGGAAGTTACTAAAGACAAGAATGTAAGTACACGGACACAATAACTTCTCCTCCAGATTTTTCTGGGCAGGCATTACAAACATGTTAAAACTAATTATTTTCTTTTATACACCTACAGTAAATTACAATCAGGTAAGAACTGGTGAATGAATAATACCCTATAACAAATGTACACGTCTTCCCGGTGGAATAGTTTCTCCCACATATTTCATCTTCCACAAAGCACAGAGCCTCATTAGCCCCGTGACCACCGCTCACAGACCCCACTGCTTACCAGTGTAGTTTGCGGAATAGTTGTTTGGATCTAAAAACTTCTTAACCAGCTCACAATTAGACAAGATATGATTTGTGGTGATAACGTTGAGATAGTTCTGAAGACCTTTCTGTCTCTCAGCTATGAATTCACGATCCATGTTACCAATCAATTTTTTGGGAGGAAGAGGTAGACACAGGCCTGCAATCTTTAAGAAAAAAAGCATTATATTATACTCATGTCATTCCTGAATAAGATACATTATCAGACTCCTGAGCTATCATATTTCATTCAGTCTGAGACACCAAAGATTTTAATGTGCATCCTAATTTCAGTGACATGAAAATGTGAAAAAACTGTGCATCTTAGAATTCGTAAAATACTGGATTAAGCATAATAACTATAAAACAATTTTTTCTTTTTAAAATTTATTTTAATTGTTGTTCAAGTACAGTTTTCTGTCTTTTACTCCCATCCCAGCTCACCCCCCCAGTGCTCCCCACCTCCCTTCCATTCCCACCCCCCTTAGTTGTTGTCCATGTGTCCTTTATACTAGTTCCTGTAAATCCTTCCCCTTTTCCCCTGAAATTCCCTCCCCTCTCCACTCTGGACACTGTCAGCCTGTTCTCTATTTGAGTGTCTTTGGTTATATTTTGCTTGCTTGTTTGTTTTGTTCTTTAGCTTCCTGTTAAAGGTGAGATCATATGGTGTTTGTCTTTCACTGCCTGGCTTATTTCACTCAGCATAATGCTTTCCAGTTCCATCCACGCTGTTGCAACGGGTAGGAGCTCCTTCTTTCTTTCTGCTGCATAAAATTCCATTGTGTAAATGTACCATAGTTTTTGGATCCATTCATTTACTGATGGGCACCTAGGTTGCTTCCAACTCTTGGCTATTGTAAATTGTGCTGCTATGAACATTGGGGTTCATAGGTTCTTTTGGATTGGTGTTTCAGGGTTCTTAGGATATAATCCTAGCAGTGGAATTCCTGGGTCTAAAGGCATGTCCATTTTTAGTTTTCTGAGAAAATTCCATCCCAGAAATAAACCCAAGTCTCTACAGTCAATTAATATTTGACAAAGGGGGCAGCAACATAAAATGGACTAAAAATAGCTTCTTCAACAAATGGTGTTGGGAGAACTGGACAGCTATGTGCAAAAAAAATGAAACTCGAGCACCAACCTACACCATACACAAAAATTCAAGGTGGATAAAAGACTTAAATATAAGCCATGACACCATTAAAGTCCTAGAGGAGAACATTGGCAAGAAAATATCAGATTATTTCACGCAGCAACATTTTTACTGATATGTCCCCTAGAGCAAGGGACATAAAGGAAAGAATAAACAAATGGGATCTCATCAAAATTAAAAGCTTTTGCATGGCTAAAGAAAACAGTATTAAAATAAAAAGAGAACCAACTATATGAGAAAACATATTTGCCAATGATTCCTCAGACAAGGGTTTAATCTCCAAAATACACAAAGAACTTACATGACTCCACTCTAAGAAGACAAGCAACCCAATTAAAAAGTGGGCAAATAACTTGAACAGACATTTCTCCAAGGAGGACATACAGAGGATCCAGAGACACATGAAAAGATGCTCAGTATCACTAGCTATCAGAGAGATGCAAATTAAAACCACAATGAGATACCACTTTACACCGGTCAGAATGGCCATCATAAACAAAGCAACAAACAACAAATGTTGGAGAGGTTATGGGGAAAAGGGGTCCTTAGTTCACTGTTGGTGGGATTGCAGACTGGTACAACCACTATGAAAAACAGTATGGAATTTTCTCAGAAAACTAAAAATGGACCTGCCTTTTGACACAGGGATTCCACTGCTAGGATTATATGCTAAGAATCCTGAAACACCAATCCAAAAGAACCTATGAACCCCAATGTTCATAGCAGCACAATTTACAATAGCCAAGAGTTGGAAGCAACCTAGGTGCCCATCAGTAAATGAATGGATCCAAAAACTATGGTACATTTACACAATGGAATTTTATGCAGCAGAAAGAAAGAAGGAGCTCCTACCCGTTGCAACAGCGTGGATGGAACTGGAAAGCATTATGCTGAGTGAAATAAGCCAGGCAGTGAAAGACAAACACCATATGATCTCACCTTTAACAGGAAGCTAAAGAACAAAACAAACAAGCAAGCAAAATATAACCAAAGACACTCAAATAGAGAACAGGCTGACAGTGTCCAGAGGGGAGAAGGGAGGGAATTTCAGGGGAAAAGGGGAAATATTTAGAGGAGGACACAGTATAAAGTGTATAAAGTCCACAGTATAAAGTCCTAGTATAAAGGACACATGGACAACAACTAAGGGGGTGGAAATGGGACGGAGGTGGGGGACATGGGGAGGTGAGCTGGGATGGGAGTAAAAGACAGAAAACTGTACTTGAACAACAATTAAATTTAAAAAAGAAAGAGAATTCCATACTGTTTTCCACAGTGGTTGTACCAGTCTGCAATCCCACCAACAGTGAATTAGGGTCCCCTTTTCTCCACAACCTCTCCAACACTTATTGTTTGTTGCTTTTTTAAAAGTGTTTTTATTTTTATCAAACTTATACATGAACATTATTTCAAAAGTCAGTTTTTTATTATTATTCACAGTTCCATGACATCCCTCCCCCCGGCCACCAGACGACATATCCATTCCGGACATACCCATTTCCCCCCACTCCTCAGAGACAGCTACCTTCAATTCTTTCAGACAATCTTATGGCACCAAGGGATGCTTATGTTGTTATATCTTGATTTTTCATTTTTAGGAATTATCTATAAATCCTCTATCATGGAAGATGAGTATTAAGTTCTCTTTCACTATGTTGACCTCACCCCATACACACCCTGTTCCTAATCCTTCTAATATAGTTATGTTACCATTTTTTAAAATTTATTTACTTTTAGAGAGGGGGAAGAGAGGGAGAAAGAGAGAAACATCAATGTGCGAGAGATACAATGATTGCCTCTTGCATGTCCTCAACTGGGGACGTGGCCTACAACCCAGGCATGTGCCCTGACCGAGAACTGAACTGACAACATGCCAGTTCACAGGCTGCACTCAATCCACTGAGCCACACCAATCAGGGCGCTATAATTTTATTTAGTGTAGTACTCATGTTTACTCTGGGAAAACAATATTTATAGCCAAAAAGCCATGCTTACTACTCTTAGCATGGTTACTTTCTATCAACTGGCAGTTTACTTTTTTTAGTTTTCTATTCAACTCTGAACTCTCTGACTAAGCCTTTTCTCAACACATTCGCCTACAGAGACGCATTAATTTCACCTTGTTGAGGAGCATCTCCCAGAACCCAGCATCCTGCTTTAAGCAGGACTGATGGTCCCTACACCTGCTGGCATCCTTGGACCTCCCTTTACCATATCGCTGGAGATGCTTTTGTCTTTCTCCTCCTGATGCTCATTTCTATGTCGATCCTTTTCCTTAGATATTCCCCCTATTTTTAGAGGAGATATCCTGTCAACTTCCTAAAAGAGGGGCAAGTTCTGGAATGCTTGCATGTGTAAATCTGTCTTTATTCTACCCTCACACTTGATTGACAGCAAATCTTGATGTGGAATCGAAGTTGAAAATGTTTTTTTTCTTCAGAATTTTTAAACTACTTTATTGTCTTCTAGTTTCCAGTGCTGTGGTTAAAGGTTCAAGATTCTTCATTTTTCCCCTCCAAGATTCTTCATTCTTCCCCTCCAACACACAAGCTTTTAGGATTGCCTCTTTGACCCCAGTTTGTGAATCCCATGTGCCTTTACGTGGGTCTACCTTCTTTCTCTGTGCTGAGTACTGGGCCCTTTCAACCTAGAAACTAGTAATATCCTTACATTCTTTGGTATTTCCTTGTATTAGGTCATTACTTCTTCCTCGCCATGTCCTTTCTTTCTTTTTCTGGAACTCCTATTATCCAATATGAGACCTTCTAGACTAATCTTCTATTCTTATCTTTTCTCTCCTTTTTTCCACCTTTGTTAAAACTTTGTTTTCTACTGAAAAAGTTTTCTGGGATATTTCCTTTATCTTTCAGCCCTTCTAAAGTTTTAATTTCTACTATTATCTTTTTAAATTACATTTTATTGATTATGCTATTACAGCTGTCCTAATTTTTCCCCCTTTGCCTCTCTCCACCCAACACCCTCCCACACACACACCTTCAAGCAGTTCCCCCCACCACGTTCATGTCCACGGGTCATCCGTATCAGGTCTTCGGCTGCTCCTTTTCCTGTATTGTACTGTACATCCCCACGGCTATTCTGTAACTACCTGTTTGTACTTCTTAATCCTCTCCCCTCTTCACCCATTCCCCCACACCCCTTCCCATCTGGCAACAATCAAAACACTCTCCACACCCATGATTCTGTTTCTGTTCTTCTTGTTTGCTTTGTTTGTTTTTTTGACTCAATTGTTGATAGATATGTATTTATTGCCATTTTATTGTTCATAGTTTTGATCTTCTTTTTCTTAAATAAGTCCCTTTAACATTTCATATAATAATAGTTCAGTGATGATGAACTCCTTCAGTTTTCTACTATCATCTTTTTTATTTCTCAGTCCTCTCCTTTTCTCCCCCCTTAATAGCACCCTAAATGTAATACAATTTCTTATCTCTCTGAGAATATAAAAGAATTTTTCTGAAGTACCTGAAATGTTCTTCTTACTCTACATATTATGCTTCTTGAAGGTTTTTTTCCTGTTTGTTTCAGTTGTTATCATTCATATTAAAATGTTCTTAAGAATCTGGTGATCCTGGGTTGTCTGTTCATATTTAAGAGCAGAGCACCAAACGCTGATGAGAAGCTCTAGGTGAGTGCCTGTGGCTTGGCTGTTGTGGGCTTTATTGTATCACACGACCTCCCTCAGGGCTTGTGACCTTAGTCTTCAGTCTGAGAGTCTTTCACTCTTTCGTCTTAGCCTGGGCAGACACCCTCCCTAAACCTTCTGGTTTCCTGCCCAGAAGGTCTAGGCCTAACTGCCAGTGTTCCAGGAGCTGAGAGGAAGAGGGCAGAGGAGAGGCTGGTGGCTGAGGGCCATGCTCCTGTTTGTTACGTAAATATTTTCTACTGTGCCCGCATTCTCCAGTCCACAGACTATTACCTCTCCAGAAGATAAACTTCTAGTTTTCTGTGGGAGGGAGAAGGGCAGGCCTAACTTGCTTGGATTGGTAAGATCTGGGGACCTCACTGCTTCTTAAACATACTTTCAACTCCTGATTTTATTTTATTTTTACAGATTTAATTAATTAATTAATTAATTAATTTATAGAGAGAGGGGAAGGAGGGAGAAAGAGAGAGAAAGAGAAACACTGGTCTTAGAAAGAAATATTGATCGGTTGCCTCTCATACATGCCCTGACCAGGAACCAAACCCACAACTCAGGCATGTGCCCTGACCAGGAAAGGAACCTATGACCTTTTGCTTTGCAGGACGACACCCACCCAATTGAGCCACACCAGTCAGGGCTGAACTCCTGATTTTAGCTTGACCTGGCCCCTCTCCGGAGGCAGCACCTGTGATGTCAATTGCTAAAACTTCTGGAATTTCTGTGGTGTAAACTGGACCCAGTGGGGTTATCCATCCCCCATGCCAGAATTCTGCCTTCCCATATCTGCTTAATTGGTATGGCGTTTCAGCTTCAAATGTTGTGCTATGGTTTCCTTCTGTCCTATTTGTCCTTGAGTGTGTGTGTGTGTGTGTGTGTGTGTGTGTACACTCACATGTAAGATCGATTCACTGTTTAGGAGTGGCTTCCAGAGGGAGGAAAGATAAATGCAGATGCTCAAGGTACTATCGTTTTCCAGATCATGTAAAACTTTAAAGTCTATTTTTCAAACTTAAAAACAAGGCATCAGAGTAGTATCAAAGTTTAATGAGTAAAGTCACTTTCACAGAGCAGCGCTATTCTTCACTCCTGCTTGGATTAGGGCGGTCCGAGTGGTGTGTGTACTGACCGAGAGCAGAGTCGAAAGAGAAGGCCACCTTGAGTTCAGACAAGGCTGTAATTGAAACCACCCTTGTGGGCAAGCCTAAGTTAACCTGCTCCACTCTGTATTTTTCAAAAAACAGTGAAGACCTTGAACTTGACATTAGATAAGATGAAGAGTTTGGCTGAAAATTATAAATTACCTGTTCTCCAACTATGAAAGAATGTCAGACAGGATTATACCCTAAGAACCCTAAAACACCAATTCAAAAGAATTGAATTCTTTTGAATTGGCACTGGGTGGGTAGGCTGGGAGTAAAAGACAGAAAACTGTACTTGAACAACAATTAAATAAATAAATAAAAGAATGTCAGAGTGCCTTTAGAGTGAATTCTGTACCATGGTACTGCCAAATAAGACACACACCTCAGGTTTTTTCCTCATGTGCATGCATGTGCGTGTGCGTGCACACCTCAGGATATGGCTATATACACAAATAAATGTCTAAAAGGACTCACACCATCTGCTTGAGAATGGCTACCTCTGGGAGTGAGTTGATCAATTAATTTTTTTCATACTATAGAATGTTCTCATTACTCAATTACTACTTTTTTTCAATTAAAAAAGGAAAAGGAAAAAAAAACCTTGTTGCTTATCACATTGATTATCTACTCAGCCAAGATTTTAAAAATGCCATTGACTGACATCAGCACATCTGCCCACACTGCCTGCCCACCAGCTGACCCTATCACATCAGGCAGAATGGACAGTCACATATGATAACATATCACATATGGATTCAAACCTCAGCAGGGGTATTTTTCATTCATGGTGGGGATGTGAAAATGAATCTGATAATGTATCTGTTTCAAACTTTGTGACCTCCCAACTTCGACCAATGTTTTCAAGCTTCATTTCACTTTAGGAAAATGTACTCATCTGTCCAGACATACCATCAGCTTTCCCAATCATCAGGTGAGAGAGTCCTTTGCTGACAGCTGTGGTCATCGCTGCATCCCTGCTACATCAGTCTGCTGGACATGCTGGAGGTGTTTTCCTGCCCTAGTCCAGTATCTTACAATAAATATTCCTAAAAGTACTAAAACTAGGCAACGTGTTATTTTAAAATCTTGTCTTTTAAAAAAAGATTAGCATCCAAGATACACTCACTTTCTCTTAGAATTTCAATTTTCTCCTAGAATTTCTAAAATGCTTACCAATCTCAGAATATAAAATTGAGCAAGTCAGTGACTAGTCAGAAGGGAGGGAAAGAGAATACTAGCACATGGGGTGACACAGTCACTAAGCCAGTGTTTCCCAAGAAACCTCCACGTTGATGGCTTGGAGCCATGACACCTCACGGCCCATTTTCCCCAGCTTTCTTCTTTAGCATGCCCTATGGACTCCCTTCTCGAGTTCCTTGTATAAAGGACACAGTCCCCCAAAGTTCCACTCACAACACCTGCAGAGTGACAATGCAAATGGGAGATGATCACCAAAATGGGGCCTAAAGCCCATAATCTGTCCCACGCTAGGCTAGTAGAAGCCTCTAAATTATATGACAAACTATATCACAGTTTCAAGAAAACTAGCTTTTGTCTGGAGGAAAAAAACCCTACAGACTCTGAATCTGTTCATCTCTCCCTTCAGTATCAGATCTTAATAGTCTACACACTGCCTTCAACCATATTCCAGTGAATATTCTAGGGAGTTCTACACTCTCAACAGAGCCTTAATTTGTTCCAATTTCCCTTCAGTGTATAGTACAGTTTCTCCTATGTCGACAATGGGCAGTAAAATTCAAGTAACAAAACTTTTGTGCTACAACAAACCTGAGAAGTCATCTGTTTCAACCCTCTGGTTCAGATGGGGAAAGTGGGGCCTGAGAGAGGAAATAACTAAGACAAGCAGGTGAGGGGCAGAGCCCGGGCTCCGACCCAGTTCCTCCCATTTCACCTCCGGCTTCCTTCTTGTTCCTTGTCGTATGCTGTCTCCCTAGATCAGCAATTTCCAACCTTTTTCATCTTGTGGCATACATAAACTAATCACTGATATTCTGTAGCACACCAAAAATATGTATTTTTTGCCAATCTGACAAAAAAGTAAGTATGATTTAGATTCAACCACACTGGTCAGCTATTATTGTGTTGGCTGTTGTAAAAAATCCTTGTGGCTCACGAGTTGAAAATCGCTGCCCTAGATGATCAGTACTTTGATGGTGCCTTTAAAATAAGGTGGGATTTTTCTTCACTACAAAATATGTTCACTATAAAGAGCAGAGAAAGTGCAGCTTTTTTTCTATTTTTCTTTTCATATAGCTTACATGTGCTTATTTGCAGAGAACTTAGAGAGTACAGAACAGTATAAAGAATCAGAAAAATGCCCTGGCTGGTGTGGCTCAGTGGACTAAGCGGCTGGCCTGCAAACCAAAGGGTCACCAGTTGGATTCCCGGTCAGGGCACATGCCTGGGTTGCAGGCCAGGGCCCCAGTGGTGGGTGCTTGAAAGGCAACCACACACTGATGTTTCTCTCCCTCTCTTTCTCTCTCCCTTCCCCTCTCTAAAAAATAAAATAAATAAGTCTTTAAAAAAAAGAATCAGAAAAACACGTAACTCATAATCCTACTACCTGGGTTCACCACTATTAACATTTTCGCATATGTCTCCCAATCTTTTTTCTAAACATTTCATGTAATTATATTATATTTTATATATAATTTTACATCCTGCTTTTTTTTTCACTCAGGCATTTTCCTACTGAACTCAAGAAAACTCTGCATATATGTGTTATATTTCTCTTTCTTCATCAGGAACTCATTATCAGTCAAGAAGGGTAATCAGACACTGAAAATCATTGTCACAGTTTTATTCTGTGGTTTTAGAATATTTTGGGTCTGTTTTATAGAAGATATTTTGCAATATTTTGTTGCCAAAAAGCTGTATGTACTTTCTTCTATTTGTTTACTTGGATCCAGAAAAACCTCCCACTTGAAATGATGTCTGGCCATATCCTGCCCAACACAAGCCAACATCAATACACATGAATATTTGCATTTGAAATAAGATGCACATTGAAAGTACCCATTTTGAAAGGGAAAATTAAACTGAAGCAAAAAGAAGATTCTATTATATTAAAAAGGCCATAATTAAATAGTCACAGAGATCCAACCTTATATCCCCAGAGCAAGAACAAACAGGACATAAAACGCTCCTTCCCACAGTCATTCTCAGGAGCTGAGCACAGGCAATTTAATTTTGAGAAGTATTTCTCCCACAATTCTTACCCAGCTCTGGCTGAATAACATTGTACAAAGATGACTCCATCTTCTTTAAAACTGGGCAAAGGTTCACTTATGCATAAGGGTGAATACTCATAGTAAGTTCAATGTTAATTCTCAAATGCTCGCTCCACTGTGGAAATGTCCTGTGGGATGTCTGGAGGGATTTGTGGGGAATATCCATGGCTGGAATGAAGTGCACATTTGTACCTTATCTACAAGGTCATCACAGGCCCCACTTTTGTCTGAGAGTAAAGAATATGTTATGAAAATCTGTATATGGAACTAACTAAACCCATCTATGAGAATTCAGTCTCAATATTCTATCTAGAGACTTAAACTGATCATATTAAAATTAAAATTTTAAAAGACAACATGTGTCAAATGCATGGTCCTATGACAATTACATAAAGGTTTGCAGATACTCAGGACAACTCTATTGTAAGTAAAATTAGACAATCCTGCTTTTAGCAGTGCTGTAAATAATTTAAAGTGTAGACTCTACAAATGTTCTTTTCCAAAGGCTGATCAATAAAATATGGCGTCTTGATGAAAAGGAATCCTTCCTAGCCAGCAGTCTTCCTGTCCTTTTTGGACAGGATCGGAGGTCACTCAGACTAAGTGACAATGGCTAGCTCACCAGTGGAAGGGAGCCATCCTTCATCTCCTTGCTGAGCTGGTAAGAAGCCAAGTGCTCTGGCTCAGGTAGTAAGGGTTTTGTGTCACCAATCAAATCTGAGCTGTGACACAGCCCAGGGGTATTCAGTAATCCACAGCGCTCGACCGATCTGCAAAGGGAACGCATGGGTGGCACTGCCAGTATTTCCTAGAGCACTAAAGCCCCTCCAGGAAGGACCCTTCAATCATTACCAGCACTGGCTGTTTCCGCAGAGAGACTCTGCAGCTCAGCCTTCTTTCCATTATGGCCACCAATTAGGAACACTAAAATTAAATGGATTTAGAAATATGTATTTAAAAGGAAAAGTTACACCAAAAAAGTCTCTAGTTAGTGCTGAGCACTGATCTGCAATGCTGACTATGCAGCCGAGTTCGGTGGAAAGAGTCTGAGACAGTTCCAGCTCCCTCTCAGTGAACAAGCCCAGCGCTCCCCTCAATCACCGCTAATGTGAGAAAAGAGAACACACATCGCATGACTGCGGGAAAGACGCAGCATGGCACAAAGGCACACACTTTCAGGGTCACGATCACAAAACACATTTGTTCCCAAAGGTTTATTTTTAGAGCCACACATCATCTGTTCCCTTTGCCAGGAAAATTTGTTAATTTCTTGTTCTCATTATTGCCATTTCCAACTGGTTTCTAAGACACCCCAAGCAAGCAGTGTGCCATTAGTGCTTTAAAATATTTACCTGCAAGCTGTTGTTCAGCAAATCAAAGTCGCTGTATCTCCTAATAACCTATAAGAGATAAGACAGTGGTATTTTAATTCAGGAAAGACCATCTCTTTTCATTTCCTTATTTAATATTTATTGGCATTCTAGAGCCGAGGCCCTTGTGCCAAGGACAGTAAGTCTTACATTTATTCCTTAACTTGCCTAGCTTGACAGGCCCCAAGAACAGACCTAGCAGTGTGCTGGGCTGGCCGGGCTGTGGGAAACTGGCTAATGCCAGCCAAACTCGCAAGACGGCAACAGGTAAGAGAAAGTGATGATTATTTCTTTTCAGTGTAAATCGTCATTTAAATATCTCTCTTATTAATAACCAGGCACCTGGAAAGATGACTTAATGATTTACCAAACATGATTTACTGAACATGAAATCAAAGAAAAAGGAGGTAGACAGTTTTGAGGCCATGTCATCCTTGACTGGATAAAACTTTCCCCAGATGAGACCCCACCACTCCGGAGACCAACTCACACCTGTAGGCAGAGAGCCGACCCTTCTCCCTGATTCCCAGTTCCCCTTTGGGTAGACAGCCCACCTCTCACTGTCTATACATTCTACCTTAGTTATGTTGATGTCATTGACTAGGCCATTGCCAAATTCTACCACCTCTTCGGGGTCTGGGCAAGGAAATTATTTTGCTTTTGAATAGTTTGACTTCAACCATTATTGATGATTCTCAAATGTTAACATGCAAAAGAATTACCTATAGATCACCTGGGACCCCACCACAGGGAATCTAACTCAGTAGCTCAAGGGTGGGGGTCCAAGAGTCTACATTTCTGTTACTTATCTCCTGGGCTGCTAACCAACCTAAAAAACTGTATCAGGTTGATTTTTCTGGAAGGATACTGCTGTTATCCCTGCTTGTCAAATATACACCCAAAGTTAAATATAAGGCTAACCCTGGTAAGTGCAAGGGAGCAAATATGGCACAGCAGTTAATCATGGAGGATACATGAATTCCAACCCTGTTCTGTTGCTGATTTGAGTGTGACCTTGGACCAGTGACTTACCTCTTGAATATAAAGTGGGGCTAATATTACCACATAGGAGTGTTCTTTAAAGGGTAAATAAATTAATGTGCTTGAACCAATGCCCAGCAATAAATGCTCAATAGATGTTAAATATTACAATTATTTAAACAGAATGTAGGTTGAAATTTCCGGCAAAGGAAAAAACAAAATAAGGGCTACTGTGGTCAAAGACTACTTAAGAAAAGAAAAAGCCCTGGCTGGTGTGGCTCAGTGGATTGAGCACCAGCCTGAGAACCAAAAGGTCACCAGGTCTATGCCCAGTGAGGATACAACCTGGGTTGCCAGGTCCCCATCTGGGGGCATGCCAAAGGCAAATGATTGATGCTTATCTCCCTCTCTTTCTCTCTCCCTTCCCCTCTCTCTAAAAATAAACAAATAAAAATCTTTAAAAAGTGAGAGAGAGAGAGAGAGAGAGAGAGAGAAATAGGCCAAAATGGAATCACTTTTGCTAAAACAAGTCACCAAACCAAAATCCTAATTGCAATTTTAGCCTCTCCCAGGAATGGAATTTTAAACCAACCAGTCTGGAACTGCCTGATCAACAATAGTGTGGTAATCTACCCGATAAAATCCAGCCTTCTAAGGAAAGTTGTCCTTACCAGAAGTAGTCCATTCTTTTAACTTCTTAGTCCCACCCTCTTTCTGCCTATAAAAACCTTCTTTTTTGTACAACTCAATGGAGCACCTCTCTAGCTGGTAGATGGGATGCTTCTGACTCATGAACAGCTTCATAAAGCCAGTTAGGTCTTGGAATTTACTCAGTTGAATTGTGTTCTTTACCAAAAGTAAGGCTCAAGCTCGGCTGTGAAGGACAAGATAATATGAGAGAGGAGGAAGGTAATTATAATCACAAAACAGGACAGAAGTGGCCCCTATACAGAATTCCTCTGCAAGTCCAATGAAAGGACCTCTAGATCTATGCAGGAAGTTTGTTTCTCTCTGAGGCCACCACTGAGGAAAGCAGAGCCCCATCTAAGTCTATGAGGAAACCAGCACTAGAAATGGCCCATGAATGAACTTGGCAGTCCATAAATGCAGTGTCCACGCTGTATAATGTCCAGGGCACTGTGTCACCTTCCTACCTGGTAGACTGAACTGTAACTTCCCCCATGCAAACCACAGTTGCAGGGGAGGTCTGAATTCAGAGGACCTCAAAGGAGGTCTGAATTACCAGGAACAAAGTAAGTAATCTGCCTACCCTACTTACTCTGGGTGTAGCTAGAGAACAAAGTTCTAGATACTCTCCCTGGTAGCAAACTAAGACTAGAATATCTCTTATAACATACATGTGAAAGCTAAAAGTTTATATCTAAAAGAAACGCAATTTATACTTATGCATGTTCTCATTTTTCCAGATTTTTAGATGCCACAAGTCAGAATTTTGCTTAAAAATTTAAAATACTTTTCTATGGACTAAAATGCTTACCTGCCAACTATTTTCTACAGAAATTCCTCTTTGCACCCGAATGATATATTCCTAAAAAAGAAACAACGAGGGGTTAAAGAGCCTTAATTATAAAACACCCAAATCAGGAGATCAAGAATAAATGAAAAAATCAGAGACTTCAGGACAAAGAAAATTACTAGAGAGAAGGACATTACATAAAAATAAAAGGATAATCTACCAGCAAAACATAGCAATCGTTAACGTGTACACACCAAACACCAGAGATGCACAGTATGTGAGCGAAAACTGATAGAACTGAAAGAAGAAATTGACTGAAATCCACGATTACCGTTGGAAACTTCAACACCCATCACTCAGCAATTAACAGAACAACTAAACAAAACAAAACAAAAAAACTATAAAAATATAGAGGAACTCAACAATACCATCAAGTGACAGATTTACAGGGCATTTTAGAACACTCCATCCAATAACAGAACACGCATTCCTTTCAAGAGGATATACGGACGGCAAAGCACATGAAAAGACGTTAAATATTACTAGTCGTCAAACAGATGCAAATTAAGACCAGAATAAGATATCACTATGCATCTATCAGAATGTCTGAAACAAAAATAATGGTAACACCAAATGCTGGCTAGCACACAGAGAAACTGGACCATTCCCACACTGTCTGTAGAAATGTAAAATAGCGCTGCCATTCTGAAACGCAGTTTGGCAATTTCCTAAAAATCTGAACACACAGCTATCATACAATTCAGCAACTGCACCCCCAGGCATTTATCACAGAGAAATGAAAACTTGTGTTCATACAAAAACTTGTACACAAATGTTCATAGCAGCTTTATTATAAGAGTCCCAAAGTAGAAACAAACCAGCAGATGTTCTTTAACAGCTAAACAGTTAAACTTTGCCACATCCGCAGCATGGAATACTACTCAGCAACAACAACAACAAAAAATTATTAATATATGCAACATCTTGACAAATCTCCAAAGAATTATGCTGAGTGAAAAAGCTAATGCCAAAAGATTATAAACTACACGTCTCCAATTTATTATTTTTCTTTCAACTTTATAATGGTGTGACAGTGATAAACATTCAGTAGAAACCCTACTTCAAACTTTAAATTTGCCTCTTTCCCCAAGCTAACTATACACAGTGTGAAACTCCATCATGATGCTGGTCCGTGGCAGCGAGCTCCCAGTCAGCCCCAGGATCACCAGGGTAAGTAAAGGATACTCCACAGTACACTGTGTTGCCAGTGGTTTTGGATATTGTGTTCTGAGCACCTTTAAGGAAGGCTAGGCTAAGCTGTGATGTTTGGTAGGTTAGGTATATTAGATGCATTTTCAACTTAGGATATTTTCCACCTAGGATGAGTTTATCAGGATGTAACCCCATCATAAGTTGAGAAGGCTCTGTGTATAATTCCATTTATATAACACTCATGAAATGACAAAATTATAGGTAAGAGCAGATTGGTGGTTGCCAAGAGTTAAGGCTGTGGGATACTAGAGTACATGTGCCTAGAGAAGTATAACCACAAAGAAACTTTTCTTTAATATGACATTTTCTCCTTGCTTTCCTCTTGATTTAGGCTGGCCTCATCCAGCACCCTGACTTACCTGCCTCCTTTTCCCAGGCATGTTCACTCCCTTAATCATTAAGCCCTCAGGACAATGAGGTTCTAGTCAGCATCACATAATCCTAGGAACAAAGTTACGTGTCTGTTGACCCCAGAGGCAGTGTCAGTCAAACTAGACATAACATCTAGGCCTCAACTGTGTTTCAGTTCCAGGCCCAGATGAAGGGCCAGATGCACTGATCAATGACACCCTGACCCCTACCTTAGCACCCAACAATCAGTAGAGACCATGACCCTGACCATGACCATGACCCTAACTCCCTTGGTCACCATGACTAATGATTTTCCCCCTGTATAACCCGTGCCCTGGAAGCCACTGGGGAGCCAGGTCTTTGGGCATTAGCTCACCTGTGACTCTGTGTGGGCCACTTCCTAAAAATAAACCCTTGCTTTCTTTGCTACAAACTCCTGCTTGTATCCTGTTGGGCTTTGATGTACATAGGCAAATGGACCCCTTTAGTCCAGTAACAGAATGGCAAAATGAGGTGCTGTGGTTGGAATATTTATGTCCCCACAAATTTATATGTTGAAATACCAATTGCCAAATATGATGGTATTAGAAGGTGGGGCCTTGGGGAGGTACTTAGGTCACAAGAGTGAAATCCTCATGATGGGATCGGTACCACATTAAAGGGGCTCCAAGGGATCCCCTGCCCCTTCCACCCTGTGAGGACACTCTGAGAAGGTGCCAGCTATGAACCAGAAAAAGGACCCTCACTAGAAGTTGATTGTGCTGGAACCTTGATCTTGGACTTCCAGCACCCAGACTGTAAGAAATAAATTTCTGTTGTATATAAGTCACCCAGTTTACAGTATCGTGATGGCAGGCTGATGGGACTCAGCCATGAGGGATGCTTGGATTGATGGTGAAGGGGAGCAGAGTTGGCCACCCTAAAATATGCCTCTTTGGGGATATTGATTATTTTAGGCTGGTTTATTTTAAGAAACAGCAGACAAGGGAGAAACTCTGAATAAGGAGAAGTTACCCTTTGTAAAGCACATTCACATTTGTAAGGGAAGTCTGCATCTGTAAGAGTGCCCCCGCATACACGGCCTGCCTTCACTGTCAGCGCTGAAGGCAAGGCTTCGGTCTGCACGACGGACGACCTTACCCCTGTTCGCTGAGCTTTCCCTGTGACCTCCCACAACTCACTGTTATCTTCAACATCTTCTGTCTGTAGCTGAAGGTGATATTTAAGGTGATGATTTCTGCCATTTCAGTGAGTTGCTCAGCCTTCCTGGTATCCCAGGAAGTATACGTGCTAAGAAACTTAAATTTGCTTTTCTCCTGCTAATCTGTCTCATGTCAATTTGATTATTTGGCTAGCCAAAAGTTCCTTAAAGGGTACAGGAAAATTTTCCTTCCCTGACAATGTTCTGTATCTGAACGACCTGTACTATAGTTTTATAAGATACTGCTTACCACTGAAAGAAATTGGGCAATGGATATATGTGGCAGCAGTCAGAAGACTAGAAGACCTGTGACTGTTAGTGATCAAATTTTGTATTTTATATGCATTGTCATCTAGAAAAAGCCATGATAGAGAAAACAAGTAAAAAGGTGGAAAAGATACGCAGTGATGGCATTCTGCAAAAAACTTTATCCTGTGAGCCCTCAAATCTGCCTGATCATTAAAATCTCCCTGCTCCCTGCAGAGAGGTGTTAAAAATACACATTTCCAGGCCCTGCATCATCAGAATCTCTAGGATAAAAACCTAGGAGTTACAAGTTTTAATAGCCTCCCCAGCTAATTCTTCTTCTTTTTTTTTAATCCTCCCCTAAGGATTTTTTTTTTAAATTGATTTTAGAGAGAAAGGAGGGAAGAGAGAAGCATCGATGTGAGAAACATCTATCAGTTGCCTCCCATTCATGCCCCACGTGGGGACTGAACCAGCAACCCAGGTATGTGCCCTGATTGGGAATTGAACTGGAAACTTTCCGGTGCACAGGATGATGCTCCAACCAATTGAGCCACCTGGCCAGGGCACCCTAGGCAATTCTTAATTAAATAAGCAGTTTATGATGAAGGCGTGGTAGGCAGTTAGACAGACATGAGCAGAGCAAGGATGATGGGCCAGGTACAGGTCACCAGGGCAAAAACCCTCAGGTCCCTGGCAATGGGCAAAACAGGGAAATAAGGACCTCGTCCCCAGGGTGACCTTTGCTTCCCTAGCACATCACTGGTTTAGACCCCCTGACTTTTCATATTGCCGGTCCTGTGGTCCCGACCCTCCTGTGACCTCTCCTCCCCCGGCATGTTGCTAGTCATGCGGGTTAGACCCTGTTAGGGCAGGACCGAACAAGGGGGCCGGAGAACAGCCCTTAAGCAGTAAGCCCTTGGACAATGAGGTTCTGACCCACATCAAATACATCTGGGCCTCAATTGTGTTTTAGCTCCAGGCCCAGAAAAGCAGCAAAACCAGACAAGCAATGCCATGGCTGATATCAGGGCCAGCTACACTAATGACCCCTGCCCCTGTGCTGACCAATCAGTTGAGACCACGACCCTGAAAGGACACACCTGGAAAGCTGCTGAATATTCTGTTGCGATCCCCGTCTGAGACCTCCAGGTACATATCCCGAAGACGAGGACTCTAAGCAACAAGGACCCTTCTTTTGCCTCTGTAACTTATTTCCTGGGCCCATTTCTTCTACCTCTGACTCTCTAAATAACGCTTGTATAGTTTGAGTCTTATCTCTGAATTCTTTCTACAACTCAAGTACCGAGGTTGCTGAACCAAGGTCCGGTCTGACGCCACTGGTCTAACGGCTGGTGTCATTTCACTGCCAACAAAGGTATGAATTAAATCGTACAAAGTATATTAACATTTTCCCCTCAAATGCTCAGAACTGTTTTAATATCATTAGATGGTATGATTTAGCCACTATTCATGGTCACTATTCAATAAGTGCTGATCAACACAGTACTCAACAAATCCTTTCAACTGAATTAATTCTAATTTAAATAGATTATTTAGAAAATAAAGCCAAGCAAGCACTGTTAACCTGGTAATTGGATTTAAAAACAGATTTATTAAACAGTCATTTCATTCTGTTGATTTAGCAAAGGCTGATAAAGTCCATATAAGCAAGAATTTCTGCCTCCTCCAGAATATTCAACAATATCCACTCAATTATGAGTGAAGTGATAGGCCAGGCGCCATGCTTAGCTGGTTTCATGTGGGTTATAAAGTAAGTATTTCAAAACTGATTGGTGTAATGGGGCAGATCTCTGAAGCAATATGCTAATGTAATTATTTCTGAGTAGTAAAGCCAAATGCTAATAACATCTGACATTCTTATATTTTTGGATCAGTCCTTTAGCTTTGAAATTTTCTCAGAATTGCATTACTGGCAAATTTTTCTGGGCTTTTATATTCTAATAGTAGAGCTGACATTAGCACACATAACTGAGTAATTCCAAGCAACTGCGCACAGACAAGGTTTTGGAAGTAAAGTTGGGGGGAAATGTTAATTCTCAAAAATCACTCGGAGTATCCATTTCTTCACTATAATAATATTACTTTTTAAAATTCCAGTTCAACATTAGACACTTGGTAGATGCTAAGTAAACACCTGCCGACTTGCTCTACATACTTTTTAGAGTTGAAAGTTTGGACGTGCATTTTACAAAGATGTTACTGCCGGTTGCAAACATCTACTAAGCACCTATTATGTTCCAATCCCTGTGCTTGGTTCATGCTGAGGATTAACTCTGAATAAGAAAGGTACAGTCTGACTCCATCCCTTCCCTGTGGAGGTTCCTAGTTTAGATTTTTCTTTTTAACCTGGCTATAAACCGGCACACAATAATGTTTTGGACAAGCTTTTGGCAAAAGTAAAATGTAACTACAAGATAGGGCTGGGTGCAGATGTAAGACTGTAATATCCCCAAATGACACATTAACTAAAGCTTCTGCCAGGACACTCTATGTTTAGGCCAGTGGCCACTATAAAGGGTGATCCTTCCCCCAGAGGACAACTGGCAGTGTCTGGAGACTTCTTTGATTGTCACAGGGAAGGGGTGGGGGGGCTGCTGGCATCTAAAAGACAAGAGGCCAGATCTGCTTCTAATACCTACAAAGCACAGGACAGCCCCCACAGCAAAGAACCATCTGGCCACAAATGTCAATAGTGCAGAGGTTGAGAAAACCAGGTTCAGGTGCACTGAGTACACAGGTCATCCCAGTCCATGGAGGCTTAGGATGTGAAGTACTGGTGGAGGTTCCTCCTGAGTCGTGATCTGCCCTTGGGCACAACCTGCTGGTACTCCACCCACAAACGCATTTGTAACACAGGCACATTCACTTAGAACAGGGGGGTCAAACTCCTTTTCACCTGGGGTCACATCAGCCTCAGGGTCGCCTTCAAAGGGCCCAATGTAATTTCAACTCCTTAACAGTTAAGGAGTAGTTACATTTATACAGTCCTAAAATTATTTCGGCCCTTTGAAGGCAACTGTGAGGCTGATGTGGCCCCTGGTGAAACTGAGTTTGACGTCCCTGACTTAGAAGGCGCACTCGGTTACCACCAGCCTCGAAGCAGCACCCACTGCATTTCGCCCTCGAAGACACATTAAGAACGAGACTCCCGTGTAGCCCCACAGCCCCCACTCTGTGCCATCCACCATGTGGTTACAAACACAGAAAGACAATGGGAAATAAAATGATATTCAGAAATATTTTTATTCAAGTCCAATGGAGCAAATTGTTCCCTAACTATAAAATATTTGAATTATTTTAGTTTGCTTGACACCACCATCCACCCTGACCAAAAAAAAAAAAACCAAGTACTTCCACCTCAAATCTCCAATGCTGCAAACTAAACAATACAGTATGGCTGTCTGCTGCTGGAAACTGGGCGGTGGCTCTTGTTAACACACAGAAAAGAGCGCTCTGACAACCAGCAGAAACCCCACACTGGCAGTCAGCCCCACCTCCTGAGCTGGAGTCAGCAGCCCGGAATCCTCCAGCGGCTCATTCCCAACGTTGCCACCCTCTCTGATGTGGCACAGGACCTGCGTATGTATAAACCACAAGGCCCTGCAGGCTGAGAGCCCCGAAGGGCAACCCTAAGTCACACAGGTCTATGCCTGCCCCCTAACTGTGCCATCTGTGGCCGCTTCCCCAAAGGGCCTTCTTCCTGCTCCTCCTCAGGACACCACACCCCTTATCTTGGAGGGGCAGGGTTGCTGCTTGTCAAGCCCTAGCATGTGGCCATTTTGGCAAGTCAGTGTGGCCTGGTGCTGAAGTTCTTCAAACTGGAAAGCTGCCAAGACCATGTGACTTCTTACATAAGTGAAAGAATTAATGGAAAATGAACTCTGATTTTGTGCCAGGAATTTTGCTAAGCTATTTACTCATTACTTCTCATTCAATTCTCACAGCTGCTTAGAGGGTAGGCAATCTCAGCTCAGCGAGATGAAGTGAGCTCTCCAAGGTCACACAGCTAGCAAGAACTGGGACCCAAGTCACTGACTCTTAAGACCTTCCAGCCTGCCAGTCACGCTGGCGACCCCCAGTGCCTGGAGGGAGCCCTTCTGCAGCCATGAGAAATGGGGGTCCTCACTAGCCTGTGGAACTCGGGTGGTTTGCCCCTAACCTATGGACTCTCCACCTTGTGCAGCTAGGGCTGTCACTGCCACCCCAGCGATGGATGCTTCCAACGCAGGCCATCTTCCAGTAGGCATCGGCCCTGGCATTTTGGGTCTCGTAAGCTTCCCGAAAGATAGTTAAGATCCCACTGCACAGTAGGCTGGTATTCAAAGATGCCTCAGATTGGTGATATTTTAAGAAAAATAAGAATTTATTTTGAGTCTGTCTGTCTCCAAATTACTTTAGTAAGACTACAAACACAAACGACTTTGAAAGGAATGTGTTAAAAGAACTAAAGCCAAAACCTAAGAAAACCTTTAAACCAGCCTTACCCGTGTAATTCTCTCTGCCCTTTTGGCACGGAGAACAGATTTACTCTGAAACTCAAAGTACAGAAACACGGGGTAGCTCTTCAGAGGTAGTTTATAGGCAACCGTCAGTGCTCCCACATCTCTACCTCTAAAGCAGAGGGTCCCAACTCTGCTACATCCTGGCATCACCTAGAGGAGTTTTTTGCAAAGATACCTACTTAGACCCTACTGTCCTGAGATTCTGATTTAACTTGTCTGGGCTGAGGCACAGGCATTAGTAGGTCTTGGAACTTCCCAGGTGATTCTAATGGTGCTGCCAGGGGTAAGAACCATGATTCTAAAACCTCTTAAATAGGAAGCAGCTTCACGCTACAAAAATAAAACCCTTCTCACGAGAGGAAGAAAACAAATTAGCCAAGCAGCCACCAAACCTCAGTCTCTTCTACCCCTATATCTCCCTGCTCTCCTGTCTTCTTGGGCATACTAGGTGCTTATGCCAAGCCCTCAAGGGATCCCCTGCACTGGGCCTGTAGCTGTGGCTTCCACAGACACCACCCGCAGGATCTGCCAATGGCCCTTTGAGGTGACCACGGAAGAGCCATTACCCTCATTCACAGCTGGGAAAATGAGTATGTGAGAGGACAGATGCCTTGACTAGAGAGTGGTGGATCTGGGTGACAAGGGCAGGTCCATCCACCCACTAACTGCACCGCTCCTCTGAGTTCATTCCCAAACCTGCTTCCTCCTCCAAAAGAAGCCCCACAAAGAACACTGAGCACATGTGACCTTGCTGGACACCCAACATATGCTACTTGCCAGCTCAGGAACCTTTCAGAGATCCTGCTGGCCAAGGATAAAACCCAAACTCCTCTGCCTAGCAGCCGTGTTCTCTACCACCTGACCAAACTGTCCTAACCCTCTCTCTCTACTCAAACCCTCCTCTTACTTTTTGTATTTAACCACCTCTTCTTACTCCCCTTGCTTTGCTGTTCTACCTATTAAAAACCTAGTGCAGCCTTTCAATCCTGTTCCTATTTCTACCCCATGTTTGTCTCAGTAGGAGGATCTCTTTAACGGGATTAAGTTCTTCATGGACTAGAATCACACATTTCTTTGTATTCCAAACAGTAACCAGCACAAGGCCAGGCCAAGAGCAGAAGCATGACAAACATTCCTTGATGAGTATTTGTTGACTGATGGCTTGCACCTTTGGCAAAGAAGAAGCATACTGCTCTTTTCCACGTGCACCTCTACCCAGGTAAGTCAAATAGCACTCTCAAGAAAATCTCCACGTGACCCCCCAAGGCCTCACACTGAAGTCAGTATCCATACCCACAGCACCACGCGGCACAACAGCTGAGCTCACAGGCAGTGGGCAGCATCACCCTGAAGGACAGCAAGATTTTGGAGGAAATTCTCAGAGTCACAGGACTTGTGCTCAGCTCCCTGGCCACCTGCCTGGTGGCTTATGGTACTTAATATCTCATGTAGAATTCATAATTACTCCTTGCTCTGCTAAATATTCATAACATACCGCTGTCTCATCTACAGATTTTCAGGGCTGAAATGTACCTTTGTTTTATTTTAATTGCTGTGCAATCCAATAATGTATAAAACCTCCCCCCAAACCAATGAAAGCATTAAGGGTTTTAAAAGCACCTAAAGAATCACTATTATCTTGACCTACATTGTGGCCAGCGAGGGAAGCCAAGTGTATCTCCTTTTCAACTGAAATAAATTTCATTTTAAGTCTAACTGATGGAGTCATAGAACCGTGTGCTTTAACTTTATGCAAACAAATTCTTCAGATTTTACTGTGTTCACAGAAAGAACAAGGAACACAGCATGAGTAGGCTTTGATCTCCGCAGGGCCACGCAGGGCCCTATCCCCTGTGGCTCGGGCTTCTCCCTTCTCTGGGCCTTTTGAAGTCAACTCTCTTCTCTGTGGGACAGGATCCTGCCCTGCCAGGGGAGCTAATCTCCAAACGCACATCAAAAACAGCCGATGTTCCAGCTAGGAGAAATACTGCAAAGCAGTGCTCAGAAACTCTTCTGACCTCAGACATGATTACAGAAGAGATACAGCATTTTACTTTATGTATGTATGTATATATTGTCCTCACCTGAGGACATGTTCTCATTGCCTTTAGAGAGAAAGGAAGAGGAGAGAGAAACATCAACGTGAGAAAGAAGCATCCGTATGTGCCCCAACCAGGGATACTCGCCAGTGTGGGGGCAGGGGATGAACCCACAACCCAGGCAAGTGTCCTGACGGGGATTCAAACCGCAACCCCTCAGTTTCAGGAGGATGCTCAACCAACTGAGCCACACCCACCAGGGCTGCTTACAGCATTTTAAAGCAGCGGTACCCAACCTTTTTGGAACCAGGGACCGGTTTCACGGAAGAGTTTTTCCACGGCCTGGGTGGGGTGGGGAGAAGGGGGAGGAGACTGGAGGCGGAGCTCAAGCAGTAATGCGAAGCTTCGCTCATCTCCTGCTGAGAGGCCTGGTTCCTAACAGGCCAGGGACCAAACCAGTCCGCGGCCAGCTTGGGGGCCGCTGTTTTAAAGAGCAGTTACTGTAGCATTCTACAGTGCAATGACCCTTAAATAGTGCCAAAGCAAATTATATAATTTGTAAGATGGGAATCCAGTATTCTGTCTTACATGAAAGCAATTAAAAAAAACACCCTCAAAAATCTAGAGACTCGATTAAACTGTAATTAAAAATGAAATACAACCTTCATTTATTAATCCTCACATCCCTCGGGCCAACACCCTAATACTGTAGAAACAGACGCAGTGAACACAGTCTCAGAAACCCGCCCAGTCTCTGAGACTGTCTAGGAAAGACAGTTAAACACACAAACAACAATCTGGTTGGAAATAATTTTTATGTGGGTTCTGGAAGCTAAGGTGGCCAACACACCATCCCTCATGCCCTCAGCCGGCACTAACCCCAAGTACACGCTAGAACTGAAGTGCTCCTTCTTGGGGGGCCATTTCTCTACCTACCCCTACCCAAGAGACAACATGCACCCCTCTCCCGTACCATCTGCACAAGCCCCCAGGAGGAAAGGGCACCAACTTTCTATTTAAAGAGACCTGATTTTGGGATTGAGTGCTGGCCTACCAACTAAAGGGTCACCAGGTGGATTCCCGGTCAGGGCACAGGCCTGGGTTGCAGGCCTCTCTCTGAAATTAAATAAATAAATCTTAAAAAAAAATAAAGAGAACTGATTTTAAGCTCAACTGCCACTTACTAGTTTTTGTGACCAAACATCTCTAAGTCTCAGTTTCACCTGCAAAATCATACCTTTCCAACAGGGTTGTGGTGAATATTAGATTAAATCGTATATTTAGAATATCTGACACAAAGTCCAGCTTTATAACTTTTCTGCTAAGAAAATAGCAAATACAAGGTGTCTGCTGGAGACTATATCGCAGCTTTAATCAGCAAGCACAGGAGATAGCAGCAGCACTATGAAGAACACCAAAAAAATAACAAAAAGCAGCCATTCCCTTTGAACATGGGAAACAATTTTATCAGTCTCTGCTTTCTAACAGGGAGTACCATTACTCCAGCATCTATTGTCCCAGCTTCTACACCCACTTTCAAAGGGGGCTAATTAAAAAGCCTGTCCCTAAAATAATCAGGACATCAACAATAAGAGAAAGGATAAGTTATTTATAGTTTATCCATTTAGTGGAAGAATATGCCAGACTTTAAAAGGATGGATTAGCCCTGACTGGTGTGGCTCTGTGGGTTGGATGTTGTCCTGCAAACCAAAAGGTCACATATTCAATTTCTGGTTAGGGCACATGCCTGGGTGGGCCTGGTCCCCAGTCAGAAGTGTGCAAGAGGCAACCAATCAACCTTTCTCTCCTTCTCTTTCTCCCTTCCCCTCTCTCTAAAAATAAATAAAATCTTTTAAAAAATAAATGAAAGGATATATTACTAAAGTAATTTTTATTACATGGGTAAAGGTGTATGCTATAATGTCAAATTTGGAAAAAAGGATAAAAAAATTCTGTGATAACTTTGACAGGAAGAAGGGACTACACCAAATGGTAATAGCAATTGTCTCTGGAGGTAAAATTATGTGTGGTTTAAACTCTTTTAGCTATTTTTTCTATATTTTTCAGGATATCCTCAATGGACATATATTACTTTTCTTTTAAAGTAATAGGTTTTACTACTTCTGAAGTCATAAACATTCATTATAGAATGAGTAGAGGTTTTTCTTTCTTTATTTTTATTGTTAAGAACACAGTTACTCTTCTAATCAGGAAAAACTATTTTTTTAAAAGTTCCTTGGTTTGCCACACATGTAATTTAAAACATGCTTCTTTAACATAAGGAATCCTAAGTGATAAGATAAGCACTGAGATTATCTGAGCTTGGATAAGAGCACAGTACATTATCAATGATAAATATAAACGATCATCTTTTTTCCTTTGACAAAGAACCATTTGGTCATTTTACGAACTCATCAACACTTTTACTGTTCTGGGGAGCCTGGGAAACCAGAAAATGAAAGTCAAATAAATTAACCCTTCCAGTTGCTCCAGGGATGGTGCAACATTTGGTGTTGCAAGGGTGTACCACCCTGATGCAAGGGTGGTACAATCCCAAAGAAGTGTCCCTTGCTTGATTTCAACTCATAGTTTCAAGCTAGGAAATCCCTACTGGTTTCAATTATTTATAGTGGAACCGATCACCATCAATAGGGATAACGAAGGGTTGACTACACATACATTTATTCTCCGTAGGCTAGAAATGTTGCTGTGTTCTCCTGAGACACTAGTTCCAATTCATAACCAACTAGTGACTGCACACGCCATGCTGCTGTGTGTCTCCTCAGAGCTTGAGGTGGGAGCTGTCAGGGCTATGGAACACTTACTCTACGCCTTCTGTTCCTCACATTATTGCATCTCCCAGGGACACTTGAAGGTGTGACTACCTCTTGGGTTATAAGGACCCAGGGCATCAATGCCTTAGCCAAGTGCACTCCACTGCCATGGCCAGGTGGCTCAGCCGGTCAGAGTGTCAGTCCTGTACACCAAAATGATCACTGTCAGGGCACATGCCTAGGTTTCAGGTTTGTTCCTCAGCTGAGGTGCGTTGTGGTGGCAACTGATCCACGCCTCTCTCTCGCATCAATGTTTCTGTCTCTCCTGTTCCCTTTCTCTCTCAAATCAGTAAACATATCCTTGGGCAAGGATTAACAAAAAACACACAAGTGCACTCGGCTAAGTGATAAGAATGAACTTCACTGCAGGCCTGCATGACCCAGGGCACAGCAGTTCCTGTGTTCTGCCGAGTTGGGCATAATGTCTGCACATCACATACCCTCTCATTTTGATGAACTGAGGTCAGCTGAACCGGCAGAACCGGTCCATCTAGTCAGGAAGAAGCTGGAGACAGTGAGGGGCAGAGTGGAGACAAGAACCCAGGTGGGAGATAATGTGAGTTAATATACAGGTTCTAGCAGAAATAACACCCCTTTTTGATGACAAAATCATAAGCATGTAATTCTGTAACTTAACATCACATTCAAGCACACCATATGACATTTTAGGTGAAATGTCCAATATTTCACCTAAATATTACTGTCCGTCTCGTGCGAGACATTCACATACCCTACCAACCACACTCAAGCAGGTGTCACCTCTGCCAGACCCTGTATACAGCTGCGGAGTTCTCAGAACACCGCCCGGCCCACAGCCTCCTGACTTTAACATCCCTGCACTTTGTAACCCACCTCCTACTGCATCACACAAACTGCTGTCTACACATCTGGGTTGAATGTAACCTGGGCACCGCGTAGAAGCTGTGTCTGGGTAAGAAAACAATGTTCTCTTCACCATGTCAGATAAGCCCCACGATGAACATTAGGCAGGTTCTGAAGAAGCAGAAAGGAGCATTTTCACAGAAGCATGCCAAGAGCAGACATCCGTTTTATGGAGTACTCAGCAATTTGAATGGTAGTTCATTTCAGTTGTACCAAAATGGAACAAGGTCTTTGAGTAGGTTGTTTTGTTCCCACACTATGCTCCTGTTGAAATCTAACAATAGCAGCACAATGAATGAACCTCTTTCCTATGTCTTTCTGTTAAAAACCATGGAGACGCTGGGTCTCAGTGGACCCCAAACCCCACTGATTGCAGGGCTAGCAGGTCCTCACCCTAGTTCAGCCTTTCTCAATCAGCTCAGGGGGTTGAAGAAAGTAATGGCCTAAGGCTGTGACGTCCAACATGGCAGCCAGTATGCACACGTGGCTGGTGCCACTAAGAGAGTGAATTTTAGATTTTGTTAAGTTAAAGCAGTCTAGTGGCTACTGTACTGTACAGTAGTACATTTATAGACTTATTTACAGAAACATGGATATTTATAAAAATGTAAACATATTAAACACAATGTTGTGATTTGCTTTGTTTCTACTTAATATAACATGAATCTCTTTCTACCTTAGTAACCATTTATCTGGGTGTTATTTCTAATGTCTATATCCATGCTGTCCAATACAGCAGCCCAAGCTATTGAGCTGTAGCCCAAATTTAAACATGTTGGAATTGTAAAATATATATGATTTCCAAAATTTTGTATGACTAACATAAAATATTATTAATAATTTTTAGGTTAACTACCTGTTGCTAATATTTTAGGTATAAGTTAAGTAGATATTATTTAAATTAATTTCACCTGTTTCTTTTTACTTTTTTAATGTGGCTACTAGAAAACTTAAAATTATATATGTGGTTTGCATGATATGAGACATTTCCACTGGACAGCGCTGCCCTAAGCCCTCCACTGTATGTAACAAATTAACTCCACACCTACGCAGCAGGGATGGAAGAACTGAGAAAATGGTCCCCCAAATCAGTGTCTGATCAGTTAGCAACAGTTTAGGACAAGATAAACAACAAGGGGCTCTGGGAGGTGTTTCAGGATTAATTCGTTAAAAACTATAAGGCTTTTGTTTTGTTTCTACTTTTTAACAAAAATCTGTCAATGGAATAATCATTTAAATATTTTCTCCCTTCAACTTAGTACAGACTGAGGAGCCTCCAAGTGTGCACTCAGGAACTTAGTGCGGGGTGGGGGCGGGTCATGGAGATCGAATGAGTACATTCGTGATTTAGTTGGTTAGTCAAGGTTTGATCGTTACACAGCCCTTTAATTGATTTTACTCTTTGTCATATATGATTTCATTTACACCCATAATGGACCATGACTAAAGGCAGGCTCCAGGAATGCCAATGGCAAAATACAAGTTAGCAAAAAGGTAGGACCGTCATAAAAATGACAGCTCTGGCCCTGGCCAGGTGGCTCAGCCAGTCGGAGCACTGTCCTATGCTCAAAAAGGTTGTGGTCTGACTCCCAGTCAGAGCACATACCTAGGTTGCAGGCTGAATCTCCAGCTGGGGTGTGTACAGGAGGCAACCAGTAGATGTTTCTCTCTTCTTTCCTCTCTCTCTAAAATCAATAAGTATATCCTCGGGCAAGAACTAAAAATATAGTAATTCTACCAATTGTTTAAAGATGCTCTTTGATTAGAACAGGTCCCGTGCAAGTCTCCATTAAGCCTTTCCTGACAGAGCCACTCACACGGCAACCTCACTGCTCCCCGGCACGGGCTGGCACTCCTTCATCTTTGGATTAGATGTCTGCCACCTCTACAAGGATATAAGCTCCCTGTTTCATTTATCTTTCTATCTTGATACGCAGCACAGTGCCGTGCACACAGGGGACTCTTCATTAAGCGCTTGCTAACATTCCCAGCACCTTAGTGGCTTTCTGGCGTAGACACAGAGAACACTGTGTCCAACCCCAGGGTACACGTCCCCTTAGGGGAAAGGAAGTCAGCTGGGCTATGGAGAACACAGTTTCTTTCTCAGGAAGCAGCATTCTGAAGATGTCAGCCACTTCCCAGCCCTTCACAAGTGTCAGCACGGTCACTTGGCAGGGGAAGAGGCAGGGAAAGAACAAAGCAGCGGGCTTTCTATTTTATTTTTCACTCGGCAGCCAGAGGTCAAATGTGTATGCACTGATGCTGGGGTTCCTCCTCGATGACCAAAAGCTGGGAAGTGAAGAGCTGAAACGGGCACTTGCCAGGCGCCTCCTCCCTCCAGGCCTCGCCTTCAGGAGCTCATCTGCCAGGCCAGTGGCAGAGCCTACAGGAGCCCACCTGCCTCTTCCCTGCCTCTCCTCGCAGCCTTTGACACCAACAGCCAGCTCTGAAGCCAGGCAGGCCGCGAAGGGCGCCCTGTGCTGCCTCTCTCCAGCCTGGCTGTCCACAAGTGTAAAAAAGAAAGAAGAGGGTAGGGGGTTGCTCTTTGAGATGTTACTGATTTCTTTTTTCCATTTGTTAATAAAAGTATTCATAGTTGGGGGTGAGGCAAACTTTTCAATAAATAATTTCCCTTTTTCCATTCAACACACTTAAATGACTAAAAAGCTGTCAGAGCTCTGGCAAATACAAAGGTAATCAAAACAAAACAGCTGATACTTATGTGCTGAGCTTTATTCAGAACACTCCATGTATGTAAATTCAGTTAATCCTCGTGGCAGCCCATGCTATCCCCATTTTACAGATGAAGAAACTGAGGCTGGAGAGATTAAGCAACTTGTCCAAGGTCATTAAGGCATTGTCCCTCTCCTCAAGTTATTTAGAGTTTCACCTGTGCTAGAGGGGAGGGCATACATAGAAAACAGGGTAGTAAGAAAAAAACATGTGTATAAAATGCTTGCAACTTTCAGCCAAAGCTGAATGGGATCTTCACAGGAAGGAAAACCATATCCAGCTTATGGGTAAGACAGCAAGTAGCAGTCCACAGGAAGTGCCTCAAATAACTGCATTTATCCAACAAATTCACTTATTCAACAAATATTTACTGAATGCTAACTATGTGCTGAGGACTGTAATAATTTGAAATTGAATCAAGAAAGTGATCAATACATAGACATGAAAAGCCAGATTTAAAGTAAAATATATATATATCAAAGAGAAAGACATTGACAGGTGTGAGCAAGCTGCACGCATGGCCCTAACCACCTCGGACTGGGAAGGGGCCGAGGCGTGCTCGCCTTGCGCAGATCCACCTCTCCGCCTTCAGCAGCCCTGCTGCTCACCACTGTACCCTAGAGCCAACCACAGTGCCCATCAGAGAGCTAGGGCTCAAGAAGTCCTCATAGAATAAATTAGCACAATGCGGTGAGTGATGTGGAGATCTATATGGACAAATGCAGAGATGTCTAGAGCATGGCAATGTGCCACTCAGCTGTTCCCTGTGGGTCAGTGGGTGCTCCCAGCTGGCCAGCATGCTGGCCTGACACCAGAGGTCTAGTGTGAACAGGACCAATTCAGGCTTCGTTTCCCTCTGCTCCTGCAACTAGGAAAGTGTATGTGCATGCACGTGTGCATGGGTGTGGGACTAGAGTGCAATGAGTCCCTGCCCAGGAATCACCTGTTACCTGGGGGAAGAGCAGGCTCAAAGGAGGGCCCTCGATGAACACTGCGTTCTCTTTTCACCTCTGCAGGTGGTTCTTAGATATTTTTGCATCCAGGATTCTGCCATACCAACATTCCATTCATCCCCTCTTTCCACTGCTGTAAAAAAGCCTCAACTGAATTAATGAAGGCAGAAATGACCTGTTTTTGATGAGCCACGTCAAAGAAATGTGGGCAGCCTTGTTTAGATCGCATGAACAGAGACACTGTGATCAGCAGGAGGAACCCTGCCTAGGGCTCAGTCACCCAGCTTCCCGGCACTATCTAGTAAGTCAGCTGGGCATGCACACCAAATGCAGTAGGCGAGCTGGAACTTACAGCAATTTTTTCACACCAACAGAACATAATTCATCTGTTGTTCTAAGTATAGGATTTTCGTAGTGTATCTTTGATTGTGTACTGCATTTTTTAGATACACACATCTCACCAACTAAAATGAGTAATTCTCCAAGTTTACAGTTCTTAGTAATTTTTCCAACAGTGATCCACAGCCTAAGAGCAGGTTTTAGGTCAGCGAGGTTCTGGGAGCCTATACAAATGTGTATGAACGTTTATAGAAAATGTGTTCCTCTGATGACATCCCTAAGGGCATTGGATCTGAAGAGCTAAAGAACTTGTGCTTAGAATATAACCTGAGTTTAGCATCCTGCAGTGTTATAAAACTTTCCAAGGTAAAGGCTAAGGGGTTTCTTTTTAGGGTAATGAAAATGTTATAAAATTGATTGTGGTAATAGACAAACAACTCTGTAAATATACTAAAAGCCATGGGGTTGTATACCTTAAATGAATGATATGTGCATTTTACAAAGCTATTTAAAAAAAAAAACAAACTTTCCAGGAAGACTCCTGTTACTCTGCAATGAATTCTCCAAACTCACATGTTAATAAATAGAAGAGTACTTACTCTCTTGGTCATCAAAAAATACCTACTTGATTATCTGAAGACAACAATGACAATCGAATTCCCTTTCAACCCTACTCTTTCAGTAAGCAGGAAGCAACAAGATATCTGGATCTTCAGCCAGAAGCAGCCAGACTTAACACAAATTTGCTAGTCAGCAAGATCAGCTGGAGAGTAAATGGTCAATTTGCACACACTCTTCCCTTCCTAAAGTCCAAAGATTTATGCAAGGTAACTATTTGCCCCGCAGTCCTTAGTTAAAAGTTTCAAAGTGAAAACCATGAACCCCATCATCTCCTCTGAAAAGGAGTCACACCTTCATTTCCCCTTATCATGTGCATGTTAATCACGAAGAAGTCACTGACAAGCAAGTCTTCCAGTTTAAGGGGGGAAAAAGAATGAAAAAGCCTGCCACAACACCCCCACAACACCCCCAAACATCTAAGCACTTCTGAGTTCCAAAATGATGTTCGGGTCAGGTCTCCCATTTTCAGGATGTCCAAAGCTGGAACATGAAGGAACTTGATTTCACAGGCAGCCGCCAGAATCCTCCCGCAGCTTGAAAAGGAACCGCTACCTGCCTGCAATGGTTTGTCTAACTTGCCCCAGATGAAGAGATTCAGGCCCTCAATCAAACTCTGTATTTTGAACACTCTCAACACCACAATCCATACGGAAACTGTGTACACCAGGTGGTTGTTTCCATGATTCCCTTAGGGAGTGGAGCATATAACTATCTTTTCGATAAAATAAACTTCAGCCCCAGACCCTACATTTCCTCCTAGGAACCAGAGACAGCTTCTTATTTGTATTCCTGCCACAAGAAACCTTTCTAGTGTGATAATCCCCTCGAAAGAGATGATATAGGAAGATTAAGAATCAGGTTGCCAAAAATTATCTTCTTCAATAGGAAAAGATTACTTACAATCTCTAAATTACCAGTCTCTAAAAGCTTCCAACTCAGTCTTCTGACTGCACCCCTCACAGGTTTCAAGGACAAGTGAGGAAAAATACATAACCAAGCAGGAGATGACTGATTAGATTGCCAGAAGATAACCATTAGTATTTTATTATAATATGTGGAAGCGCTACAAGTTAATTACCACACTCTGTGTATTTGTCTATACAAACATCTTTTTAAAAACCCCACAAATCTTTACGTATTCAGTATACCTTGGAATTCTTAAAAACTCCCAAATAGCATCCTACAAAAAAGACCAGATAGATTCTGGTTTTGAGCACTGGGTTGCCTTAAAATGTCAGAATCAGAAGACAATGATGTCTTCTAATTTGGCAGCACATTTGAATAGGTACTCTGATAATATATGGATAAAGTTTTAAAGACTATTTTAAAAAGGACACAGATTAAGAAGCTGAAGCTCAACGTACCAAGTCATAAGAGGAACTTCAAAACCAGCTGTGCCGTGATGGGTAGATATTCCGGTTGACTCAAATGCACTCTGTATATGGAAGACTTCAGAGTCTGACAGGACGAAGGCTCCCTGAAAGCAGGAGCTGTCAAGTTCTCTACCATGGCTCCAGCATGTGCCAGGCACCTAGTAGGTAAGCACTCAATACCCTTTTGTTAAATGCATGAGTATTGTTGAATAAACAAACTGCAGGAATGCAGTTTCTAAAAGTCAAAGGTTCAAGGTGAGATCCATTTTCAGTAAAGATCTTAACATGTAATATTACTTCTATACAGATTTAATTGTTTTCTGTTATTCTTTAAATATCACTAAAATCATCTTTTGTTCATCAAGAACAAAATGCACCAAATGCGGAGAAAATGGGCCTGGATTCAGCTGAACCTCAGAGAAGAATATTTTAAAAGGAGGAAACTGAGATTAAGAGCCAACACGCCACAGCACACCGAGCAGCAAAACCCAGGTGTGCATAGTTGATAACGATGCTCTCCGAAACTCTCGGTGTCCTCTGGTTTCTATGTCAGCTACGTAAGCATTTTTTCAGTGTACTGACTTTATAAGTTTTCCTTTTCATATAGCCAAGAACTTAGACATTTCTCTTGTCTTCTCTCTTAGTCCTCCCAAACTTTCCCACAACCACCCTGTGTGGCTTTTTACTAGAATTCCTTTTATTTGGAAAATTCTTCCCTTTCCTCCCATCCCTAAATGCTAACTAGAAGTATTCTCTTCCTAAATACTGTCCTTTCTGATTTTATAAAAGCTTCATTTCCTTGTAGCAGAGGCCTGGTCTATATCCTGAAGCTAAATGCACTGTGCTCTGTAAAGGTGAAAAGAAAAATCATTCAAACCAGTCAGGCACAAAATCACCAACCGACTTGTACCCTTTCTGCCAGGTGTTCAACCCAACATGACTTTCTGATGGTGACCTTCTTGTTCCTTTCACCCTTCTGGCATCTCAGTTTTCCAATTAAAAAAAAAATGTTCCTCTCCAGTCCGTAAATCCCAAATCACATGTAAAATTTTCTGCTATAAATTCTGTTTCCCAAGGCTAAAACACCTTGATAAATGAAAGAAACTATGGACAGAAATTAGCTTATTTGCAATACTAATATTTTAATGTGCTTAACCTTTCGCGTATATGTTGCCAGGAAGTGAACAGCCAGAAGAAGGAAGGAAAGCACTTTACAAATACTCCATAGAGATTATTTCATGCCCTGGCTGGTGTGGCTCAGTGGATTGAGCGTGCTGGCCTGCCAGCGGTCTTGCTGTTTCGATTCCTAGTCAGGGCGCATGCCCAGGTTGTGAGTCAGGTCCATATTTGGGGGTGTACAAGAGGCAACCAGTGGACGTTTCATTCCCTCTCTTTCTCCCTCCCTTCTCTCTAAAAATAAATAAATAAGTAAATAAATAGTATTTCATTTGTGCATCGCAACAACCTTGAGAGGTAGGCAAGGCAGGCATTTATTAATCCATTTACCTATGACAAAACTAAACATCAAAAAGGTTAAGTGACTCCCACGACCAATGACACATGATCAGCAAGTGTCAGTCAAAACCCTTATCTATTAAACTCTTGCCTCTTCTGACTCAAAGGCTGTCTACTATATACTCTCTGTATGTCTCTTTCACACAGCCAAGGAGAAACTTCCCAGAGATTCGGCATTACAAAGGGAAGATGCCCCTCTGACTTCTGGGACACCATCTCCCTTTGGCTAACAAGCCAGAAAGCCATCTTCAATCTTCCTACAGAAAACAGTGTCTTTTTCTTCTGTATACCACCCCCAAAACTACCTCTTTCCAGAATAATTTCCAACAGTTCCTGTTTTAAAGGGACTCACTCAGAAGGCACTAATAGTCCAAAAACTTGGCATCAGCATATGATTATCTCAATAAAGTTCAGGGCTGATGCAACATTTCTGTCTCAGATTTTACAGTTAAAATGACAAGAACATAGAAGAGTCAAAAATTATGCAAGACAAGGCTACTTTTTTTTTTTTTACTCCAACACATCTGCCTCTATGGGTCTCCTGTGAGTCATTGTCTTTTGTGTTCAGTCACCATTATGGGAACTGCCATTCTCTCTACCCTCAGGCATTTTACTTTTTTCCTTAAAGAAAAGCTCTGCAACTGAAAAGGAATTCTATTATCTCTTTCTCCTCCTTGCCAAAGCACTGATCCCTTACTTTAGTGCCTTAGATACGATGTTGTCCCAATTTTCATCACTACCATTTTACACAGAGAAGCAAAGTAAGGTTGCAATTTATTTATTCATTCAACAAACACATATGAAATCTTATCAGATGCCAGAGATGAGGACTGAAAAATGAGTAAGAAGTATCCCTCCTCTCACAGCCTGGTGGGGAGGAGGGAATACTAAAGAAGTAATTACAGAATAAACTGGTCAGTGTTAAGGTAGAGGTGAGCACATGGCTTGGGGCAGTGGCCATCATGGAACGATTCCTGCAGGAAGTGATCTGTCAGCATTTATACGCATCTCTCTCTTTATTCTCATTACAAAAAACACCTAAAAGACCCAACCCCACTCGTTAAAAGGTTATTAGATTTACTTGCCAATAATCAAACAAAAATCTAATTTAATACCCAAATTTTTTCTTGACTCCTTGCCCCAAATGTCAACCCTTAACTCATAGTCCCTTAGCACAAATTACAGAGGGTTTAACATTCTGTCCTATATACTGCCTTCTCACAAATCCATAGAACAGGGTTAAAGATGCACACAATGAAATAAAATATACTTTCAAAAAATACAATCATTTTCCTAACTGGAAATGAACACTGAACAATCCAAGCCCTACAAAGCATGGCTGTCAGAAGAGGAAACTGAGGTTCAAAAAGTCCCACTTCAAGACAACAGAATAAAAGGTCTCTTTGAAGTCACCAGAACAGCTTGAACAAAAAGAGAAACAGAAGGCTATTGTGGGGACTTAGCCTCCAGATGATGCACCCCAAGCACACTGCAATGGTAAACAAACAAGCTTCTGAGCAGGAATCTCTTTGGTGACCTAACAAAACATTACAATTTAAGGAATCTCTCTCTTCCCATTCATTACTTCCCAGAGTCCCACTGCTGGCAGCTCCTGTTTTCTTGCCTAGTTCCTGGGTTTATAACTTGCAAATTATAATGTATGGTGTGCTTTTCCAAAAAAGGTACAGGCAAATGAAAACAACCATGGTTTTAAAGCCACATAAAAGACAGTGTATGTAACATAAATGAACTCTGCCTGTGTTTACTACGAGGACCTATTACTCCTTTATATTACTCCAGTGGATTTTAAACTCAAATGAACGCTACCACTGCCCACTAAATAGCAGGTTAGAGTCAGGAAGGAGCACATTCATACACCTGCCTCAGCAGGACTCCAGACTGCCTCCCCCAAAGGTGCCTCGGCCGAGCACTCGACCTGGAAATGGGGCTGCAGACCCCAGCCTCTTTCGTTCAGCTCACAAAACAAGCAGGCTCTGAAGTCCCATTTCAGTTTGGCCCGGCACACCCTCATCCCCACCACTTAAATCCCCGGGGAAAGGAGGCAAACTCAGCGGCCCCAAAGGGGAGAAGGCTGGCGGCGGGCATAAGGGTATGAGAGTGTCCTGAATGGTCAGTTTACTCGGCCGGCCCTAGGTGGGCCCAGGAGCCCAACACCACCCCCGACTCGCAGTGCTCTCCAGCGAACAGCCGAGCCCCTCCCGCTCTTTGGCCCCGGGAGCTGCGATCCCCACCGTCTAGCCTTCCAGACCAGAGCCTGGGCCCCGGGGGCCCAGACGTAGAGCCACCGCCATCCAAAACCCTCCTAGTCTGGGCCGTCCACCCTTTACCGGGTCCCCGCCCAGGCTTCCCTGCCCCGGCGCCCGCAGCCTCCCGCGGCCCCGGGCCGCCCCGCGCCGTCTGCCCGACCGGCGGGCCGCGCACCGTGTGGGACTGCAGGCTCTGGCTCGCCTCGATTGCTGCTGTCAGCGGCACCGTGTCGTCCAGGAGCACCTTGCCGGCCGGCGGCTTCTCCATGAAGGCCATCCCGGGACGCCAGTCCACCACCGCCTCGGGACCAGGGGCAGGAACCACAGGCGCCGACTCCCGCCGCCCTCCCGGCACCGCCGCCGCCGCCGCTGTCAACACGCGCCGCCCCACGCGCCGCAGCCACCCGCTTGACCCGCTGGGTCCTAACGCCGACCGTCCCACCGCCAACACTGTCATCACAGGCCGCCCTTCACGCCGTTGCCTCCCGCGGGGTCTTAACGCCAACCTTCCTCAGTCGGTGCTGCCCTGGACCCGCCCCTCCGAGGTCCTCGCAGCAGCGACTCACACCGGATACCCTTAGTATTGGCCATCTAACCTGAGGACACTTCACCCTAAGTCATCACGTCCAGAGACCCTCAAATCCGAAGACACAGTGTCCTCAGCCCTGTGACCCAGGTACCCTCATGCCCAAAGATCCCCAGGTTGAGCTTTTCACGTTAGGCCCTCAAAAGCTTTGACTGTCAGACTTGAAACCTTTACAACTGGACAATTGTAAATCAAACCTTTACAACCTTCCCACCCAATCCTTTCAGATCCAAGGACCCTAAGATCCCGGGGGGAGCCCTTCAGGGTGTAGACCCTCTGCCTGCACCCTGAAAGATCCAGAAACTTTCTAAAACAAGTCCTCCAAATTCAGGTTTTACTTGAACTTTTGCACCTCACTCTTCAAACCCCAAGAACCTAAGAGCTGGGCCTTCAGAATTAGACTTCACAGTCGGAGCCCTTGGACTACAGGACCCTCTAGGCCAAGCTCTGACTTAACTGGGAATCCTAAAAAATAGGCACTGGTCCAAGGACTCCCAGCCTCTACCTTCTCTTAGATCAGTCCACAAGGCTTTCAACCCTGAGAACCCTCAAACAAGATCCCTCAGACTTGAGGTCCTCAGTCTCACTGTACCAGTTCCAAGAACCTTAAACCCAGAGTCAGAGAACTTTATACCCAACTTCTTGGCTCCAAATTTGTCCCACAGTTAGCCTGAACCCAAGGCCACAATCCTGGCACTCCTTACAACCTCAACCCTACCTGCCCCCCCCCCCCCCGGCCCCACACACACATAGAGATCCCACCCACCCTGCTATCTCCCAGGGCAGCATCCCAGGATAAGTTAGACTTGGAATTAGACAACCAGGATCTTCAGGGTTCCGGCATTTACCAGCTGAGAGACCTTGAATGAGTTACTCAACCTCTTTGAGCCTAGCTCCCCATCTGTAAAACAAATAGACTTGTATGGAAAGTTTGGTATGAAGAATGCAGTAGGATCAGAAGGGGCTTGGCACATAATAAAACTCAAATGATATTACTTTCTTTCTTCCCTTCAGTTCACATAATGGAGGGATTCTAACTCTTAAATTTGTATCCCCTAAATTTCTACATTACAGACAACAAGAGAATAGTTTCTTGGTAACACCCCCAAAAATCTGACATCGCGGCAAATGCCTAGACAGTATCTAAAGGTCACCCTCTCCAGATCTCAAACTTAATGGGATTGTTGGACAACTCCAGGTGGCTACGGAGCCTTAACAGAGTGATGTCGGGCTAAGACCCAGTGGATAAAGATGTGAAGAGGAAAACATGGAACTTCTTGATTCAGTCCTAAAATAATCAGAGCTCTTCCTGCATTCTGTTTTTGTCCCAGTGTGGATTTTTTGTTTTTGTTTGTTTTTTTTTAGATTTTATTTACTTATCCTTAGAGGGAAAGGGAAGGAGAGAAGGAGAGAAATATCAATGTATGGTCGCCTCTCGTGCGTCAACCTCATCGTGTGTCTGCTGGGAACTGGCCTGCAATCCAGGCATGTGCCCTGACTGGGAATCAAACCATGATCCTCTGGTTCACAAGCTTGTGCTCAATCCACTGAGCTACACCAGCCAGGCTGTCCCAGTGTGTTTAAAAGCATCAGTCTATTGAAACAAAATCATTTATCATTTAGAGAGGATTCACTTAAAGAAATTTCATTTCTTTAAGGCCAATGGATTATTTCATTGCCAGAATCACAGACACCCAAATTCTGCTTTAATCATTTCTACTTTCATGTGGACTGACCATGACAAGGTTCTTCTTGCATGCTGCTGGTGGGAGAATAAATTGTCCAACCTTTCTGAAAGGCATTAATTCATTCAACATTTATTGAGTTCTTACATATAATAGGCCTGGTGCTGGGATTTGACAATATATATTAAAGGCTTTGAAAATGTTCTCACCCAGTAATTCTGCCTCTAGGAAAGTATCCTAAGGAAATAATCAGAGATTAGTGGAAATGTAGAACATGTGAAAGTGAGTATATCTAACACTAGGGAATTGGACAAACTGTAGTCAATCATAATTAGAATATTTTGCAATGATTAACCAAAATAATCAGATTATCAAAGAATATTTAATGTTGAGAAATGCTCTTGATATAATAGTAAATAAAAAAGAAACAATACATTTAACTTTTGAACGTCACAGATTTGAACTGCCAAGTTCCACTTTCCATGGATTTTTTTTCAATAAATATACAGTCGGCCTTCAGTATCGTACCGAGCTTTACCTTCACAGACTGAACCAACCATGGACCAAAACCAGTATTTTTAAAACATTTTATTTTTAGACAGAGAGGGAGGGAGAGAAACATCATTGTGTGGTTGCCTCTCAAGTACCCCCTACTGGAGACCTGGCCTGCAACCCAGACATGTGCCCGGACTGGGAATCCAACAGGCAACCCTTTGGTTTGCAGGCTGGCACTCAATCCACTGAACCACACCTGCCAGGGCCAAAAACAGTATTTTTAATCCATGGTTGGGAATCGCAGATACAGGGGTGGACTGTATGCACTGTTCCACACCATTTTATATAAGGCACTTGAGCATCTGCAAATTTGGGTATCCATGTGGGGTCCTGGAACCAATCCCCTTTGGATTCCAAGGGTTGACTGTAATTAAGTTTTAGGGGAGTCAAGAGTTATATGCGGATTTTTAACTCCATGAGAGTCAGTGTCTCTAATCCATGTTGCTCAAGAGTCAATTGTACATGCATCTGAATGATCCCAAGTTTTAAAAATATACTTATAGGAAAAACAACAGAAGAAAATACACCAAAATATTAACTTAGGGTGTCTAGGAAGTGGGATCATGATGCTTGCCATTTTTATGCTCTTCTGTGTTTTTCTAAAATATCTATAATGAAGATATTTTACTTGTATGATTAAGGGGGAAATATCATATGAATTGCAAAGGTCATAAAATAACCTTTGTCTAGTCTTCCTTACTAGGAAAAGGAAACTGAAAGTGAGAAACCAGATACTTGATGGAATGAAGCCAGAAACGAAAAACTCTCAATCTAGACTCTCCCTTTCCCTGGAAATTTTTGCCTGAAGTATGCCCCTCAGAATAAATACAGTGGTGAACCTTATAATTTCATTTTCACTTCCCAAAGCAGTGCTTGTCATTAATCCTCTGAGGACATTGGACTTAACTGGATTCCTAGATTCACTGGAGACCAGGCTGCAAACCCTGAGTACCTCAGCATCTGTTTGACTTTCAAATTTGCTTACACAGCATCTGCAGAAACCCTCCCCATGTAGAGCTGAGCTGAATCACATCAGTCTCTCGGCCTGGGCAAAACCAATGAGGCACGCAGTACCTTAGTTTTCGCCATGTACACTACCACTAAGGGCTATCAGGGAAAGAGACTTACATTCTTATATGTTGCCAAAGGTTAGATGGCCCAAAGGTTATGCAACAACTTGACATTTGGCCAGATTGGCTGAAGATGAGTTTTAGTGATAAAACTAGAACTGGCAACTGCTCCACAAATCAAATCATAGACACTTGTGGAAAACTCAGTGCTTCCTAAGCAGCACTACCTCCCAACTCAAAATGACTATTTCTTTAAATATTTATAATCTGGATAGAAAAATGAGAAAAAATTCAACTCAAATTTGGTCATTTTTATTTCCCTTATGTATGGATATTGTCCATCACATCACAGAAGAATGTTCCCAGGGTTTATAAAGTCATATGAACTGTGTTATTGCTGAGCGTAACCTAAAAAATGACTATGGGACTTCCTATTAATCCCATTCTATTTATGTAGTGTCAATATTAGTTTTGGGTTTTCTCCTGATTTTGAACTTAAAAGGTATTTTCTAGTTGATTTTGCTCCAACCTGAAATTTCACTGAAGATGGGAATTCTTATCTCTGTTTGTAATTCAAATGAAGACAAGCCAAGAACAAAGGAAGTAAGACATCTGGGACCCTGGAGATACTCATTTGCAGCCCAAAAGTAATTCCACAGTGCTCCCGTTCTGCTCAGATAGAGCCAGTTAATAAGTTATGCCAACATATGAGACAGGCTGAGCAGCACGGCTGCTCAGAGTGACAGTCAACCTCTGGTAGAGTACGCTTTAATATGAAAATTTAATAAATGTAATTTAATAGCAATTTTCTTTGGGAGTAAATTGGTCTCTGAATCATACTCTAAGAACATAAAAGAAAATTGCTAATAATTTAACGCAAAATGAAAACCTGTGGTTACCTAAGAGGTACTCGCGTGCACTTAGCACTCTGTTTCTCTAGACGAATACTTACGTCCACAAGACGAATGCGGGGTGTGGGGGGAGCTTTCTCCCTGTTGTTACTGAACATCTGCTGCTTGGAAAAACAAGTGGTATTTTACCAATCTAAAAATGTTTCTAGTAGAATATAAAAATCTGTTAAGCAATTTTCCAGTACATTAGGCTGAAATTGCTTAAGATGAGTGTATCTTCCTGTGATAACCAAACATTGCATAAATTGCAGTCTTATAATGCCCCTATGTGGAAATTGCTAGCACAGTTTGGCCTGCTATTTTAGTCAGTCATTGGTACTCCCTTCCACGTGAGTACAAATGTGACCTCATACAGTCGAGACCAACTCTATTACCTGGGAAAGGATTTCCTAATTTGAGGGTCACCCATGTTTTCATTAGAAGTCATTCTTTCTGGCAGCTCATAGGGAGAGTTCAAAATAGAAAAGGCAACCCATCAGTTCTCCATATAGCCACTTTTAACAGCTGATTTGAGAATCTTGGCTCCAAGTAAAAATAAGTCATTTACAGGAAAGCATCCCTAACTTCTTGCCTACTTGTCTCTTCCAACTTTTTACTAATTTACAGAGATCAAAGACCATGACACCTAGGGAGCATTAAAAAAAATGGAAATGACCTTGAGAAACTATTTGAATTTCACAGTATAAATCAGCTAAAAGCCAGTTCTGACACCCCACCCAACCCTACCATACTTGGCCTACACACTTTTCATCTTTAGAATAACCCATTCAGTAATTCTGCTCTGAAGACAAGTAATCACTGATTGTCAGCCTAAAGAAAGAGTAGGAAATAGGTATAGCTGGAAGCCATAAAGTAATTGTATATAGGAAAATGCTACTACTATAGCAGGGAATAAGATCTAGAACATTCTGAATACAAAAAAATTCTATAGAATGTTTCCAAATACATAATGCCACATGAGATACTACTATGGAAACTGATCGTGCCCTAGTAATGAGAACACGCAGGGCAATGGGAAAAAAGAAACGCTTTGGAGCCGGGAAGGCCTGTGTGAATGTCAGCTCTACTGCATACTAACTGTATGACCTTGGGCCAGACACATGCCATTAGTCTGTTTCCTCACCTATAAAATGGAACAACGTAAGATTAACTTTACAAAGTTGTTCAAAGAATTAATGTAGAAAATCGGCTCATTAGGTATTGAAAAAATGGTAGCTATTACTATCATTTCACACCCCATTTATGAATCCATACTTCAAGACTGCTTCTAAATCACAGAGAATGAGTTCTTAGAATTTGAATACAGCTTCAAGTCTCTATTTTGTGCAAGTTCCCATTTTTTCAGTGTTGTATCAATGTTCAACATGTGTAGTGTTTTACCTATTAGCAAACCTTCAGGTGGATCTGAGCCTGTGAATGCTGCCCATTCTGAAACTCATGAGAATGGCATCCATGCTTCTCAAGTTGACTTTGGTTACTTTCATCTTGGTCACAGACTAGAGTATGGTACAATATTAAACAGGTTTAAAATACTCGCTTTATGCACATCGCTGACCTCTAGTGACTAGAATCATTCTTTCAAGTAATCTATTTAATTGTTCCCTTAATGAACAAATATAAATGTAGTTACTAACCTACCAGCAGGAGGAAAGAACTTTTTCCAGGAAATGTGGGTTGATCCAACTAATTACACTTGGTTGTACCTTCCTGATCAAAGCATCTAGCTGTGGTCAGAGCCACCATCTAAAGCCACAGAGCTCAGGTGGACCACATCTATGTTCCATTACAAATTTTTGTCTTAAAAAAGGGGTTAGCTATGGTGGGGATGACTATTGAATACTAATGTATTGGGCACATTTTCTCTGCAATGCCCTTCAGCTCTTAAAAACAGGACCTCACAGAGTTCCTTATACTTTTTATTTATAATTTTATTTTTTACAATAAGCATATATTATTTATGTAAAGGGACAACCCACAATATTTTCAAGGATGGGAGAAAATAATATGGATTACTGAAATAGAAACTTTGCACTCAAGATTTATTCCAGGTTTAGAATGCCAAGAGACTGGTTGACATCCTAAAAGACTGGGCTGTTTGTTTACCTGTGGGCCAGTTAGCTACAAAGTCTGGAAAGTCTCTAACCTTCTTCATAGAGAGAAGGAACGACAGTTGTAGCTACCGTCCACAGGCTAGCCTTGTGCTTTGCTATGTGTATCTATCATCTTCAACAATCCTGTGTGGTATTATTACCCCCATCTTACAGATTAGACCAAGAGTTTACAAATCTGCACACAGACCTCTGAGAGCAGGAAAACCATCTGAAAGGCAAGTACCACTTAAAGGTTAAGCAAGATGCCATCTTGGTGTAAACAGCAACAAATTACAAAAAACTCTGACCCAGAAACTGAAGAACAGTATTCAAGAATATTTACTGGTAAAAAATAGGTGTTCAAATATGACCCAACATCTATTGTTGCCTTCAATAAAAATACTAGCTAGCTATAAACTCAGTGAGAAATTTATTCTATAGAGGTAATGTTAAGTTTATGTTATCCAAACGAAAATCTAAAAGTAGGTTTGAAATCCCAAAAGTAGAACCTTTAGCTAAATGATAACATTCCCAATATTTTTTCAATTTCACAAACCTAGACATGATAAATATACTTAAGTTTGTGGGAATCACAAGGCCAAATTATAAAACGGGCATGTGAACACCTTGCTGCCTGCTCCCCTCCCCATATACGAGATGCTGGATCTGCTGGCCATTCCTCGTCGAAGAACAGCAATCCATTTTCCTCAGAGTCTCTTCAGTAACAGTAACATCGATGCCTGAACTTGCATCTTTAAACACGTATTTCAGGATTTGGGAGCTTCTGGAACCATAACTTTAACCCAGCCTTCCATAACAGTCTTCTCACTTTCTCTTACAACACATGACACAGCAATAACAGCCATGAACTGTTTCAGCCTTTTCACTTCCGCTGAAGCTAAAACAACTTCTCCAACGTATAAAGGGGCTGGAAAGTTAATTTCCTGGGAAAGAAATACACAGCCTGGTCCTGGCATTTTAGTACCCAGGAGAGCTGAGATAAGTCCATTGATCAAAACTCCATGTACAATTGTCTTTCCAAACTTGGTGCATTTTGCAAAATCTTCATTTAAATGCAAAGGATTGACATCCCCCGTTAATTCTGAGAAGGCAACCACATCCCTCTGTGTGAAGGCCCTGCTGAGTTCAGCCCGGTCTCCAACTCTGATGTGCATATGCTGAGAGTGCTGCCTGCTTCCCACTGGTTGGTTCAGGCAGATTCTTCTCTGAAGCCTAACCCAACAAAGACGATGGCTGGAGATCACTGGCAACATCTTCAGCACCCTCAAATTCCATCAACAGGAGCTCTTGGCCTGCTTCAGTCTTAAAACATTGTACTGGCACCAAAAAGTACTTTTGAGAAGTGTTTCTGAAATTGAGGACTATTCAATCCAATACTAGTTCCCTACTATTACCAGATAATGCAAGGAGAAAGGGAGAGACCTGTAAGACAAAGAAAGATGTTGACACAGTATCAGGAGAAAATTGCACTGAAACACAGGGTAATGCAGAAACATGCCCAGTTTTATAGGATAAGCCAAGCTGCTGCAGTAGTATCTTAATGCACATCCTAAGAGGTAGCCTTAGATAAACAAGTGGTCATGATGAGCTCAGGAAGAGCATTCCAATACATAAGGCACTAGTCATTATGCAATAAAGGAAAAGTTAAGATTTTTCCACAAGCATTCCAAGTTTTATGCCAAAACTCCTCCCACGTAACCTAAAGTGCTTTGTCTAATGTTCCCGGAAGCAATGAAATTCTGGATTCCCCTCCCCATCCCCCTTAGCTAGATGATATTAACCAGACTAGATTTATACAAGCACAAAAATAGAACACATATTAAAAAGCAGTTTAATCAACTACTCAGCCTTGTTTGGAATATGTGAAGGAACAGTCTTTACCTGAATTACTTTGAAAGCACATTTCTTGCCTTTATAGGATCCTAAAAGAGTCAAAGAACTCCACAATTTGACAAGACCACTGCGGAAAAACCAAGAAAGCATTAAGGAAGATTTGTCCCTGCAACATCTCCCTAGTACTTTTCTTTGAAATAGTCCAGAAAACCTAATTTAAATGAGAAAAATTTAAAGCATAGGGTATCACAGGCAGAGAATTAAATGAACCCGAATTAGGAATGTTTCTAATATTTCTGAGTTTATAACCATCATTTGGGAAACACTAAAGTTATAAGTCACAAGTTTTGCTCTCTAGCGTCTAAGCTCCTGCTAAATGAATGTTCACACTCTCCCCAGTTTAAACTTCCAAAAGCTGCTCAGAGTTCACAATGACAAAGCTCTTCTTATTCACAGAAGAGAGCATTTTTGCTCTACTTCCCCATCTGTCTCTCATCCGTGTTATACTAGAAATGCTTTAGTGTCTCTCATACCTGCTACATATTCTCAGGATGGCTGACAAGGTCTTCTCTTCATAAGTTATGACATCCAAGGGTAAGGCGGCATCGACCTAGGTATAGAATAATGCTGTTATCATCATCAATCTTGGACTCTAATAACTATTCCTGTTAATTGCTTTTCTCCTCCAAAAAGGCAGTATTTTATTTAATAGGGCTAGAGTACTGCGCATGCTTATTTATAACTCCCTCCTGAAGGAATGTTCTTCCTGTAACTCTTCACATTGTTAACGCTTCTTTAAAAAAAAAAAAAAAAAAAGCTTTATTTATTTATTTAGAGAGAAACATCAAGTTGTTGTTCCACTTATTTATGTTGTTCCACTGGCTGATTCTTGCATGTATCCCGACTAGGGATTGAACCTGTAATTCTGGCACATCAGGATGATGCTCTAACCAGCTGAGCTCTGTGGCCAGGTCTGCTAATGCCTCTTTACCCTCTAAATCTTCATTTCGATTGTTTCTTCCCAGATCCTCAAGATTAAGCTCAATCATGTGCTACTGTCTCTCACATACAGGACCCTCATATTTCCTTTTCCATAATATTCATTATTCTTGCCATTAACTGTTCAACATGGTTGCCTACTACATCTAACCAAGACCATAAACCCATAAGACAGGGGCCATGTCTGTTTGCTTAATGGAAATAGGTTTTATACATGAAATAAAGAGGATGCACAGATTTTTTTCTTAAACTTATTTCTAATTATCTTATTTTATTGAATTTATTGGGAAGACAGTGTTAATAAAATTATATAGGTTTCGGGTATATGATTCTACAATACATTCTCTGTATATTGTATTGTATGTTAACCACCCCAGGCTTTTTCTTAAACTTCTGATTTCTTTTCTTTTTAAAGATTTATTTATTCATTTCTAGAGAGAAGATAAACAAGGGAGAAAAAGAGGGAGAGAAACATCAGTGTGTGCTTGTCTCTCGTGCACCTCCCACTGGGGACCAGGCATGTGCCCTGACCGGGAATGAGAGCGGCAGCCCTGTGGTTCACGGGCAGGCACTCAATCCACTGAGCCTCACCAGCCAGGGCATTGACTTCCAAACATTTGAGTCACAGGAGATTACAAAAAAATGTACAGGAAGGTCCTGTACATTTGCGTGTGTGTGTATGTATAGTGCTACGCAATTTTACCACATGGGTGGTTTCATGTAACCAGCACGATCACGACAAAGAACTGTACCACCACCAGCTCTCTCCTTCTACCCTTCAATAGCCGTACCCATTCCTCCTGCCAGCCTAACCCCCGCAACCACTGATGTTTCTCCAGATTATGTAATTATGTTATTTCAAGAAAATTACATAAATAAAATCACCCAGTATGTTACTGTTTGGGACTGGCTTCTTCACTTAGCATAATTCTCTGGGAATTTAGTCAAGTTGTTGCATTTATTAATAGTGTGCTCATTTTTACTACTGAGTATATTCCATGGTATGAATGTATTATAGTTTATTCATCCACTGAAGGACATCTCACTTATTTCTACTACAGGGCTCTTGCTAATAAAGCTTCTATGAACATGCATATACATATTTTTGTGTGAATGTTAAGTTTTAGTTTCTTAAAGATAAATGCTCAGGTATGCAATTGCTGGGTTGTATGGTAGGTACCCATTTAGTCTGTTTAAGATACTGCCACACTGTGTTCCAAAGGGGCTATACCATTTTACATTGCCAACACCAATGTATGAGTAATTCAGATTCTCCATATCCTCACCAGCATTTAGTATTATCACAGTTTTTTATTTTAGTCATTCTGTTAGGTATGTAATGATATCTTACTGTTTTTAATGTGCATTTCCCTAATGGCTAATGACGTTGAACAGCTTTTCACTCATGTACACCTTTGCCAACTGTACATCCTTTTGAGTAAAATGTCTTATTCATGTCTCTTAATTGTATCATTTGGTCTTTTCTTAATTGTACTGTTTGAGTTTTGAGATTTCTTCATACATTCTAGATATTATATATTAGTACTTTGTCAAGATATGTGGCTCGCAAATATTTTCCCTTAGTCTGTAATTTGTCTTTTCGTCCTCTTGACTGAGTCTTTTGTGAATTAAAAGTTTTTAATTTTGACTAGATGCTTAGCAGATTTTGATTTGATAGAATATATGAATCAAGAAATATCCCTGGCTGGTGTGGCTCAGTGGATTGAGTGCTAGCCTGTGAACCAACAGGTCTTTGGTTCAATTCCCAGTCAGGGCACATGGCTGGGTTGCAGGCCAGGTCCCCAGTAGGAGACTCATTGATGTTTCTCTCGCCCTTCCCTTCTTTCTAAAAATAAGTAAAAAACACAAATCTACAAAAAGAAAAATAAATATTTTCAGAAAAGCACCTTAGGTCTCTTTCAAAACTCCATTTTCAAGTGAATGCTAGACCAAGACTGCTGCTCAGAATGCTGGTGTGTGATAAGATAAAAAGCTGCATCAGAATGTAAATTAACAATATCGATAAGTGCACTGTTTGGTTCAGCTCAGTTTTGTTCATATAGAGACTTTCTCAGTAAAGGAAGTGAGATGCTGATTTACATTCTGCTGTGAGCCGCAGATCTTCAAAATGGGCAAAAAGACGGTCTGCAGGCTGTCAGCCTGAACCCCACTTTGAGTAGCACTGCACTAAAATAAATATTTGTCCAACAAATTCCTTGTTAAAAAAAAAGTATATTGAACACACCTACCAAAATTTTGCCATTTCTGCAAGTCGGCTGCTGAAATTTCAAATGTGGTTTTAAAGTTTTAAACTGTTTAGAAAAGTGTTCTTTCAGTACTTATCACAAAGATCTTCGGAGTGTTCAGTCTACCAAGTGATTCCGTACCTCCCCAAACAGGTCCTTCAGGGCTGAAAGCAGCAGCTGCTTGAACTGGGCAGCATTCAGTCCAACTGCACGATCTTGAAATTCTCTGTAAAAAACATTAGAAAGAAAAATATATTGCATTAAATTTTAGGCTATTTAGAGTCATACAAAATTATAATAAACAACAGAAATGAGGAGACTGAACTTACAGGCAGACTTTCATGTAGTGGTGCTCAGAGGGGTTTTTGTAAACCACTCTTTCGTATGTGGCAGCTGGGGCTGGCATCTTTTCCGAGGCTGATTACACCTTCGTTAAGAGTCAAGGGGGCTAGAAATTAATTAACAAGGTACACGCTGTTTTTTACTTTTTAAATGAGAATTTTGCCTATGTGATTTTTTTAAAGAACTAAGCACAGTAACATCCAATTTTGGTCAAACTAAAGTTACTCATGCAGACACAAAGGAAGTTTCTATATTTTATATGTCAACCTACTATATTCTCATTTAAATTCTAATACTATAATCCTACCAAATATTTTTCCTTATCAGGTACCCAGGTTTGTGCTAAGTGCTTCATATGCTTTAAGTCATGTCTTCAAAATGATCATATGAGGTAAAAAGCTATTGTTATTCCTGTTTTTTAAGAAGAGGATAACCAGGCTTGGCAAAAACAGGTAACTGCCCAAGGGCACACAGAAATTCCAACCTCTTCTGAGTGCCCTCAAGACCACTCTGGTAGGCTGCTTAATTTAAAAAGGTAAAAGTAAAATCTGGATCTGAAGACCCTCTTCTTGTTTACTGTCAGTCAACACAGAACATGAACAGGAGAGTAAGAGGTGGTAAGTAGTTCTGCTGTCCCCATCCATGCTGGATCTGCAAAATTTCTCAGTCTGGGGGCTAGGTCAACACAAGTCTGGCAGCCCTAGGAAAGATGGAGCTTGAACAGCAAGGGGTTTGAGGAGGAATTCCTGGAATGGGCACTCGGTGACACTTCTCACAGATCTGACACTCTCAAGAACCCAGAACATGCTGATCTCCCTGTAGAGACTCCCTGTCCCTGGCTCCACTCCTACCTCACTCTCCCTCTGGATAGATCCTATTCAGCCTTCACATTTTAGCTGAGTTCACCTCTCCCAAGAGGTTCACCTCATCAGGGAGGCCTTCTTTGACACCCTATTTTAAGTTAGGTTCCCTTGTTATACAATCTCTTAACACTGTCCATTTGCTTGGTACCTGGTTCCCCTACTAAAGCAACCAGGAAACTGAGGCCCAACCAAGGAAGGGGACTTATCAAAAGCCACAAAGCTATAGATCAGCATTTGCAAAAACCTCTGTGGATCAGGCCTAGTTCCAACCACTCCATGATGGCCACCAGAGCAAATCAGGCTCAAGGAGTTACATCCACCTATCCAGTAGACAAACAAGAATATTTACCATGTCTACAACAGAGCAGATATTTGACACTCACTGAACACATGATTGAATGAATGGCAGAAGTGTTAGGCCTATACGTTCAAGAGTATCTTTGGTTTTAGGACCACAGTAATAGTTACCTGGTGCTTCTTTCCCAGTCACTAGTCTCCCCTGACTAGAAAGGCAGGGAGAACAAAACCCTCAATTATTTAACTCATTGCCTGGAGCATGATGGGTATTTTTTAGGTGTTACTGACTGCCTCAATGGCATCAGCTACTTGATGAAGAGGGAATGAGATTGGGCTTGCGGCTTAGGGTGCCAATAACAGTGAAGACTAATGGAATATTCTAGAAATGGATAATAGTGATAGTTGCACAACAATTTCAGTGTACTTAATGCCAATGAACTGTACATTAAAAAAAAAAAAAAGGACTTCCAGCCAAGATGGAGGCATAGGTAGATACACTTTGCCTCCTCACACAACCAAAAGGACAACAAATTTAAAACCAAAAAATTACCGGAACTGCCACAAAATTGAACTGCCTGGAAGTCTGACAACCAAGGAGTTGAAGAAACATTTAGACTGTTAGGAGGGGCAGAGACAGGCAGCCTGGGCAGAGAGGAGGAGCAGCAAGGCAGCAGCTGGCGGATGGGCAGTCCCACCATTTGCGTGTGGATAAACCAGAAGGAACTGGGGAGTGAGACAGACTGCACAACCCAGGGTTCCAGCATGGGGAAATAAAGCCTCAAAACCTCTGGCTGTAAAAACCTTTGTGGGTTGTGGCAGTGGCAGAAACTCCCAGCCTCACAGGAGAGTTTGCTGGAGAGACCCACAGGGTACTGGAATGTACCCAAAACCACCCACAAGGGAATCAACACCAGAAGGGCCCAATTTGCTTATGTGTAGCAGGGAAAGTGATCAAAAGCCTGCCCAGAGCTGAGCAAGCGGAATTGCTCCCTCTCTGACCACGTCCCCACATTCAGCACCACAACACAAGTATAGCACAGCCCAGTGGGCTGCCCCGCCCTGGTGAATACCTAAGGCTCTGTCCCTTACTATGTAACAGGTGCACCAAGACAAAAAAATGTTGCCCAAGTGAAAGAACAGATCAAAGCTCCAAAAACAGAAGTACACGAGGAAGAGGTAGTCACCCTATCAGATGCAGAGTTAAAACCACTGGGAATCAGGATGCTCACAGAAATGGTTGAGTATGGTCACAAAACACAGGAAGAAGTAAAGGCTATGTAAAGTGAAATAAAGCAAAATATACAAGGAACTAACAGTGAAGGGAAGGAAACTGGTACTCAAACAATTTGGACCAGAAGGAAGAAACATTCAACCAGACCAGAATGAAGAAACAAGAATTCAAAAAAATGAGGAGAGGCTTAGGAACCTCCGGGGCAATTTTAAATGTTCCAGCTTCTGAATCATGTGCCAGAAGAGGGAGAAGAGGAGCAAAAAATTGAACTTACTTGAAAAAATAATGAAGGAGAACTTCCCCAATCTGGCAAAGGTAATAGACTTCCAGGAAGCTCAGAGAGTCCCAAAGAAGTGGGACCCAAGGAAGCACACACCAAGGCACATCATCATTACATTACCGAAGGTTAAAGATAAGGAGAGAATCTTAAAAGCAGCAAGAGAAAAGGAGACAGTTATCTACAAAGGAGTTCCCATAAGACTATCAGCTGATTTCTCAAAAGAAAACTTTCATGAAAGGTTAGAAAGAAGTATTCCAAGTCATGAAATCCAAAGACTTACAACCAAGATTACTGTATCTAGCAAAGCTATCATTTAGAATGGAAGGGCAGATAAAGTGCTTCCCAGATAAGCTCAGGTTAAAGGAGGTCATCATCACCAAGCCCTTATTATATGAAATGTTAAAGAAACTTATCAAAGAAAAAGATCAAAACTATGAACAGTAAAATGACAATTATCAACAGTTGTTGATAACGCACAACTATCAACAACGGAACCTAAGAAAACAAAAACAGAAACAAACTAAGCAAACAACAGGAACAGAATCATGGAAATAGAGATCTCATGGAGGGAGTGGGAGGGGTGAGAATTGGGGAAAAGGTACAGGGAATAAAAAGCATAAACGTTAGGTACAAAATAGACAGGGGGAAGTTAAGAACAGTATAGGAAATGGAGAAGCCAAAGAACTTATATGCACTACCCATGGACATGAACTAAGGTGAGGGAATGCTGTTGTGAGGGTGTGGTGAAGGGCTGAGGGGAATAAAGAGGAGAAAAAAGTGGGACAACTGTAACAACATAATCAATCAGATATATTTTTTTAAAAGCTAAGCTGTCACCTAGGGCTACACAGGCCTGAGCTCAGGGTCAAGGACAACACTGCCCTCTACAGGCTGTCCTGACACTAAAAAGGTTGACACAGGGGCAGCCCAAATTCACCAGGCTCACCACAAAAATGTTCGCTCTTCTATAGTCATTGCCATAACACCTTTGAAGTTAGCCTTTTTAATTGATATTCCTTTGCTCAAAATCTCGCAATTGTTCCTGATTCATTCAAAGTAAGCAACAGTTCCTCATGTCCTGCCATTTTCCCCTGCTCAATCCCTCCACCACACAGGCCTCCTAGCTCTTCTTCACATACCAGTTTCCCTCCTGCCTCCGAGCCCTGCTTCTAGCATTTCCAGGTTCTGGGAATACTCCTCCTCTAGGTAGCCACGTGGCTCACTCCCTAGCCCCCTTCATGAGTTTGCTCAAATCTCACCCTCGATTTGGCCCAGTGGCTATAAAATACGGCAACTCCCCCCACCCCATGCACCTGCCCTACTCTTTTCTTACAGCACTTCCCCCCTCTCCCCCCGCCCCGGGAGCATAACTATGTAATTCTTATTATTTGTGTTCCCCTCTCCATCCCCACAGAGTGTATACGTCACAAGAAACACAGAACAGTCTTTATCTATCTATATGTATGTATATGTATAATGTTTGAACTGAACTATTTTTTAAAGCACTCAGGTCACGCACAACTTTGTCCGATAAATGTCAGCTACAAATTTAGCTCCCACCTGACGCCGGACGCATGAGCTCTGCACTCGTGGTTCCGCTCAGCCCTCGCAACCGCTCCCCTCCGCTTCCGCGACCGCGGTGTCCCGAGACCCAAGCAGCTCCGCGGCTGGGCCTACCCAACAGCCTGCTGCGACCTCCGCCTCGCGCACGCGGCCCGGGTTACGCATCCAGCGTCCCCAGCGCGGCCGACAGAGCTCGCTCAAAAAAAAAAACAAAACAAAACAAAACAAAACAAAAAAAAACCTGTCGCTTTGCTGTGGTTTTCCGCCTACCAGCTCCACGCCGGACTATGCTCCCTGACTCTTGTTCACCGCAAGAACTCGCCAAGGCCAGGAGCTTCCCCAGGAGGCCCGAGCCTGGGCCCCAGAAACTCCGAGGGTGCTTATTTTTGGCTTCCGCCTGCCCCGCCTCCCGGATGCGCGACAGTTAGTCGCGGATATGACGTCCACGCGAGGCGTTCCGGGCTGGGGGCGGGAAATCTGGTCTGGGGCGGAGGCCTACGGACCACTTTGCGCTCTGGTGCCCAAGCACCAGAAAGCCGTGTGTAGAAATACCTGCATGCGGTACCGGACTCAGGGCATGTTTATTCGGTCTTCACAGCCATTCATTTATCCGTGCATGCATTCAGTCAGCAAGTTTATGTCTAGCATCTTTTCTGCTGAGTACATCTTATGTCACGCTCTCCTGAGGACAGGACTCGCTCCAGGTGCCTCTGTGAGTCTCAACACAGTAGGTATTCAGTTTGGGTTGACATAAAAAGACCCAGATGGTTCCATTTCCAAATGTAAGCCAAATTTTGTCTGTGCATGTATTTATTAAGTACTGTTACGTGCTAGGTACTGGCGCCTCATTGAAACCCAAGAAGATACAGCTTCTGTTCTCATGAAACATAGTGCTTGTATTTAAAAGTAACAGCTAACAGTCCCTGGCTAGTGTGGCTCAGTGTATTGAGTGCCGACCTGCAAACCAATAGGCTGCAGGTTTGATTCCTAGTCGGGGTACATGTCTGTGTTGCGGGGTGCCAGGTCCCCAGTTGGGAGCATGTGAGAGGCAACTGATGGCTGTATCTCTGGCATATGGATGTTTGTCTCTCTCTTTCTCCCTCCCTTTCCCTCTCTAAAATAAGAAAATCTTTAAAAACTAAAATTGTTAACAGCTAATATTTGTCAAGTGTGGGTTGAGTCAAGGCACTACACAAAAAAACTTTACATGTGTTATCTCATGGAACTCTGACACAATTCTAAGGTAGTTATAATCATCCCCATTTTACAGAGGTGGAAACTGAGGCCCCCAAAGCTAAGTTACTTGCCCAGAAATCACATAGTTATAGTGGTGGAGTGGGCCATCTGACTATAAGTGGTGCCCTCCACACTGTACCTTATTACCACCAATTGTGTGGTATTGTTAGGCAGGGTAGATAGCAAACCAAGGCAGAGGAGGGGAGGGAGACATGGCTCACTCATTCATTTAGCAGTTCTGAGCCTGGTGAGCAAAGATTGCCAAGGTGTTCAAAAATCACAAGAAAAACCACAATAGCATAGGAGGGGGTTGGGGGGCAGTGAAATTCTATATGTATCATTTCCACTATCTGGGAAAGAAAGCCTTTGAAGCTGTATATTAATCCCAAGGTCAAGGTGGAGGGGGAACCTAGAAGCTGGCTACAGGCATAAAACCCCAAAAATCCCAGTAGTCAGAGCACTCAGATTAGGTGGGTGCCCACTTGCAGCTTCATCCTGAAGTGTATTTCATAAATAAACTTACTATCTCATTTCCACTATATGTGTTGTCTCTTGCCTGAATTCTCTTGCGAGCAACATGAGAGCCAAGGAGAAGGAGTCCCCTACCTCGAGTCTCCCCAGTAACAGTATGAGTGAGGGTGTACATAGGAAGAACTTGGGGCTACCAGATCTTGAGTGTCAGCCCCATGAGGATGGAGCCTTGTCTGTGTTGGCTTACCAAGGCATTCCAGTGCTTGGCACTCAACACATATTTACCGAAAGCAGTAGTTCGTAAATGGTTGTGCTCATTTTGCCTGGGTTGGGGGCAAAGGGTTGCCTTGCACAGCTGAACCTGAGCCTGCTGTCTCCTTCTGTCTATTTCTTTTCTCAAAATCCCGCTGTCTACTGTTTACTGAAGCTTCAGTCCTTGGCTGTGGCCATGTTCTCCAGTCCTATAGCTTTGGCTTTGCTTCCCTTCCCTCAGAGGAGACAAGACTTGTTACAGATCTAAGGAGAGGTAGAGGAAATCAACAAAGACCCAGAGACTGGCATTTTCTTTCTCAAAAGAAAGGCAGCTTCCTTTTGGCAGCTTCTTGGGTTTTAGAAGCTGCCAAAATTTGCTGCAGGTCCACCCTTTGCCACTTACTCAGCTTCCTCATCTGCCACACAGAGAAGAGTAGCATCTCCCTCAGAGTGAGGAAAAAATAGTAAAGTATCTGGCACCCAGGAAACACTCTGGAATGGGAGAGAGTTCCTAAACCAGCTGCCTGGCAAACACAAATGGATTTTGCTAAAGTGAGGAGCATTCACAACTTTGAGGGGAGGGGAGGCAAGACAGAGGCCCAAGGAGAATGGCAGTCCCTTATGTCCACAGCCACAATTCTCCATGGAAATCGTATTCACTTATGTCAGTGGATTGTGAAGACAGGACAAAGGAAACGAAAATGATCAGAAGTTAAAACTTCTGCAGCTGTTGTTTCCATTTAGGGAGACCCACCAAGTGCTTGATAGTTTACTCATTATTTTCCTATTGGGTTGTTTGTTTGTTTCTGTAACGTGGCTCTAGTAGTGCATAGTTGTCTTTAACTTCATTCAAAACAATTTCATGAGATTGTATTATGACAGCCGTCATATCAGTGTGCATTTTTAAAAAAACCAAAATTGGTGAATTTTTCTGTAGCCATTTTTATATTAAAGATGGAAGAAAATATACATTTTCAGCATATGATGTTTTATTATTTCAAGAAAAATAAAGCACAACTGAAATGCAAAAAAAGATTCATGCAGTGTATGGAGCGGGTGCTGTGACTGATCCCAAGTGTCAAAAGTGATTTTCGAAATTTCATGCTGGAGATTTCTCACCAGACAATGATGTTCCACGGTTGGGTAGACCAGCTGAACTTGAGAGCAATCAAATCAAGACATCGAGAATAATCAATGTTATATCACACAGGAGATTGCCAACGTAGTCAAAATATCCAAATCAATAAAATTTTTGATGAAAATGAAAAATGTGTCTTTTATTTTATGGAAAAAACTAACCACATTTTGGTCAACCCAATTTCTACCCCGCAGTGTCACCATTGTCTTTCACAGATAAGGAAAAAGTAGCTCAAAGAGGATGTCGCTTGTCGAAGGTGGTGAGAGGCACCAGAGCCTAAAATGCTGCATTCCATCCCTCCGTGTGAATGCAGGACTGGGACCTCCTCTTTAATGAGATACTAAGTGGCTTTTCAGAGACAATAGACCAAGACCCCAAACCATGCAGATGGCACATGCACAGAAGAGAGAAATTTGACCTCCCTCTATACCTGGAATCAAAGTACCCCCCCACCCTTATTGATGCACACAGAACCAAAGGACCTGGACATAACTGGAACTTACACTGGAACCCTTTCAGAAGCCAAGGATCCATTGTTCAGCAAGATCCAGTATTCATGTCCCTTTACAATAAATGGCCAAGTTCCAAGTTTCTTCAGTTAAAACTTGCCCCACCAGTGCTTCAGCGTACATATTCCTCCCGACCCCTTAAAAACCCTTAAATTAGTCCAGTGAGCAAGATGGATTTGAGGCACTATTAGGTCTCCCATCTTCTCGGTTGGTATCTTCTTGATCAACAAAACTTTCCTTAGTCCAAACCCTGACATTTAGAGTTTTGGCCTTTCAAAGCATGAGGCAAAAGAATTTTGGTCTGGTAACACTTCAAGACAACCTTGAGCCTGGTTACCAAACAGGAAGCTTAGAAAGACAGGCAGTGCTTTGGAGCTCCTAGGAACCAAGCCTGAGATGGGGGTACTTTGTGGATGTTATTTTTGGCAGGCAGGGGTGGGGAGGGACAGACAGCTCTCACGTGAAATACATAAGGGAGAAGGGAAGCAGGATGGGGCAGAGGAAGGAGCTAAGCAAGATGCAGGTTCAGCTGACATCTAGCTTAGCTTGAACCCATGGGAGCCCTGGAGCGTAAGTGACTGGAGAAAACTTTCAGTCTCAGAGGTTAAGGGGCCGAGTCTTCATACTCACCTAGTCAATCATTGACTGCCAGCTCCAGTGGGTGCCAGATTTAGCAAGAAAAAAATAAATACAGGTTGCCCAATTAAATTTGAGTTTCAGATAAACAATAAATAGGATATCCTTATACTGAAAAAGCATGTGTTTCCCTGAACTTAAATTTAGCTGAGTATCTTGTATTTTATCTGGTAACCCTAAGAGGTAAGAGGGAGAGAATGAGGCATAGCATCTCCAGTCATCTGAGGTTCTCTGGGAAGGGGAACATCTGTGAGCCTTCTGCAGCCAACACTCTTAGCAGATGGGGGGAGTGGGTGGGTGCAGCACTCACTGAAGGGGACCTGGGAAGGACGGCAGCTCCCACTATAGGGACAGGGACTCTGAGGGCAGCTCACCGGCTAATGGTAAAACCAAACAACCCCCCCCCCAAAAAAAAAAAAACCTAGAAGTTAAGTCCAAACCATGCCCCTCAGCCAGGGGAGCAGCCATGGCCCCTGGCCTCCCCCGTGAGGACACTTTCATTCCTGCAGAGTCGTCCCCCACTGGTGCTGGAGCCGGAGCCAGGGTATTTACCTCCCCTGCATTTCTGAAATGTATTGAAATAATGGAGCAGCCTTTCTTTAGAAACCTCTCTCTTTAAAAGGCCCCAGAACAGAGAATTTGGTGAGGGGATAACCACCTGTCCGTAGGCAGCCTGGTTCTGGAGGGCCAAAGATCCTTTCTTAAACTTCAGAGATCCTTGCCTTAGGAAATCCGTGGTCCACACCCCAACACCCCCAATTTCTTTGGAGGACCCTGAATCCTCCTTACGGGAATTTGGGGTATCTGTGGGTTCTGGCCTACAAGAGCCCCCAAGTAGAGAGGTAGGGAAAAGAGTAAGCAAGGAGTGGAATGGGAAACAGTAATGTCCAGTATGATCCAATTTATGTTAAAAAAAAAAAACCCAAACCAACCATTTATTTGATGTGTGTTTGTGTGCACAAGAAGGTGTCCCCATGGACTGCTGGGGGAAGGTGGGACTGTTTGGAGTAGAGAGGAGATGCTCACATTTTTTCAGCATTCATTTTAATTTCTTTTAAAGTGACAGGGCCTCGTTTTTATCATAGTTGAATAAAAAGCAGGACTTGTCCCTTATGGTCACAAGAGGGAGCTGTTTACCACATCCATCTGCACACCTCTCCTACATTGGAGACCAGACTCTTCCTCAAGATGTCTCCTCAGTGGACAGAAAGGGGAAAGTAACCTCACAGAGTGATCTGGTCATAAATTCCTAACTGGGCGGGTCATGCTGGAGAGTCATGCCCCAAGCATATCACTTTTTTAGTGAAAGGTATGCATCTAGGTTAACACATCTTTGAAATGCCAGAAGTAATACTCCTCAAAGACATCACCACCCTCGAGAGAGCACCTACTCTTAACCATCCTGTAATTGGATCCCCCCACCCTTGCTTTCTCCCAGCTCCATGTTATTTTCTTATGTTCCTTCCTTAATTCCAAATGCATAAAATAAACCGCAAACTGCTATTCGGGGGAGCATTTGACATCTTGCTTTCCAACAATTCTTATCACGTTTGGTTCAGATAAACTCTTATAAAAATTCTCTACAGATTTGGGTGTTTCTTACATCAGTGCCTCCCAGGCAGAAGAGAGGGAGCAGGGAGAACAAGTTTCCCCTCCTTTATCTGCACACCTGAAATCCAAGAAAAATCTGGAAACCAAATTTTTCTTCATCTGGTGCCAGTGCTTAATCTGAACTGAGGAAAAGCTTTTTATAGCTTTTGTCCCATATACTGTGGATATTCATACAGTACACAGAGGAAATATGAATACTGTCTAAGAAAGAAATAACAGGACAAAATGGAGTCACTTTTGCTAAGCCACGTCACCAAAGCAAAACTTAATAACTAACCAAATTGCAGTTTCAGCTTCTCTCCCAGGAGTGGGGTTTTAAACAAACCAGTCCGTAATTTCCCGATCAATACTACTGAAGTAATCTGCCTGATAACCTTCCCCACAACCCTACACCTTTCCCTAAGGAAAGGCATTCTTGATGGAAGTAATCCACTCTTTTACCTTCTTAGTCCCACCCTCTTTCTTGCCCATTAAAACTTTCCATACTGTACAACTCGTCGCAGCACCTCTTCAGGTCCTAGAAGGGCTGCTGCCCAGTTCATGAGTTGCTTAATAAAGCTGATGATTCAGCCCTGGCTGGTGTAGCTCAGTGGATTGAGCGCGGGCCTGCGAACCAGACAATCGCGGTTCAATTCCCAGTCAGGGCACATGCCAGGGTTGCAGGCAGGTTCCCTGCAGGCCAGTTCCCAGCAGGGGACGCACAAAAGGCAACCATACATTGATGTTTCTCTCCCTCTCTCCTTCCCTTCCCCTCTAAAGATAAATAAATAAAATCTTAAAAAAAAAAAAGCTGATGATTAAATCCTCACATTTACTCAGTTGAATTTTTGTTCTTTAACAATACATTTGATCCCGTAAGGTGGTCCCAGACCCTACTGGTGGCCTCATGTTAATATATGACGTACATACCATAATGCCTTTCTAAAGTCAGAAAATTTCTGAATTGGGAGTCACATCTGGCTCTGTGAGATGTGGTAAGAGGTTGTAGACCTATCCTCCCATTAACAGTTGCCCTTCTGCAAGTTACCCACCCCCCACAGCCAGCTTGGACCTCGGGCATTGGGACTGTCATCTTAGTACCACTTTCTGCCCCTAAGAACCCTTTCTTCTCCTGTCCCCTGCAGAGCTTGGCAGCCTCTTAGATGTGCCTTAAAGTTCCTAGTCATTGCTTTTAGGGTTTAGGGACCAAAGATCCAGAAACTAATGAAGGAAAGGTTTCTCTAGGGACCAAGGGACAGGAGCTGTCCTGTTGCTGAAAGGAGCCACCAGCTGTCCTCTCCCTCCACGGTCATGCAAGATCCTCACCCCATCACAGGCACAGGCAACCCCAGGCCTATGTCTGGTCATTTCCAGCCCAGAGAGCGGCATCCCTTGCCCCCACAGCACCGGGGGCACCAGGGCCACCGGGACAGCAGCCCCAGCACTCCCTCCCCCTGGCCCTGCTCATGGCCAGCAGTTTGAAGACATCTCCACAGCCCTACATGTGATCACTCCCACTCCTCCTGTTAACGCCTCTACTCTTTTACTCCTTTCAGGGAATGAAGGGGTCACGTGAACATCAACTAACTTGTGGGGCAGTGGGAGGGGGAGAGAGAGGTGGATGGTGAGAAAAAACAGGCTGTAGGGTTAAAGGATGATATTGGAAAATTTAAAAGATAAAGGATCAGAAGAGTCACACTTCCCACTGTTAGGGGACAGTGTGTCTGTGTGTGCCTGTGTGCATCAGTGATAGAGACAGACAGATGGATATGAGACAGATATGGGTGATGAAACAGAGATGGGGGAGGGGTGGGGAAGAGGCGAGAGACAGAGGCGGAGACACATGGAGACAGACTAAGAGTTCAAGAGAAATGTACCCAAACCTGGCCAAACAGTATTTCAGCAAACATTTCTGAAACAGACCCAAGGAATTGCTACTTTTAATAAAAAACTTTTCTAACTAGTATAGGAAATCCCTCAAAGCAAAAGGCTTATTATACCTGTGGATGTTAAAATCTGCATCCATCATTTTCTTTGTTTTTATTTTATATTTTTAAATATATTTTATTGATTATGGTATTACAGCTGTCTCAATTTCCCCCTCTTTGTCCCCCTCCACCTGGCACCCCTCATTTCTTCTGGCAATCCCCCCCCTTGGTTCATGTCCATGTGTCATGCATATAAGTTCTTTGGCTCCTCCATTTCCTTTACTGTTCTTAACATCCCCATCTATTCTGTACCTACCAATTTGTGCTTCTAAATCCCTGCACTTTCCCCGCCATTCTCCCTCTTCCCCCTCCCAACTGATAACCCTCCAAATGATCTCCATATCTATGATTCTGTTTCTGTTCTGTTTGTTTGCTTAGTTTGGTTTTTATTTTTTTAATTTTTTAAAAAGATATTATTATTATTTTTTTTTTAGAAAGGGGAAGGGAGGGGGAAAGAAGAGAGAAACATCAATGCATGGTTGCCTCTTATGCGCTCCCTACCTGCTCTGCAACCCAAGCATGTACCCTGACTGGGGATTGAACCAGCAACCCTTTGATTCCCAGGCTGGCACTCAACTACTGAGCCACACCAGCCAGGATGCCTAGTTTGTTTTTCAGATTCAGTTGTTGATAGTTGTGAATTTATTGCCATTTTGATTGATGTTCATAGTTTTGACCTCCTTTTTTTTTCTTAAATAAGTCCCTTTAACATTTTATATAATAATGGCTTAGTGATGATGAACTCCTTTAGTTTTACCTTGTCTGGAAAGCAGTTTATCTGCTTTTTAATTTTCAATGATAACTTTGCTGGATAGAGTAATTTTGGTTGTAGGTCCTTGCTTTTCATCACTTTAAATACTCCTTGCCAATCCCTCCAATCCTTCAAAAGAAACAAAGTTTCTTTTGAGAAATCAGCTGAGCATCTTATGGGAAATCTTTTGTAGGTAACTAAATGTTTTTCTCTTGCTGTTTTTAAGGTTCGCTCTTTACCTTTAACCTTTGACATTTTAATTATGATCTGTCTTGGTGGGGTCCTATTTGTGTCCATCTTGTTTGGGACTCTCCATGCTTTCTGGACTTGAATCTCTACTTCCCTCACCAGATTAAGGAAGTTTTCTTCCACTATTGTTTCAAATAAGTTTTCATTTTCTTGCTCTTTCTCTTCTCCTTCTGCCACCTGTATGATTTGGATGTTTGTACATGTGAAGTTGTCCCATAGGCTCCTTAGCCTAGCCTTGCTTTTTGGATTCTTTTTGTTCCTTGCTGTTCTGATTGAATGTTTTTTTCTTCCTTATGTTCTAAATCATTGATTTGATTCTTGGTTACACTTGGCTACTGTTGACTCCCTGTACATTTTTCTTTATTTCACTTAGTATAATCTTCATTTGTGCCTCAGTCCTTTTTATACTGTTGGAGTACCCAGTGAGTTCCTTGAACATCTTGATAACCAGTGTTTTGAATGCTACATCTGATAGATTGCTTACCTCCATTTTGTTGAGTTCTTTTTTCTTATTTTGGACTTCTGTTCTTTCATTTGGGCCATATTTCTTTGTTTCCTCATTTTGGCAGCCTCCCTATGTTTGTTTCTATGTACCAGGTAGAGCTGCTTTGACTCCCTGTCATAGTAGCATGACCTATTGAAGAAAAGCACATGGGTAACTTGGATGGGGGGAGCCTTCAGTAATCACCAGGGCAGGACAACCTGTGTGAACCAAGTTGATGCGAGTCTTCAATATGGTCACCACTCTGTGGCTCTGTATGGGGAGGGCTCAGAAAGGGGACAATGCCACTGCCTGGCCTCTGGAGTTTTGTCTGGGAGGAAGCCGAATCCCACAACTCACTCTGATGCCAGACCCTTTAGTTTCTCCCTGTATGCCACTGGTGCCCTTCTAGCTGCTGCCCTGGTGCTACAGCCCAGAGAAAGTGAATCTGTGTAAGTCTGTTGTGGGCCCCTTAAAAGGAGACTCCCGAGAATCCCATAGTTTCTTCTGCTGCCTCAACCCCAATTGGTCTTTATGGACAGAAGTTATGGGGACTTGTCTTCCTGGCACTGGAACCCTAGTCTGGGAGTTGTGATGTGGGGCTGGGATCCTTTGCTGCCAAGGCATCCCTCCTGCTTTTTATCCACCGCACATGGGTGTGGGACTGCCGGATCTGTGTCTCCATGTCTCTGCCCCTCCTACCCATCTAGATGAATGTTTCTTCTTTAATTCCTTAGTTGTCAGACTTCCATACAGCTTGATTTTCTGACAATTCTGGGTGACAGTTGTTTTGCAGTTTAGTTGTAATTTTTGCTGTGGTTGTGGGAGGAGGTGAGCCGTGTTTACCTGGGCCTCCATTTTGATGGAAGTGCACCCATCATTTTAGAATGATGTTAATTAATTAACCAACCTGTGATTGTCCTGAGATCAATACCCAGGAATTAGAAACTACCTAAGGGAGCCTACATTCAGCATTTATGTTTAATTAAAATCTGAAGATTGTCTGAAGGCAGTGGGAAAGCCCCTGGCTGGTAAGAAGTGCAGTGCCTTGACCTCCCCCTCAAAGGCACAGCTGCACTGATCCTAGGCATCTATGAGCAGGGCCACATCTCCTGACTGCTTTTCAATTCTGACCCCTGGGGCAACCAGAACTGCAGAAACTTCTCTCCAGAAAACCAAACACTGATGACCATTTCCAGAGAATGGGGGAAAGATGAGGGTACTGGCTGGTGAATGAGCCCTTCCAGGGAGGGCGTGACACCCATCCCGGTTGTTATAAAGGCTGGACTGAGGAGGGAAGGCTGTTCCTTGTAGGACCCTTAGAAGGATGATGCTGGAATCCAGCTGAGCTTGTTTTCTGCCAACAGGAGGCTGGGCAATGGGAAGGCCTTAGCTATTTGCTGAACGAACAACTGAGTCACCATCCTTAGCAAGGGCCTAAGGTGTGGCCTCAGTGACCTGTGGCTGAACCTGCCACAGACTAGCCTTGTCCAGATAAGCCAAAAGGGACCCAGACTGTTGTGGACCACTCTGCCTGGTTCCAGGAGTTGTAACTACCACCCATGGTTAATGATGAGCTAGCAACCTCTGGAATGAAAGCTGCAGGAGACAAGGCTTGTCATTGGTAGCAAATGCTGCCTCAGTTTCCTCCCTGCCCCCAAAGCATGGTCGGAAGTCCTTGATGGGTAAGGCCCCTCAGAGGAGGGGCAACCAAGGCCAGACACAATCACTTGGGAGGCCATCAAGGAAGGACTTTGGGGGGGGAGCTGCAACAAAGAGCAATGGACTCTCAACTCAGGCTTTGAGATAACCCAAGTCCCCATGTTCTCTGGGAGAAGCGCTTCCTGTCTCCAATCCACTTAAGCCTGATTACCTGATGGAGAAGGGTGCAGCTCCTCGCCTTGCTAGAGCATGTCCTGGGGGAAAATCTGGCATCACAAAGACTTCCTGATAAACCTGTGAAATCTGCTCTGCTAAGAGTGCTTTCATTCCTATATTAGGGGTTCGAGCAGGAAACTCTAAAACTCTGTTCCTGACAGTGACTCAGACTAAGCCCTCAGATTTCTTTCAAATGTTATCTACTGTTTGATCCTTGCCACCCTGTATTCCTGTGTATTACAACCCAATAAAAGCCCCTGGAGGAAGGGGCTCGAGGCCTTTTTCCTCTGAAAAACTGGCCATCTTCAGGCCTTTTTCCTCGGAGAAACTGGCCACTTCTCCTCCCCAAACAGATTGTGTCTTGGTAGTGTGTTGCGGACCGCTTTGCCTGGTTTTAGGAATCATAACTCTACCCCCCATGGCTGAGGATGAGCTAGTGACCTCTGGAATGCCAGCCACAGGAGACAAAGCTTGTCTCTGGTAGCAAATGCTGCCTCAGTTTCCTCCCTGCCCCCAAGGCTTGGTCGGAAGTCCTTGACAGGTAAGACCCCTCAGAGGAGGGGCAACCTAGGCCAGACTCCATCACTTGGGAGGCCATCATGGAAGGACTCGGGGGCTGTGACAAAGAGGAAGTGATGGACTCTTGCCCCCCCCCCCCCCCCGGCTTTGACAAAGCCCGAGTCCCCACGTCCTCTGGGAGAAGCACTTCCTGTCTCTAATCCCCTGAAGCCTGAACACCCCCTGTCTCTAATTCCTTTAAGCCTGATGAGGAGGGGTGCAGCTCCTTGCCTTGCTAGAGCATGTCCTGAGGGAAAATCTGGCATCACAAAGACTTCCTGATAAACCTGTGAAATCTGCTCTGCTAAGTGTGCTTTCATTCATATGATAAGGGTTCAAGCAGGAAATGAGTATGTCTCCCAAAGTTTCTGCAAAACCCCCTTTCCTGACAGACACTGACTCAGACTAAGCCCTCAGACTTCTTTGAAATGTTATCTACTGTTTGATCCTTGCTGCCCTGTATTCCTGTGTATTACAACCCAATAAAAGCCTCTGGGGGAAAAAGCTCAACCCCTTTTTCCCCTTGAGAAACTGGCCACTGCTCAAGGCCTTTTTCCTCTGGGAAACTGGCCACCTTTCCTCCCCAAGCAGATCATATCATGTCTCAGTCATGTTTACTTTCATCCGTGGCACACGGGGGGACTTTCTAGGAAAGTCACCCCCACACCAGATCCCACTGGGAATTGGGGCAGAGAGCTCTCATGTGAACCAGTGAAAGCACTGTTTTTGCAAGTCACCTTCAATCCTAAACCAAGAGTCTTCACTCTACTTGTTACCTGTGTGACCTTGGGCAAGACGCTTTACCTTGGGGAGGAGAGGTCTAAGCCTCAGTTTCCTTGGCACAGGTCATATGAACCTCTCAGGTCTGTGTGAGAGTTTGATAAGGTGCTACAAGGAAAACGCTTAGACTAGTGTCTCCAAGCCTGGCCTGACGTACATTACAATCTCCCAGTACTTTCTGGAAGTCTCCTTTGGACAAATCAAAAAGGTTCCCTGGGCTGAATAGCAAGCAGCTCAGGATCACCAGCAAATGAGCCACGGGGAGGGACAAGAAAGGATGGGGTCTGCAACAGGACACAGCCCCCGCCTCTTCTTCCACCACCAGAAAGCATTGTTTGGAAGTCTGAGGAGACCATGTAAGAGTCATTTGTGACAAACCCATGAAGCAGGTTTACAAAGTTCTCTCTTGGCCCTTGCAATTCTGGCCCCACTGTTCTAGGAAGAACCCAAAGCAGAAAAGCATGGCTCCCCCATGTGCCCCACTCTCCCCTTTTGTGATTGTGAAGGGCCTGCTGGTATAGCCAGCTGGTTGCCTGCACGCCACACCATGCTGGGCCCTGTGGTGTGTGCCTTTCATGACAGTCTCAGAAAGGAGAGAGGGATTGTTCATCACCAGAAACTTCTGAAATAACAGTGGAAAGCCCCAGGAATCAATCGCAAGCGGGCTCCTAGCCCGACTGACTGGAGTCTGCCTATGGGTGTGAAGGATGGATCCTCTGGGCAGGTGTTGAAGAGACAGGGGGGCAGGCAGTGGTTGGGACTCAATTTGCCATTAGTCCAGGCTTCTTGTCCAGGGCAGAGTTAACACCAGGCATGACTGATGCAGGAGACACAGCAGTCTGACGGGGCTGCCCTTGTGTGTAAGTTTGTCTTCTATTTGAGCCCTTGACTATTTCCACCTTGCAGGGCTTCTGATCTGAGGTTCTGATCCAGGTCTGGGCCTCTTCGATGACCCTGAGGAAACCATCTCTTACCACCTAGACCCATCAAGACCAACCCCCTCTCCCGGAACCTTCCTCTGCTCAGAACTTTTGGTGAAGATGGGAGATTGGAACAAGTAGCATGCCTATCTACTTGCTTTTCTAGTTCACTGATTTTCTCTCTCATCGGTACTATTTCCTATTTCTTTTTTTTTAGGTTTTGATTTACTATTTCTTTTCTAACTTCTTAAAATGGAAGCTTGAATTACTGATTTTTCAGCCTTTCTTCTTATAGAGGCCTGTGAAACTCCCTCTGCGCACTGCATTAGCTGCGTCCCACAAGTCTGATACATCATATTTTCATATCTTGTTTGTAATATATTTCACTTAAAAATATTTTTAGAGAGAGGAAGCGGGTAGAGAGAGGGGGGCAACATAGATTTGTTGGTTCGCTTATTTGTACATTCACTGGGTGATTCTTGTGTAAATATGTGCTCTGACGGGGAGCTGAACCCACAACCCTGACGTATCAGGATAACACTCTAACCCATTAAGCTACCCAGCCAGGACCTCACTCTTTTCTGATAAATTAAAATATTCGGACCAAGTCCTGAATTCCAATTTAAACTTAAGTTCATCTTGCTTTATTTCCAGAATTACTTGGCTGGAGAGATTATCTGTAAAATGACTTGGAAGAGTCAACCTCCTGGGATTTTTGGATTCCTAAATGCAACAGAAGAGGGTCAAAAGGAAAATTTTGATGACTCTTGCCTCTGTTTTTGATATACTCTTTCAATTACATAAAAAAATTTAAAAATGGTTTCTTAAAATGAACCTAGTAAATCATTCAAGGAATTATCCAGTGCCTGTAGAGTAAGCCTTACTTTAAAACACACTTAACGCAAATTCACAGAAAATCCACCCATGTTGCACAAAATGAAGAGCTTAGAAATAGCAACTCTCTGCATGTTGTTGATCTAGGCTTAGGACACTTATTTCATGTCACTGTGGTCATTTACAGTTGTTTAGACTTCTTTTCAATCACATTACTGTCCACATAATTCACAGAATTCATTAACCAAACAGTATGCTACACCCCAGGGTTTTCAGAAACACAGCAACTTGGAAAAGAGTTGTGCTTGTGTGTCTGATTACTTAGAACTCAAGTGCTTGAGTTCTAAGTCTGATTACTTAGAACTCACATCTGATTACTTACTTAGAACATTACTGCTTCATTAGTCCTATTTATAAAATCACACTGTTCCCAGGAAACCCACCCTGCCAGGTGTTCTTCACTGAGTTCCCTCATGGTACACCTGACATGTGGGTGCTGACTAAAGCCCCCATGTGTCAGTATGTTCTCTGCTGCTCCCAGGGCTGGCCAAGGTGGAGCAATATATACGTGTGTAAGTATTTTCTGCAGCTTGCCATTTTCCAACCTGGTCTTGCAGTGAATGGACTGCGTCTCTATGTAAAACTTAAGATATAAACGAGAGGCTCAGGGAATAGGGACTAATGTCCCTACAACAGCCACTGACCATGCAGGAAAGAACATCTGAAGTAACAGAAATACCTCATGTTTCAGGGTGTAAGAAATGTTTTAAAGAAAATGATGTCCTGGGTGATTATGGTTTAAGGTGGCAGCTTTGTGACATGAATTTGAAGACTTCTTGGTAGATCTGAAGGCTAGCTTTTCTTATTTTGTCTCACATGAGTTCCTTTTTTGTGAAAAACACCTTGGAGATTTTTTGTGGCCCCCAAAGCTCTGTGGATCTGACTGGAGACAGGGGACCCGCTTCCTTGGGATGCCGGTGCTCTGAACCCCCCTGGGGCAGAATCCCTGAGAAGTGGTGGCTGCATCAGATTTGGGAGGTGGGAGCAGATGTGGTGTGCGGATTGCAGGCTGCAGTCCAGGCCTCAGTCTAGCTTCTTGTTGTTTTCTAGATTGTGCACAGAAGTTAAAAAGTCGACGATGAGCTTGGCTGTCTTCCTGGGTTTCTCCACCACAACTGAGTGCCCACAGTTTTCCAGAAGTTCTACCTGGCAGTTGGCGATCGACTTGGCCAACGTGTCTGCCCCAGACACATTGACCACCTGTAAGACAAGAAAGGAAACCATGGAAAAGATTCAGATACCTGGGCGCACTCAGTGGACAGAATTCCTACTGAGACCTGGTTTTTAGGATCAAGTCACTTAAGTGTTAGGGCTCTGGCTCTCTGAGAGAAGTGATGGCATGTCTCGTGGGTTTTTTTTTATAATTAAGATTTTATTTATTTATTTGTTTTTAGAGAGAGGGGAAGGGAGGGAAAAAGAGAGAGAGAAACATCAATGTGTGGTTGCCTCTCACGTGGTCCCCACTGGGGACCTGGCCTGCAACTCAGGCATGTGCCCTAACCAGGAATCGAACCGGCAACCCTTTGGTTCACAGCCCGTGCTCAGTCCACTGAGCTACACTAGCCAGGCATGTCTCATGTTTTATATTGCAACTGAATGGCAGCAGTTGGGATGCTACCAGCATTACTGAAGTAGAAAAGTACAGGCCCTGCCTGTGAGGAGGTTCTGGCCTGGTAGGGAAGACAGAGAGGTCATCAGACAAAACAGTGTGATGTCACAAGGGTTCTGATGGGGAAGGGTCCGGAAAGCTGAGGGAGCAGAGAGGAGTAGAATTCATGGAAGAGGGTGGGAGATCCGTGAATGGGTTATAGTGGCAGGTGCACTATAAGATGCTGGAGGCAGATCCTGCCTGTCCTGGTCCCTACTGCATCCCCAGGGTCTAATACAGTGTCAGGCACATACTAGGTGCTCAGTAAATATCTGTTAGTTGACTTAAATGTATAGGCAGTCAGCTGGCGGGTTCGTCTTACCCACTCATTCTCTGTGCACTCTGGGTATCTTGTAGCAGGCACTGTGCTGGCAGGGAGAAGGGACATAAAGAGAAATACTTTGTTTATCTCCCCCAGGTTATCCCCCTCTGGTGGACTGAATATAGATTTCCACACGCGTGTGCAGAAATCCTCTCAGGAAGGTCTGCCAGGTTCAGTTGTGTGCCAGTGGACCGCCGAAGCCAGGGGGCGTCCTTCACAAAGACGACAGTGCACACAGCTCCCCTGCGGGTGTGCAGTACCGCGGCCGGCCTACAGGGGTCCAAAGAAGAGGGAGCCTGAACTCCGCCTGGCTGGAGGTGAGCCTGTGACACCAAATGTTGATGACAGAGTAGGAAAAAGCCAGCTTGGGTAGCAAAAGGCCATGAAATAAAGGACCCTGAAGCCTCCGCCCTCAGGATGGTCCAGAGAACACATAAGGATCTGATTATATTTACAGCAAGCCCATGGAATGTTAGGCTCTTTTCCCAGAGTCCCAGAGGCAATTCTGGACCTTGGACAGAAACCAGCTATCAGAGGCAAAGGCTGTGAATAATAAGTAACTCCTTTTATTTCTGATAACTGGAGAAAGATCACCTGCATGTATGAGATAAGGCGAAACTAGGTTTATAGTTGTGAATACATGAAAGTTTATTCTTGCATTTTTATTACTGTATTATTTTCCATATGAACAACTGTAAACCTACTTTTGCCCCACCCTATATGTTGTCTGACTTCAGCCTCACAATCACCCCAGTAGTAGAAGAGAAACCTATGATTTAGAGCAGCCAAGTGACTTGCTCAAGGTCACAGGCTAATAGAGGGCAAAGGCAGGGCTGCACTCCAGACTTCGAGACTCCAAAGCCAGTGATCTAGTTTCTGCAGTGTCTCTGCAGGGTGCTGGGTTCTCAGCTCTCTCTCCTTGTTGGTGCCTGAGAAACAAAAATTATCTTGGGGATTTTTACAATGAAGAAAGGCCTTCATTGTTCTGCCTCTGATTTCTGATTGAATGACTCCCACTGGCCCAGCCTGAGTCCTACTTCTCAGGGGCATACAAAGCTTCTTTGAGCATCTTGGCTGCTGCATCCAGGAGCACGTGAGCACCCCTCCTCTCCCCACACCCTCACTCTGCACTGTGCAGCCGGGCCACACCTGGCTGGTTTGGGGCAGCTGCAGTCTGGATGCCGTCACTGCTCCCTCTCCCGCACCCGCACCCGCACCCGCACCCGCACCCGCGGCGGGCGGCAGGCTAGGGCCTGGCTTCTCCTCCAGGCCTCCTCTCCACTCCCCCACAGTCACAAGCCTTGGTGGCTACAGCCTGACATCCTGCCTGTGCTTTCACCAGCAGACACAGTTGGTATGTGCCACCACCCCGGCAGGGCTCACAATGGTGGCTTTCACGTGGGGACCTTAGAGAAACTGTCTCAATGGGGACAGCTTTTCTATAATATCCTTCCCTCATAATATTCAACGGCAAAGACTCCAGGATATTCTCTAACATCCACTGTAATTCTGTCTGCCTGTGGGCCTTTTCTCACTGCCTCGTCTTGCATTAAACTTGAGAATAACTTTATAAACAAGCCAAAAAAGGAGCTTCTGGCCCTGGCTGGGTGGCTCATTTGGTTTGAGCATCAGCCTGATACAAAGGCTGCAGGTTCAGTCCCTGGTTAGGGCACGTACAAGAAACAACCAATAAATACGTAAGTAAATGGAACAAGAAATCGATGTTTCCCTCTCTCTAAAATCAATCAATAAAATTTTTTAAAAGAAGGAGAAAAGGAGCTTTTGGATATAAATGTGTATTTCTTTGGAGGGTTTATTATAGATTGACTGTGTCTTCCCCAAATTCATATGTTACAGTTCTAACTACTGGTACTTCAAAATGTGACTTTGTGTGGAAGCAGGATCACTGAAGATGTGATTAGTTAAGATGAGGTCATACTGTAACAGAGTGGGTCTCTAACCAGTAAAACTGGCCTCCTCACAAAAAGGGGGCATTTAAACACAGAGACACAGAGGAGCAGGGGGATGCCATTTGAAGATGAAGGCATGGCACCCAGGGTGAGGCACCTGTTAGCCAAGGGACAACAAAGATTGCCAGCAAACCATCATGCACTAGGGGCGAGACATGGAACATACTCCCCTTCCCAGCTCCCAGAAGGACCAACCTGCTGACCGACACCTTCATTTCAGACTTCTAGCCCCAGGACTAAGAGACAATCAATTTCTGTTGTTCAAGCCACCCAGTGTGTGTGGTACTTTGTTACGCAGCCCTTGCAAAGGAACATAAAGCCATCTGACAAAACATGCTCTTTGACCCAGTGATTCTACGTCTAGAGATTTGCCCTTCAGGTATGTTTTCACGTTCCACAAACACACGCATGATGGTGCTCAACGAGCTACTGTTTAATAGCAAAAAGCTGTGCTCGCTTCGGCAGCACATATACTAAAAACTGGAATGATACAGAGATGAGCATGGTCCCTGCACAAGGATGACATGCAAATTCATGAAGCATTCCATATTTTTTAAAAAATAGCAAAAAGTTGGAAATGACCTGATTGTCAGAAGGGCACTAATTAAAAACATGATGGCAGAACCACACGACGGAATACTATACAGATCTTAAAAAGAAGAAGGATGTAAAACATTGTTTTGGGCAAGAATCACTCATGGGTGGTAAATCTAGAGGGAATGTTTGAGGAGGAGCAGTCTCTCTATCTGCACGGTCTCAGAGTGTCGTCCCGCAGCCTGCTGATTGGGTGCAAGGGGAGAAACAGTAACCCTACAATGAAGAAACCAGGCAACACCCTGCTGTGTGTCTGAGGATCTAACCTTTGTGACTCTCATATTTTAGCCTCGGAATATAATATAACCTGACGTTAATCATGCGGTAGGAGCAAACAAACTTAAATTGAGGAACATTTCATAAAATAACGGGCCTTTAATTTTAAATACCTCAGCATCATGAATGCTGTTTTTAACAGATCAGTTTTGTAATTAGGGTTTTCCAAAGAAATTTAGGCCCTGGCTGGTGTAGCTCAGTGGATTGAGCATGGGCTGTGAACCAAAGGGTCGCCAGTTTGATTCCCAGTCGGGGCACATGCCTGGGTTGCAGGCCAGTTCCCAGCAGGGGACACACGAGGGGAAACCATACATTGACATTTCTCTCCCTCTCTCCTTCCCTTTCCCTTTCTCTAAAAATAAATAAATAAATAAAATCTTTTTAAAGAAATTTAGAACTTCATTTTGTGAGAATAAAGCCCATTTGTGAGATCAAACACAGAGCAGAGGTAGCCTTAGAGCTGGGGAACAGCTTTGATTTTTGGCAGAATTTGTGAGTCCATGGCTTTCTGATCAACCTTGCGTTGCTCTGTAATCTTGTATTTCTCTTTCTCGGTGTTGAAGATTTCCCCATCCTGGTATCTCAGTTTGTGCAGCTGCTTCTTCTTGAAGTAAACATCAGTGAGATTCTTGGGGATTTTCACACCACTGATACCAATTTTGGTGGGGGTGGTGATGACAAATTTCTGGCGTATTCTACGCCAAGGAACTCAATGAAGGGTCAGAGGTCCAATCGCAAGTAGCAGGCCACTGCTCAGCTGCTTCAGGAAAGCCACCCCCTTGCCTGTGTGGCCCCAGTGCGAGTGATCAGAATGGTCCCGGGAGTGACTCGGGCCCACAGTTTTCTCACATGCTGGCCGAGGGGTTTCTTGCCATGGCTTAACAGCTCTTGAGGTACATCTTCAGTAGGGTAGCATTTAGACATTTTGCGAAGTTTAACCACTCGGGTACCACCATTCTTGTCACTACAAATTGGTTCAGTGATAGCAGCCATAACTTTCTCCTTCTTCTTCCTTTCAATCCTGGATTTAGCTGTGGAATACTTCCTCTTGCACAAGGCCTTTCAGGAATACATTGCTGACCAGGAATACCTGCCGCATCTTCTGACTAGGACAGGGTTTGGGCTGCAGTGGGGCTTCCCCTTCTTAGGTATCTTGGCTTTCAGGTTCCCCTTCTTAGCCTTGCCACCCACACCAGCCTTCTTGGCTTTAGATTTCTTCTCCTTAGTATCTGGCTTCTCAGTTTTTGCACCAGCCATATTGCAAAGTGGGAAAAAGAACTGAAGTGCTGGCTTCCGGTCTATAAACAAACATGGAGAGCTGCAGGTTTTGTTAAAAAGAAAAAGTTCACTGGACTCCGCCATGCCATTGGTTTGCATGTGGTCTATGGATGTGCTGGCACCACTATAGCAGAGTTGGGTAGTTGTGACGGACCATATGCCTGCACAGTCAAAGATTCTACTGTCTGGCCCTTCACAGAAAATGTTTGCCAACCCCTACCTTAGAAAACTTAAAAAGCTCATATACACAGGACAGTAAGTGTTGCCTCAAGGAAATGAAAATAGGGATGTGGGATTTTCATTTTAAACCTTTTTGTAGTCTCTAAAGTTCTCTATACCATGTGACTGTATGGTTTTGATAAAAATAATTTATAAAAACGATTTACAATTGCCTTTCATTCTAAAAGACCAATGTCGTTGCTCTCGACTCACTGAACGATGCTGCCATATTACACTGGCACCTGACCGGGGTGTATCCCACCTCTTCCCGGTATTGGAAACCAGCCAGCCAGGCTGACCGGCCACACAGCCACCTGCTTGTCCTCAGATGCTGGAATAACTGGCACAGGGGCCCCAGGGACACACTACATACCTGGTCTTGCTTCCCCCAGATGACCTGCATTGGGACCTTGATCTTGTCCATGTTCTCATGGAGGGAGTATCTCGACTTCTCACTGATGAGTTCCAAAAACACTTTTTAGAAAAAGAAAACAAAGTAAGCAAATGCCAGGCTGTGTCTGTGGGCACCCCTGTACAGCACAGGGCAGTCATCGAGTTTCAGCCTCCACTTCTCTTCAGGGGATCGAGAAAGCAGACTCAGAACATTAGAAATAAAAGCCAGCCACCCACAAAGCCTCACTTGTCACAGCTCAAAGCTTAAGGCAGGGCTACTCACGCTTTCGATAGAAGCTGTTATGAGGGATGCGGACATCAACAAGGCCTTGCAGAATCTAAGGAGAAATAATCCAAAGTTAGAAGGCAAGAGAAGATTCATTTCTTCAGGCTTCTCACGGCTCTGGGGCAATGAAGAAAATAAAAGTCTAGATATTCATGGTATTGCCAACATTTTCAAGGCCTTGTTCTCCGAATTCCCATGATATAGTATAATATTAACTAACTGCTCAATAATATCGAAATGTGGAATAAGGTCTATTAAAAATTAAACTGTTGGGGATAATGAGCCTCTTAAACAAAAAAGAAATAAACTATTCGGAATGTGGGAAGGATTCCAACGTCCCTTGCTTATTTTTTGACACTGTCTTTTCCATCCCTGCTGAGGTCTATGAAAGCTACAGCAATGGACAGGCCAGATCTCTTGAACCCAGATCCTGACCCACAGCAGGCTATGGCAGAAAGAACACAGCCCTCCTCTTCCTCCTGCTTCAGGGCTCTTGAGGTAGGGTCCAGGGTTCACATTATCAGCCAGCACTGTTCCCATTTCCCTGGGAATGGTTGGAACCTCTTAAAGGCACTCAGAAGTCCAGTGCATGGATTAAAGTGGGGAAAATCAGCCATAACTGATTTGGACCAAACCAACCCTCTGGAGCAGGACTAGAATCTAACCAGTATTAGAACTGGAAGTCCAGAGGTGAGACCAATGGCAAGCTGCCCAACACACTGTGCTCAGCATCAGACATTTTCTTTGTTTTATCTATTCTGTACCCATGCATCATATCCATCTTGCATCCATCCATCCTTTCCTCACCTCTGCTCCACCCACCTATCCATCCATCCTTCCCACATCTCTGAATCATATATGCATACGTTTACCCATGTATCCATCTACCTGCATCTACCAATCCACCTAATCTCCATCCCTGCATCCTCCAGGCATCCTCCTATCCAGCCACCAAGCATTCAGCCCATCATCTATCATGCATCCTAAATCACCTATGCATGAAAATACATCAATTCATGCATCCGCCTATCCTGCATGTACCCACACATCTATTCCCCATTCCTGCATTATCCAGGCATCCTTGAAGCCATTGATCCATCCAATCCATACCTAACACCTACTGCATGCAAGTACTATGCCAAAGGCTGGGGATGAACAGGCAGTTAAGACAAAGTCCCTGATCTTACAGAGCTCAGAGTAGAAGATATAAACAGACAGACAGACAATCATAACACAACGTGACACAGTGGGCTGGGTGCTTGGGTGCGCCTTTTCTTCTAAAAGGGAAAGACTTTGGAGCTGCCATTTCTTTTCTCCTGGTATTTTCATATCCCTGACAACTCAAAACTTGGAATTTTTTAAACACCCAAATCCCCCCCCCCCTTCCCCTCTAATATAAATAATAATATAAAAAAAAAAAAACACTGTTTGTCCACTCTATTCTGGGAAGAGATAGGTGCTGGGAGGAAATCAGCGCAGCTTCACAACTAAAAAGGATGTCAAGGATAAAACATACCACAGAATCAGGTCCTCGGAGCTTCTCAGAGACAGGATACACCTGTTAACTGAGCTATGTTCACAACCTCTGAATAGAGCCCATTCTTTCGCCTCCTAGCAGGACTTACCGCACCCTGAGGCAGGGTCCAGCTCCCACAACAGAGATGATTTGCTGTTAAGAAGCCTCGGCCATGGATTATCCTCTCTTGGTTTTCTACTCTTTCCCAAGATGACCTCATGCAGACCCAGGTCCTTTAATATAATCATTGGCTGGTGGCTCAAAATGTCTAGCTCTGGACCAGACTTCCCTCGGCAATACTTGTATATCCAACTGCCTGCTTGACACCAGCACTTGGAGGCCTCACAGGCAACTCGACCTTAACACACCCCGAATGAAGCCTTTAGCTTGTCCCCCAAACTCACACTCCCTCTCCTCTTCCTATTCAGAAAATGCTGTGTTTATCCAACCCAAGCACCAGAAGTACCTGTGACTCCTCACCTTCCCTCATCCTCCACCTCCAGTTTGCCACTAAGTCCTCTCTGTTCTTCCTCCCGAAGCATTTCAGATCTCCTGGCTCCACTTTACCACCATCATCTTTGCATGCAGCCATTGTCTTTAAGCCACAAGGACACCCTACTGGGTTTCCCTGCTTCTGTCTGTACTCCCCCACAGTCCTTCAGGGGTTCTCCTACTGTACTTAGAAAACCCCGACTCCTCCCCATAACCCATAAGGCCCTCCATGATCTAGCCCAGTGGCTCTCAAAGTGGATCTTGGGAAGCTGTGAGGTCAAACTATTTTCATAATACTAAATGTTACTTGCCTTTTTCGCTTTCATTCACTCAAAAGCATATTGTTTTTCAGAGCCTACATAACAAGGGGTAATGTGACTCTGTTTTAAGTTTTTCTGAGTTTTAATTTCTAATATGATAAATGGATCCATAGTTATAATTGTCACAAACAAAAGCTCTTTGGGGTTTTCAATAATTTTTGAGAGTATAAAGTAGTTCTGAGATTAAAATAAATCGAGACCCTTTGATTTAGTCCATACCTCCCTTCCAAAGTCATCCATCCCATTCTCTCCCTTGTACTCTAGGCTCCAACTGACCTGGGATCCTTCTAGTGTCTGACCTTGCCTACGTTTTTTTCACTTCTGAACATGCTGTTCCCTCAATGAGGATTCTTAAATCTTCCTCTGACTCCCTGTTTTTATCCACTGCACCAGCTTCATTTCCCCTAGAGAATGTATTATAACTTGTAATAATTTGTTTACTTTTTAATTATTTGCCTCCCACTAGCCTGTGTCCACCCAGGGACACTTCTGTGTTATTTATTTACCGCTGCGGCCAGCACGGTGCCCAATGTGTCGCAGACACCGCACAGACACAGGAGGATGGATAAAGAGATAAGCACAAGGGAAGGGGTGCGTGAAGGAAGCTGGTGCTGGCCCCCTCAGCCTCTGGCAGAAAGCAGGCATTTTGCTGCTCAGATCACAGTACCTGCTTGGGCACCTTGAAGCGGACGTAGGAGCAGAGCTGGAGCAATTCACTCATCTCTTCTGGGGTGGTTGGGATCAGAGGAATCTTCTCTGCAGAGGCCAAGTCCTGCATTTCTTTGAGCCCTTGTATGAACTGATTATCACTTGAGTACTTCAGGCCTGTGGGGTTCAAACATACACTGCTTGGCAATCCATCCACCCTCTTAACAACCCCCATTTTGTCGAGGGAAATTCTAGTATCAGCCAAGAGCCAATATATTTCAGGTGTCTGGGGTTTTTTTTATACCAGATTCCCTTTTGTTTATTTTATTTTTAGATTTTATTTATTTATTTATTTCTCTTTAGAGGGGAAGGAGAGAGGGAGAGAAACATCAATGTGTGGTTGCCTTTCATGCATCCCCTGCTGGGAACTGGCCTGCAGGGAACCTGCCTGCAACCTGGACATGTGCCCTGACTGGGAATCAAACCATGATCCTCTGGTTCGCAGGCCTGTGCTCAATCCACTGAGCTAAACCAGCCAGGGCTCCAGATTCCCTTTTAAATGGTAATGCCGTCCTTGCTCAAAGTTCAAAACCACACTCTGAGGTGAAACACAGAAAAATCCTTCAAGATATTTTAGGGACTGGTGCCTCAAGCTGTGGTCCAAGGACCCGCAGCACTGGGAGCAGATAGGAAACACAGACTCTCGCCCACCCCAAGCTCCCGACTCAGACTCTGCACTCTAAGAGCTGTCAGGAGACTTAACTGTATGATAGTTTAAGAAGCATCAGTCTGGGAGATGACGTGCCTGAGCCCCTTTCACAGCTGTGTCACTGAGGGCAGGTCTCACAAAATGCATGATGGTAGAAAACAGAATTTAAGGGACCGACTACTCCCCTTGGCCAGGACTCACTTAGTAATCTCTCTCTCTCTCTTTTTAAACCTTTATTTAGAAAGAGCGGGAGAGAGGAAGAAAGAGAGGGAGAGAAACATCAGTGTGAGAAACATTGATCTCTGACTGGGGCCCAAACCTGCAAACCAGTTATGTGCCTTGACCAGGAATCGAACTGGCGACCCTTCGTTTCAGAGAATGAAGCCCAACCAACTGAGGCATACTAATCAGGGCAGTAATCTCTCATTTGAGATTAATATACAAAACATGGTGAGAGCAAGTCTGATTCTGAGCCACCCCCTGCAGTGGCTGCCCTCCACACAGTCTCCCTCCAGGACAGCGTCAGGCAATGGCTGACACCGAAAAGCTCTGAGAGATGGACCGTTGTTTCCTGCACCCTGGAGCGTGACGCGCCACAGTTCACACAAGCTGGTGCATACACAGGAGGGCAAAACCGATTTCACTTCCAACAGTGAGCAGATTTCCAGGTGTATAACTTAGCTGAAGAACTAGATTTTAGAAAGGCAATGGTCTCAATTCTAGGCTACAGAAATCCACACATTATACATCTCCTGTCTTCAGTAACACCTTCAAATCTAACACGGGAATATAATGTGGCCTGCACAAGGCCAGATGGGCAGATTACATGATTTATTTCCTTCTGTCTTAAAAATAATCCTCGATTACATGTCATGTGGTATCCTGCACTGGACCCTCAAACAGAAAAAGGACATTAATGGAAAAACTAATGAAATCCAAGGAAAGCCTGGAGTTTAGTTCATAGTGACGTACCGGTGCTGGTTTCTCAGTTGTGACAAGTTCACTGTGGTCATGTGAGCTGTTAACAATGGGGAACCTGGATGAAGGGCAGGTGGAACTCTGTACTACCTTTATAACATTTCTGCAAGTGTAAACTTTTTTCAAAGTAAAAAAAGTTTACCTTTCCATTTTCACATACAAAGAATTTTAAATTTCCAATTGAAACTCAGGCGTAAAACTCTTTGAACAAATGAACATATACTCAAAAAAGCCAGTTAGCTCTGACCTTTCATAAGTGATTTAAAATCTAATAACCTTCCATAGGGGATGTTTCTCCAATTCTCAAACTTTATTACTAAAAGACCAAATGATTTCAGACATGGTGCTTGGGAAGAGGAGAAGAGAAAATCCATTGGGAGCTTGACTTCAATTTCAATGTCCTTAACAGACCTGAAAACTATTTACTTTCAGAGTAACCAAAAGATTTTAAGGGCCAGTTTAGCTGTGTTTTAGTGGAAGGTACACATGTTCAACTTAAAGCTGGGTTCTAGTTGGTAAAGCAGACAGTGGACATGAATCACACAAAGGAGGGAGTAAACACAGAAGGACTTCCAGAAAAGTCACAGCTTGGGTTCTACAGCTGGACAGCCTAGGATCGGTACCTATTCTGGCTCAGGCACTAAAGTAATTTCTTTGTACCTCAACGTTCCTACTAATAATATGTTGATCTGGATATAATTACATATGTAAAAAATCACTGAGATAGTACATTTAAAATTTATGTAAGTCAAACTCCAATGAGGTACCAAAGAGAAAGGAAGCAAGAGAAGGAAAAAAGAAAAAATTAAGATTTTCTCTCTAATATATTATACATCCAAGTTTAAAAATTTATGTAAAAAATGAATTTTAAAAATCTAACTTCAGATCATGATTCCTGGGGACATGTTATACTTCAAGTTGACATGTATACAAATGAGAACAGAGAAACAAAAGTTTGCTGATTTTTTAAAAAAAGACCTTGTAATGAATAAAGGTCTTTGAATTTTCAGCCAAAAAGAAGAGAGGCATAATAATAGCCTCTTTACCTCATAAGGTTATGACTATGGTGAGAATTACCTCTATATAAAGAGCTTAGCTCAGAAGAGCTCAATAAATGTTAGATATTACTATTATCACTATATTTCAAAGCATTTTTGTGCTACAAAGTACTATACACATTTTAATTAACCACCAAATTCTTTGTGGAACAAGTCTGGCTCTACAGTTTATAAGTCAGTGTCTTGGGATTATGGCCAGATAACTGTTGTTTGGTTAGTTATCACAAAAGTATTGCCTATCTCCAAAGGTCACAACAAAAGATGATGCTAAGAACCAGTCAGAGCAGACACTGCCACCTGTTCCTTCAGAGATTCAGACTCTGTTGTGCTCGAGTCACTCATGGAGACATTGTAGCTTGGTAACTCACCAGCAGGGCACACAAGAGACAGGCTGCAGACATCTGATGGGTAGTAAGCAGCATACACCCCGGCCACGCTGCCACCCATGGAGGAACCTATCAGGTGGAATGGTTTTCTGTTCAGCTTGAGACATTCCACAAACTGGGAAGGCAAACGAGAAGGATGCTTGGTTATTGAGCCGTAGACAGTGACAACAGTGATTACAGATCAAAAAGCCTCTATTGCCTCTGCAGACCAGTGAAAAGGGCTATGATGAAAGGCGGTCTGGAACTCTACTAGGTCCATTACCCAGAAGAGCCCAAGGCAGGTGTGCACTTATCTTTATCTGGCACAAGTGACTGGGGGGTTATTTATGAGCACAAACCCAAAGATTCTCCTATTTTGTGAGTCAGCAAACTCTTCTATAAACATCCTGAGTGTAAGTATTTTCTGTTCCATGAACCGTATGATTTGAGTTGCAATTACTCAACTCTGCTGCTGTAGCACAAAAGCAGCTAAAGACACACCATAAAGGAATGAGCATGGCTATGTTCCAATGAAACTTGGCTTACAAAAATAGGCAGCAGGCCTAATATAGCCCATGGGCCATGGTGTGCTGACTACTGCCCTAATTCAAAGTCATTCTCATCCATCCAACCATATGCATTCATATAACCATCTCCCCATCCACCTGCCCATCCAGCCATCCAACCAACCATCCACTGATGTTTCAGATAAACATCAGTTACCTAAAAAATATTCACTGGATACCTGTTATGTGTAAGGAACTAAAGTTAATCATAGAAGATACAACAAAGAATCAAAGAGACACGTTTCCTGACCTCATCAAAACACAATTTCATGGGGTGGGAGGACACATTAAACATATCCTTGTCTGGGGAAAACATCTCATGTCAATTTGAAGCTTGTGGACTACTACATTCTGAAATGGTCCATGAGCCTCATGACCATGAAAGCCAGCCAGAGAGGGGCTGAAGATGGATACTGAAATAGAACAAAATAAAAGTTCACCTTCCTCATCTTCCACAACTAGGCAGAAGGGCTATTGCTGTCACCATGTATTTGGTAATCAGAAAAACAGACTCTAGGCAAATGGTCTTGACAGATACTAAACTCCATCTTCAAAGAGCTGAGAAAATGCTCAGATCGTCGCAAACAACTGCAACAGGTTTATAGGAGAACAGGCTGCAATCAGCCCTGGCCCTCCGTAGTGGGCCAAGGATACCACTAGGGTGCTACTCTGTTTGTAATTACTTGACAGAATGCATTGAAGACTCATTAGGAGCCAGTATGAAACTCTTCTACCTGTTCTCCAGGCTTGGGCATGCAATGGGGGACAACACCCACAATCTGGGCAATTTTTGGTGGAGCTCTGCTTACCTGGTGTATCCTCTTCACTTGCCCGTCTATGGACAGGTCATCCAGGGGAGAGCGGGTGGTACCCTCATGTCCTGGCATGTCCACGCACACCAAGTGTAGGTTCTTTGGAAGGAACTGAGAACATACAGGCCAAGAGAGTCAGTATGTGGTGGGCAGAAAATGTCTGCTCACTTTCCTGGGAAGGTTACACCTACTTCCCAAGTAACCTGGATAGCCAACCCTGGGGATATATGGGCCTGGGCCACCCAGAGTTTTACCCTAGTAACATCTGATGGGAATGAGCATTGCTAGTAGCCTCGTAGGAAGCAGACACCCCAAAGATTAATAAATACATAGATGGAAAAGGATCGGGAAGCTGACTGAAAAAGGGGGACAAAGGTCTGGGCAGCAGGTATGCAACTCTCACTTTCGACACCAGCTGGGAGGTACTAGCCCCATCCCTTCCCCACTTACTCCAGTCATTCAACCCTGGACTGGGAACTAGAAGGGCTGGTTCTGTTCTCCTACAGGCCTGGCCATTCCAGAGTCCACAGGAACAAGGCTTTCTTTAAGAACCACATCTGATTACCCTGATTTTGGTTTCAACTTTTTTTTTTTGCATTAAGGTGTCATTCCTGGGGTAATTATTATCCTAAAACACCTTCTTTGGTTTAAATGTGTGCCACTTTTAACCAGGAAACTCAGAAACATCAGTTCTTAATAAACAAATACCTAATTATACGGAAGATGCTTATCTGGCCTTGGCTGGTATGGCTCAGGGGATTAAGCACCAGCCTGCAGACTGAAAGGTTGCCAGTTCAATTCCCAGTCAAGGCATGTGCCTGGGTTGCAGGCCAGGTCCCCAGTTGGGGGCATACGAGAGAGGCAACTGATCATTATTTCTCTCCCTCTCTTTCTCCACCTCTTCCCCTCTCTCTAAAAGAAAATTAAATTTTTAAAAAAATTTTAAAAATATATTTTATTGATTATGCCATTACAGTTATTCTATTCCCCCCCTTCATTCCCCTCCACCCTACACACCCCTCTCCCACCATTCCCCCCCTTTAGTTTGACCACGTGTCTCAAGTTCTTTAGATTCTATATTTCCCCTATTATTCTTGCCCTCCCCCCATCTATTTTCTACCTACCGTCTATGCTACTTGTTTTCTGTACCTTCTCCCCCCTTCTCCTTCTCCCACTCTCCTGTTGCTAACCCTCCATGTGATCTTCATTTCTGTGGTTCTGCTCCTGATCTAGCTGTCCTCTTAGTTTGCTTTTGTTTTAGGTGTGGTTCTTAATAACTGTGAGTTTGCTGTCCTTTCACTGTTCATCTTTTTTATCTTCTTTTTCTTAGGTAAGTTCCTTTAACGTTTCATATAATAAGGGCTTGGTGATGATGAACTCCTTGAATTTGATCTTATCTGAGAAGCACTTTATCTGCCCTTCCATTCTAAATGAAAGCTTTGCTGGATAGAGCAATCTTGGATGTAGGTCTTTGGATTTCATGACTTGGAATACTTCTTTCCAGCCCCTTCTTGCCTGGAAGGTCTCTTTTGAGAAATCAGCTGACAGTCTGATAGGAACTCCTTTGTAGGTGACTGTCCCCTTATCTCTTGCTGCTTCTAGAATTCTCTCCTTCATTTTAATCTTGGCTAATGTAATTCTGATGTGCCTTGGTGTGTTCCTTCTTGGGTCCCACTTCTTTGGGACTCTCTGAGCTTCCTGGATTTCCTGAAAGTCTATTTCCTTTGCCAGATTGGGGAAGTTCTCCTTTATTATTCGTTCAAATAAGTTTTCCACTCATGGCTGTTCCTCTTCCCCTTCTGGCACCCCTATAATTCGGATGTTGGAACATTTAAAGATGTTCTGGAGGTTCCTAAGCCTCTCCTCATTTTTTAAAATTCTTGTTTCTTCATTCTTTTCTGTTTGGTCATTTTTTTCCTCTTTCTGGTCCACTCCTTTGATTTGAGTCCCAGTATCCTTTCCATTACTATTGGTTTCCTGTGCATTTCCATTCATTTCAATTAGTTTAGCCTTCATTTGTGTCTCTAATTTGTGACTAAAATCAACCAGTTCTGTGAGCATCCTGATCACCAGTGTTTTCAACTGTACATCTGAAAGTTTGGCTATTTCTTCATCTCTTAGATTTATCGGCTCTGGGGCGCTGAGTTGTTCTTGAGCCATGTTTTGATCTGTTGGTGCCTGTTATGTATGAGGAGAGGCACCTTAAGTGTCCACCAGGGTAGGGCCACCCAGGTCGCTGGTTTGTGATGCTGTATGTGGGGGTGGGGTCAGAGAGGGACAATGGTGGTCCCTCTGCTGCTTCCTGCCACTGGGGTCTGCACAGTCTGTCTCACCGCTCGCTCCTTCACCGGTTTATCTGCACTCGAATGTGTGACCGTGGTCAGCCCTCAGTGGGTCCAATGCCTTGTGCCCTCAGTGGGTCTGCCCACTACTCCACACCTGGGATCCGCCCACGGCTACTGGCACACCTGGGTCATGTGCTCGGGTTGGTCCAGTGGATCTTTCCTGCCCGACCCCTCTCTGCTGCAGGCTCTGCCCCTCTTATTGGTTTGGCTGAAGGGATCATTGTTGTCAGACTTCCGTATAGTTCAATTTTCTGTGGTTTTGGCTGCGTTTTTGTTGCTAAAACTTTGTTGTTTTTAAACTTGGTTGTGTGAGGAGGCGCAGTGCTTCCACCTATGCCTCTATCTTGGCGGAAGTCAAAAATAAAATATTTTTTAAAGATTTAAAAAATGTAGACAACTGTAATTGAACTACAATAAAAAAAAATTTTTAAGAGGCTTATCTGGAGTGGGGACAGGAAGTGAGGGATTCGTTAAGGCACAGGGATTGCTGTCCTCATAGTGGAGTTTGAAAATAAAGACACAAGTAACTGCAGGATATGTGGGCCTTTTCCTTCTGGTACAGATCATCCCTGAGATCAGTCAGGTATGGTCCTGCTTGAAGTGGGAGGCCCGGAGGCTTCCCTCCCAAGACCTTTCCTAGCCTCCACCATCACCAGCTGGTCACTCCTCCCAAGTAAAGGAAGTTGCCACACCTGAGTAAACCAGGACAGAAAGTGAGTCATTTAGAAAGCTATCCCAGAAAGCTGCCAAATCAAGATAACTTCTCTAAGTGGCTAATGAAGAAGAAAAAAGTAAAAACAGAAAGAGGAGGTAAGGATGAGGGAGGGGAGAAGAAGGAGCATACAGGGCCCTGGTGGGTGTGGCTCAGTGGACTGAGCACTGGCCTGTGAACCAAAGGGTCACCAAAGGGTCCCAGTCAGGGCACATGCCTGGGTTGCGGGCCAGGTAACCTCACAAGAGAGGTAACCACACATTGATGTTTCTCTCCCTCTGTTTCTCCCTCCCTCCCTCCCTCTCTCTCTGAAAATGAATAAACATAATCTAAAAATAAAAATAAGGAGGTAGCAAAAGGGAGAAGTAGGGGAAGGAAGAGGAGATACTTGGAGCATAAAAGAACAAATGATTTTATATATATATATATTTAAGATTTTATTTATTTATCTTTAGAGGGAAAGGGAAGAAGAAAGAGAGAGAAATATCAATGTATGGTTGCCTCTCATGCGTCCCCTACTGGGGACTGGCCTGCAACCCAGGCATGTGCCCTGACTGGGGACTGAATTGCAGTTGTTTAGTTCGCAGGCCAGCGCTCAATCCACTGAGCTATACCAGCCAGGGCCAAGAACAAGTGATTTTTTTAAAGCTTAACCCTGATAATGACTGTTCTGAGATGAAGTCAAGTGTCAGAAATCTTTCCTAAGAAATTCTTATAAGGTGAAATGATTTCTAAGGGACAGATTTTACAAATAACATTCAACTCAATAAATTCTGTCTGGTAAAATTTAATAAATATTATATTAGTTTTAAGATAACCTGAGCCACAGTTATGGTTTTCCTTTGCTTTCTACCATTGCTGATGACTATATGTCCAAGTGGAAATACTTTTCTCTACTGCACCTTGACCAAGCTGAGCCACATGTCCTTGTGTGCAGAAAACCCGTGGAGCATGAGGAGGGAAGGTTTGCACCCAGGCCTGCCACGGAAGGAATAACAGAACTGATAGTCTTCATGCTGAACATAGCGGACCTGCATGCCCAATGTCCGCCGCCAGTACCTGGGAAGGAAAAATATATGCCAAGTCAAATCAGCAAGTTCTAGAGAAGTGGGGGCACAGTTCCTCTCTACAGTCTCACCTCAAGGTGAGACCTGGCTTTCCTCCTCCATACCTGACTCTGGAGGCCCCCAGAGCTTCACCCTCAAGGAGCACTAAGTAAAAGAATACCAATATTCATGCCACATGGATACTGTGGTATATATGTCACTACATAATCTCTCTAAACTAGGAAGGGCACAGGGGTGTTTTCTTAAGAAGCATGACACATAATAACCTTTTGTTAATACATTTCTAGCAGTTGAATGGCAATGCTAAGGAGGAGTCAGCAGTGGGATCTCACTGGGTGTCTGACTAGTCCTTATCTGCTTGGACTGGTTGAGCTTCTGCAGAATTGAAATGGCTGCCAGTAAGCCTGGGAAGGACCCCAGAAAGGCCAGGACAAAGATGGTTTCCTTTTGCAGAGAGTTGGTCTACGGTCTGGTGGACCACCTTCATCGACACCTGAAACCTAGGGGGAGCAGCCAGGGACATGCGGGCAGGACTGGGGCTGTGCACAGCGCAGGTGTCCTGGAGTGAGACTTCCCTGCAGAGACACTTTAATTGCCAGGAAAAGCATCAAAAGACTTAATGGCAGTGTTGCTTGTAATTTTCTACTGGTGGAGATGAAGAATTGGACTCTCACCAAGGTTGCTGTTGCTCGTATCAGTATCACTCCACACACCCACAAATCTCTGGGAAGAAAGAACACCAGAAGACAGTCTAAAGGAGCCTACAGTTCATATGATCTCAGGACTCTTAATACTCTAACAGCTGTTCAGTGTTGGCAATTCCAATGGACTGATCTCTGCTAAAATCACAATTTTTCCTATTTGTAAATCTACTTGAAAATGGTGGAGGGCCTTTTCACAAAGGTGGGACCCAAAGTGAAGAAGGAAGCCCCTGGACCTCCCAAAGCCGAAGGCAAAGGCTTTAAAGGCAAAGAAAGCAGTGCTGAAAGGCATCCACAGCCACACACACAAAAAAGATCTGCATATCACCCACCTTCTGGAGGCCTCCCTGCGGGTCCGAAGGCAGCCTAAATATCCTCAGAAGAGCGCCCCCTGGAGAAACAAGCTTGACCACTATGCCATCATAAAGTTTCCCTGACTACTGAGTCAGCCATGAAAAAGATGGAAGACAACAGTGCACTTGTGTTCACTGTGGACATCAAGGCCAACAAACATCAGATCAAACAGGCTGTGAGGAAGCTCTATGACATTGACAGGGCCAAGGTCGACACCCTGATCAGGCCTGATGAGGAGAAGAAAGCATATGTTCGGCTGGCTCCCGACTATGATGCTTTGGATATTGCCAGCAAAATTGGGATCATCTTAACTGAGTCCAGCTGGCTAATTCTAACTATGAAAATTTTATACTAAAAAAAAGAAAGAAAAAGATGTAGGTTTAGTTAAGTTTTCAACCAACCAAATTTCATCATTTGAGTCTTAATCATATTGAAGTGCTACTATGATTTTAAAGAAGATATGGATTCTGAAGTAGTGAATTTGATGGAGTTGACAATTTTTAAAAATTTCTTTTGATTTTAATTGTGGTGCAGAAGTTAACAGTAACAAACATGGTTTTGTGCAGACATTATTTTCACTCCAGTAGATAAGCTCAATAAAGTTTATAATTTTATGTCTTCAGAAAATATGCATTTTTCCCAGAGATTTTGAGAGTGAGAACTTGTCTTTTAAAGAACTGTCTGCAGTGGACCTCCGATTGCATTCACTGCAGCGTTATGGAAGCTGGTTGAAGGCTCAGCTTCTGTTGGTTACATAAGACTTGGCAGTGCTGGTGTTTGACCTGAAATTGATCTCAGTACAAAATTATCATCTAACCAAGATTCACTCTCTTGTGAATCTTGGTACTTTGCACCAAACAGGTATCCAGGTCTTACAAAAGCAAACAGCCCAAACTGACTGGATTTAACCCTCTGTGCAAAACAAGCGGAGGGGAGATAAGAATATAAATTCATATCTATTTGGATCTGCATACAAAAAGCATATACAGGACACTATTAATATAGTTAGTATCTGGAATGGAGGTAGAGAAAACAGTGAGAAGTGGGTGGAGAGGCAACAGAGGTGGGAAGAAGGCTTTTATCACTTTTGCAATGAAAGTGTTGCCTATTTGAAACATTAAAAATATAACAAAATTGACTAGCTTAAAGCTCTTTTTATGACAAAGAAAGCTTATTTAAAGATTCTAAATTGTGCACCTAATACAAATTTGTTCATTCACTTATACGCCAGACCATCCATTTATCAGCTCTGTGATCCTGAACCTAATCTATAATAAGGGGAAACATTGCATCTACTGAGGATACGGTAAAGACTGGATGAGATGAGCCATAGGCAAAGTTTTGTTCAGTGCTCAGGACATGTAAGTGTTTGATAAATGGTAGTTACTAGTACTATATAAAGAAGATTCTATCCTTGTAAATAAACCACTTGCCAAAATTCAAGGGAAAAAATTGCAACAAAGATTAATATCCTTAATATATAAAAAGCTTACAAAATGGTAAGAATCATGCTGAGACCCCCCAATTCAACACGAGTAAAATAAATGAAAAGGTTACTCAGAGTAGAAGAGAATTAATGACTGACAAACATCGGAAACATGTTCAAGTTCACCACCATTCATTTCAATTAAAGAAATGAATATTACAACAAGAAATGCATTTTAATGGACTTCTAAATTAGAATAATGTCTTTTAAAAAACAATTATGTTCAACCTTTCTAGAAAGCAGTTTGGAATTAAGCATCAGGGGTCTTAAAAGCCTCGTGCCTTTTCACCCAGTAATCATACCTCCAGGAATAATCTGTTCCAAGAACATAAGCAGAAATCTTGAAAGAGTATTTCTAAACATGTCTGACAGTGTTATTTAAGTTAGGAAAAAATCTGCACTAACCTTAATGTCCATAAATAAAAAATTTATTACATCAATTACAATGTATCCAGATAATGGAATATTTTGCTCTTAAAAATGAGGTCTTCAGCCCTGGCTGATGGCTCAACTGGTTGGAGCACCATCCCACACACCAAAAGGTCACGGGCTCGATCCCTGGTCAGGGCACACACCTAGGCTGCAGGTCGATCCCAGGTTGGGGTGTAAACAGGAGGCAACAAATCAATGTTTGTCTTTTGCACTGATGCTTCTCTCTCTCTCTCTCTGTCTCTCCCTTCCTCTCTCTCTCTCAAATCAATTAAAAAAATCACCCTTGGGTGAGAATTTTAAAAAAAAATGAGATCTTCAAAGAATATCTAATAATGGGACAGTGTTTATTGCATGATGCCAAATGAAAACTTAGGACCCAATTTTTTTATACTATTGATTCCAATTCTGTTAAAAAAAAATTTAACTAGGTACAGATGAGGCAGGGGAGAAGGTGGTGAGAACAAAAGAGGAATTGAAGAAAATGACTTTGGGGATTACGGATACTTTATATTTTCTCTGTGTTAACTTTTTATAATCTTCGAATTCTCCTCAACTGTAACACAAAGAGCAGTATGAGACCAAGGAAGAGCTGGAAGGACCTTGGAGGGAAGGTGACGCTGCAGAAGCACCTGGATACTCAACACCTAGCAGTGGGAGACAATGCGGAAGGCAGAGGCAAGGGCGCGGGGATAAGGAAGCACGACTTGCCCGAGAGTGAAGGGAGAAGGGGTTGGGAAGGCGGCCCGAGAGCTAGGCTCACAAACTGAGGCCTCTTCATCACCAGGTAGAGCTCTGGGGTACTAATCCATGTACTTCATTTAATTGGTACATCTACTGGAAAACTTTATCTAGGCTTTGGAAACAGAAGTTGAAGAACCAATATTTTCAGTAATTTCAGATGATCCTCTCAATGAAAGAGTGGGAAGAAGACTCCTTAAGCTACAAACAAGGTCAGTTAAAAATTATGAAAAACCAATGGCTCTGATGGAAAACAAACAAACAAACAAACCCAACTTCTTTGGTTTAAGGATAATGGAGAATAAATTACCTCCAAATCATAAACATCACAAAGGCAGAGTTTAGAAAGAGCTGTGAGTATACAGAACAGAAACAAAGAGAAAAATTAAATTGGGATAAATGAATGTCTCAGAAACAAGATCTTTCACAGATGAACAATCTTGGTATGAAAGCCAAACTTCTCCTGTTTCAGGGACAGACGTCACTGAAGCCCCCAAAAGCAGCCCCCATGGGGCTCCTCTTTGAGAAAGGCTCCCAGCACCCAGAGCCTTTATTTCACAAGTGTTGCCTCCTTCAGTTTGCGGCGACCCCCCAGAGAAAAGTATTTCCACCCTTCTTTTTGTTGCTGTTGTTACTCCGGTAAAATACATATAACGTGAAATCTACCATTTTTACCATTTTAACCATTTTAGGGTACAATTTAGTGGCATTAAGTACATTCACAGTACTGTATGTCAGTCATCACAAGTATCCATTTACAGAACTTCTCATCATCCCAAACTGAAATTCTGTACCCATTAAACAAAAATTCCACATTCCTTCCTGTCCCTTGGCCCCTGGTAATCTCTATTCTACTTTCTGTTTCCGAGTTTGGCCAGTCTAGGTACCTCATGTAAGCAGAATCACACAGCATTTGTCATTTTGTGTCTGGCTCATGTCACCTAGCATGTTTTCAAGTGATCTGTATTATAGAATGCATCCATACTTCACTCCTTTTTAAGGTGAGATAATATTCCATTACATGGATATGCCACATACTTGTCCATTCATCAATTGTTTCTACTTTTTGGCTACTGTGCATAATGCCACTGTGAAAATCCACGTACGAGTTGTTGTGCAAATATATGCATATGTTTTCAATTCTCTTGGGTAAATACCTAGGAGAGGAATTGCTGGGTCATTCAGTAGCTCTTTTCTTTTAAATCTTTCAAGGAACTGCAAGACTTTTCCAAAGTGGCTGCACCACTTTGCATTCCTACTAAGAATATATGAGGGGTCCAATTTCTCCACATCCTTCATTGCTATTTTTCGGAGAAACGTTAAATTGAAATGTAAGTCATATTACAGGAAAATGCACAAGCTGCAAGTGTCCCTGGAGCATGGCCAACCGGATTTCACAGGGGTGTGGACTCCGCTCCTGTAGGCAGCACCGAACGCTTTGCCATGACTCGACAGAGCCACAACTGGAGGTGCCTTGGCCCCTGCACAGAGGGGCAGCTCTGACTCCGGAAGCCTTCTCCTGATGCTCAAGGAACCTGGGGGCTGGGGACTGTGTAAGCACAGAGGCTGCTTTTGGCATTGGTGCGTGGAAGTAGGCTCTATGTAATCACACCTGAGCATGCGGCCATGGCTCCGGCGACAGGCCACACCACCTAACTGCATTCTCCATTCCAACTTGATTTAAGAAAAATGGCATTTGCATGTGGAGCTCCACAGAGCCTCTGTGGGGACAGGTGGAACACACAACTCTGGCCTCTCCATGTCAGGCTACATGGGAGCCCTGGCCCCAAAGCACTCCTGCTGCTAGGGTGGCAAGGACAACGGCATTTAAACACACCTGCGTCTCAGCTTTGTTAGCGCAGAGATGGGTCGTGAGCGAGCCTTTGAAGGGGTCACCACCTCCCAAGACAGAGTGAGGTAGTGAAAAGCTCCCTTCCGATCAATTAGCTTCTCTTCAAGGATCAGAGCCTGGCTGGCAGGTGGAAAATTCCACACTCTAATGAAACAAAAGGAAGCCAGAAAGGAGGGCAAATAGAGGGCACATGCCAAACTCCCTGCATTCTTCTCCCTAGGCGCAGGACGCAGTTCTCACTCCCAGAAGTCTGGGTGAAATGTCAGTGCACTTCCCTATGGCACAAGGACAAACCAGGTTTGTTTTGGTATTTCCCTCATCAGGGCTACGCATACGATGTGGGCAGAAGGGTGTTTTTATTTGGTGAGTACACTGTAGCATGAAAAGTCCCAGAAGCACATCATGAGAAAGCTCCTCCATTTTCACCTGTTACGATTCTGATTAAGAAGAAAGACGCTCCCTCAAGGAGAAAGGCTCTGCTGGGGCCGCTGCATCTTCCACAGCCCTCTTAGACTTTGTACCAAAGAGAAAGGAGACGCAGAGTCTTTGGCAGGTGGCAACATTTAGGCTAGAATTTAAGAACACTGTTTACTGGTGTTCTGTTTATTTTTGCTTTCTTATATTAAATTACTATTTATGGCAAGTATGGCAAACTTTTCACAAAGGTAATGATATTTCTATTGCTCTTAATAAATTGATTTAAGCTACGAAAAGTGACTTATTCTAAAGATACCATAAAAGGAGAGGTGGCATGCAGATAGGGCAAGGATTACAAAGGTGGTACAAGAATGACAGATGGTTTGGAAACGTCTTTTTCTTTCTGCCACTTCACTAATGAACACTTTCAGAATAAATCTGAAACCATCCTGTCCCATCTGTTTGCCTTCTCCAGGGCCCGCTCTTTCTAATTCATTCATCAGCGCACATCACTGCACCTGTCAGACCGTCACCAGGTCAGAATCCAAGGACCATGAAACTACCAAAGGAATTCCCACACATGCACACAATCCTTGCTTAAAAGAATCAGTGACTTTGGCAATGAGGGTGGCCTCCTGGGCAAAGATGCTATCGGAAACCTGAAAGAAGCCACCTGGTGAGCAGCTACCACCAATTCTTCAGGAACACTCCCGAAATTCAAAAAAGGATGTCTTTCGACTTTTCTGTATGTTTAAGATGTTTCGTGATAAAATGCTGAACAACAGGCACCAAAAGGACAAACAGAGAAGATGACATTATGATACCCCTGAACACTTCAATTATAAAGTTAACTTACCAGTAATAGATTTTTATCAGCACTGATGGCTTCAGGAAAAACAAGGCCACAAACACCAGGATGGGGACGGCCAGCGTCCCGCCCGCAATCACCAACATGTTCACCACATCGAGGTCCATCCTGCTCTTCGAGGCTGGCTGGTGCCTGCAGGCCCGAAGAGAGTGACAGCACTGAGACTCCATCTCCAGAGAAAAGGTGAAGAAGTAAAGGGAAGGAGAAAAGCGAAGGACCCAGGATGTACAAAGATAAGGAAGAGCAAAAGTAGGCCATTGTTTTAAAAAAACTGAAGAAGCACAACAACTACATGTAGTGAAGAATCCCAGAGAGGACCCTGGGTTTTATTTTCAGCTATAAAGGAAACTGTTAGAACAACTGGGAAAATCTTAGTAAGGACTGCCTATTTGATAATATTACTGTAATGGCGATACAATTCTTGACTGTGATAACGGAAGTGTGGTTACCTTTGCATGTAGGAGAATGTTCCTGTTCTTAGGAGATGTCTGCTGAAGCACTAAGGGGTGAAGTATAGTGACATTTACTACTCACTTTCAAAAGTTGAGGAGAAAAAAAATAATGTGCGTGTGTGTGCGTTTGTGGGAGAAAGGAGAGGAGCCTTTCTCCCACACAGGTCCCTCAGCCACCATACTAAGTCCAGGTCCTCACTTGTTGCTCCGCTTTGTGTAGAGGTTGCTCTTTCGTGGTGCAGTTCTTCCACCAGCAGCAGCCGGAAGAGTCTCCGCAATTCCCCCTAGGGATCTGGCTGCGCTGGGAAACTCTGACCACTCCTCAGGGACCCAACTCAACCTCTGGACCGCCACACCTCCGCCTGTACCCCACATAACCAACTTCTGTCCCCAGGTGAGCCCCACACAGCTGCATGTTCTGTCTTTCCTCGTGCTGTCCCCTTCCTGTGGAGCACACTCGTGTCCACTCTGCCTCCGTGGCTGATCTGAGTGTCACACTCCCCAGGAAAGCATCCCGGTCCCACAGACCGAGGTCTTCTTGACTCCCTTCACAGTCAGAGCACTGCTCCTGGCAAAGTCACTGAGATCTGCTCATCAGAGGCTTTTGGGTGCATATCTGAGCTTTGAAAACCTTCAGGGCCCAAACCCCTCTCACGCCAGTCTTACTAAAACCGGAGAAATCACCCACCTCAGATGGTGGGTTTCAAGGGGGCTCACAGAAGAGCCCAGGCCCATTACAAACTGCTGCTTCATCATTTCATAATCTATGGTTTTAAAAATCCATACCCACTGTTCAAAGAGCACCGCCTTCTTTTCCAACTGCTACTGGCTCTGGCAGAAGGTGAAAACGAGACTCTGAAATCACAAAAAAGAAATGACAAAGCATTAAATCATAATTGGAAATATGAGTTAAATGTTAACAGCCAGAAAATTGCCAGCTTTGCTGGAGGTACAGAGCTCTCCTTTATGACACACGCAAAATACAATATCCTGTGGGACAGTCACCTCTGGTTCAAGTCACCATGCCCTGCAAGTTAAGCAACCTGCATAAAGGGTAGAGCTTTCCAGGTAATAAAAAGAAGGAGGTCAAAGAAGATACCTGTGGTGTGAGGACAAAGCCTGGGACGATGATCCAGGGCTGTGTAGGTAAGGCAACCTTGGAGCATGGGTGCTGGGGTGGGAGGGGTGCTGCAAGAGCGGCAGTCTCTGGGGGCTAGGAACTTAACTGAGACCCTCGAATATAGGCTGAAACTCTCCTTCTCCATCTGGGATTAGTTAGGGTCTACCTAGTTGTACTCAGAAAGAAATGAGAGGAAGGTGGCAACCAATGTGCAAATGAGAACAGCAATGCCCCTGGAGCAACAAGGAGGCGAGGCCACACAGCTGCAACAGAGGGCGGAACAGAGCGGAGATGCTGGAGATGCTGGCGAGGGCCCCGCAGTGGGAGGACAAGGTGACAGGTGAGGGATGGGGTCAATGCACCAATCCCGAATTATTTCAGAGGATCAAAGAGTGAAACATAACAAAATGAAATGATGAAAGTTCTAGAAGAAAACATGAGGACTTAAAATACCTTCATGGGCAAAGCCTTTCTAAGTAAGATATAAAACCAGAGGCCATAACAAAAAAAGATTAGTAAGTTGACGGCATAAAGTGTTTTTAAATATCCATGAGGAAAAGAAACTATAAACAAGGCTAAAATTTATCAATACATATCAGAGGCAGCAGACTAATTTCCTTAATGCACAAAGGGTTCTTGCAAATCAACATAAACATCAATAAAATCCAATAGAAAAATAAGCAAATGATCTGAATAACTTACCAGAAAGTAAATGCCAATGACTCTTAAAAATATAAAAAAGATGCTCCATTTCATTTATAATAAGAAATATGTAAATTAAATCTATAAGGTAATAGCAAAGTTCATTTATCATGCTAGTTATCATGTTCAAATAGCAAAGTTCAAATATCATGCTGACAAAAAGTTTAATAACAGACTGTGCTGTTGAGGCCATGGGAAAATGAGGCTATATGTAATGTAGCACTCATGTTCCCATCAACAAACTCCACCCACACATGGCACTTTGGCACAGTCTGCAGCGATGTGATGTGCCCGTACCCTTGACCTAACAACCTCAATTCTAGGATTTTATGCTTATAACTAACTGAACAAATGTGAAAATATGTTTTTGCAAGGTTATTTGCTACAGTATCATTTATTACAACAAGAGATTAGAAATAAACTCATGAGCTCACCTAAATGGAACTTGTTAAGTAAATGATAGTATAACTTATTAAAAAGTATAATGTATAACCATTAAATACAAAAACATTAAATGTAAGCTATTAAAGTAATGACAGAGTTCTGCCTGTCTCTATGGTTCATAACCTCCAAGGTTAGAGCATTGTCTTCCTGCCTGTATAACTGTCCGAAGGTTAAGTCAGCTTCTTAGGACATTTAGTCCTTAAGGGTCAAAGTCCAGCACAAGATAGAAGATAAAAATATCTGTCCAAGAATCATTTATGGTCCACAAATCAGAAATTCTTATCTTCCTGGTGGATCGGGGAGAGGTGCTAATCAACAGATTCACTCTGGCCTGCTTTGTCCCAAAGCACCAGCAACTTGTTCCTGAGAAGATTCCTGCTCAAGAACCAGCCAAGCCCACAACCCCTGCCCCTGCTTCTGTCACCTGAGGCAGCACTGTGGTCAAGGAAACAGCCTAGCCAGGCAGGTCCTGTGGACAATCCTGCCACTCAATCCTCTGGAAAGGCAGGAAGGTCAATCAGGTGCTCAGCTGGGAGGCAGGTGGCTCACTATCCTGCCAGGTATCTTCTAAAAGAATCATACTGGCCAAGGCCCTGGCCTAGTAGCTCAGTTGGTAAGAACATTGTCCCCATACACCAAGATTACAGGTTTGGTTCCCAGTCATGGCACATACAAGAATCAACTCATGGGCCAAGGCTGGTGTAGCTCAGTGGATTGAACACAGGCCTGCTGGTTCAGTTCCCAGTCATGGCACTGTGCCTGGGTTGCAGGCCAGGTCCCCTGTAGGAGGCGCATGAGAGGCAACCACACTCTGATGTTTCTCACCCTCTCTTTCTCCTTCCCTTCCCTTCTCTCTAAAAATAAATAAGTGAAATCTTAAAAAAAAAAGAATCAACCAATGAATATATAAATAAGTGGAACAACAAATAGATGTTTCTCTCTATCTCTTTCCCTCCCTCTATCCTTCCTTAGCTCCAACCCTTCCTCCCTTTCTCTCTCTCTAAAAAGTCCATAATTTTTTTTTTTAAAGAATCATACCGGCAACACCTGCCCTGCCCTGACCTAGCCCAGCACCTTCAAAACATCAGCCTCTGGGTTCAAGATGTGGGCTGTAGTGATCATCTGAAATAACCACCTGCTTAAAGTCACATTTAAAATCAAGAAAACCCTACAGAAATACCAGCCTGTCTCCTGCTGGAGAAAAGAGAAGCCAAAAGCCGCTTGACCCTTTACCTCCAAGGACCCCAACGTCTTCACGCTTTTGGGGAGCCTAGAACAAGCTTTTAGCATATGGATCAGTGTGAATGCATGTGCTTCATCAGCCGAGGTCACCCCTTAAAGGTAAAGTGCTAGAAAAAGCATCCCATGAGTGAGAATATTCCACATGCCTGAAAGGAGTTAAAATAGCCCTCTGTGTGAGTGTGCAACAGCAGCGGGCCTAAAATAGAAGCTTGCCATCCGAAAGCATTCTGCCCATGCCCTAATCTGCACTCCTAAGTAAAGGATCAAAAGGGCTTTGTCATTTCTAGAGGAGGTGAAGTAGACCTGCAGTATTTTCTAATTGCAGGAACAAAGCTGGTGTTAGGCAAAAAGGAGCCCTGTTATAAACCAGCAGGTTTCTCTCAGGACAAGATTTCTTCAGGGCCCTGGAAGACCTGGCCCCCGCCTTCTTTTGGAGAAGAACCTCCTTTCAGGAGATCTCTAGCCCAGGAAAATTAGCATCAGAACAAGCCACATGCAAACTTTCATAGCTAAGAGTAAAACAGTTTAGTTTAGAACTTTACCTAATAACCCCAAAATTGAAATGTTTACTTTATTTTATTTTTTTAAGATTTTATTTATTTATTTTTAGAGAGAGGGGAAGGGAGGGAGAAAGAGAGGGAGAGAAACATTCATGTGTGGTTGCCTCTCATGCAGCCTCCCCTGGGGACCTGGCCCAGAACCCAGGCATGTGCCCTGACTGGGAATCGAACTGGCGACCCTTTGGTCCACAGCCTGCACTCATTCCACTGAGCCACACCAGCCAAGAGTATATTTTAAAGCAATAGTAAATACGAACAAAATTTTAGGTTATAACTGCAGTCCTGTGCTAATTTATTCTTTGAGAACAAAGAATAAATCACAGGTAGATTATCTTATAGTAAAATAAATCCTTCCCATTAACATTTGCTTATGATAGTGCTACCACAAAGAGGACATTTTTGCAAAAATACCTTATTGATGCCCTGGCTGGCATGGCTCAGTGGACTGAGTGCCAGCCAGTGAGCCTAAAGGTCTTCTTGCTAGCTCGATTCCCAGTCAAGGCACATTCCTAGGTTGCCAACTGGGGGAGTGCATTCTTACACATTGATGTTTCTCCCCCTCTTGCACCCTCCCTTCCCCTTTCTCTAAAAGTAAATAAATAAAATCTTTAAAAAACAACAACCTTATTGATCTCTGAAAGACTTTCCAATTCTTTTATTTTCAAGTCTCTTTCCTCTTCTCTTTATCAGTTAACAGATCCTCATCTATCATTGCCTTGATATGTCATCCAAACAGTTCTTCCAACACCCTTGCTCTAATTTCATGAAGTCCCTCCTCTTTCACAAGAGCTACAGTTTCACTTCCACTGTTTATGTTGTATGGCCAACAACCTGGAAGTGACAGAGGACCAAGATGTGGATGCTTCTGGAGCCTGGCTGGACACAAGGGTTGAAAAGAGAGATATGATGGAGTGGCAAGTCCATTAATGAATATTTTCTTGTTATGATGACTTCTGCTTCCCTTCTACAACCTGGAAACTCCAGGGAATCAGATACAATACACTGATAATCTGATCCTCTGGTGACTGTACCTGAATGGGCTTTTCATTTTCTCTATTTACCCCTACTCTGCCTACCTAGAACATACCCCCTACAGACCCCCATCTCCTCCTTTACAAATCTTTCTGGTAGAGTTAGGAGCTATCTCCTCCAGTTAACCTTATCCCCTCCCCTCCAGTCATTAGTTACCGCCACCTCCTCCTCCATGTTCTAGGACAGCAACTTCCAACTGGTGTGCTGCAAGAATTTTCACAGCATGCGTTACCTGACTATTTAGTCAGGGGTACTTTTCACTTGGATCGTCAAATAGAAAAATGACAACAGCCCACACAACAGCCGTTCGGTGTGAGTATGTCAAAATTATACCTAACATTTTTTTGTCAGATTGGCAAAAAATATATTTTTGGGTGTGCTGCAGAATTTTAGCAGTTTACATGTGCCACAAGATTGAAGAGGTTGAAAATCACTGCCCTGCAGGAATTTGTAGGAGCACTTCTCTCTCTTGGCATTTATGATTTGTGCCCTTTGTCATAGTTTTCATGAGAATGCCAGCTGTACTCCACTTGGCTGCAAGCTTCTGGAAGACAAGTCTTACAGCATCTCTGCACTGGCCACAGCACATGAGCGTACACTATGCGGGGCGGGCCCTTTGTAAATGCCAAACAATAAGCTGGAATGTCGTGAATCAACAGGGCTGCTGCCTGGCCTACACCACTGTAGGCCATTCCTTCACTCTGTTCATTACAGCCACCAACAAAATGAACATTCCTCATCTGAGAGGTATAGTTTTGGTGCCTTCAGTCCAGATGGAAAGCTGGGACCCAGAGAGGTTAAGCAAGCTGTCCAGGGTCACATGGCTCTTCTCTTCCTCTGCCCCCAACCCACTGATCCCACCAGGGGATCACAAGGGCCCTCTGCATGATGTGGATGGCCACAAAGGATTTGGCGCCTGCCCATCTCTCAAGTCTCACTCTCTTCCATCACACCCCACCCGGACTCCTTTCCCTGAATGGCTATTATCCATGACATGTTCAATGCTTTTCTCCCTCTTACCCAGTGAGCTCCAGCTCATCCAACAAGTCTTGGCTATGAAACTGGGAGGAATAATATAAAGGAAGCCACATTACAGAGGCATTAGAGCTACCACCCCAGAGGAACTGCCTTGTTTGTTCCTCCTGAGAACTTTGGAATGTTAAACAGGGAAAGATGACCTCTGGGCTGGGTCTAAAACAGCATTTATTATTAACAACTGTTTGTTATGACTACAGGGCTGAAAATTAGACTTTGTTACCCATCTCTCACTAATACCCATGGTCTTCACCTCCTAGTCAGAACTATCTGGGTTTCTGCCTGGACCGCTGTTTCCTGAATAAGCTATTCTTTTGGATCTCAAACAAAGGCTGCTGCCTCCTACTTTGGCCATTTATTTTTAGGTTAACAACAGCACTACCCATGTATGTAAGTGTTCCTCCTCTTACTACTGTTGGGGTTTTTGGGTTCCCCAAGATGGAAATCAGGAGGAAACACCATGGAAATTTCCACATAGATTTCATTAAGCTTATGCTTGTGCAAGCTTAATAAGGGAGGCAGCACAAAAGAAGGGAAGGTCCTCTGAACTGTCTCAGGATGACTATGCTTGACTGCTTTTATAAGCTGGAGACAAAGTGGGGTTGGAGAAGCAAGCTGTTAGATGGGAGATAAAACTTTGCATTTTTTTGAGCACAGAATAAAGGGGTGGTGGCATTCTTGTGGTCAGCTTATGGGTGTTTCGATCAGGCAAGGGGCAGTAGGGAGGGTCCAGCTCCACCGTTTCTCCTATCTGGTGTCCCAGGTCCCTGTGCTGTCTCATTCTGAGGGTTCAGTTTTGCAGTTCCATACCTGGGTTCAAATCTCTGCTCTGCCACTGACCAGCTATGTGACCCTGGCAAGTCACCCAACTTCTTTGAGCCTCAGCGTGGGGACAAAATGAGATGATGCATGGAGACTGCTCGAAGCAGTGACTGGCAGATACCAAGTGCTCATCTTGCCTTCCTCCCAGAGGGTGCTGGGCAGCCCGCCACACCTCTCCCACCCTGCGGTGCTGTGTGCCTGGGTCTGTTCAGATACTTGAGTCTGTGTGGCTCTCTTTATTTTTCCAGTGTCTAGCCCATAGCTCAGCTGCAAAACTTCATCATATTTAAGACTTAAGTCCTATTCTGGGTATAAACAAGGCAAATACCCAATGCCAACGGTGAAATAGCCACAGCTTCTGGAAAACTGTTGAAGAGCTGTGGACCTAGAGAAAAAAGTCATTCAATGTGAACTCCAAGAAGGAATTTATCTACTAAGAAGGTCTCCCCATGGTCAACAAAGGGCCCAAATTTTATAAATACTAGGACCCTAGAGAGCATTTGCCCCCAAGGGCTCCTCGTACTCTGCACACCATGAAGAAACTCCTGACTTCCTGCTCTATGCCCCAATTATTTACATCATCTGAGTCAATAACTAACTGTAGGAAAACCCTGGTTTCTTCCTTCTACTAAAGGACTCAGACCTGCCCTGTCCTATCAGAAGCCATACAATTTGGAAACCTTATTTGCATAAAATTGGGAACTTGGGCAGGAACTTCCTCTCTAAAAGTCAGCCTCCCCTTCTGACAGACCTAGGCAGGCCTAGGAGGAATGAAAAATCACCATGCGAGAAAACTGTACTGTGGGAAACTGTAGCCTGGGAAAATGCCTGCTGACCCTACCCTGGACAAACAGATGCCCAGCTAAGATTGGGGTCTGGGGTCGGCTTCTCTGGCATAACATGATGCAACTTTAACTTGAGCCTGACAAGACGTATCAAGAACAATAGTCAGCAGAAATGGCACCCAACAACCAGCTCTAGCCAATCAGACTCTGATACCACAACCAGTTACCCTTCATGGAATTTTTCGCTTAAAAACCCTGCCTTAAGAACAATCCAGAGTCTTAACCTCCCGTGGTTGGCTCCCCAACCTCCCTTGGTTGGCTCCACATTTCCCTCTTATTCCATACTAATAAACCCTGCTCCCTAGCTCACTGTGTTCATCTGGTTTCTCAAGCGACTCCAACCTAACACCCTTCTCTTGGTGGAACACAACTTAGCTTGCTACCTGAATCTGCGCCTCCCGAACTGCAGCTCCTTTTGCTCAAATAAATGTTTTTTTATTCTTTATTACAGTCTACAATTAATTTTGGGGTATAGCTTGTTACTTCAGGTAATTATCTAACAAGAGGGTCCCAACCTGCAGCAGTGTAAGAACCTCTGCCCACGTCTTCCAAAGGTTGCCTGGCCCCCTAAATCAGTAGTTTTCTGGTATAGCCCCAAATGCATCCAACCACAGACAACAACACCCTACATGACTTTTGCAGTCGGGAAGCCTGAAAAATGACTGAAAGGGTTCTGAGGATCTGGTTTAGGAGAATACCTTCACTTTCTTTGAAGAAGCAACAGCATTCAAGGTCAGAGAGGGCTTTGGTTTGCAAAAATTATGTCTAGATTAGGACTTCTCAACCATGGCACAATTGACATTTGGGCCAAATAGTTCTTTGTTGTGGGGGGGCTGTCCTATTCATTGTAGGATATTTAATAGCACCTGGGACCTCCCCACTGAATGCCATTCCCCAAGTGATGACACACAAAAATGTCTCTAGATGCTGCCAAATGTCCCTGGAAGGCAAAGCTGCCCCCAGTTGAGAGCCCTTCTGGTAGAAGTGAGCCTACTCAATTCCAGCCCTAGATTTATTACTGCAGTAAACTGACAAGGAATTTATTTTGCCACACCCTGCATCTACCTTCAAACACTGTCTTCTAATCCTCAGGGCGTTTTTTTGTTTGTTTGTTTGTTTGTTTGTTTGTTTAGTTCAGAGTTTTGAAGGCAGTTGTGTTAAACCTTGGCTACACATTAGAATCCCCCAGGGAGTTTTTCACTTTATTTTATTTATTTATTTATTTTAGAAAGAGCAAGGAAAGCAGAGAAAGAAGAGAAATATCTATTTGCTGTTCTACTTATTAATATACTCATTGGTTGATTCTTGTGTGTGCCCCAACTGGGGATCGAACCAGAACCCATGGAGTATAGGGACCATACTAACCAACTGAGCAACCAGGCCAGGCTCCCCAGAAAGCTTTTTAAAAATAGAAATTCCTGTGGCAGACCTGGAGATTCAGATTAGTTGGCCTGAGGCAAAGGCCAGGCAGGAGCACTTTTTTTAAAAGTTAACTTGGGCATTCTGCCCAAGATGGAGGTGTAGGTAGACACACTACGCCTCCTCCCACAACCAAAATTAGGACAACATCAATTTAGAAACAAAAAACAACCAGAACTGACAGAAAACTGAACTCTATGGAAGTATGACAACCAAGGAGTTAAAGAAGACACACTCATCCAGACTGGTAGGAAGGGCAGACTCGGGTGCACAGGGCACTGGCTGGTGGACCCAGCGAGGCAGTGGATTGTGGAACAGGGCACAGCACACAAGGCGGCTGATGGACCAAGCAGTCCCACAATCACGTACAGATAAACCAGGCAAAACTGGGGAGTAAGATGGACCACTCAACCAGGGTCCCAGCGTGGGGAAATAAAGCCTCAAAAACACCAGTTGAAAACACCTATGGGGGTTGAGGTGCTGCGAGAGACTCCCAGCCTCACAGGAGAGTTCATTGGAGACACGCACAGGGTCCTAGAATGTACACAAACCCACCCACATGGAAATCAGCACCAGAAGGGCCCAATTTGCTTGTGGGAAGCTGAGGGAGTGACTGAAATCTGGTAGAGAGTGGAGCAAGGACCATTGTTCCCTCTCAGACCCCTCCCCCACATACAGTGTCACAATGCAGCAACGTGGGTTGCCCTGCCCTGGTGAACACCTAAGGCTTTGTCCCTCATACGTAACAGGCGAGAAGACAAACAAAAACAAAAAACAAAAAACGGCCCCAATGAAAGAATAGATCCAAGCTCCAGAAAAAAATACAACTAAGTGACGAAGAGATAGCCAACCTATCAGATGCACAGTTCAAAACACTGGTAATCAGGATGCTCACAAAATTGGTTGAGTATGGTCACAAATTAGATGAAAAAATGAAGGCTATGCTAAATCAAATAAAGGAAAATGTACAGGGAACTAATAGTGATGGGAAGGAAACTGGGAGTCAGATCAATGGAGTGGACCAGAAGGAAGAAAGAAATAGCCAACCAGAAAAGAATGAAGAAACAAGAATTCAAAAAATTGAGGAGAGGCTTAGGAACCTCCAGGACATCATTAAATGTTCCAACATCTGAATCATAGGGGTACCAGAAAGAGAAGAGGAAGAGCAACAAGTGGAAAAGTTATTTGAACAAATAATGAAGGAGAATTTCCCCAATCTGACAAAGGAAAAAGACTTCCAGGATGTCCAGAAAGCTCAGAGAATCCCAAAGAAGTTGGATCCAAGGAGGAACACACCAAGGCACCTCAGAATTACATTAGCCAAGATTAAAGATAAGGAGAGAATCCTAGAATCAGCAAGAGAAAAGGAGACAGTCACCTACAAAGGAGTTCCCATCAGACTGTCAGCTGATTGACTTCTCAAAAGAGACCTTACAGGCAAGAAGGGGCTGGAAAGAAGTATCCCAAGTCATGAAAGGCAAGGACCTACATTCAAGATTGCTCTATCCAGGAAAGCTTTCATTTAGAATGGAAGGGCAGATAAAGTGCTTCTCAGATAAGGTCAATTTAAAGGAGTTCATCATCACCAAGCTCTTATTATATGAAATGTTAAAGAGACCTATCTAAGGAAAAGGAGATAAAAATATGTACAGTAAAATGACAGCAAACTCACAATTATTAACAACCACACCTAAAACAAAAACAAAAACAAAAACAAACTTGGCAAACAACCAGAACAGAAACAGAACCACAGAAATGAAGATCACATGGAGGGTTAGCAACAGGGGAGTGGGAGGAGGGGAGAGGGGGAAAAGGTACAGAGAAGTAGCATAGATGGTAGGTAGGAAATAGACAGGGGTAGTGTAAGAATAGTATGAGGAATGTAGAGGCTAAAGAACTTACATGTATGACACATGGACATGAACTAAAGGGGGAATGTGTGTAGGAGATGGTGGAGGGGAGTAAAGGGGAAAAATGGGACAACTGTAATAGCATAATCAACAAAATATATTTTAAAAATGGCCAAAAGACTTGAACAGAGACTTCTCCAAGGAGGGCATACAGAGGGCCCAGAGACATATGAAAAGATGCTCAGCATCACTAGCCATCAGAGAGACACAAATTAAAACCCCAATGAGATACAACTTCACACCGGTCAAAATGGCCATGGTAAACAAATCAACAAAACAAGTGTTGTGGAGGATGCAGAGAAAAGGGAACCCTAGTGCACTGTTGGGAATGCAGACTGGTGCAGCCACTGTGGAAAACAGTATGGAATTTCCTCAGAAAACTAAAAATGGAACTGCCTTTTGATCCAGTGATTCCACTGCTGGGATTCTATCCTAAGAGCCCTGAAACACCAAACCAAAAGAACCTATGCACCCCAATGTTCATAGCAGCACAATTTACAATAGTCAAGTGCTGGAAGCAACCTAAGTGCACATCAGTAAATGACTGGGTCAAAAAACTGTTACATTTAAATAATGTAATACTACACAGCAGGGAGAAAGAAGGACCTCCTACCCTTTGGAACAGCATGGATGGAACTGGACAGCATTATGCTTAGTGACATAAGCCAGGTGGTGAGGGACAAATACCATATAATCTCACCTTTATTTGGAACATAATCAACAAAAGAAAAAAGCAAACAAAATATAACCAGAGACATTGAAATTAAGAACAAGCTAACAATAGCCACAGGGAAGGGGGGTGGGAAACACCCTGCCTGGTTTCAGGAGCTGTAAACCCCCTATGGCTAAGGTTGAGTGAGTGACCTTTGGACCATAAGCCACTAAAGAGACAAAGCTTGTCTCCCTGGCAGGAGCACCACTTCTGCTCCTTTTTCCATAACTGGCCTCCAGTGCTTGGTCGGTTAGCCAATGATGGGTAAAATTCCTCAAGGGAGGATTGACCTAAGACAGGCACGATCACGTGGAGGCCCCAGGGAAGGACTTGGGGGGTTATAAGAAAGGGGGTGATGGACCCTCACCCTTCAGCTTTGATGAAGCCTGAGTCCTCAGTCTGTCTGCAAGACGTCTCCTAAATTTCTTGGCTATCTTGCCTCCTCTGCCTGACTTAAGCCTGAAACAATGACAGAGGGCAGTGCAGCCCTGTGCTGGAAAGGGCCGGCTCCCCAAGTGATCAGATCTGAGAAAGGATATGTAAAATCCTGAGAAGCCTGCTTTGCTAAGAATGCTCTTAGTTAAATGATAAAGGTCCTAGCAGGAAATGAGTTTGCTTCCCAAAGTTTTGTAGCCTTTTAGCTGATAGACCCTGACTCAGAAGAAGCCCTAATAGTTCTTTGTATGCTATCTATCGTTTGATCCTCACTGCCTGACAATGATTAATGAGGTGTACCTGTATTCCTTTGCAAATTAAACCCAATAAAAACCTGTCTAGGCAAGGGTCAGCACGCTCTCCCCTTGAGAGAGTGGCCAGGCCATTCTGAGGCATGCCCTCCTTTAGGGAGTAGCCGTGCTGCCCCTTTTCCTCCACAGGACTCGGTAGTCCATGTGAATTTGTCTCATGCCTCTTCCATGACGCCTCAGGCACTGTGGGCTGGTGCATGCCTCAGAGGGAACTGTGGGGAGAAGGGTTTTCAGGAACTACTATGAAGGATACATGCACAAAACCAAGGGGAAGAGTGGAAGCAAGAGAGGGAGGTGAGTTTGACTGGGGTAGAGGAGAGCTGGGGGGGGGAATGCAAACAACTGTAACTGAACAACAATAAAATAATTTAAAATAAAAATGATATTAAATAGAAAAAAGTTAACTTGGCAATTTCAACATGCAGCAGAGGTGGAGAAGTACTGCTGCCAGACATTTCCTTTGCTTCTACCCTCTACCCCATCCTTTGAACCTGGCAGCGTTGAAGCACTGAGCCAGAGAGCCCAAATGGGGACTTATTGACATCTCCATTCTTGACAACAAAATATCCTGTGCACACTCTATTTCTTGGCCTGTGGATGAATTGCCAGAAAGAACAGAACTTAACCCCACAATCAAGCAGCTTCCCATGCCCTTATTGATCTAAACAGTCTAGTCCCATAGAACTTTATGTGAAAATAGAAATGTTCTCCATCGGTTCTGCCTAATACAGCAGCTGCTGGCCAAGTGGCTGTCAGAGCCCTTGAGTGTGGCTAGTGTGACTGAAGAACAGAATTTTGAATTTTATTTAACTTAATTTTAATTTAAGTAGCCACCTTGTGGCTACTGGCTACTGTATTGGATAATACGTGTTATGTCCCTACAGGGTCACAGAGACAAAGAGAAGTCCGACAGCCTACTAAATGCTACAGAACTGCAAAACTTACAACAGATATGTCTTAAAATATCTGAACTCAATAGTGTTTAAATTGTCGAATGGGATTCTAACATATGCTAATAAAGAATCAATTTAGGCGCAATTCTAAAATACATTTTTTATCGACCTGCCAAATTAGTTTCCCAGAATATTCTAAATACCTTGACAAGGAAGCTGATTTCTAAGCTGGGTAGTAGCCTACCAGGGGAAAACACTCATGCCTGCATTCCTTCCCTCTAAATTCATAGATAACCTTTGATTCAAACCTCTTGCCTCCTGAATTTGGGCCTGAAGCAACAACACACACTGCAAACCAAGGTTGCCTCTAAGAACAAGAATTTTTTTTCATATCATTAAGTTTTATAATTACTCACAATTGCACACACTGTATTCATGCATTCACTATAGGTGTGCAGATCCTCACAGAACTCAAAGCTCAGCAATTTTTAAAGCTTAAAAAATAGAAAGGCAATTCTAGTCTTATTGCCAAAAAAAAAAAATGGATGGTTTAGAGTTGAAGAAAGCCTTATAGGTCTTTCTGAGCACAAAAAATGCTTATCTCTTCTTGGCCCAAACTGCTGGGTTCATCTCTAAACAGAGTCAGTATGGGCATTTTGGTAATAATTTACCAATTTTTCATGTATTCAAAGTGGGAGTCAGTCTTTATAATATCTGGTGTTTACTAATGCTTACCACATGCTCCCTATGCCTTATTTTATTGAATCTTCCCACTGCTTGTTTTTTTTGTTTTTTTTTTTAATCATCACCCAAGGACACATTTCCATTGCTTTCAGGGAGAAAAAAAAAAAAAAAGAAACATCGAATGGCTGCCTCCCATACATTCCCAAACCAGAGATCAAACATGCAACCTAGGTATGTGACCTGACCAGGAATCGAACCTGCCACCTTTCAGTTATGGGATGATGTTCCAACCAATTGAGCCGCCCAGCCAGGGCACCACTGCCTTCTGAAGCAAGTGCTATTGCCAGAAGCTGAGGTTAGGCAACTGGCGCATGGCCACACTGCTAGCAAGTGGTGGAGGTGAGATTTGGACCCAACTATGATTTTCTGGTGGGAATCCTTTGGGTTATGAACAAAGACAAACATGTAATTATAATGTCAGGTACCACGCTGAGCCATTCTCCTTGTGATGTGACTGCAGCTCAGTGAGGTCTGTTTGGTGTTGCAGGATTCAGAAATCCTGAGCCTATCATTACTTCAGAAATGACTCCACTCCCCACCACTCTCTGTCCTGAGGCTTCCACCAGCAGGCAAAAAGAGACGTCTTTGGGAGCACTTTTGCACCTAGGAGGGACAAGGCAGACAAATGCAGTAGAACTTCCCAAATGCTATCATGTTGGTAAAAGGTAGTTGGGGATACCATTTATGGGATCCCAAGGAAGAAAGGAACAGATTTCAGTTGGGGACAGAGGAGAAACCAGGGGAGTATCTGTAGAGGGGGCAGATAGGTAAGATTATAGACATCGGGGATTCCAGAGAGGGCATTCCCAGAGGTGGGAATAGACTAAGCAAAGGTAGCAGGAAAAAGAATGTGTGTTCACTTGCCTGGGTTAGAGCAAAAGAAGCAGGGAACGTGGGAGGCAGGGACTCCAGGATCCTAGGCTTATGAGCTGGGGCAGAACAGGAAACCCAGCAAGTACCCATTAACTATCCCAAGACCTGTTGTACGTCCCACTCCTGGTACTTTTTTTTAAAATGTTTTATTGATTATGCTATTATAGTTGTCCCATTTCCCCCCTTCACTCCCCTCCACCCTGCACACTGTATCCCACCCACATCCTTCCCTTTAGTTCACATCCATGTGTCATACATGTAAGTTCTTTAGCCTCTACATTTCCCATACTATTCTTACACTCCCCCTGCCTATTTCCTACCTGCCACCTATGCTCCTTATTCTCTGTACCTTCTCCCTTCTCTTACCCTCCCACTCCCCTGTTGCTAACCCTCCATGTGATCTCCATTTCTGTGGTTCTGTTTCTGTTCTGGTTGTTTGCCGAGTTTGTTTTTGTTTTTGTTTTAGGTGTGGTTGTTAATAATTGTGAGTTTGCTGTCACTTTACTGTACATATTTTTATCTCCTTTTCCTTAGATAGGTTTCTTTAACATTTCATATAATAAGAGCTTGGTGATGATGAACTCCTTTAAATTGGCCTTATCTGAGAAGCACTTTATCTGCCCTTCCATTCTAAATGAAAGCTTTCCTGGATAGAGCAATCTTGAATGTAGGTCCTTGCCTTTCATGACTTGGAATCCTTCTTTCCAGCCCCTTCTTGCCTGTAAGGTCTCTTTTGAGAAGTCAATCAGCTGACAGTCTGATGGGAACTCCTTTGTAGGTGACTGTCTCCTTTTCTCTTGCTGATTCTAGGATTCTCTCCTTATCTTTAATCTTGGCTAATGTAATTCTGAGGTGCCTTGGTGTGTTCCTCCTTGGATCCAACTTCTTTGGGATTCTCTGAGCTTTCTGGACATCCTGGAAGTCTTTTTCCTTTGCCAGATTGGGGAAATTCTCCTTCATTATTTGTTCAAATAACTTTTCCACTTGTTGCTCTTCCTCTTCTCTTTCTGGTACCCCTATGATTCAGATGTTGGAACATTTAATGATGTCCTGGAGGTTCCTAAGCCTCTCCTCAATTTTTTGAATTCTTCTTTCTTCATTCTTTTCTGGTTGGCTATTTCTTTCTTCCTTCTGGTCCACTCCATTGATCTGACTCCCAGTTTCCTTCCCATCACTATTAGTTCCCTGTACATTTTCCTTTATTTGATTTAGCATAGCTTTCATTTTTTCATCTAATTTGTGACCATACTCAACCAATTTTGTGAGCATCCTGATTACCAGTGTTTTGAACTGTGCATCTGATAGGTTGGCTATCTCTTCGTCACTTAGTTGTATTTTTTCTGGAGTTTTGATCTGTTCTTTCATTGGGGCCGTTTTTTGTTTTTGTTTTTGTCTTCTCACGCCTGTTACATATGAGAAGCAAAGCCTTAGGTGTTCACCAGGGCAGGGCAACCCACATTGCTGCATTGTGACACTGTATGTGGGGGAGGGGTCTGAGAGGGAACAATGGTCCTTGCTCCACTCTCTACCAGATTTCAGTCACTCCCTCAGCTTCCCACAAGCAAATTGGGCCCTTCTGGGTGCTGATTTCCATGTGGGTGGGTTTGTGTACATTCTAGGACCCTGTGGGTGTCTCCAATGAACTCTCCTGTGAGGCTGGGAGTCTCTCGCAGCACCTCAACCCCTATAAATGTTTTCAACTGGTGTTTTGAGGCTTTATTTCCCCACGCTGGGACCCTGGATTGAGTGGTCTGTCTTGCACGGTTTTGCACGGTTTATCTGTACACAAATGTGGAACTGCCTGGTCTGCCAGCCACCTTGTGCGCCATACCCCTCCACAATCCACTGCCTTGTGCACCCGGAGTCCACCAGCCCCCACTTTACTATGACGCCTCTCTGCCCTGACACTGAACTCCACCCCTCCTACTGGTCTGCATGAATGTGTCTACTTTAACTCCTTGGTTGTCAGACTTCCATACAATTCAATTTTCTGTCAGTACTGGTTGGTTTTTGTTTCTAAATTGTCCTTATTTTTGGTTGTGCAAGGAGGTACAGTGTGTCTACCTATGCCTCCATCTCTGCTGGAAGTCCCACTCCTGGTACTTTCTACCTGTGTGGCCTCGAGAAAGTCCCTTGTCCACTCTGGGTATCAGTCTCCTTGAGTAAGGCACCAAGTACCCCTTGCTCATCTGAGAACCTAATTTAGAAAAATAAAGTGGTGCTGGGAACACCAGTTATTAATTTCTCTTTTTTCTAACTTCTCATACTATAAAATAATGTTCATAAAAATTTATTAATTACAATTGGATAAAAATAAGTCTAGTGATTCCAAATGGAGGTGTTGAGTCCTGAGAAAGGACCATCTCCGGAAGTCTCACATTCCTTCTCTGAGAAACAAGCACAGCACTGGTACCTACCTCATGGGGCTGACAGAAGGAGTAAGGCAGGTTATCCATTAAGGGTGCTTAGAACACAGCCTAGAACCATACTTGCTTATTCTGACAGCTATTATTAACAATGCATTATTTTTAAACTCCCAGCCAGGTGGAGTCAGTCCTGACGGACTTATGAGCAGAGGAGAGGTGAGGCAAATGCTGGCCTCAGGTCCTAGACGCCACCTCTTCCTAATCATCCAGCCTCTGGAGCACAAAAATCGCTCATGGTACATATATGTGGATGCACACTTTCTAGCCTCCTGGCATCTTCTTCCTCCCTTTCTACCTAACTCTGTCAACCTGGCCTCCTCCACTCTTCTGTGGGTTCAGGGGTGCAAATGCTCCAAGCGCTCCACCTGCAGCCCTATTACACAATCCGCATTTCCAAGACTGGCAGGAAGCCCATGTAAACGTAGGCATAGGTGAGGGTTGCTGGGGTTGCAGAGTGAGCATCCAGCTGTCAGGATGGTATGACCCGCAACCCCACTCGAGGACTTCGGGGAGGAGGGGGCACAAGGGCGAGGGAACTGAGGCCGGTTGAGAAAGGAAAAGCTGAAAAGCTGCTGGGGGGGGGGGGGGGCGGGGGGGGGGGGGGGGGGTGGGCGGTAGGTCTTGGCTGGGAGAGAGGTCTTAATGGTTGCCGAGGTCTGGGACTGGACGGGAGGTGAGTTCATCTGGGAAGGCGAGCTGCAGCTCTTCTTCGGGAAGTGGGAAGAGCTGGGGTGGGGTGCGCAGGAGCCTCCAAACCATCCAGGCAGTGGGAGGGGCCCACAGAAGGGGTGCCGGCTCGACGGGTGGGCAGGCGAAGTAAAAAGAGGGTGCAGGTCCGCAACTGGTCCTCACCCTTGTCCCAGGGCTTTGCGGGAGACAGGGAGCCTGGACCCGGGAAGTGGGGGGACCGGGATTCGGGAATGTCAGACCTACCCGGTACCGGAAGGGAGCGCGCAGGGGCTGATGCCGGAGTAAGGGAACAGAGCAGAAAGGGAGGTGCTGGTCCCTCACCCCGAGTGCCGCCTGAGAGGAGGCCAGGAAGCCGGGAATCGGGAAGTGCAGGGTAGGTCACTGGATCATTAGGGGCGCTCCCGGACATCCCCATGTCCCAGGTGCGCACCCTCGCCCCACTCCATCTGCGCTCACCGAATGGGACTTCAGTAGCCTGGCTCCTGCCTCACGATCCCACGCCGGCCCTCTGCACAGACTGTGGCTCGGGTCGGCTGCGGTGCTGGCCCCGCGCGGCTGTTAGCTCGGGGCCCAGGGTTCTGATGAACTTAAAGGCGCGGCGCGTGATCCTGCGTCCGCCGACGGAGACGCCGGCTCCGCCCGCGCCCGCCCCCAACGCCGCTCCCCGTCTTCCGCACTTTCTCTTGGGGTTCCGGGGCGAGAGCCTCCGGCTCTTCCACGCCTCTGGCTCAGAGCGTTAAACTCGAGGGGCGAAGTATCCCGTACGACCCAAACCCAGCAACCTGTGTCCAAGAGCCAAGGCCCGAGCACCGGCCCTTACTGCGCTCCCTGCGCGACCCCAGTTGCAGAGGGCAGAACCCAGTCACCGGACCCTGCTTGTAAAGAGCTCACGTGGGGCGTCCCAGTTCCATGATGCGACGCTAGAATTTATGGGGGCATTGTTCCATTTACTGAGCACCTACTGTGTGATTAGTCCTGCTGGGCACTATCTGCCGCAGTGATTCTGCTCCATAAGGTCTTGGAGAGAAAGGGCGAGGGACAGGTAGGTCCACAGGCGAGCAAACCTATGCTACCTTATATATCTCATTTAATCCAAGAAACGGATGGGCATTGTAATTGACTTCTTTCTCAGAAGGCGAGGGGGCCTTGGTCAGTGCTTCAGCCTATAAGGGACAGAACTGGGAATTCCGAGCGGGGGTAGTAGTGACTCCAAAGCTCTGGGGGCAAAATGGCTATCTTGAAAGGCCTTTCAGCCACCACTAGTTAAATCCCCACTAAGGTAATTTCTTCCTTTTAAGGCCAATTAAACCCCGCTAGGCAAAAAAAATTAGGGAGGGGAGCATAAAATGTAACACCCATTACATTCAGTGGTGTTTTCTGACTACTTCATTTGCCTCAGAGCAAGGTTTGCGAGCATCTGGCCTCGGTTCACCCTTTTGTTACGGGAAATTGAAGCAACCAGACACTGAGGGATTCTGGAGTATGAGGTTTATTAACGTGTACGGCCCAGAGGAGTCAGCCTCCAAATTCTGAGCCCCCCCCCCAACAAAGGATTCTTGGGGTTTATATAGCCTACGGGGTCTCCCTGTCTATGTAGCAAAGCGGGATACAGAAGCGGAATGCAGTAATTAGTTCTATCTATGGGGCAGAAGCAGAATACAAAGGCTAAATGTGAAAATTAGTTCTATCAGTGCGGGTGCTAGCCCCAGTCCTTGTGACTATCCTGCTGTTTGCTTTTCCCAGATGGCCTTATCGTTCTCCCAGGGCACCTGGGGTTTGGGGTGAACAAAGGTCTTCCAAAGCTTCCCACATCAGTTTCAGCCTCATCTCCTAGTATTCCAAGGGCATCCAGGCTGAACTAGACCATTTGGGCTTTTGCCTGAGCTGCTCCTTCTGCCAAGAATTCTCTTCCTTTCCTGCTTGGCCTGGCTACTCCTTCCTCTTTTCTATGCTTAAGTATCACTTCCTCCAGAAAGCTTTTCTTAAATCCCATGTAGGCCCATACTGCAGTGGGGACTTCTTCCATCAAAGTGTTTATGCATTCATTTAACACATATTTACTGAGCACTTACTGTGTTCTGAGCACTGTGTGTGACAGGGGTCTTCCTGCTGTTCTGAGAACTGAGTCCATGGCTGTTGTCTACCTCTCATTCCAGACCTCGATGGGACGAGTGCCAGCAAGACTCTTGGCCATTTATATCCACCACAAAGGCAGCTTCCCAGCCTGTACCCACAAGTCCTCCAGGATGGCAGAGCCTGGTCTCTTGGACAGGTTCTAGGTTTTAAGAATTGGGCATGGACAAGCCCCAATGATATGGCAGAGGGGCATCTCTGAGACCACTGATGACCACCCTCTAAAATATGCCTTTGTCAGCGCTGCTAGAATCCAGCCAGAGTTTGGGATAACCTCTCTGGCTTGGGCTGGAGCATCTTCTTCTAAGATGTTGGCCACCTCATCACTCACTTCAAGAGCTGCATTTGACACACTTCATGGAATTGTTCTCAGAGTTTCAGTGAATTTAAATGTACTCATTAAAAGGCATGTTGCTCAGCCCTGGCTGGTGTGGCTTCGTTGGTTGGAGCATCATCCTATAACCAAAAGGTTGCAGGTTTGATTCCTAATCAGGGCACATACCTAGGTTATGGGTTTGGTCCCCAGTCCTAGCATATGTAGGAGGCAACCGTTAACATGCTTCTCTCTTGCATCCATGTTTCTCTCTCTCTCCCTCTTTCCCTTCCTCTCTCTCCAAAAGCAATGAAAAAAAATGTCCTTGGCTGAGGATAGAAAAAATATTTAAAGGCATGTTGCTCAATTTCACCACCTCCAGGCCTTATCTCCCCTCACTGCCAAACTTGAACCTTTCCAAGCCAGCCGTCTTCCAAAACCCCCACAGCAGGCCCAGAGAAGCAACAGGAACAGGACTGACCAGCCTTGTAATCCCCACAGGCCATTCAGTTCCAAAACCCCCACAGCAGGCCCAGAGAAGCAACAGGAACAGGACTGACCAGCCTTGTAATCCCCACGGGCCATTCAATTAAAAATGTAGGCCCTGGCTGGTGTAGCTCAGTGGATTGAGCGCAGGCCTGCGAACCAAAGGATTGCGGTTTGATTCCCAGTCAGGGCACATGCCTGGGTTGCAGGCCAGTTCCCAGCAGGGGACCCAGGAGAGGCAACCATACACTGATATTTCTCTCCCTCTCTCCTTCCTTTTCCTTCTAAAGATAAATAAATAAAATGTAAAAAAAAACAAACAAACAATGCAGGCTCAGAGCAGTCAGGGGACCAGTGCTAAGTGGGTGAAGAAATAAGTAAATGAAATGCATGAATGACTTCCCAGGAGGTCTACCCAGAAGCCATCAATAAACTTTACCTGGTGTATTAGAAACTTGAAAACCATTGTTATTTTTTATTAAATTTATACAGGTCTCAAGTGTACATACAAATCCACGAAATATCATCTGCACACTGCATGGTGCACCCTTTGCCCTGAGCAAAGTCTCTTTCCATCCCCACTTCATCCCCCCCCACTTCTGCCCATTTCTACCTGCCCCCAAGCCCCCTTTTCCTCTGCCTATCTCCGCACTGTTGTCTGTGGCTATGTGTGATATATATGGTGGTGTTGTTTTTTTGCTTAATCCCTTCATCTTTTATTCAGTCCCCCGACCCCCCTCCTGAAACTTAAAACCAATTTTTAAATAAAATTTTTTCCTCTCCAAGACCCTAAAAATGTGCGATTCTTTGTATTTTTTTAAAAACTAAAAGCCTGTTTCCTCAGGGTCCTCCTAGGTAGGTACTGGAGTTCCAAAATCTAGAGCGCTTCCCCCTAGTGTTATATTTAGGTGCACTGAGTTGAGCCCCGGTGGGAGTCCCATTCTCTGTGACTTCTCCACCTGGTGCCTGACAGGAGAGAAGCCTTAATTAGTCCCCATTTCACAGTGAAGCCGAGGAGGGAAGAGGAGATGAAGGGACTCATCTACAGTCTCTCCCCGAATTAGCAATGCCCTGAGCTATGTCACTAAAGAATCAGGGGTGGGTGAGAAGCCAGGGGGCAGTCCCAGGGGCCACCCACATTCCTAATGGCACCTTCAGTCATCCAAATAGACTCCTTATTATCTGACAGGTCCCACCCCAGCATTAGAAAGGTGTTCTGGAACCTCTCCTTTGCCAGTAGGTGCAGCAGAGCACCCCAGCCTTTGCCCTGCCATGCCTGTGAACACCTCCAGGACAGCAGCATACCAATTAGAGCTGAGTGGTGCCAATGGCCACTACTGTTTAAGGTACGCTTATTACCTTGTGGACACTATACATCTTCTCAGTTCTCATAACCCACCTCCCACCCCGTGAGACATGCTAACCCACTTTACAGGTGGGAGGACTGAGGCACAGAAAAGTTAACTGACTCAGTTAACTGACTTAACTAAGATCCCATAGCCAGTACATGGTGGGGCCAGCAGTCTAAGGAGTTTATTCATTCACTTGACATTTTTGAGAACTCACTACATGCCAGGTACTCTTTGGGTGAATAAAGACACATTTATTACCTTCAAAATCTTAGCCTATTAGTAAGAAAATATTAGAAACTATTCCATCAGAGATCATACACAAGTTATGACAGAATCATGAGTAACAACTACAACGGCATGTCAGCACATGGAAATGTGTGTAGGATAAAAATGAATAACACAAGTTATCACGTATATTCAGATGTCAGCTAACAGCATCCTGGAGCCTATGAGCCACTTGCATGATTCATTCTCCAAGCATTCACTGCAAGGCAACTGTGAGCCAGCCACTGAGCGCCCTGGCCAATGTACACTCCACACCACCTTCCTGCAGGCTTCCCTGATTACCTGTGAAAAAGTCATTGTTCCATCGTCCATACCATGTAGCATGTTATATGTGATGACTCATTCATTTGTTTGGGTGACTCTCAACCCCACTTAGTTGTGAATTCCTTTTGTACCTCCATATCCCTAGGGACCAGCGTGATGAGTGGCACAGAGCAAGCAAATAATTTTTAAAATATATTGTATTGATTATACTATTACAGTTGTCCCATTCCCCCCCTTCACTCCCCTCCACCCTGCACACTGTATTCCACCCACATCCTTCCCTTTAGTTCACATCCATGTGTCATACATGTAAGTTCTTTAGCTTCTACATTTCCCATACTATTCTTACACTCCCCCTGCCTATTTCCTACCTGCCACCTATGCTCCTTATTCTCTGTACCTTCTCCCTTCTCTTACCCTCCCACTCCCCTGTTGCTAACCCTCCATGTGATCTCCATTTCTGTGGTTCTGTTTCTGTTCTGGTTGTTTGCCGAGTTTGTTTTTGTTTTTGTTTTTGTTTTAAGTGTGGTTGTTAATAGTTGTGAGTTTGCTGTCATTTTACTGTACATATTTTTTATCTTCTTTTCCTTAGATAGGTCTCTTTAACATTTCATATAATAAGAGCTTGGTGATGATGAACTCCTTTAAATTGACCTTATCTGAGAAGCACTTTATCTGCCCTTCCATTCTAAATGAAAGCTTCCCTGGATAGAGCAATCTTGAATGCAGGTCCTTGCCTTTCATGACTTGGAATCCTTCTTTCCAGCCCCTTCTTGCCTGTAAGGTCTCTTTTGAGAAATCAATCAGCTGACAGTCTGATGGGAACTCCTTTGTAGGTAACTGCCTCCTTTTCTCTTGCTGATTCTAGGATTCTCTCCTTATCTTTAATCTTGGCTAATGTAATTCTGAGGTGCCTTGGTGTGTTCCTCCTTGGGTCCAACTTCTTTGGGACTCTCTGAGCTTTCTGGACGTCCTGGAAGTCTATTTCCTTTGCCAGATTGGGGAAATTCTCCTTCATTATTTGTTCAAATAACTTTTCCACTTGTTGCTCTTCCTCTTCTCTTTCAGATGTTGGAGCATTTAGTGATGTCCTGGAGGTTCCTAAGCCTCTCCTCAATTTTTTGAATTCTTGTTTCTTCATTCTTTTCTGGTTGTCTGTTTTTTCCTTCTGGTCCACTCCATTGATTTGAGTCCCGGTTTCCTTCCCATCATTATTGGTTCCCTGTGCATTTTTCTTCATTTCACTTAGTGTAGACTTCATTTTTGCATCTAATTTGTGACCAAATTCAACCAATTCTGTGAGTATCCTGATCACCAGTGCTTTGAACTATGCATTTGATAGGTTGGCTGTCTCTTTGTCGTTTAGTTGTATTTGCTCTGGAGCTTTGATCTGTTCTTCCGTTTGGGCTTTTTGTGTGTGTGTGTCTTCTCATGCCTGTTATATGTGAGGGGTGGAGCCTTAGGTGTTCACCAGGGTGGGGCAACCCACATTGCTGCGCTGTGACACTGTTTGTGGGGGAGGGGTTCAAGAGGGAACAATGGCACTTGCTCCACTCTTTTTGGATTTCAATCCCTTCTGTCACTTCCCCCAAGCAAACTGGGCCTTTCTGGTGCTGATTCCCATGTAAGTGGGCTCGTGTACATTCTAGAACCCTGTGGGTCTTTCCAGTGAACTCTCTGTGAGGCTGGGAGTCTCTCGCAGCACCTCAACCCCTATAGGTGTTTTCATTTGATGTTTTGAGGCTTTATTTCCCCACGCTGGGACCCTGGTTTGAGCGGTCTGTCTTGCTCCCCAGTTTTGCCTGGTTTTACCTGCGCACAATTGTGGGAACACCTGGTCAGCCAGCCACCTTGCGTGCCTTCCCCCGCTTCACAATCACCATCTCTCTGAGTCTGCCTGTTGCCATCTTGCACCCGGGGTTTGTCAGCTACTTACTGCCTTGTGCATCCAGTGCCACTGCTTTTTTTTGTCACGACCCCTCTCTGCTTCTCCTACAGGTCTGGTTGAATGTGTCTATTGTAACTCCTTGGTCATTGGATTTCCATACAGTTCAATTTTCTGTCAGTTCTGTTTGTTATTTTTTTTTCTAAATTGTTGTTTTTCTTGTTTTGGTTGTCCTTATTTTGGTAAAAAGTGTATCTACCTATGCCTGCATTTTGGCCACAAGTCCAGAGCAAGCAAATATTAATGATTGTGTTGATATTTTCCTGTGTGCCTCACCTTGTGTTCAATGCTTTACATGCATTATCTCATTGAGTCCTTCCAGTGACTCTGTGAAATGGGCAGTATTATTACCCCAATTTTATAGATGAGGAAATTGGAATCCCGAGAGGTTAAATAACCTACCCAAGGTCACATGACCAGTATGTGATATTGTTAGAATCCAAACCAAGTTGTATAGTCTGAACACAAATTTTATGTTCTAACCATTAAATGCCTGCTGCTATAACCGGTAATGGAATTAAATATGAAAGACATGGCAGAGTATGACCTGAAAAGAGCCAGTATCTGGAAATCTATGAAATATTAACCTTTTAGACAGAAAAATTCTCTATTTATTGGTAAGTGTAAGAAGGGGGCAGCCCCAAGATTCTCATGAATACTGGGCCTGCCCTTTGTCCCAGGGACCACAATTAGGGATGTGTTTGACTCCACAGCCGTCTAGAATGAGCTGCTTTTCAGCCACCATGTCTTCAAACTTGTCCACATTACACTTAGTAAAGCCCCACTTCTTGGACACGTGGAGTTTCTGGTGGCCAGGGAACTTGAACTTGACTCTGCATTGGGCCTCAATCACATGTTGTTTGTTCTGCAGGTTGGTGTGGATGGACATGATGACTTGGCCAATATGGACCTTGGCCACTGTGTCCTATCCTAAGGCTTTCCAAAGGAATGCCAAATACTTGTCTGTAGCCTGTCATCCCCAGCACAGGACAACATCTTGTTGATGCAAATGACATGGAAGGAGTGGAGTCACACTTGGATGTGAAAGCCATCTTTGCCACAGCTTTTCACCATGTACTTGTTGGTACAAATACGGGCAACCTCCAGAGCTTCAGAGGGGAGCTGCTCATATTCATCTGACACCATGGGGCCACAGAGTGGGAACTTGCCCACTTTTGCCTTCTGCCCGAGGTCAAAGATGCAGATCTTAGCATCACGGACATCTTGGCAGAAGTGAGACTTTGGGTACAGCTTTTTCTTACAATACCCCTAACACTGGGTTGGGGTAGCATGCCCAAGGCAACACCAGGATCTTCAGTGTCACCCCAAAGAGAGAGAGAGTTATTTATTTCTGAATTAAATGTTTATCAAGCATCCACTTATGCATAGAACCCAAGCTATGGAAGATACGTAAGGTACCTCCTTTCTTCAACGAGTATAGTCTAAATTACAGGATGAGCTGTATACATCTTAAAAAAATAACATTAGTGCAAGAGTTAAGTAATAAAAATATATCATAAAACAAGTCAAGATGTTTCAAAATGCAGCATATGATCATGAAAAAATTCAATAATAAGGAGGCTCTAAAACTACAGTATTCACCGTAGTGATTAATTTATTGAAATTGCCCACTGAGTATAGCACTGGGCCAGAGAGAATGGGAAGGAAAGGGAAGACTTAGGGAGAAAAGTCTGACTGCATAAGTAGCACTGTGAGCCAGATTTTCCAAGAACCTGTATATAAGTTGGAAAGTGATACAAAATTTCCAAAAGATTAACCTAGACCTTTAACAAGAGGCAAAAAGGTAAACTAATACTTAGAATGTTTGAGAGTGAAATGCTAAAGGCAAAAAGAGTTAATTTATTAAATTTATATTTGAATCAAGAAGATGAATTTTTAAAATGTGCAATGTAATGGAAACAGATGGCAGAGGGAAATAAAAACTACTAGTCTCCTAATTTACTTCATCTTCATCATGAAGAAAAAACTTCCATTTGGTCAGGTTAGAATATCACAAAGAGAGAAACAAAGTCCAGCGTAGGAAGTAAAGGTAGGGAAAGAACACCCAACAGTTTGAATTAGTTCAGTTTATCAGATCAAGAGGTACCAAAAGGGTATTTAGAAATGATCTCAGAAACATATTTGGTAATCTTAAAGAATTCATTTCAGAAGTCTCTAATTAAAGTGAGGGTCCCATTTCAAAAAGGAAGAAAGATTGATATAAAAATCTAGACACCAAGCAGTATGGTGTTGATTTCTAGTAAAGTTCTGCACATGCTTATTAAGCCAGAACAAAAGATATTCCAACAGCTTGTATGGGTTCACTGTGCATAATGACACAAAAGGAACAATTTTTCAGTTACTAGCATAAGTAGATTTGGAGACTGTTGTAATAATTGCATACAGAATCTTGACTGCAGTAGGCTTTGGAAAAAACATTTTATTACCTCTTTATGGGCAAGATGAAGCAATCTAGACTATACAACATTACAGTCCAGTGGATTCAGAGAAGGTTAAACAGTGGTTCAACTTTCTTTAATATGACAGTATTGGACTGGAAGCAATTTTCTTTTTTATTGAATTTATTGGGGGCAATACTGGTTAGTAAAACCATATAGGTTTCAAGTGTACAACTCAATAAAACATCATCTGCTTACTGCACAGTGCACTCCCCACCCAAAATCAAGTCTCCTCCCATCTCTGTTTCTCCCCTCTTTGCCCACTTCTGCCTCCTCCCATTCTCTTTTCCTCTGGCTATCACCATACTGTTGTCCACATATGTCAGGGGTGTCAAACTCATTTTCACCACAGGTTACATCAGCCTTGTGGTTGCCTTCAAAGGGCTAAATGTAATTTCACCTCCTTAACAGTTAAGGAGTAGTTACGTTTATACAGTCCTAAAATTATTTTGGCCCTTTGAAGGCAACTGGGAGGCTGATGTGGCCTCCGGTGAAAATGAGTTTGACGCCCCTGGTATATGTATATGTATATAAATCCTTTTACCTTTTTTCACCCAGCCTGCTACCCTCTCCAACCCCTCACCCCTCTGATGATGTCAGTCTGTACTATGTGTCTATGTGGAAGTAGTTTTCTAACACTCTAATTCTCTATCCATGATATTAAAAAAAGAATTTAGATAAACAAAAATTCAGTCTTGCCATCAAATTTTAAATCAAAGAAATCTGGGAAGAAGATTAGGGTTCAAAATTGTTTCAATAATTTGGAATATGCTGAAAACATGGTAAAACTTAACAGTCCTACTTTTTGCCTTTTAAAATTCAAATTGCTTCTCAACATATGATACACCAGATATTCTAAAGCACCTTTCTTCTCAAAACACCTCTATCCTGGATACAATAGACTTTGTCATGTGTTGCTGGACTGACATATGTCAAAATAAGAGTAGGGAACACTAAGAAGCAAATAAATGTGAAATGCGGGGTTGTCCCAAGACCAAATATGTACATTAAACCCATAAACCATACTGGGAGAGCTTAACCACCTCTAAGTTGAAGTAGCTGAACCTAGAGTCCCATAATTATTAGAACCCTCTAATGAGCTAGAGTGGTCTCAGGTGAGTAGCGCTCTTTCAGGCTACTCCAAGGATATTTTCTGTAGCAAAGCACCCAGAATTCTCATAGATATGATTAATCAAGCAGAGATTTGGAAAACATGTTTGAAAAGATTACAAAGTGATATGACATGAAAAATATTTTTAAAGGTTTTAGAATATGCTGGATAGACTAAAATTATAATCCATTTAATCAGCATTTAAGAAAAGAGAGAGAGACCATATTTGAGGTAGTAGTGGCTAAGAATTTCTAGGTAAGAAAAAAAGGGCATGAATCCACAGATATAGGAGGCATAAGATATCTAAAGCAGAATAAATAATGCCAAGAAACACTGTAATAAGACTGCAGAACACAAGTCAAAGAACTTAAAGCAGCTAGAGATTTTTAAAAAAGACATTACTCTCAAAAGAAGGAATTAGATTGGGAGCAAATTACTCAATGGCAACACTGGAAGCTAAAGATTGTAGAAAATATCTTCAAGGACTGAAAATGGAATAGTCAGCATTGCAATAAAATATTGATAAAAACAAAATGAATTTACAACTGGAATATTTGACTAAATGAACTTCTGAGATGCACTTCAGAAAGAAGGAAAATGATCCAATTTAGAATTGAAATGAAAGGAAGAATAATGAATGAAGAAATTGGTAATATGTTCAGTTCAGCCAGGGTACTATACCCACTATACCCAGGGTGTGGGTATAGTGGATCTAAAAAAATTCTCAGTAGAAAACAATAATAATGATGACAATAATAATATAAAATTATAGATTTAAACAAGTCAGAACTAAAATACTGGACAACAATAAATTAAGAAGGAGATAATGGAATTAAAGTGTTCTGCATTTGTGTGGCAAGGGAATTAAGATATTAACTTTCACCTTTGTTAAATATGTGTGGTAAAATATCAATGGTATGCACTAATATAATACAAATAAGACATATACTGTAACTTTCAAACCAGTGGCAGGGGGAATTACATAAGCCAATAGAAAACAAACAAAACCAATAAACCCAAAAGAAATATTTAAAAAGTGCGATTCCCTCCCCTACAAGAAAGATAATAAAAATAAGTTCAGATATAACAATTCAGTAAATGTAAATTAACTAAACTCATCACTTAGAAGTCAGAAATGACCATATTGGATGTTTAAAAATACAAGAGGCCGTTTTTCAAGAAGCACTCCTAAAACCTAGAAACTTGGGAAGGTTGAAAACAGAAGTGTGGAAAATGATACACCTGACAAACACTGGCCGGAAGGAAGCTAGCGTAGCTGTGCTGAATTAGATAACACAGACTGACAAAAACATGCTTTAAGGATGGAAAGGATTACCACATGATGGTAAAAAGTTTAATTCACAGGCAAAATGTCAGTTCCAAACTATAAACATCTCTCTTTACTTTTTGATTTTGGAGAGACAGAGAGGAAAGGGAAAAGAACGAAACATGAATCACTTGTTTCACTTACAGATGCATTCATTGGTTGATTCTTGAAGGTGCCCTGATCAGAGATGGAACCCACAACCTTGGTGTATTGGGATGATGCTGTAACCAACTGAACTACCTGGCTAGGGCAAAAAACATGAATCTTATGATTGTTAAAGAAATTCATGAACTCCTTAGTTGAAGGAAAACATTAAGCCCAGATGGTCCTAGAAGCAACTCTAAACTTTCAAGGAACAGATCATTCTATTCTCTTATAAGCTCTTCTAGAAAATAGGAAAAGAGAGAACACATCTTAGCTCGCTCTGAGATGCCAGTCTAAATTCCATATCAAACAAGATCAGACCAACATTACTCATAAATCCCTCAAGAACATAGAAGTAAAAAATCCTAAATGAAATATTAGCACATTAAAGTCAGCAACACATAAAAAGATGATACACTATAATCAAGTTAGGTTTATGCCAGGAAAGCCATAATATTTTAATGCTAAGGAATACACAGTCTGGCACAAAAAATGCCCCTTTTATTACAAAACCATAAGTGTGCAATTCTGTAACATAACAATATCATGCTCAAACACATCATATGACATTTTAGGTGAAATGTGCAAATTAAAACTCTAAGTTATTACACCCATATTGTTACACCAACCACACCCAAGCAGGCAGTCATTGCTTCTGCTGGACCCTGTGTATTCCTGTAGTTACCACATCAACATATTAAAGAAGAACTATAAGACCATGTCAATAGTTGCAGAATTTTAAAATAACATTTGACAGTCCCTCATGGTAATAACTCACAGGAAACAAAGAAAAGAACTTCCTTATTCAGTTACAAGGTATCTACTAAAAATCTACAGTAAATTTCACCATAAATAATAAAATTTAGAAATGCTTCCTTAAAAGTCAGGCACAGTTCTGCCCTGGCTGGTGTGGCTCAGTGGATTGAGCGTGGGCCTGTGAACCAAAGGATCACGGTTCCATTCCCAGTCAGGGCACATCCCTGGTTGTGGGCCAGTTCCCAGCAGGGGACACATGAGAGGCAACCATACATTGATGTTTCTCTCCCTCTCTCCTTCCCTTCTCCTCTAAATATAAATAAATAATATCTTAAAAAAAAAGTCAGACACAGTTTTAATCAAAATCTTCAACATAGTATTTCAAGAAGATGAGCTGATTCTAAACTTCATACAGAAAAGCAAAGTTCCAAGAAAAACCAAATACTTCCAATGAAGAAGAAAAAGTAAATCTCAAGACTTATTATAAAAGTATAGTTATTCGGACAGAATGTATTTATGTACAGATAGATAAAAACACTGATGAGCCCCTGGCTGGTGCGGCTCAGAGGACTGAGCACCAGACTGTGAACCAAAGGGTCACCAGTTCAATTCCCAGTCAGGGCACATGCCTGGGTTGTGGGCCAGGTCCCCAGTAGGGGGTGGGTGAGGGGCAACCACACATTAATATTTCACTCTCTCTCTCTTTCCTTCCCTTCTCCTCTCTCTAAAAATAAATAAATAAAATCTTTAAGAAAAAACACTAATGATACCGAATAGAACCACAGAAACCGACCCACACACACCGGGAAACTTGATCTATTGTAAAATATGTAAAAGTGACATTTCAGATTAGTGGAGAAAGGAGAAACAATTCAGAAAAAAGTTCTGGGACAATTTATTATCCATGTAGAAAAAAAGGGAATTGAACAAGTTTCTCACTGCTCCCTCCCCCAACCCCATCCATTCAAGATAGATTAAAGACTTTAATGTAAAAGGCAAAACTTTAACCTCTTAGAAGACAATGTAGAAAAATATCTTCAGGATCTTGCCAATAGTTGGCACAATCTGACTTTTCTAACCTCGTGGGTGTGAAATGGTATCTCTTTGTGATCTTACTCTTCATGTCAATGACTAATGGGCTTGAGTAATTTTTTATCTATTTATTTGTCATTCAGGCATCCACATCTGTGAAATACCTGTTCATGTCATTTCCCCATTTTTCTAATTATTCATGCCTTAATGGTTTATAGTTACATGTGTTGCAAATATCTTCTCCCAGTTTGTGGTTTTTCACTGTATTTAGTGTTTTTGGACAAACAAGCATTAACTTTAATTTAGTTAAATTATCCCTTATGTTTAGTGCTTTTTGTGTCATGTTTATGAAATCTTTTCCTACCTCACTTGAAGCACACGAACTGAGATTAGGGGAGATGCAGCACCCCAAGGAAGCTGGGGACGCAGGTAATGGCCTGGGACTAATGGTGCCCGGGCTGGCAGAAACCCACAGACCACAGCACAGATGAGGGAACACAAGCTCCAAGTGTCTGAGCGACTTGAACATGTCTCCGGTGAAGACAGTTTCATAATGTCCAGCTCCACCACATGGTAGCTATTTGTCCATCTAAAACTGAGTTTCTTCATGTGCGAATGGGAGTTACAGGTGAAGAACCGATGACGGTACCAACCTCCGGGAGCTGAAGAGAACTTCAAACTGAAGAATTCGTTTCAAGGTTAGCACTGCATCTGGCATAGAGGAAGTGCGCAGAATATTAGCTACCAGCAACATTGCTCTTCATCCACCAAGCATTTACTGGGCTCACACAGTCCTTAGAGGAGCCTGAAAACTCTGAATAGTCAAACATCAGTTGTGAAAAATAGATTAGGAAGATCTCAAATGTAGGCCGAGAACCAATGGGTGAAGGTTACCAGCAGGGTGTGTGTGTGTATGTGTGTGAGTGAGAGAGAGAGAGAGAGAGAAAGAGAGAGAATGTAGGACAGAATTCTTACTGAGAGAACATGTTTCTCCAAGGCTTCTTGCTGGATGCCTCACCGGCTTCATATCAGCATCGACATTACCTATGTCACTGTACCAAGACCTCTCCCTCTTAGCCATCCCTAGTGTCACTCCTGTGGCCTTTAAGCACCCCATCATATATAGCCACTTAAATATGAACATTATAATGAATCTTTAAAAGATGTGCATCACATTATGCCATAATCATGATGCTCCCTGATCTAATTTATCAGAAGCATAAAGCATCTTCATTGTTCCCACTCTGTGTCTTCTCTGACCTGCTTTGCTCCTTCAGAGAGGCAGGGCACACATCTACATGAATGGGTCACAGGCTGGTCTCCCTTCAGGCAATGGTCCTGGTGCCCAGGTTGGGGTTCTGGAAACTGGGAGTAGGGGTACCCAATGGGGCCAGGAGCAGGGGGAGCCAAGTTTGGTCATGGACAGGCCAAAGGGTCAAAAGCAGGATGGACATTGGGACAGAGCAGAGATAGATGGGACAGGCAGATGGCAATTAGTAGCTAGTGTACATTTCTTCATTGCTTACTCTATACTGGGCATTGTACTTTTCATGCGTGATCCCATTTGTTTTCATCTTCACAACGGCCACAGCATGTGGGTGTTATTTACTTCCACAGTTTAACAGATGAGGAAGCTAGACTTAGAGGCTAGGTAACTTGCCCCAGGTCAGTGAGCAACTGGTGCAGTTAAGATTTGTCTCCTGGATTCATGTTCTTAACCTCTGTACCCCATGGTGCTTTATGAGCACCTTTAGGGCTGATGCAAGACTGACATTTTGCAGACTGCTATGGAGACTCCACCAAAGTCTCACATGATAGAGTGGGCATTGGGAGATGTTCAGGAAATTGCTACGGGGCGGGGTGTTTCCTGGAAAAATGCACCTCCTTTTAGTGAAGGCAGCTCCTCTCCTTTGTGGCTGCACATGAACACAGCCTGGTTGGATATGATTGGTCTCCATGGAAACATAACTACCACTGACTTCTGCTTTCAGAGGAATCTGCTTCCAATCTCCGAGAATTAATCTCAAAAATAGTTTGGAGACTTCATCTCACTACATGTACACATGTGATCTCTGAGGCAGCACAGCGTCGTGGTTGGGAACACAGGGTTTGCATTCTGGGAGGCTGACTGCCATTTACCAAAGCTACACTGGGACAAGTTGTTTACTCTCTCTGAGTCCCTTTTTACACCTTTATAAAACAGATACATAGTACTGATTGCATAGACTTGTTGTAAGTATTACCAGATTTGTAAACAACCAAGAAAGTGTTGGCTGGTAGTAGTCCTCTCCTGACTACCTAGTCCCCTGCTGCACCACTGTTCCCAGTGCTGTGGAGACACTTGCATTCGGATTCGCTTAGGACTTCATCTTTACACCGAGGGCACACCCTCAGTCTTGGATGAATAAGACGGTCGGTCACCCTCCCTGACTCTGCAGACAGAGAAGTCCTGGTAGTTCAGATAAAATGGCTGCCTGTGGGGCTCCAGAAGTTTTGAGCCCAAGATTTATTTATATTGGTAATTCCAAATCATGACATTTCTGTCACCAGTGGATGTGGAACGACAGCTCAGGAACACAGAAACTCACAAATCCAAAGGTAAGTCCTATTTATTGACTTTTCAGTCCCCAGGGCAAGAGCTGTTGCTTATCTTTGTACTCCTCTCTATACTTAGTAAAGTGAATTGTTAAACGAACGAATATTAAAATCTCCTAAAGCAACCACGGTGCCAAGTGATCCCCAGTCCCAGGCAGGGAGCTGTTTTTCAAGTCTCCAGTGCTGATTTCTTAAGGTCATGTGTTATGAATGCCAGGGGCCTGCATCTGAATCCAGTTTCAGAATGAGTTTGGAGCGGGATTCCTGCCTTGAGAGTCATTCATGAGTCACTGCTTGGTTGCTCTTCTCACCTGTCTTTGAGATTGATGTAAATAGTTTTTAATGGATGCGTAAATAATTGCCCAATGTGTGATGACTCAATAGTTTACTCCTAAAGAACATCATACAACCTGCGGAGATCTCCTACTCACAGCCTGGGGTGCCTCCCAAGCTCTCATGCCCCTTGACTGTTGGGTAAGCAGGGGGTTTCACAGAATATAGGGAGAAAACATTCCCATTTCTGGGAGTCTGGAAGGGGGATAGGGACGTGGATTATCTCAGCGTTCTGGGATGGAATACTGTGGGTCCTTGTCACTAGTAAGTGCCATAAAAGTCATGGTGCAGGAAACTGACCAGGTGCTTGTACTCTGGTGTCCTGGCTACGCTGCCTCCTAGCTCTGACCTGGGGCAAGTGACCAGACTACTACCAGCCAACACATTTCCTTATCTACAAGATGAAGATAAGAGTAGTACTCAGGTGGCAGTAAGGTTTCAAGACCTAGTACATGAGCCTTGGCTGGTATGGCTCAGTGGATTAAGCACCAGCCAGTGAATCAAAGGGTCACTGGTTCAATTCCCAGTCAGGACACATGCCTGGGTTGTAAACCAAGTCCCCAGTAGGGAGCATGTGAGAGGCAACCACACACTGATGTTTCTCTCTCTCTTTCTCCCTCCTTCCCCTCTGGAAAAAATAAATAACTAAAATCTTTTTTAGAAAGTCCTGGTACATGAAAAGAAAATGTGCCATATGGGGCCCAATGCAATTTAATACCTGTAGTCACTAATATTTTTTTATTATTGTTTGATCCAACATTAACACCTCACACATGTTACAAGGAGAGAATACTCTCCAAATCAACAAATGCAGTCTCAAACAGAAAGCACTTAATGAAATATTAGCTGCTATGATGAAGAGCTTTTAAATCATACTCTGCTTCCTGGGTCTCAGAGTCACCAGCTCAGAGAACAGCAGGAGAAGCTCATTTAAGAAATCCCATGAGCCCTGGCTGGTATGGCTCAGCAGGTAGGAGCAACCTTGCAGAACCAAAGAGTTGTGGGTATGATTTCTGGTCATGGCACACACCTAGGTTGCAGGTTCGATCCCCAGTCTGGGCATGGACGATCTGCAGTCTAGGCACCTGCAGGAAGCACCTGGTCTATGCTACTCTGTCACATAGATGCTTCTCTCTCTCTCCCTTTCCCTCTCTCTAAAAGCAACTAAAAAATGTCCATGGGTGAGTGTAGAAACATAAATAAATATTTTTTTTAATCTGTGAATTCTGTGAGACAGATAAGTGGTATTCCTGCCAAAAATATATCACCCGAATCTAATCATGAGGAAAGCTCAGTCAAACCCAGGCTGAGGGAGAGGCAACAAAGTAACTGGGCTGTACAGGTCAAAAACATTGACGATATAGGAAAACAAAGAAAAGCCAAGGAACTGCTCAGGTAGCAGACACAAGAAAACAGGATCGCTGAGTGCAGTGCACAGTCTTGGATTGGATCCTGGACCAGAAAGAAGAAACATTTCTGTCAAGGACACTGTTAGTGTAACTGGTAAGATTTATAAGTTCTGTGAATTAGATAATAATAATATGTTGTGACTGGGAGTCTGAGTGGAGCAAGCAAGCAGAGTGGCTGTGCAGTCAGGTCTCGGAGACGGGTAGCGACTGCAGCATGGTTGACCAGCTGACTGAACAGCAGACTGCAGCACTCAAAGGAGCTCTTTCCCTGTTTGACAAGGACAGTGGTGGAACTATTACAACGATGAAATTGGGAGCTGTACTGAGGTCTCTTGGGCAGAATTCCACAGAAGCAGAGTTACAGGACATGATTAGTGAAGTAGATGCTGATGGTAATGGGACCGTTGACTTCCTGGAATTTCTGGCAATGATGGCAAGAACTATGTATGAAAGACGCAGGCAGTGCAGAAGAAACTAGAGAAGCGTTCCATGTGTTTGGTGAGGACCGCAATGGCTATATCAGGGCGGCAGAGCTTCGCCACGTGATGACAGACCTCGGAGAGAAGTTAACAGGTGAAGAGGTTGATGAAATGATCAGGGAAACAGATGTTGATGGTGGTGGTCAAGGAAACTACAATGAGTTTGTGCAAATGATGACCACAAAGAGAAGACATTGTACAGAGTTTGCTGCATTTCTTGTACAAAATTGTTTATGTGCCCTTTCTTTGTAACTTATCTGTAAAATGTTTCTCCTACTGTCAAAAATATGCATTTATATAGTCATTAGGACTTCATTCCTCCATACTTTCTTCCCTTATTGTCATTGTCCTGAAACCTTATTTTAGAAAATCAGGTAACATGTTGCATGTGGCTTACACTGGATATATCTAAGCCCCTCTGCACATGTGAACTTAGGTGAGCTTGGTCCAATGAGGGAATGTCTGGATTGTGCCTTTTTAAAGCAGTTTTCTTTAGGAACTGTCAGCATGTTGTTACTGAATGGTGGGGCTGCAACTCTGCATGTAAGACAGTCAACAACGTGTACTTAAAAGTTGCACTATTGCAAGACAGGTGTATTGTCCAGGTACTCGTACACACTATTTTTTGTACTGCTGGTCCTGTACCAGAAATATTTTCTTTTATTGTTAATTGCTTTTTAAACTTTGTTTAGCCACTTAAAGAAAATCTGCTTATGGCACAATTTGCCTTAAACCCATTCCAAGTTGTACATTTGTTTTGCAATTTAAAAAATTGTACCTCCTCCCCCAAAAATCTTATGATTCGTATAAACCTTCTGCTTTTGATATGGTCCTGTTGTTATATAAGAAAATGTACTTGTCCTTAAGAAATCACCCTTAAGTGTTTAGGAACAAAGAGTCAGAATGTCTCCAACTAACTCTTTAACATTTCAGAAAATAAATCCTTATATGGAGAAAACTAGTGAAAAAGCAAATGTGGCTAAATATTCTTTGATGAATCTGGGTAAAGAGTATACAAGAGTTTGGGGCTATATTAGCAACTTTTATGCACATTTGAAATCATTGCAAAACAGAAAACAAAGCATAAATAAGATGAAGCTGAGAAACTACTAGAGCTTTAAAAGGAGAATAAGACACTGCAGTGAGGCGCCAGCCAGCTCCCTGCTCAAGGCCCTCTGATCAGCAGCTGTGAGAAGCCCTCCCCATCTTGGTCCTGTTTCAAAGGCCTACTTAATAGTAAAGGGAAGCTTTAGAATATGCCAGAGAGGCAAGGACAAGTCATTGGGCATGTTTTCACAGGTGGAAAGGACAGAAAGGCAATGGCCCAAGTGCAATGCTGGGCCAGGGGGAAAAGGCGAACCTGTAGCTTCAATAGTATCATTTGACAGGCTTGCAAACTCTTAACCTAGATGTCTCATGAAGAGGTCAGGGTGAAAAACATTGTGGTGTCCAAGGAGTCTGTTCTAGCCCTGAGATACTGTCTTAAGGGGCAAAGAACTTGGCTCCCTAGGAGAGGAACAGTGCTCAGTACCAGCCAGAAGAAGGCGCTGTTTTCTCTGGAGTCACCCTTTGACCAACAGGTGTTCCACTCCAAGAGTGCCCAGAATGGTGCCACAGAGCTGCAGGTCCCAGGGGCAGGATTGAGGTGAGGTGAATGAGACAGGGTCATGAAAGTTCAGGGTAGGGTCCTGACTTTATTTAAGATTTTTATACTTTGTTCATAATGAATATTTCTGCATTAAAATATTATTTATCTGATTACTGAGTTGTTTGTTACTCCTTAAACTCTGCACTAGAGCCAGAGTATCACCCCACCCTAGTTCACCCTGGAAGAGCTAAACCAGTGCAGAGTTTGCGGTAGGCCGGACAAGGTCTGGAGTGAATGGGTCATTTTGTACCTATTTAAAAAGCTCTGGCAAAGGAATCAATCCTGAGAAACCGAATTCCTGCCTTGGATATCACTCCATAGTCAGCAGCTGGGGCCTGACTTCTTTACCTCTGTTTCAATTTTCTCATTTGTAAAAAGGAGCTATGGAGCTAGCCACCTATTCTGTACACAGTTTATTCTAAAGACAGAACATCACCCTGACTGAGAAGCTGTAAGAGCCAGACACTCTGTTGAATCTGCCCTTTAGTTATAAACCCAGTAAACTGTCACAGCTCTATCATGTAAGAGCTAGTCTTATCCTCATTTCTGAAGGTAAAGAAATGGACACAGAGGGGTTTAGTTACTTGTCCATGGTTGATCAGCTAGTCAGTAAGTGGAAGTGTGTGTACTTTAACCTCCCTCCGCACCAGCATTTTCAACAGGGGGTGGTCTTTCCACCCCTTGGGGACATTTGTCATTGTCTGTACACATTTTTTGTTGTCGCAACTGGGGGGGTGCAGTGACATCTAGTGGTTAGAGGCCAGGGATGCTGCTAAACATCCTGCAATGAACAGGACAGCCCACAACAGAATAGCTGGCCCAAAATGTCAGTGCCGAGGCTGAGAAGCCTGCTCCATTCTGTGCTCCTGAGTCAGGAAGTTATGTGGGAACTTAGCAATCAGTGTTTCACAAAAGGCAGATGTTGTGTAGTGGTTGTTACTTCTTTTGTCTCAGCAGCCTGGGGTTTTCTTAGGTTATCCAGGGACCCGAATTCCACTGGCTCAGCGCTCCTGCAGGGTGGTTGAGAAGCTGGGCTCTGGAGTCAACCAAAGCATCGTCTTAGGAATTCAACAGTGATTTATTGAGCACCTGCTATCTGCCAGACCTGTCCCAAGCAGTGTGCACACACATAGGTGTCCCTGCCCCACAGAGCTGTCTGGGAGGGAGACGCACACCAGACAACACACAAGCTCATAGGTAATAATGCATTGTGACCGCCACAAAACAGAGGAACTAGGCACCATGACAGACATAACAGGGAAGAGCCTGGTGGGCTGAGGGCAGCGGCAAGGTTTCTCTGAGAATAGCATTTCAGCTGAGACCTGGAGGCGGGAGCATACAACAGAACTGCAGGTGGAAGAAACAGCTGTGCAAAGGCCCTGGGGTGGAAACTGAAAAGTAGGCAGTGTGAGAGGACCCCAGTGGGGGAGGAAGTGGAGAGTAGAGCAATGTGGCCTCGAAGAGATGGGTAGGCAAAGGCCACGTGAGGAGTTTGGCCTTCATGTCAAATAAAGATCCTTTGAAGGGTTCTAATCAGAGTATCGATACAAACAAGGCCTGTCCTTCAGAAAGTGACCCGCTTGAGATCCAGGCACGGGCCTATGTGGAAGATGCTGCATGAAGTCAAAGCCCATAACTGAAGTCAGTCTCAATTACACAACCTTACGTAATGCACCTTCCCTGACCCCAAGTTGGTTGTGAAATGTGATGAGTGAGGCAACTGACATACATGACAAGATTATTGCTAGGGCTCATTCCTTGTTGGACAAAGAGTAGCTTCGCTCACTGGAAACACCTATTAGGGCCACGAGGGGACTTTCCAATGGGCTTCTTGTTTCCTGTTGCTGCTTTTGGATGACTCAGCTTGTGGCACTTTCATTCCCCCTGGAATCTGTATCTTGCCTTCCTCAAATTCCAAGGTGTTCTGAATCCCAGTGTGCTGGCCTCCACCGACTCCTTTCCCACGGGGGCCCATGACAGAGGGCCATGGCTGCCAGTGATGTTCAGGGCCGTGTGTCTGAACTCCTGATCAGCATTTCTGTCCATTCACATGACGCACATGGGACTCTTTGATGGGGACTTACTGACAAGAACTTGAGCTTACGGCTTGGAAGGGATCTGACTGTTTTTGCTCAGTCTTGTAATTTCTGAAGTAGACATTTTTCAAGATATTAAATGGGATTACATGAAGAAAAGCGTTCTACTGGCAATAAATTCAGGATACCCTGTTTCAACACATTTTAGCAGCTTTTTAATTACAGGACTTTTCAAAGCATTTAATGTTTTAATGTGGATTATAAATCTCCAAACAAGAGTGATGTTTGTCAATCCTTTTTTCAGGAGCATCCTGCAGACTAGTGTTGGGAAGTGTGTGCCCCAGGAAACGCCAGCCATAGCCAGTAGGTGGTAGAAGAAAGGGCACTTCAGACTGTTCCGTGCAGATCAGGCCAGGGGCTGCCTTTCCTTCCGGGCTCCGGGCTCCAGGTGTCTGCAGGCCACTGTCTCAGAGACTTCAGTTCTCAACACCAGAGCCCAGCGGAAGGATGAGGGAGGGCTCGGCTTTCCTGGGCTGGCCAGCACGGCCCAATTTTCAATGATTCCTGGAACTGGATGAGAGCTGCCCATGGCTCAGCTGCACACAAAAACACGTTGGCATGGACATTGTTTAACCTGCTTAAAAAAATACAAACCTTTTAGCACTTCTTATTTCTTTAAAATCACTAAACAAGTACAGGGTTTTTTGTTTTTTTTTTTTAATAATCAAATACCACAGCATGTACAGTAAAACTTGGAGGTCTTCCTTCGACTCCTCCCCGCTCCCGCCCGTAGAGTCCCTTATTAAGGCTTGCGTGGTTTGGTGCGGAGAAGGCTGGTCTGCAGTCACAGTGACTGGGCTGGAATCCCAGCCCTGCCACATGTTAGCTGGGCGTCCTTGGGCATGAACCTCAGTTTGCTTATCTGTAAAATGGAGGCACCACACAGTAAGGGCTTGAGGGAGGACTTCATGAGATGAAATACAGAAATGCCCTCCTCTTCCAGGCCCCTGCTCCTACTTGGATTTAGTTAAATTTGACTCTTAGAATTTTTCTACCAGAATCCAGCCACTTTTTTTTTTTTTTTAGTCCAATTCCATGTAACGCATGTGCTAATTACAGAACGGGGCCAATCTGTTCAGTCTGTTCATGTGATTTTTTTTTTTAAGTCCTCAAGGGCAGTTTTTATATGCATAAACCACTCTTCAGAGGTTTATTTTTCAAATTACATTTAACTTATCGAAGTTAATAATTCAAAAACAGATCAGTTTGCTCTCTTGTTTTATAGGTTAGCTTCTCTTGGATGCTGGGAACTAAAATAAAACCTTCCCCATGACCCCAACAGGGTTGTTATTGCCTTACAAAATATCATGCTTTTAAATTCAGTTTATTCTTTTTATAAGTACAGCTAGGATTGCCAGATAAAATATAAGATGCCCAATTAAATTCTAATGATCTAAAAGTCAAATGTACCTAGTGCTCTGTATTTTTATTTGTTAAATCTGGTAATCTTACATCTAGCAAACTTAAATAATTACTTTTAAGAGGTTGTGGACCCACTTACAAAAATTTTAAACTTTTTTTTTAAAGTTTAAATTGTACCCTATTTCCTTGTAAAGTTCTTTTAACTGTCTAAACTAACAAAAAAGCTACCCTTTTAAATATTAAATAATTCTAATTCTAAATAATTCCAACTAATAAACGTATAAAACAATATTAACCCAAACTTTTTACAAGCGTTCCGGAACTGTACATAAATTTAGATTTCAAGTAAAGTTCACAAATCTAAATGGATGGAACCCCCTCGACAGCATGTTTTATGCTGGCATTACAAGATTTTTGACTTATTAGGTCAAACTCTCTTATATGTTACAAGCTTAGGAAATACCACATATGTACAAATCCTTATTAAAGATACAAACAACGTGTGCCTCGTTTAACTTTTTCTCTGGTTGAAAGTCGCCGTTCACGGAGGGAGAGAGCCGTCGCCCCACTGACCAGAGCTGCCCTCGCCGGAGACTCGGCCTGGCCGTCGCCTGGGCTGAAGGCGGCGGGAGACCCACCTCACCAGGAGCTCAGGAGCCATTATTTCCTTCCGTGTCCTCACTGGGGTTGTCCCCTTGGAAGGCCTGGGCGTACTCGGTCAGAGATTTTGCTCAGGATGCTGGCTGGGTGTACGTTGGCAGTACACCTGCGCTCCCGGGGCCACGGCCATTCGCCCATGACTTCCGGAGGAGGCGGTCCAGTGGCCTTCACACTGGTTTCGGGTTGTGCTCATTATCTACCCCCTTTTTGTTCCTTTGTCTGAGTCAAGATTGTATTTTATTTTTTAATTGTTTATTTTTATTATACTTTTTTCCATTACCATGTATTTACCTTCATGGTACCCTCCACCCACCAGTACTTTCTTCACAGAAGAATTTTCTTTGCCAAAGTCTGCAAATCCTACCTGGATTTATAACTCAATTGAACTTTTTTTTTTTTTTTGCTTTTCTGATCTTCATAACTTCCTGCCCAGATCTCTAAAAGTCATCTGGGCTAAAAGTTTACTTGGGCTAAAATCCTACAATTCCTTCAAAACTTTTCTTTCTCCAGCCCGTAGGACTCTCACGAACATTAAAATAATACTCAGTGGAATCATGGATCCCTCCAGGGGCTTTAACTGGCCCTTTATCCTTGAATTCCAGTGATGTTTCCTTGACCTACTCTAGCAGACCAGCACTTGCTCTCCCTGGCAACACACTGCTAGGGTTTGGTGTGTTAAGTCATATACAGCAAAATGGCCTTAAAAAATCATGTCCTTCAAATTAGACTTGACCTTAATTACGCCCATCAGGGTGGTTACAAAATCAGAGCCTGGGTGTGTCAAGGAGCAGCTGGCTGCCAAATCCCGGTGATGGCAGAAAACAGCAGGATTTCCCACTGTCCCAGCCTCACTGTCCGCCCCTCCACTTCAAAGAAGGTTCCACCACCCCAGATGCCCTTTGGGACCACTTGCAAGTGCACCAGTTTTCAGGAAAAGGTACATCGCCTTTTACGACCACAGAAGAGATGACCTGATGTCACAGCTGGCTCCTGACTGGGATAGGAACGACTTCGTAGGGGACGCGGTGCCTAAATTAGGCAGGCCAATTTCCTCATCCGAGTGACAGAAACGGGGGCTCCTAAAAGTCCGGCCCATTTCCTTAAGGAATGAAACCCATGATCTTCAGTTCCTCAGAGAAGTGAAAGCAGTGGCAGGGAATCCAGTAATTCCTGTTATCTGAGGGCCTAATATATAAGTCAGCCGAGCTTGAGGAAGTGACCTGAGGAGGTGGCCGGGAGCCTGCACTGCACACAGTGCTGTCCTCACTGTGCAGTACACTGTGCACCGAGCCCGGGAGTGGCGCCAGGATGTCTCAACTGCTGGCCACCCTGCTCCTCCTCTTCTCCATCAACAGCACCCTGGCCCTCAGGATCTGCTCCTTCAACGTGAGGTCCTTTGGGGAAACCAAGATGGACAACCAGAAGGTCATGGACGTCATTGTGAAGGTGAGCCCTTCCCCTCTCCAAAGGATCAATGCACACCCCTCGCACCCTCTCCTCTGCTTTCACACCTGAAGAGCCTCAGGAGGAACTGACCTAAAGTTAGTGCCTTGGGTGAAGGTAGCAGTTGGCTTGGAATTTTGTAACAATTAGGATAGCAATAATTATAATAGCCATTTCACCTCTCTGTCATCATCTTAAAATGGGGACAATAACAGTACCTCCTTGTAGGGCTATTTCAAGGCACACATGAGCTGATATATGTAAAACTGGTAAAATATTGTGGTACCTGGCTCACAGTAAGCTCAGGTAAGCACTGGCTACTAGTATAATTTGGGTTTTTTTATCCTCACCTGAGAGCATGCTCATTGATTTTAGAGAGAGAGGAAAGGAGACAGAGGGAGAGAAACATCAGTCCGTTGCCCTCATACACGCCTCAGCCAGGGACCGAGCCTGCAACCTGGGCATGTGCTGTAATTGAAAAACCCCTGACCTTTCGGTTCATGAGACGACACTCCAACCAACTGAGCCACGCCGGCCAGAGCCTATTATAATTCTTATTACCGCTTATTGAATCTATGTAAGGCACCATAAATACAAGATTTCATTTAATAACCCTCAGGAAAGAGGATACTAATCCCCACGTAGAGACGACGAGCCTTGAAAGGTGAAGTAACGTTTGTTGTACAGCATGTGGGTGGGTGGGTGGGATGCCCGCTCAGCCTGGTCTCCTAACCTCCAGTGCAGTGCAGATTTTTGCTTGCTTCTCTCCTTCCTTTCCTCCTTCCCGCTTGCCTTCCTTCTTTCCTCCCTTCTCTCTCTCTCTCTCTTATTTTCTTTCCTTCCTTCATTTTTCTCTTTCTTCCTTTTTTCTCTCCCCACCCCCTTCTTCCTCTCCTCCGCCTTCCCTTCCCCCACCCAGCAACCTTTCCCTGTCATTTTCTCCATTCGGATACTTTGGATAATATAACCAGTACCTGGGAACTCTGTCCACACTCTTTATCCTACAGCAGGGATTTTCCACGAGTGGGCTGCAAGAACTTTTATTTGTTTTTTAAAGATTTTGTTTGTTTATTTTAGACAGAGAGGGAGGGAGGGAGACAGAGAGGGAGAGAAATATCGATATGCACCTCCTGAGGACCTGGCATATGCCCTGACCAGGAATCGAACTGGTGACCTTCTGCTTTGTGGGACGACACCCCACCCACTGAGCAAGGCTGGTCAGGGCTGCTGCACAAATGTTTACAACATGCAATACCTGACAATTTAGTCAGGGGCACTGGCCTCTTTCCCCTTAGATTATCAGATTTTTTTTAAAGGTTTTTTTGTTTTTTTTTAATCTTCAGAGGGGAAGGAGAGAGGGAGAGAAACATCAATGTGTGGTTGCCTCTAGTGCATCCCCTGCCGGGAACTGGCCTGCAGGGAACTGGCCTGCAACCCAGGCATGTGCCCTGACTGGGAATTGAACCTCGATCCTCTGGTTCGCAGTCCTGTGCTCAATCCACTGAGCTATACCAGCCAGGGCTTAGATTATCTGATTTTTAAAAAAACAGCCAATACAATAGCCATCTGGTATGAATGGATCAAAATTATACCTACTTTTTTGTCAGATCAGCAAAAAAAAATTTTTGGTATGTTTTAGAATTTTAGTAATTATTTTATCTGTGCCATGAGATGAAGAAGGTTGAAATTGCTGCCCTACAGGTTAATGTATTTTTGACGCTGGTCGCTGAAACCTTTCCCAGGACTCTGACTGGGTGTTACTTTCTTAGAAAAGCCGGGAGTCACCGTGGTACAGTGGAAATGCCAGGAGCCTGGGTTCAGATCCCGCCTGGCAACCAGGTCAATGAGCTTGAGAAGCCCCTTCTGCTCCCTGAGCCTCTGGGGCCTCTCATTAACATGGATTTACACAACCGGTACCACCAGTTGGCTGGATAAAGTCAAGGTGAATAAGGCAACAGGGCAGGCAGTCACTAACACAGAGCTGCCACTGCTGTTATTAGGCAAAATGGATTAGAGCAAGAACTGGCATGTTCCCTTCCTCCTGAGACGGTCCTTTCAGACCTGCCTTGGGATGGTACCCAAGGCCTTCCGGATGTTATTTTTTAGCCAAGACAGCTATGCCAAGCCTGTGAGAACTGTGACTCCCTGGCTCAGCTGGAAACTCTGATACGTGAGGAAACTCTTTTCCCCACTTCCTCACACAAAGGTGCATGAAGCCTGGGTTCCTGCTGAATTCCTCTCACCTTCCTCACTCCTTCCACCCGGGAAGTGTCACCATAGCCTTAGGAGGCTGACACTGTGTTCCTTGGTGACCCCATTGTGGGGGGCACACCACTGGCCCCTTCCTTAACCCACTGGGTTCTGGAGGGCTGAGAGCCCATCGCACCAACAGCGAGTATGTCTGAAGCCTCTGACCTTCCCCATCATCGCAAAAACCACCCTGTAAACAGAGGCCATCAGAAAACAGAGCCACCCAGGGCACTTCCAGTGAAACGCAAACCCCAGGCACTCAGGGTGGCAGTACTTACAGGGTGCCTTGTCTGAGCACCTACTATAGGCCAGGAACTTTACACACTTATCTAATACTATGACGCAGGCGGCATTGCCCTCACTTTATAACTGAGAAGACTGACACCCAGAATGGTGAAGTGACTTATTCAGGCTTCCATAGCATCCAACTGTGTACTCAACCATGCAAGTGGAAATGCCTTTTCCACTCTTTCCTAGTGGGTTTATCACATCAGAGGTGAGCCCGACATCATCGTGCCTTCGTTGGGGAGGTTGGGGAGTGAGGGAGGCCTGCCTTCTCCATCTTGGGTTTGCTGGAAGCACCAACGGCAATTCTACAGATGCCGAGTCCCACCTGGGAGATGTTCCTTCTGTCTGTGACTTTTTCAGTTTGCGTCCTGAAGAGCAGAGCTTGTTCATCCAACCACTGCTCTTTGACGGCAGGCCATGCGCTGGATGCCCCAAGGCCCTGGCAGTGAGACAGTGGATGTGGGAGGCACTGTCCGCCTTTTTGCAGAGTTTACAGCACACGATAACTTAATTTGGAGTGCTATTGTTGGAGTGCCTTTAATATGCTGTATCCAAGTTCAGCCTGACAACCCCTTAGATTAGCAGGCCCATTTTAGAGATGAGGCAACATGAAGACATGAAGTAAATTGCCCAAGGTCATGGAGCAAGTGTGGGAAAGAATGAGGGTCATAAAGGAAGTCTGACTGACCCTTTCTGGACTCTTCCCCACCATGCTGTGCTGCTTCCCGCTTAGAGGCTGAAAGAGGCTTCCATAGACTGCTCTCTGCCCCAGATTTTTCTAGACTTCTCTAGACCGGCCCTTCCCCTCTCCCCAGGTTCACTCACAATATCCCCTGTTGGGATTCTCCCACACCTAGCCATGCAGTGCACCTAATCACCTCCCCCCTGTGAACAGAGTCAGGAAAATCTCACTGAGTTTCAGATCTGGAAGGGTCCTTGGGGGCCCTCCTCCTTGGGTCCTCCTCCTAGGGCAGTGAAGCCAGGGAAACATTTTTTCCCTGCCCTTCGGCCTGAAATTGGGGCAGAAAACAAGGCGTCATGAATGAATTTGAAAACTGGATATTTAATGACTGTGGGGGAAACACAATGTAATATCAGGTTAAAAAGGCAAGACAAGAATTGTGCGATACATATTGCCATTGTTTGCTGAGCAGTCTGCTCTGTGCCGTGGACTGGGCTGAGGATTTTATATCTGTTATGTCATTTAATCCCCATGAGGGGCAATCATCTCAGTTTACAGATAAAGAATCTAGCAGTTCAGGGAGCTTGAGTGACTTGCTCAAGGTCACACCACTGGTGAGTTGATAGAGTCAAGACATGAATCCAAGGCCATTTGACTCCAAGTCCATACCTGGAACCAATGGGCAACTCATTTTGGTGATGCCAATTTTGTGTATGTATGTATATATATATAAATATGGAAAAGGAGCTTCTCCTGAATTCTTTACCCACTGAGCTCCTTCCCACCTTTCAGAGCCTTCGAGTGCCCTCCCCTCCTTGGAGCTTTCCCTGACGTACGGGCAGAAGTCGTTAATTATGCCTCAACATTACTATAGCTGTGACTTTGTTTAGCAGAAATTTCAGTTCCCTCTCATTGTAGCTAGTTGTTTCCACTTGTTTCTCTCATTGGACTATGAGCTTTCAGGGCAGGGGTTGTATTTTAAAAGTTTAGCATGGTGGACTTTATAGTCACACAGACCTGAGTTCAAATCCTGACTCTACCACCTGTACTGGCTGTGTGCCTTTCAGCTAGTCACTCAGTCACTCTGACACAGCTTTTCTCCTGTGCCGAATAGGCTAGTAATCATAGTCATCTCATAGGGTTGGTGAGGCTTACAGTAAATGTCAGCTCTTATAATTATTATCATGGTAATTATGCCTCAGTATCCAGCCTGGTACTTTTCATTTACTAAGGGCTTAATAAATATTTATTATTGTCGATGATGATGATGATGATACATATTCCAGCAAAACCAAGAGGTGGGAAGTTCTGAGTGTGATTGTGGGCTCTGGATTTGGATTGCATAGGTTCACATTCTGCCCCGGCCATTTGCTAATGGGGTGACTTTGGATAATTCACCCACATTCCAGAGCCTCAGGCTCTTTGTCTTTAAAATGGACATAGTAATAGTATCTACCTCGTGGAATCCTTCACTTATTTTAGGCAAGAATTTAATTAGTTTAGCTAAGCACCCAATTTGATAGTTAAAAAACAGTAAGTGCCCCAAGAAAGGTTTTTTTTTGTTATTTGTAGTAAATGCCCCCAGACACCTGGGAATTCTTTCTCTGCAGGTCATCAAACGCTGTGACATCATCCTTGTGATGGAAATCAAGGACAGCTCCAACATGATCTGTCCCAGGCTGATGGAGAAGCTGAATGGGTAAAGACGAGCTCCCCTACCCTGTGTGGGTTCAAAGTCAAGGTCAAGGATACCTGAAAAGCCCCAGGGAACTGAACTTAGTGTGAAAGGAGGCACTCACCCTGACCAACCACCAGTTCGCATGGCCAACACTACCGGGGCTTCCAACTCCATTAGCCACGGTCCTGACAACTCTTCCACCAGCTAGCTTTAATATAATAAAGCAAAATAAGGGAAACAGGTGAGGAGCCAGGACAGAGAGAGAAATGAAAGAAACAGACAAAAGGCTGAGGGGAAAAGTACTGTTATAAAGAAAGACTGAGTGCCAGTGGGAAATTAGGCTATGCCCACAGGCTGGAGTATTACGCAGCCATTGTACATCATGTTTACTACAGAACAGGTTGAACCTAAATGGTCCAGCTTGGACAGATGGCTGCAACTGAAAACAAATGTTCGGGATTGTAGGTAGAGTAATCCATTTTAGTGATCACATCACGTTATAAAGGAATGAGTATGTTCGAGTTCAGAGGGTCATAGAAGAAGGACTGGAAGGACATGCTCCAAACCGTTAGTAGTGGTTACTTTGAGGGGCTGAGGGGCTATAATTGGAGGATTGTTGTGTAGGATGTCAGTGAAGGCATGAGGAACATTTCCTTTTTATTATTTATACGCTTCTGTATGATTTGAATACTTTACAAAAGTCCGAATGATTTTACAAGTTAAAAATTATAAAAAATAATGACCTCAAATAGTTTTAAATGACATTGAGTTATATTTATGATTCATTTCTTTCTCAAAGAATGATCACATCTGACTCCACAGCCAGCACTCTATTCTGAGCCCCCTCGGTTGTCCTGAGAGTGCTCCGGGCAGTTCTCGGAGCTATGGGGGACTGAGAGGCCAGGTGTCTCAGGCATCTCCCCCCAAAGTCTGGAATGAGTCTTCCCACCTCCAGTGGTCTCAGTTTTTGCAAACCTCCCCAGACTGTCCTATGGACCAAGGGCAGAGCCATGCCTCTTTGTCCCTTTATCTGCCATTAGCCCGGGGGGGGGGGGGGGGGGGGGGGGGGCTTATCATTTCACAGCTAAGTTATTGCTAACAGTTTGCCAAACCAGGACTTGGCAGGCCAGAATTAGAGAAGGGCCAGCCTTCCCAAACTGGAAGCCCAGAGGAATCCATGGTCCACACTCTTGGGACCCAGTGGCCCATCTGCATTACAATATGCCGCTAAAGCCCCAGGAATCTAAATTGGCCCCTAAAGAGTCCTGCTTTTTCCAGCTGAACCTGAGACTATGCTTTGCCTTAGACATGCCCTAGATTTCTCTGTGAGCAGGTGGAGTAAAACCAGGTCAGGCTCTGCCCAGGGTGAAGTTATCAGCAGGTTTGGCAAACACACTGAGAATAAAGTTTGATTCTCAGGGATGGGGGAGGGTTAGAGTCTGTGGGACTTCACGGCTGCATCCCCAGAGCACAAACAGTAGCTGATTTGAAATTATAGTTCCGGGCTTGTGAGATAATGCCTGGGGGTTTCAGAGAGGGAGAGAATGTCCAACAAAAATGTTACCAGGAGTGATGTGCTTAGGAGTGCTGCATGGATAGGGTGACCTCATAAGGATGCTCCACCAGGAAGTGTGAGCTGCAGCCCAGCCATGGGCCAGAGTGGGGTTTGGGACCAATTCAGGCCCAAAGCATCTCTGGTCTCAATAGCATCTCACAGGTACAGGCCAAAACATGAGGCACGTAGCAACATGGATTTGGAGGCAGGTAGGATCTGGATTCAAATCCCAGCTTTGTACTTGCAAATGATAAACATGGGATAACAATAGTGCCCACTTCTAAGGACAAGAAATAATGGCTGTAAAGATCCTGGCAGATGTCACATCTAATCATTGGTGGCCCTTTTTATTAGACCCAAATGAAGGGGGGAAATGGGACAACTGTAATAGCATAATCAATAAAATATATTTTTAAAAAAGGTCATAAAAGTGGTAGCCCTTTTTAGGGATGCCATTGGAGCTAGGGAGGCAGTTGGAGAGAGGGGAACCTCTGCAGTAGGCAATGTTTTTCTTTTAAGATGCAATGTCAAACCATTATGTTTTCTAGAAATTCAAGAGGCACAACATACAACTATGTGATTAGCTCTCGGCTTGGAAGAAAGACATATAAAGAACAGTATGCCTTTCTCTACAAGTAAGTATAATCTGTGCTTCCTAGAACATGGTTCACTTATAAATGATAGCTATGAATTGAATCAAAATGCATACCTTTTCTTCAAAACCAAATTTTGACCTCTAACTAGTTCTCAGTATTGATCAAAATAATTTCCATTGAAGCTGGGACTGGTGAAAATTATCAACCCTTCACTTAGGAAAACATGAGCAGCTGTCTAACACCTAATTTGTTGGTTGACTCAGTGGCTGCCTGGTCAAAGGGTCCAGGACTTTTTTATTCTTTATAGTCAAGTCCTGGTCCAGGGATAGAAACCTGAGTTGCCTGGCACAGCTCACTCCAGAACTTCATGTTCTTATCTTCTTCCTACTGGTAATTTGTTTTAAGTGTGAATGTTAAATTGTGGGTACCTCAATTTAACATTAACTAGTGCTTCTCAGATCTTTGGCTCCCAAAGGGTCCTGGCCTTTGAGGAGAGTTGACTGAACTTAGTTCTCAGGCAAAAGATGCCTTCCAGCTCTTGGGTTGGGAGGTGAATGAGGCCATAGGAACCTACACTACTGCTTTTTGAAAGAAAGAGAAAGCCAGCTCAGCTGGATGGGCTTCCTTTTTTCTCTTCTAGGGAAAAGTTAGTTTCTGTGAAGAGAAGCTACCTCTACCATGACTATCAGGCTGGTGATGCAGATGTATTTTCCAGGGAGCCCTTTGTGGTCTGGTTCCAGTCACCCCACACTGGTGAGCCCCATATACCCCGATTGCCCACAGTTTTCCCAGTGATCCCGGAAATGGGCAGCAGCCCTGCATGTGAGCTGCGATCCAGGGTTTATGCAGCATCTTTAGGGAGGCCTGAGGCTTGATGGAGAAGACCATTGGGAACTTCTAATACCTGAATGTAGAGGATGCGGTTTTGTTTGACAGCACCAGGCCGGCTTCTCAGAAAGCGGACTGAAAACCTCCCCGGCCTAGCACCCACATTCTAATATCAATGGTAATTCTGTTGTCTTTGGAGGATGTAGGCTGATAGAAATTATTTACCACAATTCCTCAGTCCCAATCAAATACAGCTATTTCTTCATTTAAAAAGATCCCAGTGATGGTCAGCAAAGGTGAACCCTCCAACACAGGGTCTCATTTTCCCTCCAGTAACTTACATATAAGTCTCCTCCTACAGACTAGGGGTAGAGAGGAAATCCAAACAATTGAATCTGGAACTCTAGCAAGAATTGTATTTGTATTAGCCACTAACAATTATTGATTACTGAGTAGTGCCAGCCACCTATACTCCTTGCAATGACCCTATAACACAGGAATCAGGAATTACCAATCCCCACTTTACAGCTTGGGAAACTGAGGTTCAAAATGGTGGCGTCACTGGTCCAAGTTCACCCAGCAGTTAGTGAAGTGGACAAGCCAGAGTTGTTACTCAAGCCACCATCTCAGGAGCTCATGTTCTTAACCACTATGCGACACTTGGTGGGAAGTCAAGAGTAAATTTGGTTTGCCATTTGGGGCTATGTAGAATCAAATATATTTTCAGTACCGACTACGTGTCAGCGACTACCGGCTCTGTTCTGGGCACTGAACGAGACAGACAAGCTTGCTATCCTCATGAAGCTACGTTTTAGTAGGAGAGGCAGATAATGACCAAACAAACACATGCAAAGCTATACATATGTGCATATGTAACTACAAATGTAAACACCCGGAGCGAATTCTGCCCTGGGTTAGTTAACTCAGAGGCAGAGTGTTGACAGACAGGGGAACAGGACAATTGCGAGTAGGAAAAGAGGAGGAGGTGGGGGCTATTGAAGGGAAGACACGCCCTTCAGAGAGCATGTGCAATAATCCTGTTTGTCACGCACACGATTCACACCTGGCTGACCAGGGCGGCGTTCAGAGCGCTCCCACACTCCCTTAACGACTCTTTCTTCTCCAAGAGAATCCTCAGCTTATGTGAATTGCTACCAAACCTATTTGTATTGAGCTTCCACACTTGGACTCTTCTCTACCCCTCCCTCTCTCCTTTGGGATCACTCCTCAGCCATGTCCTATTGAGTTTTCTCTCTTGTTTGAGGAAAGCTCCTCATGTCCTCTATATTTAGGATTAAAGATGAAGGAGTTAGCTATTTATCTATATTTTTGTTCATTCATTCATTCATTCAGTCAGTCAGTCAGTCAGTCAACAAACATTTTTTAGCATCTCCAGTGTGTCAGGTACTGTGCTAGATACTGGAGCCAAGAGGGTGAATAGGACAGATAAGCCTGCCCTCACGACGCAGGGGTCCACTGGGCCCAAAAAGAAGTAAAACAAGTAATTTCAGAGCATGAAGGAAATAAGTAACACACATTGACTAGCAGGGTGAGAGGCCCACATTAAATGGGGGTGGGGGAAGGCCAGGAATGGCTCCCGAGAGGTGACATTAGGTTGTGACCCGAAGAAACCAAGTCAGCGAGAACTGGGGAGAGGGCATCCCAGAGGGAGGGCGCAGTAGGCACACAGGTCAGAGGTGGGAAGGGGTTGGGGGCGTGTGGGAGAAAAGAAGATGGGGAACGAGTGGAGGCGTGAGGAGGAGACTGGAAGATGAGGCTGCTGGATCCACGTCCTGGAGACAGGCTGCCAGGTCTGAGTCCTGGCTCCCCACTGTGACACCCAACAGCACCCAGCTCCTGAGTGGGAGTGGGGACCCAGGCACGGAGTGAGGGAAAACACGAGAAGGAAGCGTGCAGAAAGCCACAGCTGCTGCTATTAGCATGTGGGCAAGGCCCGGTCCCGTGGCTCGCCCACGCGCCCCACGTGGGCTCCCTCCACCCCCCCCTGCTGGGCCTGCTGGGAGAAATTTTCGGACACTCCACAAAATCCACTTTATTTTTTAAAATAACTTTTTTAGGCTTTTGCTTCCCTAATTACAAAAGGAGTATAAACTCATATGCTTCTGATTTTTTATTAAAAAAGTATTTTTTCCTTAGTACAAAAACCAAACAGCTTTTAAAAAAAAAAGAATAGAAAATAGTTTTTCAAAAAATGAGAAAATAGCAACACCCACGGTGCCAGCAAGGAACCCCGTCTGCCAGCTTTCCCTCAGCCGTGAACGGCGAATGGGAGAAAAGAGCCTCGCGTGTACTGAAAATAGCTGCCGCGTGATCCTAAGATCCCTCAGATCTCAGCCACTGGCTGAATTCTCTGGAAACGGGGGGACCCAGATGACAGAGGCCATGCCTTCTGGGAGGCCAGCCTGTTTGCTTCGAGCAGTGTTCCTGGAACACTGCCAGGGAAAGTGTGTGACCTCTGCCTCTTTCCTGTTCCCCAGCTGTCAAGGACTTTGTGATTGTCCCCCTGCACACCACCCCCGAGACATCCGTTAAGGAGATTGATGAGCTGGCCGATGTCTACATGGATGTGAGACGCCATTGGAAGGCAGAGGTGATGACCCTCTGTGTCCGCTGAATTCCCCTCTAGCAGGGGCAGAACCTGGTCCTTGAGAGGGAAGGACTTCCCGGGAGGGTGAGGGGGACAGAGCATGTGCTGACAGCACCACTTCTGAGCTTCATTTTAGGCCTTCCCTCAGCCCTAAATATCCTTCTCATTAAATCTGCATGGGCAGCATGCATGTGGGTCTCGGGAATTCACACCCCACTGCAGAACAATGGCTGCCAGCGCTCACGGAGGGGAGAGCTGGCGCCAGGCGCTGCGCTGAGGCTGCACTGAGGCTGCACTGGACAAGTTTATTAAATCCCCCCGACAACCCATGAGGCAGCTACTTTTATCAGCCTCACTTTGCAGTTAAGAACAGTGACACACGAAGAAGTCAGAAGTCTTTCAGAGGCAAGTGACAGAAATCTCAAACTGGCTTTGAAAAGGAGATGCTGTTCATTGATTCTTGTAACTGAAATGTCCAGGAGCAGTTCAGGCACAGCTGGTCCAGGGCTCAGAGTTACCAGGGCCGCCTCTCAGCCCCCCTTTCCTTTGAGTGGGTTCCTGTGGCAGGCTGGCTCTACCCTTGGAATAGAAAGAAAGGCACCAGTAGCTTTAGGTCAAATGGCCAATTTTCTTTCCAATGCAACACATACCCTGGGGTTGAGTCTTACTGGTGCTGACTGGGGCACTTGTCCATCCTGAAACGATCACTGTGATCTGGAGGTTGAGGTGCTCTGATTGGCTAAATCTGTGTCTCTAACCCCCTCCTCCAGCCTCCCTGGACTGAGGGGATGGGGGTGGTGGTTTCCCAAACTAAGCTTGCTATTCCCACAGAAGGGGGTACGTCTACCATCCCTTCCACGTCAACTATTTCCTCATCTGAAAAACAGGGGTGCCACCCCCTGTGTCTGTGAGGGTCTGTGAAAGTGCTAGGTTAGTGTGGAAGTGCTCAAGAGCAGCAGCCCCAACCCTTTTGGTGCCAGGGACTGGTTTTGTGGAGGACAATTTTTCCACAGTTTGGGGGATGGGGTTGGACAGGAAGCAGAGCTTAGGCGGCAATGCCAACCTTCACTGCCTGCCTCGCTCACCTCCTGCCGTGCGGCCCTGTTGCTAACAGGCCTCGGATAAGTACCAGTCCACAGAGTTGGGGACCCCTGCTCTAGAGGGCTCCTCCTCACTCTTCCTTTCTCCTTCTGGGATGTGACTCCAGCAATTCCTCCGCCCTCCTTCTCAGTTCCACTGCTGAAAAAGGGCAAAATGAGTCAAGTGAAGTGTGGACTCCGAGCTGGGGCGTGCAGAACACAGGGGGTGCGTTTCACTGCTTATTTGGAAAGATCAGGTCGAGAGAAAGACTCATTCATTCATTCCTAAAATTATTAATTGATTCATTTATTCAACAAGAGTTTATTTGGAATCTGTTACGTGTTGGACACTGGAGAGGCGTCAGTGGCACAAAAGAGAACGAGAGTGGAAATTCATGCCAAGAGGCCTTCAGTGAGGCAGATCGGGGTTCAGTTCTTGACCTGACCCCTCGAACCTCCCCGCTGAGTGGTGTAGAGCAGGCCCTTCCCCCTATTTCTACAGGGGCTACACGTCCTTCTACCTCCTACTGTTTGTGATACCGAAACTGCAAAACACTTAATGCTGGACTTGGCACACGATGAACGCTCAGCAAATCATGCCTTATAAAAAGATTTTATTTCTAAAAAGATTTTGTCTATTTATGTGTAGAAAGAGAGGAAGGGAGAGGGAAAGAAAGGAAGAGAAACATTGATCAACATCAGTCAGCTGCCTCTCCTGCATCCCCAGCTGGGGACCAAACCCATAACCCAGGCACGTGCCCTGATGGGGAATCAGACCAGCCACCTTTCGCTCTGTGGGGTGATGCCTGGCCAACTGAGGCACACCAGCCAGGGCTAAATTGGGCCCATATTCATAGAAGCTGGTAGTCTCTAGGGTTAAGGAAGACATCCTGTCCTCTACTACGCCCATCAATGTCAGGGAAAACCATGATCACTGAGGTCAAAATAAAATGTTTTTAAAGAAAACTCTTAAGTCAGCAACAGCCCCAAACAATAGTACAAACCAGGAAATCTGGCACTTCCTATGAACTGAGGAATATTAAAGTTCTGTTCCAAGAGCCCTGTAGGGAAAACACTTCCAAGATAACATGGTTCTGTTGGTGACCTAAGGTTTTACCCACTTCTTCAACAGACAGAATTGCTACAGGAAAGAATCCCCAACTTCAAGGCAATAGGAGGGAGGGAGAGAGAGAGAGCTGTGTGAAAGCTGTCACACACACCAACCAAGTTCATTTTTCCTGCTTGGAAACAAAAGGTGTTGATTCATTCATATGTTTGAGCCATAGAGAAAAGATTCGAGGCAATAGATTAGCCAGCCCCTTCTATCCCCGTCTGCTTCTGCTGAATTACAAAGACATGGTGACTAAGAACAGGAGGGGCAACTACAGCAAATACCCCCCTTCCGGTTAGGAACGCCCTCCTCTGTATACACTCGCCTGCCAAACACTAATCAAAGCTGTGACTCAATTTTAAACCATGGCTGCTTCTTTTAAAAAGCAAGAAGAAATTAAGAAAGACCTTATATTAGTTTGCGAGGGCTGCCATAGCAAAATACCAAAAACGGGGTGGCTTAAACGCCACAAATTTATTTCCTCACATTTCTGGAGGCTCGATGTTCAAGGTTAAGGTGTCAGCAGCACTGGTTCCTCCTGAGGCCTCTCCCCATCCTTGGTCTTCCCTCTGTGTCCTAATCTCTTCTTTTTGAGGACAGCAGTCATACTGGATTAGGGCCTGCTCACAACATCTCATTTTTATCTTAATTACCTCTTTAAAGGCCCTCTTTCCAAATTCAGTCACATTCTAAGGTGCTGGGTTTAGGATTTCAAAATGTGAATTTGGGGAAGAGACACGATTTAGCCCATAACAGAACCCATCATTCACTGGGCATGGGAGACGCAGTCCTTGCCAGCAGTTAGGAGCTAAGGAGTTTGGCAACAGTGCCCACCAGGTGACTGATGCTCCAAATCATGTCTTTCAGAATTTCATTTTCATGGGCGACTTCAACGCAGGCTGCAACTATGTCTCCAAGAAGGCCTGGAATAACATCCGCCTGAGGACTGACCCCAAGTTCATTTGGCTGATCGGGGACCAAGAGGACACTACTGTCAGGATGAGCACCAACTGCGCATATGACAGGTGGGAGGCATCTGCCTGATGCCTTGCTTAGTGTGCATCAGAGAAGGTGCCCCTCTGGTCGAATGAGAAGGTTGAGATGGAGAACAGTTGGAGGTCAGGCCTCTCTACCTAGTGCTTCGTACGGTACACAGACTTCGTGCATTGAGCACTGTGTAGTTCAGCAGTGGCAATCGTGGGCTTTGGTGTCAGGCAGGCCTGGGTTCAAATCCTGGCTCTACCCCTTAATGTCTGTGACCAAGAGACATGTGCCTCTGTTTTCTCACTTATAAAGTGGAGATTATAGTAGGGCTCCACTCAGGGACGTATGATGAGGATTAAATGAAGTAGTGTATGTAAATCTTATAACACAATGTCTGCCATATAAGTGCTCAGTACATTCATTGCTGTTAGTTATTCCATCACAAAGACATGCCATAGTTTACTCACTCAATCCCCTATCATTGGGCCTTAGGATTGGGCACTAGGTTATTATGTTACCAAGGGTTAGTTATTTAGACATTTCTGATTCTATATATGCACTTTATGCATATACTTACAATTTCCTTAAGGTTAAACTCTAAAAATGAGACCAGTTAAAGCTAGGGTTGTTTACACTTCTAAAGCATTTGCTGCATTTTCTAAATGCAAATATATACATTTAACTAATAGCTTGCTCTTGTATTTGTAACATCTCTCGGGGGATTTCCAATCGGCTTTCATTTTTGCTCCTTCGGTCGGGAGGGAGGTGGTGAGAGCGCCTGAAACCTATGAATGCTCGTGACTTGGCCGTTCACAGCGGGGACCAGAGGCAGGGAATCCCCTCGGAGCTTCTGTTCCCAGGGCTCAGCCTGCCGCCGTGGAGGCAAGAGATGGCCGTCTGCAAGACAACAGTTGTTCTTACTTCTCTAGTTTGAGGTCTGGCTTCCATTTCCATCCCATGACCTCTCTTGTTCCTCTTGGAGCTTTCAGGGTTGGTGTGTCTATCGCAGGAGCCACCACTCCAGCTCTCGAAAGTGGAAACAGCCCCAGCATTGGGGAAGGCAGAGCCAAGGTGGGGAGTCCCGGGAGCCTGAGTTCCCTGCCACCTCCCTCCATTCTGAAGGTCTGCTAGCAAAGTGCATGCCAGTGGTGTCGTCATGGGCAGGTCGAGTCCCTTCTGTGGCCCCATTCTTCTCCCCCTGGCCCACAAGAGGGAGCTGACTATAAACGCTGAGGTGGAAGCCCAGTGACTCACAGGGGTAGATGTTCACAGGGATTAGGTGGGGTAGACGGACAGGTTAAAATAAGGTGTTTACTAGAACCCCAGTGTTATACACATGTATGCCAAAGGATGGCAGGGAGACTTGTGGGTTTTTTTTTTAAAGCTTAATTTGTTGTTTTGCTACTCTCAATTTTCTATGTTTTTCTTATTTGGGTATCGTTTGTGGTTTTTAAAAAGGCATATAAATATTTAATGAAGGGAGTAAGATGAAGTGGATTCGATGCCAGTCTTTGTTCTGTATTCAAATATCTCTTGAACCTCTCCCATGCACAGTCTGGGCTCAGGAGAGCTTAGCAGGATCAGCTGGCCAGCCCATGCACATACCTAGAAGTCAGAAAAGAAGGAGCCTTAACTCTGTCCTTCTTCACTCTCTGGGATTGAAAGGCTGACTTCAGGAAATCTCCAATGGCATGTGAAGAGTATACTTGTGGAGCGAATTCAGAGTTAACCAGGTGATGTTGTTAACCAGCCCAGGAAGCCAGTCTGCCAGTCGGAATCAGGGAATGTTCAGTGGACGGTTGTGACCTGGCAGTCCAACTCATCCTGTCACTCTTGTCAGTCGGCTGTGTAGACCCCAACTACCTCACCCCACTTGGTGTCCATTAGAGTACCCATGTTTCTGAAACTCAGTGAGCTACCATGCACCCATTTTTTCTCATCGCTGCAAAGCATCTGTGCTGTGGTTTTTCTCCATATTTGTCATTACATTCACTCATTTCTTATAGAAATAAATTAATTTTAAAGAAAACTTCATAGTACTATAATAAGAGAACAGCATCACTTGCCATAAATTGAAAACAACTGTAAAAATAATCCCAGTGAAAACCAATCAGTTAAATTCTGCCTTAATTCTCTTGCCTCTAGAATGTTTGGCAGGTGCAGCCTGCTCTCTCTCTTTGTGGGGGCGACTTTCCTCACGAGTCCCCCCGTGTGCCACGGATGAAAGTAAACATGACTGAGACATGGTGTGATCTGCTTGGGGAGGAAAGGTGGCCAGTTTCCCAGAGGAAAAAGGCCTTGAGCAGTGGCCAGTTTCTCAAGGGGAAAAAGGGGTTGAGCCCCTTCCTCCAAGGGCTTTTATTGGGTTGTAATACACAGGAATACAGGACAGCAAGGATCAAACAGTAGATAACATTTCAAAGAAGTCTGAGGGCTTAGTCTGAGTCAGTGTCTATCAGGAAAGGGGGTTTTGCAGAAACTTTGGGAGACATACTCATTTCCTGCTCGAACCCTTAACATATGAATGAAAGCACTCTTAGCAGAGCAGATTTCACAGGTTTATCAGGAAGTCTTTGTGATGCCAGATTTTCCCTCAGGACATGCTCTAGCAAGGCAAGGAGCTGCACCCCTCCTCATCAGGCTTAAAGGAATTAGAGACAGGGGGTGTTCAGGCTTCAGGGGATTAGAGACAGGAAGTGCTTCTCCCAGAGGACTGGGGACTCGGGCTTTGTCAAAGCCGGGGGGGGTGGGGGCAAGAGTCCATCACTTCCTCTTTGTCACAGCCCCCAAGTCCTTCAATGATGGCCTCCCGAGTGATGGAGTCTGGCCTAGTTTGCCCCTCCTCTGAGGGGTCTTACCTGTCAAGGACTTCCGACCAAGCCTTGGGGGCAGGGAGGAAACTGAGGCAGCATTTGCTACCAGAGACAAGCTTTGTCTCCTGTGCCTCGAATTCCAGAGGTCGCTAGCTCATCCTCAGCCATGGGGGGGGTAGAGTTACGATTCCTAAAACCAGGCAGAGTGGTCCGCAACACACTACCAAGACACAATCTGTTTGGGGAGGAGAGGTGGCCAGTTTCTCTGAGGAAAAAGAGGCCAGGAGACTTCCGCCAAGATGAAGGTGTAGAAGCACTGTGCCTCCTCCCACAACCAAGTATAAAAACAACAAAGTTTTAGCAACAAAAACGCAGCCAAAAATCACAGAAAATTGAACTTCACGGAAGTCTGACAACAACGAACCCTTCAGCCATACCGGTAAGAGGGGCAGAGCCAGCAGCAGAGCAGGGTCGGGCAGGAAAGATCCACCGGACCGACCCAGGCGTGCAACCTGGGTGCACCGGCAGCCATAGGCGGATCCCAGGTGTGGAGAAGTGGGCGGACCCACTGAGGGCGCAAGGCAGTGGACTCACTGAGGGCTGACCACGGTCACACATTTCTGCGCAGATAAACTGGTGAAGGAGGGAGCGGTGAGACAGACCGTGTAGGCCCCAGTGGCAGGAAGTGGCAGAGGGGACCGCCATTGTCCCTCTCTGACCCCGCCCCTACCTACAGTGTCACAAACCAGCGACCTGGGTGGCCCCACCCTGGTGAACAACTGAGGCTTTGCTCCTCATACCTAACAGGCACAAACAGATCAAAACATGGCTCAAGAAGAACTTAGAGCCCCAGAGCCGATAAATCTAAGTGATGGAGAAATAGCCAAACTTTCAGATACACAGTTCAAAACACTGGTGATCAAGAGGCTCACAGAACTGGTTGATTTTAGTCACAAATTAGAGGAACATATGAAGGCTAAACTAATCGAAATGAATGGAAATGCACAGGAAACCAATAGTGATGGAAAGGAAACTGGGACTCAAATCAAAGGAGTGGACCAGAAAGAGGAAAAAAAAATGACCAAACAGAAAAGAATGTAGAAACAAGAATTCAAAAAAATGAGGAGAGGCTTAGGAACCTCCAGGACATCTTTAAATGTTCCAACATCAGAATTATAGGGGTGCCAGAAGGGGAAGAGGAACAGCCATGAGTGGAAAACTTATTTGAACAAATAATAAAGGAGAATTTCCCCAATCTGGCAAATGAAATAGACTTCCAGGAAATCCAGGAAGCTCAGAGAGTCCCAAAGAAGTTGGACCCAAGAAGGAACACACCAAGGCACCTCAGAATTACATTAGCCAAGATTAAAATGAAGGAGAGAATTCTAGAAGCAGCAAGAGATAAGCGGACAGTCACCTACAAAGGAGTTCCCATCAGACTGTCAGTGGATTTCTCAAAAGAGACCTTCCAGGCAAGAAGGGGCTGGAAAGAAGTATTCCAAGTCATGAAATCCCAAGACCTACATCCAAGATCGCTCTACCCAGCAAAGCTTTCATTTAGAATGGAAGGGCAGATAAAGTGCTTCTCAGATAAGATCAACTTCAAGGAGTTCATCACCAAGCCCTTATTATATGAAATGTTAAAGGAACTTACCTAAGAAAAAGAAGATAAAAAAGATGAACAGTGAAAGGACAGCAAACTCACAGTTATTAACAACCACACCTAAAACAAAAGCAAGCTAAGAGGATAGCTAAATCAGGAGCAGAACCATAGAAATGAAGATCACATGGAGGGTTAGCAACAGGGGAGTGGGAGAAGGAGAAGGGGGGAGTAGGTACGGAAAACAAGTAGCATAGATGGTAGGTAGAAAATAGATTGGGGGAGGGCAAGAATAGTAGGGGTGATATAGAATCTAAACAACTTGCGGCATGTGGTCATAAACTAAAGGGGGGAATGGTGGGGGAGGGGGTGTGCAGGGTGGAGGGGAATGAAGAGGGGAATAGAACAACTGTAATGGCATAATCAATAAAATATATTTTAAAAAAAAGAGGCCAGGAGAAGTGGCCAGTTTCTCCGAGGAAAAAGGCCTGGAGATGGCCAGTTTTTCAGAGGAAAAAGGTCTTGAACCCCTTCCTCCAGGGGCTTTTATTGGGTTGTAATACACAGGAATAGAGGGTGGCAAGGATCAAACAGTAGATAACATTTCAAAGAAATCTGAGGGCTTAGTCTGAGTCAGAGTCTGTCAGGAACAGTGTTTTAGTTTCCTGCTCGAACCCTTAACATAGGAATGAAAGCACTCTTAGCAGAGCAGATTTCACAGATTTATCAGGAAGTCTTTGTGCTGCCAGATTTTCCCCCAGGACATGCTCTAGCAAGGCAAGGAGCTGCACCCCTTCCCGTCAGGTATTCAGGCTTAAGGGGATTAGAGCCAGGAAACGCTTCTCCCAGAGAACTTGGGATCTTGGGCTATGTCAAAGCCAGGGGGTGAGAGTCCATCACTCCCTCTTTGTTGCCCCCCCCCCCCCCAGAGTCCTTCCATGACGGCCTCCCAAGTGATCGAGTCTGGCCTAGGTTGCCCCTCCTCTGAGGGGTCTTACCTGTCAAGGACTTCCGACCAAGCTTTGGGGGCAGGGAGGAAACTGAGGCAGCATTCGCTACCAATGACAAGCCTTGTCTCCTGCAGCTCTCATTCCAGAGGTCGCTAGCTCATCATTAACCATGGGCGGTAGTTACAACTCCTGAAACCAGGCTGAGCAGTCCATAACATCTCTTAGTGAAAATGGGAGCTTAGGGAGTTTTAAAGACAAGCCAGCACCTTTCTCCACAGTTGAATGAGGAAAAGTGAAAAATAATTGCACAGGAAATAATAATCTTAGAATGCAGGATATTGCTCTATGGTATGATGTTCACATGTCACACAGCGGTTTGCTTCTCTTCCACCACCAGGGCTACCTGCCTACATAGGGACACACTGTCCTGGAGCCCACAGGGCCACCGCAGGAATGGATCCTATTTCCCAGTCTTAGGCAGTGTCCTAAGGTTCACAAGCTAAAACCAGGTCCAGGCCTTGAGCACCACCTGAAAGGTCCAGGCTGCTCAGTCCATTTCAGATGTCAAACGTGGACCTTGGTTCGATCTTAGAAACCAACAGGATGTCTTAACACGACTGTCTTCCCTCCTCTTCTGTAGGATTGTGCTGAGAGGACAAGACATCATCAGCTCAGTTGTGCCCAAATCAAATGGCACCTTTGACTTCCAGAAAGCGTATAAGTTAACTGAAGAGGAGGTATGGCTGCCATCTTGTCTTTCCATGCCGCTATCCTGGGAAGATGGGTTTAGTTTCCCTTTAAGGCCATTACTAGAAACACAACATTGGACCATTGGGCTCTGAGTCTCAATGCCTATGATTCTGTGATTCAAGGACCTGCTTAAATTTCTGACTGAGCCGATCCAAGGACGTGGCTCACTAGTGTGTGTTCTTTTGTAACTGCGGTCATTTCATCGTCTCTTCTGGAGCCTGAATTTGCTCATCACTAAAATGAGAGTGTTTTCTAATTCTCAAATTTATCTCTCTTTTGTCCTTACAGGCCCTGGAAGTCAGTGACCACTTTCCAGTTGAATTTAAACTACAATCTCCAAAGGTCTCCACCAACAGCAGAAAGTCTGTCTTTTCGAGGAAGAAAAGCAAGGCCCGCCGCCGCCGCTCCTAGACACAAGGGCACCATTTTATTAACCCTCCTTGCCTCTGCGTGTAACAGGTCTAACAGGTCTGAACTGCTCCTCACACCCAGGAAACAGGACTGGTCCCACCGCTTTCATTTTTTAGCTTGAGCCCAATTGGGAGGAGAGCCTTCTATTATCCCACACGGGCTTGTACCTTCCCTGAAACTCCCAAGAGGAAAATGGGGTTTTTGCAGTCCAAAAGGAGGGCCTTCACATCCTTAGCTAGAGGCCCATCCGCTCTCACGGCCAAAGCTCAGCCTCGGTGGAGAAGCTGCAGGAGAAGGAAGAACATCAGTTTTCAGTCTGCACGAGAGATCCTGTTCTGTGGGAAATGACCAGAAATGCCAAGGCCCCAACAGAACCCCATGATTTGGGCAATTTACTGTTTGGGGAACCTGGCTGCTATCTGAGGTCATACCATCATCACATCTCACAGGGAGGAAGGATGAAGGCCTCTCCCACCTGGTCTCCTGCCTCTGAATTGTCCTCCGACTCAGCCAGCCCAGGAACCACTGGCGTCATTCTTTGAAATTTCATTCCGACCACAGGCCACCCTCTTTCCTACCCCTGCTTATAAATCCCATCACCACTTGGAGAGAGCCCAGAGATTTTGCATACCTGTGAAGGTCTCTATGTCTGGCATATCACGTCAGACTCATCCTCATCCCAACTTGCACTGTGCCCAGCAGGACTGCCTCTTCCCTGCACCCACGTGCCCTGTCTCATCCACGAGACTCGAGGATTTTATTATATTTCTGAGACCAAAGAGTTGCAGAGGGGTCTAGCAGCAAGGCAACATGTTACCTGTGTCCTGTGTAGTGACCACTTCTGTTTGGTTTTCCTTGTATTGTCTTTGTTCAAGCACTGTGTGAACGTGGCTGACTACGTGAGCAGCACCAGAGAAGAAGCAGGGACAAGGAACACGCACCCCAACCCCAGCCCCTTCTTTCCTGTTTCAGAAGCAACCCCTCTTTCCAGCTTATGCGTTTTTCCAGATTCTGTACATAAATAAGCATTGCATGTAACCTTGAAAAATACAGAAAATAGCACACTATGGGTATGTTTCCACTCTTTGCTTATTTCCTTTAATATGTAAGGGACAACATGGCTTTTTATATAAAAATATTGACCATAAGCTTGATTTTTGAAATTTGGTAACATCTGAGGGAACAAAATCAACAGGGCCAGCTTAAGTGAGGAAAACCATTTCCCCCACACATCCAGTCAACTTCCGAGGTCTTTTTGGCCCAGGCAGGGGACGTGGCAAATCTGTAACGTTTTTGTCACCCCTCTTCAAAGAAGGGCTGTCCCAGAAAACGCCCAGTTTCCGAGGTTCCTCGAGCAGGCAGTTCACAAATGAACTTTTTTTGGAGGAGACGTCATCCTTGTGCCCAAAGGCCAGCAGCATGGCTGGAACAAGAGTCCTGCGCTGGCTTGTGGGGGATGGGGCGGGGGCAGAGGAAGTAGACTGGGCACTAAGTAGCCTGTCCATGACTCTGACCTGGTCCTGCCACCCTGTGGCCTCCTCGGTGACCAGACGTCCTCTGTCCCTGCACAGAGTAGATTACCTGAGCTGTGGGCGTCTGCTTGGGAAGAGGAGACAGAGTGGGGCTTCTTCTCACTGGCCACAGCTAAAGGTGCTGCAAACATCCTCTGGTTGCCCGGGACCACCTGGCCGGGACGGAGCTCCTGTGGCCCTCCGGAGAGTGCACTCCGGTCGTATGCACTCTTTCACCTTTGGCTTTGTTCAGAGGGTTTGAAACGTGTGTGCACCAGAATCTCAGGGCACCGGTTACCGGTTACCGTGCCGATGCTCAGGCCTCGGCTCCCTCCCCTGCCCCCACACAGAGTCGGCCTCAGGAGGTCTGGGTCACAGCCCAGGAACCTGCAAATGTAACAAGTCCCAGGCGACTGAGGCCAGATTTTTCTTCCCTTAATTATTTATTGAGAACAGATTTTGAACTCACTCTCCCGGCCCTCCTCAGTGAGAAGATGTTCAGTGTGGTGTAGGGAGAGGCTCACGTCGGGCCGTGCTCTGCACCACCCACTAGCTGTGGGGCATGGAGCAGCTCACTGACCTTCAGTTTCCTTACGTGTGAAATGCGAGTAATAAGAGAAATCAACCTCATAGGTGAAGTTTTAGTAAGATAATACATGTAAAATGCCATGTGCCTGTCACCTAGTAAGTCCTCACAAGTGGAGGCTGTATTTTTATTAATAGGATTTGCTCCATTAAGAGGTAAGCCACCTGGCTGCTGTGGTTCAGTGGACTGAGTACCAGCCTGCGAACAAAAGGGTTACCCGTTCGATTCCCAGTCAGGGCACATGCCTCAGTTGCAGGCCAAATCCCCTGTGGGGAGTGTGTAAGAGACAACCACATATTGATGTTTCTCTCCCTCTCTTTCTGCTTCCCTTCCCCTCTCTAAGAATAAATAACATCTTTTTTTTTAAAGGATGGGCTACTTTAGGTGTTTAGATATGTATGGCTCTCATTTAATTATTTAGAATGAATTTCTGCCTTCTACCTCTTTATCATTCAACACAGCAAGTATTTTGGCAAGTGAGCCTTGAGGACTAAAGATGCCCCTTCTTCCAGTCCTTGCTATTTTCTCTTCTTCATCAAAGGCCCTTTCTTGCCTTGAACACAGAAATACCCCACCTTTGCCCTTCAGCCTGTCCCTGTGGCCTTGGAGGTGAAGGGAGCACCTCCAAGGCAACAGCCCTGGCTCCCATCTCTCCCTTGGGTTGGAGAAGGAAGTATAAAGGGTGGTACTAAACCTGAAAAGCAAAGAGAGACAAACTAGAGGTCACATCCCTCCACCCAGCCAGGTGGGTATGAGGAAGAGCAGAGCCACTGAGAAGATTCACCCCTGCGTCTGCTGCCTTGTGTCCCCATCAGAGCTCCCTGCCGACGGTCCTGACGGCCAAGGTTGCAACAAGCCAGCACGCCCATGTCTGTTACCCACCGGTCACATCCTGGAGGAGGAATGGGTCACCTCGTGCCACAAGACACTGGCCCCAGTAGCTCCAAGCTTTAGGATTCAGGGAAGCTACTGAAATTAAGGGAATTTCCAGGGAACAAGGAGTGTGTACACACACACACACACACACACACACACACACACACACGATTTTTTGAGAGAAAATCGGTTGGGAAACAGTGAGTGCCTTGAATGCAACTCTAGCTGAATGATTGCTTGGTTTCCCAAGTCTGCATGTAGGTGAGACAAAGCTGCAGACAGACACCAGGCTTCCCAGGTCAAGGGCAAAGGGGGCTCCTCTAGCCCACGTCACCAATTCTCGCTCAGTGATATCGGTAGCTTCCTCAGTCGTCTCACCACCTCCACCGTTGCCCCTGTAATCTGTTTCCCCAACAACCAGGGTGTGATGTCTATAATTTCATCTTATCTTTCCTCCTGCCTAAAACCCTCAATGGCTCCCCATTTATCTCTGGATAAACACCCAGGTCCTTACTATAAACTATGAAGCCCTGTATGTTTTGGCTTTCACTTACCTTTCCAACTCCATTTTCAACCATCTATATATTGTAGCCACACTGTTCAGTTTCTTCATTCTTCAAATAATGTAATGTCAAAAAACTATTTTGACATTCCTCATTCTCTCCCCAGCCTTTGGGCCTTTTCATGGGCTGCTTCCCCATCCTGGATCACTCTTCTTCCCCATTCACTTGGCAAACTTCTCGTTCCTCAAAACTCAGCTTAAACATCACTTGCTCAGTCAAGGAGGCCTTCCCCGATCAGTTCTCCCGTCTGTTTTGGGGCCCTTGGTTACATCTTCCCACGGTGCCCTGTATGGCTCCGTCTTAACCCTCATACGTGTGTGATTAGTTGTCCACCGTCTGCTCCCCGTCCCCAACGTGCAGCCCCTATGAGGGCAGAGCTGTGTCTTCTTAGGCATTGCTCAATAAACTTTTGTGGAATTAATGAAACTCAAGGGACACCACTGAGCCTTGTTGGAGTAAAAGACCTTTACCAAGAACCAAATATCGACAAAAAAGGCTAACACCCGATTTAAAAAAGGAAATGTAAATTGAGGACAAAAAGAGAAGGTCTCTTGAAGTCGGGTCACTTAAATTATCTTGCCGTCATGTGTGAGTTTGTTTTATTAGTGCAAAATCTCTCACTGCGCACTATTAGTTGTTTATCCACCACACTGAGTATTGTGTGGGAAACTAAAATGTTAAAACCATATAGCCAGTGGTTTGAAGTTCTCGTGTTAAAAAAAGGAACAACGAGAACTAAGTGTGGTCTTATGCATATTTTGGCAGCTGAAATTCTTTAAGTCTAATGATGGGTGACCCCTTAAATCATTCTTGTCTTTGATTCTGCGTACAGGGAAAGGTTTCTCTTTCTACATTGCTTTTTGGGGGGTGGGGAGAGGATTGTTTGCAAAAATATTCATTTTGACATTATCGGGTCTCCTGTTAGAGCTCCTCTACCATAGACATTAGCAGCTGAGCACAGCCAAGTGAGGTCACTCACTGTGGAAGGGGACGCTGAACGCAGCTGACTCATTTCCATCCCTGAAGTTTTGAGCTGCTCTGTGTGTTAACAGTGGCCAGAGGTACATTTTTTCAGTGAAATCTAAACATGTTTTAAAAAACACTTCACACATATAGTTCTTTGCCATTATTGACTCATGTGTTTGTACATTTTGTATGTTAATTTTTTAAAATTTTTCAGTTAAAAAAACATATCCCAGAACCAAAAAAAAAAGAAAAAGTCAATAGCTTTTATAAAGTTATCCTTTAAAAAAAAAGTACAAAGAGAATATTTGAGCAAAGAGTAACAGATATTGTGCAGTAAATTGTTTTGTTTTGTTTTTTCCAGAAATCCTGATGGAAATACCTAATTTAAAAAGTTAGAGAGTGCTCTGGCCAGTGTGGCTCAATTGGTTGGAGCATTGTCCCGTAAACTGACAGGTCATGGGCTCTATTCCCAATCAGGACACATGCCAAGTTGTGGGTTCGGTCCCTGGTTGGAGCACGGGGTGCACATGAGAAGGGTCCCTCCAAGAGGCGGAAGTTTCTCTCTCACATCAATGTTTCTCTTTCTCTCCCTTCCCTTCCCTTCCCGTCTCTCTAAAATCAATAAGGATGTCCTCAGGTGAGGATTTAAAAACAAAGTTAGGGAGTGATTTTTGCTGGCATAAATAAGGGATTAAAAAATTAACAGTGCCCTTTGTTGTATTAAAGTTTCTCAAAGAATATTTGAAGGACATAAAATGGGATGGCAACAGGACACTGGAACTAACACCTTAAAATCCACTTAAAGGTAAACCTCATTGTGGTTTCTTGAACTTGCTCTTTACCCTCTTGCTTCAGGCCTTTATGCATCCTGTTCCTTCTTCTTAAAGCACCTCTTCCCTCTTTGCCGCTCTTCCCTGCAAGAGCAATGCACTTTCTCCATAGGTATAAGGCTTCCATGGCCTTCAAAACACCATGCAAATCTCCCTCCTGGAGCACAGACACTACACATACATCCCTTTCTCAGGGGTCTGCCCAGATGGCACATACTCCCCAAGTGACCCAGGTTCCAGCTGACTGGAGCAAGCCCAGGTTCACACCTTTCTAAGCTCCCTGATGACAGGAGAAAATACATGTCAGTCTTTTGCAAAATCTCTTGATGACTGTCTCTTCATTAGGAAATTCTTTTACTTCCATCATCAAATACCCTGAAAACTTCAATTAATTTTTTCAACTAATTTATTTTGAGATATTTTAATAGTTTCATAGAGGTTAGAGCTGAAAATATCTTTAAAGATAATAAACAATAATAATAATAATAATAATAATAACAACAACTGCCATTTTCCAAAACTTGTTCTCTGCTAGGCTGTGTTCAAAGAATGCAAGTTATAAACAATCTCACTAAATTACAACCACAGCACTAAAACGGTGGGGATCTGTTGCATCTCCATTTTATAGATGAGGAAACCGAGGCCCAGAGAAGTCAAACAATTTGCCCAGGGCGCTCTGACCAGGGGCTCAGCTGGTGGGAGCGTTGTCCCGTACATGGAAAGGTTTCAGTTTCCATTCCTGGTCAGGGCACATACCTGGGCTGCATATTCCATCACCAGGTGGGGCACCTACAGGAGGCGATTGATCGATACTTCTCTCTCATATTGATGTTGCTCTCCCTCACTCTCCATTCCTCTCTACCTAAAATAAATAAATATATCCTCAGGTGAGGATTTTTTTAAAAGTTGCCCATGGTCACACAGCTGGCGAATAGAGCCCAGGGCAACTTCTTTTTTTATTTTTATGTTTTTTATATTTTCACTTTCTTTAATAATATTTTATTGATTGTGCTATTACAGTTGTCCCAATTTTATCCCCTTTGTGCCCCCTCCACTCACATCCCATATTCTCTCAGGCAATCTCCACACCACTGTTGATGGGCATGGGTCACACGTAGGTTCTTTGGCTACTTCATTTCCTGCACTGTACTTTACATCCCCATGGGGGCTATTCTGTAACCACCTGTTTGTATTTCTTAATCCCCTCACCTCTTCACCCATTCCCCCCACAGCCCCACCCATTGGGCGACCATCAAAATGCTCTATGTATCCATGATTCTGTCTCCATTCTTCTTGTTTGCTTAGCTTATTTTTTAGATTCAATTATTGATAGATAGGTATGTATTGCCATTTTATTGTTCATAGTTTTGATCTAGTTTTCTTAAATAAGTCCCTTCAACATTTCATATAGTATTGATTTGGTGGTGATGAACTCCTTTAATTTTTTCTTGTCTAGGAAACTCTTTATCTGCTCTTTGATTCTAAATGATAGTTTTTTCAACTAGAGCAATCTTGGCTATAGGTCCCTGCTTTTCATGACTTTGAATATTTCTTGCCAGTCCCTTCTAGCCTGCAACGTTTCTTTTGAGAAATAAGCTGACAGTCTTATGGGAACTCCCTTGTAGGTAACTAACTGCCTTTCTTTTCCTACTTTTAGGAGTCTCTCTTTATGTTTAACCTTTGGCTTTTTAATTATGCTGTGTCTTGGTATAGGCCTCTTTGCATCCATCTTGTTTGGGACTCTCTGTACTTCCTGGACTTGCATGTCTATTTTTTTCACCAAATTAGGGAAGTTTTTTTTCATTATTTTAAAATAGATTTCCAATGTCTTGCACTTTCTCTTCTCCTAGCACCCCTATAATGCAAATGTTGGAATACTTAAAGTTGTCCTAGAGATTGCTTATACTAACCTCATTTTTTACATTCTGTTTACTTCTTTTTCTGATTGGTTGTTTTTTGCTTCTTTATGTTCCAAATCATTGATTTGATTCTTGGCTTCATCCACTCTATTGTTGTTTCCTGTAAACTGTTCTTTATTTCAATTAGTGTGTCCTTTGTTTCTGACTGGGTCTTTTTTATGCTGTTGAGGTCCTCACTAAGTTCCTTGAGCATCCTTATAACCAGTGTTTTAAAATCTGCATCTGATAGATTGCTTATCTCCATTTTGTTTAGTTCTTTTTGTGCAGTTTTGATCTATTCTTTCGTTTGGGCCATGTTTCTTTGTCTCCTCCTGGTGGCAGCCTCCCTGTGTTTGTTTCTGTGCATTAGGTACAGCTGCTTTGACTCTATGTCTTGGTAGTGTGGCCTAGTGTGGTAGGTGTCCTATAGGGTCCAGTGGCACAGCTTCCCCTGTCACCAAAGCTGGGTACTTGAGGTGCATCATTTGAGGGCTGAGTATACCCTCCTCTTGCAGTTGAGCCTTGGTTGCTATTGGCAGGTCAATGGGAGGGATTTAGCCAGGCCAGTCAGCTGCAAGGACTGGCTGTGACCACCGACCACCAACCTCTGCCCTCCATGGAGGATCAGCCCTGAGAGGACAGTGCGGGGGTGCTCTGATAGCTGTAGCTGACCACTGGGTGCACAGGCTTGGTGGTTTCTGGAGTGGTGCAGACCAAGGTCAGCTCCCAGCTGTATTCTGCCCAAGGCCGCCCTGCCTGAGCTGTAAAGCAATCTGAGATGGCTGCCACTTGTGCTGGGCTTAGAGATTCCCAGGTGAAGCCAAGCTGTGAGTCTAAGCTGGAGATGTGATGCTGTAAGTGCCAGGCCTGGGGCCACTTAGCAAGAGGTATGGGGCCTGGGGGCTCTCTCAGGTTGGCTGTTGCTTGTTTGAGAGTAAGAAGTTTTGAAGCATGAGCCAAGACCAGCCATTCATATGGAAAAGTCATTTTTAACAGTTTGGGTGGGCCCATAAATTGAGTGGGATGGAGCTCTGGGGTTCTCCAGAGCAGGGCAAACAGTGTCAGCCACGCTGATGGAGTCTCAGAGTCACCCACCTCCTGGCTGTGTGGGAAGAGGGTTGAGAAAAGGAACAATAGCCTCTGCCTGCCTTTCTGTCTGAAAGAAAGCGGCCCCCCGGCTCTCACCTTGATGCCCGGCACTTCTGTTTCCACCTTGTATGCCACTGTGCCTTTCAAGCTGCTGCCCCAGTGCTGGAGTGAGTCTGAGTAAGTCCATGTGTGGGTTCTATAAGAGGAACTGCTTGGTACTCTAAAACTTTTTTTCCCTACTCAAGTCCCACTGGTTTTTGCAGCCAGAAGTTATGGGGACTTATCTTCTTGGGACTGGAACCCTGGGTTAGGGGGTTTGGTGCAGGGCTGGGACTCCCTGCTTCTAAGATATCTCTCCTGAATTTTTATTCACCTCATGTGGATTTGGGACCAGCCAGTTCTGTGTCTCCACTCCTACTACCAGTCTGGATGAATGTGGTTTCTTTAATTTCATAGTTGTCAGACTTCTATTCAACTTGATTTCTGATGGTTTTGAGTTACGGTTGTTCTATATTTTAGTTGTAATGTTGATGTGGTTGTGCGAGGAGGTGAGCTGTGTTTTCTATGCTGCCATCTTGACCAGAAGGCAATCCCAGGGCAACTTCTTTATGAAGTATACCAGGCATAGGGCCTCAGGCCCACAGTGTTTTATTTTCTTTCAGAATAAGAATGGAGCCCCGGCTGGTGTGGCTCAGTGGTTATGTGCTGGCCTGTGAACCTAAGGGTTGCCAGTTATATTCCCAGTCAGGACACATGTATGGGTTGCAGGCCAGGTCCCCAGTAGCAGGGCATGCAAGAGGCAACCACATATTGATATTTCTCTCGCTCTCTTTCTCCCTTCCTTCCCTTCTCTAAAAATAAATAAAAAATTTAAAAAATAATAATAAAGGGAAAAATTAAATTTTAGGTTGAGGAAAATTTTTAATGTACAGTATTAATATATTTTTTCTTAACACCAATGTAGTTGTAAAATATAATTTTTAATTTTTTTAATGGAAGAAGGGACTCATGAAGGTACAAGTGCCTAAGGCCCTTAAAAAATCATAATGTGGCCCTGGTGGAGTCAGAGTTCATATAAGGTCACTCAGCCTCTAAAGTTCAAGTTTTCACTAGTCTAGTATAACTCTTCTTTACAGCCGAAGAAATTGAAGTCCAAGGCTACACACCAAATGGCTGACGGAACCCATGCAGGGTTCAATCAGACCAACTACCATATCCTGCAGTCCGACAGCACCACCTGGTGGTATTTAGGGTAACTTCCTTTAGTCAAAGGAGGAACCTAGAATGGGTGCAGGTTCACATAACCAACCCCAGGAAGCAGCTGTGAACCAGTCTGCCCTTAGGTTCCTTACTCAGCAGTAGAGAAGCCAAGTGAAGAAGCCAGTGTCACAAGCTCTGCTTAGGTTGTCATCGGACTTCACACATCACCTCTAACACAAACACACACACCCCTCTCCCAGGGTAACAAAGTTATCCTTCAGAGTTAATATCTGCAAAGGGCTTAGATCCAATACAGACAGCATGTGAACCAATTTGTAATTTGAAATTTCCTAGTAGCCATATTTTAAAAAGAAACAAGTAAAATTAATTTTAATAATATGTTTTATTTAATCTAGGGTCCCGCAAACTATAGCCTGTAGGTCAAACCTAGCCCATCACCCATTTTTTTAAAAATAAAGTTTTATTAGATCACAGCCATATTCATATGTTTATGTCCTGTCCACAACTGTTTTTACACTGTAGCAGCAGAGCTGACTAGTTCTGTAGTTCAGACCAAATGGCGCACAAGGCTGAAAATATTTACCATCTAGTCTTTTACAGAGAAAGTTTGTCAGTCTTTGATTTAACTCAATATTCACCAATTTGGTCATTTTAACATGTAATTCAGTATAAAAATTATTAATGAGATATTTTAATTTTTTAATCATATAAAACCTCCAAAATCCAGTGTGCCTTTTATTCTTAATTTGGATGAGATGCTCAGTGGATACATGAGGCTCACAACCACTGAATTGGACAGTGTAGGCTCAGTAAAAGGCCTGTGTATTGCAATTATCTTACAGGTGCTCACTAAGTACATAATGAGTAGTTATGTAGTTGATCACTGAATACATAAATAAATAAATTCCCCAGAAGAATTAAGCCCTAGCGTCCAGGGACACCCACTGCTTGTCACAAGTCAAGCCCTCTCCCACGCTTCCAGACCAATGCTAGCTACGTTGCACCGTCTTTGGGAGAACTGAGAAAATTGTCACCCAAATCGTTTTCAGTAAGGCTTAATTAACGTACAAAATCCCAGCTGGGAAAGGCTGCCCTGGTGGTAGCCTGTCCTCTTCACAGCAGCTTGCAGACTTGCTGATAGAGAGTATCATAATAACAATTAATATATAATTCACAAGTGTAGAGCCACACTTGCTAGACATTGTCTGAGCATTATTTCATTAAATGACAGAAATAATGGTGACCTCCCCCAGGAAGTCTCCCACTCTTGTTTCGGTGCCCTCTGTGCTCCGAAGGTGCCCACTTTCCACATCCCAGCCCTTCTCGCTCCAGGCTGTGAGCTCCCAGATCTCTCTCCTTTATACCCCAGAGGGCCAGCCTGGCCTGGAGCTGCTGCACCAGTGTGTGTTGCGTTCAATCAAATGGCCCCAGAGTAACCCAAAGGGCTATGTGATATTCAATTAAACTCGGCAGGTACCAGCATGTGTCAAGCACCTCTGGTGTGCACAGCAGCAGTGAGAATTCCAGCAGAATCTAGTGCACACATTGGCCCTGTTCACACTCTTTCCCACTCAATAACTTTCCCAAAGTCAATAAGGCAAACCCAGGCAAGGCAGTCCATTTGTAGTGGCTTAGCTCTTCTGTCACATTTTGAGCTAAAAGGTGGACCAGGAGAGACCTCTGGAAAATCCCTCTGGAGGTGGCTCTCACAAGAGCAGTTAGTCTGCCCAGTTCTTCCTTTGGCCAGCCCTGGGGGAGGCTCTTCAGTGGGTGGGGCGGAGGGGCGCCACAGTGCCCTGATTAAGCCAGGCGTGCCCATGAGCACTTCAGCTTCACAAAAAGCTGTGTGCAGGGTGACTCTCTGAGCTCCCTACATGCCCGAGGCCTTGGAAGCAGCGAGATGTTATGTGCACCAATACTGGTCACGGCTGGGTTTCTGGGAGAGACAGCATCCCAAGGAAAAGAGGAAGCCCTGTCACGATGGCCCCAGTGACCTAGGTTTAGCTATCAGACAGAGATATTATAGCATGAATTATATCCCCCTCAAAAGAGATATGTTAAAGTCCTAACTTCCAGAATGTGACCTGATTTGGAAATAGGATCTTAAAAGATGTAATTAGGCAAGGTGAGGTAACTGGAGTAAATTTAGCTCCTACTCCAATAAGACTGGTGGCCATGTGACAACTGACATACAGGGACAACACCATATGATGACAAAGGCAGGGCCGAGTTAGACAGCTGCAGGCCAGGAAAGGCCAAGGGCTGTCTGCACTCCACAGAAACCAAGAGGGGGAGAGAAAGGATGCCCTGCAGGTTTCAGCGAGAGCTTGGCTTTTAGCCTTTGTTATGGCAGCCCTGGCAAACTAATACAGGAGGGGATTTCTGAGTTTAGGGTGGTGGCTGAGCCCAAGTCCACACCAGATCAGCCACAGGACAAGGCAGGCCCAGTGGCAGAAATAGGCTAGCATCAGGAACCCTTTCTCCTCCTCTTCCTGGGCACCTGGTTCCACAGCACTCCCAGCTTTCTCACACCTAGAAGTCATGTGCTAGGAAGTGACGTTTGTCAGCTCCATGCCAAGGTGGTTAAGAGTGGGCACAACCTCTCCAGGCTCTTTGTCTTTCTCCCCCTGTCCCCCAGTTGGATGTAAGGGACTCAGGGCAGGAATCTGAGGTCCTAGGAGATGGCATAGCCATCAGGTGGCACTCTGGATCCCCAGATCAGTATATGGTAGGTGGCCCATGAACATCAGATTGTGCTGTGCTTTAAGAAATACATTTTTATTGGTTTAAGCAACTGAGATTTAGGGGCTGTTTGTTATAGCAGTGAGGCAAGCCTAAGCCATGCAGGGTCTGGGGATGAGAGGAGCAGTGAGTAAACATGGAAACTGGGATACACTGGGACCAGGCACTTCTGCTGTGGGTGGCAGGTGGTGCGCAGACGCTCCGTGAAGAGCAAGGTCACTGAGGGCAGTCAAGGGGCAGCAGATGGGCCTCTCTGAGTCCCCGTGGCAGCACTCGTGCCCATCCACGCTCAGCAGAGGCAGGGCCACACACATCAGGGAGGCGGCACCGGCAGCATCGCCCTCTCCAGGATCCAGACAGACTGAGGGGAAAGCAAGGAGCCGCTTCTCAGTCTCTTGGGAGTTCACATTAGCTGGTCTGTTTGCCGTGGAAAATGGAAGACGCCATTTTTAATGTAAAAGGTCTGTGTGATGGGCTGGGACCTGGAGTACACTGAAGACCTGGTGTCCTTCATGGCGTCCCCTGGAACAGAACAAAGGCCTGGGTCAGCAGGAGCCACCTTGCCTCCCGCCAGCCCTCCCCTAACCCAAAGGGCTGAGGGTCGTCAGGCACAGGCCGCTGCAGCTGCTACCGTTAAAACAGTGAAATCCTCTGTAGTTAAAAAGGGCCACTGTCCTCTCTGCCCCTTGACCTCTACTGTAGCACCTCCATTATTCCCTAGGGTCTGATAACTAAGGGGTGTGCCTGGCGTAGCATGGAAATCTGCTCTGGCTCAAGGGCCAAAATGTGTCCTGACGGGCAGCACACAGACCATTCCACTTGTTAACGACTTTAACCCCATCTCTTCCCCAAGGTCACTTACCCCTCATCACATTGCTCCCCCTGTCTGGTGACACCCCACCCATCCCAGTGCTCTATGGTGACCACCTCCAGGGTCCTACCCAAGTCTGAACTATCCCCCCAAATGCCCATGGGCTGCAAATCCTGCCTGTTGGAAGCAGCAATAATAATGCCAATCACCATTTGTTCAGCACTTACTATATTCCAGGCACAGACTGGTGCTTTCTCCATGGAAAGGGGCATTTGGGGCAAACCCCCCTGGGGCCCAGACAATGCCTTCAACCCCCTTTTCCTATAGCTCATCACTTCCTCTGGGAAAACACAACTTCTCTCTGTAGCTATGCTGGGGGGGTTGGAGAGGTGGTCAACAAAAGGCCCGTCATCTGTTCCCTGCCTGGCCCCTGAACTGGCTGGGTTAGGGCCATGAGGCCAGGCGCTTCCAGGATGTTTCAGAGTAAGCGCGGGCTCAAGCAGAACCACCACAGAGGAAAAGAGTCTTTGCCCTGGACTCAGCACCACCCTGGTACCCAGGGGACACCCAGGACCAGCTTCCCTGGGCCCAGCGACATTTGAATTTCAGATAAACAATGGACAATTTTTCAGTGTACTATTTGGGACATACATATGCTAAAGAAAATTGTTTACCTGAAACTCAAAGGTAACTTGGCATTCTGTATTTTAATTTGCTCCATCTGGTGGCCCACGCCTGGCAGTGGGCACGGGCTGCGGGCCAGGCAGGAGGGAAGAACAGGGGAGACCCCCACGGTGCCCAAACTGAGACTCTGTTTGTGAGCACAGGGTGTCAGGTCCCTCTCAGAAGAAGCCGATGGAGTAGATGCACTCGGGACTCTGACGGACACCCCCCCCCCACCGCCGTGTCTCCCGTGGCAGCCCCCCAGGGCTCCCTCTCCTTCTCCTGGTTTCCTTCTTATAGACTGGATGCTCCAGTGTCCACGGGCCAGCGGCATCCCTGCCCTTGGAGAGCTGGTTAGGAATGCGGATCTCACCCCGTCCTAAACTGAATCTGCAATTTAACGAGATTCGCAGGTGGCCCCGTGCACGGCGGAGCCGGACAAAGCTCTGCTCTGCAGCACCGACGGCCGCCACCCATCCGTCGTCGGCCGCCAGCTGTGAGCAGCTGTGTCTGTCATGTTCTCTGAGGTACCCCAGGGCCAAAGCGTCTGACGTGTGTCAGGTGCTCAATAAATTTGTTGAAAGAATGAATGAACAAACCAGAATTCAGACCCAGGCCTCCTAATTTCAAACTGAGTCACACTCCCCCGGGCCTGTTCACTCACGAATGCATTTGGGGCAGAGCTAGGATCTGGATCCTCCAAATCACCCTCTGTCCCACCCCTGGGGCTTTGGTGAGGATAATTCCTTCTCAGGGTGATTTCCTACCCGATTTCCCCAAAACCCTGTGACACAGGAAGGCAGATACTAACTCATTCCCATTTATCAGATGTGGCAACTGAGACTTAGAGAAGTTAAGGTTCTTGTTGAGCTCGCACAATTTGGAAGTGGTGTAGCCAGGATATGAACTCACACTTTCTGATTCCAAATGGGAACTTCATTCCCTAGTCCATGTTCATTCATTTATTCTTTCATTCCATAGTACCAGCACGTCCGAAAAGAGGCTGCTCCAGGCTGGAAGCCACCAGGGACCATCAGTCAAGTTCACTAAAGCTCACTACGAAGCCCTGGGCTCACCAGGCCAGATGGATACTCCATGGACGGTGGCACAATGGGCCTAGGGCTCTTGCAGACTCAAAAGGTGGTAGAAGCACAGAGGGACTCGAATCTGCCTGGAGGACTCTCGAAAGACTTCCCGGAAGTGGTGACAGGTGATGCGAAAGGCAGCAGAGGGAGGGCAGGAGGCACATTCTGGGAAGAGACCCCAGAATGTGCGAAGGCCTGGAAGTGTGCCGTGCTGGCCTGCTCAGAGAGCGGTGAGCCGGGGGCGTGCTGGCAAGTGAGGGGCGGTGAAGCACGAGGCTGGGGAGGGGACGGGCCTGCCCACAGAGGTCTGGAATGGCAGGATGGCGGTGGCCCTTACCCACGTGCCAGCCGTACTCCCAGGATGACAAGACCGGGTACTGAAATTTCTCCTCTGGCTTCTGCCGATGCCGCTCCCGGAGGTACAAGGCCCGGCCCTGGCCGTCGTGGGAGACGCCTTGGAAGAGCAGCTGCCGGGTGCTTGGGGGCACCTGCCTCATTCCCAAGTCCTTTGGTTTGGTCTGGCCTGCGGACTCTGAGTTGCTCTTTGGGCCTCCAAGCCTCTGTCTCCCCTGGGCCGGGGGCCCTGAACACCTACTTTCCTGGAGAGCTGACCCTGGACCTTCCTGGTCTCTGGCAGTCTGGTCCTTGCTGTCAGGGGAGCTGATGGCAGGCAAGGACCCCACTGCCGAGGCTGAGCTGAAGGGGGCCCGCTGGAGCCGCTTCTTGGGCAGGGGCCCCTCCTTGATGTACCGGTGGCCATAGTTGATCTTCCAGGAGACTCGAGCAGCAGTCTCCTTGCGGATGCGCTCCTGCCAGCAGGCTTGGTTCTGAGAAGTGAACAGATCCTTCATGGCAGGGGAGGGGAGGCTTGGAGGAGGTTGGAAACATTTTGCCCACAGTTCTCAGGCCTGTGTTTGCACTGCTGGTGTCTGGTCTCCAAGGATACGTGTAGCCAATGAGGCCTGGGTTGCCAAGGCCCTGCTGGAGAGGAGTGGCCAGAGACACTGAGGACTCGGGGCCATTAGTAGGGTGCAGGAGAGTGCAGGCAGACAAGGAGCAGAGCCACCACAACCCATAGGATGTTTGGCAGGAGGCCTCTTTCTGCCCCCAGAGACTCAGGGCCCAGGCCTCATACCCGGAGGGTGTACCTACCAGCCACCCAAGGGAGTCCAAAGAAAGGCCTGGTCTTCTCCCTCAAGAAGCTCTGGACACATGGTTGGGGGGTGGCTTGCCTTGGCAATTTTGGACACCAACTCCTTAGACACAGCTCTGCCACTCCATACCTGCATGGCCTCATCGGCACAACAGGATGGTCATGGGGAGGAGTATTGAGAGAATGACATTAGGCCAGTGCGTCACAATTCGGGGCAGCGCCTGGCATGGAGGAGGACCTCCATGTGTGTCAGTGGCTGTTTAACAAGCACCTGCTTGGTACCCACTACTGTGCTGCACTCCACATACCTCAGATCACCCCCTTTGAACACAGGGCCCCTCGTAGTCTCCTTTTTAGTTGAGGAAATGGAAGCTTAATAAAATGATGCGCCTGCTCCAGGGCTCATGGCCGGTGTGTGGTGGTACCTCCGTGCAAGGTCCTAAGCTGGGGTTTTACTGAGGGATTTCACTCAATCCTCACAGTGACGTACTAACAGACTTCTTACCAGATGAGGAAACTGAGCTCAGCAACGTCAAATGGTCGCACCGGGATTGACCCCAAACTGCATGTTCTGTGTCACAAACACAGAACTCTACCATGGGCTGTGACAAGCACCATGAGAGAGGCACTGGCAGGGTGGCACAGAGCAGCACCTACCAGTCTCCAGCAGCTCCCCCTGCCTCGCTGACCAGGGCCCTGCAGGGTTAAGTACCAGTGAGAAACAGTTTACCCACGATGCTCTGCAGCCACTCGCCTTTTCACTCTGCTAGGTGTGTCCTCATTTATTCATTCAACAAACATTCATTTGCTTTGACCCTATGCCAGGCACAAGGCCAGGTACTAAAGGCAGATGAGGAGGGACAGAGTCCACATGCTTCCTGCCCTCCAGGTTTCACAGACAGATTCACGACTGGGTGGGTAGAAGGCGAGGCAGGGAATGGGGGTGGTCAGGGAAGGCTTCCTAGAGGAGGTCCTCTTTGGTGAGACCTGAACTATAAACATGATGGGCCAGGCAGAGTGGGGCCAGACTGTTACAGAGCGAGACCCCAAGTCTGAAAGGCAAGGAGGCACACAGACTGCCCTCTGTGCCCATCCTCCCAGCTATCAAATGAGGGCTATAAGGAAGTTTGAGAAGTTTGGGAAGATTCAGAGCCAGCTGACTAAGTGGGACAACCTAGGTCTGTACATTTCCTTTGGAGCACTCACAGTGGTTACTGATTAATTGTGCAAACACCTTTTTGTTCCAGATTTTAAAAACTGGCTGCAAGAACCATTCTTTCCATACTGATGGCCTTCTTATGTGCCCGGAGCTGCAAGCGAACAAAACCCACAGAATATCTCACCGTTGGAGAGCCTGCCTTTGCCCAACACGGTATCTGTCTCTCCAGTGTACCTCCGGGGTATTGCCTGGCATACAGTAGTCCCTCAGGAGAAGGCTCACAATGAGGAGGGTACTTCACATCAGCTCTGTTGCAGATGGGTGGGTCGGGAAGGATGGAGGGAAGAAAGTCTGTAATAGCTGGGCTGAGGGGTGGTAGGACCCTGGGGCGGGGCCTGATCTCACCACTCCAGAAAGCCTCCCTGACCCAAACTGCCCCCACCCCCGGGGTGGTCAGTCAGTCCGGGAGCCAAGCATGCGAGAAGGTAAAGGTGAGCGTTCCCTTCTTTGGGGCTTCAGAGACCCTGTGCCTTCTGCCCCAAGGGGCTGCCCGCGGTGCCCCAGTTTGAGAGTCCAAAGCGACCCCCTGGTGGTCACCACAGTAATGACAGCTGGGCAGCAGTCCTCCCTCCCAGGAGACAGACCAACAGGTGGAGCCACTGCAAGGTAGACAGGCTCCCCAAGGGAAGGAGTGTGGGAGGGTGCAGAGAGGCGCCCCCAAAGTGCTGCCTTCCAACGGGTCCAAGAACAGCCCACAGCCCACAGGGAGAGCCTTCTTCAGATCCCCAGGGTCCACCCTGTGTCAGACCCCTGCACACAGTGTTTAGCTTTTGGCCCCATTCCTAAATGGAGGCTCTCGGTGCAGAGACTCATCTTAGGCATCTTATACCCATAGTAGCAATTTCGTGCACTCTGATCATGTGCTGGACATTGTGATGTGCTCTTCACATGCATCTGTTGGTTAATCCTCTATGGAGTAGGTCCCATTACCCCAATCCACTGGAGAGAGAACCGAAGCATTGTTTTCTGTGGGGGGAGATGATGTTCTGGAGGCCGTGGCAGGGCCAAGATTTTAATTCACTGACCCATGCTTACAACCACCATTCTAAATGGCTTCCCTAAAGCCCTCCCCCTACACTGAGATGCCCCTTCCACTCTGTGTTGAAGAGCTGTCTCCCCAACACTCAGCCCCTCTCCCAGCAGCTCTGGATGGGGAATGGTTAGCCCAACCAGCTGGAGGTTGGTTGGTTGCGTTGCATGAACTTTCTAGAGGTTAATCTTAGACTGTAAGTTTCCCATTATTTTTCCATTATGGATGAGGGCACTGAGGCCCAGAGAAGGTAACTGTCTGAGGGGTTCCAGCTGGTGGGAGAACTGGGACTGGGATTCAGACCTGAATCTGGATCCCAAATTCAGCATCCATCCCACTGCTTTCTGCGTGTTTCCCACACAATGGGCTATTCTGCTGCTGCTTGTGCTGGGACTGAAGCTGACATTTCCGGGGCTTGATGCCTCTGCCAAGGTCTTCTCTGGGATCACCTGCCAGGGTTCAGCATCAGCTTTGCCCTGAAATGTCCACGCCAACACAGAGAGGCACCCTGGTGCCTTGGGAAGGCCGTGGTCAAGGCCAAGGGAGTAATGTGGGCAATACAAGGCCCACAGGTTCTTTCATCTTTGAGCTTTGTCCTGGGGAGATAAGCAAGTCCAAAATTCGATGTGAGTCACAAGTCAGGCTTGTAAATTCCCTGTCTTCTGCCTGCCTGCTAGAACTCCAGAGGAAGAGAAAAGGGGTGAGGGGGCCACCCTAAATTCCTTACACATGAGCTGGTCTCCTGAGTTCAGTGGCCCAGACAAAAGCCTTACCACAAAGCAAAAAGGATCCCTTTGTTTAAAAAGATTCCTCCCACCATGTGTTTGGGCAGCATCCTTAGGACAAAGCCTGGGGGGTGGGGAATCAAATTCAAGCTTGCCTTGGGCGATGTAACATTTTCACTCCCTTTTCCAGTTGCAACTTGCTATTGTGAGGAGGAAAAAAATGAGCTAAACGAGATGTGTTCTAGGGAGAGATTTCCTTAGTGGACTCCTCTGACTACAAAGCCCTTTCCCCTCCAAGCTTGGAGAGACTCCACTCCTTTGCCCAGACTCTGCTTCCATCTGGCCCAGCACGAAGGCCAGAGTGCACTCAAATTAACCATCTTGTTCCCCATTTTCAAACACAGGCTTGGGTGGCTGACAGGAATCAAGCACTCATTTTACCATTAACCTTTATTCCGCTAATTTTTCAGGCTGTGCAGTTTTCAAGGGAAATTAAATCCCTATGTGCCTGATTCATTTTACACCAAACTCATCAAAATGTGGCTTTCGAGACTCCTTTGAAGTCCTAAGACCAGACATGTGGTCAAGGCCCCAAGTGTTTACAAGTGCATTGGAAACAGAGACACGTTGATTAAATGTTTCCTCCTCGGCAGCACTGCTGATGAGTTGCTTCCCCGAGTTTCAGACAGAAATTTGATGAGGAAGAGGCTTGAAGGGACCGGGACCTCCTCGGTTGAGGATCTTTCAGGGCAGCTGGCAGACGGCATCTGGCATTTGCCTAACCTCCGTCGCCACTGGAGAGTGACAGTTCAGTCAGCTCCTGACCGGAAAGGGCAAAGTCAACCAGAGTCAGAGAGAGTCTGGCACCTGGCCATCCAGGGTTAAGTTTCCGTTTTCAAGGTGTTTGTACAAACAATAGCCGGTTCCCATAGCAGCCAGTCCAAGGGCAGATAAGAGCTGCCCAGTGGCTCTGGCTGCTGACCAGTAGAGGTGCACCGATTTCACCCGGAGATGTCTTTGAAGTAACTGGCAGGGGACCTCCAGGCGCAGCCCCCCGGTGCTAACAAGCAGCAGGCAGTGGCTGGGATGCAGAGCTCCCAGTGGGATTCCACGTGATCCTGGCTACCACTCGGAGGGGGCCACACTGAGAGGCCAAGCAACCTCCCCACCACCACAAAGCCAGTGAGTGGCTGAGCCAATGTTAAAGCCCTAAGGCACCGGATGCCAAAGTCCACTCTGTTAACTGTCAAATGTTGCCTCTGCAGAAACCAGCCAGACTTCAACAAGGTAGAGAAACCAACGGCTGCCGCCCTGTGCTTCTCTGGGGACTGTCCAGACGCCCTGGGCAAGGCCTGCACTCCTCCATGGCCACAGACCTTGCAGGAGTCCAGGTCCACAGATAAGGGTGCTTGATCCTTCCAGAGGGGCAGGGGGGAACCCCCTCTCCTCCAACACCCCTCCTCTCTCAGAGGTAAACAAATCGCCACCCTGACCAATAAAGAAGTTTCAGGAAGAAACACAGAGCAGCACCCCTGCCCTTTTTTTTTTTTTTTGAAAAGCCTTCCCTCTCCCCCCAAAAAAGTAGGCCCTGGCTGGTGTAGCTCAGTGGATTGAGCGCAGGCCTGTGAAGCAAAGGGTTGCTGGTTCAATTCCCAGTCAGGGCACATACCTGGGTTGGAGGCCAGGTCCCCAGTACAGGACACATAAGAGGCAACCACACATTGATGTTTCTCTCCCACTCTTTCTCCTTCCCTTCCCCTCTCCCTAAAAAAAAAAGTGATACAAAAAAAGTATTTTCCCTGCTTTTTGCTCCACCCTGCAACCCCAAAGGAGAATGGGGAGCAGGGGGAGGGGCAGCTGGGACTTCTATCACTACAGCAACTGCCAGGGGCTTATCAGGGGCTCCAGGGTTCCCCTCCTTCTGAGCACCAGCTTTGGCAGAGGTGTAACCAGGGGGGTAGAGCTCCCTCCCCGGAGGACAAACAGGTGGGACCCAGGGTCTGTCCCATGGAAACTTCGAGACCTTGAGCATGTCACTGCAGCCCAAGTCAGTGTTGTCGCCATAGATGCTGTCACAGAATGCAGTTTGGGTGAAGAGGAGGCGAGGGCCTAGGGACAGGCTGTGCAGGCAGCAAGCAGCTCTCCGCAGCAGGAAGGAGCAGCGGAGGAAGAGGGAGGAGAGGGGACACCCTCTCTTTGCTGATCAAGGGTGGCGGGATGACAGGTGACACAGCTTTTTGTATGAATAAATTCCCTAAAATGAGGGTCTCTCCTGTAATTAGGAAAAAGGCTTTCTCTCTCTCTTTAAAACCATAACCTTCACCCAAGTGGGTTTCATCACGTGGGACTGTTACCCAGGGCAAGTCCCAGCAAACCTCCCCACACGCCCCCTTCCCGGTGCCCGCAGCCTCAGGCTGGTGCCCGCAGCCTCAGGCCGGTCCTGTCTGGATAAACTGCCACTGGGGCTCGGGGAGGAGCTACACCTCCCCCTGCAAAAAGAGGCTGGGGTCACATCAGAACAGGTCACGAATCGGGGTCCTTTTGGCCAGGGGATGAAGAGTAGGTCAGGCTCAAACCACTTATTCAGAAGTGACAGCATCCAGGAACACCAGGGGAGCTTAAGGAGCAAACATTTTATTTAATAAGTTATAAGATACAATTTACAGTCGGCATTGGATTCCAGTTTCACTTCCATGTCCCAGTTTACGAGGCCTGTGGTCCTTTCTCGTGAGGCTTGGGGCCGCTCCAGTTTCTAATATCGGGCTTTCGCCAACACCGGCCCCGAGCTGCTAACCCTCGGTGAAGGTCGCCCACCTCGGCCCCCTGTCCCGGGCACAGAGGCAACTTCAACCAGGGTGCCACTTCCTCAGGACTGAGCAGCAAATCAGAAGAAGGGTGTGCCTGCCTAGACCACACTACACACCTGGGCCCCGCAGCCAGCCAGCCAGCATCCCTGAACACTTCAACTTTTTCCAGAGCGGTTCTGCAGGAGGGTGTGCGCAATGCCTTATACCCCATTTTTGGAATCTTACACCTGCATATTGCTTTCCAAAAACCATCTGGATGACATGTGGTGAGAGCCAAACACACAGCCACCATCAGCCATGTAGCTTTTACTATTTCTGCCGAACAGTAAAGAGCCCCTGAGCTGCTGCCCTTCCCACCCCTCAGACCAAAAGTCCGCAGGAGCTTCGTCCCTTCCTATCGAATACTCGTTTCCCAGAAAGTGGCCCCGAGCAGGGTGGGGATGGGTGTGGGGAGTCAGGCACGGGAAGACTTCCCCTGAGGCATGCACTCCCAGGCTCATCACACTGACAAGTGGCTGGAGCATGTGTTAAGCACAAGGGCTAGTGTTGGTTAAAAAGAGGGATCTTTGGCAAGTGTGGGGCTGCTTTTCACTGCAGAATTTCCTCAGACCCAGCGGCTAAAACAGACTTTTAAGAGCAAGAACAAAAACACGGCTGCCAAGATGGCCACACATCCTGCCCTGGCAGGGAAATCGGCAAACTGAGGGCAGAGGCGGCAGGAAGCCAGCCAGACCGTCTGCCTCCATGTTGTAAAAAGGCCACAGGGCATCGTGGGGTGGTAATGAGATGTTTAAACAATGCTGTCCACCTAAAGGCCTTTTTCTTATCTAACGGGGGCACTGGAAGAGACAAAGCTGGTTTTAAGCCATCTACTTTGCTAAATGACAACCTAAACTGGGTCTACGCTTCTTCCCTGCCTCTCCCCAAGTCTGGTTTCATAGATTGGTGCCCAATTCATTTTTTAACACCAGCCTTTGCCTGTGTTCTTGGTCTGTCTGCAGGGGACGATCTGTGCCACAAGGGGTCAGATCTGCTCAGTCCATTGAACGAGCTTGCATTTCTTGAGTCCCCAGCCCAACCCTAAAGAGTCAAGTCTAGGATTTCTCTCTGAAGGCACTTAAAAATGGCAATGTTTTCAGGATGAGGTTTCAGACCCACGAACAGGCCAGAGGAGTTTGTATAAAACAAGTTACAAATAAGCAACAAAAGCAACCACCAGAAACTCCTCCCAGGATTCGACAAGAACCGTTTTAAGGCACCGTGACGTGGAAGGGGCTGCCAGGAATGTGTTCCTCTCCCCACTTCACGGCCAGAACATAATCCCCCTTCTCCTTGACGACATATGTGACGTTGTATTGCTGGTTTCCCACATGCTTCATGGAGACCTCTTCGCAGGGAGTGGTGGGCCCATGGACCCCAATCAGCAGCATGTTGGAACCTAGGAGGCACAGGAAGGTGGTTATTCATTCCCTGAGGATGCATCCCAGAAGGCAGAGGAAGAGGAGGGGATATGGGAGCCAAAGGAATAATACCAGGTACTGCCTGTTGAGCATCTGTGATGCTGGGGACCTGAGAAGTGGAAGAAGTGATGATTACGAACAGGACTCATACATCTTGACACTGTGGGTTCAAATCCCTGCCCTGACACTTCCAAGCTGGGTGACCTTGGACATGGAACTTCACGCCTCCTCATCTTAGCTTCCCCATCTGTAAATGTGGGGTAACACTAGCACCCACCTCATGGGCCCATTGCGAGGTTTAGAGGAGGATTGTATGTGAAGCCCTTGGCACCTGTAATAAGGGCTACTATGCAGGTGTTGATTGTTCTGATCTCAGCTATTCTCATAAGAACTTTATCTAAGGTACTGTTATCATTTCAATTTTAGAGAAGAGGAAACTGACTTTCAAAAAGAGATTTGGTAACTTTCCGAAGGTCATATGGCTGTTAAGGAAGGGAGGGAGGGAGGAAAGGAAGGAGGAAGGGACAAGTGAGCGGTGAAGCTCCCCAGGCCCCCAGTGCAGATGGGCTGGATGCCAGAGACCAGGCAGCTGACCAGTGACACCAAACCAACACCCAAATCCAAACTGCAAGAAAATTTGAAGCAGTTAGTGGCAGAAAAAGTTATTCGTTCCAATGGCTTATTTGTAATGAGGATAATGCCACCTTTCCTATCTACTTTGAGGTTATTTTTAAAAATCAAGAGGCTAAAGAAAGTCATTTAAAACAGGGTAATAACATGGTTACATGCAAATGGCTGGGTTACATGGGAGAGTGGGCACTCAGCTGCCCCACTCCCACCCTCCAGCCGGATGGGGCTGCCTACCAGCTTTGCTGCAGTCCACCAGGAAGGAGCTCTTCTGGCCCACGAACGCCTTCAAGAGCCCTGCGCCCTTGGAGGTCACCTTGCTGGCATCTGAGGATGCCTTGGGGATGGCACTATAGCAGGTCTCTGTTGAGGACCTGGTCACCGACTCCACCAGGATGGACGAGGTCTCGTTGGCCAAGCCGGGGCTGACCAGACGCTGGCCTAGGACATGGAAGGGAGGGAGGAGGCATGAACGGCGGACCCAGTGTGTCTCTAAGCCAGAGGAAGCAAGTGCCCCCACACCTGAATCCAAAAGCCACCACCCCCCCCGTCTCACACCTATAATGTCTTCTAAAACCCCCTGGGGTCTCACCCCACACAACTAACTAGGTTCCGGCTTTCTGTGCAAGCAGACGAGTCAGCCCTTGGCTGACGAGGCCAGGAAATCCCCCCTCCATAGCCCGTGCCGCCTGCTAGCATGCACACATTTCCACTCATACAACGTACTCCAGGTACAAGCAGTGTCGGAGTCTAGAAGGACACACACTATCAAAAATGCCTCTCTGCACGCGAGATGATTTTCCTACCCAAATGTCTGTTTTCCGCAATGAACCTATACTACCTGCACAACAGTGAACGAAACACAGAGACACGTGTGGGAAGAATTCACCACAACACTTACAGTGGCCGCCTTCATGGGGGCTGTGAGGTAGTTTTACTGTTTGGTATTTTCTCCAGTGTTCTGAAGGAGGCACATTTTTATAAATTTAGTAAAAACTTGTGATTATTTTTAAAGTGAAGGGAAACTAAGGCATTTTTTTCAGGCCCTGACCTGCAAATCTCAACTACATGAGATTTCAAATATGTAAATACATTTTTTCTGCTACAGATGGAAACCATCTAATAACACACTTCCTCAACTTCTGCCCACCTGTTCTACTTCCTTATTTTGCAAGTTTCAAACACGTACCACCCACTTCTACATGACCTACCATTTCCTTACATTCAGGATTCGAAGTAGACTCAACATATCTAAAATCATCCCGTTTCTACCATCGAACAGCTCTGTTGATATTCTGACGGGGAAGGGGGGGGTCATTTCAAGGGTGTTTGATTACCTGTCACCTTGGCCTTGAAAGGACTGCCCACAATATGGTTGGGCCCACCATATTTGACACCGATCAGGTAGTTTCCAGGGGCCATGGGGGTATACATGACTTTGTACCCCTCTGGGGTTTCTTGGCAATCCATTTTAACCTTGGACGGGCCTTCAATGGTGACGGATAATGTCCCCGGCCCTGCTCGGGTGGTGTTGATGAAAAACTCCGACTGGATCCCTGGGAGAAAGGAAGACGGAATAAACACCATGTTGATGTTCTGGACCAACAATGGAAGTAGGGTTTGGGGAATACTCCAGGGGCAATGAAGCAGTCACGGGGGTACGCACAGGATCCCTCAGACAGGGACCACCTTGGCAGCGTGGGCACTCATCAGCACTAGTTCTGAATCCTGGCACGGAGAACCTCAGGCCCTGGGGGTGGCAAGTCCCTTTCCAAGGCCCAGGCAGGAGTGTGGCTGACATTTCACCCACCAGCACCAACCGCCTGGACACCCAGTTCTGTCCTCGGGCATGAGCAGTGGCCAAGGGTGAGCAGCCTGAGGGTCAATGTGAGCCTGGGCAGCTTCAGCTGCCAGGGCCCAGCTCCGCCTCCAGGGTAGGTGGGGAAGCATGGGCCCTTCTGACCTTTCCCTTCTCCTCTGGGTGGACTAGGAAAAGCCAAGGAATCTGAGTGCCTTTTCCCTCCTCTTCATGCAGCCAGGTGTCCAACCCACGGCCTCGAGCCGCACGAGGCCCTGGATGGCTATGAACGCGGCCCAGTGCAAAATCGCATGTTTACTGAAAACATTATGAGATTTTTTGGTTTTGTTTTTGTTAGTGTGTGTATATTTAATCTGTCGCCCAAGACAACTCTTCTTCTTCCATTGTGGCCCAGAGATGACAAAAGGCTGAACACCCCTGCAGGCTTCCTGACCCAGACACCATGCTGGAGACCAGAGCAGCCACTAGGATCTGTTGCACACACCCCTCCCCCCGCCTTTGCTGTGAATAACACCAGCAACAAGAACGGGACCAACGCCGCAGCTGCCGCTAACTGAGCACCGCTGGCAGCATTCTGGCTCCAGATCCTGTGCTAACAGAGGGCACTGAGGCTCAGGGAGGTGCAGCTACTCGCCTGTCATAGCTGCAGAGGGGCAGGTAGAGCAGGGATCTGAACAAGTCTGCATGGCTCCGGAGCCCAGGCCCATCTCTCTCAGCCACTGGATGATGGTGTGGTTGCCCTGGATGCCCTAACTGCAGCCCCGGGACACCCTACCTCTTGCCCAGCCCATGAGGACCTCCTGCATAAACATCTGTATCACCACAGCAGGAAACTGTGCAGGAGTGCCAGCCGATGACCACAGCAGTGTTCCTGCCTGGGTCCAAGTCCCTGCAAAAGCCCCCTCCCTCTAGGCTCTCTGCAGTCCACAGACAGGTAAAAGTGGTCTGTGGGGGCCACTGGGCAGTGGGCTCAGACACCAGCCATATGCTTGTTACAGTGCCCTCTATGGGGCACCCTTGGCATACCAGCCCTATGCAGGCTGTGCTTCTTCCAGAGCCCTGGACAGGCCCCAGCTGGGAACTATTCTGGTTTAATTATAGCTCCTAGACCAGAGAAAGAACTATTGTTCTGGTTATCAATAAAACAAAGGAGCTGCTATCGTGCAACTCCCAAACACAACCCAGCTGTTTCTGCAAGCTCCCGAGGCTCTCCTCTCAGCTCCCCCAACCCAGCCCCACTTCGACTCTGCATCTGAACTGCAGCCTAGAGGCCCCTCGAGAGCTGCTGCTGCTGCTGCTGCAGTGCGTGTGTGGGAAGGGCAGTGGCAAAGTGCGCAGGACAGCATTCCCAGGAGGTAGCTGCAATACAGTGACATGGAAAGCTATTTTTAGATTTTATTTATTTATTTTTAGAGGGAGGGGAAGCAAGAAAGAACGAGAAACATCAACATGTGGTTGCCTCTCACGCACCCCCTACGGAGGACCTGGCCCACAACCCAGACATGTGCCCTGACTGCGAATCGAACTGCTGACCCTTTGGTTCAACAGGCCAGAGCTCGAGCCAGTGAGTCACATCGGCAGGGGGCAAAAGGTATTTTTAAAGGGAAGATGAGACCTGGCTGCTGTGGAAGGAAGCCCTGCTCTTTTTAACAAGCTGCTCCACTCCTGAGAAAAACCAGTTCCTCCTGTGAGGGCCCAAAAGGCAGGGAAGATACTGTGGGGAAAGGGAAATAAGGAATTAGAGGATGAGAGCTACCGGGAAGACCTGCTGGGGGGGTTCCCTCACTATTCCCATTTAACAGGAAGGAGGTCCCACCGCTAGAGGGTGGCAGAGCAGGATTGAAACACGAGGCCTGTCCCACGTGGAGCTGACGCACTTTACCGAGAGAGGGCGGGGGAAGAATGTACACAGAGCTCCCTCACCACTGCCTCCAGCTGGAGTCACTGACACCCCAAACATCTCGGGGCACCCTGAGCGTGCAGCTGAGTTCCTACGGGTGGAATGTGGGTGTAAGGCAGCCCTCCTCCATCTTTAAGGTGGTGGGGAAGGAAGGAGGCCCTTCCATTCACGCATGTTGCGGTTCCTGGAGCATTCTGTCAGGAAAACTGCTCTTCCCTCGCAGTGAGTCTCGAACTCCTTGGTCTAACTCCAGACCTCTCTACTCCTCTGCAGGAGAGTCCCACCCCAAATTCTCCACATGCCCCTGCTCCCAAACCTGCAGAAGAGACCATTTAAAGCTTGAGCCAAGAGATACAGCAGGTCCACCCATAAAAACACAGGGAAGTTTGCTTTGTTGCGAAGGTCAGGATGCCAGGCCCTGCGGCAGCCGAGCACAGACACCTTTTCATTCCATGCACACTGCAGCTGTGTAATCTTGGGATGGATGTTTGGGAAAAGGCCTGGGAGCAGGAGGGCTAGAAAAACAAGAGGCCTTCCCCTTGACAAGAGCAATATTTACACAGGGTTTGAAACAGGCGTGCTCTGTACTTCTCCCTCCTGGTTGGGAGTCTCCCTGCAAGACCAGCTCCTCTCAGCAGCATCCAGTGCTTGCAAAGCACAGCCTGAAACCTGAGCTCCCGAGAAGGCCTGTGAACAGCCAAGAGGAAGCACAGAGGCCCCCGCCACAGCAGGTGTGACCCAGCAGGAGGGTGTTGGCTGCTGGCAGCTGCAGGAGACCTCAGTGGCTGCTGTGGGGCCTGGACCAAGGCTTGCTGTGGCTCCAAGCGCCAGGAGGACCCTATCTGGGCTTTGATGGTGGGTGGCTTGCCAGGGGCCAAATGCTTACACTACTGCCTGGGAGAGGTTCCAGGGCAGCTGGCGGAAGAGGGGTCCCAGTTTGTGACCCCACCACCACCACAAAGTGGGCCAGGAAGCAGGGCACAAGCTTGGAAGTTGTGGACCTTCCAAGGCTGATTCCTGGTTCTGCCCTCTCCCAGCTCATTAAGCTTTGCGGAGGGACTCAACCTTTCTGAGTGTCACTTTCCTCATCTGTAAAACGGACCGAGTTCAGTATGAGCCGGACGGGCTGGGAGAGTCCAGGAGCAGTCACGGCACTCCCATGGGTGGTTTTGCTGAGGACCAGAATCCCAGATGGCACATCAGTGGGTCAAGTCATTCCTGCATCTGGGGAGGGCACCTCGGCCACTCAAGACACTCACTCCCCAAGTAACCATGGCCACTCATCCCCCAGCCATAGGGAGGTGGTTCTGCCTTGTCGCATTCACTGCATCAGGGGAGACACACACAAGGGCCTCGAGGTCAAAACTGGGACTGGGCAGCCTTCCTGGGAGCTGCCCAAAGTAACACCCATATACAAACGGTGTCCCGGTGAGCCCACACCTGTGGACTTTGCCTACAGAGAAGCCTAAGTGGACAAGCTCCTCACCCTGGTGCTGTCCGCCGTAAGATTATTTCTGTGAAAGAAAAGCAAACCCACAGTACATATCTATGTTTCCAGTGAACCAACTAGCTAAGCAACCAAGCGACCAAGAAGGAACACTGACAAAGAGACGATCCCAAGGGCCTCCCTGAGTGGTTAGCCATTTCTTCCTGGACCAGATGGAGGGAGGGAGGAGCCTCAGGGAGATGGAGTGAGTTTCACTTTATATACTTCCTAGCTGCCGAAATTTTTCACAATTGAATGTGTCCCATCTGTAGCTGTTAGGCCCAGAATTAGATAAAAGTAGCCAAGAGGAACAAGGAACCCGAGGCAGGCTCCAGACTCAGCAAGGAAGATAGAAAATACAGAAAGGACAAAGAGTGCTGAACAAGATAACCGCCTGTGCATGACCTTGTCTTTGCAGAAAAGTATCCACTGCTGCAAGTAGAAAGCATAGCCATGTGTGTTCCCTCGAGATAGCCAATAGCTAATGGCTACGTCTGCTTCTGTATTTGCTTGCTTGCTCACCCCAATAAAAACCCCAGGCTGTAAGCACCAGGCGCAACTCTCATTTGCAGCCCTCTGGGCACCGTGTCTCTGGGCACCGTGTCTCCGGACACCTCGAGAGTTCGCCCCTGCGCAGGTAAAGCTTTGGCCAATAAAGTTCCATCTTAAACTCCTGAAAGTTTCCGACCATTTGTTGCTCGCGTTGGTGGATGCTACATAGCAAAGTTTAAAAATAAACTGTAATGAGTCCAAAAACTTCCTAATTTTTCAACCATTTGTCTTTTTTCCTCCTCTATTAGGATCAGAGAATAGAAAGAGGAGATAGACCATGACAGGTCTCATTGCCAATTCAATGTGTTTCTGGGCGTCTAGGGGCCACTAACAGCCCCAACAGGTAGGGCTCTCCCAGGAGGCCCGTTACATGCATTGGGAATTCTGTACAGGCAAAGAAACCCTCAAAATAAATGATGCTGTGCCGTGTTCCCTCACTGCAATGTAAGCATTTCAGTGCAAAGTCAAAGAAAGCTCCAAACAACAAACAGAAATGAGGTCGGACAGCCTCCAAAGTGTGCCCTATCCGAGCGTCCCTGGGAACAGCACAGACGAGGCCTGGAGACTGCCTGGCTCTGTCCCTGCGGCCGGCTCAGTTACAGACGAGAAGCGGAGGTAGGATGTTACCTGTGGTGCCCCCCTCAAGTCCTGCACCATAGGCGGACACCAGGGCAGGGTTCCCCGCTTGTCCAGGCTCCCCGACACGCACTTTGAAAGGGCTTCCAACCACATGGCTCCCGTTGAACTTGACATCGATTGTGTGGACCCCATTCTCATGGGGGATGAAGCGAACAGCGTACTTATCTGGGGGAGTGAGCAAAAAAAAGCACAAAGTCAAAGCGGGCAAATGGACACCGCTGAGTGAGGTGAGGACAAAAGACAGGAAGCCAACGTAACATGGCCAATTTTAAATCTTTAATAAGACAACGGCTCTCCTGGAAGCCTGGCACCTGACGGGTTGGATTTCAAAACCAGATGGGCCTATTTGTGTGTCCTCAGTCAGCCCTTTGGAAAATGCATTCAAATCTCAGGTTCTATTTAATCCTCTGTGGCCTCTGCCTCAGAAGAGCGTGTCCTTTATGAAAAGTTCACTCCTCCCAAAGTTTCTCTACTTGGTCACTTGAAGGGGAAGAAGGTGGTTCGAGCTGGGGCTAACATGGGAACATCTTTAGTTTAGCTCCAAGCAAGCAACTGACCCCAGGGGAACAGGCAGGTTTCTCACCTGTGAGTGTGGGTCACAGCATGAGGCAGGATAATAGACTAACTGAAATGGACACCTAGAATATCCATCTAGTGTGCACTACCTGACCACCCTTCCTCCTTGAAGCACTCACCTGGGAGGCAGGGAGTCCGTTCTTCTCCCTCCCTACTTACCATCCACCCATTCAGAATTTCTGTCCCCCAAAGCTCCACCCAAACCCTCTTCTCTTTTCCTCTGGCACTCTCTCACACAACTGCCTGCCCCACACCCTTCAACACTGCATTCTCCCCAACTCTCCCAAGCTAAGAACCTACCTCTCCTCCCTTAAAGCCAATGTGTTTCAAGGGAGGGTGACCCCACCCCCACATCAGGTATGGCACTTGATTGGATCAACCTAATAGGGTGGGGGGAGAGCCCCCTTTCCCCAAGCCATCAGTTAGGACATGGCATCTAGCCACAGGAAGCGACTCATAAACGGGCATGTGTGTTCAGTGTTTGGTGAGATTGGAGACCTCTGAAAAAGGAGCATCTCAGACTTCTGAGAAAGATTCTTGAGGACAGGATGTCTCTCTTGCTTGGTGTTGTGTGAAGATGGGAAATCTGGGGTTGCTGCAGCCATCTTGTCACCATGAGGAAGGCCAGTCTCAGAGTGAGGTTCACAAAGCAAAAGAAGGAGCAGAGGCATTTAGGGCTCTGCCTAAATTGTGGCTGAAGCCCACCTTAGGCCCTGAATCTTCCAGTCATGTACAGTAACAGACTCCCTTATTGTGTGAGTTGGCTTCAGTTGAGTGTGCTATAATTTGTAACCGACAGCATGCTGGCGGTCTGATACCAAACTTCACTTGTTGGCTAAATCCCAGTGGCTCTAGAATTCTATTAAACATCCTTATTTGGATACCTGGGAAACACTTCAAAACTCCCCAGAAGGCCTTGTAAGGCCCTTGTAAAGCCTTGACCAGTCCTCGCCCTCCCATGGCTGGCCGGCCCTAGTTTTGCTACTGCATCATCTTTCTCCAAACTACATGTACACTTTCTGAATTCATTTGCATTCCCTGTGGCCAGTTAGTCACCAATTGTTTTAGTTCTCTGACCTCAAGTTCCCCTCTCCATTTCTAATGCTGCCGGCTCATGTTATTCTCTCAAATGGACCACTCTGGGAGCATCAGCTTGCCACTCTGCCTTTCAGTTATTTCAGCACATTCTCTCTAATATGGTCAGACTTAAACCAAGATCTCATCAGGGCTCCCATCCCCTACATTTGTGCCTTCTGAGGCTCCTTTCTGCCCTCTCCCCTCTGCCCAATGGGAGAAAGACGTCAAATTGCTAACCCGCATCCTTGATCTCTACCCTCACTGTACACGTAGCAGGACACGCGGCAAGTGCCCAATAAGGGCAGTGATCAAAAGGCTCTTCCTCAAGCCTTAGGGCCCACAGTCAGGTCACTTCCTCAGAGAAGACCTCCGGACCTTGCCAAGGCAGAAACCATTTTCCTTTCCTGTTCTAACCTACTTCAGCACTTGGTTCTGAATCTTCCTGTGGTGTCATCGGTGATCACAGAGGGTCATCGCTGGTATACCACGGGCGTGTGGCAGGGTCCTTCCTTGACTCTGAACTCCTATTTGAGGACAGGAATCCTGTCTTCCTCAGCCTTACCTTCCTGCCAAGTCTGGCACTTAATAAATATTCACTGGCAAAATGTCTCATTAAAATTGATTGATATGAGAGAATCCCATATATCAAGGCAGCAGGCAAGAAAGTCTTATGCTAGTAAGCATCCTGGAGACCCGGATTCTCTTTGAAATTGGAAGATAAACATCAACTGATCTTTCCCTGAGAGGTAAGTCAGGTCAGAGTGTAAGACTTATTCATGTGATAAGTTCACCAATACAATAAAAATGGATTTTTAAGAAAACCACAATGACTGTAATGTGAAAGGAATCTGAAAAACAACAGAAAATAAGCAATGTTTGTAAAAAATAAAAAAAAGAAAAGAAAGAAGAAAAAAAAGCGTGGATATTAATTCCAAAGTGTCCCCCTGTCTGTCCCAGCAATTTTTACACCCTAATTTATGAAACGCTGTCTGGCAACAACAGCAGAAGGAATTGGAAGGCTTGCTGGCCTTGGTGAGCCCGACCAGTCCTCTGTCGAGGTGCACGCTGGCAGAAACGTTCCCGGGGCGCGGTGCAGAGCGCGCACACCCTGCCTGCTGCTTACCTGGCTCCAGCTCAGACACGTGGCATTCCTCCACGGCTCCAGAGGGGCTGTGCACCTTTGCATCAATCTTTCCTTTTGCCCCATTCAACCTTATAGCAAAGGAGGCTGGCTGGTTAACCTTTAATCCCGATTCCTGAGAATTTAATATATTAGACAAGGTTACGGCTCTCGGGTTCCTGCTTAGTGGCACACACTGACCCGGCAACAGTACTCATGCAAATAGGCCCAGCACGTCTCCATCCACATCCAACAGCAGAAGCGCAGGTGGCTCGTTCCACGTTTCTAGCATCAAATGTAAGAAAGCAGAGGCATGTATCTACCTGCATGGTCTTCTACCCAAACTGTCTTGACTCAAGGCTGGAAGAGGTTACTGGGTTTAGAGACTTGAGACGTCTTGAACAAGAGAACTATTGTTTCAGCACCCCAAACAGGTCATCGAGATAGATAGATAGATAGATAGATAGATAGATAGATAGATAGGTAAGCCCTCCACCCTTAGGAGGAGCTTGGCAGCTGACAAAACCATACACTCAAGTAATATGAATGAAGTTTCATAGTACAGCTATTTTTTTCTAATCTGGGGAGTAGAAATGGAGAGAACATGTAGTACACTTGTAAAGGGTTACCCATGCAAGGGAAATGGTTGGTACTGCACAGCAGTTACGAATCAGCAGGACCAGGGTTACTCTCATTTCCTAGCCATATAATTAAGTTGTTTAACCTCATTCAGCCTCAGTCTCTCATATATAAAATGGGCCACTGTGAGGACAAAAGGAAGTTATGCAAAGTATTGGGCACAGGTGCTGTGCCCATACATAGAAAGGCTAAAAAATGTCAGCTTATTATTAACTGTTGATGTGCATTTTGAAGTTGTCTGTACCCACAAGGAAAAAAAAAGTCAGAGAAAAGTATAACTTCTGCTGTGCAGTGGGTCAGTTTCACTCCACGCTTTGTCTTGGAAACTGCAGCCTCTCTGGGAGGAAGGGATTAGAAGTTTAGGTGCTTAAGATATTTTAAGATCAGCCAGTCCCGAACAGCAACATTTTACAAGTCAGCAGTTTTGACATAAACTTGATTGGACAGCCACTCCTCGGATAACACTAACGCAGCAGGGTTCACACTTCATGTGCAATCAAAGCACCCAGGGGTCTCGTTAAAATGCACATTCTGATTCAGCAGGTCTAGGAAGGGGCCTGGGATTCTAGTAAGTTCTCAAGTGATGCCGAGACCACGGGTCCAAGGCCCACATCAGTCAGTGTTCACTGGCCACATGTGGCTACATACACTGTAGATTGAAATCAGTTAAAATTAGATACTTAAAATTCAGTTCCTCGGTTACACTAGCCACATTTCAAAGAGAAGCTGTGGGGCATTTCCATTGTTGCAGAACATTCTACTAGGCTGTACAGCCCTAGAGGGTCATAGACTGGGGTATAGACTAAATTCAAAATTGAGGAGTCTTTGATCGCCAGATTGGCCCCATCCCACTGCCCCCTCATCCTCCACAAACTGCCAGCCGACTCCAATTTTCTAAAAAGCCTCAAAAGCAAGACAAAACAATACATGCCTCTCTTCCCTAACCAGCACCAGATGTTGCTGTGCAGGGCTCCAGTAAACTGTTGATAAATAATTTACATATCACTCGGCATCAAGTGACCATGGCAGAACCGGGGACGCGCTCCTCCTTCACAGATACACAGTCTGCTGCACACTTATTTAAATATTTACGACCAAACTGTGATGAGAGGACTCCACAGAAAAGTTTGCTGCAGAGGATTTCTGCAAACCAGCTCCCTCTGGACAGAAGCAGCTACATTACCTGAATCCGCTTGTCGCTAAATCCTCAAGAGGGAGATAAATGCCTCGGAAGATCCGAAAGAGATCTTCGAGATGCATGAAAGCAGCTCTGTGCCTTCAACAAATGCTGGGTTTATCTCCCTCCAAAGGTTTTAGCTGAGTCGGCCACAAAAGGAAGTCCTGTTAAGAAGCCTTTAAATGAAACACAAGAAACACATCTACGCCACAGTTCCCAGTCAGCCCGAGGTTCTCTCCGGATGAGGCCCCTTCAATCTGCAGACCCTGGTCCCGCTGCGATTTCTGTTTGGGTCCCCATGTTTGGAAGAACTAGCAGTACCATTTCCCCTTGGGGTGGGGTTAAAATCTCAGATGTAAACCAAGTGTAGGAACTAGGTCCACTGATGTCAGCCATCTAAGTCAAGAGTCCGGGTTTCTATCAATCCAGGATTTTCAAAAGCTGGGAGGCAGTTGAAGACTATTTAGAAACCCTTTTAACCAGAAATCATAGTTTGAGATTCTGGTGTTATTCCACAACTGAACTGCTACTCCTGGCTCACACACCTAATTATTTTTCAGTGTCCTGAGCAAAGACCCAGAGGCATCCCCCAGTGGTTCTCAGTTTGGCTGATGGCTCCAATGCAACCTTGAATTCAGTGACCTGTTTAAGACAGGAGGTAAAGTTGCATTTCCTGACACTGCAATAGGTTGGACTGTGTGACCGCCCACCTGCCAGAAAGCTCAGGTGGGGACTAAGGAGACCACAGTTAAGACCACACGTTCTGGAGCACAAAGACCTCACTGTGACTCACACTAGCTGGTTTCTGGTGGCCATAACCTCTCTGTACCTCAGATTTTCCATCTTTAAAATGGGATCAAGAGAAACCCACTCACTAGGTGGCTGCAAGGATTTAATGAGGTAACACTGATAACGATCTTAGCCAAGTGCCTTGCACACTTATTACAAACAAGTCATCAAAATAAAACAAAACACAACTGACTTCCTTGAGGAAAGAGAAGCCAGTAATTGAAGGCCAACATCACTGGACTATTAGTTTTGTCCTGAAAGCTCTCCTTATCCCTTAACCAATTATTAACAGGCCTCCTTTGTTTCTCTTGAGTAAATATTTAAAAAGCAAACTTGTCCCCAAACACGGAGGTGTTTTATTGACTGTGGCTCTGTTTTGCTTCCCCAACTGTCTCCTGCCTTAATGTGCGGGGAGCTGACTCTGCCAAGGGAACACTCCCCTGCAATGGACAGCATCTGTGGTCAAGATGGGCCGGGACCCTCGGCACCAAAGGGGATTGAAGTGGCCTCAAGAGTCCAGGGTCTCACTGGTTGGCCTGTGGCCAAGGAGATGGATGCTTCCTTGCGTCTCACCTGAAGGCTCATAACAGTAAGGCGGCGGGCGTCGTCAGAGGGTGCGATGACCGGCACCAGGTAGGGACTTTCGGGGATGTGCTCATCATTAAACTTGATAGATACCTCGTAGTTACCTGTGGGGACAAGAAAGCCCCATCATTCAGAGATTCCAGGAAGGTGCTACAGTGAGGCCTCCCGCTTCTTTTACGTAGTGTCAAAACGCCTTCAGAGAGGCCCTGCCCTCACCGTGGCCACGGCCGGCTGGTTTAGGGCCAGGGGCCCGGCTTAGGCTGGGCCAGGATGATTTTCTTCGTTGGGCAAAGGCAGAGATTCCGAACTGGAGTCCACAGGGACCCGAAGGGCCTCTGTATAGAACTCAGGAGATCCATAAAACTTGAATGGGGAAAAACTACATCTTTGCATTCACTCAACCTCTACCTGAAATTTTGCATTTGTTTCTTTAGAAATGTTGGCCAGAAACCACAGCACATTGAAAGTACTTGTGACTTTGTCACCAATAAAGTTCATATTGTTTTATGGTTTTTCATATACCCTGACATATCATTTATACTCCTCATTATTTTGAAATTAAGATAGTTAACAGGCCACCACCACATTTTAGACTTAATGTGTCAGTGAAGATGGGCACGCCTTCTTATGTTACTCATTGTCCCTGTAAGGTTTTGATAATGACACTATAATACAATTGATTTCTTTTATAATCCAACATAATTTATATTACATAGTTCAAAACACTGTCCTGAGAATGGTCCCCACAGGCTTCAGATGCCAAAGGAGTCTGTGGTGCAAAGTGTGCAACTCTCCTGCTCAAGGGAGCGCGGGTGCTAAGCTAAGCAAGGCCCGTCTTTGGTGCAACAAAACTAGCCAGCAGCCAAGGTTGGGGCACAGAGGCTGGTCGGAGGAAAGAATGAACCAGCTGAATAAAAACACAAGGCAGACAGGCCGACAAAGACAAGAGACAATGATAACAAGAATTCCAGCCCCTTGGAGGCCTGGCTGCATTTCCTGCAACTGGATTTCTAGGAGCTGCTCCCAGGTGCCCATAGGGATAAATTTCTCTTTTACTTGAGCTAGCTCAATGGGCTTATGTTCCTTGAACCTAACCATCCTCAAACAAAAAAGAAAATGTCGACTCAGTTCTGGAATACATACCAGGTTCTTGGGCAATATAAGACACACCGCATGATCCATTTTTATGGTCATCGAATGTAATCTCAGCCTTACTGGGGCCTTCCACAGCAATGGAGAGGCCCCCCGCACCTGCTTCCCGGGTCCAGATGCTGAACTCAGCTGAGACAAAGAAACACCTGCTTAGTGACTGAGCCTGGTAGAGGCCCCTCTTCTTGCCCAAACGTGCAATGCTTGGTTACTTTTACAAATGGCCCTTTTTTCTCTTTCCCTGACCCCAGCAGAACTCAAGCAGGGGCATGGCTGATGTTTCCTAGGTACCACCCCTGACTATATTACATTCATGGAATATTGAGCATCTTTTTTTTTTTTTTTTTTTTTTAGTATTTTATTTCTTTATTTTTAGAGAGGGGAGGGGAGGGAAAAACAGGGAGAGAAACATTGATGTGAGAGAAACACCTATTGGCTGCCTCTCATACGCACCACAAACAAGGACCAAACCTGCAACCTAGGCATGTGCCCTGACTGGGAATCAAACCTGTGACCTTTCACTTTGTGGGATGACACCCAATCAACTTCAGCACATCAGTCAGGGCAATATTGGGCACCTTTTGAACATACCCAAATCAAGCCAGATGAAGATAAGAACGTTAGGTTTTGTCCCCACAGGCCTCCCACTAGCAACCACCACTCGTAGGGACCTTCACAATGGGTTTTGTGGAAATCCAGCATGTTCTACAGAACATCAGCCCTGCAAGATGCTCTGGAAACAGCTTGATGATTCTGCTCCCCTCTTCTCCAAGGCTCACCACACAGTAACTAACTGTAGGCTCCAAGGAGTCCCTCAGTAAGAAACTCATTTACCACTGGGTAAACGAGCAATTCTGGGATGCATTTACCAGAGAAGTTTTATTTTAAAGAATGCCCCTTAAACCATCCATCAGAATCCACATACGAAGTCTTCTCTTCAGAACAAGGCCAAGAGCGCAGGGCGCTCACACCACCAGGCTTAGCTCTTACTCTTTTCAAGAGTCTGCTTGATCACTCACCTGGGACTCCTGCTTCTCCTCGCTCCAGGCCGGGGCCTCCTGCCCGGACCTTGTGGGCGCCCCCCTCGCCCAGTGGACCCACAGTGAACTGGAAGGGGCTGCCGGTCACGTGCTGGTTGCGGTATTTGACGCTGACTGTATGCACGCCCATCTCCTGGGGCACAAACCTAACGCAGTGCGAGTTCTTCCCCATGGGTACAATCTCTGCCCCGGTCACACGGCCAGAGGGGCTGGTGACTTGGGCCGACATGTCACTGCTGTCGATCTCTGAAAGGGAGCGAGAGGTTGGGGGAAAAAAGAGGAGGGTTAGAGTGAGGGTCAGAGGCGGAATACGGCATGCAGAAGCAGCAGCGGAGGGCAAGGCAGGAGTGGCTTGGGAGTGTGGGGTGCTCGGGCTGGACGCCTGCCCTCCTGTCTCCCTCAAACCCCTGGGTGGCTGTGGCCAGCGTGGGGAGAGCCAAGCCCGTCCAGCCCCTGGTGCAGAGGACACTCCCCAGGGGCACTGACGTTTCTCGCTCCATGGGGCACTTTCACAGCCTTCCTGGTTGGAGCTGAGGTCATCCCACCACCAGTTTCAAAACAGAGCCTGAGCTGATAGGTAGCACATATATGTAAAAACTATGATCGCTCAGATGGTTCTCAGCCAAAGGTGACATGCGGCCATCGTCATGCGTGCAGGAGCTCTTTTCCACAGGCAGGTAAAGGCAGGAAACCTAAGAGCTACCATCCCTCACTGTCAAGAAGCCTCGGCATTTCTTCTAGGTAACGAGACAAAATGCATTTAGAGAAAAAGGTGAACACACGTCAGTCCCAACAGCAAAAGGGAAACCATGCATGAGCAAAGCTTCGAGCAAACCAAAGACCAGAGGCCACACTTTCAGAAAAGCGATGCTTTGGGTCCCCCACTCTGGAAGCAGACATCTGCTCCACCCGAGTGCTCATGCCATGCCCAGGACTGTGCTCGCACTGACGTGGGGCAGACAAGACAGGCAGGCCACATGCTGCGTGACCGAGCAATGCCATCACCTAGGGCCACATGAAACTGCACCCTCCAGCCCTACAGGGTCTGGGCTGAGCAGCACATGACTTTGAACCCTGAGGACAGAGGAAGGAAGGGAAGTTGAGGACAGGGTCACTCTGCATGGCCTGGGTCCATGGACATCGGAAGCTGGTGAGCTGTCCTCTATTCTAACTGACGAGAGAGTCATTCAGGTAACAAGGGGAAAAGTGAGTCTCACTGAGTCATCGGGTACCAAGTAACTGAAAAGGGTAAAAAAGAGTCAAGAGCCAGAAAAGACTAAAGAGAAAGGGTCACTGTCTCCACCACACAAAGATAAGACATCCAAGGGGCAAAGGGAACAGAACAGACCATTTGCAAAATGAGAAGTGTAAAGCAAATGAACACATTCCCTGTCACTAGTGACCAGAGAAATGAACTTGAAAACACATTTTTTGTCAGATTGACTGGAGTGAGAACAAAAGCAGTGCCCAGGGCCGGTGAAGCAGGAGAGACACGGGTACCCATGGGTCCTGGAGGGCGGCTGCCGAGGTGCAGCCGCCTCTGAAACTCACCGCCCAGCAGTCCCACTGCGAGGTAACCACAGTCTGGGCAAACCGTGGCTGTTGTCACGGAGCCCTGATTGCAGGAGTTGAGGGATGGAAGTGAGCGCGTGTGAAATGGGGACAAACTGAATGAAAGGTGCTGCATCCAGACACAAAATGCAGTCCTCGGTACTCGTTAAAAAGAAACGTTTTACGGCTACAATCCACACAGCTCTTCTTCAGTGATTCTTTCTGGACACCACAGTAATGAGGCTTCACCACACTCACACGTGACCAACGCTGTGTCCACCAGATGGTGCTCAGTGGGCAGAGCAAACAGATACGTGACATATCAGGCAAGATGGGGAAACCCAGTGCAGGGAAAGAGCCCCCTCCCCAGACCAAAGCATGAACATCCTCTGAAGATCAGATTTTCCGTCTCCTCAGCATTTTGGCACCTCACTGCAGAGCACACACCAGCTTCTGGGCAGAGGAGCCTCAAAACCTTCCCTCTCACAACGACCTCTCTCTGTGAGGACTCGTCGCAGAATGAACCTGGGCCACACCTCAGAGAGACCATGGGGGTTTACTGACTAACTTGGCCCCCTGGGGAACAATTTATGGCCAGAGGGCTAGAGGTGCCCGCCCACCCGCCCTGCAGCACGGCCCTCACGCTAACTCCAGGAAGAGAGGCGTGGAAATCAGAAGGCTGCTGCTGGGCTGACGGGGCTTAAGGCTCCCGGACACTGGCCTCTGCAGGGCCCATTCTCCCACAGAGATAGTTCTATCGGACAAATACTAAACTAAAATCTAAAAGGTCATTTATTCCCCCCATGGGACACAACAAAGCTATTTTCATTTGGGGAAAAAAAAGAGAGCAGGTAAACAACTTAGTTTTCCTAAATGAACCTCTGTGAACATAAGTATTAAAATATTAATTAATTGAAAATTTAAAAAACAAGTCACCCATGGTGGACGTGCACAGTACGTTCTCCAGGCCATGCCTGGACTTGGTTTCCAATGGCACCCACTTCCCTGACCCACAAGCCCCTTGTGCTCACCTGGGATTTTCAGGTTCAGGTCACAGATGCTTCCAACAGTAGCCACGGATGGGGCCCGGCTGGTCCGGGTGATGCTCTCCTTGACTCTCCCCTCCCCACTGATCTTCACAGTAAACGGGCTTCCTGTAAGGATCAAGAAGGCCCCCGTGAGCAGCCCAGAGCCCAAGGCAGCAAACCCACACACCAGCCAGAGAGGGCAGAGGGGACCACGTGTACCAGGCACATGCTCGTCAGCGAATTTGGTGGAGACGATGTAAACGCCAGGCACGGTGGGGAAGTAGGAGACCTTGCAGGTGCCGTCTTCCAGGTCCTCCGTCTGGATGTCCACTTTGCTGGGACCTTCCACAGCCAGGGATATGCCACCATAACCTGCAACACAGTAACCAGGGGCTGATTTGACAGCAGCAACTCATTTGAAAGAGGAAGTTTGGTGAGTGCAAAAAGGACATTTGACCCCGGAAATTCACACTGCTATTTCCAAAGAAAGTCAGTGTGTCCCCTGATGGACAGCCTCAGGCAGAGGAGCAGGTTCAAGGCTTGAGAAACCCTGTGGGGAAATAACCTGCTCAGCGAGGCTTTGACCACAGAACCCTTTTCTCAAGGATACCTACGTTGTCCCACCGGCACCTGTCCTGCAGAACCCACTGGGGAAAGCACTGCCCACGTGCTTCCAAGAATGGCATACACTGCCTTGCAGGTTCATCGGCAGCCATGGGTTGAAAAATTTGAATTTTTAAGCTGCTTCCCATGTCTAGCCAGGGGACCACTAAGACCACATATCTAAAGGATTAACAACATGAAGAATCAACATGGAACATCAGTCCATCAGGACCATAAATTCTCTCCTTCCGCTGGGACTATGGCTTTGTCTAAAAGTCACCAATACACTAATCACTCAAGAAGGCAGAAGACGAAGACACTGGATGTGGCATAGGTTGGAGAGGCCCAGACTAATTCAAACCACCTCAAAGAGGCAACAGGAAGAGATTCTTCATTTCCACAAAAGCACTGTGAGCAGAACAAGGTCTTGGCCAGTTGGCCCAACATCCTTTGAATGGAATGAGTCCAGGAGACCCTGGGAAGCTAACGGTGGGAGTAGAGATAACGAGAGAGAGAGAGAGATCTGTGAGCTGTAGTGGCTCTGGGATCAAACGCCAGAAGCAGAGGGCTGTTAACCTCCTGTGAGCCTCAGGTACTTCACTGAGAAAACAAAGACAACACTGACTTTACCAGTGGTCATGGGGCTTAAATGATAATGCACGTGTACGGACAGACAGCTTGAAGGATGCTTAGAGACAAAAGAGAGTTAGTAGGATAAAAACATGAAGCTGCCTGGTCCCTCGAGTACTGGACCTTTCCCCTGGGACCACCCCCACTGACCTGCATCCCTCGTGTCCACGATGAACTCAGACATCTCAAAAGTCCTGCCTTCTGACAGGCCTCGGCCGTAGACTTTGGCTCTGCGGGCATCACCGATCTCGGACTGGACCACCATGATGGACACGGGGCTGTTGGCCACGTGGTTGCCATTCTTCTTGATGCTGACCAGATGCTCGCCCACCTCCCGGGGGATGAAGGAGATGCCTGGACCGGGGCACACATTGGGGTTTTAAGTGGGGTTGGTGGGAGCAGGAGAGTGAAGGAGAGCAACTGGGAGGGAGACACACTTGCAGGAATGGAAATACGACTCCTTGGCTTTCTAGCACCCCAGAGTGTCCATGCAGGGGGTCAATCTCACAACACAAAATGTACACATGTGACCCAGCAGGTTTCTTAGATCACATTCCAAGGCATGACCTATTTCCCAAGAAAGGACTGAAGGTATCCCCATCTCCAGCCCCGACTGTCCCAGCTCCATCTAAGAAGGCAGCTTGGGCTCACCAATGTGATTGTTGGGGAGCCTCTTCAGGAGACAGGGCTCGTCACGGCCGGACGGGGCCTTAATGCTGGCAGTGAGGGTGCTGAGGTCTGTCTCGCTGATGTCGAGCAGGAAGTCAGCGGCAGAGCCCAGCTTCACCTGGGAGCACCGTCTGCTGTCATCTAGGAAACACCCCCAAACACAGCTCCTGTCACACGTGCTCACCCGGCTCTCCGGGGCCTTCACCACGCGTGCCGCTTGCAGATGAACAGCCAGAATTAACTACCAAAAGTTAAGTGGAAAAAAAAAAAACACGCCCCATGGACCTAACCAACAATGCATGACTTCTACTCATGCCTGGTGAAGGGGAAGACTAGTTGCTGGCAGGAAGTGCAGCTGCGAGTCTTCATGGACCGCTTGTTAAAGGAGTCTTTGCCAGTGAAGGCACCTGCCCGCCATCCCCTCGGGCATTTCACAGGTAAACACTCATCCTGGTCCACACAGGGCTACCGGCTGCTTCACAGATGGCTACAACCACTCAGGGGCAAGAACTTCATCTTGTGCTTCTTCCTCATGACATACTGGAGCAGGATCGGATCACAGTGAGGACAGCAGAGGTTAGCAGGAAGGCTTTGAATCAGATAACCTCAATCTGAATCCTAGAATACCTACATATAAACTTGGCTAAGCCACTGTCTCTTTAAGCCTCAGTTTTTCCATCTGTAAAATGGGAGAGAAAAGCTATCCGACAGTGATGCTGAAGGGCATCTTTGAGCTCAAGGATTTTTTTAAAAAAGATTTTATTTATTTATTTTTAGAGAGAAGGGAAGGGAGGGAGATAGAGAGGGAGAGAAACATCAATTTGTGCTTGCCTCTTGTATGTCCCCAACCGGAGACCTGGCCTGCAACCCAGGCATGTGCCCTGACTAGGAATCAAACCAGTGATCCTTTGGTTCACAGGCTGGCAATCAATCTACTCAGCCACACCAGCCATAGCATCATGGGTTTGTACAATAAGTATTATTTGAATGTCTCTAACTGGGGGCCTGCTCTTTGAATGCTGGAGTTAGACTGGAACAAAATAATGGCCCTCCAAATGGTGTGAGTGCTTTTTCCAGGATTACCAGCTAAGACAGGAAGCAGACAGTCCAAAGTTGACCCTGCACCCCCAGAACCTCCCCAGTGAGTCTCTGTGACACCTACACTTGGACCCCTAGCCTGCGGCCCCTGGTCTGGTGCAAAGAGAGGCTGTTGGGGCAGCCACACCTCCCTGGCGAACAAGGCAACCCTACCTGTGATCTTGGCTGTGAAGGGGCTGCCAGGGATGTGCTTGTCGTTGTACTTGACCAGAATGCTGTAGTCACCCGGCAGAGTAGGCAGGTAGGTCACTGTGCATGTCCCATCTTTGTTGTCAATGCAGCTGATTTCGGCCTTTGAGGGCCCCTCAATAGCCAAGTCCAGCCCACCTGAAATGGGAACAAGGAGGGAGGACCATCAGGGAGAGTGTGTCTTTATTTCCACAGGGATAACAACTCACCCAGGGCAGCCCTACGGCCGGGAATGTCAGGCCGGAACGGGCCACACGAGCTGCGGGCAAGGGATGGAGGCCAGCCATGGACAGCACAACACGCCACCGTCTAAATTCTTCATTACAAGTAACCGTGACAGTCTCACTACTGTCTGGACAAGAAAGGGGATGGAGCTCTGCACGTCAACCACACACAGAGCGTCACACACTATCGCTGTCAGGCAGGCTGTGGAGGCCACTGTGGAAATCCCAGGAGAACCACAAATTTTAAAATCTTTATAGAGACAATGGGCATGCGCACAGGGCTTTATCTGGAATGGGCCGCTAAATAACCCATGTGGTCCTGTGGATACACACGTATGGAAAAATACCCGAAACAAAAATGTCATCAACCAAAACACTTAAATGTCAGTGTTTAAATTTAAGTTAAGTGCAAGTCACTTAAACCATTTCACAGCATAAATCTGATTTCAATCAGAATCCAAGAAACTTTAGAAATTCCTGTTTTGGGTAAAAGAGTAGCTGTACAGAGAGGTTTGCATGAAACAAAATGTAAGACAAGTACTACCATCCAACAGTCTGATTTTTACCAGCTACCCTGGAATTGTGTCCTCTTAACTCTCCAAATGGGAAGCTGAAAGTATAGAACCACGTAAATGGCACAGTACCTTCTCCTGCATCCTCGGTGACGATGGTGAAGGTGGCAGTTTTGTTGGCCACGCCATACACCAGGCCTGGGCCGTACGCAGAGACGCTCCCGCTGTTGGGGTAGTTCACGTAGAACTGGAGCGGGCTCTCTGGGGTGGCAGGAACAAAACCAAAACTGGGACTCAGTCGGGGGAATGCATACCCTGGACAGCCAGTGTCTTAACATTCCTCTAACATGAGGCAGGTGTGGCATTTCCAGCTCAGAGGAAGGACACAGGCTGAGCACCTGGTGGAGCTCACCATCCTAGGACCCCCAAGGGGGTCTACTCACTGTCGCTCCTTCAAAGTCACCCAAGAACAATCCTGAGGCTCCTCCAGACTCAGGAGCAGTGGAGACCAGCTCAACTTGACTAGTTAGGAGGAAACAGACAACCTTGTGAAGGAATGGCCCACTACAAGAGGGACCCAGCTAGCAAGGTCTTTTGGGAAGGCCACTGGCCTGTGCCCTTAAAATGCAAGGCCCTATAAGCCCTCCCCGCACTGAGGGAATTATACCACTGCGGGCTTCCCTACCCACTCCCACTGTGCAAGTACTTCCACTTCTGCACTGGTCAGATGCAAATGAGGAAAAGACCCCCCCCCTATAAAACACACACACCAGGGGGTTGGTTAAATAAACAATGTTCTGCTCTCAGGTCATTAAAAAGAATCAGGGAGTCCGTATGTACTAACTTGAGAGACTATCCATAATGGGTTTCATGAAAAAGAGAAAAAGGCAAATTGTTATATAATATTAATATCATTATCCCATTCCTTTAAAAACAAAACAGAACAAAATTATATGCATGTTTGTGGGTACAGAGCGAGACATCTGTACACAGACCAGCAGGGGAAGTAGGAGGGAAATGGGGGAAAGACATTTTTTCACTTTCTCTGCATCTGCATCTTTAGAATATTTAAATAGCAGAAGCAGATAATACCTTTTTGCTTTAAACAAATATTATGCACACATATACACACAAACTAAAGCAAACGTCAAACAAGCAAACTCAAACCGAAAGAAATATTTGCAACTCCTATCACAAAGGGCTTATCTCTCCAGTATTTAAATTGCTCTCAGAAAGTGCTATGACAAAGGCCAATAACCAAACAGAAAAACCATGCCATGGATACAAACGTTCAGTTAACAGAAAAAGAAACACAAGTGGTACTTAAACATATAGAGAGTTGCTCAATCTCATTCAAAAGAGAAATACAAATAAAGCGACATTGAGATACTGTTTTTTTCCTCCAACTATCAATTTGGCAAAGATCCAAAAACCTGATAGCGTAATCCACTGGCAAATTTGTAGAAAAGCAGGTGTTCTCCTCCATTGCTGGTAAGTGGGAGAACTGGAAGGGCCCTGGTTCAAGGCAATTCGGCAAGTTCTAGCAAAACGATAGATGCCCAGAAATTCCTCCCCTGGGGACTGAATCTCATAGATATGCCTTTGCAAGTGTGACGTGCTGGATGTGAAAGGCTAGTCACTGCAGCAAAAGGTAAGGAAGAAGCTAAGTTCCTCAACAGGGGCAAGGTTGAGTATGTCTCCGTTCACTCAATGGCAGAAGATGCTCTATTATTCAGACCTGTGAAGCCCTCCTGCAGACACTGTCAGATAGAAAGGACAAGGACAGAACCATGTGTAGAGTACGCTGCTGTTTGTGTAAAAAAAGAGGAGGGATTAGAAATCTATACTCCTCTTTGCTTGTAGTCTTGAAAATATTCTGAAATCCAACAGCTAGGTTCACGGAGAGAGCAGACAGGGGCTGTGAGTGGGAAGGAAACCTTTCTCCACATCATTTTTTAAACTATGTGTACGCTGACTACTCAAAATATTAAACTAAAAAACAGAGAAGTACTTAAACACTTTTTAAAAAAAGAACAAGAGTAGCACAGTGTCGGTGGTGGACACGAAACTCGAGCTGGTTTTCCTTGTCCAGGGCAGCGTGACAGTAAGGCAGTGTGTGTCCTCTCCTCCCGAGCGCCTCTCGCCCCAGCCCCCCCCACACCATGGAGTGTTCTGCAGGCCAGGCTGGAAAGTCCCTCGCATTGTTCTCCTCGCTCACCCTTTGGCCAGAGTCGGCACAGTGACAAAGACAAATAATCACAGACCTAAGGGCTTGCACTGTGACCCGGGATACTTAGATGCATCATCCCTTCTGGAAATTAGCTGGATCTGCCGGAGCCACAGGCTGTTTAGTTTCACAGGGCCGTCAACACTGCATTCCCCAACCTGCCACCGAGAACTGCTTCCCACACAGCAGCTGACTGTATGTCTGCAAACCTCCCAGAAGTTCAGGCTCCCGAGACTTGGAGTCCTGCAGAGCGTGCACTGAGCCCGACTCACCGGGGATGTGGCTGCCCATGTACTTGATGTGCATCTCGTGGAGCCCGACCTCAGTGGGGGCGTATCTGACAGTGACCGTGCCGTCCTTGTTGTCCACAATCTCAGGTGTAGCTGTCTTCCCGGAAGGCATGTGGACCTCTCCTATTTGATCATAGGGAGACAGGGCAATGAGCCCACCAGCAGCTTTCCCCTGAGAAGCTGGGCGCAAAGCCACAGGTGGCCTTCCAAATTAAGGTTTTCAGACCCAAGGCACTCACTGCTGCCTTAAACATCCAAGTCACAGAACAGGAGGACAGACATGCACTTGCCTTTATGTTTGTCCCTCTTTCCCCCCACAAAACGGAGCACCTAACTCCTAAGCAAAGGGTTTTCTACTTTGTAAAGACAAATTAGAACCTTGAGCAGAACTTGAGAAAACTACAAGAGGATTAGTAGAGCGTAAACTCGAAGAGAAGCAGGCATTAAAAGGAGGCAGGCAGAGAAAGTAACACTTGCACAGTGGACCTCAGTGTCCCTGCCATATCTGGAAAAGTGGAAGACTAAGAGAAGGCAGGAAAAAAGGGGGAACAGGAACCTGAGATCTGAGAGGTATCTAAACACAGTAGTTCTTTTTTTTCTTTTTAAGATTTTATCTATTTATTTTTAGTCAGAGGGGAAGGGAGGGAGAGAAACATCAGTGTGTGGTTGCCTCTTGCACACCCCCTACTGGGGACCTGGCTTGCAACCCAGGCATGTGCCCTGACTGGGAATCAAACCAGTGACCCTTTGCTTCACAGGCCTATGCTCAATACACTCAGCCACACCAGCAAGGGCTAAACACAGTTGTTCTTAACCTGGAGAGAAGCCCCAGCTCTCTCCAGCATGTAATGTAAATTATAAATGAACCACCTCTCCAGAGGCACACAAATATACAGAGAAGATTCTGCAACCTCAGGGCTCAGGGACTGACCCTACTAGAGCAAGAAGCAGGGAGTCTGGGATCAGGAACGCAGGTCTGGAGGACAGGTGGAACCGCCACCGGGCACCATTCTGGAGAGCTAGTGAGAGCGGGTGAGAACGAGACAGCTTTCACAACAGTGCTTACCAGTGATTTCTCCTTTTCTCACCGCAAATGGAATGACCAAGTCAAAAGGTTTAAATCCCAGGCCATTCATGTCACTCACTGGGACATATGCCTCTTCGGTGACCTAAAAACAGGAAGCAGTGGTCACTGGGTAAAGTGGACAACAGTGTGGACTAGTGAAGCTACAGGGAGCAGAGCGGTTGGGAATTTTGCAAGCCAGTGCAGCTGGGATTTAAGGATGTGGCTGCCAGTGCTGTCTGGGCTTTGTCTAACTGACCCTGGGGCCAGAGCAGAGCCTGGGGGAGTGGAGAAGTCATGCTGACCCCATTGCTAACAAACCACCAGTCAACCCACTTGTAAAATTCCCAGCAGCGCCCGCAGGCAAGTGAAAAAGTGAGAGACAGAAATGTCTGTGAGTCCCCAAAGGCTCCACCTGGAAAGGTTTAGTTGCTTGTGGTCTGGAAAAGAAGGTGTGTTTTAAGTGGCAGAAAGTGGCAGCAGGTGGCTTTCCCTCTGAACAGAAACCAAATGTGCAAGTGGCAGCTTTGAGAATCAGCAGGAGGGCTGAAGACAGCTGTCCATCTTTCCCTTTAAACACAAAGACAAATGGCACCCAGCGTGATCACAGACATGACGGCTGGCGATTTGTGGAGTGCAGACGATGACATGGGTGGGTCCCATTACAGAGAAAGCAGGGGTCATCGTGACGGACTGATCAGTGGGGGAGAAACCAATGACTAGGACACCCAGAGGGCTTAAGCAATCCCCAGAAGCAGGCTGTAGCTCTTCTGAAATGAAGGCTGAGTAAACACAGAAACACAAAAAACAAAACCAAAATTGTACCCAGGGCCTGAATCCAGGGGGACATGCGTTTACTGGAGCCTCCTCCTCAGCTGTAACTTCCCCATCGGTGGCCTGGTTGGTGGCAAATGGAGATTAGTAGGGAATCACATTGCAGGGATGCTGCTACTCAGTAGACTGAACAACCTGGGGGCTGCTTCCTCCCATCTGCTCGATGTTGCAGAGCAGGGAGCCACTTGCTCCTGCTGCTCTAGCAGAAGCCTACCTTCTTCCTACCCCTGTGAGAGCCAGCTGGCATCCTTTCTTCAGGTGTCAAATCCACATGCCCCTTGAACCCATGACTCCACTCCTAGGACGCAGGTCTATACACGCAAGTCACAGCGCAACATGCAAGGTGTGGCCCAGGCGTTTGTTGTGCAGGCAGGAAAAGCGACCAGTAGTCACCTCTGCAGCACGCAACTGGGCAAGCGGTCCCTTGTTACTTGCTAAGTGTCTACAGTAGTTAATGTTTTAAAAGTCTTTATAAATTCATTTTTTAAAAGTCACAGACTTCACGTTCCTGATCCAACTGACCTGCTAAGGGAGGAGTACCCTCTTCTACCATAACAAAGCAGAACGAGAAGGCCTCCCGTCTGAGGAAGGCCAACGTGCCCACATTTACTTCTTTCAAGTAAGCACTCCGTCATCTGCGGGAAGGGGCTTCACTTACAAAGGCAGCTTTGAGAGCTTCAGATTTGGAACAGCCCTGTCTCCCCCTTCTAGGGCCCTCTGACTGGGCTACTCGGGGACACATTGCCCGGAAGATTTTTCAATGGCCATGTGACAGCCTTTGATCCAGGACTTCTCCACAGCGATGAGCAGATAAACGGCGAGACCCATGCCTTCCTGAGCATGTCTTCTGCAGGACACATTTAACTGGACTAGCCTGCCAGGTCTCCTTGAGACATTTGCTGCAAAGACAGTACTGGGTGTTCATGTTCCATTGGCCACCAGAATGTAGAGAGAGGCAGGGAATCTCCCCATAACAATCCAACGAACAGAAAGTCAGTCCATCTAGGTAAGGTTGGCGAAAGCTCAGAACGGGAGGATAAAGGCCCAATCCTGGTACTGCGGGTAATGCTTCCCTTTCTGCCATCAGCAGCGGTCACAGGACAGTGTGTCTATACAAAGTATCCTTTGGGCATTCTAGGGTCAAGGGGACATTTATTCCTAATGAGTTTGGTGGCCCCCAATTCAGGTCTCCAATTTATCTGCCAAAATGATCCTTGACATTTTCACACCGCTTTTCTCACTCAGACACTCCTAAGGTGGTCCATTATTTCTAGCTCACTGAACCAGCAGGGCTGCGACCCTGGCCCAGAAGCTGCTCTTCCATCCTGCCCAATGCTAACCAACCTACTAAGGGTTAAGCACAGATCCTTAAAACTACAGCTGGGATCCTTCTCTGTAGATAAAGACACCAGCCTTCTAGCTGTATTCCTTTCAGCCCTGAAGAGAAAACCATTCCCAAATGAGCAGCATCAAAAGTTGACAAGTGTTTACATCCCTGAGACATAAGCGCCTCCAGACCTCCAGCACATTTACAGATAAAAATGGTCTATGGGAAGGGAAGAAAAGCTACAACAGATTGTAGACTGTTCGGAAGACAGAAGCAGGCTTCTGTTTGAAAAGGAGTCTTCACTTTCTTCTCTGTTGCTGCACAGAGTGTAACCCTTGGAAGGGGCTTTGGAGGCTGTGCATGGGGCCAGTAAGGTCTATGAACATTGTAGCCAGTGTGGCTGCTGCCCAGGGCATCAATGGACACTGGGTGAGGGACCGCACAGTGCTTGCTTGGTAGCTGTCCAGAGCGGACGCTGCGGGCTCAGTGCACTGGAGTCCGACCCCTCCTACGACACCTTTTGTGAAAGAGCCAACAATGTTTGTTTTGAGGGTTAAATGAGGGAATGCTTCTCAAGTTCTACCCCCTCTCGTGGTTGAAGGATATTAATAATCAGAGAAAGATCTAAAAGTCACTGCAATTGAAAATTCAAGAGCTGAGTCATTCTTTGGCCCAGAGGTGTATATAATGGTTTCTTCCCCAGCCCCCACCCTTCCCCCCGATGTTCCTAGTTCAAAAGACAAGCTATTTCCCTTCATGGGCAAAGCCTGAGTCTTTCCAAAACACAAATGGAGGCACTTTGAGTCCTCAGATACTGGAGCCAAGTCTCCAGACACAGCTGTCTCCTCCAGACCATGGAGATAGGGGAGCAAGGAGGAGCAAGAACAGCAGAATAAAAAATTGTAATGTTTTAGTTACAACATTTTTTGTCAAAGTGTATCTTTCTGAACTGTGCTTCAGCCAGGACCCTGTCTCTGAGCCTTAGCATGATGGATACTTTGGTAGCTGGTAAATTCTTAGAGCCGAGGAGTCTCTGGAATTCTCGTGTGTCCTCTGAGACCCTAAAAGGTCGTGACTGCTTAAGAAAAAAAACTTTAAAAAGAAAAGTGGAAGAGGATGGCCTCGCCAGGGCTTAACAAGTGACAGCTGTTACGGCTTCTGCCAACAGCAGCGCGCTCTGGCGCAGGGGTCCTCTTACCATCACAGTGAAGGGGCTGTTGGGGATATCGACGCCGCCAAAGCGCACGTAGATCACATAGGTGCCTGGCTTGGCAGCCGTGTAGAAAATGTCATAGGTGCCATCCTCATTTTCAATGACATCGGCCTCGGCCTCAGTACCATCCGGGGTCAGAACAGTGCAGGTCACTTTCCCCTTCCCAGCAGTCTTGGCGTCCACCACGAAGCCCACCTCCTCGCTGGTTTTCACAGTGGAGGCAATTCCGGGACCTGGAGGAGAGTTCAGGAGAAGAGAATGGAAGCTTCAGCTGCGGACAGTGACCCTGGAGACCTAAAAACAAACCGCATACTTGCATGTTGTCTCTATCAACTGCAGCCACATACAGGGATGTCCCAGAGATCACCTGGGGAAGGTACTGCTCAAGGGAGCATTTTGCCCACCACTTATTAAATAAGGAGTGTCTCAGGCTCTGAGTGTCAACTGAACATTGGATCTGGTTTGCCAGCATTCAAGGGTATGGGGACGAAAGTCAACTTTCTTCATCAAACACAGAGTAGGCATTTTCTTAAGTGCCAGGTACATACAAAGGTGAGCAAACAACTGTTCTTCAGAAAGGTGTCCTGTAAAAGCTCTAAGATACATTCCAGTGCAGCTGCATCCACAGAGGACTCCCTGAGAAAACGGGCAGTGGCTGAATTCTGAAGGATGGGGCCTCTGTCTAGGGGAAGCTTTCGACGTAGGTCCCCAAATAACCAGTCTCTCCCCTGCTCTGCCCATTCTCTCTGTGGATCCTTTTATACAGGATCCACACAACATCAGGGAGTGCAGAAAAGTGTAAATTAAAAGCACATTGGCCAAAAAAAAAAGCGCAAACCATCAAGAAGCAAAAGGAATAAGAACATGTTGTTCAGACCCAAGTAGAAGGAGAGACTGGAGCAGACTGTGGAAGCCCTGAAAGGACAGGCTTATCGGAGCCCCCAGGCTGAGCAGGACTCTGCCTGCGTGAAGGAAGGGAAAAGGACTGAGGAGGAAGCCACCACCCAATATTAACATGTCCTCAGGTTAGCAAAGACACTCCAGCTGTGTCTGGTATAGTGCAGACCTGGTAGGTGGCAGATGGGCTAGTGTTTGAAAATTTCTCAAGTTTTGCTCTTGGTGAGCCATTTGCAAGCTTGCCCCTGAAAGCCAGATTTTCTCCATTCAAAACAAGATGAGATATGAGAAAAGTGGAATATGGCCTGTGTGGACCTATGTTTAATTCTATTTAAAGAGAAGCAAATGTTTCACTTCAGAGGTGAGGATTCATGTTCTAAAATATACCTGACGCAGCATCAGCGTGGAAGGGCCCGCGGTTTTCAAACAGTCGCCTGTGAGAAGTGGAAGGGACTGTGACGCTCAGATGTGCCTGGGGAATTCCTGAGACTTAGACATAAGTCTCAAGTGTTGAGGAGAAAACCTAGATCCTTGAATGTGTTTCTCTCATGGTAGCCTGTAGTGATCTTGAATAAACCTTGAAGAAAAAGCTATCTGCTCATGAAAGCTATCTGCTCATGAATATTTACTTGCATTTTATGGGAGCAGCCATCACAGTTGGTATCTCAACAAATGCACCCACTTCAAAGTGATACAATAATAATAGCTTCCACATGCCTGGCACCAGGCTAAGCATTTTTCATGCCTGACCTCATCTAATCTTTACAATAACGCTATGAAACAGTCTCTGATTCGAAGAAGTAGTTTTTGAATTGAAATGTTCTCAAAAAGATCTTCACTCTACCTCCCACCGCAGCTCAGAGTGGTTGAGCATCCTGCCCTGATCACACAGCTATTAAGTGGCAGAGAAGGGCTGGATCCTGGCTTTCGGACTCCAGAGCCTGCGCTCCGGACCCGGCCTGCACTCACCTGTGGCCAGGCACTTGCTGGCGTCGCCGGTCTGTGTGGCCCGGATGCGGTAGGGAGAGAACGGGATGTCATCCCCCCCGTAGGTAACCCCAATCATGTAGCGTCCAGTCTTGTCAGGGATGTAGGTGACAGCGTACGTGCCATCTTTATTGTCCTGGACAATGGCTCTTTTGGGTTTTCCCTCTTGGTCCTGTGGATCACAGAGAAATGCTATTTAAGGTGTTGCCGTCAAGATGTAGAAACAACCCATTGAAAACATCGACACATTTGCTCATTAATTAGTGCCTCCGGTGGAAGGAGTCAGAATTACTGATATGATATAATTTGGTTATTTGGTAGGGAGACAAGATTGCAGATGCCTTTAATAACACAATGGATGCAATCAAATTTTAATACTTTTTTTGTCAAGTGAACTAGCGTTTTAGCCCCAAATCCACTGATATGCAGGGAGGCAAGCGGGCAGAGGCTCCAGCTAGCACATCACCACATTCACTCTCCCTGCTCTCTGAAGTAGCAGGACCCTAATTCTTAGGTGCACTGCGCAACTCCACTTCCTAGCATCCTTTGCCACTAGGGATGGCCATGGGACTTGTGACAAATTTCTGGCAATTGTGAATGAAGGGAGTGGAAGTCTTGTGAGGGACTTATGATAGGGCTGTTAAAGGGAGCTGACTGAGCTGGAAGGCCCTGCTGTGTCCATCTGCCTCTCTTCCTCCTTGTGACCTGCCATGTGGATCATGTGGCCGGGACACCAGCAGCCTCATGGTCCACGAGGAGACCTTAAGGACAGAGGAGAAGAGAGATGGAGCCTGCTTCACTGACAAGCCACGCAGCACCCTGGTGCCTGGCCCCTGGGCTTCTTTAACAAGAGAGAATAATTCCATGTGTTTAAGCCACTCTTATTTTGGGGGTTACTGTGATATGCAGCAGAACTTAGTCCTACCTAACCCAATGAGTAGTTTAAGACATTTTCACACAAAAACATAGGAAGAGATGTCATGGAGAGAAAACACGGGATTCACCAAAACACGGTACTTGGAGCTGTACACTCAGGTGTCTCAGACAAGCATGCATGTTCTCTTACATAATTACTGAGGCTCTGGTGGGAAAATCTGTCAACCCATGGCACCAGGTCAGAAACTGGTTATTAAAAAATCCTCGTTCTTACCCCTGGCCAGAAAACTAGGTTTTATTAGTGAAGTTTGACCTCAGAAAATAACTAAAAAATACCGTTATCTGAACAGCAAGCAGGCCTTCCCCGGCATCTCTGGCATCGATTGCAAACTCCACAGGAAGACTGGCAGGCACGCCATAGGAACTGAGGCCAGGGCCACTGGCGGTCACTTTGCTGGCATCGTATGTGGGAAGGACCTTGACCTTGAAGGGACTTGATAAACATACACATACCCACTGGTCAGTATGGACACACATCAACCCTGCTAAATCTGACCTCTGTTACACAAAGAAACTGGGATAGCAAAGAGGATTCCTGCAGCAGATAAAATAGTGAGTTTAGCAACATCTTATGTCCAGCAGAAATGTACAGTTATGAGGTAGTAGCCATCACGCCCAGCCCAGCTTTCCCTGGTTGCATGCCAGGGGCACGAATGAACTCCAAAATCAGTCTGGAGAACATGTGGTTAAATACATTTAACCCACTTTATTATGCTGAAACAATGGTCACCAAAATAGAAAGGGAATTTTGAAATTTGTTTTAATATTTTATCTCATCCTATTTTCTATTTTTAACATGCTTTAATGATATGCTATTAGTAAAGTAATACATAACTATAATTTATAAATCATATTTCCATTAGCTAGAAATATATATACATATATATATATAAATAAATAAAATATGTATACTGGGCTATGGGTAATACTTTTTAACCTTAAGTATGATTTAAAAAAATAAAACCTTAAAGGCTGTTCTCAGAGGTGAGGAGTTTATGCAGTATTTTTTGTATTAATATGAACGAGGAATGAGGTTTCTATCTGAGCCCTTGTAAGAATGCCATTGTCAACCAGACCCTCAAGTGAGGAAGTAAAACTCTTTGCCCTAATCAGAAAATTACTTGCAGGGTCAGTAGAAAGAAGACTTTGATAAGCTAATGCATTATTTGTATTTTTTCAAAAACTCCCCACTCCTTAATTTCAGCTTATCTTTAAGTTAATAATGGCGGAAAGGAAGAAGGTGGCTGAGGGACAAGAGGGCGGGAGACACGGACGCCGAGGCCAGGATGCTCTGACACCTGTGCAGAGCACACAGGTCTCGACGAGAGCTGCAGAGCAGACGGACAAATGGGCCACCAGAGCAAAATGCTGGCGAGCCCTGCAGAGGGGTGGGTTTGAGTCTGGTTTGGACCCCTTCCCTAAGTATCAGGAGCTTACCTACGAGGGATCTCTTCATCGGCATACTTAACGGAGACCATGTAAGGCCCTTCCTGGGATGGGGTGTAGGTCACCGTGTGTGTGCCGTCCCCATTGTCCACCACATTTACGGGCTCCACCAGGCCTGAGGGCAGAGATGAGAGACCTGAAGGACTACCTGGCCTCCCCTGAACTCCACCCTGAGTTGAGTTCGAAAAGGATCACATTCATCCCCAAGAGCTGTTGTTTTCCACTGATGAGTAACATAAATGCAAGCGGGCTATAATCAGAGGCCTAAGAAATCATAGGAGACAGGATCCCCAATTCATGGTTGCAAAAATGACCCCAAGAGACACCTTCAGCTTGTTACTGGTTGAAGTACACTCAGTCAAACCTAGAGTATAATTAAGGAGACTGCCCGCATTTGTTCCTGGAGGGCATGTGGTGAAGATGCATGTTGCAGACATGCTGTAATATTCTTTCAAGCTGGTTAGGCATGCTTGAGATGTGGTGAATTTTACTCTAGAGCTGAGAAAGGGCCATAGAGTCCAGAACTCAGAACAGCAAAAATTAACCAGTGTGATGGCCAGTTAAGACATGTAGCCACCTTTGAGCACATGGGTATAGGTGTGGGGCAGGTGACGGTGCCCTTCTCATGGGGTGAGGAGACCAGCAATGTGACACATGCAGGAGACAGTTGGAGATTATGTTAAAGTATAATCAAGGCATGCATTGGGTTGTTAGATTTTAGGTTCCACTTCTAAACATAAGCGTCAAGGACGGATCAATTGCAGGGCAGGTTAACCATAGCATGGCATACTCATTAAGCAAAGCAGAGGAGGAGGGTACCAGGCAATTTTAAGAATGAGGCCAATGAGAGGCATTTAGGTTACATAAATTAGAGCAGCAGCCAATAGGAAAATGCAAACCTGTCTCCATTAAGTCACCCTTCAGGTCACCTTTAAAGAACTCTGAAATGGCTTTCAAGGGACTGCGCCATGCCTGGGAATCTGTCTCATCAGCTAAAATTAAAAGGCTGTTACTTAAGAATCTCCATGACACAGACACATTACTAAGTTCTCTCTCTCTTTCTCCATGCACACGCATGCACACACACTCACAGGTCTTTAGGCTCAGTAACTCTGTACAATCAGAATGATCTCATATTCATTTCTGATTGTACAGAGTTGTACAGAGTTACTGAGCCCCATGATCTCATGTCCCCAAAACACTTCTACCCTGAGTTTGAAGGGGCATAACCTCCTACTGAACTAAATCCATCAAGGAGAAAGCTCCTCTTCAAATAAGGAAGTCCCCTCACTCCCGCTCCTTACTGGCTACTTCTATGAAGCCAAAAACACATCACTGGGGACAACTCCAGATAATATAAGAAATTAGGCAGAAAATGACACATTTTAAATTCTAGACGAGGAAATGGGGTCACACAAAAAAGGCAAATTTTAACATGCTTAAGTGTTTTGTCCCAAGTGGTCTGCTCACCTCACCAAACCCCGATTCCAGGCTGCCAAATTGCCAACAAAGGCCATCCCTCCAAAGACCCCCTTGCTCCAGGGAGTAGGGACAATGACAAAGCCATGTGCCATGTGGGCTGAGAAGATGTCATTTTCAGAAATTTGGAGCACCAAGGCATTTTAAACAGAGGCATCACCTCTGAACCCACCACCCGTCCAAATCCAGACTAACTTCCATCACCTCACACACGCCGAGCAGCTACACAACCATCACCCATGTGAGAAACCAAACACTAACCACTTCATCTCTCTACTCTAAAAACCTGAAATTAGAGAGACATTTACAGCCAGATCATAAATTGGGTGGCAACTACTTCATTAAATAAACAGAAAAGGTAGGCCAATTGAGGAATAACAGGCCTGCCTACTTTTAGAATGCAAACTTCTATTCTTTAGCTAGAATACGGAGCAATAAAGCAATTTAAAAAAATTAAATTCATGGTCAAACTCAAAAGCAAAGTGCTTGCTCTGGGTCATGTCTGCCTCTACCCCGGGCAGGTGAATGTCAGCGGGAAGGCACGACGCATACTCACCTCGTGGGCCCAGGACCCTCACTTCCAGTGGGGCCAGGCCAGCCTTGCTGCTGTCCACCGTAAAGGACTGTAGGACTCGGGCTCGGACACCTGAGCCCACCCCAGGGCCGGCAATCTTGACCTTGCTGGGGTCCACAACATCCTTCACAGGAACCCTGAAAGGGCTGCCTGGAAAAGAGGTCATGGGGTTCTGAGTCTCCACTGAAATTGTCTGAACTTAGCATGAGAGCAGCCAAGAACAAGCAAGATAACATCAAGTCCCAGACAGCAGAAGTCAAGCATTCTGCACCACGGCCAGATCCACACTCCAGGCAGACATCACCAATCAATCATGCAGACCCTCTTCCTGATGTGCACATCCTAGTCAACCCGGTGGCCTGAACTGGGCCACCAGAGGTGGCCCACCAGAGGAAACCAACACGCTGCTGCAGCTAAGACAGGATACCTTATTAAAAATAACCCCACTATGGGTTTGTTCCAGGCCAGGAAAAACTGGGCTGATGTTTAACCAACCAAAATTTCCATGAAGCTAGCAGGCTGCTGAATGTTTCACAGCAGCACTTCACAAGTCACCTTGGCTATGAAGCTTGACACTAAGAAAACCAACCAACATTTCACTAAATGACTCTGCCTGGGAAAATTCTGGGGCCCAGGAGAAGCTGGCATTTGGCTCTGTGAGGCAACAGAGTGTCTGAAACTCTCTGATGATGGAAAAACTGCAAAAGGGCCTCTTTCTGTTGTTATGCTCAAGGACGGCCAACCTTTCAAATGCTTCAAGCTCAAGGGTCAGCCACACGGGCCAAACTCACCCTCTTCTGCAAGGTGGATTTCAGAGCTGATGGCATTCTCTAGACTTTCCATAAAGTCAAAATAGCTGTGTTGTGTCCACTACCAGGAGGGGCCCATCTCCACGGCTGCCTGCCTGGTTGGAGCCACCAGGTCACCTCTGGTGACATTCTCTGAGCTCTACTCTCCTATCTCATGAACTGCAGGGCCATAAAACTCTAAAAGGTACTCATGGCTCTGTGTTCGGTCACTGAGCTCTCCTTTCTCTTCATAGCAGTCAAACCATAATTTTAGTGCCAGGAACCCCAGACAAGCAGCTTCCACAGGGCACGAGCTTTGACTGTCAGGTCCATGGCTGAATTCCTCTTGATAAGTAATTATAGGAATTTAAAAATCTATATTGAAAAAGGTACAAAAATAAGTTTGAGAATATTCCTTTAAATGAATTAAGGCCTAAATGAACACCTAAGTAGAACTCCTTTGAACAGAATGTCAGTGCTTTCTGATCAGTGTGAGAGAGAGTAAATGTGACTGTGTGTGCAGTTGCACATGACTGGGGGGAACAGCCACAATCGGGAAAGAGTGTGTGCTCAGGGGACACTCCAGCTTCCTGGGAGCCAATCCAGAACCCTGAAAGTTCGACCTTTGGCCCGCCCTTCCTGTCAGTCTCAGGGTGATTACAGCCTTCGGGTCAAAGATAACACTGACCCACCCAAGGCTCCTCCTGAGGGCTCTCAGGGTGGGACTCTGTCTTCTTTCTTACCACACCTGAGATGAGGCATCGGCTGACTCAGGAGTAGCACTAGAGTCATTGGACTTGTGTCCACACCATATGCACACTCACCTCCACTTCTGATGTGTATTGGGTGGCAAATGTTTCATTAAAGAAACAGAACTGAACTTATGAAAATGCCCCTGCTGAAACATGAAAGTTAGAGAGCCCTTCATTACTGAAGTCATGTATTTCTTTACTGTTTGAATCATTTATAGCAGTGTTTCTCAAGTGGGGATTGTTTTGTCTCCTACTGGACACACGACAATATCTGGAGACATTTTTGGTTGCCACGAAATGGACCACTAAATACTCTGCAATGAACCAGGAAGCCCCCACAACAAAGAATCATCCCGGCCCAAATATTCACATTTCTGAGGATGACAAACCCTGTTTTTCAGGAAGTGTATATACTGTATCATCCCACAAAAAATAAATTAATAAATAAGAATGTGAGGTTGTGTGTCTTTATCATCTGCCAGGACTGTCAATTGAAAAAAACAAAAAACAAGATGCATGTATAAGATGAATAAGAGCCAGTCACAGAATAAAGTGAAGATTTTCAACTTTGTAAAGAAACAGCTCTTCTTTACATTAAGAACTATGTCCTCCAACACATGAACAAACATTTTTAGTCAAAACTCCATGTCAACACTTTTTTTGCCTGGTTCTACTGGGAGTTAAGATATTCCTGGAGATGCAGCCCCAAGGAAAATTCTCCCTTTGCAGCAACTATAAATGTCAGACTATTTTTCTTATTCAGGGAGGTATGCAAAATCAACTGTTCTTGAGATTCCTTTCTAAGGGAGAGCTTACCAGGGATATGGTCTCCTCCGTATGTGATATTCACGTCGTAATCCCCTGGAGCAAAGGGAATGTACTCAGCACTGCAGCTGCCATCTTTGTTGTCTCTGCAGTTTATCTTCGACTCTGATGGTCCCTCGACAGTTATGCCGAGCCCACCAATTCCTGCTCCTCTGGAAAGTGTGGAAAGAAAGCAAAGCAGTACTAGTGGCTCATACCAGTGTGCTACTGATAAAATTCATTTAAAATCCCTCTATAAACTTCCCATTTATCCAACTCAACTACTATGACACTGCTCGCACAGGGAATTTCAATGATGTTATATAAATAAAGATAGCTTTGACCCCTCCTTTTCAATGTTTATCCTTCATTTGTTTTTCTTATCTAATTGCATTGGTTAAGACTACAACTACAATTCAGGCATGTGCCTTGTGACTGATTTTAATAGGAATTCTTCTAATATTTCACTTAAATATGAAATTGGCTATATATTTCTGCATTGTTGGGTTAAGGAGCTTCCATCTAGTCCTGGTTTGCTCAGCAGTTTTATGACTGCTATTGTCAGTGTTTTCTGGTACCTTTTCAATATACTTTGTCTTTCTCTGTAATATAAATCTCTACAGAACAAAATGCTTCTTTTATTATAAAAAAAAATGCCTCTCAAAAGTTGGGAGACTTTACACATATGTAGGAACAGCCATAAAACTTTTTTAAAGCAGTTAAACTGCTTAGGGCTATTCCTTTTAGAGAGTCAACACACAAAGCCCAGGGCCTTGCTTACCTGGTAACCACAGTGAAGACATTGGGTTTGTTGGTGAAGGCCTCTTTCAATCCAGGTCCTTGGGCTTGAACCCGAGATGGTTGGCAGCCTTCGGTTACAGCCACTTTGAAGGGACTGTTTGGGACAGGCACATCATCATATGTTACCTCCACTACATGCAGGCCTGTTCAAAACAAAAAAGCAAAAACATATTGCTTAGAAGTCACCTTTTTATAGGAAATGCCTCTACTCCAGGCTTTTATCTAGCACTCATGTCTGCATGCTTTACCATGTTACTGGAAAAGGGCAGGTTAAAAAAACAGTAATATTGATATAATCTGATTTTTTAAAAAATATAAACTGTCTATTGATGCTTTCTGTTCACTTGGCATTCACACAACCCTCTCCACTACCCACTCACAAACCGACACACACACGAGGTCTCTTCCCCAAACAAGTACCACTAAGTCTACATTGAAGTCTTAAACATACTACCCTGTTTTGGGAAAACTCCATCCAGTCACTTATCAAAAACCAAAAAGATCTATAAAATAGATATACAGGCATCTATAAAAAGAGTTTTACATTTCTACACCAGAATATCTATAGATTTCATATGTCCTGGTAATGACAATATATGATATGTTGATTTTGTTTCTTCATGCCTTTATCATTTCTGAAAATGTTCTATAATTTTGAATATTCTAGAAAGAAATCAATGTGTTAAAAAAATTACGAAAATGATCAATACTCATTACATCATCCCATCTCCTGCTCAGATGAGGCTTAGGCTAAACCCCGCCCAACAGTGGGGCCAGCACGCCAGGTCCAGAGTCTGGGTGGCCTTGTTGGGGAGGAAGGCTTTTGTATTTCCCTGTCATTTTTCAAGGGCCTCTGCTGAGATGACGGGCTGAGCACACAGGGTAGAAATCGTCATCAGACACCAGGAGGAAATGGCCAGGCACAGTTTTGAACAGTGTTATGTCTAAGAAGTCAACTCACCTTTTTCGAAGGGCGTGTACTCCACCTGGTAGGTCCCATCGGCATTGTCCGTGACAAAGCACTCGGTGGAGGCCCCCGAGGGGTTGGCAATGTGGGCCTTGATGTGGTTGCCCCCCACCTTCGTCAGGGGTCGGGAGTCGACCGTGAAGTCTGTGGTGGCTTCACGAAACACATCTGCAGAGAAATCACACAGATAAGAACATTACCTATACCCCAGACCCAGGAGCAAACCCAAGAACCAAGGCTGCCGGCACTTAAGGCACAATTCAGTGACAGCAGACAACTGGTCTGACTCTCAAAATCAGGAAACTAATACACACTTTCTGCCCCCACCAAAAAAGAAGCCCCTTCCAGGGTAGCCTCAGCCAAGCAACAACATAAGCATTGTACACATTTTTGGATAAAGGTGGGGGTTGCCGCCTCTTTTTTAATGGAACCCACCTTTTCCTTCTATTCCTGGCCCAAAGACTTTGACCCTGCTGGTGTCCACAGCGGGCTCCACCTTGATGCGGGCAGGGAAGTGGGGCACAAGCTCACCACCATACTTCATGGTCAGCGTGTACATGCCAGCAGTCAGAGGCACGTAGGTCACGGCGTAGGTGCCGTCTTTGTTGTTCTCAATACAGACTTCAGCTTTTGCTCCCGAGTCTGAGACAGCTTCCAGGCCCAGGGTCCCGGGCCCTGCTTTTGAGCAATCAACACTGAGCAGCCCAGCTTCACCCACTTTCCCATGCTCCAGGCCTGGTCCTGATGCCACGACTTTAGAGGGATCAAATGGCATTTCGATGTCGGCTTTGAAGGGGGAACCAGGTATGTGGACTTCTTCAAAAAGAATGTTGACGAAGTACTCCCCAGGCTTTGTAGGAAGGTAAGAGACGGAACAGGTCCCATCACCATTGTCAGAGCATTCAATTTTAGCCTCGCACGGACCTTCCACAGTTAGGCCCAAACCTCCGGTTCCAGCTCCTTTGGTGTCAATGGTGAACTCAGCAGGCTTGCCCACAAGACCACCCTTCAGGCCAGGGCCATGGGCCTTCACCTATTTGAAGAAAGAATGAAAGTCAAACTTTGCCTGATGCTAATATTGCTGCTCAGCCAGTTCTGCTTTCAACACCCAAGCCTGCAATCAACACTAAACAGCATCTCAATTAGGTGGGCCTTTTCCTGGGGCCCAATGTGTGACAGACTCCTCACCACACCACTGAGTTACAGCCACCATGCAGTCGCTGCTGCTGCACATGGCTAAGAGAGACATGGCTGTGAACTAACCAACCTGAAAGGGAGGGGCGTGAGCCTCTGAAACACAGAGCAGGACGCCCCCCACTCCTGCCATGCCCAGCTCCTATAAACCTGAGGGGCAGAGCCGGAGACCTAACATCCAGCCCACAAACACACGCAGGTTTCCCGGGCTGAGTGCTTGTAGAACAGTTTGCACGGACCTTACTGTTGCTTTGGCTACTACACCTCCCTCGACAAGGTCTGCATAAAAAGAAAATAACGGTAATGGTGGGTATGTCATTACATATTTGTCCAAACCCATAAGCTGTTCAACACCAAGCGTAAACCCTAACGTACACTTGGACTTTGGGTGATTATGGCATCAATGTAGGTTCATGAATTATAACTCAGGGACTAACAGGAGGCCATGCATGTAGGAGGGTGGGGACAGAGATCCTATGGGAAATCTCTGTACCTTTCCGTCAATCCTACTATAACCTAAAACTATTCTAAAAATAAAAGTCTAACAAAAATTTTTTAAAAAAACCAAAAAACTGATTTTAAAAGAGGCAAAGGAGAGAGTAAAGCTTCCACCTCGAATTTAACCGACAAAGAGAGTTTTATAGGACTCATGCCATTCGGACCACTGGAAATACTCCAACACCCTTGATTCAGGACTACAGGACGAAATAGCAATGAGAATAGCCCGTTTCTATATTTAATTACTATGATGTCTGTGGGTGAGCTCGTTCTGTGCCATACACCAGCCGAGGCCTCCACGTTCACCAATCTCCCCAACCCTGACAGGCTCACTTTGAAGCGAGTGCCGTTACTACACCGACAAATGAAGGGAGAGAACTCAGGGCGGGGCCCGTGCGCTGCTGCACAGCGAAGAGGAGCAGCGGTGAGGCCCAGCTGCCCACAGGACGCTTCATGCTCCACTGGAGGGAAGAGAACACTGTCGGCCACTGAAAACTGACTTTCAACACAACACGATTTCCTAAAGGTGTCTGCCAGGATTGGAGAAGGACTGCGTGTGGTGTTACACTAGACCACAGGGGATGCGTTCTAGAACAAAAACATAAGCTGACCTTGGTGGGATCAGGCGGCAGTGAGGCCTCCACCGTGTAGGGGCTCCCAGGCACAGGGTGTCCATCGTAGGTCACATCTACGGCATACAGCCCCTCCTCCCGAGGGATGAACTTGGCCGTGCTGCTCTCCCGACCTGGCACAGGCGCCACCAGACATGGCACTACCTTCCTCGACGGGCTCAGGATCGTCACGTCCAGCTTCCCTTGGCCTCCCGCCCCTTTGGTGTCAATGGCAAACTCCTGATCCTTCCCAACTTCCACTCCTGGAAAAGGTAAGCCAACTAATTAATTACTATTTAATGTTGATTAATATAATAATGATAGTTACCATTTACTGAACGCACTTTGGTCACCAGGCCTCAGTACCGCATACCATCTCCTTTAAATTTCATCACAACCCTAGGGAGGTTATTAGTAACCAACTGCTTTTAACAGGAGGCTGAGACTCAGAAAGGTTGAGTAATTTATCCAGGGTTCCACATCTAGCAGATCACAAAGCTGGGGCTTTGCTAAATTCACTTGATTCCACAATCGGCTCTGCTGATCAATAAGTTATAAGCTGACACCGTCTTCTCTCCTTTACTTACTTTTGATGTTAAAACAAACCATTTCCATAAGCTAGTGTTTTATTTACTAATTCTTGGCAGCAAATTTAATTCTGCAGCCAAGAAGGCAAAAGTGAGAACTGGCATTTAAAAGGTCTTTGCAAAAAGCAGCCCACAGAAAACCACGTGTTGTATTTGACAAAAACAGGGAAAGGACTTTGAGCCAAAACAAAAGCCCTGGGAAAGTAGTCCTTGCACCCCAACCCAGGAAGATCCCCCGACTCCAGGCCAGCGCAGGGCCTGCCTGGATGAACACTGTGCAGCCACACCATGGAGGGAGGCCTCCACGTCCCAAAGGACTTTCCTAATTGGCGTTGTGGTTTACCAGGTATGGAGCCGGTATGGAGCCGAAACCCTTGGCGTCTTGGGAAAAGGAGTTATGAGGGAACAGAGTGAAGGGTTAGACAGGGACCATTCATATGCTCTGAGCTGGCTGCCCCCAGGGAAAAAACCTCATCAAGCTCCTGTTTCAGAGCCCAGAGTGGGGAGCTGGCCTCATTCACAACTTATACATTCAGGTCACGAGTCAATTAAGGCGCTCACCAATGGTCCCACCAACACCCAGAGAGACCCTCATGGGTGGAACACGAGAGGCCTTCCCTAGGGGTATGCATGTGGCCCCGTGAGCTTGAAAGCAGGTGAACATGTGCCACTAAGGTGCGGCCAGCCAGCAGCCACTGGGTGAGAATGTTTTTCCATCTCCCTGAAGTGAAAGATGGGCTGAAGACACTGGGGGGAGCAGGATGACTGTGATGCAAACAAAATAAACACTGCTGACTGGTTTCTGCCAGCAGAACTGTACGTGCAGATGCAGACACGAGCGTCTTCTCTGCATGCAGACATGCAGACGTCTGTAAGGACAGACAATGAACTGATAACTTTGGTTAATTGTAGGGAGGGGAGGTAATGGCTCTTGTGGAATCACTCTTAACCGTGATATTTTTAGATAAAAAATTGGTTTATGCATTTTTGGGTAAAAAAAATAATTTTATAATCACAGATTGAACTTCTGAAGCTGAGTGGTAAGTACATCAGTGTTCATATTATACCATTCTCCTCTGTATGTTTGAATTTTTCCCTAATACAGTTTTTCCTAATTTAAACTAAATGAGCTTGCAGTAATAAGATACCTAACAAGTTAAAGGAATACTCGGATGGAGGTAGGGGGTGCCCCACAGCTGTGGTTTCTGGGTGCCAGGGAGCTGACTTCTATGCTTGACTCTTGACCCCAGTGTGGATTCAGTGGCCAAGGAGAGCGGGCCCAGTAGAAGCTCGCCAGAAAGCAAAGTGCCCAACTTCTCTGTAATGAAAACATTCCACTGTGATGCCAGCAGTTGCTGAGGGCTATTACTGAGGTACAGTGCCAGGGTCTGAATTATTAGCTCATTTAATTTTCTAAATATTCCTTTGAGTGTTCTTGACCGCCTCCTTCCTCATCCCCACCGTATGAACAATGAAAACTGAGGCTCCGTGACGTTATGCGGCTAGTAGGTTCCCACTGCATGGCCCCAATTCAAAAACAAGTCTGTTCTGCTACAAAGTCTGTTAAGTCAGAAACTGATTCTCTGTGAACTGTCCTTTTAAGGGAACCTGACAGCTCCTGATGGTCTGCGATGACCCGTCTCCCCTCCATTCACACACTTACTGTTTTCCAGTCCGTTAATTTTTATCTTGCTCAGATCCAGCGGAGCTGCCACGCCCACAGTGAAAGGGCTTTTAGGGATGGGATCCCCACCATATGTCACCAGAACCTGCATGCTGCCCTGGAAGGAGAGAAAACGGAGTACAGATTTGGGTACCAACATACTAACCTGATGTTTAAACCTGCCTTCTGGATCTTTCATCCTACCCAGAGATGGGTTATTTGATTCCAGTGGATATAGAAAACATCTCAGACATATATTTCTAAACTTCTGGCCTCTGGTAAGCAGGCTGGAGAAGTCAGATAAAATAAAAGGAACCAGTAACAACAAGGACGACTTAATGAGCATTGTGCTCTGCGCTTTGAAGCATCTCCTGGATTCAATCTCAAAACGGTCATAAAGGGTAGTTCCCCGTCAGCCCAATTTTTCCAGAGAAGTAAAGTCACTTTCCCCAAATCACCCACCCGGTAAGTGTGAGCTGGGCCTCACACCCACAGCAGCCAAAGCCATATCCTAGGTCAAGGAGACAACAGCTGCCGGTGTGAGGGCAGGCTGGGTCTGCGGGCGTGGCAGGCCCCCTCATTAGCAGCCCCCATGACAGCAGAGGGGCAGCGTGGCCCTACGCGCTGCTGTTCTCTCTGGGCCAGTCCCGGCCCCCTCACTTTGGGCTTCCTCTCTCCACGGCCCCTCCCTCCAAACCAAGGCTCCACGAAAGACTACAGCTGTCTCAGGCAACTAATATCCCCCTCCACTGGAAGGTCCAAGCATACGTAAGAGGACCACGTGGGAGGGAAAGAGGCAAGGAAGGAATCCAGCGCTGGCTGGAATTCAGCCCTGCTGAAGGCTGTCACTGATCAAGTGTTAAAAGGGTGTCGCTTTTGGCCTACGTATATCTTCTCACACTCCTTTTGTAATAACAAAGGCAGGGAAAGCCAAGAAAAAAAAGCTGGGTGTATCAATGAAGAAGCGAGGACTGATTCCCCAGGATTTATTTGTGCTGCATGCAAAACAAACAGGCTCCCGCCTCCAGGGTGTAATACTTCACGGTAAAATGTACACGTCAGATCCAACAGAGCAGGGACTGACTGGATACTTCGGCCGCCATGGCTTTCCCGACATGCCAGTGCATCCCGAGCTCTTAACTCCTCACTCCCAAACCCCTAACTCCTTGAGGACTAGGCCTCACAGCTAAGCCAGCGCCCTGGAAAAAACTTCTCCACCACCCCCAGTACATTCTGACCGCCTCTCTGGAGTGACAAAGGACAGAGGGAAAAATCCTCTTCCAGTTAAGCCTCCCCATCTCGTAAAAGAAAGTATGTTCTCATTACCAGTCATAAAAAAATAAAAACTCAAGACAGGAAATGAACTCCACCTAAAACTCCTTAGGTAACAGGAGGGAGGAAGAAAGTTTAGAGGTTTACACCTGCAGTGGTCTGCAGCATTTTAAGGTTTGCCCAGAGCCCACCCGAGGAATGGCCTGTGCTTTTCCTGAGGGATGAGAAGCGAGGAATGCCTGAGCGATGACCACCGGGCATCTCACGGAGACTTCTCAGACTGCAGGGCAGTTTTATTCTCCCCTGCCAGCTTCTGAGATCTTAATCTCATTCTACAAAACACACACACCCAAGACCATAACCCGAGAGCTCAGATGAAGATAGGGCGGGCAGCCACCCACTGCCCCGTTTTCCAGAAACCTCTGTGACACCACAGCCACCAAGAGCACTAATGCTTCAAGGGAGGGACTGCTATCCCATAAGGCTCAGTGAGTTGTAGGGTTTCCCAAAGGTGCCAGAGCAGCATGCGGAGTCTTCAATGCCCAGAGGCTCCTGAGGTGGCATGCCAGGTACTGCTGCCACCAGCTTCTCTGACCGCGAACGGAGGTTTGGGGAAGCTTGGAGTGAGAAACTGAGGTCAGATGAGGCCACAAACAAATAAAAGCACAGAAGGCAAAATCCTCAGGAGAAACTGGCATTGCATGATTTCCCTTCCATAAAATCAAGACTTTGACCTTCAGGAGGCCTTCAAGCTCCAGCTCAACAAGTCCACTTCTCCAAGGCAGAAAGAGCTCTGACCTCTACCTTCTGATAAGAGCTCAGAGGATGGCCCAGCAACAACCATCCCTGGTCCACTGCAGGCAGGTGAGCATGTGCCAGCTGTGGCTCAGGGACCCTGAAGAAGGGGGCAACAGCCGGCAGGTACTTGGGAGCAAAGAGCCAGCATTTTCCACAGTTCTTAAACTGTCTCTGTGAATCATCTCTGTGAACGTCTGTCATTCAGCCACTTGGCCGTAAGTCCGCACAGAGCATCCACAGTGTCAGGCCCTGCGCTCAGGGCTGGGGATGCATATACACATATATATCATAATACCCTGTCCTTGGGGAACCCACAATACAAGGAGAGACTTAACCTGTTTTCTACGTCACAGAGAGAGAGATCTGCAGAATTTCAAGTTGTCCAAATAACAAAACAGTAAACCTCACTCTAAACAAGAAAGGACCAGAGAGGCACCGTGGAGCTCTTCACACTGGAGATAGTGACTGACATCAAGACCTCACCAGGCTTTTTGGATGTATGATGGGCTGCATTTGGACAAACAGCCCCAAGTGTCCACTGAGCATGCAGACAGCCTTCAAACCTGCGGCTCTCAGAGAACTGGATGAACTTGACCTTGGCGTGACTCTGCAGTACGGACCCTCCCACTCCAGTTTCATATCAAATGCAACAAAACAGGACCTGGGCTCCTGACCACCACCTCTACCGTTCTACTGGCAGCGGGGGTTACGCAGGGCAATGGGTTCTAAAGTCCTTTCTGGGGATGCAGAACAAAACCTGAACGTGTCCTGACATCTGCAACTTACTTTTTAGCAGTGCAGCTGAAACACAAGAACATATACAGGCACAGGGTAAAGCAGGAGTCTCAAACTGTTTCTAGAAGAGTCTATGACCTTGTGATCTCGACCAGTGTGCACACTCATGCTTTCTGGTACCTTGTCTGAAGAAACACAGAGTGTTGGCAAGAAAGATGATATCCAGCGAGTGCTCCCAGAGGTAAGGTGCCCACCGGCCCTCAGAGGCATCAGCATGAAGATAATAACCTACTTAGCACTGAACAGCCTGATGACAAAGGGGTATTCTGTCTGCAAAAGTATTAATTTTCCCACTACTAATAATGAACCCCTCATTAAAGTGAAAATAAAACAAACAAAACAGGAAGTAGCATACGTGGAAATAAAAGGCCACACTTGTAACAAGACACACAAACTTGCCCCAAAGAAACCCCCTCAGTGTCAGAGAAGCTCTCATAGCAAAGACTCCGCCTCCAAAGACGTGGAGAGCCCAGAGCAGGGGCCGCCCGCGCGCTCCCCACGCCCACTGTACTCTGCACTGTACCCCTCACTCTCCGCACTGAACTGTGGCCGGCTCCCCGCTGAGCGGCGCTTCCTGAGCAGTGCTTCTACAGAAAGCACCACCTCGCGCTGCTCCCGCAAATGGCATTTTTTGCGTGACGGGCTCTGTTCTTCAACAAGTAAGGGAGCCCAGAGGTTGGAATGACTGTTCTGAATACGCTGCGAGAGCAGTAAATTCCAGGCTTTTTTCTGCAGGAATATCTGCTTCCCAGACCCCAGAGGTGTGGCCGTGAGGAAAAACAACTTTAAACAAACAAACATGAATTTGTACAGAGATAGATTTTTTGTTTTATCCTCACATGAGGACATGCTCATTGATTTCAGAAAGAGGGGAAAGGAGGGAGAGAAAAAGAGGGAAAGAAACATCGATGTGAGAGAGAAACATTGGTTACCTCTCACATGCACCCCGACTGGGGATCGAACTTGCAACCTAGGTATGTGTCCTGACTGAGAATTAGGTCAAAAAGCCCTGGATGGAAAAATCCTGTCTATATCCCCGCCTTTTCTAAAAGGGGACCATCTGGGGCTCTAAATACGTCTTTTAGAACTGAGAGCCTAAAGGATGAACACTGTCTCTTTGAGGAAAGACTTTGAGAAAGACTCCCTATAACGACACCTTGTGAAGAGGGTAAACTAAAAGGCCAGGAAGGAATAACAAAGGCGAAACTCCTTCTCTCTGAGTAATTAATCAAAGACTAAAAGGCAGCTGGTAACGATGGGAAGAATGTGCATAAAAAAGGTAGATATTAGGTCCTGAATTTCAAAAGCATTTCTCTGCTAAGACCCAAAACGGAGCGGGGAGTTTGGGGTGAGGAGAGAGGGGCTAGCATTCTGCTTGTTCTTGAGCATCCTTGAGGCCCTCCTGATAGAACCAGTCAGTCTTCTGAGAGCATCTCACAGAAGTTCAGAACAAAAAGCGGGAAGAGCCGCCTCCCACAGGGGAGCAGAGATCACACTGCTGGCCTCCAAAGTGACCCAGCACCCAGCACCCAGCACAGCACTGAGAGCAAAGAGGCCTGGCTGGGGCTTTCAGTGAAGGGGATGCGGAGACCCTACCTGCTGGGTGGGTGTGTATTTAACAGTGTGGGAGTAGTCATAATTATCGATGACGTCCAAGTCCTTCACCGCGTCTCCAGGGAGGGGGCTGCTAAACTGCACGTTCAGTGGGGCTTTTCCGGCCCCTTTTGTGTAGACAGTGAAGTGGGTTGGTTTTCCATTTTCCACACCTGGAAAGATAAACCATGAAGTGAGGAGACAGGCCTGGCTGGAGTGGTTTCACTTTTAGAACCGGTCCGACAGGTTTATCCGCACCTGCTCTTCAATGCGGCCAGAGACAGGGGCTGGGGCTCAGCTCAGCACTCTGCCACTCACCTGGAGCCCAGAAAGAACACCTGCCTTGGGTGGAGGTAAGTCTCTCCAGGCCTCAGACCAACCACGCGCACGGCACTGGCCTGCAGAGCCTCCAGGGCGGCCTCACGTGCACACACACCATCACACCTGCCACCTTACCTGCTTTGCTGAGGCCAGGGCCTTCTGCCTTCACCTTGCTGGCATCGTGGGAAGGGTCGACTTTGACTCTGAAAGGGCTGGCGGGGATTTCCTGTAGCAGAGATACTGTCTCAGTAGGAAAGCCCCTAAAGCAACTGCCAGAGCTTAGCAGGTGGTGAGCAAACTTCTGCTACCATGTGTCAGGCTTTCACACCCTGACATCAGGGAAGGGTCATGATGGGTCACTTATGAATGCGTTGGTCCCCTACATCACAGGTTTCCCTCCATTTTCTTCACAGCCAAAGGAAGGTTTCCCACAAGAAAATCTGAAAACTCTGAGCCTTTACCACCGAAAGTGACAGTAATATATGGGGTCAGAGGGAGAGAAATGTTCTCTAGGGACAGCTGAGAGCTGTGGTTTGGAGAGTGGAAGAAATCAATCAGAAATATAATGGTTATAATTCTTCAAAAAGAATGGCACAGACTATCAGAATAGAGGTAGAACAGGTTAACTGGATGAGACCAACTCAAGAACCACATCTCTAGAAACAGAACTTCCTTCTAAGGCCCGTTTTTATGTAAGGTTAATTTGAATCACCAGGATTCCATTATTTCTTGTTTTAGGTACTGCTCATCCTATCTTTCTTTCCAGAACCCTGCTTTGAACCAGTGACTAATAAATACACTGCTCACTTCTGTTAAAAAGTGATAAAATTTTAGTTGTTTTTTTTTCCCTTCTTGGTTTTAATGAGCCAGAGAGAAAAACTAGGGAGCAGAGTTCTGAAGATACTTTCCCCATTGTTAAAAAACAAAAAGAAAATTCTGTGTACAGGTGGCCAGAAAGAAATCAGATCCCCCCACACACACACCTGAGATGCAAAGAGAACTTTGATGGTGTATCGCCCAGCGGCAGGAGGCACGTATTTGACGGTAAATGTGTCGTTTGCATTGTGAATAATGTCAAAATCCACATCTTCCTCATCCTCACTCAACACCCGGGCATCACATTTAATGCCAACACTGACATCACCTGGAACAGACCAGCTCATTAGCACGAGTTTACAAGACACAGCATGTCCCAAGCAATCACTTCTAGTTCAGGTGAACATTCCAAAATAAGTAACTGGGAATCTTCCAGCAAAAAAACACAAGAAAGGGATGGTAGTCAGCCAGGGTTTTGGAACAAGGATGGGGGATGAAAGGATGGCAAAGGTATCACCACAGCACTGACACAGAGGCTCATTAGATTTCTTATTCGGGTAGACGGCTTTCTGATTCAAAGTTCACTGCCCTCAAAATGTTGCAAAATGAACTTAATTCCCCAAAGAACAGCAATCACTGTGTTGGGTGACGCTCCCTCTCACCTTCTCCAGCCTCGGTACAGTCCACTGTGAAGTGAGTAGGCTCATTTGCCTTCAATCCACTTCTCTCCACGCCTGGCCCAAACACTTTGACCTTCTGGGGATGGCTACCTTGCCCAATGTTGACCTACAAAGGACATGGAGAAAGATGCAATCGAGTTTCCCTCCACTTGGACCCAGTAAAACACTGTTAGTTAACATTGTTGGAAATAGTCCTTCTGGACAATTGGAAATAGTGCCTTTCAGGGCACCCCATCTTTCAAGGCCCACTGAGGAAGACGGGTTCTTGCCATGTATCTGCCTTGGCTATCAGACACGGACAGAACCCAGACCTGCAGGAGGACAGGGCTTTTCCACACCACGGCCAGGATTCCGCCTCACAACCTACCCGGTAGGGGCTGTGTGGGATGTTCACTCCTCCCCAGACCACGGCGATGGTGTGCTTGATGGGTTTAACTGGGGTGTAGGAGCAGGCGTAGGTGCCATCCATCCGACTCTTCATCTGGATGTCAATGGGCTGGCCTTCCCCATCCTGCAAAAGAGCAGGGGCTAAGAATGGAATTGTCCCTCACCTGTCCTCATCAAACAGGGCCACCATGGCCTCCCAAGACAGCCGAGTCACCATGCATTCAATCAATAAAACCACCTGGAAAGACTATGACATGCCACATTCTCACAGTATAATGACCATAACCCACGTGGGAAAATACTATATGCATTTACTTATTTTTAATCATTAAGAGCAAATGGCCCAAAAACCATGACCATTCAATGCTTAATAATTTCAATGCCTACATTTAAATTCTTTGGCCAAATTCAATTAAGTTAACATATTTAACAAATCCTTGTTTACCAACCTCTCATTATGGCCTGGGTAGCTTCAGCCACACCAAGACATGTGAAGAGAAATCTGAAACAATGAAGCCTTCTTTCCACAGAATCCAATCATAAAAATAAGAAAAGTACCCTGTTTTTACATGTAAAATCTCATTTACTCCTCACATAATCCATGACGATAAACATTCTTATTGTTCCCAATGTGTAAGTAAGGCAAATGAAGATCAGATGAACCAAGCAATTTGCCATTACATTGTAGGATCTTGGCACTTGACAGTTATCTGCACAGGTGGCCCCTGGAAACTCACCTGAGCAAGTATCTTTAAGGGAGCTTTTCCAGCATCCTTAGGGTCCACAGTGAACTCAGCCAGGTTGTTGACAATGCACCCAGATTTTTCCAGACCTGGCCCATATGCTTGGACCTGGAGCAAAGGGGCAATAATGATTCTCTTTCTGTGTAATGCACCAACTAAACCCCCATGTGAAGACTGGTGACCAGGGAACAGGGAGGACAAACTGTACCTGACTTTATAGCACCTATGTAACAGTACAGTTATAGGAAGGAAAATGCTAAACTAGGCTCTAACCTAAAAATAAAAAAAACAGTATCATAACCTCTCATGAAAGAGAAAACTCTCTAAAACGTGGCCCCAAACTAGGCTGGGCTCCCTGCTTTCCTTTGAGCTGACACAGAGAATTTCTAGTAACTGGGGCAAGGCCCTCTGGCCATGCCCAATGTCAATGTCACCCTTGAAGGGGTAAGAACCTTTGTCACCTAGAGCATTGTAAATATCTGCAGCCCCCAGAGAGCAAAGGACCAGTAGACAGCCTATGTGCAGCTGCCCATGTGGGCCAACGGCAGCACACATGGGGTCTGGGGGTCTCCTCCTGCTGGCCAGGCTGGCTCAGACTGAATGCCAAATCAGTTTGCAAAGGGTTTGAAAGAAGCTCTTGGAAACAGTGAAAACATTGCTCTAACTTAAAAATAGGGAGCTGAGGAGAAAAAAAACACCATTATCCATGGAATATCTTAAAATAATAACTACAGAAAGTGGCAATACTAACATATGATGCTCCAGGGTGTAAGAAAACAGCTTCTTATGGAGACCCCTCCATGGGCCATGCACTGGGCTAAGGGCTGCCTCTATGAATGTTAGTTGCCTCCTGGAATCATTCCAGAAACTCTAGGAAGCAGAAAGCAGACACTACTACCACTCCCATTGTATAGAGGAAGATGCCAAGAGCCAGTGTTGACTGGTGGCTCAGTGGGTTGGGCACCATGTCAAAAAGTGAAAGGTGGCTGGTTCACTTTCCAATCAGGGCACAAGCCTGGGTTGTGGGTTCAGTCCCCAGTTGGGGCATGTACAAGAGGCAACCAATCGATGTTCCTCACACTGATGTTTCTCACCCTCTCTCTCTCTCTCTCTCTAAAAATTAATAAAGAAAGTCTTTAAGAAAAAAGGAGTCAGAAAGAAGTTACTTGCCCAACATTAGAAAAGGCATCAGTAGTACTGCCAGGATTCCAGCTCAGACCTGTTCTTCCCTAAGGTTTAAAGCCATCCCTCAACAAGGCCACTCTCTGTGTGCCAGGAACCAGAAAAGAGAAGCCAGAAATATAACAAGTTGATTCACCAGATCTGGGTTATAGTCTCCTGTGGCCGGGTGGATGAAGGCCATGTACGGACTGTCCTTGATGTCCTCGTCGTCACACATGATGTGAATGGCATATTCACCAGGCTCCTTGGGCCAGTACTTCACGTCACATGACCCATCATTCTGGTCGTCATACTCAATCTTCGCCTGGGAGGGGCCTTCAATGGCAAACCCTACAGGAGGGGTGGGAGGGGCCCCTTTGATCACGTGGTAAAAAGTATCTATTCTGTTACTACCAACTCACTCCCTCAGCCTGCCTAGAAGCCAAGTATTCCCCACAAGACGGAAACCTGTGTGTGTCCCTTTCCCACAAAACCAAGCCCACTGAGTCTTCACTAGCGATGGAAGAACTGTATTTTATGCCTTTTTTTAAACATTGTCTAACAATAAAGATCAACCAGCAAACCTTTCTGTTGGCAATATGGCAACACATACCAAAGTTTTAAACCGATGCCCAGCCTTTTCCCCACCAAACCCACATATGGGCTTTTATCTGAAGGAAATAACCAAGGATGTGTGTGAACAGTTAAATACAAGGTTATATATTCAGCATTGTTATAGTAAAACCCTGGAAATCAATCACTAGAAAGCCCCATAAGGTATATCCATGCAATGGAATTCCATTTAAGCCATGGAAAATCAATACATGTTCTATATTTACCTGAGGCAGAAAAATATAAAGATTGCCCCAGACGTTTTTTGTGGCAGATAAACATTTGTATGTGTATGCACAGGAACAAGTCTGAAACAATGTCAAAAGGTGTAATATTATCTCTAATTTACAGAATATATCAAAATATTTATATCTCTCGAGAAGAAAAATTTAATGTGATTTCTTATTTCCCCCTTTTTGTTTATTTGTATTACCTGAAATAGAGGTTGTCAAATTATGGCTGGTAGGCCGTATCTGACCACTGCCTGTTTTTGTAATAAGGTTTTACTGAAACACAGCGACACACCTTTGCTTATATGTCTTCTACTTCTACTTTCATGCTACAACGGCAGGGTCAAAGAGCTGTGACCGAATATAGCCCACAATACTAAAATATTTGCTATGTGATCCTCTTGAAGAGAGATCAGTGCTGACCACTGATCTAAAATGATCACATACATCAGATGCATATTTAAAATATATTGTTATGCTCCCAAGAATATTTACTCCCCAAATTTCTGATTTCAGAAAAATCGATTCGTGCATCTAAACTAAGGATAAACCAATAATACTTGTTGAGTTTCCACTATGTGCCAAGTACAACATCCACAGAAAGCCTCTGCCCTCAAAGTCTAGTGGTTGATGAATGAATGAATGAATGAATGAATGAGGGAGAGGGCAACCTGAAGAGCAGAAGGAAAATGATTACTGCAACTCCCCAGCAGTATGCAGAGGCAGCCTCAGGTGGTGAGACCAGGAGGTAAAGGGTAGTGAGGTACAGCAGGCCCCAGTGCTTATCTAACATGGGCCCAAGCCCCCTATAATCTCAGCTCCAGAAGCTGCAGGTCACCTACTTCCACTTACCCAGAGACCCCACCTCAGAGCCAATGGACTCCACCACGAAGTCCGCTGACCGCCCTGCAACCCCACCATGGAGGCCAGGGCCCCATGCACGGACTTTCTGCATGCCTGCTTCAGGGCCAACTTGAACTTCAAAGGGGCTAAAAGAAAAGGAAAAATAGAAGCATTAAAGAAAAGAAGGGGCTAAATACAGTGAAAAGCTGTTTGTACACACCCTTTTCACTTGCTGGCTCCTTTTACCTGCAGCCCAGCCCTTCCTTCACACAAGTCCCCCCCTAAGCCATTATTAGGTCAACAATATAAAGTAATATGCTACTTCAGGGCATTCAGGTGGCCACTGGGTTGGCACTCAAGCCACACTGCCTTGCACTATCTTTTTGGTCATTTATTTTTTGGGTGGAGGGCTCACAAAACTGTGAGCCCGGGAAGGTAAGAGTGTGTACTTTTCCACACCCTGCCTATGCTGTAACAAGAAAACTAGGTTGAAGAGGCATGAGCTCATACGTGAATGAATGTGCTTTAACTTATGTGCAGGAGATTAAAAACAGTTTGCTTAGATTCTCAGAACCATATAATATGCCCAAGCATTTTTCAAGGTAAACTTAATTTATTCAGCGTTTAAAGCTGCCCCCAGGAGAGCTGTAAAACAGGTAAACACCGGGTGGGCAAACTGCAACGCCCACACAGCAAAGCTGTAGACTGGTCCCTTGGTTCCTGAGTGCTCTCGCGTAGAGGATTTAATGTAAACCACAGCCGATTTTACCCCCATGGCATTCCTGAGCAGAGGCACACATTGAAAGAAAGAGAATCTCAGTTTATTCAAGAGTGTATAGACACACGGCCCGTTTGCTCTCTATTACTGCTCCTTCGGGCTTCCCCACCTTCCACCAGCCCCAAACCACCAGCATTTGATGTAAAGCAAGGCAGCCGAAACCAGTGACTTTCTGCTGCTCTTGAGAACAGGCCAAATGTCTGTAAGCTGCTCTGAAAAAAAAAAACATGTTTTCAACAAAGCAGATCTCTTTCTCTCCTGCAGCCCAGGAAGCGACCACAGTGAGCCTGCCCTGGGCTGGGCACACCTCCAGAGAAGAGGCAACTCAGCTGGAGACTCACCTCTTTGGAATGTGGTGTCCCCCCCACGTAATGGAGATGCTGTATTTCCCTGGGGTGCTGGGGTAATACTCGAATGCATAGACTCCTTCCAGAAAGCCTTTTTGCTTCACCAGTTCCTCCAGACCCTCTGCAGAAAGGAAACAATACCATCTTTCCAACGCCATTCTAGGCTCAGAAGGAGAACCCAAAAAACAAGAACAGAAAGGCAGCAGTATCCACGAAACATAAACCACAGGGGAAAACTAAGTGAGCCGCCTAAGAGAGTGGGATCGCTGAAACCTGCGAGATTAGTCCAAAGTTAAATATGAACCCATCTCTGCTTCAAATTGTGGGGAAATGGAAGATTTTCAGCTAACTGGCTTTTAGTAGGCTCTCTCAGTTCTGAGGGGTTATGATCCTGAACCTCCTGGGTCTGCGTAAAAACAAACCTAACCACATCTCAATTTTTCAAGAATCCTACCCATCTTAGCTCCACCCCTCCTCCCAAAAAATAAAGTGGGGAGGGAATGAATCTTCAAGAGTACTTGGCATGAGTTTCAGGTTAGTGTTCTGGCACATCTTTTTCAGATGACGCTGGACAATGAAAGTGAGAAGGCTCTTGTATGCTGTCTACAAGGAGACAGGCTTTAGATACTACGCCACTAACTCCAGAGCAAGCTATCAGGCAGGGACTTGTTTTATGTTGAGCCTTGAGGTTTGGCTGGGAAAGCCATTTACTCAAGTGAGAATCCAAGGTCAGGAAAAAATGCCCCCTTGGCTCCTGTAGGAATAAGCCAGGAGGGAAGGCAGCCCCGAAGCAGCTTGGGTCCAGGTCTGAACAGTGTAGAACTGTGGCTGCCCTTGGGGCCCATGCCCGCTCCAAAGCTTGGTGCTCCTACAGCAAACATTAACTTTCTAGAGCTCAGAACACCCCCACCCCAGCCTGTTGGGGACACAGAGGCTAAGAGCAGTCCTAGCACAAGGTTCCACAAGCCCAGGGCTGCTCCCCAGCAATTAGAAGTGCCAAGCTGCTCAGCTGTACCAGGGGAAGACTTGAGGACACCCGTCCTTGTACCTACTTACTCTCTCCTTTCCTAAAAGGGGGAGCAAGAGTGAGTTGCAGGGTACAAGCCTCCCCTCCACAAATGGCATTTATTAACAAAGGAAACTTAAGCTGAGAAAATTTAATTCCCCTTCTATGAGCACCAATCATAGTAATTGGGCATTGGCATAATGTCAGAGTCTATGCAATGTAACCTGTAGTGGGAAAAGTACTGGCTCTGAAGACTGCTTGACTTCCAGCCCAGATGCTTACAAGCTGTGGGACCTTGGGGTGGACCCTTCCTCTAGGAGCCTAGGTTTCCTCAAATAAAAAACAGGCCACTTCAGGTTGTTGTTCCAGGGACAACATTTCCCAAACTCCAGTGGATCCCTGCTTTTTCTACTCCCAGAAGCCTTAATATAGTATGAGTCTGCTGAGCCATCACTGTCCCCACCTGCGACCAGGGCAGAGATTACTAACTAATCACTGCTTCCTTCCATACGGAGCTCAGATAGCCTCAAATCTTTGACACACATCACTGGTCAGAACAGGCCATGGGGTGAAAGCCATATGCCATGGCTACCAACTTAGCCAAAATCACACCTGAGATGAGGGAATAAAGGAACACTTACTAGGACCCTTCACGGTTATGCTGAGCTCCCCGCTGCCAGCAGCTTTGGTGTCAACCTTGAAGTCTGCAGTCTCCCGGATGCGGACGCCCTTGGGCTGCAGGCCTCGGCCACTGGCCCGGCAGGCATTTGGATTGCAGGCTGCAAGCATAGTTTCAACATCAATTCAACCTTTCATTCCTTAGTCAGAGTCGAGCAAGCCAAGGCAACTTGGAGTCACCCGCCAAAAAAATATTTGTTCTGCAAAGTATGCTGCAGTTACTGAGATGAGGGGTCTCGTTTAGAGAGCACACCAGGCAGCAAATAAAGATACAACATAACTCTGTCCAGCCACATCACAGAGGGACTGGGAAAAGTTATATTGGCAAAGAAGGCTGGAGAGCACAGCGTGGATTCCCTGGGCTCCTGGTACTGGCCGAGTCCTGGCATTTCTCCTCTCACTGGTGAAGGAGAGTGAAGACCTTGTGCTGGACACTGTTCAAACCTCACTGCTATACTCAAGGGCCCGCGACTTGGGAAGACTGGACCTTCTCAAAGTCAACTTGAAAAATGCAGAGCTTGAAAACATCTGACTGGGTCCCAAACTTCAGGTCAGTCATTTCTAAAAGTCTAAGCATTGCTCTCTTCCAGTTGAAGAGCCTGACAATAGCTCAAAAGGGGAGCCCATTCAACCCTACGCTGGCCAAAGCAGACAAACACTTCAGTCCTTGGAATGCAGTCGGCTATGAATGCAACTATTAGCAATAAACACTGCTCTCAATTTGATTTTTGGATCAGGTTAAGAAAGCTAAAGTTGTAAGTCTAAAAATTAAGGACAAAGGTAGTTTCTAACATTCCTTACATGAGGTCCACAAAACTCCTGTTCCGTGGGGCTCATCAGAAGGTTAATAAAAGACATCCTTGGCCCCTATGAATTCTTTGTCAACATGGGCAACCTTCTCACTGAGTATAAGAATGGGACATTAATAGGTAAAATGTCATGCTGTTTATTAAGTGGCTTCTCCTTTCCAAACCTGCATATTCGACAGCTCTCTCTCTGTACACAATGGGTCACAAACTCCAGAAAAGGAGACTCTAGTTTACTCCATGGAAGGAAGGTAATTCCTCCACTTGTCCCTCCTCCTCACAGCATTCTTAGCCCAAAGAGACACACACACACATCCTTGGACTTAGAGATGATATTAGTGGTTCATGGATGAACATAACTTTATGGTGGCACTTCGTGGCAAATAACATTGGTTTTCCATTGTGAAAATGATTCAAAGCCTCTTTTTTTATATAAAATCATTTAAGTGGAGGAAGGATTAGTACATCCAAAAAAAACCAAAAAGAAAACAAAAAACACCCTCTATTAATTAAATACTATACGGTACAAGTGATGGAGAGATAGGCCAGGAATGAAAAGGGTATTCTGTGAGTGAGAGGAAGTCAGACTAGGAAAGCCATTCAAATTCTTTCCTGCATTATATCAAAAAGAGCTTTATATCTGAACATGCTGGGTTTACTTTTTCTTTGTTAAAAGGAGAAAAGTTGGTTATACCAGGAATAAGTCATAATAGCATGACAGGACTTCCCTGGAGGGTTTAAATACTCACGGAGATTCTGAACATAGACCATGATCTCCAGACCCAAAGGGTCACTGCTCAGTTCATATAAACACTAAATACAGCTAAACGGTGGGGGGGCAAACCAGCAGATTCACCACCATTTTGAACTGTGTGAACATAATTAGACAGTGGGCTTGGGGTATGGTTGGTCATGCCGCGATAACGCAGGCTGTCATTTCCAGAGGCCACAAACAGCACAGGCTCCGCTGACATTTGCAGGCAGCACACAGAACTGGCCCAGAAGCCCCACCCAACCAGCCCTTACCAAGTAAGGTGCCTCTGGCCCAGTGTTCTCAACTAGGAAGCCAACAGCTTCGGGGTCCAGGCTGGCCCAGAGGCAGGATTCAGAAGAGGAAGTCAGGTCTGCAGACGCAGATGCAGGACAGAACAGGAAAAGGCAAGTATTGATTAGAAAAGGTCGCAGAGTTGGGAATGGGGGTTGGGGAGGAAGAGCAACAAGGAAAAAGGAAAAGAGTCTAAAAGAAAAATACCAGCTTCTGGCTGCAGAGGGTGTTTAGCAGGGTGGTCAAGGGGTCGGCCTGGGTTCTACTTCTACTGATGCCTAGCCCCTACTCACCAGTACCTTGTGTTATTTAAGCCTAAGATCTCTGCCTGAAAACTGGGAATAATAATAGCACCGGGAACACACAGGCTGATGTGACAATTAGATGCATTTGTGCTAAGTGCCTGGCAGCCAGTAAAGACCCGGCAGTGGAGGCCAGGGGGCGCCAGCAATGCTACTGTTGCTAACCTTGGCCACAGACACCAACTCCTCAGTGACCTCGGCCCTGCACTTCTCAGTGAGGATCATGACTCTACTGGACAAGTGTTTGGAGAGGATGAAATGAGTTCATACAAGTCAAGGACCGGGGTCACTTCATAGCTTACAGAAAGGCATTACATTCTCCTGGCCAGGGGCCCAGCTGTGGGCATGGTTGGCCTCGATGCCAGAAGCACCCGTGGTCGGCCACTCCAGCACTCACCTTCCCCAACCTGTACAATGAAAGGACTCTTGGGAATGGTGTCCCCAGCGAATGTGACCTTGACCACGTGAGGGCCAGGATGCATTGGTTTGTACACACATCGATACACCTGGTTGCCTTTGTCTTCCACAAGCAGCTCCACGGTGTTCTTCCCCTGGGGGTCTTCCACCTCAACACCAATGTCACCCACACCGGCACCTATGACAGAGTAAACATTCCATGAGACCACGTCAACTTCTCAAGAAAGTTCATTGCTAAGGAGTGTAAACGCAGGTACAAAACGCACGTAAAGGAGACAGTGGCCCTTAGAAGGGACACGCCAAGGCATCAACAACTTTTCTGACCGCACAGAAGGAGGGTCATGACTGAACTCGCCTCTCTCTGTTTTGAAAATTTCCTGCACTAGAAAGAAAGCTGACATTTCAAGAATTGTGTCTTATTCATTTCTCCCTGCCCAACCCACACAGGATCTTGCTGGAATTTGGCTGAGTAGATGACTCTTAAAACTTAGTTTCGTTGGAATATGTATTCAGTCAAATAAGAAGTGAGTACAGAAACTGACCATTTATTAATCATTATAGTCAAGCTCGAATGTAAGATTTTGAAGAAAAACTAAGGTTGAAAAATCCTAAAAATATAACCAACACATTCAAAACAGAGAACAGACTGATGGTTGTCAGAAGGGCGTGGCTGAAAAAGGTGAAGGAATTAAGAAGTACAAATTGGTAGTTACAGAGCAGCCACGGGGATGTAAATTACAGCCTAGGGAACATCATCAACAGTAGTGTAATAACTACTTATGGGGCCACGTGGGTACTTGAAATATTGGGGTGACCACTTTGCATAAAGTATATAATTGTCTAATTACTATGCTGTACAACTGAAACTAATAGGAAATAATGTTAAATGTAAACTGTAATTGAAAAATAAATAAATAAATGTATAAGGATGGGAGGTGGCATGGAGAACTGAAAAAAGCTATTTTTGCTGTTGGCTGTTTGTTTTAAAAGACAAAGGTCCAACATCTGAAGACTTTAGGTTCCTGAGGATTACCTCTGGCCTCACGACAAAGCGTGACCTGTGGAGAGAGGGGCAGTTACCTGCCGTGTAGATGTCAAAATACGTGGGCTTATTGGCGATGTTCCCTGCAGCTTCCAGGCCCGGGCCTTTCGCAGTGACTTTACTCGCATCTCCCTGGGCCTTGTCAACATTCACTTCAAATGGGCTCTTGGAGATGTGCTGTCCTGCAAAGAGTACTGTGACCTACAAGTGACAGGGATGACATAGAATCACTTTTTCCTGCCCAGTGACACTACCCAATCCAGCCACATGCTTTGCGATCTTCTCGTCCATCCTCCTGATTACCCACACAAAGGTGGCTGGAACCAGGAGTCCTGTGAAGGGCCTGAATGGACGCCCACCTGACCCCATCGGCCATAATGGCTGGGTCAGGGTCTTCCGGCCTTTAGCAAATTAAAAATGTGTACATCTGATATGTTTAGCATCTCTAGTAGGATATGAACAAATGCTTATTATACTCGAATCTCTAGACCACAGGTAGCACACACAAGGCCTGTGGGCCAACTTGCCGACTCTGGCAAGTTTTTTTATCCAGCCCGGCACCTTGTTTCTCCCTGGCGGCAACATCGAACTCCTTGCCCCTAGTTAAGGAGTAGTTACACTTATACAGACCTAAAATTCCATTCAGCCCTTTGAGGGCAACCCTGAGACTGATGTGGCCCCAGTAAAAATGAGTTTGACACCCCATCCAGAGCCTAGACATTGGGTCCTTTGAGGAAACTGCGGAAGACACCATTGTTCCCTAGAATGTGACGCAAGGAGCTGGGATTTCACACACAGAGTCAAAGTATTTTTCGAGGGATCAATCCCAGACACATGGATTTGAGAAAAAGTACAGATTTCCATCTAAAACTTGAGCCAAAGTTCTTACGCTTTAAATTTTTCAGGGGTATTGTATTAGGTTTTCATATGAATTGAATGAATTAATTACATCATAAATGCTTTCTTCAAGATTTTCACCCCCAAACTCACGATGTGCTTTCTAAGGGTATAAACCTGTGGCCACAGTCCGGTGAATTCACTGACGCCCAAGGTGGCGAGTACGGTCTGTGTCAGAGTCCTGGCAGGGCGCACAGGGACTGGCCTGTGTGTGCTTTTGAAGGCTTTCGCCAACTAAAGGCAGACTCCTAGGTCACTGCACTCTCCCACAAGACTCCCTCAGCCCCCAGCCCACAGGCCAAGGGCACACTGACACAAACAGAACTCAAACTGTCGCCAAGACGAAGGGCCTGGGGACGGGATCCCCGTCAATTCTCCAGGTACATGAGTGGCCCACTGGCCTCCACTACAGTCAACCAGCCTTCTGCACCCTCAGGCCTCAGAGCTGCCAGGAGCTCCAGAACACCTGGAAGGGGACCACTCAGGCAGCATCAATGACAAAGCCCACAGCTTAGCATCTACACTCCAGGTATGAAGCTACAACCGTTCATCACCTAAACAGAGTTAGAAAAGTCTTATGACATCACAAAAAACATAGTGGAATTCAACTAATATATTAGCTAATATCTCAAGCCTGATTCATGGGAATCCCAAATTTTCTATAATAAGCTTGGATACTTTTATAATCAGGAAGGAAAATCAGAAGTTAAGTTAAGAAAACCACTCTTTTTTCTAAGATATCCTTTCTTCCACACATAGCGGAAGCAAGGGTCAAACCAAACCCAGAAGATAGTTTAAGCAACAGCCATGACACCTCATCTTACTTTGTGCGGCCCGGTGACCTTGGGCAGGTACTCCACAGAGTATGTCTTGTTCTTGTCATTAGCAGGGGTCACTTGTGCCTAGGATGGAAGATAAGCGACAGTTAGAGAAGGCACCAGGGATGAGTAAAAGCATGCCGTGCCATGCCAGCCGGCATCCTGCAGTGAGCTAGCTGACAGGCCAGGAACCTGTCCCGACTATGGCTACTTCCTACTCGATCACTCCTCACGAGAGGAAGAGCCTGAAGTCACAGACACACATCATGTAACACAAAGACTTAACCAAGTCAGGACTCCCCATTGTCTCGAGGTTGAAACTCTCTAAACAAGAGAGACTATAAAGCAAGTAACTTAAACTTTAAGGCTACATACTCATTAAGCATTTATGAAATGCTGGGTCCGGTGATAGTTACCCGGAATAAAACAAATCAGCCTGAACTCCTGCCCCAGTGGGAGAAATGGACAATACGCCAGTCACCTTTAGAGTTCCAGGTGGTGCGAAGAACTGGGAATAAAATATAGTCTTAAGGAGATAAGTAGACAAAAGGAACAGTGTGTGCAAAGGCCCTGAGGAAGGAATCAAAGGATGGTCAGGATGGGAGTCGAGTAGGACATCAGCATTGTTACTGCATTGTATCAGTACGGTATTGTTATTGCTATTCTGGCCATCCGTACCTACAACCTCAACTAAGAGGCCTTTGCTAAATTAAAAATATCCTTTCTTTTATTAAACTATTTTTTTGCTTGGGTATCAATTTATATTAGTTTTCAAGGCACAGTCCTTGGACAAATCAACTTTAACCACTGTAAACCTCAGGATGCTTCTGGTAAAAAACTATTTTTGTTGTGAGGTTTAATGAAGAACATGGAAGCAGAGTCCCTGGCCCTGTGACAAGCCCCTTGGGATGCTGACGGGGGACGCAGCGTCCTCCAACATACCTCTTCTTTGTTCCCTTCTGGGTCCTGGACAAACACCATCAAGTCTCCTTGCCCAGCACTGATGGTGTCCACCGTGAACTTGGCTGGCTGCTTCACCATGTTTCCAGTAGGCTCGATTCCTGCCACAGGTTTGCACAAGCACATTACAATCGGGGCCAGGCCCTGCCACAGGCCCTCACCCACTGTGTCTCCTTCAGGAAACGGGGAGGTGGGACCCAGCCCTGCAGTCACCACACGGGGGCCAGGGTCAAACTGCCGTGACAAAGGTACTCCAATAGGCTCCAATCCCTAGTTTTGCCCTTGTTATTCAAGCAACAATCAGTTCTGAACTCTTCAGAGCAATGCAGTCAGAAGTCTACAGTTATGAAGAATGATGTGTGACCAGCAGGGGAGCTGGCACCAAGAGGCTGCGTGCGGGGAGGAGGCGTGGGGGAGAGAGAAAGGCTCATTTTTCATCAAAGACCACTTTGTGTTACTTGAAATAGTTAAAAATGCATTCAATTTTTTTTTAATTCAACTTTATTTTGAGATGATTAAGCAAATTAGAGAGAGATTCCCATGCAGGTATAAGAAATAATATCCTTTAACCAGCTCCTTAAATGGCTCCATAGTACAAAACTCTATTCCAGTACCAGGACCAAGGACACTGACCCTGACGCAGTTAAAATACAGAACATTCCGACCCCCACGGGGAACCCCCATGTTGCCTTTTTATAGCCACATCCACCCGCTCCCACCTCATCCTCTTCCTGCCCTACGAGCCTGTTCTCCATCTCTAATTTTATCGTTTCCAGAATGTGACAGAAATGAAATCATATATTATGTACCATTTTAAAATTATCTTTTTCCTCCAGCACAATTCTCTGTAGATTCATCCAGGTTGTTGACTGTATCAATTGTTTGTTCTTTTTATTGCTGAGTAGTATTCCATGATATGAATGGACCACAGTTTGTTTAACCATTTACCGACAGAATGGTATCTGGGTTGTTTCCAGCTGTCTATTACTGATAGAGCTGCTAATAAACATTCAGGTACAGGTTTGTGTGTGGACATGTTTTCACTTCCCCGGGATAAGTGTCAAGGAGTGCAACTGCTGGGTTATACAGTAGTTGCATGCATGTTTAGTTGTATGGGTTTTTTTTATTGATTTTAGAGAAAGAGGGAAGGAAAGAGAGAGGGAGGAAGGGACAGATGTCGATTTATTTTTCCACTTATTTATGCAGTAACTGCTTGATTTTTGCATGTGCCCTGATCCGGGGATCAAACCCACAACCTTGGTATATCGGGACAACACTCTAACCAGCGGAGCTGCCTGGCCAGGGCTTACGTGTTTAGTTCTTTTTAGGAAACTGCCAGACTGTGTTCTAGAGTGGCTGTATCATTTTACATTCCTACCAGCAATGTATGAGTGATCTGGATCCAGTTTCTCTGCATCCTTGCCAGCATTCGGTGTTACCACTTTCTACTTCAGCCATTCTGATAGGTCTATAATGGTTTTAATTTGCATTTCTCTATGGCTGCAATTTTCAACTGATGTGCCACAAGACACAAAGCAATACTTGACTATTTAGCCAGGGGGCACTGACCTCTTTTCCCTTAGATTGTCAAATGAAAAATGACAACAACCAACACAATAGCTGTTGGGCGTGAATAAATCAAAGTTGTGTGAATTTTTTTGTCAGATTGGCAAAAAATATGTATTTCTGATATGCCATAGAATTTTAATAATTAGTTTATGTGTGCCACAAAGTGAAAAAAGTTGAAAATTGCTGCTCTATGGCAATTACATTGAACATCTTTTTCTTATGTTTCTGTGACATTTGTATATCCTTTTTGGTGAAATGACTGTTCCTATCTCTTAACCATTTGCTAATTGGGTTGTTTGTTTATTTTGTTTTAACTTTTGAGTTTTTGAGGGTTTTTATGTATTCTAGATAATAATGCTTTGTTGAGTATGTGCTTCCCAAATATTTTCTTCCAGTCTTTAGCTTGTCTTTTCATCCCCTTAACTGCAAAGTTTTTAAAAGCCTTCCCAGGTCCTTCATCTCAACATTTTGAATTTTCTTAGAGATGCAATCCAGGTGGCCTGGAGGGCGGAGCTAAACGAGCCTGTCCTGCAGGAGCGTGGGGTGGTCCAGGAATACATCCTCCACCGAGAGAAATTCCACAATAGCACATACAGCCCACTTCTGGTGTGCCTTGTGTCAAGACTCTGAGAGACAGAAAATGCTTTTTTACATTTTTAAAAATTTATTTACTGATTTCTAGAGAGAGATAGAAGAAGCAGGGGAAAGAGAGAGAGAGACACATCAGTTTGCTGTTCCACTCATTATTCCACTCACTGGTTGCCTCCTGTATGTGCCCTGACAGGAGAATGACCTCGCAAGCACTACACATCGAAACAACATTCCAACCACAGGTACCTGGCGAGGGCCTTTTATACGTTTTAAATATAAAAAAGCTCCAACTTACCATTTTTTTCTTTCATGTATCATGCTTTAGGCATCAAGTCTAAGAACGTTACCTTGTCCTAGATCCCCAAGTTTCTCCTATGTTTTTCCAAAAAGTTTACAGTTACAGACTCTTACATTTAAGTCTGTCACTGATTTTGACTTAATTTTTATATAAAGTGTGAGACTCAGACTGAGGGGTTTTGTTTTGTTTTTTTTAACCAATGGATGTTCAGTTACTCTGGCAGTGTGAAAAAGGCTCTCTCTACTGAATTGCTTCTGGACCTTCATCCAAAGTTCTACATATTTGAGACTTCTAGTCAAGATGGCAGCATAGGTATAAACATGGCTTGCTTCCTCACAAAGCCACAACAAAATTACAACTAAACTATAGAACAACCATCAGTCAGAAAGGTCAGAAATTGAGTTAAATGAATGTCTGAAAACTACAGAATTAAAGAAACCACATCCATCCAGACTGGTAGGAGGGGCAGAAAAATGGAATGGGTTGCTCTCACATCTACTTGTGGTGGATAAAAATTTGGGAGGGATATCTCAGCAGTGAGAAGTCCCCAACCCACACCAGCCCACCAGCCCAGAGTTCCAGGGTCAGGAAGATAATCCCTCATAACTTCTGGCTGCAAAACCAGCAGGGATTGAGTTGGTGGAAGAAACTTTTGGACTCCCAGCCAAGATAGAGGCGTAGGTAGATACACTTTCCCTCCTCTCACACCAAAAGAATAACAATAAATTTAAAAACAAAAACTAACCAGAAATGTCAGAAAATTCAACTGTATGGAAGCCTGACAACCAAGGAGGAGTTAAAGAAGAAACATTCATCCAGGCTGGTAGGAGGGGTGCAGCTGGGACAGAGAAGACTCGCAGTAAGACAGCGGCTACAGGACCTGGGCGGGCAAGGCAGTGGCTGGGAGACCTGGCAGTCCCATATTTGTGTGCAGATAAACTGGGAGGAACAACTGGGGAGCAAGACAGACTGGACAGACTGCACAGCCCAGAGTTCCAATATGGGGAAATAAAGCCTCAAAACCTCTGAGAAAACCTGTGGGGTTGTGGAGGCAGGAGAAACACCCAACCTCACAGTAGAGTTCACTGGAGAGACCCATGGGGTCCTAGAACATACACAAACACACCCACCTGGGAATCGGCACCAGAAAGGCCCAATTTGCTTGTGGGTAGTGGGGGAAGTGACTGAAATCTGGCTGAGAGCCAAGCAAGTAGCATTGTTCCCCCTCTGAATTCTCCCTCACAAACAGCGCCACAATGCAACAATGTGGGTTACCTCATCCTGGCAAACACCTAAGGCTCTGCCCCCCTACTATGTAACAGGTACTCCAAGACAAAAAAATTAAAAAAAATAAAAATAAAAATGGCCTGAATGAGGAACAGATCAAAGCTCCAAAAACAGCACTACGTGATGAAGAGATGGCCAACCTAACAGATGCAGAGTTCAAAACACTAGTGATAGGATGCTCACAGAAATGGTTGAGTATGGTTGCAAAATGGAGAAAAAAGTGAAGGCTATGCAAAGTGAAATAAAGGAAAATGTACAGGGAACCAACAGTGAAGGGAAGGAAATCAATAATTTGAAGCAGAAGAAAGAAATAAGCATTCGGCTGGAACAGAATGAAGAAACAAGAATTCAAAAAAAAATTAGAAGAGGCTTAGGAACCTCCAGGACATCTTTAAAAGTTCCAATACCTGAATCATAGGGGTGCTAGAAAGAGTAGAGGAAGAGCAAGAAATGGAAAACTTATTTGAAAACAAAATGAAAAGAACTTCCCCAATCTGGCAAAGGAAATAGACTTCCAGGAATCCAGGAAGCTCAGAAAGTCCTGAAGAAGTTGGATCCAAGAAAGCACACACCAAGGCACGGAATAATTACATTACCCAAGGTTAAAGATAAGGAGAGAATCTTAGAAGCAGCAAGAGAAAAGGGGACAGTTATCTACAAAGGGGTTCCCATCAGATTGTCAGCTCATTTCTCAAAAGAGACCTTACAGGCAAGAAGGGGCTGGAAAGTATTCTAAGTCATGAAAGCCAAGGATCTACATCCAAGATTGCTCTATCCAGCAAAGCTATCATTTAGAATGGAAGGGCAGATAAAGTGCTTCTCAGATAAGGTCAAGTTAAAGGAGTTCATCATCACCAAGCCCTTATTATATGAAATGTTAAATGGACTTATCTTAAAAAAAAAAACAGAAGATAAAAAACATGTACAGTAAAATGACAGCAAACTCATAATTATTAACAACCATACCTAAAACAAAAACAAACTAAACAAACAACTAGAACAGGAATAGGACCACAGAAATGGAGATTACATGGAGGGTTAGCAAAAGGGAGTAGGAGGAGCAGAGAGGGGGAAAGGGTAACACAGAATAAGTAGCATAGACAGTAGGTAGAAATAGACAGGGGGAGTGTTAGAATAGTATGGGAAATGTAGAAGCTAAAGAACTTTCCATGGACCTGAACTAAAGTGGGGAATGTGGATGGGAGAGGGTGTGCAGGGTAGAGGGGAGTGAAGGAGGAAAATTGGGACAACTGTAATAGCATAGTCAATAAAATGTATTTTTAAAAATTTGCCTCATGATGTTGAACAACAGTGGTGAGAGGACATCCTTGCATTATTCCTGATCTTGGGGAATGTGCTTGGCATTTCACCATTAATCATATTGTTAACTGTAGGTGTTTTGTGGCAGCTACTTTATATTAAATTGAGGTCTCCTCTGATCCTCTTTTTCTGAGTTCTTATCATGGATGGCTGTTGAATTTTGTCAGATGCTTTTCCTGTATCAAGTGATATGATCACGTGATTTTTCTTCTTTTTAAATCATTTTTTATTGTTTTCTATTACAGTTGTCCCTACTTTCCCCCTTTTGCCCTCCTCCACCCAACCCTTCGCCACTCCCAGTCAATTTCCACACTGTTGTCCATGTCTGTGGGTCATTCATACATGTTCTTTGTCTAGTCCCTTCCTCTTCTTTCCACCATTATTTCCACCATCCCCTCTGATCACTTTGTCTGTTCCATGTTTCCATACCTATGGTTGTTTTGTTCATTAGCTTATTTTGTTCATTAGATTCCTTTTATAGGGAGATCAAATGGCATTTTTTTTTTCACCACCTGGCTTATTTCACTTAGCATAATATTCTTAAGATCCATCCATGCTGTCACAAAAGGTAGGAGTTCCTTCTTTCTTTCTGTTGTACAGTATTCCACTGTGTAAATGTACCAGATTTTTGATCCACTCATTTACTGATGGGCACTTAGCGAGTTTCCAGCACTTGACTCTTTATCGTTAATAGTGCTTCTGTGAACATAAGGGTGCATAAGTTCTTTTGAATTGGTGGTTCAGGATTCTTAGGGCATAATTCCAGCAGCAGAATTGCCAAGTCAGAATGCAGTTCTATTTTTAGTTTTTTTGAGGAAATTCTGTGCAGTTTTTGACAAGGGCTGTAGCATCCTGCATTCCCAGCAACAGTGCACTAGGGTTCCCTTTTCTCCACAACCTCGCCAGCACTTGTTTGTTGATTTATTAATGATGGCCATTCTTACCGGTGTGAGGTGAGATCTAACTGTGATATTAATTTGCATCTCTCTGATGGCTAGTGACATTGAGCATCTTTTCATGTGTTATGTGCCTGCCCTCTGTATGTTCTCCTTGGAGAAATGTCTATTCAGGTCCTTTGCCCATTTTTTAATTGGATTGTTTCTTTTCCTGGTGTTGAGTCATATAAGTTCTTTATATACTTTGGAAATTAAAGCCTTGTCCGATGTATCATTGGCCATATGATCAGTTCCCTTTTCATTTTGATGATGGTTTCTTTAGCTGTGATGAAGCCTTTTAGTTTGATGTAGTCCCATTTGTTTATCTTTTCCTTTATTTCCCTTGCTCTAGGAGACCTATTGGCAAAAATACTGCTATGCGGGATACCTGAAATTTTCCTCCTTGTTTTCCTCTAGGACTTTCATGGTGTCACGACTTATAAGTCTTTTATCCATGGGTTTATTCTGATGATTTTCTTCTTTAGTCTGTTAATATGGTAGACTGTGTTGACTGAGTTTCTAATGGCATGCCAGCCTTGAACTCCTTGAATAAACTCCAACTCGAACACAATGAATAATTTTTATGTATTGCGAAATTCTATTTGCTAACTTTTTTTGCCTAATATTTTGTTAATAACTTTTACATCATTATTCACGAGGGATATGGGTCTGTAGTTTTCTTGTTTGGCATTGTCTTTGTCCGGTTACAACAATATTAGCTTCATAAAATGAATTGGGAGGTGTTCCCTTTTCGTATTTTCTGGAAGAGGTCTGCGTAGAATTGGTGTTAATTCTTCCTCCAGTGAAATCATCTGAGCCTGCAGATTTCTTTTCTAAGAGCTTTTAAATTACAGATCTGATTTATTTAATGGTTATAGAACCACTCAGGTTATTTACTTCATCTGGACTGAGTTTTGGCGGTTTGTGGTTTTTGAGGGAAGTCTATTATAATTATTATGTGTTTGCTCACCATGTTCATTCTTCCTGTTATTCCAAGATCCCTTCTTTTATTGTTTCCTTTCTGTCCAAAGACTTCCCTTTCACCATCCTTTTAGGGTAGATATGCTCGGTGACAAATTCTTTTAGTTTTTCTTTTTCTAAGAATGTCTTGATTACCTCTTCATTTCTAAAAAACATTAGCCCTGGATGTAGGATTCTGGGTTGATATCTCTTTTCTTTCAGCGTATAAAAAATGTTGTGCCACTTCCTTTGATAAGAATTCTGCCATTCTATCTTTCCCTGGTAGGTAAAGTGCCATTTTTCTTGTTGCTTTCAAGCCTTTACTGATTAGTTTCTTGAAGTTTGTCTAAGACGTGGCTTGGTGTAGACTTCTTTTTCCTGGGTGTTCATCTTGTCTGGGTTTAGCTCAATGTCTTCAGTCTGTATATTGCCAAAATCTGGGAAGTTTTCAGCCATTATTTCTTTGAGCATTTTTTTTAGCCCTACCCTCTTTTTACTCTGCTTTTTGGGTTTCCTAGGACATGAATGTTAGGTATTTGGTTATCGTCCCCGAGGGTGTGTTCATTTTTTTCAGTCTAATTTCTCTGCCATTCAGATTGGGTCATTTTTATTGTTCTCATTTCCAGCTCAATGATTTTTTTCTCTGTCTTTCCTTTCTGCTATTGAGCTCATCCACTGAATTAATTTTAGTTATTGTATTTTTCAGTTCTAAAACTCCATTTGGTTCTTCTCTATATGTTCTACTTCTTTGCTGAGATTTTTCAATTTTTTCATTTGTTTCAAGTGTATTTGTAATTGTTTGTTGAAGTCTTCTTTTATAACAGCTGCTTTAAAACCTTTATCAAATCATTCATTCTCACATCTCAATGACTTCAGTGTTGGCATCAATTAATTGTCTCTTCATTCAGGTGAAGATTTTACTAGTTCTTGGCATGAGAAGTGATTTTTGTTATCAAATCCTGGATATTCTGAGTATTATGTTATGAGATTCTGGGTCTCATCTATACTTTCTGTTTTCCCTGCCTTTGTATAACAGCACTTCAGCAGGGGAAGGGAGGGCACAGGCCTAGTTACTGCCGTGCGGGAAGAAGTTCAGCTTCCCCATTCCACCTCCAAGATACTCAGACTGAGGGGGACTCCTCATTACTGGTGGGTGGAGGTGGGAGTCCCCCTCACTTTGAGTATCTTTTATTAAGCCTCCCTCACCAGTGGCCGGAAGGGGTAGGAATGGCTCATCACTATCTAAATGGCCTCTAATGACATCACTGGGGTGGCTTCCTTATCTGGGGTGACAGTCCAGACTCCCCATCTAGCCTTTGATAGTGTACATGGGAGTGGGGACCAAGTATTTGCTGTAGAGTATGGCAATGACTGTCTGAAGTGTTCTCCTCCTAGGCTGCCCTTTCCTGATGTTTGAGCCAAAAAGAACAGGCTTTTGTTGGGGCTTTTTGTGTTTGTGCCCAGTGGCATTTCCAGCTTTTCAGCTTCTTCAGTTCCAAGTCTGGGATATATGAAGCAAAAGAAAAATCAAGGAACTCATTATTGCGCCAGTCCTTGGATGCCCAGGTCCCTAGCTGGTTTGCCTTATTCTCTTTCTGAGTCTTCTTATGTTTTCTTCTGTATAAAATACTCAGGAATTCTAGATGTACTTAGTGGGAAGAACTGGAAAAAGTACTTCAACTCAATCTTCCCAGAAGCAAAAGGTCTATTATTTCTTTTTAAGTTTTCTGTTATGGAGAATTCCAAACCTACACATACACTGAGAACTGTACAATGAATCCCCGTGCATCTATCAGCTACTTTCAACTACTAACTTTCTGCCAATCTTGCTTCACATCTGCACTCTCTTCCTGTGTTATTCTGACACACATCCTTGTCCTCATCTAGGAGGTCTCTCCAGGAAAAGTCCTGCCATTGTTAATATAATGAGAACAGTTTGCACAACATCAATATAACCTAGCAGCCAAGGAGAGAGGACTGGAATGTATGCATGCATGAAGAATGATGACTTCACTGAACTAGTCAGTGGGGGCAGCAGACACCATTGAGTGAGTATGTGTACTGTATGACCATCACATTCAAAATGACTGAGCAAGCAGATAATGAGTCTGCAATAAATTTTGCATTAAACTTAAACATTCCTCCATGGAAACTATTTGGATGATTCAGAAGGCCACTATGGGCTACTGGTGATTGGTAGCATTATCACGCAACATGCCCCCATCATGTCTCACGTGGAGTTTTTTGGCAAAACATTAAATCAGCCAGGTGACTCAGCCCCACTACAGCCCAGATTTGGCACCCTACAATTTCTGGCTTTTCCCAAAACTAACATCACTTTTGAATGGGAAGAGATTTCAGACTGTCGATGAAATTCAGGAAAATGTGATGGGGCATCTGATGGAGATTGGGAGAACTGTGTGAGGTCCCAAGGTGCCTACTTTGAAGGGGACCAAGGTGTCACTGTCCTATGTACAATGTTTCTTGTATCTTGTACCCTCTTCAATAAATGTCTCTATTTTCATAGTACATGGCTGGATACTTTTTAGATAGTCCTCATCTTTCACCCATAAGCCTTCACTATGTACCTCTAAAAGATATTTTTAGAATATACACATCAAAAAATATCCCATCAAAAAATTAATAAGAAAGCTTTAATATGGCTAAATATTCAGTCAGCATTCAAATTTCTAATTATCTTATAAATATCATTAATATCTTTTAACAGTCAGTTGAAATAGAATCCACATAAGGTTCATATATTATATTTGGTTGCTAAGTCTCCTAAGCCACATTAAATCTCTACGTTTCTCTCTCTTCTTTTCCTGGTCGTCAGTCTATTAAAAATACTAGGTCATTTGTTACTACACTCTGGATTCATATTAGTTTTCCAATAAATAATTTAGTTTAAGAAAGCTGTTGACAGATTATTATTATATAATAAGATAATATTCACACGCTGATAGATAAGAAATCCAAATGGAAGGAAACACATAGTTGGAATTCATTTCCAACCATAAACAGAACAGAACAGAACACAACGAAAAGGCTGCAAAGGAATACCTCAGAATGAAGGAATAGGTGGGGCTGGCAGCAGGGAAGTAAGCGTTGGGTTTTTATTTTCTTCATTTTTCTTTTGCTTCAAATTTACAGAGTGATCACATCATTTAACAAGAAGTTGAAACATGCACTTAATACATTAAAAAATACCCATTCCACCTGACTCCAACAGCCCAAGAGAAACAACTAACTCTAGCTTACCCAAGACTCTGGCTAACCAGGGTTGGCTAGGAGGCCAAGCCACACCCCACACTCTGTAAATTCCCTGGGAACCACTCGCACTGAGCAGACAACTGTTCTCCATGGTTACTCAGAACCAAGAGGGTTTAAGTCTCGCTGTGCAGAGAATTCTTCACACTGAACATGGGTTTCTGTTTAATTCACAGATGTATGCTTTCAGCCTGCCCAAACCCAGGAGGAAGCCCACCACAAAAACCTGTTTGTGGCTACCAGTTTACCTCAGCCCTGCTCTCTCCCCTCCAGCCCACTGGACTAAGCGAGTCAGGGCTCAATGAACAGATAACCAGCAAGGGGTAAACAGCTGGTAACTAACCGCAACCTAGTAAACATCCAGGAGAGAATACGAAACAAACCCATCAACCTTTCAGAAACTAGAAGCTGAAACCCTCTCTATTCCTTGGTTCAGGTGGCAGAAAGGAAGCTATGTGGCCACACAGGAAAGACTGTAAACTGTCACTGCCCATGGTCTCACCACGGGACAAGCATGTCCCAAGGTGAGACTCCCCCTGCCACCCACTGGGCCTCATGCGTGACCCTGTTGCCTAAAATGACCATATTTTGTTTTCCTACTTAAAAAGAAAAATTAGTTAAACATAGAATTACCATGTGATTCAGCAATTATACCTCTAGGCATTTACCCAAAAAACTGGGAACAGCAACAGAACATACTTGGTACACCCATGTTCACAGCGCATTATTCACAGTAACTAAAAGGTGGAAACATCCCAAATGTCCACTGACAGAAAGCAGAAAAATAAAATGTAATATATACAAACTGAGTGCTATCCAGCTTTAAAAAGCAATGAAATTCTGACACATGCAAGAACATAAGTAAACCTTAAAAACATGGTAAGGAAGCCAGACACAAAGGGACAAATACCACATATTTATATGAGGTACCTAGAACAGGTAAATTCAGAGACAAAAATGTAGACTAGTAGTTGCCAAGGGCTGAGGGGAGGGGGGAATGGAGAATTATTATTTAACGTGTACTGAGTGTCAGTTTGAAAGAGCAAAAGTTCTGGAGGTGAATATGGTGATGGCTACACAACCCAATGAATGTACTTAATGCCACTGAATGGTATACTTAAAAATGGTTAGATCAGTCCCAGCTGGTGTGGCTCAGTGGACTGAGTACTGACCTTCGAAGTAAAAGGTCCCCAGTTAGATTCCCAATCAGGGCACATGCCTGGGTTGCAGGCCAGTCCCCAGTAGGGGTGTGTGAGAAGCAACCATACACTGATGTTTCTCTTCTTCTCTTTCTCCCTCCCTTCCCCTCTCTCTAAAGGTATATAAATAAAATCTTTTTAAAACAATGGCTAGTTAGTGAATGTTATGTATATATTACCACAAAAATGCAAAGAATACATATATATGCATATACACATATATGTATGTATGTACACACACATTTATATATATAAATATATATCCACACATTTTTAAAAGGTGTTTTGCTCCCCAGCTACATAACGCAGAAAAAAGAAATAAAAAACCATTTCACATTAACAATGAGGAAACTGGACAGCTAGTGATAAGATTATTGCAAACAAGCATTTTATGCCTTGATTATATTCAATCCATTTAACCAGCTTTGTTGACAACAGATTTACTTGGCTGTTTGAGTTTTGTTGCCACTTAGAAAGCACAACCTTTAAAATCAAAGATTCCCATTCTAGCCACCATCTTTGGTACAACTCTCAGAGCAAGCATGGATGCGCCGACCTTGGAGTGACTGCACACGGACGGAGACCTTCCAACAATGTCCTAGTCCCTACGTAACACGAACGATTGCACACACCCCACCTCACTGCCAAAGGGACCCCAACACATGTGGGTTTCTCCCAGAGTAATCAGACTGTCTTCTAATCTAAATCATGCTGAAAAGACAGGTGGGAAGGGCACCGAGAACAACACAGGGTCAGCACCACTGCCCTGGCTGTGGGTCATCTTTAGACTAAGCTCACTCCAAATACAGCCGTGCCGGCTTCAAAGGAAATGAGTGTATGAGGCATCCTGCAAGAAGAGTGCTCTGGACTCTTCAGGAAGTCAAGGTCATTAAAAAAAAAAAAGTTGGGAAAAATTATTCTAGATTAAAAGAGTCTAAAGACAAATAAATGTAGCACGGTGAATCATAATCAGATCTTGGCTTGTAAAATTAAAAAAAAAGATGGAAGAATTTTAGGGCCAATTTGAAAACAAAACTGGATATTAGTTGATATGAAATTCTTGTAAATTTGTCTTAAGTGTGATGATGAACACTGTGGTTACTGAGAGGGTGCTCTGCTGATGCACTGCTGATGTATTCAAGCGTGAAATGTCACCATGCCTGAAATTTATTTTCAAAAAATTCCAAGAACCACACACACATGTATGTACACACAGGCAACACACAAAGTGCAGGAGGAATGACTACATTAGGAGGGTAAGAACTGTAGATTCTAGGAGAGAATATACAAGTTATTTTGTTTGTTCAGATATTTTCCCAATGGTCATTATGAAGATTAAGAAATACGATGCACTCCTACAGAAAATGGAATAAGTTATATCTCGCTGTGCTGATCTTTATCAACAATCGTGCTGGGCAAAAATATAATTGTTCTCCTTTTTAAAAATTAGTGTGCTTTATAACTACATATGGGGCCAGATGGGTACTTGAAATATCAGGGGACCACCCTGTCAAGTACCTGATATGTCTAACCACTATGATGTACACCTGAAACCAATGCACAGTACTACTTAGTGTGAACAGAAACTGAATACAAACTAACTCACACAAAAAACTACTGTGCTTAAAAGTCAGGTGCCAACCAGAACACCTGATGTCTCAAAACGCCTCCAACCCAACATAAAGCTCTGAGCAGAACACTCCCAGTGGCTGCATAAACAGGATGTCTCAGCAAGGAAGTGTCTGCCAGGGGTTATCATTAGCTCCCACCCCATCTGGAAACCTGAGCAGCTTTAGCACAACCAAAGGAAAAATGAATCATCAGCCAGAAGACCCAGGATCCTGTCTGCCACCCTCCCACCCCCAGGGGACCACGCCTCTGATTCCTGCTCTGAAAAATGGGAACAGTCCTTTCTTCACCCCAGGGTCAGTGCACCGAAATCACTAAGCGACAGACTGTCGCATTAAATCAGCAGTGTTTCTCAAAGCCTAGATTCACAAGGCAGAAAAAGATGGTCATAAACAAAAGGACCTTAAGGTTAAAAAACAAAAAACAAACAACCCATGCTGACAAAGGAAGTGTCCAGCGTTTTCCAGGATTTAGCCTGCACATTCTTGATTATAAGAACCCTCCTCCCAAAGCCAATTACACTCTATGAGACCAGAGGACAATCTTTGAATCCAACACCACCAGTGCTTACCTTTGCCATAGGCCCTGGCTTTCTTGGGGTTGAGTTTGGGTTTAAGAGGAGCCCCTGGCTTGAGCTTGGCTTTGGGGAACTGGGACAGGTAAGTCATCACCGAGTGCTCATCCACGTCTGGGTGAATAATTTCTTCGGGAGTGATGACCTAGAAAAACGACACAGTAAGTGAACGCCAGAACACATCACTTTCCAATTGTTACTGAAGTTTTTGCAAAAGCCTCATAAACACTACAAATAATAAAAAATTGAGTCCATTTCTCGACTAAGTGAAATTACATTAAGGTGACATGCCAAGATCAGTGTTTTGTAGCCTTTTAGAAGTGTCACCATTCCCTCTGGAAGCTGAGAACCCTCTCCAGAGGGTGCTAGATGTCATTTCCAGAGGTATATGCTCCCCCTCCACGCCCGAACATAACCCACTCACTCCCCTGATCAAACTTCCCAAGGGGGATAAGCTGAGTCATGTGAAGAGGATGAAGAAAAAACTACATGTGAGATTAGAGCATGTTACCAAAAAAAAAAACACATGAACTGGCCTTTTTCCTTTGCTCATCTATCCACTGTCTGCATCTCTGCTAACTCAGCTACTAACAAAAAAATTAAAATAAAAACAACAAACGAGAAGACGATACAGTGACGTATCTAATGTGAGGTCTTCCAGACTGAGCCTTTGAGGCCTCTCACGATTCATAGGCCCTCACCTCCCACGCGATGGTGTTCGGAGGGGGGGCCTTGGGATGTGAGCAGGCACAGGGGAGGGTGTGGGGATGGAGCCCCCAGGACAGAATTAGTGTCCTTAAGAGAGGTAAGAAAGCCTAGACGGTACATTTGCCTACCTACCCTTCTCTCTCTAACACCAGGAAGAGGGCCCTCACCAAAACCCCAATCTGCTCGCACCTTGGTCTTGAACTTCCAGCTCCCAGAATTGAGAAGTCAATATCTATTGTTTAAGCCACCCAATCTACGGTATTTGTTTTGGCAGCTGTAGCTAAGACAGGTCTCTATGTAAGGAGCCATTAAAGACACGGGGAGGTAATAAATTTCTACAGATATTCATCTTAGTAGCAAGAATATTAGTCAAGTTATTTATAACCCACGCTAAACAGGCTGCCTCACTGAAGGCTTCAGTTCTATCGCCTGACCCAGCCCTAAACAGCGCAATAAATCCTCCTGCCCCAACAAGAGGTAAGCCACTGAAAGGAACACGAGACTCTGTCTCATGACCCAGGTTAACCAATTGTAGGTGAACGACATATGTATCCAGCTTCCCTCATCCCATGGTAACACACACACACGCCCGACAACCCGTTCTGATGATTAGCCTGCAGCAACAAAACAGCTATTTGGGTTTTTACACTCTATCCCATAACTATGGAGAAGTACGGTGATCTGGCATTCCTTCTAGGCAGTTTCTTCACCAACTTTACAGTGCCAAGATCACATGAACGTCAGAAGGAGGTGGTTTTAGCTTTAAGAGATGAAAAACATACCACACCACTTCCTGAGGATGGAAAAGCCAAGAAATGGGCCACGAAGCCAAAGCCAAACCAAAGAAACACAGGCAAGTTTTCCTACCTGCCAAGGGATCCTGTTACACAGTGCACTGAACACCAACTTAGACCTTAATGGGGCCTGCGGCGAGGTCACCCATCCCACGCACTGGCTACCCACAAGTTTTCTGGACTAGGGCTTTGAATGTGGGAATCACAGTGGCCAACTGTCTGGGGAAGCTTTTTAGACTCCTTGTAAGGGCTACTAGAAATGGTATCTAACGCTTATCATGATTTCCAAGTTCTCTTGTAATATTTCTGTGATAGGATTATGGTCAATACAAATTCTTCCCCCGTTTTCATTAATTGTAGGTTATCCTGATGTAGATTTTGTTTAGAAGTTTAACTGTGGGCCAGAGGGACCACATACCAAACCCGACAAGCTCAGGGAAGGCTTATGTGGTCACCACATAGGATGGTCTGAAGTTAAAAATATAAACAAACACACAAAAAACCACAACATTCTAACTAAAAGCAAATCAAGGTGAGCAGTCATTGCCCTGGGCTAGAATCTTCCCTGACAAACGTCAATCTTTACCTTAACTGAACCTGTCCATTGTCTTTTTGTATCTGTGATAACACATTTTTTTAAATGTCAAGGTAACTTCCCTTTTTCCAAACCGGTGGGGCACAACCATTGCACCAGAGCGAGACCACAACCCCCCTCAGTGCTGTCCTTCCGGGGTTCATTGTTGACCATAAAACTACCCTGCGCCCATCTTTGTAAAGAAGTGTGTGTCCACCATTTCACCTTTTCATCCAAGGTTCCCCCTTCTGCTTTCTCCCAACCCCCTACTCTATCACCAGTGGGCTTTATGTAACCCTCTATGCCTCCTCTTTGATTATAATGTAAAAAATAAGGTGCAAAACTGCCATTTTCAGAGCATTTCCTCAATTCATTGAGGTGCCGCTTCCAGGACATTGTCATCAGTTGGCTCAAACTAACTCACAAAATCCTCTAGGGTTTGAATGTTTCTAACATTGACATAAGTCTTGTGATTTTTTTCCTAAGATATTATCGTTCAAAAATTTTTAATAAGTTAAAAAGTGGTTAAATACTAGTAACTTCTTATGGCCCTATCTAATCATTAGGATCCTCATTTGCAGTTCGGTGTTCAAAATTAGCCTTTCAAATTTTTAAAGAAGAAATACTAGAAAATTTGCCACATGTGACCAAGAGTAAAGATTTTGGGGTGATGTATAAGCAACTAAGTCAACGAGAACCTATTATTATGAGTGACCTCAGTAAGGTGGGACACGCCCCTTAGAAGGCTAATGCGAGGGGGTCAGATGGCCTGCCCGACCCAGAGGCACCCACACCGCTGCAGAGCAAGCTGGAGGGTGGAAACAGCCCTGTGGGACAGGCAGGCTGGATGAGCACCTGTGGGACTCCCAGCCAGTCATCTGCCTGCTGCATGGCTTCTCGTGCATTGTCCACAGGCTTCCTTGGGTCCCAGGATTCCCAGTCTGGGCACAGACCTGTTAACAAAACGCAAAAGATACTGTTAGCATTAACCAACTAAAGAGATTTTTGGAACTTATGGTAGTGCAAAAGCAGTCCATATTCAATAGACACCGTACTCAGTTTTGAATTTTGATCTTATCCCAGGTTAGTGATATATAGTACAGTATCCTTGTGATGGCTGGACAGTGGCAGCGAGACAATTTTGCCCAACCGTAGGGTAAGTGCTCTGAACACATTTAAAGCATAATAGGTTAGTATATTAAATGCATTTTTGAGTTACAATATTTTCAACTTACAATGGGTTTGTCCAGACATAACCCTATACGAAATCAATGAACATCTGTATATATTTTACGGAAAAAAAGTACCACGGATGTGAGCACGCAGAGGTGGAACTACTCTGTCTTAGCTGAGATGTCTCCTTCAGGATGTTATCTTTTTGCATTAAAATGGGGGTTAGCCACTCCTTACTGGTGTGAAGTAAACAAATGAATGGACAAAGCCTGTAAAACCATTTGTGCCTCGTGCCTTTTTGCAGGAGGGATTTTTTGACCTTTCATACTTACACTTTTGTACCCTGGTCACCAAATGTGTAGGATTGACATCAGCTGGATATTCTACAATTTAACTCAGTTCTGACACTATCTACCCGGAGACAGCATCAGATCCCAAAAGTTAAGAGCTCAGTTTTACAAGACTGCACCCCTCCCTCCACTTCAGACACTGATCATAAGCCCAGGTTGACACCTGGGCTTCTGACTGACCAGGTACAAACCCACAACTCCTTCCTCAGGTTTAATCATTTACTGGAGTGGCTTGCAGAACTCAGGAAAAGAGTTTACTTTTACTAGATTCCCAGTTTATTACAGAAGGATACAACTCAGGAACAGTAAGGTAGAAGAGATGCACAGGACAAGGTTCCAGGAGACAGGGTGAGGAGCTCCCATGCTCTCTCTTGAAGGCACCACGCCCTCAGGACCTCCGTGGAGTCACCAATCTGGAAATTCCCTAAATGCCACAGCTCAGGGATTTTTGTGGAAAATTGATTACACAAGCAGGACTCATTAAACTGCTGGCCAGTAGAGATTACCTCAACCCTAGAACTGAAAGTCCCAATCCTCCAATTGGTAGCTTCTCCTCTCAGCTAGCTCCACCCTCATTAACAGAAGCTCAGGTGTGGCTGGAAGACACCACTTGTCATGGCTCTTGTCACTTAGGAAATTCCAAGAGTGTTAGGAGTTTAGTGCCAGGAAAGAGGACAAAGAAAGAAAATACAGTTCTATTTTAAGTCTCAATATTGGTGCACAGAGATCTGATCAGATCACGAGGAAGGATTAGGGAAGAGGTTGCTCGAGGCACGGATAGAAAGTTTAGGACAGGACTGGCTGAGAAGCCGAACACCTCTGGAACTAGAGCCAGATTTAAACCAGGGGCGTCACACTCTTTCACCAGGGGCTCTTTCAGCCTCTTGGTTGCCTTCAAAGGGCTGAAGTAATTTTAGGACGGTATAAATGTAACTACTTTTTAACCATTAAGAAATTGAAATGACATTGGGCCCTTTGAAGGCAACCCCAAGGCTGATGTGGCCCCCGGTGAAAAGGAAGGAGTGTGATACCCATGATTTAAATGTAAAGAAGGCAGAGAGGGGCTCTCTTTCTCTTCCTTGAGGATGCCTGATTGTCATTCTGTAGCTGCTTACATTTCTCAAAGGACAGCATTTTTTAAATATATTTTATTGATTATGCCATTACAGTTGTGCCATTTCCCCCCTTCATTCCCCTCCACCCTGGATATCCCCTCCCCCACCATTCCCCCCCTTTAGTTTATGTCCATGTGTCACAAGTTCTTTAGACTTCCGGCCAAGATGGAGGCACAGGTGGAAACACTGTGCCTCCTCACACAACCAAAGGACGGTATTTTAAATGGAAGAAGGAACTCCCGGTGCAGCCTAAAACTGGTCTGGCCAGGCAGAGAGTGGCAGGGTTATTCTTCTTTGGGTGTTCTAGAGGGGAAGGACTCTGAGACAGAAGCCTGCCATTCTTCCATAATTATGTAGCTTTTGTATCTTATGTTGTCTTAGTTTTTAAACTAACCTTACAGAAATGAGGTAATTAAAAACTAACAGGGGGGCCCTAGTTGGTGTGGCTCAGTGGATTGAGTACTAGCCTGCAAACCAAAGGGTCACTGGTTCAATTCCCAGTCAAAGTACACGTCTGGGTTGCGGGCCAGGTACGCAGTGAGGGAAAGGGAGAGGCAATCAATTGATGCCTCTCTTGTACATCAATGTTGCTCTTCCTCTCTTTCTCCTTTCATTCCCCTCTATCTAAAAATAAATAAATACCTGGCTGATGTAGCTGAGTGGATTGAGTGAAGGCCTGAGAACCAGAAAATCATGGTTCAATTCCCAGTCAGGGCACATGCCTGGGTGGCAGGCCAGTTCCCAGCAGGGGACGCATGAAAGGCAACCATACATATTTCCCTCCCTCTCTCCTTCCCTTCCCCTCTAAAGATAAATAAATCTTTAAAAAACAAAAAAATATTTTAAAAATCTCATAATGTTTAAAAAAGTAAAAATAAATACATAGATAAGCCCTTTTTAATAAGCTAACAGGGGAAATGATATGAGAAGAGTTAAAGATTTGAGTTTTATTGACAGGCTTAAGTGATTAAAGCTGGAACTCAAGAGTTAAAAGATTTCAGCCTTAGCTGATAGGCTTAAGTGAGCAATGCAAGTGGAAAGCTGTCATTCTAAAATTGTGTGGCATTTTTTAAAAAAGAGTTTATTTATTTATTTTTAGAGAGAGTGGAAGGGAGGGAGACAGAGAGGGAAAGAAACATCAGTGTTTCCTCCAATGTATGGTTGTCTCTTGCACACCCCCCACTACTGGGGACCTGGCCCACAAACCAGGTGCACCCTGACTGGGACACAAACTGGCGACCCTTTTGGTTCACAGGCCGGCACTCAATTCACTGAGCTATCCCGGCCAGGGCTAAATTGTGTAGCTTTTGAACAAAGACTCCTTTTCCTTTTTCACCAAACCTCTGCCTCTGGAATTTTGCCTAGAAGGTGGCAGTGGGCGGCAGGACCTCATTTGCCGTATGGTAACTACATCACAATCCCATTCCTGGATATATCTAAGAAGGCTGAGCTAGCATCCTGCATAATTTTAAAAAATCCACTTGTTCAAAGGCCAAAGCTAGAATTATCTTAAAATCCTTTGGAAGCACAAGAAGTACCAGAGTAAAAATCCCCAGGTTTAAACTGGAAAGAGGATAGTATCCTAACATGTGTCTCTGGATGTAAGCAAGGCAGAGGGCACAGGGCACTGGGAAATGAAGCCCTGCTGAGCTCAGACTTACTTCTGGATGCCGCCAGTTTACAGGCTCTCGAGGAGAAGTGAGGCTTGGAGTCAGTCCTCCTCCCCTACCCAACTGGCACCAGATGATTCTGCTTTGAGCATGCTGGGAACCACTAGCTTATTAAGTATTATGTGCCCAACACATACATAGCACTCAGTAAATGGAAAATATGATTATTAGAGCTTTTTATTGAAAACCATTTCGGGAGGTACATATAAACACAGGCTCTGGTTTTTCTGCTGAGTGTATCCCAGCAAACTCTACCCATCAATCTAATCCCTCTAGGAGGATAACCGCTGCTTTGGGGCACACTCAGCCCCTCCGAGAAGGGTGGAATAGGCTCCAAGTGGATCCCAACCAAGCCCTACTTCTCAGCAGCTTGAGAGAAAAGGGCAAAGAAAGCCATATATGGTCACGCCAGTGGTTGATAAAAATGGGTACTTTCCACTCAATGAAAGTTTTTAGATTTTCATGCCAAGCCACTTAACAAGGCCACATGTTTTTGCCAAAGGCTACGGGAAACTAGGCACCAACTGTGGGAAGAAGCAGGGCTTTGGAGTCTAGAAGCTAACCCCAAGGCCCGCTCCAGCATTAAAGCCTTCACTGGGAGTTGGGATAAATAACTGAAATCAGAGCTCAAGCAGGTCAGTGGAAACACCTTTAAGACCTGCCAATGGAAAAAACAAATGGAGACATTTTTAGTTCCTTTCACTATCTTACAATGGGCTAAAACCAGGAGAAGTACACCGATCACAGCAAACCTAGCTCTCCCAATGAAAACCAAGGCCTTTAGGTCCGACACACCCCCATCCCAAAAAGACAGCTTAGGCAGCCATGGCACTCACCTGGAGCACAGCTGTCCACCAGGGCACCCAGCGCTTTGCCATCCTGCCAGTTCTGGTTGAAGTTGGTGATGGGCAGATAGGGGATCTTGTTCTGAATCCATCCCAGCAGCCTCTGCTTTGGCGTCTGCTTCTTGGCATCATCGTCCCCTTCATCCTCCCACACGGGCATGGAGATGGAATAATGCAGGATCAGTGTCCATACCAGGCCCAAGATGAGCTTCAGGTTCCCGTCCACAATGGCTTTGCTATCTGGGGAGAGAGGCACAGGCTTGGTCATTCTTCTAGGCTGCATGAGAGTGACTCACGCTCATCATGAGAAAGTAAATGATGTCCTCATCTCTCAGAGAACCACACTGAACTACCTAAGAGTGAAAGATGCAGTGCTGGAATTTGCATCAAAATGCTTGAGCACAGCAATCAGTAAATTCCAAAATGTTGTAAACTGGTGGCACTGGTACATGGGAATGCATTATACTATCATTTCCACTTTTGCGTATGTTTGAAATTTTTCAAAATAAAAACCTTTTTTAAATTTCAGTGTCCTGTATTCCCTTTCAGGGAAAGACCCTTTATCCCATCCTCCTGCAGGACAAACCCCGACTCATCACTGCATGGCCAGTTCTGATGGCTGGTGGTCCTTCACTTGCAAGAGACAAGGACCATTCACTCCTCAGCCCACCATGTCCCACTCATGACTGTGAGCACCTGCCGGGGAGAAAACGAACCTTCTTCATCTTGGAGCTCCCTCTCCTGTCCCATCCTCCCTGCCACCCACCACAAGCCACCTGAACGTTGGTGAAACACACCAAACTGAACTTAAAATGAAGCCCAACTACAACCACATGAAAAATATACTCACATGCTGATAAGGAGTAAATGGCATGCCACTCAAAACTGAAAGGATGGTTTGTTTTTTCTAATTAACCTGTTTATTGTTATGTCTTCTTACAAGAAAAGACCCTCTTAAAAGGCTGCACCCCAAACCACAGAAACCAAAGGTAATTTCATGGCTGCAGATTCAGTCATAATAAAATCTGATCATGTAAAACTGGATGAGTAAAGACTACCATGAACTGGTTAGTAACACCAATTAAAGTTGAACAATCCTTATTCAAAATGATGGTACCCCATGTTATTCTATGTAATAAATTATGCAAATAATAGCCCATAAACAGATCTGTCTACATTAACTCATGAGCCCAATGACAAATTAAAATGAAGGACCCCTTGTCCAAAAAGTATTGAGAATTTCAAGACAGCACCAGCAGTGCATGAATGCAAGCACGGAGCCCTGAACAGCTGTACATGAAGCCAGCCCTGCTTCTGAGATCCTGTGGTCAACAAAACAGCAATAATCTCATGGAACTGAGCAGGACTCTAGTATCCAAGGGATTCACCCACCAGACCATACATTTCTCCAGCAGGCAGTCCTCGGCCATGACTGAATTTTTTAGATCACATGTCCTATTATGAGGTTGTCTTTGAAGTGCTACCAACTGATCCTAAAAAAGTCCAGGTCAGACATTCTTTTCATGCCAGTTTTCTTTATTCAAACTGAAGGGAGAAAAGCAGGAATAGAGTGGAGGGACGTGTATGCTTACTGATGTTATGGTAACAGGGGTGTCCAGGTGGGGCCTGGCCTTGCACCAGACAGGAAGCGAACTGGCCAAAGTCTCATCCAGACACAGGCCTCAGTCTGCTAAGCTCAAACTTCCCTGAGCTGTGTGTTAAGTGTTTTTCAAATACAAACTTGAAGATTTCTTTCATAAAGCAAAACACAAAACCAGTTAGCTCTATCTTTACCCAGCTTATAACATGCTGGTCTAAAGGAATGAGACATGGATCTTTTTCAAAAAGATTTTGGGGGAAATATGACCCAGTAAAAGTCTGAGCCAAATTTATGAAAAATACAATGCCCAGAACTTCTGTTTCCAATGAATTCAAGGTGGGTGTCCAAACAGGAAAGCCCCCATTAAGGTCTCACTGGGATAAATGATACTTTCGTTCTGCTATTCTAAGAAGCTGGAGGGACGGCAATCCTCATTCCAAAAGTGACTCTGACAGGGAAAGGTTCAATGCTTCACCGAACTCTTGGAACAATAAAAAGATGGCGACTTGCCCAAAAGGCCTCCCCCATCCCCACCCACATGAAATAGGAGACTCCTGACACCCCCAAAATGCAATACTACACAGCATCACAGCACCGATGTCCAACCATCACAGCAGATCACAAAATTTCTGGACCTGAGTGTGCTCTGCGATGTTTATGTGCAGTGTAAACGCAGAGCGGGTCAGCCAGAAGCTGCTCTGCAGGAGAGTCAGCCAGAGCCTCTTTCAGGAATACAATAAGCCGACACCGTCACACCAACCCATCCTCCTAGAATCTGCTTAGATTGACAGTGGGTTGGAATCCGGCCACAAGTTCCTCCTCCTCCCCCAAATCACAACCAATCACAATCCCTGCGTAAGTAGTCCAGGCTCTGGACAACACTGACCTTCAAACCGCATCCACCTTCTGGAAGTACTTAAAATTATCCAGCATTGCTTAGAAGTGAGGGCAGAGGCTTTTTTTTTTTTAATAGCTAGAAAGTTAACTTGGGCTACTGCAAATTCTAGGATGGAATGTTTTCACGTCATTCCATCACATCAGTTCTTCAGGCTCTATTTAGCAAAATTCTGGAATGGGTGCATTTATGGGGGTGGAAACCAGCTATTTTTAGGCCATCTTCAGAAGCCTTTTGAAATATCGCTTTTGTGGACAAGTTCCCCCGAGGTAAGGGTGTGGTGATCTTTCACCTCTCTCTACTCATCTCAGGAGGGTCAGATCCACACAACCATCTGTGTACCTACTATGTGCACTGTGCCAACCTTCTCTCCTGGCTATTACCAGGGTGGTAGGGGTGGGAACCTAGGAGGATAAGCCCGAGGAGACTCCGTTCCACATTTCTGCTCTCCTGGGTAAGGACAGCAGGCCATGCTTACACAAGGGCCACAGTGCAGCTGGTTACTGGGTCAGAAACAGCCACACCACTTTGCAGGAATCAAAGAGAGGTTTCAGAAAACCTTCCAGCATAGGAGTTTCCAAAAACCTCCTTCTAGCATCCCTAGGGAACATCCGCCCGCTGTACTCTGCACCCAGTGTGGCCATCGGGGAACGGACTGCAGCAGGCTCCGTTCCTGCACACTTGTCTCTGTCACCCACTGAGGGGCAGTGTGGCAGGGCTGTCTCCAAGTACAGGTTCTGGAGCCAGCGGCTCAACTAGATACCTCACTTTGAACAATCTGTCCACCCTCTCTAAGCCTTATTTTTCCTCATCTACTAAATGGAAATGATCACGGTCAACACTTCACAGGGCTGCTGTAAGAATTAGGTGGGTTAGAGAATGCCTGGCACTCAGTAGGCACTTAATGTTACTCCCCCCGCTTGCTTCATCCACCTCACTTCTAAGTAACTGCTATGTGCCAAGAACAGAAGCAGTGTTGTGTGCAAGCAAAAAAAAACAAAAAAAACAAAAGAAAGTACCTCATGAATTAACAGGAGGGTGAAATGTTCAGTATGTCACTTCTCTGAGCCAAGCTATTCATAGGTCTTAAGACTTTGAAGTCCCTGCTCTCTGGTACCAAGAGGAGACTGAGCTACAACACTATACGTGTAAGGATATGTGAGCCCAGAACATGTAAGGTAGGTAGGTAGGTGCACAGGGGACACATCTGGGCTGGGCAGTGCAGGCGACCAACATGGCCTAAGATCACCAAAGAGGAACCAAGAGTTGCCCCAGGAACAGAACCACTGATAATTTATCAGACCTCCCTGAAATAGAATCTGGTCCAAAGAGCAGCCTACAAGGGCTGGGTCTGGCTCTTGCTTGACTTCCTGGCTTCCCGCTGCCCCCAAGTCCACTCTGACCATTGGCCCCAGGCTGCCTGGCCTGGAACTCTCTCCCCAACCCCTCTCTTGACCTGGCTAGTGCCTCTTCTCTCTCTAATTCCGCAAAACTAGAAGGGGTCCCCTGTTAAACGCCCCTCGCTGCCATGTGACCTCCTCTTTCAGGGCACCTACAATTGTGCTTAAATAATCACCTTTGTGGTGTCTGTCTCCTCTGCTCAGTGTCAGCTCCACAAAGGCAGGAACGAGTCCTTTTGCCCCCTGCGATCCCACAGCCCAGACCCTTGGCCGTAGCGGGGACCAGCTGCTACACACACAGCTCCCTACCCTCTCACCTCCAGTGCTGCCTGAGAGGCGGTGCTGCCTGCTGTAGAGTGGACGCAAAAAGCATACAAAATTCTCAATGGCTCCAGACTGTGGCCACCTCTGAACTCCTAGCAGACCACACAGCATGTGGCACACAGGGAAGACTGAGGACAGGTCCTGCAGGGTACAGGCTGTGCAGGTGTAGACTCAGTGCCACCACGCAAGCTGTTGGGCCCTGGCCAAGCAACCCACTTCCTATATGCCCCAGTTTCTTTATCTGTAAACTGGGGATAATGTTGGAACATGAGCGCAGGGCCACTCAGAAGGCTAAACATGATAACACATCTTCAGCAGTCAGACCTCCAGTAGGTTTTTATCAAATGCTAGAATTCTTACTGCCACAGATTTCAGCATGCTTCTGTCAAACTTGAGACAAAAGGACAAAGGAAGGAGAAAAAAGTGAAAATTTAGCTGTCATAAGCAGTAACCTGTAAGTCTGCACTGGGGTTTCCTATCAGCCTTGACTGCCTGGGTGAGCTGACAGCAGCATTATCTTGTGAAAGGTCACCCCAAGGTCACCCCACAGTGCAGAGCTCAGTCACCTGGGCCCAGAACCCACTGGCAGACCCAGTGCTCACTGACATCCCAGGTGGGCTTTTTTATTTTGAGATTTTATTGTTTTATTTTTAGAGAAAAGGGAAAGGAGGGAGAGAGGGAGAGAAACATCAATGTGTGGTTGCTTCTCAAGCGCCCCCTACTGGGGATCTCGCCCACAACCCAGGCACGTGCCCTGACTGGGAATTGGACCAGTGACCCTTTGGTTTGCAAGCTGGCACTCAACCCACTGAGCCATAACAGCCAGGGCCCACGTGGGCTTTGCAGTTTTTCCCCATCCTGGCTTCTTTTCCAGCCTGAAAAAAACATGGCCGAATTGTAGGCCTCAGTTGTCCCAACAAAAGAGTACCCTGAACTAATAATGGGCAGTTTACCACTTTCATTAGCTTCACAGTTAAAACCTGGCCCAGATGCCACTCCTTCCTGAGACCATGTTGAAGAGGTTCATCTCAGTCAGCTGCCTAGAACGGGGTCACATTTCTGGGGATGCAATAGTCCTTCTATCCATACGGCAAAAGAAGGACTGTGCACTTTGGCTCAGGTACCCAGAGGTCCCTGGGAACGATGATGGCCCAGCTGGCTTCTCCCGCTCCCCCTCTCCCCCATCAGTGCCCCTCTCTAGCACCCTGAACTAACAAAGGACAAGACCTACAACCAGGTGACTCACTCCTCTTGGCTAAGGACACTCAGATCCTTCCTCCCTTCCTCCTAGGCAAGTGGCTCCCTACTAGATTACCCTTCCCAGTTACCCCGCCTCCCTGCCTCCCTTGCAATTTGGTGGTGTGGTTGCCTCACCAATGAACAGTGTGCACCAGGAAGCATGCCTGTCACTGTGGGGCCCTGGGCAGTGGGTATGCCTCATCCAAACACTCTCCCCACTAATGCCAGCCAGGGCCCTGACATCACAGTCTCTTAGCTTTGACTTGCCCTAGGAGAGGGCAGGCAAGGTGATGGAAGGAACCTGGGTACCAGAATAGGGTGCCTCACCAACCTGAAGACTGAGAAAAACCACTGCTTCTTAAATCTCTTTGTCACAGAGTTTGTTCTGGGGCAAAGAGGATGTTCTGAGCCTTGAAGACCTGGAGTCACATGGGCCTATTTGTATGGGTAAGGCCAAATACAGGCCACAATAAAATAGGAGCGGATTGGAGCACTGGGGTCAATAGGATCTCCAATTCCTTCTCCTGATCATGAACTACTCAACAGTAACAAAGAACTATCTGGGTTAACAATTTTTATATATCACTATGTCAGGGCCAGTTAATAAAAAGTCCATTCAGAAGGCCTTATGATGTTAGTAATTTTCCAAGGGATGATACAGTAGACCAGAAGTAGCAAGTAATTTTGGCATATGAGGTTAAAACTCAGTGTGTTGAGAAGGATTCTGAGGCCTTATCTGGATTCAGCAGAAAAGACTGCCAAAATGGGTCACCAGTGCCTGCCATGGGCAAGGCACGGGCAGTGGAGACTGGGCAAGGAAGATCACTGTGCAGATTAGCCATGTCTAGCCTGGGCACGGCATGGGAGCAGGAGTCAGGATTTCTCTGCAACAGAACTCAGTCGCATTCCCAAACCCCTGACCTGAGATTTCCGCCATAGGCTCTTACACATTCTTTGTACATGCATAACCTCAGACTTCAAATTTCCTACTTTGCCAACTATTTCTTCTGTTCTCTCTCACTTGCTGCACAATTTCTGCCTGGAATAACTGGAACAAATTATTTCCTAAATAGTTTTATTTTGGTATAGAGTTTTTGGTGGACTTCAGCTCAAGGGTACTACGGAGGTATACTGCTTCATAATTTATCCCAAACACCCTATTTTCTGGTTAAGAGGCATCCTTTATTTAAAATTTGCATCATCACCCAGTGGACTTTCTTTGCAATGTCACTTTTGAAAAAATCATCACTTTTTAGAATTACTTTATATCTAGCAACAAAGCCACATTTGGACTAAAAAAAGTGGGCCTATTAAAGGGCCTAGTACTCAGTAAGCCTCTTCCTACTTAGTATTACTGGGAAAGCCTTGAAAAGTTAGAATAAGGATTCTAACCTTGTGAGAAAGGTAAAAGAAAAAAGGAAAAAAAGACACCCCCAGGTGGTCCGAGCAGTGCATTCTAAACTGGGTTTTTGACCTCAAAGCCACAGGCCCCTGCATTCATTCTGTTGCTACTACATCGTTGTCCTGGGCAACCAGCAGGACAAGGGCCCCACGGCCTGAGCATGGGGTGGAGCAGCCCAGAGTCCAGCCACCAGGTGACATGGGTAAACCCCAGCATGAGCTCACATGGGGGCGTCTGTCCCTAGCTCAGAGCTTCCAGCCATAGCTGCTCTGAGAACACGTCCAGCTGAAATAATAAACGCCGGCTCTGGAACGAGGTCCTTGTCACCTTTCGACTCCAGCTCAGTCTGTCACGTAGAAAGTCCACCTCACCTGAAACTGCTCACAGCCCACCCTGTGCACGCATGCGCAGCCCACCGGGAAGCCTCAGGGGGAAGAGGTGAGGGCAGGAGGAATCAGGTGGGAAAGATTCCTAAGCGCCTCCTCTCTGCACAACAGCAATCAAATCATGACATTAGTTCAGTCATCCTGACCTCCCCCTGTGGGCCCCGCCCTGTGCCACAGAGGCCTCACCTCTTGTAACCCTCATAGCAACCCTTTGATGTTGGCTTTTAAATTTAATCCCACTTTACAGATGAGAACAAAGGCCCACTGAGGCACCTGCCAAAAAATTTAAACCCAGTTCTCTCATTGCCAGAGCCCGGACTCAGACTCCCTACATCTCTGAATACACATTATGTCATATGGCTCCCTGAGGTGAGTGCAATGTGACTCTCATTCCACAGATGAGGAGACTGAATACCAGGAAAAAAAAACACCTCCAGGCACCATGGCCAGGAAGCAGTCATGCTTGGGAGGGGAGCCCAGGCGGAGCCTCTGAACTTCTACCTGCCCAGTCCCTCGCCCCATCCCTGAACTGCCACAGTTCTGGGAGGAAAATGCAGCAGGTGACAGCACAGAGCCCGGAAGATCCAAGCAGCCGTAGGGCTGGGTCGTTTCTAGTAGCAACTGCCCCACCCTGACTCTCTCGGCTTCCACGGACCCGAGAACCAGGGCTTCTAACCCTGTCCCTGCATCTGGGGGACATGCCATGCAGGAATAGGGGTTTCCAGAGGGGTTCTTTCCCACCCCCCCTTTTATAATTAAGACTGAAAGTTAAAAAATAATAAAGATGATGAATAGGATAGGCATTCACACTTTCACTGCAAACTTGTAAAAGGTGAGCCTTGTTACAGAATCAGATCAAGGTGACTTCCTTGGTTTGAAAGGGGAGAGACCAGTTTGCATTCCCTTTACCCCATACTCCTGCCTTATGTTATAACTCAGACACGCCTGTTACAGAAATGGCAGCCTGCCCAAAGACTGTGAAGTCATAAAAGGAGCAAAACTCTCAATTTAAAGTCTTGAAAAGGAACCGAGCTGAAGGAAATTCCAAATAATTTATAACTGCTGGCTCTCACCATTATCAACAGAAAGTAAATGAAGCTGGAGGAAAGGAAATTCTCAAAGGACAGATATGAGAGCATGATCCCCACTTTGCCCATATTGACACTTTTTGGACAGTTCCTCCCTGTAGCAGCTCAGAAAGCTCGAATCTGTACCCCCACATTGGGACCTCTACCCTGCAATTACAGGAGGAGACCTCCAGATGCACACACACCCAACGTAAGGGAGCTCTTGCAGCCCAGGCGCAGAGCTCCTCCCCGTGGGGGGATGCCCCGCTGATACCCACGTGTAAAGCGTATGGGCACGGGGGCAGACCTGAACCCACTCAAACAAAGGGGAGCCCACTTGCTGAAATTGTTATTGGTAGGCAAGTAACCCAGAGGTCAGGGACACCAAGTTAGTGAGTGATGAGGCAGTGTGAGTTCAGAGGCCCTGCCTGCTGGTCAGAGAAGCCAGCTTCCCCTCCCAGGCACCGCTGCCTACTGGGCCTGGGCCTGGGCTGGATCACTCCCTGCTGTACTCACCACCTCATCTGTGAGATCAGTCATGACTGGACTCACCTCACTGAACTGCTGTAAGGTAGGACAGCAGGTAGCATTCCACCTGATCGTGGTTCTCCTACAGCAGTGGGGACTGTCATGACTACCATCATAGCATGTAATACTATATGCACACACAAGTCTGGGGACTAACAGTGTCCCAATAACATTGTGAACGATGTAGACCGCTCAGAGCCGAACACCCCAGAACTCACCCTTCCAACACGGACAAGCATTCCATCTGCTGACAACCACAAGAACCAGCCCATCAGGGACACAGGATTAAAGCTAATAGAATCAAGATGTTCTTTGCTCAGTGGGCTGCTAAATGAACTGGCAGTCTGCTAAAATCTGCAGGCCACCCCAACTCCTCCAGCAGATTCCTGAGCAGTCTGCAGGGGCCCAGCCCGGCCACTGCTGACAGAAAATTAAATGCAAGGTCAATACATTCAATTTGAAACACAAAGTATTCAAGAAAGTTCCCTGACATGATTTCTTTTTCTCATGAGGGGAGGGAGAGGTCTGGGTACTAAAGTGATCTTTAACCAGGGAAGCAGTTCATTACTATAACGTAATGGTGAAGGTGGGGGGCACTGAAAACCACTTAAATGCCTTTGCGTGAACAAACGCTTACATAAACTTTACAGAATGTTCGGGGAAGACAATAACAGGCTGCTGTGAAAAGAATGAGAAAGATGTGTTTGTTTCAATAGGAACAGACAGGCTTCCGTGATATACTAAGGGAACAGGACAATTCTCAGAAAACTACAGATCACGGAACTCTGTTTTTGAAAAGGTATAACTGCATCCGCACAAAAGACCTGGGAGCCTGCACGCAGACTGTGCTCCCTGGCTCTCCGGGAAGGAGGCGTGGGGCGCCGGAGAAGGGTAGGTTTTCTTTTTTCATTACTTCATGCTCCCGTGTCGTTGGGCGTTTTTTTAACTTAAACTACATACATTACTTTTACAATAAATTTTGATACACGCCTCCGAAAAGAAACACGGTAATGTGTATGTTAAGGACCCTTCATTTGAACTAAATGGCTCATCAGGCTCTACAGGCCCAACGTGGGAAGACTGACAATTTTGATCAAATGCAACGTGTGTGGTAAGTTTGCATTTCAGTAAGGGGGTGGTTGGGAAAATTGCACAACAGGGCTCACATACACACAGACAACCTCTCAAAGACACGGAAACTGGTCACCAACACAGTGCACAGGGCAGAGGAGCAGGGGATGGGGAGGAATGGGAGGGAGCCAGCCAGTCTCCCGCCTTTTCACTCTGCATGTGATTTTTACCACATGTGATGCTACTCTCAACAAAGAAATACATGTTGGCTTTGCAGGTCTGCAAGGCTGTCCTGGAGCTCCCCTTTGTTCAGCTTTCACACAGTGACCATCCAAGTGCCTTCCCATTCCTCCGCCAGATGCAGCGTCCTGGACAAGCATTCTTCTGCGCAATTTCAAACCGCTTGCCAGCACAGTGGAAGATGTTGAAGATTACATTGCAAGAAGATGGAGTCATCTCATTTTAAGCATGTTTTTGAAGCCAACCGACCAAACAGGAAAAAATAAAAACCTTTCTGACCCCCTTCACCCCGCCCCCTTCCCTAGCACCCTGAGAGTGCTCTTCCTATGATATGAAGGCCCGGACTCTTGGTTATACAAGACAAATTCTCACAGCTGCTTTATAAGGTACCACTGTTAGCCCCATTTTTTTCCAGGTTAAAAAACAGATAAGCAGATAAACTAAGCCCTAAGTCACATAGCTCACAAGTGGTGAAGCTGGGACTGGAATTTAGGCCATCCAATTCCAGAACCTGCTGTTGAACATTCCGCCTGGAGGCCAGGACGAGGCTACGAAGGAAGAGGCCCATACATAGACATGATGGTATTACAAAGGCTTTCCAAACGGCCAAAGCCAATTCGGAAATAAATGCTGAGGCTTACATCATCCTCCTAAAAGATTTATCACCGTGCCCCTGAACCCCGTCCTACCATAAACAGCCATGACAGTAAGATAAATAGACAAGCACAAAGCAGGTCAGCTTTGCTGCTAAAATGGGAACATATTCTAACATTCCTAAGGCACACTGTCCAAGTGCAGGGCCAGAAAGTGACACTGGCTACGTATCTATCACCCAGACACAGCCGCAGCCGTGACCGCACAGACAGCCCCTCAAATGTCTTCATGGCCAGCTCTCCGTGCAAGGAGTCCTGTGTTTGAATCGGAAGCTGCTTGCTGGCTCAGCACGAACCCCGGCTCCAACCACACTTGGCTCTCAGGAGTGTGCTCTCAAACCTGGCCCTGTCTTCCTGTCACCTGGGCCACTGACTAGGATTTTCCCCCCTTAAATCAACTCACTTTTTCCTTTTTGCCTAAGACTAATTTTTTTCTACAAACACAGATGAGCATTCCATCTGCTAATGACCACAAAAGCTAGCCCATCAGGGACCCAGGATTAAAGCCGGAAAGCCGGAATTACATGTATTAAAAAGCAACTAGTGTATCAACTACACACACGTGTGTGTGTGTGTGTGTGTGTGTGTGTGTGTGAAAATATATGGCTGTTCCAATTTTAAAATGTAGGTCATATAACATCTCAAGTACCACATTTAGAAAAGACTTCACTAGATGTTAGCTGTTCTCCCAAAGTCTTGGAATTTCTGTGGTCACATAAGCTGGGGACATACGAAGTTGAACAATTTTAAACAGCTGCAGGACTTCTCAGAGCTTTGAAAATGCTCATGCACATTGACAGTGTCCAAGAGAACCCTAGGGTGCCTGCCACACAGCATTTCCCAACTTTATTCTGGACTAAGGCACTTGTTTTAATACTACCTCAAAGGACACTAATATTCTCCAGAAGATACTTTGGATAATTCGACCTTAAATCGCCCTTCTCCTAAATACTTCCTTAGGCTGGGGGATTACATTTTTTTAAAGAAAGCAGGCATGGGGGTGAGAGAGACAAGCCAAAGGCACAAAATGAGGATGGCAGAAGGAAATTACGGAGGCTTTCTCTAATCTACAGCTGTTTCAGTGGCAGTGATTAAGAAACTATAACCTTGCTACTGGAATCAACAGGTTCTGCAGATAAAGGACAATAAAAGCAGGCTCTCAAAACATCGTTCCTAATTAAGGGTGCTAAGGGAAGCACACCCCTTAACCACGTGTTTGTGAAATTCTGGTGACAACCAACTCACTTAAAGACCACACTAAGAAACCTCTTATTGTTCCAGTGCAAACTATAATTCTTAAAACACAAGCAATGATTTAGAGGAATCCAGATCAAAATCAGTCTCCTCCTTCCTGGGTTTGCTTTCGAGCTTCCAATGACAAAATCTTTATTCCAAGAGTACTACTGCCAAGTGGGAAGAGTCAGAGATGGAAACAGTAATTTGGACCAATTAAAGGGGAAATCGTCCAGATGTGGGTAACTGGAACATCAAATGATGTGAACAGGGGAAACTGCCAGAACCTTCACCCAGCTGACACTGAACTCTTAACTTCCTATGAGAGGTTGAGGGAGAACCTAGTAAAAGTTAATAAAAATGATTTTGATGATAACACAAACACATCCAATCAGCATTCCTAGTGCTCCTTAAGGACAGAATACTCAGAGACACAGCAATAACAGCAATGGACCGCACAGTCTGAGCACTGAGGAAACCCACTCTCTAAACTGCCGTGTAGTCAGTCCTGGATCCAAATCTGAGATTTGGTCACCTGCCCTGTGGGTGTCCTAGGGCTCGGGCCAGGCTCTGTCTTCAGCATCATTGTAATCCTAGTACCTACTGTGATGATGCCTGTCACACAGTTGAAAAAAGGGGGGTGAGGAGAGTGACTGCCATCTATTACTCAACCACCCACCATCAATAACCAACCATCAACAGTGAACCCGCCAACCTCACCAGACGACCACTAATCAATAAACTCACCAAATAAGCACCCACCGCTCAACTATCAAACCCAATTGGACTGGTCCTTGACCACACTCTCCCCGCAAAATACACTCGGATACCTATGAATGTCGGGCCCTCTTTACTGTGCACACCATCTGAGCCCACACGTCAAAACTCCTCCCAAGTCTTCCCTCAGGACACAGCAGGGCCACCCCACACCCCCAGGCAAGGCTCCTCCTCAGGGCAGAAAACAATCTGAAAGCTGGTTGGGGCCCGTTTTGAGAGGGCAGATGTAGCCAGGTTACAGTCTCTTAATCACTGCCACTGAAACAGCTGTAGATTAGACAAAGCCTCCGTAATTTCCTTCTGCCATCCTCATTTTGTGCCTTTGGCTTGTCTCTCTCACCCCCACGCCTGCTTTCTTCTAAAAATGTAATCCCCCAGCCTAGGGAAGTATTTAGGAGAAGGGTGATTTAAGGTCGAATTATCCAAAGTATCTTCTGGAGAATATTAGTGTCCTTTGAAGTAGCATTAAAACAAGTGCCTGAGGGCAGATGAGAGGACCGGTCCCAAGACATAAGAAAACAGAAACTGAAGTTAATAGATGCTTTATTAAATGTTTGAATTTAAAATTTTATCTTTTCCACTAATCACTAAGTTTAGTATTCCCAAAAACTATATTACTTTGAAAATGAGTCACAGGTTAGTTTTTTTCACATCAAGAATTCCCAAGTGTGCATTATGCCTGCCGGCAAATCAATCACTTACAAAATAATCATGACCAAATAATAAGACCAAGCACAAATACAAATAAAAGCAAAACTATTTTTTTTAAAAAAACCTTTCAAATTATTTTATAGCAACACATACAAACACACACCTTTTTTTTTTTTTTTGTAAGTGTAAGAGATGGGTGTGTTTTATTGTATTTGATATGAAAGGTTCAGGACCTAAGGTCCTGAAACGCCCCAGCATTCTGGACACAGTCCAGACTCAGCAGGGTCACGATGCCCCTCACAGCTGATCTCTGCCCGTCTCCCCACCCTGCCCCCCCTTCCCTCCCTGCCGCTGTGCTTCTGCTCCTGGTAGAAAATCCAAGTGTATGAGCCTCCGGGTCTCTGCACAAGCTGCTCCCTCTACTTAGAACGCCCTCCTCTCCTCCGCCTTTCACTCTCTGGCTCTTCTTTAGCCATCTTCCAAGATTCAACCTCTTCCTTTCCCCTTTGGCATCATGCTCTATAACTGTAAAGAATGCCTGACAAAGTAGATAGAGTGGAACTTTCCACAAGATCAACTATGAAGCTAAATGTCCAGGACATTTAGCAACACAAGCCACCATCTTCAATTGCTGCACATTTTCCTATGACTGATGGTCTAGTCAGGGGCTCTGGCAAAGGAAGGTATATGTGTGTGTGGAGTGGGGGGCATCTATGAACTTGAATAAGAAAAAAAGTTAAAAGCTTTTTTTTAAGAAAATAAAAATGGGACATTTACTCATAACTAAAAAAAAAAATAGACAAACAAGCAAACCACTCAGCGATAGGGTAAGAGATTGAATGTGAGCTGTCAGCTCCGCCCCAGCACTACTCCTCCACGGCTGCACAGTCCGTGGGATCTCAGGAGCGAAGACCTGGACAGCAGAGGACCCATCAGCGATGCCTCGGGCCTGTGCTCTGCTGTGTCTTTAGCCATCCCTCTCTCTCTCATCTTTGGGTGCATCCTGAACAAAACATCCGTCCATGCTGATCGGCTGTCCCACGGAATCCTGGCCATTGACTGAGTCCCTCCATAGCAGCCTGGGCCTCCTTGTACGTTTCATACTCAGCTAGAGTGTACCCCTTCAGGTACTGTATGCCTATCCAGGGTGAGGGGAATGTTTTTTATTCACCCATACTCTGCAAATTTGTCATGAATGACTCCTTGGGTGGCTTCCTCATGGACTGCAATGAGAAAGATAATCTAACATCAACGGCGTTGTGGTCCAGGTTCACCTCCATGCTGCTCCACACTGCCACAATCCTCACAGATCTGCCCGTAAGACCCACCGGAGCCAAAGCCGTGGCCCTTCCATGTCTTCACTTGTCCTTCAGTTTGTGGATGCTCTGGTCTCCATTCCCATCCATGGTGAAATCTAGCACATCTGCCACCTTGCCTTGGTTGTGAAAAATGTTAAATCTTTGTTTCTAGTAACCCCTAACTAAAATGTAGCATATCTTTCCATTATGAAGGTAGACCATAAAACACAGGTGTATTATTTGAGATTTTTGTCACCAAAGAAATCAGATTATTTTCCGACCACATTATAGTGTTGGCCACACATCACTATATCAAAATTATGACAGTATTAGACTTGCTACTGGATCTTATCACTAAACATTTAAATTAATACCAATGTGCATTTACTACTATATCTCAAAAATGTATTCCTGAAAATTGTATTTCAATACAACAGCCCACATATTATTTGGACCTCTGTTTAAGATGATAGAAAGAGGGAGACTCATCCTGATGTGGGCAGCTGAAGTGTGAAGTTATGTGAAGAGGGCAAATCTGTTTCACAAGAAAAGCATGCAGTGTTCAGAGAGCCAAGGGGTCCAAAACACACTAAGTGAAGAACTCTGGCTCCAATTCATAATTTTTAGAATCAAGGAGTGTAAAGACTTCAGTGATGGGCTGGTTTTGTTACATGGACCACGGATTAGTGGGACTGTCCCTGATGGGTCAAGCCTCAGTCACCTTTCGTGGGATCCTGGGAGGTCACTGCAAATGGATGACCACCCCCCGCCCACTGGGCTCACCTATCACCTCCAAGTTATCCTCTCAGGTCCCAAATGTGATCGTTGCTATTACTTCTAGCTTGCACACCTTCTATTGTTCCCTTTGGTCTATAGAGAAGGGGTTGGCAAAGTTTTTCTGTAAAGGGCCAGAGAGTAAATATTTCGGCCTTTGTGGGCCATACAGCCTTTGTAGCAGCGGTTCAAATATACCATCATACTGAGAAAGTGGCCAGAGATACTATGCAAATGAATGGGTGTGGCCTGTGTGCCAATAAAGCTTTACTTACGAGAAAACAAAGCCGGACAGGGCCCGTAGGCCGTAGTCTGCACAGCATCATCACTGTCTAACAGCACCACCGTTCAACAGGCCTTTCCGTGGTGACTGCACTGTTTGTATGCACGCTGTCCAGAACAGTGGCCACAAGCAACATGGTGACTGAGTGCTCCAAATGTGGCCAGTGTGACTGGGGTGCTGAATTATAAACTTTATTTAATTTTAATTAATTTAAACTTACCTAACCACATGTGGCTAGTGGACAGCACAGTCAAATTGAAGCTCTTTGACACCCCCCTTTGAAGCTCTCCACACCCGTCAACAGTCAACAGCACAGTGGATGATCCCAACCTCACCAAGGGCCAGTCAGTGGGTGGTCCCGGGCACTGTCGCATTCCTGCACTTCCCACTCTGGGCCCTTTTCTGCCCTGGCAGTTCTGCGGCCCAGAACATCCTGTGTCTCCTGAATCCATCCCTTTATACAGCACTGTTCACCCACCCCACCTTTGCTACCGCCTTCCCTGACACCCCAGTGAAATGTGCTGCTCGGAATTCATGCCTCTCTGGGCGGCGGTATCATGACCCTCATCCTATAAAACGTGCCACGGCAGCTAGTGTACGCGTTCTGTCGGCTTTCCTTCACTCTAAGACTTTTAAAGATAAGGCTACACCCCTACCACAGGGTTTTTAAAATTAACGAGAATGCGCTAAATGTGTAAAATGAACACTAATTATAGCTGAGTACCTAATACAAGCTATCTAAAACTTTTTTTTAATGGCTAGAGACTAGATTACAGTAGAAAGTCTAAAGTCCAGATGGATTTCAGATCTACAGCACAAAGGGAGATTCAGCCATTTGGGTTAACATCCCATCCCACCAGCATAAGAGCTCACCTGCCCGAAGCATTGGTAAAATCCTCATTTGTAAAATCAGCTGAAAATGCCTACACCTGGCAGGAATGGCGAGCACTCAGCACAGTGCCAAGAGATATAAATGGCAGCTTCCTGGTGGCTACGAATGCCCCGTGAACACAGGGGGTAGAGGGGGCATATCCACTAGACTTGGCCGGGGCGGAAGTGCAGAAACACCATGGTGGCCATGGGATTCCAGCACCAGCCTTTCCTATAGTCTCGTTCAGGACCAGTGGGCATGACCTTGACACAACAGCTGTGCTCCCTGTTTTCTGACAGCACTAGCACTTGAAGTCACTTGGTCAGTGCACACGGAAGGCATCCACCAGCCCCAGAGCCAGGAAGCTATGGGCTGCTGCTCTGCCTGCTCAGATGACAAAGCGCCACCCCCGTAAATGTCAAGGCTGCTGCACACAAAACAGTCACTAAACTGCAGTTTCTCTGGCTACTGGGAATTCTCTGAACAGATAAGAAAATCTGGCCATTTGTTATCCCAGTTTTCTGACCGAGGCACTGTTACAACCCCTTTTACTCAGCTGTCCTACTCACCAGGCTGGGTGCCCAGTGACTGAGCCATTGTTAGCAATCAAACCGGCCCTCAGAGGGAGGGCGGGAGGGAGACACACGGCAGAGGAGGGAGCTCAAGAGTGGGCTGGGGCCATTTTAAACCTAATTCGGTTTAAAGGATGGCTTTGAACCGTGGCCGCCCTGCTGGAAGTTCTTAACTGAAGGAATCCCAGTCATGTCATAAGTTGCTGCTGATATATACAAGGGGGGACCACAAAATACCTGAATATATTTATTAAAAATTGTGTATTTATGCTTACATATTGAAACTTCAATCACCTTCAAAGCACTCTCCATTTGATGCAACACACCCATCAAGACTTTTTTCTCACTGCTCAAAACAGTTTTTGAACTTGTTGATTTTGATGCCTTTTAGTGCTTCTGTCATCTCATTTCACCTCTTCCACATCGGTAAAACATTTCCCTTTGAGGGCTTTTTTAATTTGGGGAAACAAAAAGAGTCACTCGGGGCTACATGGGGTGAATTGGGGGGGTGGAGCAGAGTGATCCTGCCGTTTTGGGTCACAAACTGCTGAACGCTCAGGGCAGTGTGGCCAGTTGCACTCATAAATCACCCATCATGAAATGGGCAAATGTGCTGAGTTTTGAAAAACAATCACTGAAGCTGAACGCAGCCTCTCACAACAACGCCAGCTGGCACACTGATACAGATGGGTTCCTAGAACACTCCCCTAGTGGAGAGGCCTGTACTACAAGGGCCCCACCCTCCAGAAGATAATTCTGGCTTTTCAGGGGTTAACCCTCATATAGGAAGTGTTTTTTCCTAGTCATCATCCATTTTTCCTAACTATAAAATACCCTACTGCAATCAATTCTGATTATACTCGAAGTGTTGGTAAAATAATGTGAGTCTCTCCCCATGACCCCATCCATACAGGTCAGGGTTGGTCTGCTGTTAATGCCGACCACCTTGGACCTGCCTCAGGCTTCGCTTGTCCAGCATTTTTCTCAAGCCTCAACACTTCTTCTGTGGCTCACAGAAATCACTCGAGTCTCAACCCTGGCTACATGCTGGAACCACCTGGAAAGGTGGTTTTTTTTTAACTTAAAAAAAAAAGAAGAAAAAGAAGCAGCACTGCCTCTTCCCAAAAGAAAACAAAAATGAGTGTTCCCTGGGGGTCAGGCCACGGGGTCAGCAATTTTTAAAGCTTCCCATGCAGCCAGGGTTCGGAACCATTGTTGGAAACCCGACCTCACATGAATGTGATCACACCAAAATCCTCACCCAAGAGGACAACCCTCTCTTCAACTGCAAATGGGCCTCAGGCAAAAACCCCAAGAGAGGTAAACGAGGGAAGAGAAAAGCAAGTGTACCGGGAACTCACCGCGCCCAAGGCTATTCGGTCAAGCCTCCTCTCTCACAGACACAGATGCAATAGGCCACTTTTCTCAAAAGAATGAAACCACATTCTAAGAAAAAGATGCTGCTGCTATTCCCCTGGAATAAATACGCTGCAGTGGTGAGCAGAGGGCCAGAAGGGTCCTCCCGAGAACTGTGCTTCAGTTTTTCTTTTTTTAAAGAACACCCATTTATAATAAAATCTTACACAGAGGGTTAGAAGCTGCTGTAGACGAGAGAGAAAAGTCATTCATTGGAGAAGCCTTGCCCACAGCGGGCCCATTGCACAGAGGGGTCAGACAGAGGAACGGTCAGGCATACTCGAAAGCAAAGGTGAGCCCTGGCCAGTGCGGCTCAGCTGGCTAGAGTGTCGTCCCGTAAACTGAAAGGTCCTGGGTTCAATAATCTGCAATGGGCCTGGGTTGCAGATTTCGTACTGGTTGGGGCATGTGTGAGAAGCAACCAATCCAAGTTTCTCTCACATCGATGTTTTTCTCCCTCTCTCTCTCTCCCTTCCCCTGGAAGCATGTCCTCAGGTGAAGATTATATATATTTAAAGCAGACATGTGATTAGGCCCAACTCTCTGGAAGACTTCCTCCAAGTGCCCAGCTGATATCAGCCACTCACAGAGTAACAACTCATATATCCAAACACCCTGAATGCAGTATTTCGTGAGCAACAGGCCCAAATATTATCCCATTTTACAGATGCCAAAACAGAGGCTTCAAGAGGCCAAGCTATTTGCCCAGGGCCCATGTACAGGTGAGTGGTGGGGCCCCAGGGGGATGATGTGGAAGAAAAATGGGCTAAGGAGAATCTGTTTTAGCCTCCCCATTACGTGAGCCAACCTGAAGGCTCTGGGTCAATGCTTCCAAATTCTAATTAGACAAGAAAGCCAAGTGAGCTGGAGGTCAGGCCTTCTGTAGCCAAGCTCTGAGCCCCTCACCTGCTCACCAGGGAGTTTTTACACCTGGTAAAGTGTGCAGGCCATTAGCACTTCAGCCAGGCCAAAGTAACTTGGGTAACTGCTTAAATGGGACCTCCATCAGGCCAGAGAAACCTGAGTACAAAACCCAGCCCAGGACCAGAAACCCCAGCCCTGGACCCACGTTTTTCCACAATGTTTTATGGGAGATTTCAGATAAAGTGAAATGGCTACAGTTACCACACTCAACACTTGAGTAAAGTCAGGACCCCTTCTAGTCTGTGACAGCCCACTCATGCACAACAAATTACCCTTTAAAAATAAAATTTAAAAAATTGTAAAGCTCCGTCTATTTCTTCCAACTCACAAGGCAGAGAGGGTTTAGTCAGTGTCCAAATCCAGAGGACTTTCCCTCCCTCTGCACAAGGGGCCTCCCACAGCACAGGGCCAGGCCAGGCGGATGGTGGGGGCCCAGCAGGTACCAAATATGCATTTCTAGAACTACTCTGAACAGCCTAATGAACAATTTCCACATCAGCCCCCCTTCCTCCCCAATTTAAGGGCCCCACTCAGAGCTGCAAAACAGTCCTGACACCCCCTTTGCAGCTCCTGAAGTGTCCATGGAGAACGAGCCAATTTTTCCAAGGCACTGGGCCAACAGTGTGATCACATGCTGCACCAGAAGCTTCTGATTGTTCGTCAGAACGCGGAGACCTGGCTGCGGGTTGCATGCAGGCGGGAGGCTCCGTCAGGCTTCCTGTTGTAATAAATTCCTCCACACCCCACCTGTGAAACTCCATTTCCATTTATTACCAAAACTGGAGCCCTGGCTTTCTAGCTTTTTCCTGAGGCCTGGAAGCTGGCTTTTCCAGCTAATGACATCACTGACAGGCTTCTGACAATGGCTCCAGAGAGGTTTAACTTTTCACTAATACCTAGCAAGAGCACATTCCACAGGGGTGAGGTCGTGTTTAGCTAATTCCTAATCTGACCATTCCCCAGCACCCAAAGCTGCAGCGTGCTGAGATGCCACGGCAGCTCTCCCAGGACACTCACAGACAGAGCTTCCGCTAACGCCGCTCCCAGCAAACATGAACACCCGGGCCCCGCTGAGCAGGCAGCGGGACTGAGAGCCGCCAGATTTTGCAAATAAAATACAGACCACCCAATTAAATATGAATTTAGATAAACAGTAAGTATTTAGTGTAAATATGTCTCACTCAGTGACTTGTAACATGAGAGAACTGTCTGCCGTATTTGGAACATACTTACACTAAAAAGTTAAATTTGAATTTCAGATAACCAGCAAGTAATGTTTTAGTGTGAGTGTGTGCAAATGGCAAACACCACCTGAACCAAGAGATAGCACTTCGCATCCCTGACAGCTGGACAAATTGTCGGATGTGCCTTCCCTCTTGGAGTGTGTGATGCAGTTGGAAGCACTCCTGACCTTTGGAAGTGAACTTGCCAAAAATGTTTAACTCGAGTTTAATCACAAGCAAAGAGGCAAATCCATTACAGCGCAGGGAACACTCCACGCCCCGCGACTCCACGTGTCGTGCGCAGGCAGCGAGCACCGGCATTCTCTGCAGTTCCGGCAGAAGCACATTCTCAGGCCCACGAACGTGCACTTCACCAAAACCATTAAGAAATGGAGACTGTACAGGGAGGTTATTTTGGAGTGTCTACACTATTCCTTCATGCTATCTGTAGGGTTAAAAGTTTCCAGTGAATTTCAGGGGGGGAAAAATACATTATTGCTAAAATTACACTTTAAATAAGTCAAGCATTGGGCCCTGGCGGGGGGGGGGGGGGGGCTCAGTTGGTTGGAGCGTCATCCTGTAACCAAAAGGCTGTGGGTTCAGTCCCCAGTTAAGGAACATACCCAGGCTGTGGATTTGATCCCTAGTCAGGGCATTACAGGAGGCAACCAATCCATGTTTCTCTCTCATCAATGTTTCTCTGTTTCTCTCCCTCCCTCCTCCTGTCTTTTTCTCCCTCCCCGCTCTTCTCTCTCTCTAAAATCGATAAACATATTCTCAAGTGAGGATTAAAAAAATGATACATAAGTCAAACATAAGAAAATAAATATAATAAAAATTTTCATTACAACTCTGGTTCTTGAGTGTTTGTGTTAATTAACATGTATTAATTTTCTTGGCAATACAAGAAAGAACACACTTTCTTCCAAGAAACCAACTTTTCTCCCAGGTGTGAAAACATTTAAGAAAAGTAGCAGCTACTCAGGTTCAGGGAGGCTGAGAAAATCCCCCATTTTATCTCCACATGTAGAGACTGGCTTTCCAGGAAAACGCCTACCAGGCGAAGGAAAAATCTGAAAACTTCCCAGCTCTGTTTTCAAAGTCATGCCCTATACATTCCCTTATTTGGCCATAAAAAGGAATGAAGTATGTATACGACGTGGATGAACCTTGAAAACATTCTGCTAAGTGAAAAAAGTCAGTCGCAACAGACCACATGTTGCCTAATTCTACCACATGAATGTCCAGAAGCAGCAAATCCACAGAGACAGGAACATGTTGCTGGTTGCCAGGGGTGGGGGTGGGGGTGGGGGGTGTGACTGCTAACCGGGCACCAGGGTTTCTCTGGGGGGATAAAAATGTTCTAAAATGACATCGCAGTGATATCTGTACACTCTGTGAACATACTAAAAAGTGAACAACTTAAAGATGTGAATTTTACAGCGTGTGAATTATATCTCAGTAAAGCTGGGCTTGTATTATTTTTTGTGTTTTAAAAAAAATTCTATATATTCCTCTAGGCTATGAGGTCTGCCTTATTCTTCCTAGCAGAAGGCAGTTGCAGGCAGGATTACAACAAGCCAAATCCCCAGACCCGAAGCCAGAGGCCTGGGTTCCGGCCCAGCCTCCACCGCTCCCTGTGTGACCCTGAGCACGTCCTGCCCCTCCCTCAGATTTTATCTTCCAGCCTGTAAACTCAGGGCTGGACCAGGAAGTATTTCCAATTTCTCCACGACATTCTCTGAGGACCAACTACGAGTCTTTTACCACTGTTTTAAAACAGCAAAGTTATCGAACTTCCCTTAACTTCATGATAAAACTTCATTTGGTTCACCGAAGGTCCAGTTTCAAGTTTACAAAATTTTATGATCCTTTAGTGGTCTTGGGCTTTGATAACATGGCACCTGTCCTCATCCTTAGCATTCTGATTCAATTCAAAAGACATAAAGGTGGGGAAGGAAGGTCATTTTCAACACTGAGCAAGGATTTTAAGAGACATTATCTCCAACACACTTTCAGGATTCCCTTTGAGCAAGCAGAATCATGAGCCCCCACTCCAACCCCAGTGAGAATGCCAGAGGAGAGGCCAGCCAATGACCCACAGGCCTGGTAATTAATTAGGGTTTTCCACACCTAGTAAAGCTCAGGATGGCAAAAGGACACATCCCTCTCACCCAGCCTCATCTCTACAAACTTATTTGTCATCTTTTGGGCAGCAGAAGCCAGACATTGCAGCCACAGTGGACAAAACTCTCTGCAAAGCCAAAGGCAACATGCTGGAAGTAATCAGTGCTGATTAGTGTTTGGGGAAATCCTTGGCCTAAGTGCACTCTTTGACTTGGTTTTTCCAGCAGAAGCCATGCAGACTTGGGCCTGAAAGAAGGAAATTCCCATTCATAGCTCTAGGACAGTGCCATCTACTCTATAGGAAGAAGCAGAGAGGAGTGCTCAGACGGTCCCAAAGTGCTAATCCTGGGCCTGACTTCCAGGAAGCAGGAATCCACGTAGCTGGGCACTTTTAATGTTGGGAACTTTACGCAACATTTTCCTAGCTTGGGAGAGAGGCCCTAGGTACTATTTATATCAACAGCTACGTCCAAGCTGTTGACAATAAGTAAGATAAGGAGAAACGCCCGTTTGTCCCTTCTGGACCACCAGCCTACATCACCTCCCCAAGAATAAGCTCCACCCCCAGATATGTCTGTAAGGGCCCAGGCCCAGCCTCCACAGCTGAATGGATTGGGGTGGAACCTCCAAAGGGAGATGAATCACTTTCTCCTTTGAGGTCCTAGCATATGGCTGGATTGAGTAAACTGTAAACGGCCAGGAGCCATGCGGCAGCCACGCTGTGTGCGGTACTAGAGCAGCCAATCTGTGTACAGAGAGAGGGGAACAAGATACACACACCAGGGAAACCAGAGGCCATACACTTGGCTTTCTGCTTCCTGGTCCCGTCTTCCTGAGGCCCCTGTAGGATTGCCCTAGGTCTGAGAACCCACGATAAGGATCGCTGGTTAGGTTCTTTATACGGATAATTGTTTCCGATGGCCACCTAGTACAGTGGGGGAGGGGTGCTTGAGACAGGCCACCCTAAGCAGTGGTTGGCTGAGAGCTAGGTACATGATTCGAAGGGGCATAATCAGGGAATCCTGAACTTTGTATGGGAACGGCTGGAAAGAGTTTTGTGCTTGTCACTTTCACTCGATCTTTCTCTTCCCGCTGGGCTTGCTCAGGGCGGCCTACAGGGCCATAGAGGCAGCAGCCTTCCTGCCACCATGTAAAGCCCAAGGGGACACAGTAGAGATGAAGAGAAAGATCAAACTCTGATGACCCATTTGAGCCTTGGGACCCAACCACACTTGAGGGTAGCCCTACTATGGGACTCCTCAGCTACTGGGCAAGCAGTCCCCTTCTTTTGTCTTTAAGTAGTTTCAAATAGGTTTCTACCACTTGCCACTAAAGAAAAAATCTTAATAAAACCATCCTAACAACAATTTTTTCATTTAATTTATAGCTCAACTAAGTTCCTCTGACCTGTACTTAAAAGAACGGTACCTGATAAATTACCAATATGTTTTATCTATTCTATATAGTTAGAGTTTAAGACATATTTTTCTCAAAATTACCCAACATTGCACCCAACCCCAGTTCCTACCCAACCCCATCAGGAGAATTGAAGAGAAGTTTGATGACCTTGGACAAGAACAGGACATGGTCCTGTCCTCAGCTCCCTGAGATTAATTCCCTCATAGCACTATGCTATGGCTATAAACATTCTCAGCACAAAACAGCCAACTGGGTAAGATCTGAGAACTGCTTTGTGCCCTGAGATGAACGGGGATAAATCTAGAGACAATGAAGCTCCTGAAAGGTGCACAAACAACAACAAAAACTAATCAAACGGAGCTAAAGCAAATCTGAGGTTTACCCATTGTGAATGAGGAGGCCAAGTTCATTACAGCTGGTTTCCAGGACAATTTGGAAAACCAGACTGGTATGAATCAAGAATTGTTGGGGATTTTAGGAGATTTTTCAACCCAGGTTGCAGAAAACCCACACAAACCAAACACAGGCGGCTTTGCCAAGAATGCAAAATTGGCCTGCACCTAAGACAGTCCCTTGAAGGGCAAGGGGAAGAATGGGGTCAATTGGGAAACTGAAGAAATGAAATGCTTTGCCAAACTGGCCACAGAAAGAATCTCAAGAATGCTAAAATCTAACCCCTTTAATGAGTCTCAGAACTCTAAAAATGCAAGCCGTGAAGACATTCAGGGCAACCCAGCTGGGTGAGCCCCATACAGGGGCTGCTTAAACAGCTAAATTGTCAGCTGGGACCACCCAGCCAGCCTCAGTCAATACAGGCTGCAAGCTCTTAGGGGAATCCACAACGACAATCCAACAAGGATCGGTGAGGTAGGTTTGAAAAGCACAGACCAGATGACCCTGTACAATCACACAACTGCTTTAATCTCAACTTGCTAAATCAAGGGTCTGCAGATTCCAAGGCTGTAGTTAAAGCTGTTTAGCTCGAGGCACATATTTAAGGCAGGTATGTCTGTTTTCAAGTGGCCTAAGATACCAAAGCAATGGGGGTGGATAAGTTACCTATTACTTGGAACCTAAGGAATGAAGAGGTTGGCTTAGAGCTCAGGGCCTGTCCCACAGGTGGTGTGAGTTGTGGGAGAGGGTTGTTCAAGAATAGCAAGGAGGCCCTGACTGGTGTGGCTCAGTGGGTTGGACATTATCCTACATGCCAAAAAATCATGGGTTCAATTCCTAATCAGGGCACATGCCTGGGTTGGGAGAAGCAACCAATCCATGTTTCTCTCCCTCTCTTTCTCCCTCTTTTTGCCTCTCTAAAAATAAATAAAATGAAAGAGAAAGAGAAAGAGAAAGAGGAAGAGGAAGAGGAAGAGGAAGAGGAAGAGGAAGAGGAAGAGGAAGGAAGGAAGGAAGAAAGAAAGAAAGAAAGAAAGAAAGAAAGAAAGAAAGAAAGAAAGAGAAGACAGAAAGACATGAACCCTCCCACCCAGCCCACCCCAACCCCGAGACCTGCCACATCCTAGCCCAATTACTACCCTCTGGCTCAGAGACTAACCCAGCAATCCAGGGACACTCTGCTGCCTCAGAGAGATGTACACACCTGACAACTCATCTTTGGAAATCCCTGCTAACATGCCTTATTGTTTTATAAATGAGAATAATCCTATGGCTTTTCTTCATTGTAATATAAGTAAAATGATTCTAAATCAAATTAAATCCTCTGTTACCACACAGAGCTCTGGTCTCCAGAGTTCCTCCAGACCTGGCGCTGGGCTCAGCCACTGGCTTACACACTGGGTGACCTTAAATGGAACCATGGTTTTCTCATCTGTAAAATGGGGATTAACAACATTCTTCAGACTTCCAGTGAGGATTAACTGAGATGAGGCATAAAAAACTGCCTGGTACATGGTAGGAGCCCAATCACTATGTATGGTTAGCACTCAAATAATGTTCTAATTAAGTTTCTATAATGATCAAACTGAAATAAAACAAGGCCCTGGCTGGTGCAGCTCAGTGGATTATGTGCTGACCTGTGAACCAAAGGGTCGCCGGTTAGATTCCCGGTCAGGGTACATGTCTGGGTTGTAGGCCAGGTCCCCAGTAGGGGGCAGGTGAGAGGCAACCACACATTGATGTTTCTCTCCCTCTCTTTCTCTCTTTTACCCTCTCTATAAATGAACAAATAAATAAATAAAATCTTTAAAAAAAAAAAGAACAAGTATGTGTCAATTTTGTGATCTTAAAAAAAGAAATAAAGATTTAGGGCAAAATTTAGAGAGAAAAAATAAGATATACATAGTTCTCATATATGAACGGGATGGACGGGGACTATGTTTTAAAGGAACCACGTCCTTAGATCTAACCCCACCACACACACAATCAGGTCTGGCAGGCACAGACTAGGAGGCTGTCCACCTGCCTTAACAAGAAGGCCAATGGCTCCATGAGTAGGACGTAAAACTGCCACCAGGTTGCAGGCCAGAAGCCAGCTCCACAGGGTAGAACGTAACTTTTTACTCACTCTCCCCTGTAGTTTCAGTGGCTGTCCTATTTGCTTTTGCTCCCTGGGTCAAAGTGTACTATTATTCACCAAACACTAATCCTGCAGGAGAGCTAAACAAGTCAGACGCTTCAGCACAGCACTGGGGGCTTTCCTACCCCGGCACCCAAGGAGCTGGCTTGCTTCTACACGGTTCCTCACAATGTGAGATTTCACCTCCTTGTGGGAGCAGGTATTGCTGTTGAACAGCTGAGGCCAAAACCTGAGACTTTCTACCCACAAAAACAAACAAACAAAAAAAACAAAAACAGGGTACTATTCTAGGCAAAAAGTAGAATACAGTTACTGGCATCCTTCCAAGAGCAAATCAGAGTATTTCTGAATCCTTAGCAAGGAAAAGAACACTCAATAAGTTTCCATTTTCAGAGCCCAAGAAGGCTAGTTCTGTTCGGTCTAGGCACTGTGGTTTTTGTCACTCAGCAGCTTGAATTACAGAAGAAATGAAGTCTGGTAGGAAGTGCACTAGCTGGGAAAACAAGATGTGGGAGGTAACCTAGTTTCAACCCAGTCGGACTAGCCCCAGGTTAATTGTTAACCTCTGGGCAAGAGTTTTCCCACCTAGGAAATGGGGTGTCTACAGCATGGGCCCTCCCCTACATGGCAAAGAACAAAGACCCAAGAGACCATTTTTCATGAGAATTTGCTCAAGGGTGGAATCAGTTTTCTATATGATTTTTTTATCTATCAAACCCTAATGCAGCAAAGCACAGAAATGAGTTCTACCAACCAAAGCCACGCATGTCTGCTTGTCAACTCCATGGTTGTGACAATCCTTATACAACTCTAACTTCCAGTAGTCAGCAAAGGCACTTACATGGGCTGCTGCTATTAGCACAAATTAGTCAACAACATCTGAGTTTTTCCCAGGTGCTAGGTCCTGCTGAGAGCGCAGCTGTGCCCAGGAAGGGGCAGAACAGACAAAGCAGATGACCGCGGGACTGGAACTGAGGTGATTCACAAAGCACCACATTTTGATTCTAAGCAGGCCTCAACCTCAGAGTCTCCAACAATAGTCTCAAGAATTTATTACCACTGCTGTTTTCGTTGATTTTATTTTTATAATCACTTGCTCTTTATGGCAAGTGATAGTTTTCTACTGGTGATCCAGTTCTAGAATTTCCTTTTAAAATAAATAAATGTAGGTATGCCTAGAAGCAATTTTTAAAAAGCCTTTTCTCTTCAAATCATCTTTTTCCATACCAGCTGATAAGCATCTTGAGTCACCACAGTGGCGGTAGCCGGGTTGCACAGAAGTAGTTGCTGTCGTGAAATGGATTTATGACAATCCACTGACAATCCATTGTAGGGCAACCCTACAGTGGATTTATGACAATTACATTGTGTTTGTCATAAATCCACGTGTTCTTCTCTTCCAGATGACTGTAACTGCAAAGTGGAGCTAGCTTTGACATCTGATGGCAGGCGATAGTTTGCTACCCTCCTTCTGTGGACATTCTATATGAACATGCAAAGCCTACCCCTCAGCCAGATCCTGTGCATACTATGAAGAAACTTGATCCTTATTACAGGATCAAGTACTGAAAAACAGATTAAAAGAAAAAGATGAACACTTTGTTTCCAAAGTGTTGCTAGAACAATGTAGCAAAACGTTCTTTACTATTGAGCACTGCTAGGGGATAGTACAGACGTGGTAAGAAACTGAATCCTCCAAGAGACAGATGATACTGAGGTTTGCAGTAATCAAACAGAAATGTTACCCTGGGTCTCATTTGCCATTTGAGAAAATGGAATCAAGTATACTCACTACTATGTTATATAGCAGAATAATAATGAAATGTCTTTTCATCTAAAAAAAGAAAAGAAAACCAAAGGGCTTCGAGGCTGCTCTGGGAAGGCTGTGGTCAGGAACAGTCTCGTGGCCATTGCACTACCACTATATGGATCACCTGTGTGGACAGTGCTGCGAGAACAACAGAGAGGAAATGGCTAACTCTATATGGGGATTTGAACGGGGCCTACAAGGGAAGAGGCATCTGAATTGGTTCCTGAGCTCCGGGGAAATGACTAGTCAAGCAGAGGGAAGATGAAGGCCGAGCCACAGAGGGGTGAAGGAGAGAAGTGCCATCAGCAGTATGGGGTTCGGTGCAGCTGATGTGAATGAGCGTTGAGGCCAACACCGGCAGCCCACTGGACGTCATGTATTCTGAAGGCTATTCACAGGCTAAAAAATCAAACCATTACAAAGTTTCATGGAGGCCTTAACTGGGTTTCATATCCAGGACCGCACGGCCCCATGGAGCACCATGGTCAGTGGGGAAGAGCCTCAGGCCTGCCGGGGGGAGAAGAGAGGCAGCACCAGAGCCAGCTGTCTGCCAACCCTAATTCTGGGTTGGCTCAAAGTTTACAAATAAGGAAACTGAGGCCCGAAGACAGAGCTGATGAAGAGCACAGTCAGAACAAGGACCAGGTGTGCTTTTTCCATGTTCTTCTTAGTCCATGTTCCAGGATCCATTTCTATCTGAGCCTGGAGCACTTGAGGCCACGGACTCATTATTCTAAAAAGCACATTTGCTCTCTAAGTCTTGAGTCAATTAATTAAGAGGCTTAACTGTATGGGTCCACAACAATTAAGCTCTGTGGAACAGAGGCCCTGCTGACATCACCAGTGAGAAAAGGATGGTCTCATCTGAAAGTGCAACACTGTAGAAAGTTACTCCCAATAAAAACCTTTGCAGTGTTGTTGCCCCACGCGGAGACGTTGTGCTGGGCCAAACCTCACACGTGGTCAGCTCATCGGGGACAGGGTGGCCTCCTCAGCGGGGACTGTGATGAGCAGCCACTCTAACTGTCGGACAAGGAATTCTCGAAGCTTCCACTTGCCTCCTAACAGAATCTTCCAATCTGGAATAACACTCAAGACGACTAAGGCTGCTGCTTTGTCAGAAGTCCAAACCCCATAACCACGATCTTTTTTTAGTTTTTAATTGGGGAAAGTCACTGTGGCTGAGCAACATTTTCCTCTCCTTCGACACGGATCCTGGAAGGCAATCAAACCCCCGATTTCTCACACATTCATTCTTTCTTCCAACTCTTTCTCATAAAAAGGGGGGATGGGAGGACCTGTTGTTTTCACGAAACTGCCATTTTGCACCCTCTTTAGATGGAAACCCAACAAGTCTGCAAGACTAAGGATCACAAATTAAGGTACCTGGTATTTTTATAAGGCATGGACGCCACTTAAATTTAAAGTCAGATTTTATTTTACATCTAAGGTTAACTAACACCTTGTAATTATATAGACAGCTTAAATGAAACCTCAAGCTTGCTAAAATTTACATGTTTTTTTCCCCCTCTTTGATCTGCCTGTGAGGTGAAGAGGTAATGTTGCTTCAAGGAGGGGACAGAGGTGATTACCCGAAGTCACAGGCCATATAATACCACAGCCAGTGACACCAGAGTTTCATAAAATAAAGGGGGGTTCTGAAGAACAAATAGCAACCTAGTGGAGCAGTGGTCCAGCATGAGAGGCTTCCCTGGGGGCCATTCGCCCAGTGTCCGAGATTTGGGGGCTGCCGGTAGGCAGTTAGGGCACGTGATCTAGGTTAAGCCAATCCCAAGAAATACCCTGGCCAGCGATCGGTTGCAGAGAGGGCAGGTGACCCACCCAGCCTGGTCAGAGTGCGCCTCGGGCCTTCCCGAGACAGCCGGGACCAGAATCTATTAACAGTGAAAATGAAAAGCTTTGTGGTGGTGGACAGAGAAATTAAAAAGTGACTAAAACCACAGCTGCTTTTACCAACCAAGTTAAAAAATACTGTTCTTTTAGAAAAAAACACTTCTTGCGGCTAGGATGTACAAGAAATGGAACTTTCATACACTGTTGGTAGAAATAGAAAATGGAAAAATTGGAAAACGGTTTGGCAATTTCTTAAAAAGTTAAACACGTACCTACCATACGATCTAACCACCCACTCAGAAAAAAAGGAACTATGTCCACACATAAACTTGTACAACGATGTTCATAGTGGCTGTATTTGGAAACAAGCCAAATGTCATCGGCGGAAGAATGTATAAACACATTACGGTGAATCCGTGCAATGAAACTCCGCTCAGCACTAAGAAAGGAATGAAACACTGACACAGGCGATGAGAAGGTGACTTTCACAGCAGTTAAGCTGAGTGAAGGGGGATGGACAACAGCAAAAGAGCACACACTGTATGGCTCCAACTGCACAAAACTCTAATGAAGGCAGACTGACCTGTCGTGCCATAAAGCAGACTGGTGGCTGGGGGCAGGGTGTGCGGGGAAGACTGAGAGGGACAATTACAGAGCACAAAGAAACTTCTGGGCCTGGACTGTATGTTCACTATCTTGGCTACAGTAATGATTTCCCAATGTTTGCATACATGAATGAATGTGTGCATAGATGTATATATATATATATATATAACAAAACAAACTGTAGTTTGTTTAACATTCTGACAATCAGAGAGTCAGAGCAAAATAGGGAAAACAAGGCTCATTACTGATGTTGAGAACTTACGATTTACCTTCAGTTCAGTGGATATGATCATTTTTATCTTTTTAAAAAAATACTTGTACATATTGCAAAATGATCCCCACAATAAGTGTCATTAACATGTCATCATCTATAGTGACAATTTTTTTTCTAGTTGTAACTTTTAAGATGCAATACATCACTCTCTTAGCAACTTTTAAATATTCAATGTAGTATTACTAACTATAGTCGCCATGTTGTAAACCACATCTCCATGAGTTCTTTATTTTATAACTGGAATTTTGTGCCTTTTGATCCTCTTCACTCATTTTGTCCACCCTCCACCTCCTGCCTCTGACAACTACCAATCACATTCATCCATCAAAGGATGGTTACTGTAAATAATCCATGTCCTGGTTACTGTAAATAATGCTGCAGTAAACACGAGGGCAGTCCTGGCCAGTGTGGCTTGGTTGGTTGGGCATCGTTCCACAAACTGAAAGGTCGCGGGCTCAATTTCCAATTGGTGTTCCTCTCCCTCTCTTTCTCCCTCTCTTCCCTTCTCTGTGGAATCAATAAAAGAAAAAAAAGTAAAAAAAAAAAAAAAAAAAAAAAAAAAGAGGGCGCAGGCTATATTGAGTTAGTATTTTTGTCCTCTTTGAATACCCAAAAGTGGAACTGCTGGATCATATGGTAGTTCTAATTTTAATTTTTTTGAGGCCCCTCCATACTGTTTTCCGCAGTGGCTGCGCCAATTTACATCTCCATGAACACTGCACGAGGGTTTCCTTTTCTCCGCATCCTTGCCAGCACTTGTTATTTCTTATCGTTTTGATAATAGCCATTCTAACAAGTGCGAGGCGGTAGGTATCTCATTGAGGTTTTGATTTGCATCTTCCTGACGATTAGTGATGTCAAGCACATTTCGTATCTGTAAGGCTTCTTTGGAAAAACATCTATTTAGATGAACTGCTCGTTTTTCAGGTAGATTCTTTTTTTTTTTTTTTGCTCAAATTGTAAGAGTTCTTTATATATTTTAGATATTAGCCCCTTATCAGACATAAGGCCTGAAAATACTTTCTCCCATTCATAGGTTGCCTTTTCATTTTGGTCATGGAATCCTTTGCTGTGCAGAAAGTTTTGAGCTGGATATCACCCCACTTATTTATTTTTACTTTTATCGTCTTCGAACCCTACAGTTTTAATGTGTCATTTGTTGTATGTCGATTATACCTCAATAGCATGGTTTTTGAAAAAATAAAAATAAACACTACTGAGCTCATACATTTGGGGACCTGGGACACCAAGACCACAGCCCCCTAGATAGGGACTGCCAAACCACAACGGGGACGGGCTTGCTTTCAGCCATGATGCAAGGGCATTCTCAGATTCAACTCTCTCATCACGTTCATTCCTCTGTTGAAACATCCCTTTCTATGGCTTTTTAGTACTTTTAAGGGCAATGCAGTATTTCAGGAGTCTCTTGAGATATTTCCTTGAGAAATAAATACTCCTTTGCTTAGACAAAAAGCAACTGACTAAAAGTTCCTGGATACAAATATTTAAAGCTCTTTGCCTTTAAGAAACTCAAGTCTGCCAAGTTCATAAGCTACCCAGTGGGAGGGACCTCACATTCTAAGGTAATTAGCTCTGGAGTTTCAACATATACTTGGAGAGTGGGAGGGAGTAATCTTGCTAAGTGAGAATGTCTTTTGTCTTAGTATCATCCTGACAGCTTGAGGATGATCTGTTTCCTTTCTTACAAACTGGGCCCAAGCTTGTCTTTAAAACAAACAAACAAAAAAATAAAAGTAGGTACCTTTTTGTTTCCTTCTCCTGGTTAAGCTCAGTAATACATTAATTTTAGATACACTTTTTATAAGGAAAGTATTTCCAATAAAAACACACACAACAGGGGGGACAGAAAAATAATACAATATAACCACCAGTGCAACTGGAGAATAAAACGGTACGCAGAGCTGCAAGCCCAGCACACCCCTCCATGAGGTGTGCCCCACTCGCCCCCCCAGGTGGCCACTACCCAAAGCTTGGTGATGGTTCTCATGAACAAATCTGCACATCTATTACATTCGTGCAAGTTTGTATAACAATGTGATAGTGTATGTATTTCCCTGCAATTTGCTTTTTCTGCTCAGCATTGGTCTGTGAAGCTGATCCAGGGAGATGCACTTGGAGACGCTGTGGGGCCTGCAGCCACCCTCCCTTGGCCCAAGTCTGATTCCGGCCTCAGTTACAGGGGCCACTCTGCGCCAGCTCAGATCACTTCCCGAGACAACGTACCAACTCAAGCACAGGCCTTTTCTTTTCCTCTTTGCTGCAGCAGAGCTGACACGCATGGGCGCCCAGCCTGGAAATTCAAAAGAATTAATGCCTCCATCACTGGGGCACAGGAGCTAGGGGACGTCCAGCCTGCCGTCCTTCCTTCTCCAGGGGGCAATTCCAGAGGCACTCTGCATACAAGAGGGACTTCTCAGCGGGTCCCAGCAGAACTGAGCCCCAGCAGAACCCTTAAAAATTCACCCTGACACTGGTGTCTCTTCCTTCCCTGCCCACTCACAGTTTTTCCCTCCTGCTACCGGGGATCTCCTGCCCCCAAAAGGTACCTCTACTTGGGTGCTGGTCCTTGTAGCCAGCCTACTCTCAGCTGAGCTGAGAACTAGACCCAGAACTAAGCTGAGTCCTGGTTTATTCATTTTTTATTGCTCTGCATTCCCTTTTTATTGACATAATTTATTTTTACAGGATATACCCTTTGCAGTGTTGTAAGGAATCAAGTTTTTAAGTGATATTTGATGACAGAAAAATTATCATTAATTGGTAGAATATCCAACTACATACAGTCCATACATGTGTACAGAAAAATGAAAGGTAATTATTAACAATTCCTTTGTTATTTCTAGACAGTGAAACTACAAGTGAATTCTCCTCCTACTATTTTTATGTAATTTTCCCATTTCTATGCAAAAACATATACAGTTGACCCTTGAACAATGCAGGGGGGTTAGGGGTACTGACCCCCCAATGTATAACTCCACATATACTGTATTTTTGGACTATAAGATGCACCCCCCAAGTTGGAAGGAAAAGGGGGGGTACATCTTATAGTCCGAATATAGCTTGCCTGGCTCTCTGTGGGGGTGGGGGGGGTGGCGGTGGAGTGGGGTCACAGGTTATTAAATATTTTATGACATTTTTTGCTTCAAAAAATTTTTTCCTATTTTCCTCCTCTAAAACCTAGGTGTGTCTTACGGTCAGGTGCATCTTACAGTCCTAAAAATACGGTAACTTTCAACTCCCCCAAAACTTAACTTGTCCCTTGGTGTCCACAGGGGGCTGGTTCCGGGACCCCCCCCAAGAATACCCAAATCCACAGGTGCTCAAGTTCTCAATATAAAATGGCAAAACCAAGGCCTCCAGTCAGCCCTCCACACCTGTAGACTCCCAACCATGGACAGAAAACGGTACACATAATTACTGAAAAAAATTGCATGTAAGTGGATCTGCTAACTAGGAAAAAAATAATAAATCCTAGACAGATGTACAACTGACGTCAGTAGTATTGCCACAATACATCAGCACGGAGGAGGTCATGTGGAAGGAGGGGGAGGAGTGCCACAGGACTCCAGGGACAAACAGAGGGCGTGGGCATGGGCCCCTGTGTACGGAGCAGAGGGGCTGGGGGAAGGTGGACGGATGCAGGAAGAAGCTCTGGAGTAAGTAAGACACACACCTTCCTCATCACACTCCTCCAGCTCCCCAAGGACATCTACCTCCTTTTCTGATACCACCCCCTTCAACAGGCCTGCCCAGCATCATTCGTCAAAGAGTCCTGAGCAGGGTCTGGATCTACCTTCCAAACAGGACCTGGGGGGCCCCAGTGAAGTGACTCCACCCCAGCTCTGCAGAAGACCTCACTGGTCTGAGGGTAATCCATCCCCCTTGCCAGGGGGACTGGTTCAAAAATGCCACATAATCCAACTTGGGCTAACGAGACATAAGGAGAGGAAAGTTGCTCTTGGCTTGTAAGGAATTCCAAAGAACAATCTCTCAACTTGCAGGAACTCTCTGCCGTGGGAAACCACAAAGGAATCAGCCTTAGGACTGCTGAAACCAAGACAGCGGAGACCCAAGGACCCTGGGTCCTGCACGGCAGCACCGAGCCGCTGGACCCAGAAACCCACAAGCCACTCTGTGCTCCCACTGACACGAGCCAAGCAATTTCCTTCTGCTGAACCAGTTTTGGGTCCCATCCTTTGCAGCTGAAAGGATTCTGACTGCCACCCCTCCCACCCCCGACCAAGGCTCACTCCTCTGGGGTCCATCTCATCTTGATTCAACCCATACACCTTATCATAGGGGTCACAGCAGCATCATTTGTTCCGAATCCCACAGTTCTTCTGCATGTCCTGATACCTGATACCCATCAGCATAATCAACTCAAACCCCCAATTTTACACGCCCCTTCAACTTCACTCACTACCACCCTGGAGTAGTAAAAACCTGACCCCTTCAAGCTGAAAAAGTGTGGGACTGATTACCTCTTAGCACTTCCTGAACATCTCTCGTGAGGTAAGTACTTTATAGAGTTTGGCTCATTAATCTTCACACCCACTCTTTCAGGCAGAAACTATGATTATCACCAGTTTACAGGAGAGCACTGCGGCTCCAGGGTAATCATGAAACTCAATCCTAGGTCACACGGTAAATCCCAGATTCAAACCCAGAGCTGTCTGACTCCCAAGTGCTCACTGGTAACGACAACTTTCCTCCTCCCAGAAACCCAAGGGAAGCAGGTGGTGCCCGAGGCTAGCAGATGGACAGAAAAGCCAGGCGCAGCCTCATACCCCACCACCTCAAACACACCATTCATTCCTGGAGACCAGCCTGAGGCATTTCAGGGGTACATCTTGCTTTACAGAAACTGCAGGACACGCTTATCAGAGAAAAAAATTAGTGTTGTAAAGGGTCTACCAGGCATTGTTTTATCTTGACTATTTACCATTGACATGGACTCCAAACGAGCTCCAAACTCAAACCAGACTTTAGGAAAAGAAGGTTGGTTACCGTGATAGGAAGGGTTAAGATGGACCATTGTCTTAACACCATAAGAATGGCAATGATACAACTTAATATACTTAGTTTCTCTAGAATCATTCTGGACTAAAATAGGTTTATTGTCCTTTTCAAAAACTAAAAAAAATTTATTTTCTAAACAACCCCTACACACACACACACACACACTCTAGAACTTAACTCTGTGGTTTTCTTACTGTAACTTCTGTGGCCTGCCCTGTTCTTCACTTACATTCAGTCTGCTCCTGTGACCATGAACTCCCCAAGGTCAGCGGCACTGGGTAAAGGCTTCACAAGCACTGTGGGCCAAGCACCTACACATCACTGCTCTGAGCTACTATGACCCTTTGCACGACAGAAAGGACGCTATTCTCTTTCCATGTCTTTCTCCATCCTCTGTGTGGCTGGGTTACTCTGAACACCTCTCTCTCTCTGGCTAATGCTCCTTTTAAACTAAAAGAGTGGTCTCTCCCTGAGAACAGGCAACAGCGCTAGCTAGGATTTAAGAACACTGCTTTGGGTTTATTTACGATTACCTCTGATTTACCTAGTGACCACTTCTTCTGTTACGAGAGTGACACAAAGTCTCCTTTTCAAATACGTTTGTTTTAAAAGTGAGTCAACTGCAAGGAGAAAATGTTAAGCAAAAATGAAATGGAAGGGGCAGCCATGGGATTAGGACAAAAATTTTAACAGTGGTTCCTTTACAAATGACTAAAGTTTGGGAAAAGACCTAGGCCCGTTCTCCCATTTCACAGATGGGGAAACCGGGGCGAGACGGAGATGGGGCCTCTGCCAGGCGCCAGCAGAAGCAGGCCCAGGGTAAGATCCAGAGTCTGGGTCCTGCCCTCTGCCTGGGACTGGCAATCTTGCCAAATCCAGCTTATTCTGGGTGTTCTCGGGACCCTCCGGAAGCAGAGCAAGTTAACATCTGCTGATCGTACAGATAACACCTAACTGACGGTCAACTTTAATAGCTGGCCAAACAAAAGCTATTGTGCAAATGTGTGAATTTTTGCCCTGTCACAGGGAAATGGCGCTCAGGCTGACTAATTTCCTATCCTGAAAACAGGAGTATCTGCATTAGTCACTCCTCAAGTGAAACACCCTCACAAATTTCACCTTTGGGAAAGGTGCTATGTGTTCCCTGCCCCCACAAGAGACAACTTAAAAATGACACCCCTCTCGAAGGCTGCAGTATGTGACATGGGGCCCGGCCACGGGAAGCAGGCAGTTACACCAGACACAGACTAGTCCTAGTGTGCCCATGAAAAGAACTGCGAATGATGCACACCCCCAACTTCCTGCATCCCTTCGGTCTCAGGAACTACAGGCTTTGCTGCTGCCAGCTTCCTCCAGTCACCCAGGCCCAGCAACCTCAGTGCTGTTTGTACAGGGTGTGACCCCAGGAGTCCAGTTTCCAAGCACGACTGTAAAAGCATTATCACCAGCTCTGAGACAGGAGGTTGGACAGGGCTGGGTTTAAGACCGCACCCAGGGCAACGGTCCTGGCAGACGGTACAGGCAGCCCCTCTGGGATGATCCCAAAGGTCAAAGGGCCAGGACCAGAAGGGAGAGAAAGCAGTGCCCAGGGACAAGCCAGTGGGAGGTGGAGGGAGCAGATGATACAGCCCCCTTCGATCCATATTGAGAGGACACAAGGCAGTCAGCACAGCCTCACCTCCAGCACGGCTGCTCCCTCTTCAACCTCCCTGATTAGACCTGAAAAGGGTTAAGTGGGAGGTGGGGGCTCCACAGTAACAACACTGATGCTGCACCACAATAGCAGCACCTGCCATTTGCTGAGCACATGGCCAGGTGCTAAAGGCTTTTGATGCACATTCTGTCTGCACCGTATAACTCAGTAAGGCAGAGAGCACTTTATCACTACCCTTTGCATACAGAACACAAGCTCCTAGAGGTGTACGGCTGGCTGGGGTCAGCCCGCTCTCTAGGGGCAGAGCCGAGACGCAGACCCATGAGGAAGCATATCACCTGGAAGGCGGTACAGAAACTTCCAAGACAGAAAAACCAGGGAAGAAAGAAATGGGAGGAAAGGACATTCTCAGAGACAAAAAGAGAGGATCAAAGAAAGAAAGGAGAGGCAAAGGGGCTGGTGAAAGACCCAGAGCCATGAGTCAAACAGGACAGAAGGGAAAGTGAGGGAAGACACCAGGAACAGTCAGCACCTGACCTGGCCGGGCGGCTGAGTTGGCTGGAGCACTGCCCCGTGCACCACCGAACGGCTGCGGATTCCATTCCCAGTCAGGGCACACACCTAGGCTGCAGGTTTGATTCCCAGTCACAGAGGGTACAGGAGGCATTCGATCAATATTTCTCTCTCATATTGATGTTTCTCTCTCTCCCTTCCTCTCTCTCTAAAATCAGTAATAAAAATGATCCTTGGTGAGGACTAAAAGAAAGAAAAACAGTTAACACCTGTTTTTTATCCTCAAAGGAAGCATGGCTGGAAGACCAGGAAAGGCCACTGGCCTGTGGTTCCTACCTGATAATTACTCAAAAATCCAGGTTACTTCTGAAAACAGCCCGTTAGGGATGAAGTATCTGACCAATTTCTGTGTGCATTTCCACCCACCTCTTCCCTTCCAATATACCTAGGGCACTTTCCCTCCATCGGAGGGGGCACCACAGGTCCAGGAGTTAGGAAAAGGCAGTGTCAGGAAGGCAGGTGACAACCAGCTTCACAAGGCACTTACTGTCTGTCGAGGGCTGGCCCGGTGCTTCACAGCCCTGTACCATTTAATCTTCAGTGACACTGAGTGGGGCACCATTGTAGCCTGGGACACTGAACCTCAGAGACTGAACCCCTTGCCCCAAGTCCCCCAGCTAGTAAGTAGCAGGGCCTAACTAACCCATACACTTAAGTGGCTCAATCCACCCAAAAGTGGTTTCTGTTCCACCTCCTTTGCCTCAAACAAGGCCAAGGCAAGATGATTCCATGGGCCCGGTGTCCTGAAGGCTGTTGAGAATATAAAGTCTCAAAAAAATCAAAACCAGAAAGACCTTACAGGGGTGTCCAACCCCCGGCCCACAGCCCACATGCGGCCCAGGGTGACTACGAGTGCAGCCCAACACAAAATCGTAAGTTTACTTATAACCTTTTTTTTAAGCTCATCAGTTTTCGTTAGTGTTTGTGTATTCAAAATGTGGCCCAAGACAACTCCTCCTCCAGTATGGCCCAGAGAAGCCAAAAGTTCGGACACCCCTGTTCAGGGTCTTTTAAATGTTTCTATTGCAGACAAGGGTGAACCCACCTGCCCAACTACCACTATGTTAGGGGCACATGGAGACATATTTAAGTTGCTGATGGAGCTGAGAAACTGAAAGGTCAATGCACTTCTGTGCTGGGGCAACCAAGAAGCAAGGTTGCCATGGTTACCAAACATAGTAACTATCAGCAAGAGACCCCCTGGTCCCAATAAAAGTTGGTCCTGAAAGTTTTTAAGACAGAAAGTGGCTGGAATACTCCCACCCGGTGGTTCACCAAAACATATTTCTAGACCAAGGGTGACTTGCAAACCACAACAAGCTTCAGTTAAGACCTCCAATTTTATTGTTGGCGACAGCTCAGTAAAAACTCAAGAATGAATCTTGTTACAACCACTGGTGTGACCAAAATGGTATCACAAAATATTTTAAATCCAGTCTTCTTCCTGAGAAAATGCACCTCCTCCTTCCCAATCTGATCAAAAGGCAGCTGTAAACCCTGGCTGGTGTGGCTCAGTGGATTGAGCGACAGCCTGTGAAGCAAAGGGTCACCGGTTCAATTCCCAGTCAGGGCACATGCCTGGGTTGCAGGCCAGGTCCCCAGTGGGGGGCACATGAGAGGCAACCACACATTGATGCTTCTCTCCTTCTCTTTCTCCCTCCCTTCCTCTCTGTCTAAAAGTAAATAAATAAAACCTTTTTTTAAAAAGGCAGCTATAAGCAAAACTCCCTAAAAGTAAAAAGAGATGTGTTAAGTAAGATTCTTCACAGGTGATGTGTTTTTAATTTGTATTTCTTTACATTCTTGCAATTATTTTTATAAGATACTACAAATGCAACATTCTAATGTCCAAAAAAAACTGTATTAGAAGTGAATTTTAAAGGCATGTGGAACTGATGGCTTTCCTTCGGGGATTAAAAGGTCAGACAAGGGTGTGAGTAACAGTCTGCCACACACTCAATGGCTGACCTGGGTGCGCCTCAGTTTCCTTGTCTGTGTAACGGGGATTACAACAATGAGGTGTAGTCACTTAGCTATCACTGAAATACATTTATCACAATGCTTGGTACTGGTAATTGCTCAGCAAACATTAACTATTATTAGCAGAACTATTACTGTGATTATAGTGAGTTTCAGTGGTTTCCTTTTATACTCATTTTCTGAGCCTCGCTTGACAACTTGGAAAAGGCCTTGTTCTCTAACAGTTAAAGCAAATCACAGATGTTCATAAAATGACTATGAAGTACCCCAAGTTCAGCATCACTGTTCCAAAAACGAGGTGTTTTAGTGGGTCCCCAGACCCAGCTGTTCACTACACCGAGTTCCCGTTTCACACTGTAGGCTGCCAAGATCCACTACTTTGCATTTGCCGGAAGCAAATATATTACAAATCAATGCACCAGATTTAGTATCTTATTCTTCAACCCACCTATGCCGGGCTCGGGGGCACAGAGGTGCACAGTAGTTACACCTGTCCCTAAAGCCATCCTGAGCCGGGGAAAGCAAGACAGGCGAGTCAGGAGACCAATACATGATGAGCCACTGGATGGTGCAGGGCGGGGAGTCGGGGGTGAGCGAGAGCGATGACTGGGGTCTCCAGAAGAGGGCCTCAAGCCTTCTAACCTCAGGTGTGACACCCCATGATCTCAAATAGGAGTGCCAAGGAAAAAACAGGGACAGGAGAGGCAATGCTGGTAAGAGATACATGCCCGACAGGAAGTGTAACATGACACCTGGATCATTTCCTGTAAAGGACTCCCGGCCAGAGGGCAGTCCCCAGGGGCCAGCCAGCAGTGCCTCCTTTAGTGGAGATAAGGAATGTGACAAGCCACTGCCCAAGCCAAGATCCACCAAGGCTCCTCCTCTCAAAACTCTTTCTGGGCTCTGCCTGGGAGTGGGGGGTTGTAGGCGGTGCTGGCGGCTCCGCTGAGGGCCCCATCCCACCAGAAGCACATCCATGATCTTCCAACCTGAGCCTCATCTGACAAGAAATCTTATAAACAGAACCCAGAACTCTGTTCAATTAACAAAACCACCAAGTCACAAAGGCCTTTTGGGGTCTGAGCCCAAGGCCTCCTCAGCACCTGAGGTCCCTTGGGGGTCAGGGCCTGCCCCAGACCTATACCCACCCTCCCCCAACCCCCCCAGGGAACAGTCACTTTGTTCTTGAGCAAGAAACACCAGGCCCCACCAGGCCCAGTCAAGTTCCCGACAGGCTATAGAATGCCAAGTAATTCTAGTTTCCTTGGAATATCTGATAAGTCACTTCAGTGAGACACAGGGGAAATGGGGTGATTCACACCAGCAGTGCGGTACCGGCATCGTGAGAACTTGGTTACTTTCTTGGGGGAGCAGGGGAGGTGGAGGAATCTGATTCAGGCCCTGGAGAATCCTTTCATGCCCCAGCCTCTACGGAAGGCCGCCTCTCTGCCTGGGTCACAGGCAGCATGTGGCCACAAGTAACGCCATTCTCGTTTGTCAGAATGAAAGCTGACTGCTGCCTGCCTTTTTTAATCTTAAAATCTGAATTTATGGGCTGCAGCAAATTTACATAGTCCCTGCTGCAAATCCCCACCCATTTCCCTATAGCTCAAAAGCCAAAATTCCACACTGTGTTCCAAATAATTCCAACCTCTTTGGTTGCCTTTATATCTGAACGGAAATTCCAGAAAAGTTGTCTAGTGTAGCAAAAGCTGACCAGCCTTATGAAAATACTCAGAAAGGTGACCCATTTAGTCAAAAGAGCTTTCAGATCTCCATGAGAAAAGGAATTCATGCCAGCATAAAGGGCCTTCAGAGAGGGAGAACAGGAGTGTTGTGTTAACGCCCAGACCTTTCAACAGGCCAGCCCTGCGCCTGCTGGGGAGCTGCGCGCAGAGTCAACCGGCCAGCCAGACCAGCTTTCTCTCTCAGAAGAACTGCTGCGAGGAGAAGCCCTCTTGGGGACACAAGTCCAGCTCTGGCGCGCACAGCGCAGCACTGTGGTCCAGAGCAAAGGGCTGCCCACGGAGCTCGTTGAGGATGAGCAGGCAGCGCCTCACCGCCTTGCACGGGGAGCAAGCAGCTGCTTGTGCCAGAGCTGCCAGACTGATAAAGGCCACGTGCCAGCCGGAAAGAAAGGTTCTGCTCACCAGCAAACACCACCCAACATGCTCTCTCCACCAGTTAACGTAGAGAGGTAGCAAAGGAAAGGATGTAGAATGAGGTCACTCTGACAGAGCAGAGCTGTGCCAATGGTAGCTTAGCTGTCACCAAGGATCTCCCAGCAAAGCCGGGAGATCTCCTATTGTTTAGATCCACCGAACATGTTCTGTGAATCCCACAGGACCTCAGCCAGGAGGAATCCCAGGAGCACCTCCTCCTCACCTCCAGCTTCCAGACCTCACAAACAAAACCCTGCCTGGCTCCCCAAAGCAGCCTTCATCAGCTTGTCCCTACTACAGAGGGACCTTCCATGAAAGCACTGCCCCTGGGAACCAAACAAGGCAGGGAAAGAGCAATAGAGGTATCTCCAGCACCAAAGAAATGTCGCCAGAATTGGAGAGCAAGTCCCATGAAAGCTCTTAGGTGTGGAAAAGATAAGGCAAATGGGCCAAAAAAAGTTCTGTTTTATAGTAGGAAATTTTGCATTAATCTAATTCAAATGAGTCAAGTTTCCAGCAAAATAAAAGCAAACCAAACTAACGTCTCTCACTACAATGTATCTATTTTACTTTATAGGTGTGGAACCTAACTTGGACATTAAAAAAATACAGCCTGACTCAAGCAAGCACCGTGCCTGGCCTGTGAAGTGAGGCAGATTCAAGCCTCAGTCTTCTCATCTGTAAAATGGAAATAGATATAAAGCCACTCGCTTTGCAGGGTTCATAATGAGGGTGAGAACTAATGAAGGTAAGGCACTCAGGACAATGCTCGCAGGCAGCGGGCATGGGACATGCAGGATGTGATGTCCGAGGTGGGCGTGCACCACCTTCAGTAAACAAATGGCATCATCAGTGGGGGGTCACTACCAAGAACAGTCAGGAAATAAGCAGGAGGAAGACAGTGTCCTCCTTGCCAAGCTGTCTACCTGCGCCAGGTTCTGATGGGGGAGAGAGGAAGTCAGAAGCTCTGTCAGAATAATTCAGTCTTAAGGCCAGTCTTGACAAAGTGAAAAACCAAACTGTTCCTTGGCTTATAGTTCGTACAAGAAAGTCATGACCGAGGGCAGTCTTCTGCACAGGGGCTGGTCAGCGGGCATCAGGGAAGGAAGGCAAAAGTTCTTTGGTAAATTTTGTAATCAGACAATGAGCATTAGTAGAATTTCATCAAACTGTTTTCATAACCGAACAGTTTGCAGAAGAGATGGCAACCATCTATTTACACCTTCTCAAATGAATCCATTTATGGCAATCACTGGAAGGTTCTTAGAAGAAGGGCAGCAACTTAATATATAGCTCAGTATTTTTCTTGCAAAAAAACCATGATCTAAGTGGGCATAATTAAAACACCTAATAGTTCCATCCTTCATAAAATGTAGAACTACTCTCACCTACTGTTTTATCACTTGAGTCATGAAGAGAACAGTTTGGTTCTTAAGTCATTTTTCCCAAGAAGCTCTCTCCCTAACCATGTACTCAAATTCCCAGGCAAAGTGAGCGAGGCACCTTAAAAACACAAGGTCACTTTCCAAGCCCCAGAAGAAGAAAGTGCTATTGTTTACTATACAACAAGTGGAGCCAATCTGGTGGTTATTGAGCATGTTTAATGAGTGACGAGATTTACAGCAGTAACTAAGGTGGCTGTCAGTAGAATGAAAGGCAATTTTAACCATTAGAAGAGCAGGAGAGAACCCGCATTTAGACTAAAATGGCCCATTCCAGTGGATTTTTTTTATTGGATTCAATTTACTGTTGGAGGAAGGGGTTATAATTATAGATCCAGCTCCTTCACTGAAGGTAAACTACAGGTGAAAACTAAATGCAGCACAGGAACTAGGCGGGGTGGGGGGGACCAAAAAGGAAACGTAGAAACACGGGCCCTCAGAGGCCTCCCGACAGGGCACACGCACCCCAAGGGCACACAAGGTAAAAACCGTGGAGCACAGGAAAAGCTAGAGCCTGTATTTGAACTTGTCATCTAAAAAGAAACTAAGCTTTACTAGTATTTACTACATAGACGGACAGTGGTAATAGGTATATAACTTACAAGTACATACAGGTGAGGAAGGGCCACATTCACAAATTTTTACTGAAAGAAATGACTGAAGCTACAGTTAATCCACTTCAGCTGGATTCACCTACCCTCCCCCAAGCTCCCTTAAGGAGATGCTCTCATGGCAGCTCCACAGCCTCAGGAGGCTTAGTTCGTGAGCCAGCCCCTGGGCCCCCACTCTCCACCACCCCTCTGATTTCCACCTGACACACAATTCTACGCCTGTGCCCACCTGGCTAACTGTTCACCTGCTGCATTCTAGTCAGGCTTTAGGTCTCAGTTTACATGGCCCTTCCTCCAAGGAGCCCTCCAGACTACCCACCCCACTCCACCTCAGGGAAGGTGCTCCTCCTGGTCTTGATGCTCACTACTCACAGCCTGGTCCACAGACAGCAGCAACTAGAAGCTGGCTACAAGAGCAGAAGCTCAGCCTTTACCCCTGACCTCCTAAATTGGACCTGCATTTTTAACAGTCTCCAGGTGATCTGTGTGTGCCTAAAAGCCTGAGGACACTCCCTGGTTACGTGGTCTCCCCCTGACTGGGCAGCGTGCAACGCAGCCAGGGGTGTGACGCTCCTTACTCCTGTGGCCCCAGCAGTTGGTCTTTCATGCATTTGTTGCATGAAGGAAGGAAAAAAGATCGTGGGAAGCATCTTCACCACAGGTTCTGAGCCACAGGTGCCAAACACAAGGCCCTCGGGCCGCACCTTACGCCACCCGGCCACAGCGCAGAGCTCAGTGCCCCTAGTTAAGGAGTAGGTACACTCATACGGTCCTAACATTACATTTGGCCCTTTGAAGGCAACCACGAGGCTGATGTGGGCCCCGGTGAAAATGAGTTCGACACCCCTGTTCTAAGCGGAAGGGAACAGCCAATACACCAAATGACAGCATAGTGGTAGGACTGGCCAGAGAACATATGGAAGACAAGACCAAGTCCAGGACTTCAGTTCAAAAGCACAGTAATATTCATGATAATGCTAGCATCATGCTGTAACTTAACCTAATCGAATATTGGGTTGGCCAAGAAGTTCATATGGTGCCTTCTGCATGATGGCTCTAGTAGTGCTTAGTTGTCTTTAACTTCATTTGAAACAATTTTTTAAATTTATTTATCTTCAGAGGGGAAGGGTAGGAGAGAGGGAGAGAAATATCAATGTATGGTTGCCTCTCGTGCATCCCCTGCTGGGAACTGGCTTGACTGGGAATCGAACCACGATCCTTTCGTTCGCAGGCCCTTGCCCAATCCACTGAGCTACGCCAGCCAGGGCTTTGAAACAATTTTGATAGATTGTGTTATGACAGCTGTCATATCAGTATGCATTTTTAAAAAACCTAAATTGGTGAATTTTTGTGCGGTCATTCTAATTTTGAAGATGGAAGAAAATATGCAACATTTTCAGTGTATTATGCTTTACTATTTCATGAGAGGTAAAAATGCAACTGAAACACAAAGAGATTTGTGCAGTGTATGGAGAAGGAGCCATGACTGACCAAACATGCCAAAAGTGGTTTGCACAGTTCCATGCTGGAAATTTCTCACTGGACAATGCCCCATGGTCAGGACGACCAGCTGAAGTTGAGACAAATCGAGACATTGAGAACAATCAACATTACACCAAGGGGGAGAGAGCCGACAAACTCAAAATATCCATATTAATAAAGTTATTGGTGAAAATAAAAATAGTGTCTTTTACTTTACGGAAAAAACTAAACAGACTTTTTGGCCAACCCAATATAATGCTCCCACTGACTCTAAAGTAGGAACTATTACTCTCCTCGGTTTAACTCATGGGGAAACAGGCTCAGAAAGGTTGAGGCAGTGGACCAGAGCTGCACAGCTGCAGGAGGCAGAGAGGAGATTAGAATCCTGGCAGTCTATACCCTGAATTCCACTGTATCTGGTCTAGCCTGGTATGTGCTGACCTGGAGGCCACTTAGAGAGGAAGCAGGATGACGCGGTCCCCTGACCGTGGAGCCCCTGCAAGCAGGACACAATGGCTCAGAGCCTGAGTCTCCCTCAACTAAGCAGTGACTCTCGCCTCACAGCGCAGAACCAGGACCCGGAGCAGGGAAGGGGGTGCTGCTGCCAGATGTAACCTGGCTCCAAATCAAAGCCCTCCTTTAGCACAGACTCTCCAAGAATGAAGGCGGCTGCTGACTGGCAAGCTGGCTCCGCCGCCGCTGGAGGAGTCCGCAGAGGCCCAACGGCCATCTGGAAGTGATTTGGCGCAGAGATTCCTGAACGGGGTGGGAGGTTGGAATGACCAGCCACCCGGAGCTCCTGTCCAGCTCTCCGAAACAAAGCTGGTGTGAATGGGCCCCAGTGGCAGCCATAACATAACCAGGGATCATGCACCCCTTTCCGAGGAGGGGGCACCCTCTGGGCAGTCCATAACCCTACCACAGCAAACAGAACTAACACTAGCCAGCCAAGCTGGTCTCCCCAGCAGCACAGATTTAAATGTCCTTCAGTGTGCACACCCTCCAGTGCGACTTCTGCAAATATTATTGGATAGCACCTGATTTACTTAACAAACACTCACGTAGCACTTACTGTGTGCCACAAACTGTTCTGAGCACTTTTTAAAATGTTAACGAGTTTAATTTTTATCAGAGGTAGCAGGTACTGTCCCCATTTTAGTGATAAGAAAACCAAGGCACAGAAGTGTGGGAAGTGTCTTAATAGCTACTTGGTAGCAAGTGGGCTTAGAACCAATCGCTGCTCTTAACTACTAGGAAAAGAGCCACTGGGGACAGTAACATGTTACTTTGTTGGAAATGGCCCCAAACTTGTTAATTCTGACAAAGCAGGCTATTGTGCTCACTTTTTAAGCATTCTCTGAGTCTGAACTACATTGCCTAAAAGACACACTGGCATTTGCTAGGTAGCGCAGAAAGGAGTAGAATTTAGGATTATTTGTACGTTATTTTGGTGGGGGTAGGACAAAAGGAAGGAAAAGAGGCTGAGTGACACGGTAACCCACCACCCTGGACACTTTACCCAGTGACCCAAGGTTTTGGGAACACACACCCCGCCTGCTCTGGGGTGCTGGCTTGGCACCAGCACTTTAGGTAAACATTAGGGTAAGACCGCATCCTCTGAGAAGGAAAAAAACTCCTTTTTTCTAAAAGATCAAACCAAAACACAGCGCCTGAACTTCTAGGCAGCCTCGATGGTCGCTCCTGAGCTGGGAGACCCCTATTTCTCCAAGTTGGCTGAGCTGCCCAACGTCAGAGAGTTTTTTGGAAAACTAAGTAACTAAAACTGCCAGCTCTGGCAGACAACTAGAATTAAATATGCTGAGGCCTCACTATGAACTGCCCAAGATATAGCAAGAAAGCAAAGAAAATCTTTAACTTCTGGATGGAGCCTAGGATGGGCCCACCTTATAACGAATCACAAATGTGAATAAACAGCCAAGGCTATTATCCTTCGGGGGATTCGAAGCAGAAAAGGCAGTCCTCTAGAGGCTTTTGACCTTCCCTTATCTCAGAATTGGGTGCCTAGGTGTACACAACTCGAACGATTCCCACCATGCATACTGCTGAGAGTTATCCAAGCCATACAAAACTCTGTATTCGTTCAAGGATACCTTCCCAGATTATGGAGTAAAACACCATCCACTGAGTAGCAGAAAAGTTCCCACCACCCCCTAAACACAGCGAAGACAGGGCAGCCATTCTCTAAACAAATTTGCCTCGACACAAGACCGAAGATGCAAAATGATTCTGCTCACCTCCCGACAAACACTCATCTCCTGGCTCCCTCATCACAGTTCAGAGGATTAATCCTATCACTCACTCAAGGCCTTGCTTGAGATCCCTTCTTTGCTCAAGGCCAGAGGCTCCAAGTATGGGTGTCCGGCCACTACTCCAACAACCAGACTTAAACACGGTGTTACTGGGGCTCTCTGGTCAGGGGCGAGGGGCTGCATTTCACTCGTTTCTGACACTGGAAGGCAGGTCAGTGAAGGCTCGATTTCAACCAATGGGCAGACCTGGGTTCTCATCCCCATTTACTAGCAGAGTGACCTTCGCTGGTTACCTCACTTGTTTCCTCATCTTTAAATGGAGATAATATACTAACTTAAATCGCAGCTAGAACAGCAACCATTTCCTCAGTACTTGGTCATCAGGACTGGGGCAAGCCCCTAAGCTCCCCCGGACTTGCTGAAACAGATTATAGACAAGGAAAGCACTGGAGAGCTCTGGGTGGTGAACCACGGGGTGATCGCCAGCATACACTTAACGAGCCCCCAGACTGGAGACAGCATCACCGCCAGCACAGCAGCAACGCAGGAGGAACATCGAATACTTGAGTTGGACGGACTTTTTTCTGAAGGGCTATCACCCAGAATAGTCCTGGAGCAAAAGGAAGAGGCTTCAGGCATTACCCCCACAGGAGTCCTGGCACTTGGCCCTCCCTCCTTCTCCAGAGGCTGGAAAACCTGTTTGCTTCTAGATCTTTCTGGGAGAGCTACCATGCAGCCAACGACAGGAATCATAAACGTGGTCCCACCCTTTGACCCAGGAATGCCACTTTGGGGAACATGATCCAAGAAATAATTTAAAAGGAGAAAATTAAATTAAATTAAATTAAACAATGTAACTTGTGGTGGGAGGAGGGCCACATCCAGAAGCAGCCAATAACAGCCCACGGGGCCCACAGCCAGGAAAGGGAAGGTTAACGCTGGAATGTCAGGACAACGGAATGTCAGGACGACGGAAGGCACTGTGGCCTGGGTGGGTTCACAAAAGAAAATCATGAGGGTTAGGTAGAAAACTCTAAGGGGCTACACAAAGTCTAGAACAAGACCCTCAAGTCCCCGGCCCTGGTGGGAAGCCATCCCGGCAGCAGCTGCAACCTCTGTAAACAGCTGGTAAACCAGGCAGTCCAGGATTTTCTGCTGCTGTGGCTTGGGTTTTTCATTTGTTTTTTTAAAAACGATTTCATGTCATATTTGGATACTCCTGGTTTACTTTAAGTTTCTTTGTTCGGTTAATTAAGTAAATACACATTTTTAAAACAAAGAACGGATCCAAGTTGAGCCCAGCCAGGCCTTCAGATTCCTCAGAAGGGAAACTTAGCCTCTGCAAATGAAAGAATTCTTAAGAGAATTCTGAGGTTCTCTCTCCCCCAGTTACAGAAGATGGGCCCCCAAAGGGAAATAAGAGCGTGCCACACGGCTTCCCTCTGCAGAGAAGCCACCTGACGACTGGGAAGGCTGGCTGGGTGCTGGCAGCTGCCTGGACCCAGGAAGCAGGTCTACCTGCCAGGACAGGTGTGGGGGAGGGAGAGAAGGGAGGAGACAGCCCAGAGGGAACCCCTTTCACGCAGGAGAAGTCTCAGGGGCCACACCCACCACCCTAATTTCCTGCCAGGAGTCACAGTTTTGGCCTGGTTTCCTCAGGAAGAGACCCCAGACCCAGGTCTGGGCCAACTCCTCTCCGGCACGAGCCTCACCTGGCAGAACATGCACACACACACTCTCCCTCTCTGCATACATGTCCCCTATACACGCATGCTGTGTGACGGTCCACACCCTGAGCAGCCTTGTGACTTTCCTGGAAGCCATCCTCTAGCCCGGGTCTTAGTGGGGACCTCACCTTCATTCTTCCTCCCCAGCTCTGGGGGATTGAAACTCAACACTGACTCGTCCCTCCTCTCAGGAAGACCCCGGTGTGGGGAGGGCAGGGAGAGGAAAGCAAAGTCTCCTTTCATTGCAACCCACTTCCTTCTATTCTCAGCAAGACCCTCAATTCTTTCATGGCTTGGGCGAGTCATTTAGTCCTCTGGACTCCCTGTCTGCAAAATGGGTTTAATGACACCCCAACTCGCGGGATGTGTAAGGGCTGGGATAACTGGGAGGCTGTTGGCAGACAGCGCTCGCTAGTTTGGGGTCCCCACAAAGCAGCAGTTCCCATTACCACCAAGTCTAAACGGCAACTTCAGCGGCCACCGCGGGCTCACCCTGCGGCGCTGGCCAGAGCCGAGGGGGGAGCGGAGAGAGCGAGGGCGACACACCCCCCGGGGTTCCCCTGCCCACCTCCAGGCCCACACCCGTTCCGGGGACGGCGTGGGAGGGTACCAGGTCCGGGTTTCCACCTGGGAGGGGAGGCGCCAGACTCGGAGAACGGTCCCTCCCCAGATCTCCACCCCGGGCCTCTGAGCCAACGCCCTTTGGAGGTGGCCGAGCGCACCAGCCTGGGCGCAGCAGGGCGAGAGCTCCGGGGAACAGCGGCCTAGGGCCCCACTCCGAGGGACAGCGGACCAGATGTTCCAGTCCCCCAGCTCCGGCAGGGGCACCCCAGGTGTAGAGAAATGACACAGTCCCACCGCACCCCGTGCGGCCCCAACCCAAGTCCCCAACCGCAGCTCTCCAGAGACGCACTGCCGGGACGCACGGCGGGGAGCACCGCGGAGAGCTAGCACACAAGGTCGCTGCCCAGGGGGTGGCACCATGGTGCGGACCTAGGTCCTCTGCGGCCCCACAGCCCCGGAGAACGACGCCCCCCGGCCGCGGGGCGCACGACCAGCCTGGGGCTGCGGGGCGGAGTGGGGGTGCGCGGCAGGGGGCCCAGCCTTCCGCCGGAGCGCGCGCGCGGGGGAGGGATGGTACCGGAGTCGGAGCCAGGCGGGTCGGGACACTCACCAATGGACACCAGCTTGATGCTCTCACGGTCCAGGAACTCGAGCGCCACGGACACGTTCTCGAGCTGCATCTGGCGAAAGGTGGGCCGCTGGTGGTACTTGCGGTACATGCGCTTCTGGCTGAGCACCTCGAGCAGCGCGATGAGCCGCAGCCCGTCGCTCAGGTCGGTCTGCAGGTTCCCGATGCGTTTGTTCACGCATTTGAGGTGCTCATTGCACCAACGCGTGAACGTGTTCTGCTGGATCTTCTTCCACGGCGCGTCCTCCGCCAGGTCCTTCTCGGTTACCGGCATCCTGGCGGCGGGGAGAACGCAATGAGCAGCGAGCTGCCGGTGGCTAAGGTCAGAAGGCCCAAAGGCCGAGGAAACGAGGACCGAAGCAGAGGGGGTGTGGGACTCGAACTCGCTGCTACCGGATCCGCGGCCGCGTCTGCTCTGCGGGTGTCTGCTCTGCGGCCGTCTGCCCTCGGCCGCGCGGGGCGTCTGGCCCTGCGCCTGCGCACTGAGCAGACCCGCCCCGAAGACCCGCCCCGTCCCCACCTTCTGATGGGAGTTCCCGGGCCACGGTCGTCCCCTGCCGCCCAAAGCGGGCACTGCGCTCCACGGCCTCCAGGGCGTCCTGGAACCCAGGGCTCTGAGCTCACCGCCTCCAGGAAAGGAAGCTAGGAGGGAGACATCCGATACTTAAGGAGAAGTATCGGACGACTCCAGTCCCGGAGTGAGGGGACGTGCAGAAGTGGAGAGCTGAAAAACAAACTTATTCCTTAACCTTGAGAAGTTCATAGAGTAATGGGAGGGAAAAGCACAAATGAACTATCACGAACTGCTTAGTAGTATTAGAAATTAAGAGTAATTTGCTATGCATATATTAGTTTCCTAATGCTGCTGCAAACAAATTACCGTTTGTTGCAGTAATTACCATAATTTAAAAAATTACAAACGTACTATTTTGCAGTTCTGTAGCTTAGATGTCCCTCACAGGTTTCACTGAGCTAAAATCAAAGGACTGGCAGGATGCACTCTTCCCTGGAGGCTCTAGGGAAGAATCTATTTCCTTGCCTTCCCAACTTCCACAAGCTTCCTGAATTCCTTGGCTGTGGCCTCTTCCTCCATTCTTCAAAGCCAGCAATGTCAGCTGAATCTCTCACTCTGTCTCTCTCTGGTTCTCCCAAGTCACCTCTCTCTCTAACCCTCTTAAGAACCTTGTGATTACATTGGGCCCAATTGCTTAATCCAGAATATTTTTAAAGAATTTATGTATTTATTTAGAAAGATGGGAAGGGAGGGAGAAAGAGAGGGAGAGAAACATCAATCAGGGGTGCTTCTCACACATGCCCCAACAGGTAACCAGGCCTGCAACCCAGGCATGTGCCCAGATCAGGAATTGAACCCGGCTACCTTTAGCTTTGCCAGAGGACACCCAGCCAACTGAGCTACATCCTCCAAGGCCAGAATATTTGTAAATCAGTGACTAGCGATCATAATCCCACCTACAATGGTAATTTCCCTTTGCCACATAAGGTAATATCTACAGGTTCTGGGAAATAGATGTGAACATCTTTGGGGACCATCATTCTGCTTACCAACACCATGTACTGAGCACCTGCTCTGTCCTCATCCAGGTTCTGTGCTAGATGCTGGGATGTAGCAGATAGCCAGGCCAGATCTCTGCTGTCAAGAGCTGAGTAGTTATAAGAGTAGCAGCAGCTAGCATTTCATGAGTTACCCGCTCTGCCCCTGGGCCAAGCAGGAGCTGTGCTGAACAGTTTCTTTTCTCTTGGCCCCATTTGACAAGAGTTAACCGAGGCAAAGTGACTAGCTCAGGGCACACAGCACAAACAGGACTGGAATTCAGGTCTGTAAGAGAAGCATCGGGTAGCCCTGCTCAACAAGGGATACCTAACTCTCCACGATGGTCAGGATTGGGGGGGAGGGGGGAGGGCTTGCAGGCTTTCTGGAGGAAGAAGGGTATAGCAGGATAGAGATTGAAGGCTTCCAGCCCAGCCATTTCCCAGGAGAAGGAAGCAGATTTGTGGTTGGACCTTTTTATAATAGGACATTTGCATACAATGATGAAGTGCTTTGTTCAGACAAAATGTCTCACCCAGTGGAAATGCTCAGAACAGGCAGGGTCAGGGGGCAGGTGGAGAGAGGACCTCGGATAGTATATTACCTCACCCTAGCCCTGGCCCACTGTAGGAACACAGTAACTATTTGAAGGCTCATTTCCCTTCTTAATGATTAAGTGAAGAGATTTGCTACAGGTCAACTGCTAAGAACTAGACAAAGCTGGATTTGAACTTGGGTGTGACTCCAAAGTCTGCAATGTGCCTAAGTGCCTGCTTGGTGTTCCCAACGCTCTGTCTTTACAACCTGAGCAGCAGATTCCCTAGAGACAGTGTTGTAATTTTCACCTCCCCTATGCCCAAGGCTCCTGGCATCTCCTGCTCTCCTCCACCCAAACTCATTCATTGAGATTTATGGGACCACTCCCAAAGGACCCACCACCTTACTAGAGGAGACTGCAGCTAAGGTGATCAACTCAGCTCAATCATCAGCTGCTAGTGTGATAATATTCCCCTTTCTTATGAAATATATCTTTTCATCAGGTCTCAACACAAATAACTACATAAGTTCTGCATGTAAATATCCAGGCCACTTCACTCTGAGCTGAGACATCCTCACCTCAGGATGAGTGCCATGATTCTCTGCATTCAATCAGAACCACCCTAAGAGTTCTCTACGGAGCAATTTGGGAGGTGATGGTGAAAGAGACTCAACATTTTGGTGGAGGGTGGCCAGTGGCTTCAGAGACTAGGAGAGGAAGCAGACAAGGTCTTCAGATGGCTCTTCACCAACATCTGATAAAAAGATGAGGGTTGAACAACTCAAGGTTGCCATTCTGCAGGGAGCATTTTAGCCAAAACATTCTACAGGTTTGCCTGATAAGGCCTTCACTTAACAAATACCCAATACCTGTTTTCCAAATTTTGTCCCAGGCATCTCTGATCTCTTGGTGGAACCATCCAGAATGGAAATGTGCAAAGAAGTGAGAAGCACTGTCTTTAAGTGTGAATTCTGGCTGGCCTGGCTTTGTGGTCTTGCAAGTCTTAGGTGTCTCATCTGGGAAAGAGAGATAATGGAGATGACCCCACTCCTAGGGTTGGTTACTAGATAATGCAAGCAAAACTACTTAATGCCTGGCACACAGTACACGCTCAGTAAATATAGCTGGAAACCAGGCAAAATTAGCAGTCCCTGAAAAATCAGGAATTAACTTCATTTTCCCCAGACTCCAGTTATGATCTGTAAGGAGCCAAGGCTCCCCTCCATGTCTGCTACCCACAGATGATGACGCCAGTCTGCCACGGCCCCGAGAGATCAGCACAGACCTGGCAAGACAGAGCAGATGCGCAGAGGTGTCCCAAGGAAGGGACGAGCTGAACTTGAGGATAAACATTGGGTGAAAGGGTGAAGCACTGTGAGCCAGCCTACTTCTCAAAGCTGCACAAATTGCCAATCAGCCCAGCTGCGTGGGATTGGAAAGAGTTCTTCTAATCAAGCAAGTGTGCGTATATAGTAATAATTCCCTTGATTCCACATCCGTGCCTTTGCTCCGGCCCTCTGCCAAGAATGCGCTCATGTCTCCCCTCCAACCTGGGAAAATCATGCCCATCCTTTAAGTCCCCTCACTCTCACAGCTTGTCCAGTCACAGGACTTGTTTTACGCTGAAGTATAGTTGCTGTTTCTGTGGTCAGTTGCTCAGGGAGGGAAACTGTTACCTCGGTCCCCTTGCAGAGTATAGTCTGGGGTTTAAGACTTAGAGAGCTGGCACTCTCCAATACAAATATAATGAGCGCCACATTGTAATTTTAAACTGTCTAATAACACTTAATAGTTAAGTATGATTTAAAAAGTAAAACTAAACAGTTAAAATTAATTATAATAGACTTTAACCAATAATAAGGTGACCAACTGTCCCAGTTTGCCCAGGACTAAGGAGTTTCCTGGGTTGCAGGCATTTCACTTCAGTGCTCCAACCAGGAGTGTTTCTGGCAAATCAGAGTAAGTTGGAGTCAGACCAGACCTTGGTTCAACAACCTCCGTACTTGAGTTCTAGCCAAGAAAAAATTCAGAGCCAAGACTCAAACTAGAAGAGAAAGTTTATTTAGAAAGTCACAGAGGAAGAAGTGAGCCGCCACAAAGAAAGGGGACAGGAAACAAGCTACAGAGGCAGAAGTAGGGCCCTTCTTGCTTCGCAGAGAGGAAGGTAAAGGTCATGCTCCTGTGGGGAAGAAGGGGGGACAGTGAAAGGTGCCCACCGGCTCCCTGGGGGAGAGTGGGGCTGGGTCCTCCTGCTTGAGGGTGTTTATCTGGAGGTCTCAGGGGAAGATTGCAACAGAATATTTATCAGCTTTCCAGGTGTGTCCTTTCAGGATCGTGGTCTTCACTGATTGGTCAGCACCAGGGCAGGGGGTCAATGCCCCTGAGTCAGTGCAGCTGGCCCTGGCGTCAGCCATGGCATTGCTTGTCTGGTTTTGTTGTTTCTCTGGTCCTGGAACTGCAACACAACTGAGGCCTAGATTTATCCCTCAGAGTTAATGCCTGAAGGAGTGGTCATGCAAGGGCCCGCACGCAGGGGAGTCTCATGAGACCACTCCCCAGGGCCTTGTCCCTCCTCCACGGGAAACGACTGCATGGCTAGCAACATGCCGCGGGGGTGGCGGGCGGTAAGGGGAGGGTCCGAACTGTATGACCAGCGATATGAAAGGTCAGGGGGGCTAAACCACCTGACCAGCGACATGCTAGGGGAGGAAAGGTTACCCTGGGGCGGTGAGGTCCTAGTTTTCCCAGTTTTGCCTGTTGCTAAGCAGCCAGCACTTCCTGCCCTGGTGACTTTCTACACCTGGCCCATCGTCCTGGCTCTGTTTTGTCTGTCTAACTGCCTACCACAGCACTACCCAATATATTCAAAGAGTTACGAGTTTAATATACAATCAATATGTTATATAGATGTCAGTTCAGACTCAGCATATTGCCGAGAGACCAACAGCTGCCTTCGGCAACTGGTGGCTCTCAAATTAGACAGCCCAGCATAGACACATGCTGGGTACTGAAATAAGCCAGTTAATAAGCTGGAGACCCATAACGCTCTCGCCGGGGTGCTAAACTCGGGAACCGCTCCCCTGTATGTGAAACCCACCATCACACTTTGGAAACTCCAGCTCCACGGGGGTCCCAGGTGAACCCGCATTCTGTGGTACCTGGGCATCCTGGGCCCACTACTGCGGTAGCATGTTTCGGTGTTCATCATGGTAGAAATAATAATAATAGAAGTTGCCATTTCTTAAGTACCGACATGCAATCGTCACAACCACCCCAGGAGGTGTGGTTGTATCCCCATTCAGCAGGTAGGAAACTGAGGCTGAGAGGTATGGTCACATGCCTAAGTCACAGAGCAACAGAGACGGGACAGGATGAAAAGGCTAAAACAGGCAATAGTCCTGGTTAAGAGCAGGGACCTGGGGCTGCCCCTGACTGCGTTTCCTTACCTAACCTACATGAACAGTGTAACTCCCGGGGGGTTCTAATAAATGAGAAACTGTGTGTCTAGCACTTAGTGTGTAAGTATCTGCTGAGAGATAACACTGCTGTTATCACCATTACTATGCTGATGACGATATCATGATTGTGCTGTGAGCCACCATCAAAAAGCAGAGACTGAGCGTTCTAAATTTAGAAGCCCACTTTCCAAAGGGAACAGAGATGGAGAAAGAAGACTTGCAAAATGAATGTACGTCCTTCCCAGTTGCATCTTTCTCCCAGGGTGGGGCCTTCTCAGCTGTAATTTTACACCAAGTGCCAGAAAGCATAGTGCAAATGAAAATATTTGCTCTTTTCTCACCCGTTAGGGGAAGAGGAGCTGGTTCTGGCAGCAGCTCCTGGAGAGCAGGAAGGGCTCACCCTCGACTGCCAGCCCCCCTGCAGAGGTCCCTGGACCATGTGGGTGCGGTGCTGGGAGGACAACCCCACACACAAACACACACAGGAAAAGGGCGGGGGCAGCCGGCCTTCCCCAAGGGGCAGTGCAAGGCAATGGCATTTTGAAGGCCCAGAGACCAGCAGTCAGCCCTTCCCTGGAATGAGGTGAGGCCGGCGGGGAAGCAGGCTGCTGGGAGAAGGCACTGGCCGTGACCCCTACTCTCCCTACTCACCCTACTCACCCACTGCTAAGGTGGAGCTCAGAATGAGGTTGTTTGGATTTTTCCATATTATCTCCTTTGATCCTACAAGTCACCACTTTCTGGGGCCAGGCGCTGAGCTACACATCACCTGGCCATGAGTTATCTTTTTTAATCTTCTCAAGAACACTGTGAGCTTGGGGCTAATATTGTCACCCCATTTTACAAGTAGAGAAACTGAGGCTACCAGGAAAAATCAAGTCACTGGCTCAGGGTCCCTTTGGTTCAAACCCTGCTCTGACCAACTCCAGAGGCCACTTCAGAGTCTCTAAGCTCTTTAGTCCCTCAGAGCCCCAGGCCTTGACACAGTAACGTAGTTTGCCTGGCGACAGTGAAAGAATGAAGGCAGTGGCCACCATTCAGGGACATGTGTGCTGTTCACTCAGCAGGGGCAGGGAGACAGGGCCTGCTGAGGGCCTTGACCTACTCCCTCAGGCCCTTCCCAGTCCGAGGTGGAAACTCCTGGCCAGAGCACGCCCCACGCCCTACCCACGTCCTGGTGGAATCACACAGGCGCACACACACTCACTAATTTGCAAATGATTGGGTCTTCTTCCTCCACCCAGTCTGGCTTTGGCTTCTTTGGAAGATTTACCAGCAGGTCTGTTTTTGGTTTGTTTGCTTGTTTGTTTGTTTTTTAAGTGCAGACAAATGCCACAGAGCACTTTTCTGCTAAAGAAAACCCTATCTAGCTCACCTGCAAACCCCATCTGCCTTCCAACTGCAGCAGGGCTACGCAGCGACAAAGCCCTTTCCGTCCTTATCTCATCCACTTCCTCCACCGCCCCCCAGTGCTCTCCAAGTCAGGATTACTGTCGTTGTTCTTGGAGGCTCAAGGACAGGGACGATCTGTTTTTACCCCCAGGATCTAAAAGAGAGGAGGCATTTGTGACAGCTCACTGAGTTGCCAGGGAGGAGGCACCGGCTGGCAGCTCAGTCACACAGTGTCAGGGCCAGAGCTCAGTGTTCTGCCTTCTGACTCTAAAACCTACCTTCCAGTGCTCCTTTTGGGTGTTCGTGGCTGTTCATAACGGCCCAGATGCCCCCTCCGGTGGCCCCTCCATGCACCCCAGCCTTGCTCCTCCAAGTATGGTGCCGCCAGCAGCTTGGGCAGCACCAGGGAGTGTACAGAACCTCCGGCGGCACCCCAGACCTGCCGAATCAGAAGCTATAGTTCAGCAGGATCCCCAAGGTGATGGTGTGCTCCTCACTCAAGCTGGTAAGTTCTGCGTGACAGGACACCCGTCAGGCAGACAACCTTCCTTGGTGCTTTTTAAAAGACTGTGTTGCATCTGCATAGACTGATGTGGAAAGATCTCGGAATTTGTTGGTAAGTGGGGGAAAAGAAGAGCAAGTTACAAACCAACGTGAATGTGTATGATCCAATTTGTATACACACTTTGTAAATACGAAGAACGCCGATGTGTATTAGTACACGGCGGAGCTGATGAGCGGCCAGGCAGCCTCCCAGGTGCCAGCCTGGAAGGGAGCCACGGAGTCCTGGGCTGGATGGAGACGCAGGGCCAGTGCCCTGGGGCTCCACACTGGGCACACCTGTCCTAGCCAGTGGTCAGAGGCAAACGGCACCCTCTGGGAGAAGTTGGAACATTCTCTTCCCATCACTAGGGACGACTCTTGGCTGTGCCACCACGCCAGAGTCCACCTAGGTGACAATTCTCTCCAGTCTCTGGTCATGTCAGCTTCATCCCTGGTCAGAGCTGCATGCTGCACCAAGACCTAGCGATTTGTTAGTGTGTAAGCCAAATCGTATGTCCTTTAATTCAGTCCCCCCAAAGCTTGGATAACTACAATATGGGGACCATTCCAGATAAATTAAAAGGACAGGTTTCATTCCATGCATGTAATAAATCCTTTATTTTGAAAAGAAAGAGGAATAATATATTTAATTAACCAAAAATCAGTTTCTCTACATCCTGCCTAAGTAAATTTTGAACAGCTGTTTTTAAAACGTCAAGTTGGGGGCATGCTAAATGAATAGCCTGCCCAGGTCATCTCCATGTCTCAGGCTGGGTCTGTATGTGGACAGGAAACCAAGGAACCTTGGAAGGATGTATAGTAAACAGTTAAGCAGGCCAATCATTAGGAGGTAGAATTATAAGAACTTACTTTCTATCTTAAAGACTTTCTTTCTGACTTACATGTTTAATGATTGCAAACATACACTGTTGGTGGGAATATGAAAGGGTGTACCCACTGTGAAAAGCAGTGTCTTAGAAAGTTAAATACACACCTGCCATGTGACCCAGCCCTCCCATTCCTAACTAATTTCCCAAAGAATAAAAGCATGTGTGGATGTAAAAAACCTTGTACTTGACTGTTCATACTTAGCTTTACTTGTTATTGTCAAAAACTGGTAATGAACTGAAGGTCCCTTAGCAGGAGGCTGGATGAATGAGCTGGTACATCCACGCGATGGACTAGTCGGTACACAGCAGCACAAAGGAGGGACCTACTGATGTTCACAGCAACATAGCCAAAGCTCAAAATAATTATGCTAAGTGAAGGAAGCTGGGCAAAAAAAAGAACACATAGTGTATGGTTCCATTTATACACAATTCTAAGAAATGCGAACTAATTATATTGACAGAAAGCAGACCAGAGTGTGCCTAGGGATGCAGGGGGTAGGGAGGGGGGTTACAAAAAAGTTTTAGGAAACTTTTTGGAGTGATTCACATGTTCTCCATTTTGATTGCAGTAACAGTTTCATGAATACATGTGTGTGCACATGGGTGGGTGTGTAAAAACATCAAATTGTACACTTTCAGGTGTACATCTCTGGGTGGAAAAAAAACAACAATGATAGCTGATAGGCGCACCCACATAAAAATGCGTGCTCTTTCACTGCATAACATGTTTGTCCTCTAAAAAGCCTATTCTCCCCTACCCACCACTGCAGAGAAGAACTGCACCAAATGTGTTCTTCATTCAGCTTATTTCGGACTGGTTCTTTCCCTCCCCTGTGTCCCCCACCCACAGAGAACTAAGTGGGATCCTGCTGAAGTGGAGTCCGATGAGCTTTCCTCACCACCCTTCTTCTGTGATGGCCAGGGCTTCTCCCCGTGGAGGTTACAGGCTGTGCGGAATGCGATGACATGTTTACTTTGGAGCAGACTTTGGCCAGTAAATACACTCTCCACTCAGACCAGGATCAGCCCCTGACAGAAGATAGGCCCTTCCAAAATAGCTGGAGGTCAGTCCTTCCTTCGAATGTCCGGCGTAGGTCTTTATGAGTGGGGGTGGGGGAGGGGATAGTGCTACCACCCAGCCTTTTTCTTTGCTATCCCTACAGCCTAAACTGGGAGAGCAGTTGGCTCTAAAAGCTCTAGAGAAGTAACTTGAGAACAATCAGAATGTGGTTGGCCAAACTTCGTGCGCCCTGGAAGGGTCCCTGTCCTCCAAAGGTGAAAGGTTTGGTTTTTCCTCTGCACTTCTGTCGGCCTGGACAGTGGACCAGTCACGTGATCCCCAGTTGGCCAGGACCAGAGGGAGTCCGCACCAGATAGCTTTCCAGAGTTCAGAACTTCTCCAGCACTAGCAATGGTGGTCCTAACAACAACCGCCCCAGGTACTGAGCAAGGGTTTACATCTATCGCCGCACTGAACCCTCACATACCTCTGTGAGGCAGGAACTGAGGCCCAGAGAGGTTACGCGAGCAGCCTCCAAGCTCCAAGCTCTGAAGCACCGCGCTACCTCCCAGGAAACCATGGCAAGGCCAGGCATGACACGAGTTCCAGGCAGATCCAAGGTCGAATGCCCGTTCTGCCGTTGATGAGTTGTGTGGGAACTGCAACCCCCTCCCCCCTCCCTAGGTGACTCCCTATCCTCCTCTCTGGCCTTAGTTTTCTTCTTGGCACATCGCCTAGATACATCACTTATCTCGTTTATATCGTCTTCCCAAGTAATTCATGAAGACACCACTGCCTAGAACCTGCCTGGCATACAGCAGGTGCTCAGTAAATATTCGATATTGAATGAATGAATGAACCCTTGCCTGAGGTTTTAGACTTCCGGTTCTGCTTCTCTGCAGTCCATAACATTAAGTAACTCAACTTCCAGGAACCTCATTTTCCTCAGTGGTTGAAAAAGAGCAGTAGTATTCACGCTCCATGGCCCCGGTGAGCCTACGGGACAGGCAAGGCCTTGTATGAGAAAGAGCCACCTCCAAATACTCCAGGAACAGTTACTGAACGCCAGCTCCATGCCAGCAGGATGCCAGGCATCGGGTTGGGGTACAGATGGGCATCAGAAGCCCCCCGCCCTCCAGTAACCTGTGACCTAGCTGAGCAGACAGACAAGTCAACAAATGCTTACAACCCACTTGGTTCACAAAATCTGATCTATAGTAATCATTTATCAAGCTAAGCACTTTGCATTAATTGTTTCATATAACCCTATGTATTAGGTATCACCACCAGCTCAATTTTATAGACAAAAAAAAAAACTGTTGCAAAAAGTTGAAAAACAAGGACTTAGTCCACACCTAAGTATAAGCCCAAGAAAAATGAAAATGTGCACATGGAAACTTGTATGCAAACGTTTAAACAACATTATTCATATTAGCCAAAGGCAGAAACCACTCAAATGTCCATCGGTGGATGAATGATAAACAAAAGGTGGTACATTAATGGAATATTATTCAGCCATGAAAAGGAATGAAATACTGACACATTCTACAACTTGGATGAACTTTGAAAGCATGTTAAGTGAAAGAAGCCAGACACCAAATGTATGTGCTGTATGCTTTATCTGATATGTTGCAGCCATAATAGGAAAATCCACAGAGGCTGCCAGTAGGTTAGAGGCTGCTAGGGGAGGGGCGGTGAGGACAGGGAGGGACAATGCAATGGATACAAGGTGCTCTGTGATGTGATGGAAACATTTTGAAACTAGGGAGAACTGGCTTTAGCACACCATTGTGAATACTTTAAATACCACTGGACTGTACACTTTAAAATGCTTCATTGTGTGTCTTGTGAATTTCACCCCCATGAAGAAGAAACAGGGCCGGTGTTGTCCACGGTAAAGGCTGGGGCCAGGACCTGAGCCTGGGCAGTAGCTCAGAGCACGCGATCCGAACAACTGCACAACTGCAAATCTTAACCTCAGTATTGTGTTTTTCAGCTCTGGAACTTCCACTGGCTTCTTTTTTATGGTTTCCACTTTTCTGCTGAAATTCTTATCTAACTTCCTGAATGTGTTAATCAGTTATTAGAGTCCCACCTCCAGCCTGGAGTTTTATCAAAAAGCCACCACTATGCTGGGCCCCACACTCCAGTGTTTGTCCCCCGGACCCCTAGACACCAAACTTCCGTCAGCTTCTCCGCGGCTCTGCTGCCTGAGTCAGCACATGCCTTGAGGGGAAAGTGAACTCTCAGTTTCAGGCTTGTCCTTCTGGGCAATTTCTAGGTGTTCTTGGTGGTGGTGGGAGGGGGGGCGTTGACCTGACACTAGCTCATCTGCCAGAGTGACAGCAGGAAGAATCGGCCCTGCCACACACTAACTGCCTCACCACCCCCGTCCTGCTCTTCTCCCAACAAAGGTAAAGACCTCAAAATTAAAATCCAAAAAAATTGCCCTGCCTGGGTGGCTCAGTCGATTGGAGCATCACCCACATACAAAAGGGCTGCAGGCTCCATCCCTGGTCAGGGCACATACCTAGGCTGTGGGTTCAGTCGGGGTGCATAGGGGAGGAAACCAATCAATTTTTTTTCTCTCTCTCTCCCTCTCCCTTCCTCTGTCTCCAGAAAAATCAATGAACATATCCTTGTGTGAGGATTTTTTTAAAAGCAAAAAAAAAAACTAACAAAAACCTTAGATGAAATTATAGTTTCTAAAGTTGTCCTATTTATTTACTTATTTGGGGAAACATTTCCCCCTAGTTCATTGCAAGAAATACTGTACAATAAATACTATTTCTGAAGAAAATGCCATTCACTGAATGCTTCGACAGAGGCTTACTGTCTCAGGTGTTTGCACGTGTTCCGTCACCTGGTCCTCAGGGAAAGTCTGAGAGCAGGTTTGGCCAGCCTCACTGCCGTGGTTGAAGGAACCAAGGCCCAGAGAGGAACGACGTCAGGCGCACAGCTCACGCAGCATGGAGCAGAGTCACAGGCCCAGATGTAGCCAGACATTCTTCTCTGTGACCTAAGAGCAAGGATGAGTAATCATAAGGAATCTGAGTATCCAGGCATCAGAGGGCAAGACAGCCAGAAAAATATGCGGACACCAGATGGAAAGTGGCTAAGGAGGCGGAAGCAATGTTTGGGGGCAAGAAAAGAGTTCTGAGTTGTGTTTGGTGGGTCCCAGCTTTGAGGACAGGGAAAACCTCTCTGGCCCCAGTGTCTTCAACTGTAAAATGGACTGATAAAAGCACACTTAGCCCTGGGCTGCTCCTAGGACTCTAGCTCTAAAACCCTTTTCTAGTTCTGCTCTCCAAGCAGAACCTGAGATCTTCCCTGGTGAGGAGGTGTGGGTCACGGACAGGAAGATGGTGATTTCGCGGTGGGGCAGGTGCACCCCCGCCCTGAGCAGAGACTCATCCTATCTTGGAAAGGACCCAGACTTAGGTGTCAGGCCCTGCAGTGGGGAGAATGGAGAGAGGGCACTTTCCCCAGCCACACGGACAATCCCTGCAAGTTCCTATAATCCTACAGGGAAGCAGGGCCCTCAACACACAATCGCTCTGAAACTTAAAGAGCACAGGAGACTGCTGGAGACCTCAGTGTTCGCTCACTCACTTAACACATGGCCAGTTGTGCACTGAGCACACATCTGTCGATCTGTGAGGTAGGGACTCCAGTCATTTCCACTTTACAGATACAGAAACTGACTCAGAGCTAGGGCTTGAGGCCAAATTACTCCTCCCATGAACCCATGTTCTAGCCAGCCTGAATTGCTTTTGGTTCCTCAAACTGCTGTGGTAGCTCACCTCCTGCCCTTTGCCCTCTGAGGCAGAGAGGTTAAATTATTTGGTCAGCAAGTTAGAGGGTGAACAACTTGGTTCAAGAGCAGGTCTCCCAGCTGGAGCCTCTGCACGTCACCCCTACGGTGGGCAGAACAGTGGCCCCTCAAGATGTCTACATCTGGAGGTTGTGGCTGTCACCTTCTCTGGCAAAAAGACCTTGTGGATGTGATTAAGTTAAGGATCTCGAGATGGAGAGATTGTCTGGATTATCCAAATGGACCTGATATAATCACAAGAGTCCTTTGAGATGGTGTCCTCCTCCTGCCTCCTTGAGAAACGAGGATGGTCGCTACCTCAAAGCGCTGGCTGTCGTGATTGAGTGAGGCAAGACACGTGATGCACTGAGCATGGTGCTTGGCACAAAGAGAGTGCTCGCTAAGTGCTGGCAGTTAGATACTGTCTTAGCCGGGGTTTCCTCACGAGCAGGCTCCCAATCCAAGAATCAAGTGCAAGACATTTATTGGGAAGTGGTCCCAGGAAGCACTAGCAGGGGAGGTGGGAAGTGAGATTGGCAAGGAAGGAAGCCCTCCGTAAAGGCTGCATTAATGAGGGGCCGCTGGCCCTGAGGGCAGGAAGAGGGATGGGTGGGGATCAGCCTCCACATCACCACGGGGCCTACCTGGGGAGCAGGGAGCCATTCATCAGAGGCCCCTTTGGCCCACTGAGTGTGCCAGCCGAGTGTGTAATTGTGATGACTAAACAAGGTACTTCATGAAAAGCACTCACCAGCAACCAGGTGACTAGAAAGTCATTGGGCAAAAGTGCCCGGATGTGGGCACAGCCTGAAAGGATGTGGGTGGGCTCCGGGAATGTGCTGTAGACATCACGCAAGCCCATCCCCGCCTGGGAGCCTTGATCCTTGGGACCAGGATCTGGTGCCTACACAAAGCGGCATCCCTAGGAGAGTGTGGCCTCTTCACCTTGGGAATGGCCAGGCCCAGGACTGAGGCCTGAGCCTTCTGGGCCCCTCTGTGCAGTTAGGAGTGACTCTTGCCCAATTGCATTTACTTTCCACAAAATACAGGTGTTGTCCAGGATAGGCTGAGTGGAAATGTTAACAGATCCCCACGGGTCCTGCTGAGGTCTTGACTGCAGGTGGTTGAAAGGCTGGCTTGGCTGCCCAGGGCCCCAGAGGCTGATAGGAAGGTGGTGTTTGTGGGTGAATTCCCGGCGGGAGCCAAGCAGCTGGAACACCAGTCATATCCTTGCTCCCTCCCCAGAGCAGAGGAGAATGAAGGGCGTGGGAAGGAAGGGTGGGGGTGGCGGTAAAATGGTGAGGGCAGGGAAGAAGATGGCCTTTTAAAAGAACATGAACCATGAGGCTGTGGAATCCTGGGTAAAGGGCAAGGCTGATGTAGTTTTCTGAGACACGTTGGGCATGAATAATGCTAGACTGTAGGGGTGCACTCAGAAAGGAAAATGGGGAGAAGTCCTGAGAAATGGGGAAAAGCCAGCTAATCTGCAGCAGAGTTGAGGCCTCCACCATATCTCTCCCAGCACAGAGGATGAAGGTTGGTCCCCATTTCTTTTGTTTAAATTATATTTTATTGATTATGCTATTTCATTTGTCCTAATTTTCCCCCTTTCTCCACCTCCACCCAGCACCCCCCACTCCCTCAGGCAATTCCATCACCGTTGTTCATGTCCGTGGGTCATGTGCAAAAGTTCTTCGGTTACTCCATTCCCTATATTATACTTTACATCCCCATGGCTATTCTCTAACTACCTATTTGTACTTCTTAGTCCCCTCACCTCTTCACCCGTTCCCCCCCTCCCATCTGGCAACCTTCTGGCTACTAACTTCTTTTCTCTTGCCTTTCAGAGTCTTTCTTTATCTTTAACCTTTGGCCTTTTAATAATGATGTGTGTTGAAGTGGGTCTCTTTGCATCCATTATAATTGGGATTCTCTGTGCTTCCTGGACTTACATGTCTATTTCCTTCACCAAATTAGGAAAGTTTTCTTTCACTATTTTTTCAGATGAATTTCCAATTTCTTGCTCTTTCTCTTCTCTTTCTGGAATCCCTTTGAGGTGAATGTTGGACCTCTTAAAGTTGTCCCAGAGACTGTTTATACTATAATGTCTTTGGATTCTTTTTTCTTCTTTTTGTTCTGATTGGCTGGGTTTTTTTTTTCTTCCTCATGTTCCAAATCATTAATTTGATTCTCAGCTTCATTCATTCTATAGCTGTTTCCCTGTAAATTATTCTTTATTTCAACTAGTGTATTCTTCATTTCTGACTGGGTCATTTTTATGCTGCCGAGGTCCTCACTAAGTTCCTTGAGCATCCTTATAATAAGGGTTTTGAACTCCACATCTGATAGATAGATTTCTTATCTCCTTTTTGTTTAGCTCTTTTTCTGGAATTTTGATTTGTTCTTTCATTTGGGCCATGTTTCTTTGTCTCCTCATTTTGGCAGCCTCCCTGTGATTGTTTCTGTGTATTAGGTAGAGCTGCTTCGACTCCTTATCTTGGTAGTGTGGCCTAATATAGAAGGTGTCCTGTAGGGCCCAGTGACATAGCCCCGCCCCCACTACCCAAGCTGGGTACTGTATGTGCACCCTTTGTGTGGGCTAAGTCCCCCCTCCTCTTGTAGGTGAGCCTTGACTGCTGTTGGCAAATCAATAGGAGGGATTTACCCAGGCCATTCAGCTGCAGGGACTGGCTGTGACCACTGACCACCAACCTCTGCCCTCCATGGAGGATCAGCTGTGCAGGGGCAGGGTGGTAATGCTCTGACATGGTCTGTAGCTGTCCACTGGCTTTGTTGGGCCTGGGGTTTCCACGTGATGCAGGCCACGCTCAGCCCCCACTTGTATTTTGCCTGGGGCTCCCTGCCTGAGCTGTAAAGCAATCTGAGATGACTGCTACTTGTGCTGGGCTTGGAGATTCCCAGGTGAAGCCAAACTGCGACTCTAATCTGGCTACCACTAGAGCTAACTAAAGCCAGCTATTGCTTGTTTGATAGGATTTAGGAGTCAAGACCACCCATTCTTATGGAGAAGCAGCTTGAGTGGGCATGTAAGTTGGGTGGGGTAGACCCTCTATGGATCTCCAAGGTGGGTCACACAGTGTTAGCTAGGTTGATGGAGTCTCAAATATGGTACCAGCCTACTGGCTCTGTGTGGGGAGGGCTCAGCAAAGCGACAAGGGCCTCTGCTTGCCCTGATGCCAGACACTTCAATCTCTCCCTGTGTATTACTAGTGCCCTTCAAGCTGCCACCCCAGTTGCTGAAGCTCAGAGGGAGTGAGTCTGAGTAGGTGAGTCCGTGTGTGGGTTCCCCTGTTTAGGGCTCCAGCAGCTTCCCCCACCAACTCAATCCCCACTGGTTTTCACAGCCAGAAGTTGTGGGGACTTATCTTCCTGGCTCTGGAATCCCGGGCTGAGGGGCCCCATGAGGGTCTGGGACTCCTCCCTCCAGAGATAACCCTCCTAAATTTTTATCCACGTGGATGTGGAACCAGCCTGTTCCGCATCTGGGCTCCTCCGACCAATCTGGATAGATGTGGTTTCTTCAATTCTGTCTTTGTCAGACTTTCATTCAACTAGATTTCTGATATTCCTGAGTGATGGTTGTTCTAAATTGTAGTGGTAATTTTGACGTGATTGTGTGAAAAGGTGAGCCATGTCTGCCTACGTCACCTTCTTGACTGGAAGCCCTGGCTGGTTCCCATTTCAGGGCACCAGCAGGTAGCTCACAGTGGGGACGTGGGACCACGGGAATGGGGTTGTTTAGAACATCCAGCCAGAGCTCTGGGATACTGCACCCCCAACACCTTCCCAGCTCTGTCTTTGCTCTAAACCCTGGAAGAGCCCAGCTGACAGCTTGGCCAGCTGCTTAGGGCCTGGGATTTGAGATAGGCCTTGACCTCATTTAAGATTTTTTTTTAAAAAAAACCTTTTTTGGCCCTGGCTAGTGTAGCTCAGTGGATTGAGCGTGGGCCTGTGAACCAGAGTATCACGGTTCAATTCCCAGTCAGGGCACATGCCTGGGTTGCAGGCCAGTTCCTAGCAGGGGACGCATGGGAGGCAACCACACATTGACATTTCTCTCCTTCTCTTCCCCTCTAAAGATGAAGAAATAAAATTTAAAAAAAATTTAAAAACCCTTTTTTGAGGTGCTGCTCCAACATCGGGCCCCACACCCTCAGCCTAATGATCTGTAGATACAACCTCCTCTGTCCTCTGAGAGCAGACAAGAATTCAGAGTCACCTTTAGTCTCCCTGATCCAGGGCAGCCTGCAGTGAAGGCCAGACAGCCTGCGTTCTGACTCCACCTCTGTCACTCAGTAGCCAGGTGACCGATGGCTGTGTGCATCTCAGCCACAGCTTCATCCCTGCACCTGGCACAGGGTCAACCAAACAATAAATGCTGAATGAATAAAGAAAACAAGTAGATGAATGGATGGATGGATGGATGACAGATGGATGGGTACATACATAGATGGAAGAATAGATAAGTGATGAATGGATAAATGGGTCAATGAATGAACGAACAGGTGCCAGACTTAAGGGCAGCACTTTAGACTTTGGGCTGTGGGTCGTGCAGGGCTTCACAAATGTGTGACGTGGAAAATCTACATCCTGTCGTGGCCCCCTGTGGGATATTTACTCTACTCTTATTTCCACTATACAAATTAACTGCAAACACCCTTAATCCATGGAGACAGTTTCTAGAAAGTACAAACAGCTCCTGACCAGGAAAGAGTGACAGGGCCCCGCCATCCACCCAGGCTGGCTTCAGGGTTCTCAAGATTGAGTTTTCCGAAGCCTGTAGCCTCGTCTTTTTATTTTCCTTTTGTACTACATGGCAAAATGTCATACTCCAGTCTTCCATTTTATCTCAGGGATTTACAGTTTCCTGTGACCTCCTTCTGAACTTTATCCTCCTGAAAAATAGTGTCCACTCAGTAGAAATCATACGTACTCTGCAGTCAATTTTATTTTAATTTGACATATTTCTCTTCCTGATACCACTTATCTGTGCAACTGCTGGTGGCTGTGGCCAGGCCCTCGTTAAACAGTAATGTAATTTTCTTAACCATCCATCACGGTCAAACAGCTGAGTGGTTTATAAGGTCTCACTAGTGCAAGCAACCCTGTGGGTGGGCACAGATCCGAGTGGCCATCATGCCACCTTTGTGTAAAAAAAGCTGGAGAAAAAAATGTATATGTATTTACCAGTCTGTGCATGGAATACCTCTGGAATGAATAATAAGAAAATGGTAACATTGTTATTTTTAGAGACATAGATGGGGAGAGGCTTTTTAACTGTATCCTTTGCATTTTAAGCCAGGATCATAGATTTTTTTAATAAAAAGAAAGCAACAACAAGACGGACAGCAACACACGACACAAAACACCCAAAAAAGTTAATTAAATTAAGATTTGAAACATTAAGTTTTCCTCCCAGAGGTGGATGCTAGTCCCCGCCCTCCCTCGTTGAGGGCGGCTCAGACTTACTGACTTACTTACACAGAGTAGAGTCCGGCAAGTGAAAGACAGTAACTTCACAGCACGGCAGAGAAGCCAGAGAGAGACCACCGTAACCAGAAGTTCGAGGCCAGCCTGGCCAGTAGTGTCGTGGGGGCGGCACAGATGCGATAAGGAGGGCACGTCACGCTGGGGTGTTTTCTCTAAGAACCTGTAGTCCAGTCTTATTAGGAGAGAATCACCACCAAGGTTGGCGGACATTCTGCAGGATGCCTTCCAGGCCTCCTCAAGACTGTCCACGAGAAACTGTCAAAAGGACAGGCATGAAAACTCAATGCCATGTGCTTCCCTGGATGGAGTCTCAGAACCGAAAAGGGACATTAGTGGTAAAACAGGGGAAACCAAATCAAGTCTGGAGACTGTTAACAGCAATATGCCACTGTCGGTTTCTTCGCTGGACAAATACACGATGGCATGTTACCTGCTAACAGTACACGAACGGGGCGAGGAGCCTCCACAACTTTTCTGTAGATCTGAAGTGATTCCGCGATGACAACTTCACTTTAAAAGAAAAAAGTGCTTTCCCTCCCAGCAGCACACCCATGCCTTCCCCTCCCCCTGCTTCTTCCCCCACAGGCGTCTCCGAAATTCTGAGGAACCCCAGGAACTCGCGGGCAGGGGTGGGGTGGTGGCAGCAGTGGGCAGTAGCAGCTTGTCCCCAGGGAACCCCCTCAACCCGTCCCCCAGGCCCTTTTTTCTCGGACTCTCCAGTGAGCGGACAGCAGCGGCCTTGGCTCACCTCTTTCCTGTAACACGTTTAGAGAGCTAAAGTAGCCCCGCCGAGCCTCGCTCCTGTTGCTTCTTCTCTCCAAAGCCCTTCCTTTAATAAATGTACTTTCAAAATCACCTGGACATGTGAAATTTTTCCAGCATGAAGTCAAGAACCTGCACTTCCTGGGGTGGGGGCGGGGCGGGCTGTGTGGTGGGGGCGGGGCAGCCGGTGGGCGGCTGCATGCAAAGCCCAGCTCCACCTGTGCTGTGGGGACATGCTTACTAACCGTGGGCCTCTGTTTCCCCCTCTGTAAAACGGGGAAAATAACGTCAGCCTCACAGGGTCACTCCTACATAAAGTGCGTAGAGCACCGCCGGAACATGGCAAGTGCGTGTGGGCCACACTCTGTAATCTTTGGGTCTTCAGGGTCCCCCATCCATACCTGGTCCTAACAACAACAATAACAGCAGCACCCACTGTCGATCATCCTCTCACTCGGACCTTCTCTCAGCGACCCCATGACACCATTCTCACCTTATAGGTGGGGAAACTGAGGCTCAGGAATTCCGGGTAAGGTGTCCAAGATCATTCTGGTAGAGCCAGGATTTGAACTCAAGTCTCTGACTTCAGAGCCCACACTCTTGGTCATTTACTAAGTTGCACTAAAGGTCCATCACTGAACTTTTATGGGGACTGTGGGCAAGGTGGACGTGGACCCTTGCAGAACAAATGGACCTCAAGACAGTGGCCTGGCAAACACCAGAGTGCCAGCCGGCATGCTGTGAGTGTTGGGAGAGAGGGATGGGCGGATCCCTGAGAAGCTGGAAAGGCCTTCAGGTGGGGGAGGTCTGGCCTGCACTCAGGACTAGGCAGGGCTGGGACTGGTGCACTGAGGGGCGGAGCTTCAGGTGGGGGCAAAGGTGTGGAGGTGTGGCTGGGCGGGGCTCTGTGGGCCCCGAGCCAGGGGCAGCGCCAGGGATAAAGTCAGAGCAGGTAAGTGGGCTGGCCAGCCTCCAAGTGGGTCAGACACACAGCAAGAGCTGAGGCCCAGGCCAGGACCTGAGCTCTCTTCTTGTCCTGTCAGCCAGATTTCCCTTCCTCAAAGACCCAAAGGACTTGAGCTCTCAACTGGGAACTCTCACCCCTACCCCTCAAAAGCCAGAGCATGGAGACTCAAGGAAATAACAGACCCCCTGCTTGGACTCAGCCCGCCTAGCACAGGGATCCAGGAGAGTGAGTGGGGCCCTTTAGCCCCGCTTTACTGGTTTGTTCTCTCGGGGAACACGCCCCATATGGCAGCTGCTATCCAGTGCACACCCAAGAAACGCTTCCAGCATTCCTCCCCAGCAGGGTGTGGAGCGGGACCCAATCCTGACACTCTCTCCCTTCAAAACCAAATCCAACCCATAGTCAAAAATGAAAGTTTTACTGAAGGCTTCTTAGGAATTTAATAAGCAACTTTCTTAGTGTGGCAAGACTTCCTGAATGTCCTGCCTCCTGAAAGTCCTTCCTCCCAGTCTAGTTCCCCCGCTAGGAACCATTTCCCTGAAGCCTCGGCTTCATGCCTCCTCGCTGCCCCTCTGGCCTCTCGTGTGCACACACAGAGTGCCATCAGCAGGCCTGGCTCCATGACTTGCAGGTCCTGGCGCCCAGTGAAGATGCGGGGTGCCTGGTTGGGAAATTGTGAAGAATTTCAAGACTTTGACAGCAGGGCATGAAATCAAGTGCTGGGCCCTCCTAAGTGCAGAATGCTGTTGACTGCAAGGGCGTGTGCCCGGGAAGCCGACCCGGCCCTTAATGCACGCCCCACAGGGACTAGAACACCAAGTTTTCAAGAATTTTAAAGCCAAAGCCTGAGATTCACCCCCTCAAAAACACAAAGCATATTTGAGGATGGCTGCTTTGGGCTAGTCCCACCCTGACCCCCAAACTCACACCCTTACGCCCACGATAGAAAATTTTGAGCTCTCCCACTTGAACCGATCATGCCTCTGCAAAGTGCTTTCACGCGTTCTTTATGAGAGAACAGTTGCCATCCCATTTTACAGCGAGGCAAACTGAGATCCAAACACTCCCCACCCGAGCTGTCACCTTCCTGACAGTGGCATACACAACTAGCACCATGGCCTTCAGACCCGCTGGGCTTGGAGCCATTTCCATTAAAAAAGAGCCCAGACACCAGAGTGAATGCATAAATGATGCAAACCACAACACTGAGGCCATTTCTATTATTTCTAGAGTAACAGCATTTTCTCACGTTGAAGCGGCCCCACCCAAGCCCACACAAACACCAGGCCCAGACAGACCTCCACCAAGGGAACTGCTGAGGGAAGTGCGGGAACTGTCCCCATCCTTCGCTGACTCATCACCCTCAGTGCTCCTGAGACCACAGACCATAGAAGGAAAACTTTTATTCAAAAAGGTTTATAGTAGGGGTGTTGGTTTTATTTTATTCCTCACTAAAACTTGGAGCCCGTTTTTCATTTTTATTTTGAGAATACGTTCACTAGAGCTGGGAACAGTGAAACAAGGCAGGGCCTAGGAGAGAAGCAGCAGCAGGAGAGAGACTAGGCCGGGCTGCTCTGGCGCTCCCTCTAGAAGCCTTATGAGAAAGAGCCACAGCAGGGCTGCTGTCAGCTGACTGGAGAGTCAGAGAAAGGGGGGCCTTGGAGACAGGTTCAGGGGCTCAGCCCAGGATGAGCTGCCGCTGCTGCTCCTCGCTCCCCTGGTTGCTAGTCTCTCGGGGTCCCTTTGAGTGTAGGAGATGCTCCCCTGTGGGAGAAGAATGAGAAAGGAAAGGAGCAGGTATGTCCCCAGGAGGGGTGCATGCACTGGGTCCTTTGTCTTGAGGGCTTTAAAGGGTGGGTGTTTAGGGGAGGTCTTAGGAAAGCAATTCAATAGACTATTCATCAGCTTTTCCAGGTGTAGCCTTTCAGGGCATGGTCCTCACTGACTGGTTGGTGCTAGGGTAGGGGGTCATTAGTCGTGGCAACTAGTCCTGGTGTCACCTGCCTGGTTTTGCTGCTTTTCTGGGCCTGGGGCTGAAATACAACTGAGGACTAGATATTATCTCTAGGGAGGAAAGGTCAGGGGGGTCTAGACCACAAGACCAGTGATATGCCACGGGAAGAAAGGCCATCCTGGGGGTGAGGTCTGATGCCAGTTTTGCCCACTGATCGGTACCCAGGGCTGTCCACCCTCGTGGCCTTCTATATCTGGCTGTACATTGCTCAGCCAATTCACTGAGCTATCTGTCTCAGATTCCCCATTCCACCTGTCAAGGAATTTTCCCAGCTTCTTACTATCCTGCCCCATTTTCCCCTCAGAGACTTCCATCCCTGAAATGTTTTAGGGGCTATGAGGGAGGACTGTATGTCTTCAGTAACTGCTTCCTGCTGACAAGGCCTGTGGTCCCTACCTATATAGGGTCTGAAGGTCTCTGCCTGTCTGATCTAAGGAGAACAAAGGAACAGGATCAAGACTGGAACAGAGAGGCTGTTGGCTGATTCTTCCAAAGTAGGGATAGGCTGGAATCCCTGCAGCAGCAGCATCTTGATATTGAATTGTGCTATCATTCCAGAGGCAAAGTTGCTAGCTTGCTTCATATCTCACTGACTCAGTTATGTAGTCCTGGTCAACACAGCTGATGCCCAATTATGAGACCTCCAGTACCAGGATGTGGAGCACGGGACAGAACATCAATTCAGTTATTCCTTAGAGTTCTGTCTATTTTTGTCTAGTTTAAAGGTATGATCTGAACATTTACCGTATTTTTCGGACCATAAGACACATCTAGGTTTTAGAGGAAGAAAATAGGAAAAAACTTTTTGAAGCAAGAAACGTGGTAAAATATTTAATAACATAAATGACATAATCTTTCACCAACGTAAATGTGAACAGGACTCAACAGCAGCATTAACAACCATTACTCTTCCCAAATTTGGGGGTTATGTCTTAGAGTCCAAAAAATATGGTATTTTTCAAAATTTCAAGTATTGGATTGCCACCCAAATACTGGCAAATCCATCTACCCATTTTTGGAATTTTTTTTGCATGGGTATTTAAGATGAAACCTACCCCCGCCCCCCACGTGTCTCTGGGGGATGGTCGTGTGGGCAGAGGGCTCCCTGTCCGAGGACAGATTTACCTCCCATCTCAGCATCGACAAGGCACCTTTCGACAAAAGATTCGCTCCGCTGCTGACAGGTGGCTTTCCCCGAGAAGAGCGATGAGGTGATCTGAGTCATGGCGCCACGTGTTTGTTGCTGGCAACGCTGGGCGGCCAGAAACGAGGTCCCATCTGGGTCAGCAGGGAACACTACCAGACAGAGACCGGCCCAGAGCAGGTCTGGCTCTTCTGACCTGGTGCCCGGTGCCCCCACCACCTAAGGAAAAAGAGCTTTGTCTTCAAATATGTTAGCTTTCCATCTAGCTCATATTTACTGAGTGAAACCCATGCCCCAGGAACTATGCAAAAGATTAAGTTATCTCATTTAGTCATCAAAGCAACCCTAAGATACCACCATTTCACAGATGGGAACTGAGCTCAGACAGTTACATAACTTGCTCAGGGTCACACAGTAGAACATGGCAGCGTGGGGACAGGTTTGTGCTGTGCTCCCCGCCCCAGACGGAAGCAGACAAGTTCCTTCCTACAGTGGGTCCTTGGGGCCCACTGGACTCTCCTTCAGTCTGGAAGCCAGACCCTAAATCACAGCAGCAGACTTTGGGAGGCTGGAGGAGGGCTGGCCCCACCTTCCCTGGCTCCAAGCATGTGATTAGATCAGAGTGAGCCAGCCCCCCCCCAACTCCTCCTCCTTCCCCAGCCTCTCCTCCCCTCTCCCCACCCCCAAGGCTAGAGGAGGCAAGATCTAGCCTGGGTTTCCAAAAAGCCAGGTTTTCCTGGAAGGCAGGATGAGAAGGGACCAGCTTAACCTTCCAGTAAACAGCTGAGGGTGAGTCAGCCCCAGCCTTGATAGAGGCTGTCCCGCCTCCAGTCAGGGGGCTGGACCGGATGACTTCATGGGATCCTCCCCTCCCGGCCTGGACACCTCACTGGCCTGAGACCCAGCAGAGACTGGGGGTGGCTTTAGCAGGATGGTGGGGGCATCCTATCAATGTCTGGGACCTGATCCCTCCCCAGTCTGTTTTTTTGCAGATTTTGCACGGCTATTCTCCTTCTATCCCTGTTCCAAACCACCCCAGCTGGATACTGTGTTCTACAGACAATTTCATTTGATTTGGTGTTTCATTTAAAAGGATTAAAAAAGTTTTGGAGGTGGATAGTGGTGATGATTGCCAAACAAAGTGAATGAATTTTACTTAATGCTACCGAACTATATAGTCAGAAAGGGTTAGAGAGGTAAATTTTAAAAAGGCCCCCCAAATTTTTCTTATAAAAAATTTAAATACACCCAATAGTAGAAAAAATGGTTCAATGAATTTTCATATACCCATCACCCAAATTCAACCAAGATTTCTGCCACACTTGCTTCATTTATCCCTGTTTTCTCTATTCTTTCATTTTTAAAAACCACTTTAAAGCAAATCCCAGATATTGTCATTTCACCCCTACAGCAGTTTTTGTCTCTTAAAAAATGTGGACCTCTTCATATGTAGCCTTAATTCTATAATCACACCTGACACAATGAACTGACTCAAACAATACTCTTTTTCTTAGAGGATTTCAAAATTATAACTTTACCCTTTTACAAACATAATCACACCTCACTCTGCTTTTCGCTTCCAGTTGCTCTGCATAACTTACTGTGCTTTTGCATATTGTCTGCCTGCCCTCGTTTGACCATGAGCTGCAGAGGCAGGAACCTCGTTCCGTTCACTGATGTGGCTGCGGGCCTGGATCAGGGCCCGGCAGAGCTGGAAGGCTCAGTCAGTCTTTGCAGAATGAATGAGTTTATAATAATTTGGGGCAGAATAAAAAGATATCCAAATGCAATATAACAAAATAAAATACGTTAAAAATAAACACGGAAGGGGAGATGAAATGAAAATGAGAGTAAAAGGAGGCCAGGACTGAGGTTGAAATAGAACAGACCTCTACTTACTAGAGACAAGTCGTTTTTAGCTCTGAGCTTCCTAGCAAGCAAGGTGAAGAAGGACACTTTGTTTATTTATTTAGCACATACTTACTGGGTGTTCGTTATGTGCCAGGCCCTGTACTAGGAAGTGGAGGAACCCAGGCAGGGTGGCTCAGTTGGTTGGAGCATCATTTCAATACACCAGGGCTATAGTTCAACCCCTGGTCTGGGCACATACAAGAATCAAGCAAGGAACGCACAAATAAGTGGAACAAAAAATCTGTTTCTTTTTCTCACTCTCTCTCGAAAATCAATAAAAATAAATTATTTTAAAGAAAAAAGGAAAATAAAAAAAGATATAGCAGAGAACTAGACAAATAGGGTCTCTAATCTACTGGAGCTTATATTTTACTCGGAGGGAGATACGTAATACATCCTTATATGTCTAGACAGTGATTCATGCTAAGAAGAATATACGACACTGACAACAGACTTGGTGGGGGCTAGTTTAGCAGGGATGGTGAGGAAAGAGGATGAGACATGCGGTGGTTTGAATCGGGGCTCCCAAAACTTATGTCCATGAAGAATCTCAGAATGTGACCTTATTTGGAACACAGGTTATCATAGATCAGTGGTGTCAAACTCATTTTTACCAGGGGCCACATCAGCCTTGTGGCTGCCTTCAAAGGGCCGAAATAATTTTAGGACTGTATAAATGTAACTACTCCTTAACTGATAAGAAGTTGAAATTACATTCGGCCCTTCGAAAGCAACTGCAAGGCTGATGTGGCCCCTGGTGAAAGTGAGTTTGACACCCCTGTTGTAGATGTAATGAAGGTGAAGACCTCAAGAAGAAATGCTCCTAGATTAGGGTGGGCCCTAAATCCAACAGTAAATGTCCTTTTAAGAGAATGGAAAGAAGACACAAAACAAAGAGTAAAGAGGACTTGAGAAGATAGAGGCAGAGGCCCGAGTTCAGAAGCCCCAAGCGAAGGAGTGCCAAAGGCTGCCGGCAGGAACCAGGAGCGAGGCATAGGACGGCTTGTCCCTTGGAGCCTCTGGAAGGAATCAGTCCAGTTAACACCTTGACTTTGAACTTCCAGCTTTCAGAACTGTAGAAAATATATTTCTATTGCTTTAAGCTGCCAAGTTTGTGATAATTTGTATTGCAGCCCTAGGAAATGAATATAAGACCTGAATGATGAGAAGGAGCCAGCCATGGAAGACCTGGCTGAGTCTTCCAGGCAGAGGGAACGGCATGTGCAAAGACCCAGACAGGACGGATTACATCAGCGGTTCTCAGCCACACTGTGCATTAGAATCATCAAGGATCCTTAAAAAAAATAACACCTTCTAAAGAATGATGAAATCAGAATCTCTGGAGGTGGGCCCAGGCATTAGTATTTTTTAAAAATCTCCCCAGATAATTTTAACTCACCACCAGAGGTCTACCACCAAGTGCCATAATTCACCATTTCACAAGACAAAATAAATTCATAAAAACAAACTATTAAATTAAGTTGTGAAAACAATTCCTGGCACCGATGGGAAGCTTGGCCCAGACACAAGCTGTCAGGCTACCACACACAACCATATGACTCCAGTGGATTAAACAAGTAAGTGAATAAAACCACAATTTTTAGCTAATCCCATCAAGAGGTGGAGTCTGTTTCACCTCCTTAAATCTAGGTTCAGCCTGTGACTTCCTTCAACCAATGGATCCTTAGCTAAAGTGATGCAAGCAAAGGCTTGAAAAGTGCAGGGACCCTGGGGCTTGCTCTCTCTTGCTGCCGGAAACACTTAGATCACCATGGGAAGAGGCCCAGGCTGGTCTCCTGCAGGATGGCAGGCCACACGGAGAGAGGGACAAATGTTCCAGCTGCCCTAGACCAGAACTGCCCAACCAGCCCACCAAATCAGGAGAAAGATTAATTGCTGTTGTCTCAAGCCACTGTGCTTTGCAGTGATGTCTTTATGCAGCAAAGAAAAGGCTAAATGATACACCCATCTTCGATATTTCCCCAAATGAAGAGTAGAGACACTGCCACCAAAATAGAATTGTTTCTTCTTAAAGTAACACAGTTATGAGGTCCATAAAGCCATTTCTTTATTATTCTGAATTGGGTGATGGCATGTGTTGAAGTGAATGCTGAGGGTGGGGGTGGGGCAGGCATGATGGGACTCAGTGCCTACACTTTGCCCTCGTGGCTCTGGAAGCACCCCCTCCCTTCACATGTACCACGACTCTCACCCCCACTTTCATTCTTAATTAAAAACCAAAGACCACTCTTCCCACACCTACCACATTTTCCAGTCTAAGTATCAAAAGGTTTCTGATGTGTGCTGGGTGTTACTTCTGGATGAAAAACGTAGTCAGGACACTTAAGTTTGGATGCCAAGGTATTGGGTTTCTGGATCATTTGGGAGATTTATACAGATAATGAGAGAAAACATTTGAAATCAGTATAATTCCAGAAAATTGCAGCCGGGCAGTTGTTGCATGTTTGGAGGATTCCAGATTCCTCTGGATGTGGGGAGCACAATTAATTTGGCGCACAGGTAGAGGCCAGCTCAACCCCCTCCTTCCTACCTCAGCCCTTCCGTCTCCCACCCGCCCGGAGAGAGATTTATGCGCTGCACAGAGGCCGTATGGAATGCAGAGACCAAGTGGAATGCAGCAAGGGGCCGAGTTCAGGGCTCTGGTTAACTCCTTCCTGACCTGCTGCATGTTGGGCTGGAAGCCAGGCAGGAGGATGACTTCTGGGACTTACCTAGTGGCCTCCAGGTACCTGACCCCACGTTGATACTAATCTTGCAGGTCTCCCAGAAGCCCAGTTTGACCGGTGAGGATCATGAGGTCAGAGAAAGGAACTGAACTGCCCCAAGTCCGACAGCAGTCAGTAATGACTGCTACTAAGAAAACCATTCCAAGTGATATGTGAAATAGTGCGTTAATAATGGCAATAATGGTAGAGTAATAGTGCATTGTATTGAGATTTTCTGACCTGCCTTACAAGCATTTGCTCATGTAACCCTCATCCCAGGTCTCTGAGGTAGGAACTCTTATGAACTTTACACGGGATGGAACTAAGGCACAGACAAAGAAGGACACTTACCCAAGGTCACGCATCTAGACAGTGGAGGGGGAGCTCAAACCCGACTGAGGCCAATCTCACAGCCTCTTGTCTCTGTGGGGTCACTTAGTCACAGTCATCACGACAACGACGAACACTTCTAAAGCACTTTCTGTGGGCTTCGGCCCATACTGGAGCCTTGCCTGCATTATCTCATTGAGTCCTCACCACAAGCCTGAGTTGCAGATGCTGCCCTGTGCCTCAGTTTCCTCATCTGTAGATAAAGGCTTATGAGGTTAAGTGCCAGGCATGTAGGAAATGTTCAGTTAAGTATTATTCTCTTGTATTACTGCATCATATTATTCTCTTGTCTTATTAAGGACAACATTATTAAGGATAAATCTCCATGACTTATCATATTAAAAGTTTCAGCCCATCTCACATCTTGGTTGGGCGCAGGTCAGAGAGACAGGGCGAGGGCTCTGCGCATGCAGTCATTCAAGGGCCCAGGCTCCTTCCACCTCGTGGCTCCACCTCTTCCAGGTGTTCTAAATCCTCTCAGCTGAGTCAGTAGGAGAGGGACAAGGGCCGTGGTGGTGCGGGGGAGGTTTATCAGGGCCCAGGCCTGGAGTTGGCACTTCTTCAACACAAGTCACGTGGTCACTCCTCACAGCAAGGGGGTCTGGGAAATGCATTCTGGCTGGTGCCCATGAAGAAAGGGAGAGTGTGGATATGGCAAATACTATTTCCATTTTAATTCTGTTCATCTGAGGCCTGGTCGAGGTCCAGTACTAGTCAGAGGAGCCACCCACTTACCTGTATATACCGAGCATTAAGGGCAAGTGGACATTGTGGTGCACGTGGTGTTTTTCCACACATAGTTCAATGGTGGCTCCTGTGGCCATGTCATGTCCCATATGCAGTACTTCCCTTTTCCCTGACCCAGCATATTTCCCATCACTCAGAAGACAGGCACAGGATCCAGGGCACAAGCTTGCTCTAAGGAAGCCTTTCATGAGCCCCAGCATCTGGCGTGAGCAAGGGGCCACATCTAACGGATGCCCACTACGATGAGATTCCATGCAAGGACCATTGTATCCAGCCTGTCTAGGGTCTCAGCCTGTCCAGGAACCGGAAAATGCTCATGCTCTCTCCTAATAAGAGAGGACAGAGAGCCCCCACCTTGGGAACCTAATGCAAGGCCCCTAACAGACCCTGAAGGTCACCTTAAATCAGCCAAAGGAGAGCGGTTGGAGACAGAGAAGCCTGGGAGTGGTGGAGAGTGGAAGTCAGCTGGGTCCAGTGGGAGACCCAGACACGGGCCACCTAAAACAGACATGCAGTGAGGGCTGCCAACATTAGTAGCATTTACTGCACGCCAAGCCCTTTAAATGGATCATCCCCTTCAGTCCTCATGACAACCAAATCAATGACATACTATTATTATGTCCACTTCCCAGATGGGGAAACTGAGGCACACAGGGAGACAGTGTCGCTTGCTTACGATCAGGCAGCTGGAAACAGGCAGAGGTGGAACTTGAGCCCTGGTGTGTCTGACGCCAAACCCTGTGTTCTTCCAGTTCTAGACTCTGCTGCTCCCTGGGGCTGGGCGATGGGGTCCACAGAGCTCAAGAGCCGGGAAGACACAAGCAGGCTCTACCAGGGGTGTCCAGCCTGCGGCCCGCAGGCCACGTGCAGCCCAGGAGGACTGTGAATTCGGCCCAACACAAAATCGTAAATTTGCTTAAAGCATGAGATTTGTTTTGATGGTTTTGGGTTGCAGCGTATTTAATGTATGTTCAGAGACAACTCCTCTTCTTCCAGTGTAGCCCAGAGACGACAAAAGGCTGGACACTCCTGCCTAGACTTTCTGACTTTGTGCATAATGACAGGAACCTCAGGAACCTGGGCAGGCCCCACCAAGAGCATTTTTCTCCCCAGCATCTATCGGGGCAATAACCAGGACATGCCTTTGTGGGGGAGAGAAGGAGGGACCCACATTCTGGGCTCCTGCCATTCCCACCCCACAGGGGCTTCCCACTTGACAGCTCCCAGGTCTTCCTGGGAACTGTTCCTGGCAGAGTGTGTGCTCAGTAAATATTTGTCAAATGGACAAGCGCCTGACAGGAGTTGGACAGTTTATTTTATCTAGGCCTCAGTTGAGGCCTCTGTAGAATGGGGAAAAGAGCAAGAGGGGCCGCCTCACACTGTCACGATTCAGTAACAAACATGCATACAGCAGGTACTTAATAAATGGCAGATTTTGTAATGCTCTGTTCACCTCTGGAAAGAAAAAGACCTCCTAGTTATCTCCATTTTTCAGAAAGGAAAAAGCACAGAAAGGTGGAGGACTTGCCCCCAGTCACACTGGGTAGGGGTGGGGAGGCTTGACTGGGGTCCTTAGGCTGCACCACTCTGTCCTCTCACCCCCGGCTCTGATCAAGAATCAGTTCGGGTAGAACCACCTTGGTGTTGCAATCAGCCGGCGGCAGCACTCAGGGCTCCCGACTCCCAGTCTAGGCAGTCTGCGGACTCAGCCTTTCTCTATGTGGTACCCCACCTTGAGCAAACGGGTGCTTGTGGGCTCTAGTATGAGTAGCTAAGGGGAAAGTTGCTCCCAAATTCCTTCAGTCTAATGGGAGGAAGGACAGTGAAGCTACTTGTGTGTCTACCACATTATTTCTGTTAAGCCTCATAACCCCCAGAAGCATGTATAAGGTGTCATTAGCCCCATTTCTTCCTGTATAGAAGGAATCCAAGCCCAGAGAGGTTAAGAAACCTGCCCGAGGTCACACAGCCTGGACATAGGAGGGTCAGGATTCTCACTGACCAATATGGTTGCAGCGGTGGGAAAGAGGAACTTAAACGTGAAGACCCCGGAGTAAGGAAGCCCTCAGAGGGGTCTGAAGGAGGATCCGCAAACCCTCCTCAGAGGCAAGTCCTTCCTTCCATGGTTATATTGCTGGAAGGGGACAAACAAGGGAAGAGGAGGGGGAAATTCTGTTTGGCGTTATTAAATGTGTTCCCACATGCCATAGTCCTTTATTTAGCACGTCAGTGGTCATGGCCCAGCTTTCAGCTGCCAGCACTAGCTTTCTCCCAGTTGCCAGGGCCCCCTCAGTGGCCAGTCGCCCGCCGCGACAGCCTGCTGTTAACACACCGGGCTTCAGCCGCCTTCTCCAGCCTCACCGCCTCACACTCCTGCTTATGCTCCCTGAGATCTGCTTCTGGGATCATCTCAGCCTGGGGCCGTTTGTCCCCAGGGACATTCCACAAAGCTCTGGAGACTTTTTTGATTGTTTCATTGACAGAGGGGAAGATGCTACTGGCTTCTGGTAGATAGAGGCCACAGGCGCTGCTAAACTTCCTTAGACTCACAGAGCAGTCCCCAACAACAAAGAGTTCTCTGGCATAAATGCCAACAGTGCTAAGGTCGAAAATTCCTGACTGAACTAAGACGCTGAGCCCTGGTTAGCCTAGCTTAGTGATTGGGTGTTGTCCTGCAAACCAGAAGGGTGACAGTATGATTCCTGGTCAGGGCCTGGGTTGTGGGTCTCTGTGCTCTGCTCCCGTTGGGGTGCTGGCTGAAGGCAGAAGGCAACCAATCGGTAGTTCTCTCCCTCTTTTTCTCCCTCCCTTCCCCTCTCGTAAGTAAGTAAGTAAATAAAATAAACTAAGACACTGAATGGCCCCTTCAATCCTTGGCCTGACATGAATGGCCCAGCAAAACCAGGATAGGGACAAGCCTGATGGTTGGGGGGCTAGCCCCTGGAGTCCCCTGGCTTTTGCCTGCCTCCCCTCTCCCCTTTCTGACTCCCACCATTCCGTACGGTTCTGCTGCTCCGAGGCCCACAACAAGATCCAGTGCAACAAAGGGCATGCAAGGCAAGGCTCGGCCAATCCGAAACCCCCACCTCAGACCACGGTCAGGGAAGCTTGTGACTCAAGATAAACCGATCGGAATTCTCTCTGGGACTTTTCTGCCAGAGGCTGTCTCTTTCCAGTAGGACCAGGGAGGTAGCCAGACAGGAGGCAGGGGTGTGCAGAGAGCCTCAGGCCTGACAAACGCCCACAGGGCAGAACCCTGACGACAAATAGATGTTCAGCGACATGAATCAGAGCCTTCCCTTTTTTGGAATGGCTTTGACTCAGAGGGCCCTGGCTGCCACTGGGTTGGGAATTTCCTGTGCTTTTATCTCACCCTCCAGCGCCAGGAGCTGAGAAGAGGAATCCACCAACCACGGGGACACTCAGCTACTCATCGATGAACTCACCTGCTGTCTGGCTGCCAGAGAACACCTGGGCCAGCCTCTCATCCCCTCGCACAGATGAGGGAACTGAAGCTGGAAAAGCTCCACGTCCACCTTGGCAGGATCCCCTGGGCAGTGGTCTGGTTGGGCTCCTTTGAAGGCCTGATGGAAGCTGCAGGTGGCCCTGGGGGGTCCACGAAACTGATGCCCATCCCTGCCCTGCCTATCGTCTCTGTATTGGGGTTTTTCAAGGGAGTTATGTGTGGATTTTGAACTGGGCTTGAATCCTGAATCTGCTGCCTCTTGGATGAATAAATCTGAGCAATTCACTTCCCTCTAAGCCTCAGTTTCCTAACCAGCAAGATGTGGAGAGCGATACACCAACCCCCCAGGTTGTTACTGGTGTAAAACTTACAGGAGACAGTATAGGGGAAACCCTTAGTTTAGTGTCTGGTGCTTAGCAGACAGTCAACATTTGGGGGAACAATATTCTAGAAATACTTTCTGTTTGAAAAATAAAGAGGAGACGCCCCAGGCCACCCCTCCCATCCTGAACTAGGGAGGCAAGGAATCCTCCAGGGCTGCTGAGGAGGTGGGTGTGGAGGCCAGATGCACCAGGGACCTCCCTCCAGTTAGTGCTTGGTGGCGCAGGGCCTGGTGTTTGCAGGCTCCCCCACCCCTGGCACACCCAGGCCCCCACCCTGTGAGTCAGCCCCACTCCTTAAGACACAGTAAAACCCACAAGTCACTTCCTGGCGGCCCCAAACAAAGGCCTAGAATCCACAGTGCAGGAACTGACCCCTTATCTTTCCTCAGGCCTGATAATAGGAGCAGGAGGGTCTGACTCAGTCTGGAGTAACCAGTTGTTGCATAATTGGCCCTGGCCTCAGGCCTGCTCCCAGCCCCGCCTGAGGGCTCTCCACTGTCCTGCTGTCCTTCGGTCCACCCTTCAGCCCTCTGGCATTGTCCCCAGAGGAAACCAGCTAAAACCTCCCCGGGAGAAGCCGCAGCACGTAGTGGATCACTCCCTGGGGTTTCTCAGACAGGCAGGCTCGCGTGGGGCCCAGGGAGGTGGACGGGGACAGGAACAGGAACAGAGTGAGGAGGGAGGAGAACAGCACCTGGAGGGGCAGGCCTCGCCCTCCCGCCCAGCACTGCACAGGAGCAGCTGGGGCTCCGCCTCCCCAGCCTCCCACCAGCCCCACTCTTGTCTGACTATCCTCCCAGCAGCGAGAACCACCCTATTTAAGCCACATCTGCTTGTCCTGCCCTACTCAGAACCCTTCTGTACCATAGTTTTTTTATCCACTCATTCACTGATGGGCACTTAGGTTGCACCCAACACTCAGCTATTGTAAATTGTGCTGCTATGAACATTGGGGTGCAGAGGTTCTTCTGAATCGGGCGTCAAGGAACATGTGTAAAGCACACATGGATAAAGCCAAAGGGATCGAGGGTGGGAGGTGGGGATGGTGGGCTGGGGGGGAAATGGGGACAATGTACTTGAACAGCACCAACCAAAAAAAATAAAAGAAAAAATGTTTTTTTAAAAAAGAATCCTGTAGTCCCCCACTGCCCTTGGGGGAGGGGCCAGGTTTTGTTCTGATCCCAGGGCTCTTCCTAGCATGTTCCAGACGGAGCTCCTCACGGTCCCTACAAGGGAACTCCTCACACTTCTGGGGTTCCGCTGCCAGGACCGAGGAGGGTGGGTACAGGAACTTTCTGGGTGCATGAGTAGAGGTTTGAGAGAAGGTGGCATCTGCGCTGTCCTGGTATTTCTGACAAGAAGGAGAGGCAGGTAGGTGACTTCCAAACAAGCCAACCACTCCAATTCGTCCAGCTTCTCCCTGCAAGGGGCCTGGCCCTCTTCCCCAGTGGCTTCTACTGGAAAGAGCAGGAAGCTCAGCGCTTATCAGCTGTGACCTTGGACAAATGTCTCTTTATCTCTGATCTTCTCTGTAAACTGGGCTGAGGTCAGCAGTCAGGGCTGCTAGGGGAGGGGAAAGCCTGCAACGCGTGTCAGTGGCCAGTGGGTGCTCGGGCCACTTGGTGCGAAGGGCTTTTCTCTGGGGCAGTCTCTTGGTTGCGTCTCTGGTCGGGGTCAAGGGACAGGGCCGGGGTTGGGGGAAACGAAGCCAGGCCAACCGGATTTTCCAATTGTTCCCAGCTGTATGTTTGCGCCTTGGGCTGGTGGGAGGAAATTCTCTGCACAAAGACAGGAAGTCAGAGGTGCTCTGTGGCAAAGGCAAAGCTCACAGCGGTGCCTGGTACAATCAAAGGGTCTTGCTGCACACGGAGAGCTGGGCAGGGGAATCACGGCAGAGGCTCCGTCACCCCGGCACCTCTCACCCCTTCTAAGGGCAGCAACTCAGGATGTCTCAGAGGGGAACTGAGATCCAGACAGTTTGGACCTGCCCTAGGTCACGTAAAGGCTTCCAATTCAGGTCCCCCTCCACTTTTGTTCACGTCCGCAACCATTGACTAAGGATGTTTTATCAAGTACCTAGATGGTGGTAATCCCTTACCAATTGTGTTTTAAGGGAATTCTTTTTTATATATGTACATATTAACATCGTAAACAGCTATATTGAAGAGTAATTTACATGCTGTAGAGCTCACCCACAGTGAACACACTGTGTGATGAGTGAATTTCCTCAGCGGCCCCACCACCAACACAGACCGTGTGCAAGCACTTTCATCACGCCATTTGCCCATCTGCAGTCAACCCTGACCCCCCCTCTCCCAGCAACCACTGATCTGCTTTCTGTCTCTATAATTTTGCCTTTTCTAGAAATCTCTATTCTCTTAAAAAAACAAAGCAAAACAGGAAGAGACCTGCTCTGTCTCAGGCCTGGATGGGGAAGACTTTGAGGACAAATCAGACATGTTGGTGAGGAGCCTGGAGAGTGTGGGGCCTGACACCCCCCACGCCCCCTCCCCGGTCCGAGGTGCACAAGCTGAGGGTCAGAGAGGCCCGGGGATAGGGGGCTCCTCAGTCCGACCAACCCACGCCCTCATTCCACAGATGATAAGGACAGCGGCAGTGGCGATGTCCTACTCAGGGCCTGGCCTGGCCATGTCAGCTACCCCAGGTCTGAAATCAGATGGCAGGAGGTCCCGGCTTGCCCAGGACCAGTGTATGAAGAGCTCACTAGGTACAGATAGGGCCTGGTGTCTGCTGGGCCTAGGGAGGCCAGCTCCCTCGGGCCGGCCAGTTCCAGTGCCAGCTGGAAAGGCTCTTGTGCCCAGTTTCTGCCTCTGGGCCCTGATAAGCTCTCCACGGGTTATAAGTGTTCAGAAAGGAAACTGCCAGCTGCACAGACTTGTAAGTTACCAGGAAAATCACCTTCCAAAGTAGACCAGACCCAGAGGAAGCAGCCAAAAAGGAGCTCATTCACAAAAGCAGGGTGGGTTTGGAAGCAAGGCTGGGGGCTGGGCCGACCTTGGCCTCCAAATCACCTGGGCAGGTGAAACCACAGAGGCCTCCTCTGTCCTAATCGGGAACTTGTTGTGTTTCCTGAGACTGGGGGCATACTATAAATTTCCTTTTTCTGTCATGACGAGGCCTAGGAGGAGGAGGAACTTTCCAGTACTTCCAGTGGGACAGCTTTTCTCACCCCCAAACGAGCAAAGCTTTGAGTCTGTGTGTGGGCATGACTAGGATAATAATGACAATAACAGTGAACATTCACTCAGAGCTTCGTGTGTGCTGTTCTAAGTGCTGTCCTACGGAGTACGTACCACTGCACCCATATTGCACAGAGGAGGAAACTGAGACCCAGAGAGGTGAAGAGAAGTGAGGAGTCGCACACAGCGGGGGCGGCTCTGGGAGCTGAACTCGGGAAGTTGGCTCCCTTTGTGCTCTGTGCAGTGCTGACTTCTGCCATGGAGATGCCCCGCCTTCCCCTGAGTCTTGTTAACAGGCCAACACTCAATCCCAAAACACTGGAGACCCATCAAAGCTGCCCCAAGGTGCCGGTGCCTCTGCTCCTCCCAGCACTCCAAAATGCCCCTGTGCAGCCAGGGCTCTGTGCTGCTGAGTAATCAGAAATGAATTTGGTAAGGGAGCTGCTACAAGCTAAACTGTGTCTCCCAGAAGATGTTCAAGTCATAGCATACACACACTGCCACCTGTGAAAATGACCTTATTTGGAAAGAACTTCTTTGCAAACATAATCAAGCTAAGATGAGGTCATGGTGGGTTAGGATGGCTCTAAAGTCAGGACTGGTGTCCTTATAAGGAAAAGGGTGATTTGGAAACTATAGACACACACACAAGGAAGAAGTCACTGTGATTACGTGCTGTGTCCACAAGCCAAGGGACGTCAAGGACTGTTAGCAACTACTAGCAGCTGGGAACGAGGAATGGGACAGACTCTGCCTTGGAGGCTGCAGAAGGACCCAACCCTGCCTACGCCTCGATGTTGGACTTTTGGCTTTATGAACTGTGAGAGAATACATTTTGGTCATTATAAATTACTCAGTTGGTGGTAATTTCTTATGGCAGCCCTAGCAAACTATTTTTTTCCAAATCTTTTCACCCAGCTTTGTCATTTTGCTGGTTTCCTCATTAATGAGTTAAATAAATGGTGACATGTGGTCACCATATACTTGTATAAGAATCCTTCTGAAAATTATACTTTGCCATAGAGCTGTTACTTAAGTTTACCCGTCCGCTGTCTGATGGGCAGTGTCCCTACTGCCCACCCCTCTGTCCCAGGCCCTGGGAAAATCCAGGCCGAACCCCCAGCTCCGCAGGGATGGTAGTAACCCAGACGGTGTGAGGAGGGAAACAGCCCTCTAAGCCTTGGTCTTTTTTGCAGCTGGAGGGCAAGCCAGCTTCGCCACCCAAGGCCGAGCGGTGGAGGGCCAGGTGAGGAACCAATCCCTTTGGACCTCGCCACATCTGAGGAGCAGGGCAGAGAAAATGCTTGCAGGCAATTCCGAGGCTGACTCACTCCAATTGGCAAAGAGTGTGCAAGAAGGAAGTCAGCTCCCCTTGAACCAGAAACAAGCGGGTGCACAGGGTGGGCCAGGGAGCTGGGCGCTCAGTCCTTCATCCCGTGCTTAGCAAGGCTTCCGGTCGAAGGCCCAGCTGCTAACTGGACAGGACACCTCTCCTCTCTCAGGACACCTTCAGAACCGAGGCATGTGATGAAAAGCGGGTAGGGCAGTGGGCAGGTTTGAGTCCCATCTTCCTCATTTACTCCCTGTGTGATCAGCAACAAGAATCTGACCATCATTTTCCTAATTTGGAAAATGACCACCTTTCTCACTAGTTCCCAGGAGGCCTTAATGGCCTCAGGGACAAGAACTCACCTAGGAAAGGGTTTGGGATGAAACTGGCATCTAAATGGTTAAAAATAAAGTAACATTAAGTCATCCTCAAATACTCCCTTGGCTTTTTTTTTTGTTTGTTTTTGAGGAAATCACTCTAAACAGGAGGGCAGGAGGTAAAAGCAACTTGTCATTTCTTTCCCCCAAAATGGAAAATATCTTTTCATGTAAAAACATTGCTGCATTCCACTAATTCTAAGATGCACATTTTTTCACATTTTAACATCTCAAAAACCTCTCAGCACTGTGTGTCTCACGGGCTGGTGACTTGCAGTTTAATTGGCAGCCGTTTGTTTTCATGGCAGTGTGTAAAATAATGGTGCCTTTCAATCGCTGGCAACTTAGACTTAGGAAATGTGGTCTAAAATTGATACACACTCATTGTACAAGATTCAGACACACAGAAGTATACTTAGTAAAGGTTCCGGAATTCCAGAGCACCGCCACCCTGAAGACAGGCTGCTCTGTGTGAAAGTGCACGTTTGTTTTCATTCTCTTTACTTGCCCAGCAAATCTCCTCAGACCAGTTACCCACACCTCCTCCAGCGCACCAGAGCCAAATTAATGCTCATCTAAAGATGGCGACACATTACAAATTTGGATTTTGTGATCAGACACCTTCCCCACCGGCACCCCCCACCCATGTGGCTGGTGCTGCCCGCTGCCCGGCTCTGCCTGCATAGTGGTGCCATGTGCTGGGAGTCGATGATGTCAGCCTCTAAAAAAATGTATGCGCAGTGCAGTTTGTAGCTTTACTACTTGCAAGTGACAAAAATCAGGGATGTGCAGGGCCCGAGAAGGGAAAGCAGTGGAATATCAGAAATGTGTGTCTTATGCAAGGACAGGCTTTTTAACCCATTATATGATTTAACGGCACCACCAAGGAGCCCTCACGCTTAGCTCTGTGCCAACTTAACCAAACTGGGAAGGGGGAGGCACTTAGTTTCATAATTAGCACGTGTCGACTCTGAACTGGCAGCTGTCAGGGGCACTGGACTGACTTGGAAAACCACATTTTTCAGGGAAGAAAGGGAAAGTGACTTGTCCAAGGTCATTTGACTAGCAGTCCGCAGAACCAACCTGGAAACCAGTCGGGGCTCTTAGTCGGGAGGAGGAAGCCAGCGCAGGGCTCCTTCCTCCTCCACACCAGGGCCTCCCAGGGATGCCTGCCACCCGCCTCAGCCCTGTACAAAACCTGCCCTGCTCTGAGCCTGCCTCCCCAGCCTTTCGCGGATCACCATTTCAACAGGAGACTGAAGCAGAGGCAAGGGGAAGGAGGTGGGAAACGCACCGGCCGGGGGCCCACCAGCTATGAATGAGACGTCTGTTTGCCTGCCTGTGCGCCTGGAATTTTGTATGAAAACAGTGAACTAGAAGGAGGTGAAAGCATGTTCCCCAAAGCAAGGCCAGCCCCCCTCGCTGCATAAAAGACCTGCTTTGTTTCAAACAAAGTGAAGGAGAAGCTGGGGAATGCATTGAGATTGTAGGGGGAGGTCAGGTGTCTGGGGTTGACATGCAACGCCTAGGAGGAGGCAGCGATCTGAAAACCCAGGAGCCAAACCAAAACCTGGGATCTGGTTTTTGGAGAAGACTCCAATCATCTTTCTAACTGCTCTCATATTTGTGTGATGCTTTACCCGAACTTGCAAAAATGCTTTCTCAGACATTTTCTCAACAGAATGAGAGCTTGGAGAGGGACGGCCAGCATGATTCCTTCAGCCTTCTCTCTTGCCATGTGGGTGGCCGTGTTCTCTAACCCTGCGAGTCTGACAGACTGGCTGGGGTCCTGGCTTCTGCCCCCGCTAGCTCCACCACCTTGTGCATGCTGGCGGACCATTGCATGCTGCAATGGTAGCCATTAGCTGTTATGAAGAGGGAGAGGTTTACTGTAAGATTGGATGTATGGTCTAGCCTGGAAGCATCTGGATATGTCACCTGGATGTAAGTCCCACCCAGAAAAACTTGGAGTGTAGGGGGAGCATCACGTCAGGCAGTGGACTGAGCGAGGTCCCGTGGGGGGCGGGGACCACGAAGTTGGGGGTGCTGGCTGACAGAATCAGAGGAGCTATGCAGCTTTTCATTTTATCTACAACACAAGTACTGAGGTTTGTTGAGGGTCCAATCATATCATTCCTCTGCCTCAAGCCTCCCAAGTCCTCATCGCACTCAGGGGAGTAGTTAACGATTCTCAGAATGGACTTTAGAACCGATACAGCTGGGCTTCTGCTTCCTCTCTGACCTCCATTCCTAACATTGTCTTCCTCACTCACTCTGCCCTGACTGGACAGGCCTCCTGGCTGGTCCTCAAACATGACAAGGATGCCCCGCCTCTGGGCCCTTGCATGAGCTGTTGTGCCAGATGTGCTCTCCCCTCAGATGTGCACGCAGCTCCCTCATTTCCTGCCCACTTCTGCTCGAATGCCACCTTCCCACCGAGGCCTTTGACCACCTCCTATAAAATAGCCCCTGCCAATGGTGTCCCTGTCTCCTGAATCGTGCTAAATTTTCCTCCAGATAACTTACCAGGCCGTGGCGTACTTTATGAGATATCCAAGTCTGTTTTCTCTCCCCCCCAGTGGAATGCAAATTCCAAGACGACAAAGATTGTAGTTAGCTTGCCAGGACACATAGCACTATGCCCAATGTGCAATGGGTGCTCAGACAAGAATGTGTTGAATGAATAAACTTCTGTAAGGAGAACACAGCAGGCTGCTGTACAGTAGTATGGCATGAGTCTTTTGTTGTTGTTTAGAACTAACATTTGTTGGCAATTGCTTTGAACCAGGAATTGGACTGAGCCCTTTAACATGAATTAGCTTATTTAAGCAAGTACTATTATTATTCCATTTAAAAAACATATTTTATTTATTTTATTTTTAGACAAAGTGGAAGGTAGGGAGAAAGAGAGGGAGAGAAACATCAGTGTGTGGTTGCCTCTCATTCACCCTCCACTGGGAACCCAGCCCTCAACCCAGGCATGTGCCCTGACTGGGAATTGAACCGGTGACTTTTTGGTTCTCAAATCCACTGTGAGCCACATCAGCCAGGGAATATTATCCCATTTTATAGAGAAGGAAAATGGATCTCAAAGTTTGGTCCCCTACTTAGGCAATAATGGCCAAGCCAGAAGCACATGTAGTTCTCACGAGCAGAGTGTGGGTTCCTGGCCGCATCCTGTGCTCATTCCCGCTGCAGCCGGTCTGGAAGGACGGACACCGGAACTGTAGGAGGCTTACTGGCGATCTGTATTCAGGCTTTTCCAATTTTTAAAGTTAATTTTTAAATTAATAAGCAGGTATTCATTTTATAATCAGAAAAAGATAATAATGGACCTACCTGTCCACCCACCCACCAGGAATCACCAAAGAGTGGGGACCCTAAAGTGAAAGGCTGCCGGAGGCTCTTCTGGGAGCCTCTGAATCTCAGCTGCTCGGGAAGCGGGTGAAGAGCAGGAGAGATCCAAGGACCCCTGTGACAGACGGTGATGGCAGGGAGGTGGCGCCCCGGCCCGCTGCGAGGACGGCAGCTATTACCAGGGGCAGCGAGGGCAAAGATGTAAGAGAATCCTTTTTCCACACACGCAGCTATGTGCCTTTTCCTCCTGGACTCTGGCACTGCACGGGCAGTAAACATGCTTCCAGGTCTGAGACTGGCTCGCCTCATTGATGCCAGCCCCCCCAAATCGTACTTGGCTTTGGAGCTGTGAGACGGCTCACAGTTCCACCCAGAAACAGCAGGCAGACTTTTCTAAGACAACTCCCCCCACCCCCTTGTGGGTTTCTGTCCCTGCGGGGTCTAGTTGGGGGAAAGGAACGCCCGGCTCCATGGGGCTGCTCCTCTCCTACCCTCCAGTTCTCAGTGCGCACCTTCTCAGGGCCAAGAAACCAAGACTCCCAGCAAGAAGTGAGAAAACAAGAGAATATCCTGTTGTTAGGAAATGAACACAAACGTGAAGGAACGTGATGAATGAATTGACATCCTCAAATAGCTCAGCAAAAAAGTATGTGTGTATAGACATATGTAGAGTGATAAAACCAAATGAGCAAAATGTAAACAATTAGTGAATCTGGGTGAAGGGTAAATTTGTGTTCCTTGTGCTATTCTTGCAATGGTCTGCTAAGTTTTATTTTTTAAAAAATCTTATGTATTTATTTCCAGAGAGAGAGGAAGGGGGAGAGGGAGAGAAACATCATTTGGTGGCCTCTCCCACACCCCCAACTGGGAACTTGGCCCACAACCCAGGCATGCGCCAGGACAAGGAATCAAACCGGCAACCCCTCAGTGCAAAGGCCAGTGCTCAATCCACCGAGCCACACCAGCCAGGGCTCTGCTAGGTTTTAAATCAGATCAAAACAAAAAGTTACAAAGAAAAGAAAGTATGCGTGTGCTGAATTAACTAAGCTGATCGGCTTGGTGTTCAGAGAAGCTGAATGAAGGGTCCAATTCTTTTTCGTGTGCTAATGCCACCCAGGAGCTGGAGAAAACGGTGATCACCTCATTCCTCTCCCCATGGGTCACTTTGGATCCTCTTAAGCTTCCCGGTATGAAAAACATCCTGCTTGGACAAGAGCTTTGATCATAAAAATGCAGTAAATGCCTGGAGCCTGACACTGGAATCTGTGCAAGGGGCTGTTGGAGCATATAACATGAAGGGGAACCTTAGGTACCACTCCGTAACGCGGGGCAGTGGGGGCGGGGGGCTGGAGGGCGGCAAAGGCAAGTGGGTCATGGCTTTGCCATTCGACGCAGAGTTTCATAGGGCAGAGAAGCTATGCACATGTGACTCCTGGCATGGTCGCAGAAAAAGTCCTCCAGGGGCAAGAGCAGGAAGGCTGCTTGGAATTCTCTAAGGAGAATGGCCTGCAGTGTCCCCTCCTGATAAATTCCCTTCCGCTTACACCAGCCCCGCAGGCTCCTCCCTACACGAAGTGTGAACAGCCTTTGTGGTTGGAGGTGTGGATGCACGCTCGGCTCCCTCTATCTCAAGCACTTCTTCCACCTGAAATCCTGTCTCCCCAGGCTCCTCCCAAACCCCACTGTTCCTCCAGGCCCACCCCCAGGCTGCATGAGACCACTCACACACGCGATACTCTCCCACCTTCCTTGCAATGCCTTCCTGTTGCATCCCCAACAAGCCCAAATTGTTCTTGTCCTTCCAGGCCTGTATGCAAAGTCTCGTCCCTTCCAATTTTTCAAGCTGCTCACTGGAGAAGGCATTTGATTGTGAAACAATACGAGCCATTAGTAATATGACTTGGTTGTTCAAACATCTAAATCTCCCTCAGGATGCGTGGACGGAAAGCTGTTTTGAACTGACCAATTCCACCACATGCTTTGCAGTTCTGATCCTTCTGGGAGCCATTCTTGAAAACCCTGACGAGCCAACGCTGGCTGGTGCAGAAGAGACCAGCATGGAAGGCAACCATGTCACATGAACGAAGGGAGCCAAACGTGCTGGGACTTATGCCAGCTTGGAAACGTACATTCCAGTAACTGAAGAGCTGTCATGAAAGCAGGAGTTGAGTTCTGGGTAGCAAAGACTTTTTAGAACTAGGACCAGTGAGGTTTGGAGACACCAGCCCTTAGGATGCCCATGGCAAAGAAGACCATGTTACATTAAAAAATGTTGCCCTATGCAGTCGTGTGCTGCCTGTTGCAAGAGGGAGCCAGGTGAAAGTGGGGAAACATAGAAAGACCTGTCTCCAGCCTGACCAGTGTGGCTCAGGTGGTTGGGTGTCACTCCACAAAGGGAAGGGTCGCTTGTTTGATTCCTGGTCAGGGCACAGGCCTGAGTTGTGGGGTTGGTCCTCAGTCAGGGCCCATAGGATCAATGTTTCTCTCCCTCTCTTTCTTCCTCCCTTCCTTTCTTTCTAAAATAAATAAATAGAATCTGAAGAAAAAAACCCCCACAAGACTTGTCTCTGCATATATAAGCAGCTCCCAAAAGTCCAACCATTAGGGCAGTCTCCAGGGGCCAACAGTGACCTGAGTAAATACGGGCACATGCTGACATCTGCAGAAAGCTGGTGTATTTAAAGGGCTTTTTTTTTTTTTTTTGATACAGTTCCACAGTCCCAAAAGGTCTGAAAACCAGGTGTTTGGGTTTGGCACCAAAACTCATTTGGCAGAAAATCCTGTCCTGAACTGACATATAGTTATTTATAGCCTTTATTGATTCCGGTTAGCTGAATATTCATATGGTTCACTTCAGAAATTTTACATTTTATTGTGGAGTGTTATATGTACCGTATTACTTTTCAAAAATGTAAAAAACTTCCAATTCCAAAGCAAATGTGGTTTCCAGGATTTTATAAGAAATGGGGGCCACTATTAAGTGCACCCCACTTTTAAGATGTGAAATGGACTTTCTTTAATGAAATGCTGAAAGTAAATAGTAGCTATGTATGTGTGTTCTTAAATAAAAATGTTATTTCTTGGTAAAATGAGAAGTTGGCAGCCCTAGTTTAGCTCTGGAATTTCTGGAACATTTTATTGTTCTGTAAAGCCCAACTCTGGCACAAGGCACTACAGGTGCTTTACGAACTTGAGCCAGACTAGAACAGAGCTCGCCAGCTGGTAGCCCCACTGGCCACAGAGAGCCTGCAGGCACACTTTGTTTGACTCATGCAGTGCATTCTCTCCTCCCCTTCAATCTGGAATGTGAACATAATAAAGTCTTATTTGTCTTGAGAATTCGGAAGCTATTGACAACAGTCCTGCACGTCACACAATCAACTGGTGGCCCTCTTCGCTTTCTAGCTGACCCCTCTGTGTGCTGGAACACCCACTTTGGTTCACTGCCAATGCACAGACCAGAGGAGACGGCCTTTCCCAGGACAGGACTGCTGGTCACCCGCTTCACGTAGGAACAGTGCCCTAGCCAAAACCTCCACAGGAGACTAGGAGGGCGCTGTTCCAGGGAAGGCCTGGAGCAGAGGGTGCTGGGAGGCAGGGGGCCAACAGCAACTTGTCAGACTCAGTGAACTCCTTAGCTGGTAACAAAAAATCTACCTTGATTAGTAATTCCTTCTCACTTTCACAGAAACTCCTGCAGAAGCAGCAATTGTCAGAGCCTGCCTGAGGCCCAGCTGCTGAAAGCCTGTATGGAATATGGCCTTCTGTCTATAAGGATGGCAGTCGTATATTCTGAGGAAAAAGTTTTAAAAGCTGGTATTAGTGCATTTGAAACATCTTTCTCTCTCTTGCTTTCATTTTTACAGGCATAATACAAAGCAAAATAAAAGTAGAGATTTTTGGATATCCAACCTACACCTGTCCAAAGAGAACTAACACTTGGTCATAGCACTTTGTACAGTGGTTCCCTTATCCATGGTTCACTTTCCACAGTTTCAGTTATTCATGGTCAACCATGGCCCAAAAATATTAGATGGAAAATTTCAGGAATAAACAATTTATAAGTTATACATCGCATGCCATTCTGGGTAGTATGCTGAAATCTTGAGCCGTCCCACCCCATTCTGCCCGGGATGTGAGTCACCCCCTTGTCCAGCGTATTGATGCTGTATATGCTCCCTGACCCTCAGTCACTAGTAGCCCACTCGGTTATCAGATCAGTTACACAGTTGTAGTCCTTGTGTTCAAGTCACCCTCATTTTACTTAATAATGGCCCCAAAGCCCTTCACTGTAACTTTTATTACATACACTGTTATAATTGTTCTATTTTATTTTTATTGTTGTTAATCTCTCACTGTGCCTAATTTATAAATTCAACTTTGCCTTAGGCATGTAATATAGGAGAAAACATAGGGTTTGGTGCTATATGCACTTACAGCCATCCACTGAGGATCGTGGAAGGTGTCTCCTACAGTTAAGAGGGTCCACTGTACAGGTAAAATATGCCCCTCTTACAGAGACAGTCTGGTTCGTGAAAATAGACAGAACTCTTTTTTTCAAATACAAAGCACAGAAGACAATATAAGAAACATCTATGTGTCTGTCATCACAAATAAACAAATGTTAAATTCTGCCACATGTGCCTTTTTTTAAAAGAAATAAAGCATTCATCACCTCGGTTAAAGCTGCTGTCCCTTCAGTTTCTCCTTTGCTTCTTTAAATCTCATTTTCCTTGCAGCACCACCCCAGAAGCAAATATATGAAGTTAGTGATTCTACTGTTGCTAGTTACAATTTTCCTACATAGAAAACAAAGTGGTTTTTGTCTTTCAATGTTGTTTGAGTTTTAGCAGTTGATGCATATAAACCCATTCATTTAAAAAATATATATTTTACTGATTATGCTATTATAGTCGCCCCATTCCCCTCTTTAGTTCATGTCCATGGGTCGTACATGTAAGTTCTTTGGCTTCTCCATTTCCTATACTATTAACTTCCCTTTGTCTATTTTGTACCTACCATTTATACTAATTCTCTGTACCTTCCCCCCCTTCCTCTCCCACTCCCCCGTTGATGACCCTCCATGTGATCTCCATTTCTGTGATTTTATTCCGTTCTAGTTGTTTGCTTAGTTTTTGTTTTTGCTTTTTTTTTTTTAAGTTTGGTTGTTAATAGCTGTGAGTTTGTTGTCATTTTACTGTTCCTCGTTTTGATTTTCTTTTTCTTAGATAAGTCCCTTTAACATTTCATATAATAAGGGCTTGGTGATGATGGACTCCTTTAACTTGACCTTATCTGGGAAGCACTTTATCTGCCGTTCCATTCTAAATGAAAGCTTTGCTGAATAGAATAATCTTGGATGTAGGTCCTTGCCTTTCATGAGTTGCCCCTTCTTTCCTGAAAGGTTTCTTTTGAGAAATCAGCTGATAGTCTAATGGGAACTCCTTTGTAGGTAACTCTCTCCTTCCCTTTTGCCACTTTTAAGATTCTCTCATCTTTAGTCTTGAGTAATATAATTATGATGTGCCTTGGTGTATTACTCCCTGTAAATCCATTCATTTTTTTAAAAAATGATTTTATTTACTTTTAGAGAGAAAGGGAGGAAGAGAGAAACATCAATGTGTGGTTGCCTCTCATGCGCCCCCCCACTGGGGATCTGGATTGTACCGCAGGCACATGCCCTGATGGGAATTGAACTGGCAACCCTTTGGTTCACAGGCTGGCACTCAGCCCACTGAGGCACACCAGCCAGGGCCCCATTTATTTAAAAAAAAATCTTTTATTGATTATGCTATTAGTTGTCCCAATTTTCCCCTTCTGCCCCCTCCACCCAGTACGCCTCATTTCCTCCAGGATCAACCCATTTATTAGTGTTAATTGTTGTACAGTGTTCCATCACAACCATATAACACAATTCAGCTCTTTCCTTATCGATGAACATGTTGTTGGTCCCTGTTACACATTTTCAGCTTCACTAAATATTGCTCAATTGCTCTCCCAAGTGGCCATGTCAAGTTACATTCCTGCCTGCAATGAACAACCCCTGCTTTTCCATACCTTCATTAATACTTAGCATTGTCAGATCTTCAAAATTTAAATGTAAAGATGCATTTAAAACATCTAAAAACAGGCACAATTAAAAGCAAAATAAAGATGGCAATTTTTATGATATCTCATTGGCGTTCTAGTTTGCATTTCCCTGATCTTTTTATATTTTATTGGCCATCAGCATTCTTTTTCTGAGACTTCCTAGTTCATATCCTTTGACCATTTTTCCTTTCAATTTTTCTTACCAGATTGTTATTACTTATAGAGATAATAATCTTTGTTAGATATGTTGCAAATATTATCTCCCAGTTTGTCTTCTAATTTATTAAATGTCTTTTATGGTACAAAGTTTTTAACATTAAGGTAGTTGAACTTATTTTTACCTTTATTAGGTTGACCCAACAACACCAAGGTAATAAAATAATTTGTCCCTCTCTCCTTTTTTTCTAATAGCTTTATGTCTTTAATTCACCTGGCATTTATTTTTGTGTAAGGTATAGGGATTAGCTTTTGTTCTTTTCCATATGGAAACCCAACTGTCCTCAAACTGTTTATTGAATTATTTCTCTGTGATTTATAACATAACATGACCTCTGTTATAATACACCAAGATTCCATAGGTGCTTGATTGGTTTCTAAGCTCTATTGTTCCACTGAGGTATGTCTAGCTCTGTCCTAACACTACATCCTAAATCACGATAGCTTTATTAAAAGCCTTGAAATTTGATGGAGCAAGTCTGTCCTTTTTCTTTTGCAAAAGTTCTCTCTTGGCAATTCTTGAATCTTTACATCTTTTCATAAATATATCAGTTGTTTTTACAGGTAGTCAAGGAAAAATCCCATTGGAATTTTGACTGAAATTGCATTAAACTTATAAATTCATTTTGGGAGAGTTGACTTTTTATGACACTGAGTCTTTCCCTTTATGGCATATTTATTTATTAATTAAAAGCTTTATTCTAGGAACTTAGTTTCCATCATTATCAGATGGGCTTTTTTTCTATTACATATTAAAATTAGTTATTACTGGTATTTAGAAACACTATTGATGTTTGTATGTTGATCTTATACTGAACAGCCTTTATTAAATTCTCATGAGTACTAATAGTTGATAGATGCCCTTGGGTTTTCTACAACACCTGAAAATGACAGATTTGTGTCTTCCTTTGCAGCCCCTATACTAGATTTCTTATATGTTATATAGCACTGGCTGGTACAATGTTGAGAATTTGGAGTTAGAATGGGTATTATGTCCAGTTCTTGACTTTAATAAAAATGCTACTTAAGTGATCCCATTAAGTATGATGATTGAGTGCTGGTCTGCGAACCAAAGGGTTGCTGGTTTGATTGCCAGTGAGGGCACATGCCTGGGTTGTGGGCCGGGTCTCCGGTGTGGGGCGCGGGAGAGGCAACCACACATTGATGTTTCTGCCCCCCCTTTCTCCTTCTCCTTCCCCCTCTCTCAAAATAGATAAATAAATAAATAAATAAATAAATAAATAAATAAATAAATAAATAAAAACAATTGTAGGACATTTTAAACATATACAAAAATAGAGCAAATAGTATAATGAATCCCCATTTACCTTTCTGCGGTTTTGATAAATGGTAATTTTCATCTACTTTGAATACTTTTGAAGAGGATACTCAGGATTCCTTATATCATATAGTATGCACTTTTTAAAAAATAGATTTTTAAGAGAAATTTTATGTTCACAGCAAAATTTGATGGAATATAGCATGCATTTTTAAAAAAAGCTCTGCAAGATTCATTTTCACACTTTTCAGAAATTTACTGTTACTCTTATAAACACTGACTTTGGTAACTGACTAGGATTTTTGGTTTGTTTACTAAAAAGTTAAGAGCCACATGTGCAGGGGGTATTGAGTAATTTTTTTCCCTCAGTTTTATACACTCACTGTTTTTAAAAAAAATTAAAAAAATTAATTCTAGGGAGTGAGGAAGAGAGGGAGAAAGAGAGGGAATCGTTGATCACTTGACTCTTGCATGTGCCCCAATTAGGAACCAGCCTGCAACCCAGGCATGTGCCCTGACTGGGAAGTGACCTTTCAGTTCGCAGGATATTGCCCAACCAACTGAACCACATCAGCCGGGCCTGTGTGCTCACTCTCGTTTTACTTTCTTCTTTCCTCCTCCCCTGTTCATTTTAACCATGTTATTCCATATTTTAGTTACCCATTTAGGCCAGACACAGAAACAAGGCAGGGCATAAATAAATGCCTATTCAGTACCTTTTAACAAGGTAATTGGTAAAAACTAGGTCCAGCTTTTCTCACTGTGACATTTAAGGGTATACTTTAAATAAGGTCCTCCTCCATAGTCAGAGGTATGTTTATGGTAATAAAAGATTTACTGCCACTGGGTGATTTTATTCCAGACCAGTGGACACAGCAGCAGACTACCTACCAGTGGTTACCACTTACCACTAGAAAGCAGGGCTTCAAGTCCACATAAGACTTGGCTTCTACTTCCTTTATCCAACAAATATCTTAATATATGTTAAGCACTGTATGAGGCTCTAGATATACCAAAGCAAGTAAAGCCCCTGTAGTAGCCCTGAGGGAGCCACAGATGTGAAGAGAGGTACACCTGGCCCAGAATGACCAACAAAAACTGTCCCCTGGCTTTTAACACAGTGGCAGAAGGCAAAGGACATAATTTAAGAAAACTGCCTACTTTGAGAAACCTTGATAAAAACTCCTAAGTGTAAATTTTAGGTATTACAGCTATCTTGAGAATACACAGCCTTGATAATTCTTTATCTTAAAAAAATGCTTTTCCTAAGTGTATTCCCTTATTTTGGACATTACACAGCTTATTTGGAATCAATATAAATGATACAAAGTATGGGACACAAAAAATAATTTTCCTCCCATCTTTCTAAGTTCTTCTGGCTAATAAATTAACATGAGACAGATGAACAGAAAATGTCCAAAATGTATTACATATGTACACGCAGGGGCTCCATAAGAATATGAGGCCAGAGGCTGCACTGGGCTCTTGAGGCTTCACGCCATCTGGACTAAGAAGGGGGTGCAGGGGTTTGGAACTTCAAAGGGAAAGTAGGCAATTCACTGGTAGATGAGAAAGAGCAGACATATGGTAAACAAATGTGCCAGAAACAATGGGACACAGGGGAGTCCAACAAACAAGCTTTGCTAGATTTCTCCCTGTCTGCCACACTTAGTTCATATACATGAGGGTAAATATCCTGAGGTTTCCTTCCTGAAGCAGGTTTTTTATTTAATTTTTAAATATATTTTATTAATGATGCCATTACAGTTGTTCTATTTCCCCCCTTCATTCCCCTCCACCCTGCACACCCCCTCCCCCACCATTGCCCCCTTTAGTTTATGACCACGTGTCTCAAGTTCTTTAGATTCTATATTTCCCATACTATTCTTGCCCCCCCTATTTTCTACCTACTGTCTATGCTACTTATTTTCTGTACCTTCTCCCCCCTTCTCCTTCTCCCATTCCCCTGTTGCTAACCCTCCATGTGATCTTCATTTCTATGGTTTTGCTCCTGATTTAGCTGTCCTCTTAGTTTGCTTTTGTTTTAGGTGTGGTTGTTAATAACTGAGTTTGCTGTCCTTTCACTGTTCATCTTTTTTATCTTTTTCTTAGAAACTTTTTCTAAGTCCCTTTAACATTTCATATAATAAGGGCTTGGTGATGGTGAACTCCTTCAATTTGGTCTTATCTGAGAAGCACTTTATCTGCCCTTCCATTCTAAATGAAAGCTTTGCTGGATAGACCTACATCTTGGATGTGGGTCTTTGGATTTCATGACTTGGAATACTTCTTTCCAGCCCCTTCTTGCCTGTAAGGTCTCTTTTGAGAAATCAGCTGACAGTCTGGTGGGAACTCCTTTGTAGGTGACTGTCCCCTTATCTCTTGCTGCTTCTAGGATTCTCTCCTTCATTTTAATCTTGGCTAATGTAATGATGATGTGCCTTGGTGTGTTCCTTCTTGGGTCCAACTTCTTTGGGACTCTCTTGGCTGAAGCAGGTTTTTTAATCTTAGTTCCTTTAGGCAGATAAGGGGGAGGGTCAAAGGTTCTTCCTTAGGATGTAACTCTTACAGAAGTCTCTTTAGTTTTTCCATTTTGATATATATTATAAGATCAAGTCAGCCGACAATTCAGAAATTTCCTAATGAGAGGTTGGATGAGGAACCAGACTCCAAACTGGCTCCCAATGGTTCCTGAGGCTTCTTGGTATCCATGCTCTTGGCCACCCCATCCTTACCCCTGTTATACCTGAGTCAGCCTGTATAACCAATAAAATATGGCAGTGTGATGGTGTAGTACTCCAGGTTTAAAAAAACTTCTATCCTTGTGTTCTTCTCTCCCTTGAATAACTTGCTCTGGAGGAAGCCGGCTGCTCTAAGCAATTCTATGAAGAGGCCTAAGTGGTGAGGAACTGAAGCCTCAGGCTAACAGCCACCTGAATAAGTTTAGAAATGAATCCTGCAGACCCAGCTAATAGCTTAATTACAACTTCATTAGAGACCCTGGTCCTGAACTGTCCAACTAAGCAGCTCCTGGATCCTCAGAAACTGAGATAATAAATATTTGCTATTTAAGCTGATAAATTTTGGGGTAATTTGTTATACAACAATGGATAACTAAACTAACAGGTTTTGAGGACTTTTGCTATGAAATGAGACCAAAAAAATAAATGTATTTTAGGTATTCAAAGATAAACAACTTGAGCAGGTAGAAGGTTCTATTTACTTGAGATGCTTCTCTCAGTACTTATCTTCACTGATTAAAAAGGCTTTATATGGACACAGCACATATATAATCCAACACCTAATTTTTGGCTAAAGTATTTAAAATATAAAGCTTTTTTTTTTTGCTAAAGTTGAATGACAAAAATTCTTCCCATGGATTTTTAAAAAGTTATTTTATTAGCTACATGAAGTGCTAAATCTGAATGTCCAATTTTCAAACTATATCAAATTTAGTTTGTAGAAGAAAATATGATCAGCTCTATAGAGACACTGACTTTTTAAGGAAAATAAAAAGTTGATTAAAACATCCCAAGCACATTAACTCTTTGAAAGTTCGTTATGGAGTACACGAGGAGTGGTGGAGCGTGTGAGATGGAGCAGTTAAACAAGCGCAGGTTAACTATCTCAGAGCAAGATTTCAACCCAAATCAGAATAGCTTAACTACACAAAGGTTTTATGAACAGTGAAGTAACAGAGAGCATACATCTGTTTTTCGAGAAGTGTTAATGGTCAAGGTTTTTAGTGCCCTTGGTGCTCCTTCCTTGTCTGCGTGAGGAATCCACCAGGAGACAAGCCTCTCGGGTTAGCAGGAATGGATCCCTCCTTTTAAGAGGGAAAGAGATGTTGCCTAAGCAGGCATGCCTGCTTCAAATTCTGTATGGAGCAAGATGATGGGACAAATAAATACATAAAAATTTAGGATAAAGAAACTCTAGGATGTAATTTCACAGAGCCGAAGTTTAGATCTCTGAGCGAAGTTTGGCTATCCAGATACATTCTGGCCAATTCCAGAGCTCAAAATGAAGACAAAGTGAACAGCAGCTGTGGACAGTGGGAGAACAACCAGTCCCTCACTCCCCCATCCCCATGACTCTACCCCATGTCCCTTTTGCTTTTATTTATTGTGTTCTTGTGTATTTCACAGGCTTTATCTCAGTGCCCTTGTACAACAGAGTAGCAATCATATACGATTTGAGCTGAACCATAATTAATCTTTAGTAAGAAATATGTAACTGCTTAATCTACTGAGTGAGCAGTAACTGTAAACACACACCATGGGATATAGTGAACACTTGCTTCTATGTGCAAGGGATTATTGGCTCCATCCAATTCATAATCCAGCCCACCAATGGGAGATTTCTTTCAAAGAACCAGTCTAAGGCACTTCCCTGGCTAAAAAACTAACAAACAAATAAACAAATAAAACCAACAAAAGCAAACAAACAAAAAAGCTCCAAACCTTCACTAGTTACCTGTTACTTGCAAAGTACAGTTCAAAGCATTCAACAGGACAAAACTCCAAGACAGTACATAACGCCTTAAAAATGCTTTCTAATCATAATGGCTTTTCTAGAAAAAAATCAATCTCAGATCTTAATGATTTGCTAAAGTAAAGCAGGTACTTCAAGAGAAACCAGTCCTGGCCGCCTCCTTCTTCTGCTGCTCCCAGTGCTGCTTGTTTGGTGTGGACCTGGTACCTCTTATTGTGAAGCAGGGGCTGAAGAGATTCAGGCACTTGCCACAGTCAAGGAAAAGCCCAAGGAAGGAGTCCAGACAGAACAATCACATTAATCTGAAGGTAGAAGAGCAGGATGGATCTGGGATGCAGGGTAAGATTAAGAGGCATACACCACTTAGTAAACTAATGAAAGCCTATTGTGAACGAAGACAAGCGTTTGTCAATGAGGTAGATCAGATTATGAACGGACAGGCAGCCAATCAATGAAACAGATACACCGCTGGAAGTGGAGGATGAAGACACAATTGTGTTCCAGCAGCACACAGGAGGTATCTGCAGAAAGGGGAACCTGCTACTTTACTCCAGAACTCTCTGTTCATCCAGACCAAGAAGGCACTCTCAATTATAAAACTGCAATTTGGTTCCACCACATCCTGACCACTACAGTGTAGTTTTCTCTTATTTTCCCTTTCCCATTCCTTTATTGTATACTAAGTAACTGATATATGTGTACAAGTATCTGCATTTTTAAAAACGAAATGGCCAATGGTATCACACATTAAAAAAAAATCCTCACCTGAGGATATGTTTCTCTTCCACTGATTTTAGAGAGGTGAGAAGAGGGAGGGAAGGAGAGGGAATGAAAGACTGATGTGAGAGAAACATTGGTCGGTTGCCTCCCACATGTGCCTTGAGCAGGTCTCGAACCTGCAACATTCTGATGTACAGGATGATGCTCCAATCAAGTAAGCCAACCAGCCGGTGCCCAATGGTATGTTTTAATAGACATCAAGTGGAGATGGGATGGGGAAAAATACTGGTTCTGTGAAAATACTCCTTTTTCCATTAGTGGCATGTTCATTCAGCTCTTATCTTTATATTCCAGTAAGTTACTTCACTCTCCTTGTTTAACAAAAAAAGGACATAAAAATCCTTGCAATACCTTGTTCAATTGGAAAATTTTAATGTTTTCATCTGTCACTGTAAAACCAAGAACAAATTTCAAACTTTTTTTGTACATAGCTGTTACATGTAGAACAATCTGTCTTTAAACAGGGATAAATTACTCTAGAAGAAATGAATCCTAACCCTGGCTGGTGTGGCTCAGTTGGTTGGAGTGTTGCCCCATAAACTGAACAGTCACGGGTTTGGGTGGAGACAAAAAGAAAATGAGTCCTAGATAGTTTTCCTTCCAGTCAAATGTCTTGTTATTTAAATAAACTTATTTAAAATTTAAAGAGAGGAAGGAAAAAACTAAAATTTAGAGAGAGCGAAAGCAAAAGAGAGAGATTAAGAGACAGAGAGAGAGATTGAGAGACAGGAGTCCTGTTCCCCAGGCTAACTAGAAGGAATTCTCAGCTCTGGCTCTGCAGCCAAGAGTTTCTGGCTTAGATCCTTGGGTGGCTGAAGGTGAGAGAGAATGCACCCCTCTTCTATGGTTCCATAGGCTAACCTTATGTCTTCCTCTAATTCACTCTATTGCAATTGCCAGCTTCCTTGCCTGTATTTCTTCTCTTCATCAAAAATTTTATGATGATAGGGACTGACTATTGCCAGGACCTGGCACAGTGCCTCATACCAGACATTCAACAAGCATTTGGTAAATAAATGGATATAAAACCATTGAAGCCTGGAGACAATGTGGAGTAACCCCCCGCCCCCAAAATCATCATTATCTTAATTCTCAACTTTATAACTATCATTCTGACTTTGAGTAAAAAATTATCTGGACTTTTTCCCTGATAAGCAAAAAAGGGAAAAGAATGGATTGCTAAGACCTCCTCCAACATTCTAATTCCATATACATGTATACGAGCCATGTTTAAAATTATAAAACTGATTTTTAAATAAACACACCATAATTAGTAAGTGCAAATGAACATTAGATGTAGACACTTTGGCAAGTTACGCATTCAATTATGGAAACCAATTTGGAATTCCGCAAAATTCTTTTTGTTTCTAATTCAAAGCCAAATCAAATAGCTTTTCAAAAATGTACCAAAGCAACATATATTTACTACTAAAAATAAATCAGAAATCATAAAAGGAGAAGAGAACTGACCTACAATCAGAGACAGAAGTACTACTCTAGACTGAATATAAATCTTTTTGAGTCCTCCTGCTATGAACATATCCTATATGTCTACATTATTTCTTTATAAAACCAGGGCTATTCTATACTGGTTATTCTTTTACTTAATATATATAGTATGAATATCTCCCCCACATACTTTGTAAGCACAGTAATCTAGAATGGCAATATTAACTTAATGACTCATTGTTGGATACTTGGGTTATTTACCTATCACTGTTACAAAAAAAAATGCTACATTAAAGGTTAGTTAAAATTTTGTGCACACAATTATGTCCTCAGAGTACATTTCCAGAAATGAATGTTTTGGAGCAAGTCTGTACATTTTTAATGCAATTGTTTTGTATGCAGTTTTTTCCTCTTTAGTAGCAGATTTCCATCTTTTTGATAGTAGACATAATCCCTGGAAGAAGCCAAAAGTTACTGAGGTCAAGTTAAGTGAGAGATCAAACTAAGCAATATTATTTTTGGTTGGAAGCCTCTGACTGTTCAGCAATGTGACTCAAAGTAGCTCTGAAGACGGTTCCAACAGGCATTCCTGTTGTAGGCAATAGGCTCATTACCCAAGTAAGCACATTACTTCCCAAAGACACAACTATGATGGGGACAGGTCTAAGCAGAGATGCTTTCTTCAGATTCATTGCTTTGCAGTTATATCTCATTCACACACAGAGAAAGCCTTAACATTTGGGTCAATCAATTCATTTTAAACAGCTGTAATGGTTCACCTGACTTAAATACTTGCAGTATTTTTTCTAGTAAGACAGTCTCATTGAACTCTCCTTTTGGCACTCAAATGACAGTCCACATACATTATCTTTTTAATTTTTATACTACCACTAAAAATATGGATGTTATTCTCTCCATTTTATGAAAGAGGAAATGAAGACTCAGAGAAGATAAATGATTTGCCCAAGGCAACACAGCTGACAAAAGGCAGTGTCAGGATGCCAACTTGGTTCTGTTTAGCCTCGATCTCATTCTTTTTGTTTTCTGACCCAGCCATGTAGCATCTTTGAATAATTCTTAAATGCATCATTTATAGGGTTGTTCAATTCTTAACTGCTATGATTAAAATTTCTTAATGGTTCTATCACTACCAGTGAATAATCCTTCTCTTTATTTAACCTGGAAGTGAACTAAACAAAGCTGAAGGTATTGCTTATGAATAGGCTTTTTCATATGCTTAAGAAAAAATGGCAGTAACTACAAAAAACCCATTTATTCAATTTAAATAAAGTAAATATTGATACTAGACTTTACATTTAGAGAGACCTGTGAGTCATGTTTTAACAATAACCATAATAAAAGAGGAAAAAATAGAGCAGTAAGTTAAATAAAAGGCTAATAAAACCTGGAGGAAACAGCTCAGTGTTTTCTTTTAAACCCCAAAGAATGCCAAACATATATACGTTGCACAAAGAGTCATTTTAAGAAAAGACTTATTAACAATCCAATAGTAGAGTCAGCACTAAAAATTTCAATGATATGCAACTCAAAAATGCATAGGGAGAGTAAAGTTGTTTTATTAAATCATGCACATCACGTGAGTTAGTGCAAATAGTTTAATCTGTACTCCAGAAATTCTATTGTACTTTATATCTTTACAAAATAGATTTAAAACAATTATTTACTTTAAAAAATGTAATTCTGAAGTTAAGCATTTCAGAACAATATTTGCAATAACCTATATACAAGAGGTACTGGGTACCACTGGCATATTAGCATTCTGTGGTAGAGTGGCTTCCTGCAACAGAAAATGATGAAATGAACCATATACGACGGTATTTTCTACAAGTCATCTGTGACTAATTCCTCCGTAACTCTAGTGATCCTCCCAACAGCAAATCCCACATGGCTTAAAATATAACCTTTAAAGTATAAACAATGACTGCCAAAGATCACAAGGCAAATTATACCCTAAACTTCTATTTCAATATTTGGCTAGGCCTGTGGATTGCCACAGAACATTTGAGCCAGTTCACTGACATTCCCTCCCAGTCTTCATTGGCTGAAAAATTTCTATGAGATACTTTAGGATATTCTATGATCTAAATAAACTTTATTGACATAACTGTGGTGCTGCACAAAACCACTTCTGTGTTTTAAATTTATGATATCAAGCAGTGTTTAGGTGCTTCGCTGTGCATGGAACACTATTAATCTTGGGAATAGTGCTTCTCATTAACCGATCACCCCGATTAACAATGAAAAGAAAACAACCATTTGCATACCCAACCAGGAAATCTGCTGATGGTTAACAGCTTACCTTGAACATGAATTAGCTTTGAAATATCGTAATCAAATTAAGTCAGTAAAAGCTTATCTAAAGAGATATTCTTTCTTCAATTAAACATGCTTTGGAGGAAGAGATGATAGAAAAAAAAATCATGCTTCCTAAAATGTATATGAAAAAGTAACCTTTAAAGAAAATATCTCTTTAAATACATGAGGTTTAATAAATTACATTCCAATTGACTCAACAGTTTGGTTTACTGCACTGAAGTTATATAATTACTATGTTTTTGCTCCCAGGAATACTTCAGTTTGCTCAAGAAAATACACACTCTCATGGAAAGTTGTTCAAAGGTGACGTCCTCCACATCGTCAAGTCACATTAAGGCTGAACAAGCGTGCACATATTCCCCAAATTATCACGAAAACAGAATATTTTCCAAGTGTATTATATTTCCTTAAAAAAAATTCACGCAAAGAGTTGTCTCTAAGTCTTGTTCCCAATAGCTCAGTGGTTTTATAACAAGTAAAAATGGCGTAAATATGTAAAAAATATATATATGTATATATTTCAAACTGATAGGCACTGAGCACACAGGGCCTCTCTTCCCATGTACGTACTGAGTGTTTGGTTCGGGTAGTTATCGAATCAGAAAAGTGAGTTATTTGTCATTAGAATTCAGAGTAAAATACCCATAAATTTAATGTTATAAATAATTTGGTGTACCAAGAAGCCTACTTTAGGCCACCATAATATTCAGAATCTCAACATACTAATTTAAAAATTACATGAAAAATTGCAAGCAAATTATTGCTTACAATCAAGTCACAATTTTACATTCTCTTTACAGACAGACACATTTTATATAATTTAAAGCAATGACCCTACAGCTGTATTCTTGCACTTCTGCTGTTTTAAGAGGTAAAAAGGAAGAAAATGGTTCTGTTTGTCCCCAGCACGAGTGTGATGCCAGCTTCTAGAGGGAGGACGGTGTACGGACTCAAGAAACGCTCTCATGGAGAAGCTCTGGCCAGACCCGGCACATACAGCACGATGGCTGTTACTGCAACCAGGGCAGCCAACATGGGCATCCAGGGCCAGGGTTTCTGTGTGGAAAGAAACCAAGAGTCAGTGTCACATTCTCTCCTCTCTTTTCATACCTATTAACCCCTTGGGTTCCAGAGAGTCCTGATTACTTAGAATGTTAGAAAAAACTTATCTTTGCATAGAATGAATTATAGAAAATAAATAAAGTTGAGGGAGTACAGGTATAAGGAGAGCCATAATAGCAGGGATTCCTTTAGAGGACCACTGTGTAGAAGAAGCCTGATACATTTCAGGCAAGTCCTGGGCAGTTTTCAATTTTGTTATAGCTGAAACCTAATAGTGACTTCTAAGAAACCCTCTGGGCTCAGCCTGCTTTATTTACTCCGGTACCCGTGAATTACAACTAACTGATGTACATGGATGTCTGGAGTATATTTCTGCCTACAATGTTTATTTCTTGATAAAAACCAGACTCACATGGTAGGGTAGTTTTAAAATATAAAAGGCTGGTGGGTAAGGTGATAGAAAGAAAATGGTCTAAGCTTTGATCCTTTAATTTGAAACCACATAAGACAACATCAGATGGGATTCAAGATGGGGAGGTGCTATTCAGGGACTCTGCCCAGCTGATACTTTTGGTAAAGACCATGACCAGTGCAATTATGTCATGTGACCATCTCATATGGTCTACTAACATGCAAGCATGTTGGAGGCAAGCGTGGATGGGCTGTTCTCTGTTAACTTTCAGAGGGTTTTACAATATCAACTTGCTTTTGGTTAATAAAGCTTTATTTTCACTAGTGTTCTTCTTGAGAAAGTTGGCTTTTAAGGAAATTTTCTACTGTTGCAAAACAGGGCTCAGAAAGATACAGGATAGGTTTACTCTTATAAGTAAATGCACACCGGGGTTGACGTTGTGAGCCAATGGTCCATTATGCTAATCTCATTCTTCTTCATCTTCATAGCCATAGTGTAAATATAGGCAATGGTTGAAACAAAGAAACTCTACACTATGGAGAAGAAGAGGTAAGGGAGGAGGGGGAAGAAAGCTGGCTGGAAATCTCAAACAGGCAAACTCTTCATTTTTCATTAAAATTTGATTAAAAATATAACTGGGAAGGGGAATTAGTATTGCAGAAATTCATAGTTTACTCCAGTTTGCTAGAGACAAAAACTCAGTTAAAGGCAAAATATTAACAACTGGTTAGGTTGGAATTAATTCATGGTTAGCATTACTACAAAGGAAACAAGACAAAATGTTATGTGATTAGTTGATTGTTCAGTTCATTCATATGACACAATACATGGCACACTAAATGAAGGGTTTGCTCCAGGTAGTGAACTACCTGTATGGTTTTGCCATGCATTATATTACAAATATGGCACAAACAGGTGACGGGGACAAACAGACAAGGACTCAACAGTAGTGCTTGTACCTTTCTCTACCACAATGGACCGAAACACCAAAACAGGAAAGCCAGGAATAGGCCGATGAATACGGCTGGGACGGGTTGTAATATGGAAGGCTAAAGAAGGGAAGGGATATTAAAATCATTTTATGCTATATGAAAATCAGATAAGATGATTTAAACCCGAAAAGGGTGTGAGGAAGGGTAGAAAGACTGAGGAAATAGAAGTAATAGCACTCGGGTTTTACATTGACTCAAACATTTTAAAGACATCTACTACAATCCAGAATGACGGACTGTGGTGTGTAAGGTGGCAACCTAGCAGTCTAAAAGGAACAGCTGGGAGCGATGGGCGATGTGGGTGTCCCTAACATACTAATGAAATGCAGTACATTAAGACCGAGCAATGAAAACACCTCAATCGCTTATGCTCTGCTTACAGTGTATTACTTTTGTTCCATGCTTAGAATTCATTATTTGCCAATGGGTATATTGGAAAAGGCTAAAGTTTCTCTCTCCATCAAAACTTTTTTTTTAAATACCAAAACTTTTCTTTGCCTGAGATGGTATTTGTTTAAAGCTTAAAAATAAATGCCCTGTGGTGTGTGCTTTCCAAGCCAAGCAAGAGATCTAACACAATGTATGACAAACATTTGGTATATAAAGACAGGCAGCCATTCTCAGGGCTTTCAGTTACATTACCAAATATAATCTATTATATTAAATTACCCCAGTGAATTTATTACATAGTAATATTTTAGTACCACAGTCCAATATTATAAAAAAGGGAAATTCACCCTTGAGGTAAATTATTTGTACAATTATAAATTGCAAGGTTACTTTTGAAAAAATTTCAAGTGGTATAGGGGATCGATCCATTCTGATTATGCTAGATGTCTTCATAGGTTAATTCAGTAGAAAGGAGAATTAAATTCCATACTCAAAGGGATATAAATTAACATAAAAGACAGGAGTAACCAAACTTGGAATGAAACCTTATGATCTGATTTTAGGAGAGTTCTGTAATCTACATTTTCAAAATAAATGCAATCCAATTTTGCTTAGCATAAAGCCTCCAGACCCAATTTATCAATTTCTAAAAAGCTTCTAATTAAGTAACAAGCTTTTATTTTCTAAAAAAAAACCTAAGACTTTTTTTTAGCAAAAGACAGTTGGACAAATTCACGAGCATTCTGTGACGGCCATGCAACATCACTCTTTTGTATCTGTGCTACAAGTTAAGCAGAGTGTCTTCCTCTGCAGGAAGTGTGTGACTCATGCCCGCCACAGTGTCCAAGCCATGACGAAGGATTGACTAGTCAGAGCACAACCAACCACACTGAACATCACCTATCAGTGAGGCCCCACAAAGGCAATGATCACCAAAACATGTAACATAACATTTAAAGACCATCTGCCTTTCTAGCAAATGAAAAACAAACTGATATTATTAAACTCAGTTTATACCAAAACACTCCAACTATATACGCACACATGTGCACACATACACCATGCTGTACAGAAACTCACCAATATTTCCTAACATTTACGGGAGGCCAAAAAGACACTAAGTTTTTTTAGAAATGTGCCTTAATGAGAAAATTATTACTATAAAATGAAAACCATAATTAAGTTTCCATTTTTGGTTACAGCCAAATGCTAAGGAGTCAACACAAACTACTCTTTCTTAAGTGGGTCTCTGGTGGTACAATGCTGCATTTCCTAGCAGGGGAAAAACAAGGGCCACATGACAGTTTAATGACAGAACTTCAGATTCATCTGGGAAAAGCTGGCAGTTCTTAGGTAATTATTTTCTTGCAAACAAGGAAGGTGCTTTCTCCAGGCAGTCGTTGGGCTCTCCTGGGCATACAGGTTAAAGAGGCAAATTCTTAAATAAAAAACTTGGTAACGCAATGATTCCATCCAGGCATTCCATAATCAAAAGTTTCGTTCAGGCTGTAGTTTCTCAAATCAGTAATGAAAGCCTCTGATGAATCAATTTCAGGGCTCTCACCTGCCTTTCAATCAAAGCTAAGGCAAGTTTGCAAAGACTTACATTGTTTCCTTTCTCTCGGAGCAGCTTCAGGTTGTCTTTACATTGTTTGAGCTCATCCGTGATTGTTTGTTTTTCCTGCTCAGTCATTTCAAACTTCAACTTCAGTTCTGAGAGTACAGTCTGTGTCTTTTCATGCTAAAGGCAAAGAAAAAAGAGTGTGCAGATTCAACTTAAATGGGCATGAAGATATGGTTCTAGTCAGGGTTATATACCAGACCCTATGAAGTCACCTGCAAGACCAAAGTCAAGCCTTTTTTGTTTTAAGAAGGATAAGAATAATTTGCACTAATGATAAGAAGTCTTTAATGTTAACTTGAATCTATGTAAGAATGTTCTCGCTCTGAAGTGAAAAAAAATTAAGAGAAATCACCACTGTGTCATTTGTTTCTAATATAAAGGATCACTTTTTCCATTGAGTTAGAGGAGAAAAGTAAAATTTCAAACTGAGCTAAAGAAAACAAGTGAAGAAAAACTCCATAGCTTAATTAAATGGCAAGGTTAAAAAGTATGAGTTTATATCCTGGTAAGCAATGTCAGCCAAGCTATTTTAGTCTTAAAGTAGAAAGCATTAATTCCCATTAGCGCTCCTTCATCTAGCATCATAGGTTATCAAAATGTCCTGGATAAGTGAATTACTAAGCAAATAAAGCAAAGAAATGTGCCTAAGGTACTAAGCATTATATTACTGAGGACATTTCTATCTCAACTTAAACTTATAAGCATCAACTGAAAGTACTTTTTAAAAATGTGTTTCTGATAGACATTTTTCTATAGTGAAACATGCTACTTCCTGCTCTGGAAAACAGTTCACTGTATATAATTTGATTTCCTTGGATACACTAGCTAGCCCTCAAACACAGGTGAGGTCAACGAGAAACGATGTATGGTTTGCCCCTACTTTAAAAATGACCCCGGAGGCAGGAATTCTAGACTGGTTCCAATTCCAGGTATTGCATGGTACATGCAAGCTGGGCTCCCAAAGAACAAAGACTCTTCTGCTGCTGGCTGTGCCTTTGTCTCTGCCTCCGCTGCCCCACTCTGCCATCTCTGAAGGCTTTAGAAGGAAGAAAGAAACTTAAGGGCTGAGTATAAAATAAATATACCATGTATCTGCTATACCAGAAAGGTTTTTTCTCCTCCCTAAGTTTCCAGTTCCTTTCTGCCCATATCCTAAAAATTCTTCAATAAAGGACACACCTTGATATGGTGCTTCTGAATAACGCAAGTTCAGTACCTTGGAGTCATTAATTAGGAGCTTACCATTATGCACTCCAAAGGTAAATACTAAGAAGGATGGAAATGTATAAAAACATTAGTCAGCAGAGGTGGAAGAAGTTAGCTTAGGGTCAGCAGAAACATCACCAAAAAATGGAAAGATGGGTACAGAAAAGGAGGTAAAATATTAAAGGAGCCTCTTGTTACCTACCAATGTTCCCAGAACAAGTCCATGTAGTATGCCAGAGAATGAATTAAGGGGTAAGAGTCATGGACTTTATGACAGCTCTTTTTGGTGGGGTCTGTGGACTTCCTTCCAGAAGGCAGAAGGTGATGGACAAGCTGCCAAGGCTAATTTAGTGTACCTAGACTAGTCTCTGCATCTTAGAACATAATAAATAGCCTGATTCTTAATAATGAGTAATAAAGAGTAAGTCAAAAGTGCTGACCTAGAATTTCCCTTACTTTCCCTTTCCACAATTCTTACATCCAGCTTGCCCTTTACACCAAACCACTTAATCATCTCTCTGTTCCAGGGGTTGTGAAGCAAAATGACAGGAAGGCAGCTCATTCAGGAAGATCCAGCTGTTTCCCTTCAAACATGTGAAATTGGTGGGAAGAACTCTGGCCTCAGGACAAGGTGGTGCAGCCAAACAACTTTCCTGAGTCAGTCTTTGCAGGGTGACTTGTGTGATCAATGTATTATGAGTTCATTGACATTCCTATTAAATTAAAATACAGAGTTGCTTTCTTAAGTCAAATATAAAGATGATACACCATTATTTTCCTCATACTAGTGAGGATTAAAATTTACTGTTTTCATGTATTTTTCTCTGTTAAATGTTCAAATAAAAGCTGCCATTTATAAAAATGTAATTGTTGGAACAAAGGTGACCTTCTGCAGCCTTAGTTTCACACCTTGCTTGGATATCATTTTTACTCCATCTTGTTTTCTAATTCAAAGGTGAGAAACAAGCTCAGTTCTGAATAAAAGGGAAATACCACACAATATTACCAACACCTTCAGTCAGTTTTCTTCTTAAATAACCTTGCTTATCAGCTGGTAATATCAGCCTTTTACAGTGCTGAAGATACATAATGATGACACTATGCACATTAAGCATGACTCTATGAGAGAAAAAGGAGAACAAAGAGGAAAGGGAATATATGTGCATTAATAAAAGGTAGTAATTCATTTGCAGTGGATTACACAGATATAAGAACCTCATTAAAGAACATTTTAATAACTAGCGTCCAATAGTTGACATCACGACAAATGGAAAGAGAAGCAATTTTACATTACAAAAGAGTGATGACTACACGCCATTTCACAATGGAAAACACTGAACCAGAAAACAGAAAAACATATTGACAAGAGCAGATATATTTTTAAATACACTGCATTTAATGCAATCCAAAGGCTACCGACAATTTAGATGCTGTGATAACATGCCACCGCCATTTGTGAAAACAGTTAAAGCATTTTGCACTGATGGCTCAGTGACCAAAAACAGGCAAACAAATAATGCAACAAAACGGCAATGCATCCATAGTAACATACAACAGAATCATCTTCCAACCAGAGCATTCATTCCAGATTTTGAAAGAATTATGGGATATGGACTGGAAGAACACAAAGTGCTTACAGTATCAAACACTAGGATATGTACTTTGGTACAAAATTTGTGTTCCAACTAAATAAAATGAGATGCCTTTCCAAACACATATCCTTAGCAAGAGGATAAAAATGGACATATTACAAAATCCATATGGTCACATATAATGTTACAGGGTTTTTTTCTTTAGGAACAAACATGAAGACAGCACAATAATCGTTTCCAAGTTTAGGACAGTACAAGGAAAGGGAAGTGCGAAGAAAACTGCATTGATTAAACAGATTTTCTAAAAACAATTTTGGGAAAATTTGTTATTAAAGAGAAAGAATTGTCTTCAACTTCCTTCTGTTTATAATGAATCCTTTGTTTAAGAGAGCCTACAACTGGGATGGGCCCTGACCAGCAAGTAGATCAAGATGCATCAGCCTTCTCCATCCCAGAGCTGGTCGGGAGTCAATGAGGGAGTAGTAAAAGGCTGGAAGGACTGAATAGAGCTCTTATGGCCCCACTGTCAGCTTCAAGGCTTTGCTCAGGAAGAGGCTAGCTGGGGTCTTTGTTCCAAAGTCAACACTCACATGACATTTTTAACATGATTTTTTAAAAATCCACCAAGTCAAGGTTTTAAGCAAAATGACATGAAAAGGGAGCATGCATATTTGTGAAGAAGGGGAAAATGGGATGGGGGCAGTGGGAAGAAAGTAAAAGGTCATAGGGCATGTGTTTGGCTAGCTGGCTATGAGGTAAATTCTAAGTAACTTTTCAGACTAGTTTTACCTGAGGGATTTAAACAACTTTATGGTGTGGCCCCACTTTGCTTTCCAAAGTATTTTAAGTTAAATAAGATGCTGTTTTGAAAGAGAAACAATGAGTTAAGAGATCTCATACAAAGGGCTTACCACACAGGTCAACTAACTGGTACAGAAAAAAATTTAATATAATTTTATATATTTATATTTTTGAGGCCAAACCCTAGAGATGAATTCTCTATATGGATAATGATACACAGCTTGAAATCTCCAAGCACAGATGTTCCACAAGTATCAAGTTTGTGATAGGTAATGTGACTTTATTCCTAACTAGCATGAGTATCTGATGTGCTTTTGGCTTTAAGTCCAACCATAACTGGGCTCATAATGTCTTTTCGCTTTACCTCTTTCTGTACATCCTTTGCTTGGTTTTCAGCCTTATTGAGAAGAGTCTTTAAATGAGATGAATCCTGAAGATGCTGTTCTTTCAAGGATCCCATTTGATTCTCAAGCTCTTTCCTAGTCATCTGAAGGATGCTGAGATCACTGGTAAGCTCTAAACTCTGCTTTTGAGAACTGTAAAATAAATATTGACAGAATTATTCATATAGATAGTTGGTACAGCTGCAAGTCAAATTCCTTACATATTTCACTAGGAGAGATACAGTGGATTTCAGGGGAGGAAAGATGTTTAAAAAGAATAAAATATTTTCAGTAAGTAAAAAGCATTGAAACACTAAAAAAAAATGCAAGTGAAAGTTTAAAGCTGTGCCCTATTTTCAGATAATTAAATATACACAAAGGTTGAAATTTAAAAAACAAGAAGTGACTAACTATATTTTGCTATAGTACATTATATTAAATATCATAGAGATTCACAAAAGATTCAGTTTAGCTATCATAAAAAATTCAGGGTAGGTGTTCTACAGGAAAAAAAATAGCATGTATTTCAACTCTTTTCTTACAAGTTTAAGTACTTGACAAGTAGGATGGAGGACAGAAACTCAAAGTTTAGAAGCTACTGCCAATTCAAGTAAAGATAAACCCACTCAAATGAGAAGATACACCCAACTCAGGAAAACCATGGGACAGAGAACCAGGAAGCTGGGTTTGAGACCTCAGTTCTGCCACTGTTCAGTTGTGGGATGTTAAGCAAGTCACTTAACTGGTGCAATACCAGTCTCTGACTAAGTGGTGACTGAACTCGTAGGTCTGTTCCAGGTACCATGTTATATTGACACAAATAATACAAGGAGAGTCTTGGTGCCCTCCACTGTCAGACAAGAAGACTGAACCCAATTTCTGACTTAAATTCTATGATTATTTTTATAACTTGATTAAAAAATCCCCTCACTTTTTAAGGAAAACAGCTTGACAGGCATAAGTAGAAATTCTTTATTCAATTCCTCTATATCACATACAACAAAGAACAAAGGATTCATATAGTGTAGTTGTGTTAAACAATTTGACTCCTGTATACACTGGGAGCCAAATTCTGTAACTGAAATAGCTAAAGGAGGATAGTTTTCAAAATGACAGTTTTATGTTTCTCAGAAGGAATCAAAAGACTCATATTCAATATTGTAACTGAGGTACGATGGAGTATAAATCACATTTTGATTCTACACTAGGCAGATTCTTAGGGGGTAGGTCTGATGTCAGGCCAATATAGCTGGAAACTAAATGGCAGAAAAGAATCTATAAAGAAAGACTAGTTTCTAAACACAAGTATGCTTACCAAATAAACTTAGAGAACTACTAAACCAGAAAAGCTTAACAATTTTTCTTCAATAGTTCATGTGAGTTTAGGCAGACAACTTAACCAATAATATAATATATATAGTCCACCCTCTGGGACCTAATGTTTTTAAACCATATGCTTCTAACTCACAAGAAGTTGTTAGCTTACTTTCACCACTTAAACAAAATTTAAAGTAAAAATATAGCATTTAATAGTCTGTCAGATTCCAATTAACCACTTCTCAAAAATGAGGGATCAAGTCTGAAATCTTTAAAGTATCAAAAATTATAAAGTAAGAATAACCTAAGATAAATAATACAGGTAATCAAACCTATATTTATCACCTGTATTATTAATATATTATATTAATATAATACAATTAATACAGGTAATAAATACAGCTGAAACTCAGTATATCTTGTTAGAATACCAAACTAAATGAATTCACTAGGATCCAAGTATATTTCAAATATGAAGAACTTAAGTGTCTACATTTACCTTATACATATTTTATACAAATTTGCCTAAATATTTTATGTTTTGGGTCTTTATTTTGTCCTATTCATATTTTGGAATTGTTTTTATAAACTTTTACATGGTATAAACAAATATGTATTTATTGTATTTTTTATTATATCTCTAAACATTAAAAAGTAATAAACATAAATGTGGGAAAAGCTACGTAAAGATGGTACTGAAAGAAAAAAAGTGCTGAACAGATACTGAGAACACACAATACAGTAATGAGAGTAAATCAGCACATCTTGTTCCTTCAACTAGTTCTTGTCTTTTTCAAATGTATAATCAGTATTGTATTTTTTATAAGCAGATAATGAGGCTTACTATTTTCTGATATATCAAGTCCTTTCTTTGTTTTCCCCCAAAGCTTGTTTTATATGGGACTTAACCTTGATCACTGAGTTTTTGCTAACCTTAATGCTGTTGAGGAGTGTGACCACAAGGGTAGCAAGAGAGTAATTTTCTTGCCTTTTTTGGTGTACTGGGGAGATGGATTAATTAAGATTGGCTTCAAAAAATAAACAGATATTACTTTTGTAGTTTTATTAAAAATTCAAACATTGTTTAAATTAAAAACACAGAACAGATAACATTTTTAAAGAAAAAAATTCTGAACTCTGCAACAACTGTTTGTGGGAAAACAGGACTTCACTAAATTTGGTGAAATAAATCTATTGCATTCATTGGTTTGCATGTAAGGAACTGGATGTTAGAAAAATTTAACTGATTAGAGGACTCTTGATCTTTTGTATATTATCACTCTTTATATAAGCCTGTTTGAAATTTGGAAGCTGAATTTGTATGTTTCAATAGAATAAATCCTTTATTACAGTCATCTCCTCATCACCCTTATTAAAAGAAGGGATCATTGGTGCGAAAGAAAGGCAAACTTGTATTTGAAATTTATTACCATTCAGTTTATAGGGAAAATTCAATCACTAATTATAGATCTTTACTGTTTGTTTAGGAATTTTTTGCAGGGGAGGGAGCATTTAGTTAACTGTATTCTATGAGTACACCAAAAAGAAAGGATGGACATGCTGATGGTGGTAGTAGGAAACAAATGCTGAAGTATTCACTTAACATGGTTAACCTGCCAAATACCAATAAGAATCTGGCTAAACATTTTGCTCCAAATATATATTTACATATAAAAATTAAATTCAGATTAAAATTTAAGATAAATAAATATTTTGAAATTAAAAAGAGAGTTCTTGCATACTTGTGCAATTCTTTTTCTTGCCGTTGCAGTTCTGATGATAGCAAAACATTTTCCCTTTTTAAAGAATGGCATTCAGTTTCCAACGCTTTCCATTCCTTTTTCAACTTCTCTAGTTCACCTAAAAGAATCCCAAAACACATTTGTTAATACAGGAACATAACTTTTGTAATAATTCAGAGAATAAAGGGATGAATTTCAGAGAACAACATACTTCTCTCTCCCTTAAAAACATGTAGATTTTACATGACTATTCTTAGATTCCTGTTACTTTTGCACTTATGCCTCAGAGTAGTCCCATCCCCTTGAACTTTTGTTAATTTTTCCCCCACTTCATTTTTTAAAAATTCTCACCTGAGGATATGTTTATTGATTTACAAGAGAGTGAGAGAGAGATGTATCAGTGAGAGAGAGAAATATCAGTGTGAGAGAGAAACATCAATTGATTGCCTCCTGTATGCATCCCGACCAGGGGTTGAGCCTGCAACCTAGATAATGTACCCTGACTGGGAAGTGGAAGCGAACCTGCAACCTTTTTGGTTTATAGGATGATGCTCCAACCAACTAAGCTACCTGACCAGGGCCCCACTTCACTTTTTTTTTTTTTAATTTATTTTAAATATTTTATTTATTTATCTTTAGAGGGGAAGGGAAGGAGAGAGGGAGAGAAACATCAATGTATGGTTGCCTTTTGTGCGTCCCCTGCTGGGAACTGGCCTGTAGGGAACTGGTCTGCAACCTAGGCATGTGCCCTGACTGGGAATCAAACCGTGATTGTCTGGTTCGCAGGCCCGCACTCAATCCACTGAGTTATACCAGCCAGGGCCCCCCACTTCACTTTTATAAGACAAATCATTTTTATTCTGGAGCTTGCAGACCTGAAGAATGTTCACGGCCCCAATGTAAGACACTGCTTTGTACAAGCAATTGCTATCAAAGAAAAATAGCCTGAATGGTTAATTTTTACAAGTTTTAAGGTTATCATTGTTAAGAGCTTTATGTAAATACACTTATCCACCTTGTAGCCTTGTTGCTTCTTCTCTCTGCTGGTCCTCACACTGTTGACATCGAAGCTGAAAACTGTTTTGCAGACTTGTGATTTCTTTCTCATACTCAGACGCTGCTTTCCGCCACCGCTCCAGCTCACTTCGTACCTTCTTAACCTCTTCTTGTAAAGAAGCAATATCAGTGTCTCGTTCAGAGGCAGCCTTTTCTGCTGCTTGATGAAGAAGCAAAATTTCATCTCGGGCACTAAGCAATTCATTTCGAGTGCTTGTGATTTCAATGTCCTTCTCTTCCCGAAGATTCTCAATATTGATGTGTAACCTCTGCAGCTGGGCTACAAAAGTACATTTATCTATCATTTTCTTAGTCTATAGTAATCAGGAGTAAAAGAAGAGCCCATATGGGACTGTAGTCACTACACAGCCCAGGCTATCACAGTTGTTTGCTGCTTTAGATTAAACTGTACAAGCAATCTACGTTTAATGCAGAAAATGTCAAAATAAGAAACACAAAGAAAAAAAACCCAAAGTAATGTTTATTTCCCCCATGCAGAGAAAATTGCTTCTAATATTTGGTACTTATTCTTATAGGTATTTTCTATGCATTTACATACACACATATAAAAACAGAACAGGGAGGACTCATAATATGCGTAGTGCTCTCCACCTGGATGGTGATGAACATCTCTTAACAACAAAAAACAATTGTTACACTGTAATTTTTGACGGATCCTTTTAGACATTTTAGGCTATTTAGTTTTTAATTACTATAAACAATATTGCTTATAACACAATTCTAATTTTTTTCTTATGGTGAATTCCTAAATGTAGAATTGCTTGGTCAAATGGTAAGCATTAGGAAAGTCTTTAATGTTCTTGATTCAATTTTATGTTCAAATCTTAATACCTTAAAGAAGCCTTCTCTAATGACTTACCTTAAAAAGCTCTCTGTCATTCTCAAGCTATTTACTCTGCCTTTATTTGATGTCACATCACATACTTATTTGTTGTTGCTTATTTTTCCACTATATCATACATCTCATGCATGCTCTATCCCCAATAATAGCAGAGTAAAAATTAAAAATTGGTTGAATTAATAAAATTAATGAATATTACCTAACAAAGAGGTACATTTTAAAACATCCTATTTATGCCCTAACGATGGAACTAGAAATAATTTGTATAAAGTAACACTCAGTTCAGGACTATGGTACTAGTTTTTATAAGTATAACAAAAAAAATTATAGGTAGAAAAAGTTCCTTATGTACAAGAAAAGAATAATTAAAATAATTAAGAGGACTTAAGACTAGGAAAGGAGAGGATTGCTCCATAAACATACATTAAAGAAAATATGAGGCCTTTTAAGTTTGCACAAAGAACTCAGGGAGTAACAGTTTCAAAATCTAAACAGACACAATGGCCAGAGATAGTATGATCATGGATTTGTGGCTTAAGTCTGAAATATACATGCAGGCACTAGGGGGCGCTCAATAATGCCCAAGTAAAACATCTTTAAGACAAAAGGCAGCAACACCAAGGCCCTTTGGGGAAAATTGCACATATACAATACAAGGTGGCAATATGGGGTCAAATAAGATTTATACCAATTAATGAAAAATAGCATTAAGCTATAATAAGGGTTTAAAGAGGTTTCAATTTAAAAGACATACAATCTACACCAGAAATTCTAATTTGACCACAATAAAATTGAAAAATTTATAGAACTCAAGTATCCCACTCAAAAAACAAAACAAAACAAAACAAAACCCCCAAAGACTGGTTTTTCTCTCGGATATTTTAGGGCAAATATCACAAGCCTCACACAATTACTCATTTTTTCTGATGTAACATTACTTGTCCAATTTCTTTTTACACTATCTCTCAAACTAAAATTTTAATATAACATCAGTTCCCTCTTTGACAATAAAGGCAAATTAATCCTGGATTGTCTCATAATTATAGCCCCACAGTAGGAGCAGCTCTGGTTCAGATAAAACCCTTGACAGGCAGGGGTCTTTCAGGTCATTTCTGTAATGAACCCACAATACCCCACTAAACAGGGGTTGAGAAAAACAGCCTTTATCTGAAGGCAGTGCAGGGACCATTTTACTACTTTATGTGGTATATAATTTTTGTTGCAATGCCAAGTGTGTTACGAACACTAGCAATAATGCTACCAATAAGCCAAAAGTGCTGATGCACAAAGCAGCTCAAACTAACTCGCTACAATAATTCAGAAAGTGACTTTACCAAATTCATACCTTTACCCCTTCTCTTCCTACTCCAAATGTCTATTGTTGGAATAAAGGGCAATCTTCCCTTATATTTTCTTTAAAAAAAAAAAAAGGGGAACCCCATGCACTCTTTTATTTTACATTCCTTAAACAACCTCAATTACCCTAGGGTGTTCCATACCTTGAAGAACCTGTATTTGTTTAGTGGATTCCTCAACTTGACTTCTATAAGCTTTTCTTTCTTCTTCCAAAAGAGCTGAAAGTAAAAGACAGCACATCTAATTTTGTGAGTTAATGAAAGTATTTAAAATTGGCAGATGGAAATTTCTATTAAATTGTCTTCTAAAGCTTACTGAAGAAAACAAAAGTTAGGCAGTAAGTATCATCAGTATTAGTAGTTAGGCAGTTTAAATATTTTAGGAGCACAAAACAGTAATAATAAATCTACTGAATTGAGTAGTGGAGTTTTCTAGATTATAGATAATATTTGCTATTCTTCATGAGAAGCATTCTTGATAGCTGTTAATTATTAGCACTTTGAGCTTAAATGAAGAAAACTTAAAATCTTCATGTGTACTATGTACTACCAAGTACATAGTAAATACTGACTAAATAACTGCTGTCTGCTAAATATTTTTTCATTATAATTAAATAAGTTAGTCTAGACCCTCCAAAAGGTTTAAGTTAAGTGAATACTGACTCTAATAAGAAGTAGTAACTTCTCACGGAGAAGTTACTACTGGTCAGGAAAGCTGTCTTATGGAACATGAGGACTCTAAAGGCCACTTACTTGTTCTCATTCTAAGACTTTCTATGGTACTAATTGCCTACAGCCAGGTAGCTACTGTGAATGATATAGAAATACATGGTCTAGTCTATGGCCATACCACTCTGAAAGTGCCTGATCTCGTCTGATCTCAGAAGCTAAGCAGGGTCGGGCCTGGTTAGTACTTGGATGGGAGAAACACATGCTCTAAGGAACAGCACAGACTCCACTGGCCTATGACACTACAATTAAGTGAGCTACTAGAAAAGAAGTGGTTGGAACATTAGAAGATTCTTTGCCTTAACCTAGCTTGATTCCTCCCATTAACGGATGAATATAAATCTCCATATCTTATACTGAGTAGAAAACATTAGGGTAACTAAAACTTAGAAATTGATATACATTATGTTTTTTTCCTTTTGTTACATTTAACAGTGACTAACAAGATCTTTCATTGGTAGAGGTCTTTCTTGATGTTCACATCAACAATGTGAAGGAAGTAGAGCAACTGAACTCTCCCCACTTTACTGATTTAAAACATAAGTTCAGAAAGGTTAAGTGAATGTCCCAAGATCACATATCCAATAAAACTGTGGATCTGGAACAAGGTACCATGCCTCTGGACTCCAAGTTTGGGGCCATTAAGTTATACTCTGTGGCCTCCACATCCCCTAAAGAATCAAAGTAATCTTGATCTCACCTTGAAGTTCAAAGCATTTTTGTTTACTTGCTCTAGCTAGCTCCTGGGCTTCAACCAATTCCTTGCGAAGATGCTGCATTTCTTGTTTTGCCTCTATTTCTGACTGTGCACCCTGTAAGTCATCTGATGAAAATAAGTTTATTTTAAAAGCAACAGTTAGTATCACAATATAATCTCTACAACCAAAGGTCAGCAATCTCTTTCACATTCAGACATGCATAGTTAAACATAGCACAACTGAGTTAAATAAAATGTCAATGCAAACTACATTAAGAATTTTAGTCCTTTTCCCTAGAGAAAGAACACAAGTACAGTTAAATAAATATATTAGTAATTCATAGCATGATACAACAAAATATATATTAATACATACTAAAATGATAAATTTAACTCGTGTAGAACTTGTGTTGTAAGGCCTGAAATTCAGTAAGACAGGCATAATGCTGTTTGCTATCATTTTTGAAATTTCTTGCTAACAAGTCAGAACAATTCACTTTTAATTTAACTGGAAATGGGAAAACAGAACATACTTTTTTTTTTAAAGAAAAACTATTTTATTTATTTTTAAAAATTTTTTAAAGATTCTATTTATTTTTAGAGAGAGGGGAGAGAGGGAGAAAGAGAAGCAGAGAAACATCAATGTGTGAGAGAGAAACATCAAGTGGTTGCCTCTTACAGACCCCCAAATGGGGATCTAGCCTGCAACCCAGGCATGTGCCCTGACTGGGAACTGAACCAGCAACCTTTCAGTTTGTAGGCCGATACTCAATCCACTGAGCCACACTAGTTAGAGCTAGAAAAAGAATTTTAGCATGATTTTCCCAGTTGTGGAATACCAAATTAAAAGTAGGCTGAAAGCTGCACAATACTCACTTTGTCATCATTGTTTTCCCAACACTACACACCTAACAAATATTTGTTGAATATGTTTTTATTGAAATACTAAATTAGATCCACCATTACATCTAAAATATGCCCGTCCCCTAATTTCTTTCCTCTCTAGTCACTCATCTTTCATTGTATTAAAACTTTCTGCTACTGCACATTGACTGAAATAAATCAGGTAGGGCCATATTCTTCTAGTATACTGGTTTACAAGTTAGCTCAAACACATCTACTTTAATCCATCAAAAAAGAGTTTGAGAGTAACATTTTATAATACAATCACAGTAAGTCTCAGATTTACATATACACATTTTTACACTTATTGATTACATGAGGGGAGGAGAAGAGGAGGAGGAGAGAAAACTCTTCCTTATAGGAGAAAGCCAGCTAATAAATGTAGAAGGAATGACAGAGTTATGAAATCTCTATTTGACAACTAATGTAGTAACAGTTGATTCAGGTAAGAATCATAAGTAGATGCTAAAATTAAGTAGATAAAAGTAGTAACAGAACATTTACATACCAGTGATAGAACAACTCAGCACCAGATACTCCTGATATGATGCCCAGTATTATTACTGTTATATCCCTACCAAAAATGCATAGCATGAATCCAATCACAGGGAAACACAGGGTACAGCCAAAATAAGAGACATTTTACAAAATAACTGTGCTCTTCAAAAATGTCAATGTCATGAAACACAAAGACAGAAGGAACTGTTCCAGATTAAAGGAGATTAAAGAGACAAGACAACAGAATGTAATGCAGGACTCAGGGCTTTTGTTTTTGTTTTTGTTTTTTGTCTTACAGGTCATTACTGAGACAACTGACAAAATGTAAGGTTTGTGGATTTGATAAAGGACCAGTTAGAAACGAAGAATATAATATCTGAAATGAAGAATACATTGGAAAGACTAAACAACAAGCTGGATGAAGCAGAGGATTACATCAGCAATTTGGAAGACAATGTAGAAATAATCAAAATAGCAAAAAGAAAAACTTAAAAAAATTAGGATAGTTTAAGGGACCTTTGGGACAATATTAAGTGTAACAACATCAGGATCATAGAGAGCATAGAAGAAGAGAGAGAACAAGGGATGGAGAACCTATATAAAGGAATAATGACTGAAAACTTCCCTAACCTGGTAAAAAAAAAAGATACACAAGTCCAGGAAGCACACAGAGTACCAAACAAGATGGACCCAAAGAGGCTCACACCAAGACACATCATAATTAAAATGGCAAAGATTAGCTCAGCTGTCTTTCCTATAAATGATAGTACATTCTTAGTTATATCATAGCTTATTTTTTCTCCAGAAATAAGAGGATTCCTATCATTTTTTTCTTTTTAGTAATAAATGTTAAATGTATATATGTTTCACATTTTGGCTCCGTACTATATAAATGACACTGTATCCATCTAATACAATACTAGACACACAGTGGGCATTTAACTATGTGGTTAATACACAAGGTAATCAAAGATTTGTGTCTAAAATGTGCAGACTTTTAAAATAATAATCATAAATAAATTAATGTGACAACTGAAGGACTGTTTTATTTTGAGAAAGGAGATCCTTTCACAGATGAAAAATCACTATGGAATCCATCTTGAAGGTTTATTAAACCAGACATTTCTTGTATGCAGCAGAACAAGCCTTTTGATCAATGATGTGAAACAAAACTAATATTTGCTTCTCAAATTAAAAATAATGGAACAAATTTTATGTTAAGTAATTATGTTTTGGGAAACAAATTCAGTTTAGACAATAATGAGTTCTACTAACACAAGGCTCAGGCAAATTAGTTCTCTGTACCACATAATGAAAAGCACCAGAATTTTATTTATTTTTTATTTTTTTAATATATTTTATTGATTATCCTATTACAGTTCTCTCACTTTTTCCCCTTTATTCCCCTCTGCCTTATACCCCACTCCCACCATCATTCCCCCCACCTTAGTTCATGCCCATATTTCACACATATAAGTTCTTTGGCTTTGCCATTTCCCATACTATTCTTAACTTTCCTCTATTTTGTATCTACCAATTACGCTTCTTATTCCCTGTACCTCTCCCCTCATTCTTCCAGCTCTGGCTGCCCCTCCTTGCTGATGACCCTCCACGTAATCCCTATTTCTGTGGATCTGTTACCATGCTAGTTGTTTGCTTAATTTGTTTGTTTTTTTTTAGGTATGGTTGTTTATAGTGGTGAGTTTGTTCTCATTTTATTGTTCGTATTTTTGATCATCTTCTTTTTCTTGGATAAATCCCTTTAACGTTTCATATAATAAAGGCTTGGTGACGATGAACTCCTTTAACTTGACCTTATCTGGGAAGCAATGTATCTGCCCTTCAATTCTAAATGATAGCTTTGCTGGACAGAGTAGTCCTAGATGTAGATCCTTGCCTTTCATGACTGAATACTTCTTGCCAGCCCTTTCTTGCCTGTAAGGTTTCTTTTGAGAAATCAGCTGATAGTCTAATGGGAAATCCTTTGTAGGTAACTGTCTCCTTTTCTCTTGCAGCTTTTAACTCTCTCCTTATTTTTAATCTTGGGTAATGTAATGATGATGTGCCTTGGTGTGTACTTCCTTGGGTCCCAACTTTTTTGGGACTCTCTGAGCTTCCTGGACTTCCTGGAAGTCTATTTCCTTTGCCAGATTAGAGAAATTCTCCTTCATTATGGTTTCAAGTAAGTTCTCCCTTTCTTGCTCTACCTCTTATCTTTCTGGTACCCCTATGATTCGGATGTTGGAACATTTAAAGTTGTTCAGTTTTTGAACAACTAAGCTTCTTATTTTTTTTTGAATTCTTGTTTCTTCATTCTGTTCCATTTGAATGTTTACTTCTTCCTTCTGCTTCAAACTTTTGAGTCCTGGTTTCCTTCCCTTCACTGTTGGTTCCCTTTACATTTTCCTGTATTTCATTTTTCATATCCTTCACTTTTTCCTCTATTTTGCAACCATACTCAACTATTTCTGTAAGCATCCTGATTACCAACGTTTTGAAGTCACCTGATAGGTTGGCTACCTGTTCACTGCTTAGTTGTATTTTTTCTGAAGCTCTGATCTTTTCTTCATTTGGGCCATTTTTTTTGGTCTCAGCACACCTGTTATATAGTTAGGGGCGGGGCCTTAGGTATTCCCCAGGGTGGGGCAATCCAAATTCCTGCATTGTGGCGCTATATATGGGAGAGAGGTCTGAGAGGGAACAATGCCACTTGCTTGGCTCTCCTCGGCTTTCAGTCATGTCCTCCGCTACCCACAAGCAGATCGGGCCCTTCTGGTGCTGATTCCCAGGTAGGTGGGTTTGTGTCCATTCTAGGATGCTATGGGTCTCTCCAACAAACTCTCCTGTGAGTCTGGGAGTTTCTTCTGCTGCCTCAACCCCCGCAGGTTTTTTCACTTAGAGGTTTTGAGGCTTTATTTCCCTGTGCTGGAACCCTGGGTTGTGTGGTCTGTCTTGCTCCCCAGTTGTTCCTCCCAGTTTATCTGCATGCAAATGTGGGACTACCTGCTCTGCCAGCTGCCATCTTGTCCATACCAGTCCCCCAGCCACCACCTTGCTGCAAGTCCTCTCCACCCTGGCTGCCCATCTCCACCCCTCCTATCAGTCTGGAAGAATGTTTCTCTTTTAACTCCTTGGTTGTCAGACTTCTATACAGTTCAATTTTATGGCAGTTCTGATTATTTTTTGTTTTAAATTTGTTGTTGTCCTTCTTTTGGCTGTGCGAGGTGTCAAAGTGTATCCACCTACACCTCCATCTTGGCTGGAAGTCAGGACCAGCATTTAAATTAGACCAAATAAGATGCCATGTACTGCGCTGGCTGGTGTAGCTCAGTGGATCGAGTGCAGACTGAAAACCAAAGGGTCACTGGTTCCATTCCCAGTCAGGGCACATGCCTGGGTGGCAGGCCAGGTCCCCAGTGGGGGCCATGTGAGAGGCAACCATACCCTGATAGTTCTTTCTCTCTCTCCCTCCCTTCCCCTCTCTAAAACTAAATAAATAAAATCTTAAAAGTAAAAGATGCCATGTACCAAATAAATATATAAATTCTACATTTTTTAATGATAGAAGTAGAGATCTTCACCCAAAATATTTACAAATTAAGTTTAATATAAACACAAATGACTATATCTAATCGACTAGTTAGTGCGCAGATCCTCTTTTCAGAAAATCAAGTGCCAATTTTTTTTTTTTTTGCCAAAAACGAATGAGCAAATCTTTTTCTGCTAAGGTTGATCAATAGCTCATTGCATTTCACATGACTGTGTGGAAAAATGCATTATTAGCTTACTGTGGCTTGTGTCGACTCTCATGATGCCTTACTTCTGTCATGGAAAGAGACTTTTTGTATCAATCTATTTCACAGGCTTGGGAAAAGCGTTGCATGAGTATCAGTGGGAAGTGTTCAGAAGATAAATGAAACTCTTCCTGAGCCAAACCCATTTTATTTAGATATGCACGTCAAATAGAAATGAAATTTTTTAGGAGCTATAATGGTGTGGAAAGAGCAACAGAATGTGCCTTCCCTTTAACACAAATGGTTTATATTTAGAATTACCTGGTGTATAGTATGGGCCAGGGGCAAGCTTTTCTCAGACTAACTCTAAATTCTGTAAAGAGATCCACACCACACTAGAATTCACTAAATGAACCAGCCTTGGCACATGCAATACCTGCATAATAGCCTAAATTAAATTTGCTGTACTATTTCTTTAGAAGAGTGACTGAAGATTTAACTTAAACCGTGCCCTTTGCTCTAAATATGGCTGAGCTGCTGTGAACCACCTGGTAAAGGGCCAACCAAAGCATTTTCTCCTGAGTTGTATTATGTAAGTTTGCTGAAGGCTAATGTAGCCACAACATCTGTTAGTTCATCCACTGACAGAAGTGATCTTGAGGCAGCTGGCCAGGTGGGTGTATCCTTTTTCGACTATCAGCACTCCTCTTTGGAAGGTCTGGCAGTTGCAGTCTTGGCTGATGAGAACAGTATTTACAATGGATAAAGACCTTTTTTCCGTCATGGGTATGTGCAGTCATATGAGATAGTCTAGGCAGCAGCCTCTTATTGCTGATTCTCACTCTTTGCCATTTCTTTTGACCAACTAGGTCCTTCCTGACAACTAGATTTTTTATTGGCTCCTTTGTTCTCCCTGTTATTTTCTTCTTTCCCTATAATTTCCCCTTGCTACCACAGCCCACCACTATGCAGAGAATTCCCCAAACATGGTTAGCTGTGCTCCCAGGTTTCCAGCACACCTAATTAAAACATTATCAACACTATCTTCCATAAGACTGTAGGCTCTGCATGTGTCTTATTGCTATATCTCTTAGGTATCTCTGTATCTCTTAGGTCAATAAATGTCTCAAAAATAAATGACAGTGACTTTCTAGTCCTAGTTTCTGTTGTACTTCTAAGAGCTTTTCTAGTTCTCAGGGTGAAAATATGAAACAAGAAGACCTTTAAATGTAAAAGGGAGTACTTTTCATAATTACACTGGCACAACAGGCAAACCAGAGCCAATGGTCACCTTTACTGTTCAACATGTGCCGGACTAAAACCATCACTTTCTCACCAGGATACCTCTTGTTCCAGAAATAAACACTTCTTTTAATAACACCACCATCTTTTTAGTCACTCAGGTTCAAATGCTGGAATTGCATCTGACTTTCACTTCTCTTTCATATTCTGCTTTTCAGGCCTATGGATTCCAGATGATTACCAAAGGAGAGATGATCAAGACAACAAGAGGGCCCCAAACTAGATTTTGTTCTTTTGTTTAAATTTCCACAACAGCCGCCCTCATGTAGACCGTCAGTGATTATGTACGCCTCCTAATTGACTGCCTTACCTCCAGCTCTACCTGTTCCAATTCATCCAATAAATCTCCCCAAAATACAGGTCTGACCAAATTTTTGTGCTCATAAGACACTAAATTCTGCCACAATAATCACCCCAACATATAAAACACTCAAATGATTATGTGAACAAACTTTAATTATACTGTACTTGTCAAACTCAAACCATATTATTTAGCATGTAGTTTTTATTCTTCTAACTCTCTTTAAACCTCACCTGAGGATATGCTTATTGACCTTAGAGAAAGGGGAATGGAAAGAGAGGAGAGAACATCAGTGCAAGAAACATCATTCGATTGCCTCTTGTATGTGTCCTGACTGAGGACTGAACCCATGACCTAGGTATGTGTCCTGACTGGAATAGATCCTGCAACCTTCTGGTCTATGCAACAATGCTCCAATCAACTGAGCCATACCAGCCAGGGCAAGCTTGTCGTTTTTAGTATTTCTTTGAGAAGATATCTCCAGTTCCTCTTCTTATAATGCTAGCTAGCCACTTAAAACTATACAGATATCAATAAATTCTCCAAAAGTCAATAATGAAAAATAACTATAATACTATTATCACATTGAAAGTAGTAACTAATTCCCTAACATCAAGTATTCATTCAATATTAAAAACTTCCTCATCTGTCTCAAATTTCTTTTGCAATTGGATTGTCTGAATAAGACCCAAACAAGGTTTGTTTACATATTGCATTTAGTTGACATGTCTATTTTTTAATAATTTTTTCTTTTATTGATTTTAGAGAGAGAAGAAAGGCGGGAGAAAGAGAGGGAGAGAATCATTGATGTGAGAGAGAAACATGAACTGGTTGCCTCTTGCACACACCCTGAACCTGCAACCCCAGCATGTGTCCTCTCCAGAAATCAAAATCACAACCTTTTGGTTTGAGGGACAGTGCTCCAACCAACTGAGCCACACTGGCCAGGGCAGATGCCACATCTCTTAAATCTCTTTTAATTTATAGTATCCCTCATTCCTCTTTCCTTTTCCTCCTCAAACCCTGTAATTTACTTGAAGAAACTGGTTCCTGGTCCTACAGAATTTTCCACATTCTGATTCTGCTGCTGTAAGCCCACCACATAATTTAGAACATGGCCCTGGTTATTTATATGTCCTGCAAGTTGACCAGATTCAGGTTCAGGGTTGTTTTTTTTTTTACTATTGAATGTGTTGTATATGGTATGATACATTTTCAGGGTCATCTCAAATGATACTTCTTCCATCAAGCTCAAACTGCCTTCCTTCCCTGTCTTCCAAAATAAATAAAAAGAATTGTAAAAATCTGAACATTCTTTCTCCTTTCTTTGACTCCTAATGGCAACACCCACCAAGAAGCAGCTTATCATTATAACTTTTCTATCACCATTTGACTAGAAACGCCACAAACTCCAAGGACAGTCTTATCAGACTTTGAAACTATGAAAGGCCCTGGCACAGTTCTCTAAATAGAGCAAACTTGCATTCAATACTACTTGAACTGAATTCCAGTTTTCATTTTATTGTTTTTTGGGGGAAATGATTTCAAGTATAAAAAAATGTGGTTCAAGTCACATCTTTATTTCTCTTTCAAAAGTGGCATCAATTTGTTGAAAATGATTACTGCTTCAGAAAAGGTACTATAGTTATCATCCTTTTAATTATATCTCCTGGTGAATGTTTAATCTATTTTATATAATTTTCTTAATCCTAGACGACTAACAGGAAGGTAGCACACTATAATTCTAAGTAAAGATTGGCTATTTAAAAAAATAAAATAAAATTTGAATATAATAGTTCAAGAAGTCAGGCATAGGGTTTCGATGAGGAAAATAAAGGGACTACTTAAGTGTAGCTTCTTCCTCCAGTTCTAAAGTTAATACTGTAGTCTCATAATTTACTTTTCGTTTAAGAAAAAAAAATCTGTTAGCCTACTGAATTTATGTAGATTACAAAGCACAACCACACATAATCAAGCATAACCCAAATGTTTCTAATAAGTGGCAGTGAATACATTATTTTAAGAATTTATACAACTCTTACAAAAGAAAAAAGAAAACAATGGATTAAACAATTATTAAGGTCCATGATGACTCTTTCTTGGAGACACTTCTAAAATATGCCTGTCTCTAAACTGACTGATTTTTCTTTACATCTAATCAGTGACTTAACAGTCTGTTCTTAAAATCAAGCTGCAAAATCTTTCAATAGGTATTGATAAAGGTACTACTTCACTAATAAAAATTGGCAATCATATAGCAAAGTAAGAAATCTTTGGGGGTCACATTTTTTATTTTGTCACCTTAAAGTAAGTAAGGAACTCTGACCCATCTTCACCAATGGCATCCCAAGCAATTACTAGCAGCATTAGTACACCCACCCTCCTTCCACAGGCACCTTGCATTTTCAGTCTCTTTCTCTCCCACAACTTTCCCTTTTATGGGCACTTAGCCTTCCCATGGTACTCAAGGATTTAAAGAAAATCTTCCCTGACATGTGGCAAAGTAACAAATAAACACATCATTATTATTATTATTATTAATTATTATTATTATTATTATAGATCTAATTGACTTTATTAAGTGATTTATGAATCGTGTCACATCCCATCTAGCAACTAGAAGGGCACTCCCTATTAAATGGAGAAGATCCACCACCACTGACTGCTTTCCCCTAAAATATAAAGTAAAAAAAATATTTTTAAGCCCCACAATCTTATTCAATTAATGAAAAGTTACTCTTTAACAGACAGGTCTACTTTTATCATCACCATCATCACTATTATTATTAGTGTCTTCATTATGGTGCTAAACATGGTATATTTGCAACACATGGTAAATGGATTATTTAGTTTAATCATTGCATAATTCTATGTAGTCGGTTTTTCCCAGTTCAACAGATAAAGAAAAAGTCAAGTACAGAGGGTTAAGCAATTTGCCCAAGGACATACTACAAATAAATGGCAAAGCTGAGATTGCGCCAAAAGCTATTTGACTCTTAGCTCCTTGGCTAGAGTGTTACTCTCCAATGTTCTTGGTTTTACAACTTTGATTTAAGAGGTCTGTTGTTAATTCATTCAATAAATATCTGAGTTTTACTGAACAAATGGCATTGTGGTAGGCAACAGGATAAAAATAAAATTTAGAAAAGACTGAAATAAAATTACAAAAGCACTAGTAACAGTTGAATATAATTAACACAGTCATAAATACTACTTATAAATCAATCTGAACTTGACTGCTAAAAAGATTTCTGGAAGATTTCAATAGTAAATAAGTACATTAAAAACAGCTACTTTTGTATGACAGATTTTCATTACTCATTTGCCTCCCCTCTACGTTCCCACGAAGGCCCAGGGGCTCTGACATGTTTTCAGTCGACAACTTTTTATATAATAACAGTATTGCGCCCTGGCTGGTGTAGGTCAAGGGATTGAGCACGAGCCTGGTGAAGCAAAGGGTTGCCAGTTTGATTCCCAGTCAGGGCACATGCCTGGGTTGCAAGCCAGGTCCCCAGCAGGGGACACATGAGAGGCAACCACACATTGATGTTTCTCTCCCACTCTCTCCTTCCCTTCCCTTCTTTCTAAAAATAAATAAATAAAATATTTTTAAAAACCAATACTGCATTTCTGCAAAGAATCAAAAATGTTCCAGCATAAGATTTCTAGACTATACAAAAATTACCTTAGATTTATTATTACAACACTAGAAAAAAAGCCTGCCTTGATCAACACCAAAGGTCATCTGAGGGGAGTGCTGGAAACTATGCTGACACTTAAAGACAAGTTGGCAATTTGTTGCCTGGGCCACTAATCCTCAGGGCTTCCCTTGTTAATGGAATTCAATCAATGGTGGCTCAAAGAGCCATGTGAGCTTCAGTATCCATGGGAAAGAAAAAAGGTCAGGATGCCAGACTAGGTAACTGTAGAGGTAATCTCTTTGTTAATCACCCTCAATCCCCGTCATTGCACAACTAGGCCAGCAGAAAGGTCATGCAGGGTGAAACTAAGGCTTCCTTATATAACCAGAGCTCAAAGTCTGGACTGGAAGATCCCTTAGTAGCCCAATGAAAAGCATAAATATTTCTACATAGACAAACTTTCATAGGCTGCTTCCACTGCTGATTTCAAAGAGCTGCCTTGTGTTAGTCCATTGCTATCAACATGTTTAACCAAGTGGAACTTCCATGCCAACTTTTTTTGTGTACAATAAGGCAATAGAAGAGAGTCTAAATGCTGATAACCACAGATTTATAAATAAATCAACCCAAGGCACATTATTTTAAAAACACTTCTATAAATACTGATTTATTTCCTGCCCATTTAATTCTTAAGAAATAAATGTATTTCTGGACTTCCAGTCAAGATGGAGGTGTAGGTAGACACACTTTGCCTCCTTGCACAACCAGAAGAAGGATCACAACCAACCTCAAAACAAAAAACACCCAGAACTGCCCAAAAATCGAAGTGTAGGAGATCTGAAAACCAAGAATTTAAGGAAGCCATATTGATCCAGATGGGTTGGAGGGCAGAGATGGGTAGGAGGGCAGAGATGGGGAGCGAGGGCAGAGATGTGGTATGGCTGCAGGTGATGCAGCAGTGGCTGGTAGAATGGGCAGTCCCATAGTCATGTGTGATGGATAAAAATCAGGAGAGATACCCAGGGAGCAAGTGATCCCAGCCCCAGGTCAGACTGCACAGCCCAGGGTTCTAGCACCAGAAAAATAAAGCCTCATAACTTCTGGCTGTAAAAACCAGTGGCGTTTTGGGACGGCAGAAGAAACTGCCGGTCTCTCAGGAGAGTCCATTTAAAGGGCCATGTGGTCCTAGAATGTATGCAAACCCACCCACTCTGGGAATCACCACCAGGGCAACAGCTAGAGGGTCGCCAGTCTCACACGGACAACGGTCGAATAACTGAAAGTGGGCTGAGTACTGAGTAAGCCTCCAGCAGCCAGGCACTAGCATTGTTTCCCCTCCAGTTCTACCCCCACATACAGAGCAACAAAGCAGTGCAGCAGGTTGCCCCACCCTGGCAATTATCTAAGGCTTTACCCTATACAATGTATCAGGTGTACCAAGACATGGAGTCAAAGCAGCTCTACCTAATAAACAGAAACAAAGGCAGGGAGGCTGCCAAATTGAGGAGGCAAAGAAAAATGGTTCAAGTGGAAGAACAGAACAAAACCCCAGAAAAAGAACTGGAGATAAAGAACTGGAGGAACTAAATGAAATGGAGATAGCCAACCTATCAGATGCAGAATTCAAAACACTGGGGATAAGTATGCTCAGAGATCTCATTGAGTATGGTAAAAGCATAAGGGAAGATATGAAGGTTACACTAAGTGAAATACAGAGAAATCCACAAGGAACCAACAGCGAAGGGAAGGAAGCTGGGGTTCAAATCAACAATTTGGAACATAAGGAAGAAATAAACCAAGGACCCCTTTTCCCCACAACCTCTCCAACATTTGTTGTTTGTTGCTTTGTTTATGATAGCCATCCTGACTGGTGTAAAGTGGTATCTCATTGTGGTTTTAATTTGCATCTCTCTGATAGCTAACAATATTGAGCATCTCTTCATGTGTCTCTGAATGTTCTGTATGTCCTCCTTGGAGAAGTGTTTGTTCAAGTCCTTTTCCCATTTTTTAATTGGGTTGGGTGTCTTCTTAGAGTGGAGTTGTGTAAGTTCTTTGTATATTTTGGAGATTAAACCTTTGTCTGAGGTATCATTGGCAAATATGTTTTCCCATGCAGAAAAAAAAAAAACCAAAGACACTGAAATAGAGAACAAGGGGATAGTGACCAGAGGGGAGAAGGAAGGGAAGTTAAGGCAAAAAAGGGGGAGGGATTTGGAGGAACAAATAGGAAGGACACAGGGACGAGAACTAAGGGGGGTGGAAATGGGAGGGAGGTGGGGAGCAAGGGGCGGGGGAGGCTGGGATGGGAAAAATAGACAAAAAAACTGTACTTGAAAAATAACTAAATAAAATTAATTATTAAAAAAAAAAAAAAGAAATAAACCATCAACCAGACCAGAATGAAGAAACAAGAATTCAAAAAAATAAGGAGAGAAAAGGAAGACTCTGGGACATCTCCAAAAGGACCAACATTTCAATCATGGGGATGCCATGAGGTAAAGAGGAAGAGCAAGAAATTGAAAACTTGTTTGAAAAAATAATGAAGGAAAACTTCCCCAATTTGGCGAAGGAAATAGACATACAAGTCCAGGAAGCACAGAGAGTCCCAAACAAGTTGGACCCAAACAGGAACACACCAATACACATCATAATTAAAATGCCAAAGGTGAAAGATAGAGAATCTTAAAAGCAGCAAGAAAAAAGGAGACAGTTACCTACAAAGGAGTTCCCATAAGACTCTCAGCTGATTTCTCAAAAAAAAAACAAAACCAAAAACCATTGCAGACAAGAAGGGACTGGCAAGAAGTATTTAAAGTTATGAAAAGCAAGGACCTACGACCAAGATTATTCTATCCAGCAAAGCTATATTTAGAATTGAAGGGGAGAAAAAGTGCTTCCCAGACAAGGTAAAGCTAAAGGAATTCATCATCACCAAGCCCTTATTATATAATATGTTAAAGTGATTTATTTAAGAAAAAGAAGAAGATCAAATCTATGAACATTAAAATGACAACAAGCTCACAACTATCAACAACTGAATCTAAAAAACAAAAATAAAAACAAAAACAAACTAAGCAAACCACCAGAACAGGAACAGAATCATAGAGATGATTTGGAGGGTTATCAGTGGGGAGGGGGAAGAGGGAGGACGGGGGGGAAAGATACAGGGATTATGAAGCATAATTGGTAGGTACCAAATAGACAGGGGGAAGTTAAGAATACTATAGGAAATGAGGAAGCCAAAGAACTTATATGCAAGACCCATGGACATGAACTAAGGTGGGGATTGTTGGAGGGAAAGCAGGTACTGGACAGAGGGAACAAAGGGGGAAAAGTTTGGACAACCATAGTAGCATAAATAAAATATACTTTTAAAAAAGAAATAAATGTACTTCTTCAGAAGTGAGAGAGTGAAAGAACTTATTACATGCACTGCTTGTTTTAGTCCTAACCAAAATTTCTAGAAGACTGTTCTAAGAACCTGGTATCTTTTTTTTTTTTTAAATTTTAAAGATTTTATTTATTTTTAGAGAGAATGGAAGGGACAGAGGGAGAGAAACATCAATGTGTGGTTGTCACCCATGCAGCTCCCACTGGGGAGCTGGCCTGCAACCCAGGCATGTGCCCTGACTGGGAATCGAACTGGTGACCCTTTGGTTCCCAACCTGTGCTCAGTCCACTGAGCTACACCAGCCAGGGCAGAACCTGGTATCTTTACTGGGGAAGAGAAGACCAGAAATTTACAACTGCTATCATATGTAACAGAAGAAACAGGCAGTTTTTTCAAGAAAGCTAATGTTTTCACCTTTTCTAATTTATGTTAAAAATGGTAATGAGTTTCTATCAGAGACATGAAAGCACAAAAAACCATAGCTGCATTTCATATCGTACCACTTCCTGTTTGCCCTTCATAACCTACACTGATACAAATTACTTTACAATTTAAATATTTTTGTTTGAAGTACTGGCACCAACACCAACATTTTAAATTTTAGTTCCTACTACATTCCAGAACCTATCTTAATCTTTTAACTAAAACTTAAAACTTCACATTATATATGGAACTGATTTTGTAGCAAAGGGTAAATAAATCTGATGCCCTGGTTTAAAATGTCTTAAAAAACATGTTAAAGTACCTTTTAATAGGGCCACTTTAGCAAGTGGTTCATTTAGATCTTGTTCATCCATTTGGGCATCTACAGGGGAAAAAAGATAATTACAAATAGTAGTCAACTCTAGCAAGCTGACACTATCAAAATAAATAAATGAAATGTATATTCCTATTGTATTTGAACAGTTTAAATTTATACAGCTTTTGGACAGATTTATCAATATATCCAAGTTTCAAAAAAATGACTAAATGGAAGCATGGCTTTTACTTCAAACACCACTTTGAAATCCACCCACAGTAACCTGCACGTCTAAACTGCTTGGTAACAATAACACCTGCAGATTAGTAAACATTAGGTTAAAGCTCACCGGTAGTGTCGTCGCTACTTTTTTCCTTGCTTGGACTCAGAGTATCTGATAAATCAGAATCCTTTGCTCTTGCCTGGTTTTCTACCAAGAAAAAAAAAAAAGAGTAGAATCTCATTATAATTAAATAGCTTCTATCATCAATAAAAGCTTCAGACTATGCGTGCTCTAAATCTACTATATGCAAAATACTTTTAAAATTAACTGAGGTCACTGAATCTCTTACTTCTTCACCACTCTAGTCCAAAATGGAATGCTGGTTATTACACGTAGCTCATATTAAATTATAATGTGGATCATGTCTGCTGTGCAGAGGGCTGAGGCTTTTGTTCAAGGCTGTCCACTGGCCAACTGGAAGCAAAAATGAAGCAAGCTTTGCAAAAGTATTCAGAGAACTGCAACAAATACAGCAAAACTCCCTGGACAATGTGGACATTGTATGAATATGAAACAAAATGGCTTTATTATATAAAAACACTACTTAGGTTGTCTTAGTAATATTTATACTCACAACAAAACAAATAAAATCATAATTATTTCTTATAGAAGCAACATTTAAAACAATAAAATAGCCTTTTATATATAAAGGAAATATAATTGTACCTAAGCCACACTGAAAAAAAACTTAAAAAAAAGTTTTGTATTTGCAAGTAGTGTGCTGCCTGATCCAATGAAGACATTGTAGGTATAGTATTCAACAAACTGCTCTCAAAAATCCTAATTGTAAATCCAACAATTAACTAAAGATGAATGGCAATTAATTAGGCCCTAGATTCTCATCTGAAATGGCACACCTGTGTATACTACAATATATCATTTGGATAGCATTTCCAGAGATGATTATTTTTCTGTAATAACTACATCAGATAATTAGATATAATCCGGTCCCTGCATTAAATCCCACATGAGCTCTGTTTCAGTCAAGCCAGCCTCTTTACAGGGCCAAAGCATGTCAGCTAATTATGACCTGCAATTCTTTGCTTAAGTTGAATTTCTCTATTTGGCTTATTCATTCTATAAGATATAGCTTAAGTCCCCATCACATCTAAAGAAGTCACTACATCTCCAGTATGCTGCTCCTTTTATTGCATCTTCTCTGTGTCTTGTTTTTGGGATTAATCATGTTCTATTTCATATCATTCTGTGTTTGCCTGTGTTTGTGTGTATTTATATATCTTATTTTCTTTGTGAGTTAAAAATTCACTAAGCATGATTATTTTTATAATGTTACATATACTTGACTGTAGTGTTTGTAGTAACATGTACTAAAACTTAAATGTAAATATCCACTTCTAGAACTTTTTCAAAGGAGATAATAGTCTACATATAGTACCTATAAACATGTTCATAGAAGTATTACTCATGATGAAATGGGAAATATTCAAAATATACTGAATACAGAAATAAACCCAAGTCTTTATGGTCAATTAATATTTGACAAAGGGGGCAGAAGCATAAAATGGAGTAAAAATAGCCTCTTCAACAAATGGTGTTGGGAGAGCTGGACAGCTACATGCAAAAAATGAAACTCGGTCACCAACTTATGCCATACACTACAATAAACTCAAGATGGATAAAAGTCGTGATACTATAAAAGTCCTAGAGAAAAACATAGGCAGGAAAATCTCAGATATTCCACACAGCAATACTTTCACTGATATGTCCCCTAGAGCAAGGGATGTAAAGGAAAGAATAAAGAAATAGGACTTCGTCAAAATAAAAAGCTTCTGCACTGGTAAAGAAAACATCAGCAAAATGAAAAGGGAACCAACCATATGCGAAAATATATTTGCCAATGATATCTCGGATAAGGGTTTGATCTCCAAAATATATAAAGAACTCATTTGGCTCCACACCAGGAAGACAGACAACCCAATGAAAAAATGGACAAAGTACCTGAACAGAAACTTCTCCAAGGAGGACATAGAGAGGGCCTAGAGACATATGAAAGAACACTCAGTATCACTACCCATCAGAAAGAAGCATATTAAAACCACAATAAGATACCACTTCACACTGGTCAGAATGGCCATTATTAATAAATCAACAAACAAGTGCTGACAAGGCTGTGGAGAAAAAGGAACCCTAGTACACTGTTGGTGGGAATGCAGACTGGTGCAGCCACTGTGGAGAACAGTATGGAATTTCCTCAGAAAACTAAAAATGGAACTGCCTTTTGACACAGCAATTCCACTGCTGGGATTATACCCTAAGAATCCTGAAACACCAATTCAACAGAACTTATGTACCCCAATGTTCATAGCAGCACAATTTACAATGGCCAAGTGCTGAAAGCAACCTAAGTGCCCATCAGTAAATGAGTGGATCAAAAAACTATCATACATTTACACAATAGAACTCTACACAGCAGAGAGAAAGAAGGAGCTTATACCCTTCATGAAAGCACGGATGGAACTGGAGAGCATTATGCTAAGTGAAGTAAGACAGGCAGTGAAAGACAAGTACCATATGATCTCATCTTTAAGTGGCCCTAATCATAACAAAACAAAAAAGCAAGCAAAATATAACCAGAGACACTGAAATAAAGAACAAACTGACAGTGACCAGAGGGGAGGAGGAAGGGAGATAACAGGGAAAGAAGGGAAAGGATCGTCAAAGAACATGTATAATGGACAAAGCCAAATTGGGGAAGGATGGAGGGTGGTGGGAAAATGGAGACAACTGTATTTGAACAATTATTAAAAAATAATTTAAAAAATATATTGAGTATTATTAAGTAAAAATAAAGTCTGTTAAACAACAGTATGTATAAAATGATCCTGCTTAGACTGAAATAGCTATATATTTAGCTATGAAGTTTTGCTATATTTATTTGTGCAAGGGTAGAAGGATCTCAAACAGAGAAAACAGGTTACTTCTGGAAATGGGGACATGGTGGAGATTTACTTTCTAACTTTACACAGCATAAATTGTTTGAAAAATTATAGTGAATACTGTTTTATAAACAACTAAATCAAGATGTATTTTCCATTTTGAAAGCAATCAGAAACCTACTTAAATTCACTACTGTCAAAATATGCATATATTAAAATATAACTTGTTATGGCTATTACATATAAGAACACCCCTAGAATTTCTGGTTTAACTTGTGAAATGCATGATGGATTACAAAAAGCCTTTGCTACTTTTCTCACTGCCATTTCTTGTCAAAGGTCAAATGCTAAGAGACGAGGAACTTAGATTAGAAGTAAAGTCACTGGCCATGGAAGCCCAAGAGCGCCCCATCTGTTCCTGTACATTCACAGAGTGCTATAATCAGACATTTCTGAATGCCTTCGTTTTGAACACAAAGTTATTATCTCCAGTAAGACTAATATATCTCATCTATATATATAGATAGAAAAGGAACCACTCTGGGAGAATAGAAAGGAAGAGAAAAGTGACTTTCTTCTGATTTTGATATTCTTGGCAATTTTTTGATCAAGATAATGAGGTAAAACCAAGGGAGATGTATTTTCAAAAGTATTCCTCTGGCTTAGGAGGAACTTTTATTTCTTATGTAGAGTATTAACCAGGAAGATAAAATTGCCTTAAAAGTTGGACCAAATCTTTCACTAAGGCCTTACTAGAAGCTAAGCTCCACAAAGGCAGGGATTTTTGTCTGTTTTGTTAACTGCTATATGACCGCAACACCCTATCCCCACCATTGCATAGAACAGTGAACAGTCCACAGTAGATGCTTCAAAACAAAAAAAAAGGATGATCAAAGGTACAAATCTACTGTAAGTAAAAAAGCAAGGTTTTAGCTAGTGAACTCATGGTCTATCATATTTATGTCCTGATATTACAGTTACTATATGGAGGAAAACCAGATCTATTTAAGAACGAAGCACAGGACACAACAAATGACTGATAAAGTACATACTTCTTTTCAAAACCTCTATTCTTCAGCTATGAAGCAGCACCCAGTTTTCTGGTATAAAAAGAATTTTGCGTTCATTTTCTCTGCATATTTATTCATTAAAGTACATACCAATAATACACAGAAGGAAATGCGAGAATAGCTACCAATATTAATGACAAAACTATTCCCAAACTGGGAGGTCTACAACGAGGTCACTATTTTCACTGTATCTTTGAGTAGACATAGTGATGGATGGGCAAAACAAACATATAGGGCCATACACCACTTTGCATACCACTAGAGCCAGTACTTGGAAAGAGCAAGGTTAAAAAGGTCAAGAAGGGAAAGGAGGACGAACATTTATGTGGACACCAAAATGGTGTTTCCTGCTTTATAAGCATTATTTCATTGAATTCCCACAAAATCCTACAAGTTACCTATTGTTACTCTCATTTTACAAATGAGGAAATTGAAGTTTAAAGAGCTAAAGTAAGTTGCCTGATAGCATGTAGCTAGTGGTAGAACTTGAAGTTGAATTCAGCTGTCTTATCTATTCATATTCTTATTACTTTCACCCCTAAAGCAATACAATAATTGCATGTTGAGTAAGGGGTTATATAGAAAGAATATGCAACCTATGATTACAGTGTAAGAAGAAAATACTAAGATTGTACCGCTGAAACTGATAATTTTTAGCAACTAACACTTTCAATGCAGAAAAAAAAAATTCCCGCCAAAATATCACCAGTGAAATAAAAATAAGACAACTGAGCCAGATCCAAAAGAAAATACATTATAGCCAGATATAAAATATTTAAAATGTAACATTTCATCCATCTGGGTTGTTACAGGTATTACCTCTGCATAGTAACTGTGAGAAGTACTAGTAAAATGTTGGCTGCTGACACAAAAATCTCTGGGTATATAAAACTCATATCTGGGCCTGGCCAGGTAGCTCAGTGGTTAGAGGGGCATCCTGATAAGCCAGGTGAGAGGTTCAGTTCCCAGTCAGGGCACATACAAGAATCAACCAATGAATGAACAGGTAAGTGGAAGAACAAATCTATGTTTCTCTCCCTCTCTCTGTCTCTATCTCTTTCAAATCAATAAAAAAAACCCAACAACTTGTATCTATCTGTATTATTATTCTTAAAGAGTGTACTCTATTCCCTTGTATGGACTTGCTGTAATTTATTTAATATACACCTTTATGTCCTTCTCTTTTTGCTTTTAAAACGACACTAAAACAAGTAACCTTGCACATTTGTTCAATTTCTTCCTTAAGATAAAAACCCAGAAGTGGAATTGCTGGCATGGTCTTTAAAACTTTCAATACATATTTTATAGCCTGGTTTCAAAAGGAAATCGGTAAGATTCCTCAAAACTTAAAAAAAAAAAAAGACATCACATGATTTCAAGCAAATATGTCTAATTCAGAATGCATTAAAAAGAAGCATCAAGATACTTTCTTTAATTAAAGAGATGCTGCTGATTTTTTTTCCTAAGGCTCTACTTACACTTCAAAGTGTTGGCTATTAAACCAGGTATTTAGGTGGTGAAGTAAAAGCTATTTTAAACTTTGTTCTCATCTCACTTTAATAAGATGAAATAAATTGCCTATGTTCTAAAAATAGTTTGCTGTTCTGAAACCCAATGCCTGTTTGCCAGAACAATATTAGTGATGCATATTCTATGCATTCTTTCCCCAAATATGGCATCTGCCATGTACAAAACTCACAATGGAAGCCACCAGAAATGACACTATCCTTTTAAATATTTCAAAAAAGCCAAACAGATCTAATTACTTTCATTAAAAATAATATGTGGAAATTGAGTATTCCACGCTTTTATCACTCATTGTTTTAATTAACTAAAATGACTGAGAATCTAGCTTTAGATTTTACACTGACACATTCTGACAAAAGTCCTGGAATAATAAGAAGCAGGTCCTATCGAATTTGTCCAATTTTCCATGCACAAAAGTGACTTGACAGTAAGATGCTTTAAAACCCACTTTTCTTCTCTAAGTCTGACAATCGTGAAAGATAATTAACAAATAAACCACTTCAGGAAATTAATAGGACTGTTCATTTTAAAATATAAAAAGATTCTACATATTCACTTTTGTTTAAATCAATTTGAGATGACAAAAGTGAAGAAAATATTATCAAAAGAAATAATAAAGTTACAATATCCCCCCAAACAGAACTGCAAACATTTTTGACCTTTTTTTACACGCTATTTGAATAAAAATTTTAGATAAAAGCTGAAAATAATGCTGGAAGTGAAAGAGATTGCAAGAAATCTTTAATACCTTAAGAAACCTATTCTAAGCATTTAAACACACACATACACACACACCCCTTTAAAAAGAAACTTTCTAATTAAGATATCCTTCTTAAGACAGAACTTCAACTATTTTGCATTATTATTATATACTATTACAGCATTGTCATTTTGTGAACTCTAAGAAAGAAACTGATTGTTAAAATACCATGACCTTGAAAATACACACTAACCTTCATTATCCAAGAGTTGTCAGACCCAGAGAAAAACCCCATAGAAAACAAACCTTTTGAAAGCTTTGTTTCTTCTACCACTTTGGTTAGATGCCCCTCGACGATCAGCTTCTCTGCCAAAGAAAATAAACGTTACTATCCAAGTCCAAACTGAGTAGCATTTCCCTGAGCGGGGCAGTGTAACACATTCCATGACCAAATTTAAAGACGATAACACTACTCGCATGACTAGGCTAGAACAAACACTAGACCCTGGAAGGGGAACTAAAAGAACTCTAACTATAATAGAGCAATCATATTAAAGCAGAAATCTGGGGGTAGGGGAACATTTGCCTTTTATTTTTATTAGTTTTCACCTTATTTTACAGTCTAACACTTTACAAAAGCACTCAGAACAAAGCAACATTTTCTAAATCAAGGATATTAAGTTCTAAGAAGATATTTTATCTAAATAAAGAAGTAATACAAATTATCGTGTGTCAATAATTTACTTTTCTTTATTGATACAATTTAGCAGAAATGCATATACGGGCATGCCTATACAAATGATTCAGTTATATGAATCATTTTAGAAGAGCTAATTATTTAAAGAAATAAATTTTTTGTTTTGTTTTATGGGAGATTCTCTGTAAATGTATAATGTAGCTTTTTCATCATTTATTTGTCATATTTTCTTTTTTAAAAAAGATTCCATTTATTTATTTTTAGAGAGAGGGCAAGGGAGGAAAAACAAGGGAAACAGTGATGTGCAAGAGAAACAGCAATTTGCTGCCTCTTGCATGCCCTGTCCTGAGGAGCTGCCTGAGTCGAGGAGCTACCAGAATCGAACCATTTCAGTTTGTGGACACCCAACAGAGCCACACCAGTCAGCATATTTTCATGTTCTTCTTTTCACTGAAGAGGATAATATACATGCCCTGTATATCCCTTTATTTAATCTTGCATGTCAGTGGATCTACTGGTGTACGACCTACACTTTTGTACTATGTGATTTAACTTCTCTATTCCTTCACTCTTCAACCCACTGCAACGTGGTCTACACCTACCATTCAACAGTCAAAACTGCTCCAAGATCACTATAACCTCCTGACAAAACCCATGGCTTCTTTTCAAATTTTATTTTATATAGGCTGTTTGTAGTATGTGGCACTGTTTGCCTCAGATGCCTTAAAAAAAAGTCAAAGTAATAGATTTAGATAATTTTAAAAGGCATCAGTCCTACAAGATGTATAATGTAAGCTGTCCTACTCCACTCCATTCCTGAAATTCATTTCCTAGAAGCAAAAAACCTTTAAATTTGAGCCATTTGTTCTGGCATTTACATTTATATTTCTAAATAATTTATGAGGGGAGGCCCTCAAAACTGGAATTATCTTCTAGGAAACCATCTGTATCAGTACACCAGCTGGCATTGCCGTGAGAGGCTGTTTGACTTCAGTGAATTATTTTTTAAGATTCTTTCAATGAGTTTGCCCATTTCACAATTGGTGATTTATGAGTGCACCTGCCCACAGCGTGTTGAGTGTTCAGCAGTTTTGACCCAAAATGGCAAGACCCCCATGCCCCACCCTCCCTATTCACCTGATGTTGTCCCGAGAGACATTTTTTTTTGTTCCCCTGGATGAAAAAAGTCCTCGAAGAGAAACATTTTGCCAACATAAAAGAGGTGAACCTGTTTTCAGCACTGGAAAAAGCCTCCTGATAGGTTTATCACATTAAATGAAGGATACTTTGAAGGTGAGTGAAATTTAAACACATGAGACTACACAATTTTTTAACAAATAAATTCTGGGTTTTTTTGGTCCTCCCTTGTACTGTGATCTATTCTTCTATTTTAGACATTATTTATTGACAATATCTTACAGATGATTAAGCTCTCCTACTATCATCCTCATAAGATTTACACTTTGTCCATCTATAATCAGTATTTATATAGGGAATACAAAAGTAGGTTTATATTTGTGAACATGCAAAACAGTTTATTTTTGTCTTGTTATTTATTAATTATATTATTTTCCACACAAACAACTGTCAACCTACCTTTGCACCACCTTGTATTATGACTATTATTTATATCTCAGTCATATAATATTCTATGATGATACTTCTCTTATATAACCATTTAGTATTTTTGGAGCTTATAATTCCTTATTTTGTTTTGTTATTTTTTAATTTTTAAAAGACTTTATTTACTTACTTTTAGAGGAGGGAGAAAGGGAGGGAGAGAAACATCAATGTGCAGTTGCCTCTTGCACACCCCCCCCCCCACCAGGGGCCGGGCCCACAACCCAGGCATGTGCCCTGACTGGGAATTGAACTAGCGAACCTTTGGTATGCAGGCCAGTGCTCAATCCATTGCCCACACCAGCCCATGGTGCGGTTAGTAAAAAGTTTTGCTAACTTTTTACATATCTACAAACACAGCCCATGTTCTTACAGAACCATAAAACTTTCAATATTGTCAAACATATTGGGTAATCAATCTATCACATTATATTTCCTTGTTCCTCCAGCCCTTTAATCTTCCTGCTCCAGTCTGGGCTGGATCCTATGCAAAATACCCTGCTCTCAGATTACAAATCTTCCTCTTCTTGCTTTATTCCTTTGTTTTAGTTTAACATGTCCCCAGATAATTTCCTGAAATGGGTATGTGGAATGTAAATGCTTTGTTATTTTGTTCCTCTGAAAATGTTATTTTCTTATCCATACAATTGACTGATGGTTTGACCAGATACAAAATTTCTACAGGAGATAATTTTACTTCAGAATTTTGAAAGCTCTGTTCCACTGTCTTCTGGTGTCAAACTAGGCGAGTCTAGAACTGCTGAGTTCCACCAGTATGCATGGTAGAGACTTCTTGTGCTCACAATGCTTGTTTTACCTGTTCTTTCTGGGCATCTGAGAGGACTGCATGTTCTAAATCCCTAGCACTGAGGAAGTTCCACATGACTGGCTCTAGCCAAGGCCAAAGCATTTGACAGCAGAATTCTCTATACTTTTCTCTTTCCCCGCTCTAGAAACTACATGTTGAGATGGCAACAGCATAAAATGATAAAGCATACATTAGCCTAAATCCCTGAGTAACAATTTGGAGAAGTGTTCTTCTTCACCATAGACATGTAACATGAGTGAAAATAAATGTTTATTCAATGAAGCCATTACAATTCCAGGGTTTCTTTATTGCTACATTATAGCGTAGTTTACTATGAGTAATAGATATGAAATCCTTTGCTTCTCTTGGCTGTTTTCATAATCTTTTTATGCCTGGTGTTCTTAAATTTCATTAACCTCAGTGTATACATATATATATATATATATATATATATATAAAATATATATATATATTTTTTTAACAGAGATACAATTCACATAATGTATAATGATCTTTTAAAGTGAATACTTCAGTGGCATTTAGTACACTCACAATTTTACACAATTACCACCTCCATCCAGTTCCAAAACATTTTTATCATCCCAAAAGGAAAAAACACATACTCATTAGGAATTTACTTCCCATCTTCCCTCCAGCGCTCCAGGCATCACTCATCTGCTTTCTGTCTCTATGAATTTCTGTTCTCAATATTTTGTAAGTAGAATAAGACCATATGTAAATTTTTTTGTCTGGATTTGTGTGTGATCTTTTAAAATACATTGTGTTGAGCATTCACTGCATCCTTTCAGTTTAGAAGCTCATAGCTTCAATTCTGAGAAGTTCTTTTTCATTAATAAATTCTTCTTTTTCTTCTCTTCTCCCATTCTCTCCTTTACTCTGGAAATATTACTCAGATGTTAGATCCCCAGGGTTAATTCCCTAATTTTCTTAAAAGTTCCCTTGTTTTTTTTCTTAAAACAAACCAAAAAAAACCTTGTCTTTAAAAATATTTTACAGATTATTTCTTCTACTTTCTCTTATTTTTTACAGATTTAAATTTTAAAATACATCTGGTATCACATTTTTAGTTTTTGAGAATTCTACTTGTACTCTGTTACTTTTTAAAAATAGTATCTTTTTCTAGTTCCATTCATGAACTATTTTATCTTTCTGAAGTAATTAAACATATTTCAAGTTTTATTCTGCTTCCTGTATTTTTTGTGTTTCTTCCTTAGTCACAATTTCTGTTTGCTTTTATTTGTTTTAATCTCTTTCTCAGCAGAAAATTTCCTCACAGTAGTGATCTTGGCCACCTCATTTAGGGTGAGGCAATAAAAAGCTGACAAAGTTCTATATGTATGATCAGGGCTTGTTACTTGCTGGGCCACACAGTGGCATTATGTTAAAGAGACTATCAACTGTCAGTATCGGTGTTTTCTCGTGGTCTGATCACGTATATAGAGTAGACTCCCCTAACCTCCCTTCTAGGAAGTGTAAACCTGATGACTAGCACTCTGATTCAATACACAGGCTTTCACTTAATTCTCTCACTTTTTTCTTTTTAGTAAGATGCTCATACACCACCCTCAGCCATATCTACAGACTCCATTTCAGCCTCCAGAGAGACAACCTTCAGTCTGTAGGTGGAAGGAAAGAGACACTTGTTTGTCAGCATGGACTGAGGATGGAAATATGTATCACCTTGTTGCAACCCTGCCCTATAGAACAGGTATGAAGTGACTCTGATACCTGAGACACAGTTTGAACTTTCTTTTTGGGGGTTTATTAACTTACAAGTCCTTAAAAAGAAAAAAGAACCCAAATCTCTTACCACTCAATTATCTGTTTTACACATTCCAAAACTTTGTTGACATCTCTTATTTATTATAGCCTCTCCTTTCCCTTTTCTATTTCTTTGCAATATATTGTTTTAAATTTTTTATTTACATATTTTTAGATAGAGGGTAAGGGTGGGAGAAAGAGAGGCAGAGCACGTCAATGAGTGGTTGCCTTTCATGCACCCACTAATGGGGACCTGGCCTGCAACCCAGGCATGTACCTTGGCTGGGAATCGAACCAGCAACCCTTTGGTTCTCAGGCTGGTGCTCAATCTACTGAGTCATACCAGCCAGGGCCTCTCTGCAATATTTTTTAAAGTATATTTAATTGATTATGCTATTACAGTTGTCCCATTCATTTTTCTCCCCTTTATCCCTCTCTGCCTGGTATCCATCCCTACTGCCTCCAGCATCCACTTGCCGCCCCCCCCCCCCCCCCAGTTCATTCATCTCTATGGGTCGTATGTGTAAGTTCTTTGACTTCTACGTTTCTTATACTATTCTTAATATCCCCTTATTTTGTACCTGCCAATTATGCTTCTTATTTCCTGTACTTTTTCCTCCCCTATTCCCCCTACCCCGCTGATAACCCTCCACGTGAAATCCATTTCTGTGATTCTGTTCTGGTTGTTTGCTTTGTTTTGTTTTCTTTTTAGGTTAAGTCCTTGATAGTTGTGAGTTTGTTATTTTACTGTTCACGGTTTTGAGCTTCTTCTATTTCTTAGATAAGTCCCTTTAACATTTCATATAATAAGGGCTTGGTAATGATGAACTCCTTTAACTTGACCTTATCTGGGAAGCACTTTATCTGCCCTTCCATTCTAAATGAAAGCTTTGCTGGGTAGAGTGATCTTGGATGTAGGTCCTTGCCTTTCATGACTTTGAATATTTCTTTCCAGCCCTTTCTTGTCTGCAATTTTTTTTTTGAGAAATCAGCTGATAGTTTTATGGGAATTCTTTTGTAGTACCTGTCTCCTTTTCTCTTGCTGCTTTTAAGACTCTCTCCTTATTTTTAATCTTGGGTAATGTAATTACGAGGTGCCTTGTGTGCTTCCTTATGTACAACTTCTTTGGGACACTCTGAACTTCTTGGACTTCCTGGAAGTGTATTTTCTTTGCCAGTTTGGGGATGTTTTCCTTCATTATTTTTTCAGGTAAGTTTTCAATATCTTGCTATTGTTCTTCTCCTTCTGGCCCCCCTATGATTCGAATGTTGAACATTTAAAGTTGTCCTGGAGGTTCTTAAGCTTCTCCTCACTTTTTTGAATTCTTGTTTCTTCATATTGTTCCAGTTGAATGTTTATTTCTTCCTTTTGTTATAAATCATTGATTTGAGTCCTGGTTTCCTTCCCTTCACTGTTGGTTCTCTGTATATTTTTCTTTATTTCTCTTTGTATAGTCTTCACTTCCTCCTTTATTTTTTGTCTGTACTCACTCATTTCTGTGAGCATCCTGATTACCAGTGTTTTGAACTCTGCATCCGATAAGTTGGCTATCTCCTCGTTGCTTAGCTCTTTTCTGGAATTTTGAACTGTTCTTTCATTTGGGCCATATTTCCTTGCTTTTGTGAACCTGTTATGTTGTAAGGGGAGGAGCCTTAGGTACCTGTCATGGTGGGCAACTCACATTGCTGTGTTGTGGCAATGTATGTGGGGGAGGGGTCAGAGATGGAACAATGCCAGTTGTTTGGTTCTCACACCCTGCTTTCAAGAGACTGGCAGTTTCTTCCACTGCCATAATGCCCACAGGTCTTTACGGCCACAGGTTCTAAGGCCTTATCTTGCCCATGTTTGAACCCTGGGTTGCATGGCTGGTCTCACTCTCCAGTTGTTCCTCCTGGTTTATATGCATGTGAATGTGGGACTCCCTGGTCTACCAGCTGCCACCCCGCCACTCATCCTCTTTGCCCAAGCTGTCTGTCTCTGCCCCTCCTACCAGTCTGGATGTTTATTCTTTAGCTTCTTGGTTGTTGGACTTCGACACAGTTTAATTTTCTGGCAGTTCTGGTTTCTATTGTTTTAAATCGGTTGTTTCCTTCTTTTGGTTGTGTGAGAAGGTAAAGTGTATCTACTTATGCCTCCATCTTGGCAGGAACTTGTCTTTGCAGTCTTATGTCTTTTATAATCTTTTACTATGAATGGGTCTATATTTAATCAAAAATGAACTGCCTCCCTTTTAAAACTCTCTTCCTTTGAATACAAATCTCTTACCACTCAGTTATCTATTTTACGTATTCCAAAACTTTACCAACATCTATTACCTGTTGTAGTCTACTCCCATTCTTTGTCTTTGTGATCTATGTCTTTTATAATTTTTTACTATGAATGGGTCCATATTTAATAAAAATGTACTGCCTCCCTTTTAAAATTCTTTTCCTTTGACCTGTTGGATACCACCTGTTGCTATTTCTTTTATGTGCTTGCTCATTCCTTCCATCTCAGCCTTTCATTGGTTTTTCTTTCTTCTGATTGTGATCTAAATGTGTGTTAGTCTTCGCAATCTCAGTCAACAACAAAAATTATTTTAAAATGACATTAACTACCTGCTACATTTATATTTTCTAAATGTTGATGCCTAGTCTAGCCCTCTCTCTTTTGTCTTAGAGCCCTATTGTCTAAATACTTCCCATTTTCACCCAGAAATCTCACAGGAACTTAATCTTACCATGTCTAAAATGGAATTTACCTTCCTCTCCTTTCTCCTCTAGATGGACTTGATATCTCTCTCTTCTCCTCTTCCTATAACTTTCCATTCATATCTCCATTATGCTGTTGCCAACTATTTATGTCTACCCTTTCCAACATACTCTGAACTTTTAAGTCTTCTTCAAATATTTACTATGCACTAGGTAGAGTACTAGGTATTCCTCATAGATGATAAGGAACAATCTAGAAATTTAGAAAAATCTAGACAATCTAGACAAATCTAGAAATTTAGAGTCTAGAGAAAGCAGGGAGGTATTGTATTAATAATTTAATTACTAATACAATTCTAACACAAAATACAAGTTCCGCAAATGCTTTCTACATGAAAGGAGCAAGTAATAAAATAATATAAACATGAACTTTAAAAGCCATTCTAAATTTTCTTCTAGTGTGTTGAAGATCTAAGTACCATCTTATTTGAAAAATTATAAACCCATATCACATCTGGAGTAATTTATTGCTTTAAACCTTCTCACCTCTGGAATAAAGTCTGAAGTCCCCACCATGACCTATAAGGCCTATATAATCTAGCTCAGAGGTCAATCAACTACAGCCCCTCAGAGCCAAATCCAGCCTGCTGTCTGTTTAGTACATAGTTTTATAGGAACACAGGCAGGTCCATTCGTTTACAGATGAACCATGGTTGCCTTCCACCACAATGGCAGAGTTTAGCAGTCCCAACGGAGACTTTATAGCCTGCAAAGACTAAAACATTTATTGTCTAGCCCTTTATTTCTTTTTAAAGCATTTTTATTGTTATAAAACTCAAATTTCAGATCCACCTTGGCTTTTCACATGGTTCTGATTCAGAAGAATCTGGAGAGACTGCCGGTGAGTGGGGAGGGACCCTGGAGACAGCCTATGAGAGCCTGTGCTCCCCAGAGGAGGCACATAATAGATTTCCATACCCCCCTGGATAAAGGGGAAACAGAACTAGCATGCCAGCATTGCACTGCCCTGGTAACTGAACTAGTGCCCAACACATGGCCTGTGCTGAGACACTGTGCAAGCTGATGAGTGTGATGAAAGAAACAGAAAGCACTCTTCAGAGGTTAAGGGGAGGTGCAGATCCACCAGGCTGGCCTGAATTCGATGGGAAGTTGGATGCTTTGGTACCCCAATTTTTAAATGGAGGGAGGGTGGAGACTGAGCCCCTTCAGCTTCCTCCTACTCACCCAGTCAAGGGGCTGGCTCACACCAAAGTTGAGTCCTGCGCCCTAGGTTACAACCCAGGTACATGTGCCTTGGTGGCAGCCTGTGAAATGCCACAGCTCTGTGCTGAACAGATAGTCACAGACTATGCCCTTCTCTGCCTCTGAGATCAGCACATGGATGTGCAGGCCCAAGTGCTTGCCAGCCTGAGGGGTGCGAGAAGCCTTAGGCTGACCCCACAGACTAGACCCTATACAACTGGCAGTGTGGTCTGCAGTGACCCCAGGGCCCAAAATGGGAAGCTGCGGCATGGCAATGATGATACTGGCCCCACAAGCATGTACTCTAGGAAGGGAATCTGAAGCCAGAACGCCACTTGAGTAGTAGCTTTGGCCTCCAGAAGGACAGATAAGGATGGAGTGGGGTTTCTGGACACTGTCTTTGGTTCTGAGTTCTATGCTTTGTGGGAGAGATTAGCCTGGAGTCAGAGTGTCCCCCATTCCACCAACTTGGGCGACATTTCAATAAAGACCTTTTTCCTTGAGGGGGTTAAGTGCAGAAAACTGTACTTGAACAACAAAATAATAAAAAAAAGACCTTTTCCCTTCCCCATCAATCTTTGGTTTATGCCTGTGTTTGTTGGCAGGCAGCAGAGTCCCATTTTACCAGGTAACAGTTTCTATCTCACAGAGTCTTTCTCCAGATACACGTACAACTCACTCAATTTTGTACTCTCTCTGTTCAAACCCCACATACTTTGTTGCTCCCAACTGCATTATATTTTTATTTTTCTTCAGTGAACTCATCATTACCTAACATATTTTATTAGTTTTTGTCTCTTCAAGGAAATGTAAACTCCATAGAAGCAAAGTTTTCTTTTTCTAGTTCATTTCTATACCTACAACACTTAAAATAATGCCTGGTTTCCACCCCAAATATAGTAGATACTAACTACATATTTGGTGAATGAATGAATGAATTGAGTATCTATTTTTAAAGCGACCGAAGTTGGAAAAATTGTTTGAATATTTTCCTCATTCTAAAACTAAAGATCAAATACAAAGAAAAAGTTTTGAATAGTACCAGCATATAGGTACTGAATAATAATTATCTGCTGCTTCTATCACTATTGAAATTATTATTTTCTAAATATTTTATTTACTTATGTTTAGAGAGGGGGGACGGGAAGGAGAAAGAGAGGGAGAGAAACACTGATGTGAGATAGAAATATTGATCAGTTGTGTCTCATACATGTCCCAACTGGGGACCAAACCCACAACTTAGGCACGTGCTCTGGCCAGGAATTGAACCAGCAACCTTTGTTTTGTGGGATGATGCCCAATGTACTGAGCCACACTGGTAAAGGCACTACTGAAATTATTTAAGATTATATTTATTATCAAATCTGGTGAAATATGAGCGGCCCATGATTAAAGAAGAAAAAAAATACTGTTTTTAAAAAGTTTCTAATCACTAGTTCACAAGCTTGGGGTGAAAACCCTAATTCTTTAGGAGTAATAAAAGTCCAAGACCTGCCCTGGCTGGTGTAGCTCAGTGGATTGAGCGCGGGCCTGTGAACCAGACAACTGTGAGTTTGATTCCCAGTCAGGGCACATGCCTGGGTTGCAGGCTGGTTCTCTGCAGGCCAGTTCCTAGTAGAGGACGCATGAAAGGCAACCATACATTGATGTTTCTCCTCCTCTCTCCTTCCCTTCCCCTCTAAAGACAAATAAAAATAAATAAATAAATAAATAAATAAATAAATAAATAAATAAAGTCCAAGACCTAACCACTAGCGGTCCTGAAAGAGCTATTTACCTTGGCACAAGTGGAAGATAAAATATGAGATTTTTCTTTCTTTTTGAAAACTGTAATATTGAGGGATACTCTAAAAGAGGATTATTCATTTTCTTATTTTAAAAACACATTGTAAACAACAACACACAAAAAGAGGTATAATATACAGAAGTACAGGTTAATAAACCCTTTTAAAGCAAATGTCTGTATGACTACATCCCAAATCAGAAACAGAACCTAACTACACCCGTGCCCCGCCCTCCCCGCCACCGCCAAAGCCTTCCGCGTCCCTCTTTCCAATCCCAAATTTTATGGCATTTTACTTCCTGCCTTTCTTTATGGTCACACTACCTAAATATGCATGACTAAATAACACAATTTTAGTGGTTTTAAACTTTATGTAAATGGAATACTACAGTACATATTCTGTTATATCAGGCTTCTTTCATCCAATATACCTCAGTATATTTATCCATTTGACTACTGAAGGTGTTTTGGATTGTTGTGAACTACTGTGAAAAATGAGGCTGTGAAAATTCTTAAATTTGTTGTACCTGATACATATGTGTAGGCATTACTGCAGGGAACCTGCAACATTTGAGAACTATCACCTAAGCACTTGGTTTAGTCAGAAAACATAACAAAGTTGTAAAATCTATTAATTCTTATCAAAGTCTTAATAGAACAGAACCAAATTTATTTCCAGGTTGATAAAAATAAATCATGAACTATACTACTACGCACACAAAATAAAAATTAGAAACAGTGTAAACAATGTATTCAAAAGCTCTAGTGGAGCACTGGCAAGCCTAGACTGGATTAAGTTCTTAAAGACCCATGTTCTTCACGTGACAGCTACAAATAGAGAAAATAAATAAAACTGACTCTCAGATACTGATGTCAGTTGCCTAGGGGATTATATACTGACAGAGAACAGAATACATGAATGTAAAAGAAGTACATAATCTGTTGTTATAACTGCCAACCTGGAAAATATTTCTAAATCTAAAAGTTAGGTTTTATCCAAAAAATAATGTTATGAGTAGAACATCAAAATAATGTGCTTCAGATCAAACTTTTAATGGCATGCATACTGGTTAAAAAGTTAGCATCTAGATTCTGAGACACATATTATTTAAAAGGAAAAATAAAGTTAGATTAATTAGCATTCACTATCATGTGACTGGAAATAAAAAGGAGGAAAACAAGTTACTTCAAGAAAGTTCCCACTAAAATACTTTTCACTGCTCCCAATCCCCACGAGTAACTTTTCTACCTACCAGTTAACATGTGTGCCAGGAATGAGAGTGTTTAGTAAATATTATCTCATTTAATTCTCATACTAATCTTATGAAGTAGGTACTCCCATGCTATTTTATAAATGAGGAAATTGAGATTTAAAGAGGTCATAATGCCCAGAGTCATACTACCAGTGAGGGAGCAAATCAGAATTCACACCAGGATCCCTATGATCCTATTCTAAACATCATAAATGAAAATGAGCTGAAGTCACCTAAAAGGTTATCAAAGAGAAATACAGCAAAGAAAGTGACACTGGAACTAACATTAAGGTACAATCAAAGTAAATATAAAAAATCGGCACCAACATCAAATCAATAACTTATTTTCCTTCAGAGAGTGGCAGTTCACAAAGTAGAAACAGAGCTTTAGAACCTTGTAGGGGAGGTCCTGTGAGTTTGCTAATTTTAATAACAACGATTTTTACAAGGTTATTTATTTCTGCAGCAAAATAAAATTAAAGCAATTCTTGCTACAAAAGATAGCCTGCATTTTTAAAAAAGTCATTTATTTATTTATTTATATCCTAACCTGAGGAGATTTTTTTCATTGCTTTTAGAGAGAAAATAAGGGAGATAGAGAAACACAGATGTGAGAGAGAAACATCAGTTGGTTGTCTCCTATATGAGCCCACAATGGGGACTGAACCTAGGTAAGTGCCCTGATCAGGAATTGAACTTTAAACTTCCGGTTACAAGATAACACTCCAACTGAGCTATACTGGCCAGGGAGATAGTCTCCATTTTTATAAAAACAATTCCAGAAGCTATTTGTCCTAAAACCTAAGAATAAAAAAGAATGAGCAAAAAACTGGAGTTCAAGGATTGATTAAAAACTAAATGAAATGGACCAATTTTAAGAATATAGAAACAGACCGGACTTCCGCCAAGATGGAGGTTTAGGTGGATGTGCCGTGCCTCCTCACACAACCAAGTTTAGGGACAACTAAATATTAGCATCAGAAAACACAACCAGAACACGGAAAACTGAACTTTTCGGAAGTCCGCTAACAACAAATTCTTCAGCCCGACTGGTAAGGGGCGAAACCGGCGTCGGGTGAAGAGTCACAAAGGAGGGCTCGGTGGGACCCGGGCGCGGAATCCAGACGCGCGAATCCAGTCGAATGGGTTCCAAACCCAGGATTGGACCTAGTAAGCCACCGAGCAACCCACCGGGTGAGCGACTACAGAGGAGACAGTGGGGAGGCGGTGGCAGCGAGTTGACTGTGGTTGCCTGGTTGCGCGCGAGTGAGGAAGTGAGTGAGCGGTTGGGCCTGCGGCAGCGGCGGCATTTCCCCGCTCTGACCACGCCCCCACATACAGCGTCACAACCCAGCGACCTGGGACTCCAAGGCGCCGCTTCTCCCACTTAAAGGGCCAGAACAGACCAAAAATGTCGCAGGGAGAACTCAAAGCCCCAGAGATAAATCTAAGTGACGAAGAAATAGCAAAACTCTCAGACGCACAGTTTAAAACACTGGTCATCAGCTTCCTCACAGATCTGGTGGATTATAGCCACAAATTAGAGAAACATATGAAGGCTAAATTAAGGGAAATGAATGGAATTCCACAGGAAACCCATAGAGATGAAAAAAAAACTGGGACTCAAATCAATGGAGTGGACCAGAAGGAAGAAAAAAATGATCAAACAGAAAGGAATGAAGAAATAAGAATTCAGAAAAATGAGGAGAAGCTTAGGAACCTCCAGGACATCTTTAAACGCTCCAATATCCGAATTATAGGGGTACCAGAAGGGGGAAAGACACAACCACCAGTGGAAAAACTATTTGAACAAATAATAAAAGAAAATTTCCCCAATCTGGCAAAGGAAACAGACTTCCAAGAAATCCAAGAAGCCCAGAGAGTACCAAAAAAGTTGGACTCAAGAAGAAACACACCAAGGCATATCATAATTACATTAGCCAAAATTAAAATGAAGGAAAGAATCCTGGAAGCAGCAAGAGCTAAGGGGACAATCACCTACAAAGGAGTCCCCATCAGGCTGTCAGCAGATTTCTCAAAAGAGACCTTACAGGCAAGAAGGGGCTGGAAAGAAATATTCCAAGTCATGAAATCTAAAGACCTACAACCAAGATTGCTCTACCCAGCAAAACTTTCATTTAGAACGGAAGGACAGATAAGGTGCTTCTCAGATAAGACCAAATTCAAGGAGTTCATCATCACCAAGCCCTTATTATATGAAATGTTAAAGGGACTTATCTAAGAAAAAGAAGTTAAAGAAACATGAACAGTGAAAGGACAACAAACTCACAGTTACTAACAACCACACCTAAAACGAAAGCAAACTAAAAGGACAGCTAGATCAGGAGTGGAAACATAGAAATGAAGATCTCAAGGAGGGTTAGCAACAGGGGAGTGGGAGGAGGAGATGGGGGGAGAAGGTACAGAAAACAAGTAGCATAGACAGTAGATAGAAAATAGATGGGGGGGGGGCAAGAATAGTATGGGAAATATAGAACCTAAAGGACTTGAGACACATGGACATAAACTAAAGGGGGGTAATGGTGGGGTTGGGGGGGCAGGGTGAAGGGGAATGAAGGGGGGAATAGAACAACTGTAACAGCATAATCAATTCAAAAAAATAAATAAATTAAAAAAAAAAAAGAAACAGACCTTTTCTTTACAATCTATATACCAAAACACAGTTGTCATAAATTTTAAGACTATCTTCTGTGTACATATATTGGTAGAAAATCTGGTAGAAATGTTGCAAAGCTAGCTGATCGGGGAAATGATTGGTACAAATAAACAAAAAACAATGGCCTTCCAATATATCCTACATTGGACAACTACTCTAAGAACAAAGAAACAGAAAATTAGTAACATCTAGTTTAAACTTAGGAGTTTTCTTATAATGAGGATATAAACTACTATGAGCAGGGAGGGTACCACACCAAGTATTCCCTATTCTTTGTCATAAATAAACTGCTTTGGCTTAGGAAAATAAAAGTTTAAAAATCAATTTAAAATCTGATTCAAGTAGAATATGTAATCAGAATAATCTAAAGATAGTTCAAAGAGTATCATCTCATAGAGTAATGAAAAGTAAACAATCACAAGAGCAAAACTGGTTCAATGCATTCATTTTCTATGTGAGAACAAAGCCCTAACAGAAGGGAGGAGGGAATGAAAGAAGCATAAACAGATAGTGGCTGTGATTTCAAAATGGGGTGGGAGGCACCGAGAAAATTTTTTTTTAAATCAGGAAAAAACTATTGGGACAAGAAACATTAAGAGAACTAGAAATAATAATAATAATTAAGAAAATGTTAGTTCTCCTAATAAGCACAGATTAAGAATTCAAAGACAACTTCTAGCTAAGATGGAGGCATAGATAGTTATCTTTGCCTCCTTCACAACCAAAAAAAGGACAACTTTAAAAACAAAAAATAACCAGAAATGCCAGAAAATCAAACTGTATGGAAGTCCGACGACCAAGGAATTAAAGAAGAAATATACATCTAGACTGGTAGGAGGGTTGGAGATGGGCAGCCAGGGTGGACAGGATTCTTGGCAAGGCAATGGCTGGAGGACAGAGGTGGGTGAGGTGGTGGAAAGGGCAGTCCCACATTTGCATACACCTGACGGAACAACTGGAGAGTGAGACAGACTGCACAACCTGGGGTTCTAGTGCAGGGAAATAAAGCCTCAAAACCTGACTTTCAAAAAAATATATTTTATCGATTATACTATTACAGTTGTCCCATTTCCCTCCCTTCATTCCCCTCCACCCTGCACAACTCCTCCCACCCACATCCCCCCCTTTAGTTCATGTCCATGTGCCATACGTGTAAGTTCTTTAGCTTCTGCATTTCCCATACTATTCTTGCCCTACCCATCTATTTTCTACCAACCATCTATGCTACTTATTCTCTGTACCTTTTCCCTCTCTCTCCCCATCCCATTCCCCTGTTGATAACCCTCCATGTGATCTCCATTTCTGTGTTCTGTTCCTGTTCTAGTTGTTCACTTACTTTGCTTTTGTTTTACATGTGGTTGTTAATAATTGTGAGTTTGCTGTCATTTTACTGTACATGTTTTTGATCTTTTTCTTCAATAAGTCCCTTTAACATTTCATATAATAAGGGCTTGGTGATGATGAACTCCTTGAACTTGACCTTATCTGAGAAGCACTTTAACTGCCCTTCCATTCTAAATGAAAGCTTTGCTGAATAAAGTAATCTTGGATGTAGGTCCTTGCTTCTCATGACTTGGACTACTTCTTTCCAGCCCCTTCTTGCCTGTAAGGTCTCTTTTGAGAAATCAGCTGACAGTCTGATGGGGACTCCTTTGTAGGTTACTGTCTCTTTATCTCTTGCTGCTTCTAGGATTCTCTCCTTCACTTTTATCTTGGCTAATGTAATTATGATGTGCCTTGGTGTGTTCCTCCTTGGGTCCAACTTCTTTGGGACTCTCTGAGCTTCCTGCATTTCCTAGAAGTCTATTTCCTTTGCCAGATTGGGGAAGTTCTCCTTTATTATTCATTCAAATAAGTTTTCCACTTGTTGCTCTTCCTTTTCCCCTTCTGGTACCTCTATGATTCAGATGTTGGAATGTTTAAAGATGTCCTGGAGGTTCTTAAGCCTCTCCTCATTGTTTTGGATTCTCATTTCTTCATTCTTTTCTGTTTGGTTGTTTCTTCCTTCTGGTCCACTCCAGTGATTTGAGTCCCAGTTTCCTTCCCATCACTATTGGTTTCCTGTGCATTTTCTGTCATTTCACATAGTGTAGCCTGCATTTTTTCATCTAATTTGTGACCAAATTCAACCAATTCTGTGAGCATTCTGATCATCAGTGCTTTGAACTGTGCATCTGATAGGTTGGCTATCTCTTGGTTGCTTAATTATATTATTTCTGGAGCTTTGATCTGTTCTTCCTTTTCTGCCATTTTTTTGGTCTTGTTGCACCTGTTATATATGAGGTGTTCACCAGGGCAGGGCAACCCGGGTCACTGGGTTGTGACCCTGTATGTGGGGGTGGGGTCCAAGAGGAAACAATGGTGCTTGCTCTGCTCTCTGTGAGACCTCAGTCCCTTCTGCCACTTCCCCCAAGAAAACTGGGCCTTTCTGGTGCTGATTCCCATGTGGGTGGGCTTGTGTGCATTCTAGGACCCTGTAGGTCTTTCCAACGAAGTCTCCTGTGAAGCTGGGAGTCTCTCCCTGTGCCTCAACCTGCTCAGGTGCTTTCAATCAGTGTTTTGAGGCTTTATTTCCCAGCGCTGGTACCTTGGGTTGTGAGGTCTGTCTCACTCCCCAGTTATCTGCACGCGAATGTGGGAATGCCGCCTGGTCAGCTAGCCGCCTTTTGTGCAGTGTCTCGCTTCACAATCGCCACTTCACTGGGTCTGCCCATGGCCACCCTGCGCCCGGGGTCTGCCAGCTGCTGGCTTGTGCACCCAGGATGCCTTGTGCGCCCAGTGTCACCGCTTCTTGTGCTTTGACCCTTCTCTGCTCAGCCACCGCACTCCACCCTGCCTACTGGTCTGGATGAATGTTTCTATTTCAGCTCCTTGGCGGTCTGACTTCCATACAGTTCAATTTTCTGTCAGTTCTGGTAGTTATTTTATTTCTAAAATTTTGTTGTTCATATTTCGGTTGTGTGAGGAGGCAAAGTGTGTCTACCTACGCCTCCATCTTGGCCAGAAATCCAAAACCTGACTTTTAAAAGCTGTGGGGGTTGAGGTAGCAAGAGAAACTCCCAGTCTCACAGGAGAGTTTGCTGGAGAGCCCAAGAGTCATAGAATGTACACAAACCCACCTACCCAGGAATCAGTACCAGAAGGGCCCAATTTGCTTGTGGGCAGTGGAGGAAGTGAGTGAAAGTCAGCAAAGAGCCGAGTAAGTTGCACTGTTCCCTTTTGGATGCCTCCCTCACAGTGACATGGGCTGTCCTGCCCTGGTAAGTACCTAAGGCTGTGTCCCTTACTAAGTAACAGGCACACTGAGACAAGAAAATATGGCCTAAATAAAGAACAGATCAAAGCTTCAAAAATAGAACTAAGCTATGAAGAGATAACCAGCCTACCAGATGCACAGTTCAAAAACACTGGTGATCAGGATGCTCACAGAAATGGTTGAGTATCGTCACAAAACACAGAAAAAAGGCTATGAAAAGTGAAATATAGGAAAATGTAAAGGGAACCAACATTAAAGGGAAGGAAACCAGAACTCAAATAAATGATTTGGACAAAAAGGAAGAAATAAGCATTCAACTAGAACAGAATAAAGAAACAAGAATTCAAAAAAAACAAGGAGAGGCTTAGGAACCTTCAGGACAACTTTAAACATTCCAACATTCAAATCATATGGGTGCCAGAAAGAAAAGGGGAAGTGCAAGAAAACTTATTTGAAAACATAATGAAAGAGAACTTCCCTAATATGGCAAAAGAAATAGACTTCCAGGAAGTTCAGGAAGCTCAGAGAGTCCCAAAGAAGTTGGACCCAAGGAAGCACACACCAAGGCACATCATAATTACATTACCCAAAATGAAAGATGAGGAGAAAATCTGAAAAGCAGCAAGAGAAACAGTGACAGTTACCTACAAAGGAGTTCCCATCAGACTGTCAGCTGATTTCTCAAAAGAAATCTTACAGGCAAGAAGGGGCTGGAAAGATTCCAAGTTATGAAAGGTAAGGTCCCACATCCAAGATCACTCTATCCAGCAAAGCTATCATTTAGAATGGAAGGACAGATAAAGTGCTTTTTAGATAAGCTCAAGTTAAAGGAGTTCATCGTCACCAAGCCCTTACTATATGAAATATTAAAGGGACTTACCGGAAAAAAAAAAAAAGAAAATCGAAACTATGAACAGTAAAACGATGACAAACTCACAACTATCAACAACTTAACCTAAAAATAAATTTAAAAAAAGAAACTAAGCCAACAACCAGAACAGGAACAGAACCACAGAAATGGACATCACATGGAGGGTTATTGGTGAGAAGAGGGGAGGGGAAAGAATGGGGGGAAAGATGCAGGGAAAAAGAAGCATAAATGGTAGGTACAAAATAGACAGGGGGAGATTAAAAATAGTATGGCACCTGGCTGGTGTAGCTCAGTGGATTGAACACGGGCCTGCGAACCAGACAATTGCAGTTCGATTCCCAGTCAGAGCCCATGCCAGGGTTGCAGGCAGGTTCCCTGCAGGCCAGTTCCCAGCAGGGGATGCACGAAAGGCAACCAGACATTGATGTTTCTCTCCCTCTCTCCTTCCCTTCCCCTCTAAAGATAAATAAATAAAATCTTAAAAAAAAATAGTATGGCAAATGGAGAAACCAAAGAACTTATATGTATGACCCATGGACATGAACTAAGGTTGGGGAAAACTGGTATGTGTGGGTGCAGCATGGCAGGGAATAAAGGAGAAAAAAACGGGACAACTATAATAGCACAATCAACATAATATATTTTCAAGAAAAAGAATTAAAAAACATGATTAATTCAGGGTACTTTTTAACTCCACTGTTAAGAGGGAGATGCCCTTGGGGGAGAGCATGATGTATCTCTACAAAGCAGATCTTATAAGAAAGTTTCTACAGTATCTGGCAATGATGCCTGTACCCTCTCCTACACAGACAGTAAAAGAGAAGTCCAGGGGGCAGGCAACAGTCCATAAAAGGCTGTCTTTCACTCTATGCCCATGAATGTTGGTAGGTCTCCAAGCCCTTAGATTCTTTTACCCTTATCTTTTCTTTTTCTTTTAGAGATTTTATTTATTCACTTTTAGAAAGGGGGGAAGGGAGGGAAGAGAGAGGGAGAGAAACAGCAATATGAGAGAGATACATCAATTGGTTGTCTCTTGCATGTCCCCAGCTGGGGACCTGGCCTGCTACACAGGCACATGCCCTGTCAGGGAATCAAACTGGCAGTCTTTCGGTTTGCAGGCCAGTGCTCAATCCACTGGGTCACACCAGTCAGAGCTAACCTTTATCTTTTCACTAAGCATACAAATTAATCAAACGATAGAGTTGAAGATGTATGTATGAAATTAGAGATTCACAATTTAACTGAGAAAGCATATTTAGCAGAACACAATCAACATATTAAGTTTCACAGTAAACCTTCAGTAATCAAAATTTGCAGGGAACATGGAATATAGATTTCTTCTTAAACTAATCTTCATGCCCTGGCTGGTGTGGCTTAGTGGATTGACCACCGGACTGTGAACCAAAGGGTTGCGGTTCAATTCCCAGTCAGGGCACATGCCTGGGTTGTAGGCCAGGTCCCCAGTGAGGGGCCTGCAAGAGGCAACCACACATGGATGTTTCTTTCCCTCTTTTTTCTCCCTTCCTTCCCCTCTGTCTAAAAATAAATAAAATCTTTAAAAACAAACAAACAAACAAACAAACAAAAACTAATCTTCATGCCTGAAACTCTTAAGAAGGAAATATTGCTAGGGCTGTTTAGCAAGTTTTACTAAAGTTACTGGTTAATTGTAGATTTTTATATGGTATATTTTCATATAGAAAATTTAAAGTTCTGGAATTATGCAAAGATTATATTTAAATCTGTTCAAATCCAATCTCTTTGATGGGATTAAAAGCTTTTCTCCTAAAAAAGAATAAGAAACACTGCGCTTTATCATAAAAAGAAAGCAAAATGAAATACATTCCAACTCATTTAATTTCCTCGAAATCACTAAATAACTGAGAGAACCAACAACCAAATAATCTCTTATGGATTCATACACATAAACTGAAATAAATTCAGTTAAAACTCTCAATAAATTAAAAACAGACATGCGGAATACTACGAAAGTTAACTATTCACTTTCTAATTTTTAAAACATAAGGTGAATATATACTATACAAGCACAGTAAATAATGAACCTAGGTATTTAACATTTGCTTTATAAAAAACTGGAAACAAGAATATGAAGCATCACCACTCACAGAATATATACTTCATGTTCAAGATTATAAATCAGTTTAAGATGTTTATAAAAAAATAATAGTAAAAACGTTTGGACACACTTGTCAAAAAATAATCCAAAATTGTTTCAGGAGGTCACTTGAGGAAGATTTTTGCTGAAATTGCTTTGCTTGACATTACACTTATTAAACACAATTTCTATAATGACAGCTTGCCATAAAAAAACTACAATCTCCTTTGTGACAAAAAATCGAACTAGAGGTAACTGTTACTATGCCAACTCTGGCTATCCAAATTTAAGGAGCCAAACAGGTTTGGAAAACTTTAATGTAAATGGATATCGTTATTAACTAGCCTCTTGCTACTGAAACTCAGGAACTAAACAGATTTCTATAATGGACAATATCCCTAGCTACCTGAGCTTACAGTCCAATTTTCATTATTTGCAGTTAGCAATCAAATGGATTCAAATGTCTAGAAATACTTTTTCTTTTTCCCATTCTTTGGTTTACACTTTGTCCACAAGTACAGGATTTTATAGTCTTATCCCCAACCCCACCTCTAATGATCACATTTATAATTTTCCCAGGCCATTACATAGTCCCTGTAAACACTGTATTGGCTATTATTCCAACTGAGGGGATTGCTATAATTTACATGACTTCTGTTCTACCTCTGAATGTTTGGTCCATTTTCTACCTGAAATGATGATGCCGAAGAAGTCTCCAAACATCTTTTTCTTTAAAACAAACTTTGCTCTGCATTAACTACAGCTAAGTATTTTACAAATTTTATAATGTTTTAAATGATTTTTGCAAATTTCAACTTAGTAAAACATTCTTTTGATAATTTTGTTTTCATTTGTTGAGCTCAAAATATAAATCCCAAAAATTCAAAATAAAAATATTAAAAAATGTTTACATACAATAAAACTAAGTATAAAATTATTCTCCTAAAGATTTATATTTTATACTACATATACTGCTTTTGTAGTATATATATATATTGCTTTTAGTTAGTTTCAGTGGGTAACAATTATTTTGCCCCAAATTCTTGTGCCAATTTCCTGCAAAGTATTAGTAATAAAAAGATAAAAAGATGCACTTATTTTTGCTTTATGAGAAACATTTTTTCAAAACAGATTGAAAGGACAAAAAATAGGTCCTATTTATTAAATAATTTGCCTCAATCTTATAGTTTTTAAAATGGACAAAACCAGAAGCTCTTCTAAAACTATTAAAGAAATCCCTTAAAGCATCTCTAAAGAGTATGACATTTGATCCGTTGAGTTTGTGTCTGCTATAATTACCAGATGTAACTCTTATAAGCCCCAAGTGCTCTGAGATGGGGTGGGTGGGGAGGCACACCACACATGTGAGCACACCCACAAAATGAATTCACGAGCATAAAAAGTTTGAAAACCACTCTTTTCTAAAAAAGAGAGCAAAGAAAAGAAAAATGCCTGACTGTGTGTCTGACAGGAAAAATCAGATATCATCAATGAACTTTACTACAAGTAGTAACTTTGTCACTAACAAGATTAAGAGAATATCTCAACTGTGTGACTATTACAAATGTAAACAGCCACATAATTTTCAGGACAGAGGGAATTTACAATACTCTGTTCAGAATTCAGCAGAGGTCTAAATCACCTCAAAAGCCAACCGATCTATCTATAAAATACTATTGTTTTTTTTTAAGTCCTTACCTGAGGATATATTAATTGATTTTAGACAGAGAAGGGAGACAGAAGGTGGAAGAGAGGATGGAAAGAGGAGAAGGAGGGAGAGACAGAGAGAAACACCCACTGCCTGCCTCCCATATCTGCCCCAACCAGGCACAACTGGGCACAGATGGAAGAATTCGAAAGCTAGGTATGTGCCCTGCCCAGGGATCAACCCCACAACCTTTTGGTGTACAGGACAACACTCCAACCAACTGAGCCACCTGGCCAGGAAAGATATTATTTTTTAAAATGTTATTAAAGATAACCTTGTACAGCTTCCCACGGGGAGGCAGTAGAATGTCAGACTACAGGACAATCTGTTGCTACTCCTTCCCTAGAAAGGTCTGGCTACCCTAAGGGTCATCTCCACATCTGAGTGCCCAAACTAAATAATTATTTTGTGCTTTATTTAAGAACTTTATTTAAGAACCTCAAAATCCGTATCTGTGACAGAACTAAAACTTAAGTAAAACAGATTAAGGTTATTAATATCTCTTAAGTTTAGGTGTGTGACCTTCTGTTCCCTGTTTGATAATAAAATTGTAAAATATTTTTATTTATTTATTTTTAGAGAGAGAGGAAGAAAAGGAGAGAAACACCAATGTGTGGTTGCCTCTCATGCACCCCCTACTGGGACCTGGCCTGCAACCCAGGTATGTGCCCTGACTGGGAATTGAACCAGTGACCCTTCGGTTCACAGACCAGCACTCAATCCACTGAGCCACATCAGCTAGGGATTAATAATGACTTTTAATTAACAAACTTGAAACTTTATCTTTTTCTTGTGGGCAATATGAAATGTTCATCTCCATATGTGAAGGTGAATGCAACAGAAATATTTTTTCAAAAGACAGAAACATAAACAGTAAGAAAATGTTCAGTGCTGTCTGAAGATGGTCCTTTGTGTACTACTAAAATAACAGACACATTGAGACCTTCATTTTCCTCTCATTTTTCAATTATAGCCTCTGACTTCATTAAAATCGATGTGAAAAATACTCTGTACTCACTCTGGCATTCTATGAATTGATGAATAAAAGTGCAGTCCCCGCCACTCTTTGAAAGCAAGTGCTCTAATAAAGAAAGAAACACCTTTAAGGATATAGTTTGTTGCTGTTTTTGAAAATCAACAGCAAAGGTAGAAAAACTGAAATGTTTCAACATGGGTAACTCTGAATGAGCTTAATAAAAGTTTAATATATTTTAATACTAAGAGTAGACATATTTTAGAGTTAAATGAAGTGAAATGACTTAAAATTGTACTTACGTAATCATTGAGTTATACCCTGAATGGTTAGCTTTTAAAGGTGCAGTTTCTATCCAAAGTGCTCAAGAAAACCATAGAAGTATATTGCTTTAAAAAGTTTGTTAACACTTTTCAAATACACTTTTCTCCATGAGAGCTTAATAAAAAACCTTAAGTAATTTCAAAATTTTACATTTATTCTTACTGAATTTTCAAATGACTGTTCTCTAACAGTTCCTCTTCAAAACTACTCATCTTAGTAAGAGGAAAAGGTACTTTAAGAATACCATAAAACAATGCCTTAAGATTTCAAAGAAAATGATGCAGCTATTTTAATTTTTACACTTTCATTTCAGTCTCCCTTTTGAGTCACTTAATGTGTGTACTTCGTATACAATCAAAACACTACATTGTTTATCTTTGTCCAAATGATTAAAATTAATGTCTGCACATTTAAAAAGAAGAGCTTGGTAAATAGTTTTCCTCAGGTCAAAGAGAACTTTTTTATGGATGCAGAGAATTAAAATCTAACACAGTAGTTTAATAAAGTTTTAGCCCTTTATAGTCTTTACTTTGATTCAAAGAGTTAATTTCTAAGTGTGGATAACATCCTTCAATTATACATTTCTATCTTTCATAATTACCAAATACATTTACAAAGGTAACTGTTAAAAAACATACTCCAACATGATGACTATCTAGAGGGTATGAAAGCACCAAAACCTGTCAAAGAGGACAATGTGTTAATATCACTCTATAAAAGCCCTTTTTCTCTTCTCCTCCATCTCAACCCACCTCCACCCTCTTCATCTCAACTTTGCTTGAGAGGCAGGCATCTCCTACTCTGATCACTTGTTAGCCTCTCTTGACACCCTTACTGATAGCCTTCTTCACTTTCATACTCAAATGTATCACTGTTCTTTATCTCGATACATGTGTTCAGAGCCTCCATTCTACAGTCACTATGGAACAAGACAAAAACATGAGAAGAAAGGTTAATAAAACTCATGTTTTTAAGACCAATGCATTACATGCTTAAAGATACAATATAGCCCCAAAAAGAAAAAGAAAAAAACAGACTAACTGCCACAGAAATTTGAAATTTAAAAAAAAGGGCTAATAAATAGCATTTGCCAATTGGAGCCAAAAAAATCCAAGACAGAAGTCCTCACTTGAATAGTAAGTACTAAGATAGAAAAAGTTGTTTTACATAACTCCTACCTAAGCTATAACATTTTAGAACTCAAACTATATAAACATCACTGTTAAATATGAAAACTCATTTGAAACCAAATTTTAACTAAAGGACTTTATAAAACTTATTTAAAATCAAATTCCACACTAACATCATAGGACTTTACATGACATTTATTAATGCAGGACATCCTACCATGAGTCACCAAGCCAAAAATTATCCTTTCATCTACTCTGATTTTAATAGCAGGATCCTATATTAAAATGTTTGCTACACCAGTTTAGATAAAATGCAAGACTATATGAAAAGATAATTACATATATGACTTGCACAAAGGCATTTCCTAAGAAATGTGAGAGAAATGTCTTTCAGATAATGTATGTAAAAGATTTGGATCACGGCATTTTAATACGCTATTACTTGAACTCTGGCCCTTGGGAACTCACTTTGCCAAAACTATAAAAGATGTCACTGATAATCCAAAAGAAGTGGGGGAGGGGAGTGTGTTTATGATACTAAATAGGGTTGAGGAATAAAGAAAAAGACAAATACAGAAACATAACAGAGAACCACAATACTTAAAATGTGTTTTATTTCTACATATGAGTTTCCTATCAATTTTGATTTTTTATACCTGTGTTGTCCATTATAGTAGCCATTAGGTACATGTGGCTACTGAGCCCTTATAAAGTGAGATGTGCTCTAAGTATGAAATAAATAGACTGATTTCAAAGACTTATTAAGAAAAAAAGAATGTGAAATACTTCACTCATAATCTTTTAATATTAACTCATGTTAAGTAATATTTTGGATAGAGTGGGTTAAATTAACCATACTAAAAAAATTTTGAAAAATTTACCTGTTTCTTTCTATATTTAAATGTAGTGACCAGGGAAAATGGGACAATTGTAATAGCATAATCAAATAAAATATATTTTTAAAAAATGTAGTGACCAAAAAAATTTAAATTATGTATGTGGCTGTCATATTTCTGCAGAAATTTAGAGAAAGCTGGCAATAGTAAAGCCATGTTACAAACCTTAAAGACACAGAAGTCATAAAGGTGTCTGAAAATGGCTACAGGGGAAAGAAATTATGCATGTGCCTCTCACAATAATTGTATTAGACAGTGCTTTTCTATAGCCACTAAAATATGTTCAATTTATGCTTATTAGATATTTAAACATTTATAGTATAAACCTGTATTTATAGCAACTATGTTAGATTTAATTTCAAAAATGGGGTTTACTGAAGGAGTTTTAATCTTTAAGATCCCTAGCCATTTTTGAAATATTCTCTTACATCTATATTCGGTTGTCTTACTACCATTTAAAGAGTAATTTTAGTTAAAATCATATCTAATAGCCCATTATCTATGGGTTTTGGTAAATCTGAGAACTTGATAACTGGTTTGTTATTTTATTACAAATGATTCAGAATAGATCCATCTTATTCCAGAATCTACTCTGTAACTAAATCTGGTGTAATGAAACTTTTTACATATCCAGATATTCACTACTAAGCTTCTTTAAAAAAATTTTTAAAACTTATTTACTTACTACTTTTACACAGAGAGGAAGGGAGGAAACATCTATTTGTTGTTCCACTTACTGATGCATTTGTTGGTTGATTCTTGTATGTGCCCTGACTGGGGATCAAACCCACAGCCTTGACATACTAGGACGATGCTCTAGCCGATTGACCTACCCCACCAGGGCCTCCGTTTCTTTAAAGACATTCAATTAGTCACTTTCACACTACCCAATTTATCAATAGTACAAAAACAAACACGCCAGCAAGGGAAAAATAATTATAACAAGGAATACCTTAAAGTACCCAAAATACCTCATTCAGTCTTAAATCAAGGAGTTGTCCCCAACTGTTCTCATATACATCTATTGGAACTGGCAAGAATATTTAAGCAGTAATGTGACAACTCTAAATAATATAAAGATGGTTCAGTATATACAAAAGGATTCTTTTAACTGAAGGACTAGAATGTTCTCAGCTTGAGTTAACACTAATATTAACAAATGCATGCTCAAATAAAAAGGTGATGGACTTGAATAAATAGTGTACATGCCAGAAAGAGGCAAAATAATAACAGAAAACAAATTCATTTAAGGATGACAAGCTTTTAGAAGATAAGAATTAAGTCATTTTACCTATTTTGCTAAATATATATAAAAAACTGAAATTAGTAATATTGGTACAATGAATATAAACTACACCTTTAAAAATTTTTAAGTTGAAACTCAATTAAACTGGAATTTTAAAGTGTCAATGTATTTTGCAAAATATATAGAGTAGTCAAATAACAATGATTATTAAAACTTTAAAAAATTTAGTCTCAAAATTCATTATATATTCAATGTTTAGATCTTGACCTTGCAGTTTACATATACATAATTACCTGAACATATTTTTCCAGCAAGTGATTAAAAACCGAACAACCAAACAAAAAACAACCAAAAAAGTACCTCCTAACTTTATCAGAGTTTGGCTGCTGCCCAAGAACTATAAAGATATCCCCTGATACATGGAAAAAAAAAACTATTTAATAAGAAGTTCTGGGTATCAATCTTGCTATCTTCCACTAACTCCTTTCTGTATAAAAACTGAGCTGAGAGGCACATAGATTTGCAAACAGAGAAAACAATTTTATTTATTCTGCACTCTAAGCATCTAATGCAGAATCTGGCACATATTTAGTACTCAATTAATGTTGGAGAGGTGGGGAAGGGAGGATTGTGAATGTCTGAAGGAATTTCGAAGCTATTGGGTAAAAGTACCCTATTGTAGTAGTAGTAAGGAAACCAATAGTAGTTATAAAATCTTGGCAAGAGATAACCCAAACTATCCAGAAAGAAGGATTATAGTACCAAGAAATAGTAAAGAATTTTTTTTTCAGATGGCAGAAATAAATGACCTTGTTTTCTTTGATCAATGAAACAAATGAATGAAAAAGCAGTTTCTATGATATGCCCAAGAGCTCAATGGGCTATTAAATAAACTCTTGGCTGGGGCACAAATATTAAAAATGGGGGGCCAATTATCCCCAGGAGCAGTACTTGATGAAAGAAAATTATAGTTATTTGAAAAATTTAATGGGGGGAAAAACTATATTATTTTCTTATTATTTGAATAACTAAAATTTCCATATAACAAAGGATACCCAACTATAGATTGAAGCATTAAGAATTACAAAACAAAGGGATCCAATGGTCTCTGAAAAGCATGCTTTTCATTCCAAACACTTAAAACCTTAAAGTCCTGACCTCTCTATCCTGCTTTAAATAGTAAAAGGATATCATGAAAGAAAAATATTTAAGTTTTTTACACTACCTTTTTCTGTGCTCCCATTTATTTTAGGTAAGAAGTCATCAACTTGTATCCCTAGGATTAAGACAGTGTATCATTGCCTGATCAAAGAAAGCATTACTTAAAAACTGGTCTCAAGTGTAACCATGGCATTTTGTAATCCTACTTAAGACTGTATAGAACACTTTAATTTATTTGTACAAGAAGTGTTCAACTTGCCATCTTCTAGCAACTCAGAGAAAAGGCTACAGCTGTTTAGTAGTTTTGCAAGGAACCACAAAAAAATTAAAAAGGATCCTGCTGTTTATGTATTTTTCTCATTTAAATATCTCTAAGTGATATGTCTCAGAGGGAAATTTTCATTCATCTCAAAAAACTAAACAATGGTGCCCACTGGTGGCCATCAAGCATCTTTTTAAAGGAAATTTTCTGAAAGAGTGTAGATGCTCTATACATAATATGTAAAACATCACTCTAAAAGAAAAAAAAGTACCCAATGTGAGATAGCAAGCATCAATAGTTTAATGATAAAATTCAGCTTTAATTAAGAAATTTGATGACACCTACCTAAGCTGCTGCATTCTTTAAGAGTTTTCTCCTGAAGATGTTCTAACCGTACTGTAAATAAAAGTCCAAGAAAAAGATATTTCACAGATAAAAAGGGGAAAAAATCAAATTAAGTCAATTTCTGGATTAGCTAAATTACCTTGTAAAGCTGTTAGCCTTTCATTGGTGAAGTCATTATCAGCTTGTAAAGCTTCTATTTTTGCTTGGAGTTCTTGTTCTTTTTCTTCCATTTCATCTATTTTATGCTGTAATTCTTTTTTCTCAGCTTGTCCTTTCTGTTGGATTTCCTCTTGTTTTCCCTCTGCTACCTGTTGAGAAAGAAACAGAAAATTCAGTTACTTAATCAAATCTTAACTTCTTTTAAGAAACCTAAAGCAGAACTGTTTTTAGTCATGAAACTTCTAAGGAGAATATTCAATATCATAGAACATATTTGTAAATATTAAAATGATGTCAAAAGTGATCTGCAATGTGGTCATACCTCCACATCACCTAGGGAAAAAGACAACTTGCAGCAAGCAAGCAGGCTCAGCACACAGAAATAAAGCAGTCAAAATGGAAAACAAATTTTTAAAGAGGGTAATAAGGTTTTCCTATGAGGTTACTATTGTTGCAATTAGTTTGTAAGTTCTAAAATATAACTTGTTCTGAAATTTCAAACACAATTATGTTTACTAAAGAAATAATGGTTACAAGCACTTTTCAAAATAACCTCTTTGAAACTACTATAGGTTAACCAATCACATAAGAGGGGAGGTATGCTCTAACAAATGTCTTTTCTAGCCACTCAATCCATGGTTTGAATGATAGAAAGATGGGTCTTCACAAACTTAGTTATAACATTTTAAAGGACCAACTTGCTACTATGTATGGTTTGGTTTGTCCTTATCCTACATGTCCTATAGCTACAGAGAACTGAAGCTGAAGCAGAGTCAAAAGCATCCCTAGGAAGCTACACACTTTATTTAGGCAGATCACTCCAAAGTTCTTTCTGGGCTTGGTCCAGCACTAACAGCTGGGTCCTACTTTGGGACTGCCTAAAGACAAGCAGGTTCAAGTTTAAAAAAAAGTCTGAGTCTCCTGTGTTTTGCTGCCTATTGTCAAGTACTATTGATTTCCATCCAAAGAACTATGCCAGCTTTGATAGACTTTCAATGATCTATGGCAATGGGGTTTGGGCTAAATGAAATATAAGCACCTTATTTTTACCATAAATTTCAACCATTACCAAATTTTACACCAGCAACTATTTAGCAATACCTAAATTCTTAAGCTATCCAGTGTGCTAGAGCCAATTAACTTAATTACTTTCAGGTTGAGTTAATACATACCTTCAATTTATCAGATAAATCTTTAATCTCATTAACTGCTCCATTATATTTATTGGCTAATTCTCTTAATTCTTCCTGAGTCCGTTCATTCATTTCTTTCAGGTGGGTACATTCATCTTCGGTATTACTCAGACTTCGCTGCAATTCAAGTTTACAGGCAATTGATTTAAATAATGTAAGGATTTCAATTTACTCAAGGTACATTCTAAAACAGAAAATATAACTAAAAATTTAAAACAAAAACACACAAAGCAGAGACACAGAGGAGAGAATGCTAACTTTATATAATTATATCATTAAGTATTACTTTTATTTAGTCTTGAAGATATTTTAAGCCTACCAATTCCTTAAAGCAAGTTTAATAACACACAGCGATCAATTTAATAAGAAAATTATAAAACAGGTGGCAACTTTCTTTCCTTGTATGTCAAGTTAATGACATGACAGTGGATCAGTCACTACAGGATGGGGCTATTATAAAAATTATCCCTATATGAAGGTGTGTTTCCTATTTAGTTTACAATGGGCATTTTAACTAAGTCAATTAATCCATTAATCCATTCTGTGGCAATTTTACCTTGGTTCGAAGGAATGATCCCTGTTAACAATAAGGTTGTTTTTAAAGCAAGGAGAACGACACATTGTTTGTAAAAGACTTAAAAAGGACCTCAGAGATAATTTTCCCTTTGAACCTTTAAAGTTAAGATACAGTTTTCCTCTCTGGAGGATGGGTAAAGTAAGAACAATTGGTATAAATTCTCTGCCTTATACTGACTATCCTCAACTGGAAGAAAAGCAAACTAAGGTGCAGGAGATCAATTCCATGGCACATATCACAGTCCACTGTGTGGAAGATGAATCCTAAGCACAATGCAAATAATAAGATGGCATGGTTAGGATTTTACTTCTTCAATAACTGACTAGGGACCATAATCACCAGACTCACATGGTTACGTTGGTTATGTTAAGAATTCCTGACAATGAAAACAGCATACTGCTCCTCCTCACCTGACAGATAGAAAATATTTCCTAGCTATAAAATAATACCCAAGTTTAAAATGTCCTGAAATACTGGCGATTTTATACAAAAATTTCAAAATAATACTACTATTTAATATTTGTTAAACTGAAATACCTCAACTTCTGAAAGTTTTCTAACCACTTCAATTTTCTCCTGAAGAACCCGCCTCAGGGACTCTTTGGCTGTCATCTCATAGTTGTGTTTATCCTCTTGTAATGCTATGAGTTCTTTCCGTAAACTATCTTCTGTTTGATTCTAGGATTAAAAAGATATTTATAATTATAGACAAGTTATTTTTTTAAAGTATTTACCACTTGAAAAAACGACACATTATGATGGTCTGTGAATTCTATGTTAAGATACCTCCAAACACAGATGATGTTGGCCCTGTATTAATAGAAGCTGTATTTAAAAGGTATATTAGTAGCCCTGGCTGGCGTGGCTCAGTTGGTTGGGTGTTGTCCCACAGGGCGAAAGGTCGCCTGTTCCATTCTTGGTTGGGGCACATGCCTGAGTTGCCAGTCAGGTCCTGGTTGGGGATTTGCAAGAGGCAGCCAACTGGTGTTTCTCTTGCACACCAATGTTTCTCTCCCTCTCTTTTTCCCTCCCTTCTCCTCTTTACAAAATTAAATAAATAAAATCTTTTTTTAAAAAAAGGTACATTAGTAAATTATGCCTTTAATATATTAATAAATACTTCCAAGAGAAAAAGAAAACTGAAAATTTCTCTCAAATATACAAAGTGAATTATCTCTTCTATTTTTCATATTCTCTGCAAGCCACAATATTTATAGTTGTGGACAAAAATAACCTATTACCTTCAAAGGGTCCAAGCATTTTAAAACAATGGTTAAACCAAAAAATAATAATAAAAATGAGAACACCACAAGGAAGAGCTGACTGCAAGTCTAAGACAGGAAATGTACCAGATGAGCCTGGAATGTTTTGTCTGATATGATAGCAGGAAGCCATCAAGGTCTGCTAGGGTTCTATCAAAAGGATTTACATGCCAACATGAAGTTCTCATAGATCAAATATGGGGTAACTTGAGAATCAATAAGACAAATCCAATAGGTCAAACATGCCAAATATATTTAAATCTAAGTTGGGGGGAAAAATAGTTCATGGTTGTTCTATGGTGGATGAAAAGGAGCCAATGCATTATTGTGAAATCTAGTAAATAAAGAGACAAAATCACTTATCCTGCTTTTTTCCTAAAGAAAATGTACCCCAGGGTAACCAAATGGTTTATGGGAAGTTTCTCTTATAGAAGTAATCCAGCTCATAAATGAAAGAGTGACAAAATTACATCACCATCTTTGCAATCCTTGATAAAATAACGAATCTAGGCAAGGATCATCAATGATTGCTAATATCTCAAAAAGAAAGACAACTATACATTATGGTATCTCCTGGTGAAAGTATACAATACCACTCATGAGGAGTGTTGGCAAAAGAAACGGAACCTAAATCAGATCAAATCCCTGGATCAAACTATACATTTTATGGTGTGGGAAGAGGAGCTATAAAAATGTTTAAATAATAATCCAGAATGAGAGAAATTATTCAAGACAAATGACCCAGATTCTCCAACAAATATCAACTGTGGTAGAAACAAGACAAAGGGTTGTACACAGGTATTCGTTATACAATTCTTTCTGCGTATATGTACGTATGTTTGAAATTTCTCATAATAAGGAAAGATAAAAAAGAATGGTGAGCAAGTATAAATGTTTAAGCATGTTTTCCAAATGACAGTCAAAAAATGAAGCAACATTAAAAACTATGCATTTTTCTTTATGTACTTGAGATTAATACCTACTTTGGAGCATGCCTGTAATTGATTTCCCATAACTTCTAATCGGGATAAGAGTCTATCTTCATCTATTAAAGCCTGTTGAAGAAAAATCAAATATAAGTAAAATCCCAGAGTAACTAAAAAAATAACACATCAAAAAGGTTGCTACTGCTAAAAAAAAGAAAGAAAATCTTTCTTGAACAGTTTCTATTGAAACTGTTCAATATCAGTATAAAATGCTAAATTTTCAGTATTTCTTCATTAGGAAAAAACTGCTTTTGCTTGCTACAAAATTTTAGTTTTAGTTTAACCAACATCTTAGGGTAATATTAAACTATGCTTAGATGTTTCTTGACAATAAAGGCAATTGGAATTACCTGCCAGCTGGTATCGGAAGCCTCTTGAGTGATGGCTAGTAGCCGTTGAAGTGTGGCTAACTTCTGTTCCAACATCTGTTCACGATGTAAGGCCTCCTAAATATTACAAATCACAAAAGAGATTCTAATAAACAGCATGATTCCTTTGAAGAGTAAGCAATTTTTAGCACATTCTGAAAATATTATATTACATTCCATTCTGCATCTTACTTTCGAAATTGATAAATCTACTTTGTAAAAAATACATAGGCCATATCATTTTAGCCTCATTTGTTGAGCTACAGAACTACCACCAGGGGGGCTCTAGCTGCAACTTCCCCTATAATAGGAACCAAGTTACCTTGACTTGTTTTCTTTTTACTCATACTTCATAAGAGTTTTTTTAAAAGCACCAACAGTTGAAGAATCCATCAAGTGTTTTAATCTTGAATTTTATAAAAATTAATCAATCCAATCAACCAACCAATCAAGCTCATTCCAAACTAATCAATCTCATTCCAAACTAAGACAAAGCAATCTAGTCAGTAGCAAATACTTAAAAAAAAAGAATGTTTATTGCCCTGACTGGTGTGGCTCAGTGTGTTAGGTGTCATCCTGCAAAGTGAAAAGGTCACCAGTTTGATTCCCAGTCAGGGCACATCACTGGGTTGCTGGTTAGGTTTGGGGCATGCGAGAGGCAATCCATCCATGTTTCTCTCCCTCTTTTTCTCCCTCCCTACCCCTCTTCCTAAAAATAAATGAACTAAATCTTCAAAAAATATGTTTATTCATTTTAGAGAGAGAGGGGAGGGGAGAAAGAGAAAAAAATTGACATGAGAAACATCTATTGGTTACCCTTCAAACACACCCTGACCAAGGATCAAACTCACAACGTAGGTACGTGCCCTGACCTGGAATTGAACCCCCGACCCTGTGGTGTATGGAACGATGTTCTAACCAACTGAGCCACACCAACCAGGGCAATAGCAAATACTTTTTAATGGCTTAGCTGCACAGATATGACAGCTACAATAAAAACCTTTTTATTTTTTGTATTGAAAATGTCATACACACACACACACACTATTTCAAAAAAGAGGAACTGCTTCAATCTCAAAGCCTATTGCATTTTCAGATGTTCTGATTCTATGACTGTGTACAACTTATTAGCAATTAAATATACCAAATATAAGTAAGAGTCCGAGAGCTAGTTCAATGTAATTAAGGGGGGGGTGGATCAAGGAGTTATATAACCACTTGGCAGCTGCAAAGAAATATTTTTACGGAAAGACATTGGTGAGTAAAGCCTTATCTCTAGGTCACTTGTTAACATTCAACAACTGTTAAGAGGGTCTCCTTCACTGAAAGTCAAGGTGAAAATGCTCACATAATTGTGGTTTTGGCACATCTTTAAATTTCACTTCTTTTTCTGTCATTACCTAAAGAACACTTACTACCCTAATACCTTTGAGCCACCTCAAAAGTATATAGTTCAAACACAGTACTTGAAATTTAAAGCATGCAGTTATTGCTCTCCACATCCTTGATAAATAATGGTTAGGTAAAAGCTAGTGTAATTAAAGTTAGAGATACTGTTTTTTAATGTAACTCTAAAAGAATAGATTAAGGAATCTAATAAAAGCTATCCTGCCCAGAACCCACATTAAAACACAGCTTACACTTACAAGAGACTAGTTTCCAAGTTTATTCTAAACTTCTAAAACATTCCCAATATTCAGGAAATTGCATTCATGCTGCAAAAAGTTTTCCTTAAAAACAACACTACCAAACAACCACTATTTCCACTAGAGGGTGTAATTTCACCTTTTAAAGAAAAAAAAGAAAGAAAGAAAAAATTCCCTCAACTCCACTTAGTAAAGTTTCATAACTCCACGAACCACATTCTAACAGAAATCTAATATTCCCAAGAATGGGCTTTTAGTTTTAAGGCATGAATTGCATCTAGTCCAGTTTTTATTCAAAAGATTTACAATTTACACGAAAACTTTAGGAATTCAAAGAGATGTATATGGAAAAGAGTGCAATATGATATTCTTTCAAAGAATTAGTAAAACGAAAACTGAAAGATTATGCCTGCTATGAATATTTTAAAAACTGTTATGAAACTCAGAAGGTGTACTGGAGTGAGTCAGGGTGTTAGATTCATTGTCCACGATGACTAATAACAGTAGGTATGGCCTTGTGAAATCATTTTACCTATATGAGCCCCAGATTACTCTTATGAAAAATGAAGGTTAGACTAAATTAATCTCAAAGTTTACTTCCACTTCTCTACATGAGAGAGCTAGATCAATTAATGAGACTTTCTACTAAATGGTAAACAACTACTAACATTTATGGCACATATTCCATGTGCTAGACACTATTTTAAGTGTCTTACATATACCAATTTATTTATTCTTCACAGTCCTGTGAGGTGTTATTACTATACCCATATCACAGATGAGAAAAATGAGGCACAAAAGGGTTAAACAACTTTCTCAAAGGGTCAGAAGTTAAAGCTACAGACCAAGTCCAGGGAATTCTGGCTAGAGTCTATGCTTTGAAACCCTCTACTGGTAAACTGTAAGTGTATAAAGCTGCTTTTCCATGCACCATTACATTATGCCCAGTGAAAGATAAGATCTGATTAAAACACAATGATAATTTTGTTCCTTTTCACAGATGTATACATTCTTAACTGAGGTAGAACAGTTCTTGCTGATTGATTCCTATAAAAGAATGTAGGGACCCAGGACTACTGGTTTAGTCCTATTGTTTTAAACAAAGGGCAACTGAAGACCTACTCATGTAAAATGGTTCACCCAGGGCCACAGAACTCATTGAGTAGCCAAACCAAGATAAAAACTGCAATGCAATCTCTAAATTCCTGATCCAGGGTTTTCCTTAACCATGATCCCTCACCAGAATAAGAACCATAATCCAGCCCAAATCTCCCAAAACTAGGGAAAAAATAGTATTTGTTTCCTTTTTAGAGATTTGTATGGCTCTTTTTTAAAATTTTTTATTTTATTGATTATGCCATTATAGTTATTCTATTCCCCCATTCATTCCCCTCCACCCTGCACCCCCCACCCCTACCATTCTCGCCCTTTAGTTTATGACCATGTGTCTCAAGTCCTTTAGATTCTGTATTTCCCACACTATTCTTACCCTCCCCCTATCTATTTTCTACCTACTGTCTATGCTACTTATTTTCTGTACCTTCTCCCCCCTTCTCCTTCTTCTCCCACTCCCCTGTTGCTAACCCTCCATGAGATCTTCATTAAGTATGGTTTTAAATTCCATTCCAAGTATCTGCCCTATCAAGAAATATTTTTATAGATTCAGCAGTGCAGCCCAGTCAGTAACACAGACACTGTGAGGTCTGACTGCCTGGGTCCAAATTTCAACTGTACCACATATTAGGTATGTGATATTGTGTAAATTGTTTAACCTTCCTGTCCCTCAGTTATCCTATCTATAAGAATGGGAATAAAATAGATACCTCATAAGACTGTTGTAAGGACTAAATGAATTAATTAGGTGAAGTGCTAGACTAGAGTCTGGCATATAGTAAGTGCTATATAATTATTTGCTATTATAAGCAACCAACATTCCTCCAGGTTTAATTTTATTTAAAAGTCATCCATAGATAAAGAACTTTTTTTGGAATTTTCTCTTCTTAGAAGGAAAAAACTTCTTATGTAAAATGTAAAGAATCATAGCTTCTCTAGACTTAACAATTCTTCCTTCAAGGATAATTCTTTTTATCCTTTCTTCATCAGACCTATTAATTTTTTTAACTTTGAAAAGATATTTATGACATGTTGATGTTACTCAGCACAGTGGATGGGCAGCAAAAAAAAAGATACTTATTTTGTACTTGTATCCAATCAATATTTCTTTAGACTATATTTGTGAACTAACAAAATCAAACCTAAGCTGTTTAATTTTGCTTTTAAATACTAATAAGAATTCTCAAGATTTACTTTTACCTGTAGATACTGAGAAAGCTGGAATAGTTCCTGAGAGTACATACTTGGAGTGTTAGCAGCAACCTAGAAACAAAATGACATAGTGTCAACAATCGCACAAAATATTTATGAGACATTAAAGCCAAACCAAGTCCTTAAAATGCCTATTTACTGAAAAATGCAAAATAAAAAATTATTTTTCAAATTAACCAGTTCCCTTAGTTTTCAAAATACTGCTGTCCTATATCTAAAATTTTTCAATGGTATGATCATTTAACCAGTTTGAGATTCATAAGCATGGTGACGAAACAATGGTGCTACTCATGAAAATGTTCCTTAATAAACCAAATCACAAATTTACAGCCTTTTCTTATTCCAGAATTAATACCTTCTGCATCAACAGAAGCACCCATCCTAAATTCTCCAGATACTGAATATCAGAAGACTACAGTAACTACATAGCCATATATACTCTATAGATTTTGTTACAAAAGAGAAATAATTTTCTAGGTGAAGCATATTATAAACAAAGCAATGTAGCTCAGTTAGTTTGGAAAAAATATTCATTAGCAACTTACTTTGTCAACAGGACTTGGTAATGGAGCATGGATGACACTGAAAAGTAAAATTTAGAACTGTTATCTAATTTCTGGCCAACAGAGGAAATAGTATGATGGTACCAGAATATCTTAAAGCCCAAGGCTGACATATAATTACCTTCATATAATTAAAAGGATGTGAATTATTTTTTAATCCTTCATAAGTGTATAGAGTTCTTAGAAAACAAGATAATACACAAACCCACCTTTCACACAAAATACATTTCTAAACACAATTCAAAATCCAAAAGGTATTAAATGCCCTTCAAGGATCCTCTACTTAAGTAAGGGCTATGGTGAATTCCTTGGTCATATGGAAATGTGGAAAAGAAGCACTTCTTAAAATTACCTACTTTTAATTTTGAAATAAATAAATTCTTTTAAAATTAAATACTCCTACATGGAAAGTCTTAAAATAGGAAAGTTCTATTGAAAAGAAAGCTATCATCTGGAAGTTTAGTCTAATGGAGAACAACTTTAGCTAATCAAAACAGTAGTACTACTCCACCCAGCCACCTCACACAGCTAACAACTGAAAGCTCAGATGTAGGTATAAAACTAAACTCGGTATACCCCTTAAAACTAAACAGTAAACAGACAGTATTAATTGGTACTAATTGTCTTTTGGCCTTATAAAGTACTAGTGACAGAGAGGCAGTACTGTGTAACAGTTAAGCATGCAGGCTCAGAAGTTATACTGACTGGGTCCAAATTCTGGTTCTATTTACCAACTGTGTAAAATTGGGCAAATATATAGGCCTCAACTTTCCCATCCATACAATGGGAATAACCATAAAACCAACTCTATGCGGTTATTGTGAGTATTAAATGTGCTAATACTGTATAAATAAAGAGCTTAAAACAGTACCTAGGATATAGCAGCACTTGATCACTACTACCACTCCCATGAGGACACAGCAGCTAAGGTAGACACGGTTCCTACCTTACAACGTCCTGTAAGATACTGTATGTGGGTTGGGGATGAGTAGAGAAGCAAAACCAAGAATGCCACCCATCTTCCCTACCAGTTGCTAATCACTCCATATCCTAGAGGTCATTTAGCTTGACTGACGGTCTACTGGGTAAAATTCCTAGATTCAATTGGTTAATCATGTGTCAGCTCCTTAGAAACTGATCTTTCAGGACTTAGAAGTAGGAATGATAATTCTAATCCCATTGTAGTAAGTACAAACACCCTAAGAACTGTTTCAATTCATACACTAAAATGCTGAATCAAAAGGAGTATTAAGTACTAGTACCCACCTTCCCTATGAGCAACTATGATGATATACTGTACAGACTCCGAGACCTCAAAACCCTTTACTTTGCTTCTTTGATTTCACGCCTCTGTTCCCCAGCACTGTGACTAACTCACTCTTGTATCCCCAGAACCTATCATAAGATCCTAGCAAAGCTGGTACCTAATGAAGGTTTAAAAAAGTATGTATAGGCCCTGGCTGGTGTAGCTCAGTGGACTGAGCACAGGCTTGTGAACTAAAGCATCATCACCAGTTTGATTCCCAGTCAGGGCAAATGCCTGGGTTGCAGGCCATATTCCCAGTATGGGGTGTGCTAGAGGCAACCACACATTGATGTTTCACTCCCTCCCTTCCCCATCTCTCTAAAATAAATAAATAAAATCTTTAAAAAAGTATCTACAACTTTAGTTTTTCTTTATCCCATAAAACTGGAGCAGACATTTTAAACATAAGTTTCTTCTTCTTGACCATATAAGTAATACATACTGATTATGTAAAATGTGTAAAGCATGAGGAAATAAATAAAAACTACTCAATGCCCGCACCCAGACAAGACCATTTTGGGTATACATCCTTTTATGTGGAAGTATGCACATGTTAGGAAATGAACTTTAAAAAGTCTTTAGAAGCAAATGGTGTTAATGATTTTTTAAAAAATCCACTTTTCTTAGTGACCCAAGTACAACTTTTTTTCTGTTCTCATGAAAATCATAACAAACAAAAGGCCAAAAAAACAAGCAAAACATTTTATAAGTGATATATTTGTATTTTATAAAAACTCTTAGATATGAGTGTATTCTATTTCAATTATGGAAAAAGTTCATATGCAACAGAAAAGGCAGAAAAGAAAAATCATTATTTAGTATCAGGGTGGTTAAGATTCGCTTTTTATCAATTAAAATTTATTTGTGCAATATAATAAAAATCAAGGAAGAAAAAGAATCAACTTTTTCAGAACCACTGAAGACCTTTAAAGCATTAAATGTTATGTATATAATATACCTTAAACTCTTAAGTATTCTGGCATTTCTAAAATCACCTTGATTGCTAAAAAATATTAGATTACAATAACAGAAACACCATGTGCTTATTATATGCCAGGCATTATGTGAGAAGCTCTTTATGTACACAATCTTGCTTAACTCTCCCCATAAAATACCTGCTAAATAGGTACTATTATTATCTTCATTTTCAAATGAGAAAACGAAGGCCTGATCAAGTCACAGGACAGGTAGGGTCCGGCCTTGAACTGGACTATCCTCCTCATCTTCCTCCAGCTCTAGAGACTTGCCTGTTCAAAATTCATCTTATCGAGAAAATCAACCACATTATGTACAATGAAATTAGCAGTAAATTTTAAATGGTGCTAACATTTAACCACATAAGAAAAACCAAACAACAAGAAGGAAATGGGGCAAAGATAGAAAGCATTGGGGAAACAAGAGAGATAGGGACACAATTCTTTGAAATATACTGAAAAAATTCACGTGCCCTACAAGGTGAAACCTGAGAACACAGATGACCCTTTATGTAACTGCCCAAAGCTTTTGACTAAATGAAAGAAAAATCTCATTATCAAATATAAATAGTAATATCTTTGGTGTGCAAGCCGGTGCTCAATCCACTGAGCCATACCAGCCAGGGCTGCTAACGACACTGTTCAAATATCAGTATCTTTAAGAAGCCATTATTTCATTAGTTGATTAATAGTTACTCTTATTTTTCAAATCTCAATTCTTGACTTATAAAAGGTGAGTCACATTGAAGTTCCCAAAGTTAATTTTATTTTTAATAAACTATAACAGAATAGAAAACATTAATGGTTTAAATTTATAATGTTTTAAAATTTCTGCTTTGCTTGAGATATCACGGAAGCTAAAAAAAGAATTGGTTGTTTTGTACTAACATATGATATATAATTCTAACAAATACGCAGACTATCATAGTAATAGGAGGCCTCTCTCTGCTTTCTTCTTCCCTCTCTTCCCTGACTAATCTACTTTACCTTCGACTTTGCTTCTCTCAACTCCCCACCCTCAGATCTTTCTCTCTGCTTTTTGAGAAACAGAAAATATTATGTTAGGTAAAGAAGCAAACTTCTAGCATATTCAAGGTATCCCCTATAATAAAAAATGCTTAAGTTTAAAGACTGTTTAGCTTCCTCCAATACTTCATAATGATAATCTGTGAAAAGTACAAATTAGAATGTACTTATTTACATATTAATATTTAGACTCTGACTAATTTTTCCCCTTTAAGTTTGTCCTTCTCTAAGTAATCTTTTAAAAAAATAACAGCATTGAAAAATTCCTCCAAAAACTCCCACCAAAATAGGCTACTAACTATATCAACATCCTTAAGATTCTATAAGATTTTAATACTGTTATTAATACCAAAGGCAATCATAATATAAGAAGTTCTATATTAAATGCAGATCAAAATCAATAGTTATCACACACCAATAATTTATATGTTGTAAATATTTTGGGAAACAATGAATTACCTATCAAAATATAAACTGTAAAGTTAAATTAGAAAACAAAATGACCTGTGCCTCCATTACTACTTACTAGAATTACAACTAATATGAAAAACAATTAAACAGAGGAAAGTACTACACAAATTTTCTAACATTGTTAGAGTAATCCTAAAGTATTAACAGTACACCATCATCTAGTCTAGAATATTATTAACCAAGGTAAACAATGCAAAAACTTTATCACACTGAATTATACTCACTCTGAGCGGAGTCGGGCTTCCATACCATCTGGTAGAAAAAGTTTTATTGTGGAAACAATACACCCATGGGTAACTGGTTAAAACAAACAGATAAGATGAATAAAATAATTGTTTAAATATATAAATTTTCATGCCTCACATCTGCAGACATATATTTTATTATCATATGTAATAACTTCTGCAGGAAAAATAAATTGGGTGGTTTAATGACAATATTCATTCCCCTGGAGAAACTTATCCCTACCCATAATGAATCACGATTACAGGTAGAATTTCATTTTGAAAAGTGTCCTAACCTCCAATGCTCTAACAAATCAATAAAAGGTCAATTGAATAGACAGAAATATAACTGAGGGGGAAAATGCACTTAAATCCTTTATTTACCGGCAGCAAACCTAAGTCCAACTATTCCCCAGGTTAAAATTTGGCCCTTATTCCTAATTTTCCTGTCTACAATCTATAACTTCTATCTACATCTCACAAAACTCTAACATTCCACATAAGATAGCTTAGAATATGCTATTAAACTCCTCTTTTCATGAGTGAGAAAACAAAGTCCTCAGACAAGTAGAACTGTTTCTACAACTCTCTGCTGTTAAGTATCAGAACTGTTTGTCAGACTTCAAGACTAAGTTTCCAGTTTAGGATTTAAAATTCTGATTTTTGTTTTCCTGGTGGTTGTTTCTTCCCCCAAACATCTTCATTTAACATTACACCAGTCATGTAGACAACTTCTTACAATTGCTTCTTACTTGCTTCTTTTCCTCCTGAAGATTTCAAAAGGCAAAAGTCCCCCAAAGTAGCACTTGTACAGAAAGCTTCTCTTTGTGTGTGGGTTTGATAGGAAAAATAAAGTTTTTTTTGGATGGTTTAAAAGTAGAGTTTTTTGTTTCTCTATTCTTCAGATATTACACCTTCCAGGGTTCAAAGAGTTAATTTATTTAGTTTACCAAACTCTACTTAAAAGTGAAATATACTATATTAAGATTAGAAGACTAGTGGTTATATAACTGTATACATTTGCAAAAACTCATTGAATTGTACATGTAAAATTGATGTTGTAGGAAAACTGTATCTCAATAAAACTGACTTTAAAGAATAGAGCGAATATGTAAATAGAGCAAATATGCTTATAGAAGAGTAACTTATTAAGTAATCAGGCCCATGAATCATCAAGATGGTACTATAAGCATGAAGTAATATTACTCTGTCATTTGAAAGTGCACATTAAATTTAATTAATTTAGCACACTTTACTCAATACTGATTTTCATTAATTTATTATATGAAAAGTTCTAACACATTATCAAGAACCATGTATGGGACCATCTTCTAAACTCTGTCTAACATAACAGTTATGACCATGACCACCTAGCTCCTTCCTTCCTTTCAGGCCTTATCCTCCCTCCTGCTACCAAAAATATCCTATATAAGAAAAAAGCTACCTCCATCTCCAAATACCTTGCTTTTCACAATCCCATGCCTTTTATACAAGCTGTCCTCTTTATCAGTGAATGTCCTTTATCCTCTGGCCTGCATGACCAAATGCTACTTCTCCTCTAGGCTCAGACTTTCTAGTTCCTTCACCAAAGCTCACTGTCTGAGTTAGGTGTTCCAGAGCCTCCGATATGTACTCATTATAACACTAAAGACACTGCATCTTGAATATTTATCATTTATACAATACCTGTCTCACCAGTTAGATTCAACTCTTTGAGGGCAGCAAGGATTGTCTGCTTCTGGCACAAAGCAGGCATTTATTTAATAAAGGCTTATTGAATATGTCAAAGAACATGTCTGGTTAATATTTTACAGCTTCCATTGCTCAGGGGTGAAACTGCTTGCCTCTCACTTTGAGAATGGCAAGGTTCATCTCCAATTTCAAGAAACACCTAACTCCCACCTTTCAGTGGCAGAAGACAGGAAAAGGATGGACATATTATTCCAATTCTATGGCTCACCCAGAAATTTACTATAAACAGGCTACAATAAATACAGAAGCACAATACAAAAGATCCGGTAAAACTGACACTTTAACAAAATATTTAAATTAATAATAGTTTTTTGTTTTCTTTTTTCTAGATAGGTAAAGCGAGTTAGTTACAGTGCTAAGCTGGCAAACTAGTATGTTACATCGTGATTTCTGTCACTCAGATATAGCATCTGAAAGGCCATCAATTGGACTGATGTAATAACTGTGAGATAAACCAAGGGCTAACACTGGCTGGGCAATTCAGGGCTGCTATACTACTGAAGGCAATCTATACTAGAGTAGTTTGAAGGATCTCTTGAAATGACAGGCAATAACAGAAGTTTAATGATGAAGACCATAAAAACCCAAGAAACTTTTAAAAAAACAAGACCTAGGCCTTGGCCAGATGGCTCATCAGGAGGATCATTCCCGTAGACCAAGGTTGCAGGTTCAATGTTGGGTCAAGGCAAACAGAAGAATCAACCAATGAATGCATAAATAGGCAGAATACCAATCAATGTTTCTCTTTTTCTCTCTTTAAAGTCAATTAAAAAATAATATAAATAAATATACAAACAAATAAATAAACAAGACCTAAATGAAAGGTGTTAACATTTCCCTTAGAGGTGTTAATAATTCCCCAAGCTGGGGAATTAATTCTTTGCTTAATTCTGTTTTTTTCTTTTCTAACCCTCACACAAGGACATTTTTTCATTGCTTTTAGAGGGAGAGGAAGGGAGAGAGAGAAACAATGATGTGAGAAAGAAACATTGACCCGCTACCTCCCATACGCACCCAGCCTGAGGATCATATGTGCCTGGACTGCAACCTGCAGGTTATGGGATGACACTCCAACCAACTGACCAAGCCACACTGGCCAGGGCTGCTCAATTTCCTTTTGACTGCAATCTAAGATACAAGAGTCACTGAACTTTTACTCCTAAATTTTTGCTTTATACAGTTTCTAATTCAAAGACCTTTTTCTTCAAGTTAAAAGAGAGGCAGAAAAAGTTGGCTGAATAGACAAATACTCTTGATTACAAAAATATTTTTGAGTTGATACTGTATCATTCTTCATTTGTGAGTTGAGTTCAGTTACAAAAAGTTTATCTCAGGTGTAATTCCTAGCCTTTCTCTTTACTTATCCATCTTCAGAAAGATAAAATGGGTTTCCTAACTTCTTCCATACGTGCTTAAATATCTTTCTTTTCTTGTTTAGAATCATTGTGCATTCATGGATTTAAACAAATTTTATACATTCCAATCCACTGCTACTGTTATTTGATGCTCAAATTGGCCCACCTTTGATCAGTCAGAACTCCACATTAATTCCAGAGTCCTTCTGATGAAAACACAGCAGTCTTGTGCTTTCAGTGCTTTCCGGTATGATAAATCTTCTAGGCTCAATCTGTGTACTTCCTGCCCTAGCCTCAGAATCAGCTACTATCTCTCCCAGGAATCCTGTTTCTACCTTTTTATTTGGTGGGAGAATTCCTTCCTCTAGATATGTAGATTCATTTACCACTTTCTCTAGCATATTGTGGAATACTGCTCTTGGACTTATTTTTCAATTCACCTAGGAGTGGTAGTTCTTTGGCTTTACCTGTTTGGTTCAATATTCACTGAGAACCTACTGGCTACAAAGCAGTATGATGAGAATAAAGGAAGAAAAACAAGATGATTACAACTAGGTTCTTGTCCTTGAGATTTAGATTTAGAGAAAACTGAATACTTAACATAACAAAAGGGGAAACTTTCACAAATGCTACAAGAGGGACAAAACACTATGGGAACTGGGAATGGACAAGGGCATGGGAAAGATTTATGAAAAGGGTTAAAAAAAAGACTATGATTTTCTCTTTTTTTTGGAAGGAAAATGGAAGGAAAGGCAGAGACAATGGCATGAACAAAGAAACAAAAAGAGAAGGATATGAGAAAGCACAAATCTAAGGAGAGCAGCTGGAAAAGACTGAAGAGGTTAAGCAAAGAATGTATTTCAAGGCCCTCCAGGTGGCAGGCCTCATGCCAAGCACACTATACATGTTAACTACTAATGACGAACTATGCAAATGGTTATTTTATGTCCTATTTTACAAGTGAGAAAACTAAGGTTGGAGGCTAAAGCAACTTGCTGCATATCATACCTTTGCCAAGTGACAGTGCTAGATTCAAAAGAACTTTTCCATATATCATCTTACCTCTAAATAATCTAGTCTAATAGTTTAACATATATAAGGGAAGTAATGGGAAATAAAATAAAGAGGTTGAATTGAGTTCACCTTTTTTAGGGCCTGAAGTGCACAGTTAACGATTCCAGACTTTATTCGACAATATGGCACAGTCACTAGGGCTTTTAAAAGCCGGGGAATGACATAAGTGAATCTGGAACAGAAGGATGGCCGGAAGTAGACAACTGCTATAATACCCTAGGTTGGCACAGGGAAAACAAGCAGTAGCAGGTAAAGAGGGCAAATGGTGTAGATGACACAACTACTGGAGGCAAGAAAGAGAGAAGACTCAGACAAGATACCAGGAAGCTGAGCTAGGGTGCTTGGGAGAATGATGAAGCAATAGAAGAAGTTGGAAAGTCAGTAGAATGCTCTAGTCTGAAGAGGAAATTAAACTTTGTACAGTGTTTATAAGGTGACACCAGGACATTCAAGAGGAAACAATAAGCAAGAAGCTGGAAATACAGGTGTTCAGCTAGCATGCACAGATTCACCAGACAAAGCAAGAAGTGAAACTTGGGACTTGAGGATAAGGGAAAGCATACAAAACAGTTGTCATGAATCTATAATTGAGCAGGGTTCTTAAACTTAGTTGTCTGAAAGAACAATTTGAGGCTTTTTAATCTACGTATGTCCAGACCCCATGTATAGCAATTCTCCTTCTTAGGGCTGTTGGAGTAAGATCCAGGCATCCATAGTTTTAAAAACCTCTGTAGGTAACTGTAATGAACATCCTGGGTAAATTATTTTAAATAAAAGGGGGCGGGGTAGGCGGGCACTCCAAGATGGCCGCACAGTAGTCTACCTACTGTGGGTACAAATATATATACCCACAGTATATATATTTGTATATACTCATATACAAATGAGTATAACAAATTATACTCATTTGTTCCCAGCCCTAAACTGATTTACAGCTACATGAGAGAGCAAATCAACCTGAATAACCCACTGAAGGACAGCTGACTGAAATATTATAACCAAGGATTTATAGGAGAAGCCAGAGAGACTGGTAAGATGCACAGAAATGTGAAAAGAGCTGGCCCCTGTACCCACAAGTGGTGGCTGAGAAGCTGGAGTTATCTTGGCTGCAAAACTCCCTCCCTGCAGGAGTGTGGGGGTCTCAACCCTATGCAGGAATCCCCAATCCAGAATAACAGAGATAGGAAAAGAAGCCCTAGCATCTGGTGGTGAAAATCATTGGGGATTCAGTCGCCTAGGAGAGAAGAGAGAAGAGAGTCTGCTGGAGATACAGATATACCACCTTCACAGTCACAAGCACTTCTATTGTTACAGCACAAGCCTGGGGAGTGCACTGCCCGGTCCCCAGATTGCTGGCAGGGCCACTCTGCTATGTGTAGTTCCTGCCGAGGGAAAAAGAGCTTTGGGGTCTGCTGGCTACACCCAGCAATGAGCTTTGGGGTGCTCTTTTTCTGTGGAGGCTCTTGGCAGAGACTCAGACAGTGACTGAACTGTGTGACTTTGGAACGGAGACTCCCCTCCCCACCTGTTAAATCAGTTGGCCAGCCCAGTCCTGCTGAGTTCAGTCATGCATTGGATCAGAGTGGGGGCACAGAGCTGGGCCTTTTGAAATGTATCTCCTGGGGAGGCCTTGTCCTGGAATCAGGTATGTGGGTGCTGGGTTGTATGGCTAAATTGTGGGAGGTGGACTCATACTTCTCCTGTGAGCTCAGCCCATATTCCACACTATTGCAGGAAGGGAAAGAAGGGCTTGCCCCACTCCTAAAGGATTGCAGGAACCACCCCCAACAGGAGACTTCCAAGTCCTGGATACCCTGCCCTGCTGAGCTCAGTTCCATGTGGGGAGGGAAGAGCTACTCAGAGTTAGGACATTCAGAGTGTGAGTCCCTCAAAGGCTATTGTTGGGGACCAGGATGAAGTGCTTGGCCCCCTCATGCGGGCTAGGTCAACATCACCCCAAATGGGAGACTTTAAAAAAATTCATGTATTTATTCTTACATGAAGGGACAAGTGAGGGAGAGAAACATCAATGTGTGAGACAAACAGCAACTGGTTGCCTCTTGCACATGTCCTGACCAGGGACCTAGCTCATAACCTAGGCATTCTGGCAGGAACCAGACCCTGTTGGGAACAAATCTACCTCAGGGGGCAGCCCCTGCACAGCAACACACAATGGTGATCAAGGCTTATCCTTCTACTCAGCCAGCCTGAAGGATAAACTCCACCCATGAAAGGGCCAAGAGCATTCAAGACTTAACTACAACCAGAGGATGCACATAATCCACAAGAAACATTCCTAGAGCACAAAACTCAGATGATCTGTAAGATTAGACACATGGCCTAGAGCTTTGTGGAACGACATCCAACCAATGAGCTACACTAGTTAGGGCAATGGAAGACTCTTCTGATCTGTCCTCCTAAGTCTGGTGGCTTCACCTGGCTGAGTTTTTGCTCCTACTGAGGGGATGGCTGGCTATACCCAACCGGAACCTGTAGTGCACCCCTCCTGTGTGGGAGCTAGAGTTGTAGAGACTGAGTGGTTTGGCTCTGGAGTAGAGACTACTTTCCCCTCATCAATGCCTGATTGGGTGACCCTCAGGACCCACTAGCCCCATCCTCCTAACCCCAGATGCCTCACCTTACTGATCTCACAACCTGTGGAAGGGGCTATGGTGCACAGTCACCCTGGGCTTACACTACAGTCTTTCTTCAGAAGGGTCCAGAGAAAAAAAACCAGGCAACCTCAGGGGGAGGCAGACCTTAGGGAGCCTTGGACTTTTTACAGATCTGCCTGCAGCTCCAAACTGGAGGAAGCCAACCCTTATACACAGATTGGCCCATTCCACACATACTCAGGCCCAGTAGACATAGCCACAAACAGTGAATAGTGTGGTAGCTCCAGACAGGTAGCCCAAGACCAACTACATACAACACCTGACATCAACCTGTATCTGAACCTTGCCCAAGTGGATGGGTTGGTGGGCTTCATTTCACACCAGAGCTTGACCCTTTTGCCACACCCAAAGGGGGATTCTGGCAAAAACCAGACCCTGTTGGGAACAAATCTACCTCAGGGGGCAGCCCCTGCACAGCAACACACATACGGTGATCAAGGTTTATCCTTCTACTCAGCCAGCCTGATGGATAAACTCCACCCATGAAAGGGCCAAGAGCATTCAAGACTTAGCTACAATCAGAGGATGCATATAATACACAAGAAACATTCCTGGAGCACAAAACTCAGATGATCTGTAAGATTGGCCACTGAGCCCAACAAGACACTCTCATCTTAAAGCCATCATAACAAGTTTGGGAGTCACAGCAGATCTACCTAATACACACTGACAAAATGGGGAGACAAAGAAATATGCCACAGATGAAACAAGAGAAATCCTCCACAAAAGAATTAAATGAAATGGGAACAACCAAAATACCAGATGCAGAGTTTAAAACAATGGTTATGAGGATGCTCAAAGACCTTAAGGAAAAAATGGATGATCTCAATGAGAACTTAAACAAAGAGATAGTAAGCATTACAAAGTATATAGAAACCATAAAAGTGGTCAGAAGTGAAGAATACAATACCTGAAATAAAGAATACACTAGAAGGAATCAATAGCAGGTTAGATGAAACAGAGGATTGGAACAGTGATTCCCATGCTTAGAGGATAAGATAAAATAAGCACCCAAGCAGAGCATCAAAGAGAGAGAGAGGGAGAGACAGAGAGAAAGAGAGAGAATTTTAAAAAGTGAGGAAAGTCTAAAAAACCTCTGGGACAACATCAAGTGTAACAACATCTGCCTTATAAAGGTATCGAAACAAGAAGAGAGTAAGGAAGGAACAGAGAACCCATTTGAAGAAGTAATAGCTGAAAACTTCCCTAACCTGGTGAAGGAAAATGCCACAGAAGTTCAGGAAGCACAGAGAGTCCCAATCAAGGTGAACCCAGAGGCCCACACTAAGACACAGCATAATTAAAATGACAAAGGATAAAGACAAATAGTATTAAAAACATCAAGAGAAGAGCAATTAGTTACCCACAAAGGAGGTCCCATAAGGCTGTCAGCTGATTTCTCAAGAGAAACACTTCAGGCCAAAAGGTATTGGTATGAAATATTCAAAGTGATGAAAAGCAAGAACCTATGACCAAGACTAATCAATCCATCAAGGCTATCATTTAAAATTGAAGGCAAAATAAAGAGCTTCCCAGACAAGAAGTTCACTAACACCATATCAGTATAACAAGAAATGTTAAAGGCCTGCTTTAAAAAGAAAGAAAAGAAATTGAGAGAGACATAGGTAAGAATAAACTGACGATAAATATATTTATAAATATATAAACACTCCAATATAAAAATATAGGGTAGCTGAATGGATAAAAAAGAACATGACCCATATGCCATCTGTAAGAGACCCATCTCAGAACAAAAGATACACACAGACTGAAAGTGAAGGGATGATAAAAAATATTCCACATAGCCCTGGCTGGTTTGGCTCAGTGGGTTGAGCGACAGTCTGCAAACTGAAAAGTAATCAGTTCAATTTCTATTCAGGGCACATGCCTGCGTTGTGTGGGTAAGGTCCCCAGTTGGGGGCATGCAAGAGGCAACCAATCAATGTTTCTCTCACACATCGATGTTCCTCTTCCTCTCTTTCTCCCTTGCTTCCCCTCTCTCTATAAGTGAATAAATAAAATGTTTAAAAAATATTCCAAATGGAAACAAAAAAAGTTGGGGTAGCAACATTTAAGACAAAATAGACTTCCAAACAAAAGCCATAAGAAGAGACAAAGAAAGTCACTACATAACACTAAAGGGATCAATCCAGTAAGAGGCTATAACCCTTGTAAACATATATGCATCCAACACAGGAGCACCTAAATATTTTTAAAAAAATCTTGGTGGACATTAAGCGATCAACAGCAATAGGGTCATAGTAAGAGAATATAACACCCAATTGATATCAATGGACCAATCATCAGACAACAAATCAATAAGCCATTTACATCAATAAGCCATCTGTGGCCAGGTGGGTCAGTTGGTTAGGGTGTCATCTCATACACCAGGAAGTTGCAGGTTCGTCCCCAGTCAGGGCATGTCCAGGAGACAACTTATCAATGTTTCTCTTTCACATCTATGTTTTTTCTCTCTCCTCAACCCCATCTAAAATCAGTAAACATATCCTTCGGTGAGGATTAAAAAATAATAATAATACTTGTTTAAAAAATCAAAAAGGCAACAGCAACCTTAAACAGCACAATGGATCTGATGGATTTAGTTGATGCTTACAGAATATTTCATCCCAAAGCAGCAGAATATACATTCTTCTCAAGTGCACTTGGAATATTCTCAAAGACGGACTACATGTTAGGACACAAAATAAGCCTTTATAAATTCAAAAAGATTGAAATCATATCAAGCATCTTTTCTGACCACAATGAGACGAAACTAAAAATCAACTACCATTAAAAAAACTGAAAAACATTCAAACACATGGAGGCTAAATCACATGTTATTAAACAATGCATAGGTTAACAATGAGATCAAGGAAGAAATCAAGTTACCTGCATACAAATAAAAATAAACACACAACAACCCCAAATCTATGGTCCACAGAGAAAGCAGTCCTACAATGGAAGTTCACAGCTTTATTGACTTACCTCAAGAAGCAACAATAATCTCATTAAAAATCCAACACTACACCTAAAAAACCTAGAAAAAGAAAAATAAACAAAAACCTAGAAAAAGAAAAATAAACAAAGCTGCAGAGTAAGCAGAAGGAAGGAAATAATAAAGATTGAAGTGGACATAAATGAAATAAAGACTAAAAATACAATATGAAAGATCAATGAAACCAAGAGCTTGTTCTTTGAAAAAATAAACAAAACCCTTAATCAGACTCATAAAAAGAGAGGACCCAAATAAACAAAATCAGAGATGAATGAGGAAAAGTAACAACCAACATTACAGGAATACAAAGGATTATAAAAAATACTATGAACAACTCTATGCCAACAAACTGGACAACTTGAGTGAAATAGATAAAGTCCTAGAAACATATCATCCTCCAAAACTGAATCAAGAAAAATCAGAAAACCTCAATAGACCACTTACAACTAATGAAATTGAAGCAATAACCAAAACCAAAAGTTCTGGGCCTGATGACTTCACAGGCTAATTTTAGCAACCCTACAAAGAAGAACTAAACCTATCTATCCTTCCTCAAACTACTGAAAAAAATTCAAGAGGAGAGAGGCTTTTTATGAGGCCAGTATTATTCTAATTGCAAAACCAGATAAAAACACTACAAAGAAAGAAAATTATAGGCCGATATCTCTGATGAAACAGATGCTAAAATCCTCAACAAAATATTACCAAAGCAGACCCAGCAATATATTAAAAAGATCATACACCATGATCAAGTGGGATTTATCCCAAGGATGCTAGGTATAATATTCACAAATCAGTAAACATGATATATCACATAAACAAACTGAAGGATAAAAATCACATGGTAATATTCATAGGTGCATGCCATCAGAAAGATTCTCTCAGTTAACCCAGCAAATTTGGTTGCAGTCTGTGCTGAATCAGCTTTGTGATTTTCCCTAGCAGCTAGAAAGTGCTAGTATGTAAAGCTTGTGGTGAAAGCTACCAAGAGCTAGAAATAAGCAAAAGCCAAAATCAAGGAGTACTCTAGTTGGTGAGAGTATCTTTGAAATGGCCAATGATGGACTCCAAAGGACAGACAGGTAAAGGAGCCCAGGTCTGAAGGCTACTGAGAATGAAGGGTAAACTTAATGGTAAAAAAGAGAGAAATGATACAAATGATTAACAAGGGTTTTAGTGATTAAAAAATGTTGATGCCTGGCCATAGGCTGAGCACTTTATGAACACCCTTTTCAGTGTTCACATTGAACACTATGCCACATTGTGGACACTGAACACTACAATAAACCTTGAGGTAGTTAGTAGCAGTATGAATCCCATTTCATAAAATGAGGAAATTAAAGATTAGGCAGGGAAAGGAGAGGTAACTCACAGCAGAATAAAAAGGACTGGGGTAACAAGAAGGTTGCCAATTCCCAATCCTTATATTAGGAGGAGGGTCATAAAAATCTTAGTTAAGATGGCAGAAAGAACTTTTGTAAACTGACAGATGAAGATTCATGGGACATTTTAAAATTTACTCAACCAATATTGGTGCCAGATTGAGTATGGAATTTCTAATGAAGACAGATACATTGTCTGCTCTTGCATAGCTTACAGTTTAGTGAGGAAAGCAAACACATAATGGGGAGGAGTGCAGTGTGTAATAGGGACATGAAAGGGCACCTTGCCCATCCTAGAAATATTTTTAGGGGAAGGAAAAAGCATGTGTGTGCAATGGCTTGAAGGCCAGAAAAGGCAAGGTCTCCTGTGAGGAATAAAAGTAATTCAGTGAAGTTGGATTATAAAGCAAAAGGAAGATACCACTGATCTTCTTAATAGGCTTTTTTTTCCCATAGGGGCTTAACCCAGGAACAGATATTGATGAAGTAGACCTAAGTTGATAAGCTAATTGGAATTATATGTGAAATTTATAGAACTAACTGGTCCCAAACCTTGCAACAGAGGATTAATGAAATGCTGTGTGACCCAGAAAACTCATGTCCTGTCTGAGCAGTTTGTGGGTTTGAAAACAAAGTGGTGGCCAAAAATTGATTTGCTAAGGCTCCCTTTCCGGGAGAATCTGATAGGTTGGCTTTCTCTTCCAACTTTCCTTAGGAAAAAAAATACATTAGAATGTCATCCTATTTGTTTACAATGACTGTTTTTTACCTATAAGGCAGATTATTATACAGTACTAATCAGTGAGTTTTCTCCCTGGGGCCAAACTATATGGAAAGCCAACCATCAAAATTAGCTTGTTTTAAAAAGCTTGGAATAGAAGAGACACAAGTATGAACTGACATGTTCAATGGCAATAGGCTTCTATAACCTTTTAACAAAGTCCAGACTTCATACACACACATTTTCATACTTTATCTATTCTTTTTAAAGTTTCCATTTACACATTGTATGATATAAACTTCATATATACTGGAGGGTTTTCACAACAGTTTTATTAGCCCTGTCCTTTTTAATTAGACTCCCTCTTCTCCTTTATACTCTGTCACCCCCACCCATAAACACTCAAGGATGACTCAGCATTAATGACCTGTTATGCATTCTTCCACGTTTTCCCCCAATATTCATACAATCATCTACAAACATATACACATACATGTACATATGTAAAGATGGGTGAGAATTTAAAAAAAATAATGAAATCATTCAAAGTAATTTTTCCCATACTCAATAATATATCTTATTGAAATCCCTGACATTCACATAATCCCAACTTATTTTTCTTAAAGCTGCTTAATGGGCAATTAAAAATTATGCTTCCATTGCTTTTTATACTATGGACACGGGCACCAAAAAAAACCCACCTTTCATTTATCCTCATAAGTGATTTTTTTAACATTTCAAGTATCTAATTTTATATCCCTATTATAAAAACAGTCAAGCACTATACTGTATTGTTTTACATGAATTCATGTTTTACATTAATGGTATAATGCCACACAAATCTTTCAGTAATCTTAAGATGTTTGAAATTTATCCTTATTGATATAAGGGAATTTAGTTCATACATTTTATTAGTTGTATAGTATTTTTGCTAGATTTATTCTATTTAAATCATATATTTCATTTTAGTTTTTCTTTTCATCCTATTTACTTAGAACTTTTATAATGAATAACTACTGAACTTGATCAAATGCCTTTTCAGCATCTACTAGTTATAGAGCTACATGTTTTTCAGCTTTAGTTGGTAGAATAAATTGATAGATTCCCCCCAAACTGAATCACCTTCGCATTTCTAGAATAAATCCTTTGTTGTTTATTCTAGCTTCATTTCTAAATTTAACTTACTAATATGTTAATCAGAACTTTTTATCTTTTATCACAAGTAAAATTATGTTTTTTTGTACCATATCAGAATTTGGCAATAATAATAGGCTGCTGGCTTGTTTTTTATTTTTAAAGATTTTATTTATTTCTTTTTAGAGAGAAGGGAAGAGAGGGAGAGAAATATTGATGTGTGAGAGAAACATCAACTGGCTACCTCTCGCTCACCCCCAACCAGGGACCTGGCCGATAACCCAGGCATGTGCCCCAACTAGAAATTGACCAGGTGATCTTTTACCCTGTGGAACAGCGCCCAACCAACCGGGATGAACTGGTTAGGACTGCTGGCATCTTTAAAGTATTCTGAGAGCTTTCTATTTTACCTACGTTTCAATTATTTAAATTATATTAGATTTACCCATTTTTTAAAGAATAAGATCAAATTGAGCCACGAAACCCTAGGTCTCTGGTGATTCTTTAGTAACTTTTTAGTCTCTCTTAAGGGAACTGACTTATTCAAGTTTTTCACATTTTAGGATAATTTTGCTAGGAAACTATTAATTTACTCTAGTTCTTTTGCCATAAGTTGGCATGTAATAGGCTCTTAGAATTCTCTTAGTATATCCTGTATTTGTGTTTGTATCCTTTTTCATTTCTTCTATATTTTTGCTAGTGTTTTTTAACCTAATAGAAGAATCAAGGCTTATGAATTATCTATTTTATTATTTTGTTTTTAAGAACCAGCATTTGGGTTTATCCCTTCAGTTTTTTTATTTCATTAATTTCTGCTTTTTAGTTCTTCTTCCCAGCTTCCTTTTCTTGTTATTCTTTTTTTTTTAATTTCTAAGTGCCAAGTTCCTTCATTATTTGCCTTTCTCCTTTACTACTCAAGGGATTTAAGATTACACATTTTTATCTGACTTAAGGATTTACACTTCAGTATAAAAGACTTCTTTCTTTTCTACATAGTTTGAAATTCCCCTTTTAAAGTTTTAAAATTCCCCTTTTGAAGTTTTTTCTTTGATTTAGTTGTCATTCAGTAGTGTTGTATAATTTCAGTACAATTTTCCAAGTGATATAAAGCTTACCTTAATACTTTTTAGCATAGGATAATGACTACCTTCTTTTTTTTTTTCCTCTGGCATAAGCTTAAACCAGTAGTACTCACCTTGTGACACAGCTGTATCCCAAGAGCCCATGAATAACATCAGTCAACTTTTTGAAGTCAACAAATACCAAAAGAAACAATACTTTAAATGATGAAGAAATATTTCTTTACTTAATTTCTTTAAAGTTGGTATAAAAGACAGTTAAATTTGCAAAGAACCTTGTAAGAATTTATGTTTATGAAATAATATTGTACTAACATGTAGTATCCTGTCTCAAAATTGTTCTCTTAGCTTTCCACAGCATTTTTTAATGAGTGTCACTTACAGCTAGATAGGGAAGAAGAGTGGGAAGGAGTTTGAAAAGGGCTGCATTCTCTCACAGTCACCCCCTTGGAGACCTGCGTACATGTTAGCATATTAAAAGCTCTAGGAAGTTCACCTTATCTTGAATTAACTAAGATGTCCTAAATGTATTTGATTACCTTATTCTGCAAAATCAATGAACACCTATTAATTCTCTTTGGAAAATGCAAGCCAAGGAGATAGACGTTCCTTGGAGAGCAAGACAGTGTAATAAATTCTCTGTCTTCTGCAGGCTATTCACCTGGGGCCCAGTTAAACATTTGCTAAATGGCTTGGTAGCAGAGGTGTGATGTGGCAACAATAGAGGTTATGTCCACTTCAGCTGTTCTCAGTATGGCCACATATAAGTTGAGTTCTTTTATTAAAAAGTACTAAATATTTTGCATCAAAATACAAACCTTTTTTTAATTTTACAATTGTAAATGGAAGTTCCTAAAACTCTGGCCCTATGCAAATTAAAACATTAAAAGCCAACATCCCAGGAAGGCCAACAAAACCCAGTGAAAATAATACTGCAGTTGCAACACCGATGGAAGTATGTAATAATATAGACAGAGGCATACACACACCAGCATCCGCATGTACACTGTGTAATGTCAGAGACTGACAAATTAGGGTATCGCCAGATCTCCAAGGGGGTAACTGTTATAGAATGTGGCTCCTTCCCAACTCCCTCCCACTGTCCATTTTAAACTAAAGCAGTGGAACTGCATTCTTTTGTTTCCTATTCATTTAGTTTTATGATCCAACCATATAATTTTATGGTCATAAGGAGAGAGTTACTAACTATAGCCAGAAAGCTTCAGAATTCTAAAAATATAGACATTTATTTAGCTATAGAACTTCTAGTTTGAAACACTGAGACATGAAATTTTGTATCTGTGATAATTACTATTAGCTGCTTTCATAACTCTGGTTTTGTTTGGGGCAACAAAGCATGCATAACTGACAAAGGTAAGTAAGTAACTTCCCAGGCTCCTTTGTAGCTACAGGTGGCTAAATATATGACATATCCATATGGCCAGTGAAACAAAAGGAGAAATCTGCGGGGAAGAGTCTATGAAAGACTGTTCTTTCAACATAAAAAGAAAGCCACACAAGAAGGCATTTTGTCCCGACCTCATCATTTTTGCCTAGAACTCTGGTGTGAGGAAAATAATGCCTGGGGCTGCTGCCATCACCCTTTGACCATGAAGCAAAAAGCAAAAGGTAAGAAACCAACATGTGAAGGATAACAGCATGAGAGGATAGTAAGACTCTAGAAGTCTGGTAAAAGCAATGAGTCAACTAAACAAAGTCTGGACCTACCTGTCTCCAGACTTCTTATTAACAATAAATATTATTACCAAAAAATCCTTATGGTTTAAGCTCTTATTGGTTGGGTATGGAGTCACTGAAGTCAACTGCTTCCTAACTGATATGGTTGTACCCTATATTTTCATACTGTGATGAAGAATATAAATTACTTATTAACACTTCAGATTTCAGAATTTTATAAAAAGGAATAAGGGATATGAGAAACTTTTTATATAACTTTCACTGCATATAATGCTGTATCTAAATTTTTCTACAAGTACAAAATATTTTAACATTTAATGACAGAATAAAAAATAAACAACTTAAAAAGACAAAAAATAGGAAAAATTGATCCATACCCGTACCTTTCCGTGTGTTCTCCGTCACATCAACCCCAAACTGGATAATGTCACCAGAAAGAATTTCACATGGTGGACTTTCTTCAGAGCCTCGACTCAATCTCTGGCTATTTATAAAAGTACCATTACTACTTTTAGTGTCTTGGAGATAAAACTGCAAAAATAAAATAGAAAAGAAAGAATCAAAGATTAATAGCAATAATTCCAAACCTACATTAAAAAGAAGTACTTCCAACTTTGCAAACTGCTGCAGGTAGATTTTTTTCCCCACTATCAATTCAAACCACTTGTTTTGCTAAGGTTCTTCTTCAATGTATATAAAATCAGAACACTAAAATCAGTGATTTAAAGTCTATCTAGACAAAACAATACAATCATTTTGGAAAACAGTATAGAAGGTCCTCAAAATGTAAACATAAAGTTAACATATGACCCAAGAATTCCACTCCGAGGTATTAATATAGACTCAAGAGAACTGAAAACATTATGTTGTCACAAAAACCTCTACCCAATGTTCATAACAGCATTATCCATAATAGCCAAAAAGTAGAAACAACCCAAATGCCCATCAACTGATTAATGGATAAACAAAATAGTACATCCACATGATGTTATACTATTTGGCAATAAAAAGGAATGAAGTATTGATTTACTCTACAACATGGATGAACCTTTAAAACATTATATTAAGTGAAAGAAGTCAGCCACAAAAGACCATATATATGTAATTCCATTTACATGAAATATCCAGAATAAGCAAATCCATAGACAGAAAATGTACATTAGTAATCACAAGGGGCTGAGGTGCCAGGGTGTGGTGGTGGTGGTATGGTGAGAATGACTGCTAATGAGTATTAGGTTTCTTTTTGGAATGATTAAAATATTCTAAAATTAGATAGTGGAGCCTGACCTATGTTGCTCAGTTGGTTGGGCATCATCCTGCAAAGCAAAGGGTCACTGCAAAGCAAAGGGTCCTGGTCAGGGCACATGCCTGGGTTGGGGGTTCAGCCCCTAGTTGGAGAATGAATGAGAAGCAGCCAATTGATGTTTTTCTCTCACTCTTTCTCCCTCCCTTCTCCTCTCTCTCAATAAATAAGTAAATCATTTTTTAAAAATTGAAAAAATTAAATAGTGGTGATGGTTGCATAATATGAATATATTTAAGAACACTAAACTGTATGCTTTTATCCTATATAAGTTACATCTTAACGAAACTGTTACGTTTTTTTAAGCCATCTAGACAAAATTCTCTTTGCATCTCACTCTGACTTTCCAATGTTCCTAGGATGTCTGGGTTAAATCAAAGGCAGTGTTGTTTACTTCACAGACAGGACAGATGGTTTTAGGTAATACAATTAATAACTATCAATTAGCTAACATATTTGATATTAGGAACAATACAACTTCAGTAAATTCTTTGTGCTAAAGCAGACTGAAGACACGAGATAGTAAAATACCGAAACCAACTATGAAGGTACTACACTTCCTGGCCTCCTATCACTTAGGTAATCTTTACTCGTTCAAAAGAGAAGAGATAGGATGAGCACAGGAGGCCGACCTGTTTATCACCCACCCATCCTAAAAGGAATTAGGAACATCTGGGATCACACACAACAGATTTACTAGAAAAAAAACAACCAATAAAAAAAGATGTAGCTTTCTTTTTTAATGTTTCTATACTCTTCAGCCCTGCTTATTCTAGCAACATATTTTCACTGAATTCCTTCCTAAGGAAGAAAGAGAAGAAAAACCCATATATCTATATCTTTATCTATATCTATACCCATATCTATATGTATATCAGAAAATAAAGTTTTTATTCACTCTCCAAGAAAGGAAAGGGGCATGATGTCAAGAGGTACACTAGCCAAAACCCCTAATATTTATTAAAATACATGTTATACCACCAGGACCTCATTTAACCTTAACATTAAAGCTATAGCATAGGTATTACTACCTTTTGTAGATGAGAAAAATGCTGCACAGGCAAGTGTTTTTGCAAAGGTTACAGAACTATGGACCAAAGGAACAAGGATTCAAACAACAGAATGAAAAGGACCACCTTTTATTACTTAACATTGACCTTTATGTTTCATTTATCCTTCAGTCCTTCCATAAGCTCTCTTCCAAAATGAAACACAATAAAAGAATAAGCAATTTGCAGGAAAAAATGAAAATGACATTTCTTTTCATTACTTCTTAGGTGACTATAAATATAAAGGTCATCAGGCTGTCTATATGTCTGTACATGACTTATTCTCTGTTTATAACTGAAAAGAGGACATTACTTTGGCTAGCAGTTTGTATATTTAATTACAGACCATAATAAAGAAAATTGTGTTAATATTTTACAAGTCCATTTAATATTTACAGGCCTTAACATTTCATACCAAGGAGAACAGTGCAGGCAAATACACTCAAATAATAACACTTATCCTCAAATTTTTTCTACACTGGAATCTTCTGTATAAGGAACTTTGTTTTCTATTTCTTAATAATATGGTTTTTGGAAATGTGATATCTGAATTCTGTTTTGGTCATTTTTAATAATGTGTGTATCGGCAAACCAAATAAAGGGATTATACTAAATTTATGGTGGTTTTTAAAGTTCAAGTTCTGATTCATTAGTATTACTAAATTAACTTAGTAGGCTGCAACTAGCACTTTAAACATTAAACAGAATTGAACAGAAATAAGAATATATGAAATGAAGTTCAATACTATTTAACAAACTTTGGAAAACAAAAAGGTGTGCATGTGCCTCAACATCTCATGCTTGTAACTCTTATATAACTCTCAAACAACAAAATTTCAAATAAAAAAAATTGAAGTAATATTAACCTAGGTTCTCTTATTCTGACACGTCTATATTACTGCCCAAAGCACTCCATGGTACCTCTGGCATCCATTTAGCTTGAATGTATCATTTACATTAGTTGTTCACTCTTCCTCTCCACACACCTTAGAATAAAGTCCAAAATTCTTATCATTACAGCCTATAAAGCCCTAATTTGGCTTCTGGTTCCTTCTCAAAACTGACTTGCTTGCAACAATCTCTTTTCTCACCCTCTCAGTCGCATTAATCTCCACTCATGCACCTGAGTCTCCGCACTTGTGTGGAGGAGACATCATTTGTTTACTTACCTGAGGAAACATTTTTGTTGATACGATTTAACCTTCTGCCCTTGGCTGCTTTGAAAGATTGATATGAAAATGTTTCTGCACCATCTATGGAACAATCTGCCATTATTCAGTGTATACTGAACAGAAGCTATTCTATTCAAAATCAGGTGAGGTTCCTTAAGGTATAGATAAAGAAGTCAACTTGTTTGCAAAGGACTGAGAAAGGACTGCTTACAGTAACTGGATACATTTTCTGTAATAAGTAAGTTAAGTCGGTTCTTTGTCACTTTTAAATCAGAAATACCTTTCTCTTTTATGCTGATGAAACCTTTTCTATCATGCTCCCCCCCACCCATGAAAATCACTTTTGGCTACTCTAAAATATCCTGTTGAAGCTGTAGCTATGTTTCCTAACAGCCCAAGGAATGCCCAAAAGCAGCTCTAGTGCTTGCCTTAGCCACCAGCCATTTACTTTGACACTGAAGTGTGTAAGTAGCTCAGAATCTATAAAATCATCTGTAGCTTGTGGCCTAAGTTCAACTTCCACTGTGTTTAGGCCTTATCTTGAATTAATCCTTTGCTTTCCCCTGAATGAATGTTAAGCTCCCACATATCAGGCATTGACAGTGATTCCTGAGCTGAAAGGCTGTCCTTGCCCCATGTCCTTTTCCTCGACTCTGGCCGATCACAATCGCCTTCAATGACATAGGCACTGCACTTCCCAGATTGCAGAATTTGTTCTTTGTCCTTCTGAACAGTAGGCCAAATATTCTGAACAGTTAAGAATAAAGAGAAAGTTTCTGCTGTTTATTCCATAAACAAATACATTTGAATTACTTTCAATTTTGTTACGAAGAGTAAATACTTTCATTTCCACTATAATGATAAACTGCTTTTTACTTGCCTTTTCTGATTACAATACCCAAGCACCAATAAATTAATAACATCTAAACAAAGCACAGACAAAGCAGACATGCCTAAACTACAGGTCAGAAAATGCTTAATCTATACAGAAGAATTTTAAAAATGTGAATGCAGAATGGGTTAGGATTCTAGATGGTGGATGCTGTACCATATATTTTTAATCATCACCTAAAATAAAATTAAAGAGTGACTAAGATAGCAAAACCAAAATCCCATAGACAACATTTACAAGAAAAGTAGGTGACAAGGTGTCCACATGAACCTCAAAATATGAGCGGGGAAAACCATCAGCAGCCACAGAACCTGCATGAAATCAGCATCTGTGCAGGAGGATAAATATGGAGGTAACAGGGCATTTGAGGGACTTGTCACTAGGTATTTACAGGCAGTATGATGGCCAATTTGAGAACAGAAGCTGAAAATGGAAAGGTTACACCCAATCCAATAACAAGTGAGTTCCAGGTAAGTTCTGGAAGTTCTTAGAAAGGCACTGTGAGTCATATAAATTCCTAAAATCAACCCCCCCCCCCCAACAAAGCTGCCTTCCAGAACAGGGCTCCACACTGAGGGAAAGCTGCTACATGTGGAACAAAAATTGAGCAAAATACAGACTTAGAGACAAGGAAAGAAAAGGCCCAGATAAAAGTAGAAAAGGGGAAAAGAAGTCACCATATGTTTTTAACATTTTACAAAACAGCAAAATACCAAAAGAGGGAGCTCTGTGACATTAGAAACGTGATCCTGAATCATGACCCCTTCTAAAAGTTCAGAAAAACAAATTTCAGAATTTGTTTTGAAAATAAGCAACAGAAAAATGTCAAGGTCTCATCCTATAGTTATTTTAAGACAAAAGAGACTGAAGAGCAGAATAACATCCCTGTAAATAAAGATAGGCATACAATGGACACACGTCAAAATTATAACATACTATTTTAAAACAAACTAAAGGCATTAAGAAAATAATTCAAGAAATGAAAAATATGAATCACAATTATAAAACTCTAGAAAAGGTGAAAGAATCCAAAAAGAAATAGAAACAAAAGAAAAATTCATTTCAGAAATAAATACAAAAGGAAGGACATGAGTGCCTAAATATAACAAATAATGCACTAAAAGAAATAAAAGGTAAAAAGGAGGAAATTGTCTAAAATCAAAAGAAATTAATAAAAGTGACATCAACAAAATGGTGGGGAAGGCAGCTCTAAGCTCCCAGACCCCCTCAGAAACTGAGAAACAAGCAAACTGTGGGACCAACTGTGCTGGAACTCTGGAAAACAAAGTTGCACAGAAACCAGTGAATATGGAATAAAAAAAACGCAACTTAAAAATGGTAGGAAATCTTTGTGGCATTGATTAATTACCCTAGCCATCCCATCCCCTTCCCCAGTACAGGAGAAGCTTTGATATGTGAGCCTGCATTCCTAGTATGCAATCCTGGTACCTGGTTCTTCTTGTCTAATGATATTCAAACAATTCTATAGAGTCAGACAGTGTTTTGAAACTACAAAGCTGTTTTCATATATTTGCAATCTTATTTAAGCATTATAAAGATCCTATCTGCTTGACTAAATAGAATATTTCCATCCTTATTTTTGGCATGGAAACTGGCTCAGATAGGCAAGGAAAAAATGTATCACATTTCAAATTTTACCTCCATTTATGGCTTAAACACAAGGCTTTAAACATCTTTCCCAAGAAAACTTTTAGGGCTAAAGTGAAGTTTTCTTTTAAAAAGATCATTAATTTCTTTCACTACCATGAAAAGAAACATCATTTGTATTCAGAATCCAGCTATATAGAAATTTTAATGACAGAGCAAAGCCAAATAAAAACAAGTTCATTTTTCAATAGTGTCAAAAAGATACCATATAATTTACAATAATCACAAGTTTTTTGAGTGCTTACTATATGCTTGGATAAGCTACTTTCCATGCACTCTTTCAATTAATCTTTACAGCACTCCTATGAGGTAGATGCTTTATTATCCCTATACTACAGATAAAGAAATTAGGACTAAAAGAGGTTAGGTTGGGCCTCCCAAAGCTAGTACTGGGGAGAAATGTACAATATAATCTTTTTGATTCCAACCATTCTGCTTTGTTACTTATGTTTGTCTGGCAATTTTTTTCCACTACCTGTAATGTATTTCCCAACCACCATGTGAAATTAGAATGATTTTGTTCATTTAATAAATCAGTAAATCAAGGCTGACACACAAGCTGTGGCCTATCTATACTAACAATGGAGAAAGTAATAAAAACAGTCACCAGGTCTTATGATACCAAATCATCAGAAAAGGTAACTTTTTAAAATTTCTTTTAAAAATACATTCACTGTCTCCTTCTACCTACTTGACCAATAATTTTAATAAATTTGGGTTTCCTAATTTTTGTGTCCATAACAGATTAAAGGGAACAAGCATTTGCTTATAGCAGGCACTTTATATATACTACCTCACCTTCAGAATACTATGATATAAGCAGTATCCCATATGAACAGACAGGGTTAGGAGTTAAATCATAAGCCAAAGTTTACACAGAAAGTAAGAACAGCAAACAAGGCTACTGAAGTCCTCATGACCGGCAAATTCCTTAAAGATCAGGATCAACAATATCCCTAGACCTTAACAAAATGCCTGCTTCACAGGCACCAACTAAGTGTTTTAAATAAATATTTCATGAATGTAACATTTACAACCCAGACCCATTCCATCCTTTACCCACCATTTCCTGAGTACCTCTCAGGTCAGGAATTCAGCCATCGGCCACAATCTAATAATAGAATGAATATGTGACTATCAGAAGTCACTTAGAGCAAATGTGAAACAGTAGTAATAACAAATACTATCAGTAATACCAAGTAATACCTATAATCCTCTAAGGCAAGGGTGTCAAACTCACCTTCACTGGGGGCCACATCGGACTTGTGGTTGCCTTCAAAGGGCCAAAATAATTTTAAGACTGTATAACTGTAACTACTCCTTAACTGTTAAGGAGTTGAAATTACATTCTGCCCTTTGAAGACAACCGCAAGGCTGATGTGGCCCCTGGTGAAAGTGAGTTTGACACCCCTGCTCTAAGGCATCTAATATATCACCAACTCCTATGAATTCTGACTCAGAACAATCTCTTAATTCCCCACTGCCTTTCCCTTTCCATGTTGTTCCTCCAACCCAGGCCCATAACCACTGCCATGATGATGGCTATGGTTCTACACTCTCCACCCTCCACACTGATGCCAGAGTTATCTTCTAAAATACAAACTTGATCGCTTTATTTCCCTTTATAAAAGGGCCATTAACAGATGACTTCAAAATTCTCAAATTTGAGATCTGTGATAACTTTCAAAATCTTGCAAAATGACCTCAATCATCCTATCTAACCCATTCTTCCTAAAAGTACTATCCATTCCACCCTTGCCTGACTACTAGCAATTCCCTACACAAGCCCCAAGTCTCTGCATGTTTGCTTATGCTGTTCTTGGACCTGAAAAGCTATTGCACTCACCCACACTCTTTACTTGTTTAAAGCCTTCTTTTCTTTCTGAAGCCCAGTTTAAACATCTTAGTTAGTAAGATTTTCATCTCACATAACATTTCTCATTCAATAAACACCTAAAACGGAGATTCAAGGCTTTATTCCAATTTAGGCAGCCAACTCCCAAAACTCTACATCCAAACCACACTTTGAACAGCAGTATAATAATTCCATCTTTTCTAGTCTATAACATTAATTCCCTGTCAAAAATCCCAAATGCACAAATCACAAATGACTTTTTAACAAATAAATTAAATAATTAGTACTCTAGAATGGAATCTGTAATGTTTTGATTTACTATAATACAGACCAAACTATATTACTTCCAAATAACAATATGCTATGTAGTTTAAATTCCAGCTATATCACATTCTAATTTACTGTGTGACCTTGAGCATATTTCTTAACCTATCTGAGCATCACTTTACTTATAAAAAGGTATTTATAAATCCCTATGTATAAATTGAGGATAAGATCAGTACTTACCTCAAGTGTGATAAACATTAGATTACGTTAAGCATGTTAAGTATTTAACACAGTACATGTACATAGTAACTGCTAAACAAATGGCAGCTATCATTATTAAATTCATAGAATATGCATAAATATATAGTCACTGACTTTCTTCAGTCAGAAAATTGAAGATTTTTCCTTTATTGATTAAAGTTCTTCAAAATTAAGTTCTTTGTCAATTAATTACTTAAAGAGTAAAGAGCTAATAGAGATGCAAACAGATCAGTAACAGCTGAACTCTAACACATACAGGTATTAAAAATAGTATGTCATTGCCCCGTTATACATGAATATTACCATAAGTAACCACAACCTGTACACAGTAGGTGATCAGCTAAGCCTTTGTCTCACACTACAGACTGAAAACCTTTCGTGAAAAATATGAAACACATAGCACAATATGATTAATGAGTTCCCTACTAAAATTTAAATCAAAAGGAAATTACTATTTTCAGGTACTATATGTAAATACACTTAGAATATATTACACAGATGAGCAATCTATAGCTCAATGAACGTGAACCAATTTATGAATAAATTAAGCCAAGTGATATTTAGCAGATCTCATAATTCCATTTCTAACCCAGAATGCTAAGGTACTCCTCTCCCTAAGTGACAGGGCTATATACCCAGTCAATTCATGGAATAATGCAATCAGAAGGCCATGATTCACTCAGTTCAAAACTTAAAATGCTTACTTTGGATACCCTATAGACTACTAGGGTGGGGGCAGAAATTTTCCCACTATACACTATTTGAACTTTAGTTTTAAAAAAAGGGAGAAACAAAGACATATGGGATGGGGCAAATAAGCATCCAACTGCAAACTCTCAAGAAGCCTAAAAGCTCAGGGAAGATGGGCAATTAACAAAGTGATCATTATCAGTTTTAAGACTAGTCTGGCTCTGGCAAGACTAGTCTTCTAGGCATGAGAGTGTAAACTACTACAGCCTTTTTTGGAAAATGACTCAGCAATACCAATTAAAATTTTAAATGCTTATATTCTTGAATGAGTAATTTCACATTAAGAATCTAACTCATATAAATACTGAAATATTCACACAAATGTACAATGGTAAATGCATAAGCAAGTTCACAGAAGCAAAGTTAATAGAAGTTAAAAACTGGAAATAACTAATGCCCACCCAAACTGAATTATGTTCATCTAATGAATGCAATATTAGACATAATAATCACAATATCACAATCATCAAAAATAATGAGGCATTATCAGCACTGAAATCAAACTATATAAAAATATACAGCAATCACCTTTTTATTTTTTAAGTATACTTTATTGATTATGCTATTATGGTTGTCCCATTCATTTTTCTCCCTTTTATATTCCTCTGCCCTGCATCTTGCAGCCTCCAGCAATCCCCACCCACTTAGATCATATCCATAGATCACACATGTAAGTTCCTTGGCTTCTCTATTTCCTATACTATTCTTAACTTCCCCCTGACTATTTTGTACCTATATTTATGCTTCTTATTTCCTGTACCTTTCCCTCCATTCTCTGCCTGCTCCCTCCCTCCATGTAACCTCCATTTCTGTGATTCTGTTCCTATTCTAGTTGTTTGCTTAGTTTCTTTTTGTTTTTGTTTTTTTAGGTTAAATTGTTGATAGTTGTGAGTTTATTGTCACTTTACTATTTGTATTTTTTACTACCTTCTTTTTCTTAGATAAGTCCCTTTAACATTTCACATAATAAAGGCTTGGTGATGATGAACTCCTTGAACTTGACCTTATCTGAGAAGCACTTTATCTGTCCTTTCATTCTAAATGATAGCTTTGCTGGATAGAGAACTCTTGGATGTAGGACCTTGCGTTTCATGATGTGGAATACTTCTTTCCATCCCCTTCTTGCCTGCGAGGTTTCTTTTGAGAAATCAGCTAAGAGTCTTATGGGCACTCCTTTGTAGGTAACTGTCTCCATTTCTCTTGTTGCTTTTAAGATTCTCTCTTTCTCTTCAATCTTGAGTAATGTAATTATGATGTGCCTTGGTGTGTGCTTCCTTGGGTCCAACTTTTTGGGGACTCTCTGAGCTTCCTGGACTTCCTAGAAGTCTATTTCCTTAATTGCATTGGGGAAGTTCTCCTTCATTTTTTTCCTTCATTATTTTTTCAAGTAAGTTTTCAATTTCTAACTCGTCCTCTTCTCCTTCTGGAACCCCTAAAGTTCAAATGTTGGATGTTTAAAGTTGTCCCAGAGGTTCCTGAGCCTCTACTCATTTTTTAAAAGTCTTGTTTCTTCATTCTGTTCTGGTTGAATATTTATTTCTTCCTTCTGTTCCAAATTGTTTATTTGAGCCCCAGTTTCCTTCCCTTCATTCTTGGTTCCCTATATATTTTTCTTTATATCACTTTTCCTACTCTTCACTTTTTTCTCTATTTTGCAACCATACTCAACCACTTCTGTGAGCATCCTGATTAGCAGTGTTTTGAACTCTGCATCTGATAGGTCAGTTATCTCTTCACTGCTTAGATTTTTGTCAGTTCTGGTTGTCACTGTCATTTTTAATTTGTTGTCCTTTTCTTTGTATAGGAGGGAAAGTGTGTCTACCTATGCCTCCATCTTGGCCAAAAGTTGCAGTCCCTTTTTTTAAAAAGGATGATATATTTTAATACACCATCATAAAATGAAAATATGAAAGAATGTATACAAGCTACTCACAGTACTTATCTACAACAAAAATCTTAAAAAGTTAAAGTTTAAAACTTAAAAATTATAAAACTTTATTCAATAAGTTGATCAAAATATCTATTCCATATTATGGTCATTTAGTGGAAGAGAGTGGAAGGAAGATGAAAAGAAAAAAGAAAACAAACAACAGCAGTAAAAAAACAGCTAAAGGAAAGCAAAGAAATCAGCACGAACAGTCAAGACAAGAAAATATGGCCCAAATGAAAGAACAGAAAAAAGCTCCAAAACCAGAAACAAATGATGAAGAGATAGCGACCTATGAGATACACAGTTCAAAACACGAGTATTCAGGATGCTCTCAGAAATGGTTCAGTATGGTTACAAAACACAGGAAGAAGTAAAGGCTATGCAAAGCGAAATGAAGAGAAATGTACAGGGAACCAAAAGTGAAGGGAAGGAAACTGGGACTCAAATAAACAATTTGGAACAGAAGGAAGAAATAAATATTCAACCAGAACAGAATGAAGAAACAAGACTTTTAAAAAATGAGTAGACGCTCTGGCTGGTGTAGCTCAGTGGATTGAGTGCGGGCCTGCAAACCACACGATCATGGTTTGATTCCCAGTCAAAGCACATGCCTGGAGTGCAGGCCAGTTCCCAGCAGGGGACTCACAAGAGGCAACCATACACTGATATTTCTCTCCTTCCTTTCCTCTCTAAAGATAAATAAATAAAAAATTTTAAAAAATGACTAGAGGCTTAGGAACCTCTGGGACAATTTTAAACATCCAACATTTGAACCTTAGGGTTTCCAGAAGGAGAAGAGGAAGAGCAAGAAATTGAAAACTCACTTGAAAAAATAATGAAGGATAACTTCCCCAGTCTGGCAAAGGAAATAGACTCCCAGGAAGTCCAGGAAGCTCAGAGAGTCCCAAAGAAGTTGGACCCAAGGAGGAACACACCAAGGCACATCATAATTACATTACCCAAGATTAAAATTAAAGAGAGAATCCTAGAAGCAGCAAGACATAATGAGAGAGTTACCTGCAAAGGAGTTCCCATCAGACTGTCAGCTGATTTCTCAAAAGAGACCTTACAGGCAAGAAGGGGCTGGAAAGAAGTATTCCAAATCATGAAAGGCAAGGATCTACATCCAGGACTACTCTATCGAGCAAAGCTTTCATTTAGAATGGAAGGGCAGATAAAGTGCTTGTCAGATAAGATCAAGTTCAAGGAGTTCATCATCACCAAGCCCTTATTATATGAAATGTTAAAGGGACTTATCTAAGAAAAAGAAGATCAAAAACATGTACAGTAAAATGACAGCAAACTCACAATTATTAACAACCACACCTAGAACAGAAACAAAAAGAAAGTAAGCAAACAAGTATAACAGGAATAGAACCACAGAAATGGAGATCACATGGAGGGTTATCAACAGGGGAGTGGGAGGAGGATAGAGGGAAAAAAGGTACAGAGAATAAATAGCATTGATGGTAGGTAGAGAATAGACAAGGGAAGGTAAGAATAGTATGGGAAATGTAAAAGCTAAAGAACTACAGGGGGGAATGTGGGTGGGAGAGGGTGTGCAGGGTGGAGGGGAGTGAAGGGGGAAAATAGGACAACTGTAATAGCATAATCAATAAAATATATTTAAAACAGACATACATAATACTCATGGACAGGTAAATAGATAAACTAATTGTGATACAATGGACTTCTACTCAGTAATAAAGTGGAATGTATTAACATAAATGAGTCTAAAAATAATTATCCAGAACAAAAGAAGCCAGTAAAAAGGGTACATATTGTATGATTCCACCTATATAAAACTCTAGAGAATACAAACTAATCAAATGTGACCAAAAGCAGATCAGTAATTGCCTGGGATGGAGATGTACAGGAGAGGTCATAAAATGAATAGGAGAAAACTTTCTGGGATGATTGATATGTTCATTATTTTGATTACAGTGATGATTTCACAGATGTATACCTATTTAAAACTTATCAAAATGTACAACTTTATTTTTTAAATTGATTTGAGAGAGAGAAAAATCACATTGCTTCATACTCTAACAAGAATGATCCAGTAATGAGGAGGGGCACTTGGCCCAACCCTGTGGAATTAGAAAAGGCTTCCTGAAAGGAGTTGTCCCATGCTGAGTCATGAAGGGTAAGAGTGAGTAAGGATGAGTGGGGAAGAGACTGAGACAGCATGAACAAACAGAGGTAAGAAGGGAGTGGAGAATGTGAAGTAAGAAATTAAGAATTACAGGAGGTAAAGGTAAAGCTGCAGAGGTAAACAGTAGCCAAGCCTTTTAAGGTAAATCAAGCAGTACAACTATTATCATATAGATAAAAGGGGACTTGTCACTACAGGGTTTTTAGGAAGGGAAGTACTAATATTAAAATGACATTTCACTGAGGGAGGGAATGGCTTGAGGAGTACCAGAAGGAAGGGAGACCAGTTACAAGGCTACCAAAAGAAATAATAGTTCTAAATTAGGACAGCATTAAAAGTAGTGAAAGGGGCTTAGTGACAGATATGCATAAGGGGTAGTGAATGATTCATTTCAGTTTGGGGTATATTGCTTTTAGAGTCTCTATAGAAACTCCAAGTGAGTAAATGTAAGCAGGCAGTTAGGTAGAAAACTCAGACCTTAGGTCTTGAGACATTTGAAAGGCATCAGCATTTGTGTGGTTATTAAAATTATTGGAATATATGAGATGATCCAAAAATAACATTCACAGGAAAAACAATGACTGAAATTTAGGAACACTAACATTTAAGGAGAAATTACTGGAAAAAATGCTTGGAGGAATTTCAGCTAGAACAGTCAGAAAGGTGCAAAAAACCCCAAACAAACAAGAAAAGAAATATTGAAAAGGCAAGGAAACAGCCAAATGTTAATTCCTTTACAAGTCAGTGTAAAAAAAAAATCTGTAGTCACCTGAATAAGATAGCAGTGATCAGAGGAGATCAAGAAGAGTCAAATTACATAACAGGCTGGATTTTCCCATTCTGTTGTATTAATTTTTTAAACATCAGGACCATTTCTTCCTGAAGTAGAGAAGGCATTCCGAGTAGAAAAGACTAAAAAGATTAAACACAACTGTACTCTATCTACGTAATAGGAGATTCCCCCCAGGAATGGGGGAGGGGTTGAGCTGCCTATGCATCTGTCACCCTGCCCACACAAGGGATCCTGGGGGAAGAATTAAATAGGAACATGTGGAAATATACCATCTTCTTTTTAATCTCTCCTATGGGGACTGGAGGTCCTGGGCCCTGGGCATTGGGGACTGGAAGAAAGGTGTGGAGGAGTCTCTAGTCTGTCAACGTGTCAGTGCGGGCCCTGTGCCCCTTCCCTGCAAGGGCTTGTCAGCAGAGCTCAGCCTTGTCAGACTAAAATATTAGTTTGGGGATTTAATAGAGGGAAAAAAACTAAATGGGACCAAAGTTTATATATAGCCTTCTTTTGCTTATGGTAAGCTTCATTCAACAACCTGAGGCATATGTTTTAGAGAACAGGGATATTTGGTCCAATGACCTTGGTGATAATAGATTGTAAATAGATTTTTGTTACAGATTTTAATTCTTGTGTTATTCTCAGCTCTTGAATCTATATAGTAGTTGTAATACAAATATTTAAATAGCTATTTTTGATGTTATACTCTGACATTTTCCCCCTTTACCACTGTTACCTAGATATTTTAAAAATTAAATAAAAGACTCCTTTCCTTTCCACTGAACTGTCCAGAGTGTTTGAATGTCAGTGGTGAGTGGTCAGACTCCTACTGGTTAGGTTGGGTAACACTTATAGAATATTATCTATAGTTTCAGTAGAGGAATACTTATGGTTGCTCTTTACAAAGAAAATTATTAGTAATATATTTCTTAATAAACCAAATAGTATTGTCAATCATAATAAAATAAAGAGAAAAATGTTTACTTTTTATCTTTCCTGACTTCTTGATTGTTACACATTACCGCACCTATGATGTCACAAAACTAATAATATAAAATCTTACTGCTATATATAACAAGGAAAAGTATTTAAGCATGGATGGTGTAGATGCCTCTAATGCTAGTAATTAGGGGAAAGTATTAAAGATACAATAAAAATTTATCAGAAATTGAACAAAATTTTTGACGTTAGAAGAAAAAAAGGTAACTTGAAAGAAAAAAGGAAAAACAAATAGAGCAAGGGTCAATTTCCATTTCTTGATTTTAGCGATACTTTATCTACTTTATACTTTTTGGCAGACCATCTTAAAAAAAAATCACTCAATTTTGGATGGCTGTAGTGTACTGTACTAACTGGGAGTAATTCCTAAAGTATTTGGTCCCACCCATATAGAAGAACTCTACAAAGAACTTTAAAAATGATCAACAGGAAGCATATTTTCAGATGAGTTCCTAAATCAAAATCAGTGAAACACAGAAAAGAAATGAGAGGATTATTTATTTGAAATGGGAAAGGTAACAGCATTTTCTTGGAGTGGGGTGGGAGGACCTCCCAAGGTGTGTGTCACTAGCCAAAGCTGGAAAAGCAAGATTAACAGCAGAGCAAACAGTTCTCTAGGCCAGAAAGAAAAAAAACTTGTGTTGGGTTAGTGCCTCAAGAGTTTGGGTGAGTCAGACAGAGTGGAGAAGAAAGCACTACCGCACTCGATTTCAACACATGGGAAAACTGTGCAGCTATTTTCTTATCTTTTGGTGTATTCCCTCTCTATTAAAACATTTTAATTGCATTCAAGGAAGCTAAAATGAGAGCTACCTCAGAATCTGACTTACTCCAAGGAGCTGGACAAGTTTGCCACATTGCTTTGCACATGGACTAGACTAACATACAAAACTAACATCATTATCACAACCTTCTAGCATTAGTTTTTGTTAATTTAATATAACAATTTGTAAAATATTTATTTCTATGGTAACTAGCAGGGATGAATGTTTATTTACTACATATAGTCATCTTGAACAAACTGATGTTTCTTTGGCTCTTTGTTTATCTATAATAATCTCGATCGATAGCCTTTTACTTTGGAAAGGGCATTTTATGCGATATATATATATATATATTCTTTTTTCTGTCATAATGAATGTAATTGATGCCCATTTCCATTTTCCTCATTTTTCTTGGCATAAAAGTTTTCAATGTTTATTTACATGCTCATTGATTTTATTTGCCTTCAGTTGGCTTTAGGCTGTAGTAGTTACTCATCTACCAATAAATCCTCAAGTGGTTTCCATTATTACACAGTCATACTGCATGCCTTAGAACTTTTCATTTGACTGCTCTAATCACTCCTCTTTAAATCTTTTATAACATTTAATTGTGTTCCTTATATGGCTATTGTCCATTTTTTAAAAGAAATATTTTTTGTGGCTAAGTAGTGATATGACATTTAATGAGTTCCTAGCAATTCTACTCCTAGGTATCTACCCAAGAGATATGAAAGACACAAGAACTGCACATAAATGTTGCTACCAGCATTGTTTATAATAACCAAAAGTTGGAAGCAATCTAAATGTCTATCAACCACTGAATAAAATATATTAGCAATAAAAATGATCAATACATACTACAGCATAAATAAACCTCAAAAACATAATGCTAAGTAAAAGAAACCAGTCACAAATGATTGTATATAGTATGATTTTGTGTGATATTTCTAGAATATGTAAATCTACATATTCTATGTAGAACAGAATTGTAGAATAGGTTGCCTAAGGCTAGGCATGGGATCAAGGACTGAATGCAAATGATGCACAAGGGAACTTTTTAGGTTGATGGGAATATTTTTACAGCTGGATTGCAAAACCATAGACTTACTAAAAAATCATTAACTTCAAGTAAACTCAACTTACACTTATAATAGAGGAGTTTTATAGAATGTTAATTATATCTCAATAAAGCTGTCTTTTAAAAGCCAATGAACAGTGGAAGGAGAAAAAGAATATATGAATATATACACACATATTAAGTAATCTTGTAATATAAAAACTTAAGGGATTCAATTTGTTAAGGGTGAAAGTGGCAGAAAGTATTTTAAATAGTAAATATTCAGTACTTCTAAGAGTGGCATAAGAGAAACATATTCACAAGCTGTACCAGCTTGTGAATATGGAAGTATAAATTGGCACAACCTGTCTGGAAAGCAATTTGTCAAGGTTTACCAAGAGGGCTTTAAACACACGCCCTTTGACTCATTTCTGAGAATCCAGCTTAAAGAAGCAATAAAGAACATGAATAAAAATATAGGTATAAAGACATTCAGCAAAGCAAAACTTCTTACCTTTTCTAACAGTTTTTTTTTAATGGAAACCAGCCCTGGCTGGTGTAGCTCATTGGATTGAGCATGGGCTGTGAACCAAGGGGTCGCCAGTCTGATTCCCAATCCGGGCACATGGCTTGGTTGCAGGCCAGGTCCCCAGTGTGGGCCATGTGGGAGGCAGCCACACATTGATGTTTCTCTCCCTCTCTTTCTCCCTCCCTTCCCTTCTAAATAAATAAATAAAATCTTAAAAAAAATGGAAACCATAGGAAGAATAGTTAAGAAAATCACAGCCCATCCATGAGTATTATAGAACTTTAAAAAATGTTTGTGGACCTACAACCCAGATCAGAGCATGATGTCATAGCCACTGCCACCACAGCCTACACTCAGGAGGAAGATGCTCTAAGAGAAAGATAGCCACTGCCACCACAGCCTACACTCAGGAGGAAGATGCTCTAAGAGAAAGATTCCGTTTCCTGTATGTCATGACTAACAGAGTGCTGGTATTGTATCCTGTAACTGGAAATGATGCTACATTTGAAATTAAGAAATATGACCTTAATGGGTTGGAAGACAGTCCTCCTATCACAAAACTGCTGAAAAGGGACGAGGGACTCAATACAGAATGATACAGACTGTTCACCACTGGAGGTAAACAGAAAATTATTCATGGTTTCTGCCACTGTGTAATGTCCAGAAGCTTGTGGAGAGCCTTGTGATTGGTATAAATATCATGGATCATCTCATCACAGCCTGGTGGGCTCATGGCTTTAGATTTACTTATAGACCTCTTCCAGAAATTTCCATATTTTACAGGAGAAAGAAAAGGTTGCACTGAAGGAAATCAGATCAATGCACATGTACATCTACAATTTCCAGTAGGGTAATGGCATTGTCAGAGCCTAAGTCCCCCAGGGTGCTGGTACTAGGCTGGCTTGTAGGTACAATGAAAATGATGAGGTCTGCTTGACTATATATATATTTTTAAGATTTTATTTATTTATCTTTAGAGGGGAAGGGGGAAGGAGAGAAACATCAATGTATGGTTGCCTTTTGTCCCCTGCTGGGAACTGGCCTGCAGGGAACCAGCCTGCAACTCAGGCATGTGCCCTGACTGGGAATTGAACTGCGACCGTGTGGTTCGCAGGCCCGCGCTCAATCCACTGAGCTACACCAGCCAGGGCCTGCTTGACTATATTTTAAGCTTACAGTATGGCAGCTTCATGGAAATCACCATTTATTTTCATCTGTGAAAATAACCACAGTGGAATGGGAGACTCTGTTGAGAGATATCAGTAGTCAGCACTGATTACTACAGGAGAGGCAATTTTATTCCTGGGCCAAGGGCAGATAGAAGGGATGCTATGTGTTCAGGAGGCAACAAAGATTTTTAGCTGCTATTATAAACCTGTAAGGAGACCATGCTGATGGAGGTACAGACTTACCATTACCAAGAACACAGCATGAGTGATCCTAGAGTCAGTTATCATTCACAAGAAGAAATTCATGTAAGAAGAGTAACCTAATTATGTTTCTCATAGAATAGTACACAGCACTGTGGGTGTAGACAAATTAAAGCAAACTGATATTGACATGTGGAAAGAAATTAAGAATAAGGTCCAGTTTGCTACACAGTTGATTCCAAACCATCTCTAAAAAAATTAAGCTATCTCATCTGTGGAAGCAATCCACCTTTTGAAGTTTATGGTACAAATCAGTAAATCAAGTTTAAGTAGATCATTTAATGGAAGACTGTAAATCTATTACTATGCCTTCAACAGGACTTCATGGTCACCTTTAAGAAACTTTGTGGTCTCAACTTTAAGTGGAATTTTTAAACTAAATCAAACCAAAAAACACCAAAAAAAACTATTCAAAATGTTTAAATGGAAAAGCTCATAATTCAGAAAGAAAAATACTATATAATTAACATGACCCAAGTAGCAGAAGATACAAAAAAATACACTTGGGGTATTGGGAGACACCAAGTTAAATCTCTGGGAAAATGGAGTAAGTTATTTGACATATAGGACATGTAGGATAGGAACTCTCTCATATATATACTTACACAAACAACTCATCCTAAAATAAAATCTAATCTTTAAGGCAAGCAGAGCTCTACCCTCTTATCAGGGAGTCACAAAGCTTTCTCAGGGTGATTTTGCCCATCAAGCCAGAAGACATATCACCTTTCTCCTGTTATGGGGGTTAACTAGCAATGTTTTATAAACAAAAGTTATTATGATTATAGGAAAATATCCACTAATACCAGTTATAAGTAACAAATTGTATCCCTCAATGGTGGCCATCAAACTCCTCCATTCTGTTTCTTGGCAACGTTACTCTATGAATTTACTCTCTAACACAGAAAGGATGACCCCTGTAGTGGGTGTCTACCAGCTACACTATACAGAAAAGAGGAGAGCTTCTGAAAATCTAAGAGTAAATGTTTGAAAATACAACTTTCATTCTTACCCCTCAGAGGAAAAAATACCATCTTCATTATGACTGCTATAATAAATTGAGACACCACAAAGTGACTTACTCACAAACAAAAATTTCCAAAACAATGGAATAGCTGAGTCTCTTATTCACTGAAGATATAATTATCTCATACAGTCAGTGAAGGAAAAATGACATATTGTGAAAGTCATCTATTTCTATAGTCTTTGCTCCTTGGGGTTCCAAAATGAACTCAACATGGTTGCTGACTCTGAAAGTGACTTTCACATACTCAGATTTCTCTCTTAAAGCATTTGATCTTGCTCTACCAACTTCTACTTGAGTTCCCCTTATAATGTTCACTTTTCCTACAGTGGGCTAGTCAACTGATGCACAACATTCCCTTGGGCTTTATGCCATTTCCTAAGTTTAAAACCGAAACATCAGTTGAAGAAAAATAGGTACAACCTAACAGACTATGCAATTTTATTACATACAGATAGATTAAGCTGCCCTTATTAGCTTCAGAACAAAAAGAATCAGGAAAATCAAGTATGAGATTTTCACTGCTGAAAAGGTCTACAAAATACCCTCATCAATGAGATAACTTAGGGCCCCAAAGAAGCTGCTGGTATAAGAACACAAGAGAAATAAGAAAACCTTGGGGAAGGGGTTAGGGACTCCAAATATTCTATTTCACAAATCAATGCTTCCATAATCTCAAAAATATCAATAGAAAATTAGATATTTCAAATGATAGACAAATTTAAGAATCACTCACTTGACTAAAAATATTACTGGCAATAAATAACTGCTTCAGTCCCTATTGTGTGCCAGACTCTGTATTATTAAGTCTTTTACATATATGAACTTGTTTAATTCTCACAACTTCTCTGTGAGGTATTATTATTATTATTCCCGCTTTACAAAAACAAGAAAACAAGAGATAAAGAGAAGTTAAATTACCTGTCAGAAGTCACTAAGCGAAGAACCAGGATATGAACCCATGTGGTGATCTCCTCAGCTGTAGTCCCTAACTCCCCACTTCCGACCTCCCAGTGCTTAACCACACAACTACACTGCCTTTTCAATTTTGGTCCAACTCTTCATTTTGCAGATGAGGAAAATGTGTCTCCTGAGGAAGACATAGAACTCATTCAAGGTTCAAAACTATTCAATAGCAGTGCTAGTACTAGGACTCATGTTTCTTATTCACATTACACTTTCCTATTTCACATTAACCTCCATCTCCACCCTGCCCATTTAGTCTGTTTCAAAAATAACCTGTTTTTCCCTGGCCAGATAGCTCAGTTGGTTAGAGCATCATCCTGACATGTGGGGGTTGTGGGTTCAATCCCCAGTCAGGGCATATACAAGAATCAACCAAGGACCTGTAAAAGGGTAGAACAACAAACTGATGCTTTTCTCTATTTCTGAAATCAAGAAATAAAACTTAAAAATAATTTGGTTTTTTTGAGTATAAAATACTTATCACTGAAGTTAAAAGAGTACAATAAAGTACAGAAGAATTTAAAATCACTCCTCCCAGCTTCCAAGGATAACCACTCTGAACAGTTTAACATATTTCTTTATATTCATTATAAGACTGGCACTCTACTGTCCAGTAGTTTTAAAAAAGTTAAGAAACATACTTTATATATAGTTGTATGTTTATTTGATTTTTTTCACTTATGCCATTATTCTCCCACAGCATTAATTACTTTTTGAAAATGTGACTAAAAGGCAAATGATATTTCATAAATTTCATTATTTAACAATAAGCCTTCTGATTATATTGTATATGTTGTATATGGTAGATTTCTTGGAATTAACCTCTATGATAAAACTGCCATAACCTTTAGGTAATATCTCTGATAATGTTTGTAGATTAAGTACCTAAAAACAGCATTATTGAGTTAAAGGGTATAACAGTATCTAACACTTGTGTGGTGCTTACTATTGCCAAACTGTTCTGCTTCACAGATATTAGCTTGTTTAATCCTTGCACCAACCCTATGACGGAGAAAATGAATGCCCAAAGAGAACAAGTGACTTGCCCAAGATTATACAACCAGAAAGTAAGTAACACAGCCAGGATTCACACCCAGGTAATCATCATGCTGGACTATTTTAATTCCACACTTTTCCAACCACATCATGCCCATTCTACTAGAAGTTTACTACAAATACACAAAAATCATCTGAGGAACCTGTATTTTAGTAAGCAACCCGAGAGATTCTAAAGTTTGAAAACTACGACCCTGATCTAAAAATGTAAAAAGAGAACATTTAATAAATCCTTCCCGTAAACACCTTGATAATTATATTGATGCTTTAAATAAGGATGGGAAAGCCAAGGAAGAGAGTACTCAAAATGGGTGAAGTGAATCTTCATGACCTTGGATTAGGCAACAGCTTTTCAGATATGACACCAAAAGCACAAGTGACAATATGAACTTAAAAATTTAAGATCATTTAAAAAAATTATTTAAAAAATTATTTTAAAAAAAAGATAAATTGAGCTTCATCAAAATTAAACTTTTGTGCCCTAGCTGGTGTGGCTCAGTGGATTAAGTGCCGGCCTGCAAACCAAATGGTTGCCAACTCAATTCCCAGTCAGGGCACATGCCTGGGTTGCAGGCCAGGTTCCCAATAGGGAGTGTGCAAGAAACACCACACATTGATGTTACTCTCCCTTTCTCCCTCTTTTCCCCCTCTCTCTAAAAATAAATAAATAAAATATTTTTTTAAAAAATTAAACTTTTGTGTTATTAAAGATACCATCAGGACATATTTTATTTCACTTACACTAGGCACCTCGAATAGGTAAACATAGAGCTAACAAGTAAAATTAGCAGTAATTGGGCTGGGAAAGAAGAAAAAAGGAAGTTTAATGGGCAAGAGTGCCTGTTTGGGACGATGGAAATAATGGATATGGATGAAAGTGATGGTTGGACAACATTGTGAACATATTTAAATACACTAATGTCACTGAAATGTACACTTAAAATGGTCAAAAAGCACAGGTCTGCGAACGAGAGGTTCATGGTTCAATTCCCAGTCAGGGCACATGCCTGGGTGGCAAGCCAGTTCCTTGCAGGCCAGTTCCCAGCAGGGGATGCACAAAAGGCAACCATACATTGATGTTTCTCTCCCTCTCTCCTTCCCCTCTAAAGATAAATAAATAAATAAATAAATAAATAAATAAATAAATAAATAAATAAATTTAAAAAATGGTCAAAAAGGTAAATTTTGTTACATATATTTAACCTTAATAATAATAATAATTATTATTATTATTATTTACCATTAAGACAATGCACAAAATGGAAAAAAAGGTGCAAATCATTCATCTGATAAGGGAATTGTATCCAGAATATACAACTCAATGGTAAAAAAAATAAATAACTTAAGTTTTAAATGGGGAAAAGACGTGAATAGACATTTCTGAAAAAATATATACAATAGCCAATAAGTACATAAAAAGATGCTCAACATTATTAGTTATTAGGGAAATACAAATCAAAACCACAATGCCATATCACTTTATATTCACTGGATGGCTACAATAAAAAAGACAAAGGTACTGAGCAGGAAGTGGAGAAACTGAACCTTTATAAACTGCTGATGGGCATATGAGGGGGGACTCAACACAAAACCAGAATTATCTTCTGGAGGGCAGATCCCTTAAAGTACATGCTTCCCCCACTAGATGAATATTTTACAAACGCACTGTATCAGTATACCAGGTAGTGTTATTGTGAGAGGCTGTGTTTGGCTTCAGTAAATTTTTTTGAAGGCTCAAAGCGTTTGCTCATTTCATGATGGGTGATTTATGAGTGCACCTGCTCACACTGTGCTGTGTTCAGCAGTTTTTGACCAAAAAAATGGCATGACCCCTGTGCCCTGCCCTCCCCATTCTCCCGATCTTACCCCAAGTGACTTTTTTTGTTTCCCTGAATGAAAAACGTCCTCAAAGGGAAACATTTTGCCAGGGCTGAGGGAGGTGAAACAAAAACAGCAAAAATACGAAAAAGGCATGAAAATAGATGAGTTCAAAAACTGTTTGTAGCAGTGGGAAAAAAATGTCTCCATAGGTGTATTGCATCAAACAGAGAGTATTTTGAAGGTGACCAAACTTTAAACGTAAAAATAAATATACATGTTTTATAAATAAGTTCCTGGATTTTGGGGGCTACCCCTTGTATATAACCATCTAACCTCTTTGAAAAAGGATTTGGCAGTTCCTCAAAACGTTAATTTAAATATGGAGTTACGATTAGGACCCAGCGATTCTAGTCCTAGGTATGATACCAAGAGAACAGAACACATATGTCCACATAAAAACCTGTAAATGTGTGTTTTCAGCAACATTATTCATAATAGCCAAAGAGTAGAAAAACCCCAAATGTCTATTCACTGATGAATGGATAAATGAAATGGGTTATATCCCTACCATGGAATATGATTCGACAATAAGAGGTATGAAGTACCACCCTGGCCGGCGTAGCTCAGTGGATTGAGCGCGGGCCTGCGAACCAAAGGATCGCCGTTCAATTCCCAGTCAGGGCATATGCCTGGGTTGCAGGCCAGTTCCCACCAGGGGTTGCACGAGAGGCAACCATACATTGATATTTCTCTCCCTCTCTCCTTCCCTTCCCTTCTAAAGATAAATAAAATCTTAAAAAAAAAAAAGGTATGAAGTACCAATGAATGCTACAACACATATAGCCCTGAAACACTATGCTAAATGAAAGAAGCCAGACACAAAAGGTATGATCACACCTACCATATACATGAAATATCCAGATAGATAAATCTATAGAGACAGAGGCAGACTGATTAGAAGTTGCCAGGGGTTGGAAAGGAGGAAATGGGGAGTGATTGCTAATGACTACAGAGTTTCTTCCTGGGGCAATGAAAATGTTCTTAAATTGAACAGTGGTAATAGATGCACAATTCTGTGAATGTGTTAAAAGCCACTGAAGATTTCCAGCCAAGATGGAGGCAGAGGTAGATACACTTTGCCTCCTCCCACAACCAAAAGAAGGACAACAAATTTAAAAACAAAAACCAGAAATGCCAGAAAATCGAACTGTATGGAAATCCAACAAGCAAGGAGTTAAAGAAACATTCATTCTGACTGGTGTGCCAAGACAAAGAAATATGGCCCAAATAAAAGAACAGATCAAAGCTCCAAAAATAAAACAAAGTGATGAAGAGATAACCAGCCTATCAGACGCACAGTTCGAAACACTGGTAATCAGAATGCTCACAGAAATGGTTGAGTATGGTTGCAAAACACAGGAAGAAGTGAAGGCTATGCGAAGTGAAATGAAGAGAAATGTATGGGGAACCAAGAGTGAAGGGAAGGAAACTGAGATTCAAATAAACAATCTGGAGCAGAAGGAAGAAATAAACATTCAACCAGAACAGAATGAAAAAACAAGAATTCAAAAATATGAAGAGGCTTAGGAACCTCCAGGGTAACTTTAAACTTTCCAACTTCCGAATCATAGGGGTGCCAGAAGGAGAAGAGCAAGAAATTGAAAACTTATTTGAAAAAATAATGAAGGAAAAATTCCCCAATCTGGCAAAGGAAATAGACTTCCAGGAAGCCCAGGAAGCTCAGAGAGTCCCAAGGAAGTTGGACCCAAGGAAGCACACACCAAGGCACGTCATAATTACATCACCCACGATGAAAGATAAGGAGAGAATCTGAAAAGCAGCAACAGAAAAGGAGACAGTTACCTACAAAGGAGTTCCCATAAGACTATCAACTGATTTCTCAAAGGAGACCTTGCAGGCAAGAAAGGCCTGGAAAAAAGTATTCCACACCATGAAACGCAAGGTTCTACAGCCAATATTACTCTATCCAGCAAAGCTATCATTTAGAATGGAAGAGCAGATAAAGTGTTTCCCAGATAAGCTCAAGTTCAAGGAGTTCATCATCACCAAGCCCTTATTATATGAAATGCTAAAGAGATTTATCTAAGAAAAAGAAGACCAAAACTATAAACAGTATTCTGTGGCTGGTGTGGCTCAGTAGACTGTCGGCTTGCAAACCAAAGAATCTCTGGTTCAAGTCCCAGTCCGGGCACATGCCTGGGTTGCAGGTCAGGTCTCCAGATGGGGGTGTGCAAGAGGTAACTGTACCTTGGTGTTTCTCTCCCCCTCTTTCTCCCTCCTTTTCCCACTCTCTAAAAAATAAGTAAGATATTTTTAAAAACTATAAACAGTTAAATGACAACAAACTCACAACTATTAACAACTGAACCTAAAAAATAAAACAAAACTAAACTAAACACACAACTATATCAGGAGCAGAGTCACAGAAATGGAGCTCACAACGACGGTTAACATGGGGAGGGGTGGTGGGAGAACGGGGGAAAAGGTACAGGAAATAAGAAGTGTAAATGGTAGGTACCACATAGACAGGAGGAGGTATGGGAAATGGAGAAGGCAAAGAAACCTCATATGTATAACACATGGACACGAACTAAGGTAAGAGAATGCTGGTGAAAGGGGGAGAGAATACAGGAGAGAGGGGAATAAAGGGGGGAAAAAAGGGACCACTATAATAGCATAATCATAAAATATATTTTAAAAAAGAAAAAGAAAAAAGAAAAGCCCCTGAAGTATACACTTAAAAATAAACTAAAAGTATGATTAAGAAATTCATGATAAGGGCATAAATTCTGATATAAAGGCTGAGAAATGTCTTTATGGAAACCAGAGACAATAGAAACAAAGATGGTGATGTCAATACTGTCGAAAAAAATAAGAACTAGGAAAGTACAGTGTCATGCAAATAAAAGTTTTAAAAGTTCTACTAAAATTCATACTGAAGAAGATGGAAAAGTCAGCTTCCAAACCAGAAGAGAACAAAAAGAGTAACTATCACAACAAAAATCATTCAATGACTCATCTAAGAGGTTACTTAATGACTTTGAAATTTAACCAGAATACATTGGAGACATGATAGTATTGCTTTTGCAAAGCAAATTTGATGAGCTGCACCATGTTGAGTTCCCTGTCAATAAAGGAGAAGCACTGCCTAAATATGTCCTAAATATGCTGAGGTGATGATAAAAGATGGCTGATGGCACACTGCAGGCTGGACTGTCAACTCCAGGGAGGCAGGGACTTTATTTTATTTAGTTGGAACAGTAGGAAATGCTCAATAATGCACATAGGAAATGCTCAATAACAATGGCTAAACGAATCTTTGAAATCTATAGAATGCTGTGCGTATGTTTTAGGAATTTATATATAGATTAGGGAATTCTACACATCTAGAAATGGGATGTTAATGGGTGGAAAACCAGAGATATTAGAAATCTAAAACTAGAGTTTCAGGGAAGAAAAGAATTTCCCTCTCATACTACACCGACTAGAGGCAGATAGCCTACATAACTTGCTTGTGTTCTAAAATGTTTAAATGTATTAATAAATTTCCTTCATTTTTATGTTGTCAGTATAAAAATGAATTTCCTTCATTTTATACTGTCAGTTTAAAAACGGGCCCATAAACCTCTAAAGACTTAAACATTTAAGTAGTAAAAATAACTATATACACTTAGAATTCTTCCTGGTCAAATTAAAGGGACACAAAGTATAAAAGATAAAAATTCCCTAAAGTATATGACTTAAGCAAAATATAACAGACAAAATAAATACCTATGAGATCTAAGAAAATATAAAACCTGCTAAAATCTATTCAATCCTAACTTGAGCATAGAAGTAAGACAAAGTCCCATCTCATAGGAATTCAATTAGGATATCAGACAAGAAAACACTACAATACAGGACAATTTCTAACAATGACTGATTAAGCAAATTTACATATAAGTTTACATGGAGAATAAAAAACAGATTTTATTTTAAAACATTTAGTACATATATAAAAAGTTTCTAGTCAGGGCACATGCCAGGGTTGCAGGCAGGTTCCCTGCAGGCCAGTTCCCAGCAGGGGACGCACGAAAGGCAACCATACATTAATGTTTCTCTCCCTCTCTCCTTCCCTTCCCCTCTAAAGGTAAATAAATAAATTTAAAAAAAAAGTTTCTATACCTGTTATGTAAGTGGTAAAATCGATACCGACCTACGGTATTTTACATTAAAATATCACTAACCAGGTTGCATTTAAAATGGGATGGGAGTAAAAGACAGAAAACTGTACTTGAACAACAATTAAATAAATAAACTTTTAAAAATAAATATTTAATCAACAAAATTTTGTTCTTTAAAGCACAGTATTCTATTGTTAGAATAATGACAAATGACTAGTTAGTTCATTTTAATTCACTTTTCTTTTTAAATGAGAAGTCTGCAGATAATGGACATACAATTAAAGCTATAGTTCAAGTTCAAATCTTCACACACGCTAAAATGACAGCCCACTAAAATGTCCTGTTATACTTCTCACATTTGAAAACTGTTTTAGATTCCCCTGCATTAAAGACTTTATTTGTATCTAAATATCAAGTAAAATTTAAGATGAAATTTTTTGCTTTCCATTAATAAACGTCTTCATATAGATCAAAGTTCAGTAAAGGACATAAATTGGTTCAAGCAAAAGAGATCTCTATTACTCACTAAAATTACAATTTCTGGGTACTTAATCTGAGCAAATTTAAATGCTATGCCAAAAACAAGCAATTTTCAGAGTTTTCTCTTGATATAGGAGTTCATTTGATAGTTTTTTGAAAACTGTATTAAAAGCATTGAAATGAACTTAGAAAATTAATCATACCTTAACTTTTCTTATGTTCTCAAACTGTTTTTCAAGACCCTGAGGAATTTACACTGTTTCAAGCATGTTTATCTTAGCAGAGCCGGAATTACAACAAGGAAGTGACAATGCAGATTCTGGGTTTTGACATACATGCTTTACAATAGAAAACATTGTGTAAGAAAAGAATTCTAAGGTTCAGAACTGCAACACATGCTAAATAAAATGGTACTCTTTTAAAAGTAAGAGTGCTGCTACATACTGGTGGGCCAAACTCATAAAAAGCTGTTCCTCCAAAATCTCCTTCTTCTCCAACACCCCGGCTCAAATAAAGTTTTTCCATCCCAGAACTCATAAAATGTATTTAAAAAATAAGTATCAGTAGATCTTTTTTATCTTTACATTTATGGATATAACTCTCTGAAACTGAAAATATTTCATTTGACCTCTTTGTTTCAAAATTATGTTTTTCTATTAAATTTATAGTAAATTTTAAATTACTTCTCCAATATATAAAATTAACTAATTTCTAACTACCTGTTAGAAATTTCCTTAATTTCTTTTTTCAATATAGTTTATTGATTATGCTATTACAGTTGTCCCATTTTCCCCTTCACTCCCCTCCACCCTGAAAACCCGCCCCCCTCCACATTCCCCCTGCTTTAGTTCATGTCCATGTGTCACACTTACAAGTTCTTTAGCTTCTACATTTCCCATACTATTCTTACCCTCCCCCTGTCTATTTTCTACCTACCATCTATGCTATTTATTCTCTGTACCTTTTCCCTCTCTCTCCTCCTCCCACTCCCCTGTTAATAACTCTCCATGTGATCTCCATTTCTGTGGTTCTATTCCTGTTATACTTGTTTGCTTAGTTTCTTTTTGTTTCTGTTTTAGGTGTGGTTGTTAATAATTGTGAGTTTGCTGTCATTTTACTGTACATGTTTTTGATCTTCTTTTCCTTAGATAAGTCCCTTTAACATTTCATATAATAAGGACTTGGTGATGATGAACTCCTTGAACTTGATCTTATCTGACAAGCACTTTATCTACCCTTCCATTCTAAACGAAAGCTTTGCTCAATAGAGTAGTCCTGGATGTAGACCCTTGCCTTTCATGATTTGGAATACTTCTTTCCAGCCCCTTCTTGCCTGTAAGGTCTCTTTTGAGAAATCAGCTGACAGTCTGATGGGAACTCCTTTGCAGGTAACTCTCTCATTATGTCTTGCTGCTTCTAGGATTCTCTCTTTAATTTTAATCTTGGGTAATGTAATTATGATGTGCTTTGGTGTGTTCCTCCTTGGGTCCACCTTCTTTGGGATTCTCTGAGCTTCCTGGACTTCCTGGAAGTCTATTTCCTTTGCCAGATTGGGGAAGTTCTCCTTTATTATTCATTCAAATAAGTTTTCCACTTGTTGCTCTTCCTCTTTTCCTTCTGGTACCCCTATAATTAGGGTGTTGGAACATTTAGAGATGTCCTGGAGGTTCCTAAGTCTCTCCTCATTTTTTTGAATTCTTGTTTCTTCCTTCTTTTCTGTTTGGTTGTTTCTTTCTTCCTTCTGGTCCACTCTGTTGATTTGAGTCCCAGTTTCCTTCCCATCACTACTGGTTCCCTGTACATTTTCCTTTATTTCACTTAGCATAGCCTTCATTTTTTCATCTAATTTGCGACCAAATTTAACCAGTTCTGTGAGCATCCTAATCACCAGTGCTTTGAACTGTGCATCTGATAGGTTGGCTATCTCTTCATCACTTAGTTGTATTATTTCTGGAGCTTTGATCTGTTCTGTTGTTTGGGCCTTTTTTTTTTTTTTTTGTCCTGATGTACCTGTTACATAGTGAGGGGCAGAACCTTAGGTGTTCACCAGGGCAGGGCAACCCAAGTGGCTGGGTTGTGACTCTGTATATGAGGGCAGGATCCAAGAGGGATCCTGCTCCGCCCTCTGCTAGATTTCAGTCACTTCCACCACTTCCCCAAAGCAAACTGGGCCCTTCTGGTACTGATTCCTGGGTGGGTGGGCTTGTGTACATTCTAGGACCCTGTGGAGTCCTAGAACTCTCCTGTGAAACTGGGAGTTTCTCCCAGCGCCTCAACCCACACAGGTGTTTTCAATCGGTGTTTTGAGGCTTTATTTCTCCACGCTGGGACCTTGGGTTGCACAGTCTGTCTCATTCCCCAGTTTCGCCTGTTTAATCTGCTCTCAAATGTGGGACTGCCCAGTCCACCAGCCGCCTTGTGCACTGCGCCCCTCCACAATCCACAGCCTCACTGGGTGCACCCGCTGCTGCCTTGGGCTCCCAGGGTCCACCAGCCACCATTTTCCCATGAGTCTTCTCTGCCTGGCGCCCGACTCAGCCCCTCCTACTGGTCTGGATGAATGTTTCTTCTTTAACTCCTTGGTTGTCGGACTTCCATATGGTTCAATTTTCTGTCAAGTTCTGATTATTATTTTGTTTCTAAATTGTTGTCCTTATTTTGGTTGTACGAGGCACAGTGTCTACCTATGCTTCCATCTTGGCCGGAAGTCCCTTAATTTCTAACTACCTTAATTTCTAACTGTTTATAAAACAGTTCCATATACGTGACCTCATTTTCTATAGTATAAATTCAGAGGAATTATTAGTCTTACATATCTGAATGGAAATTGTTTGATATGCTCATTTTTACTTAATGTTAAAAGTACATTTTAATAGTCACATATCCAGCACCTAGAAAAAAAAGAATGCAAAACTAAAAACTATTATGAAGTTATATATACAGAAAATAATTGACCAAAGTAACATACAATTAAGTAGGAGAATGTGATAATTCACACACTGGATCTCTCACTGCAAAAATATTCAAATTTTACCATGGTGTTTAACTAAAAGAAAAGAACAAAAAACCCCAAAACTTGGTTTATGAGTCCCCATAGCCATTTTTTAATAGTTAGGTATTTATCAGGGTGGATACTAAAATATTACCTTTTTTAATAGTAAAGAATTTATGCTAAAAATTTAATTTTGGCAAATGTAAAATAACTATGAGTAATCCCCACTAGCAGTTGTGAGAGAGTCTCTCATTCCTATTCTTTGGACAGATGTACACACATATACACATACACTTGGCACAGAAGTACTTTAGTTTCATTTTTTTACTTTAATTTTTCATTTTTCAATTATAGTTAATATACAATATTATATTAGTTTTGAGATATACAACAGTGATTAGACTTTATATAACTTACTAGAAAATCACCCCAATAAATCTAGTACCCCTCTGACACCACACATAGTTATTACAATATTATGCTCTATTCCCTATACTATACTTTACATCAGGACTCGCTGTGCTTCCTGAATTTGCATGTCTACTTCCTTCACCAAATTAGGGAAGTTTTCTTTCATTATTTTTTCAAATAGGTTTCCAATTTCTTGTTCTTTCTCTTCTCCTCTGGCACCCCTATGATGGAATGATGGTACACTTGAAGTTATCCCAAAGTCTCCTTACATGATTCTCATGTTTTTGAATTATTTTTTCTTCTTGCTGTTCTGATTGGTTGTTTTGCTTCCTTATGTTACAAATCATTGATTTGATTCTCAGCTTTATCTACTATGCTGTAGTTTCCCTCTAGACTGTTCTATATTGCAATAATTGAATGCTTCGTTTCTGACTGGATCTTTTTTATGCCGCTGAGGTCCTCACTAAGTTCCTTGAGCATCCTTATAACGAGTGTTTTGAACTCTGAATCTGATAGATTGCTTATCTCCATTGCATTAAATATCTTTTTCTGGAGTTTTGATCTGTTCTTTCATTTGGGCCATGTTTCCTTGTCTCCTCATTTTGACATCCTCCCTGTGTTTGTTTCTATTTATTAGATAGAGCTGCTATGACTCTCTGTCTTTGTAGCATGGTCTAACATAGTAGGTGTCCTGTAAGGTCCAGGGGCAGAGCCTCCTCTACTACCCAAGCTAGGTACTTAAGGTGTGCTCTCTGTGTGGGATGAATACACCCTCCTCTTGTACTTGAGCCTTGATTGCTCTTAGCAGGTCAATGAAAGGGTTTTACCCAGGCCAGTCTGCTGCAAGGACTGGCTGTGAGCACTGACCACCAACCTCCTTCCTCTGTGGTGGATCCGCTGTGCAGGGTCCCACTCCACAGAGAAGGACTTACTTCAGCAAAGCTCAGGAGCCTGCTCCGTCAACCCCTTTGAGTATGTTGCTTGTGGAGGTGGTTGGGTGGTGGACCTCAGACATGGTTTGTAGCTGTCCACTGGGTGCATAGGCCAAGGTCAGCCACCACCTGTGTTCTGTCTAGGGCCATGTGGCATAAACTATAAAGTGATCTATAAATGGCTGCCACTTGTGCTGGCTTGGAGGTATCCAAGGTAGGCCAGGCTACGAACCAAGGCCAGCTGCTGCTAGTGCCAGGCCTGGGCCCATTTAGCAAGAGGTATGGGGGCTGGGGACTTGCTAAGGCCAGCTATTGCTTGTTTTAGAGGATTCAGGAAGATATGAAGCATGATCCAAGATAAGCCACTCATATGGAAAAGCCACTGTTAACAGCTTGAGTGGCCCAATAAGTTGGTGAGGCAGAACCTCAGGGAATCACCAGGGAGAAACAAACGGTGTGAACCAGTTTGATGAAGTCTGTAATGGCACCTACTTGCTAGCTCTATAGCTCTGTGACTTGTTGGAGGACTCAGAAAAAGAAAAATGGCCTCTAACCACAGTTCTGTCTGGGAGAAAGCTATCCCCCAGCTCTTGCCCTGATGCCAGACACTTCAGTTCTTCCCCACATGCCACCAGTGCCTTTCAAGCTGCTATTCCACACCTGGAGCTCAGAGGGCATGAGCCTGAGTAAGTCCATGTGTGAGCCCTTTAAGAGGAACAGCTTGGGGATCCTACAGTTTCTTCCACTGACTCGATCCCAGCTGGTTTTTATAGCAAGAATTAATGGGGACTTATTTCCTGGTACTGGAACCCTGGGCTGGGAGGCCTGCTGTGGAGCTGGTAACCCTCACTCTTGAGATATCCCTCCTAATGCTGCCCCTCCTACTAGTCTAGATGGATGCGGTTTCTTCTTTAATTCTGTAGTTGTTCAACTTCCATTCAACTCAATTTCTGATGGTTCTGAGTGATGGTGGTTCTATAATTTAGTCATAATTTTCATGTGGTTGTGTAAGGAGGCGAGCCGTGTTTACCTCCACGTCCATCTTCACTGTGCTCAATTTTCAGTACTTTTCTTTAACCAAAAGAAACTCGAAGATACATTCCTAGCTTTAAAAATTCACAAATCAAAAACTACTAGGGGATATCATCTATGGTTACTTTTTGACATCTGTGTCAAACTTTTGCTGTGTAAAACTTCTGCAGAATTTAAAGTTTTAACATTCCTACATATTTTTGACATCTGTGACTTATGTTCCATTTGCACAAATTACATTTAACTCAATAAGATTTCAACTTACATTTAAGTCTATTGAGAAATTAATCTGGATAGGGAGGACCTAACCTCATTCCACTTCTCTCCTACCACATCCCATGCATGTGAGGACCCACCAGTCTCCTTGAAAGTAACGACAATTAAAACTGGAGAAAAAAATTATCATCACTGAAGTATACATATACATATCTTTAATATGAAAAGAAATACGCTTCGTTATCCTCTGCACCCACACACTCAAACACTTTCAGAACTGTCATACTCAGAACCTTTTTAACCCATTGCCAGTGAGCTTCCAAACCCAACACTCTACTGAACAGCCCTCAAGCCACTGATAAGACTCTTACCTGTCAAACCCAAGGACTACTTTCAGCCCTTATAAAGTGCGGTTTGAGTGCTACTAACAATACTCTGCCTTGTACCTCACAAATCCAATCTTTCTTGGTTCTCTTACTTCTCTGTTTTTCCAACACTGTTTTCTTTTTCCCTGCCAGCTGTTCAAATGTTGATCTTCCCCAGGGTTTTTCCTTAGCCTCTACTGTTCTAGAGATGTATAAACTTCCCTGGGAGTGTACTTCCTATAGCCTTCACTACACTGATTGCTTGAAATCTGTCTCTCTCCATCCAGATCATTTGGTTGAACTCCAGAAATGTATTTCTAACTGTCCTTTCTACTATATCACTCAACCGGGTCCCCTTGCCTCTAGGCACAATTCCAATGTCTTCCGCATGATCACCAAGACTGCTGCTCTAAAAACAAATATCTAACCATGTGATTCTATTACTTAAAATCTTTTGGAACTCCTTACCACCTACTGTAAAAAAAAAAAGTATGACATTAAAATCCTTCAAAACTTGATCTGAAATTACCTTTCTGCCTCATCTTCTGTCCCTTCCCTCATGACAACACACAAAATCACTCAAACTTCCTCAAGTCATCAATTTTCACTCCTCCATTCTATTACTCATGCTATTTATTAGTGCTGCCTAAAATGTGCTTCCCTCTCACTTGCATGCTAAAATCCTGCTTATTTAAAACCTTGTTTCAGTTATCCAGAAAAGCCATTTTATTCCTTCCTTCACTGCCTTATTAATTCCATCCTCAACATTTCTACAACTAGTCCATTTGAATAGTACCTCTCTTAGCAATTATTTCACTGTATTGTAATAATCTAGAGACATGTCCACTTAGCAGAATCCCTAAAAGCAGGGGTCATATCTTTTCACTCTTGTAACCCTCTCAGCTAGTGAATATGCTACGTAGCAGATGTTTAATAAAGAGATGCTCAATAAGCAAATACTATGTAATTTACATCACTATTTAAAAAATCCAAATCTTTTACCCTATGAACTAATATATCCCAGCGTTTTATTTGAAAATTTAATTGACAAAAATTTAGTCCATGACAAAGCAGATGACAGGCAAAATAGAGTAGATTAAAAAGATGTTTTAAAAAACAACACTGCCCTAACCAGTGTGGCTCAGTTGGTTGGGTACTGTCCTACAAAGTGAAAGGTTGCCTGGCCTGTGGGGTTAGTCCCCAGTCAGGGTACATACAAGAGGCAACTGACTGACGTTTCTCTCACATCAATGTTTCTCTCCCTTACCTTCTTCCTCCCTTTTCCTCTATCTAAAAATAAATAAAATCTTTAAAAAAACAACGCATGACTTAAACCTCATAACTCCATGTTAGAGTTACGTACAAAAGATATTAGTGTATCAATGACATATACTCATCTATCTCTCATAAGAACACTACTTTAATTTTTAGTTTCTCTGAAACAAAAACCATTTAACTTATGGATAGTAGAATGCTCATAAGGGACTAAAAAACACCTTTACTTTTGCTAAAATGCTTTCTTATTTGATAGTTTCCAAAGTTACATAATTTTCACTTTGAGATAGAAAGAAGCCAAGTATAATAGAATATATGACTGTACTCAATTATTCCACTGCTTCTTTCTTTATGAGTATTACACTTCCCTGCCCAATCGCAACATGGTTGGCCAAATAACTTGTTTTGGCCAATGAAATGTGGGTGGAAGTGACTTTTGTCACTTCTGAGCAGAAGCTTTAACTGTATTTCATTGGGTCTGTATAGCACTTTTTTATTTACCAACAGAACATGTGACAGAATAGGCACTGCTCCTTCAGACTGAATTTCAGGAAGAACAACTGTGAATGGTGCTGCCCTCTACCTAAGCACATAACTTGAGCATGAAATAAATCTTTGTTGTTACAAAACACTGAGGTCTTGGAGTTGTTTATTACAACCGTATAGCTAGCATAAACTGATAGATTGAATTTGATGTTCCTCTTCTATAATATCATAACACTCAGGCATATGCCACTACAAAAATATTATACTATACAGACACTCCTCAACTTACAACAGGGTTACATCACAATAAACCTATTATAAACTAAAACCAGTGTAAATCAAAATGCATTTAATACAATGGAGCTGAGCTTAGCCTACCTTAAATGTGCTCAGAACACCTATATTAGCTTACATTTGGGCAAAATCATTTAACACAATGAACACACTGTAGGTTATTGTTTGTTTACCCTTGTGATAACATGCCTAAATGGGCCCTACTGTTTGCTGCTGCTGCCCCTTATCACAGGACAATATCATACCGTATTATTGCCAGGCCCGGAAAAGATCAAAATTCAAAATTCGAAGTACAGATTCTTCTGAATGCCTATCGCTTTTGCACCATAATAAAGCTGAAAAATCCTAAGTCAGACCCTCGTAAGTCACAGACCTTCTATACACCAAAAACTGTTCCTGCCATCCATATCTCATATCAACCCAACCCCCACCTCATCGCACTACCAGGTAACCAGTTAATACTTCCTTATGTATCCTCCCATATTTCTTTATGTGTAAATAACAAATACATATTCTTATTTTCCCCCTTTGCACAAAAGGTAGATTGTTATATATACCGTGCTGTTCCCTGTTTGTTGTATTGTTTTGTTACCTCACGATATATTTCCTCATTCCTTTTATAGACTTCTCAATGAAACAGAATCTTGAAGTTAGCCCTTGTACTTTATAACTCATCTTATAATCCCCTTACAATCATCCCAACAAACACATAAATAATGCAGGCCCACTTTGAAAAGATCTCTGGAATTAAAAACATTTTATCTGATATTTTATTATAAAGAATTTATTGAAGTGTGGAATACGTGCAAAGAAGTGAACAGATCAAAAGTGTACCAGATGATGAATCAACCTAAGTGAACGCATCCTTGTAATTACCATCCAGGTCAAGCTGTAAAATACTAATAACATATCATCTATCTGATTTTTAAAATATTTCATTATCTACTAGTATCTAGAAAATACATTAGAGAAAATTAATGGTGTTGATTTCCTAAACTTCTATTTGGAATAAAGTTTAAGAAATTGTTTCTTACTTTCCATTTCAGATGGCCTGACCATTTTGTTTTCTTTTAAAATTTTAACTAAATAGTTCATACATAGAAAAAACATAAATATAAGAATAAGAACTCAAGAATAATAAAACAAACACCCAGGTGCCTAACTAACACTCAGTTTCAGAAGCCCCCTGTCCTTCCTGCTCAGCAGTACGACTTAATGGTTCAGAGTGCAGACTCTGAAGCCAGACTGCCTGAGTTTGATTAGAAGGCTTACCACCTATTAGCAGTGTGATTTGGGGAAGTTAAGATTTTCTGAACCCTTACTTTTAAGTTCCTTTATTTATAATTGAGAACAGTAGTAGTGCCTACTTCACAGCAAGTATTCATTTATTTATGAGAATTAAATAAGTATATATTTGTTAAGCATAACACTTTCCAGCATATATTATGTAAAATTTAGCTATTTTTGTATTCACTCTCCACCTCTATCATAAGAAAATATGTTTACCACTCCATTACTATATATGAAGTAAAACAGGTTTATGAATAAATTTGTAATTTTAAAATTTTATGTTAACTGGCATACTAGTCTAAGTATTCCTTTACAAATTGCTTTTTTCATTCAACATTTCAGCAATTCATCTAACTAATAAATACAGCTGTTATTAATTCATGTTCACTTCTGTACCATATTTCATTGTGCAAATTAACAGAAGTGTTTACATATTTCTGTCAATGGACATCTATCTGGATTATTTCCATTTTTTGCAATCATGAAAAATGCTACTACAAACTGCTTGGACATGTCTCCTGATGCAGATATAAAAAAGTTTTTCTAGAGTACATACCTAGGTGAAGAACTGCTAGGTTATTGAGTATACACAGATTTAGCATTATAACAATGTCAAACCATTTACCAAAATTTTTATATCATAGCATACTTTTATTATAAGAGATTAAGAGATGTCTTAAATCAATGATCTAAAGTTTTCAATTTAAGAAAAAAATAATAAACTAGAAAACAGAAGAAATTAAACCCAAAGTAAGCAGAAAGTATACAATAAAGAACAAAAATCCATGAAAAAGAGAAAAAATAATACAGAAAAATCTATTTTAAATAACAATTTTTTAAATCACTAACCAAAATGACAAAGAAAAAAGAGGATATATATAACAGACTGACAGCTGTCAGAAGTGAGGAGGGTACCTGGGGGCTGGGTGAAAGAAGGTGAAGGGATTAAGCAAAAAACAAACAAATGTATATATAACACACAGGTACGGACAACAGCATGGGGATAGCCAGAGGGAAATAGGGATGAGGGGTAGGTGGAGGTGGCCAAAGAGGGGGGGAATGGAGATGGAAACGGACTTTTTTTGGAGCGATGTGCGCATGATACAGTGTGCAGATGTTTTGTTGAGTTGTAGGCTTAAAACCTGTATGGTTCTGTGAACCAATGTCACCCCAATAAACTTAATTTTAAAAAATGATCACCTTTGTTGAATTTAAAGGCCCTCAAAGCAAATAGTACTGGTCTGCGTCCTTATAATAAAGTGACAATCACTTAATCAAAGAGTGTTAAATAAACTTGTTACTAAAGTAAACAAAATCCAAAGAAAAAGAAAAGAAAAAAGATACACATTACCAATACTGGAAACAGAAAGGTGACACCACCTACAGATCCATTTACTACCTACAGATCCAACATATAGTAAAAGGATAAGAAGATAATGCTATGAATAATTTTATGCCATTAAATCCAATTTAAATGAAGTAAGCAAATTTCTTAAAAGACCTAAACCACCTACATTAACTGAAAAGAACTAAGTGGTATGAAAAGCCCTGTATCTATCAAATAAATTGAACTTAACATTTAAAACTTTCTATACACACACACACACACACACACACACACACACCCCAAAACAAAATAAAATACAAACATATCCAGATGGCTACATGGTGAATTTTAAACAAGCATTTAAGACTAATCTTTCAAGAACAAAGATGGAAAAATCTTTACCATGATGTAAGCAAATCAAACCCAGAAATTTAATATAAAAGAATAATACAGTACAATCAAGTAGAATTTTTCCCAGGAATGCAAAGTTGGTTTAACATTCCAAAATCAATCAACGTAACTCATCTTTATCAACAACAGAACATAAGAGCTCCTATTTCTCTATAGTGTCACCTACACTTGATATTATCCAACATTGTAAATGAGTATAAATGGTACCTCAAGGATTAAGTTTGCAGTTCCCTAGTTAAACATATTTTTTTTGTTTATTGGCCATTATTACTTCTGTTAAATTCTTATTTGTGTGTCTTTTTTTATTGATTGATCTTAGGGGAAGAGAGGGAACATCAATTTATTGTTCTACTTATTTATGCATTCGTTGGATGTTTCTTGTATGTGCTCTGACCGGGTTCAAACCCGCAATCTTGGCATATCAGAACAATACTCTAACCAACTGAGCTACCTGGCCAGGGCCTAATTTATGTGTATTTCAACCATTTTTAAGTTCCAAATTTATCAATCTTTTACTTCAATTTATACTTTTTGTGAATTACTTACTATTCTTCCCTATACCAAGGACACAAACATATTCTACATTTTTTTCTAAGAAGCTTTTTAAAAAAAAGACAAATTTCTTAAACCAGTACTTCTATAATTTCTTTGGAAAATGTTATTATGGAAAATATATTTGCCAATGATACCTCAGAAAAGGGTTTGATCTCCAAAATACATAAAGAACTCACACAATTCTACTTCAGGAAGACAGACAACTCAATTAAAAAAACGGGCAAGGACCTGAACAGACATTTCTCCAAGGAGGACATACAGAGGGCCAAAAGACATATGAAAGGATGCTCAGCATCACTAGCCATCAGAGAGATGCAAATTAGAACCACAGAGATACCACTTCACACCTACCAGAATGGCTATCATAAACAAAGCAACAAATAAGTGGTGGCAAGGTTGTGGAGAAAAGGGAACCCTAGTACACTGTTGGTGAGAATGAAGACTGGTATAGCCACTGTGGAAAGCAGTATGGAATTCCCTCAAAAAACTAAAAATGGAACGGCCTTTTGACCTGGCAATTCCACTGCTGGAATTTATAGCGTAAGAATCCTGAAACACCAATTCGAAAAAAACTATACACCCCAATATGCACAGCAGCACAATTTACAATAGCCAAGCACTGGAAACAGCCTAAGTGAAACAGCCATCAGTAAATGAGTGGATCAAAAAATTGCGGTTCATTTACACAATGGAATACTATGCAGCAGAAAGAAAGAAGGAACTCTTACCCTTCGTGACAGTATGGATGGAACTAGAGAGCATTATGCTAAGTGAAATAAGGCAGGTGGTGAAAGACAAATGCCATACAAGATCTCACCTATAAATGCAACCTAATCAACAAAATAAACAAGCAAGCAAAACTGAATCAGAGACCTGGAAATAAAGAACAAACTGACAAATGACCAGAGAGGGCAGGGGAGGAGGATAACGGGTGAAAGAAGAAGGATCAACTCAAGGAACTTGTATAAAGTACCATGGGTCAATAATGAGGCAGAGGACTGACTGTGGGAGAGGCAGATAGGCAGGGCAGGGGAGGGTAATGGGGCAGGGGGGAAATGGGGACAACGGTAATTGAACAATTAAAAAAAAAAGAAAGTTACTGTGTTGACAATAAAGTTTTAACTACCTACTAAATACTGGCCACTGTACTTTTATTGTAGGGCTGTAAGGCAGCATAAGCAGTTACAGTGGCTTTTAAGGAGATTATAAACTAATTAGGGCCATAATAATTAAAGAACTGAGAAAGTAGAAAATGAAGGGTTATGTTTTGTGATAAACATGATCATATTTCAATATATTAAAAGAAGAGTTAAATCAGTAAGGATTGTGGCAATCAATATCCACGAAGAAAATATTAAACCTTCACTTAATCCTGATTTAGAAAAACAACAAAATCCAGTATTGATCCAAAATATACCCAAACTTAAAATAGCCAACAGATAAAAACCACAAAGTTTGAATTAATGCAAAACTTGCACGTGACAGCAAGAAAAAATGGAACATATAATAAAAGTAACAATGTAAAACATACACAAACATCATATAAATTTTTATTTTATGAGTCTGCACTGCTTAGGGCATACATAACTAAGAGGTACCCAGTTTAACTCTGCAGACAACCAGAAAACTCAAAATTCAAAAGCAAAAGAAAGTTGACAGGTTAGGTGAGATGAATAATACTCTCAGAATATTACAAAAGTCATATGTACGGTACCAGGTAGGTACTAGAATTGTTGTGGGATCACTTCATAAATTATATAATTGTGTAATCACTATGCTGTTTACCTGAAACTAATATAAAATAATACTGAATGTCAAATGTAATTGAAAATTTTATTTTTAAATAGTACATAGTCAAAAAACTGGAGCTATGACGTTGATTCTAGAAATGATAGAGTACTGTCTTCTAGCAAGTCTTTTTTAAAAGTGACTCTACTTTAAAACTTTTAAGTTTTGTTTCTCCAACATTCAGATACTGGCACTCCAAATATTTTGTTTTGGTGAATAATAGTTTGGCAGCAGGACTTAAATATCAGAATAAAATACTTTACATATGAAAAGTAGAGAGTAACAGTTAATCAGCAGAACCACAACAAAGCAGTCACTTCAGAAAATAATTTTCTATTAAAGTCTGTAATTTACTAGCACACCTAAGCATCCATATTGCTATGATGACAAAACTATAATGATAATAAAGATTAGTAAAAGAAACAATAACTTTTAGAAAATAAATACCAAATATTTGAAAGTGCTTTTTAATCACTTTCTCACACATATGCAAATAGTTTACACCTGTTGTTACATGACCTTTCAAAATAGCTGCAGCTAAAACAAAAGTCAAAATTTGGATACAATCTCAAATCAGGTCACTGGCAAGGGGTAAGGGAAACCAATTAAATTCAAGTATAATGCCAATAAACTTTACTGATGCTTACCTACAACTCTGCCTCCACACAAATGGCAATTATGAACGAAAACCTCAGCTTAGAGTACCAATTTAAAAACGCAAGACCAGTACAACCACATAAGTCTTAGGTTTTAAAACATTTTTCTACTGAAATTCTAATGTAGGGTCTATCACTTAACACCTGCCTCTGACTTGGACTTTCACATGCAATATTTTATTCATCATTGTCCTTGTAACTTTCATTTTTCACTGAAAAATTAAATCTATACTTCTGGCAACACCAGAAATATTATTTAAATGAGTTTATTCCATAATTAAAAACAACTGACAAAAAATACCTTAAAATGATGCACACCAGCACAACCTTTTAATATGCTGAAAAAGAAACAATCTTGAAAATAAGAAATTATACTTTGAAACTTACAAATCTTGTCTACTCACTATACTATGAATCAAATATTTATCATTTTCTAATCACTCTATTATGAAACCAGCATATTAAAACAGATGGGTGTTTCATTATCTACTATAGAAACACCAGTTTCATTATTAGGGTTATCTCAATGGATTAAGGGGAGGCGTGGCTTTCCCCAAAGCTGCAAATCCAAGATTCTCACCCACAAGGTTTGTGACATGGTTCCTTAAAGATTTACGGCCTACTGCCCCATCAACCCTCATAGTCTTACTGAAATGAACCTTACTCAGGGTCACCTTTATCATTTAATCTAAACTATTTGACTAATCCAGTAGTGGGGCTGCTTAACATACAACTGCCTCCTGACTATCACTGCAGACTTTCATGCTTTTATGCAGACCTCCCTACACACTAAGGATGCCTATTCCTTTCTACCTTAAATCTTCAAAGTTAAGTACCCCCTCCCAGACAAACAAGCCTTCCCTATCTTAATCAGGTAGAGCTCTTAATTCCAGTTAGAAACTTAATTCTTCCCTAATTGTTTATGGGGGTTAGCTTTTGCTTCCCAATTACACTATAAGCTCTTTATAAAGAACAAAGTAACATCTTAACACCTTCAGCATGCCCCCACGTTGCCTAATATAAATTCTTTGACATGCTTCCTGATTGACTGACTAGAGCCTCATCATAAAACTTATTCAACTCCTACAATTTCAAATCTTCAAGTAAGGCAAGCCAAGTATGCTACTGATTTTTATTGCTTTTAACAGGGAAACTATACAAACCGTGTAATGGACATGGACTATAAGACTATTTGAACTGCTTTTACTTACAACACTCTGACACCATATGTGAGGTGTTTTTTCCAACACCACATGAATTCTCTGGTACGAGCTGGGTGTGATTTGATTTGATACAATTCGATTCCATTCAATTCTGACATTACCTGGAGTTAATGACAGACCCCACAAGTTAAGTGCTCAGTCCCATAAGATTTCCCCCACTGCAGGTGCCAGTCCAAAAGTCCCAGGTTGTCACTGATACTTCCAAAGAACCAGCTATAAACTCAGGTCTGATAGTTCACTAAAATGACTCAGATCTCAGGAAAGTGCATTAGTTACTATTACTGGTTTGTTATAAAGAATACAATTTAGAACGGCCAAATGGAAGAAATGCAAGTGCAAAGTATGAGGGAAGGGGCTTGGAGTTTCCATAACTTCTCTGGGTGAGTCACCCTCCCAGCACGGCAATGTGTTCACCAAACCTGAACTTCCCTGAGTCTCAATGTTCAACAGTTTTCACAGAGCTTATTTTTCAACCTGCCACCACCCCTCTTCCCGGAGTTTGGTAAAAGAGAGTGAAAGTTCCATCCCTCTAATCACTAGGTCTTTCTGGTGTTCAGCCCCATCCTGAAGCTAACTAGGGGTACCCAGACACCAGTCATCTTATTCGCATACAAAAAAACATTATTATCAGAAGTATGAGGAATAAAGGCAGAAAAAAAAAACATTCTTATCACTCCAGAGACTCCAAGAGTTTTAGGAGCTGTGTGCCAGGAACTTGGGACAAAGATCAAATATTTCTTTTTTATTATATCACGCTATTTCTTTAACACATTCTAAAAAGTTTCAAGGTACTAAAGAATTAATTCCCTTTGTTTAGATAACCCCAAAGAGAGATACTGAAAGAAAACTTTTTTAGCAATGAAAAAGGACACATGTGGAAAATAAGTACACAGATTTTACTATGAAGGCACACCAAGTAAAAAATAAAGAAAAATTATAATAGCCAAAAGTTATTGAGTACCTATTCTGTGCCAGGCATTCTCGTACTGCTGTAAGTGAATTATCATTAAATCAATATAATAATCCTATGAGCTTGAATCCCACTATTAGCCTCCTTTTACAGATGAGGAGAACTGAGGCACAGAGATTCCCCAAGGTCACACATCTGGCAAGACGTGGAGCCAGGATTTCAACTCAGGTAGTCAAACTCCAGAGCCTTTAAGCTTTTAGCCACACTGTGTCCCCTAGGTCTCTGTCAGCAGTGTTCAACTACCCCCAAAATCTTGACAGCAGCTCTATTTTTCCCTCCCCAATTTTGTTAATAGCTGGGTTTGCATTTCCCAGAATACATCATTCTCTTTAAGGCTTTTATGCCTTAAGCACATACTGTTCCCTTGGGTCGAAAAACCCAGCCCTTTCTTTAATCCAGTTAGCAAAACCCTACTCACTCTTTAAACAGCTGCTTAAAAACAACTTTCTCTGTGAAGCCCTCTTCATTCCTTCCACATTTTCAGCCCCCAATCCTAGGCGAAGGAATACATCACTCCCTTAGCTCCTTGGAAACTATGATTCACAGATAGCTCTATTGTTGGACTTATTTGTATTATAAGTATATTTTTCAATACTATGTGCCTACTGGATACTATGCTGCACTTCAAGTACAACACTCAGACACTTGTTAAAGACTAGGAATGCATAATGGTCCCAGTTTAAGTTCAAGTATAATTTAAATGAACACTCTCTGCTGGTCAATACATTATTGTTCATTCTAAAAACATTTTATCACACTTTATGTGCCTACATACACAAAAGATTCACCAGTAAGTGAAATTAATATCTTAAGCTTCCCAGGTTCAGACTGAGACTTTTAAACTGTTTATTTCCAACCATTTCTCAACTCCCACATTAAGACTTTGGCACTGCAACTTCTCAATAATTCCCAAATTGTACCTATTAACAAATATTTCAAACGCAATCTTCATTTACTAAATTGGTTAAAACAAAAGCCTAGCCAAGAGTAAGACAATCCACAATAGGAAAATAGTGACAAAAATTAAGTTAAAGGTACTTCAAAAGCTGTTAACCCTACTCACATTTGAACACTCTATACTCTCCCACCTCCTACACCCTAATCTGCTTTCACTAAGCTATTACTCCATCTAACATTTTTTGTAAGAGCTTTTTTGAGGTATAACTCACATACCATACAATTCGCCAATTTAAAATGTATAATTCAGAGTTGTGCAAATATAACAATTTTATAACTTTTTCATCATCCCCAAAAGAAGCCCATACCCCACACCCATCTAGCAGTCACTCCTTGAAGACGATAGATGATAGATTGGAGGAAGGGAAGGAGAAGGAGAAAGGGAGGGAGGGAAGGAGGGAGAGGCTAATGTGGCTGTAGGGGCTATCATATCTGAAATCTGCAAGGCAGGTTAGCATGCTAGAGACAGAGAAGAGTCACTGCTGTAGGTATGAGTTATGATAGCTCTCTGAAGGCAGAATTTCTCCTTCAGGGGAACTTTATCTTTTCTCTTAAGGCATTCAACTAATTGGATGAGGCCCACCACATCCTAGAGGGTAATTGCTTTAATCAAAGTCTACTGATTTAAATGTTAAATCACATTTTAAAAAATACTTTCACAGCAATATCTCCACTGGTATTTAGACAAAAACTGAATACCATAGCCTAGCCAAGCTGACATAAAATTAACTATCATTCCCTGTTACTCCCAGTCCCTGGTAACCAGTAACCACTATCTACTTTCTGACTTTACTGATTTGCCTATCCCACACATTTTGTATAAACAAAATTATACCATATATATCTTTATATGTCTGGCTTCTTTAACTTAGCATAGTATTTTCGAAGTTCACCCATGTTGTAGCATGTATCAGTACTTCATTCCTTTTTACTGCCAAATAATATTTGGCAATATACTATACCATATTTTATTCACCCATTCATCAGCTGATGAACATTTGGGTCATACCTTTTTTTTTTTTTTTTACTATTATGAATAAAGCTGCTATGAACACTCATACAAATTTTTGCATGGACACTGTTTTAATTTATCCTGGGCTTATTATACCTAGGAGTAGAATCATTGGGTTGCATGGTAACTCTGCAATATTCTTTTTTACTATACAAACTTTTTGAAAAATTCAAAACTACAAAATTTGCGTATTCTAAAAAGCATAACTACCATACCTATACTTGTAACATACAACATGATCTAATTTCCTATCCCTGAAGTTTTGAAATGGAAAGAATTTGTAGCTAGAGTGTCTAATAATATAGTTATTGTTTCCATAGCTAAGTAGTTTAAAAAAAAACAAATACAGTCACTTTTCCTCCATTAGATTTACTTATGGGGACATATATATTCCATTTAAAACACAAACTCCATATATACCAAACTTAAAAATTACCCAATGAAAGAAAAAAAAGTACATTTTTCAGTATATTATAGTATCTGAACAATGATACTCCAATATACAGGGTGGGGCAAAAGCAGATTTACAGTTGAGAGTACACAGAGTTTATTCTTATATTACTATTTATTATTTTATTATTTTCCATACAAACAACTGTAAAGCTACTTTTGCTCCACCCTGTATTACACATAAAAAGTTGTTTTTATTCAACTCGTAATATGTTAAGTGATGAGCAAGTACTCTTTGAGGAACTAATCTTCAACTAACACTCTAAACTATTATTACCAAAATATCTCCGTGTTAACAGACAAGGTTTTTATTTCAATGCAATTTTTTTGCTCTATTGTTAACTAACAAATTGGTGATGAGATTAATGACTAAGAGAACTGAGGGAGCAAGCAATAAACAGGTCAGGGGTGTGCATTCTGCAATCAGATGGTTTGACTCCTGACTCCACCACTATCTATGTCATCTATAAACTGAACATAGTAACACTAACCACTTTAAAAGTCTGCTGTGAAACTTAATTGAGATAAAGCACATAACTCTTTAGCACAACACCCAGTGCTCATAAATGATAGCTATTAATGTCACAACAGTCTGGATGCTGCTCAGAACTTAAAACATATTAACACATTTCAGAATAGCTTACCACAATTCACTTGATACTATAAGCTAAAAAGCACATTTAAAAAAATATGTATTTTATTGATTATGCTATTACAGTTGTCCCATTCCACCGCCTTCATTCCCTTCCACTCTGCACACCCCCTCCCACCCACATTTCCCCCCTTTAGTTCATGTCCATGTGTCATAAGTTCTTTAAGTTCTACATTTCCCATACTATTCTTGCCCTCCCCCTATTTTCTACCTACCATCTATGCTACTTATTCTCTGTAACTTTTCCCCCTCTCCTCCTCCCAATCCCCTGTTGCTCAAAGCACATTTTAAATTATGATCTGATTACTTATTTAAACAAAATAAGAACAAAAAACAATGTTTCTTTACCTCCATACCCAAGTGGGTAAATGCACAGAAAAAGTTCTGAAAATCACATAAACTAATAACAACTGTTAATTCTGGAGGAGGGGAAGAGGATGGAAGGTACTTATGTGAAAGAAGATATAATATACACTCCTTATACTTCCCTGTTGCTTGAATTTTTATGAGAATGTATTCCAGTTATCTCTATAAGTAAAAAATAAGAAAAGAAATAACAGCTTAAAATTCCACATTGGAAATTCATTTCTGCTTGGCTAGAACAAGTCAGTAGTTATCAATGCAGATAAAACTACAAGCCTGAAATTATTGATAAAACCTTAATATGAATAAATTTTAAAAAACAAAGTTTCCACCCTGACTAGTGAGGCTCAGTAGGTTGTGTTGTTGGGTTGACAACTCCCACAAACCCAGGGGTTGTCATTTGGGTCCTGGTTGGTGCATGTCTGATTTGCTCGCCAGGTCCCTGGTTGGGTTGGTGCAAATGGCAACCAATCAGTGTTTCTCTTGCACACTGATTTTCCTCTCCCTCCCTTCCCGTCTTAAAGGTGAATAGGTAAGGGGGAAGTGGTGAAGGAAAAATAGAGACAACTGTACTTTAACAATTAAAAAAATGTGAAAAAAATTTTTATAAAAAAAGAAAAAAGGTGAACAGGTAAAAATCTGTACATTTATATATGAAACAAAGTTTCTTATGTCTTTAAATTAAAATCTAACCAAAACTGTATATTTAATAAAGGATAACAGTACTAATCACCAAAAACTTCCATGGGTTCAAATACCTATAAACTTTACTTATTAATCTGTCAGCTATTCTCTTTAAAGGATAAAAAATTTCTCTGGCAAACAAATTTTTCCAAGGCTGTTTCATTCATTTGCATGAATACCCAAATCCAAATCAGTTGCCTGAATGCAAGCCTAAGAAAAAATATATTTATTGCTAGGAGTAGTAGAGATTATGTTTAGCTAACTAAATGCTTGTTAACTCAGAGAACTATTAACTCAGATTCTCTCAGTCTTGGAAAGTCTGTCATATGACAAGCATTTTAGTATGCATCCAAAAAATAATAGCTTAGATTATCTTTCAAGAGAGCAAAAGACATATACATATTTTTAATCCTCACCCAAGGATATGCTTATTGATTTTAGAGAGAGAAGGGAGGGGGATAGAGAGAGGGAGGGAGGGGAGGAGACAGAGACAGAAAAACATTGATCAGCTGCCTCCCACATGTGTCCTGAATCAAACCCACAACCTAGGTATAAGCCCTAATCGAAAGTGGAACCCGCAACATTTTGGTACATGGGATGACACTCCAAACAACTGAGCGATCTAGCCAGGGCAAGAGAGATTTTCATTACAGTGACTGCTCAATACATATCGAGATAGTTCAGAATAAATGCCTAGTAGCTGCCTTTTACTTTTAGAAAAATCTACATTCTGGTTCCAACTCCCATAGTTCCTAATAGGTAACCTTGTACAAAAACCTCTAAACATAACTCTTTTTGGATAAAAGGGAGCCATTCTGTAGCTGCTCTACCTATCTTAGAGTGTTATACAAATCAAGTGAAATAAGGAAGCATTCTATTATAAAATCCTTAAATAAAAGTATTATTTTGCATGAAAACACAGACATATGTAATGGCTCAAAATTACTATCACCAACCACAGATTATCTGATCCTAAAACACTTAGCAAAGTGTCTTACACACTGCAAGTTCTCAGTAAGTAATGATTTATACAAAAAAACTACTTATTGGTAATGGAGTCCATGATCACAAATTAAAAACTCGAATAACCTACTGCCCTTTGACCCTTATCAGGATTCACGGAAATATAAATTGCTCCGCTTTTCACATTTTACTCATTCAAACATTTATGTAGTGCCCATTCCCTCATTCTCAGGAGCTCACATCTGGCAGGGCAACAGTACGTATTTGCATCCTAGTTATTTTGTTTCCTGTGTCTCATAATAAAATAATATACAAAGTTATGATATATAGAGGAAGAAGCAACTAATTCTTTGGGTAGTGGGATTCAGGATCTCAAGGTATGAAGAGGAAAGGTCATTCTGGAAGACAAGACAAAGCTGCAGAAAAGGCACTTGTTCTAGGAACAGTCAACACTGTTATATAGCTACTGCACAGAGTTTGGGGCAAAAGGAAAAAAAGAGTAAGAAGATGAAGCTGAAAAGGAGGAAATGAAAGTCAGATTTTGATGGAGTTCGTATTATTGTGCTAAAAATTAATGGGCAACAACCAAGATTTTTTAAATCACTTTTATTTTTCAATTAAAGTTGACATACAATATTATACTAGTTCCAGGGACATACTCCAGTGATTAGACATTACATAACTTTTTAAATTTACATCCTAATATTTCTTGTACCCATCTGATACCATACATACTTATTAGAATATTATTGACCATATTCCCTATACTGTACTTTATACCCCCATGACTATTCTGGAACTATCAATTTGTACTTCTTAATCCATTCACCTTCTTCACCCAGCCCCCCAACAAACCTCCCATCTGCAACCATCAAAATGTTCTATGTATCTATGAATCTGTTTCTCCTGCATCTTCATTTATTTTACTTTTTAGAATCAACTGTTGATAGGCATGTATTTATTGCCATTCTATTATTCATATTTTTTATCTCTTTTTTCCTTCTTCTTAAAAGGTCTTAAAGAAGACCCAGAACATTTCAGGTAATCAAGTAATACTGGTTTGGTGGTAATAAACTCCTTTAGTTTTTCCTTGTCTGAGAAGCTCTTTCTATATCCTTTGATTCTAAATGATAGCTTTGTTGGGTAATCATGGTTGTCAGTCCTTCCTTTTCATAACTTTGAATAATTCTTTGCCAATCCCTTTGGGCCTGCTAAGCTTCTGTTGAGAAATCAACTGGCAGTCTTATGGGAGCTCCCTTGTAGAAAACTGTTTTAACTAACTGCTTTTCTCTTGCTGCTTTTATGATTCTCTGTCTTTAATCTTTTGCATTATAATTATGATGTGGGTTCATCTTGCTTGGGACTCTGTGCTTTCTGGACTTGTATGTCTATTTCCTTCACCAAATTAGGAAAGTTTTCTTTCATTATTTTTTCAAATAAGTTTTCGATTTCTTGCTCTTCCTCTTCTGCTTCTGGTACTCCTATGATCTGGATTCTGGTACATTTGGAGATGTCCCACAAGCTCCTTATTCTATTCTCATTCTTTTGAATTCTTTTTCCTTCTTGTTGTTCTGATTGAGTGCTTTTTTTCTTCCTTATATTTCAAATTGTTGATTTGAATCTCAGCTTCATCCCCTCCGCTGTTAATTCCCTGTTGACTTTTATTTCACTGAATGCAACATTCATTTCTGCATTGGGTACTTTATGCCATTAAAGTACCCAATGAGTTCCTGCACCATCCTGATAACCATTGTTTTGAAGCCTGCATCTGATATGTTGCTTATCTCCATTTCTTTTAGGTCTTTTCCTGGAGCTTTGATCTGTTCTTTCATCTGGGCCATATTTCTTTGTCTCCTTAATTTAGTAGCCTCTCTGTGTTTGTTTCTGTGTATTAAGTGGAGCTGCTTTGACTCCCTGTGTTAGTAGCATGGCCTACTGTAGGTGAATGTGGCTTCTTTAAATCCTTGGTTGTTGGACTTCCACACACCTCAATTTTCTGGTGAATCTGAGTGATTCTGTTTTGTAGTTGCAATTTTTGCTGTAGTTGTGCTCACAGGTGAAGGGTGTTTACCTATGCCTCCATCTTGGCTGGAAGTCTCTTAATCTGGCATCAGTGGATTCAAGGAAACACAGATGGCTATCCCAAAAAGTAGGAAGTGCACAATGATGGACAATCCAAGCCAAAACCCAAAGGCTGCCACTAGGAAACCTATATAGAGCCTAAGAGAGGTTTTCTTCACCCAAGGTCCATGGGCCCTCAAACTATCTTCAACTGAACATTTTCAATAATTTGTAACTGAAATTTATCATTTCCCTCTATTTCCTTGCATCCAGAACTCATCCATGTGTGAAAATCCTAACCCAAGCAGAGCCAATCTTTTAGAAAATGACATTGGCACTTGAGGAGGGGGTCCATCTCCATCTTTCCCAAAACCTGCCTGCAGCCAGCTGGGTGGTCCAGGCAGTGGTCCCTTACATGTGCCCCATTTAATTATTTTTCATTCCTATTGTGAATCTGGTCTATATCCTTACAAAATGACACACCTAAACTGTTACAAAGCCTCAGAATAGCAGAGTGGTTAAGAGCTTGGATTCTAGGCCCTAGAATCAAGAGTTGGAATACCTCAGTTCAAATCCCAGCTCTACCATTATTAGCTATGTGAACTTGGGCAAGTTAACCTAATCTAAATTTCCTGTGCCTTACTGTCCTCATAGGTTAGTATGGGAAAAATAAACACCTGCCTTGAACACCTATTTAAGGATTAAATTAACATGTAAAGCAGTTAGAACTAGGCATGGTACATAGTACACCATAAGTGTTAGTTAAGCTGTTACTCATTTTTCCTTGTTCCAGGTCTCTACATATTATTGTATCACTCTTATTGGTATGGTTTTGGTATGTCAGTATTCTGCACAGAACTCTCCCTGGCTTTCCATAGCCTATGGGTCCATGTTCTTATTTTGGTAACCAAGGTACTCCACAATCTGGCACCACACTATCTACTCAGCTTCAGTTACCCAACATCTGCTTTACACAAAATAAAAGGAAACAGATATATAAGACAGAGACCCTCTCCTACAAGGTCTGACAACTAATTGTAAAAATAAGGCACAAACATAAAACCATCTCACAGAATGGAATTCACTATAGCTGCTCTCCAAAAGAACTCTACAATGCAAAAAAAAATTTGTTTCCACAGTGTTTGTTTGGAAGATGCCAAACTCATTAAAATTATCTGCTTTTGCCTATTTTATTCCACTCTCATCCCCCCTATTCACATAAAAACAACCCAGAAAGTACTGGAAAGTACTTTTGCTTTACTTGTATTTATCCACCCCTTATTTTAAAGTCCAATGCAAACAACTATCACTCTCTTGCCTTTTGTTTAATGCTATCTTATTTCAATTAACTGTTCTCAAGGCATATAGTCACCCTTTCTAAAATATAATCTTCTAAAAAGAAGAAATAACAATTTCTTACAAGTTCTTTCCATTGCCTTCCCCCTCACCATGCCCTCCACTAAAATAGATCATGCTGGAACAGGTGCTCAAAAGTATGTGTTGAATTTAAGTAAAAAGGTGAAACTGGAAGTAAACAACAACAACTACTACTACAATAAGACTGAAAATAGACTTCATACTGTGTCAACCCCTAGACTACCAGCTACTCAGAAAGCCTCAAATCAGGGGCAGCCATCCAAATCATAAAGAGGTTGTCCACTCACTATCCACTTTGTAACCAGCCCATGGATAGATTTGCTTTTCAGTGGTACATTAAGTCAATAGAAGGATTAATAACCATTCTATTATCTACTAACTTGAAAAGCTTAACCTCCACAAAGGATGATACGCAGGGCCAGCATCCAAGCAGGGCATAACATCCAACTACTATATCCCTAGTAGTTAGGGATCCAACTACTACATCCCTAAATAGATAATTTAGGAAAGCTTATTAAAGTCCACTTCATGGCAAACCTGTCACTGTTGCTCTGGCAGGGTAGCTCAGTTGGCTGGAGCATCAATCCAATACACCAAGGTTGCCAGTTCAGTCCCCAGTCAGGGCACTCACAAAGGGAGATCCAAAAAATCCAGAATTATCTTCCAGCGGGCAGGCCTCTGGCAACACAGGCTTCCCCCTGCTAGGTAAGTGTTATAGGAACCTATCTGTTTCAGTGGACCAGCTGGCATTGTTCTGAGAGGCTGCATTTGTCTTCAGTGAATTTTTTTTCGAAGAGTCTTTCAGCATGTTCACCCATTTCATGATGGGTGATTTATGAGCACACCAGTACACACCTTCCTGAGTGTTCAGCAGTTTTTGACCAAAAATGGCATGACCCCTATGCCTTGCCCTCCCTACTAAGTTGATCTTGCCCCAGCAACTCTTTTTTTGTTTCCCAGACTAAAAAAGTCTTCAAAGGGAAATGTTTTACAAATGTGGAAAAGGAGAACAAAAAATGGCAGAAGCACTAAAAGGCATCAAAATCAATGAGTTCAAAAACTGCTTTAAGCAGTGGAAAAAAAAACCCTCAATAGGTGTACTGCATCAAATGGGAAGTACTTGGAAGGTGACTGAAGTTTAAACGTGTACGAATAAATGTACAATTTTTTTATAAATAAATTCCTGGGTTTTGGGGATCCCCCATCCTACAAGAATCAACCAAGGAATGCATAAACAAGTGGAATAACAAATTGATGTTTCTCCCTCCCTCCCCAACTCACTCACTCTTTCTCAAAAAAAAAAAAAAAAAAAAAAAGTCACCCTACAATATGCAGATTTTAAGTACCATAACACATTCCATGAACTTAGCATTAAAAAGTGTCACCTGGCCCTGACCAAAGTGACTCAGTTGGTTGGGTGCTATTCCACAAGATAAAAGGCTGCCAGTTCAATTCCTGGTCAGGGCACATGCCTGGGTTGCATGTTCAGTCCCCGCCTGAGGCATGAGTGAGAGGCAACCATTGAGTTTTTCTCTTACACACTGATATTTCTCTCCCTTCCCCACTTCTCTAAAAAGAAATAAAATATTTTTTAAAGTGTCACCTACATTCCATGTGGAAAATTTTCTATAATGAACAATCCTTAAATAATCAGAAAGTTTCAAATGTTTATTATTTCTTCCACATTTTAATGGGCCTCCCATAATGGCCAGTGCAGGACACAGGATCACAAATGAAATCAACCAAAGGGCATATTACCCCAACTTGCCACCTCCCAGGTAAAGTGCAAATTTGGACAAAGCTTTCAACTTCGTATGTTCTAATTTTAAAAATTACTTCTACATATGCCATCACATGAAAAAATATTTCTCATACCTTCCTTAAGACTCTACAGCACTACAACAAATTGCAAAAAGCTTCCTAGAAGGTTCCTTTCCCCCTGACCTCACCCTCCCTCCCTAAGTACTGAGCTCTTAATAAGGCCCAGGAAAGGGTGCTAAGTGATTTACATAATTATCTCAATTCTCAAAACAAAAGTAAGTACCATTATTGTCCCCAGAAGAGAAAAACTGAGGTTTATAGATGTTTGGGGGAAAAAAGTTGCCTGAGGAGATGCTTACAGAAGGAGGGGATTCTTGAGTTGTACAAAAGAATTTGCTGGGAATGGCCCAGGGACTTTTGTTGTCAGACCATTACAGCAGAAATCCTCAAACTGGTAATTTCACAGAGAAAACAATAAATAATATTTGCTCAAACTGTAAGTTTTCTTTGGAACTGTGTACCTCACAATATCTGGCACATAACAGATGCTCAATAAGAACTGGTCTGTTTGATTTTAAATTCTAAATAGTTAACTCCTAAACTAATTTGATCACATGGCAAAATCTGACAGGTTATTTGTTTTAACTAGATTAGGTGGTACAATAGCCAATAATTATATCTACACCTAAAGTACTGAGTGTCCTCATATTCTGAGTATTTGACTAATAAAGCAGAAATAAGAAGGAAAATAGCACAATAAGTTGGGCACCTTATCAAGATGTTTTTCTAGTAACAAATTCCACTTAAAATTTTAACAAGCCACCACAATTTATACAATAAACATTCACTATTGATCTGGTCTTGGTCATCGTAAAATACCCTATTGTGGGGGTTTTAGTATAACCATGAAAAGGAATGTACACGTAATCACTGTTCGGCAAATAAGCAAAAGAAAAAAATCTGAATCTCCTTTGAGTACTGAATCAAAGTAAAAAATGTGCATTTCCAGAGTATGTACTTTAAGCAAACCTGTAATCTGATTAAGCTGGACTGTAACTATTGCCCAGGGATATAAACAGACAAAAGTGTAAAAATGGTTGAGTTAAGGCACTATAGCAGATAAATGATGTTTGAATCTGACTGATGGAAAGACGAGTTCTATGAATATTCACTTTAAATTATTATGGGTAATCTATGAAATCTTTCAGGCAACCAAACTTTAGTTTCCAGGGAAGGCAAAAAAGTGTTCACAGGTAAATGAGCATGTGGTGTTATACAGAAAAATATACTTTTCTTTTTTTGTAACACTTTTTTAAAAGACTCTATTTATTTATTTTTAGAGATAGGGGAAAGGAGGGAGAGAAACATCAATGTGTGGTTGCCTCTGTGTGCCCCCCACTGGGGACCTGGCCCTCAACCCAGGCATGTGCCCTAGACTGGGAATCAAACCAGCGACACTTTGGTTCACAGGCCAGCACTCAATCCACTGAGTCACACCAGCCAGGCCAAAAAACATACTTTTCATTTCTCATCCTACACACAGAATAGGATAAACGTATTATGCAAGCACACAGCACTTGGGCAATCTTTTCCTCCTTTCTTTGAAAAATTATTTATATAATAATTCTTTAATTCAGTAGCAACAGAGCATTACTTTCTTCCTTTTGAGGCTCAGGTTTCTTTCTTTTTTTTTTTTAAACACTACTCTTGAAGATTTAAATTCTTCTTTTAAAAAGACTTAATTATTTAACTCAAAAAGAGGGAGCAAAAGTCAGGAGGTGAAATCTGAGATATTCTTATTAGTCTTACATAACTTGCTCTAAATTGGAATTGATTCCATAGCTCAACTGAAACCCGAGGTTTAAGCACAAAGATGAGCTCTTTAGCATATTCTTCACACACATAAAGTTTTAAAAATTGAAAGGGTCTTTATTTTTTCCTTGTATTCTTAAAAATATAAGCACCCACACATGTAGAGTAAATCAGAGTGCCAAAATAAAAATGGTAAAATGGTCACACTTAAAATAAACAGCACTAAATTCCTCCTTGTGCAGCTAGGTAATGCAATAATTGATAGAGCTGAATATAATCAGAAAATAAATTAATTTCCTAACACTGATTTTTAAATAGCACCTCTAAGTATGCATGGAGTACTTTTAATAAGTGCTGCAGGCAACATCAAAAAGTGATTTCCAAAAGTATGTTCACTCAATTTGCAAACAAAACTCTGAAAGTCAGTTATTCATGCCTAATTAAATTGGCTTTGATAATTGTAAATCACTCCTTCATGGGTATATTATATATGTATCAAATCTTTCAACTTTACACAAACGATAGCCTTTACTATACAGGCCCTGATTTGAACTCAACTAAAAGCTACGTGTTAACTACATCTCACCAGACACTTGAGACCCTGTGTAATAATGACCATGGATTCCCCGTATTGCTTTGGGAACTGCTGCTTGCTTAATCAAACTCTGAACTGCAAATTCACCTTTATAAACAGACTGAAAGCAAGAAGCCGAGCTTTACTAGTTTTTCTAAACGAATTAGGGTTTGGGATTTCATTGGGAATGACCACATTATCAAGCTGCCATCGCCCTTCCGAGACATTTAATTACAATACCTTCTCTGTTTCCCATTCAACCACCTCAATTAAATTTCCACTGGAACCAGACACACAAAAAGTTGATTCCGTGGCCTTGCTGGAAGTCTGCTCTAGGTGCAAACCCTGGGATCCCGCATACTTAATGCAAAAAGAGTAAAGGGAAACAAAAAGTAATTTTTAAACAATGTAGTCACTTTACCTTGCCCGTCTTGTGATCAAACCAGACGAGAGCATGGTTCCTTGACAGCACTTTGCAATCAAAGGTAGCATTATTCTGCGCAGGTCGACAGCGGGCCACGGAGCGGCCAATCTTAATGGGCTCGTCCAGGTAGACATGACGCTCCTGAAACGGGTGCGAGTTCGGGCGGCAAGTGAAGATGGCCAAGGCTGACGGCATCGAGGACAGACTGGGGGGTGTCTCTCCTACCAAGGGACAAAGAGGAGTTCCACCGGATCCGGACTGCCCTTCACAAGCCTATACCCCTGTCCCCCCCAAAATTTTATATTAAAACAAACTGCGCATTGTCTAAGCATAACCAGTGAACATCAACAACTCTTCACTTGAGTGGGAAGACAAGCCAGTACAAGCCCCATCACCTTCTTTAAAACCCAGCAGCGCCCTAATCACAAAAAGTCTCCAACTGGCAGCTTTCAGTCCATCTTCTTCCGTGGGAAGAAAAGGCTCAAACATCGGGCAGCTTCAGCCAAGAAAACTCCTGGAAGACAGTTTGGGAACTGGAGGTATCCAAACAGATGAGTCACACACCAATTCTTGTGTTTTGCTTGGGATCGCGGCCGCTTTTCCCCCCTCGGTGGCGGAAATGTTGCAGCACTGCAGCATGAAGGAAGGGTCGGTTCGACCCGGCCAGGAAGGTCCCTTCGGAGCGAAGGGAGGTGTAGCCCGCAGCCACCACCGGTCCTCTAGGGCCTCAGAGGCGGAAGGGTCATAAGGGTCCGGGGGGGTCTAGACCGCCAGCGGGACAGTCTGCATTGCCCCAGAAGCGCGGAGGCCGCCGGGAGGTGGCACGGGATCTTCGGCTGGCACAAGCCGAGGCGGCGGTGACTGGGGTCCTTGGCACGGGGCGCAGAGACCCGCGGGGGCGCGGGGAGCGGGGGAGTAGGGATTCCCGGGCACCTGGCGGGCGTGCCCGCGACCAGGGCGGGGATCCGGCTCCGCAGGCCGGTGCTGAACGAGCTTAGGCGCGACCCCGGCGAGACTCGGGGGTCTTCGCCCGCAAGAAGTTGATCCCTGGACGCCTGGGCTCTTGGCTACTGGTCAGCACACCGGCCGCCTCTTCTCAGGGTCGCCCCAGCGAGGGTCGCATCTCAGGGACAGCAGCCCCAGCTCCAGGCGGACGGAGAGGTGGGGGAGGGAGGCTGGCCGGGAGGTTCGGGGAGAGGCCTGGAGGCCCCGGGCTGAGCCCGCCCCAGCCTCCACCACTCTCGGCGGGTGGGACACGCTCAAGCTGTGCCAGGCGAGGCAGGAAACTTTCCGACCTGGTAGAGAAACACCAAAACAAACGGCCGTCAAGCGCCGGTGCCCGCGCCTGCCTCAGCTCTCGACCCCCTCAGCCCGCCCCCCTCCAGCCCTCACTACTGGCCGCCAACTCCGCTGATCTCTCCGCCGACCGGTTGCGGAGATTTGAAGTCCGGACGCCAGGAGAGGTCCAGTTTCCCCTGCCGCCGCCTCAGCTTACCTTGCCAGCACCAGCCGCCATAGTGACTCTGACTGAAACCTACCGGGTGCACAGGCACGGGAACGCGCACCCTTCAAGGGTCCTCCTAACCCCTTTCCCGCACCGTAGTGCGGGGACGTCACGTGATCGACGCCATGGAAACCATGATGGTCTAGGGCAGAAAAAAGGGCAAGCTAATTTTTAACTCTGGACGCCATCTTACTTAAGGGCCGGAAGCTTCAAAAGACGGGGCAAAGCTCTATGACCATGTTGGTTCAGGGCAAGAAAGAATTTGACCCAGGTTTATGAAACGCGTAAACTTCCTACTTTACCGTGTTGGTAGGAAGGCACCAACCTGCACTCAATTTATTCACTGTAACCCTCGTTGAAAAAAACAATGAGCAAAGAGAACACACCCGTCCAAAGGAGATGTTATTAATTTTACCTGTGGGCGGTACAGTTTTCCCACAGCTGCCTTAGGATTAAGAAACCAATTTCCCACAAGTCCTAGGATTTGTGCGTGAGAGAGTCCATTCTTCCCTGCTAAAGTCTTCCCATTGTGTATCGTGTGCTGAGAAAAACTTTTCTTAGTCCTTGCATTCTGTTTTGTTGACCTCTCTTCTCAATAGACTTATCATTTTACCCCAAGGTTCCAACGCAGATTTTTACCCCAGGAAGAGTGTGACTTAAGTTTAAAATCATGTTCCTACCGTGGCTAGTGTGACTCAGTGGATTGGGTGCTGACCTGCAAACTGAGGGGTCACCAGTTCTATCCCCAATCAGGGCACATGCCTGGGTTGCACAGGCCAGGTCCCCAGTTGGCAGTGTGCAAGAGTCAACCACACGTGGATGTTTCTCTCCTTCTCTTTCTCATTCCCTTCCCCTCTGTCTAAAAATAAATAAGTAAAACCTTAAAAAATTTAAATTTAAAATAAAATAAAGTCATATTCCTTCCAGAGAGAGGTCTGGAAATTTTCCAATATGAAAAAAAGGAGTATTTCCCCCACTCATTATATTAAGGTTGATGAGATGTCATATGATCTCAAAAAGAAAAAACTGCAAAGTCTTGAAGAAAATTTCCAGAAAAGATGATGGAAAAAAGTCGTACTCACTTAGAATCACTGGTGGCGTCATCAAATTCCTGTGACAACAGACTTCACCACAGTCACCTTGAGCAAGTTTCCAAACCTTTTCAAGCCTGGTTTTCTAATCCATAACATGAAGATAATTCATAACTCACCTGTTATTATGAGAATTCAGGTAATTATTATCCATGTTACTCAATAAAGTGTAGCTAGTCTTCATTCCAGTATTAATATATAGGGCTTTGGCCCTGTCCTAAATTTTGTGCTGGCCCCTAGAGACATTTAGGTGAACAAAACCTCAAATCCTTCCTTCTGAGAGCACACCTGGATATTGTGGGATAAGGATGAGGGTATGGGGGATGACAAACTCAGAGATTACTTTGATGTAATCAGGGCTAAAAGATGGAGGCGAGCATGTGATGCTGAAGAAATCAAGGAGCAGCTCTCGGTGGGGGTAACTAAACTGAAGGAAGAAAGGCAGAAAAACCCCAGTAAATATGATATTTACTGAATTTTCATACTCATAAATTTTCAGAAATAAGAAATAGCAAGAAAAAGAGCAAAGCTATTTGAAACAACAAACCAATGTGCCTGACACCTACTAGTGACTCAAAAAATATTTGATACATGAATGAAAATTACATACTGTTCCTCATTACTACAGGAGAAAGGAGGAATAGCATAAAGTAAGTCTGGAGGGAAGAATACGTGCTAGGTTATAAAGAACTTGCATACTTTTCTAAGACTCTTCACTAATTCAGGAAATATGTATTAAATTACTACTGTGTTCAACATACTTTATTCTAAAGAAAAATAAGGATATGTTGAAAAGTTTAAAATAAGAGGTTGAAAAGTTTTATTTCAAGTAACTTTTAGGCTTATGTGGAATAAAGTAATATAGATCCATCTACACACTTCTAATGAGTTCCGTGCATCAGTTTAAAAGCCACTTATGCATTCTTTCATGTATACATTCTACAAATATTTAATTGAATGCCTACTGTGCAACAGATACATTGAAAGGCACTGGAACTACAACAATGAAAAAAAAGGACTCCCTCAAGTTGCTCACAATTTAGGTGATGACACAATACGATCCTTGCCATAATAAGTATATCAAGAGCAATGGAACTTACGGCCTAGATGGCAGCATAAGTAAACAGGGTACTCATATTATCCCATGACCATATCAAAACTACAGAATAACCATCATTCAGGACTTCCTGAAATATAGCTGAATAGAAGTCCTACACCTAGGGATTTAAAGAAGCTTCATGGATACTGATAGGAGGGGCAGAGACAGAATGAGCTGGTACCACACCCATGTGTGGTGGATAAAAATCAAGAGGGACATCTCAGCTATGGAGGTCTTTCTGAAGAACAAGGGAGTCTCAGCCACACCAGGCTCCCGAGCGCAGAGTTCCAGTGCCAGGAAGAGAAGTCTCCATAACTTCTGGTTGTAAAAACCAGTGGGGATTGAGGTTGAGTGAAACAAAAGGCTACTGGAGTTGCATACAATTTCCCTTAAAGGGCCTGCAAAGGGATTTACTCTGACTTGCTCCCTCTGACCTCCAGCACTGGGGCAGCAGCTTGAAAGGCACCAGGGATATATAGGAAGGAACTGAATTGTCTGGCATCAGGGCAAGTGGTAGAAGGGCAGCTTTCTCCTCCCAAACAAAAGTTCTGACAGAGGCCATTGATTTTTTTCTTGAGCCCTCCCTGTACAGAGTCTCTATCAACCTGGCTATCACTGTTTCCTCACTTTGGTGATTCCCTGAGACCCTGTTTCACCAAACGTGCAGGGCCATTCAAGCTGTACAAGTGACTTTTCATTACAAATGGCCTGTCTTGTCTCATGCTTCAGAATTTCTTAAAATCTCTCAAGTAAACTGTATCTAGCCTCAGTGTGCCTGTACCTCTCACTAAGTGGTCCCAGGCCTGGAACTAGCAGCAGCTGGCTCTGCTTCACAGCTTGGCCTCTGTTGGGCACCTCAAACCCAACAAAAATACAAGGTATCAGCAGATTGCTTTATAGCTCAAGCCAAGGGTTGAGGGTAGGATGTCCCAAGTAGGGCTCAGATGCAACTGACCTTGGCCTGCACCAGAACCAGTGCACTCAGTGGACAGCTTCAGACCACATGGAAACACCACCCACCCACCTCCACAAGTGGCACACTCAAGGGGTGAATTCAGCAGGTATCAGAGCCCCACTGAAGTAAGGTATGATCTGTGTGGCTGATGCCTGCAGAACTGACCCTCCACTGTGGTCAGGCAATTGACCACAGGCAATTGTTGTAGCCAATCAGCCTGGGAGTAAATCCCTCTTACTGACATGCCAACAACAATTATGGCTCAACTACAACAGGAGGAAGTACACAGCCCACATGAGGTAGACAGTGCACCTGGATCGCCCAGCTCAGGTGAACAGGGAAGCTGTGCCACTGGACCCTGCAGGATACCTACTACATTAGGCCACACAGCCAAGCTCAGGACAAAAAGCAGTTCTACCTAATACATAGAAACAAACACAGGGAGGCTGCCAAAATGAGGGGAGAAAGAGACGTCCCAAAATAAAAAACAGAACAAAATTCTAGAAAAAGAACAGACTAGAGACAAACAATCTACTAGATGCAGATTTCAAAACACTGGTTATAAGGATGCTCAATGAATTTAGAGAGAATTTTAACAGCATAAAAAAGGACATGGAAACCATAAAAAGTGACATGGAAACCATAAAAAAAGAACCACTCAGAAAGAATACATTAACTGAAATGAAGAATAATTTACAGGGAATCAACGGTAGAGTAGATGAAGCCAAGAATCAAATCAGTGATTTGGAATATAAAAATTAAAAAAAAACCCAATTAGAACAAAAAAATGAAGGTAGTGTAAGGAGTCTCTAGGACAACTCAAGTATACCACCATTTGCATCCTCAGGCTGCTGGAAGGAGAAGACAGAGCAAGAAACTGAATGCCTATTTGAAAAAATAATGACAGAACACTTCCCTGACCAGGTGAAAAAAATAGATATACAAGTCCAGGGAGCACAGTGCCAAACAAGATGGGCACAGAGGCCTGTACAAAGACATATTATAATTAAAATGTAAAAGGTTAAATACAAAGAGGGAATTTTAATTTTTTTTAATTTTAGAAAGAGAGAGGATAGGAGGAGAGGGCAAGAAAGAGAAAAAATTTTTGTTCTATTTATTTATGCATTCATTATTGGTTGATTCATGTACGTGCCCTGGCTGAGGATCAAAACCACAACCTCTATGTACCAAAAAATTCTTTAACACATTGAGCTACCTGGCAAGGGCCCCAAAGTGAAAACCTTAAAAGCAGCAAGAGAAAAGCAGTTAGTTACTTCAAGGGAGCTGATTGTCAAGATTGTCAGCTGATTTTGCAACAGGAACTTTGCTGGCCAGAAGGAACTGGCAAGAAATATACAGTGACAAAAAGCAAGGATCTACAACCAAGGATTACTCTACCCAGCAAAGCTATCATTTTTAATCAAAGGACAGAGAAAGAGCTTCCCAGACAAGGAAAAGCAAAAGGAGTTAATCACAACCAAACCAATATTACATAAAATGTTAAAGGGTCCTCCTGAAGAAGAAAAAGAAGAGGAAGAGGAAGAGGAAGAAGAAATAACAACAATAAAATGGCAATACATACATGACTATCAACAAATGAATCTAAAAACCAAAATTAAAAAAGAAGCAGAAAAGAAACAGACTCATAGATACAGAGAACATTCTGACACTTGCCAAAGAGAGGGTTGTTGGGGGGATGGGTGTGAAAGGTGAAGGTATTAAGAAGAACAAATTGGTTGTTACAAAATAATCATGGGGACATAAAGTACAGTGTAGGAAATATAATCAATAATATTCTAATAACTATATATGGTGCCAGATGCATACTAGATTTATCAGGATAATCACTTAGTCAATTATCTGATGTTTAATCACCTGGTTGTACACCTGAAATTAATGTGATATTGTATGTCAACTGTGTTTGAAAAATAAAAAAATTATTTAAAAAAGTAATGGAAGTATGGTAGAACAGGTTAAACTGAGATTTGAAAAGTTATAGGAGTAGGCCAGCTACTCTGGTAGCAGTGGGATAACAAAATTTTAAGCCAAGAAAACCAAGAAACTTGAGGCAATAGGACTTTAGGGGAATTACAAGTATTCTGTGTTACTGGAGCATGAGGTATGGGGGTCAAGTAGAAAGGCGTAAAGGCGTGGTTTTAATTGCTGAAGGACTTGGAGGTAATCCAATGGATTTTAAAACATTCCCATCTTTTTCCTAGGAGGTCAAAGTAGAGTAGTAAAAATCAAACTTTCAGAATCAAATATTGCATCACCATTTACCAGCACTGTAATTGGTAAATTATTTAACTTTTCTGAGTTTTATATCCTCATTTGAAAAGAGTAATATCTCACAGAGTCTTATGAGGGTAAGATAAAATAACGCAAGACAAAGTGATTACCATGATGCTACTATTTCCAGGATACTGGAAAATAGTATTCAGAGAATATTAGTTTTTATTATTATTACTAAGAGGAAGAATTCTTCCAGCTTGCCACATACAGGAAGGAGCAAGCTGTATTATTCCTAATTTATCTATAGAGAAACTTGTTCATGTATGTGGAAACAAAAAGTGTCTCTATATGTTCAGCTCTACTACAATACCTCTCAAAATTAATGTTAAACAATCATAATAGGCTTTTTCTGCAAGAAAATCTTGGATTGCTATAACATGGCAGGGTAAGGGATCCTACTAAGCTATACAGTGTGTTGAAAATGCCAAAATGACATTGAAGGCGTTCTTCACCCACTGGTATTTGGCAGGCACAGAAAAAACTTAAGAAATCTCATGTATGAGATATTTAGAATTCTAAGCCATGTGGGTGTTACTCTCTATGATTCTATAGCCATACAATGTGTTAATTAAATAAAAACATCATGTTTTAAGAAATTTGGAATGATATTTCCCAATGTTGTAGCTCTCTTTTTTATTTTTACCTTTTTTCTCTTTTTTTTGGTAAATTTTAAAAAGAACACTATTAGTACTGCTATGAACCATGCTATTTTCAATCTTAGAGAAACAGAGAATTGTACATTTATTACACTGATACAATGAAAGACAGGAAATTATTAGCATTTCAGATGTGTAGGAGACAACTCTTTAAATTTACTTAAAATGCAACACTCCCTCCCTAACTTATAATGATCTAATTGGACTTTAACCAATGACATTTGATATAATGAATTATGGAACACTTGCATAACTGCTTAAGAGGAGTAGTTGGATTGGAAATATAGGTAAGCAAACTAATTAAAGATGAGGCCTAAATAGTCAAATATTAAAATTGAGAGTACATATTTTTAATGGCACTCATTGGCTTATTAAAAAGAAGTTTGATCCTTTTCCCACTAAGGAAGGCTCTCCTCATCAGGGAGATTCTAATGAGTGGAAATACCCTGTAATTTCCCAGGTGCCTGGGGTGGAGTGGCCCAAACATTCCAGAAGTACTGCTCATCTGTTTTTGGCTTCCTGGTTCAACAGGAAATAAAAGAATAATAATTACCTGAAGACAAGTAAAGACTTTTATTTTTCAATCAGCAGTCTTTTTCTGTGAACATAAAAAGAGGGTATCAAAATATGAACTCTCAAAAGAATTCCTCATTTTGTAGGCAAAGAACCTGAGGCTCAGAGAAGGAACACTTATTGAATGTGTATTTGCCACATGATAAGGCATTTTTCTCATGACATCCCTGTGTGGTATTAATCCCATTTTATATGTAGGAAAACTGAGAACTAAAGAGGTTCAGCGATTGATTGTAAATCACCATGCTGAATCTAAAGTACATGCTGTTTTTAAAAAATACATTTATTGAATTTGAAGGGGAAGGGGTTGATAAAACTGGTACATTGCAAATATTCAAATGAGCATAGTAAGGAAAAGAAAGTCTTCACTAGCCTCATCATAAATCCTCAGTCTAGAGCTAACTACTGTTAACAGTTTGTAAACTATGTAAATACTTCATTATGTCAATATTATTCCTAAAAGTGGTAAATATTTCATGTCAATAGCAAAAAGTCAGTATTGGGGGGAAAGGGAAAAAGGGAAGAAATTATATTTATTTTTATTATTTTTCATAAGATCCCTTTTGATTACTGAAAGTGTTTTCTTACTTTTAATAATCAATTTAAGAATGTTACTTAGAATGCAGCAAATGCTTAAGAAAAAAGGGATGGGTCAGAAAGCCATATAAGGCATTTTCTTTCTGAATTTTCATTGGTATACCTGGGTTTGTTTTTAAGTAACTTAATTAAATAACCAATTAAAATATCAGAGAGAGTTCATATGTGGTGGTTATGTTCATCTAGTGATTTTAAAAATATATTTTAAGGCCCTGGCCAGGTAGCTCAGTTGATTAGAACATTGTCTTGGTATTCCAAAATAGTGGTTTCAAGACACATAGAAGAATCAACCAATGAATGCATAAATGAGTGAAAAAACAAATTGATTCTCTCTCTTTCTGTCTCTCTGTCTCTCCCTCATTCTCGATCTCCCTCACTCTCTCTTCCTTCCTGTCTCTATAAAAATATCAAGTAAAATAGATATTTTTAAAGTATATTCATTGTTCTAGAAAAACCATGACATTTTTGAATCATTGTTTTTTAGTATAATTATTTATTTCCTTTTAATTAGCTCCATCAGAGCTTTTGTTTTAGAGAAATACATTCCTGTTACTATTGTACAGCACTGTCACTGATAATGGCCAACAGCATTTCACCAAATAGCTATACTTTGGAGAATGGATAGATTTCTCAGAGATCTTTGAGACCTTTTTAAATGAAACCAGACAGGTCCATGTCCCAATTTCTGAGGGTCTAGTTATATAACTTGGCATCGATGGCAAAGTTGGTTGCAAAAGAAAACTTGCCTTGATTTTGTAAATTATTATCCCCTCTAGCTTAGATGCTAAAGTTATTTTTGAAAATAATGATGAGAATAAAATATAGAATCTGTGTTCATTAAAATTTTACATTTAATTATAACTTTTTATTATAAAAATTTTCAAATGTACAGAAAAATTGAAATAAATTACAATGCATATATGTATACATTAACTGACCAATTAAAATATCAGAGAAGCTTATTATATATATCTCCATTGCTCCTGGATTCAAAGTTGTTATCATTTGGCCATGTTTTCCTTATGTTTCTAGCTATGTGTTTCCAGAACTCTTTGACACTAAGTTGCAGACATCATTACACTTTATTCCAAAATAGTTAGCATGCATTTCTTAATAATATATTTTCCTAAATAACCACAATATATGGTTTTTGAAAGTATTTTATGTTTAATGTACAAAACTTAGAAAACAGAAAAATAAAAATTACCCATAGTCCCACTGCCCAAAGATAATCACCATAAGCAGTTTGGTGCTATAGAGAAAAATGGTATCATCTTGTCCTTATTGCTTTATCCACACAGAAGGAAGTATCACTACTTTTTTTCAGCCTTAACAAAAACATTTTCTATGCCTTCTGTGGTAAGCAGAATAATGATACCTCAAAGATGTCCATGTCATAATCCTGAGCACCTAATGTTAAGCAAAGGAGATTTTGCAGGTATGATTAAAGGTATAGGATTTGAGCTGGGGATATTATCCTAGATCATCTGGGTGAAGCTACTTTAAATCACATGATCCCTTAAAAGCAGAAGAGAGAGGGAGAGGTCAGAACAGAGATATGTGACATGAAGACTCAACCTGTTGCTGTACTTGCAGATGGAAGAAGAGGTCCAAAAACCAAGGAATGAAGGAAGCCTTGAGAAGCTGGAAAAAGGCAAGGAAACTGATAGTCTCCTAGAGCTTTCAGAAAGGAATTCAGTTCTGCCAACACCTTGAGTTTAGCTTAGTGAGACTCCATGGACTTTTACAAGTTTAAGATAATATGTTTATATTGTTGTGGCATTATATTTTTGGCATTTTATTATTTTTTATATATTTTATTGATTATGCCATTACGGTTGTCCCATTTCCCCCCTTCATTCCCCTCCATCCTGCACATCCCTTTCCCCCCATGCCCCCTCTTTAGTTCATGTCCATGTGTCACAAGTTCTTTAGCTTCTACATTTCCCATACTATTCTTGTCCTCCCCCATCTATTTTCTACCTACCATCTATGCTACTTATTCTCTGTACCTTCTCCCCCCTTCTCCTCCTCCCACTCCCCTGTAGATAACCCTCCACATGATCTCCATTTCTATGGTTCTGCTCCTGATCTAGCTGTCCTCTTAGTTTGCTTTTGTTTTAGGTATGGTTGTTAATAACTGTGAGTTTACTGTCTTTTTGCTGTTCATATTGTTCATATTTTTTAATCTTATTTTTCTTAGATAAGTCCCTTTAACATTTCATATAATAAGGGCTTGGTGATGATGAACTCCTTCAATTTGATCTCATCTGAGAAGCGCTTTATCTGACCTTCCATTCTAAATGAAAGCTTTGCTGGATAGAGCAATCTTGGATGTAGGTCTTTGGATTTCATGACTTGGAATACCTCTTTCCAGACCCTTCTTGCCTGTAAGGTCTCTTGAGAAATCAGATGACAGTCTGATGGGAATTCCTTTGTAGGTGACTGTCTCTTTATCTCTTGCTGCTTCTAGGATTCTCTCCTTCATTTTAATCTTGGCAAATGTAATTATGATGTGCCTTGGTATGTTCCTTCTTGGGTCCAAGTTCTTTGGGACTCTCTGAGCTTCCTGGACTTCCTGGAAGTCTATTTCCTTTGCCAGATTGGGGAAGTTCTCCTTTGTTATTTGTTCAAATAACTTTTCCATTTGTTGCTCTTCCTCTTCTCCTTCTGGTACCTGTGGATGTTGGAACATTTAAAGCTGTCCTGGAGGTTCCTAAGCCTATCCTCATGTTTTTGAATTTTTATTTCTTCATTCTGTTCTGGTTGGATGTTTCTTTCTTCCTTCTGGTCCACTCCATTGATGTGAGTCCCAGTTTCCTTTCCATCACTATTGGTTCCCTGTGCATTTTCCTTCATTTCACTTAGTGTAGCCTTCATTTTTTTCATCTAATTTGCAACTAAAATCAACCATTTTTGTGAGCAACCTGATCACCAGTGTTTTGAACTGTGCATCTGATAGGTTGGCTATCTCTTGGTCGCTTAGAAGTATTGGCTCTGGGGCTCTGAATTGTTCTTCTGCTTGAGCCATAATGTTTTTGTCTGTTCGCGCCTGTTATAGATGACAGGCAAAGGCCTAGGTGTTCTCCCGAGCAGGTCAACCTAGTTGCTGGGTTGTGACTAGGGGCAGGGTCAGAGAGAGAACATTGGCAGTTTGGGGGCGCTCTCTTGGATTTTGGTCCCCTCTGCCACTTCCCACAAGCAAATTGGGCCCTTCTGGTGTTGGTTCCCAGGTGGGTGAGCTTGTGTACATTCTAGGACCCTGTGGGTCTCTCCAACAAACTCTCCTGTGAGGCTGGGAGCCTCTCCCGGCACCTTAACCTGATTAAAAAGTTTTTTTCAATTGGTGCTTTTAGGCTTTATTTCCCAGCACTGGGACCCTGGATTGTGCAGTCTTTCTCACTGTCTGTCTTTTAACCTGGTTTATCTGCCCATGAATGTGTGACTGCAGTCAGCCAGCCACCTTGTACCCTCACTGTGCCTGCCTGTTGCCCCCCACACCTGGGATCTGCCAACCGCCACTTGTGCACCTGGGTTAGTCCAGCAGCCATGGCTTTTTCCTGCCATGACGCCTCTCTGCTGACCGCCGACTCAACCCCTCTTACTGGTCAGGATGAATGGTTCATAGTTGTTGGACTTCAGTACAGTTCAATTTTCTGTCTCATTTAGTTGTGTTTTTGTTTCTAAATCTTTGTTGTCCTTAATTTTGGTTGTGCCACGCGAGGTGCAGTATTTCCACCTACGCCTCCATCTTGCCTGGAAGTCCAAGTCTGTATTGTTTTACACCACTAAATTTGTGGTTATTTATTACAGCAACAACAGAAAATGTGTACATCTCCACATTTATATTTGCCTTTTAAATGGTGGCCTTTTATCTGTTAGGACATTAAGTTTGAGTGATTTTCCTTTTCTACTTGGCTTTGAATACATTACATTTAATGCAATGAGAAAATAAATGCAGAACCCCTAGCTTTTGTTTTGAAAGGGGCACTAGCTCTTCTATAGTTTTGTCACCAGGATTGTAAAGATATATTTACAGACCATTTATTTTTTAAATTATGTGTTATTGATTATGCTATTACAATTGTCCCAATTTTTCCTCCTTTGCTCCCCTCCACTTAGCAACCCCTACTCCCTCAGGCAATCCCCACACCATTGTTCATATCCATGGGTCATTCATTTAAGTTCTTTGGTTACTCCATTTCCTAAACTATACTTTACATCCCATGGCTATTTTGTAACTACCTATTTGCACTTCTTAATCCCCTCACCTCTTCACCCATTCCTCTACATGCCCCTCCCTTCTGGCGACTATCAAAGTGCTCTCCATATCCCTGATTCTGTCTCCATTCTTGTTTGCTTAGTTTGTTTTATAGATTCATTATTGGTAGATATGTATTTATTGCCATTTTATTTTTCATAGTTTTGATTTTCTTCTTTTTCTTAAATAAGTCTATCTAACATTTCACATAATATTGTTTTGGTGATAAACTCCTTTAGTTTTTTTCTTGTCTGGGCAGCTCTTTATTTGCCCTTCGATTCTAAATGAAATCTTTGCTGGTTAGAGTAGTCTTGGCTGTAGGTCCCCACCTTTCATTACTTTGAATATATCTTGCCAATCCCTTCTAGCCTGCATAGTTTCTTTTGAGAAATCAGCTGACAGTTTCATGGAAATACCCTTATAGGTAACTAACCGCTTTTTTCTTACTGCTTTTGAGATTCTCTCTTTATCTTTAACCTTTGGCATTTTAATTGTGATTTGTCTTGGAGTGGGCCTCTTTGCATCCATCATGCTTGTGACTCTCTATGCTCCTCGGACTTGCATGTCTATTTCCTTCACCAAATTAGGGTATTTTTCTTTCATCATTGTTTCAAAGAGATTTCCAGTTTCTTGCTCTTTCTCTTCTTCTCCTGGGATCCCAATAATGCAAATGGTGGAACACTTGAAGCTGTCCTAGAAGATGCTTACACTATCCTTGTTTTTTTTTAAATTTCCCCCCTCTCTCTGTTGTGATTGGTTGTTGTTTGCTTCCTTATGTTACAAATCATTGATTTGATTCTCAGCTTCATCCACTATACTGTGGATTCCTTATAAATTGTTATTGATTTCAACTAGCGTACCCTTCACTTCTGACTGGATCTTTTTTATGCTCTTGAGGTCCTCACTAAATTCCTTGAGCATCCTTATAACCAGTGTTTTGAACTCTGCATCTGATAGATTGTTTATTTCCATTTTGTTTAGTTCATTTTCTGGAGTTTTGAATTGTTCTTTCATTTGGGCCATGCTTCCTTGTATCCTCATTTTGGCAGCCTTCCTGTGATTGTTTCTATATATTACATAGAGTTGCTATGATTCTGTGTGGCCTAATGTAGGGAGTGTTCTATAGGTCCCAGTAGCATAACCTGCATACTCGAGGTGCACCCTTCATGTGGGCTGAATACACCCTCCTCTTGTACTTGAGCTTTAATTGTTGGCAGGTCAATGGGAGGGATTTACCCAGGTCAGTCAGCTGTGAGGACTGGCTTTGACCACTAATCACCAATCTCTGTCCTCCATGGATGGTCAGCTGTATAGGGAAGAGTGGTGATGCCCCAACATGGTCTGTAGCTGTCCATTGGGTGTGTAGGCTCTGGGGTTTCCAGGGCTGTGCAGGCCAAGTCAGCCCCCACTTGTGTTCCACCTGGGGCCACCTTGCCTGAGCTATGAAGCAATCTGAGACGGCCACTACTTGTGCTGTACCTGGAGATCCCCAGCAGAAGCCAAGCTGTGAATGTAAGCTGGCTGTTACTAGGGCTGAACCTGGGGCCATTTCACAAGAGGTATGGGGGCTGGGTGCTCACTGGAGCCAGCTATTGTTTGAGAGGAATTTGGAAGTTTTGAAGCATTAACCAAGACCATTTATATGAAAAAATCACTGTTAACAGCTTAGGTAGAACCATACATTGGATGGGACGGAGTCTCAAAGGATCTCCAGGGCAGGGCAAATAGTGTTAGCCAGGTTGATGGAGTTTCATGTATGACTGGCTCTATGGATCTGTGGGAGGAGGGCTGAGAAAGGGACAATGGCCTCTGCCTACCTTTCTGTCTGGGAGAAAGACATCCCCTATTTTTTACTTTTATGTCAGACACGTCAATTCGTTCCTGTATGCCTTTCTATCTGCTGCTCTGGTGCTGGAGCTCAGAGAGAATGAGTTTGAGTAAGTCCACGTTTGGGGTTTTTAAGGGTTACTGCTTGGGACTCCAAAAGTGTCTTTCACTGACTCAATCCCTGCTGATTTTTGTACCCATAAATTATGGGGACTTATCTTCCTGGCACTGAAACCTTGGGCTGGGGGGCCTGATGTGGGGCTAGGACTCCTCGTTCCCAAGATCTCCCTCCCTAATTTTTATCAACCACAGGTGTACGTGGGACCGGCCCATTCTGCTTCTCTTCCCTACCTACCATTGTGAATGGATGTGGTTTCTTTAATTCCATAGTTGTCAGACTTCCTTTCAACTCAATTTTAGACAGTTCTGAGTGATAGTTGTTCTATAGTTTAGTTGCAGTTTTGATGTGGTTGTGCAAGGAGGTAAACCATGTGCACTATGTTGCCATCTTAACTGGATGTCCTACAGACCTTTTATAGGCTAATGAATAGAGGGGATACAGGGGAAGGTTCTTTTAGGAAATTCACTTGGTATTATGGAAACTATTTGTTTTGAATAAAGTTGTTTACTATTCTTATTCATAGCACTAGTAACAATTTATAATGGGGTATGAGGATAACATCTTTAATGTTTGTTTGCCTCTGAACTGTAAGTATTGTAAAGTAAGGTATGGTAGGGTAAGGTAAGGCAAGGTAAGGACCCTGTCTGGTTTTCCTTCCTACCTTTCTCCAGCAACTTATACAGTGCCTGGCACATAGTAGGCACAAAAACAATTTGTTAATTGATTGGATCTTTGGCTATACAAATACTCATTCTTGAATAGCTAATGAGAAGCTAAATGCTATGTAATAATGTTTTAAAAATACTAAACTATAAATTATAATTATATATATAGTTACATGTAGTATATAGTTAGATTATTTTAAATAATGTTAAAGTAAAAATTTAAGAAAGATAAAGCTGTTTTCAACATGAGCTTGGGAACCTCTTTGCAGATGATTATGCTTCTATGATTTTCTTCCTAGATACAGATTCAGACTACAGTGTCTGAATGCCATTCTTGCATATGTGTGAGTTCCTTCCAAAAGGCTTCTTATGACACCAGGAATAGATTGTCAGGAAAGACAATCTATAAATGGTGTCTTCACTTCCTGCTGGCAAAAGGCCCTAGAATCAATCAGGCAGGGAGCCCACCTCGATCCTTTGTGCTCAAATCAGATTGTATTTCAACACTGTAACAGCCCAGATGGATCAGTTTGGGGAAAATAGAGTTAAAATAACCACTAAGTGGTACTCCCATGCTGGAGATATTTCTAAAAGCTACAGCTAACAGAAAGATTGCCCTTCATTTCCAGGAACAGTCACTTCTGGGAGTGTAAAGGTGGAATGTTGTAAGTTAAACTGAATAGCAGAGTGATGAGCCTGAAAAGCACTTCCACATTTAACTTTGTGGAAGGGTATACTGAGGCCCAACATTTTTCTATGCAACCTAAGTCACAGTTCTGCTTGGGCAAGTGTTTCTGAAAGCAAATTTTTTTTCAAGTCTACTATTATTGTTTAGGATCCAGGTTTGGCAAGAAACAGAATCTAACCCTGGCCAATATAAGCCTATGAAAATTATTGGAAACACATGGGGATACCTGGGAGAGTGAAAATAAATGCTGAAGAAGGAAGTCTCAGGTAGGATGGGGAAGCAGAGCATATAGGCGACCAAAGCTAATAACTATCCTCTTCAGGGCATCCCCTTTAGAGGGAATCAGATTACAATTTTTTACTCCTTGAGACCCTTTACTCAAAATTCAAATACCCCAGAAACCACTGATCTAGGTTGGGTTACATGCACATTTCATGGCCACAAGGATGAGGTACTTTGAAGGACACTCCCATTAACTTTGTATCCAATGGAGGAGGGACGTTTTTCCAAAGCTCTTGCCAAAAGGAGGGCGAAGAATTGCTGGGCAGGCAAAAACATTAGCTATTCACTTAGCTTATTCACTGCACATGCATTCAAGAAAATTAGTCTTCTACTTGAGCCTCTTAGCAAAGACACGTAGCTTCTTATGAAATTCAGGCAGGTGACTTCCTATGTAGCCTTAGACAAATCATAAACTTTCTTTGAGCCATAGTGTCCTCATTTGTAAAATTTATTGAACAGTTTTGACCAGATGATCCCTAATACCTTGGGGAGTGCCAGAAGAGAAAATATTCTGCCAGATGCCAGCAATGTGACCTTGGATGACTCATTTACTAATTCTGGTTTTCACTATGTGTACAGAAAGAGATTGAACTAGGTACCTTCCGGTTCCTTCTACCTGTTAAAGTCCACAGTTCCCTAAAAGGACAGTTGGAAGTAGCCAGGTCAGAGTTTCCCTCCAAATCAATGGAATATTCCTGATTTTAGGAAATATATACTGAAGTACCAAGGGCTATAGGGACATTATATATGTAACCTACCTTCAAATAATTCAGAAAAAACCTTATATATTATATTAGTTTAGCCAAAAAGTTCATTTGTTTTTTCCACAAGATGGCTCTAGTAGCCCTTAGTTGTCTTTAACTTCATTCAAAAATTTTTTGTTGGATTGTATTTCAACAGGTATCATATTAGTGTGCATTTTTAAAAAACTAATCAAAATTTGTGAGCTGTTTCGTAGCCATTTTAAGTATTGAAGATAGAAGAAAATAAGCAACATTTTTGGCATATTATGCTTTATTATTTCAAGAAAGGTAAAAATGCAACTAAAACACAAAAAAAGATTTGTGCAGTGTATGGGGAAGGTGCTGTGACTAATCAAACATGTCAACAGTGGTTTGCAAAGTTTTGTGCTGGAGATTTCTCACTGGATGATGCTCCACAGTCTGGTAGACCAGTTGAAGTTGATAAGGATCAACTAGAGCCATTAATTGAGAACAATCAACATTATACACGCAGGAGATAGCCAACGTACTCAAAATATCCAATAAATCAAGTTATTAGGAAAAATGAAAAACATGTCTTTTATTCTATGGAAAGAATCATATGGACTATTTGGCCAACCCAATATATTAAATATTAATATAAAATATTTATTTAAAAAATATATACACACCCACAGACTTCCAGCCAAGATAGAGGTGTAGGTGGATACGTAGTGCCTCCTTGCACAACTAAAAGGACAACAACTTTAAAAACAGAAACACAACCAGAACTGCCAGAAAATAGAACCGTATGGAAGTTTGACAACCAAGGAGTTAAAGAAGAAACACTCATCCAAATGGACAGGAAGGGCAGAGAAGGGCAGCTGGGGCAGAGAGGACTTGCAGCAAGGTGGCAGCTGGATAACCAGACTGGGCAAGGCAGTGGCTCTCAGACCAGGTGAGGTGACAGTAGATGGACTGGGAAGTTCCACATTTGTGAGTGGATAAACAGGGAGGAACAAGTGGGGAGTGAGACAGACCATGAAAACTAAGATTCCAGCATGGGAATAAAAGCCTCAAAACTTCTGACTGAAAAATCCTGTTGGGGTTGTGGCAGTGGGAGAAACTCCCAGCCTCACAGCAGAGTTCTTTGGAGAGACCCATAGGGTACAAGAATGTACGCAAACCCACCCACCCAGGAATCAGCATCAGAAGAGCCCAATTTGCTTGTGAGTAGTGGAGGAAGTAACTGAAAGCCTATCCAGAGCGGAGCAAGTGGCACTGTTCCCTCTTGGACCCCTCCCTCACATACAGAGCCACAATGCATTAACCTAAGCCTATACCTAAGGCTCCACCCCTTACTACATAACAGGTGAGTCATGACAAAAAAGATGTGGTGCAAATGAAAGAACACATCAAAGCTCCAGAAAAAATACAACTAAGCAATGAAGTGATAGCCAACCTATCAGATGCACAGTTCAAAACACTAGTAATCAGGATTCTCACAGAAATGGTTGAGTATGGTCATAAAGTAAAGGAAAAAGTAAAGGCTATGAAACATGAAATAAAGGAAAATGCACAGGAAACCAACAGTAATGGAAAAAAACTGTGACTCAAATCAAAGTTTTGGACAAGAAGGAAGAAATAAACATTCAACCAGAACAGAATGAAGAAATAAAAATTCAAAAACATAAGGAGAGGCTTAGGAACCTCCGGGACAACTTTAAACGTTCTAACATCCAAATCATAGGAGTGCCAGAAGGAGAAAAGGAAGAGTAAGAAATTGAAAACTTATTTGAAAAAATAATGGAGAACTTCCCTAATCTGGCAAAGGAAAACAGACTTTCAGGAAGTCTAGGAAACTCAGAGAGTCCCAAGGAAGCACACACCAAGGCAATCAGAATTACATTACCCAAGATTAAAGATAAGGGAAGAATCTTGAAAGCATCAAGAGAAAAGGAGACAGTTACCTACAAAGGAGTCCCCATTAGACTGTCAGCTGATTTCTCAAAAGAGGCCTTACAGGCAAGAAGGGGCTGGAAAGAAGTATTCCAAGTCATGAAATCCAAAGACCTACATCCAAGATTGCTCTATCCAGCAAAGCTAATTTAGAATGAAAAGGCAGGTAAATTGTTTCCCAGATAAGGTCAAGTTAAAGGATTCCATCATCACAAAGCCCTTACTATATAAAATACTAAAGGGGCTTATCTAAGGAAAAGGAAAAGATTAAAAACCAAAAACAGTAAAATGACAACAAACACACAGCTATCAATCATGGGACCTAAAACAAACAAACAAACTAAGCAAACAACCAGAATCACAGGAACAGAATCAGGAACAGAATCACAGACATGGAAATAGCATGGAGGGTTATCAGCGGGGAGCAAGGTAGGGGGAGAAAGGGAGAAAAGGTAGAGGGAATAAATAGCATAAACAATAGGTACAAAATAGGATGAGGTTAAGAATAGTATAGAAAATGTAGAAGCCAAAGTACTTATATGTACAACCCATGGACATGAATTAAGGGGGTATGGAATGTGAGTGGGTGATGGGGTGCAGGGTTGAGGGGAAAAAAGAGGAGGGAAATGGGACAACTGTAATAGCATAATCAATAAATGTATTCTAAAAAATAAAAAAGAATACACAATTTGTTAAAAATAAAATACATAGCCCTTTTGTGGCCATCGCTGAGGCACCAGTGGTCAAAATGAAGTTCAATCCTTTGTGACTTCTGACCAGAGCAGGAACCATAAAAGGCATTCCAATGCACCTCCCCACATCTGCAGGAAGGTTATATCTTCTCCTTTTTCCAAAGCTGAGACAGAAGCACATATTCAATCCACGCCCATCTGAAAGGATAATGAAGTTCAGGTTGTGTGAGGACATTACAAAGGGCAGCAAATTGGCAAAGTAGTCCAGGTTTACGAGAAGAAATACATCCTCCACATCGAAAAAGTGCAATGGGAGAAAGCTAATGGCACAACTGTTCATGTGGGCATTCACCCCAGCAAGGTGATTATCACTAGAATAAAACTGGACAAAGACTGCAAAAAGATCTTGGAACGTAAAGCCAAATATCACCAAGTGGGAAAGGAAAAGGACAAATACAAGGAAGAAACAATTGAGAAGATGCAGGAATAATGTAATCTTATACACAGCTTTAATTAAAAACTTGAAATGAAAAAATATATACACATGCATATAAAATGAGAGAGAGAGGAAGAAAGAGAAGAAATGTGGCTAGTGTTAAAAAATAGTAAATTTGAATAAAGAGTGTATGGGAGTCTTCTATACTATTCTTGAAACTTTTTTCTAAGTGTAATTATTTCAAAATGAAGCTTAAAAAAATTAATGGGAGGGGTGAAAGGAAATCTGTTCCTCTGCTTGTGTGTCCAAAGGCCTTTTGATGAATTATTTGTGTGACAGATGAATATTTGTATGTCTCTATTGCTAGATCCAAACTTTCTAGGGGAAGTTCTTAGTGCCAAGGCATGGACTGTACAATAAGTTTTTGCTATTAATGTGACAAAGCTCCATTGTGGACCTAGAAAACACTGGATAAAGCCTATCTATTTATTCCTCCTAAGTATTCTAAGTGGGTGGAGATTTCCTGTTGGCTTTTATGGTTTTCTTTTGTTTGGAGGAACGTATCTCAGACATAGCACGTGAGGAGGGACCCAAAAAACCCTGGAATTTATTTATTAAGAACCATGTATTTATTCTTTCATGTTCAAACTTCACAGTCACCTTCAAAGTACTCTTAATTTGATGCAATACACCCATCAAGACTTTTTGACTCTTTTTCCATTTTTTAAAACAGTTTCTGAACTGGCCAATTTTGGTATCTTTTAGTGCTTCTGCCTTTGTGTTGTTTTGTTTCATTTCATCCACATCAGCAAAACCTTTCTCTTTGGGTACTTTTTTTTATCCCAGGAAACAAAAAAAAGTCACTCAGGGTAAGATCAGGTGAACAGAGGGGGATGGGGGACAGGGGTCACACCATTTTTTGGTCAAAAACTGCTGAATACTCAGTGCTGTGTGGGCAGCTGAACTTTTAAATTACCCATCATGGAATGGACAAACGTGTTGAAAGAGTCTTCAAAAAAACTCACTGAAGCCCAGTGCAGCTTCTCACAACAATGCCGGCTGGTACACTGATACAGATGAGTTCCTAAACACTCACCTACTGGAGGAAGCCTGTGTTTCAAGGGACCTGCCCTCCAGAAGATAATTCATTTTGGAGGCATCCCCCTTGTATAGTCTCATATACGCTTTGTACTTTTAATATTCATCTATTACCCAAGAAATGTCTCCAACAAGTACTTACTAACTTGATTTGAAACCAATCATTACTACCTTCATATAGTCATTTCTTATTCCAAAATGATTTCACTATCTATAAAGGTGTTTTTGCAGGATTGTATTAGCAAAATACAATCAATTGAACCAATTGAACCAATTTAAGGGTCAATCAATAGAGTATTGATTAAATATATTCATCTAATGGTAAATTGTGTAGATGATAAAAATAAAAGAATGAAGCAGCTCCCTAAGAGTGGATTATGAAACAATCTCCAAGTTAAAAAATAAATGAAGCAACTCCATATGACTAGATAATGAAACAATTTCCAAGGTTTGATTTTAAGAGCAATTTGCGAAATTATGTGTAAATATAATACTACTGTATTTTAAACTCTGATTGAATGAGTAAGCAATGAGTAGACAGTTAATGCTTTTGCCTGTTTAAGCACATGCCTGTACACCTATACACAGAGCATTTTCTGGAAAGATATACAAGAAATCAGTAACAGTGATAACCTGTGGAGAGGGGAACAATAGGTGGGAATACATCTGGGAAACAAGGGAAGGAGAAAGACTTTTCATTTATATCTTTTGAGCTTTACCAAATTTAACATAGTAGTCAGTGCCCCTTTAGTAGTAAATGCTTAGGGTCCTTTCTCATCATGTAGGCTTAAGCAAAGATAAATTACTATAGCCAAGGAAACTGTCCTATTACTGTATGAGTATTATGAATATTGAGTTCATAACTTCTCATATTTTTGCTCAAGCAGCTAGCCTTAGCTTTGTGCATAGTAGATGTATAATGCTTGTTTATGGAATTGAGTTCAACTGAATTGATTTGCAGTGCTTTTAGGGGTATGTCTATATATACACACATGCTTGCTGGTTTAAATCTAGGCATGTTAGCATTTCGTGTGTTTCTCCCTTTTCTATCTTAAAGGAAAAAAATGATCAAACTAACATTTATTTTCTATTCTTAAGAACTTGAAACAAGTTCTTAAGAATAGAAAATATTCTATGTCCTTAGCCAGCAAGTGGATATAAATTAGTGCCTCCTTTTTGGAGGGCATTTTGGTGTCATAAAGCAGCATGTAACATAAACTCAGGTTTTTAACCCAGTCATCTCAACCCTAACAATTTATCGGAAGGAAGTAATTATACACTTCAGAGAAAGATGTATGTACAAGGAAGTCTATTGAAATATTTCAGTTAATATTGAAAATTTGGAAAGAATCTTAAGTGTTCATGGGTAGGTAACTGGTTAATTAAAGAATGGTATGTCCATCTAGTGTGGCCATTAAAAATGATGATTCTAGATTCCGTGGCGGTCACCCAGCAGATCAGATTCTTCTCACATTCTTGTGCTCCCTTGGCTTCCTCAGCAGCCATGTCTGATAAACCCGATATGGCCAAGACTGAGAAATTCTATAAGTTGAAATTGAAGAAGACAGAAACGCAAGAGAAAAATCACTGCCTTCCAAAGAAACGATTGAACAGGAGAAGCAAGCAGGCGAATCATAATGAAGCATGCACTGCCAATATGCGCTGTACATTCCACAAGCATTGCCTTCTTATCTTCTTTTAGCTGTTTGACTTTGTAAGCTTTAAAGAGGTTGGATCAGTTAAAATGACTGTGCTGCCCCTTTTCACATCAGAACTACTGACAATGAAGGCCCCACTTCCCTCTCCCATCTGCCTCTCTAGCTGGCAGGGAAGGAAAAGAACTTGCATGTTGGTAAAGGAAGAAGCTGGGTGGGATGACAGTGAAATCTAGAGTAAAACCAAACTGGTCCAAGGTTTCTTGCAGGCTGTAAAATGCAGTTTAACCAGAGCGCTATTTTTTCGTTAAAATTATTTTAATTATTGGAACACACAACTTTTTAAAATATGCAAATAAAAAGCTTTAAAACCTGAAAAAATGATAATTCCACCCTATATTTATTGATGAGGAAAAAAAAGAAAATATCTATAGCATATTGTTAAGTGATAGAAAGAGATTATATATGTGTTTGCCATTTTTATAAATTTTCTGCATAGGTCACTATATGTATATAAAAAGCTATCTGGGAGAAATTTCATCAAAGTATGCAAAATGTTTATTTCTCCCTGAAGGATGATTATTATTTCCTTTCTGTATTTTTCATATTATTTACATTTTTTCTGGAGTACATGTTGTATCACTTTTACCAAAAAATGAAACAATTAAAGAAAAACAATAAAGTGATATCCCTAGTGTCACTCTTTCACTCAACAAGTATTCGTTGAGTGCACCAGAGTATCCTAGACTAATTTTTCTTAATTTACAGACTGCAGAATATTCTATGCATCCATGTAAGAAAACACTGAACTAAGCATTTATAAAGGCTCGTTTTGAAAATTTAGGAACACAGACACACAAAAAGAAGTCAGAACAGTAGTTGTCCTTGGGAGAGATTGAGATTGGGATTGTTTGGGAAAAAGTATGAATAAACATTTTAGGGTGATGGTAATGTTCTACAAGCTTGTGTTACAGAGATATATACATTTGTTAAAACTCAGTGAAGTTAGTCTTAAGATTTGTATATTACTCCGTATGTCAATTTTACATTGAAAGAAAAACAAACAAATTGGACCTTAGGTAGTGATAGTGATATCTAGAATTTACTCTGAAATGCTCCAAAACCAAGATGGATTAATGGATGGATTGAGGAATTAATATAGGTGAGTAGAGATATGACAAAGCAAATATAATAAAATGTTAATTGTAAATCTAAGTGGTATCTATACTTGTGTTCACTATAAAACTCTTTTAATATTGTTATTTAAATTTTTTCATATTAAAATGTTGAGAACAATGTAAGTACCAATCAACCATTGGTATATTGAATATGTTTATATTTTATCCTCATAAACTAATTTAACAGATGAGTTCTGGAATGTGTCCCCCAGGAAAGTTCAGTCTTTTTGAATAGGTGAGCTATATAAATACACAGACATGACGTAATTAGTGACAGGGCCGTCTTCATGAACGGTAACTGCACAGCCACACAGAGCCCCACATTTGGTTTAATGTTCTGCTGTTGCAGCATTGAAATGCTTAATAATCTTTAAACAAGGGGCCCTGCATTTTTACTTTGCATTGGGCCCTGTAATTTATATTTCTAGTCTAGACTAATTAACAATAACAATATTTTTAGCATACATTATCTTCTGCCTATGTAAAGCATTGTTAAACACATGACATACATCATTTTACTGAATCCTCAAAAAAGTACTAAAGGAGCAGCTACTATTAACACCTGTATTTTACTGATGGACCTACTAAAGCTCAAAAAGCAAAGCTATTTGCTCAAGTGCATATATTTACTGTATCCTCAGTATGCTAAGTAACACATCACACATGGTTGATAATAAATATTTGTTGAATGAATTAATAATAATAATAATAATAATAGCAGCTTCATTTACTGGGCACCTTCCAGGAGGCTAGAATGCTCCAACTGAAACCTGACATGTTCTCCCCTAAACCAGACTCCCCACCTTTGGTGAAACTACCTCAAGGCCACATTTCCTACCACCTTAAATTAGGTCAGGTCTCCTTTTGTGATACCTTAGGCTTCTTCTTTATGGCATTCATTACCATTGTAATTAGGTAGTTCTTTGTTTAATGCCTGTCTCCCCTCTGGACTGAAACTTAGTGAAAACAGTGATTCATTTTTATCTGTTTGGCACTCTTTTCCCAGTATCCAGTACTGTACCTAGAGCATAGCGTGCCTACCTGCCTGCCATAACTTAATAATAAATTCTCTCATTTAATCCTCAACCTGTTAGGTAGAGATTGTTATTATTTTATAGGTGAAGAAAGTAAGGCTCAGAGAAATTAAGTCTGAGTTACCTCACCACAGGAAAAGCACCTACAATATAGTGAACCTGCATTTGCCTGAGTCCAAAGATCTCTTGTCATTTCACTGCAGCCCACTCTTTCCACATGACAATCTACTTGACATTATCTTCTATTTCTAGGAACCATTTATTCCTTTAATATCTTGTTCAGCTCCTATTTTTACTGATTGACCTCAGGACTCTCTAATGAAGAGGAGACGTGCTTTCCAAGAAATAATTACAGCAAATGATGCAAACAGTCTGGCTGAAGCTGGGATTTTATTTCTTAGCCTTAAGTAAAGCAGCTGGAAACTCTACCATTAAAAAGCCAAGGATCCAATTTCCCTTTGGTATTAACTCTTCCTTAGTCCTGGGAAACACCTTGAAGTAGTCTCTTGGGCTATGTAAGTATAAAATAATCACTCATGTCTAGTTCTTGGGAAAGGCTTGAAATAGTTGAGGTAAAGCAAACGTAGATTCTTCAAGCTGTTAATAAGATGTCTTTTGGTAGTTTTCTGCCCCTAAATATGATTTCTGTATGGAAATGTTTTTCCCTGAGTCTGGATTTAGACTGTCTTAAGCTTATGCATTACCGGATATCTTTGCAGAGTTGGGAGTACTATCCTTTCATCAGTTGTTTTGTGAGGGTCATGGAACTGGATGTGAAGGAATACTGGGAGAGTGCACAGACTTATTTTCTTTAGCCAGTGCTGGAGGAGAGGCTGTTAACTAGAAAAGGAGAATGCTTGGTCCATCATTGCATGGTGTGCCTTATGGTGTTAAGACTGAAAAATCCCAGACGTTATGAATTGCACTGATGACAGATGGTGTTGCACCTTGTCTTTTGTAGGATACAGGACAAGAGAACATCATTTGGTTGTCATAGAGTTTTTTTGTGCTATTCTAAGGGTAAGTCTAGATTGTGGATCTCTCAGGGTAGCTATTGCTAATAACAGTATAAGCTGCTTTATTAGATTTCTTTTCTGATATTTCTCAGGCCTCATAAAAATACTTGTTAACAATCATAGCCTGACCTCAGTTGTGCTCTTGAGCTTGTTCCACTTTCTTGGAGTAATATCAAGCACTTTCCAAAGTCAGTGGTTGAAACAATGGTGACAATTATTTGTGTAAGACAATGGTGCCCAATGGAACTACATCCAATAGGCTGAGAAAGAGCTAGGTTGCAGCAGCAGAAGAACAGGAGAGACTGTTCCTGAGAGCACAAGAGCTACATCAGAACTACAGAAGAGGAAGAGATAGTTTTTTCTAGGGAATGGGCTGTGAAGACGTACGCCAACATTAAAAGTAAGCTAGTGAGATAAGATACAATTTTGCTACTCTGTATGCCATAGTTAGTCTCAAAGATGGCTCCCAATGATCCTTGCTTTTTTGTATTCATGTCCTTATGAAGTCTTCTGCCACAATGAGTCATGGCTAGTCTATGTGAACAAGAGTATGGTGGAGATTACAGTAAGTGACTTCCAATAGTAGTTGTAAAAGATTTGTAACTTCTGCTTTGATCTCTTGGATTGCTTGCTTTGGGGGTCAGTCATCGCATGAAGACTATGTTTTTGTGTATTTTATTCATTATGTTATTACAGTTGTTCCAAGTTTTCCCTCTGTACCCCCTTCCCTCCAGCAATCACCCCCTTAGTTCATGTCCTTGGGTTGTGCATATAAGTTCTTTGGCTTCTCCATTTTCTATAGTATTCTTAACATCTCCCTGGGTATTTTGTAGCTACCAATTATACTTTTTAATCCCTGCACCTTTCCTCATTCTTCTCCTTCCCCCTCCTAGCTGATAACCCTCCAAATGATCTCCATACCTATGACTCTGTTGCTCTTCTAGTTGTTTGCTTAGGTTCTTCTTTTTCTTTTAAGATTCAGTTGTTGATGCCTTTTTAATGTTCATAGTTTTGATCCGTTTTTTCCTTAAATAAGTCCTTTTAACATTTCATGTAATAATGGCTTGGTGATGGTGAACTCCTTTAGCTTTACCTTGCATGAAAAGCACTTTATCTGTCCTTCAATTCTAAATGATAGCTTTGCTGGATAGAGTGCTCTAGGTTGTAGGTCCTTGCTTTTCATCACTTTGAATACTTTTTGCCAGTTCCTTCTTGCCTGCAAAATTTCTTTTGAGAAATCAGCTGACAGGTTTATGGGACCTCCTTTGTAGGTAACTCTCTGCTTTTCTCTTGCTGCTTTTAAAGTTCTCTCTTTTATCTTTAATCTTTGGCATTTTAATTATGATGTGTCTTGATGTGATACTCTTTGGGTCCAACTTGCTTAGGACTCTCTGTGCTTCCTGGACTTGTATGTCTATTTCCTTTGCTAAATTAGAGAAGTTTTCTTTCATTACTTTTTCAAATAAGTTTTCAGTTTCTTGCTCTTCCTCTTCTCCTGGCATTCCTATGATTTGGATGCTGGCACATTTGGAGATGTCTCAGAGTCTTCTTACATTGTCCTTTTAAAAAAATTATTGTTTCTTCTTTCTGTTCTGGTTGAATGTTTGTTTCTTCCTTATGTTCCAAATAGTTGATTTGAATCCTGACTTCCTTTCCTTCACTGTTGGTTCCCAGAAGATTTTTCTTTATTTCACTTAGTGGAATCTTCATTTCTTCCTTTATGTTGTTGCTGTACTCAGTGAGTTCTCTGAGCATCCTGTTCACCAGTGTTTTGAACTCTGCATCTGATAGGTTGGCAATATCTGTTTCATTTAGTTCTTTTTCTGGGGTTTTGTTCTGTTCTTTCATTTGGGCCATATTTCTCTGTCTCCTCATTGGCAGCCTCCCTGCATTTGTTTCTGTGTATTAGGTAAAGCTGCTTTGACTCCCTGTAAAGGCACTTGTAAATTGTGTGGGGCAGAGGCTTAGGTAATCTTCCAGATCCAGCACATCACATTGCTGCTTTGTGTCTCCATGTGAAGGGAAGGCTCAGAGAGGGGACTGAATCACTGCCTGGCTTCTGAGTATTTGCTTGGCACCTGCTTCATTTCCAGTCATTGCACCTACTCTCCACACATGCAACTGACACTCTTTCAGCTCTTGTCATAGTGTTCAATACCAGAGTGGGTGGGTTTACATATATTTTAGGATCACATGAGCCCTTTAAGTAAAGTTTCCTGAAAATCCTGCAGTTTCTTCTGCTGCGCTAACACCCACTGATTTTTACAGCCAGAAGTTATGGGGATTTATCTTCCTAGTGCTGGAACCCTGGGCTATGTGGTCTGGCCTGGAGATGGGATTACTGGATCCCAAGGTATCCTTCCTGATTTTTTCCCACCACATGTGAATGTGGGACCACCTGTGCCCATTCCACCATCATTATTGCCTCTCAGCACCACACTGCATCTCCTTGTCTCTCCATTCCATCTCCCCATCTCTGCCCCTCTACCTGTCTGGATGAATGTGGCTTCTTTATATCCTTGGTTGTCAGACTTCCATACATTTTGATTTTTTGGTGGTTGTAGGTATTACTTTGAGATTTAGTTGTAATTCTTTCTGTGGTTGTGCAAGGAGGTAAAGCATGTCTATGCATGTCAAGATAAAAGCTTTCATCTTGACCAGAAGTCCTGTCTTTTTTTTTTCAATCTTCACCTGAGGACTTCTTTTTTTTTCACTGCTTTTAAAGAGAGAGGAAGAGAGAGAGAAACTTCTAAGTAGTTCCGTTGTGAAGCTGACAGAAGAGGAACTGAGGACTCCAGCAACATCCAGCACCAACTTTCCAGCCTTGTGAGTAAGCCATGGGAAGTGGGTCTTCCAGCCCTCCTCAAACCTTCAGATGACTGCAGCCCCAGCTTATTCAACTGTACCTCATGAGAAACTCCTAGCCAGAACTTCTCAGACAAATGGTTCTCACATTCCTGACCCATAGAAACTATGAGAGATAAATGTTTATTACTGTTGAAAGCCACTAAGTTTTAGGATAATTTATTATGTAATGATAAGTATATAAAACACTGTGCTCATATAGGATAAATGTCTATGTGAATCTATTGCTTAAATTGGTCTGAAAAGTCTTCAGAAAAAAGAAGACATGAACTGAGTCTTCAAGGTGAGTAGGAGCATGCAGGTAGATGTAGACAGAGAAAGGGATGTCACTTCAGGCTGAAGGAACAGCTTGACCATAAAGCCAGAAGTAAGAGAGCATGATTTGTTTGAAAAACAGCAATTAGCTCAGCATGACTAGGTGCAGCATGTTTAAAGAATGAGATAGAAAGAGATTAAAAGAGTAGACAGAAACCAGCACACAATGTACGTTTTATGCCATGTGAACATATTTTTTTTTATCCTAAAGGTAGTCAGGAGCCACTGAAGAAATTTTAAACAGGAAACTGACATTATCAATTGTATATTTTAGAATAATGGCCAAATGGAAGATGGATTGGAGGGAGAAAGTCCATTTTGAAACTACTGCAAGTCCAGATGAGAAATGATTAGTGACTGAACTAAGTCCTTACAGAGTGAACAGAGAAGCGGGAAAGGTTTCAGAGGGCTTTTAGGAGGTATAATTTTAAAAAATTATTCTATAGTTGTTCAATTACAGTTGTCTGCATATTCTCCCCACCACTCTCCCCCACCCCAGCCAAACCCACCTCCCCTCCTTGCTTCCACCCTCCCCCTGTAGTTCCTGAAAACCCTTCCCCACATTGTCCCCTCCCCCATTCCCTCTGGTTATTGTTAGATTGTTCTTAATTTCAATGTCTCTGGTTATATTTTGTTTGCTTTTTTCTTTTGTTGATTATGTTCCAGTTAAAGGTGAGATCATATGGTATTTGTCCCTCACCACCGGGCTTATTTCACTTAGCATCATGCTCTCCAGATCCATCCATGCTGTCACAAAGGGTAGGAGCTCCTTCTCTCCCTCTCTCTCTCTCTTTCTCCCTGCTGTGTAGAAGGAGGTATAATTTTTTTAATGTGAGGAATGAGGGAAAGGAAAGATGTGGGATCCAGGAAGAGGAGAAAGTTTTGAGGGGGTGCATTTGAGTGATCTATGGGACATTCAGGTAAAAATTTACAGTGGGCAACTAGAAACACTGGTCTGACAAAAAACCCAACAGGGAACAAGGTCAGGCTAAAGATGACAATTGAGTTTTGAAGGCTTTTTCAGGCTAGCATCCCTTATTAAAATGTAAACAATTCCATGAGATGGAATAAAATCTAAATAAAATTTAGAGTTTTAGATTTATTTTTCACTAATAGCAAAACCATTTAGAAATAAAATCTATAGTAAGAACTTGGAATAGAATTGGAGGAATGAATTAGAACCAGGTACAGGTAGTGAAAGTAGCTTGAAGACCATTTTTTAATATCTTCCAGTTTTGCTGAGGATTCTACCATCAGCAGAACCTGATGACTAAGTAGATCTAAGATTGAAAGATAGGGCAAAGTCTAAAAATTATTCACCCACCCCAAAATGTTTTCTTTTTAAATCAACTTGTTTTATCACCTCTAACATCTCATGGCCCATGCTCCATTTCTTTATCATTATTCTAATTTTTCTTTCCAGTTAAATTTTGCTTCTCTTTATTTCACCTATTTCCAGTAAATTTGTATCAGTTTCATGATCTACTTCCTCCTCACCCCCTTCTTCCTCTTCCTGCTTTTTTGGAACAAAAGAAAATAAAACCTCTTCTTTTATTGAACAGGTGTGGCAGAGTTCTTGATTTCCTTACTGAGTATTTTATAAGCATGGCGCACTTCTTGATTTTCTTCTCAACAGTCATATAATTCTTTGAAATTGCTTTTCAACTAATACAGTGATTTTTCATTTCTAACACCTACGTATGGTCTAGAACCCAACAACACTTGGAACTCAACAAATTCACCTGATTTGCCTGATATACTTATCTAGAACTATGTATTTAGAAATATTATTCCAAAGTGCAGTGTTCATGGCATTATATTTCAATGATTTAAAAAAAGCAACTTGCAGGTCATATTGTTTTGTAATCAAGCTGGGAAGAAAAATCATTGTGATAAATGTAACAAAGTCCCAGATATTGAACAGTACATTTTTCTTTGGATGTTTCGAATTTGCGGGGAAAAAAAAAGTAATATCAGTAGAATTCATGTCATTTTATCTGTGGAAATGACTGTGGTTTTAATAAATGACCACTTAATTTTTATTAGCAAGAAAATCCAATGAATGATAAAAATGAGTAAATGGAGCTGAGTGTTTTTACCAGAGTATTTAGTGGTCAGCATAAACACCACTTAATGTATTTAGCTTTTTCAGCATTTAGTTGATAAAAATGAAGACTTAATAAAATTTTCTAAGGTGAAAAATGTCTAATAAATATTTTAAATTTAGCTTTAGGTAAACCAGTTTTATAAAACTCTAGGTAGTAGTTTTTTCTAAGAAGAAAATATTTTTTCTGATTACATAATTGAGACATGATCATTTTTAAAAATTGATTAATCCTGAAAAGCAGATAATAAATTAAATTATATAAACCTCACTAGTCACAGATAAGCATTGTTCACATTGTTCACATTGTGTTAATTTGCTTCCAACCATCTCTTCATACATATATTTGTGTATGTATTTCTATACAAATGGTGACTTACACAGAATTCTACTCTACACCCTGTTCTTTAAACTGATCCTTTCATTGCACAACATGTGTGAACGAACACCTTTCCACATCTATATATATGGATGTATTCCAGCTTTCTAAACAGATGCATATAAATACCATAATTTAATCAACCATTCCCATGTTGTCAAACATTTAGGTCCCTCCAAAGTTTTCCTGTAATTACTAATGCCATGGTGAACAACCCTGTCCTATTTCTTTCATTCATTCATTCAAATAAAACATGGCTCACAGCCCCCACTCATCAAAGTGAGCAAAAGTTATTTCTGGTATTTTTTTCTTCATTGCAGTGAACTGCACAAACTCTCTAGATGACTGGTCCTGGGAAACCGAATTGGGGTTATGCTAAATTAGGGTTATCCTTTGTCGGGCCACATACAGCCTTCTCCATTCTCCAGAGCAAAGGAGCCCCAGACTCCTACACTGTTTCCAGGCCTCATTGCTTACTTAGCTCATCTCCCAGACATCCTGTAGCCATTCCAACCTAAGTCTTGTCCTTTGCTAGATGCTCCAAGAAAGAAAGGCACATGAAAATCTTAAAATCTCACAATCCATTTCCAGACTCAGTGCTGTCTTTACATTAGCAAAAGCTATTTTTTGAGGCGATGGGAAAAAGGGGGAACTACCACTCAGTCTTTGCAGATAAACATGTAACAGGCAACTAGACAGTTGACTTTGGAGGAATTATTTAACCTCCTTAAACCTCAATTTTTTTTATAAGATAGCAGCAATTAGCAACTCCATCCTGGCAACTGTAGAGACCAAAAAACTTAGTTGTCTTTAGTTCCTCTCACCAAAAAACTTAGTTGTCTTTAGTTCCTCTCATTCTCTCACTCCTACTCATTTTCCACCTCCTGAATGTTCTAAATAGATTCAGAATCTGATGACTTCTGTCTGCCTCCACTACTTCTACCTTGAGCCAAACCTCCATCATGCCTCACCTGGATCTTTGCAGCAGCCTCCTACTAAGTCTCCCTAATCTGTCCTTGTTCCCTTGTGATAAATTTTCAAGGCAATAGTCCATGAGTCTTTCAAAAAGGTTCATGACTTTTTATTTAACTTAGAAGAAAAGGCAAAATTCTTAGACTAAATTATAAAGACCTCCTGCGTGATTTAGCTCCACCTCCTTCACTTCTCTGGGTTTTTTCAGGTACAGGCTGATAGGACCTGGCTTGTGATCTTACCTATTTATTTCTGCTGCATAGTATTCCATTGTGTAAATATACCAGTTTTTTGATCCACTCATTTCTGATGGGCACTTATGTTGCTTCCAGTACTTGGCTATTGTAAATTGTGCTGCTATGAATACTGGGGTGCGTAGGTTCTTTTGAATTAGTGTTTCAGGATTCTTAGGGTATAATTCCAGCAATGGAATTGCCAGGTCAAAAGGCTGTTCCATTTTTAGTTTTCTGAGGAAATTCCATATTGCTTTCCACAGTGGTTGCACCAGCCTGCACTCCCATCAATAGTGCACTAGGGTTCCCTTTTCTCAACAACATTGCCAGTACTTGATGATTGTTGATTTGTTTATAATGGCCATTCTGACAGGTGTGAAGTGGTATCTAATTGTAGTTTTGATTTGCATCTCTCTGATGGCTAGTGATGCTAAGCATCCTTTCATATGTCTCTGGGCCCTCTGTATGTCCTCCTTGGAGAAGTATCTGTTCAGGTCCTTTGTCCATTTTTTATTTGGGTTGTTTGTCTTCCTGGAGTAGAGTCATGTGAGTTCTTTATGTATTTTGGAGATCAAACTCTTTTCTGAGGCATCATTGGCAAATATATTTTCTCATACAGTTGGTTCCCTTTGTTTTGTTGGTTCTCATACAGTTGGTTTCTCATACAGTTGGTTCCATCATTTTGCTGATGTTTTCTTTAGCCATGCAGAAGCTTTTTATTTTGATGAAATCCCATCTGTTTATTCTTTCTTTTATGTCCCTTGCTCTAGAGAACATATCAGTGAAGATACTGATGTGTGGAATATTATATTTTCCTGCCTATGTTTTCTTCTAGGACTTTTATGTTATCATTACTAGTATTTAAGTCTTTTATCCATGTTGAGTTTATTTTTGTATATGGTATAAGTTGGTGGTCGAATTTCATATTTTTGCATGTAGATATCCAGATCTCCCAATACCATTTGTTGAAGAAGCTATTTTTACTCCATTTTATGCATCTACCTCCTTTCTCCAATATTAATTGACCACAGAAACTTGGTTTAGTTCTGGGTTCTCTATTCTGTTCCACTAATCTATGTGTCTGTTCTTATGCCAGTACCAAACTGTTTTGAATACTGTGGCCTTGTAATACAGTTCGTTGTCAGGTATGGTGTTCCCTCCTACTTAGTTCTTCTTTCTCAAAATTGCTACAGCTATTCTGGGTCATTTATGGTTCCAAATAAATTTTTGAAATGTTTGTTCGATATCTGTGAAATATGTCATTGGTGATTAAATAGAGATTGCATTGAATCTAAAAATTGCTTTAGGTAGTATGGTCATTTTGATGACATTAATTCTTCTAATCCATTAACACCATATAGGCTTCCATTTGTTTGTGTCTCCCTCAAATTCTTTTTTCAGTGTTGTGTAGTTTTCTGAGTACAGGTCCTTTACCTCCTTGGTTAGGTTTATTCCTAGGTACTTTATTCTTGTTGCTATATCAAATGGGATTTTTTGTCCTGATTTCTGTTTCTGATATTTTGTTGTTGGTGTACCAAAATGCCTTCAATTTCTGAATATTGATGTTGTATCCCACTGTTTTGCCTAATTCACTTACTAGGTGGAGTAGTTTTTCAGTGGAATCTATAGGGTCTTCTATGTACACTATCATGTCATCTGCAAACAATGACAGTTTTACTTCTTCCTTTCCAATTTGGATGCCTTCTATTTCTTTTTCTTGTCTGATCACTGTGGCTAGGACTTCCAGTATTATGTTGAAGAGAAGTGGTGAAAGCAGACATCCGTATCTTGTTCCTGATCTTAGTGGGAAAGTTTTTAGTTTTTGCCCATTGAGTATGATGTTGGCTGTAGGTTTCGCCTATATGGCCTTTATTATGTTGAGGTATGCTTCCTTTACTCCCACTTTGCTGAGTGTTTTTTTTTTTATCATAAATGGGTGCTGTCCTTTAGCAAATGCTTTTTCTGCATCTATTAATATGATTATGTAATTCTGGTCTTTCCTTTTGTGTGTGTGATGTATTATGTTTATTGATTTGCAAGTATTATACCCTCCTTGCATCCCTGGGATGAATCCCACTTGGTCACGGTGTATAATCTTTTTAACGTATTACTGGATGTAGTTTGCCAATATTTTGTTGAGGATTTTAGCGTTTGTTTATCAGTGATATTGGCCTATAGTTTTCCTTCTTTGTTGTGTCTTTATCTGGTTTTGGGATTAGCATGTTGCTGGTTTTATAAAAAGAGTTTGGGAGTCTTCCATCTTCTTAGATTTCTTGGAATAGTCTGTGAAGAACAGGGGTCAGCTCTTCCTGAAATGTTTTTTAAAATTATTCTGTGAAACCATCTGGTGCAGGGCTTTTGTGTGGCAGAAGTTTTCTGATTCCTTATTTTATTTCACCAGTGTTATCGGTCTGTTCAGGCTTTCTGCCTCTTCTTCATTCAGTTTAGAAGATTATATTTTCCTAGAAATGTGTCCGTTTCACCCAGGTTTTCAAATTTCTTAGCATATAGTTGTTCATAGCAATTTCCTACAATCCTTTGTATTTCTGTGGTTATCAGTTGTAATCTCTCCTCTTTCATTTGTGATTTTGTTTATTTGTTCTGCTCTCTAACTTGATTAATTTTAAAGATAAGTGAAATATCTGCAGGTTATGAAGCAGTTCATAAGGTTATGTAAGTCATGATGGTCATAGATTGTTTTTGCCTTTCAGTGTCCCTCCTGCTGATAAATTATATCTCAATTTTCTATAGGATCTCCTTCCTCTATTCTGAGTTCACTTGATTAAGACAGGGCTCTACTCCCAGTTTGGGGAATGGAGCATGTGACCAGATCTGACCAGCCAGCATCCAGGATCCTGCTTACCACAGTGTTGGTCCAAGAATGAGTATGGCCAATTCAACATCAAAAGGTAAATTGAAAGAATTGCTTGAAATTTTCCAGAAGAAATTCTATTTTTTCAATTGGCTTTGAATCTGAGACGATATGAAGTTGTAGCTTTCTGTGGGGTGGGGAGAAATCACATAGAAAGAGCTCAAGAACAAAGCCAGTTCAGCAAAAGGTAGCACCCAGAAATGAAAAGCAACCAAATCCTAATGACATTATTGAAGCCTTTGGCTACAGCTCCCCAAAAGGAAGATATACCCTAAAATTATAAGTTACACTAATCATTAAACTTCCTTTTTTTGTTTGTTTTCTTCGTGCTCTAAAGAATAATTTTATTTGAACCTATTAATTTCTTTTTGCTCATAATTACAAAGATAAAGCAACATAAAATATGAAGGAAAGGGAAGCTGGTCTTCATAATTTTGCACCTCCGAGTTTTTACTGATGTAACAATACTATCAAGCCTGAAGCTACTCAAAGATGAATTATGAAAACAAGAAGAAAACTTTTATTCCAAACATGTTTGGTGGCACATGTACTCCAGCAAAAGCTGGTTGTAGCAAACAGTTTCATTTCAAACCTGCATTGATATATAAATTAGACAGGATTTGGGCATGATCAATTTCTGGTAGATTATATCCAATAACTTTTACATATATTGTAGACCATACTACACTACTGAAGGTTATATTTTCATCATCAAACAGATGAGCAACAACTACTAAGGTGAAATCTATCCCCAGGATTGCTTTGAAAATATACCCTCAAGTCATTAACAGAAAATCTGACTTAATCCAAATTCTTCAATCATCACCTACTGTGGGCTTTATAGTCACTCCTCTTCTTATTTGACCTTGACCAGTTAAATGCCAGCACTTCTCAATTCTTCAGCTCAGGGCAATTTTTTTCTAATTCCATGCACACAGGGTTAGTCAGAACGATTCTGCCCAAACTGGCCTTGACTGTACTGACTCTTCCTCCAGCCAACAGGGATACTATGTTCACCATGAGCACTTCATTCTTAGACAACTTTTGCACTTTTGCTGCCTTTTTGTCTCCATTGGTGCACACTCCTAAAAATTGTTTAAGCAGAAAATGGATTTCCAATTCTGTGAAGATCTCAGGTAAAGCTCTAACTGAACCAAGGACCCGCCCCACCATTCTGTCAGCCCGGCACAAAGTGGGGTTGATTTTCATTCCAACTCCAGTAAGAACTCCTGGAGCAGCATACTGAAGATCATTATGCTCTGCAAACAGTGATACAATTTTGGAAAAAAATTGGTTTACACATGAGTTTTCCTTCACTATCTTTGGAAACAATACCAGGTCTCACTTCTATCTCCTGGCCCACCTTTATCATTCCTTTTAGAATAGTGCCACCAGCTATACTACCCTTAAGGTCATCAACTTCACAGCCAGGTTTATTGACATCAAAGGACCTAATAACAGTAAGTCGGGGTTCTGAAGTAAAATCTCTTAGGGGTACTGGAATTTTCTTTAGTATGTATTAACAGACAACTTCAACATTGTATTTCAGCTGAGCAGAAATTGGAATAATAGGAGCACCTTCTGCCATTGTACATTATACAAATGCAAGGATCTGTTCATACTGTTCTTTAGCCTGGCTTTCTTTCACCAAATCAATTTTATTTTGTAGAATCAAAATATGCTTCAGCTTCATGATTTCTATAGTAGCCAGATGTTCAGAAGTCTGAGGCTGAGGACAAGGCTCGTTACCAAACTATCAACAGAAGAGCTGCATCCATCACTGCTGCAGCATTCAGCATAGTAGCCATCAAAATATCACAGCCAGAAGAAGCAACAAAGGAAATATGTCTGACTAATTTGAAGTTCCCTTTGGTCCCTGGAATGTCTATAGGAAACTCATCAGGTGTACTACTTCCACAGAATCTGTAACATTCTGGCTGAGGACAGCTTGGATCATCAAGTTTATCTTAGCATTCACATATCTAAGCTTGATTGTAATATTTCTTTCTAGTTCATTTTTAAACCTGACACTGTGAACTCCAGAAACAGCTCTGACAACTATGGATTTTCCATGAGCTATATGACCAATTGTACCTATATTATTGTGATTTGTCTGCTGATAACTTTGTGTGAAAGTGGCGTCAATTTGGTAACACCCAAGAAAGTGAGATCTTGGTGAGAAAGATGCAGCTGGCCAAGAGTCACACCAGCTGCCATCTTGTCTGAAGAGGAAGGAAGTCCTTCCTTTTATTGTTTAATAACTTCACTTGAGTTGGGTTTTCTGTCACTTATAACCAAAAGAACCATAACTGACACACACATAAATTCTAAATTATATGGTATTGACTCTAAATGTTTTTTTTTCATCCCATTTTCTTTAAAAAATTTTTTTATTGAATTTATTGGGGTGTCATTGGCTAACTAAATTATACAGGTTTCAAGTGCACAGTTCTACAATACATAATCCATATATTGCATTGTGTGTTCACCACCCAAAGTCAAGTCTCCTTCCATCATCACTTATCCCCCCTTTACCCACTTCTTCTTTCCCCACCCCCCTTTCCCTTGGTAATCACCACACTGCTGTCTGTGTCTATGAGGGTTTTTTTTTTTTTTGCTTAATCCCTTCACCTTTTTCACACAGATCCCCAAGCCCCTTCCCTCTGACAGCTGTCAGTCTGTTTTATAAATCTATGAGTATGTTAATAATTTGTTTATTTTGTTCATTAGATTCCACATATAAGTGAAATCATATGGTATGTACCCCTATATTCTTTGCAGCATTATTTACAATAGCCAAGATTTGGAAACAGCCCCAGTATCCATCAGTAGATGAGTGGATTAAAAAAGCTGTGGTAAATTTACACAATGGAATACTACTCAGCCTTTAAAAGTAAATCTTACCTTTTGTAACAGCATGCATAGACTTTGAAAGTATTGTGCTAAGTGAAATAAGCCAGTCAGAGAAAGACAAATACCATATAATTTTATTTACACGTGGAATCTAATATAAATAAACTAAGTGTTCTGGCTGAGAGGGACTAAAAAGTACAGTCAGGGCAGGGCCAGTCAGGGAAGACTTTATGAATAAAATGGAGCATGAATGTCATAGAGAGATAAGGAGAGAGAAAAAAGAGAAAGTCCTTTCATGATGTTGACAACTCTTTCCTCCCCCAAACTCACCTCTTGCCACTCTCCTCAGCATCACCTTCCAGTCATACTGGTCCTCTAACTTTCTGAAATATCATGGCCCAAAGAACTTTCTATGATAATGGAAATGTCTTTCTGCATTGTCCAGTTGTCTGTTGGTGTACACCAACCATATGCAACTATTAAGTGCCTAAAATATGACTAGTGCAACTGAGGAAAAGAATTTTTCATTTTCATTTTAATTTTCATAGCCACATGTGTTAAATGACTAACATACTGGGCAGTGCAGTTCCAGAACATATTGACATTTTCTCATGTTAAGGCCTTCTGCTGTATGCAAAATTACCTTGTAAATCTTATATATAAATATATACACACACACACATACACACACATATTTCATGGCAATCACTTATTCTTTTATTTCTACTCTATTGTAGTTGTCCCAATTTTCCCCCCTTTGCTCTCCTCTACCCAGCCTGCCCCCTACTTCCACAGTCAATCTCCACACCATTGTCCATGTCCATGGGCTATTTATATATTTTCTTTAACTAGCCCCTTCCCTTTATTTCCACCATTATCTCCTTCCTCCCTCCCCTCTGGCTACTGTCAGTCTGTTCCATGTTTCCATGTCTCTGGTCCTGTTTTGCTCATCAGCTTATTTTGTTCATTAAATTCCTCTTATAAGTGAGATCATATGGTATTTGTCTTTTACTAACTGGCTTATTTCACTTAGCATATTGTTCTCCAGTTCTACCCATGCTGTTGCAAAAGGTAGGAATTCCTTCTTTCTTTCTGCTACATTGAATTCCATTGTGTAAATGTACCACAGTTTTTCGATCCACTCATCTATTGTTGTGCACTTATGCTGTTTCCAGCACTTGGCTATTGTAAATAGTGCTGCTATGAACATAGGGATGCATAGGTTATTTTGAATTGGTGTTTCAGGATTCTTCGGGTATATTCCCAGCAGTGGAATCACTGGGCCAAAAACAGTTCCATTTTAATTTTTTTTTAGGAAATCTCAAAAAACGTTGTCCACAGTGGCTGCACCAGTGCACATTCCCACCAACAGTGCACTAGGGTTCCCTTTTTCTCCACATCCTCACTAGCACTTGCTGTTTGTTGATTTACTAATTATAACCATTTGTTTTTTATTTAACTGTTGTTCAAGTACAGTTTTCTGTCTTTTACTCCCATCCCAGCCCACCTCCTTAGTGCTGCTCCCCACCTCCCTCCCATTTCCATTCCCCTTAGTTGTTGTCCATGTGTCCTTTATTCTAGTTCCTGTAAATCCTTCCCCCTGTCCCCCTGAAATTCCCTCCCCTCTCCCTTCTGGACACTGTCAGTCTGTTCTCTATTTCAGTGTCTTTGGTTATATTTTGCTTGTTTGTTTGTTTTGTTGTTTAGCTTCCTGTTAAAGGTGAGATCATATGGTATTTGTCTTTCAAAACCTGGCTTATTTCACTCAGCATAATGCTTTCCAGTTCCATCCATGCTGTTGCAAAGGGTAGAAGCTCCTTCTTTCTTTCTGCTGCATAGAATTTCATTGTGTATATGTACCATAGCTCTTTGATCCATTCATTTACTGATGAGCACCTAACTCTTGGATAGCCATTTGTTAATGATAGCCATTTGGACAGGAATGAGGTGATATCTCATTGTGATTTTAATTTGCATCTCTCTGATGGCTAGTGATGTTGGGAATATTTTCATATGTCTATGGTCCATCTGAATGTCCTCCGTGTAGAAGTGTCTGTTCAGGTCATTTGCCCATTTTTTTAATTGGGTTGTTTATCTTCCTGGTATGGAGTCAAATGACTTCTTTACATATTTTGGAGATGAAACCCTTGTCTGATATATCATTGGCAAATACTGGTGTGTTCTCATGGCAATAATTTCTAATGACAATTATTCTCTGTAACTTCTTGACAAGAAGATGCCTAGAAACAGCAGTCCTAGCTTGGAATTATTATATTTCTTTTACTTTTGTTATACAAAACTCTTACAATAAAATTTGCAGTGGATTAGTCTTTTGTATGGGCAGGCACTGCCCAGATAGAAAATCAGCCAAGGAAGTCTTCCTGGATCAAGTTTAACTAGTTTAGTTTGGGCTACCAGACTCCATTAGTTTGCCCAGAATTCAGAAGAGAACAAACATGTTTAATACAGGACTCAGGCATGATTGCTGCACTTCCAATGTTAGGCCAATAAAAAACCAAAAGTCAATGAGAGAAAAACCATGATAAAAAGTTGAAGGCAAATTCTCAAACTGAGGCAGAGCCTTGCTGCTTTGCCTCTAAATGATAAGAAGAGAATCAGGCTTATTTTAGTGTCATCTCTGAGATTCTGCATTTTAGGTTGTGTGAAAGAAAAATTATATAGTTTGAGAAACTTCTTGGAGTTTTGCTCTTCTAACAGGGGTAGGGTGGGGTAGTGAGAAAGAATGTTGGACTGTTGGACTGTGTCTAAAGACTTCTGGCTTCCAGCAGGATATTGCCACTGACTTGCTATGGGAATGAAGTCACTGGCTGGCTGAGCTACAATTTCCTCAACCATTTGTCCAAAGAATTGTTGGATCTCTAATAACTTTAACAGCTCTAATAATATTAAAGAATTTTTCTTACTTTCCCTAGGTATGTTTATTATTCCCTTTCTTAGAAAATAGTGTGTAACTGTTATTAGCATTCATGTTTTGTCTGCTGTGCTAAATCGTAAGGTCCTAGAAAACATTTCATATTCAGTCTGCTATTCCTCACAATTTAACACTGTAACTTTCATTAGTTAAGTAAATATTTGAAGGAAGGGAAAATGAGTTAACTATATTTTTTGTTTTGTATTGAAGATTATTTTCCAATGATAATTGTTTCATTTTTGTGAGGTAAATATCCTTTAGCTGGCTGGTAATGATTATATTATATTATTATAAAATAATTTCTGAATTATTTTATAATATAAAAACCTAGAAGCTTTATGTCAGTGTTCTATTATATTGCTTTTTGGTAAATAAACTTCAGGGAAGACTTCCTATGAACACTTGGCAAGGTAAAAGGCTAATTTAATGAATCAAGATTATTTACCATCACTACTAGTTAGAACTCCTATAGTTGCAAATGTCAGATCTGGTTAAACTTGTTCAACCAAAAGGAAAATTTATTTGACTCATGTATCTCAAAAGTTCAGGCTTGGGTGAACCCAGAGCTGAATGATGTCATTAAAACTTAGTCTTACTCTTCGATTTCTTTTTTTTTTTTTTTCTGTTGGCTCCAATCTAAGGCCAGCTCTTCATTTATAGTGATAAGCCTACTTACTAACAACTCAAAGCTTATATTCTATCCTGTCAGCAATCCTGGTGTTAGGACAGTGTCTCTCTCAGAACAGTTCTAATGACTTCCAGAGTTGAGTTGCATTGTTTGATTGGGTCATGCATGGGGATATGCCTGCATTTATAGTTATTCTAGGTAAATGATATACACTGATTCATTAGGATTGGGTTATGTGCCCACACTGAAGTCCATATGTAGCATTTACCTTCTCCTGAACCTCATGGATTTAGAAAAATGGTAGAGTGGCTCCCTGATGGGAAGCTCAGGACCCTTAATCAGAAAAAGGTACTGTAGATGATGGCAAGAAAAAACAGTGGGAATATACAACAAAACCAACAAAAAAGAAGTCCTAGTTCTGCAAAACAGAACTATTTTTAAGTCTGTATGGAAAAGATTAACTGAGAAATCAACTTTAAAGGTAAACTGATTTCTACTGTCTACTTACCATTTGAGCTTTCTGATATAGCTTTGTACATGATAAAAGTGTTAATGTAAAAGCCAACTTATGTGAGTTATGATGTACATTTGGCTGCAAATGATGGATCTAACTATGGTGGCTTAAATAGATAAGGGTTAATTTTTAAGATGTCCAGAGGCATACTGTTGCTAGCACTGGTTTGGTGCCTTATGAATGTTGAGTCGCTTGATATTTTCCTCCTGGTCTCATAATGTTTGTTTGATTTTTGGCCTTCATGTTCAGTTTGCAAATGGAGAAAACAAAAGGAGAACTGCTTTCTGTATTTATTTTTTCTGCATGCTTTTGAAAGAGTATGACCAACTCTTCCAATCAACGCTTTTGCATGCATCTTAGTCATCACATGGTTACATATATCTTCCATGGAGGTTGAGAAATACAGTTTTTCAGTTGGGCTCTGTGCCATGCCAAATTAAACCAAGCTGTGTTACTCAGAAAAGGGGGTTAAATGGATATTGGGTAGCTGGTTTGTTTGAGCTGATATAACAGAACACAATATCATTGACTAGTGATTTATATAATAGATACTTACTTCTCGTATTTCTGGATACTGGGAAGTGTAAGATCAGGGTGCTGGCTAATTTGATTATCTGGTGAGTGCTCTCTTTCTGGCTGAAAAATGGCCCCCTTCTTGCTCTGTTCCTACATGGTGAGGTGGGGAGAGGAAGAGAGAGCTAGCTTGTGCTCTGGTCTTTTCTTAAAAGGAAACTAATCATATCATAGGCCCCACCCCCATGACCTCATTTTAACATAATCATATTACAGCTCCAAATACCATCACATGTGGTGTTGAGCCTTAACATAGGAATTTTCAGGGGACACACACAATCAGTCCACAATATTCTATCCCTGGCCCCCCAACTTCATGTCCTTCTTGCATACAACATACGTTTTTTCCATCCTAATAGTTCTAAAAGTCTTGACTTCAACTCAAAGATCTAAAGTTCAAACTCATCTAAATATCTAAATCAGACGTGGGTGATACACAGAGGTATGATCCATCCTGAGGTAAAATTCCTCTCCAGCTGTGAATCTATGAAACCAGATAAATCATATGTTTCCAAATATGATGGTGGGACATGCAAAGGATAGATATTTCTATTCCAAAAGAGAAAAACTGGAAGGGAAAAAAAGGCTATCAGGTGGCAAGTAATTCCAAAACCCGGTAAGACAAATAGCATTAGGTCTTGAGGCTTGAAAAAAATTCTCTTTGGTCTGATGCTATGTTTTCCAGTCCCACTGGGGTGGTGGTCCTGCCTCTACAGCTCTGTCAGGTGGGGCTGCACTCCCGAAGCTCTGTTGTTCACCACCTCCACTACCCCAAAACACTCCACAGCCACAACACTGACACACATGCATCCATGTACTCTCCCTCTCTCCTCTCCCATCTTTGAAACCGAGGAGGCAACCCTGATGATCTCTGAATCACTTTTGTGGTCATTCTTCCTTCTTCTTGAAGAATAGCACACATTTGCAGCTGTGTAGCTCTGCAGTCCAGTCCTGTAGGATTTAAGAAGTCTGAGAGCCTTCCTTCATTTTGTGTTGGAGTGGCTGATAGGTATATGGTTCACACCCATGCAACCTCTGTATCAACCTATTGTTTGGCCACACCCTTAATGTTCTCCTCAGAACAATCTTATTTTTTGTAGTATGAACAGAATGATAATATTACTAATCTTTAAGTTCTGCTTCACTTTTGCTTAACAATTCCTTCTTTGATTCATTTCTCTCTTCTTGCTTTTTACTGTAAGTGGTCAGGAGGAATCCAACTGCTCCTTCAACACTTTGCTTAGAAATCACCTCGCTAACTAACCAATTTCATACACTGCAAGTTTTACTTTCTGCAAAACAGTAGAATATACTTCAGCCAAGTTCTCTGGCCACTTTATAACAAGGATCACCTTTTCTCCATTTTCCAATAACATGAAGATCTCATCAGAATGGCTTTTACCATCCACATTTCTACTAACATCCTACTGATGATTATGTATTCTCTAAAAAAATGTATATGCCCTGGCTGGGTAACTCAGTTGATTAGAGCATTGCCCCCCATACACTAAGGTTGTGGGTTCAGTCCTGGATTAGGACACATATAAGACTCAACCAATGAATGCATAGATGGGTCAGAGTACAAATTGATGCTTCTCTGTCTTTCTCTCTCTCCCTTCCTCTCTCAATCTAAAATCTATAAAAAAAAATAAGAAAGAAGGAAAGAAAGAAAAAGATGTATAGGCTGAGAAGTCCCATGATGTGCGAACAGCAAGCTGGAGTCTCAGGAGAAACAATGGTGTATTTCCTGTCCAAGTCCAAAGGCCTGAGAACCAGGAAACCTGAACATCCCAGTTTGAGTCTGAGTCCAAAGGTAGAAGACCAATGTCTCAACTCCAACACAGATAGGCAGAGAGCTTATTCTCGCTTACTCAGCTCTTTTTTTTTTTGGTTTATCCAACCTTCTGTGGATTGCATAAGGCTCAAACATATTGGAGAGGGCATTCTGCTTTACTCAAGTCTACCAATACAAATGTTAATTTCATCTAGAAATACCTTCATAGACACACCCAGAATAATAATTAACCAAATATCTGGGCACTTGATGGCCTAGTCAAAGTGACATATAGTATTAACCATCACAGTGACATTGTGGTTCCTGCCACAAAGATATTAGTAAAAACATTTTAATTTCTTTCTCTTCTGTTTCAGCTTTCTTATTTTTAATATATGTACATACAGATATATATATAGAGAGAGTGAGATATATAAAGCTTTTAGTTACATAGGTATACAAATAAAATAAATGTTTAATTTCACACAAAAATTTCTCCAATATCAAGATATTTTTTATCAACTCTTGTGTCTTCTATTTTCTAAATAATTTATAAAAATGGTTACTTACTATGTTTTGCTTTGTGACCTACATTTTTCTACTTGAACCATATGTTTGAATATTTTTTTCTGCTACAAAATGGTCTTCTGGGACATTTTTAATGACTGCAGAACAGTTTATTTAATGGATATATGATATTCTTAGTTGATCCTCTATTGTGGGACATTTAGGTGGCTTCCAGTTTTTCATATATGGAACTCTATTACACCCTTATTATCTCTTAATATTCAGTTACAAAAGCCATATGTGCATACCCTTTCTAAATAGCTAAAACAATTAAAAAAACTGTGTAAAATAAAAGGCAAAGTTCCCTATTTCTATTTACCAGCACTTTTATTTCTCATCACTTGTATTTCCCATGGATAACCACTGTTAATAGTTTCATGTATATCCTCCTGAACGTTTTTATTTTCTGACTCCTTTTTTTCTTTCTTTCCATTCTATTAAGCTAGTATAGCCTTTTGTTTTATGCTCTTTTCATGCTTAGCTTCGAGCAACCTCTTCTCTTATTTTCTGGTTAGTCTGCTAGAATTATATATAAATTTAGACAAAATAATTTATGAGTGAAGGCCTCACATCTCTCTGATTAAACAGCATGAGCCTTACTGGTTACTCTTTCTGTTCTGCATTTCAACTGCTAATAGGCCTATTAAAAGTGTCCCCTAGCATTAACAGGGTCAGACAGTTGGAAAAGTAAGCTTAAAATAAGTGAAGTGTTACTATCTTTACTTTTTATAAGCTAAAATTGAACTACATTTAAGAAGCACTTATGTTAACTTCTTGTGTGTTCATACAACTGACTAAGAAAGAAAAATTCTATCAGACAAGAGAATGGCAATTGGAGATTTCTTTTTTTAGTGTATTGACTCATTCATTAACCATTTACTGAGTGTTTGCCATGTGCCAGGCACTGTATAGATATTAGGAATGTTAAAAAAGCCACAAAGCTCTTTAAAAAGAAGTTTTTTTTGTTTTGTTTTAAGATTTCACAAGTACTACTTAGGAAGCATCAAAGTATTTTATTGTCTCCTTTGCCTGGATTGTCCCTTCAAAATTTGTTTCTGAGCATTTTGTTTCTCAGAGGCATATGGCAGGAATTTAGTTTTCTGTTGATAACACACTGGCACTTGAGCCTCTGTGTATTTCTGTATGTTTTCTTGCCACCACAAGTATAGTTATGGCTCAGCAGCTGGAGCGGCATTTAGCTTTAAAGCAAAAGGGAAGTTCTCTGGCTGCCCAAGTAAATAGATATCTCGGGTATTTGGACTCCTTTCAGGTCCTTTTGGTAAAGCTAAGTCCAGAGACTTGGCATTAGAACTCACATCATTATCTAATGCACACACTTTCTTTCTTCTTTTTAAACTATGAAAATTTCTAAAATACCGGGAGTTTTATGGAGTAAATAGGGAAGTTTGGAATGTTTTTAATCCTATGCTCAATGTTGTTCATAATATTAGATGTGCAGCAGAGCCATTAATTCACTCATGCTCTTGGCTGAAGCAGCCTACCCTGACTTAAACGTTCCTTGAGTGAAAAAAGACCCAGGGCTTTAGTTGACAGTAAATGCAACCTGAGCCAGTGATGTTTTGACCTGGCTGCCAAAACAAGCAAATATGATCTGAATCAGCATTAATAGAAGACTGGTAGCTGGGACAAGTAAGGTAATAGTCCCAGAGTACACTCTGCAGTGGTCAGGTCACACCTGGAGGATGGTGTTTACTTCTGGGCACTGCATTTAAGAGTGATGTGGACAAGTTGGAGTATGTCCAAGTTGGGCAACAGGATGATGAATGACCTAGAAACTACATTCCTTGAGGAAGAGTAGGAGGAACAGAAGTAGTTTACCCTGGCATGAGGATGTGGGATAACCATTTAAAAATATTTGCAGGGTTATCATATAGAAGAGTTGAACTCTATGTAATCTCAGAAAGCACAACTTAGACCAATGGATGTATATTACAAAGTGGCTGATCTTGTCTCAATAAAAGGAAGAATTTTCTAGCCCTTATTAATGTCCAGAAAATAGCTCTGTAAGGTATTGACTTTACCTTAATAAGTGGTATTAGGACTATAGCTGGCTGACCAAACATCCAAAGATTCATGAATAGGATGGTAGCTTTGAAGAGACTGCATGATCCAAACTCCTTTCAGATTCAAAGTTTCTAACTACAAAACCTTAAGAAAGAAAAAAATGCATTAGTGCTTTTTCCCTTAGATGCCTACAAGTATTAACAACAGAAATTATGTTAAAATTGACATTAAGGGAAAATATCAGTTATGAAGGTAGAAGGTAAAAAACCTATAGGAACTTTTCTGTTTTACCTGGTGGTTGTGAATTTTGCTTTAGAAGTGTTTGTTTTTCTCAAAGCAGACTGAATGACTTTTTTTCACTTTTAAAATCCTTTAGATCCCATTCTTTCTTTCTTATCAAATTTATGCTTATCATAATATTATTTGCAGAATACTATACTTTGATAAGATTACTCTTAATCCAAAATTTTAAAGCAGCATTTTGGGGAATAGCAATCTGTGTCCACACATCAAATAACCAGCCCTGTGGAAAAAATGGTGTTTAACATTCATTAATTGTTGATAATGAGGTAGCATCCAGTAAAACATGTGCATTGGGATAGTTTGGGCCTTCCCCACAATTGGTGAAGTTATGAGGCTGAGAACAATTATTCCTATTTTACCAATGCACAAACTGAGTCTTGGGTTGCGTAGCTTGCCTACTATGATCAGGACTGGAGCTGGCTCCAGAATCCAAAACTTCTGACTTCTATCCCAGTGCTATTTCTAGTACTGTGTTTAACACTAAAAGCTACTTTTTTTCCTAATACTGGGCTTAGTAACTTAATTGCAGAACATAGTTTTTTTTTTTTCTTAACTACAGTGGTTCTCTGGAGTAGGAGGGTAGATTGTTTTAGCCAAAGAGTTGGCCTTTAACTTTAATACTGTCCCTAGTTCGTCTTATGTCCTAAAGTAAGTCTAAAGCAAACACCACCACTGATGTCTGAGGATATTGACCCTTTTCTTGAAAATAGGATTGCTAAAAATTACTCCCCACCAAAATATTCTAAGGATGTGGACAGAAATGTTTGTCAAAAGGAGTAGATTTGAGTGGGCAGTGTAAAATGTTAGGAGCTCAGGCTGACAGAGAGATCTGGGTTTGAATCTCTGTTCTGCCACCTATTGGCTATGACATCACTGTCATCTCATGAAGCCTCAGGCCTTATCTGTAAAATGGGAAGAACAGGATTTGCCTTTGGGAGCTGTTGGGAGGATTAGATATGGTAATGTGTATAAAACATGAATATTGTTATCTTTTAAAAATACATTTATTGTGCCCTAGCTGGTGTGGCTCAGTGGATTGAGCACCAGCCCTGTGAACCTAAAGGTCACCAGTTTGATTCCCTGTCAGGGCACATGCCTGGGTTGTGGGCTGGGTCCCCATTAGGGGAGTGTGAGAGGCAATTGAGTGATGTTTCTCTTGCACACCGTTTCTCTCCCTCACTTTCTCCCCCCTCTCTCTGAAAAATAAATAAAATTTCTTTAAAAATATATTTATTGTGTGGGTTAATATATATTGTCTTTTATCCATTTTTTCTATTGGGGTATTATTGTGTATTTCCTATTTACTTTTACTGTCTAGTTTATACTCAGTATAGTAGGTACAAATAAATCCTATTCAGTAACATTAGTAATAATTCAACTGAGCAAGTGAAGTGACTTCTGGGTGCCCAACCCAGTACTAGTCTCTGAGAATACAAAGCTGCCTGAGGCTAGACCCTTGCTAAGAGATTGATCCACAGGTTACTGTGGAGGCCAACCTGCTGCTCCAAAAGGATCTGGAAATGTGTGTGTTGAGTGACTCACAAGCAACCAAGCCAAGAAAGGTGAGAGGAACCTTCGTGGAGAGGGAAAAGTTAAGTGAATGTCCAGAACTCTTAAAAATTATTTATTTCTTTTTAGAGAGGGGGGAAGGGAGAAAGAGAGGAATAAACATAATACATGCACGTGAGAAACTTCAATGGGTTGCCACTCCTGTGCTCCCTCTACTCAAACTGAACCTACAAGCTCATGTATGTGCCCTTACCAAGAATCCGATCCACAACCTTTCGTTTTGAAGAATGACATCCAATCAACTGAGCCAGGGTGAAGGCACAGAACTGTTAAATAAACAGAGTGAGTGAACTGTAAGCCGGCCTGGCGGCTCAGTTAGTTGGAGTGTTGCCAGAGCACCAAGAAGTTGCACGTTCCATTCTGGGTCAGGTCACATACCTGGGTTTTGGGTTCCACCCTAGTCCAGGCATGAGTGGGAGGTAGCTGATAATGTTTCTTTTTCACATAGATGTTTCTCTATCTCTCTCAAATCAATAAACATATCAAACAAATTTGCTAAAATCAATACAAACATCCTCAGATGATGATTAAAAAATAATAGTGAGGTCTATCTACTAGCCATGACGTAAAAATTCAGTGAGATAATATTTTTAAAGTGCTTGGCACACCAACTGGCAGAGTAAGTGTTCAATATTTGTCATCATTACTATTATATTTTAATTTAATTTAATATTACCTTATAATTATGAACCGTATCATTCCAAAAAATATTTCACCCCGTGATCGCTGGACTGAGAAGGAGGGTACCAGGATTCATAAACCACTGGTTCAGTCTGTGAAGAGCTTTAAGACAGGCGGACAGCGCCGGAGGCACAACCCAGTCAAACGCCACCGTGACGTGCCCACGTCTAGGGGTGGCAGGGGAGGAACCCTGTGGAACTTGGCTTCTCGGGTCACGTGGGCCTCAGCCTGGCGCCAGCCCCGCCTCGCCCCGCCCCCATGGAGTCCGGCCTCCGCGGCTGCGGCAGCGGCGGCTGCGCCTGCGTAGAGCCGAGCGCTGTGGCCGCGACCGCTGTTGTGGGGGCGCTAACAGCGAAGAGGCACGAACAGCAAGTGACCGGCGGATGGCTCTGCGGGACCTGGCAGGCTTGGGCCCCTGCTCACGCGGGACGTTGGGGGAGGCCGAGGCGGCGGCGGCGGAGCGAGAGGCGCGGCCCTTGGAGGCGGCGGGAGCCTCGCCGGAGGAAGATGAAGAGGACGACGGCCGAGGCCGGGGCCTGCTACGTTGGGATGGCTTCTCGGCCTGGCTGCACTGCGTGTGTGTGGTGGGCTTCGATCTGGAGCTGGGCCAAGCCGTGGAGGTGAGGCCCGGCCGCATCGTTGCTTCTCTGACCTTTCCCGGCCCGCATCGTTCCCCCTCAACCCTTTCCCAGCAGAGGGGCGGGCCAGGCGGCCTAGACCCGGGCCTCACCTCATCCGGGCGTGGCTGGCCCGCCTTCCGCCCATCGAGCCGGGCCGCGGTCCAGTGGCAGTTCCCGTGGGAGGATCCCGGGCTGCGGCCAGGGGTGAAAAGGTCTCTAACGGCCCCTCCTAAATACTTGTTGATTTTTTTTTTTTAAACCGGTGTTACAAGAATACATAACTGTTTAGCGGCACCCGGAGGAGGCTGCAGGCAGGATGTTTGGGACTTTTTCAGGAAGCAAACAATGCCCCCGACATATGGTGAAATATAACAGCCCAACCTCTCTCACAACAAACTTTTTTTAGACTCAGTTGTTTTGGTCATTCACAGTAGTAACTTTTGAGTTAGAGCATTCCATTAATCCTGAGCCGAAATGCTCATCTCAGCATGCCTTTTCGTCTTTTCCTTCTCTTCCTCGTTTCTGTTACTTCTTGATGTTGCTTCTGAAACATTAGGCCCAAAACCTAATAACCAAGATGGACATAGGTAGAGTTGTTTGCTTGTGAATCTCTAAAAGTTTCCATTTTCATGGCACTTTATTGAAAGGCCTTTGAATCTTACCGGTTTTTGACATTGTATAAGGTACTTTTTGTTGTGTAAGAGATTTCTTGTCTTTATATGTCCAAGAAAAATATTATCAGAAGGATGTATATTTCAAAGATTTGGGGGGGTAGTGATTACATTTTAATAAACCATCTCTTTCTGATTTCAGTGACATGAATTGGCTACCAAAATTGACCAGGAAGGTTTTTCTTAATGGGAAGATACTACTTTTATATTCAGCCTTTCTTCTCTGTTCTATCATTATGAGGTTCCATATACTGTTTCCAAGAAGATCTAGGCATTATGTTTTCTTGGCCTACAAATATGAACAGTATGCTCTAAATTGTATTTGTAGATTGAGACTACAATTTAGGGGAGAGCTAAAAATTAATCACAGTAGCACAGGGACAAATGCAGTGTCTGACACATGGTGGTGTTTAATAAGTACTTGCTGATAGAATGAATGAATACAAGAATAATTCTTTATCTTATAGAAATAATGACTCCCAAAGAATTTGAAGAAGAGATTTGTAAACCATCTATTGATTACGTTGACATGTTAACCAGAAGTTTTATGTATTGCAAAATGGAATTTAATCAAAAAGCAGTAGATTGGGTTGTAGTTGATTACATTTTTACATAACCAAAGGAGATCTTTTGGGGCTCTCGTTATTTGACACACTTTTTATAACATAATTATGTTTTTTCTGATCAAATAAACACTATTTAGCATAACTGAGGTGCTACAAAAAATGAGGATCATTAAAGATCTTATTTTGAATTTCATTTTCCATGACATGTCCTAACTGTACAGAGTTTCCTTTAGGTCAGTTCATAATTTGCTTACTGAAACTATAAAAAATATATAATGAACTTAATGAATTCTCTCCATTAGGAAAATGCTTACTAATAAAAAATTATGTTTGCTTCCATGTACCATCTGGGGGGTTATATATGGACTTTATAGTCCATTGTCCTTAGATTAAGAAGCACTGATTTTATTTTTTTTAATATATTTTATTGATTATGCCATTACATTTGTTCTATTTCCCCCTTCATTCCCCTCCACCCTGCACACACCTCTCCCACCATTCCCCCTTTTAGTTTATGACCATGTGTCTCAAGTTCTTTAGATTCTATATTTCCCATACTATTCTTGCTCTCCCCCGTATCTATTTTCTACCTACCGTCTATGCTACTTATTTTCTTTACCTTCTCCCCCCTTCTCCCACTTCCCTGTTGCTAACCCTCCATGTGATTTTCATTTCTATGGTTCCACTCCTGATCTAGCTGTCCTCTTAGTTTGCTTTTATTTTAGGTGTGGTTCTTAATAACTGTGGGTTTGCTGTCCTTTCACTGTTCATCTTTTTTATCTTCTTTTTCTTAGGTAAGTCCCTTTAACATTTCATATAATAAGGGCTTGGTGATGATGAACTCCTTGAATTTGACCTTATCTGAGAAGCACTTTATCTGCCCTTCCATTCTAAATGAAAGCTTTGCTGGATAGAGCAATCTTGGATGTAGGTCTTTGGATTTCATGACTTGGAATACTTCTTTCCAGCCCCTTCTTGCCTGTAGGGTCTCTTTTGAGAAATCCACTGACAGTCTGATGGGAACTCCTTGTAGGTAGGTGACTTTCCCCTTATCTCTTGCTGCTTCTATGATTCTCTCCTTCATTTTAATCTTGGCTAATGTAATGATGATGTGCCTTGGTGTGTTCCTTCTTGGGTCCAACTTCTTTGGGACTCTCTGAGCTTCCTGGATTTCCTGGAAGTCTACTTTCTCTGCCAGAATGGGGAAGTTCTCTTTTATTATTTGTTCAAATAAGGCTTCCACTCGTGACTCTTCCCCTTCTGGTACCCCTATAATTTGGATGCTGGAATGTTTAAAGATGTCCTGGAGGTTCCTAAGCCTCTCCTCATTTTTTTGAATTCTTATTTCTTCATCCTTTTCTGTTTGGTCTTTTTTTTTCCTCTTTCTGGTCCACTCCTTTGATTTGAGTCCCAGTTTCCTTTCCATCACTATTGGTTTCCTGTGCATTTCCATTCATTTCAATTAGTTTAGCTTTCATATGTTCCTCTAATTTGTGACTAAAATCAACCAGTTCTGTGAGCATCCTGATCACCGGTGTTTTGAACTGTGCATCTGAAAGTTTGGCTATTTCTTCCTTGCTTAGATTTATTGGCTCTGGGGCTCTGAGTTGTTCTTGAGCCATGTTTTGATCTGTTCATACCTGTTATGTATGAGGAGTGGAGCCTTAGGTGTTCACCAGGGCAGGGTCACCCAGGTCGCTGGTTTGTGACGCTGTATGTGGGGGCAGGGTCCGAGAGGGACAGTGGTTGGTCCCCTCTGTCACTTCCTGCCACTGGGGCCTGCATGGTCTGTTTCACCGCTCGCTTTTTTGCTGGTTTATCTGCGTGCGAATGTGTGACCGCGGTCAGTCCTCAGTGGGTCCGCCGGCTACTCCACACCTGGGATCTGCCCACGGCTGCCGGCGTGCCTGGGTTGCACGTCCAGGTCGGTCCGGTGGATCTTTCCTGCCCGACCCCGCTCTGATGCTGGCTCTGCTCCTCTTACCAGTTTGGCTGAATGGTTCGTTGTTGTCAGACTTTCGTGTAGTTCAGTTTTCTGTGGTTTGGCTGTGTTTTTGTTGCTAAAACTTTGTTGTTTTTAAACTTGGTTGTGCAATAAGGTGCAGTGCTTCCACCTATGCCTCCATCTTGGCAGAAGTTAAGAAGCACTGATTTTAGAAGGTGTAGGATGAGAGTGGGGAAGATTCCCTAATAAAGGATCCAGAGATAGATAAACACATTAAGTGGGATGCAATACTACTTAATTTTGTTTTGTTTTCCTAAGAAACATAGAATATTCCATTTTGTCACTTTTAAAATAAAGGAAAACTTGAAACCTGTGCAATCCTATTAACTAGTGTCACTCCAATAAACAATTAAAAATCAAAAAACACAAATTAGAAAGTAATATAACAATAGTTGAAAAATAGGTCATATTTTGCCTTTGTATTACAGCCATATTTAGGTCAAAAATGGACAGTAGGGGTGGCTGTACTGGGACAAGAAGGCATGTAGAATTGTGTTGGGAAAGTGACTTACAGTAGCCCAGCAGTACTTCCTGCAAAGCACAACCATGGGGATTGAAAAGGGAACTTAATTAAATACTAGGTTAAAAACTAAGGTTGTAGAATAATATCCTAGAACTCACCAGTGCTATCAAAAAGTCATTGAATCTTAGCCTTGAGAGAAACTTGAGAGTCTTCTCTGCCATGACAGAAAAGACCATGTGCAGGTTTTAAACAAATGCATAAACAGTGCCACTTATTCAAGTTTAAATCCCTACCAAAGTGACAGTATAGAATGTTGATCAGGAACTCAGACTCTGGAGCTGGACTGCCTAGGTTTGAATCTCTGTGACTTTGGATATATTACTTTGCTTGTCAGCCTCATGCTCCTCTATAACAAGATAACAGATATATTACTTTGTCAGCCTCATGCTTCTCTATAACAGGATAACAGTACATATGTTTTGGCATTGTTGTGGGAATTAGATTAAGTTAGTGTTTGTGAAGCATTTGGAATAGTGCCTGGGTCCCAGTAACACCTAAATGTAAATCTGTATTTGGAAAGCATTGAAATTCCCTTTTTATTTTCGATTGAGAGAGCCCCTAACTTTTGCTTTGAGAAGATGAGGCCTTTGGAGTTTAGTTTTCTCACTTGTAAAATGAAATGAATTACTGGGATCAGTATTTTTTTTTAAGTATAAGAACAATTTTTCCCTGTGTAAGTGAAAATCTAATGTAGTATCTCAATGGCTAATCTGGTTGAAATGGAGCTTTTGTGTGTATTAGTTGGTTATAAACAATAGAGACTAAGCTACAGTCCACAAAGGTATTTTAAGATACCCAGGATACAAACCTAGTGTTCAGAAAATGGCTAGAAACCAGAACAGGGAAGTCCCTTGTTTCTGCTCTTGTTTCTATGGATTTTGTTCATGCTTCATTTTCCTTGCAAACTGACTTCTCTGCTTCGTGGTGGTGGTCTTTATGGTGGTGAAGTTGCCCCTTTCAGCCACTTAAGTGGAGTGTGAACGTCCCTCTCATTCCACACACCAGAGGAAGGTAATCACTCAGGTCTGGTTTGGGGCAGATTTTCACTCTGATACAATCAGCTGAAGATCTTGATGGTTGGGGCATTTGTCAGTGTTGCATAAAACATCTGTGGGAGGTGGCTGTCCTGAGTAAAGGAGACAGTTGTGGGGAGGGCATCTTTTGAGCTAGAAGAGCCTGGAAAAGGTATAGACTGCAGGAGGTGTGCTTAGCTTCTTTTTTCCCTCTTGGTGGCCCTGAAGCATCAGAGAATCCAGATGTTCTCTGGAACAGGTTTGAAATTCTCTGGATTTTATATATTCTATGTTCCTTCTAGATTCAAGATCACCTGATTATTTAGTGAAGCCTTAGTTATCTAAATACATAGTTGCCTCATTATTCAAGTTTTTTCCCCCTGTTTGAGTAATAATATGCTCAGGGTTGAAAACTTGGTAGGAAAGAAATTATAAACACTAGAAAACATCACTCATAATTATACTAAGAAACAACTGCTGTTAATATTTGGCATTTTTGTTAATGCTTTTTTTCTTTGTATAATTTCGTATTTGTCAAGGATTAATTTGATTATTAGGAACAAAAACCCTTTCAAATAAATTTAAGTAAAAAGAGATTGATTGTGAGGAGTCTTTTGGAACACAGATACAGGAAACAGAAGGAACCTCATGGAATTTGGAAAGCCCCAAAGGCTTTTGCCTTTGCCTCTGGAGCTGTGTGGTCTTTTGTCTCTGCTTCTCTTTCCAACTCTGTTCCATTCTCTCTGCTGAGGGTGGTTTCCTCAGCAAGTGTTTCAGTTTCAGCTCCCCTATTTTACTTGACTTTGGGTTACCCTGTGGTACTGATTTTAGCCACTCTACCTTTGTACTCTGGAATCACACTGAAGTGTAATTCAAATACTAGAGAATCTGATTGGGTGAGGGCCTTTAAATCACATGAACCCATAGAACATCATAGGAGATTGACATTTCTATAATTTGTGGTTGCTTCCTGAACCTCTCTGGCCTCTTGATTTTGTAAGAATTGAGGGCATTGATGGCTTTTCTCTTCTTGAAGGTTATGACCTATCAATTTTTTTTGATTGACAATATCCATTTTATTTTTTTTATTTTCAATATCCTATAATATATGCAGAGTCCCTCAAATATCATAATACTACACTAAAAAAATCCTTCTGTAGTTAAATCAACACAGGGTCTTTGTTTTTAATTTTTTTAAGAGAATTTTTTTAAATTAATTTTATTTAGTTATTTTTCAAGTACAGTTTTTTTGTCTATTTCTCCCATCCCAGCCTCCCCCGCCCCTTGCTCCCCACCTCCCTCCCATTTCCACCCTGCTTAGTTCTTGTCCCTGTGTCCTTCCTATTTGTTCCTCCAAATCCCTCCCCCTTTTCCCCCTTAACTTCCCTTCCCTTTCCCCTCTGGTCACTGTCCCCTTGTTCTCTATTTCAGTGTCTTTGTTTTTTTTTTTTCTGCTTGCTTGTTTGTTTCAATTTTTTGGACAGAATTTTAGTCTAGTGAAAAGTACCCAAGTTTGGGGGTTTTGAACATTGGTTAGTTGTCTGAATTTTGGCCAGTTTCTTCAATACTCTGAGTTATGTCTTCCTTAAATGTACAGTGGGAAAATAATATCCTGAAGATTTTGGAGGTACAAAATGAGTTAATGCATGTAAGAATTAATGCTCGTCACTTAATGCATGCCCAATATATCAGTTCCTTTTGTAGTTAGTGTCCTTGCACACTCAATAATCAATGTGTGACTGTTCTTGACTATTCCCTCAACTCCTGTCTTGCCTTGAATTGTGGTTTTGTGGGGTGTTTTTTGTTTTTTTTAAATACATAGCTTTGGATGTGAAACACAGGTATTTAAAGCACTAACTGGGAATCAAGCATTAAGATTTCATTTTGCTAATGATCTATGACATAACCTATTTGTATGTACATACAGTATTGCACCTCTTGCTGAATTTCAAGCCAGTTAAATTATCTGTAAAAAGCAGGGCAGTTTTATTAATATATTGTGTGAGTCAGATTTCTTACATATTACTAATACCCTTCCCCCACCCCGCCTTTTTTTTTTTTTTTTAACAAATTGAAGATAAAGCTCTGCTTTGGGGTGAAGATAAATTTTTATGCTCTTTTTAAAACAGCAGTTAGCAGAATTGGCCCCCTTTTCTTTCCAACTTTTGCTTTTCTGAGACCCTGCCTTTCTTATTCCCCCTTATCCTCTCACAGGATGGAGCCTGAAGTAGTCACCAATTTTCTCTACTTTAGCAGTTTCTATTTTTCTAAGAAGGATAAAGGTGGTTGTGTGAAGGGTTGTTTCTTTATTTCTTTCACTCTCAAACTGGGTGATCCATAGCTTCAGTACTTGATCATTAGCAAGGTTACTTTTTTAACTGAAATTTATATGTAATTGTATGTTGCTGTACTGTCTCATTGAGCCATCTGCAGAGTGGGTATTTATTGGGCACCTACCATATCCAGACTCTGGTATGTTCTGGAGTTAAAACCTTGATCATTCCCCCTTTCATTGAGTTTACAATGTAGAGTGAAGGTAGGCTATTTAACAGGCAGTGTTTTGATAGGAGGATTTTCAGGATACTAATAATGGCCTTTAAATTTCCTTGTGAACTAGTAGCACTTCATGTAGCTTGACATAGTTCTGTGTTTGATGAGTAAAATGTTAGTGTCCCAAGCTTCTTAGGCTCCCAGTTTTTACAAATCCTTCTTTGGTGAGACTAATCTCTGATTCTTTTATGAAATTGTATAATCCTAATCTAGACATAATCTGGGACATTCTCCTGTCCAGTTAGTCCTTTCACAAGTACTTTATTTATGTTTTTGTATTTATTATGATGTATGATGTAAAACATGGGCAATTACATCTAAACTTTACTCTTTTTTGAGAGCAATGCTTCAGTGTCCATTCCATGTTCAAACTAATCAAGCTTTCCTGTAGCATACTTTAGTTTAAATCAGATTTTGAGCTGGAATCTTAGACTGAGGCCCAGCCTGTCCAAATACTGTGGTGTCGGGCCATTTGTTCCACTTTTTAAATGAGTAAATATTTTTTATTGAAGTATAATGTAGAAAAGTACACAAATCCTAAGTCTTTATTTGAGTTTTTATAAAGTGAACCTGTTATAACACTACCATAGGGATCCCAAAACTGACTATTATCACTGTGTCAGAAATTTCCCTTATCCTGTTTTGGTTATGACCCATTCCTCTACCTCCAGCCCCCCCGGAAGCTACTAAATTCACTTTCTGTCTCCATGGATTCTGTTATTCTGTACATTTCATGTGAAAGGAATCATATTATGTGTGGCCTTTTGTGTCTGGCGTCTTTCATTTAAAATATTTTCAGGGTTCATTCATGTTGTATGTATTAGTACTTTATTTTTGTGGTTGAATTTCATATCATACAGGTGTACTATATCATATTTTGTTTATCTGTTCATCATTTGATGGCAATAAGGATTATTTCTACTTTTTGGCTATTATGAATAATGCTGTTATGAACATTTGTTTACAAGTTTTTCTATGAACATTTTCATTTCTCTTGGATATATACCTAGGAGAGAAATTGCTGGGTCTATTTACTAAACTGTTTTCTAGTATGGGCACATTTTACATTTCCATTAACAAGGTGTAAAGGTTTTAATTGCTCCATATCCTGCCAGCACTGGTTATTGTTTGTTCTTTCTTAAAATTTTTTTAAAAATCCTCATCTGAGGATATGTTCATTGATTTTAGAGAAAGGGGGCAGCGGGGGAGAGAGAGAAAGAAAGGGAAATAGAGAGGGAGAGAGAGAGAAACATTAATGTGAGAGAAACATCCATCGGTTGCCTGTAGTACACACCCTGACTGGAGAATGAAACCCACAATTTTTTTGTGTATAGGACGGTGCTCCAACCAACTGAGCCACCTGGCCAGGGTTGTCCTTTTGATTACAGCCTTCTAGTGAGTATGAAGTGGCATCTTATAATTTTATTTACATTTCTCTAATGACTAATAATGTTGAGTGTTTTTTCATGTGTTTACTGACTATATATGTGTGTATATATATATATATACACACATATATATATGTGTATATATATACATATATATATTTGAGAAATGTCTAATCAGATTCTTTGCTCCTTTAAAAATTGGGTTATTTGACTTTTTATTATTGAAATGTGTTATTTATATATTCTGTATACTAGGCCCTTATCAGGTATATGATATTTTCTGTCTTTCTGTGGGTGTCTTTACTTTCTGGGTAGTGTTCTTTGAAGCACAAAAGTTTGTGGGTTTTTTAAAAGATTTTATTTATTTATTTCAGAGAGGTGGGAAGGGAGGGAGAAAGAGAAGGAGAGAAACATCAATATGTAGTTACCTCTCACACGCCATGCCACCCCACCCCAACCGGAACCTGGCCTGCAACTCAGGCATGATCCCCGACCAGGAATCAAACCTGAAGACGTTTTGGTTTGCAGGCTGGGGCTCAATCCACTGAGCCATACCAGCCAGGGCAAAGGTTTTAAATTTTAATGAAGTCTGGTTTATTTATGTTTTCTTTGTTTCCTTGTGCTTTTGATAACCATACCTAAGAAACCATTGCCTAATCCACAGTCATAAAGATTTATTCCTCTGTTTTCTTCTAAGAGTTTTATAGTTTTAGCTCTTACACTGAGGTCTTTGATTCATTTTGGGTCACTTTTTGTATGTGATATGTATTAGAGGTGTTACTTTTTTTTAAACCTTACTTTGAGATAATTTAAATTTATATAGTGTTACTACAAAAGTAATTCATCCAGCTTTCTCTAAAATTAACATTTTTACATAAATGTAGTATAATAATCAAAACTAAGAATATAACAACTGAGTTTATTTGGATTTCACCAATTTTTCTAATGTCCTTTTCCTGTTTTAGGATTCAGTCCAGGTTCCTATATTGCATATAGGTGTCAAAATAAGGTTTAAAAAAAAGTAACACTCTACACATACCACATACAAAAGTGACCCAAAGTGAATCAAAGACCTAAGTGTAAAAGCTAAAACTATAAAACTCTTAGAAGAAAACAGAGGAATAAATCTTTATGACTGTGGGTTAGGCAATGGTTTCTTAGGTATGGTTATCAAAAGCATGTCTCCATAGTCCTCTTCAGTCTGTGATAGTCCTTAATCTTTTCTTGTATTTCATAACCTTTATACTTCGGAATAGTGCTAGTCAGGTATTTTGTAGGATGTCTCTGAAATTGGGTTTTTCTGGTATGTTCTCATGATTAGTCTGAAGTTAAACATTATTAGAAAGAATGCCACATGGGATAATTCATCCTCTCTTTAAGGATATGATGATGTTTGTATGTGAATTAATGTTTATGAAGGAGATGAGGCAGGTGTTTCTAGGGAAATAATAATCTCTTCCAAGCCTGGGGTTCTAGGTGGGGTGGGTGATAGAGATAGATACTCAGTCACACAGCAATAGTCAGGTACCCATTTATACACAACTGGGGTGCATGTAGGCATGAATTTTCCTATGTCCAACTGATACCAGCAGTAAGTTAACTGTTCCTACTAATTTTCCTTTTCCTGGGACCATAATTATTCTCCCACTATGGTGGGAATATTAGACTGTGCAGGGGCAAGTGGCAGATAGGCATACCTTTAAAGAGAATAGCCCCATTTAAACATTTTATCATACTGTTTTTCAGTATACATATTAATATTTTCCTGAGGCACGTTTTTTTCTATCCTACCATAATGTGAAATATATATGCTATGTCATTTTTTAGGCCTTAATAATTATATCAAATAAAACTTTTTTCTTGACTTAATACCTGGCCACCTCTACCTCATTTATTATGACATAGGAGATCTTATTTTAGGTAACAAAGCCAGGGTGACATTAGCTGATGCTCTGTGTCCCCCCCCTTTGATGCCTCCCAGGAATGCCAGTGGCCTGGGGGCAAAGATGCCTGGACTTGAGCTGTGGAGAGAGAAAACTTCAAGCAGAGAGGCATCTCCAGGTACTGGGGCCAATCCATAGTTGATTATTTCCATATAGGTATCAGTAGCTAAATGACTAACAGCGATTGCCCAAACTTACATTTAAACTTTTTTTTTCATGAAATAAAGTATGTACATAGAAAATAATTCTAGGAACTGTTACAATTTGTGCAGGTCAAGATACTTGGCAGTGGTTACTTTTCTTTTGTTATTTTTAGATATGGAGTTTAATTGAGATTTTATAATCAAGTGTGGATTTTTCTGATCTTAAATATAGAGTGAACATTTGGATAGTTACTAGAAATAATAATACATTGTTTTTAAAAATATATTTATTCCAGAATAAAACACTGGGTAGTCTTAACAGAGTACATTAAAATGAAATTCGAGAATTCTGTTTGGCAGTTTAGTACAAACAGTTTTTAAAAGGCAGACTTGATGGGTTATGTAATTCTTATATTCTTTTAGCTTACTTAAATTTATATAGCATGTATAAACTTATTAAATACATACACATACACATATACACACATTATGTATATTTAAGTTACTTTTATATAGGTAAAACATACCAACATTTTTTATGTATTGTTGTGGTAGTATTTTAAACCATATGAAACCAAAGTCCAAAGGAACCACTGTGATTATGTAAAAGAAAAAAGTGAAACTTTGTGTATTTGCTTTTGAGTGGATATTTTAATCACAAGGAATAAAAGTCTGAGGGGCACTTAAAATAAAACTTATTTTAGAGCCTAAGATTAAGCCATCACAGGCCACTGAACTTAACAGTGTTTTAGACCAGCAAACTCCAGGGTAACTTAGGTGTAATGAGATTTTTATAAAATACTTGTATGGCTAAATAGGTTATAAGCTTGCCATTTCTGCTTTAAAGGAACAAGGTAAAAGGGTCTCAAGGGAGATGTATCTACACATAAAGAAGAATTATATATTAAATACTGAGTTGTTGAATGGACTTAATTGATTGAAGAAATATTTTTTTAGTGTCTACTATGTACCAGAGACTGTTCTAGATGTCAAGATAGAGTGGTAACAAAAGAGGCCAGATTCTTGACTTCATGAATTGTGGAGACAGAGGTTAAGTCAGATTGGTCAGAACATGGGATATAAAGCAGGGTAGGTAGAGAGAATATGCTTTGGTGTCATTCTCTGTTTCAAGAATAGTGGGCGGTTTTCATTTGACATACTAGTTCTGTGGACCCTTCCCATAGACCTGGGTATAGAGCTGTGATTGCATGTTAATGATCACTACTATAGGTGCAGTGAGGAATGCGCCTCGTATAGTTTGGAACCAGACCTAAATTCAAGTTCTAGCTCTGGCACTTACTAGACAAGTTTTGGGAGAGTTATTTAACTACTGTGAACTCATTCCCTCTTTGGTAAATACGGGGAGAATTGACAGGGTTGTGAAAATTAAAACCTCCAAAAGATGCTCATTAAGTATTAATTCTCCCTATCTTTCTCTCATTTTAGTTTTCTTATACATAAAATGGGTAAAATAGACTACTAGCCTTGTCTATTGTTGTGAGAACTAAATAAATGAAATAAATACGTGAAACCACTTTAATACAGTCTGTAATGTTATTTTACTATGTGTTATTTCTGGAAAGGGAAGATTTTCAGGCTCAGGCAGCTCTGGGGACTGGTAGAACTCATGGATTCTTCTAAAAGTAGGAAGTCATCGATTCCCCCCCCCCCCCCCATTAGCAACCCAACATTCACATAATTTAGCTACTCTTTTGTGTTGTTTTCTCTCCTTTTTGTTGTCAGCCTCTAGCTAACCTGCTGTTCCTAATCCCATTTCTTCTTCACATTCCCAAGAAAATCTAGATTGGTCCACTTAGGCATTCTACCCAACAACATCTAAACAGTTGATTGGCTTATGATGTGGGTGTCCTTGCAACTGGTGTTTATGAGTGCTTCTTTTCATAGTAGCTGTTCTGGCCTAGTCTGCCTTCCTTTAATGGGGGTATAGGGCAGTAGTTTCCTTCAAGGTGGCTGTGATTACTACAGACACTAAACCAACCTGTCTAGGAAAATGCAATGATTAAGGGAATTGGGTTGGGTTTTAAGGTAGGAGATACCCTTTGAAATTTTCTAAAGTGCAGATAATTATTTTTTCTTCATTTTTTAAATAAGATGTTAGTAATTTATATTACTTCTTGAACTCAGTAAAATTATTATTGCTTGAAATAGATACCAGCTGGTACATAAATTTGTCTTTAGATTTCAGGTTTCCAAAGAAAAGACTCAATAAGCTTTGAGTTATTGGTAATTCAGCTGGTAAATTATTCTTGATAACTCAAGATTTCACCAATCTCTTAGAGACAACTTTGAATCAAAAAGTTTTTTTTTGCCTAATATAAATCCTACTCAGTTCTCTCAGCTTCTCATGTTTCATTGTTAAAGTTTGTGAACTATGTCTTGAAACTATTTGACCATAGTCAACTAATATTTTAGAAGTACCTACTAATGTTTATAATATACACTCAATATATTTGTCTAACAAAATTTTAACTCTTTCTCTTTTAGGTAATTTATCCTCAACATTCCAAACTTACTGATAGAGAAGTAAGTAAAAATATTGCTCTGTATAGTCTACAGTTTGTTAGGTTTTTTTTGGGGGGGGTGTGTGTGTTTGTATTAATATATATAGCTTTCGTTTTCTTTTTCAGAAAACCAATATTTGCTATTTGTCTTTTCCAGATTCAAATTCAGGTAACTATTTTTCATGTGGTGTTTCTGTTGAATTTTGTACTAAAAATACTGATTATACTGTTAATATATAGAAATCTACTGAAACAACATGCAAACTCAATTTCAGACTAACAGGTCAGTAATTCTGATTACTAGTTTTATAATGCCTAGTAATGTCTTATTGATTGTCATTGGTTCAGTTTTTAAAATAATTATGTTTTAATGTTGTAAAACACCAAGGAGCAATAAACTATTGAAGTAGTGAAGAGATTGAAAATCAGTAACATTAGTATGTTTAGGTATTTGTAATAAGTACTTTACTTTTTTTAGTTTAGGATTTGAGTGAGAGATTTCTAAGAACTCTGTAAAAGAAGTGAGTTTAAAAAAACAACAGGATGAATATGGTTATAAAGCCATGACCACAAGTTATTTTCAGTAATATATTTTAGTGAATATATGGAAAGTACTTGGAATGGGCATATAGAAAACACCATGTAAGTGTTTGCTATTATTTTAGACTTGGTTTTCCTGATTGTTTTCAAACTTTCCCTTTGTGTGGTCCTAATTGTTGAAATCATTCAGGTTACCTCTTGTGTTGCACTTTTAAAACAGCTTTTCAGGCTTATGGTGATCAGAACATTCCAAAACAGCTTTCAGGCTTATGGTGATCAGAACATTCCGCTTCTATGACGACACACACAGGAGTTAGAAGCCTATGAAGCAAAGACAGTTCAGTTCCCTTTCCTTTTGAGGTTACTTCAAATATATTTGGAGCTCATTTTCATGAAATATATTAAAAATGTGTTACTGTGGTAAAAAAAAAATAAAGTAAAATAAAATAAAAAGATGCCTTTGAGAGAGCCCAGTAGGGTGTTTGTTCTGATGTGGAATTATTGGAATCTTTTAATATGTTTTGCCTACAAAGTCCACACATGCATTTTTAAATGTAGTGAGTGGAGGATTGGACTTCTAGGGCTCAGGATAAGCCAAGCTGTGTGGATTGCAGGATAAGCTGATTATGCAGTTGGAATTCCAGTGGAATCTACTGTACACTCTTCTCTCTCAGACCATAGTTGGTTTTCATGGATTGTTTGCTTTTTCATATTTCTACATGAACATCAAGGCTCAGAAGTTAATTATATGGTATTCAGATAGCCTTTTCATTTCCAGTTTTGTAGTTAGTTTCTCCATGCATCATTTTCTCTTTCTTTCTTTCTTTCTTTCTTTCTTTCTTTCTTTCTTTCTTTCTTTCTTTCTTTCTTTCTTTCTCTCGTTCTCTCGTTCTCTCTTTCTCTCTTTCTCTCTTTCTTTTTTGGATATAATTTTTATTTTTCATTTTTTAAATTTATTTTAATTATTGTTCAAGTACAGTTTTCTGTCTTTTACTCCCATCCCAGCCCACCCCATCCATGCATCATTTTCTTATTGAAAGTTAATCTCAAGTGTAAATCTGTGTAAATCAAAATTTGATCAATATTTCAGGCATTTGAGTGACCTACACATGTTTTTTAATGCTTTTTAAATAAGATCTGCATCAAATGAAGTGTGGTTCATTTTATTTGAAGAATGGTTGGTACTTAGAAATAAAATTGACAGAAGATTTTAAAAATAGATACTTTGCCCTCTTAACAGATGAATGTTAATCTAGATAGCAAGAGACTGTGAGGTTTGTATGTATTTGAGATCACTATTCTTATTTGTGAATATACAAAGAGTTTGTTTCACTTAAGTGTTTTATTAAATGAAAGTTGGGATTACTGTGCCAACTTTGAAATGGATTTAATTTTTTTCTGAAATAGCTTTTATTGTCACTGAAGGAAATGCAGCTACAGTAGAGTAGCTTTAGGAAAGTCTAGGTTTCATTTTCATGGTGCACACTTTTAAAAAGCCAAAGAACATTTAGACCCTGTTATGCTGTACAGGTAAAGAGGAATACTTTGGGGATTCCTGATAGAATGATTTGTTAGTCCTGTACCTCCTCCACCCCCTACCAACACACATATACCCCGCACCCCAGATCTTATGATTTTAGAAATTGTTTTTAGGTTTCTATTTCTTGTTTCATTTGAATGGCTTTTATCTTTAGGAGCCCAAGTTTAAAGTATGCCTACTCTTTGACACATATTTGTCAGGTATTTTTTCTCCTTATTGTTTATCATTGACATCATTTGGATACAGGTGTTCCTGAGGCTTAAGCTGTGATGGGGACCCAAGGACTATAACTACTATATTTTAAACATGTCCAGAGAGAAAACTCAGCATTAGTAATGTTTTAGGTAATGATGAATTCAAGAGAAGGATTAATCCTTGCTCTGGTGGATGCAGACAACATTTGTCTCAACAGATTTCTTCTCTGTAATAGCAGGGACATCATCATATGCTTTACACTTCCCAATGCCAAAAGCAGTGATTCTCACACTACCAGTTGAAAGGCCAGTTGGGTTTTTTTAAATTTCCCATATTGTAGTCCAATGTTTCTATAAAATACAATTTAAAGGAATTACTAGAAAATGAAGGGAGAAAAACAGAAAAATGCAAAGTAAAAGTCCAGATTTGTCACAACATTATTAAATTGATGTAAGAGTTCCTAAATGCTTACTCTCAACTTGGATATTTAATTCATCATGGATCAGTAATAAGAATTTGTAGACTGGCATCAGTGTATGGACTATACCTGGAGAAGACCAGGTTAAAAGTCCTATTTGTCATCAGTTCCAACTCAACCACTTTAATCACAGGGAGAGTGACCTCAGAGAACTGGAGGCTAAGGATAGGGCTACTGCTTGAGGTGTCATGTTTTATCTCCATCTTACGCATTCTGATCTGTTCTATAGCTGTACTTGTACTAATATACAAATAATCTTTAAAATTGTTCCCTTTAGGAAAAACATTTAAGCTTTTTCCCTCAAATCTCTAAATGATATTTTAGTTACAGGAAGTATGTTTACCTTTAGCTTTGTAGTCTCAATGTAATTGGTAAATGTAAATGAAGCTTGCAAAATACTCTGTGCCCTTGATATTTTAAAATGAAATGAGAGTTCTGGCATACCACACTGCATTTATATAGGAGGAGTCATGACTGAAAGGACTGGCTGCTTACTTGAATGAACTATATTGCACAGAGTACATTGAGTTTAAGAATTCCATGATCTGAGAGGCATTTTTCAGAAGGACTTGTTTTTTGACCTCCCCAATTGGCAGAGAAGTAACATTTTTTTTAAAAAAGCCTTATTGAGCTACAGATCACCCATCTGTAAAATGTATAATTCAGTGATTTTTAGTATATTTACAATATCATGCAACTATCACCACAGTCAAATTTAGAAAATATTCATCACCCAAAAAGAAACTCCATACTCTGCCTTGGCTGGTATGGCTCAGTGGACTGAGTGGCAGCCTGCGAACTGTAGGGTATCTGGTTCAATTCCCAGTCAGAGCAAATGCCTGGGTTGTGGGCCATGTCCCCAGTGGGGGGCATGTGAGAGGACCAATTGATATGTATCTCATATATCAATTTTTCTCTCCCTTTCTTCCCCTATCTCTAAAATAAATAAATAAAATCTTTAAAAAAAAAGGCTTATATTCTAAAACAAACAAACAAACAAACAAACAAACTCTATACATTATTTTTCTCACCCAAGTCCCCAACAACAACCCTGGACAACTACTTACCTACTTTCTGTTGTTATAGATTTACCCGTTTTGGATATTTTATGTAAATGGAAGTAGTATTTTAAAGTCTGTTTTGACTTGAAAAAGCCAATATGATGTAGTAGTGGTCAAGAGCACCAGCTCCAGAGTTAGACTTCTTGGGTTAAAATTATTGCTCTTCCATTTAGCAGATTTATTTCTTTGGATGATTACATAACTTTTCTGTGCTTTGGTTTGCTCCTCATAATAAGGAATAATAATGGGACTTACCAGAGAAGCATGATGACCAAAGTAGTTAATATATCTAAAGCATTTAGAATAGTACCTGGAATAAAGTAAGCACTTAATGAATATTATTGATCAACTCATATATTGGAAGGGAAAAATAACTTATGCAATAGTGACAAAATAATGAAAATAATTTTGTTCCAGGATTCTCTTTGATTTCTGTTTTAGAATTTAGTTACTTGGAAACAGATGGTGGGGGAAGATTACAGAAATTTCTTTGGTTTAAAGAGTATTGGATTAGACTGGTCAAGGTAGAGGCATAGATAAACATGGTTCACCTCCTTTGACAGTAATAGCAAAAATTAAAACTAAAGTACAAAACAACTAACACCCAGAATCATCAGAAAATTGAGCTGTATGGAAGTCCTACAACCAAGGAATTAAAGAAGTCACCTTCAGACACATATGAGGGGCAGAGACATGGAACAGGTGGTCCCACATCTATGTGTAGTGGATAAAAATTGTGAGGGATGCCTCATTTGCGAGTGAGGGAACCCAACTCCTCATCAGACCACCCAGCCCAGGGTTCTAGTGCCAGAAAGAAAAGTCCCCATAACTTCTGGTGGTAAAAACCAGTGTCGTTTGGGGTGGTGGGAGAAACCGAGGAATTCTTGGGTGTCTTCCTCTTAAAGGGCCCGAAACAGACTTAGGACTTAACACAAACTCACTCACTTTGGGCTCCAGCACTGTGGCAGCAGCTAGAAGGACACCAGTGGCACATGGGGAGAAATTGAAGTGTCTGGCATCAGGGCAAGTGCCAGGAGACAGCTTCCTCCTGAACAAAACCCCAGAGGCTGGTCAGCATCCATTGTCCCTTTTCTGAGCAGACTGCACACAGGGAAACAGAGCAGAGACACCATATTTGAGACTTCATCAACCTGGTTCACACAGGTTGTCCCACTCTGGTGATTACCTAAGACTCTGCCCCATCCAACTTACGGGCGTGTTTTTCTACAATAGGCCATGCTATTAAGACAGAGTCAGAGCAGCTCTACCTAATATGTAAAAACAAATACAGAGAGGCTGCCAAACTGAAGAGATAAAGAAATATGGTCCAAATGAAAGAACAGAACAAAACTCCAGAAAAAGGGAGAAAAGCAATCTATCAGATGTAGACTTCAAAACATTGGTTATTAGGATGGTCAAAGAACTCAGTGGGTACTTTAACAACATGAAAAAGACCCGGGCTGAAATGAAAGTTGCATTGAGTGAAATAAAGAAAATCTACAGGGAATCAGTAGTGGAGTGGATGAACCCAAGAATCAAGTCAGTAATTTGGAACATAAGGAAGAAATAAACAACAATCAGAACAGCAAGAAGAAAAAGATTCCAAAACAACAAGGATAGGCTAAAGAACCTCTGGGACAACTTCAAATGTACCAACATTCGAATATTTCATAAGGGTGCTGGAAGGAGAAGAGGAAGGGCAAGAAATTGAAAACTTATTTGAAAAAATAAAGAAAACTTTCCTAATTTGTGGAAGGAAATAGACATACAAGTCCAGGAAGCACAGAAACTCCAAAAAAGATGGACCCAAAGAGGACCATACCAAGACACATCATAATTAAAATGCTAAGGGTTAAATATAAAGACAGAATCTTCAAAGCAGAAAGAGAAAAGCAGAGAGTTACCTAAAAAGGAGTTCCCATAGGACTGTCAGCTGATTTCTCAAAAGAAACTGCAGGCAAGAAGGGGCTGGAAAGAAGTATTCAAAGTGGTCTGAGGCAAGATGGTGGGGGAGTAAATGGAAGAAGCCACAATAACCTCCTCCCAAGACCAATCTGGAATTACAACTGAATTGTGTAGAAATCACCTGGAACAAACAACTAAAAAATAGAGAGAAGCCTTATAATAATCTTGGATACAAAGAATCATATTCAGGACCAACTGACTGGTAAGGAGTGTGGTGGAGACTTGAGAAGGCTGGCAGGATGCCCAGAGGAGGCAGCATCAGAGGGATAATAAAGCAACTGGTTGGATCCCCCTGAGAAGTGTGGGGTCTAAATCCTAAACTGGGATCCCCAGCCTAGAGCACTGGAGCCCAAAAATCGTACAGATAACAACCAGCAGCAAAATGTGGCAGGTTTACTCACTGCCAGAAATAGACAGCTGGAGATGCAAAGAGCTGTTTAAAGTGCCAATGCGCAAATTTTCATTTGTAGCCATTTACTCTGGGTTCCAGCAAAGGCAGGAGCCAAGTGGGCTAGAAACGCCTGAGGAGAGATGTGAGGCAGAAACCTTGGGGAGAGCTGGGAGAATAGACTCCGGGATTCCATTGCTGAGTCATCCCCCATACAGCAGCAGCCATTGTACTCAGGCATATCATTCCCCTTAGAGCAGCAGTAGCAGCAGCAGGTGGAGAAACAATAGCCCCAGCACTAGGAGGGGTTCTGTCCAGCCCTATGGGGCTTAAGCCTGACTGCTGAATGCAGAGTGACTAGATTAACAACTGAAGGAGATAGTCACAGATAGTAGATCCCTGGCAATCTCAGAGCAGGCTGTCTAATGTCAGACAGGGTCAACATCTGAAAACACTGGAGATGGATCTGAAAGAAAAAAACTGTGGTAAATACTAGAGGCTACTTAGATGAAACCCACTGTGGGTTTTTTTCATGATTATTGATATTTTCTTTCCTGCATAGTTTTTTAACATTCATTTCTTGTCAAACAAGTTTGTGCCTATTAAGTAACTAGATTTTATACAATAGTTTATTTTTCTCTCTTATAATAGTCTTAACCTCTTTACTCCCTTATTAATACCGGTTCATTTACTGTTGATAGTGGGATTGCGGCGGGGGGGGAGGTATTTTTGTGGTTGTGGGTGTGTTTTGGGGGCTTTGTGGTTTTGTTCTGGCAGCACCTGCACAACAACATACCATATGTGCTGAGCGGAGTGACCTTCAGTCAACCAGCTAGAGGGAAGGACGCACCAGAGAATGACCCAACAACAATCAAAGCCCATTTACATCCAGAGAGCCAACATAAAGGGCATCCCAGAGCATCAAGTTCAGGAGATCAACAGGACTGCCCCACTGGATCTCACAGGTCTCCTACCATAGGAGTTTACGCCACAAACTCGGGGAGTCAAAACATCAATTTAAGAAGCAGAGGCAAACATGAACAATCTCACAAATAATAGAAAGACAAAGAAACAACCCCCAAACAAAAGGAAAGGAGGAATCCTCAGAAAGTGCTAAATGAAATAGAGGCAAGTCAACTATTGGATACTGAGTTCAAAACAATGGTTATTAGGAAGCTCAATGACCTCAGTGAGAATTACCAACAACTACAGGGAAGCTACAAGGAACTTACTGCTAATTATACCAGCATTAAATAAGACATAAAAAATGTCAACAAGAGTCAAGAGGAAATGAATACAATTTCTGAATTGAAGAACACAGTAAAAGGAATCAAAAACAGGGTAGATAAAGCAGAGGATCAAATTGGTGAGCTGGAGGACAAGGTAGAAAACTTCAGAGCAAGAAAAAGGAAAAAAAAAGACTCAGAAAGAATGAAGAGGTGTTAAAGCAACTGCAGAACTACATAATACATAATAATATCCATATAGTAGGGATACCAGAAGGGGAAGAAGAGGAACAAGAGATAGAAAACTTGTTTGAAAAAGTAATGATGGAGAACTTTCCTAATTTGATGAGAGAAAAAGTCATACAAATGCAGAAAGCACAGAGGGTCCCAATTAAGATGAACACAAAGATGCTCACTCCAGGACATATAATGAAAAAGGTAAAATTCAAAGACAAAGAATCTTAAAAGGAGAAATGGGAAGTAAAATACAAGAGAGCTCAGTTAAGGCTAGCTAGTTGACTTCTCAATGGAAACATTACAAGCCAGAAGGGACTGGAAAGGAATATTCTAAGTAATGAAAAACAAAGGCCTACAACCAAGACTACCCAACAAAGCTCTCAATTAAAATGGAAGGCCAAATAAGGAGTTTCTCAGACAAAAGAAGGCTGAAAGAATATACCTCCACCAAACCAGCACTGCAAGATATGCTAAAGGGACTGCTTTAAGAAGAGAAGAAAAAGAGTGAGAGCGAGAAAGAGGAACACAGGTACAAAGGGAGTAAAATAGCAATAAATAAGTACCTATCAATAATAACCTTCAATGTAAGTGGATTAAATGCTCCAATCAAAAGACATAGGATAGCTGAAAGGATAAGAAAACATGACCCACACATATGCTGCCTACAAGAGACCCACCTCAGAACAAAAGACCTGCAGAGACAAAGTGAAGGGTTGGAAAAAATATTCCAAGCAAATGGACAAGAAGAAAAAAAAAGCCAGGGTAGCAATACTTATATCAGACAAAACAGACTTCAAAAGAAAGCCATAAAAAGAGACACAGAAGGGAACTTCATGGTACTGAAGGGAAGAATCCATCAAGAAGAAGACATAGACATTATAAAGAGATATGCACCCAACATAGGAGCACCCACATACATGAGGAGAGTCTTGGTCAGTGTCAAGAAAGATATAGACAGCAAAATAATTATACTAAAGGATTTTAACACCCCACTGTCAAAAATCGATGGATCTTTCAAACAAAATACAAACAAGAATATTGCAGCATTGAACAATACTCTAGATCAAATGGACTTAACTGAGATACATAGAAACTTTCATCCCAAAGAAGCAAAATACACATTCTTGTCAAATACACATGGAACATTTTCAAAGATAGACCACATGAGAGGACACAAAACCAACATCAACAAATTCAAGACAATTGAAATAATATCAAGCATTTTCTTGGACCACAGGTGACTGAAACCAGAAATCTGAAGGAAAAAAACTAAAAAACACATTCATGGAGATTGAATGGCATGCTATTAAACAATAAATGAAGAATGAGATCAAGGAAGAAATCAAAAAGTTTTTGGAAACAAATGAAAATGAACTCACAACAATCCAAAACTTGTGGGAAACAGCGAAGGCAGTCCTGAGAGGGAAGTTCATAGCAATACAGGCCTACCTAGAAAAGATAGAAACATTTCAAATAAACAACCTAACCTTACCTCTACAAGAACTGGAGGAACAACAACAAAGACAGCCCAGAGCAAGTAGAAGGAAAGATATAACCTAGATCAGAGCAGAATTAAATGACATAGAGACTAAAAGCACAATTTTAAGGATCAATAAATCCAGGAGCTGGTTCTTTGAAAAGATAAAATCAACAAGCCTTTAAGCAGATTCTTCAAGACAAAAAGAGAGAGTACTCAAATAGAATCAGAAATGAAAGAGGAGAGATTACAACAGATAACTACAGAAATACAAAAGATTGTAGGAAATTGCTATGAACAACTATATGCTAAGAAATTTGAAAACCTGGGTGAAACAGACACATTTCTAGGAAAATATAATCTTCTAAACTGAATGAAGAAGAGGCAGAAAGCCTGAACAGGCCGATAACACTGGTGAAATAAAATAAGAAACCAGAAAACTTCTGCCACACAAAAGCCCTGCACCAGATGGTTTCACAGAATAATTTTAAAAAACATTTCAGGAAGAGCTGACCCCTGTTCTTCACAGACTATTCCAAGAAATCTAAGAAGATGGAAGACTCCCAAACTCTTTTATAAAACCAGAAACATGCTAATCCCAAAACCAGATAAAGACACAACAAAGAAGGAAAACTATAGGCCAATATCACTGATAAACAGACGCTAAAATCCTCAACAAAATATTGGCAAACCACATCTAGTAATACATTAAAAAGATTATACACCATGACCAAGTGGAATTCATCCCAGGGATGCAAGGATTGGTACAATATTTGCAAATCAATAAATGTAATACATCAGATAAACAAAAGGAAAGACAAAAACCACGTAATCATATCAATAGATGTTGAAAAAACATTTGAGAAGGCACAGCACCCATTTATGATAAAAACACTCAGCAAAGTGGGAATAGAGGGATCATTCATCCACTTAATAAAGACCATACAGGTAAATCCTACAGCCAACATCATACTCAATGGGCAAAAACTAAAAACTTTCTCACTAAGGTCAGGAACAAGACAAGGATATCCACTTTTACCTCTTGTGTCCAACATAGTATTGGAAGTCCTAGCCATAGCAGTCAGACAAGAGAAAGAGATAAAAGACATCCAAATTGGAAAGGAGGAAGGAAAATGGCCATTGTTTGCAGATGACATGGTAGTGTTCATAGGAAATGCAGTAGACCCCACCAAAAAATACTTGAGCTAAGAAGTGAATTTGTCAAAACAGGATACAAAGTGAATAATTGGAAATTGAAGGCATTTTTGTATACCATCAGGAAAATGTCAGAAACAAATCCCATTTGGTACAGTAACAAGAAAAATAAAGTACCTAGGAATAAACCTAACCAAGGAGGTAAAAGACCTATACTCAGAAAACTATGTAACACTGAAGAAAGAAATTAAGGAAGACACAAACAAATGGAGGCAGGTACCATGTTCATGGATTAGAAGAGTTAATATCAAAATGTTCATACTTCCCAAAGCAATTTGTGAATTCAACACAATTCCTATTAAAGTATCAATGGCATAATTCACAGATACAGAACAAACATTTCAAAAATTTATATGGAACTATGAATTACCCTGAATAGCCACAGCAATTTTCAGAAAGAACTATGAAGTAGGAGGGATCACATTGCCTAACATCAAACTATATTACAAGGTCACCGTAATCAAAACAGCCTGGTACTGGCATAAGAACAAACATATAAATCAATGGAACAGAATAGAGAGGCCAGAACTATACCCAAGTCTCTATGGTCAATTCATATTCAACAAAGGGGGCAGATATATAAAGTGGAATAAAAATAGCCGCTTCAGCAAATGGTGTTAGGAGATCTGAACAGCTACATGCAAAGAAATGAACTTACCAATTTACACCATACACAAAAATAAACTCAAGATGGATGAAAGATATAAATACAAGTCGCAAAACCAGAAAAGTCCTAGAGGAGAACATAGGCAGGAAAATCTCAGATATTCCATGCAGCAGTATTTTCACAAATATGTCCACTTGAGCAAAGGATATAAAGGACAGAATAAATAAATGGGACTTCATCAAAATAAAAAGCTTCTGCATGGCTAATAAAAAACATCAGCAAAATGAAAAGGGGACCAACGTATGTAATAATACATTTACTAATGATACCTTGGACAAAGGTTTGATCTCCAAACTGAAGAACTCACACAACTCCATTCCAGGAAGACAACACAAGTAAAAAATGGGCAAAGGATCTGAACAGACAATTCTTCAAGGAGGACATACAGAGGACCCAGAGACATATGAAAGGGTGCTTAGCATAACTAGCCATCAGAGATATGCAAGTTAAAACCACAATGACATACAACTTCACTCCAGTCAGAATGGTTGTCATAACCAAATCAACAAAGAACAGGTGCTGGAGAGGTGGCGAATAGTGAACCCTAGTACAGTGTTGGTGGGAATGCAGACTGGTGCAGCCTCTGTGGAAAACAGCATGGATTTTCCTCAGAAAACTAAAAATCGAACTGCCTTTTAACCTGGCAGTTCCACTGCTGGAATTATACTCTAGGAATCCTGAAACACCAATTCAAAAGAACCTATGCACCTCAATGTACATAGCAGCACAATTTACAATAGCCAAGTGTTGGAAGCATCCTAAGTGCCCATGAGAAATGAGTGGATCAAAAAACCATGGTACATTTGCATGATGGAATACTATGCAGCAGAAAGAAATAAGGAGCTCCTATTCTTCATGACAACATGGATGGATCTGGAGAACATTATGCTAAGTGAAATAAGCCAGACAGTGAAAGGCAAACACCATATGATCTCACCTATAAGTGGAACCTAATGAACAAAATAAACAAGCAAGCAAAATATAACTAGAGACATTGAAATAAAGAACAAACTGACAATAACCAGAGGGGAAAGGAGAGGGTATAATGGGGGGGGGAATGGGAAGGGTCATCAAGGAACATGTATAGTATAAAGGACACATGGAGAGTTCCAAAGTGGGGTAGGATCAAGGTTGGGAGGTGGGGATGTGTGAAGTGGGGAAGTGGTGGGGGGAAAATGGAGACAACTGTACTTGAACAATAAAAAAAAGAAAAAGAAAATTAGTTTTCATGTTCATCACACATAATGTTCCATGACTAAAACCAAATTGCTAAGTTTGTGATTTTGTTTTATTCTTTATTGTACATTTTTTAAAATTACAATTGACATACAATATTACCTTAGTTTCAGGTGTACAACACAGTGATTAGACATTTATTTAACTTACAAAGTGACCATCCTAATAAATCTGTTACCCATCTGGCCCTACACATAGTTATTACAATATTGTTGACTCTATTTCCTATGCTGTAGGTAATTATTTTGTTTAAAAAAAAAAAAACTTTTTACTGACATAACCTGCACAAAAATGTGTGCATATCAAAAGGCTGTACATGAAGCTTTTGTAAAATGAATGAGCCAGTGTAACCAACATGCAAATCAGGAAATGAAATGTTATCGAATCTCCCACTTTTGCTTCCTCCCAGTCACCATCTTTCTCATGGTAAATACCACCTTCATTTCTAACACTGTAATTAATTCTGCTTTTCTTTGAACTTTATATAATTGCAACCATCTAAAGTGTACTAGTTTTTGTCTGCCATTTTTTATTCAACATTATGTTTCAGAGCCTTTATCAATGTGCTGAGGATAGAAACAGTTTGTTTATTGTTGTTTTATTCCATTATATGAATATATGATTTATGATGTTATAATAGATATGTTTTGTTTTTCTATTTTATTGTTTTAAAGTAAAAGTATGAGAATTTTATTTAAAACAAAAAATTTTAACAAGTATTCAAAGTGATGAAAAGCAAGGACCTACAACCTAGATTACTCTATAGAGCAAAGCTATCATTTAAAATGGAAGGGGAGGGGACTTCCACCAAGATGGAGACGTAGGTGGAGGAACCACCTTGCCTCTGTGCACAACCAAATCTAAGAACAACTATTTTTAACAACAATCACAACCAAGCCACACGGAAAATCGACAATACAGAGTCCAAAAGACATCTAAATGCTCAGCTAAACCGGTAAGAGAAGCGAAACCAGCAGCGGAACAGGTTAGCAAGAAAAAATTCCCGGGTGGTGCGAGGAGCGCAAGCAGCCGAAGGCGCTGATCACGAGCTAGCTACGGGAGTGCACAGGGAAGAGGCGCGTGGGCTGTCTGCAGTCTGTCAGTCGGTCGCACATCTGCGTGCAGAGAAACCAGTGAGAAGGGAAGCCTGCACGGGGCAGCAGGCTCGCACAATTCCGATCCGATTGGATAAACAAGCCCGGGGCGAGTGCTGTGACTGGACGGGCTGAGCTAGCGGAGAGGACCGCCATTGCTCCTTCTCTGACCACGCCCCCACACACAGCGTCACAAACCAGCGACCTGGGTTGCCCCGTCCCGGTAAACAACTAAGGCTTGGCTCCGCTTACTTAACAGCACGAATAGACCAAAAATGGCTCTAGGACAACTCAGAGCCCCAGAACCGATAGATCTAAGCGATGAAGAAATAGCCAGTCTTTCAGATGCACAGTTCAAAACACTGGTTATCAGGATCCTTACAGAACTGGTTGATTTTAGTCACAAATTAGAGAAACATATGGAAGCTAAACTAATTGAAATGAATGGTAATACAAAGGAAACCAATAGTAATGGAAAGACAATTGGGACTCAAATCAAGGGAGTGGACCAGAAGGAAGAAAAAAATGATCAAACAGAAAAGAATGAAGAAATAAGAATTCAGAAAAATGAGGAGAAGCTTAGGAACCTCCAGGACATCTTTAAACGTTCCAACATCCGAATTATAGGGGTACCGGAAGGGGGAAAGGCACAGCCACCAGTGGAAAACTTATTTGCACAAATAATAAAGGAGAATTTCCCCAATCTGGCAAAGGAAATAGACTTCCAGGAAATCCAGGAAGCTCAGAGAGTCCCAAAGAACTTGGACCCAAGAAGGAACACGCCAAGGCACATCATCATTACATTAGCCAAGATTAAAATGAAGGAGAGAATCCTAGAAGCAGCAAGAGCTAAGGGGACAGTCACCTACAAAGGAGTTCCCATCAGACTGTCAGCAGATTTCTCAAAAGAGACCTTACCTTACAGGCAAGAAGGGTCTGGAAAGAGGTATTCCAAGTCATGAAATCCAAAGACCTACAACCAAGATTGCTCTATCCAGCAAAGTTTTCATTTAGAATGGAAGGACAGATAAAGTGCTTCTCAGATAAGACCAAATTTAAGGAGTGGGACTTACCTAAGAAAAAGAAGATAAAAAAGATGAACAGTGAAAGGACAGCAAACTCACAGTTAGTAACAACCACACCTAAAACAAAAGCAAACTAAGAGGACAGCTAGATCAGGAGCAGAACCATAGAAATGGAAGATCTCATGGAGGGTTAGCAACAGGGGAGTGGGAGGAGGAGAAGGGGGGATAAGGTACAGAAAATAAGTAGCATAGACAGTAGATAGAAAATAGATAGGGGGAGGGTAAGAATAGTAGGGGAAATACAGAATCTAAAGAATTTGAGACACGTGTGCATGAACTAAAGGGGGAAATGGGGGGAGGGGTATGCAGGGTGGAGGGGAATGGAGGGGGGAATAGAGCAAATGTAATGGCATAATCAATAAAAAAAATAAAAATTAAAAAAAATAAAATGGAAGGGGAGATAATGTGCTTCGCAAACAAGGTAAAGCTAAAGTAGTTCATCATCACCAGGCCATTATAATGTGAAATGTTAAATGGACTTATTTAAGAAAAATAAGATCAAAACTATAAATTTTAAAATAGCAATAAATTCACAACCATCAGCAATTGAATCTAAAGAACAAACTAAGCAAACAAGCAAAACCAACAATCATAGATATGGAGATGATAACCCATATAGATATGATAACCCACATTTGGAGGGTTATCAGTTGAGGGGGGGAAGGGAAGAATGGGGGAAAAGATGCAGGAATTAAGAAACATAATTGGTAGGTATAGAATAGAGAGGGGGATGTTAAGAACAGTATATGAGATGGAGAAGCCAAAGAACTTACATGCATGACCTATGGAAATGCATGTAAGTTCTAAGGCAGGATTGCCAGAGGGAATGGGTGGTGCTGGGTGGGATAGGCAAAGGGGAAAAATTGAGACAACTGTAATGGCATAATCAACAAAATACGAAAAAAAAAAACAACAAGAAAAATGGAAACTACTTCTATACTGACCAAAGGAAAATGATTAATAATATTTTGGCACATGTACTTAATGGAGTATGTTTATGAATCTATGGTGAAGTGAACATGCTATTAATTAATTAAAAAACTAGAGATACCCCCAAAATAAAGGGTTGCATTATTTGGTTTTCTAGGCTAGTAAAGATTGTGTTAGATTAATTTAAATAGTACTTTTTTCTAAAGCTGTGGGGTCTTAATGAGCAGATTTTCTGTTGCCTTAACACTTGGTACTGTCATGAGAAAGCATTTATGCTGCTCTTCATCAAGAACTAATGGTAAGGTATATTTTCCTTAGAGAGCTGTCATTTAATCTTAAAATTTGTGTAAATTAATCTTCATACCTTGGTTAATATAAAGAAGAAATCATTTCCATTAAAATGTCATTCCAATTTTATGCTAGTCAGAAAGCTGCAACACACAGTATAACTTGTAGGTATATTTCAAGCTTTGTAGATCTTTTGTTTTCTTAGTGCATATATTAGGTAAGATACTTGATTTTTGGAATTAAGTAGAGTTGTAGATCTCTTACAGACTTTTATTTTAGAGTCATTGAATATAACGGCTGGAAGTGACTTTTAGTGATGATCTTATGGTACCCCTTATTTTTTGTTAAGAAAATTGACAACCTTAAGTTAATTAGGAAAATTGACAACCTTAGATTAATTAGAAGGCTAATTATTGATGGTCCTGGGACTAGATCCCATTGCTTGTGGCTTCTTTTTCCTCAGATCATAACATTTTCCTGCAGAACACACTCATTTAACCACCTTTCACATGTAATCATTATGTTATATATGTAGAACTGCAGTCATTTGTTAGTAGATAAACTGACATATATTTATTTATAATGAGTTTGTGGGGAGGATTGCTCTTCCCTAAAGTATCATTTTCTGCAAGGCAAATGTGAAAAGTCTGGTTGCCAGTCTGTAATGCCTCCTTGCCTATGGATAATAATGGTGAGGTCAGGATAGAGAACAAAGGTTCTCAACAAAATCAGATTAGGAGTTGATACTTCTTTAATAATCTTTCATACGTGAATGGATAGATTATTAAAACATAAAATGGGAACCATTTACCTCAATTCACAGGCACTCTATTAAAGCCTTTTTGCCCTGCTCAACTAGCTTCTTGACTAATTCTTTACAGCTTGTGGGTGCAGCTGGTCACTGGAAAGTTCTCACAGTATGACCATGATTTCAGAATGGAGCCAGGTGGGTAGGGATTTTAAGGCTAAGGGAGCTTCATTAGTTCCCTTCCACAAAGCTTAGCATTCCTTGCATTTTCCAAATGCTACAATATTTCTTTCTTAAAATCCATTGCACTTTCCTGTTCTATCTTAATGTCTCAGAGAAATTCATTTGTACTTCTCAGTTGATTTTTTAAAAGACAGTGTTTCTAAAAAGAAAAACTAAATCATCATCATACACATCTGTTGAACTAAAACAATGCTAGAAGTATTTTTTTCAGGTTTCAATTGTTTTCCTTGTTTTTAAGCTATCTGCTTTAAAAAGTAAAGAAACTGAGATGAGCCACCTCTAGTTTCCTTTGTTCTTCCCTGCACCACCAAAGATATATTAGTTTCTGTAATTGAATTTAGGTATACATACTGAGTTGCTTTTTAAAAAACCTAAACATACTATCAAGTTTGTACTTCCTTTGTTGAAAACTTCATGTGCTAAAGTACTTCTGTGCATAATAATAAGTAATAATAAAATCCTGAGTACATTTTATAGTTAATAATATCTTACTAATTTTAAATATAATAAGCAGGAAAAATTTGAGTGACAAGCTATGTCATGTGTCTTTTACTTTTTATAGTATTCACAGTTTTTTGTAATTATTGCCTGACAGTTTAGGTAAAGTTTACATGTTTCAAGTGTTTTGCTAAAATGATTAAAGGTTAAAAGTTTATTTTTAATTAAAATGATTAAAATAGTAAGTTTATCATTGGCCTCTTCCATTAGGATGTCTTGTTTTAAAAAGTCTCATTGTGACCCTGCGTGGTGTGGCTCAGTAGATTGGGTGTCATCCTGCAAACCAAAAGGTTGCTGGTTCGATTCCTGGTCAAGGTACATGCCTGTGTTGTGGGCCAAGTCCTTGGTTGGGGGCATGTGCAAGGCAGCCAATTGATACGTCTCATGCACATTGATGTTTCTTTCCCTTTCTTTCTGTCTCCCTTCTCCTCTCTCTAAAAAAGATATGAATAAAGTCATTTTAAAAAGTCTCATTGTGAAATACAAAACATATAAAGCTCCAAAAGGCCCCCTCAGGTCCCCTCCTAAATGTAACCACCACTACCCTAGTTCTTATAGTAGTAAGTTTCCTGCTTACTACTTTTATAGTTTTATTACCCAACCATGTACCCCTAAACACTATAGTTTTACCTGTTTTTTTAATAAACAACTATATAAATGAATTTGAACAACATGTATTATTTTGTACTTGGCTTCTTTTGCTCATTATTATACTGTGAGTCTGCATTACATACAAACAGTTTTTTAAAAAATTTACTTACATGGGGAAAATGGAATAGGAAAAATAATAGAGGTACTTAAGAGTTCAAATGCATGTTTTACTAATGGCTTTGTGTCTAACCAGTGAAGATGACTTTGAGCAAGTCACTTGGACTCTCATGATCTCCTTTTTCTTTTCTAAAACATGACAGAATGGATGTAAATGGTTTCTAGGACCCCTGCCACTCTAACATTTGATGAAACTGGATAAATAAGTGTTACACTGTGCTATCCTTAATTTCTTTTATTTTTGTTTTCATTAGGTTGTCTTGGAGATACCCAGTTTTGTTTTAGATTTCGACAGTCTTCTGGCAGAAGGGTGTCACTGCATTGTTTCCTGGATCAATTTGACAAAGATTTACCAGTTTACTTAAAGGTTGGAAAAGTAGTAATAGAAGAATGTCCATGTGAGAGGAAAGTTTAAAAGTCAGTTAACTTATTACAGCCTTCAGAAATATTTAGTTTTTGTTTTGTCAGTATATCACACTGAATAGATTCCCTGAGTCTGATTCATAAAGATTCAGTGTATGAATGAAAGAGACTTTATAAAGTTACTGTTCTTGAAACATAATGCCCATTGTGAATTATAGAAATTGATTTCTTTCATTTGTGAATAACTCTTTGTTCAGATGTGGAGGTAGGGTTGTACTATACCAGTTGTTATCATCCAGAGTCAAAGATTCCCTGTGGTAATTCCTACCTACTTTATGGTAGAATTATAGTTCTCTTTTTGATTTTTTAATAAGCTTTGTTTTCTACTTACTATTTATTAAAAATACTTTTAATGATTCAGATGATTTCAGAGTGTAGGTTTCTATTTTGTAGTGTGCATGAAGAATATTTTCATCAGAATGTCCTATCAGACATTCAATATGAACTTGACATAGTTTGCTTAAAATCAGCATTTACAGTTTACCTATATGATTCCACTAATTACAGGAACCCACTTCTACTTAGCAAAGGTATTACCTTTGAAATATCTGTTGTAGCCATCTACTCCTTTCCATGTCATTTTACTATCACTATTAACATATTGTTTCAACTGATGATAATAATAGCTACATTTATTAGAATTTTTTATATTCTAGGCACTGTATTAATGAGCATATATTATCTCATTAGTCTTCCCAGTATTGCTCTGAGAGCATTCCTCTTACAGTTGAGGGAATTAAGGGCTGTTGAGGTTATGAAATTTGCCCAAAGACATTCCAGTGCAGTACATTTTACTCAGTGTTGCCAGCCAAAGTGTACATACATATTACCTAAAGGTAAATCAAATCTAAAATGACTACCTATTATTTAATGAATAAAAAGCTAATTATCATTGCTGTTTCCTTGTCCTTACTTTTTGGGCCTTCCAAAATAAGGCCTTTACCTTTCCAGTTTCCAACTTCATACCCTTTCTATCCTTTCCAGTTTCCAACTTCATACCCTTTCTATCCTTTCCAGTTTCCAACTTCATACCCTTTCTATACATGTGTCATATTTTAGCCAAAAGAACTACTTTTATCTTGCTTTTTCCTGGGATAGCTTGTAATTTTTTTGTGTCTCTGTGTTTTTGCTGAAACTCCTAAGCCTCTAAACCTGGAATGTCTTTGTCTTTGTTTAAATCATATACATCCTTCAATGCCCAATTCAAAATCAGCTATCTCCATGAAATCTTTACTGAGCCACATAGAGGTAATCTCTTCCCCTTTGGCCTCTCTGTAACACTTTGTCCTTTTTTCATGGTACCTGCGTTCCTATTTCATAATGGTCATTTTTGTACTTTTTCCTCATATTGTGATCTCCTTAAGGAACTGTATCTTATGCATCTTTCTGTCTTCTCTAACACAATACCTTGTTCAAAGAAGGTGGTCAATAAGTATTTATTTAAAGAATAATAAATAAGGAACTGGGCTATAATTTGTTCTATTAGGCTGTTAAAAGTTCTTAAATTTTTTGGACTGTAATCATCTTTCAAAGTGCATGTTGATAAACATTCTAGTATTTTATTATTATTGGGTAAAAATGTAACTAGCTATGTAAGATTCAGATTGGCATGTAACTCCTTTTATTTTCTCTTGAAATTTTATATTAGGATACCTCATTTTGTTAAGACTGACAAAGTTTGGGCACTACTTTAAGTAAAACTTATATAAGACATTGGGGAAAAACAATTTGATTGTTTCCTAATTCCCTTTAACTAGTACAGATATGAATAAAGAACATAAGCATAGTAAGTTATAGAGGGAAAACATGACTTTAGTATGATCATTTCATCTTTGTGCAAGTTAGGAATATCTGGCTTTTATTGCCATGGTTATTGTTTGTTTTGGTTAGAAAAGCATAACTAGCTCTTTGTGTATACCTCATGACTCTGTTCAGGTTTATAAGGGAACCTAATAATAATAAAGAATGGCTATATATATAATTTTTTATTTGTCACTTTTTTATAGAAGGATCCTGCTTATTTTTATGGATATGTGTATTTCCGACAAGTTCGAGACAAAACTCTAAAAAGAGGCTACTTTCAGAAGGTAATTTTCATAGATACTATAATAGAAAAATATTTTTATATTGTGGTTAGAAAGATAGAAACTGTTAGAATGAATAGTCTTTGAAGCCTCTGATATTTTATTGTTAAATATATTAGAATTTATATTTTATTTTTATTTTTTTAGATTTATAGAAACCTATTCCTAGATTTTTACCTGCTATGGAACTTTACATTTCTGCTATCTCTGTACTAGATTCCTGACAATAAGTTATACTTTTTTATGAAACCATCAAAAGTCATAAGAATCTGCTTAATTTTAGAATCAGGGAAAGAATAAACAGTATAATATAGTTACAACTAATAAAAACCTGTGGTATATTTTTTGAAGAGTCAGTAAGCATATCTCAGCAATATCTTAGACATAGTTTTTACTCTAAATGTACAATCTTTTATTTTCTTAAAAAAGTTTAGTTGATTTCAATTCGTTCCCAGCTAATGGGACATACTTTTACCTTTCGTAACCAGAATATGCCCTGACCAGTAATTGGTGCTGGATAGAAAGGTAGAAAATAGTTTTCAAGAAAATAGATTAAAAAATAAGATTCAATTTTATATCTAAAGTGATTAAACTATAAAGTCACAATTTCTAAGTATGTGGCTATCACCATTGAACTCTAAAATTCTGGGGGGCAGGTAAGAGAGGGAAAAGTGGAGATAAATGGTGATGGAAGGAAACTTGACTTGGGATGGTAAGTACACAATACAATAAACAGATACTGTATTTATCGAATTGTACCCTTTAAACCTGTATAATTAAAAAAATTTTAAATCCTCACCCAAGGGTATGTTTATTGATTAGAGAGAGAGAAACGTCACTGTGAGAGAGAAACATCCATTGGTTGCCTCCTGTATGACCCCCAACTGGGTATTGAAACTACAACCTAGGTATGTGCCCTGACCGGGAATTGAACCCACAACTGTATTGGTGTATATGATGATGCTCTAACCACCTGAGCCACCCAGCCAGGGTGAAACCTATATAATTTTAAAAAATATTCCATAAGGGAGAAAGCTAAGATGGTGGCCTAGGTAAACAAGGCTTGCACCTTTGCACAACCACATCAAAATTAACAACTAAACCAGGGGAAAACCATTATTCAGAAATGCCAGAAATCAAGCTTGAGTGGGAGTATAATTCAACTACAGAATTAAAGAAGAAACCACATTGAGACTGGAGGGATGGGTGGAGACAAAGAACAAGTGGTCTCATATCCACATGTGGTGGATGGAAATTAGGAAGTATATCTTAGGATATACTTCCTAAGTATATCCTAAGCTCCCTTAGGAGCTAAGGGTTCCAGCCCTACAACAGGCCCCCCAGCTCAGGATTCAAGTGCCAGAAAGATAAGTCCCTATAACTTCCGACTGTAAAAACCAGTGGGTATTGAGGCTATGGAAGACAAAAACTTGGATTCCCAGAGCTCCTCTTAAAGGGCTCATGCACAGAATTACTCAAGATTCATTCCCTCTGAGCTCTAGCAACAGGGCAGCAGCTTTAAAGACACTAGAGGCATATGGGGAGGAACTTAAGTGTCTGGGACCAGGGCAAGAGCGAGGGGGCAGCTTTCTCCCAGAAAGAACTGCTGGCAGACCCATTTTTCTTTTCTGAGCCTTCCCCCCACAGAGCTGGCAGGTAGGCACCATCCCGGACTCCATCAACCTGTTTGCCCCACCTTGGTGATTCTCTGAGGCTCTGCCCCACCCAACTATGGGGCCCACCCAAGCTGTTTTTATTGGCTTTCTCCTATGAATAACTTTTCTTGGTTTTTGCTTCAGATTTTCCTAAATCTTCTCAAACAAGCAGCATCTACCCTCAGCGAGCTTGGTACATTGTTATAAATAACCCCAGGCCTGGAACTAGCAGCAGCTGCCCTTGGTTCACTGCTTGGCCTACCTTGGGTATCTCCAAGCCCAGCACAAGTAGAAGCCATCTGCAGATAACTTTGTAGCTTATGCCAGGTAGCCTCAGATAAGACACAGGTAATGGCTCCCAAGAAGCCCCAGAGCCTGCAACCCCAGTGGACAGCTACAGATCATGACAGAGTACCACCACTCAACCACCTCCACAAGGGACACATTCAAGGTGGAGACTCAGTAGGCACTAGAGCCCTGAAGAAGTAAGTTCTGCTCTGCGGAGTGGACCCTTGCACAGTTGATCCTTGACAGTGGTCAGAGGGTGGTCGTGGTCACAGCCAGTACTTATAGCTGATAGGCCTGAATAAATCCCTCCCACTGAACTGCCAACAGCAATCAAGGCTCAACTACAAGAGGAGGGTATACACAGTCCGAAAGCTGGATGTACCTCGAGTACCCAGCTTGGGTGATATGGGAAGCTGTGCCACTGAACCCCACAGAGCACCTACTACATTAGGCCACTCTACCAAGACAGGGAGTTGTAGCCACTCTACCTAATACATAGAAACAAACACATTGAGGCTGCCAAAAAGAAAAGACAAAAGAAACATGGCCCAAATGAAAACAGAACAAAACTCCAGAAAAAGAACTAAACAAAATAGAGACAAGCAATCTACTAGATACAGAGTTCAGATGCTGGTTATAAGGAGTCTCAATAAACTTGGGGGAAGAGCAGATGAACTCAGAGAACTTCAACAGCATGAAAGACATGGAAACCATAAAATATAACCAGTCAGAAATGAAGGCTACAGTGACTGAAATGAAGAACAACTTACAGGGAATCAGCAGAGTGGATGATGCTGAGATTCAAATCAGCAATTTAGAATGTAAGAAAGCAAAAAACACCCAATCAGAACAGTGAGAAGAAAAAAGAAACACACACAAAAATGAGGGTATTGTAAGGAGCCTTTGGGACAATTTAAAATTCTCATCATGGGGGTCCTGGGAAGAGAGCAAGAAATTGAAAACCTATTTGAAAAAATAAAGAAAAAAACCTTCTTAATTTGGTGGGGGAAATAGACATGCAAGTCCAGGAAGCACAGAGAGTCCCAAATAAGGTGAATTCAAAGAGGCCCACACCAAGACTCACCATGATTAAAACGCCAAAGGTTAAAGACAAACAGTGTTAAAAGCATAAAGAGAAAAGCCATTAGTTACCTACAAAGAGTTTCCGTCAGTGTCAGCTGAATTCTGAAAAGAAACTTAGCAGACTAGAAGGGATTGGCAGAAAAATACAAAGTGATGAAATGCAAGGACCTACAACCAAGATTACCCAGTAAAGCTATCATTGAGATTCCAAGGGCAGGTAAAGAACTTTCCAGACTAGGAAAAAACTGAAAGAGATTCAAAACCACCAAACCATTATTATATAAATGTTAAAGGGACTTATTAAAGAAAATGAAGATAAAAAAATATATAATAAAATGGCAGTAAATGTATATCTGTCAACAATTGAATCATAAATAAATAGCAGATAAGCAGAACAGATACAGAATCATAGATGCAGAGAATATTTTTAAGTATTTTTATTAATTATGCTATTACAGTTTTCCCAGTTTTTCCCCTTTATCTTCCCTCCACCCTGCCCCCCAATCTTCCAGCATCCCCCCTTTAGTTCATGTCCATGGGATATACATGTAAGTTCTTTGAGTCCTCTGTTTCCTATACCATTTTTTATTTCTCTCTATCAATTCTATGCCTACTAAATAGGCTTCTTCTTCCCTGTGCCTTTTCCCCGCTATTCCTCCCTTTTCCCTCCCCATTGAACTCCTTCTGTGTGATGTCCATTTCTATGGTTCTGTTCCTGTTCTGGTTGTTTGCTTAGTTTTTGTTTTCATTGTTGGGTTTTATTTAGGTTCATTTGTTGATAGTTGTGAGTTTGTTGTCATTTTGTTCATATTTTTTATATTTTTCTTAGATAAGTCCTTTTAATGTTTCATATAATAAGGGCTTGGTGATGATGAACTCCTTTAACTTGACCTTATCTGGGAAGCACTTTATCTGCCCTTCCATTCTAAATGAAAGCTTTGCTGGATAGAGCAATCTTGGATGTAGGTCCTTCCCTTTCATGACTTGGAATACTTCTTTCTAGCTCCTTCTTGCCTGTAAGGTCTCTTCTGAGAAATGAGCTGACAGTCTGATGGGAACTCCTTTGTAGGCAACTCTCCTTATCTCTTGCTGCTTTTAGGATTTTCTCTTTGTCTTTAATCTTGGGTAATTTAATGATGTGCCTTGGTGTGTTCCTCTTTGGGCCCAACTTCTTTGGGACTCTCTGGGCTTCCTGGACTTCTTGGAAGTCTATTTCCTTTGCCAGATTGGGGAAATTTTCCTTCATTTTTTCAAATAAGTTTTCAATTTCTTGCTGCTGTTCTGCTCCTCTGGCACCCCTATAATTCGGATATTGGAACGTTTCAGATTGTACCAGGGAATTCTCAGCCTCTTTTCATTTTTTTGGATTCTTGTTTCTTCATTCTGATCCAGTTGGATATTTATTTCTTCCTTATGTTCCAAATCGTTGCTTCGAATACTGGTTTCCTTCTTGTCACTGTTGGTTCTCTGAATATTTTGCTTTGTTTCATTTGTTCTTTCATTCTTTGACCAAGTTTAATCAGTTCTGTAAGCATTTTAATTACCAGGGCTTTAAATTCTTCATCAGTTAGGTTGGCAGTCTCCTCATCGCTTAGTTTTCTTTCTGAGGTTTTGCTGTGGTCTTTCATTTGGGCCATATTTCTTTGTCTTGGCGCAGCTGATAGGTTGTAAGGGGGCGGGGCTTTAGGTATTCACCCTGGCAGGGTAACCCTCTTTGCTGCACTGCATGTGGGGGAGGGGCCATATAGGGAACAATGCAGCTTGCCTGCTTTTCTCTAGCACACTTTCCAACAGATTCTTCATTACACTGGAAGTATCTCCCACCCAGGCAACCCTAGCCTTAGCCCACAGTCAGCTCTGAGTCTTGGTTTTCCCCTTAAGTCAGTTCCTTCCTTGCAGCTTTGCACAGCTGGCAGTTAGCCCCGCCCCCCAGCCGCCTCACTGGGGCTTTTCTGAGTGGGGGGGATTCATCTGCCTTGCCAGTCTGATTGTTCTGGTTGATTTTTTCTTTAATTCCTTGGTTGTTGGAGTTCCATGCAGTGTGATTTTTCTGGCGGTTTTGCTTATTTATTGATTTTAGATTGGTGGTTATCCTCCTCTTGGTTGTGCGAGGAAGCAAAGAGTTTCTACCTATGCCTCCATCTTGGCCAGAACTCTGATGCAGAGAATATTTTGATGGTTGCCAGATGGGAGGGGGGCTAGGAAGATCAGGGCAAAAAAGGTAAAGAAATTAAGAAGCACAAATTGATAGTTACAGAATAGTCATGGGATGTAAAGTTCCAGACAACATACAAGCATGACCCATGCACATGGACAGTGGTGTGGGGATCACCCGAAGGAGTGGGTTGGCTGCTAAAGAGGGAAAAGATGGCACAGCTGTAATAGCATAGTCAATAAAACATACTTTAAATAAAAACCTCTATAATTTTATTAACCAAAGTCACTGCAATAAATTCAATTAAAAAAATAGTCATAAGTCTTAATTTGAAAAAGCATCACTTTTGACCTTTTCTGAAAACAACAAGTTCACCTAGCTAATTTCTCTTTTGCTAACAACAATAAGAGCTAGGCTTTGGAAATTATCTGTAATAATATTCTGTTTATAGTAAATTCTTTTTTCTGGAAAATGCATTTCTGTGAATATGCTTTTATGTTCTTAAAGTATAGTAGTAAGTTAAAACTTTTTGCATTCTGCAACTGTAGTTTTATGTTTCCTTTAAACCGTCTACTGGAAAAGCCTTTGTGTTTCAAAATCCATACTTTTTGCTGAGTTTAGCTTGTTAGTAATTGATAATGTAAGAAATGACAAACTTAAATTATAATCATTAGGGAATTTTAAAAAACATTGTTTTTTTTTCCCTCCAGTCCTTGGTTTTGATCAGCAAACTACCATATATTCATTTTTTTCACACTGTACTCAAACAGATTGCACCAGAGTATTTTGAAAAGAGCAAACCTTATTTGGAAGCAGGTAAGTTCAACATTGTGTGATTTAAGTGCCTTTATGAAAGAGTTTTAAAGTTTTTACTGTAAATGATCTGATAAAAATTGACCTAAAAATTAGTTAAGAATTTTAGGGTGGGAGAGAGATGTCTTTTCCTAGACATACCAATGACTATCATTTATTATCTCCTTTTGTATCATAGGCTAATAATAAATGAATACTGAGTTGACTCAGTACTATTGAATAGGAGCTCTTATGTTACTTAATACAGAGAGGTCTCTGCCAGATGGTGTGCTTTTGCAGCTAGTTTTAGTAGTAATAAATGAACAGAAAAACTTCTTTAAACCAATTATTTTATTGCTTTAACAAATTTATTGACCAATTTATATCCTAAAATAGGTGTATTTCTGGTGAAGTGTAAGGTATTTGTATTACTTTACTTTTTATCTTCCATCCTTCCTGGTATGTTTTTCCTGCTCTGTGGAAAGTAGAGTTTTAATTTCTAATATGCTATTTTTCATATTTCTGTTTATACTAAGGAAGTATTTTATTTTGTTTTTTTTCAGCTTGTAATGATGTCGATCGATGGCCTGCCCCAGTGCCAGGGAAGACATTATACTTGCCTATTATGGGGGTGGTAATGAAGGTAGTAGCTTATATTTCATTTGTCTCCTTTTTAAAAGATCTCTAGGACATTTCACACATGAGTTTTGCTTTTTAACTTCCTAATAACATTCAGTTCTGCTATTGCTTTCACTGGGGTTTGTTTTGTTTTTTCTTTTATGTGAAGAGTTACAGAGATACCACAGTTCACCATGCTGTATAGAACCATTAGTCAGACAACTCCAGGGGCCCCTAATCCCATCATCCTGTAGGATTTGCATAAGGGGTTCATTCTTATATAATGCATGTGAATGTAAATGCCACCTAAAATTCTTCTACGCCATGGCCCTCAGAGATGAATGGTATTGCAAAATGTGTAGAATCAAGTATGAATTACTTAAAATTAAAAGAAATTAGGAAAGCCATTGGTTTTTAGTCTTAAATGATCTTAACATGTAATGTCAGACTGAACATGTCCATCCTAGGGTATTGCTCTCTATTAAGTTTCTTTCTTTCATTTTTAAAAGTAAATCAGCATTTTGCTCTCGGGCTTTGTATGAGTGTGATCTGAGTGCTTTTGTAATTCATTTTCATGTCGGACTTATTTTTGGCAATGCTGTCTCTTTAGATGTGTTTATTTCTGTAGGAGCTGTGTTTTGTTTTCCCTTAGAAATCATCAAAAGCAGTACTTACAGTTCTGGGTTCAGAGTTCTCATGGTTTTCTATGATATTTATCCCATAGTTTGCAAAGCTTGAGAGGGTGTGTTTGGCTTTGTATATTAATGAAGCAAATATTGGAATAATAAACAGGAAGTGGTACGAAGTTGATGTCCTTTTTTATGTTTTTCAGCACATTTGCTTCTCATTGAATTAGTGATTTCTGTATGTATGGGAGTGTAGAGACCTTGGTTCACTTACTTCTGCTGTGACTGAGAATAAGTATGACTTTATTTTTAAATCTGACATAAATACTTTGTTTTTATGGGTTTTTAGGCATTGCTGAGTATACCTTTTTAGCAGCAGGATAGAGCACTCTGCTCCGTCATTGAAGTGGGACTGGAAAATTAAAGAAAGGACATTCATTCTTTTGTTGCCCAAGTTAATTTCTTTTTTCTCTTTAAGGTACGGATTCCCACATGTCATGACAAACCTGGGACAACTCAAATAGCGCAGTTAACTCAACAGGTAGTGTGGTACTGTGATAGAATAATTCAGCACATAGAGTCTCTATAACAGAAATTTTAAACTAGCAAATACAGTTTCTTGGGTTTATGATACACTTCTGAATATTACTGAAATATCCTAATACAAGTTTATAAATGAATTGATAATAAACTTCCTGATGTTTCTGAGATATTTTTCTTGTTTTTTCCCTAGTAGATACTGTCAAGAACTCAGAATTTATACTGTGATTGTGAGGACAAGGGGAAAGTAAATATTATTTTTAAACAAGATTTAATTCTAATGAAGCCTCTTAAAGAATGGTCAGCAGTCTTCTGTTTTCAGGAAGCTTAGTCAAAAGGATTCTGTAGTTATGATTGCCTTTCATTTTCCCCCTAACTACATCTGTTTATGAGTGGCGTTGAATTTTTCATTTGAAACAGGACTCCCATTGTTCTTTGAATTAAATAAAATGGAGAGCAGAAGGAAAGCTAATTTTGCCTGTTACATATATCAACCAGTATTATGTTACCATTTCATATAGTTGTGAATTAATCTGACTGTTGAGTTAATGCTTTAACCATGGAATTTGTGTTTCCTTGACCTTCTGCTGTGTTGGGAGAGATTGGTTAAGACACATTCTTTCATGGCTTCTCTTTGAGGAAGAGAATCTTATAAGATAGGGCAATATGCTAATTGATCATGAGATAAATAGCCATATTTTAAAAATCAATTTCTGTAAATTTTAGTGACATCTCTATTTTTTCTTTTCTATCTCTTAGGCAGACACACAAATATCTGTTATTTTACCTACTGTTCATGAGGTAGATCTTTTCAGGTAAAGAGTAAAAAATTTTAATTGTCTTTTCTCATTTGCTTTGTGATGTTAATTTCTTTAGAAAATGAATGTTCTTATATGAAATCTGGAAAAAATTAAAAGAAAATAATCATTATGTTTCACATGTTATAAATCAGTGGTTTGTCCATGACTGCATGTTAGGAAAATTTGGATATGGATTGGGATATATTACATAGTAGAAACAAATTGTTTTGGGTTGATGTGAGAATGGTATTGTAATGATGTAAAAAAAGTGCACTTATTTTTTTTGGAGATGCGTTTTAAAGTATTTCGAGGTGAAATATGAAGTTTGTGTTTTAAAGTACTTCAGTAAGAAAAAATAATTGAAGTAAAAATGCCAAAATATTGTCAACACTAGGTGATATGCATAAAGTGGTTCTTATACTATTATCTTTATTTTTCTGTATGTTTGAAACTTTTCAAAATGCAAAATAAGAAAAAATATGATCTAGCAGTTAGAAAAGAAAGAAGGAAAAAGTACTGATGTTTATGCCTTACACAGAGCGGCTAAATAAGAATCTTTGGGTTGGTGCCCAAGTTCTAGCTCCTGGGCGGTTCTCACATGTAGAGAAACAACTTGAGAAACCACTGTTATAAACAAGCAATTACTAAATACTAATATGTGTAATCAGCAGTGATGTGAAAGACTTTGAATAGGTTTTTATTTTTAACTGATTTTAGAGAAAGAAGGATGGGGGAGAAAAAGAGAGAGAGAGAAACTTCAATTTGTTCCACTTATCTATGCATTAATTGGTTGATTCTTGTATGTGCCCTAACTGGGGATCAAACCCACAACCTAGGTATATTGGGACAACACTCTAACCAGCGAAGCTACCTGGCCAGGGACAAATGGGTTTTGGTTAGATTTATTTTATATGTGGGTTTTATGTGTGAGTATGAGTGTGTGACCTTCAAACTGAGTGGACTACTGCTTCAAAGACTGATTAATTTTATATGCTAGATTTGTTTTATATACTGACCCTAGTACAGCCCAGTAATCCCACTTTTATGTATTTACTCAATAAAAATTAAAACATATTTATACAAAGACCTCTGTGCAAATGTTTATAGTGCCTTTATATACCAGCCTAACACTGGTAAATGGATAAACAAAATGAGATATATGCATGTGCATGGACTACTACTCAGCAGTTAAAAAAAGGAATGAAGTATTGATGTAGTCAGCAACATGGATGATTCTCAGGAGCATTATGTTTAGTGAAAAAAGCTAGATTTTAGAGAGCTACTTACTGAATGTGTACATTTATACAGTGTTCTAGAAAAGGCAAAACTATTGAGATAGAAATCAGGTTAATGGCTGCCTGGGAGTGGGAGAGGGAAATGGACTACAAAAGGGATGGGAAAATTTGGGGGGGGTCATGGAACTTCTGTATCTTTGGTAAGGGTGAATTTTACTCTATATAAGCTATAAATCTTAAAAAATTAATTTTCTTAAAAAAATAAGTGTAGCATTCTTACGATGAAAATGGGAAGTGTCCTCCAAATAAATGAAAATAACAGGAAATATGTACTAAGAGGGATTCATACTATTCATAGTTTTGATACTTAATTCATTAAGGAATAAACTGAGTAACTGGCAAAGTTAATATAGAATTTAGTTACCAGACATATTTTCTTTTGAACTACTAAGTATATAAAAGTCTTAATTCTTTTTTATCATCAGTCATCTTTGCTTTTGTAGTAATTAATTCCACCACTAACACCTTTGAAGAGTATGTGTCTTTTCTGGTGAATATGAAGTACATGTTATTTTTTTTTTTAGAAGAACAAGTTAGTACGTTCTTAACAATTAAAAATTGTTTAATTTTTGTTATTCAAATTCAAGAGGTGAGAAAACCAAACTTTGAAGAATAATAACCTTACACAGCGAGAGTACCATGCCAAGCATTTACCATAATCTCTGATAATGGATTAATGCTTTATCCATGACAATATTACTTTGTGTAGGTAGAGCTTACATTTTACCTTTGTTAGTGTAAATGAGAGTTTAAATGGTTATCAGTTATATTGAAGGTAATAGTTTTATATCAAGACTGAGCTTGAGGACTTCCGCCAAGATGGAGGCATAGGTGGGAGCACTGTGCCTCCTCCCACAACCAAGTTTAAAAACAACAAAGTTTTAGCAACAAAAACGCAGCCAAAACCACAGAAAATTGAACTTCACGGATGTCTGACAACAACGAACCCTTCAGCCAAACTGATAAACTGGTGAAGGAGGGAGCAGGGAGACAGACCATGCAGGCCCCAGTGGCAGGAAGCGGCAGAGGGGACCGCAATTGTCCCTCTTTGACCCCACCCCCACCTACAGCATCACAAACCAGCGACCTGGGTGGCCCCGCCCTGGTGACCATCTAAGGCTCCGCTCCTCATACCTAACAGGCATGAACAGATCAAAACATGGCTCAAGAACAACTCAGAGCCCCAGAGCCAATAAATCTAAGCAAGGAAGAAATAGCCAAACTTTCAGATGCACAGTTCAAAACACCAGTGATCAGGATGCTCACAGAACTGGTTGATTTTAGTCACAAATTAGAGGAACATATGAAGGCTAAACTAATCGAAATGAAGGGAAATGCACAGGAAACCAATAGTGATGGAAAGGAAACTGGGACTCAAATCAAAGGAGTGGACCAAAAAGAGGGAAAAGAAGACCAAACAGAAAAGGATAAAGAAACAAGAATTCAAAAAAAACGAGGAGAGGCTTAGGATCCTCCAGGACATCTTTAAATGTTCCAACATCAGAATTATAGGGGTGCCAGAAGGGGAAGAGGAACAGCCATCAGTGGAAAACTTATTTGAACAAATAATAAAGGAGAATTTCCCCAATCTGGCAAAGGAAATAGACTTGCAGGAAATCCAGGAAGCTCAGAGAGTCCCAAAGAAGTTGGACCCAAGAAGGAACACACCAAGGCACATCATCATTACATTAGCCAAGATGAAAATGAAGGAGAGAATCCTAGAAGCAGCAAGAGATAAGGGGACAGTCACCTACAAAGGAGTTCCCATCAGACTGTCAGCTGATTTCTCAAAAGAGACCTTACAGGCAAGAAGGGGCTGGAAAGAAGTATTCCAAGTCATGAAATCCAAAGACCTACACCCAACATTGCTCTACCCAGCAAAGCTTTCATTTAGAATGGAAGGGCAGATAAAGTGCTTCTCAGATAAGGTCAAGTTCAAGGAGTTCATCATCTCCAAGCCCTTATTATATAAAATATTAAAGGGACTTATCTAAGAAAAAGAAGATAAAAAAGATGAACAGTGAAAGGACAGCAAACTCACAGTTCTTAACAACCACACCTAAAACAAAAACTAAGAGGATAGCTAGATCAGGAGCAGAACCATAGAAATAAAGATCACAAGGAGGGTTGGCAACGGGAGTGGGAGAAGGAGAAGGGGGGAGAAGGTACAGAAAATAAGTAGCATAGATGGTAGGTAGAAAATAGATGGGGGGAGGGCAATAATAGTAGGGGAGATATAGAATCTAAAGAACTTGAGACACGTGGTCATAAACTAAAGGGGGGGGAATGGTGGGGGAGGGGGTGCATAGGGTGGAGGGGAATGAAGGGGGGGAATAGAACAACTATAATGGCATAATCAATAAAATATATTTAAAAAAAAAAAGACTGAGCTTGAGCAAAGGACAGACCTGGAAAGATGTTTGAAGTTGAAAGACAGATGCAGTTGAATGTAGGGGCCAGTTTCCCTCCTTTTACCAGGTCAAGACTCTTTAAACTACTGCTTCAGGGACCATGCCTTTGGTTTTTATCTTTCTGTTGATCACAGAAATAGTATTCTCATTTAGTTTTTAAGTTGAGCTTGGAATTCAGGGACAGTTTTCTTCAAAAGAGACTGATACTCTCTTGCTTAGAGTCCAGTACATTTCACTTCATGATTATTCACTGACTTACTGTCAGTTCTTCACAAAGCAAGAGGCATGTAAATTACATGTCCCCTTTATCCTTCCCCTTAACTGTGGATCAAAAATATATTTTTTAAATGTTATGTTGTAACACTCTGGTTTCTGTTCCAATTGCACAAATCTTTTGCCTTTTTAAAAAAAGTTACGTTGTTGCTGATTAGTACTATATAGTTAGGCCTATGATGATTGCATCTGTCCTGAACATGTTTAGACTTCCTTTCATTAAATCCTAAACAATATGCTCTAACAACTATTTACATGGAATTTATATTAGGTATTATAAGTAATCTGGAGATAATTTAAAGTATGTGAGAGCGTATGCATAGGTGACATGCAAATACTATGCTATTTTATGTAATGGACTTGATCATCTATGGACTTTAGTATCTGCAGGGGTCATGGATTCTACCCCCTATCAATGTAGAGGGACAACTGTATACATGCATTTAAAATAGAAAAAAATATATTTAAAGTTATATATTATATATAAAATTTTGAAATAATCACAAATTTACAGAAAACTGGTAAGTGCATTACAGAAGACTTTTTTGCCTGAACCATTTGATTTTAAGTTGGAAACGTGATGCCTCATCACCTCTGAATACTTAAGTGTCTATTTTCTATAAATTAGGACACAATGCAACTATCAAAATTGGAAAATTAACATTGATAGATTAATGTCATCTAATACTAAGACCACATGCAATATCAACAGTTTTCACAATAATTCTTAGTTGAGAATCATCTGTAGTATTTAGTTGTCATGTCTTTCTAGTTTCTCTCTTTTAGTCTGGCATGGCCCTTCAGTCTTTCTTTCATGCTTGCAACCCTGACATTCTTGTGGATTATAGGACGGTTATTTGATTCAGGCTCTGCATCTTTAGCAAGGAAGTAGTATACAAGTTTGGCTTCCTTGTTACTGATTATGTTCACTTTGATCACTTGATTTAAGTGGTGGTCTCTGCCTTGGCTAGTGTGGCTCAGTTGGTTGAAGCATTGTCCCATAAATTGAAAGGTTGCTGGTTCGATCCCGTCAGGGCACATACCTATGTTGTGGCTTCCTCCTGGTTGTAGCACGTATGGGAGGCAACTGATGGATATTTCTCTCTTGCACCAGTGTTTCTCTCTCTCCCCTCTCCCACCTCTGTAAAAGCAGTGAAAAAAGTATCCTTGGGTGAAGATAAAAAATAAAATTAAAGTGGTGTTCTCTAAGCTTCTTCATTGATAAGTATTCTTTTTTCCTTGTAATTAATACTTGTAATTAAGTATTTTGCGGGGAGCTACTTTGAAAGTATTGTATTAGTTATTTCTTGCTGTATAATAAAATATTCCAATACTTAGAATCTCAAATGGACAGACATTATCTCATACAGTTTCTGAGGGTCAGGAATCTGGGAAATGCTTAGCAGGATGGTTCTAGCTCTGGATCTGTTATGTAATTGCAGTCAAGATGTCAGCTGAGGTTTAGTCAACAGGACAGCTGGGCCTGGAGATCTGCTTCCCTAGATGGCTTACCTACTTAGTCGTTGGTGGATGGAGGTCACAGTTCCTTCTTGCTATTGGCAGGAGGCCTCATTCCTAGCCATGTGTGCCTCTGCATAGGGCTGCTTGAATGTTCTCACATCAGCACATGGCCTAAAGAAGGCTGAAGCCACAATGACTCTTACGACCTAGCCTTCAAAGTTGTACATTGTCACTTTACCTTATTCTGTTCATTACCTGTGAGCCACTAATTCAGCCCATACCTAAGAAGGGGAGAATTAGGCTCTGTGTTTTAAAAGGAGTGTCAGTAAATTTGTAGAAATATTTTAAAACATTACACTGTTTATGTGTATCTGTATGGACTTTCTGTTTCCTGTTTTTATTCAACTGGTTATTAAAATCCATAGTTGTCATCTATTTTCATCTTCAGATTATCCCCACGTTGACCAGTGAGAACCATTTCAACCCGGTCTCTCTTTTTCTGCCATATTCTTGTCATTTTTAAAAACACTTTCTTGCTTTCTGGTTTAATATGCTTCAGGCTTATTTTTTAAATTAAAAATTGATATATAATTCACATATTATAATACTTACTCTTTTAAAGTATATAATTTGGTGGCTTTTAATTATCACAAAGTTATGTGACTATCACTACTATTTAGTTCCAGGACATTTTCATCACTTCAAAAAGTAACCCTGTACCCATATTAGTACTTACCCCCCATTCTCTGTTTCCCAGCCTCTGGTAGTCACTGATCTACTTCCTGTCTCTATGGATTTGCCTATTCTGGACAATTCTTATAAATACAGTCATACAACATGTAGCTTTTGGCCTCTACCTTCTTTTTTATTGTTTTCATGGTTTATTCATACAGAACCATGAATTATTACTTCATTCTTTTTGTGGTCAAATAATTTTCCATTGTATGGATATATATCACATTTTGTTATTCATTAATTCATCAAAGGACATTTGGATGGTTTCTTATATTTTGGCTATAATGTATAATGCTACTATGAACTTATGTCTTTCTGTGAACATTTATTTTAAGTTCTTTTGGGTTCCAAGATTGTCTTTTATTTTCTCTTGCCCATTGTCAGAATCAGCTATTTCTCCAAAGAGCTTTGGCTTTTTTTTTTTTCCCCAGTGGAGACTTAGAAGCCAAGAGCTGGTCACTAGTTGTGCTCATTGCTATTGGATATCATTGGTTTTAGGCCATCTTAGTGACCAGAGCTAAGGAATATTATTTTATATATATATATATACATATATATATATATATATATATATACACACACATATATATATTATATGTGTGTATAATGCATGCATACATGTATATTCACATTTATGTGCATCTTTACACACATATTTATGTCTATTTCAATATATATTGAAAACAATACAGTCACACTAATACCCCCCATCCCAATCCAACATGACAGGGTTCACTCTAGTTTTCTTCCTTTCCATATGTATATTTCTTTTCTTTGAGTAACTACAGCCTGTCACTCCTTTTTTTTAATTTATTTATTTTTTAGAGAAAGGGGAAGGGAAGGAGAAAGAGTGGGAGAGAAACATCAATGTGTGGTTGCCTCTCATGTATCCCCTACTGGGGACCTGGCCCGCAACCCAGGCATGTGCCCTGACTGGGAATCGAACCAGAAACCCTTTGCTTCACAGGATTGTGCTCAATCCACTGAGCTACACCAGCCAGGGCTACCTGTCATTCTTAACTTAATTATTTGATCAGTTCTGTTAGTAACTAATCTCCCTCTCTGCTGCAGCCCTCTTCTGTGAAAATGCCTTTCTTATCTCTCTTGGGCTTTGTCTGACACTCTAGACCCAGCTGCCCTTCATGGACACCCTCTTTATCCTGCTCAGGCTCTGATCCAAGCCACATTGACCTCCACATGGTTACACTCCTACCCAAGCCAGGGTTCCATATCCCACACTAGGCCACCTCTCCATCTGGAACCCATCCTCTCACACTGCTTGTACTCTGACTTCCAATGCCCGGCCAATGCTCATATGGATGCCCTCCTTATCCTACTTACCATAGTATCGTATTATGCACCTCTCTCCAGGCCATTTCTCCATGTGGACACCCTCATTTCCCTGCCCTGACACCCCACTATTAATAACCTCCTCAACCTCTTATGGCTCTGCTTCCGTATCACACTGCCCCTTCAAGTCCCTCACACTTCCTGGACTCTCACCCAAACCAGATCACCTTCATACATTTATACCTCATCATGTTTGGATTCCAGCAGCCACCCCCTCTACCTGGATGTCTACCTTATCTCAGATAAGCCCTGACTCTCCCTCTCTGGGCCAACCAACATGTCTCTCTTTCCCTCCTGCCAGATATTCCTACCATGAACGGTGCTGTGCTTTAGGATTGAATTGTTTAGGAAGGAAAGAGAAAAAAAGAGTTCTTTTGCCTTATCCTTGAACTATTTAATACTCTCTTTTTTTTTTTGCTCTTCTTTCACATTTGTCTTCTTTTCTTTGAATAGTTAAAATTAACTTTTCTAACTTCCATCTCATAGATTTGTTGCATATTTTTGCACTTAAATGTCATTCTTTTTCTTTTTTTTTAAAAAGGTGTTTTCAACTAGGTTAACTGGTTATGATTTTTATAAGTAGATAAGTATTTTCCCCTAAGCTACTATGAAAAATTATTACCCTATCAGGAAGAAATTACTAAATAAGTAAAAGTTACCAAATGTCTGAGGTTAATTCAAATGCCAGAGTTTTATCCTGATAGGCTTCCACCTAATTCCAGGGTTGCTATAAAAATACGCAGCATTTCTCTATGAAGAGGATCTGTCTAGGAAATCATTGTGTGTTGTATTAGAAATCCCACTTGTGATATGTTTTCATCATTTTTTAATATAGAAAGTATTTGCTTTTAAACTAAGCATCACCGTATTTCATATGAATTTGTACACCAGGTCAAGGTACAAATAGCTGGAAAATTTATATCAGTGTGAAGTTTTTAGGATGATTATGTAAGAACTTAAGTTGGTTAAATAACAGTATTTTTACTGTGTTAACACCTTTCAGATGCTTCTGCCCAGTTTTCCTTCATAGTCAGATGCTTTGGGAGCTGGTGCTGTTGGGGGAGCCCCTTGTGGTCATGGCACCATCACCTTCAGAGTCTTCAGAGACTGTATTGGCACTTGTTAAGTGAGTATATATATATTTGGTTCATGATGGTGATACTTGTAGCACTTCCCCATTTGTTACATGTTTGTGCATTTATTGCATTTATCCACACAACAGCCTTGTAAGAAGGTAGTGTTCACTATAGCACAGATTTATGGATGAGAAAATTAATTCAGGCTTAATGAGGGCTGGAACCATGTTCTTGTTTTCTTGCACAACAAACACATTCATTTACTTACACCTGTGATTTTTCAACTGATGTGCTGCAAGAATTCTAAAATCATACAATACCTGACGATTTAGTTGAGGACACTGACCTCTTTTCCCTTAGATTTTTTATTAAAAATTACAACAGCCAATACAACAGGAGTCATGAGGTGTGAACAAATCTAAATGATGCCAGCGCTCTCCTCAGGAACATACCAGCGCCTTTCCTTTCCCCCTCTTCTCCCCCCCAGACACATGTTACTGTTGCCTTTTCCTCTCCTTAAACTCCATGGGCTCTTCTTTCGCTTCTGTAACTTATTTCCTGTGCTTGTGCAGCCCAGGGGGCTCTCTTCTGTTACCTCTATAACTTCCTAAAAAAACTTTCTCTTACAATTTGAAAAAAAATAATTCTTTTTTGTCAGATCGGTAAAAAATATTGAGTTGGCCAAAAAGTCTATATGTTTTTTTTCTGTAAAATAAAAGACATTTTTCATTTTCACAAATAACTTTATTGATTTGGATATTGAGTATGTTGGCTATCTCCCACATGGATAACGTCGATTGTTCTCAATTAATGAGAACAATTGAGAACTCTTGATTTAATCGCTATCAACTTCAACTGGTCTACCCGACTGTGGAGCATCATCCAGAGAGAAATCTCCAGCACAAAACTTTGCAAAAACACTTGTAACACATTTGATCAGTCACAGCACCTTCTCCATACACTACACAAATCTTTTTATGCATTTCAGTTGCATTTTTACCTTTCTTGAAATAATAAAGCATAATATGCCAGAACCATTGTGTATTTTCTACCATCTTCAGTATTACAATGGCTACACAAAAATTCACCAGTTTTGATGTTTGTTTTTAAATGCATGCTGATATGACCCCTGTCATGATACAGTCTAAAAAAATTGTTCTGAATGAGCTTAAAGACAACTAAATACTACTAGAGCCATCTTATGGGAACCAAATGAACTTTTTGGCCAACCCAATATAATACATTTTTTAGTGTGCTGCAGGATTTTAATTATTAGTTTATGTGGGCCATGAGATGAAAATGGTTGAAAATTGCTGACTTAACATGAAGTTGGTACCTGATAAATATTAGTTGCATGAATGGTCAGTGTCTAGTGAAAGGCATAAAACTAGTCAATGAACCAAAATTTCATCCCATCTTCTGCCCCAAGTCCAGTGTTCTTTTAGTATGCCATTTCACATTATGTATTTCCATTTGCTTTCTAGTTTTCTGAAATGAGTTTACCATTTATTGAAGCAGATAAATTTTCCTATTGGGGGTATACTGTGTATATGGATATTTTATAGTTATTGAGCATGGCCTTTAATTTTGTGTCCTTTGTTTTATATATTCTTCTTGCTCCACAGCTGTATTTCTCCATTGAAGTACTTCAGTGATTTCCGACCTTATTTCACTATTCATGATAGTGAATTCAAAGAATATACTACCCGTACTCAAGCCCCGTAAGTAAACAAAGTAGCTTTTATCAAGCAGTTATAACCTTTATAACCAAATTATGTAGAGTAATTTTTGACAATAATTTAAAAGTTTAAATTTTGAACTTTTTGGCAGATTGATTTTATTGAGGAAGGTTTAAGGAACTGCTGGCTCACATTTCAAGAGTCGGTATCTTATTTTTCCTTGATTTATTAGTGGGAGCTGTATTATCATTAATAACCGTACTTTCGGTTCTTCCTTTAATACTTCAGGACGTCTAATGGCATCAGTTATCTCTTCTTGCTCTGTAACTTCTTTTTCTTTCTCTTCATTGAATCTGCATGTAAACATGAAAATTCTTCCTAGTTTATAAATAGGGGAAGATTACCTTACCCTTCCCCTTTTAGCTCCTGCTATATTACTCACCTTCTTTCATAGGTATGTGTCTAGAGTAACAGAATAAAAATAACCATTTCTCAATTTCCTGGTTGCTTCTCAGTCCATTGCAGGTTGATTTCTCCATTTCTACTGAAGTTGTTCTTGCCAAAGTCAGCAATTCCTATCTCCCTGCTTGATCCAGTGGATATATTAGTGCCCCATTTTTTCTGCTTTCCCTTTCTTGTAACATTTAAGATGTTGACCTTGAAAATATTTTTAACCCTGCTACCACTCTCACCTGGCTGTCTGGTGGCGCATCTCATTCTCCTGTGCAGTCTTTTCTTTCTTTGGTAGCCCCTTAGATGTTGGTGTTCTCCATGTTGTGTTCTGGGTTCTGATTTCAGACTGATGATTTTTTCTGTACAATCTTATCTGTACCCACAGCTTCTGTTAAAACCTTTATTCTGATGACTGAAGTTTATGTTCCCAGCCAAGATCTGTATAAGGTGCAGGTCTGTACATCCAGGTTTAATTTATTTTTAACTACGTTGCTACCTGGACATCTTAATGGCAACTAAAAACACGTTTAAACTGAATTCTGTTTCTCTTTTTCTTCAAAAACCCCAGGCCTCTTACCATTTTCATGAACAATACAAGTTTTAGTTTAGCTCTCAAAACCTAAATTGTCATATATTTCTTCTTGATATGGTGCACATTGTTTTACCAAATTGTGTCAATTCAGTATCCTAAAATAGCTCTTATAACATGTTATTTTCTTTCCAAAACTCTTCCCAGTCCTACTGTCTTTTTATCATATTTGCTGTTGCTTTTTCTCAAACCTCTTCCCTTCCTTGTAGGGTATCTTCTGAATATTCCCCAGAGTAACCTTTCTAATGGGTATATTTTCATTCACATGGCATTCCTCTACTCAGTTCTCTAGAAGCTTTCATTTGCCTGCCAGATAACATTTAAACTTCTCAGCATATTAACTTGGACTTAGTGTCTGGTCAGCATCTGCCCAATTATTTTTATTTCTGACTATTTATCTTTCCAGCTTTGTGCTTTAGGAATGCTGAACTATCCGTAGTTCTACAAACAGATCACGATCTCACTGCATTGCTTTGCACATACTCTTCATTCTCTTGCATCACCTTTACCATCCTTATCCACTTGGCAGAGACCTCCTATTCATCTTTCATATCTTTGTACGAATGTCATCTATTTGAGGAGGTCATCCTTTAATCCCCAGTAGACATAGTGTCTCCTTTGTAATTATTGTACATTTTATACCACCTTCACTGTCTTATGATTTCTAGCATCATAATTTAGTATATATATCCTTTTAACTCCGTAGTTTTAAAAAGACTATGTCTTTTCATTTTTATATGCCCAGTGCTAAACATGGTATCTCACATGTAGTTCATATGTAATACATTGGATGAAGGAAAAGATAATCTGTTTATTATTCACTCAGAAGAAATGATAAACTATTCTTCACTGATGGAATGTTCATCTTTTTCTCACTTTCTAAAATTTAATAATATTTTATTTTTTATGTAGGCCTTCAGTCATATTAGGAGTAACCAACCCCTTTTTTGCAAAAACACTTCAGCACTGGCCACACATTATTCGAATAGGAGACCTTAAACCAGCAGGTAAAGTATAAATTCAGTGTTCTGCTTTTTTGTGTGTGTAATGTTGCTGAGCAGGTTTATTTCTTCCCCTTTGTTTTTATTTTTTAGTTACTTTTTATGTTGAGGGCAACCTTCTTGAGGCAGCCTGAATAAAGGCCTTTGTAAAAGAGCCTAAGTTCAACTAAAATATACACGTGGAACCCATTGTTCCTTCTGTCAAAAAATGTACTTACAGTGTTATAAACATGGAATGAATTATAGCAAAGTGAAACCTAAAAAATTTGAGCTACTTTTTATATACAGGTAACTCAATTAAAAAGGGATTTCTAACACTGCTTGAGTAAAACGTTATAGAAGCTCAAAATATTCAATTTGGTGTAAGATGTTTGATTAGGTATCAAAATAGGTAATATACACTTCTGTAGTATTGGTACTGATTAAAGAACTAGTCAAAAGGTTGTGCTTTCCTGGTGTAAATAAGATAATGTGCCTGCTCTTGGTAACTTATTTTTTTAACAAGAGTATAAATCCACTTTTCAGTAAGTTTAAATTCTCTAGGAGTACAGTACTACGTGGATTTTGTGTCCAATGGCTTTAGCAAGAAGATTGCTTCTGAGTTGGCATGAACTGTGCCACTATTTCCATGAGCACAAGTTACCTTTCCCCAGGTTACTCAGTTTGCTACCAAGAGTCACTCTGATGTTCATTGCTTTCATACACATCAGCACATCTGCCTAGATAGAATTGTTTCATTCTGAACGTAAACACTCTGGGTTTAAGAACAGCCCTGTGCTCACTCTGGTTCTGGAGAGCTCACCTGTAGCCAGCAATAATAGCTTTGAACCACAGCCTTCTAGACATATTTGTCATTTTAGAAGTTTTGGTCCCAGCATGTCTCCACAGACTCCAAGATGGCAGAAAGAGCTATGATAACTGTTTAAATAAATGAATAAATGAATTCTGAGGTTAGAAGTTTTGTTAACTTAGATGACAATTTAATGGTACCTCTGATATTTCTTACTAGAAATTTCAATGAATTTTCCATCAAAATAGTTGAGACTTGAGATTTTGAAAATATTTTAAAATAACTTTATGATGTGATACTTGGAAATCTTTTCTTGCCATGGTGGTTGTGGCACAGTGGGTTGAGTGCTGGTCTGCAAACCGAAAAGTCACTGGTTCGATTCCCAGTCAGGGCACATGCCTAGGTTGCAGGACAGGTGTACCCAGTTTGGAGGTGTGAGAGAGGCAACTGATCGATGTTTCTCTCCCACTCTTTCTCCTTTCCTTCCCCTTTCTCTGAAAATAAATAAAATCTTTTAAAAAACCCTTTTGGTATATACGGGTATATTTAAAACATTATTTAATAATAATTATTTTGTAGGCTATCCCTTCTAGTATATACATAAATCTAAATTATTATTACTAGAGTCAGAGAATAACATTTTAAATCATATTATTTATAAATATTAGACTCAATTTTAAACTGAAATTCTTAGATGCCTTATGAAAGAGAGGACAGAGCATAAGATTTCACTCTGGCAGTCAGATCTGTGTGATCTTAGGTAGAACAACCTCCTTAAGCCTCAAAGACTAGATAAACACAGTGCCTGACTCATGGCTCTCTGTAAATGTCATGGTCTCCTGCCGTCTCACCGGTGTCCTGTCTATTAATGATAATTGAGAGCACAGCAGTCACCAGAGTCTTAGCTAAAAGAAGATATGAAAAATTTTTTAAATCTGAATTTAATCTTGACATTTACTTTAATGCATGGTTTTATCCTATTAATATAGACTCTTTGGTTAATTGTAATATAGTTAGTATACTAATAGTTTAGTATATATTGCCTTTTTCCAGTGGAAAAAAAGGCTTATTGTTGGGGATGTAAGTAGAGGAACTTTTACATAAAATTGGTAAAGTAACATAAATTGATAAACCTGTTTAACTTTTTAGGAAACGCCAAACTATTTTCTAAAGTGGCCCATCATTTTAGACTCTTACCAGCAGTGTATGATGGTCTTTATTTCTTCACATCCTTGCTAATATTTAATATTGTCTATCTTTCTCATTGTAGCATTTAGTGGGTTTGTGCTTCCCTAGTGACTAATGATGTTGAGTATCTTTTCATCTACTTATTAGTCATTCATATATCTTCTTTGATAAAATGTTGATTTAAATCTTATGCTCATTTTAAATTGGATTACTGTCTTAGTTGTAAGAGATCTTTAAGTGTTTTGGACACGAGTCTGTTTCCAGATATATGACTTGCAGATATTTTCTCACAATATGTGTCTTCTCTTTTTGTTTTCTTAATGGTGTATTTCAAATGGTGTACTTTTTCCTCTTTTATTGAGATATAATTGAGAAACAGCATTATATAAGTTTAAGGTATATAGCATAATGACCTGACTTACTTGTATGGTGAAAGATTACCACTAGTTTAGTTAACATCTATCATCTCATACAGATGTTAAAAGGAAAGAAAAGGGTTTTATTTTCTTGTGATGTGAACTCTTAGGAGTTACACTCTTAAGAACTTTTAAATATGCCATATAGCAGTGTTAACTGTAGTCATCATGTTGTATATGACATCCCCAGTAATTATTTTATCTTATTACTGAAAGTTTGTACCTTTTGACCACCTTTATCCAATTCCCCCAACGCTTACCTCTTCCTCTCGTAACCACAAAAATGTGTTTAATATTTGGTAAGTCTAGCTGATCAATATTTTTCTTTTGTGGAGAAGCCTTTTGGTCCTGTATCTAAGAATTCATTGCCTACCCAGTGTTACCAAGATTTTCTCCTATGTTTTCTCCTAAAAGTTTTATTGTGTCAGCACTTACATTTAGGGCTGTGAATCACTGAGTTATTTTTTGTTATAATGTGGTTTAAATGTCTAAACTCATTATTTTTGCATGATGATATCCAGCCCTAGCACCATTTGTTGAAAAGACTATCCTTTTTCCATTGACTAACATTGGTACCTTTGTGGAAAATCAATTGGCCATGAATATAAGGGTTTATTTCTGAACTCTTGTTTCTGTTGCATTGACTTATATATCTTATCTTAACAGCAATACAGTGTCTTAAGTTTTGAAATCTGGAAGTGATACAATTTTTAAACAATTTTTAATTATATTTTATTCATTATGCTAGACAGTTGTCCTGATTTTACCCTCCTTTGGCCACTTTCCACGCAGCAGACCCTACTCCCTCAGGCCATCCTTTCACCATTGGTTATGTCCCTGGGTCATCCGTATAAGGTCTTTGGTTACTCCATTTCTTGTACTGTACTTTACATCCCCATGGCTATTTTGTAACTACCTACTTGTACTTCTTAATCCCCTCACCTCTTCACCCATTCCCCCATACCCCCTCCCATCTGGTAACCAACAAAATGTTCTTTGTATCCATGGATTCTGTCTGTGTTGTTCTTGTTTGGTTAGTTTGTTTTTTAGACTCAACTGTTGATAGATTTTTACTTTTTGCCATTTTATTGTTCATGGTTTTGATTTTCTTCTTTTTCTTAAATAAGTCCCTTTAACATTTCATATACTAATGGTTTGGTGATAATGAGCTCCTTCAGTACTTCCATTCTAAATGATGGCTTTGCTGTGTAGAGCAGTCTTGGCTGTAGGGCCCTGCTCTTCATGACTTTGAATATTTTTTGCCAATCCCTTCTAACCTGCAAAGTTTCTTTTGAGAAATCAACTGACAGTCTTAGGGCAACTCCCCTATAGGTAACTAACTTATTTTCTCTTGCTGCTTTTAAGATTCTCTCAATCTTTAACTTTTGACATTTTAATTATGATATGTCTTGGTGTGGACTTGTTTATGTCCATCTTGTTTGTCACTCTCTGTGCTTCCTGGACTTTCACATCTATTTCCTTCACCAAATTAGGGAAGTTTTCTTTTATTATTTTTTCAAGTAGATTTTCAATTTCTTGGTCTTTCTCATCTCTTTCTGGCACCTCTATGATGTGAATGTTGGATCTCCTGAAGCTATCCCAAAGGCTGCTTGTACTATTCTCATTTGGGGGGATTCTTTTTTCTTCTTGTTGTTCTGAGTATTTTGTGGTTTTTAAAAATATTTTATTTATTTATCTTTACAGGGGAATGGAAGGAGAGAGGGAGAGGTATATCACTGTATGGTTGCCTCTCTTGCATTCCCTGCTGGGAATTAGCCTGCAACCCAGGCATGTGCCCTGACTGCAAATCAAACAGCAATCCTTTGGTTCACAGGCCCGCACTCAATCCACTGAGCTATAACAGCCAGGGCTGAGTGGTTGTTTTTTGCTTACTGAGGTTCCATATCGTTGATTTGAATCTCAGCTTCATCCACTCTACTGTTGTGCTTTATTCCAATTAACACATCCTCCATTTCTGATTGGATCTTTTTTATGCTGTTGAGGTTCTCACTAAGTTCCTTGAGCATCCTTATAACCAGTGTTTTGAACTCTGCATCTGATAGATTGCTTATCTCTATTTCATTTAGCTCTTTCTCTGTTTTGATATGTTCTTTCATTTGGGCCATGTTTCTTTGTCTCCTCATTTTGGCAGTCGCCCCATGTTTGTTTCTATGTATTAGGTAGAGCTGCTTTGACTCTGTCTGGATAGTGTGGCCTAATATAGTAGGTATCCTGTAGGGTGCAGTGGCACCACCTCTCCTATTACCCAAGCTAGGTAATGGAGGTGCACCCTTTGTGTAGGCTGAGTACATCCTCCTCTTATAGTAGAGCCTTGGTTGCTGTTGGCAGGTTAATGGGAAGGATTTACCCAAGCCAGTCAGCTGCAGGACTGGCTGTGACCACTGACTACCACCTCCACCCTCCGTGGAGGATCAGGTGTGCAAGGGGCATGATGGTGGTGCTCTGACATGGTCTGTAGTTGTCCACTGGGTGCACTGGCCCTGGGGTTTCCCAGGTGATGCAGGCAAAATTCAGCCCTCACCTATGTTTTGCCCAGTCCACCTGCCTGAGCTATAAAGCAGTCTAAGGTGAGACTGCTACTTATGCTGGGCTTGGAGATTCCCAAGTAAAGCCAAGCTGTGAATCTAGGCTGGCTGCTTCTAGTGCAGTACCTGGGGCTCACTGAGGCCAGCTGTTGCTTGTTTGGTAGGATTTAGGAAGTTGTGAAGTTTGATATTAGACCAGCTATTCATATGGAAAAACAGCTTGGGTGGGGTGGGGTGGAGTCCCTGGGGATCTATAAGGCTGGTCAGAGTTAGCCAGGTGGATGGATTCTCAGATATGGCACCTATTTGCCAGCTCTGTGGAGGGAGGGTTTAGAAAAGGGACAAGGGCCTCTGCTTCCCTTGATGCCAGACACTTCAGTTTCTCCCTGTATATCACTGGTACCTTTCAAGATGCTACTCTGGTGCTAGAGCCCAGAGGGAGTGAGTCTGAGTAGGTGAGTCCGTGTGTGGGCTCTTTAAGAGGACTGCTTGGGGCTCCAGAAGTTTCCACCAACTCAGTCCCACTGGTTTTTACAGCCAGAAGTTGTGGGGACTTGTCTTCCTGGCACTGGAACCCTGGGCCTGGGGTCTGTGTGGAGCTGAGACTCCTCTATCCAAAGATACCACTCCCCAATTTTTTATCTATCACATGTGGGTAAGGGACCAGCCTGTTCCTTGTCTGCACCCCTCCCACTAGTCTGGATGGATGTGGTTTCATTAATTCTATAGTTTGCCAGACTTCCATTCAACTTGACTTCTGATGGTCTGAGTGATGGTGGTTCTATATTTTAGTTGTAATTTTGATGTGGTTGTGCAAAGAGGTGAGCTATATCTGCCTACGCTGCTATTCTGACTGGAAGTCTGTGTAATACTTTTTACCTTTCTTTTTCCCTAAAATTGTTTTGGCCATTCTTAGTCTTTTGCATTCCATATACATTCTAAGATCACTGTCATGCAAGAAAGGCAGCTTGGATGTTGATAGGGATTGTGTTGAATATGTAATCAATTTGGGAGAGAATTTCCATTTGAAAAATACTGATTCTTCCAATCTGGGAACTTGGAATATTTATTAGTTTTTCAGATCTTCTTTAATTTTTCTCAGCAATGTTTTATAGTTTTCAATATGCAAGTCTAATCATGATGTTAGATGTGAGTTTTTCATAAATGTCCTTTAATCAGGTTGAGGAAGTGCCTTTCTGTTACTAGTTTGTTGAGAGTAATTATCATGAATTAGTGTTGAATTTTGCTAAACATTTTTTCTGTATCTGTGGAAATCATGATGTGGTTTTGTCTTGTTAACATGTTATATTGTATTAATTGATTTTTGGATGTTAAACATTAAACCAACCTTACATTACTCATTTAAATCCTGTTTGGTCATGGGGTATGATTCTTTTTTGTGTTTCTGGATTTGATTCGTTAATATTATTTTTGAGGGTTTTCTCCTCTGTATCCATGGGGAATATCGATCTGCAGGCTTTTTTCTTGTTATATCTTGCCAGCTAACATTCTTGCTGCTCTGAGAAATCTCCTCAGGCAGGTTACGTTACTATTTAAAAGACCTAGGACCAAGGGAGGGGAAGGGAAAGAGAAAGGAAAAGAAAAAGATAGCCTGTTATATTTTGTGTATGTGTGGCACTTTAAGTGTTTAACTTGAGGTATTTTTCTGCTAGTTAGGCTGGTTTTGACTGTAGTGTCTTCATACCTTAAGACTAGAAGCACTACATATTGTACAGGAGTTGTTCACAGCAGCCCTGCTCAGGAGACCTGTCCACCTGTGAATCAGACCTGTGGTCGCTGCATACACTGTCACCACCTGGTGGCAGTGTAAGTTTCTAATGCAAAAGCAGAATTTTGGGAGGTGTCAGAAAAAACTCATTGAATATTATATCTGCATTCTAATTTAGTAATTGCTTTTAATTCTATTTACTCTTAGAGGGCATTTTCTTTATATTGCTACATATATTTTCATTATTATGATTTTGGCACAAATATCTTAAATTATAGGTTGAGTAATAAGGGAAAATTTTAATTAATGATAGATATTAATGAAGGATCAAGTACCCATTTTTATATAATTTATACATATTGCTTCTGTTATACTGTAATATTCCAGTATTCCCTTTATCTTTTCTAAAAGTACCAGTCATAAGCTTTTGAACATTAATTGATATTAGGAAGGATACATTAGCTATAATATTCCTGACTAAATAGTAAATAGTCAGTGGATTATTAATCTTAAAAAAGTCTAGTTCTGTGATGTGAAATTTGAATAATTCTAAGAATCTTTCTGATGTTTCCTTCAGGAGAAATTCCTAAGCAGGTTAAAGTGAAAAAATTGAAGAACTTAAAGACTCTGGATTCTAAACCTGGTATTGACTTTTATTTATTTTAAAATCTATACATATATGGGTGCTTGGTAAAAAACAAAAACTTTTTACCTTGTTTTCTTTACTTCCTAGGAGTTTATACTTCTTACAAGCCATATCTAAATAGAGATGAAGAGATCATAAAACAATTACAGAAGGTGATTATTTGCTCATATTACTAATTTAAATTTTCTTATTTAGGTTTGCCATATCCAATTAGGCAATGTGTGCTTTATTTATAATGATGTGACATGAGGTCTCTGTTTTGAACCAAAGCTTCATAAAAATCAGGAGACTATAGTAGCAGCAATTAAGGGCTTAAAATTGGGAGCTGCAGCTGCAAACTAGTGTCAATCTTCCTAGATACTTGGAAGTTACAGTGAAAAGGTGGACTTTTGCACAGAGTCACTTAGCATGTAATAGTAGGGGATAGCTAGGTAGCATTTTTAGAAATGTAAACAGTATTAATGTAGCAAATATGAAATAAAGACAGTCTTCATTGTGAACTGATATTTTTAAGTATGGGATGAGTGTTTTATGTTTTTCTTTAATAATTTTTTCCACAGTATGTTGCGTAATGAATTTCAGATTAAGTTACTTTCAGATGAAGTTCTAGGGCTTGTTTTATATGAAGTAATACATATATATACAAATTATTATATCAGTTGAATTTTTAAAATTATCCATTGTTTTATATTCTCCAACACTAGAACATAGGTTCTTATTGTTTCCTCTTTTAAGGGTGTACAACAGAAACGTCCTTCTGAGGCTCAGAGTGTTATTCTGAGACGCTATTTCTTGGAACTGACACAAAGCTTCATCATACCATTAGTAAGTGAACATACATTTACTTAATTTAGTGATTTGTTGAGGGTTATATGAATGTTTTTCCCATCCACCAAAACCTTATCTTAACATGTATGTTTTGTCTGCTCATGTGCTTGTTGATTAAAAAAAATAGAGTCCTTTGCAAAAGGCCTGGACTCTTCTTGTATTAACTGTGTAACTTTGGGAAGTCACTTTCTTTTTCTCACCCTTAATTTCTTTATCTGTAAAATGTAGCTAATTCCACTTTTTCCTAAATACCTTTCAGGTTGTTGTGAATATCTTAAATTAAATAATTGCAGTAAAATGTTACATATTTGTTGCATTTTGCACCTTAATAGATTATTCTGTAGCTTCTTTCTCTGATTTTATTTTATTGAGCACAATTTGATATCATAACTGTAGCTCTAATTTGTATCATAATCTGTAGCTCCATGATGACAGGGGTCTTATCTATTATCTTTTTCTCAGTTTGTTATATGGTAGCACTCAGTAAGTATTTATGGGATATATAATTGAATGATGTGGTTATTCCATCAAATTCATTGGAAATCATTAAAAATACTAAGTAAAAGCCTCACAGAATCAGGCATGTCCTATGGCTGATTAGCTCATCATGTCCTCACAGAATCATGATGTCCTACTGTGTAGACTGGATAGAGAGAGATTCCATGTAGCTATTAATGTAAAGTAATCTATCTGTGAGTACTATGTGGGGCTAACCTGGAGATCTTTGCTATTATATTTTTGGAAGAAACACTCTTTCTTGGTCTATGGATGTCAGTTTGTTTTATTCCATTAAAATTTGTTTACATAAATGAACTTTTCTGTAGCTCTCAAGTGTGTGGGCTGAAGTCAGGTAGACCTGAATTCAAGTTTAAACTGTGTGGCCTTGAGCAAGGTACTTATTAATTATTAGCCTTTTGAAACCTTAGGTCCCCATTAATACCTGCCACATAGGATGGTTGCAAGGATTAAAAGAGATTATACATTTTAAATCTTGAGTGTATTTTCTGAAACATGGTTATTCAATATACTTATTATCCTTAAGAATGTGTAGTCATTTGGGTTAGCCAAGATTTAATTACATTTTTATTGAAAGTCTGACTTGTTAATTCAGTCTGAACTTAGCTTTATCATTGTGAAGAGTGATAGTGTTGTTGATGTCCATTGAAAGACCATATGATGAAAAACTTGGAAACCCATTTCCTTTAAGTAGGCCTATTTAAGTGTCTTAGAAGACTCTGAGTAAGAACATCTAATTTAATTAACTTTATTTTCTTGGTTTTAGGAAAGATATGTGGCAAGTTTGATGCCTTTGCAGAAATGTATTTCTCCATGGAAGGTATAAATATATTCAGTTAAATTCCTGTTTGAGTCCTCTAACTATAATAATTTGTGAACATATTCATTTCTGATTTTAAATATAGTATGTTCTTTTTTTCTAGAGTCCACCTCAGTTAAGACCATTCTTTCCAGAAGAATTTATGAAAACACTTGAGAAAACAGGACCTCAGTTGACCTCTAGAATAAAAGGTGATTGGATTGGACTTTACAGGTTAGTCTTCCTTATATTCTTTTTTACCCATCTGTAGAGCTTTATTTTTAAAAAACCAAAACAAAAAAACTGGACTTAAACTTATATTCTTTTATTCAAAATTCCATTGTTTCACTTGGTTCTTCAGTATTAGGAAATATATTAAGGAGAGGAAGTAAGTAATAATCAAACTTTGCTATTTTAAAATTTATTTTTATAGGCATTTTCTAAAATCCCCAAATTTTGATGGTTGGTTCAAGACCCGGAGGAAGGAAATGACCCAGAAATTGGAGGCGCTCCATCTAGAAGCTCTTTGTGAAGAGGTTAGAGCATAGCATATTTGTGTGATATTAACAACTATAATATAAAAAGAAAAGATAGTTATCCTTAGAGGCTGGGAGGTTATCCATATCTACTGCTTTATAAATAGTAATTGCTAACTTTTCTAGATCATGTGCTATAGGCCAAGGACTGTGTAGGTACTCTATGTGGATAATATCTTTTAATTTTCACAACATTTCAAGTAACCCACCTCATTGAAGTAGATGTGTTACAATCTGCATTATGGGAAGTCTGAAGTTTATAAGTTAAGTTACTAGCTTCAGATCACATCACTGCTAAGTAACTGACAGTAAGCTAGAGCCCACTTCACTTGGCTCATAAGAGCTGACTGTATATCTCTTCCCCACTCAGCATTCAGTGATCTCAGGTTAGTAGTTTGAAATCAGCTACAGTAGGAGTATCACACCACAGAAATTGGCAAATGGTACAAACCAGGGACTTTTCTGGTTGTTAAATATTTTCCAGCATGCCAGTGGGTGGAGTCAAGATTCAAATTCAAGCAGTATAACTCCAGATTTTTTCAGCATGCCTTATTAATCTCTTCCAGTTGCTACTAACAGTTTTTTTCCTGTGTTTGGACTGACTGTTTATATTCTATAATATGTTGCCAGACTGTTTTAAATTAAGTGAAAATATAAAGGACATTCTCATTTTCATTTGAGATGTGCTAGCCTCAGTGTTTACTTTCTATCACAAATTCATGGTGATTGTGATTTTAAGAGAAGGAATATGATGAAGACAATCACAGATAAGTCCAGGAAGAGCTTATGTGAAGATGCAAAGTTTACACTCAGTGTGATATTTATGTCCACAGTTATCTTTGTTTGTTAGCCAATGTTCTTATAAATTTGAGTACTCACTGCTTAGTGGGATAGGGGTGAGTATTGTATTTTAAGTTGCAGTATTGTTTTTCATGATGGATGTAAAAGGGCTACCTCAGAAAAGAAGTTCTTATATTTTATTTTACTGCCAAATATTCGACAGTGTTGTGGCTAATGTTGAAAATTATCTAATTAATGTTGTTAGACTATTACATATAGAATTATTTTTGTACTGTCATGCTATATCTGGGTTAAATGCCTGTTCTCTTTTTCCTTCCTGTCCTTCTCAGTAGTTTTATCTATTGAAATAGAATGGTTTGAAAATGATTTTGATACTTAACTGATTTAGGATTTGTTTATTCTTCTAGGATTTGCTTCTCTGGACCCAGAAACACACAGAAGTAGAAACAGTAGACCTTGTATTGAAGCTGAAAAGTAAGCTGGTATGTAGCCAAAACAGCCACAGATCTTTGCAGACATTTTCTTCACTTTTCAGGTGACAGTCCATGATATATCAGGTGTAACCTTTTTAAATGAGAGGACTTGAGATTGGTCAATTGATGGTAGATCTGACTGAAAATACTTGGTCACACAAGCATATTATAATGATGCCATGTTATTTTAAAGGTATTTGCATGGAGTGTAATGAGCTTTACAAAATCATTGTCACTTATATTTAATACCACATGGTATGTGTTAAGTATTATCAGTTTATGTAGAAGTCTTTTATTGAGCTCAAACAATATATTGTTAGAATGGCATGTTCTTTCCTTTTCTACATTTTCTGTAAATTCTGGTTGAAGTTTGAAGTTTCCAAATCATTAGACCATTAAAAATGTTTATTTAGAAAACACAGTGTATTAATACAGACTCAGAGGATAATTTAAATGCTTTCAAATGTTCCTTGTGTAGTTGCAGGCTGATCGAGAGCATTTACCTGTGAAACCTGAAACTGTGGAAAAGTTACGGACACACATAGATGCAATTATCTTAGCATTGCCAGAGGACCTACAAGGCATACTACTCAAAACAGGCATGACGTGATATCTGCCAGGATTTTCCAGCCAAAAGGATTGTGTGTGCATCATGAAGCATACTGACATTTCTACTGGACTCACAAAGGAAATCTCCTAGAGTGGAAAATAGCTGCAAATGTTAGCCACAAGGTGGAAAGGCTATACTGACGTTTTTAGTGCATTATTTTAAAACATAGATATCTGAAGGCATTTCTATATTTTTAATCATGTTCTAAAGTGCTCTTATGAGAGACCTGCGGGGCCATCAGTATAAGTGATTCCAAACTGCAGTGCTGGCATTGCAGATATTTTTTTAAATTGGTGCTGTTTTGCCCAATCATGTTAAACTCAGGGGGATATAAAAATAATGTTCACACTGGCTATCTTCTTAAGAAGGAAGAGACTGAACTGTCTGACTGTAGTTAGAAGTAATTAATGCTTTTGTAGTGCCTTCTGTTGTCCTACATGTTTCACAAAACCTAGCTGCTAGTCTTGAAGCTTCTTCTGTATTTGATTATGATATGTAATTATGTAAGGCATACTTTTGCATAATAATTGCTAAAAAACAGTATTTCTCTTGCTTCCCATCATGTTTATTAATAGTGGAATGGTGTTTTTTTTCAATTGTCATGTAGGTTTCATTTCTTTTTTTTTAATTAATGAGAGAAAGAAAGAAAGAAATCCATTTGTTGTTCCACTTATTGATGCCATTCATTGGTTGCTTCTTATAGGTTGCTTATTCATTGGTGCCCTGACTGGGGATTGAACGCACAACCTTGGCATATCAGAGCAATGCCCTAACCAGCTAAGCTACCTGTCCAGGGCCTCTCATTATTTTTTATACCATTTTCAAATTTAATCTTAATCAGTTTCTCCAAAGGCAAGAAGGCATCTCATATTAATTATAGAAGAATAAATCTCATTCTACCCTTTATTAATTAGCTCCTGTATAAGTTAATTAGCTTGGATGTTTTTCAAAGACATTTAATTATAAAGCTCATAATCAGCTACTTTTAAAACTGAACTATTATTTTAAAGACATTCATAAACATTTTATATGAAAGTCATTTGAGTGATTATGAGGTTGATTTTCAGCATTATTTGTTTGGTAGGGTTTTTTCCCCCTGAAATTAATATTTCTCAAAACACTTTTCCTACTGTTGTTTGACATGGGAACTTTTGCCTGAATCACTGTTACAGCTATTTTTTTGTTGTTTCTGTTTTGTTTTGTTTACACTACCTTGCCAAAAATAGAAGATTGTGGTTTGGTTCACTCTACCAAAGGTGTTTGGTTTGTGTTTGAATAGGAGTGTCCTGCAGAAGCCACTGTTTAAAATAGTCGCACACGACATTAGCACATATGTAAATAGCTGCTTCTTGAATTACCCTTCAAGTAACCAAATTTAGTTGTATGTGTTTGTAAAAGAAATGGCTTCAGAAGCTTTCCTTTTCTGTTACTATAACTCCTGACTCAAGAAAGGCTCCTTGTGTTTGTAACTGTGGTCTTAAACCCAAATGTGCCCTTTTCTCACAGACACAGCCTCTTGAAGCATACCTCAAAGTCAGAGACAGAATATGGCATTTGAAAGAAATAATTTGTCTTAGATCATATGAGTTATTTTGTGAAACCTGTGGAAAAGGGACAACTACTTTTAACTTGCTAAAGCATTTCATGTCTTTCTGGGAATTTAGGTATAAATGGTCATCTTATTATTTTTCAAAAGGTATATTTTAATAATCTCACAATTTATATGCACTTTGTGACTAGAATTGAAAAGTTGTTTGTGTCATATCAAGGATATTTTAAATTATACCACTATAGGATGTATCATTTCAAGTTTATTTAGCATAGCTAATAAGTATCAAAGGATGCCAGTTAACATCTAATTATATCTTTATGTTTACTGTATTTAACTAAAACCTAACAAGTGTTGAAAACCCTAACATACCTAACCTGGTTTATCTGTTAATTTCAAATTGCTTGTAAAAATAATTCAAAATTGCACTGGGAACCTGCGAAGCTGGTAACTGAATTTTTGGGTGATTTTCAGAGTTGTCCCCATCTCCCATCCTACTCCTGCCCATTTTTTAGGAGACATTCTTAACCTCTACAACCTGCAATTTAATGTTTATCTCCACCAGCATCAGAAGAAATCACTGCTTTCAGGGTGTTATGTAATGCATAGTGCCTTCTCTTTTCAGTGAAAAAGAGGTTTTATGAAGGCATTTATGGTCATTACTGAAAACTGAATTAAAGGCCTTTGATTTTAAAACACTTGAATATCTTGTGTTATTTCTTTTTTTAACTTTTTTTCATTTTAATTGTTGTTCAAGTACAGCTTTCTGTCTTTTATTCCCATCCCAGCCCACCTCCCGAGTTCTCCCCACTTCCCTCCTCTTTCCACCCCACCCTTCCTTTTGTCCATGTGTCCTATATACATCTTTGTGCAAACCCTTCCCCTTTTCCCCTGAAATTCCCTCCCCTGTCCCCTCTGGTCACTGTCAGCCTGTTCTCTATTTCAGTGTCTTTGGTTATATTTTGCTTGTTTGTTTTGTTGTTTAGCTTCCTGTTAAAGGTGAGATCATATGGTATTTATCTTTCACCTCCTGGCTTACTTCCTTACTTCATTTAGCATAATGCTTTCTGTTTCCATCCATGCTGTCACAAAGGGTAGGAGCTTCTTTCTTTCTGCTGCATAGAATTCCACTGTGTAAATGTGCCATAGTTTTTGGATCCATTCATTTATTGATGGGCACCTAGGATGCTTCCAACACTTGGCTATTGTAAATTGTGCTGCTAAGAACATTGGGGTGCAGAGGTTCTTTTGGATTGGTGCTTCAGGGTTCTTAGGATATAATCCTAGCAGTGGAATCACTGGATCAAAAGGCAGATCCATTTTTAGTTTTCTTAGAAAATTCCATACTGTTTTCCATAGTGGTTGTACCAGTCTGCAATCCCAGCAACAGTACACTACGGTCCCCTTTTCTCCATAACCTCTCCAACACTTTTGTTTGTTGCTTTGTTTATGATGATCATTCTGACCAGTGTGAGGTAGTATCTCATTGTGGTTTTAGTTTACATTTCTCTGATAACTAGTGATAGTGAGCATCGTTTCATCTTTCACCCTCTGTATGTCCTCCTTGGAGAAGTGTCTGTTCAAGTCCTTTGCCCATTTTTTTAATTGAGTTGCTTGTCTTCTTAGAGTGGAGTCGTGTGAGTTCTTTGTATATTTTGGAGATCAAACCCTTGTGTGAGGTATCATTGGCAAATATGTTTTCCAATACGGTTGGTTCTCTTTTTATTTTAATACTGTTTTCTTTAGCCGTGCAGAAGCTTTTTATTTTGATGAGATCCCATTTGTTTATTCTTTCCTTTGTGTCCCTTGCTCTAGGGGACATAGTGAAAATATTGCTGCATGAAATATCTGAGATTTTCCTGCCTATGTTCTCCTCTAGGACTTTAATGGTGTCACAGCTTATATTTAAGTCTTTCATCCATCTTGAGTTTATTATTATGTATGGTGTAAGTTGGTGCTTGAGTTTCATTTTTTTGCATGTAACTAACTGTCCAGCTCTCCCAACACCATTTGTTAAAGAGGCTATTTTTGCTCCATTTTATGTTACTGCCCTCTTTGTAAATATTGACTGTAGAGACTTGGGTTTGTTTCTGGGCTCTCTGTTCTGTTCCATTAGTCTATGTGCCTATTTTTATACCAGTACCAGGCTGTTGTGATTATAGTGGCCTTGTAATATAATTTGGTATCAGGTATTGTGATACCTCCTACTTTTCTTTCTCAAAATTGCAGGAGCTGTTCAGAGTCATTTATGGTTCCATATAAATTTTTGAAGTGTCCTTTGTCTATGAAATATGCCATTCGTACTTTAATAAGTATTGCATTGAATCTGTAAATTGCTTTGGGTAGTATGGACATTTCAATGATGTTAATTCTTCTGATCTATGAACATGGTATATGTTTCCATTTGTTTGTGTCTTCCATCATTTCTTCACTGTTGTGTAGTTTTATGAGTACAGGTCTTTTACCGCCTTTGTTAGGTTTATTCCTACATATTTTATTTTTCTTTTTCAAAGAAAAATATCCCATTTGATATTTGCTATATCAAATGGGATTTTTTTCCCCCTGATTTCTGCTTCTGCTGTTTCATTGTTGGTATACAAAATGCCTTTGATTTCTGGATATTGACTTTGTATCCTGCTGTTTTGCTAAATTCATTTATTAGGTCGAGCAGGTTTTTGGCTGAGTCTAGAGAATTTTCTGTGTACACTATCATGTCGTCTGCAAACAATGAGTTTTGTTTCCTCCTTTCTGATTTGGATGCCTTTTATTTCCTTTTCTTGTCTGATCGCTGTGGCTAAAACTTCCTATACTATGTTGAATAGAAGTGGTAAAAGTGGACAACCTTGTCTTGTTCCTGACCTTAGTGGAAAAGATTTTAGTTTTTGCCCATTAAATATGATGTTGGCTGTAAGTCTCTCATATATGGCCTTTATTATGTTGAGGAATGCTCCCTCTGTTCCCCCTTTGCTGAGTGTTTTTATCATAAATGGGTGCTGTACCTTATCAAATGCTTTTTCTGCATGTATTCATATGATCATGTGATTTTTGTCTTTGCTTTTGTTTATGTGATTATTACATTTTTGATTTGCAAGTATTGTACCACCCTTGCATCCCTGGGATGAATCCCACTTGGTCATGGTGTATGATCTTTTTAATGTATTGCCGGATGTGGTTTGCCAATATTTTGTTGAGGATTTTCGCGTCTATGTACAGCAGCGATATTGGCCTGAAGTTTTCTTTCTTTGTTGTGTCTTTATCTGGTTTTGGGATTAGGATGATGCTGGCTTCATAAAAAGAGTTGGGAGTAGTCTTCCATCATTTTGGGTTTTTTGGAATAGTCTGTGAAGGATAGGGGGTTAACTCTTCCTTAAATGCTTTGTAGAATTCTCTGTGAAACCATCTGGTCCAGGGCTTTTGTGTGTTGGGGAGTTTTTTGATTACTGCATCAATTTCGTCTGCTGTTACTGGTATGTTCAGGCTTTCTGCTTCTTCACTGAATTTTGGAAGATTATATTTTTCTAGAACTTGTCCATTTCACATAGGTTTACAAATTTCTTGGCATACAGTTCTTCCTAGTAATTTCTTATAATCCATTGTATTTCTGTGGTATCAGTTGTAATCTCTCCTCTTTCATTTCTTTTTGTTGTTTTTTCTTTTTAATATATTTATTGATTATGCCATTACAGTTCTCCCATTCCCCCCTTCATTCCCCTCCGCCCTGCACACCCTCTCTCCCACCATTCCCCCCCCTTTAGTTTATGTCCATGTGTCACAAGTTCTTTAGATTCTATATTTCCCATACTACTCTTGCCCTCCCCCTGTCTATTTTCTACCTATCCTCTATGCTACTTATTCTTTGTACCTTCTCCCCACTTCTCCTCTCACTCCCCTGTTGCTAACCCTCCATGTGATCTCCATTTCTATGGTTCCCCTCCTGATCTAGCTGTCCTCCTCTTTCATTTCTGATTGTGTTTATTTGGGTCCTTTCTCTTTTTTTTCTTGATGAGCCTGTTTAAAGCCTTGCCGATTTTGTTTATCTTTTCAAAAAAAACCAGCTCCTGGGGCATGGCTGGTGTAGCTCAGTGAATTGAGCACAGGCCTGCGAACCAGAGGATTGTGGTTCGATTCCCAGTCAGGGCACATGCCTGGGTTGCAGGCCAATTCCCAGCATGGGATGCAGAAGAGGCAGCCATACATTGATATTTCCCTCTTTCCTTCCCTTCCCCTCTAAAGATAAATAAATAAAGTCTAAAAAAAAAAAAAAAGAAAAGAAAACCAGCTCCTGGATTCATTCATCCTTAGAATTGTGCTTTTAGTCTCTATGTCATTTAATGCTGCTCTGATCTAGGTTATTTCCTTCCTTCTACTTGCTCTGGGCTATCTTTGTTGTTCCTCAAGTTCATGTAGGCCTAGGGTTAGTTTGAAATGTTTCTATACATTTTTTGGTAGGCCTGTATCAGTATGAACTTCCCTCTCAGGACTGCCTTTGCTATGTCCCATAAGTTTTGGGTTGTTGTGAGTTCATTTTTGTTTGTTTCCAGAAACTTTGATTTCTTCCCTAATTTCATTCTTGACCGATTCATCATTTAATAGCATGCTGTTCAATCTCCATGATTTTGAGTGTTTTGGGTTTTTTTCCTTGGGTTTGGTTTCTAGTTCAGTCCCTTGTGGTCAGAGAAAATGCTTGATATGATTTCAATTTTCTTGAATTTGTTGAGGCTTGTTGTGTGAACTCTCATGTTGCCTATCTTTGAAAATGTTCCATGTACATTTGAAAAGAACGTTTATTTAGCTTCTTTGGGACGAAGGGCTCTATATATATCAGTTAAGTCCATTTGATCTAGGGTATTGTTCAATGCCACAATATCTTTGTTGATATTTTGTTTTGAAGATCTGTTCATTTTTGACAGTGAGATTTTAAAATCCCCTACTATAATTGTGTTGCTGTCAATATCTTTCTTAAAGTCCTCTAAGATTTTCTTTATGTATTTGGGTGTTCCTATCTTAGGTGCATATATATTTACAATGTTTATATCTTCTTGGTGGATACTTCTCTTGAGTATTATGAAGCTACCTTCTGGGTCTCTCTTTATGGCCCTTTTTTTTGAAGTCTATTTTGTCTGATATGAGTATTGGTACCCCTGCTTTTTTCCGTTTGTTTGGAAAATTTGTTTCCAGCCCTTTACTTTCAATCCATGTAGGTCTTTTGTCCTGAGGTGGATCTCTTGTAAGCAGCATATGTGTGGGCCATGCTTTCTTATCCATTCAGCTACTCTCTGTCCTTTGACTGGAGCATTAAATCCATTTAAGTTGAAAGTTATTATTCAGACATATTTATTCATTGCCATTTTTGTACCTGTGTTCCTCTCTCTTTTTCCTTCCTTTCCTTAAAGCAGTCCTTTTAGCATCTCTTGCAGAGCTGGTTTGGAGGAGATGTATTCTTTTAGACTTGTTTTCTCTGGGAAGATCCTTATTTGGCTTTCTATCTTGATTAAGAGCCTTGCTGGGTAAAGTAGCCTTGGTTACTTGCCATTCTTAGTTACAAGAATATTTCTTGCCATTCTTTTCTGCCTTAGAGTGTTTCCATTGAGAAGTCAGCTACTAACCTTATCAGGGCTCCCTTGTATGTTACTTCCTGTTTCTCCCTTGCTGCCTTTAAGATTCTCTCTGTGTCTTGGAATTTTGCCATTTTAATTATGATGTGTCTTGAAGTGGGCCTCTTTGTGTTCCTTTTGATTGGGACTCTATGTGTTTCCTGGATTTATATGACTTTTTCTCTCATCAAATTAGGGAAGTTTTCCATCATTACTTTTTTCAAATAGGCTTTCTATCCCTTGCTCTTCTTGTCCTTCTGGTATCCCTATTATTTGGATATTATTACATTTCATATTGTCTTGTATTTCTCTTAATCCCTCTTCATTCTTTCTGAGCCTCTTTTCCTTTTCTTGCTCTTTTGGGTGTTTTTTCTACTTTGTCCTCCAACTCACTGATCTGATCTTCTGCTTAATTGATCCTGCTTTTAATTCCTTCCACTGTGTTCTTCAGTTCAGAAACTGTGTTCTTCATTTCCTCTTGGCCCTAGCTGATAGTTTGTTTCCTTTTTCATATTGATGTAGTTTGCAGTGAGTTCATTGTAGTTTCTCTGTAGTGTCCGGTAATTCTCTGTGAGCTCATTGACCTTCCTAATAACCATTGCTTTGAACTTGATATCCAATAGTTGAGTTGCCTCTATTTCATTTAGCATTCTTTCTGAGGCTTCCTCCTTTCCTTTCATTTAGGGATTGTTTCTTTGTCTTCCCATTGTATGTGAGACTCTTCTTGTTAGCCTCAGCTTCTTAAATTTATCTGTTCTGACTCCCTGGGTTTGTGGTGTGAACTTCTATGGTAGAAGACCTGTGAGATTCAGTGGTGCCATCTCCTTGCTCTCTGGACCTCACTAGTCTTTGGCTCTCATTTAAGTTGGCTCTGTGTTTCTCCTTGGGTTTTTATTGTTTTTGTGTCTTTCATTGGTGGGTCCTTTCCCCCAGCTGGTTAACTGAGGGTCACTCTGTCTACCACCTCTTGTATTGTGTTGTGCTGGTGAGGGCAGGTTTTGTTGAAGCAGGTTCTTCTGTGTATACAAGGTTTTGAGGATTCGCTCTTCTCTTAATCAGTTGTTTGTTCTGGGTAATTTCTCCACTATTGTATTTCCAAATAGATCCTAAATTAAGGTTAGTGTGGCTGCTACTCCCTCCTTTACCTTCTTCTGTTGTTATCTCCTGGTGGTTCCTTTGTTGTTGGGTTTCCTCTTCAAAAGGGTATCCTGGTGTTCACAGCTTCTACCTACTCTTTTTTGTGATCAGTTGGAGGGGTAAGGCAAAATGGTTTAAGACAGCAAGAGAGTATTCTATGCTATTTACAGTAGCAGCTGGTAGAGAAGAGGTAGGGGATCCTTTGGCCATGTATAGTATTAATCGTGATTTTTCCGCCCAACTAGCCACTTTTTAGAAAGGATTGAAAGAAGGTAAGACTCTTGTTGGGGAAGGAAAGACTTTCTAGATCCAACTCACAATCTAGGAAGCAGTGAGGTTGGATCTAGAAAGCAGTGAGGTTGTGGGAGGTCAGATTCTGAGGTAAGGTGAGAGTAAAGGATAGTAAATAGGTATAGTGTGTGAGAGAATAGAGTTGACCACTACACTACAGTAGTAGAATTCAGGAAACCATGAAATGGGCTAAGATCTGGGAGGGGTGTTGTGTGGTATTTACAATTGTATGGAACAGCTATTATTTATAATAATAATGGAGCAACAATCATATGACAGAATATGTGATCTGGATAACAAGAATAGGCAGTATAGGACCTTGAGTAGTGTGCTAATGGAACACAAGTGAAGTAAAGGACAGTAAATTAGCAATACACTGTGAAAGAGAACAGGGGAAACCTGTCAAACGATAGAATTTAACCAGCCAAGTAAAGAAGACTTTAACCAGCCAAGTAAAGAAGACTAAACAAAGAGGAGAAATGCAAAAATACTATTAAAATAAAAGATGTAAGAATAATGAAAAATAATACAAATATATAGTAACTTGCAGGTCCTCTGTAACAGCAAAGTGAAATTTGTCTCACTGTCTCAACTGTGGGATGCCAGTTGAGATGCCCCCTCTTTTGGTCCACCTCTGGTCTTTTCACAGTTCCAGAGTTTTTTGTCTCACTTGTGGGTATTTAAAAAAAAATGAAGAAAAGAAGAGATAAAATTGGAAAGGAAGAAGGAATAAAACAAGAAAGAAGGTAAGAGAAAAAAGAATTGAGAGATTAAGAAAAATAATAAAAATAAAGAATTACTTAAAAAATGGTGGTTTCAAAGTGGCCAAACCAGTTTTGCTGGTCTTGCTGGCTGCAGCAGGCTGAGGGGTGATTGGTTTCACTTTTCTCCCTTTCTAATCTGCACTCAGTCAGCCTAAGTACTCTCCCTAGGGTTAGGGGTGTGGGCTCTGGGCTTTCCACAGAGTGCACTTTGCCTGGGTTGCAGGCTCGGTTGCTTGGCCCCGCTGCCTCCAGTCCCTCAAGTTCAGGTGCACTCTCTTCCCAGGGATATAGGGTGCACAGGGCCCTCCGTGCCGCCTGGGAGCGCTACCTGGCTAGGTGGTGAGGTGGCTGGAGTGGCTGCTGCAGGTGAATTCCCTAAACAGCATTTTGTGGTTTTTTTTTTTTTTTTCACTTTTTGAGTAATTCCTCCTACTCAATCCTGCTGCTCCTCACAGAGGCCTGGCCTCTCACACAGCCCAATTCTCCAACCAGACCGTGAACTATCAGGTTCAGGGCCTGTCAAGTCCCAACTCTCAACTCTCCCCAGCTGTCGTCCACAGACTCCATGGGTGCTCACAGCCACTGTGTGTTTGCCACTTAGTCCTTATTCCCCTCTCAGTGACTTCGAGCAACCAGGTCTCTCCAGGTGCTACTCAAACCTTATTTGGCCCTGGAGGGAGCAGTTGACCTGGTTCTCGCCCAAGAACCCTGTGGTAGACTGGGCAGGTGCCAGGCCTGGGGCTGCAGCCACTGTGGTCCTAGGGACCTTATTGTCCTGAAGCACTCTCCTTACCATCTGTTTTTTTAATGTCCGCTACAATTTTTGGTGTCCTATCTTCTTATATGCTGGGGTACTGTTGGCTCTTTGCTCTGTTCCTCCATTGACTGGCTAGGTTTATCTCCTGTGAGTAGGGGGAAGTGGAATCCCCTCCCTCCTACCTCGCCACCATCTTCCCTCCTTTGTATCTCTTGTGTTATTTCTGAGTAAGGTTGGAATGCTTGAAAAAAAATGTACAGTAAATTAGATGAGCATTATGAGATTCCTTTTATTGCCTAATGTATTTTTTTAATTCACGTGAAAACCTTCTTTTACTACACTAAAAACAGGTGAATAGTCCAATTTAATGAATGACAGATCAGCAGGCCAGCATTACTGCTATAGAGAATGAGTGAATACACATGTGTTATGGAGACAGAGGCCTTCGTTAAGTTTTGATTGTATTACATTGGGTTTTCAAACTCACCAATCTCTTTCCTAATCTTTCATGGGCTTGTGCTGAGCCTTCCCCTAAACCAATCCATTTCCTAGATCTCTGGTTTATATGTTCCTTATCTAATCCGATCCTTTCCCCAGGCTAGAGATCTCCTTTCTACGGTTGCCACCTTGGTTTCTACTGTGCATCCAGCAAAGGAATTCATCCCCTCCCTCTGCCAGTGCCAGCACTGGAGAGCTGGCTACTGCCTGGGAGAACATCCCTCCTTATGTGAAGGAAGAGAGGGACACCAATCCCTCAGTGGGTAAAAGCTGCCATCTGCTGGAGTGTACAAAGCTGCAGGCTCCTACCCAATCAAACCCAGTCAGCCTTCTTTTTTGTCTTATCACTACCTAGCTACCTATGCCAACACAATCAGTATGAATACATTATAGTTTGAATTCCTTCTAGATTGAAATACTTTTGAAAAGTAGTAACTTTATATTCCAGAATTTTCATATTATTAAGTGAATATTGTTATAAGACCAGTAGGAAACTATTGAAATGACTGGTTTTAATCTAATGAATTGGGTAAATGTTAGTTGGAATCCAGAAATTTGTTTTTTAAAACCAGCTTTGTTGAACACAATAAACTGAACACACCTAAAGTGCACAATTTCGTAAGTTTTGACATTTGAAAATACCCATAAACCCATCACCACCAAAATTCCCTACTGTTCTTTTGCACTCCCTTCATCCTCTGCAAAACCACTGATATGTGTTCTGTCACTATAGTTTGTATTTTCTAGAGTTTTACATAAATGGAATCATATAGTACTTTTCTTTTTGAACTGATGTTTTCCCCCTTATTAATACTGTATTTATTTGCTTTCCCTTTGTCAAACCCTGCCATCTGCTTTCCCTATGCTGCCTGAGGATGTATAGGAAAAGGAACATATAGGGCAGATGAGACTTGGGAGAACTATGGCAGCCAGAAAAGGCTTCTTAACATGGAAAAGAGGTTGGAAAGGCAAAAAAGCTCTATGGCCTCTGAGAGGGCAAAGTCCAGAATGGAATAGGAGAACCGTTGCTTCAGAGAAGAGTTCCTGGCACAAGCAATTATGAGGCTTCCAAACACAGTTCCCATCCCATCCCAGGCCCAGCCAGCCAGCCAGCCATTATGGCAGCTTCAGTCCCAGTGAACTTGGCTGCTGTGTCACTGTCCTTTGAAATGGCATTGGTTTAAATAGGGACTTCCGCCAAGATGGAGGCATAGGTGGAGACGTCGTGCTTTCTCACACAACCAAGTTTAGAGACAACAAAATGTTAGCAACAGAAAACACAGCCAGAACACAGAAAATTGAACTTTTCAGAAGCCTGATAACAACGAATGCTTCAGCCTGATCAGTAAGAGGGGCGAAACCAGCAGCTGGTGGAGCGGGGTTGCACAGGAAAACTTGGTCAGATAGACTTAGGCGCGCGGATTCCAGGCATGGGGTTGCAAAGGGCCAACCCAGTGAGTGATCTAGTGAGCGCGACCCAGTGAACGACCCAGTGAGCGACCGGCAGATCCTGCGAGGGTGAAGGGTGGTGGGTTGACTGCTGGCGCATTCCTGTGCAGATAGAACAGCCAGAGAGTGGGCAGTGAGACGGGACTGAGCGGGTCCCAGCGATGGGAGGCAGCAGAGAGGGCTGCCATTTCCCGGGCTCTGACCCCACCCCCACATACAGCGTCACAACTCAGCGACCTGAGCGACCCTGCCCTGGTGAACACCTAAGGCTTCACTCCTCACCCAGTGGCTGGAAGCAAGAGAGGGGGACACCATTTCCCCACTCTGACCCTGACCCAGCGACCCCACCCTGGAGGCCCCGCCCCACCCCTAAGGCTCTGCTCCTCATACTTAATGGGCGAGAACAGACCAAAAATGTCTCAAGAAGATCTCAAAGCCCCAGAGCCCATAAATCTAAGTGACAAAGAAATAGCAAAACTTTCAGATGCATAGTTCAAAACACTGGTGATCAGGATGCTCACAGAACTGGTTGATTTTAGTCACAAATTAGAGAAACATATGAAGGCTAAACCAATTGAAATGAATGGCAGTGCACAGGAAACCAATAGTAATGGAAAGGAAACTGGGACTCAAAGGAGTGGACCAGAAGGAGGAAAAAAAATGACCAACCAGAAAAGGATGAAGAAACAAGAATTCAAAAAAATGAAGAGAGGCTTAGGAACCTCCAGGACATCTTTAAACGCTCCAACATCCAAATTATAGGTGTACCAGAAGGGGGAAAGGAACAGCCACCAGTGGAAAACTTATTTGAACAAATAATAAAGGAGAATTTCCCCAATCTGGCAAAGGAAATAGACTTCCAGGAAATCCAGGAAGCTCAGAGAGTCCCAAAGAACTTGGACCCAAGAAGGAACACACCAAGGCACATCATCATTACATTAGCCAAGATTAAAATGAAGGAGAGAATCCTAGAAGCAGCAAGAGATAAGGGGACAGTCACCTACAAAGGAGTTCCCATCAGACTGTCAGCTGATTTCTCAATAGAGACCTTACAGGCAAGAAGGGGCTGGAAAGAGGTATTCCAAGTCATGAAATCCAAAGACCTACATCCAAGATTGCTCTATCCAGCAAAGCTTTCATTTAGAATGGAAGAGCAGATAAAGTGCTTTTCAGATAAGACCAAATTCAAGGAGTTCATCATCACCAAGCCCGTATTATATGAAATGTTAAAGGGACTCATCTAAAAAAAAGAAGATAAAAAAGATGAACAGTGAAAGGACAGCAAACTCAGTTATTAACAACCACATCTAAAACAAAGCAAGCTAAAAAGGACAGCTAGATCAGGAACAGAACCATAGAAATGAAGATCTCATGGAGAGTTAGCAACAGGGGAGTGGGAGGAGAAGGGGGGAGAAGGTACAGAAAATAAGTAGAATAGATGGTAGGTAGAAAATAGATAGGGGGGAGGGCAAAAATAGTATGGGAAATATAGAATCCAAAGAAGTTGAGACACATGGTCATAAACTAAAGGGAGGGAATGATAGGGGTGGGGGGGTGCAGGGTGGAGGGGAATGAAGAGGGGGAATAGAACAACTGTAATGGTATAATCAATAAAATAAAAATTAAAAAAAAAGAAATGGCATTGGTTTGTAATTATGGTTAGGGATAAGTGAGATCAGAGGACATGAGGCTGCCAGGCTCACGAGGCTTGCTCTTGTCTGTCAGTGTCTCATGGTTGGCTCAGCAGCTGACCCTGAATGTGGTGGAGATGACTTTGATGCGCAGTAGATTTTCAGGGAATGAGATGCTGTGGCACAAGAGCTGCTTTCAATGCAGAGAGCAGTCTTTTTTCACTCAGCATGATTTTGAGATTCATTTATGTTGCATGTATCAATAGTTCACTGTTTTTATTGCTTAGTATAACAAATTTCTTACCCACTCACCTGTTGCTGGATATGTGGACCTCTTCTAGTTTTCGGCTATTACAAATAAAGCTACTATGAACACTTCTGTACAAGTCTTCATATGGACCATATATATCCTCTTGTCAGGTAAATTCTTAGAAGTAATATGAACAGGGCGGCTGGATCATATGGTAGGTAAATGTTTAAGTTTTTAAGAAACTGCCAAATTACTTTCCAAAGTGATTGTACTAATTTGTTTCTACTAGCTGTGTATGAGAGTTCCAGTCTCCGTACATCCTCGCTGACACTTGGTTGGTAACCTTTTTAATTTTAGCCATTCTAATAGGCTTATATTGCTGTCTCATTAGGACTTTAATTTGCATTTTCCTAATGACATGTGATGTTGAATATGTTTTCATGAGCTTAATATTGTATGTATATGTTCTTTGATAAAAATGTTAATAAAATGTCGCTCATTTTAAAAATTGAGTGGTTTGAGTTCTAAAGGTCATGTTGGAGAGTTTTCTAAGTATCAAATTCCTTTTAATATATGTAGTTGTGACTCTTCATTTTCATGTATCTTTTGAAGAAGCAGAAATTTATGAATTTCTGCACAAATTCCTACTTGGATTTTGATTGGGATTATATTAAATATATAGATAAATTAGGAGAAAAAGTGACATCTTAATATTATCCTTTGATTCATGAACAAACTATATCTCTGTGTTTAATTTCAGCAATATTTCATAGTTTTCAGGATATAAATCTTTAAAATCTTGTCAGATTTATCCCTAAGCCTATCATATTTTTGATGTACCAAGTGATATCATTTTTAAAGACCCAACTTTCAATTTTTCATTAAAAAGTCAAGTTCAAAATACTGGTATATAGTTGATTTTTACATACTGATCTTATATCCTGCAACTTTTCCCACTAAGTTTTGTTTTATTGGCATCCCATAAATTGTGATGTTTATATTTCTTTTCATTCAAGTAAAAATACCTTATAATTTTCTTTGGAGTGTTTTGATCCATGGGTTATTTAGAAGTGTTATTTACTTACCCAAATATTTTTAGATTTTTCCAAAATATCAATTTCTAATTTTATTATACTGTGGCTTAAGAACATATTTGTTATGATTTGAATCCTTTTAAATTTATTAAGATTTGTTTTATGGACCCAAATATGGTTTATCTTCGTAAATGTTCTACGTACACTCATGAACAATGTGAATTTTGCTGTTGTTGCATGAATGTTGTAAATGTCAGGTCAAGTTTGTTGGCAGTATTGTTCATGTCCTTGCTGATTTTCTGCTACTACTCCATTATTTATACTGTTCTTATCATCCCCCTATTTTGTACCTAACAATTTGTACTTCTTAATCCCTGTACCTTTCACCCCATTCTCTAGCTTCCCCCTCCCAACTGTTAACCCACCAAATGATCTCCATATCTATGATTGTTTCTTTTCTCCTTGTTTGATTAGTTTGTTTGGATTCAGTTACTAATATTTGTGAATTTATTGGCATTTTAATGTTCATTGCTTTAATCTTCTTTTTATTAAATAAGTCCTTTTAACATTACATATTATAGTGGCTTGGTGATGCTAAATTCCTTTAGCTATACCTTGTCTGGGAAGCACTTTATCTGCCCTTCAATTCTAAATGATGGCTTTGCTGGATAGAGTAATCTAGGTTGTAGGTCCTTGCATTTCATCACTTTGAATACTTCTTTCCAGCCCCTTCTTGCCTGCAAAGTTTGTTTTGAGAAATCAGCTGACAGTCTTACAGGAAATCCTCTATAAGTAACTACTGGCTTTTCTCTTGCTGCTTTTAAGATTCTGTCTTTACCTTTAACATTGGCATTTTAATTATGATGTCTTGGTGTTGTCCTCTTTGGGTCCAACTTGATTGGGACTCTCTATGTTTCCTGGACTTGTATGTCTATTTCCTTTACCAAATTAGAAAGGTTTTCTCATCAATTTTTCAAATACATTTCCAATCTCTTGCTGTTTCTCTTCTACTTCTGCCACCCCTATGATGTGAATATTGAACCTCTTGAAGTTGTCCCAGAGGCTAATTATACTACCCTCAATTTTTGGATTCTTTCTTCTTTTGTTCTGATTGGTTGTTTTTTCTTTCCTTAAGTTCTATATCATTGATTTGATTCTTGGCTTCATCCAACCCACTGTTGTTTCTCTGTAAACTGTTCTTTATTTTTCAGTTAGTGAATGCTTCGTTTCTGACTGGATCTTATTTATGCGGTTGAAGTCCTTACTAAGGTTCTCTAGCATCCTTATAACCAGTGTTTTGAACTGTGCATCTGATGGATTGCTTATCACCATTTCATTTAGCTCTTTCTGTGGAGTTTTGATTTTTCATTTGGGCCATGTTTCTTTATCTCCTCATTTTGGCAGCCACCCCATGTTTGTTTCTATGTATTAGGTAGAGCTACTTTGACTCCATGTCTTGGTAGTATGGCCCAATATAGTAGGTATCCTGTAGGGTCCAGTAGATCCACCTCTCCTATTACCCAAGCTAGGTATTCGAGGTGCATCCTTTGTGTGGGCTGAGTACACCCTCCTTGTAGTTGAACCTTGGTTGCAGTTGGCAGATTAATGGGAGGGATTTACCCAGGCTAGTCAGCTGCAAGGATTGGCTCTGACCACTTACTACCAACTTCTGCCCTCCCTGGTGGATTAGCTGTGCACACGGGCAGAGTGGTGGTACTCTGAAATGGTCTGTAGCTGTCCACTGGGTGTGCTGTCCATGGGGTTTCCCAGGTGGTACAGGCCAAGGTCATCCCCCACCTGTATTTTTCCTGGGGCTGCTCTCCTGAGCTATTGATATGGCTGCTATTTTTGCTGGGTTTGGAGATTCCCAAGTAAAGCCAAGCTGTGAATCTAGGCTGGCTGCTGCTAATGCATTGCCTGGAGCTCACTGAGGCCAGCTGTTGCTTGTACACTGATAGTGTTTAGCAAGGTGTGAAATGATAGCTGAGACCAACCATTCATATAGAAAAGCAATGTGGGTGGGCCTATAGATGGGTGGGACAGAGTCTCTAGGGATCTCCAAGGCTGGTTGGTGTTAGCCAGGGTGATGGAGTCTCAAATATGGCACTAGCCTGCTGGCTCCATGCTCTCCAGGGTGAGGGCTCAGAAAAGGGACAAATGATCTCTGCTCACCTTGATGCCAGACACTTCAACCTCTTCCGGTATGCCACTGGTGTCCTTCAAGCTGCCACCCTGGTACTGGAGCTCAAAGGGAGTAAGTCTGAGTAAGTGAGTCTGTAGGTTCTTTGAGAAGAACTGCTTGAGGCTCCAAGCAGTTTTTTCCACCAACTCAGTCCCCGCTGTTTTTTAGCCAGAAGTTGTGGCGATTTATCTTCTTGGAAATGGACCCTGGGCTGGAGGGCCTGGTGTGGGGCTGGGACTGCTTGCTTGAGATATCCCTCCTGAAATTTTATCCACCACACATGAATGAGAGACCAGCCCATTCCACATCTGCACCCCTCCTAACTAGTTTGATGGATGTGGTTTAATTCTGTAGCTGTCAGACTTCTGTGCAGTTCAAATTCTGATGGTTCTGAGTGATACGGTTCTATATTTTAGTTGTAATTTTGTTGTGGGTATGCGAAGAGGCAAGCCATGTCTGCCTATGCCACCATCTTGACCAGAAGCTCCAAAGTTTCTTTTGGGAAATTAGCTGACAGTCATGGAAGCTCCTTCATAGGTAACTCTGTGCCTTTCTCTTGCTGCTTTTAAGATTGTTTAACTGTTAGCATTTTAAATGATGACATGTGTTGGCGTGGGTCTCTTTGGGTCCATGATATTTGGAACTCTGTGCTTCCTGGACTTGTGTATCTGTTTCCTTCACCAAATTAGAATTTTCTTTCATTATTTTTTCAAATAAGTTTTCAATTTTTTTGCTGTTTCTCTTTTCCTTCTGGTACCCCTATCATTCAGATGTTGCTATGTTTAAAGATTTCCCAGAGGTGCTTAAGCCTATCCTCATTTTAAAAATTTTTTTTCTTCCAACTGTTCTAATTGAATCCTTTTTCTTTACTTGTGTTCCAAATCATTGATTTGATTCTTGGGTTTATCCCCTCCATGGAATCAACAGGTTCCCTGTAGATTTTTGTTTATTTCATTTAATGCAACCTTTATTTTGGCCTGGGTCTTTTTTTATGCCATTGAAGTATGCAATGAGTTCCTGAAGCATCCTGATAACCTGTGTTTTGATCCATTCATCTGATAAGTTGCATATCTCCATTTCATTTAGCTTTTTCTGGAGCTTTGGTCTGTTATTTCATTTGGGCCATACTTCTTTGTCACCTCATTTTGACAGCCTCCTTGTATTTGCTTCTGTGTATTAGGCAGAGTTGCTTTGACTCCCTGTCTTAGTGAACCTGTTAAGTTACATGGGATGACATGGGATGAATCTTAGGTAATCACCTCAACTGGCAACTGTGTCACCACTCCGTTGCTCTGTGTGGGTGACAGCTCACAGTGGGGAGAGTGCTGCTGCCTGGCCTCTGGAGTTTTGCTGGGAAGCTCTCTCCCTACTCACACTTCATGTTCTCTCCATATGGCACTGCTGCCCTTCCACTTGTTGCCCTAGTGCTGAATCCAAGAAGGGGTGGGTCTATATGAATCCTCAGTCTACTGTGGGCCCTTTGAGAAGACACAGTTCCTTTTTCTGTCCCAACCCCCACTTGTTTTTACAGCCAGAAGTTATGGGGACTTATCTTCCTGGTACTGGGATTCTGGCCTGGGTGATCTGGACTGGGGCTGGTATCCTTTACTCTGGATGAGTCCGTCCCTCTTTTTACCTACTACATTTAAATGTAGGATCACCCATTCTAGTCTCTATGCCTCTGTGCATATCTATGCCTCTCCACATCTCTACTCCTACCCTTCTGGATGAATGTGGCTTTTTTAAATCCTTGGTTGTCAGACTTACATACAGCTCAATTTTCTCACAATTCTGGCTGAAATTTGTTTTGTAATCTAGTATTTTTTGCTATAGTTGTGTGCAGAGGTAAGGCATGTTTACCTACTCCTCCATCTTGACTGAAGTCCTCCATACTTTTACTTTTAACCTACTTGTGTTGTTATATTTAAATACTTTTCTTGTAGATAAGTTTGTTCTTGTTTTATCCAATTTTACAAATTTTGCCTTTTAATTTATACCATGTACAATTAATATGATTATAATGGTTAGACTTTATTACCTTGCTATGTTTTTTAATTTGTCTTGTTTTCCTTTTTATCTGACTTTTGAATTAATGGAATATTTTTATGATCTCATTCTATCTCCTTTGTAGGATTACTAGTTATACTTTATTATTCTAGTGTAGTTATTTTAAGGTTTGTAGTATACATTTTTTAATTTATTGATTTTAGAGAGCGAGAGAGAGAGAAACATCAATTTGTTATTTATTGGTTGATTCTTGTATGTGGCCTGACCAGGTTATCAAACTAGCAACCTTGATGTATCAGGACAGTGCTCTAACCAACTGAACAACTGGGTCAGGGCTGTAGTATACATTTTTAACTTACCAGAACAGTTTACCTCTCATGATAGATAGTATGGCATTTCATGTAGAATAAGAATGTATAATAGTGTACTTCTGTTTCTCTCCTTCATGCATTTTACTTGTCATAAATTCCACAATACACTGTTTTTGTTTAGTCAGTCTTTTTAAAGGTTTTAAATAGTAAGAAAAATTCTTACACATGTAATCTCATACTTAACCTTTTACTATTCTTTATTCCTTTGCATAGATCTCTATGGTGTAATTTTCCTTCTGCCTGAAGAACTTCCTTGAACATTTTTTGTAGTGATTTGTGCTGTTGAAGAATTCTTTTAACTTGTATCTGAAAATCTATTTGCCTTCTTTTTCAAATGTTTTCCCTGTATTTACGTTTCTAGGTTGTCCTACCCTCCTCTCTCCCCCAGTATTTTAAAATGTTGCTCTACTGTCTTCTTACTTGCATATAGTTCCAGTGAGAAATGTCATCTTTTCCTTGGTTCCTGTGTAGTTAATTAAATTTCTTTTCCTCTGGCTGCTTTTAAGATTCTCTTTATGACTAGTTTTGAGTTATTTGATAATAATATGCTTTGGTGTAGTTTTATTCATGTGTCTTTTGCTTTTAACTAACAGATTAGTTGATCTTGGATATACAGTTTTATAGTTGTCATGAAATTTGGAAAACTTTTGGCCATTATGTCTTCAGGTATTTTTTTCTGTCCCCCTTTTCCCTTCTTTCAGAGACTTCAATTACTCATGTATTATATTGCTTGAGGTTGTCCTACAGCTAACTGATCTTCATTTTTTTTACTCTATTTGGGAGTGTTTCTATTGCTATACTTTAAAGTTTATTTATCTTTTCTTCTGTATTGTCTATTCTGACATTAATTCCATCTAGTATTTTTCATCTTAGACAATGCAGTTTTTACTTCCAAAACCTTGATTTGTCTTTGTCTTCCATGATTCTACTTGAGATAATATCTGTGTAGGTTCTGAGTTGTTTCTGATTATCTCTTTACTATGGGTCATGTGTTCCTGCCTTTTTATATGCCAGATCTTAGGTTAATTGTCAGAATTTTACCTTGTTGGGTTTTGGATGCTTTTGTATCCTTACAAATCTTGAACTTTGTTCTAAACTGCAGTTAATTTTGTTAGGTAGATTCAAAGCTCAGTCTAGAATTAGTATTCTTCACTTCTGAGGCAAGTCCTTACCTACTATCCCGTAAGTTACAAAATTGTTTTTTCAATCTAGCTGATGGGAACAGGCATTGTTCCCAACCAACCCTGGGCACTGTTCCATTTGATATTTTCTGATGGTTCTTTGCTTTGGATAGTTTCGTCACATGCATGTGCTGATCAGGACTCTGCTAATATTTTAGGGGAACCCTTTACAGATTTCTTTCTGTGCAAGGGTTTTCTTTCTTTTTATACTGCTCTCTTCTCTGGAATTCTCTCCTAAAGTTTGTTTTCCCTAAACTGTCAGCTCAGAGTTTACCAGACTACCCTTTTGTTCCCCCTTTCTATGCTGTGGCCTAGAAACATTCTCAAGGCAGTAAGCTGGGGCAATCTCAGGCTCAGGGCTCAAGGCTCAGTGTATTTGTTTTCTGTTTTTCTGGACTCATCACCCTTCACTGCCTGGTGTTGTCTTGGAAACTACATTTCTTATGTTTGACTTGCTTTTTAAAAATTATTTTACGTAAGAATGTAAATGTAGTCCTTGTAACTTGATCTTGATGCAAAAATTCTAGCAATCTGGTTTTAACAAGCCCTCCAAGGAATTCTGATACATGTCAAAGTTTGAGAACCATATAGATATATAAGGTTAATGTCAATTATTCCACTAACACTATCAATCATGTACCATGAAGACAAGATTATGAGTCAGTAAATTTAATTTTTGGAGGAAAAAAACATTTTTGTAAGTAAATTCTCACATTCCTATGGTTTGCAGCATGGAAGATATATCAGACATTTCAATTATTGTGAAACATTTCAAATATTTATACTGTCAGGATAGATGGAGATTGGAGCAAGGGGAGGAAGGGTTTGTAAAATAACCTTATCTCATTAATGTTGCTATGGTACAAAGTGGTTTTAGACATTTAGCTTTAACCTATCTAATGATTTCTTTAACTGTGGAACTTTTATAAATGTTAGATGTGAATACAAATCTTAGAATTAGTGGCCTCAAGATACGTCCCCATTATACAATCACTCTGCTTTAAAGGATCCTAGAAAATAGAGGCTGGTTCTTCTGGAAGTCAGGAAAGTGATTGCTATGAATCCTTTGAAGGGAACTAGTCATGGAGTTGTTTTCCTTATTTTTAGAAAGTTTCCTGCAAGAAACTTTAGTTTTTTAAAGATTTTATTCTTTATTTTTAGACAGAGAAGGGTAGGAGAAAGAGAGGGACAGAAACAACAATGTGTGGTTGCCTCTCACGTGTCCCCTACTGGGGACCTGGCCTGTATCCAGGTGTATGCCCTGACTGGGAATCGAACCAGTGACCCCCTGGTTTGCAGGCTGGTGCTCAACCCACTGAGCCACTCCAGACAGGTCTAGAAACTTTAAATAGTTTAGGACATGTATAAAATCTATGCTAAAATCTATGCTAATAGTTTAGGACATGTATAAAATCTATGCTTTATGAATCAAATAAAGCAGGGGAAATATTTTAAATTAGGAAAGTAGTTGAATGTTCAAGTCATGCAGACTTTATTCTCTCTCAAGTTAGCAGTGTTTACCAAAATTATTAAAAAAAAACCAACAAACCCGTACTCCCAGGAACCATAAGGGCACAGACTCAGATATATATCCTTTCCCACAATATAAAATGGAATAAATAGAACTTTTTAAAAATTGTATTGATTTTAGAGATAGTAAAAGAAACATCAGTTAGTTGTTCCAGTTATTTATTGGTTGTTTCTTGTATGTGCCCTGATCGTGGATCAAATATACAACCTTGGCATATCAGGATTATGCTTTAATCAACTGAGCCACCTGGCCAGGGCCCAAACTTTTTTTTAAAAGACTTAATAAAAGGTGCTGAAACTAAGGGCAGGTATTAACCTCATGGCAGAGGTAATAGGTTGGGCAAAACCATCCAAAGACTCAGGGAATTCACATACAACTCCCTTCTTGAGACAAAAAAATGGATGAATAAGATTCTTTGTAGAATCAGATATTCTTTCCCTATTGTAGATAAATAATAATGTCCAGAGAACATGAATTTGAAACAAGATGAGTGATGAGTTAAGAGATAATGAGATAAAAATGGATTTTATAGAGGTTTGGTGTGGGCTGGGTAATGAGGGCAAAAATTAAACAATTGTACAACTAACAAGTAGACTAGAAACAGCTCAGTAATTCTTGCAGAGAACAAAGTGAATGACATGGATTAAATTGTTGAGAGGATTAAATGGGATGTAAGAATAATAGTTGGCAGCTAGTAAGTGCTCAATAACATTTGTTGCTATTAAATATTAGCAGTATTAATAGAATACATACTCTCAAGTGCTTTGAAAAATTCAAAAAAGTGATACGGTTTCCTTAAGAAGCTTGCATTCTAACGGGACATAAACAATCAGCAAAAATATTACAATATTAAATTTCAGGGACTGGAACATAAATATACACTAGTACAAGTGATTGAAAAGATCTCATTTTAAAAATCACATGAGTAAAACAATTCCTAGTGTAGTGTGTTGTTTATGAGCACATGCTTTAGAGTTGTGACAATCTTATAACATCTTCCTTAAAGTTGTTAGGATTAAATGAGATGTAGAACTTGGTAGATGGTAAGTGATTAAACAATAGCATTTTATTATACCTGGCGCTCAATTTTTTTATTTTTAAAAATAAGAAGGCATTATTAAGAATAATGGTTAAGGGTGTTGACATCATAAGAAATGGGTTCTTAACCAAGTTCTGCTTATTATTTGTGAATCCTTGGGCAAGTTACTTAAACCTCTCTGACCCTGATTATCCTTATCTTTATAATAGAGACATTTTAGTTGGCCATTAACATCCCACTTTGTAACTTCCATTACACTTGATAAGTAGTACCTCTTAAACAGAAATGTAAAAATTATTCTGTCTTCTTCCTCTTCTTCTTTTTGCTTAGGATTTGGAGGCTGGGGGAGGAGATCAGAATTCTTTCCATCTATTTTAAGAGAAAACATGGATTAAGATTTGGAAGAAGTTATGAGGAAAGAGACTAATTTCCTTTTGTTTTGAGAAACTTAAGAGTCAATTTGAGAATACCCTTAGAATCAGGTGAACATTGTTTTAAAAAAATTCTATATAAAACTCAAAATAGACATAAATACATTTTTTTCCTCTACCAAGTTTCCAAAATGCAATTTTAAGTTATTTAGCTGCTAAGCAACTCTTTACAAGTGTCTCCAGTACAAAGGCAGGTTCTTGTCAAGGAAGACAGTATTTAATTGCATAAGTTAAATTCTAGCAAAATCTCTAAGTTATTACAAAATTAAATATATACTACTTTCCTTCAACCCAGAAATTAATAAACATTATTGCTGAAATACTTTGTAAGTATGAGTGCAGAAAACAAATTCTTTCCCTTTGCATTTCCTTGGCATTCTTTAAACTTTGTAAAATTAATTACATTTAATTTTTGGAAATTAGAGAAAAGGCAGGATAAAGTCACTGTAGAATACAAATTACCTTTTCCTTACACACCTGAATAAATTAGTTTTTGTTCTTGACTGCCCAGTCATTACTGAGAAATGACAGTTTCTGAAGGGTAGTTCTACCAAATGAAGCTTTATTCAACAATACAAAACTGCTTAATCTTTTTGAAACTTTGCAGACTTTTTTAAAAAAGATTTTATTGGTTTATTTTTAGAGAGAGAGAAAGTGAGTGAGAATGAGGGGGAGAGAAACATCAGTGTGATTGCCTCTTGTGCTCCCCCCAACTAAGGAACCTAGATTGCATCCCAGGCAGGTGCCCTGACTAGGAATTTAACCAGTGATTCCTTTGATTCACCACCCAGCACTCAATCCACAGAGCCACACAAGCCAGGGTCAAATTTTTCTTATTCATTTCCACCCTGCAGAATGCATCAGTTGGAATAAGCAACTACAGAACACCTAGGATGGCACTTTTAGGAAATAAGATAGAATCTTTATCCTGGCATTGGGTCTAATTTCTGTCTTAATTTATTATTGTGAATTTATAAAATGCAGCAAAGTAAAAGAAAAACTGGAATACCTGGGCGAGTGATCAGTGAGGGAAAGAAACAAAGGGAGATTTAAATATTTCCTTTTTAAAAAATTGATGTTTTCAGTTTTCTCCATTACAAACAATGCTGTAATGAATGCTGAATTTCTTACAAGTACCACATAGCAAACTTAAGGGGAATTTTTGTTTCCACAAATTCCCATAAGTGGAATTTTGGGATCAAAGAGTATGCATGTTTCACAATTTGACAGATTGGTTGAATAAATTATCTTACATGCATACAATGGAATGCAGCCCTTACAAAGAATGAGTTAAATCTGTAAATACTGATATTTTTAAATGTCCACAGTATATTACTAAATTGAAAAAGGAGTTGCTTCGCACTATAAAGTCCCATTAACATTTACATACATATGTTAGTGTTTCGCAGAGGAAAACCTGGAAGAATATTAAAAAATTGGTTAATTCATTAATCAAATTCAAAAATTACTTTTCACATTATGTAAATAATGCATAGATAAATTAATCTTGTAAAAATAATACAGACGCATAAACACCTGTACTAAAATACTCAAAAAAAGTTTTATTCATAAAAGTTCGCAACTTTAGCCTTGGGTGGTATAGCTCAGTGAATTGAGTTCAGGCTGTGAACCGAAGGGTCGAAGCTCGATTCCCGGTTGGGGCATGTGCCTGGGTTTTGGGCCAGGTCCCCAGTGGGGGCCATGTGAGAGGCAACGGCACACTGATGTTTCTCTACCTATCTTTCTCCTTCCCTTCCCCTGTCTCTAAAAATAAAATTAAAAAATAAAATATTAAAAACAAAGTCCATAACTTTAGACAACCCAAAGTTTATCAATTAGTGAATGAATTAAAAAAAATTGGTATATCCACACAATAGAATACTACTCAGCAATAGGAAAGAATTATTGATAAACACTATAACATGGATTAATCTGTCATTATGCTAGGAGAAAGACACCATAGCTAAATACTACATACCATATGATTTCATTTATACAAAATTTTGGAAAGGGCAAAGCTATAATGACAGCAGATCAATGGCAGGCCAGGGGCTGGAGATGTGGATTATTACAAAGGAGCATGAATTTTTCAGGGTAATAGATATGATTGATATGATTATGGCATTGGCTATATACATGTTAAAATTTATCAAATTCACATCGAAAACTGCTAAATTTTATTGCATGTAAATTTTATTTCAATAAAGTCAATTTTTTTTAAGTACAAATAAAGCTGTTTTTTGACTACCACTCCCAAACCAGGTTCCTTCACTCCCCAGGAACAACCCCTCCTCTCTCCACACAGGTTAAACAGGTAACCACTATCACGAACTTGGGGAAATCTACACTTTTATATCACTTTACAACATTGTGTCATTATTTGGCTTTTTCCGCTAACTGTATCTTGGCATTCTTTTCATTAGAATTTATAGTTCTACATCATTCTAACTCCTGATAGTATTCCACAGTATGGGTACACTATAGTTTATTCAGCCAACTCTCCGTCATTCAACCATATTTGAATTCATGGTATGCCAAGTCCAAGGAATATAATGTAATATAAAAATGGACTAGAGTCCTGCCTTCTTAGTGTTTTTCACACAAGTGGGAAAAAGGAATGTTGTCAATAGTAATATTAGAGGTGAAGAGCAGTTATTCTTTGAGCCGGAGTCATTTAGTCAACAAATTTTTTTCTAAGGGAGTTAAACCTGAAACAGATCTTTAGAGTGGGTGAGCATCCAAAAATGCAGTAACACTGTAGGACTATGTGGGAAGTGGCGAAAATCATAAGGAACTTGCTTTTCCATACACTTTTTTACAAGATTTACGCCTTATTTTGTAATCACAAAAACATTAAGACTATAAATATTCCAAGTGAGCAGGCTTCCCACTTCCTCCACATAAGGAATCAATCGTATTTGCTTCAGGGAGAGAAAAATAGAAAAGCAAGCCTTTCTCGTTGGCTTCTCTTAACAACCTTGAACACGTCTCGGGGTTCTCTGGTGTTGACGTAGGATTAGGGATCTTCAGTATGACCTCGAGTGGGGTTAGAAGCATCTAGGCCTAGCTTCTTCAACGGTTGCTAAAGGCTGTCCGCCAGCTCAATCAACTTTTAACTACTTATCCTCTTAGAAAGCAAGGCCCGTCTTCAACCCTCCACTAGGGCAACAGTCTGGTCCGCAAGCGCAACGTGTACGTTCAGGGGACCGGGGAACCCCCAACGCGGGTTTCTTTACAAGACGCTTGAAACGCAGAATAGAGGGAAATTAACTACCACTTAACCCACAATGCACAGCTCACCTTTCCGGAAACAAGGATTATAACCTCCGGGAGCACTAATCCAGCAGACGTGTCTCGGCTGGAGTTTGATTGGAAGTAACAGAACGGTGCATTGTGGGACTTTTAATTCCCGTACGCATGCTCTAACTGACCTCTCTCGGTTCCACGAGCCACGTCCCGGAGGTGGCCGCCACTAGAGAAGCACGTAAGCGCAGCTGGCCACTCCGTTCTGTACGCAAGCGCAATGGCTTGGGCAGTACCGGAAGCGCAGGGGGATGGGGCGGCGGTGACGCGTTTCTGTACGCGTTGGAGGGGTCGGGCCGCTGCTGGAGTCGCCAAGGCTGCCTCGTGACGTGGCACAGCCGTAGCCTTAACGCTAGAGCCGGAGCTGTCGAGCCAGTCGTCGTGCAGGTCCGCGCCCCGCTTATTCCGGTGCCGGAGCTTCGTCCGACGCGCCGGCAAGCGAGCAGCCCCTGCCGCCCTCTTCTTCAGCCAGGTCCTTTTCGCTCAGTGTGCCTGGAGCGTAAAAGGAAAAGGCCGGGGAGGCTCCCAAACCCCTTCTGCTTCTGCCCATCGCAAGTGCCACTACCGCCATGGGCCTCACCATCTCCTCCCTCTTCTCCCGCCTCTTCGGCAAGAAGCAGATGCGCATTTTGATGGGTGAGTGAGCGACCAAGACCCGAGTCCCAACCCCAGTCCCAGTTCGGCGGCCTCCCGGCCTGTTTTTGCCTCATTCCGCTGTGGTGGGGGAGGGGCGGCGGTTGGGGGTCGAGAGAATTCTTAAGGGGAACAATGGGGTTAAGGATGGGTGGTCTTCACAGACCGGTTCAAGAGCCCCAACAGCTACTTGGGCAAGGTGTTCTTCTGCGTTTGGCTTTCTCTCCTTGATGTTATTGAAAGCTCAACAAGATTGGGTGGAGATGTGGGGGCAGCGAACTCTCGGATCTCGCACAGCCCGGAAGACTTTGGCGAGCCTCATTCTGAGAGAGCCTTCTGGCTCTTCTGAACCTCGAGTGTGCAGCGGTTGGGAGGAAGGCAGAAGGACTCCAGCCTTCCTCCATCTCTTTCCGCCTTGTGTACACACTTTGCACAGTGATGTGGTATGTGAACAGTGCGGTCGCTGAGAGCCCGGAGCCGGCCGCGGGAGGAAGTGTCCGGGCCCAGTGCACACAAGAATCAGAAGAGTCTTGAGTCCTCAGCGCTCGTTTCTTTAAACTTTGTTTCGCACTGGATTCGCTTCATATTGTTTTCTTTTCTTAGTATCTCTGAAAATTGAGTTTTTCATGAATGTTTCTTTTAGCCTCTCTCAGTAAACTAAATATATTTGGTTTACTGTCATTGCTTTTCAAATTTTTTATCGGTAACTTTATTAGCCGAACTGGCTAATGAAAAAAGCTTTTAGAAAGTAAAAATTTTTAAGCTGGTAACAAATTTTTAAGTAACAACATCATGAGGCTTAATTTTAGGGTAGTCTTAATAATGCACAGGTGTTTTTTTTTTTATTCTTTGTGAAAATAGGCTTTTTAAAAACTGCTTTTCGGGGTCATTTTTCGCTCAGGTGAGGGAGAAGGGGCTTGTGACTTGGGTGATGTAAGCAAACCCCCCCCCCCCACCGTGGTACTGTGAGTGGCCTTTGCATCACAGTTAAGCTCCATGGGTACAAGTAATGTTAAAAAGTGGCCCTGTGACTCTAAAATTGAAACTTGCTGGTCATTGTCTTGTTTTGTAGAGAGTGGAAAAAGTAAAGGTTTTATTTTCGAGTGCTACCATTGAAAGTTTTCCTAAACAAGGTTCAGTAATATTTCAAAGTGTATTAAGGGTAAACACGTTTGATTCTTTTGTCTTTTTTAAATTTTCCTGTTAAGATCCTAACTTCTCAATTCATGGAACAATTGTTAATGAAATATTAAGATTAAGGGTAAATACATTTGGTTATTTTTTTTATTTTATTTTCCTGTTAAGGTTCTGATTCACAATTCATGGAAAAATTGTTAATGAAATATTCACAAAAGTAAATCAAAATATTTTCTCTTTCAGAGAGTTTCTCAGATTTCATTTTTGACGATGAAGTTATTAGGACAGCCATATTATTTAGGCTGTAAAAGACGCTGAAAAATGGCAGTCTGAAAAAGGATCTGAAGTTAATGGGTGGAGTTTGGACTGCGATAAATGCATTTTCAGACTGTTCCTTTAAGAGATTAATTAGTATGTTCTTGTTTGTGTTCCTGGAAATGTAGTATGGATGGTCCTTTTACTGAAGATTATTAGAAATGAATTGCTGGTTTTCATTTCCTTAGTCTTTGTGATGGCTAAAAGTAAAGAGAGAAGAAAGGTAGAATTATGCAGTGAGCACTTTTCTGTTTAGGTGTATTAGGGGAGCATTTCTTCCTCTAATCCCCTAAAATGATGGAAAGAAAATGGAAGAAGAAAAGTACTTAACTTCGCATTTGTGCAGGGGATAGAAGTCATGGTCTGGAATTACTCATTTTATGTTAAATTTGTTGTTGTTGTTGTTGTTTCTAGATTTTATTTCTTTTTAGAGAGGGGAAAGGAAGGAAAGACGGAGAGAAACATCAATGTGTGATTGTCTCTTGTGGGACCCCTGCACTGGGGATGTGGCCCACAGCCCAGGCATGTGCCCTGACTGGGAATCCAACTGGTGACCCTTTGGTTCACAGGCTGACACTCAATTCACTGAGCCACACCAGCCAGGGTTGTTAAATGTTTTGTTACAAGAATAGGGTTTGGTATTCTTGTTTTGCATTATAATGTCAGGATAATCAGGTTTCCTTGATTATAAGCACTACAGTCACAAGGACGACTTTTGTGGTAATTCATGAAATGAAGTATAACCATATCATGGATAGAGAAAGAGGTGATTTGGAAGTTTTGATAATTCCTAGGAATTTTTATCCAGTTTTATGAGTGACATAAATAATAGACTCTCTTAAGATATCTGCCCCTATTGAAGTATTAGAATTAAAAAGATAGCTGTTAGCTACTGAGTCTGATTTGCCAAATGACTGTCAAGAAGTTTTAAGTTTTATTCCTACACTTGCTTTCAAAAGTTCAAGTAATTTTAAAAGGTGTTTGAAGTTATAGCTTGTAATCAACTAATTAAAAACAGCATCGGATTTAAAGTCATTTAAACTATGTATTGCCAGAAATCTGTCAATGGTAGTGTTTTCTCACCAAGGAGAAATTACTCCTGTGACTAATACTGAGTTTAAATTCAAAGTTTTCAACTTACATCTCTCATGTAGCCCAGCATTATCCTATTTTATGTATGATCTGGTAAGATGTAATTTTGGTAAATGACTCCCCACATTTTGTTTCTATCTGAAAACCACTAAGGTTTTCTGTAGAGGAATTACTAATTCTATTCTCTGAACTTGCAAGTTTCTGACTGGTGAAAATGTAGCTTTCTAAAACATTGCTAATACAAGTAAAGTTCTTCCTTGACCTTATATGTGACCATTTGGTGGCAGGGGGCGGAGAAGATCCTCTGATGGTTAGACCTCTGAGTAATTAGATAGAATATTAAGATAGAGTGTGCCCATCAGAAAAACCTGAAGGCAGGATGGCAGTGTATAAATATTTGAGAGCTCTAGCATCAGACTAGGATTTGTTTTGTTTTTAATTAAAAAAATTGAGCTATAATTTACATAACATGAAATTCATCCCTTTAAAGTATACAGTTCAGTGGTTATTAGTATAGTCACAAGGTTTTGTAACCATCACCAGTATCTTAATTCTATTTCCATCAGCCCAGAAAGAAACCGCATACCCATAAACTGTCATGTTTCTATGGGTTTGTCTATTTAGAATATTTCATATAATGGAGTTGCATAATATGTGACCTTTAGTGTCTAGTTTTTCACTTAGAATCATGTTTTCAGGGTTTATTGATATTATATTATGTATCGGTACTTCATTTTTTTTTTTAAGCTAACCAGTTTTGGGGGTTGTGTGTGTGTGTGTGTGTGTGTGTGTGTGTGTGTGTGTGTGTACACATACGCCGCCACATTTTGTTTATTCATTAGTCGATAGAACTGTTTCCACTTTTTTGGCTAATATGAATAATACTACTATGAACATTTGTTAGTTTTTGTGTGGGTATATGTTTTTAATTTTCTTGGGTAAATAAATACCCAGGAGTGGGATTGTTGGTTAACATTTTGAGGAACTGACAAACTGTTTTCCAAAGCAGCTACACCATTTTATATTTTTACCAATATGAGGGATTTAATTTCTATGCAAAACCTAGGGTTTGAATATCTGTTCCCTATTATTCTTGTGATTCTGAGGATATTTCTGAACCTCAAATGCTACATCTGAAAAATGGAGGGTTATTGTGGAGAATAAATTGTAAAAAAGTATGGAATCAGCTAGTGATATGGTTGGATCATAGTAAACACTCAATTTTAAATTACCATGAAGTTGTATTCCAAGCTTCCTGGTAGAAAATTTGAAAGATAAAGGAAAAAGTGAAGGAAAATATTAGCTGAAATCTTATGCACCTGAAAATATACTTTTATTCTCTCCATTTTTTTCCTTTCTGCATTTTTTTCCTCTGAGGTAACACAATTGGAATTTAGCTTAAGTAATCTATAAGTATTTCTTACACTTATATTTTATATATAAGAAATACTTATGATATGTAAGAAATACTTATGTTTTAAGTATAAAATATACTTGGATTTTAAGTATAAGTATGCCATAGTTTGGTAGGCCTACTTTCTAATGATTGGTAAAGATTTGGTGGGGGGAGTTCTGTGTTTTAACACTTTGGTCAAAGTGTGTAGGTTTAGTTAAGGAGAACCAAGTAATTTCAGTGTATCTTTCAATACAGTAAGTTGTTTATTGGGGTGGTAGGGCGGGAGGGTATAACTGGACTGTACAGATTAGAGTTTTATCTTGACTGGTTGAGAATTGGTTATAGTTTTCATTTTGTGAAGAAGTCTCATTGCCAGATATTGCAACATTAAGGAAATACAAACTTAAGAAATTACTAAAATAGCACAAAATTGTTCTACCAACATGTTTTTGAGTAAAGAAAGACTTATATAAGGAGTTTTAAGTGGTGGTATACATTAACGTTTGCATCTTTCAATAGAAAATTACTTTTTAAAAACTTCCGGTTTTCACATATATAGCACTATAATTTGGGGTGCGAGCCAAAAGATATCTTTGTGATTTTAAAATCTTCTATGTGGCTACAAGTCATTTAAATGTTCTATTACAATTTCTTACTTGAAAAATACTTATGGATGCTTTAAAAACTTCATGGTTGCATTATTTTGTATTTGCCTTTTTAAAAATATAAATGTAATATATTTAAGGTTCTTAAGCAGTCATCTTTCTGACAGGTGCATCAGGAACCTAACCAGTTAAACATTTTAATAAAGGAAATCTGCTTGAGAAATTTTTCTTTTTTAATGAAAATAACATACAGTTTATTGTGTTACAAAAGATCTAAATATGGAAGTAGAATATTATTAATTATGCATACAACAGGTATAAAACTTTTATTAAAAGGAAAATTAGATTACAATAACTTAAAATAGTTATATAATCATCTTTTTTTCCTGGTTTTCTTCCATTTCTTGTCAATATTTTTGGTTATACATTGTTTTTTTGTTTGTTTTGTTTGTTGTTTTTTTTAAATCAATGTATGGTTGCTTCTGGTGCATCCCCTGCTGGGAACTGGCCCCTGCTGGGAACTGACCTGCAACCCAGGTATGTGCCCTGACGGGGAATCCAACCACAATCTTTTAGTTCACAGGCCTGTGCTCAATCCACTGAGCTACACCAGCCAGGGTGATATACATTATTTTTAAATAGTGGTGTGACGTCCATTTGGACCCCAGTGAGGACTGGCATGTGCCATAGTTCTCAAACTCATAACTCAAATGTTTTTTAAAGTTGACATCTCAATTTCAATTCTTTTTTATTTTTATTTTATCGATTATGCCATTACAGTTGTTCTATTCCCCCCCTTCATTCCCCTCCACCTCCCCACCCCCACCATTCCCCCCCTTTAGTTTATGACCATGTGTCTCAACTTCTTTGGATTCTATATTTCCCATACTATTTTTGTCCTCTCCCTATCTATTTTCTACCTACCATCTATTCTACTTACTTTCTGTACCTTCTCTCCCCCTTTTCCTCCTCCCACTCCCCTGTTGCTAACTCTCCATGTGATCTTCATTTCTATGTTTCCACTCCTGATCTAGCTGTCCTTTTAGTTTGCTTTCGTTTTAGGTGTGGTTGTTAATAACTGTGAGTTTGCTCTCCTTTCACTGTTAAATTTTTTATCTTCTTTTTCTTAGGTAAGTCCCTTTAACATTTCATATAATAAGGGCTTGGTGATGATGAACCCCTTTAACTTGACCTTATCTGGGAAGCACCTTATCTGTCCTTCTGTTCTAAATGAAAGTTTTGCTGGATAGAGCAATCTTGGTTGTAGGTCTTTGGATTTCATGACTTGGAATACCTCTTTCCAGCCCCTTCTTGCCTGTAAGGTCTCTATTGAGAAATAAGCTAACAGTCTGAGGGGAACTCCTTTGTAGGTGACTGTCCCCTTAGCTCTTGCTGCTTCTAGGATTCTCTGCTTCATTTTAATCTTGGCTAATGTAATGATGATGTTCCTTGGTGTGTTCCTTCTTGGGTCTAACTTCTTTGGTACTCTCTAAGCTTCCTGGATTTCCTGGAAGTCTATTTCCTTTGCCAGATTGGGGAAATTCTCCTTTATTATTTGTTCAAAGTTTTCCACTGGTGGCTGTTTCTTTCCCCCTTCTGGTACACCTATAATTCGGATGTTGGAGCATCTAAAGATGTCCTGGAGGTTCCTAAGTCTCTTCTCATTTTTTTGAATTCTTGTTTCTTCATATTTTCCTGCTTGGTCATTTTTTTCTTACTTCTTGTTCACTCCCTTGATTTGAGTCCCAGTTTCCTTTTCATCACTATTGGTTTCCTGTGCAGTTCCATTCGTTTCAATTAGTTTAGCCTTCATTTGTTCCTCTAATTTGTGACTAAAATCAACCAGTTCTGTGAGCATCCTGATCACCAGTGTTTTGAACTGTGCTTCTGAAAGTTTTGCTATTACTTCGTCACTTAGAGTTATGGGCTCTGGGGCTTTGAAATATTCTTGAGCCATTTTTGGTCTGTTCATGCCAGTTAAGTATGAGGAGCGGAGCCTTAGGGGCAGGGCGGGGCTACCAGGTCAGGGTCCCTGGGTTGTGATGCTATATGTGGGGGCGGGGTCAGAGCGGGGAAATGGCGTCCCCCTCTCCTGCTTCCCGCCATTGGGTGAGGAGCAGAGCCTTAGATGTTCACCAGGATAGGGTCACTCAGGTTGCTGAGTTGAGATGCTATATGTGGGGGTGGGGTCAGAGCCGGGAAATGGCAGCCCCCCCCCTCTGCTGCCTCCTGCCCGTGGGGCCTGCTGGGTCCTGTCTCACTGCCCACTCCCTCGCTGGTCTATTTGTGCAGGAATGCGCCACCACAGTCAACCCGCTGCTTTGCGCCCTCGCTGGGTCTGCCAGTGGCTGGCTGGGTTGCTCACTGGGTCGGCCCTTTGCAACCCCACGCCTGGAATTCGTGCCGCCTGAGTCCATCTGACCAAGTTTTCCTGTGCAACCCTGCTCCACCAGCTGCTGGTTTCGCCCCTCTTACCAGTCAGGCTGAAGAATTCATTGTTACCAGACTTCTGAAAAGTTCAATTTTCTGTGTTCTGACTGTGTTTTCTGTTGCTAATATTTAGTTGTCTCTAAACTTGGTTGTGTGAGAAAGCACGGCGTCTCCACTTATGCTCCATCTTGGCGGAAGTCTCAGTTTCAATTCTTCTGACTTGGGCTTAATTGTATTTGGACTTAGTTAAAGGGGAATTTTGCTTTATTTTAAAATTTGATCAAAATCATCTGGGAAGGATTTATAGTCTGAAGAGACAGTTTTTTTGAACAATGAAAAGATTATATGTTACTCCATTTTTTTCTAGTTTTACTGAAGATGCCAAACTTTAGGGTAGCTACTTTTATTTCTTTGTGTATTTTTTATAATTATGTTTTCTGATCTTTTCATCAATGTCCCATTTTCAAATAAAACACTTCCTGCTAACAGTTGGATTTTCTTATGTCCATGAATAAGGTCTGAGAGTGGGCTGCCCACTGTCTAGTATTATGTAATAGTATTTTGGAAAGAATAAACCGGAATCCTATTAAGAAGTGGGGACAAAGTTTGATTCGAGGACAACGGAATAAGAAGGTATAAGATTCCCAAGTTTACAAGAGGTCTTTTATAGGGAACAGAGAAGAAAGGGTTGTTATATATATGTAGAATGAATGAATTGTAGCCTTTAGTTCTGTTTTGAAGTAACTCATAAAAATTAAACTTGCACAGAAATGTAAAGTAAGTGAGGCGATTTCTTCTTTTCTTTGAAAACTTAATAGCATTGGTTTTATGCGCCAAGTCTTGCTTTGATTTCATTACCTAAAAAGCATCCTTGGTTAAATCAATACTCCATTGAATTCCAAAATCTGTGGTAGTGGAAATTCAGGTGGCCAGATGTGATGTCCTTACAACAATGGTATATTCAATGAGAATATTAGATAGGGACCTTCAATTTATGAAGGCTTCAGCAAACAATAGAGAGTAAGAAGATTTTGAGAGATTCATACTGAAAATAAGCATTTAATTTACTTTTCATTATCACTGTAATAAGTACTATACCCTCTTATTCTAGTGTCGATTTATTTTTTCCCAGAAATGAGTACATTCTTCCACACTTGTATAGTCTCAAAAGGAAGCATTTTTAGAATATAGACATATATTGGAGATGAATATGATGGATTTATTTTTGCAACCCAAATTAACTAGTCTTTCTTATTTTTGCACGTTTAATGTTGAACTTTAAGTAGCAGTAAAATCAGCCTCATTTTCCTTTATCATGTATGGAGACTAAAGCATAGTATTGAGTTTACTAATCTTAAAGTTAACTCTTTATTTACTTGTTCTTATGTGTTCTTTGATTCACTTTAAGTTTTTGGGGTTTTTTGTTTGTTTGTTTTTTACTGTTAGTAGATCATAGAATTAATACATACTTGACTTGGAAGAGATCATAGGTTATCCGATCCAGTCCCCTTACTTTATAACTAATTCCTCTGGTCTTGGTTTCCTAAAGTGACTTGTTTAAAGACACTTGACTAGTTTGTGGCAAAGCAAATCTAGAGATTAAAGCCTGAGTCAGATACTATTCACTACATGCTATCTCTTTAGGTCTAGAAAGTTAAATGACAAGGCAACACTTTCTACAGATTGCCTTTGGAAATCAGAAACGAGAATTTTATTTCTAACTCATTTATGCCTTGACCAGTCAACTTCAGCTTTCAAACTATATAGTTGTTGTAAAAGTACATTTTAGTGTGTCCTTTTGATATAGACTTAAAATTTCTAATGTCTTTTTCTAGTTGGATTGGATGCTGCTGGCAAGACAACCATTCTATATAAACTGAAGTTAGGGGAGATAGTCACCACCATTCCTACCATCGGTAAGAAAGTTTACAGGTGATTATTATAAAGTGAAATAGAATAATGTTTAATTATGAAACTGCCTTGTTTTTTAAAGTCTTTATGTTTTTACAACAGTTTTAGGTTCACAGAAAAATTGGGATGTTTCCCAAATTATCCCATGCCCCGATACATCCATACCTTCTCCTATTGTCAACATCACTAACTAGAGTGGTACAGCTGTTAAAATTGATGAACCTCCATTTTTATATCATAATCACCAAAAGTGTATAGTTTGTTTATCTTAGGGTTCACTTTTGTTGTCATTCTATGGGTTTAGACAAATGTACGGTGACGTGTTCATCATTATAACTCCTAGGTTTTTAAGTTTGTTCATTATCTAGTGGGATTTTTAAGAAGCAATTCTAACATAATTCCACACTAAAGGGATTTATTTTCTTAATGACATCATGCAGAACAGTCTTTTGTGTTTTTCTTTGTAGGTTTTAATGTGGAAACAGTAGAATATAAGAACATTTGTTTCACAGTATGGGATGTTGGTGGTCAAGATAAAATAAGGCCTCTCTGGAGGCATTACTTCCAGAATACCCAGGTAAGGAATGATATACATTTTTAATAACTTTTCTTTATAGGTTTCATGCTCTGGAGTTTATGTTAATATCTAATGTTTAGCTGTTGGTGTTTACTATATGAGTTGGCATGCCTCTTATTACTACTTCACGTTCTTCAGCAGACTCTCACTCAAGCCTTTGAAGGTCAAATTACTCAGCAGACGAGTTACATAGCTATCATAGTAATGTTTTAAAGTGGACTGTTGTTCTCAGGATTGAATTAAATGTCTCATCAGCAGTTCTGTTGATTTTATAATTTGTTTAGAAAATATGGTCTGTTTAACTTTCTGTTACAGTTTTTAATGAATGTAAGACAGTCCTTTTTTGTCCCAGTTAATTGTTACTTTATTAAAATACATGAACAAAAATATATTAAGGTAGATCTGCTCAATTGATTTGTAAGATACTTTTGTATTACCATGTAGTATATATAATACTGACATGGAGGAGACATTAGAGCAGAAGTTCTCGAGTTGGCTGCACTTTAGAATCCCTTGGGCAGCTTTCACAGTCACAAAGTCCTAATCATAACCCCCAGATCACTTGAATCAGAATCTCTGGGAATATAAACTGGGCATTAGTACTTCTCAAAGTTTATCATGCCTATTAAGTACCTGCGTATTTGTTAAAATACAGATCAGTTCACTAGGGCCTGGATGAATAAGGCCTAAGATTTCTAGCAAGGTCTCAGGTAGTGATGCTGATACTGCTGGTTTGGGGACCTTACTTTGAAGGAGGAGCAAGTGCTAGTACAGAGATTTTTCAATAGCAGCACTATTGACATTTTGGACATTCCTGGCTTCTACCCACTAGGTAACAATAACAACACCCTCCTTCCCCCTAACCCATTTGCAACAACCCAGAATGTCTCCACATGCTGCAAAATATCCCCTGGGGACAAAATTGTTCTTTCTTGAGAACCCCCAGTCTAGTCTTAACTCTTACATATAAGGAAACAAAAGTTGGAATGACTTACCTAAGACCGGAAAGCCAGTTCTTGTTCTGCATTTCTGTTTAACCTGCTTCCTACTCCATTGTGTTTTCCAAAATAATATGATGTTAACAAGCACTTCATATGTTTAAGATTTGCAGATGCTCGTCATTCTTGGTTTTTAACACAGTGTTGTACACAAATGAGGTACCTTGTCAGCAGGTAGCAGTGAATACCCTAGATGACTGGCTGAAAACAACCAGGTTTAAGTAGTATGTCATGTTAAATAAGTGGCTTGGTTTTAGAATGCTTCTATTCATTAACATAGATGTGGTTAGAAAAGATATTTTGGTACGAATCACATGGCTTAAAAAACTGTTTTGGAAATATTCAGATAACCCAAAAGGAGAGAGAATAACATAATAAATTCCCACATATCTATTACTTAACTTCAATAATTAGGATATGGCCAGTATTGTTTATTCATACTCCTCTGTAATATACTTCAACTTTTGGATTTTTTTAAAATTTATTTATTTTTATTGATTATGCCATTACAGTTGTTCTATTCCCCCCCCTCTATTCCCCTCCACTCTACCCCCCCGTCCCCACCATTACTCCCCCTTTAGTTTATGACCATGTGTCTCAAGTTCTTTAGATTCTATATTTCCCGTACTATTTTTGCCCTCCCATCTATTTTCTATCTACTGTCTATGCTACTTATTTTCTGTACCTCTCCCCCCTTCTCCTCCTCCCACTCCCCTGTTGCTAACCCTCCTTGAGATTTTCATTTCTGTTTCCACTCCTGATCTAGCTGTCCTTTTAGTTTGCTTTTGTTTTAGGTGTGGTTGTTAATAACTGTGAGTTTGCTGTCCTTTCACTGTTCATGTTTTTTTAGCTTCTTTTTTTTTTTAGATAAGTCCCTTTAACATTTCATATAATAAGGGCTTGGTGATGATGAACTCCTTGAATTTGATCTTATCTGAGAAGCACTTTATCTGTCCTTCCATTCTAAATGAAAGTTTTGCTGGATAGAGCAATCTTGGTTGTAGGTCTTTGGATTTCATGACTTGGAATATTTCTTTCCAGCCCCTTCTTGCCTGTAAGGTCTCTTTTGAGAAATCCGCTGACAGTCTGATGGGAACTCCTTTGTAGGTGACTGTCCCCTTATCTCTTGCTGCTTCTGGAATTCTCTCCTTCATTTTAATCTTGGCTAATGTAATGATGATGTTCCTTGGTGTGTTCCTCCTTGGGTCCAAGTTCTTTGGGACTCTCTGAGCTTCCTGGATTTCCTGGAAGTCTATTTCCTTTGCCAGATTGGGGAAGTTCTCCTTTATTATTTGCTCAAATAAGTTTTCCACTTGTTGCTCTTCCTCTTTCCTTTCTGGTATACCTGTAATTTGGATGTTGGAGCATTTAAAGATGTCCTGGAGGTTCCTAAGCCTCTCCTCATTTGTTTGAATTCTTGTTTCTTCATTCTTTTCTCTTCGGTCTTTTCTTTTTTTCTTCCTTCTGGTCCACTCCATTGATTTGAGACCCAGTTTCCTTTCCATCACTATTGGTTTCCTATGCATTTCCCTTCATTTCACTTAGTTTAGTCTTCATTTGTTCTTCTAATTTGTGACTAAAATCAACCAGTTCTGTGAGCATCCTGATCACTGGTGTTTTGAAATGTGCATCTGATAGGATGGCTATCTCTTGGTTGCTTAGAAGTATTGGCTCTGGGGCTTTGAGCTGTTTTTCTGCTTGAGCCATAATATTTTGGTCTGTTTGCGCCTGTTATGTAGGAAAGGCAGAGCCTTAGGTGTTTACCAGGGCGGGGTGACCCAGGTCGTTGGGTTGTAATGCTGTATGTTGGGGCGGGGTCAGAGAGGGGCAATGGCGCTTGTTCTGCTCTCTCAGATTTCGGTTCCCCCTCCTGCTTCCTGCAAACAGATTGGGCCCTTCTGGTGGTGGTTCCCGGGTGTGTGGGCTTGTGCACCCTCCAGGACCCTGTGGGTTTCTCCAGTGAGCTCTCTGAGCTTGGGAGCTTCTCCCAGTTCCTTGATCCCCGAAAGTTTTTCCAATTGGTGCTTTTAGGCTTTAATTCCCGTCGCTGGGGCCATGGTTTGCGTGGTTTGTCTCACTGCTCACTCCTCTGCCTGGTTTATCTGCGCGTGAATGTGTGACCGTGGTTAGCCAGCTGCCTTGCACCCTCACTGGGTCCGCCCATTGCCACTCCACACCTGGGATCTGCCAACCACTGCCTGTGTGCCTGGGACAGTCCAGCAGCCACCGCTTCTTTCTGCCTTTTTCTGCCGGGACCCCTCTCTGCCAGCCACTCACTTCGCCCTTCTTACCAGTCTGGCTGAATGGTTCGTTGTTGTCAGACTTCTATACAGTTCAGTTTTCTGTGTTTTGGTTGTGTTTTTGTTACTAAAACTTTGTTGTCTTTAAACTTGGTTGTGCGAGGAGGCACAGTGTTTCCACGTAGGCCTCCATCTGGGCCAGAAGTCTCCTTTGAGATCTTAACTTGAGATTAGACCCATTCCTGGCCTCTTTGGGTTACCTTAAATCAAAAGTCCAAGTACTTCTTACTTGGGACTTCATGCCTGCTGGAGAAAGCTTTATGCCACCTGATGTAATCACAGTGGAGTTCTTAGTTATTTTTCCAGCATTCCTGACCAGTTCTTTTAACTATAAAATTTAGTAGAAACTAATCATGCCATGTAACCATGCTTCTAACTTGTGTTAAACTGGGACAATATTTATTATATTAAAGTTCTCTTTCCTCACTAGATAATTCCAATTATTTTGTTATAAATAATTAAGTAAATTTTTGGCCATTTATCTTTTCTCAGCATAACCATGCTTGTCTTTAGAATCCTAGCTTTTCTACACTTTGATTGTAGGCAGTCCAAGGAAGTGAGTAACTTAGAGGATTTATTGTTAAAATAATTCTCCCTCTCAATAACATTATTTCGGGACTGATAGTGTTACTTAAAAGAGAATAAAAATAGATTGTTAGAAAAAATGGATTGTTAATACAGAAAAAATTAGATCCCTTTTAGCGGCATTTACTTTTCTGAAGTGGTAGATTCTAAAATGGAATAGCTTTGGGAATAGGAACAAAGGAGGAGCCAGCATGTAAGTAAATGCCTATGATAAGCCAAGCATGATACTAGATATTATACTTTTATATTTTAATTTTTCAAAGGCCCATAAAGTTGGTGGTATTGTTTTATAGAAGAGGAAGCATGATTATGGATTAGGTAATTTATATAACTAATAAGTAGTACTGAGATTTAAATTTTGGTATCTTTTACTATGCCATACTGGTTCTCATAGTGCCAAAATTGTCTTCAGCTTAACAATAACCCACAACCTTCGGACCAACTTAAAAGTATCTTCAAAGATTGGGATGTTTGAAATGATAGTTTTCAGATACAGGAAATAGATTTGAAAGTTGCTATATCAAAATGACATTATGTTATTTAATGACTGTAGCCTTAAATAAGTATTAGGTACCCCAGCAAACTCAGTGTAATACTGAGAGGTAAATATAAAATGTAGCTCTTTGCCCTTGGTGGATTTCATCTGGTTACTTAAATAATAACACAAGACATTTTGTGATGAAAGCGACAAATGATCATAAATACTCTGGGGTAAGGATTGTAGGGAGAACAAAGTAATCACTACTATTAATAGGAATAGATTTTAATAAAGCCGTAAAATTAATCTGCCCTCTATCCAGTTGAAAAATTTTTGTACTTGGCCATTTTAACATTTTCAGGAAAGTCTATTCAACTAATTGCTCCCCAACTCCATTTCTTTTGTAGTATAGAATTCTAATAGTTGTGAATATCTTTAGGAATGATTAATACCTTTCTTTTTGCTAAGCATTTCTTGTTTGATAAAGTCAGCCATCAGTTTTTCTTGATATATTTTGCTTAAGACTTCCTTATGCTCATTGAGTTGGCAGGCAACATTCTGGAGCAAGGCTAACTTTTCCTGATGAAGCATATAAAAACTGCTGTAGTGTGCCCCCTCTTCTTTTTTTTTTTTTTTAACAGTTTGTGCCTTTAAATAAATTAGTAAATTAATGAATTTGGCCTATTATTTTCCTTTTGTCCCAATTTGTGGCTATTTTGTTACTTAAACTTACCTGCACTTAAACATGCAAGGGCATAGGGAAGGAGGGAAATGGGGTAAAATCTATTATTCTTAGTGCAGTTGAGAAAAGTGATCGATTGCTTAAAAGTAAGATTTCTTTGCTTTAAAATAACATTTCAAAAATAAGTAAATAAATAACATTTCAAATATTGCAATAAAAAACTGCTCAAATTGGTTTTCAGTATTTAGAGCCCAGTTCTTTTTCTATATTTTTTATATAATATGACATTTTCTTCCCAACAGTTACCTCTTGATAATGTTTTGCTGCCTATACTTGTGTTTCATATTTAGTGTGTCCTTTAAATTTAACTGTCATAATTTATTTAAACAATTTTTCCCCAGGGTCTTATTTTTGTGGTAGATAGCAATGATCGTGAAAGAATTCAGGAAGGAGCCGAAGAGCTGCAAAAAATGGTAAAAATATATAAAAATTTTTATTGTTTCCAGGATGCATTTTTCTGGGTGGCAGTGGTGGTGTTAGTGGTAACAGTGATTACATTACACAAATAAAACTTTTAAAAATATTTATCTGTAGAGGGGAAGGGACGGAGAGAAGGAGAGAAACATCAGTGTATGGTTGCCTCTCATGCATCCCCTGCTGGGAACTGGCCTGCAACCCAGGCATGTGCCCTGACTGGGAATCGAACCACGATCCTTTGGTTCACAGGCCCACGCTCAATCCATTGAGCTACACCAGCCAGGGCAAAAAACTTTTTAGAGCTAGACAAAGTTTCTAGAAATAGTTCCCTGAGGAACTATCATCACAGGTTCTTAAGAATAAGAACATAAATATTTTCTATAGAGCTTCTAAAGAAACACTCAGGAGAGTAGCTACTTCAGTAAGTTAGGAGGAATGCCCAGCTTGTTTTCAGAATGCTCCACGAGTGATTTTGATGCATATCACTGGTTGAGGCTTTGTCTACATTTGTCAAGTCTTTATAGATATAAAATCTGTAGTTTTGAAACTTAAGCGATGTACGGATCCTGATTCACATTCCTTGTTCCTAAGGTCAATTCTTTGTTCTCTATATTGTGCCTATAATGTATACTTTGAAATGTTTTGTAATAGTAACCATAATAAAGAATTCCACTGCAGTTTCAGTGCCAGTCTGCAAACCAAAGTGTCGCTGGTTTAATCCCCAGTTAGGGGCATGTGAGAAGCAACCACACGTTGATGTTTCTCTCTTTCTCTAGAGATAGATAGATGATAGATAGATAGATAGATAGATAGATAGATAGATAGATAGATAGATAGATGGATGGATGGATGATGGATGGATGGATGGATGGATGGATGGATGGATAGATGGATGGATAGATAGATAGATAATAGATAAAGAAAGAGAGAGATAGAGAAAGAAGGAAAGAAATAGGATTTTGGTTGATGTGGCATTTTGGCCTCACCATATATTGAAATGGTTTTGTTCACATTGCTAAAAAGCCTCATTGGGTAGTTGTTGAGGGAAACTTGTCATGGTTTCAAATTGTAACTATACAATTTTTACTCAAATGACATCTGGATTCTCATTCATTATTCCTAAGACTGGAGTTTAGTTGTAAAACTACTGTGTCAGTATGTATAACTAAATGACTGGTGGGGGGGGGGGTTTGTCTAATGAGATAAATATCACTTTTTGGGGGGGGTAAACAGCTTTCAGATAAAAGTCACATACCATAAACTTCACTCATTAAAATATAAAAGTTAGTGGATTTTTAGTTTATACAATGTTACAGCTATTACCACAGTCTAGTTTTAGAACATTTCATCAGCCCACAAAGAAATCAGAACTATTAGAATTTATTACCCATTCCTTTCCTTACTCCGCCCACATTCCCAGGCCTGACATCTACTAGTACTTTCTGTCTTTATATGTATACCTACTCTGGATGTTCATATACCTGGAATCATGCAATAATGTGGTTAAAGTTTTTGTTACTTTTCACTGAGCATAAATTTTTAAGGTCCATCCATATTGTATCATGTATCAGTGCCTCATTTCTGCTGGCTCTCTACTCTTTGAGTTTTGTGTTTTTTTATTTGTTTGTTTTGGGGAGTTTGCTTTAACATTTTTTAAAATCTTTATTATATGTTTTTTTCTATTATTATTTAGTCTCCTTATACTCCCCAGCCCCAGCAGTCACCACACTGTTGTCCATGTGGTACTTATTCTTGTATCTTGCATGATGTTGTTATTTCCCTAGTCATTACATTGTTGCCTCACTATTGTATAGTCCATCCAGCTGGCTGGAAAGGATAAAAGTCCAAAAAGAGTCATTATCTAAATACTGTGTTTTTACTAATAAGTACCGTAAGATCCTGTCATAAATATTTATTGGCATATGTGTTTCTTCTACTAGCCAGCCTTGACCTTCAATGGATGATCATGAAGAATAGGATGATTGGCTTGAAAATTTTTATTTACATGAAGGCATATAATTATTTGCTCAGGATTTAAAAACTGAAGGATAAGAAATTTAAGTTAATAGTATATGTAGGAAGACAGTGTTTTACCTAGTTTGTTACAGTAATTGTAGATCCCAGTTTTATAGTTGTTAATGTCTGAGCTTTTATTTTTAGCTTCAGGAAGATGAGTTACAAGATGCAGTGTTGCTGCTTTTCGCAAACAAACAGGATTTGCCAAATGCTATGGCCATCAGTGAAATGACAGATAAATTAGGTCTTCAGTCTCTTCGTAACAGAACGGTAAGTATTTGGTTTATATTAATCTCCTGACTCTTAGAATTACTAAGATAATTGTTTTATCTAGTATTTAAGTTTAAAAATTTATTAACTGTCCTCTTAAACAGATAGTGAGCATTATTTTATAATAGTAAACTCCTGTTTATACAAACATAAGCCCTTAATTTCATACCTTTATAAATGTGTTTAATTTTACTTGGAAGTATGCTAATATCTTTTTTTTTTTAGCTTTTAATATATATCTGTTAAGGATCCAAGGATTTAAATATCTTTATTTTATTTGATGTTTTGTTATTTTACCCTCAGAACGTTTAGTATTGATAAATATGTGGGAAACTGTACTATATGATAATCATAATATTTAAAGATTGTTGATATTTTTAATTTTATATGTTTTAAGTAGCTCTGCAGCAAATAATTTGTAATTTGGCTTTTAGCAGCCACATTTTAGATAATCCTGTTTTGCACTGTTTGCATGGTCAAAAGCTTGCAGGACCTATAATTATGATACTAAATAAGTTTTAAAATGTAAAATTACAAGAAGTATTTGCTCTCTAATAGCTTATTTTATATCAGTGATTTCAATATTGGCAAACACAATATATGTTCTTATGTGTAAAGTTAGTATGACAAACTGTTAGCATGCCTTGTGGTTTACAATAGTTTTTCATTAAGCTTGTCAGCAAGGCAAATACTGTGCTGTTGCAATAACTGTAAAGACTGTTTGAGATGTTCCAGGCTGATTTAAATAAAATAAACCGCAAATGATACCAGTTTTCCATGCTATGACAATATGAATTCATGTCTTTTCCCAGCCTTTTAGGGTGTTTGGTGTTCAAATAATCCTTGGGAGCATGATATACTTGCAGTGAACTTACAATATTAAACGAAGGTCTTTATTTAAGGCAAAATAAAACTGGTCAATAAAGAAATTAATAAAAATAAACTATCCATTATAGGTAATTAAATTGCTTTATATGTATTTTTAAATGGGAAACAAGAGAGTTATAAGTACCAGGTAGGTAGTTGTATTAGTTACTAATCTTCCCATGAACTTTTCAGATTAACTAGTGGACAATTGATTAAATTTAATGTATGGGTAAGAGTAGCTTTAAATATGAAAGTATTTTGAGAAGCAAGAGTTACAAGAAAACTCCCAACCTATATACAGTTACAGAGATCATTAAATTAAAAAATTAATCATTCGAGATATAGTACTTCAATGTATTTGTTCATTTATTTCTGTGGTTTTATATACTTTTTGTTTCTTTTTTTCCTGTACATTTATGGTAACTAATACTCCTGAGCAATTGAGAGGAAAATAATTACTTTTCTGATTAAGAAATTTTAAACACTGTGTTATATGTAATTTTATGTTAATCAAATGTCTCTTGTCCTTTCTTTATAGTGGTATGTTCAAGCCACTTGTGCTACACAAGGAACTGGTCTGTATGAGGGACTTGACTGGCTGTCAAATGAGCTTTCAAAACGTTAAATGAAACTGGATAGCTAACCAAGGACATGTTTGATAGAATTGGTCTAGGCTTGTTACAAAAAAATTAGTTTGCATCTTGGTTATTAAACAGTATCTGGGACTGGTTTGGGCAGAATATTACAGCATTTAAACTTATTTTGTTGCCAATTATTGTTTACCAAGTATAATGTTCCACTTCAGCAATATGCTTGGTTTTAAAGAAATTCTCCTTAACTTGGGGGAGGGGGGAGTGTCCTGTTAATTTTATTTCTTATATGCCTAAATGCCTGGACTTAGTTATTGTGACACCTTTAAATAAGTCTATTTTGAATGTTTTTGGAGCCCACAACAAATAATGTTTTAAAGTTATCCCCTTGCTACTTTACTGATAACCTTTATCATTCCTGGGACAGTCTGCTGATTTAAAAAAAAAAATAAAATGTAGCATTCCATTTGTATTTATTTTTCTCCCTTGCCAAAAAGATTTTCTAATACTACTTGTACCAGCCAGAGAAATGTTCCAAAACACTATTGAGATACCTTGCACTGAGAAACTTAATATTTTTTCCCCATTATTGCTCCTGGCTTCCATCAGCCAAGCTTATTACCTTGGTGTGGTTTGGATTTGATAGGTAATTAGTTCTGTGCTGGTAGCAAAGAGTTCATATTGAGATGATTTTTAATATCCAGCAGATTGTCTTTACATTGTATCTTTTTTATGTTGCATGTTGCTTTTGATATCAGCCTGACTCTTTGCCCAGTATATGATAGTTCTGCTGATGTTTTATTGTTTATTGGTGAACATATCTTCATCGAGAGTTTTTGGAAAACTCATCAAACTCAAATGAATATGTTTTCTTCATAGCCCATTTGGGATTATTCCTAATAAAATGATAAAATATGTAATTGTCTGCGTTCTTTTTGAGTCTTAAAGATGTTTGAAATGGATTTTCTTATTTAGCAAAGTTGATTTATATATTTTACATACTGTGAACAATTATACAGATCCCGGTGAATTTACTGTTTAAATTGGAAATAAAATATGGGTTGCTTTTGTGTGTATAACAGAGTGGGGAAGCAACTTAAAAAATTAGTTTTATTTGATAAAATACTATTTTGACACTGTACATTTCTAAACGCAAATCGAGTAAAAAGCTGTAATAAAATAAACTGCTCAAAAAAGCATGTATGCATGTGTTTGTTTCACAGTTTAGGTTAGTTAAAAACTCAAGTGCTGTTTCATGGCAGAATATATAGACTATTGGTGATGTTACTTTTCTACATACAAGAAGAAAGTTCACAAGCACTTTTTAGCTTCAGAAACTTCAGAACTGCAGAGAGCTGCATGTGACTACTGTATTTTGCCATATATAATGCACTCCTGTGTATAACGCACACCCACATTTTGGCCCCAAACTTTAAGGAAAAAAATCTTTTGTTTTAATTTTTTAATTCCACTTATTATTATTTTTAAATACTTTATCTATTTATTTTTCGAGAGAGGGGAAGGGAAGGAGAAAGAGTGGGAGAGAAACATCAATGTATGGTTGCCTCTCATGCATCCCCTTCTGGGAACTGGCCTGCAACCAAGGCATGTGCCCTGACTGGGAATTGAACCATGATCCTTTGGTTCACAGGCCCACGCTCAATCCATTGAGCTATACCAGCCAGGGCCCATTTTTTATTTATATCTAGAACACAACATTATCATAGTTCCAAGGTACTATTTTGCATATGGACATCTTTACTGCTTTCTAGGGTTATACTTTTAATGCATAAGCATAAATAAAAGAATTAAAAGCATTTATATAGATATGGAATTAGTACTACCCATGTATAATGAGCATCCTTATTTTCCCCTCAAGTTTGGGCAAAAAGTGTGCATTGTATGCAGCAAAATATTTTTTGTGTTAATGAGGCAGTGAAGGTATTAACTGCCTTCATTAACACATCTGTTATTAGAGATTTAACTTGGTAACCTTATAAGTAACAGTTTTTGTACGTAATGTTTTATGTATTTTAGAAACAGCTATTTAATGATTCATAATGGCTTGTATAATCCATATAAATTTGTGGATTGAAATTTTATTTTCAAAACAAAACATACGCTTATAAAATAATGTATAGTTTTGAATTGTAAAAAACAACCAAAAAATGGGATGAAGTGAAAGGAAATTGAAATTAAGTAGTTGGTGATTGTCAAACAGGTTATTTTCCTAGCTTACCAGATGAATTTTCTTATTTTCTCCAAATAAAAAGGTATCATTTCTTGTTGAGTAAAACTAAGATCTGATATAGTATGTGTAGCTTTATGGAGTGAGGTATTAAACTTCAAAGGTTCAGTGTGATGATCACAAAGTACCACCGTATTTTAAAAAGCCAAGTAAATCAGAGATGCTTTCACACTCAGGAAAGGAGGGAGAATTCATAGTCTTGGGATGTAAGGTAGGTTTCACTGTCATTGGTGGGAAAGACTGCATTAAGAAACTGAAATTTCCTAATTTTCACTCTGTGTTAAAGATTTGCAAGATTGCTCTGCCCCCAGCACCCTTTTTTTAAAAAAAATTTTTTATTGATTATGCTGTTACAGTTGTTCTATTCCCCCCCCTTCATTCCCCTCTACCCTACCCCCCGTCCCCTCCATTACCCCCCCTTTAGTTTATGACCATGTGTCTCAGGTCCTTTAGATTCTGTATTTCCCATGCTATTCTTGCCCCCCCCATCTATTTTCTATCTACTGTCTATGCTACTTACTTTCTGTACCTTCTCTCCCCCTTCTCCTCCTCCCACTCCCCTGTTGCTAACCCTCCTTGAGATTTTCATTTCTATGTTTCCACTCCTGATCTAGCTGTCCTTTTAGTTTGCTTTTGTTTTAGGTGTGGTTGTTAATAACTGTGAGTTTGTTGTCCTTTCACTGTTCATCTTTTTATCTTCTTTCTCTTAGATAAGTCCCTTCAACATTTCATATAATAAGGGCTTGGTGATGATGAACTCCTTGAATTTGATCTTATCTGAGAAGCACTTTATCCGTCCTTCCATTCTAAATGAAAGCTTTGCTGGATAGAGCAATCTTGGTTGTAGGTCTTTGGATTTCATGACTTAGAATACCTCTTTCCAGCCCCTTCTTGCCTGTGAGGTCTCTTGAGAAATCTGACAGTCTGATGGGGACTCCTTTGTAGGTGACTGTCCCCTTAACTCTTGCTGCTTCTAGGATTCTCTCCTTCATTTTAATTTTGGCTAGCACCCTTTTTAAAGAAAGCATTAACTTGGCAGGTTTTTTACCCAAAGACATTGCTTTTTCTTCAGGGTAGGTTTTTTGTTGTTTGAGAAATTCTAAAAATCCTCTGCTGGGACTTCTGGTCAAGATGGCAGCATAGGTAAATGGCTTGTCTCCTTGCACAACCATGTCAAAGTTACAACTAAAATAGAAAAACTGTCACTCAGAACTCAGAAATTGAGTGAAAGTCCTACTACTACAGAATTAAACCACATCCATCCACACTGGTAGGAGGGGCAGAGACATGGAAGGAGATGGTCCCACATCCACGTGTGGTGGATAAAAATTGGGAATGGGTATCTTGGGAGTGAGGAGTCCGAGCCCCAACCAGTCCCCCAAGCCCAGGGTTCCAGTGCCAGAAATACACATCCCTGTAATCTCTGGCTGCAAAAACCAGGAGATACTTAGTTGGAAAAACTGCTGGAGTCCCAAGCAGATCCTCTTAGATCCCACACACAGAATTACTCAGACTTACTCCTACTGAGAGCACCAGAATAACATTTTGAAATGTTATGTGTATACCAGTGGTATACAGGGAGAAACTAAAGTGTCTGGCATCAAGAGGAGAACTGGGGGTTAGCTTTCTCCCAGACAGGTGGGCAGGGAGCATTGCCCCCTTTTCTGAACCCTCCACCCACAAAGTTAGCAGCTGATTGCCATATCTGAGATTCCATCAACCTGATGAACATTCTTTGCCCTCCCCTGAAGATCCCCTGAGACTGTCCCACTCAACTTTTCAGGCTCATCCAAGCTGTCAGCAGTGACTTTCCCATATGAATGACTGGTCTTGGCTTGTGCTGCACAACTTCCTAAATCCTTTCAAGTAACAGCTGGCCTCAGTGGGCTCCCATCCCCTGTACCTCTTGCAAATTGGCCCCAGGCCTGGCACTAGCAGCAGCCAGCATACATTCATAGCTTGGCTTCGCCTGGGAACCACCAAGTCCACAAGTAGCAGCCTTTTCAGATTGCTTAATATTTCATGTAGGGTGTGAGGTAGAACACAAGTTGGGGGTGACTATGACCTGTATCACCTAGAAAACCCCAGAGCCTGCACACAGTGGGTATATACAGACCCTGCATGGCTGATCCTCCACAGAGAGTGAAGATTGGTGGACAATGACAACAGCCAGTCCTTGCAGTGGACTGGCCTGGATAAATCCCATTCATTGACCCACCAACAGCAATCAAGGCTAAACTACAAGAGGAGTGTGTACTCGGCCCACATGGAGGACACACTTCAAGTACCCAACTTGGGTGATAGGGGAGGCTGTGCCACTGGACCCTTAGGACACCTACTACATTAGGCCACACTACCAAGACTAGTCACAGCAGTGCTATTGAATACATAGAAATAAACACAGGAGCCTGCCAAAATGAGAAAAACTATAGCCCAAGTGAACAAGCTCAAACCTCCAGAGAAAGCTAAATGAAATGGAGATAAGGAATCAGATGCAGAGTTCAAAACACTGGTTATAAGGATGCTCACGGAACTTAGTGATGACCTCAACAGCATAAAAAGATCCAGTCAGAAATAAAGGACACACTAATTGAAATCAAGAACAATTTACAGAGAAACAATTATAGAGTAGAATCTAAGAATCAAATCAATGATTTGGAACATAAGCAAAAAAAAAAAAAATCAGAATAACAAAAAGAGAAAAGAACCCCCACCCCACACCCTCGCAAAAAACACAAAAAACAAAAATAGTATAGTAAGGAGCCTCTGGGACAACTTCAAGCTGTCCAACACTTGCATCATAGGAGTGCCAGATGAAGAAGAGAAGAGGCAACAAATTGGACATGTATTTGAAAAAATAATGAAGGGAAACTTCCCTAATTTGGTGAAGGAAATAGACATAAGTCCAGGAAGCACTGAGAGTCACAAGATGGATGCAAAGAGGCCCACTCTAAGACACATCATAATTAAAATGTCAAAGGTTGAAGATAGAGAATCATAAGAAGCAAGAGAATTTACCTACAGGGGACTTTCCGTAAGACCATCAGCTGATTTCTTGAAATCAGGTGAGAAGGGGTTGGCAAGACATATTCAGTAATGAAAAGCAGAGATCTACAGCCAACATTACTCTACCCAGCAAAGCTCTCATTTAGAATCAAAGGGCAGATAAAGTGCTTCCCGGACAAGAAAAACTAAAGGAGTTCATCATCACCAAATCATTATTATATGAAAGGTTAATGGGACTTTTTTAAGAAAAAGAAGATAAAAACTATGAACAATAAAATAACAAAAAATACACAATCAACAATTGAATCTTAAAAACAAACTAGACCTGGCTGGTGTGGCTCAGTGGATGAGTGCTAGCCTGCGAACTAAAGGGTTGCTGGTTCAATTCCCAGTCAGGGCACGTGCCTGGGTTGCAGGCCAGGTCTCCAGTAGAGGGCACATGAGTGGCAACCACACACTGATGTTTCTCTCCCTCCCTTTCCCTCTCTCTAAAAAAGATAAAATCTTAAAACAAAATTGAACTAAGCAAATGAGAACAGAGAAGCATGGATATGGAGAGGGTTTTGATGGTTGCCAGATGGGTGGGGGATGTGGGCAATGGGTGAAGAAGTGAGGGGATTAAGTACAAACAGGTAGTTACAGATAATGTACAATACAGTATAGGAAGTGGAGTAGCCAAAGAACCTATATGCATGATCCATAGACATGAACAATGGTGTGGGGATTGTCTGAGGGAGTGGGGGGTGCTGTGTGGAAGGGGGCAAAAGGGGAAAATTGGGACAACTGTAATAGCATAATGAATAAAATATAATTAAAAACAAGTTGAGAAGTTCTATTTTTTTCCAAATAGAAGTGAGTAAATTTGAGGAAAAGGAGAAATGAAGAGGTAACAACACCTATAATGCTTTTCAAACAATGCAAACATAAAATCACTATCAGTGTCCTAGTTTGTTGACATATGCAGTCCTTTTCATGAAATACATGACACTATCAAGATTCCATGCTTACTGTTCACATGAATGTTACACTTAGTGTTGATCAGTCAATAAGAGGTCTCTGTGACCTCCCCTATTATATAGAACAGTTGATTATATTCCTAGATGAAAAAGTGTTGTTAAATAATTATTAAGTATGTTAGTAGAGAAACTGAAGAGGAATTGTGGTTCCCTTAAAGGCTGACTAGCAGCATCACAGTTGAGGCTAGAACCATTATTTATTTTCTATCCCTTCGTCTTATAAGCTTTTTTAAAAAGTCCATTAACAATATTCCCCATTTTCTTGTCCCTAACTTCACTCAAGTTGCTTTTCTGTGATGCAGCATTTTGATATTTTGTTGCATATTTGTGTTTCCATGGATTCCCCACCCCCTGCCACTTTGCCGTACATATTCTTCATTGAAAAATAAAACAAGTGAAATATCTTAATTTTTCAGAGTATCAGTGTTTCACTCACAGAGACTTCCAGTTTAGCATATGTACAGAATCATCACATGTAGTAATAGTTTCAGATCATTTATTGGGATGAAACAAACATTTATTGGGATCAAACAACTCTTTGAAAGCCCATGGAATCTAGCGATGTCCCAGCTTTCACTTTGGATAGGTGTCCTCTTTCTTAGTCTGAAGGCTCATCAGTTTTACTTGTCTTAAAAAACAGTTTTTGATAGAGAAACAGCTTTTGATTTTTGTTAATTTTCTGTTTTTAATTTCATTGACTTCTGCTTTCAGTTTATTATTTTTCTCTGCTTATGTTGGATTTCATTTGCTCCTTATTTTCTAGTTTACTAGATGATTGGTTTTAGATTCTAATACAGGTATCAACTGCTTTCCAAAAGTTTGTGTTCTGCCACTTAGATGTTAAAGGAAGACCTACATTAGTACCTGTTTTCGTGAAGTGAAAGAAATCTGAAGAGTCTTTTCTTCTACAAGTAAAGCCATCATTACCTCCCTAATGTAATTCTTTTGTAAAAGCAAAGTGGCAGAATGTAGACTGGAATAAACTATTTATTTGATGTCATTTCAGTTGTGAAAGGTTTCATAGGAACACACTACTTGCAGACAGTGGTAGAAACCTGTATATAAATTCAATGCTTCCCTTCTTTCACTGCATTCCAGGAGATCTCCTGGATTTTTTTTTCTTCATTACAAAACATTTTAAAATTTCTCTAAGATTCTTCTTTGTATTTTATTTAGAATTGTGTTTAGTCTGTGTTTGGGGGATTTTCCAGCTTTCCATTTTTGATATATTTTGTGATTCCATTGTAGTCTGAGAGTAGACACTATGACTTCTTTTAAATTTGTGAAGGTATGTTTATGGTCCAGAATGTGGTCTGTCTTGGTGAATGTTCTACCTAAGCTTGAGAATGTATATTCAGTTGGATGAAGTAGTCTATGTCAGTTACATCCAGTTGAGTGTTGAGGGTGTTGATTTCAACTATGTATTGATTTCTGCATTCTTGATCAGTCCATTCTGATAAAGGGTGTTGAAGTGTCTATAGTGGGTTCATATACAGATGGGGCAAAATTAGGTTTACAGTTGTGAGTACACAAAATTCAAGAGTTTATTCTCATATTATTATTTGCCACACCTTATATTTCTCCTTGCCATATTTTGTTTGTTTTTGCCTCACCTCATGTAATCTGACATTCTGTTGTTAGGTGCATACACATTAAAAATTGTTAGGTCTTGGAGATCTGACCCCTTTATCCTGAAATGCCCCATCTTTACCCCTAACTTTCCTAGTTTTGAAGACTATCTGAAATTCAGTATATCTGCTACTACTTTCTTTTTATTAGTGTTAGCATGGTATATCTTTCTCCATCCATTTACTTTTTTAAAAGACCTTTTTTTAGAGTACTTTTGGGTTCACAAAAAAAAAAGTGAGGAAGGTACAGAGATTTCCCACATACCTCCCACACATGACCCACACATGCAGAGCATCTCCCATTATTCACATCTCTACCTGAATGGTGTATTGTTAAAACTGATGAACCTATATTGACCAATCATAATCACCTCAAATCCATAGTTCACATTAGGATTCACTTTTGGTGTTGTACATTCTATGGGGTTGGAAAAATGTGTAATACATATCCATTGTGATGGTATAGTTATTTCCACTGCTCTAAAACTCCTCTGGGCACCACATATTCGTTCCTCCCTCCTGGCAACCACTGATCTTTTCACTGCCTCCATGCTTTTGCCTTTTCCAGAATGTTACATAGTTGGAATCATATAAGATGTAGCCTTTTCACATTGGCTTCTTTCACTTAATAATAGGCATTTGAGCTTCCTTCATGTCTTTTCATGGCTTGATAGGTCATGTACCATTTTGTATCCATTTACCTACTGAGGGACATCTTGGTTGTTTCCAGGTTTTGGCAATTATGAATAAAGCTCCTATAAACATCCATGTGCAGGTTTTTGTGTGGACATAAATTTTCAACTCCTCTGGGTACCAAGGAGCATAACTGCTGTATAGTAATGGCAAAAGTGTTTAGTAAGTAATGGCAAAAGTGTTTAGTTTGGGAAGAAACCATCAGACTCTCCAAAGTGGCCATACCATTTTTGCATTACCACCAGCCGTGTATGAGAGTTACTGTTGCTCCACATCCTGACCAGCATTTGGTTCTGAGTGTTCTAGATTTGGGACATCCTACTAGGTGTGTAGTGCTATCTCATTTTAATTTGCGTTTTTCTGATGACATATGGTGTTCAGCATCTTTTCATATGCTTATTTGCCATCTGTATATCTTTGGTAGGGCTTAGGTGTTTGCTACATATTTTAATTGCATTTTCTTGTTGAGTTTTGGGAGTTTTTGTATATTTGGATAATAGTCTTTTGTCAGATGTGTGTATTTTGCAAATATTTTTTCCAGTCTATGTCTTGTCTTCGCATTCTCTTGATAATCTATTTACTTTTAATCTATATTTGTCTTTACATTTACATTTAAAATGGGCCTCATATAGACAATATGTAACTGGGTCTTGTTTGTGATCCACCTGACAACCTGACTTATATTTGGTGCATTTAGACCATTGATGTTTAAAGTGATTATTGACATAGTGGGATTAATATCTACCATACTTGTAAGTTTTCTAATTGCTGCACTGTTCTGTTTCTATTTTAGCTTTCTATGTTTTTCTGTTCTTTGTGGGTTTAATTGAGCACTGTATATGATTTTCTTTTCTCTCCTTCATTGATATATCAGTTACACTTTTAAAAACTTTTCTAGTGGTTGTTCTAGACCTTGAAGTTGTTTACAACTAATCCAAGTCCACTTAAAATAACACTGAACCCTTCATGGGTAGTGGTAGTACAGGCACACCTTGTTTTATTGTGCTTCACAGATGTGTTTTTTACAAATTAAAGGAAGACACTACACCAGTTTAAAAACTACAGCTTGATTTATTGAAATACTTACTTATTGTAGTGGTTTGGAACCAAACCTACAATATCTTTGAGGTACCTGTGCTTTAATAATAATAAAACAATCCTAATTCTTCCAGTTCCTCATATCACTGTCATTCACTTCACATATATATATAAGCATACAAAGTTAAATACAGTATTGCTGTTATTCTTTTGAACAAATTTATGTGTTAGAACATTTAGGAATAAGAAAAAGTAGATCCAAGGTGCTGATGTGTCATTTTCCTTCTTTCTAAAGAATTTATTTTAACATTTTTTTGCAAGGACAGGTCTACCAGCAACAAATTTCCTCCGTTTTTGTTTGCGAGTCTTTATTTCGCCTTCATTATAAAAAATACTTTATTGTTGTTCAGTTACAGTTGTCTTCATTTTCTCCCCACCATCTCCTTCACTTTTGAAAGACACATTTTCAGATTACGGAATTGTAGGTTGGTGGAGGCCCGCTGACACACACAGCTTTAAAAAGGTTTCACTCCATCCCTCTCTATTGATGGTATGGTTTCTGAGAAGCCAGTTGTAATTCTTTGCTCTGTGGGTAAGGTGTTTTTTATTTCCTTCTGGTTTCTTTCAGGATTTTTTTCCCTTTGATTTTCTGTAGTTTGAAAATGATAATGTATAGGTGTAAGTTTTGGGGCATTTATCCTACTTGGTCTTATTTATTTTTTGATGTATAAGGTTTGGTGCCTGACATTTACTTGAAATTCTTGGTCATTACTGTTTCAAATATTCCATACATCTTCCCTTTAGGGTATTCTTATTACCTATGTTACACCCTTTGTAATTATCCCACAGTTCTTGGATAATTTGGTTGTGTTTGGCTTGGGGTTTTTAAATATTTTTGGCCTATTTTTCCTCTTAGCTTTTTGGTTTTGGAGGTTCTGTTGAGATATCCTCAATCTCAGAGATTTTTGCCCAATCTTTTAATAAGCCCACCAAAGGCATCTTCATTTGTAACAATGTTTATCTCTAGCATTTATTTTTTACTGTTTACAATTTCCATCTTTGCTAATATTGCTCATTTGCTCTTGTATACTGTTTATCCTTTAGAGCCCTCAACATCATTTTAATTGTTTTAAAACCCTGGTCTGGTAATTCTATTCTCCCTGCCATATCTGAGTCTGGTTCTGATGCTTGCTCTCATCCAAGTTTTTTGCCTTTTAGTAGTATTGTAATTTTTTGGTCACTGGACATGATGTACGATGGAGTAAAAAGAGCTGTAAATAGGGCTTTAGTAATGTCAGGGTAAGGTGTGGAGATAGAGGAAGGAAGCATTCTATAGTTCCATTAGGTCTTAGTCTCTGGACTGTGAATTTCACATGTGTTTTTCAATATTTTTTCTCTTCCTTAGGTGGGACAGGAGGGCTGGACTTCAGTATTTCCTTAGGCTCTGATAAACCCTCTGTAAATTAGGGCCTGGTTTGTTTCTCCTGAGGGCAGGACTTATTAAGAACAGGATGCTCTGGCATTTTTGAAAGTGGTTTCTTTCCCCAGCTCCTGCTGGAAGAATAAGGGGATTTTTCTCCAATATTCACTGTGACCAATCGGCTGGTAGAAATCCAGGAGGTAAAACTCACAGAAGTGGACCCCCTCCCAGCTATGACTGTGTTTCCCTGGAGTTTTTAACTTTCAGTTGTCCACACTGAGCCTCCAGCAATTCCTTAATTCCCGTTTGGGTTTCCCTACCTGGCACTGGTTCCTACAGAAGTTTCTGTTCCTTTAAATTGTCACTCTGTATTCACCTGTTGGTCTCCCCAATTTGAGGAGCCCTGGTTTGTTTTTCCTGTGACATTTCTCTTGGATCTAAGAATAGTTGTTGATTTTTTCAGTTTGTTGAGTTTTTTGCTTCTTGTTAGGGTAAAGTGGCTACTTCCAAGCTTCTTGCATGCGAGACCAGAAACCAAAAGTCCTGGATTAAACCTTAAATGTGGAATTTTTGGTTCTTGGTCACGGAGATGAAAGTGACTTCTGACTTGTCATTGGAAACAAGTGCTTATGCTTTCTGTTGTCATGGATCAAGATTTCTTTAATGTAAACATTAGTGACCAATAGGCAGAATTAATATGAAAACTTAGCTTGAGTAATAAAGAGCAAATGTTTGGTAAATCTGCAAGCACATTACCTGATCAGTTAGTTATAGCAGGGTTCCCCACCCGCAGAGCCCAGAACAGGTATGGGGAGGAGGGAGGCTGGCCTGAGCTCCCTCTCCTGAGCAAAGCTCACCTAAGCTCCACTTCCTCCATCCCCTTCCAGAAAACCGGGCCCTGGTGCCAAAAAGGTTGGGGACCTTTGGTTGAGTTACGGGGAAAAATTAACCAGTTCCAGAGTCTGAAGGTTGAATTATGAGGCAGTGATTAGAAATAATCTACTGCCAGGAGTTTACCTTTTTCAAGGATCAGCAGAGTAAGTGTTGGGATAATACTGGCATACCAAGAACTCTTCTCAAATGACCTTTGCTTACAATTAGGTTATTTTTAGGAAGATATTAGGAATGAAATACTAGCTTAATGTTTTTAATCTCATTAAGATCATCTAAATATTTTACAGGCTGTATTAATAGAAACATCAAACTGCTTTAGGACTTGGCTGTAAAGTTTACTCCTGAGTTATTTAAGCATGAATATATTCTTGATAATTTTTTTCTAGTTATTCAGCTGCCTAACTTAAAGGAAGTTACCACTACAGGAAGGTTACTTGGCTGTTTTTGTTTATTACTGTGTTACTGTTAGGCAAATATCCCTTTACCTTATTTTCACAAACCATATAAAATGCTTAAGTAGTTATATTCTAGTAACAAAAATTGTGACAAATCAATAATAAAACCAACAACCTGGACTCAGGTAAAGAATAATTAAGGTGGCTGTATTAATAAGTAGATACCTGCAAGCTCCTTTGTGTTTTAAAGGACAGTTGAGTCAGGTGCTTTCCTGAGCTTGCTAGGGATTTCTGCATTGTTCACATGATATGAAATTATATTGGGCATCTAAGTACTCAGTGGTCATGGAGCCTAGCACTGCCATCTGCAGGCAGGGAGCTAGATCTCAAGTATTTTGATCAGGATTTTTTTTTTTTTTTTTTTAAAGATGGGTTTAAAATGTTATTACAGACTGAACAAGCTTTGTCTCTTGGAGAGCCCTAAAGAGGTAAGGGATGATGATTTGAAAGGGGAGTGGGTTGCTAAACACTAAAAAGAGAACTCAATTTTTTAAAAGGGCTCTAAAGATACATAAATGGCCAATAGCACAAAAAAAGACACTGAATACCATTAGCCATCAGGGAAATGCAAATCAAAATCACAATGAAGTGCCACTTCACACTAGGATAGCTGTAATCAAAAGATAAGTGTTGGTGACACTGGAACCCTCATACACTACTGGTGGGAATGCAAAATGGTATAACTGCTTTGGATAATAACAGTGGCAGTTCCTCAAAAGGTTAAACATTTTCCATATGGTCCAGCAATTCTACTTTTAAATATATGTCAAAGAAAAATGAAGACATTTTTGGTTCTTTGGTTCCCTCAAAAACTTGTACACAAATGTACAAGATTGTTCACAGATGCCAAAAAGTGGACACAATACAAATATCCATAAACTGATAAGTGGATAAATAAAATGTGGTATGTCCATACAATGAAATATTATTCATTACGAAAAGGAACATGAAAAGGAACAAAGTACTGATACAAACCAAAGCATGGAATAAACTCAAAAACATAGTGAAAAGAAATAAAAGAAGCCAGTCACAAAGACTACATAATTGTGTGATTGCATTTATATGAAATGTGCAGAATGGACAAATGCATTGACAAAAAAGTAAGTGGTCCCCAGTAGTTGAGGGGAAGGGGATGTGGGGAGTAACTGCTAATGAGTATGGGGTTTCTTTTGGGGGTCAGTCCTTGTCAATTCAGTTGACACGCAGTGATAAAAAGCCCTTCAAGAGGAAAAAAAAGAACATCAATTTTGGATCAAAATACCGAAGTATCATGGGATTCACTTAGAAAACAACACAAACCAGGATGCAAAAAAGGTAGATTTCTTTAGGTATATTATTTTTTTTCATATTAGGCAAAGTAGGTTTTATTTCTTTCTTTTTATTTATTTATTTACTTAGTCTTTAGGTATATAATTTCTTAAAAAGTAATACAATTATATTATTTACAGTATTTAAAATTCTAGAGCTTCAGAAACATCTTTGGTTTGATACATAAACACTATATACTTCACTCAGTTTTTTTAAGGGCCAGCTTTGTTTCTAAATAATTGTATCTCTGGATACACCATTCTTTCAAACTATTGCACAGGGGAAATGAAGATTATATGCAATACTTTGAAAAGTATGTATATTGGTCATCCAGTGTAAAGCAACCAACTAAATAAATAAAGCCTTAAAACAATTCCCTACTGAACTGATTTCAATTATAGAACACAAATGGGAGATGAAGTCAGCAAAAATGCAAACTACAGATAATTCAACATGGTAAGGAGATATACTTCAGCAGCGCTTAAGATAACATCACTAAAGTGAGTTACTGGGCAAAATGGATTGCATTGTATAAACCCTTTGACATACAATCAACACAAAATGAACAGAAGATGGAGATGATTCAAATTGTCTGATGAAGTTTCTCAAGGAAATTGAAAATTGTGAGTAAAATAGTGACAATATGAACATGGATTTTGATGATGTCAGCAGAATGAACCCAGATATTATTTCTAGTTATATTGAGGGTGGCAGTCAACTGAGCTAAAAGATTTAGCATTTTTAAGGCCTACAATTTAAAGATTATTATACAGAATGCTAATTTTAGTACCTGGCTTTAATATGATTCAATATCCTGTGAAGATGGCCAACTTATAAAATTAAAGTTTATCTTGAATTTAGGGCTTCTTTTCAAAACCTATTTTATAATCAGAGTTTAGCCTTTTTATTTTATTTTTAAAGAGGGGAAGGGAGGGAGAAAGAGAGGGAGAAAAACATCAATGTATGGGTGCCTATCAAGCACCCACTACTGGGGACCTCACCAGCAACCCAGGCATGTGCCCTGACTGGGAATCAAACTAGCGACTGTTTAGTTCCCAGGCCAGCACTCAATCTACTGAGCCACACCAGCCAGGTCTTAGTGTTTTTTTTTTTTTAATGATTATAACTTGGTAAGGTAGAGTTAGCCACAGCCATCTGTTTTTCAGGAATTAGTATTTAAGCATTCTTGCCATCTGTCGCTACTCTGTATTTAAATTGGGATTTTCAAAGTGGTGGGTAATAGTGGAACAGGGCTAAAGTATTCAAAAGCCAAACTAGTAAGCAAATTCAAATTCATTCTCTGAAATCACTGAAGTAGAACCACGTTTTTAAAATTTCTTCCTTCCGTCTTTCTCTTAGTTTTCTATTCTTTCAAGTTCACTTACATTCCAGGGGTTTGGTTTTTTGTTTTTGTAACCTTGTTTCTTCCCAAATCTTTTCAAAAGAAGCAATGAGACTGACCTTTCTAACTTGACACAAGTTTGTAAAAATAAGTAGGAATTGCTGAAGATGAGCTCTCTAGAAAAAAAAAAGGTTGTATAATCCATTGTGAATAATCTAGTTCATCACTGCAACAATATGATTGGACTAAATTTTAAGATGCATTGGTAGAGAGCTATCACCCCACATCCACTTCAATAGCTAGAATTTAAAAAATGTACAATAAGTTGGTGAGGATATGGAGAAATTGAAACTCATACATTGCTGGTGGGAAATGTAAACTGGTGTGGCCACCCTGGAAAATATTTTGGAAGTTTCTCAAAAAGTTAATCACATTTACCATATGGCTCAGCAATCATTCTTAGGGATATGACTGAAAGAATTAAAAACACACCCAAGCAAAACTTGTACACAAATGTTCATAGCAACATTATTCACAAAAGCCAAAAGGTGGAAACAATCCAGATGTCCATTTGGATAAACAAAATATAGTATGACCATACAATGCAATACTATTCAGCCATACAAAGGAATGAAGTACTGATACAACATCAAGCCTTAAAAACATTGTGCTAAGTAAAAGGAGCCAGACACAAAAGGTCACATATTACATGATTCCATTTATATGAAATATCCAGAATAGGGAAATCCACTGAGGCAAAAAGGAGATTAGTAGTTGTCAAGGGCTGGATGGGAGGGAATGAGGGAGAGACTGCTTAATCCATAAGGGGTTTCCTTTGAGGTGATGAAAATGTTTTTGAACTAGAGATCATGGTTGCACACCATGAATGTACTAAATACAATGGAATCACACACTTTAAAATGGTTAGTTTTATGTGCATTTCACTTCAGTTTAAAAAATGCTTTGGTATTGTCATCTCAGAATGTAGAATTGGTATTCTAAAGTTAGTACTACAAAAATCACTCAAATTAATACAACTCCAATACTTTGTTAGTTAAAAGCATGGACTTTCTCATAAAGTGGACCACTTTATGAATTGCAGTATTAACCACAATAGTTTAACAAGCTCTTAAGAGTTGTTTCCTCTCCCAAAATGAAATCTAGATAGCATTTCCCCCTAGTACTATATTGAGCAAAATATTAAAAACTTCAAAACAAAATGTTTTTGAATTATGATAATCAGCATCAATATTTTTTAGAGGGGAGATTTTCGCTACTGAGTTGTCATGTGGGTTTTGTGATAAACTAGCAGTGCAAACTTTTACCCTACATTATATATATGGGTTTTTGTTTTTGTCTCAAAACTTTGCAGGGAACCTCTGCCTAAATTTCATAACTGGTGAAGATGAAATCTAAAGGTGTCAGTTCCGACCAGGAAGATCTTCCCACAGTAGTATTCTTTGGATCCTGACTTCCTTATATTATGTTCCTCAGAGATCTACCTCTAGAATGAAACCACCACATTCCGAGGATAAGGCCTTAATTCTCTCAGATGTCATTACCCAGTGAAATTCTTGGAAATTTGAAACAACTGATGTTAGTATTCAGAATTTTAAAGAACATTACATTATAGCCAGAAATGATGTGTTTGCTAATGAATTATGAACTACCAGTATATACGTCTAGTGGGCAAGTGTGCAAAAGTTCAATGAACAGGAAAATGTGTTCTATAAATTCTTAGTATTTATAATCATTATAAAATTTTAAAATGTTAATTCCTACAGCAAAGAACTAATGACATTTTAAAAAGTGGCTCACCATTGAGTTGACAGACTTTCCATATTTTATGAAAATTAAATGTACTAAAAATCCAAAAGTAATTTAAAAATTAATTATAAAGGTGGCTTAAACACAAATATTTCTGAACTATGCTTTATTCTGACTTGATCACAAGAAAACTTTGGTATGCCATTTATTCAGCTATCTAGTGTTCCTTGCTTTTCTACTCCAATCATACTGACATATCTGTTCATTGAAGATTTAACCAGAGTATGTGGCACTTCATAATCCTCAATATTCAAATACTTTGAAATGCTTGCAGACAATCTGATTACAGTTTAGTCAGAAAAAAAAAATTAAAGATTCTATACGTGGAATTTTTGATAAGTGCCTAGAGTTTTTCTGACCATAGTTCAATTTAGCTGGCTATGCTATTAACACAGAACCTGTATGTTTTCCTCATGGGCATGAGTATATGTCATGTTACAATTTGTTTTTCAAAGTGCTTAACTTTTTGCTTAGAAGCTTTTTGTTTTCTCTCAAGTTTTTGTAAGAGCCCTGTTAACATGTTTATTTGAAAGCAGACAAAAACAAAATTTTAAAAAGAAAAATATTTTTGCAAAAGAATCAAATTCTGGCTTTAATATTTACATATTTATAAACTGATGTTAAAATGCTCTAAAATGTTAGTTAGGAAAGCACAATTCAGTAACATCAATTTTTCATTTATAGCTTTTTCTAAAGATCCCAAGGAAATGCCACCTTAATTTTCCCCTCAAGGACATTTGAATACTTCAAGGTTCAATCTGAAGCACATGTAAAACCCTCTCGTTCTCAAACATAATAAACTAAGAGTTAACAATACACTGGATGGTGAGCAGAATATTAAAGTACAGGCTACTTTATCAAAAGAGTTAAGTTCTTATGGTGTTCGGTTTAGAGGTGAAAGAATGGAACAAAGGCTCTCACAACTGTGGAAAATCAGAGCTCTTCTTCAATTATATGGCCTTTTAATATCTAAGCTAAAAATTAAAAGCAGAAATGAGATAACATTACAGTTTTCCCGAACATTAAAAAAGCAATAGCTAAAGCATTATAAGTTAAATATGGTGATAAATGAGATAGAAAGCTTGGTTACCACTCTAGGTTAAACACTAAGCAGTAAAACTAATATCTAATTTTAAAATGATTGGCTTCATATTTAAAAAAACTTTTTCAGTATATAACTTATATATACAATGTTTCCTTGTAACTCAAACTATAATGCTGAAGCTTACAAAAGGAATAGTTTATTTCTGAGATGCTCAAAAGCCCCACGACTCCCCTTTCTATTTATAAACCAGCAATTTTAAAAGTACATCCAGCACAGAAAGCCTCAATAGTTCACTCAAAATTTAGAGCCCACATCAGTAGACAGTTTCTCATAAATCACATGGTCAAATTCCATGTTAATTTATGAACACTTTTCATGGGCAAGAGTAAAGATAAAGGGATCAAATTGACTTTGTTGTTTATTCACTCTGAATACTAAATTGTGCTTACATCCTAAAAGTTAAAATGAAGTAAGAAAGAGAATCTGAGTATGTTCATTTGTAACATACACTGACAACTAAAATCCTAAGAATAAAAATGTTCATTGAAAAATGGAAGATGAGAAGCAATAGCAATCAGTGATAGTGTATTTTAATCCTCTGTTAAAGCTCTAAACTGAGGTAGAGGTAAACACTAATGTTACTCCTTCCGTGTTTTGGAACTTAGGCCTCTCACCTGGACTTGTATACATTTTACCCCTAATTATACAAACATGATTCAATTCTAAATGTTATGATAGAAAAATTACAGCATCACTCAAATGGTTTTTTACAAAATTCTTAATTACTAGACTAAAAAAAAAAGTACTTATAAAATGTGCACAATAATTCAATGTTCCCTGCCAGTAGTAATTATATTTGTTTTTCTTCCAAGTGTAGGCAAAAAAGGGTACAGAAACCATATAATGCAAAGATTATGAATAGTCATGTAATGAAGAACATAACCAGAAGGGTAAGAACTAAGAAGTTAGTGTGTAATTTTCCTCTTTGAAGGTTATACACAAATTTTAATTTATATTTAATTTCCCTTACTAAAACAGACTTAAATTCCATTAAACACAAATCTACTTCCATTTTAAATCACATACAAGTGCTATGTGATCAGAGGGATGGGAAACACTAGGTAAGGCCTGGTGGGTGGTAACTTCTTCGTGACTAGGTAGTGGAATCACCTGTTCAACCTCTAAAGCATTTAAGTCAATGAAAATGTAATCCAGACATCCATGAAAGCCACCAACATAATTTGTGTAAGCAGGTTCACCGCAAGCACTTTTCAGTTTCAGAAAATGGGTAACAGACATGTTGCATCGTTCCTCTTCCCCATTGGAAGCCCAGTCTTCATGATCCTCTGGAATGGTGCCATTGATAACAAAATGATACATTCCTGTTGACGGGGTACTATTAAAGTCCCCACAAAATATAACTGGTATGCCAGGATACAGATCACATGAGACACGTCTAATGTGAGCCAAGGCCACTGCCATTTGAATGAGACGAATGTACCCACCTATGAATATAAAAAACACCAATATAAGTACTTTTTAAAGTTGCCTTTAAGTTAAAAAAGAAAGAAACTCACAAACCACAGCATCTGGGTGACACTGAAGATGTATATTTACGTGTGGGTGGGGGATTAGATGAAGGTGGTCAAAAGGTACAAACCTCCAGTTATAAGATAAATACAACATGAACACTATAGTTAACACTGATGTATGTATAGGATAGTTGGAAGGTGCTAAGAAAGCAAAACCTGAAAATTCTCATCACAAGAAAAAAAACACATTTTTTTTGTATCTAAGTTTGTTGTGGTAATCATTTTGCAACATATGTAAGTCATGCTGTGCACCTTAAACTTGTATAATGCTGTATGTCAATTATCGCAATAAAACGGAAAAAATATATATTCATGTAAAATAGCTTAATTGACTTTAAGTTACCATGTGTAAATTGCATGTGAAAACCAATAAAACCTACCTTTGGGATGCCAGTAGAGATGGGTATTTGCGACACATATCTTTTTAGAAGAGTCCTTTGTAGACTGAAGAACAGAAATCTAAAACACAGAAAGTGCCAAGACTTCAGTTGCTATCTCCCAATCTTCTGAATTTTTTTATCTAAGACTATATGAAGTAACATTTTACTGTATATCCTTCCCATACTGATGAACTATGATCATAATTATGAAGTTTAACTTTTGTTAAAAGTTTTTGAATACAGAAGTGCCCCCTTATCCAGGGGAGGATATGTTCTAAGATCCTCAGTGGATGCCTGAAACCTAACCCTATATATGAAGTCTGTCCAGAAGTCTAGCTATTGTTAATATACCAAGAATGGTTTGTGTAACATCAATGTAGACTAGCAGCCAAGGAGAGTGGACTGGAAAGCACATGTGTGAATAATGACTTCGCTGTACTAGACAGTGGGGGAGGTAGGTACCGTTGAGTGAGCTTGTGTACTGTGTGGCCATTGCATTCAAAATGACTGAGTAGAGCAACGAATCTGCAACAAATTTTGCATTAAGCTTGAACATTCTTCTACAGAAACTACTGGGATGATTCAGAAGGCTGCAGCTGTGGATAACTGGTGACTGGCAGCTTTATCACGACAATGTGCTCATTTATGTATTACAACTCATGCAGAGATTTTTGGTGAAACGTCAAATCACCCAGGTGGCCCAGCCTCCTCCAGCCCAGATTTGGCACACTCTGACTTCTAGCTTTTCCCAAAACTAAAATCACTTTTGAGAGGAAAGAGATTTCAGATTGTCCAGGAGATTCAGAAAAATACAACGGGGCACATGATGGCAACTGGGAGAACTGTGTGAGGTCCCCAGGTACCTACTCTGAAGGGGACTGAGATGTCATTGTCCTATGTACAATGTTTCTTGTATCTTAATAAATATCTCTACTTTTCACATTATATGTCTAAATACCTTCTGGACAGACCTTGTATACACTATGTTTTTTCCTATATGCATATACCTATGATAAAGTTTAAATTATAAATTAGGCAAGGTAAGACATTAATAAAACAAAACAATTATAACACTGCATATATTATAATAAAAGTAATGTGAATAATGGTATATCTCTCTCTCTCTCTCTCTCAAAATACTAGATTGTACTCACCCTACCTGAGGAAATGAAGTGAGGTGAAGATGAAGGCATTGTGACAGTGTTAGTCTACTATAAGGGTTACTTGAACACAAGCACTGACACCATGACAATTCATCTGACAATCCATCTGTCTTGGGCAAGACAGCTACCAAGTGACTAATGGATAGATGGCCTATACTGCATGGATATGCTGGGCAAAGGGATGATTCAAGTCCCAAGCTGGATAGTACAGGAAGGCATGAGATTCATCATACTATTTAGAGCAGCAGGCAATTTATTAATAATATGTATAAATTATTTCTGAAATTTTTCATGTTATATTTTCAGAGTGCAGGAAACTGAAACCATGGCTACAAGGGACTACTATATAATAGCACAAAGGGTAACATGCTTTAGTAACAACCCAGCATATACAGGTGGTATAGAAAGAATATACTTGGGATGACAATGCCAAGGTTGGAGATAGTGCAAGCTTTGGAGTGAGGGAGACCCAGGTCTGAATACCCACTCTACCATTTACAGAAATGTGATCTGGAAAGAGACACTTTTTTTCCTAAACCAGCTTTGTCATTGGTTTAGAGAAAAAAAGAGACCATTATTTCCCTTCAAGTGGGACCATAGTGTGGAGTCAATGAAATGAGCTTACATGGAAGTTCCTGAAACACAGTAGGTGCTGAAAAAAAAAAAAGTAGCTACTCATCTTAATTTGCGCAAAACGAATTACCTAAAAACTCTGCACAAACACAAAATAAACATGTTTTTAAGAAACTAAGTTAGCCTGCCCTGGCCAGGTAGCAAAGTTGGTTAGAGCACCATCCTGACTCACCCAGGTTGCCAATCCCTAGTCAGGGCACATACAACAACTAATGAATGCATAAACAAGTGGAACAATAAATGAATGTGTCTCTCTCTCTCTCTCTCTGCTCCCTCTTCCTATCTCTCTAAAAGTCAGTCAAAAAAATTAACATAGCTTAAGCCAAGCAGTAGTTAATACCCTACCCAGTGATAATGGAATATATAATTAACTATAAGAATCCTAGTTCCACACTTGTGTGAACTTGAGTATGTAAATTTGCCCACCTCCCCACTTATAAAATGGGAATAATAACAGTTCAGTAAGTATCTGGTAAACGAATGAAGGCTAACCTTTGAGTTGAAGATACAACAGCAAACACCTTTCAATAAAATCTCGATGGTTTCATCTCAATTATAAGCAGCCCCACACCCTATTCCCTTTCCAGGGCCCTAAAAATGGATGAGTATGTAAAGAGACTGATGAAGCTACTTTACCTGAAGGACAGAAGATCTCTGGAGCACCCTCTCCCGTGCCGATGGATACAAAACTAACTTCTCCAGCAGTTCTTTGTGAAGTGGGTCGGACTCCAGGGCTTCATGAAAAGAAATATCATGCTGGGTAAGGAGGCTGAACTTGGACTTTCGGTAGAAAGTAGCCAGGCCTTCCTGCTGCTTGATTCGAAATACGCCCTCCAGCCCAAAGGCCTCGAGAGCCGGGACCAAACTGTCTGTAAACACGCTGCGGTCAACCTCTTGCAAACAGATGAGATCGGCGTTGTACCCGGTGAGTTCTTTCTGGATAAGATTCTGGCGGTAGTCGAGCTCCAGGGCGTAGGGGGCACAGTATGGATAAAGGACGGTCCGCGAAAACTCAGTTTGGGCGTAAGTGTCAGCGAGGATGTTGTAGGAGACAGTGCGGATGAGAGCGTCGTCTGTCACCTTCTTAGTATAGAGATGTCGGTGATCAAAGGTGCAAGTGCCGGGCCCGGCCTCCACGGGACACACACTTTCCAACTCCCGGCTTGGCCCGAAGCGCTGCCCACTGCCTGGGGTGCAATGAAGCTTGAGCCGTAGCCCGATGTCTGCATTGGACGGGGTGTAGACGCGCTGGTCCACACCCGTTTCCGTCCAAATAGGAGAGGGCGAGGAGGGAGACAATGATGAGGGTCCCCCGTCTTCAGGCTCCGCTGACCCAGGTTTGGCTTCCCTGTACCAGCGGAAGAGGGAGCAGGCGGGATCCCCAAATTCAAGGCTGAGCTTGGGGCAAACCGGGAAGCCAGCCATGATATAGCGTGGCAACTGCAGCTCGGTGAAGGCGGGGGGGTTGCGCTCCACCTTGTACTTGACATCGCCGATCTGCAGCACAGCACCATCCTGCCAGGCGTCCACATTGAGCACGTCTTCAGCCACTGCCTCTTCCCGGTAATACAGCTTCACCACGGGCTCGCAGGCCGCAGCCGGCTCGGGTCCAGGCCCGGGACAGGCCACGCCGCTGCTAGCGTTTGGCCGGTTCTTCCTGCTCTTTTTGGCGGCAGCCGCTTTAGCGTGGCCTTTGAGGGCGTTGGTGGCAATCCGGCTGAGGGCTCGACCCAGCGGCTCACTTTGGTCGCGCTGCATGTTCTTGTGGCTGCCGTCGGCCAGGGCGAACGACAGGCTTAGTTTAGGCTCGGAGGGCACACAGCGCACTACAGCGCGCTCCATCTCGCCTGCAGCCGTCTCAGTTGCCGTCTCGGCCCGACAGTGCCGCTCCACGGCCGCGCGGACCCCACGAAGAGCGGCGCGGGCACCTGGGAGCCTCCACATGGACGTGGTGGCCCAGCGGCCAATGGGTTAGGCAGCTGCTAAGCTTCAGGTGGAAACTGAGTAGGTGCAGCTACCGGCTCTGGGACCCATTCAGTCCTGCAACTTCCGGCCGGCGAGGAAAGGGCTGAGATGCTTAAGTCAGGCACTTTCGCCAGGCCCGCTCACATGCTCTTTTTGTAGCCAGGTACGTCTAATAACTCCAAGATTAACTTTTATCTTCAACTTGAGTCATAATAAGGAGGAGATGGAAAAATATAGAGGTTCTAGAGTGAAATATTAAACTCCATGATTTTACCGAAAGTGCAGTTAGAGGATGAAAGGGAAGGTGCGCCAAACCGGAAGTGGCTGGGTGGTGTAACTGAGTCTGTTTCACTGAAGGAGGCGGTCCCTCGCTAGGACTGGAACCGCCTACCCGCTCTTCGCAAGGTACTGGGGCTGAACTGCGCGAGAGCGCCCAGCGCTGAGGACTCCACCCAGGTTGTCACCCCGGCTCTGGGCCTGAAAAGTGTTGCTCAATTACTCTGTACAGCGTTTCCCACGCTGCTCGCCCTCTTTCGGGGTGTGGCGGGTTTGCCTCAGGCCGAGCAAGCGCGGACACGCGGAGCTGAGCCTCTGTGGTAGTTAGTAACAAACGAACAATACACAGTAACTATTTAGTTAGCGACGACTATGCTAAAAATGTCTTTTACAGATGTGAGACCCAGAGAGGTTATTTTACTTGTTCAAGGTTACACAGACAATGCAGAGTGAATGACAGGAGATCGAGAATAGCCAATAAGAAGAAATAAGTGTAGGAAAGCCAAAGGAACAAAATATTTCAAGAACCAGTGATTTTGTGTTTAATATAATTAATATTCTGTGATTAATTAAAGGGGAAAAAAGCCCTTGGAGATTCAAAGAACAAATCGTGAAGTCGCTTCTCTGGTCAAATGATGTATTTGTATATACTACCTTTTTCTACAAGTAAAATGTTAATTGGGTATCTAATAATAAGCTATACCTTTCTCCCTGGTTTACCATGAGGAAAATAAGCCTTTTAAATTGTACTGTAAAAGAAGGATGAATTTTTCAGTCACTCGAAATTTCTATTCCTGTCCTCCCCTGCCCATACCCCCAAGCATTTAACAGGTGGTTGGACACTGATGATACATGTAGTCCAAGGTTACAATATAGGGATAAAAGCCAATATGTTACATCAACTGACTGGCCTAAGGAAGGAAGAAAGTAAGTTTTAGTACTCTAGTTTATAGTACCTACATGTAGCAATATAAATTTAAAAATGGCATTTTTCTTATCCTCATTATTTTTCTTTATGCAACTTTAAAGAACTCAATATTAAATTAACTTAAAGATAAAGCCCTATTAGAAAATGTGACTTTCCTCATATGTGATTTAACTTAACCCTATAGAAGAGTTGTAATCTTGGTTTTGAGACAGACACCTTGAAGCAACATACTTACTTCTTTCAGAGGTCTGTGGGGGGGGGTTGTATTTTTGAAAGATTAAAATATATCTATAGTGAAAAAAGTAATCCTTCTATGCCTGACTCGTATGCATATTCAATACAGGGTTTGGCACAAATAACGCCCCCCATTTTTATTACAAAATCATTTATTACAAAATCATATGCATTCTGTAACATAACAATAAAACATTCAAGCACACCATATGACATTTTAGGTGAAGTGTTCAAATTAAACCTATAAATTAATACACTCATATTATTACACTACCAACCATACTCAAGCAGGCCTTACTTCTGCTGGACACTGTATTTATGAGTATATACCCTTCCACTTTTTTACACAAATAACATTATAGCATACTTATGGTTCAGTACCTTTCCATTTTCATTATCTTTTGTCAGTTCTTTCAAGAGAAAATCTCTGAAATGTTCTGAAAGTGCCACAACTTCCCATAGAAAGATTAATTTAATTTGAACTCAACAGATGTGAAGATAATACACAATAAATGATATATTTGAAGCTATATATTCATGAGAAGTTATAGCATATTATATACGTAATATAAATTATATAATTAAAACTTGAGATTGAAAGGCCAAACCAATACTATGCTCTGATACCAAAAGGAGAAGGGGCTAATAGAAATCTGTTTATTCATGTATTCTCAATCCATATGAAGAAACACAAGCTAACTTTTTACTAAGCAAAAGTTAGGGTTGATGGAGTTATTCTTGTTACTTACACATTATTTGTAAAGATTAGTGTGTGAAGACTGGTTTCTTGTGATTACCTTCACTTTGGTTAATAACATCAGTTAACATCATAGGTCATTAATATACCTCTATCTCTTATGGTAGAAGAGATAGAGGTATCGCTTCTATTGGTAGAAGCCATGTAGCATCACTATTAGAGAAGACAACAGCTGGTAGAGGGGTTCAAAAATGCAGAGCAGTAAAACCTTTAATTTGGAGAAGCAAAACCATGTTCCAAGGAAGCATCACCAGCATCACCACTAGCAGCACGAACAGCACCAACAGCAGTTGCAGCAGATGCCCTGCCACCATCAACATCTGCAAATGGGCAACAAGCCAGCAGACAAAATGAAGGTTTGACTATTGACCAGAAGATTTTTAGGAAACCAGGAGAAAAGACCTTTACCCAATGTACCCAGGTCTTTGTGGGCAACCTTCCATCTGACATCACAAAGGAGGAAAAGAGTAAACTATTTGACAAATATGGGAAGGCAGATGAAGTCTTTATTCATAAGGATAAGAGCTTTGGCTTTATCCACTTGGAAACAAGAACTGTAGTGGAGATTGCCAAAGTGGAGCTGGACAACATGCCACTCCATGGAAAGCAGCTACGTGTGCACTTTGCCTGCCATAGTGCATCCCTTAGAGTTTGAAACCTTCAGTATGTGTCCAACAAACTTCTGGAAGAAGCCTTGTCTGTGTCCACCCAGGTGGAGAGGGATGTAGTCATTGTGGATGTTTGAGGAAGGCCCTCAGGAAAAGGCATTGTTGAATTCCCAGGGAAGCCAGCTGCTCGGAAAGCTCTGGGCGGATACAGTGAAGGCTCCTTCCTGCTAAGTACATTTCCTTGGCCTGTGACTGTGGAGCCCATGAATCAGTTAGATGATGAAGAGGAACTTCCAGAGAAGCTGGTTATAAAGCACTAGGAGTGGGAGCAGCCACCTAGATTTGCATAGCCTGGCTCCTTTGAGTATGAGTAAGCCAAGTGCTGGAAAGTACTAATGAGATGGATAAACAGCAGCAGAACCAAATGGACCACAACACCGAGGAAGCAGATAGAGATGGAGGCTGCTCACCATGAGCACCAGGTTGTGCTGATGAGGTGTGAGGAAGAACTTTGAAGGATGGAATTGCTACACAAGCAAGAAGTGCGAAAATCAAAGCAACTGGAGCTCAGGCAGGAGGAGGAGCGCCTGTGCTGTGAGGAGGAGATGCAGCAACAGCAGAAAGGGTTCAAGGAATCTTTCCTGATGCAAGACAGCAGGAGGTATGGATGGGCCAGGTGGCTACTATGAGAGGTGCTATGGTCTATACAACGGAGGTGCCATGACCCTTGCTTCTGTGCCTGTTGGTACCCTAGCTCTTCCAGGACCTGCCGCTATGATGCCAGACGGAACCTTGGTATTGACCCCACCAACTGCTAAACACTTTGGCCAAGCTGCTGCAATGGAAGGAATAGGGGGAATTGGTGGAACCCCTCCTGCATCTAACCATGCAGCTCCTGGAGCTGAATTTGCTCCAAACAGATGTTACTGATACTAATAAAATTGCATTGTCTAGTTTCCTAAAATCCTTAAGACAAAGACCCTTTTTGGACTAGCTAGAATTCTACCCTGGAAAGGTGTTAGGGGTTCCTACCAATAGTTAGGTCCTCCCTACCTGTACTACTTCTCTAGGGAGTATGCTGCAGGCAGAGGGCAAGGGAGGGGCAATATTTAACAAGTCAATTCTGTTGTATATCGTTTAATACATCTGTGTGGTGCATTCCTGAAGTCTTGGATTATTAAGGGCCTGGGAGGGAGGGAACAATGGCAAAGTGGATCCAGTTAGAGACCCCATTAATCTTGATCATTCCATTCTTTGTTTTATCCTGTTCTATTTGCTTTCTTATTCCCCAGAGACACTGCCACATATATCACAAAACCCACAAGCATCTCCCATTGAACTTACCCTCATCACTCCATCCATTCACACTCAGGTAGGATTTCAGGCAGTTGTCTGCAGAGGTCACAGATAACATACATATGGTTCTATTATATCCCATGTATTATCCCTTCATATCCTCATGAGACATTTTCTGTTAGAGATTGTGATTTTAGTATATCTAAAAAAACTTTTTTTATTAATTTCCCTCCATCTTCTTCTTGGAAAAGAACAACCAAAGAATGGCCCTTTTGTGTCTGATGTTGCTATTCAGTTTTTCTTTTTAAAAAAATATATTTTATTGATTATGCCATTACAGTTGTCCCATTCTCCCCCTTCATTCCCCTTCACCCTCCACACCCCCGTCCCCCACCATTCCCCCCTTTTAGTTTATGTCCATGTGTCACAAGTTCTTTAGATTCTGTATTTCCCATACTATTCTTGCCCTCCCCCTGTCTATTTTCTACCTTCCATCTATTCTACTTATTCTCTGTACCTTCTCCCCCCTTCTCCTTCTCCCACTGCCCTGTTGCTAACCCTCCATGTGATCTTCATTTCTATGGTTCCCCTCCTGATCTAGCTGTCCTCTTAGTTTGCTTTTGTTTTAGGTGTGGTTGTTAATAACTGTGAGTTTGCTGTCCTTTCACTGTTCACATTTTTTTATCTTCTTTTTCTTATTTTTTATCTTCTTTTTCTTAGATAAGTCCCTTTAACATTTCATATAATAAGGGCTTAGTGATGATGAATTCCTTCAATTTGACCTTATCTGAGAAGCATTTATCTGCCCTCCCATTCTAAATGAAAGCTTTGCTGGATAGTGCAATCTTGGATGTAGGTCTTTGGATTTCATGACTTGGAATACTTCTTTCCAGCCCCTTCTTGTCTGTAAGGTCTCTTGAGAAATCCACTGACAGTCTGATGGGCATTCCTTTGTAGGTGACTGTCCCCTTTTCTCTTGCTGCTTCTAGGATTCTCTCCTTCATTTTAATCTTGGCTCATGTAATTATGATGTGCCTTGATGTGTTCCATATTGGGTCCAAGTTCTTTGGGACTCTCTGAGCTTCCTGGATTTCCTGGAAGTCTATTTCCTTTGCCAGATTGGGGAAGTTCTCCTTTATTATTTGTTCAAATAAGGTTTCCACTTGTCACTCTTCCTGTTTCCCTTCTGGCACCCCTGTCATTCGGATGTTGGAGCATTTAAAGATGTCCTGGAGGTTCCTAAGCCTCTCCTCATTTTTTCGAATTCTTGTTTCTTCATTCTTTTCTGTTTGGTCATTTTTTTCTTCTTTCTGGTCCACTCCATTGATTTGAGTCCCAGTTTTCTTTCCATCACTACTGGTTTCCTGTGCATTTCCCTTTATTTCACTTAGTGTACCCTTCATTTCTTCCTCTAATTTGTGACTAAAATCAACCAGTTCTGTGAGCATCCTGATCACCAGTGTTTTGAACTGTGAATCTAATAGGTTGGCTATCTCTTGGTGGCTTAGAATTATTGGCTCTGGGGCTTTGAGTTGTTGTTCTGCTTGAGTCATAATGCTTCGGTCTGTTTGCGCCTGTTATGTACGAGGGGCGGAGCCTTAGATGTTCACCAGGGTGGGGCCACCCAGGTTGCTGGGTTGTGACGCTGTATGTGGAGGTGGGGTCAGAGAGGGGCAGTGGCGCTTGTTCTGCTCTCTCTTAGATTTCAGTCCCCTCTGCTGCTTCCCGTAAGCAAATTGGGCCATTTTGGTGCTGGTTCCCGGGTGTGCGGGCTTGTGTACCCTGCAGGACCTGGTAGGTCTCTCCAACGAACTCTCTGTGAGCCTGGTAGCCTCTCCTGGCACCTCAACCCGCAAAAGTTTTTCCAATTGGTGCTTTTAGGCTTTAATTCCCATCACTGGGGCCCTGGTTTGTGTGGTCTGTCTCACTGCTCTCTCCTTTGCCTGGTTTATCTGCAAAGGAGGCTTTATGTGAATGTGTGAGTGCGGTCAGCCAGCTGCCTTGGGCCCTCACTGGGTCTGCCCGTTGCCACCCCAGGCCTGGGATCTGCCAACTACTGCCTGTGCGCCTAGGTCGGTCCAGCAGCCACCTCTTTTTTCCTGCTGGGACCTCTCTCCGCCAGCCACTGGTGGAGACCCCTGTGCTGATTCCTCCCCTCTTTACCGTCTGGCTGAATGGTTCATTGTTGTCAGACTTTTGTACAGTTCAATTTTCTGTTTGTTTTGGTTGTGTTTTTGTTACTAAAACTTTGTTATCTTTAAACTTGGTTGTGTGAGGAGGCACAGTGTTTCCACCTATGCCTCCATCTTGGCTGGATGTCTCGCTATTCAGTTTTTCTTGATAGGCCTAGTACAACCTTAGGAATAGGGTTGTTGTATGTTGGATGTTGAACAGTAATTCTTAGACTTGCCTACCTTAGGTAGCTATGCTGTGCATTTTTTAAAATTGGTGTACCATGCTTGATTTTCCCTGACCTCTGGAGTTTTTCTGGAAAATGAAACAGTAATGCAGCATCAACTTATTAAAATACATTTAAGCCTTTAAAAAAATCCCCCTATCTTTTTTTAACTGAAGGTCAACATGATACTGAAGTATTTTTTTAAATTTAATTATTGTTCAAGTAAAGTTTGCTACTGAATTTTTGAGTGATAGCACTCAGAAATTTTGAGTGGTACCTGGTAATATGACTTCAGGGTTATCTAGTTCCTTATATATTTAAAGTTTAATAATGTTTTTTTGCTTAAGTGACCAATATCTTCTATTTATTTATTTACTAAAATTTTTTTAATTTATAATGTTTTTCAGTTTTATGGAGATACAATTGACATATGATATCGCATTAGTCAAAGGCATACAACATAATGATTGTTATATGTATACATTCCCAAATGATTACCACAATAAGTTTAGTGAATTTCATAGTTAACGTTTTTTTCCTTTTTCTTATGATGAGAACTCTTAGGATTTACTCTCTTAGCAACTTTTAAACATACAGTATAGTTGATTAACTATAGTCACCATGCTACACATTACATCCCAGAACTTGATTATCTTGTAACTGGAAGTACTTACTTTTGTTTTTTTTTAGGATGAATATCATAATAAGCCATTTTAATTTATATTTTGAGTTTGGTTAGATTACTGTGAAAAAAACTTAATTAGATACAAATAAGTCATTAAACTGGCATTGCTGAATGTGTTGGAAGTTCTTACTTTTTGTCTATCTTCAACCTTTTCTTGCACTCTCCTGCCCTGCCACTTTCCCCTTCCTCTGGAAACCACCAATGTGTTGTCTCTCTCTATGAATTTAGTTTTCTGTAGATTCCACATGTAAGTGAGATCATATAGTATTTGTCTTTGTTTGACTTATTTTACTTAGCATAATTTTTGTTTTATGACTGAATAGTATTCTATTATATTTATTTAACTGTATCTATACATTTAACATTGTCTTTATCCACTTATCCATTGATGAATACTTACAATTAGGTTGTTATTATGTCTTGGCTATAATATAATCCTGCAGTGAACATGGAGGTGCAGATCTTTTTTTGAGAGAGTAATTTCATTTTCTTTGGATTTCTTAGACTTTCTTGATCATTTGGTAGTTCTATTTTTATTTTTTAATATATTTTATTGATTATGCCATTACAGTTGTCCCATTCTCCCCCTTCATTCCCCTTCACCCTGCACACCCTCTCCCCCACCATTCCCCCCCTTTAGTTCATGTCCATGTGTCAAGTTCTTTAGCTTCTACATTTCCCACACTACTCTTGCCCTCCCCCTATTTTCTCCCCACTGTCTATGCTACTTATTCTCTGTACCTTCTCCCCCCTTTCCTCCTTCCACTCCCCTGTTGCTAACCTTCCATGTGATCTCCATATCTGTGGTTCTGTTTCTGTTCTACTTGTTTGCTTAGTTTCTTTTTGTTTTTGTTTTAGGTGTGGTTGTTAATAATTGTGAGTTTACTGTCATTTTACTGTACATGTTTTTGATCTTCTTTTTCTTAGATAAGTTTCTTTAACATTTCATATAATAAGGGTTTGGTGATGATGAACTCCTTGAACTTTACCTTATCTGAGAAGCACTTTATCTGCCCTTCCATTTTAAATAAAAGCTTTGCTTGATAGAGTAATCCTGGATGTAGATCCTTGCCTTTCACGACTTGGAATAGTTCTTTCCAGCCCCTTCTTGCCTGTAAGGTCTCTTTTGAGAAATCCACTGACAATCTGATGGGACCTCCTTTGTAGGTGACTGTCCCCTTTTCTCTTGCTGCTTCTAGGATTCTCTCTTTAATTTTAATCTTGGGTAATGTAATTATGATGTGCTTTGGTGTGTTCCTCCTTGGGTCCAACTTCTTTGGGACTCTCTGAGCTTCCTGGACTTCCTGGACTTCCTGGAAGTCTATTTCCTTTGCCAGATTGGGGAAATTCTCCTTTATTATTCGTTCAAATAAGTTTTCCACTTGTTGCTCTTCCTCTTCTCCTTCTGGTACCCCTATAATTAGGGTGTTGAAATATTTAGAAATGTCCTGGAGGTTCCTAAGCCTCTCCTCATTTTTTTTGAATTCTTGTTTCTTCCTTTTTTTCCATTTGGTAGTTTCTTTCTTCCTTCTGGTCCACTCCATTGATTTGAGTCCCAGTTTCCTTCCCATAGTTATTGGTTCCCTGTGCATTTTCCTTTATTTCACTTAGCATAGCCTTCATTTTTTCATCTAATTTGTGACCAAATTCAACCATTTTTGTGAGCATCCTGATCACCAGTGCTTTGAACTGTGCATCTGATAGGTTGGCTATCTCTTCATCACTTAGTTGTATTATTTCTGGAGCTTTGATCTGTTCTGTTGTTTCGGCCATTTTTTTTGTCTTGACATGCCTGTTACATATGAGAGGCAGAGCCTTAGGTGTTCACAGGGTATGGGCAACCCATGTTGCTGCATTGTGATGCTATATGTAGGGGAGGGTAGGGAGAGGGAATAATAGTGCTTGCTCCGCCCTCCACTGGATTTCAGTCCCTTCTGCTGCTTCCCCCAAGCAAACTGGGCCCTTCTGGTGCTGATTTCCATGTGGTGTGCTTATGTACATTCTGGGACCCTCTGGGTCTCTTCAACAAACTTTCCCGAGAGGCTGGAAGTCTCTCTCAGCACCTCAAGCTACACAGGTGTTTTCAATCCATGTTTTGAGGCTTTATTTTCTCATGCTGGTGCCCTGGGTTGTGTGGTCTGTCTCACTCCCCAGTTTCTTTTGGTTTATCTGCGCATAAATGTGGGACCACCTGGTCTGCCTGCCACCTTGTGCCCCTCCACAATCTGCCACCTTCCTGGTTCTGCCTGCTGCCATCCTGCACCCGGAGTCCCTGTGCTGCCATCTTGTGCGCCCGGGGTCCACCAGCCACTGCTTTTTTTGCTGCAACCCCTCTCCATCCAGCTGCCCAACTCTGCCCCTCCTACTGGTCCAGATGAATGTGTTTATTTTAACTTCTTGATTGTCAGACTTTCATAAAGTTCAATTTTCTGTCAGTCCTGGTTGTTATTTTGTTTCTAAATTTTTGTTGTCCTTCTTATGGTTGTGTGAGGTTGCATAGTGTGTCTACCTATGCCTCCATCTTGGCTGGATCTTTCTTATATTTTAATATATTTATTGTAATTTATAATGGTGACATTGTTTATTATGTATACTATAATGTATAGAATAGTATATATAATATGGCATATATTATATATAATTTATATATTATGTATTAGAACATATATGATATGTTATAAATATTATAATGTGTTATATATACTATTGTATACTGCTATATATACTATATACTATGTGCTATGTATACCATACATAACAAACTATATATGTTACAGTATATATAACATTATATATACTATACTGTATAGAATAGTATATATGATATATGATATAAGTATATGATTTAATATAAGATATAATATTAGTATAATAGCAATAAAAATTAGTTTGAAGAAATTCAAAGAACCTAGGTGAAACCTATCACAGTTTAGCTCCATGAAAAACTCTCAAGCATATGAAGATACTTAAGAGTTTTTATTGGAGCTTATTAATTTTTTTTCTGTAACTCATTTATTTAATAAATAACTCATTTATTTTTTCTGTAATCCCCTTTTTAATTTTGAAATGAACCATACATAGTATAAAGTATAGAAAGTTAGTCTTATAAGTTCTCTTAGCATCTTCAACATTTCTATTAAGAAATAGAGGAAACTTTTTGTATAGTATTAGAGAATCACATTTTGGTGTCATATCCCTGAAGGGCTCTTAAATAATGAAGGTTTTGTGATTATATATCTGCTCTCATAAATAATCTGCTCCTATAAACAATATTTCTAATGCTTAGATTCAGAAATAGAGCTTTTAAGGAAGAATTTTCAGCTTCAAATTAAACATGTTCACATAACTAACATGTTTTTCTTTCTTTCAAAGCAAAAGACTAATTAAAATCCCAGCTGCCTCTTTTGAAGAAATCAATAAGCTGATCCTAAAATTTATATGGAAATTCAAAGGACCTAGAGTAGTCAAAATTACTTCTTTTTATAAAAGAACAAAGTTGGAACACTAACACTGTGCATTTAAAAAACTATAGCCATTCTTACTAAAGCTGCACTAATCAAGACAGTGTGATATTGGTATAAAGACGGACATGTAGATCAATAGAATAGAATTGTGTGTCAAGAAATAAACCCTTACATTATAGCAAGTTGATTTTTTTTCACCAACAATGCCAAAGCATTTCAGTGGGGAAAGAACAACCTTTTCAACAGATGGTACTAGAACAATTATATATGTATGCAAAAAAAAACCCCAAATAAAACAAAACTTGGATCCAGACTTCTCACCACATACAGAAATTAACTCTAAATAGATCATAGACTGAAATGTAAAACCTAAAACTAGAAGAAAACATAGGAGAAAATCTTTGCAGGTAAGGGTTTGAAATCTTTCAGCAACTTTGGAAAAGCAGTTTGACAGTTTTCGAAAGGGTTAAACACAGACTTATGATTCAACCCAGCAGTTTCACTCCAGATTTTTATCAATGAGAAACGAAAATGTATGTTCATCCAAAGATTTGTACATGACTGTTTGTGGCAGGATTATTCATAACAGTCCCAAATTGGAAGCAATCCAGATGTCCATCAACTGGTGAATGGATAAACCAAGTGTGATATGTTCATATAATGGAAAATTATTCAGCAATAAAAAGGAATGAATTTCTGTTACATACTACATAAGAATGAACCTCAAACATATTATTATTAAGTGAAAGAAGCCAAGTCTATAAAAATATGATTCCATTCATATGAAATTTTCAGAAATTGTAGAGGCCAAAAGCAAATAAGTGGTTGCCTGGACCTGGAGGTGGGAGTGAGGATTAAGTGCATATGAGCCCAATGGAAATTTTTGCAGTGATGGGAATATTTTAGAACTGGATCTTGGTAATGACTGCATAACTCTATAAATTTCCTAAAAATAATTGAATTTTATATTTTAAAATGGTGAATTTTAAGAGCATGTAAATTATATACACATAAATTATGCTATTAAAAAAGGTATACATTGTATTAGGGTTTAATGAGGGAAGCAGAACCAGTAGATTATATATTCCTTGTATGTATCCATATGTGTGTATGTGTATATATGAATTTATTACATGGAATTAGCTTATGCAGTTGTGGAGGCTGGTTAGGGAAGTCCAAGGTCTGTAGGCAAGTCCAAGGCTATCAGGAAGGGAAAATCCAGAATCAGAGAGTAATTGTGGAGGAAGCTACTGTTTGGAGTCAGACTCAGGGCATGCCTACCCCTTCTTTTTAAAAGGACTTCCACTGACTGAGTCAGGCCCACCCTGATAATCTCACTATTTATTAGGGACTTGAATTGTATCTGCAGAATCTCTCCACTGTTCCATTAGATTAGTATTTGGTTAAATAACTAGGAGAAGATTTGTACATGTTGTAAAAGAATGCTGTCCTTTCTTTACTTCTTGTAAGGATATGTCAAAGAACCATCATCATACACTTATACAAGTGTTTTGTTTTCTACAGAAAGATAGCTTTCTTTTACAAGTTACAAGTATATTTAATTTTTTCATTAACTCACTCGAATGATACTTTTTGAGGACCTACTGTGTGCCAGACACAACAGTGTAGGGCTATACTTTTATTTAAAAAAAAATCTTTTCATGGTAACGGGCATATAGCAGGTGCTTCAATATTTGTTGAATGAGTATGCCATCAGTACACTCCCAGGATTTATTCATCTCCCTATTTTATTGGTGCACATAGTATTTAGGCTGTTATTATTAAGATGAGTATCTGTTGTGCAGCCCCAAGTAGCACAGCTTCATATTTCTCTAAGCATACTCACAAAATTTACACACCTTAACGTTTTTCTGCCAAGGATTTCCTGCAGGAAAAGTTCTGTGTAAATAAATACCAAATATAGAAACAAGATACATTATATTGCCAATTAGTTACAATACTTATAAGGAAGTTATATTGGGGGCACTTGAAGACTTGATACTCCAAAAGTGAATGGTCACATAAATCTACTTTCCAACAGATCCAAATATCTAGTCTTGCAGTTTTCCACCATTTGAAGATTCCGATTCACTGGACCCCTCACAAGGGAAGACAGTTAGGTTAAAAAAAATCCCATTCATCCAACCCTTCATATACATGAGTAATGAATTATTGTTGTGGCAGGTAAACCTAATCTGTTGCAGCTCAGCGACTGCCTCTCCAGGCAACCTTTACCCAGTCTCTCCAACTGCAACCGCCACAGTTTCTATGGCGACAACTTAGAGTCTGGGAAGGCTTACCGCCTAGCTCGGCTGGGAGTCGGTGGGGTTCCTAGGTTTCGCAACTCTTTTTCCCTTTTTCTTTCACCAGAAGAGAAGAAGTTCACTGAACATTTTCCTCCTATCTGCGCAGCGGGTAAGTAGTGAAAAACAGGTACTTTCTGATCCTCAGCTTTTCACCCCTCCCCCAGGCCAGGAGATCACGAATTGATCTGCAGAAATACCTTCTTTCTCAAAGCAGAAATCTCCAAATTCTGTGGGAATCCGCAGTCAATGTGGTTGGTGTCACAGATAATTGTTCAGCATTTACCTGACATGTTAGATTGTCTATGAGTTAAAATGTAAATAAAAATATACCTATTTTTGCTTGATTATAATACCACTTTCTAGGAAGGTAGCAAGACTAAGATGCCATATTGATATTTGAATATTAATGATACTAAACTGGTTTGTGGGGAGAGAGATTATACATCAACAACTGGATTTTTTTTATTGTGATTTGCATCTTAGGGAAAATTTGAACTCAGATTTTAGGACTGTAATTTCATCCTTGAGGAAACTAAAGTTGTAACTTGTAAGTGACTGGTTTCATTTTTTCATAGCAAGTGGATGGTTAAAGCTCTAACAGGAATCCCTGTTCACTTATTTCAACAGCCATTCTTTAGACTAATACCATACTTGGGAGAAAGACTTAAAAAGGCCTAGAATCTTGGATATTGATGTATAAAATACGTTAATGAACATTTGAGGCTAGTTTTTGCAATAATGGCTTTATGGACTTTTTCTCCTCAGAGTATAGAATATTTTCATTTTTAGAGAACCAAGATGTCAGATCCAAACAAAGCTGCCATTACAGCAGAAAAGGAGGCTCTGAACTTGAAATTGCCTCCTATTGTCCATCCACCTGAAGACATTGGTGTTGATGCATCAACACAAAGTAAGCTACTGAATTACAGAAGATCCAAGGAGCAGAAGAAGACAATTAATCAGTTAGTGTAAGTACATAGGAAATAATTCTTGTCTGGAATTCAGGTGAAATGATTAGTTTGTATTTTCACAAAAAACTTTATACACCTATGCTTAACGTACTCTTGTATAAGCTTTCTATTTTCACTTGAAACACATTGTGAAGATCTTTTATGTCAATAAGTACATTTCCACCACATCATATTTAATGACTGTTTTCCATCGTTACCCCTACAACATTTCTGATGATTTTGGGTGATATTTGTTTCATAGTCTAGTTGTAATTTTTGTTGTGGTTGTGTGAGAAGGTGAGCTGTGTTTACCTACATCTCTATCTTGACCGGAAGTCTTGATTTTTATTTTTCATCTCATCTTTTTACATTACTCATGAATAATTAGAAAACTAATGTCTCAATGATCTTTGGGATTAATTTCTCCTAGAAAATTCAGTAAGATAAAGAACTCTTGAGTTTCTCTTTTTTAAGTATAATTGAAAAAATGTTTAATTGTAGCTTTTTAATGGACCTTGGAGAGAGAGAAAGAAACATTGATCTGTTGCTTCACTCACTTATTCATCCCTTGGTTGCCTCCTGCATGTGTCCTGACCAAGGGACCGAGTTTACAGCCCTGGCACATCAGAATGATGCTCTAACTGAGCTGCTCAGCCTGGGCTCAAATTGCAATGTTTTAATAATATTTTAAAATTATATATTTCAGAATTGATGGAGCCAAAAGAAATTTAGACAGAACACTGGGTAAAAGAATACCTTCATTACCAGAGCCAGATTATCCTCCAACTGTAAGTTGGTTTTGTCTTTTAAAAGTTTATTCTTATACTGTTTTTATTCTTCATTATTTTAGGTCAATTTTAATATAAATAGTATTTTTAAAGAATATTACATATATTTTAAATCATACTTTAATGAAGATTTAAATTACTTAAAATTTTCTCTTCTTGGTTTAATTGTCTTTTTTGTTTGCTTTTGACAGATGACCAGTGAAATAAAAAAAAAAGGAGTGAGTTCAATATTTTCTATATTGTTTTTGAAAATATTCAAAGAAGCTATTTCAAAGTAGATCTTTCTAAGACCACCTTCCAACTGCCATTCTAGTAAAGAAAGAAATTTAGAGACTGAGATTTTTTATTTTCTCTGCCCAAAGGAACAAGTACATCATGGATGGCAATATGGGTTTCATGAGCTTTATTATTTTCATTTCCTATTTGGGAATTAGTTTTAAACATTATGGATCATATTCTGAAAAACCGAAAGAAAAATTTAAAGTTGCAGTTATAAAGGAAATTAATCTTCCTTTTTATTATCTTAATATTGATATAATGATGATTACTTACTGAGACTCTATTGTGTGCTAGTCACATGTGTGTTGGATGTCAGAGGTTTTTAAGGGGGATATTTGTCTTTTTCTAGATTTTTTAAAGTATATTTTATTGATTATGCTATTACAGTTGTCCCATTTTTTTCTCCCTTTTATTATCCTTTGCTTGAACTCCACCTCCCACCAGGTTTACCTCCACTCTTAGTTCATGTCCACAGGTCATACATATAAGTTTTTTTTGTTTCTCCATTTCCTATACTATTATTAACCTCCCCTGTCTATTTTGTACCTACCATTTATGCTCCTTATTCCCTGTACCTTTTCCCTCATTCTCCACCCCTACCCCTACTGATAATCCTCCCTGTGATCTCCATTTCTGTGGTTCTGTTCCTGTTGTACTTGTTTGCTTAGTTTGCTTTTGTTTTTGTTTTAGGTGTGGTTGTTAATAATTATGAGTTTGCTGCCATTTTACTATACATGTTTTTTATTTTCTTTTTCTTAGATAACTTCCTTTAGTCTACGGCCATACCACCCTGAACTCGCCCGATCTCGTCTGATAACTCCCTTTAACATTTCATATAATAAGGACTTGGTGATGATGATCTTCTTTAACCTGACCTTATCTGAGAAGCACTTTATCTGCCCTTCCATTCTAAATGAAAGTTTTGCTGGATAGAGTAATCCTAGATGTAGGTCCTTGCCTTTCATGACTTGGAATACTTCTTTCCAGCCCCTTGTTTCCTGCCAGGTTTCTTTTGAGAAATTAGCTGATAGTCTTATGGGAACTCCTTTGTAGGTAACTGTCTCCATTTCTCTACCTGCTTTTAAGATTCTCTCCTTATTTTTTATCTTGGCTAATGTAATTATGATGTGCCTTGGTGTGTGCTTTCTTGGGTCCAACTTCTTTGGGACTCTCTGAGCTTCCTGGACTTCCTGAAAGTTTATTTCTTTCGCCATATTGAAGAATTTCTCCTTCATTATGTTTTCAAATAAGTTTTCAATTTCTTGCTCTTCCTCTTCTCCTTCTGGCTCTGCTATAATTTGGATATTGTAACATTTAAAGTTGTTTCAGAGGTTCTTAGGCCTTTCCTTTTTTATTTGAATTCTTCTTTCTTCATTCTGTTCTAGTAGAATATTTATTTCTTCCTTCTTGTCCACATCATTTATTTGAGTCCTGGTTTCCTTCTCTTCACTGTTGGTTCCTTGTATTTTTCATTATTTCACTTTGCATAGCCTTCACTTTTTTTCTATTTTGCAATCATACTCCACATCCTGATTGAGTCTCCTGATTATCAGTGTTTTCCTGATTACCAGTGTTTTGAGCTCTGCATCTGCTAGGTTGGCTATTTCTTTGTCACTTAATTTTTTTCTGGAATTTTGATCTGTTCTTTCATTTGGGCCATATTTCTTTGTCTCAATGCACCTGTTACATGGTAAGGGGCAGAGCCTTAAGTATTTGCCAGGGCTGGGCAACCCACTTCTGTGGTTGCATTGTGGTGCTGTATGTGGCGGAGGAGTCAAAGAGGGAACAATGAAACTTGCTTGCCTCTCTGCTTTCAGTCACTTCCCCTGCTACCCACAAGCAAATTGGTTGCTTGTGGTGCTGATTCCTGGGTAGGGGGCTTTGTTTACATTCTAGGACACCATGTACAACAAATTCTCCTTCAAGGCTGGGAGTTTCTCCCACCACTGAACCCCCCACAGATTTTTACACCCAGAGGTTTTGAGGCTTTCTTTTCCTGAGCTGGAACCCTGGGTTGCATGGTTTGTCTTGCTCCTCCGTTTGTTCCTCCTGGCTTATCCATACATGAATGTGGGACCACCAAGCCACCATCTGCCGTGTGTCCCCTCTGCACCAGCTGCCCATCCTCACCCCTCCTGCTGGTCCAAATGAATGTTTCTTCTTTAACTCCTTGTTTGTCAGACTTCCATACAGTTCAATTTTCAGGAAGTTCTGGTTGTTTTTTGTTTTTAAATTTGTTGTAGTCCTTCTTTTATTGTGGGAGGAGGCAAAGTATATTTACCTATACCTCCATTTTGGCTGAAAGTGTGTCTTTTTTTTTGTTGTCCCTCATTTTCCCCCTGTCCTGCCCAAACTTGCTCCCACAGTCAATCTCCATGTCATTATCCCTGCTCATGGGTCCTTTATACATGTTCCTTGACATGCCTCTTCTGCTTCTTTCACCCATTACCCTCCTTTTTCAATTTTTAAAATTGTAACTTATTTTATTTTTTCATATATATATATATATATATATTTTAAAGATTTTATTTATTTATCTTTAGAGGGGAAGGGAAGGAGAGAGGGAGAGAAATATCAATGTATGGTTGCCTCTCATTTGTCCCCTGCTGGGAACTGGTCCACAACCCAGGCATGTGCCCTGACTGGGAATGGAACCGCGATCCTTTGGTTCACAGGCCCATGCTCAATCCACTGAGCTATACCAGCCAGGGCTATTTTTGTATATTTTTCATTGTTGTTCAAATACAGTTGTCTCCATTTCTCCCCTACTACTCCCCTTGCCCCACCCATCCCTGCCTCCCACCCTCCATCCTACCCCACTTTGGTTTAGTACATGTGTCCTTTATACATGTTTCTTGTTGACCTGTCCCCTTCTTTGCCTTGTTATCTCCTCCCTGCTCCCTTTTGGTTATAGCCAGTTTATTTTTTGTTTCTATGTCTGGTTATATTTTGCTTGCTTGCTTGTTTTGTTGATGAGGTTCCACTTATAGATGAGATCATATGGTATTTCTCTTTCACTGCCTGACTTATTTCACTTAGCATAATGTTCTCCAGATCCATGTATGCTGTCTTGAAGGATAGGAGTTTCTTTTTTTCTTTCTGCTGCTTAATATCCCATTGTGTAAATGTACCACAGTTTTTTGATCCACTCATTTACTGATGGGCACTTAGGTGCTTTCAACACTTAGCTATTGTGAATTTTGCTGCTATGAACATTGGGGTGCATAGGTTCTTTTGAATTGGTATTTCAATGTAATTCCAATAGTGGAATTGCTGGGTCAAAAGGCAGTTCCTTTTTCAGTTTTATGAGGAAATTCCATACTGTTTTCCACAGTGGCTACACCAGTCTGTATTCCCACCATCAGTGTACTAGGTGGTTCTTTTGTAGACAGCATATATGTGGGTCATATTTTCTTATCCTTTCAGCTATCCTATGTGTTTTGCTCAGAGCATTTAATCCACTTACAGGTAAGGTTATTACTGATAGGTACTTATTCATTGCCCTTTTTTCCCTTTGTAGCTGTGTTCCTCTCTCTCTCACTCTTTTCATTCCTCTTTAAGTAGTCCCTTTAGCATGTTTTGCAATAATAGTTTGAAGGAGCTATATTATTTTAGCCTTCTTTTGTCTGGGAAACTCCTTATTTTGCCCTCCAAATAACAGCCTTGATGGATAGAATAGTCTTGGTTGCAGGCCTTTGCTTTTTGTTACTTGGAATATTTCTTGCCATTCCCTTCTGGCTTGTAGAGTTTCTGTTGAGGAATCAACTGCTAGTCTTATTGGGGCTCCCTTGTATGTTACTATCTGTTTTTTCTTGTTGTCTTTAAGACTCTCTTTGTTTTTAAACTTTGGCATTTTAATTATGATGTGTCTTGGAGTAAGCCTCTTTGGGCTCATGTTGATTGTGTCCCTTTGCGCTTCCTGAATTTATGTAACTTTTCTTCTTACCAAGTTAAGAAAGTGTCATTATTTTTTAACAAGTTTTCTTTGCTCCTTTTCTTCTCATTCTGATATTCCTATGATGTGGATGTTGTTGTGTTTCATGTCCTGCAGTTCCCTTAAACTATCCTTGTTCATTCTGAGAGTTTTTTCATTTTGTTGCTCTGCTAGGGTATTGTTTTCTACCTTGTCTTCCAGCTTACTGATGTGGTTCTTTGCTTCATGCAGCCTGGTTTTATTCCCTTCTGATATATTTTTCTTTTTTAAAATTTATTTAATTATTGTTCAAGTACAGTTTTCTGTCTTTTACTCCCATCCCAGCCACTCCCCCAGTGCTCCCCACCTCCCTCCCATTTCCACCCCCCTTAGTTGCTGTCCATGTGTCCTTTATACTAGTTCCTGTAAATCCTTCCCCTTTTTCCCCTGAAATTCCCTCCCCTCTCCCCTCTGGTCACTGTCCCCTTGTTCTCTATTTCAGTGTCTTTGTTTTTATTTTGCTTGCTTGTTTGTTTTGTTGTTTGGCTTCCTGTTAAAGGTGAGATCGTATGGTATTTGTCTTTCAACACCTGGCTTATTTCACTCAGCATAATACTTTCCAGTTCCATCCATGCTGTTGCAAAGGGTAGGAGCTCCTCCTTTCTTTCTGCTGCATAGAATTCCATTGTGTAAATGTACCATAATTTTTTGATCCATTCATTTACTGATGGGCACCTAGGTTGCTTCCAGCTCTTGGCTATTGTAAATTCATTTCAGCTATATTGTTCACTTTCCCTGGTTCTTGTTCATAGTTTCTATTTACTTTTTTGTGCTGCTGTAGTTTCTACTCTGTTCCTTGTAGTTATCACTGAGTTCCTAGTACGTCCTTATAACCATTTTTTTAAAAATTCCATGCCTGACAGATTGCCTGTCTCATTTTCATTTAGTTCTTTTTCTGGGGATTTCTGCATTCCTTTTGTTTGGGAGTTCCTTCCTTGTCTCCCTGTTTTAGGTGACTCTGTTTTCTGTTTCTCAGGATGCTCTACTTTGCCTGCTTGTCTTCGTGGCCTTGAATTCTGCGGATGGAATTCTGTGGGACTCAATGGTGCAGTCTCTTAGATCTCCCAGTATGGATGCTCTAGGGTTTCCCTTTATATTCAGTTCACTTGGGCTTTCTTGTTATATTTGGGCTCTGCTTTCTGGTGGTTCATTTGTTGGTGTTATTTTCCCTCCAGCTGGCTGACTGGGAGTCACAACTCCTGCCGTGTCTTGTATACTGTCATACTGGCATGGGGCAGTAAAGCAATATACCTGAAAACCAAACCCACACCAGCAATGTTTCTCACCCTCCACATCAGCAGTATCAACAGCCAATTGAGCAAAAATTAATAAAGGTGGAGAGAGATTAAGAATATAATAAAATGGGAAAGAGGGAATATGAGATGACTAAAAGAGGGAAAATGAGTTTGAGTGGGAAGAGGGAGGAGAAATAATAAGAATAGGGAATGGAAATGGGACAAAGAAAGGAAAATAGTAAAATTTAAAATGGAAGTAAAACAGGGAAGGATGATGGTAAAAATGGAGTAAGAGAAGACAAGAGTATACTATGAGGTTTGAAGTAAAATTAAAGGTATTGAACCAACAGAAACAAAATTGCAGAAAAATGACATTATGGTCAATAACAACAACAGCTGAGCAAAGATGAATAAAGATGGAATAAGAATATTATACAAAAGAGAAAAGTCAATATGAGATGCCTACAGTAAACAAAAATGATTTGGAGAGGTTGGGGGAGGAAAACTAATGAGTAAGGAATATAACTCAGGCTAAGAAAGGGAAAGAAAAAAACTAAAAAATAAAATTCCCAACCCAACTTATCAAGGGCAGGAGGAAGGCAAATGGAATAAGACAGGGGGATAGTATTCTATGGGATTTAAAGTACAAACAAATAGTGAACAATTAGTAATTCCTTTGGAGAAGAACAACAATAACCATGATATGCTCACCCCACTAGCCACAATTTATAAAGGTAGAAAGGAAGAAGACTATTATAAGAGAGGGGGAAGGATGTGAGCTGACTTAAGGAAGGAAGAATGCTTTTGTGAGGATAGATAGAGAAGAAATAGTAAGAGTAAGAAATAGGAATAAGATGAAGCATGGGAGAAAATAAAGTTATAACAACAATAAGAAAGGTCAGGAAGAAGTCTAAATGGAGTGGGACCAGGGAAAGGTGCTAAGTGGAATTTGAAATAACAATAGTATGAAAAAATACATAATCTGAATGAAAATGAAAAATAAAAGACCAAGAGTAGTGAGTTAGTTAGAATACAATTGAAGGAAAAGAAGAAATATTAAAAGGCTATATGAAAGGACAAAAGAAGAAAAAAGAAAGGAGGAAAAGAGGAAGAACAAAAGAAAGAAAGCGAGAAAAAGAAAGGAAGGAAGGAAGAAAAGAAAGAAAAAGAAAAAAAAACCCATGCAAGTTCTGATGAAGAGTGAGGTGAAATTTGTCTCAGCTGTTGGTATTTGCTTTCTGACTTCTTTCTGGATCCGTCTCTGGTTTTTTAATCAGCTCAAGGTCTCAGGGTGGATTATCCAATTTCTGGCAATACCACCTGTATCTCCTTCACCTGCCTCTAGAGGGTACTTCTGTTGTGATTGATAGGGTGGGGCCTCTGTATCTCCTCTAGGAGTCACTGTTCAGTCTTCTGGGAAAATTGTGGGTGCATTCACCTTGCCCCTACCCCTCTTGTCTTATCTGCCCTAGATTATTTCCAATAATGTACAGTTTCTGATTAAACAGTTGTTTCATGGGGGGAGGGGAGACCATCAGTGTAAGAGTGTAAAGTCTCTCCTTGGTGTAGATGACAGCTCTGTGTGACATGCGTGAGATGAGGCTGGGCAGTGCCCTGAATCTCCCTGCTGCACACTTAAAAAATATTTTATTTATTTACTTTTAGAGAGAGAGGTAGGGAGAGGAACATCAGTGCGTGGTTGCCTCTTGTGCGCCCCCTACTGGGGACCGGGCCCACCAATCATGTGCCCTGAGTGGGAATCCAACCTGTGACTCTGGTTTGCAGGCCAGCACTCAATCCACTGAGCCACACCAACCAGGGGTTCCTTGCTGCATACTTTCTGAACTTCCTGCTTTGATGGCCTCAGTGAAACAGGGCGCTAGGACCCAGTGTACTTTGTCTCCCTGTGGAGAGTTCAAAATGGGCCCCTTCAGAATTGGTGTTGCTGTCTTACTCTTGTAGAAATGCCCCCTGCAGTGTTTTTTAAACCTGCTCAGCTGGTTTTACAGGTCTTCCCCTCCTGTAGGAGGTGGGGGCTGGGCTCAACCTTCCCTTCCCAGAGGTTCCTCCAAGGAAAAGGGCCCAGTCTGGCCTCAAAAAACCTCAAATGCACAGTTCCCAGCCCACTGTCCTCATAGCACACTGCTGCATGCACTCTCTACTCTGCACTACCACATGTGCTTTCTTGAGGCCAAGAAACCATGTCGCTTTGCACCCCTTTGATCAATCCACCCAGCTGCACTGAATGGAAGCACATCACACCCACAATACTCCCTTCTTGTTGGCAGGGCAGCTGAGTGCACAAGGCCCCTGTCCAGCACACCTCAGCTCCCCTTTTTTTAAAAAGTCTCTCTGGGTACTCCCACTGCAGCACTGAGCCACTGCAGCACCGAGCCATTGCCCAGCTTTCCATACACTCCACCTCTCCAAAAAGTCAAGAGTCTATCTCAGTCACAGCCAGCTGTAGCCCTCTTACACCAGGTACAGATGCAGACAGTATCTCCCTCACTCTCTGGCACTCTCCTGGTGGGCACCCGTAGCTGTAGATAGGGTATGCTGCTAGCTGTGTGTGTATAGCTTGGTTCTCCCTGATGACTTTGTGTATCCAAGTTGATCCCTGCCCTGAGAGGGAAGGAAGCCACTAGGTTGCTATCTCTGACCAGGCTCTCCACCAATGCAGGTGCCACGGCAGCTGGGCAGCTGCAGCAGCCACTGGTCCACTAGCATTGCACAGGGAACTTCCTCACCCACCTATAGAACCTTCTTACTGCTCATTTAGAAGCATCCTCTGTACACTTTGGCTTCCAAACTTCATATTAGCTAATATTCTGTTGACCGTTCACTTTGTTTTTCGGAAGCTCAGCTAAGTGTCCAAGTTGGGAGCAAGAGCAATTGGACTTGGCTTTCACCTACTTGACCTCCACCTACTTGGCTGCCATCTTCTGAATCTCGACCTGGATGTCAGAGATTTAAAAAAAAAAAAAACATTGCATGGGTAACAACAAGGGGGTAGGATGTGATTGATGAAAAGATGACAACATGAAAAAAAAATTTTAACAACAAAGGATATGGAAACTCATAGAGCTGGTTACACAAAAGAGGAATTTACATAACATGTTCCCAGGTAGGGACATGGGTTTTCCAAGTCCCTTAGTGTTCCTTTTGGGGACAGAGGACTGAGAATACCTTTAGATGGATCGAGGATCTTTGGAAAAACCTCACTTTAGCTATTCCAAGTTTTTTGTTGTTTAAAAATACTCATCTTCTGCCTTCCAGCCTTTTTGGAGACTTTGGCCGTGGATTGTCCTCTTTACTAGATGCAAGAACTGATACAAAACAACCCCCAAACATTCATAAATATGTAACGCGAGACTGGGTGAATTGTAAGAGTTGTGAGAGATATTTTTTGCTTATATATTTAGCATCCTCACTCTTCCTCCACAGTTTTTGCCTTTTAGTATTGTACACTTTAAAGTATGTACCTGGGCATAAAAACAGTCATTTACTCCTGAATTCACTGCTCTTGGCAATCTGGCTTCTAAGGATGCTACCACTTCATCATTAATGTCACCATTGACCACTAATTGCCAAATAAAAGGTACATTTCAATATTTTTCTCCCTGGACCTCCAGATGACTTTTTAAAAACCCTTTTACTTTTAAATAATTGGACACATTGATCAGTGGAACACTATAGGTGACCAGTTAAATCCCACAACTACAATCAACTGATTTTTGAGGAAGGTGCAAAGATCAGTTCAATGAAGGAAGGATAGTCTTTTCAACAAATAGGGTGGAACAATTAGACATCCATAAAAAAACACAACAAATAAACAGCAACTAGAGATCCCAGACATCAGCCTGAACCTCACACCTTACATAAAAATGACTAAAAATTGATCATAGATTTACAAGTAAATTTTAAAACATTTTTTTTAACTTTTAGAAAAGCTCTAGCTGGGTGGCTTAGTTAGTTGAAGTGTTGTGCCATACTCCAAAAGGTTCAATCCCAGGCCAGGTATATACCTATCCTGTGGGTTCTATCCCCAGGCCGGAGCATGTACGGGAGGCAACCAATTGATGTTTCTGTCTCACGTCATTGCCTCTCTCTCTCCCTCTCCCTTCCTCTCTCTGTAAAATTAATATACATATTCTCAAGTAAGGATTAAAAACACAGGAGAAAGGTAAAGCTATAAAAAATTTTATTAGAAAACCTATGGCTGGGCAAAGAGTTCTTAGACATGACACAAAAAGCCCAACCCATAAAAAATCCCAATAAATTATATTCCATCAAAAGTAAAAACTATTGCTCAGTGGAAAAACACTGTTAAGAGGATGATTTAAAAAAGCTATGCACTGGGAGAAAATACTCACAAATTACATATCAAACAAAGAATTTGTATTCAGGATTTATAAAAAACTCTCAATACTCAACATTATAAAAGCAATCCAATTAGAAAATGGAAAATGACATGAATAGATATTTTATAAACAGGATTTATGGATGGCAAAAGTACATGGAAGATGTTTGACATCATTAACCATTAGAGAAATGCAAATTAAAATCGTGATGAATTATTACTACACCCCCATTAGAATAGCTGGAATTAAAAATAGTGACAATTCTAGCTGACTCTTGACACTGCTGACCATTCACTTCAATTTTATTCCCTTATATATATTTTTTCTGATTCTCTGTTACTTTTCTGTCATCATCATGGGTTTCTCTTCCCAACCTGGCTGAGGCCCACTGTTCTCTTTCCTTGAAACTCTCTGAATAATTCTCTCCTTTTCTGATTTCAACTACCTTCCATATATTGATGACCCCCAGAGATTTTTATGCGCAAATTCAACAGGTCAAAAAAAAGGAACTTACTAGTTTCCTTTAAAAGACTTCTCTTCCTTCTTACTCTGTGTTCTAGTTGTTATCACTATTCACTCACTCATGCTTAAAACATCTGAGTCTAAACTTCTCTTTCCCTTTCTCAGTTACTCATCTGCCATGCTTAGTCCCCAAGTGCTATGAATATTTTTCCAATCAGTCCTCTTCTTGTCCTAGCCTGAGACCAGGTCTTCATCTCTTGCCTTGACTGTAATAGCCAGCAGTGGCTTTTTATAATCTATAATTAAAGCTTAATGAGGTATGCAAAACTTTCTGTAATAGTACTACTGCTTATTCTCCAGCCTCTCCTCTTGCCACTCTATGTATCATACTTTATGCTTCACCAGTAAGAAATATGGAGTTGCTTATTAATCCTTGAGGAAATATGACATTTCTCATCTTGCTGCTTTGCCTGGCATATTTTATCACCATCCATGCTTCCTTTTACCTGGTTGTCTCTCATTCAGCTCAGTCATCACCCCCATGAAACCTGACCCTATTCTTATGGATTTGGATAGATGGCTTCTTCTTTGATTTCATTATACCCTGTTCATTTTTATTATTTATTATCACCCAGGAAGATTCAAGCACTTTGTATTAGGCATGCTATTGGACTTTAATGTATTAAAATGGTGTATTTCCTAGTCATGAGGCAAGGGATTTCTTCTTAGTCATCTTTGTGTCTTTAACAGCTATGATACTGAGTGCCAGTAGTGGATACTCAGTAAATACTTGATGAATAAATAAATGTAAACACTCATGTTCAGTAAAATATAACTGGTATTGTGACAGAAGTATGAAGAGACTATAGTGAGGTTATAAAGTAGGGAGTTTTCAAAGCAGACTTTTAAAGAACATGGTTTCACTCAGAAAACATGGATATCTTTATGATAAAGGAAGAATACAGTTCAATTCTATGAGTCAATATATTTTATATTTTTAATTGGGACATAATTGACATATAATAAATATATTTTTATTTTAGGAGGTGAAAGGGTTAAAACACAAAAAGGTATACATTAAAGATACATAATTAGCATAATGAATTTTAAACTTCTTATTACTATATAGTCATATAATAATTTTATTCATGTATCATTTTAATATAATTATTTCAGAGCTTAACTCTGACCTGCTTTATAGAACTGCTGTATATTTAGCAGATTGAGAAAATATCTTCCTTTTCCTGTAGTTGGTTTATTTATGCATGAGATATTTAACAAATATTTACTCTATGTACTTGGTCCTATGATAGATGCTAAAGATTGATGAACAAGATGGATATAGTTTTTGCCCTTATAGAGCTTACACTCTTATAAGGAAGACATATAGTAATCAAATAAACAAATAAATAAATTAAATAATTGCAGTTAAGTACTATGAAAGAAATACAGGGTAATATGATAGTGACTGGTGAAGGAGTTGGGCCATATAAAGCAGGTGGTCAGAGAAGGTATCCTTGAGGTGGTGATATTCTGGAGACCAGGGAGGAGCTAACCATGGAAAGACCTAGGGTTCACAATTTCTTAACAGAAGGATCAGCTAAGTTTAAAGAGTCTGAAGGATAAAACTATTTGGTTTGTTCCAGGAACTAAGTGAAAATCAGTTTGACTGAACTAATGGGAGGGTATAAAATGAATTTGAAGAGGGAGTCAGAAGCCAGATCACGAGAGCCTTGTAGGCTATGGTAAGGAGTTCAGGTTTTATTCAAAGTGCAGTGGGAAGTCATTGGAGGATATTACTCATGGAACTCATAATTTGATTTCATTTAATGAAAAAGCACCTTGATGATGGTGTGACAAAAAACACTGCGACACTTGCAGGGGTGTCTAATCTGTAGGTCGTATGCCATATGCAGCCCAGGATGGCTGTGCATGCAGCCCAACACAAAGTTGTAAATTTACTTGAAACATTATGAGGTTTTTTTGGTAATATGTGTCACAATATATTTAACATGTGGCTCTTCTTCTTCCACTTTGGAGCAGAGATGCCAAAAGTTTTGACACCCCTCTTCTAAGGAATGGAGTATGGACAAGGAAAAAATAAAAAGCAGAAAGAACCACTTGGTTGTAGAAGACAACAATTTAGGAGAGAGACGATCATAGTTTAGAATAGAGTTGAAAGAAATTGATATATTCAGGGTATATTTGGGATGTAGAAATGATGGGACTTTCTGATAGATTAGATGTAAAGGATGAGGAAAAGAGGAACCAAAAATGACTTAAGGTTTTTGCCTGATTTTACAGGGTAATTGAGATGGCTAAGACTGAGGACGGAACAGATTAGGAGCTGAGAAGATCAAGAAGGCTTGTTTGGCTGTGCTGGAGAGTTTAGGAAGAACTGGTTCTGGACATATAGATTTCAGACCCATCAGAGATGATATTTATAGTCATGGGACTAGGTGAAATCATGTAGGGAGAAATGGAAGAGAAAGAACAGGAAGGGGATCAGGGTCAGTACTAGACCTAGATTAGTCCACTGATACAGTGAGAAATGGGGGACCATCACAAGAGATTTTTTGGGCTCATCCTGTATGATTCCTGTTCTAATAATGGAATCTGTCATTTCTTGGATTCTTGGCTCTCTTTAGCAGAAAATGGTATTTAGAAATCATGACATGAGTGTTAAGTGTGTTTCTGTTTCTATTTTTTACTTTATTTTTAAAAAGTAATTTTTATTTTCTAATTAGAGTTGACATACAACATATTATTAATTTTAGGTGTGCAACATAGTGATTAGGCAGTTATATAATTTGCAAAGTGATCACCCCATTAAATCTAGTACCCATCTGACACCATACATAGTTATTACAATATTATTGACTGTATTCCCTATGCTATACTTTATATCACCATGATAATTTTTAAAACAATTTTTACTTTAAAATTATAGCCAACATACAATATTATATTAGTTTCAGGTGTACTTTCCAGTATTTGGACATTTATATAACTTATGAAGTGATCATCCCAAAAGTCTGGTACCCATCAATATTCCCTGAGCTATAGTTTACATCTCCATGACTATTTTGTAACTATCAATTTGTGCTTCTTAACCTCTTCACATTTCTCACCCAGCCTCCAGCATCCCTTCCTAATGGTTCTGCTCAAAATGTTCTCTGTATCTATGAGTCTGGTTTTTGTTTGTTTGTTTGTTTTTTAGATATCACATATAAGTGAAACTATATGGTATTTTTATTTGTCTGACATTGCACTTAACACAATACCTTTTAGGTCCATCCATGTTGTTGCAAATAACAAGATTTCATTCTTTTTCATGACTGAGTAAATATTTCATTGTACATATGTACCTCATCTTTTTCATTCATTTGTCGTTGATGAGCACATGGGTTGCTTCCATATTTTTAATATGTTTTATTGATTATGTCATTACAGTTGTCCCATTTCCTCCCTTCATTCCCCTCCACCTTGCACACCCACTACCCCCATCCCCCCCTTTAGTTCATGTCCATGTGTCACAAGTTCTTTAGATTCTATATTTCCCATACTATTCTTGCCCTCCCCCCTATCTATTTTATACCTAACATCTATGTTATTCTCTGTACCTTCTCCCCCCTTCTCCTCTTCCCACTCCCCTGTTGCTAACCCTTCATGTGATCTCCATTTCTATGGTTCCCCTCCTGATCTAGCTGTCCTCTTAGTTTGCTTTTGTTTTAGGTGTGGTTGTTACTAACTGTGAGTTTGCTGTCCTTTCACTGTTCATCTTTTTTTATCTTCTTTTTCTTAGATAAGTCCCTTTAACATTTTATATAATAAGGGCTTGATGATGATGAACTCCTTGAATTTGACCTTATCTGGGAAGCACTTTATCTGCCCTTCCATTCTAAATGAAAGCTTTGCTGGATAGAGCAATCTTGGATGTAGGTCTTTGGATTTCATGACTTGGAATACTTCTTTCCAGCCCCTTCTTGCCCGTAAGGTCTCTTTTGAGAAATCCACCGAGAGTCTGATGGGAACTCCTTTGTAGGTGACTGTCCCATTGCTGCTTCCAGGATTCTCTCCTTCATTTTAATCTTGGCTAATGTAATGATGATGTTCCTTCTTGGGTCCACCTTCTTTGGGACTCTCTGAGCTTCCTGGATTTCCTGGAAGTCTATTTCCTTTGCCAGATTGGGGAAGTTCTTCTGTATTATTTGTTCAGATAAGGTTTCCACTCATGACTGTTCCTCTTCCCCTTCTGGTACTCCTATAATTCTGATATTGGAACATTTAAAGATGTCCTGGAGGTTCCTAAGCCTGTCCTCATTTTTTTGAATTTTTGTTTCTTCATTCTTTTCTGTTTGGTTATTTTTTTCCTCCTTCTGGTCCACTCCATTGATTTGAGTCCCAGTTTCCTTTCCATCACTATTGGTTTCCTGTGCATTTCCCTTCATTTCATTTAGTGTAGCCTTCATTTTTTCATTTAATTTGCGACCCAAATCAATCATTTCTGTGAGCATCCTGATCACTGGTGTTTTGAAATGTGCATCTGATAGGTTGGCTATCTCTTGGTTGCTTAAAAGTATTGGCTCTGGAGCTTTGATCTGTTCTTTCATTTGGGCCATAATTTTTTGGTCTTGTTGCACCTGTTATGTAGTGAGGGGTGGAGCCTTAGGTGTTTACCAGGGCGGGGCTACTCACCTCACTGGGTTGTGATCCTGTATGTGAGGGCATGGTCAGAGAGGAAACAATGGCACTTGCTCAGCTCTCTGCTGGGTTTCAGTCCCCTCTGCCACTTCCCACAAGCAAATTGAGCCCTTCTGGTGCTGGTTCCTGGGTGGGTGGGCTCGTGTATGTTTTAGGACCCTGTGGGTCTCTCCAACAAACTCTCCTGTGAAGCTGGGAGTCTCTCCCGGGACTTCAACCCCCACAAGTGTTTTCAATTGGTGCTTTTAGGCTTTATTTCCCTTCACTGGGGCCCTGGGTTGCGTGGTCTCTCTCATTGCCCATTTTCACCTGGTTTATCTGTGTTCGAATGTGGGACCTGGGTCAGCCAGCCACCTTGCATGCCTCACTGAGTCTGCTCGTTGCCACCCTGTGCTCGGGGTCTGCCAGCCACAGCCTGTGTGCCAGGGTTGCCAGCCACCAGTTTTTCCTGCTGAGACCCCTCTCCATGGGCCAGTGACTCCGTCCCTCTTACTGGTCTGGATGAATGGTTGTCAGACTTCCATACAGTTCAATTTTCTGTCCGTTCTGGTTGATTTTTTTGTTGTTGTTTCTAAACTTTTGTCTTTCATTTTGGTTCTGTGAGGAGGCACAGTGTGCCTACCTATGTCTCCATCATGGTGGGAAGCTCTTTTGCTGTTTAATTTAAATTTCTAATTTATTTGAAATTTATTCTTGTGTATAGTGTAAGGTATTTATTACATTTATCTTTTTTCAAATGGCTAACCAGTTATCCCAGAACTGTTCATTAAAAACTTAAACTTCATCTGTGCTCCAGTGATTTAAAATGCCACATTTTTCATATACTAAAATTTCCTATGTGCTGGATCTATTTCTGGCCTTTTTTTTTTGCACTTGTCTAGACATGCCACTATACCTCACTGTTCTAATTACAGTAACTTTATAGTGTATTTTAATGTTTACTAGGGCTAGTCCTCCCTTGTAAATTTTCTTTCTCAGGGATTTCTTGGCTACTCTCCCTTTCTTGTTCCACATGAACTTTATGCTTAACTTGTCTAGTTCCATAAAAATATGTGCAGATATTTTTATTAGTATTATATTGTTATTTTTAGCACAAATGGAAATTTTCATGATGTTAAAATGTCTACAAAAATCAAGTATTGTTGATTTGTTTATGTCTATTATTGTTAGACTGTTCATTGTTATGGAAGAATTTATGAAATTATACTATACTGTGCTGTAGCAGAATATAATGTCCAAGACAGGATGGGCTTTGTATATTTGTTTACTATTATATCCTTAGCATTTGGAACAATGTATGAATATTTGTTGAATTAATGAATATTTTTTAAATGAAGGAAGTTAGACAAAGGTTCTTTGTTTTGCTTGAGAAAATGAAAAGTATACTAAGAACATTAATTAGGCAAGAACTCATCATGAATACAGAAGGATATAAAATAATATTATTGTAATTTTGGGTAAAATATTTTTATTCTGAAAATATGTTATTTTGCAAGATATTTTTATTCTGAAAAAAATGTTGTCTTGAGAACACAGAGCTCAAGAGTGACATTGAAATGCTATACCATTTAGAACATTTAATTTTTTTTATTACATTCTCAGTTCAACTATATATATATGAAGCAATGTGTAGAAAGTAGTACTATCGTACCTATTCAGCAGGAATGGCTGGATCATATGTTAATGCTGATACCCACATCTTTAAAGGAAGGGAAAAAAAGAGAAGAACTCGTTCAAAGTCTCATAAATGAAGTGTCAAGTGACTTTGAAAAAAGCATGAAGAGATATTTGGGTAAATAGTATACACCACCTTTGCTCCCTTGCCCCTCCCAATGAAAAGCAGAAATATGAATAATGAATGTGATATATTTAGTTATATATATTCTTAGATATTATTTTTATTTAAGTGCTTATTTTGAGCCTGTAATATCAAAATATTTGTAATTTAAGGGTATTTTTATATACTTATTATTTAAGGATAATTTTTATATACTTATTAGCTAAATGGCCTTTTGATTTTTCACTTTGCTTTACAGTTGTTGCTATACACTTATTGGACTATAAGATAATACTAATGGATTTGGGGAGATTTCTTAAGGATTTAACCTTTGTAATTTTTATTGGCATGAATTTTCTTAAGGGGCCATGACAGTGACTTTTGAATAGACAGAAAGCAAAAAACAGAACTTATAGAAGCTTTACCATATTTGCCTCCAAAGTAAGGCCAAAATAACTATTGAGAATATGATTTTGTTTCAAATAAAGGTTTTTTCTTATCATTTTAATGTATAGTAAACTGTACCATCCAAAATCAAAAGTTAGGAACTTTGATTTGAGTGGGTCTTACAAGGATTTTAAAGAAGTATTAATACTTATACATGTATTTTAGTGAAGAGTGTTCTCATGAGACCTCCAGTTAAGTGGCTTGAAGATGAAGGAGGCCCTTTACCTGAATTCCCTGTGTGAGTAAATTATTTTAAAAACAGTACTGCACCTAGGTTTTGATAACAGATTGAAAATAAACTGATCTTACATTTAAGTCTGCAACTGTGAAACTCAAAGTTATTTTGAACACACCTAAAAAAAAGTACTACTGTTTTTCCCCCTCTCCTACAGTATCCTCTATACTGTTCTTGTCTAGTTATTGCCTACACAATTAGGGGAACCTATAAATAGTTCAACTTGCCCTTAAGGAAGCTTCTGTGTATGCCAGATAGATCTCCATCTCTTCTCCTCAGTACTAAGAACTGCTTTCATTTATCTCTCTCCAAGGTAACTGAATCAGAGTACAGTGTATGTTAGCAGGACACTCATGCCTGGCCCATCAGCCTTCCTCACCGACAATTGATCCCTGTTCTCAGTATGGTGGTTACCACAGGGGAAAAGGGGTCAAATATCTGGTGACAGAAGGAGACTAGACTTAGGGTGGTGAGCACACAATGTAATATACAATGTATTATAAAGTTGTATACCTGAAACTTCATATGTTATTACTGTTACTCCAATACATTTAATTTTTAAAAAAATTAAAACAAATCTTTTATTGACTCTAGAGAGAGAGGAAGGGAGGGAGAGAAAGAGGGAGAGAAATATGGATATGAGAGAGAAACTACAATCAGTTAACGTTTGCACGTGTCCCAGCTGGGGCCAAACCTGCAACCCAGGACTGTGCCCCAACAGGGAATCGAACTGCAACCTTTTGGTTAGCAGGATGATTTCCAACCAACTGAGCCACACTGACCAGGGCCAATGAAGTTAATTAAACATCTTTTTAAATGACCTCTGTTCTTTCTGCAGATAATGCACTTTCAAGATCTTGATGTATTTTTATTACATGCATATCTCCTAATGTTCCCATGGCTGATGACATTTCCCTCTACTCAGTTTCCTGTCTTTTCACTTTAATACTAATTTCATGTTATAAATATTATTTCTAAAGTTTAGAGTATATTGTTTGAGTCCTGTTTAATGTGGTGTATTGCTTTTCCAGAGGCCTGGATTATTCTAATCCTTGGCATTCTAGCTATGTGCAGACAAGAAGTCAAATATCAGCTAATTTACACATTGTTCATCCAATTATGAAAATGTTACTGGACATTGGTTATATGACATTTGCTAATACAGTTTTGCTGGACTTAACAGGAGTTAGGTAAAATATCATATTTATTAATAATTAACATTTAAAATTTTAATGTCTCCCATTTGAATCTTTATGTTTTTGACTATATAATTTTTTAAACTAATTGATAAATCTTCAGAACTTTTCTATAGATTTCAAAGAAGTTTTAATTTATTTTACTTGTTTTAGCAGTTGTATATTAAGACCAATATCTATCATTTGCTTTAAAATCATTTTAATTTTTTCTCACAAATAGAGCTAAAGGCCCAATTGATTGTGAATCATTGAAAAATGATCTATCAATACAAGCTAGAAAGGCAGAGGAGAAGATAATGAATACATGGTATCCAAAAGTTATAAGTCTTTTTACCAAGAAGGAAGCACTAGATGGCATTAAACCTGAAAAATTGGATGCATTTTATAACTGTGTTTCCACACTTATGTCAAATCAGGTAAATATGCTTTATGTTTTTAAATGATAATGATATTAAAATTAATTGATTATTTTAAATAAAAGTCTATTTAGATAGTGCTAAGTAATTATTTTAAAGTAAATTATGAAAAACATTTTGAGTATAATTTTATTTAAATAAATTAAGCAGAAAAATGGTTTATTGCTGAAGCAATCTAAATGAGAGGGAAGTCTAGAAGTATGTGTCAATATTCTGAATGATTACTGGGCTCATGTTTAAAGACTATAAACTAATTGTCTATACAAACTATCTTAGTAAACATATTTTTGAACATATGAAATTCCAAATTGATTAATTTTCATTTTGTTTTCAGTAAAATTTTGGTCAAAATGTTATTGATCATCTTTATATGAAAAACAGAAAGAGAATATCAATTTTATGCAAATATATTTATGGGCTCCTCAGATTTTTACTATTGTAGAAACACATTTCTAGAAAAATAATTTTGAATAAAAAAATTTCCTCGTGGGTGGTAAAGCTCTCCAAAGATTCCATGTATCTTTAAAGGGATAATATATATGTTGAAATATATTTAATACCTAGTATGTAACACTATAACTAATATACATTATTTGTTTTATCTTTATGCCCTTAAGAGCACTATGACCATTTGATAAGTAAAAAGATGAGGGGCATTTTGAAGATTATTTAGATCTTTATTTGTCTGCTTGAGTGAATGTCTAATAGTTGGTTCCTTATAAGAATGCATTATTCATACTCTGGTAACTTATTGTGCACATTTCTAAGTTCCGGTGGTTTCACCCTCATGTATTGGTATGCTGGAAATCTGATTCTTCAGATAAAACAGCAAACACAGTTCTGATTGGTAGTGTTTGCTAATTTCCATGGTGTAAATATTCCCACCGTGGTGATTTTTAAGCATCCAAGGGTTTAGTAACTTTCTCACAAAAATTTTAAATATGGAACAATTGGCTTTTGTGACAATAGCAGCCAGCTGTAGCTTTACCACTGTCCCTCATCCCATGTGCATGTCTCCCCATGAACCCTTAGCCTTGGATGTCAGGCCTCCTCTTCTCTCACTTTTCGCTGTGTTGTTTGGTCTTCTGAAATGTTTTCTGTACCAGGTTCAAGATCACTAGAGAACATGGAAGATTCTGAGTTTCCATCTTAAGATTGTTGATATTCTATAGAAAATTTAAAGTTTGCATATATTTTTCTATTTATTATTTTAGAATACATTTAGTAAGAACATATTGTGCTCAATGAACACAATTTTCAGGACTAAATGGATTGACAGAATGACTCAATTATAGACCATAAGTTCACTGATTTTAGTTGAAGGTTTAATTTTTACTTTCTAAAATAATAGTAATATGATATCATGCAGCTAAAGGATCTCTTAAAGAGGACTGTAGAAAGATTTGTAAACGTCTTTGACCAAGAAGATCAACAAGGGCTGCCAATATTTAAGATGGAATTGACATTTGATGATGATAAAATGGAATTTTACCCTACCTTTCAAGATTTGGAAGATATTGTTTTGGGTTTGGTAGAGCGAATAGCTGAAGCCCTGCAGGTATTATGTTGTCCTTACCTATCATATGTGAGAATTTGATATGGCTCTTCTTCAGAATTTTAAATTGAGTTGAAGCTTTATAAAATATTTATGTACACAAAATATTATAATTCTTTGTTTTATTTCCACTCTTTGTCATTTTATGTTTTTTTTAAAAAGATTTTATTTATTTATCTTTAGAGGGGAAGGGAAGAAGATAAGGAGAGAAACATCAATGTATGGTTGCCTCTCATGGGTCCCTTCTGGGAACTGGCCTGCAACCCAGGCATGTGCCCTGACTGGGAATCGAACCATGATTGTGTGGTTCGCAGGCCCGTGCTCAATCCACTGAGCCACACCAGCCAGGGCTATTTTTTTTAAAAAGTGTTTTCTCTTTGAGAAAGTCTCCTGGCTGAAGTTAATTTTTGTCCCTTAGGAGTTTTATTGTACAATAATTGCAGTGTTTTTGTGCATGTCTCATCTTCCCTAATGAGCTGTGAGCTACTTAAGTACTAGATTCAAGTTGTTTGTTTGTTTTTTCTAGAGCTTTCTAGTATAGTCACTTTGATATGGTAAATATTCAATAAATATTTATTGAATGATAGAGAACTAACCCGATGTAAGTTATATATTGCACTACAACCTATACAACTTTAAATAATTATTTGCATCAAGTTATCTTTTCTTGAGCAACTGAAATCTGAAAAGAATGTTAAAAAATATAAGATGTATACATAGAACAATAACGCAGATATTTATTTATAAAATGTTATTTTTCTTTATGTTAGAATGTCCAAACAGTACCCTCTTGGCTCTCAGGAACTTCAACAACTGTAAATCTTGACACAGAACTTCCTGAACATGTGTTACAGTGGGCTCTTGATACGCTGAAGGCAGCAGTGCATCGTAACTTAGAAGGTGCAAGACAACATTATGAGACATATGGTATATGCGACAAATATATTATACCTTTTTTATCATAAAAGAATCACACTTTATTTTTACTAGAATTTGGTCAGATATTTGCCATGTCTGGGGTTGCCATGAAAGAGCAGGGAGAGCCAGAAGTTAGCATGGACATAGATTTTGGCAGCATGAAGGATCAAATCTAAGAAACTAGAATTCTGTTGTATGGTCCAAAGAACCAATACTAACTGTAACAGGGTGATAAAGCCAAAGAGAAAGCAGAGATATTGGAATAAGGACAAAGCCAATTCCAGGGTGAAGGCAAGGTAAGGTCTAAGAATATTTGAAAAGATTGCAGCTCAGTTTTTTAAAAAAATTTATTTAGTTATTTTTCAAGTACAGTTTTCTTTTGTCAATTTCTCCCATCCCAGCCCCCCCTCCGCCCCGTCTCTCCACCTCCCTCTGCAGCTCAGTTTTATAGTCTTCTCAAGTGTATATAAGATCAGGATAGATAATTGTTGACATCCTCTTAAGCAAAACCTTTTATTAACTGCCTTATCTGTATTTCTAAGTTATTTTAAGATCATTACATACCCTATTATCTTTCATTTAAGTGATCTATGTTTCACCTGGTTTGCTGAAGTTCATTTTATTTTATTCTATCTAATAATGTATGTTCATACACTATTAGTAAAGATATTTAATTGAGCCCTTACTAGTGTGGCTCGGTGAATTGAGTGCCGGCCTGCAAATCAAAGGGTCTCTATTTCGATTCCCAGTCAGGGCACATGCCTGGGTTGCAGGCCAGGTCCCAGGTAGGGAATACACGAGAAGCAACCACACACTGATGTTTCTCTCTCTCTCTCCTTCCTTTCCCCTCTCTCTAAAAAAAAAATAAATAAAGTACTTAAAAATAATATTTAATTGAATAGGCTGCTTTATTCTATGATCATATAAAAAAGCACTTGATCGTTTTAAAAAGGTATTATTCAGATTTAAATTAGATTATTAATTTTCAGTTGAAAAGTATAATTGGCTTCTTGATGGCACTGCAGTTGAGCTGATAGAGACTTTTCAGGCAGAAGATCATACCTTTGATGAATACACAGAGGTGAGTCACAATTCTGTTTTTCATTAATGCCTTTTGAAATTTTAAAATATAATGTTTTTATTCTAGAAAATGTTTCTTTTTTTAAATTATTTTATTGTTGTTCAAATACAGTTGTCTGCATTTACCCCCCCACCACTCACCCCCCACCAGCCATCCCAACGTCCCTCCCCTGATTCACCCCCACCTTGGTTTTGTCCATGTGTCCTTTATAGTTGTTCCTGAAAACCCTCCCCACTTTTCCCCCAAGTGTCCTCTTCCTCCTCCCCTCTCATTACTGTCAGATTGTTCTAAATTTCACTGTCTCTGGTTATATTTTGCTTGCTTATTTGTTTTGTTGATTAGGTTCCACTTAAAGGTGAGATTATATAGTATTTGTCTTTCACTGCCTGGCTTATTTCACTTAGCATAATGCTCTCCAGTCAATCCATGCTGTTGCAAAGGGTAGGCACTCCTTTCTTTCTGCTGCACAGTATTCCATCATGTACATGTACCATAGTTTTTTTATCCACTCATTTACCAATGGGCACTTGGGTTGCTTCCAGCACTTGGTTATTGTAAATTGTGCTGCTATGAACATTGGGGTGCATAGGGTCTTATGGATTAGTGTTTTATGGTTCTTAGGATATAATCCCAGCAGTGGAATTGCTGGGTCAAAAGGCAGTTCCATTTTTAGTTTTTTGAGGGAATTCCATACTGTTTTCCACAGTGGCTGCACCAGTCTGCATTCCCAGCAACAGTACACTAGGGTTCCCTTTTCTCCACATCCTCCCCAACACTTGTTTGTTGATTTGTTTATGATGGCCATTCTCATCGGTGCAAACAGGTATTTCATTATGGTTTTAATTTGCATCTCTCTGATAGCTAGTGATACTGACTGAGCATCTTTTCATGTGTCTCTGGACCCTGTATGTCCTCCTTGGAGAAGTGTCTGTTCAAGTCCTTTGCCTATTTTTTAATTGGGTTGCTTGTCTTCTTAGAGTAGAGTGGTGTGAGTTCTTTATATATTTTGGAGATCAAACCCTTCTCTGAGGTATCGGTGGCAAATATGTTTTCCCATATGGTTGATTCTCTTTTCATTTTAATGCTGTTTTCTTTAGCTGTGCAGAAGCTTTTTATTTTGATGAGATCCCATTTGTTTATTATTTCCTTTATGTCCCTTGTTCTAGGAGACATATCAGTGAAAATATTGCTGCATGAAATAACTGAGATTTTCCTGCTTATGTTCTCCTCTAGGACTTTAATGGTGTCATGACTTATATTTAATCTTTTATCCACCTTGAATTTATTTTGGTGTATGGTGTAAGTTAGTGCTCAAGTTTCATTTTTTTGCTTGTAGCTGTCCAGCTCTCCCAACACCATTTGTTGAAGAGACCATTTGTACTCCATTTTATGTTGCTGCCCCCCTTTTTAAATATTAGTAGACCATAGAGACTTGGGTTTATTTCTGGACTCTCTGTTCTGTTCCATTGTTCTATGTGCCTGTTTTTATGCCAGTACCAGGCTATTTTGATTACTGTGGCCTTGTAATACAGTTTAGTATCAGGCATTGTGATACCTCCTACTTTGCTCTTCTTTCTCAAAATTGCAGCAGCTATTTGAAGTCACTTATGGTTCCATATAAATTTTCGAAGTGTTTATTGTATGTCTGTGAAATATGCCATTAGTACTTTATAGGTATTGCATTGAATCTGTAAATTGCTTTGGGTAGTATGGACATTTTGATGATGTTAATTCTCCTGATCCATGAACACGGTATATGTTTCCATTTGTTTGTGTCTTCCTTGATTTGTTTCTTCAGTGCTGTGTAGTTTTCTGAATATAGGTTTATTACCTCCTTGGTTAGGTTTATTCCCAGGTATTTTAGTTTTCTTGTTGCTATATCAAATGGGATTCCCCCCCACCCCCGCCGATTTCTGCTTCTGCTGTTTCATTGTTGGTACACAAAAATGCCTTGGATTTCTGGATATTGACTCTGTATCCCACTGTTTTGTCAAATTCATTTATTAGGTTGAACAGTTTTTTTTGGCACAGTCTATAGGATTTTCTAGGTCTACTATCATATCATCTGTAAACAAAGACAGTTTTATTTCCTCCTTTCTGATTTGGATGCCTTTTATTTCCTTTTCTTGTCTGATAATTATGGCTAAAACTTCCAATACTATATTGAATAGAAGTGGCGAAAGTGGACAACCTTGTCTTGTTCCTGATTTTAGTGGAAAAGATTTTAGTTTTTGCCCATTGAGTATGATGTTGCCTGTAGGTCTCTCATATATGGCCTTTATTATGTTGAGGAATGCTCCCTCTATTCCTACTTTGCTGAGTGTTTTATCATAAATGGGTGCTGTGCCTTCTGAAATGTTTTTTTTTCCACATCTATTGATATGATCATGTGATTTTTGTCTTTGCATTTGTTTATGTGATGTATTACATTTATTGATTTGCAAATATTGTACCACCCTTGCATCCCTGGGATGAATCCCACTTGGTCATGGTGTATGATGTTTGTAATGTATTGCTGGATGTGGTTTGCCAATATTTTGTTGAGTATTTTAGATTCTGTTTATCAGTGATATTGGCCTATAGTTTTCTTTCTTTGTTGTGTCTTTATCTGTTTTTGAGATTAGGATGTTGCTGGCTTTATAAAAAGAGTCTGGGAGTTTTTCATCTTCTTAGATTTCTTGGAATGGTCTGTGAAGGATAGGGGTTAGCTCTTTCTTAAATGCTTTGTAAAATCCTCCTGTGAAACCATCCAATCCAGGGCTTTTGTGTGCTGGGACTTTTTTCATTACTGCTTCAATTTCATCAGCTGTTATTGGTCTGATCAGGCTTTCTGCAGCTTCTTCATTCAGTTTTGGAAAATTACATTTTTTTCCTAGAAATTTGTCCATTTCACCCAGGTTTTCAAATTTCTTGGCATATAGTTTTTTCTAGAATTTCTTACAATCCTTTGTATTTCTGTGGTATCGGTTGTAATCTCTCCTCTTTAATTTCTGATTCTATTTATTTGAGTACCCTTTTTATCTTGAAGAATCTGCTTAAAGGCTTGTTGATTTTGTTTATCTTTTCAAAGAACCAGCTCCTGGATTTATTGATCCTTAGAATTGTTCTTTCAGTCTCTGTGTCATTTAATTCTGCTCTGATCTAGGTTATTTCCTCCCTTCTACTTGCTCTGGGCTGTCTTTGTTTTTGTTCCTTCAGTTCTTGTAGAGGTAAGGTTAGGTTGTTTATTTGAAATGTTTCTATCTTTTCTAGGTAGGCCTATATTGCTATGAACTTCTCTCTCAGGACTGCCTTCCCTGTTTCCCACAAGTTTTGGATTGTTGTGAGTTCATTTTCATTTGTTTCCAGGAACTTTTTGATTTCTTCCTTGATCTCATTCTTAATTCATTCATTGTTTAATAGCATGCCATTCAATCTCCATGAATGTGAGTGTTTTTGAGTTTTTTCCTTGAGGTTTCTGGTTTTAGTCCCTCGTGGTCTGAGAAAATATTTGATATTATTTCAATTGTCTTGAATTTGCTGATGTTGGTTTTGTGTTCTCTCATGTGGCCTATCTTTGAAAATGTTCCATGTGCATTTGACAAGACTGTATATTTTTCTTCTTTGGAATGAAAAGTTCTATATCTATCAGTTAAGTCCATTTAATCTAGGACATTGTTCAATGCCACAATATCTTTGTTAATATTTTGTTTGGAAGATCTATTCATTTTTGACAGTGAGGTTTTTAAATCCCCTACTATAATTGTGTTTCTGTCAATATCTTTCTTGAAATCCTCCAAAATTAAAAAAATATATTTGGGTGCTCCTCTGTTGGGTGAAGAGTATATGTTTATAATGTTTATATCTTCTTGATGGATTATTTGGTAGAGTATTATGAAGTGACCTTTTGGGTCTCTTTTTATGGCTGTTATGTTGAAGTTTATTTTGTCTGATATGAATAGATATTCTTCATTTTTTAACTTTATTCTGTTTTGTTCAATTATAGTTGTTTCAATTTTATCCCCTTTGCCCTCCTCCATCCCACCCCAACCCAACCCCTCCTCCCATAGTCCCTCCCTACCCTATTGTCCATGTCCATGAATCATTCATACATGTCCTTTGACTACTTTCTTACCATTCTTACCACCATTCCTCTGCCCCCTTTTCCTCTGGCAGTTGTCATTCTGTTCCCTATTTCCATGTTTCTGGTTCTGTTTTGCTTAGAACCAGAGACATTAGTTTATTTTGTTCATTAGATTCCTCTTATAAGTATTATCCTTAAGAATCCTGAAACACTAATTCAGAAGAACTTATGCACCTTGATGCAGCACTATTTATAGTAGCTTAGTATTAGGAACAGCCTAAGTACCTATAAGTAGATAAATGGGCTAAAAAATTGTAGTTTATCTACACAATGGAACACTTATGCAGACGAAAGAAACAAGGAATTCTTATCCTTTGCAACAGCATGGATGGAACTGGAGACTATTATGCTAAGTGAGATAAGCCAGTTGGTGAAAGACAAATACTTCTTAATTTTTAATATGGATGCCTCATATTTATTTTTCTTGCCTAATTCCCCTGGTTAGTTCAATATTGAGTGGAAGTGTTGAGAGAGGATATCTTTACCTTACTCTAGATCTTAGGGAAAGCATTAATTTAAAAAAAACCATTAAGTATAATGTCAGTTGTAGATTTATCCTATATACTCCTTATCAAGTTGAGGAGTATCTAGGATGAGGAGTTACCATATTAATGTGATACTCCTTATCATGTTATCTTCTATTCCTATTCTGTGAAGTGTTGGTTGTTAACATAAGGGTTGAAGTTTGCTAAATGCTTCTTCTGCCTCTATTGAGATGATTATGTATTAATATATTCTAATTTACATGCTTTTTACCTTATTCCACTTTTATGTGTTTATAAAATTATATTATAAATTCATAGTTTGCAAAACAAGATATGGTATATTCTCTTTTATTTGTATCTTGTCATGTATCTCAATATAAGGCTGTGTATAGAGTAGGCACAATAAATTTTCTATGAGCTAACAGCTAAACTTTTTGTGGTCTTTGCCATAACTTGTACTATCTATAAACCCTAAATCTCTAGGCTGAGCATATGTTTCATTGGGCTTTACAATGACTTTTTCCTTAGGTCTAGTATTTTCTGTGAAATTTTCTGGAATATTATAATTTTTGGATGATATATTTAACTATTTAAAAATTTATTTTTAGGTTTAGTAATATATCCCTGCATTTCTTTGTCAATACTAGACATACTGTAATTGTGGTTTATAAACCATATTTTGCATATGGTTGTAGTTTAATAGAGCATAAAACTCCATTGTATTGATATACCATTTTTTTCTACAGTAAATGGATATTTTCATTGTTTTCAATGTGCCATATTTTCTTTGATCCAGCCCATTTTCTTTTCCATATCTGTTAATTACATTTCAGAAAACCTGGATGATTAGTTGAGAATAAGAAAACATCTATTCTCTTTTTTCCAGTACCATCAGCTCTATCTACTCTCTGGTATTTTTCCAACCAAGAGCCAAACAAATGTTCAATAGTCATTGAATTAATTCATATCCTCAGCTCCCTTAAACATTGAAAGCTTTAAGCCCAACCCACAAAATACTGGAGACAGAAAAATAGGGTAGCTTTGAGAGAAAGGGAAGTAAAGGGAAAGTATCTTTAAGGAATTAAAAACGAAATAGGGTATTTTGGTAGTGGGTAGATATTGGGTGAGTAAGAAGGTAGAGAGGCAACATTAAAGATGGATTGTGGAATTAAGTAAAAGTTGTCCAAAGCTGACAGGTATGTTTTAGTTTCAGAAAATGCAACATAACTTGTTAGTTTTTTTCCATATTCCTTTGTTTAATTTTGAAAAACTATCCCAGTATCTGGTTATTAAGAATGTATAAATTTCAATATCTGGGATCTTTGTAATGGCAGAACACAATGTTTTTCTACTGCATTGTATTGACCAAAACCAAAAATTTTTTATACATATTTCTTTTCCTAGAGATTGAATTAGAATCTTCAGTGAGGTATCAATAATAGCACAAACAAGTACTTGTCAGCTACACAAATTGCCACATAATATAGATTTGTTTCTAAACAGAGAGATGAGTTGACTTTGGGGATAGTTTTTTTTGTATCAGTAATTACTGATGGAAATTTTACTTCCTGAAATTTTTAGATATTAATGCTGTAAATGGCACCATATTCAATATTTACTGATAGATTGGCAAATTTTTTAGTGAAAGGATAGGTGAAAAAAAGATTTATGCACACAAAGGGAAAATTTTAATCACTTAGCAAAAATAAATGAGTTTGTATTTATATTTTATAGAATTAAAAAGTTAACCATAATACTATACAAAACACTGATTAATTAAAATGCTAAACCTTTTTTTGTTATAAATTTTTTTTAAGCTTGTAGGAAGATTTTCCACTCTTGCCTCAGAAATAATGCTTTTGCCTCAGTGGGTTCATTTCCCTATGGTTCGTTTGGATTGTGAAGATTTGAAGACAGGCCTAACAAATAAAGCAAGAGCCTTTGCAAATATATTATTAAATGACATAGCTTCAAAACATAGAAAAGAAAATGAATGGTAAGTAGAATTAATTGCCAAATCTTAGAATTATCAGGCTAAAAGGAATATTTTGCTAATAATAACTCTTGTTTAAAAACAAAAGATTAAAATATTAGTAGTACTTACTACTTTTTCTCCATAGCTGCCTCTCAGGGAGGTTTCTTTGTAGAAGCATTCGTTCAGTTTCGTTTTGTTTGACACTGTTTCAGGCTAGTTTTGAGGTAACATAGTATTAAAAAAGAAGAAGAAATTGAAATAAACCGGTATTTGGACACAGGTTGTGTGAAAATGGAAAGATCATAGACATTCAATGATATTGGGAATATCTGGAATTATTCCTGACCCCAGTATTTACATGTTATGTCACCTAGCTTTTCTCATTTCCAAAATGGACACATAATACCTACTTTGTAAGGCAGCTATGAAGTTGGATTAATAAATTTGTGACCCAACAGCTGAATGTGTTTATGTGCCATTGCTTACTTCACAGTTTGGTTTGTCATCTGTGTGGGCTACCGTGCTCTCATTTTGTTTGCCTGCTTTTCTTTTGCTTCAGTGTGTCTCCCTAAAACACTCAGATGCTGCTCTAGCAGGAAGAAAACACCCCCAACACTATCATACATCTTTTTTGCACTATCTACTTTAACACATACTTTCTACATTTTTGATAAAAATAAAATTAAAAAAGAATACCCAGGGGGAAAAAATAAGTAACTATCAAGCCCTACATGATCTCACTCCTGCTTACCTCCCCAACTTTATTCTTTTTCATTCTTTTTTACTTATTTATAATTTTTATAATATATTTTATTGATTATACCATTATAGTTGTCCCATTTCCCCCCTTCATTCCACTCCACCCTGCATACCCCTCCTACCCACATTCCCCCCCTTTCATTCATGTCCATGTTCTTTAGCTTCTTCATTTCCCACACTACTCTTGCCCTGTCCCTGTCCATTTTCTCCCCACCATCTATGCTACTTGATCTCTGCACTTTCTCCCCCATTGTCCTCCTCCCACTCCCCTGTTGCTAACCCTCCATGTGATCTCCATTTCTGTGGCTCTGCTCCTGTTTTAACTGTCCACTTAGTTTGCTTTTGTTTTAGGTGTGGTTGTTAATGACTGTGAGTTTGCTGTCCTTTCACTGTTCATCTCTTTTATCTTCTTTTTCTTAGATAAGTCCCTTTAACATTTCATATAATAAGGGCTTGGTGGTGATGAACTCCGTGAACTTGACCTTATCTGAGAAGCACTTCATCTGCCTTTCCATTCTAAATGAAAGCTTCACTTTGTAGAGCAATGTTGGATGTAGGTCTTTGGATTTCATGACTTGGAATACTTCTTTCCAGCCCCTTCTTGCCTGTAAGGTCTCTTTTGAGAAATCAACTGACAAGTCTGATGGGAACTCCTTTGTAGGTGACTGTCCCCTTATCTCTTGCTGCTTCTAGGATTCTCTCCTTCATTTCAATCTTGGCTAATGTAATTATGATGTGCCTTGGTGTGTTCCTTCTTGGGTCCAGCTTCTTTGGGACTCTCTGAGCTTCCTGGACTTCCTGAAAGTCTATTTCCTTTGCCAGATTGGAGAAGTTCTCCTGTATTATTTGTTCAAATAAGGTTTCCACTTGTGGCTGTTCCTCTTCCCCTTCTGGTACCCCTATAATTCGGATGTTGGGACATTTAAAGATGTCCTGGAGGTTCCTAAGCCTCTCCTCATTTTTTTGAATTCTTGTTTCTTCCTTCTTTTCTGTTTGGTTGTTTCTTTCTTCCTTCTGAGCCACTCCATTGATTTGATTCGTAGTTTTCTTCCCATCAGTATTGGTTCCTTGTGCATGTTCCTTCATTTCACTTAGTGTAGCCTTCCTTGTTTCATCTAATTTGCGACCAAAGTCAACCAGTTCTGTGAGCATTCTGATCACCAGTGTTTTGAACTGTGCATCTGATAGGTTGGCTATCTCTTGGTCACTTAAAAGTATTGGCTCTGGGGTTTCGATTTGTTCTTGTTTGAGCCATAATTTTTTAGTTTTGTTGCGCCTGTTTCATAGTGAGGGGCAGAGCCTTAGGTGTTTACCAGGGCGGGGCAACTCACCTCACTGGGTTGTGATCCTGTATGTGGGGGCAGGGTCAGAGAGGGAATATTGGTGCTTGCTCCACTTTCTGTTGGATTTCAGACCCCTGTGCTGCTTCCCACAAGCAAATTGGGCCCTTCTGGTGCTGGTTCCCAGATGGGTGGGTTTGTGTATGTTGTAGGACCCTGTGGGTCTCTCCAAGGAACTCTCCTGTGATGCTGGGAGTCTCTCCTGGCACCTTTTCAATTGGTGCTTTTGGCTTTATTTCCTTTGCTGGGGCCCTAGGTTGCATGGTCTGTCTCACTGCCCGTTTTTCCCTAGTTTATCTGCATGCAAGTACGTGATTGTGGTCAGCCAACCACCTTTCATGCTCTGTTCCTTTTCTCTCTGCACCCGAGGTCTGCTAGTTCTGTGCTGCCTGTGCTCCCAGGTTTGGGAGCCACAGGAAAAGCCACTGACTTTTCCTGCTGCAACCCATCCCAACAGGAGACTGACTCCGCCCATCTAACAGGTCTGGTTGAATGGTTGCCAGACTTCCGTATAGTTCGACTTTCTGTCTGTTCTGGTTGTGTTTTTGTTTCTAAATCTTGTTGTCCTTAATTTTGGTTGTGCGAGGAGGCATAGTGTTTCCACCTATGCCTTCATCTTGGCCAGAAGTCCTCCCCAACTTTATTTTATATCTTCATTTTTGTATTCATGTTGGCCTGCTTGCCATTCCTGGAATATGCCAACCTCATTGCTACCTCAGGTTGTTTAACTTGCTTCTTTTTCATCTTGGAGGCTTTTCCCTGATATGTGCAGGACTCACTGTTTTCTTTTCTTATATTCACTATCACCTCCCTAAACAGTTCTTCCCTGACCACTCTATATAAATAGTGGTCTTTTCTCTACACTCCGTAAATCTTTATCTTGCTTTCTTTTTCTTCATAGAACTTTTTACTACCTATTGTTGTGCTATATATTTATATGCATTGTCTCTCAACTTGAATGTAAGCTTTATGAGAGAAAGGATTTGATCTTTAGCTGTGATAGCTCCCCTGCTTAGAACTTTGCTTAGCATATTGTAGATACTCATTTATTAAATTAATGAAGTATGTTTACCACATAATAGAAATAAAATGCCTGCATAAGCTAAGTTTATTTTTTAAAATTACTTACTTGTTTTATAATTTGGTTTTGTGTGAGGTTTTTGATATTTCTAGTAATGGCATGACAATACAGATATTGCAAAGCACAGGGAAAAAGTTACAAGAAATGTACCTTTAGTTTAGCAAGTGAATATAAGATATCTATTCTTATATACTCAGGATACTCTAAGAGAATTGTAGATTTTAAAAAATGTATACAAGAGTTTGATCTTTTTCTGTACTCTACTGCTATGTTTCACAAGAGGCACTAATAATAATAATGATAAAACTAATAATTACATTAACAATTACAGTTATTAGGAAATGAGAGTGTATTCTGTACTAGGCCCTTTTAGATTCATTATTATATTACAACAATCTGGCAAGATGAATGTTAATAATTTTATTTTATAGATATGGAAACTAAACCTCAGATATTTGCCTAAGTTCACAATGCTAGTAACAGCTAAGGCAGGATTTAGAGTTAGGGTTGCCTGATCAAAAGTATGCTCTATGGGTCCCAGCGACAGGAGGCAGCAGAGAGGGCCGCCATTTCCCGGCTCTGACCCCGCCCCCACATAGAGCGTCACAACCCAGCGACCTGAGCAACCCTACCCTGGTGAACACCTAAGGCTTCACTACTCACCCCGCGGCAGGAAGCAGGAAAGGGGGATGCCATTTCCCCACTCTGACCCCACCCCCACATACAGCAGTCACAACGCAGCGACCCCGCCCTGGAGGCCCCGCCCCGCCCCTAAGGCTTTGCTCCTCATACTTAATGGGTGCGAACAGACCAAAAATGGCTCAAGAAGATCTCAAAGCCCCGGAGCCTATAACTCTAAGCAACAAAGAAATAGCAAAACTTTCAGATGCACAGTTCAAAACACTGGTGATCAGGATGCTCACAGAACTAGTTGATTTTAGTCACAAATTAGAGGAACATATGAAGGCTAAACTAATTGAAACAAATGGCAATGCACAGGAAACCAATAGTAATGGAAAGGAAACTGGGACTCAAATCAATGGAGTGGACCAGAAGGAGGAAAAAAATGACCAACCAGAAAAGAATGAAGAAACAAGAATTCAAAAAAATGAGGAGAGACTTAGGAACCTCCAGGACATCTTTAAATGCTCCAACATCCAAATTGTAGGGGTACCAGAAGGGTACCCCACCAGTGGAAACCTTATTTGAACAAATAATAAAGGAGAATTTCCCCAATCTGGCAAAGGAAATAGACTTCCAGGAATCCAGGGAGCTCAGAGAGTCCCAAAGAACTTGGACCCAAGAAGGAACACACCAAGGCACATCATAATTATATTAGCCAAGATTGAAATGAAAGAGAGAATCCTAGAAGCAGCAAGAGCTAAGGGGACAGTCACCTACAAAGGAGTTCCCATCAGACTGTCAGCTGATTTCTCAAAAGAGACCTTACAGGCAAGAAGGGGCTGGAAAGAAGTATTCCAAGTCATGAAATCCAAAGACCTACAACCAACATTGCTCTATCCTGCAAAAACTTTCATTTAGAATGGAAAGGCAGATGAAGTGCTTCTCAGATAAGGTCAAGTTCACGGAGTTCATCACCACCAAGCCCTTATTATATGAAATGTTAAAGGGACTTACCTAAGAAAAAGAAGATAAAAAAGATGAACAGTGAAAGGACAGCAAATTCACAGTTATTAACAACCACATCTAAAACAAAAGCAAGCTAAAAGGACAGCTAGATCATGAGCAGAACCATAGAAATGAAGATCTCAAGGAGGGTTAGCAACAGGGGAGTGGGAGGAGAAGGGGGAGAAGGCACAGAAAATAAGTAGCATAGACGGTAGGTAGAAAATAGATAGGGGGAGGGCAAGAATAGTATGGGAAGTATAGAATCCAAAGAACTTGAGACACATGGTCATAAACTAAAGGGGGGGAATCGTAGGGGTGGGGGGGTGCAGGGTGGAGGGGAATGAAGGGGGGAATAGAACAACTGTAATGACATAATCAATAAAAGAAAAAAAAACAGTATGCTCTATGTTACACAGCTTCTCTGGGTACTCAAGAGAGTTGATGAGATCAATAAAAAAAAATAAATATACCATAATTTCACATGAAAATGTTAGCTTAATTTTATAGATGTTTGATGTATGCTGAGTTATATAGGTATGTTATGCTTGAATATTTTAACATATCTTAAGGAATTAACCAATTATTTTAGGATATCAAAGTTCCTATTTTATAGTAATCATAATAACTTACATTTATTGAGTATGATACAGCATTAGTTACCATAATTATAGTAAAGCAGAGTTTTATGTCAGTATTTGCAGTGAATTTGAAGCAATTAAAGAACATGCATTAAAAGTCCCTGAGACAACAGAAGAGATGATGGATCTGATCTCTTATGTAGAAAAAGCCCGGACAGTAGGAATTCAAGAATTGGTTTTAAGGATCAAGGTAAGAATAACTTAAAAAATTTTATCTATTTATCTATCAATCAATCTATCTATTATCTATCTATCTATCTATCTATGAGAGAGGGAAGGAAGGAGAAAGAGAGGGAGAGAAACATTGACATGTGAGAAAAAAATCAATCGGTTTCCTCTTGCACACCCCCAACTGGGGACCTGGCCTGCCACCCAGGCATGTACCCTGACCAAGAATCAAACTGACGCCCAACTTTTTGAGCCACACCCACCAGTCAGGGCAGAAGGTTTTAATTTACATATTTTAAAGTAGTTTTTATCATTGTGAAATATGATAAACACTGAAAATATATGAGACATACAGCTAAACAAATAGTTATAAAGTAAGCACCTATATTGCCAACCCAGGTCAAGAAATAGGATATTGCCAGCACCCAGAAGCACTCTGTGGATGACTGCATACTTCAACAAAATAAATAAAAATTTTTTCTTTATTTTTATTTTTTGATTTAATCTTTATTGTATTTTTTCATTACCATTTAGACCCTTCATAGCCCCTACCCCACCCCACAATCAGTTAAAGGTTTCTCAATCTTATTTATCTTTTCAAATAACCATGTCTTAGATTCATTGATCTTTTGTATCATTTTTTAAGATTGTATTTCATTTATGTCTTCTGTGATCTTTACTATTTCCTTCCCTCTTCTTACTTTGGACTTTGTCATTCTTTTTTAAGATCTTTTAATTGTGAATTTAGATCATTTATTTGAGCCCTTTCTTCCTTCCTTCCTTCCTTTCTTCCTTCCTTCCTTCCTTCCTTCCTTCCTTCCTTCCTTCCTCCCTCCCTCCCTCCCTCCCTCCCTCCCTCCCTCCCTCTCTTTTTCTCTCTCTCTCTCCCCCTCCCTTCCTCCCTTCCTCCCTTCCTCCCTTCCTCCCTTCCTCCCTTCCTCCCTTCCTCCCTTCCTCCCTTCCTCCCTTCCTCCCTTCCTCCCGAGTAAATTTCTCTTGTTTGCAGCAGCTGTTCTTACCAAGCACCAGCTTTTCACACAGCTCAACTCTGACCAATTTGGAGACTATCTGGGTCAGGGTCTGTCACAGCCCAACTCTTCTCCCTTCTCCAGGTATCACCTGGCTCCCCAATTTCTCTGGTAATGTCCTAACTGGTGACCCCAGTCCTAGTGGGGGGAACACCACCTCTGTGGGTCTCCCATGGCATTTTTATTCCTCCTAGCAACTTCAAGCATCCAGGTCTTTCCTGGTGTGGTGATGCCTTCCCTGACCTGGTAGGGGAGGGAGTTGAGTTACAATTGCTGATCTGGCCCTTCTCCAAAGCTCCTGCAGCAGCTGTCAACCCTGGCCCCAGGTTGTAGACTGCAGTAGCCTTGGTCCCTGCCCAGGTCCCAGGGACTTACTGTCCCAACACAATCTCCTTACTGTTTCTCAACTTCCTCCACAATTTTGGCTTCCAAACTTCATAAAAGCTGGAATTCCATTTGCTGCTCACTTCTGTTCTTCAGAAGATCAGCTAGGTGTCCCAGCTGGGTACACATCAAGTGGATTCAGCTCCCACCTACCTTGCCACCACCTTTAGTCTCTATTATATATATCTTAAACTAAACCCCTCAATTGCCTTTGAATCTGTATTTAAATTCTTAAAATTTATAGTATTGCACATGGATCAATGAAAGCTATAGAAGGTAAAGATATTAAAATTCTCTACTTCGGTAAATCTGTTGGTTTTAAAGCATTTTTTTCCATTAACCCCTAAACTCTTTGGGACAATTTTTGTACACTAAAGGCAGGCAGGAAAAGTGGTAATGTTACTTATTTTGCAAAACAAAATGAAAGATGCTAAAATCTTCATCAGCATTCAAAAATCAAATACATAAGAATTAAACATTTAAAATTCTTTTATTAGATCTTTATTGGATTTATTTTTTCATTTTTAAGTATTTTTATTGATTATGCTATTATGGTTGTCCCATTTCTTTCTCCCATTAATCCCCCTCAGCTCTGCACCCTCATCCCTCCAGCATTTCCTCCCTCTCCCGTAGCTCATGTCCATGGGTAGTACATATAAGTTCTTTGGCTTCTCCATTTCCTATACTGTTCTTAACCTCCCCCTGTCTATTTGGTACCTACAAATTATGCTTCTTATTCCCTATACCTTTTCCCACAATCTCTCCCCTTCCCTTCCTTGCTGATAACCCTCCATGTGATCTCCATTTCTGTGATTCTGTTCCTTTTCCAACTGTTTGCTTAGTTTGATTTTGTTTTTCTTTCTTTTTTTTTAAAAGATTTTATTAATTTATCTTTAGAGGGGAAGGGGAAGAGAGAGGGAGAGGGAGAGAAATATCAATATGTGGTTGCCTCTCATGTGTCCCCCACTTGGAACTGGCCTGCAACCCAGGCATTTGCCTTGACTGGGAATCAAACCACAATCGTCTGGTTCGCAGGCCTGCACTCAATCCACTGAGCTACACCAGTAAGGGCTTTTTTTTTTTTTTATGTTCAGTTGTTGGTAGTTATGAGTTTGTTGTCATTTTACTGTTCCTAGTTTTGATCATCTTCTTTCTCTTAGATAAGTCCCTTTAACATTTCATATAATATGAGCTTAGTGCTGATGAACTCCTTGAACTTGACCTTATCTGGGAAGCACTTTATCTGTTCTTCCATTCTAAGTGCTAACTTTGCTGGATAGAGTAATCTTGGAAGTAGGTTCTCTTCTTTCATGTTTTCAAATACTTCTGTCCAGCTTCTTCTTGCCCTCAAGGTTCCTTTTAAGAAACCAGCTGATAGACTTATGGAAACTTCTTTGTAGGTAACTGTCTCCTTTTCTTTTGCTTTTAATATTCTTTCCTTATCTTTAATCTTTTTTTATTTAAAAAAAATTTTTTTATTGATTATGCTGTTACAGTTGTTCTATTCCCCCCTTCATTCCCCTCCACCCTGCACCCCCCCCACCCCCACCATTACCCCCCCTTTAGTTTATGACCATGTGTCTCAAGTCCTTTAGATTCTATATTTCCCATGCTATTCTTGCCCCCCCCCTCATCTATTTTCTATCTACCGTCTATGCTACTTACTTTCTGTACCTTCTCCCCCCTTCTCCTCCTCCCACTCCCCTGTTGCTAACCCTCCATGAGATCTTCATTTCTATGTTTCCACTCCTGATCTAGCTGTCCTTTTAGTTTGCTTTCGTTTTAGGTGTGGTTGTTAATAACTGTGAGTTTGTTGTCCTTTCACTGTTCATGTTTTTTATCTTCTTTTTCTTAGGTAAGTCCCTTTAACATTTCATATAATAAGGGCTTGGTGATGATGAACTCCTTGAATTTGATCTTATCTGAGAAGCACCTTATCTGTCCTTCCATTCTAAATGAAAGTTTTGCTCGATAGAGCAATCTTGGTTGTAGGTCTTTGGATTTCATGACTTGGAATACCTCTTTCCAGCTCCTTCTTGCCTGTAAGGTCTCTTTTGAGAAATCAGCTGACAGTCTGATGGGGACTCCTTTGTAGGTGACTGTCCCCTTAGCTCTTGCTGCTTCTAGGATTCTCTCCTTCATTTCAATCTTGGCTAATGTAATGATGATGTGCTTTGGTGTGTTCCTTCTTGGGTCCAAGTTGTTTGGTACTCTCTGAGCTTCCTGGATTTCCTGGAAGTCTATTTCCTTTGCCAGATTGGGGAAATTCTCCTTTATTATTTGTTCAAATAAGGTTTCCACTGGTTCCTTTCCCCCTTCTGGTACCCCTATAATTCGGATGTTGGAGCATTTAAAGATGTCCTGGAGGTTCCTAAGACTCTCCTCATTTCTTTGAATTCTTGCTTCTTGACTCTTTTCTGTTTGGCCATTATTTGCTTTCTTCTGGTCCACTCCATTGATTTGAGTCCCAGTTTCCTTTTCATTGCTCTTGGTGTCCTGTGCAATTCCATTCATTTCAATTAGTTTCGCCTTCATATGTTTGTCCAATTTGTGGCTATAATCAACCAGTTCTGTGGGGATCCTGATGACCAGTGTTTTAAACTGTGTGTCTGAGAGTTTTGCTATTTCTTCATCGCTTAGATCTATGGGCTCTGGGGCTTTGAGATCTTGTGACATTTTTGGTCTGTTCTGGCCCTTTAAGTGTGAGAAGCGGTGCCTTGGACTCCCAGGTCGCTGGATTGTGACGCTGTATGTGGGGGCGTGGTCAGAGCAGGGAAATGGCAGCGCTCTCCGCCGCCTCCGCCGCTGCTGCTGCGGGGACCCCCGGGCCGGGTCCAACCGCCCACTCCCTCGCCTGTCTGCCCATGCGTGACCACAGTCGACACGCAGCACCGCTCCTCCCGCTGTCTCCCCCGCAGTCGCTCACCTGGTGGCTCGCTCGGTTGCTCACTAGGTCCAACCCTGCGCCTGGATCCGCACGTCTGGACGCTGCGCCGGAGTCCGTCTGACCGAGACCTCCTGTGCAACCCCGCTTCACCAGGCGCTGGTTTCGCCCCTTACCAGTCAGGCTGAAGAATTTGTTGTTAATGGACTTCCGAAAAGTTCAATTTTCTGTGTTCTGGCTGTGTTTTCTGATGCTAATATTTAGTTGTCTCTAAACTTGGTTGTGTGAGAAGGCATGGCACATTCACCTATGCCTCCATCTTGGCGGAAGTCCTAATCTTTTTTTTTAAAATATATTTTATTGATTATGCCATTACAGTTCTATTTCCCCCCTTCACCCTGCACACCCCCTCCTCCACCATTTCCCCTTTTTAGTTTATTACCATGTGTCTCAAGTTCTTTAGATTCTATATTTCCCATACTATTCTTGCCCTCCCCCTGTCTATTTTCTACCTACCGTCTATACTACTTATTTTCTCTACCTTCTCCCTCCTTCCCCTCCTCCCACTCCCCTCTTGCTAAGCCTCCATGTGATGTCCGCTTCTATGGTTCCCCTCCTGATCTAGCTGTCCTTTTAGTTTGCTTTCGTTTTAGGTGTGGTTGTTAATAACTGTGAGTTAGCTGTTCTTTCACTGTTCATCTTTTTTAACTCCTTTTTCTTAGATAAATCCCTTTAACATTTCATATAATAAGGGCTTGGTGATGATGAACTCCTTGAATTTGATCTTATCTGAGAAGCACTTTAACTGCCCTTCCACTCTAAATGAAAGCTTTGCTCGATAGAGTAGTCCTGGATGTAGATCCTTGCCTTTCATGACTTGGAATACTTCCTTCCAGCCCCTTCTTGCCTGTAAGGTCTCTTTTGAGAAATCAGCTGAGACAGTCTGATGGGAACTCCTTTGTAGGTGACTGTCCCCTTATCTCTTGATGCTTCTAGAATTCTCTCCTTCATTTTAATCTTGGCTAATGTAATGATGATGTGTCTTGGTGTGTTCCTTCTTGGGTCCACCTTCTTTGGGACTCTCTGAGCTTCCTGGACTTCTGGAAGTCTATTTTCTTTGCCAGATTAGGGAAGTTCTCCTTTATTATTTGTTCAAGTAAGTTTTCCACTCGTGGCTGTTCCTCTTCCACTTCTGGTACTTCTATAATTCAGATGTTGGAGTGTTTAAAGATGTCCTGGAGGTTCCTAAACCTCTCCTCACTTTTTAAAATTCTTGTTTCTTCATATTTTTTTTTTGTTTGGTGTTTTTCTTCTTCCTTCTGGTCCACTCCCTTGATTTGAGTCCCAGTTTCCTTTCCATCACTATTGCTTTCCTGTGCATTTCCTTTCATTTCACTTAGTGTAGTCTTCATTTGTTCCTCTAATTTATGACTAAAATCAACCAGTTCTGTGAGCATCCTGATCACCAGTGTTTTGAACTGTGCATCTGATAGTTTGGCCATTTTCTTGGTTGCTTGGAATTATTGGTTCTGGGGCTTTGAGTTCTTCTTGAGCCATGTTTTGGTCTGTTCATGCCTGTTACATATGAGGAGCGGAGCTTTAGGTGTTCACCAGGGTGGGGCCACCCAGGTCGCTGGTTTGTGATGCTGTATGTGGGGTGGGGTCAAAGAGGGGCAATAGTGGTCCCCTCTGCTAATTTCTTCTGCTAGGGCCTGCGTGGTCTGTCTCACTGCTCACTGCTTCGCTGCTTTATCTGCACTCGAATGTGTGACCTCGGTCAACCTGCCACCTTTTGCCCTCACTGGGTCCTCTCCTTGGTACCCCACACCTGGGATCCACCCACGGCTGCCTGCATACCTGGGTTGGGGGATCTTTCCTGCCTCACCAGCTCCGCTGCTGGCTCTGCCCCTCTTACTGGTCTGGCTGAATGGTTTGTTGTTGTCGGACTTCTGTATAGTTCATTTTCTGTGTTTTGGCTGCGTTTTTTGTTACTAAACCTTTGCTTTCTTTAAACTTGGTTGTGCAAAGATGCACAGTGTTTCCACCTATGCCTCCATCTTGGCCGAAGTCCCTCTTATCTTTAATCTTGCATAACTTAATTATGATGTGTCTTGCTTTGTGCTTCCTTGGGTCCAACTTCTTTGGGTCTCTCTGGGCTTCCTGGATTTCCTGGAAGTCTATTTCCTTTTCCAGATTGGGGAAGTTTTCCTTCATTATTTTTTCAAATAAGTTTTCAATTTCTTGCTCTTCCTCTTTTCCTTCTGGCACACTTATGAGTCAGATGTTGGATTGTTTAAAGTTGTCTTGGAGGTTCCTAAACCTCTCCTCCTTTTTAAAAAATTCTTGTTTTTTTCATTCCGTTCTGATTAAATGTTTATTTCTCCTTTTGTTCCTAATCATTGATTTGAGTCCTGATTTCCTTCCCTTCACTGTTGTTTCCCTGTATGTTTTTCTCTATTTCACTTTGCATAGCCTTCACTTCTTCCTCTATTTTGCATCTGTACTCAGTCATTTTTGTGAGCATCCTGATTACCAGTGTTTTGAACTCTGCATGTTATAGGTTGGCTATCTCTTCCTTGCTTAGTTCTTTTCCTGGAGTTTTTACTTATTTTTTCATTTGGGCCATATTTCTTTGTCTCAGTGCACCTGTTATGTAGTCAGGAGCAGAGCCTTAGGCATTCACAGGGGTGGGGCAACCCACATTGCTGCGTTGTGGTGCTGTATGTAGGGGAAGGATCAAAGGGAATAATGCTGCTTTCTGGGCTCTCAACAGGCTTTCAGTCACTTCCCCTCCTACCTACAAGCCAGTCGGGCCCTCTAGTGCTGATTCCAGGGTGGGTAGGTTTCTGTATGTTCTAGGACCCTGTGGGTCTCTCCACAAACTCTCCTGTGGGACTTGGAATTTCTCCCACTGCAACACCCACAGATTTTTACAGCCAGAGTTTTTGAGGTTTTATTTCTCCACACTGGTACCTGGGTTTTATTTTCTGTCTCACTCTTCCTGCCTTATCCCCTTGTCACTGTTGGACTGCAGGTCTGCCACTCACTGTCTGACCAGCCCAGTCTGTCATGTTGGCGCATGTACTCTCTGCCCCAGCTGCTGATCTCTGGCCCTCCTACCAGTCTAGATGAATGTTTCTTTAACTCCTTGGTTGTCAGACTTCCATACAGTTCTATTTTCTGAAAGTTCTGGTTGTTTTTTGTTTTTAAATTTGTTGTCATTCTTTTGGCTGTGTGAAAAAGCAAAGCACATCTACCTATGCTTCCATTTTGGCTGGAAGTCTCATAAAAATTCCTTAAAATCAAAAGTAAAGCCTTACTGAACAGAAAGCTGCATATTTGGTCACCTTTTTTAGTCATGTATAAGAACGAATAAGAGTACCTTTATTTAAGTCATCTGCAAGTGAAAACTTTTAAAAAAGCTTTATTTTCTGTATAGAAGACTTGGATTGTGTGTTAAGAAGCCAAATTAACAAATACTGCAGCTACTGAAATACCCATCTGATTTGGGTGATATGAAATATCAATTAATAATCTAAGTCAAGTTGAAATTTGAATGAATATTAGAAATTGTTATTGGTTCTTCTCTTTTTCATATTGTGTTATATTTTCTACATGGTGTATATATTATACATGGAGTTTCTTTTGTAGGAATCCAAACGCCGAATGAGTTACTTTTTAGATGTTTTTCTATTTCCTCAAGAAGATTTAGCTTTGAATTCAGCTGTCCTTATGTGGCCTTGGAAAATTAATCCTATTTTTGATGAAAATGATGAGGTAAATATATTTTTACTATATATTTTATATTCTGACATTTTAAGCACTGTGTTTGTTTAATTGTCATACATACTTGATATCTACCTTTAAAAAGTAAGTGTATGTATCAATATGAGTTGTGGGCTAGCAACATTTTATAGCCCTTCAGGCTTAGGATGGGCTGTTAGGCTTAAATCACATGGTCTATTAAGAAGTGATACTAATCTTAAAAAACTCAGAAGTATTATATAACTTTTAAAAACTATTTTATCTATTCATTTCTAGAGGGAGGGGAAGGGAGGGTATTACAGAGGGAGGGAAACATCAGTGTGTGCTTGTGTCTTGTGCACCCCCAACTGGGGACCCAGCCTTCAGCCCAGGCATGTGCCCTGACTGGGAATTCGAACCAGTGACCCTTTGGTTCACAAGCTGGCACTCAGTCCACTGAGCCACACCAGCCAGGGTAGAAGTATTATATAACTTGTTAATAATAATAATAGTAAGCACTGTACTCAGGGCTTTCCAATTATTCAATCATTTAATATTTGCAAAAATCCCAGGTAATCTTATTTCTCCCATTTCATAGATGAGAAAAATATGTCTCAGAGAAGTTAAATAACCTGTGTAATATCACAGAGATAAGTAACAGAATCAGGGTCCTGAATATAATTTAGATTTTGAAGAAGTTCTAATGCAAACCAGTTTTTTCTAAATTGGGAAATGAGATGGTATAGTAATGAAAAGTCAGATAAACCAAAGTTTTAATCCAGGTTTTGACTTTAGTGATTTTATGACATTGGACATGCCTCTTAACCTCTATAAGCCTAAATTTCTTTATCTCTGAAATGACAATAATAGTACCTGTGGTAACATAAGTGTATTTTTGATAGTTCTTGAATGGTAGCTTTTTAATTATTATCTCAGAATTGGTTAAATAGTTACAATATTCAATTGATAAATAAAAATTGCTAGTCACTTTCATATCTATAAAAATTTGCTTGTGTGGTTTATTGCTCTTTGTATTTTAATATCAGTGTTTTATCTTTACACTCATTTTTATTTCATTAATAGTTATTATTACTATGCAAAGAATTAAGATTTCTGATGTGGTGCTTCCTTTGTAACAAAATAATTAACATGATTAAATTGTCTTTTATAAAGATCATTGAGACTGCTAAACATAAAAAAGAAAATGAGCTAATTGCTAAACGAGAGAAACTGATTTTGGAAATAGAAAAGGAATCACGCCGCATGGAGGAGTTTGCAGAATTTGCTGAACTGGACCGCATGCAGCAGGTGTGATAAATATGTGAGACAGTAGCTATGGCTGGCTCATGGGATGTGTTTACATAAGTTTGAAAATATAGAAAAACATGAGCTTACTATGGCAAAACAGAGGTTTGACCCAGTCCTAGAAATAATACTATTCCTGTGATCTTTTTGTGACTTGGTTTTATAAGATATAACCGTACTTTTTGCTGTATATCATAGTAATATTGTGAAGGTGATATTTAAAGTTTCTATATAAATGCAAGGACATAGTCTATGCAGTATTGTATAATCTTATTTTTATAAAATTACTTGTATATTTCTTGCGATAAAAAATTATTTGCTTTCAGTATGTGACCGATGTAAGACAACTACAAAAACGTATTCAGGAATCTGAAGAAGCGGTTCAATTTATTAATAAACAAGAGGAACTTTTCAAGTGGGAATTGACAAAATATCCTGAACTGGATAAATTAAAAGTTAACATTGAGCCCTATCAGAAGTTTTTCAATTTAGTTTTGAAGTGGCAACGAACAGAAAAACGGTAATTTCTGCTAGTGTAATAAAAATTAAGCAAATGATGTAAAATGATTCATAAGCAAATATATATTGATTTTTTGGCGGTGTTGGCTATTTAGAGTAGGAATTACGTGTTAATATAAAAGAGAACTAAGTGTCACATAGGAGAAGCATCAAATGTTTCTAAGGTATCACCTCAGTTTACTGACCCATATAATACCTAAAGTATAACTTGAGTTTTCCAGAAGTGGGTCATTTTTTAATAAAATTAATTAATTAATTTGATGAATGTTCACACAAAAAATTAGAAGCATGGAGTGAAATCTGCATTTTATTTGAACATTGTTAGTCATCCACTTATAGTTTGATACATCTTTTAGCCATGCAGCATAGCCGAGGTGATAGTTTTAATCTTGTTTCTTTACCATCAGTTCTACCTATGTTACTAAGAAAAACTGTTAATCACTCTTGCTCTCACTTGTTTCTTTTTTATAATGAGAGGTATAGCCTAAAGAATCCCTAAAGTCCCTTCAGACTCCAAAAGTCTCTGAGTTTAATATTATTTTTTCTTTTAATTCAGGTGGATGGATGGAGGGTTTTTGGACCTTAATGGGGAAATCATGGAAACTGAAGTAGATGAATTTTCTCGAGAGATTTTTAAGACACTGAAATTTTTCCAAATGAAGCAAAAGAAGGAATTACAAGAAAAAAGAAAGTCAGCAAAAAGACGATCTCTGGAAACAGAGAAACTTGAAGAAGAACCAAAAGAGAATCCTACTATAACTATGTGCTCTACAGTAATGGAGAACATAAAAGTTTTTAAGGTATGAACACACTTAGTGCTATTTAAGAAAGCCATGTTAGGGCTTTTCACATCATCAACTGGTAAAGAAGATAAATAGATACGGGAGAAAAACCAAAGATGAATCCAGAAAACGACCCATTACTGAATCCATGCTTCATTTTTTTCTAATGAAGTCAGCAAAATCAATTCCTTCATAGAAAAATGCTTGACAAAGAAAAGATAATAACTAGCTATACAATGATATAAAGAGGCTGAAAAATTAATAGGACAGACCAGTTAATCTAAACAAAGGGCAGCAGCACAGGGCAGCAGTTAGTTAGGAAAGTTTTGGAGTCACACTACCTAGGTTTATATCACAATTCTGTGCTTGTTAGTGGCATATATTAAGAGAGATGTATAGCCTCTTATACTTTGGTCACCTCATTTATGAAGAAAAAATAGTAACAGTTTTTGGGAGAGCTAATATTGCATCCAGCTTCCCATGGCAATAGTGACAGTGATTCTAATGGTAGAGCCAAGTTTCTACTGTCAGTATGCTTGAGTGCGAACTATGTGATAGGAATTTGAGCTTTGTTTCTGTCTTTGTCTAGCACTCTGAGATTCCATGAGATATATGAAAAATTTCTAAAGTAACTACTGAAAATTATTCTCAACGTTTAGTGTATTTGTATGGTTTAAAAAACATGAAAAGATATATCTGGAAAGTCTCCTTCCAAAGTTTTTTACCTTGTAGCTGAGGTTATCAACATTATTACTTTCTTGTGTATGCTTCCACAGTTTTGTTACACATATAACAATGTAAATATATTTTATTATCCTTTCATTGTTTTACATAAATTATAGCATACTATATGCATTATTTCTCCCTTTGTTTTGATTAATTTGTCTTGGAGGCCTTTTCTCACTGTGTATAGAGCTTTTTCATACTTGTCGAGCAGTTGAAAGGAGTTTGTCTCCTGTTTCCTCTCCAGCCTCCTAAGGAGGTGCTCTCCACACAGGTTGGCTATATTACTCTCAGCTTTTTGAATGGGTGAGAAGATGATGAATTTCTAGTGAAGCTAAATTTATCTGCTTCACGAGTATGTCCTGTCTACTTTATAGGTTTTAAAAACTAATTTATTTAACAAATACTTATTCAGTGCTTATTGTATCATGATCTGATGGGTCCTGGGGAGTATGATGGCAAGCAAAACAGATGATGGTGATGTAAACTGGAAGGTTCAAATCAAAGTCCTTAATAATCAGAATTGAAAGTTGGGTATTTTAGGTTCCTCCAATTGTAAAAAAATTTACTTTATTAAATTATTTACCCAAAAACCTAAAAACATGACTGTCATACAAAGATAAAAGCAAATGTGTCAAATATTTTATTTTACTTTACTTACTGATTAATGACAGAACCAGTAAGATGGTATGTCTGGTTCAAAGAGCATTTGATGAGCTGAGTACTTATGGGCAGTTTGATAAAGGGATGTTAGAAAAAGATTGGTAGTATTAATTGGTTGGGGTCATACAGGAAAGTATACCATAACAATAGGCCATTATACCATTTGAAGTTATCTTTTTGCTTAGGCAGAAATTACTTGCTATACTGGACAAAAACCTACAAGTTAATGTAATTTTACAAAATTAAAGTAAATATTAAGTATTTTATTATTTATTAAATATTAAAGTAAATATTAAGTATTTACTTAAAGTAAATATTAAGACTTTAAGTATTAAACAGTGAGTTGAACAAAGTACATTCTTTAAACAGTTAAATTTTCTTTAGGTGGCCCCTGTACCTTATACGACATTGAAAAAACATGCCACATACCTATTTTTGCCTCCCCCCAAGTTAAAAAAATTTTTAAATTATAGTTGACATACAATCTTCAATTAGTTTCAGGTGTACAACATAGCAATTCTATATTTACATACCTTACAATGTGATCACCACCGTAACTCAACCATCTGCCATTGCACAAAGTTATTATGGTATTATTTACTAAATTACCTGTACATTATGTCCCTGTGACTTATATATGTTATAGCTGGAAATCTGTGCCTTTTATTTCCATTCATGGAGGTATCTCTACCTCCATTCTTTCTGACAATATCAGTTTGTTCTCTGTATCTGTACCGTTTCTTTTTTGTTTTGTTTGTTCATTTGTTTTGCTTGTTCATTTGTTTTTTTAAGTCACATATGTGAAATCATATGGCATTTATCTTTTTGTGTCTGACTTTTTTTCACTCAGCATAATACCCTCTAGCTCCATCCATGTTGTTACAGATGCCAAGATTTTCTTTTTTTATTACTGAATAATAATATTCCATTGTATACCACCACTTCTTTATCCATCCATCGATGGACACCTAAGTTGCTTCCAAATCTTGGTTATTGTAAATTAAACTTTAGTGAACATACCGGGGTGCAAATGTCTTTTAGAATCAGTGTTTTTGTTTTCTTTAAGTAAATGTCCAGGGGTGGAAGTGCAGGGTCATATAGTAGTTCTATTTTTTATTTTTTGAGGAACCTCCATACTGTTTTCCATAGTGAGTGCACCAATTTACAATCCTACTAACATTGCACAAAGGTTCCCACTTCTCCACATCCTTGTCAGTACTTGTTATTTGTTAACTTTTTGATGACAGCCATTCTGAAAGGTATGCAGTGATATCTTATTATAATTTTCAGTTGTATTTCTCTGATGATTAGTGATGTTGAACATCTTCTCATATGTTGTTGGACACCTGTATGTCATCTGTGGAGATATGTCCTTTCAGGTCATCTGCCCAATTTTTAAGTCAGATTGCTTGTTTTTATTTTGAGTTTATGAGTTTTTTTGTATACATTGGATATTAATCCCCATCACATATGCTATTTGCAAATATATCCTCTCATTCAGTAGGTTATCTTTTCGTTTTGTTGATTGTTTTCTCTGCTGTGCAAAAACTCTTGAGTTTGATGTAGTCCCATTTGTTCTTTTTTTTTTGCTTTTGTTGTCCTTGCTGGGAAGATATATAAAAAAAATTGCTGAAGCTGATATCAGAGTGTTTATTGCCTATGCTTTCTTCTAGGAGTTTTATGGTTGTATGTTTTTACATGGAAGTCTTTAATCCATTTTGAGTTTATTTTGTATATGGTATAAGAAAGTGACCCAGATTAAGTTTTTGCATTTATCTATCCGGTATTCCCAACACCATGTATTAAAGAGACTGTAGTTTTCTCATTTGTATTCTTGCCTTCCTTGTTGTAAATTAATGGACCATAAATGTGAGGGTTTATTTCTGGGCTCTCTATTGTGTTTCATTGTGTCTGTTTTTGTGATGGTGCCATATTGTTTTGATTAATATATTTTAGTAATATAGTTTGAAATCAGGGAGTGTGCTTCCTCTAACTTTGTTCTTTCTCAAAATCAGTTTGGCAATTTAAGGCTTTTGTGGTTTCATATAAATTTTAGGATTCTTTGTTCTAGTTTTGTGCAAAAAATGCCATTGGTATTTTGATAGGGATTGCATTAAATCTTTGAATGATATGGTTATTCAAGAAATATCCTCCCAGCCCATGACCACAGTATATCTTTCCATTTATTTGTGTTGTCTTTAATTAATTAATTATTTTTTAGAGAAAGGGGAAGGGAGGGAGAAAGAGAGAGAAACATCAGTGTGTGGTTGCCTTTCGTGTGTCCCCAACTCGGGACCTGGCCTGCAACCTAGGCATATGCCCTGACTGGGAATCAAACTGGTAACCCTTTGCTTCGCAGTCAGGTGCTCAATCCACTTAGCCACACCAGCCAAAATATTTGTGTTGTCTTTAATTTCTTGCATCAATATCTTAGTTTTCAAAATACAGATCTTTTACCTTCTTGGTTAATGTATAGTAGGTTTTAAAATTATTTTTGATGCAACTGTAATTGGGACTATTTTCTTAATTTCTCTTTATGATAGTTTGTTATGATCATTACATCTATTGTGAAATCTAAAATTTGGGGAACTAGTATCCTATAATATTGTGCTGGAAACAAAGTTGGAATTGGCTCATATTGCTTGATTGTTTTCATTTCTGGAAAAATTTTATGTACTTAAACTTTTATCATAAGTTTACTGTTTTTTCCCTTTGTTTGGCTTACTTTAAAAAAAGACTTGTTGAGATATAATACACACATCATAAAGCTCTCTTTTTAAAATGTAGTTCAGTGCTTTCTTAGAATGTTCACAGAGTTGTGCAAACATCATCAATATCTAATCTGAGAATATCTTCACCACTTCAAAAAGTGAGCCCATGATCACTAGCAATTGCTCTATTCTCTCCTTCTAGGCCTTGGCAACTACTAATCTACTTTCTGTCCATGAATTTATCTTTTCCAGACATTTCATGTAAATGGAATCATATAGTATGTGGCCTTTGTGACTTCTCTTACTCATCTTGTTTTCAAGGTTCATCCATGTAACATGTATTATACTTCATTCTTTTTTTATGGTTAATTCTGAAATATGTATTTTATTTTTAATAAACATTCTTTCTTAAAAATTTTTTTATTGTTTTTCTATCACAGTTGACCCAATTTTTTCCTCTTTGCCCTCCTCTACCCATTCCATCCCCTGCTCCCACAGTCAATTCCCCCCTGTTGTCCATGTCAGTGGGTCATTCATACATGTTCTTTGACTAGTCCCTTCCCCTTCTCTCCACCATTATCCCTCTCCCCACTTCCTTCTGGTCACTGTCAGTCTATTCCATGTTTCCATGCCTGTGGTTCTATTTTGTTGGTTAGTTTGTTTCGTTTGTTAGATTACTCTTATAGGTGAGATCATATAATAGTTGCCTTTCATTGCCTGGCTTATTTCACTTAGCATAATATTCTCCAGTTCCATCCATGCTGTTGTGAAAGGAAGGACTTTCTTCTTTCTTTCTGCTGCATAGTATTCCAATGTGTAAATGTACCAGTTTTTTTGATCCACTCATTTACTGATGGGCACTTAGACTGTTCTAAACACTTGGCTATTTTAAGTAGCACTGCTGTGAACATAGGGGTACATACGTTTTTTTGAATTGATGATTTGGAATTCTTAGGGTATATTCCCAGTAGTGGAATCATTGAGTCAAAAAGCAGTTACGTCTTTTGGGATTTTTTAGGAAGTTCCATACTGTTTTCCACAGTGTCTGTACCAGTCTGCATTCCTACAAACAGTGTACAAGGGTTCCCTTTCCTCCACATCCTTGCCAGCACTTTTTTTTTGTTACATCAAACTAAGAAGCTTCTGCACAGCTTAAGAAATCATCATCAAAATGAAAAGGTAACCAACTGTATGGGAGAACATATTTGATGATAATATATTGGACAAGGGTTTCATCTCTAACCTATATAAAGAACTCATATGGCCCAACACCAGAAAAACTAACAATCCAATTGAAAAATGGGTAAAGGACCTGAACAGGCACTTCTCCAAGGAGGACATACAGATGGCCCATACACATATGAAAAGATGCTCAACATCTCTAACCATCAGAGAGATGTAAATTAAAACCACAATGATATATCACCTCACACCTGTCAGGATGGCCATCATTAATAAATAGTTCATTCTTTTTTATTGATGAATAATATTATATTGTATGGATATATTACATTTTGTTTATTCATCTACTTAATGGACACTAATTTTTTTTTTTACATTTTTAGCTATTATAAATAATGCTGCTGTGAATATTCATGTACAAGTTTTCATGTGGGCACATATTTCTTTATTTTTTTTAATATTGTTTATGCTATTACAGTTGTCCCAATTCCCCCCATTTGTCCCTCTCCACCTTGCCCCCTCACGCTCCCTCAGGCAATCCCCACACCATTGTCCATAGGTCAGTCATGCATATACAAGTAAGTTCTTTGGCTAATCCTTCACCTTCTTTCAACCACTCCTCCTCTGCCCTCCCCTTTTAGCTGTCTGTCTGTTCCATGTTTCTATGCTTATGATTCTGTTTTGCTCATTAATTTATTTTGTTCATTAGATTCCACATATATGTGAGATCACATGGTATTTGTGTTTGAATGACTAGCTTATTTCACTTAGCATAATAATCTCCATTTTCATCCATGCTGTTGCAAAAGGTAAGAGTTCCTTCTTTTTTACCACTTCATAGTATTCCATTGTGTAAATGTACCAGTTTTTTGACCCACTTGTTTACTGATGGGCACTTAGGCTGTTCCCAGAACTTGCCTATTATAAATAATGCTGCTATGAACATAGGGGCACATATGTTCTTTTGAATGGTATTTTGGGATTTTTAGGATATATTCCCAGAAGTGGAATTGCCGTGTCAAAAGGCAGTTCCCTTTTTAATTTTGGGGGGAAACTCCATACTGTTTTCCACAGTGTCTAAACTAATAGGCATTCCCACCAACAATGCACTGGGGCTTCATTTTTTTCACATCCTTGTCAGCACTTGTTGATTTATTAATTATAGCCATCTTGGCAGGTGTGAGGTGATTCTCATTGTTGTTTCAATTTGCATCTCTCTAGTGGCTAATGGTGTTGAGCATTTTTTATATGTCTGTGGGCTATCTGTATGTCCTCCTTGGAACAGACATTCAGGTCTTTTGCCCATTTTTAAATTGGATTGTCTTTACGGTGTTGATAGAAGTTCTTTATATATTTTGAAAATTAAACTTTTGTTTGATGTATCATGGACAAATATGTTCTCCCATGTGGTCAGTTCCCTTTTCATTTTGTAGATGGTTTCTTAAGCTATGCAGAAGATTTTTAATTTGATGTGACTCATTTGTTTACTTTTTCCTTTGCCCTAGGAGATACATTAGCAAAAATGTTGCTACATAGGATATCTGAAATTTTACTGCCTGTGTTTTCCTTTAGGATTTTTGTGGTATCATGACTTATGTCTAAGTCTTTTAAGTATTTTGAGTGTATTCTGATACATGGTGCAGGTTGGTGGTCTAGTTTCATTTTTTTTACACGCACCAGTCCAGTTTTTCCAACACCATTTATTGAAAAGACTGTCTTTACTACATTGTATGCTCTTGCCCACTTTGTCAGATATTAATTGACCATAAAGGCATGGGTTTGTTTCTGGGCTGTTTGTTCTATTTCATTGGTCTATATGTTTGTTCTTATGCTTGTATGAGGCTGTTTTGATTACAGTAGCCTTAATGTATAGTTTGATATCAGATATTATCCCTCCACTTTGTTCTTCTTCTCACGATTGCTGAGACTATCCAGGGTCTTTCTTGGTTCCATATAAATTTTTGGAATATTTGTCCTAGATCTTTGGTATCTTAATAGGAATGGTGTTAAGCCTATAGAATGAGTAGTATGGACATTTTAATAATGTTAAATCTTTCAATCCATGAATATGGTATATGCTTCCACGTACTTGTATGTTCCTCGACTTTTTTCTTTAGTGTCCTACAGTTTTCCAAGTACAGATCTTTTATTTCCTTGGTTAAATTTATTCATAGGTACCTTATTTATTTATTTGTTGTGCAAAAGTAAATGGCATTGTTTTCTTAGTTTCTCTTTCTGATAGTTCATTGTTGATATATAAAAATGCTATCAATTTTGAGTATTGAATTTGATCCAGCTACTTTGCTGAAATCATTAATTAGGTCAAGTAGGTTTTTGGTGGAGTGTATAGAATTTCCTTTGTACAATATCATGTCTAAGAATGATAGTTTTACTTTCTCCTTTTAAATTTAGATGCCTTTTATTTTTTCTTTTGATCTGATCTCTGTGGCTGGCATTTTCAATACTATGTTGAAATAGAGTAGTGAAAGTGGACATCCCTGTCTTGTTCCTGATCTTAAGGTAAATGTTTTTAGTTTTTGCCCATTGAGTATGTTGGCTGTAGGTTTTTTGTATATAGCCTTTATTATGTTGAGGTATGATCCCTCTTTTCCTACATTGCTGAGAGTTTTTATCATAAATGGGCAGTGGATTTCATCAAATACTTTTTCAGCATCTATTGATATGATCATGTGTTTATGTGATATATCACATTTATTGTTTTGCAAATGTACCAACTTTGCATCCCTGGGATAAATCTCACTTGGTCATGATGTATGATTTCATTTTTGTATTGCTAGATCCAGTTTGCTAATATTTTGTGAGAATTTTAGCATCTATGTTCATCAGGGATATTGGCCTATAATTTTCTTTATTTCCTGTGTCTTTATCTGGTTTTGGAATTAGGATAATACTGGCTTTGTAGAAAGAGCTTGGCAGTCTTCGTGCCTCTTGAATTTTTGGAATAGTTAGAAGGATAGGTGTTAGTTCTTCTTTGCATGATTGGTAATATTAGCCTGTGAAGCCATCTGGTCCAGGGCTCTTGTTTGCTGGGAATTTTTTTGATTATTGCTTCAATTTCATTAGTTGTTATTGGACTGTTCAGATTTTCTGCTTCTTCCTGATTTAGTTTTGGAAGATTGTATGTTTCTAGGAATTTATCAGTTTCACCCAGGTTGTCCAATTTCTTGTCATAGTAGTTCATAGTATTTTCTTACAATCCTTTTTATTTCTGTGCCATCAATTGTTACTTTTCTGCTTTCATTTCTGATCTTATCTATTTGGGTCCCCATCTTTCTTTCTTGATGAGTCTGGTTAAAGGTTCATCAATTTTGTTTATCTTTTCAAAGAACCAGCTTCTGGATTCATTGATCTTTTGAATTGCTTTTCAGTTTCTGTGTCACTTATTTTCACTTTGATGTTGATTATTTCCTTCCCTCTACTCACTGAGCTTTGTTTGTTGTTGTTTTTCTAGTTCTTTTAGGTGTAGGGTTAGATTGTTTATTGGAGATTTTTCTTGCTTCTTGAGGTATGCCTGTAATGCTGTGAAATTCCTCTCAGGACTGCTTTTGTTGTGTCCCATAGGTTTTGGGTTGTTGTATATTCATTTTCATTTGCTTCCAGGTAATTTTTTATTTGTTCCTAGATCTCATTGGTAATTTATTCATTATTTAATAACATGCTATTTAGTCTCCATATATTAGAATATTTTGAGTTTTTAACTTAAGATTGATTTCTAGTTTAATGCCATTGTAATTCAAAAAAGTGCTTGATATGACTTAAATTTTCTTTAATTAGTTAAGACTTATTTTGTGTCCTAACATGTGGTCTGTCTTTGAGAATGATCCATGTGCACTTCAGAAGAATGTGTATTCTGCTTTTAAAGAAATATTAATTCATTAATTCTGAAAATATTAATTAAATACATTCGATCTAATGTGTCATTTCAGGTCACTGTTTCTTTGTGGTTTTGGTTGGAAGATCTATCAGTTGGTCACAGTGGGATATTAAAATCCCCTACTATGACTGTATTGCTGTCAATATCTTCCTTAAAGTTCACTGACATTTTCGTTATATGCTTAGGTATTCCTATATTGGGTGCATATATGTTTATAAGGGTTATTTCCTCTTGTTGGATCAATCCCTTAAGTATTCTTTGTCTTTTCCTATAATCTTTGTTTTGAAGTCTATTTTGTCAGATATAGGTATTGCTACCCTAGCTTTTTCTTTTCACCTCCATTTGCAGGGTATATAATTTTTTCTACCCCTTCACTTTCATTCTGTGTAAATCTTTTGTTCTGAGGTGGGCTGTGGGCCTGTGTTTCACTTCTCTTGGATATATTCCTAGGAATGGAATTGAAGGAGCATGGTAATTCTGTTGTTTACCTTTGGTGGTACTGCCAGACTGTTTCGAGGTGGATGTTCTCTAATACATTTCCACCAGCAATGCATGGTGGGGTGTTCCAGTTTATAAACAGTCTGTCAGTACTTGTTATTGTTCATATTTTTTATTATAGCCATCCCAGTGGGTGTGAAGTGGTATCTCATAGTGGTTTTTTTGTTTGTGTTTACCTGCTAAGTAATGATGTTGAGTATCTTTTCAGGTGCTTATTGGCCATTTGTATGTTTGTTTGTTTTTGAGAAATATCTATCCAACTCCTTTGCCCCTTCTTAAGTTAGATTATTTGTCTCATTACTTAATTGTGGAATTTTTATATATTCTAAACACAAGTCCCTTATTAGATAGATAATTTATGAAATTTTACCATTTACTCTATGAATTGTATTTTAAATTTTTGATGGTGTGTTTTGAAACACAGTTTTGTTTTTTAATATATTTTATGGATTATGCTATTACAGTTGTTCTACTTCCCCCCTGCACACCCCTCCACCACCATCCCCCCCTTAGTTTATGAACACGTGTCTCAAGTTCTTTAGATTCTATATTTCCCATACTATTCTTGCCCTCTCCCTATCTATTTTCTACCTACCATCTATTCTCCTTATACTCTGTACCTTCTCCCCCCTTCTCCTTCTCCCACTCCCCTGTTGCTAACCCTCCATGTGATCTTCATTTCTACAGTTCCCTCCTGATCTAGCTGTCCTCTTAGTTTGCTTTTGTTTTAGGTGTGGTTGTTAATAACTGTGAGCTTGCTGTCCTTTTACTGTTCATCTTTTTTATGTTCTTTTTCTTAGGTAAGTCCCTTTAACATTTCATATAATAAGAGCTTGGTGATGATGAACTCCTTGAATTTGACCTTATCTGAGAAGCACTTTATCTGTTCTTCCATTCTAAATGAAAGCTTTGCAGGATAGAGCAATGTTGGATGTAGGTCTTTGGATTTCATGACTTGGATTACTTCTTTCCAGCCCCTTCTTGCCTGTAAGGTCTCTTTTGAGAAATCAGCTGACAGCCTGATGGGAACTCCTTTGTAGGTGACTGTCCCCTTTTGTCTTGCTGCTTCTAGGATTCTCTCCTTCATTTTCATCTTGGCTAATGCAATTATGGTATGCCTTGGTGTGTTCCTTCTTGGGTCCAAGTTCTTTGGGACTCTCTGAGCTTCCTGGATTTCCTGGAATTCTATTTCCTTTGTCAGATTGGGGAAGTTCTCCTTTGTTATTTGTTCAAATAAGTTTTCCACTTGTTGCTCTTCCTGTTTCCCTTCTGGCACCCCATCATTCGGATGTTGGAGCATTTAAAGATGTCCTGGAGGTTGCTAAGCCTCTTCTCATTTTTTTTTGAATTCTTGTTTCTTCATTCTTTTCTGTTTGGTCATTTTTTAAAATTTTTTCTGGTTCACTCCATTGATTTGAGTCCCAGTTTCCTTCCCATCACTGTTGGTTTCCTGTGCATTTCCTTTCATTTCACTTAGTGAAGCCTTCATTTGTTCCTCTAATTTGTGACTAAAATCAACCAGTTCTGTGAGCATCCTGATCACCAGTGTTTTGAACTGTCCATCTGGTAGGTTGGCTATCTCTTGGTTGCTTACAAGTATTGGCTCTGGGGCTTTGAGCTGTTCTTCTGCTTGAGCCATAATGTCTTGGTGTGTTCACACCCATTATGTATAAAGGGTGGAGCCTTAGGTGTTCACCAGAGTGGGGTGACCCAGTGGCTGGGCTGTGACGTTGTATGTGTAGGCGGGGTCAGACGGGGCAAGGGCACTTGTTCTGCTCTCTTTCAGATTTTGGTCCCCTCCACTGCTTCCCGCAAGCAAATTCGGCCCTTCTGGTACTGGCTCCTGGGTGTGTGGGCTTGTGCACCCTCTAGGACCCTGTGGGTCTCTTCAGCGAACTCCCTGTGAGCCTGGGACCCTCTCCCGTCATCACCTCGACCCCCAAAAGTTTTTTCAGTTGGTGCTTTTAGGCTTTAATTCCTGTCGCTGGGGCTCTGGTTTGCGTGGTCTGTCTCACTGCTTGCTTCTTTGTCTGGTTTATCTGCATGGAATGTGTGACCGTGGTCAGTCAGCCGCCTTGTGCCCTCACTGGGTCTGCCTGTTGCCACCCCACGCCTGGGATCTGCCAACTGCCGCCCACATGCCTCAGTTGGTCCAGCAGCCACTGCTTTTTCCTGCCGGGACTCCTCTCTGCCAGCTGCTGGCTCCACCCCTCTTATCAGTCTGGCTGAATGGTTTGTTCTTATCAGGCTTCCATTCAGTTCAATTTTCTGTCTGCTTTGGTTGCATTTTTGTTACTAAAACTTTGTTGTCTTTAAACTTGGTTGTGTGAGGAGGCAGTGTTTGTACCTATGCCTCCATCTTGGCTGAAAGTCCTTTTTACTGTATTTTTTTTACTGTTTTATTTCTCTCCCATACCTTTGGTGTTTTTCTGAGAAATGGAGCAGTAATGTGGAATGAATTTATTAAAATACATTTTAAACCTTAAGAAAAAGAAGCTGGGGTTTTGATAGGGATTGCATTGAATCTGTAAATTGATTTGGGAAGCATTGCCATCTTAACAATATTAATTCTTGCAATATATGATCATGGAGTGTCTTTCCATTTATTTAGGTTTTCTTTAATTTCTTCTGACAACTATTTTTAATTATCATTGTTCCAGTCTTATACATCTTTTATACTTCTTGATTCTATTATACATGGGATTTTCCCCTTACTTTCAATTGTACTTGTTATCTTATACTAAATATTTCTACATATAACATGTATAACAACTTTGTAATTCTATAATAATGCAACAATTTTAGTTACCATAGTTTTGTCATCTACTTCAATATCCTATAGAACATTTACTCCTCTTTTTTTCAGTCTTATAATTTTCCTGGCTATTTTTACATGTTTATTTGTGCAGATGAACCTTAGAATAATTTTGCTAGTTTGTCTCTCCCTTCTAAATCTATTTGGTATTTTGATTATACTCATTAAATATATTAAATAATTTTTAAGGATTAAACCATTTTACTGCCATTGTTGGGCAGGTGGGCAGGCAGTGAAAAGCCTCAGTAGGGAGGGCAGACACCACCTGGATAAAGAGGGACGGGGCAGAGAGCCCAGAAACAAGGCATTGGAGGAGTAGGTAAGCAAAGAAATCTTTATCTCACTACTCTTATAAGTGACCTTACAGGTCACTCAGGAGTATCTTTGGGCCATTAAAGGATAGGTCCACCTGCTCAAGGCTCTGGGCCTAGAGCCAAAAGTTGCTGCATTCCAGGTTAGAAAGGGTGCTCTTCTGGAGATCTAGCTTCCTTAAAAGTTCCTGGCTACTGTTACTGTTCTAATGATTGGATTCAGAGCTGAAGGAAGGTGAAGGAAGAGATGTGGCAAAGGTGGCAGCCAGGAGTAGCTTAGACTCAAGGACATGAACGGAAGTCCTGAGGAGGTCATGGTCTTGCTAGGCATCCTAGGCCTCTGTCCTGGAAGCCTCATTACCCTCCTGGCCACTTTGCAGCTTCTCCAGCATCTTCCAGCTGTGGGCCTGAGCTTGTCACCCCTCAGCCATCTGTTTTAGCATCCACTCCTGATGCTAGCTCAGTTAGTCCCACAGTAACTTCAGTTTTTCTCTCAGAGTCTTTGGCTCCTCCCACATAGGTTGCCTTTTATTCTGCATCTTTTGGTGAAGTCCACTGGTAGCACTGCACTTTTGTGGCCCTCCTTGTAATTGAGCTTGTGCCTGTTCCTGCACCTGGCTTTGAAGTCCCTGCAGTTCTCTTCTCAGCCTGTCCAGGTATTGCTCCAGGAGAAGAGCCTTCTGCTATGGGACCCCCTGCAGCAACTTTAATGATGTGTCTAGGTCACAAGTTTGGTGCTCTTGCCCTTGAAGCAGAGTCTGTACAGCTTGTCTCATGCCTCAGTCACCTGAGCCTTGGATTGACGCTGGGATCTGAGAATAGTAACTTCATCCCTAAGAAAAGATGTGCTATGGGCTTCAGCCCACCTCAGCCTCTATGGGACAACAGGAGTCTCTAGAGCCCAAGGCAGTTGAGCTTGGGTTCCTGATTGGGGAGGTAAGTGATGGGAAATCAGGTCTCCTGGGCAGTCCAGGTCTCCTGACGCAGCAGAGATGCCAACAGGATACAACCACTGCTTAATTGTGGCCACGTTTTCATCATTAGCACTGAGAAGCACGTCAAGCTGCTTGGACCAGCTCAGACTCTTACTCATAGCCTGCAACAGAGGTCTGTCTCCTGACATCTTGTGCCCTTTCTCCCCCAGCTCAAGACAACTGATGCACAGCATAGAAAAGGCCACAATGTCATATTGAAATAGGGAATGCTAAGGATAAGGATATAACAGACCCAAATTGCACCTCTGGGACTAGTCAAGGGAGAGGCATTCTTGGGGAACTGGGGGAAAAATGGGATACCCTGATGTATCCAGATCAGGAGGGAGTCGAAAGTGCTGAATCTTGGCTGAGACCTCCTCAAACATAGGATAGTGTCACCATCACACTGAACCACCACCAGCTACTACTACCACCACTGGGTTCAAACCCTCCAGTATATGTTAAATATTTTAAGTGTATGTGTATGGAAGTCAAATGAATGACTCATTATTGTTTATATTTTTACCATTAGGAAAATATTCCTACTGTCTCCATCCTATGCAATCCAGGAATGAGAGCACGTCACTGGAAGCAGATTTCAGAAATTGTAGGCTATGACTTGACTCCAGACTCTGGAACTACACTGAGAAAAGTTTTAAAATTAAACCTGACACCATACTTGGAACAATTTGAAGTGATAAGTGCAGGTGCAAGCAAGGTAAATATGATGATCAACTAAAATGCTTTACTTAATAAGTTTGTTAATCAAATAATTATAGTTTTGTTGTACTGGGTAGCAGTGGGAGGAGATGGAGGAAAGTGATACAATACCACTACTCTTCTCCCACCCCCTACCCCCACAAATGTGTACTTCCATCCTAACTTCTTGCCTGAATCTAGACTAGAAATGGCTCCTTTGACCTCTTCTTAATTCTGCCACATTCTGATATGCATGGAGGATATGCTAGTCTTGATACATAACGTCTTCATTAACATATTGGGTGGATCTATGTGTGGCTTGTGGTACGTTGTGTATGTTCTAGCAGAGTAAGTATAGTCCTCTAGGGTTCTTGAAATACACAGAAAGCATCTCCAGATTATAGACTGGAGAAAAGCCACTTTAGGGAAAGCCCTGGAGGTATTTTATTCTGTTGTCTATTTTAGTACTGACAGTAGTAGTTTTCATAGCAAGTGAATTTTTAAAAACTACATTGTCATTCTCCTTAGGAATTTTTTAATTCTTTAAAAAACTTTTCTAACTTAAAGACAATAACAGTGTAACTACAGATTATTTTAAGACATATACTTACTGAGTTTACTAAGGAAAGTCAATATAGTAAATAAGATTCTCTTTTCACTATCCCATTCATTCTTCTTTTCTCCGTTTTAGGAATTTTCACTAGAGAAGGCTTTGCATACAATGATAGGAACTTGGGATGATATTGCATTTCATATAAGTCTATATCGTGAAACTGGAGTCTGCATTCTTTCTTCAGTAGATGAAATTCAGGCTCTCCTTGATGATCAAATTATAAAAACTCAGACAATGAGAGGCTCACCTTTCATTAAACCATTTGAAAAAGAGATCAAGGTATGTTAAACAGGATAGCTCCTGGTCATTTGTAAAAATTGCAATATTAATTACATATATACTTTTTTGGAAATAAGTCAGTTTGATAGATACCTTTGGAGAAATACAGGGACAGATATTTGAAAATTAATGTGGAACTATATAAAACAGATTTGAGACATTACCTCTAATGATTTAAAAAAGAACAAATTATATTTTATTAGAAGAAATCTTCTCCAACTATAATAATTGACTTGGAAGGAAAAGTTGGTATCATTCATTCCAACTTTAAACATCCTAGCCCTTGCTCCATGCTATATCCTTGTAACTTGTAGCAAAGTTCTACATTCCAGACTTTAATTATATTTCTGAACAACTAGTTTGAGGGTCTTTTAGAATAATTAATGAATTATTTTTCCACTTGAAGAAAAACAAGTGATATTTGAGATTCTAAGATAATTTGATGCCCTTATAGTTGATGTGGGTAAATACACAAAGCAAACAAATTATAATAACTAATACTTTCATAGGTAGTATCAAAATTCTAACTGGGACTATACATAATGGGGAAAAGACAAACAACAAATGGATTTTTTCCCCTTATATTTCTTGATTTCTAACTATGTGCCAGGTATGACTCTAGGGGCGTTACATTTATCAGTCAAGGCAGATACTTTTATTATCTGTGTTATAGATAAACCAAAGCATGGGAGAATAAATAATTTATCTGAGTCTACCTAGCTAATAAATGAAACAGAGCTGAAATTCAAATCAAGGTAGTCTGGTTTTTTTAAAAATATTTTATTTATTTATCTTTAGAGGGGAAGGGAAGGAGAGAGGGAGAGAAACATCAATGTATGGTTGCCTTTCATGTGTCCCCTGCTGGGAACTGGCCTGCAGGGAACTGGTCTGCAACCCAGGCATGTGCCCTGACTGTGAATCGAACTGCGATTGTCTGGTTCGCAGGCCCGCGCTCAATCCACTGAGCTACACCAGCCAGGGCAGTCTGGTTTTTATTTAAGTATAAATAGTGTTTTTTTAATCTTCACCCAAGGACATGCATGTTGATTTTAGAGAGAGGGGAAGAAAGGGGTAAAGACACATTGATGTGAGAGAGAGAAATTGTTTGCCCTTCATACGTACCCCAACCGTAATCGAACCTGCAGCCTAGATATGTGCCCTGACAGGGAATTGAATCAGTGACCTTTCAGTTTATGGGACAGCTCTCCAACCAAGCCACGTCAGCCAGGGCATAGTAGTGTTTATATGAAAGACCTCGGCTCTCAATATTTAGAGAAGACAAAGAGCTGTGTTCTTCTAAAGGGACATAATGCTTCACATTTTCTACTGAATCAGGCTGACCTAAGCTTTCCTGATAATATATTATGTCTTTTGCAGAAATTTCTTGCCTAACAAGGGAACATTTACAAGACCAATTTAAAAGCTCTTTTAGAGCTTTAAAAACAACTAAATTATTAGGCCTAATTTTTTTACATACAGGATCATAGGGCACACATTGAAGAACCAAAGAGAGATTATATGAATGACTTCAACTAATGAAATATCTTACTGATTCTAGCAGATACCAGAAATTATAGGCTATGACTTGACCTATGGGACTAAGGAAACCTTTTCTGTTTTTGTTTGTTTTTTCCTAAATTGTGTTATAGACCAGGGATTTTCAACCTGGCACTAAAGACATTTCGGACTGAATGATTCTTTGTTGAGAAGTTTAGCAGCACATCTGGCTTCTGTCCAGTAGATATTAGTAGCACCCCCATCCCTTCAGTTGCTAACAAGTGAACATGTCTCCAGATATTGTCAAATGTCCCTTGAGTCGGGGGACAAATTAGCTCCTAGGCTGATAACCATTGCTTTAGATGAAGATATGAGGGGGACCCCCCAAAAACTGGAATTTATTTATAAAAAATTGTATATTTATTCTTACACATTTAAATTTCAGTCACCTTCAAAGTACTCTCCATTTGATGCAATACACCCATCAAAGCTTTTTTCCACTGGTCAAAACAATTTTTGAGCTCGTTGATTTTGATGCCTTTTAGTGCTTGTTCCATTTTTTTGTTTTACCTCTTTTACGTTCACAAAATGTTTCCCTTTGAGGACTCCTTTCATCTGGTGAAACAAAAAAATAGTTTATCAGGGTGAGAGTAAGTAAATAGGGAGGGCAGGGCACAAAAGTCATGCCATTTTTGGTTAAAAACTGCTGAACAATTCGCAAGATGTGGGCAGGTGCTCTAGTAATGCAATGGGCAAAAGTGTTGAAAGAATCTTCCAAAAAACACAACCCATCATGCAATAAGCAAAAGCTTTGAAAGAACCTTCAAAAAAATTTACTGAAGCTGAGTGCAGCCTCTCACAACATTTGATACAGTTGAGTTTTTAGAACACTCACCTGGTGGGGGCAGCCTGTACTACAAAGGGGCCTGCCCTCCAGAAGATAATTGTGGTTTTCCGGGGAGGTTTCCTCTCGTATATTCCTGGATGCTTTTTGGACTTGAGGTGGTTTACCTAGGGATTAGGAAATTGGTCTAAATAATTATAGTCATTTCCAGTTGTGAGTTCCAATGATTTAACAAAACTTTATACCTCCTAGAGTTTTTCTAAACCCATGTGAGACAACCATAAATGACCTTGAGCTGTTGTGCATTGATTTAAAAATAACAGTAAATTTTAAATACATATTTATTGCTATAATTTGTTTTTTCTTTAATAATTCAAATTAATAAATGTACACTATGCTTTTCATTAAGGCCTGGGAGGACCGTTTGATTCGAATACAAGAAACAATTGATGAATGGTTAAAAGTGCAAGCTCAATGGTTATACTTGGAACCCATTTTTTGTTCTGAGGATATCATGCAACAGATGCCAGAAGAAGGACGTCAATTTCAGACAGTAGACAGACATTGGAGGGATATCATGAAGTTTTGTGCGAAAGATCCAAAGGTGTAGTGTTTGCTTTCTCTCTTACGAATAAAGATGAACCTTTATTTTTGGGCTACAAAAAAAAGCATTCGGCTTTAAAAAAATTATTTATTTAGTTATTTATTGTTGTTCAAGTACAGTTTTCTGCCTTTCCCCCCCACCCTTCCCCCTGCTTTTTTTATGATTAAAAGAATAAAACCTGCTTATTGTACACAAACTAGAAAGTTCTTCTTGGGAGAAGTGTTCAGGTCCTCCATCCATCTTTTAATTGGATTGTTTGTTTGTTTGTTGAGTTGTATATGTTCTTTATATTTTATGAATATTAACCCCTTGTTAGATGGTGGAGCTATTTCATATGTACATTTAACTTACTCTATGATATGTACTTACTGCTTCCCTCCTCATGTAAAATAAATAGTGAAATAAAATAAAATGGAGAGACATACACAAACACACAGGGAAAGAGACGGAGAGGAAAAGAGAGAGAATGAGTAGTGCAGGTGATTCCACTCAATGTTTATATTGCTTGGGAGTGAAGGGAAAAAGGAAACTAGTTCTCTTAGTTGGTCTCACCTGCTATTTCTTCTCTCTTAGTGAGTATAGCACCTGGTTGAGTGTGAATCTAATGTTGAAAGACATACTATGTATTTTTCATACACACACTATGCCAAGTCTATAGATACATGTCTGCTTCTTAAAATCTAGTGTTAAACTTAACAAATAATACGTTTCAATGCTAGATGAAAAAGTAGCTGTGCTGGACTTATTGAGAGTAAATAGTACACTGATATTTATGAGTTGTAAGGATTTGGCCTAATATGTTGGCTTTAGAACCTTTGTAAGACGTGATTTCTGGCAGATCAAAAGTCAGCACATTTATTCTGCAAAAGGCCAGATGGTAAATATTTTAGGCTTTTGGGGACATTTTTTTTTTTTTTAGCTAGTCGATTCTGCTGTCATTGTTGCAAGAAAGCAGCAAGACAATTCATAACTGAATGGATGTGTCTGTGCTACAGTAAGACCATGTATGGACACTGACATTTTCATGTGCCATGAAATATTATTTTAATTTTTTAACCTTTTGAGAGTATAAAAATAATTCTTCATTTGTAGCCCATATGAAACCTGGCAGAACAATGTGTGTATACATCAAAACATCAGGTTGTACACCTTAAATATACACAATTTTTATTTGTTAATTATACCTCATAAAACTAAAAAAAAGTAAAAACTGGTAGCAAGCTGGATTTACCCAATGGGATATAGTTTGCCAACTCATACATGTAGATTGTTAAGTTTATAGTTGATAGGTGTAAATGTAAAAATTATATCACACCAACTTAACAGACTCTTCCCACATCACTCAAAAGAATATAGAAGTGAAAATATGCATCATGACAGTCATAACTTCTCATTTGTAAGTAGCATCTTTGGATTAGAAGAGCTGTGACTTATTGAATTTTAAAAGTTCTCCATTATAAAACATTTTATGACAAATTTCATGAACTTTTTGACATTTTAACATTTTTGACATGTAATATAGATTAATGTTTAGGTCTTACAATTACAATATCTGGTGTATAAGTGATGAACTGAATGAATATGTCTCTTTTAGGTTCTTGCTGCTACTTCTTTAACAGGTTTATTGGAAAAACTACAGAACTGCAATGAACTTTTGGAGAAAATTATGAAAGGGCTTAATGCATATCTTGAAAAAAAAAGACTTTTCTTTCCTCGGTATGATGGATAATCAACTGTGCTCTAACTAAAAGCATTTCCTAATGTATGATGAATTATAACTAAAGCACTTGTATTTTCATGTTTTTCTTTAGTTTCTTCTTCTTATCTAATGACGAAATGTTAGAGATTTTGTCAGAGACCAAAGATCCACTTAGAGTTCAGCCTCATTTAAAGAAATGCTTTGAGGGCATTGCTAAATTGGAGTTCCTTCCCAATTTGGACATTAAGGCCATGTATAGCTCTGAAGGTGAACGCGTGGAGCTCATTGCACTTATTTCCACATCTGCAGCACGAGGCGCTGTAGAAAAGTGGCTCATTCAAGTGGAAGATTTAATGCTTCGGAGTATTCATGATGTGATTGCTGCAGCCAGACTGGTGTGTTTCCTAGGATCGAATATATACCTTATATTCTGTAAATGCATTCTATTAGGGGGTTTTGAATGGGTACCAGTAAATTAACACTTAAAATTCTTACTATTTACAACTGTTTATTATTTTATTGCTCTTTATTTGTTTCTAATGTCATTATTAAGATAATAATATTAGTAAGAATTGATGATAATACATGATTAAGTGCTACAAAAGAAAAATAATAAGGTGTATTATGGGGGGCGGTTCTAGTGAAATTGAAACTGTGACCCAAAAGATAAGTAGGAATTAACCAAGTAAAGAGCAAATAAAAGAGCATCTTGGTTTCCCATGTGAAGGCCCTGTGATCAGAAATAACCTCAAATGTGGGTGTTAAATGTGTGGTCTTGTTCCCTTACTGCTGTTTACAGTTTATTATTTAAAAACTTGAAAACTTAAAAAATGAATTGAATGAATATTAAAGGAGGATATATATTTGAAGAAAATATAATATGTAGGCACTTTGCTAATCCAGTTAACCTAATCTTGAGTGAAAAATTTCAGTATATTTCTGTTTTGGGGGACCACAAAGGAATAGTTGTGCAGTTTTAAAAAATAATTTTATAATTTTAAAAGCCATTGCAGCCTTACATCTCATTACTCACTTTATGTGAGTGAGGAATCCTTATTCCTTCACTGAGAGCCCTGTGAAGCACATTTTGTTGCAGTGGCTATTCTATTCAGCTTCAGTGTTCCTATAAACAAACCTTGACTTTTTCATTCTCTTTGCTTCTTATGACTCCAAATAAGCTAAAATACGTAGGAAAGAATTAACATTTTGCATGAAAGTATTTCCTTAATAAGGATGGAAATTTATCTTCTGTGTACCTAACAACTGTTCATTTATTCTATGAATCTCATCCCTCTTTGAAGCTTGTTAGTTTGTCATTTGCATTTATTTTTAAATATTGCTAATCAAAAGGCATTTTAATAATAATATACTTATATCTAAAGCATGTTGAAGATGGTGTTATTATATTAAAGATGGTGTCATTTTATTAAATTTGTGGTTTCTGTCACCATCAACTCCTAATATTGTTCTGCAGTCATTTTTTTCCTGCTTATAATTTGGACCTCCTATTATCATTTACTTTCTTTTTAATATACTTTATTGGTTATGCTATTACAGTTATGCCATTTACTCACCTTCATTCCCCTCCACCCTGCACATCCTCTCCCACCCACATTCCCCCGCTTTAGTTCATGTCCATGTGTCGTAAGTTCTTTAACTTCTACATTTCCCATACTATTCTTGCCCTCCCCCTGCCTATTTTTTGCCTACCATCTATGCTACTAATTCTCTGTACCTTTTCCCCCTCTCTCCTCCTCCCATTCCCCTGTTGCTAACCCTCCGTGTGATCTTCATTTCTGTGGTTCTGTTTCTGTTCTGGTTGTTTGCCTAGTTTGTTTTTGTTTTCGTTTTAGGTGTGGTTGTTAATAATTGTGAGTTTGCTGTCATTTTACTGTACATATTTTTATCTCCTTTTTCTTAGATAGGTCTCTTTAACATTTCATATAATAAGAGCTTGGTGATGATGAACTCCTTTAAATTGACCTTATCTGAGAAGCACTTTATCTGCCCTTCCATTCTAAATGAAAGCTTTCCTGGATAGAGCAATCTTGGGTGTAGGTCCTTGCATTTCATGACTTAGAATACTTCTTTCCAGCCCCTTCTTGCCTGTAAGGTGTCTTTTCAGAAATCAGCTGACAATCTGATGGGAACTCCTTTGCAGGTAACTGTCTCCTTATCTCTTGCTGCTTCTAGAATTCTCTCCTTCATTTTAATTTTGGCTAATGTAATTATGATGTGCCTTGGCATGTTCCTCCTTGGATCCAACTTCTTTGGGACTCTCTGAGCTTCCTGGACTTCCTGGAAGTCTATTTCCTTTGCCAGAGTGGGGAAATTCTCCTTTATTATTTGTTCAAATAAGTTTTCCACTTGTTGCTCTCCCTCTTCTCCTTCTGGTATCCCTATGATTTGGATGTTGGAATGTTTAAAGATGTTCTGGACGTTCCTAAGCCTTTTCTTATTTTTTTGAATTCTTGTTTGTTCATTCTTTTCTGTTTGGTTGTTTCTTTCTTCCTTCTGGTTCATTCCATTGACTTGAGTTCCAGTTTCCTTTCCATCATTATTGGTTCCCTGTGCATTTTTCTTCATTTCACTTATTGTAGCCTTCATTTTTTCATCTAATTTGCAACTAAATTTAACCAGTTCTGTGAGCATCCCAATCACCAGTGTTTTGAACTATGCATCTGATAGGTTGGCTATTTCTTTGTTGCTTAATTGTATTTGTTCTGGGACTTTGACCTGTTCTTTCATTTGGGCCATTATTTTTCTTTGTCTTGTTGTACCTGTTGTGTATGAGGGGTAGAGCCTTAGATGTTCCCCATGGCTGGGCAACCCACCTCACTGGGTTGTGATGCTATATGTGGGGAAGGGGTCAGAAGGGAACAACAGCACTTGCTCCATTCTCTCTTGGATTTCAGTCCTTTCCGCTGCTTCCCCCAAGCAAACTGAGCCTTTCTGGTGCTGATTCCTGGATGGGTGGGTTTGTGTACATTCTAGGACCCTGCGGGTCTCTCCAGCAAACTCTCCTGTGAGGCTAGGAGTCTATCCTGCTGCCTCAACCCCCACAGGTGTTTTCAATCAGTGTTTTGAGGCTTTATTTCCTTGTGCTGGGACCCTGGGTTTCAGGGTCAGTCTCGCTCTCCAGTTACACCTGATTTATCTGTGCGTGAATGTGAGACATCCTGGTGTGCCAGCCACCTTGCGTGCCTCGCTGGTTCTGCCCACTGCCACCCTGAGCCTGGGGTCTGCAAGCCACAGCTTCTTTTTGCCTCGACCCCTCTCTGCCCTGCTGCCTAACTCCTCCCTGCCTACCGGTCTGGACGAATGTGTCTTTTTTAACTCCTTAATTGTTGGACTTTCGTACAGTTCAATTTTCTGTCAGTTCTGGTTGTTTTTTGTTTCTCAGTTTTTGTTGTCCTTCTATTGGTTGTGTGAGGAGACAGTGTCTACTTATGCCTCCATCTTGACCAGAAGTCCCTATCATTTACTTGTGAAACAAGTTATTTTTTAATCCCCACAATTCCTTTAAATACATAAAAATGTTAGAAAGACATGAAAGTATACTTCGAACTCAAAAGCACAGATTGTTCAATTATAATTGAACAAGTATATGATTATTCAAATTATATGCTGTGGTCATACAAATTTTTAGAATTGCTATGGATTAATAACACAAGGGTTCTAACTACTAGTCCAGTTGTTTACTAAATTGTATAGTCAGTCTCCTTTTCAATTAAATCTTGAAATCAATATACATATATTTTTTTTAATTTTTTAAAATTTATTTTTAGAGAGAGGGTAAGAGAGGGAGAAAGAGAGAGAAACTTCATTGTGTGGTTGCCTCTACACACCCCCTGCTGTGGATCTGGCCCACAACCCAGGCATGTGCCCTGTCCGGGAATTGAACCGGTGACCCTTTGATTCTTAGGTCAGCACTAAATCCACTGAGCCACACCAGCCAGGGCAATATACATATATTATTAGACTGATTTATTTTTTATAATAAAGCTCTTATATTTCATATAAAAGAAGTATTATATATTTTACTTAGAAAACTTGACAATTCCCCACAGAAAAGGAATATAAAAATATGCAAATGTAAAAATATAATCATAATTTATAAATAAATTTCAGGTATTTTAAATAGCCATATAAAAAATTTCTTGACTATATGATATTCTAGGCTATGATATACCAAATATTGCACTTCTCTATCGTTAGGCATTTAACATTTTTTTCCTGTAGTAATCTTTTAAAGTTAGAAATGCTTTTTAATTTTTCAGGCTTATCCAGACTCTGCAAGAAGAGACTGGGTTCGAGAGTGGCCTGGCCAAGTTGTTCTTTGTGTTTCTCAAATGTTCTGGACTTCTGAGACACAGGAAGTTATAAGTGGTGGGACAAAGGTAAAGCATTATTTAATTTTAAATAATATTTTTTCTAGATACTATGTTTCTTAGTTAGCTTACCTGTTCTTTACCAAGCCAGTCTTCCCCCAAATTTCTGCATATAGCATTAACATTTTATAATTATTTGAAAACTTATTATATTTTATACTAGGCTTAGACAAAATCACTCCATTCTATAATTAGTTTCTATATTGGGATATATTATGAAGTCGGAATTGTTTTATATAAGAGTAACTGTATAAAATATGTATTTTAGGTTCTATATGACATTACTTTAACTGCTTTTTAATTTTGTAGGGGTTAAAGAAATATTATAAGGAACTTCAGAATCAACTAAATGATATTGTAGAGCTGGTAAGAGGAAAACTTTCGAAGCAGACCAGGACTACTCTGGGGGCTTTGGTTACTATTGATGTCCATGCTAGAGATGTGGTCATGGACATGATTGATATGGGTATGTGACTTTTTTCTTTAATTTTAAAGATAAAATAACAATAGCTTCTAGACACAAAGACTTAGACTACATATTTTTCTCTTTCAATATAATTTATTTTATATGATCTTTCCTACAAATTGAAAAGCAAATGGTTTTAATATTTTCTATTATATAAGGTGATAAAATACATTATTCAAATTATTTACATTTATTCAAATGTAAGTGATTATTTACATATTATTCAAATTATTTACATTTCAGGGTTATGTGCTTTGTTTTATTTTATTCTTTTTAGGTGTCTCGCATGATACAGATTTCCAGTGGCTTGCTCAGCTTCGATATTATTGGGAATATGAGAATGCCCGAGTTCGTATCATTAATTGCAATGTAAAATATGCTTATGAATATCTTGGCAACTCACCTCGACTTGTCATTACTCCTCTAACTGACAGGTGCTACAGAACATTGGTAAGCATTTAAATTCTTTTAATTCACACATTAAAAATTACTTTTTGGTGTGGTACCATATTTTCTCAATTTAATGTGGCTATCCTCATTTTATTCTCTTATCAGTGATAATTGAATACAGGTATTCCTTTCTAATTCCAAATTTCCTTTATGTAAAATTATAGGAATGGATATTTAATACTGGGTGCTTTTGTTGAATATAAGTATGTTTGAATTCTAATGTTTGAAAGCATCCGTTGCTCCTATTGGGGATAATTAGAAAAAGGAAGCTACTGGAGATTTAAAAATAAAACAAGAGCTTTGGAAAATGGTATCAATTATTTGCAGTGGAGTTCTGGAAGAGATGACAGGAAGATGAGGAAAGTACATTTGGGCCTTTGAGCCCCATGTTAGTTCTGTTGAATAGGAGGGAGAGAGCTGAAATGTAGGGGTTGGTGGTGAGGTCTGTGCTTGTTGAAAAGCTATGGAAGACAGAGCTGTAACTTAAAAAAAAAAAAAAACATTGGGATTAGGGTTGATGGATAAAATACAGGACTCCTGCATAAATTTGAATTTCAAATAAACAATGAATAAATTTTTAGTATAAATATGTCCCAAGTATTACACGGGACATATTTATTTATTGTTTTATCAGAAGTTCAAATTTAACTGGGCATCCTAGATTTAAATTTGCTAAATCTGGCAACCTACCTGGAAATTGAGAAGGAGCATCAAGAAACATCAATCCACCTGTGCTGAGTAAGTAACAAAGTGTCTTGAGTTCTCTAGAAGCAGAGATGAAATGGGGATTCTTAGGCAAATGATTAACGAGGGAATGCTCTCAGTAAAAGTCATAGGGTGGGTTGTGGGGGGAAGCTAAGGAAGGATGTGATTTCATTGAATATGTATCCTTAGCCTGATCTCAAGAGAGCTTTCGAGCGTGAATGACATCGCAAATTTATCCCACTTTAAGGCAGTGGGGTGTGGTTTTTAGGCTATGGGTCACCTGCGGTTAGGGATATAAGTGAGCTTTCAGGTACTTGCCAGTGAGGAACTTTCTTATTAGTTGAGAACAATTTTCAGGAGAAAAGAACAGTTGGGAGCTATCTGTAGCTGATACTCACAACAATTGGGGGGATGGATAAAAAGACCAACATAGGGAATCTGGGTAGGGTGCTAATGCATCTACAGTAAAATGTTTCACCAAACCCACTCATTTCTCAGGAAGCTACCTGGGGACAGGGACCATGTCTACCTTGTTTTCTTCTCTAGTGATGCACAAGTACATGATTACTCCTTAGTGTTTGTTGAATAAGTGAATCTCAGGCTTCTATGTCCTATCTGGGACCTCAGTGAATCAAAAGCTGTGAATAGTTTCAAGGTAGAAGGTAACAGCTTCGAGTTGTAAAATCAGAAGCACATTAAACATTTGTATACAACACAAAATTGAAAAACCAAAAAAGTCTTCTAATACAGTTGCAATAAAAAGAACACATTTGTAAGCATTTTCTTGAAATTATAAAGGGAAAGGTTTTTAAGAATCGAATTAATGAATATTAACAGTGGAGCATTTACCATAAATTTAAGGTGGATAAAATATCTATTGATATTACCTTTATTTAGATGTCTGTTGTTTCAGAAAGGTAAAAATATGATTTTCATCAATGTATTTTTATTTATTTTAAAAGTAGACTTTTTATTTTTTTTTATTTTTTTATTTTTTTTTTTTTAATTTTTTTTTTTAATTATTATTATTTTTTTATTGATTATGCCATTACATTTGCTCTATTCCCCCCTCCCCTCCCCTCCACCCTGCATACCCCTCCCCCACCATTTCCCCCTTTAGTTCATGAACATGTGTCTCAAATTCTTTAGATTCTGTATTTCCCCTACTATTCTTACCCTCCCCCCTATCTATTTTCTATCTACTGTCTGTACTACTTATTTTCTGTACCTTCTCCCCCCTTCCCCCCCTCCCACTCCCCTATTGCTAACCCTCCATGTGATCTTCATTTCTATGGTTCTGCTCCTGATCTAGCTATCCTCTTAGTTTGCTTTTGTTTTAGGTGTGGTTCTTAATAACTGTGAGTTTGCTGTCCTTTCACTGTTCATCTTTTTTATCTTCTTTTTCTTAGGTAAGTCCCTTTAACATTTCATATAGTAAGGGCTTGGTGATGATGAACTCCTTGAATTTGGTCTTATCTGAGAAGCACTTTATCTGTCCTTCCATTCTAAATGAAAGTTTTGCTGGGTAGAGCAATCTTGGTTGTAGGTCTTTGGATTTCATGACTTGGAATACCTCTGTCCAGCCCCTTCTTGCCTGTAAGGTCTCTTTTGAGAAATCAGCTGACAGTCTGATGGGAACTCCTTTGTAGGTGACTGTCCCCTTAGCTCTTGCTGCTTCTAGGATTCTCTCCTTCATTTTAATCTTGGCTAATGTAATTATGATGTGCCTTGGTGTGTTCCTTCTTGGGTCCAACTTCTTTGGGACTCTCTGAGCTTCCTGGATTTCTCGGAAGTCTATTTCCTTTGCCATCTTGGGGAAATTCTCCTTTATTATTTGTTCAAATAATTTTTCAACTGGTGGTTGTGCCTTTCCCCCTTCTGGTACCCCTATAATTCGGATGTTGGAACGTTTAAAGATGTCCTGGAGGTTCCTAATCTTCTCCTCATTTTTCTGAATTCTTATTTCTTCATTCCTTTCTGTTTTATCATTTTTTTCTTCCGTCTGGTTCTCTCCCTTGATTTGAGTCCCAATTTTCTTTCCATTACTATTGGAATCTTTTGTATCCCCATTCATTTCAATTAATTTAGCTTCCATATGTTTCTCTAATTTGTGGCTAAAGTCAACCAGTTCTGTAAGGATCTTTATAACCAGTGTTTTGAACTGTGCATCTGAAAGACTGGCTATTTCTTCATCACTTAGGTCTATCGGTTCTGGGGCTCTGAGTTGTTCTAGAGCCATTTTTGGTCTGTTCGCGCTGTTAAGTGAGCGGAGCGAAGCCTTAGTTGTTTACCAGGACGGGGCGACCCAGGTCGCTGGTTTGTGACGCTGTGTGTGGGGGCGGGGTCAGAGAGGGAGCGATGGCGTTCCTCTCCGCTAGCCCAGAGCATCCAGTCACACACACAAACGCCTCGGGCTTGCTTATCCGATCCTAATTTTGCGAGCCTGCTGCACCGCACTCAGGTTTCCCTTCTCACTGGTTTCTCCGCACGTAAATGCGCGCGACCGACCGACCCACCGCGCCTCTTCCCAATGCGCTCCGCAGCCAGCTCGCTAGCGATCAGCCCTCGGTTGCCGCCTGCCCGCGCCGCGCACCGCCCCGGGAATTTTTTCTTGCTAACCTGCTCCGCTTCTGGTCTCGCTCCTTGTACCGTTCCAGCCGAGTATCTAGTTGTCCTTTGGACTCCGTATTGTTGATTTTCCGTATAGCTTGGTTGTGACTGCTGTTAAAAATAGTTGTTCTTAGATTTGGTTGTGCACAGAGGCGAGGTGGACCCTCCACCTACTTCTCCATCTTGGCGGAAGTCCAAAAGTAGACTTTTTAAAGAGCACTTTTAGGTTCTCAGCAAAATTAAGGAGAAAGTACAAGAGTCTCCATGTACCCCCTGCATCCCCATGTGTACAACTTTGTGTCCCTTAACCTTATTTATATAAGGAAAATGTATATAATTAGCTGTAATGTATAAATGTATATAAATGTATATAATGCAAAGTAAAAAGCAATACTACTGGTAAGAGAAGTATAGAAAGGAGTTATGGGAATGGAGAAAATGGAGAACACAGCAAGACTATCAGGATCAACAGCCAGGGTGACTCATAGATAAAAATAATATAAAAGGTCATTTGTTTCTCTTTCAACTGATAGGCACCCATTTATAACACTCCTTTTCAGGTGTTTACCCTCTTTGAGGTTATTCAAGAGATTGTCATTATTGCTCTCTAATCATCTCCACAACCACTTCTAATTAAAACTTTCTCACCAAATTTTAACACCTCAAGGTTAGATTCTCTGTTTTTAAAGGCAAATGGAGTACATATAAAATGTTAAAAGATAAGGAGATTTTGATGTATTTTCACTTTTTAAAAACTTTTAAACTGCTTATTCTTTGTGCAGCTAGAAAAATTGTGTGCTAAAAATTAACTGAACAATACAATTGTATTACTGACTCTAATGTTACAACTAAAACTTAATCAATCTGCTTTGCAAGTGATTGTGTAAATCGTTTTTTTCAGTTACGCATGGATTTCTTTTCACATAAATTTTTCTTTTCAGATAGGTGCCTTCTATTTAAACCTTGGAGGTGCTCCAGAAGGGCCAGCAGGCACAGGAAAAACGGAAACCACTAAGGACTTGGCTAAAGCTCTTGCTGTACAGTGTGTGGTGTTCAACTGCTCAGATGGGCTAGATTATCTAGCAATGGGAAAGGTAAAGTTACATTTCAAATGTTACAGATTTACAGCTAGGTCTCACCGGATGAACTGAAGCAAACTCATATTTAAACATTATTTAAATGTGATTTAAATACTTGAACCTTGGTTTTAAGTGTAAAGACATTGTTTATATCCTTGAGACTTTTAATAAGCTTAACTTTCAACTTTGACTTAAAAGATTAAATATCTGTTTTAATAAGCAATGTATTTTCCTAAGAAAAATCTTCTCCCTTTTTATTGTCCTTAGTTTTTTAAAGGATTGGCTTCTTCTGGTGCTTGGGCTTGCTTTGATGAATTCAATCGAATTGAGTTGGAAGTGCTGTCGGTGGTGGCTCAACAGATTCTTTGCATCCAGAGAGCCATTCAGCAGAAGCTGGAAGTATTTCTTTTTGAAGGGACAGAACTTAAACTCAATCCAAACTGTTTTGTAGCTATCACCATGAATCCTGGCTATGCAGGACGTTCTGAATTGCCAGACAATCTTAAGGTAGTATTTTTATGAGTGTAAATTTGTTCATCAAAAGTAACAGCATAATTCACTCAAAATGGTGTGTTTTCTCACATGTATTTGTAATTTTCCTTTTCCATTTTCTGTATGTTAAACTTCCAGAAACTTTTCCAGATATCTAAAACATATTAAAGTACATAAAACTATTAACATGCTACTGAAAAATTATGAAGTTAATGAAAAGATGCTGCATTGGGGGAATGAACTTGAATATCAACACATTATCTTTGGGTGCTTAGGCTCAGCATTAAAAATGGTTTACTTAATGTAAATAATATATTTCTTTATTATATATTTCAGGTTCTTTTTAGAACAGTAGCTATGATGGTTCCAAACTATGCCCTCATAGCAGAAATCTCCCTCTACTCCTATGGATTTTTGAATGCAAAACCCCTGTCTGTGAAGATAGTAATGACCTACAGGCTTTGCTCAGAGCAGCTCTCATCACAGTTTCATTATGACTATGGAATGCGAGCAGTGAAAGCAGTTTTAGTGGCTGCTGGAAACCTTAAACTAAAATTTCCGAATGAAAATGAAGATATACTTGTAAGTATTAAGTACATACATTGTGAAAGAAAGCCTGAGTAGAAATGGAGTAGCAAGATAATTTTTTTTGTGAAGTTGATCAGGAACTATAAATAGGTAAAAAAGGGAGTTCTTGCTTTGAGCCTTTTTATACGGTGTTGAAATGATAGTTTAGAGGTTATGTTACTCATTTTACTTTATGTGAAAGTAAAGGCCTTTTGGCCCGATAAGCAGTGTTGGCTTTTCTGTATGAAGATTCCATGGAATAATGTAAAGCAAACTTTGACTTGGGGCATGGGGAGGAGAAGGCAAATACTGGCAACTAACTTAATATTACACTTTTTGGATGATTTTAGCTTCTTCGATCAATTAAAGATGTAAATGAACCAAAGTTTTTATCACATGATATACCCTTATTTAATGGAATAACTAGTGACTTATTTCCTGGTGTTAAACTTCCTGAAGCTGACTATCATGTAAGTAAACCTTTGAGAATGACTTATTCTGCAAATAAATTTATCTGATGACTCAAGAATTTATAAAGTTTTATTAAATGAGTGAAATTATTCTGTTTGGAGGATAAACCATTATTTGGGTCACTGTAATATGAAAATAAGTAAATTTTAGTACTTTCTGTTATATAATACCAAGGTTACAAGGCTCAGGTCAAAAATAATGCTTGTTGTAAGAATATATATTTTATTTTCTATCTTGTGATTTATAATGACTACTACTATATATACCATAATACTGTTGTATACTTCAGCAACTAAAAAACACAGTAAGTTGAAAATGATAAAACATCTTTTTTTTTTAATTATTATTTTTTTAATTTATTTTTTAAAATAGATTATGCTGTTACAGTTGTTCCATTCCCCCCTTCATTCCCCTCCCCCCTGCCCCCCATCCCCACCATTACCCCCCTTTAGTTTATGTCCATGTGTCTCAAGTCCTTTAGGTTCTATATTTCCCATGCTATTCTTGCCCCCCCCCATCTATTTTCTATCTACTGTCTATGCTACTTATTTTCTGTACCTTCTCCCCCCATCTCCTCCTCCCACTCCCCTGTTGCTAACCCTCCTTGAGATCTTCATTTCTATGTTTCCACTCCTGATCTAGCTGTCCTTTTAGTTTGCTTTTGTTTTAGGTGTGGTTGTTAATAACTGTGAGTTTGCTGTCCTTTCACTGTTCATGTTTCTTTAACTTCTTTTTCTTAGATAAGTCCCTTTAACATTTCATATAATAAGGGCTTGGTGATGATGAACTCCTTGAATTTGGTCTTATCTGAGAAGCACCTTATCTGTCCTTCCATTCTAAATGAAAGTTTTGCTGGATAGAGCAATCTTGGTTTTAGGTCTTTAGATTTCATGACTTGGAATATTTCTTTCCAGCCCCTTCTTGCCTGTAAGGTCTCTTTTGAGAAATCTGCTGACAGTCTGATGGGGACTCCTTTGTAGGTGACTGTCCCCTTATCTCTTGCGGCTTCTAGGATTCTCTCCTTCATTTTAATCTTGGCTAATGTAATGATGATGTGCCTTGGTGTGTTTCTTCTTGGGTCCAACTTTTTTGGTACTCTCTGAGCTTCTTGGATTTCTTGGAAGTCTATTTCCTTTGCCAGATTGGGGAAATTTTCTTTTATTATTTGTTCAAATAAGTTTTCCACTGGTGGCTGTTCCTTTCCCCCTTCTGGTACCCCTATAATTCGGATATTGGAGCGTTTAAAGATGTCCTGGAGGTTCCTAAGACTCTCCTCATTTCTTTGAATTCTTGCTCCTTGACTCTTTTCTGTTTGGCCATTATTTGCTTTCTTCTGGTCCACTCCATTGATTTGAGTCCCAGTTTCCTTTTCATCGCTATGGGTTTTCTGTGGAATTCCATTCATTTCCATTAGTTTAGCCTTCATATGTTTCTCTAATTTGTGGCTATAATCCACCAGATCTGTGAGGAAGCTGATGACCAGTGTTTTAAACTGTGCGTCTGAGAGTTTTGCTATTTCTTCATCGCTTAGATTTATCTCTGGGGCTTTGAGGTCTTCTTGCGACATTTTTGGTCTGTTCTGGCCCTTTAAGTGAGAGAAGCGGTGCCTTGGAACTCCCAGGTCGCTGGGTTGTGACGCTGTATGTGGAGGCGTGGTCAGAGCGGGGAAATGGCGGGACCCTCTACCGCCGCTTGCCGCGGGGACGCTGGGCCCCGGTCCAACCGCCCACTCCCTTGCCTGTCCGCTCGCGGGCAAATAGGCGACCGCAGTCAACATGCAGCACCGCCTCCCCACTGTCTCCTCTGCAGTCGCTCACCTGGTGGGTTGCTCGGTCGCTCACTAGGTCCAATCCTGCGTTTGGAACCCGTGCGTCTGGATTCGCGCGTCTGGATTCCGCGCCTGGGTCCGTCCGACCAGTCCTCCTGTGCAACCCCTCACGAGACGCCGGTTTCGCCCCTTACTGAAGAATTTGTTGTTAACGGACTTCCGAAAAGTTCAATTTTCCGTGTTCTGGCTGTGCTTTCTGATGCTAATATTTAGTTGTCCCTAAACTTGGTTGTGTGAGAAGGCACAGCACATCCACCTATACCTCCATCTTGGCGGAAGTCCCAACATCTTATAGTTAACGTAAGGATTTGTTTCTTGAATTTAAGTAATGTGCTGCATTTTTTAAGGGAAAAAATTATATGCATTTCCAATTCCATTTAAATTATGGACATTATATGAGGTATACATATATATTATATACACACATATGTATATATAGACACACACACATATATATATAAGTGCCTGGTGTTTATAGCTGTTATATAATATAAAATCAAAATATAATTTAAAATTAATTACAAACAAAACAATATCAATTTAATGTGTCTAAAATTGAACTGTGACATTATGGCACTTTCTATGGTAAAATGTACAGTGAAGATTCTTTTGAGTTCAGCATGCATAAACTACCTTATGCCATATGATGATTCAATTCTTTCACCTCTTCTCTTTATTGATATTACTGTACAATATTTTTTGTTTGTTTAAGCTTTTATATCATTAAGTGGTCACTTGGCTTAAAGGCATTATTTACTTGTTTGCCTCCTTTTTTTAATATATATTTTATTGATTATGCTATTACAATTGCCTCATTCCCCCCTTCATTCCCCTCCACCCTACACACCCCTTCCCACCTGCATCTCCCCCCTCTAGTTCATGTCTATGGGTCATAAATATATAAGAACATGTAAGTTCTTTAGTGTCTATATTTCCTGTACTATTCTTAACCTCTTCCAGTCTATTTTCTACCTACCATTTATGCTGTTTATTCTATGTACCTTTTCCCCATCAATCCCCTTCCCACTCCCTCCGTGTGATCTCCATTTCTGTGATTCTGTTCCTGTTCTAGTTGTTTGCTTAGTTTCTTTTTGTTTTTGTCTTTTTTAGGTTTGGTTGTTAATAACTGTGAGTTTGTTGTCATTTCACTGTTCATATTATTTTTTTATCTTCTTCTTCTTAGATAAGTGCCTTTAATGTTTCATATAATAAGGGCTTGGTGATGAAGAACTCCTTGAACTTGACCTTATCTGAGAAGCACTTTATCTGCCCTTCCATTCTAAATGATAGCTTTGCTGGATAAAGTAATCTTGGATGTAAGTCCTTGCCTCTCATGAGTTGGAATACTTCTTTCCAGCCGCTTCTTGCCTGTAGGTTTTTTTTTTAGAATAATCAGCTGAGAGTCTTATGGGAACTCCTTTGTAGGTAACTGTCTCCTTTTCTCTTGTTGCTTTTAAGATTCTCTCCTTATCTTTAACCTAGGGTAATGTAATTATGATGTGCTTTGTTGTGTGCTCCGTTGGTTCCAGCTTCTTTGGAACTCGGAGCTTTTTAGACTTCCTGAAAATCTATTTCCTTTGCCAGATTCTCCTTCATTACTTTTTCAAATAAGTTTTCCATTTCTTGGTCTTCCTCTTTTCCTTCTGGCCCCTTATAATTTGGATGTTGGGGCGTTTAAAGTTGTCCTTGAGTTTCCTAAGCCTCTCCTTATTTTTTTGAATTCTTGTTTCTTCATTCTGTTCTGGTAGAATGTGTCTTTCTTTCTTATGTTCCAAACCATTGGTTTGAGTCCTGGTTTCCTTCCCTTCACTGTTGGTTCTCTGTTCATTTTCCTTTATTTCACTTTTCACAGCATTCATTTTTTTCCTCTGATTTTCTACCATATTCAGCCAATTCTGTTAACATCCTCATTACCAGTGTTTTGAACTGTGCATCTGATAGGTTGGCTATCTCTTCATTGCTTAGTTATATTTTTTCTGGAGCTTTGATCTGTTCTTTCACTTGGGCCATTTTTTTTTTGTCTTGGTGCTCCTGCTATGTAGTAATGGGTGAAACCTTGGGTGTTCACCAGGGTGGGGCAACCCACATTGCTGTGTTGTGACACTGTATGTGAGGGAGGGGTCCAAGAGGGAACAGTGCCATTTGCTCTGCTCTCTGCTGGTTTTCAGTCACTTCCCCTACTACCCACAATCAAATTGGGCCCTTCTGGTGCTGATTCCTGGTTGGGTGGGTTTGTGTACAATCTAGTACCCTGTGGGTCTCTCCAGTGAACTCTCCTGTGAGGCTGGGAGTTTATTTTGCTGACTCAACCCCAACAGGTATTTTCAGTCAGAGACTTTGAGGCTTCATTTCCCTGAGCTGGTTCCCTGGGTTGTGCAGTCTGTCTCAAGTTATCCACACGCAAATGTGGGACTGCCCAGTCCACCAGCTGCTACCTTGCCATGAGTCCTCTTCACCCAGCTGCCCCCCTACTGGTCTGGATGAACGTTTCTTTTTTAACTCCTTGGTTGTTGGACTTTCATACAGTTTTATTTTCTGTCAGTTCTGGCTGTTTTTTTGTTTTTAAATTTGTTGTTGTTCTTTTGGTTGTGTGAGGAGGCACAATGGATCTACCTATGCCTCCATCTTGGCTGGAAATCTGTTTGCCTCTTTTTAAAAGAAATCTTTAACTGTTATTCAATTGTAGTTGTCCCCATTTTCCCCTATTACTCTCCCCTGCCATACCCACACCCCACCTTCCACATTCAGTCCTCCCCCACCCCCTTGTCTTTGTCCATGGGTTCTTTATACATGTTCCTTGACTTGAGCCTTCACCTTTTTTCCTCAATTGTCCTCCTTGCCCCTCCCCTCTGGTTACTGTCAGTTTGTTCTTTATTTCCAAGTCTCTGGTTTTATTTTGCTCACTTTTTTGTTTTGTTGATTAGGTTCCACTTATAGGTGAGATCATATGATATTTGTCTTTTACTACTTGACTTCACTCTGCATAATACTCTCCAAACTCAAAAACTAATATATATCCTATAATAGTATCAGATACAGGTGATTATAGAGTATTTTTCACAACCAACCATCAGTTCTCCAATTCTGTGGACATCACCTGGTTTTTCAACAATTCATTTCTTTTTTTTTTAAATTTTATTTATTTATCTTTAGAGAGGAAGGGAAGGAGACAGGGAGAGAAACATCAATGTATGGTTGCCTTTCATGCGTCCCCTGCTGGGAACTGGCCTGCAGGGAACCGGCCTGCAACCCTGGTGTGTGCCCTGACTGGGAATTGAACCGTGATTGTCTGGTTCGCAGGCCCGTGCTTCAACAATTCATTTCTGATAGTACCTGGAATTAGTGTCAGACTCTACAGATTAGGGCTCAGTTGTTCAAAACTACCCCTCACTTTTGACAACTGTCTCAAGTTCTAAGCCACCTGTACTTCAGGGGTTTCCGTGACATCCCTCCCCCCCAGTGTGATCATTTGTTAGAATAGCTCACAAAACTCAAGAACACAGCTTACTTATGTTTACTGGTTCATTACAAAGGATACAAATTGTATCAGGCAAGGTATGGGGGTTGGCAACAGTGGAGCTTCCACTCCCTAAGGGTGTGTCACCCTCCCTGCAACTTGATATGTTCACCAAACCAGAAGCTCCCTGAATCTCAACATTCAGTTTTTATAGAGTTCAATCATTTTTCCCCTCTCTTCCCCCAAAGGTTGGTAAATGGAGCTGAAAGTTCCAGCCCTCTAATCAATAGGTCTTTCTGGTGACTAGCTGCATCATGAGGCTATCTAGGATCCTTATCCTAAGTAATCTCATAGCATAATCTCAGGTGTACTTATTACAAATTACAAAAGACACTCCATCACTCAAGAAATTCCAAGAGTTGTAGGAGTTCTGTACCCCTTTGTAGGGGGTGGGGGGCTTGTAAAAGATTATATATATTTGTCTGTTATACCACAGGTGTGTATCAAGATGATTCAGGATATGCTAATATGATTTTTATGATTTATAAACTATCAAAATACAATTCTCCTGGAGAGCTCTTGTAGTCTCACAAATATAGCAATAGATCCATGGGTCCATAGATTCCAGTTTGAAAAATATTACTAGGACTTCAATGGTAAAACTGGGTGTTTGGAAGTGTTTCATTACCTGGGACCTACAGATTTCTGATATGCTTTTGGTTACAAACCAATGGACAGATTAATTTTCAAGACAGTTGTATTACCATTCCTGTTGATATAGTATGTAAATGCAAGACACTAAACTGAGTAAACATTCTCATGCCAGAAAGTGAAGGCAGTGACATATGCAATAAGAAACAGCAAGCAGGTGCTTTGTATCATAGTACTCTGGTGAAGGAAGTTCAAGAAGGCACATTCTAAAACACCTGAAGCATGTAAACAAGTTTAAAGAACTGTTTTGAAATCCATAATTCTTAGTTTTTAGCCAAATTCAAGAAATGCCATTTTATATAACCTGGAACTGAATTAACTGCTTTTATCATATGCTGTAATAAACTATTGGTAGTTTCATTAAGTAGGAGAATTCATAATAGTTTGTGCATACATACATCATACCATTCTTAGACTTAAGCTACTGGGACTGGGCAGGTTTAATGAACTTGATTGTCATACCTCTAGTCATTGAGAGCATAACAGTTCATAAGAGGAATATTAGAAAAAATTTTAAAGATTTTATTTATTTACCTTTAGAGGGAAAGGGAAGGAGAGAGGGAGAGAAACATCAATGTATGTTTGCCTCTCATGCGTCCCCCACTGGGAACTGGCCTGCAACCCAGGCATGTGCCCTGACTGGGAATCGAACCGCGATTCTCTGATTCACAGGCCTGTGCTCAATCCACGGAGCCACACCAACCAGGGCTGAATATTAGAAATTTTGATGCTCTCTGAGAATAAATTGGCTTATAAATTTGAATTTTTACCTAAAGTAAAAGGAATAAATTCAAGTATAGACATAGAAAGTGAGGTGATGATGCTTTTGTTGTATTTGTTATGATGGTTCTTTTTTAAATTGTTTTTCAAGTACAGTTTTCTGCCTTACCCCCCATCCCTCTTTACCACCCCAGCCCTCCCCACCTCCATCCCCCATTTCTACCCCCCCTTGTTGTTGTCCATATTTTATTGAAGCAACCTATCTTTATTGTGGGAGATTCTTGTGATTGTAGAGATTTTAAAATTGTATTGTATTTATGTTGCTATTATAAAGAAAGATAGAACAAATTGGAATGTTTTATGATGTTATATGGCAATTGCTTTTTGCCTTTCAAAGTTCCTGGTAAAAATCTGTAATTAAAGTTTTTTCCTTAAGCACTAAAAAAAAAGGCTATTGGTAACTAGGGAGTCAGTGCTGGGAGGCGTGCTCCTGAGCAACTCCTTTTGCCTGCAGCTGAGCAGAGGGGAGCTGTGGCTATAGAAAAATACTATTAACTATACCAATTTGCTCTTAAATATATACTATATTTCTTCGTTTTTCTTTTACTGACTTCAAGTTTCAGGCAATGTTTGTTATTCCATTTATCTTCTCTGTTGGCTTTTGTAGTTTTACCTCAGTGGTCACTGCACAGATTATAATATACATTCTGGACTTATCATAATTTACCTTAAGTTTGTATTCCACCATTTCAGAAACAATATAAAAACTTTAAATTGGACAATTTCATTGTCTACTTATACCTGCCCATTGTACTATCATTGCTATATATTTTACTTCTACATACATTATAAACTCCAGAATTATTTTATGCTTTAGTTATTAGTGTTTGAAAAAAGTCACTTACATTTACTTTTTTCTAGTGTCTTATATTCCCTCAGCAGATATGTACTTTCATCTGGGATCTTTTCTCTTTGATGTAAAGAACTTCTTTCAGTGTATCTTATGTGCACATGGGTCTTCTGGCAACAAATTCTCCCAGCTTTTATTTGTTTGGAAATGTCTTTATTTAGCCTTAGTTCTTCAAGAATATTTTCACTAGATATGTATATTTAGATTGGCAGCAGTCTGCCCACATATACACCCCCATCATTTTAAAGATGTCATTCCATGAACTTCTGGCTTTCATTATTATGTTAGAAGTCAGGAATTCTTCCTATTTATGCTTCCCTGACTATAGTGTGTTCTTTTGCTCTAGCTGTTTTAAATATTTTCTCTCTTTCCTTGCTTAACTATGTGCCTAGTGTTGTCTGTTTTGTGTTTTCTGTTGAAAAAACCCTGTTTGGGATTTGCTGAACTTCTTAAATCTGTGGGTTGATGTCTTCAGAAAATTCTCAGTAATTATCTCTTAAATTATTTTTTCTGCCCTACTTTCTCCTACTTTTCCTTTAGGGAGTCCAATTACCTGTATGTTAGATTATTTTATATTTTCTCACATGTGTCTTATGCTTTGTTTTTTTAATTGTTTCTATTATTTGTGCTTTAGTTTGGATTCTTCTTATTTTCCTATCTTTAAGATTAATGATTCTTTTTTTGAGTTTATCCAACCTGCTGATTCCAATGAATTATAATTTTTCATACAGTCATGCTGTGTTTAATGATGGAGCTATATTCTGAGAAAGGCATTGTTAGGCTATTTTATCATTGTGAGAACATCATGGAGTGTACTTACACAAATCTACATGGTATACCCTACCACCCACCTAGGCTACATGGTATAGATTATTGCGCTTAGGCTACCAACCTTACAGCATATTACTGTACTGAATACTTTAGGCAGTTGTACCACAAGGGTAAGAATTTGTATACTTAACATAGAAAAAGTACAGTAAAAATATGGTATTAAAAATGGTATATCTGTATAGGCTGCTTACTATGAATAGAGCTTGTAGGACTGAAAGTTGCTCTGGGTGAGTCAGTGAGTGAGTGATGAGTGAATGTGAAGGCCTAGGACATTAGAGTACAATACTGTAGACTATAAATACTGTACACTTAAGCTACACTAAATTGATTTTAAAAACCATGAGATTAAATCAAGCACCAGAGAAAATAATTCAGTCAAGATATGTGGCTATAACATAACATACTGTTTACAACAAGCTTAAAAAGAGTAAATTCTAAAATAATGATAAAAATATAGTAAAAGTAAATAATATAAACCAGTTACATAATCATTTATTATTATTATCAAGTATTATATACTATACATAATTGTGTGTGCTATACTTTTTCATGACTGGTGCACAGTAGATTTGTTTATAACAGCATTACCATAAACCCATGAGTAATGCATTGTTCTGTGATGTTGTGAAAGCTACAATGTTACTAAGTGAGGAGAATTTTTCATTTTGTAATTTTTAATTATAATTTTATGAGACCATGGTCATATACAGAGTTTGTTGTTGACCAAAACATTGTTATATGGTATATAATGGTATTTTATGTTTTTCATTTTAGTTTGAAAAATTCATTTTATTAGAGATCCCATTTCTTTGCTTAAATTATCTTTTCATCCATTTTTCTATCATACTATGTATTTTCTTTTATACATGTGTAAAAGTGATTTTAATGTTCTTGTCAGCTAATTATGAGATATGGATGATCTGTGAGTTTGTTTTATTTACTGTTTTTTTCTCTTGATTATTAGCTATTTCTTATGACTTGTAAATTGTGATTTTATGTTAAAATTATATATAAAATAATTGTAGAAAATCAAATGGTATTATTTTCCTGCAGAAAAATAATAAACATTTCTTTTTCTTTGTCAGATAGCTATATTGAGCTGCTGATCAATTCAATCAGGAATTGACCTAAGCCAGAATTTTGGTGCAGAACTATTGAGCTTCAGTTTATCTCTAGTTTCAAATGTCTTTAGAGTGAGAATTGTCCTGCATTATAGGGCCCTCCCTCTAACAGTATTTTAAGACATAAACATTGTAAGCCTAAGGAAATCTCTCTGTATACTTTATGCAGCAGAAGTATATGCACTGGGGAGAAAAAGCTTTATACATTTGAGGATCCTCCAGATTCAAGTCTGTCACCCAAGCCCACATGACCATTAAAATCTCTGTTCATTTCTCCTTATTTCAGCAAAGTCCCTATGCCCATAGCAGGCCCATTCCAGTGCCATCTATGTTCACACTTGAAAAATGCTCCCTTTTCCTGAGGGGGGAATAACTTATAATGTTGTTTAGTTTTGTACTATTGGTGTGTTGGTGAATCTTTAAACTGTGTGCTAACTGCAATAAGTTATATAAACTCCCCCCCCAAAAAAAAACCAAACCCCCCCCCCCCCCCCGCTCCCAGGAGGAAAATTAGGTATTGATTTGTATTCACTTACGGAAGGTTCATCCCTTTTTGAAATGTAGTTCCTTTAGACTTATTTGTATTTAAAGTGCTCCTATATCTTTAAAATAATTGTGAGGGTTTTTTTTTAGTCTTTCTATTTCTAGTTTGTACAGTATAAAAAGTTGCTTGCCGTGTTTTTCTATTGTATATCCTTTCCAAAAGTAAAATTCTGAAAAACATTATTAAGAGGAATTATTTCACATAGCATACACCCAATGCTATGGAGCTATGATCTTTAATAACTTAAAATGGGGAATACTAAGCATTTAAAAGTATTTTAATTCTATTACTTTTTTAAATTAAAGAATAAAGCTTTAAGAAATAATTGATGAGTATAAGAAGATGCAGTTTTCTTATTTCTAAACAAAACATCTACATTTATAAGATATATATGACGATTTATAACTATTTTATAGAAATGCCTTCTATTTTTATTTTATTTTAGGAATTTTTGGAATGTGCTCATGAAGCCTGCAGAGTACACAATCTTCAGCCTGTGAAGTTTTTCCTAGAAAAAATGATTCAGACATATGAAATGATGATTGTTAGACATGGGTAAGAGTATGGATTAACATTGTCTACCAGTGTTAGATATTATTTTAAAATTAAACTATTAAAACAACTAAATTTGTGTGTCAAAGGACTGAGCAAACTTTGTGTGCTAGATGGCTAAGGAGGAACCATCCACCCCTATCCCTGAGTCCTCATCCCAGGGACTTAAAAAAAAGGGTCTCCCTCATGCTGCATATCCAGCAAAGATTGGTAAAGAATATTCATTCCATAATGTAGCACTAATGACCAACAGAATTTGCCCTTTTGGTCATCAAATACTTTATTCACTTTCCTTCATGTACATAAAATACACTCTTCCCTTCCAAGGAGACAACATTCCAGTTAATCAATGAATCAGACTCAAAGTTCAAGATATCAAGATGCACGATAGATTCTGCATCAAATTTGGAAGTTGTTCTTCTTGATCCAGGGACCTATAAACTGGAAAGACAAGTTATCTGCCCTTCACACAGTTTACAGTAGTGGGTTTACTATTACTAGAACAGGATTACTAGGGCAAACACTCCCATTCAGAAGTTGAAGAATAGGAGACACAGCCAATACTGATCAGTAACAATTTTGAAACCCAGCTAGGCATGTGAGGGCCCCAATTTTAGAGAGAGATTGAATGAAACTAATCGAGTTTAAGCTTCAGGACCTCTCATTTGTGGGGCCCCTCCAAAGAGTCATAATTATATAGGGTGCCATTAAAGTGGTTGTGCACATTTTATATTCATAATTTCATATACACTTATTTTCTGTAGAGACCCTCCTTACCAATTGTATCAACATACAATAAAACCTCATAAAACTGGGTTCACTTTTGCTTGATTCTCTCTGGGAGGGGCTTTCCAGTTAACTATTCTCTGTGGACCTTGGTTCAACCTTCCAAGAGGTCTTTTCACCTCCATTTTTTTTCCTGGTCACATGTGAAGTGGACAGTGGAGAAAATGTTCTTGGTGTTGAGAAATGTTTTCAGCTTGTTTCTTGCCTATAGAAAGTTGAGGTCTCAAAGGTCATGACTGTTTGAAAGAAAAATGTTGTATTAAGTAATTTTTCAAATATATACAAAAATAGAGGGAATACAAGTACAATCAACCCTTATGTATCCAATACCCATACTTTTTTACTTTAGAAAATTTAGAATTTTTTTTTCTTTTTTCACTTGTTGTTCAGCTACAGTTGTCCTGCCTATTTCCCCATTGCTTTCTCCCCTACTCCCACAGTCCATCACCAGCATTGTCCATGCCTGTGAGTCCTCTATTTGTTTTCCTTGGCCTGCCCCCTCGCCCCTCCCCTCTGGTCACTTTCAGTTTGTTCTTTATTTCCAATTTTTAAATTTTGAACATTCATATGTGTTTTAGCCTAGACTCATGGTTTCTTTGTCAGTAAATGCTCTAAAAAACAGTAAGGTTTTTATCTCTTGGATTCCAGGCAGCTCTATGTGCCAGCAGCCACAATTACAGTCCTAATTGTTAATACTTTTCTGAACTTTATTGTAGTATTGTAGTATCCTTGAACCTACCAGGCTTCATTCAGAGGACCACACTCTTAATTTGTTTTCTCTGAGTTATTTTATCCTTCTGAAGTATTATTGGGAACCATATTAAGTTTTCATAGGTTTTAATAAAGTGATACAATGGCCCTTCCCTTGATTTGATCCTTGATGCCAGCCTGAGTAGACCTTGTCGTTCAAAGATTTTCTCAATTTATATTTTATCACTTGGAGACAAGAAAAAATTGCCACTTCAATTCTACAGGTTTCCTGAATTTCTGGACTCTCTGTTCTCTTTTATTCTTGCCTGAAAACTGCCTATTTTTTTTCTGGGCTTATTTCTTTCTTAGAGTTTTTTGTTAAATGCAGCCATCAACCACCATTATGTACTAATAATATTCTGTTTACTGTCCTTTTCTCCTGAAATTATAATTTTATTAGTTGTATTATCTATCTTTGAGTCCACCTCAAGGGATAAATTTGCCAAATGTTTCATCACTGCATAATATTAATTGCCAATCTTTTAGCCTCTGATAAGAGTTCATTTGCCACCCATGGCTGAGCCTCTAAGCTGATGCCACATTTATAGTCTTTTTTATTATAGCAAGAACACTTTCCCCCTTCTAGGATGGGCTAGGGTAGTCTGTAGAAACAGTCAGCACCCAAATCTTAGTGACTTAAAAAACAAAGGTTTATTTCTCATTCATGGTGTGTCCATCGTAGATTGACAGGGAGGCTGTCCTCCTCATAATTACTCAGGGTCCTAGGCTATCGTAGCAGCCACCATCCCAACATTGTGGATGATAGCTATGCTAGAGGGAAAAGAGCCCTATAAGGTCCCTCTGTGGCAATTATCTATTCCAGGGTAGGAAGTAGTAGCCATCATTTCCAATGATTACTGATTAGTCACCTACTATTTCTACAGAAAGTCAGGAGTCCCACTATGAGCATGAGAAAGGAGATTTGGAAGTATTTGGCCAAGAGCACTAATAATTACTATAGTGAGTGAAGTCCTGAGGAAAGAGAATCCTTCTTCTCTCCTTAGAAGGACCCAGTCATTTAAAAAAAATTCAACAGTATACAATTGCTAAGTTTTCATTTTTACTTGGAGATTTTTAAATTATATTCTCTTATAGATAATGGTATTAATGTATAGGATTTGATTTAGGGATCAACCAATTCATAAGTTAAATGTATGTTCCTCATGTCTAAGAAAAATTCATATAATTTCAAAAATTATGTAGAATTATCATAGGGCAAAATTTTATATACCACTATATAGGCAAATAATTTAGTTTACTATTATTTTTATAATCTCATTGTGTAATTACTTTTTTCTTGATAGTTTTATGTTAGTAGGAGAGCCTTTTGCTGCTAAGACAAAAGTTCTGCATGTGCTGGCTGATACTCTAACTCTTATGAATGAACGTGGCTGTGGAGAAGAAGAAAAGGTCATTTACAGGACTGTAAACCCCAAATCCATTACTATGGGCCAACTTTTTGGACAATTTGATGCAGTGTCTCATGAGGTAATCCATAGTATAAACATTCTCAACTCTTATTAACAATGCACATTAAATTTAAAAAATTGAAATGTCTTCATATCATTACTTTGTATACAGTTTTATAGAGGAAGCTTTCTAACTCTTCCTTTTTCCTCCTCAGTGGACTGATGGTATTGTGGCTAACACTTTTAGAGAATTTGCCTTATCAGAAACACCTGACCGGAAATGGGTTGTATTTGATGGTCCCATTGACACTTTGTGGATAGAGAGCATGAACACAGTATTGGATGATAATAAAAAGGTAAAATCATCATGATTAAAAACAATACAGGTGCCCAAGATGACTATAACTAACACTAGTAAATTGTAAATTTAAAAATGGTTAATATGGAAAATTATATGGTGTATGTTTTTTTACTACAATTTTAAAAAGCAAAACAAAGCAGATGTAGACATGTTTAAGGAATGTTGTATGTTCAATAACTAATCATCTAGGATTGTATATTTGAAATAAAGGATGAAATAAGTTGCATACGTTTATAAATTATCTTTTCAATGAAAACTGTGCTGTAGTAAATCCTTTGCTTAATTTCTATAGCCTAAAAGTGTATTGTATTAAAATTACCATGTTAGCAGGAAGGCATAGCAATGTGATAGGTAATAAGTTGTAAAATAACCTTACACCTGTGGTTTCTTCAGAACTTTAAATTAATATTTCAGGAAAAAAAGAAAAGGACTGTATTTCTTTTTGAAAACATTAAATACTTCAGTGCTTATATGTTGTATATTACCTTAGAAGCTGTAAGATATACAAAAGAACTACAAAATGGAAGACTTGTAGTATTTAACTGAGAAATAACATACATACAGTATAGGATGCACTAACTGCCCTGGCCAGCTTGCTCAGTTGGTTGGAGTGTCATTCCATACAGCAAAAGGTTGTGGGTTCGGTTCCCAGTCAGGGCACATGCCTAGGTTGTGAGTTGTTCCTGGTCTGGGTGCATATGAGGCAATGAATCGCTGTTTCTCTCTCATTTTGATATTTCTCCCTCTCTCTCTCTTTCTCTGCCTCTCCCTTTCTCTCTAAAATCAAGTAACATATTCTCAGATGAGGATTTAAAAAGAATAAAAATAAAATGAAATGTGCACTAACATTAAGTTTAGATTCTATGACTTTTTAACATAAGTGTACACTCACAATAACTGTCACCTAAATAAAGACGCATACCCTACAAAGTTCACTCATGTCCATTCCCAATCACTAAACCCCAGGGGCAATCACCATTCTGACTTCTATGTGATAAATTAGTTATGCTAGTTCTTGAACTTCATGTAAATGGAATTATAGTCTTTAGTATTTTCCTTTAGATCAGTATAGTATCTGTGATAGTCATATTGTTATAGTTCCATTTTATTTATTTATTCATTCTTTCTATGTCTTAGTATTCTACTGTATGAATATACCACAATTAATTTTTATGCTTACACAAAGTAACTATACTACTCTAAACAGTAAATCAATTTAATTAGCATTCAGACATATCCTCCAGTACTTTGTCATAGGTAGTTGGTCATTCATATTCTTATTGGTCATTCATATTCCATACATTTTCCATATTCCAGTTGGTCATTCATATTTCATACATTTAATCATATTGATTGCACTAAGGGGGTTAAGTAAACAGACAAGATATAGTGATGATTCAATATAACCAAATACACTGAAACAGAGAACAGGTTGAAAGTGACCAGAGAGGAGAGGGGAGGGAATTTCAGGGGAAAAGGGGAAGGGTTTACAGGAACAAGTATAGAGGACACATGGACAAAAACTAAGGGGGGTGGAAATGGGAGGGAGGGAGGGAGCACTGTAGGGGGTGGGCTGGGATGGGAGTTAAAGACAAAAAACTGCACTTGAACAACAATTAAAATAAATAAATTTAAAAAAGATATAGTGATGATTCAGAACAGAGGGGTTAATCAGTAGAGTCAAGTCTAAGAATTCATGACCAGGTAGAAGCATTGTTTCAGAGTGGATGAGAGGGAAGTAGGAAAGGATAGGTATAGATACAAGTGAATGTATGGATTTGATAGTGAAAATTTGAAGGCAAATCCTTTTGATTATTTATTTTTACTGTGTGAAATGACAGGCCCTATTGTTTTGCACTCTTGAGGAGAAAAGGGAAGATTTAAGTTAGCCATTTGGAAAATGGGGAAGAGAGTTGCCTAGGAAGCTATAGAAGTATACCAGAGTATCACTGAGAATCTGATTGAGTTGAAAACCATGAATTATTATTAGTAGTGCCAAGATCTGCCTTTGTTAAATTTTCTGTAACATTCTAAATAGTTTGGGGTTGTGTGTAGAGTGGAAATGTTCTAAACTGGAAATACAGGAAGACTTTAAAATATTGGCATGAGAATGGTAGAATGCTAGACCATAAAATGGAAGCTACTTAATAACAGAAGAAGTAAGAACAACAAGGATATGAAAATGTAGGGCAAGTATAGTAGAGGTTAATGAGTGTGAGAGCTGGATGAGTAGGAGTGTGTGGACAGAGACCGGGATGCTTGAATTTAGTATTTCAGAATTGTGTAGTGTTCCAGGAGAGAAGGTTTCAGATATATAAGTTGTTGCCTGGAGTGGAGTAGGGGAAAATTAAATGAAGACAAGGTGGTCAAGGATCCAAATTTCATGAGATGCTCCCCTGCATGAATTAGGCCAGAGTTATAGTAGAAAGAGATTAAACCAAGTACCAAGGCTTTAGCTAACTAGGAGGAATGATTGAGTGCTGGTAAGTGACAGCAGCAAGCAGGGGTGTCAAAGGAGCAAGGATTGTACTGGAGGATGGAGTAGAAGTATTTGGGAAACAACAGTGAGGAGAAGGCTCACTCTACCTACCAAATTTGTACCAAGCAAAAGAATGCTTCCTGAAATATTCTGGTAGAAAGTTTAAAGTATTCTCAATCGGCATTGTCCAATAGAACTTTCTGTAATGATGTAAATATATGCACTATCCAATAAGGTAGCCAGTATTCACATGTGGCTTATTAAGTATTTACTCACATATTGAACATTTTGAAATGTGGCTTATGCAATTGAAAAACTGACTTTATATTTTTTTAACTTTAGTTAAAATAAAATATAAATAGCTACATATGATTACTGGTTACCATATTGGACAGTCCAGGTCAAGACCATTTATTTATTTTACAGATAAGAAACAGATCCAGAAATGGTAAATGCCATGTTGTTGACTCATGAGGTCTGTCCAGAAAGTATCCATGTAATATGAAAAATAGATATATTTACTGAACAAGATACAAGATACAAAAAACATTGTACACAGGACAATGACTCCTCAGTCCCCTTCAAAGTAGGCACCTTGGGACCTCACACAGTTCTCCCAATCAACATCAGCTATTCCATCATATTTTCCTGAATCTCATTGACAGTCTGAAATCTCTTCCCTTTCAAAGGTGGTTTTAAGTTTTAGGAAAAGCCAGAAGTCTCAGGGTGCCAAATCTGGGCTATAGCAGGGCTGAGTCACCTGGGTGATTTGATGTTTCACCAAAAATCTCTGCATGAGTTGTGATACATAAGTGGGCGCATTGTTATGATGAAGCTGCCAATCACCAGTTGCCCATAGCTGCAGCCTTCTGAATCATTCAAATAGTTTCCGTGGAGCAATGTTCAAGCTTAACGCAAAATTTGATGCAGATTCATTGTCCTTCTCACTTAGTCATTTTGCATGGGATGGCCACATAGTACACACACTCACCCAATGGTGTCTACCATCTGCATTGATTACGACAGTAAAGGCATTATTGTTTTCCACATGCACATTCCTGTCCACTCTCCTTGGCTGCCAGGTTACATCAGTGTTGTACAAATCTTTCTCATTATATTAACAGTGGTTGGACCTTTTCTGGGCAGACCTCATATAACTAGATAGGGGCAAAACAGACTAAAGTGATAATGGTAGAAGCAGAGAAGAAACACTGAAAAATTAATGAGTAGGAAGAATTTAAAAGACTTACTAATGAAATTAATTTGGAATGTCAACAATTAATAGTAATTGTTAAAATTATTAAAATTTAATGATAATTCCAAAGTTAGAAGCCAGGGAGATCAAGAAGACAGAATGGCTTGAATAACAATGGACAAAATCCCTGACTACTTGGCTCAGTTGATTGGGCATTGTCCTGCAAAACAAAAGATTGCTGGGTCAGTATCTAGTCAAGGTACATGCCTGGGCTGCAGGTCCCAGGTTGGAGCACATACAAGAGGCAATAAGTTGGTGTTTCTCTCTCATATCAATGTTCTCTCACTCTCTTTCTTCCTCTTTTCCCCTCTTTGGGAAATAAGTAAATAACGATCTTTTTTGTTAGTCACCACATGTTATTGTGGTGACATAGAAAAGTCCCTATTTTTTAGATGAGTATTGACATATCTGGAAGTATAATGCCATGGTGTGTATAATGTTCTTTAAAATACTTTTTTAAAAAGATGAAGCAAATATGGCAAAATGATAATTCATAAAACTGGGAGATAGGTATATGAATATTCAAATTATTTTTTCAGTCTTTTTAATTAGTAAAAGGGTCTTCCGATAACTTTATAAAATCAGGAATATTTAATATAATTTTACTAATAACAAGAACTGAGATTTATATAGTATTTTACAGTTTTTGCAGTATTTCATATAGTTCCCCTGCCCCTAACTATATGAGAGAGAAATTCTCCCTGTTTATAAATGAAGAAACTAAGACTCAGAGATGTTATATATTTGCTTACCTACTAAGTAATTGACAGAACTAGATGTATAATTATAATATTCTATCTCAATATTTTTATATCATATCATAGGATATACATGATCTTATAACTAGAATAAATTTTCATCTGAGAAGTTTGAGAATTTTTTACATAAACATTTGAAAAATAATTGCTTTTAGCTCTGCCTTATGAGTGGAGAAATCATTCAGATGTCTCCTCAAATGAGCCTCATCTTTGAAGTAATGGACCTTTCCCAGGCCTCAGTAAGTTCATAATATAATAGTAGTTTGTTTATTTGTTTGTTTATTCATTCATTTAGTCAATAAGGTTTTTTATTATGTTTCAGAAGATGAATTAGGCACTAGGAATACAAAGGTGAGTAAGACACAGTGTATGCTCATTTAGGGAGGATGAGACACATGATAATAAATAATTCCAATATAGAGCTACATGTAAGTGCTATAAGAATATGGAGAGGGTGGGTGCCCCAAAAGAGAATGGATAGAGGAGGACCATGGAAAACGTTTGAGGGTTGATCTGGTTTTGAGGCTTCTCCAGGGAGATTGGTTGGGGTCAGGCATTCCAAGTCATGACAAATGCAAAGACCTGAAGCCACGACATGCCTAGGGAACTGTAACTTCCAATAGTTTTGTCTAATGTATGTGAAGCTATATAGAGAAAGACAGGAGACCAGGTCATGAAGGGCCTTATAAATCATGCAAAGTAGAAGCTAATAACTGCTGGGTACTGCTGATATAAAAGCAACATTGGAAAAAGAAAATTGATCTCTTTTTCTCTAGCCTGCTACAGTAAGCCGCTGTGGCATGATTTACTTGGAACCCTCACAGTTAGGATGGGATCCACTTGTGTCTTCATGGCTGAATTCACTGACAGAACCTTTACAGGAACCAGATCATCAGGCTCTTCTGAGAGGACTTTTTGACTGGTTGATACCACCCAGTTTAATACTTCGTAAGAAAAAATGCAAGGTAACACTATAATCTGACCCACTCAAGTTTCTAAGTTTTTTCAGTTTTTATTCAATTTGACTAAGTCTACAGTCTCAATGACAAGATAAATAACTAAAATCAGTTTCTCCTTAGACATACAATGTTCATTTAAAAAAAAAGAAATGCTTATTCTGACAATCAGTGATTCACATACAGTTTTAAGAAATAACTGAAATTCACCAAAGTGGGTAGGATCAAGGGTGGGAAGCAAGAACAGGTGGGGTGGGAGGGAGTAAAGGGGGAAAAATGGAGATAACTGTACTTGAACAACAATTTTAAAAAAGAAGTTAAAAAAAGAAATAGTAGAAATTCCATGTACAATTTACCCAATTTCCCTCAATGTTAACATTTTGTATGACTATATTATAATATCACAAGGAGATATTGATGTTCATACTCTCTACTGATCTTATTCAGATTCCCCTAGTTATACATATACTCAAGTGTGTGTATATGTGTGTATCAATATTTATCCCTCTGGGTGTTATTTAAATTGTTTTAAATAAAAATTATATATAAATTTTATATCATGATTTGATATACATACACATAGTATGTGTATGTATACTATGTATACTACATAGTATACATACTATACATAGTATAGTATGTATACTATGTATGCTACATACACATAGCATGTATATCAAATAGTAATAGTAATAGTAAAATTATTACTACAGTCAAGCTAATTATATAATCTCAAATAGTTACCATTTTTTGTGTGTATGTGTATATGTATGGTAAGAATACCTAAATCTACTCTCTTAGCAAATTTCCAATACTGATACAGTATTGTATCAATATTATTACCTATAGTCATCATGCTGTACATTAGATCTCTACTTATTTATCCTACATAACTGCAACTTTATACCTTTACTCAGGGTCTCCCTATTTTCCCCATCTTTCTACCTCTGGTAACCAACAATTTACTCTCTGGTTGTATGTATTCAGCTTTTTGGTTCCACGTGTAAGTGAGATCATGCAGTTTATTCTTTTCTGTGTTTGGTTTATGTCACTTATTCTAATAGCTTCTTTAATACATGTTGTTGCAAATGGGAGGATCCCTTTTTAAGGTTGAATAATATTCTATTATAAAAATATAATTTCTTGATCCATTCATCCACCAACAGACTCTTAGTTTATTTCCATATCTTGGCTACTGTGACTAAAACTACAATGGACATAAAAATATAGATATCCCTTTGAGGTACTGATTTGACTTTCTTTGGTTATATCCCTGGAAGATGGATTGCCGAGTCATATGGCAGTTCTATTTTTAGTTTTAGTTTTTTGAGGCTCCTCCATACTGGTTTCCATAATGGCCGTACCAATTTATATTCCTACCAACAGTGCACAAATTTTTTATTTTCTCTATATTCTGACCAATACTTGCTATCTTTAATTATTTTTATAATAGCTACCATAACAGGTATGTCATATTGTATTGTGGTTTCGATTTGCATTTCAATGATGATTAGTGATGTTGAGTGCCTTTTTACCTGTTGGTCATATGTATATCTCCTTTGGAAAAAATATCTATTCAAGTCCTTCACCCATTTTTAAATTGTGTTGATAGGTACTTTTTGCTTTTGAATTGTATGAGTTTTGTTATATACTTTGGGTATTAACCCCTTACCAGATATATGGTTTGCAATATTTTCTCTCAATCCATATGTTGCCTTTCATTTTGTTGTTTCATTTGCTACTGTGCTTTTAGCTTGATGTAGCCCTGCTTCTTAATTTCTGCGTTTGTCTGATCTTTTGGTGTCATATTTTTAAAAATCATTTCTAAGATCAATATCATGGCACTTATTCACTGTTTTCTTCTAGGAGTTTTGTGATTTTCTTCTAGGAGAACACTATGGTCTTCTAGTAGTTTTAAGTCTTACATTTAAGTCATTAACCCATTTTGGGTTGATATTTGTGTGTGGTGTGAGATAAGGATCCAATATCATTCTTTTACAGGTAGATACACAATTTTACCAATGCCACATATTGAACAGATTATCTTTTCCCCATTGTGTGTTCTTGGTACCCTTCAGCAAAGATCGGTTGACTGTACATGTTTGGGTTTACCTCTGGGCTTTCTGTTCTCTTCCATTTGTTTTTATGTCAGTACCATACTATTTTGATTACTAAAGCTTTGTAATATAGTGGTTCCCCCTGTATCTATGTGGGGTATTTTCTAAGACCCTCAGTGGATGCCTGAATCCACAGATCATACTGAAGCCTATGTATAATTTTTTAAATACATTCATACCTTTTCACCTCAAGGAAGTACACTTTTAATCACTTCTCTATGGCATACCTAATTGCTAGCATCACTATAATGACCTCTCAGAGCCATTATTAAGTAAAATAAGTTTTACTTGAAGAGAAGTACTTTGATACCATAACAGTCAATCTGATAACCTATACAGTTATTAAGTGACTATCTGCAGGTAGCAAAGGTATGATTCAGTATGATTCACATCCTGGGCAGGACAAAGTAGGGTGGAACAAGATTTCATCATACTATTCATAATGATGCACAATTTAAAACTTGTAAGTTGTATATTTCTGGAATTTTTTATTTAATATTATGGACCATGTTTGACTGAAATATGAGACTGAAACCAGAGAATATGAAACTGTAGATAAGGGGATGTTGCTATAAGGTGAGGAATAAATTGCTTTTATCCTACTATAAAAATTAAAAAGGACTGCTTTAAGTAAGGAAAGGGAGGAAAAGAAAGAGACAGAGAGGAACACAGGTACAAAAATGGCCCTACTATAAAAATTAAAAAGGACTGCTTTAAGGAAAGGGAGGAAAAGAAAGAGACAGAGAGGAACACAGGTACAAAAATGGCAATGAATAATACCTATCAATAATAACCTTAAACGTAAATGGATTAAATGCTCCAATCAAAAGACATAGAATAGCCGAATGGATAAGAAAGCATGACCCACACATATGCTGCCTACAAGAGACCCACCTCAGGACAAAGACCATCACAGACTAAAAGTGAAAGGCTGGAAACAAATTTTCGAAGCAAATGGACAAGAAAAAAAAGCTGGGGTAACAATTCTCATATCAGACAAAATAGACTTAAAAAAAAAAAAGGCTGTAAAGAGAGACCCAGAAGGTCACTTCATAATACTCAAGGGAAGAATCCACCAAGAAGACATTAACATTGTAAATATATATGCACCCAACATAGGAGCACCCAAATATATAAAGAAAATCTTAGAGGACTTCAAGAAAGATATTGACAGCAACACAATTATAGTAGGGGATTTTAACACCTCACTGTCAAAAATGGACAGATCTTCCAAACAAAAATCAACAAAGATATTGTGGCATTAAACAACACCCTAGATGAAATGGACTTAACTGATATATATAGAGCCCATCATCCCAAAGAAGCAAAATACACATTCTTTTCAAATATACCTGGAACACTTTCAAAGATAGACCACATGATAGGACATAAAACGAGCCTCAACAAATTCAAGAAAATTGAAATCATAACAAGCATCTTCTCTGACCACAAGGGACTGAAAATGGAAACCAACCACAAAGGAAAAAACCCAAAGCAGCCAAAATCATGGAGCCTGAATGGTATGCTATTAAACAACAAATGGGTCAAGAATGAAATTAGGGAAAAAATAAAAATGTTTCTGGAAACAAATGAAAATGATCTCACAACAACCCAAAACTTATGGGACACAGCGAAGGCAGTCCTGAGAGGGAAGTTCGTAGCAATACAGGCCTACCTAAAGAAGATAGAAACATTTCAAACAAACAACCTAACCCTATGCCTGCAAGAACTTGAGGAACAACAATAAAGACAGCCCAGAGCAAGGAGAAGGAAGGAAATAACCCAGATCAGAGCAGAATTAAATTACATAGAGACTAAAAGCACAATTCTAAGCATCAGTGAATCCAGGATTTGGACACCCTGATCTAGTGTTGTTCAATGATACAGTATCCTTGTGGATTCTTTGTGTGGAAGATGTATCCATTGTTGACAATGGGGTGCTAAAATCTCTTATAATGACTGCATTGCTGTTTATCTGCTTCTTAAAGACCTCCATATTTTCTTTATGTATTTAGGTGCTTTTATGTTGGGTGCATATATGTTTATAAAAATTACATCCTCTTAATGGAAAACTTCCTTGATATGAGTAGATGCTTGGAGTGATTTCAATCTTCTTAAATTTACTGAGACTTATTTTCTGTCCTAACATGTGATCTATCCTAGAAAACGTTCCATGTGTTCTTGTGAAGTATATATATTCTGTTTTGGGGTGAAATGATGTTAAGATATCAATTAAATCCATTTGATCTAGTGTGTCATTTAATGCCACTGTGTTCTTATTGCTATTTTATCTGGAAGATCCATCCACTGAAGAAAATGGGGTGTTAAATCCCCTATTATGACTGTATTTCTGTCTCTCCCTTTATGCCCATCAAGATATGCTTTACATATTCAGGCGCTCCTATGATGGGTGTGTAAATGTTGGGGGAGGATCAGCTAAAGTCTCAGAGCTTCCAGAAATTTGCCTTAGTTGTTAAACTTAATCACTGAGATAACAAACTTAATCATCTCAGTGATAACAACCTCTAGCTGTACTCAAAAGCCCAGCTTAAGCTCCAGAGTGGGGCAGAGTAATTCCTGCAAGTGGTAGGGAGTGCAATTGCTTCCTCTCAGGCTGATGACATTTGGATAGGAGTCCTCTGCCTGAGAAAGGTGGCTTCTACAGTATGGGGAATGACTCGCCACAGGGATCCTGACAGCTGTTCCTTCAGATCTCTCCCCAGAGCCACCAACCACAGACTCTCCTCATGTACCTCTAGTCCACTGTGTCCTCCCTCTGCCAGAACCCAGGTTAAGTGGCTGCAAATAAAATTTTGTGTGTTGGTCCTTTTAGAGGCTCTCTGTGTCTCCAGCCATCTCTCCCTTGTGGACAGAAACCTTGCTGCTTTCTTTAGCTGTATGTTATTTGGGTTCCCTTCCTGGATCTGGTGCTGTAGGCTGGAAAGTCCAGCTTGGGGTTTAGAATCCACACTTCTTAGGGAACCCCCTTGCCTGAGATATCCCTCTGGAACTTTAACTGCCACCCATGGGAGCCCAGCCAGCCCTCTTGCACCTCCTCTGCAGTTTGTACCAGTCTTGTTGTGGTGATGTGGCTTTGTCTGTTTGTGATTATAAGGCTTCTCTCCAGCTAGTGTTCAGTTGGTTACTCGGGATGATTTTTTTCTAATTTATTTATTTGGTCCTGGGAGGAGGTTTGTGCAGCTTCTACTTATTCCCCCACCATCCTGGGACCTCAAGAGATTTTTTAAATCATGCATACAGTTTAAATTCTTTAAGTTTAAATGTTATAAAGAATTTATAAAACAATGTTTGGTTTTATCATTTTTAACATATTTATCTTCTTTTATTTTTCAAATAAGATGAAAGAAAATATATTTTTACTTTACAGGAATTGATTCCTACAAGTGATAGCAACTTGGTTGTGTCTCTCACTCGCCTCTTTGAAGTACTACTCTGTGATGTGGTAGAAAATGATCCTACAAGCAAGCACATTCGTATTTGGATTATGGTTGGTTTTTTTCTTAATGTGGTTTCTCATTACGGAATGAAATATGTATCTGACAAATGATGCTTGTACTGAGAAAGACATTGTAAGATGTAGATCTTTGGGGTTTTTGTTTGTTTGTTTGTTTGTTTTTTGGTGAGCACTGAAAGAACAGCCGAAGACATTAAAGTTTCCCTGACCTGGTATTTTGATGAAAAACAAAACAAAACAAAACACACTTTTTAAAAAAAAGTAAAATATATTGGAATGGACCAAATATACCCTGTTATTGATACAATATAATAATTTGTTTATTAATAAGGTGACAATGTAATCCCATGTGAACTTTATTAATCCAATATGGATTTTAGGTGAATTGATTTTGTCTTAATGTTAAGCCAGAATGTAGATTGCAAGAAACTGGCTACAAAAGATAAGGAGCAGGCATCCAATCAGGTAGGTAGAGTATTGCTGGCAGAATCCATAGAGCACATGAGTAGGGAGAAGTCAGTGGTCCAGGTTAGCTAATGTCTAGAGGTTAGAGATGGCCAGAGAACATGACTGTGAGGGTTCTGTCTGTAAACCTAAACTCCTAAAATCATTTAAATAGTTCAGAATCATTTTTGGACTAATATAGATTGATACCTGGTTGGATTTTTTTCTCTTAAAATATATTTGAACCTAAAAAAACAATTAAGCAAACAAGCAGAACAGAAACAGAATCATAGATATGGGGGTCATTTGGAGAGTTATCAGCTGGGAGGGGGAAAGGGCAAAAAGGAGGGAAAGGTGCAGGAATTAAGAAATAAAAGTTAGTAGGTACAAAATTGACAGGGGGATGTTAAGAACAGTGTAGGAAATAGAGTAACCAACCAACTTATATGCATGACCCATGGACATGTACTAAGGGGAGAGATTGCAGGAGGGAATGGGGGTACTGGATAGAGGGAGACAAAGAGGAAAAAATTGGTATAATAGCATAATCAATAAAATGTATTAAAAAATTAAAAATTATATTTGATGGATTTTAAAACTAGATAAGGAATGTGCCTTGAGTAAAATTCAAAAGGCGAAAGTAGATTTTCCATCCGTACCAGTTCCCCAGCCACTCTTAGGGCAATGACTATTACCAGTGCCTAGGCAGCCTTTTAGAGGTTTTTGATGAATACTCTTCTATATATATATATATATTTACACACGTTAGCATAGCGTACATACTTGTTTGCATCTTTTCTCACAATATATCATGGAAATTATTCTGTATCAGTTGAGTTACCTACTTCTTTATTAGCTGAATTTATTCCAGTATATGTAGCATAACCCAATTAAGCAGATCTGTATTGAAGAACATTTGGGTTCCTTCTGAACTTTTGCTATCACAAACAATGCTGCAGTGAATTTTCTTATACATATATCATTTTAACAGTTGGGAATATATTTCAGGATAAAGTTCCAAAAGAGAAATTGCTAGATTACTTGGCACGGACATTTTAAATTTAGACAGCTATTGTCAGAGAAAGACTCTTCATGTGATTTAGCTGTGCTCCAGTCAATTTTAATTATAGATCTGATCTTTTTTAAGTAGGATACCCAGACCATAATATGTTAAATTGCAAGTAATTTGTGAAAAACGTATTTTAATAGTTTAAATTAATTATTCTTTTCTTTCTTTCTTTTTTTTTTTTTTTTTTTTTACGAACAGGCTTGCTTTATATTTTCTTTGATTTGGTCCATTGGAGCAAGTTGTGATACAGATGGTCGTGTTGTTTTTGATTCTTTCCTACGATTAATCATATTGGGAAAAGATGAAAGCAACCCAGTGCCTCACTCTGTGGGTAAATGGGAATGCAACTTCGATGAAAAAGGCTTAGTCTATGATTACATGTATGAGGTATGATGTAAAATGATTGTTATGATAAGCTATAACCCACAAAGTATCAGATCAGCAAGCAAAACTCCTGAATTCCCATCCTAGAATTATTTTGCATCCTGTGGGTGGCATTGTAGTCCCTTCTGTTTAGTTTCTCCTTTTGTAATATGTAGGAAGATAGAAAAACTTGCTTTAAGAATAGTTTACAGTTTCATGCTTAAATTAAATCTATTTTCTGCACTTTAAAAAAGGAGTTACAAAAACATTATTTTAAACAGCAACATTTGAATAATCATTTTATTCATGCAAATTTTACTTAACAAACTCATAAGATCTGAGTGGAACCTAGGTACAATTTTATTTAAATTTCAAGATTTATAGATTATGAAACAAACCTGTAAAGGCAAATGGCTAGAAGAGTCAGCACTTGATCCAAGCACTCTTAACTTCCAGTGCAGAAATCTTTATTTGTTTCCAGATTCTGTTTGATTTCTTCCTTGATCTCATTGTTAACCCATTCATTATTTAAAAACATGTTATTCAATCTCCATGTAGTTGAATGTTTTTGAGTTTTTTCCTTAAGGTTGGTTTCTAGTTTCAAGTCATTGTGATCTGAGAGTATGCTCAATATGATTTCAATTTTCTTGAATTCATTAAGGCTTGTTTTCTGTCCTACCATGTGATCTATTATTGAAACTGATCCATATGTATTTGAAAATAATGTATATTCTGCTTCTTTGGTATGAAGTGTTCTGTAAATATCAATTAAGTCCATTTTATCTGAAGAATTTTTTTTTTCATTGCCAGAATTTCCTTGTTGATTCTTTGTTTGGCAGATCTATTCATTGTTGACAATAGGGTGTTAAAATCTCCTCCAATGACTGTATTACTGTCAAGCTCCTTCCCAAAGTCTTCCAAAATTTTTCTTAATATTTAGGAGCTCCTATGTTGGGTGCATATATGCTTCCAAGGGTTATATCCTCCTGAGGCACAACACCCTTAAGTATTATGTAGTGACCTTCTTTGTCCCTTGTTATGGCCTTTGTTTTGAAGTCTATTTTGTCTGATATGAATATTGTTACCCAGCTTTTTTTTCCTGTCCATTTGCTTGAAACGTTTTTTCAAACTTCCACTTTCAGTCTCTGTAGGTTTTTTGTTCTGAGTGGGTCTCTTGTAGGCAGCATATGTATGGGTCATGATTTCTTAACCATTCAGCTACTCTCTGTCCTTTGATTGGAGTATTGAATCCATTCACATTTAAGGTTATTATTGATAGGTACTTATTCATTGCCATTTTAATTCCTTCATACCTGTGTTCCTCTCTCTCATTCATTTTCTTCCTCTTCTTAAAGCAATCTCTTTAGCATCTCTTGCAGTGCTGGTTTAGTGGAGGTGTATTCTTTCAGCTTTCTTTTGTCTGGGAAACTCCTTATGTCACCTTATATTTTGAAAGCCTTGCTGGATAGAGTAGTCTTGGTTGCAGACCTTTCCTTTTCATTACTTGGAATATTTCTTTCCATTCCTTTCTGGCTTGTATTGTTTTCATTAAGAAGTCAGCTGCTAGCCTTACTGTGGCTCCCTTGTACGTTACTTCCTGTTTCTCCCTTGCTGCCTTTACAATTCACTGTCTTTAAATTTTGCCATTTTAATTATAATGTGTCTTGGAGTGGGCCTTTATTGGTTCATCTTAATTGGGACCCTCTATGCTTCCTGAACTTATGTAACTTTTTCCCTCACCAAGATAAGGACATTTTCTGTCATTATTTTTTCAAACAGGTTTTCTATCCCTTGCTACTTTTCTCCTTCTAGTATTCTTATGATATGAATGTTGTTACATTTCACGTTGTCCTGGAGCTCCCTTAAAGTATACTCTTTTTTTAGTCTTGTTCATTTTGCTGCTCTGAATTGTTTTTTTTCTACCTTGTCTTTCAGCTCATTGATTCAGTCTTGTGCTTCATCTACCTAGATTTTAATTCCCTTTAGTGTATTCTTTATTTCAGATATTGTATTCTTTTTTTAAAAAAATATTGTATTTATTTATTTTTAGAGAAAGGGGAAGGGAAGGAGAAAGGGAGAGAAACATCAATGTGTGGTCGCCTCTCATGTGTCCCCCACTGGGGACCTGGCCTGCAACCCAGGCATGTGCCCTGACTGGGAATTGAACCAGTGAACCTTTGCTTCAGAGGCCCATGCTCAATCCACTGAGCTACACCAACCAGGGCTCAGATATTGTATTCTCTATTTCCTCCTGGTTCTTATTCTTAGTTTCTATGGTCTTTTCCCTGCTAAGTTTCTTATTGTTCTCACCGAGTTGTGAGCATTCTTATATCCATTGTTTTGAATTCTGTGTCTGATAGATTATTTGCCTCAGTTTCATTTAGGCCTTTATGTGGAGATTCCTTTTTTCATTTTAGTTGGGAGTTGTTTCTTTGTCTCTTCATTTTAGGTGACTTTTTGTTTGTTTCTGTGTATCAGATTGCTTTATTTTGACTCCCTGTCTTCATGGGGTGGTCTTCTGTGGTAGGAGTTCTGTGGGACTCAGTGGTGCAGTCTTTTTGATCTTCTAGGATGGATGTTCTAGGGATGCCCTTTATTCAGTTTATGTAAAGTTCTCTTATTTTATTTGGGCTTTGAATACTCATGAATCATTCATTAGTGGGTTCTCCCCTCTGGCTGGCTGACTGAGAGTCACAACCCCCACCATGTCTTGTATGTTGTTGTACAGGTGCTGGCAGAACAAAGCAAAACCACCCAGAAAACCAAACCCACACCAGCAAAAACATCTCCCCTACTACATCAGCACTATTGACAGCAAATGGGCAAAGATTAATAGAGGTGGAAAAAAATTAAGAATATTATAAGGTAGGAAGAAAGAATATGAGATGACTAAAAGAAGGAAAAATGATTTTGAGAGGGATGAGGGAGGGAACATAATAAGACTAGGGAATACAAAAAAGGAGAATAAAGGGAGAAAATAAATTTCAAAACATAAGTAAAAAAGGAAAGGAGATGGGGAAATGGACTAAGAAAAGGGAAGAGTATAACATAATGTTTTGAAATAAAATTTAAAAAACATAGCAAATCAACAGGAACAAACTTGAAAAAATACCACAACACGGTCAGTAAGAACCACAGATGAGCAAAGATTAATAAAAGTAGGAAGAGAATAAGAGTATTATAAGAAAGAGAAAAGATAATATGATATATCTACTGTAAAGAATAATGATTTGGGGAAGAGAGAGGAAAGAGAAATAATAAGAGTAAGGAATAGAATCCTGGCTAAGAAAGATGAAAAATATAATTCAAATAAGCACAAGCAGGACAAAAGCAAAATGAAGTAAGACAGAGGGAGAGTAATCTATGAGATCCGAAATAAAAAACTAGTGAAGAAATAGGAATAACATTGAAGAAAAACATCAATAACTACAATATCCATGGCAAACAAACAACAATTAATAAAGGTAGAAAGAAAATAAGACTATTCTAAGAAAGGGGAAAAGAACGAGCAGACTAAAAAAAAAAAGCGATTTTCAGAGGATAGATGGAGGAGAAATAGTAAAAATAAGAAATATGAACAAGGCATAGAAAGGGGGAAAATAAAACTTAAAACAAAAATAAGAAAGGGCAGGAAGAAAGTGAAATGGAGTAAGACAAGGGGAAGTTACAATGTGAGATTTGAAATAAAAATACAAAAATCTAACTAAAAAGACAACAAATTAGTGAATTAGTTGGAATACAACTGAAGAAAAGGAAGAAATGTTAAAAGGCTATGTGAGAGAAAAAATACAAATTCTGAAGAAGAACCAGGTGGAATTCACGTTAGCAGGGTTTGGTGTTTGCCTTCTGTCTTCTGGATCCAGCTCTGGCTGGCTTTTTTTTTTTCTTTAACATTTGGCATTTTAATTATGAAGTATCTTGGGCTTCTTTGGGTTCATTATGTTTGTGACTCCCTGTGCTTCCTGGACTTGTGTGTCGTTTCCTTCATCAGGTTGGGGAAATTTGGTGTCATTGTTTTTTCAAATAGTTTTCAGTCCCTTACTCTTTCTCTTATCATTCTGATACCCCTATAAGACGATCTTGGTACATTTGGTATTCCAGAGGTCCTTTAAACTATCCTCATTTTTAAAATTCTTTTTCCTTTTTGCTGTTGCAATTGGCTGTTTTGTTTTGTTTTGTTTTTTAGGTACCTAGTCTTCCAAACCACTGATTCAGTCCTCTGCTTCATCTAATCTACTATTGATTTCCTGTAGTGTATTTTTTTTAATTTAAATTATTATATTGTTGTGCAATTACAGTTGTCTGTATTTTCTCCCCACCCTCCCTTTTGGTTTTGGTCCTTGTGTCCTTTATAGTAGTTCCTGAAAACCCTTCCTCCCACTGTTCCCTCCTTCTTCCCTTCTGGCTATTGTTAGATTGTTCTTTTTTTTTAATTAAAATTTGCCCTTTATTTATTTATTTTTCACTTTTTTTTATTGATTATGTCATTACAGTTGTTCTATTTCCCCCTTCATTCCCCTCCACCCTACCCCCTTGTCCCCACCATTACCCCCACTTTAGTTTATGACCATGTGTCTCAAGTTCTTTAGATTCTATATTTCCCATACTATTCTTGCCCCCCCATCAATTTTCTATCTACTGTCTATGCTACTTATTTTCTGTACCTTCTCTCCCCTTCGCCTCCTCCCCTATTGCTAACCCTCCTTGAGATCTTCATTTCTATGTTTCCACTCCTGATCTAGCTGTCCTTTTAGTTTGCTTTTGTTTTAGGTGTGGTTGTTAATAACTGTGAGTTTGCTGTCCTTTCACTGTTCATGTTTTTTTTAACTTCTTTTTCTTAGATGAGTCCCTTTAACATTTCATATAATAAGGGCTTGGTGATGATGAACTCCTTGAATTTGATCTTATCTGAGAAGCACTTTATCTGTCCTTCCATTCTAAATGAAAGTTTTGCTGGATAGAGCAATCTTGGTTGTAGGTCTTTGGATTTCATTCTTGGAATACCTCTTTCCAACCCCTTCTTGCCTGTAAGGTCTCTCTTGAGAAATCAGCTGACAGTCTGATGGGGACTCCTTTGTAGGTGACTGTCCCCTTAGCTCTTGCTGCTTCTAGGATTCTCTCCTTCATTTTAATCTTGGCTAATGTAATTATGATGCGCCTTGGTGTGTTTCTTCATGGGTCCAAGTTCTTTGGGACTCTGTGAGCTTCCTGGATTTCCTGGAAGTCTATTTCCTTTGCCAGATTGGGGAAATTCTCCTTTATTATTTGTTGAAAGAAGTTTTCCACTGGTGGCTGTTCCTTTCCCCCTTCTGGTACCCTTATAATTCGGATGTTGGAGCATTTAAAGATGTCCTGGAGGATCCTAAGACTCTTCTCATTTTTTTGAATTCTTGCTGCTTCACTCTTTTCTGTTTGGCCATTATTTGCTTTCTTCTGGTCCACTCCATTGATTTGAGTCCCAGTTTCCTTTCCATTACTGTTGGTTTCCTGTGCATTGCCATTTGTTTCAATTAGTTTCTCCTTCATATGTTTGTCTAATTTGTGGCTATAATCAACCAGTTCTGTGAGGATCCTGATGACCAGTGTTTTAAACTGTGCGTCTGAGAGTTTTGCTATTTCTTCATTGCTTAAATTTATAGGCTCTGGGGCTTTGAGATCTTCTTGAGCCATTTTTGGTCTGTTCTCACCCGTTAAGTATGAGTAGCGGAGCCTTGGACTCTCAGGTCGCTGGGTTGTGACAGTATATGTGGGGGCGTGGTCAGAGCGGGGAAATGGTGACCCCCCCCTACTGTTTCTCGCCGCTGGGTGAGGAGCAGAGCCTTAGGTGGTTCACCAGGGTGGGGCCACTCAGGTCGCTGGGTTATGACGCTGTATGTGGAGGCGGGGTCAGAGCGGGGAAATGGCGGCGCCCTCTGCTGCCACTTGCCGTGGGGCCTGCTCAGTCCTGTAGTCTCACCACCCACTCCCTCGCTTGTCTATCTGAGCACAAAAGCGCGACCACAGTCAACCCGCAGCCCTGCTCCCTCACTGTTTCCCAGTGGTCGCTCTCTGGGTTGCTCACTAGGTCCAACACTGCGCCTGGGTTCCATGTGCCCGAGTCCATCTGACCGAGTTTTTCTGTGCAACCCCGCTCCGACAGCTGCTGGTTTCGCCCCTCTTACAGGTCAGGCTGAAGAATTTGTTGTTATCAGACTTCCAAAAAGTTCAATTTTCTGTGTTCTGGCTGTGTTTTCTGTTGCTAATATTTAGTTGTCTCTAAACTTGGTTGTGAGAGAAAGCATGGTTTCTCCACCTATGCCTCCATCTTGGCGGAAGTCTCTGTTAGATTGTTCTTAATTTCAATTACTCTGGTTATATTTTGTTTGCTTTTTTTTCTTGTTGATTATTTTCCAGTTAAAGGTGAGATCATATAGTATTTGTCCCTCACTGCCTGGCTTATTTCACTTAGCATAATGCTCTCCAGTTCCACCCATGCTGTTGCAAAAGGTATAAGCTCCTTTCTCTCTGCTGAGTAGAATTCCATTGTGTAAATGTACCATAATTTTTTTTTATCCACTCCTTTGCTGATGGGCACTTAGGTTGCTTCCAGCACTTGGCTATTGTAAATTTTGCTGCTACGAACATTGGGGTGTGTGGGTTCTTTTGGATCGGTGTTTCAGGGCCCTTAGGGTGTAATCCTAGCAGCAGAATTGCTGGGTCAAAAGGCAGTTCCATTTTTAGTTCTCTGAGGAAATTCCATACTGTTTCCCACAGTGGCTGAAACAGTCTGCATTCCCACCAATAGTTCACTAGGGTTCCCTTTTCTCCACATCCTCTCCAACCCTTGTTTGTTGATTTGTTTATGTTGGCCATTCTCAATGGTGTGAGGTGGTATCTCATTGTGTGTTTAATTTTCATCTCTCTGATGCCTGTGATGCTGAGCATCTTTTCATGTGTCTCTGGGCCCTCTGAATGTCCTCCTTGGAGAAGTGTCTGCTAAAGTCTTTTGCCCATTTTTTAATTGGGATTTTTGTCTTCCTGCCCTCTAATGTATTCTTCATTTCACTAAATGTATTTTAACTGCTTCATTTTAACTGCCCCTTTTTCTGTTGTTTTTTTAATCTCCATTTTTATGCTTCCCATCTCTTTGTTGGAGTTCTCACTGAGTTCATCTATTCTACCCTTAAATTCATTGAGCATTTCTTATTTTTTTTTTATCGAGTGTTCTTATAAAGTGTTTTGAACTCTGTATTTGGTAGATTGTTTGTCTCTATTTTGTTTGGACTTTTCCTCAAGTTTTGTCCCGTTCTTTCATATGTGACATGTATTTGCCTCCTCATTTTGGTGGACTTCTTGTGTTTGTTTCTAAGTACAGTGAAACCTTGGTTCTTGAACATAATTCAATCTGGAAGGCTGCTCAAAAAGCAATTTTTTAAAAAACCAAATCATACTAATCTTTCTAATGCATTCTCTCCTTTGTTTATCAACTAAGAGATAAGATTGTTTATACAGGCATTATAACATGATGCAGCCAGAGCCCCTCAAGTGAAAGATTTATAATGGCATACAGAACTCAGGTGTCCAGGAAATATAAAAATATAGGATATCCCCACCCCTACAAGTCTGGACTGGGGGGATGGGACACATGGAACAGGCCCATTAAGAGTTAGTTTGCTTATCAACAGTTGGCCAGCTTCATACCTGATATGCAAAAATGTTTATTTTGCATAGCTATAACTGCTGGCTAGCTTCATAGATAACTTTTAAGTAGCTGTAGCCATACTTTGAGCCAGGGAGATGGGAGTGACTTTAACCCATGTTGTAACTGGGAGGCAACTCCCCTTTACAGCACTAGTGTGAGAGCTTGGAGATGGTTTGCTCCATGCCACAGGGCCACACCTGCCTGGACTAACCATGGCAGCCAAGAAATGCTGGAAATATATGGGAGTGCTGGCAGGTATAGTCATGTGTGGGAGGAATCAGAACTGGGGTTGCAGAGGAAGATTCCTGCAGGGATTTAAACCCAGGTGCCGCAGCTGTGTGGGGGCTAACCACAAAGTTTTGGGGCAGCCTTTACCATGCAGCTTAGGAAGCATGAAAGCAAGATGTAGCAACCATGCAGAGCCCTCTCTTAGCAGTTTGTTAGAATGCAGGAGAGACATTGTGGGACAGAAAGGAGTGAAAGAACTCTTGCTGGTGGTCCATGAGAAGGTACCATGTGGGTTTGGATTAAGAATGGGAGATCCTGGCTATACAGAGGATGGTGCTGGGAACCACAGGAGGCCTGCCAGCCAAGTACAGACCACTGAGAGGAATCAGATGCTAACTGAGTCATGGACTTCTGTTTTTTTTTTCCTGAGATATGGTACCCCTGAGTGGCCTTACTGGGCAAAAGGAGGAAGAAAGGACTGTGTGTTTGTGGGCATTTTAAGGAACTTTGACTATTTAATGGTGACATTCTGCCATTACTCTAAATCTGTATAACTTTTTAAAAATATATTTTATTAATGATGCCATTACAGTTGTTCTATTTCCCCCCTTTATTCCCCTCTACCCTGCACACGCCCTCCCCCACCATTCCCCCCTTTAGTTTATGACCACGTGTCTCAAGTTCTTTAGATTCTATATTTCCCATACTATTCTTGCCCCCCCATCTATTTTCTATCTACTGTCTATGCTACTTATTTTCTGTATCTTCTCCCCCCTTTTCCTCCTCCCACTCCCCTGTTGCTAACCCTCCTTGAGATCTTCATTTCTATGTTTCCACTCCTGATCTAGCTGTCCTTTTAGTTTGCTTTTGTTTTAGGTGTGGTTGTTAATAACTGTGAGTTTGCTGTCCTTTCACTGTTCATGTTTTTTAAACTTCTTTTTCTTAGATAAGTCCCTTTAACATTTCATATAATAAGGGCTTGGTGATGATGAACTCCTTGAATTTGATCTTATCTGAGAAGCACTTTATCTGTCCTTCCATTCTAAATGAAAGCTTTGCTCAACAGAGTAATCCTGGATGTAGATCCTTGCCTTTCATGACTTGGAATACTTCTTTCCAGCCCCTTCTTGCCTGTAAGTCTCTTTTGAGAAATCAGCTGAGACATTCTGATGGGAACTTCTTTGTAGGTGACTGTCCCCTTATCTCTTGCTGCTTCTAGGATTCTCTCCTTCATTTTAATCTTGGCTAATGTAATTATGATGTGCCTTGGTGTGTTCCTTCTTGGGTCCACCTTCTTTGGGACTCTCTGAGCTTCCTGGATTTCCTGGAAGTCTATTTCCTTTGCCAGATTGGGGAAATTCTCCTTTATTATTTGTTCAAAGAAGTTTTCTACTGGTGGCTGTTCCTCTTCCCCTTCTGGTACCCTAATCATTCGAATGTTGGAATGTTTAAAGATGTCCTGAAGGTTCCTAAGCCTCTCCTCATTTTTTTGAATTCTTGTTTCTTCATCCTTTTCTGTTCAGTCATTTTTTTTCTCCTTCTGGTCCACTCCATTGATTTGAGTCCCAGTTTCCTTTCCATTACTATTGGTTTTCTGTGTATTTCCCTTCATTTCAACTAGTTTAGCCTTCATATGTTCCTCTAATTTGTGACTAAAATCAACCAGTTCTATGAGCATCCTGATCACCAGTGTTTTGAACTGTGCATCTGAAAGTTTGGGTATTTCTTCATTGCTTAGATTTACTGGCTCTGGGGCTCTGAGTTGTTCTTGAGCCATGTTTTGCTCTGTTCGTGCCTGTTAGGTATGAGGAGCGGAGCCTTGGTTGTTCACCAGGGCAGGGCCACCGAGGTTGCTGGGTTGTGACGTATATGTGGGGGCAGGGTCAGAGAGGGACCATGGTGGTTCTCTCTGCTGCTTTCTGCCTCTGGGGCCTGCGCGGTCTGTCTCCGTCTCACTCCTCGCTCCTTTTCCAGTTATCTGCGTGCGAATGTGTGACTGCAGTCAGCCTTCAGTGGGTCCGCCCACTTCTCCACACCTGGGATCCGCCCATGGCTGCTGGCGCACCTGTGTCGTGTGCTTGGGTCAGTCCAGTGGATCTTTCCTGCCAGACCCCATTCTGCTGCTGGCTCTGCCCCTCTTACTGGTTTGGCTGAAGGGCTTGTTGTTGTCAGACTTCTGAGTACTTCAAATTTTCTGTGGTTTGGCTGCGTTTTTGTTGCTAAAACTCTGTTGTTTTTAAACTTGGCTGTGCGAGAAGGTGCAGTGCTTCCATGTACGCCTCCATCTTGGTGGAAGTCTCTAAATCTGTATAACTTTTGAATAAATAGTTCCTTTCCTTTTCACCACACTCTGGCATTGAGAGCCATACTTTCCTGGTGGTGGACAAAGAATCTGCTGTGACCGAGGGACCCCATAACCTGCAGTTCCTTCTGGTAACAGTATCAACATGAAATGTTCGTCAGGCCAAGAACTGAAGTTTTGTTTGACAACCCAAACATTTTTCGCGTGAGTAACTTGGTCAAGAACCAAATTATTTGCAATGGGAGACATTTGAGAAGTGAAGTTTGACTGTGTTGGGTAGATCTGCTAATTCTCCTGGTCTTGGTGGAGTGGTTTCATGTTGTGAGTTCTATGGGGCCCAGTGATAGTCTTCTTAGTCACCTGAGCTGGGTGCTCCAGAGATATGCCTTGTGTGGGTTGTGTGTGTCATTCCGCAATAGTTGAGGCTTAATTGCTATTAAAGCATCAGGGGGAGAGTTTGACCCTCAGACTGACTGGCTGCAAGAAATGATAGTGATGAGCTGATTAGGGGTGGACCCCAAGGAGCAGGATTCACTTTAGCAGGACTCTGGTCCCTGGCAAGCCTACCCTTTGGATATGTTGTTTGTGGAATTAATTGGATAGTGCTCTGGTGTTGTCTGAAGCCAGCCATTGAGTGTGTTGGTTTTGAGCCATCTTGGGAGAGGCTCTGCTTCAGGCCAGGGTGTGCTATTGCCTGTGTCTAGCCCAGGGCTACTTGGGAGGAGCTACAAAGTGATCTGCAAATGGTTGCCACCTGTGCTGGGCTGAGAGGGTCAGCTGAAAACTGAGGCCAGCTGCCATTAATGCTAGCCTTGGGGCCACTTAGCAAGTGGTAAGGGGCAAGTTGAGACAAGTCACTGCTTGTATGTGTTTATGAACCTTTGAGAGATTTTAGGAAAGTCCACGGCACCAGTTGACTCTGGCTGCTTGTGAAGAACAGCTGCTGAAAGAGATCTGGGCCTGTGAATGAGTTGAGTGAGGCAGGTTTTTAGGGAATCCCCAGGATGGAGCAAATAGTGTCAGTCAATTTGATGGAGACTCAGATGTGGAGCCCTCCTTTGCCTGCAGGCTGGGTGGGGGGAGGGCTCAACAGGGAAACAGTTTCGTCTGCCAACACTTCTATCCAGGACAGAGCTGCCCTTCCATCCCTGGCTCTGAAACCAGACAATTCAGTTCTTCCCTGTGTGTTCCTTGCCCTTTTTGAGCTGCTTTCAAATGCTTGTGAATAGATCTGTGTCCAGGCCCTATAAGCCGATACCTGTGTCTCCATCAGCCCTCTGTCTCACCTCGACAGAATCCCCACTGATTTTCATTGCCAGATGTTGTGAGGACTCCCTTCCCTGGCATTGGTAGTCCAGGTGGGGAGTCTGGTGTGGAGTGGGTCCCCTTTCTCCTCAGGGGGGACTTCTGCAGTTAAGATACCCCTCCTGATTATGAATCACCACATGTGGATGTGGGAGCAGCTCATATCATGTCTCTCTGTGGCTTCTTTGTATCTTTAGTTATAAAAATACTGTTCAGTTAATAGTCTTCAGGTGGTTCTCAAGAGTGGTTATTCTATAGTTTTAATTTTGATGCAGCAGTAAGAGGAGGTAAGCACAACTATAGTTTTTCTTAACTTTGTAAAATTTTTTACTCTATAATATGTACGTATATAACTTTGAACAAATAAAAGCTGAACCCTAAAATATTAAGAATATAAAACAGTAAGCCAACTTTGTAAAATTACTACCCTTAAAACACAATTTGCTAAAAAATAGTTAAAGATTCTTAGCTGCCAGCCATAGTAGTAAAGTAGGGTCCAAGAGACCCCATACTTTGCCAGATTTTAACCCTGTTGTTTCTTTTTTAAGTACATTTTATTGATTATGCTGCTATAGTTGTCCTGTTTTTTCTCCCCTTTGTCCCCCTCTGCCCTGCACTCCATCTCCCACCAGCATATCTTTCCCCTTTAGTTCATGTCCATGTGTTGTACATGTAAGTTCTTTGGCTTCAACATTTCCTACACTATTCTAACCCTCCCCCTGTCTGCTTGGTACCTACAAATTATGCTTCTTATTCCCTGTACCTTTTCCCCTATTGTCTCCCCTTCCTCTCCCTACTGATAACCCTCCATGTGATCTCCATTTCTGTGAATATTCCTGTTCTAGTTGTGTGTTTAGTGTTTTTTTTAAGGTCCAGTTGTTGATAGTTGTGAGTTTGTTGTTACTTTACTGTTCATAGTTTTGATCATCTTTTTCTTAGATAAGTCCCTTTAACATTTCATATAATAAGGGCTTGATGATGATGAACTCCTTTAACTTGACCTTATTTGGAAAGCATGTTATCTGCCCTTTCATTCTAAATGAGAGCTTTGCTGGGTAGAATAATCTTGGATGTAGGTTGTTTCATTACTTCATATACTTCTTTCCAGCACCTTCTTACCTGTGAGTTTTCTTTTGAGAAATCAGCTGAGAGTCTTATAGGCACTCCTTTGTAGGCAACTCTCTCCATTTCTCTTGTTGCTTTTAAGGTTCTCTCTTTCCCTTTAATCTTGGGTAATGTAATTATGATGTGCCTTGGTGTGTGTTTCCTTGGGTCCAACTTCTTTGGGACTCTCTGAGCTTCCTAGACTTCCTGGAAGTCTGTTTCCTTAATTGCATTGGGGAATTTCTCCATTATTTTTTCAAGTAAGTTTTTAATTTCTTGGTCCTCCTCTTCTCCTTCTGGCACCTTTATGAGTCAGATGTTGAATGTTTAAAGTTGTCCAAGAGGTTCTTAAGCCTCTCCTCATTTTTTTTGAATTCTTATTCTTTATTCTTTTCTAGTTTAATGTTTATTTCTTCCTTCTGTTCCAAATTGTTTATTTGAGTCCCAGTTTCCTTTTCTTCATTATTGGTTCCCTGTGTTTTTCTATATTTCATTTTGCATAGCCTTCACTTTTTTCTCTATTTTGTGACTATACTCAACCATTTCTGTGAACCTCCTGAATACAAATGTTTTGAACTCTGCATCTGATGTGTTGGCTATCTCTTTATCACTTAGTTCTTTTTTTCTGGAGTTTTTATCTATTCTTTCATGTGGGCCATATTTCTTCATCGCAGCACACCAGTCTGGATGAATGTTTCTTTAACTCCTTGGTTGTTGGACTTCCACACAGTTTAATTTTTCTGGCAGTTCTGGTTGTTTTGTTCTTTTTTTTAAAATTGATTGTTGTCCTTCTTTTGATTGTGTGAGGAGGCAAAGTGTATCTACCTAAGGTATTGGCCAGAAGTCAATACCTTAACCCCTTTGTTTCTTGATGGTGGGAGGCCTTGGGATCTTTGGGGAAGGATGTAGTGACCTGAAGAAGAAGTTAATGATGGAGGAGGAGTGGGGGGAGCATGTATTAGTGAGGTACTCACAGTGACAGAACATCTACTATTTAGCCACTGGTTCAGAAGTTTCAGTATTGTAACAGTCAGATCAGCCATTTTGATATGTCCTTGCTGAATATCCACCTGGATCAAATTGTAAAATAGAATAATTTTAGAGAAACAAACATAGTGAGTTCACACGATATTTTGTTTCTAGTTAGCGATTATTGCCCCTTTAATATATGAAAATGTGAAGTCACACTTCTGTAAATTGTAACTCGAGCTACATCACAGTACTTCTCAAATAAATACTTGGTGTGTACTAAATGACATTTTAAAGGTGTTTTGGAAATATTGGAGCGTTAAGAGGATATAGAGGCAAAAATATCTGAAATTCTAGATATGTTGAATTTGTGATAACTAAACTTCATTATATTGTTCACATTATCATTGAAAAGGAAAATTAATATGAAGAAATAGATAGTGTATTCATGGGTGTTTATTAAGCTGCTTTGTGACTTTAAAATATTTTATACACTATTTTGAATGAAACTATTACTTTATACTAAAAAGCAGAAAGACTATAACATTTTTAAAGCAAATATGATAACTGTGTTTTAAAAAGCCTCCAGATAGTGAGTGCATGGTTATAATACTTTGAAACTTATGTTTTCTTGTAGTTGAAAAACCGAGGTCGCTGGATCCATTGGAATGAATTAATTAAAAGTACTAATTTAGGAGATAAATCTGCCAAGATTCAAGATATCATAGTCCCTACAATGGACACAATTAGATACACATTTCTAATGAATTTGAGTATTACTTATGGAAAGTAAGAAATTATTATATACTTTAAACATAACAGTGTCATTCTAATGGGATCATAAGATATTTAAAGTAAAGTTTCAGGTCATTCGTTTTCTGATAACTGAGACTCTGGGGCTGTAATTTTCATGTCCATGGTAGAAGCTGGTTAATGGCAAACCTAGAATCCAAGTTTCTTATTGCCCATTACAAAGCCTTTGTCATCATACTTTGTTGCCTCATAAGCCACCTTATATTTCTTTTATTTGTAACAGATTAAAAATCAGTGTTATTATTAAATAGGTATGCATTCTACTCAAAGATTCACTGTACTCCTGAGGTCAAACTAACCATTATCCACATTCTTCCATTATATTTAGTATTTTTCAAATATATCCTATTCTAGTTTTTCCAAACTTAAGATGAACATGCAAAACTCAGACTTAAATCAGTAGAGCACATCAAAAAAGAGTATATTAGTAGGTGGGCTAGGGTGGGGGTAAAAGGCAAAAAACTGTACTTGAACAATTAAAATAAAAATAAAATACAATAAAATAGTACACTAAACTGATCAAAAGCCTAGCATAAACTATAGCAATATCCAAACCAACTTCATTAATAATATATTATAGTTATTTCTCTTTTAAGTCATGAGGCATAATTTATCATTAATATTTTTGAACTAGGGAAGCTTACATAATATGCATTAAAATATTGGTTTGTTGTTTATAAAAAACTTGTTTCTGAATGAATTTTGTGGCAATTTTATCTTTTGTAATAAAAAAAAAACAGAAGAAATAGCTTATGAAGGAACATTATTTTATCCCTACTTTGTAGTTGTATTTTTGCATTCAATGACTAATATTTAAAACATTTTTAAGCAAGGAGGGCACTTGCCAATTCTGCGGAATTCTAGCATAGGAGTTCTTTTGTTCTGTGAACCATTTGTCAGAATAATGCTTTTAAATGAGTAATGTAAGTGTAGGATTACAAAGGACATCATATATTGAAATATATTTATTAAAATGTTGAAAAAATTGGGCTACAGAGCAATACATTTGCTTCTTTATTAATACTTTAAATAATGTGATATAGCAATGATTCATAATTTGAAAAATATGGTATAACTAATATTTTGATTTATTACTAACAATTATAATATTTAATGTCTGATTTCTATTGGTGACAAAATGCAAGTACTATTAATAGAACTGCTCCATTTTAGTTAAGAATAGTGAAAGTAAAGATATAACCTTTTTGTCATCACAGTTCACAGATTTTCTGAATATTGTCTAGGAATTTCTTCATTTGGTCCATGAACCCCAAATTAAGAATGATATTTATTAAAATTGTTTTTATAAATAGTTTTTTATAAGGCAAGTGTTACTCAGATTGGAACACATTGATGAGTCTCAGGAGTTACTGCGGTTCTAAAAAAAACTTTAATTTTATGCTTATACTTCAATGATAATTTAAAAAATTAATATTAGCATAATTGGGTTATTTAGGTGACCCCTTTTGACTGAATGCTGTTGCTTAGTTTTAGTGCCAGCCTTTCATGTTTGTCTTTATATATTGTGTAGTATCAAGTTATCATTATCACACAAAGTGACAACAGCTAATTTTTAATTCACTATTTCTCAAACTTGGATTTCTTAAGAGTTCTGTGAACATAAACTCAAAAGATTGTTTTCACTTTCAAGTTAGTTATGATCACTTAAGAATGAGAAGCCCTTCTTGAGGTCCCATTGAATGGAGAATTCCTTAGAGTTTGCTTTTAGACAAGTATTTTCAGTTAGTAATTCTGATTAGATTCTAAAATGCTTAACAGGTATACATAACTGTTAGCTTTAGAATTCATTGTTATTTAGTTTCTCACACAAACTTTATGCTATTGAAATAACTGTAAAATATCCCGAACCTGTCTTATTATCACCATGTCATTTGTCTATTCCACACAGCACCCTGTTGCCTGTACTTCTAACTGAAAAAAAAATACAATTACATTACTTTTCTAAGTAGAGAAACTTTGGCTTTTTTTTTTCTGAAAATTCAAGCATATTACTACTTGTTTTAGGAGTATGTTTGCATATAGCAATGTTACATCTCTTCAGATAAAATTGTTATCAGAGTCCCAGTAACAGTAGGCATAAATATGTGCCAATTAATACTTAATAGTTTTTTATTATATAATAACGATATATTAAAATGTGAGTTTTTAGATGATTTGATTATCATTTACATTTTCAACTAACTCCAACTTCTTCTAGTAAAAATGTATTCCGACTTTCTCCCCTTTGAATGATATGTTCATTGTTCTCCTAAAGGCCACTGCTTTTTGTGGGTCCGACGGGTACAGGAAAATCAGTGTATGTGAAGGATAAGTTAATGAATCACTTGGAAAAGGATAAGTACTTTCCTTTTTATGTAAATTTCTCTGCACGGACCAGTGCCAACCAGGTTCAGGTTAGTTTAACACAAGAAACATGGATCTATAGTTATTACTTTTTTTTGCCTTATTTGATTAGTGTTTAAAATAGTAAATGAGAAGCTGTGTAAATTTTCTATGAATTTAAATAAAACATCAAAACTCTAATTTTTGGCATTATAAGTACGTTTTAAAAGTGAGGTTTTGAGGACAAATGTTTGGGAGAACATATTTACACTAATACTGGATTTGTCACCTTTCTTTTTAAGCCCAAGAAGAAGCAATAGTTGATTTCTTAACTGGAGGGTGGAGTTTTTAAGAGAGGGGTCAGAGCAGAGAGAGCCAAAGGAGAGAGAACTTTTTAGACTCTCCTAGATGATCCTTAGGAACATTTACTGCTTATAGAAGCTCTGTCTATGAAAGATCTTTCAAACCATGGACTATTGTAGACCTTCTGTGGCAAGAATCATGTAGCTGTATATCCCACCTTTTACCCTCAAAAGTACCAAGATGATAGTGTGGCCTGAGGCCTTTTCTAATCATCATTTTTATCATCCATTCCTAAATTTATGTTTGTCTAATCTCTTTTGATCTGTGAGACTCATTTCCATTGCTTTAAACCTGTAAAATTCCCTTAATCTCCAAATTTTACAAATTTAGATTAGCGCTTTTAGGCAGTAAATTTAATTGCTATGTTTGGGTATCCAATAAGAAAATTATTTTGTGTGTACATTTTGTGTGTATTATTATGTGCATGTGTGTACAATATAAGTATATAATATGTATGTAACAGCTTATAGTACATGGAAGGATTTCAATAAGTGCTTGTTGAATGATGTCGAATATGAACTTTGCTATCACTCAAAAAGTGAATGAATATAAATAAACACCTTGTTTATCATTATTTCTTTATATAATTAGACTCAAATTCCTTTTTTCCTGGTGTTAAGTATGGTTACTACACTTTCTTCTTTATATTTTAGAACATTATTATGGCTAGATTGGATAAAAGACGCAAAGGAGTCTTTGGCCCACCAATGGGAAAGAAGTGTGTAATTTTTATAGATGACATGAATATGCCTGCATTGGAGCAATATGGAGCTCAACCTCCTATTGAATTATTACGACAATTATTTGACTGTGGGAATTGGTAACTATTTAATTGAAGTCTTAATTAGTCATGCTAGAGTCATTTTTGTTTTCTGTTTCTATGTTAGTTTCTCACAGCAAATTAATACATTTTTTCAAGTTATTTATGAAAGAAAATGGTTACTCTTATTTTCCTATATAGAAAATTTTGGAAGACTTTTTATATCTCTTTAACACTATGTTTTCCTCTGAATGTGTCAGTTAGATAATAGATTAATAACACAGTATTAGAAATGTAAATATTCAACAATGTAATAAATTCTTTCCTTTTTAGCTATTATTTTCAGTAATTAAAAATAATTTATAGTTATCTTTTAAAGTACCATCCCCCCAGGGCTGAGAATTTATGGGTAGTCCGCAACCTAAATAATTATAATCAGCACCCTATGTTTCTACCATTTTAAATTCTCTATATTCTTTGTGACTGTTTGGGACTACCATGTCTGTGAGACGGCTTGGTTTTAACAGCAATTTCATAGCTAACTCTTCACCCCCTCTACCTACTTTATGATGGTATGGTTAGTTTCCAACATGTAAAACACTGTATCTTTTAGTTAGGATTACTAATTCTTTATTTTCTTCTCTTAAATATACTTTTCTAATCCCCAATATACCATTATTATTATTTTAAGGCAAGAGTAGACTAATTTTGAAGCTAAGTCCTATTTTGGAAATACATTTTTGAAATGCATATCATCACTGTTAATAGTGTATTCCCTATTCCTCCAGAGTTTTTTTCTCTATAAGTACAATTTTACTTTTATAAAAATAGATTCATATTATACATTATTGTAGGAAATAATCACTGTTAATAGTGAATTTCCTATTCCTCCAGGGTTTTCTTTATAAATACAATTTTATTTTTATAAAAATAGACTCATATTACACATTTTTGCAATTTATTTGCACTTAAATATTTATCTTGAATACCTATCTATGTTATTTGTTTCATTGTTTTATTGGCTTTTAATACTATTTAGTTGTATGGATTTTGCCATAGTATACTTAGCCAGTTCCCTATTGACAGCTGTTATTGTTGCTGCTAAGAACCAAATCGTATTTTCATACTTTCTCGTGTGCTCTTAGACTGAAGACTGGCTATATAGATTTCTCTTACCACCCTCCCATTTTTTAAAGAAGTTCATTATTAAAGGATTTAATGGCCTATTGGAAATAAGAACCTTTTCAATTAAGTCCTTCCAACTAAATTGAGTCATGTAGATACCTCTTTCCGTGAAAAAGTCTTTGGAAATTTGTTATTCCTTTAGTGGGTCCCTTTTTATATAACAAAAATATTATATATAGTTACTATTTAGATGTCCTTATCTGCCTTAAAGATAACATTTGAGATGAAAAAAGGAATCAGGACTTGGTTATAAATAGGACAACTATATAATTTATTGTACAAACTGGGACATTTCTAAGAGTAAATGGGAAGTGTTATTAATTACTCCAGGAAAAGCACAAACCAGAATTGTCTTAGGCAAAATGGGACACATGATCACCCTACCTGTAATCACCTACAAGCAAATTGATCTCTCATCCATGCTCTGGATTTGGAGTAAGAGGACAAACAAAGAGTCAGATTGAAAAAGAGAGTAGTAGAAGAGAAAGGGAAGAGCAAGAGGAAGAGACATTCTTAGAATTCTGGGCAGCAAAACCAGCATCACTGAAAGGAGAAACAGTGCAGCTTTAACAAAAAGTTCTCCCCTACACCAAGCATTATCTAAAGTTCTTCGTTTTAGAGAAGCTATGATCAGACTAAGCTTCTAGGGAGATCTACATTTCATTCCCTCTGATTGGCTTTATAACTGATCATCTTTAACTTTTATGTGCTTTCTAGGTATGACCTTAAGGACACAAGTAAAATCACATTGGTTGACATAGAGCTGATTGCTGCCATGGGCCCTCCAGGTGGTGGAAGAAATCCAGTCACTCCCCGTTTTATTCGGCATTTCAATATCTGCACTATTAACACTTTCAGTGATGAAACAATGGTCCGGATCTTCTCATCAATTGTAGCATTCTACCTTAGGACTCGTGAATTTCCTCCAGAGTACTTTTTGATTGGAAACCAAATTGTCAGTGGAACTATGGAGGTGAGCAAATAATGCAATACATAATGTTTTCGTATATATATATATATATATATATATATATATATATATATACACGAAATTTCATACACACACACACACACACACACACACACCCTCATTGGGTCCTTACTGTTTTTTTTAAACATGTATTCTCTTAGACATCTACTTTGGTCTTCAGTATCAGAGAAGCCGTTAAGAAGGCTTGAGAACAGGAAAACCATAGGATTTGAAGTTAGGAAAACTAATTGGGTTTGAGCCTTGACTGCTATTTCCTAGCTACATGGAGTTAAGCAAGTAATTTGGCCTTCTAAAAACTCATTTTTTAAAGAATGTAAAATATTTTATTAATAATTTTCATATTGCTATGTATAATGAAATGACATTATTCTGGATCTATTGGGTTAAATAAAATATATTATTAGAATTCCACCGGTTTTTCTTTTTTTAAAAAATTGTTGATACTATTACATTTGCCCCTGCCCACATCCACCCTCCAGCCAGAAACTCATTCTTTTAATTATTAAAATGGGAGATAATACCTGTTTTGCGAGGTTGTTATAAGGAAGTCACCTAGAACCAGGATATCCACATTGTAGGTGTTTCCCAAATAATCTGGTTTCCACTCTAATATTTATACATTTTCTTTTCTCTCTCTCTCTTCCCTTTCTTCATGTTTGCCCTAAAAAATAAAATAAACTGAAGCATCTTACAGATATATTATTTTCAGCCAGATCACACAATTAGCAGTGAAAAAAATTATAAGAAAACAGGATGAGAACAGAAAACAAGACTGCCTCTATGACCAAAAAGCAGCTCTTAACTTAATTTAGCATGTTATCTGCCTCTGCTCAGAGGTCAGTGCCAGCCTTACTGCTAACGGTAAAAGAAAAAAAATGTATTCAATCAGCAGAAGCAGAAATCAAGAAAAAAAATACCATTCGATATAGCAAAAACAAAAATAAAATATCTGGGAATAAATCTAACCAAGGAGGTAAAAGATCTGTATTCAGAAAACTATACAACACTGAAGAAAGCAATCAAGGAAGACACAAACAAATGGAAACATATACTGTGTTCATGGATTGGAAGAATTAACATCATCAAAATGTCCATACTACCCAAAGCAATGTACAGATTCAATGCAATACCTATTAAAATACCAATGGCATATTTCACAGACATAGAACAAATACTTCAAAATTTATATGGAACCATAAACAAGCCTGAATAGCAGGTGCTATTTTGAGAAAAAAGAACAAAGTAGGAGGAATCACAATACCTGATATCAAATTGTATTACAAGGCCACTGTAATCAAAACAGCCTGGTACTGGCATAAAAACAGGCACATAGACCAATGGAACAGAACAGAGAGCCCAGAAATAAATCCAACTCTCTACAGTCAATTAATATTTGACAAAAGGGGCAGTAACATAAAATGGGTTAAAAATAGCTTCTTCAACAAATGGTATTGGGAGAGCTGGACAGCTACGTGCAAAAAAAATGAAACTTGAGCACCAACTTACACCATACACCAAAATAAATTCAAGGTGGATAAAAGACGTAAATATAAGCTGTGAAACCATTAAAATCCTAGAGGAGAACATTGGCAAGAAAATCTTAGATATTTCATGCAGCAACTTTTTTACTGATATGTCCCCTAGAGCAAGGGACATAAAGGAAAGAATAAACAAATGGGATCTCATCAAAATAAAAAGCTTCTGCATGGCTAAAGAAAATAGTATTAAAATAAAAAGACAACCAACTGTATGGGAAAACATAATTGCCAATGATACCTCAGACAAGGGTTTAATCTCCAAACTATACAAAGAACTTACAGGACTCCACTCTAAGAAGACGTTTAACCCAATTAAAAAATGGGAAAAGGACTTGAACAGACACTTCTCCAAGGATGACATACAGAGGATCCAGAGACACATGAAAAGATGCTCAATATTGCTATCTATCAGAGAGATGCAAATTAAAACCACAATGAGATATCACTTTATACCAGTCAGAATGGCTATCATAAACAAAGCAACAAACAACAAATGTTGGAGAGGTTGTGGGGAAAAGAGGTCCTTAGTCCACTGTTGGTGGGATTGCAGACTGGTACAGCCATTATGGAAAACAGTATGGAATTTTCTAAGAAAACTAAAAATCGACCTGCCTTATGACCCAGCAATTCCATTGCTGGGACTATATCCTAAGAATCCTAAAACACCAATCCAAAAGAACCTATGAACCCCAATGTTCATAGCAGCACAATTTACAATAGCCAAGAGTTGGAAGCAACCTAGGTGCCCGTCAGTAAATGAATGGATCAAAAAATTGTGGTACATATACAACAATGGAATTCTATGCAGCAGAAAGAAAGAAGGAGCTCTTACCGTTTGCAACAGCGTGGATGGAATTGGAAAGCATTATGCTGAGTGAAATAAGCCAGGCAGTGAAAAACAAATACCATATGATCTCACCTTTAACAGGAAGCTAAACAAAAACAAGCAAGCAAAATAAAAACAATGACACTGAAATAGAGAACAGGGGGACAGCGACTGAAGGGGACGGGAGGGAATTTCAGGGGAAAAAGGGGAAGGATTTACAGGAACTAGTATAAAGGACACAAGGACAACAGCTAAGGGGGGTGGAAATGGGAGGGAGGTGGGGAGCACTGGGGGGAATTGGCTGGGCTGGGAGTAAAAGACAGAATACTGTAGCTGAAAAATAATTAAATAAAAAATTAATAAAAGAATACATCGTCAATATGAAATTAAAGTAAAAAAAAATGTATTCAAGGTAAGTCAGCAATAATTTCATTGAAGTCAGCTTTCTGAAGCTTTAATAAAGTGAGGTTCACTTTGGGATCGTTGCACCAGAAGCAAAAAGCACCCCCTACAATCATTCCATCAGTTTTCAAGAGCATTGTATCTTTCTCCTCTCATTCTGGTGGAAAATTTGTTTTGTTAAAGTAGAAAAACTATGAGCAAAGAGATAGTACATTGTAATTGGTGTACCTAATTCTGATACAGAAAAGTGCTTCTATGTATAAAATATGATATTTATATTTCAGGCATCCTCTGAAAAGAGAGAGGAGTTGGTCAGGCAGAATGGGATACAGAAAGGATCCTTTTCCCACCTCCTATCTTTGAAGCATTATAGACTTACCAAGTATGGAGGTTAGGGAAGGAAGGTGAATTATAGAACACACAAATGAGTGAATGAATGAATGAATGAATTTGGGTTTTCTCAGGCAACATTATAAATGATTCCATTTATCTTCCTTGAAGAAAATATTAAACTTTATTTGGTGAATTCAGAATATAGTAAAAAGATACTTTATTTCCATATTTTAGCCAGTTAAGATAAAAGAAAGAAGGGATAGAGCGAAAAAAAGAAAAGGTAAGAGAGAGAATACATTGGTTTGTTTTGAAGTCAATAGTAATCAAAAGGAAATTGTTTTATCTTTCTCTTCATTTGGAATAGTTCAGAATGAGTTTTCTGACTTCCCTTTCTACTAAAGTTTTTGTTTACTTAAGTTCAGGTCTATCACCTTTAAATGGGGCAGTCATCATAACTGAGAAATAAAAGCATTGTTGCTTCTTGGGCTTGGATGGAATCTGATAATATTAAGTTCCCTGAAATTCATAATGCCTGGCTGAGTGGCATAAACCAAAAAGCAAACAAAACGATATATACCATGCTAGCCTTAAGTACTATGCAATTTTCCAAGCCAATATAATCTGATAGGATAAATAAAAATATTTTACATAACAGACTATTTGTCATGTGGATTTGCTAATTATGAGCATTTTATCTGTGTTACTTTTTTCGTGTTCAGATATATAAACAATCCATGGAAAATCTTTTGCCCACACCCACAAAATCTCATTACACATTCAACTTGAGGGACTTTGCACGTGTCATCCAGGGCTGCTTACTCATTGGAAGAGATGCTGTGGGGAGCAAGCACACCATGATCCGGTTGTTTGTGCATGAGGTTCTTCGAGTGTTTTATGACCGTCTCATTAATGATGAGGATCGACGTTGGCTGTTCAATTTAACCAAAGTTGTTATAAAGGACCATTTTAAAGAATCATTCGATACTGTCTTTTCACATTTGAGGAAAGAGAACGCACCGGTGAGTATATTTAGTGACTAAAAACATTAAGTTAAAAGAGTACTATAGCATGAATTGTTATAATCAACTTATCTTTAAAAACTGCTTCTTAATGATCATATTCTTTTAAATTCTCTCACTGATAGGGATTTATTTTGAAAATATTTGTCTTTAGAGGAATTATAGAAATTATTTAAAGAATAAAACTTTATATGATAGAGATTAAACGATAAAATAGATGTAAAGTGTTTAACATGGTGACCAAATCTTAGTAATTACTCAATGAATAAGAGTCACTCAAAATGACTTCTCCAGCCTCTGGATGGTGAGGGAAAATTCTTTTAAATAGTAAAAAAGCTCTTTTTAAAAAATTTCCTAAGGATATAATATAATTTCAGGTATTAATTTTACAACTATATTATATATTACCTTAATGTTTAAAAGAATTATCTAATTGATAATTATCCTATAACAGACAAAACACAATTTTATGTATTTTCTTAAACTTATTTTAGAAATATTTTCTGTTTTATATTTTGTTGATTTTCATTCTATAGGTAACTGAAAAGGACTTAAGAAGTCTTATGTTTGGTGACTACATGAATCCTGACCTTGAAGGAGATGACAGAGTTTATATTGAAATTCCAAATATTCATCATTTTAGTACCATTGTGGATCAGTGCTTAGATGAGTATAACCAAACTCACAAAACAAGAATGAATCTTGTCATTTTTAGGTACCTACATTTAGTATTAATGGTTGAAATGACTATTTATAAAAATTTATTATGAAATATGTTAAATCTATGAAAAGAAATAAGAAAAATATGATGAACAACCTTGTACCCATAACTGAGCTTAAGAAATAAGTTATTAGCAATTTATTTCTAATAATCCCCTGTGTAGCCAACCTTCCCTCACTGCATCTGCATTGTACCCTGCAGGAATAAAAGAGAACTCATGTGTCTTCGGACTTTTACTACACATGCCTGTTCCTAAACATACAAGGGTGGTCAAAAGTAGGTTTACAGCTATTTTTATGGAAAATAATACAATGACAAATAAATAATAATAGAGGAATGAACTGTTGTGTGTACTCACAACTGTAAACCTACTTTTGCCCACTCCTGTATATGCAGTCTTATTTTGCATGTTTAAAATTCACACACAAGAAATGATTTTTTTTACTACTATGTTGCATACCACTCTAAACGTGTTACACAATGTAGTTATTTTTGTGAGATAGATTTTGGGTGTCTTCTAGTTTTTGCAAGTATAAAAAAAGGTTTGAATGTTCATGTCTCCTTGGGTACTTGCATTAAGAATTTCTTTAGGCTGTATTCCTGGAAGTGCAATGATTGTGTCATGGTATGTGAGCACCTTCTACTTTACTAAGCTTTGCCAAAGTTCCTTCAAAAATATTTATTGTTTTAAAGGGCTTACCTTGTTCCCCTCCCTTGACAACACTTAGAATTGCCAGACTGACAGGCTTGGTGAGCTTTGCCAGTCTAAGGAGAGTGGCTCCAGCTTTAATTTTTCTAATTACTAGTGAGGCTATCTTCCCTGAATTTGTTATTTTGTGAATAATTGATTTCCTATTTCTCACACAGAAATCCTTTTATTAAAAAGTTAAATGTTTTTAATAAAAGCATCAGAGTACTTCCAGTACAAGTGGTTACAGTTTCATTTTATTTCTGTAATTTGTATATTACATTCCCTGAATTTGTACTTTAGTTTTCCTTTGCATCAAATGTTCCAATTGTAACTGCTTTTGAAAATCACACATTTTTGATGATTACTTCTTTAAAATTGGTATGGGACAGCAAAGTCTACCCCTCTAGCAAAGTAAAACAGTAGTTATGAGTTAATGTACATTTGCACTTATATTTTCAAGTATAATATTGCTATTTGTAGGTATGTGTTGGAACATTTATCACGAATATGTCGAATCCTAAAGCAGTCTGGTGGAAATGCTTTGCTTGTTGGACTTGGAGGAAGTGGTCGTCAATCATTGACTCGTCTGGCCACATCCATGGCAAAAATGCAGATTTTCCAACCAGAAATTTCTAAGAGCTATGGTATGAATGAGTGGAGAGAAGATCTGAAGGTAAAAATATGAAGAAGTCTAGTGTCTAAAATAATATTAGTCCATTCTTTTACCTGTGAAGAGGGAGCCAACCTGTATAGCTATGTGCTGAATACGTTAATGATGATAATAATGATATTATCCATAGAGGAATTACTGTATGTGCTGAGCACTGTTTTAAGTGTTTTACATACCTCATTTCATTCTATAGGTACAACAATTTATTGCAGAATGTATGGTTGTCTTTGTACTTTACTGATGAGGAAACTGAAGTTGAGTTTAGCTTTTTCAGAACTGTCTTGCTGTCCCAGTAACCAATAGAACAGTGGAATACCTGCTTGGGGCTTTCATCCTCACTTGTGGATGCGCATACCACTCTGTAGGCCCAGAGGAGCAATAGCTCAACGTGGAGAAAAAAAGAAGGGGGATATTGCTGGACTTTTTTCATTTTCACTGATCTTCACTGAATCTGTATCCTGAGGGTTAACATAAAGAAAGATATCATTTGAGAGTTTTTTAATGAAAATGTTTACAACTATAAACTTTCCTCTTAGCACTGCTTTTGCTGCATCTCCATAAATGATGGGTTTTTGTGTTCATTTGTTTCAAAAATTTTCTAATTTCACTTAGGATTTCTTCTTTGACCTTTTGGTTATTTAAGAGTTTGTTGTTAAATTACCATGTATTTGTGGATTTTTAAAAAGTTTTCCTTCTGTTATTTATTTCTAGTTTCATTCCATTGTGATCAGAAAAAAATGTTTGATATGATTTAAATCTTCTTAAAGACTTTTATTGTGGCCTAACCTGTTATTATCCTAGAAAATGTTCTGTGTGCACTTAAGGAGAATGTGGCTCTGGTGGGTGTAGCTCAGTAGGTTGGGTGTCATCCTGCAAGCCAAAAGGTCACTGATTCAATTCCTGGTCAGGGCACATGCCTGGGTTGCTGGCCAGGTCCCTGACTGTTTATTTATTATATTGTATTTTTCTGTTTTTATATAATAGTAATTATAAAAAGTAACACTGTAAAATAATTATAAAAGTCACATGATTAGATACAATACTTCTTTAAAAGCTAGCTTGCCTAGTTTTGACAATAGAAAATTATTTCTAAAATCTCAACAGCCCGTGTATTGGAAGATGGCTTTAGTAAAAAAAGATATAGTTTGTATAATATTAAAATTCATCAGTTATTTAAAATATATTATTTTTAAATAAAGATAAAAGTTTATTTAAAAATTATTTTCAGAAGTAATGGTGCTGTTTTTACTTGAAATACATCCAGTGATATGCTGGCAAATTAACAACCAACTCTCCAGGAGGTTAAAGGGGAACCTCTCATTTGTAACATTTGCAAATTTCGTGCTATCAAAACTCCCACTGAGGATGATTAAAGCTATCATCCTGACATTACTGAAAACAGAGTTGTAAAGAGTTACATGTTTGAATACCTTACATTTTTTTTACTGTATAAATACAGTCAATTTAAATAACCTCCATAGCATAGATTATAGTAAACATAATAAAATAGGAATGTGTTTATAACCTTTGTTCTTAATATAATTTACTTAATTATAAGTTTATATAATTTAATTTTTAATGCTGGCTGAGTTTATCAATCTGTTCACAAGTTTCTGAAATTTTAACAGTCAGTTCTACCACTCTAAGAGTCATTTCCAGCATACCACTGAGCTCATATATTTATATTAGTTGGGAATCCTTGGTTGCAATATATGAACAAAACAAAACAGAAAGCTCACCTTAGCTTAAACAAAAGACAGAGTTATTGTCTTTCCTGACTTCAGAGTCCAGAGGTAGATAGGCTTCTGGCATCGCTGAATTTACGGGCTCAATTCAAGTCCTCAGTAATTACTCTGTCTCCTGTTTGCTTCCATTTGGCTTCTTTCACCAGAAGATTCATTCCATGTGGCAACACATTGTCCCCTAGTACTAAATTACTGACCTTTATATTCTCCATCTCTGAACAACAGATATTCTTTCTGTTTTCAAGTCCCTGTTAGTCCCTGAAGTAAGACTGTGATTGGGCCCACTCAAATCATATACACTCCTCTGAGTCAATGACTATGTCTAGGGGCTCAGGAAACTCTGACCAGTTGGGTGTCTCCCACCAAGAGATGGGTAAAATGGAGGCCCTGTTGGCAGCCCCACCAGAAGTGGGGAGAGGTAGTACTCTAAAATTCAGAAGTTGTCAAAAGAAGGAGAAAGGGGGGAAAATCAAAAGCAACAAATGTATATCATAATCTGATTGTAAGTACATTTTTATTTTAAGGTTCTATTAAGGAATGTGGGCATGAAGGGCCAGAAGACAGTCTTTCTAATAACAGACACTCAGATTAAAGAGGAAGCTTTTCTAGAGGATGTCGACAGTGTGCTCAATACTGGAGAAGTACCAAACATTTTTGCAGCAGATGAAAAACAAGAAGTGATGGAGGTAAGTGCTTTTTAGGGAGTGCCTTCCCCAGCACAGAAATGTTCTTGAAAAATTTTCACTTCTCTTCAGCATAAGTATAGTTTGTGCAGAGGATTTTGGTAATTAGAATTTTATTTTTATTTTATGGTACATTTTAGAAACTTTATTTTTTTTGTCTTTTATATTGTTGTTCAAGTACCATCGTCTCCATTTTCCCTGCACCGCTGCCCCCTCCCCACCCATCCCCACCTCCCACCCTCAGTCCTATCCACCTTTGGCTCTGTCCATGGGTCCTTTATCCATGTTCCTTTACAACCCTTTCCCTTCTTTCCCACGTTATCCCCCTTCCCTCCCTTCTGGTTACTGTGTTTGTTCTTTATTTCAATGTCTCTGGTTATATTTTACTTGCTTGTTCATTTACAGTTTATTGTTTTAATACATCTTTTTGGTGAATTTAAAATTGCTTCTATAGTTATGAGACAGCATTTTATTTTATAATTCCTTTTTTCATAATATTGCCAGTTTGTTTCATCAGTTTTATTAGCATGTGTTGTGAGTGATTAGAAATTTTATATCATGTCCTAGGATTACAGTGATATGAGAAAATATAGCTTTAAAACACTACTTGATTAGCTTTTCTGGTTTACCACTGATTAAAATTCTTCAAAAACCTTAATAAAACTACTTGTCTTAACAATTCTGACATATCCAAGTATAATGCTTTGTGATTAAATGGACAAAAAGTACAATTTCAAGCACCCACTACTTTAAATGTCCTGCCCTTTGACTGAAATTTCTAAGATTTTCTTTCACAAGATCTCTGCTAGTAATTTTCCCTTTCTCTTTACTGCAATTGCTTTTACCCACAGAATATATATATTACACACACTTGGATGCTTCATTCCAGCCTCCAGTGATAACATCTGGAGTAAAATGGATTTACCTTAGTAAAGGTTGTTGTGAGGTCTGAGGACCAAATGAAATAAAGCACTTATGAAATGTCAAACACTTAAAAAGTTCTCAATAAATGGTACATTACCAGTTAGTAGCCTGGGTGGGGAAGAAGAAAAGAAAAAAAATTATCCCAAGCTTCTAATTTTATCTGGGCAATGCCAAGGATGTGGCCAAGGCTGCTGAAGAATGGTGATTCTCATAACTCATAGGGAAAACACATCCCCCATACTCCTACTCAAGAAATAGTCACCTTTGGGGAGTAAGATTTCCTAAGCATTGCTACCTTTCTTACTCATTTTAGCTATTTATCTTTTCCTCCTGTCACTTTGCTACAAAACTTGCTTCACTACCGTTTAATGGCATGATCCAATAGTGGCCTTAAGAACTTCTTTTCTTCATGTCCCACCCAAAGGAACACCGTATCAATTTATGCACAAGGAAATAGCCATCGTCAGAACTCAGGGGTATTGAAATGCATCCCTGTTTCTGCTTGCTTTATATTGTTTTTTTTTTAATACATATAAAAGGTAGTATGAAAAAAGTTCCATTATTTTCTTTTCACACTAGACATCATCCTCTGCATCCCACTTTGAAGACCATGTCTTGGACTCAACCCTCTGGCAAAGATTTTACTTTCAATCTCATTCCTGATAACTGACCTCTATAACTTGGCTCTGGCACTGCCTAGCAGGCACCTCTTAAAGACTCAGCGTACCTGTCTGACTTCATCAGAGTTCCGGCCTCAGACCTACATTTCCAGACAACTTTTTCTACTGTGCCGTTTGCACTCCTTGCAGAATTATGTTATTGCAATGCTTTTCTCAATGTAGCAGTGACTTGACTCATTTACCACATTTAGTGCAGGTAGACCACCTGAATGTGATTTAGTATACTGACACTAACCATAGTAATCATAATTGGAGGATCACTATCATAGTGCATATACCATGTTGAGATACAGTTTTCCATGGACATAATTATCACATAAAGCAGAGCATATCTAAAGTAGAGAGTTCTTTTAGAAATAAGTTCACTGTAGTAAAAATAGAAATTATATGATTATTGTGGCCACTCTATATCACAAAAAGATTTTTAATCTATTTATAAGACACTTTATTGACTATGAAACCTTTTGTGCTCTGAACAAGGAAAAATGTAGGATATAAACAGAAAGCTAACAGTTACTTATCTGTATGGCAGTAACCATTATCAATGTTCACATAGCTCATTTGGTTCCTCAACTGCCCTCTGATGTACTCCTTTCCCCATTTAAAAAATGAGGAAACCAAGTTACAGAACAGAACTTTCCCCCATGCCACGTTGGTAGTAAACTGAAAGCTGAGATTTAAATTCGAGAAGTTTGGTCCTGGAGCCATTATGCCTAACCTCATATAAAATGTCACTCTCATATAAAGATATACAAGGAAAATTAAAAGTGACCAATAATCTCCTTACCAGAGAGCTCTACTGACATTTTTAAATGCAACTATTATAACGTTAGAGAATTCAAACAGCATATGTCCAAAGTGAAAAAAAGAATGATATAAACCAAGGAAAATGTCCAAAGTATAAAATGAAAGCCTCCCTCTCAAACTGTCTCTTAAGTCCATCTCACCAAAAGTAACCACTACTAATGGTTTTTTGTGATTGTTTCTGTTAAAAAGTGTGCATGTACTTGTACATGAACACTGATATATTTTTTAATTTAACAGGATCATATTATATATACTGTTGCATAGTTTGTTTTCTTTCCTTTTCACTTATTTTATCTTGCTGATCTTGCCTTGGTACTTACATTGATACAGCTCATTATTTTTAACAGTTGTATAAAATCACAATATATGGATGTTTTATAATGGTTTTAACTGGGTGCTTTAGGTTTTTTTCTCTTAAAACAACGTTGCATGCATTTTGGTGAACTTTTGTGCATATCTTTATAAGTAAAGTTCTTGACAGATATTTGTTTTTAAATTATAAAATTATGGAGTTGGGAGAAGTCTTTTAAGTACAAACTATATCAAAGCTATTCTATTGATGTGAAAACAAAAGTGCAAAAATATTTACAAGGCAAGTGATAAAAATTCTTAGTATTCCAATATCTACTAATTTCATCAGCTTATCTATTTTTATTCACCTGGGTTTTATTTTCTGATATTCTCTAGGGCGTCCGTCCTGTTGCTCAGGCTGGCAGTAAACATGATGAACTCAGTCCCTTAGCACTGTTTGCTTTCTTTGTGAATCGCTGCAAAGATAATCTTCATGTTGTAGTGGCCTTTAGCCCCATTGGAGATGCCTTTCGGAATCGCTTGAGACAGTTTCCATCCCTCATCAATTGCTGTACCATTGACTGGTTTCAGGTTTGTAGTTGTTTTTTTGTATGTGTAGGGGCACAACTAAATCTTTTGGAATTTTACTGAAATCTTACTCAAGCTTTGTTAATATAAATATTCAGCAAATGTTTCTTGATCACTTACTATAGTGACAGGCATAGTGCTTGGCACCGGGGACTGATATGACTCACACTCAAGACTGGAAGACAGATAATGCAAGCAGCAAAAATGAGCAGTAAAAGAACTGTAACTTTGGTATGCAAAAGATGTGCTTAAGACTGTGAATCTCTGACATATGAAAATGAGTTAATTGCATAAAAGAGGAATGTATTAGGAACCAATAGAATGTATCACGTATATATACACACACATATGTCTGTAAAGATACATATCTACTTGTGTATAATATATGATAAGGAATTGGCTCACCTGATTATGAAGACTGACAAGTTCCAAGGCCGGCAGTTGGCAAGCTAGAGACCCAGGAAAGCTGTAGTTCTAGTCTGAAGGCCAGCAGGCTTAAGACCAATGAGGGCTGATGTTCCAGTTCAAGTCTAAAGGCAGGAAAAAAATTGATGTTCCAAATTGAAAACAGTTAGGCAGAAGGAATTCCTCCTTATTCAAGGGAATTTGGTTTTACACCAAAGACGTTATATGATGATTAACATGTATTTAGCTAATCCTCATTTTAGAAAACAAAAATAAACAAAAAAAAACAATTGGGAGGACTTCCAGCCAAGATGGAGGCATAGGTGGAAATACTGTACCTTCTCACACAACTAAATTTAAGGACAACAAACATTTAGAAACAAAAACACAACCAGAACAGATAGCAAATTGAACTGTATCAAAGTCTGACAACAACAAACCATTCATCCAGACTGGTAAGAGGGGTGGAGTTGGCGGCTGACAGAGAGGGGTCCCAAGAGAAAGAGGTGGTGGTTAGCAGAACCAGGTGCAGGGAGGAAACAAGCAAACCCAGTGAGACTCACAGGGCAGTTGGCTGACTGCAGACACACATTCTTGCGCAGATAAGCCAGGCAAAAAACAGGCAGTGAGACAGACCATGCAACCCACGGCCCCAGTGACCGGAAATAAAGCCTGAAAGCACTGATTAAAAAAACTTTCGGGGTGCCGGGAGAGGCTCCTGGTCTCACAGGAGAGTTTGTTAGAGAGAACCACAGTGTCTTAAAACGAACACAAGCCCACCCACCCGGGAACCAGCACCAGAAGGGCCCAATTTGCTTGTGGGAAGCAGCAGAGGGGACCAAAATCCAAGAGAGCATAGAACAAGCGCCATTGCCCCTTTCTGATCCTGCCCCCACATACAGCATCACAGCCTAACAACCTGGGTCCCCCCACCCTGGTGAACATCTAAGGCTCCACCCCTCATATGTAACAGGCATGACCTGACCAAAAATGGCTCAATCAGAAGAACAAATCAAAGCCCCAGAGCCAATACTTTTAAGTGATCAAGAGATAGCCAAACCTATCAGATGCACGGTTCAAAACACTGGTAATCAGGATGCTCACATAACTGGCTGATTGTGGTTGCATATTAGATGAAAAAAATGAAGGCCACACAAAATGAAATGAAGAAGAATGCATAGGGATCTAATAATGATGGAAGGAAAACTGGGACTCAGATCAATGGAGTGGACCAGAAGGAAGAAAGAAACAACCAAACAGAAAAGAATAAAGAAACAAGAATTCAAAAAAAATTAGGAGAGGCTTAGGAACCTCCAGGACATCTTTAAACATTCCAACAGTCAAATTATAGGGGTACCAGAAGGGGAAAAGTTATTTGAACAAATAATAAAGGAAAACTTCCCTAATCTGGCAAAGGAAATAGACTTCCAGGAAGTCCAGGAAGCTCAGAGAGTCCCAAAGAAGGTGGACCCAAGAAGGAACACACCAAGGCACATCATAGTTATATTAGCCAAGATTAAAATGAAGGAGAGAATTCCAGAAGCAGCAAGAGATAAAGGGACAGTCACCTACAAAGGAGTGTCCATCAGACTGTCAGCTGATTTCTCAAAAGAGACCTTACAGGCAAGAAGGGGCTGGAAAGAAGTATTCCAAGTCGTGAAACCCAAAGACCTACATCCAACATTGCTCTATCCAGCAAAGCTCTCATTTAGAATGGAAGGGCAGTTAAAGTGCTTCTAAGATAAGACCAAATTCAAGGAGTTCATCATCACCAAGCTCTTATTATATGAAATGTTAAAGGGACTTATCAAAGAAAAAGAAGATAAAAAAATATGAACAGTGAAAGGACAGCAAACTCACAGTTATTAACAACCACACCTAAAACAAAAGCAAACTAAGAGGACAGCTAGATCAGGAGCAGAACCATAGAAATGAAGATCACATGGAGGGTTAGCAGCAACAGGGGAGTGGGAGGAGGAGAAGGGGGGAGAAAGTACAAAGAATAAGTAGCATAGACGGTAGGTAGAAAATAGATAGGGGGCAGGGCAAGAATAGTATGGGAAATATAGAATCTAAAAAACTTGTAACACATGGACATAAACTAAAGGTGGGGGGAACCATGGGGGAGGGGTGTGCAGGGTGGAGGGGAATGAAGGGGGGAATAGGACAACTGTAATGGCATAGTCAATAAAATATATTTAAAAAATAAATAAAACAAAAACAAAACCGAACTAAGCAAACAACTAGAACAGGAACAAATTCACAGAAATGGAGATCACATGGAAGGTTATTAGCAGGGAAGGGAAGGGAGGAGAATGGGGGAAAAGGTACAGGGTATAAGAAGCATAAATGATAGGTAGAAAATAGGGAGAGGTTAAGAATAATATGGAAAATGGAGAAGACAAAGAATTTATATATACGACCCATGGACATGAACTAAGGAGGGGGAATGGTGGTGGGAGGAGAGGTGCAGGGTGGAGGAGGATAAAGGGGAGGAAAAAAATGGGAAAACTGTAGTAGCATAATAAAAAAAATACACTAGAAAAGGCAAAAATACAACTGAAATGCAAAAAAAAAAAACATTTGTGCAGTGTATAGAAAAGGTGCTATGACTGATTGAATGTGTCAGAAGTGGTTTACAGATTTTTTTGGTACTATGGACATTTTGGCCAAACTGTTCTTTGCTGTGGGGCTGTGTTATGCACTGGAAGATGTTTAGCCATACCCCTAGCCACTACCCACTAGGAGCCAATAGCAGGAGATAGCCAAAATACTCAAAATATCCAAATCAATAAAGTGATTGGTGAAAATGAAAAATATGTCTTTTGTTTTATGGAAAAAACTAAACAGACTTTTTGATCAACCCAACAGAATATAAGTGCAGTTAGGAAAAGGGGCTGTTACATATTAGGCAACTAGTGGCCTCTACCACTGTCATGCTAAATTTGGGGTGCCTGTACATCCAAGTGGAGGTGTTAGGAAAGCCACAAAGTATACATTTTATTTGTAAAATATTGACCTTTTCTTTACATTGTGTTATCTTTAATTTTAGTATACGAACATATTTATTAGGTCTTTCATATGATTTACTTGTGACCTCAGTCCCCCTAATTCTGTTTTCTCCATTAAGGTTTAATTTTCTCAATCCCAAATTCTTCTTATGTGGGAAGACACTTAACTTACACAGTTGTAGTAAAACTGTTCATCTTCAATTTCATAAGTCTTTCTTTTTCTTATTTTTAGCCATGGCCTGAAGATGCCCTTGAGCTGGTAGCTGTGAAATTCTTAGAAACACTGGAGCTTACTGAGGTTGAACGACAAGCAATAGTTCCAATCTGCAAACACTTTCACACTTCTATCATGAATCTTTCAGAAAGGTTAATATTAATAAATATTATAATTACAATGCCTTATATTTTGAAGCATCTCTTTCTGCATAAGCCCAAAATTTTAATAGGGTTTCTATGTTTTCTAGATCTCTCAAATCATTTAATTAAGACCCTCAGCTTGCAAGTAATAGAAACCGACTTGATCTAGCTTTAATAGAAAGGGGAAGTTTATTACAAAGATACCGAGATATCTCACAAAGCTTAAGGGAAATAATATGAGAGGGGACCCAAAAACCAGAATCTATTTATAAAAAAGCATGTATTTATTCTTATATGTTTAAACTTCAGTCACCTTCAAAGTACTCTCAATGATGAAATGCACCCATTAAGACTTTTTTCCACTACTCAAAACAGGTTTTGAACTGCTTGATTTTAATGCCTTTTAGTGCTTCTGCCATTTTTCATTTCACCTCTTTCACATCAGCAAAATGTTTCTTTTTAAGGACCTTTTTCATCTGGGGAAACAAGAGAAAGTCATGTGGAGAGAAATCAGGTGTATAGAGAAGTCAGGGCATGGGGATCATGCTGGTTTTTTGGTCAAAAACTGTTGAACACTAGCACGGTGAGGGTAGGTCTGCTCATAAATCACTCATCATGAAATGCGTGAACAAGTCAAGTCTTCAAAAAAAATTCACTAAAGCCATGCAGCCTCTCACAACAATGCCTGCTGGTACACTGATACAGATGGATTCCTAGAATACTAACCTGGGGGAAAGCCTGTACCACAAGGGGCATGCCCTCCAGAAGATAATTCCATTTGTTTTTTGGGGGTCTCCCCCTTGTACCACTGGATCATATAAGTGACTGGAAGCAGGAGTTAGAAAGCCATTCTAAAACCACAAATGCATTTTATCATTCCTAATTCTACCTGGGTATCTACTTTCTTCTTTCTCTTTGCAGACTGAATTTTCTACTTCTCAATGCATATGGAGGAAACTGGCTGTCTTTTGATTCTCAAGTTTACTTCTTGCAATTCACTCTCTGCTTTAGGCAGAGAGTGAATGGCTGTTTCCAACTCCCTATTTGAAATTTGTTCCAAAATGTGATTAGTCTACTTTGTGTCTATTGTCCAACCCCAGTCCGATCAGCTATGGTTAGGGTGGCAACTTTCATAGAATAAACATCGTTGCTGAAGCAGTAGGTGGAAGTTCTCAGATAAGGGAAGCTGGTTGGCGGGGCTGTGGATACTTCAAAAGTAGCCATTTTACCTCTGTTAATCTCTGAGACATTTATTTCAAAAGTGCATAAGCCCGGTGCTCATATCACTATTTAATATAGTATTTTGCCTATCTATAGCTAGAGTCATATAGCCAGCTAGCATGGTTGGCTTGGACAGTTGCACCAAGAAATGGGATACAGTCTACATACTTGCCATGAAATATTGCTTCCATTGTTTCCATATGTGTGTGTAGTAGTCTCATACTTCTGACCATACCCCATTCAGCTGACATGCGACATACTTGTGCAAAGAATGTTGACTCATTCTTGCTATCCTGTCTGCAATCCCCTTTTCTCCTACACTTGCCTAGCTTACACAGTACCTTGGGTCCCTTACAGGGTTAGATCTTCCTGGCCTATGAAACATGTAAAAAGGCCTATATCTTTCTTGCTGTAGTTCACCTTTGATATATACCTTTATTGATTTGTCCTTTTTAAATACATCATTGCTATTTGATACTTTGCAGATAAGAAATTGAAATATGGTTATGTGTAGAATTCTAGAACTCTATGGAGTTCCAGTACTCAGTGGCCTCTAAATAAAATTAACCTTTATTCTTGAATGCTTGTTGTTAATGCTATGTCAAATTTACCTCTTACTTTGTGAAGCCTATTACTTATAATAAGATATGTTATCTGCCTCTTAGGTTCTTGCAAGAGTTAGGACGACATAACTATGTTACTGCTACATCTTATCTTGAACTTATTGCCTCATTTCGACAGCTTTTGACTAAGAAGCGTCAAGCTGTTATGGAAGCAAAACAACGATACGTGAATGGGCTTGACAAACTAGCTTTTGCTGAGTCTCAGGTAAATTTGATAAGCTGCTCAAACTGATGATATATAATAGGAACTGTAAGAAATAATAACAACAGTATATTATGTGCCCGGAACTGTGTTATATGTATCACATGCATTTCTTCAATTATTCCTCATAACAACTCCATGAGGTAGAAACATTTATGATCTGTAAAACATTTATTTTACAGATGAGTAAAGTGAATTTTAGAGAAGTTAGCTAAGTGTCCTAGACCACACAGACTCAAGTACATTTATTTTATTCTTATTTTTTTTGCTATTAGAAGAGAATATAATAAGTCTGGGTTGACTCTGTATTTTAATAGCTGGTAAAACATAGATTGGAGTTTTAAAAAGTGAGTCAAGTGCTACTAATGCTTATTAGCATTAGTTCAATATAAGCAACAGAGGTTTGGGTTACATTGTGCATGGGGTTCATATGCATTGTACACCATGCGCATAATAGAGCAGCGATGCCCCAAGTTGCCACCTACTTTTCTATCTGCATTTCTTCCATGGCAACTGCATCCTCCCACTGCCCCGTCATATACTCAAGGAAGACAAAGTATTTGTGAAGAAACTGGGCACGCTCATGATTTTATCCTGTAAATGACTGGAAGAAAAAGTTAAGATTTTCTGATTCTGATACCTTATATTTTTGTTTCACTTTTCTGTACTTGGCTTCTGTAGCTATTGTAGCTATGGAAACTTAATGATAAACTGTCTGTTTAGGTTGGTGAAATGAAAATGGAGCTTGTTCAATTACAGCCCAAATTGGAGGAAGCTAAAATTGAAAATGCACACATGATGCAGGTAAAGTGTCCTGAATGTTTTTTTTTTTTTCAGTTGATGTCAGGAAACAATTGAAATATGTAAAATTAGCTTTGAAAATAAGCCTCACTTTTTTGCCACTAGATCTTAGAACTTTACTCTTTTCCATTGATTAGCTATTTCTTTGGGTCCTGTGTGGTTTCTTTTGGTTTATTGTTGAAGGGAGGTGGGAAGCCCATTACCAAATTAGGTTACATGTATTTGCATTTCTCCTCTTTTTATCTTGGGCTGTTCTACCCTTCAAAATGGTATGTTGGATTCCCTAATTTTTAAACATTCTTTTGTCTCTAAGAAGGAGAAAGCAATAGGACGTTCGTGGAACTGTATTTTTTTTTCTTTATTTTCTTTAGGTTATTGAGATAGAGTCTGTACAAGTAGAAGCAAAAAGAAAGTTTGTGAAATTAGATGAAGAGGTAGCCAGTGGAAAGGCTGAAGAAGCCCAGGTTCTGAAAAATGAGTGTGAAAGTGACTTAGCTGAGGCAATTCCAGCCTTGGAGGCAGCTTTGTCTGCACTGGATACACTAAAGGCAAGTGTTGGGTTTAGCTATATTGAATTTCACCATCGAAGTAAAATTGTGTACAGGTACTTGGTTAATTAGGTATAATTCTATTTCAGTGCATAATATTATGTTGTTTTGTCCAGTCAAATGAAATTTGACTCCTAATACTTCTTCTTGGATATATTATCTCTTTTTTTGCTTTTCATATATTATTTATAATTTTCATATAGCATATTCCAATGAAAATGGAACAAACAGTCTCCAAGAGGACAAAGTAGTGCTGTACGTGGACCAGAAGGCATATGTTAAACAGAGTGTGTAGCCACTGTTCTGCAGCCCCTTAGACATGCATATACAGAAATACTTAAAGGTCATTTCCAATACAGACATGGGTGCCACCTGTCTGGATTACACTGTGTTGTGTATGAATTTATGTAGAGTCTTTAGGCAAGACCAGAACAACCTCACCAAACAGAGCAGGAAAGACAGCTTCTGTTGACTAGGGAGGCCCAGTGTAGTGTGGTGGTTCAGGATGTTCAGACCCTATTCTCTGCCTTGTTTCCTAATCAGTGCCCTAACTTTCATGTAAGAGACCAGAGAAGACGGTGAGTTTAACGTATTGGTAAATCAGCATCTCACAGGATCAAGTTGTATCTTATTTTCAGTTATATCAACCCCGTAGTTACAAGACATGAGATTATTTTAGGGCATTCATAGAAACTTCTTAGTGCTCTCACTGTGCTGTGAATCAGGAATTTAAAACCCTGAGCTTATTATTTTCTTCCTGTCTGCCATTTGGCACATTTAAACACCACTCTCTACCCAAGGTCTTCGTTCTCTCCTATAAGGACATTTATCACAGCAGCCAATCATTCTGACAAAGCCTTATTTTTAATAAACATTCCATTCTAGATGATCATGAGCATTATTCTAAGTAACTGTTTATTGGACTTTCAGCATTCCATTGTCTGAAACACACAGGATTCTTGATGCCTTCAAACCCCACCAGTTAGTGAATCAAATCAACATTAGGTTCTCCTTTCTTTGCAGGTCTGTTGCTTACACCATTCTTAGTATCAAATACTATATGTGATATGACTTAGGTTTCAGTTACAGAGAGAGAATTGGCTCTGTATAATTCTATTATTGGCTCTGCTTATTCTATAGTATAATCAGACAGACTCTTTAAAATATATTTTATGGATTATGCTATTACAGTTGTCCCATTTTATTCTCCCCTTTATTCCCCTCTGCCCTGTAACCCCCTCCCACCAACATTCCCCCACCTTAATTCATGTCCGTGAGTTGTACATATAAGTTCTTTGGCTTCTCTATCCCCCATACTATTCTTAACCTCCCCTGTCTATTTTGGATCTGCCATTTATGTTTCTTATACCCTGTACCTTTTCTCCTATGCTCCACCCTCCTCCTCCCCACTGATAACCCTCCATGTGATCTCCATTTTTGTGAGTCTGTTCCTGTCCTAGGTGTAGGGAATTTTACAAATAGATTACAGAATTGTTGGAAGAGCTGAAGAAACGGATCGTAGGTTGACCTGCCAGGAATGGCTCACAAAGCTAATGGCAGAAGTAGTTTACCAAAGGAATGATCCCTCTGAAGCTCTAGAGCCTCCCAACAGAGCTACATCATCTCTACTATAGTCCATATCAGCAAAACAGATGCCTCACACTCTTCAGTTTGAAGCCTCTTTCAGTTACTTGCATCATTCAAGTGATGTGATGGTGGATCCTAATGACCTTCCACAACTCTGGCTGCATGGGAAACAAAAATATGTAGTTGTTAGCCTTCTCTTCTAGCAATTTCAAGGGAGGTGAGAAGGATATTAGAGTGGATAATAAGTAAATGAGTCTATTGTGTCTGTCAGAACAATATATGCCTTAAAAAGATAAGTTTGAAATTGGGACCTACCTCTTCTTTCATTTTGGTAGTGGGGTAAAGTTAATATTACATATAAGAAAATATAGAATTCAGCCTGTCTAAATTAGAGTTTTTAACATGGGTTCCATGTATGAGCTTGGTATGTGATTATAAGGAACTTTTGTGTTTATGTGCAGAAATATATCTTCTGGAGGGTTTATAGCTGTCATAATATTCTCATAAGGATCTATGATCTTCCAGATTTTGAGAACCATGGCTGTTAATCTGTGCTAAATTCTATACTGTTAATTCTTTCATAGCCATGCAAAGCCAAAAAAAAAACCAACTAAAATTTCAAGTCAATATTGATACTTTTCTCCAATATTACTTTTATGCTACTTCTCCAATATTACTTTAAAAATTCATTATTTAGAAATAAACTATTTTTAAGATATCCTTCTTTCTTTTGATTTAGCCAGCTGACATTACAATTGTGAAATCAATGAAGAATCCTCCATCCGGTGTTAAACTAGTTATGGCTGCTGTTTGTGTCATGAAAGATATCAAACCAGAAAAAATTTCTGATCCTTCAGGAACAGGAGGCAAGGTAATAACTAAACACAGGTTTAAATCATATTCATGAATATACAGAATACTTACAGCAATTATCAAAATGAATGTCAATAGTATCCAATCCAGGAAATTTATATTGTTTTCTAGATTAAGTAGATTCAGAATAAATTATGGAATGCACTGTATTTATTCTAGGGCAAAGCAAAAGCAGTATAGTGTCAGAAAAAATGTGGATCCAATTGATTCCATCTCCTTTTCTGTAAAGTTAATAATAAATAATAATAATAATAATAATAATAATAATAATAATAATAATAATATAGTAGGATTCTCCACTCTCATGGGGATTGGATTGAACGAACCTTAAGGTTTCTGTGCTTTTCCAGCTAAGAGTCTCAAGAATCTGATATACACGGTCCAGCAGAAATAATGCCAGCTTGAGTGTGGTTCGTAGGGTAATAATATGGGTGTAATACTTTATAGTTTTAATTGGACATTTCACCTAAAATGTCATATGATATGCTTGAGTGTGATATCATTATGTTATAGAATTACATGCTCATGATTTTGTAATAAGAGAGTTTGTAATGAAAAGGGGACGTAATTTGTGTCAGACACTTATAACCACATTAGGCGTTGTTTCTGAGCATTCGAAATTGTTAAAAGCATTCACTCTGGAACCAGAATGTCTTGTCAGAAATCCCAGCCTCATTGGCAGTGTGACCTTGGGCAAGATGATTAATCTCTGTGAAATTCTGTAAAAAGAGGGTTATCATAGTACCTGCCTCATAAAGTTAATGTGAGGATCGGATTAGTTAATACATATAAAGCTCTTATGTATAAAGCTTCACAAACAGTAAGCTCACAATAAATGTTAGCTGTTATAGAAAATTATTATTCAAGGCTACATCCCTTAAAAAGGAAGGAATAGCTTCCATCCTAAAGTTAAACACTTATTTTCTTTTTATTCTTTTTTCTTTTTTGCTGTATTCTTTTATTAAGTTGTCTATTTGAGTACCAACATCAAAATGTTTAAGTTTTGTGTCAAAATGAGTCAATATCTGGTAGGCAAAAACTCCTTCCTTGTTCTTAATTAATTTCTTGTTTCCTTCATGTGTGTTTTCTCTGCTAGGTAAACTTTAGATTCATCCTTTAAAATTTCACAAGATACCATTTTGGGCATTTGATTGACAAAAAAAAGAAAAAAAAATCTTAGATATAAATCTTTGTGACCTTGGATTAGGCAATGCTTTCTTAGACTTGACAACAAAAGCACAAGCAACAAGCAACTTAAAAAAATAGATAAATAAAATTTCATCAGAATTAAAAACTTGTACTTCACAGGGCACTATCAAGCAAATTTAAAAATAACTCACAAAATGAAAGAAAATATTTGTACACCAAATATCTGATGAGTATAGTATCCAGAATATATAAGTATCAATAACAATAAAACCCAGTAATGAAAAGATGAATAACACAATTAAAAATAGGTGAAAGGTAACCCTGGCTGGTGTAGCTCAGTGGATTGAGCACAGGCCTGTGAACCACACAATTGCAGTTCGATTCCCAGTCAGGTCACATGCCTAGGTTGCAGGCTAGTTCCCAGCAGGGGACACACGAGAGGCAACCATACATTGATATTTCTCTCCTCTCCTTCCCTTCATCTCTAAAGATAAATAAATAAAATCTTAAAAAAAAAAAGGTGAAAGGAAATTTTGAATAGACATACTATGATTTGAAAGAAGAGACTTGAAATTGTAAGGATGGCAATTCTCCAGAAATTTAATCTTTTTATTTTTCTTATCTTTAACAGAAAACATGCTTATCAATTTTAGAGAGGGGGAGAGGAAGGGAGAGATGGAGGGAGGGAAAGAGAGAGAGGGAGAGAGAGAGAAACACTGATCTCTCACACATGTTCCTACCCCTACCTGGGATCAAACCTGCAATCTAAGTATGAATGTGCCTGTGACCTTTTGGTGCACAGGACAATGCTCCAACCAACTGAGCCATACCAGTCAGGGCTAGACTTATTTTTCTTTCAGATTTTTACAATACCTGCGTTTGAATCCCTGACCTGGAGAATTGGGATTTTGTGTGTGTGTGTGTGTGTGTGTGTGTGTGTCATTCTGTCCTTCTTTGAGATAATAAAGAAAATAAATAAGCTTTTACCTTATCAAGTTATTTTCATGTGCACATACACACACACTCACACTCACACTCACACTCACACTCAGGCTCACATACCATACACCTCTATCAGGCTTCTGAAAGTAGGAAAAAGAATGTTCAGCTAGTTGTTTAATATGTTTCACTAGCATAAGTAACTACCATGCACTTTATCTTATAACTGGGAGAATAATGTATAATCTTTGTTTTTTCTTCTTTATTTTACTTGGGAAACCTAGGTAATTGTTAATAAGAAACATATTTGCTACCTATCTTATTCCATTTGGACTTCTATAACAAATTACATAGACTGGGTAGCTTAAAAACAATAGAACTTTATTTCTCAAGTTAATGGAGCCAAGATCAGTCCAAGATCAGGAAGATCCAAGATCTGGAAGTCCAAGGCCCCAGTAGATTCAGAGTCTGTTTCCTGGTATATAGATGACTTCTTTGCTGTGTCCTCACATGCTGGAAGAGAAAGAGCTCTCTTAGATTTTCCCCTATAAGGACATTAGTCCCATTCACGAGCTAATAACCTCCCAAAGACCCAAATGCTATTACATTGGGGATTAGATTTCAATATATGAATTTAGGGGGATAGGAACAGAAACTTTCAGTATATAGCACTACCTTTCTGGTTTGAAAGAGTTAAAAATAAATAAAAATAAAAGTTGAAATAATAAACTCATTAAATTATGATGGTGTTTATACTAGTTGCTTATCTTATTTTCTAAAGAGAAATAACCATATTTATCTTTCCATGTTTAATTTTTATAATAAGTTTAATATGTAAGTTCATGTTCATATTTTAAATATTCGATATGTATAACATGTTTTGGGGGAGAGGAGTCTCTTTATTTCCAAGAAGATAAAACTTGATATTTTGTAAGTATATAGTTTCTCTGTAGAAAATATGTCTTAAACTGCAAGAAAAAAATTTATAGTGAGCAACTTAAATTGTACATTTAATAAGCTTGCAAAATTTTATTTACAGATATTAGATTACTGGGGACCTAGCAAAAAACTTCTGGGAGATATGAATTTCTTAAGAGATTTGAGAGAATATGATAAGGACAACATTCCAGTGAGTTTCATTGGATTTTTTTGTAAATGTAACTTTGTTAAGATGTGAAAAAATTTTAACACTATGTAATACTGTATAAAATATAAGAAAATTTTCTGTTTGGAATTAAAATAACAAATAAAAGGACATTCTACTTGTTAATGACTTTTATGAATTCTCATAATGCATAGAACCATGCCTCTTTCAGATCGTTGATGGTCATTTAATAAATTACTGTTTTAGTGTATTATTGACATGAAAAAGTTCACTGTCATATGATAGTTTATTAATAAGTCTGATGCACAAAAGTATAATGCATTTTTCCCATTTGAACTTTTTTATTAATGTTTAATTATCCTGTTCTCTTGTTTCCATGTTTTCTCAACGTGCATGTCTTTTAATGTTTTTAGAAGAAGCATTTTTCCTCAATATCTGTCATAATTTTGCATATTTTGTTCACAAATTATTTGTGTTTCTGCTTTAATTATGCTTATTTTAAAGTTATCTCAAAGTACTGACTCATTTTTAAAAACAACATAACTTTGTGTACAGTGTTTTCACTATTTATGATTATTTTTTCATCTTATGGTTGTGCAATTTGTTGAAACTTTAAGATCTAAATCTTTGTTGTGTAGGTGACTGTTATGCAGAAGATTCGTGGTGAATACTTAACAAACCCTGAGTTTGACCCCCCTAAGGTTGCTAAAGCTTCTTCTGCTGCTGAGGGTCTGTGTAAATGGATCATGGCTATGGAAGTATATGACAGAGTTGCAAAGGTATTTTGAAGAACAGCACATCTATTTTCTATTAAAATATTCCCAGAAATTAAAATCTGTGCATATATTTGCTAGTTAAGACTTTTGTAAAAAGTGCTACGAGAAAGAATTTGTCCTGCTGCAGCATAAACATCAGACATCGAGTACCTAGTAGTCAAAGAAAATACTTGCATATGACATAACCTGGTTGGGGCTAGTATGAGGGGTAGTGCCGGGGAGCCGGGATAGTCATTGCAGTTGGCCCAAATGACCTATATCCTGACCTATATCCATAGGGACATGGGGCAACAGAGAATTAGAGTTTGATGAGCAGTGGGCATAAACAAAGAAAAATCTAGAATTTCAAGGGCAAAGTGGCAGATTAAACAATTGATTCAAAGGGGTAGAATTAAGATCCAAGTAGGGTTAAGAGACAGAGCCTGGGAAGATCCCCTAAAGCAATGGCTAGGTTGATAGGATACCTTTTTATGGGATATTCCCTGGGGTCAAATTCCTGGGAGAACAGAGAATGGTTTAAGAGTATTTTGTAAATTTGGCTAGCAAAGTGTCAGGAAAACACTGGCCTTGTCCTTTGTAGTTTGCAAAATTCTACCTAGGATAGCAGGATATATAAATAAAAAAGCAGGTAAGAATACATCATAATGTGTTCAGAACAACTTCACGGTGTAGAATGAATGATCAGGCTGTAATGATTGGGAAAGTATTCCTGGTAACATACATGTGCCTATAGAGAGCTAGGAACTTTGTTAGTTTCGGGGAAGTAGACCTGTATACACCTGTTAAAGAAATAAAATTAATTTTATCTTGGATGTCTTCTGAAGTCAAAAGTAGAAAGTGGAGCTTCTTGCTTTTTTTTTATCTGTTTCTTTAACATATTCCCCTTCAGGATTCCATCTCACAGGAGAGAAAGTGGGCCATTCGGTGTCTGATACCTTGCCTCCCTCCTCCCTCTTTGCCCTCAGCTTCATTCCTGGCAGAAGATTTAGGTCTCCCTTCTTTCAAATACACATACTCTTTTTGGTCATCTGCTAAATTCTTTTTACCGATACACTCAATGACAAAGTGGAAACCCCCATTCTTTTTTTTTTTTTTTCTAACAGTTTGCACTCAGTAGCATCCTACACCAGTTTCGGATCTATAGCATAGTGGAGGGGAAAACCTTGTCCTCTATGAGCGGTCACCCAGGGCTGTCCCAGGCACCCACCTGGCCCCATTCCCCATTATCTCAACATTATTGACTGTATTCTCTGTGCTGCAATCCACATGTCTGTGGATGTTTTGCAACTACCAATTTGTACTGCTTAATCCCTTCACATTTTTCACCCAGCCCTCTGACCACCCCTCCTCTCTGACAGCTGTCAGTCTGTTTGTTCTCTGTATCTCCAAGTCTGTTTCTATTTGGCTTGGCAAACCCCTTTCTTGATATATTAATGAGCATGATAAAATGAGAACTTTAGGAAATCCTTTTTCTCTAAACAAAATGCATCTTTTCAGGCTTTGCTGAGGATAATTCAATTTTGTTAATGACACTGAACATCAAGGCTTTCTTTTTCTTTGTATTTCTATCATATTCTTAACCTCCCCCCAGAACCCGTACCCCTCCCTCCCCGCAAACAGGGCAAATGTATACCTCGCCTGATTGGGAAGAAGATCACAGACGTGGAAATGCAAAGAACAAAACAAAACAAAACAAACCAAACAAATAACAACAGAAAAGCATGTTCATGTAATTTAAACACTTAAACACTTAAGAACACTTACATTCTGCCACATGTTTTTCTCTGTTTTTGGCAACAGTTCAATGGCAACTTATATTTAGAGATATTTTGGTATATGTTGTGCCATTTTTGCTACATAATGTGACATTGTTAGTCTAGAATAATTTATCTGTTTTATATATGACAGAGTCTGGTTTAGAATGATTTATATATTTTACATAAATTTAAAAATATAAATATTTTGTGTATATTTATAATATTTATTTATAATATTTATAAATATATAAATATTTTGTGTATGAATAATATAAGGTTTAAGGCAAAATGTTCATTTTGTATAACTTGTTATTATATGTAACTAGTGTATGTATAATAATAAATGTTTTATTCCATAATATCTATAAAGGATTATATTAGATGTCAGCTTTATATAGTACACATCACAGTTGCGTATATTCTTTCCAAATAGGTAGTAGCTCCTAAGAAAGCCCGCTTATCAGAAGCTCAGAAGTCCTTAGCTGAGACAATGGAGCTCTTGAATGAGAAGAGAGCAGAACTGGCAGAAGTTGAACAGCATTTGGAAAATTTACAAAGAACATTTACTGAGAAGACTGAGGAAAAGGCTCGTTTAGAAGATCAGGTGGAACTCTGTGCTAAAAAACTTGAAAGAGCCTCACAACTAATTGGAGGACTGGGTGGAGAAAAATCAAGGTCAGATTTCTGCTCATTTTAACAACATATAAGAATGTCAGGCTTGAATATGTGACTTTCTTTGGATATTTATTATGATTACTAATTTTAAAATAGCTGGTTGAAAAAGCAGGTACCTGGACAGTCTTCTTCAAACTGAATATCAATGTTAAAGGATGTTGTTGGCAACTTGCTCTCAAGCATTTTTTTTTTAAAGAGCGAGAGAACCAAGTAGGGGAAATGATCACTTTTAATCTAAATGATATGTGGGCAAGCATTGTACAATTCTTTCCAGTTTTCACATATGTTCAAATTTTTCTTAATAATATATTGGGGGGCAGTAAAGTATCTCATTTTGTTGATGTTTATTTCAAAGATGATGCAACTGGTTTGATCTAGTTAGCTTTAGTCTAATTATTTATACTGACCAACCAGCTATCTCACTGATTAATGACATTTGTTGAAGGAATAGCATGATAAAGTAATGTGCCTTTGCCTTTGTAGTGCAGATTAGATAGTTTTGGAATGTAATTTTTATTGTACAGTTTTCATTAAGTGGAAAATATCAACTCTAGCAATAGTATGTAGCTTCTGTACAACTTAAATGTAATTGGGGTATAAATTGCAAACATTTCTATGGTTTGCAGACTAACAATAAATACTGAACCAAACAGCAGGGCCACTAGACCAAATCATCCTGATGAAAATGATTAGACAAAATGTGAGTGGGTGGGGCAGGGGGGCATATTTAGTCCAAATCCTGCAAAAAAACCCCCAAAACCTTAGTATTCTAATAATGAAAGGTTGAATATGTCATTTATGTAACAGATATGTGTTAAAGCACATTAGAAATAGAAGAGACCTAACCTCATTTTATAGATAAGCAAGTGCCCAATATTTTGTGGCTTTTTGTTACAGAATTTGGACTAGAAACCCCTTGCCCTTTCAATTACTTACATCATTCTCTATGGTAAGGCTATTTCGACTTTGGTTGATCTCACAGGTGGTCTCAAGCAGCAAATGACCTTCAGATAGTATATGAAAATTTGACTGGTGATGTCTTGGTATCAGCAGGAGTAATAGCCTACCTTGGTGCTTTCACTTCTGGCTTTCGACAAACATGTGTAGAAAATTGGAGCATGTTGTGCAAGGTAAAGGTTTTATATTTCATAAATTCCTTTCTAGAACACTCAAAGTACAAGTTGGGGTATTGGGAGGGGGGATGATAATAATAAGTACAGAGAAGGGAAGAAATAGCTGAAATTGTGAGATGTTTTTATTCCTTCTTGTTTGATCGGTAAAGTATTTCGTAGTACAATTTTCTTTTTCTATTTTATTTTTTACTTTCTCTTAATTAAAAAAAATTTTTTCAGATATAGTTGACATTCAATATTATGTTAGTTTCAGGTGTACAGAATTTCAGTTAGACATTTATGTAACTTATAAGGTGATCCCCCCAATAAGTCCAGTATCCATGAGACATTGTACATAGTTTTCACAATATTATTAACAATATTTCCTATGCTATGCTTTTATCCCTGTAATAGTTCAACTTCCAACTCAGTTTTTTCCTGTTCCTTAGAGTTATTAAATAATATCTAATAACAAATCAATATTTTAATTTTAAATATATTTCAATCAATAAGGTAAAAGAAAATATTAGATATTTGTTTATTTCTTACAGGAGAAAAAAATCCCATGTTCAGAGGAGTTCTCACTGAGTAAGACCCTAGGTGATCCAGTAAAAATTAGAGCTTGGAATATTGCTGGATTACCGAGAGATACTTTCTCCATAGATAATGGAGTGATTGTTAATAACTCCAGGCGTTGGTAAGTTACATAAAGTATACTTATTTTTCAATTACTCTATTTGAAAGTTTTTAAACAGAGAGAAAAGTTTAAAGGATTTTAGAGTAAGCACCCAACAGCTACTTAGATCCTGACATTAACATTTTATTTTTCTTGCTGCTTTATCAAATATTTATCCATCCCTCTGTCCATGCGTCAACTCATCCTAAGTAGCAGACATGGATACCCTTTCCCCAATACCTCAGCTATGAGTATCATTAACGAACATTCAATATTATGTATGTTTTTTTCTTTTGAGGTGAAATTTCATATCATGTAATACACAAAATTTAAGAACACCATTCCATGAGTTCTTTACAAAGTGTGTACAAAAGCATACACTTGTGCAACCCAAACCTCTGTCAATATATAGCACATGACTCCCCGGAAGTTCTCTTATGTCCCTTCTCAGTTAATTCCCACCCTCACCATAGGAAATTTTTATTTTAATTATTTCCCGCCATAGATTAGTTTGGCCTATTCTAGAACTTCATATAAACAAATTACACTGTACATACTCATTTGTGAAGGTTTCTTTCACACAGCATGTGTTGCTATTTTTGGTTGCTGAGTAGTATTCCATTGTATGAATGCATGACTGTTGATGCGTTCTCCTATTGATGGACACTTAGGCTGTTTCCAGTTTTGGGCTATTTAAAGTATTTATTTTAACTAGGTATTTCTACCCACTTTCAAGATGCTATAAGTATACTTTATACAATTTCATGGATATCTTTTAAAATTGATATCAATAGTGTGATAATTATATGAATATTCCAAATTGTTTTTATTATTATCCTTTCATTTATATCACTTTGAAAAACTTGGAAAATTACTCTCACCTGAGAAATAGTGTCCTATAAATGGTAATTTCATCATGTTGTCATCTAATTTTAAAAGTCTCTTCATGGGACAGTATCTCAAACATACTATGATAGGTACTATTGAGCTCTTATATTCATGAGGCACTACTTTTATAAGTGCCCTATATCCACACAAACTCCTATTAGTGAGTTAGGTATTATTATTATTATTATTATTCCATTTTACAGATGAGGAAATTGAGACCCAGAGTGATTTAGTAATTTGAAATTTAATAAGATAACTAACTGAGCTAATCAATGATGGAGTCAGAATTTGAACCCAAGTGATTTTACTTCCAAATCTTTGTCCTTAATTATTATGTTAAGTAAAATGTAGAATAGGATATCACATTCACTACCTTTTAAACTCTACTGAAAGTTTAAATATTCTTTTGGAATATGAGATACATTAAAGTTGCATTACACATCAGCGAGGAAAGGATGTGCTGCCATAAATGGCTATCATTATAAAAATAAATTAAATTACATCCTTACTTTTATCACATTCAAAGACACAAAAGAAGGCAAGCACCTGAATGCCCCTGACACACAGGGGGTCTCTCTCTACATTTTTGCTCTTAGCCTGGAGGTAGACTGCTGTTGCTTGGTACAGTGTGTTAGGTTGTTTGGGGGCAGAGTGGGAGTTCTCTGTTATTGTTTCTTAGTCAGTCTTAGGAAGGCTCTGTGTACATGGACCTTCAGGATAGTACTTTTTCAGCCTTTCTGTCCCTCCTTCCCATAACCTCTTAATTCTGCCTTATAATTGTGATTGGTCTTCAACAGGAGTTTCCCACCCTTATCCTAGAGTGAGAGATCTCTACTTCGTAAAAGTTAATAAAGGTATACTATCTTTAGCCCAAGATGTTTTTCTGTTCTAAGCCCCTCAACCCTCACCCAGGGGTTGAGTTTTTCTTTTGCTCTTGCTCCAGCTACAATGAGTGTTTTGCCCTTACTTCTTCCAGGATTCCCAGGCATAATTTCAGCCCAATACATGTTATTTTCCCAGCTTGAAGTTTCCTGGGTTACATAGACAGTGAAAATTGCACCCTGCACCTGTGTGAAATGTAGGTCCATGGTTACAGATTCTCAGGGGACTTTTTTCCAGTTGCAAATGAAAAAAGGAATCAAAACACTTCATTCTTGTCTCCAAATGCATAGTTGGATTTTTTTCTACCTATGCTTTCACTAAGCATTTTGTAGGTTTAAGTTTACTACGGGGCCTCAGTTCCAGCTTTTTGTGCATATGGATAAAAGGAGCCCCTAGGTTATTAGAACTGGCACTCTCTCCAAGGCTAGCTAGCATTTCAGCTCACACAATTACTGTTCTACAGTTAGTTTTGTCTCTGTTTCTGGCATCTGTATTTTACTGGATGTTTCTATTGTATATGTATGTATCTCTTATATTCATGTCACCTATGTATTTTTAAAATGTCATATTTTAAACACTAGTGGATACACTAAACTAGGTGGCTGGAGGATTTTTAGATTATTTAGATAGTCATGCTGCTAGAATCATAGTTTATAATTAATCAATCCTTGTTCTGCTTGCTCATAATTTCTAGAAGTTTGTCTGTTTATAATACTGTGCAGTGGTTGAGAGCAGTGCAGACACCAGTGTCCGGATATTTAGATTCAAATTTTCCTCTATCACTTTCCATCTTAAGATTCTGGTAACTTAGTTGACCTCTAAATGCCTCAGGTACCTCATCTGTAAAAGAAGATAATAATTCCTACCTCATAGGAATATTGTGAGAACATACTTAGACTATAAGTGCTCAATAAATATTAGTTTTTATAATTACCAACTTCAAATACCTCATTTAGTGTCTATATCTCAAATTGACTTGCTTTTTAACCATGATGAAAATACTGCTCTATTATTGTTTATTAACACATCAGTCTGGCTACTTAAAATTAAAGCTTTGTTTTCCCCAAAATACTACCTCTGTCAGAAGCATAGATTGACAATGCTTTTCTCTTCAGACTGTCCAAAGACCTCAGATATAGACTAGAATTATTTTCATACCATACTTGGAATATAAATACCATTGAATGGTCTTACCTCTCTGATGGACAAAACAAATCAGTTTTCCAATTATATTTGTAATGTCTGTAAAAGGTTGTATTAAGTGGGAGTTGGATTTCTTTTAGAATATAAAGGAATCTCTAATACAATACTAAGAACATTGATTTAGGCATTACCAAGAATATTGACTAGCACTGAACTGTTAATTTACAGAAATTGTTACTTTTTGCAAGGGAAAGAACAAATACTGTATTTTCCCAATAATAAGCATATAAAAGGAAAAAAAAGTCTCTTTAAATTGGACATTGATGCATCTAGCCTAATTACTAGGCAACTTTTAAGCAGTTGTATGTAAAATAATTTTCTCATTTCCAGAACATGTTTCCTCTGTTTGCTGTGATAGCAAAAGTAAATTTTGACCAGTGTCTGAACCATTTTGTGTTTTCAGTAGGATTTCAGTACAATCTGAGCTGAGAAAGAAAACAACCAGGCAGCTAGTATTGGATTGTTTTGTCTTTTGGAAAGGAAAGGAAATAAAAGTACAGAGTTATCTGGGAGTAGTTGATTGAAGAGCTTATTTATAGGAAAAAGGAAAGGAGATTTTTATCCCTAGAAGCTGTTGAAACAGAAAGAGAATGCCTGGGAAAGCCAATGTGACATGAGATGAAAACTCCCTTTTTTTGCTAATACTTTTTAAAGATAATTTAATGCACTGTACTGAATACAAAAGAAATATAGGGCATCATTATCACTGAGGAAGAAGAAAGCACAATGTATTTTGAATATCTGAAACCATGAATCATATGTTCTCAAACATGAAGTTTTTACCATACTTACGTAGTTTTTACCATACTTACATACTTAAATAAAGACCAGGCTAAACTTAGGAACTTAGTTTATGACTCTACTGAAAATTTGAGGCTAGTAGATCTCTTACTTTAAATTTTTAGCAAATAAATAGAATTATTTTTTATGTTATGTTAACAGATGTCATATAGTAAAAATACCTTGAGTCCTGGCTGATGTAACTTGGTTGGAGCATTATCTAGTAAATGAAAGGTTGTGGGTTTGGCCCCCGGAAGGTGGGTTGTGGGTTGGGTCATGTGTGAGAGGCAACCAATTGGTGCTTCTCTCTCACATTGACGTTTCTCTCCCTCTCTCCTTCCCTTCCCCTCTCTGTAAAAATCAATAAGCATGTCCTCAGGTGAGGATTTTTAAAAAGTTGCCTTGAAGACAGTGTGTTATATTGGAAAGAACACAGCTTACGGGATCACAACATCCTACTTCTGACATTGAACTAATCTTGTAGCCACGGAACCTTAGGCACATACTCCCTGAGACTACATTTTTTCATTTCAAAAATAAATGAGAAAAAACCTCCTTTTCATTGTTTTCTCACAGCACTTTTGTAAATACTAACCCTGATAATATATGTGAAACATGTTTTTTTACAAATTGATAGTGATGTTTATTATTTAAACTATATAACTTTAAAGAAATATGAATATTTATTTCTTCCCTCAGAATTTCTCTTATTATATTCTAGGCCTTTAATGATTGACCCCCAGGGTCAAGCCAATAAGTGGATCAAAAACTCTGAAAAAGAAAATCAGCTTAGTGTTATTAAACTATCAGATTCAGATTATATGAGAACACTGGAGAACTCTATTCAGTTTGGAAATCCGCTTCTGTTAGAAAATGTTGGTGAAGAACTGGATCCATCTTTGGAGCCTTTACTACTTAGACAAACTTTTAAACAAGGTAGAAATCAATTAATATTAGTTATAGAACTGAAAGGTGATTAGCTTATCTTTGAGGCAGAAAAAGCACTGAATAAATTTAATGAGGTTAATAACTTAGAACTTCTGTGTCATTTTTATGTGTGAAAAAAGATTTAGAACAAGTATCAAGAATGAATGTTGCCCTCACTTTATTGCCTTAATCACTGTTACCCAGATTTTTGTTCAGTAGAAAACATAAAGAAGTTGAAGCCAGGCTGAAATTGCTGTATCATATGACCATGGTTCACACAAAGTCCATTATTGTGAATAGTAATGGTTAATGTGGACCAAGACTGACTTTAGAGAAACATTGACCACCTCATATTTGTGGTTAGAAAAATTTGATCTCTTCCAAACTAGAGTACTTTTCAGAGCTTTGGTCACATACAAGTACCTTTGGAATCACAATTCAAAATTGATAGAGGAAGTAAGATGAAAAGTAATCTTGATTTAGAAGGTTTCACAACCAGAGAAAAGTATCTTATACTTCCCCAGAACGAATGAGTCCTGCTGTATAACTGCTTACTTGCCTCTATGCCTGTGACTTTTGTCATATCTGTATTCTGCTTTAAATTACATGTAATCTGGGAAAGGCCTTAACATGGGGGGAGGTGCTGTGCAAATTTGGCTTACTTACTATGAGTTTATTTTCTGAAATATAGGTGGTGTTGACTGCATCAGGCTTGGTGAGGTCATTATTGAGTATTCCTTTGATTTCAAGTTTTATATCACCACAAAACTGAGAAATCCACACTATATGCCAGAGTTAGCTACAAAAGTGTCTTTGCTCAATTTCATGATAACTCCGGAAGGACTTGAAGATCAGTTATTAGGTATTGTTGTTGCAAAGGAGAGGTATGTATTTTCTCAGATGCTTCCAAATGGCCTAGAGAGGAATACTTGTAGGCCATTATTAATACTTTTGTTATGTGATTATTTTGAAACCTTGTCAAATTTTATATTTTATTATTGGAAACTAAATAATATAATCTTTTAAAATAGCCATTCTAGAACAAGTAAGTTATGTCAACTATCTTATATTGGTGTTTTAACATGTATAGTAGATTCAAGTGTTAGGCCATAATTTCTGGCATATATCTGATTGCTTGAGCCAAAAACATTTTATCCCTAAGAATTTATGCTATGGAAAAAATCAGAACTGTGTTCAAAAACATATACAGGATGTTAATAAGAAAATACTTAGGATAAGAACAAAAAAAGCAGGACATTAAACTGTATACAGGAGGGGTAACATTTTGCATGAATACAAAAATGGTGGATGCATATATACAAAAAAGGTTGGGGAGGAATGCAACAGAATGTTAGTGATTATCCCCTCAGATGTTAAAATGATAGGTAATTAATATTTTCTGCATAATTTATGTATTTTTTTATTACTAGCATGTTTTATTTTTTAATGAGAAAAATATACCTGGAGGGGCTACTGATAAAGAATTTGCTTCCTGGCGGAAATCTTTGATTCCACTTGAAACTTAATTAACATTATCAAGTAGTCTATTACATATTATAAATTGTAAGTGGAAATATGTAACCATGAGGTACTTTTGTTATTTCCAGCATTTCAGTCTCACACACATAGTATCCAAGAGAATAGCATGTCGTAACATTCTATGACATGGTGAATTAAGTTATTTTAAAGTTTCATACCACCTTTGTTATGATGTTATAAGTGTCAGTTTTATCTGTTACATGAAGAGTCACTTGTATGACAAGTCATCCTTTTTATGTCTGCTAATGTAGCAGAAACAATGAAAATGAGACCGAATATGACAAAGCTAAGAAGAAATAAAAAATTTCATACTCTTGAGTTTCCTCCAGTCCTTATTCTTACATAACTGGCCAAGCTGTATGAATGAGCCCAATGTACTTACCACAGTACATGTTATTGCCATGTTTTACACATGTACAATTAATGCTTTTTTGCTTGAATTTCTCAAATTATTATTTGAATGGAAACAATTTTTTCCCTTAGATTAGGATAAAGAGATTGATCATTTTAGTTTATGTTACATGCATACAAAATTATTTAAATGTCTATGATATTGTGATATCTAATCACAATACAAATTAATATAAATTATATCTAATTTATATCAATTTAATATAATTATATCTAATTTAAATATAAATTTAGATAAAATACTATAAATTTAGACTAAATGTTTTTATCTTTTAGGCCAGAATTAGAAGAAGAAAGAAATGTTCTTATTCTTCAGTCTGCAGCTAATAAGAAACAGCTAAAAGATATAGAGAAAAATATTTTGGAAACATTATCATCTTCAGAAGGAAACATTTTAGAAGATGAAAGTGCAATTAAAATCTTAGACTCTGCTAAAATTATGTCCAATGAGATCACAAAGAAACAGCAGGTAAAGCAAGAATCCTAGTAATCTTTTGATTCTTCAGATTCCAGTGTGCTCCCAGTGCCTTGAGAAAGTGCTGTGTATGTATCCCAGACTTACTAGGAAAGAAAAAGAACTCGAGTACCAAAACACAGAAGCTAATTTTAAACTCATAAGGGAATAAATATCTCTTACTGCTGAATTATTCAAAACTTGGTCTGATCTTATACAGAGATCTTATACAGAGAAATAAATGGTATCTTATACAGAGAAATAAATTTAGAATGAAAGCTTTAAAAATATTTTTTTATTATTGCATAGGTGAGGCAAACTAGCTAGGTTCATCCAGATTTAATTGACTCTTACCTAAAAACTGAATTTGAGAATTAGACTTGCCTATGTTCCTGGTTGAAGCTTAAGATGTGTGAAGGTGATCGGAGGGGAGGGAATTTCAGGGGAAAAGGGAAGGATTTACAGAAACCAGTATAAAGGACACACAGACAACAACTAAGGGAGGTGGAAATGGGAGGGAGGTGGGGAGCATGGGGCAGGGGGTGGGCTGGGATGGAAGTAAAAGACAGATAACTGTACTTGAACAATAATTAAATTAAGACTTCCGCCAAGATGGAGGTTTAGGTGGATGTGCCTTGCCTCCTCACACAGCCAAGTTTAGGGACAACTAAATATTAGCATCAGAAAACACAACCAGAACACGGAAAACTGAACTTTTCGGAAGTCCGCTAACAACAAATTCTTCGGCCCGACCGGTAAGGGCGAAACCGGCGTCGGGTGAGAAGTTACAAAGGAGGGCTCGATCGACCCGGGCACGGAATCCAGACGCGCGAATCCAGTCGCACGGGTTCCAAACCCAGGATTGGACCTAGTGAGCAACCGAGCTACCCACCGGGGAGTCAGTGGGGAGGCGGTGGCAGCGAGTTGACTGTGGTTGCCCGGTTGCGCACGGGTGAGGGAGTGAGCGGTTGGACCAGCGGCGGCGCCATTTCCCCGCTCTGACCACGCCCCCACATACAGCATCACAACCCAGCGACCTGGGACTCCAAGGCGCCGCTTCTCTCACTTAAAGGGCCAGAACAGACCAAAAATGTCGCAGGGGGACCTCAAAGCCCCGGAGATAAATCTAAGTGACGAAGAAATAGCAAAACTCTCAGACGCACAGTTTAAAACACTGGTCATCAGCTTCCTCACAGATCTGGTGGACTATAGCCACAAATTAGAGAAACATATGAAGGCTAAATTAAGGGAAATGAATGGAATTCCACAGGAAACCCATAGAGATGAAAAAAAAAACTGGGATTCAAATCAATGGAGTGAACCAGAAGGAAGAAAAAAATGATCAATCAGAAAGGAATGAAGATATAAGAATTCAGAAAAATGAGGAGAAGCTTAGGAACCTCCAGGACATCTATAAACGCTCCAATATCCGAATTATAGGGGTACCAGAAGGGGGGAAAGACACAACCACCAGTGGAAAAACTATTTGAACAAATAATAAAAGAAAATTTCCCCAATCTGGCAAAGGAAACAGACTTCCAAGAAATCCAAGAAGCCCAGAGAGTACCAAAAAAGTTGGACTCAAGAAGAAACACACCAAGGCATATCATAATTACATTAGCCAAAATTAAAACGAAGGAGAGAATCCTGGAAGCAGCAAGAGCTAAGGGGACAATCACCTACAAAGGAGTCCCCATCAGGCTGTCAGCAGATTTCTCAAAAGAGACCTTACAGGCAAGAAGGGGCTGGAAAGAAATATTCCAAGTCATGAAATCTAAAGACCTACAACCAAGATTGCTCTACCCAGCAAAACTTTCATTTAGAACAGAAGGACAGATAAGGTGCTTCTCAGATAAGACCAAATTCAAGGAGTTCATCATCACCAAGCTCTTATTATATGAAATGTTAAAGGGACTTATCTAAGAAAAAGAAGTTAAAGAAACATGAACAGTGAAAGGACAACAAACTCACAGTTATTAACAACCACACCTAAAACAAAAGCAAACTAAAAGGACAGCTAGATCAGGAGTGGAAACATAGAAATGAAGATCTCAAGGAGGGTTAGCAACAGGGGAGTGGGAGGAGGAGACGGGGAGAGAAGGTACAGAAAACAAGTAGCATAGACAGTAGATAGAAAATAGATGGGGGGGGGGCAAGAATAGTATGGGAAATATAGAACCTAAAGGACTTGAGACACATGGACATAAGCTAAAGGGGGGTAATGGTGGGGTTGGGGGGGCAGGGTGGAGGGGAATGAAGGGGGGAATAGAACAACTGTAACAGCATAAACAATTCAAAAAAAATAAATAAATTTATTTTAAAAAATAATTAAATTTAAAAAAAGATATGTGGAGGTAATTGCTCATTAATTGGACATTAAGTGGTTCTAGGAACTAATAAGGATGTTTTTTATGACATTGCCTAGTCATTTGTCAGAGAGAGAGGTATGAGAGTTGGGGGTAGCAGGTGAGGGAAGGAAGACAGTGGTCCACAGCCAATAATGTGTTTATTTCAAATTCATCTAAGCCAAATGGTATTTTCATATTATGTATATTTTAACAAAATCCTACAATGTTGTAAGTGGAAGAGCCCTTAGCTATCAGTTATCTTTTGCGTTTCATAGTTGAGAAAACCAGGGCCCAGAAAGAGTAGTTGAGGCCCAAGTTCATACAATTAAATGATGTAACAGAATGACTGCTGTAGGTTAACTTTATTGGTTTTCAGAACTTTTGATCCTCCTTGGCCTATCAAATGAATTAAGCACATCTTAATATTAGGATAATTTCAAAATTTAAACCTCAATAGAAATTACACTAATTGCTCAGCAGCATCCTTTTGCCACTCCCCACCACATGTACCCCAGCTCTGGAGTAAAGGACTTTTTAAATGGCTCAGGTATACTTTCCCTTGGGGTGGGTTTAGTTTTGTGAATGTGATAGTAATGACTTTCTGTTCAGGTGTACCGTTTTTTATTTTATTGTTGTTTTGGGGGTTTTGTTTGCTTGTTTGTTATTTCAGAAGAGCCAAAGGAATAGTGTGTTAGAGTAATATCCTGTGGCAGCCCCCCATCTGGGGATCATGGCTGAGATAATGTCTCCCTTTCCTCCCTGTCCATCAGAGCAGAACCAACTTCTCATTGTCGCCTTGTGACACTGTTTTCTCAAAGGCGAGAAGGGATAGGAAGAATTTATCAGCTTATTTTCTATTAAGACTCAAAGAAGAAAGGAAATATTAGTATTTATTGGTTCCAGTGTTTTATCTTATAGATAGAAAGAAATTTAATAAATCATAATGTCTTTCTGGTTGGATCCCCTGATAGCTGAAACAAATTAAGATTTAAAAATCAGAAGGTATAAATGAGAATACTAAAATTATGCTTTCTTATGCAAAATGTCATTAATTTCCATTGTTGATAACTTTATTTTACATTTTTATACTCAAGATTGAGGTTTAGAACTTACTTTACGCTGTGGTTACATAGTATAGTATAGTTGTATAGTTTTAGAGAAAAATTGTTTACAGGAAACAAGAACCCACTCAAATTAGCTCAAATAAAAAACATGCAAGGGGATATTTTATTTTCCCAATTATATGTGTAAGCCTAAGGAAGAAATGAGAAGCATTAAGTTTCTGTGCTCCGTGCCCCTTCCCCTTTCTCTAAGGATGTGTTGCCCTGCTCTCCGTTCCACTTGAAGACTAATTTCTTCTATAAATCTTTTGTGTTTTTTTCTTCCTACATTTTTCTGGCCCATAGAAACCAACTCTATTTCCGTTAGCACTGCTGTCCAGTACCACCAAAATTCATTTTTTTGGAGCTCTTAGAGGGTGAAAAATTTGGGAGAAAATTGATTAGCTTCTCTTGGGTCTGGTTCTATCCCTATGGCCTAATTGAGTCAGCTATAAATGTGATCGTTCAATATAAACATGACTACATAGGCACAGTTATTCAGCAGAATCTGTGGCTAGCATTTCCAGAGAAGGGAAAGTGGGTTGGAAAAGTGCTGTACACATTTTTCCTGTAGAATATTAATTTCATCAGATTGTGTTGTCAGTCGAAGAGTTGTTGTTACCTTGGAGAATTGTTTTTTCTTTTGGAGTTGAATCTCTACATCCTTATTAGTCTAGAAAAGTTAAAAATAGCAGAAGTTAGTTGGAAAAAAAGATTTATTTATGTTCTTTTGTTTTGTCACAGGTTATCTTTTTTCTTTTCTTTCTTTTTCTTCCATCATCATTTATCCCTCCAAATCCTCTTCCACCTCCAGAAAATAAGGTATTTTTAATTTAAAACCAACAGCCAACCAACATTTCTTACACATTTGCTGCCAGACTTTGTGCTGGGTTCTGATACATGTGTTGACACCCTAAACATACACATGTGCATACTTTCTCCCCCCTCCCTCTCCTCCTCCCTCTCCCTCTCGAACCTATTAAAATAAAAGAGGATGAGTGACTATAGTAGATACATGTAAGATTCAGGCAAAAATAAGCAAAAATTGATAGCTCTAGTATTTCTCAAATAAGTCAGAGATGGTTGGTGAGTAATGACAAGCTTTATCTATAAACCTCCGGTCTTCCTCTTCCCTCCCTCCATAGTCCCTTCCTCCCTCCCTCCCTCCCTCCCTCCCTCCCTCCCTCCCTCCCTCTCTTCCCTCCCTCCCTCCCTTCCTCCCTTCCTTCCTTCCTTCCTTCCTTCCTTCCTTCCTTCCTTCCTTCCTTCCTTCCTTCCCTCCCTCCCTCCCTCCCTCCCTCCTTCCTTCCTTCCTGGCTTTTAGCATAATAAAAACTTTTCTTGTAAACTATACTTTTGTCATTGAGTTAGATGGGTATTATTTTAAATATAAACTTCATTACATGAGAAATATATAATTAAAACACATTTTCTATTTCTTAATCTTGAATTTTCTCTTCTAGATTGCAGAAAAAACAGAGCTCAAAATAGCAGAGTCTCGAGAAGGCTATAGACCCATCGCTAAACATTCATCAGTATTATTCTTTAGCATTGCGGATCTGGCTAACATTGATCCCATGTACCAGTACTCTCTCACCTGGTTTGTGAACCTTTATATCAACTCTATTCATGACAGGTAAACTTTCTATAGCTTCAATCATACTCTCTAGGTTGGATTTCCATCATCTTTCCATTAAATAAATATATATCTTCTTTCTTATTGCTAATGTAATATATAATATTCATTATAAAACACTTAAAATATGGAAAAGTTAGAAAGAAAGAAAGAAAGAAAGAAAGAAAGAAAGAAAGAAAGAAAGAAAGAAAGAAAGAAAGAAAGAAAGAAAGAAAGAAAGAAGGAAGGAAGGAAGGAAGGAAGGAAGGAAGGAAGGAAGGAAGGAAGGAAGGAAGGAAGGAAAGGCTTTCTATTTTAAGTTTTGTTTCACTTCCACACAAGATTTCGATATAGAGGATTTGCTTTAGTCCTTTTTTCTGTCCCCTTTTAAATATATGGTTCAAAGATCAGAGTGGTAAGTGAGATTATTAATGGTTTAGGAGCAATACTTTCTCTATAGTAGCCTTGCCTACAGGGATGTTTGTTATAATGATATTATTTCTTAATTCTAACCAAGAGTTAATTTTTGTATATGTTTTTATACTTTTAGAAAATAAATTGTTGATTCATCACAAAACAACAGTAAGTAGGTAGGTAGGTAGGTAGGTAGGTAGGTAGGTAGATAGATAGATAGATAGATAGATAGATAGATAGATAGATAGATAGGTGATAGGTAGATAGAGCCTACCACCTGTGTTCTACATGGGCTCTTGGTAGAGCAGTCTCCTTAGTGATTGAAATGCCTGAGTTTTCCCAGATGGAGTTTGGAATTTGAATTTATATAATCCACCTGATGGAAGAAATTCAAGTTGAGGAACTGACATAAATGTTAATGACATAAAAGTTGATGAGGGCGTGGAGTCATTAGAACCCTCATACACAGCTGGTGAGATTGTAAAATAGTGTAGTCACTTTGAAAATATTTTGGAAGTTCCTCAAAATATTAAACATAGATTTGCCATATGATCCAGTAATTCCAACAAATCCAGCAATTCTTGGGTATATACTGAAGAGAATTTAATGCACATGTTCACACAGAAACTTACAATCTTTTAGGTTTTAGACGTGCACACACACAAAAAATGTATCCAAAGGTTACTTGGGCCCTGCCTGGGTAGCTCAGTTGGTCAGTGTCATCCCTATGTGCCAAGGTTGGGACTTCACTCTCCAGTCAAGGCATATACAAGAAACAATGAATGAGTGCATAAATAAGTGGAACAACAAATCAAAGTTTCTCTCTCTCAAAACAGTAAAACAAAAAAATGTTTTAAGTTATTTGGGTTAGTTTTTTCCCTCTTCAGTATGGTAATATTTGTGTGAAATGCAGTTAGGTTCATGTGTTTATTTTTGTATTTCACTTCAAAATGTTTTCCTCATTCTTATTGACATTATTTTTATTGTTGTTTTTAGATTTGTTATATTTTGAACACATAAACCATTTATTTGACTCTAAAATAAATCCCGTACCAAAAGGGTGCTCAGAAAAGTATCACTACCCCCACCCTTCCGTCCCATTTCCATGGATACAAGTATTACTTTTTTTAAATTAAAATTTTAATTTTGAGATAAGTGTAGATTCACATGCAATTATAAGAAATAGTACATTGATCCTATATACTCTTTACCCAGTGTCACCAATGGTGACATCTTGAAAACCTATAGTACACTATCACAACCAGGATATTGATGTTGATATTGAAGTTGTATATACACACACAAAACTGTATAGTCAAAACATATGAAAATTTCATCACCACAAGGATCCCTGTTTCCCTTTTATAGCCATATCTGCTTCCCTGTCATCCCCACATTCTTCTGAACCTGTGGCAACCACTAATCTGTTTTCCATTTCTATAGTTGTGCTATTTCTAGAACATTATATAAATGGAATCATACAGCATATAATTTGGACGGATTGGCTTTTTTTACCCAGCATAATTCTTTGAGAATTTATTCAAGTTGTTGCATGTATCAATACTTTACTCCTTTTTATTGCTGAAAAGTATTTCATGATGTTGATACACTACAGATTGTTAATCATTCACCTATTGAAGGACATCTGGGTTATTTCAGTATGGGGCTATTAGAAATACAACTATTATAAACATGCATGTACAGGTTTTTGTGTGAACAATAAGTTTTCATTTCCCTGAATCAAAATGCCCAGAAATGCACTTTCTGAGTTATGTGGTATTTGCTTTTTTAATTTTTAATTTTTTAATTGTTCAAGTACAATTGTCTCCATTTTGCTGAACTTTTCCAGAATGAGTTTATTATCTTATATTCCCATTAGTATTACTGAAAAAAATTAAATTAAAAACAATGAAAGCAGTATGTTTTTTGTGAAAAATTTAAAACATGTAAGAGTATAAAGTAGAAATAAGTATCAGTTATAACTCCACTGAGAAGTAACTACATTTGTCCATATATTTTCTAACTTTTTATATATAGTTTTAACTGTATAGATCTTGACCTAGATTTTAGGCTTCTTTGGGGCAGGTAAATGTTTTATAATTCTTTGGCTCATACAAATCTATCCCCAGCATGAATTCTTAGACTAATAAAGATTCAGTAGGTGGTTTAATTAACCTTTTGTTTTCAGTAACTTCAGTACATTATGAAATTTAAAATTTTGAAAATAGATAGTATAAACTACATTTCATTTTCTCATAAAAGTATACCCTGTTTTTTACATAAAGCTTTATAAGAAATTGTACACACACATAAACTGTACAGGGAGGTCCCATATACCCCTCACCTTGTTTCTCCACTGGTAACATTTGTATAATTATAGTACAGTATCGCAACCAGGGAATTCACTTGGTACAATCCAGAGAGATTATTCAGATTTCACTAGTTTCACATGCACTTATGTGTGTGTGTGTGCACGTCTGTGGTTTCGTATTTTTTACAGTAAATACTTTGATAAAATAAAAACCAATTGCATATTAATTCCTATTTTACTTACTTTTACCTTAGTTTTATTTGACTAAATATATTTTCCTTTTTTTTTAACCTTTTAGTAACAAATCCAAAATCTTGGAAAAGCGCCTGCGATATTTGAATGACCACTTCACATACAACTTATATTGTAATATATGCCGGTCACTATTTGAGAAGGACAAACTGTTGTTTTCTTTTTTATTATGTACCAATCTTCTTCTGTAAGTTATTTGCTTTTTCTTAATTTATTTATTTAAAAAATCTTCCTGGAATATCTAATTAATAAAGATGGCTGCTCTGCTATATTCATGACTTTACTTGTATATTTCTCTTCAATAGTATTGGTGTTTTTGTTTATTTGATTTATAAAATTTAGATTACACAGGAAAGTTTATAGAATATTCATGTACAGTTCAATACATTCTTACATGCAAAAATCTGTCTAACTATAACCCAAGTCAAGAAAGAAAGCTTTTTCAAATGGGCTTCTTTCACTTAATAATATGTATTTAAGGTGCTTCCATGTGTTTTTATGGCTTGATGGATCACTGTTATTCTTTTAAGTATATTTTATTGATTATGCTATTACAATTTTCCCAATTTCTCCCCTTTTATTCCCTCTTTGCCCTGTCCCCCCAACCCTCCAGCATTCTCCTCCCCAGTTCATGTCCATGGGCTGTACATACAAGTTCTTTGAGTTCTCTGTTTCCTATACCATTTTCTATCTCTCCCCATCTATTTTATGCCTAACAATTATGCTTCTTCTTCCCTGTACCTTTTTCCCCCTATTTCTCCCTTCCACCTCCCCACTGAAATCCCTCCATGTGATGTCTCTTTCTATGATTCTGTTCATATTCTAGTTGTTTGCTTAGTTTTTGTTTTCATTGTTTTTCTTTTCTTTTAGGCTCATTTGTTGATATTTGTGAGTTTGTTGTCATTTTACTGTTCATAATTTCAATCTTCTTTTTCTTAGATAAGTTCCTTTAACATTTCATATAATAATGGCTTGGTGATAATGAACTCCTTTAATTTGACCTTATCTGGGAAGCACTTTATCTGCCCTTCCATTCTAAATGAAAGCTTTGCTGGATAGAACAATCTTGGATGTAGGTCCTTGCCTTTCATGACTTGGAATACTTCTTTCCATCCCCTTCTTGCCTGCAAGATTTCTTTTGAGAAATCAGCTGATAGGTTTATGGGAACTTCTTTGTAGGTAACTCTCTCCTTTCCTCTTGCTGCATTTAACCTTCTCTCTTTATGTTTAATCTTGGGTAACTTAATGAGATGTGCCTTGGTATGTTCTTCTTTGGGTCCAACTTCTTTAGGACTCTCTGAGCTTCCTGGACTTCCTGGAAGTCTATTTCCTTCACCAGATTGGAGAAGTTTTCCTTCATTTTTTGTTTAAATAAGTTTTCAATTTCTTGCTATTGTTCTTCTCCTTCTGGCACCAAATAATTAGGACATTGGAATGTTTTGGGTTGTCCTAGAGATTCCTCAGCCTCTCTTCACTTTTTTGAATTCTTGTTGCTTCATCTTGTTCTGGTTGGATGTTTATTTTTTCCATTTGTTCCAAATTTTTACTTTGAATCCTGGTTTCCTTCTTATTCAGGGAACTGTTGGTTCCCTGAATATTTTGCTTTATTTCATTTTGGGTATCTTTCATTTTTTGACCAAGCTCAATCAGTTCTGTGAGCATTTTGATTAACAGGGCTCTAAATTCTCTGTCAGATATGTTGGCTATCTCCTCTGCTTAGCTCTCTTTCTGAAGCTTTGCTCTTTTCTTTCATTTGGCCCATATTTCTTTGTCTTGGTGCACCTGTTAAGTTGTAAGAGGGCAGGGCCTTAGGTATTCACCAGGGCAGGGCAACTCTCCTTGCTGCAGTGCTGCCTGTGGGGGAAGAGTCAGAGGGGGAACAATGCAGCTTGCCTGCTTGGCTTTAGCCCACTTTCCAAGGAACTCTCATGTGAGACTAGGAGTTTCTCCCACTGCAGCAACCACTGTAGTCCACAGTCAGCTCTGTCTCAGTTTCCCATTTAGCCTCCCCCGCCACGTGGTCCGCCTCTTCTCCACAGGTTCTTAGTGGTCTGGTTGTTCTGTTTCTTTAATTCCTTGGTCGTTGGAGTTCCAAGCAGTTTGATTTTCTATGACTTCTGGTTGTTTATTAATTTTAGATTGGTTGTTATCCTTCTTTTAGTTGTACAAGGAAATGAAGGGTTTCTACCTATGCTTCCATCTTAGCCAGAACCTCTAGATCACTATTCTTTAGCACTGAATAATGTTTGATTGTATGGATGTACCACAGTTTATTTGTTCATCTACAGAAGAAATTCTTGGTTGCTTTGAGTTTTGGAAATGATAAACAAAACTGCTATAAACATTTGTGTGCAGGTTTTTGTGTGCATGTAGATTTCAACTCATTTGGTGAAATGCCAAAGAATATGATTGGTGGTTCACATATTAAGAGTATGTTTAGTTTTGTAAGAAATTGTCTTCAAAAGTAACTATACCATTTTGCACTACACCAGCAAAAAAAAATGAGAGTTTCTGTTGCTCCCTTAGTATAAATGTGTTGCTGTCTATATCTTTCTTGAACTTTTCCAAGATTTTTCTTATGTATTTGGGTGTTCCTATATTGGGTGCATATATGTTTATAATGTTTATGTCTTCTTGATGGATTTTCTCCTTGAGTATTTTGAAGTGTCCTTCTGTGTCTGTTTTTATGGCCTTTCTTTTAAAGTCTGTTTTGTCTCATATAAGTATTCCTACATCAGCTTTTCTTTTCCTGTTCATTTGCTTGAAATCTTTTTTTCAACCCTTCACTTTCAGTCTGTAAGTCTTTTGTTCTGTGGTGGATCACTTGTAGGCAGCATATGTGTGGGTCATGTTTTCTATCCATTCAGCTGCCCTATATCTTTTTTTTTTATCTTTAGAGGGGAAAGAGAGAGGGAGAGAAACATCAATGTATGGTTGCCTTTTGTGCATCCCCTGCTGGGAACTGGCCTGCAGGGAACCAGCCTGCAACCCAGGCATGTGCCCTGACTGGGAATTGAACTACAATCCTCTGGTTTGCAGGCCTGTGCTCAATCCACTCAGCTACACCAGCCAGGGCTACCCTATATCTTTTGATTGCATCATTTGAGGATTTAATTGATTTAATTCATTTGAGGATTAATCTAAGGATTAATTTTAGATATTGAGGATTAATCTGAGGATTAATCTAGAATTTAAGGTTATTATTGATAGATACTTATTCATTGCCATTTTATCTATTTTGTACCTGTGTTCCTCTCTTTCACACACATTCTTTTCCTTCCTCTTCTTAAAGCAGTCCCTTTAGCATATCTCATAGTGCTGGCTTGGTGGGGGTGTATTCTTTTAGCCTTCTTTTGTCTGGGAAACTTCTTATTTCATCTTCCATTTTATTTCAAAGCCTTGCTGGGTAGAGCAGTCTTGATTGCAGGCCTTTGGTTTTCATTACCTGGAATATTTCTTTCCATTCTCTTCTGGCTTGTAGTGTTTCTGTTAAGAAATCAGCGGATAGCCTTTTTGGAGCTCCCTTGTATGTTACTTCCTGTTTCTCTCTTGATGCCTTTAAGAGTCTCTCTTTGTCTTTGAAAGTTGGCATTTTAATTATTTTTTATCTTAGAGTAGGCCTCCTTGGGTTCATCTTGATTGGGACCCTCTGTGCTTCTGAACTTGCATGGCTTTTCCCCTCTCCTTCAGAAAGTTTTCTGTCATTATTTTTTCAGAGTTTCTATCCCTTGCTTCTTTTCTTCTCCTTCTGGTATTCCTATGATTCGAATGTTGCATTTCATATTCCCCTGCAGTTTCCTTAAGCTGTCTTCATATGTTTTTAGTCTTTTTTTGTGCAGCTGCTCCACCTGTGTATTTCTTTCTACCTTGTCTTCCAGGTCACTAATTCAGCCTCTGCTTCATCCAGCCTGATTGTAATTCCTTCTTGTGTATTTTTTTTAATTCAGATATTCTTCAGGTCATCCTATTTCTTGTTTATAGTTTCCATTTCCTTTTACATGCTATTGTAGTTTCCACTCAGTTCCTTTAGTTTTCATTGAGTTCCTTGAGCATCCTTATAACCATTCTTGTGAATTTTATATCTGATAGTTTCCTTGCCTCCATTTCATTTAGCTGTTCTACTATGTAATTTTCCATCTTTTTCAATTGAGGTTTCTTTCTTTGTCTACCTATTTTAGGGGACTCTTTTTTTGTTTGTTTGTTTCTGCAAATCGAGAAGCTCTGCTTTTTCAGCTGTCTTCAAAGGGTGAATTTCTGTGGTAAGAATTCTGTGGGACTCGATGGTGCCATCTCTTTGATCTCCTTGTCTGGGTGCTCTAGGGTTGCCTTTTCTTCCATTTGTGTGGGGTTTCTTGTTGTACTTAGGGTTTACCTGTTGGTGATTTCTGTGTTGTTGGTTCTCCCCTCCAGCATGTTTACTGGTATTCACAATGCCCACCTTCTCTTGTATGCTGTTGTACAGGTGTTGGTTAACAAAGCAGTATTACTAGACAACCAAACCTATGCCAGCAAGAAGAATCCCCTACCACATCAGCAATCTCAACTGCAATTGAAATAAGATTAATAAAGGTGAAGAGAGATTGTACATATTATATAATAAAGAGAATATGTGATAACTAAAGAAGTGAAAAATGTTTAGTGTTGATAAGAGGGAGGAGAATTGATAAGATTTGGGATATAACCAAGGCAAAGAGAGGGAGAGAGCAAAATTTATAACATAAGTAAAACACAAAAAGGCATTGTGAACAGTGGGTTAAGAAGAGGGAAATGCATAACATGAGAGTTGAAGTAAAATTGAAAAGGCACTGGAGCAACAGGAGCAAAATTGCACAAAAACCACGGCAGGGTCAATAGCAACAACAGCTGAATGAAGTTTTAAAAAGGTGGAAGAGGAATAAGACTATTGTAGAAAAGTGAATATGAGATATCTACAGTAAAGAAAAATGATTTTGAGAGGATGAGGGCAGCAAACTAATAAGAGTAAAGAGTAAAGCCCAGAGTGAGAGAGGGAAGGGGGGAGAAAAAAAAAACAGAGAGAGAAAACAGTGAAATAAAATGCCTCACTCAGTTGACAGGGGCAGAGGGAAAGTAAAGTGGAGTAAGACAGCAGGAAAGTATTTTGTGGGACTTAAAGTACTAACAAGTAGTGAACAGATAGGAGGTCCTATGGGGGCATACAGCAGTAACTGTGGTATATCACACAACTAGCCACTGCTTATAAAAGGTGGAAAAGAAATAAGACTCTTATTACAAAGGAAAAGGAACATGAGTTAATTTAAGAAAGAAGAATGCTTATGTGAGGTTAGATGAAAGAGAAATAGTGAGAGTAAGGGATAGAAACTTTGCATAGTGTGAGAGAAAATAAAGTTAACCACAACAGTGATAAGATTCAGGAAAATAGTGAAGTGGATTAAGACCAGGGGAGGGTGATGTGTGGGATTTGGAATAACCATAGTATGATAAGAAATATATAATCTGAATAAAAACAATAAAAAGTAAAAGACCAAGAGTAGTGTGTTATTTGAAATATGAGTGAAGTGAAAGAATAATTAAAATGCAACATGAAAGGGAGAATTAAAAAACAAATCAAAAGCAAAACAAACAAGACAAAAAATAAATGGAAAGAAGAGAAATTTTTTAAAATGCAAATTTTGAAGGAGAGCAAAGTGAAATTTGTCTCAGCTGTTGGTATTCACCTTCTGAATTTTTTCTGGATTGGTCTGTGGTTTTCTCACAGCTTCTAGGTCTTATTGTCTTATTCTAGAAAAAAAAAATCCTCCTGCTGATTTTGAACCTGCCAAGCCGGTTATGCAGGTCTTCCTGGATCCTGGCAGCAGATGGGGGCTGGGCTCTGGTTTTTTTTTTTTCCTTTCCTGTGGTTCTGCAAGGATGGGGCTCAGTCTGGGCTACAGTAATCACAGGTGCCCAGTTTCCAGCCCAGGCCCTAAGACTACTGTGTTCCACTCTGCGCATTTGTGCCAGGCTGGCACCGATGACCCACCTCATTTTGCACCCCTTTGATCAGTCCATGAGGTGCACTGAGTGGGAGCAGATCATGCCCACACTCCTCACTCTTCGCTGTCCTGGCCTCTGGGTGCACAAGGTCCTGGCATGGCGGCTCAGTTTCCCTTTTGTAAAATGTCCCGTTGGATGCTGCTGCCACTACTAGCCACTGCCCAGCTTTCCATACAGTCCAACTCCCTAGATAGTCCCCAAATCTATCTGGGTCATGGGCAATCGCAGCCCCTCTCTTGTCTCAGCTCCAGGTGTCACCCAGCCCCCCAAATTCTCTGGTATTGTCCCAACTGGCGACCACCGCCCCAGCCGGGGTAGTCTGCCTGCTGTGTGTGTGTCACTTGCTGCCTTTTTATCCCCACCTCCACCCCTGGGGCTTTCCGTGTCCAGATCTCTCTCCTGGCGGAGTCTGGGATCTCCCTCAGCTCTCCAACATCCTGCAACAGCTGAGGGCCTGCGTCACAAAGCTGAGGGACCTCCCTATCTGCCTGTAAGACCTCCTTAGCGCCTGTTTTAAGTGGCCTCTCCACACCTTGGCTTCCACAGTCGTATCACCTGGGATTTTATTGTCTGTTCACTGTGTTCTTTGGACGATTGGCTAGGTGTCCCAGTTGGGTGCATGAGCAAGTGGATTCACTTCCCACCGACCTTGCCGCCATCTCATTCCTTTCTAACGCTCTTCTTTTTTGTCTAAATCCTACTTTCTGACCTACATACTTTCCTTCTCTCTGAAGAATTTATTTTAACATGTCTTGTAAGGCAAGCCTACTGGTGACAAATCCCTTCATTTTTGTCTGAGAAAATGTTTTATTTCTTCTTCCTTTTTGGAGGATAATTTAGTGGTATGCAGAATTCTATGTTGGTAGCTTTCCCCCCAACACTTTCAATATTTTGTTTTACTCTCTGAAGAAAAGTTTGCTGTTGTTATTATCCTTGGTTTTATAGGTAAGGTGGTTTTATTATGCCTAGGTATAGATTTTTTTTGTTTTTATCCTGCTTTGTATTTCTTTGAGCTTCTTGGATCTGTGTTTTGTCATTTATCACTAACTTTGGAAGAATCTGTCATTATTACTTCGAATATTTCTTCTGTTTCTTTTTCTTCTCCTGGTGATCCCATTATGTTTACAGTAAACCCCTCCCCCTCCCCCGAACGTTGTTGCAGGGTTCTGTGACTTTAAGTGAAATGACATATAACAAATCTAACTTTACTGTAGGCTGATTGATGTAAGTAAGTTCCTACAGCATCTCTTCAATGTTAGAAGAAAACCACATTGAATGAAACATTACTCAAGGACTCACTACACAGTGTACACCTTTTGTAATTGTCCCCAGTTTGGGATATTTTGTTCTATCTTTTTCATTAGTTTTGTCTCTTTGCATTTCAGTTTTGAAAGTTTCCACTGACATTTCTTCAAGGTCACAGATTCTTTTCTAGGCCACATGCAGTCTATTCATGTGCCCATCAAAGGAATTCTTTGTTTCTGTTGCAATTTTTTTTTTATTTCTAACCCTTCCTTTTATTTCTTTCTTAGAGTTTTCCTCTCTCTATTTGCATTACTCATCTGTTCTTGTCCATTTTTCTGTGTGAGCTCTCAGCGAATTGATCACAGTTGTTTACAATTTCCTGTCTGATAATTCCATCATCTCTGACATGTGAGCCTTGTTCTGATGCTTACTCTGACCATTCAAACTGTGTTTTTGTCATTTTAATTTTTTTGTGGAAAGCCAGATATGGTGTACTGGGTAAGAAGAGCTAAGGTAAATAGGCCTATAATATGACATTTTACGTTCATCTAACAAGGAGTTAGGCTGTGGTTACTGTTTGCTCTCGCTATAGGTGTCAGACTAAGGTTTCCCCTGGTGTCCTTGTTTTTGTCTCCCTGTGGTCGTTTTGTGGCCATAGAGACTTCTTTTTAAATAAGTTTTGAGAAACGCATTTCTTTCTCTTGTACTTCCTGATCCCTACTGACATGGTGGTAATGTACACGGGAAGGAAGAGTGTTTTATATTCCTATAAGTTGGTCTCAGTTTTTTAGTGAGCCTGTGCTTCTTAGCTGTGATCTTAATGAGTACTTCTTGTATTTTTACCTGTTAAATGAGATAGAAAGTTTAGAGAGGGCTGTGGTTCGATATTTCCCTTCCCTTAAGTAGAAGCCTAGAGGGGGCTGGAGTTGGGCCTTTCCCTCTCCCTATGTAGGGGCCTAGAAGTAACCCTCTCACTAGGCTCTTCTAAAATAGTTTCTGTCAAGGGAAGGTTTTGTTAAGAAGAGCAGAGTGCTGTGAGTATGTTTCACAATGCCTGCTCTTTCCCTCTCACTGCCAGAAGCAGTGAGGGTTTTTCGCTGGTAATCACTGTGATAACCTGTCAGGGCTTCTGGAGGTGGAACTTACAAAAGTGCAGAGGTCATCCTACAACTCAACTGGCTTGACCTGGAGTTTTAACTTAAATTTTTCCATACTGAGCCTCTAGCAATTTGTAAATTACCGTATAAGTTTTCCTATTCAGGTAATTGGTTCTCATGAAGGGTTTTCCTGCTTCAGTAATTTGTGATTCTCTGTGTTTTCATGTCTGTCCTTCCAGTTTGGGGGTAGTAGTTTGTCCTATGACCTCGGTTCTCTGAGGGATTTAAGAAGAGTGGCTGCTTTTCAGTTTATTCCATTGTTTTTCTTGTTGTGAAGACAGGAACGATAACTTCCAAGCTTCCTATATTCTAGCCAGAAAACAGAAGTCCTTTCCTATCATTTTATAAAATTGATTTTTAATTTTTAATTTTTCCTTCTCTTGAATCTTTATAGTTGTGCCCTCTTTTTCTCTTCCTTTGGTAATTAACATAGAAATGACAACATTCGTTTTCAAAATAACTGAGTCTAATTATATTTGTTACTTCTACCCTCTTCCCAAACATGCAAAGATTTAGAACATTTTATCTCCGTTGACCCCTGCTCTTTGATCTGCAACTGTCCCTGTGCATTTCATACCCCCTATATTTTAAACTCTACAAGATATGTTTTTCTGTATAATAAATCTTTGTTTTAAATTACCACATATTTACCCTTTTTGTTGCTATTTATTCCTTTTTTATTTTTAAAATTTCCATGTGGAATTTGCTTTTTCTACCTGAAAAACACTCTTTAGTATTCTGTTTAGTCTTCATTTAGTATTTCATTATGATTGCTGGTTAAGAATTCTCTTAGTCTCTTTTGTGTGAAAACATCCTTATTTTTGAAGGATGTTATTCTTAAAGGGTATTTTTGCTGGGTTTAGACTTTCTTTCAGTGCTTTAAAACTGTCTTCTAGCTTCCATTGTTTTCAATTGCTCTTCTTCTAAAAATAAGGTGTCTTTTATCACAGGCTGTTTTTGGGGGTTCGTTCATTTGTTTGTCTTTTAGAGAGAGAGGAAGAGAGGGAGAAAGAGAGGGAGAGAAACATTGATTGGCCACCCAACCAGGGACCAAACCCTCAACCCAGGCACATGCTCCGACCAGGAACAGAGCCAGTGACTCTTCGCTTTGTGGAACAACGCTTAGCCACCAAGCCACACCAGTCAGGGCTTATTTTAGGCTGTTTTTAAGATGGTATCTTTCCTTTAGTGTCTGGAGGTCTTAGTATTATGTGCCCAGATGTGCTCTATTTTAATATTATTTTAAATTGAAGTATAACTTACAGAAAAATAATCAAGGCTTAAGTGTCAGCTTGGTGAATGACTACAGTGAACAAACTCATATAATTAAATTATCACCCAGACCAAGAAATAGATATTACCAGCATCCCCAAAGCTCCCTCTTGTGTTCTTTCTCAGTCTCTACTAGCCTTTTCCTACTTACTAGAGGTAGCCACCATATAAACTTCTTATAGTGTGGGTTGTTGTTTCTCTTTGGGGTGGGGGTGTTAAATCTACTTGGAACTCATAGGGAATTTGTGATTGTTTTCAACTGTTTTGAAAACTAGTCATATTTTTTCAAATATTGTTTATTTTTATTTTATTTTTTTAAAGTATATTTTTTTATTTATTTTTAGAGAGAGGGGAAGGGAATGAGAAAGTGGGAGAGAAACATCAATGTGTGGTTGCCTCTCATTTGTCCCCTATTGGGGACCTGGTCTGCAACCCAGGCATGTGCCCTGACTTGGAATTGAACCCATGACCCTTTGCTTCACAGGTCCGTGCTCAATCCACTGAGGTACACCAGCCAGGGCAAATATTGTTTATTCTTTATTTTCTTTCTCCTCTCTTGTTACTCATATCTAGAGTTTCTCATGTATTCCTTATGTCTTTTACCCTCTCATTTATGTTTTCTATCCCTTTTACCTCTCAAATCTTTATTCTAGTTTATTAATTCTCTCTTCAGGTTCATCTAATCTGTAACTAAATTTACTTATTTAATTCTAAGTAAATAGAAGTCTTTTCATATTTTCCTTTCTTACACAGAGAAAAACGCTAAATGCTCTTTTGTACCTTTTCCTGTTAATATAAATAAAAGTTATTTAATAGAGGTCCCCTTTATTCTTTTTTCTCAGTTTTATTGGGTTTAGTTGACATATTGTGAAATTCACCCATAAGAATACAGTTAGATGATTTTTAGTACATTTATACAATTGTGCAGCCATCACCAATATCTAGTTTTTTAATACTTCCATCATCTCAAAATGTTTCCTTGTATGAATTTGGCCAGTTCCTGTTCCTTCTCCCAGGCCCCAGTAAATACCGATCTGCTTTCTGTCTCCATAGTTTTTCCTATTCCAGAAATTTTATGCCTGAGACATTATAGGGCCTAGAATATCATCTCTTCATGAACATTGTATACACTCCTGCAAAGAGTGTGTATTTTGCTGTTCTTAGGCGGGATTTCTATAAAAGTCAAGTAGGTCAAACTGGTCTATATATCTTCTATATCCTTATTGATTTTTTATCTGCTTGTTTAATCAATGAGAGAGGTTTGAGTTCTCTACAGAGATTTCTCCTTGCAGTTGTCAGTATTGCTTTGTGTTTTGATCATGTTATTGGATGCATAAATGTTTAGTACTGTTGTGTTCTCTTAATAAATTGACTTGCCCTTTTTTTTTTTGATCCCTGGTAATACCCTTTGCTCCAAAATCTACTTTGTATGGTATTAATAATATAGCTTCTCCAGCTTTATTTTGAATACTGTTAGTGTAGTATATTTATTTTCCATAATTTTAAGGTATTTGTATCTTTATGTTTAAACTTTATTTTCATAGACAGCACGTAATTAGGTCTTGCTTATTTTAGCCAATATGATAATCAGTAACTTTAGTGAAATTGTTTAGATCATTTGTATTCAATAAGGTAATAGAGTTATGTTTAAATATATCATCTTACAATTTTTTCTGTTTTGCTCATCTCTTCTTTGTTCCATATTTCCTTACCTTCTTTTCTTTGACTTAAGTATTTTTCATTTTATCTCCTTTGTTGATTTACTAGCTGTAAATTTTTGTTTTATTCTTTCAGTGATTTTTTTAGGGTTATAGTATACCGTTCAACTTTTCACAGTCTACCTTTAGGCAAAACTATGCATATAGTTTTATACAGTATATATTTTACTTGTATGTATGTTGCAAATCCCACAGCACACTGTTTTTTTTGCTTTAAATGGTCAATTGTTTTTGAAAGACACTTAAATGAAAAGAAAAGAAGCTTTTTATGTTTACCTGTGTAGTTACTATTTATGGAGATTTTTATTCTTTTATGTAGATTCAAATTTCCATCTCTCTGAAACTTTCTTTAACATTCTTATGCTGTAGATCTACTGGTGATGAACCATTTAAGTTCTGTACATCTGGGGAGAAGAATCAGTGGGGTTTTTAGATTTTGTATTTTTTATCTCCAGAAGTTGCATTTGGTTGGGTTTTTTTATATTGCTTATTTCTCTCTATTATCTTTATGTTTTGTTTTAACACCCATCATATTTATAATAGCTTTTAACATTTTTGTCTGCTTGTAGTATTATCACTATCACTTCTATGCCTGTATCTATTGACTGATGTTTCTCCTGATGTTTATGGATGTTGTGAATTTAACATTAGTAAATGCTGGGGGTTTTGTGTTCCTTTGAAGAGCATTAGACTTTACTTTTTCAGGTAATTAAATTACTACTGGATTAGTTTGATCTTTTCAAGGCTTGTTTTTAAGTTTTCTTAAGACAGTTTTAGGGTAGACTTTTTCTAAGGCTAGGTTAGCTTCACTATTAAGGAGTGGTCCTTCTGAATTAACCACTAAATTCCTCTCATGTTGAACAACGATTCAACTCTAGTTGGCAAAAATTCATATTTCTATGTCTGTGTGAGCTCTGATAGCTATTCAGCTTACAGCTCCCCAGATACAGTTTGCCAGGCATCCTGGAAGTTTACTCTACTCACCTGTGACTTAGAATTTAGTAAACCTATCCAGATTTCTAGAGCTCTTTTCCTCATGCATCTCTCTCCTCTCTGGTATTCTGTCTACAAATTCCAGTCACCTCAGCTTTACTTAACTTTGTTAGAGATGGATCTATTCAACTCAGCATTACCGCCACATTCCGATTTAGATCTCCTCCCTGATGAGCACATGGTATGGAACATGCCTCCACCATGGATACTGAGGCAATCACAAGGATCACCTTATTTGTCTCCCTATTTTTTTAAAGGGACTTCAGTCCTGTACTGGCTATTGTATAATTTCCAAAAATAGTTGTTTCATTCATTTTTTCCAGTTTTCTAGTTGTTTATAGCAGTAAGGGAAGTAAGTCCTATTTATTTTATCCAAGCTATAAAAGCAGAAATCTATTCATTTGTTCAATCAGCAATTTATACCAGTCTTTATTTTGGGAATACAGGGCAAAGAAAGAGATTGACTACCAGGAATTCATGTTTCTTTTAACTGGAGGAGTAAGTCTTAAGAGTACTGAGAAAAATCCTGATCCCACGTGGTTACCAGAGAAAAGTTGGGAGGAAATTTGTCATGCTAGTGAGTTTCCTGCCTTCAAAGGACTCAGGTAATTGTTTAAACTTGACTTAGCACTGAATGGTGATGGATAAATTTGTTTTCTAGTGATTTTAAATGGTTTTATAGCTGTCTTGATTCCTCTCCTTGCTCAACAATCTCTCTATAAATTTTCCCCAGTGAAAGAATAACTATTCATCTTTTTTCCATTAGGGAGCATTTTAATGAATATATAAATGAATGGCGGGAAATATATGACAGTAAAGAGCCACACAGTGCTAAACTTCCAGCACCAATGGATCAGACGCTAAATGAGCTACAGAAAATAATAATTCTTCGGTGCTTAAGACCTGATAAGGTAATAGACAAATATGTCCCATTTGGAACCAGATAATTTGCCATTTTTGAAGTACTAGGTTTAAGGTTATTGATATTTGGTTCTTTAACCCTTATTTCAGATGCTCTAAAGGGTTCATGGAGCTTCTTCAATCTGTAGGTTTAAAGTTTTCCTCAACTTGGTAAAATTTTAGCTATTATTTTTTCAAATATTTTTAGCCACCTTACCCATTATTCCAATTAAATATGAATTATAACTGGTGTTATACCATAGGTGGCTGATACTCTGTTATTTTTTAAAATATTTTATTTGTTTTTAGGTGGAAGGGAAGGGAGGGAGAAAGAGAGGGAGAGAAACATCAATGTGTGAGAGATACATTGATCAGTTGTCTCCCACATGCCCCCAGCTGGGGACCTGGCCTGCAACCCAGGCATGTGCTCTGATTGGGAACAGAACCAGCGACCTTTTGGTTCACAGGCCTGTACTCAATCCACTGAGCCACACCAGCCAGGGCTGTTAATTATTTTTAAAGTATATATTTCTTCTCTAGAAAGTTCATTTGGAGATATATATAAGAATACATATATATTCTATTTTTCCTTTTATGTTTTCCTTTAAATACTTAAACACAATTATAATGACAGTTTTTAAATCTTTGACTGCTAATGCCATCATTTTTTGCTTATTTTTTATTATATTTATAGTTTCTTTTTTGTTTTATTGTTTATGCTATTACAGTTGTCCCACTTTCCCCCCTTTGCCCACCTCCAGCCTGCCCCCACTCCCAGAATCAGTCCCCCCACCATTGTCCATGTCCGTGGGTCCTTCATATTTCGTTTCCAAACCAGTGTCAGCTTCTCCAGGCTGCCATAAAAGATGTTTTGCAGTTTCACAACAAGGGATAAAAATAAAATAAATGTTTGGCAAAGCACTTGGAGATAGCCAAAGATAGCCACACAAAAGCACACAGGCATTAATAGGAATGATGAATTAATTATGTGTCCTTTAAGTGGTAACATGGAACAATTAGTACACTTAATTGCTTTTTTGAAATAAAAAGCTCTTTTGTACTTTGCACAATTTCTTTGTATATTGAGAATGTTTCATAAATTTGTAAATAAATGCATGACCTCTGCTTTAGGGAGTGTGAGCAATGTTTCTCTTTCTATATTTTTAATTTTTATTTTCAGACAATATTTTTCTTTCTTATTATATAAATCCAGAACTGAGTTCTTTTTTTCTTTTTCTTTTTATTTACTTTTAAAATGTTTTATTGATTATGCCATTACAGTTGTCCCATTCTCCCTTTTTCATTCCCCTCCACCCTGCATACCCACTCCTCCTATTCCCCCCTTTTATCTCATGTCCATGTGTCACAAGTTCTTTAGATTCTATATTTCCCATACTATTCTTGCCCTCTCTATCTATTTTCTACCTACCGTCTATGCTACTTATTCTTTGTACCTTCTCCCCCCTTCTCCTCCTCCCTCTCCCCTGTTGATAACTCTCCATGTGATCTTCATTTCTATGGTTCTGCTCCTGATCTAGCTGTCCTCTTAGTTTGCTTTTGTTTTAGGTGTGGTTCTTAATAACTGTGAGTTTGCTGTCCTTTCACTGTTCATATTTTTTATCTTCTTTTCCTTAGATAAGTCCCTTTAACATTTCATATAATAAGGGCTTTGTGATGATGAACTCCTTGAATTTGATCTTATCTGAGAAGCACTTTATCTGCCCTTCCATTCTAAATGAAAGCTTTGCTGGATAGAGCAATCTTGGATGTAGGTCTTTGAATTTCATGACTTGGAATACTTCTTTCCAGCCCCTTCCTGCCTGTAAGGTCTCTTTTAAGAAATCCGCTGACAGTCTGATGGGAAGTCCTTTGTAGGTGACTGTCCCCTAATCTCTTGCTGCTTCTAGGATTCTCTCCTTCATTTTAATCTTAGCTAATGTACTGATGTGTCAGTAGTACCAAGAAACTTCTCAGACCACTTTCGACATGTTTGATCAGTCACAGTACCTTCTCCGTATACTGCACAAATCTTCTTATGTGTTTCCGTTGCATTTTTGCCTTTCTTGAAATAATAAAGCATAATACGCCAAAAGTGTTACATATTTTCTTCCATCTTCAATATTAAAATGGCTGCAAAAACCCCCACCAATTTTGATAAGCTTTTTTTTTTTTAATTCACAACTGGCACAATACAATCTAGCAAAATTGTTTGGAATGAAGTTAAAGACAACTAAGCACTACTAGAACCATCATATGGAAAAAAATAAGAAACTTTTTAGCCAACCCAATACATTGTTAAAAGTTGAGTCATTCTTTCTTAAGTTATAGTTGTGTGTATACATATTTCTTGAACTAGACAATAAGACCCTTGAAGGCCAAAATAACACTATATTCATTATTTTATCACCAATTACCTTCCTTGTTTATAGTAAACTGAAGAATGTGTACCTCTGCATCTGGGAAACACTTGCCTGTTTGCACTCCACTGAATGGCTCCCTGATGGCCAATGGAGACATTCCTTCAATAACACATGTGGGGTTATTTCTTTGCCTGCTATGCTTGGGAGCCTGTGCTTAAACATCACTGCGCTTACCACAGTGGAACATACAGTAAATATCTATTTGTTAGATTTTCCCTCTAGACTGTGAGCATCTTGAAGTCAGGACCCGTGTCTTATTTTGCTATATATTTCTAAGACTTAAAGCAGTGCCTGGTGAATGAAATGGTAGGAGCTCAATAAATGTCTGTGAATTGAGTTGAATATAATTGAGTGAAACTAAATTCCACTGAAGCCTGTATTAGTCAGGATTCTCCAAAGAAACAGAACCAGAGATAGAGAGAGAGAGAGAGATTATAAGGGATTGGCTTGATGATCGCAGAGGCTTGGCAAGTCCAAAATCTGCAGGCTAGAGATTCAGGGAAGAGTTGATGTTGTAGCTCAAATCCAAAGGCAGTCTGCTGGCATAAATTTTCTCTTCCTCAGTGGAAGTCACTCTTTTTTCTCTTAAGTTCTTCAACTGATCAGACAAGGCCTACTCACATCTTTAAAATAGCTTCACAGCAACATCTAGATTAGTATCTGACCGGATATTTAGGTACTGTGTCCTAGCCGAGCTAACACATAAAATTAACTATCACAAAGTCCATTTCCAGGACTGCTCAAAACTCTATAATTTCTTCTCTAGAGTATCTTACGGGAAGGATCAAATCTTATGGAAAAGTCATTTTACTTTTTCTTATATTAAATCACTGGCACAAGGTACTTTTTCTATAGAAAATGGTCATACTTGATTGCAGTTATATCATCTCAGGGAGCATTGCCTCTGGCCATTGCATAGACTAATGAGAAGCCACATCTCTGTGTCCTCAGCATCTCCCCTTCCTTAAAATCTATATTGAAAAATCTACTGTGCTAAGTAAAAACAGTACATGGCATTAATGGTAAAAAATTAATAAAAAGAATTTCATCTTTGTTCATGGGAAGTTATTAAAGAAAAATAGAAAGCTGCTTCATCATTGTGAGCTTTTTTTAGCCTTTAGTGGCCTTTTTGTTTATTTTTAATGTATTGTTGTTCTGTTACAGTTGTCCCCATACCTCCTGCATTACTCTCCCCTGCCCTACCCACTCTCACCTCCCACATTCAATCCTACCTCCACCCCATTGTCTTTGTCCATGGGTCCTTTATACATGTTCCTTGATGACCCTTCCCCTTCTTTCTCCCATTATTCGCTTTCCTCTGGTTACTGTCAGTTTGTTCTTTATTTCAACATCTCTGGTTATATTTTGCTTGCTCGTTCATTTTGTTGATTAGGTTCCACTTATAGGTGAGATCATATGGTATTTGTCTTTCACTGCCTGGCTTAATTCACTAAGTATAATGCTCTCCAGTTCCATCCATGCTGTTGTGAAGGGTGGGTTCATTCTTTCTCTCTGCTGCATAGTATCCCATTGCGTAAATGCACCATAATTTTTTTATCCACTCATTTACTGATGGGCAGTTAGGCTGTTTCTAGCACTTGGCTTTTGTCAACAATGCTGATAAATTTTATAAATGTCACAATGTTCATACATTGGGGCGCATAGGTCCTTTTGAATTGGTGTTTCAGGATTCTTAGGGTATAATCCCAGCAGTGGAATTGCCGGATCAAAAGGTAGTTCTACTTTTAGTTTTTTGATGAAATTCCACACTGCTTTCCACAGTGCTGTACCAGTTTGCATTCCCACCACTAGTGTACTTGAACTTTTAATACCTATAGGGTAATAATAAAAATACAGCTTGACAGTCTTATTACCTTGACTAATCAGGCCTCTTTTCTGACATTCCTTTGTTATACTGTCCTTGAAACTTACATTGTTTCAAACTACAGAATTGCTCACAACTGCACAAAATTATTCATATATAAAGCTCCATTATTTCTTCTCATCTATTCCATAAACTTCCAGTACTGCAGCCACCTTTGATTCTCTCTCCTCTTTTCATTGAATTCCTACAGTTTTCATTTTAGAAATGTTGTTTAGCATTTAGAAGATAATACCCAATACATTTTTTTGCTTACTTGCTTACTTGCTGCTGCTAATGTTGAGGAATAGCCTTTTATTTTTATTAACTTTAATATAATTTATAAGTAACATATTCCTGTGGTTCAAAACTGAAACACTGTTTTGAATCACATGAATATATGAATCCAGTGAAAAATGTACCTTCAGTCTTCATCTCTGAGTTACTCAACATCCTTCCCCTCAGGCAATTAATTCCATCTTGTTATGCATACATGTAATTTCCCCATTTTTAAAAAATTATCACCCGAGGATGTGTTTATTGATTTTAGAGAGAGGGTAAGAGAGGGAGAGGGAGAGGAAGAGAAACATCGATATGAGAGAGAAACATCAACTGGTTGCTTTTCATACATCCCCTGGACCAGGGATCAAATCTGAAAACTAGGTGTATGTCCTGACAGAGAATCAAACCTTTGACCTTTTGGTCTGCAGGATGACATCCAAGCAACTGAGCCACACTGGCCAGGGCCCCATTCGTTCTTAACACAAATGGTAGCATCCACTGTTTTACATATTTTTATTTCCCCTATCAGTTCATAAAGAGCTTTCTCATTCTTTTGCATGGTATTTCATTGTAAGATTATACCATAATTTCTTTAGCCAGTTCCTATTAATGCATCTTTACAACATCTATATATTACCTACTATAAAACTGCTGCAATAAACAACCTTATTCAAAAGTCATTTCTCACATGTGCAACACCCTCTTCTGAACAATAGAATTGTTCGGAATAGAATGTCCTGGGAATAGAATTGCTGGGTCAGTGGACTTGCCCATTGGTAATTTTTTAAAATTATGATTCTTTATTATTTTTAAAAAGATTTTATTTATTTCTAGAGAGGAAGAGAAGGAGAGAAGGTGAGAAATATCAATGTGTAGTTGCCTCTCATGCATCCCCTGCTGGGAACTGGCCTGCAACCCAGGCATGTGCCCTGACTGGGAATCAATTTGCGATCTTTTGGTTCGTAGGCCCATGCTCAATCCACTGAGCTACACCAGCCAGGGCTGCCCATTGGTAATTTTATAGATATTGTCAAATTGTCCTCCGTGAACATTATAACAGGTTACTCTTTCACAGCAGTAAATGAATATGTCTTTGTACCCACACTTTTGCCCATAAAGTACATCGCCAAATTTTTGGATCTTTGACAATTTGTGCAGAGGGTTTGGGAAATTTGGAGGCTGGTGAAGGAAAAAGATATGACCTACAAGGTGGCAGTAGCACACATGAACATCATTGGATGAAAATTGATGGTCTGCAAGTTGGGAAGGGAAAATCTCTCACAGCAGGAGTCTGTCAAAAAGCCTGGAATGGTGGGTGGGGTGGGGGGGTGTTCACTACTCTAAGGGAAGGAGGGTTAGGAAACTCTCAAAAGAGAGGGGGCTTATGGGATGTCTAGGTAGTGTTGCTTAGCAACACTGGCAGCTGGGAATCTCTGGATCAGAGTTCAGAAGGGCAGCAGACTCTTGGGGTCTTAATGTCCTGGGGTTTATTTTAACTATGACTAGTAGATATTTGGTGCAGCCCAACATTTAGACAGGCTCTAAATGGCTAAAAGTCTGATTATTTGGGCTATGTTTAAAAAAACTGAATATGTAAAATTTTGATTTTGGTGCTGGTGGGCTTTTGAGCTAACAGGTTTCAGCCTGCAGTGAAGAAATAAACAATCTAGGAGTGAATGCACAGAGGTTAGCTTTGTTCCATTTATATAACAATCTGAGAAGTGAAAATGGTATCTAAGTATAGTTATAATTTATATTTTGTGATTTTAGCTATAAACTAAGCTGCTGTAACAAAGAGACCCAAAATACAGTAGCTTAAATAAAAGTGAAATTAATTAATTTCTCTCCAAACAGCCCAGAGCAAATGCTTAAGGGCTGGTGCACTAGCTCAAGTTCTTGAAATCACTTTAGAGATTCAAGTTCCTTCTCTCTAGAGAAGTCCCTCAGAGTGTGGCTTATGAAACTCCATTTGTTGAAGAGAAAAGGAGTGTTGAAGGCAAACAGCTTTCTTATAAAAAATATGATCTGGAATATCCACTTATAATTTCTGTTTGTATCTCTCTGGCCAAAACTTAGTCACATGGCCACATCAAGCTTCAAGAAAGGTTGGGAAAACTTGGGGTTCTATTACCAAAAGGAGACAAAGAAGAGGGACAGTTTGAGGTCTCTGCTCTGCTGAATGAGGTTGAACATCTCTCCACAGGTATAAGATCTATTTCTAGTTCATTTCTATGAATTGTTCATTCTTTTTGTCAATTTTTCTTTTGGATTGTTAGTCTTGTGTCATCAATTTAATAGGCTTTTGATGATACCCTGCATGCTTTTCTTGGCTATTAAACTCACATTTTACTCTTGGTTTTCAGTAATAAGATTGTTATGTGAAATAACAATTACTCTAAAGATCATATCTTTTCTCTAACAGATAACTTTAGCTATAACAAATTATGTAACTGACAAACTGGGGAAAAAGTTTGTAGAGCCTCCACCATTTGATTTGACAAAGAGTTACTTGGATTCAAACTGCACCAGCCCCTTAATCTTTGTGCTATCTCCTGGAGCAGATCCCATGGCCAGTAAGTGTACATACTGTCAACTTTAAAGAAATTATAACTAAAATATCATGCTTAATGTCAAATTTAATGACTATAAATCAGTATATCTGGCATTTATACGAAAAGGTCACTAGAATTTTCCAATTAAATATCTATTACTGAAACATAAGGCATATTTTATAATTTTAGAGTAAGCAGTGAAGCCATTTATTTTGTGCCCTCTTAGGCCTGCTGAAATTTGCAAATGATAAAGCTATGTCTGGAAATAAATTTCAAGCTATTTCACTGGGACAGGGACAAGGACCAGTTGCAACAAAAATGATTAAAGCAGCAATAGAAGAAGGAACTTGGGTTTGCCTACAGAATTGTCACCTTGCTGTCTCCTGGATGCCCATGTTGGAAAAAATATGTGAAGACTTTACCCCTGAAGTCTGTAACTCATCCTTTAGGCTTTGGCTCACAAGTTATCCAACTCCAAAAGTATGTTTATTTCCTATGGAGTTCCACACATTTATGTAATTATCTCTCACATTGTATATCTTAATCAAGTTTTAAATGCTTCACTTTATGAGGTTTTAAAAACATTTCTACAGTCTTCTGTTATGTTTATTTTTAACCCACTGGTGTATGCATTTTTAGGACTCCAGCTGGTTTTCTTGAGTAATGCTCTGTTTATTTTGCCTTAGTTCCCAGTAACAATTCTACAGAATGGAGTAAAAATGACTAATGAACCTCCCACGGGTCTTCGGCTAAATCTCCTGCAATCATATCTCACTGACCCAGTTTCTGATAATCAATTTTTTAATGGATGCCCAGGAAAGGAGCTGGTAATATTCAGCCTCTGAAACTTTTAAAATATGTTTATATAATGATAAAATATGGAAATATAAATATTTTATTTAATAATGTTAAACTTCAGGCATTTCTTGAGAAGACAGAAATTATACCTATCTTGTCAATCATTTTATTCCCAATAGTTTGTGTTCTTTTTCCCAAGTAGTAGACAGTCAAATAAATGTTTGCTGAATAAATGAATGTATCTTAGTTTGTAAACCAAAGCCCATTAGTGTTTTTGAAATAGAGACAAAGCCCATTTGTCTCTATTTTGCTTATTAGTTCAGTTTATTCATTATATTCTACATATGAGTGAAATCATGTGGTATTTGCCTTTCTCTGACTGGCTCATTTTACTTAGCATAATATTCTCCATGCTGTCTCAAAGGGTAAAATTTCCTTTTTTTCAGCCTAGTAGTATTCCATTGTGTAAATAAATGTCCCATACTTGTTTCATCCACTCATCTACTGATGGACTTGGGCTGCTTCCATAAGTTAGTGATTGTAAATAATGCTACAATGAACACAAGGATGTTTATGTTCTTTTGAATTAGTGTTTTGGGTTTCTTTGACTATAGCCCCAGAGATGGGATTGCTGGGTCAAAAGGCAGATCTATATTTAATTTTTTTGAGGTATCTCCACACTGCTTCCCACAGTAGCTACACAAATCTCCATTCCCACCAACAGTGCAAAAAGGTTCCCCTTTCTCCACATCCTTGCCAGCACCTGTTGTTCGTTGATTTGTCGATGATAGCCGTTCTGACCAGTGTGAAGTGGTATCTCCTTGTGGTTTTAATTTGCATTTCTCTGATGACTAGTGATGTTGGACATCTTTTCATATGTCTATTGGCCATCTATATGTCCTCTTTGGAGAAGTGTCTGTTCAGGTCCTTTGCCCATTTTTTATTGGATTAACCGTTTGTGTGGAATTTTGTAAATTCTTTGTAAATTTTGGATATGAACTCTTTATCAGATGTGTAGGCAAGCAAATATGTTCTCCCATTCTGTGGGTTGTCTTTCTATTTTGTTGATGATTCCCTTTGCTGTGCAAAAACTTTTCAGTTTGATGTAGTTCCATTTGTTTATTTTTTTTTTGTTTCCCTTGCTGATAAAATACTGCTACGAACAATGTCAGATTTTACTGCCTATGTTTTCTTCTGCAATTTTTATGATTTTGGTTTAACAATAAGTCTGTGGTCCATTTTGAATTTATTGTGTATGGTGTAAGACAGTGATCTAGTTTCATCTTTTTCTAAAAAATATTTTATTTATTTATTTTTAGAGAGAGGGAAGGAAAGAAGAGAGGGAGAGAAACATCAATGTTTGGTTGTGTCTCATGTGCCCCCTAGTGGGGACCTGGCCCACAACCCAGGCATGTGCCCTGACTGGGAATCAAACCAACAACCCTTTTGTTCACAGACTTGTGCTCAATCCACTGAGCTATACCAGCCAGGACTCTAGTTTCATCATTTTACATGTATCTGTCCAGTTTTCCCAACACAGTTTATTGAATAGACTATATTTGTCTCATTGTATGTGCTTGCTTCTTCTATCATATATTAATTGTCTATAAAGGTGGAGATTTGTTTCTGGGCTCTCTATTCCATTGATCTATGTGTCTGTTTTTATGCCAGTACAATGCTGTTTTGATTACTGTGGGCTTATAATATAGTTTGATATTAGGTAGCATGATTATTCCAACTGTGTTCAAATATGTCTTTGGCTGGAGCATTTAAGCCATTTACATTTAAGGTGATTATTGGTAGATACATATGTAGTGCCATTTTGTTAGACTGTTTTCCTCTTTTTCTTTTTCTTAAAGCAAGACCTTTAACATTTGTTGCAGTACTGGTTTGGTGTTAACAAACTGCTTTAGTCTTCCAGTGTATTATTTATTTCAAGTATTGCATTCTTTATTTCTGACTTGCCCCTTTTTATGGTTCCTATGTCTTTTTTCATGCTGTTGAGTATAATCATTACTATAAATTTTACATCTTATAAATTGATTGCCTCCTTTTCATTTAGTTCTTTTTCTGAAGAATTATCTTGTTCTTTCATTTGGGGCCTTTTCTTTTTCTTCCCATTTTGGCCACTTCTTTGTATTTCTTTCTATGATTTGGTAGATCTGCAAATACTCTGGTGCAGAATTATGTCAGATGCTGCCTGTGACTGGCCCTGGGCAACCTGTTTGAAGCCATCAGCAATCCACAGCATGTGGCTCCTACTGCTGGGCCTGGGTATGAGCAGAAAGAACCAAGCTGAGCACCTAGGCTGGCTTGTACCAGTACCAGGCTGGTGGAGTGTAAGCTAAAATCTTAGAACTTCCAGCAATCTGTCTTCCCTGTTAGGGTTAATCACTGATATAACCTCAAGGTGTACTCTGCAGCTCAGCTTAAATTTTACAGGATGGGGCAAGAGGGATTCATGTGGGTGGGGCTATTGCTTCCCTCATGAATCAAGCTGATGCCACATGGAGGAGAGTGCTGTGCTCTAGAAAGATGGCTTCTGCAGTATGGGGAATGACTCAGCACAGGGATCCTGGCACCTGATCCTTCCACTCTCTCCCCAGAGCTATCAACCCAGACTCTCCTCACATATCCCTTATCCACTCTGCCCTCCCACTGCCAGAGCCAAGGGTAAGTGGCTGCAAATGAAATTTTAGTGCATTGGCTCTCTGTTGTCTCTAGTGGTCTCTGCCTGGTGACTGAAACCCCACTGCTTTCACAGCTGGAGGTTATTTGGGTTCCTTTTCCAGTTTTGGTGTTGTATGCTGAGGAGCCTAGGTTGGGGTTTTGGCCCCACACTTCTCAGGGGAAACCCTCTGGAATTTCAGCTGCTGCCCGTGGGAGCCCAGCCAACCCCTTTGTGCCTTCACACTCCCTACTAGTCTTTTTGTGGTGATGTGGTTTCTTCTGTCTGTCCTTAATTATAAGGCTTCTCTCCAGCTAGTGTTCAGTTGGTTATTCAGGATGATTTTTTTAAATTTAGTTGTAATTCCAGTTTGGTCCTGGGAGGAGGTTAGTGTAGCTTTCACTTGCTTCACCATGTTGGATCTTTATTTATTTATTTTTTTAAGAATCTAAATAACAGGACTGACAGATTCTTTTATCTGTCTTTATCACATATATCTCTTCAGCCCATCTCTAAATCGAGCCACAGCTGTAGAAAGCAGTTCTTTGTGCGTTCAGACTCACCTTAGATAGACAGCCTCTCATCCTAAGTACGCATCTTTCTGTACTCTGTTCCTAAGATTTCTCTGACACCACAGGAGCTTTCATGGCTCACAAGCACAAGCTAAAAAAGCAGAGAAATTGCTACCTCCTCAAGAAACCCATTATGTGAAAAAACATGGGAAATATACCTAAATTATTTTTTGCTCTTATTGACAAATGTTTTTCCCCTATAAATGTATCACCACAGCATTCATCCAGTATATGTGAAATATGCTTTGATTTATTTACAACATTTCAAGGATACGGCTATTCAGTTAAGCCATGGTATACTTTCATTCTAATAGTATAGAAACATTTTCTGCTACTGAATCTCATTAAAATAACTGGATGGATTTTTACTGCATTTGGAGTTGTTTGAGATGGTCTAACTTAAAATACATGCTACATAGCATACTTGAGATTTATGTAGGGGGACCTCAAGGGGATGGGAGGCCATTCTCCAGAGCACTGACACATGCTTAGTGAGAGGCTCATATGACATGCATGTCACACGTATGAAGATGTCATGGACAGAGTAATTAAACAGTGGTTTCAAAATTGATCTCCAGCCATGATCAATGTAGCTCAGGTAGTTGGTCATCATCCCACAAAGCGAAAGGTCGCTAGTTTGATTCCTGGTCAGGGTACATGCCTGGGTTGTGGGTTCAGTCCCCAGTCAGAGTGTGTGCAAGAGGTAGCATATCAATATTTCTCTGTCACATGAATGTTTTTCTCCTTCTCTTCCCCTTTCTCTAAAAATAAATAAATATTTTTTTAAATCTCCAAATGGAAAGTCACAAAATCAGAAGCTATACTTTGGCATTTATTTATATCATAATAATTAATTATTCTCCTGCACTTGTAATCTCAAGCATATGCCAGTGAGTCTATAGGGTACCATTTAAGTATTGAAGTTATAAATATCTGTGAACAATACCAAAGTATTATTAGCCAATACTTTGGTAAGTGGTAGAATTGTTATATTTTAATAACACTTATTATTATTGCAGTTTGTCTAGCTTTGGAAGTTTTAAGTCATAATATTAATAGTTTTATAGTAAACATTATTTTAGTTAGCATGTCTTTTTTTAGAGCATTTAAATGTTTCTTTTTTCTTTTTTTAGCATGTCTTTTTTAAGTAGAAGTTTTTAGAGATATATGATCACAGAATGTTATAATAAGAAAGACCACTCATTTAACTTAAAAATCTGATCAGAATTTTTTCTTGTATAATTTTTATATTAAAGGCATGGGAGAAGTTGCTGTTTGGAGTTTGTTTTTTTCATGCACTTGTGCAAGAGAGAAAGAAATTTGGTCCTCTTGGTTGGAATATTCCATATGGATTTAATGAATCAGACTTACGTATCAGTATTCAACAGTTACAGGTAAAATTAGACAGGAACTAACCCTAATGGAGGATAACTGTGTATCACACCCTTTACTTAGAATAACTTATTCAGTTCTCCCAACATCACTAATAGATGGGTAGATAGTAATTATAACTATGGTTTAATGGAGCACCAGCTTCATCTGGATTTTTTTCTGCTACAAATAATAGAAAACCTGATTCAAACTGCATTAAATCATAATAAAACTTATTTCAAATTATAAAAAGTACACAGGAAGGACAGGCTCTGGAGTTGGTTGATTCGGCAATAGTGTTGTCATCAAGGACCCTGGTTCTGTCTTTCTGCAGAGCCTTCGATGTTGGCTTTATGTAGGTCTTCACTAACCTCTATTCTTCTCCTCCACTCTGCCAAATCTACAATTCAGTTCATCAGTCAACAGAAACAGGCTGTCTACTTTAAGTAGAAAAGGAATTTATTGAACAAATATTGGGTCGGTCACAGAATCACCAAGATGGCTGGAGAACCAAGGTATCCAGAGCCATATCCAGAATCATACCTTGTCTGGTAGGAGCAGCGCCTCTACCCTTGTTGAATATTAGACATTGCAGCTCACATACCTACCACACACACTGGTCATCTTTCTGATATCATAAAAAAAATTTTTTTTTGCTGTTTCTACTTTGTTGCTTTATAAACCCTAGTTCATTCTAGGATGGATGCATCTGGGGATCCAAGCCTACGTCACAGGCCTAGGCCTTAGCTGTAACAGAGGTTGGGATTCACAATGTGAGGCATTTCGGTGGTCAGCAGGCCCCTACAAACAAACAAACAAACAAACAAACAAACAAACTCACTGTAAATTTCTACTAACTCAGACTTTGAACTAGGCACATTACTTATATCAATTCTAATTCACACAGCAATTCTGGAAGGTTGGTGTTATCCATATTTTTAAGAAAACCGAAAGCTAGGAAGTGAACTTGCCCAGCTAGATCAACACAGAATATTAAGTTTTCTGCTATAATGAGGGCTTTTATGACATGAGGCCCTCTAAACTTCACCCACAGATAACCCATGAAGATAATTCTTTCAATCCCACTTCTGTGTATATTCAGAGGTTATTGATTGACATATATTTAATGCCACCTTAAAATGGAAATAAAGTGAAAGACTGTTTTTCTCATTTTGTGTTTCATTTGTTTCAGTTATTTATAAATGAATATGACACAATTCCATTTGAAGCTATCTCTTACCTGACTGGGGAGTGTAACTATGGAGGAAGAGTGACAGATGATTGGGACAGACGTCTCCTCTTAACGATGCTGGCTGACTTTTATAATGCACATATAATCGAAAACCCTCATTATAAGTTTTCTCCCAGTGGAAACTATTTTGCACCTCCCAAAGGCACCTATAATGATTACATTGAATTCATTAAGGTAACTAATACCACTGAAAACAAGGTTAGATTTAAGTGTAATTTTTCTAAATAGCAAGTAGTAAAATATTCCCTAGAAATGTATTGGGGTAAATAAGTATTATGATTTTAATCAATTCTTAGTAACTTTTGTCTCTAATAATTATTGAAAATTAGAAAATTTTGATTTCTTTGTTGTTTGTTTAGTTGACTTTTAACCCATTTTGGTCTGTACATGTGCACCTTATGAATTAATGTGTCCAGTGAAAATGTGATGCTTGCTTAATCTATTTTGGTAGAAACTTCCATTTACTCAACACCCTGAGGTATTTGGATTACATGAGAATGTTGATATCTCCAAAGATCTTCAACAAACAAAAGTCCTCTTTGAGTCCTTGCTCCTCACCCAGGGAGGCTCTAAACAGACAGGATCCTCGGGCAGTACTGACCAGATTCTGCTCGAAATTACCAAAGATATTCTCCAAAAGGTAATGTTTAAAATACCATTTTAATGTTTTAAAATATGTTGCTTATAAATTTAAATCAAAATGATACTCAAATGGCAATCTGAAAACTTAATTTAGGAGCATTGTGACCTTGAGTGAGATATTTTACCTTTCTGAACATTAGTGTCCAAAGCTACAGAGTGGTAATAAGTTCTTGCGCACATTAAAGAGATCGTGAATTTAAAGTACTGTGCATGGCTCTTGTGGAAGACCGGCTGCAGCTGCAGCGGAGCTCCATCAGCCTGCTCCTGCTCCTGCCTCACCTCTGTGCATTCTCACTGAGAAACAAGTCAGTCAAGAAGTGGTACCCAGCCAAGGCTCTTTTAAAAATTAAATTTATTGGGGTGACATTGGTTAATAGGATCATATAGGTTTCAAGTGTACATTGTGTACCCACCACCCATGGTCAAACCATCTTCTGTCACCATATATTAGGCCCCCCTTCACCCCAGACTTCCTTCCTCTGCTTCCCTCTGGGAACCACCACGTTGTTGTCTGTGCCCACAAGTTTTAGTTTTATGTCCCACATATGAGTAAAATCATATGGTTCTTCGTTTTTTCTAACTGATTTAGCATGATAGTCTCAATGTCCATCCATGTTGTCACAAATGGCAGTATTTCGTCTTTCCTTATGGCTGACTAGCGTTCCATTGTATATATGTACCACATCTTCTTTATCTGATCCTCCACTGAAGGACACTTTGGTTGTGTCCATGTTTTGACCACCATGAATAAACCTGCAGTGTACATAGGGGTGCATATATCTTTGCGAATACGTTTTTGAATTTGTCAGGTAATTACCCAGGAGAGAGATTGCTGGGTCATATGGTAACTGAATTCTTAATTTTTGAGGAACCACCAGACTGTTTTCTATAGTGGTTGTACCTACATTCCAGCTCTCAGTGAATGAGTGTTCCCTTTTCTCCACAATCTCTCCAACACTGGTTATCACTTGTCTTGTTGATAATAGCCATTCCAACAAGTGTGAGGTGATATCTCATGGTAGTTTTGCTTTACATGTCCCCAATAGCTATGAAACAATGGCTATTGTTTCATATATCTGTTTGCCATTTGTATGTCTTCTTGGGAGAGATGTCTGTTCAGGTCCCCTGCCCATATTTATGTATGACTTTCAAAGACAGTGGAAAGACATTCATGGAACCTGAGTTGGCAATTCACCAACTTAGAATTACTCTAACCAGCCACAACATAAAGGTTTTGGAGACAGTTGTGTGCTGACTTAATCAGAGAGGCAATGTTGTTGTTGATATTTTGTTTGGAAGATCTATCTATTCTTCACAGTGCAGTGTTAAAGTCCCCTACTACAAGTGTGTCACTGTCTGTATCTTTCTTTAAGTCCTCCAAGATTTTCCTTATATATTTGGGTGCTCCTATGTTGGGTGCATATATGTTTATAACATTATGTCTTCTTCCCTTGAGTATTATGAAGTGTCCTTCTGTGTCTCTTTTTCTATCGTTGGTTTTGAAGTCTATTTTGTGTGATACAAGTATTGCTATCCCAGCTTTTTTTTTTTCCTGACCATTTGCTTGGAATATTTTTTTCCAGCCCTTCACTTTCAGTCTCTGGAGGTCTTTTGTTCTGAGGTGGGTCTCTTGTAGGCAGCATATGTGTGGGTCATGCTTTCTTATCCATTCAGCTACCCTATGTCTTTTGATTGCAACATTTAATCCATTTACATTTAAGATTATTATTGATAGGTACTTATTCATTGCCAATTTATCCACTTTGTGCCTGTGTTCCTCTCTCTCACTCTTTTTCTTCCTCTTCTTAAATCAGTTCCTTTAAAATATCATCAGTGCTAGTTTGGTGGAGGTGTGTTCTTTTAGACTTCTTTTGTCCTGGAAGCTCCTTATTTCACCTTCCATTTTAATTGAGAGCCTTGTTGGATAGAGTAGTCTTGGTTGCAGGTCTTTGCTTTTCATTACTTGGAATATTAACTCAACCTTTGTAATGAATTGACTTCAGCTGTTAGATAGATAGACAGATAGATAGATAAATAAATATAAAGTACTTTGCATAATGCCGGGCACATGCTATGTTCTTAGTAACTTTATTTGTGGGTAGACTAATGAACTTATGTAACTTATTACCATTTCTAAGCAAAGACCTTTTTAATAATGGAGGAAACAGTCTGAATTTACTGAATCAGGAGGAAATAATTTTTAAGCTATACCTTAGAAAGTGGAGGCAAAGTAAGATAACGTCAACACTAAATTAGTTGTTAGAGCTCTTTTTTTTTCATAATATAGCCCAATGTACTTAGTTAGCCCTACTAGCTAGTGTGGAATAATACTCCCTATTCTCACCTTTTTTTCTATGTCAAATTCAATAAAGAAGTTAATGTAACTTTAAAAAAGATGATAGTCCCAAGCACAGATCTTCACAATTCCCCTCCAGGGAAAATAGTGTAATTATCCCCATAGTTCAGTGCATTTCAGTGTTATGCACCCTGACATAGCAGGACCATAGCAGGTCCATCTGCCTTGAAAGCCCATGAACAGCACTGGTCCTCAACTCTCACAGTTGGTAGCCTTTCCTGATACCACTCCTTAAGCACCTACTCATTATACACCTGACTGTGGCCACTGGAGAAGGGAGGGGAGAATCAATGCCTACAACCCCTAAGTGAGAGCAAACTAGTGTCTTCCTACCCTTACTCCTGGAACACTTCTGTTGTTTGCCTCTTCTCATCCGGACCCCTTCCTGGTTCTGTGGTTTATCTCTGTGGGGAAAGGTTCTTATCCTTGCTGAATGGTGGCATTTACAAGCTCCCCAACAGGAAGTTACCTGGCAGTGGACTCTGTGACTTGTTTGGGGTAGGGGGGTTATGTTAAGCCAAAGGGTCCTTGAATGACACCACTTAGTGTTACTTAGAAAAATTCTTTTACACCACCCAAGGGCCATCACCTGGAGACACTCTGGGTAACTCAACTTTTTTAGTTTGGGACTTCCCTGATTGGGAAACTTCTTTGTTCCTTAAGGAGTGTGAATTCCAGCATCATGTGGCTTAATCATCAGTTCCAAGGTCCCTTTCATTACTTCTCATGCATCCTTGAAGTGCCTCATAGAAATCAGATACTTGGTGGCCTTCTCTCTCCATGTGCTGTGGAATCCTGCTACATTCACATATATATATATATTTTAAGATTTTTACATTTTATTTATCTTTAGAGGTGAAGGGAAGGAGAGAAATATCAATGTATGGTTGCCTCTCATGCATTCCCTGCTGCAAACTGGCCTGCAACCCAGGCATGTACCCTGACTGGAAATTGAACCACAATCTTTTGGTTCGCAGGCCCACGCTCAATCCACTGAGCTACACCAGCCAGAGCCATATATTAATTATTTGATATTGGCATAAGCTTAACTACTTGAAGCCAGTTGATAATTGGTTGGAAATCAATGTAAAACAGTTATGATATGGTACATCAGTTTTATCAATACAAAATAAGATTCCATTTACAAAAAGAAATTATACAACTTTTCAGAAATGTTTATGTACTGGGAAGTGCTATATCCTGCAGCATAGGCCTTGGAGTTAGAGACCTGTGGATTTAAACATATCACTTTTTGGCTGTGTGTCCTTGGGCAGTTACTTATCCTCTCTCTACTTAAATGTCCTCATCTGCAAATGGAGATAATAATGGCCACATAAGAGGGAATACTAAGGACTAAATGAGATAATGTATGAAAAGCAGTTAGCAGAATACTTAACATTTAGTAACTTCTTTTTGTTAGCTATCAGTGATATTATAGCTAAATGAAACTAATTATCTATTTTGAGAGTGATATGTGATCTTACAAATCTATTTTTTTAGCTACCAAATGATTTTGACATTGAATCAGCCCTAAAGAAGTATCCTGTGAGATATGAAGAGAGCATGAATACTGTGTTAGTACAAGAAATGGAAAGATTTAACAAGTAAGAATCTATATCCTCAGTGATTCAGAAGGTGACCAACGTTGATAAAAAGACACATTGGTATTGACTTAAAATTTTAAGAAAAGTTTATCAAAACCCGTCATTTGTTTAGAATTCCACCCCCTTTTAAATTTATAATTTAGTTGCATAACCTTTTGCCCCAGAAGTGAGGATATCTTTTATAATGTAACAATGATGATGAAAAAAGATCTGGTTAAAAATATTCACTGATCAGAATTTCTTACTAATCCATTACTATTCTTTTCAGGAACTAAAGATGAAACGAGCATTAATTAGGCTTGTGTGTAGTCATATCTTTTGACAGTTTTCTTCCATTTGACACTTACACACCTCCCTTTTCTTCCTGAGTACAACCTAAGTTGATTAGATACTTCATGATAGAAGACAAATTATTTGCTTTGATATTTTTTAATTGAATTTCCTACATTCACTACTGACTTAAAGAATGGAGATTGTTTTGGTCATGAATTTCTAAAGTGTTTCCAAGTTTATCTAGGTTTCTAGACTTATTTTAAAACACATTAAAAATCTATATTAAAAAACTATAAAGCCCTAATTCAGTATTTCATAAGAGCATATAAACATATATATGTGTGTGTATACACACATACACACACATAAAATAACATATTATCCCTCAGTTTCTTAGGCCTCTAGCCTAAAACCCTCACAACAGGTGTATTTATGGTGTTCTTAGCAGTTTAGGCTTAAGTGGGAACCAAAGTGTTTGGAAGTACATAAAGGAATATGCACTTTATGCTTTGATGCAGTGTTTCCTCATTTTCAGCCATTGCATAACACTTGTATAACTGTTTCCACATTTCAAAGTCACCCCTAACATTATTTACATAATATTTTTCCATAAATCATTCTCTGTTTAAATTATTCTGGTCCTAAGCAATGACACCCAGAAAGCTAGTTGTATTATTTACTATATTTAAAAATGTTATCATGTCCATTTGGCATAACTTTTGACCACCTATTCTTTTGATATAATTTTGGCCTGAAAAAAAAATAATTAGCTACAAGGCTGTTTATGGTAGTATGTTTTGAATGGCCAAATAAGAAGTCTAGAGGACTTCCACCAAGATGGAGGCTTAGGTGGAAACACTGTGCCTTCTAGCACAACCAAGTTTAAAAACAACAAAGTTTTAACAACAAAAACGCAGCCAAACGACAGAAAATTGAACTATACTGAAGTCCGTCAACAACGAACCACTCAGCCAGACCAATAAGAGGGGTAGAGAGAGCAGCGGAGCGGGATCGGGCAGGAAAGATCCACTGACCAACCCAGGCACGTGACCCAAGCGGGCAGGCAGCTGAGGACGAATCCCAGGTGTGGAATAGCAACGGGTGGACCCACTGAGGGTGCAAGGTGGCAGGCTGATCTCAGTCACACATTCGAGAGCAGATAAACCAGGCAAAGGAGCTAGCAGTGAGACAGATCGTGCAGGCCCCAGCAGCGGGAAGCAGCAGAGGGGACCACTATTGTCCCTCTCTGACCCCGCTCCTACATATAGCGTCACAACCCAGCAACCTGGGTGGCCCCGCCCTGGTGAATACCTAAGGCTCCTCTCCTCATATGTAACAGGTGGGAACAAATCAAAACATGGCTCAAGAAGAACTCAGAGCCCCAGAGCTGATAAATCTAAGCGAGCAAGAAATAGCCAAACTTTCATATGCACAGTTCAAAACAATGGTGATCAGGATGCTCGCAGAAGGGGTTGATTTTAGCCACAAATTAGAGGAACATATGAAGGCTAAAGTAACTGAAATGAAGGGAAATGCACAGGAAAGCAATAGTGATGGAAAGGAAACTGGGACTCAAATCAAGGGAGTGGACCAGAAGGAAGAAAAAATGACCAAACAGGAAAATATGAAGAAACAAGAATTCAAAAAAAATGAGGAGAGGCTAAGGAATCTCCAGGATATCTTTAAATGCTCCAACATCCGAATTATAGGGGTGCCAGAAGGGGAAAAGAAAGAGCAAGTGGAAAACTTATTTGAACAAATAATAACAGAGAACTTCCCCAATGTGGCAAAGGAAATAGACTTCCAGGAAATCCAGGAAGCACAGAGAGTCCCAAAGAAGTTGGACCCCAGGAGGAACACACTAAGGCACATCATAATTATATTAGCCAAGATTAAAATGAAGGAGAGAATTCTAGAAGCAGCAAGAGCTAAGGGGACAGTCACCTACAAAGGAGTGCCCATCAGACTGTCAGCTGATTTCTCCAAAGAGACCTTACAGGCAAGAAAGGGCTGGAAAGAAGTATTCTAAGTCTTGAAATCCAAAGACCTACAACCAAGATTGCTCTATCCAGCAAGGCTTTCATTTAGAATGGAAGGACAGATAAAGTGCTTCTCAGGATTAAATTCAAGGAGTTCATCATCACCAAGCCCTTATTATGTGAAATGTTAAAGGGACTTACCTAAGAAAAAGAAGATAAAAAAGATGAACAGTGAAAGGACAGCAAGCTCACAGTTATTAACAACCACACCTAAAACAAAAGCAAACTAAGAGGACAGCTAGATCAGGAGTGAACCATAGAAATGAAGATCACATGGAGGCCCTGGCTGGTGTAGCTCAGTGGATTGAGCACGGGCCTGCGAACCAGACAATCGCAGTTCAATTCCCAGTCAGGGCACATACTGGGGTTTCAGGCAGGTTCCCTGCAGGCCAGTTCCCAGCAGGGGACCCATGAAAGGCAACCATACATTGATGTTTCTCTCCCTCTCTCCTTCCCTTCCCCTCTAAAGATAAATAAATAAAACCTTAAAAAAAAAGATTCTCTTTATAAAAAAAAAAGATCACATGGAGGATTAGCAACAGGGGAGTGGGAGAAGGAGAAGTAGGGAGAAGGTACAGAAAATAATGCATAGACGATAGGCAGAAAGCAGAAAATAGATAGGGGGGAGGGCAAGAATAGTAGGGGAAATTTAGAATCTAAAGAACTTGAGACACGTGGTCATAAACTAAAGGGGGGGAATGATGGGGGAGGGGTATGCTGGGTGGAGGGAACTGAAGGGGGGAATAGAACAACTGTAATGGCATAATCAATAAAATATATTTTAAAAAAAGAAGTCTAAATGTCAACTAATGGTCAATTGTTGGTTATGTAAAATCAGTTATTTTTGTACAATAGAATTCTATGCAGCCATCAATAATGGTGTTATACAAGTATGTCCTTCAGTATTGTTAAGTCAAATAGTACATACCAAAAATCCACTTTTATTTTTATTTTTTCAGTAAGACTTTGACAGTTTTTCTTATGCTTTTTTTTTCTCCTTGTGTTCATTTTGGATAGTTTCTAGTGCTATATCTTCAAGTTCACAAATCTTTTCTTTTGCAATGTAAAATCTGATTTTAATCTTATCTAGTGATGTTTTCATTTCAGACACTGTATTTTTCATCTCTAGAAATGCAATTTGAATCTTTTAAAAATATCTTCTATTTCTGTACTTAACTTTTTGAACAAATAAAATTGTTTGAAAGTTTATTTAATTTTTAAGTTTTTAAAAAAATGTAATTGTTTAGGCTGTTACAGTTGTCTCAGTTTTCCCCCTTTGAAAAATCTATTTTTAGGAAAAAAGTGAGAAAAATTGTAAACTAAAATATTAAATGGATTAACCATGGCTGGTGAGATCATGGTTCATTTGTACTTGTTACATTGTGGCTTTTTAATTTCAAAATTTCCTCCAATAAACATACATTAATTGTGTAATAAAAATAAATGTTTTAAGGAATAAGGGATTTCAGTAAATTAAAATACAACCATATAGTTACAATCAACAGCTAGTAAAATTTGTGTTGTAGATTTATATTTATTGCTATGAAAGATGGTCATCTTTCACAAACAATCACACATCATTAAGTGAAAATTGTACATTACAAAACAGTGCATGTACTATAATATCTTTTTATTTAAAAATAAAAATATGCCTATATGCTTAGAAAATAACATAGATTGCAAAATAAAATATCCACAATGCTTTAAAAGTGCTTATTATTAAAATGAAAAATGTTCATTTAAGTATAACCTAAAATTACCTTACATTACCAAGTACAGGTGACTATACTTTGGGAAATACCCTCATAAAGTTGAGTGAGATTCCTACTGTTTCTTCTGAAAAGGCTCCATAATGAGATTTACTTCATATATATGTTAATGACATACTTTCTTTTCTTGCAGTTTAATTAAAGCTATACGTAACACTCTACGGGACCTTGAAAAAGCTATTAAGGGTGTGGTTGTAATGGATTCTGCATTGGAGGCACTCTCTGGCAGTTTGCTTGTTGGAAAAGTTCCAGAAATATGGGCCAAACGATCATACCCAAGTCTTAAGCCCCTAGGAAGTTACATCACAGATTTTCTAGCCCGGTTGAGCTTTCTACAGGTAAAAGACTATATATAATGGGAGACATTAGAAATTGGCTATGGTCACCTGAGGTCTCTGAGTTTAATGGAATGTGATTTAGTCATTTCTTGATAATCTAAACAAAATGTTAGAATGTTGCATATTGCACACATTCAAATTATTGAGAATTAAAATTTTGCTTTACAAACCCGAATAATATGTGACATTTATATTTTTTAAGATTCTGTGTTCATGGTTCAAAATTATCTTATGATTTTAATACTGATGATAAATCACAAAAAGAGCCTGAGGCTCGGATTTATCAATAATAGGCCATTGTCTTAAAAATCAGTTGCTTCTCAGCTCTGATCTCATAAAACTATGGAAAAGATTAGTGCTTTGAAATCCTGTTCCCCATTCCTGCCCGTCACACTCACACACACATAAGGGTGTTCAGAGCAGGAAAGCAAGCACAGGGCAAGCCACTATTTTTCCGTCCTCACTCCTCAGCTTAGCTCCATCCTATGGTTGATGTATGGACAGGGGGTGAAGAGAGACCCAGAAATACTTTTTGGAAACTCAAATAGGTATATGACCTTTCAGTGTTCAGTTGTCTTTTTATTACATAAAAGCTTATTTATTTCACTGTAGAAGTTTATCATAAAATATCCAGTGCATGTGGAGGGACATGCTTTCTCATACATCTCTTTTTTTTTGTGGTCAACCTTTTCTTATTGTTTCAATTTAAGTTTCTTAGATTATTTGTTAGTGAGTTTGTGCTTCTTTTGGTATGTGTGCTTGCCATTTGTATATTCTTCTATAAATTTCCTAGGCCATTTTTATTTTGCACTTATTTTTAAAATTTTAGTTTATAGTAGCTTTTTGTACAGATTATATATTTAACAAAAGGAAGATTATAGAATTTTTAAGGTTTAAGTAATTACACTGTAGATTTGCCACTTACTAGCCTCCATTTCTTCATTCATAAAATGGGCACTTTTATTTCATAGGGTAAGTCTATGGTATGTGGTAAGTATTCAGTAAATTGGACTACTCTTTTGTAAAATCAGAAATTGTTGAATTTTATCAAATGCCTTCTCCGCATGTATTGCTAGTGATGTCATATTTTATGTCCTTTAGGTCATTATTGCATTGAATTATATTACTACATTTCCAAATGTTAAACTATCCTTGTGTTCCTAGAAAAACCCCTCTTAGCTGGTGTTGTGTTATGCTTTAATTGATTCATTTGTATACTTTTAGGGCTTTTTAAAATTTTTTTTAATTTATTTTTTCAGAGGGGGAGGGAAGGAGAAAGAAAGGGAGAGAAACATCAGTGTGTGGTTGCCTCTTAAGTGTCCCCCACTGGGGACCTGGCCTGCAACCCAGGCATGTACCCTGACTGGGAATCGAACCAGTAAACTTTTAGTTCACAGTCTGGTGCTCAATTCACTGAGCCACACCAGCCAGGGGTATTTTTAGGACTTTTGATATGTATTACCTATTTATCCTCCAGAAAAATTATTCAATTTTTCCCCATCAGTAGTGATTATGAGCACTTGTTCTTTAGTAATTAGTGTTCATTTTTATCCTTGCTAATTAGATAAGTGAGTGTGTATATACCTGGGTGATTACTAGCCATATCTACAACATATTTTTTACTTCTTCCTATATGTACTAACCTCTTTCTGTCCCTTATCAAAAGCACCCTTCCGCCCTGGCTGGTGTAGTTCAGTGGATTGAGCGCAAGCCTGCAAACCAAAGGTTCGTGGTTCGATTCCTGGTAAGGGCACATGCCTGGTTTGCAGGCCAGTTCCCAGCAGGGGACACACAAGGGGCAACCATACATTGATGTTTCTCTCCTTCTTTCCTTCCCTTCCCCTCTAAAGATAAACAAATAAAATCTTTAAAAAAAAAAAAAGCACCCTTCCCTTGCCACAATTTTGCTTTTTTTCATACACCAGTTATTTCCCAAAGTTTTCTAGAACTTTTATTGGAACTGTTTGCATTTCAGTGTACTGCTTTATTCCTGAAGGGTTTGGTGAGTCTTTGGCTTAATTCCCTAGAGGGGTCCTGGCATGGAGCCAGCTGGAACATTCTCCAGAACAAATTCAATTTGTTGTTGTTAATATAAATTCACATCAAACTCTCTACTGTCTGAAATTTGGATTTCCCTTTGAAATCATTCCATCTGAATGAGTAAGAAAGGTCTACAGGGATCCCTCATCTGTCGCAGGAGTTACATACCCGAGACCCCTTCGATAGGTGAAAATCTGCAAAGTAGCGGTGTTATATTTATTTTATTATCTATATATATTTTAAGCCTTTATAAACCCTTCCCATACCTCTTTAAACCTTTCCCACTCTCTTGTTAACCTTTCCCGCACTCCTATAAATATTTCTTTTTTTTTAAACTTTTTTATTGATTATGCCATTACATTTGTTCTATTCCCCCCTCCATTCCCCTCCACCCTGCATACCCCTCCCCCACCATTTCCCCCTTTAGTTCATGAACACGTGTCTCAAATTCTTTAGATTCTGTATTTCCCCTACTATTCTTACCCTCCCCCCTATCTATTTTGTATCTACTGTCTATGCTACTTATTTTCTGTACCTTCTCCCCCCTTCTCCTCCTCCCACTCCCCTGTTGCTAACCCTCCCTGTGATCTTCATTTCTATGTTTCCACTCCTGATCTAGCTGTCCTCTTAGTTTGCTTTTGTTTTAGGTGTGGTTGTTACTAACTGTGAGTTTGCTGTCCTTTCACTGTTCATCTTTTTTATCTTCTTTTTCTTAGGTAAGTCCCTTTAACATTTCATATAATAAGGGCTTGGTGATGATGAACTCCTTGAATTTGGTCTTATCTGAGAAGCACTTTATCTGTCCTTCCATTCTAAATGAAAACTTTCCTGGGTAGAGCAATCTTGGTTGTAGGTCTTTGGTTTTCATGACTTGGAATACCTCTTTCCAGCCCCTTCTTGCCTGTAAGGTCTCTTTTGAGAAATCAGCTGACAGTCTGATGGGCACTCCTTTGTAGGTGACTGTCCCCTTAGCTCTTGCTGCTTCTAGGATTCTCTCCTTCATTTTAATCTTGGCTAATGTAATGATGATGTGCCTTGGTGTGTTCCTTCTTGGGTCCAACTTCTTTGGGACTCTCTCTGAGCTTCCTGGATTTCCTGGAAGTCTATTTCCTCTGCCAGAATGGGGAAGTTCTCTGTTATTATTTGTTCAAATAAGGCTTCCACTCGTGACTCTTCCCCTTCTGGTACCCCTATAATTCGAATGTTGGAATGTTTAAAGATGTTCTGGAGGTTCCTAAGCTTCTCCTCATTTTTCTGAGTTCTTATTTCTTCATTCTTTTCTGTTTGGTCATTTTTTTCTTCCTTCTGGTCCACTCCCTTGATTTGAGTCCCAATCTCCTTTCCATTACTATTGGTTTCCTTTGTATTACCATTCATTTCAATTAGTTTAGCTTCCATATGTTTCTCTAATTTGTGACTAAAATCAACCAGTTCTGTAAGGATCCTGATAACCAGTGTTTTGAACTGTGCATCTGAAAGACTGGCTATTTCTTCATCACTTAGATCTATCGGTTCTGGGGCTCTGAGTTGTCCTAGAGCCATTTTTGGTCTATTCGTGCCGTTAAGTAAGCGGAGCGAAGCCTTAGTTGTTTACCAGGACAGGGCGACCCAGGTCGCTGGTTTGTGATGCTGTGTGTGAGGGCGTCGTCAGAGAGGGAGCAATGGCGGTCCTCTCTGCTAGCCCAGTCCGTCCAGTCACACCACTCGCCCCGGGCCTGTTTATCCGATCGGAATTGTGTGAGCCTGCTGCCCCACGCAGGCTTCCCTCCTCACTGGTTTATCTGCATGCAGATGGGTGACCAACCGCAGACAGCCCGCCGCGCCTCTTCCCTGTGTGCTCCCATAGCCAGCCCGCGATCAGCGCCTTCGGCTGCTCGGGCATGGAGCACCACCCGTTCGGGGATTTTTTCTTGCCAACCTGCTCTGCTGCTGGCTTCGCTCCTCTTACCGGTTTAGCTGAGCATTTAGTTGTCTTTGGACTCCGTATTGTCGATTTTCTGTGTGGCTTGGTTGTGTTTATTGTTGTTAAAAATAGTTGTTCTTAGATTTGGTTGTGCACAGAGGCAAGGTGGTTCCACCTACATCTCCATCTTGGCGGAAGTCCTATAAATATTTCATATGCTCTTAAACACTTTCTACACTCTTAAACCCACAGAATTTTAACAACATATGAAGTTCTATCTATATACATGGTTTTTTTTCTCAATTTTTTTAATTTAGTTATATTTTAAGTACAGTTTTTTGTCTATTTCTCCCATCCGAGCCTCCCCCCCCCCCCCCCAGCCCTCGTCCCTGCGTCCCTCACATTTGTTCCCCCAAATCCCTCCCCCCTTCCCCCTTAAATTTATATACATGGGTTTTAAAGCCTGTGATACAGTGAAGCCGCAATAAATGAACCTCGATATGGCAAGGGATGACTGTAACTCATTACTGATCACCTCTGTTACCCACTAATACGAATCTTCCCCTGAATGGATCTCCCCCATGGTCCTCTTACCCTTACAGAAGCTACACAGTTTTCTCATCATCTTTCTTTCTCTTAGACTTTTGACTGCACCTCCTAATCATTCTTAGAGTTATAAGATTAAGCAAATGAGTCATCCAGTTATTCTATCCTTTAATTATTTCTCTTCCTTGTTCATTCTATTTATCTTCTCCTTCTCCTTCCTGTGCCCTTTTTAAAATATATTTATTTGTTCATTTTTAGAGAGAGGGGACAGGAAGGAGAAAGAGTGGGTGAGAAACATCAATGTGTGGTTACCCCTCATGCATCCCCTACTGGGGACCTGACCTGCAACTGAGGCATGTGCCCCAACTGGGAATCGAACCAGTGACTCCTTGCTTCACAGGCCTGTGCTTAATCCACTGAGTTACACCAGCAGGGCCTTCCTGTGCCTTTTTAAAAAAGCTTTCTCACACATTGGTGGAAACTTCATATTAAATCCAGGATCTGACATTATCTGTGTGCATTTGAGCAAGATATTCATCTTTCTGGACCAAGTTTTCCTCCCATCTGTAAAACAAGAGGAAAATACCTAACTCATCGAGTTATTTTGTGGACTAATTGAGCTGATAATTGTAAAGCTCTTAGCACAGTGCTTGGTGTGTACTCAGCACTCAGTTAATTGTAGCTAGTTCAGAGATTGTATAGAAGTAGCTCTCCCAGATACTCACGGCATTCTTGGCTAAATGAAGCCCTGATGTGAGTAAGGGTATTTTCTAAACACTTGCCTTCTGGGTTCTTCTAGCCTTCTTGTGTGTGGTGCTGCTTCTGCCTGGCTTGTGCCCTTATCAAACTTCATCTTTTTCTCTATCACTTCTTGATCTGATTGCTTCTAATATCTGTAGCAGTGGGTTGTTTTTATATCTCTAGCAGTGGTTTGTTCTCTTCCTCCCAGGAAGTAAAGCTGGCCTCTTCCCATAGTATGTAGCTCTTTCAGAGACAGAGTTCATTTTATTGATTCATCTGTTTGGTAAAAAAAATGTGAATTGAGGCTCTACTTTGTCAAAAGTACCTTGTTGTTGGACAGAGTCGTCAAGGTACCTACAGGTTGCCAATAGCCCATAGGCAGATAGCCTATGTATCTAGGCTGAAAGTTCACATCACTCGTTGTGACAGGGGGTGTGATTGGATAGGTGGGGGTGTGATTCACGCCTATCCAATCACACGCCCACCCCAGGAGGTGTAATACCAGAAGTGCTTGTATTGAGGGGGTAAAAGGATTAATCCTCCAGGAAGACACAAGAGTAGTTTCACTTTGAGGTAAGCAGAAAAAACAACAGATGTCTACTCACTACAGAGAAGAGACCTGCAAATGGTGCATTCTGGTTAGAATGTAGGATGCTTGAAAGGGAATTAAAAAGGAGAGAGCTAGAAATACAACTTAGGGCCAGATTGTGAAGTATCTTGAACAGGAGACTAAGGTAAGTGTAGTCTCTAATTTGGCGGCGTAGCAGTAGATAATTAAAGAATCATGCAAGATGTTAGACCTGAGCCAAACCATGCATGGTGAGGTGTACTCTGGCAGCATTATTACAGATGTAGTGAACAGAGAGAGAAGTAAAAAGGGGTACACATTGGTGCAGAAAGAAGACCGTAAATATCTGAACTAGAATGGGGGCAGTGGGCAAGGAGTCCGGGAGGTTAAGAAGGTTAAGTAACTGAAATCAACACATGAGGGCTATAGTTAGCTAATGGGCAATATTTCTGAAGACTGGTGCTTTTGAGTGGGATTAGGTAATACAATAAATCTAAATAATTTACATTTGGCTTTTTGAAGAGAATTTGAATCTTTCAAACTTTGTTTTATTCAGGTTAATGCTAAAAATGAGTTCAAATTTTCCAAGAAGAGTAACTAGAAGGGAAAAGAAGTAAGAGGGCCAGGATGGGTTATGGGTTTGGTGTCGGGAAAGAGAGCCCTGTGCTGGAAAGTTGTGGGCAACACACACGAAACCCAGAATCAGGGACTGTGTGTCAGGTGACCCTTGTGTAAGTTGAACAAATGAACATAATGTGTTTTGTTTTTTCTTTATAGGACTGGTATAACTCAGGAACACCTTGTGTCTTTTGGCTGTCTGGTTTCTTTTTCACCCAAGCCTTTTTAACTGGAGCTATGCAGAATTATGCCAGAAAATATACCATCCCAATTGATTTACTAGGATATGAATTTGAGGTACAATAACTTCTTAATCTCCACAGTATATGATTACATCTTCATGTATTTAAGCAAGGAGGATATGCAGAATTCATATTTTTATAGCACATTATATACAATTTGACTTCTTTTCATTCTTTGAGTTTCACAAAGAGAGTCTATAATATTTGCTTTACTGTATCTATCATAGAGCTTGTATATATCTCAATATTGAGTTCAAATAACCCAGGAGCATTTGAAACCTCGCTCCCCAGCATACATTGTCAGTTTTTGGCTCAAACTCATAAAAATTATCTTTTAAAAAAATCTAATGCTGCTCTTCTATTTTAGCAAAATTTAATATGAAGTACAGTAAAACCCAATAGAATGCTTCAAAAAGAACTGTTTTGTTCATTTTTACATTTAGTGAAACATTTACAGTTTAAGAAGCTATACCATGGTGGAGTTTCCCGGAATGTGTTGTGAAGATTTAGCTAATGTTTTCTTTATGACACTGAAGTTTTCTGGGGAGGAGATAATTACCAGCATGTACCTCTACCCTCAGGTTATTCCGTCTGATACATCTGAGACAGCCCCAGAAGATGGCGTCTATATCCATGGACTGTATCTTGATGGCGCACGCTGGGACAGAGCAAGGTCTGTCCTTTCCATTGGAAGACCTCTTCGATTGTAGCTAAAACTTAGGTCAGAAAAGCTGACTGCTGCCTTTTTTCCTCCTCAGTCAAAAGGCCTTTTCTAGGGAATATGTCAAGTAATCAATAATATCAGAATTCTTGCTATAAATCATTACTCAGGTTGGGACAAGTTATGAGTGAATATTTTTTAGGTCCTGAATAATTTTTAGTTAACATTTCAGTGGTCTTACTTAAAAGTTAATGGATATCACTTTCCTCCTTCCTTTGTTTTATAAGTTACCTTCCATTTTGTAGCACCTAGGAGCACCTCACTTTTAAACAATTTACAGTTATAGTAGAGTTTCTGTTTCTACTGATGAATGGAAAACTTCTTGTATTTTGATGACATGATAAATACATATTTAAAATAAATACTGAATTTCCAGCTTAGGAAACTAAGCAATGCTATTCTTTTTAAAAATATATAGGGGTGGGAGAGGAAGGGAGAAAATATTTCCCTTGGGGCCTGCTCCTTACTCATCCATTAATAAGCATCTTCCTCTATTTCCCAAGTCAGCGTTAGACTTTGCTCTCAAGGTTAGCATTAGACTAACCTTCAAGGGAAGGTTAAAGGCCAAGGCAGGCAAAATCGCAAGAAGGAACAAGAAAGTGGTTCTATAGAGATAATTTATTCCAAGACAGGCTAGCTGTGAGAAGACTTGGATGCACATAGTTCATTTGATTATTTCTCTTTTTCATCACTCTACTGGGTGATGAAATTGCTCTTAAATTACTTTTCTTTGTATATACATTTATCTTTTTCTTCCTTTCTTCCCTCCTTTCAAGCAAATAAGCAAACAAACAATGTAGCATAGGAGAAAGAAACCACAGTTTTGGATAGGCAGATCTATGTTTGAATGCTGACACTGGCATTTAAGAGCTGTGTTATTATGAGAAAACTGCTCAACCCCTCTGAGCCTCCACTCTTTATTTGTGAAATAGGAATGGAGACAAGATTATTGTGAGGGTCAAATGTTATAGCTCACTGTCTACCTCATGGGCAGTACTTTAAAAATGGCAGGAATTGATATTTGTCCACTGTTTGTACATGTAGCCTTTCCATACTTTTGTTTCAATTCTTCATTGCCTCTCCCCTGGGTTTGATTTTGTTGTTGTTGCTATTATTGGTTTTTGGTTTTGGGGTTTTTTTACATTTCTTTTTCTACTATCTCTGGTTCTCTCTTGCAGTAACTATCCAAGTAGCAATTTTTAAGAAGAAATTTTCATCTTATATCTAATAAATATCTCTCAATTTTTCTTCACAGTGGATTACTTGCTGAACCATATCCCAAACTTCTGTTTGACCTGATGCCTATCATATGGATAAAACCAAGTAAATATACTTCTAACAAAATTTCTTAGAATTTTAGGGAGGATAATGATAGATATTTTTAACTGGTCCCCAAAATAAGTGTCTGCTCAAACCTATCAGAATTTTGTCCAATTACAATAAGTAGAGACAATATTTACACTGGAAATATATGGTTCCCCCTTTTTGTGTTGTATTTACATTATTTTAGGAATATCATTCTACTTCTTTTTTGCTCTTACCCCTTGGGATGTAACATTTTCTCTGCCTCTCCCCTACCAGTCTACTTTTCAGAGTCTAGAGCTTCCCATCACTATTTTGATTCTCAAGTGCCTTTCTTTGCACACCTCTCAGAGACACAAAGAGTTCTTTGGCTATAAAAAGTGCCTAGGCCCCGGGGGGCCAGCCAGGGGGGCCAGCCAGGTGCCCCAAAGCCACATGGGGTGCAGGCCACTTGTGCTCCCTTGGGAAAGCAACTTGCTTCTTCCCTCCTCCTGCTATCATCATTTTCCACAAGTCTGAACAAATGAAATTCATTATTTTGTTTTCTCTTTTTCTCTAATTTTTTATTCTCAAGTAATTGCAAATAAAAAGATTTACAAATCACCTGTAATCACTACCCATCCCATTAAGAATTTTTATTATTAATGCAGTTCAATTTATAACTATGAGAAATGTGACCTTAGTTTAGAAAGACTCCTAATATCTCATCCCTAACTTTTCAAGGATTGTATATATAAGTTCTTTCTGTGAGTAGGTAAGAATTGGTGTGGTTTTTCTTATAATAATCTGCTGTAAACAAATAGTAACTTCAACTTCTAATTTAGGATTTCCTGTTTCAGAGTTCTAAGCAGTTGTTTCTTTTTTCGCATCTCCCCTATTACCTATGCTGTATTTTATTCCTTCTTCCCTATCTTCTCCTTCTCATACTCCTTCTCTCCCAAGTCCACTTCAGTGTTTTCTTGCCTAGTAAGTAATCTGGACCTTAAAATCAATTCCTGTCCTCTAGACCTATAATCATGAACCATATTAAATCACTTCCTTATTTCATAACTATAATTACTATAAAACTTTTTTAAAATACCAACTTACAAATATTCAAATATTATAACCATAATCTAAGATTTAGTACTTGCCACTTTATTACAAAATAGTTGTTCTTTTAATACCACTGCCTGTTTTTCCTTTACCAAATGAATATGTTTCTTTTGTTTTTGTGTTTTTTTCAAGCTAAAAAGTCTGAGATTGTGAAGTCGAATGCCTACATTTGTCCCCTCTACAAGACAAGTGAACGGAAAGGAACTCTTTCCACTACAGGACATTCTACTAACTTTGTCATTGCAATGTTGTTAAAAACAGACCAACCCATTCAACACTGGATTAAGCGCGGGGTTGCTTTGCTTTGTCAGTTGGATGACTAAACTGGACAAATTTAAGAAAACATCTGAAGTGTAAAAAAAAACACAGTGTCTTCATACACTTCAAGATATTTATATTTATTTTATATATATATATATAAAATAAAACTAAGTACCTTGGTAACATTCTTAAGTTGTCTTTTTGAAAGGTCTTTGCATTGTTACACTCCCTGATATATCACTCTTGATTGGAATGCAGCCTTCTTTTTTTAAATATATTGTATTGATTATGCTATTATAGTCATCCCATTTTCTTCTCTTTTTTATTCCCCTCCATCCTGTACCCCACCTCCCACTGTTATTCCTCCACCTTACTTCATGTCCCTGGGTCCTACCTATAAGTTCTTTGGCTTCTCCACCCCCCCATACTATTCTTAACCTCCCCCTGTCTATTTCATACCTACCATTTATGCTACTTATTCCCTGTATCTTTTCCCCCATTCCCCCCTCCCCCTCCCCACTGATAACCCTCCATGTGATCTCTATTTCTGTGAATCTGTTCCTGTTCTAGTTGTTTGCTTAGTTCAATTTTGTTTTTGTTTTTTAGGTTTGGTTGTTGATAGTTGTGAGTCTGTTCTCATTTAACAATTTGTATTTTTGATCTTCTTTTTCTTAGATAAGTCCTTTTAACATTTCATTTAATAAGAGCTTGGTGATGATGAATTCCTTTGACTTGACCTTATCTGGGAAGCACTTTATCCACCCTTCCATTTTAAATGATAGCTTTGCTGGATAGAGTAATCTTGGATGTAGGTCCTTGCCTTTCATGACTTGGAATACTTCTTTCCAGCCCCTTCTTGCCTGTAAGGTCTCTTTTGAGAAATCACCTGATAGTCTTATGAGCACTCCTTTATAAGTAACTGTCCCCTTTTTTCTTGCTGCTTTTAAGATACTTATCTTTAATTTTGGGTAATGTAACTATGATGTGCCTTGGTGTTTTCTTCCTTGGGTCCAACATTTTTCAGAGACTCTGAGCTTCTTGGAAGTCTATTTCCTTCACCACATTGGGGAAGTTCTCCTTCATTATGTTTTCAAGTAAGTTTTCCATTTCTTTTTTTTTTTAATTAATTTTATTTAGTTATTTTTCAAGTATGGTTTTTTGTCTATTTCTCCCATCCCAGCCTCCCCCGCCCCTTGCTCCCCACCTCCCTCCCATTTCCACCCCTCTTAGTTCTCGTCCCTGTGTCCTTCCTATTTGTTCCTCCAAATCCCTCCCCCTTTTTACCCTTAACTTCCCTTCCTTCTCCCCTCTGGTCACTGTCCCCTTGTTCTCTATTTCAGTGTCTTTGTTTTGTTTTGTTTTTTGCTGCTTGCTTGTTTGTTTTGTTGTTTAGCTTCCTGTTAAAGGTGAGATCATATGGTATTTGTCTTTCAGCACCTGGCCTATTTCACTCAGCATAATGCTTTCCAGTTCCATCCATGTTGTTGCAAAAGGTAGTAGCTCCTTCTTTCTCTCTGCAGCATAGAATTCCATTGTGTATATGTACCACAATTTTTGGATCCATTCATTTACTGATGGGCACCTAGGTTGCTTCCAACACTTGCCTATTGTAAATTGTGCTGCTATGAACATTGTGGTGCATAGGTTCTTTGATATTGATGTTTTAGGATTCTTAGGATATAATCCCAACAGTGGAATTGCTGGGTCAAAAGGCAGGTCGATTTTTATTTTTCTGAGAAAATTCCATACTGTTTTCCATAATGGTTGTACCAGTCTGCAATCCCACCAACAGTGGACTAAGGACCTCTTTTCCCCACAACCTCTCCAACATTTGTTGTTTGTTGCTTTGTTTATGATAGCCATCCTGACTGGTGTAAAGTGGTATCTCATTGTGGTTTTAATTTGCATCTCTCTGATAGCTAACGATATTGAGCATCTCTTCATGTGTCTCTGAATGTTCTGTATGTCCTCCTTGGAGAAGTGTTTGTTCAAGTCCTTTTCCCATTTTTTAATTGGGTTGGGTGTCTTCTTAGAGTGGAGTCATGTAAGTTCTTTGTATATTTTGGAGATTAAACCCTTGTCTGAGGTATCATTGGCAAATATGTTTTCCCATACAGTTGGTTGTCTTGCTAATTTAATACTGTTTTCTTTAGCCACGCAGAAGCTTTTTATTTTGATGAGATCCCATTTGTTTATTCTTTCCTTTATATTCCTTGCTCTAGGGGACATATCAGTAAAAAAGTTGCTGCGTGAAATATCTGAGATTATCTTGCCGATGTTCTCCTCTAGGATTTTAATGGTTTCACAGCTTACATTTAAGTCTTTTATCCACCTTGAATTTATTTTGGTGTATGGTGTAAGTCTGTGCTCAAGTTTCATTTTTTTGCACATAGCTGTCCAGTTCTCCCAACACCATTTGTTGAAGAGGCTATCTTTACTCCATTTTATGTTACTGCCCCCTTTGTTGAATATTAATTGACTGTAGAGAGTTGGATTTATTTCTGGGCTCTCTGTTCTGTTCCATTGGTCTATGTGCCTGTTTTTATGCCAGTACCAGGCTGTTTTGATTACAGTGGCCTTGTAATACAATTTGATATCAGGTATTGTGATCCCTCCTACTTTGTTCTTCTTTCTCAAAAGAGCAGCTGCTATTTGGGCTCATTTATGGTTCCATATAAATTTTCGAAGTGTTTGTTCTATGTCTGTGAAATAAGCCATTGGTACTTTAATAGGTATTGCATTGAATCTGAATATTGCTTTGGGTAGTATGGACATTTTGATGATGTTAATTCTTCCAATCCATGAACAAGGTATATGTTTCCATTTGTTTGTGTCTTCCTTGATTTCGTTCTTCAGGGCTGTGTAGTTTTCTGCATACAGGTTTTTTACCTCCTTAGTTAGGTTTATTCCCAGATATTTTATTTTTGTTTTTGCTATATCGAATGGGATTTTTTCCTTGATTCCTGCTTCTGCTGATTCACTGTTGGTATATAAAAATGCCTTTGATTTCTGGATATTGACTTTGTAACCAGCTGTTTTGCCAAATTCATTAATTAGTTCAAGCAGTTTTGGGGTAGAGTCTATAGGATTTTCCATGTACACTATCATGTCATCTGCAAACAGTGACAGTTTTGCTTCCTCCTTTCCTATTTGGATGCCTTTTATTTCCTTTTTTTGCCTGATCGCTGTGCTAAAACTTCCAATACTATATTGAATAGAAGTGGTGAAAGTGGACATCCTTGTCTTGTTCCTGATCTTAATGGAAAAGCTTTTAGTTTTTTCCCATTGAGTATGATATTGGCTGTAGGTCTCTCATATATGGCCTTTATTATTTTGAGAAATGCTCCCTGTATTCCCACTTTGCTGAGTGTTTTTATCATAAATGGGTGTTGTACCTTATCAAAAGCTTTTTCCACGTCTATTGATATGATCGTGTGGTTTTTGTCTTTGCTTTTGTTTATGTGATGTATTACATTTACTGATTTGCGAATATTGAACCATCCTTGCATCCCTGGGATGAATCCCACTTGGTCATGGTGTATGATCTTTTTGATGTATTGTTGGATGCGATTTGCTAATATTTTGTTGAGGATTTTAGCATCTATGTTCATCAGCGATATTGGCCTGAAGTTTTCTTTCTTTGTTGTGTCTCTATCTGGTTTTGGAATTAAGATGATGCTGGCTTCATAAAAAGAATTTGGGAGTTTTCCATCCTGGATTTTTTGGAATAGTCTGTGGAGAATAGGGGTTAGCTCTTCCTTAAATGCTTTGTAGAATTCTCCTGTGAAACCATCTGGTCCAGGGCTTTTGTGTGATGGGAGTTTTTTGATTACTGCTTCAATTTCTTTTGCTGTTATTGGTGTATTTAGATTTTCTGCTTCTTTTCCACTGAGTTTTGGAAGATTTTATTTTTCTAGAAATGTGTCCATTTCCCCTAGGTTTTCAAATTTCTTGGCATACAGTTCTTCATAGTAATTTCTTACAATCCCTTCTATTTCTGTGGTATCAGTTGTAATCTCTTTCATTTCTGATTGTGTTTATTTGTGTTCTCTCTCTTCTTTTCTTGATGAGCCTACTTAAAGGCCTGTCTATTTTGTTTATCTTCTCAAAGAACCAACTCCTGGATTCATTGATCCTTAAAATTGTGCTTTTAGTTTCTTTGTCATTTAATTCTGCTCTAATCTTGGTTATTTCCTTCCTTCTGCTTGCTCTGGGCTGTCTTTGTTGTTCCTCGAGTTCTTGCAGGCGTAGGGTTAAGTTGTTTGTTTGAAATGTTTCTGTCTTCTTTAGGTAGGCCTGTATTGCTATAAACTTCCCTCTCAGGCCTGCCTTCACTGTGTCCCATAAGTTTTGGGTTGTTGTGAGATCATTTTCATTTGTTTCCAGAAACGTTTTGATTTCTTCCCTAATTTCATTCTTGACCCATTCATTGTTTAATAGCATACCATTCAGGCTCCATGATTTTGGGTGCTTTAGGTTTTTTTCTTTGGAGTTGGCTTCCAATTTCAGTCCCTTGTGGTCAGAGAAGATGCTTGGTATGATTTCAATTTTCTTGAATTTTTTGAGGCTCATTTTGTGTCCTATCATGTGGTCTATCTTTGAAAACGTTCCTTGTGCATTTGAAAAGAATGTGCATTTAGATTCTTTGGGATGAAGGGCTCTATATATATCAGTTAAGTCCATTTCATCTAGGGTATTGTTTAATGCCACAATATTTTTGTTGATAATTTGTTTGGAAGATCTGTCCATTTTTGATAGTGGGGTGTTAAAATCCCCTACTATAATTGTGTTGCTGTCAATATTTTTCTTGAAGTCCTCTAAGATTTTCTTCATATATTTGGGTGCCCCTATGTTTGGTGCATATATGTTTACAATGTTAATGTCTTCTTGGTGGATTCTTCCCTTGAGTATAATGAAGTGACCTTCTGGGTCTCTCTTTATGGCCCTTTTTTTGAAGTCTATTTTGTCCGATATGAGAATTGCTATCCCAGCTTTTTTTTCTTGTCCGTTTGCTTGGAAAACTTGTTTGCAGCCTTTCACTTTTAGTCTGTGATGGTCTTTTGTCCTGAGGTGGGTCTCTTGTAGGCAGCATATGTGTGGGTCATGCTTTCTTATCCATTGAGCTATTGTATGTCTTTTGATTGGAGCATTTAATCCATTTACGTTTAAGGTTATTATTGATAGGTACTTGTTCATTGCCATTTTTGTACCTGTGTTCCTCTCTGTCTCCCTCTTACCCTTCCTTCCCTTAAAGCAGTCCTTTTAGTATTTCTTGTAGAGCTGGTTTGGCGGAGGCATATTCTTTTAGGCTTCTTTTGTCTTGGAAGCTCTTTATTTGGCCATCTATCTTGATTGAGAGCCTTGCTGGGTAAGTAGCCTTGGTTGTAGGCCTCTGGTTCTCATTACTTGGAATATTTCTTGCCATTCTCTTCTTGCTTGAAGTGTTTCCATTGAGAAGTCAGTAGCTAACCTTATCGGGGCTCCCTTGTATGTTATTTCTTTTTTCTCCCTTGCTGCCTTTAAGATTCTCTCTTTGTCTTGGAATTTTGCCATTTTGATGATGATGTGTCTTGAAGTGGGCCTCCTTGGGTTCCTCTTGATTGGGACTTTCTGTGATTCCTGGATTTGTGAGACTTTTTCTCTTATCAAATTAGGGAAATTTTCTCTCATTACTCGTTCAAATATGTTTTCTATCCCTTGTTCTTCTTCTTCTCCTTCTGGTATTCCTATTATTCGGATATTATTACGTTTCATATTGTCTTGCATTTCTCTTAAGCCCTCTTCATTGTTTCTGAGCCTCTTCATTTTCTTGCTCTTTCTGTGAGATGCTTTCTACCTTGTCCTCCAACTCACTAATCCTATCCTCTGCTTCATCTATCCTACTTTTGAAACTTTCTACTGTGTTCTTCAATTCGGAAATTGTATTCTTCATTTCCTCTTGTCCCTTGCTGATAGTTTCCATTTCCTTTTTCATGTTGCTGTAGTTTGCAGAGAGATCATTGTAGTTCCCCTGTAGTTTTTAGTAGTTCACTGTGAGCTCTTTGAACTTCATAATAACCAGTGCTTTGAATTCACTATCTGATAGTTGATCAGCCTCTATTTCATCTAACATTCTTTCTGAAGTTTCTGCTTTTTCTTTCATTTGGGGATTGTTTCTTTGTCTTCTCATTGTTTGAGACTCTTCTTGTTAGTCTCTGCTTCTAAAATTGATCTGTTCTGAAAGCCTAGTTTTATGGTGTGAACTTCTGTAGTATGATCCTTGTGAAGTTCAGTGGTGCAGACTCCTTGACGTTTCTTGATGTTCTCCATCTCCACCTACTCTGACGCTGGTCCTGGCGCTGGTCCCTGCGTTGGTCGCCTACCACTGCTGAATGTCCCGGCTCTAGTAGCTGCCTCCTCAAGCGCCCAGGGCCATCACAGGGTTTTGGAGTGTCCCGGCTTCTGTACCTGACTCCCTGGAGTCTAGTCCTGTCTCTATGGCAGTGGGGCAGAGGCTTAGAATGTCCCAGCTCCGGTACCTGACTCCCCAGCGTCCAGACCTGTTGCTATGGGAGCAGCACAGGGGTTGAGAACATCCCGGTCCCGTAGCTGGCTCCTCTGCCGCCCACAGCCGTCACAGGGGTTTGGAGCGTCCCAGCTTCCATACTGGACTCCCTGGTGTCCAGACACGGCACAGAGGCTGAGAACGTCCCAGCTACCATAGCTGGCTCCTCGGGGCCCAGGCCCGTCTCTATGGTGGCGTCACAGGGGCCTCCGGTGTCCCAGCTCCTGCAAATGACCCTTCCGTTGCCCAGGCCGGTAGCTATGGCATCGGCACAGGGGCCGAGAATGTCCCAGCTCCGGTTCCTGACTCCTCTGTTTCCCAGGACCGTCACAGGGGCTTGAAGTGTCCGGCTCCCGTACCTGACTCCCTGGCTCCCAGGCCTGTTGCTCTGGCGGCAGCACAGGGTCCGCGTGTGTCCCAGCTCCAGTAGCTGACTCTGCCGCCGTCTGGTGTTTCAGCATTGGTCACAATCTCTGGTCTTTTTAATTTCATAAATGCTGGGTAACCGATGGTTTATTGTGCTGTTTCTCTATAGATCTGCCAGGATTTTCACCCATGAGTACAGGAGCTAGCATCAGCTCCATCTTACTCCGTCGCCATCTTCCCAGCATCCTCCAGTTTTCCATTTCTTGCTCTTCCTTTTCTTCTGACACCCCTATGGTTTGGATGTTGGAATGGTTTAAGTTGTCCCAGAGGTTCCTGAGCCTCTCCTCATTTTTTGAATTCTTGTTTCTTCATTCTGTTCTGGTTGAATGTTTATTTCTTCCTCCTGGTCCAGACCGTTGATTTGGTTACTGGTTTTTTTCCTTTACTGTTGGTTCCCTTTACTTTACTTTGCATAGCCTTCACTTCTTCCTGTGTTTTGTGACCATACTCAACCACTTCTGTGAGCATCCTTATTACCAGTGTTTTCAACTGTGCACCTGTAAGGTTGGCTATCTCTTCATCACTTAGTTGTGTTTTTCTGGAGCTTTAATCTGTTCTTTCATTTGGACCTTTTTTTTTTTTTGTCTTGGCACACCTGTTACAAGGCAGTAAGCGGCAGAGCCTTAGGTATTTGCCAGGGCAGGGCAACCCTGCCCTGCCTGCTTTGCAGCGCTGTATGCTGGGGAGGTGTCCAAGAGGGAATAATGCCACTTGCTGGGCCAGTTTCAGTTACTTCCTCCACTACCTACAAGCAAATTGGGCCCTTCTGATGCTGATTCCATGTGGATGGGTTTGTGTATGTTTGTAGGGCCCTCTGGGTCTCTCCATTGAACTCTCCTGTGAGGCTGGGAGTTTTTCCCACTGCCACAACCCCCACAAGTTTTTCCAGTCAGAGGTTTTATTTCTCAGTCCTGGAACCCTGGGTCCCACAGTTTTTCTTGCTCCCCAGTTGTTTTTTTCACTTTATCTGAATGCAAATGTGGGACCACTGGGTCCGCCAACCACTGCCTCACCCACTCCAGTCCTCCAGCCACCACCTTGCCGTGAGTCCTTTCCACCCCTCCTACTGGTCTGGATGAATATTTTTTCTTTAACTCCTTGGTTGTTGGACTTTCATACAGTTTGATTTTCTGGAACTTCTGGCTATTTTTTGTTTTTAAATTTGTTGTTTTCCTTCTTTTGGTTGTTCAAGGAGGCAGTGTATCTGCTTACACCTCCATCTTGGAATGCAGCCTTCTAAATGGACTCTTGAAATTGTAAACACCTGTGGGAGGAAACGTAAATGTTTCTTTGAAGCACATAAAAAAATTGGAAACTTTTATTTGGTTATTTTTTAAAAATTAGATATATATGTGAAAAACAGATTTTGGAAGAATGGGTAAAATTAACTAATAGTAGAAAACATCTCTTTTTACAAGTATCAAGTCATATCTTTAGCTCCACTAATAGTTTACTTTCTGCTCACCTACCTGTAGTGGTTACACACACCTATCTAAAATACATAAATAAATAGTAAATAAGAAAAATATTACAATAATTCTAAAACTCAGCCCCTTATGTATACTTTAAAACATCAGTTCCATTTCTCACAATATCCCTATGACAAGGAAGGGAAACTCAAAGGCGTGAACTGGACATACAAGGGCAGTAAGATGACTGGAAGTTGATCCTACACACCTGAGGTGGTTTTCATATTTCATTATAAATGCCAAGTGATCTCACTATTTTTAATAGTTAATATTCTTCTTATTTAGTATGCATTCATAGTATTAGTATACATTAACAGTTTAAGATATTTTAATTAAAATTATACTCAAAATCTTATTATCTTGTGTGGAGTTAATTCCTCCCTTTGGAGTCCCAGGATACTTTAGGTTACAGGTCTGTAACCCAAAGAAAGTGCAGGTACAGCTACCCAGTGAATCACAATTGTTGATCTTAACTTCTAAAAATTTGATCTGAGCAAAATGTTTGGCCTCTCTTAAGTGGAAAATTGATTCTGGTTTGCAGTGGCGATGTGCATGTGTCTTAAGAGAATGAATTCACATGGATAGACCCCTGAAACAAAAGTATTTTATTTTGTCCCTGAAATAAAATGTTTTGTCCCTGAAGCAAAAGTATTTTGTCCCTGAAATAAAATGTTTAATTCTTTAAATTTGATAAACGTGGCAGTGAAGAAAAGAGATTGTGTTTCCAAACAGAGCTAAACCACATGTAAAAAACTGAGAATGTGCCAGAGTGTCTTATGATGAAGTATTTATAGAAAAGCTATTAATGGAATCGTCATTACAGGGGAGTGGAGATCCTAAATATAAATGGAAATTCTAACGTGCTAATCTTCAACAACAAAAACTTCAGTGCTGTCCTAAAGGTGGTAACAAAAGGTAAAAAGTCTTTGGTATGTAATCAGACTATATTCTATGCTGAAATGAAAATTTTTTTAAAATACAATTGAGGTGTTGCCTACCAAAATACATTGCTTTTTTACTATCACTCTTCCTATTATGTTGTAGTATGACAGTACATGTATTCCTATGACATGTTTATTTTTAGTATTTACTAACTAAATAACATTTTTTTCCAGCATAACATTAACTGTGTGTGAGAAAGATGTTTAGGGGTGAGTGCTACAATTACTGAGGAAAACTCATGAGCCAAGTCTAAAATAGATCAATATGAACATTTCTAAAGTTACAATAGTACTGACCTAGGTTTTATATGAAAGGATGTTTTTCCTGAATAAGCTTTAAGTAAACGGTTACTCATAGAAACTTCTAATTTATGTTGAATCTGGGACAGTTCAGAAAACTTTTAAGTTCGTAAAAAATGTTTAAATGAATATCTTATTTTCTAAATTTTGCATTTTCTTCATTTATCAGTCCTATCAATTTTGTAGTTTTCTTAATTCCACTTATAATTTTAAGCAGTCAATAATCTGTTTTCACAACTAGAAAAATATTTTTAATTCATTCTGACTTTAGAGTAAATCTGTAGATGTTTCACATGGACAATTACACCAGTGATGAAGACATAGATGATGACTTTGATACTCAGTTCATCATTCACCAGAGTTTACAGGATGTTCACAAGCCAGGAACTACACAACAGGCACCTGAGGATGAGAGGTAACTGTATCTCATTGGCAATGTAGTATAAGTAGTCAACAGATGAGATTTGTCATCAGCCTGACCCTAGTTTTCTGACCAAAAAAACAGAAGAGAGGGTCAGAATTGAGGAGCTGCCCATATACATACAATATCTATGAGACTTGATGCTTCACAAGACAAAAAAAAATTTGGAAATAATTCACAATTTAATTAGGCAGTAAAGAAAACAGTTGAAGGAGTTCAGCAGCAAGTCAGGGTAAGGAGATGCAGACTGAATATCAGAAAGAAGAAATACATGAGAATATGAAAGGCTAGAGAACTCTAAGGAATGTTGTCTTTGGGGAGCCAAGGAAATGCACAAATACAACTAAGACATATAGAAACTTATCTTCAACTTTAGTGGGGTGGATGGGTTTAAGTCCAGTCTTTAATCTGCTCAAAACAAAAGAAGAATTATGTAAACTTAAACCCAGAAGAAACTAACTAACTTCTTCTGAAGAGTGTGGATTCAAAGTTCTGCAATGACTACACAAAAAGAATCCCATGGGTCCCACAATGTTCTTAGGAAAGTGCCTGGGGGATCGGCTGTCCACAGCCAAGCCCATCTTGTCAATGCTCTCTGGCTGATCAGCAACCTCGGCTCTCTAGGAGTTTCTGTTGTTTTTCAGGAGTGATAAACCCCGTTTGCTGCGATAGTGACCTGTGTATATGTAACCTTACATGGCAATAGAGCAGTGATTTTCAACCTGTGTACTGCAAGAATTTTTATAATGTGCAACACCTTACTATTTAGTCAGGAGCACTGACCTCTTTTCCTTAGATTGTCATACAGTAGCCATTCAGTATGTATGTTCTGTTTTGAGCCAAGCATATATAGGTCATATAATAGAGTTGCATTTTATTGGTCATGTCACATGATAAGGTTGTGTCTGATTGGTTAACTCTTGGTGACAGAAATCCTGATATACAAGACTAGCCAACTGATTTCTTTAAAAAGTCACTTTGGAACAAAAAGGGTAGATAATCGCTATTATTATTTTTTGTAAATCAAAATTATACCTATTTTTTCAGATTGGCAAAAATATAACATATTTTATATGTTGTGTTATATTTGTTATATTAAGTTTGTAACATACAAAATGTAATTTTTTGCCACAGAATTTTAGTAATTACATTTATTACTAATAAACTTATTAGTAGTTTTGAGATGAAAGTTTAAAAATCACTGCAATTGAGAATTAAGGCTGCAAATAGAATTAAGGTTGTTATTCAACTGACTTTAAAATAAAGAGATTAAGCCTGGCTGGGTACTTAGTTGGTTAGAGCATTTTCCCAAAATGCCAAGGCTGTAGGTTTGATTCCCAGTCAGGGCACATACAAGAATCAACCAATGAATACATAAAAAAGTAGAACAACAAATCAGTGTGTCTATTTCTCTCTCTCTCTCTAAAGTCAATTTTAAGAAATTATAAATAGATGATCCTAGATTATCCAGGTGGGCTCAATGTACAGTAATCACAAGGGCTTTTTAAAAAATCTTCACCTGAGGATATGTTTATTAAGTTTAGAGAGACAGGAAGGGAGGTGGGGAGAAATATCAATTAGAGAGAGAAACATTGATCGGTTGCCTCCTACAGCCTAGGTATGTGCCCTGACCAGAAATCAAAGCCACAACCGTTTGGTGACTGAGACAATGCTCCAACCAACTGAGCCACCCAACCAGGGCCATCACAAGGGTCTTTAGAAATGGAAGAGGAAAGCAGAAGAGAGAGGACCTGAGAGAGAGTGGGGTAGAAGAATATGGCCCAACAATGGTGCCTTTGAAGGTGCAGGAAGGTATCCATGACCTAAGACATGTGGGACACCTCTAGAAACTGGAAGTGACACAGAAGCAGATTCTCCCCGGGGCCCACCCACACCTTGATGTTAGCCTGGCAAGACCTGTTTCATACTTCTGAACTGCACAACTGTAATAAATTTGTGTTATTTTAGACCAGTAAGTGTGTGGTAATTTCTTAGAGCAGCCATAAAAAACAAATACAATACTAAATCTCTAAGTGTAATTTCAAAGGCTTAAGAAAATTTTACTGACCAAATTATAAATAGAACAGATTGTCTGAGGGAATTTATTCTCTTCAAGCTGGGTTCATTGAATAACCAAAGAAAACAGGAAGGTGACAATCTTTATTTTGTAGACTTAAAAATAATACAATATTCACAAGTGACTTTTAAAACTTCATTTTTTTGTATTTAAAATTTTTATTTATTGAATTTTAGAAAGAGAGAAAGCAAGAGAAAGAGAGAGAGAGAGAAACATCAATTTGTTGTTCCACTTATTAATCCATTCATTGGTTGATTCTTGTATGTGCCCTGACTGGGGATTTAACCCACAACCTTGGTATATTGGACCAATGCTCTAAACCAACTGAGCTACACAGCAGGGCCTAAAACTTTATTTTTAAATATTTTAATAATAGTACTACTTTAAAAACTGCTCATAGTGTTTTATGAGCACAAATTCTGGTCATTAAATTTTATCATGTGATAATGTAACATTTCAGTCCTAGGCAGGTTTGATTAAGTTCAGAAAATATTGATTAAGGGCTTGCTGTGATTCAGGCTCTGACACAGTTCTTGCCTTTTTAAAAAAAATTTTTTAAATTTATTTATCTTTAGAAGGGAAGGGAAGGAGAGAAGGAGAGAAATATCAATGTATGGCTGCTTCTGGTACATCCCCTGCTGGGAACTGGCCTGCAACCCAGGCATGTGCCCTGACAGGGAATCGAACCGAGATCTTTTGGTTCACAGGCCCATGCTCAATCCACTGAGCTACACCAGCCAGGGCAGTTCTTGCCTTAACAAGGGAAGACAGACATGGGAGAGGACTTCCCACAGAACATACACGTTAAGGGTAACACTACATTTTGTATGTATTTCTATTATGCTTCAGTCATTGCCTCATATATGAGTTCATCCCTGGTTAACTACCATTGCCTTTATGCTTTCCTTTTGTTTTTGTCAAATATCTTAGTCTTTTCCTAAGTTTTGAAATTACATATGTTTTTTTTTTTTTCCCATGCAGCTTCCATTCCTTTCTGAGCACTGAGTGTAAGAAGATAGTTGAAACAATAGAGGCAGTTAAGTACTCTTCCTATTCTAATCCCTTCAACTTGAGGTAAGAGGTAATGAAGACAACTGGCAGCATTTCCCTCTAAGGTCAGGAAGCCTAGAAGCAGTTTCTCCCAAACGGTGAACACTCTGGGCTATGCAGCTTATTGTCGAATCTGATGTGGCCTTTCCTGGGAGGAAATACTTCAGTACAATTTAGCAAAGAGCTCCTGGGCTTCTTGGTGGACAGAGCTATCTTTGTGTATGTGACAGGATAATGGGTACTCACAGGCCCTGGTAGTATGGAATGCTAGATGAAAGGCCTTATGACTTGTTTGTCCTATGCCATTTAAATCTGTCTTTCAGAAAAAGTGGTGATAGAATTATGTTGCCTTATACACTGACCTTGATGATAGAATTCAGAAGTAGCCCAGGCTGTCCTGTACGTGTCCCAAATGTGAATCTGTTCTCATTTGACTTGCTAATAGGCGAGGAAGATGCATTGTCACGCTTGACCAAGTACCATTCTGCTTTTGATGAAGCAGATGAGATAGGCTGGCTTCCTCTGCATAAGGCTGCAGTGCAACTAAATAAGAACATTTTGGAAATAACCCTGAAAGGTAAACACCCTTTGTAACTCTTCTGATGCTTCTGAGAAATAAATGTAAAACTTATCTTCATATCTTAATCTGTGTGGTCTAACGAATTTATTTCAGCTTCAAAACCAAGCGCGTGGGAGCGAGCCACCCACAATGGTGAAACACCACTTTTTTTGGCTGTCAGCAATTACCTCTTAGAAAATGCCAGTTTTCTTCTTCTCAATGGCTGCAATCCAAATGCCAAGAATCTTGAAGGCAATTCTCCTCTTCTTACAGGTAAATTAACACCTCGTCTCTGGAGAAGAATCTGGGCCCTGATTCTCTTCCTTTGAAACCTGCCTGAAGCCCACAGGTTTCAAAGGCAGCTTTTTGTGCATAGCCGTAGCACTGTCACTTTATCCCAACTGGCCAGACATAGGTACCGGACCTGATGCAAAGTCTCTGCCCAGTTAGGAACTGATCATTTTGGGTGGTGCCTCAATTGATCCAGTTAATTCTGGTGCAAGAAATATATGAAGGGAGCAAAGCAGAAAGAAGCAGTCAATGGTCGAATAAAGATGGCAGATTTGATACAAATGCCTAATTTTGTTCCCTCCTGAATGTTCACTTAAATTATAGTTAAGTAATTGTTTTAAAGGGTTAAGATACAAAAGAATGAGAACAATAAGAGAGGAGACAATAGCATGATTTTTTATTTTAAAGACTTTATTTTTAGAGAGAAGGGAAGGGAGGGAGAAAGACAGGGAGAGAAACATCAATCAGTTGCCTCTGGAACACACCCCTTCTGGGAGCCAAACCCACAATCCAGGCATCTTCCCTGACTGGGAATCAAACCAGTGACCCTTTGATTTGCAGGAAGATGCCCAACCAAGTCACACCAGTCAGGGCTGACAACATGATTTTTTTAAAACCTGGGGAACAGATGGATGAATAGTGACAAGAAAGCCAAATCTTAAATTGGTAGTGGGAAAAGCCAAACAACAGCACAATTCTATCAAAAGGCCTGAAAAATACTGGCAATTGTTACCTCATGGAACCTAAGGGAAGGACAGACAGCTACAATGGGAGGATTGGCTGAAAACTCTTAAGACACAAGTAGTTTGATCTCTAGATCACTTCTCCCAATTCACCCTGCTGGGACAGACTCCTCCCTGACACCAGCAAAATTCTGTAGGTTTATTCTCTGGGTAGTTTAAACAGAGGTTTTATGCACATGGTGGGAGTACAGGGATGAAAACACTGGAGGAATTAAGCAAATACAGGCTGAGACCTTCCAACCCTCCTCCTCTACCAGGATTCTATCAGCTGCAGCAAAAAACTTATGCTCTGAGAGGAGCCTTCTCTGGAAAATCTGATCAGCCCAAAAGGAAAGAAATAAAGATGGTGAAATTGGGGGTTCCCCTACAAATGGCCCAGGCATATCAAGCTATAGTTAAGACCACAGTCTATAAATCCCACCCAATATTTAGAATTTCCAATCAGCTTTTGAGTCCTCAACTCTTAACCATGAGCAGATAGCCAAGGACTATCTGAGGAAAGTCTTCAAGAAATAGATATAAGCATTGAGGAACAAGTATGAAAGACACAGAGATGAGGACTGGGCGGGGGGGGGGAATGGGAGAGAGGGGGGAGACCGGGCGGGGGGCGGGTGGGATGGGAGAAATAGATTAAAAAAAAATGTACTTGAAAAGTAACTAAATAAAATTTAATATTAAAAAAAAAGAAATAGATATAAGCAATTTCAGGAAAGGGATTATTTAGGGTCAATAAAACACAGGGGAAATTATAATTTCCTCAGAGAAATTAATGAAATAACAGATACTACCAAAAATCACAGAATAAAACAAAACAAAAGCACTCTTAAAAATTAAAAATATGATAGCAGAAATAAAAACTCAAAACAAATGCTGGGAGATAGAATTTAGGAAAGCTTCCAGAGGGTAAGAAATGGAACACAGGAAATAAAAAGAAATAAAACTAGAAGGATGACTCAATAGGAGCAACATATGCATAATAGGAAATGCTAGAAAGAGAACAAGCAAGATGGAGACAGTACAGCATGAGTGAAGTAAGCCAAGAAAATTATTTCCTAAAATAAAGGACATGTGTTTCCAGAATGAAAGGGCACACTAAGTACCAGATCACTGAATTAAAAATGACCCAACATCCTTGGCACTCCATATTTCCGGTCTTAGAGCAATTAGAGTACTTTTCATGGCACAATATAAATGATGTGAGCAGAATGCAAATGGATTCAGCATCTGGCACCTAGCAAGAGTCCTCAGTTGATGCCAATAATTAGCGAATGGATAGGGAGGTGAATAAATTAAGGAGTTTTAGAATCATGAAGGGTTAAAGATTAACAGCACAAATGCAGAAAAACCAGTTAGAGAATTTTGGTTTACAAAATGCAAGCATAAAAGTAATTTCTTAATTATAGCTTTTTTTGTTTTTCTTCTTTTAAAGTGCTTTCTATAAGCACTTCTAAGACCATATATTAAGTACTTAAGTTCCAATTCTCTTGAAACTTAAAGATGATAAATAAAAATTTTGTTTATGTTTTTCAGCCACATAAGCCACCAATAGGCAATGAGTAATTGGTTGAGACTTACAGAAAAATAGCCTATTGATATAAAACACTATTAATATTATTTGACATACACCTCATTTTACGGTGTTTCCTAACACAAAATGCAGGCACATAGGGGTAGGTAGGAAGAGCCTGAGGGGCACTCTGGCCTTCATTTCCTGTTGAACATAATGCCTGCCTCCCTTCTAATTTCCCAGCTGTTCTACAAGACTCCTACGACATGGCCACCTTGCTGATCAGTCATGGGGCGGATGTCAATCTGAGGTGTGCCAATGAGAGGACAGCTCTCCACGAAGCAGCCAAACTGGGCAGGCAGAACTTGGTGAAGCTAATGCTGGTGTCTGGAGCACACCCTGACCCACAGAGCTCCTATGGATTCACTCCTCTTGCTCTTGCTGCCCAAAGTGGGCACACTGAAATTATGGAAATGTTGCTTCAGAAAGGCAAGATTTTTGTTTGTTTCTTTCTTTTTTAAAAAAATTTTTGTTTAAGTATAGTTTTCTGACCTTTCCCCTACCCCTTCCCACTATCCCAGCTCTCCCTACCTCCCTCCCCTCTTTCCACCCTCCTCTTGTTATTGTCCATGTGTCCTTTATAATTATTCTTGCAAATCCTTCAACCTTTTCCCCTATAATCCCCTCCCCTCTCCCCTATGGTCACTGTCAGCCTGTTCTCAATTTCAATGTCTTTGGTTATTATAATTTGCTTCCTTGTTCATTTTGTTGGTTAGATTCTGTTAAAGGTGAGATCATATGGTATTTGTCTTTCATCGTCTGGCTTATTTCACTTAGCATAACGCTCTCCAGTTCCATTCATGCTGTTGCAAAGGGTAGGAGCTCCTTCTTTCTTTCTGCTGTGTAGAATTCCATTGTGTAAATGTACCATAGTTTTTGATCCATTCATTTACTAATGAACATTTTGGTTGCATCCAGCACTTGACTATTGTAAATTGTGCTGCTATGAACATTGGAATGCATAGGTTCTTTTGGATTGGTGTTTCAGGGTTTTTAGGATATAATCCTACCAGTGAATTGCTGGGTCAAAAGGCAGTTCCATTTTTAGTTTTTTGAAGGAATTCCATACTGTTTTCCATAGTAGTTGCACCAGTCTGCAATCCCACCAACAGTCCACTATGGTTCCCATTTCTCCACAACCCTCTCCAAAACTTGTGTGTTGCTTTGTTTATGATAGCCATTCTCAACAGTATGAGGTCGTATTTCATTGTGGTTTTAATTTGCATCTGATAGCTAATGATACTGAGCATCTTTTCATATGTCTCTGGACCCTGTATGTCCTCCTTGGAGAAGTGTCTGTTCAAGACCTTTGCCCATTTTTTAATTGGGTTGCTTGTCTTCTTAGAGTGGAGTGGTATGAGTTCTTTATATATTTTGGAAATCAAACCCTTCTCTGAGGTATCGGTGGCAAATATGTTTTCCCATATGGTTGGTTCTCTTTTCATTTTAATGCTGTTTTCTTTAGTTGTGCAGAAGCTTTTTATTTTGATGAGATCCCATTCGTTTGTTCTTTCCTTTATGTCCCTTACTCTAGGGGACAGTGAAAATATTGCTGCATGGAATATCTGAGATTTTCCTGCCTAAGTTCTCCTCCAGGACTTTAATGGTGTCACAACTTATATTTTAGTCTTTTATCCACCTTGAATTTATTTTTGTGTATGGTGTAAGTTGGTGTTCAAGTCTCATTTTTTTGTGTCTAGTTGTCCAGTTCACCCAACACCATTTGTTGAAGAGGCTATTTTCACTCCATATTATGCTGCTGCCCATTTTGTTAAATATGAATTGACCATAAATCTCTGGGTTTATTTTTGGCTCTCTGTTCTGTTCCATTGTTCTATGTGCCTGTTTTTTTATGCCAGTACCAGGCTGTTTTGATTATAGTGGCCTTGAAATACAGTTTGTTATCAGGTATTGTGATCCCTCCTACTTTGCTCTTCTTTCTTGAAATTGCTGCAGCTATTCGGGATTGTTTATGGTTCCATATAAATTTTTGAAGTGTTTGTTCTATATCTGTGAAATATGCCATTGGTACTTTAATAGGTATTGCATTGAATCCATAAATTGCTTTGGATAATATGGACATTTGGATGATGTTAATTCTTCCAATCCATGAACACAGTATATCTTTCCATTTGTTTGTGTCTTCCTTAATTTGTTTCTCCAGTGTTGTGTAGTTTTCTGAGTACAGGTCTTTTACCTCCTTGGTTAGATTTATTCCTAGGTATTTTAGTTTTCTTGTTGCTATATCAAATGGGGTTTTTTTTCCCTGATTTCTGCTTCTGATATTTCATTGTTCATATACAAAAATGCCTTTGATTTTGGAATATTGACTTCATATCCTGCTGTTTTGCCAAATTCATTTATTAGGTTGAGCAGTTTTTTTGCAGAGTCTATAGGATTTTCACTGTACACTATCATGTCATTTGCAAACAATGACAGTTTTGTTTTCTATTTTCCAATTTGGATGCCTTTTATTTCCTTTTCTTGTCTGATTGCTGTGGCTAGGACTGCCAGTACTATGTTGAATAGAAGTGGTGAAAGTGGACAACCTTATCTTGTCCCTGGTCTTAGTGGAAAAGATTTTAGTTTTTGCCCATTGAGTATGATGTTGGCTGTAGGTCTCTCATATATGGCCTTTATTATATGGAGGGAATATTCCCTCTATTCCCACTTTGCTGAGTTTTTTTAATCATAAATGGGTGCTGTACCTTATCAAATGCTTTTTCTGCATCTCTTGATATGATCATGTGATTTTTGTCTTTGCTTTTGTTTATGTGATGTATTACATTTATTGATTTGCGAGTGTTGTACCATCCTTACATCCTTTAGATGAATCCCACTTGATCATGGTGTATGATGTTTTTAATGTATTGCTGGATGCCATTTGCCAATATTTTTTTGAGGATTTTAGCATCTGTGTTCATCAGTGATATTAGCATGAAGTCTTCTTTCTTTGTTGTGCCTTTATCTGGTTTTGGGATTAGGATGATGCTGGCTTCATAAAAAGAATTTGGGAGTAGTCTTCCACCATTTTGGGTTTTTTTTTTTTAATCGTCTGTGAGGAATAGAGGTTAGCTCTTCCTTCAGTGCTTTGTAAAATTCTCCTGTGAAACCATCCAATTCAGGGCTTTTGTGTGTTTTGACTTTTTTCATTATTGCTTCAATTTCATCAGCTGTTACTGGTCTGTTCAGGATTTCTGCAGCTTTTTCATTCAGTTTTGGAAAATTATATTTTTTTTCTAGAAATTTGTCCATTTCAGCTAGGTTTTCAAATTTCTTGGCATACAGTTCTTCCTAGTAATTTCTTACAATCCTTTGTATTTCTATGGTCTCCTCTTTCATTTCTGATTGTGTTTATTTGGGTCCTTTCTCTTTTTTTCCTTGATGAGTCTGTTCGAAGGCTTGTTGATTTTGTTTATCTTTTCAAAGAACCAGCTCCTGGATTTATTGATTCTTATACTTGTGCTTTTATTCTCTATGTTGTTTAATTTTGCTCTGATCTTGGTTATCTTCTACTTGCTCTGGGCTGTCTTTGTTATTGTTCTTCAAGTTCTTGTAGGTGTAGGGTTAGGTTGTTTATTTGAAATGTTTCTATCTTCTTTAGGTAAGCCTGTATTACTATGAACTTCCCTCTCATGACTGCCTTTGCTGTGTCCCATAAGTTTTGCATTGTTGTGAGTTCATATTCATTTGTTTCTAGAAACTTTCTGTTTTCTTTCTTGATCTCATTCTTGACCCATTCATTGTTTAATAGCATGCTGTTCAATCTCCATGAGTTTGAGTGTTTTTGAGTTTTTTCCTTGAGGTTGGTTTCTAGTTTCAGTCCCTTGTGGTCAGAGAAAATGCTTGATATGATTTCAATTTTCTTGAATTTGTTGAGGCTTGTTTTGTGTCCTCTCATGTTGCCTATCTTTGAAAATGTTCCATGTAAATTTGAAAAGAACGTTTATTTAGCTTCTTTGGAATGAAGGACTCTATATATATATATCAGTTAAGTCCATTTGATCTAGGGTATTGTTCAATGCCATAATATCTTTGTTGATTTTTGTTTGGAAGATCTGTCCATTTTTGACAGTGAGGTTTTAAAATCCTCTACTATAATTGTGTTGCTGTCAATATCTTTCTTCAAGTCCTCTAAGATTTTCTTTATATATTTGCGTGTTCCTATCTTAGGTGCATATATATTTACAATGTTTATATCTTCTTGGTGGATTCTTCCCTTGAGTATTATGAAGCGACCTGTGGGTCTCTTCTTCTGGTTCCTTCTCCTATAATCCATGATCCTGGTCTCCAATATTCTAGACTGCAGGAAATCCTATATTTAAGAACAACCTATAGCTTTTTAGAATTATCTAAATCTTTCCTATCATATAGGGAGGCTAGTTTCCAATACACGGCACTAAAACATTTTAAGCTGTTTTAAATGAGTAATATCAGGAATAAAATTATAAGGTGGAATAATAAAAGTAAACATTGGATTCTTTATATACACAAAAGTAATCTTTTCTATAGATCATTTATTAAAATATAAAGAAAGAGGAGCACCAACAGATTTTAAATCCTTAACCCTTCAAGGAAACCAGCATTGGTTTACCTAAGTGACATCTGTGAGTGAGCATTTCCCTTAAGTGACCCCTTATGAAGTAATTCCCATGAAGTGAATAGCTAGTAAACGACAGAACCAAGATTTGAACCCACATTTGTCTCATTCCAAATCACATTACTTTGCCACCCTGCATTGCTCGAGTGGGCAATGTGGCATCAGAGAAATGGGCCCTGGGTGTGGCCTGCCTGCACGCAGTTCCTGACTACCTTGCTCCCTAGCAGTGCATCTCCAGGGAAGGTACTTTACTTCAGTGAGCCTCAGTTTCTTTATCTTTATTGTTTTAAAATGTATTTTATTGATTATGCTATTACAGTTGTCCCATTTCCTCCCCTTTATTCCCCTGCCCCCTGCATAGCCCCTCCCACACTGACATTCCCCCTCTTTAGTTCATGTCCATGGGTCATACATATAAGTTTTTTAGTGTCTACATTTCCTATACTATTTTTAACCTCCCCCTGTCTATTTTCTACCTACCATTTATGCTCCTTATTCCCTGTACCTTTCCCTCTCCCTCCCCCACTGATAATCCCCCATATGATCTCCGTTTCTGTGATTCTGTTCCTGTTCTAGTCATTTGCTTAGTTTGTTTTTGTTTTTGTTTTCATTTTTAGGTTCAATTGTTAATACCTGTGAGTTTGTTGTCATTTTACAAATATTCATATTTTTTATCTTCTTTTTCTTAGACGAGTTCCTTTAACATTTCATATAATGACGGCTTGGTGATGATGAACTCCTTGAACTTAACCTTATCTGGGAAGCACTTTATCTGCCCTTTCATTCTAAATGAAAGCTTTGCTGGATAGAGCAATCTTGGATGTAGGTCCTCCCCTTTCAGGACTTGAAATACTTTCTTCCAGCCCCTTCTTGCCTGTAACGTCTCTTTTGAGAAATCAACTGACAATCTGATGGGAACTTCTTTGTAGGTCTCCTTTTCTCATGTGGCTTTTAACATTCTGTCCTTATCTTTAATCTTGGGTAATGGAATTACGATGTGCCTTGGTGTGTGTTTCCTTGGCTCCAACTCCTTTGGGACTCTCTGAGCTTCCTGGATTTCCTGAAAGTCTATTTCCTTTGCCAGATTGAGGAAGTTCTCCTTTTTTATTTGTTCAAATAACTTTTCCACTTCTTGCTCTTCCCCTTTTCCTTCTGGTACCCCTATAATTTGGATGTTGGAATGTTTAAAGATGTTCTGGAGGTTCCTAAGCCTTTCCTCATTTTTTTTTTTTGAATTCTTGTTTCTTCATTCTGTTCTGGTAGAATGTGTCTTTTTCCCCTTCTGCTCCAAACTGTTGATTTGAATTCCAGTTTCCTTCCCATCACTGTTGGTTCTCTGTTCATTTTCCTTTATTTCACTTTTCGTGGCCTTCATTTTTTCCTCTAATTTGCCACCATATTTGACCAATTCTGTCAGCATCCAGATTACCAGTATTTTGAACTGTGTATCTGATAGGTTGGCTATTTCTTCATTGCTTAGTTGTATTTTTCTGGAGCTTTGAATTGTTCTTTCATTTGGACCATTTTTTTTTTTTGTCTTGGCATGCCTGCTGTATAGTTAGGGGTGGAACCTTGGGTGTTCACCAGGGGCAGGGGGCAACCCACATTGCTGTATTGTGACACTGTATGTGAGGGAGGGGTCCAAGAGGGAACCGTGCCACTTGCTCTGCTCTGTGCTGGTTTTCAGTCACTTCCCCTGTTACTGACAGTGAAATTGGGCCCTTCTGGTGCTGATTCCTGGTTGGGTGGGTTTGTGTACATTGTATGACCCTGTGGGGTCTCTCCAATGTACTCTTGTGAGGCTGGGAGTTTCTCCCACTGCCACCTCAACCCCCGCAGGTGTTTTCAATCAGAGGATTTGAAGCTTTCTTTCCCAGTACTGGAACCCTTGGTTGTGCAGTCTGTCCTGCTCCCCAGTTGTTCATTCTGGTTTATCTGCATGCAAATGTGGGGCTGTCCTGTCTGCCAGCCACCACCTCACCCAGTCCTCCAGCTGCTGCCTTGCTCTGAGTCCTCTCTACCCAGCTGCTCATCTCTGCCCCTTCTACCGGTCTGGATAAGTGTTTCTTCTTTAATTTTGTGATTGTCGGACCTCCATACAGTTCAATTTTCTGTCAGTTCTGGCTGTTATTTGTATTTAAATTTGTTGTCCTTCTTTTGGTTGTGCAATGAGGCACAGTGTGTCTAGCTGTGCCTCCATCTTGGCTGGAAGTCTATTTCCTTTAAAATGAAGATATTAGCATCTACTTCTTAGGGTTTTATAAAGTTCAGATATTATTATGCATATTAAGAAACCATTATATAGTAAAACTCATTACATGGAAGCTTATTAGATACTAATTTTTATTTTTATTTCATTGATTTTAGAGAAAGAGAAGGGGGGAGGAAAAAGGGCGAGGGAGAAAGATCGATTTGTTGTTCCACTTACTTATGCCTTCATTGGTTGATTCTTGTATGTGTCCTGACCAGGGATTGAATCAACAGTCTTGTTGTATTGGGAAGATGCTCTAACCAACTGACCTACCCAGCCAGGTCTAGACATTTTTTAATGCCTTCTAGAAATAAGGTCCTTGGACAGCCACTGTATTCTGATGACTGTAGAGTCTGTGCTAAATTAAAGTCACTACATCTTTTTTATACGAGCTGTGAATGTACCTGGAATGCTCTCCTTTTCTATTTTCCATTCAAATGCCACTCTTTCCTTAAAGCCCATTTCACCGAGAGGTCTTCCACAGCTGACCCTCACCTCCTTTCGCCTTCCTTCAGCTCTAGTTGCCCTCATAAGCCTAGGCCTGAGATCTGCTGGAGACATTTTGCCTATATCTACCTATACAGACATACCTCGTTTTATTACACTTCACTTTATTGTGTTTTACAGATAGGTTTTTTTTTACAAATTGAAGGCAAGATCTTCCACCAGCAAAAAGATTACAGTTCACTTTATTTCAATACTCACTACATTGTGGTGGCCTGGAACCAAACCCATCTCTGAGATATGCTTGTACTCTTTTATTACCCACACCACTTACATGACACTTCCCATGCTATGTGCTACAATTTGTCCTTTTAACTATCAGTAGTCTCCAACATCAACTTAAAACAATTATTGTCTCTTACTGTGACTAGCTCCCTAAGAACAAGTTAATACAGAAAGATGCCCTTTTCCACCCTAGAAAAGTGGCCCAGTTTGTTAGAGTGTCATCCAGATACACCAAGGTTATGGGACTGATCCCTGGCCAGGGCACATATAAGAAGCAACCAATGAATGGGTAAATAAGTAGAACAAATTGATCTCTCTCTCTCTCTCTCTCTCTCTCTCCCTCCACTCCCTACCCTCTGCACCTCCCCCAAGATCAACTGAAAAAAATTAATGCCATTTTCCATCATACCATCCATAGATGGCATGGTGATATGGTTCAACAGAATCATCAGTACCATCCTATATACAAGTGTGCTATGAATTCCGTGAGCTTTTGTAAGTCGGTCTAGAAATAAAACAACCTTTTATAAAATTATTCCTCTTAAAATGTTCAGTTTCAAATAACTAACATAAAATTACTCTGAAGGCCAACCTATTTATAATTTATAGATTACACCACTTTTTTCCTCCCCAACTAGTTTATAAGCTGCCTATGCAGGAAGTAACATTTATGTCTTTGATTCCTAGTGCTAAAGTTGCTGTTCAACATTTGCTTTTTGGTGGTGGTGATATATTTTTAAGAATACTTAAGTAATTAACAGTGGAAAAGTCTTTTAGCATAACAAGATTCTTTCTCCTCTTAGGAGCTAATGCTCTCGGTCAGGCCTCTGATTCTTCCTCCATCTTACTTGAAGCTGCTAGTGGAGGAAATCCAGACTCCGTGGTTCTCTTGCTACAGTATGGAGCCAATGCCAATGTCCCTAAGAATTCAGGCCACCTCCCCATTCATGTGGCAGCTGACAGAGGCCACTTGTTGTAAGTTCTGTTACATTGTTGCAAATAACAGAAATAAGAACTAGCTACCTTTTTTTGGAACAGCTCTGGGAACTTTGTATTCTTCATCTCTGACCTTACAATTCCAATATCTCTTTTAGATTTTTATTTATTAATTTAAGAGACAGAGAAAAAAGAGAGAGGGAGAGGGAAAGAGAAATATTGATTTGTTGTTCTGCTCATGCGTGTGTATTCAATGGTTGATTCTTGTATGTGCTCTGACTCAGTATTGAACCTGCAACCTTGGCATATTTGGATATCGCTGTAACTAACTGAGCACCTGGCTGGGACTCCAGTACCCATTTTAAAGATAAACTCTTGACTAGCTAGAAAGTGATAAAGTCAGGTGTATTCTGTAGCCACTGAAGAGACATAAAACTATTTTATTATCAAATCCTTCGGCAATATGAGGAGCTGCAAATCTCACTCACCAGGCCAATTCTGAGTTTATAATCTAGAGAGTAGTTTCATTTAGTTTTACTTGGTATCTGAGGTTTTGGATTCAAGAACTGTGTTTTTTGGTCAGGGGTTCTCAATACTACTTAATATTAATACCACCTAGTGCCAGTATAAAACAATCATAAACATGATAATGCTGGATATTAAAAAACAATTTTTAAATACACTTTGACATTTTTTTCAGGGCTCTGAAGATTTTGGTTCCAGTTACGGATTTTGCTGCCATTAAGCGGAGTGGCATCAGTCCGGTCCACTGTGCCGCAGCAGGAGCACACCCTGAGTGCCTGGAACTTCTCATCCAGGCTGGGTTTGATGTGAATTTCATGCTAGATCAGAGAATTCGCAAACACTATGATGACCATAGGAAGTCAGCTCTGTATTTTGCAGTATCGAATGGTGACCTCTCTTCAGTTAAGCTGCTTCTGAGCGCTGGAGCCCTGCCTAACCAAGACCCAGTTAACTGCCTCCAGATAGCTCTAAGGATGGGCCACTATGAGCTGATAAGTCTGCTGCTACGGCATGGGGCCAATGTAAATTACTTCTGCAGGGTCAACCCATTACATTTCCCATCGGCACTGCAATACACACTGAAAGATGAAGTCATGCTCAGGATGCTGTTGAATTATGGATATGACACAGAGCGATGCTTTGATTGTCCTCATGGAGACAAAGTACATCATTGCTATACTTTTGAGGGCTGGACATCTACAGTTATCAAAGATACTATGGTAAGTCCATAGTATTGGCTGTTTCACCTTATACAGTCATCAGTGGCCCTGAACTACAGCAATAGGTAAGACTCCATTCATTCTCTCCAGAAGCTCACTGTTGGATTTAATATATGATAAACACAATAGTAGAAAGATATAAAAGGTACAGAAACAGTTCAGGAAAAAAAAAAACAGTAATTTACCCAGGGAGTTTCACACATGAAACAACATCTGGGCAATGTTTTCTAGAATGAATGCAGTCTTGTATACATTATGCTTTTTCTTTAAAAAGCATAAGTGTTATTTATCTGACTAAAATGCTTCTGGGTTCTCAAGACCTGTACTCCTAGGTTTTTTGCTCTTTTAGCTCTAACATTTGATTAAATGGTTTTCAGTCACCTTTCTGATGAAAAAAGGAATTGCAATAAGGAACTGCAATAAATAGTTGACCACTCTCTCTTTCAGACACTTTTCCCTTGGCCTTCATCACACTGGTCTACTTAATTGTGGACTTCCACTTTCCCCAACTTGAGTTCTTCCAACTTTTCCCGATAGCTATACCCTTCAGGTCTCATTCAGCATTACTTCTTCAGACAGACCCTTATATACACTAGCTCCCTTCCCTAATCACTCTTATAAAACTGTTCATTTCTTTCATAGCACTTATTACTAAAATTCTTTTAAAAAACCAATTGTATCTCCCCCACAAATATATGATGAATGTAAGCTCCTGTTCACCACTTTCCTCAATCTATAGAGCTGTGCTTAGAACACAGTAGATGCAGTAGAGGTACTTGAATTTATATTAACATGAAAATAAACTGAGTGGAGAAAGTACTTTGAATGAATTCTGAAAAATGAAAGGCAAAATATTGTAATGCTGTATGAGTTATTTTTAAGTTACAATTAATGTAGGATTTGGCATTTAGGCACGTATCTTGTATTAGTTCCTGACTTTTCATATGGTCTTATTTGACTTCTTACATGAAGATCTTCTGTAAGACCAAGTAAGCTACTTAAACACAGAAGTGATCATATCCCTCAAGTAACAGGGTGGGAATAGGTTATAAATAATAGAAAACCCCAAATAAGAGTAGCTTTAATAAGATGGCTCATTCCCCTCTCAAATAAATAAAGGCCAGAAGTAAACAGTCTTCTAATTAAACAGCAGCTCCATGATTCACAAGAGAACCCTGCATTCACATTCTAGCCACCCTGAAGGCAGGCATAGGAAGCAGCACACACCTTGCTCTCCTTTAAGGGCATTCTGGGATTGCTCACACTTCCACTTCCACCTCATTGGCTGGAACTCAGCTGGCCACATCTAGGTGCAAGTGAAGCTAGAAAGGCAGTCTTTATGCCAGCCAGCCAGCCACGTGGCCAACCAATACTATAGTAGGGTGACAGATACTATCTAACAGTCTTTCACATCTTCATTACATCTTACATAGTTCTGAAAGCATAGTATTTTTTTCCAAATGTTAGAGCTACAAATGGATATTCTTGCTCAACACCTCAGTTTATAAATGAAAAACTTGAGACCTTGGATTCTGACTCTGACTTTAATACTCTTCTGATCACTATGCTAAAACATACTTAGTTTTAATTTACTTTCATAGTTCTGATTTTCTTCCTCAGTTTTGTGAAGTAATAACTTTGTCGTGGCTGCAACATCTCTCTGGAAATGTCGTTCGAGTAATGCTTGATTATGTTGATCAAGTTCGGATCTGTTCAAAGTTGAAAGCTGTGCTCCAAAAACAGGGGCTCTGGTCAGAAATCCGTAATATCTTGAGTGAGTATCTTTCTTATTGAAGATTTTTTTTTTTTTTAATTTTATTTAGTTACTTTTCAAGTACATTTTTTTTTCTCTCCCCCCCCCCGCCCGGTCTCCCCCCTCCCTCCCATTCCCCCCCCCAGTCCTCATCTCTGTGTCTTTCATACTTGTTCCTCAAAATCCCTCCCCCTTTTTCCCCTTAAGTTCCCTTCCCTCTCCCCTCTGGTCACTGCCCACTTGTTCTCTATTTCAGCGTCTTTGTTTTTATTCTGTTTGTTTGTTTTATTCTTTAGCTTCCTGTCAAAGGTGAGATCATATGGTATTTGTCCTTCAATGCCTGGCATATTTCACTCAGCATAATGCTTTCCAGTTCCATCCATGTTGTTGCAAAAGGTAGTAGTTCCTTCTTTCTCTCTGCTGCATAAAATTCCATGGTGTATATGTACCACAATTTTTGGATCCATTCATTTACTGATGGGCACCTAGGTTGCTTCCAACTCTTGGCTATTGTAAATTGTGCTGCTATGAACATTGTGGTGCATAGGTTCTTTGAAATTGATGTTTTAGGATTCTTGGGGTATAATCCTAGCAGTGGAATTGCTGGGTCAAAAGGCAGGTCAATTTTTATTTTTCTGAGAAAATTCCATACTGTTTTCCATAATGGTTGTACCAGTCTACAATCCCACCAACAGTGAACTAAGGTCCCCTTTTCCCCACACCCTCTCCAACATTTGTTGTTTGTTGCTTTGTCTATTATAGCCATCCTGACTGGTGTAAAGTGGTATCTCATTGTGGTTTTAATTTGCATCTCTCTGATAGCTAACGATATTGAGCATCTCTTCATGTGTCTCTGGATATTCTGTATGTCCTCTTTAGAGAAGTGTCTGTTCAAGTCCTTTTCCCATTTTTTAATTGGGTTCGATGTCTTCCTAGAGTGGAGTCGTGTAAGTTCTTTGTATATTTTGGAGATTAAACCTTTGTCTGAGGTATCATTGGCAAATATGTTTTCCCATACAGTTGGTTGTCTTTTTAATTTAATACTGTTTTCTTTAGCCATGCAGAAGCTTTTTATTTTGATGAGATCCCATTTGTTTATTCTTTCCTTTATATTCCTTGCTCTAGGGCACATATCCGTAAAAATGTTGCTGCGTGGAATATCTGAGATTTTCTTGCCAATGTTCTCCTCTAGGACTTTAATGGTGTCATGGCTTATATTTAAGTCTTTTATCCACCTTGAATTTATTTTGGTGTATGGTGTAAGTTGGTGCTCAAGTTTCATTTTTTTGCACGTAGCTGTCCAGTTCTCCCAACACCATTTGCTGAAGAGGCTATCTTTACTCCATTTTATGTTACTGCCCCCTTTGTCGAATATTAATTGACTGTAGAGGGTTGGGTTGATTTCTGGGCTCTCTGTTCTGTTCCATTGGTCTATGTGCCTGTTTTTATGCCAGTACCAGGCTGTTTTGATTACAGTGGCCTTGTAATACAGTTTGATATCAGGTATTGTGATCCCTCCTACTTTATTCTTCTTTCTCAAAAGAGCAGCTGCTATTCGGGCTCGTTTATGATTCCATATAAATTTTCGAAGTGTTTGTTCTATATCTGTGAAATACGCCATTGGTACTTTAATAGGTATTGCATTGAATCTGTATATTGCTTTGGGTAGTATGGACATTTTGATGATGTTAATTCTTCCAATCCATGAACACGGTATATGTTTCCATTTGTTTGTGTCTTCCTTGATTTCTTTCTTCAGTGCTGTGTAGTTTTCTGCATACAGGTCTTTTACCTCTTTGGTTAGGTTTATTCCCAGATATTTTATTTTTCTTTTTGCTATATCGAATGGGATTTTTTCCTTGATTTCTGCTTCTGCTGATTCATTGTTTGTATACAAAAATGCCTTTGATTTCTGGATATTGACTTTGTATCCTGCTGTTTTGCCAAATTCATTAATTAGTTTGAGCAGTTTTGGGGTAGAGTCTATAGGATTTTCCATGTACACTATCATGTCATCTGCAAACAGTGACAATTTTGTTTCCTCCTTTCCTATTTGATGCCTTTTATTTCCTTTTCCTGCCTGATCGCTGTGGCCAAAACTTCTAATACTATATTGAATAGGAGTGGTGAAAGTGGACATCCTTGTCTTGTTCCTGATCTTAGTGGAAAAGCTTTTAGTTTTTGTCCATTGAGTATGATATTGGCTGTAGGTTTCTCATAAATGGCCTTTATTATATTGAGGAATGTTCCCTCTATTCCCATTTTGCTGAGTGTTTTTATCATAAATGGGTGTTGTACCTTATCGAAAGCTTTTTCTGCATCTATTGATATGATCATGTGGTTTTTGTCTTTGCTTTTGTTTATGTGATGAATTACATTTACTGTTTTGCGAATGTTGAACCATCCTTGCATCCCTGGGATGAATCCCACTTGGTCAGGGTGTATAATCTTTTGGATATATTGTTGGATGCGATTTGCTAATATTTTGTTGAGGATTTTAGCGTCTATGTTCATCAGCGATATTGGCCTGAAGTTTTCTTTCTTTGTTGTATCTCTATCTGGTTTTGGAATTAGGATGATGCTGGCTTCATAAAAGGAGTTAGGGAGTTTTCCATCCTTTTGGATTTTTTGGAATAGTCTGTGAAGAATGGGGGTTAGCTCTTCCTTAAATGCTTTGTAGAATTCTCCTGTGAATCCATCTGGTCCAGGGCTTTTGTGTGATGGGAGTTTTTTGATTACTGCTTCAATTTCTTTTGCTGTTATTGGTCTATTCAGGTGTTCTACTTCTTTTTCATTGAGTTTTGGGAGATTATATTTTTCTAGAAATGTGTCCATTTCCCCTAGGTTCTCAAATTTCTTGGCATACAGTTCTTCATAGTAATTTCTTACAATCCTCTCTATTTCTGTGGTATCTCGAAGATTCTTAACAAAAATACTAATTGTATTCTTATTTTTTTTTGTAGATCATTCTTCTCTTCATTAAAAACTTGACCTAAAGAAACGAAGAAAAATACTATTCCTATCTAAAAAATGTTCATTTACAATTATATTTAATGTGTACTTATTACCACTTCCCAGTAAATAAATTGTTAGGTAGCTACTTATTATATGGGCAGGTAATATTTTCTATGAATCCTATGGAACAGTGTAGACGTAGGAATTAAAAGCTAAGAAATGGCAATAAAAACAGAGATCTAAGATCTAAGCCTGTAGGAATCAAGTGACCCTTCAAACCAAATTCTTTCCAGAAGAACATCAAGTCAAAGAATTTTTCATTTAATTTCCTCCTGAGTAGTGATCTTTAGTTTTTAGTCTGACCCTGAGGGACAGGATTGGGTGGATGTGGTGGGGGTTAATACATGCAGATTTAGGAACTTCAGGTCTCAAAGGCCAGATTCACAACTGATGCCAGTCTTTAACCTGACATGGCTATGAAACCACGTTTATAAGAACGGTTGAATGGGAAATAAAGAGCTGTTTCCCTATTAATTTTTCCATTTAGTCACAGCAAATGAGAACCTCGGTGGCCTAACAAAATACATTTGCTAACTAAACCCAAAAATTAGTTAAAAAAATCAATTTTTACCTTTTAGATAACGGGCAACTGTTTCTTTCATTTTAGCAAACCCTCGCTCCCTAAAACACTTGTGCCGCCTAAAGATCCGAAAGTGTATGGGACGTTTGCATTTGCGTTGCCCCGTCTTCATGTCATTTCTTCCGTTACCCAATCGTCTAAAAGCATATGTCCTTTACCAAGAATATGACCTTTATGGACAAGGAATTTTTACAGGAAGCTGGTAATCAAACCATTCTGGTTGAAAAGGTATAGTTCTTTAATATTTCTTAAAATTTGACTTGTTATATGTGACTCCTACTTCTCACTCTACCTACCAACTAAAATCTCAATTTAATCTACATTCTTTAAAGAGTTGCTCTGAACTAGCCTTTCAATATATAGATGGCTAGAATCTGAAAGGCAGTTTAAAAAGACCAACAGTAAAAGTTTTAATTAACTGAAATACTTAAGTGTATGAATCCATATTTCTACATGCTCAATAGATGCCACCTCGGATAGCGCAAGATAATTCTGAACAGTAATCCTTTTTATAGAGAAGTATATATATAAAATTTGTTAGTGACTGCACTGAATAAATATGAACTCCAGCACATAACCTTGAAGGTAGCTGTTCTTATGCAAAAGTCCTGAGGCGAGCTTAGCGTCTGTTTACTTGTAGAGTCCAGTATTGAGGTGTGGTAATGTAATTGTAATAGAACCTTCAATTGCAATTTCATTAACAAGAAATATGCATCCCTTCTTTCCACAAAATCATGGTTAAGGTTTATCATTTATTGGTTAATGTGATTGCCAGTATAGAAATGACAAGTATTTTCAAATAGATGATGGCTTATAATTTCTATATTATACTGGACATATAGGAGGGACTCACTGATAAAAGCAGTTATGGAATCTTAAAGTTTTATTTCTATATAGTCTATGCTGTATGTAAGTACAGTTTTCTATTTGTGGAAAGGGAGTAAAGAAACTAAGAAAACATTCACTCAGTCATAGCTGTGTAGCATTTAGATGGTACATCAAGAGAGGAAGCACAGAGAGGGAAGATAATGTAGTCTTTCACCATGGGCCCAGTGTTCTACAGACTGATGTTTATACAGTTAGTCTTACCATACTTTTTTAGCATAATGTAGTCCATCTTAGGTAAACTGAAGTTATATTTCTTTCTGATGGAGGGATTTGTGGCTATACAGACTATCTGAGTAAAAGCACAGACTCAGAATTATTTTTAATACAGTTTTCACATAAAAAATTGCAGAACTGGCTGGCATAAATAGTTTTTATTTCTTAAATCAAATTGTAGTATCTGTTTATAAGTGACTGGTGAATGATATGTATGTCAATATACAAATATATTTAAGAGATACATGCACTTATATCAGATAAATTACATAATTCTAAAGTTAATTTCATCCACCCCCTGGACCTTCTGCAAGTGTATATACATTTTATAAAATTCAAAACAAGAACAGAAGCTCCCAGCAGAAGAAAAGATCTTGGTAAGTGCTACAGGGAACTATGATGAGCACATGGGATGAATATGCATTAGTATTAAAACTACAGGCCCAAGACACTTAAGCTGGTGTACACAATAACCTGCCTCTACAGGCATTTCTTTGAGCAGAACCAAACATAGAAGTACACATCGTCACACTGCCCATAACATGTCTAGGGTAATTACTAAGAAGTCTCTTTATTTTTCTAAAAAGAAAAATACATCACTAGTGATGTTAATTTTACTTTTCAATAAGTGACAAATTTTTTTTCATTGTAGCTGTTATTATGGACTTGCAATGGGGCTAGATGTGTAATTATAGTGTCATAACAAATTAAGAAGAAGTCCAATTGTTTAAAAGCATCATATGAAATTAGAGAAGTAAAATTCAGAACACATGTCAAATATTTCATACAAAAATGACGGTACAAAAACCATGGACTTTATTATACATTAAAAATCTCATAACAGTGTATTTTGTGAAGACCTGTCAGGAAATATCTATTTTGACAAAATGAAAAAATAAGCTCTCCACCCCGCATGTATACCACCACTACATAAAGCTAAGTTCTTCAAATCCGATTCCAAAGGTAAATGTAGCATGTATTTAATCGTATGCTGCATGATTAATAGTATCAGTAAAATAAGAATTAATCAATTCACATTACAAAATCACCAAATATATACGGTTTTACACATTAGTTGTAACTTAATCTCATATTAATGAGACTGGTATCTTAGTTCTTGCATTAACTGAAGTAAATTACATATGAGTGCAGCTGCAAGAGATTGGTTAAAAAGTATAATATAGTTCCAGTTTCAAATTTTTATTTATTATTTATTAATGCAGAAGAACAAAATTTTATGAAAGAGTAAATCAAACTTGCCAAAAATAAAATGAAAGTCTTGCTTGCTATAACCGATGTGGTTGAATATTTAAAGCACAGTTTGAATGCTAGGAGGTTGTTGTCAAAACCAATGTTAATATTTTCATTTTATTAATTCAGGTAGCAGAAGATTTTATAACACATGGGCTCTTAGGGTCTGTCAGCATTTATAATAAGATTTAAATCTTAAATACTTCGTTTCTTTATATAAGTCAAAATTAATTCCAATGCCTTTATCACACAAAATTATATGTTACATAGAATGTTATGCACACTTTACTGTCCTTTTCCCAAGCATAAAGGTAAAATAAATCTACCACCCCTAGACTGTAGAGCTCGATAATTCTTTTGAAATTAAACACCAAGTAATCATTGTAGACATGGCAAAAACCAGACTGACTTTGGGGATTCTCTGTTTAAGGTAATAGTTTTAGTCCCTTATTAGCAAGTTCCGAACATTCTGAAAGGGAGAAGGAATAACTTGTTTTCTATCTATTGACTTCATTACCATAGGTACAAAAGAACTGTTCATATAAATAACAGGGTGCATAGCAGAATTAGGTAGACTTAATTTCTTCCTTTTAAAGAATCAGTTTTGTTAATATGTAAAAACCAGTAAGTGCAACTTTGAGTCTGAGTAAGAGACTCCAAAATCTAATTCAATTAACACCAAAGCATCCCAAAGCTAGAAGGGGAAGTTTCAAAGGGTAACAGACAAAAAGATCAATTTAAACATTATGCAAAAACCCACAGGCAGCCTTCTTTCATCAAAAGAGAGTTTATTAAGTTGATGTTTAAATATCTGTAGTAATGGAATAGTTCATATAGTACACTACAGTAATGAAACCGAAGGTGAATCACCTAAAATTATTAAACTCACACATGACTTCTGTTTGGTGTTGGAATGCACTTTAGTCTGACCTATGGACATGGATGTATTATTGTGTAAATCCTATCACAACATGACTTTAAGGAACTATAAGTCTGTCCACCACCCCTATGCCTTCCAGTACCCTTAAGTCTACCCGAAACTTTGACCCAGAGTGCTAACAAAGGGCAGCACTTTGCTAACTGCAAAGCACCAGCCTAGTAAATCTGCCTCCTAATGCTGACCATTTCCCTTGCAGGGTGACAAATTTCATCTGAGCTGAGTGAGTCAACAACTTGATAGTATAAACAAAAAACTTAATGAAACAGAAAGCTTATTAATTCTCAAAAAGGTCCCAAAAGCATGACTTGTAAGACTAATCAAGTGCTGACTGCAGAAGAAATTTCAATTTCTATAAAAGGAATGACACAGACTGTTGTGAAACCATTCCCTTCAAGCACAAAATAAACTTTTTCAAAAAGTATCCCATAAATTTCTACTTTTTTACTAAATGTTTTGGTAACCTAAGGCTGCAAAATAATGATTGTCAAGTAATCATTATTCCCATTTGGCACGTGGATAAAAGAGTATCATGACACTATATATACCTTTCCCATTCCTACAGAAAACATTGTATATACAGTGTGAAGCAGCCACCCTATATTGTGAGAACTAAATAAATGCCATTTCTAATTCAAAACTAAGAAGAAAAACTGTATATAAAAGAACCTTTTCCCTTGTAAAATTAGTCTTAGTGGCTAATCTCTTGAAAATTTTAAATGTGTAACTGTAAAATAGTTTATTCAATATACTTCACTTGTCTATATATGCTTTTACATGTAAAACACAGGAACATAATTTCTATTAGCAATGTTAAAAATCTGAGTAAAGAAAAAAAATCAAGTGTTGACACAGAAGTAGGCAATAGAGAAATGTCGTTTTAACCTTGACACCATGCTAAAGTCCTTTGTTCATCAACTCTCCTATTCCAAGCATTCAATTCCTTTTGTCTTTCATGGAGCTAGAGATTTCACTCATTGGAAGAGTACAGGTATTTACAATAATTAGTGCAAATTATTCTATTTTAGTATATTAGTTATGTTCCTTTGTGGATATAAACTGGTGTCAGTATTTTATCAAAACATGGGGTTATGAAAATACTATGTCTATCAATCTGAAATTTAGAAGACTACATTTTCTAAACTAATCTCTGGGAATTTTTATTGTAAGCAGAAAACATAATTGTTATAGAACTTCTTTTGAAATGTCACTTGATTTTCAATAAAAATTATCTCACTCAATGCAGAAAATATAATGTATTATCCAGTAACAATCTTTATGCATTACATCCTAATCTAAAATGTACTTAACAAAAAAAATCCCTTTTAATAAATTCCAGAATCTTATTTTAACCATTACTGCTCTGCAGCAATAATTCAAGTTCCAACCTGAGAACTAAGAATGTGGTAATAAAATGCCCAGGGCTGTATCAATAACTGAACTGAAGACACAAGCTTCTTTCCCAGTGGCATCAGGTATAGAACACCAGAGGATGTGAACAATCCAAGAAAGTGCCCTGAAATCCACAGTACCACCTGCCACAATTTAAAACCTTAAGTCTAAAATCTCTTTTCTAATTATTTTATAAAAGTTCTATTGCACATTTAATATTGTTAAAATATCTGCAAGCTTATAGAATTCTCTGTATAAAGGGTTTTGAACCTATTCAGTCAAAAGCTTCCTTACTACCAAGGAAACATTCTTAATGAAATAGAGGGAGCATAACCATGAATATCTGAAGCTGAAGAAGAAACAATTTCTTATGGTCATAACCAATTACAATGCAAGATAATAAAATCACAATTTAAAGGAAAAAAGGCTTGAGCAAGTATAATTCCTCAGCAATCGACATTAGGGAGATAAACAGGTTTCTTTCAGATATGTGGAATTTGATGTTACTGCATAGATTATTACTTTTAAGAAAAAGAAATCAATGCAAACCTGTCATCAATGTTATTTTTTAAAATGCAGTTAAAATAAGCAAATATAAACTTTACTCTCCTCCTTGATATTTCAACATAGTTGTTACCTTGTGTCATTTCACCACAGAAATTGTCAATACATCTGAAGGGGGGAACTATCAACCAAAAGGAAGGATAAGTTTATGCTTCTGACTCTCTCTTCTTTCCTTCTTCTCCCAAATCGCTCTCTTCTGACTGGCTACTGCTAAGGACAACAAACTGCCCCTCACTATTGGCTTGATTTGGTCTACTGGAAGCTGCTATCAACCGACTTTGTTCTTCTAAGTCCTAGTGGAAAAGACAGAAAGAAACTATAAGTTAATTGTTTGCAATCAAATGGAAAACTATGCAGTTAAAATATATATTTGAGAACCACTTCAATCCTTCTGTTGTAAATATAATGCATAATTCTGGCAACTTACTGAAAAGAAAGGCCATACACAACCAATGCAACACCAAAATGAATTCTGGTTCCATTCTAGAAATCCTATAAAAGCCAACATTTCCCTCTTCTCCATTATTATGGTCAATATCCAAATTCAGACCATTGTTATCACTCACTATTACAGTAAAACACTCACAAGCGATCACTGCACATGCCCTCTCCTCCAACTTTGTCCAATTTATCTTGCTAAATCACCTGCCATCTTCCCTCAGCCTAATCTATCAAGATAGCCTTGACTTCAGGGGCATCTTCATCTTTGCCACTCCCCTCTCCTTTGTCCATACTCCACTGACAATTCTTGCTGATCTGTTCTCATTAAGCATCCCAGTTCTCTCATCTGCTACTGTCAGTGCCACAACCCATATCTACCGTTTACAATCTCATGTATCACCTATCTATGCATTCTCCAGATTTTGTTTTAAAATTTGGGTGGATAATGATTTGATACTCCTGGTAATATTAAATATTTACATATAACATATATTACCTATATATAACATATATTCCTAGAGGCCAATGTGAAATTCAGCAATGGCAGTTAACTCTATATGACAGAGCCTCTCAGAAGACCTGAGCTGACAGAGCCAACCTTCACTGGAATATGAGAACAAAAAGTTCTGATATGTTTGCTAAATGGCAAGTTACTCTCCATGTCAGTATAACTATAATGTAAACATCATGTCAGAAGACAGATGTCATCCTTTTCTGCTATGCTATGAACCAACTGTTATGAAGTAGCTGAGCAAGCAGAAACAGATCTTCACTTGCAAATTCAAAGCTGAAAGTCAGAGCTGAATTAAGGAAACTCTTTACAAAGATCACATCAGAGAAGATCCAAACATTAGGACTGCATACCTTTTCAATTTGTTTTTGTTTACTGAGTTCTTTCTGTTGCTTCTCTCTTACTCTCTCTATTTCTTTTTGTTTTTCTGATGCCCTACGATCCTGAAGAACAGATGAATACAACTAATGAATTAAATATGAAATAACTTTAAATTTTAGACTTTTCAATTAATATTACCTTGTAACCTTTTCAAGTTATTTTCTGCATTTATATGAGAAAAGTGCACCAAAGATTTACATTCTATGTTAGCCATTTACCCAAATTCTAAATGCCAAATCAGCAATAGTATCCAATGTTAACCTTACTTAGCAAAATCATTTTACTTATTTGCCAATACAAAAAATCTTTATTACTTCAGTTAACATTCTTGGATAACTAGGTGTCTTGGATTCTTACCAGTTCTGCATGCAAAGCTATTTGTTTTGCCAATCCAACAGAATCACAAATCTAAAAGGGATAAAAGTATAATTTATTACAATACAATGCTTCAAAACAAAACAACAAAAAAGCTGATTTAAGAATGTTCCAGGCCCCAAAACAAGCTTTTGTGCATTTTCTTCAAAGTCTGTGAGTTTCAACTACTGGCTATCACCCCTTTAACACACCCACTCTGACATCTCATATTCATTACTGAGATAGTAAGGTCTGCAAAGAATTAAGCAAGCAGCTCCTAATGCTACTCTAGGCTGAAGACATGTGAAAACAGCTGATTATGGGAATATATTGCATTCCCAGGATAAATTAATGAGGCCAGAAGACTGCACCAGCTATCAGTGACTGGAAAGATATAGGTCTAAAAAACTCAGAAGACCCAATATACCAGCAGCTCAGCTATCTTCAGAGCAACAGACTTTGGTCAACCAACCCAGCTGGACTAGGCAAAGTTCAAGTTGTTTTCCAGATACCTTAGTAAGAACTTTGACTATGATATGTATTTCACAACAGAGACAACACTTGAAAAGGCAGGTACCTTTTCCCCCTCATTGTTTGATTCAAATATATAGCAGATTGATGATAGATTACTTTCACTTCTCCCTCCGGATGTCCGAAGAACAAATCCAAAAAGCCTCTTATTTTCCTGGTGTGTAGCATACAAAACTACACTAGGTAATGGAAACTGCCACAGAAAAACATCAGAAGCAAACATGAGATTTCTCAATCCATTACAACAAACTCATGCTAAGTTACACAAAAATATCCTAAAGAGAACATTAGAACCAATTTTTTTCCTTAACAAAATGGTAATCCAAGAACAAATAATATATTTGGTTTGGATTGCCAGGAAGAGTAAGAACCTGTTGAATACTGCATTTGTTTTATTGTCATTAACACATTTTACCAAGTCAAATTCAAAAGTGATATATATTATGAAATGATTAAACAGAAGGACATACTTACAACTATTTCAAAATAGCTAATTATAAAATAATCTCAATCACATTCCCCTTTTAAATCCTATTAGTTTCTTTACTGTATGATATATGCTCCCTAGCTCAGGAATAAACACATATCACACCAGACTGAACTGGTTATTTTAAGTTACATGGAATGTTCAATTTTAACTTTTTTGGAGAGATGGCCATACACTTAACTATAACAGCCTAAAGATCAATTATAATTGGTACTACTACATCTGAATATACAGAATCAGGATTATTATAAAGACATAAAATGTGTATATGCCCAAAGATACCCACATAGAACTCACCATGAGCCTTGTAACTTGTGTCTGTGGATCAATTAACCTATAATAATAAAAAATTTGGAAAACAAATTTTAATTAGCTTGAAATTATATAAACATTTCTCCCACAGTTTTTTGAGAAAGAGGTTACTACTTACTTCAAACAATCACAAGTGACTAACAAATGTGATTCTGTCATCCGAAAGATGTTATGGATGGCCCGGGCAGCTAAGATTTGGCGCATTGTTTCATACACAACATCTGGATTGTCATCTGATTTCACCTCCATAGAACCAAGGAATCGTACAATAAATAACTGATGAAGAATAGAATCTACAACAGAACAAGGTATGTTATATAGTTTTAAATCCCACATTTGTTTTCCTAATGAATAAAATACACTGCCTCCTTTTATTTTCCAGTGACAATTTCAACCTAGCAGAAGTATTTAGATAACTCCTAACAATAGTGTTCAAGTTACAGGAAAATTAAGGTCTTAAATTCAAATAGCAAAGATTATGCTTCGACAATCGGTGACTGACTAAAAAAAAAGAATTCCTTGTACTACTTTTACATCTTTTCTGTAAGTCTGAAATTAAATAAAAAATAAATAGCTTCTAGAAAAAGGCAAAAAAGTTATGCTCCAGCAACAGAAGAAAACATCTGCTGTTAGGAAAAGCTTAAAGGATATGGTATACATTGAGACTTGACTATGAGGTCAAAAGTCTAATATTCTATAATTTTGTGTGAATAACAAAATCCTAAGTCCAATTAAGTTCTGTTGCTTTAAGTGTGCTTTGAGTAAAAAGAAGAAACTGTGAAGTAAAGATAACATTAAAAGAGCATACAGCAGATGTAAACAACATAAAAGAGCATACAGCAAATGTAAACAACAAATTCTTTACACAGTTTACTTCTGAGAATTTCTAAAACATAAGAATACTGCATGAATAGAGCACGTCTGTTTTACCTTCAGTTTCAGATTTTGTACCTCCTCCGGATTCTCCAAATGGATTTGTCCGCCTGAAAGGTTTTTTAAAAATTATGAGCCAACAGTCAGTTACAATGAACCACATGGAAGGAATATCAATCACTGAAACCAGAGTTAACAACTAAGAGTCACAAAACCTTGTACATGCATTTAAAATAACATTCTAAAATACCCCATTCGGTAAGGAACACTGCTGATGAACAAATTACTCTGAGGAAGGCCATTGTCTTTACATTGGGTCAATAGACTAAACTCAAAGTTGCTGCATTTTAGAAAGAGCTGATGGACTAGAAGTTCAACACACCACACACACACACACACACACACACACACACACACACACACACACTGTAAAAAAACATGTTGCAAAAGTTCACAAATTTAAATAAACTAGGACAGAGAAACAGCTGATTTAGCTTCAATTTTAGCAACTTGAGAAAAATGCAAAACATTTTCTGGGATGGTAAAAACCTCTTTTTAGGTTCTCTAAGTATATGTTGCAAGTTAATTATGATAACTTCAACATTTCTTAGTTTTAAACCTGTACTTCTCAAGGCATACGTTAACAAAATGCAAAACAAAAAAAAACAATTTAGTGATGGAAGCTATCTACCACCTTAGAGTGCTTGGCTCTTGCACACCCACAATGAAGGGAAAAAAGTACAATTCAAAGTAAGTTTTGTTAAGTGGTTCTAAAATAGCATGGGCATTAAGTTAAAATGAAATTATCTCCCCAATACAAGTGTGACCTATTATATCAAATGCTAAATATATTTCTGTGATCAAATGTAAATTTTTCTGGGTTATAGCCAAGCATATCCAAATTAATATATTATCAATTTATTGGGGATTCAACATACTTAAATAATTTGCCTTAAGTCACATTTCCTTCATCCACAACCAAAGAAAAATTTTAATGTTCTGCCAAGGTTATTTCTCATTATATAAACAAAGATGGTTCATTAATTCATAGTGTGATGACTTAGTACCTTACTGGAGATTTCTTATTCTGATACAAGATAGTATTTTCTAATAAACCTAAAACACATACATTACTTTCAAGAATTTTAAAAATATTGTCATGACCTAAAGATAGGACTATCAGCTTTCTTCTGAAAATTTTAATAGCAAATACCTAAGAAGATATGATAAGCAAATTCAGAATTAAATGCTTTTAAAACTAAATTATCTTAACTCATTTAACTGAGGCAGAAAACAAAGAGAAAAACCGGCTATGATTCTTCCCCAACTATCAAAATTATGTTCGGTAATTAAACAATGTACAACACAGCTGATGCACATATGTAAAAGATGACTCTCAAACACAGAAATGGAATCATAAATCTTAGAGACTATGGTATAATACCCCAGTGATGCCATCACCCACCTGCCTCCCTGGCCAGGAGTTTTTGCCTGCCCAGACTGATCTTCACACACGGGAGAAATGATGTCAAACTGTATGGGGGTGTCTGGGGCAACAAGAGAATCCAGAGAGAGAGCAGCTAAATTTGTGGACTCAGATCCTAAAGATCCTGAACTGCTGGTTCGAGCTGTTGATGGTCGAGATTGTCTAAGCACAGAAGAAAACAAAAAGACATTCCATTTAGTTTTCTCTTTTGGAAATTAAACACTTAAACTATGAGAAAAGAAAATATATTCTGTAAGTCAAAGAGAAAACAAATGTTAACAAGCACGATCCCAAATCATAGCTACTTATTTAACAAGAGACTTTTTTCTTTCCAATTATTAAATTCAAAAATATAAATCACCTCAATCTAGAAATAAATTCTAAGGGAATTTGGAATCATTTATTTAGCACTCTCACTGGTAAATTCACCAACTTGAAAATACAATTTCTATGTTGTTTGGGGAACTATTTCATACTAATCTAAGCAGCACTGCTAAAACTGAGCATTCCCTAACACTCTCAACACCCCATATAGTTCTCTAAATAACCCAATCTGGTAACTCACCCTGCTGGCCGCAGGCTCTCATGCCTCTGCTGGAAAGATGGAGAAGGAGTGACAGCTTCCAAAGCGGACTGATTTACTCGTGCAGCAATTTCCTATTTTTTTAAAGGACTAACATTAATAAAGTAAAAAAACCAAAATCTGAATATAATTCTAAATTGTCAGAATGTTCTTGAATTATACATTGTGTGTAAGTTGGAGTTACTAAAGTAGTTCCAGGTACTCTGTCTTAACATTAAGATACACAATTAGCTTTGCAGCATTATAACTTATTTTCTCTTATTTCTTGTAAATGTAGGGGGGGCAGCGAATCTGATTTTTTTCTACTAATATACATATTAGGAAATATTGTTTTTTCTTTACATTTTAAGTATGAAATTTTTTTGGATTAAAGTCTGTATTGCTAGCACCTAGTATTGAGTGTCTGGCATACTGGATACTCAATACATTTGTTAAATAAAGAAATTTAGGCCCTGGCTGGTATGGCTCAGTGGACTGAGTGACAGCCTGTGAACCAAAGGGTCGTGAGTTCAGTTCCCAGTCAGGGCACATGTCTGGGTTGCAGGTCAGGTCTCCAGTTGGGGGCATAGGAGAGGCAACCACACACTGATATTTCTCTCCCTCCCTCCCTCCCTTCCCCTGTCTCTAGAAATAATAAAATCTTTTAAAAAAATTTAGAAGTAGAAAACAGTCACAAAATATTAAAATATTTTATAATTAGGCTGCTGAAGTTTTCATAATTTTCCAAAATATATTTATGCTCAGAAATATCTATATATTAATAGATAAAGTTATCATGGATATGCTCAGACCAAAGTTTGAAGGAAAGCTTTCCATTAGAAATATTTGTAAACTTATTCATTTATTTAAAACACTGGCTAAATAAAATGGCATTTAGATTAGAAAAAATAATCACAAAATATTCTGACATTTCTGAGTCTTCTAGTTAGCAAAAATACCAAGATAATGCCACTAAATGATCAAAATTTCTTCTCTTGATATAGATGATTCTGGATAATCTGGAAACTATTACTTAAAACTTAAGTTTTGATATCTGATAGGAAAGTACAATAAGCCTGAATTTTTCAAGTCCAAACACTGTGTTCTCTAACTATTCCCCAGGTATTAACAAGTCAACTAATTTATATTTTAATTTTTTGTTGCTCAAATAACATAACAGAAAGAAAAGCTAGACTGGCAGGAGATCAAGTTACTAAATGCAAAAGACTTCTCTACAGTGAGCACTGATTTCTTAAACTCATAAGATTATTATAAAACTATCAGAAATTACTAATAGTTTAGAGGTCTGAAATTTTGTTTCTTTGGTTGAAAACTTTTTCCTAGGTACCTAAATTGTGTGTTCGAGGGGAACCCCAAAGCAATTATAATAAAACAAAAACAAACACCGGAACTCTTCCAAAATATTCCCTTCACTTGGGCTTAAAACCTTAGAAGTCATCTTTAATGTCTCTTTCATCCTTTATATCAGTTCTGTTACAATTAGTCCAGTCAATTTCTTTTTACCTGTTTCTATATCTTCTCCCTTTCCTCAGTTCATGCCTCAAGTATGAAAATGTAATCCTTCATGTCCCCAGACACTCCCATCTAATCAATCATTACACCAGTTTAAGACTTAAAAGAGGGAGAACTTTCTAGAGAAACTGGCCCTGTTCTGCTTCAACTGAATTCACATTAACTCCCAGCCAGCCCTAGGAGGCACCTAGGTTCAGAGCACAGCTGGGCTCACCTTCGCTGGCAGAAGTCAGACAGCTCCTGTCCTAAGCCAAGTCTTTTCCCACCTCCATTGTGGTATGGACACACTTGATTCCTTCCAGAGTTCTCTGCATCCCTGGGTTCAGTCTGTATGTTTGGACGGTACCTATGACTATGTCTATACTGCTGAGTTTATCTGGTTTGATACCCTTGCTATTCGAAGTGTAAATGGCAAAATTAACATGCTGACTCACTCCAGCCCTACTAAATACATTTTAAGATCCCCAGGTGATTAGTATGCACATTTTACTTTTCTATTATTCTCCAACAAGAACCTTCAAATCCAAATATATGAGTCAACTCATACTATATCTAAATTTGTTCTTTTGTTTGTTTTCTTATTGCAATGTCTTCTCTTTTCCTCAAAACATGGACAAATCTTACCTAGCTCAGGTTTCAACCATCTCCACAGTTTTTTCTAAAACTGAAGTCCACACTGATCTTAATGTATATTAAGCTTTTGATTATCACAATATGTTTTCAATTACATACTGTTTGTTTGTAATCCTCACCCAATGACATTTTTTTCATTGCTTTTAGAGAGAAAGATATGGATGCGAGAGAGAAACAGAGGCACTGACTGACTGTTTCCCATACACAACCAGACTAGGGACTGGTAGCCAGACCAGGGACTGGTGCCCAGACCAGGGGTTGTATGCGTCTGGACTGGGGGGACTGCAGGCACCCAGACCAGGGATTGAACTCTCAACCTAGGTATGTGTCCTGCCCAGTAACTGAACCCACCACTTTTCGGTTACTGGACAACGCTCCAACTGTGCCGCCACACTGGCCAGGTCAGCACACTGTTTTATATGAAATGTTACAAGTTTTAGTCTTGCCTTCCACATACATAGACTCCTGGAGGACAGCCATGGCTTACTGTTCTCTATCCCCCTTCTCCATGGTGCTCAACACAGCACTACACGAGGTCAGTGCCCAGTAAACATTTGTTAGTTGATAGACTACAGTACCTTTGAAATAATTTATTGTTCTAGGAAGACCATACTTATTATACATGATACTTAAAGCTACCCATTCAAAGGCAAATTAAAAGGTTATAGAACTTAAGAATTACAACTTAATTAATAAAAGCTATATTAGCCACAAACTTATTTAATTTTGCCAGATCTGGATATAATAAAATTAAAATATTACCTCTGGATTTTCACTTAAATATATTTGTTTAGATATATTGTTTATCGTACAGATCCACTACAAGAGGCAAAAACAAAAAAATATGATTAATACTTTTTCTACAGTGCTTCTCTTCTAAAAGAGAATGTTCAATATTTGAATGAAATACAAGTTTCATTAAATGAAGTAACACATAATCTTTTCTATAGGATAAATACCTTCCCATATATTGTTTATAAGCACATATATGTAAATAATTGAAAGTTTAACAGAGCATTGAATAGATTATTTTTAAATCCCAACTTTATTTCATACAAGGAAATAAAAACTATAGCAATTATGTTAAATTACAATTTAGTGATCTATATTTACATTTTTATATCACTTCCCTCTTAATCCTTACCAAACAACACAATCTGCACTCAGGTATCATTATTAACACCATGCAAATAAGTTAGGAGCTAAATATATTCCTGGTGAATATATTTTACACACTTCACTTCTCTCAGGTTTATAAAAAAATTAACATAGAAAACTCTCTGTTTCACTCTCAAACCTCTGATAAACCTCATTAAACTAAACTAATACTCTGTTTGGTAAACCCTGCAGAGAGCAGACTTTTGCCTGTGTTCCTCAGAGACCAAAAGCCAAGTTTTAATACCTATTCTTTTCCGCAAGAAGTAAATTTTGTATTCTCTACAAAACCTGTAACCTTCTCTTTCACCAACACAATTGTAACACCAGATAAAATGGCTCAAAAATCAATCTGTAAGATATTTTCACTATAGGATATTTCTTAAGACAGTTTTCGGCATATCGGTTCCTAGTACTTACTAACTTACCTTCCATATTTGGTGTACTATGAGTAAAAATGGAGCCAAAAATAAAATACTCATGAGGAAGAACAGACATTCCCAAATTTTTGTTTTTCTGTCTTTCATTTCCCTAAGGTTTTTTAAAACCTAAAGTTTACTTTAGTTGCTTCTGGCTGTGCCACATCTGCTGCCACTATATTCTTAATGCAGCACATACTGTCTCAGACGGTGAGAGAAGCAAATAAATTAAACTGTCACCTCATTATACTAACAGCCTGCCAGGAAGCAAGAGTCACAAGGTCACTTCTGAATTAGATCCTTTAAAAAGACAGGACAGAAATAATCTCTAAGATCTCTTCCCAGAGGTCCAACTATAAAATTCTCTGTGAAACTTAAGAATGTTGTTCAAGGAAATTTAACTTTTTTAAAAAGATATTTTTAATTAACCAGAATTTTTCAAATGTCTATAATGAAAACATTAACATGTTTCTCATCAGCAAAAATATCTTAAGCTGTTACTAAAGAAATTAGCTAGATAAAATTTTACCTCTTCATGGTCTTTTTTACTCTCTGCTTGCAAAATTGAAGATCTGAAAAAAAAAAAGAAAAAATTTGAACCTCAACTTTTTTCAAAGTACTTTCAATATGAGAAATTTTTTAATATTTAAAGGTACATATAAAACCAATCAGTATAAAAAAAACAAAACACCATCCAAAACACATAACCAACTAGTATCTTAGGAAAAGGAGACCACCAGAGGCATCAGGACTCAGATTTTAACAAACCTTGACTTTGACTATCTATGCCTTTGACTATGACTATCTACTGAAAAAGAAACAGGTGCTAGTTTCAGAAGACAGCCAATAACAAAGCTGCGCTTCAATTAAGACAATCCATTTCAACCTTCTGACACACGTATTTCAAATACAAATAACTGACCCTAATATAAAACACTAATTTTACTTCATGATTACTTCTCACTGAATGTAGTTAAATAAAAATTTTCAATATATTAATTGCTAACATAGGGATATTTAGCTTTTCTATAAGGGATGTTTATGTTTTAAGAGTTAGAGAATTATTTACTAATCTTGAATCAAACCATTTTCTATTTCTAAGTGAAATAAAAAATGCTGCTAAAAATTGGCAAAAAACTGAAAATACAAAAAGGTAAGTACTTATAGTAAAGTATTAACATTTTGATAATGACAAATGAATACAGGGGCTCCCAACATCTAGCATGATAAATGATACACAGTGATTGACATTCATTATAGGTTTATAGAAGGAATATAAAATTAAACAACCATTTTGAGAAATGTAACATCTAAATACATAAATATGAGAGGGAATGACTTTCAGGGAAACTGGAGATGCTCTGAAGAAAAAGAAAGGTCAAAAACAGTATTTTAAATAGAAAAAAAATTGCAGATAAACATCATTAGGAAAAAAAATTTTAAGATTTTATTTATTTTCAGAGAGAGGGAAAGGGAGAGAAACATCAGTCAGTTGTCCCTCGCACAGCCCCCAATGGGGGAACTGGCCTGCAACCCAGGCACATGCCCTGACAGGGAAGCTAACTTGAAACCTTTTGGTTCACAAGCAGGCACTCAATCCACTGGGCCACACCAGCCAGGGCAGGAAAAATTTTAAATTATGGTATATATCCTTAACTGGATTATAATGTAGCCATTATGTTTCTAGTGAGTGAATGCAGATGCAAATTACATATATAGTATTTCATCAACTATTTAAAAACTATAGTTAAAACGGTAAGGCAAGACCAAAAAGTTAAGTGTTGCTCTGGTTAGTGATATTATAGCTTTTTTTAATACTCCTTTTTATATTTTTCTGTGCTTTTCAAAAATTTGTTCTATGGATTCTCATTTAATGAAAATATAACAAAAAAATTTTAAATAGAATATAAGCATTAACGGACTAAATCATTTGATCAGAAATATTAATGTCTAAAAATAACATTATAGCTGGCACCTAGTATTAATACATGCTACACACATTACATATTGTAGATGTTGATTTTTCCTTAACAATTTACATAGTAGGGATTATGACCTTCTTCCCGATTTTACATGTACAGAAATCGAGCTCAGAGACGTCATGTAACTTGTCTAAGACCACACAGTTAGTGGGTCCAAAATTTGAACTTTCTAACCCCAAGGTTGGGGCTTTTTCCATTGTGTTGCCTTCCCCACACCATGCAGGATTTTCAAGTGACCAGTCTCAACATGAAATCACAGTTCTTTACCATATGACCATGCTTTGATAACCTTAAAATATTAAGACATCATTTAACCATTCCAGAAAGGAAAGTTCAACTCATTTCTACAAAAAATTATCTTAATAAATAATAACCCTAAAATATCTATAAAATGTCTGAATGGAAAGGAATTATCCTACATTTTAGTAGTTTAATATATTACAAACTTTATTAATACTGAGAAAAATACTTACTTTTTCCCATCAAAAGAGGTAATCTGAAAACAGTACCGCCTGTCTTCACAGTCCACAGCCATGACTGAACAGTTGTCTATGTCCATGGCCAAGCCTCCTGCTACATCCCCACGGGCCTGACTCATTAAGTTTCCACCCTGAGTGAAGTAAAACTGTCTGTCCCAGGTAGATGATACCAAGCCTGTTTTACTAAATAAAGAAAAGTACATTCATGCTTTAATAACAACGCACACAAAATCTTGTAAGTCAGACACAAGATGAAGCACATCACAAAGAACCAGCTTGAAAAAAAGCACCAAGGTGCCTAGAAAATATAAGTATCAGTTTTTCATCTCTAAAATAAATTCACATATGCTGACCACTTGTGAGAATGTGTGTGAATATATTTCTAAAACAAGTCTGGAAATTACCAAATTACACCTGTTATACTAATGCTCCATAAAATATAGCTCAATTTTTCAAGGGTGAAAATTAAAAGCAAAAGAATTTATTTTACTCCTAGAGTTAATGTGCTTTATCCTATCTTCGGGTAAAAACTAAAATCTGACTTGATAGTATAATTAAATATATTTTAAAGTACGATAAATAACATTTAAGGGCATTCATGTTATGCTATATTTAATTTAAACTCAAATTGATTTCACTTTTTAAAATAATTTCAAATTATTCAACAAGTATCTAAACAATTTACTTTTGAAAATTATTCATGAACCCAATAGGTCAAAAAGTTCACATAAATACTATTATCCCTAACTAAAAAGGTTCGACCTTTAGTAAAATCAAAACAATCTGGCAGACAATATCCATTATATATTACATTCAGTTGCTAATACCTTAAATAATATACAATATAAAAAAATATATATATATACAATATATAAAAACAACAAGTTTTCTTACTTCCTAGCATTAAGGTATCCGGCCTTTCGGGTTAAATTTCGATTAACAGGAAATTTCATGGGATCTGGGTCAGGCACATATAAAGGGTCACTGGCTACTTCCAAATCCTCTATTGTCTGCTGCATGGTCTCTATATCACTGTCCATTTCCCTGCGAACACTAACACAGAGAACAGGTTATTTACTACCAACCACAACAGAGAAGGGCTCCTTATCATTCATGTTCATCTGTTACTTATTTTGCATAAATTTTCTTAAAGAGCAACAGTGGTATGGGTGGCTAAAGTAACATGAACATGGTATAAGCTTACATTTTATTTAAAACTTAGATATTTTGGAAACAATACTAAATTCAAAAACTAATGAAGCCACATTCAATGTCTGGCTTTAGAGAAATGTTCAAACTCTTCTGTGCCTTTCAAACAATAATCATTTTCATCTCCCTCTATACCTCAGACTGACTACATCACTGCTCAAACCTTTGAACCTGATTAGAAGTGCTTTCTCTCTCTAAGCTTTCATGGCTTGGAAAACAAGATTTATTTAGTAATCTCCAATCTATCCCCCACAATTCAGGTAATTATGAAGATAATTCACTTATGGATAATTATTATGTATCTGTTATATTCACAGTTAAGACCTAGTTTAGAAACAATAAAATACCCAGAGATTTGACACTGCTATGAAATTCAGAGTTCAGATTCTGTGGAAAAGATGTGTGAAAAAAATAAGAAGTGTTCGTAAGACATGCTAGAAACACTCACATGGCAGGGAAAACAGCCACTCAGAAAATTAAATGGTAAATATTTTTAGATTATGACAATCAGCTGTTAACTTATCATTCACGTAACTTCATTTTCAACTTTAAGGAAGAAAATACTTACTTTTGTACACTAGTTCCAATATTAGTTAAGAATTCTTCCAGTTGTTCATTGAGGTTTTCAGAACCCATCTTAAAGAAACTTATCTGAGGCAAGAGGGTGTGAGAGTGGGAGGATGAAAAACGGAAACAACCACATACACAAAGCACTTTAAGTGGATCATAGAAACAAATTCCAAGATATAGGGTAAGTAAAAAACAAAGGATTATTCCCACCTGTGTAAAAACAGGTTGCAGTTTACAATGACCTCTGCTGGTCATGGGCCACTGAAGAAACTGAAGTTAAATTTCACTGTACATCCTTTTATATATTAATACATGCATATAATAAGCAATTTTTTAATTGGAAAATAAATCTTAGACCATTTCAGGTAAGTCATATGGATAAACTACTTAATTTTTAACACAAAAAGTTTTACATCTGAGGAGTAATGATACTCATACTTAAAGAAATAATCAAATTTCTTTAAACTCTCACTTTTAGGGGGCTGCCATCTCATATTACACAAATTTCATTTTCTAACCCCCTTCCTGATGCACACCTCTTGGGACACTTTGGAGTTCATGAGTATTTTTAACTCAGGAAGTATATAAGCAGCATGAAACAAATTCTTATCAGATCTACTGTGAAGAAAGAGTGAGTAGAAGCTCCAGCAACAGGTTAACTCCATTCATTCAACTTTCTGTTCCTTGTCCCCAACTGTGATGGACAAGATCTAAATACAAGATAAATGGTTTCATTTACCATAAAATATATGAAGTCTTCATCTACAAAGAAAACCCTTTTCCCTAATTTCCTCAAAATTACATTCTGATGATATTTTAAATTAGTTCTTAAAACATAGGCACAAACTTGTATTTTGATCTTAGTTTGTAATATGATATCCTTACATGTAACATAAATATCATACTTTAATATAAAGATTTTAGGGCAGTTATAATCCAAAACACAGTGTAGCATTCACCTGAGCTTGCATGTACCCAAGTAGAGGTTCTAACAAAGCTATTTTCTTCTTGTACTGAAGAGTATTTAATGCACAAAAATAATGCATCATGGTCTGGTGTTGTTTTTTCCTGGAAGTGTAGACATCTTCTGTTACTTCATACTTCACCTTTAAGGGTAAGATTAAAAATACTATTATTTATTTAATTTTGAAGTAGTGGCTATTAAGAAGAGCCCATGTAAGAAAAAAAGTACATCACCAGCAACTGTGCATAGATTTCTATTTCCTTAGGTATTAGAAATCCTGCAAAATATTGGCTAAGATAGTTTTTCTGTTTTACTACCAACCACTTCATTTTAAAATATATTAAAAGCAGAATCCTGCATGTAACTAAGAATAGTATATTAATAAACTGAGCATGTCAGAGAAAGTCTGCCACACAGAGGAAGGGCAGACAATCGGTTTTAGCTTAGCCATTAGTCTTTGACCTTGTCAGCTCACAGCATACCACTCTCTGCTGCTGGTTCTTTCCCTACTGTCCCTCCACTCTTTTATTTGTTTTCCTTCATCCACACTTAAAATGTGTGCTCCCTTAACTTCGTGTATTCAGACAACAAACATTTACTGAGCACCATTTATGTAATATGTAGTAGGCTCTTCTATCTTCTTGCTTTCTTGAGAATACTAAATCAAGTACGAAAAAAATATTCCATACACCAATGGCCCCCAAATTTCTACCTCCTGCCCACCACTCTCACGAGTGTCAAAGGAAGCACATGTCCACCTGGGCTCTTTATGTATGTGTGTATGGGGGCAGGGGGTGTGCTGGAAATACACAAAACTAAAGACAGCATCTTCTCCGTAAAACCTGCTCCTCTACTTTGTTTTTCAGCTTTCTTAACGATCCAAGACCCATCCTATCATCTAAGAATTCTAGGACTTTTAAAATATTTTGATTGTATTTTTCCCATTACCATTTATCCCCCTTATACCCTGCTCCACCTCCCCCACCCTTCTCCATTCTGCAATCACCACACTGTTGTCTGTGTCCATGAGTTCTTTTTTGCTCGATCCTTCTACCCCACCACCATTCCCCAGAGTCTATTCTGATTGTTAGTTCAGTTTGTTCATTAGATTCCACATGAGTGCAATCACATGGTTATTTGTCTGGGACTTATTTTTTATTTCTCCTCCTAACCTAAGTCCTATCAATTCTACTAATGAAATACCTTCCAAAAGTATTCCTTCCTCTCCACTTTCAATAATCACCTTAGCTGAGACTCTCCTAATATCTTTGCAAGCTATTCTGATAACTTTTCACTGAATTCCCTCCAGTGGCCCCTTCACATTCCCATTAGTATTTCTATCTGTAGCACAACTGCATAGTTAACTCAGAGTCTTTTGGTGGCTGCCCACACCCTCTAACACAAATTTCAAAGTCATTAGCATAGTAATCTGGCCCCAAACTACTACCTGCTTGCCATCTCTGCCATACCTACCCAAATTCCTCCTATGCTCCAAACACACAGAAAGGATTATCTTTCCATTATAATTATTGCCAAAGTTTCATGAAAACTTGCTATAAGCCAGGTACTCTGCAGGCATTATCTCCTTTCATTTTAAGAATTACTAAAGTTATTTGTTTGTTTGTTGATAGAGAAATAAAGGCTTGAAACTAACCACTATATGACTTCAGGCAAATAAGTGAGAGAGGTGAGATTCGTCCCCAAGCAATCTGACTCCAGAGCCAGTGCACATAAACCTTAACACTCTTCAGACTCTACCATGTACTACAAAAGCTGTTTTTCCTCCAGGAATGCCCTCTCCCCAATTCCAAACCTGTGAAGTCCACTCATCTTCCATGCAAATATCACATCCTACAAGTATAACCTTTCCCGGTTCACCAAAGTTGACTGCTGCACTCTCTGTGCTGTCCCAGTGTTTTGTTACATATTCTATTACTGCACTTAATTCAGAATACATGCACTCTCTTCATCCTTGTACTCTGACATCTAGTCCAGTCACATGCCTTCACACAGGAAGTCTTTGATGAATGTGGTTTACCCACTCTTTGAGGGCAGGAGTGGAGTCTATTCACATTGTTCATCCAAGGTACCCAACATATAGTAGGTGCTCAATTCATTTTTAAAAAAATTTTTAATATGTTTATTGATTTTAGAGAGTAAAGAAGGGAGAGAGAAAGAAACATCAATGTGAAACATTGATCTGTTGCCTCCCATACATACACTCCAACCAGGGATCAAACCCACAACCTAGGAATGTGCTCTGACCAGGAATCAAACCTCTCCACCTTCTGGTGCACAGGATGATGCTCTAACCCAGCCACACTGGCCAGGGCTCAATTAATTTTTAAACAAAATGAAATTGATGAAAGATGTTTTTAAAAATACCTATAATAGCCAGAGGCAATGTAAAATATACCAAAATTCATTCCTAGAGCTTTTAACTACTTTGCTAAGGCAAAGTAACAAAACAATACAGATTTCAAAATGTATTTATTATTTATATCATCATGTAATCAGTGGACTAAAATTAGAAATATGAGAAATGTTCCCTTTATTGTTCATAGTAGCTGTTGCACAGTAAATCCTACCCAATCATAGATTCCCACAGGTGGTCACTGTGCCCACCCACACCTGCAGCCGAGGCTACACACACAGACTCCCAGGCACAGAGATCACCTCACACACAAGCAACTAGTGGAGGCCTACTCATCAAGCCTTGGATTAGGCACTGAGAGAGAAATGACTTTAAGGAGCATCTAAATGAACTTATTATTATTTGTCCTTCACTCAAATGCATTTGTCCTCAAATATAGTGTAACATTTCTGGATTAACTCCTTGAAGAAGTATCAAGAAATTTATTTATTTTTTCCCCTGTAAATCCAAAGGTCATAACAGAATTTCACTGATTATGTATGCATAACTACTGTATCTCAGAAGACATTTTTTAATACATACAGGATCAAATAACAGAACAAATGCAATGCTATCAAAATACAAAGCAAAAGGATACAATGTTATATATTGGGCATAAATTACATTTTTGAAATTGTTATGTTTACTCATAAAATTTTGTCAGCAGAGAAGTACTTTCTTTAAAGAGTCAATCACTAACCATCTTATAATTAAGAATTATCAAAAAGGCTTTGAAATAATTAGGAAAAAAGATTAAACTAAGAGCAGCCCTGGCCAGTAGCTCAGTTGGTTAGAGTATCATCCTGATAAGCCAAGGTTGAGGGTTCTGTCTCTACTCAGAGCACACACAAGAAACAACCAATGAATGCATAAATATGTGGAACAACAAATTCTCTCTCTCTCCATCTTTTCCCTCCCCTTTCCTCTCTCTCTAAATTTAATAAATAAAAATTTAAAAACTAAACTAAGGACAATACAGCAAAACATACAAAATAAAATGCTGGTTACTGTTTTTAAATGGGAAAAACTAGACCACCTAATGAAATAGCTGTTAACTGCATTACTGAAGGAGTTAAATATGTATCATACCTTGTCATTTTCCCTTTTTTTTGACAATCGGCTATATCTGTTAATTGCAGCATCATGATCTGGAAAAAAGAAATGACTATTAATGACAAAAAAACAGTATTTTGCAAAACTTATAAATGGTTTAAATGGTCTTCATATGTATAGCTTTCAATAAATGTACTAAAGCAAGATAATAATTAGTTACCACATGATCACTCCAGCCAAATATTCCCCTACCCTAATTTCCCCTAAAGTATGTGTCTACTTATTAAATTGGTAATAGCATTTAATTCACAGGAAACTGCAATTTACTAAAAGTTTATAGAGATATTTTTAGTACAAAAATAGCAAATGCTCATTTAAGAAAACTTAGACTATATAGGAAAACAAGGCAGGGAAAATATTATATCATCTCTTCAGATATTATGAACATAGCAAATCAAAAGATTTAATTTTTCTTTAAATTTTCCTGTAGTGTAAACAGTGCAACTTAAATAACAATGCTGATTTAAATAATGCTAATTTTTCCCGGCTAGACTGAACGCAGACCTGTGAACTGAAGGGTTGCGGTTCAATCCCTAGTTGGGGCACATGCCAGGGTTGCAGGCCAAGTCCCCAGTGGAAGGCATGCAAGAGACAACCACACACTGATGTTTCTCTCCTCCTCTTTCTCCCTCCCTTCCCTTCTCTCTAAAAATAAATAAATAACATCTTTATAAATAAATAAATCTCATTTAAACTTTTAATTAGGTTCATTTTTTTCAACTATTGCATAGAATCTGGCCACAGATCTGTGTTGATAAAAAACTGATTAAAAGAAATAATTATGTAAAGTATTAAGAGCTTACCATTACTAGCAATCTGAAACACTTCCTTTAATGTCAATATTTCTGGAAAAGTTTAAGAACAATTTCAGTGTAGCATATTTATGAAATACCTTAAATTTTGTTTAGAAAACAATAACTGCCATTTAAGCTATAAAAACTCCAAATAATATCTCATACTTCAACATTCAAAGTGAAAAAGCTATTCTGTACTTCAGCTAGTCAATGGAACATTTACTATCATTAACAACAGTTACCCCTTGAGAAAATCCACAAATTAGTAATATGGCACAAAAACAAACTTTAAAACCACTACAAATCCTAAGATATGCAAATATTCTCAGTACCAGAATCTAACTTAATTCATTTTTTGATATTGACTCTAATAAGTTCAAATGCTGAATGAGAAACAAAGAACTTTTTATTAATATTATGAGATTCAGTCCCTGTAGACTGAGAAAACAGATCTTGTTTCTTGACCCTAAAATGACCATTCTTGAAGATTACCACTACAAATATAACTCCATCTCTAAAATACATTTGTTTTTATCCCATTACAATTTAAATATTTTATTATCCACTGATACATTAGCTCAATGTTTTATTCTATCTACATATTTTATAAATAAGTCTGTATCATTTTCTAAGATTATAACATGTGAAAAGAGAGACAATTCTGTATAACTCTCATTTTATCACTGAATAATGCTAAATGGGGGGAAAAACCCCCACCACAAATGACTAAGTTATGGACTGCTAGATGTGCCAGTACTCTCACCTCCTGCCACTCTAGCCCATAAACACGTCTCCATCTCCTTTGTCACTGTCTCAGTTCAGGCAATGGTCACACCTCACTGGATTCTTACAACCTCCTAATCCATTCTAGATATCAAATGTACCCTACTCCACCCTCCAAAAGCAAAAGGATTATGTCTCTCCACTTCTTAAAGAGCTCCACTGGCTTCTCATTGCTTATAAACTCAAATTGAACATCTTTAGAATAATCTAGTCCCAACTAATCTATTTCTAGATTTGTTTCCTTCCATGCCCGACACATTCAACATTGCGGCCACACTGAACTTCTTGTCATTCTCAAAACAAGCCACGCATTTCTATAATCCGTACTTTTGTGTTTCCTAGTCTCTCTAATAAAGTAATGACTCTTTTCTCCTGGCAAACTCCTCTTCATCACACCCTGAAGAAGCCTTTCTGCCACGCTCCCCTGATTCCTCACAACACCTTGCTCATTCCCTAATTATGAGACAGTATGGTAATTATCTGTTTAATCACCCCATATCTTTCTCTAGGTTTTCTTGAGTGAAGTGACATCTTATTCATATTGGTATTCCTCAGTATCTAGTTTAATGTCTAGCAGGAGCTCCTATAAATATTTGGCGACTAATTAAAGTAAAAGTGGCACAGGCTGTATTCAGAAATGGTTAAGATATAGAGTAATATGCATTTTATAGGCACTGATTTTCTGACAGCTAATGAAAGTAAACAGAAGCTTGACGTCAGTACCTTTCAGATCTCTTTCTTTAAACTGGGTAATGGGGAACATCATGGCATCAGCAAGCTGCGTTGAGAGTACTGCATGGCAAGAGCTAAGCTAGTAAAAGAAAAACCAAAAAGGCCAAATAACAGAAACATTTAACCAGTGTTGCATAAATCAAATAAAATCTAATAAAAAGTGTTGATATTTAGTGTTAATAAGACAACACTAAAATTGTGATATAATTAAAAATATACAATAAAAAATTTCCATTTAAAAGTCTCAGAAGAAAACACAGGATAACCTCGGATTTTGGCAGTGATTTCTTAGATATGACACCACATACACAAGCAACAAAAATATAAACTGAACTTCATCTAAATGGAAATTTTGTACACCAAAGGATACTGTCAAGAAAGTCAGGCCCTGGCCAGCTAGCTCACTTGGTTATAGCATCATCCCAATAAGCCAAGGTTGCAGGTTCAATCCTCCCTCAGGACAAATATAAGACGCAACCAATGAATACATAAATAAGTGGAACAAAAAAATCAATACTTCTCTCTATTCCTCTCTCTCTCTAAAATCAATCAATCAATCAATCAATCAATAAAAGTAAAAAGATAATGCAGTCCTGGCTGGTGTGCTCAGTGGGTTGAGCGTCAGCCAGCTGGTAAACTAAAGGGTCTCTGATTCGAGTCCTGGTTGGGGCACATACCTGGGTTGCAAGCCAGGTCCCCTGTTGGGGGCATATGAGGGGTAACTCATCAGTGTTTCTCTCCTTCTCTTTCTCCCTCCCTTCCCCTTTCTCTAAAAATATAAATAAAATCTTAAAAAAAGAATTCACAGAATGAGAGAAAATATTTGCTGATCATATTATCTAATAAGGAATTTGTATCTAGAATAAAGAAACCTTAAACTTAGTAATAAAAGACAAATAACCCAATTTAAAAAATGGGCAAAGGTCTAAATAGACACTTCATCAAAAATATGTAAGTGGCCAATTAGCTCAGGAAAAAATGCTCAATATCATGAGCCATGAGGAAAATGCACATCAAAACTATGATGAGATTCCATTTCATACCCAATTTGGTGGCTACAATAAAAAAAAAATGAAAATAACAAGTGTTGAGAATGTGGAGAAACTGGAACCCTCCTACATTACTGGTGGGAATGTAAAACTGTGCAGAAGCTGTGCAAAACAGTTTGGTGGTATCTCAAAAAGTTAAACATAAAATTACTATATGACTCAACAACCCCACCCCAGGGTACATACTCAAAAGAACTGAAAACTGGTGTTAAAAAAAAAACAACCTCCAAAACTTGTACATGAATGCCCACTGCAATACTATTTGCATTAGCCAAAAGGTGGAAAACAACCCGAATGTCCATCAACGGATAAACTGATAAATAAAATGTAGTATATTTATACAATGGAATTTTGTTTAGCTAAAAAAGGAATGAAATCTGATACATGCTATGACATGGATAAATCTAGGAAGTGAATGGTTTACTTTTTAAGTAAAAGAAGACAAACAAACATCCACAAACTGTATGAGTCCATTTATATAAATTATTCAAAATGGGCAAACACATACAAACAGAAAGCAGATTTATGGTTACCAGAAGCTGAGGTGAGGGAGGAGTAACAAGTGACTGCTTAATGGGCACGGGGTTTGCTTTGGGATGACGTTAAAAGTGTTCTAAAACCTAAGTGCTGATGGTTGCACAACACTGAATGTACTAAATGTCACCAATGGTAAATTTTATGTTGTTATGTATATTTAACCACAACTTAAAAATTCCTTTTCCTATAAATATTTCTTTATACGGATCTACTGAAACAATATTTTGCTATAATAAATTAGTAAAGATAGTTCAAAAATTTACTCTTCCAGTTAGGAGACTAGAAAAGACAGAACTATTTAATGATGCATGTGAAAAGAAGAGCTTTCATTGAACTAGTAGAGAACAGTTATAGATTCTCCAAACATCTCTCATTACCTTTCTTCCTCCTAACTTCCAGGTCCTTTTAGAGTGATTTGTTCTGAGACCAGAGAAATTAAAGATTGATACTATGTGGAATGGAAGGATTAATGAACTGAATGGTAAAATGTTGCCTGATCCTCATGGCAAAAAAGAGGAACCATAAAGAGCTTAGGCAGAGCTCACAGTTGAACTCTTTTCTCCCTGTATATATCAAATAAGACAGTGCACAACTAACTGTTACATGGACTGGAAAAGCATATCTATAATTTGTTGTTTGAACACAATTTGTTTTACTCAGACAAAGAGAGCATTGTTTTTACAAGACAACTACCAAGATGTGGAAATAAGGTCTTTCTTAAAAAGTAGTAATCTTTTATTAATAGTAACTTACTCATATAATTATAATAAAAGTTCTCAATAAAAGCTAAACAACTTGAATAACTTAATTATAAGGTGACTTAGTCAAGCAAAATAAAATAAGCATTTACCTCATCTATAACCTTTGAAAACTGTTGCAAAGTAGAGCTCATAACTTCATCATCACCCCCCAATGGAAAACGCTGAAAGGTGAGAAACAGAGATGAGGTAAAGGGCCAATGCTCTACGTCTTTTATGAAAGAGGTTATAATTTCAAGTCCTTATATAACTTCAGAAAACTTCTAAATTTTGAATAAGCTCTAAAAATATTATTTTAATAAAACAGTATAATTCATGTGATTAGTAAACATTAATTAAAATGTTGCTAAGCAATCAATTAAAATGGTATATAGAAATGACACCATTCTAGGAGTTCAAAGATTTGGTGTTTAACTCTAATTTCTCCAATAACTGGCTGTATAACTTAAGCGAGCCTCAGTTTCCTCACTTGTAAAAACAAGAGAGATAAATTAGATAATCTCTGTATCTACCATTAAATCATTAAAATTAGATATATGTGCTATAATGGAATTTCAATAGCATATCAAAATTAACATCTATAAAATCAAAAAAGCTTAGGATTCTTGAGAAATTCTACTTAACTATATAAATACTGTATCGCTGCATATTTTAAATTATGCTTTTAAAAGTTTCATATACAATACCTGTTTTTCATATTCTTTTAAAAGTTTTGAAGTCAGGTGTGTTGCTGCACTTAACTCATTCTATAAAAAAAGATTAATTCAAATTAACACAATACTACTGATAAGAAAAAAGTTTTAACTGAAGACACCTACGCCATTTTTATTTATCACTTAACATAAACATAGTACAATATGTTCTCTAAACCCCTCACTAAATCAAGGAAAAGGGAATTGCCATTAAAGCACTTTACAAGGATACTCAAACCAGGAAGTACACACCATCAAGGAATTCAGCAGTGTTCCCAATGTTTGCTTGTTTAACTGATAAAATTAAGCATTAAATTAAATATTGTTAAAGCTTTAAAGCTAGAAGTAAACTGTACAAATCTTAGCAAAATCTTAAGAGATTCTATATTGACAACTTATTATCCCTCTCTCTAGATGCTGTTACTAGACCATGATAAGCATTTAATAACACAAAACCAAAATGTAGTCCACCTAGTCATAAAATATAGCAACAAAGCCATATAAAAGAAATATTTTTTTGGGGGGGAGACCGGGCAGGGGGGTGGGGTGGGATGGGAGAAATAGATTTTAAAAAAAAATGTACTTGAAAAGTAACTAAATAAAATTTAATATTAAAAAAAAAGAAATATTTTTAATTTAAAGGGGTTTTTCTTCAGTATGACTATAATGACTAAAAAAACCCCATTTCTTTTACATATCAATGTGTGGTCAGAAATCAAATCCTGAGAGACCAATCAGAAGAAAACAAAACAAAACAACTATCACAACAACTTTAAAGTACGTACTGGAAATGTGAGTCCAGGAATGGACTCACAGGAATGCACAGGAAACCAATAGTGATGGAAAGGAAACTGGGACTCAAATCAAGGGAGTGGACCAGAAGGAAGAAAAAAAATGACCAAACAGAAAAGGATGAAGAAACAAGGAGAGAAAATTAGAAAGAGAAAAAAAAAGTATTCTTAATTAATCCCAAAGAAAATATATTATAGAAGCCACATTGTTGTTAACGCTTATAATTAAGTTTCATAAACAAAGCCTCAAATCTTGTTCCTGTTCAACAAAAAATCTAGTCATCTGTTTTCTTAAATTCACCTCCTGTGCTCCACAGCTAGATCTAATTTTTATCACCTTCTATGAACTAGATAAAAGGAAATTTCTTTCAAATCTTCTGCTCAAAAAGGGGAGGAAACATTCCATAAAATTAAAAGCAAGGTTAGGGAAAATGGGTAACAACGTAGGGTTTCCAGACAAATCTTAGGCAAAGGTCATTATCAGTAAGTTTCAATTAAGGAAGTCCTTACTGGGTTTGAGGAGAAAGGGCAGGATGCTTCAATCTTCTTAATTTTTGTGGTACTACAAACTATACATTAGTAATTGAAATGTGAGCTTTGTACAAAATAGTTAATGTTCATTCATCCATTCAACAAGTATTTGTTCCTATGAGCCCAGGTCAGGGCTAGGCACCAGTAAACCAGACAGACACTTATCTCTGTCCTCATGGGCTTAAAGATTTATTTATTTTTCTTAATAGAAATATGTTCATTGATTTTAGAGAGAGAGGAAGGAGGAGAGAGAGAAAGAGAAATAATGATGTGACAGAGAAATATCAGTCAGCAGCCTCCCATTTGGGTGCTGACCAGACTCCAAAGGAATCAATCCACAAACTAGGCATGTGCCCTGACTAGAAATTAAACTATCAACCTCCTGGTACATGGGATGATACCCCAACCAAGCCAGGACTAAAGATTCATTTTTAAAAAGCAATGAGTCAGCCTTTAACTTTTTACCTGTGCATCATAAATCCGATGCATAGCTTGATACAACTGGTTCATATAGTTGGAAATAGCTGTAGCATCTTCTTCAAATACACCCAATAAAGACCTTGTCTGTATAAAATAAAAGCAATAAGTTTATATTAACCATTATATAAATCAGACAGAATTTTTTTCTAAAGGAAAAGAAAAATCACAGAATATTAATGCTCTAATTAATCTCAGTTTTAATATATTTTCTCTCTTTTGATAGTAATACTAAGATGTTGGGATTCTTTGTTCTCAATTTCACATCATTAAAACAGAGGGATCTTATTAAAGATTTAATGATCCAGAGGGATCATTAAAACAAATATATCACACAAACCTTAGGAGAAACAACAAAAATATATTTTTATGAAGTAAAAAGTCTATAATTAAACTAAGACAAATCAACAGAAATGTTCAAGGCTAGATTAACAGTATACCATGTACAAATATTTTAAATGTCTTATTTTGGGGTAACTTAATATAATTATTTATTTTTCTCCATGGTACCTTCTGTGAGTGCCAAGCCCCTCCCCATCCTAATCTAGAAATAATACCATAGTGCCTCTCTCCAACATGGCCTATAAAACATTAACTATGGATCTGAACAGACACTTCTCCAAGGAGGACACAGGGCTTAGAGGTATATGAAAGGATGTTCAGCAACACCAGCTATCAGAGAGATGCAAATTAAAACCACAATGAGATACCACTTCACTTTAGTCAGAATGGCTATCATTAATAAATCAATAAACAATAAGTGCTGGTGAGGATGTGGAGAAAAGGGAACCCTAGTGCACTGTTGGTGGGAACGCAGACTGGTGCAGCCACTGTGGAAAACAGTATGGAATTTCCTCAAAAAACTAAAAATGGAATTGCTTTTTGACTAAGCAGTTCTCCTGCTGGGATTACATCGGAAGAGCCCTGAAACACCAATCCAAAAAAACCTATGCACCACAATGTTCACAGCAGCACAATTTACACAGCCAAGTGCTAGAAACAGCCTCAGTGCCCATCAGTAGATGAGTGGGTCAAAAAACTGTGGTACATTTACACAATGGAATACTACACGGTAGAAAGAAAGAACTCCTACCTTTCACAACAGCATGGATGGAACTGGAGAATATTATGCTAAATGAAATAAGCCAGGCAGTGAAAGACAAATACCGTATGATCTCACCTATAAAAGGAACCTAATGAACAAAACAAGCAAATGAGCAAAATAGAACCAGAGGCATGGAAACAAGGAACAGACTGACAGCAACTAGAGGGGAGGGGAGAGAGAGATAAGGGTGGAAAGATGGGGAAGGAACTAGTCAAGGAACATGTATGAATGAACCATGGACAGGGACAATGGGGGGTGGGGAGGACTGACTGTGGGAGCAGGGCCAGGAGGAGGAGATCAAAGGAGCAAAATCTGGGACAACTGTAATAGAACAACAATAAAATATTTAATAAAGTTAACTATGTTTAGGACTTCCGCCAGGATGAAGGCATAGGTGGAAACACTATACCTTCTCGCACAACCAAGTTTAAAAACAACAAAGTTTTAGCAACAAAAAACACTGCCAAACCACAGAAAATTGAACTATATGAAAGTCCGACAACAACCAACCATTCAGCCAGACTGGTAAGAGGGGCGGAGCCAGTAGCAGAGTCGTTGGGCAAAAAAAATCCCCGACCCAGGTGCACAGGCAGCCGAGGGCGGATCCCAGGTATGAGGTAGCAAAGGGCAGACCCAGTGAAGGCACAAGGTGGCAGGCTGACCGCGGTCACACATTTCACACATTCACACGCAGATAAATCAGCAAAGGAGCAAGCAGTGAGACAGACCAAGCCGGCCCAAGCAGTGGGGAAGCAGCAGAGGGGACCACTATTGCTCCCTCTCTGACCCCGCCCCCACATACAGCATCACAAACCAGCGACCTGGGTGGCCCCACCCTGGTGAACACCTAAGGCTCCCCTCCTCATATGTAACAGGTGCAAACAGACCAAACACTATGGCTTGAAAAGAACTCAAACCCCGGGAGCCAATAACTCTAAGCGACCAAGAAATCGCCAACCTATCAGATGCACAGTTCAAAACACTGGTGATCAGGATCCTCACAGAACTGGTTGGTTTTAGTCACAAATTAGAGGAACAAATGAAGGCTAAACTAAGTGAAATGAAGGGATATGCACAGGAAACCAATAGTGATGGAAAGGAAACTGGGACTCAAATCAAGGGAGTGGACAGGAAGGAAGAAAAAAAATGACCAAACAGAAAAGGATGAAGAAACAAGAATTCAAAAAAATGAGGAGAGGCTTAGGAACCTCCAGGACATCTTTAAACGCTCCAACATCTGAATTATAGGGGTACCAGAAGGGGAAGAGAAAGAGCAAGTGGAAAACTTATTTGAACAAATAATAAAGGAGAACCTAATAAAGGAGAACTTTCCCAATCTGGCAAAGGAAATAGACTTCCAGGAAGTCCAGGAAGCTCAGAGAGTCCCAAAGAAGTTGGACCCAAGAAGGAACACACCAAGGCACATCATCATTACATTAGCCAAGATTAAAATGAAGGAGAGAATCCTAGAAGCAGCAAGAGCTAAGGGGACAGTCACCTACAAAGGAGTGCCCATCAGACTGTCAGCTGATTTCTTAAAAGAGACCCTACAGGCAAGAAGGGGCTGAAAGAAGTATTCCAAGTCATGAAATTCAAAGACCTACATCCAAGATTGCTCTATCTAGCAAAGCTTTCATTTAGAATGGAAGGACAGATCAAGTGCTTCTCAGATAAGATCAAATTCAAGGAGTTCATCATCACCAAGCCCTTATTATATGAAATGTTAAAGGGACTTATCTAAGAAAAAGAAGACAAAAAAATATGAACAGTGAAAGGACACCAAACTCGCAGTTAGTAACAACCACACCTAAAACAAAAGCAAACTAAGAGGACAGCTAGATCAGGAGCTGAAACATAGAAATGAAGATCACAAGGTGTGTTAGCAACAGGGGAGTGAGTGGGAGAAGGAGAAGGGGAGAGAAGGTACAGAAAATAAGTAGCACAGACAGTAGGTAGAAAATAGATAGGGGGAGGGCAAGAATAGTAGGGGAAATATAGAATCTAAAGAACTTGAGACATGTGGTCATAAACTAAAGGGGGGAATGATGGGGGAGGGGTGTGCAGGGTGGAAAGGAATGAAGGGGGAAATAGAACTGTAATGGCATAATCAATAAAATATATTTTAAATAAATAAAGTGCTAAAAAAAAGTTAACTATGTTTTCCTGAGTGTAAAATTTAGTGTTATTTTTCTTCTTTATACACTTTATTGTTAGGCTATTTTTTTCAATGAGCATGTAAATATGTTCATTTTAAGGAGAAAAACTTGTACATAAATATTAAGACTGTCCATAAAAAAGTATGAGCGATAAGGAAATTCAGCGTATCAAGGCAAAGTATGCTTACCTTGTTATATCTCAAAAGCAGGGAAGAATTAAAATGCCAAAAACTATTACCAAAACTAAAGCTTAAAATCTAAAAAACCTTGTATTTTTATTCTACAAAGCTCAACCTTAAGGGCTGGCTTTTAGGTGCTGGAAAGGTAGCTCGGATGGTTACAGCATGTTCCTGACAAGGCAGCAGGTTTGATCCCTGTTAGGGAACATACAAGAATCAACCAACAAATGATTAAATAAGTGGTGCAACAAACTGATGTTTCTCTCTCTCTAAAAAAATCAATTTCAAAAACGTTGGCTTTACAAAAATCAATTTATTCTTTAGCTTCCTATTTTTAGAAGAGGAAGCTAAGTGAATATGGTTTCATTTTAAGAACAAAATCGTTATGCCAGTATACCAAGTCCACATTCTCAGTCTTCTACTTCCCCAAACCCCAGAGATTTAGATCTGACAGAATCTTTTTATTTCCTAGCTCTAGTGCCCTACTCCCACCTCTCAAAGTGCCATTTTAAGATGTGATAAGAAAATCATGGAGAAATCTTGTTAGGCAGAATTTTATATATAATGTCCATATAAACATGAAAAGGAAAACACAAGCAGCATAAATTTAATGTAATCCTAAAATTTCTTCACAGAGTTAACTCTTGTGAGTCACTTTTTGATACAAGAGTTATCCATATCCATATTTTCCCATCCAATACTATTCTGTGCCATGAAATGACAAACATTTGTTAGAAGCACTCCACTTTTGTCCCCAACACAGGGTGGAGCAAAAGTAAGTTTAGAGTTGTATGTGAAATGGTTTATTTTTGTATTTTTATTAATTACTGTATTTTACATAAGAACAACTATAAACCTTTTACCCCACCCTGCATTTTCTTACACTGTCATCAGATACCCATTCTGCAATATTTTTAAAGTTTTATTTATTGATTTTAGAGAGAGAAAGGAGGCAGGAGGGGGAGAGAAATACACCGATTTGTTGTTCCATTTATTTATGCATTCATCAGTTGATTCTTGAATGTGCCATGACTTGGGATTGAACCCACAACCTTGGTGTATGGGGATGATGCTAGAATCAACTAAGCCACCCAGCCAGGGCTCAGCAAGATTTGATGGCCGCACTTGCTTCATCTCACAAGGTGTCAAAGGAATACTTTCAAACAACAGACAGGACTGATAATGCTTCAAGTTGTTGTTACATTGATTTGTTGGGTGAACACTGAGAGGTCACACTTGGCCAGTTATGGCACTAGGAAAAACAACCAAGTGTGTACATTGGCAAGCAATTACAAGTAAAACATCATCAGCTGTAAGGGGACTGTATAAGAGATAACAAAGATGTGAAAAAGTGAAGAAAAAAATGTGTAATAATCTATGATATATTTTTCATATTATGACAAAGAAGCCACCGTTTGTGATTGGAGTTTGTCTTCACAGTTCTAGAATAGATGAATAATCATGAATAAGATATTTACCTACATATAAAATCAATGAATATCTGTTCTAATTAGGAAGTTTCATTTTGTTTCTGATTTTCAAAACACTATATAAGGACGGATAAGGCACTCAGTGTAGTCTTAAGATTTTTTGCCTCAATAGATGATCTTTTGCAGAATGTGCTGTTTGGGCATGGTAATTCTAAAAACGTATATGTTTGATCTGCTGGATTTGAACTTGCAAATCCCTCCCTAATTTAATAGTTTCTATAAATCAAAACTAAAAAAAGAATAAGTGTAATTCGGGATAGTCTTTCATGACTACTTGGCTCTAATTTTTTTTACGTGGCAAGTGGCAGGCTTTTTAAAGATGATTAATACCAAATGATCTAATAAAAACTTTTATCAGGAGCTTTAAAAGTTTCCATACCCTTTGTTACTTGGCTTCTTGGACTCCATCCTAAATGGTCTAAATTAAAACAAAAATTTATGCACAAAAGCATGAATCTCAGCCCTATATACAAAGCAAAATTTGGGAAAAAACTCTAAAAATCCAATAGGACAACTATTAAGTCAGTTAAGGAAACATGCAGCCTTTAAATTCTTTTATTCAGAATGTAATATATGAAGGTACTCAAGCCATGTTAAATTAAAGCCAAAAAGTTGTATGCACAATATCATCTTGATTATATTAAAATGTGTAAGAGAAAAAAATTAGAAAAAAAGGAAACAAACAAGATTAACAAGGTTTGCTGTTGGGTACACAGCACATAACCGCTTTTCTTTCTGTATTTCCAATTTTTCTAAAGTAAATATTATTTTTATAACCAGGTACAAAAATAAAAACATTTTCTCTCTGTAATAGTGGTGGTTCAGAGAAGTTGAGTAATTTGCCCTAAAGCTGAAGAGACTAAGTGGCAGTGAGGATTAAAACCCGTATATCCTGAATCCCAGATCCAGGGATTTCCATTCTGCACAGGTTCTCCCTCAGAATTACTTCCAAGTGTCTTTCCTTTCCAAATTCCAGTTGTCACCAACTAATTTTCCCAAATAAATGTTATCTAGTTCAAGACTACTGATATTACTTTTAGAAAATGAAGTATCAATGTGGATATTTCATTAAAAATTACTGTAAAACTTGGCCCTGGCTGGCATAGCTCAGTGGATTGAGCACGGACCTGCGAACCAGAGTATCGCGGTTCGATTCCCATTCAGGGCACATGCCTGGGTTGCAGGCCAGTTCCCAGCAGGGGACAAATGAGAGGCAACCATACATTGATACTTCTCTCCCACTCTTTCTCCTTCCTTTCCCCTCTCTTGAAAAATAAATAAATAAAATATTTAAACAAAAACAAAGACACTGAAATAGAGAACAAGTGGGCAGCAACCAGAGGGGAGAGGGAAGGGAATTTAAGGGGAAAAATTGGGAGGGATTTTGAGGAACAAGTATGAAAGACACAGGGATGAGGACTGGGGGGGGGGGAATGGGAGGGGGGGAGATGGGGCAGGGGGGCTGGGATGGGAGAAATAGACAAAAAAAAAAACCTGTACTTGAAAAATAACTAAATAAAAAATATATTTAAAAAATTACTGTAAAACTAACACTAATGTAGCACATTCTTGTAAAAAAAATAAAAAACTGATGTTCAGGTTGTAAACTAACTGTGAAAAGTTCAAGAAATGAGCCAAGAGATTACATCCTCCTCACAAATCATGGCTAGGGCACTGTACAACCCATCCTGAGCTATGTATCATCTTTATGGGCTATAAAAATCAAGCCGGTAAAAGAGTAAGGCAGTCTTAGATAATAAAAAAGTAAAAGGACAAAGTGCACCTGACCAATACAGCCCACAAAATTTTTGCAAAATGTCTGAAACAAATATAACTGATAACTTTATACTGCAGACATTAATAATCTGAACTGGCTATTCTAGCTGTCAAATAAGCCAAGATGTGGGTTTCTCTTTGTATTAGTTATAGGCTGATAAGAGTACATTACCAGCAAGCAACTGGCCTGTGAAGATAACTTTAAGCATGGAAAAAAAAACAAATCAATTCCACAATCAGAGCCCAATTTTAATTTGGCACAAATCCATGGCAGACATGCAACCCAGGAAAGGGGGATCTAACTCTTCCTCCCGTCATTTTGAGGCCATATTAAATGCCAAGACATATGAAATATGCAACTGTAGTTCTACATGAACATTTCAGAACATTGTCTTCATTCTAAGTGGTGACCAAGCATCAAGATGGTCTTAGATAGCTTAAATTATTGTGTAAGACAGACTGAAGGATGAAGTTTCTCTGCCAGTTACAGCCCTCAACTCACCACGCTTTTAATATCACTAATTTCATTCTTCAGTACTAAAAATATAACAAATGATTGTCTTCCTAAATTGTCTTAAGCTAAAGCAATCACATCAGCATCATTCCCAAAGCGCAAAATACAGAACACAGGGCTTTTATTTTGGTGAGCTTATTAGGAGCAAGTCTGCAAGGAGCAGCACGGCACTCGTGGAACCGCGAAGGCGCCGTCCATCACAAGTCGTGAACAGCTCGAGTGACAGCGGCCACGACCCTGGGCACACAATGAATGCGGGTAGACTCTGGAACCAAGACGAGCTTCCCCGATGACCTACTACAGCGTCCAGTGTACAGTCTCTCTGCATCTCCCCAAGAAAAACTACCCATCTCCTTCCCTAGCTTACACAGAAATTAAGTCAACCCGGTTCTTTCTCCTTCTGCATTTTCTCCAAAGATGTTTTCGGGGAGAAAATTCCAGGGTCGGGATTTATCACCTCACATCACGGCCGGCAATAAAAAGGCATCTTTCGTCAAATTAAAAAAAAAAAAAAAAAAAGCCCCGTGCATGTACTGACCACCGGGCCCACTAGCGAAGGCGACCGCCGACTTCCCAGACCCCGCGCACGGCTCTCGGCCTAGCAGTGCGTGCCCCCGCGAGCCGCGGACCGGGCTCAGCTTCAGAGGCTCTGGGGGCGCACGCCGCGGGTGACCGCACAGGGTAGCGGCGCCCACCTGGGCCAGGGCGGGCACCTGCGGCCGCGACGACGTCAGGCCTGAGGTCGGCCCGCCCCGCTCCTTCCCTCGCTGCCCGCCGCCACCCGCACCTTACCTGCGGGCTGTCCTCCAGCGTCTCCTCGATGGGCAGCTTGTCTATCCCCGGCATCGTAGCGGAGGGAGGGCAGCGGCTGGAGACTAGGCGGCCGCCCACAGCTCCCCACTCCGACCCACCCTCTCTTGCTGGGTCTGTCGCCGTCGCCGTCCCCGCCCGCGCAGACCTCGCCTAGAACACGGCAGTCCGGCGGGAAATCCCGCCCCTTTGGTCTCGCTGCTCCGCCTCCCGGAGCTTTCATTGGCTCGCGGTGATGCCTATCAGCGCGGCGGTGTTGACCAGGCGGTTCCGTGGCCTCCCAGAGCTCCACGGCGAGCTTCGGCCTCGAGTGCTGGGAAGCGGTGTTGCCTGCTTCGAGCAAGCAGCTACCGCGTCCGCGCGCGCGCGCGCCCGCGCCCTCCTTTGAATGTAAATTGTAGGGGGCCGTCTCCCACCACTGCGTGCGTCTCTGGGAACCAGAACCTTGAATCAGGACCGCACAGGGGAATTCGGGACCGTTTTAGTTTTCCTTCAACATTTTTTCCTCAGAGACCATGGAAGAAGCCTCCCTCCCCGAAGCGTCCAGTCTCCCCCACCACGAGCAAAATGACGCTAGGTAACCCAGAGATCTGTGGGATCCGAAGTTGCGCCATTAACGGGGCTTTCCCGTGAGTTCGTGGACAGTAGACTCGAAATTATTTTTTCTGGACACTTGGGTATCAGTATATTCAGCTTAAAACATGTGACTTTGTTGCCAATTCATTCTTACCTGCTTTTGAAGGACTAACATGCTACTATTTGGATGTCCATATTTCTTTTAAATCACAAGTGAAAATATATTTTAAAAATCAGGATACATTAGTTAATTATGTTGGTTACTGATTAGCATTTCTGTTTGATTAGAAAGTTTTGGAAGAAACTTTAAACAGCTTCTTCAGCCTCTAATTTTACAGTAAAAAATAAAGCTCTACTACTCGAACTCGGTCTGGATTAGAACTCCTGCATCATCGTCAATCTTTCCCAACCTGACGCTGTCTCATTTATTTCTCTGAAGACAGAAGCTTTCGTTACAGATAAGAGGCAAGTTGTTAGTGTCTTCTAAAAAATCTAGCCATAAATCGTACCACGCAATCCCGTTTTCATTCAAGAAATACAAGAAATGCTGAGTAAAGATTATTAGTTAACCTGGTTCCACAGCTACATTAGAACGAATCCGGAGACAGTAACTGGAGTGGAAATCACATATTTTCAACTAAAATGCTAGATTTTTCCCACAATCTCTTGAAAAATGGTAAATTGGATTTTTAATCCTTTACCAGGTAGACTTGCAGTAGTTTCACAGAATATTATCCTTAGTGTTATAAGCTTTAAATAAAGGCCCTCCCCTTAGATTGTTTATAAACTAGTCACCCTCTGGAAGAGATCTTTAGTTTTTGAAAGGTGTTTGGAGACAGTTCTTACCCAGTATTACTGGTTCCCAGCTGCTTAGGTGTACCCCCAACATCTACAGATCCCAGCAACCTAAGTTTGTCCTTTGATATTTTTTTCTCAGTCTGGGAGCACAGTGATATGCAACCTGGCTCTAAGGAAGGAAGACTTTCAAGGTAAGTGACCTTCCTTGAACTCTGATTTAGGTAATAAGTGAAGAAAAGAAAGATAGTGGCAATTGATAAAAATGAAGACTATGTGAAAAGTAAAAATAAAGTGTAAGAAAAAGGAGTAATTCTGTGGTGTTATTGAAGGAATTTGGCCAGTTGGCCAAAACAAATATTTCCACTGAAAAATTGTACTAGGTATCTGAATTTCCTGGGTGGGGTATTATCATCAAGTTAAATGGTTTCCTCCTTTGTATGTTATGTGCTTCTAAACTGTATTTTTATAAAGGATTCTCAAGAGGCTATTATATTATTAGGGAGGGACAAGGAATTCTTACAAGCTCTGCTGATTTAAAAAATGAAACAAACAAGAACAAGTTGACAGTTAATTATCACTTTTTTTAAATTTTATTTATTTTTTATTGATTATGCCATTACAGTTGTTCTATTTCCCCCCTTCATTCCCCTTTACCCTACCTCCCCGTCCCCATTACCCCCCCTTTAGTTTATGACCATGTGTCTCAAGTTCTTTAGATTCTATATTTCCCATACTATTCTTGCCCCCCCCATCTATTTTCTATCTACTGTCTATGCTACTTATTTTCTGTACCTTCTCCCCCCCTTCTCCTCCTCCCACTCCCCTGTTGCTAACCCTCCTTGAGATCTTCATTTCTATGTTTCCACTCCTGATCTAGCTGTCCTTTTAGTTTGCTTTTGTTTTAGGTGTGGTTGTTAATAACTGTGAGTTTGCTGTCCTTTCACTGTTCATGTTTTTTTAACTTCTTTTTCTTAGATAAGTCCCTTTAACATTTCATATAATAAGGGCTTGGTGATGATGAACTCCTTGAATTTGATCTTATCTGAGAAGCACTTTATCTGTCCTTCCATTCTAAATGAAAGCTTTGCTAGATAGAGCAATCTTGATTGTAGGTCTTTAGATTTCATGACTTAGAATACCTCTTTCCAGCCCCTTCTTGCCTGTAAGGTCTTTTTTGAGAAATCCGCTGACAGTCTGATGGGCACTCCTCTGTAGGTGACTGTCCCCTTAGCTCTTGCTGCTTCTAGAATTCTGTCCTTCATTTTAATCTTGGCTAATGTAATGATGATGTGCCTTGGTGTGTTTCTTCTTGGGTCCAACTTCTTTGGGACTCTCTGAGCTTCCTGGATTTCCTGGAAGTCTATTTCCTTTGCCAGATTGGGGAAATTCTCCTTTATTATTTGTTCAAATAAGATTTCCACTTGCTCTTTCTTTTCCCCTTCTGGTACTCCTATAATTCGGGTGTTGGAGCATTTAAAGATATCCTGGAGATTCCTAAGACTCTCCTCATTTTTTTGAATTCTTGCTTCTTCACTCTTTTCTGTTTGGCCATTATTTGCTTTCTTCTGGTCCACTCCATTGATTTGAGTCCCAGTTTCCTTTTCATCACTATTGGTTTTCTGTGCAATTCCATTCATTTCAATTAGTTTTGCCTTCATATGTTTGTCTAATTTGTGGCTATAATCAACCAGTTCTGTGAGGATCCTGATCACCAGTGTTTTAAGCTGTGCGTCTGAGAGTTTTGCTATTTCTTCATCGCTTAGATTTATAGGCTCTGGGGCTTTGAGATCTTCTTGAGCCATTTTTGTTCTGTTCGTGCCCTTTTAGTGTGAGGAGTGGAGCCTTGGACTCCCAGGTTGCTGGTTTGTGATGCTGTATGTGGGGGCGTGGTCAGAGCGGGGAAATGGCGACCCCCTCTGCTGTATTGCCCCGCTGGGTGAGGAGCAGAGCCTTAGGTGGTTCCCCAAGGTCGGGCCACTTAGAGTCGCTGGGTTATGACGCTGTATGTGGAGGTGGGGTCAGAGCAGGGAAATGGCGACGCCCTCCGCTGCCGCTTGCCGGGGACCCCAATCACCCACTCCCTCGCTTGTCTATCCGCACACAAATGCACGACCACAGTCAACCCAAAGCCCAGCTCCCTCGCTGTTTCCCCACAGTCGCTCGCTCGGTCGCTTGCTAGGTCTCTCACTAGGTCCAACCCTGCGCCTGGATTCTGCGTGCCTGAGTCCGTCTGACCAAGTTTTCCTGTGCAACCCCACTCCACCAGCTGCTGGTTTTGCCCCTTACCGGTCAGGCTGAAGAATTTGTTGTTAACAGACTTCCGAAAAGTTCAATTTTCTGTGTTCTGGCTGTGTTTTCTGTTGCTAAAATTTAGTTGTCTCTAAACTTGGTTGTGTGAGAAGGCACCACGTCTCCACCTATGCCTCCATTTTGGCGGAAGTCCCCCTAATTATCACTTTTAACAGACTCACTTTAACTGATAATACAACTGTTGTCTTAAATTTTAAAAAATGTATTGATTGATTTTAGAGGCAGTTTAGTCAAATTATAAAACAAGAAAGAATCTTAAAAGACCTATTTGGATCCTGTATCTTTAGACTGCTGTATACTCTGCTCACCCAAAAAGATTATTATATTTTCTATTTTAAAATATCTCTAAGGCTGCAGAATTACAGTCTCCTTTGACAACTAATTTAAGTTTAACCAACCTAAATTGTGTACAGTTGACCAAACTTAGTTCCTTTTAAACAGGAAATGAGACTTGTTCAGAGAGAATGCCTCAGGGGTTACTGGAGACTCACATGTGGGTAGCATACTAAAAACTTTGGGCAGCTGGTTAACTTAATGGTCGGCAAGGCAGGATTAAACAACATTCACCAAAGAATTCTTTGAAATGTTTCACATATATAATTCAGTGAGATGTTTCACACATATAATTTACAATAAAAGTACATAAAACCCTGTAAATAAATTTGTTAAATTATTAGTCTTATAAAATTATGTTTGATCTTATAATTAGGTTTTTACATGATACTCCTTGAAGTCCTAGTCTGTGGTCTACAATAAGAAAGAACCCCAAAACACAAATGATGCTAATGCTTTACTTTTCAAAAATATCCCCCTAGGTTTTACAAGTCATCTGGAGAAGGTTGTTTTAGAATACAGTTTTCTTAGCACAGCTGGGTAAGATTCTGATGCTGGAGGTCAGAAGTCAGGTGGGAGTTGCCCTAGGTGAGTCAAAGCAAATAATCCTCAAAGCACATGTTGAAAAACTATCCAAAATGGAGAATAATCATTTCCCTTTCCCAAGCAACCTTGTATTTTCGAAAATTTAGAGTCAAGTAAACATTTAGGAAAGGAGTCCTAGGTCCCAGGAGGATAGTGAGAGGGTCATCATTTCCAGAATCACCTGGAAAGTATGGGAAGCCTCCTGCCCACAGATATCCCCTGAAAGACCAAATAAATCTGAAATTCTGAAGAATTCATACTCTTTTTAAAAGTATAATGTGTAATGCAAATAATTCTGGATGTTACCTAATAAATCACTTTTTAATGGACTCGCTTTAACAGATAATTCATTTGTTTTCTTAAATTTTAAAAAAGATTTTACTTATTATTTATTTTTAGAGATGGGGGAAGGAAGAGAAACACTAATGTGTGATAGAAACATCAGTTAGTTGCCTCTCATATGCCCCCAACTGGGGGCTTGGCTTACAACCCAGGCCGTGCCCTGATCAGGAATTGAACCGTCAACCCTTTGGTTTCCGGGTCAGCACTCAATCTACTGAGCCACACAAACCAGGGCTGTTTTCTTAAATTTTTAAAGAAATTTTATTTATAGATTTTTTAAAAGATTTTATTCATCCATCTTTAGAGGGGAAGGGAAGGAGAGAGGGAGAGAAACATCAGTGTATGGTTGCCTCTTGTGTGTCCCCCACTGGGAACTGGCCTGCAACCTAGGCATGTGCCCTGACTGGGAATTGAACCGTGATATTCTGGTTTGCAGGCCCACGCTTAATCCACTGAGCTACACCAGCCAGGGCTTAGATTTTAAAGAGAGAGAGTACTGGGGGATAAAGAGAGAGAGAAATATTAATTTGTTGTTCCACTTACACATGCATTTATTGGTTGATTCTTGCTTGTGCCCTGACCAGGGATCAAACCCACAGCCTTAGAGTATTGGGATGATGCTCTAACCAAGTGAACTACTCAGCCAGGGCTAAATTGTTTTCTTAACATGCAGCTGAGATTAACTAAATTTAAAAAATGAGCATATTAAATGGTAATCTAGAAAATTGAGTCACTTTCATCCAGCTGAAAACATCAGAACCAGTGGTCGAGTAGGGGGAAGCTTTGGGCAATTTGAGTGTAGAATCAAAAGTTCTAAGGAGCAAATTTCAAAATGAGGTAGATTGGCACCAAAAACCAGAATATTCTTCACTGTGCCACTGCAAATCATCCTCTGGCTTTGACCTTGATTATGATACTGTTTTTTCTCTTTGCCACAGCATCCTCAGGATGCAAAATAAATTCTGTAACTCCTCCCTCCCTCCCTCCCTCCCTCCCTCCCTCCCTTCCTTCCTTCCTTCCTTCCTTCCTTCCTTCCTTCCTTCCTTCCTTCCTTCCTTCCTTCCTGAGAGCAAGGGAGGGAGAAAGAGTAGAAGAGAAGCATCAAAGTGAGAAACACTAGTTGGTTGGCTCCCATACCCACCTGAATAGGGATTGAACTTACAACCTTTTGGTGTACGGAATGATGCTCCAACCAACTGAGCTACCTGGCCAGAGCAATCCTGCTGCTATTTTAAACAACACTACCATTACCCCTTCTAGTGTTTTATCATTTAGACTTAGGGGCTTTTATGGTCAAAACCAAAAAAAAATTTAAATCAATAAATATGTGTTTTGATACTCTGGAGAACAGTTGTAGGTACCAAAACAGCAAAGTCTATTACCCTGTTTTTGGTTTTGGGCAGTGAGGAGGGGAGATGCCCTAAGGTTAAAGGACATAGAACTTCATGACACTCCTAGTCCCATAAGAATTCTGGGGCAAGTCAGTAGAGAAGAGGTTGCCCTCAGAGGAGTCAGGGTATTTCACAGTTTAATCATTAAAAACATTTTAATTTTTTAAGGATTTTAAAATATTTTTATTTATTTTTAGAGAGAGGGGATGGGAAGGAGAAAGATCAATGTGTGGTTGCCTCTCATGTGTCCCCTACTAGGGACCTGGCCTACAACACAGGCATGTGCCCTGACTGGGAATTGAACCATGATCCTTTGCTTCATATGCCCATGCTCAATCCACTGAGCTACACCAGCCAGGGTGAAAACACTTTAATTTTTACAGAACCACAAAGGCCAGTTTAAAAAAAATAATAAAACCAAGAATTCGATTAAACCATGTCTAATGCAAATAAATCTCAGGGTTAATCAGCATGTCCTTTCAAGAACACTAGGTGGTGCTATAAATTTAGTTTTGAGATTTAAAGTACTACCTCAGGAAATGGTTGTCTTCATTCAACAAATATTTACCGGATGATGAACAAGATATTTTTAAAAATCTCTACCCTCATGGAGCTGCAGTTTAGTGGGGATGGTAAGGTGAAAGAGAACTGATAAAAATAAACATAAGTCTTATTAGAACTACAGTATATTAGAAAGTGATAAGTGCTATAGAAAATAGAGCAGGGAATGGGGTGAAGGGGCAGTTGCAATTTTGACTTTTTAAAAAACCCTCACCCAAGGATACTATTTCACTGCTCTAAGAGAAAGAGAAAGGGAGAGAGACATTGATGTGAGAGAGAAACATCAATCCGCTGTCTCCCACATGCACCTGGACCTGGGATCGAACCCGCAACCCAGGCTTATTCCCTGACCAAGAATCGAAACCACAACCTAGGTACATGCCCTGATGGGAAATCAGACTTCCTACTTTGTGTTATATGGGTTGACACTCCAGCTACCTGAGCCACACTGGCCTGGGCAGCAGTGTGATTTTAAATAGGCTCATCAGGGTAGGTTTCATTGGTGAGAGAGCTGCTCTGGCCATGGTAGCTCAGTGTTTCTCATGTCAGTGTTTCTCTCTTTCCCTTCCTCTTTCTCTAAAAATCTAAAAACAGAGAGAGAGAGGAGACAGCTGAACAAAAACTTGAAGTAAACCATGGGAACATATGGGGAGAAAGCATTCCAGGTAGAGGAACCACCAGGGCAGAGGCCCTAAGCCTTGAGGCAGGAGCAGTCTGGCCTGTTTCAAGAATTGCATAGGGACCAGGGTGCCAGAAGGGTGGAAGAAAAGGCCAAACTGTGTGAAACCTTGAGGTCTATTGTGAGGACTTTGACTTTACTGGTTTGGGATAAACACCTTTAATAGAAGTTGTAATTTGAGCCCTGGCTGGTGTGGCTCTGGATTGAGCACAGGCCTGCAAACCAAAGGGGCACCAATTCAGTTCCCAGTCAGGGCAGATGCCTGGGTTGTGGGCTGGACAGGCAACATCAGTGATGTTTCTCTACCTCATTCTCCCTCTCTTCTCCTCTCTCTAAAACTAAATAAATAAATAAGTAAAGTCTTTTTTTAAAAGTTGTAATTCGAAACAAATGTTGAGGAAGCTGAATTAATTAGTGATATGAGGTATCATAAATTATGGCAAATGAACACTGTTGATAGTAAACTTGGTAGTTTGTGAGCATTTTTTAACATAATCATAATCACACCCAACAAAATTAATATTAATTACTATCTTCTTGATCATAAGTTTCTTGAGGGCAGAAATCATTTCATTTCCTGGGTACCCAGTGTACCCCTGATATATGCTAAGTTCAATAAATGTTTGTTATGATTGAAAAGTTTGTTCTTAAACTGGTAAGACCCATAATATTTATTCCCTAGAAACAATGTTATAAATGCGAATTAGGTTCTCCCATTTAGTCTACAATGGTTAGATTAAATGGCACTGAAGTAAAGGCCTGAGCCCCTCAGAGCCTTTTTTCCCCTTTATTGTGACTGTTGACAGTATTGCACATTTCCCCATTGCCCTCCCCTGTGCCCCCTTCTAAGCTGTTTTATCTTTGAATATTGAATCTGGAGAGGACCTGAGTCTAATTTAGCCTAGCCCCGTGTTGTCTGTTCTCACTGTCAATCTGGGGAGGACATAGGGACAAGGACTAGATTGGGTGGGAGTGTTCATTATAAAGATTTCTCAGAAGGAAATATGGCAGCATGCACCAAAGAATATACTTCCATAGAAAATTTTCCATGGAGACACTGCATGTGTGCTAATATGTATGTGCAAGGTGTTCATTGCCATAATGTGTTATAGTAAAAAAAAATTGGAGACAGCCCAAAGTACTCATTATCAGGGGTGTTGTTCAGTAAATTATGGTTCATTCACTTGAGGTCTAGCACCAAGCAACTGTTGAAGAATGAAGATAGAGCTACATGTACTGACATTGTGTATAGGGTGGGGGTGGGAGGGTCGTGAACCACATGGCAGAACAACACATGTCTGACTCCATGTGGGTAAAAATGTCTGTGTGCATCGACCTATTTATGGGAAGGCCTTTTAACAAGACAGGAAGGAAGGGCACTAAACTGCTAGTAGTGGTAACCAGTGGGTTGGGGAGTAAAAATGTGGTAGAATTAAAGAAGACCATCATATTTTACTCTATTATTATGGTATTGAATGAATATTTTTTAAAATAAAAATGCACTTGTGCTTCAAATGAGTTTATATCAGTTTTTAAAATCTAGGGCCTACTATGTGCAAAGCACTACATTTTACTGAAAACAATTTTAACTGATTTGAAAATGTAAGAATATGAAACTGTGCTCTTGAGATTTAAGAACAAAGGCTGGAAGGTTTTTTAAATACTATAAATAAAGTGAACTTATTCGGTAAACCTTTATTTAATATCTCCTGTGTGACAGGCACTGTGATGGGTGCTAGGAGAGACAGAAGTGTTTCTGAAACAGTCTGAACTCTCTCAAACCTTGAGAACACTGGAGAGAAACCATGTGTCTCAAGTAACAACAATGGAGAGACAGAGTGCCACAGGCGTGAATTGTTCCACATGACTCGGGATTTTTAAATTTTAAACTCAGATTTTTAAAATGAATCCTCCATCTCACTTTGTATTAAATTTTAGTACAGAATGCCATAATGTCTTCTAATTTGTGGATTACCCTGGAGTGATATATAAGTGTTTCATAGAAAATTGGGAGTACTTTACACACTAAAAGCCAGGTGGGAGAGGGAGCTGAGGCAGGGTGAAAAAGGTGAAGGGATTAAGAAGTACAAATTGGTAGTTACAAAATAGTCATGGGGATGTAAAGTACAGCATAGGGAATATAGTCAATAATATTGTAATAACTCTGTATGGTGCTAGGAGGGTATGGAAATATCAAGGGGAACACTTTGTAAAGTATATGATTGTCCAGTATGCTGTACACCAAAACTAAAACAAAATAATACTGAATGTAAACTTACTTGAAAAAAGTTTTTAAAGCAATGGCAACAATAATAATCCCACAGCATTCACATTCCCTGTCCAATTTACATATGTCCTCTTCCTAGTCCCATCCATTCATCTATTCGTTTATTTGCTCATACAACAAATATTTATTGAATATCTGTTTTGGCATTGTTCTAGGAGACACTTGGTGTATTGTAGTAAGAAATAAACTGTTTTATTTTAGAAAACGTGTTTTAACGTTTAAAAATACTGACAGTCTCAAATAGGACAGTGTAAATCCTATGTGAAAGTAAGGTAACAAGTGTCATTAGAGCTTTACTTCTTACATTTCTTTGTTATTAGGCTCACACTGTGAGCATTATGATTATATGGTTGATTTATAAAAATCTCTGCCAAAACATCTAAGACATTGGGTATTTTTCCTGATGTTAATGATTTGGGACTTAATTGTAATACACAATTAGAAAATAAATGATCAAAACCTGGGTGGCCCTGGCTTGTGTGGCTCAGTTGGTTGGAGCATTGTCCTTAAACTGAAAGGTTGCAGGTTTTATTCTCAGTCAGGGCACACACCTAGGTTGCAGCCTTGGTCTCCAGTAGGCAAACCAATGAATGTTTCTCCCTCACATTGATGTTTCTCTTCCTTTCCGTCTCTAAAAATCAATAAGCCTGTCCTTGAGTAAGGATTAAAAAAAACCAACAATCCTGGGTGGATTTACAAGTTTATAATATTTATAAATATAGATGTTTATAATAGACTATCCAATTTATGATTTTGGAATCTTTTTGGTGTCAATTATCAACTTGATTTCTCATATCAAAATAGCTGTTGAAAGATATTAATGATATATCATTTGCAACGTTTCACAACGTTTTTCTTAATTGATCAGTTCACTTGATATACTTGATCTTCAAATCATTAGTGAAGATGTTCCAGTGGCCATTACTTGGTAAAGAGAACAGGACAGGGAATTTGCAAACAGAAAATCCAAATCAAGGCCCTGCCATTTGCTACTTGGTGACTTCTGCAAGTTATGACTGAACTCTTGGTCTCTGTTTTTCCAACTGCCCGGAATGGTGTCTGGCACATATTAAGTGCTCTATAAAAATCTATTGAGTGAATACATGAGAAAACATTTACCTCAGTCTTTAGAGAAATGCTTTCCTACCTTTTCATCAAATGCAGATAAAAACTCAAGATGAATAAAAATATTGGACTGTTCTTGTTGGTAAAGAAGAAACTGAAGACTGGAGTTGGTTCAGCATGTGCTATAACATCTTTTTAACTTGCACCTCTGAGGCACTACTCTGTGGGGGTCTCAGTGAGGTCTCTTCCCACCTTATGTACTGATGATTCAGCTTACCTGTTGCCCTTTTTTGTTCTTTGAACTGATTAATGTATGAAATAATTTACTTATTTATTTACTATTGTTTATTTTCTGTCTTTCCATGTCCACCCTACCCAGTACCACAGTGAGCTTTATGAGGGCAAGGATCCTATTCTGTTTATTCTGGTTTATTCAGGTGTTCAGCCAATTGTGGAAAGAATGGATGGATGAATGAATAAATGTTTCAAAAGAGAGAAAGGAATCTGGGAAGGGCATAAATTATGTCTTCCTGTAGGAAGACTTGTAAGTCTTCCCAGATTACGGTCTCCCCCATTTTTGCACAGAAACCTCCATGAGGTATAAATGTTTACTACTTTATTCATTCTCAGCATGGCTTTACTTGTATATCTGTACACACATCCCGAGTGTGCTTGCTGATGTTTTGTGTGTGAATCTTTTGGTCACTCTAGAGCTTGCATAAGAATTTAGCTTAATATTTATGACATCATACCAGGACAAAATCTGATGAGGTTGAGCTCCATTTTGTAACGGCTATTTCCTGTCTGAGCAGAGACTACTTTTCCCGGAGAAAAGTCTAGTAGCTGTTTAAAAGCATGATAAAGCTCATTACTGAAATTTCTCATCAGGAAGGTACTGGAAGAAATGTTGCAGTAGAATACAAGAACTAAAAGTATCATACCTTTTGCTGAGAGTGGATGCTTCAAAATCTTTCCCATTAGCAGCTGTATTTCTCTTTTAATTTCAAGTTTTCTTAGGATTACAAAATTAAAACATTGTGTTCTTGATTATTTTTACAAACCTATTGTCTTCATGGAAACCCCCCAGTGCCTCAGAGAATTTTTCTTTAAAAAATACAGTCCACTGTATTCTTTGAAATAACTGTGGTAAGAAATTCTCTTTAGGTTGAAGTCATGCTTTTAAATTGCTTGGAGATGGAGAAAGTCATGCTTTTAAATTGCTTGGAGAAGATTCAGTATGAATCTTCATATAAACTTGTATCTCTTTTAAAACAAAAAATGAAAGAAGGGAATTATCTTATTAATTATTTAAAATACTTGGTGCAACTGTTCCTTATGCATTAATCCAAGTACTTGGAACAGTTACACTCAGTGTTAATAACATTGCCAACCTTTTCCAGTATGCTGCACTCCAAATATTATTGTTCTCATTGACAGTGTTTACTATTATATATGCATATGAAAAACAGGCATTTTCATCAGAATTATCGTAATAGCATTAAGAGATTATTACTTTTTCCAATTTCCTTGGCAGAAAATTCACTTAAATTAGATTATTTATTACTTGACTGCTTTCCTATCTTGCTTGTATGTTTAGGTAACTGGAATCCGTGAAAGTATAAACTTCAGAATAAAAAGCATGATTTTATACATTAATGATTTCAAATAAAAGAGAAGTGCTAGTTTGTGCATCACTTCTTTCAAGAAAGTTAAGTCTGCGTTCTGCTTAGCAGAGATAACACTTTTGTCCCTGTAGGTGGCCCCCCTGGTGTAGCCATTAGTTGCTAATTACTTGCAAACAAATAAACAATTAACTCCTAAAGCTGCTGGCTGGGTATTCATTGACATGCTAAAACTTTCTAAGACAGGATTTTTAATTAGTGACGTTCTAAATCCAGCCCCCTTGTCAGCGGATCCCTAAGGTGAACTGCAGGAAGATCCCAGCCCTGTTTGTGTGGGTGCAGAGCCAGCCAAGAGGTGCACAGAGGCCAGAGCTGTTGACCTGTGCAGCCCCCATGAGGATGTCTCCTAGCCTTCAGGAAGGTGCTCAGCTTGGGGAAAGCAAACCCTCTCCCTGCTCCTTTTCAATTGAAAGCATTTTAGGATTGGACCAGAAGAAAGACTGTGTTCCATCCATGAAACCCCACAGGCCCTGGGCAGACACCTGCAGCTCCTCAGGTATGCTCAATTTTTTAAACTCTTTATTTCTTTTGCACTGTTTAATTCAGCCTTTAAATGTATACTACTAGATACTAAAGAGTTAGAAAGAAACTGCAGTTTCATCCAGTTATATTACTGAGCTATCTGAGACTTTAAATGCCTCCAGCTGAGTTCTATGGGAAATAAAAAGAGTATCAGCCTTGAATCCAAGTGGGTATAGCGTGCACTCCCAGGAAATGCCAAGCGCTTGCATTAACTTCAGAAGATCTCTGTTTATTTGACACATCAGATATTGTCTTTTCTTACTGAAATATAAATGGCATTCAGAGGCCAAAATGTTCTCTATCACCAAGGCAGGATCTTCATTTTTTGTTTGCTTTTTGGTTGATGAAAGGTCAGTTCTCTTGTGAAATCCAGAAAAATGCCACTAGGAAAATTAAAGACAAGTTCCTGAAATCCTTACAGAACTTTGTGGAATACAGGATTGGACATCTAAGATGGGGTTTATTTTTCTGTTTTTAGAGAAAGATATTAACTTGTGTCTACCAGTCCCGAGCCTCCCTAATGGGATCTTACTCCCTTGTACCATGGATTACCCAGTGCCAGAAGAAAGAGTTTTGAAATACGAAAATTACTTTACGGCCTCAGAAAGACTGTCTTTGAAAAGAGAGTTGAGTTGGTATAGAGGCAGAAGACCAAGAACTGCTTTTACTCAAAACCAGGTGGGAGTTTTTTTTCAACTAATAATAATATTACGAAGGCTTTAACTAATACCCTGTTGAGCAAAAGCCCATTCACTTGGGATTTCAATTTAGGCCTTATTAATGAAACAATAGGATGTATCATTTTTAACAGTTTCTGGCTAGTGCAAGTCCATTTTTTATGAAATATCATGATTCAACATTTTAAATAACTATTTCCTTATTCTTAGATTGAAGTGTTGGAAAATGTCTTTAGAGTAAACTGCTATCCTGGCATTGATATCAGAGAAGACTTAGCTCAAAAATTGAATCTAGAAGAAGACAGAATACAGGTAATTTTCAAATTTAGTTATTCCTGATGATTGAAATGTTAAGAATTATGAAATAATGTTTCTGAGATCTATTTCATTTCTCCTTAACTTCAGATCTGGTTCCAAAATCGACGTGCAAAACTGAGGAGGTCCCACAGAGAATCACAGTTTCTAATGGCAAAAAAAAATTTCAACACAAATCTCTTGGAATAGATAAAAAACTAAACATGTGAAATTATCTTCCAGTTGCAGAATATGAAGAATCAATGGAAATATCAAGTTTTAAAAGTGTGATGTTTTGTTTTCTGCATTTAATCTGAACATTGTCATTTTTCTGAAAATATAATGTAAATAATTACTATTATACCGTGGTACCTATTATACTTGGGCACTTTTCAATACAAAAGGCCTTTTCTATGTATTTTAATAAACATTTTCAGAAAAAGCCAGCTATTTTTTAAGTGAGCAAATTTAACCTAATAAATTAGCTTGCTAAAATCAGTAAGCTCATGATTAAGTGGCTCCACAAACTGGATTATGTTTACAAACTACTTCAAGTAAAGTAATCTGAAGAATGGCACAGAGGTGTGATTTGTTTCAGTTAGTTTCCTTCAAATGCATTTTGAAACATGATTATGCTTTAATATATTATAGATTATTTATTCATAAATCTTTAGTTCCTCTTGACTTCTGGCATAAAGCAGTGAGAATTTTTCACCATATATCAATACAAATCCTTATAGAATGCCAGTTTAAGCTTTTTTTTAAAGCAAAGTTATTATACCAAAGTAGAAATATAAAACTATCGGTCGTTGTATTCATACCACTGGTACTACATTGTACAAAAGAATTGAGCAATGTAACTGCAAATTTAAAATATTTTTCTAGGTTATTTAATGCTATACTTTAATTTCACTCATTAAAGTGACAATGATCATTTGGCTTATATCTATTTCTAGTGTAATGACTTCCAATTAACTATATATTTTGTTACAAGTAATATTCTGACTGAGAAGACGAGACAACTGAGCTGCCTTGTGTATGTGCCCTAACGTAGTTGCTGGATATAATCAAGGCACTTTCTGGGGAAAAAACTATGTATTTTCTTTGCATTTCCCATTGTACCTATCAATTAAAGACACAAATAGGATTAAGTAGCATCACAAGAAAGGAGTCCTACCACTGGAAATCTGGGTATTTGTTTTCTAGTTAATTAATGGAAGGCCAAAGTGGGTGTTCTTGTCTAAATGTTAGCTTGAGGGCTCTGACTTTGTCTCCTGAAAGCCTATTTCAACTTCGCCCATTTGAATTGAATTCTTCCTTGCTTCCTTTTTTTAAATTTCCTATTCTGTCCTTTGCCCTTCCAAAGCTAACCAGAGTAGGAGATTCTTACTGACTTTTTTCTTTTTGCTTTCCTTTTTTCCTATTGCATGAGAAAGCCTGGAGGGAGTTTGCCTGTTATCTCTGAGGAAAAGTAGCATGACTCAGATTTTGAAGCTTTTTAAAATCATTTACTGAGAGCACGTGTGGTGGCAGAAAGCTGTGTCCCTGAAACCGGTCAGCAACAAGCCGTTTTACTATTGGTGAGATGGAGAGGGGGAGGAGGAAAGAAGGGGCCCAATGGTAGTAAGTGGAAGACGACCAGAGGCATTAAATGTTTTCTAAGGAACACTCTGCTGTCATACTGGGCCACCTTTCCAATATAAAGAGCTGCTTTCATTAATATAAAATTTGAAGCACCAGGAACTTTCATTCCTTTTTATTGGGTTCTCGTTAAATTATATTAAGTCGGAGGACCAGAAGTCACAAGGAGTGGGTTGGAGGGAAAGGTGTCACATGATGTGTAAGCTTTTCAACTAGCCTTTTACTTTAATCCCAAATGCCATATTTACATACTGTGAAAAATTCAAGCAATATAAAAATAGACTGAAATCTTCCTCAAATCTCATCCTTCGCGGATAACCATCATTAAACATTTTATAGATCTTTTGGTGTAAAAGAGCATGTATATATGTGTACACATATATATGTATACATAAATACACAAATACATACGTATTTGTTTTTGCTGTTATTTTTTAAAATATCATACTTGGTATTCTGTGCATCTTTCTGACATCTTGTCATGTCAGACATATAGCTCTGTCTTTCTTGATGTTTGCTTAGTTTGGAAAAAGATTTCAAGTCCTGTATGTAACAAAGTATTCCATAATATTAATAAAATAAATACTTTTGAAATAGTACTTTCCATAAATGGAGATTTTCAAAGAATAATCATTATCTAGAATTTATCTAAAATTAAACCTAATCCTCAAATCTCTGAGGAGTATGAGGATTCTGTATAAAATTATAGACATTAGTAAAAATTAAACAGCATCACATACATTCATCAATGACTAGTAATACACTTAAATTTTTTTTAATTATAAAAACCGATCACATCTATAAAATGTCTGGTGAGGGAAGAAATGTCTAGATAATGTCTAGAATACTATTATCTCAGTTTTTCTCAGTGCAATTTAATATAACTGATTTGCATGGTTCTAAAATTCAATTTTATCTATAATTGAAATGAGTTGTATTTGTTTTGTTATATTCATAAATCCTTTACAATAAAAATGATGCCTTTATAACTGAAACAAATAACAAATCAAAAAATTTAAATACTAGAATTTATAATGTTAAATAACTATAAGTGTAATTACACATCCTTTTATATTTTCAGATTAATAACACTACCATTAAATACTGTGAATTTAGTCTATAATATGTAAGAAGCAAGATAATATACAAAATCAGCTGTGTATTTCCTCTAAAATCATTTCCAAAAACTTAAAAGATAAAGGCTGATCTTGTTAAAAGAAATAATGAGTAACTTTCATGATCAGTTCCGATTGATAGTAATTTGGAAAGGATATGTGTATATTCAGGAGAAAAAGCTGGACTTTAACTTCTAGGAAAAAATCAAATGTGATGACAGTGGAAATGAAAACATGAGGTAGAATTGTCTTTCACTCAAAACACACAGGCCCTAATCCACAGCTTATCTGTGCTCCTGTAATTCCAAGCCTTTGTCTCCATTAATGCCCAGGACAAGGTGAACAGTAGTACAAATCAGACTAATGCAGTCAGGCTAATACCTGGAGCATCTCTATTATCTGACCACTGCCTAAATAAGGTTATTTGGTCTCTAGTAATGGCATTTGTCTCTTGTGAAGCCAGCCAGACAAAGCCCATGACTAAAGAAAGAGGCGGGTGGAAACAATGGATGTGTGTGCTGGTCAACTTTTCAGTTAATCAGTGTTAATAGCTGCTTTCACCCCCTGCAACTTATCATGGATCTCTAGAGTGGCATAAATCCCCCATTACCATACCCAACAAATAGCATCAACCTGGGCCTTGTGCTTTCTTCTAAAGGCAGTGAGGTATGTGCTAGTCCATTTACTTGATGTGGAACCCGAATCAGAGTATAACAAACGGTGACTTGCTATCTCCATTTCACTGAGCCCCACAGGACTAAAAACCCTTCCACAGTAGAAGCACCGCAGCCAAGGCAGCTCTTAGTGGCTTCCACCACTCTTCATCCCATTAGATTCACCCCTTCCCATTTTCCTCTCTCCTATTTTTTAAAAAATTTCAACCCCTTTCCTTTTCTTCTGCTAATCCCTTGGCAAGCTTGTTGATATCAACAGGTATTACTGAGTTTCACAAATGAACCCCCAGCCTAAAAAGTTTATTGCTTATTTTCTGTCTGGTAAAGTGACCAACATTTAGAAACTTCCATGTCTGTTCTCTTCCTACAGGTCACCTAAGGTGCCCTCATGGGGCATATCTTTATTTAGTGTTTTCTTATTGGGTGATTTCAGTGATATAAATGATACTTGTTCTACAGTATCATGTTCTATAGTATCATAGAACCATGCACCTATTGTATCTGGTGTTAGTCAAGAAATTATATAACAATGGCTTCCTTTTATAAGGCACAACCTCTACCTGATGTATATTTATGGATTTGTTTTGAGCCACCACACTGCTCTTCCTTGATCTCTTTAGTGCAAGTCAAAAAGTACTGATTAGAGGCAGCTTAGCAATGCAGTCAAAAGATCAGGCTAGAGTCTGGTCCCCTGGGTTCAAACCCCAGTGACTGTTGGACTTGGGGCCTATTATTCAACCTTTTTGAGACTTTGTTTTCTCATCTATAAAATGAGGGGATAATAATAGGACCTATTTCATAGAATTGTTGGGTGAATTATAATAAAGATAATGTGCTAGGGAACATACAAGTAAAGGAAGTTGTCTAGAACAATGTCTTCACGTCTGGAACAGTGTGTGGCACAGAGTGTGTTCTCAATCAACAAAACGTATGAAAACAGTTCTTGGTCACTAGACGTTCAATATATGATAGAGAGAAAAGTCTATTCAGCACTTTTCAACAAATACGTATGGTGTCTGCCATGAGCCAGTCACCATGTGAGACTCTGGAGATAGAGGGATGGACAAGTCAAACAAGGTCTCTGCTGTGTCAGGACTTTTTATGCCCAGTACCTAGTGCGGTCATGGCAAATAGTTGGCCCACAATAGATATTAAATGAACTGAATAAAACAGTAAGAAAATAACACGGGCTGGTGTGTCTCAGTGGTGTAGTGCCAGCCTGCAAATCAAGTAGTCACCAGTTCAATTCCCAGTCTGGGACTCATGCCTGGGTTGTGGGCCAGGTCCCTAGTGGGGGGCACATGGGAGGCAACCACACATTGATGTTTCTCTCCTTCCCTTTTTCCCTCCCTTTCCCTTCTAGAAATAAACATATACAATCTTTAAAAAATAAAACATATTGCCTCACACAGTTTCCTTTAAAAAAAAGGAAATGACACAGGGAAGTATTAATTAAGGACTAAATTAATGTGTGTAGATTGTCAGGACTATGAAAGGCCATAGGAGAGGAGGGATCAGAGATATGCAAAGACCAGTTCTCAACTTGTTGCCTCTTCATAGGTGGGTCTGGGGAAAGGCTAAGGCTTAATATGGGCAGAAACTGGGTGTTGGTGAAAGGGCATTCCTGATAAGGGAACATGTGAGAAGACTTGGAAACGGGATAGCAAGAATCGGGGCCTCCCGAGGATGGCAGGCACCTGCCGACAGGGTCCACTGCATGAGTGTGCAACCCATGCAGTTACGCAGAGCACTGTACTCAGAAGGGCCTGCCTTTGGTTCAGTGCTCTATTATTGCCATTTTGAAATTCAATAATTTTGAGCATGGGAACCCATATCTTTATTTTATTTTAATTTTCTATATTTATTTTATATCCTTACCTGAGGATGTTTATTGATTTTAGATAGAGAGAGAGGATGGAAGAGAGGGAGATATCGGTAGGCTACCTCCCATATGTGCCCTAACTGGGGATCAAACCCACAAATTGGGGTTTGATCAGAGATTGAACTGATCCCTGACCAGGGATTGAACCCACAACCTTTTGTTGTACAGGACAGTTCTCCAACCAACCAAATTACCTGGCTAGGGCTGCAGCTCACATTTTCATTACTAGGCGATGCACATTAGAGAAAAACACTAAAACTATTTTAACGGGCATTATCAAAGACAGGGGCACAGGTAAACAAGGCTTACCTCCTAGCACAACCACAGCAAAAGTTATAATTAAACTGCAAAACAGCTAACACTCAGAACTGTCAGCAAATCAAGATGTGTGGAAGTACAACAATCAATGAATTAAACAAGTCACATTCATTCAGACAGGTAGGATGGCGGAGATGAAGAGATGCAGATCAGGCTGGTCCCACCCCCTTGTGTGGTACTTAAAAATCAGGAGGGATATCTCTGGAACAAGGAATCCTGGAACAAGGTCGGCAGTAACAGAATAGGCAGGGGGATGTTAAGAACAATACAGAAAATGGAGTAGCCAAAGAATTTATATGCACGACCCGCGACATGGACAAAGGGACAGGGATTTTGCCAGAGAAAGTGGGTAATGGCAGGTAGAGGGGTGCAAAGGGTGAAAAACTGGGACAACTGTAATAGCATAATCAATAAAATATTTTTAAAACTATTTTAACGAGGCATGAAAATTTTTACAAAATTAAATGTGATCCAAAATATGTGTGTGTTAGATATAATAGGCATAGAAATTTAAACTTGGGAAATTTTAACTTTTTGATAGTCTTAAAAATTCCAATCATACCCAGAAAAATAAGTAACAAAGGCTTTACATATCTTTAAAGATAACATTGCTCTTTTTACTATTACTGTAAAAATGAAAGTCTTTTCATTTTTGCTTATTATACCTCAATTTAGCAGTGAGTAGACTCATTAAAAAAATTTTTTTTTTGCTAATTTTATAGACAATGTTGGTTTCTTGCTATTTTAACTGGATTTGTTTTGAGGTCTAACTGCTGATATGTTAATTGGTAACTTGTATTTTCTCACTTGGTCAATCCTAGTTCACCTATTTCTTTCTCAGCAGTCTGTGGTACACTGAGTCATGGTTCACAATTCTTCACGTCCTCTGTATTTTAAAATTATACATCTACATCTTTTGCATGTGACTTTTTGGTATCACCCATTATTGAGGGCAGAAATACTTTCCTGTTTCATTGATGTTGGTTTGGTCATGTGGTTTTCTTTAGCCCATAGAATGTGTACAGAAGTGGTGCTGTACCAGCGTCAATGCCTCAGGAGACATTTCATCCTTCCCCTTGCCTACTTGCACTTCTGCTATCATCAGAAGAAGAATACCCTGAGCATCTGCTACTCATTAAGACAGAGTTTCAAACTGAGCAACATGAAGTAGACCTGAACCCAACCTGCAGTCTGGAACCAAGCCCACCAAACCCGCCCACATTCTCCCAACCCCAAACCTGTAAGAGAGTTTTCAACTACCGAGTTTGAAAGCTTATAAAAGCCGCATTGCTGTGACAGTACAGGTCTTACAGTGTTTCTTGTTGATTTGTAGCCGTTCTTTATATAGTAAACATTTGATTACCATATTCTGATTCATACTTTCTTTACATTTGCCATTTTAACTTTGATTTCTGCACTTAGAAATTTAAATATTTTTAAGACAAATCTCAATCTTTTCCTTTATGGTTTTTCTACTGCTTTATGTGGCACAGTGCCCACTCCTGTGATTACTTGTATGTTCTTCTAGTGTATTGATAGTTTTTTCGAGAATATATAGATCTTTATCACATTTTTAGCCCATCAGTATCTTTTCACATAATGAAGAAAATGAATAGAACAAGCCTCCTCACTAAAGTTATAAAAATAAAAAATGATGATGCTACTAATGAAAACAATAACTAATACCACTATTTATTAGGTGCCTATCATGAGTGAAGCAATATTTAATTTTCAGAGAAGCTCTGCAAGATGGATATAGTCAACCCCCTTAAAAAATAAGGAAACCTAACCTAACCTCAGATATTTTTATGATAATGACATTATCCTGATTTTAAACATAAGCAAACTGGGGGATACAGACAGACTAAAAAAAAGATAATTTTAACTCATAACAGATTATTTGATAAACCTCTAAGCAATTATATTTTAAAAATCTAGAAAAAATGGTGAGTTTCCTGTTTAAAAAAATCACCACAGATCACCAAATTTGATTCCTTTAGAGATAGGAATCTCAATCTGTTTCTGTAGAAGAAACAGAACATTATTCCATGAAAAATTCCAGATGGTTACACAGGGGAATTTCACTAACCTTTTACACACTAGGTAGTCCCAATGCTACATGAATTGTTGTGGAATATAGCAAACATATGAAAATTTCCAGTTTATTTTTATGCAGCAAATATAACATTAATCTCTAAACTAAATAAAATTTATTTTAAAATATTTTTAAAAGAAAAAACTCACATAACTATGAATATTGATGTAAAAATACTAAGTAAAGTATTAGCAAACAAGATCCAGTACCATGCTAAGAAAATAATACACCATGACAAGTGGGATTTCTTTTAGGAACACAAGATTGATTCACACTCTTAGGAACTGTAACAATATAATACACTATATTAATAGATCTTAGGAGAAAAATTATGATTATTAACCTAGATCCCTTTTGTCAAAAGTGTATATCCATTTGTGTTAAAATAAAAGAGTCAAGAAAATAGAGATTGATGGATATGTTCTTAACACAATATATTTTATTTCACTGGGAAACACTGACCTTCCCACAAAGAGCTGAATGAGGCAAGGATATCTTTATCTTCACTACCAAAAATACCAACAGGTTCTTTATGAAGCTAGAAAGTGAGTGCTAAAGTTCATGTGGAAAAATAAAAATGAACAATAAATAGCAAAGGAAACACCAAAAAAATCTACAACAGGCCCACCAGACCTTAGGATATCTATAAAAATTATAACTTTAAAAATATACTATTGGCACATGAGGAGTCATATACATTTATAGAGTAGGATAGACAATTCAGATATAGACCCAAATACATATATCAATTTAGTAAATAAAATCATTAGGGAAAAGCTGGATTTTAAATAAAAGATGGATACTGGGAAAACTGGATAGCCTTTGGGAAAATAATTAAATTACATTTATGCCTCAGGCCAGACGCAAATGAGTTAGAGATCTAAATATTAAATATGAGACCATACAAGAAAGAAAAAAGTTTAGTGGGTTTCTTTGTAATCTGCACATAGGGAAAGAAGTTTTCCAATTTTGATTCAAAATCTATATTCAATAATTAGTTGCATAACAATAAAACATTTTCATAGTTAAATAAAGTAAAAGATGAAAAACTAGTAGAAAATGTTTTCAGCATATATCACTGGTAAATGGCTAATATTCCATAAATATCTGAAGATAAAAAAGAGCCCTGACCTGTGTGACTCAGTGGATTGAGTGCCAGCTGCAAACCAAAGGTTCACTGGTTTGATTCCCAGTCAGGGTATGTGCCTGGGTTGCAGTCCAGGTCCCCATTAGGGGACGCTCAAGAGGCAACTGGACGTTGATGTTTCTCTCCCTCCCACTCTTCTGCTCCCTCTAAAAATAAATACATAAAATCTTTTTTTAAAAAACAAACCAACAATCCAATAGAAAAGTGAGCAAAAGTTATAAATCAGAAATTAATCAAAAAGATGTTTTAGCCCTTGTTGGTGTGGCTCAGTGGATTGAGTGTTGGCCTGTGGATAGAAAGGTCACCAGTTCGATTCCCAGTCAGGGTACATGCTTGGGTTGCCAGCCTGGTGCCCTGTTGGGGGCGTACAAGAGGCAACCAATCCAGATGTATCTTTTGCACATCAATGATTCTCTCCCTTGCTTTCTTCCCCCCTTCCTCTCTCTAGAAACAAATAAATAAAATCTTTTTTTAAAAGGTATTTTAATATGAACCCTAAAGACGCAAAAAAGATGTTAATTTTTATTTACAATAAGAGAAAGGCAAATTAAAATCATACACAGAGGCTTCCAGTTCCAGTGTAGAACACTATTCTGTTTTCATACTCAGAGTGAAAGTCATCCATTGCTCTGACCAGAGGAATTATGTGATCCAAAGAGTGCAGAGGGAATCCCCATTCCTTTTTTAAAATCTCCATATCTTTCCACTTCTTGGCCACAGAAACAGATACAGTCACAGGAAGAACACAGCAAAAAAAGGGAAACTAAAGCCCTGTCCGGCCAGAGGACTAGAAAGGGGAGTCCCTGTGAACAGGAGAATGTGGGTGAGATCATGGAGTGCAGACTTGAGAACGTAATCTTACAAAGTTGTGAACAAACTCCTGGAGTTCCCTGGTGCTGCACCTGCATGTACCTGATCTTAAACACAACACCAAAATCTCTAAGAACTAAATAACAGGGTAGATTAATTGCCCAGGTATCAGTGGCCTGTGGGTGGCATATGTGCAAGGTGGGTCTAAATAGCACTGCTAAGACTTTGGGAATTAAATTAACATTGAAAACACAGACCACAGAAGACAGATCAGAACTTGTAGCTTCTACCCAGTCATGTCAATTGCCTGCTTAAAAAAAAAAAAAAGTGTCCACAGGAATTAAAGAAGACTCAGAGTATCATAACAAAGCATTCAAATGGCCAGGATGCAATCCAAAATGACTCAACATACAAAGGACTACCTAAGTCTGACCGATCTTATGGAAAAGAAAATCAACAAACGCCAGCTCCAGGATGACTCAGATGTTGGAAATATTTGACAGAGACTTTTTTTTAACCCCTTTTCTCATTTTTTAGAAATTGAGATATAATTTACATATAACACATTAGTTTCAGATGTATAAATAATGATTCAATATTTGCATATACTGCTGAATGGATACCACAATCAGTCCAGTTAACCATCACCACACGGTTATAAATTGTTTTTTTTGTCGTGGTGAAACCTTTTAAGACGATTTTTTCTTGTAATGAGAACTCTTGTTTGTATCTTAGCAACTTTTAAATATACAATATTGGGTGATTAACTATAGTCACCATACTATACATTACATTTTCAGGACTTATTTATTTTATAACTGGAAGTTCGAACCTTTTGACCATCTGCACCCATTTTGCTACTACTCTCCACTCCTACCTCTGGCAACTACCAGTCTGTTCTCTGTATCTATGAGTCTGTTGTTCTTTTTTTCCTTTTTTCTGAGATTACACGTATAAGTATTTGAGATCATGTAGTATTTGTTTTTTTCTCTCTGACTTAATTCATTTAGCATAATGCCCTCGAGGTCCATCTCTGTTGTTGTAAGTGCTAAGATTTCATTATTTTTTATGGCTGAATACGATTTCATTATGTATAACAATTTCTCTATCCATTCATCCATTAATGGACTCTTTCTCATATATTGGCTACTATAAATAATATTGCAGTGAACATTGGGATGCATAGTATATATCTTTTTGAATTAGTGTTTTCATTTTCTAGATAAATATCCAGAAGTGGAATTACTGGATCATATGGTAGTTCTATTTTTGATTTTTGAGGAATCCTGATACTGTTTTCTATAGTGGCTGCACCAATTTACATTCCCATCAGCAGTACACAAGGGTTCCCTTTTCTCCACATCCTGGCCCACACATTATTCCTTGTCTTTTTGATAATAGCCATTCTAACAGGTATCAGATGATGTGTCATGTGGTTTAGATTTACATTTCCCTGATGGTTAGTGATGTTGAGCACCTTTTCATGGATCTGCTGACCATCTGTATGTCTTCTTTGAAAAAATGTCTATTCAGTTCCTCTGCCCATTTTTCTATTAGATTGCTTGGGGGTTTTTGTTTGTTTTTTCTTTTCTTCTTCTTTTTTTATTTTTTTGCTATGGAGTTGTATGAATTTTTAAAATACATCTAGGATATTAATTCCTTTTCAATTCCTTTTCAGATACATGATTTTCAAATATTTTCCTCCATTCAGTAGATTACCTTTTCATTTTGTTATGGTTTCCTTTTAATTTGACAAAGTCCCACTTGTTAAATTTTGCTTTTGGTGGCAAATCCAAAAATCATCACCAAGACCAATGTCAAGGAGCATACCACCTATATTTTCTTCTAGGAGTTTTATGGTTGCATGTTTTTTATCCTCACCCAAGGACATTTTTTGCATTGCTTTTAGAGAGAGAGGAGGGGGAAGAAAGAGAGAAACAACAATATGAGAGAGAAATATTGATTGGTTGCCTCCTGTGTGCACTCTGCTGGAGGATCAAACCTGCAACCTAGGTATGTGCCCTGTCAGGGAACTGAACACGCCACATTTTGTTGTATGGGATGATGCTCCAACCGCTGAGCCACACCAACCAAGGTTGGTGGTATTGTCATTTGTTTCTTAAGGTTTTTTAAATTAATTAATAGGGAGAGGGGAAGAAGGGAGGGAGAGAAACATCGATGTGTGAGAGAAACATCATCATCAATTGGCTGCCTCTGGCACACCCCCGACCGGGGACCTAGGCTGCAACCCAGGCATGTGCCCTGACTGAGAACTGAAAACCAAACCGATGATCTTTCAGCTGGCAGGCCAACGCTCAATCCACTGAGCCACACCAGCTAGAGCTGTATTTTCTTATAAAGTTAGACATATGTTTACCATATGACTCAGTAATCCTACTTCTAGGTATTTACCTAAAAAGACTGTGCAGAGATATTTGCAGACATTTTATTCATAATCAGCGAAAACTGGAAACAATTCAAATATCTTTCAGTGGGTGAATGGATAAACAAAGTATGATGCCTCCGTACAATGGGATGCTGCTGGGCAGTAAAGAGAAACAAACTATTTATTATTATTGGTTGTCTACAAAAACATAAAGGAATCTCAAAAATCTGCTGAGTGAAAGAAGCAAGTTTCAAAAGGTTACATACTACATGATTTCATTTATATAACACTGGACAAGTCACAGCTGTAGGGGTGGAGAAGGGGTCAGTGGTGGCTAAGGTTTATGAAGAGGAGAGTTTGACTAGATAGGAACAGCACAAGGGAACTGAGTGGGCAGCATCATGGCAATGTTCTATGCCCTGACTATGGTTAGACGAATCTATACATATATTAAAACCCATGGAGCTGTACACCTAAAATTTTTTTACTCTGTAGAAAATTTTTTAAAAACTGCACTGAGATACCAATCTTCCCTGTCACATTAGCAAAATTTTAAGTTTGACAAAACATTCTGATGGCAATGCTGTGAGAAAATAGGCACATTCATCTCTTGCTGGTAGGCATGCAAATTACTAGAACCCATATAAAAGGAAATCTAACAACATCTAAGAAAATTACATATATGTTTAACCTTTTGTTGTCATTATTAATAGCAACTTTATTTTCACTGGTGCAAAAAAATAATGCTATGATGCATTTCCCCTAAATTTACATAATGAAAGTTATACATAAACTATATAAATCACGAATTTTCTATTTTATATTATTTAGAACAAAATTATTTTGATTAATATGTCAAGAGGAAAATATAGGTAAATATATAACTTTTGACTTGATGCAACTTCTAGGAATCTACTCTAAAGAAACATAGTAAGATAAAAATCTTAATGATTATTCACTGAAATGCTATTTGTAATTGCAAAATATTGGAAGCAACCTAAATGCTCATAAAGAAGAAGGTGGTCGTGTACATCATAGTACATGTACACAATGAAATACCACACAGCTGCAAAAAAGATTACAGATCTCCGTGAACTGAGAAGTAGTGACGTTCAGGATATATATTATCAAGTAAACAAAGAAAAGCGCTAACACATGTCTATAATGTGACAAGAAGGAGAAACAAGCAAACATAGATGTATCTGCTTATTCTGAAAAGAGAAAAACAAAAAGGATAAAGCAGGAAGTGAGACAATTACCTTCCAGGAGCAGGGATGGTGGAGGGGGTAGGAACGAGGCTACACTAGTCTGAACATCCCTTTACACATAGTTTGACTCTCAGAACCGTATTTGTATTTCAGATACTCAAAAATTAAACAACAAAGATGAAACAAAAAAAATCCCTCAAATTTGAATGTAGGCAGTAACAACATTATTTCAAATAAATAACATAAACATACTGAAGTAGGGCAACAGTAACTTTTACCCACTGTTTTGACTAAATCCTCTTGGATTAATGATAAAAACTATAAATAAATATTGCACTCTCTTTGGTAGGGCTTGCTTTTTGTGGTGGTATGAATTAGTAATTCCAAAACTATCTTCTATGCATTATAGGTTTGAACAAGTAAATATGTTTTTTCAAAGATTTTATTTATTTTTAAAGAGGGGAAGGGAGAGAGGGACAAAGAGAAGCAACGCTGTGTGGTTGCCTCTCACACGCCCCCTACTGGGGACCTGGCCTACAACCCAGGCATGTGCCCTGACTGGGAATTGAACTGGCAGCCTTTCAGTCTGCAGGCCGGTGCTCAATCCACTGAGCCACACCAGCCAGGGCAAGTAAATATGTTAAGAACAAAGGGAGCTGGGTTTCCCACTGTCAGGGAAGGGATGTACAAGTGTGGAAAGGGAGAGAGGGTGGGATGAACCCTGTGGTGTGTTAGAATTGGGAGAACCAGTGTGGACTCAGGGTGCGTTAGAGCACAGCAATTGGTGGTACACGACTATGACACTCTGGCACACAAGATAGGCTTCAAGAGAGCTGTGAATGGTAGGGCTGTGTCTGGTCCAGTATTAACAGAAGCTCACACCTTGCCAGATTGTAACATTGTCCATCTACATTCTGAGACTGGCCTCACTATTACATTACAAAGACGATTTTCTGCCAATAGCACACTTTTTTCTTTGGAGACTTGGAACAATAATGAAAGAAACAGCCTGAGGTTTGTGTGTTAGGTCTCTTTCTGTTGCAAGAAAAGAAATTAAGCTCAAACTAATTGAAGCAATAAAGGGATTTATTAGCACCTATCAAGGCTTTCCATGAGTGGATTAAGTTAGCTTCAGGTCTATCTTGATCTAGAGGCCTTGATGACATCTTTTTCTTCATTGCTCAGGCTTTCTCTGCTAGGTTAGCATGATGGATTGAACAGTTCAGGGCTCACCTCTGGCTAGCTTAAGGAGGCTCAACAGAAAAAGAGCCTGCCTCCCAGAGTCCAACAAGGAAGCTTAGCTACTGGGTTGGGAGAGAAAGGGTCACCTTGACTGGAAGCCCCCCTAGCATCCCAGGGAGTGAGGGTGGGTCTCCTAAAAAGAAGCACAGAAGAGAGGAGAACAAAATATAATGACCTCCACTGCTTGTTCTGTCACAGCCTCCTTGTAAAGTTCTGGCTGCAGTTTATGCCCACCAAGTGGGACCAGGTCAATTCCCCCAAAACAGTAAAAAGCAAAATTACCCTAAATATTTTGACAAGCTCCTCTGAGAGGCTGTAAACCCACATGGGCAGGCTGGGCAGACCTGGGCATGTCCACCTTCCCACATTCCTGTGCGTAGCACAGGAGCTTGCCCTTAGCACAAATTCAGAGAACATTTGTTTAATGTTTCCAGTACCTTCTAGGGGAGCCCCTTACTCTGCCTAAGACCACCTGCGTGTCCTCCATGGGTTGTCCAGAGTGCACCAGTTCTCAGGCTATAAGTGACTGAGAGGTGTCTGAACTCTTTAGCTCAGTCCCCAAGCCTGACCTTAAAGGAAGAGCTAATTTGTTCTAGACATTTTATATTTCATTTATTAATAGGTGAATAAGTAACAGCTGGCACACATACAAAAAATCTTTCTAGCTAAAATTTTGGCCATCATGGCCTTCGGTAGATGAGCTTTGAGACTGAAGATTCATTCATCTGTGAGCTGACACACCCAGGTTCTTCTTGAGGAACATCTTGGCCCACAGGACCCATATGGCTTCACAAGGGACTGAGAGAATAATAGCACTCCAGGTATCTGTCAGAAGTTTGTTCTGGAACTCCCTGCCCCTTGAATAATTATCAAAGCCAGGCTTTAGAACAGGGACTCTTTAGAACATGAGTGTGCATGAGAATCATTTAAAGGACATATTTAAAATGCAGAGTCATGCTCCAAACCCCAAATTCTGAGGGTCAGCAGGTGACCATGTGAGGAGTGGGAGGAAGATCTGTCTGAGTACAGGGAACAGAAAGTGCAAAGGCCCTGAGGCAGGAAAGAGTGCTCCAAACACTATGAACAAACTGAGCAAAAGGAAAAGGGACAGGAAACAAAGGAGCAAGGGCCAGAACAGGCAGGACCTTGTGGGCTGGGGCAAGGAAATTGTTTTTTTATTTAAGTGTGACTGGAAGCCACTGAAAATTTTACATGGGGGGAACTACAGGTCAGATTTTCATTAAAAAAATCACTCTGGTTATTCTATAGAAAATGGATTATTGAAAGGCAAGAAGGTAGGCAGGAAGACCAGTCAGGGTGCTTCAGGAGGGAAATAAGCCAAAAGAGATGGTGGCCTGGCATAGGGATGAATTGGGAGCTGGATAGCAATAGGGACTATGAGGATTTTCAGTGTTAACTTCAGTCCTGATGATTATTATTTCTGTTCGCATTTTTTTCTGTTCCAGTTATATTCTATTGTTTCAAAGTGAAAATGTTCTTTTTATTATGAAAATAATACATTCTCAATATTTAAAATTTAAACAATGCAGAAAAGAAAAAGAAATTAGTCACTAGCAATCCCACCACCCTGAGATACTACTGTCTCTGCAGACATACAGGGCCCAGCAGAAGTAATGCCATTGAGTGTGGTTGATGTCTTACACCAGAGGGACAGCATTTTGAACATTTCACCTAGAATATCATATGGTGTGCTTGAGCGTGGTATTTTACATTACAGGATCACATGCTTATAATTTTGTAATAAAAGATTTGGTATATATTACCAAGTGCATAAAGGGGGGTGTTATTTGTGCCAGACCCTGTACTCTACATGAGGACTCGTGCATTTTGCACAAGTAGAGTTCCACACCCATGCTACTTCATAACCTGCTGTTCTCACCGTGTAAAATAACATGATCCCAGGTGTCTACATGATCTACACTTGATGAAGGGAAGTTGAATCTCACTCAAGAGGATTTCTTTGCTGTTCATGCTCATTTCCTAAGTCAAGGAAAGACTTTCAGAGGTATAGATTTGAGAAAAGATGGCAGCCCAGTCTTTCAGGTGGAAGCTGAGCCCGCTTGCTTGTGTTCCCAGCACAGATTTTTGGCTGATCTTTCAACAAGTGACCTGAACAATCGACAGAATCTCAGCTGATATGAATATTTGAAGCCAAGTAATACAGAGGATGCCTTGTACCATCCAGTGAGAGATTTTATTAGTTGAGGGGGAAATGCCCTGTGTGAGGGGCCTGCGGCAGACTACAGATCAGACAGAAAACTCAGCTTCGTGGTGTCTTCCCGTCCTGCAGCACGGCCCCGGTCCCTCACAAGGAGATCCCCAACCCTAATCCAGAGAGACTTGGAAGGATACACAAAGTACTTAGGCTGCACACACACAGCAAGCTGCACATCCATAGGTGCAGCGCCAACCTCTTGAAGATTTTCTCTTCTCCCAAAACTCTCAGAGGCACCGGCAGGCTGTGGACAGTCCTAACTGAGAGAGACTTTTTGCTATTTGGGGAGGTGGAGGGTGTGGAGACCCAGCCCATGGCTCAGGACTACAGTGTAAGTGCCACATAGAGACTTTTTAAAAAGGGGAGCTGAGGCATGGCAGAGCAGGGACCCCATGCTCACATGCACACTGGCTCTGCCAACAAAAGCCGGAGTGAAAGCACATTTGGCTCCCACTGAGTCCAGCTGCACAGGAAGAACAGGAAGTGGCGTGGTGAAGGGACAGTGGGACCTGACATAGCGTGGCTGGTGAGCAGAAGTCTATGCAGAGTGGAGAGTTCAGGTCTGAGTCTTCTTTGAGTGGCAGGCTGGGGACTGGATGGCCAGTAGCTGAGCACCGGAGTCAGTTGTAGCCAGGCAGGTCTCCTCACCCGCAGGTGGGCCAAACCCTCATCTGTAGGGTTGCAGGTTCTGTACATCAGTCAGGCCAGGCTCAGGAGCCCCCTATTCCACACATATCCACCAGGAAAGAAAGAGAAGCTCTAAAAGGGCCCTTTCTGAACTGCTGTCAGACACTATGAGCTACACTGGTTCCTTGGGCCCTGATCCACTGAAAAAGGGAGGTTAGAGACAGGAGCAGCAAGGGGTGTTCAGGGTCCTGCCCAGCCTTGGCTCTTATACAGAGCTGCCAACAGTGACAAGCAGGAAAAAGCTGACTTTTACACAGATTGACCCCACATAGGAAACAAATAGTTAATTCATTCAGAAACTACATGTTACTGGAAATAATCTGGACAGATCAAAACATGTGGCGGGCCCTGGCTGGTGTGGCTCAGTGGATTGAGTGCGGGCCTGCAGGCCACCATCTTCCCTGAAGACTGAACAGTGCCTCCCAGGGCACCCCAGGGCGACGCAGGGATTCCACCCTCCCCTGATTGAACCAGAGGCCCCTTCTGGAGGCAGATGGAGGTGGTACCTGCAGTGTTCTTGGACATTAGATGAACTACTACTGGGCCTTGTGCTGATGGAAAGCTGGCAGGGCAGAACAGAGAAGACCAGCCAGGGCTCAAGGAGACAACCACAGACTGTGGATCGCTTGTAGCCTCAAACAGGCTGCCTACAGCTAGACAAGGACACCATCTGACATTACCAGGGGCGGATCCAGAAACAGAAGGCAGTGGAAACACACTAGACTCTGCTGAGAAGAATCCCGCCATGGCCTTCTTTATTATTTGCGTTAATTCTTTTCTCTGGCATAGCTTTTTCACATTTTTTTCTTTCTCTTCAAGTATGTTTCTATTATTTCACTATTTTTTATTTTAGTTTTATTTTGGATCTCATATTTTACTCCTCCCTTCTCTTACTCCATTTTGCCTTCTTCCCTTCTTTCCTTATTTTTGTTTTAAGTTTTATTTTTCCCTTTGTATATCCTGTTTCTATTCTGCACCCTTACTATTTCTCCTTCCTCCAGCCTCTCAAAACCATTTTTCTTGCCATTAGTCATCTCACATTCTTTTTCCCTTTATTATAATATCCTTATTCTCTTTCCACCTTTACTAATTTTTACTATTTTATTATTTTTATTAATTTATTTTTTGATTTTATTTTATCAATTTTATTATTTTTATCAATTTTATTTCTAGATGTTTACTATTTTTGTATTTCAAATCTTGAATTTTACTGTTCCCCTCTTCTACTCCATTATGACTTCCTCCTACCTGCCCCTTTTTTTCATTTTTAATTTCACTTTTCACTTTCTTGGCCTGATTTTTATTTATTACTCTTATTATTTCTTCTCCCTCTATCCTCTCGAAATCACTTTCCTTTAGAAATATAATAATCTTTTTTTTTATTTTTTTAAATTGATTATGCTGTTACAGTTGTTCTATTCCCCCCTTCATTCCCCTCCACCCTGCCCCCCCAACCCCACCATTACCCCCCTTTAGTTTATGTCCATGTGTCTCAAGTCCTTTAGGTTCTATATTTCCCATGCTATTCTTGCCCCCCCATCTATTTTCTATCTATCGTCTATGCTACTTATTTTCTGTACCTTCTCCCCCCATCTCCTCCTCCCACTCCCCTGTTGCTAACCCTCCTTGAGATCTTTATTTCTATGTTTCCACTCCTGATCTAGCTGTTCTTTTAGTTTGCTTTCGTTTTAGGTGTGGTTGTTAATAACTGTGAGCTTGTTGTACTTTCACTGTTCATGCTTCTTTAACTTCTTTTTCTTAGATAAGTCCCTTTAACATTTCATATAATAAGGGCTTGGTGATGATGAACTCCTTGAATTTGATCTTATCTGAGAAGCACCTTATCTGTCCTTCCATTCTAAATGAAAGTTTTGCTGGATAGAGCAATCTTGGTTGTAGGTCTTTAGATTTCATGACTTGGAATATTTCTTTCCAGCCCCTTCTTGCCTGTAAGGTCTCTTTTGAGAAATGTGCTGACAGTCTGATGGGGACTCCTTTGTAGGTGATTGTCCCCTTAGCTCTTGCTGCTTCTAGGATTCTCTCCTTCAGTTTAATTTTGGCTAATGTAATTATGATATGCCTTGGTGTGTTTCTTCTTGAGTCCAACTTTTTTGGTACTCTCTGAGCTTCTTGGATTTCTTGGAAGTCTATTTCCTTTGCCAGATTGGGGAAATTTTCTTTTATTTTCCTTTATTTTTTCTTTCTTATTCTCTTTCCACTTTTATTAATTTTTGCTCATTTGTCATTGATATTGCTGTAGTTATTGCTTTTTCTCAATTTTGATCCTGTTTTTCAAATTAATTTTTTAAACATCATACTATACTCTTCCCTTTTCTTACTCCACGATTCCTTCTTCCCTCCTTTTTAAATTTACATTATAAATTTTATTTTTTCTATCTTCACCATGTTTATATTCCCTGCTCTTATTATGTTTCCTTCCTTTACTATCTCAAAATCATTTTTCTTTCTGTTAGTCATCTAACAGATGACTAACAGATGAAAAACAGATTTGTTTTTCCTTTCATATAATAGTCTTAATCTCTTTCTACCCTTATTAATATTTACTCATTTGTTGTCACTAGTGTGGTTGTGGTTGGAGGGTATTTTTGTGGGTGTGGGTTTTGTTTCCAAGGTTGCTTTGTTTTGTTCTTGTGCACCTGTACAAAAGCACACAAGATGTGGTGGGCAGTGTGACTCTCAGTCAGCCAGCTGGAGGGAAGAACCCCTGCTTTGGTGGGAGGGATGCCCACCAAAAATGACCCAACAACCAAAACACACTAACAAAAAGAGAGCTCACATAAATGGCATAAAGGGCATCCCAAGAGCATCCAGTTCAGGAGATGAAGGAGAGTGTACCACTGCTTCCCACATGTCTCCTACAAAGAAAGCCAATCCACAAAGTCAAGGAGTCAAAGCAGACCAATCTAATATGCAGAAACAAACAAAAAACAGTCACCTAAAATGGGGAGACAAAGAAACAATCCCTAACCGAAAGAAAAGGAGGAATCCCCAGAAAGAGTGCTAAATAAAATTGAGGCAAGCACTCTATCAGACATAGAGTTTAAAATAATGGTTATAAGGATGCTCAAGGAACTAAGTGAGAATTACAAGGAATTCAGTGGGAGCAACAAGGAACTTGCAGGAACTACGTAAGCATGAAAAAGGACATATAAACTATGAATAAGAGCCAGAAGGAAATGAAGAATACAATATCTGAAATTAAAAATATATTAGAAAGAATTAAAAGCAAGCTAGATGAAGCAGAGGATTGAATTAGCAAGATGGAAGACAAGGTAGAAAAAAACACCCAATCAGAGCAATGAAATGAAAAAAGACTCAAAAAGAACAAGGATAGTTTAAGGGAGCTTCAGGACAACATGAAACATAATTATATTTACATCATATGGATACCAGAAGGAGAAGCAAGGGATAGTAAATCTGATTGAAAAAGTAATGACAGAAAACTTCCCTAACTAGGTAAGGGAAAAAGTCATGCAAGTCTAGGAAGCAGAGAGAGTCCCAATTAAGATGAAACAATAGAGGCCCACTACAAGACATATCACAATTAAAACGGCAAAATTTAAAGACAAGGAGAGAATCTTAAACCAGCAAGGCTAGTAGTACACAAGGGAGCTCTGGTAAAGCTATCAGCTGATTTCTCAACTGAAACACTACAAACGGGAAGGCAGTGGGATGAAATATTCCAAGTAGTGAAAAGCTAAAGCCTGCAACAAGACTACTACCCAGCAATGATCTTATATAAAATGGAAGGTAAAATAAGGAGCTTCCCAGACAAAAGAAGGCTAAAAGAATATACCTCCACCAAACCAGCATTGCAAAAGATGCTAAAGGGACATTAAAAAGGTGAAGAGAGAGAGAGAGAAACACAAGTAGAAAGGGAAAAAATGGCAACGAACAAACACTTAACCTTGAATGTAAATGGATTAAATGCTCCAATCAAAAGACATAGGGTAGGAGTTCCAGCTAAGATGAAGGTGTAGGTAGAAATCCTTCACTTCCTCGCACAACCAAAAGGAGGATAACATTCTATCTAAAATCAATAAATGACCAAAATAACCAGAAAAATCAAACTGCATGGAACTCTGACAACCAAGGAATTGACGAAAAAATCAACCAGAACAACCAGACCAGTAAGGCAGACCCCGCAGGGCAGGCAACTCAGAAAAACCCATGGTGAGTCGCCTGAGGGGTGAGACTGACTGCTGAGCTTGGTGGAGTTTGGAGAGAGGGACTGACTTAAGGGGGAAACTGAGACTCAGAGCTGAATGTGGGCTACGTCTGGGGTTGCTGTGGTAGGAGATGCTTCCAATCTGACTCAATCTGAGTCTGTTAGAAAGTGCACTACAGATGAGCAGGTGGCTGCATTGTTCCCTCTCTGGCCCCTCTCCCATAAACATCACAGCAAGGAGGGTTGCCCTGCCCCTTACAACTTATTAGGTGCACCAAGACAAAGAAATATGGCCCAAATAAACAAACACAGCAAACCCTCAGAACTAAGCAATGAGGACATTACCAACCTAACTAATGGAGAATTTAAAGCCCTGGTAATCAAAATGCATGCAGAACTGATTGAGCTTGGTTGAAAAATAAAAGAACAAATGAGAGATACCAAAAATAAAACAAAGCAAAATATTCAGGGACCAACAGTTCCCTGAATAAGAAGGAAACCAGGATTCAAAGCAACGATTTGGAACAAAAGGAAGAAATAAACATCCAACTGGATCAGAACAAAGAAACACGAATTCAAAAAAATGAAGAGTCTGAGGACTCTCTGGGACAACATGAAATGTTTCAATATCCAAATTATAGGGGTGCCAAAAAAGAAGAACAACAGCAAGAAATTGAAAACTTATTTGAACAAATAATGAAGGAAAACTTCCCCAGTCTGGTGAAGGAATTAGACTTCCAAGAAATCCAGGAAGCTCAGAGAGTCCCAAAGAAGTTGGACCCAAAGAGGAACACACCAAGGCACATCATCATTAAATTACCCAAGATTAAAGACAAAGAGAAAATCAAAGACAAAGCAGCAAGAGGAAAGGAGACAGTTACCCCTACAAAGGAGTTCCCATAAGGCTATCTATTGGCTTATTTCTCAAAAGAAACTTTACAGGCAAGAAGGGGCTGGAAAGAAGTATTCCAAGTCATGAAAGGCAAGGACCTACATCTGAGATTAGTCTACCCAGAAAAGCTTTCATTTAGAATGGAAGGGCAGATAAAGTGCTTCCCAGATAAGGTCAAGTTAAAAAAGGTCATCACCAAGCTCTTACTATATGAAACATTAAAAGGACTTATCTAAGAAAAAGAAGATAAAAAGTATGAACAAACTCAAAGTATGAACAAAATTATGACAAACTCATAACTCTCAACAAATGAACCTAAGAGAAAAGGAAAATAACAAAAAACAAAAAGTAAGCAAACAGCCAGAACAGGAACAAAATCAGAGAAATGGACATCACACAGAGGGAGCTCAGTGGGGAGGGGGAAGGGAGGAATAGGTGGAGAAAAGGTACAGGGAAGAAGAAGCATAATTAGTAGGCATAAAATAGATGTGTAAAGATAAAAATGGTATAGAAAACAGAGAACTCAAAGAACTTATGTGTACAACCTACGAACATGAACTAAGGGAGGGGGATGCTGGAGGGCTGAGGGGCAAGGTGGAAGGAGGATAAAGGGGGAAAAATCAGGAAAATTGTAATAGCATAATAAAAAAAAATACTTAAAAAAAGACATAGGGTAGCTTAATGGATAAGTAAAGCACGACCCACGTGTATGCTGTCTACAAGAGATTCACCTCAGAACAAAACATCTACACAGACTGAGTGAAGAGTTGAAAAAAAAAACTGAAGCAAATGGACATGAAAAACGGTGGGCTAGCAATACTTGTATCAGACAAAATAGACTTCAAGTCAAAGTCCACAAAAGAGACAAAGAAGGACACTACATAATACTTAAGGGAGTCCAAGAATGAGGATATAACCCTTGTAAACATATATGCACACCCAACACAGGAGCACCTAAATATGTAAAGAAAATCTTGGAGGACTTCAAGAAAGGTGTAGATAGAATACACTTATAATAGGAGATTTTAAGACCCCACTGTCAACAATGGATAGATCTTGCAAAAAAGGACATTGTTGTATTGAATGGCACCCCAAAGAAGCAAAATATACATTCTTTTCAAACACACATGGATCATTTTCAAAGATAGACCCTATGGTAGAACATAAAACAAGCCTCAATAAATTCAAGAAAATTGAAATCATATCAAATGTCTTCTCAGATCACAATGGCTTGAAACTAGAAAGTGAACTCAAGGAAAAAGTTGAAAAACATATAAATACATGGAGATTGAATAACATGTTATTAAATAATGAATGGGGTAACAATGAGATCAAGAAAGAAATTAAAGGTATCTGGAAACAAATGAAAATGAACTAACAATAACCCAAAACCTATGGGACACAATGAAGGCAGTCTTGAGAGAGAAGTTCAAAACAATACAAGCCTACCTAAAAAAGACAGAAAAATCTCAGATAAACAACCTAACCCTGCATCTACCACAACAAACAAGGCCCAGAGTGAGGAGAAGGAAGGAAATATAATCAAGATCAGAGCAGAATTAAATGACATGGAGACTAAGAAAACAATTCAAAGGATCAATGAATCCAGGAGCTAGTTTCTTGAAAACATAAACAAAATTGACAAACCTTTAACCAGACTCATCAAGAAAAGAAGAGAGAGGGCCCAAATAAAATCATAAACAAAAGAAGAGAAGTTATGAGTAATACCACAGAAATACAAAGAATTGTAAGAAATTACTATGAACAATTATATGCTAAAAATTAGACCAGCTAGGCAAAATTGATACATTTCTAGAAACATACAATCTTCCAAAACTCAATCAAGAAAAAGTAGAAAGCTTGAAAAGACTGATAACTACTAGAGAAATTGAAGCAGTAATCAAAATGTCCCAGCACACAAAAGCCCTGGACTGGATGGCTTCACAGGTGTATTTTACCAAGCATTCAAATTAGAACTAACTCTTATCCTTCTCAAACTATTCAAAAAATTCAAGAAGAGGGAGGACTCCCCAACTTTTTTATGAGGCCAGTATTATCCTAATTCCAAAGCCAGGTGAAAACACAACAAAGAAAGAAAAGTATAGGCCAATATCTCTGATGACATAGATGCTAAAATTCTCAACATCATATTGGCAATCCAGAACCAGCAGTACCTTACAAGGATCATATACTATGATCAACTGGGATTCATTCCAGGGATGCAAGGATGGCATTATATTTGCAAATCAATAAATGTAATATACCACATAAACAAAATGAAAAGAAATCATGATCATATCAACAGATGCTGAAAAAGCATTTGATAAAATCCAGCACCCATTTATGATAAAAATTCTCAGCAAAATGGGAATAGAGGGAGCATACATCAACATAATAAAGGTCATACATGAGAAATGTACTGCCAACATCATACTCAATGGGCAAATATTAAAGCTTTTGCCTTAAGATCAGGAATAAGACAAGGGTGTCTGCTTTCACCACTCTTATTAAAAATAGTACTGGAAGTTCTAGCTATAGTGATCAGACAAGAAAAAGAAATAAAAGGCATCCAAATAGGAAAAGAGGGAGTAAAAATGTCATTTGAGATGACAATAGTATGCATAGAAGACCTTCTAGTCTCCACAAAAAACTATTTGACCTAATAAGTGAATTTGGCAAAGTAGTGGGATACAAAGTCAATATTCAGAAATCAATGGCATTTTTGTACACCAACAATGAACTGTCAGAGAAACTAAGAAAACAATCCCATTTACTATAACAAGAAAAATAAAGTACCTAGGAATAAATTTAACCAAGGAGGTAAAAGACCTGTCCTTAGAAAACTATAGAACCCTGAAGAAAGAAATTGAGGAAGATACAAATAAATGGAAGAATATACAGTGTTTGTGGGCTGGAAAAATTAATATCATTAAAATGTCTATACTACCCAAAACATTCTATAGATTCGATGCAATTCCTTTTAAAATACCAATTGTGTATTTCACAGATCTAGAACAAATAGTTCAAAAAATTTGTATGGAACCAAAAAATACCCCAAATTGCCACAGCAATCTTGAGAAAGAACAAAGTAGGAAGGATCACAATACCTGATATCAAACTACACTACAAGGCCACTGTAATCAAAGCAGTCTGGTACTGGCATAAGAACAGACACATAGATCAATGGAACAGAATAGAGAGGCCAGAAATAAACCCATGTCTCTATGGTCAATTAATATTTGGCAAAGGGAGCATGAGCATACAATGGAGTGAAAATAGCCTCTTCAGTAAATGATGTTGGCAAGACTGGACTTGTATGTGCAGAAAAACAAAACTAGATCTCCAACTTACACTGTGTACCAGAATAGACTCAAAATGGATAAAAGGCTTAAATATAGTTTGTGATACCATAAAAGTCCTAGAGAAAAACACAGGCAGTAAAATTTTAGATATCCCATGTAGCAATATTTTTGCCTATATATCTCCTAGGGCAGGGGAAATAAAGGAAAATATAAACAAATGGGACTACATTATATTTAACAGCTTCTGTGCAGCTAAAGAAACCATCACCAAAATGAAAAGGGAACTGGCTGCATAGATATACATATTTGTCAAGGATCTACCAGACAGGGGTTTAATCTCCAAAATGTATAAAGACCCATACAACTCAATACCAGGAAGACAAACAATCCAATTAATAATGGGCAAAGGACTTGAATAGATACTTCTCCAAGGACATACAGAGGGCCCTTAGACATATGAAAATGTGCTCAACATCACTAGCCATCAGAGAGATGCAAATTAAAACCACAATGAGTTATAGCCTCACTACTGTCAGAATGATCATCATTAATAAATCAACAAATAACAAAAGTTGGTGAGTATATGGACAAAAGAGGACCCTAGTGCACTGTTGGTGGGAATGCAGACTAGTGCAGCCACTGTGGAAAACAGTATGGAATTTCCTCAGAAAACTAAACATAGAACTGCCTTTTGACCCAGCGATTCCATTGCTGGCATTATACCAAAACACCAATTCAAAAGAATGTGTGCATCCCTATGTTCATAGCCGCATTATTTACAATAGTCAAGTGATGGAAACTAAGTGCCCATCAATAGATGAGTGGGTAAAAAAACTCTGGTACATTTACACAATGGAATACTACACAAGCAGAAAGAAAGAAGGAACTCCTACCTTTTGCCTCAGCATGGATGGAACTGGAGAATATTATGCTAGGTAAAATAAGCCAAGCAGTGAAAGACAAATACTATATGATTCACTTATAAGAGGAATCTAATGAACAAAATAAACGAATGAGCATAATAGAACCAGAGGCATGGAAAAATGGAACAGACCGACAACAGCAAGAGGCGAGAGGGGAGGGTGATAATAGTAGAAAGAAAGGGAAGGGACTAGTCAAAGAACGTGTCTGAATGACCCATGGACACGGACAATGGGAAGGGAATGACTGTGGGAGCTGGGGGTGGGCTGGGTGGAGTAGTGCAAAGCAGGAAAAATTGGGACAACTGTAATAGAATAACAATAACAATAAAAATAAATTAAAAATAAAATAAATTTTGTAAAAAAACATTAAAAATAATAAAAGGTATAGCTTTGCTTTGGCTGAGTTGTTCAGTTGGTTGGCGTACCCTCCCATACCTCAAAATGTTGTGGGTTTGATCCCTGGTCGGGGCACGTATACCAGGAACTCAGTCGATGTTTCTCTCCCACATCAATGTTTCTCTCTCCCTCCACCTTCCTTTCTTTCTAAAATCAATAAACATATTATGGGGTGAGGATTCAGAAAAAAGGTATAGCTTTGGGTCTATAAAGCTAGAATACACAAGTAATTTTTCTAAAAGGCAGGAGAGGGGCTAGGGGATTTAAGAATTAAAATACCAGAAAATATACTCCAAACAGAGTAGCTAAAAAATGAGTTTAGTAATTTCCTCCCAGAAGGAAATGTGATGCTTGGGCAAAATTCCCTTGTTTATTTTGCATGGTCTTAACTTAAACTACACAAAAAACAGAAAGCAATGGCAGGAAGTGCCTTTCTGTGTCCTGGGGGGGATGGGGCTCTCCATGTGAAGCCTCTGGATGTTTTAGGATTAGTCAAGAATCCTCGGAGCGACTTGCCCAAAACACTAATTGTATTTGTGTCTCCGTCTTTAACTAGTGGCTTAGTCACCTATCATCATAATCCTTTCTTTTTTAACTAGAAAAAAAAATAAGGTTAAAACTCTATTTTTTATTTTTTATTTTTCTCCAGAAGAAATAATACAAATGCAAATTTGAATGTTTTTATATACTCTTTGTCTTTAGTAAATATTTAACAACCTTGATGTGGCAATGTTGTCTCTTTTCTTACCTCAGTTATCAAATGGTGGAAATAGAAAGCAAAGACCCGGACTCTGTCCTTAGCCATTAGTTAGCTGCTTTCCTCAGGTCAAGTGTCCATCCTGTAGTTCCGAAAAGAAAAGAATCAAAGCAGAGACAGTGCACATTGGGAGAAGTGGGGTTGCACATTTCAACAATCTCCTGCGACAGAGCGGGACTAGTCAACCACACGGTGCCGGTGGTAGGTGTATGGCGTTCACTGCAAATCTGATTCTAGATTATTGCTTGTCTTACATCACTTGGTTTTATTAGCAGATAACAAGCCTCAAGGGCAGGCAACATTTAGGAAAGTATTCTTACATTTTTATGGAAGAGGCAGAATTAGGGGCTTGTCATTTTCCAGAATTTTTTGTACGAAAGGCAGATAGATACTGAGTGTTTGAATGTATCACCTGCTGCCACAATAGGTTTTGAGATTTAATGTACTCAGTATTTTGTGTATTTGTTTGTTTTTACTTATACAAATAACACAGGAACAAATTAATATTGAAAAAATGAACCCATTATAGATAAAAGTTCCTTTGAAACCCTTGCCCCCCAAAATCTCACTCCCCACCCCATCAAATGAAATTACATATTCAGTTGGCTATACATGCTACATGCTTCAAAACCTTTTTCTTCCTTTTTTCCCCCCACAAATAGGCCTTTTTATTTGCCACCATTAAGTGTCTGAATTAAAAACATGGAACGCTTCACGGATTTGCGTGTCATCTTTGCGCAGGGGCCGTGCTAATCTCTGTATCGTTCCAGCTTTAGTATATGCGCTGCGGAAGCGAGCACCCAAAACTTTTTCTTATAGATTTTATACGCATGTACGTACCCACATGAAGTATGTGGTACGGTTGGTTTTTCATACATGGTATTGTAGCGCACCATACTTACCATTCCATGAGTAGCTCCCCTGCAGTCACAGCTTAGCGCTTTTTCTGAGCTCCTCGTAGTTCCACCTTGTTAAAACAGACAAACGTGTCGCGTTGTGTAGGGGGCCAGATTGGCTACTCTGTGTTATGTTTTTAGCCATTTCCCTATTGAGAAACGTTAAGCTTGTTTCTGTTTTCCTTTTTTGTTTCCTTTTCACCATCAAAACTAATGTTACAGATTTACCTGTGAACAAATGTGATTTTTGCCCCTGAGGTTAAATATCAAAAAGTGGGATGGCTACAGGGTGGCAATTAAAAGTTATTCAAATGTTTAAGTTTAATACAAACGATCAGTTTGCCTTCCAACATAACTTTAAGTCATCAGATCCAGCATACATTTCTTTTTATTTATTAAACTTTGGGATGGGTTCACCCTGGGATCCAAACAGTGCAGGACAGGAGGATATGAACCTAAGTCTTTCCCTCTAGGAAGATTTAGTATGGGCCCCCACATACTAACTGGCGAAAGAAGGCCAGGGAGACCAAACCCAATGCTAAAAAGGTTGGCTACTTATTGAAGGTGGGGGGGTGAAAATTGGATGGAAAGAAGGAAGAAATGGGAATAGGTAGCGAGAATGAGGTGCCACAACACTTCTCTGCGAATACCTCTATCTTTTATGTAGCTGGGACTCGTGGAACAAGGGTAATGGTTCACATACTTCCAAAGTAAATAGATCATTCAAATCAACCAGGATTAGAAGAGAACCCAAAGTAGAGCACCAACAATAAGGAACCTAAGCGTATTACAAATAAATAATATAACCACATGGAAGAGGCAGGGAAGAAATAACCTGACTTAAGTAACTGGAAAACAATAATTTGACTGGACACTATGAGGCTACAGATGAAAAAGACTGTACACAAAGATTATTGTTGAGTAGTACATTTGTTTCTCTCTGCGGCTCTCACAGAGGAGTGTAAGTAATTCTGAAACTATTTCATGTGCACACTAGTCTGAGACTCACTAGGAGACAAAAAACACATAGTAATTTGAACAAGGAAGATTTAATATAAAGAATTATTAACTATAACAAGGGATTGGAGAAATGAGGGACTGACTAGTAAGAAGTAGAGAGAATGCTCAAGAATATAAGGATATCATATATAAGTAGCAGTCACTGCCTAAGGCCCAGAGAGACAAGCCAGGGAGGAACCTCGCTCAGGGCAGAGATCCAGACCTTGTTGAAGAGGGTAAGGCCACGGTTCACTGAACGACAGAGAAGTCGTTGTGGTGCTGTGCTGTCAGAAATTGCCAGAAATCCACCCACCACGGTGCCAGGAAACGGTTCACGGGGAGGTGTGTCAGTGGAGGCCTTCTGCTATGAAGCTGCCTGAAAGGGCTGCAGGGGAACCCATGGGGCATGGGTGCTTCTTGCTGCTTATTACAGGAGCCAGCTGCTAGAAGATGATATGGGGGAAGCTGTCTGCACAGCAGGGGCTGGACATGGAAAAAGCACTCCTGCTGCAGGAGCTGGGTGCTGGAGACACCTGCTCAAGGGCCACTCACGATCTCCCTCCTTCCTCCTGCAATGTCTCTCCAACGCCCTCTACAAATGGTGTTTAACATCTTGCTCCCTGACAAAGGAAACTAAATGGATCACCTCTTCTTTTGCTTATCAGGTAATGAAGGATGAATTTGGATTTGAGAGGCAATCAATTGATAACTGGTAGAGTCCACCCCTTTATCCATCTGCTCCCTTTTACGGACATGAACTCTCATACAACAAAATCTTTTTATAATTCCACCTGATAAGAACAACCTTTTGTCTCAGAAATGAAGTTCTCAGCTCTTCCTGAAATGAGGTAACACACAATCCCCACAGTTACTGTAACCATAGCCAGCTATGTTAATTACTCCTTAAATTCAGTCACAGTTTCCCTGAATATTCTGTTACCTAGAGACTAAACTCTAAAGTTGACATCAGCAACTTGTACGTAAAATAAAAATGAGAAGAAAGTGGTTAGCATATACAAATAAACACATGTGTATAATAAGCTAGTAGAAAGGTAGTTGCTGGAATTGCCCACAAGGCTCTGATTCATATCTATGATTTCCTTCTTCACTGCCTGTTCAGTATTTTCCTCACTCTCAGGCAGAACTTAAGTTGTTTGGGGTTCTTTACCTGGTAGAGTGACCCAAGTCTTAATTCTCAAAGACTCTTGAGGGCTTAACTGTCCTGACTTTCTTGGTTGCTCTAGTTTTCCATTAACCTTTATTATTGGACATGGAAGTACTTACAGGCAGCCTGGAGAACTCCTGGGTGTATATGGACACAGAAATAAATACAGGTGCATGTGTATGTGGTGTCAGTATATGTGCGTATATTTACCAGTGCTGTCTGATGAGAGGGTCTAGCAGCTATGCCGCACCAGCAGCAATGAGAATGCCTACTGCCCAGATCTGGGTTTCTAAGTGTGATTTAAATTAAAAAGTGCCTTGGAGAAATTATTGATTCTAGCATTGGGACAGGGAAAATACAAGATGGTCCCAGGGCATCTTGTGCACAAGGAAGTCAGAACATGCTCCAAAATGATGGAAGCATGTTGAAAGGACACAGGACATATCTTGAAGGAGCCTTCAAAGGCCAATGATGAAAAAATTTGAGCAACAATAAATAATTGGTGTATTGGAAGAAAACCCACAGAGTGAAAATTCATGACCTCATACTTACATAAACAAGTAACTCAATAAATAAATGAATGGAAGAGAAGGCACAGGAGAATTGCAATGAATAAATATAGAAGGAATAAGAGAAAAATCACCGAAAACAGAAAAGTCACCATTAGAACACCATGTAATGATTGTTACATACAAGATTTATCCTAAAATTAGCTAGCAAAAGTCTGAAGATAAACAGGATATTCATACCCTCTAAATGTTTCTCCACCACACTATTAATTACAAGGGGGAAATGGTAATTTTATAGTGGAGATACCTGGCGTACACAATCCTGACCACGTGATGAAGAGTACAGTAAGACACAGTGACATCAGGCACCCCTGACATGATGCACAATATCGCATCTCTGACAGCCCTACCAAAATGTTATAGCTTCAATCCAGTCACGAAAAAAATCAGACAAATCCAAATTAAGGGATACTTTTAAGGACTCTTCACGAGTGTCAAGGTCATGAAAGACTGAGGAACTTTCAGAGATTAGAGGAGAATAAGGAGACATGAAAACTAAATGCAATGTGGGATTCTGGGTTGGATCCTGGACCAGAAAAAGGACATTATTGGACCCTTGATATAAGACGTGATGAGCAGGGCGAGTCACCTGTGTGGTCTTCCTCTCAAAAACCTGTAACCCCAGTCTACTTGTGACCAAAACATCAAAGTACAATGGAGGGGTTGCCTGCAAAACACGTAGTCAGTACTAAAAACTGTCAAGGTTATGAAAACAAGGAAAATAAGAAACTGTTGCAGCCAAGAGGAGCCTGAGAAGGACAAGACAACCAAATGTAATGTGATATTTTGGATGGGATCCTGGAAGAGAAAAGGACATTAGATAAAATGAAGGAAACTTGAACTAAGTATTGATTTCATTTATTAATAATATATCGATATGTATTCACTTATTGTGGCAAATGTACCATATACTAATGTAAAATGTTAATGAAAGGGGCTGCTGGGTGTGAGGTATACGGGAACTCTCTGTACTATCTTGTTGGCTTTTTCTATAAGTTTAAAATAATTCTAAAATTTGAAAATTTAATTTAAAAACAGAGACTAGGAAGAATGGTAAGATTCCAGTAATATCTGTAGGTTCCTCAGTAGTATTATATTAATGTTAAGTGTCTGGTTTTGATAATTGCGCTGTGGTCATATAAGGGATTAACATTAGGGGAAGCTGGATGGAGAGTACATGGGTACTCTTTGAACTATTTTTGTAACTTCGCTGTAAATTTTAAAATATTTCAAAAGCATATTTTAATGAGCTTGAAATATGGCCAGTTTGGGTTTTATTTTATTTTTTTTAAAGGAATCTAATCTATGGCCTTGCACACCATTCTCGGCATTGGCCTGGCAACGATATATGCATACTTTTAAAGGTATAGACTATGTCGAGTGTAGCCAATGTACATATGGCTCAATTTTACGGCAAGCAGCTTGGAAGTCATGAACAAAGCTGGAAGCGCAACCAAAGCAGTAAATGAGACCGCCTGGAAAGTCCCAGGGAAACACTGTGAGACATTACATAATGGCAGCCAGAACAAGGGAAGAATTTGTTTTAGGTTTCCAGTTTAAATACATATATTTATGAGCACTGAGGAATGCCAGTGGAAGTCATTGTCTGACCTCTGCAGTGAAGGGAGGGGGCGCTGTTCCCCCACCCCCACCCCAGCCTGTGCTAACCGGCAGGGTTTCCACCTGCCAGAGCAGGGATGCAGAGCAGCTGTCTCACCTGGCGCCTCAGAGCAGCTCCTGTGGGAGGAGGAAGCTGCCTGGCCAGGAGGGCACTTTCAGGCCTCTCAGGAGTCTCTGCGTTTTTGTTGCTCGTGTGAAGCTGACTTCTCTTGCTCTTAAACTTGGCTCTACACCTTGCTCTGAGACTGTTTTTGCAATCTGTCACTCCCTTGCTCCATCTCTAGCGAAATTTACCTCAAGAATTTCCTACTCAAGGGCCTTAGGATGGGAGACTAGAGTCAGGGCACATTGCATTTTTGTACAACTGACGGGTGCTGGTTGCCCCCCTCCCCCGCTCTGCAGTGAGAGTCATGTACTAGAAGGCTCTGACACATGGGATTTCTGCCTGCCGTTGCTAGGTGTGTAAATTATGTGACCGTGAGGATTTTCCCCTGCTGGGATTAACTCCGGAAGGTAGAGGAGATGCTCCCTGCACTGTGTCTCTTCCTCCTCTTTTATCCTGTTTCTCTCAAGTATGATGGCAGCCACTCCTTGCCCTGAGCTAGTCCAGCTAAAGTGTAAACTCCTGGGGTGGGGTGGGGAGGCAAGGTGTAGGGCCTGAGCAAGTACTTTAAAACTCTTTTTCCTTTGCCAATGGGATAGTTAATTTTGCATGTCAGTTTTACTGCGTTTAGGCAGATAGCAGTAGCTAGTAAATCATTATGTCCAGGTATATCTGTGAAGGCGTTTCTTGAAAATATTAGCATTTGAATTGGTGAACTGAGTAAGTCTAATGGACCTCCCCAAGGTGGGTAAGCATCGTCCATTGGGTTGAGGCCCCAAATAAAACAAAAAGGCAGAGGAAGGGTGAACTCTCTCTCTCTGTTTGAGCTAAGACATCTGTCTTCTTCCCTCAGACAGTGAACGGGGCTTCTGGTCTCAGACTTTCAGATTCAGATGGGGATTTGCACCATCAGCCTTCAGTTCTCAGGCTTTCAGACTTGGACTAAAAAACACCACTGACCTTCTTGGTTCTCCAGCTTGCAGGTGGCAGATTGTGGGACTTCTGGATCTCCATAACTGGGTGAGCCAATTCCCACAGTAAATTTCCTCATATGTATCTCTATATATATCTTATCAGTTCTGCTTCTCTAGAGAACCCAGACTAATACAACTTCCTCTTGGTTCACTTCCAGTCCCCTCCTTTCATGGTCCATTTCTTTTAGCTTCTCTTTACAACCAGTTTTTGAAACACAGAGTGTGGGAGAAGATTTGGGTTCATGATGCAGCAAAGTCTCCAAATAGCTGTGTGTCATTCAGGCAAACCCTGAGCCTCACTCAGATCCTTCACCTGTTAAATGGAACTCTCAGTGGCTGCCTTCCAGACTCCAGGGGTACTACCCTGAAGAATCGGCTTCCAGAGGGCAGAAGCCTCATGACTGGGCCTTGCCCAGGGCCTTGCACAGTACCCAGAACACAGTAGGCACTCAATAAATGCTTGTTGAGTTAACAATTGACTATAAGAATGTTAGTCATTATGATTATGCATTCACGTATGTCACAAGCCATGTCATTTAGGTTAAGATGGTACTGGAGAAAACCAAAAACAGCACTCTGGTGGTAGAAGGGGAACTAAAAATTATAGGTGCAACACTTTGAGAAATAAAATGGCTAAGAGTTGGCATGGTTGCTCCAGGTTGTTCACTGACCATTTCTCATTTGAGTGTCTCAACGGCGTCTCTGTCCTCCTGACACAGGTGGGCTGTCTGGGCTCTTTGTTTCTGGACACTGATTGGCCAGTTCAAATCCTAACCTGCATCACATGCCCATTTTCTTATGAATGGTTTTGGAGGAGCCAAAAAAAGCTGATCCCATTTTTAAAGTTCAAACAAGCTAGAAGAGATTGGAAGAAAAGAAGGAAACTATTCTTTTAAGAGATAAAAAGGAAGTACTTCTTTTAAGCAAGAATAAGATGTTCTGCAAAAGAAACCATCTCTAAGAGCTGCTCTTAAATACTAAGATGTATGATAATTGTAATAGAAATTCATTGAATTTTGAAGATGTAGTTGAAGATATGTTCTAAAGTATGGGATATTGTGACTAGGAGATGGAAAATAATTGATAATGTTAGGAGATTGGAAGATAAACTTAGAATACCTATCATCCAACTCAGGATTTTCAAAAAGAGAGTAAGCAGAAGAAAAGGAGGGGAGGAAACTGTCTAAGTGATACTCAGCAAAACTTCCCAGAACTCAAGGACATGCATCTCCAAAGTAAAGGGCCACAGAGAATGAAGAGACTCATTTGTATGAAACTTCAGGACCACAGGGCTCAAGAGGACAACTTAAAAGCTTTGAGAGAGAAAGAGAAAAGGAGAGGAAGAAGAAGAGGAAGAAGAAGAAGAGAGGAGAGAGAGTGAGGAGAGAGACTCTCAAAGGACCAGGAATGAAAAAGGCCATCACACTTGTAAATCACAACCTTTGAAGCTGAAAGGGAACAGTACCTTCAACATTCCAGTGGAAAATTACTTTCAACATAAAATCCAATACTCAATTAAATTATTAATCAACTGTGATGTTTAATAAAGATACATTTTAGGCATGCAGTGTCTCACAAAATTTACCTCCAAGACCTTTCTCAGGAAGCTAATGGAGGATGTGCCACCAAAATGAGTGAGGAAACCAGAAAAATACACAGGATCCAGAAAACAGGATTCTAACACCAGAAAGAAGGAAAGGGCATAGCAGCCAGGCAGCACCCCTGCCAGACCGCACCAAGCCCGACTGGGTCAGGAGCATGAGGACTCTGGGAGGAATTCTCCCGAAGTCAATGGAACTGAGAGAAAAGCTAATGCCTCCAACCATGTGGAAAGTTGTGTGGGAAGAGTTAACATGGGGATTATATAAAACAAAACAAATGTGTTTTTTTTTCAAGGTAAATACTAACTACACACATAAACATTGCAACAAGAAAGGAAATACTATCATCAAACAGTACTTGCCTTAAGGGTGAACAATGTTTTACATGGTCATAATAATACAAACATTGAAAAATGACTTAGCTAAAATTGTAATATCTTAGTCAGGATCCCAACAAGAAACAGTTCTCAAATGGAGCAATTTGAGGACAATTTTATAAAAGAGAGTTTGTGGGCAGGATGAAAATAAACTACAAAAATAATATTGAAAGTAAACTATAACTACCCTGGTTGGGTAGCTCAGCTGATTAGAGAGCATGATTCCCATATAACAAGGTTGTGGGTTTGATTCCCAGTCAGGGTACATACAAGAATCAACCAATGAATAAATAAATAAGTGGAACGACAAATAGATCTCTCTCTCATCAATAAGGAAATAAAATTTAAAAGAAGAAGGTAAACTGTAACTGGAACATACATAAATAAATAATTCCCCTATTATTTGGGGGAGAAAAAGAAAATTGCAAGGGAAGGAGCAGCACCAGGATGGGGATCTTATTACCCCTCCCCCTCACCTCAGTGCTCAAGTGGGGAGCAGCTGTCAGAAACTGGAGAGGGCGAAATGGAGAGGGTGCCTGACAGCAGAGGCAGGGCTCAGTCCCCCACAGCGAACTGACAGGGAGGTAACTGAGGGCATAAATACCTGTGCTCACTCTCCCTCCCCTCACCTGCCTGCCTGTGCCCCACCTTGGCCCAACCCACTCAGAAACCTGAGGGTAAGAGAGCCCATTGATGTGGTTTGTATAGGTCGGAGTGATTCTGAAGGGATTCAGGGAAGATATCCAGCACAAACCTTGGCCAGTGGGTACAGGAAGTCAATGTAAAGAGAGAACAATTCCTATGTGTCATAAAGAGCAGGAAGTTAGGAGCCAATGTCTAAACTGGTCAGTCAAGAAAGGTAAGATCAGCCTTTTATCATTTAGAAATATGGCAGCAAATGCCAGGAAAAAGCTCAAAGAGTTGAAGGAGGGTGCTCTGGGGCATGAAAGTGACAAGGTACTAAAAAGACTTCAAAACTTTGTACATATATAACTTTGATTCATGTAAACAATAATATCCAGTGTAATCATGAGAAAACATCAGACAGATCACAAAAGGGGGCCATCCTACAACATACCTAACCAACACTTTTCAACATTCTCCAGGTCATTAAATGCAGGGGAAGCCTGAGGGACTGTCATAGTCAAGAGGACCCTGAGACATGGCACCTATATGTTATGTGGTGTCTGGATGAGATGCTGGAACAGAAAAAATACGTGAGGTAAAAGCTAAGGAAATCTGAATAAACTTTGCCCTTTAGTCGATGATGTTATCAATATTTGTTCATTAATTTTAATAAATGTAGTATGCTAACATAATATGTTAATAACAAAGGAAACTAGGAGCAGAGTATATAGGAACTCTGTACTATTTTCAAAATTTTTATGTCTAAGATTGTTCTAAAACATAGTCTATTAAAATACTAAAGAACTTTACAATAGTAATAAACTTAAATGACAATAAGAGAAGTTTACACATTTTATTTTATTTGCATTATTTAGAGGTTAGGTGGGGTTGGATGTTGTTCCAGGTTTTTAAATAATTTTCACATTCAAGACATTATATCCCAGAATTTAGACAACAATTCCCATCATTCATTCACTGAACAAGTGTGTATAAAAGGTGATTGCATGCTGAGCAGTACCCTGTGCTTGGCACTTGGGCCACAGGGATCTTTTCAAAATGCAGCCTTGTCATTATTGCCCTGAAACCCCTCAGAAGCTGCCAGTGGCAGGAACTCTTAGTTTAAACCAGGTTACAAAGGCCCGCCTGCTTACCCCTGTGGGTCTCTCCAGCTCACCTTGCACCATTCTGCCACACCTCTCTGCTCTCTAACCACACTTGTCTCTTTGGTTCTTTGAAGATGCCATGTTCCCGGCCAGCCGGCTGACCCAGGACTTTGCATATGCTCTTCCCTCTGACCAGAAGACTCTTCCTGTCTCTGCTCCCCTCCCTTTTGCCAAGGCAGTTCTTACACTTGGAACCTCAACTCAGGTATGACTTCTTTAGAGAAAAACTATCTACTTGTTATTATCTCCTGGTCATGTAGTTATTTGAGTAATGCCAGCATCCCCCATGGAATGTTTGCTTATAGGTCCTATGACAGCTGGGGCACGATCTTGTTGGAGACAGTGTCTGCAGTGTTCACGATGGTCCCCAGCTCCTAGCACAATGCTTAATATGGTTCAGGCACTACACGAGTACTTTTTGAAGGAATGAATGAATGATAAACAGGATATGGTCCGTAGCCTTCCGCTCTAATGTAGATCCAAACCAGGGTGTTAGCTCCTGAGAGCGATAGAGGTGGCCACCTCCCCCAGCTACCGTCTGGGTTCCAGCTCCCCATGGGCTTGGCTGCATCAACTCCTGGTCTACCTCCTACAATAGTAATAATGTTCACGCACCATCTAGCCATTTGTTTACTTCAGATTTGCAAAAACCTACTGAGGTCTGCACCCATGTCATTCTTGTGTTACTACTGAGAAGTCGAATGTGCAGAGGTTAAGCGAATTGCTCAAAGCCACGTGGTGGCTAAGGTCCATATTTAACCTTGTTTTCTCGCTGCCTCCTGGACTCTACTTCCTCCAAACTTAGCACCAGCTCAGGGTAACAGAGAGTATTTGCACCTGCACTGGGAGCTTCGCCCTAGAACAGCGATTTTCAATCCGTGTGCTGCAAGAATTTTTAAAACATGCAACACCTGACTCCGTAGTCAGGGGCACTGACCTCTTTTCCCTTAGATTATCAAATTAAAAGAATAAATAACATCCAATGCAGTAGCCGACCACTGTGAATGATCAAAATTATACCTATTTTTGTCAGGTTGGCCAAAAATTAATATATTTTCTCATATGCCACATAAAATTTTAGTAATTATTTCACGTGTGCCATGAAATGAAAAAAGCTGAAAATCGCTGCCCTAGAATGGTGTACATTCTCCGGGATTGTTAAGGGCTCCTGGAACCTGGACCGAGCGCCCCCTCGCGGTTTCCACGGAGAAAAGAAATGGAAGTGGTGGTGAACGCTTGGATTTAACGTGGGAGTGGCTGCGCGCACCACCCCCGTACGAAGTTCCCTGAGACGTCGAGGTGCTGGTTTAAGTCATCCGTCGCAGGTATTCTGCCGGTCCCCGACAAGGGCCTCAGGCGGGTTCTGGAAGGCTACAGCACCGGCACCCAATGCAAAGTTGGCGGGGAAAATCATGAGTGTAGAGCCTGCTTCCTGAGTCTCAGATGCCCCGCCTGTGAAGTGGAGATGATGAAAACTATCCTGTTCGAGCCAAGACTGCCTCAGGGCCGGACTGGCATCCAGGCAGCCTTGGCAGACTAGGACAGAGGCTGGGGGCTCTCAGGAGGGCGCCAATTCTTCACATAAATCCCTGGGACACTTGCAGCCTCAGTCTGCTAGGAATCCAGGAGGGGGGCGTTTAACCTTTACCTTAAATATCTTAGTTAGTACATAGAACACACTACTTGATCACAATACCAAAAATAAATTAGAATTTTGGTCCACGGCTTCTAATCACTCTCTATAAAAACGGTCTTTAGTTGGCTAAAAATGATTCAGGATACACATTAGTTCCATGATCACTATATCATTGCTTGTGTTTTAGGGGATAATTTGATTCCTAACAAAATCCAATCCTTGTGTTAAGTATTTTTTTTCCTATCTGGTTAGGTTCTGGATACATTGGAGAAATATACATATTTGCATTTTCTCAATAGCCTATTTTAGGGTAATTTAATCTGTTTAATCTCCAGCTTCATTCCAAACAAGGATGGAGGCAGCAACAGTTTCTTGCCTGCTGATGGGTGCCAGGCTCTGGGGGCAGAGAAGTGACTTGGGGATGGTGAGGGGTGGCTGAAATTGTGGCTGGGCCACAGGATATCCTGGCCTTGGTGGCTGAGACCATGTGTTGTATTTGCACAGTGTTTCATCCTCTGGTGTACTTACTACACAGCTGAGCTTGCTTGCAGTCATGAATAAGTTGTGTTCCATGGAGGCTGTGGAGAGGGGGACTGGCCCCTCATTTTATCTCAGTTCCCATTACAGAGGTTCACTTCTTGTAGCCTCACAAATATTATGAAGGGTCAGGATAAAGAGAGGGAATGAGAGTAGAAGAATCACTGGAGAAGACCAGAATGGGGAGGATGTTGCCAAATGCCAATTTATTACCTTTATTTCCTGACCAAATTTGACCCTTTGATATATGTGTTCCTCCCACTTCTACTCCCACCCCACAGGAACGTTTATGGTCTTCTAGAAGGGAATGCTTTTAGTCCCTGATCCTGAGATATGTCATTTTAACCATGTTTTATTTTTATTTTTTAATTTTTTTATTGATTTGAGAGAGAAACATTGATTTTGTTGTTCTCTTATCTATGCATTTATTGGTTGATTCTTTTTACAAAGTATTTTATTTATTTTTTTTTAGAGAGAGAAACATCTTCTCATCTCTTTCTCTCTTATGAGAGTTGCCTCTCATAAGTACCCTAACTGGAACCGAACTCGCAACCCAGTCATGTGCACTGAGCAGGAATTGAACCAGTGAACTTTTGGTTTGCAGGCCAACACCCAACCAACTGAGCCACACCCGTCAGGGGCATTCTTGTATGTGCCATAACCAAGGTTGGAATCTGCAATCTTGGCATATCAGGATCATGCTCCCAACAGCTGAGCTAACCAGACAGGCTCTAACCATGTTTCAGAGTGGACACATAGGTCTTTTCTTTCTTGTGTCCTCTTCACTCCTTTAGAAAGTTGAACTACTCTCAACTCTGCAGCAGCATATTTTCAGAGGCAGTCAGTTGTCAGCATGGGCAGTGTGCACTGTGGGTAGAGGAAAATACAATGGTGGGTGAGTGTGGAGGCTAGAAAGGGAGAAGGAGCTTTGCCGAGGCATCCCTGACACTCAACCATATGGTGTAAAAACCTAGGGAGAAATGCTCTCCCCTGCCCAATGCCCTCAAGGCTCTCCCCCTATCATAAACCCCAAGTACTGATCCTCTTCCTGGAGTCAAACTCCAGAACAAAGGAAGAAATGGAAACGTCTACCTCATTAGCAATCAGAAAAGCCAATTAAGATGGCAATGAGATATTGGGCAATTTGGCGATTTTAAATGTGTGTAATTTAAATCCAGCAGGTCTGATTTTAGGAATGTATCTTTAGAAAACAGTCAAATCAAGATAAATGTGTTAGAATAATTTTGAATCACTTATTATAATAGAAGTCCCTCAGCAGAGGATTGGTTAATAAATTATGGAGGATATCTAGGCTGCAATGTCATATAAATTTAGGAGACTAAGAAGCAGACAGCCTCATGGTTTCTTTAGTGTTTCACCAGTACCCATGTGGTCCTGGCCTCATGTCAGCCCCTGACATCCAAGCTAAACCCCCTGACTTCCCCTGCTGAGGGGGCTGGGAATGATTCAGTGAGGAGCTGTGTGGAGGAGGACGTGGTGAGGGAGATGAAGGAGGGGGCGATGGAGAAGGTCGAGCTGATTGCATTCAGGTGCACAGAAACCAGACCAAGCAGGGGCAGAGAACTGTGGTGAAAAGTTGCATGATCTTGGTTCCTCCACTTCTATGAACCTCAGTTCCCTCTTCCAGAGATACCATCCACTTCACAAGGGTACCTTTGACAAGTGTGGTGGTAAAGAGTTTTGGTTTTGTCAGATGTGAATTTGAACCTCAGGTCTAATAGGTAGCGGCTATGTAACACTTTATGCAAGTCAGTGAGAGACTAGCATTTACTGAATGCTCGCTGTGTGTTAACCAACAGAATCCTCCGCAGCCTAAGATACTTACTCTTATTTTTATTCCAGTCTACAGGGGAAGATTAGAGAGAGCAATCATTTGTCCGAGGTCCCATCAGGATTTCTCTAACCACCGCTTTATCCTAATTTTCCTGCACCAAAAACTGGGATAACAATTACCAACAATTCCCTGTTGTGGTTGGGAAGATTCACTAGGAAGACTAGAAAAGACTGGATGCTTATTAACTTGTTATTAAAACCATTATTATTACATTATTTGAGTTTTTCTGAGTTTTTGAAGGGAGCAGAAACCACTTCTCCAAATCCTTTGCCTTAAAAAAAAAAAAAAAAAGCAACCCTCAGGTGAGGGGGGAAAAAAACCTTCCACCTTCTAAACTTTTACTTAAGGCGTGGCAATAGGGACGTGGCCTAGAGGGCGAGGCGGGGCCAAGAAGGAGACCCTGACTGGGGGCGGGGCCATAGCTAGGATATTAAGGCTGGGGGCGGGGCTGGAAGAAAAAGGGCAGGGCTAGGACCGAGGCGCATGCTCGGAGGTTCCGCCCGCTCCGCCCGCTCCTCCTCCTCCTCCGCGTCCGCCGCCGCCGGCGCCACCGCCCACTCGGCGTTGGCTTGCAGCGGGTAGCCGGGCGCAGAGTAGAGCTGGGGTGGGTAAGCTCACGGCCATGGCCCCGTGGCTGCAGCTCTGCTCTGTCTTCTTCACTGTCAACGCCTGTCTGAACGGCTCGCAGCTGGCCGTGGCCGCGGGTGGCTCCAGCAGAGCGCGGGGCGCCGACACCTGTGGCTGGAGGGTAAGGAAGGGGCGGCAAGAAACTCTTCGTCCCCCAAAGCGCGGGGGGCGCAGCGGGAGCGGCGCGCACAGGTGCTCGCGGGCGGCGGAGCCCGCGCTGACTTGCTTGCTTCCTTCGGAGTCCGCGGCCGGGCTGGGATCCCCAGGGTCTCCAGACCTCCTTCCCTCCCTTCCTCCCGGGGCGCGCGTCCACCAGCCTCGGCGAGGATGAAAGGGGCCGCCAAACCCCGGCTTTGTGTTGCTAATGAGGCGCAGCCACGGGTAGGGGTCCGGCTCCCGGAAAGCGGGCGAGAGGAGCGCGGCGGCGGGTGGGAGAAGGGCGCCCCATCTTTTGTTCATGGCCTGGGACCTCCAACGCCTCAGAGCTGCACGCCCCGGAGCCGGGATCCTCCGAGCCGTCCGGACGTTGGGGCGGCTTCCGAATCGCGAGTGGGAGTCTTACCCTGGACCTCTGGTCCGCAGATCTGACCAATCCGAGGGCTGCCACAGAACGAGCGGACCCGAAGAGCTGGGGAGGGAAGCACCCCATTCTGGGGGCCGCTTTGTTCTTTCAAGGCCAGGCCGTCTTGCCCCACTTTCATCCCACCCCCAACTTCTGATTTGCTGGGAAATTTTGGTCCTCCATTCACCCCTTCATCTAAGAGTGGTCTCAAGGATGATTCCCCCACTCCCATCCCGCACCACCACGCCCCACCTAAAGTTGAAGATATTTTTCATCGGCAAAGAAGCAAGAGTTTGTCATTTGCGTCAGGTGCCCGAGATGGGACTGGAGAGGTGCACAGACTTCTGCCGTGTGCTTGGAACCCTCTCCCTTTGATGCTGTCTGGGCGAAGGGGAATGGGGTGAGGAGCTGAGCACACCAGGACACTAGCGTCCCGAGTACCTTACCAGGATTCCTGAGCCCCGGGCGGTCCTGGTACCGGGAGACTGCATCCATCTGCCCCCTACCTCCCACGGAACCCAGGACAGGCTGGATATTAGGGCACTCAACAGCCTTCAGCTTTGTGTAGAGGACGTGGGCTTTGTGCTAAGGCAGCCACGGACATGACCTTGGCTGTGTGCTCCTGGGCAGCCATGAATCTCAATTTCTGCACCTGGTAAATGGGAGTAAACTGAAATTTGCTACTTTCGCCAGCACTGTTGCTGTAAGGGCTGGGTATGAAGTAGTTTTCTTAGAGTAACGTTGACCCACCTCTTCTGGGGTGCTCTGAAGGACCTCAGCGCTGTCAAGGCCTAGGACTGGACACCCTGTTAGGGGCACAGGCTGGTGGCTCCAGCTCACTTGCCCCACCTTCTGAGAAACTGTGGAAAACTAGGTATAAGTAGGGCAGCTGGGATTTTAAGTCTAAGAGCTGCACTATAGACAGCTTTAACCTACACTCTCACAAACCCCATAATGAATATAAAACTTACTACTTCAGTAAAACAGCACATTTTCTTACTCTCTCCCATTTTAGTAAAATAACATGATTGTGTTGTTACTTTTAAAAACTAGATAAGTTTTCTGATTAAGAAGTTTTCCTTAAAGCTATCTCATGTTGACTTATTGATGCTCCTAGATTTTTTTGGATCTAGACTGATAGGTTGGCTTTTAAATAACTGTAACAGCATCACAGGCATTTTACTCCAGCATTTCGTCTGATGGCATAGGTGGATCAGTCCAATTTCCTAGTTTTCTGCAATTGCCTGGGTGCCTTCATGTGTCAGTACAGAAAGCTTGTGAAGTTTCATTGCGGTGGGGAGCCAAGCCTGGGTGGTTTTGTTCTCTCTGCCTGTGAGAATGTGTTCTTTTTCCCTAAACCTGCGCCCCTGAAGAATTAATGGTGCCCTTCCTCCAGTGGCCTCACATTCATGCTGACCTCTCTCCCACCACAACTTCTAGTTGGGGGTGACCTCAGCAGCTCCTACTTTGGCTCTACCAGTCCTTTCTTCGGGTCATCTTCATTATCTTCTTGAATGAGCATGGAAGCCTGTGGGCCATCCCCCAGATTCCAGACTCTTCCCAACCTTCCCCCTTGGATTTGCCTGTTAGCGCATCTGATGGAACAACAGCTTTCCTTAACCCAGCTTGCCTACCTGCCTTGCATTCCCACCTTCCCAGCCCCAGCCCCTCTCACCACGCTTCCTAACTCCTCTGCCCTTTATGCTGCCAAGGCATGCCTTTTCCTCCTCTGAGAACCTGCTTGGTCTAAGACTCAGCTGAGGGGATGCTTCCTCAGAGAAGGCCTCCCACAATGCCATTCTCCTTGCTTTGCCTTTTCCTTCAGATCCTTGCACTTTGGTTCTCACCAGACTTCATCATCTGCATTTGTTCACATCTCTTGTCTTCAGGCTAGTTGGGCAGGCACTTAACCTCATGGCGGTGGCCTGAGAGTCTGGAGCCCTGTACATCTTGGCTGAACCCAATTAGACCCTGCAGCCGTCCTGCTAAATCCTATATTAAGTGATTGATTTTAAGAAGTGGGGGAGAAAGCAGCACGCCAGGCTCTAGGATCCTCTCCACAGCAGGCTTATGCATATGCTCTTCCTGCCGGTGTTTCTTCTCTTTACACCTCAGCTTCCCCTCTGAGCCTCACTTCCTGCGGGAAACCTTCCCTGTTCCCACGACTCTAAGTAAGTTCTTCCAGAAGTAGCTCTGTCTCAGAGGACTGGCCAGTAAATACTGGTGTACTGTGACTTGAATATTCGATTCATGTCTGGAGTTTCCTACTTGATAGTGGGTGTTCAGCCTATAGTTAGATGTTAGTCTCAGTTATGAGGTTGCTTACAGTCTAGCTGGGGCTATGTGAACATACAAGAATAAGGGTCGACTGTCTGTGATGCAAACAAGAGAGGGCTCCCTGTGGGTCCAGGAGACACAGAACCTGAGGGGACATCTGGATGGAGAAGTGAGCCCTGAAGGAGGGGCAGGATCTGGGTGCTGGAGAGGAGCTGAGCGAACGACCCCCTTGATCTCCAGGAAGCATTTGTTCCAGGAACTCTTGCCCCTGCAGGAATGTGTATTTTCCCAGGACTTGGAAGGTGACTGCAGCCAGCTAACCCTCCCTTGGCAGCTCTGCTAACACACCCTTTCGGGCTGCTCTTAGAGGAGCCGGCCTGGTTTACGTGGTCAGATTTCACAACCTCCCCATTATTAGTGGCACAATTAAGGGGCTGATACCATCTTGAACACAGCTCAGTGTTTTAGAAATGAGTTGTGGGCACACTTCCTCAACTACTTAAAAAAAGTAATCCCTTAGCGCCCTTGCCAGGTAAAGTTGTTCTTTGAGTAATAAATACAATTTTCCCAAAGAGGTAACAGTCTGTAAAACTTCCAGAAAGGAAGTTTTGCATCCTCATTGACACTGGGTCTTCACTCATGCTTCTTGATAGTAGGATGGGTTTGTTTGTAGCGATCACTTGTGCTAGTTTTTTTTTCCCTTTGGGTCTCTCTGGGCATTTGGGGAGCCTGTTTATGGAACAAAGAATTAGAGTTTGCTTGCACAGGGTTTTATTTAGTTGCTTTTCCTGCAGTGGAGAAAGAGGAGGAACATTGCTTACCTTCCTACCTCAAAGGGGTATACCTTCTCTCGTCTGTTATCCCTGAAACACAGTTTCTACCCCCCCCCCCCCAAATGTCTGCTTCTTCAGGAATTCAGGAAGCCAGAATGCTGGCATCATCTTTACAATGAAGTGCAAGTTTCCCATTTAAGGCAAATACTTCATCTCAAAAGGTAGGAAGGAATAGGGTGGTACTTGGAAAAGAAGTTACAGCTGGTTAAAATTTAGGTCCCTGATAAAAGTCCAATCCAAGAACTCTCCTTGGCTGTGGGCCCAGGCATGTTTATTTGATTCTGAATTGGATGCGTTTTCATTCACTTGCAGCCCGTGGCTCCCAAGCCCGCATATGGTCTGCCTGTCCTGTGGCTGTGTTATACATGCTCTTGTTTCCCTTACGGAATTCTTGGTTAAAAGAGACACAGCGCTGGTTGTCACCATTTTCAGAGAGACATTCTTGTAAGTGTGATGCTTCTTCTAGTCCGTTTGCAGTGTTAACTGGGGATCCTCCTGGCCCTGGTCTGTCTCTGAGCAGCCCTCACTTCTCACCCCCCAGCCCCTCACTGCCTGGGGCATTGTGCTAGTTACTAACTCCGAGATACAGCTGGGTGAATGTGACCAGCAACTAAGTACAGGCTCTGGCACCACTCCTTCTGAACAAAATTTCTCAATGTGAACCAGAGGTTTCCAGGACCAGGATTGTTTTGGGAGCTTGTTAAAATGCAGATTCAAGGTTAATGGAACCAGAATGGGAGTGAGGTGGGGCCCGGGAATTGGCATTTTAACAAGTTCCTTTGATGCCCTCTCAAGGTTGAGAGCCATTGCTTTAGGAGACAGGTGTCCAGATTGGGAGCAAGGGGAGAGAAGCCACATTCTAAACATTTAAAATCAGAGTTTGGTTTTAAATTATTTCACTGGATTTAGAGAGGAAAGTAGAGACTTTGTCAGAGCTGTGGCCAATGAAAGGGGTCAGGTTGCCTGAGAGAGGACCTGGGGAGCCAACTGGGCAGGGCACCCGATTGGGGTGGGAACCTTTGGGCTGGGGTTGAAGAGGAGGCCAGGAGGGAAGGGGACCTGACACTTCTATTGGGTTCCTCCCCAGAACAGCTGGGATTGTCTGGAAAACAGTCTTAGGAAAGTGTAGAGTAGGATCTGAATCACATTCTCACAGTTCAAACCTTACAGATGGCTTCCCTACAAAGGAAAGAACTGCTAATGCTTTTTTAAGTCTCTATTTTAAGTTGAGTGTTTTTCATGCTTCATTTGGCCTAACATGTGTGTTTTGTTTTTTAATATTTCGAACCCTCTTTTCCCTCATCGGTCCCTAAATCTTTTACCTACTGGGCCCCAGCAGATGTGTCCTGCTGCTGCTGCTGGGGCCACTCCCTTAACGATTAATTGTCCCTTTTCTCCTCACTGCCTCTTCTGTCTGCCCCTGATGGGTGGGTTTTTAGGGTTTTGGAAGCTTGGGTCCCCTACCCTTGATTTTTAGGAGGTGGACGAAGGTGAAGGCTCAAGACATCCCTCTGAAGCTTCACAGGCTGGGGTGGGAGCAGCACCCTTGGAGCTGACCTCTCTCTCTCCACCCTAGCCTGGCAGCTGCAACCTTTTCTAGTTTGCATCTTGCCCAAATTTGGAGGGTCTCCTGCCCTCAGGAAGTCCGGGGGGCTGTCTGTGCCCGTGCTATGGGCTTCACCCCCAGGCAGCCTGACTTGCCCAGCCGGTGGGGGGTGATGTCCCCCTGGGCAGTGTTTGTCTTGGCGGCGGCGGCGGGGTAGTGCCGAATGGGCCTGATGCACGATTAGGTGACTGATGGCCCTGCAACACATTGTCTCCTTCAAGACCCAGGCCTTTGAAGCTCTTCCCGGTGGGAAGTAAAAGACTATTTGCTCTATTAAAATGCCTTGGTATTTCCTCTGTTTAACCACAGGCCACTTCCTCCTTGCCACTCTAAGCCCTGCAGGGCCACTGGCTGATTGAAAAGACACAAGCCCAGGAGTGATCACATCCTATTGAAACAGATAGTCTTTAATGCAGATTAAAGCTGGGGCAAGTCTCTAAGAAACCAAATCTAAGAGGGAATTCTTGAGATGGCTCTTTACCTCGCACAAAATTTAGCCTGTTGATATAATTCACATTTGAAAGTCCTGAATGCATGAATGGGTACTTTTTTTTCTTTAATGAAGGGAAGTCTAAATTGTAATCAAATCATTGTGTGTTTTATCTGTGTATGGCAGAGTTAAACGATCTCATCAACTGAATTTCCCATTGTGTCAGTTGGAAACTTCTGGGAAGAGCATGGTGTCTGTTCATAGAAAACCATACTTGGTTTATTCTCTAACTGCAGATTCTGTCTGCTTGGTCTCATGTGCTCAGAAGTCCAAGTAAGTTTGTAGCATAAAAAATACCAAGAATTTCTCCAGGGAGTCTGGCTCTCATCCCCTTTCCCTTTAAAAGAAAGTTTAATTAATAACACCAGGGAGGAAACTAAAAATCGAACAATTAAAAAATTACCTAAGTAACAAAGATTGAAAATTTGAATCCCATCTGTATCTTTTTTTTTTTTTTTAATCAAGGGGTCTGAAAAAGGGATAAGCAGTTAGTCTCTAATGGAGACTGTTACTTTAACACTTACGGCTCCATTGTTCACAGGACCCATGATAAAAACGGCTTCCCTTTTCTTTGGTCCCTTGTTTGGCAATGTTGGGGGAAGGTGGATGTAGCTAATTAAGGCTACAACATTTAAAGGGAGGACTTAATAGGTACCAGCTGTCCTCAACAAATCACTGGGTGGATGACAAAATAAAGATGTGATGTGAACACACATGTAATTCTCTTCTAAAACGGAAGTTGACCTATAAATTGTCTGCTTTAATAGCACAAATGAAAACTGCCTTTACTGTGGGCTTTCAAGAAGCATTCGTTTTATGGTGAACCTAATGGTGAATGTCTTATTTGCATCAGGCTGGTACTTTAAGAATGGGAAGGGCAGTAGATGGCAAGTATTTGTTGGAAGTTGAACTAATTGTAATTTTATTACACTTTCTTTTTCATTCCAAACCTGATCTAATAGACATTAATCATGAGGCTTTTCATGAAAAATTACCACTTTGTAGGGAAGCTTGCTTGAATTGATCAGAAATGCCATCTAAAATGGAAACAACAACTTTGAAAAGGGAATGGAGATTATAGTATCAATTAAAATGTTCAGATGAGTATTTACATTTCACATGTGAAATGAATACTTCAAATGAATCCTTTTGAAATCATAAAGGATTGGGCTTTACAAAAATAACTTTTTAGTTTTAAAAAGTACTTTATTCCCTTAAAAACCAGGAGTCTTTCCAAGTGGTCTGTTTTGTCAGTTTTGTAGAGTCATCCCCATCCCCCCATTGAATGGTAGCCCTTTAAAAAAAAATGCTGGCTGTGGCCCCAGACTTCTGTTCTGAGATGGACAGCTTTACTCAAGAGTGAGAGGGTTGATGGGGATAGAGGGAGGGTTTCCTTGGAACGAAGAGGTACATTTTCCTGAGACAGGCCATATGGTTTAGAAATTTCTCTTGATTTTATTCTGTCCAGGTGATTTCTGTTTTCTCTTCTCCTAAAACGGCCCTCCTTTTATCTGAGGAAAATGCGGTGCAGCTCAGACCAAATGCAGGAGCAGTCTGCCAGCGTGGTCCCTGTTGAGTGACAGTTGATGGCCTTCTTCCTCTCTAGTGGGCCCATATGCTGTGGGTGGGGCACAGGCACTCATACAGTTAGGAGTTTTTGTAACTGCTCAATATCTGAAGTTCAAAAAGACTTATTTGGAGTGAGGAGGTGAGAGATGTTTTTTTTTGAGCAGCTACTTTGTGTCAAGTCACCGAGTGGTCCTGCAGTAGTGGTGAGACCCTGTCTGGGGGCTGCCTAGTGCCCGCCTTTGGAAGCCTCGGCTAAGTTAGTCCGTTTCACAGTTGGTTCCCAGGAACTCTGCCTTCTTGCTTGCCCTGCCTCAGCTTCTCCTGCTTTGGTGGAGGCCTGCCTTTCTCTGTCAGGCTTTTCCACATCACCCCTTGCCCTCCCATGTGAGTTGCCCTTTTGCCACAAGGCCCACGTTTAGTAAAGTCAGCCCCGCCCCATCATGCTTCCAGATTTAGTGAGAATGCATCCAGCTCTTTGCAGTGATGCAGTGAAGAAGCAGCAGAAACTTGATTTGTGTGTGGAGAAGAAACTAAATTTGGGCGATTCAGAGGAGACTTAGAGGAAGGGGTTGGGATGGCTGTAGAAGGCAGGTCTCCCTGAGCAGGGCCTCCTGGTTAGTGGAAGCAAGAGGTGGGGTGACAGTTTAGGCAGAAAGAAAGATGTGAGCAAAGCTAGAGAAGGATGGCTCATTGGAGAGCATGCGGACAGGAAAGCTAAAGACAGAGGTTGGGACTAGATAATAGGGTCCCTTGTGTTTTGCCTGCATGTGCCCGTTAAGAATGGTGAGGCCTGGAAAGTTTCTTCAGCGCATAAATGGCTTGATAAGAATGACCTGCAGTGACCATTCTTATATTCGGCAAGTATTTGGTGCTTTCTGTGTGCTAGGCCTGATTAGGATAACCAGAGGCCAGACCTCACTATCCTATTTAAAATAGCAGTTACTGCTCTCTGTCTTCTTTTCCTCACTGTATTTTTCTCCATAGAACTTTTCACCGTGAGGCACACATGATTTTGTTTTGTCTGTCCATCTGTCTCCCTCACTGCAATGTCAGTTTCATGGGAGCAGGGCCTTTACCTGTTCTGTTCCCTGCTGCATCACAAGAGCAGTGGCAAGCACCTAGGAGTTTCTCTCTCTCTGTTTCTTAAATGGCTAAGTGCTCTGCAGGAAATTAAGACAGGCTGATGAGAGCGATGGCTGCACAAGTGGATGATCTCTAGTGACTTCTGCAAGGAGGCGACGTATAAGGCAAGCAATTATAATAAAAGTTTCCTCTCAAGTTGTAGTTACTTATGTTTTATTAGCATTGGCACACACTGTGGCATTAGGTGTTGAGAGAGCAGCATGAAAATATGCTCCCTTTATTCATTCACACCATAGTTGTTCGTTGTGCCCACACTGGTCAGCTGCTGGGCCAACCGCAGGACGGGCTCCCAGGAAACAATAGAGGTGGCGATTGGGGCTGTCACTGGATGGGCTTGCACTTTGCAAAGTGTTAGTTGCTTGAAGGGAGTATTTGGGTTGTCAGATTATGCTGCACTGTGGATAAGAAAAAAATGTAAAAAGTTGCTGCTAAGCATTAACTAAAGCATCCTGCTTTGTGGCTGTAGGAAACCATGGGAATGAAATGACTCCCCCACCCTGGCAGCAGCCCTCAGTGGGTATGAACATTGTGTCTCATTTTGTTTCATTCCCCTCTGGTTGTGAATGCGTTTCATTTTCTGAAGTTGCTAGTCCATCCAGAATCAAAGATGCTCTTTGCCTTCTTTTCCGGGGCTGTGGGTTTGCTGGCCAGCTGTGGTAATGAGTTTTTGCCCGGCTTTGATTTTCATGTCTTGCCTCCCTGTGGGAGGAACGAGATATTTCTGATCTTACCTCTGCTCATATTCAGATCCAGCCAAGCAATCAGTGACTTCCCGGGCTTTTTTGTGGGAGACTGTGGGAAAAGTCCTGGTTGGCTGGCTATGAATTAATGAAATCCTTAGAAGGCTTCACTAAAGATAGCTCCTGTGGTTTAAAAAAATAGCATTGCCTTTTTAATTTGAGAAAGAGGTCATGGAGTTTTACTGAAATCAAGCAGAGAAAATGTAACATCTGGTTGTGCTGTCCAAAGACTGCTTCAGGGCGGCAAGAGGGGTGGGTTCCCAGTGTCCTATGCAGCCAAGGTGACAGTCACCAGGTCCCTTCTAGGCTGCTTCTCTCATTGCTCTCCTCCCTGGGTTTTGAAGTCCTGGAGAGACAGAAATTCTATCTGGTACTGTTTCACTTGAGAACATTTCCCATCTACTGAACTTTCTTCCTTTTACTTAAAGGGCCAGGCATTTTTCTTAAAGGCATAGTTTTTGAGTTGGTCAAGACTATTGTAATCATTGCTTTTATGCCATTAAAAAAGGATGGGGTTGGATAACTGGGGAGAGTTTAGGTGGAAGGCAGGAAAGTTTTAAAGAGCCATTCTAAAAAGTTTTTATATTAATAGTAATTCTGATAAGAGTGGAAGGAGAATGATAAATTGCAGAAGAGTTTCAGGCAAAGGCATAAGGGGGATTTTAAAGGGACCTAAGACTTTTTGAAAAGCAATAAAATATGAATGTCATAAATGTCTGCTGTATGTACATGTACCCTCCCACTGCCCTGTTAAGTGAATAATAAGTTGTGTTATAATGTTTTTATATTTATTTGTATCCTGGATCTAATCTATATTAAGACTTTATATAATTTTTCTTTAAACAATATTAATAAGCCCTGATTGGGTGGCTCAGTTGGTTGGAGCATCATCCCATACACCAAAAGGTTGTGGGTTCAGTTCCCAGTCAGGGCACACACACCTAGATCGTGGGTTCAATCCTTGGTTGGGGCACATGTGGGAGGCGATGAAGGTCTCCCATGTGTTTCTTTCTTGCATCGATGTTTCTCTGACTCTCTGACTCCCTCTCCCGCCCTCCCCCGCACTCTCTCTAAAATTAATAAACATATCCTCGGGTGAGAAGTAAAAAAATATTAGTAATATTTTGGGGCATATATTTTCTGAAACTAAACAGCATGATGACGTCACTGCTGACCAGCCCCACCCTGACCAGCAGGCAGCCAGTCACCTGTACTTGGGGCTTCTTCTCTTTACTGTACCGTATCGCTGTATTTTGTATTCTGAAAAATTTCAAACCAACAGAAAAGTTGAAAGAACAGCAAACGAACACTTATTTTCCCTTTGCCTAGTGTCGCCGGTTCTTCACATTTTGCTACATTTACCTCAGTTGTCTTAATGTCCTTCATGATTTCTTTTTGAATCACCTTCTCAGTGATTCAGAAAAGTTCAAACAAGTTTGGGATTCAAACAAGTTCATTCATTACTCTCAGATGGCTTATCCTTTTGGCCTGCTGTAGTCTAGAACAGTTCCCTCACCTACTTTTTTTGTCCTTTGTAACATACACATTCTGAAGAGTCAAGGTCGCTTGTGTGGATAGTCCCACAATTTGAATTTCTGATTGTTTCCTCATGATTAGAGTCAAGTTAAATATTTTCCCAACATTGCTTCCAAGGCAATATTGTGATGTTTTTGTGTTTAAGGTATCAATAGATTTAAAAATATATAGATGCAGTTATAGTGATGAGCAAAATTTGTGTTTTCAACCTGAAATTGTACACAGAGAGCTTTCTAATTGTTTAACCCAATTTAGTCTTGTGTTGTCTTTAAAAAAAAAGAAAAGCACAATGCTTTACATTAAGGCTTCCCTTCTCTTTTTCTGAGGGTCCAAAGAAAGTTTAGGGTGTCACTTGTGCTGTCCTGTAGTATAATCTTTCTTTAAAGACTATTTGAAATTAACATTGCTTTCTGCAAATCAGGAGTGTAATGTCTCAAGAATGCTTAAGGCTTTTGCTATTCATATGAGCTCCTTGCAAACAGTGGTAGACGCCGCCCTCAGCGACTGGGAATGAGTTCCTATTAAAACCTCTGTCTGGCTGGGGCAGGTTTACGGTTGAGTGCTTCCTCACACCAAAATTCAGCCATTTCTTTCCTTTGTGCTAAGAAAACATTGAACTTTATTTCCGTAAAGGCCATTTCACTCAAAACATGTCCTCAAAGTCAGTTTCCACCCTTTTAGTTCTGTGATCGCGTGTTGCCTATATTATTTTATTAGAGTCCCTTACAGACAGTTTCATTAGTTTAACCAGAATTACCATCTTCTACCTAATTACATGGCTTTTCTTTCTTTTATTTGTCCCTACCCCAGATTTAAGGGCCAAGACATGTAAAGTTAATATTGATTATTTTTCAAAGTAAGTTAAAACGTCAAAAAGCGACAAGTTGTTATTCTTACAGGGTACCAGGGAAACGATAGAGACAAAACCCCCATCTTTTATTCATAAGTCCAGGGAGCCCGAGAGGGCAGAGGCGGGCCTGCGCGCCCGCGTTTGTTCAGCTTTCAGGACTGGGCCTCCTCCCCTGCTGGCCGTGAAATGTCATGCCGAGATGTAATAGTGGGACATTCAGCATCCAGAGAATGGACCACAGAGGTTCAACTTTGCTTTTCATTTTCTTTTCTGGCACCGAGTCCCCGGTCCCCTCTGTGGCCTGACAGTGAAAGGCCAGAAAGCAGCACTCTGGATGCTGGCATGGATGCAGTGCGGCCCAGCCCCGTGGGCCGGGCTCTGGTGCTGGAATGCACACCCGGCACAAAGGCTGGGCCACAGTGGGCCTCGGAGGGGGTGCACGTTGCCTTTGCTTTGCCTAGTTTGCTCTGGTCACCAGAGAGAAAGTTCTTGTTTCCATGGCTCTGTTCCCCTTGGTTTTGGTGGAAGTGCAGAGTGCCTTTGATTTCAGAAATCCCTAGTGGCTAAGCGTTTCTGCACAGAGGAGGCACTGGGGCAGAGAGCCGGAGGCTGAGACCCCTCAAGCTCCAATGCTATTTTTTAATAAAGAGAAAATCTAGTAGCATTTGATAAGTGGGCCAGAAATTTGACTTACAGCAATAGTTCTTGGGAGTGCTGTTGGGAATCGCTGTACACATTTTTGGTTGTCACAGCTGGGAGGGGCAGATGCTCCTGGCATTTAGTGGGTGGGGGCCTAGGATGTTGGTAAACATCCTACAGGGCCCAAGTCGGCTCTTCCCAGCAAAGAACCATGTGGCCCATTTTGTCAACAGTGCTGAGGTGAGAAACCTGATTTAGGGGTCCCATTTTAGTATTTGGATTTCTCAGCTCACGTAGCTTCATAACACTTTTCAATTTCCTTTTGCTTAACAGAAGCTGCTGGTTCTGTAAATCTGCACTCAAGATGAATTTCCATTAAACTGTACAAGACATATGATTAAACTATTGTGGTGCTCCTAGAAGATATGCCTTGAATGCAACTACTATTTTAAATGCAAAAGACAATTTTTTTTTGGCCATAATTTGATCAAAGTAGCATAACCTGTGCCTCTGTTTTTGTTACTTGCTGATGGTCTGTGGATAACATTACATTTTTTCAGCATGAAACCCAACACTTCAAATCCCTAAAGCAGGCTCAAATTTATGGTTAATAAAAGCATTTATTGTACTGGATGTCATCTGTTATATCACTCTGGGGCTAGAAACTGGCAAGCAGTGGACAGGAAATATTTTCATTTCAAATCGCTTCAATCTTATGGTCTAGGGGCAAAAGTGTCTGATTTCAGGAAAGCCGAGTTGAATAGCATAGTAATGAATGCATTTTTACTTGATTAAGCAGGCATTCTCTCCCTTTCAAACAATCTTCTCTTTTTTGGCTTGGTGGGGCTAAATAAACATGTGATGTTAAATGATAGCATTTCTTATGTTGGCCATACTTTTCCTTTGATTATCTCAAAATTTTTAGTGTTTTTCAGGAATCCTCAGCAGAATAGGAGATAGTGGGGAGGCAGAGAATGGCTAAACTCAAGTGTTGACTCTCTTTGTAATTGTTTACTCTCTGAGCAGAGGGGGTTTTCAGAGATGATGCTGACTCTTCCCAATTCCCCTTTAAAAAAATGGCATTTTGTCCCTCACCTTTGGAATCATTTGGGAGGAAAAAAACATTTTTATTTATTAAAAAAAAAGATTTTATTTCTTTATTTTTAGAGAGAGGGAGGGAGGAAGTAGGAGAGAAACATCGATTAGTTTTCTCTCATACGCACCCCTGCTGGGGTCCTGGGGACCGAACCTGCCACCCAGGCATGTACCCTGACTGGGAATCGAACTGGTGACCTTTTGCTTTGCAGGATAGTGCTCAGCCAAGGGAGCCACACGGGTCTAGGGCCATTTTAGTTATTTTTAAGGCTGCAATTTTACTGTAATTTGAGTCCTGAATCTCCTATCTCTGTCAAGTAAACAGGATGAGGAGAGTTCCAGAGGCAACCTAGCATGGCGATGGTACATCCAGGACAGGGTACCTGGCTGCTCTGCGCCTTTGAATGTGTTGTCTACATCGTTGCTTCCCAGTGAGCCTCCGGAGATAGGCAATTATTTCTGATGTGGTTCCTTTTTTCCAGATGAGCCCACGGTACAAAGAGCCAGGAAGGGATTAGGATGGGAGGTCACGTGACTTACGCCTCCCTCTGCCAGAAACCAGAGCCAGAGTTCTTACCCTGCCAGTGCCCCCAGCGGTCACTGCCCTGCCTTCTGAGCCCCTGGTCTGAGATGGACTTCTGCCATGTGCAGCAAAGCAACTCATGGGAGTGGGAAGAAAGCAAGACTAGATACCAGAGAGTGCTCCGCAGATGATTAAATCAAATTTAGGATTAGGTGTTTACCCCAGAGGTTTCCAAACCTGGCTGAACACCAGAATCACCTGAGGTACATTCTTGGGTGGAGGTAAGTGGGGGAAGATTCCGGGCCTCACCCCAGACCTGCTTAAGTGGGATTTCCAGGGGAAGACCAGGAATCTGAGTTTTTGAAAAAGCTGCCAGATTAGGGTTGCCAGAGTTTGGGGGGCTGGAGGGAAGTTTTGACTATAAAGGAGCAGTACTAGGGAATTTGGCGGGGGGTAATGGAACTGTTCTTTATGCTGATGGTGGTGGTGGATACACAACTGCATGTATTTATACATTTAGTTATAGATTTATAGATGTATATATTCATGGAACTGTGCATCTGAGAACATTCCTTTTACTGTGTGTAAATATAAAAATTGCTGCCTGAGTGAAACTGAGTTATCACTTAGGTGTCAGTTAAGGTGGCAGATGGGGCCTGGTGACAGCTGGGAAGAGTTGCCAGCTGTGAGTAATTGCAGAGGCAGGTGGGCAGGTGCCGAACTCTCAGCCCAGCACTGTCCAGTGGGACTTCCTGTGACGATGGACATGTTTTCCCCTGCCCTGTCCAATTCAGTAACTTGTGGTAGAAATGTGGCTAGCACAGCCGAGGAGCTGAATTTAAACTTCACTAAGTGTAAATAGCTACATATGGGTAGAGGGCACCATGTCAGATAACTTGCCCTTGGAGGCGGACATTGCCATATCGGGGCTTTAGCTCTGTGCCAGGTGCACACTGAATCTAGTGGCCCTTCATGCTTGAAAGACAATAGTAAGTCATCCCAAGTATTAGGCAAGATGGGAACATGGGCAGGACGTGTGGGTTGGTAAGGACAGAGAAAAAGGAACCTTGGAATGAAGACTGACGTGGGATCTGCCCAGGCAGAGGACGGTCTGGCCGAGTGGAGGAATCCGCTTGTTTTTCCCTAGCACAGAAGTCAGAGAGCGCTGACTTTGGCCCTGTTCCTTGCCCAACTCACCAACCTCATTAGTCTTAAAGGATATAGCAGTTACTTCAGATGCTCTTTGAATTGTGCTTCTGTTCCCCTCGGGTGACAGGATCTACAAGGAGCCATTGGAGTTCCCAGGGGAGCAGTGTATGGACCGGTTAGGGGGTGTCTGTAGTCTGACTGAGGGTGAGCCGGGCCCACCTGCCTCCCTGGACAGAGTGTGATGAAGAACCTGCGTGGGCATATTCTCTTCCTTTTTGGAGAATGAAACCTTATAAAAATGCCAATTGGGCACAAAACTCCTACTTTAGGCTTCATCCACAGGGCCTCCATCTTGGCTCGTGTTCAGATACTCTTAAAATTCTGCCCCCACCCCCCAAGGATTTACATCATCTTCAACAGTGTTACCTTTCCCAGTGTATTATAAAAGAGTGAGATTCTGATAATGTGGACTTTGATTAGTGCAAACCACTGGTGACGGAAATAATGTTCCAATTTATGAGCCTATTTTTTAATGTGCTGAATGGCTAACAGAAGTTTTTATAAGCTGTGGGCTTATCACTAAGAAGGTTTTGTTAATCTGATTTTAAAATAGGATTTAACTCGAAAGCCTAAGAGGGGGCCTTTCAAATTAGTAGAGCTAATTTTATTTTTATTTTTATATGAAAAAGTTACTTTTTGGGTCAGGAAGAGAAGGGTGTTCTGAATCATGGCACACGTAAGCAGGTTTTCCTTGGTTGCCCTTGCAAATTGGTAAATTCAAACTAATGCCCCTAAATGAGTGTTAAATGTTGACTCTCCCACTCTTGACACATACAGACAGATACATCTTCTGTGGAGTTGAAATCACTGTATTTATTTTTGTTTTGGTTATTTTTACTTAAATTTGTTTTCCAAAGATATTTGCATGTATTGACATAGGTCACAGACATGCCACTTTTAGTGGCTGCCCAATAGTCTCATGTTGTGGACTCTCCCCCAGCCCTTTCCCTACATTGATGAAGTCTTTGAGCTGTTGCCAAGTTAGCGCTGTCCGCAGGAAGCTGCTGTGAAACCTTTGTGCAGACTGGCTTTCTGCAGGTCCCCCCCTCCCACTAGGTTTGTTTCCTTGGCATCTGTCCCCCCAGAGCGGGGCGACGGTTCTGTAGCTCTTGCTGCACGGAGCTTCCTTGCCAGCTTGCCCTCCTGGTGCAATGACGGTCAGGACTGCGGGGAGTTGTGTTTGGGGAAAAGGGCAAATTTGGTTCACAGATGCCAGCTCTTCCATTTGCTATTTTTCGTGAGCTGAGAAAATTTCACCTGTAAAATGAATTAATAATCACTTATCTCTCAGGATTGTCTTGAGACCTAAGTGTGATAGTGTCTTCAAAGCATTTAGCTGTATGCCTAGCCACATAGCAATTACTTAGTGATTAGTCGCAATCTGTTACCAGAGGAATAAATAATCCTTTTGCCACAGCCTAAAAAATATTGACATTTGTACAATAATTTTTTATTTACTCTGTTATTTTGGTGGTACCTCATACTTGTTTAACTTTGGATTTATTAGAGAAGGACCGAATCTTCCTACCTGGTGCTTTATCTTCTGAGTAAAGTTTAGTGCTTTTAAGTCTGGTAGTATTAAAGCAAGGTGTGGACAAAATGTTGCTTAGTAGAGAGTATTAGGACCTATGTTTAAGTGAATAAATGAGAGTTTTAACATAGGAATATTTACTGACTGAGCGGAGCTTTTGAACTTAACAGCATATTATGGAAACAGTTGAACTTAAATAATAACATGGGAATTATTTTTGTACTAGCAAATTGGCTAGCAAACCTTTGTTCATATATATATTTTTTTTCCGAGGGTGATTTTTGGATTGATCACTCATTTCCTGTAAATAGAATGCCAATTTTTAATATTTTACTGGAATTTTTATAAATCTGGATATTGGGGTAGAAGCCATTCTGTTAGCTTGTCTTTTTTTTAATCAGTGCCATGTAGGACCCGAGGGCATTTCAGCCCAGCCGAGTTTCACTGTGAGCCAGGCAGGTGACCCTTTTAACTCAAGGGTCTTTACCTATAAAATGGGACAGTCAGACTAGAATTATCCTTAAGAGTTTAGAAGTTATTTTTATTGAGATTACTGGAACCTTTAATTCAGGGCATGTAATTCCTTTGACCTACCCACTCCATCTCCTTATTGAGTTGGTCATTTCTATGTCCACCTAGACACCTGGTGTCTGCTTCTGGTCTCTCTTAGAAAGGACATCTGTGCTCTTTTGCATATTTTTTTTCTAATAAAAGTGAAGTGTTTGTCCTCCATGTCACTATAAATTTTTTAAAAATTTATGCACGAATCCCTTTATTTTTACAAAGTGAGCCAATGGGCTGCACTGGTCATTGTTGATTTGCCTGTCCTCTCAGAACTGCCCAGAGTGTCCATCTGCCTCCATCCTTTGAATTTCCTGTGCATTTGTTCACCTGGTCAAAGGCCCTCTCACATCTCTTGTTTTTTTTTTTTAACATTACACTACAGTTAATGATTGATTTCAACTCATTTTGTCTTCTGGGCCAGGAGCTTTTAGGGTCCAATCAATCACTGAATCCATAAACATGGGCACTGCCTCAGACTCCCCGAGAGCTCTGAATTACGTTGGGGTGTTGACAGTCCTGGAGGCCTGGGCTGCTCTGTCAGCAACTGATGAGAGGAGAGGACTCGAGTGTGTGCTGGGTGGTGGTCAGGGCAGGAGAAAGGCTGCCACAGATAAAAATTGGTCGGAGATAACAGATTGTCTCTTTGGTAGGTAATCTGCATGTAATTGCTGAGCTGAGAGATTAATTTCATTTCCCTCCTTCCCCTGGCCCCCGCGCCCATTTGCACCAAGTCTTTTACTGGGAAAGCTACATTGGTTAGAATAGTGTTACACACCCAGCCCCTCACCCAGGGATTGCTGTCTCTCAGGTTTCCCTCTGGGGTCAGGAGCCTTCATGCCAAATGATCGCCACCTGTCCAGGTTAAAGTGCTGTTGTCTTAGAGCACAGATGGCAGACGCAAGGCCCATCCACCTTGTTTTATCCATCCCGCACTTTGTTTCTACCTGGTGGCAGCACCAAGCTCCTTGTCCCTAGTAAAGGAGTAGTTACACTTACACAGTCCTAAAATTACATTCAGCCCTTCAAAGGCAACTATGAGGCTGCTGTGGCCCCTGGCGAAAATGAGTTTGACACCCCTGCTTTAGTGGGTCCCTGTGAGGGTCCCTTGGATACAATAAAAAAAAATTCTTGAAGAGCCTCATAAAAGCACCCTCTTCCTCTACAAAGGTGAGCCTTTGCCACCCTCAACAGACGGAATGAAGGACGTGCACTTAGAATACATGGGTGGGTGACCCTAAAGGGACTGGGTAGAAAGAGAAGATAAAAGCAGGGATGTGCTTTAAGGAGATAAGGTGAAAGCTTGCACTAGTGTCCTCTGAGGGGCCAGAGAGGAGACAAGAATGCCCAGTAATAGGCTGTCAGGAAGATGGTCACCTCCAAAGGGGTCTGTGACACAGGCCAGACGAGGTAGATTTGGTGAGAGGCTGGGGAACAGGTCACCCATTCAGATGCCAGAAGAGCCTGCAGCTCGGGGGCCCCAGGAAGGCTGACTTGATGAAGAGCCTTCTCTCCAGGGGTCATGCCCTCTGGAAGCTCTGAGCTTAGACAGGAGTGATGACAGGTTGCCCTCGGAAGGCACCGGGTGGTTGTAAAGCAGTGCTTCCACCTGCAGCAGTAGCCCAGCAAACACCGCCGCAGTCCCTGCGGAACGGACTGAGACGTGCACGGGATGTGCAGCTTCTACCTCCGAGTGCTCTCACCCCAGTAAAGCTGGGTGGTGAACGCCTTCCCTGAGCCTTTACCAGCACCCTGTGGTTGGGCAGTCCCTCATCTGTGGCCTGTGGCTCATGGTGCCCAGAAGAATACTGGGCATGATGGCTAGTCCTTTTTGATGGTAAGAGCCTTTGAGGATCTCCCCAGTGCCATCAGTTGGTAACCCGCTGAATGCACTCATGGGCTTCAGTGGTGTGGGCCAGACTGCTGCGTGAGGCTGCGAGGGAGGGCCCGGGGCACAGCCACCGTGGAGCCCCTCCTGACTGGGAGCTCCTTGCCCTTGTTCTTTCCTGGGTCGCTTAAAGCTTCAACCTTTGCAGAAAGCTCATGGCTGGAAAAAACATCCTGAAATGGGCTTCATATCCACGGGAGTTGAAAAGGAGATAAATGACAGGGATGGTTTCTCTTGTTCTGATATGCCTCCTGCCCCTGTAGGTACAGAAATATTTTATCTGCAAGTAAGTGGCTTGCGATGTGACAGTTCTCATTTGGAAATGTGAAGCTGGCCACTTCCAAAAGGTGCCCACTCAGCCAGTCATCACTCAGGTAACACATGCATGTCACGTCCACCTGACTGTCATTCCCTGGGCACTTCACCCTTGTCTTGGTCCCTCTTACACTCTGCCCTGTGGCCCAGTAGGCCCTGTGCTCCACAGATCCCGAGTGCTCTGTGAATAAGGGCTGGATTACCCTACGGAGTGCAGATACGCAACTTCCACACGTTAGGGTTTGGTTAAAGGCATTCGTGTGGGGTCAGCATCTTGGGAGTGTGTGGTGTGCAGAGGATGTCAGTGACTTGGCAGATCTGGATGTAAGCACAGCTCCCAGCCCTGGCCTACTTCCCACAGGGTTCCTGGCAGCCTCCATGGGCTAAGACTGTTCATCCTGCATGTGTTCCTCTGATGCCTGGGAGATGGTAAGAGGGTGTCCCTAGGGCTGCTTCTCTGATGGGGTCACCATTTTCACCCTCGGGGGAGTGATGAGAGTGACTTGGCTTTTGTCAAGATTTTCCAGGAACAGCAGAGATGAGCTTCTAGTACTGAGATAGTTCCCTGCCTTTGCAAATAAAACACTTCAAAAAGGATACCGCTCCTGCCCCCATCTCAGCGTAAGTGGCGGAAGGAAGCAGTGGCTGACAGGGAGTTAAACAAACTTGGAGGTAGGTCACATTTTTGACATACCATTTTCCTCCGCCCTTCCCGCAGCTGCCCTCTACTTTGAAAGGGGGCTTAGCTACTCGTATAAACTCTGGTTTGTGATAATGTAAACTATTATTAGGATTATCTTTTTATTCATAATATATGCCTGCCTCTCTGTCTCTCTTATTTATGCTGCCTTTGAAACACTCATTTACCTTCAGTACCTAGAGCCAGCGTCAACCCCTCTGAAAATGAAGGAACACTTTAGAACAGGCTATCGGTTTAAACAGGCTATCGGTTTAAATTTCTCTGTGGTTATAAAGGACTCTGAGAATTAAATCATTGGGCTGAGGAAGCTTCAAATCTTAGCAGAGCTTCCATATTAAAACTGGGATGTGATGTTGGTGAAACATTTTAGTAAAAAAAGAATGTTTTGGTAAAAATTTAAAAACCGAATGGTTTGTCACCCTGACTGGAGAGCTGAGGTGGTTAGAGTGTTGTCCCTGATACGCCAAGGTTGCGAGTTCAATACCCAGTCAGGGCACATACAGGAATCAATTAATGAATGCATAAATAAGTGGAACAACAAATCCACGTCTCTCTCTCTGTCTCTCCCTCTCCCTGCCCTTTCCTTCCTTTCTAACATCAAGTTTTAAAAAAAGAAAAAAGGAAGGTTTGTCTCAAGGGTAGTTGTTTTAATACTTGAATCTTAGTTGAGAGTGTTTGGCTTTCAGAGGCTCTCCCCTCATTTCGTCACCACCTGGCGGGCCCATTTGCTGCTCAGGACATTCTGGAAGTTAGAGAAGGCCAGAAGCTCGGGCGGCGGCCCCGTGGGCGGCCAGGCACTGCCCTCTGCGGCCGCTGATGGAGGGATGCTGCCATCGTCCCGCCTCAGGTGCTCCAGTGCAGTTTGTCAGCAGAGGACAGTTAGCATGGGAGCCAAGAAAAACCAATCACCTTTTCAATTTTTAATAAAACGTCTCTCTCACCCTTTGTTTCTCCCTCCAATCTTTCTCAGAGGAAAGAACACGCTGAGTTTTTAAGCACATCTGGACACTGTTTTTGTAAAGCTCTTACCCCGAATCCCCAGAAGGAATGTATTGGCTCCCATTTTTCCAAGCAAAAACTGAAATGACTCCTTTGTTTATAAGTACTGTGCTTGCATATTTTAATAAAACTGTAAAGAAAGAAATTGCCCTGATTCGAAGGTCCTTGGCTAGGCCTACACATTGTCCTTTATGTCTCTCCTGAAGCCTTGGAGAGGTGCTAAAAGTTTATGGTTGTTTTGGTGGGTGGGGTGGGGAAAGGAGGAGTAAAGGCTTCAAGTGTCCCTTTAGAAATTACCTTCTGCTTTCTTGGCTGTAAGAGTGTTGGAGCAGGGAGCTCACAGCCCTGGTCTTTCTGTTCTGCTCTTGCCCCCATCCACACCCTTTTAGTACATACAGTCAGAATTCAGTATTTCAGATCTGAGAGCCCAAAGGTGTGTAATGGAACCCGTATTTCTCTTATCAGATTAGTGTACTTCTAGAAGCTTATTGTTGTTAAGAAAATGAGATTAATTCATTAATATCAGCCTACTAGGATGTTGGAATGGAGTTCTATTATGCGGAGAATTTAAAAAGAGTGTCAAATTTTGAAAGATGAGATAGAGGCATTTGCTACATTGGGACACTTGTGAGATGACGTGATTCTTTTAAAGTGGTGATTGCCACAGTTCTTTTTTATGCCCTTAGATACTGCGCTCATGAATTGAAGTAGTACCTCCAGGAAGACATGAGCGAAGTGCGGTTAAGTTACGAGGGCCGTAGCTCTGTTACTCCCCAGTAAATGTTCGGTAGCCGTAAGCATTCAACCAGGGTAGTAGTTACTGCTTCCTGGGATACGCCTTCCTCTAGAGCTGGGCTGGGTGTCTGGAAACAAACGAAAGTGGTGTCATGTGCCTGTAGGCCCCTTCTCAGAGATGAATCAAATTTCAGAAATGATCACATTTCAGCTTTATTCATTCCCCTACTTTGGGGGAAGAAGGTTGTTAGCGGCAAAGCCAAGGTTGATCCGCTAGCCTGTCAGTGCCATGGACGTGCAGCTGTCAAATAGCCTGCAAGTGTTGAATAATGTCCAAGACAGGATGGTGTGAAAATTAGTGTTTGTAGTTGTGCCTTGTGCAAAAATTCAGTTTTCATGAGCTTTGGACACAAACAAGATTTGCCTAGGCTGAAATTAAACTGGACAACTTGGAGTCATACCATAATGTTCTAGCTTATCTTTTTTGAACTTTTATTTTTCTTTGGGTTCTAGGAACTTGTTTGTTATTAGACAAATTAGCTAGGAGTATTTGATTAAAAAATGACTTGATTTAGAACTAGTAATTAGTTTATCAGTTCAATGTTGGTTGCCTTTACAATTTTCAGATAGCATTGTTTCAAAAACTGCAAAAAGGTTTTGCTAATTTAACAGTGGCTCTAACTGTAAAGCGCTGAGCCGAATTGGGGAGCATCGTGACCTGAGTCCCCTTGTTCTTCTCCATGATGTGGGAGATTGGAGGGCTGTCTTGGCAGGGTGTTGAGCCCTGATGGTAGCTTTGCCTCCAAATTGCTGAGTGTGGTATGTGCACACTGAGCCCTGACGGTGAACCGAAGTCTTTCGGAGCCTTTTCCAGCGCCAGTGTTGCTTGTTATCTCTCTAACTTTTCAAATAGGTGAAAAGATTTTATTTAGACAGTTCTTATAATATGCTTCCTATGTTTATAGGAAACCAGGAATGAGTCTGAATAGCAGCCAAGGACTTGGGAATTTATATGGAGGTAGGTTTCATGTCAAAAATATCCATCTTGACATTCTTCTACATGTAACCTGTTGATATTCTTTATTTTAATTTTACTTAATTTTTCTTGGTCTAAAGGCCATCTCTGGGTCCTCTTCTGCTTTGCCAGCCTTACTTTTTCTCTTCCCATGCCCTAGCTTTGGTAAGTCTCACAAAAACCAGTTCCTGGTTCTTTGTTCCTTTTTATTCCTCCTATTAAGGAGCACATCTGTCCTTAAGGTTCCGTAGTGTGACTTCATGCACAACTTCCTACCTTCTAATCTATGTCCCCCCCAAAAAAATGGTATTAGAAGAGAGCCTGTAATCACTTCACGTTCACTGTTTTTCCCCCTTAAAAAAGAAAAGATTCTTTTCCAGTGTTTATTGCTGTAAAATCACGAATCTTCCAGGTTCCCAAAATAGGAGCCCTCAAGTCACCTTTGAACATTCCATCATCCCTTCTGTATCACATTTGTCACAGAGTCCCACAATTTTTTCTTAAAAATGCCTTTCAAAGAAGTCCTTTCATCACCTTCCCACCACCGCCACCCTTATCACCTCACATCTGGACACCTGTAGTTGTGCCTCCCTGGCCTGAACGCCAGTTGTCCACCTTCCTAATTCTTCCTGCAGACGTGGCCTCAACACTGTTTTATTGCTGTTACTTTTGTGCTCAAAATCTGTGGGGGGGGGTTTATTGTGGTAAAATGTACGTAAAATTTACGTACCACATTTTGACTCTTTGTAAGTGTTCTCTTCGGTGGCAATAAGGACATTCCCATTGTTGTGCAACTAAGGCCATCATCCATCTGTGGAACTTTGTCTTGCTAAACTGAGTCTCTGTACTCATTGAACACGACTCCTCATTCTTCCCTGCCCGCTCCCAACCCCTTTATCCTATTGTCTGTCTCTATGAATTTGATGATACCACATGCCTCGTATAAGAGGAATCCTACAGTATCTGTCCTTTTGTGCCAGTCTCAGATTTTAAAGATTGTATTTAGCGATTCCGATCTTTAGGAATTTTGATGAAGAGTTGGTAAAAGCTAACAAAGGACCTTTGTTTCTGGGTGTTCTTTCTCTCTTTAGTATTTTGGAGCTCTACCCGAGAGCGTGGTGCTGGTTTACTCTAAGTGTAGACAGGAGAGTCAAGGTGACTTTCAGGAGTGACTGGGGAAGATTAGAGAGATGCATATGGAGATGTCCCCTTTGGGCCTCTGTGGTACTAATACCAAAAGTTGGTGACATTTTTTTTTGTCATGAAGGGAAGACAAGAAAAAAATTGGAGGAGAATGGTGATCAGGTCACCCCTTTCTCTTTTGTAAATGCCTCCCATCTGTGTTTGGGGGCAGGAAATCAGGCCCATCTTAAAAATAAGGGGGTGGTGAGCAATGAGAGCCCAGTGCCCATCTTTTGTTTTATTCTTGGCACCTCCAGTGTGCAGGCCCTGGACACTGACTCATCCCTTTGATTCAACTCTCTGGGCCTTTTGGTTCATCCTTTGAAGCTGCTGTTTTATTGCCTCTTTCTTTTCTTCTCACCCTCAGCCTGACCCATTGCCCCCTTGGCCTGGTTCAGAGATGCTTCCCTAAACTCCTGCCTGCCAGATCAAGCTTGTACCCACGTCTGTAAGGACCACTTTGTTTAGGTCTTGCCTGACTCCAAGATGCACCATATGCAAAACTGAGCCCACTTTCCATCCCATCCCTGTGATGCCCGTGCTTTCAGGCCAGGCGGGGCTGTTTAACATGGAAGGGATGAGGGTGTTGGGTCAGTTACTTCAGGATTGCCAGAAGTGTCTGTTCTGGCTGATGAGGAAGGCTCTGAATCATCACGAGGAGTAGCAGCCATTTACTGAATGCTTACCATGTGGGTGGTGTAGTTGTTACAGGTGTTCTCTGAGTTTGTATCTGCTTAAAATGGTCTGCCCCTCCCTGCCTCCCCACTGAACTTGCTCTGGGGTCCATCTAGTGACCTGCCTCTAATGTGAAGACACTTCTCATTCGATGAGCCTTCCTCTGTTTACAGCTCCTTCTCTGAAATCCTATTTCACTTGGAGCTCAATTGCATAATTTAGCACATTCATTCTTCAAAATATAATGTTATGAACTCTAATTTTATGTCTTTTAGCTTTGTTTTCCACACCAAATTGTAAACTGCTGGAGCGGCCTTACTCTCAGTCACTCAAATGGCCATCCCATTATAAAGCATATTTCTAGCCCTTGAGACATCTGTTGATAAATTCTGGGGCATAAGCTGAGGTTTTCCATAAATAAACGAGGAGAGAACTTCAGGGTACAGTTAAATACTGCTTTTAGATCAAGCTAAGGTTTTGAAGTGACATCATTCCTTCTCCTTCAATACCCAGGCTGCACGTGTATTGTAGTTCTAATCACAAAGTGGAATTTACAGTTTTTAGCAAATTGTTTTATCTCCCCAGCTTGTCCTCTCAGCCGCCCCGATTCTGAAGAAGTGGAGCTCTGGGGTCCCCATGAGGCTGCACGTGATTGCCACGTAGGACGAAGATGTGGGCAGCTCAGATTTGCCAGTTTTCCCTTTTAATTTCACGCAGCTCTGTTTTTTCCACATGACACCGACCAATTAATCATAAAGTACCCTAAATTTGTATAATTTAAAAGACATGTAGGATAAATTATAGTAACATTGTTGTCCTACAGAATAGCCTTTAGGACACTCCGGTCAGCCAGCAACCTCCCAAAATATCCACATGTGTGCACTGTGCGCGGAGAAACCTTCTGGCACCTCTGCCCTGTTGCGTTCTCCACGCACACAGCCTGCTTTAGAGCAGGTAGCAGGGCTTTTTACTACTTTTTAATAATAGAAATGGCTAATTAGAGCTTGATGAGCCCTTAGAATCTAGCCCAATGGTCCTAATTCTTACCTCATTAGGATCTTTGGCTCTTTACTTATTGGTCCCATAAAGGAACTGCATTTAACTGGAAGAGATTTATCAGAACAAATGTTTGGTATATTAGGACCTAAGTTAGGTCAACTCATAGTCCATGTGGTGAATGCTGTAGGGATGGTCTGGAAGAACTTTCAAGTGATGGGAAGGGAAGAAGGCTTAGGGAGATTTTCTCTTTTTTAAATTGAGATATAATTGACATATAACATTGTATATGTTGGTTTGAGGTATACAGCATGCTGATTTGATACATTTATATACTGCAGTGTGATGACCACCATAGCTTTAGCCAGTGCCCCAGTAATGTCCATAATTATCATTTCTTTTCTGTGATGAGCGCACTTAAGAACTATTCTTTTAGCAATTTTGAAGGATATAATATAGTATTATTGATGAGGGAACACTTTGATATTTTTGTACTGAAATTTCTTTTGCTTTCAGGTTGTTTTCAGAATATAAGGTTTGTTTTTAATAATTATATTGAAGAGACATTATTTCAACTTGAATGCTTCCTCTCACTCTTTGTTTGTATCTCACTGGTAGCAAATGCCCAGCACGCTTTGGGTGGCACTGCCCCAGTCCTTGTTAGCACTCATGACCGACCCCCGCAACAGTACAGGGCAGGGCAAAAGCAGCCTTACAGTTGGGAGTATGTGAAACTTGGAGTTTATTCTTGTGTTATTGTTCACCTATTAATTATTGTATTTTCCGTATGAACAACTGTAAACCTTCGTTTTCTGCACTGTGTGTTGGTTTCAGTCATCCTGGTCTCTGACTTTTGTCTTCTTATCGTTGAAGGCAGAGCTCAGAAAACTATGATCCACAGTAGAGGAGTGGTCACAGAGACTGAGTGAACATTAAGCTAAGACACCATCTGGTCGTTCACAAAAAATATTGTCAACCTATGTGTTAGAGCCACTGATTCTTATGCATCCATTCAACTGTTTCTCTAGTCCTCATTAATACTCCCCAGAAATTGACCTCAGCAGTGTCCGCTGCTCACCATGCCGACTGTCCTCGTGCCTTGTCCCCAGCTTGGATTCTACTGTCTGCTGAGCATTCTCTTACAAGTTTACCACCATTGACCTTCTCTCCACCTTTGACTGAACCCCCTTCGCCTACTTGGTCAACACCAGAAGAGCTGAACTTCCCTGAAGAAAAACTAGTGACCAGATCACATGGTTTCAGTTTATATTCAGGACCACAGATGGACAAACTTCCGAAGACACTTCTCTATAAGTGAAGTGAAGTCTTTTTGACTTGAAGATTTCACATTTGTTCCTCTCTCTGCAGATGGGTGATTCTCCCTTTTTCCCTCTTGACCTTAGTTGATGTCACCACACACTTCACCAGGGAAGTGACAGCAGACTGGACCCCCATCTTCCCACCGTCTCATCCCCCATCTCAGCCTCATTTACAGCACATGTGCTATCTTCCTTGAATGGAAGAGAATTGTTTTGTCCCACCCAAGCTGCCTCCTGTACTTGGCTCTTCATGTGTTCTTTTTCTTTTGCCCACTATCACCTGTTGGCTTTCCTTTGCCTTAAGTTTGTTATATTTATAAAAATAAAAAAGCCCACCCTGACTGGTGTGGCTCAGTGGGTTGGGTGTTTTCCTGCAAACCAAAAGGTTGCCAGTTCGATTCCCAGTCAGGGCACATGCTTGGTTTGTGGGCCAGGTCCCCGATTGGGGATTGGCCTTCCCTGTCTGAGGCTTTTCCTCGTCAGTGACCTGTGAATGCAGTGGCTCTGTGTCCCACAAAACCGTGCTGCTGCCCTGACCACCTGGCCTCATGTCAACCCAGCTGCTCAGTCTTGGTTTGAAATTTTTTTAAAGTATTTTTTAAAAGATTTTATTTACTTAGTTTTAGACAGAGGAGAAAGGAGGGAGAAATAGAGGAAGAGAAACATCAATGTGTGGTTACCTTTCATGTGCTCCACATGGGGGACCCGGCCCACAACCTAGGCATGTGCCCTGACTGGGAATCGAACAAACGACCCTTTGCTTTGCAGTCCAGTACTCAATCCACTGAGGCACACCTGGCAGGGCTTGGTTTGAAATCTTTTTAACCAGAACCCTTTGGATCTCTCATTTTATTTTTTTAAAGTACTTAGTCACTGCTTTTAATCTTTTCTGGTAAGTCTCTGTTTCAACCTTACTTCATGAGAAAACATTATAGGCTTCAGATTTATTTCTTATTGCTTTGACCACTTTGTAAACATTTCTCCATGAGAATCCTCATGAGAAGGACAGTTACATTGATTTCTCCTGTTGCCTGGCCTAGAAGGGTATGGGTGCCATTAGCTTGCCTCAGCCCCATTGGAAAGGAGCAGGAACCCATTGAAGACAATTTGTCAGGGAGGAAGTACGCTCCTGCCCGCTGTTCAGTTTGCCTTGTTGCCTCATGCAAATTTGCTTTCTAATTTACCCCTCTATTCCAGTCATGTCAGGAGACGTTCGTTCCCCAGAACTCCTCATTGCCTCCTTCACCCACAGGGAACATTTACCTCAATCTGAAATTGACCAAAGCAGCGATACTTCATTTTTACATCATTCTCTGCCCTCCTTCACAGAGTAAATGGCGTTTTAGCTGTTCAAGGAAATTAAAACAAAGCTGAATACTTTCTGGTAAACACAATTACTTCCTGGCCTGAAACACACAATGATTTAATTGGTATGTTATTGCGTGTGTGTTTGCGTGTGTGTGCGCTTTAATGCGAATTCCATGTGGTATCATCGGGAAATTAGGAAAAAGGAGTCTTCTAGATTTATTACTTATGGTTTAAGGGCAGACTGCTGGCTTCCATCCAAGAAGTGAGGAGGCCTAAAGTTGCAGGGATCATTAGCGCTTGAATATATCCTTCTGATTGCCTACGATTTTAACACTAGTTTGGCAAATGGTAAAAAATCAGAACCATTAGTGAAATTGAAATGATTTACTCTTTGAAAGTTGTGAGGTTCATAAAAATAAACTTGTGAGGGACTTGGCATCCTGGAAGCAATGGTGTCCTTTCTCCGTGTACCAACATTTTATTTTTGAAGCTTGAAGTGAGTTTGGATATGTCTGGAGAAATCAAAGCCGTAGCTTACTCTTCCTTTTGGAAGATTGGAGTTAGACTGTCCTCCATAGTGGCTCTTGGGCAGGTATTTTTACATCGCATCCAAAACCGAACCTCATTTTGTGTGTTGACCACAAACACCGCAGACCGCAGGGGCAGTTGTAGAGCAGCAGGGGGAAAATCAGCTGTTCTCTGTCTCCTGTACGCTCTTTGTCTCTTCCCATTTAAGGATGGGAGAAAAGGAGTAAGAATTTTCCAAATTGTAGTTTATTTTCTGAACTTAGTTCAGTGATCCTGCAGATGTGACATTTGTCACCTGGTATCTAAAAAGTGATAGCCTAGTCGCTCTTAATGAACTCATATGCCCAACAGCAGAGGTAGTTGCCTTTTATGTCGCTACTTTGTAAAGTTCATGAGTCCCAACATCTTGGACAAAATGTTCATTACTGAGTTGTAACAAACACAACCTATAAATTGAGGCATTTATGTAGGGTTCTGTTTAAAACAGATTTTGCTTCTAACTACCTCACTCCACCATTTAAATTTTGTTTTGTCAAAGTTTCTCTCAGATCACTAAACCATTCGTGTCTTTCTCCAGATGTGCTGTTAAGCCATCCAGCCATCGATAAGACAGGCGGGTCAGGGGCCTGGATGGATTTCAGGGGTCCTGAAGTAGCTGTGTGCAAACTTGAGTGTGTGCTCTAGCTCTCACCAAATTCTCAAGAGACATTTGTTCCCCCCCCCACACTCCCCCAAAGCTGAGACCCTCTCTTGGGAGGGATGCTGAGTAAATGAGAGGGTTTCAGCGATTGTGACCCTGGTGGTGACAGTTCTGCTGACGGAGGATTGGTGACAGGATTGCGGCTATGTTGCAATTCACACCCTCCCCACTTGCAGAGCCGATCAGTGTTTGAAAGACTTGTGTTCTTCAGACCTTCAGCGCGTCCTTATATCTGGCACTTCAGCCCGTGAGCACACGGGAATGGGATGCCTGTGCTCACTCGGGGCACGGGGCTGGGTGTGGCACAGCCTGAGACTCCCGTTGTCTGAGCACCTTCACCTTTGTTCATTTTTGCCCTCATTAATGCCAGACAAATGACACAGGCGGTGACCAGCAGGCGCTCAGTAAGTGGGCGTGGCTCATGCTCGCAGGGGAATGACTCTAGGAAGTTGACTTGGAGACTCGGTATTTCTCTCAAGTAACTCAGATTCCCAGAAGTCTGGGAGAACCAAGACTGTTGAGGATCGTCCCTTGAGTGTTTGGTGGGCCGGAGGAGTGGCTGAGGAGGGGAGCAGGGGAGGAGAAGCTTGTTCACATGCTTGTTAACATTTGAGGGTCTTTGACAAAGGAAGTCTAATGCCTTGCCCCGGTCAGCCGGCGATTGCCCCCCAGGAGGCCTCGTTGTGCGCAGGAAGTCAGACACTAATGATGTTAGTGAGGGGACAAAGGCTCCTGGCCTGGGAAGGGCCTAATTGCTGTGTCCGGCTCCCAGGCGGCCGGCCTCAATCTGGCGGGGGCTGGGCAGGATGCGCTAAGTGTTAACACCTGGAGCTGGAGCTGCTGACTTCCTGGCGCACGCGTGTGTGTTTGTGTGTGTGTGTGTGTGTGTGCGCACACACATACGTAGATACTCGTTCACAAACATGGCCACATTTGGAGATGTGGTATCTACGAGTACACATAGAAATGGTTCAATCAGGAGGCCACACTGAGCCAGGGCTGGGCTGAAAACCTGGAGGCCTGAGCCCTCTCCATTTGCCTATGGGGCTTGGTGACTGTCACTCACCTCTGGTTGGGCTGATTCCTTCCTCCCCCAGGAAGTTTTCTGGGAACAGCCAGGCCGTGCAGAGAGGCAGATAACATATGAGAAGGGCCACTGTTCCTTGAGCTTGGAACATTCCAGTCAGAACTGATGGGAGAGTGTGCCTGGGGGAAAGAGCGGTGAGGGTCTTGATCACTATTTTGAGCCAGCTGGGGCCTTAGGGGGAGTTAGGACTCTGGCAGGATGAGGAGTGATGGGGGACACCTGCTGGCACTAAAGGGGAGTTACATTCAGCTGTGTGTATCTGCATTCCCACCTGGGAGGGGTCTGTTGGAAGGGTTGTGTCCTAGGGAAGTCCAGATGCACCCTGTCATTACAAAGTGGGGGTCTCTGAATTCTTCATGTCTAAATGTGGCTTGGGACCTGGGAACTGTGAAGCCCTCAGTGGCCTTGGGGAGCCCTGAGAATGCCCCCAAATTGTCTAAGAGATGTTTCTGGGGGGAAATTGGATAAGGAATGTTTCTCACAGGAGTACCTGTAGGATTTAGGAACCCTTTATCCCTCACAACAACAGGGCCATTAACAGCTACAAGTGAAGACCCCCTGCCTTGGCTGCTGCCCCTGTCAGGATGACAGCAGTGGCTCATTTCTGGCAACTGTGGAGCCCGGAGCCCCCCGTAGATGGGCAGGCGGAGGCAGCTTTGTGCACAGGTGGATTCACTTGGATTTTTGCAGCCAGAGAACGAGAGAGTTTAAAAAGGACGTCTGAAGCCTGTTTCCCTCCTAGAGGAAGGGGGGGGACGGACCACAAATAACTTTTGAAAAGGGGTCTAATGTTGACTTGCTGCTTCCCACTGTTATTTTAAGGAGACTTTTCTGTACAGGACCACCATGTGGACAGCAATAACAGGCTGACAGGAGTCGCCTTGCTTTCTAGCATAGCCTGTGATGTTTCGATTAGCATTAAAACCTAAAAGGGCGGACTTCCATAATTTCAAAATATGTGAAATCCACCTTGAAGGAAGCACATGTGTGGGGCACACTGGAGACCTGCCTGGCTGGAGGCGGCTGGGTCCCCATGGCAACGTCACAATCCCCCATTTCTGCAGGCATTTGTGCTGTAAAAGCAGAATTCCAGATGTGATACAGTATTTGGAGACTCCATCCCCGGGCCTCGGAAACGGTATTTGAAGTCAGCACAATTCAGTGCACACTCTCTGTGTGGTCCTAAGGCTCTTCATTAGTAATTTTGTTTTGATCTGAACATTTCCTCTGAGCTTAGGCGTAACAATCATGTTTATAGCTTTCAGTTTTCCTCTGTCGTCTAATCACTATTTTGCCCTTGCAGGGAGATACTTTCTCGGGCTTCTGGAGTGAAGTCTTTGTAACTACCTTTACCAGCAAAGCGGGAGGAGCAGAGAGCTATTTTTCTGGGAGAGTGAGTGTTTCGGTGGTTGGTTGTTCTCTTCCCACCCAGTATTTACAGAAAGCCAGTTAATCTGTCTGTGAGTTGTCTGTGTGTGCTTTTGAAACTCCAGATGGGTTGACTGTTACCTTTAAGATGCCAGTTCTCTAACATGCGGTTCTCATTTGAGTGGATGGGAGTGGTGTGTGCGGCGGAGGGGAAGGGGCTGGCTCTCCATCCAGAGGCATGTTTTATAGCTTTGCTTTTAACGTTTTGAGGATTGGAAAAGTGGAACAATCCTGTCTGTTTGTGAGTATCAGCCACGGGAGAGAGCACACAGCCCAGATCCTTAACAGACTATTGGACAAAGTACTAGGGCTTTTGCTCTGTGAAAACGGAGGAGGCTGCAGAGCTGTATTTTGTTTTTAAACACAGGGGAAAAGTCCATGTGTGTATCCCTGGACTTTAACTCCATGTGCGTGTTCCTGTGGCAAAGCAAATAAAAATCATAAAGTTGAGCAGGGAAGGGCATTTTAAAATATATTGAATTCCATTTAGGCCACCATTGAGAAAAGTTGCTATCATTTTGTAATATATAAATGTATCAAACATTGTATGCCTTAAACTTCTATAATGTTATATGTCAATTAGATATCAACCAAAAAAAAATAAAGGAAAAAAGTTGCTATGTGAGAAACAAGTCATAAATGCCTTTACCCCATCTTTATTGTTGTGAGTGGGTTTCCTTGGTGGGGTGGGCTAGTGAAGAGAAGCTTAGATGAAAACTCAAGCTCTCGGTTCGATAAGGAGGACACATGGTAACTTGGCGCAGGCTGGCTCCATGCTAGAGCTCAGGAACAATTGTCCCTTCAGCTCTCCTTTGGGGAGCATGAAATTAGGAACATGTGTGTGCTGATTAGCAACATGTCAGAGATGAATCATGATTACGGCTTTGGTCTGGTGCACAGGCAATGCTTTGGAGCAGTGATTTCCTACCTCCTTGAGCAAATCTCTCTAATTAGCTTAAGATCTCCGGGTCTTTTTGGGCTGACGTGGTAATTGCTGGTGGGAACACACCGGCACTCCCCCGGAGGTTGTGTGTCCCCACCAGCCGTCCAAGACCTCGCCTCCCCACATCAGACAGCTGGCTGGCATCCTCATTTCTGACGCTGGTTGCATGTCCATGGGGAGTGAGAAGAGCAGCTCCCCGGAATGTGGAGCAAGTTTCTTGAATAGATCCAGGCGCAGGCTGGCTTTGTGATTTATTTTCCTTGTGTTTTGGGTTTGCCAGCATTCTCCTTGGCTTACATCATCACCTGGGGCTTCTCTGCCTTTGCTGACTTTTTTTTTTAAGTTAAAGGTTTGAAGTGAAGTAAGTGGGATCTGTCTTCGTTTATGAAACCGTCTGAACCTGCATGGAATAAATTGACCCCGTGGTCTGCTGCTTGCCCTCATCATGTCCAGTGGTCATAGGCAAGGAGCGCCTGTCCCATTTCTCATTTTAAGCCTCACAAAGCTGTCTGTCTTTTTAATCCCATAGACACAGTGGAAACTCATGATGGAGGAAATGTGATGGAAAATAGAGAATTGGTCTTAGTTTTAATTAGTTACTCAGTGTACCTGAAAAAAAAATCCTCTTCAGTTCTTTCTGACAAATGCCTTTCTATAAATTTCACCCAGTCAGTTCGCTAAAATATTACCAGCTTTCCAAAAGTTCCTTAACTGATTTGAAAGCAGTCTTATTTAAACCTCACTGTTTGGCCTGCCTTCCGTTGGTAAAGGGGGGCACTATAAATAAACTAGCACAGTCCTTTTCAAAATGCATTTTTCCAAAATGGCAGTTAAACTGTCTTGGGGCTGGATCGGTAATGTTGTTCTGGGAAGTTGGTATCTTCCGATGGCCCAGAATCCCTGAGGACCCTCAGGAACTGGCCGTCGATGGCCCCTGGTGGTGCTGCTGGCTGCTCTGTGGCATCCCGCCCAGGGCTGTCTTTGTGTCCAGGCCTTTGCTTCTTTGCCATACGGATGGAGCATGGTGTGGATTTTCGCCTTTTGAATTCTATTGCTGTAGAGCACTTAAAGGTTATCCTCCCCCCTTCCTGAGTAGGACATGTTTTCTCCATTATGTTCCCATTTGGTGCCTTTGCGGTCCGTGCTTACTACCCCAGTGTTCACAGCAGAGCTCCAGGCACCTGGGGCTTGCTTCTAAGCTCGCATTGGAGCAAATTAAAAGCTGACATTAGTGTAGCACATGGGGGTGGTTAATGAACAAAGGATATGACACCCTACGGCCACAGCATTGACATTTATAGTTTTAAAATAATAGGCAACAAACAAATATTCTTAGTCATCAGCTTATTAAATATCAAAACAGGTGTTGTAAGTAAAAGCTTGGAGTTATTTCCTGACAGCTTCCAAAGCTGTCGACCTGATTATAAGTTGCGTTATCTCTGTTTTTAGTGTGGGCCTTGATTCTAAGCCTGTATATAAATAACCCTGTCATACCAAGCTAGGTCCTCCTGGGTTCTCTGTATGTATTACCTGGCTGGATCATGCCTTCGTTAATTCAGACAGACAACTAATAATTTATCAAGGGCTGACTATGTGCCAGGCCCAGGACTGTGGGGCAAGCACTGGTGGGGGTGTAGGGAGCTGCCATGGTCACTTTGCCTTTCGCCTTCGGTCTCTTTCTATCTTGTCCAACTAGAGCACTTATGAGCGATGTAGTTACTGGGTCACCTCGTTCCCACCAAGACCATTAGCAGAACACATGCCTTAGTTTGGTGGTCAGTGCCTTCTGCCACTAGTCCGTCTGCCTCTTCTCCCACAAGGTCTGGGTGCTGGAGACAGATCATGCCTGAAGATGCCACTTCCTGTGAGTGTCCCACAGTCCGCCTCATGAGTCTTCTCCCGGGGGATACTTTCATGTTATGTTTTAGGGCAGGAATCTTCTGAGACAGGAATGGTGAAATAGCCATTTTGGTGTCGTGTCAGATGCTGTGCTGAACACCGTGTGTGTGTCATCTCAGATAGCCCCTGCACCAGCCTGGTCCAGGAAGTTTTATTCACACTTTATATGTAGCCCAGGAACATGAGGCTCAGGAAGGTTTAGAAGCTTGCCCAAGGTCACACAGCTGCAAAGTTGCACAGATTTGAACACACATCTGTGCAACTTCCAAAGCCCATTCCATTAATCACCTATATCCCAGACAAGCCCCAGGCTGGCCCACAGAAGCCTATATCTGGGATGGCAGAATCTCAAGGAGCAGGTCAGAGAGATGAGTGTCCCACGTCTGTGTGCAGCCAGGGTGGCAGGGAGTGCAGTGACAAGTGATCAGTTGGCTGTGGCTGTGTGTAGGAGAGGAACAATGACAGCCCATGGTGTGTGGGACATCAGTTTCCATTTCATCAAACTATACTTTCGGGGATCATTTCTGTAGTTTGTTACTAGAGAAGCTTCTCTGAATGCGTAGTGCACCCGGAACCACGAGGAGGAGATGGAGTGTTCTCTCCTGAGCCTGAAGTCGGCTATTGGTGTTACTTTGGTGACTTCCATTGGCCATTGATGATCATTCTTCTCTCTCCTTGGAGGGAGTAAGAGGGAGAAAACACCGTCTGAGTGGGGAAAAAAACCATTTCATCCACATTGCAGCTGGTTATAGGTGTGTATTAGCTTTCAATTGTTGCCGTAATAACTTACCACAAATTTAGTGACTTAAACAGCACAGCTTTATTATCTTAAAGATTTAAAAAGACTTTATTTATTTTTAGAGAGGGGAAGGGAGGGGAAAAAGAGATGGAGAGAAACATCAATCTGTTGCCTCTTGAATGCACCCTAACTGGGACCGAACCCACAACGCAGGCATACTTCCCAACCAAGAATCAAAATGGCAGCCTTTGATTTTGTGGAACGATGTCCGACCAACTGATCCACACTGGTCGGGGCTGTTATCTTAAAAGTTTTTGAAGTCGGAATTCCAAAATGAGTGTTATGGGGCTGAAATCAAGGTGTTGGCAGGGCTGGCTCCTTCTGGGAGACTGGAGGGGAGAATCCCTTATTTTCCCCCCTTTTCCAGCCTCTAGAGGGTTCCTGAATTTGTAGGCTAATTAGCCTCTTCTTTCTCCACCTTCAAAGCCAGTAGCACAGCATCTTTAAATCAGTGTTTCTCTGTTTCTCCTTTTCTCTGCTTTCTGCTTCTGTTATCATACCTGCTTCCATGATCATATCTCCTTCAGACTCTGCTTTTCCTGTCTCCCTTTCGTAAGGACCTTTGTGATTGCCTTGAGCTGACCTGTATAATCCAGAAGAATATCATCTCAGGATGCTTAAAATGAATAACATCTGCATTTTTTTGCTTCATAAACAAAACATTTATAGGTTCTTAGGATTATGATGTGGGCATGTATGGGGGTTCTGTGATTCTGTCTGGCACACAGTGTAGAGAAAAGAGTAGTGCTCTGTGGGCTAGCCCGGGCACCATAGCTCAGCCTACTGGGGGCCCTGGAGCAGTGAAAGCATTACTCAGGGGTGAGCTGAGGACTGCCTGATGGACCACCTGGCTGATGCATGTACTGAGAAGCCATGCCTTCTGTGACTTCCAAGAGTGAAAGGTCTTCAGAGTGCATGCAAGAGCTGGTACCTGTGATGGTGTCTTTTGCTTCCAAGCTCCATGCAGGTTTGGATGGTCACAGGGTCTTTTGGTATCTGATTTTCTGTGGAATCAGAACTACCATTTTATATCTACATTGGCAGGCATGCCATGCCAGTGAAATTACCATGCTCACATCAAATGAGTATATGGGCAGACTGATGTATCAGCAACGCAGTGTCATAGGGGCTGGAGTAGGGTGGGAAGCCCATGGCGGAGCAGGATGAGGGTGATAGGAAGGGCTTCCCAGGAATATTGAAATGCTCAAGAGCATGCTGCACTGAAGTGCAGTACCCAGAAGGGTTTGGAAGAGGGTAGAAAGGAGTGCCACATCAGGAATAGTTTAGGAAGGTCAGGAAGCCTGCGGTGGGCTTGTAGCAAAGGAACAAGGGCAGATTTGCACATTAGTAGCCACAGTCTCTTGAGGTCAGGATGGTCAGGATCCAGGTCTAGTTCAGGGCTAAGTGCCCAGCCCATCAGGGTCCAGGTGGAACGCTCAGTGAGTAGTGAAGGACACTGCATGCAAAGCATCACCATCCTTCGAGGCCAGTTCATTTGGAACAGCTCCACACTCATCACAGAGACCTTATTTGGAGGGATTTACGTTCTTGTATATACAAGTGATATAGAACATCTCACTGTCTTGGGCTCCTTTCCACACTGCATTGCTCATTGCAAGTGCCTAATAATTTTGTGTTAAAAACATGTTGCAATAGAAATACAGGGAGGACAGGAAAAAAGGAGGAAGAGCTGACAAAGTCCTACAAGTAAGGTGATTGATTAGTCATCAGAATCTATGTACCAAGGAACATGCTGTTAAACAGAATGCATTTCCCTTTTGAAAAGTGCTACTTCTTCATGGCTTCACAAGGTACTCCTTATATCATTCCCAGGGGAGAGTCATGCAAACTGTCTTTTAAAAAACTCAGGGGAGGAGACCTGGACCTACTGGAGTGAAGTAGTTTGCCACTGGTATCCAGCTGGAGGATGAAAAAGGTTGAGATACTTACCTTGGCCTCTAGATTGCATGTTTGTTTCCCTCTCATGATGTTCCCTTTTCCTGTTCATTCTAAGTCAGTTATCCTTCCCTCTTTGAAGCGTCTGATATGGGTCATTCTTACTCTTCCTGAGGTGCTGCCCCTGGCATTTCATATGCTGTATGCTTACTTATGGCTGGCTTCCCCCTCCTTACATATATCTTATATGACATCTACATTGAGACTTCTTGGAGGGCTGGATATGATTTGAAATTTGTCTGTGTGCCCTTTGTGTGATCCACATATCTAGTTACTTTGCTTCTGAGGGCAGGGACAGTGACTGCTTTGCTCACCACTGTACCTGGCATGTTGTCTGGCTCCTAATGGATGGTGAGTGAATTTATGGCCTGGGGATTTGTAAGGGCGGGAGAGGGTGTGGTTTGGGTGTTGGGCAGTGTGAAAGGGTTGTGGGGATTGCGTTGTCTTCTGGCCTCCTGCTGGGTCGCCTTGCTCTGGTCTTGGCCATCTGGAAGTTGAGTGTCTTGTAGTTGCACAGACTAGCCTTGTCTGTAAGTGTTTATGGCAGAGTTTAGGCTTTTAATAAGGTAACAACACTTTCCAAAGTGTTTCAGTTCAGGTGAGAAATTCTGGAATCTTGTATATGTGGGGGAAGGGAGGATGGAGGAGGAAAGCTGGAGAAGGAGGGTGACCAGCCCAGGGGTTCTTGGGCTGGTATGCCATGTTGACTTAGATTTTGTTACTGCTCGCTCCTCACTTTAATTAGAATGGGGTGTGTGTGTGTGTGTGTGTGTGTGTCCCTGCCTGTCCCTTTCTGCACAGCTGTGCTTTCCCAAGGTCCACGTTTATCTGAGCTCAGGGATACAGTTTCAGCGGGCGTGCCTGGCTTCAGGGGAAGCAGTGTGAGCATGCCTGCAGCATGTGGATGTGCTGGGGCTGTGGTCTGAGACCCGGGCTCCATCAGAAGCGCTCTGCACTTTTTGTCTCAGTGTAACAATTGCCCGTTACATACCAGGCTGTCAGCATATGGTTTCCCCAGCGTCCCCCTTGTTGAGTAGAAACTTCAGCTGTGTGGCTAGAATATTTTCCCATCATTTAGCACTTCAGAATTAACATATTTCGGAGAATTCTGCAATTAATGCTGAATAGCGCATTTTCAGATAACTACAGAAACAGTTAAGTCAGAGGCGGTAGATCTGTAGCTACTCTTTCCCATGATGGATAAGTGGTGGGTTAGGAGAAGGCGGGGCCAGCAAGAGGACTCCGGGGCTCCCTCTGCGGATGCTGTAATTAAAGTGGGAAGTCTGGTGGAGTTGTTATCCCTGCTGTTAAGAGTGCAGATGGCTAACAGCCACATCACCAAGAGTTAGAGTTAGACCTTTTAAAGTCTTTTTTTTCTTTTTCTTTTATGACCCACCCCATATATTCCAAGCAAAGGTATGGATGCAGTGAGGAATTTTCTCATTAAAAGTAACAGTTTGTTCCCACACTCATTCCTGGTCTTGGAATGAGAAACCTGTTTCCTTAGACTTGAGGAATTGCCTATCTGTCGTGACTTAATAGAGCTTTTGGACGAGAGTGCCTGGGTAACAAATTTTATAACCAATCAGTGCTCAAAGTGGATCCAACTGGTAGGGCTCCAGCTGGCAATGCATCCTCTTCCAATTTTACTGTTAATGAATCATTATTTAAGCCCCAAATACAGAGCAGCCTGCTCCTATTGTCTTGGGGAAGTGAGTGCTCATGATCCCCGTGGCCCAGCAGTTAGGAATCTCCTGGGCCGGGGGGAGTTTGGCAGCCAGAGGGGCAGGCGCGGATGGAAAGAGTGAAGCTCTGCTCAGTGACTGGCATGACCCTGGGTTTCTGCAGTTGTGGGTGCGTTTTGACTCCATGGGGATCTGTGCTGGAAAAGCAAGTTGGCTTCACTCCTCATCATGTTTTCCTGTTTTCCCGCAGGGAGTGGGGCCGGCTAGCAGAAACAGCGGGCTGCACAATATCACCTTCAGATATGACAGTAAGTAACTGGCTTGACCTCCAAAGAATGAAGCCCTTTGAGTGATCTAAAGCTTATATAGTCGTGCTTAATCAAGGACGCTGGGGGGCCTGGGGTTAAGGAATTTTCTGAACCTGCTCAGATTTGTCAGCAGAGCTAAAGTGGCTCAGTCTGAATTAAGCCACTCAAGAATTTGGGACAGGTCAAGTGTCCTCTGTAGTGTTTAGAGAAGTTGTGCATGGAGACCTCCCCTGATTTCCTCAGGACATAGTCCTGTCCTTAAGAACAAACACAGCTGTCTGTAGGACCCAGCAGGCAACACATGCACGAAGCTACTCAAGGGCAGGGTGCAGGGCCCAGTGGGACTGTGGCATCCTGGACAGGCATGTTTGGTCGCAAAGCAGCGCTGGCTCTTCTGTTCCAGCTGCTCGTGGCCTTGAGGAATCCCCCCGAGTATAGCCAGACATGATTTCCAAGAGGAGTAGGAGAGCTGCATTTTTCTGTATGAACATTTTTTAAATATTGGCATTTATTTAAAAATTGTCAGAAACATAGAGCGGGCCAAATGAATCTGGGTTCCTGACCAGCCCAGGGGCCTTTGGTTGGCTGTTTCTGACACAGGCCTGGGTTCCAAACCTGGTTCCCCACTTACCAGCTATGAACTGTGGCAGGCGGTGTGACTTCTCCAAACCTCAATTTTCTCATTATAAAACAAAGATTAATTTCTTCCTCAGCATCTTTTTTTTTTTTTTGCATATGAGTGTAGTAGTTTAATGCATGTGAGGTATAAAAGTAAACAGAACAAATCAAGTCATTCCTCAGCAGCATTTTGAGGCTTAAACAGGTAATGCTTAATATCTATTAATATTAGAAGTTATTCCAACTGGAGTTGAAATATAAGCACCCTTTTGGCCCTGTCTCAAGGCTTCCTGGCTGACTTGTTTTCTAAGGGCAAGTTAGGGTGCTTTTTCTGAGTAAGCATACACAACCCCCTGGTGGGCTTCCATGCCCAAGAAAGTAATTCTGTAGAACTGTGAGCATTTTAGCCTTATGAGCCACAACTTGTAAAAATGACAAGAAGGAGGCTGACTCATATTTAGTGACCCCTGACATTTGATTTATCTTTTGGAGAGGGTTACGAGTTCACGTAATAAGTAAGGGGTGTAAGTCACGGGAGGCCTCTGGAATGATCAAAAATAAAGCAGGATTTTCCATGTGGCATATACAATCTAACAATTTTAAGATACAATTATATATGTCAAATTCATGCCTGCAGTGGCTGATGTGGGTACTTTAAGTTAGTCAATGAGGACTTACATATGAAACAGTCATGGCATGTTAGTGGCGTGTATGTGTTCTTGGTAAATGCTGTGATTCTAATGAAGGATTTGCAAGTCCATGATACATAATTCATCTAAGTAAAGACACGTGTAAGAGATCTTTGAGTTAGAAAGTTAGTTTCTAGTTTATGTTTTTGGTCCTGGCAGATCTTGTATATAACATTCAAGAGTTCATGTTTTCTGGTCAGCTGCAAACAAGTATTTGCATCTCTGATTTAATATGGCGATTTGTGAAAGAGGATCTGTACCTGTAAAAAATGTTTCATTGTTTTCTTCATGGGACTGGATATTTGTCCCATGTGCCAATGCCTATCTCTTAATCATTAGTTTCTTCCTAATTCTTCAGCATTTATTTAGAATTTAATTCACAACTCATAATGACCCCTGAGACATCTAAAATTCAGCTGAATTTTGGCAAAATGTCTTTTTTGGGCACAATTTTTTTGTAACCAAAATTCAAAATGTTAGATTTGCTAATAGTCGGATACAAGCTGTGTAAAGTACATTCATTGTTTTCCACCAAGAGAAGTGTTTCTCCTTCCCACAAGGAAGTTGCGGTTATTGATTAGTTGACTGGTTACTAGTTCTGTTTGAAATAGCTAAGAACCAATTACTGAGTTTTCACCAAAAGTATTGAACTACAAAATCTTATTTTTTATTCCTTTGCCATTTCACGTTACAGAGAAAGAAAATATCTTCCGATTAAGTTAAAACTAAATTTCACAGCCCTCTGCCTCCTTTCATGTTGCGTTTCTTGTTTCTTCTTCAGCCTCTGAGGGGGTAATGCCTGAGTAGGTTGTAATACATTTTATTAATTCTTAGACTTTTTATTTGCATAATTTTATTTACAGAAAGCCAGAGAATTCTAATTTTGGCATTAGGAATGAACAAGGAAAAAAATACATGATTTTCTCTTGTTCACGTGTCTTTTCCTAAAGCTGAAGACAAAGATTTCTCTTTCGCTTTAGACCCCAATAAATGAAAATGTTTGAACTCTACAAGCATGATGGGGTCTTGTCCTTTTTTATATCGGGAAACTGGGCTCAGCCAGGAATTTTGCAGGCTGAGCTCTTCTGATTCAGAACTCATTTGAGGAATAGGCTCTGTGCTGAGGATGGTAAGAGCCCTGCTTTGAGAGTGAATTTTCATCAGAAGTAGACTTCAGTTTTATTAATTATGAACATCTTTTCAGAAGAAGTGATATTGAAATGTTGAGGGCTGTTTGTGAAGCAGCTAGGAGAATACCTAATATGGGAAGGCAAGAAAGCAGGACACAAAGTAGTGTGGAGGATCAAGTTTTAAAACAGAAGGGTGTGCCCTGGCTGATGTGGCTCAGTGGATTGAGCTCTGGCTTGTGAACTGAAAGGTTGCTAGTTTGATTCCCAGTCAGGGCACGTGCTGATGTGGCTCAGTGGATTGAGCTCTGGCTTGAGAACTGAAAGGTTGCTAGTTTGATTCCCAGTCAGGGCACGTGCCTGGGTTGTGGGCCAGGTCCCCAGTGGGGGGTGCATGAGAGGCAACCACACATTGATGTTTCTCTCCCTCTTCCTTCCTTCCTCTCTCTCTGAAAGTAAATAAATAAAACATTAAAAAAAAGGGGGGGTCCATTTTAGTGCACATGTGTTGTACTCGAATAAGAAATTTTAAAAGGAGGAGTATTATGTGCACGTGAAAAGGCTTGGAAGGCTACCCATTAGATATTAGCAGTTACTTCTGTGTGGTGAGAGGCTCTGGGTGACTTTCACATTTTCCCAGTGTTCTCTGCTAATTTTTCAATATCCAGTGAATATTTTAGTCATAAAAATGGCAAATGCGTGGCACAGCTTGTGGGGAAGCCTGAGGGGATACAGTAGTCTTGCTGAGCTTAGAAAATACTTCTGAATGCTTCCCCTCAAAGGAAAACACCCTGATTTCAGGGGGGAAACAGGTGGGTTGATGGAATGGCAGACCTTTTGCAGCAGTTACAAAAGAGTTTTCAAGTTCAGTCGTTGAGATGAACAGAGATGGAGCAGTAAGGGTCATGAATGGCAGAAGGGTCTGCCAGGGACGGCTGGTGGTTCTCCCTGCACAACTGGCCATTTCCAGAAATCCCAGCCCAAGTCTGGCTGGAGGCTTCTGGCAGCTCTTTAGGATCTTGCAAGCCTTTGAAGGTATATTTAGCAAAACCAGGTGGCGCAGCTGTTCTCATTGTCATGGCTGCATTGACAGGTGTCAGTGAACCATGTCCTCAGACAAAAATCAAAGAATCAGGGGTTTTATTTTTTCAGCAGTGTGGACTGTGATTTTGGTGGATGTTGTGGATGTCTTTGATGACGTGTGTGGGAGAAAAGTTGTACCTTTGTTGTGCTAGTTAACATTGGAAGATGCTTTGCTTATCACTAAGTCAGTCAGTATCTATTGCAGCTACTAATTGGATTGTTTAACAGTCTTTACTCTCTCCTGAGTTTACATCCTCAATCTATTTCCTTTTCCCCACGCACCTTGCCCTCTAGGTTTCTTCTGAAAACAAGTAAACCCAGGTTATTTAGCCATTGTTTTGTTTCACCTCGCTCTGTAGCACTGAAAACTGATTGAATTGATGTAAATAATTATTGATTTAGGTAAAATGTCATGATAGTAAAAAAGCCCATGCCACATACACACACAGCCCGCCCCGCGTAGGATCCTTCTAACACTGCGCTGGAATTTAACTCGGGGTGGGTGGTGGTGATGGCAGTGCAATGACTACATCTCACTGCAGTGCGATGTGTCTCCCAGTCAGCTTCTGATGTCATATTTGGGCTTTTCAGGCACACAGAGTAGATTTGGTGACCTGCAGACATGCTCTATGTAATTGGAGAAGATGAACTTGTAAATAAAAACTTTTTTCTGAACTTTCTGTTTTTTATTATAAAGACACAAGTTTTTAAAAATGTCTCATTATTCTATGAAAAACTACAGTTTCTAATGTGACTGTTCTTGTTCTCCCAACTCTCTAGACTGTACCACGTACTTGAATCCAGTGGGGAAGCATGTGATTGCTGATGCCCAGAACATCACGATCAGTCAGTATGCTTGCCATGACCAGGTGGCAGTCACCATTCTTTGGTCCCCAGGGGCCCTTGGTAAGTGGTCAAAATGGAATCCACTGTGTTGGCCTGGGTGGGTAGTGCCCAGTGCGAGGGTCCCAAACCTGACGGCCTCCGGGGGCCAGGAAGGCCTTGACACGAGAGTAGCTTTGGTTGGCCTGGGCACAGACATGCTTTCTGCTTTTATGCAACACGTGCTGGGCATGCTCACGGCTTGATGCTGTGCCCTGTGGCTCATCTTTGGTTCCCTTGGCTGTTAGTGAGAAAGATGTGGGCTTGACAGCTAGGAGTGTGTGAGTGATAAATGTCACAGGCTTGCTTGGGCTCTGTGTATCAGCCGCAGTGGGAGGATGGGTGGTCCATCTGAGGACGTGGAGGGTTCAACATTCAGCATTAATGGTTTCTAGCCACACAGAGATGTGCAGGCCCAGCACTGGCACATGTTGTGAGTTTTCAGGAAAATCCAGTTTTCATGAGAAACCATGAAATAAACAATTTTTAAATGTTGGCTCACTCATTGAATTTTTATTTAAACAGTGTGGTCTGAAAAAAAAAACAAACTAAAACAAAGAAACTGGAAAGAGCAAATCCACGTTATCTGGCCAGATTCAGGTTAGGGCCGTGTCTACTTGTCGTCTTTAATGAATCAGTGATGCCCAGGGGAGGATGGGACGGTCGGTGGGACATGCGGTGGCCTGTTTCTTCACATGGGCCTGGGTTTGAACCCAGGGTCACGAGAGACCTTCAGACCTCTCTGGGCCCCAGCTTCCCCGTCTGTAAAGTGCCGATGACTGCCCCTTCTGTATTGCTGCAAGAGTTAGAGACACACAAGGCACATTTTTAGAGAGAGCTCTTTAGAAAAAGCTGTGGCTATTGTTATTATCATCAGAACCTGGTCCTTTGGCATTGCCACTCAGCCTTAGGATAAAAAAAAATCTGGCCAAGGGAAAAGTGAAATAAAGTCTGAATTTTGAAATCCGGATGGGATAAATCTCAGAAGAACCAGATTTCAGGAGCGGCGAGTGCAGAGGGAGGGAGGATGAATCAGCCCTGTGGGCCTGACTCACTTATTTATGTAAATACTGCTGGGTCGGAACCCAATGGGCTTCCAAAAATAACATTATCTTGACATTTAAAGATGCAAACATTCTCTGTGGATAAAAGGGAAGTGGTTGGTCCATGTAAGGCGAAATGCCTAGGGCTGACCTGACAAATTGCAGGCTCCAAGGAAGAGATGTTAGCTGGGGTAGGGAGCCAACCTGTGGAACTATGAGGCAGAAGGTTGCGCTTTACCTGCATGATGACTTGGCGGGGCGTAGGGGAAGGTGGCTGGACAGGTTCTATCAGTTTCTGTGAAGTTCTGTCTAGGAAGCTCCTTGGGAGCCAGAAAAGCATGTGGATTAAGAGTATTCTGGGTTTAAATCCCACCTCTGCCATTTAATTCCTGTGTGACCCTGGGCAAGTCATATAGTGTCTCCACACCTCAGTTTCTTCATGAATAAAATGGGGATGACGATACCTTCTTTCTGTGATTGTTAGGAGGATTCCATGACCTCAGCGATGGGCAGGGGCAAATACGTTCCTTTATGGGAAGCTGCCCTATAGCATTGCTGAACATTATGTAACTACCAGGTGCTAAGAGTATTGTGATAAAGGTGTTACTGTGGTTTAAGATTCACATTTGCTGCCTCTCCCCACCCACTGCCAGACTCGGTGTAGTGGGTTTCCCGGTGGGTCTTTTAAAAATAAGGACTAAAACCACCCACTGCCACCCCAGCTGATGAATTTTTATGTAATTGTAAGATATGGGTCTTTAATCATACTAATCACCTGACTTTTGCTAAAAACAGTAGTTCTGGGGGCAGTAAATGAAAATTTTAAAGTAATAGTAAGAACTTGTTTTGAAAATTGGGGCCGTGGGTGAGGGGCAAAATCTCAAAAGGCAAGTTCTTGTTGTGGGATCTTGTCAGCATGTTCAGCTCTCAAGCTGTCGGTCAGCTGGTCACCCCCACAGAAAACTTCGTGCTTGAAATACAACAGAGTCTCTCCCTATACACTCTCAACTCAGACCCCCTGAAACAGGAAGCCCTACTTGTAGCTCCTTTGCCCTGCCCACCATAAAATATGTGTTCTTCATCAAACAGTTATAGGATTGGAGGATCTACTCAAAAGAGAAAGAGATTTGCCTGGCCTTTGCCATCCATAATTTTCCCACCTGGTTAATTGCATCCTGTGTAATTACTTTGGCCCTGGGAGGGGAAGGGTTGAAAATGTCTCCTTGTCTAGTGTTCAGAAAGAATGCGAAATTGATATCGTGCCAATTGAGGCCGGCTTGGGGGACCTCCAGCTGCAGTCGGACCACTCCAGTCTCCGTGGGATACAGAGCTCCAGCACTGGCTCTTGTGGACATCAGAGCTTAATCCTTTTGAAAGCATCTAGTCCGACGTGCAGTGGGGGAAGCTCAGGTGGCAGGAGGCTGGGCCTGTGCCTTTCAGCAGCACTGTGGGTGTCTCGGGGCCTCTGAGTGCTGTGTGAAGAGCACACACTGGGCAGCTCTTGGGTGTCTGCCTTTCAGGCGTGATTAGAGCAAGAGCTGCTTTGTAAATCACATAGGCATTCTTCTAAACTATTTAATTTCAAGCCTAGTAACCCGTTGGGTGCAGACACACACTTTGTTGGGAATTTTGTACATTGCTCATTGACACGTACCAGCAAAGGTAGGACAGCAAAGATTCCACTGTTAAAGTGGACACAGTGATTTGGGGAGAGCCCCTAGTCAGCACGGGGAATTACCAGTTGGATACATCCTGTTTTTAATGACCTAGAAAGTATGCATTCCACAGCAGACTTTTTATGTTCAATTGTGACTCGAGTCTAAATATTTGAACCCTGATATCACAGAGGCAATGGGCATATGTGAAATGGCTGGCTGGATTAGAGAGTAATTGGTTAGTAATGGTGTGACAGAGAAAATCACCTGGCCTGTACCAGAGGAATGCGGGATATGTGTTTTTCCTTTCCATAAACTCAGATATTCTGGCCAGAGTAAGAATTCCATTAATTCGCCATGTAGGTAGAGAGGATGATAATGTTGGAGGAAGGAAAGTGTGTTCAAAAGTACAGTAGTTAGGTCCACATTTAAAAAATATATATATATATATATTTTGATATATATATATTTTATATATATAGTTGATTACAGTTGTCCCATTTTTTCCTCATTTTTCTCCCTCTGCCTGATACTCCCCTTTCCTCCATCTCTGCCCGCCCCCGGCTTAGTTCATGTCCATGGGTTGTACATATAAGTTCTTTGGCTTCTCCATTTCCTATACTGTTCTTAACCTCCCCTTGTTTATTTTGTTCTTACCAATTTGTACTTTCTCAATCCCTGCACCTTTTCCCCCATTCTATTTCTTCCCCCTTCCAGCTGATAATCCTCCAAATGACCTCCATGTCTGTGATTCTGTTCCTGTTCTAGTTGTTTACTTTGTGTTTTTTTTTTTAGGTTTGGTTGTTGATAGTTGTGAATTTGTTTCCATTTTACTGTTCATAGTTTTGATCTCCTTTTTCTTAGATAAGTTCCTTTAACATTTCATGTAATAATGGCTTGGTGGTGATGAACTCCTTTAGCTTTACCTTGTCTGGGAAGCACCTTATCTGCCCTTCCATTCTAAATGATAGCTTTGCTGGATAGAGTAATCTTGGTTGTAGGTCCTTGCTTTTCATCACTTTGAAAACTTCTTGCCAGTCCCTTTTTCCTGCAAAGTTTGTTTTCAGAAATCAGCTGACAGTCTTATGGGAACTCCTTTGTAGGTAGTTCAGAGTTTTTCTCTTGTTGCTTCTAAGATTCTCTCTTTATCCTTAACCTTTGGCATTTTAATTATAATATGTCCTGGTGTGGTCCTCTTTGGGTCCAACTTTTAGTAAAAGCATTCTGTTTTGCTTAGGCATTGAATTCCTGAAAGGATTTCGGGTAATACTGGAGGAGCTAAAATCAGAGGGACGACAGTGCCAGCAACTGATTCTGAAGGACCCAAAGCAGCTCAACAGTAGCTTCAAAGGGACTGTAAGTCGCAGGCAGGGAATGTGCTCCTGAAGACATGCATTGTTCCAGGGGCTTGAATAGTCTATTCAGTCTGTGAAACTGGAGAAGGGGGGACTTTGGGGTCCGCTCCACCTGCCGAGGTGGGCAAGAATGGCCGGCAACACTGGCAGCCTGCTTCATACTCCCCGAGAAATCCTCCGGCACCTCTCACTGGTAAACACACCTTGGGTTACATGCTGGAACAGCCATCCTGGAAGGTGTTTTGTGCTCTTCGGCTTGTATGTGGGCTCCTACCTACCATCTTCGAAGTTCAGTGTTTACAAGCTCAGGCTTCCTTGCCAAGAAACAGACAACACTGTTGATCTTCATTTCATTGAGAGATCCAGACTTACCTTGGTCCAGAAAATAGACCTGACTTCCTCCTTCCCCGGGACACATCCCCCAGCTCTGGAACTGTGGCTGGGTGACTGGCAGGGAAGAGCGAAGCTCTCTTTGGTAGGTGGAGGGGTGGGTAATTTCTCCATGACGTCACTTGTGTTTTTGTTCCCGTTTAGGGAATGGAATCTCAACCTTTCCTGAATATGAAGTTTGAGACGGATTACTTTGTAAAGATTGTTCCTTTTCCTTCCATTAAAAATGAAAGCAATTATCATCCTTTCTTTTTCAGAACCCGAGGTGAGTACGGCCTTTTTATTCCCAGTTCCTATAGCGAGACTTCTGCTTTTAATTTTCAACAGATATGTGTTTAGGAGTCCACAAAATGCTGGTATGAAACCAGTGGTGAAGAGAAAAGCAACTTTTAGAATTAAGGTTTGGCCCAGGAAGCATTAATCTAACCAGAAACACCCATTCCTAGTCTTGAATACACGTGATGGTTGATTTTTTTAGAGGGTACTGTTAGTCATATAGAAAAACCATTTAATTAAAAAAAATAGGAATAAACCCTTGCTGGGTAGCTCAGTTGGTTAGAGCAGGGTGTCAAACTCATTTTCACCGGAGGCCGCATGGCCTCACAGTTACCTTCAAAGGGCCGAATGTGATTTTAGGACTGTGTACATGTAACTACTCCTTAACTGTTAAGTGAGAGCTCAGTGCTGCTGCTGGGTAGAAACAAGGTGCCAGGCCAGATAAAACAAGGAGGAGGGCTGGATTCGGCCCCCAAGCCTAGTGTTTGCCACCTGTGGGTTAGAGCATTGCCCTGATACACCAAGGTTACGAGTTCAATGCCCAGTCAGGGCACATGTAAGAATCAACCAATGAACGTACCATCAAGCGGAACAACAGGTCAATGTTTTTCTCCCTCCCTGTTAGTCTCTCCCTGCCCCTTCCTTTCTCTAAAATCAACAAATCTAAAACAATAGGAATAAAAAGTATCGGTTGATTTTGGGGTGAAGAGTCGAGCATGAAACGATTGCATCGTTTATGTGTCATCAGAACGGCGGCCTTGGGGAGGGACCACCTGCCACTTCCAGGGTTAGATTAGGACAGTGAAGCAGGGCGCCTGAGATCACTTCTTCCTAAAAACTTACTGTCTCCACTTATTTATTTTGCACCTATGTGCCAGGCCCTGTTCTAAATCTTCCCAAATATTAAGTCAAATTCCCCACATGAACCCTACAAACAACTGGTAATTAGATGCAGAATCACACACAGAGAGGACTTCTGGAGCTGGGATTTGAACCCCAGAAGTCTGTCTCTCCATCCACACTCTCAAGCCACTACCCAGAAGCCATGCTGGGCTCCCTTTTCTGCCTGGCTGTCCCTGTCCGTCCGTTTTGCATGTAGTGTCTCTTTTTGTCTCCCTGAATCACCACGTTAGTGCCCAGACACCCCGCAGGCTTCAGCAGTGCTCGCTTGCCTTCCTGTCTTTCGTGCCAGGGCAAGCCGTCGGTACAACCCAGCATCCCCTCCTGTGTGGTCTGGTTCCTGTTCTCCTCCTCGGAGATATTCTTACTGTCAGCTCCAGCCTTCATCAGTGTTTTCTTCCCCGTGAAGAATTCTTACTCTGGTGGTTTTCTTCTGGTCTGTCTTTCTTACTTTTTTTTCTAAACTGTGGTTGTTTTCTATGCAGCAAAGGTATTTTATAAAAATTGGTCTTATTTTCTTAATTAAATAAGATTCCATGGGGAAAAGACCATTAGCACGTAACAATACCTTTTGGTACCTTACACGTAACAACCAGATAAAGGATTCAAAGCATGCGTTTGTGAAAAGTTTGCCTAAATGAAACCTAGCGTAATTTAAGATTAATTTTTCCCATCAGAATCAGTCAGTGTGTCTATCTGGATGTGAGGCAGAGGCAGGAGATGGGTTTATCACTATTTCAGTGCAGTGGCCTTGAGTCTGCCTGCTGTTTTCTTGAAATTGTACGGGCATTTCCCAGAGGTTTCTCCTGGGTTAGCAACATGGCATATTGAACCAGCTGTTTGGCCTTTCTCATTGAGTTTTTATGGCACTGCAATCATGTTTCAAAGCTACTAGCACTGGTGCTACTTAGATGCCTGATGTCATTTTTAGATTCCATCAAAAGGACTTTACATTAGAATGCTAGTGAAGGTTAAAGTAAACTTGATCTAGCCCTGGCTGGTGCGGCTCAGTTGGTTGGGCATCGTCCTGCAGACTGAAAGTCATGGGTTCAGTTTCCAGTCAGCGCACAAGCCTGGGTTATGAGTCTGGTCCCCAGTCATGAATGTTTCTCTCTCACATCAAGTGTTTCTCTCTCTTTCTCCCTCCCTTCTCCTCTCTCTAGAATCACCAAAAAGGAAAAAAAATGGAGATGATAATGGCACTAACTTAAAAAAAATAATCCTGAGACAGTTAACAGTCTCTTGTGCCTAAACACCTCCACGGTGGGACAGGGGCCAGCAGCTTCCGTCACAGCTGAAACAGCATCCATGTGGCACTAGTATGGACAGGGTCCTGCCACTCTTGGCCACCAGCCTTGAAACTGAATAATGCTTGACAAGCTTTTAAAACCTGGGTGACTTTGTAGTCTTTTTTTGGCATACAATGAACTGCATTAATATTTTATATTGCACAATTTAAGTCTTCATAAGATACAGTTGCGCTATACTGGAAATCATTGTTGAATTGATGTATTTTGTATTCTCCTCAGCTATACTCAGTGCCAGATATTTATATTTTACTGAATTGTTGGACAAGAAAAATGTCAAACTGTCCTATAACCAAAAATATACACCTTTCTTAATAGCCTGTGACCTGTTGTTGCAGCCGGACAACCTGGCCTGTAAACCCTGTAAGTATAGCTGTTCTTGTCTCAAAGCGTTGCCACCCCCGTGGTGTTGGCTGGCCTCAGGTGCTCACTGCGGGCGCTTTGTCCTCCCAGTCTGGAAGCCCCGAAACCTGAACGTCACCCAGCACGGTCTGGACATGCAGGTGTCCTTCGACCACGCACCGCACTCCTTTGGCTTCCGCTTCTTCTATCTTCACTACAAGCTCAAGCACGAGGGACCCTTCAAGCGGAAGACTTGTAAACAGGTTAGTTGTACATAAAGAAACACTACATGTTTTAAAGTGATCCCTGCACCCCTAGAATTTGGATGGTTCGATTTGAGCGTTAGGTGTTGTTGACTCTCAGCAGTCAGTAGGTATTCCAGAATATTCTTTGGTTTGTCTCAGGCCACCTTGCCATCATCCCTCACTCCCCAGTTATTTACAACCCATCTATCCTGGTGGTAATGTAGCCCAGTAAAAATATTATCAGAGGACCAAAATAATGAAGTATCTCTAGTTTGTTCTTTTATCTTTAAACATTAATCAGGTGCTCACTGTGTGCCAGTCACCAAGCTTTATGCTCATTGAATCCTTACAACCCTATGAAACAGAGGCTGCTGTCATTCCCACTTTACAGATGGGGGAACCCGAGGCTCAGGGAGGTCACCTGGTTTGCTCAAGGTCACAGAGTAAGTGGAAAAACTACGTGGAGGAGCCATGTCACTAGCATTTCAGTGGCTACTGATTTTACACATAGGCCAACTTAAGTAGAAACTCAATAACCAAGTTCTTAAACTGGGGGCAGTCAAAGGGAGTGGGAAACCCATTTTTTTTTTAGCTTTTTAATTTTTTTAAAAAAATTTTTTGAAGTTTTTTTAATTGCATTTTTTCCATCACCATTTAGTCCCTTATACCCCACTTCTTCACGCCATTGCGCTCCCCCACCCCCAGACACCACACTGTTGTCCACGGAAGTTCCCAGTACTCTTAGATAGCCCCCTGGGAACACCAAGAGAGTTTTTAGTGGGGGCAGAAGACCCCAGCATCTTCCTGGGCGTGCTCCTGTGTGTGTTGAGTTTTGCTTTCCTGCTGGCTCTCACCTATTCATTGACCTTTGACCTTCTGCTCAAGTTAAAATTACAGCACATAAACACAAACAGGTAATTTCTTTCCTCACCCTTTCAGTAAGTAAAGGGTAGTCTAACTACATAATTTCGAATCAAATATTCCTGCTAAGGGTACCACCAGCTATACATACAATATGAAAGGGGTCCCAGACTCTCCTGGGCCTTTTACCAAAGTGGAGTCCAGATAAGGGGGCAGAGAAACACAGGTGCTTTCTGACCTGACTGATGCCTCTGAAAACGTGTGTGAGACTGGTGGCACCTCCCCTTCAGTTCCAGGGAGGAAGGGGTCCTGACAACCTTCACGCAAGATGCGAGTTTTAAGAATATTATTTCTTTGCAGGAACAAAATACAGAGACAACCACCTGTCTCCTTCAAAATGTATCTCCTGGGGATTATATAATTGAGGTATGTATAAATTAAGAAAGCTCGGTTATTAATTCTACAGAATGAGTCCAGTTCATTTAGAAATCCAACTGTTTATACTAAAATTTCGAGCCATTGAAGGAGTGCACCATTATATTTTTACGGGGACCTTAACATCCTTTAGAAAAGTTTATATAAAATTCATACTTGATTTTTTCATTAAATATTTCACATACTTTTATGTAACCATACAATCCACATAACCGTGATTTTAAATTCTATATAGTATTCTTTCTTCCTTACAAAGGTATATTTTTAAAACTTTACCTTCTAAAAAGTCTTGTTTTAGTAATAAAACAGCAAAGCAAAAGTTATGCCCATTGCGTCTGCCTATATCTCTCTAGGTTTCTCCCTGACATTCTTCTGTATAAATTTATATGAGTCCCAAGTTCCACTTAAAGGAGCATGTAAATTATATACTTTTTCTTTTCTTTTTGTAGATTTCTTTACCAATATCAAAAATACTACAAAAACAGGAGTAAAAGAAAAATAGAAACATTAAAATTTTGCCCATAGCCTTCCCATTCAAAGACGAACAACATGTCTTAAAATTTTGGTCTCCTGGCCTCTTGCATGACTCTGTAACCATATGTGGTTTTGAACAGACACGCCCTCTTAAAGCATTAATGAAGGTCCAATATAAGTAGTGGTAAGATGCCATTATAATTGAAAATTATTGGAACATGGTCCTCACTAGCTGATTTCATCAATGAATAAGCAACCTTTTGATTCAGGAAGAAGTCGAGACTTCAGAGTTGGTAAAGCAGAGATGTGTCTGACCATCACTGGATAGTCTCACCTCGTACATGATCACGGACAGCAGCCCTCCTTTCCCTCACCCCATCCTCCTTCCTGCTGCCCCAGATGACAAAAGAATGAAACCTATTGAGATGCTATCATTTAAAAAAATAATATAGCACCCTCTGTTTTGCAGCTGGTGGATGACTTTAATACAACAAGGAAAGTGATGCATTATACCTTAAAGCCAGGTAAGAATTTTTCTGTTTAAAATATTGGCTCTGGACTATAGTACACCAAGGTATCAGTACCTAAAGGTTTATAAAAACAAAACACAACAAAACTTGAGCTCCTCTCTCAAAGGATGTTCAATTAAATCTGACTCCCTAACGTGGATGCCTGGAAGATCAAAGCCAGTGTGGTGTGTTGCTGGAACTAAATAAATAGTCAATTGTCCTTGGAAGAAAAGTAGTGGTGGGAGGGGGAGGTTTCCTTAGGCAAAATTCTCACTCAGAGGTATTTACAGTTAGCAGACTAACTGTGGAATTGTTTCTTCAAAATGAATCCTTTTAAAATTACTAAACCAGTACTAGACAAAGGTGGTCAAGGGGTCCTAGAACCTGTTAGGGCTTATTTTGAAAAAGGAAAAAAATCTCTTTGAAGCTGCTGTGCTGTTTAAGTTTAAAAGCCTTCCCTTGAAATTTCCCAGTGCATTCCCCGTGGGCTGGGCCCATCAGAGCGGTTGCCATCACTGTGCCTCTGGTCGTCATATCTGCATTCGCAACACTCTTCACTGTGATGTGCCGTAAGAAGCAACAAGGTATGTGTGTGGTGTGTCTCTCGCCTGGGGATAGGACCAAAGTGCTTGGTCCCTCCAGGTGGGCGTCTGGGAAGCTACATAGCTCCTTAGTCAGTTACCTGACTACAGTACTTTCTAGAATTAAAATGTTTGACTTTTAACCTCAGGAGCCACTAAAAGGACAGGCATACCTCTGTTCCCAAACTTGAGATAGTAAATTCAAGAGCATCAAGGAAGTCTAAAGGTATGAGTAAGGATATAAGATAGGGCTCGATCGCTTATAAAAGTCAAGTGTCAGGAGAGAACATTCTGGGGAGTTGGAAATGTTCTGTATCTTGATCCAAGTGGCAATCACAAAGGTGTAGACTTAGATAAGAAGTTAAGCCCTGGGTGGTTTGGCTCAGTGGATTGAACACCAACCTGTGAACCAAAGGGTCGCTGGTTTGATTCTCAGCCAGAGCACATGCCTGGGTTTGCAGGCCAGGTCCCCAGTCGGGGGCACATGAGAGGCAACTACACACTGATGTTTCTCTCCCTCTCTTTTTCCCTCCCTTCCCCCCTCTCTAAAAATAAATAAATAAATAAATAAATAAATTCTTTAAAAAACTTCTTATTAAAAAATAAAAATGGAGATGTACTCTTAAGATTTGTGCATTTTATTCTTCTAAGTTATACTTCAATTTTAAAAAGTGTCTTTTTTAAAAAGGTGTACTCTGCCAGTGCTGATTTGACCAGTAGGTGCACTTGGTTTTAAGAGTTGGTTTGGGGTGCCCTTTGTTGATAGTGTGGTCCCTAAAGTGTTCTTGGTTTGCTCAAGGTCGACTGTAGGTGATGAACAAATTTTGGCCATCTGTTACTCCACTCAATAAATCAGCTTCCCCGTTCCCACTGGTGAGCCAAGCAGGGCTGGTGGAGTTGGGGAATTGGGAATACTCTGAGTGGTCATGCCACCTTTTGTTTCTTGAAGATAACAGTTCCACCGTCACAGGAAACAGGACAGAGTGTTGCTCATAGCTATCAATCCTATCTTCTTTTCCAATTTAGAAAATATATATTCACATTTAGATGAAGAGAGTTCTGAGTCCTCCACCTACACTACAGCACGCCCCAGAGAGAGGCTCCAGCCACGGCCAAAGGTCTTCCTCTGCTATTCCAGTAAAGATGGCCAGAATCACATGAATGTCGTCCAGTGTTTTGCCTACTTCCTCCAGGACTTCTGCGGTTGTGAGGTAAAGAATCTAAAGTCTTTTACCTTTTGTGGGTCACATGCTCTGCACCCTCTCTGGCCGTCTGATCCCTGCCTCCAGGCCTCATTTGGTGGCACCTGATCTCCAGCCGTTCCTGGCTTCCAAATGGGGTGGGGCTCAGGCTTGCACTCTTCTTTCAGTCTACCCTACCCATCACCAAATCTAAATGTTTTCTAATACTCAGTTCTAACTCTGACACTGCCCTGCTCAGAAGCCTTGAGCTGCGCTTACCTGGCAGGAAGTAATGGAGGTTGGGGCGGGGAGAAGCAAAGCCGCCCTGGAAGCATGTAGTGGGGGTGGGAAGAGGTGGTCACTTGACATATCCCAGTGAGCATCAAAGAGATAATGGCAAGTAAAGTAGGTTTGACAGATCTATGGGGGAATTTTGCAAAGAAGGGAAAATAATACACCATGGTTTCATACCTGTTCTTTTGAGTTAAGCTATTCATATATAGATTATTTATAATGTTATAGTGCTAATGTTAGAGTGAAGTCTGAAGTTATCACGGAGGGCACATTGTTTTTTACAAATGCAAGAATAGTACCCTAATTGTGTTAGGTTATTTGTGCCTGCTGGTGGGTAACTCTCAATCTTTCCATGTGGTGAGGCTGCCCTCTAGTGTCAAAATGTATTTACAAGGCTGGCTCGGTTTCCCAATGTAGGAAGGTAGAGAGGGAGGTTGGCAGATCAACCCATGTGCTGAAAAACAATGGCAAACTTGAGCAGGTGCCACACACTGTCTTCAGACACAGACAACCTCATTTATGTGCGTAATACTGTAGAAAAATTTGAAACTAGAAAAAGATGAGTAAAAGTGGCCTGAAACCTCAACCTCAATAAAAGGGGAACCATGGTTAATATTTGGTTTATGTCCTTCCAGTCTTTTTCTGCATGGATGAACTCATATGTAAAGTTTGCATTTTGGGTGGCTTGGACTTATTTTTTCTGTCTCTTTAATAACTTTTTACACAATTAGCAGTTTCGCATAAACTGCAGTTTTAAATAGCCACATGATCCATGATGTTATTTCAAATTGTTAAACATTGGTAGTTCATTTTTACCTCCTTTCTGATGATTTTCCAAAGATAAATGCCTGAAATGGAATTGCTAAATCAAAGATAGGGACATTTTTTAAATGCTTGGTATATAACCCCAGTTAGTTTTTAGAATGTATGTTTGGAAGAATTAGGGCAAGTGGAAGACAATGCAGGATTATCTTTAGCAGGTGGATAGATGTTTGGGGTTTCTTCTCTCTGGTAACACCTTAGAGCACAAGAGGAAGACAAAGTCATTTCAGATCCCCTTACCCCTTAACAGACTATGGCTGCTGTGTTTGGGCATAGCCACTGGGAATTCTGAACTACAGAAGGGAAGAGAAAGGTACAGTTACAAAGAAATGACTTTAACAGAATCAGGTGAAAATGGTCTGGGGAGATGAAACCCTCTGAGGGAGCCTGGTTTTCTTCCTCTGCCTCCAAACGCCCTGCCAGACTTCCCTCAGGCTTTTAAAGACTTTATATAGACCGCTGTTAAGTCATGGTGGAAGATGCTGGTCAACCCCAAGTGAGTTAACCAGAATGGCCGTGTTCCTGCAATTCACTGCCCTCTTCTCCAGCCACTGGCCAACTGGTAATCAGCATGGCTTTGAGAGTCGCCAGGGAGGTCCTCTTGTCACACTCTCTGGATGTGAGCCATGCAACACTGTGAGCGACTCTGGCAACCAGACCTGGATCCCATTTCTCAGCCCCCTTTGGGTGCCTCATCCACATTCCTCCATCATCGCCTTCCAGGTTTCTCTCCAGGACCTGTCCTCCATGTGGGCAGCCTCACTCATCAGGCGGACCAACTCCAGTGCCTCTGTTTTCATGCTCTGCACCACACTCTAAACTCTTTGAGGAGGTCACATGTATTATGTGACTTAGGCAGGTTGCTAGAAGCTTCATGCTTCTGTCTTTTTGCTTGCAGGAGTGTCAATGATCTCACATTATGCTAAATTGAGGATGTGCTACAGAGGGTCTGGTGTGTGACTCATCTGTGGAGTGTTAGCTGTTCCTTGGGGCTGAGTAACCTTGGATCGGCACATAGCAGTGCTAATAATGATTAAGGGAGAGATGGTGTGCCCTTCTTGTAACATTTCCTTTCTTATTCGAGGCTCCAGGCTATATGTGAGTGTGGGTCCTCTTCTCTTTCCAGGTGGCTCTGGACCTATGGGAAGACTTTAGCCTCTGCAGAGAAGGGCAGAGAGAGTGGGTCATCCAGAAGATCCATGAGTCCCAGTTTATCATCGTGGTCTGTTCCAAAGGCATGAAATACTTTGTGGACAAGAAGAACTACAAGCACAAAGCAGGTGGCCGAGGCTCCGGGAAAGGGGAGCTCTTCCTGGTGGCCGTGTCAGCCATTGCAGAAAAGCTCCGCCAGGCCAAACAGAGCTCATCGGCCGCGCTCAACAAGTTCATTGCCGTCTACTTTGATTATTCATGCGAGGGAGATGTTCCTGGCGTCCTAGACCTGAGCACCAAGTACAAGCTCATGGACAACCTTCCCCAGCTCTGTTCCCATCTGCACTCGCGAGACCTCAGCCGCCTGGAGCCCGGGCAGCACCCGGGACACGTCAGCAGGAGGAACTACTTCCGGAGTAAGTCCGGCAGGTCCCTGTACGTCGCCATTTGCAACATGCACCAGTTTATTGACGAGGAGCCAGACTGGTTTGAGAAGCAGTTCGTTCCCTTCCACCCTCCCCCGCTGCGCTACCAGGAGCCAGTCCTGGAGAAGTTTGACTCTGGGTTGGCTCTAAATGATGTCCTGTGCAAAGCAGGGCCTGAGAGTGACTTCTGTCTCAAGGCCGAGGTGCCCGTCCCCGGGTCGCCGGCCGACTTGCACTCGGAGGGTCAGCATCTGGGCCTGGACGAAGCGGAGGTCGGGCCCAGCGCCGGCGGCAGCTCGGTCCTGCAGCCCCTGCTGCATGCAGTGAAAGCTGCCAGCACCTCCGGCATGCCTCGGGACTCGGGCATCTACGACTCCTCTGTGCCCTCCTCCGAGCTGTCACTGCCCCTGATGGAAGGGCTCTCAGCGGACCAAACAGAAACGTCCTCGCTGACGGAGAGTGTGTCGTCGTCCTCAGGCCTGGGTAAGGCGCTGGGGAGCCCAGGGTGCCGGTGGGTTGGTTCCAATGCAGGCCGCAGCATTTGTTCATAATTCGGAAATCTGCGAAAAGTGTTTTTCTAATTTGGGTCTGCTAGATAAGTTTGCTCTTCTGAAAACTTATCTGGCACTGAAACCTGATGGGAAGTAACACAACTGCCTTAATAACCTCACTTTATCCCAGGTAATGGGAATGTTCACATATGTGAGCTGATGCTAAATTACTGTGAGCATTCCAGTCCCATGTTGTGTAATACGTGCATTATATCACCTTACTAATCTCCCCAAACATCTGAAGACCAAGATGCGGTGGGCCTCAATGAGGTTCTGTGGACCCGGATCTTTCCTGGGATTTGCAGTGTTCACTCTTCCCCAAACCTCCCAATGCCCTTAAAGCCACACCTGCTGAGCCTGAGGTTCAGGGATGCAGTAGTCTCTCCATCACAGCTTCACAGCTTAGCACCGGCTCCAGGTAGAGCCCTGTAGGAGGACCCATTCCCCAGGGAGCCTCTGTAGGATGCCCGTGTCTGGCTGTTCCTTACTGTGCCTGTGACTAGTTGCAGTCATGCATGCAAACCCTTGACTCTCAGCTAAGGAACTCGGACCTCTCAGCAGCATGCAAGTGCTCCATCTTGAGCTGATTAGGATGCTTGCCTCATTTGTGTAAAACCTGTAATCCAAACCCAGATTCTACCATGTCTGGCCTGAGTGCCCAGCCCAGTGAGGTACAATGACATGTGGCTCTGCCTTCTCTTCTTTCCTTAGGTGAGGAGGACCCTCCTGCCCTTCCATCCAAGCTCCTCACCTCTGGGGTGTATAAAGCAGATCCTGGTTGCTACAGCTACACTGGTGAACTCTACACGGCCGCCCCTTTGTAATGAAACTGAAGAGTCTAAGCATTGCCACTTTAGCTGCCACCTCTCTCTGGTTCCCCAGCTCATCTCTCTGGTTGGGTAGCCAACTTGGAGCTGAGGTCTCCTACATGGATGTTTGGAGTGAAATTCATGCCAGTACTTGTTCTCCTTGACCCTACTCTCTAACATATCTTGGCAAAGTCTCAGATTTTCTAAAACCATATGAACCTCTGAAAGGCATGTCCATAAGATCTGACAGCAGCTTGCCATATTAGGTCAGACCTTGGAATAGAGCCAGTACTGGGAGGTAGGGAGGAAACATGTAAAGAGGGACAGGAAAATATCTGCACTGATCGTTCAGACTTAATTTATCTCTGCAGACTTTGCCTCTTCACTTTTGGCTGCTTTGATTTGAAATGCTTTGTAGAAAAAGCACTTTTAATGCTATTAAAACCATAGAAATCAAGTGTCAGTCTATTGGAATCCATGTCAGTATAGATGATATTACTGTCCATTTTTGGTGTGGCACTTATGATGCCATGGATGTGAACAAAGGTGTAGAAGATGACTGAATATATAATCGCCTTTCATAAAGTGAGTCTTTATATATTAGTGGGTAACATGCTGGCTGAGAGGGGGCAGCTGCAGGGCCAGGATGACCATCTACACCACTTTTTCTGAGATGGGTTGGTCAACATGCAGTGGCACCAGGGCTCAGCACCCAGGACCTCCTCCTGGTCTGAGTAGGTACCATGCGAGGGCCAGATCTGGCTGCCAAGCTTTCCTGGGCTACATTTACTGTACTGTATCTCAAATGTTGGTGTCTGAAATTTTATTTTTAAGAGACTGATACATGACTGGGCTGTAGTACCGGAAGATGCAGTTCATGTGTCTTTTGGCTTCTGGTCTAAAGCTGTGTCCAGAATATTTGGGGTTGGAATCCACTGAAATACGCAGTGTGTGGAGGTGGTGGCCATTTGATCTGCTGAACTGCTTTTGACTAATGACAAGCCTCTTTTTAAGAAGGTGAAAAGGAGGGGAATGTCCCAAAGACGAATGTGCTCTTCGAATATTGTCTAAAGAGGACATGGAACCTGAAATCAGTAAATTCTTCAATCGTAAAGTATTACCCTCACCACCCAGCCTGTGACTCCTGTTTCACTTTGTGTTTATATTGTACTTACCCAGTGAAAGATTTGTCTCTTGTGCTCTGTCCTACCAAGAACAGCTATTCAGAGTTTAGGAAAGAATTTTCTATAGGAAGAAAATGTAAATGTTCTGTTTTTATGAATGGCTTCTCTACAGAATTTCTGTTTTCGAAGGGGAAACAGTTTCCTTCTCCCCATGCCCTTCTGGGGATGTGAGCATCCTTTTCCACCTTTTTCATAGGAGTTGTTGGCTTTGGCACCCTCTTTTTTCAGCACACACACCAGGGACCGTGGTTTTGACTCCAGCAATCTTAAAGGGGACACCAAGAAATATCCCGAGGAGGAGTGGGAGGTAGGAAGAAGCACGATTTCTCTTTCCAAGCACATGGTTGGCAGGCAGGGGAAGGAAGGCTTAGAACCCTCCTGGAAAGAAGAGGTTCATGTGCATTTTAATGCAAATGTCGTATATCCTGCTCTGTAAAGGCAGCTGGCAGTTTCTTGGGAGAAGAACGTGATCGTCTGTTCTCTGGCATCAAGTTTCCTGCAGCTGCTCTGAGGGAGAAACAAGTGAGCAGCAGAACTGTGTGCCCCAGAAAACCAGACATCTTGTTGGACAAGAGACATTCCATGTTGTCACCATGGAATATAGGACTAGCAAAGATCTCCGGTCCACATGTGACTGTCTTGCCGTTCCACCCTTGGCATGCATTCTGTGAAGGAGGTTGGTCAGTTCAATCTTGGCCAACATACGAAAATTCACTTTGAAACATTATGAGAGAGATTTCTTATTAAGGCTAAATGGTGCGTGCCCCAAAGGAATGAGTAAGAGCCACTTTTAGGATAGATGTTCAGCTTCACCTGTGAAAGGAGGCATCTCTGAGAACGCAGCCCCAGTGACAGCATCGCGGACTGGGGGGGGGGGGATCTGCTGGGCTTCATGGGCAGATTGCTAAATGGATTCACTTATGAAAGTGAAAGGGAAAAAAGGTGCTAGTCCAAAACTCAGCTAGTGTTTTATTTTGGATTTAGGGTTTTTATATTTACTTTGAAATGCTAATGTTTGTGATGGTCAACAAAATGAAACTGATATACCAAGCAATGAAACCACAGTGTGAATGCCTAACTCAGAGTAAGTTGAGAAGTCCAACTTCCGGTTTTGTGCCTTACAAGTTTCTCTTTTTTTCACCCTCCCCATCTCATGCTGGGAATGGAAATAATTGCCTTACAGGCAAAGAATCTGTTTAAACAGAGCTCCATTTTTTGACTCATACATTGTTCCAGATAGTGGAAATGATAAGCTGGAATTAAGATCAAGGTTCTGTAAGTCACAGGCTTTTAAACAATGGGGAAACAAGAAATAGACTATAGGGATGATCTAAATGAGTTTCTGATTTTGAGAGTCAAAGGCTTGTATAGCTTAAGTTAGATGGTGTCCTCTGGACAGGAGAACAAGTGTAAATCCAAGGTTCCAGGTAACCAAGAAGCCTGAAGGTACGCAGTGTGTTGAAGGTAGGAGGCTGGTTGTTTATCTCAACTGATCGGTACCCTACAGAAAGGACTTAGCATTTGACAGAGTTAGCTTTTCCAGGAGAGTGATCAGGGAGGTAAAAAGCCCAGGTCAAGGTGTACTCTTTCAGAGGTCAACTACAAGCAACGGCTACCACCTGGATGGTCCCAGCACTGCCACACAGTGGGCAGAAGATACTCCAGAGAGCCAAATCCTGGGCCTTTGAGCCACACTGATCTCTAGAAAGAATCAGAAGTCATTCAGGTCTAAGCCCTGGTGGGAGACCCAGCCAGGTAATAGTTTAGGGTTGGCCAAAAAGTCCAGAAAAAAATTAGTGTTTTTTTCTGTACGATAACTCTAGTAGTGCTTAGTTGTCTTTAACTTTATTTGAAACTATTTTGTTAGATTGTATCGTGACATTGTCATATCAGCATGCATTTAAAAAAATCAAAATTGGTGAATTTTTATGCAGCCATTTTAATATTGAAGATGGAAGAAAATATGCAACATTTTTGGCATATTATGCTTTATCATTTCAAGAAAGGTTAAAACGCAACTGAAATGCAAAAAAAAAAAAAAGATTTCTGTGGTTTATGGAGAAGGTGCTGTGACTGACCAAACATGTCAAAAGAGGTTTGTGAAATTTCTTGGTTCTACTGACATTGTGGTCAAACAATTATTTGCTGTGGGTCTGTCTTATGCGTTGGAAGATGTTTAACGGCACCCCTGGCCTTTACCCACTAGAACCCAATAGCGGGAGGCAGCTAGCTGACATTCTCAAAATATCCAAATCAATAAAGTTATTGGTGGAAATGAAAAACGTATCTTTTATTTTATGGAAAAAAATCATACAGACATTTTGGCCAACCCAGTATTTTGGGACAAAAATGAGATGGACTCATAAAGTGATGAGACAAGAGTTTTCTGTTGACATATTAGCAATAACTAAAGACAGTCCCAGATCAGAAGTTAAAAAAATACCTTTAGCAACAATGATATTATTGGAATCAATGTGTGGTAACCTAAGTTCATGAATATTTGTCAAAGTTTACTGTTACTACTTTATAGCCACAACTTTTTTGTTGTTGTAGTTGTTAAATAAAAAAACAACCTCTAGTCTCAGGTTCCCTGACTTAAGTGTAAGTAAATAGAAAATGTGGGATTATTTGATTTTTTTCAGACCCCTGCACCAGGATTGAGCATCTTTTTTTAAAAAAAGGGGGGGGGTTGATTTTTTTGGAGAAGAAATAACATACCCTCCTCACCCTGGTGTCTGCAACTGCTTGAATGAATATTAATTTGACTCTCTTAGAGATAGGAATTATTCTTCATATCTTTATTGGAGAGAAGTGGGCAATGCCAATGTGAAGGTTATTAGACTTTTACATTGTTAGAACTGCTACCCTTATTTAACAGATGGTATGCCTTCGGGGGCACTAGCATTGCAGGACAGTTGTAAAGATAAATAAGGTTTAATTTTAGATGGCAGTGACATGTCCTCTTAGCAATGGGGATACTGTGAGGCATGGTGGGGACCCTGGCAAACTGAAATGCTCCTCTCTACCTTCAGGGGGTATTTATTCATGCCAGTTGTGGCCACCATGGTTGCCTGATCTTCCCATACATATTCAAGAGAAGCTGAGAAGCTGCATTTTTATATGAAAAAATCCAATTTGCATTTAGTGTAGTATTGGCATTCGGACCCAGCAGAGCACACGGACAGACCTGATTTGGCCCACTAGCAGCCAGTTTGTTACCCACCTTCGCTTTACAAGATTTGAAATTAAAGGCTTGTGTGATAATTAGAGCTGTCTGGTACCACCAGAAAACGCTCTTGTGAAACACAGTCAGTAGCTGGATTGTTTCTTTCCCTCATTGCTTCCCCAAAGAAATCTCATATGACTGTGGATGTATTTGAAATATTTTGATTACTGCTTTATATGTCATGGTGTCTTGAAAGAAAGGCAAGCTAGTTGTTAATTTTAAAATCAGATTTATGTTCTTCCTATTTAAAAATAGGACACTTGGAACAATTTCCCTTAAATTCTACAACCTGAAGGACTTTATTTATCATTTTAGCTCAGTTTTTTAGCTTAATCAGTTTTTTAGGTGGTGTGCGATTCTGAGCTTAGGCCAAGAGTTTGGGAAGCATTGGCATGGTGGGGAGTAGGGCAAGGAATGAGTGTCCACTAGAGCCAGGTATTTGCATTGTCTTCCACTTTAAATGATCTGCGAATTGACTCTGTTTTGGAAGTGTGAAATCACATACAGAGAAAAGCTTTTCCTGGTATTGAGATACCAGTTAGGAGCCATTACTGGGGTATGGGGTCATGCTTGCGATATTACCTCCTTCTCAGGCTCAGAGTGAAAATAAACAAAAGGAAGTCTGACCGTAAGCCAATAGCTTTGATTTTGATTTCAGAGTTTTGGGGGTGGGAGAAAGTTAGGGTTACCTAGCAGGCTCCCTCCCCCTGATGACAGGCAGGGCTGCGCCTGAAGTATTTCAGACATACGGCTGTAGATGGGATTCTGGATTTTCAGCAGAAGAGATTCTGTAACCTATCCTGCTGATCAGATAGTTCTTTGTATGTCTTCCTTATAGAAATTCAAACCAGCCTTCTTTTGTTCAGCGTGCAGTGGAAAAAGAACAGCTGGTCACCTTTCCTGTATTTGAAAACTACAGTGAAGTCATTCCCCTGGTGTTTTTATTTCAGTGATAAATAATCCCACCTATTTATGCCATTCTTCATAGCTCTTATTTTCTAAGGGTTTAGTAATTTTCAATGCTATTCTTTTTCTCAGCTTTGCACTCAGTTTAGTTGCCCAAATAGAATCTGGTGCCTTACTCACATTGGTGCTTTATGTAGGCCAGGCTCAGAATGGGGATTACAGGGAAATTCTTATGTGCCAGCTTCTCCTATTACTTAAAAATATAATGTCACTTTTAAAAAAATATCACCTCGATTCATTTTTGAGGAGTGTTTCATTGCCACATTTTTTTTCTTGGCAATAGTACTCCTTATATATGGGATTTTCCTTGCCTCTTGTGGTCACACACTTGGTACTCATTCCTAATGTGTTTCATGTAATTCTTGTGCTGCTTCAAGATACTCTTCAAGATGAGCTCTTACCTTCTGGGTGGCAGCTATCCCTACCTCCCAATTTTGGATTCTGTTTTTACATATCTCTAACATCTCCTTTAATTCATGAGTCACAATATTATTCAATGGTGCAGACTTCAGATTGACCACTGGTGAGCTAGACAATAGTTATGAAGGGCTAATTTGCAAAGAGGTCAAGTGAAGACCTGTTGGGAATTTTGATCCGTTGTCTTCTCTCCTGGTCTTTGGTTCCTCTCCAAAATGCAGCTGTGACCAGGAGCTTTTTTATGTTCTAAAAGGCTGCAGCCATGGCTCTGAACTCACCCAGTCCTGTGAGTCTGGAAAAGCAAACATACAACCAGAAGTCCAACAAAAGTAAATCTTTGTGACTGGTTTATGTCATATAAAACTTCAGTAGAGAAGATTTAAAGAAGCAATCTTTTGTTTCATATATGAGGTAGGCAAAGCTGACTGCTTCATTCATTACACACAAAAAACTTACCACTGGGTAATACTAATGTGTAAACATTTGTTCTTTTTTTTTTTAAGGTTTTATTTGTCTTGAAAAAAGCATAGTGAGTGTGGACAGAGAAAAAACTTTTGTAAAAACCAAATGTGTTCACTTAGTAGGTAACTTCTATTTTCACTGTTAGTTTTGTTTTCTTTCCTACTACAGAAGCTCCCTGTTAGTGCATTCCAGGGGCAAAGCCTGTGGAGCACGGTAGTTACTGCCATTGTCCTTGTTTCATCACTAAGTGTGTCCTTTGTGGTGGAATAGTGAGCACTGACAGACTGTAGCAGTGTGCTGTATTTCTACATTGGGAACAGTGTCTCTTTTGATTTGTACATAATTCTGAATAGGTGACGGTAGATCACAGCTGACATTTGCAAAATGATGTTTTTGTACCTTTAGAATTTCTGCATCAAATAAAGTGTTTTGTTTTAAGAGTGTGGTGGTTTATTATTCTGGATTATTTTTTACAATTTCCTGAATAGCTGTGATTCCTAGCACAGTTTTCTGAGGATTCTCCCTCTGAGAAGGGTGGTGATTATCCAGGATGAGGAGGTTTAAAGTAAGAGAAAAGGAACCCGTTGCTCTTGACCATTTACCTCACCCTCCAGTGGGCAAGTGCCTATTGCCTCTATAGTGTCTGGAGCAGGAACAGGAATACTTAAGAATAAACTCACCCTGGCCGAGTGGCTCAGTTGGAGCATCATCCCATACACCATAGGTTGTAGATTTGATCCCTAGTCAGGGAACATACCTAGGTTGTGAATTTGATCACCAGTCAGGGCACATAATTGGAGGCAACTGATTAATGTCTGTCTGTCTACATCTGTCTCTCTCTCTCTATGTGCTCCCCACCCCCCACACTGTCTCTCTAAAATCAACAAACATATCCTTGGGTGAGGATGTTTTAAAAAAAAGGAAGAAGAAACTTGACTCTCAGGACAAGTGGACTTTCTTTACAGAACTTTGAAAAGAACCATGGAGATTTGGAAGCCACTAATGTATTTCCTCTCATTAACAGAAAAAGAAATAACTTCATTCTTCTAACACACATCCTCTCACCTCCTTTGGGCTCTATGCTCTGAGTTAACTTCTTGGAGTCATTGACTTCAGGGTCAGTTCCTAGTTCTGCTACCATCACTGTGAACATGTGACTGCATTTCCGGGCCTTAGATTCTCACCCACAGAATGGACCCGTCAAAGGCCCTACAGGGTGATGTATATAAAGTACTTGCATGTAGTACAGTTGCCTCTTTGAACTGTGTGGGCCCCTTATGTGTGGATGTTTTTTCAGTAGATATAGTCAGATAATATGCACACATGATCCATCCATATCTCCGGGTTTTGCATCTGCTGATTCAACCAACCACAGATGTGGAGGGCCATTACCTGAAGGATATGGTAGAGATTAGGTCTTTGGAGCATAAGATTTTATTTTATTTTTAGAGAGCGGAAGGGAGGGAGAAAGGGAGAGAAACATAAATTAGCTGTGCAGGTTGACACCCAGCCTACTGAGCCACACCTGTCCGGAGAGCATAAGATTTAAAATATTGGGTTTTCCTTGTTTACTTGTTCCTCCCCCCTCTTTCCCTCCCTCCCCACAGGATGAATGGTAAAACAGCTCTGAGTGAAGCACTGTTGGTTCCTGAGAAGAAATTATATCAAGTTCTTGCCTCACATACCTTGGCATAGCCTCACTGCTACTCTTCAAGGTGGGTAATCTTACTGTCCCCATTTTATAGACAAGGAACCAGAGGCTCAGAGAGGCTGCCACTGACTCCTGATCTCACAGCTGGTTAGGGGCAGGGCTAGGATGTGAGCTGTGGCAAACCCTGCCTAGGCTGATTGTGTGTCCCCTTGGCAAAGGCCTTTCCATCCAGGTAGAGGTAGACACCTTAAAGTGTCTATGTGTGGTCAAAGGCAGTAGAGAGCTTTCCTATAACGGAGTGATGGCAGAAAGGAAGTTATGACAGACACCCTTCAAATGTTAGCATGACTAATTCCTGCTCTGAGTGCTCCTTGTGTCTTTTGTCACCACAACCTGGTGTGGAAGATACTATTAGCATCCTCATTTTTGAGATTCTGAGGCTTGGAAATCAGGTAGAGAGGGCACAAACAAGAAATTGGCAGCCCTGGGATTCAGATGTCTGAAGCATCCTTATCCTAACCAATAGGCTACACTGTCTCTCAATATAGTTTATAAGGAAAAGAAAGAACCTTGAGTAGCAAGTTACGTTGACTTGGTTCCCTTCTCAGTCTAAATACTGAGAGCAAATCCCATTCAGAAATTAAAGAAATGGATCTAAAAGGGCTCGTCTGGGTGAATCTCATTAAGCAAATGCTGCAATAGTGAATTCCTTTCCTTTTCTTGCATCAAGATAAAAGTTGCCATTAGTACTTTCTATTAGTGGGGGAAAAAAATCCCCTTTGGACAGCATTAGAAGCCCTACTTTTTACCAAGGTGTTTGAAAGCAGTCTGTTTTTACAGCGGCTTAGGTGTCTTAGGTAGCCAGCATCCGTGGCATTCAAGCTTTCTCAACTTAGATCCCAGTCTGCCCCTTTCTCAATGCCAGTAGGCAAGTGACTTGTCCTGGTTAGTTTGTTTTTGGAAATGCAGACTTTAGAGGTAGCAAAGTTCAGCTTCCCCATGCAGGCTTTAATCAGAAAATAATCTCATTTTGCTTTAGTTGAGTAAGAGACTACAGGCAGGAAGCCAAGCAGATGGGAGAGGGAGGAGATGCAAAATATATCTGCTATTCTGGGTGCAGTGGGTCCTCACCCCCACCTCCAGTATACTCTGTGCTCACTGTCCACAGGGACAAAAACAGGTGGTCCAAGAACAGGATAGGTAGGGGATCCAATGAGGGAAGGATGGACACAAACATGGAACAAGGCCATTTGCAATAAGACAAAATTTGGGTGGATTCTTTGGGATTAAGGGAAAGTAGTGCAAGGTCAGTTGGCCTCACTCCCTGGCCTCTTTCTGGAGGGGACACTGCACCGTCTATCACGTCTATAGATGATACAACCTTTTTACAGCATTCATTTGAGATTTTACTGGGAACACAGTGATTAAGGTGCACACATGATCCCTGCCATCCTAACGCCACCTTTTTCTATGTATGGGACTGTGGGTAAATCACCTAATTGTTCTGAGCCTCCATTTTTTCATCTTCAGTGTAGGTCTAATACCACAGCATAGGAGTATTATGAAGATTGAGCGTAATGGGGTCTATAAAGCACCCAAAGCCATGCTTGGCAAGTGCTAGGTACTCAGTAAATAGTAACTATTAATTATTCTTTGCAAGAACAGGTCTGGGGCTTTTGGGGGCTTGTATGGAGATGGGTGGGAGAGAGTTTCCTACTCACAGGGTCTTTAGCTCAGGGACCATGCCTGGCTGATATGATGGTGGTCCAAGAAGGAAGGGGTGGGCGTGGAGGAAGGGGAGGTGCTCCTAGCAAAATTAAATTAAGACAGTAACTCTGATATTATTAACAGTTAACTGTACATAGACTGTGACAGTCGATCATAAATTCCTGAGATTTTCTGATGTTCCATTCACCAGACTCCTCTTTTTCTGGTTTCCTTTTAGCTCCAATAGAGACACGTTTATCTGGGCTTGTGGTTTCAAGGCCCCTGCGCTAGACTGATGGCCATGCTCCACTCTGGATGTGAACAAAAGCATTTCTGTAATTGACTATCAGTATGAGGTCATGAGAATTTTCTGATTTTTAGAAATAGGATGGGGGCAGAGATCCAATAATAGTCCTTCAGGATGAGATGCCTCTGCCTGGTCTTTTCCACTCTTGCAGGTCATAAACTTTCCAGGGAGTAGTCAGGTGTCAGCCTCCAGACAAGATGTAGATGTTTTCCACTGGGCTGGGCCAGGCCCAGGCCACAGAGAACTTGCAGCAGAGAAAGGCTGGAGCATGCCTGGTGTCAGATGCAAACCAGTCAGATCCTGTCTTTGGCTTGTGTACCTGAAGTTAGGTGTGCTTAAATGGTGTGTATGATTGTGCATTTTTATTGATGAGATTATTTTACCGTATTAGCATTATGATTAAAGAGGGGCTTTGGTCTCAGGCATTCTTAACTCAGATCCCAGTCTCTCCCTTTATCCCAGCAGGCAGGTGACTTGACCTGATTAGGGCTTAGTTTTCCATCCGGAAAATGGGTCAGTTTTAACAGGGCTATCGTGAGTCTTGAATGTGAAGCCAAGTGTAGTGCTGGGTACAGAGCCTAGCACGTGGTTAGCCCTCTGCAGATGGGGGCGTGATCACCTGGGGTAGGTTAAGGGTTGTGCAGTCTTAAAGGGGGATCTCCCAAATGTCTCCTTCACCCCTGGCCTGGGTAGCCGATGGGCTAGTTAATGGAACCGGATTTCCTGTCTCCTGAAGGTCTCAGTTTTGCAAGGCACCCGGCAATGGCCTTCTCTGGAGATGGCTACTTGATCAGATGCCACTCCCTGTTCAAAAGCACCAGTGACTCTGGAGGTGAGCTCCTGGCCCTTTGCAGACCTTTTCTCTCCATGTTCCTGGCTTCCTTTATGGCCATATCAGACTTTTCTGAGATTCCTGACTCATTCATTCCTTCCCTGAGGCCTTTGCATGGGCTGTTTTTTCTGCCTGAAAAACCTGCTGTCTGTTTCCATTCGTCCTTTGCAGTCAAACATTCCCTGACCACTGTCCGACCTGGTCTAGGTCCTTCCATGTGCCTCAGGAGCTCTTAGCTCAGCTTGTATGATTATATAAGTGCTTCACCTTCAGGGCAGGACCCAGGTTGGACTCAATCAGGCATTTCCGACTCCGAAGCCTCTGTTTGTCTTTCTCCTCCACTCAGCCTCCCTTCTCAGGTGTTCCTCTAACCCAGGTTATGTGAGCAGAAAGGACTTGCTTTTAAAGAAGCCCTTATTAACTACGTGCAGAGTATGGCTTAGACCTGAACAATAAGACTGACACCTTAATCCTTACACAGGCGTCACTATCCCCTGGGTGAAGACTGGACCAGGTTAGTGTTGCTTCATCAGTATGATGTTCCACACCTTTCCCAAGCCAAAGGGGGGTGGGGTGGGCAGAGGGGAAGCATCTGTCCATCTCTACGGTGCTATAGGCAGAAAAGTTGAATGTCCCTTCCAGTAATTCAACTTCTAGGGTTTTCTCTTTAGGATATAACTAGAAATATGAGTCAAAGTTTATTGTGCAAAGGTTTTTATCACGAAGCATTATCTCTGATAGTGAGAAATGAGGAATAAACCAAGTCCCAGTCAGAATTGATCATAAGAAGAGGGTACATTCAAACAGTAGAATAGCAATTTTCAACTGGTGTGCCATAAAAAATTTTAAAACATGTAGTTCCTGACAATTTATTCAGGGGTTTTGATCTCCTTTCCCTTAGATTATCACATAGAAGAATGGCTGTTGACAACAGCCAACACAGTAGCCATCCAGTGAGAATGAATAAAAATTATACCTATTTTTTGTCAGGTTGGCAAAAAATACATTTTTTTTTGGTGCGCCACAGAATTTTAGTAGATTATGTGTGCCATGAGATGAAAAAGTTTGAAAATTGCTGTAGTAGACCAGCAAGAGGCCTTTAACAATCACATTATAGAGGAATATTTCATTACAAAGGAAAAGAATCATAGTACAGTAAATAAAAAATAAAGGATACTAATTAACAGTGGTTATCTCTGTGTAGTATGATTGTGGGGGGTTTTATCTTACTATCAGGATATCTCAGTGTTTTCTACATTGTTTTACATTAAGTGTTATTTCAGTGTTTTTTTTTCACCTGAGGATATGTTTATTGATTAGAGAGAGAGAGAGAAACATCAGTCAGTTGCCTCTCATACGTGCCCTGACTGGGGATTGAAACTGCAACTTCAAGGTGTATAGGATGATGCTCCCGACGACTGAGCACCTGGCCAGGGCTCATCAACGGGTTTTAAACATCTGGTTGCACATAACAGCATGTGTTTATGGACCCCAGTGAGCACTGGCAAGCCGGGGTGGGTGGTCTCAGAGTCTGGCTCTTGCCCTTGGTCATGCTTGTCATGCAGTTGCGTTCTCTGATTGTGCTATCTAGTGCCTTCCCTCTGGGCCCTCACCACACTTTCCACCTGCCGTCAGTCAAAGCGCATTATCTGTTCTTCCCACAGACACTCTGGCTTTCCCAATTGATGATTTAGTGAGGTGACTGCACTGGTTCCCTCCCCTTCCCCAGCTATCCTTTCAAGAGTTTGGGGTGAATTCAAGAATAGACCTTTATTAATGGGTCATCAATATCTTCTGGCCTATCTCTGTGGTTAATAACCCACATTTCCTGCTTATCCCCTCTCTACCCCCTACCAAAGGACTCCCTTTGGGTGTATCATCTCTTCCCTAAACAATCCCAACCTCAGTCCAAAAACCAAGTCCTCCCCCTCCCCTTCCAGCCCCAGGGCCAAGCATGGCACGGGTGGGAGGGGATGTGCACTGCATATAAATGCTCGTGAAATTAAGGTGATTTATTTTAATCTACACATTGTACTTGCAAATCTATACTTCTGTATTTCTGAAAACCCTGAATTATAGAGGAGGTTAAGGAGTTTGCCCTTAGTAATAATAGAAATGCATTTTGCCTTTGCTGTGTACAGGGGACTTTCAGTCACTACATCTGTTCCTCACTTACATGCCCGAACCGTTTAAAGGTCAAGGTCTGGTGTCTTACCTTGGCCATCAAGACCTCTCTAGTTCCTTTCCTCCCCTACCTGCCCCTCTTCAGAAATGTGCCCTGTACTCTCTCACCTCTGGGCTTCCACACCTCCTGTTCTCTCACCTTTTCCCTGCCTGGTTCTCTGGCTGTCAGGGCTCAGCTGAGGTCCACTTCCCACTGCAAGCCTCCCTAAGCCTGAATCTGGGCAGGCACTTCTCAAAGTCTGCCTCTCTCCATATCCTGCTCCCTAACTGCCCAGGTTGGGAGAGATCTGATTGTTTCATCCACTGAGGCTCATGTGCTCAGGGAGTGTTTTTGTCTTGTTGACAGAGTTCAGTGGCACGTGGAGATGCTCAAATCATTGTTAAGTGGAATCCATGGAAATAAGACTCGTATCTTTGACCAGGCTGTTGGTGTGTAGGTTTGATGTGCCTGCTGAGATCTGGGCTATTGTTGCTTAATCAACATGGCTGTCTGTAGTAGGGACATTCCACAGTGTAGAGCAGGGAGAATTCCAAAAGAAGTTTTGGGGGAACGATTGAGGACTGGGCCTCTGGACCCAGGTTTTACCCTTGGAAATGTAATGCTGGGGAGGGTGTGTGTTACTTGAACAGGAAATGGGTGGTTCAAGAGACACTGAGTTTGGGGTCAAGGAGCCCCCTTGAAGCTGTAGTGGAATGAAGTTGCAGCTGTTGGAAGGAAAGTTGGTTTCCTCAAGACGCTCGGTTTTTTGGCCCAAAAGGCAGGCTGTGGGTCAGGAAGAGGCCACCCAACACTTTGAAGGCTGAGTGGTGGAAGGAGAGACAGAAGTTACAGCAATGAAGAAAGTCTCAGCTATACCAGACCAAGTTCTTAACACCTCGTGCTGGTCATGGGGCCTGAACTGGGAGAGATACATCCCAGCTGCTCTCAGGACAGGTGCCTCTCAGGAAGCTCTCTGCAGCTCAGCCCTTGGGGGGAGTAAGGAAGTCCACCTAGGGCCCTGGTCCTGCCACTGACTGGAGGAGGGTTAGCGTGGCAAGAGCCTTGGCCCTTGAGTGGGTGCTGGCTTTGCCTCAGTGTCTTCATCTGAGAAGTGGGCCCACATCGACAAGGCTGTTACAAATGTGCAAGTAGAGAAAGCACCAAATCAAGTAAAATACACACCTGGCACATGAATTTTGGATTTTTATCATCATGGAGCCTGTGTATACAGCATTCTTTTTTCCTGAGTTTATGAAGTCCTGCGGACAGTAGACATTCATCTGTTGAGTGAATGAATGAATGACTGCAAAAAAAGTTTTATTTAGAGTCCCCTGTTTATTTCCCCACGGCTGACCCAGGCTACCGCTAGCTGCAGTGCTTTTCAGGCTCAGCCTCTGTCGGCTGATAAACCGGCGATGACTGAGAGCCTGCTGAGTGGGGATTCCCGCAGCCAGTGGCTTGGCCGCATTCTCACCCCCACAATGGAGGAAAATGCGATTTGGGCAAGACACGCTGAAGGTCAGCCTAGTGGCTGGGCTGGGGCTCCACGCATAGGCCTCCCTGCCCCCCACCGCTGGGGCGGATGTCACTACAGTCCCCTGGTTCTCGGATACCTGTCCCGCCAGCTGACCCTGGGGGTTGCGCAGCACCTTCTAGCCCTGGAGACTGGGACCTAGAGGAGGGCTACGCACGCCTTCCCCGAACCCCTTCCCTACTGGGTAAATTCTCTCCTCTGGAGTCTGGATTAGGTGTCAGGGGGTGCCCCGGGGGCCAGGTCACCTCTCTTCCTCCCTTCTTAGCCTTCCCACGGAGCCAGAAGGACGCGGGGAGGCGGGAGTGCCCAGCGGTGGCCAGCGGGACAGCGCTGGGGTTCAGAGCACCGGTTCCGCCCCCGGGGGTCCCGGGCCCCGCCCCCTGCCCACGTGGCCGGCAGGGCCTCCCAGCCCCCAGCCCCGCCCCGCTCCCGGGTGCCTTCCCCCCGGCCGCTGCCACCCGCGCTGCGGCTGTGGGGCGCTCTCCAGCCGGGCAGGGCTGATCCTGCCCTCGGCGCTGAGGTGAGTGTGGGTAGCTGGCCAGGAACCCCGCCCCTCGGGACACTGTCTCGTGCTGGCTCCTCCTCTGCTTTAACCCACTGCCCAGGACCTGGATCCCTACCTCCACCTCTGTCAGTGTTCAGGGTTTGCAGCAGGTTCAACTGGAACCGGGGGACCTGGAGGGCTGGGAGGCGCCCTGGAGGCGGCACAGGTGGGTGGGCCTGGCCACCGCCAACCCCGCCAACCGCGCCAACCCCAACCCAACGGCGCCGCCCCCCCTGGAGACCCTGAGGTCCGTCCTCGGGTAGCTCTGGGACAAAAGTTCCTGGAGCCACTTCCGGGGAGGGAGGCGTCACCTGTCTTGGGACGCAGCCCTTTTACCCCGAGTCTCCCCCGGCCCTGGTGGGGCGCTCGCAGGTCAGAGTTGTGTAGGGCGCTGCAGGTCCTGGCTCGCAGGGCCGCTAGCCACTTCGCCGCCGCGGACCCGATTTTGGGCGCGCAGGGTGGTCCATGTGTTTCCGGGCCCACCCTTGTGCCTGGGCTGCATCTTTTAAACTTCGGGGCCAGAGGATCCTGAGACTGAGGCGAAGAGGCGGACATCAAAGGGTTAAGATGAACCTCCGTGCCTCGTAGCCAGAGACCGGTGAGCATTTTCCGAGTGTGGAAGTTGTCTGAGCTGGCTGGGTGGAAATGGGTTCCCTTGGGCTTTGACACGAGGAAGAGCTGCCCTTGCATTATCAGTGGCCTCATCACGGGCTTGGACGTTGCTGAAACAGAGCGGCCTGTTCCTAGAGTACTTCTGCTTCACTTGCCTGAATGGATGCAACGGTAGACACTCATTTTAAAGCTTTTTATACGTTTTGCTCCCTGGGGTGTGGAAGAGAAGAGCTTTGCTATGTCTGGTTTATGTGTGTAGTCTTGGGCAAGTTACTTCACCTATCTATGCTTCAGTTCTCTCATCTGTAAAATGAGGATGGTAATAATACAAACCTTAAAGGGTTGTGTGAGATTAAAGCTCTTAAAATTGTGCTTGGTACTAGGTAAGTCCTACGTGTGCTAGCTGATCTCATTATTATGTCAGACACCTGTCCAACAGGGCATTCTCATCCCCAGCTCCCCAGTGAGGTGGGTGTCCAGGCTTTTGCTCCTTCTCCTACTGAGGATCTCCTGAGACAGGAGCCACGGTGTCCCCTTTGGCGCCGAAACACTGGGGCTTTGCTGTAGCACTTCATATGGTTAACCGGCCTTGTGCAAAATGTATCTTAGTTTGAGATTACAGATGACCTTTGTCAAGGACACTCTTGGGAAATGGGGTCTCATGCCTCCTCTGGAAGCTCTGGGGTATAACTGGATGTTTGCCTCTGTGGTGGAGAGGATAAGGTTTCGCTTGAAATCCTTCAGGCCCCCTGACAGTCTAGTCTCTGTGAAGGTGGGAGTCTATTTTTTTAGGTGCCCAAGGGCCTGATCTTGTCCCCTCTCCTACAGTCATTCACCTCCAGCAGATTGTCCCCTTCATCAGCCTCCCCCAGGCTGCACCAGTTTAGTTTCTTCTGGCGGTGGTGACCACAGACATCAGTTCTGAACCTGGGGCTCCAGGAAGCTCCTGAAATGTACATGAGATGCTTGGAGCCTGGATGTTTGTTTTTCTAGATGGGGCACCTTTTTTTTGGTCGTGTTCTGCAAAAGGCCCGTACCTCACAAAAGTGTAGCTGTTGGTCGGGAAATGTGGGTTCCTCACCCCTTGGATAGGACAGGTGCACATTTTTAGCGAGTCAAGATGTCAGTATTATCTGTCTCCCAGACAATGGAAGGCACATTCGTTTCTTTATGCCCTCACTCAGGGCATACCTTCCAGTGGAAAATTCAGATCTACTTTGACTTGAGAAAATCTGATAAAGAAGTTAATTGGGGAAAGGAGAAAGCAGGCTGTGTGAGGAGGCAATGTTGGCCTATGGTGGGGCCTTCAAGATGGGATGCAGTTCATGAAAATTTGGGATCAAGCTGTCAGGAGACTTCTCAGGGCCTTAGCCTGTGCTCCTTCCTCATTGGAGCACAGAGGTTCTACTACTTCTCATGTCCGACACTTTCTTGCTCTGTCCAAAGCAGCCACTTCCCTATTAGTTTCTGTCACATTCTCCCATTGCATTTTTTAATGGAGATTACCCGAAGTGGTCTTACTCATACATCTATTTATGGGTTTATTGTCTTCTTCCACCCAGGAGAATGTAGAATCCAAGAGGGCAGAACAGTTGCCCAGTTTACTGCTGAACTCTGGCCCCCTGGTGCACAGTAGGTGCTCAATAAATGTCCTTTGAATGACAGAGTGAATGAGCATCACTGAGTGAAATGAGTGAGGTTGGGGAGCTTTTAAGAGCAGTAAAACACGAAGGAACTGGCCATTAGTCAGGAGCTCTGGGTTAAAAGTGACCTTTAACATTCAGTTCAACCTGTACTTTAAACTACCTTTGCAACTTCTCTTCCCAGTTATTGCTAACTAGAGCTGGAATTCTCCAGTGACAGGAAACTCATTGCCTAGTGAGACAGCCCACTCCATTAAGACAAAGGTGTGGGATGCAAAGGACCAGATAGAGTCTGTGTACTTATTCCGATAAGGACAAGATGTGGCCTCACAGCTTCTGCACACTGCGGCTCCAGTCCTGGGTTACTCTGCATCCTGATCCCCCTGCATCCATCACTGCCCGTCCCAGTGAGCTGCCCCCACTTCTGTGCCATCACTAAGGTTCTTGAGCCTTCAGTGTGCTACTGAGTTTACACCATCAGAGGGTGCCTGAGGCAAAGAGGCATCAAGAAAAACTTCTGTAGTTTAGGGACCTTCAAGGCCAAGTTCTGTATTGTTCAGGACCCTGTACATTGGCAGTGGAGGTGAGTGGAAGTTGGGGAACAGAGGGTGGGCTCTATTTCTTTCACTCTTGTTCTGGGTTTTCTGAATCATTCCTTAATCTATTCATTGTAGCCCTAGCTATATTTCAAAAAATTAATCCTTGGGCATATTATCTTAATGGCTTGTATAAGAAATTGTCTCATTCGTACCATCTTGCATGTACAGATTGAAACTCAAGTGAAAGTGAAATGTTTTTATGTGATTCGGGTTATCATGTCGGTTTGACTTTCTGCATGGGAGTCACCAGTGTGGAGTGGGGGCTGCTATGGAGTGGTTTAGAAATAGGCTTTTCTTTCTTCTTACTTGAGTGAAAATTGTTCATTTAGATATGAAAATGGGTACACTTTTTTAATCTTAAAAAAAAACAAGACTGAGGAATACTGTGGTTAATTGAAGTCATATCTATGTGTGTGCTTTAGCCACTTAGCTCAGCTTATTTATTTCATTTATTCAAGACTCATTTATGGACAGAGGGCTCTGGCTCTGGGCCACACAACCGTTGAGAAAACCAACCGTGTTCCTCCCTTGTGGAGTTTACACCCCAGTGGCAGAGGTGGACACTGGACCACTAGATCTATAATATGATGTCAGGGGGTGTGATCAGTGTAATGGAGAGGATGCAGCTGGGTAAAGGGACCCAGAGTGACTGGGATGGAGGCCAAGTTGGTTTGGTCAGGGAGGGTCTCTCTGAGGAAGCAACATTTGAGTAGAAATCAGAGGGAGCAGTTATGTGGTATCTGGGGGAAGACCATCCCATGCATATGGAACCCAACGTTGTGCTTGAATCCCTGGTATGGCCAGTCAGTTCTTCATCTCTGGATGTGGTCTGTCTCACTGGGGAAGGGAGAGGGAAATGAGAGCAGAACCCCACCACCCCCTCCCCAAATCTTGGCAGGTGGCTGGAGTAAGATCTCAGCATTGTGTTTTCTGGTTGACCAGAAGGCTTGTGCTTTTTTTTTTTTTTCTTCCAGAAGTGAGACCTAAAGTGATGAGGTTTCCTAAAACTACTTCTTGGGCCATGAGCATAAGCTTGGGGGGGTACTGCTGGAATTATAATTCTACACATGGTCACATAGTAAGACTTGCCTCACCCCACATACCCTGGGACATGGACTTTTGTGTCATTTGGTTACTTCCAGTTTATTATCTAGAAGGAACCACCTAGAATTAGCAAGGCTTTGATAAAAAGTGAAGAGGTCAAAATGTGTAGGATTGTGGACCAGGAGATGCATGCTTCCCATTCTCTCCATTGATTGGTTGATTGATTGATCAATGGATGTTATTTAACACAGCATAAGATTCCTGAGGCTTAAGACATGAGATCTTGGTTGTGTGAGCCTTAAGCAGTAACCTAACCTTCTGAGTCTTGCTTTCTTCATCTGTAATATTGGGGAGAAGGTGTGGCATGAAGGCTACTTGGAAAAAGGGACATAGATGTCATAGAAGCTACAAAGGGTAGGATGGAAGGAAGAGAGAATAGTAGATGTAAGGTTCAGATAGAAGTAGGGTGTGTGTGTGTGTGTGTGTGTGTGTGTATGACTTGGAGTATACAGTGCAAAGGGAATTGATGCAGCAGCCAGTTGACCTGGATGGTTGTGCCTTGTGCTATGGACTCCTCTGTCCTGACATCCTCAGATATTCCCTACAACTGTCCTGTGGCACAGTCCCTCCTAGTATCCTTATCTTCTAGGCCAGGAAATTGGGACGTGGAGTGATGAATAACTGCCAGTTGGGCTCCCTGGGCTGTGCTCAGTTGTATCAGGATCTTTCCAGTAGATTTATTCAGTGATGTCCAGGGAGGAGGGTGTTTTTATGTATCTCTACAGGCCTTACTTTGCTGTACATCTCCCCGGAGCCAACGCTGGGGGAACAGAGGCTGCTCTCAGCCAACTGCTCAGTCCCTGGCACAGTGAGGGTTTGTGGGTGTGTTAGGTGGGTGCTTCAGGCTCACTGGCAGCCACTAAACAATAAGGCTGGAGGAAGTCATTGCCTTCCTTTCCCACATGTCTCCTGGTTTTTTCAAGGAGGACACACAAGTCAGGGCAGAGCTGGACATGGAGCCCAAGTGAAAGCCAGAATGCTCCAGAAAGAGAGGTGGGGATGTTGGCAAGTTGGAGAAGAACACAGGAGGCATTTTGGTGTCTTGCCTGGCTTGGCTAGCTAAAGACCAGGATAGTTATTTACATTCCAACTTGGTTCTTTTTCCCAAAACTCCACCTCCACTTGCAGCCAGAATATGATACTTCATGGTTCTGGATTTGTTGTTGGTGCTCATACAGTCCCAAGCCCTGAATTCATTTCCAATTCTGAGCTCAGTAATATTTTCCTGGAAGCCAGAGCAGTGCTCTAGCTGCCTTTGAGGCAAATTGAAATGTCTGGACGTTGTAGAGACTGGAGCACAGTTAGGGTCCTGTGTTCCAATCTCAGCTCCACCATTACTAATGAAGTGACCTTGGACAAGGTGCCAGGCCTCTCCAAGCCTCAGTTTCCTCATCTGTAAATGGAGACAGTACTTACCTATACCTCATAGGTTTGCTGTGAGGATTATATGAGAAATTATTTGTACGGTATTTATCCCTACCACAGTCAGCATGCAGGAAGGGCTGGCTGTGGCATCGTCTGGTGACTTTGCTGACCAAGGTTGCTCCATCACTGCTTTGTGCTCCTAATAGGAAAGGCGTGCTCATACAACAGAAGTTCATCATTCAGATTTGGAGACTTTACCAAGGACAGACATTATCCCTTTCAGAGACAATCTTATTAGGAGCCAAATTTGGATAATGGAATTGGGGGTCAGCTTATTGGGAGACAGAGGCCAGTTGTGAAATGTCACCAAGACTTCCTGCCCAAGCAAAGTGTTCCCCCATCTTCCTGCATGATGATCTCATACCAGTCTCCTGGCCCCCAGCCTACAGTGGCCCCTAAATATGGCCCTTGATCCCTGAAAGGTATACAATACACTTGCAACCTGGCTGCTTCAACTCACTATTCCGATGATTTATCTTCACCACACCCATCCCCAATTCACCCACTGGACCCTGTAACAGAGCTGAGCCTGACGGTTCCCCAGATGCCCCAGGGGCTTCCACGGTCATGTCTTTGCTCCTGCTCATCCCACTACTTGAAATCCTCTTCTGCTTTTGTTCACTTTAAGACTTCCCTCACTGCCCCACCCCAATGATCTCTTCCTCCATTTTAGCTAGAAAAATGCTTTTTTTTTTTCCTCACAAGGAGCCCTAATTGTATTCTTAGTATCCACAAATACAAAAATCAGAAGTTGCAGAGGAAATAATAAAATTCCACCTTCTCCATTTCAGGCATGCTTTTCCGAGAGAACAGGCGGCTGTATGTCTCTCTTATGTTTTTGCATTTAGGTGTATGTACCTGTGACCATCTTTAAAAACTAACATACTGGGCTCATTTTATAGGGCTTGCTCTCCAACTAACTTTTTCCCATTTAGTCATATGTCCAAGAGCACTTTCTCTGTCCCTAATCATTTCTCCTCTTTTTACCTGTCCTTGGCTCTCTACCACGCTGGGAAGAGTCTACAAGTTTGTGTGGAAATACACATTCAGTTCTCTTGGACATGTAGTAACAGTGGTATTGCAGATCATACGGTAACAATGTTTAACATTTTGAGGACCCGCCTAATATTTTCCAAAGTGACCACCCCATTTTGCAATCTTGCCAGCAATGTATGAGGATTCCTGTTACTCCATATCCTCACCAACACTTGTTGTTGTCCCTCTTTTTGTTTATAGCCATCCTAGAGCATGTGAAGTGGTACTGTGTTGTGTTTTTGTTTTTTGTTTTATTTTCACCTGAAGATATGTTTGTTGATTTTAGAGATAGGAGAGAGATAGCAGAGGAGAGAGAGAGAGACAGAGAGAGTGGCAGAGACATTAATGTGAGAGAGAAACATTGACTGGTTGCCTTTCATATGCACTCTCACTGGGGATTGAACCTGCAACCCAGGCATGTGCCCTGACTGGGGATCAAAACCCACAATGTTTTTGGTGTATGGAACAGTGCTCCAACCAACTGAGCCACCCAGCCAGGGCTTATTGTGTTTTTTTCCCTGATGGCCAGTAGTGTTGAATATCTTTTTTTTTTTTACTTTACTTTTTGAGCAGTTTTGGAGTTTATAATGAAATTGAGAGAAAGATACAGAGATTTTTCTCTAGACCTTCTGTTCCTACACATGCATAGCCTCCACCGTTATCAACATCATTCACTGGAACGGTACATTTGTTACCAAGGATGAACATGAATTAACACATAATTATCCAAAGTCAATAGTTTACCTAAGGGTTCACTTTCAATTGGTTTGAACAAATGTATAATAATATATGTCCATCATTATAATATCATACAGAGTATTTTCACTGCCCTAAAAATTCTCTGCGCTCCATCTATTTGTCCCCCACCCCCTCCCGACCATGACCAGTGATTTTTTGTCTCCATAGTTTTGCCTTTTTTAGAATATTGTATACTTGGAATCATACAGTATGTAGTCTTCTCACATTGGCTTCTTAAAATTAGCAATATGCATTTGGGGTTCCTTTGTGTCTCTTCATGACTTGATAGCACATCATTTTGAGAGCCGAATTGTATTTTATTGTCTATGTGCACCACAGTTTATTTGTCCATTCACTTGCTAAAGGACATCTTGGCTGCTTTGGAGTTTTGGCATTTATTAATAAATCTGCTCTAAACATCTATGTGTAGTTTGTGTGTGTGTGTGTGTGTGTGTGTGTGTGTATACATTTTCAACTCCTTTGGGTAAACACCAAGGAGACCAATTCCTGGATCCTATTGTTTCAGAGTGTGTTAATAAGAAACCACCCAACTCTCTTCCAAAGTGGCTGTTCCATTTTGCATTCCCACCAGCCACGTATGAGAGCTCCTGTTGCTCCACGCCTCTCCAGCATTTGGTGCTGTCAGTGTTCTGGATGTCGACCGTTCTCGTAACTGTGTAGTGCTATCCCACTGTTGTTTTTAATTTGTGTTTCCCTAATGACATGGGTGGAGCATCTTTTCACATGCTTATTTGCCATTTGTATATCTTCTTTGGTAAGGTGTCTGTTAAGGTCTTTGGCCTTGTTTTTTTTTTAACTCTTATTGAGTTTGAAGAGTTTTTCTGTATATTTTAGATAACTGTCCTTTATCACATGTGTCTTTTGCAAATGTTTTCTTCCAGCCTATGGCTTGTCTTGTACTGTCTGTCTATTGCAGAACAGTTTTTAATTTTAATTAAGTCCAGTTCAATTATTTCTTTCATGAATCATGTTTTTGGTGTATCTAAAAAGGCATCACCACACCCAAGGTGGTCTGGGTTTTCTTCTAGGAGTTTTATACTTCTGCATGTTATAATTAGGTTTATGATCTGTTTTGAGTTAATTTTCGTAAAGGATGTAAGGTTTGTGTTTAGATTCACTTTTTGCATTTGGAAATCCGTTTGTTCCAGCCCCATTTATGGAAGACTGTCTTTGCTTCATTGTATTGCCTTTGTTTCTTTGTCGAACATCAGTTGATTTTATTAATGGGGTGGGGGATCTGTCTCTGGGCTCTTCATTCCGTTCCACTGCTCTGTGTCTGTTCTTTGGCAAACACCACACTGACTTGATTACTGTTGCTCTACAGGGATTGTTGATGTCAGGGAGTGTCAGTCCTCCCACTTTGTTCTTCAGTGCTCTGTTGGCTGAGTATCTTTGCATGGGCTGACTGGCTATTTCTGTATCTTTTTTTGGAGAGACATCTATTCAGACCCTTTGCCTATTTTAAAAAATTAATTATGTCTCTTTTTATTATTGAGTTATAAGGGTTATTTATTTGTTCTAGATTCAGTCACTTATTAGATATTTGACTTTAAAATATTTTCTTCCACTTTATGGGTTGTCTTTTCACTTTCTTTTTTAAAATATTTTATTCATTTAGTTTTAGGGGGGGAAGAGAGGGAGAAAGAGAGGAAGAGAAACATTAATGTACAAGATGTGAGAAAGAAACACTGATCAGTTGCTTCTCATACACTCCTTGACTGGGGATGAACCCACAACCTAGCATGTGCACTGACTAGGAACTGAACCGGCAACTTTTTGCTTTGTGGGCGGATGCCCAACCAACTGAGCCACACCTGTCAGTGCTCTTTTCACTTTCTTGATGGTGTCCTTTGAAGCCCATGGTTTTAATTTGACGAAGTCCAATCTATCTATTTTTCTTATGTTGTTTGTGATTTTGGTATCCTACCTAAGAAACCTTTGCATAATCTAAGGTCAAGAAGATTTATACCTAAGTTTTCTTCTAAGAGTTTTATAGCTTTAGCTCTCAGTTGGAGGCCTTTTTCCTTCTGAGTTGATTGTGTGCGTGTGCAGTGCGAGGTGGATGTCCAGCTTCACTGTTTGCACGTGGATATCCTGTCGAGCCAGCACCATTTGTTGAAAAGACTATACTGCCCATTGACTCGTCTTGACATCCTTGTGAAAAATCAACTGGCCGTAAATGCAAGTGCTTATTTCTGCACTCTCTATTCTATTGCATTGATCTAGATACCTCCCCTTATGGCTGTACCACTGTCTGTACTGTCTTGACTACTGTTGCTTTGTAGTGAGTTGTGAAAGCAAGAAGCACGAATCTTCCAATTTTGTCTTTTTTCACGATTGTTTTAGCTATTCTGGTCCCTGTATGAATTTTAGGATCAGCTGATCAATTTTTGCAAAACAGGCAGCTGAGATTTTGATAAGGATTGTGTTGAGCCTATACAGGTCTGTGGGAGTTTGCCCTCTCAACAACATTAAGTCTGGATCCTGAAGTACATTTTTCCTGGTGCATCAGTATGTGTCGTCATTGAGTCTCCTGAGGAGACACTCAGAGGACCACCTTTCACACTGTGAAAATAAAAATCCAGGGACATCGGCCTCCCTTTTCCTTGCTGAAGAAAGTGACATGATGTAGTGTATTGTTTAATTGAAGGCTGGAGACCTTGGATAAAACGTTTAGCTCCTGAATTTGTGAAAGAGGAATGCACCCGACACGGACCAGGCAGACCTGACTTCTCTGTGCCGAGCGCGTGGTGGGGATTCCCCAAGGCCCTCCCGCTGCCGCCGTGCTCCCCTGCCTCTGTGCCGTGGGAAGCTTTGAACTCGTCTTACCTACTGAGCAAAGAGGTAGATACTCATTTAAGGAAAAGCTTCTGCTGCTCAAGCAATTTTTGTGCCTCCTCTACCCCCAATTCACTGACATTATAGTTTGAATGGAATAAAAATAAGAAAGGAATTCTATCACATATTAAAATATTAGTTTACACCTCCGTACATACTTGTGCGTAATGCTTTGGCACAAATCCAAGATTATATCCTCATGGAAGAAGAAATAAAAAGTGAAGAGCCTACATTTGTATCCAGAGGAATCAGGTTTTCCAAACTTAAGGAACAACCTGGGGCATATTCAATACATTAGACACTGCAAATTCACTCACATCTCAGCTTGCTCTTAGCCGAGAGAAGAGCTCCATTTTAAACAAAACTGTGCTAATGTTTGATGGGAGGGGGTGGAGTTGTTTATTACTGGTGTTTCAAAGAAGCAATTTAAAAGGCATTAATTTGGGCTGAGTTTTTAGTTTGTTTCTGGAAGGGAAAAAGTTATATGCAATAGAAATAATCTTGGGGTCTTCAAAATATAAGCACCTTTGGTTTAGCAGAGTCTCTTTACCTCAGCTGTTAGAACAGGCAGTTTGTAAGGGATTTTATTTTCCATTCTTTAGTGAGGGGTGTGTGCACATGGAAATTTAGGGGAAAAACACAGTGATATAACCTAACCCCAAAACGAGGAAGCATGTTACAGAGTTTCTAGTCTCAGAAGGTGCAGCTTAGCTGACCTCATGTGACCTCTGTCTATGACACATCTCCCAAGAGGTCGAGGGGACCTTTTCTCTCCAGCACGGCTCTAATTTTACAAAAGCCCTGTGCAGTCTTGCAAACTCAAGGGGTGTTCTTAAGTCACTCATATTTCATGTGTTCTGGGCTGGGCAGGGCCTCACTAATCCTTGGCCAGCATTTTGAGTCAGAAAATATGTAAATGACCGCCTGAATCCTTTGAAGAGAGAGAGAGCTGGCAAGTTAATTTAAGGAAGCACTGCAGCAAATGAGTGGCAGAACTGATACTAATGTTAGCAGCTCTATTTTATTATACTAATGAAGTTATATTATCTTTTAGAGTGAGGTTATGATGTTACCGAATTTTACTGAGCATTTATTATATGGCGGAGTCTGGCTTTTCATACTTGTTTTTGACTGTGACCCACTGTAAGAAATAAATCTTGGCTTTAATGTGCATGTGTAGAGATCTAAACAAAAGTTTGGTAAAACATTACTTACCCTATGTATGTTTAGTGTGTGTCCTCTGATAATTCTTTTCAACACTAATGAATTTATGCTTTTAAAAAAAATGATGATTGTGAGACCCACTAAATTTATTTCACTAATGGGTCAAAACCTGCTGTCTGAAAAACACTGTGCTAGACAACTTACTCTGTGTTTTGTGTGTTACTACTTCATTTACTCCTCACAACCACCTCATGGAGCGGGTCTTATTTCTATGGGTGAGCACAGAGAGAGATGCAACTTGCCCAGATTCACACTGCAAGTGAGTAGTGGAGGTGGGATAGAACCCAGAAAGGCTGAGTCCTGTTAGAAGCTCATGGTGTGAATCCGGGTCACATACCTATCTTTTGTAGAGATTAAGGGATAGGGTATTGTTTAATATCCTGATGAGTTGCTGTAGTTACTCTTCCCAGGAATTTTAAGGAATTGGAGACTTCCCTGTGTGATTGTGGAGAGTGGGGGAGGTTCAGAGTTTGCAGGGTAGTAGCAGGCTGGAGACTCCCGGTTGGAGGGTGAAGGCAGCCTGCGGGCAGAATTCCTGCTTGTGAGGGGAGGTCAGTCTTTGTTCTGGTAAGGACTTCAACTGATCCGATGAGGCCTGCCCACGTTATGAAGAGCAGTCTGTTTAACTCAAAGTCTACTATTTAAATATTAATTTCATCCAAAAAATACCTGCACCTTCATAGAAATATCTAGAATAATGTTTGACCAAATATCTGGGCGCTGTCATTTAGTCAAGTTGACACATAAAGTTAAGGGTCACCGGGAAAGACAGTGTTTGAAGTTGTTCAGAAGAAAGGAAAAAGGCAGTAGGAAGCAAAAGTGTGATATTGTTACAAACAGGAGAACATTTCAGAAAGAACTCCCCCTTCAATGATGGATTGCAGAATAAACCCATTTCCGGTTCCTGTGGGATTACTGGGGGACAACCTGGGTTGGCAGATGGAGAGGGCACAGATTTTCTTGCTTTGAGTTGAATGGATTGTCTCTTACCTTTCTTTCCCTTTTAGATCAGAAACCTGAGAGTTCATGGCCCTGAGTAAACAGAGCCATTACCAGCAGCTAGTGAGTGCTTGTGCAGGGGCCATTGTGCTAATGCAGCATCGGTGTCCCTGCCTACCCTTGCGCCACAAGCTGCCACACAGCTGTGGTGCCCCGTGGGTCACTGGCCGCAGTGACTGTTAGATCTGGGGTTGTCTGGGTGGGAACTCAGGCTGTTTCTGACAACATGGTATGCAGCCAATGTCACATATATTATAGTTCTTGTTTTATCTTATTTTTGCTGCAATATAATTCACATACCATAACACTGACCCTTTAAGGTATACAGGTTAGTAGTTTTTAGTATATTCACAAGGTTGTGCAGCCATTAAAACTATTTAATTCCAAAACATTTTCATCACCCCAAGCTGTAGCTTTTATTTCGAAAGTAATTTAGACATTCAAGAACACTGTCTTCTGATCGGTCCTATCAGCAGACAAATATTCTGTTATTTCTCCCAACGTAAGGAAAAAACACAGCCAAAACCCTCTTCCCTCCCTACTTCTCCCTTCAGTTGTGCCCCATTTTCCCTCAGGTTAGAGCCAGACTTCTTGAAAGAATTGTCTGGACTGGCTGGCTTCGATTCTTTGCCTCCCATTCTCTCTCACCCAAAGAAATTGTGACAAAACACTCATAATATAAAGTCTGCCATGACAACCATTGTAACTGTCCACTCTGGTGATATTAAGTATATTCCCCCCTTTTTTTAATTAACAATCCCAGAACTGCTCTGACTGGTGTGGCTCAGTTGGTTGAGTGTCGTCCCTCAAAGCAGAAGGTCTCTGGTTCTATTCCCGGTCAGGACACACGCCTGGGTTGCAGGCTAGGTCCTCAGTTGGGGCGTGTGTGAGAGGCAGCTGATCCACGTTTCTCTCCCTCTCTTTCCCTCTTCCTTCTCCTATCTCTAAAAATAAACAAGTAACATTTTTATTTTAAAAAACGTCTTCAGAACTTTTGCACTGTGCAGAACTGAAACCAAATCCATTAAACAACAACTCCCCATTTCCCCCTCTCCCCGGCCCCTGGTAACCACCTTTCTACTTTCTGTCTCTATGAATTTAATTGCTCTAGATACCAAACATAAGTGGAATCAGTACAAATCAGACACTATTTGTCTTTTTTGTGACTGGCTTATTTCACTTAGCATAATGTCTTCAAGGTTCATCTTGCCCCGCATGTCAGGAATGTCCTTCTTCTTAAGGCTGAATAATATTCCATTGTATGTATATCACACTTTGTTCATTCATCTTTTAAGGAACACTTGGTTGCTTCCTCCTTTTGGCTGCTATGAATAAAGTTGTTCTCCCATTCTTGTTTGACCCCATCATTCCAAGCAGGCTTGGGGTCCCCTCATAAACATTTCTTGTCCTGGTCTTCAGTGACTGCCATATTGTTCATCCCAATGGCCCATCCTCTGGCTCCTGTCTTGCCTGGCTACTAGCAGATTGTTGTAGTTGGTCCCTCTCTCTTCCCAGAAGCCCTTTCTTCACCTGGCCTCTAGGGCAACTACCTTGCTCTCCTGGTCCTCTTCCCACATCTCAGTTAATGGCAACTCTATCCTTCTGATGGTCAGACCCAAACCTGAGGTCTCATCTTTGACTGTTACATATCTTATCTGGCTCTCATCAGAAAGTTCCACTATGTATACTTTCACAATTTACCTAGAATGTGGCCAGTGCTCCCTGTCCTTGCTGCTGCCACCCTGGTAGCACCTACTCTCCCCTCTTACCTGAATGACTGGGGTGCTCTCTCTTCTGGTCTGCAGCCTCTGTCCTGATCAACTTCCAGCTTGTTCTCCATTCAGAGCCAGAGGGATCCTTCTCGAGGGCTGGGCATATCACCCACCACTGCTCTGCTCAAAACTCTTGAAGGGCTTGCCTCATCCAGAAAAAACTGAAGTCCTTACATTGGCATCGAAGCCCCCATGATCGGGCACATTTTCTCTCCAACTCCCCCTTTGCTTGCTCTTCCCCTCAGATCCCACTCCAGCCACATCAACCTCAATCCTGACCTCTAATTGGATGCCTCAGGGCATTTGACTTGCCCCTTGACCGGAAGAGCAATTCTCTTCTCTTCCTGTTGGCATCACTCGGTCCTTCACTCTCTTCAACCTTTACTCAGGTCTATCACTTTCCTTGGTGACTGTATCTAAACAGTCACCACCACTGTGAACACCCCTCTCTGCCTTACTCGGTGTATTTTTTCTCCTTACTGCCATCACTATCCAGTATAGGTCGTATTCTCCCGAGTCTGCCTCCCCTGACAACAATGTAAATTCCATGAGAACAGAGTTTTTCTCACATTTTGTTTCCTGTCATATCCCAGTGCCTCGCCTGGCACCAAGCAGACGCTCAGTAAATATTTGTTGAAGCAGTAGTGAAAGTTTGAGAAATAGATATAAAAAGTATTTTATGATTCCTTCATTATGACATAATTCTTGCCTGTGTTTTTTTCTTACCTGTAAATTGTTACATATAAGAGTGTGTGTGTCCCATTTTTTTCCCCCACCACACATTCCTGCCTAAGCCTCTTTTTTAAAAGCTGCTACATAATCTTCCTGATTATTACTTGTTAAACAGCTACATAATGTTTCATTAAGTGGATGTAGCGACTTTATCTAACCTTGTTTTTTTTGGTCAGCACTATTGGGCGGCTTCCAACTTGTTGCTAGTGTAGATTGCTCCACAGTGAGTGTCAGTGTTGGGCATGAGCCCAGCCTCCCTCCCTCTCCTCTGGAAGGAGTCCCTATTCTCCTGAGCCCGGGTCAGGGCGGTGGCCCAGCCTGGGCCTGTCACGGTTCCCGCCCTCCTGCTTGTGGTGACTGGCTTAGGGCTGCATGTAGGCCCAGCCAGGCTGGGCTGTGGGCCTCCTCACGGTCATTCTAACTTGCTCAGAAGCAGCAGAGATGCTTGGAGGCAACTGGGTCCCAAGGAGTAAGGATGGGGTTCCAGGTGTGAGTGGCAGTAGCAGGAGGAGAGCGTTGGATCTTTGGATCCAGGTGCTTGACTGTTTGAGCTGCTCCAATATCCTTCTAATAAATCCCCCCTTTTACTGATCTAGATGGAGTTGGATCTCTCACCACGAGGAATGAGCATAGACTAATCCAACCTGGTCGATCATCTCTCCCCCCTTGCTTTTTTTCAGTTCCTTAGTCCTGAGCAAGGAAAGTGTTAAAGTCCTGAGGAAGGCATTGTTCAGGGGAAAACATGCAAGCAGGCGGAGCAGCTAGTTTATATATTTTTGTCAACTGGAGACAAACAATGGGAAAGTGTCGCCTGTCCCGGGCTCAGATGCTGGCACTGCCATCTGACAGGGTAACCTTAGTTTCTTTGTCTGTAAAATGGGAATGAAATAATCACACTCCACCTCAGGGAATTCTTTTGAGGATGAAACGCGTTAATGCACAAGACGTCCTTAGAGTGGTATGTGACGGAGTACGAGAGCCCCCCAGGGCATCAGCTGGGGCAGCTGCTGTTATGATGCCAGACTCTTAAAAGTAGAAGAGGAATTAAACATAGAACTAATGTATGATCTGTTAGTAGAACCCAAAAGAATTGAAAGCAGGGACTCAAAGGGATTCTTGCCCAGCCATGTTCATAGCAGCATTATTTGCAGCAGCTCATTGGCGGGTGAATGGGTAGACAAACTGTGATGGATACTTACAAGGGAACATTACTCAGCCGTGGAAAGGAGGGAAAGTCTGACACCTGCTACAGCATGGACGAACCTTGCAGACATTGTGCTAAACGAATACAAAAGGGCAAGTATTGTATACTTCCACTTATATGAGCTACCTACAATAGCAAATTCATAGACACAGAAAATATTGAAGAATAGAGGTTTCCAGGGCCAGGGGCAGGTGGAGAGGGAGTCACTGTTTAATGCGGTGTCTGTGATGAGGAAGTTTTAGAGGTAGATAGTGGTGATGCTTGTACAACACGGTGAATGTGCTTTATACCGCTGAAATGTACACTTAAAAATGGTTAAAATGGGCTTCTGGCCAAAATGGAGGCATAGGTAGACATACTTTGCCTCCTCACACAACCAAAAGAAGGACGACAACAAATTTAAAAATACAAAAACAACTAGAACTGCCAGAAAATCAAATATGGAAGTCTTGACAACCAAGGAGTTAAAGAAGAAACATTCATCCAGACCAGTCGGAGGGACAGAGATGGGCAGCTGGTGTGGAGAGGACTTGCGTCAAGGTGTCGGCTGGTGGAAAGGGTGGTCCCACATTTGTGTGAGCATTAAACTGGAAGGGACAACTGGGGAGTGAGACGGACTGCACAACCCACGGTTCTAGTATGGGGAAATAAAGCCTCAAACCTCTGACTGAAAAAAACCTGTGAGGGTTGAGGTGGCAGGAGAAACTCCCAGCCTCACAAGAGAGTTTGTTGGGGAGACCCCTGGGGTCCTAGAACACATAAAAACCCACCCACCTTGGAATCAGCACCAGAAGGGCCAAATTTGCTTGGGGGAAGTGGTGGGAGTGACTGAAAGCTGGCAGAGAGCTGAGCAAGTGGCATTGTTCCCTCTTGGGCTCCTCTGCCACATAGAGCAGCACAATGCAGCCAAGTGGGTTGCCCCACCCTGGTGAACACTTAAGGCTCCACTGCTTACTAAGTAACAGGTGTGCTGAGACAAAAAGAAAAAGGCCCAAATGAAAAAAGAGATCAAAGCTCCAGAAAAAATACAACTAAGCAATGAAGAGATAGCCAACCTATCAGATACACAGTTCAAAACACTGGTAATCAGGATGCTTACAGAATTGGTTGAGTATGGTTGCAAAGTAGAGGAAAAAATGAAAGCTGTGAAAAGTGAAATGAAGAAAAAAGTACAGGGAACCAACAGTGACGGGAAGGAAACCAGGACTCAAATCAATGGTTTGGACCAGAAGGAAGAAATAAACAGTTAACTAGAACAGAATGAAGAAACAAGAATTCAAAAAAAAAAAATGAGGAGAGGCTCAGGAACCTCTGGGACAACTTTAAATGTTCCAACATCTGAATCATAGAGGTGCCAGAAGGAGAAGAAGAGCAAGAAATGGAAAACTTACTAAAAAAATAATGGAGAACTTCCCCAATCTGGTGAAGGAAACAGACTTCCAGGACGTCCAGGAAGCTCAGAGAGTCCCAGGGAAATTGGACCCAAGGAAGCACACACCAAGGTACATCATAATTACATTACCCAAGATGAAAGAGAGAATCTTAAAAGCAGCAAGAGAAAAGGAGACAGTTATCTACAAAGGAGTTCCCATGAGACTATCAGCTGATTTTTCAAAAGAAACCTTGTAGGCAAGAAGGGGCTAGAAAGTATTCCAAGTCATGAAAGGCAAGGACCTACATCCAAGATTACTCTAGCCAGCAAAGCTATCATTTAGAATGGAAGGGCAGATAACGCGCTTCCCAGATAAGGTCAAGTTAAAGGAATTCGTCATCACCAAGCCCTTATTATATGAAATGTTAAAGGGACTTACCTAAGAAAAAAAAGATCATGAACAGAAAATGAATAGTAATATGACAAAAAACTCACAACTATTAACAACTGAACCTAAAAAAACAAAAACAAAATTGAACTAAGCAAACAACTAGAACAGGAACAGAATCACAGAAATGGAGAGCACATGGAGGGTTATCAGTGGGGGAGTGGGAGGGGGAGAGTGGGGGGGAAGTACAGGGAATAAGTAGCATAATTGGTAGGTACAAAATAGACAGGGGAGGTGAAGAATAGTATGGGAAATGGAGAAGCCAAAGAACTTATATGTATGACGCATGGACATGCACTACGGGGGGTGGGGAATACGGGTGGGGGGGTGTGCTGGGTGGAGAGGTATAAAGGGGGGAAAATGGGACAACTGTAATAGCATAATCAATAAAATATATTTTTTGAAAAGAAAGGGCAAAAATGGTTATAACGGTAAACTACATGTTATGTTTATTTTACCATAATTTTTTTTAAAGTGTAAGAGGAGTTAGAGAGGGCGGGTGGGTGTGAACACCACATTGCGTTTCCTGGAGTTTTGTTTACAGGTTGAAGTTAAATCAAAATGGACCACACTATGGATAAACAGGCGCAGAGCAAAACAGAAGTGGTGGTGGGAGAAGAGGGGCAAACTGCCCCCGGGGGCCAGAGGGTCCTGCTAAGATCCGATACCGAGGACTAGGATCTGCTCTGCAGGGGCTGGCCACCTGGCTAGAGGGTGAAAGATGACGGAAAAAGAGAGTGTGCCGGCAGAGTGTTCTAACTGTCTGTGGGCAGGTCTGTCAGGTCCCCAGGAGAGACTGACCCAGCCCTGGACTAGAGCCCTTGTGAGTCACAGCCCAGCCCCCAGTGGACAAAGGCACGTTGCAGGGAGGGGCTGGGCTGTGACTCAGAGGCCACTTGCTGCTGTGAGCTTCCTCCGGGCAACTCTTCCACCCCCTCAGTTCCTTGATTCTGCTTCTCCCTGTTCGGGGAGGCAGGTGTACTTACTTCCTGTGCAGGCCATTGGGAAGGCTCCCCAGCAGAACCTAGAAGCTGTCCAGAGTTCTTCTGAGGCTCCTTTTTGAAAACAAAAGTAGTAGCTACATTGGTTGAGTGCTCGCTTTGGACTGGCCATGGGCTCAGGCTCTGCACGCGGGCCTTTAACCCCTATCCTCTCAGCTGGTCTCATTAGCTTCACTCTCTAGTAGAGGAAATGGGCTTATGGGGGTGAAGCAACTTGCCTAAGACTGCACAGGTGGTGAGCACATGGGCAAGCTGGGTTGGAATATGTTGCTGGTTCAGGAGCCTGGACTTGTAAGCATACCAAGACACTCACATGCTGACCCCCGGGTTCAAACTCACACTCTCATACTCTCGGAGGTATAGACTCCAAAATGTGATTTATCTCTAGTTCATAGGTTTAAAGAGAATTTTAGTAACTTTTCCTTGTGCTTGTGAGGAAAGTTAGACCTACTGAGATAATATATTTTACAACCAAAAGACACCATTGAATATGATTGCATTGTAGCATGTCAAATGTTGAAGAGTGTATGACAGTAAACGATCCCACTGAGTACTGAGTGTCACTGTGCTGGTCCCTGAGTTACACAGTCATGACAGTTCTGTCCAGCGTCTGTAAAACTGTAATGACATTTCAAAAAGACCAGGCTCATTTGTAACAAGTCATCATAAATGTTACAATAGATAGAATAGGTGTAATGAAGATTGCCCCTTGAGGGACCAAACCGTAATGCTCGTTTCCAAGGCTTTCTTTGTTTTTCTGTGTGTAAAAAGCCACATGTCTTATTTTTAGTGGAAACAAACTTGCTCTTTCAAGCTTTTTAGTTGAGATTGTGGGAAATATGTAACCTTTTCTTGCTTTACAGTCACTTCTTGAGGAATGTGGCAATGATAAGGATAGGCCCAAAAGGTAAAGCCCAAAAAATATGGGGACAAGGAAATTAATTTTAGCTGATAGTTTAAATCTTGCCTTCTGAAATTTTATCAGAGTCACTGACTTGGTGGTAAAACTGACTCATTTAGGTGGTCTCTCCACACCTTTTCCCCATGTGTCTATTGTCAACAGCAAAATCATGGAGAGCAAAAATTAGGCACTTACTTTTTGTCCATTGTAATAGGAGGCATTCATTCCTCCATTCATTCTCTCAACAAGTATGTATTGAGTGGTATGCTGGCTGGGGTTTACTTCACTGGGAGGGGGATAGAAGAAATAAGATTAGAAATGAGTTGACCATTGAAGTCGTATGGTGAGCACATTTTTCCTAATTTTGTATGTGTTTGAACTTTTACTTTCAAAAAAGTTGAAGTATATAATGTCAAGCACTTACCTGGGGCCAGGCCATGTGCTAGGTGCTGGGAAGGCGTTGGTGGCTGAGAAGCTCAGACTCTGCACTTCTGGAATCAAAAGACTGACTCACTCAGGAAACAGACAATCAAATAGTCACATGAATGCAAGTAAAATTATAGCTGGGATAAGTGCTTAGAACTTGCAAGCAGAGATGCAAAAGTCTGCAGTGTAGACCCCATTCCACCCAGGACTGAAGAAAGAAATAAGGGTTCTCAGCTGGAGGTACTACCAAGGGGGCAGGTGTGTGTGTGTGTGTGTGTGTGTGCACATCTGCATGGTCTAGGACAAGAGGAGTCTTTATGTTTCTTTACCTGGTAAAATAGAAGCACTTCAAGGTAGACCAGTTGGCTGACTGCTCTTCAGCCTCATAAAGGGTTTTGGTGGTATTGGCTTGAGAAGATAACTGAGATTAGCATAATCCTCCAATGGCTTGTGATTCTGCTTAGAAGAAAACCCCAACTTTTTTTTTTACCTTTACCTGTATTCCTTACCAGTCCTGTCATGGCTTCTTGAATGTTCCAGCAAGATCCCAATTCCTTTCCTTTCTCAGCTTTTGAGTATACTGTTCCTTCTCTTCAGAATGATGTTCCCCATCTCTGCTCAGGGTCAGCTCCTTCCCATGGGTAGGTCTTGGCTCCAATGTTACAAGGAAGGCCTTTCCTGAGTCCTTTTCCCTGTTTACTTACTACCTGCCACAGCTTTTAATTTGTCTCTTGCCAGGCTGTGAGCATGGTGACAGTGGGGCCTTGTCTTGGTGGCCTCCTAACCTCCAGCCTGTAGGTGCAGATAGTGGGCACTCAGCAAATCCGACTGCCAGGTGCTATCTTACATTGTCCCCGTGTATATTCCTACTTAGTAATTGGCATTTAAAAGAGTTTTACTCATGTACAATTGTCAAAATGGACTTACAGGGAATTGTATAAACTTTATATGAGATGGGAGTGTTTTGTATATGGTTTGTGTCCAGAAATTCTCTCAAACCATAGGAACACCTACATCTGAATTCTGTTGGGTGGCAGGAGGCAACTGGAAGCGGTTTTTCTGCAAGTTCCAGGTAAAGGGTTGGGGTGTCTGGGGACTAGCACCTTCCTCTGGGGGTGACAAAGATTGGTCCTTTTGGTGCGTTTGGTTTGTGGTCACATCTGACAGAGTCTTACACTAAAACTATACCCCAGCCTCTTCTATCTCATACCACAAACACACATAAAATGTCGACACAAGCTGAGGACCTAAATGTGGAAGGTAAATCAATGGCACTTCTACAGGATATTAGAGAAGAATAACTGCATGAAGTTAGGTTAGGCACAGATTTCTTACACAAGACACACATAGCACTACCATAAAGAAAAAAGTTTATAGGTTGGACTTTGTTAACAAATAGGGACTCTTTATCAGTGACAACATTAAGAGAGTGAAAAAGCAAGCTGCAGTCTGGGAGAAGATATTTGAAATTCATGTGTCCAATTCATATCCAAAATGTACAAAGAACTTCTGCAAGCCAATAAGAACACAACTTAACAAAGACAAAAGAGCACACATGTCACCAATTGGTCATCTGGATTAGTTGGTAATCCAGATGACCAATTAGATATAGAAAGGTACTTCAGTGGTTACTAGAGAAATTCAAATTTTAATTATAATGAAATACCATTATACATCCCCCTAGAATGACTATAATGAAAAAGACTGATAATAAAAGTGCTGGTGAAGGTGGGGAGCAATTGGAGCTCTCCTACACTGCTCGTGGGACATGCATCCGTACGTTAGGAAAACATTTTGGCAGCCTTTACCAAAATAAAAGAAATGCTGACCTGTGCCACAGAGAAATGAGTGCTTATGAGCACCCAAGGACATGCCCATGAGTGATCCAAGCAGTGTTAGTCATAATTACCAGAAAATGGAAAAAACCTAAATGCCTATCAACAGCCACATGGATAAGCAAATCATGGTCTATCCATACAGTGGAGTATGCTCAGCAATGAGAAAGAGTCTTTGTGAAGAGCATTGACTGGGAGGGGCATGAAGAAAATGGCCATGGGGCTGGAAATGTCGATTTTTATCTGGTTGGTGATTATATGGAGGTATAAATATCTGAAAACATTATTGAGTTGTACACTTAAGATTTGTGTACTTCATGTATAATACATTGAAAACTATTTTACTGATGTGTACATTGGGATGGTACCTTCTCCTGAAGTCCTTGGAGGAAGGATGCGAGATAGAACACTGTCAGAGGGCGGGGCAGGCTGGAGAGGAAGTGAGGATGGAGCCTGTGAGAGGCCTGAGTCTTCCCTGCATGGGGCTCCTCCTGGCCCCAGGGGCTGGCAGCAGTTATTGCTCCTGTGTATTCCTCCTCATCCTCACCCATCTGTCCAGGATGTCCTGCAGCATGTGAGCAACAGCTGTCATTTGTCTTGGGCAGAATTCACCAAAGGCTGCAGAAAGGATCGGTGCTTGCGGGAGACGGTGGCCTTCCCTAATTCTGTGCTGTTTGAAAGAGAGGTGCATCTAGCTGGTGCTTGCAGAGTTGGCTCTCTGCGGACTCTCTGTAATGTCCCAACCTGGTGGAAACAGAACCTGCCTGTCGGCTAGCTTTCCAAGGAGCTGAGGATTAACTGGTGATGGTTGGTGTGACTGGATAGGTTGGAGGGCATCCAGGGAAGAGGTAGAACCTGCCTTTGTCTGCCCAGGCACATCACTCAGCACCCACACCCTAGGCTGATTCTTAACAACTAATTAAAGCCTGTTATGTAGATGGCCTTGGGCAGCCCCATGGTCTGCTGGGACAGATCTCCCAGCTGAATGGACCGTGGTGCCCAGGAACGTGGTCTGTACTCCTGATGGATTTTGCTCTGTGCTTGGGTGCTCTTGCTGGCGTCTTTCCGATGGGAGAAGGACATGCTTCCTTTCCAGGCCTATGGGCTGGCTACATGGGACAGCAGAAGCACCTTCATTGTGGGTCCGATTGCCAGCATGGTTGGACTTTATTTATTTATGTCTTTGTGGCCTGTCACCTGCTGTGAATGTTTAAGGCCACTTTACCAAGAGACGAGGGACGTGTAAGGGTTAAGAGGGTAGGCCAGAAGCCTGGGACCTCAGATGTGACGTTGTACCAGGAACAGGTGTCGGCTAGTGTTCAGGCACCACAGAATAAGAGGCTGGTGGCCTTGGGCAAGTCGCTGTGCCCCTCTGTGATTCAGTTTCTTCATTGGATGATAGAGGATAAGTTAGGGCTAAGTCTGGACAACATGAGAGCAGTAACAAATCATTCTTTGTGTTGTTTTACAGATTTAGGAAGGCAATTAACACAAAGCACTCAGAAAAGTGCCTGGTGTGCAGTCAGTGCTCCACAGATGTTAGCAGTCGTGGCTGGCAATGGTGCGGAGCCTTAGATGTGCATCTGTGCCCAGAGGGCCCCTCGAAGCAGAGTATGGAGAGTACCTGCATGAGCCAGGGCTCCCTGAACCGTCACTGGCTGTGTTATTTTTATTATTCCATCATGCTACCTCAGGCCCTTGATGCCTTGTCTATAGAATTAAGAAACTACATGTTTTTTTAAAAGTTTGGTGCAAAGTCATTTGATGACTAAACCTGACCTGATTTAATAGGAGGCTATTTATAGTATGTGGCAGAAATAGATGCACGCTCAGCTGCATAAATATTTACGTATTTGATTCTAGATGCTGGCCTGACCCTGCTTGCTTTTTACATAACATACTGTACATACTTCGTATTTTGTTTCTAAAATGCAAACATTATGAATTCTGAAACATATCTGGCTCCAAAGGTTGGGAAGATGGATTGTGGACTTGTCTGCTATAGTTTATTCTCCAGCTGGCCAGTTAGGCCGTGTGCTCTTTTTGGCTATACTAAAAGGATGCTGCTAGTCTTGGCATCTTGAGAGTCTTGGCATTCCTGGGTTGCTGGGTGTGAAGATTTTAAATCTTGGTAGCTATTGGCAGATTGCCTTCTAGAGAGATGAGAGAAAATGACAGTTCCACCAACAGCATGTGAATGTGAATGTGGTCACATTACTTCCCTGCTTCTGACAGTGTCTGTGGCTGCTTCAGGCTGCCATGGCCCACAGGCTCATGACCTAGCTCCTTTCTGTGGTCTTCACACCACCCTTCCTATCCCAGTCTGCCACTGGCCTGTTTTCCCAGTCTCTGACTCCCTCTCCTTTCTGCCGCCACCATACTTGGGCCTCGGACCAGCTGCAGAGTCCCGTGGTTAGTCAGTGACTATCCCCTTCTGTGTGCCCTGGGGGGAGGGGGAGGGGTCCAGCAGGACAGAGCTGCTCCTTCTCTATGGCCTTGCTTTCTGAGGAAAACTGGGGACCCAGTTGGGTTCTGCTAGTCCTGTCAGGTCACTGAAGGCCTCTGAGCTGAGAGGAACTAGAAAAGGAGGGGAGACAGTGGGCACATTCTATGGGAAGGCCCCGAGGCAAATATGAGAGGAAGATTTGAATCTGCAGTCTGTGGGAAGCCCTTGCAGAAGACTGAGCCAGGGAGTGACCTGGCTGACTAGGCTTGTACTTACTGGGGGTGGTAAGTGCTGACAGCAGTTAAGCTGGAGGGAAGGAAGTGGAGGGAGGCCTTAGTACGTAGCTTTTTGATTTGATGAGTGCTATTTGTTTTCTTTCCTTTATGTCTCTTGCTCTAGGGGACATACTGGTGAAGATATTGCTGTGTGGAATATCTGAGATTTTGCCTGTGTTCTCCTCTAGGACTTTTATGGTACCACAACTTATATTTAAGTCTTTTATTCCTCTTGAGTTTATTTTTGTGTATGGTGTAAGTTGGTGGTTGAGTTTCATTTTTTTGCTGTCCAGTTCTCCCAACACCATTTGTTGAAGAGGCTGTTTTTACTACATTTTATGCTGCTTCTCCCTTTGTCAAGATATTAATTGACCATTGAGACTTGGGTTTATTTCTGGCCTCTCTCTTCTGTTCCATTGATCTATGTGTTTGTTCTTATGCCAGTACTAAACTGTTTTGATTACAGTGGCCTTGTAATACAGTTTGATACCCTCCATGCACTACAATGTTCATAGCAGCATTATTTACAATAGCCAAGTTCTGGAAACAGCCTAAGTGCCCATCAGTAAATGAGTGGATCAGAAAACTATGGTACATTTACACAGTGGAGTACTATGCAGCAGAAAGAAAGAAGGAGCTGCTGCCCTTCGTGACAGTGTGGATGGAACTGGAGAGCATTATGCTAAGTGAAATAAACCAGGTGGTGAAAGACAAATACCACATGATCTCACCTATAAGAGGGACCTAATGAACAAAACAAATACGCAAGCAAAATAGAACCAGAGACATGGGGAAAAAGAACAAACTGAGAGTGACCAGAGGGGAGGGTGGCAGGGATAAGGGGGAAAGAAGGGGCAGGGTCAAGGCAAGGAACATGTATGAAGGACCCAGGGACAAAGACAACAGGGGGGAAGATTGACTGTAGGAGGTGGAGGGATGGGTAGGGCAGGGAAGAGTAATGGGGACAACTGTAATTAAACAACAATAAAAAATAAAATAAAAAAGAGAGAAAGGTCAAGGATACCTCCCAGGACACTGGATTCATGGTGTGGGTGGATAGAGGTGTCCTGCCTCAGAAGGAGGAAGGGACACAGTGAAAAGAGCAAGCGCTTTGGCTGCTGGGGTTCTAATCCCAGCCCCGGCGCCGTTGGCATTCAGGTCTTCAGCAGGGTATTCCACCACAGCCTGAGCCTCAGGTCTCTCATGGGTACAGCGGGGATCTGCACGGCCCCCTGCAGGGTTGTGACTGTCCACACCGTGGGCAGTAGTCAAGGGCCGGCCTGCTGTGGGTGCTGGGGAAGTGCAGATCTTCCTCCCTTGGCCGTGAAGCCACCTCTGAGCCCCCCAGACCTAGCTTCTCCGTTAGAATTCCCGTCCAGTCGTCAGTTTCTGGATTCCTCTTCTTGTCAGCCTTAGTTTTGTTTTCCCTCAAAACCCAAATCATGGGTCCTGGAGCCCAGACTTCTGCTGAGGGGTTCCCACTTCCTGTCGGGCAGGAACGATGTCTTCTCAGAGCTGGTTCCAAGGGTGACCCTGGGTAAACGCTGCTGGGATGAATGAGTGTGTGAATGAAGGAACCGTCAACAACTGTGTGCGTGGTGTGGCCTTGACCTCCCACAGATGAGCCAGCAGGCTGGATCGATCCAGTTTCCAGAGGAGCCCAGTGCTGTGCCAGCTGCCTCAGTCCCTGGGAGGGGCTTGTAAAGTATAAATTCCCAGGCCTGGCCTGGGAGATTCTGATTCAGACGGTCTGAGCTGGGGCCCCCCTTGATTCTGTGCTTGGATGGTTCTGTGCCCCACCCCATCAGGACACCCGTGGGCTCTGAGGACTGTGCCCTCCTGTCTCCTACATCCTGTGACTCTTCATGGAAGTGAAAGGCCCTTGCCCTCAGACACAGGCCCTGACAGGCCTGGCCCTGCTGGGCGAGGTTGGTTTTCTTGGTGCCAGTCCACCAGGTGGGGTTTCTGGGTAGTGGCAGCAGCTGCTCCCCTCCTGCAATCAGCAAGAATTAAAATGTTCAGTTGTTTTGAACTTCAATGTCCCTCTGCTTCCTCCAGTGACTACCAAGGGGAAGTGTCTTTATCACAGCTGATGCCCCAACAACCTGGGGGCCTCTGTCCCCCAATTTGCTTTGGTTTGTGGTCTCATTCACCCTCCTCGCCCCTAGGGAGGGAGATGATGGGACCAACAGCTCCAACCCTAGCAGAGGACAGGGCTCAAGTGCTGGGTTTTGCCTCTGGAAGCATCTGCCCCTTCCTGTTGTCTGGTTCCCCCCTGGGCACAGAGGAAGGGTCCTCCTTCACTTCTCTCTCCCGCCTGCACATTTCTGGCTGGGTTTGTACTGAATAGAGGGTACAGTCTTGCCCTTGCCCGGTGCCAGGCTGCTGAGGGATCGAGGCCCCTCCGCAGTGTCTCCCTGCTTTATTCTCCTCTGCCTGAGCAGGGGGAGCAGTGGGTGAAGGGTCAGCTGCTGGCGGAGGGAAGCCAATGCCGCACATGTGACTTGACTGGCTGACTCCAGATTGCTCGTGTCTCGTCATTTTTTGTGTGTGTTGTGGGCGTGTGCTTCTGGAAGCGGAGGGGAGGGGTCTGGAACGCAGGAGGGCCTCTCCAAGGCAGACCCAGGTCTCTGCGCCTGGGGTCAGGGAGGAGGGGCAGGGAGTGCTGACAGCCTCTGAGTGTCTGGGCCAGCAGGAATGGTGGAGGCTCAAGGCCTCATCCTGGGTGACTGTCACCCCGGTCACTTTCTTTGTCTCTGTGGCTGAGGCAGCCAGTTTACAGCTGCTCGAAATCTCGGTGCCTGTAGAGTCTTGCTTTCTGGGCGGGTCTGGAATGGCTCCTCCCTGGCCGTTTTCATATTCTTGGGAAGTGCATCCCCTTCCTTTCATCCTCCTGGTTGCTCAGCATCCCAGCTCTTTAGCTTCAAATTAGACACCAAGCAGTCTTCTTCAGAGCCCAAGGCTTCGGTTGTCTATATTGCATAAATGTTTTTTTAATTCACAATATAGATGTTTTAGTAGCTACAGAAAATCATGTTCTAGAATTCCAGTATTATGGAATGACATTTCTCTTGAGTTTAACTCACATACACTAAACTACAAGTTGTTAGAAAAAAGAAACAATGATTTAATCTCACTGTTTCATGGAAGTGACTTCATGTTCTGGAGAGACTGGGGGATAGGGGCTGGTGAATCTGTGGGTCCCCGTGCTGCCCCACATTCCAAGTACCCCAGCTAGTGTGGGGCAGTCCCACGTGTGAGTCTGAGGGCTGCATGTCTGTGTGTTTTCCCTCTGTCCTGACCGCCAGCTTTACCTGGAGTGCAGCTCACACAGCCCACCTCCTCCGGCACCGGGCCTTGCTGGGCTCCCTGAGGGACGTAGAGCCCCTCTCCAGGCTGCACCTTCCTGAGGGGCTTCCAAGGGGGATTTTGGACTCTGTGGGATTTTCTCACTGACTTTAGAATTTGCCCTTCAGTGACAGAAGGCTGCGATTGGTCCCCACTTTCAAGTTCTTTCTCAGCTTACACTTGATGTCAGAGCTCAGAGATGGAGCTAAGATTTATTTAGCCAGAGAGTTTTACACTGTGGGGGAGTCGGGCTGCATATTTACTTGGGTACCAGAGCCTACGGGACAGTGGAAGTTTGGAGGCCTGGACACAGGGATCAGACAGACTCAGCTGTTTAATCTCTGTTGTCCATTTCTGTCTGCTGGAGCCTGGCCAGGCTGCTTATGTTGGAGCTCGTTCCCTTCTGTGTGCGATGTGGACAACAGTGTGCATCCTGTGGGGGTCCTGGGTTACTCGGGTTTAGAGCAGGTCCCTGACGTGTCGTAGTCATCTCTTCCTTTAACTAGAGCCCCGTAGATTTCAGAGAATTTTACATTGTCTCCAAGTGTCTACCTGCATACAGTTCACAGAGCATTGTTTATGGTCAGGGTTAAAAGAGAGCTCACCTTCTGGGCATTTAGAGTGCTGTACTTAAACATCCGCCCTTACAGGCAATGAATGCTGATGGAGGAGGCAAGCCTGCCTGCTGGCCCCTAGCTCAGTTAGTGAGTGTGATCAGTTCTGTGAAGGATCAGGTCAGGAAAATTTTCCCTTCCCAAGAAATCCAGTTTTATCCCCAACTAGGAAAATTGGCATGAGGCTTTTTCTAGGGTCATTTAGCATGACTGTTACCTCCATTGTGGACTTTTTTGTTTGGGCAAGGGGGGACAAGCATCATTGTTTTTTTATTCTTATCCTTGGGTCTTCTGCTTACTAGATCTGTGAGCCTGGGCAAGTCACTCAAACCCCTCTGTGCCTCAGTTTCTGTTAGAAGAGGTCCTGCATTACAAGGTGGCTGAAAGAGTCAGATGGGTTCAAGTACTTGAAGCTCTATGCAGGGTGCCTGGCACAGAGGAAGGCTGCTGTCACTGTTGCCTGTGGTGAGGAAGAGGAGGACGGTGATGACAGTGATGGCAATGATGACACGGTCCCTGGTCCCTGGGCAGCCTGCATGCCATCCCTCAGACAGACTCTGCTCGGACAGTGTCTGTCGAGCAGCACACAGCACAGGTGGGAAACCTGAGGCTGCTGCAAACACTGGGTTGCTCCCTCCTGCCTTTGGAGGACAAGTGGACAAGCGTGCTGTCTGTCCACCAACAAAAATGTATCGAGTGTCCACTGAAGACATTATTGGAAGTGCCCTAGAAAGAGACAGGCAGGTGGTGGTCATTTTGTATAAAGTAAGATTTTTAAAGCTTCTTTTTTGCATGGGAACTGTTTTGTAAGAAGAGAGTTTACCCAAAACCCCAGCATACGAGTTGTATAGGAGAGGAGATGCCCTGGTTGTAGTCAGACACCCTTTGGCCTAAAGACAGGCAGCCTGGAGCTGGACAGGACCTGACCCCCGGTGGTGTCCCCGCTGGACCCTCGCTCCAGAATCTGGGACCTGATCTTCCACTGTGAAGACTGGAGACGTGCGACGAGGCCCTGAGACTGACCTAACTCCTCTCTACCCTCCCCGAGTAAGCGTGCGGTAGAGGCCGGGCCCAGCTGCCGGCCGGCGTTCACACACGCAGGGAGCCCTGGACTGCTGCCCGCGGCTGGGGCACGCTCAGCTCCTCCTGTGCTTGTAATTAAGCCGTGTGGAGAGTCAAGTGCTGAACCTGAAGCCTGCCTAGCAGGAGCGGTGTTTAAAGTCCTTGTTGGAGCAAGTATGATCTCACAATGGCCTTTTTATCCATTTCATCGTGGGACATCTTGACGTAGTGTCTGGAAAATTGTGCCTCAAGTCCCCAGCATACACCTTCCTTTGACAGAGTGACACAAGGGCTCAGGAGGGTACAGGGGGGTTTGTCTCTCGGAGCCTCATTTTTCTGTGCATCTTGGTGGCCAGCCCCTGTGAGGGCCGTTTATCTCTTTAGTTGTGTGGCAATGGCCTCCGCGGTGCCCACAGCAGGCTTGTGTCACCCTCATTAGAATGCAGAAAACAGTCAGCTGACAGTGTTCCTTTGTTCAGGGAGTATTGTGCTTGTCAGTGTGCTCACAGTTGGGGGCCACAAACCCCGGTGCAGGTGGGGAGACACGTGCATGCAGGTGGAATCTGGGTGAGAAAAGCGTGCGCAGGAGCACTGGGGGCGTGGGGGAGTCCATGGGAATGTGAGTGATTGGGTTTTCAAGATGTCTATCAGAGGGTGGACTTCATTTCCAAAGTCTTGCCCTGACAACCCTCTAGGGCCTCCACAGTGTCTGGCCTCCAGAAAGATGGCGTAGAAATACAAATAAAAATAGATTAACACCAACCACTAACTGAGTATATCTTCTTGGCTAAACACTCTGTGTGGATTGTCTTGTGTAATCAGGGCCGCGCCCACTGAGATGGTGCCCGTCCAATGTTCCCCGCAGGCTGACGGAGTGCTGCCCCACCCCCGAAACCGTGCATCTCTCTGTTACTGCTAAATCACATTGTACTGTCATGATCGCTGTGTTTTTTAAAACTCTGTGACAGTTTAGCAGTCCCACAATACATAAACACTTTTTTGGTTTTATTTTGCAAAAATTGCTAGCAGCACAGATGCAACTGAAGCCCACCCTAGCCTCTGGCCAGCCCCATGCCCTCCTCAGAGGCAGCCGGTTAAAAACAGTGTCTCTTCAGCCGTCTGCACGCTGCCGGGGCAGACCTTCCTCTGCGTCCATGTAGGTGCTGTGAGCAGATCTGTGGGAGGACGGGGTGGTGTCTGCTGTGTCTACACTGGCCCCAGCACTGTTTGGTCACTGACCTTGGGCTAGGTCTTCAGGGAAGGAGCGCTCAGGCTTGATGCCACTGCCAGGTTTGTGGCCCCTGTCCCTTGTTGTTATCTCTGGTCCAGTTTAGTGGCCTCAGGAGCCCTTAGGTGCAGTGGCCTTGATTTTAGTCAAGGCCTCTGGTCATGTTTCTGGGCCATAGGGAGGTGAGGTCATCTGGGGCAGGTGGCTTGGGACTTTGTGGTCATAGCCTCAGTTGTCCAATCAGCCTTCAACTCTGACTTTGGTTTTGGCCCTGAGGTTGGCAGACTGTTCCTCTCCACCCCTAAATCAGCCTCCAGCTCTCTGCTTCTTCTGATAAAAGTGTGGAGGACAAACCCTGACTCTTACTGATAAATGTTCATAAAGCCCGCTGAATGCCAGACCGATGAGCATGCGGAGCTTTTGCAAATCTCTCCAGAGGCTCTCTTCTTTTGTGATCTGAGGCTAAAAAGATCTCATTTGGTGAAGAGTTTTGATGTTTTACTTATATACTCGTGGAACAGTATATACTTGATGTTTTACTTATATACACCCACTTAGTGTATCTTTTTCTCTTTTTTTGATGGGTGATCAAACATGTCAAAATGTTCATTAAACACCAGTGACATGCCTGGTCCCCAATTTGGGTGGGGCATTACAAAAGCAAAGTGGGGTCTGGGTCCAAAGCACAGGCTCTGGAAACGGGTTGAAATCCCATCTTTCCTGTGGCAGCTTAGGGACCTTGGGCCAGTTAACTAGCCATTCTGTGTCTCAAAATTATCTCCTGTTCAAAAGAGGTACCACGATAGCACCCACTTCAGTGGGTTGTAGAAGAGAAAATGAAATAATGCATAAGGACCACTGAACCTAATGCATGATACTCAACAAAGGCTGTTCTTTTTAGTAGCAGTTATTATTAATTAGCATTAGAAGTTCACATGCAGTCAGAACTAGGAGAAAAAGAATTGAGTATGTAAGATCTGATTCTGTTCTCGAGAGTTTGCAGTCTGTCTGGGGAATTACAATAAGGCTTTTGATACTATTAGCAATTAATACATAACGGTAGCATTTAAGCTCAAATGCTGTGGTTTGTATAGAAAGTCCTACAGAAGTTTGGAGGAAGTTCCTGGGAGGAGAGGGGCTTACCCTCGGCAAGTCAGGTGGGGGAAAGGAGTGAAGGGGAGACTGAGGAACAGCCATGTGGCAGGTTTGAGGGGAACGTTCTTGGTCAGTCCAGTGGGCTGCAGTGGGAAGAGTGTGGGGGTGTTGAGGAGACAGCTGGGATCTGCTTCATCCAGAGGTGAAATGACACATGCCCGTGGTGGGGGGTGGGGATGGGATGGGAGAGGAGAGGAGAGAAGCAGCAACTGCTCCTGCTTCTTCTTCTTCCTCCTCCCTTCCTCCCCCACCAACTCTCTCCCTTCCTCCTCCTGTTCCACTTCTTCTTCAGTGATAAATGCATTTATTGTATTTTCATAGCTATGGACCTCAAATTGTAGGATGCAGAGTTGGGAAATTTAGCACAGCTAAATTGATTTATAGAAACGAACACTCAAATGAATTTTTTGAGAGAATAACTGAGAACTTGGGTGAAGTGTGGGGAAACCTTTGAATAGACAAAATAGTTGTTATAAAAATTTTAAAGCTTCCTATTGAGGCATTACATGCGCACAGAAAGGTGCACGTCCTGTGACTGTGCAGACTGATGGAGCTCCGTAAATGGAACGCACTTGTGTGAGCAGTGCCCAGACTAAGAGCAGAGCCCTGCCAGCACCCAGTGGCCCCCCGGTGCTTTCTTCCACCTACTGCCTCCTCATTACACCCACCATCCTGACAGCTAACAGGTTGGGGCAGTTTTACCTGGGTCCTTCCTTTCTGTAGACAGACTCATGTAGCAAGCGTTCCTGTGTTTGGTGTCTTTGGCTCAGCATCGGCTTGTGACAGTCACCCTTGCTGTTACATGCAGCTTTAGATCATCCATTCTCATTGCTGGGCGTCACCATCATTTACTTCATTCACTCTACAGCTGACGAGCATTTGGGTCACTTCTGGTTTGGGGCTGGAGGTAGGCCAAAAATGCCCCCCCAATCCCTGGTCACAGGCGCCGCTCACTGGCAGTGCCTGTGCCTGTGTTACCTTACATGGCAGCACTAAGGGTCCTGACGTGGGAAGGTGATCCCAGATGATCTGGTTGGGCCCACTGTGGTCACAGGATCATTAGAAGAGGGGTGCAGGAGGGTCTGGTTCAGAGAAGGAGATGTGACAGTGGGAGCAGAGGTGAGAGAGGGAAGAGATCCGAAGGTGCGACATTACTGGCTCTGAAATGGGGGAAGGGGCCCGGAGCCTGGGGACGTGGGTGAGCTCTCGACACTGGGAAAGGCACAGGAATGGCTTCTCCCCTAGAGCCTCCAGAAGGAATGCAGCCCTGTGTCCCATTTTAGACCCATTTCTGAACTCCAGACCTGTAAGATGATAAAGCTGCGCTGTTTTAGGCCCCTGTGTTTGTGGTGATTTGTTTGTATGGCAGCAGGAAGCTAACATAGGGCTGTGTAGTACTAATGAGAACATTCTAGAAAATGCTTCTTGATGCACCTGTGTACCTAGCAGTAAATGAAGGTTGAGTAGTTATGGCCACAGTCTTCTAGGTGGTTGGACCTCTTTCTGCTCCCACCAGTCACGGGATGTGAGAGCTCTGGTTGCTTCACATCTTCACTGTCACTTGGTGCTTCCTGAGAAGAGCTATTTTTCAGTGAAGAATTAGCAGAACTTTATGTCCAATGGACACTTTGCAAGAGGTTGATGCTTAGCAATGCTGGCCAGTGCTGATCCAGCCAGGTGAGGAGAGGAATGAGGAAGGGGCGGTGCCAGAGTTCCTAGCTGGGAAATACTGATGCACATTTAGATTAATACAGAACTTTCCGGCTGAAGAATTAGAACAGCATTTTTTTCTGGAACTTTCTGATTAACCAAGTTGAGTGGTAGGTTTTGTGACGTGAGAAAAAAGCCTGTGACATTCAGCCAGCTCCTCAGAGTTTGAAAAATGCCTTTACCAAGTGATGTGGCCTTAAACTAATCCCGGCCACCTGGGGCTCTGGCTTTGCCCTCTATCGAATGGGTGTGACCCCGCCTTCCTTGGCGGACTGGGTGGGTGGGCGGAGCCTCCGGGTGAGAGCCTGGGTTTACCGCCCACAGGTAGGAGGTGCTGAGTCAGCGGTGGCTGTGGTCGTTACCAGCGGAGGTATTAAGCACATCAATTCCTTTTACAGAACTTGGCAATTCTGGATTCAGGGTGTTGAGGGGGCTGGGTGGCTGCCTGGGGAGGGCTCTGGGAATATCGCCCACTTGGTTGGCATCCAGGGTGGGTAAGGTCAGGCTCGTGGTCTACCTGTCTGGGCTTTATAGAGACACTGTCTCCCCACAGTCCTCAGACTGCTTTTGAAATTATTTGTTCATTCGTTCTTTCGTTCATTCATTCATTCATTCATTCAGCTGTACTGAGCTTTACCATGCACATTATAATACTACTGTTAGGAACACAGATCCCGAGAATAAATGCCTGATTCAAGTCTTAGCTTTACCATTTGCTGTCTATTTGACCTTTGAAAAAATCTTAACCTCTTTGTGCCCAGTTTCCTGATTCCTCAAGTGAGGCACCATCTGCTGCTTCCTAGGGCTGATATGAGAATTGAATGAGTTAATCTATGGGCCCTTGGGCACCCTCAGTGCTGGGGTACAGAGCCGGGTACCCCAATGCCTACCTCTAGCCATAGGAAGTAAGAGCAATGGCTGTCTATGGGGTACCTTGTCTAATACCTAGAAGGAAAATCTGAATCCCTTAACTCACAAGAAGCTGGTGAGCCAGTGGAGGGCAGGCTCTGACATCTGACTACTTGGGAAATGTGGCTATGGGGGGAGGCCCTCTGTTGACACCATTTTGGGACATAGGTGTAGAATCCCTCTGTGGCAGTTTCTGGGTTGTAGAAGAGCTTGGTACGCTGTGCAAATGTGACTTCCAGGCTGAGGTGAGGCAGGCTGCGGTGTTCACAGCTGCAGAAGCAACTTGGGGCGGGCTGCTTGCTTTCTCCCTTCTCTCTTCATAGTGGGGGTGCAATGGCACCTCTGGGACTGAACTCAAGTCCCACTACCCTTCCATCTCTCTTCTCTCCAGGATCCACATCTTCTTTTTTGCCCTGTTCTGAGCCCTCTGTAATGCACATACCTCAGCTGATGAAGTTAAGCTCTGGTGGAAGCCAGGTCAGTGGCATCAGACTGGGATCCAGACACTAAAAATACTACATAGTGTGCTCTTTGTGAGTTAAAGGAGCAATGTTGGAAGTTGTGGCTGGGGATTCTCCCCAGTACTGACTGTCCGATGTCTTGTGGCACATAGGGGGGCCCAGGTATCTGGTCCTGCTCACCCAGATCTGAGTATTAATCCAAACGGTGTTCTCATCTGGGAGAAGGCCAGACCCCCAATGAAGCATACTGCAGAGATTTGGCCAAGATGGCCTGTGAGGCTCAGCAGTCAACACAGCCAATTCACTGGAGCTGGGCCATGAGGAGGCACCAGCGTGAAGATCACGGTGTCAAAATTACCCTGAACTCCCTTTCACTGAGGAAGCACCAGGTTGGAGACCAACGCACCATCCCTCAATATGGTCTGCAAAACCAGTTTTCTTAGCATTGAAACTGACAACTGTTTGGTTGACACCAAATGAAGTAGGGGGTTTGTGCTGAGACGGAAGACAGAACCTCAGATATCTCAGACTCCCTTGGGGCAGTTGCTCAGGGAGTGGAATACTGGGTGGAATCCTCCACCCATTTGCACGATTTCTCTCCAGCTCTGTCTCTGTCCCCATGTTTTTCTTTCAGTCTTTGTCTTTCCTAGCACATAGGCTTGAATCCTTACATGTGGGTGCCATCTACATTTAGAGGGTGTTTTACCATTCCAAGTGGTCACTTTGTGACATGAAGCTCAGCCCTCATACCTGTGGACTCCAGCATTTTCAATCCTGTACCAGGTGCCCTCCACAGGCTTTACAGTCTTCACACCAGAAGATAATACATGCTTATCAACTCCTCTTCATCCACCAAATACTGGTTGCATAACCTACTTAAAAATGCACATGGTTTTACCAAAATTGTAACCAAAAATAGTTTGGCTTTACCTGTCTCCATAGACACAGTATGCCCCAAGCTCCAAAAAACCAGGTCCACCTCAGAGGGGTTTCAGTGAAAATACTTAATCATTGTGCCAACCGGGGTGAGAGTTAAGAAGCCACGAAAGCAGGACCCCGTGCAACAGTGACTCAAAGAACAAGGTGAGAAGGTGGCCATGCTCCATGCAGTCAGAGACCTGGGTGCCATCTATCTTGTGGCCCCGTTATTTCCAAGAGCATTGTCATCATCTGCGTGGTCTGAGCCAAGTTCCAGCCAGTAGGAGCTGTAGGATGAAGTGTGCCCATTTCTTAAGCCCTGGAAAGAGAAGTGGCACGTGTCATCTCCTCTCATATCTCTGGGAATTCAGATTCCTGGCCGCGCCACAGCGATGCCCAGGAAGTGTCGTCCCTGTTAAAACTTGAATAGCTGTGGAGGAAGGGAGAATGGATTTTGATGGACACTGGACAGCCTTTCACCTACTCCCCTTTAGGTATTTAATGCAAATTATTGCTGTGTTTCTAACATAAATGCACCCAGGTATAAGTGTTGTTTGTTTTTCTTTTTTAGAAAGAAAACCTGGGCCTGTCCAGTGCTATCTATGGACAATTCCCCAGTAATGAACCACTGTGTCTTTAGAGGAATGGAAGAACAGAAGGAAAGGTAAAACTATCTTTAAAAATTAAATTAAAAATTTTTGAAAATAGACTTATTGATTTTAGGGAGGGGGAGGAAGAAACAGAAACGTTAATGTGAAAGAGAAACATTGATTGGTGGCCTCTCGTACGTACCCCACCCTGGGATCGAACCCATCACCTAGGCATGTGCCCTGACCGGGAATTGAAGACCCAGCTTTTTGGTGTATGGGATGGTGCTCTAACCAACTGAGCCATACTGGCCAGGGCTTAAAATTTATTTTACATGCAACAGTTAAATGCAATGCCAAGCTTTGTCTTTGCTTATATAAGTCTGTGGAGGCCATCAATAATTTAGAGATAGCCAAATTTCATGTGTCCCTATTAATATCTCTAATTTCTGACACTGGAAGAGAGATACCTTTGTTAAGTATGAGGGGATTTTTCTAGGATTTTGAAGGAAGAGTTGGTATAAATAGAACTGATGTATTGTAAAATTAAATACTTGATTCTGAAAACACCCATTCCAGCAAACCGTGGGCACGTGCTCTGATGTGCAGGGTCCGCGCTGTGTGTGGCCGGCCCTCCCAGACCAGGCAAAGAGAAAGCCTTCCTCTTGGCAGGGTCCTCCCTTCCTTTCTTTTGTCTTTCTTTCTATTCTTTAAATATGGGCCGTAATACTATGTTTGTTGATCTATTTTGTAACCTTTTAAAAGAATTTAATTACATGTCTTAAAATGTTTTCAAGACAGTAATGTGTCGTATGAGAATCTTCCTGTTTATTGAGCTATTTTCCTGCTGGTATGGGTGGGCAGGTTCTGTTTTTTGCCTGTATAACACTGTTGTGATATACTTCAGGTATATGCCTCCTGAACACGTGGACAGACTGTTTTCTCAGGTGGTTACTGAGGAGTGAAGTTGTTGGGTCATCCTGTGTATGCATTTAAGATCTTAAACACTGCCAGATCGTTCTCTAAGGAGCACCTTGTCAACAGGGTACCAGCTTTCCCGCTTGCCTGCCTCCTGCCACACCTCTGCTCTGATGCTTTTCATTGTAGCCAGTCTGTTGTTGAACAGTGGCCTCTCTCTGTGATTGTAATTTCCTCCCCCTTCTCTTTACTCTGGGGAAGTTCATCTTTTCAGGCCTTTGTTACCTGGTTTCATCTCCCAATGGCCCCAGTGAGCCTCTCTCCTCACAGGGACTCAGTGAGCTCTCCTGAGGCCCAGGGCATTCGGCAGCCTCGGGCCTTCCCAGGGGGACGTGCCATTTCATTTTCTCTTCTGAAAAGTGTTCGGGAGTGTTCCTCCAGGAGAGGTCATCACAGGATTACCAGCTTCTCTTTTGATCCCCCAGGGGGTTTTGAAGAGCCCTTAGTAGGATTTCTCTTTCAGGTTGTTTTATGCACCACCACTACTACCATCACCCTCACTACTACCACCACTGTCACCACCACCATCACCACTCTCACCTCCACCACTGTCGGCACCATCACTGTGGGCCCCACCATCACCACCACCATCACCACCATCAGCACCATCAGCACCATCCCCTTCCACCACCATCCCCTTCCACCACCATCACCACCCTCATCACCACCACCATCACATCACCCCACCATCACATCACCCCACCGTCATCAAAGGTGACAATATGAGCATTTACCATGTGTCAGGCTCTGTGTGGGTCACTTAGTTTACTTGTCCCATTTAATTCTCACAATGGTCCTATAAGTTAGGAACTTGTAATGTTAACTCCATTATGGCCAATAGGTGACATTAGGACAGACATTCATTTAAAACCAATCCCAACAGCAAAAAGAATAACAACAAAAACTCTGTTTCTCTGTGCAGCCTCAGCTTCTAGTCGTCGCTTTCACTTTAAGTGACTGGCAGACTCACACGTGTCCGGTGGTGAGTTCTCTGCGTGGACATAGCTGTGCAGCCGTCACGCCGTGTTTGTGGTTGCCTTGACCACACCCCACTGTTATTCCTCATCGGGGCCTTCCCAGAGGAGAGTGTAGAAACTGGGGGTGTCGGTTTGGGGTTCTTGTCCCCTCCTGTTCTGGGGTTCTCACAGTAGCACCCTGGCTACATCCAAAACACTTCTCTGGAAAAGAGGTTTTCCAGGTTGAGCATATTTGACACAGGGAGAATATCTACTTTATTAAGATAAACCTACCCACTGAGCTGTGGGGGAGAGGTTCTTTATGCACACCCCGATCCTCCCCCTACCCTAAAACGTTTCGCTTTAGGTCTAGTTCTAAAAGCAGCCAGAGGGCAACTTCAAAGGCCTTCCTGGACACACCCTCCTCATTTTGTTTCAGAGACTTAAATTTTAGAGCTAGAAGAGATCTAGGTTCATTGTATCATTTCTTGTGTCTTCCTCATTACAGTTTTAAGCAGCCTGGCCTAGAGTGATGAAATACTGGTCCAAGTGCAAGAGACAACCTTGCTCTCAGGGCTCCGGGGTCTGGCTCTGACCCTGCGCACAACATCACAGTTGCCTCACTTGTGATTATCAGGAGACTGACCAGCTCTGGTTCCCAAACTAGAGCTTAGTAGCAGACAGTGCCTTGAAGGAAACTGGCCTTTTGGTCAGTCAGTTGATTATTCATTCAGTGGGCATTTATTGACTACTACAGTGTGCACCAGGGACAAAAATGAATTCTTAGGGAATTGGAGTTTTGGGGGTTGAGGAGGCAGCTGCATACACTGGGAGCACTGGGTAAGGGGAGAACTTCAGTTCTTCATTGGTTAACGGGGACAATAATAGCATCTCCTGCAACGGGTTGTTGGGGCATGTCCTGAGTTAATCATAGTAAAGCACCTGGCATATAGTAAGCACCTGATAAAGGCAGCTGCTTTCCATTTTTGTTTATTTTTATTGGTACGCAGAGTGAGCAACCCAGGAAGATTTTTCTATCAGAAAAATCGGAAATGGTAGGCCCAGACTTGTGTTTAGAAATGGCAATCAGGTAACTCAGGTTCTCATCCTCTGTGTATTTATTACTTTAGCATCTACCTCCCCTACTGAACTGTGAATTCCGTGGGGCCAGATCTTGCCTCTTTAGTTCACTATACTTCAGTGGTGTGCCTAGGATGCCAAGCAAAATAGCCAAGGATGCAGATGTTGGGTTTTTTGAATGGTTTAGCATTTTATTTTCATTAGGAACTTTAAAATATCATTGAAGGCAAAACACCTGGCTGTGTGACCTTGGGTATGTCTTTACTTTCTCAGATTCCTCATTGGCTTAAAAGAAAGAGGTTTTTTGATGAGTTTCCTTGTAATCCTAAAATTTTAGGTATATCATTTAGAAAACTGTAAGCCCCATGAGGGCAGACAGGCTTTGTGTTTCTTCTCATTGATTCCTCAAAGCTGCACCTGGGATACAGTAGTCACTCACTAAACATTTGTTGAATGAATATGGAAATGGGATAGGCTGCTTATTACATTCATTGGCATAACCCCACAGACAGCTTAGTATTAAATTATTACTAAAGCAATTGAAGGAGTATGCATGATCTTACTTGAGACACATGAAGACCCTGTGAGGAAAGTAATATTGTTTTACAGATGAGAAGCTGAGAGGCAAAGGGCTAGGCAGTGGTCTTGTAACAAAGAATGGAGAACCTAGACCCAGACTAAGCCTCCCGAACCCCATGTTCTGCTTCGTTATGGTTTTTCACCAAACCAAGTCTTTGTCAGTCCTTGTACTGGCCGAAGGCACTCAACAGGGCAGTGGCTAGAGGATCTGCCAAGACACCATTGAAAAAGCCCTTCAGCGAGCCCCACTAATCTACACAGCCCGCGCTGATAATATCTGCTAATTTGGGGCGCCTCCTAAGGGGGTTTTATATACATTGGCTCCAAATATCACAGCAGCTGAGCAGAATACACATTGTTTGCTTCCGTTTTACGGATGAGAAAACAGTTTTAAATACCTGCCCCAATATCACAGGTAATTGTAGGGCTGAGACTTAAACTGGTGTCTTTGACTTTGTTTGTCAAGGGAGAAAGCCCCTCCTGGCCTTCTCACCTGCCCCTTGCTTCAAGATCTCCTGTCTTGCATGTCCCCAGTATGATTGGTGCAGTAGCAGGTCACTTCTCTTGAGAGATGCCTCCATGCACACTGACCTTTTACGGGTTCTTTTGGGTCCTGTGACAAAGATCACATTTGACTGAGCCAAACAAGTTTGGCGAGAGTCCCCATTTTTTCCCTGCAATGCCTACTGATGTTTGGAGGAAACCATGTCCTAAGGAGCAGACCGTGGGAATGCTGATGGAATCGCCAAGAAGTCACTTTGGAGAGGTGAAGTGCTTTTTCCCAGGTCACAGGGCTGGTGAGTCCAAAAGTTAAGGCTATAACCTCAGAACAGAAGTTGCGCTCTCCCTTGTGCTAGGTTTCCAGCTTCTCAATGTCGATAGCTGAACTTCTGGAGGCAGCAGGAAGTGGAGCAGGCACCACACATCCCTTTGGGCAGTGAACAAAAAGCTAATAAAAGTCAGTGAGCAAAACAACTCTGGCCTAAGGCTGAGATGCGTGAGAGCTGATAAGCAGATTGGAGAGGAGAACAACCAAGGAGGGGGAGCTAACCGAGTCTAAAGGTGGTACAGATCAGCCTACCCCTGAGCACTGACGTGACACAGGACTACGGGGCAAATCTCAACTTTGGGTACACGCCTTCACATTGCCATGTAAAAAAAAAATCACTGTTTTCTAGCCAGTTTGGTCCACCAAAGCCACTCTCACAAACTGAGAGCCTCCTGTTTGCTGGGCCCTGCCTGGGCTAGAAGTGGGGGTCTCACACCCCAGATGAGACCTTCCTTGCAGGAGAATGAAGTCTAGCAGAGCTGGCACAAAGGAGATGCTCAAAACACAGGGGAAGAAATGAACAGGCCATAGATGATTTTTATTTTCAAAAAAGAAACATGCATTTGTGCGATCTGAGAGTGAAGGACCTGCCTGGAAGGCTGAATCCCTTCTTTGAGCATTTTCCTCAAGTATTTAAGACTGCTGAGCTGTGATGGGATGTTAATTGAGTGACTAACTGACCCACCAAACACATGCATACGTGAGTGAATGGTGAACGAGTGAACAGACTTAACCTTTACATTCGTCCAGCAGGGCTGGGTCCTCACCATCTGCCCATTTCAGCACAGGCTCATTCATAGGAGGGTTTTCCAAACAGGGCAAGCACTTCTCCCCTCAAAATTCTCCTCTTCGAACATCAGAAATTTGCTTGCCTAATAACACCACTGCTGCGCAGCTGAGGACACCGAGGCACAGAGAGGCGATGTGATCTACCCATAGTCACTGCTGGCAGCAGAAAACTGCTCTCCCCAGGGGCTTAATTTGCCAGGAATCCTGCGTTCTTGTGAATCAGCATCCAGAAGTACAAGTGGCAAGTAATGGTTGCTCATTCAACAAATACTGTGGGAATAAGTCTCTTCGCAAAAAAGTCCCGTGGTTAAAAGACAAAATGTCCATAAATCGCAGGAGCAAACCTTCCTGCAGAGGGGTGTGAGGTCTGTGGGCAGGGCTCCTGGGGGGCCCCCTCCTCAGGGAAAGTGGGGTTGGCTCCCGGCAAGCCGGGTCCTTCTCACTGGGAGGCTGGGGCCCCTTGTCCTCATCTCACCCCTCCACGTGTCAGTTCAGAAATATGAGCGAGCACCTACTGTGTGTCAGATACCGCCTGACTGGTTCTTGTCTGATGGGAACCTTCATCTTACCTCCTCCTTGTGGATGGGAGCTCAGAGTCCCTCTGCAGAGTGGGGAGCAGCTGCTGTGGCTGCCCAGGGGCAGGGCTGGGCTTAGGCCAAGATAACCCACCGAGGCACAGAGAGTGGGTATTCTAGTCTCACTGGGAGCCCCTCTAGTCTCTAGGCATTCTCCTCACAGGGTGGCCCTGGTGACCAGGGAACTGCCAGGAGGGTGTTGGGGGAGGTGCAGAGATCCTGGTGTGGTGGTCGGAGTTTCCAAGTCTCAATCTGCCACCTGTGAAGGTGGATAGCAGCGGACTTAGGTCATAAAATTGATGTGAAGGTTCAGTGTGGTAAGAAAGGCTTAGTTATAGTCACCGGGCACCCAGCTAACACTCAGTGCATTAGTCTGTTATCAGTCTGTAAATCATTCTTCCACCAACCACAGAGCCAAGAGGAGCTGTTAGAACACATGCCCTGTACTTTCCTATGACATCCACTATCGTGTGATGATCACTTTTTCAAAAAAACTCTTCAGTAATTATTTGAACACCTATCATGTGCTCAGCACGCTGTCAGGTGCCCTGGGGATACAGTCAGACGTGGACCATGCTTACAGTCTAGAGGGGAAGACACACACATGTACTGGGACACAGAAGGGCTTAAAGAAGGACCTAGCAGGGACTGGTACACAGCGTGTAGCTGGGAAATGTTTTAACACACACAAACTGGAGGGACTCAAAAGGGCACAGCACTGTGAGGTGGCACCAGGAAACACAACTCATGGGACACAGCCAAAGAGTGTCTTTGAGGGTTTGTCCCTCGTCCACATCCATCTGGGAATGGAAGCTCCCCTGGCCCCTGCCCTGTGGACACATGGTGGCGGGTGAAAGGCAGCATCTGTCCTGATGCTGAGTCACGCAGGTCAGAGAGCATGTGTGTCAGTCTCCCTCCCGGGGAATCTGGTAGAAATTCCTGCCAAGCATTGCGCTTTGCCTGGAGCTAGATCAGCCTTTTCAACTCTGAGGGCCAAGAATCAGGCTTGGAGAGCTGCATGAGGTTGGGGGTGGGGACATGTGAACCCCAATGGTTGACATGCTCATTGGGCCCACAGAAGTGCAGAATTAGCAAGGTGCATTTATAAAGCCCTGGTTTTGTCTGGGGTGTTCTGCTAGGGTGTGGAGAGAGGGAGAGAGAGTGAGGGTGATGGGGAGAGTCTAGAGACTTTTGTTCTTTAGGTGGGAGAAGAGGGTGAGAACTTGGGTTCAGGCTTTCCTGGGCATCACTGCTGGGACCTGAGCTGCGTGTGGCCTTTGCCCACCTGTATGCACTGCTGTAGGTGTGCGTGATCTCTGAGCAGGAGCCAGTGTCTTCTTCAAGGCTGGGTGTGGATGGAGGGCCTGCTGTGTGCCAGGCACTGTGCTGTGCTCAGGGATAGATTTATGACCAGGACAGGCAGGGACCTGATATTAATCTAATAGGGTCCCTGCCCTAGAAGGCTTTGCAGTCCAGCTTATTGTTCTACAAGGGCAGGAAGCTAAATGGGAAGCAGAAGCAGGGTGAAAGGAGCCCTGATTTTGAAGGAGGGAGGCCTCAGGTCAAGTCTGTCAAGTCTGGTTTAGGGGTAGGATTAAGGGAAGAGAGAGGTTAAGCTGGTGTGTGCGGGGGAACAAAAGCTCAAATTTGTAGTGTTTGTCTATTTCCATGGTGTGAATATTCCCACCATGGCTATCTTCAACCTACTGCTACAAAGTCACTGAGGTGTGCCCCATCGGCCCTCCCAGTGAGACCCCGCTTCAGCACAGCGCTGCAGGGGCCACTCCTCAGAGGGCAGTTTCCTGATCGCAGGTGAGTGGCTGGGGCTGGACACCGTGAGCTCCTGGGTGAACTGGGGAGCATTATGTAAATGTAAAGTGGGGAAGATTTCTCATAGCTTTGAAGTTTCATGACTAACACTGACTCCCAACTATTCTACTCGGGATCCATGACCAAGAGCAAGATGTGTTATTCTGATAGGTTTATAAACTGCCTTTTGAAAACTGCTTCAAGAAAATGTAAATCTTTATTTTAAAAATGAATAACAAATTACTTGTAGAAACCTTAGGCATTACAAGCAATTGAAAGAAAGAAATAGATTTCTTTTATTCTTTGAATAGAATCATTGGATATGATGTTTTTTAATTGGGGTAGATGTGACATGTTATATTACATAACTTTAAGGTACATAGCATGTTGCTTTGATGCATTTATATATTGTGATATGGTTGCCATTGTAATGATATTTAGCACATGACCTACTTACAGTAGTACATTATTGTCTGTATGCAACATACTTAGATTTCTTTTGGCTGTGATCTCATCACTCCCTTAGACCCACCCGCTCATTTGCCAGTGAGGAAACTGCTCGTGGGGGATGTTTGAGAGTTAGTAGCAGAGGTGGAGTTAGACCCTGGGTGTCCTGCAGCCTTGAATGATGGCAGTTAATTAGGCGAAGTCAAAGCTGGGTTGTTTTTTGACCAGGTTGTCCTCATATTAGGACTAAGGGCTTTTCTTCATCTGTAAATTCAAACAAGTGAGAAAAGTTTTCCCCACTTCCTGACTTCCCCCCTTGCTTTACTCACTGTCCCTGTGTCCCCGATTCACCACAGTCCTCATGCCTTCCATGTACTGATCATGTGCCTGGCTAGGACTTTTCCATGGCAACTCATTTTCACAATCCCCGTCCCCGTATAGCTACTCTTTTAATTTTGGTGGTTTGGGGGGTTTTATATTTTTTTCCCAAGTTTTAATTTTCAATGTTGTTTTAATCACCATTTTGTAATGCTTCTTACTTGTTAATCATTTCTTGTTACATTATCTTCATGGGCACACAAAAGGCTGTATAATATCTTGTTCACTTAACAAGTGACTACTTGAGTGACTACTGTGTGCCCTGTGCTGTGAATGAGTGAGCAGGAACTGAACACTGTCCTGCCTGCACAGAGGTTCTGATTACTGGGAAAGGCAGCTGTTAGCCTCATAATCACATGGACACAGTATTTGGTAGGTTATGGTGATGGAGTTGGGGGAGAGTTTTAATAAGCCGTTTTCTGTTTCCCAAAGCAAATTAAAGGGGGGAGGTTTCACCTTTGTAATGAAATCTGGGGATGCTTGCCTGGGTCGGGGGCGGTGAGCATTCCAGGTGGACGGCACACTTTCCCCTGAAAAAAAAGTATCATAAAACCACTGGTATTGTAAAGGAATGTCATGCTTGTGGACAGTAGGTATGTTTTGAGTTCTGAAGTGATCAGAACTCTAGTCACCTGTTAAATACCTAACAGCCCCTTCCTTTGTGTCCTTTACCTGTTTATGATATGTTGTCAAAGGGACTACGTTTTACATTTTGTTTTTTCTACCCAACTATATACTTGGAAAATTTGCAAACCTACGGAAAAGTTACCAGAACAGTATTTTCTTCACCTAGATTTTGTTTGAGCATTTTTCCTCATCCGATCTGTGTGTGTGTGTGTGTGTGTGTGTGTATGTATACACATAGACACTTTTCCCCTGAACCATCTGGAAACAAGTGGCAGACATTCTGACACTTTACCCCTAAATACTTTGGCCTATACTCCTAAAAATAGCAAAATTCTCCTACATAATCACCTAGTATTATCTGCCTCTGTAATTTACAGTAATTTTAGAATATCTAGTATCCAGTGCATGTTCAAATGTCCTCAGTTGCAACAAAACACCTTTTGCAGCTCTTTTCTTCTCCCTCTACCCCCATCCACTCATCCGGGGACCATCCTTGGCGGACACATTGCATTTGGTCCTATGTCTCTTTGTTCCCATCAAGCCAGGGCAGGGCCTTCCCTTGTCTCTCTACGCTATGACACCGGCATTTAAAGAGCCAGATCACCATTCTGGATTTGTCTGTGTGTGTCCTCACAGTGCCACCCACCTTGTTCTCTGTCTGTCCCCGGCCATGAATGTCAAGTGAAGCCCAGAGGCCAGAGTAGGTTCAAGAACAGCATTTCCAGTGACCAGGCCTCACTGGCGATCTTGTCACCCCCCTAAGGTCAGGACGGCCCGTGGTTGGTGACACTGAGTTGACACCTGGTTAAGACTAGAGCCTGCATTGTGTTTTGGCTTAGACCTGGTAGAGACATTATAGTGGCCATAATTCTAACACATGTTGGGAAGGAAAGACCTTTATAATAAAAAATTCTCTTTCACCCCAAACACATGGTGAGGTTTGTTTTGTTTGTTTGTTTTAATTATAGGAACAAGTCATATGTAAGTATGGCTTTGACATTTTTTGTTTGTTTATTTGTTTAGGACTTTCAAATAAAATTGAGTCTGTTTGCTATAGAACTTACAGGCATGTACATGCTAAGGGAGACATTTCAGAGAAAGTCTTCATGCTTTTTTAAAAAACATCTCTCCTCTTTTAATAGGCCCAGGTCAGGTTTGGCTAGAGTGTGCTTTATGTAGCAGCCTCCAATATGCTGTTTATAACATTCAGGTAGAAGCAAGGCCTCCTGAAGGGTAGACTGTCGTGGTGGAAGGGGAGTTTGGAGAGTGACAGATTGCCCAAGTGTTTTGAGTGTGTGCAAGAGTGAGCATGTCCGTATGTGCTGCTGTTGTCTCAAGGGACTGGAATGGTGAGTCAGGGTGCCAAGAATAGTGTCAGACGTGACACAAAGAGATGAACCCTGTACCAATTTGGGGAAGGTGTGATTTAAATTAAAATCAAGGAAATCTATCTCTAGTGCCTGCTTGGTGCTAGGCATTGCGCTGGGCGCTGAGTGGCAGAGACCAGATGGGCTCCTGTGAGCCTTACAGTCTGGAGAGAACAGACCTAAATATGCCAATCCCGGGGCGGTGAGTGTACAGCGGGGAAGTCTGAGGAGCTGGGGGGAACTTGGGATGGACCTAACGTTTCCCAAGAGAGGTAACGATCAGAAAGTGCATAGCAAGGTAAAGAATGAGCCATGTGGCATAGATACAGGAAACAGACTGGTGGTTGCCAGAGGGCAGGGGGTAAGGGGTCTGGGTGGAAGAGAGGAAGGGATTAAGAAGTGGTAGTCACAAAATAGTCCTGGAGATGTAAAGCACAGGGAATATAGTCAATAACACTGTAATAACCATATGTGGTACCAGGTGGGTACTTGAAATATTAGGGGGATCACTGTGTAAAGTATATAAGTATCTCTAACCACTATGCTGTACATCTGAAATTCATACACAACAATATTGAATGTAAACTGTAGTTGAAAAATAAAATTAAAAAGTTTAAAAAAAGAGAATGAGTCATGTGAAAAGAACGGCATGTGTGAAGCCCGGTGGCCAGAGAGATCACAGTGTGCAGGAAGGAGGGACCGCAGCTCAGTGTGGCTGGATCGTGGGATAGGGCAGGAGACTGAGAGATGTCTGGGCTGCAGCAGTGCGTGAACCCTGTGAGCTTTGGTAGTATTGGTAGTAAAGAGCTTAGATTGTGCTAAGCTCCCAGGAGGCCCCTGAAACATTTTAAGCAACATGATCAAATTTGCATTCGGAGTAAAGACCTCTGGATGAATGGGGAAAAACATCTGTGACCAAACTTTTGAGAGGGACCCATTGGGCTTGGCCAGGTGACTGGGGAATGAGGAGTTTCAGGAGATGGGCTCTCCAGTCAGCAGAGATGGTTGAGTCAAGGCAAGGTAAACCCCTGGTTGGTGGGTCTGTGTTTGTTTAGAGCTGCGATGAGCATTTCAAACATTCTACCAAAATTCATGCAGGTGGAGAAGGGGGAAAGTGATGGAAAGCAAGAAGGAATGTGTTTTAGAGCCATCATTTTCATAGTTCGTTTTTTGTGTGTATGGCATATAGGAAAGCTATTGATTTATAACCTCTTCTTTTAAATATTTTATTTATTTATTTTTAGAGATAGGGGAAGGGAAAGAGAAAGAGTGGGAGCGAAACATCAATGTGTGGTTGCCTCTCATGTGTCCCCTACAGGGAAACCTGGCCTCCAACCTAGGCGTGTGCCCTGACTGGGAATCAAACCAGTGACCCTTTGCTTCACAGGCCCATTCTCAATCCACTGAGCTACACCAGCCAGGGCAATTTATAACCTCTTTTATTGGTATTGATTAATATCATGAAATTGTCCTACTTGTTCTAATAGTTTTTCAGATCTTACTTTATTTTTTATGGGGAGGAATTTTTCCAGACATACAATCACATCATTTGCAATTTAATAAAATTTCATTTCCTCTATCTTTCCAGTTGGTAGAAAAACATTTTAAATTTGTCTAATTGGATGGGAAATGCTTCCTGAATAGTAGTGGTAAACAGTTGTGATATTAGGGTCATTTTTAACTCATGCTGACTGCAGTGTGGAAGTCCTTGCTGTAAGGTTTCCCCTGAAATGCGATGCTAGCTTTTGGTTTGAGCTCCATCTCTCTTAAGGAAGTTTCCCTCTCTTCCTAGTTAAGATATTTTTTTATTTTTTAAATTTTTTCCTTGTTGACAACTTATTTATTCATTGTACAAACATGTTTGAGCCTACTATGCGCTGGTAACCCTTCTAGGTGCTGAAGGTACAGCAAAGAACAAAACAGGTAAAAATCCCACTTGTACAGAGTTGATACGCGAATGGGAAAGAAAATAAGAAAATCAATGTATAAAATATGTAGTATTTTGAATGATGATATTGCTGTAGAAATAACCCTGTGGGAGGCAGTTAGACATGAGCAGAGCAAGGATGATAAGCCACCTCCCGACGGTCACCAGGGTGGAAAGCCCCCGGTGCCTGGCCATGGACAAAACTGGGATCACGAGGACCTCATCCCCGGGGTGACATTTTCTCCTCTAGCGTATCGCTGGTTGTACAGTTTAGACCCCTTGACCTTTCTGGTCATGCAGTTCGGACCCTCCCTTAGTGTGTTGGTAGTCCTGCTGGTTGGATCCCCTTAGAGGAAATAAACGAGGGGGCCAGAGAACAGCCTTCAAGCATTAAGCCCCTGGACAATGAGGTTCTGATCCGAATCAGATACATCTAGGCCTCACTTATGTTTAGCTCCAGGGCCAGAAAAGCAGCAAAACCAGACAAGTGACACCCTGGCTGACACTGAAGTCAGCTGCATTGACTAAGCCAGGAGACTTTTTAAAAAGTCAGGAATAGCCTCATACACCAAAAGGTTATGGGTTCCACCCCTGGTCGGGTCACTTAAGGGAAACAGCTGATTGATGTTTCTCTCTCACATTGATGTTTCTCTCCCTCCCTCTCCCTTCCTCTCTATCTGAAATCAATAAACATATCCATGGGTGAGGACTTAAAAAAAGTAAGGAATAACTGTTGAAGTTTAACAAGCTCAGCATCTAAGGAGCCATGTATATTTTTCTTTTGACTCTGTTAATGAGATGAATAATATTGATAGATTTCCTAACATTGTCTAATCCTTGTATCCCTAGAGTGAGTCATATTTGGTTGTGTTCTATATTCTTTTAATAAAAAAGTATTTTAAGCTACTTGCCATCATTTAAATTAATGCCCTATGGATATGTTGTTGGTTTATTCTGTGGCTTCTAGTGAATGTTGACAGGACAGCTTTACTTCAGTTTGAAAAGTTGGAGCTAGAATGATGAACAAATCATTCATTTTTTAGGTCAACATACCATTGTCAAGTGCTTGATATGTACAGAACACAGACGGATGGCCTCCAGTGCCCGTGTAACTCAGAGACCTCATGGTTCCAGGCAGTGGTTCCATTGGTCAGGATTTATTGCTGCTGAAAATGAGAGAAACAATTGGTGTTTGGATTAAGCAGCATAGGGAATGTAATGGCTCATATAAAGGGAAGTCCCAGCAGTAGGTAGCTTCAGGCATGGCTGGACTCGGGGGCTCCATGCCATTAGGCCTTGGACTTGCTCTTTCCTTATTTGGCCCTGCTTTCTTCTGTATTGGCTTTGCTCCCAGGACGGCTTCCTCCATGTGATACCTCCCAGAGCTCTGGGCTGACATTCTGCCACAGCTGTGGAGTGAGAGTTTATCATTCACACTTGTTCCAAAAGGACTTCCCACGTACACTCATAGTTGTTCAGCCTGGGCCACATGCTGTCTCCTGTGACACCAGGGTGGGGGGATAAGGTGAGTCTCACCTGGACTCATGGACTGAGAGTGAAGGAGGATGGTCCCCCAGTGGGAAGGCCAGGTGCCATGACCCACAAGCAGGGAGTCAGATGCTAGGTGGCAGAAACACCCATGCTCATGCCACCTGGGCCAGCGATGCCCTTTCTTCTGCGATCCTCACCTTTCTTCTTTTCCTCAAGTGGGAGGAGAGGCTGCCAGGGCCATGATTCCTGACCCAAGCTGACGGTGCAGCAAGTCAGTTGCAGAATCAGGATTCTAGGTCCCTGCCTAAAGTTCTAGGCCTTATTTGCTCTATTGAATTAAACATAGAAACAGGAGTAAAGAGTTAAAGCATTGACCGGGCACCTTGAAATTTTGTTGTTCAATGAAGGATTTCTTTGGGCTCACCCTCACCCCTGACCCCTTAGCCAACATAATAATTCATCTTTCAGTTCTGTATTGTCCCCTTTATGTAATGAACTGAGAAGGTAGACACTTTTAAAAGGGTGTCTTTGATGGGATGTGAGATATTTTTCATCAGGGTTCCCCAGCCCCCAGGGCTGCAGACCGTACATGTCCAGGGCCTGTTAGGAACTGGGCCAAAAGCAACGCTGGTCTGGAAGCTCCTATTTCCCCACCAGCATCCACAGCAGGAGGAGTGAAACTCACCTGAGACGGCCTCTGGCCCCCCAAGTCCCCAACCCTCACCAGCCCATCTTCCATGAAACCAGACCATTGTGCCAGAAAGGTAGGGGACCACTGTTTTACATGAAGCATTTATAGAAACCTGGTCTGATTTATTATCTCTTCAAATATTTTTTTCTTCTAATCTTTACTGAGTTGTAAGTACATGTGGCATGTGTGCCAGCCTTGGTGAGGGCAAAGCTCAATGAGTTTTTACATGGTTATAGCCCTCAGATTCAGGCATCCCGTTCCAGCTTCTCCCCCAGCCCCTGTTTTCCCTCTACTCCTCCCAGAAGGACTGTGACCCACTCCCCACCTGGGAACCCTCTCCTGGGTGTAGAGACCCGAGGCCAGGGGCAGACTTAGACACCTGCTCCTGAGGACTTGTGCTGTGAAGGGAGCGGGGAAGTTACCATCCACGAGGGGATTCAACCACCTGTGGAACTGTCCTCGCTTCAGATGCCACAAGTGCCCATCAAGGGCCTGTCTTCTAATTGGGGTGCTAGAAGGCCCCCTATTTTCTTGCTCCTCTCTCACAAATGAGGAAACTGAGACCCACAAAAAGGAGAGATTTGCTGGAGGTCATGGGCTAATACAAGCCAGTGGCCAGGCAGATGGGCTGTGGCTACCAGCCAGCCCCCTGCTGCTGCTGCTGTCCCACTCAGTGACCCAGTTGGCTGAATTGTTGAACTTGGTCATTCTCACTCCTCATTCCATCATACTCTTGATTTTTTTCCTGGAAAATCTTAAAATTCTGTAAGAAATGGAATGTATAATAGGAAGAATGTAGATGCTGGAATGTAGACTCTTGGGTTCAAATTTCGCTCTGTGTTGTTGTTACCTTGGGCAAGGATGTTAACCTGCCTGAACCCCAGTGTCTTTGTCTGTAAATAAGGTAATACTAGTACCAATCTCATGGGGTGGCTGTGAGGATTAAATGAGATGATATGCACTGCGTGCTCAGCCCACTGTCTGGAACTCATTGACTTTGTGTTTGTGAAGCCAGGTAATAGCATTTCCTGGGGGGAAGATGGGGCGTGACATAAAATTAAGATGACAAATATCACAATCCCCCCAAAATGTGAACACTCTAGATAACTCTAATTTTACCATCCTAGATTAGTTTAGAAATTAACAATAGCATAGTATTTAAGACCACAAGCTCTGGAAATGGACAGCCTTGGTTCAAATCCTGACCATACCACTGTGTAACCTTGGGCAAATCACTTAATTTCTCTGTGCTTTAGTTTCCTCGGGTATAAAATAGGCTGAGACTAGGACCATCCTCATGGGGTAGCTCTGAGGATTAAATGAGAAATGCATATAACACACTTTCTTAGCCTAGTGACTTGTAATAAATGTGACACTATTATCTAATAATCACATTAATAGTAATGTGGCTTATTATTTTTTTCTTTGAACTTTAAATATCTTGATGGAAGTTTGCCTTGGTCTTCAGTTTGTACTCTTTGCACTGGTGCTTCACTGAAAGTTCTCTCCCATGTCTGTCCTCGCACTTCCGTTCGTAACGGAATTTGGGCAGAGAAGACTGAATGCTTGTGTTTGTAATGGAATTCAGGTGCAGAAGACTGAACGCTTGTGTTAATAATGAATTCGGGCAGAGAAGACTGAATGCTTGGGCAGCAGCATCCTTGAAGTTGCAGAAAGAGGTCGGCTCTTGAAGAAGTGTGAATGGGCCACTCTCCTGGGTCAAGCGTTTTGTCAGTGGGGAACAATGTGTGGCTTTCATGGGTGACTCATCCTTGGGCAGCAGTGACCACACTGTGGGGACAGCGGAATGGAGTTCAGTCCCACGTGTGTCCAGAGGGAGTTGGTCAGTGCGCCATGGGAGCAGGTGGGGCGGGGAGGGTTTATTTCTCTCAGGACCAAGGAGTCAACTCAACTAGCAATGGATCAAGAGGAGCGACTGAAAGGCTGTGAGAAAATAAAAGGTGCTAGTTTGGCAGCTCAGCCATTTTATTTGAAAAATGCTCCTTTCAGCTCTGAATGGGCCCCTTGAACTGCAAGGAGCAGTGCCAGTTAGCCCACATTTAATTAGAAACTGGGTTAGTGGACTTTCTCTTTCTCACAGAGCATGGCCTGCGTGTTGGACCCCTTCCAGTGTCTGGTATAGTAACGGCCATTTACCCAGCCTGGTTATCTGGACGCTGGAATCAGCTGGGTGGACATTCTCCCCTCTCCTCCCACCTTCACCAGCTCTCTCCTGATTGAATTCACCAGCTCTGCCGAGAATGCCGACTTTCCCCTACGTTTTCCTAAGGATCAGTCTCCTTGGTCTACCCCTGCTGTTTGGGAAACACCTCAACACATTTTCACTCTTAGATTTTTATTTTCCTCTTCAGGGATGTATTTCCTCTCCTGGGAGAAATTATGTGGATTTCCTTTTGTTTGGTCACATCCCGCTGGTGTGTGTGTGTGTGTGTGTGTGTGTGTGTGTGTGTGTGTGTGTGTGAAAACTTCCCTCTCTTCCTCTCCCAGGCTTCACTCTCCCTTCTTTTGGGGGCAGGGACCCAGCAGACAGTGATACAGTGACTCCCTTGTCTGCTGGGTTCCCACCAGCTGATGAGCAAGGTCATTTTCAAACTCCTGACACCTGCTTATCGAAACTGCCAGCTGCGCTCCACTAAGATTGCTCTCTGCAGGAGAGGGGAGATGAGAATAGACTAGGGAGGGACCAAGAGCCAGAGAGTGAAGGGCACTACCCAGCAACTTGAAAGGCGTGGGTGGGCATTTGATTGGACAACTGGGCTCCACAGGCTCTTGACTGATGTGAATGCATCGCTATAACAGTTGTGCTGTGCATTGGATAGGTCTTTTAAATAGACAATAAAACATTTGCACATACACTGTGTAATTTGATCCCCTTTTTTTGTTGTTCTTGGGAGCAACATGACTTTTTTTAAACCACTTTTAGCTCATGTGCCTGGCCCATCATTTGAAAGTGCTATGATTGATTACATGATGTATGTAGCATATGATGCATATTTATGCATGAAATACATAGATTAAATTGGATGGTGGGATTTCAGTGCAGGAAATAAATGGCTGAAGGGCAGCATGTGTGAGCAGGTCTGTTCCTCTCTCCTGTTGGTGAGTGTGGGTGTCGTCAGGGGTCCTTCATGGGAACGGTCTGTTCTCTCGGTGGGTCCCAAGGCCTGACTGGGGCAGGACCCCTACTGTGTCGTGTCTGGAGGTGTATCTTGAAGGGTAGTTCCTCAGTCTGTGAGAGTTGGCTGTCTGGGGAATGGACACCAAAGAGCTCGTCATGCCTGGAACTGTGTAGGGGTTTATGGGACGAGTCCTTTTTTGCCCTGGACATGCTGTGATCTTGACAGTGGGACAAGGGTGGTGAAATGTCTGGGGCTAAAAGATATAATTTATGTGGGGGGACTTGAAGAAAAATAATTTTACAATATTCTTTTCCAAATTTTACAAAAACACAAGACCCTGTGGATACCTTTCTAAGGAGGGGCTTGAAATTCACTAGGTTCCTGGTATAGTTAATTACTTAGTGCTTTGCTTTTAGCAAAATAAGCAGAGATATGTTGTAAGGAGAAATTTGGAGGTAGGGAAGTAAGAGGTCCATCTCCAGGCCAGATTAGAAAGGGGGTATAGTGTTCAGGTGTGTCTGTGCACAGCTACTCTGCAGCTGCCGCAGAAAGCATAGACATTTATGTACATGAGTGGGGTGTGGCCGTGTTCCAATAAAGCTTTATTTATATAAACAGGCAGAGCGCTGGACTTGGCCCTCAGGCATAGTTTGCCAACCTCTGGTCTAGACAATAAATAATTTCAGGTTGTTTGGCAGATTTATACTATAGTTTATCAGTTTAAAAATTAAAAACACATATTGCTAATTTTTACTTTTGTAAGTTTAATTTTTATTATATTAACTATTGATTTTATTGTGATTCAGTAATTTAACAATATTATTAATCATTAATTTATTAACTGATGTTATTAACTATCAATTTATTTACTTTAAAAAAGCTTTGAGAATTCTAGAGAAATATAAAGAGAAAATTTAAAAATTACCTGGAATGCTACCACTCATCAGCAAATGCTGTTAGCCGGTGACTACTGTAGGAAGTTTCCCTCTTGCACTGGTATGCATATATACACATACTGATTATTTTAATTAAATTTATGCCGCCCATGCAGCTCGGTTTCTGGCTTCCTTCTAGAATATGGGGGTCCAGGTGATGCTGTTGTGGTTAAGGCTGTGGACTGTGGCATCCCAGTCCTAGGTCTGAAGGCCAGTTTTGTCTGTGCTGTGAGGCCTTTAGTTCACCTGTGAAATAAGATAAGCATCCTACCCACCTCACAGGTGGTTGTGAGGGTTCAATGAGATAACTCATGAAGGGGGCCTAGTTCTTCGGGGCAGATTGAGGCTCAGTGGATATCAGGTATTATTGTTGTTATTGTTCTTGTTGTTGTTGTTATTATTATTATTGTTGTTGTTGTTGTGTTGTTGTAGGAGTGATAGCAGTTCTGGGTTATAAGGCCGGCCCTGGAATGGATACCCTGCCCTGGAGACCACAGACCACCCTCATCCCCACCTGTCCTGGCACGGCCTGAGGGGGAGCAGAGAAGTGCCAGGCCCTCCACGAGGGAGTTCGCATCCTCAGTGGGTGCCATGCAGGACCCCCAGTCTTGCAACTCTAAGCATCACCACCCTCCTGCCCATCCCAGTCCTCGCTGCTTCTCATTCTCCTCAGTGAAGTCAGAGGCTCTGTGAGCACGAGGGAGGGGAATGATGGCGGAGCAAGGCCTGCAGTTGACAAAGCATTTCCAAAAACAGGTCTCACCACAGAGATTAACCTGCTCCCCAGCATAGTAAGGGTTTGAGTGATTATCTCCCTGTACGGGGGAGGGGGGAACCAAAGTCCAAGTTCACATGGCAAGTAAGTAAATGACTGTTGGGACACCTTTCTTTTGAATGTCAAATCCACACCTATTGCCTTTGCTTTGGTTTAGATCTGGGTTTCTCAGCTTTGGCACCGCTGACACATTGGGCAAGATAGTTCTTTGTTGTGGGGCTGCCCTGTGCGTTGCAGGACGTTTAGCAGCATCTCTAGCCTGTACTCACTAAATGTCAGTAGCAATCATTCTGGCCAAGTTGTGACAACCAAAAAGGTCTACACACATTGCCAAATGTCCCCTTCGGGGCAAAACTGGAGGCATATATTTATTTGTCTGTGGGTGGGTGGATTGAGAGCAACTCACTATCAGACTTGAATTGCCGTCATTGGTGTGTTTGGGAATCTTTAAGTGGTTCCCTCTTAGGGGCTTAATTTTCCTCTTCATGCCTAAAATATGCTTGTGTTCGCCAACTGTGATACTTCATTAGCCTGCACGCCTCCCTGCTGTATTAGATGTGGTCCCAGTTTCTCCTTTTTTCTTTGACCTCCACCTTGCATGCAGCCCCTTGTCCATGTACCCGTAACCAGGAGGGAATGGAAACCTTTTCCCTGGGGCTAAATCCTGCTTTGAAATTTCCGTTTGGTCTCCTTCCTGGGGATCCGATGTCACCCATCAGCACCCTCTGCTCTCGCTCATTTTCTTCTCCAAATTTTGCTGCTTCTGAGCTCTTCTTCCTGAGTTTATTTGTATTGTGTGTAAATTGAGAGTGAGAGACAGTGAGCAAGAGCCCAGCATCTCTTGGAGTGAAGTATATTTTGTAAAATCACCCATATCTGTTCTTAAACAGAGTTCTCCCCATTATTCAGGCCTTTTCACAAACATTGGGGTCCTTTGTCCTCCGTGGCTGGGGTTCTCAGGAGCCAGGGCTCTGTCAGGACAGATGCCTTACTGTGCATGGGGCAGAAGGCAAGTAGGCAGTTTATACAAGTAAAGCTGGTGAGTGAGGTACAGACTGCAAATGGTCAAGATTCACCTTAAAAACCTTCCAAACCATGCAGAAAGAGTAGTGTGGATGGCTTTGTGGGTGTAGCTCTGTACAATAAAGAACCTGTGCATTCAGAGGTTTACATGCAGCTATTACCCACTGAGGAGTACACGTGCAAATTCCACTTGACTTTTGATAATGTAAGAATGTGGACAGGAGTGTGTGTCACTGAATCCTGAACACTGAAGGCACTGTGCTGTGTCAGCAGAGATCCCAGCGGTCAGAAGCGTGGGCTCAGGGGCAGCTGCCTGGCATCCAGTTACTGCTCCCCCACTTGTTGCTGTTGGATCTTGTTCAAGTTTGTGGTCTTGCTGGGCCTCAGTTTTATTATCTCGAAAATAGGGATGCTGGAAATACGAATGCCTGGCACAGAGTAAAGAGCTCGCTGAGTGTTGATTGTCATGCTGCTGTGCCTGTTGATATTGTCAACTATTATTGTCATTACATTAGTATTACCATCGAGTTTGAGAACTTAGTTTTCATTCCTGCACTTCTTGGCTCCGTGTTTCCTTTAAAGAGATGTGGAACAAAGTCCTACATCCTTGCTCCAGCGCCCAGCACAAGGCACACCTGATTGGGCCGACGCTCCTCCCCACGTTCTCTCTTGCTCGCTTCTTGCTGTAACAGTTGCTTCGTCTCCCACAGCAACCTGGCAGGCCCACAGGCGGCCCTGCACACCCCGGCCCTTCCAGCAGATGACGAAGTGCAGATGTGGCTCTGACCTCCACAGAAACCCGCCCACCTCCGACCTCACTGTCCTGGCTCCCACACTCATGTCCCTGGCTGAGGGGCCGGGATGAGGGGTGGGGATGGTGTGAGACAGCCCACAGAGGTCAGCGGGTCTGGGGAGGACTTTTAAATCAGCTCTGGGTCTCTGGACGGTCACTGTTAGAATTGTTGCCAGGCTGGGGCACAGGTCCCAGCTTTGTGGATTCCCACTTAATGGATTTTTTTGTATTGATTTTTGTGAAATATTTTGACTTCAGAGTTTATTCATGTGTGTTCCAGCTGAAGTGAAAAGTGAAAAGTTAAGCAATATGTTAAAGGGGAAAAAAAATAAGCCAGACTTAAGGACAGAAGTCCCAAGGTCAAATGCTGACAGGGCCAGCCAGCAATGACAATGAAAGCAGCCGCCTGGTGCTGCGCCCCTGTCCCAGGAGCGCTCTCCCTTTCCTCGGTCCAGCCTCCTGTTGGGAATGCTGGCTCACTGTGGCCAGACCTGCCGACTGCCAAGATTATCCAGAAAGCAGAATCTTAATGTAAAATCCCCAAATTCTCATGAGAACGCTCCAGATTTTGAAATGTTGTCTACTAATTGGGAGAAAAATTTTAAAAAATATGTCTCTGTGTTGTAATTGAAAATCCACCAGCTTGGAAGGGACTTACTTGAAAGATGCTGTGCTTGTGCCTTTAGGGCTTACAGATGAGGAAACTGAGATCCAGAGAGAAGTGATTTGTGCATGGTTTCAGAGGTGTATTTGAATCCAGTTCCCTGGGACCTTTTCCCTCCAGTTGCATCCAACAGCGTGTTTCTAGTTTGCTTCCAGGAGGGTTGCCGAGTTGTTTCATTGCAGGTGTGGGGTTGTCCAAGCCCTGCTGTGGAGCCAGTGGAACGACAGCAGGGGGAAGGAGTCTCAGGAAGCATAAGCATAGTCTTCATTCTCGGTTGACTCAGGGTCGCTCTCACACACCCAGAAGAGACTGTTCTTGGCAAAGCCATCTCCTCAGATTTATCATACCGAAAAGTGCATGGATTTAATATTGCTGAAGTTTGACCTGTTCTAGGAAAGTACATTCAGTGTGGCTCAACAGAGAATTTCCTGCCCAAGAATCTATACAGTTTAAAATATTTTGGAGGCTAGGATAATTTCTGTGGTGTCAGGCGAATTCAGCCTTGTCTTTGGCTAGAAAAGACCAGGCTGCCCCTGGTCCAGGCATCAAACCCCAGTGCCCAGAGGAGAAGCCCTACTGGGATGAAGTGATGAGAAATTCACCTTTGCTAGATGGTTGGTGTGGCCGAACGACTGTCTGACCAAGGAGCTCAGAAAGGAGTGTTTCCTGTTAAGCAGGAGGGAAGGAGGGGCCAGAGCCTCATGTGCTGCTCATTCTGCTCATAAAAAAAAAAAAAGTTTTATTTTTGCAAGTTATAACACTGTGAACCCCAAACACCAAAGTCAGTCTCTTGAAGGAAATTGATCAGGATCCAGAAGCAGCCTTCAGGAGGGTGACTCATAAGCAGCAGACTTCCCAAAACACACCTGTGCCTGTCCAGCTAGGAAGAGGTTACGAAAGGAGGTAAATGGGGAGGGGTGGGGCACGCTCTTCCGGCATGACCTCTATTAAAAAAAACAGTGTGTGTTATAGTTGAAGCACCCATCATCTCCTTTGAGCAACCAGGACATTAAAAAAAAAAAAGGTTCTGCAGAAAACGGTGCTGGCTGCCTGCTTGCATCTGGAAGACCAAGTGCTCCTGTCCAAGCCTGATCTTGGAATAAACAAACCAGTTCTAGCTCAGCCTCAGCAGGAGGGATGTGCAACGGCAGCTCTTTGGTGGCTGCCTTTCCTTCAGGGCTGTTGGATGTGTTTCTGCAACCAGTGCAGTCTGTGACTCTCAACAGCAGGAGCAACTGGTTTTTCAGGCCGTTGAGAAAGGAAGTCTGTGATTTCTGTGGTGTGATTGACCCCCTACCTCCAGCCCCTAAAGTTCTAGAACAAACTGAGAACAGCAGTTTATATATTAACTTTTTATAGACAAGTAACATACATGCAGAAAAGGTTACAAATAACCACACAGCTTCCTGGTTTTTCACACACCAAATACACCTTTGCAATCAGCGCCCAGACCAAGAAATGACTGGTGCCCTGGCAGCTCTCCTGTGGCCCTCTCCATGGGGGAGGGGGGTAATGGGGGGGCGGAGGGCACTATCCTGACTTCTATCTTTGTGTAAGTGGACTCACCAGGATTTTCTGGTTTTGAGCTTAAAGAGTCCTAAGCAGGATGGTGCCCTAAAGCTGAGGGATAAACTCTGAATATCAGGAGGAAAATTCCTGTGGTGTTCATGGTCTGGGGGAGATGTTGTCTCAATGGCTGGATGGAGACAGATTTGTGGTCTTTTCCTTGAGAGTAGGTGGGTGTGAGAAAGCTTGACTGTGTTTGAGGGGCTCTCAGGGGCAGGCAGGACCCTGAACCTATGGTTGTGTTGGTGATGTGTGCGCCACTGATACATGACCGTTTTCTTAAAGGCCTGATTGTTCAGGAAGTATTAAAAGCTGAGAGCTGCCTGTTGGGGGCGGGGTGGGGTCCTGAATTGGAGCCAGAGAGAAATGCCATGTGTCGTGACTGATAGAAATCTGATCATCCCCGGATGCCGCCTGTCAGCAAGTGGGCTCCTGTTTTCTGAGGCCTGTTGACAAAGGAGACGGGAGGATGGAGCTCCGCCTAATGAGTTCCTTGTCTCTTGGCAGAAGGTGTGGGGTTTCTTCGAGGGAAGCCATTAGCCAATTTGGTGGTTTGTTGAAAAACAACTGAAATCTGTCTTGTCGGTGTGGAGGTTCTACGTGTACTTTGTGCTGGTCTCTGACCCCAGCAGCTGGGTGCTCCCCCGGCAGGTGTGGGCATTGCTGGGCTTCTCCATGGTTTGCTCTCACATTACTTGAATGTGTGGCTGGGGTGTTTCTATATATACACTTGCTGTGTGGGGCGCACAGCAAGGGAGCAAGGGAAGTGGCAGATCCCATTAAAAGTGGTTCCTGTTCATTCAGTATTCATTCAACATTTATTAAGTACCAAGTGAGCACCAGGTGCTGGGTGACTTTATTTCCAGTTATCGGGGTAATCGGCCTTTATGCATACACAGAGTCACAGGTAAGTTAATTACTGGTTTGAAGGCTGTGTGTTGTGTATTTGTCTCTCCTGTGATGTGCTTCTCATTTCCTAAGGAGACACTGATCCCAAACAAAAAATGATACATGTAAAAACTCTGCATATTAGGAAGTGTTTGGCAAGTAAATTCGAGGAGTTATTTTCATTCCGGGGCTGACAGCCCTCTGTTTTTGTGCCAAGTTACAGTAAAAGGCTTGTCGCGCTGGCACACTACAAACATTGTTCGTCATCTTCGACATGTCAGGGAACAGAGCTTCATGCAGGGGGTGTCCTCGCTCCTTCGAGGACCTAGTTTGCAGCTCAGCATCTTTACCCTCAGCCACGACACAAGGCCAAGTGTGGACTGCAGACAGAGCTGATGGGGCAGGAGAAACAGGTTGTCCGGCAGTTGGAATGCTTGACCTGGCCGGAGGACATCTCCGTGTCTTTGTTACTGAGGTTGAGGTTTCCTGCTGTGCAGTAAGTATGGCCTCATCGGTGGGGCTCTTCTACTTTTGTCCCGTCTGACGGTGTGTGGGGTGGGGGGCAGGTGGTTTATTTCCACTGTTGAGGTTAGTGCTTGTCTCCCTGGGCCCTTATTCTGCTCTGCTGCTTATGGACTGTGGTTGGGCCTCAATTTTCTCATCTGTCAAATGGGTTTGATATAGTACCTGTGAAAAGTTTGTTAGCATAATCAAGATTAAGTACTCAATAAATGCTCACCATGATTTCTCTTCAGTTATTCCTGCATGTTCCTGCATATTTACCTCCCAAATTCTGAAGCCATGTGTTTCACATGTGAGGTGGCCAGCAGAAGCAGAGTCTCTTGCCCAACAGTGTAACTTAAAACGCTGGGAGGAGGAGCAGATGGGGAGTGAGTACTTCGTGGGTACAGGGTTTCCTTTTGGGATGATAAAAATGTTCTGGAACTAGATAACGGTGATGGTTGTATACCATTGTGAACGTATTAAATGCCACCAAATTATTCACTTTAAAGTGATTAAAATAAAAATCTGACCTTATACAGTCTCCATTTTTAGAAGGCAAGGCTCCTTTGTTAATCTAAGGAAAGCCTCTTACAAAGAGGAGATCCATTCTCTCTTTGCACCCCCACTTATTTCAGGGATCCATAGACTGCACTAGGCAAATCTCAGTTTGCTTGACTGACTGGGAAGATGCCAGAGGGACTGGTACAGGTGGGAGGCGGTTACTTGAAAGGGGATCTGTAGTTGAACATGTTGCTGTCTCTCTTGCATTAGAATAATTTGATATGTGCTTGACCTTGGCCAGAGAAAAAGGAAATGTCTGAAGGAGCAAGGGGCCCAACTGAAGCAAACGGCAGGAGGACCTGGCTGGTAAATCCAGTCAAGCCACCAAAGGGCTCCAGGAAGGAAGCTGTGAGGGTGTTGCCCTTTCCCATGCCAAGTGTTTGTCTCTTACAGATGTGGAAATATTATCAGGGCGGGTCCGTTAAAAAGTGAATCTGCTGAAAAATCCTTTAGTAAGTGCTTCCAGACCGTCATTATCTCCCTGGGTTTTCTAACCAGTTGTAGATGACAAGACATTTGCCGGGATGGTCAGGGGCCCACTTGTGTGGTCCCAGAACGTTTCCCCAGGTCCCGCTAGCATTTACTGTGGGTGTTCTGCAACTCTTATTTCACCCAAAGTTTAGGAACAGGTGGCAACTTGCCTGTCTCCCTCTCTGCATGAATGAGCTCCTTGAGGGCAAGGACTGTGTTGTGTGCGTGTGTGTGTGAGAGAGGTGGGGAGAGACTTAGCTACTGTATTAATTTCCTAAGTCTAAAATCAGTCTCACTGGGCTAAAGGCGAGGCGTTGGCAGGGCTGGCTCCTCCTGGAGGCTCTAGGGGAGAATCCGTGTCTTTGCCTTTTCCAGTCTCTAGAGGTTGCCTGCAATCCTTGGCTTGTTGCCCCTTCCTTGCCTCACTCCAACCTCTGCCCCAACAATTCTACTACTGCTCTGACGCCCCAGTCTCCCTCTTATAGGGACCCCTTTGCTTTCATTGGGACCTCCCAGCTAATACAGGGTCATCTCCCCACCTCAAGATCCTGAACTTAATCACACCTGTAAAGTTCCTTTTGCCATGCAAGGTAACACATTTACAACTTCTAGGAATTAGGATAAGGGCATCTTTTGGGGCCGTTATTCAGTCTATCGCACCAACACATAACCTGCAGAACTAAGTTCACAGAGCCTAGCTCAGCCCCTCACCAGGTTCGTGATGTTGGCGTTACTTAATGTCTCTTTAAGTTCTCCTCATCAAATGTGAGGATGATAATAGTGCTTTCCCTTTTCCTGAGACTTATTTAAAGTCATATATGGGAAGTGTTTAGAACAGTGCCTGGCTCATAGTAAGTGCATTTTGATTGATCTATTCTCACTGTTGCTATTGTCTTTTTTTTTTTTTTTTTTTTTACTTACCTCACTCAGCATAATGTGCTCAGGTTCTATTGGGTCAATTTTTTAACTGTATGCAAAAATGTACTGAAGGCTTTGTCTCTTTAACACAAAGTTATCCTGAGTTCATGTTTTTCTTCTGGGTTCCTCTTACCCAGAAGGGAAATATGTATGTGTGTGGACATTATCAACACTTATAAGGAGATAGACTATTCAATCCATCCAGCTTTCATTAACCAAATGTGGTGGAGAATTGAGAGTTAATGAACTGTGTACAGTCCAACGAAGATGAATCATCAGTCACTTAAAAGACAAGTGTAGTGTGGTATTGAGCATCAAAATCTTCAGCATTGTCTGTAGCACTGAGAGATTTTCATCTTCTGAAGTATCACAGGCATTTGCTTTAAAGAGGCTGTAAAACAGCAGTTGGCCCCCCAGTGAAGGCGCTCCCATCCCCTGTCTCTGTCCCACTCCCTGTCACTGTCTTATTCTTAACAGACACTCAGAAGGTGTTTGAGGGCATGTTCCCTTTTCCAGTTTGGTTGTTCTGACTGTTGACACTTATGTATGAAAAATCTTGTCATTTTTAACCAATGTCGCCCCAATAAACTCAATAAAAAGGGGAAAAAGTTTTGTTATTATAGTAAATATATGTATGTATTTATTTATGAAGTTTATATTTAATTTAAGAATCTCACTTTGGGTTTTAAGATATAAGACTACAAGATGAACTAGTTTTTCCTGAGGAAATATTTGCTGTTCCTTTGTAGAATGATAGATAGTGCTAAAGAGTAGGAAGAGGTTAATGTAGCACCTAAACAATCCAGTTGGCTGCAGTTCAAGTCTTTTTTGTCACCTTTGCCTTCCCCTTGGTGAGGCTTTGTCTTTATGCTCGCACAATCGCTGCTCATCTCCTGCCCTTTCATCCATGACCCAGCAGGGGAAGAGGGAGAAGGGAGAGCCAGCACTGTATCGGGGGGCAAAAGGCTTTCAGGAATCCTCAGTAGATTTCTGTCTACATCTTAGACCTGAACTGAGGTGTGTGTCCTCCTGTAGAGGCAGGGAGGTCTGGAAGGTGAGAATGTTTCATTGCAACCTGAGAAAAAGTTGCATTCTGTTAGTAAGGACAAAGATGCATCAGCGTCAGCCATGATTCCATAGAGAAACTCTGGCTGGTGTGGGTCTCCGAGGAGATGTGAACAAGCATGGCTGTGTATTTATTACAGCCTTGTTGGTAACAGTGAAGAACTGTAAACACCCAAAGCATCCATTACTGGGAGAATGCACAAAGAAGTGGCTGTTATATCCATACAATCAAGTGCTAAGAACACATATGACTTACATGTGTTAATGTGCATAAATCTCAAAAATATAATATATCAAATAGAATATTACAGGTTAAATATAACACGGCATGATTCCATTTATATAAAGTTTACATGCAGAAACACTATTGCTTATAGTTCCATAGTAAGGAAAATATGAATAGGAGGGATCAACACATTCAGAAGGGAGGGAGTGGGGAGGAAATCAATCAGGGAGGGATGAGCAGTGAACATCAGTTGTTAGCTATATCAGGGAAGGATCCAAGTTTTGTGAGGCCTGCTGCATATATAATTTGGGGAGTCCTTTTTAAGAAAAAGAGGGCCCCACCCTGGGCTTTACTCTAAATCTGCCTCTGACTAGCCATTGCAAGAGTGTGTGATGCACTGAGAAGTCATGTCTGATCCTGGGTGTGTGGGATGCTCCCGTGGATGAATAATAGCCACATTCATAATCACAATAGCTAACGTTTATCGAACCCTTGCTATAGGGCAGGTACCAGGCTAAGCATTTGGTGGGATATTTTTATTGACTCCTCAAAACTAGTTTATGATATGCATGCTGCTTATTAGCCTCCTTTAATGGCCAAGGAAGTAGAGGCTCAGAGAGGTTAAGTAATTTGCTCAAGGCCACACAGCTAGTACATGACAGAGTTGGGGTTCAAACTCATGGAGCAGAATAGGACTTGTTTACTATGATTAAGCATACTATGTATAGTGATCTCTTTATTGTTGTTTACATGCATGTTATATTCTCTTCTTTAAAGACTCGTTATTTTTAATTAACTGGAGGAAGAGCAATATGGCCTGAAAATAGTATTTCCTCCTATCACATAGAGCTTATTTTTGGAATTAGACAGTGTGCTCTTTAGTAGTATTTCTCAAAGTAATTGATTTGATGAGTAAGCAAGAATGATTTGTGATGGGTTAAAAATGTCATTATATACATTAAAAGACTTTTGATTAAAAAAAAAACAAACTTCTCAGAATCCTTGTACTTAATCTTTTGGCTGGGTGAGTGCAGAGCTCCAGTTGTAAACAGTGGAGAAGTCAGTAATAAAGTTCGATGAGGTTCTCCTTGTATGGATGCACACTAAGCATTGTGAGGCCCCAGAACAGCAGCTTAAATGTGTGCCTGGGCCAGTGTCATGGGATCTGGGACTCTGAGTGCCCGTGGACATAAACACGGGCATAACTTCCTCTGGATCCTGAAATGACCCATTCCACAATGGAGGGACCGGGTAAAGAGAAGCTGTGTTTGAATCAGCCTTTGCTTGAAACAGTTTGAGTTAAAAGCCAAACCAAGAAAACCCAAATGGCTGGCTGCTGGCTTTCTGCTGGTGTTCGGGGAAGATGGCTTGGGGAATGGTTTTCGAGGACCTTGGGGCACAGGGTTTGGCCTGCAGGCTTGGCTGTGTTCCTCCCCCCCCCCCCCCCCCCCCACACACACTGCCGAGGGCTGGGCCAGTCTTTGCTCTAGGGATCCCCCAGCAGGAAAGCAGGATCCAGCCAGTGTTGTTCTTGGCTGCAGGGAGGGAAAGGATAAAAAGCGGGATGGCTGGGAAAGAGGAGCCAAGCCATCTTCCTGGTCACATATGATGAGCGTTAATATTTGTAAATATTGAGCGGTATCTGTTACCAAGTAACGACTTTGCCAAATGATTGAGTGAGGGCCGCCTCCTGTTTAGTTTCACTGACTGGGGTTTGTGTGTTTGTGTGTGCAGAGTGCTTGGCCCTTTCCTTTTGTGTGGTTCTCTGGGCGGAATAGAGGGGTGGTTGTTTTTCAGTTGTCTGTGTGCAGGAAGCCTTGGTTGACTGGAAGCAGTTGGCACTGGAAAGCGAGCAGCAGTTTGTGGTGTTACCGATTAGGCTTTTGCGTAAATAACTCGAGAGCCTTAAAAACCGCATTGTACACCACACTTGGGACATCAAAGGTAATTTTGTCTTGCCTGCCTCATTTTACAAGTGAGGAAACACAGGCCAGAAGAGCCTGCACGCAATGTCGCTTACAACTGTATACGAGTTCATGGGGAGCATGGCTTTTTGAAACGTGGAAGTTGTACAAGTTACAAGCATCCTCCAGGAATTCTAAGTTGGAATGGAGCCCCTGGAAGAGTGAAAATATAAAACTCTAATTATAGGGGAGATGACAAGACAGGACAGGGTGGTGGGGGTGCACTGAGGACACTGGGATCACTGACCCCTCACCCCCTGTCTACTACTGGGGCCTCCCCCTTTGTTCCCAGGATGCTCCTCTCTCTTGAGCAGGGTAAAGGCCTATGTGGATGTGGGAAAAGCCCCCCCAAACAGCTCCTCTGGGTTCCTGTGACAACCTGCCTAGGGTAGGCTCTGTGTGGAGTCAGCCCTGTGTATGGAGAGGCTGCCAGACCCCACTCTCGCCTTGTCCTTCTTCCTCAGACAAGCCCATTGCTCAGTTGTCAGAGGGCAGTGTTTGTTTTGGGCGTCTCTTCCTGCCCAACATGAGCTGCTCTTCCCCTTGATAGCAGCCCCTTCCAAGAAGCCAGTGCCTTCAGCCCTTCCCTGAGGCCAGTCTCTTCTAGGCCACGGACTGTGCAGAAATGACCAAACATGGCCCTGCCCTGAAGGAACTCCCCACAGGGCATGTGGGTGGACAGGCTAGAAGACTGAGCTGAGAGTTGAGGGACAAAGAGGGAGTGGTTTCTCCTGAAGGGGGTCATGGGAGGGGGTCAGGAAGGCTTCTCAGAGAGGAGAGCACGGGGTCTGGGTCTTCAGAGGCTCCACTGCTCAGAGATAACCAAGGATCACAGGCCTGGGTGCTGAGGATGGAGGCATTGGCTTCTGCAGGGCTGGGGACTGGGTGTGAGACGCTGGTTTCAGGGTGCGGAGGGAGCTAAGACAGAGGACTGGGTGGGGGAGGATGTGTCTGAAGCACGGTGGATGCAGAAATGAGGGAGGGGGCGGTCTGTGGTCTCCTGGGGTCCAGAGTGGGTGTAGGGAGATGGGTGATGCCACTGATTGAGAGTCTCTTCCTTAATTGGGGAACCCCATTTCTAGATCTACAAAACAGGGATATGGGACAATGATGACTGAAGGAGGTCTCGTGGGTCTGTTCACAGGGGGGGCCCACACCCGTGCCCCTCTTCTTCTCTCAGTCAAAACTCACCTGGCCTGGGCCCAGAGTCTCTCCTGGGGCTTTTCCCATTCGCTGGCTGTTAATGGTTGGTGGGTATTAATGTGTTACCCAGGACTGGTAACCCAGTTCCATTTTAAACAGTGCCTACACTAAAGGAGTCCTCAGAACCCTTAGATCAGCCCTGAAGTTTCATTAGAGTTTTGCCAGAAAGCTTTCAATTATCCAATTTTATCTTCAACTTATATTTTTTAGGTTTCTCTCTAGTGGAGTCTCAAATTGAGACCAGGTAAAAAAAAAATTGTGTGCTTAGAAAACTTACTCTTTTTTGCCCTCTAGTGGCAGACTCTTGAGCACCTCTTTTTGGGCGTTTTATTGGTTTTGAAACAAAAAACCATTTTTCATTAAAAATGTGTATTTACATTGCCCTGGCCAGTGTGGCACAGTTGGTCAGAGCATTGTCCCACAAACCAAAAGGTTGCAGGTTCGATTCCCTGTCAGGGCACATACTTAAGTTGTGGGTTTGGTCCCCTGTTGGGGCACATGAGGGAGGCAACCGATCAATGTCTCTCTCTCACATTGTTGTTTCTCTCCCTCTGTCTCTTCCTCCCTTCTCCTCTCTCTAAAATCAGTAAATGTGTCTTTGGGTGAGGATAAAAACATGAGTATTTATGTAAACATAGTGGGTTCATTATCATTTTATTTTTATATACTTTATTGTCTTAAAAGTTCTCATCTTATTTCTATTTTTAATAAACTATTTCAAGCATACAGGAAAGTGTGTAGCTAATACCGAAATTTTTATAAGCCTACCACCAAGTTTTGCTTGCTTTCTGTCTTTCTTTCTTCCTTTCCCCCTTCCTTCCTTCCACGTTATTTTATCTTTTTATTTCCCTTCCCCAGCCCCTTCTCTTTGGCATTGATCAGCTTGTTTTCTGCATAGAGGTGTGTTTTGTTCTGTTGATTTACTTTTCTGTTTTTACATTCCACATATACATGATATTATACACTATTTGTTTTTCTCTGACTTATTTCACTTAGCATAATGCCCTCAAGGGCCATTCTTTATTGTCATAAATAGCAAGATTTTATCCATTTTTAAAATTGCCGAATAATACTCGTGTGTGTGTGTGTGTGTGTGTGTGTGTGTGTGTGTACACCAACCACATCTTCTTTACCCATTGATTCATTTAGAGATGGACATCTAGGTTGCTTCCATATTTTAGCTATTACTAGTAATGTTGTAATGAACATAGGGATGCATATATCTTTTCAAATGAGTGGGTCTTTTATTTTAAAAAGATGCTTATTGATTTTAGAGATTGAGACAGTAAAGGGGTGAGAGAGACAGAGAGAGGTTGACTGGTTGCCTCCCATTTGCACTCTGACCAGGGATTGAACCCGCAGCTGGGCATGTGCACTGACTGGGAATCAAACACCCAACCTTTTGGTGTATGGGAGGATACTCCAGCCAGCTGAGCAGCAAAGGCTGGGACTGAATTAGTGTTTCAGATTTCTTTGGAAAAATACCCAGAAGTGGAATTTCTGGGTCATAAGGCAGTCCTGTCTTTAATTTTTTGAGGAACCTCCATAGTGTTCTCCATAGTGGCTGAGGGTTCCCTTTCTCCACGCCAACATATATTGGTGATAACGTTTCTGACAGCGATGAGGTGGTATCTCATTACATTTGTGATTTGCGGTTTCCTGATGATTACTGATGTACTGATGCTGAGCAGTTTTACCGTGTCTGTTGGCCAGCTGCATGTCCTCTTTGGAGGAATGTCTATTTAGGTTCTCTGCCCATCTTTTAAGCAGATTTTTTTGGCGTTAATTGGTATGAGTTCTTTATATATTTTAAATATTAACCCTTTAGTGAATGTATCATGGGAAAAATTCACTAGGTTGTCTTTTTGCTTTGTTGATGGTTTCTTTTGCTATGCAAAAACTTTTATATCTGATGTAGCCCCATTTGTTTATTTTTTCTTTTGTCTCCCTTGGTCCAGAAGATATATCCAAAATATTGATAAGAGCAATGTCAAGAGTTTATTGCCTATGTTTTCTTCTAGGACTTTTGTGGTTTCAGGTCTAACATTTAAGTCTTTAATATGTTTTGAGTTTATATTTGTATATGGTGTGATGAAGTGGTCCAATATCATTTTTTGCATGTATCTGTCCAGTTTTGCCAACAACACTGTTGAAGAGGCTGTGTTTACCCTATTATATCGGATTGGTCAAAAAGTCCATTTAGTTTTTTTCCATAAAATAAGAGACACATTTTTCATTTTTACCAATAACTTTATTGATTTGGATATTTTGAGTTTGTCATCTTTCTCCTGCTATTGCTTCTAGTGACTAGAGGCCAAGGTGCTGCTAGACATCTTCTAGTGCATAACACGGCCCACAGCAAAGAATTAACTGGCCAAAATATTGATAGTACCAAGAAACTTCACAAACCACTTTTAACACATTCACCCATCCCAGCACCTTCTCCATACACTGCACTATTTTTCTGTGTTTCAGTTGCATTTTTACCTTTATTGAAATAACAAAGCATAATACACCAAAAATGTTGTGTATTCTTCTTCCATAGTCAATAATAAAATGGCTGCACAAAAATTCGTCAGTTTCGATAAGTGTTTTTTAAAGCATGCTGATGTGACAGCTGTCAGAACACAATCTAACAAACAGTTTCAGATGAAGTTAAAGACAACTAAACACAACTGGGGCTGGAAGCAGCCAACTGAGCTTTTTTTGGTCAACCCAATGTATCCTGTCTCCTTTGTCATAGATTAATTGACCACGTGAGCGAGGGTATCTTTCTGGGCTCTCCATTCTATTATATTGATCTACATACACCTGTTATTATGCTAGCACCATAAATAGCTACCATGATTATTGTAGCTTTATAGTGTAGTTTGGTATCAGGGAGCATCATATCTCTCACTTTGTTCTTTCTCAAGATTAATTTGGCTGTTCAGGGTCTTTTGTGGTTCCATACAAATTTTCTAATTAGTTGCTCAAATTCTGAGATGTATCACAGGTATTTTCATAGGAAATGTATTGAATCTGTATGTTACTTTAGGGAATAAGGACATTCTAACATTACTAATCCTTTAATCCATGAGCAGGTTATATCCTTTCATTTATATATATCTTGTTCAATTTCTTTTACGTCTTAATGGTTTTTAAAGTATTGCTAATTTAACCTCTTAAATGTATTCTTAGGTATTTTATACTTTTTTATGCAATTGTGAAGGGAATTTTTTCTTAATTTCTTCATTTGATCATTCATTATTGGTATATAGAAGTGCTGCAGATTTCTGTGTGTTGATTCTGTATGTTGCATCTTTACTCAAGTCATTTACTAGTTCTGATAGTTTTTTGGCAGAGTCTTTAGGGTTTTCTATTTATAGTATCATGCCGTCTGAAAATAATGAGTGTTTTACTTCTTCCCTGCCCATTTGGATGCCTTTTGTCTATATGTCTTGTCCGATTGCTCTGGCCAGAACTTCCAGTCCTCAGCTAAATAGAAATGACAGTGGGCATCCTTGTCTTGTTCCTGATCTTAGAGGAAAGGTGTTCAGCTTTTTCCTGTTGAGTATGAGGTTAGCTGTGCATTTCTCATATATGTGTATGTATATATGCCTTTTATTATGCTAAGATATATTCCTTCTATACCTACTTTGTTGAGAGTTGTGTTGTTTTTTTAAGACAAGCGGTTTATTCGGTAACAAGGACTAGAAAGGAATTCTTAATGACCCTTCTTTCTTCTGATGACTTCTGAACTGCAATGTCAAGTGGTTAGAGGCACACAAGAACTCCCCTGCAGTCCTTGATCTTTTGCAAAAAGTCCAAAAAAGTCTGACTTATGTGACTTGCAATTATTTTCTAGATAGAAGTGCCATGTGTTGCACTTTCCAATGTATCAGCAATTGCTACATTCTCCTTGTCTCCAGGGTTCATAGTAGGAAACAGACGTACTTCCTTGAAGTAATTGGAGTCTATGAGAAACATGAGGATGTGGTGAGTGCCCATGCCCCAGCCAGCTGGGGGGGCAGCCTGTATTCCACTGTAGTGCAGAAGTACTCATCTCTGAACATGACCTCATTGTCGCCAGTGGCCTTGGCTTTGGCCTTGGCCTGTTCTTTGAAAAGCTGCCTCTGCCAAATGGCATGAGGTGATTCAGCTCCGTGTAGGCATTGCATATTTCCTTCTTCACGATAAACAGCTCAAAGCACTTAGTCAGACCCTTATTATCTGTGGGTGATCACAGATAAATATAGGATTGATGCGTATCACTTCCAGGAACTCCCCAACAAACTTATCAGGGAGCCTGGCTGTGGTTCAAGTGGAAGACATTCAGGAAAACATTAGACAGCTTTTGCCACTCAGATATCATCAAGAACGATGCAAGTTTCTTCAGTTTCTAAGAGGTTAGTTTCTGGCAGCCTCACCAGGGCTTTCTCAAGCTTTTCTACTGTGCTGCTTCTCCAGGAGGGCGGGGTGAAGTTAATCTCGTAGGCTTGGTCCTCGGACCATCTGGATGGCAGGTGACCTCATAACTGCCTGTAATGGGCTTAAACATCCCATGGAGAAGTCACCTTCTCCGTGATTTCTGTGGGATTGTGATAGTCTGTGTATGCCATGTGGAACTCACAGGGGGTGAATGCAGCATCGTGAATCTGATCGATTCCTTCTTTCTGAAAGGCATCTAATTTTGGAAACCCAGTCAATGCCACCAACCATGTTGGCAGTCCATGGTAATGCTACCATCTTATGGTAGAGTTCTGGGTCAATTTTCATATATAAATTCATGTCCAGCCCTGGCCGGGTGGCTCAGGTCATGGGAGTGGTGCCCCATACACCACCAGGTTGTGGATTCGATCCCCAGTCGGGGCACATCTCTAGGTCAAATGTGGATTTGATTCCTAGTCGGGGCACAGGTAGGAGGCAACTAATAGATGTTCCTCTCTCACATTGATGTTCTCTCTCTCTCTCTGCCTTTCTTTCTCTCCAAAATCAATAAACATATTTTCAGGGAGGATTAAAAATATAAAAAATGTATGTCCAGCTCATTGTGGTGGGTGGTAAAAGGCTCGGCCACTGTGTCCCCTGGAATGAAGTTCATCAGGGGAGTTCCAGTCTCTAGGAATCCCAGCTCACCCAAGAAACTTCTTATATACTACGTGATGATCTTAGAGTGGATGATAAATTTCTGCCTCACAAAGCCACTCAGGATCAAGTCCAAGTATCTCTGATGGTATTATGATTTTTTATCTTTGAGGCCAAGTGAAAACGAAGTAACAAATGCAAGCAAGGAGACAGCAGCGTGATCATGTAGGAAATGATGTTCAGCTCACCATTTTTGGTTTTCCCAGGATTCTCCCTTTTGTCTCCTTGACATAGTTTGTTATTGATACAGATAAATTTTTCTTCTGATGTATAATTCTGGGAATTGGCTCTGACTTGCCACTTGACATCCTCTCCTCAAAGGTCATAGAAGATGAGCTTTTCCCCAGAAGCTCTTTGGACATGAATTCTACCTGCCACTTTTAAAGTGATTTCACTCAGGTGGTCCCCAGGCTTTATTCTTGGATGAAGTGAGGAAGTGACATGCAACGTGTGTGGGTACAAGTCTGCCCAGTTGACCTTTACTTGGCGCACTGCTTGGCTGTCAACCTTGCGTATTGGTTTGAGTGCAGGCCCTCTTCTTTGGCACAGTGACATTGTCGGTGGTGTGGTTGGCGGCCACAGCAATGGCCTGGCTTGGTTGTTTCTCGCTGGCTGCTTCTGCTTGGCTTCCCTCTTCATTACCTTCTTCTCGACTTTCAAGCATCTTTTAAGCTCATTTCTTTTATGAGAAAGTGGCTTGTCCTTGTAAAGTGCTATGAAAGGAGCAAGTTGACCCAGTCACAGCTCCTCCTGCCCCCACTCTGACAAGCAGGTTTGGGGCAGGGACCCCATAACAAGCCTCACAGCAGCTTGTGTCCCATGGTGGAGCACCTGGGGCTAGTGATCACCAGCATCTGGGCTCAGTGCACCAGCACTGAGTTGTACCTCACCATCGTCCACATTCACCTCAGTTGCCTGCACCTCAGCCCTCTCTCCAGAGGGCCTTGCTCAAAAGCTGTTGAGAGTTTTTACCATAAAATGATGTTGAATTTTTTTCCAAATGCTTTTTCTGCATCTATTGAGATGGGTTTTTATCCTTTATTTTGTTAGTGTGATGTATTACATTGATTGATTTACTGATGGTGAACCATCCTGACATCCCTGATGTGAATCCCACTTGGTCATGGTGAATTATCCTTTGATATATTGTTGAATCTGGTTTGCTAATAATTCGTTGTGAATTTTGGCACCTCTTTATTGTCCTGTAATTTTCTTTTTTTGTAATGTGTTTATCTGGTTTTGGTATCAGGGTAATGCTAACTCATAAAATGATTTTGGAAACATTCTTTCCTTGTGATTTTGGGAAATAGTTTAAGAAGGATAGGTATCAATTCTTTTTTGAATGTTCAGCAGAATTCACCTGTGATACCATCTGGTCCTGGACGTTTACTTGTTGGGAGATTTTCGATTGCCGCTTCAATTTCATTTCCAGAAATTGGCCTCAGATATTTTGCTTCCTGATTCAGTCTTAAAAGGTTATATACTTCTAGAAATCTATTTCTTTTAGATTTTTAAACTTATTAGTTGTTCATAGTATCCTTTAATGAACCTTTATATTTCTGTGGTGTCAGTTGTAACTTCTCTTTCAGTTTTTATTTTTTGTATTTGGGTTCTTTTTTTCTTGATGACTTTGGCTAAAGATTTGTCTATTTTGTTTGTCTTTTCAAAGAACCTGCTCTTAATTTTGTTTATCTTTCTATTTTTTAATTTCCTCTGTGATCTTCACTACTTCCTTCCTTTGGTGTACTTTGGGTTTTGTCCATTCTTCTCCTTCTTGTTCCTTTAGGTGTAGTTACACTGTTTATTTGGGAACTTTCTTGCTTCTTGAGCGAGGCCTGTAAACGTGCGAACTCCTCTTTTGGAACTGCTTAGCCGCATCCCTTTAATTTTGAACAGTTGGGTTTTTATTTTCATTCGTTTCGAGGCAGCTTCTGATTTTTTGTTGGACTTCCTCTTTGATCCACTAGTTGTTTAGCAGCACGTGGTTTAGTCTCCACATATTTGTGTTTTTTCCCTGCTTCCTTCTGTAGTGGATTTCTAGTTTCATGCCACTGTGGTCAGGAAAGGTGCTTGATATAAAAAATTATATTCTAAGAAAATTTACTCTCTCTTTCCCCTTTGTAGCAGACTCTTGAGCACCTTTTCCCAGTTCCAGCCCCTTTGGAATTCAGTGATTCAGAAACAATGACCGCGTGTCTCCTACATGCCAGGAACACTAATGTCCTCACTCTCTGAGATCGTCATGGCCATTGGATCTGTTTCTGAAGGAGCAGAAAAGCATATAAAATAAGTTACAATGAACTGATATGTCTTGATTTTATTTTTAATTTTTAGCATTTCACATGATTATTTTTTAATCCTCACCTGAGGGATACTTACTGAATTTAGGAAAAGAGGAAAGGGGAAAGAGAGAGAGAGAGAGAAAATGAGTATCAGTGAGAGAAATATCGATCCTCCATCGCCTCCCATACTTCCCTGACCAGGGATCGAACCAGCCGAGCCCCCTGGCCAGGGCCACATTATTCTTTGATATAGTGAAAATCTTGGGGAATTACAACCCCAAGGCTAAGAATTGATGCTGTGTGGACCAGCCATCATTCCTGCTATATATCTTGTTTTCTTCTGTTACCTTGGATTCTAGAGAATGTGGGAAGGAGCTACTGTGTAAAGTTCTAGGTCTAACAAGAAAGACGTTAAAAGATTACCCATCTCTATGAGTGCTAGAATGTAGAGATAATTAAGGTTCCTAATAATGGGGGAAAAATAGACTGTCCTGGGAAATAAATGGACTGCTGAAGGTCTTTTCTCTTCTGACAAATAATTTTAGAGAAATATTCGTATTCTTCACGAAGTGGTCTTTCAGAAAAACCAAACCTGTTGACTTCAGCTGTCTGTAAGTTATTCCTTTAACGCCTGAGCAGAAGTGGGCGGGTGCCCGAACTGTGCCCGATGTCGCCTCACTCCAGAAAGGCGTCTGCCGGCCTTCCGTTACCACAGCTTGTAGAGTTCTCCCTTGCTTTCCCGCCATTTATTTACCTGTTTTTGTTTTTGCAGTTTTATGTGAAAATTTTGCCCAAGTTTTATATGAATTTGTGTTGTTTACTTAAAGTCTTGTAATATTATAAAATAGCAATGAATAATCATAGCAAATATGAAAATAACACTTGTACATGGCTTTATTAAATATAATCTGTAATGTGTTTTTCTTCATGATCGCTGAGCCTTTTAATGAGATGTGAGTTTTTCCCCTTCCAGACTGGGACACTGAGGCTCAGGCAGGTTAAGCGACTTGTCTGAAGTCACACCATTAATTATCAGCCTCTGGCCATAGTCTTCTGCCCCAGGGCTGGTGTTGTTTACATTGTGAGAGAGAGAAAATCATCACTGTTCTCAGGAGGCTGATGTAAGACTTGAGTGTACAGTAATGATTTTGGTAGCAATGCATGGAAATTATCCAATTGTAGGGTCCAACAAGCCTCCCTGAGCAGGTATTTATGCTGCGTTGACTTGGTGAATGAGCAGACTGTAGAGCTGGAGCCAACTGCAGAAGGTACTGAGGTTGACAGGGCCTGGCACGGAGCTGTGGAGGCCCAGGGATCACGGTTCTTCTCTGTGATGTGTGCCGACGGTGGCAGCTGGCTGCGGTTCGTGCAGGGGTGTCTTCTCCCTCTTGAGAACTGGGACTTTGCCAGCTGTCTTTTGCCTGGCCCCTCCCCCAGTTACTAGCGAAGTGTGACATGGAGGTACAGCAATATGATTCTGGGAACACAGTTCTTCTATCACCCTGTGAAGACAGTTCTGTGTCTTCAGGACACAACTGTTGGGTGTGGCTGAGACACACAGGAGGGGCTCTACTTGACATTTGTGTCACGATGTCGACATAGCAGGTGTTGTTTGAAAGGCCCCAGGCACAGATGTTGGAGGTCACACAACCTTCTCTCTGTTTCTCCAGTGTGCCACACTCCCTGCCACAGGGCCTTTGTACATGCCATCCCCTCTGCCGGGGATGCTTCCCCCCCATATTTCAGATCTCACAGATTCGTACAAAGGTCCACTTTTTTCTGAAAACCTTCCTTAATTCTTGTACAAATATAGACTTAGCCTTGGTAAAATACCTATCTAACTCATTAATGAGAGAACTGGATGACTGATGAAAAGAAACCTGGTTCTAAGAAGTATCCAGGAAGATATATATGGTTACATATACTTTCATGTGTGTATATGCATATACTCTCACGTATGTGTATATAGTTATGGGAAAATGTGGAGGAAAAATGTTAGTATAAGACGACAAACTTAGATATAAATTGTTTAAGGTTTCACAAGAAAATAACACTGTTACCTTTGGAATTATTTTTTAACCTGTCAGAAATTATTTGTGATTTTATTCCAAGTTAACATCCTAACTTTACAGAGTCTAGGCCACTGGGATCTTGTTCTCTCTGCATCAGACCCACTGGGTTTTTCTGGGAAGACGCAGGTGTCTGGTCAGAAGGACAGCCTGTTAGAATGGAAATGGATGCTTATGTGGGCCACCTGCAGACACTTGGTCAAGTCCCCAAGTTACATGGGTTTGCTGATGCAGAGCTGTAGCATCTACCAGACTATTTTTTAAAATTTTATTTATCTTTAGAAGGGAAGAGGAGAGAGGGAGAGAAATATCAATGTATGGTTGCCTCTCGTGCATCCCCTGCTGGGAACTGGCCTGCGACCCAGGCATGTGCCCTGACGAGGGATCGAACCACGATCTTGTGGTTTGCAGGCCCGTGCTCAATGCACTGAGCTACACCAGCCAGGCTACCAGACTATTTTAAGGTGACATTCAGTTGCTCCAGCAAAAAAAGCAAGTGAGGGGTGAAATGCTCTCTGGCCTTGTACTTTCCCTCAGATCTCCTTTTTGTTTGCAGTTTCGATTAATAACAAAATAAGACAAAACAAAACAAAACAAAAAACTACAAAAGATATTTAAGGCTGACGCGCCTTGAGGCAGCCCAACCAGAGCCCTCCTGGGAGAGCTGCATTGTTTCAGCGGCAGATTTCTAATGTTCACCAGCAGAGGGCACTCTTCACCCACATTTGGTGCTGTTTTTCTCCTTGGTCGTGTTCTACGGAGGCCGGAAACTTGCTCCCTCCTGACCTCAGTCCTGGAAGAGATTCACTTCCAGGTATTTATAATTTGATTTTGAGTTCTTAGGCTGCAATGTTTATGCAGTTATTTTAACATAGGCATCTACTGTTGTCAGTTATCCAAAGCCCTAGAAAAGACGTAGAGGGAGGTGCACTCTCCAAGTTTCTTAGAGCACAGGTTCAGACAGAAAGGGGGCCAAATGGGCACAGAGTGCTGCACAAACACCAGTTAAAAAATGCTTGGCTCCAGATGAGCCTGACCTTCACACCTCCATGGTCCAGGCTGCGCCTTCCACTGCTACAAAAATGAAAGAGATGGACATGTAGGACACTGTGCTTCCCACAGGGACATTTTCATTCCTTTCAGTGCATTCTTTGTTTTTCCCCAGTGTATTTTCAGTCCTGTTGATGCTATTAATAACACTGATAAGTAACATTTATTGTGCTCTTGTCAGCAGCTGGGCATTGTGCTAAGGGCTCTTATGAACATCAGTTATTTTAACCTTAAAATCCCAAGAGGTGGGAGAACTGCTGGGTCTTCTGAGGGTTTTTGAGGGTCAGACACTTGCTGAGGGGCACCTCCCTTAGAGGTGAGGGAGGATCAGATTGGACCCCACAAAGGTCTTGCCCAGACCTCTCTGTCACCCATTTATTGAGTCCCACGTATGTGCTGGATAGTGTGGTGCAGACACAAGACACAGCGCATCTCTGGTTAAATTTTGAATGTGTTACTATTTAAATATTTGAAAGTTGAAAGAGAGAGAAGAAAGCCAGCTGTCAGGGAGTCCTAGCACTCCCTCATTCCTAGAAGGTCCCTTCCCTAGTGGCCACGAGGTGTGGGGTCTGGAGAGGTTGGTGGGTTCAGCTTCCATCCTTCCTTCCTTTCAACTAGATCAAGGGTGTCAAACTCATTTTCACTGGAGGCCGTATCGCCTCAGTTACCTTCAAAGGGACGAATGTAATTTTAGGACTGTATTAAATGTAACTACTCCTTAACTGTTAAGTGAGAGCTCAGCGCTGCCGCTGGGTAGAAACAAGGTGCCAGGTCAGATAAAACAAGGAGGAGGGCTGGATTCGGCCCGAGAGCCTAATGTTTGCCACCTGTGAACTAGAGCCACTCTGCTTCTCCCAAGTTGATGTCTTTGGTTTTGAGTAGGATCGGGTTTGACATATGGATTCTGTTACTGAAAAGAATGCAGCAAACCTCCAGTGTAGGGGCTCGAGGGCACACCCAAGGGTGTATCCACCCCATGGCCCCTGGGTCCCTTCATCTTCCAGCTCTCTTTCCACTGGCTCCTTCCCTCCTGCGTCCCTCCTGGGCCACACACTTCCTTCCCTGGCTCCTGCTAAGTCGTCTTATTGCCGGCAGCTGGGCTCAACTCCTGTGTGGTGGGGAGGCTGTGACGACGAGGCCTGCAGCCAAGGCTCGGCTGCCCTCTCTGCTGGTACCGTCTACTTGCCGTGTGTCCCAGGTTCCTCACCCGCGAGATGGGGTGTTAACGGAGTCTGTCCCTCAAGTTGTTGTGTGGATTATCTGAGACAATGACACACACCTGGCCCAGAGTATTGGGTCAGGTGTGTGTCATTGGGCCATTATGAGTACTCATTATTGTTAATGTTGGGTTGGTCAAAAACTCCATTTAGTTTTTTCCAGAAAAGACACATTTTTTCATTTTCACCAGTAACTATTGATTTGGATATTTTGAGTCTGTCCGCTACCTCACACCATTGGCTTCTAGTGGGTAGAGGCCAGGGCTGCTGCTAAATGTCTTCCAGTGCGTAAGGCAGCCCCTCAGCAAAGAATTATTTGGCCAAAGTGTCATTAGTACCAAGAAACTTCACAACCACTTTTGAGACATTAGATCAATCATAGCGCCTTCTCCATACACTGCACTAATCTTTTTCTGCATTTCAGTTTCATTTTTCCTTTTCTTAAATAATAAAGCATAATATGCCAAAAATGTTATGTATTTTCTTCCATCTTCAATGTTAAAATGGCTGCACAAAAATTCGCCAATTTTGATTTTTTTTTTATGCACACTGATAGATGACAGCTGTCACAATACGATTGAACAAAACAGTTTTGAATGAAGTTAAAGACAACTAAGTACTACTGGAGTCATCATACGGAATAAACAAAAAGGACCTTTTTGGCCAACCCTATGTTATGATGTCCATCACCATCCTATTTTTCTCTTTTATATTCCTCCCAGTAGCCTCAGGAGAGTTCACCCTCTTTTCTGCTTCCATTTCTTCCTCTCTCTCTCACTCCTCCTCAGAGCTTGGCCGGTTGTCTGCCCCACCCCCACTACTGTCCTGAAACAGAGCCTCGGCCGTCTTTTGAGAGTGAAGCCGTGAGGTGGGCTTGGCGCAGTCTGCATCACTGGCTCCCCTCTCCTAGCACCAAGCCCTGGCCCCATTTCCTTCTGGACCACTCCAGTTCCGCTCGTTTACTGGCTCCCCACTCCTGTTCGCAGGTGTACCCCTCCCCATGTCCATGGCTCCTGGCTTCTTCTGTCACTGTAGGTTCTTGCCTTTGGGTGGCCCATCCATGCCAGGGCATTCTCTTTGACCTCAACTGCAAATCCCAGCGCCCCACTGCTTGCTGGACCTTTCTCTCTGTACCTGGCAGGGGTGCCCTGGCTTTGTACGTGTTAAACCAAGATCCAGACCCTCCAAAGCTAGTCCTGCGTCCTGATTGCCACATGGCACTCTAACTTCTCTGTCAACAACCTCATTGTCAGTGAATTTCTATTTTCCTCAATCTGTCACAGTCTTTCTATTTGTATACTATAGTGCTCGGTTTTGCCTCTGTCAGAAGTTCACACTGTGATGTTATAATGTGGAATGCTTCTAAAAATTACAGTATTGTCTAAGATATCTATACTAGTTACAAACCATGTATCTTCAAGAAAAAGCATCATCTTTGAGGAAGTTTGGGTGTTATTGGTCATTCTGCCAAAGAGCAACCTCAGAGAGAGGCTGGGTAGGGCTTGTGCAGATCTCGGAGTTTGGGTTACAGATGCAGCCAGGAAGGGGGGCCCTTGACTCCTGGTTCACCTTTCCATCCCAAACCAGAACGGGTCCTAGAAAGCTGTTGGCTAAATTACCAGGGGAGGTAGAGGGAGCCACCTCCTTCTGTTATTTTCTGTGAGCCTGTCCCCAAGGGATGAGAATTCCTCTGGGGAGAGATGATAAAAAGGAATAAACCACCGTTGCACACAGCACCACGAATGGGTCTCAGTGCTCTGTGCTGAGTGAAAGAAGTCAGATGTAAAAACTGCCTGCTCTCTGATCCCCTTCCATGACATTTTGGAAAAGGCAAAATTTTAGGAACAGGAAATGGAGCAATGGCTGCCAGGAACTGGGCGGGGGCAGGGGGTCAGGGCTCGACTACAAAGTGGTGCAGGAGGGACTTCTGGGGCAATGGAACCGTGTCTTTGTTGTGATGGGGGTCATACGCTTCTGCGTGTTTGTCGGAACTCACATCTGCACACCGAAAGTGACTCTGACTGCACGTGAAAGTGCACTTTTAAAAATGAGCTAATAAAATAAGGTAAACTACAGGCTGCAGGGCAGACAGACAGAGCATGTTGTCATCACCTACCAGCAGGGTGGTTCTAACCCCAGTTGTGCAGATGTGAAAACTGAGGCTCAGCCCTTTGGGAGGGAAGATTTCTTTATCTTCCTTTCTGTGCCTTCACCTCAGCCCTTCCAGGCCCTGGGTGCTGCTCCGGGAACTCAGGACCAAGCCCTCAGGAGGCTGGACTGGCTTCTGCCCTCAGAGTCTAGAATTCTGGGAAGCAGACCTGGGATGAGTAATTCCCAGAATGGTGTGGGAGGGAGGGTCAGGGCACTGCAGGGTTCAGGACAGGGCCAGGGAGGAGAGCCTTGAGGACAGCAGGGAGGAGGGGAGGTCAGCGGCAACAGGTGGCCTTAAGCAAATGAGAATTCAGTCTGAGGGCACTGGAAAGCCCAGGCCAGCTCCACAACCCCCCTCCCCCCAACTTCCTGTCTTGTTGCCGGGGCCTTAGGTAGTGGGTTCTCCTGTGTGTGTGTGTGTGTGTCTCATTTCATCCACTCCCCTGGTAAGGTGATTCACGAGTCCCTTGCAGACTCTAGCATCTAAATGCAATCTGTTAATTGTGTCTGGCAGAGCCTGGGGGCATTTGTAACTGCATGGTGCTCAGTGGCTGGTGACCTGAGCACAGCTTGGGAAACCAGAAGTAACTTGCTGCTCTTCACTTTTGTTTCCCACTTGCCAGCCCATAGCACCATCTGTGGTTACCTTGGTCGTTCACTTCCTTATTTGTGAAGGATCTAGACCTCCGTTTCCCCCAACCCCTATCTGCTTGCAAGTCTCAGGTTTGCACGGCTCACTCTCTCACCAGTGCCTGGTACACAGGCAGGAGCCCTCAGAAAACATCAACAAGGCAGGAGACTGCATGCAACTGTTCTCAGCTCTGCGTCCTCAGCAGCGTGTACGCCCCCTCTCAGAACCTTGGTTTCCTCCTGTCTTTACAAAGGAGCTGGCCCTGAGCTCTTGCTGCCCACCCTGTATGTCTGGGGAACATGCCTGGAGACCAGCCCGGGTGGCAGAGACCCGTCCAGGGCTCCCAGGAGCGGTGAGCGGCTGTGCCCTGCCGCACAGGTGCTGCTCCGGCCGTTCCAGGGGAGAGGAAGGTACCAGCACCCAAGCAGTGCGCTTTTCTAGGCACCTGCCTATTTAAGTTTAAAATCATATATTTGTATTAGAAAATGTCCTTATGTTTCTTTGTTTTTCTTTAGATGCATTCAAAGGCCAGTGGTAAAAAAATTTACCATCTTTTGCTCCAAAAGAAATACAATTTCCCATAACATTTTGAATTTCCAGGATCTGGAAGGCAAGCTGATGTTGCTTTTGCTGATAGCAGGTGGGGGTGGGGTGGGGTATCAGTCATTACCAGGCCCACCAAGGAGCGTTGCAGGATCGCTTTCCACTGTGGAAGGTCGCCCTCGCCTCCCTTGTTTTCTTTTCCTCCTCCTCTCCGATACACCGTGAGAGCCAGACTAACGCAAAGTATTATCCTTTCCTCGGTGGGCCCTTGGTGTTGAGGTATCCACAGAAGTCCAGGGGGTGAATACTCACCTTGTTATAGTTCAGTGTTGGCAGTTAAACATGAACTTTATGAAACACAAAGTGGAAAATGCACAAAAGGATAAAAAAGAAGTTCTACCACAATCAATATTCTGGTGTCATTATGAAACTTTATAGCATGCTCTAAAATTTAACATTTTAATATAATCATTTTCTGGTGACATTGGCAAATTAGAAATTGCAGTTGAGGGACTCAGCCCCTCCCTCCTGCCCTGAAGCATACGCAGCCCCCCCTCCTCCGTCGTGGGTGCCTCTGCTCACCTACCATCCATCCATCATGGATTGAGGGCCTCCTCTGTGTGGAACAGGGTTAGGTTCCAGGAAAACCATAATCAATGAGGCAGTCAGGGAATAATTAACTGTTGAAACCAGAGTGAAAATAAACACACAGGAAGCCAGCCCATCACAGGGTCTTTGGGCCTGCTGGCCGCCCCAGCACCGGCGGCCCCATCTCTGGCTGTCTTGCATCGGTGAAGCCTGCCTGAGTTGGGGGCTGGATCTAAACACTGGGTTGGAGTTTCCCTATGGAAAAGGCAGCCCAGCAGGTGCCCTGGGCTGTGGGACCTTCTCCTGTGGGGTTAACTGAGAGGCTTTGTGCTAAAGTGTGTAGAGATCAGTAGTCATTGAGCTGAGATAGTCAGTCTGAGGAGACATTGGACTTGGCCCAGCTTGCTGAGCCCAGAGAAGGGGCTGTAAGTGCAGTGTTCTTTGATGCTGGAAGTCAGGTGGTTATTTGGAGGATCACTGGCCACTGTTGGAAGCAGAGGCACATTTTCATAGGGTTTCCTAGAAAGCTTTATGAGCACAGCAGAGCCTGAGATCAGATACATCAGGCCAGAAGTCATGAACTCTGTGTGTGACAGGGACCAGGCAGCACCTGAAACCAGTGGCCAGGGCAGTACACGGACCATAAGAGGGAGCAGCAGAGATGCCAGGAGCCCATACTCCACCTGAAAGAGGCAGCTGCCACTCAACCCCAGCTGGCCATCATCATATATTGGAAGGAGTGCCCTCTGTGACATTTAACTGAAGGCAGATACCTGGTTTCTAAATGAAATCTCCCAGCTTTTTAAATGTTAGGAGTTACCACATGCTAAAAAAGGTCACCTTGTCGGTCATATAACACATATCAGTAGTCTGCCTGTTTATGGCTAGCATTCAAAATTTAAATATTATGATTTTTCATTGTAACATTTGTGTGCTTTTGTAATGAGCACATAGTATTTCTATAAGCGGGGGGAAATGAAGGAAAACATCTTCCTAACTCAAAGGGCTACTTGTCTTTTGATTCTTGGTGAAGCTACTGGATAGGCGGGGGAACCGTCAGCTTGCCTGGATTGAGGGCGTGGCTGATGGAGCGTCGGCTCAGGGAAGATGGAAGAGGACTCAGGTCCAGGAGATCCCAGGGTCTGCTGACTGACCGGGGCAACAGGCAGGGGTGGGCCCGGGTGCCTGTTATGTCCTGGGAACTCCTCTCTGTTCACTCTGTGCTCTACCCACTCCACTGTCCTTTCCCTCATTCATTCATTCATTCATTCATTCATTCATTCATGCACCAGATGTACAAGGTCTGTCTGGAAGGTATCTGGCCATGTACTATGAAAAATAGACACATTTATTGAAGAAGATACAACATAGAAGAAATATTGTGCATCGGACAATGATGCCTCGGTCCCCTTCAAAGTTATGACTTTCTTGAGGAAATCTGGTTCACCGGTATTAGGTCATTACTAACTGCAGCATGATGTTCCTTCTGCGCTACTAGCAAAAGCCATGGAATAAATTTTGCCATGACATATTTCATGCCAAGATCCTACATCGCAACCCCAGACACAGTAGTTTTTGCAATCCTCAGATCGGCTTCTCGTTCTCACACTGTCCATCGCCAGTCTTTGTTGACTGCAGCCCGCACACATTCAATATTCTCAGGCGTTCTGCTTGTTGCAGGCCTTCCAGAACATGGAACACTTTCGAGAGATTCTTGACATCTTTGAAGCATTTGTGCCACACTTTTATTTGTGTTGCACTCATTGCATCATCCCTGAAAGCCTTCTGGATCATCTGAATAGTTTCCATGGAGGAATATTCAAGCTTAATGCAACATTGGTTGCAGGTTTGTTGCTCTACTTGCTCAGTCATTTTGAATGTGACAGCCACACAGTACACATGCTCACTCAACAGCCTCTACCGCCCCCACTGACTAGTATAGTGAGTCATCATTGTTCATACATGTGCATTCCAGTCCCCTCTCCTTGGCTTATACCAAGGTTATACCGATGGGTCAGGTTATACCGATGTCACACAAACTGTTCTCATTATATTAACAATGGCTGGACTTTTTCCAGACAGACTTTATATACTGAGCACCTACAGATGTTGAGCACAGATCTGGCCCTCAGGATATAGCAGTGCACAAAGTAGAAAAAAATCCCCACTGTCATAGCATTCGAGTGGGAGAAACCACCAAGGAACATCAAGTAAGTCCCAGGATAAGCCCAAAAGTGACAAATACCAATGCAAATGGTCAGGAGTGGGAGTAGCAAAGCTGGGGAGGGCTGTGATTTCCAACAGGCTGGTCTGGGAGAGTCCTTTTGAGATGAGGGCTGAAGGAGAGGTTTCCTGCCATTACACAGGTGTCGTACTTACTGTGTGTCAGGTACTAAGCTGGGCATTATGGAGGGTCTCCTGGATACATTTCCATTTTGTCATTTGCTTACTTTCACAAAGAAACAAAACAGTTTTTGGGGGGTTGCATGTGACAGAAATACAATGCACACTTGCTTGAATTAAAAAACAAAGGACTCACCAAATTGGTGAATCCAATGATAGTTCAGCATTCAGGCATGGCTGGATCCAGGTGGCTAATCCATGTGACCAGGAATCTGCCCCTCTAGGTCTCTCACTCTACTTTGCCTAGATTAGCTTCCTTCTCAGGTAGGCTGTCTGTACAAGATGCCCTGCACAATTCATGCCCATCTTGGGAGCCTAGGGCTGGTCCTTCCTAAATCACAGGGTCTAAGCTGGGGAGGGGTGTACCCCACAGAAAATTATGGTACTGTTGGCAGAAGAAGGGGGACTAAATGCTGGGCAGTGAGAACATCTGCTGTCCACCCTAGCAACATTTGCATGAAGAGAGCAAGAAGGGTTGGAAAGAGCCTACAGGTGGGGAGACCTTCAAGAGTCCCAGTCTGTCTCCAACAGACCATGTAACCTCAAGCCAGCTCTTCATTTTCCAGCCTCTAAATGAGGTGGTAGACCAGCTGATTCCCTGAGGATCCTTCCACATTATTAGAAAACAGACACTATTTAATTAGATGACAGGGTTTCAAACAATATGGGATTATGAATTCTGGTGAAACATCCAGGTAGTTTTTTTCAACAAGTAGCTCTTTTGGTCAGCTGCTGAGGAAGCTGTGCAGGACACAAGACTTGCCTCTGCTCAAGCTGGGCACTTTCTTGGTGGCGTCCACCTACAGCTCTGCCCAGATGGTGTGCCAGAAGCGCCGTAAATTTTGGGTCTGATGACAGGAAGTGAATTCACTGCCACGAATTTCATGCTCCAAGGCCGGAAATGGCACACCGAGGAAGGTGTGCGCTGGCTTCGCCTCCCGGCCTGAACTTGAGAGCAGGCAGCACTTTAAACAACCCAGGAGTGTTAACAGCTGTGGGGAAAACTGGTGGCGCGGATGCCAGCATGTGTTTCCAAGACACTGATTAGATCCCTTGGTCCAGAATTTTGTTTTAATGTTATGTCTCATCTCCGCAGTTAGGCTCACACCATGTCTTTCCCTGGGAAGATTGGGAGAGATGACAGAGATTGCTCCTTGATGACTAGTGTGTAACTTACCCTTTGTGTCTGTCAGACGTCTTTGTCCTAGGGGCCAGAGTCCATGCTGCCCGGCAGGGGGCTTGGCCATGAGTCACCTCAAAGGTAGAGAGCTTGCATCGCCTTTCCACCCTTCCCTGGTAGGTAGCAGGCAAGCGGTTTCACAAGGGACAGCCTGAGGCTCTGGGTGTCTGGGGCTGAGCAGGGCAGTGCAGAGGTCAAGAGCCCTGGGACCTGACTGATTCGCTGAAGTCTGGCAGCTTTGCTGCTTCCTGGCTGTGTGACCTGAGCCAAGTTCCTTGAGCTCTCTGTTCCTCAGTTTCCCCATCTGTAAATCTGAACAATGACAACACCTACTCTGTCAGGATTAAATAGGAAAACACTTGTCAGGCTCTTCTCCGCCAGGATGATGATGGCTGTTGCTTTGGGGGACTGACATAGGCTGTGTCCTACTGACAGGCACGCTGTACTAACGCGGAAGACACTGCTCTCAGCTGTTCTCAGTGCAGTGACTCAGGTGGGTAACGTGGTCTGTCATGAACTCAGGTGGGCACTGTTATTTTCATTTATATTTCACTGATAAGGAGACCGAGGCAAGATGAGCTAAGTCACGTGCCCCAAGCCACACAGCTGGTGAGGGTGGGTTTTGAAACCAGGAAGCTGGCTCTAGAGCTCTTGTTTTAGCCACTGCCCTGCACAGGCTCAATGAATGGTGAGAGCTATATGGACAGCTTCCTACAGGTCAGGAAATCTTCTAAGCACTTGCGGTAGATGGACTGCTAAACCCCCACAACAAACCCTCTGAAATGGCTGCTATTATTTCCCCCATTTTCTAGATAAGGAAACGGAGGCACCTAGAAAGGGGTGAGAACGTGAGGAGAACCCACATCCTCACTAGCTGGGGACTTACAAGGGGGAGCTGACCTCCCTGCCCCTCACGGCTGCTGTGGGGAACAGGTAACTGAGGACAAGCACTGGGTGCAGACCTAGCATGGGCCAGGCAGCTGGGGCAGCTGTTTCATGGTTAGTGACAGGGTCTTGCTCGTGGACCTCAGCTTTTAGTCCTTGCCTTGAGCTACTCCTGGTGGCTTGGATGGGCTGAGAGCTCTTGGGAAGGTGTGGCATCTTGGGGGAAGAGGTCTTTGAAGAAATATCCCCACCCCTAGCTTGGGCCTTCCATGGCACCAGAGCACAGCTTGGCCCCACCCCAGAGCCTGTGTCTGGCTTTGAAGGTGACAATCCTGCCACCTGGGAGGCTAATACTCTGTGAACCTGTCTGAGCCACACAAGGGCAAACCGTCTAATAGGCCTGGGGCTTGGTTTACTCGGCTGCCGCACAGAGTGAGTTTGGGGTGGAAGCATGTGATTAAAAACAGCGAATCCAGAAAATTCCATATCTTCTCAGTGTGGAGCAGCAAGTCTCCTGGCCACTGTTTTACAGAATGGACACGCAAGACGCTCTCAGCAGCCGGCCCCCCACTGGGGGTCGTCCCAGTCCAGGGTCTAGTTTCTCCCTCTGAAACAATCCTGGGGGCCGCATCCTTGTCGCTAAGCCTGTGTTCATGGTATTTTGTCAAATTAGTTATTGTAAAGGTGAAGTTCTTGGTATTTTAACGTTCTTCAGAAAGGCTGCCAACTTGCTCCTGAGTCGCTCTGCAGAACTGCCACGCGGACTGATACCTTCCTGGCCGTGCGGCAGTGAGTCAGTCTCCACACACTCTCGCCCACGTCGGGCGTCACCGCGTGAAAGCTGCCTCCTCGACAGGCAACTGCGCTGTCGTACTTACATTTCCATTTTGCTCATTACTCAGGAGGGTGAAGGATGAACAGTTGTTCATTCATTTATTGGCTGTTTGGGGTTCTTTTGTGAACTGTGTCATGGCAAAACGTGTCAGCTTTATTTTTTTTAAGAAAAGTTCTTTTCTGGTTATAAAGTCGCCGTGTGCATGTTACAGAGGTTCAGACAGTGAAGGGATGTGTCACCCAGCACGTGCACTTTCCCAGCATTAAATGACAACCCTGGGAAGTCACCACTGCTGGCCGTGCGGACATTATGTTTTCAGAATTTTAAAGAAAATTTTGAATGCTACCCCTTGGCCTTAAATAAAGATTTCTTTAAGTTTCTTAAAAGGTGGTTTTGCTCAGTGGTGCTTTTATTGGATAAAGCTAGTAGGTTTATTCTGATACATCAACTGTTTCAAAGGAGCTCTGTGACCTGGTGGGAAGGGCACTAAATTCGGGTCCCCGCCAACAGCTGCCATGTTGCCCAGCTCTCAGCTGGGCATGTGTGAGCTGCGGGCCTCAGGTCAGGACCGCTGTGCTGCCTGCAGAAGTGCTTTCCGTCGTGAGGGCCAGGTGCCGAGCTGCAAAGGCAGTGGTGGGCCAGAGCATGAGGGCTCCTGCTTCTCAGCCAGCACCATTGCGTTGGTGGTAACAGTTATTAATGGCCACCAATAACAACCAGCATTTACTCTGTATGTCCTTTACATGCTTGGGTCCATTCACACCTCACAGCTCTGTAAAGTGTAAAATCTAATATTATTACCCTTGTCCTTATTCTTAGACATGTGTCCCTAGAGGCCAAACAATTTGCTAAGGGGCCCCAGCCAGCAAGTGCCAGAGCCAGAACTGGAAGTCAGCCCTGCCTGGCACCGAGGCCCTGGGAGAGGTTCACCTCGCACTCTGTGGTTTGCACGGCCTTTCCATGAGCCCTGTCTCCCCATCACCTCATTCATGTTAGTCTGGTCCAAATGCCTCTAGGGACCTGGAGACCCCCAGTAGCTTCCCCATCTTGTGAGACTCAAACAAATTGGGCACAAGCAAAAGGATGAGTTTCTACAGGGGCTGCATCCCTGAATCAGGGCTCCCCAGTGGGGAGAGCCTTTTTGCCTGGGCGACAAGGAGTGGTTGCCATGACGGCAGCTATGGCAACACTGATGCAAGCTCCGGCCCTGTTCCCCATGGAGCCCAGCTGGTGAGCCAGAAGATACAGTGCCCAGGAGCGGCAGCTTGCTCTACTCTGTGCTTCAAATAGATCAGTTTGATAAAAATATTGGTAAATAGCACGTAACTGATCAACATGGTTCATTTCTCTATCCACAGTTTAGTGGCTTGTGTCGCCAGAAAAACTCTCAGGGCTAAGAGCCAGCATCCTGCAATCAGGTTCTCTGGCTCTAACCTTTAGTAGCTGTGAGGCACCGTGATAATGTATCCATCTCTTACTCAGAATGTCTTACTCTGAGTAGTAATTTCCTTACTCAGAATTACCCTCTCTTACCCAGGATTTTAGGGGTGGTTTGCTCTCTGTCACAGCGATGAAATAACCTCAGTGTGAATGGTGCCCTTGGCATTACCTCGCCTGCTCTGCACATTCGCTGGAACAAGTCTGGCATGGTCCCGCCTCACCACCATATTTCACTGACAGTTTGGAAATAAACACGTTTTTATGTGTAGCCCCAGTCACTGCCAAAAACAGCATTTATGGAGCTTCTAATTACCTCGGAGACTGTGGTAGGTCCTGTATCAGAGAGTCAATAAACTGCTCTAGGCGATGCTGAATAATTTAAGAGTTTTTGGTGTTTTTAAGTGAGTTAGGATCAACAGAACATTTGTTAGAGATGCCCATTTCTAAAGACTTATTCTCAGAGTTACAGTTTTCATTTTATAGGCTCTGGGCCACCCTCATACTGATTTATCAGCTTCTGATCAATGTATTATTGGCTAAAGTATGAGACTTTCTTCTCCTCCAGGGGTAAAAAGCCCACATGAAGCCCCAGTTAGACAGCGACTAGGAAAGTACGGTGTCTGTAAATACACTTTTTTAGTTAGAGCTTTCCAGGATTTGGAAAACATGAATTGATTTCTTTCCTATGTGTTTCTGATTTGTATATAGTTTGACAGAACAATTGCAAAGGCTTTTCTTAAATTTCTTTTTAAGACAAAAATTGGAAAGATAGATGGGGGAGATTTTTTTTAATCTTCATCTGAGGATATGTTTTTTTAAACATTGATTTGAGAGAGAGGAAGGACAGAGAGAGAAAAGATAGACAGACAGACATCAGTGTGAGAGGGAAACATTGATTGGTTGCCACTCTTACACACCCTGACTAAGAACTGAACCCACAACCTTTCGGTGTGTGCTGTGACACTCCGGCCCACGGAACCGCCTGGCCAGGGCAGATTAGCTTGGTTTTTTTAAAGTCTTGTAAGGATTTTTTATTTGATACAAATCCCCTTAAAACATTAAGGGAACTCAGCCATTGAAAATTTTTAACTAAAACTATACTTTTATTACAGTATAATATATACCAGTAAAGTACACCAATTAATCTGCATGAATTTTTATTTGTAGATGTGGAGAAACCCATAAATAAAACTAATCTCTGATCTTTATTATTATTTTTTAAAGTCCAACTGCGCTTTATTTAAAGACAAACCAACCCAGTTACACTGGCTCTGAGCCTAGAACATTGTAAGCCTTTCAGTTGCCATCTCCTTTCCTCTGCTGTTGCTCCTTCTGTAACGGTTTTATACATGTTTTTCTGCTCACGTATTCTGGATCCAGAGTGCCTGGGTTTGAATCCTGGTCTGCCACCTACTAGCTGTGTGATTTTAGGCAAGCTACTTAACCTCTCTGAGCTTCAGTTTCCTCATCTGTAAAGTGGCAATAATAAAAGTACCTATTCATAAAATTGTTTTGAGGATTAAATGAGTTAGTATTTATTAAGCACTTAGAACTGTGTCTGGTCTCTCTCTCTCTCTGTCTCTCTCTCTTTCAAAGTGAATCCTGAAGAATTCACTCTTCATAACAGAAAGACTGAGGATTCTCCCAGCCTACAAGTCAAAGGTGGGAGGTATTGATGTGTTGGGAGGACTTGGAGTTGAGAGGCTGTCAGCAGTGAGGAGCTTCAATTTCTCCTTTCAGACAAGGGGGCGCCTGATTGTTGGCTCATGGGAAGGTAGGGTACATCCAAAGAGTCCTGGTTAGAAAAACACACGCTTGGAAAAGAACAGGCTCTCCCCAGGCAAAACTTTAGAAAAACAACAATCTGCTGCTCCTTGATTAAAGGGTAGCAAACTAATTATCCTTTCCGGAGGGACGTGAGGCCGCTCTCTGCCGGGCTGTGACCTGGAGGTGCAGGATGTGGATTTCCTTAGGATGTAATGAAGCTTTTCCCATTGAAAACGTGCCATAATCCAGATGGATGCAGGTGGGGAAAGGAAGAATGATCCCCTTGGTTTCAAAAGCAACCCCCAAACATTTTTAAAGCATCATTTGCAGGTCAGCACTTTGAGAATATGAAAAAATAATTTTCTTAAATTGAGTTTCCAAAATAGCTCTGTTATAAAATATCCCTTTAAAAATATTCTGTAATTTCTGCTAATTACACCAGCTTACCATTAGCTTAACTATTTGAAGTTTGGTGTTGGCAACACAAAGTCATCTGTCCACTGACGATGAGGGTCAGGATGTCAGTGGGAGTAACTGGGAAACACTTTATTTTTCATGTTGAACAAATGCCAGCTGGTATTAATTATAGGGTTTTTTTAAGGGAGGGAAATGAAACATTCCATCCTGGGATAACTTGTGTATGATTTCTCTCATTGTCTTCTATACCATCCTGTTAGGGATGGGGAAGTTCCCATTGGCCTACACTCCGTGGCTGGAGATATCAAGAAAGTTCAAGAAGGTCTTACAAATATTTATTGAGCATCTACCATGTGCCAGGTACCCAGAGAGTGGGAATAAAACATTACAAGACAGATGGAATGCCTGCTCTCAGGGAGCTCACATTTTAGTGACTTCAGTGGACTGACCAATACCTAAGATTTTCATCAACTTATATATTTTCTACAGACAGTGCTTCTAGGTACCTTTCAGCTGTTATGCCCCAACTCCACTTACTTCTGCTTATCAAGTCGCCAGGGATTTCTGCTTTGCCAGACTCGGGGCATTTCTCCATCTCCTGCTTGGTGAAATAGTTGAGTGCTCCTCCTTGATATACTTGCTTCACTGGCCTCTGGGGTGACCCCTCTCTCCTGGGTCTTCCCTCGCCTTGGTTCAATTCCTCTTCTGTCTAAAGGCTGACAACAGTTGAATCAGCCTCCAGTTCTTATAACCAGCTGCCAGCTCCATCTCCATTTGAAGGGCCATACCAATTCAAATGTGACATTTCAAACATGCTATGTCTGCTCTTGATTTTTGTCCCCAAATCTGCTCCTCCCATAGGTTTTCTCCATTATCCTAATTGCTCAGGCTAAAATTCTTAGCGTCCTTTACTTCTCTTTTATTTCATCCTCCCCATCCAACCCACCAGCAAATCCTGTTATCCCACCTTCAGATTGTACATAAGTCCCCCGCTGCTCACCACCCCCACTGCTACCATCTTTGTCCAAGTCCCTGCTGTCCCTTACCTGGAACTTCCTCAGCCCCTCTCTATTCTTCTTTTTCTACTCCTACAGCTGGTTTCTCCACACGGCGTTGAAAACAGTTCTTTTAAAACTCAGATGGATAGTGTTTCCCAGGGCTTCCCATCACGCAGAGACTAAAATCCGAAGACCTTGCAATAATCTGAAGGCCCTTGCTGTCTGGTTCCTGTTCCCTCTGTGACTTTCTCTGCTCTTTGCTCACTCACTCACTTGCTCTAGTGTATGGGACGTGCTGTCCTGTCCACCTGAGACTGTCTCCCCACTCTTTCAGGTCTTTGTTCAAACTGCGCTTTCTTGGAGAAGTCTGCCCTGAACACTCCATTTAAACATCAGCTACTCCCATTATCCCTACTTCCCTGCTGTGCTTTGTTTTCCCCCATAGAACTTACCACCTCCTAATGTGTAATGTACACTTTGAGAAAACAGGAATCGTGTTTTACTCTCTGCCTGGCATGTGGCAGACAGTAAATCTTTAGAGCTAACGTTTATTAAGCATTCAGTGTGAGCTAGAGAGTATGCAAAGCACTTCACAGGAATTATTTATTTACTTCTCTTAGCAACCCTATGAAATCTAAGTCTTGTCATGTCCATTTTCAGTTTAGAAAACAGATTTGGGGAAGTTCTATGAATTGCACAAAGCCAGTGGTGGACTTGGGCTTGAACCTAGTTCTTGGAGACGGCAGCGCCTGTGATCTGACCACCTCAGGCTTCCTATCAGGGCCTTATTTTGTTCTAGAAAGGTTTATGGTGGCTGCCTAATGCATGCAAATATTAATGAGCATTCTATGGCCCAACTGGACTAGGAATTTGAAAATGGACATGAATATTTGTTATGGGGGTAGGGTGCTGTCTCTCAGGGTGTTTGAGGTTTTAATTGATGGGGAAAGTTCTGGCGTCTTGCAGGTACTTTCTCCTGGATGAGGAGACAGGAAGGGAACTACATGGGGGTAAGTAAGGTAAAAATCTTGTATGATCCAAAGCACTCAAAATGTCCTTGGGAAGGTGTCCTATTGGAGCTGGGTGTCCCATCCAGCCCTGATGACTAGTGTTCCCCTCGGGGCTGTTCACTAAGGCAGTTCTGGACAAAGGCAGGTCTGGCTGGAATGTAAGGACCTTTTGTCCAGAAAGTGCCTATTCAGGATCTAGCTCAGACTGAGAGAGGCCTTGGGGAAGAGAGGAGGCTGAGATGGGTGTGGACCCACAGCTCTGGGTCGGGCTTGCCTCAGGGCCCGAGGCCAGTGCTCAGGAGTTGGCTAAGAGGTGGCCTCACCTGTGAATTTGCTCTGTCTCTTCCTCCCTCCATCCCTCCGTCCCCCCCTCCCTCCTTCAACTGTGTGTGATTTTGTTCCTATTCTGTCAGTGTATATAAGTCTAATCTGTGATACTGGTGATCACAGACTTACTGAGGGCAACCATAGTACATTCAGTGAGCAGCTGTTTATTAAGCTCTTCCTCATATCAGGGAGTGAAGAGACAACCAGGAATTGGCCCTGGCCTTCCAGAGTCTGTCACCTGGAAGGGGGCTAACTCTGAAAGCACTTTTTAGGGCCAGGTACTAAGAGCTTAACAGACATTAACTCATTTAGTTCTCACAACAGCCCTATGAGGGAGTCCTGTTATTGTGTCCATTTTACCAATAGAGAAGTAGGGAACAGAGAGGTTGAGTCCCTCGTCTAGTGTTGCACAGCTAGTTCCAGTGTCGGTGCTCTTAAGTGCTCCCTTATGGTGCCACTCAAGAATCACTGAAATTCATTTACTATTGGCAGTTATTCTGGAAGACTGCACCCATCAAAAGTTGTTCTAAAGATAAAAGCAGTGTAGGAAGCTAAAGTGCAAAAGGGAAACACAGTAGAATGGCTCCTGCTTTGGAAGCAGAAGATGGAGTGGGTGTTGCTACAGATTCTGAGCCCAGAGGCCTGGGGCTGGGCTGGAGGGTGGAAAGAAGTGCAGAAAGCCAGAGTGTGGGAATTTTTATCATTATTGAATGATTCACGTGCCTACGTGTCTTAGAAACAGGAATGCGTAGGGCTGATTTCTTGCAACTGCTGATAAAACTTCATGTCGAAGCCATTTTCATCAATTCCCAGGCCACACAGATGCTTGCTTTCCTCGCTTTTATTTACAGAATTCCCTCTTCTGGAGCAGTTAATAACATTTTATTTTGCATTACTATTTCATGAGGATTTTTTCCATTAAGTATATATCTTTTATTTTGCCAGCAAATACATGTATATAGCTCTCACTTTTTAAGAAAATTACGGTAAATACACATAACATAATATTTACCATTTTAACCACTTAAAAGTATACAGTAATCCAGTGGCATTGCTTACATCCACAGCGTCATCTATCCATCACCACTCTCTGGCCCCAGAACTTTGTCTTCACTCCAAAGGAGGTTGTGTGCCCATTAAGCAGTCATTCCTCATTCCTTCTCGTCCCCCAGCCCCTGGCCACCACTTGTCTGCTCTCTGTCTCTATGGGTTTGCCTCTTCTGGGTGTTTTATATAAATGGGATAATACAATACGCTGCTCTTTGTGTCTGGTTTCTTTCTGTGTTTTTCCAAGGTTGTTCCATGTTGTGACACATACCAGTACTTCATTCCTTTGTGTGACTGAATAATATTCCATTTATGCATATAGCACACTTTGTTTATGCATTCACAAGTTGATGGAATTTAATATATACCTTTTAAATATGGTTACTGTCCTTACCCTTACTGTCCAAAGCTAGACATTTTGCTACATGCTATAGCCTGGCATACCAATAAAAAGAGCAACCTTTTGTGTGTGTGTGTATATATATAAGAAAATTACCTGAACAAGCATTTCACAATTGGAGAACTACAAATATAATCATTGGTTTTAAAATATCATTTCAACCTCTTATTTTTAGTTAACTGTAGAATTAGTTTGAATAGAGTAGTTCATATTATTTAGGAAAAGATCATAGACATTTGCTTGAGATTCTCTCCTTTTGGGGAAGCATCTCATTTGTTTCTCTGTTTAAGAAGGTCATTTGTATGTTTGTGACCTGAAGATAATTTCCCTTGTTTTTTTCAGATACCACCTCTCTAAAGCCTTTGTGAAACATTTTGCTCTTTTGAATATTTCTGAATTCAGTTGGATACTAAAATCATTTTGGAACATGTTTTTAAAAATGGAAAGTGTCACCCTGACTGGTGTGGCTCTTCAGATTGGGCTGCTGGCCTGTGAAACAAAAAGTCTCTGGTTCAGTTACCAGCTGAACAGTAAGGACAGTAAGGGTAAGGACAGTGCCTGAGTTGCCAGTCAGGTGCCCTGTTGGGGGTATGTGAGAGGTGACTGATCAATGTCTCTGTCCCACATCAATGTTTCTCTTCCCCTCTTTTCAAAAAAATAAAATAAAATAAAATCTTTAATAACAGTAAAAAGCATGTTACTTTTCATATGGGTCTAAATGGACATATTTTGGCTGGCCACCGCCTGCTGAGACATAGAGCAGTGCATCTTCAAAGTCTGAGGCTCTGAAGCAGCAGCATGGTTTTTTGCAGCTCTGCTGTGCAATATGTAGCCACGTGCCATGTGCCACTGTTTAGCACTTGAAACAAGGATGGTGTCAGTTCACTGTTCTGTAAAAGTAAACAACTCATTGGACTTTGAAGGCTTAGTATTAAAAAATGTAAAATATCTCTCATATTTTTTCTGTTGATTACATGTTGGACTGACAATAATATCTGGATATATTGGGTTTAAATAAACTGTATTATTAAAATTAAACCTACCTGTTTCTTTTTACTTTTTTAATGTGACTAATAGAAATTTTAAAATTACATATGTGGCTCACATGGTATTTCTAAAAGAAAATAAAAGACAGCTGGCTGAGGGATGGAGAATGGGAGGCAGAAGTGTGAATGGAGCTTAGACGTCCAGGCCTTCAGAACCTTGAATGTGTGAGAGACTGCCGTGGTTCTGGGCGCCTGCAGTGGCCTCTCAAGTGGTCTCTGCCTTCACTCTGAAGCTCTTGGCTATTTTTTCCCCCTCTTTAGCCGCAAGGGTCTTTTTAACAGCAAATCTCATTATGTCACTTTCTACTTTGTGACCTGAGGGGAGCCCGGTGCCCAAACCCCCCAACCCTGGCCTTTAAGGCTTTGCCCTAGCCAGCCTCATCCCATGTCTGTCCACCTCCTTTCCCACCTGCCAAGGTCTTTTTATAAACGTCATTATCATTTTCATTATATACACAATATGTTTTCACAGTAAAGATCTTAAAATACGTATTGTAAATGTTAAGGTCCACATTTACGCTTCTGTGCCCCCCTCAGCTCTGTAACCGGTCACTGTCAATGGTTGGGCGTGTACCCTGTCAGGGCCCTCACTCTGTGTACACACAGCTGATTCTGTGCCTTTGCAGTGTGTGTTCATGTGTGCTCGTGCACACGTGCACATAAACATAAATGGGTTTGCAGCTTGTCTTTTTATTTCACATGCCATATTGCAAGGCATTTGCTGGTGAGCACATAAGTATAACATTATTTTTCATGGGTGCCCTCGTATTTTATTGTATGACTGTGCCATAATTTACTCATTTGTTTGTTATTGTTTTAATTATAAACTATTTCACCCATATAGCAAAATATTGATAACTTTAACATTCATCTCTGTACCTACTATATACAGTTAGTGAACATTTTGTCCTATTGACTTCAGAATTTGTATGTGAATAATAAATAGAACATGACAGGAGGGGATGAAGCCTTATGTGTGCCCACCCAGTCCCTTGCCCCTCCAGTCCCCAGAGAGGACCACTCTTCTGCAGTTGGTATAGTCTTACGTTTTCCCTACATGTGCGTGTGGCTATAAAGAATAGAGTGCTGTTTTGTGTGTTCCAAAATAGTATCTTATCATGTTGTATTGTACAGTAACATGCATATCTCCTGCAACTTAAATTTTCATTCTTCTTCCTTTGTTGTTGAGAGTTTTCTTTAATATATACCTCTGTATGGTCTTACATTGTGAAGAATGAACATAGCTTCATTTAATGTGACTTCTTATGGACAGATATTTAAGTTGTCATTGTTTACTTCTAGTTTTCAAATGTGCTATCTCTCCTTTATTTCTTGACTCTGGACTCTTTTTGTGTTCTATGGGACAGTTTGTATAACATTGAAATGACCTATTTCTTGGAAGTTATGTCAAATTCATCAGTAAACCTGTCTGGGCCTGGTGTTTTATTTCTCTATAAGTTATAGAGCTTTTCAGGCTTTCTAGTTCTCCTTGAGACAGTTTTGGTAAGTGATGTATTTTTAGGAGTTCATGCATTTTAAGTTTTCAAATTTAATAGCATAGAGTCGTTGACAGCATTCTTGTGTCATTGCAGTTGACGCTGTGTCTGCAGTTCGGTGCCCCCATCCATTACAGTGCTTGTTAGTGTTCTCCACACCCCTTTTTAAACAAGATTCATTCTGCCAGTTTTGTCCATTTGTTAATCTTTTCAAAGGTCAACTTTTTACCTCTTGCGTTTTAGCATACTTTTCCTGTGGCCTGGCCTCCTGTTCCCTTTCTCATCACCAGGTTGAGTTCTTTGTCTCTGTCGGGTCACAGGGAGGCCTCCTGTCCTCTGGGAGGCTTTTCTGGATCCTCCAAACTTGATTGAGCTCCTTTGATACACCCCATTACCACTTTTTAAAACATTTTTTGGAAAGACTTACTGTGTCGACGTCATCTTCGTCATTGTCATCTTCTCCTCCTTCTTCTCTTTCTTCTCTTATTTTTTAAAAATTGGGTTGTCTTTCTGTATCTGCTATATCTCTAGTATCTGGCACTGTGCCTGACATAGAGTAGGTGCTCAGTAAGTACTGATAAATAAAGTAATGTGTGAGCCCCTGTGAAGAGAGTATAGGGCTTTCTTTTAGGGTGCTTTTTCAACAGGACTGCTGCAAAGAGGATTTGACTAGGGCTGAGTGGTTGTACCAGCTGACTACTTGCGAGGTCCTGTGATTCTTTTTTCACATAATTTACAGGAAATAAGGAGTTGAAGTTGCAGCCGTGACATGAGTAGAATGAAAGCAAGTGTGGCTTGGTGAGCTACAAAACCATGTTGCTGGTGGGGAGGACTGGGGGGGTGGGCTGGGCTGGGACTAAAAGACAGAAAACTGTACTTGAACAACAATTAAAATAAAATAAAAAAAACATGTTGCTGGGTGGTGCCTCTGTGCTTTTGTTTAAGAGAGAAGTAAAAATGGTGAGCGTTTCATTCTGCAAACTACCTCTTATAGTGAGTTTCTCCTCAAAGAGTCGGGTCCTCACCTGTCTAAACACCTGCCAGTCCATCCTCGATTATACACTAAGAACAGAAACTAAGAAGACATTTACGTGAAAGAAAACCACTACCATCTTAAGTGGTCCAACCAGGATAAAAATATCTGGCCCAGGTGGTCCTACATTCAGCACTAATTTCTCTTATAAACTATAGCTGTTCAGTGTTCCTGGTAATGCTGTCATTTCCTTCATGGATGAAAAGAGGTAGAACAAAAGAAAGAAAAGGAAAGTTTCATTAGCAAGATGCTCTGATTCAGAATTAAGACATTAAAATATTTACACATATATAATATGCTGGCAAAGATGAAAATCTTTAGGAAGGGGAAAAGGGAGCGGGAAATTAGAGTGCAAAATGGGAGTCTTTTTTTATGGTTACATTGGGTTGATATTTGTGGCCATGTTGTCACCTAATATAAATGTTCCTGGCACATCGAATCTCTTGTTTTATTTTACTTATATTTTATCCAATAGGTAAGAATCAATGTAAATTTCTTGTCTCTCCAACATGAGCCTTACCAACAATAATGATAAGTAACATTCCACCGTACTAGGTTAAAGATGGAATCCTCTCGAAATTGATGATGACGATGATGATGATAGCTCATTTGAGAACCTATTAAGTGCCAAGCTGTTTGCTAAAAATTTTCTGTAGTACGTTAATTTAATGCCTCTATTTTGTGAAGATATTGTTATCCCCACTTCACAGATGAGAAAATAGATGCTCAGAGGGAATAGAGAGTAGGTAGCTTGGCTCAAGTCCCCAGCAAGAAAGGGAGGGAGCCAGTGTCAGAGCCGCCAATCGGCCTCTTGGCTGCACCCAGTGCACAGGGAAACCCCACTCTCCGGAGATGTTCTGGAATAGGCACTAGTCCTCTTCTCAAGACGGAGAGAAAGCATCCCATTTGTTTTCACCAGGTTGGAAAATACCTGCTGTTGCCAACCCTGAGGCCTTTCTTATGCTACTGAGCTCATTCGGAGTCCAGCCATGCACACACCTGACTTTGAAATCATTTCCTAAATGCACCTTGAATTGTGACTTTTCACTCCTATGATGGGCATTTCTACTCTAAGCTCTCCTAAGGTGGAGAGTTTATAACTTTCTTTCCAACCTTTCCTAGGGTTGTAAGTTCTTTCCAGGCAAGAAGCTGTCCATTCTGTCTCAGCACTTGTCTCTCCCCCTGCACGCCCATCCCCAGCTTCCCATCGGCCCCTCTGTGAGGTGGATGATCACCAGGCGGCATTGTCTTCTGACACTTGCTGTGCTTCTTAGCCGTGTGTGTATGCACCGAGCACAGGCCTTGTTCGCATTAGGGGTCCATAACTGGACACACTACCTGTACCTCCTCCTGGCCTTGTTAAGAGGCCCCTCTGCATATCTTTGTGTTGGAGAAACCTGTAGATCCAAGTGCCACTTTCTCACTGGGACTTTGGCTGACAGTGCAAAGCAGTTGCTTCTAAAACAGAAGAAATATACCCAGGACTGATTGCCCTCCTGTGTGAGGACCTGGCCTTGACGGACTTCTGAGGTGGTGCAGTTTATGTTGCCAACATCCCTGACAGGAGGCATAAAGAAGCCTGTGGAGAGTGGGTTTCACTCCCTGAAGCTCATCCTTCAAAGCCACCTGGGTGGTAGTGCTTGGCTAGGGAGAAGCAGGCAACAAACTATCAGGAGACTCTCACGATGCCAGATTAGGTTGTTAAATGTGAGTGATCTGGAACCCTGGTGGTGGAATGCATGGATAGGGGGAGCTAAGTTAGGGGCAGCCCTCTCTCCTAGGTTTCCTGGCAGTTCCCCACCACAGAAGGGTGTGTCCAAGTTCCCCGAGAGTGCCCTGGGTGGACAGACTTGCTCTGGTGCTCTTTCTCTGCCAAAGAGGCCTCAGAGTGGGAGGCCCTGCCAAACTGGTGCCCTCCCACAAGGAAGCCCCAGGCTGCATTCTTCTAAAAGCATGCTCTGCCCTGTTAGGTGGGGTTTATCTCTTTCGAAAGGGGCTACACTCTCTGGATCTGGAATAAGACACATCTGGGTATGAATTTCAACTTGGCCTACCAGCTGTGTGACTTAGAGCATATGGTATAACCTCTCTATGCTTCAGTTTATCTCATCTGTAAAATGGGGTAATGATAATATCTCCATTATACCATAATAATATATGAAAATATATTATGATACAGAGTTGCATTTTTAAAAATATGTAATGCCATTATAACGTTTTATATATAAAATACAGTGTTATAATATATAACATCATTGTAATACTATCTGCATATCATGTATTAAAATTATAATATAACCTGTTATAATGACCTATCTTATTGTTATTGTGAGACTTACATGATGTAGGCAGGATGCTTAGCACAGGCCCTGGCATATCGTGTAACTTAATCACAGCTAATTAACCATGATCATCATTTTCTGTGAACTAAGCCTTTCCTCAGAGTGTTCTGGTATATGTTGTTGCTTTGGAAGCAGTGAAGCTCATCAAATGATTAGAAAAGCAAAACCCAATTATAACCGGGGTGGGGAGGGAATGGAATCCAGGGAGAAGTATTGAATTCTAAGTTGTTTTTGTTTTGTTTTTTAGGAAGAAATGTTTTTTCAGAAAAACTTAGACCAACATGTTACTTAATAGAGAAGGATATTAAATCTAAATAACCACCCACGTGTTCTCTGTTTGTCTTGAGATGTGATTAGCCTAGGTTTTTACTGTTGAACATGTGGGTGAGGAGGAGGAGGAGGCAGAGAAGGGGGCTGGATAGAAAGACACATAAGTGGGGGTTCCTGTCTGTTTGGTGTTGTCCCAGCTTTTCTGTGTCAATTCTGTGCCTCTGGGTGAAGGCTGTTCTTGGAGCCAGTATTTGGGAGGTGGGTGGCACCATGCTGACCTCTCTTGAGAACTTGGCAGTGATAGAACTGGAGTTAGAGCCCTTGTTTTATCTTAATTCCTTGGGCTGGGTATTATTTCTCCTGTTCTACACATAGGAATGTGAAAGCTCAAGAGATTAAGCCTTGTGCTCAGGGTCTCACAGCTAATAAAACACTACGGGGTTTGAGATCAGACAGCTGAAATCAGAATCAGGATTTTATTTGTGTGATGATAGTTAAGTCACCTATCCTTAGGTCTTTGTTTTCTTATCTACTAAATGTGTTCAGTAAGGAACCTTAGCTTACAGTGTGTAAGTCTGTGAGATTAACTTCATGAAGTATTAGCATACATACACTTTTTTAAGTACTAAATACCCATTAGCTGCTGCTATTCTAGAAATTACCTTGTATTTTACTCACCCTGACTAGGTGAGTACAGGAATGAACCCACAACCCAGGCATGTGCCCTGACTGGGAATCGAACCTATGACCTTTCAGTTTATGGGACAACACTTCAACCTACCAAACCACACTGGCCAGGGCTAATCAAGATTTTTATTCAGGCCTGACATACTGCAAAGCTGTACAATGGTCACCGCAAGCATCTTGCCTTGTGTCTGCTAACTGGCAGAGAGGATAATGGAAGGATGTGACTATCATGTAGAAAACCACCATCAACACCCTTTCGGGACAGCAGTGACTAAAACTTCAGGGAAAGCCCAAGGGGGACCTTTGTCAGGGATGCTGTTCGGGGAGATGGTACCACAGACCAACATGAAATTTGAAAACCCCTATTAACAGACATAACATTTTTGGGAGGAGTAATCTATCACTCCATAAAGACATTGTGAAAGGTGTCCCTGCAGGCATGCTGGCAGCCACAAAATTGGATTCACTTCACAAGAGAGAGATAAGGTGTCCCTGGTGCGCCTGGAGCTGTCGGGCCACATTGTTCCTTCCCTGGTTTACCTGCCCCTTGTGCTGACTCAACCTGATGCTGCCTCCATCCTGTCTGAGGAGACTGACTCATGTGGAGAGATTAATAGGCGAAGAAACCAGGTCCTCACTAGGCACAAGTGGCTACATGTCCTGTTCATTGTCCCTTTAAAAGTCTGGAGCTCACCCTGACTGGTGTGGCTCAGTGGGTTGGGCGTTGTCCCGCAAACCAAAGGGTGGCCACTTCAATTCCAGGTCAGGGCACATGCCTGGGTCGAGGGCCAGGTCTCCAGTTGGGGGCGTGCAGGAGGCAGCCAATCGATGTTTCTCTCACGCATGGATGTTTCTCTCCCTCTCTTTCTCCCTCCCTTCCCCTCTCTCTAAAAGTAAATAAATATTTAAAATCTAAAAAAAGTGTCTGGAGCTCAAGTGTGGCCTGCGTGGAGCCGAGGTGCTGGGACTCCCCAGCGTGTGGGCAGCAGGGGAGAGTTCCAGGCTGAGCCGAAGCTCTAAACATCACCTGACGGCGTTCACTGGGGACTCGTTTGTGTGCAAAAAATAAAGATCATCCTTGGCAGTTTGGTCTGGCTTTTTGATCACATCAGTTTGAATTTTCAAATTTATTTTATTTTTTAAGGGTAAGGGATTGACTATGTTAAGGGATTCCAGAGCCTTCCTCCTGGGGGGCTGGGAGGGATTTGGAGTGAATTTGGCTGCTCGAGATTGCAGAGCTGTAGAAAACCCCAGTGGCTCCTGTGCCTGGGCCATCTCTCCAAGTAGCTCTGTTTTTGATAAAGCTGCATCTGAAGCCCGTGATTTCCTCTGAATATCTAACCAGTGAATAACAAACACACTGTCTTTTCTTTTCTCCTCTTTTAGGCCTAAACGGCAGCGGCAAAACAACTTTGCCATGTTTCCCTCTCCTAAAGCCTGGAATTTCAGAGGGGTAAGTGCTTTCCCTGGGCACGTCCCATGTAGGAGATCCAGGGAGGACGCGGTTGGGGTTGACTTCACTAATCAACGTTCCACTGAGACAGTTTCCGTGCTTGCTACTTGGGGGAGTCACAGTTGCATCAGGGGTTGTGGTTTAATTAACAAATATAAGTTGCCCAGTAAGCGTCTGCTGATGTTCGCTTGCCCTGAGGGCTACTGGAGGCATCTTTGAGGAAGCTCAGAGGTGTCCGGTTAATGAGATGGGCATTAAGGCCGTTGTCTTGGAACATGGAAGGAACCAGTGCACCGTGAAGGAAAAAATAAATCAGACATGTGCAGTCTGTTAATATGGAAATATATGACTTCATGGGGAGCTTTTCTTTTCAGCAGGAGAAGTCTATAAGCTTTAAAGAGATTTTAAAGGTAATCATAAAATCCTCCCAATCACAAAGTCATAGACATTTAGAGGTACAGGAAGAGCCATATCTAGCCACCTTTTGACACAATGTCTTCTTCCTTAACATACTAACGATACTAATAATAGTAATACAGTGTGTGGAAGCCCTGCTGTTGCTAAAATAAATATTAGTTCTGACCTCAGGAGCAAGACCTTTCCATGTATGCAGAATGTTCTGAGCTCTGTTTCACCCCAGGCCCTCGCATGCCTTCTGTCCAGAGCACTGTCCTCCGCTGTCTAGCACCCCATTCCTGCACACACTGCAGCTGGCCCGCCACCTTAGCCACAGAGTCTGGACCTTGGCACCTCCTCCTGTGGGAAGCCATTGTGACCACCCCCTGAGTGTGAGCTAGAGGTCCCTCCTACGGACTCTGAACTTTCTTCTCATTGTTAAGATTGTTAGTGAGCATTTGCTGAAATTCAGGCTCGGAAGCCCCAAGCATCAGATGTGTAGAGACCTCACTCTCTCCTGCTCCCTACTATTTCCCTGGTTCCAGCACAATGCCTGCACATGTGTGCTTAATCTGTTTAGTGAATGAATGCATAAATGTATTTTCTCACATCCACCAGACACAAAATCCACTTCAGATTGTGTTTCAAGTTCAAGTCTTTAGTCTTTTCAGCACTGTTTTCACTGGTTCAATTCATCTTTAACATTCTACATAGATCTCAGTAATTTTCCCTGTGTCTTATTTAGAAATGCAGATCATGACTCTAGTTTAGCAAAGTGTACAACATGCTTCTCATTGAGTACAAAGAGAAATGTGTTGACCTCTTTAGTAGACGTGTATGTCTTACAGAATATGTCAAGTAACTCCGAAGTTGTTTATGCCTTCGTGGGTAAGATCCCCATTTCTCAAAGTACGTTTAGGTGGATGGTCATAACCATTAAGTGAAAAAAGACTTGTGTGGTCAGATAAACTTGGGACACACTGAGAGCACCAAATTAAATGTCTGCTGCTGCAGCACTTCGCAGAATCTTTGATGTGTTGGTGCCCAGGGTCAAGTCATTGACCATAAACCTTGTGTTGACAAAAATAGTTTGCACACACTTTAGAACAGTTGACATTAATAGTTAACTTTGAACCATGTAGAATTAGATTTCTTGTGAGCAAGTTGACCTTTTTGAGAGCATTTATTTTCTTTCCCTTTTTACTGTATTCTTCCTCCTGATTCAGTAGTGGTCACTAGCCAAGGCTTGGGGGAACATCTAGGGTGACCGACAACCCAAGTTTGCCTCAGACAGTCCTGGTTTTAGCACTGAAAATCCCGTGTCTTGGGGGTTCCAGGCAAACTGGGACAATTGATTACCCTGCCTGTGGCTGTGAGACCTCCAACTCTTTCCCCTTGAAAAATGTTTTTATGAACTCAGGTTTATAGAACTTGCTGCTGAAAAGTAACCTCTTAGATACACACTTGATTTAAGTGACCCTTTTTTGGCCTTATTCTTGCAATGGTAACATATGTTGGCTAATTGCAACCAGATAGGTGACTGAATTGAATGCATTGTTGACTTTAGCTTTGTCTCAGCCCTTAGATTCTTAATTAGCCCACAAGCCTTGCCCAAATAGTAAGAATTATTGGAGTGAATAGAGTTGTTAGATGGTTAGGTCAGTTGTGGTGTTTACCTTGGTTTCTTGTCCTTACTTTGACTTCTTTTGGACTCTGGGGCTTATTGGTAAAGCTAGACAAACTGACTTCAAGATATACCAGAGTGAGGTGGTTTGGGCCTTGGTCAATTGCCAGATTGCCTCTGTGGCCAAATCTACTCTATCCACCTTGGAACATAATCCTCCATGACATGGGAGTGGAGGGGAACCCAAACAAGTGGAAACACTGACGCCCAGCCAGGCCACGCTGTATAACCATCATTATGGTATTGCAGTTAGAGAACAAGAAAGACTCAGAGTGCCAGGATAAAGACATTTGAGGCATTATCCAGCTGGTATTTTCTATAATGAAATGTGACTCCCAGCCCTGTTAGACTGAGCTGTGCTCGATGTTCTCCAGCTTGGTGTGAACACTTTGTTTTCTCCTTTATTGTGAAAGTAAGTTTTAGAACCTCTGTGCTAGCAAACCTTCCATATTTGTGTACATGGCAAAGAAAACCATTATAAGCATTTGGAATTCCATTCCTCCTTAGCTTGTAAAGAAAAAGGATCATGCGTTAGTTCACCCATTCTTGGGCATTTGTGGATTTGGGGGTGGGGTGGGGAGAAGAGGTGGCGAGAACTAGATTGAAAAGGGCACGAAGAGAAGGAACCACACGGCTCTAGATGAGAAGTAAAGAGGGAGACACGTGAGGGCTACGGAGAGAGATGAGGTCGGGGCACAGGGGAGGACAGGAGTGGTCGGTGGCTTAAGAAGAACATTTTGGGAAAAGAATTTCAAAATAATTTTAAAGAAAGTTCTTTTTGAGTGAATTATATTGTAGCCCTTTTTTCGTCTCCCCTGGAAACATTCACTGCAAGCCTGCATTATTCCTCAAGGCATTAGGCGTATCATTTAGGAGTATCATTTCCTTTGGCCGAGGTTTTTGGCTGCAGAGGGGCTCAGGAAGGGCTGGTGACACTCGGATGACACATCCCTTCTCCCTACCCAGCAGTTTAGCCCTTTCGTGAGTTGTCGTTAATATTAAACACAGATTGTGTCCTTTGGTTACCATGCCCTTCTAAGGAGGCAGAGACCTTGATCACCCTTCAGGACTCCCCTCCCCTCCCTGGCAAGGGGTGGTGCTCTCACCAGACCCGTGGGTGCTGCAGATACATTTATGGAGAGAAGCCAAGATGGTGGTCTTGTTGGGGCAGTTACAGTGGGAACAATAGGAATCAAACCAGAATAGAATGGAGGGAATGAGAAGAGAGGACTCTGAGAGAGGTGGAAACTTGGGGGGTGTCTTGCTCTGAGACTTCTCCTCTGTCAGGTGCTCACTGCACATCTGGTCTCCATCTGGTTTGGGCAGCACTGTGCTCAAAATTTCTACTCTTCCTTCTGAAAATATTTGCTACAGCTCCTCCAGTTATTTGAGAGAGAGAGAGAGAGAGAGAGAGAGAGAGAGAGAGAGAGAGAGAACAGACATAGACAGATTCAGGGAGGAAATTTACATTAGAAACGTAAAGTTTCAGGAGCACAACTTCTGCCATTGCCTATTGGTTAACTAGAAAATACTTAGCAAGACTTATGGTGTGCAAGGCATTGTATTAGGTGTCAGAACAAAGGTTTTAAATATCAACCAAATTTCAGAGCTGTGCCCATCTTGTCTCTTTCTCCATTGACTCATTTTTACTCTTGCCCAAGCTATTGGGGAAGAAATTTTCAGACTCTGGGGCTTTGAAAGGGCCTTTGGATCTTGTAGCCCCAAACTTTTAATTTTCAGATGCCGAGAACAAGGCCTAGTGCATCAGTCAGGGCTCTCTTACGTACGAGTGACAGACACTCAGTTAAAACTGGTTCAAGTGGAAAAAGGAATTGATCAGTTCATTTGACTGCGGGGCACTGGGATGGGTGGGCTTTAGTACAGTGGTGTTCGGGGATACTCCCTCTCAGCTTTGCCACTCTTGGGGTGTTGGTCTTATCTTTACCTACTGCGCGTGGACTTTTTTGGAGAGGATGATCACAACCATACATCCCCAAGGAAAAGAGAAGAGTTTTTGTTTGCAGGGTTTGCACGTGAAACCCTAGTGTCGGACTCCCACTTCCCTGGGTTGGGTCACATGCCTTGGCCAGTCACAGTCAGCAGGATTGGACGGGCCTTGAGAGTAGACATGGCTGTGACCGACAGCTCCACCAGAGCCACTTTCTTGAGTTGGGGCAGGGGTGTTTGCTCCAAGGAAGAATTTGGTGCAATAACCAAAAGATAGTCGGTTCCTAGACAGATAGGAAATTATGGTGACTGCTTCTAGGGTCACTCAGAGTTGGGAGACTAGGACTAGAACCTTGAATTCAAACAACGCTCCTGCGCATGCTCCACGCTGCCCGCTCCACACTGCTCCCCAGGTCTCGTGCGGAAGGGAGTTGGCAAACCCTCGGTGTGGCTGAATGTTTCTTTTTTTTCTTCTTTTTAAAATATATTTTATTGATTATGCTATTACAGTTGTCCCATTTTCCCCCTTCATTCCCCTCTGCCCTGCACACTCTCTCCCACCCACATTCCCCCCCCCTTTAGTTCATAACTGTGTCATAAGTTCTTTAGCTTCTACATTTCCCACACTATTCTTGCCCTCCACTGTCTATTTTCTAAGTAGCATATACATCTATGCTCCTTATTCTCTGTACCTTTTCCCCCTCTCTCCTCCTTCCACTTCCCTGTTGCTATCCCTCCAGGTGATCTCCATTTCTGTGGTTCTGTTCCTGTTCTGGTTGTTTGCTTAGTTTGCTTCTGTGAGGTTTATTTTGAGAAATCAGCTGACAGTCTGATGGGAACTCCTGTCCCCTTATCTCTTGCTGCTTCTAGGATTCTCTCCTTCATTTTTATCTTGGGTGATGTAATTATAATGTGCCTTGGCATGTTCCTCCTTGGGTCCAACTTCTTTGGGACTCTCTGAGCTTTCTGGACGTCCTGGAAGTCTATTTCCTTTGCCAGATTGGGGAAATTCTCCTTTATTATTTGTTCAAATAAGTTTTCCACTTGTTGTTCTTTCTCTTCTTCTTCTGGTACCCCTATAATTCAGATATTGGAATGTTTAAAGATGTCTTGGAGGTTCCTAAGCCTCTTCTCATTTTTTCAAATCTTGTTTCTTCCTTCTTTTCTGTTTGGTTATTTTTTTCTTCCTTCTGGTCTACTCCATTGATTTGAGTCCCAGTTTCCTTCCCCTCACTATTGGTTCCCCATACATTTTCTTTTGTTTCACTTAGCGTAGCCTTCATTTTTTCATCCAATTTGTGACCAAATTCAATCAATTCTGTGAGCATCCTGATCACCAGTGCTTTGAACTGTGCATGTGATAGGTTAGCTATCTCTTCATCGCTTAGTTGTATTCATTCTGGAGCTTTGATCTGTTCTTCCATTTGGGACATCTTTTTTGTCTTAATGCACCTGTTACGTATGAGGGGCAGAGCCTTAGGTGTTCACCAGGGTGAGTTAACCCAGTCACTGGGTAGTGACGCTGTATGTGAGGGTGGGGTTGAGAGGGAGCAATGGCACTTGTTCCACTCTCTCTCAGATTTCAGTCCCTTCTGCTGCTTCCCCCAAGCAAACTGAGCCCTTCTGGTGCTGGTTCCCAGGTGGGTGGGCTTGTGTACATTTTAGGACCCTGTGGGTCTCTCCAACAAACTCTCCTGTGAGGTTGGGAGTCTGCCCTTGTGCTTCAACCCCCACAGGTGTTTTCAGTCGGTGTTTTGAGACTTTATTTTCCTGGGCTGGAGCCCTGGGTTGAGCAGCCTGCCTCGCTCCCCAGTTTCATGTAGTTTATCTGGGTGTGAATGTGGGACCACCAGGTTAGCCAGCTGCCTTGTGCACCACGCCCCTCCACAGTCCGCTGCCTTGCTGGGTCTGCCTGCTGCCACCTCATGCCTGGGGTCTGCCAGCCGCTGCCAATGTGCCCAGGGTCCACCGGATGCTGTCTTGCATGCCTGGGGTCCATCTTCCTTGCACACCCGGGGTCCACAAGCCACCAGTTTTTTTGCAGCAACCCCTCTCCGCCCAGCCACCCGACTCTGCCCCTTCTACTGGTCTGAATGAAAGTGTCTATTTTAACTCCTTGGTTGTCAGACATCTGTACAGTTCAATTTTCTATCACTGGTTGTTTCTTTTTGTTTCAAAATTTTTGTTGTCCTTATTTTGGTTGTGCATGGAGGTACAGTGTGTCTACCTATGCCTCCACCTTGGCTGGAAGTGTCTAAATGTTTCTTGAAAGCCAGACTGAAATTCATAGCTCGGTAGAGTGACAGAATCTCTGATACTCAAAGCACACCCAGTGGGCATGTCATTGTTTATTGTGGCTCTACCATATATACTTTGCAAAAGAAGCACCACGGCTTTCTCTTCTCTGCCAACCTGGGTTTGTACATTTATCTCCATTTGCTGAACATTGGCTCCAGGCAAGGCTATGGCAGTCCTGCATGATAGGTAGTGTTTATTCCCATTTCAACGATGAAGAAACTGAGCCCCATATCTGCTAATTTGCTTAAAACAACAGCCGTAGTTAGTAGCAGAGCCAGCACCTAAACTCAGAATCGTCTGTTCCCAGGCCACTAGTGCATATTGCCTCTTTAAAATGGGTGAAGACATGTCTTTTTTCAAAGGAGGTTGGATATGAATACCTTTGTAAAAGTGCTAGAAATAAGGGAGTGTCCTATGGTAAACTTCTCATCACCTAGAATCCCTTTTATTTCCTTCCACTTCCTTAGACTTTAATTTTAAAGTTTTGATCTTTTCTACTCTGTGAACAAATAATTTGTTACCTGTTTTGTATCAGTGATTATGAAAGCAATAGTAACAGTTCCATTAATCCCAGGTAACTCACCCCTAGCATTGCATTATACTAGGCAGTGTGGTGAGCACTTTAAGAATATCTTACTTCCCAGAACAATTCCAAGAGGAGGAAGATGTTATTTGAGCCCCATCCTCATTTTAGAGATGGGGAGAGAGACCATTTTAGTGTTCTATTGCTGCATAACAAATTACCACAAATTTAGCAGCTTGAAACAATACCCACTCACTAGCACACAGTTCTGTAGGTCAGAAGTTTGGATGTGGCATGGCTGTGTTCTCTGCTCAGGGTCTCACAAGACTGATATCAAGGTGTTGGCTGGGGCAGGGGGTCTCATCTGGGGCTCAGGAGCCTTTTACAAGCTTATCCAGGTCATTGGAAGAACTCAGTTCCTCGTAGTTGTAGGAGTGAGGTCCCTGTTTCTTAGCAGGTTGTCAGCTGGGGATCAGTTACTCTTAGCTCCTATAGGCTATTCTCAAGCCCTCGCCATGTGGCTCCTTCCACATTCAAAGCCAGCAATGGAGAATCTCTCTCACACCAAATATCTCTTAATCTTCATATCTCTTTGACTTGAGGAAGAGCTCAGTTCCTTTTAAGAGCTCACCAGATTAGATTAAGCTCACCCAGATCATCTTCCTTTTGATGATCTGAAAGTCAAGGACTGGTAATCTAATCATGGGGATGATATTCCATTACTGTCTCTGGTTCTACCTCCACTCAAGAGAGGAGATTATACAAGATGTGTACACTAAGGTGTGGGGATGTCAGTCAACATCCTAAAATTTTGCCCACTCCATTAGTGACTCTAGGGGAGCTTGCCCAGGGTCCCTTAACAAGTAAGTAGCAGAGCTGAATTCAAATTTGAGCTCATGTCATTCCAAACACATGTTCTTTGCCAGCACCCTTTAGGAACTTCTTTTTAGTATGAAATTACTTGCAAGTGGAGAAAATATGTGTAATATTCATCTTATGCTAGCTTCCTTATATGCAAAGCACTCTTACAAAGCAGTAATATGAATTTGAAATCCAATAGGAAAATTATTGAAGGATCTGAGTAGATAGCACAGAGGAGAAAATATATGTGACCAGTAAATGAAGTCAAATTGTTCCTTCTAACTCATACTTTAAAAATATTTTTAAATTACAAAAGTAATAAAAGGCAATACTATAGTAATGCATTTTATTTATTTAGCTCTTTCAATGTTATCTACTGTTTTCAGTGCTTTGTATATCATCCCCCCCCAACAACCCTATTAGGTAGATACTAATATTATGCCCATTTTCCAGATGGCAAACTGAGGCCCGGAATCTTAATTACACATCCCAAGGTCCCACTGCAGTCTTGGCTTCAGAGCCTGTGCTCTCAGCTGTGCCATTGCTGAATGAGTGCAAATGATGCAGAAGAGTGTCATGTAAAACATGTATATATAGCTTTAAATCAGTAAGTCAAGAAAAGCAAACTAAAGTAATAAAAAACTGGAATGATCCCCTTTGGTAGGGAGATAATGTGTTCATATGCATACAAAAAATGTTTGCAGGACTGTCACTGTTGACTGACAGGTTGGGGTTGGTCAAGTCCCAGGGAACTGTTGCTGTGTTAAATAGTTTTGTAATGTCTAATTTTTAAAACAGAGAATATATATTGGTTTTATAACTAGTGAAAACAATTCACTTGTAATAATTAAAAGTGAACTTTTACAATCACAGTCTTCCTCAAGAAGAGGTTTATTTTAAAGTTTTATGTGCTTAGAAAACGTCAGAGTGAATTACTGAGTGTGTGTTGTGGCAAAACACCCGGGAATGATAAAATCTGGCTGCAGAGAAGAGCCCAGCACGTCCTGTGCTGGGCTGTAAGACACGCGCCCCCACCCAGCTACCATCCTCGCTACCTCCCCACACTCCCACCTTTCTACCTCCCCGATGGCCTAGAGGCTGACTCCGTGCATTCTTGGGGTGGGGAGTTTAGTGTCCACTGCCCCTGGACAGCCCAAGGTCTGAGTTTGGTGGACAGTTCTTGGCAATTATGTAAAAGCTTAAGTGGTGAAAAGGTACGTGCTTTGGTGTCCGAATACCAACTAGAAATTGCAGACCAGATACTTTTCAGAGCATCAAGTTCCTTATCTGCAAACTGGGAACAACAAATGCCCTCTCCCAAAACATGAAACTTGGTTATAATGTGTAAAGGGATCTGAATAATCCCTCTATATAAGTGTGCAGAAAATATTAGTTTATTATAACTAGAGTTCTCTTCTACATGAAATGACTGTTTTCTAAATATGTGTACTTCATAGATGCCTTTTCCACATGAGGTACCCCCTCAAAAGGAAAAACTGACTCTCTCTGGTTTCCGCTTAGTCCTCTTGTCTCATTTCCCCTCAAGCGGGGGAGCAGCCAGCCTGAGAGTGGATGCCGACACCTGTGAGGAAAAGCTCATGTCATCTTCCGTCTGCTGACACCAAAAATATGTCAGGCACATTAAATGATACTCCTGTTTAGATTCAAAAGCAGTTTCTTTTTTTGGTCACATGTGAGGTCTCTGGGGACAGAGTGGCTTGTATGTCAGCTGTGCAAATTCTGCACTTTGGAGGCAGAATTTATAGATGCCTTTGTTTATTTTATGCAGTTATCCCTTTTTGTTCCAGAGTCATACATGGTAAAAGATGGATTTGACTTTGGTCTTGTGGATTAATTAGGAAATCTTACCTCAAGTGATGGAAACACAACTCAAATTGGACTAAAAGCAAGGAGAGTTTTTAACAAAGATTTTATTTATTTTTAGAGAGAGGGAAAGAAAAGGAGAGAGAGATGGAGAGAAACATCAATGTGTGCTTGCCCCTTGGGGACCTGGCCTGTAGCCCAGGCATGTGCTCTGACTGGGAATCGAACTGGCAACCCTTTGGTTCTCAGGTCTACGCTCAATCCACTGAGCCACACCAGCCAGGGTGCAAGGAGGGGTTTATTTGTTTGTTTGTTTGTTTGTTAGTTATTGCAAGGAGAGTTTTTAATAACAGAGGTCTGGGGCATATCTCATGGAATGCAGTGGAGACTCAGAAGCCCCTGCAATGAGGCACCAGGAGATCATGAAGGTTCCTGACTCCTCTCTGTTATTTGCTACCTCTCTTTCTACAGACTGACTTCCTCCATTTCTCCATACTGTGGAAATGCAGCCATCTGCAGAGAAACAGCCTTTTCGCTCTCAGAGCCAAACTTACCAGGGAGGGATTTTGATTGGTCCATCATGGGACAGGTGGGTACTCCTGGACCAATTAGCAATGGCCATGGAGTGGAGTTCTGCCATACCACTATAGTGGCTCCTATGGTAACCATAGTAACATGGAGGAGAAGGGCAGTTTCTAGAAGCGCAGAGGCACTAGGCAGACACAAGTAATTGTTGTGTACAAAAGTCTTCCCCATCTCTCAGATGAACAAAACTCCAGTTTGGTTAGAGGCAATCCTTTTAGTTATTGATTTTTTCACTTCTGACAATCTGATCTAGGAGCAAGTATTATTAGACTGCTCATAAAATGTAAAATATAATGGTTTGTAGAGTAATTGAAATAATATCAGATCCTAGAAAATTGTATTCTGAAATGGTTGAAACTATTTCTATAATATGGGGACTTACTGGAGCTTAGTCAGGGGGTTTAAATAAAAGGTGGCCCAAGAATCAGTCTCAGTATCACTTTAAAAGTCTCAAACCACTCTTGTGGTTTGTCACATTTATGACTTTTCATGGAGCTTTTAAAATTTTTTATTTTAATGGAATGTAGCCTTTATTATACAAACAATATTGTGGCAGCAGCCTTGTCACCTCCAAAAGGCCCTCATGCTGTTTGAAGACATGGGAGGGGATGGTGATGTTGAAAACCACATTTACCAATTTGGAAAGTTTCTTTTCTGAAGCTGAACCTCCCCCCTCAGTTTTCCTTTTCCCCTTCCATGCTAAATGTTGTATTCTGTATTTCCTGTCCATGTCAGAAGCTGGGGATTGCAATTGAAGCCTCTTGCATGGGGGTTAGTAAAGGTCCTGTCACTAACTTTTCTTCCCTCCCGTAAGTTTTTTCCGCTTGCCAGTTAGTGCAACCCCTTTAATACATCGGACTAGATTTAACTCATTTGTAACTCTAGATAGCACACCCCCCTTTTAAATGCTCATATCACACTTTCAATTAAACCAAGTGAAACATAGAGCTGGAAGCAAGGGGGAAAGGCTGGGGTAAGCTGAACTACAGAGAGGATACAGGTGGGACAAAAGGATCCCACTAGAATCTCTGGGTCCACAGGGCCAATATGTCCTTTCTCTCTATTGCACTGGCCTTCTCCACTGATGATGTGATTGCAAGGACCAGAGAGAAGTTCAAGCTAGAGGCCCACAGACTGAAGGTGCCCTGGGACAATGACACGCACTTGCTTTATCAAAAAGACTCACGGACAAGTATAACTGGTCAACAGCTACAGTTTGCTAATTAGCTGGATGAACATCTGGCTAATTTGTATTCATTTGTGTTTCTCGGGCAGTGAATATATGGAGCCAGGATGGATGTCTCTAATTGGTAGCCAAATTAAGATCTCATATATGTAAGTGCTCATGTGTATTAGTGCCCCTGTATACTTAGTGCCTCATAAGTCTTATACATATTTACTGCATAACAAACCAGTAGTAACCAGGTACCTTATGAACATTAGGTATCTTTTGCTCCTCTACCCTTCCCCATCTGTGTTTAGGTCATGCATTTTCTACTCACTAACCCCTTATTATACTTAATATAACAAAATATTTCTATTATTGAAGATGAATAAGACTTACCAATGTATTCATCTTCAGTAATTGAAATAAATGTTCCCTAAAAGCAGAATGCTACTAATGCACAGTGTGTTGTATTGTCAGGGCTAACTTGATTTAACATTTATTTAGAAAAGGGGGAATTAGGCTGATTACTTCTTTATAAATAGATGAGGATTTATTTAAAATCATAGCTATGATTTGAGGGAGGTGCAATGGAGCTGTAGCAGATATGCATTTAATTTATGCAGCTTCAACAGAACCTGCTCATTGAAAAGGTGTTGGGAGAGAATTTATGACTCAGCTAGAGTGTTAGATGCATGGTGAACCTGCTGTCAATCCCAGGGGTTGAAGGTGATTCTAGACCTTGACATGTGCTTTTTGTGCAGTGTGCCCCATAAAAACAAACAATAGCTTTATCTGGGGCCAAACTGAAGATGCATGTACAGTATGTGTTCCAGTGATGGAGTAACTGTTGAGTGTGGTTTATTGAGAGAAGGGATGTCAGGTTTCATCCCGTGTCTTTGTAAGGGGTATTCATGATGATTATTATTACTATGTGTGCTATTTTTTTCAACTTTTTATTATGAAAAATTGTAAACATGGTAAGTTGTTACATAAGTTCAATGAACACCAACCATAGGATAATCTCAGTTACCCCATCTCAGAATCCCTAAAAACACTCTGATCTCATCAGCTCTTCTTTCTGTGGCCAGAAAGTCAAGGTCAAATGGATCTGCCATTCACCAGTTTGGGCAAGTAACTAACCCCACCGAGACTCAGATTTCCTGTCTGAAAAATGTATTTAGCTCATGGGGTTCTTATAAAGATTAAATTAAATAATCCATATTAAGTATTTAGTGCTCAGTCTGAGACATAGTAAGTGCTCAATAAATACTCTTCCCCTTGCTGCTGTTACTATTATATCCACTCAGCAGAAACTGTGGGCAACATTGGGAAAAGTGGGGCGAACTTTCTGGAAAGAGAATGTGGCAAAGATAGCCCCAAACATTTCCAGTAAACTTTCCGTTTATCTAATATTTTTCCATGTTATAGAGTGACCACCTCTGGCCCTGGGTTTTGGGAGCCTGAGTCTGGACCACTAACTCTTTGCATGTATGTACAACTAAAAAAAAGGCATTGAATGTATACGAGAATATGCACTGATTTAGAGGGGGGAAAGAACACTTCTTGTGTAAAAAAGTTGTTAAATGAATTTTAAATGTAGTCTGGATATATTCTTAAACATTCTAATGTATTCATTCTGATAGGTGTTGACTTAGGGTAGTTGAAATCTTATGTATCTTTTGAAGTTTGGCAGTGGTTTCAGCTCTGAGTTTACTTTGCTTGCATCTCCGTGCACTGGACATCTCTCCGTACAGTCACAGACTGGTACTTCAAACTGGCTGATGTTAGCTTCTCGCCCACGGCACCTTAGTTGCTTAATGAAAACATCCAACAAATGACTACATTCTTCTCATGTTTGTGGTTTTGATTGCATTTTTACATGTAAGAAAAATTAACATTCTTATTTTGAATGATAAAAGATTATTTTGATATTGAGGGGAACATTTGAAATCACTGACCTCAGCAGGTGGGTTGAAGGATTGGAAACATTTCGAAGTGTTGTTTTTCACCAAAAGAATTAATCAGCTTTTAAAAAGTGATGACTTGAAATACCGGTGAGGGTGCAGTAGAGCGATGCTCTGGCAGGGGTTCAGTGGCATTGTTACTTGATCTCATCTTTGTAGAAAGCTCTTTGTGTCAAGAACCATAAATGTATTTATGGTTATTGGCCCAATAATTCCACTTCTAGGGATCTCTCCTGAAGAAGTCACCAGGATTAAGACTTATGCACAGAGGTGCTTAGTGCAGCAGTCATTATAACGGTAGAAAAATGGACAAAGTCTAAATGTCCGACAATGTGGGATGGTTTGTGTGCACTGTGTTTTATCCATATGAGTACGTGTTATGCAGCCATACGGGATGCTGAGGAAGAGTGATAATTCTGGGGAACATTTATTATCATGTTTTTCTAAAGCGGGAAATAAAATTGTATATATGGTAATGATCCTGCTGTGAAAAAAATATTTTAAAAGAACCAATAGAAAAAATGCCAAAATATTATAATGATTTCCTCTCAGTAAGTAAGGTTATAAGTGACACTTTTCTTTGTTTTGTTTTGGGTTTTCCAAGTTCCTACAGGATACATGTGAACATAATTTTTATAATCAAGGAGAAGAAAAACTGAGATGAGAAGACAAATATTTAAACTGCAATCTTGAAGTGGAGTTTTAGGTTTGAATGTTTAAGGATAAAAGTCATCCCCAACAGGCAACAGGAATAAATCTAAGTCAGAAACTCAATGAATTGGCCTGAGTTCCATGGTTACTTAAGATAGAATTTTAAAATATATCATCTGTGGAGGAGTTTCAAATATGAGAACTTGGTAAAAGTGAATTTGGAGGAATTTTGTCTTCCTTTTCTGACAACAACAACAACAATAACAACAATCCATAAATCTTACTTGGATTTTTGAGAGGGGAGAAAGCACCTTAATAGGAATGAATGCTGTGTACTTAGGCAAAGGAGCAATCACAGCTCTAAAACCGTCATCCCCAAGGGCATTCACATTCCAAAGAGTAGGTAACTTAACTGCATCTTACTGAGCCGGGGCACATTAATTTTATGGGTTTTGGATGATAGCTTGGGACAATGCTTTGGAATATTACTTTGGGAGACTTAGGGAAATATACCTGATGGGGAAGCCTGGGTGCTCCTTCTCATGGGCTTAACTTACTATAAACTCAGAGGACTACAGATTGCAAACTTGGCTTAGGAATTTTGGTGTCAAAAAGATATTTGGGTTTTTCAAGATACCCCCCACCCAAAAGAATGTTTCCTGTCATGAAACTTGTATAATTAAAACCGATCTTTGCCAGGCATCAATAGGTTTGTCATCGAATTCTAAAACTTCTTAAGGAAGGAAAAACTTGAGTTTTATACTGGAATGGTCTCTTCAAGTTTGTAGAATTGGTACAAAAGGGCAAGATTTGCTGCTTTTGAGATATAATAAAGCCTCCTGTCGCCTATTTGGATAGTCTTGATGTCATATCTTTTTCCTTCTTCTTTTTAAAATATACTTATTTATTTATTTTTGAAATTAAAATTGTCTTTAATTCTACCTGCATTATATTGTACATCCTTTTCATTTATTTATTTATTTTTAATTTCATTATTGTTCAAGTACAGTTTTCTGTCTTTTAGTCCCATCCCAGCCCACCCCCTACACTTATTTTATTATCCACAGTGACTGAGAGGCCCTACACAGGTGCCACCAAAATATTTGTTCTCTATTTGTTCTCCTTTTCTCTCCACACCCACTGCTCAGGACTTGACTTCTCTGCCTTGTTTCATGAGTCATTCTGACGTGGTTCATCAAATCTCCTCCACCAAGGGTACCTCCTACCTAGCTTCATCTCTCTACGTTAATAAATGCCTATTTTCCTTCACTTGTCCGCTTACACCTTGTTCTATTTCAGGGTTTGGTTTAAAGACGAATGTTGCCTCTATCTATATCTCTTACATGCAATTTTATGTTATCTGGTGGTATCAAACTTCTTTAATATATTAAGAAATATTTCTGCTACACAATTCAAAGGGCAAAAGTCAAAAAGTGCATTGGAGGAGAATAGGAAAATCGATACTGTGAGGCAGTAAACAGACAATGTAAGTCAGTCAGTTAATTTAATTTTAGTAATTCTGTTGGGTTGGCCAGAAAGTTCATTTAATTTTTTCCTCGTGATGGCTCTGGTAGTGCTTAGTTGTGTTTAACTTCATTTGAAACAATTTTGTTAGATTGTATTGTGACAGCTGTCATATCAGCATGCATTCAAAACACCTTATCAAAGTTGATGAACTTTTCTGCATTCATTTTAATATTGAAGGTGGAAGAAAATACACATTTTTGGCATATTATGCTTTATTATTTCAAGAAAGTTAAAAATACAACTGAAACACAAAAAACAATTTGTGCAGTGTATGGAGAAGGTGCTGTGATTGATCAAACATCTTAAAAGTGGTTTGTGAAGTTTCATGGTACTAATGACATTTTGGCCAAATAATTCTCTGCTGTGGGGCCGTCTTAGGCATTGAAAGATGTTTCGCAGCACTCCAGCCTCTACCCACTAGAAGCCGATAGTGGGAGATAGCCAACATGCTTAAAATATGCAAATCAATAAATTATTTGTGGAAATGAAAAAAAATGAATCTTTTATTTTATGAAAAAAATAAACAGACTTTTTAGCCAACCCAATAATTACTTATTTAAAAAACTTACCTTTACATCTGTGTTTCTGAAAGAAACACAACGGTGGTTTTCTGGGTCTTCTCTACTCAGTTGCCTTCTGTTTTTTGCACTTGACACTGGTTTTATTTCTGGAAGAACTCAATCTCAAAAGTCTCAGGTTTAGCAATAGGAGGAGATAAAAAGCATTTTTACCTGTTCTTAGTTGTTTTTATTTATTTAAATAAACTCATGTAATTATTGCTGCTTACGGTCACTCGCTGGTCAGTGGCTCGTTTCTGCTAGCCCGGCGGTGTTTATATTGGCAATGGTGAGGAGATGCTATCAGCAGTTCATTGTGTACTGTTTGCATAATGGGACAGGCCATCCAGCTCAAGGCAGTTTCTAAAAAATGTATTGGACTAGTTGAATGATTTCATTAGGGTGCCTGTTGGGTTGGGAAGGTGCAACCTGTGGCTAGTGAGGCAATGCTCAAGTCGATAAGGGGCCGCCAGCCACAGTTGATGGGCTGGGTTAGCAGGTTAGTCACCTGTAGAATATGGCTGCACCTGGAGTAGACCAGCTACCCCACAGAATGGCAGAGAAGCATCAGTGAGTGATTGCACTGGTAAAGGCAAGTTGCTTAGCTACATAGTCCTTTGATGCTGCAGGTCCTTTGAGCCTCAGAGAATCCAGTGCATCTCAAAAAACTTTGGCCAAGGCCATTACAGAATAGTTATGGGCAGTTAAAGTACAGCAGAGGGAATACAGTCAATAATATTGCAATAACTGTATAGTGCCAGGTGGGTACTAGACTTACTGGGAAATCACCTTATAAGTTATGTAAATGTCTAACCACTATGTTGTGCACCTGAAACTAATATAATACTGAATGTCAACTGTAATTGAAAAAAAATCTTACAAAAGGAAAGAAACTTTGCCAAAGAAAGGTCTGCTGGATGTTACTTAGTTATTAGCTCCTAAACAAGGTTTTCCTTCAAGAACAGTCATCCTGTTAACCATTATGGGATAACTTAGAAACAAGTGCTTTACAGACACCTGGTTTTTGAGTTTACTTCTTTGCTTTTCAAACAAAGTCACTACTTGACATTTCAACTGAAGTAGAAACATAGGGAATAATTTTTTTCAGTCTACTTAAGCCACTAGCCTGTCTCCTAGCAAAGGTTCTCTACCTGTGGTTTGTGGACGATGGCAGCAATGGCCCATAAGAGCTTGTTACAATGCAGAGTCCCGGGCCCTGCCCCAGACCTGAATCGAACCTGCATTTTATCAAGATCTCCAGGTGATCCATGGCACATTAAAGTTTGAGAAACACTCTGATGTCCAGAGTCAGCTTGCATATACTGTCAGTTCAGTAGAGGTTTCATGTGAGAGGCTTCAGTCAGGATTTGGAGTGATGGGAGTGGACATGTGGTTTGTCCTCTTTCTCTAGAAAAGTAAGCAGGGCTATGGTGACTTGTAGGAAACCAGTTCTCAGGATGCCAGCCACTTGGACCCAGAATTCCTAGTACAAATCTCTCTGATTCAGGGGTAAGAGGCCATGGCTAGGATTGAAAATTTTGGTATATTCACCCCACACCCCAATCTATACCCTCCTCCTCCACCTGTGAGCATGAAAACCATAGAATTCTTTGTCCATGAGAGCTCCTCCTGGAACTCTTTCCTCTAACTCAGAGGATTTTTTCCCCATGGTGTGCACATAGCAGGCCTTCTGTTGATCTTGTGGGTGTTCTGTGTTGTCCAGGGCAGCAAGGCCACTGCAGCCTGATATGTGACTTACAGGCAAGGCAGCAACTTTGGATAAAGGAGGGAAAGGTGTTCATTCCACTTCCTACGGAGCCCAGGTGTTCTGTAATGCACTGTCTGCCTTTAATTATTTACCGGTTTTGCTGCACCTGTGCGCTGTCCTGGCCGCTGTTTTCTTTTTTCTACAACAGGAATTTGACCTCTCTGGGGTTTAAAATGCCACTCCAGCCTGGCCCTCTCTCAGCATGTTTTTTTCTCAGGTGACAGTTTGCTGGGGGTAGAGGCATAGTTTCCAGACACCGTTGTGGCTCAGTTCAACCATGTCTTCACTTCAAGAGAGATTTGTGTAGAGGCTAAGCTGATTACAGGGCTCAAGCGAGACTCTGAGTGCACTTCAGATTTGGAATGCAGATTGGTGTCTGCCGTAATTACAGTTTGTGCTACAGCCCTGGTCAGCCCCCATGGTCATTATCCTGGAACAGAACAAGTAGCTTCATGTCTTCAGAGTGGGAGGTAACGAGAGGGAGAAGGGTGCTTGAGGGACACGAAGGGGTGTTCTCAGAGCCTGTCTCCAAGCCTGAGTAGGGCAGACCCGGAAGTGTGGTGGAATGCTGCCACTGACAAGCTCTGCGACCACAGGTCAGGAACTCGACTTCTGCGAGCCTCTGCCCTCCAGTCCTTGACTTGGAGGTTGTCATGGTGATGAGATGTGAATGATTGGACGACATGGAGCCTGATGTGTAGCAAGTGCTCAACAAGAAAGAGTTTCACTCCTGGCAATTACCACGAGGGCATATATCTGCAACGGAAAAACACACCCTTCTCAAGTGATTCCTGTGCATTCGCTGGTTACCCCTTTCATCCTGCAGAGGGGCGGTGGCACATTCTTCTCGTGCTTCATGTGTCTGCAGAATGGAGGGTTTGGAGTGCTGGCTCCAGGCAGATATTCTGGGTATCAGTCTAGTTGTGTGCCTTGTGGGATTTAAAAAAATATTTTGTTTATTTATGTTAGAGAGATGGGAAGGGCTGGAGAAAGGGAGAGAAATATTGATGCGCGAGAGACACATCAATTGGTCTCATATGTTCCAAACTGGGGACCTGGCCAGCAACCCAGGCATGTGCCCTGACTGGGAATCAAACCTGTGATGTCCTGGTTCACAGGCTGCTGCTCGGTACACTGAGCCACACCAGCCAGGGCTCTCTTGCAATTTGATTAACATCTCTGAGCCATGGATTCTGTCTTTTGGAAAATGGACATCATAATTGGATGTGACACACAGGGTTGTGGGAAGTTAATATGTGAAAAATGCACATAGAATTGAGCACTACTGCTTGGCACAAACTATGAAGGCATCACTATCATTATTTCCTTCACAGAAGAGAGGAAATCAAGGGAAGTTTTATGGTCTAAGTGACGTTCCCAAGCCTGCAACTCCTGTGTGGGGAAGCCCAGACTCTGGCCCAGCAAACTGGCTCCACAGCTCATGTTGGTGTCACCTGAAGGTGGTCAAAAAGCAGGTGCAGGCACTGCCCAGGCACCTGCTTCCAGGGCTTCTCTCCTCAAACCCCTAGTTTTTACCAACAAATTTTTTCTTATAGTGAGTTAAAATGTCATAGTACTATTATTGTATTATTATATTATATAATGTTACATGTTTTATATTATTGTAAAAAATAACTTCATACTATATATCATAATACATTTTATATATAATGATGATAACAGTAACAACTATTTGCATAGATTTACATTCCTACTGGAAATGTCCTAGCCATTGTCAGCACTTATAATTGCTTTTTGTTGTCCCACATGGGAGCTTATTGCCCATGATTTTGCTGCAGCACTCATTGTTTATGTTATATAGTTTCCAAGAAGCTGCTATTTGTTACTTCTCATGTGCCAGGCATTGTTTTAAGTGACTTATTTGATCCTCACAAAGACCTTGAGTGGCGGGTACTCTTATTATCCCCACTTACTAGATGATGAAACTGAGGCACAGAGAAGGTAAGTAAATTGACAGAGGTCACACAGTAAGCAATAGCACCGGGATTTGAATCCAGGTTGTTTGGCTCAGAATTCTTATCCCTAACCCCTGTGCTGAACTGCCTTTATTAATTTCCAATCAGTTTTCAAGATGCTGTGGCCTTGCCACGTTGACTGACCTCGGTGCTCCCAGACCTCCTAGTCTGCAAACTTAGCATATAATTTCGTAGGGTCTGTTAATAAGTGCTGGTCTTACTTGGCCCCAGAGCGTCTTTCTGAGGACCCCTCCAGTAATCCTCAGAGCCTCATTCAACACAGGAGGGCCTTTGTGCCTCAACCTTACACATTCTTAAAAAAAAAATCGGCCTTTCATTTTAATGATGACACAACCCAGAGGTGAGGTTCCCGTTATCACACTGGGAGAATCTGGGCAGAGGTGATTGGAGTTGTAGCTGGGAAATTCCTTTTCTCCATAAACTTCTGATGTACAAGCTCTGTGGAATCTCACATTACAGGAGGGAATGGCAGTGCTTAACTCCTGTTGGAAGGGCAGATTTACCTCACTTCTCAGATAGAAGAGGGAGTCGGGAAACAGACAGGGAATTTTTTGTTGTTATAATTCCTGGCTTTTAGCTGATATGTTTAAAATGGGGAACAGGTTACCACAATGTCTCAAGCAGAATGACATAGCCATGACCTCTGTTCTTGACAAAAAGGGATTTATATCTGGTTGTGTATCTGTAGTTGCCAGAAAACTTGCTCTGTTTCCCCAATTTCTACAGGATATATTTGAAATTCTGATCTCGGCTCCAACCATCTCATCTCCCAGCCTTCCTACCCTGTCCCTTCCACAAGGTGGAACATCTCCTCCCTTCCCAAATGAGCCACGTTATTCCCCATTTCTCTCCTTTGCTCCAGCGCCCTGCCCCCTCAGCCTGACAACTCCAACACACCCCCAACAACCTGCTGGAATGACACTTTCACTGGGGAGACCTCAGCATCATCCCTGGCTGCTTCCTGTGTTCTTAGTGCTGCAAGGCTGTGCAACTCAGCAGGTTGAGCAGAAAACATTGTTTGCAAGTCTGCGCCCCCTCTGGCCTGTGTGGTCCTCTGTGGTATTTTTGTGTGCCAGACACTTAGAGCTGTTGAATGAAGGATGCCTACCCCCTCTTTACACATGCCTGGCTACATTGCTCCCTTGAGGAGGGTCTGTGGAGAGAAAGTAGACTCTCAGGTGGGAGATCTGGAACACCAGGCTGTAGGCTCTGTGAGAGCCCATCCTGTCCTGTGGCCCAGAGCCTGCTGTGTGAGCGATCCTCATGCCATTGCTGTCAGACCACATCCTGAGTGAGCACTGTAGAAATGAGCCCACACTGCGGGCCTAGGTTCAAATCCCTATTGTATCACTGCCAAGCTTGGCATCTTGGACAACTTCCTTAACCCCCCTGAACCTATTTCCTAATCTATTAACTAGGGGTAATAAAAGTACCTGTCTCAAAGGGTGTTAATAGAATTAAATGAGCTTAGCCTAATGTCTGACACACAGCCAGCATCCAATCAGTGGTGGTTGCTATTGTTATTAATAATGAAATAAATTAATCACAGGATGTGTGCTGGAAAGGAAATTAACAGGGTATTGTGACAGAGGATGGTGGGGTATGTGGTGTGGTCTCTCAGACAGCCTGGTCATTGTAGGCCTTCTGTAAACTGAGACTGAACTGTAAGAAGGTTGCTGCTGCAATGTGAAGAACTGAAGGAAAGAGTTTTCTGGAGAGCAAGTGCAAAGGCCCTGGGGCAGGAAAGAGCCTGATGAGGAACAGAAGGTGGTGACCAGAGCCTGAAGTGGGGAAGAGAGTAGAATGAGAGGAGGTTCAGCAGGGAACCATGGGCCCATTGATACAGGCCCTTGCAGGCCAGGGGACAGTGTTTGGGTCAAAAGAAGCCATTTAGTCCTTAGGCTCAGAATCATCTGTGCGACTGATTTCTGGGGCACTTCAACTCTAGCCCATCCTATGTTCTGTGTACATGAACTACTAACATGAACTTCTAGCAATAAAACCCAGTTCTGCTGGATTCAAGAAGAGGAATTTATTAAAGGATTAGGAAGCTCAGAGAATTTTGGAGCGATCAGGGAACTATGAAAAACCCCAAATATCACTACCAAACGTTTCCTACAAGGGTACCACTGTTGCCACTGCTGGGCAGTTGTTGGTGGCACCACCGATGCTAGTTGTGAAACAGGCAACTCAATCCGCCTTCGCTGCCTTCTCTGTGAGCTGCCACTACCCTCACCAGGATAGAGTCTGCAGAGTCCCTGCTGCTTTGCCTGCCAGTTTCTGATGCCAAGTCTGAGTGGGAGTATCTGATTGGCTGAACCTTGCTCATGTTCTTGTGCTTTAGCTGCATGGGAAGCTAGGAAAGCAAATGTGTGGCATCCTCATCTCCTTTGGTGGAATGTGGGCTCTGATTCATGAGTCGGGGCATCCCCAAACCTAGGAAAAGGGGTTTGAGCTACAGAGTATCCAGAGGATGACAAATGCCCCTTACAGTGATGCATGGAGTAAGTTATTCTTGGAGTAACTTGGCCTCAGCCATGTTCATCTAATAGGTGGTTGCACTTTAAGAAAGACCTGACTGCTTTCCTCTTAGACTGTGATTTTTAAAAATAGTGTTACATTTTGTAGCAACTATTTCTCAATCTGATGGGAAGCTAGGAACTTTTTAAAAAAAATTAATTGAGTTTGTGCAGGTGTGTGTGGTAGCATGTTTCTCCTCATGTTTATCACGGATTTGCATTCCTGTTGGAAATGCCCTAGCCATTGTCATGCTTCTTGTGATGGCCACGTGGGGCTTATTGTCCAGGAGTTTGTGCAAAGTTTATTGTTTATCTTATACCGTCTCCAGGAAGCTGCATGCGCAAATATGTGAGCCTTACCAGGAAGTCTGACTTAAAGGGGCAACCTCCATGCAGAACCGGAACTGGGAGGAAGCACTGAGCTTCCAGCCAGAATCAGCTTCCTTTGGGTGGGAGCTGGGAGCCTTTTCCACATATTCCCTGCTTCGTTTGCTGGCTTCCAGTGTTTTGATGACCACTTTCTGATTCCAATTTAAGGGGAAAAGTGACAATGCAGTATTTATTCTTCAAGTACACATATGTACATAACTAACAAAATCAAACAAACAAAAACCTCCCACTTTCACTGTTGTGTAGATAGAAGAACACTCCAAGTCATGTGTATATACACACTTTTAAATCTCTTGGTATCATCTTGGGGGTATTTTCATAAAAGTCTTCAATTTTTATATGGGCCCAAGGACTTCAAGGAAATCAACATTATATAATATTGAGGAAATAAATAGGACTTAAGTTTTAACCTCCTTCCCATTTTCCCCCCATTGGAATGAGAGGGGAAATGGAAAATTGCAAATTTCCAGTGCCTTTTTCTTATTAGATGCCCAGTTGGCAGTTCTCATTCAAATCAGGGTAAAAATCAAACTATTTCTAATTTGGTACCAACTTTTCAACTTGCTAAGAGGGAAATTTGAACCAATGTTCATAATTATACTTCCTTTTCGGCTTGAAAAAAAGTAAGCAAACATTATTATTGTGCTTGCGTCTTTTAAAAAATTTTATTATGGGAAAATTTAAACTTATACAAAAATAGAAAGAATAGTATAATAACCCCTAATGTCCTCATCATCTTTTGTTCTGCTTTTAAACACATAGCTCAGTTAGAGTCCTATGATTCTGTCTACGACCTGGGAGGGATAATGGAGTCATTATTTCTGTTTTGCAGATGAAGAAACTAAAGGTCAAGGAAGTTAAAAAGTGACTTACCAGGTCACTCAACTGGTAAACGCCAGAGCCAAAAAATCAGAGTTCCCATATTAATTTACTGTTGACTATTCCATACACCCCCAGTTGTTTCCAGAAATTATCTGGGAGGAGATATCTGGGGTCAAAATAACAATGAAAAACCTTTTAATAAAAATGACTTCTCTATATATTTCTACCTCAGAAATCCAATTCATCAAGAGTCGCTCTGTGATACAAGCAAATTACTTAAAAAAAATCTTCCTGCGAATTCAAGGGTTGGGAATACCACCCCTCTCATACTCAGATTTTCCACGTCTAATCAATTGTGACAGTATAATCCTAATATTAATAGTAAGTTTCATTTCCAGGTAAGGAAGTTCTTAGGTTGATAGATATCCGCTAATCAATTTTCAAAACTTCTTTTTCCTAGGATTGGGGCAGAGGTCAGCAACTGGCTGGAGTTTCACTTTTAACTGACAGTATAGCAAAGGGACCTGACAGTCCTTTGAAAAAGCTGTAGTTAGGGTGTTCATGTTTCTTTTTCTTCTTTTCTTTTCTTTCCTTTTAAAAAAAATCTTCACTTGAGGACATTTTTTCATTGCATTTAGAGAAAGAGGAATGGAGAAACATCGATGTGAGAGAGAAGCATTGATTGGTTGCCTCCTGTACATGCCTGAACTGGGGACCGAACCCACAAACTTTTAGTTACAGGACAATGCTCCAACCAACTGAGCCACACTGGCCAGGGCAAGGGTGTTCATGTTTCTAAGGACTAAACAGAATGAACTTATTTACAAGTGCCCCAGCCTGCTCCCTGCTGAAACTCTTTGGGCTTCCCTGGCTTGTGTTTGTACGGAGGCCAGGCTGGTTGTAGGCTGCTTCACAGCACACATCAGAACATGACTTTCCTTATTTTTCATTTGCTCTTTAAAATAGATGTCTATGTATCATTTGCCAAAATAATGTGAGGAATTTGATGATAAAAGTTCAGATATGTTTACAAAGAAAAAAATACAGTGCTCAAACTATGTCTTGTAACAAAACCAGTGAGATAAGCACTCAGATTAGCCATGATTAGCAATCTGTTGAGACTTCCATGTTCAGCCTCATTTATTTTAGTTCTCATGTTGAAACCACAGATGAAGACTTTTTTTATTTATTCATTCTTGACCCTGGGCAGCCAGGTCTGCTCCTACATTCTTCTCGTCATTTTGTAATCTTGTTGAGCAGGGATATTAAGCAGGGCTCTAAGAGAGCATCAGCATTTTCAAATGGTCAGTCTCTTGAGTTAAACCACCCTGCATCCAGCCAACCCTGGCCTGGACGCCCCTCCTATTCGTCCATGGTTCACGATGAGAGGAGCAGAGTAGTTGCTGAACTTGTTCTTGGATTAACCACACTTCTAGCACTGAGGAGCAGATATAAAAACTTTCAATAAATGTGACCATGAGTGAACTCCCAGGTTCTAAATACTTTGAGGTTCTTTTTATTTCACTGACTTGTGCATTATTTCTTCCTGCCAACCTAGTAACACCAAAGAGTATTGCCATACCTCCCTTCTGCACTACAGCATACATTTCTGTTTTTTCTTAGTCTTACCTAAATTTGACAATAGCCTCAGAAACCTGAGACCTATGAAATAATGCTTTTCCGAAGTTGAGACCTTGTTTAACCCAATATACAATATACTATTTTAATTTGGTCACTGTTACAATTCCATTTTAATGAGATTGTTTTACCACCTATTGTTCAGTTCAGTTTGTGGAATTATCCACATATTTTGAAATATAAGGCACCAAATGGAATATGGTCAAGGACTCTGAAATTCCCAGCCAGCTCTGAGCCTTTGTGAACTGTGTGATTTCTTGAGTACAAGTAGGAAAGATACTAAAGAACCAGAATAAAACTCAAATGAAAAGAATCACCATTAGTCACCAACTTTGTTTAAAATCACTTGCTTTAAACTAAAAAGAAACCTCAGTTTACCCATTTCTCCTACTCCATACCACCCTCCCCTCTTGAAATCACCAATCTGTTCTCTGTATCTATGAGGGTATTTTTGTTTTTCAGATTCCACATATAAATGAAATCATTCAATATATCTTGTTCTCTGTCTGACTTATTTCGCTTAACATAATGTCCTCCAGGTCCATCCATGTTGTTGCAAATGCAATTTTTTTTAATCCATTCACCCATAGATGGACACCTAGGTTGCTTCCATATCGTGACTATTGTAAACAATGCTGCAATGAACTTGGGAAGCACATATATATTTTTGAATCAGTGTTTTCATTTGCTTTGAATAAATACCCAGAAGTGGAACTGCTGGAATACATGGTAGTTTTTTTCACTTTTTAAGGAATCTTCATACTGTTTTCCATTGTTCTCTTTTCCAATTTACATCCCCACCAACAGTACACAAGGGTTGTCTTTTCTCCACATCCCTGCCAACAGTTATTTATTGTCTCTTTGGTAATATTTAGTAATTCTAACAGGTGGGAGGTTATATCTCATTGTGATTTTCATTTGCATTTCTCTGAGAACTGATGATGTTGAGCATTTTCTCATGTACCTGTTGGCCATCTCTATGTCTTCTTTGGTGAAATGTCTGTTTAAAATTTCTGCCCATGTTTTAATTGGATTGTTTGTTGCTATTTGCTGTTGAATTGCATGAGTTTTAATATATTCTGGATATTAACTCCTTATCAGATATGTGATTTAAAATTATTTTCTCCCATTCAGTAGGTTGTATTTTCATTTTATTTATTTATTTTTTTGCGCTGCAGAAGCTTTTAGTTTAATGTAGTCCCATTTCTTTATTTTTGTGTTTTGTTGCTTTTGCTTTCAAGTTAAAACAATCATCCCTGCAACCTGTATCAGGAACTTGCCACCTATGTTTACTTCTAGGAGTTTTATGGTTGTAGGTCTTATATTCAAGTCTTTGGTCACCAACTTTTTTTTTAATTGACTTTTTTTAGAGAGAGGAAAAAAAAAACAAGAGAGAGAGAGAGAAACATTAAGTTGTTGTCCCACTTATTTTTGCATTCATTGGTTGATTCTTGTATGTGCCCTGACAGGGAATTGAACCCATAACCTTGGTGTAGCAGGATAATGCTCTAACCAGATGAGCTACTTGGCCAGGCCTGGTCACAAAGTTTTAATGAAGAAATAATTCTCCTGAAATCTCACTGTTTTTTTTTTGTTGTTGTTAGTAAATGAACGTATCACAACTCTGATGAATATGTTTCTTATAATATTTTTGGTGAGAAAATTGCTAGAAATTTCTCAACAGAAAATGTCATTAGGTGCAGAATAATGACACAGGAAATACATCCTCTTGAGTTCCAGTGATTTTAGGAGCAGGTAGTAGTATCTTAGCTAGGTCCCATTTTGGCTCCAGACCCATGAGAGTCCCCAGCACGGTTATTGAACCAGATGTGGGAGAACAGGGCTGGTTTTCACATCATAGGTGCCTTACAAGTGGCTTCTTGTGTATAAATATATGATGATTCAACTTCACATACTTAAAGAAAAATATTGTACCCTGAGAACCTGAGCCCTCAGAATTTCATATCATAGTTTTATATTTTTATTTTTAATATTTCAGTTCAACCTGTGTAGAATTTATTTTGGATGAGCGTGAAGAAGGGCCTTAAAATGAGGCACTGGTTTTTCTCAAGAAATAAATTGCCCCGTTAGTTAGTGATCCTTCTCTCCACCAGTGGTTTGCGGTCCTAATTTGCTGTTAGGTCAAGTTGTGGAATATATTCGGGCAGGTTTCTGGCTGTCCGTTCCAGGGGCCGTGTGCGTGTAGCGGGAGCTCTGAAGTCAGCCCACCCTGGCTCCCCTCCTGACCCTGCCACCTCCAGGCTCTGTTGCGCCTGGTATGACCTACCTCAGGACAGTTGTAAAGATCAAATGAAAGAATTCATGGTAAGTTCTCATATTAAAACATCAAAGATCTGCAGTCACCGTTTATGGTTTCAGTAATTGTGGCTTTAGAATGTTTTAATTATCTGCTCGCAGGTGCACTTTCGTCATGAGTTATGTTCTCGGTGTTGGCAGAGGTAAGAGGAATGAGCAACCACTGAGAGCTGACAGCTCAAGTGCATATTTCATGTTCGCTGAGCGTTCCCAGGGCAGGAGCTAATGAATTAAGTAAAGTACTTCTGTACCATGAGAAGCTCTGCAGTGTGGGTCTAAAGTGGGTATGATGTGGCGTGATGCCCCGGATGTCCACTGACAGAAAGAAAGTGATAGAATAATGTTATTGTTCCACTTTTGGGGGGAAAAAAGCAAATGTTACACTCAGCAACCTGTTTATTTAGAAGGAACTCCACCAAAGGTTGCAAACTGGTGGCCCTTGGGTCAAATCTAGCCAGCAACTGTGTTTTGGGTGGCCTGTATTTAAAAAAATAATTTAAAAAATTTACAGTATTTTTAAAAAATGAGGAATTAGTTGCCAGTGTTTAAAAATTGGGAGATTTTATATAAAACCTGGAATTTCCTCCTTCCTTCCTTCCTTCCTTCCTTCCTTCCTTCCTTCCTTCCTTCCTTCCTTCCTTCCTTCCTTCCTTCCTTCCTTCCTTTTTAGAGAGAGGGGAAGGGAAGGAGAAAGAGAGGGAGAGAAACATCAATGTGTGGTTGCCTCTCATATGTCCCCTACTAGGGATTTGGCCTGCAACCCAGGCATGTGCCCTGACTAGGAATTGAACTGGCGACTCCTTGCTTCACAGGCCCATGCTCAATCCACTGAGCTACACCAGCCAGGGCGAATTTCCAGCTTCTCTTGAAAAATTTTAATGTATGGTCACCCTGGGCCAATAGTCCTTGGCCGCCCCAAAGAGCTGGAACTGACCTATGTTGAGCACTGCTGGTGGTGCCCCATCCCCACCCAGCCTTTCCTGTCAGGCACCTTACCCCCAGCCCTAAAAGCATTTGAGTTTGTGACCCCTTATCTACGTCTGGTTCTAACATGAGTATTAAACTCCACTTTGGCAAATGGGATAGGAGGAAAAAGTGGGCAGTCCTTTTGGGGAAGATTCACTTTTTACTTTATATACTTCTGTGTGGTTTGAATGTATTGGAAGGATGCTATGTTATATTTGAAATTTAGAAATCAATAGAAAAACACATTTGACTACTTGGTGGTGTCCTGGATGCCACATGGAAACCCACATTACTGTCCCTTTTTAAGCTCCTTTTTTTTTTAAAGCCCCAGGTGCACTTGAATCCTGCAGAGCTGGAGCCTCTGATTATTGAAATGCTCCTCCTAGATGCCTTTTGCAGGGATGATTCACTACTGGAGTTCTTGCCTCTGCTCAGAGCAGGAGCATCAGAGGAAATGGCCGTGCCCTATTCTTTCCTTCCTTTTTGCAGGCTACCCCGTTCCCCTGCTGGGGCGTCTGCTGGTTCTCCCTTCCTCCCTCCCTCCCTCCCTCTCTGCTGCTACCTGCCCCAGAGCTCACTCAAGTTTCACCTCTTCCACGAAGTGCTGCAGCCCACGGGTTTCAGTTCTCCATTCTTGTTTAGAGTCAGCAGCCAGAGTTAGGCTTAATCATTCTAGGATTAGTTCGTGTGAATGTGCCACCCCACCACCCACCCTTCAAAAAAATAAACGCTAGTGTGCTAAGATTATCTCAGGTATCGTTGGGATCCTTACTGGGGTGATTCGGGCCTTGGCTGCTGCAACTCCGCAAAGTGCCTTGTTCAAAAATCCTCCAGGAGAGGAGTAGCTGGACTTATGGGAACCTCCATGGGTCCTCAAGGGGATTGACATTCTTCATTAGCTCGGGTGCCACCAATGCTGGCTAGTCTGAGGTTGTTTACAGGCCTGGACAAATCAGGACCCTTTTTACGGAGCCGACTAGAGCAAGAGGGCTTTTTAGGATTACCTTCCCTAGTCTGCTCCCCTCCACCATCAGCCACCTTGCTTCCTGGGGAATCGCGCTTTGGGAAACAGGGTGTCTCAAGAATGACCTGAAACCCACCTTTTGTGGACACTGCTGACTGAGTTGTACCCGTTACTGTTTCCTGGGTGCCAGGCCTGTAAGGTCTTACACATGGGTCTTGAGGTGACCCAGATGCTTGTCTGAACTTTTTCACAGTGATTTCACTTCCTTCTTTCTCCAAGCAGATGGGAGCCCGCTCCCCTCCCCCATGCTTCTTGAAACAAACAAGCCTTGAGAGCAGTGCTTTCAAAGCATTTGCTTTTCTTCCAAAGCGCCCTGAGGTTCTGCGCCACGCTGCTGTTGTCCTTGTCAGCACTTCTACCTAGAACACCTCAGAATTCTGCCCATGTGTGTCTCTTGCTCAGAGAAGCCTTCCCAGACTTTGTCCCATAAAAAGGGATTTGCCAGGCTCAGTTATTTCTTGGCCTCTTCAACACTTCTTGCCCATTCCTGGCAGCATTTGTTTTACTCGAGGCCATCAGCGTTCATCTTTGTACTGCCAGAGCCTGGTGCATTTGTGTGTGGACGGGGCAGAAGGCACACTTCAGAGGCCCTGTGCTAGGTAGGGGCCAGGCCACTGGCCTGAGAAAGTGGAGAGAGCTGCTTTCATGTAAGCTCTGAAGTTGAATCTTGGGTTAAATCTTGTTCAAATGAACCCTCTCTTTGCGGGACTCCCCACTTCACTCAGGACCAAAACAGCAAAGGCTCTTTAAAAAAAAATCTGTGCATTTATAAGAACGCTTCAGAAAACCCTGGACTAAATCTTTGCAGTCTAAAGATGCAATAAGAAAGATTTTTGCTATTCAAGTACTACCCCACTAAGGAACTGAAAAATAAAAATAAATAATTGAAAGCTACACTGGAGTTATGTCCCCTTAGGACTGAAGCCAGCCACCACTATTCAGGGTGAGGGTGTTGATTTGTTTGTGTGGAGGAGTTGAACAGGGTGTAGTTTTCATCTGAAATGTTGTAGTTTACTGTGAGACCATCTTTCTCACCCAGGAAACCTAGATTTTGTAAAAGGCATAGGACTGGGGCAAGGTAAGGTGTTCAGTCGGGTGAGATCTCCAGTTGGTAAAATGGGAAATGTCAGACGTGAGTTTTTTTCACTCTAACTGAGAAGAGCAGTAAGGCCTCTTCTTATCCACGTCAAAAGCTGAAAGGGAGGTTTCCAGACACAGCTATTTTGAAGGGGCTCTGAAGAGAAGATTTACCTAAGAAAAAAAAAATAAAGAAACGGATGGGTGTGGTGCTTACCACCACTCTCATTTACTGAGTTCTATGAAGTGGGAACTCAGTCTGGGCTCTGTATCTGGGCAGGGCCTCTGACTCTTGAATGAAGTTCAAGTGAACTACTGATTCCTCTTTCAATACCCCAGACTCTCCTCCCAGTGTTCCTTCTCTTCATTTCACCCCAGCGTTTGGTCTGCAGAGCTCCAGATTTGAGGCAGGTTGTCCCAGTAGCATGCCTTTCAGAACTGCCAAAATGCCCAGCATGGCTTTAAGTGGGGACCCAGTGAGCACTGTGTATTTCTTACAGGCTGGGGGTTGTCAGACAGAAACCAAATTTCTGGTGTGCCTTTGAATGCCAAAAGGCAGGGTGCCCTGAAGAGGCAGCAGCAGCAGGCGGAGAAACCGCCGGAGCTCTTGGCTGGTGTGGTTCTCAGCTCCTGACATTTGTAACTGATGGCCCCTGTCACTTCCTGTCATGCAGCCCAAGTGGGGGGGGGGGAGGAGTTCCTTCAGGGAAACCATGCTCTACTCTGCTCAGAGTATCCCGTCTGCAGGGCTCCGCCACTGTTAGGGGCGGGGGTCTCCTGGGTGGATGAGGTCGGAGTGCCCCATGGTGTGGTGTTGCTTCTTTGTCCGTGCTCAGGTAAGCTCCCTGCAGTTGACGTGGGGCTGGACCAGCTCCCAACTCCCACCCAAGCCTGGCTGAGTGGTGCCAGCAGCTGAGGTCTTGAGAGGGCACAGCTGTCTTTTTCTTTCCCAAGAAACTGAGCGGGAAGCTGCTGTTAAAAACACCTGGGATGATGGAGGCAGACTTTTGCCTCAGTTTGGTAGGAATCAGCAAGAGCTGTGTGGTTGTTTTTAAGACCACAAATGGTTGTGCTTGGTGGAGATGGTGAGTAAAGCGGAGTGGCTAGCTGTCAGTGCATCCTTTCACATCTGTGATTGGAAGAGAGCAAGGGGGGTGGGTCTTTCTTTCGCTCTTTGCTCCTTGATGCTAGTATATTAATTTTTTAAGAGACCTGTTTTCAGCTAATGGGAAGGAAAAGAGAGGGGAAAAAAGGATGCAGCTGCCTTCTGTTTTGTTTTGATCATAAAGTGAATTTCCGAGATCTTTTCTTCTTTGGATTGTAAGATGGCGGAACTCAGTTTTGGAAGTTTATTCTCTTGGAGCAACTTTTTTGTAGCCTTCCTTACAGTAATCATGGTGTTTCAAATGTATTCATCATTAGGAAGATGAGGTCAGATAATATCAGGGGAGACACAGGCTTGCTGGTATTCTCATTAAGAGTGTAGGTACCTGGCTTGGGTTATTTCAGAAGGAAAGTCTGAAAATGTTCTATTTCTATGGGCTAATTAGTAGCCCAGAAGTGTACTCTCTCTGTACCTTTCATTTGTGGGTAGTTGTTAAAGCTTTGGATAAGCCAAAACTATTTTCTAAAGGAAAATGCCCATTGCTTTTCTATTCTTCTCAGTAGAATTATGTTTCTGAGACTGATTTTTATAATGCTAATTCTGGCTCTTATGTACATGACCATTATAGACAGAAATTTTTAATCTTTTCATGTAATTTGGGTGGTTTCATTATCTTTCTTTTTTCCCATCTCACTCACCTGACTATTTGCTCACCTGATAAAGAATAACATGAGCCTTTGAGCTATGGAAATTGACAACATTAAAAATGACTTACTATGTTTCAGTAATACTTGATGCAACATTAATAGAAAATAGTACAATAATTGCTAACATTTATTAGTTACTTTCTACTTTACTAAGCACTTCATTCACATTAGGTTATGAAATTCTTTCAACACTGTAGGGGTTGGGTATTAGTATTATCACCATTTTACAGGTGGCAAAACTGAGGCTTAGGGAAGGTAACTAATTTAATTTGCTCGTTACCTAGCTGGTTACTAGGGGATCACACTTCAAATTCAGGCAGAATGGATCTGCCTGAATCCAGAAGTGGCAGTTTTAACCACTAGGTGACACATGATGTTTTGAATGATGGGGCCCTTCCCACACCTGTTCCATGCAGCATCTTCGGTGACACTTTGCTTTCCAGTCCTTTGACAGATCAGCCTGTTTTGGTGGATGGTTGCCATAGTCTGATTACCACCAACATAAGAGGCATCTATGGCAAATCACTGTCTTCACCAGACTCAGTTTCCCCACCTATCAAATGGAGATGTCTCTAAACTCATTTAGCTTTGATGTAAATCTTAGACATGCAAATATCTTGCCCAAAAAGTAAAACAGTCGCATATCTTCCCTATTTCAAAGGCAGATGACTTAATGAGTACTCTTTAGTACACATTTCTCAGGGATATAAACTGGAACTCAAAATGTAATTGTCTGGCTGGCTACTGACCTTTATTCTTTTCTTGAAAATATTATTAAATGAATTTTTATTTCTTGGCTCTGAGAGTCTCCAGAGGAAGGATCTGGAGGACCTGAGCTGGATGTGGGAGGAGCCATTGGTAACTGGATGTGGAGGGTGAGAAAGGGAGGCGAGAAGCCCTTTACAGATCTCCTGACTCCATCCTCCGAGGTCTGGCCAGGGTGGTTCTGTGTTGGTGGGGAAATGGCAGAGTGCAGTGGTTGAGAGCATGGGTTTTAGAACCACGGAGATGCAGGTTTGAGTCCCAGCTTTGCCTCTTACTAGCCATGCAATCTTTTGCATGTTACCAAACCTCTCTCCTCTATAAAATGGGAATAATAAATAATGTCTATCTTATAGGATCGTCATGAGGAATAAATGAAATGACTCCTGACAGCTCCTAGTATAGAGTCGGCACTTAGCACATGCGATCCATGTCCCAGGTCTTATTGACCATAACACGTGCTGGTAGCTCCCAGAAAAATGAGTCCTTAGTGTGTAAGTGCTTAGCAACAACTGGGCCAAGAAACATCTTATATCTTGTGATAAAGATGGCCCTGGTTTGACTTTGTGGAGAGAAGTAAGCGGCATATTCCACAAAACGTCAGTACTTCATTTTTAAGTGCCAATTCCAGCCACGTTTTTACAGCTTGTCCAGAACGCCGGACTCCCAGTGGGAGCCGTGGAAGGGGAAGTTGATTCAGATCCTAAAGAGGCCTGTCTTGATGGAACACTCAGAGGTCTGACTCGGAGAGGGCTAGGTCAGGGTGGTGACCCCAAGTGGCCACCAGGACAGAAACAATGGGTGACTCTAGGACCTAAATATAGACTATGTGTATGTCACTTAGGGAAACCAGTTCCCAGGGCTGACCAGGGAGGGTGGGTCTTTGGGGAGAGCTCAGGAAGCAGCCCCTGTGTGCCATCCTTTGCTTTGTCCATCCTCTTTTTTTCTGAATAAGCTGATCCATGTCCTGGTTTCTCATCCCTCGAACACCTGTCTGTTTGGCAGCTTCATTTATCTCCCCATCTTTTCCCTTCCATGCCTTACTTATGGAGTTTACCACCCTCTGCTGCCCTTGTTTCTTGCAGACTCCATCCAACCCCTGCCATAAACTCTAGGTGCCCTAGCCAAAGTGTTTATCATGAGCCCTGGGTTGGGAGTCTGGAGTTTGGGGTTCCAGTTCTAAGTTTTGTGGTCAACCTTAGGAAATGCTGAACTTCCCTGGGTACTAGGTTCTCCACTGCAAACATGGCTGTTAAGAACCTGGATCCTGGAGGTTGACAGTCTGGGTTCTCATCCTCACTATCACTTGAGCTTGGGCAAGTTCCTTACCTTTCTGGGCTTCAGTTACCTTACGTGCAAAATGGAAATTATGACAGTGTCTGCCTCAGTTTATAAAAATGTCTGTGAAACCCTTAAAACAGTACATCTTGTCAGTGCTCAAGAATGCTAGCTATCGTTAAGACTGTAGGAAAAGAAGACCTGCGATGGACCAGCATTTCCTAACCTTCAGTCGTGTTTCCCATATTCACATGTCACTTGTACTGTTATTTTCTACTAATTGTTTTTCTTTAAATTCTCTACTTTTTTTTTAACTTGGGCTCATCTGAAGTAGTAATAGTCCTGAAGTCACTAAACACTCTAACGTGTTTCCTAAAACACATAATAAACACATCCAGGTCTATCTCACATGGTCTGAAATGATACTGTGTCACCAGCATACCCACTTCCCACACTTTGGGGACTGCAGAACCAGTGGCTGTGAGCATCTACGGCCCAGGTTGCTGCCTGATGGTGATTTTGGCAATGCTTATCCCACCAGAGTGAACAGTCTACGTGTCCTTCACTCATCAAGCACCGCCTGAGAGCCAGCTTTGTACTTGACTCTATGTCAGGTGCCAGGACTGCCACAGTGTAGGTCTTTGTAGCTTCTGCTGTCCTTGAATGGAACATTACCAGCCCAGAGAATATGGAATTGAGAGAGCCATGAAATGACCCAATTGCTGAAATCCCACTTCAGTGAGAAGTGAGAGAAGCCAAACACAGCTCTGCCTGAAGTCTCTGCATGTGGATGAAGGAGATGATCTCAGCCAGCTTTTACTAAGTAACATCCACCCCAAACTCCGTGCCAAACAATAACAATCATTTATTCTTATGCTCATAGGTGTGCAGGCTGTCCAGGATAGTCTGTCCCACGTGGGTCCATGAGCTACCCATGTGTTTATTTTTTTCCCAGAGAGCTAGCTCAGAAGGTCCTAGAAGAAGAAGCAGAAACACACAATTCCTCTTCAGGATTGGTACACTGTCCCTTCTACCCATATTCCATTGGCCAGCGCAACTCACAAGCCATGGAGGTCAGGAGAAGGCATGAGAGTTTGCTACCAGATTAATGGTTGCATGAGATTAATCTACCTGAGAGATCATTCCTATTTATTCCCTCAACCTACATTTACTGAGTGCCTACTATGTGGAGCACTCTGCCATACTGGGGGAGGATACATATAGTAAAAATGAGTGGTGAGGGTGATGATATCTAATCCAAGGCCCAGCATGTATTAGGTTCTAAATGAATATGTGATGAATGAGTATCTGGAGTGTTGACTAGTAATGAGTATTTCACATAGGTTAACTCATTTTATTCTGCCATCCCCCACTTCCCTGTTGAGCAGGTATAATCATTCCATGTCAGAAGAGTGCAATACTGTCTTGGCCTGTTAAAAGCTTATAATCATCTGATGTGAGGAAGGGGAGGGTTGGTGAAGGCACAGCTTTGGGAAAGAGGCGGGTATTGCACCAAAGCGGCTCAGGTTAAAATCTATGTGTTTATTCCCATGTACACCTCGTATGCGGTCTTGGGGGCTAACTCTTCAAGCTCCCACCAAGTACTAAGAATGGTATGCGTGGTACCTGGCCTATCATAGTTTCTCTAAATCACTAGACCTTTGCTTTCTTGAGCTCACATGCATTTTTGAAGGTTCTTTTCTGTGCAGGCCTATGATCCCAGGTGAAGAACTCTGCTCTAATTATTTATTCCATTGCCTTCTTCTCTTTCCTTCCCTCTTTTAAAAACTTCATCCAGCCCTGGCTGGTGTAGCTCAGTGGATTGAGCTCGGGCTGCGAACCAGAGGGTCACAGTTCAATTCCTAGTCAGGACACATGACTGGGTGGCAGGCCCGGTCCCCAGTGGGGGCCAGGTGAAAGGCAACCACACATTGATGTTTTGCTCCCTCTCTTTCTCCTTCCCTTCCCCTCTCTCTAAAAAAATAATAATAATAAATAAATAAAATAAAAGTTAAAAAAAAACTTCATCCAGTGAAAGAGATGTTTTTCTGTATTTATATGTCAGTGAATTCCTTCATTATATAGATGATGAAACAGAGACCCACAGAGGTTAGGTCACTTGCCCAAAAGCCCACAGCTGCTGCTGCTAATAATAATAATAACAATAATAATAATAATATCCTCCAAGCAGATGACTTACACTCAGATACAATTAGGTTTCATTCCGTCAATACCTGCTTAAAAACAGTGCCCATTCTGACCTATCAGTTCTATGTATGAATCACATGGCAAAGTGAGTTTTCTTCATCTTCATAGCCAAAGCCGTGGATGACAGGGGCATACGTGCCCAGTCTCAGCTGCAGAACCACTGCGGTGTAGGTCCATTAGGGCAGAGCCTGTGTCATCTCTTCCTCTGGGTCTTCCCTTTTCACCCTGTCCCTTAGTCCTCACCCAGTGCTGTGTGTACAGACTGCTAAGAATGCAGGATGGTTGGGACTGAGATAGGGACATTTATCAAGCCAAGGGTGGAAGGTGCCTTATAGTTGGAGCAGGGGAGGAATTTGCTCCTGTACAGTCCTGGAAGTCTTATTTGGAGCTATTCTTCTATTCTTAGTTTTTTGAAGGCACTGTGTTCTCTGGTGCATTGTTTTAACAGCAGCCAGGAAATCAGTCCCTGCTCAGGGTCAGCAATGCCCCTGGTTCCTGCCTGTGGCCGCCTAGGTGGGAAGTGTACTGGTTTATTTCAGGGCTGATATTTCATAGTCAGGATCGTCACCACCCTTTCTCCTTTTGTTGCCCTCCTTGTCTGCATTTCCAGGGGAAAAAAAGAGAGTCTGGTGAATCTATTTTTCTTTATAGCAATAGTAGCTACATTTATTTTTATGTAAAAAGGAAAATGCTAAAATTCAGGTCTCAACAATAGAATGCTGTGCCCTCTGAAGCAGTGTAATCCCACAGAAATGGAATATGTGCCACAGACATAATTTAACAACCCAATAGCCCCATTAAAAGAAGTAAAAAAATAAATGAAGTCAATTTTAATGATTTATTTAGTCCAATATATCCAAATATTAGCATTTCAACATGTAATCAATATAAAAATTATCAAGGAGATGTTTCACCTTTTTTTTTCCATAGTAGGTCTTCAAAATCCAGTGTGTGTTACATACTTTGAGCACCTCTGAGTTCACAGGCTGCATTTCATGTGCCCAGTACCCACACGGGGCTCATAGTAGCCCCTGGATAGTGCAGGTCTCGAGCAGTGCCATCCAATAGAACTTTTTAAAAAGATTTTATTTATTTATTTTTTAGAGAGGGGGTAGGGAAGGAGAAAGGAAGGGAGAGAAATATCAATGCGTGGTTGCCTGTTGCACACCCCCTACTGGGGACCTGGCCCACAACCCAGACATGTGCCCTGACTGAAAATCAAACCAGCAACTCTGGTTCGCAGGCCCGTGCTCAATCCACTGAGCTACACCAGCCAGGGCCCAATAGAACTTTTTTAAGTGATGGCAATATTTTGTATCTGTGCTGTCTCCTGCAGAGGTTGTTTAAATCCAAACAGCCTCATGTACCTCTAGATATTTGATATTATTAGAAAAATACTGACTTAAAATTTACGAAGGTATTATTTTTCATTTATCACATTGGCAGAGATTAAAAAGTTGGATAGCACTGTTTGGTGAGGGTGACAGGACCTTTTGTGCATGGCCTAGGGGAAAAATTAGAATGGCCTTTATGGAGAACAATTTGGCAATGTTTAGCAAAATTACAAATACAGCTTCCCTTGGGCGCAGAAGTTCCATTTCAGGATGTTGCAGCTTTTTATGCATATAGATTGGTTTATGCAGAAGAATATTTGCTGTGCCAAAAGATTGGAAACCACAAACATTGCCAGCCAAATAGGGGACTAGATAAATACATTATGTACATTTTAAAAATGTAATTTGCAACTATTGAAAAAATGAGGCCCAGTTTTATTTGATATCGTGGAAAACTCTCCAAGGTATAGCATTGAGCAGGTGTAGAGCAGTGCAGATAGTATGATGCCATCTGGGTAGAAGAAATAACTTGCTTATTTTTGTCTAGAGCAGCTGCAGAAGAATGTGAAGGGAACTGATCGCAGTGGTACCTCCTGAGGGAGGAAGGGATGGCTGGAGTGGGAGAGAGGCCTATTGTACAGTGTACCTTTTTGGAATCTAACCCCACGTACTTGAATTATCTACTCAAAACATAAATATCTAAAATACAAAAGGAAACTGTAAGGGAAGGGGGTGAACCAGAGAAGGCTTCCTAGAAGAGGTGACCTTCGGGTTGACTTGTAAAAGACGCATAGAAGTCCTTTTGTCAGGAGCAAGGCTGAGGCTCAGAGATATGAACAAGGACAGGTTCAGGTATCCACGTATACCCAGTGGTGGACAGAATACTCAGTATACAAAATACGGCAGTAACGAAGTTTGGACAGGAACTGTATTGGCGAAATGGTAAGAGTTTTGTGAGCGGAATTTGAATTTATCTATGAGCTAAAGGCAGCCATTGCCAGTTTGAAGGAAGTGGGAAAGGACATGATTGTGTCTACGTGAAAGACTACTTATGGCAAAGGGGTGGATGATTTGAAACAGTGATTCTCAAAGTGTGATCAAGGACCCCTGGGAGTCCCCAAAATCTAGAAACGAACTGCGTAATTACAAAACAAATTTTTTTTCATATGTGTCAGCCAAATGACAATCACAGATTGATTGCAGATGCAGGTATATTTAATCTAACTGTCTTTAATGCAACCCGAAATTCAGAAAGTTGTAAAAGTGTGAAAGAGTGCTTCTCTTCTCACTATGTATTTCGTTTTGGAAAATGTAGTTAATTTTTATTAAAATATGATAAATAGCTAATAAATAATATATTGTTATTTTTAAAACAAGGAATATTTTTCATGTGTATGGTTAGCTGGGCCTTCTTCTTTCTTGTCCAGTGTTACCAACATGGTGTTCAGAGGCTTCACAGAGATTGGCTTTATGGCCTGTGTCTCATTTGGGCCTCATGCGGGGAAGTTGGTCATGATTGTAGATGTTATCCATCAGAACAGGGCTTTGGTTGATGGACCTTGCACTTAAGTAAGAAGATAAGCGATACCTTTCAAATGCATGCAGTTCATTGACTTCATCCTCGAGTTCCCATCTGGCGTCCTTCAGAAATATGTCCGACAAGCCTGGCAGAAGACAGATACCAGTACAAAATGGGCAGCCATGAGTTGAGCCAAGAAGATTGAAGGCCAAGAAAAGAAAGCCAAGATGACAGATTTTGACCGATACAAAGTTATGAAGGCAAAGAAAACAAGGAACTGAATAATCAAACATAAAGATAGGAAGCTTCAAAAGGCAGCTTTCCTGAAAGCTCCTCCCAGAAAGGCAGCTGCTGCTAATGGTGCATCTACAGGCAAGAAGGCTCCAGCTCAGAAGGTTCCAGAAAGCTAGAGGCCAGAAGGCAACTCCTCCAATAGCTCAGACGGATCCAAAAGCTCCAGCCCAAGAAAGCACCTGCTCCAAAGGCATCTGGCAAGAAAACATGAGAACTTAAGAGGCTCTCATAAAGTAATAATGGTTCTTTTTTTGGGGGAAAATAGGAGTATTTTTTTAAAGTGCTCAATTTTATTTTCTAATACTGCAAATATTAATATAACCCACATAAACAAAAGCTGTTTGAGACCCTCAGTGATTTTTAAAAGTATAGCGGGGTCTTGCCCTGACTGGGTGGCTCGGTTGGTTGGAGCATTGTTCTGTACACCAAAAGGCTGTGGATTCAATTCTCAGTCAGGCCACAAACCTGGGTTACAGGTTCCATCCCTGGTTGGGGTGCATATGAAAGGCAGCTGATTGACGTTTCTCTCTCACAGCAGTGTTTCTCTCTCTCTCTCTGAAATCAATAAAAAACATATCCTTGGGTGAGGATTTAAAAAAAAAGTATAGAAGGATCTTGAGTTTAAAAAAAAAAATTAAGGACTGCTGGTCTGAAAGTAAGGAGGGCCTGTGTGCTTGTGATTCTGGCCCGATCAAAATAAACTATAGGGAAGCACGTGCAGCTACGCAAATGTGAGTCAGGTAGGAGGCATGAACTCTTTTATGTGTCTGAGCACCATGAAGTGGTGTGGGCAGGTATGTGTGAAGGAGGGAGCGGGATTGGTGGGTTGATTTTGACTGAAAGGGAATGTCAGTGCGTGTCCTATACTCTATTTCCGCATTAATAGATACTGCTGTTATTTCAGTCCTTTGCTGTTATAAACATCCCGAACATCCATGTACAAGTCTCCACCCATGTGCAAGAATTGCTCTAGTGTGTTTCCCTAAAAGTAGAATGCTGAGCAGTAAGGCATGCACACCTTCAGCTTGGCTGGGTGATGTAAGATTGTTCTCTAACTTAGGGCCCTCCCTCTGGCCCTGAAGAAAGTCCCCATTTCTCCAGCCCTTAGTATTGTCAGACTTCTAAATTTTGTCAATTCGATGGGTGTGAAATGGCACCCAACTGTTTTAACCCCAAGCCCCCCATCACTCCTATACCCACCTGTCACCTGGGAGCATAAGATACTAAGCTCTGAATTGTGGACAATTCAAAAAGTCTTTACCACAAGGAAACGTGTGTGTGTGTGAATACAAAGAAGCAGGTTCTGTACTGGTTTCCTGGGTGAGGAAGAAGTAAAAAATTGGGCCACTACTTTTTATTTCAGATAGAAATCACTCAGTCAAAGTTCTTGTGGAGTTTGCTGTCTTTGGAGGCCAGTTGGGTCAGCACTAAAGGAGGAGAAGTCAGGGCCTTCTCAGCATTGCCTGGCCTGAGCTGGGGTTTCAGGAAAGGAGCAGTCTGAGGCCTTCAGCCAAGACGTGAAATTTTGGGCAAACAAATGTAATGTATGAGTCACTTTCTCTGGACTGGCCACATGGCCTCCCTGGGTCAGGCCTGCCTGTGCCCCTGAAGGCAGGGCCAGCCTCTCCAGCCTGAGACCTGGTTAGGTGCACAGGATCCTCCCTCTGTTCAGAAGGGCCATCTGCTTGGTTTAACACTCCTCTGTAGTCCTCGTGAAACTCAGTTTTTGGATAAGAGGCCCCACATTTTCAGTTTCCTCTGAGTTATTATGTAGCCAGTTTTGCCTAAAGTATTTTTGTGTTTCTCAAATTAACAAGGGTGTGGGCAGAGGGGTGCAGCCCCTTGGGTGTCACTTTTCTCCTCACTCCATGCAAGGCCTGCTGTTCCCCCCGCCACAGGCCCCAGTGCTCTTGGGTGAAACACCATTTCCTCATTTCATGCATTTATTCTCTTTTTTACTTCTTTCTGTCTGTGTGTGTGTATATATATATATATTATATATACACACACACGTATACACACACAAATTTGTGTAACTATACATATATATCTTGTTGATTCTCATTACTCTAGATTCCATATTTTCCTACTTACTGAAATTTGTTTGTAAACCCCAAATCAGCACTCATGACACTTTTGTAGTCATTTATGGACATGAATAGAGCAGTGAAAAGGTTGGCATTCACAGTCCCAGCTGAGGTCCCACCAAGCAACACTCTTCCTTCTTGCTCCAGTTCTCATACTGTAAACAAATGTCTTTTTCTTGGTCTGTTCACTGCACGTTTTTCACATTTTTGTGGTTTTGGTTAATTTCACTGTTTAAAATGCACCATAGCACCCCCCTCTGCCTCCCCTGTCTCCCCCGCCTCTGCCATGTATGATGCTGGAGATCTTTAGCATGAGAAGGCTGCGATGTACCTTACAGAGGCAGTACATGTGCTAGGTAAGCTTTCTTCAGGCACAAGTTCTATAATTGGCTGGTGGCCATGAGTTCAGTGTTAATGAGTCAACTGTATATATTAAATAAATACATGTTAAACAAGATACATATCTTGAAATGGTTAATGAAGATATTGCCACAAGAGGCTTGCAGGAACTTAACCTATATTTCCTCTAGAAGCAATAGTTCAATATTCACAAACTTCTTGTTCACAAAGACTTATAGAACATAACGGCCAACAAATATCAAGAACTGACTGTGTGTACACATGTATATATGTATGAAGGTGTGCCCAGAAAGTACCCAGCCATGTAATATAAAAAATAGAGACATTTATTGAAGAAGATACAAGAAACATTGTATATAGGACAATGACACCTCAGTCCCCTTCAAAGCAGATGCCTTAGGACCTCACACAGTTCTCCCAATCACCATCAGTTGCCCTGTCATATTTTCTTGAATTTCATCCACAGTCTGAAATCTCTTCCCTTTCAAAGATGATTTTAGTGTTGAGAAAAGCCAGAAATTACAGGGCACCAGATCTGGGTTGTAGGATGATTGAGTCCTCTGAGTGATTTGATGTGTCACCAAAAAACTCTGCACGAGACATGGTGCATGAGCAGGCACATTGTCAAAGTGAACCTGCCAATCACCCATAGCTGTGAAGGCCCATAGCTGTGAAGGCCCATAGCTGTGGCCTTCTGAATCATCTGAATATTTTCTGTGGAGGAATGTTCAAGCTTAACTTGAAATGTGATGCAGATCCATTGCTCAACTCGCTCAGTCATTTTGAATGTGATGGCCACACAGTTCACATGTTCACTGAACAGTGTCTACTGCCTCCACTGACTAGTACAGTGAAGTCATCACTGTTCACACATATACATTCCAGTTCATCTTCCTTGGTTACATCAGTATTTGCAAACCATTCTTGTTATATTAACAATGTTTGGACTTTTTCTGGACAGACTTTGTATGTACATATGCATGTATGTGTATCTTTCTTCACCTTTCCTCTCTCCCTTCCTCATTCTCCTTTCTACTTCTCTTCTTCTAATTCCTTGGATTTTCTCTTCTCTTTCATTGTTCATTGGTATTTCTGGCATTAGCCTTGAGGCTAATCTCAAAAGGTACCCAGGGAAAGTACTTTTGTCCATTTGTTCAGAGCACATTAGTGAGTCACTCTCTTTGTGCAGTGCCTTGGGCCATTCTGGGACCTGAACACAAACCTTATGGTTCAAAAGTATCACCTACAGATAGGATTATTATAATCTGTGATTTTGAGGCAAATCTAGAATCTCATATTTATTTCTAAAAAATATTTTCCAGTCTCTGCTCTTCTCATTGCCCACTTTCCGCCCTGACCCAGCAAGCTCCTTGGCCATGTGTTTTCACAGAGGCAAACAATATTGGAAGGAAACTTTACAGGTCACCTAGTCCAATTCCCTTATTTTGCAGATAGGGAAACTGAAATCTAGAGGAAAATGAACCACCCAAGGTCACAGAGCTAATTCCATGGCCTTAAAAAATAGGTAAAAAACAGGGAATAATTGTTCCCCTGGTGCTCTATTTTACTACTTACGCATCAGAGAAGAGAGCGAGAACATCCATTGTGTTCTGGCAACTTCTGATTAAAATGTATAAAACAGATTTCTGTAAATTGTGTACATTATAAGAAAGCCAGAGAAAATATACAAGCACACATTTTAGAAAACTATTTAGGTTGAAACTTTTGTTTTACTGAAGCATTTCATAGATAAGTTTGCAACATACAGAGGGTTTTAAAATTCCTTGTTTAAGTGGTTTTCATCATCAAAATATCTTTTCTAATCCATCCTAAAGTGGGTATCACCGGGTCCTCATGATATGTAGCTTTGCGAGCCAGGACTGTGACAACAGAGGGGAACACTCTCCCACAAAGCTGACCAGGAAGTAGATCCAGCAGACCTCGCTTCCCGCTCACTCCCCAAACCTTAGCCTCCACTCCCTCCCCTCCCAAAAAGGGAAAACGTGCCCAGGAAAGATAACAGTGCCCATCCTTAAACAAAGCAAGGCTAGCCCTTTGGGTCCCCCAAGTGCTCCCATTTCCTGTGGCTAAAGTTAGACCTATTAGATATGAATTTCATTTTTAATCCATGACGGGGCACTCAGAGGGCTACAGATTCTCTCCAGAAAAGATGGGGAAAAGGAGGAGTCCCTTTGCAGCCATCCCAGGGGAGAAGGGAACAGAGTGTTGCTTTTTCTGTATTTGTCATAAGCAGCAAATATAGGCATGGGACAGTTACTTTGTGTGAGAGTTATGAGACTGAGTTTCCACAAAGAAAGTGTTTCCTGAAACACACTCATTTGTGAATCACCTTTTACCACAGCCCCATAGAAAAATACCATTTTCTAGAAAACAAAATAGTTTTTTCCTTATATTTATCTTTAATGGAAACTTTATCATGATTAACAAAACCAATATGCTTGCTATAAGAGGTCTGTCCAGAAGGTATCCAGCCATGTAATATAAAAAATAGAGATATTTATTGAAGAAGATAAAAGATATAAGAAACCTTGTACACAGGACAATGATGCCTCATTCCCCTTCAAAGCAGGCACCTTAGGACCTCACACAGTTCTCCCAATCACCATCAGTTGCCCTGTCATATTTTCTTGAATTTCATCCACAGTCTGAAATCTCTTCCCTTTCAAAGGTGATTTTAGTGTTGGGAAAAGCCAGAAATTACAGGGCACCAGATCTGGGTTGTAGGATGATTGAGTCCTCTGAGTGATTTGATGTGTCACCAAAAAACTCTGCACGAGACATGGTGCATGAGCAGGCACATTGTCAAAGTGAACCTGCCAATCACCCATAGCTGTGAAGGCCCATAGCTGTGAAGGCCCATAGCTGTGGCCTTCTGAATCATCTGAATATTTTCTGTGGAGGAATGTTCAAGCTTAACTTGAAATGTGATGCAGATCCATTGCTCAACTCGCTCAGTCATTTTGAGTGTGATGGCCAGACAGTTCACATGTTCACTCAACAGTGTCTACTGCCTCCACTGACTAGTACAGTGAAGTCATCACTGTTCACACATACACATTCCAGTTCATCTTCCTTGGCTACCAGGTTACATCAATGTTTGTTCTTGTTATATTAACAATGTTTGGACTTTTTCTGGATAGACCTCATAAATAGAATATAACTATGAAGATAAATAATACACAAAACAATATAACTAAATTCTAGCTAAATGCTATTGTACCCAGAAAAGAAGGATTGAGGTTGATAAGCACCGGGTGGGTGTTAAAGGTGACACAGCCCTGATCTGAGCCTTTCTCCTTTAAGCCAGGCAGTGAATTAAAAACGTAATATCATGCTGTGTATAATGCTCACTTTTCTGCCCAAATTTTTTAAGGAAAAATAGGGATGCATATTATACACGGGCAATACTAATTCCGTATCTATATAAATGTTTTTCATTTTTTAATTTATGCTTATGCATTAAATATGTAACTGTAGAAAGCAATAATGATATCTGTATACAAAATAATTCCCTAGAATATGATAATCGGTTTTATTTCTAAATATAAATAAATAAAAATTGAATTAAAAAATTAAAATGAAATATTTTTTCCTGAAAATTTGGGCCAAAAATGTGGATGCATATTATACACGAGTGTGCATTATACATGGTAAAATATGGTAACTTTCTTACTGTGTAATCCGATGCTAGGTAAATCCTGTTGTAGCAGACTCTCTCAGTGCCCCACTCATGGCCCTTATACTCACTTCAGATGCTACCTACAGAATCCCCTGTACCCACCTATGACTTCCTGTGTCCTTCTACCTGAGGGGTTGTCCAGTCAAGAGGGTTAACATCCCAAGGAGCCCCTCTCCATCAAAGAGAGGAAGGAGTTGGTAGGCTGAATACTTCCACTTCCTCATGCCTTGGTGGGAAATTATGAGGTGTGTCCTATAGTCTATTGGGAGGTCCTCAGCAGATTGGACTCCAGCTGCCCACAGCTATAACCTGCTGACTCCATACCCCACTGTGGCCTCCCTCCTTTCCCCAATGCACTGCCCCACTTCCCACAGTTCTTCCTGGCACTCACCTCCCACATGAACAACTTATACCTAAACCTTTACCTCAGCATCTGTTTTGGATAGAACCCAAACTAAGACAGCTGGTAAGCATACTGCCTAACATGATCTCACAAACCACTGTGGCACCAGACCTGTCCTTTGGGAAATACTTCCCCAAGGTATATACCCAAATAAGCAACTTACCATTTTCCTTTTTGGAGTTCAAAAATATATTAAATTTTGTGTTAGTCAACTCTCTCTGCCATTTTCCCTAACATACTGGTGATGCTCTTTTCTGGTGAGTAACACTGTATCCCATTTTTGCTCTTTCTCTTCCAATATGGTATTATTACAATTGACTAATAAACTCAGTGCTCCTGAATTTGCCCATGTAGTTAAATCACTGTGTAACATCTATCGGTTTTTTGCCGACGTGAGACATCCAGTGAGTAGAATCGCACTGTCCGTTGTGGTCACTCAGAGTAAATGTTTACTGATGAATCATTGATGAGCTCTGGCTGAAACACAGCAGGCCAGTGTTGCCAAACTTAGAGAGCCACTGTTTGGCAAGCTTTCGCAACATCCTGATGAGAACCAGGAGCCCAAAATTAGGGAGATTGGAAAGGTGCTTCTGCAAGATAAAGCTTCAGATTTGGCATAGGTCCCATTAGCAGTTTCAAGGCAGAACTGAAGTTCTAATGCAGAGAGGGTTTCTTGTTTTCAGGTTTGGGTCCATGCCTGGAATGTCTGGTTCCATGGAACCTAGACTGGTCAGAGAGTGGGAAAGTCCAGGATGCAATACACCCTGGGATATATCAGAGAATCACATGCATGGGCACTGGCCAATCAGAATAGGCATCCCATATTGTGTGGGGGACATATGGGAGGGGAGAACTTGAACCTTTAATGATGAGAGTTCTTTAGAAGCTCTCTTTCTCTACCCATCCCCATCTTTCCTTGGCTGGCTCTGTCCTGTCACTCAAATGCATGTCCCTCCTCCAACAAGCCTCCCTGACCACTGTCTGTAGTGGCTCTGCCCCTACCTCCTTTCCTATTGCCCTGGTTTACTTTCTTCATAACACTTTGTGTACTCTGTAACTAGCTCATTTGTTTGCTTACTGGTCTGTCATCTCTGCCCCCACGGTTCTCTACTCAACTATGTTCTTCCTGAGGATACAGACTGTGTCTCTTTGCTGACCAGTGTGTCTACTGTATCCTGCACAGTGCCTGGCATCTCATAGGTGCTCCATAAAAGATATGTTGAATGAATGAACCTATCTAGTGAACTTCACTTTTCTGAGTTTCCTATTGATCCTGAGATTCTCTTGTCATAATTCAGGAATATTGTGGGCCCCAGAGTAAAAAATGAAATTTTATGAATGGCATGTCTTAGTATTTTTAGTCTTCCTGAAAAGAAACTCTGTAGCTTTATACTTGCCATTTGGGGATAGGTGGGTTACTTCAGTCAGCAAACATTTGTTGAGCTTTTCTGTGTGTTGGGTTAAGCTTTAGAAATGTCCAGGAAAATTCTGGACCTGAAAGAATTCTATTCTTAATAAAACACTGATTTCCTGGGAAAATGGATTAAATGCTGGATAAATATGCTTCAATTCTGCAAAATCCAGACCTCGGTTTCAGACTTCAGGATAAAAGTGATTGGGATGGGCTTTGAAGCAAAAATCAGGATTAGAAAATTTAGTGCAAAGTACTTCCCCCCTCTCAGCAGCCCATTTGTGGCTCACCACAACTTTTGCTTTTTTTTTACTCAAAACTTGACAGGACATGATAGTACCATTAAAGAAGGGATGTTCCAAATACCTGCACGTTTCTGGTGTTTGGGGGCCCTTTGCCTCCCTCCTATAATTTGGGGTTGTGGCGAGGCCCTCCTCTACTTTCAAAGACAGCTGCAGAAGGAAAATGTCCCTCTAATCACAGATGACATCTTTCCAGACACAGCACCAAAACAGTAACTGGCTTTCTCATTATTGTTCTGATGGCTTCTCTGCAGACTATTGCCAAGAGTATTATTCTCATGTTAGTCAGGACAACTCCCCTGAAAACTGGTGACCTTCTCTGTGCTAATGAACTCTACCTGGACAGGGAGAAGGGCCTTTGTCACATGGACAGTCCATGGCTTCTCTGGAATTGCCTTCAGAGGCAACATTGTAAGGAATTATATTAAGAAGCATTGTGCCCTGGCCAGTGTGGCTCAGTCCCGCAAACCAAAAGGTCACCAGTTTCAATCCCAGTCAGGGCATGTGCCTAGGTTGCAGGTTTGGTCCCTGGAAGGGGGACATGTGGAAGGCAACAAATTGATGTTTCTCTCTCACGTAGATGTTTCTCTTCCCCTCTCTCCCTCTCTCATTTCCCCGCCTCCATCTCTTTCTCAGACAGAGAGGGGGAGTGGAAGAGAGGCGAGGAGAGAGAGAGCTGTCTATTCAAGGGCCTTGGTTTTGTTTTTTTTTTGAAGTTTCAACAATATTATTTTTTATTATTTTATTTTATTGTTGTTCAAGTACAGTTTTCTGTCTTTTACTCCCATCCCAGCCCACCCCTCTCAGTGTTCCCCACCTCCCTCCCTTTTCCACCCCCCTTAGTTGTTGTCCATGTGTCCTTTATACTAGTTCCTGTAAGGGGATCTTGTTTTAAGGAGACGGGTATTATTACACAGTTATTTTGCTTATGGTTGTTTCTTTCTCACTGAGAGAGAGGAACATCTCTAAGGATAGATGATCTGTTGTGAGAGTTTCTAGTTTCATTTGGGGAAGGGAAATTTTTTTTATTGAATCCTTAAATTATATTCTTTGTGGTCCTAAAAAATTGTGCTCCAATTACTACCATCCAACTTCTGCTCAGTGCCTCAGTGGACTTGCTGCCTTGTAGGAGCACAGGGCCCGCACACCCAGGGCTGGCAGATCCGGCAGAGCTGAGCCCTGGGCAGCAGGTGCAGGGAGGGCCTGTTGCCCCCTGGCATTGAGTGCGTATAGATGCCCTGAGGAGGAACGAATGAACATGGGACTGTTTACAGTTTTTGGTGTTTTTTTATGGAAAGGGGTGATATGTACAGGTTATTTCTGAGTGTATTTTCTTTTACTTAGGACAATGTTATTTTAATATAATTTTAAACTTAGAGAAAAGTTGCCAGTCTAGAATAAGATACTCCCAGATACCCGTTACCCAGACCCACTAATCATTTACATTTTGTCCCATTTGCTTTATCCTTTTCTGAGTCTCACTGTCTCTGTATATACTTACATATAGAATATATACACGTATATGTATTTAACATATTAATGTGAATATTTTACTTCCTATTTGAGAAAGAGTTGCAGACATTAATTATGTCCCTTTAACCCCAAATATTTCAACTCAGTGTGTATTTTCTAAGAATAAGAGCATCCTCTCACACAATTTAGTTATTAAAGGCAGGAAATTTAACATTGTCAAAATAAAATATATTAACTCATCCACCATTTTTTAAAAATTTACCAACTGTCACAATAACAAATCCCGTTCAGGACCTTGTGCTGCATTTACTGACCTGTCTCTTTAGTCTGAAACTGTTTCCCAGGCTTCTTGGTGTTTCTTGATTTAGACATTTTTGAAGAGAAGAGGCAAGTTATGTTGTACAGTATCCCTCAGTGTGAGTTTATTAGATGTTTCTTTTTTATTAGATTTAGAGTATGAATTTTAAAAAATTATCTAGAGTGACAGGAGAATACTGTTTTTCAGGCTGTGGCTAAGGCATTACCAGCCCTGGGGTCTTTCTGGATAGGAAAGGCAGAAACACGGATGAACGAAGAACTGAGAACTCTCCTTGTAAAGTCAGGTTTCCGGGATAGGCACATCTGAACCCAAACTGTGCAGTTGGACCTTCTAAGTTGGTTAAATGGAGTAATTCTCTAGAAATTAAGAAACTATTTGGACATTCCCTGAATGATATGGATACTGTTTTTGTCAAACCATTCCATATGGGAATAATTTTTAATAAGTGGGAGTTCATTATGTTGTTAAAAATAAGTCAATAAACAAATACAAGAGGGCCAGGGTGGTATCAGTATTAATAATGTTTTATGGACCAAGGTTGTGATTAATCCAAGTCAGTGTAGTTGACATCCAGTAGAAAAATAAAATAAAATAGTTATGATTATTAGAGGCCTAGAAAAAAGTGCTCTGGTTAATTTGATTTTGTGCCTTTGTCATATCCCATTATTAAAAATCTTTGTGGATATGAATCCCTTCTCCCAATTTAGATTGGGGCCCATAATGGAGTTTTTCTAAAACAGCCTTTCTGGAAAACATACTTGTTAGCTGTCTGCCCTGGGTAGATGAGTTTTTTGGCTTCTCTCCTTGAGTGCTTTGGAAGGAAGAGTGGTCTGTGTTTGTGAAATGGCAGTGACTCTGGCTGTGGGTTGGCTGTCAAGGCTGGTGGTGGCACAGAGGGCTGGCTGTGTCTCCTCCTCCCACTTGCTTGGTTGAGTCTGTTTCCTTCCCACAGAAGAAATGGACCTTTCCTTGGCCAAGAAGAACTCACCTCCGCTTTCAAACTAGCTATGGATCCCATGTTCAGTGGCCAAAATCAGTAACTAGGGCTTTTCCTGGCTTCTCAGAATCAAGTTAATGGGTAGACTTTTATACATTTCAAATATTTTTGCCATGACTTTTTCCCTGTGGTGGTTGCTCTCACTTGCTGTTACTGCTGCCGTTGCTACTCCTAATACTGAACACTTGAGTAGGGACTGTATACCAGGCATAGTGCTGAGCCCTTTACCCACATTCATTCATTTAACTCTCACAATAACCTTTGTATTCCCATTGTGTAGATGAGAAAACTGAGGTCAGAAAGGTGAAGTGATGTGCTTAAGATTCTACAACAAATAAATGGCATAACTAGGATGTGATCCCACCAAGTCTTACTTTAGAGCCCAGCTAGCATCTTCAAACCACCATTAATGCCATCTGAGTGCAAAATCTCATGTTATGTTAAAATCTATTTACCACTAGCTCAGAGAGCACCAAGATTTTCAGGATCTACACCTTGTGAGTATACTGAAAAGTCTAGAAAAAAGGAACAGTGCTCCTAGATGCTGGAAAAGAGAGGATATTTTAAAAATGAGGAGAAAAATACTTCAGCTGGGTATTAAAGATGGAGTGTGTGTGTGGGGGTGCCTTTCTTGATTCTCTTGCTCACCCCTGGAGCTTCAGACAGGAGAGAAAAAAAATGTGGATCCTTTCTCCGCTCAAATGCAAGGTAGTAAGTCAAGTTCCAGCTAAGGGCAAGCACAAGAACACAAAATCCTTTTTCTAATCTCTCCCCAAAGAAGGTACAGATGAAAGGCAAGACATCAAAGCCTCTGCAACCACCAAAGTTGTTTGCCAGCCTAGAGATAAATCAAAAAGGTCTGAGATCTGGTTTGAATTTAATAATTATAAATGACTAATCAGGGGCAATTTGCTGTCAAGTTGGGAGCTGCTCTCTCTCCATCAGTGCCTCTTTGCTGATCTGGTCACTTGGTTATTAAATAGAAATGCCCTCTGATTAAATTACAGGGCTGTTCTGACACCAATCAATTCAATCTTGACCATTTAAAATGATCTGGCATCTCATTTGTCCTGTCTCTGTGCATGACGTGGGAACAACGTGTAGCAAACGTGACTGAAGGTATCTAGAGAACTCCCATTTCTAACCCTGTGCAAGTGACGTGGCTTAGAGGAGGGTCAGGATGTACCCCAGGTCTCCTATCCACCCTCCTGCAGGATCCCTGTCTCCAACACCCAACCTGCTGCCTCTCAAAGTCAAACAACAACAGAACAGCAGTGATAATCATAGTAATAGTAAATATGGTAATAACCACAGTAGCGATAATAATTTCTATTTTTAAATCTCTTGCCATTGGGCTGGACCTGTTTTAAATATTTTATTTCCTTTAATCCTGGAAATAGCCCTTTGATGGAAAGATCAAAGATTATAGAAGTGTTTTATAGACACGTACATTCCACACACCTAGAACCTGGCCCACCATAGATCATCAGTAACTGACTGTTGAGCGAGTAAGGGATAGAAAAGTAACTTGCTCAAGGTCAAACCAAGTTGCAAATGGTGGAGATGGATTTTGAACTCAGGTTTGTCTCATTTATGCTTTTAATTGAAGTATAGGTAAATGCATTGTGAGCCTTTTTATATTGTTGCAAAACACATTATTTTAAGCAAATAATTATTTCTATATCATTTTAATATATTAATTTAAATAAAACACATATTGTTTTAAAACAACGTAAAAAGAGAAAGAGCTTTGCACGGCAGAAGGATGAGAGGTTTGGGAATCAGGCTGGCCTAAAGAATAATCCCCTCTCCAGCATTTTCTAAGCTTGTGACCTTGAGCAAGTCACTAAAGCATTTCAACTTGATTGTTCTCTGTAAAATAAACACAGTACTTAATTAAACTGAGTTAAAGAAAAGCTTAAATGGACCAGTCCTTTAAATTGTGAACACACTGGGTGGCTCACTGCAGGTGCCCAGTTCCCTCCACTTGTGTATTGGAAGGTGCCTAGTGATTCTTCTTTGATTATTAGACTCAAAATCTCAAAGGATTCCAAGGTTTGGGTCTAGAGAGAATGCAAACTGAGCCCAGTAAGGATAAGATATTTAGGCTTGGACCAGGACCAGCTCTTCTGAAATTAGGGTCAGTGCTCTTCACAGAGAGCCTTGCCCAGAACAACAGAAAAAGCAGTTAGTTGTTCATGGACAGTTTACTAATGAGATTTAGATGTCTGCCCTGTGCTATCAGAATGTAGCTAAGCCTGGAAGGAGGCAGCCATAGAGTGACCCCAGGAACAATGACACATGGTGAAAGTGGGTTGGAAGGAAGACGAGTAAAGGCTTAAAGTTGAGGCATCAGGATGGAGTCACCAGTAACAAGTTCCAGACAGAGCCTACCTGATCCATTCCAAGATACCTGTATCTCCATCACATCTCACATCTGAATATACAAAGGGCTTTTTTCTGTTGCAAATTAGCAAAGGGCCTCCTGGTTGGTTTTTTTTTTTTTTCAGGTTTTCTTTTTTTTTTATTTTTTAGTTAAATTTTTTTTAATTTATTTTTTTATTGATTATGAAGTTACAGTTGTTCTATTCCCCCCTTCATTCCCCTCCACCCTACTCCCCGTCCCCACCATTACCCCCCTTTAGTTTATGACCATGTGTCTCAAGTTCTTTAGATTCTATATTTCCCATACTATTCTTGCCCCCCATCTATTTTCTATCTACTGTCTATGCTACTTATTTTCTGTATCTTCTCCCCCCTTTTCCTCCTCCCACTCCCCTGTTGCTAACCCTCCTTGAGATCTTCATTTCTATGTTTCCACTCCTGATCTAGCTGTCCTTTTAGTTTGCTTTTGTTTTAGGTGTGGTTGTTAATAACTGTGAGTGCGCTGTCCTTTCACTGTTCATGTTTTTTAAACTTCTTTTTCTTAGATAAGTCCCTTTAACATTTCATATAATAAGGGCTTGGTGATGATGAACTCCTTGAATTTGATCTTATCTGAGAAGCACTTTATCTGTCCTTCCATTCTAAATGAAAGTTTTGCTGGATAGAGCAATCTTGGTTGTAGGTCTTTGGATTTCATGACTTGGAATACCTCTTTCCAGCCCCTTCTTGCCTGTAAAGTCTCTTTTGAGAAATCAGCTGACAGTCTGATAGGAACTCCTTTGTAGGTGACTGTCCCCTTATCTCTTGCTGCTTCTAGGATTCTGTTCTTCATTTTAATCTTGGCTAATGTAATGATGATGTGCCTTGGTGTGTTCCTTCTTGGGTCCAACTTCTTTGGGACTCTCTGAGCTTCCTGGATTTCCTGGAAGTCTATTTCCTTTGCCAGATTGGGGAAATTCTCCTTTATTATTTGTTCAAATAAGTTTTCCACTGATGGCTGTTCCTTTTCCCCTTCTGGTACCCCTAAAATTCAGATGTTGGAGCATTTAAAGATGTCCTGGAGGTTCCTAAACCTCTCCTCATTTCTTTGAATTCTTGCTTCTTGACTCTTTTCTGTTTGGCCATTATTTGCTTTCTTCTGGTCCACTCCATTGATCTGAATCCCAGTTTCCTTTTCATCGCTATGGATTTCCTGTGCAATTCCATTCATTTCAATTAGTTTCGCCTTCATATGTTTGTCTAATTTGTGGCTATAATCAACCAGTTCTGTGAGGATCCTGATCACCAGTGTTTTAAACTGTGCGTCTGAGAGTTTTGCTATTTCTTCATCACTTAGATTTATAGGCTCTGGAGCTTTGAGATTTTCTTGAGCCATTTTTGGTCTGTTTGCGCCCATTAAGTCTGAGGAGCAGAGCCTTGGACTCCCAGCTCGCTGGGTTGTGACTCTGTATGTGGGGGCGTGGTCAAAGCGGGGAAATGGCGGCCCCCTCAGATGTTTTTCCCAGCTGGGTGAGGTGCAGTGCCTTAGGTTGTTCACCAGGGCAGGGCCACTCAGGTCGCTGGATTATGACGCTGTATGTGGAGGCGGGGTCAGAGCAGGGAAATGGTGGCGCCCTCTGCCTCTGCTGGCCGCTGGGGCTGCTGGCTCTTGTCCAATCTCCCACTCCCTCACTTGTCTATCCACACACGAATGTGTGACCACAGTCAACCCGCAGCCCTGCTTCATCGCTGTTTCCCCGCGGTCGCTCGCTGGGTCGCTCACTAGGTCCAACCCTGGGCCTGGGTTCCACACTCCTGAGTCCGTCCTACCGAGTTTTCCTGTGCAACCCTGCTCTGCCAGCTGCTGGTTTCACCCCTCTTACCGGTCAGGCTGAAGAATTTGTTGTTATCAGACTTCCAAAAAGTTCAATTTTCTGTGTTCTGGCTGTGTTTTCTGTTGCCATTATTTAGTTGTCTCTAAACTTGGTTGTGTGAGGAAGCATGGCATCTCCAGCTATGCCTCCATCTTGGCGGAAGTCCTGTTTTTTGGGGGTTTTTTTTGAGAAGCATGAGAGAGGTTTCCCAGCAACCAAACACTTCTAGAAACTGTCCCCATCAAATATGTAACTGACAGGGCTAAGGATCAGATAGTACATTCAGGCCCTTTGTTTTCCTAAATTCCCCTCTCTTAAGTGCCTTTCCTTCCTGCCCCAGAGAGGCACCTCAGTGTTCATACAAAGGGCCCAAGTACCCATTTAGTTTACTATTATTTCATTCAGCTGACTGTTTCCTTGTAAGTGAGGTGTTATCTGTCTTGGATTCCTTGTTCCTAAAGCACAGAGGCTGAGTCTCCATGCTGTGGCTTAGGACAGTGTGTGGATAGATGTCCTGGCCATGGATGTGCCTCGCCCTTGAACAGATCTGACATTCCTTCTCATAGGAGGAGGTCACAAATGTCCCAAATGTCCCACATATGTTCAATGTCTGAACAGCCTTCATTTCTTTGGCCTGCCTATGTATTTGAAGAAAAATAAATGCCCCTACTGGTAACCTTATTTGAAAAGCAAGAATTGTAGCGTGAACTTGTGGGTTTCAAGTCTCCAAGGAAATTTGAGGTTGACGAATTTCAGCCTTCAGTGATTTTGCTTTTGAGGTTTTGATTTAATTTTGGCAGCCAGGTGGTTAGCGGAAGGGAAGGGTGTCACCCCAAGAACACTGGCCTCCTTTATTCATTCTTTTAGTCACTCATTCAGAAATTATTCATTGACCTACCACACAGAGCACTGGGGTTTAAGGTTATGTGCTCAAATCAGAGAGCACAGACTAAGGCACAATTATTGGGCTCACCCAAGGCACTTTGTTTTCATGGCTGAAAGAGAGTGGATTGTGAGTTGGCCTCAGTAAATTTGACAAGAATAACAGGGTGGGTCTGTGGCTCCTCAAATTAGCTGAGAACCTGTGAGACATAGTGTGTAAATGCAGACAGTTCACACTCAGTGTCATTCCTGCCTAGGAACTCCCCCAGGGAGACTGCGTGGTTTCTGATGCACAGAGGAAGTAAAATGGCTCATTCCCTAGCCTACCTAGGACCACACAACCTTATCTACTTTAGATAGGCATACTGTTTTCAAGGCTAATCCTCTAGTAGAATGGAAGTCATAACAATATTGCCTCACAAATTCCTGATGTTCAATACTTTCTTAGACCTTCCCAGTGAATATGATGTGCTCTCCCAGACTCTGGGACAAGACAGTGGGGAAACACATAGCTTGAAGCCAGATAGGTATAGGTTTGAATCCAGGCTCTGCCACTTGCAAATTATAGAACTTCGGGCAAGTCCCTATTCCTCTCTGAGCCCCTGTCTCCTCCTCTGTAAACTGGATATTACCCACCTACCTTGTGGAGTGATCATGAGGATCAAATGAAATCATGCATGTAAGGATTTACCTCTGTGATCAATGTGTAGTGTGTGTTTAATAGGCTTAAGCTGCCATTATCAGTCTGAGTAGTATCATTATTAATTACTTTGGTGAAGTTCAAAATAGAGCAGTATTCTGCCACATCCTGTTTTCTGAGATGTTCATTTGTCTATGTCTCCAGGGCTTAACTTTGCTGCTGGTGATTTATTCCATGAACTGTTGCTTAGATCATTGGTATGAATGAGCTCCCCAATATTTTAGAAATTCTTGGGTGGAATTCAGAAGTTCTTGGGTGGGATGTTCAGCGTGTGCATGGGGCTGTTTCATGTGTACACTTCCCATCACAGGGGTTGACTAGGTAGGCTGGGCTGGGGGAATGGGTGCCCTTTTGATTCTCTCCACTTCCTTCACCTGCGTCCCTCCTGGAGTTGGGTAATTGGTGAAGAGGACAAGTGTCCCAAAGAGAACAGGGCCAAGAGCATCAAAAACAACAACAACAAAAATTAAGAACTATTCCTCTGAGGGGAGTTGGCCAAGTAACAGGCACTACAGCAGGTTCTAGGAAGATGACCATGACAGACCAAGTCCTGCCTTCATGGACTTACATCTCATGAGGTCAACTGAAAACCGTAAAACACAACACTAAAGTAAATTGTCTTCATAAAATAGGCATTTCCTGCTAGTTTTGGTCTCAGCACCTCCTCTGACTCATTCACAGCAGGGATCACAATTTAATTATTATTTTTTCTTTTTAGTCCCTATTACTTGGCAGAGATTACACCTGGCTCATTCACTGCTGTATCCCAGGACTCAGAGCAGGGCTTTGCACCTCAGAAGTGCTCAATGAACATAGAGTGAATAGATAAATAACTAAGTGCTGCCTTGTGAAATTTTTGCTTTGGGCCAGAATTTAAACTTCACATTCCTTCTTTGCTGTTGGCAGTGGTCAGTCACCACCCTATATAGTGGAAATTGAAAAGAAAATACACTTTCATAATCCATTCAGCTTTTATTCCATAAAATTTCTGGATTTCTTAAGGAGATCATTTTATCCCAGATTAACTGTCTATGGCTTAAATAAAAAGTCAACTAGAGGACATTTGTCTTGTACATAGACAAGGATTCGACACTTGTACATAGAAGTGTCTGTGGTTAGGGGTGCTCAGGAGACTGGGTTTCAGTGCTGGGTAGTGTGTTGAGTTGGTCTGGAGAGGGCTGAATCCCTATGAGGAAAATAGCCTCTTACTATCATGTCCTGTCCTTTACCAGGGTGGGCTTCTTGGTTACTGTTGATGTGCCATGTTGATGACATCATTAAGTCCCAGGAGTAGAACTCTAGCAGCATAAAGTTCTATAATCTGACAATACCAGGTAACTGTATACATCTGTATAGCTTACAGTTCAGGTAATCTGTAACCATTTATTGTGCTTCTACTATGTGCCAGAATTCATTCCAGGAACTATATACAAATCATCTGTGAGCTTTACAACAATGACCTAGTAGGCATTATTTCCACTTCACAGATAACATCTAAGATCCTCAGCCCACTCTTGGCATTTCCGAAGATCCCTGGTATATAATACTATAGCCTCTCAAGGCAAGAGAAGCTGGACTCAGGAATAGCCCAGATTGTCCTCGGACACAGCACACCAACACAGCTGTTCCCCACTCTTACCCTGCACTCCCTACCCCTGTGCTAACTGATTGGAGCCTTCTGTCATTTTCTGTGCTGTGTAATCCTTCTCAATACAGCTCTCCAGGCACATTCTGGATTGCAGATGAGTCATAATCTATTTGTCAAACATGCTTTAAACAGTGTATGTAAAGGAGTTTGCCCTAAGAATTAGACTCCTGGATTCAGTGTTATGCTGCAGCTGTGTAACTTTGAGCAAATTGCTTATTTCCTCTGACCTCAGTTTATTTACCTATAGAATGGGAGTTCTCCACTGCCATACTTGCCTCTTGCTTCAAAAAGTCACCATATAAGTATAAGCCAGTGAATGGCTTCATGGATACCACAGTGCTGCTTCTAATTATAATTTGATATGATTCAGTAAGGGTCAGGACCCTATGGAAATGTGAAGGATTCTCAAAAATGGCAAATGGCTACCAACATCTTCTCAAGGCTCTCCCCCAAGATAGAGTGTTTGACTCACTAAGAATTTGGCAAGCTCGTTAATTCTGAGCATCATCCCAGAATGGCTGGTTTAGAGTCCTGGCTCCTGGCATTGGATTTCTGAATCATTCCTTTGCTTGAGTGCTGTAACATGTAGGATCTAGAACTCCACTCCTCTGGATAGAACCGTGTTCACCTTTGGGATTTTAAATATCTAGGTAGCCGGCTATGGTACAGGAGGCCCCAGTCCTCTCTCACCTCTGTCTGGCAAACTCTTATTCATCCTTCTACCTAATCAACTGTCTCTTCCTTGAAGAAGACCTCCCCAACCTCCACCCAGCCAAACCAATTAATCCTCACCTTGTTCCCAGAGCCCTCCAGCCCATGGTTTGAGCACCTACTGTGTACCAGGAGCTCTACTAAGCTCTAATATATGTTACCATAATTATTCTTCCCTCTTTGAGAATAGAAGCAAATGTCCTCACCCCCATATTAGAGTTGAGTAAGCATGACTCAGAGAAGTGAAGTGACTTTCCCTAGACTGTTTGGATCTTACTGCGTTATAGTTAATCATATCAGAGCCTGTCCTTCCTCCATGAATGTAAGTTCCTTACCCGTGGGAGTTGCTGATGTTTGCATTCCCAGGAGCAAACACATGGCTCATAGTGGATGAACAACAGGTCTTTGTTGAACTGAAGTGAAGAAATACTAGAACAGTGATAGTAAGATGGACAAGGATAGGTCTGGTTGCTTTCCAGTCTCTGCCAGTGTTCACTCTCAGGGTCTGCTAGAGGAGGGGGAGGGGGTAGACTTCTTTGGGGGCTGAAGGCTCTTGACTCCACTGTCACTTCATATCAGCAATTTGATCCTTTGGTAGCTTTCTGCCAAGTAGGATAGGGAGACTTAGCAAGTCACAAATTAGGGATTCAGTACTTGCCTGGTTGGTTGAGCTGGGATTCAGAAGAGAGGTGAATATGCCTTTGATGAGCCTTTATTGTGGTTTGTAGATGGAATTTTTGTTCTTTTTATATAGAGGAAAATATATTTTTCTTCACTAACCTGGCAGACTTCCTTGGTCATAAGTTCATTTGAAGTACAATGTTCTTCATTTCAAGTAATAACTTTTCTGAATCTCAGTGTTTATGGCTATAAAAGAGAAAGGAAGATTGGAGATGGTGTGTAATGTTCTTTCCAACATTCTGGTTCTGCGATTACATCAGGACCCTGGATGAAGTTTAGAACAAATTTAAATTACCCAAGTACAAAGCAGCTCTAAAAATGGAATATCTCTAAGTGAATTAAATTTTCTTTCCAGTCTAGTTTTTTCTTCCAAGCTAGAAAGAATTTGAACTTTGTGTCTAAATTGCAAACCTTGATATATGAAGACATTTACCAAAAAAAAAGAAGAAAAGAAAAGAAAAAAGAAATACAAAGAGGAACAAATTTTAGCAGCGTGAATACAATACAAATAATAAAGCAAACCAATTGCCCTAGATCTTAATATTTCCTTGTATATACTTTTATTTAATTTTTTTGTAAAGATGTTGAACACATGGATTTTTTTTTATTGTTCACACGATTACAGATGTTCTCCACCACCCCACCCCTACCTTTGCCTACCTCCACCCAGCTCCTGTCCCCTGGCCTTCACCACACTGTTGTTTGTGCCATGGGCCATGCATATATGTTCTTTGGCTAGTCTCTTTGCCTTCTATTATCCAGTACCCCAACCCAGTTCCCTCAGATCTGTCAGTCTGTTATGTGTATCCATGCCTCTGGATATATTTTGACACTTCCCCAAAGAGGACATACAGAGACCAATAGATACAGGAAAAAATGCTCAACATCACCAATCATCAGAGAGATGCAAATTAAAACTGCAATGAAGTACCACATCCCATCTGCCAGAATGGCAACTATCAATAGATCAATGAAGAACAAGTGCTGGTGAGGATGTGGAGAAAGGGAAACCCTCACGCACTGTTGGTGGGAATGCAAATTGCTGAAGCCACTGTGGAAAACAGTATGGAGTTTCCTCAAAAATTAAAAGTGGAACTGCCTTTTGACCCAGTGATCCCAATTTTGGGACTATATAAGAATTCAGAAACACCAATCAGAAAGAATATATGCACCCCTATATTCATAGCAGTGTTATTTAATAGCCAAGATCTGGAAATGGCCCAAGTGGCCATTAGTAGATGAGTGAATTAAAAAAAAAATAAACCTTGGTACATTTACATTATGGAATTGTATGTAGCTGCAAAAAGAAGGAACTCTTACTCTTTGCAACAGCATGGATGGACCTGGAGATTATTATGCTAAGTGAAATAAGTCAGAGAAAAACAAATACCATATGCTCTCACTTAAATATGGAATCTAATGAACAAAGTAAACTGAAGACCAAAACAGTTTCCTGGACTTCCTTAGGCTTTCTTAGAACTGTTCATTTACATAGCTTGGTTAAAGGTTCTGGGCAACCAGGTAGGAATGACAAGGATTGCATGTGCTACTTGACTGGTTTTTTTCTTTCCTTAATCAAAGCCATAATACATGTTTGCATCTGAACTTTGTTTTATCATTTTCTTTACAGCGAAAACGGAAGCAGAGCACCCAAGATGAAGATGCTGTTAGCCTTTGTAGTCTCGACATAAGTGTAAGTACAGTCCTTCCTAATCACCTTCCATGGTGACACCTCTCACCATGAGTCTCTCATCTCTGAGTCTATTTGTTAACATGCTGTGCACGTTAAGTTAAGTGGGCTTCTAGGATCTGACTATGACACTTGTAACCTGGGGGGAAACTCTTTTTAAAAATATTTCATTTTTACTGGAGAAAGCTTTGTGTCCAACTTAAACTTCCAAGCCAAGTTGTTTATCACCCATGTTCTTTCTTTCATAAAATGAATTATGAGCTTGGTGCATCTGGTTAGAATCTAGAAAAATTCCACCATGCTATTTTAGAAGCTGGTTCCAGAAGATGGACCAGATACTTGTCCACCTTTGCAGAAGTTAGCAAGTTGGTCCAACTCAGCAACTGGGTGGCCTGAAGGCCAAAAATCTCCAGCAGCATGGCAGAGTGAGTGACTTTGGATTGAACAGATCTTAGTTTGAATTAAGATTCTCCACTTACCATTTGTGTGACACTATTCCTCACCTCTGATTTCTCATCTGGAAAATAGGGATGAAAAGACTTTACCTAACAAAATTTTTGTGAGAATCAAATAGAGCAATAAAAGTGAGAATACTAAGTACATTACCTGGCATGTACTAGGCACCCGCCAAATGTTAGCATCATTGTGTTTTTCCTTAAAAGCAGAATTTTGCAAAACATATTTAAGTGACATGGTAGATGAAAGCTGGTGATGATAGAAGTAAAAAGCTTTCTTGGATTTTCCAGGCCCATATCCTTGAATGCTTAATTTCAGTAGCTTTCTTTGTGTGGCCTCCTTGTCTCCCCATGGCACTGCGGGTGCCTACCTGAGCCTCGGATGCCCTCCTTATCTGGGGGTGGGGCTGGGTAGGGAGTCAGGCTCTCCCTGGGCCCCCCAAGTCTATTCGCCTTTTGCATTGTCTTGGAGTTTAAACGCTGTGCATGTAGTATCCATGTAACATTGGACCCAGGTCTTTCTCCTCCTCTGAGACCAGAGAAGCCATTGTTGTAAGATGAGAAGGTTTCTATGCTAAGAAGTGGGTCGTGGTTCTGGCTCTGACTATAACAGTGTAGCTTGGGCCATCTTCTCCATGCTCTGGGCCTCAGTTTCCTCCTTTACTTTTAAAAAAGGAGTTTGAGATCAATTATTCTACAACCATTGTGAAAATTTGAATCTTCATAGCACATAGATTATTGGGTTCTTATCTGACGACATTTAATTATCTATGTAGACAAAATACTCTTTGAGTTATTTTTAATCATTGCTGAGTTTTCTGTGACACAAACAGCCATGATGGAGTGAGCCTGAGCTGTCATCTAATTAATGTGCTTGCACATTTTTGTTTCACCATATGGTGTTTGTTCCAGCCCTTATGCCATCAGATTGATGGAGTTGGACCATACTAGGTGGCTGTTGTAACATTACTTCTGGGTTTTACTTTACTCAGTGAATGTTTTATTATTAACAAGTATAATCTGTGGAAGTTTCCTTATCAGCAATAAGTTCTTTATGTTTCATTTTTTTTAATTTTATGGCAATTATTAGAATCATTGGCTTCCAAAATTTAAGGAGTCCTTAGCCATCATATATTCTTATTCTCTCACTTTGAAAATGAAGAATTAGAAGCCCAGGGAGATATAGTGATTTAGGCAAGACTTTAATCTTGGTCATTTCTAAGATCATGCCTCATCTTTCATTATTCCTGAACCATATTTATGTTTTTAGGAAAACATGTTTCTAGTAGCTTTTTATCAAAACCCACTGAACTCTTTTATATGAAAGGATTAGTATTTGTAATCACAAGTTGTGATTAGTTTTTTATTTCTCTCTCTCTCTCTCCAACTATCTCACATCATGTTTTGTCACAGTAAAGAGACTTTTATGAAGAATGAATCTACCTTTATGCTTAGGAATTCAAATATAGCCAAACTCCTTTCTGATTTGCCTGGCATTTTTTCCTGAATCTTAGCAATACAGATTCCAGAGCCTGGGCAGAGTTCCCTCCGGATATTATCACACAGTGTTATAATAATTGTAAATGTTAAGAGAATCCCAGAAGCTGTTGGAGGACATGAAAATTGGCCTTTGAAGCTTTACTGACTGTCCAAGTCACATGAAGGTGACAGGATGTCTGACTGAGATGTGGCCACAGAGGAATTGGTACTGATTTTCAATGCCTTACACCTAGCAGGCACTCAGTAGAGATGGGTTAAATCAAATGAAGTGGTGGGTGAAGTCACTCATGAGAAGATGTTTTGCCTAAAGGAAACAGTGTCTAAATAAATATGAGTCTAATAAATTAATTGTTCTGATAAATGGCCTTTGTAGGCTATTCAAAGGTGCTTTTAAATGGTGATATCCAGTAGTTATAGTCCCTTGACTAACCAGCAGCATTACTGCAGAGTTGTTTGGAGCTTGTTTATATGTGTAGTGGAAAGTGGTATCTGAAAAAGAGGTGGGTTCCAATAGATGACTCACACTGGAGGATGCGAGGGTTTGGAAAAGTGATATTAGTAACTCTCAATTTTTATTCCATTTAATAAGTGGAAAGACATTCACCAGATGTCTTTGATCAAGAAGTTGCTAGATGAGGGGACAGAAGTCTTTTGGGGGTCATGGTCAAGTTTCTATTGAGTCCCAGCCGAATGCTGTGTACACAGCATTACCAAAAGTGAGTTCTTGGTAAATAGTTATTAGTTGATGGATTTTAAAAATAAAAAAAAAAAAACAGTGAATTCTCCAAGATATGGGGAATTCAACACACATACCACTGTTAAAGAAATATATCTGTGACATAAATTGGGAAATATTAACATAGGCGAAATCTTCCCCCTTTGATTAAAAAGTACATATAAGAGCCCCTCAGGGTGTCTGAGTGATGATAACACCAGACATTTCCTGCTGACATCTGGCTTTATTTTAAAGCCTCAGCTGACAATTCTGATAGGTGCCTGGAAGGGAGTTTTCCTACTAAACTCCTCTCCAACCTCTTATTGAACTTGGGCTTAGAGACCAGATAGGAATGGATAAGCTAAGAAAAGAGCTTATTACAGAATGGGATCCTCAATTGTTTGGGGGACCACAGACTCCTTTAGGAATGTGATAATAGCACTGAGCTCCAGAAAATTTATAAGATTGATGTGTGAGTTCATGGGCCCTATGGAGCCCAGCCCAGCCCCCGTGTTAAGAGTTCCTCTTGGAATAATATTGGAAAGATCTTAAAGCATGGTGACGTAGCTCTGAAGAACTATCCTCCCACCTTCACCCCTACCACTTGGTGAAAAATGAATTGTGACTGGTGAGTCCACACTATTTAATGACATAATTGGTTTCTATTTTTTCCCACCACTTCACCCAATCCACTAGCTGGGCCCCCAGCTTCCTGGCAGGATAGAACACAAACCGTTCCAGGGGGAAAAAAAAGTAACCTATACTTTTGAGAACAATTTGCAGTGCAGAAAATGCTTCCAGCAGCCACCTACAGATCTCCTCCCACGTCAAGGGATTTGAGTGGGATGATTTCAGGGACATTTCTTCCCCCACAGCACTTTTCTAGTTTAAATTCTAGTGGATGAGAGACACCTGAGTGAAGAGCCGGGGTTCACGGTGCCCCAGGAAAAGCCCTTTGTGGGAGAGCCAGCTGTGCCCCTAATGGAGGGCCCTGCTTAGCACCACCCATCCTTTCTCAAAAACAGATGAGTTCGGGGGTGGGAGTATAAAAATATTTCCCAATGATAAAAACAGTGTAAAAGCTGAAAAGGAATATGTGTTCCTTGCAGAAAAATTGAACAATAGCATTCATCAATAATCCCATCACAAAGCAGTAGACACATTTTCATGTGTTACCTTCCTGGCATTATACACACACTCACTTTACAAGTTCTTCATTGTGAAATAGTGCAGATGTACAAAATGGTGTGAAGGATAATATAAAATTCCATGTAGCCCTTAACAGCAAAGCCAAAGGCCCTTGCGAACCCCTTTCTGTGCTAAGTGTAATGCTTATTGTCACCTTGCCTGTCTATGAACTTGCTACATACATGTAACTCTAAGTAGCACCTGTCTTCAACCAACTTTTAAAGCTTTTTAAGCACACAGTTTTTAAAATTGAGATCATAACACATATTAATTTATTCATGTGTTTTTCATTTATTTATTGAGATCTGGTTACTACATCTTGAAATAGTCCTCAAGAACATTATTTTTAGTAACTATAAAGTACATTGTCAAATGGATGCACCAATTTTATTTAACCAATCTTTTATTGGCTATTTAGATAAGTTACAATTTTTCCCTATTATAAGTGACACTGATGGGCATTCTAGAGTACCTTTGTCTAATCTTCTATTAGAAGGATAAAAATGGATAAAATATGAAATTCCTGGCTAAAAGAGTATAGTTGTTTTTTAAACCCATGAACAGGTTTATACCTCTTCTGGCAGTGAGAGGTAGAAATGCTCTTTAGAGCAGTTGAGATCTTGTACAAAAACTCAGAGTGGGGGATAGTTTTCACCTTTCTCTAGCCCATCTCTCTTTGAACTATACCTCTGGTCCCTTGCTAAGTCCATGACTTTATATGGGACACCCGCTTACACCCCTTCTGTGGGAGGAATCCTTCCTGCTGCCCTGGTGGAGATGGGGCTGGTGCAGGGGCTTCCTTTCCATGCTGGTGGGGCTTTCCTGGGGCAGCAGTCTGAACCATGACTGGAGGTGGGATGAGATCGTTTAATCTCACAACTGTCCTGTGACCATAGGTATTACCGTACCCTTTTTGAAGATGAGGAAACTGAAGCTCAGAGAAATAAGCAGTTTACTCCAAGTCCCAGCTTATTGTAGATTCAAGCCCAGGACAGTTGGATTTCACAGCTCCCCCATAGTGCCCCCAGGACAGGAAGGAGAAGAAAGTGTTTGTCTCCATGGCTTCTGGTGGTGGATGATGTATAGGGCATTCATCCGATCTTATGGACAAACCACCTTTGAGGTTTATGATATACATCCCTGAATTCCCATTACTGTCCATTCTGATCACCTACCCTGTTTCATAGATGTTCAAATCACAAGTGTTGATGAAGAAAGGGAAAAAGCTTTCTGGTCTCCATTAAGCTAAATGACCTTCATTGCTAGGATATGTTAAACCAGACATGGAATAGCAGCAGGATTATTTTATCTCTGCTCAGCAGAGTCCAGATAATGTAAAAAGATACTATTTCTGTGGTTTTGTTTCTTTTGGTCTCTTTTGGAACTTGCTAACTGGAAAGAGTAGCCTTGCCCTCTGCCAGCATGAGGCCTTGATGAATTATGTGGATTTTAATAATGCTCTTATCACCAAGGAGACCAGGCCTGCCTCTGCAGTTGGGTCTTTATTAGCACATGCTTATATTTAACCTGTTGGCTTTTTTTTTTCCATTTGGATTTATGATCTGCCCTTGCTGCCTGTGAAATCTTTGGACCTAAGATAGTTGAGATCCTATGCCAAGTTCATGGTTGTTCTCATGCTGCCAACTCTGATGGCAAATTTGCTCACTGTTGACATAGACACATCTCATCTTGCCTTTGCCCTAATTGATTAGGTGGTGAATTGTAATAATCACTGTGATCTTTTTCTCTTTGATCCACCTCTTCAAAAGCACAGTGACAAACAAATCCCAAGCCACTTCAAGACACACTCTTGGAAGTTAATGTTGTAGCCATGTGTCAGTCATCGTTTACTCCTCCCCTCCAAAGTAACACTGAGGGATCTATGTTGATTGAGGTTTCTTGTGCTCCAGGAATACCTTTTTGTTTGAATTTGCCATCAGAATTACAAACTTTGGAAGCTAGAGACTGAACACCACTCTGAGCCTCAGTTTCCTCACCTGTAAACTGAAATCATAACAGTGCCCCACCTTTGAGTTTTAAGGATTAAAATAAATTAATTCATGTAAAGCACTTATGACCTAGCCCACAGTAAGCAGAAAAAGTACTAGCTATTGTTGCTGTTGATTTCATAATACAAAACTAGCTTATAGTTAAGTTTGAGGGCATTGTTGTTGGCACCAACATTTCACAAGTAGAACTGATCTTGAAACTTAAAAAAATGCCAGTGTGTGAGGAAACATACAAGGAGTTTTTTTTACAGAATTTTTTAATAGTAGCCAAAAGCTGGAAACAGCAGGAATATCTGAATTATATAGACTTGTAAGTATATTACAAAATATAAGTATAAAACACAATTATAGAGCACATAAAATATAAAGTGTGCTCCCAGACATTCATAAATATATTTGTCCATGCAAAAGAGTAAGTGTGGGAGACCGCGCCTGGCGCTGGGGACAGAAGTTCTGTTGGGAGACCGGAATCGCTGGACAGAGTGGCTGGGTTTCAGGGGTTCTTGACCTTTGACATTCGTGAAACGTGTAAACAGCCCTTCCCCTCAGAAGACTGTTTATATGTGCTTCCAGTGAAATATATAAGGTATAATAAAACCCAGTTATATTGAAATACAGTTATCTAAATATTTAAAAACAAGTTTGTAATAAGAGTTACATACATGCATTTTAATCACTGCATTAAGTAAAAGACCTGGTAACACATCTAATAACTAATACACCTAACATGAGGTAAGAGCAAATGATATTTTGAAATACGTCAACCACACTGTGATTTAAAAATATAGTGATTTCTATGGTAACAGATTCACAGGTCTGCTAATGCTTCTGTGATTTGTAGCCTCTATTCATACTGGAAGGAAATGCTGAATTTCAGTTCTTAGTGAAACTAAAGTTTTTTTTTTCTGTCGAAGCTCACAGATGTCCTGAATTTATCTCTGGACTCTTTGGGAGTCTGATAATTCTAGGTTAACTATCTTGTTTAAGATACTCAGTCCGTTGTGATTAGCTTTGCATTGTATTACTTTAGTAATTTAAATGACTGAGGTAAATAAATACAACAAATATAATTAACTTTGACTTGTTGGTCTATGAGGATGTCAGCATTTTAAAGAAAAGAATGTAAAACATTAGATAAAAGTAAGACACAGGGGTAATACTGATGTTTTTAGGAGGACCTAGAAATAACCATTAAATCAGTTCCCAACTCTAAGTAAGGGTTTAGATTTTTTCTTTGACACCAGCTTAGCTTTTTGATGTAGATAAGTTAAATCACCACAGTAGTTTAATAGATGATTTTTTTCTGCTGCTTCTGCTATTAGAAAAATAAATTTAGGGCAGAAAAATGTCCTTTTTTAATACAAGAGATAAGTACTGAAGGGGTACCATGTCATGATACCTATAATTTACTTTTGAATACTTTTACATAAAGTACAAAGTAAATGTTTTAAATAATATGCCCATCATTTAAAGAACCCCAAACAACAGAGCTAGAGCTCCCAGCCCCTTGACTGCCCCCATCCCACTGGCCCCTGCCGGTCCAGTTCTGGTGATCAATCAGCTCAGCCTCCTTGCAGATATTTGGATGCAGTTAGACATCTAGGCAGATACAGATATAAAAATTAGTCTGTGGTGGTATTTTAAGGACTTAAGTGTTGTCATTTTTTGTTTCACCTTGCCATTTGCTTTTTCTTTTTTTAAAGTAATCTCTACTTTTTTAGAGCAGTTTAGGGTTCACAGTAAAATTAAGCAGACATTACAGTGAGTTTACATAAACCCTCTGGCCTCACGCAGGCACCGCCTCCCTGTACCATCCATACCCCACCAGAGTGGGGGCAACCGAGAAGCATACACATCATAATCACCCAGAGTCGATCCTTTACCTTGGTGTTCACTTGGTGTTGTACATTCTTTGGGTTTTGACAAACGTGTAAGGACAGGTGTCCACCATTACAGTGTCTTACAGAATCGTTTCACTGCCCTAAAAATCCTCTGTGGTCCACCTGTTCATCTCTCCTGCCCCCAGCCCCTGACAGCACTCGTCATTTTATTGTCTCCAGAGTCTCACCTTTTCATGTATGTCATGCGGTAGGTAGCCTTTTCAGATTGACTTCGTTCACTGAAGCTCCTCCAGACCTTCTCATGGTTTAAGAACTTCTTTTTTAATCACTCAAGTAATATTCCATTGTATGAACATAGCACTGTTTGCTGATCCATTCACCTGGGGAAGGATATGTCTCATTACACTGCTGCTCTTTCATGCACAAAGCAAATGAGTCATAGTTTATGTTAACCCGATTCTCCCTTGAAGGGCACCTTTGCTGTTTCCAGTATTTCCCAGTTACAAACAATGACTATCCTCATACTCTTCCTCGTTCATACTCTAGAACGAGTAGTAAAGTCAGTGTTAAAAAATGCCTGTGGACACTTACTCTTTAATGTTAGTGTGAATAGTATTAAACTGCCATTTTTTGTGGTTCAGATCCATATGCTATTTTGCTCCATTCATTGACACCCAAGAAAAGCAAACAACAACCACACTGTTACCAAGTGCAGATCTGAACAGGCTGTTAAAACTAGTGAAGAAGGAAAGTTTTGTCTGCATCATGTATGCTTCACCTAATAGTGTGTGCAGGCTTTAAACCTAAATATCCAGAAGTATCATCCATGGTTTAAAAGGAAGAGAGGAAGGAAGGAAAGAAGGGAGGGGAGGGGAGGGGAGGGGAGGGGGAGGGGAGGGGAGGGGAGGGGAGGGGAGGGGAGGGGAGGGGAGGGAGGGGAGGAGAGGAGAGGAGAGGAGAGGAGAGGGAGAGGAGGAGAGGAGAGGAGAGGAGAGGAGAGGAGAGGAGAGGAGAGGAGAGGAGAGGAGAGGAGAGGAGAGGAGAGGAGAGGAGAGGAGAGGAGAGGAGAGGAGAGGAGAGGAGAGGAAGGAGGAAGGGAAGGAACTGTAGTTGTGAACTCAAAGAATAAGTTTGTTATATTGACAAAGTTTACATCTCAGCTGCCTCATTTTGCAATTTATCATTAATCCTATTTTGACCGAGATTATTTGCAATAAGAAATTCACTAGAAAATAAATGTTTTAAAATGCTTTCTCTTATGATTTCTTTTTCTAAAATGTAGCCTGAGTCTGTCCACCTGAAAATTATGTAAACTATCCTGGTTAGGAAGTTCCATCCAGGCTTCCGTTCCCAGCTAATTGAGTTTCCCCCCAAATGACTTACATAATTGCATCAAGCCTCATCTTTGATTTGGTTATGTATTCCTGGTTTCAATAGCAGACGTTGTTTTTCTTTTTTTCTTACTTTTCTCAATTGTGTCTGATGCTCATTCTCTGTGAAGAAAAGCTGGTGTGTTGACTTTTTCCCTTGACATTTACTATGTATAAACATTTTATGTTGCTTGATTGATACTTAAATTCTTTGGTAACTTCTCAAAGAATGTCAAAAGAGTGAAGGGTCCAGGAGCGTTCTCGTGGTTTGTGTCTTCCTCCACCCTGCTGTCTAACTCACACTGTTGTGTGGGGGTCATTTTATGGAGAGAGTCGACTCAGTGTGAGCAGGTGGTTTCTCTAGCGGCATCATTTCCTGGTCAGTATTGATGGTGAAACATTTGAAACTGAACCACAGGCTTATCTTCAGTGGTCAGAATGCCAGCATTAGGTTAACTCTTTAGACAGGGAATTAAAGGTGTTTATTCGTGTTCTTTCATGAGCAGATTGGCATTTCCTCTTATGGTTTTATAAATGAGATTTCTATTACTGCCCACACATCTTGAAATATCAGTTTCTATAATTGGAATTTTCAAGGAACACTAAAATTAATAAATTTAAAGGGCTTTCTTTGCCTGTAGATGGCAGGGGGAAGTGATGCTTTTGCTGGCCAGGTCTATATAAATTCCAACCAAGGACATATTTATTACTATAGAGTTAATGAATTTATTTATTTATTCTTTAGTTCATTCACTGACTCATTTATGCACTAATTCAATCAACTAGTATCTATTGAGCTTTACCCTGGGTCAGACACAAGGACACTGAAGGAAGTGAAAGTTAAGACTCAGTCATCTGCATATGAGTGGAAATTGCTCTTGATTTCGTTACAAGTTAACCAAGCATGGAGCAGACATATCTTACTGGTTTTCCCCTTTCTCTAAGGGAGTAATTCCACATGGTTGGTTTCGAAAGAAATAAATTTTGCTATAGACTCTTCTGGTAACATTTATATCCACCTTAGAGTCTCCTTGAAATTGGCTTATTTTCTTCCAGCTGGAAGATTGGAACCCAAAGGTTCATCAGGGGAAGTGCTTCACGTTGTTTTATGCAGAAGCTGACCTTGAGAAGTTGACCTTGAGAAGTTATACCGTGTGGCTGGTGGGCTTTGCATTTGTGCTCTCCTTACAGTGAGGGATTAGGGACTGGGAACACTGGATTCCAGAGCACGATCTCTAAAACTTTTAGACCTGACAGGGACCTGAAAGAGTTTATCTTGTTGAGAGCATTTCTTTGTGCAGTTGTGGCAACTGAAGCTGAGATAAGTCAAGTGTCCTGCCCAAAGTGACAGAGGATGAGTGAAAATACAAGTCCTAGGACTGGACCTTAAAGCCAGGAGAAGGTTGAAGCTAACAGTTCTGGTTTTGGCATTTTGAATTCTTGCCTAACCACTTCCTAGCTGTGAGACCTTGGACAACACATTCAACCTCTGTGTTATGGTTTCCTTGGTTGGAAAAATACTGATGATGATAGGATTGCTGGAAGGATTCAATACAATAATGCAAGTAGGACTATGGCACAATGTTGCAACAAGCAAGGATACTTACTATTGATATTGTAAAGTAATCCAGGGCTATGGAACAGGGGTATTGTCTATTCTAGGTAATACTGTTTCCCTGGTGCCCTAGAAACTGGCTGGTATGTATCCAGCCCTCAATTAAATTTGTCAAATGGATATTTTTCAAATGTAAATTTGGTAACTCACATAAAGAATAAATGATACCAGGGAAGGGAAGATAACAATGATGTTTATGTGTCGCTTAAAACAAGAGGGTTGTGAAGTCCTGTGCCTTTTTAGGTGGAACAAGTCTGTTTTTAAATGAGCCACTTCCGTAAATAATAATTAATAGAGGTATTTGGCAAAATGCCTCAGCTGTTGATTTCATCCAGCAAAGCTTGCTTCACATCCAAGCAGTCTCAATCCACAGGTGACTGGTTGATAACACCACTGTGAGCTCTGCCTTTAAACAGAGCCAGAACCACACCATTATCACCTCCAGTGGGACCACCTTTATCAGGCCCCCATCATCTCCATAGTGGCTGGATGATTTCAGGGGCCTCCCACATGGTCCCCCTGCATCTGCCCTTGACCCTTTGCTGTCCACTCTCAACTCGGCCGCTAGAAGTTTTCTTTTAAGCCTAAATCACACGATGTCTCTTTCATGTCTCCTTCTTCAGTGACATTTCAGTGGCATTACCACATCCTCCTAGTGATCCCTGAGGTCCAGCACAGCTTGGTTACCTTGCTGCTCCGGACCTCATCACCTACCCTCTCCCCTTTCCCTGCACCACACTGGCCCTTCTCTTATTCTGCATTCACCTTGGGGCCTTAGCAATTGCTATTTCTCTCTATGTGGAGAGCTCTGTTACACACCCATGTGACTGACTTCTTTCTCTTCCTCCTGTTATCTTCTCCGTTGTTCTTAGCTAGGCTGTTTTGTATCCCCATGTTGAAAGTCATCTCCATACCCCGCCCCCAGTCCATCCCTGCATTCCCTACTTTTCTTACCCAATTTGATTTTTTCTTCATAGTATTTATCATCACCTGCCACATGATGTGTTTTCTACTTATCAGAGTCTGTCCACACTAAAATATAACTTTTATTTTTATCTTTCTGCTATAGTCCTAATATCTGGGATAGTGTCTGGCACAGAGCGCATCCAGTTAACATTTGTCAGATAAATGAATGAGCGGCTGCTTTATTGTTTATGTTTCAGGCTGTCTTTGGAAGGTTACTATAAACATGAACTGGATTTATCTCGGCAACACTTTAAGAATGTCTGTCTTTCTCTATACATGTATTTTCATCTCCTCATTTTTGAAGAAAAGTCATAAAACAAGAGGCAAAACCAAGGCATACCTGAAGAGACCTTGTGGTATACAAAGCAAGATAAGTGCACATAATGCCAGGCTTTTACAAGCTAATAAAATAAATTCGCCTGAAGATAAGAGGATATAAGCAGTATGGAATGCACACAGGATTTCTGCAGATGTGGTATCGTTAATGCCAGTGCTTTCGAGTCTAACCTGACTGGTGCTGCAGGAATCTGTCAAGATGATTGTAGGGACAGAAATTTTCTGTTAACATGAAAACCATCCCCCTGTTTAGGTCTCCATTTCCTTCCATTTAACTAGTATTTACTGAGAGCAGAGCACTGCTCCTGGTGCCCACCATGTGGTTTGAGAAGGTGAGAAGTGTGTAAGATGTGTCAGTCACACTGACCTCTGGTTGATCTGTTTAATGGAAAGGAGTATATTCCAAGCCATTTAAAAACAGTGGGCTACCAGCACATACATCATTTGTATCTCAGCCTGGAATGTGTTCTGGAGATTACATTGAAAAGTGTGCGTGCCTTGAATTCTTGAGCATTCTCAATACTGTGAAGGAAATAAGAAAGCCGTTTTGGAGAGACCCAGCTTTGTAGGGACTAGAATGGGTCAGGTTCTCCCAGCTACACGTGGGTGGAATTCTTCCCCACTCGCCATCCAGGGCTAGTGGAGGAGTCTCACCTGGGAAAGGGATGCAGGGCACCTGCCACACTGCCCGCCAACCCCCACCTTAAGTGTTTAGCTTATCTTACTTGGAGAAGGTAAATAAGGCTGTGGCTTAAAGTGCTTTTTAATGACTTTAAGCTTGGAAGATTGTGGAAAACTAAATAAGAGGTGCTGGATGGACCCCAAAATGGACCTGATGATCTCCTAGCTTTATTATGCTAATAATTTAAAAGAAAGAAGGGATTTTAAAAATTTCCTAATAACCCAAAAGGCAGATGATTCACCTGTAGCTAGCAGAAGCAGTTGCACTTTGAATAAGATGTCCATGCGCACAGACAGCACCCCACCATCCACCTGTCTAAATGTCATCAAAGCCCCCAAATTCCACTGTGGAGATAGAAGAGAGAAAACAGCTTCTTAACATAGTTCGATTTTCACAAATTTGAATATTATATTTAGCAGAAAAAACTTTGGCTTTAAATAATTTTAAATTACCTTCCTCTAATCAGAATTTCACATTGCTTTGTCTTCACGCGGGAAAGGGAGTTTGCCTGTGGCTGTGTTTCCGAAGACCCTTTTCCATGGCTGTTGACACCTTGCCCTGCTCCCTTTCCTGGGGCAGAATCATCCTTCTTTCCAGCTAACCCAGGCTTTGTCACGTCATGTCTCTGCCACACTGCTGCCTGAAGTTTTTCTGTGTTTCTCTGTGACAGTCTCTCTCCCTAACTCAACCAGCAACTGAAGCTGAAATTTAATTTAAATTATTGTCAGATTGCGGAAATAGGCCTGCCGTGTGCGTGCTCTTCCCCGCGGGGAAGTGGAGGAGTGGCTGAAATGAGAAATGAGCTGGCTGCTGGAGACAGTCATGAAGAATGTGTCTGAAAACAGGGATGGTACGAAGGGAGGGTTCTCTGTGTGCTCTATAATGAAGGGCTCGATTTATGGGCTCCCGGGAAACCATAGTAAAGAGCAAAAATTTCCATTGGGGCCTGGAGGTTTTGTTTCGTTGGGGAGCTGATGTTTGACGGAAGGTCTCCCATTGTTGGGGAAAGTGACATTTTGCTGAGTACACTTTGAAATGTTATTGTACTTTATGTGATGTCATCTTAAAGATGCAAGCATGCTTCTAAGAGAAGAGTATCAGGTAATTTCCCTCTTCCTAGAAAGGTCTGTGTTCAGTGGCATTGATCATTGAATAGCTTCCCAAAGTACAGGTGGTTGGGAAGACATGTCTAGTCTTCAATCAAGGGCCTCACATGTTTAGATTCCTTTTCTCATTTATTCTCTCATTCATATTTGTGTTGATTGAGCATCTCTTGCACTTGCACTGTGTTGGTGGTGAGCAGATAAAATGAGGAACAAGCCAGTCAAGTTTCTGGTGACTTCAAGTCTAATGGAGGAGGCAGGTGTTAATTAATAATCACAGTATCAAGAACATAATAACAAGCAGAAATAAAAGCTTTGAAATGGAAAGAAGCATGCTGCTATGAGAGCATCTAACGAAGGACCTTGACCTCATCATGGAAGGTCAGGGAAGGCTTCTATGGGAAAGTGAGATATGAAAGAAAGGAAGATGTTAACCCAGTTGAAGGGAAAAGCAAAAGAGTCAAAGCATGGACACAGCATGTGCGAGGGTCCTATGGCAGGATGGCGCATGCTGCTTTGAAGGCAAGTGTGGCTGGTGGGCGGGAGATGGTGAGACTAGAGCAGTCAACAGGGACCAGACTGTAGACCCTCAAAGGACAAGACCGATTGTTATTGGAAAATCTAAATCTAACAATTTAGATTGTTATTCCAAGAACAGCGGGGAGTCACTAGCAGAGGTGGGGGTGGGGTGGGGAGGATAAGCAAGGGTGCGGTTTGTGTTTTGAGAAGACTCCTCTGGCCACTGAGTGGACAACGGCTTGGAGGAGGCCAAGGGTAGAAGCAGAGGACCAGTGGGAGGCGGCCTCGCCGTCCTGAAGATGGCGTCTGGGGCGGAGCTGGAGCAGGTGAGTTTGAGGGACATGTGTAGAGCTTTGTATCTTTACTGCTTTGTCTTTTTGCACTTTTCAGTGTAGATTAGAAGCCTTGGGTTTTATTTTGACTTCTGTCATTATGTTGCTATCAGACCTTGTACCCGTTGCTTTGCCTCTCTGGATCCCAGTTTCCACATCTATAAAATAATATAGTCAGATTATTTCTTTTCCAATGCCAAAATTCTCTGTGTCCATGTTGATTGGGGTACTACGGGTTTTTCAGGTAAATGATTAAAATGTAAATACAATTAGATGTTGGTTAACAATGGGAGACCCATATATCAGTGTGTTCATGTAACACCTTGCTTCAAGTCTTTTTTTCTAACTCCTTGGATGGTGGAAGAAGACATAAGCAGTTAGGGCACTAATGTGTACTTTTTCATTTATTATACCAAACACAAGACTGTTCTTTAATTAGGATGTTGTCTACTCACCTTAGGCTGCTACAACAAAATACCATAGCCTGGTTGGCTTAAAGAACAGATCATTATTTCTTACAGTTCTGGAGGCTGAGAAATCTTAGCTTCAGGTGCCAGCAGATTCAGTTCCTGCTGAGAGCTCCCTTCCTGGCTTGCAGACAGTCGCCTAACCTTCTCACGGTGCCCTCACCTGGAGGAAAGAGCCAGTCTGGTCTCACTTCCTCTTCTTTTAAGGACATTAAGCCTACCATGCCCCCATTCACCCAATACCTTATCTAAACCTAATTACTTCCCAAATGCCCCAAATTACTTCCCAAAAGCCATCACATCGAGGGTTGGAGCTTAAACACGAATTTGGGGGGAGACATAAACATTCAGTTCAAAACAGATGACTTTTTAAAACATACCAGATGTGATTCATTAGAGAAACAAAACAAAATCCTTAGTATGAGTAGGAGTGAAAGTAGAGATTCTAATGAAGCTGCCCAGTGTGTGCAGCCTAAATGAAGTGGAAAAAGCTAGAGGAGTTTTTGCTAAGGGGCTTCATTTGACTCTTGTGTCCTTCGATTTTGGAACCCTTTGTTAGTGGTTGTAACAGTCATGCTTAGTTGCAACCACAAATAATTTTCAGTGGAGGAGTGTTGATAACATTTTACTGACCTAAAAAAAAAAAATCTAATGACAGGGCCAAAGGAAAGGCAGAAGGTGTAATTTTCTGGTCAGCCTTGGTCAGCTGCCCACAGTGTCCTGGTCCTGTTGAAGTCTTTAAATGAAGATACATTGCCACAGACACACCCCCAGGGTTGCACGACTTAGCCTTGCCCTCAGAGAGGAGCCATGAATTCAAACAAGAGCAGCACTGTTGACCTTCAGACTACAAGTGGGCTGCTTTCTTTGTACCACGTTGCCCAGTGAAATAATCCTGATAAAAGCTTTTTGTTTAGCCCTTGCAAAAAGAACAGGGGTTTAGGGAAGAAATATCCCCCCACCCCCTTCTTAAAAAGGGGTGTGATGTTGGCTCAGCAGTAGCTGTACAGCAGATCTGGATTCAAAGTGGGCATGGGGGGAGGGTTGGCGTAGACAGGTTCTTAGGTCATTTTCGGGGATCTTGTTGCAGCTCTCACACATAAAGACAGACTGCTTCTGCTCCCAGTCCACTTACCATGCCTTTGCCTCTGTATTATTGTTCCTTATAAATTCCAAATGGTGGATGGTGAGGAAGTTCGACACTTACATTTCCTTTTCCTATTCCCATTTCAAGCTGTGGATGAGAACCTGTGTTTTTGACTCTCTATCAGACTGGCCAAAGGAAACCCACCCCCTTTCTTTATATATTCTGTCATTGTTATAAGTGTTTGGGCGGCCACTTGAGAACTATGAGAGGTCTAGACCAGTGGAAGTAGAGCTGCTGCTGCTTAGGTTGGAGGCATTTGGAAGAGAAAGAGTAAAAACCAAACAAACAGAAATGAAGTTAGAAGGTTTCAGCGACCCTTGCAACAGAGAAAGGAGGGTCTGAGTGAGGCTCGTCCTATGGTGTGGGGCAGAGGGAGTACTGTCTGGCAGGAGCTCCTGGGCTGGGCACAGGAATTGGCAGTGGTGGACTCTACTCCTTGCTGCCTGCACAGCTCCAAGCAGCCCCTCTCCTGGGAGCCCAGCAGATCTAGGTCTCTACATCCTCTACCCCATCCCCACCCCTGCATTACAAGCTCAGGCTTCCTTTAAGAAGCATTGATCCAGGGCTTCTTCACAAATGCATCAAGAGAGGAAACTCCAGGTCTGGAGAATTGTGTGGAGCACCTGCTTTAGCCACTGCTCCATACTCTCCTCTGTAAGCAGATTTTCCTCCTTTCCCTGCTAAAAAGTAGGTTTCCTTTTTGCATGTTTTCACCTGGGAAATCTAGGTTTTAAATTCTGAGTATTTGAGCTGGTTTTTCTTCAACCCTAGAGAGTGGAACTGGGCTCCAGTCCCCATCAGCCCCTAGTTTGCTAGATCTTCTGGAGCCATCCCTTGACTTCTGCAAGATGAAATGGACCCTAAGACTATTCCACGTTCCTCCTCCCTCTGAAGTTGATGGCCAAGGTCCCAAACAGACAGTGCCAGACGAGGAAGGTCCCATAATGGCATTACCCACTTCCTGAGAGTTCCCCGTGTGTGGCAGCTCCTCTTGTCTGCAGAACCAGCCTGGACGGTGGTTATCAGCAGACCCATCTTACAGGAAACCAAGGCGGAGGTTTCTTTTCTCCAAGCCCTCACTGACTTGCACAGGGGCATTCTGTGGCCATAACCTCCTTTCCTTGCAGCAGAGAACTGGAGGTGCTTTGTTTTTCTTCATGAGCCAAAGGATGCTTATAAGGACATACCTTCTGTTCTTTAGCAGCCTCTCAGCAAAAGAACAGTGAGTGTCACCCTTCCTTACTTCTGGCCACTGCCAGCTTCTGAACAGGAGATGATCTTGGTACATTTTTTTGGCCTCACCCCTACCATCCATTAGGCTGATCTTTTTTAAAAACGTAAATCATATTTTGTGTTATGCCCCTTAGACTCTCCAGTGACTTCTGTGAGGTCTATACATTGGAGTGGAAAAAAATTACATCTTTATTTTTGCTAACCTCCAATTAAAATTTATATCTCTTTTTATTATAAATGAGGACAACAGATCTCAGCAGTACTGTGACTTAGTCATGAGAAGAATGCACTGACATTTTTCTTTTCACATTATACTGGTTGCATATATCTGTAAATATGTGTGCCCACAATTATTGAAGATGACAGTAGCTATTAGACCTACCACCAGCTCTTATTTAGATAACAAGACAAAGAAGCCATGTTACCATATGATCAATTAGGTTTTTTTTAATATACCAATAACTATATTTTAATATAATTGGTACTCTTAATCAGAAATATACCAAGATGGGGTAGGAGGATGATGGGAGCAGTCTCCCAATTTCAGGAAATAAGGTAAGGCATTGGCTCAAGAATTTAACAGCAATAAATAATTGACTTCAAATCTACCTGCTTTTTTTTTATCACTATATGCAGGCAACTCTAAACAATGTCAAGGGTAAAATACTCCTCCCTGCCAGGGTAAATTACACCCATTGTCCTCCTGCACCCGCACCCTCACCCTCACCCTCACCTGTGGTCTTTCATATTGCTAAATAGTTTATTATTTTACTTGGAGTTTTTCTTTTTGGCATTTAAAAGCATTTTTTAAAAAATATTTATTTATTTATTTAGAGAGGAGAAAGGAAGGAGAAAGAGAGGGAGAGAATCATCAATGTGTGGTTGCCTCTCACACATCCCTCATTGGGGACCTGGCCTGCAACCCAGGCATGTGCCCTGATTGGGAATTGAACCAGCGACCTTTTGGTTCACAGCCCGCACTCAGTCTGCCAAGCTACACCAACCAGGCTAAAAGCATTTTTCAAGAAGAGGTCCATAGTTGTCAGCAAGCTGGCTATAGGTCCATAGCATGGAAACGATTATGAACCCCTGATTTAGAACACAATACAGATCCACTTTCTTTGGCCTACTGGACCCTATATGCCTAGGCTTCGACCTAACTATCCATTTCATTCCCTCTACCTTTCCCCTCTTGGTACCTTCTAGTAACCAGAGCTTCCTGATGTTCCTCAAGCATGCCAAGCTCACTCTTGTTTTTCTTCTTTCCCCAGATCTGACTCCCATCTGTTCTTTTTATTTCTTCTTATTATTTATTTTTAAATTACAGTTGGCATACCATATTGTATTAGTTTGAGGTGTACACCCTGGCGACCAGACACCATACAGCTTTCCAAGTGATCATCCAAATAAATCCTGCACCCATTCGACACCAGACATAGCTACCACAACATCATTGACCACATTCCTTATATTGTACTTTATATCCCCATGAGTATTCCTTTAAAATTTTTTTTTTCACTTATAGTTGACATATATTATTCTATTAGTTCCAGGTGTATACTCCAGGGATTAGACATTACATAATTTACTAAGTGATCATCCCAATGAATCTTGTATTTATCTGACACCAAAAGCAGTTATTAGAATATTATTTACTATATTCTCTAGGGTGTACTTTGCATTCCCATGACTATTGCATAACAACCAATTTTAACTTTTCACCCACCTCCCTAATACTCCCTCCCATCTGGCGACTGTCAAAATGTTTTCTTTATCTATGAGTCTGTTTTTGTTCTGCTTCTTCATTTATTTTGGTTTTTAGATTCATTTGTTGATAGAAATGTATTTGTTGCCATTTTATTATTCATATTTTTTACCTTTTTTCCTTTCTTCGCCTTCTTAAAGAAGATCCTTTAACATTTCAGGTAATACTGGTTTGGTGGTGATGAACTCCTTTAGTTTTTCTCATCTGGGAAGCTTTTTATAGTCCTTCAATTCTAAATGACAGCTTTGCTGGGTAGAGTGATCTTGGTTGTGTGTCCTTGCTTTTCATCACTTTGAATATTTCTTGCCACTCCCTTCTGGCCTAAAGAGTTTCTCTTGAGAAATCAGCTGACAGCCTTATGGGAGCTCCCTTATAGGTAACTTACTGCTTTTCTCTTGCTGCTTTTATGATTATTTCTTTTTCTTTAATCTTTTTCATTTTAATTATAATGCATCTTGCTGAGGGCCTTTTTGGTTCATCTTGTTTGGGACCCTGTGTTTCCTGAACTGGTATGTCTATTACCTTCACCAAGTTAGGGAAGTTTTCTGTTATTATTTTTTTAATAGGTTTTTAATTTCTTGCTCTCTCAGTTCTCCTTCCAGCACCCCTATGATGCTAAAGTTGGTATGCTTAAAGTTGTCCCAGAGGCTCCTTAATGTGTACTCATTTTTTTAATTCTTTTTTCTTTTTGCTCTTCTAATTGGGTGTTTTTTGCTTCCTTATATTCCAAATCAATGATTTGATTCTTGGGTTAATCTACTTTACTCTTGATTCCCTGTAAATTATTCTTCATTTCAATTCATGTAGCCTTACTGATGGCTGTTTTTTATGCTTTCTATGTCCTCTTTCATGCTGTTGAAGTTCTCACTAAGTTCCTTGAGCATCCTCATAACCTTTGTCTTGAACTCTGTATCTGGTAGATTGCTTATCTATATTTTGTTTAGTTCGTTCTCTGGAGTTTTAATCTGTTCTTTTATTTGGGCCATGTTTCTTTGTTTCCTCAGTTTGGCAGTCTCCCTGTGTTTGTTTCTATGTATTAGGTAGAGCTGCTTTGACTCCATGTCTAAGTAACATGACCTAAAGTAGTAGGTGTACTTTAGGGTCCAGGGGCACAGCATCCCCATCATCCAGGCTGGGTACTCCAGGTGTGCCGTTTGTGTGGGTTGAGTACACCCTCCTCTTTTAGTTGAGCCTTGATTGCTTTGGCAGGTCAATGGGAGGGATTTAGCCAGGCCAGTGAACTGTGAGGACTGGCTGTGACTACTGACCACCAACCTTCACCCTCTGTGAAGAATCAGCTGTGCAAGGGCAGGGTGGTGGTGGTCTAATGTGGTTTGCAGCTGTCCATCAGGTGCACAGGCTTTGGGTTTTCCTGGGTGGTACAGGCCAAGTTCAGTCCCCATCTGTGTTCTGCCTAGGGCCACCCTGCATGAGCTATAAAGCAATCTGAGATGGCTGCTACTTGTGCTAGGCTTGCTGGTTCCCAGATGAAGCCAAGCTGTGAACCTAGGCTGGCTGCTACTAGAGCTGGGCCTGGGGACACTTAGCAAAACATATGGGGGCAGGGGCCTCACTGAAGCCAGCTGTTGCTTCTTTGAGGGAATTTAGGAAGTTGTAAAACATGAGCCAAGACCAGCCATTTGTATGAAAAAGCCACTGTTAATAGCTTGGATGAGCTCATGAGTTGGATGGGGTGTAGTCTCAGGGAATCACCAGGATGGGGCGAACACTGTTAGCCAGGCTGATGGAGTCTCAGGTATGGCACCCACCTGCTAGCTCTGTGGCTGTGTAGGAGGAGGGTTCAGAAAAGAAACAGTGGCCTCTGCTCGCCTTTCTCTCTGGGAGAAAGCTGTCCCCCACTGGTTGGGTGGGGCAGGATCTCAAGGAATCACCAGGGTAGTACACATAGTATGAGCCAAGTTGATGAAGACTCAGATATAGTGCCCCCTTTCCAGCTCCGTGTGTGTGGTGGTGGTCATCATGGAGTCTCAGAATAGGAACAATGATTTCTGCCAACATTTTTGTCTGGGAGAAAGCTGTCCCTTCAGCCCTCACCCTGATGCCAGACAATTCATATGTCCCTGGTACCTTTTGAGCTGCTGCCCCAGAGCTGGAGCTCAGAGGGAATGAGTCCAAGTAATTACATGGATCCTTTAAGAGGAACACCTGGGAGTCCAGAAGCCCTTTGTGTCACTCAGCCTCAATCCCTTCTGGTTTTTATAGCCACGAGATATGGGGAATACTTATGGGGACTTTCCTCCTAACACTTGAACCCTGGGCTAGGAGGCGTGGTGTGCAACTGGAACCCCTCACTTATCACGGGAGACCTCCACAGGTGAGATATCTCTCCCAATTTTTATCTGCCACATAGGGTTGTGGGACCAGCCTATTCTATGTCTCCAAATTTCTTCATCTAATTTATGTCCATCTTAAATGCACCGTGTTGCATGAAGGAATGTAAAAACCAAAAAATGGGTTGCCAGGGAGAACCAACTAGCTATCTTGGATTTCCCATAGTCCTGGCTGTTTGTTTAATCTACAACCATTGTTTATCCATACAATATATCCTAGCAGATTTCCTGCATGTTATTGAGATTTTTAACCCTTAAAATCCTGATATTTGCCTGGCTGGGTGGCTCAATTGGTTGGAGTGTCGTCCTGCACACCAAAAATGCTGCAGGTCAATTTCTGGTCAGGGTACACACCTAGGTTATGGGTTCAATCCCCAGTTGGGGTGCATGCAGGGGGCAACCCATCAATGTTTCTCTCTCACATTGATATTTCTTTTTCTCTCTGTCTTTGAAATCAGTGGAAATATCTTTGGGTGAGGATATTTAGAAAATAATATCTAATGAAAATTAAGAAGTAATCAATTATTCTTTAGCTTGGACATTTTTAATAATTATAAAAGTCAATTATTAACATAGACATATTTTTGTAAAACTGAGGCAAAATAAATACATGTCTGTTTTACTTAAAACAAACTTATACTAGTCTTTATTTATTAAGGATTTTTCTTAGATTATATAAACTTAAAAACATTTGAGTTAGTTTCTATTTTGCTGAGAAATTTAGAATGCCTAATTGTTATAAGTGCTTGCCTTTAATTTTAAAAAATACCATCTAGAGGCAGAAAATTTTCTCACATTTACAACATATATTACAACACAGGTGACAGACACAGAGAGACCTTTTAGCCACAAGAAAATCTCACTAGTTTATAAAAGAACAGTTGGATCCAGATTTTGACCTAGAGGCATTTACAATTTATATCTGATCTTAACAAGTTCCAAGTGACTTCTCCCCTTTTAAAATGAGGGCAGACATGTTTAATACCTCGAAGAATTGGGCTAACACCTGAGGGCATCAGAGGTTGATCTATTTACCCAAAACCTCTTTTTGAAGCTTTAAGAAACCAGTTCATTCTACCTGTTCTTATAGTCAACTTTTTCTAATTGCACATGCAAAATTTAATTTAAAAGTATTCAGGGATTTTCATCTTGGCCTTCTTAGTTATAAATGGGAGGCTGACTGTAGTAGACCTTGTAGGCCTGGGAGGCATGATTAATTTTGAGATCAGTAGAGTCTGAACAAACTTCTAGGGAGAACCAGCCCTTGCATGCATGTCTCCAGACTAGCCAAATGCAGTGGGTATTCCCTAGAGGACTGCTTTTCACACTAGAAGAAACTTTTTCTCAGGCAACCTCACAAGGATTCTTAGTCACCAAAGAATACCTGAGCAAGGGCCAGCAAAGAGCTAAGCAGATACCACCAGAACCATGACCCTTCCCAGTCATGGGTTCCTCAGGTGCACCCACTCCAGGGTGCCCTGATGTTCTCCCCTGGGCTCCCACCAGCCTCTCCATGATCAGCAATGCTGCTGCACCCTTCTCTGCCACTTTGGATTCAGGGATCTGAACAGTCATCACCCCATTGACTATTAGGGTTTGGGGAAGCATATGTCCTTTCTCTTTCAGAGCTAAGAAGAGTTCAGGCTCTCATTTAACCAACAAAGTTTTTGTTCAGACTGTCAGTTAGCAATGCAATTAAAAAGCCGAAATTAAAAGGAGGAAACTTTTTTTTCCCTCCCCTTTCCTGGGTCACCTTAACTGTTACCTACCTCAAGGATTTTCTAAGAACAGCTCAAATAAAGTCATGGCCTGCTACTTAAAGCAAGGAGGCCCGGGATTCTGAGAAAAATTCACCGTTCACTCCGGGTAAAGCGTGGAGCTGGTGGGGCACAATGGGCTCCTACTGGTACCAAGCATGGGTCTGGGTTTGCAGGGTTATTCTGGGTGGGCTTCTTTGGAATCCTGCTGAGTATGCCAAGTAAATGTCAATGTAAGAAACATCCAAACTCGTAGATGATCTTTTTTTAAATCCTTACCCGAGGATATGTTTACTGAATTTTAGAGAGAGATAGAGAGTGAGAGAGAAAAAAAAATCCTTAATGTAAGAGAGAAACATCAATTGGCTGTCTCCCATATGCACACCAACTAGGGATTGAGTCCATAACCTAGGTATGTGCCCTGACTGGGAATCAAACCCGCAAGCTTTTGGTGTATACAAGACAATACTCCAACTAAGCCACCCAGCCAAGGGTAAACGTGAGGAGAATTTATAAGTTTATTTGAACCAAACTGATGACATATGCCAGGGAGCAAGATCTCAAATGCCCTGGAAAATAAATTTTGCGGTTTCTTTTATGCATTTGAGATGAAGGAGGGAATATAAAGAAGATTTACATGAAGATAGAGGAAGCAAGTCAGGGATGGAATTACAGGATAGTTAAGATTGGGGGTGGCCCAGCTGGGTGCGGCTCAGTTGGTTGGGTGTCGTCCAGCAAACAGAAAGATTGCTGGTTAGATTTCTGGTTGGGGCATATACCTGGGTTGCAGGTTTGGTCCCAGTCGAGGCACGTACAAAAGTCATCCAATTGATGTTTCTCACATCCATGTTTCTCCCCCCTCTCCTTCTCCCTCCCTTCCCCTCTCTAAAATAAGCAAATAAAAAAAAAAAAAGATTAGGAGTAGCCACGTGGAGATTGGATTACTGGGTGGTTAAGATTATGTGCTCTTTTGAGGGTAGTATGTTTATTTCAAAGCTGTGTTGTTAACGTAGATGCACAGAAACAACGGACAGGATTCGCTTACAGCAAAGATAAACCTTTTACTAAAGAAGTTATGTGCCTGGAGTGTGACTGTCCATCAGAATTTGCCCAGTTAGGAATTGATGACCAGATCATCCCATGAGGTTACTTTCAAAGAACCCCTTTTTTCACCCAAAGTAATAATCACTTTGAATGGGTTCTGACAGGAACACTTCTAATCATTTCAGTTTTTATTTTTTCAAATACTTGGACCTTTTTTATTCTAGGAAAAAAAGGCTTTTAAAATTATTATTTTTATCTTGACCTTGTTATCAATCATGTGATCTGACAATTTAGGAAATATGGCCCATGGCTATAGACCTAGGTGCTTATACAACAGGCTTTGGTCCCCATAGTTAGTTGGGGTTTTTTTAAGTATTTTTTATTGATTATGCTATTACAGTTTTCCCAATTTTTCCCCTTTATCCCCCTCCACTGTGCCCCCCAACCCTCCAGCATTCAACCCCCCCCCCTTAGTTCATGTCCATGGGTTGTACATATAAGTTCTTTGAGTCCTCTGTTTCCTATACTGTTTTTATCTCTCCCCATCTATTTTATGCCTACTAATTATGCTTCTTCCCTCTACCTTTGCCCCCATTCCTCCCTTCCCCCTCCCCACTGAACTCCCTCTGTGTGATGTCCATTTCTCTGGTTCTGTTCCTGTTCTGGTTGTTTGCTTAGTTTTTGTTTTCATTGTTTTTCTTTTCTTTTAGGTTCATTTGTTGATAGTTGTGAGTTTGTTGTCATTTTATTGTTCATGTTTTTGATCTTCATTTTCTTAGATAAGTCCCTTTAACATTTCGTATAATAAGGGCTTGGTGATGATGAACTCCTTGAACTTGACCTTATCTGGGAAGCACTTTATCTGCCCTTCCATTCTAAATGAAAGCTTTGCTGGATAGAGTAATCTTGGGTGTAGGTCCTTACCTTTCATGACTTGGAATACTTCTTTCCAGCCCCTTCTTGCCTGCAAGGTTTCTTTTGAGAAGTCAGCTGATAGGCTTATGGGAACTCCTTTGTAGGTAACTGTTTCCTTAACTCTTGCTGCTTGTAGGATTTTCTCCTTGTCTTTAATCTTGGGTAACTTAATGATGATGTGCTTTGGTGTGTTGCTCTTTGGGTCCAACTTCTTTGGGATTCTCTGGGCTTCCTGGACTTCCTGGAAGTATAATTCCCTCACCAGATTGTGGAAATTTTCTTTCGTTATTAGTTCAGATAAGTTTTCAATTTCTTGCTGTTGTTCTTCTCCTTCTGGCACCCATATAATTCAGATATTGGAATGTTTCAGGTTGTCCCAGAGAATTCTCAGCCTCTCTTTATTTTTTTGGATTCTTGTTTCTTCGTTCTGATCCAGCTGGATGTTTATTTCTTTCTTATGTTCCAAAGCATTGCTTTGAATCCTGGTTTTCTTCTTGTCACTGTTGGTTCCCTGAATATTTTGCTTTATTTCATTTTGCGTATCTTTCATTTGTTTTTTCATTTTTTGACCAAGCTCAAACAGTTCTGTGAGCATTTTAATTACCAGGGCTTTAAATTCTCCATCAGAGAGGTTGGCAGCCTCCTCATCACTTAGTTCTCTTTCTGAGGTTTTGCTGTGTTCTTTCATTTGGGCCGTATTTTTTTCTCTTGGCACAACTGATAAGTTGTAAGGGGCCAGGGGCCTTAGGTTTTCACTGGGGCAGGGCAACCCTCCTTGCTGCACTGCCTGTTGGGGGGGGGGGGACCAGTGCAGCTCTGCTATCTCTAGTGTACTTTCCAACAGGCTCTCCTGTCAGACTGGAAGTATCTCACCAAGGCAACCCCAGCCTTAGCCCACAGTCAGCTCTCAGTCTCAGTTTTCCCTTTAAGTCAGTCCCTCCCTGTAGCTCCTCGGAGCTCAGCAGTCAGCCCCTCCCCTCAGCTGACTCTCCATGGGTTTTTCTTAGTCAGAGCTGCATGGTCCACCTTACAGGTTTGGTTTTTCTGGTTGATTTTTTCTTTAATTCCTTGGTTGTCAGAATTCCATGCAGTTTGATTTTTCTGGCAATATTTTGGTTGTCTATTGATTTTAGACTGGTTGTTATCCTCCTTTTGGTTGTGTGAGGAAGTGAAGGGTTTCTACCTATGCCTCCATTTTGGCCAGAACTCCCCCATAGTTAGTTTTAAAGGGAGAGTGTATGCCAGGGATTTGAAAAGCTCTAATATAAATTTTCAAAGAAATAACATTGCTTAGACCTTACTTAGGTTATGAAGAAGCAAGTCAATTGATCTTGGGAGGCAGAAGAAAACTTCTAACCAAGATCTGAAAAGCCTTTACTTTTTAAAAGAATTCTGGTTTTATTACAGCACAAGTGTCAGCTGCTATTATGATAGATGCTGTGAAATTAAAAAATACCCTTAGGGTGAAATAGAATTTGGTCACTTTGGGAAAATTCTAAAACAAAAGATACAAGTAAATGAGAGGTGATATAGATAGATAGATAGATAGATAGATAGATAGATAGATAGATATAGATATAGATATATACATAGAGGGAGAGAGACAGACAGACAGACAAGGAGAGACAAAGAGACAGAGAGGGAGACCAGTCTGGAAAGAGAGCCACCTGTATTTCTGCAGCAGAGAAGGGAGCTCCCCAGGGGTGGAGGTCAAGGATGGGGGTTGGGGTATAGCATAGTGGTAGGGGGAAGGGGGAAGGGAGAGCTTGATGGAACTCAAGCCATGTCTGTAAGGAGGATGTATCTTCATGAGTTACTAGTATAATTAAACATTAATAAGAAAAAAGTCAGTTTACCAACACAAAATACACAAGTGAAATTGCAGTATTAGATTTGATGACTTAATAATCCTTCAGTCCCATGTTGGTATTTGAAGATTCTGAGGTAAAGGACTTGAGAAAGAGGTTATTCCTCCCCTTATTATCCCACACTTCCTTTTACTCCTTTAAGTTGTGTGTATTTCATGTGGCTTGGTGCTTTTCAGTGGTGTTGCATCCCTTTAGAGTTGTCTACCAGGGGGCTGGAAGGGCTGGTAGTAGATTCAGATCACCCAGCCCCCTGGTAGACATCTCTGATGGACACCAGGTTAGGCCTCAGCCCCACCATTTCCCTCCTCACCATCGAGCCATCTGGTCTTCAGAATAAAACTGAGTGCAGTGACATAATTGGGACAAGAAAAGAAGGACTTTGAGAGCCAAGTAGTAACATTGAAAAATGACACCTAACTATTGGGGGGTATAGTTTTCAAAGTTGAATTTCCTTTTACTTTAGGGTTAAGGGTATTTGGAATATCTTTACTGATGGCACTTGTCATCCATCAACTGTACCCTATTGCTTCAAATTTGAGGGGGCTTTGGTTTAGCATTATAGCTTTCTGCCCTCAGGGCTGTAGTTGCTGCAATCATTGACAGACAGGCAGCCCAGAGTACCTGTTTTTATATCAGTAAAGGTCCATTTATTGCCTTCAAAATGAGAAATTTTTTTAAAAAGTCAGTATACATATGTTTGGAATCCTGTTCCTCCACTTTCTTGTGAAAGTCATTTTATTCTCTGGATAAAAATGGGAACAGTAATTTTGTCTGACAACCTTAAGTCTTTGTCATCACGAAAAAGGCCTTTGGTGGCTATAGGCACCTCTCCATTCTGCCCCTTACCTCCATCTCTCTCCTCTCCACCCTCCTTAGCTCCATTCCTTTCTGGATCCACTCCAGTCTGGATTTCTCCCCACCTTTTCTTCTGACCTTGTAGCCATACTCCATATGTTGGTGTCAAATAAATGACCCAACTGCTCTGGCCACCAGGTCGTGCCGTGGCCACATCTAATGGCTTTTTTCCCTCCTGACCTCTGCTACATGGTATGACCATTCCTTGTCCAGTTCTCCCTTCCACTAGCCTTAGGACCACACACTCTTTAATTTCACCCTCACCATTCTGGCCACTCTGCCTTGGATTCTTTTGCAGACTCCTCTTCCTGTGGCCATGGAGATGACCATCGGGGTCCTGAGTGAGGCCTCCTAGACAGCTGTATTTGAATGTCTTCTCTGGACTTTATACTTAGTGTGTCTAAGATGCAACTCCTTCCCTCTCCCTTATTCCCCCATACCCATTGCAGCTCAAGGTACTTGTGTCCCCCTGAATACTACCTCTCAATTGTCGAAGTCAGAAACCTGGAAGGTAGCATGGCCTCTTACCTTTTCCTCATTTTTTATACTGAATCCATCACCAAGTATTGACCTGCCTGCCTCCTAAGGATCTCTGAAATCCTCCAGTTTTATTCCCTCCATCTTTGGCCTGCATTCCTGCTGTCAACTAGGAGATCAACCTGTCTCCTTCCTCCCCCTCAGATTCATGTCCTCGTGAAGCCGGTGGGATCTTCCTAAAACATGAGTTGGGTTCTTGCTCTGTTATTTCACACCTTTTGCTGAGTTCTCCTATTCTCTCTAGAGAAATCCTGAGGATAAAGCCTACTTCTTAATGTGGCTTCCAAGACCCAACCCTGCCTGCCTCTGCACTTTCAACATTCTGCATCCCAACCTCTCCCCAAGCTAGCTAAATCCCATGGAATTTTTGACCATCGTCCTATTCACCTGTTGGTCCTTCTGCCTGGAACTTTCTTTCCTTTGTCCTCACCCTTGCCTGATTGTTCTCAGGTCTCTGCTTTCTCTGTAACTTCCACTGGGAAGCCCTCCCTGAACTCCTCCCTGACCCTCAAACAGTGAGGTGCCCCTTCTGGAGTCTTCCACAGCCCATGCATTTACTTACTATGTAAGTGCCTACAATGCCTGGCATAATACTTGGCACATAATAGATGCTTCACAGATATTCAACAAAGAAAAAAAAAACTAAGAGATTGTGGCATATGAAAGAGGCTCTGTTAAGTTTAAAGCATTCATTAATTTTGGTTCTTAATAAAAGTCTGTAATAAAAATTCAGCAAGAAAACCTGAACCACAAGGTACCTCAGTTATATTTTTGAGGGTGGAAGGTGCAAACTTTCTTCTACACAGGCACCAGACCTTTTTGTCGGTAGACTGCTGACTTGGCATTCCCAGCTTTCCTCCGATAGTACCGTGTCATCTGTTCTATTACCCCTACACCCCATGCTCAGGTACTGGAGGTAAGTAAGTGCTGCTTTGCAGGAATGAAATCGAGCTTCAACATATGTACAGATTACCATCTGTGGCTCAAATTCAAAGTTGAAAAATCTGTTCTTTCTGGGAGGTCTTGTTTTCTTATAAAAAAAATCTTTGGAACTTCAAATGGAGACTCTGAACTAAAGCACTCTCCAGCTATTTTTAGCCCTCTCTTTCACTACTTTTGCAATGCTGTGTATGATCTATATATCCATTGGGCAGCCAGCCTTTGTTTTTGGGAAGTAATAATTCTAGTGAGTCAAGGGGTTGGTTGAGAGGATAAAGTGGACAGGTCAGGTTGAGGTTTGATGAATCAGTCGTCCCAGCCTGAAGCTGGAAAGATTACCAGCCGCATATTTCACATTTTCTTCTCCAAGTTAACTGTTAAGAATGGCATATTATACAAGCGGGGATTTTTGGTTTTTTTTTTTTAACAGCACGTGAATCGGTTTGTGACTATTCTGTAGGGTTTTTTCCTTTAATCCTATGAAACAAAAGGGAACGAACCATGATTTTGATCTACAGAAGTAAAGAGGAAGGGGCCCAGTTCTGTAGCTTTCTGCCGATGCATTTATGCATTTCAGAAAACAGTACTTTGGGTCTGTGTGTGTGTCCTCCAAAGGTGATGTTAACATGCAGGGGGGTCGGGCTGCTTGCCAGGCTGTGCCTCCTGGGGACTGGTGCTGTGATGGGGGTCAGATCACTTGCAGTCAGAATGGTGGGTCCCCTTTTTTCAGGTCTTCAATGTCTCTGGGCTCTAAATGAACTCAAAGAAACTGGGAGAGGAAGAACCAGGAGAAAACACTTACTCAGATTCTCCCTCCTGTGAGATAAAAGCACTCCAGATATGAAAAGAGCAACAAATAATGAAAATAGAATTGGAACATGCAGGGGCCCTGGGGCTTTCAGAGATCCTCATCTTGGAGGGTTCTCAGGAAGAGGTTTCTTCTACACCGAGGCCTTTTTGTTGCAGTGACCCATATCTCTGCTCTGAAGTGGGCTTTCTCTGCACAAGGAGGAGCCCTAATGAAGCCCCGAGGCTGGAAAATGCTGGGGTGGGAGGAGAATGAGTCAGATGGGCTGGGGGGCTGGCTGCACCCTTCCATGCAAATCAGGTGAGATCAGGCTCAGGGGCCGAACTGACGAGGCTACAGGCCAGCTAGAACCATTGGAGGTGGGTTTTCTGCCCGCATATCATGTGACCCAATTAGCCTAATAATACTGAATCATTGTTAAAAAATAAAATTCATCAATAAATGATGGGTAGATGAATGTTGGTGTATATATTATATATAAAGAGAGACACGATCTGAAATCATTTGATGAAAGTTTATCTCTGGATATAGTCTTTGGGTAATTATAATCTTTTTACTTATCTGTATCTTCTACTTCTTCTGCAAAGATCATGTGTTACTTATATACTAAAAAAAAATCCAGACTACTAACAGGGTTCTTGTTAGACTACTAACAAGAAAAGAGAGCATAGGAAGAAAGACTGAGGAAAGAAAAATCCACTAGGAGCCATGACAGAGCCCAGGTGAGGGTGACAGGGGCGTGGAAGGTGGGCAGGAAGGAGGTGGAATCCGGAGTGCTAGGAGACAGGCAGGGGAGGCAGGGCAGCAGGGAAGGCCTAGTGGTCCTCAGTAGCCTTGTGTCAGTAACTGGAGTAGAGATGGATGGAGGAGGAAGGGGTTGCACAGCAGGCACAGAGGCAGTAGGGACTTGGAGGACAACAAGCACCTACCCTAGCACACAGCTGGGGACGCCAGGTGGAATCTGAGGGCCTCTCCCCTTGGAAAGGTCACATGGTGAACGGATAGATGAGTGTGGGAGCCAGACCACCTGGCTGTTGGACTTCACTCTATTACTTACTAATTGCATGATCTTAAACAAATTCCTTGACCTCTCTTGTGCCTCAGTTTCCCCATCTGTATATTGAGATAATAATAATAGCTACCTCATAAGGTTCTTATAAGGATTAAGTGAGTTAATGTTTGCAAAGTGGTTAGCATAGGACCTGGTATTACTAAGCTCTCTATAGTGACTGATAAATAGAAACTAGAATTTGAGCCCCTGAGGGCCAGGAATATATGTTTAATTGGCTCTCTCAAGTGCCTCACATGGTGGTAGGCAGGTACATTTTAAACACTATGCATACAATGGTCAAATAAATACACATGGCAATTCATTTTCTTAAATGATTTTGTACTATATCATGAGTTAAATAGATTTCAGATGGCTTTGTTTTCTATGCATGAGGAGAAAACGAGACCTCATTTCAAGTTCCGAATGACCAAGTTTACAAAGAAATTTTGGTACACAACTCTTTCACCAGCTTGCCTGGTGAATTATTTTCCAAAATTCCAGGAACCACAGGGTTTGTATCTACCTACGATGAATGTTGTGGAAAAGCATCGATTAAACCAAGAGGGTTTAAAAACACTGTTGGTAAGTGTCTGGCAGTGTGTGACTGGTGGGAGAAGCACTGCTTAACACTCAGAGAATGCATAAAACAACTTAGTTTTGGATCGGGAGCCAAAATTGATAAGATCTAGGGTCCAGGGCTGCATTTTGTAAGGCGTGTTTTCTATAAGGCCCTTTCAGCTGTCGTGTCCCGACTGCAGTGGCAAGGCAGCCTTCCGAGGCAGGAAGCAGGGAGATGCAGGCACGGTATTTTTAGAATATATTGTTCTCTGAATTCTAGAAACAGCCAGCCTAGTTGAAAATGTGACTTTAGACACACTCTTCCACTTTTTGTGCTACTTTAAGATTGGTATCTAGAAATGGAAAACTAAGTGTGTTTTCTTTGGTAAGTAAATTTCTTGTTTCACCCAGAAGTGGGGAGGGGCCATCTATTTTAGGCTCCTGAAGTTGGTAAAACATCTTCATGGCAACAGGCCACGACATCATGGGAGGGAGGTATGATTCAATGTGCGACAACTTTCTATTCAGGTCATGGTACATGAATAATAAAGCAGCTGACATTTATTGAGCTTTTACTGTGTGGCTTAACATGTATTTTCTCCTTTAATCCTTTCAACAACCATGAGAAGTTGTGACTGTTACTGTCCCCATTTTATAGATGAAAAAATGAAGCCAAAACAGATGAAGACACTTGATCAAGGCTGGAACTCTACATTGCTAGAATGAATCCAGAGACTATCACTAAACCATATTGTGTGTGTACAAAAAAAAAAAACACAAAAAAACCCTTAAGCATGTGCTTTTTTAATTTTAAATAAATCAGAGTTCTAGCTTTTCATGAAAACTTCTAAAGAAAAATTATGTAAGTTTCTGGTGAAAGACCTTATGATTTGTAGGTACAGGACACTTAGCTGCTATTTTGTAATCCCCAGGAACATAACAGAATGATGTCGCTTCACAGAAGGCTGGCTCTCGTGTCTGTGGGAGGTGAATAAAGTATGATTCACTGCAATTAAGATAAAAATAAATCTCTTTTAGTGGTTTAACCAAATAAAGATACCTGCTGATAATAATTAGTATTCAGTTCAATCTTTTTTAAAAGCCACCTGTACATCAAGCGCATTAAGATGTCTTAGCAGGAGAGATGAATGAATGGTGTTCTCTCCACCCCTTTCCCCAAATAACTTTTATTACATGATAACAGTAACAAACTACCTTCTGTTGAACTCCTCCATTTTTTCCAGAAATAGTATTAGACCCTTTACATACACTTTACTATTATTGAAGTCTCTCAAAAGCCCTCTAAGAGAGAGCAGATCACAGCCATCATACATTTGCAGAAACTGAGCCTCTGAAAAATTGAGTGAATTGCTTGAAGCCAGAGTTAGCAAATGGCATGGCTTAGCCTTGACTCCCCAAATATTTTATTTTTGTGTATAGTAGAAATGCTCAAGCATACACAGAATTAGAGATATCGGCATAAGGAAGCCCCCCGTATACTGATTTTCCCAGCCCCAGCAGTTATCCATTGTTTATCATTTTGCTTTTGCCTATTCCCCCATTCACACATCCTTTATTCATTTACTTTTTGTAATTTTAAAGCAAAGCCAGGCATCAAGTCATTTAATCCACAAATAAAACCCAAAGGTGGTTTACTTGTAAAACATTAGCTTTTTTTTTTTCCTTGCTTCAAAGCTACTTTCTACTCAGCTCAAGTCTAGCTTTGCTCCACAGTGAACTTTTCTCTCTAGTTCATGGTGTTTATCATGGTTTGATGTCTCTGTGATGTTTCCTGTGTGTCATAACCTCCAAGTGGGCAGCCCCTGTGTCATCCTTCCCCCTTACCCATCCACCCCCATACTCCACACTGAGTCAGTGGGGCCCAACTGCTAAAATGAAGAGTAAATGCTCTTACAGACTTCTTAACTTTTAAGAAATTAAAGGTTCACTATTTTCAAGCAATCCTAGGAAAACAAGACTCTTTGGAGAGATGAGAAAACACTCCTTCACAACCCCAAGCTTGATGCTTCACCGTGAAAGCATCTTATAGGTATATAGCACAGTTGGCTAGTAACTCCTTGGGAAACTGAATTGAAGGTACGAAATGAGGCTGAATTCTGGAATGAATTCGTGAGTTTGATTCTTAGAATTATGCCTCAATTTGGGTAGCATTGAATTGGTTGCAGAACAGAAGAAATTGCTTTCACAGAATAAATTCTGGGGAATTAGGAAGTCCCCCCACCCCCTGCTCTAGCTGAAATTCTTCTTGTGAATCTTTCTGTCTATAGTTTATGACTTGGTGAGAAGGAAGGAAAGTTGGAATGTATAATCAGAAAATGTGTTCTCCTCCCCTGTCCTGCCTCTAATTCACTGTGGGACCTTAGGCAGGCCACTCAAGCTCTCTGAGACACTGCTTCTTAATCCATCTATTCAGTAAATACAACTGGGTGTCCACCATGTGCTGGGCACTTGGTAGGCACTAAGTATCTAATAAGATGGTGTATGTGAAAATAATTTATAAATACATTCTGGAATAATTGTGGTGTTTTTCTTGTTAAAATGTAACTGCCTTTGAAAATGAGCACTTCGAATAGTAATATGTCCTTATGAATGCATCTTAGCTTTTTAGGGATTTGGCAGGGAGGGGAAGGGACGGGATACAAAGCCCTGGGCGCACTGGAGATGCATTTGGTCAAAGACTGGATCTGAGAGGGTGACTGTATGGGGAAAGGTAATGAAGTTAATCCTTGAGCAAGCCCTGTCCTGAAAGAACATTATATAATTTCTGATGTATGGAAGCGCACTCAAAGCAGCAAAACAGCAAATCCAACAGCTTACACATACTTTGAGCTGCTTCACAGCAAATTCTATAACTGCGTCCCTTTTGAATAAGCAACACCTGGTCCTGGAATTTCTCTAGTCATTTTTACCCTCTCTAACAATGAATTCTTGTTAATTGTTGCTGATCTGACAGCCCACTTGCAGCATCAACACATCTCCATAAGCTATAAAACCATATTACCTGGTCTTTTAATTCAACCCCTATTCACTCCAGCCCTATGTTCTAATTTCTATACTTTTGCACAATCGTGTTTGTGTTCTTGTGCTCCTTTGAGGTGTGAAGGAGAGTAAAATATAGCAAATGAAAGGCATAAATAAGTCTTTTGGATAAAAGTGAAGAAGGAATTGTTATGGACCCACATAGAAATTTTAGGATTGTTGAATAGTATTATATTGTTACCTGTTAAACATTATATAATGAGTCCTGGCTTGTGTGGTTCAGTAGATTGAGCACATGCCTGTGAACCAAAGGGTTGGTTGCTGGTTTGATTCCCAGTCAGGGCACATGCCTGGGTTGTGGGCCAGGTACCCAGTAGGGGCTGCTTGAGAGGCAACCACACACTGATGTTTCTCTCCTTCTCTTTCTCCCTCCCTTCCCCTCTCTAAAAATAAATAAATAAAATTGTTTTAAAAAAGCATTATATAGTGAACAGATTAATGACCTCAGGCAGGCTGGATTCATTTACACTAGTACAAATACCAGAATGAAGGCCACTAAGGAAACTCAGAGATCCCTGGAGCAGTGGAGAGTGATGCTGCATTTTGGTTTCAGCCTCACATTAAACGTTGGGGGAGCCCTGGCTGGTGTAGTTCAGTGGATTGAGCGCGGGCCTGCGAACCACAAGATCGCGGTTTGATTCCCAGTCAGGGCACATGCCTGGGTTGCAGGCCAGTTCCTCGCAGGCCGGTTCCCAGCAGGGGACTCACAAAAGGCAACCATACAGTGATATTTCTCTTTCTCTCCTTCCCCTCCCCTCTAAAGATAAATATTAAAAATACAATCTTTAAAAAAAAAAACGTTGGGGGGCAGCTGCTACATGTTAAGATCTGTGCTGGCACTGGGAGAGTGAAGATGCCTGAGATACAGTATTTGCCACTGAGCAGTCACAACTTGAGATAAGTGTTCTACCACAGGTCTTTACTCATTTCTTTATTCACTCAACAAACCTGGCCTTGGGGCCTCGCTAAGGAGTTTGACTCTGATCCTTCAGGCAGTGGAAGCTTTGGAAGAGGGATATAGTCTGATTGGATTGGTCTTTTCAGAAAGTCAAGAACTGAGAGAGTGGCTTAATGAAGTCAGGGCCTGGCAGCTGGTAAATCAATTAGGCAGTCAGGAAATCTCCCAGGGAGATGGTTTCCTCATGGAGTTCTGTTATGTGTTAAAATGTATGTTGCTTTGTCTCACTGTGAGCAAAACAGGAAAAAAACCAATGAACAAAGAAACAGAATATAACACCAATTTTTTGGAATAAGGCTCGTTTTGATTCAAGCATCATCAAGAAGATCTGGTAGCCCAGCACTGCTATAGATTTTTGCTCTCTTATTACTGGTGAGACCTGACTTATATGACTTTTCCCCTGGGTTCAGATGGAGGAGTGGAAGCAAAGGTGATATATTAGTTATCTATGACAATATCACCACAAATTGAGGTAAAACAACCCACATTTATTATCTCACAGTTTTGCCACCAAAACTGTGGCATCGGAAGTCTGATATGACTTCTCAAGGTCCTCTGCTTCCGGGTCTCATGGGGCTACTGTCAGCCTTTTGGGCCAGGGCTGTGGTCTCATCTGAGGTTGGACTGGGAAATGATCTGCTTGCAAACTCATATGGTTGTTGGCAACATTCAGTTCCTTGTGATTGTAAAATTACAGACTTCTTGTTGGCTCTTGGCCAAGGCTGCCCGCAGCTGCTAGAGGCTCTCAACTCTTTTCCACATGGGCTTTCCAACATGACCTCTTGCTTCTTCAGTACCAGCAAAGGTGAAATATGGGTGTTAAAATCTTATATAATCACATACATAATCATGCACATGCTGTCACTTTGCCATATTCTATATCACTAGGAGCAAGTTACTAGGCCAGCCTTTACTCAAGGGCAAGGACTCACTTGAGGGCATGAACACAAGAAGGCAGGGCTCATGTGGGCCCCCCTAGAAGGCTGTCTGCCCTTTGTAATATTCAGTGACTTGGTAGCAGTGATGGAGCCGATAACAAGTTGAAGAGACCACAGCCTATAGGTCTCCCAGAAAACATTGCTGTTGTCACAACATCACCCTCTGTTTTCCTCTTTCTCCATGTAACCTTGGGAAGTTGATCCAGAATCCCCACCAAATCTTCCAGGCTGATTATTGTAGTCCTGCTAGGAGGCTGAGGTAAAACCTGTTACATTCTCTGGAATCCTGGTGGCAGCAGCAGTTGGTGTTGATTTTCCTCTTTCTTTTTTGTTTCATTTTATTAAATACTATCTTCTTTCTCTGAAAGATTTTACTCCTTTTAGTTCTTAAATTTAATTTGTTTAGCTCAACTAATTTGAGTATTAGTCATTTGAGGAAAACTAACAGAGGCAGGCAAGATTCTAGACACATGCTGAGAAGGCTTCAGGTAGCATTTCAAGCATTATGTTTATTAATTTAATGGTGAGCCAAAGAAGAGGAGCTTAATGGCCCTTAGAAAAGCTAATCCTGGCACCGTGATGGATCTACCTTGAGCATATTTTTCTGTCTCAATGTCCCTACCTATAAATCCACAGGGTCCAGCATCCATACTAACAAGATATTCCAAGGAAAAGTATATATCCAAGGATATATCTTTGGATATATATCCAAGGATATAATAATTTTTTAATATAAGCTGGAAATCTTATACAGTAGAGATTGATTTGTATTCTTTTTAAAAAGTTTTATTTATTGATTTTTTAGAAAGAGAGGGGAAGGAAGGGAAACAGAAACAGAAAAAAAGAGGGAGAGAAACATCAATTTGTTGTTCCTCTTGCTTACAAGGGGGAACCCAAAAAACCATAATTATATTTTAGAGGGTGAGCCCCTTGTATTATACGCTTCCCCTGCTAGGTGAGTGTTTTAGGAACACATCCGTATCAGTGTACCAGCTGGTGTTGTTGTGATAGGCTGCGTCTGGTATCAGTGAATTTTTTTTGAAGATCCACCTTGTCTGCCCATTTCATGATGGGTGATTTACAAGTGTACCTGCCCACACCACCCTGAGTGTTCAGCAGTTTTTGGCTCAAAATGGCATGATCCCTGTGCCCTACCCTCCTCCTTATTTGCCTGATCTTGCCCCAAGTGACTTTTTGTTTGTTTGTTTGTTTCTCTGGATGAAAAAAGTCCTCAAAGGGGTATGTTTTACCAATGTGCAAGAGGTAAAACAAAAAATGGCAGAAGCACTAAAAGGCATCAAAATCAAGGAGTTCAAAAACTGCTTTGAGCAGTGGGGAAAAGTCTCAATAAGTATATTGCATCAAATGGAGAGTACTTTGAAGGTGATTGAAGTTTAGACATGTAAGAATAAATACACAAGTTTTTATAAGTAAATTCCGGGTTTTGGGGGGTCCCTCCCCATATGTATTCATTGGCTGATTAATCTATGCCCTGACTAGGGATTGAACTCATAACGATGGTGTATCAGGATGATGCTCTAACCAAATGAGCTACCTAGCTAGGGCGTGATTTGCATTCTTCTCTGCTGAGCAAAACTGTGCCACAAAGCTTTAAATAATTGCCATACATTAAGTGCCTACCATGTGTCATATACCTTGCTCGTCATCTTAAACAGTCTTGACAGTGATCTTGACAGGTAAATATTATCTTCATTTTGCAAATTATGAGTGTAAGATTCAAGGATGGTGTTTAGCAAGTCCAAGGCCATGAGTTGTGATTCTGCCTGAGTCCATATCCTGTTAAAGTTTCATTACACCAGGAATTAGGAACTCAGGTTGATCCCTCATTCAGATTGCCATCCGTGTATTATTTTTACTCAAATCAGTGACAGTTTTCTTTCCTTCTTTTTTCTTTTTTTTTTTTCTTAAACAACAGACATTTATTTTCTCATAGTTCTTGAAGCCAGAAGTCTAAAATCAATGTGTCAGCACATCTGGTTTCTCCTGAGGCCTCTTTCCTTGGCTTGCAGAGAGTCACTTTCTTGGTGTGTCCTTACACAGTTGTCCCATTATACCTGAGTGCCCTTGATGTCTTTCTAGTGGCAGTATTTTAGAAGCCAGAAATGGCAGGGCTTAAAGGGGAATTTCTTCTTGTGTGTCATTGCTCCCAAAGAAAAGGTGTCATAGAAAAACCTAACATTGAATTGCATGGTATTTTCACCTTTTAAAATATAAAATATATATTGACACCATGGGATACAATAGAGCAACTTAAAAAAGAAATGAAATGAAAGGTAGGGAATAAGTAAGAATGAATGAATAAAGTGGAAAATATGAGGTACGTCTAACATGAAAAGATTGCCAAAATATATTGATAGATTTAAAAAATCAAGTTATAGAAATTTGACTATGATACCACTTGTGTGCAAAACTAAAACACATAAAAAGCAGTTCCATTTATTTTTTAAAGATAAATTCATTAGAAGCGTAACACCCTGAGAGGATAACACCCCAAATTTATTAAAGTGATTCCCTCTGAGAATGGGGTCCCATATTTGCCCCAGTGGCAGTCTGGGGAAAACTCTAGTCCAATAGTTAATGTTTTAAGTTTCTACAAGGAAAAAGTATTTATGTGTTACTTGTGTAATTAAAAGTTCCTTTTTGAGAAAGTCAAATGGAGAACACAGTCAGCCCCCCTCATGAATAGCCCAGCCAAAAGTTAGTTATTTATAAGTCATTTCAACAATAAAGAAAAAGGATAGACTAAAAATACCACATCAAGAGGATGGACCCCTCCCCTTCCCCCAAGATGAGATTTCTAAATCAGCTAGGTCTTTAATGTCTAGACATTGTCTGATTAAGGAGCTTGCTCAGGAGTTAGGTATGGCCACCCTAAGGAGAGTCCTATGATAAGCCATGTCCAGGATAGAGAGATGAGTGAGCAGACTGACTTCCTCCCTGACATCTCTGGGAGGAAGCTCCATCTCTGGAGCTTCATCACTTCACCTTATGCTAGGTAATCTTCCAGGACCAGATGAGTGTGTAAGGGGTTGAGGGAGGCAAGTGGAGTAGTTGATGGAGAAGAGAGGGCTAAGAAAAGAAACTCTTTCCTGAAAGTGAAGTGTTAGGTTCTAGGTATCTGCTAGGAATCATTTAGTATCTGGACTGTTGAACTCAGTTGGGTACCACTCTAAGGAGACTGGTATGGACTCCATCCCTCGCTGGGCCAGATCACTTAATTCCCGGGAGAAATGGCATGAGAATTCCTGACTATTTTTCTAGCTTTTGCAATAACTTAACACTAAATTAGCTCAGTCCTCAGCATAAACATTGAAATTAGTTGAGTAATTTTTTCTAATCTGCATTAAAATAAACACATATATAACTATTAAGAGCCTATTTATCCATGTGTGTCTTAATATAATATCTCACATTCTGCTAGTGTGTATGGCCCATGCTTGGGGAAACATTGCCAGAAGTGTGATGAGCTTGGGTTTTGGAGACACTTTGGAAAGGAACTAGGTTCAAATCTGCCTCCACAATGAACTTGGTAGCCTGAGCACTTAACCTCCTTAGGCTCAATTTCCTCACTTCAAAGTGAGCTAATTTACAGTAGCTTCTACAACATAGGGAAGGTGTAAGGATTGTCTGAGCTAATGTCTATAAAGCATAATGTGTAGTACTTACAAATGGTTAGCAAAAGATAAAGGTCTTAGCAAATAATAAAATAAATGGGAAGATCTTGATTGACTATAACATCTAAAAGATGCTACCATCCTTTGGTGATGATTCAGTGCTCAAGTTCTCATTTTGGAAATTTGTATGTGTGTGGGGGGGGTGATGGTTTTCTCTAAACTGTTCCTTTTTGGTCCTCTTTATTAACATTTTGGCTGCAAATCATGAAATTACCTATTTCAAATCAATCTGATGACTGAAAAAGGTGAAACACAGAATCAAAGTGATTACATAGCTACTCTGAAATGCATTACAGTGCTACTCTGAATCGCAAAAGGAAATTCTCTAATTAAATGGTCTTTATGGGTGTGAAGTAGGGAGGGGCAATAGTAGGTTTACAGTTATTAATATGAAAAGTGATACAATAATTAATGAATAATAATACAAGAATAAACTCTGTTTCATGTACTCACAACTGTAAACCTACTTTTGCCTCACACTGTATATGTGTTCTGGCTCTAGAGCTTACTAGTTAACTTTATTATTCAGAAAAGTGAAGTTTACTCAGGTACTTGGCTTTCAAGTGACTGCCTTGAAGAGAAGGTGAGGAGGGCGACTGTGATCCATGCAGAATTGATGGCAGCTAATTGGGTATCGTAGTGTCCAAACTTTTGGCATATCCGGGCCACACTGGAAGAAGAAGAGTTGTCTTGGACCACACATTAAATACATTGCAATACATAATCACAAAAAAATCTCATAATGTTTTAAGTAAATTTACGATTTTGTGTTGGGTCACATTCACAGCCATCCTCGGCCACATGTAGCCAGTTGGACACCCCATTGTGCCCAATGGAGGCCTTCAAAGGTCTCATGTAACAGAGCAAATAGGAGTGTGCTATGGCTGAAAAGGTGATTCAGTTCGGGAAGACCTTAAGTTTTCCTCTTTGTCACTTATTTAGAACTTCTGCCTGATTATCTGGTAGCCTGCTAAGCTTTTCCCACCACTGTATTGCTACTCTGGGCAAAGGCTCAAGTCCAGGTCAATCCTGCTTACTCTTGCATTGAGGTCAAGTAGGCAGCATATCTAGGGATCTTCATTTCCCATTCTGTTTTACCCTGAACTTGACTATTGGCTAGCACAAATGAGGAGCTGGAAGTACTTGTGTATTGGGGTTGAAGAGAAAGGGTCTTCAGCAATATTAAGATCAAGTAGATATATTTTGGGGCAAAAGGCTTTCTTTAGTATTGGTTAACTATGTGTATATTAATAATAGGAATCTTTCTATTTCTGTCTCACCATTTCTGAAAACCTTTTCTATCTCAGCAAACCTTCCTCCCATGAAATTTATGGGTTTTTAGAATATTTTTTTATTGATTGATTTTAAAGTGAGAGAAAAGAGGGGAAAGAGGAAAAGAGAGAGGGAGAAACATCGATTAGTTGTTCCACTTATTTATGCATTCACTGGTTAATTCATGTATGTGCCCTGACTGGGAATTGGACCTGTAACCTTGGTATATCAGGATGATGCTTTAACCAACTGAGCTACCTGGCCAGGGCCCCATGAAAAAAAATTTTTTTTAATCTTCACTTGAGGATATGTTTATTGATTTAAGAGAGAGAGAGAGAGAGAGAGAGAGAGAGAGAGAGAGAGAAAGAAACAAAGAAAGACAAACTAATATGAGAGAGAAACATGGATCGGTTACCTACTGTATGCACCCTGACCAGGGGATGAACCAGCTGCCTGTATATGTTTGTTGGGAATCAAACCCACACCCTTTTAGTGTGTAGGATGATGTTCCAACCAACTGAGTCACCCAGGCATGTAGGGCCCCATGAAATTTAATAAAGCAACATCCTATAAATTCTTCTAAAAAAAAGGAAAAGTACTACTTTAGTCTTTATCTAATAAAATAAATAATTTAAAAAGTTTTGAATACATAGTATTATTTTTTTAAAGATTTTATTGATTTATTTTTAGAGAAAGGGGAAGGGAGGAAGAAAGAAACATCGATGTGCTAGAGATATATTGATTGGTTGCCTCTCACACAGCCCCACCTGGGGACCCAGCCCACAACCCAGGCATGTACCCTGACTGGGAATCAAACTGGTAACCTATTGGTTTGCTGCCAGTACTCAATCCACTGAGCCACACAACCTAGGGTGATAGTATTGATTTTATAATATATCACCCAATGAATTTCCAGTGCACTCTTAGATGCTATTTCATCTTTTCAAGAGTAGGATTTGTCTTCTCAGTTTTATAATCAGGTGCAGGGAAGCAGCCCCTGGGAACATGCATGGGTTAAGGCAGAACTGGGCTTCCATCCCGGTGACTCAAACAAACTTTTATTGACTGCTGATGATGCCCACTGTGCTGAGTCCCTCAGCAAGCACACAGTTCTAACCTCATGTGAGAGACAAACACATAAACAATGAACTGTGGCTCAGGGAATGTGTGTTGTAATAGAGATATTTGCAAAAGGAGACATTTGATGGGATCATACGTGGACTCTCAACCTTCTTATCTGTAAAATGTGGGAACTGGATGACTTCTCTGTTTCATGCCAGCTTTGAAACTCTGTGAGCCCATAGAAACACAGACCATGTCTTGTCCTACAATGTTTGTTTTGCATGATCTTTGGGTAGTAAATACACATTGGACCCAGTAAATATTTATGGCCCCCTGAAGCAGTGTTTTTTCCTGTTGCTGACCATTGTTGGTTGGCTCTCCTAAGCACAACCGGGGTTTTTCATTATAGAGTTTAGCAGAGAAAGTCTCTACCTCTCCTTTGCAGAATGTCTGAGGTTACTTAAAAAGTAACCTCTTTGATTCAAAGTGGTAAAAATATTCCCTTAAAACCAAGGTGAGCTGTTGGAGCTGCGCGTCTCATCTCCCATTTTCTCTTAACAACTCAAGAGAAGATGCAGAGGATGACACACTGCCAAGATGAGATAATACCTGAGATCTGGTGGTTGAAGTCATCCCTAAGGGGTTTCCTGTCAGAGGAAACTTTTCTGGGCCTGAGAGTGCTGGGATCCTGCAGCACATTTTGCAAACCTGGGGACACAGTTCTTACTCCTCTGATGAGGGAGCTCACTCCCTTTCTCAGGAGGGTAAAGGGCTAAAATGTGATTCTTTGCTATCAGCTGTCAGATTGTAAAGAAGGTAGCCTTCTAGGATTAAAGGGTCCTTGTGGCAGTTAGTCCATGCCTGCAAACCCAGTCAGTGAAACCTCAGCTAATAGACCCCTTGAGATTTGGGGAGAGGGTGCGGGGTATAGAAAAAATGTCTTTGCAATGAAGCCCTCATTCTTCTTTGATTTGCTTTGTATTTTTAATAAACTTCCACTTTGGAATAATTTTAGACTTATAGAAAAGTTGCAAATATAGTACAGAGAGTTCCTATATACCCTTCACTCACCGTCCCTTAATGTTAATATTTTATATAACCTTGGTATGTTAGTCAAAATTAAGAAAGTAACATTGATGTACTACTACTAACAAAAGTACACTCTTTTTAGATTTCATCATACATTCCTCTTTAAAACCACAATAAAGAAAAAAACCCTAAATATCATACACACACACATACACCAATCTATAAATATATATAAAATCCCATTTTAATTTTTTAATATATTTTATTGATTATGCTATTACAGTTTCCCATTTTCCCCCCTTTTTATAAAAATTTTATTGATTATGCCATTACAGTTGTTCTATTTTCCCCCTTCATTCCCCTCCACCCTGCATACCCCTCCCCCACCATTCCCCCCCTTTAGCTTATGACCACGTGTCTCAAGTTCTTTAGATTCTATATTTCCCATACTACTCTTGCCCTCCCCCCATCTATTTCTACCTCCATCTATGCTTCTTATTTTCTGTACCTTCTTCCCCCTTCTCCTCCTCCCACTCCCCTGTTGCTAACCCTCCTTGAGATCTTCATTTCTATGGTTCTGCTCCTGATCTAGCTGTCCTCTTAGTTTGCTTTTGTTTTAGGTGTGGTTCTTACTAACTGTGAGTTTGCTGTCCTTTCACTGTTCATCTTTTTTATCTTCTTTTTCTTAGATAAGTCCCTTTAACAATTCATATAATAAGGGCTTGGTGATGATGAACTCCTTGAATTTGATCTTATCTGAAAAGCACTTTATCTGTCCTTCCATTCTAAATGAAAGCTTTGCTGGATAGAGCAATCTTGGATGTAGGTCTTTGGATTTCATGACTTGGAATACTTCTTTCCAGCCCCTTCTTGCCTGTAAGGTCTCTTTTGAGAAATCCGCTGACAGTCTGATGGGAACTCCTTTGTAGGTGACTGTCCCCTTATCTCTTGCTGCTTCTAGGATTCTCTCCTTCACTTTAATCTTGGCTAATGTAATGATGATGTGCCTTGGTGTGTTCCTTCTTAGGTCCAACTTCTTTGGGACTCTCTGAGCTTCCTGGATTTCCTAGAAGTCTATTTCTTTTGCCACAATGAGGAAGTTCTCCTTTATTATTTGTTCAAATAAGGTTTCCACTCGTGGCTGTTCCTCTTCCCCTTCTGGTACCCCTATAATTCGGATGTTGGAGCATTTAAAGATGTCCTGGAAGTTCCTAAACCTCTCCTCATTTTTTTGAATTCTTGTTTCTTCATATTTTTCTGTTTGGTCATTTTTTTCTTCCTTCTGGTCCATTCCCTTGATCTGAGTCCCAGTTTCCTTTCCATCACCATTTCTTTCTTGTGCGTTTCTCTTCGTTTCAATTAGTTTAGCCTTCATATGTTCCTCTGATTTGTGGCTAAAATCAACCAGTTCTGTGAGCATCCTGATCACCAGTGTTTTGAACTGTGCATCTGAAAGTTTGGCAATTTCTTGTTTGCTTAGAGTTATGGGCTCTGGTACTTTGAGTTCTTCTTGAGCCATGTTTGGTCTGTTCGAGCCCGTAATGTATGAGGAGGGGAGCCTTAGGTGTTCATCAGGGCGGGGCCACCCAGGTGGCTGGTTTGTGATGCTGTATGTGGGGGCGGAGTCAGAACAGGGCAATAGCAGTCCCCTCTGCTGCTTCCCGCAGCTGGGGCCTGTGCGGTCTATCTCACTGCTCCTTCTTTCGCTGGTTTATCTGCACGCGAATGTGTGACCGCAGTCAGCCTGCCGCCTTGCACCCTCACTGGGTCTGCCCGTCGCAGCCGCACACCTGGGGACTCACCAAGTGCCGACCACTTACCTGGGTCAGTCTGGCTGAGTTTTCCTGCACAACCCTACTCCGCCAGCCGCTGGCTCCACCCCTCTTACCAGTCTAGCTGAAGGATTCCTTGTTGGACTTCGGTAGTTTAATTTTCTGTGTTATGGCTGCGTATTTGTTTTACTAAAATTTTGTTCTCTTTAAACTTGGTTGTGCGAGAAGGTACAGTATTTCCACCTACGCCTCCATCTTGGCGGAAGTCCCTATTTTTCCCCCTTCACTCCCACTCTGCACACCCTCGCCCACCCACATTCCCCCACTTTAGTTCATGTCCATGTGTCATACTTATAAGTTCTTTAGCTTCTACATTTCCCATATTATTCTTACCCTCCCCCTATTTTCTCCCTACCGTCTATGCTAATTATTCTCTGTACCTTTTCCCCTTTTCCTCCCACTCCCCTATTGCTAACCCTCATTGTGATCTCCATTTCTGTGGTTCTGTTCCTGTTCTAGTTGTTTGCTCAGTTTCTTTTTGTTTTTGTTTTAGGTGTGGTTGTTAATAATTGTGAGTTTGCTGTCATTTTATTGTACACATTTTTTATCTTCTTTTTCTTATCTAAGTCCCTTTAACATTTCATATAATAAGGGCTTGGTGATGATGAACTCCTTGAACTTTACCTTATCTGAGAAGTACTTTATCTGTCCTTCCATTCTAAATGAAAGCTTTGCTGGATAGATCAATCTTGGATGTAGATCCTTGCCTTTCATGACTTGAAATACTTCTTTCCAGCCCCTTCTTGCCTGTAAGGTCTCTTTTGAGAAATCAGCTGACAGTCTGATGGGAACTCCTTTGTAGGTGACTGTCCCCTTATCTCTTGCTGCTTCTAGGATTCTCTCCTTATCTTCAATCTTGGCTAATGTAATGATGATGTGCCTTGGTGTGTTCCTTCTTGGGTCCACCTTCTTTGGGACTCTCTGAGCTTCCTGGATTTCCTGGAAGTCTATTGCCTTTGCCAGATTGGGGAAGTTCTCCTTTATTATTTGTTCAAATAAGTTTTCCACTTGTTATTCTTCCTCTTCTCCTTCTGGTGTCCCTATAATTCAGATGTTGGAACATTTGAAGATGTTCTGGAGGTTCCTAAGCCTCTCCTCATTTTTTTGAATTTTTGTTTCTTCATATATTTCTGTTTGGTCATTTTTTTCCTCCTTCTGGTCTACTCCATTGATTTGAGTCCCAGGTTCCTTCACATCACTATTGGTTCCCTATACATTTTCCTTTATTTCACTTAGCATAGCCTTCATTTTTTTCATGTAATTTATCACCAAATTCAACCAATTCTGTTAGCATCCAATTACCAGTGTTTTGAACTGTGCATCTTATAGGTTGGCTATCTCTTCATTGCTTAGTTGTATTATTTCTGGAGCTTTGATCTGTTCTTTCATTTGGGCCATTTTTTTTCTGTCTTGATGAGCCTGTTACATAGTGAGTGGCGGAGCCTTAAGTGCTCACCAGGGCTGGGCAACCCCCATAGCTGGGTTGTGATGCTTTTTTGGGGGGAGAGGTCAGAGAGGGAACAATGGCACTTGCTCTGCTCTTTACCAGCTTTCAGTCCCTTCCACTGCTTACCCCAAGCTAATTGGGCTCTTCTGGTGCTGATTCCCAGGTGGGTGGGTTTGTGTACAATCTAGGACCCCGTGGGTCTCTCCAACAAACTCTCCTGTGAGACTGGGAGTTTATTCCAGCCCTTCAACCCCCACAGGTATTTTCAACTGGTGTTTTGAGGCTTTATTTCCCCAAGATGGGCCCCTGGGTTTTGCGGTTTGTCTCACTCCCCAGTTTTGCCTGGTTTATCTGCACATGAATGTGGGACTGTCTACTGGGACTGCCTGGTCTTCCAGTCATCTTGTGCACCACACCCTCCATAATCTGCCATCTCACTGGGTCAAAGCACCTGGGGTCTGCCAGCCACCACTTTGCCGCGACCTGTCTCTGCTTGGTCACGCGACTCCACCCCTCCTACCAGTCTGGATGAATGCATCTACTTTAACTCCTTGGTTGTCGGACTGCCATACAGTTCAATTTTCTGTCAGTACTGTTTGTTTTTTGTTTCTAAATTTTGTTGTCCTTATTTAGGTTGTGGGAGGAGTCTACCTATGCCTCCATCTTGGCCAGAAGTGGAAGGTTTATTTTTATGATAAGGAAGGAGATGCTACTTCCCACACTATACTTAAATCCCATTTTTTAAATGTATATTTGCACCCTACCTAGGTAGCTCAGTTTGTTAGAGCACCATCCCTGATAAGCCAAGGTTGTAGTTTTGATCCCTGGTCAGAGCACATGTAAGAACCAATCAATGAATGCATCAATAAATGGAATAGATCTTATTCTCTCTCTCTCTCACTCACTCAATAAATGAAAAAAATTTAAATAAAATAAAATGTATATTTGCAAATATATATCCAGTTATATAAACAGATATGTTCTCCTGCTTCTTTGATAGGTTAAACAAATGATCATTTGTCATTTTGAATGACCACCAGTCTTCATGCTTTACCATATTATATTGGCCTCTTGACGTTTTAGGGCTGTTTGGCCCTAGGAATGTGTGCTTTTTTAGTCCTCTGGTCAGCTCGCCACAGTTTTTCTGACTCCTGTCACAATTTCCAAGCTGCCAGCTGCTACTTTTCTCTGCCATCAGCAGTTTTGTCTGTTACTGACCTCCTTCTCTCATCTATACTTTAGCTGCTAACCTTCCAAGATTTTGTAGGCATGTACGTGGGCTTCTTAGATTTATGGGAGAGAAAATACCTACCAGTGAAGTACACGGGCTATATTAGCAAGTAGATTATGACATTTCTTCAGAATCCTTTTCATTATCTTCCCAGTTGTTGACCAGATTTTGCAATGCATAGTTCAGTGGTACTTTAATAGAATCCAGATTTTAGTAGCTAAAAATATGGGAGTCACTATCTGTCTTACCTAGAGATTCTTAGCAAAAAAAAATTCACCCTAATGTTATGTTCTTCCAATGTATTTAAATTATCATTTCACTCTGGAACCACTAACCTATGTAAAACTTGGAATTATTTTTCCCCCATAGTGTTTTTCACACACTTTATAAAATTACCTATTATAGAAAGCTTGGGGAATATAGATGTTTTTTCCTATATATTTTGAAAGGCTACATAATATTTCCTTTTATGGCTATATTTAGCACATATGGAATGTTATTTAGGTTGTTTCTATTTTTTAAAAACATAAATAATTCCATTATGGACAGCCTGATAGTTACACTTTTGCACATATCTAAGAAGCTGTCTTCCCAGGAGTGAAATTATTGAGTCAAAAACATACAGTTTGAAGGCTCTTGACGGCCCAAATTTGGCAGAGAGTAACAAGTATGCAATTTTCTGGCTGCTGAAGGAAGTCCTGAAGTTCCAGAGTGAAAGTTGTTTGAGCTGCTGTGCACACACACTAGCAAAGGAAACGGCCCTGCCCCCCAGAATCACTGGCTGTATGTTCACACTGGGGTGAATTCAGACAGTCAGAACTAAGCCTTTTCAGGTGACTTAGTGACTCCTGGGAGGAAACGGTTTGCCAAGACCTGTTGCAGTGTGTTGTGACCCCATCAGCAGGAGGTGATGGCCTTGGAGTCCAGGGTTTATGAGGCGCAGGTTTCTGCAGGCTCTGCCCCGCACAACAAATTCCCAAGAGGATTTCCTTGCCTGCCAGCTTCAAGTAGCTTCACAAAATAGCCTTTTTAATGAATAGTCATCCTCTTCAATTCCCATCGGTAATTATTGGACCATCTTTTATCCTCATGTTTTCTTCCTGGTGGACTGTCAGGCAAAACTTCTTGACAAGTTTTTTAGCCAGTTGAAAATGGAAGACTAATTCCGTTGAGTAGTCAATTCCATTTAGCTGGCTGATGGGACTGCAGCATTAATGCTGGACAAAGAGATGTGGGTTTGATCCCCCACGAACTCAGTTGACCACACTCTCTTCAGAGGGCAGTAGTAGAGTACAAAAATGTCTGGATTCTTCATTTGCTCCCTCCCCTTCCTTTTAAACAAAGTCTCTTTTAATTAAACTCTTCTCTGGGATATATGTAGGCATTACCATTCTTTTTAATCAACAATTTAGCACCCGTCTTTTCAAAAGCTAAAAATAAAATTTCTGAAGCTTCTGATTCTGATCCTGACTCTTACTTTAGGAAATCATTTGTTTATCAAATAATACATACTTTCTGCATGCTCTGCATCTCCAAAACCATGAATTCGTGTTGAATATTTGGAGGATTGGTCTTCTGGGAGAGAGTAAAGACTATATAATGCAGACTAATTCTTTTGCATCATTGTTGACTCTTACATCATGTCTTTTTATACACAGTGGGGAAAAACCTAGGTTTACAGGTGTTCATATGGAATATAATTCAATAATTAATCATTAATAATACAAGATAAACTGTTTTGGCATACTCACAACTGTAACCTACTTTTGCCCAACCCTGTATCTTGTCTGGTGGTCTTACAAGTATCTCCGGAACTGGTGCGGACCATTCAGAGTAGGGTCAGAATCACATTTGTATCCCCAGGCACAGAATTGTGATGGGCCTGTGTGGGAACTCTGGATGAGTGAGTCAATGAACCACTGAATAAAGGAATCATCAAATGAGTTAAATCAATAAATGAATGGCAATGCAGTCAATTACAATAATCCCATGGTGGGATTTATAAGGTTTCAGAAATAACTTGTAATTTAGGATGTCAGCTGTCTTCCATTTCCCCCAAAATAGTAGTAATGGACTGAAGTTAGTGTAACATTTCTGTGCACAAAGAGAGTATGAAGGAAACTTTAAAACAACGATAACAATAAAACCCCTTCTAAACAAGGCTTAATTCCCAACAGGTAATAAATGACCTGTATTCTTTTAGAAATATTTTATCAACTGTTTATCAAAAACAAACATCTGTCTATCAACCTGTTTTTTCTAAAATTATTAACTTGGCCTTATGCAAACATCAGGAGTTACCTCTTCAGCACAGAGGATGGGAGAGGGAGTAAAGTAAAGGGATAACAAGGCTTGCCTTAATCAGATGTAATCATGATTCCTTTGCCTGCTCAAGTGCCAAGAGGGTAATTTTTGCTGCAGAAATGCTCATGCTAAACATCAGCAGTTTTCCTAAGAGATATGATTTTTTTTTACTTTGGGGAAACTGAGAAAACAAAAACATAAGTCATTTCTTGACTCTCTGAGGAATCTTTTTGCACAAGAAATCCTTGTGGAAGTGCATGATTCAGTTTCTCTACTCTTTTTCCCAGAGGTCAGGAGTAAGCTGTAGGTGATTCAGCATCTCTCAGGCCCCATGTTAGCCTCTGGCCTGAGGTGTGCTGGACCTCACAGGTCATTTTCTACGTGTATGAAAAGGGATGGGGCAGTGGTGGTGGCTTTTTGTTTAAGCCTTTCTGTTAAAGCTAAATAGTTATTTCAAGGGAGCAATATGGCCCTTCTTTGGAAGGGCCATAACTTTGGAAGTTGATGTATCAGTTAGTTAAACAATTAATTAAATCTTACTCTGAATTCATGCTTTTATGGTTTTATTTAGCATATAATATGTCTTGTAATTATTTCATTTTAACATATGAAATATGTATGTACATCTTCAAAGAAAGCATAATTTAAACCATAACTTAAGGAATTTATATTCAGAATACTTTTAGGTAAGGAATCAGCACAGATAGTCTTTAAGAAAAAAGCTCCCTAACACATTTATCTTTCAAATTTTTATTTCTTTATTTTACTAGTATTATATGGATGTTATAGAAGATTATAAAATAAACTTAAAGAATGACTATTATGTCATAATTTTACTACCCAGAAATACTCTTCATATATTGGCACATAGCTCTTCCAAATGTATAATTCTGTGCCTGTGCAAATGGGGTGCCTGAAGCATGGATGATGTTTCCTGGTTTGTCTTACTTCGTGGAACATGTGACATTATCCTTGTTCATACACACACTTGGGTCTTATTATTCTTATTGTCTGCGTAGTATCAAATGTTCAACTGGGCCATGACTTCATTTAATTAATCTACTGTTGTTGGACGTAAAGCCTGCTTCCAGTTTTTCTTACTGGAACCTTCAGCTTTGTACAATGATAGCTGCTTGTACTTCATACCCAGTGCTGTGTGGAGCATTTTTCATGTCCCTCTTTTTACTTAATTGAGGTAAAAGTCACATAACATAAAATTAACTACTTTAAAGGCACAATTCTGTAGTATTCAGTATGTTCACCAGACTTTCAAACAATTGCCTCTATCTAGTTCCAAAACATTTTCATGACCCTAAAGAGAAACCCCACACTCGTGAAGCAATTTCTCCATCTCCCTTTCACACCAGCTCCTGGAAACCCAACCACTAATCTACTTTCTGTCTATATGGTTACCTGTCCTCCATCTTTTCTAGCAGTGGAATCATATAACAAGTGACCTTTTGTGTGACCTCTTTTAACTCTTACAAACCCTGTAAGGAAAGTACAGCCCAGAGATGTTAAGCATCTTGTCGGGATTCCCACTCCACAGTATCTGGACTTGAACACTGCTCTTTCTGGTCTCAAAGCCTTGTTGTGTCCCATGCTCTCTCCACATGGTCAACAGATTCTTGTATAAAGTGCTCACTCATTTTTAGCCTCTTCACTCTAGCATTGCAATTAAGTGATTGGTCCTTTTCCTCTGCTTCTCATTTGTAAAATGGAAAAGCTCTAGTAGAGTAGTTCTCACATTTTAATGTTGATCAGCATCACCCAGAGGATGACTTGCAGAGTTTCAGGTCTGGAATGAAGCCTGAGAATTTGCTTTCCTAGTAAATTCCCAGGTGAGGACAATGCTGCTGGTCTGCGGACCACACTTTGACAGCCACTCCTCTGACGGATATGATACAGAGGAACTGTTTAAGTATACTACCTCCTGATCATGGCACTGAAGAAAATTGAATATTCAGAAAATGAAGCCCTGGCTGGTGTAGCTCAGTGGATTGAACCACAGTGGATGGAACTGGCCTGCGAACCACACGATCGTGGTTCAATTCCCAGTCAGGGCACATGCCTCGGTTGCAGGCCAGTTCCCTGCAGGCCAGTTCCCAGCAGGGGATACAAGAAAGGCAACCATACATTGATGTTTCTCTCCCTCTCTCCTTCCCCCTTCCCCTCTAAAGATAAATAAAATAAAAATCTTAAAAAAAAAAAAAAGAAAATGATCAGTTATCCAGCTTGGAAAACATGAGGATGTGATATACACTGAAAGCTGAGGAGGCTTGAAATGTGATCCAGGCAAGACCATTGCATTTGGTTTTCCAAATGTATGTTTAAAAAGAAACTGAGCATCTGGTAAGATTGTAAATGTACATATCTTGTCATCTTGCCTTATAAATACATGTTTGAGCCTTAGAGAATCAATCTCAGGAGTGCAGAAGAGACATGTACAAGGAAGTGAACAGCAATGCTGTTGGGGGAAAAAAAAAGAAAACTAGCCATCAGAGAGATGAAAATTAAAACCACAATGAGATACCACCTCACACCAGTCAGAATGGCCATCATAAACAAATCAACAAATAAGTGCTGGAGAGGATGCAGAGAAAAGGGAACCCTAGTGCACTGTTGGTGGGAATGCAGACTGGTGCAGCCATTGTGTAAAACTGTGTGGAATTTCCTCAGAAAAATAAACATGGAGCTGCCTTTTGACCCAGCAATTCTGCTGTTGGGATTATACCCTATGTGCCCTGAAACACCGATCCAAAAGAATATACGCACCCCAATGTTCATAGCAGCACAATTTACAATAGCCACATGCTGGAAGCAACCTAAGTGCCCATCAGTAAATGAGTGGATCAAAAACTGTGGTACATTTACACAATGGAATTCTACACAGCAGAGAGAAAGAAGGAGCTTACACCCTTTGCAACAGCATGAATGGAACTAGAGAGCATTATGCTAAGTGAAATGCCAGGTGGTGAGGGACAAATACCATATGATTTCACCTTTTACTGGAACTTAATCAACAAAAGAAAAAAAACAAACAAAATATAACCAGAGACATTGAAATTAAGAACAATCTAACAGTAGCCAGAGGGGAGGTGGGAGAGGACAATGGGGAGAAGGGTTTTCAGAAACAACTATAAAGGACACGTGGACAAAACCAAGGGGAAGGGTGGAAGCAAGGGAGGGAGGTGGATTTGGCTGGGGTGGGGTGGAGAGAAAATACACACAACTGTAATTGAACAACAATAAACTAATTTTTAAAAAAAGAAAAATCTAACTACCCATAAATAAGGGAACACATAAATAAAATCTAGTGTGGGGAAGGAGACATGCAGTTAAGCTATGGACTAGATCTATATAAAACTACATGGAGAAAGCTCAAAAGCAATGCTAAGTGGAAAAAACATTTAGATTTATACTCACAAAACAATACTGCACATTATTCATAGATGCCTGGAATAAATGCATAGGTAAAAAGTGATAAGTTGTCTCCAAAGAAGACATACAAGGGCCAATAAGCACATGAAAAGATGCTCAATATCAATTGTCGTTTAAGGAAATTCAAATAAAAACCACAAGAATGTACTACTTCATATCCACTAAGATGGCTATAATAAAAAAAGAAAAAGATTGGAAAATATGTGTTGGTAAGGATGTGGAGAAATTGGAACCCTCATACACTGCTGGTGGGACCATGAAATGGTTCAGCTGCTGTGGAAAAGAGTTGATAGTTCCTTAGAAAGTTAAATGTAGAGTTACCACAAGACCCAGAAATTCCATTCCTAGACATATCCCCAAATATTAAAAATAGGTACTCCAATACTTGCACACAAATGTTTATAGCAGCACTACTCATAATAGCCAAAAAGTATAAACAAGGTCCATTGCCTGATAAATACAATGTGGTATATCCAAATAATGGAATATTATTATGCCAGAAGAAATGAATGCACATTGACACATGCTACAAGATGGATGAAACTCAGAAACATTATGCTAAGAAAAAGAACCCAAGTCTGCCATTTAAAAGCTTTGTGATGGTGGGCAATTTACACATCCTCCTATGTTTTAATAACCTTCTCCGTAAAATGGAGAGATCATAGTGTCTTCCTTACAGGACATTGTGAAGTACCTTAATATGCTTATCAGATGGTGATCCCTAAACACTGCTGTTATTTAGGTGCTGGCATATGGTCCTATACTTGATAGATAATCAGTAAATAAGGCTAAAATCCTGGTATTCTGCCAATATCCTCCTTAGAATTCAAAAACAAATCCCTCTTTGTGTAAAACCACTGATTGATGAGACTGGTGGGAGGGGTCTCTCCCTGACCTCTGAAATGCCACACTTTCAAAGAGACGAGACAGCCCAATCCTTAGGACATTTTAGGCACAGGCTTTTAAGTCAGCATTCCAAAGATGTAAAGGCGATGAAAGTATATGTTAGGATTTCCACAGAAATGAGTGTCAGGGTTCTGTGCCTGTTTTGAATAGCTGTGTCTGTGTTGGGGTTGGCAGTGTGGTCATCCAGGAGGCGTTGTCACCTCTTCAAGGGAGGCTGGGTGAGGCCATCTCATTTCTCCATCTTAAACAGACCCCCGTTTCAGTTGTAGGGCCCCCAGGGTAGCTAGAGCTTCCTAAGTATTCTGGCTGTGGGCTTTGAACAACCTAGGCCAAATGTAGGGCATTATTGTCCCAGTCATGTCTTGGACAGGCAGGCTGCTGGAACCAGGGATCAGCTTCTGGGACGTGAGACAAGCCCCCATTTGTACACTCACCCAGAGCCCAGACAGATTGCGTGTGAGGACATGTTCACTGGTGGCTGCAGACATGTCCTTTGCAAGCCCTGAGCAGATGGCAGCTGTGCCATACAGAAGTCTGTCGTCCCAAAGAAACAGTGCTCTGTGTGTCCATCCACCCACAACCACATAAGGGATCTCTTCATTTTTTGTCTTCTGAGTGATAAAAAATGTGATAAAGATCTGCTAACACCCAATATAAACCTTCTTCCTCCCACTCGGAAGCAAGTTCCCACAGATTGCAATTTTTACCCCTGGGCCAGATCCAGTCTTATTCCTGAAGGCTGGAATTTTTACATAAAAGGGCTCTGAATACCTTTCCCTGCAACCACTTAGTTGGATACCTTGTTTCTTAACTTTAAATTTAGGGAGAGACAGAATGGTATAGCAAAAAGAACACCCAGCATTTGGAGCCAGTCATAGCTGGAGTTAAATCTCATTTTAGAACTTAGTGGCTTCTACTTTAAGCAAATCATTTAACCCTCTGAGTCTCAGTTTCCTCATCTGTAAAAGGGAAGTAGTAATACTTGTATTCATGATTTTTGTACTATAATACAACCATATATGTAAGACAGGAAAGGGTGGGATTTTCTTAAGTTATGATAATGTTGATGTTTGTTTTGTTATATTTTTACATGCACCTTACATTCCTGAATATCTGAAAGATCTTGAGATTAGGTTATGTTCTCAATTTTTAAATCTCTACCTGAGTACTAACAGCAAACATTTATTGAGCACTTACTGTCACCAGAAAGGGACCAGGCCTGGAACATGTCTGCCTCAGGCCGGCCAGTAGCGTGTGGGTTCTTGACTTCTTGCAGGAAAGATTTTGCAACTTGAGTCCAGGTGATGCTAAGAGTATGTTTATTAAAGCTGGGGACAGTGAAACAAAGGAAGAGCTTAGAGCAGAAGAAGCAACAGGAGAGAGCCTCGGCCGTGCTCTGCTTTGGTTCCATAGAAACATTATAGGAAGAAGTGAGCCACAGTGGGGCTGCTGTTAGCTCACTAGAAGATTAGAGAAAAGGGGGCCTTGGAGACATATTCAGGGGGAAGCCCTGGATGAGTTGCCTCTGCCCATTGCTCCTCTGGTTGCAATTCTCATGGAGACCCTTCGAGTTTAGGAGAGAAAAGTAGAGATGCATACCTGAGAGGGAAGGAAGGCATGGGAATGCTCCAGAGAGAGCCCGTGCCAGGCCATTGTTTTGGGGGTTCTTACCTGTTTTCTAAAGGCAGGAATTTTAAAAGAAGTCTTCGGGAGCATCTCAATAGAACATTCATCAGCTTTATGCTGACTCACTAAAATGAGATTTATTTCCCTGACTTTACCTGTCCTTGGCACAAATGGTACTAATTGGATTTCTGTTTTCTATCTGCCTCAGTAGGGTGATTTAAGCTATATATTCTCTGGTTGGGGAGGAAAAATGTAAACCATTTACTGTTAAGTATCCTTGGTTAAGTAAGATAGAATTTTGAGATTTACCAGATGGCTGTAAATTGGCCGTTTAACCATCTGTCTCAGTTTCCCTGTTTCACTTGTCCTGGCTTACTAACCTGTCTCATTACTATGTAATTGGTAGTCAGTGAGAATATTAATGTGTTCTATCCTTGAAATGGCACTGCAAGATGGATATTATTACAACCCCCATTTTACAGATGAGAAAAATGAAGCTTACATGAGTGAAATGGCTTCCCCAAGCCACAAACTAGGAAGTAGCAGAGCTGGGATTTGAACCTGGACCACCAAGTCTATGCCCTTAACTCACTCTACTATCCCTTCAAACACTCACCCATAATAAGTGGCTTTGCTCCTTGTGAATGTCTTCATACTAATCAAACACACAGTCATACAGAGATGGTTGCTGGTCCTTTGCTTCCTGATTTCTAGAAGGTCTTTATATTATGGAAATCAGAGCTTTCTGATATGAGCTTATTGTTTGTCTTTATACTTTGCTTATGATATTTTATTGTTTGTCATGCAGATGGGGGTTTTTATTTTATGTTTTATATTTTATGATAAAAAATTTATTAATATTTTCATTTCTTCTGGGCTTTGAGTCATAGAAAATCCTTTCCTACACCAGGAAATTTACCAATTTTCTTTTAGAATTTTTATGTTTTTACATTTACATTTGAATCTTTGATCCATTTCAAGTTTATCCTAGTATACAGTGTAAAATACAGGTTTAAAAAAAACTTTAAAAAACACGTCAAAACAAATTAGCCTACCCAAATATGGTCAGAGTTTGTACAGAAAGAATATTTGGGGTAGTGAATCTTCCTTTGAGAATAAAAGCAGGTAGCTCTCAAGTTCTATCCAAGATAGAGGTGTAAGTAGAAACCCTTCACTTCCTCACTCAACCAAAAGGAGCAAAACAACCAATCTAAAATCAATAAACAACCAGAAGTGCCAGGAAATCAAACTACATGGAACTCCAACAACCAAGGAATTAAAGAAAAAAATCAACCAGAACAACTGGACCAGTGAGTAAAGAAAAAGAAATATGGCCCAAATGAAAAAACAGAAAGACAGCTAAGTGATGAGGAGATAGCCAACCTATCTGTGGAGAATTTAAAGACCTGCTAATCAAAATGCTCACATAACTAATTGAGCTTGGTTGAAAAATGAAAGATACCCAAAATGAAATAAAGCAAAATATTCAGAGAAACAACAGTGACAAGGAGGAAACCAGGATTTGAAGCAATGATTTGGAACATAAGGAAGAAATAAATATCCAACCAGAACAGAATGAAAAAATAAGAATTTAAAAAAGTAAAAAGAGGCTTATGAAGCTCTGGGACAGCCTGAAATGTTCCAATATCCGAATTATAGCAGTGCCAGAAGGAGAAGAACAACAGCAAGAAACTGAAAACTTATTTGAACAAATAATGAAAGAAAATTTCCCCAGTCTGGCAAAGGATTCCAGGAAGTCCAGGAAGCTCAGAGACTCCCAAAGAAGTTGGACTCAAAGAGGAACACACCACAGCACATCATAAGTACCTTAGCCAAGATTAAAGATAAAGAGAGAATCTTAGAAACAGCAAGAGAAGAGGAAACAGTTACCAACAAAGGAGTTCCCATTAGACTATCAGCTGATTTCCCAAAAGAAACCTTGCACGGTTTCCTCCAAGGAGGGGCTGTAAAGAAGTATTCCAAGTCATGAAAGGCAAGGGCCTGTATCCAAGATGACTCTATCTAGCAAAGCTTTCATTTAGAATGAAAGGGCAGATTAAGTGCTTCCAGATAAGGTCAAGTTTGAGGAGTTCATCATCACCAAGCCCTTATTATATGAAACGTTAAAGGGACTAATCTAAGAAAAAGATAAAAAATATGAACAGTAAAATGACAACAAACTCACAATTATAAACAAATAAACCTAAAAAAAAAGAAAAACAATGAAAACAAACACTAAGCAAACAACCAGAATAGGAACAGAATCAAGGAAATGGACATCACACAGAGGGATTTCAGTGGGGAGGGTCAAGGGAGGAATAGGGGTGAAAAGGTAGAGGGAAGAAGAAGCATATTGTATCTTTTGGACTATAGGACTCACTTCCCCCAAAATTGGGAGGAAGAGGTGGTGTGTCTTATAGTCCGAATGCAGATTTTCTGGCTCGCTGTGGGGGGTGGGGGTGGAGCTGGATCACAGGAGGCAGGAGCCAGGTCACTGCTGTATTTTCCTCCCAAATTTGGGAGGGAGTGCATCTTATAGTCAGAAAATACGGTAATTAGTAGGCATAAAATAGATGGGGAGAGATAAAAAATGGTATAGGAAACAGGACTCAAAGAACTTACAAGTTCAACCCATGGACATGAACTAAAAAGATAGGGAATGCTGGAGGGTTGGGAGGGCAGGGCACAGAGGGGATAAATTGGGAAAATGGTAACAGCATAATCAATAAAAACGATATCTGATAAAAATAAGTAAAATGCAAAAAAAAAATAAAGGCAGGTATATCGGTGTCACAAGTGATAAGCTGTTGGGAACCGCTCTGCCTGGTTTCAGGAGTTGTAACTAACCTCCATGGCAAAGGCTGAGTGATGACCGGAATGGGAGCCACTAAGGAGATAAAGCTTGTCTCTGGCAGCAGTGCTGTTTCTACTTCCCAGCCCCCAACGCTTGGTTGCTTGGTCGGTTAGTCAATGATGGGTAAGACCCCTCAGAGGAGGGGCAACCTAAGCCAGACATGATCACTTGGAAGGCCATCATGGAAGGACTTGGGGTCTGCAACAAAGAGGGAGCAATGGACCCTTGCTCCCCTGGCTATTCTGACATAGCCCATGTCCCCATGTCCGTCTGGGAGAAGCACTTCCTGGCTCTAATACACTTAAGGCTAAAAACCTGTGATGGGGGAGGCAGTGCAGCCCTTTGCTTGCTAGAGAGGGATCCGGGGGTGATCAGGCCTAAGAAAGAATGTGTAAAATCCTGTGAAACCTGGTTTGTTTAGAATGGTCTCATTTAAATGATAAAGGTTCAAGCAAGAAGTTTGTCAAAGTTTTTTGGGCTTTAGCTATCTGACCCTGACTGAGAATAAGCCCTCAAGGTTCTTTGAATGCTATCTGTTGTTTGATCCTTATCTGTATTCTTGTGCAAAGGAACCCAATAAAAGCCCCTTGAGGAAGGGGCTCTTGGCCCTTCTCCTTTGAGGGATCAGCCACCTTTCCTCCCCAAGCAGATCTTGTCTTGGTAGTTTCACTTTCATTTGTGGTGGATGGGGGGACTTTGTGGGCAAAGTTGCCCCCACAATAAGCTGGCTCTATTTAGACCTCTAGCCTAAAGTTTGGTAAGGGTTTTCCTGTCTGCTGAGGTGGTCACATGCAGGATCGGGGTGTGGCTTGGGAGTAGATAATCAGACAAATGAAACTTTTAGCTTTGGATACTCATGAGAACCCTGTTTCCTCATGCCATCAGCTCTCAAAAGCTCACCTGTGAGACATCCTTCATGTTTTCCTACTTTTTTCTCTTTGGCTTTGTTATGAAATGGTATCTCAGCCACCTTAAGTTTGGTTTTGGCAAAAAGTGTTACTTTATCAATAAGTTATCATATTTGTGTCCTAGTTTCAAGGAACTTAGAATCTCATTGAAAGAAGTGAGATTTAGATATGTAATATATCCTGAATAATGTAAGGGAGTAAGAAGCAAGTACTCATTTATATGGTAAAGACCTTTTTGTGTATATATATATATTCTTTAATATATTTTGTTAATTATGCCAACAGTTGTTCTATTTCCTCCCCTTCATTCCCCTCCACCCTGCACACTCCTCCCCCACCATCCCCCCCTTTAGTTTATGAACATGTGTCTCAAGTTCTTTAGATTCTGTATTTCCCCTACTATTCTTGCCCTCCCTCCTATCTATTTTCTACCTACTGTCTATGCTACTTATTTTCTGTACCTTCTCCCCCCTTCTCCTTCTCCCACTCCCCTGTTGCTAACCCTCCATGTGATCTTCATTTCTGTGGTTCAGCTCCTGATCTAGCTGTCCTCTTAGTTTGCTTTTGTTTTAGGTGTGGTTCTTAATAACTGTGAGTTTGCTGTCCTTTCACTGTTCATCTTTTTTATCTTCTTTTTCTTAGGTAAGTCCCTTTAACATTTCATATAATAAGGGCTTGGTGATGATGAACTCCTTGAATTTGATCTTATCTGAGAAGCATTTTATCTGCCCTTCCACTCTAAATGAAAGCTTTGCTGGATAGAGCAATCTTGGATGTAGGTCTTTGGATTTCATGACTTGGAATACATGTGATGGTAAAGAGCAATAGCTTTTGTCAGTTCTCACCAGCATCACAAAATAAAACTGCCCAAACAGAAAGAAAATGTTGTTGCCTGTCTATTACTGATGATAGGTTTCTGAGTTTCTAATGGAATTTTTCAGAAAAGCTACTATTGTATCATCATCATTTGTCAGATACTAAAACCCAATAAAAAAAGAATATACAGAGATACTGTTTTTCTCTTCTCAACCACTGACTATGGTTTGGGAAAAGAACAAGGTCTTGCACTAGACAAGGTTCTTAATCTGGTGCTTTGGACAATGTCATCTACTCATTCCACATCAGAATATTCTACAGCTTGGGAAGAAGGCAGCATGAAGTGCAGAGGTCTTTGTAAGTGAAGTGGTCTGGCTGCTTTCTCAGCTATGCCAAGAGCAGCAGCTAACATTGTGTCTAGCGCCGTACCTCATGCCTTCCATGCATCATCTCACTCACTTCTCACAGTAGCCCTATGCACTCTTTCCATCCCCATGTTACAGGTGAAGAAACTGAGGCTCAGAAAGAGTCACTCACCCAGGATCCCAGAGCAAAGGTGGTATAGTCAGAACTCAGACTCAGGCAGCTGAACTCCAGTGTCTGGGGTCCTAACAGTGCTCAATAAGTAGCTAGCTATGTTACCTAACCTCGTTACCTCACAGGGTTTCCTCATTCCTTTTTACAGGTGAACATTTGGGGTGTTAGGGGAATCTTTAAACAGTGATTCCTCTGAAGTGTTTTATTCTGAGAATCCTGGTGTATTCTATCTCTTAGTAATGATAGACCACAAGTAAAGAAAAAACCCTCAGACTTTTCTAATTGGTTTCCTCCCACCTTTTCCAGAAAACATCCACAATGGCTAAAATGGGCTAAGTAGCATTTCATTCTTTTCATCTTATCTTTAGGAAGGAGGGCAAGGAGCCAGGATGCTGACCAACTTGACCATCAGCTCTGAAACTTATAATTATCAATAATCTTCAAAAAGAGTATGATCTGTAAGATCTGGTAATTATATACCTGTACATAAATGGTTCAAAGGCTGAGCTTTTAAGCAAATCTGGGTTTGAATCATAGTCCGGCCATTGTGACCTCAAAGAAGTTGCAGAGCCTGTCTGAGCCTCATGCTCTCCTTCTATAAAGGGGCTCATTAGTAGGTCTGAGCTCACAGGGCTGTCGTGAGGATTAAAGGAGGTACTGCTTACAAAGTACTCAGCAGTGCTGCCCCTAATAAGTGGCCCAAAAAAGGCCAGCTACCAGGAATACAATAATTTATTCTTACAATTACTATTATTATTTACTCTTATCCTCACTCCTTCCCTCTCCAAAATAAACCGCACCACAACAAGATCTGCATTTTTTCCCCTCACCTGAGCACATACTAACTGGTGTAGAGAGATGGGAAGGGAGAGAGAAAAACATCAATGTGAGAAAGAAACAGAGGACTGAACCTGCAATTTAGGCATGTGCCCTGACCAGGAATTGAACCTGGGACCTTTTGGTTTATGGAACGACACCCAACCAACTGAGCCACACAGGCCAGGGCAAGATCTCAATTTTCATCACTGACATTTAATGGTTAAACAGCCTTTGCTTCGCAGTGGTTTGCAAAGCACCTTACAATTTCCTCTTTACCTAATTCCTGGAGTTCTATTTGTTTGAACTTGAATTGTTTGAAACTCTCTGTTCGGTGAGCTCTCTTTTGTGTTTTTCTTCTGATGTCCAGCTTTGAAATAGTAGCTTTTCTATAATCTTCAATAAAAGCTGTGCTAACTCCCTGAGGGTCGGTGGCTTTAGCTCAGTCTTCTCTTTCAGCTGGCTGTCTGGCTTGTTCTGTTTTCCTTCTTTCCCCACAACCTTTCTCCCTGTTTAACTTTTTTAAGGGAAATCTCTCACAGGGCTTTCTCTAAAATATTCTTGCCTCCTCCATTCAAGATTAAGCTGTTATCTTGGTGATAGGTCCTGGTAAATACCACAAAGAATCACAAAACGGTCATGTGGCTTGGGTCACAGATTAGTGCCTTTTTTAGGTGATCAAGATCCCCAGGGCTGCTGCAGAAGCTTTGTCAGAAAAAGTTGATTATTTGTGGCAACCTTGGTTCTAGCAGTTAAAATAACCTGGGATCTACTTAATTGGTTTTTCCCTCCCCAAGAAATGTCTCTGAAATCCATTTATGGCCAAAGAAACACACAAGGGCAAGTAGCAGATTTTTAATCAGGATAACCTCTCATTTGTAGAGCATTTCACAGATTCCAAAGCACTTCCAGGTACATAATCTCACCATGAACTTGTCTCTGGGAGCAGATCGGATGTGTCTGTGGGGGGCGGGGGGGGGGGGGTGGATGTGAGGGGGAGGGAGAGGAGAGTCCGGAATGCTAAGCCGCTGTTGGGATTTTGAGGTGATTAGCAGTCTGATAGATTATAGTTAGGATGTGCCTGGGCTGGACCTTGATAAGATGGAGAACTGGATTTCTGACTTTCTGGTGCTTTTCTCAGTTATGCAAATAAAAAAAAAATGACCTGTGAGAGGATTTCATAAGACTTGCAGGAAACCTCAATCATAAAACAATCCTTTGTAGGTTCATTTATGCTGTTATCTTCTTTTCCTCTTGGGGTATGTTTAAAAAAATAACAAGATGTCTGTCTTATATTATAACATCTTACTCGGCCTCTGTTGCCAGAGGAAACTATGGGATAATTCCTGCTTTCTGATCTGGGTGAATTCCCAGCAGAAATCGTTGTGGGGGTCAGGGCCGGAGAAGAGGAATATTTCTTTCTTTAGTTTTCAGTAAGCTTCCAAAGAAGAACAAATGAACCTATCCGAAGAAACTGATGATTCACAACATTTGTGGAAACCCCACTACCAGAATGCCTTGGTTGCATCAGCAATGGTCACATACCTCAATAACCTCTCCTTTAAATTTTTTCATTATAAAAATGATATAACCACATGGCCCATAATTAGGAGTCCTCCCTTCTGATACAACCATGATTTTTATTTTGGGTATTTTCCCTGCCAAGCTTTTCCATGTATGTACAGATTGCATAGGTGCCCCAATAATCAGTTTTCTTCCTGAGAAATATCCTGCATATTTAACTTAGCATATCCTGCATTTTTAACTTAGCATTTATGTTGCTTGACTTCATAGGTGTACTTGTTAGTGTTTACACAGTGTCTATCCAGTGGATGTCCTATAATTTAATTAAACATCCCCTACTGTGCGACATTGGGATTTCGGGGTAACTTAGCGCAGGGCCTGGAGCCAGCCTGACCCATACTTCCTGCTCTGCCACTTCCTAGTCGTGCCTCTTAGGGACTTACTGGGAGAACCATACTTTCCTCAAAGGGTTCTTCAGAGGAGAATAATGTATCTGAAGCACTTAACATGGTTCCTAACAATTAGCATATTATCTAGATTTCGTAGCTAGTCTATTATTATTTCTAATTCATCACTATCAAAGGACTATGCACCAAAAATGTTTTCTTTTGATAAATTCACACATGTAGGAAAACTGTGCCAAAACATTTGCATGTTTGTATTGCTCTTGGTATATACTGACATCTCTCGATGTTACACTTTTTACTGTCATCCACGATTCTAGGTGTGCCATTTTCACTGTGCCCTCACCAGCATTGGAACCTATAATTTTCCAAGTTAGGTAATTTAGTATGTTAAACATGATATCTTATGATCTGCCCACATTAGAGACGTGGAGAAAATAGTATAATTAGCACCTCCACTCACGCAGCCTCCCACATCAACAATGGCTATCCTCTCTCCAGGCTCACCGCACTGCTTTTAGGGTACTTTAAGCAAACCTCAGTTATCATACCCTTTCACTCATTCTTCAGTATATACTTCTACCTGATAGGGTATTTTATTTTTTTATATAACCACCACACCTTGTCACACTTACAAGACTACTAAGAATTTCTTAGTATCATTTAATATTCAGTCCAAAGTCAAATTTCCCCAAATTCAAATTTGCCTTTGGACTGCATCTTAGGTAGTATTAGGGAATTCTTGTTAATTTGTCTCAGAGAGGTCTTTGTACAGCTGGCCTGTTGGATTCAGGATCCAAACACGCTCCACCCATTTCTGATGGTTAATAGTCTGTAAAACTTCCATCTCCCTCTCCTTCCTCCCCTTTCTGTTGATCTATTGTAGAAACCAGGTCATTTGTCATGTGAAATGTTTTCTACTCTGGATTTGGAGATTACTTTCTCATGGTGTGTCCTTACTTTCCCCTCTATCCTCCCATTTTTTGTAAACTGGTGAGCATATCTAGATGTTTGATAAGTATTTTCCTTAATTTTACTGGGGTATTTGAGGGGACTACACATCCTTACGGCCCTTCCCTAAGTAGAGTTTTACACGGTGGACCGGATACAAATTGTTACTGGCCTCCTCAGGCAGTAGGAGAACAGCACAAAGTTTCAATTGACCATTGAACAAGTTGGAAGAAGTTGATCATAGGAACAAGTAATGATATTAGCTGTAATTAGTCATTGCTCTGGAAGTCATTGTTTCTTTGCTCCAGTGCCCAAAGAACGTATCCAGAGGTAGGTGTGGAATGGCCCTGCCCTCCAGGAGTTCCAGATGGGGAGATAATCAGAAAAGTTATGTGACTGTAGAAAGTCAAGTAATTTCAAAAGTTGTCACCTGGCAGAACGCGATTAATGAGTGGTATTGTAGTAGTAAGAGTTGTTAGAACTCAAAGGGTAGAACCTTCTCCTGTGGGCTTGGTTGATTTGGGAAGGCTTCTCAGATGAAAAAACTTGACCTAGGATAATTGGTAATATTTGAAAAGGCAGAGAAGGAGGAGGGAGGGGCTATTCTGGACTTGAGTTCAAAGAGACACAAAACTTTTTAAATGTCAGCCAATCAATCCACTCATGTTGGTGGCCTTCAGTACACATCTTCTGAACCTTCTTTCTCCCTCCCTCCCTCCCTCCCTCCCTCCCTCCCTCCCTCCCTCCCTCCCTCCCTCCCTCCCTCTCTCCCTCTCTCTCTCTCTCTTTCTTTCTTTCTTCTTTCAACAAATGTGCATGGAGAACTTATTATGGGCCAGCCTGTGGGGGCATGGGAGCATGGCTCATGAGGTAACCTGATTTCATGGAAGAGACATCAGCTAGAAGTCAGATGAACTGAGATTTCTCTGAAATCCTGTTTTTGGAATAAAAGTACAAAAAAAACTCCCTGAGGTTATTGTCAGTGCTGGTACCTCAACATGGAGACTTCAGCTTGTCAGATTATAGCTCACTGTTGTCTTTCCTGGGAAGAAAAGACTGCTGTTTGAATTTTTTTTAAGCCATATATAAATGGCTTAAGTTTTTTGGTTCTCTTATTTTCTTTCCTTTCTTTTTTTTGTTTCTGGTGGAAGCACTTTATCCTTTGAGCTCTAAAGCTAAGCTGGAAACTCATGAAACAATATTTGTCGCTACCCTGGGCAACGATACAATTGAAAATAAGAAGAATTCTTTAGCTCCCAGACAGCTCACCTTTGTTCAGATTCCAAATGCGTGGGATGGAGGCAGGAGGAAGGTTTACCTGTGGTTGCCCCGCTAGGAGAAGTGTGCTCATTTGCACGAAAAAGAATTGATCTTTAGTTTGGAAATGGCTTACGGTGAAGTGGGTGGCTGGGAACAAAAGAAAGTCATTTTTAGCCTTTTTGACACACTCATGGTCTTCTGCAGCCGCTCAGCTTCTCGCAAGTTGATCGCGGTCTGTTTTCCTTTGAAGTCAATTCTATCAGCATCTGTTGAGTGCTTGCTGTGTGCCACAGTGGTCATTCCAAAAGGAAAGATTTAGCTTTCCTCTTCATTATCTCCACCAGCTCCCTCCCTGCAAAGCATCCCAAATAAGCTTACAAGCTCTATAAGTGCAGTGTTGCTGATATATAAACAAAGCTTCAAGAGGAGCCCTGGGCTACTTCCCCCCATGATTCCAGTGAGTGCCCCTCTTCCCCTTTTCCTTCCTCTATCACATAACATTCAGTAGAATTTCAGAATTTTCTAGATGAAAGGGAATTAAGGAGTCACCCAGTTCTGTGTTTACTTGCAAATGTATTCCACTACTTCCCCCAACCAGAATATCATGAGAGAGGGGCAGCTCATGTCTTGACTCTTTTATCTCTGACCTCCTGGAGATGAAATGTAAGTGGTTAATATTCCACAAGACTTGGATTGAAAAACTATAATCTATGACATTCTGTTTAACCAAAATTAGACCTACATCCAAGATTGATCCATCCAGCAAAGCTTTCATTTAGAATGGAAGGACAGGTAAAGTGCTTCTCAGATAAGATCAAATCCAAGAAGTTCATCATCACCAAGCCCTTATTATATGAAATGTTAAAGGGACTTACCTAACAAAAAGAAGATAAAAAAGATGAACAGTGAAAGGACAGCAAACTCACAGTTATTAAGAACCACACCTAAAACAAAAGCAAACTAAGAGGACAGCTAGATCAGGAGCTGAACCACAGAAATGAAGATCACATGGAGGGTTAGCAACAGGGGAGTGGGAGAAGGAGAAGGGGGGAGAAGGTACAGAAAATAAGTAGCATAGACAGTAGATAGAAAATAGATAGGAGGGAGGGCAAGAATAGTATGGGAAATATAGAATCTAAAGAACTTGAGACACGTGGTCATAAACTAAAGGGGGGATGGTGGGGGGGGGGGGTGTGCAGGGTGGAGGGGAATGAAGGGGGAAATAAAACAACTGTAATGGCATAATTAATAAAATATATTTTTAAAAAAACAACAACAAAAAAAATAGGATCCAGGAAAATCAGATGATTTGTCTGCAGCTCCCAGGAATCTGTGGGTAAACAGGGACTAAAACCCAAGGCTGCTTGAGCCCATACACATCCTATATACAAAGCCACCTGCACATGTTGTGGACAAGGATTGCTTCCCAGTGGATCTGGGGCATGCTGAGACCCACAACATTGTATCCTTGGGGAGGGGGTACGGCAGTGTGGTTAAGTCCATCAGTGTTCCAGGTAAACTGAGTTCTAGGGTGCATTAGTAGCTGTGTGACCTTGAGCACACTACTTAACCTTTCTGAGCTTCTATGCCCTCATCTATAAAACAGAGAAAGCACCGTCTTCAGCAGGCCGTGAGGACTCAGTAAGATAATATAGGTCATGTGCTTGTTACAGGCCTGGCATGGAGCATTGTTTACTAGCGTTTCAGCACTCACACACGAGCTCCCCAAATCACAGTGGTCCCTTTTTGTTCTACCCAAAGTCAACTCAAACCTGTCTGCAATACTCCACTTTTTGAAAGAGAATGCAATATGGAATTTTGCTCTGGGCACTCTACCTTTAGAAATTATTTTAAATCTTTGTCTCAGTGCTATCTTTTTGATGGGTTGGTTGGTTCCTGGGCTTTGAGGAGATTTTTTTCCACCTCCAGCCTTAACCTCCCAGCTCTCTTTGGGACCATAATAAACCTATCTACTGTTTATGAAATTTATACTGTGTGTCAACCCCTTACCTGGCTTCCCTTTAATCTTCACCTCCACCCTTTGAAGTAGGTGCTATTATGTGCTAATTGCAGATGAGGGCACTGAGGCTCTGAGAAATTGAGTAACTTGGTGGATTGTTGAAGACATTTTGATGGTTCTCCCTCATAGGAAGATGGAGGAGCACACTTGTGTGATCTGCAGTTGTCTGCATGGAACAATATGTCTAGGGCGATTCCAGCATTTGGAATTTATACCTCTCAGGGCCCTGAGTGGCCATCCAACCCTGTGTTAACCAGCAGGGGAAACTGTTGAGCAAAGAACTCACAGGATTCGACCAAGGTTGGTGTAGAAGTCCAGGACTAAGATTTGAACCCAGGTGTCCTGACTCGTATTTGTTCTTTCAATCATATCTAATAGGCTTGAATCATTGACCCTCAGCATCAAAGTCTTCAGCATCAGGATACCTGCTCAGTTGCTAATAGCCTGCAAAAATTAATATTTCACTTCATAATTGAAACTGCAGGCTCTGGAAGCAAAGTACTTTCATTTGAACCCTGCCTCCGCCACTTACTGGGTCTGTGACTTCGGACAAGTTGCCTGAACTCCGTGTGCCTCAGTTTCTCCCTGACCAGAAGTATCCATCTCATTGTATTGTTGTGAAGATTACCTGAGATACATCCTATAAAGTCAAAGAAGAGTGCCTGGCAGAGAGCAAACCCTCCGTCCACATTAGCTATGGTCATCATTTTTTGCAGGCATTTTTCAGCACTGGGGATACAACTGTGAACAAGAGAGTCATGATTCTTGCCTGTATGGAGCTCACGGTCAAGTGGGAGACACAGGTGTCAAAGAAAATGAAGCTTGTGATTTGTTAGTTAATTCTGTTTCCATTTATCATCTCTGGGATACTGTTTAGAAATTGCTGCAATGTATCTTTGTCTTTAGCTGTGACTTTCTAAATGTGTGACATCAGTATAAGCATTTTGCATCTGCTGTGTGGCCTGGGTTGACAGAGCCCTCAGCCTTGAGAAGCCCCTGGCGCTCAGCTCATGCCAGCAGCCATCTGTGTGCTGCATTCAGAACAGAACTGGCTGCAGTCCTGCTCCTTGGACGTAAGCAGCCTATTTGAAGGGCAGAAAGGAAGTTATGACTGGGGAGAAATCCATAAGGCATCAAGACTTTGTCACGGAAAGAACAGAAAGCTCTCATTGTCATAACAGGACTATAGGAAGAGGACACAGTAGGAACCAAATGCTGTCATACAGATAACACAGGCGCCATGTGGCCAAGTACCTATTTTTAAGTGACAGTGTATTTTAGGCCAGTTCCATTTCATTTGTAGTCTAGATACATTTTCTCTTCAGTGTTTCTTTGCTCAGAGTTGCTATTACCTGTTTCAACTGTGTTTTCTTGGGCATTTAATACTAAAGAAATCTATATGCTTATGCATTTCCTAAGAAATGAGGACGTGGAGCTGAATTTTCTGTTGAGCCCTTAATAAAATATGACAATACTGAACCTACCCCCCAAAAATGGGCTGCCTGTACCAAATATGCTGATTTTAATGCTTTTGTCAGAAATGTCACAATTCTTATTTTCTCTCCTGAAATAAAACAGCATAAAATTGAGACAATACCTCATAGACACTTCAGTCATCGCTGTTTTATAGAATCACAGAAGATTAGCATTTCTATTTAAATCTCATTTAATAGTTCAAGAAACTGTACCTCAAAGAGTTTAATTGACTTGTTGAAGTTCACATAGCAAATTTAATTGTAGAACCAGGATTAGACCCTATGTCTTCAAATTTAGGTCAGTTCCACTCTTCACTGTGCTGCATCTATCATATATGCCCTAATATATAACTATTATATACTGATTTAATAGGTAAATCAGTATTTGAAATTATGGAATTAAATTAAAGCATTAACTCCTTTAGAAGCAAGGATGGTAGAAAAGAATCCCCAAATCCTATCTTTTCCTCTAGTTTATTGAGACAAAAGGGAGTAGAATGCTTTATATACCAGGAAGGTAACAATAATATAGATTTTTGTCAGCATTTTAGGTACTAGGTAAGCACAAAAAATCTATATTATGTAGTACCTAAAATGATAACATGTGTGTTATCTCAGGAAACTATTAATATGCTTTATCTCATTAAAGTCTCACAACTCTCATATCCCCATTTTACAGATGATTAAACTGAGGTTAGGTATGGTTAAATAAATTGTTCATAGAGTCATAGATAGCAAGGGGAAAACTTGGTATTTGAATCCAAGCTTCTTATTCTAGAGCTTCTATTCTCCTATGTTCCATAAATTTTTACTTAAGAACCAGGGCGGAAGGACAATATCTTATTCTTCAGAAATTAATATCCAAGGCAATACATTTATAATATTTTTCAGTTTACTGGAGCAGTTTTTTGGGGTTTTTTTATTTCACTTTGTAACTTTGCACCTTCCATATTAAAAGTTTCTGTAGGAAATGAAAATGAATTTGAGGGAAGGAGTCCTCCATTAGTCCTGCTTTCAGCTGGCACAGATGCTTGGCCTCCTCTGGTCAGGTAGGAAGGAGAAAGCTGGCCTCTCTCTGCTGAGCCCATAAACTGGAGGAGTGTCTAAATTCAGGAACGATGCCAGGTGGGGAAGGGGCAAGGAAGGGAGGAAAGGGATGTGGTATTTGGAGCCCATAACTCAGGAAATGTGATGGCACCTAATTTCAGAGTGGTATGAGGCAAGCGTTTAGGAAGAGAATAATGAGCTATTGTTTTGTTGTAGACTTTTTTCTTTAATGGGTGGGTTGTTTTTATAAAGTTTTATGAACAGGAAACTAAAACAAAATGCTGATCTCTTTGGTTTTTGAGCTCTGCCAGCATCATTTTCATTTTTATTTTTGAGTTATGGTGACAGGCACTTCCTTTAACACTTCTGGGGGTATAGCATAATAAGATACTCCACGCTGCCTTTCAGAACAACATGAGAATCCAAGTGAAGAGCTCTAGTTTCAGATCATCTTGAGAACGTCATGGGATAAAATCAGATCCCTCCCTGACCCAGGGAGAAACCAAGGTAGGCTACAGAATGTTTCCCTTTAAAAATATTCTAGAAAATTTGCCCAGCATGTGGAAAACCTCTAACATGCATTAAAGTGGGTCTTGCTGTGACATAGAAAATACTGATCTAAAGCCCTTCCTTCCTCGAATCATAAAAACCCCAGCCTCCCCAGCTATTGTTTGCCCTGGAAGATGACTTCATCTTAAGGAAGGTGGTCCTATCTGTTGTGCATTTTGGATGCAATGAACCAACATTTCAGGCATCTGGCTGCAAACTTCAGGGATGTTAAAAGCTTTTTGCCCCTGCAGGGCATTTATTCATTGCTTACCTTGTAAAAGTTATGTCTTATTGCATTTTCCTGGCACCAGAGCAACCCTTGTACCTACCCATTGCATTTGCTTTTTCTGAGGCCGCAGGCAGCACTGGGTTATTAAAGTTCAAGGAGGAAGCCACGTGATGTTGGCTTTACAATTTTAATTCTTTCGTACCTTCTTCCCTCCCTTCCTCCCACTCAAATGACAGATGCTTTTTGTTCACCATGTACTGCGATGAGACCAAAATGAGCTCCCAAAGCATGTAATACTCCAGGTGAAGATGCCCAGACAGGGAGACCATGGTCCTCTCTTGGTAGAGTAGCCAGCAGAGCAGTTTCCTTGGATAAAAAGTCCTTGAATTAATTTTTTTTAAAGTCCTTGAGTCCACAATTTTACATCAGCCTGGGAACTTGAGATAAGCACCATGTTTAATCGTGCAGAAACAGGCAAAAATCTCCCTTAACCCTTAAGAGTCAGTCCCTCTGGGTCCAACTGAAGAAACCCAAGTTAGAGTTTAACCTGGAATCAAAAATCTAGAGAAGAAAAAAGAAGAAAGTGCCTTTGAAGGGAGGAGAAGGGCAGATGAGTATGTTACAAGGGCTCTCTGAACACCAACTGTTTGACATACCTTTACCACCAGTTTCAGTCTTCCCAACAAGTCCACCATGTTTAGGAATTAGTGTAACTTGCTGGGTGTGTGCAAAAAGCTGGAGGGAACTCAGACCTCCCAGGAATATCCGAGAGGGCTACATAGCCTAACACTGCAAGAGCTGACTCTCAAAGTGGTTTCAGTGAGTTTTGGACTTTCCGAGAAGATAAACATTAGGGACCCAGGTGTACTTTTCAAAATTTCTTTTAACTGCAGTATTATGCTTATGATTTCTTGGTCCCATCTCAGAAATTTTTGCTCCTTATTGAAAATAGTCTTCTCTAGATTTATGAGATGTTCTTTGGTTAGCCCAATTTCAATTTAATTTTCATTTCAACAAATATGGATTCTTCTATAATGTGCCGGCCTGATAGAAGGAGCTGGAGCCACTGCGGTGAGCAAAATAGAATACAGTCCCTATGACTTTGTAGCTTGCTGTTGTTGGGCAGTGGCAGCATATCAAATCAGTCATTATGAGCAGAATGAGTACTGGGGAAAGAGAGGTACTCATCACTGTGGGGGCACAAAGCAAGTGTTCTCCTCACCTGGGGCTCAAAGGCAGCCTTGGATGAGAAGAATTAGCCAGGAAGTCATCTGGTGGTTGATCTTGTCATGCCAAAGAACTAAATGATCAGGCAGTGGTAAGAGTTGGTAAACCAGAGACTGCTGCTTTTGTTCAGTTTTCTGTTGCTAAGGCACTTGGTTCAGTCAGAATTGTGGGCATGTGACCCCTATGATTGCTGAGTTTGGTTATAGATGGGAGATGAAAAAATTCAAACACAGCAGAAGCTCCCATAACTGAGCACCCACTTAACCAAAGGGCTCAGTGAACTTGCACCTCCTAACCCCTCTGCAGTGTTTTTGGAGGCTCAAGGAACACTTCAGCTGGTCTCTTGAGCACACACCAGCTGACTTCTACACCTAACAGATGAGTGAGGCATATGCTTGATGGGAGTCTGCGTCTGCTCAGTGACTTGTATAATTAAGGTTCTGTACACACCCATTCCCCCTCCCTTTCTACCCAAAGCCCTAGGTCTTTTTCAAGTAAGCATCTCTAGCCAACTACCCTCCTCCCATTCTGTACTGCTACAGCCAATTTTTTAAAAACTTAAATGCAGTTGCATCCCCTGGCTGTGAAGATAAGCATGTTTTTAATTGGAACTCTGGATACCAGATTGTAAATCAAGTTCCAGGAGCCAGAACAGATCTCCTGGTGGGTGGCTCAATTGATAGTTTACTTTAAATGTGGACTTACATATTTTTCATCCTATCCCTGATGCAGCCATACATATATAGCAGTCTCTCTAACACATAGTAGTTCTCGGTGCTGGATGAACAAATCAGCAGCTCCCATGGCCATTCTGGATTTTGATGCTACAGGCATTGAGCTAATTATCCCCAGGCACTTCTGACTTGAGAAACTGTGATCAAAGTATTTCTGGAGGAGGGGGCCAGGTTCATTACTGGGCTTGCTGATAATTCTAACCCAAATTTCTGGAGTCCACTGCTAAACATTACAATTCCATGGACCCGAAGTGGGGCCCGGAGATATGGATTTGATAAATTTCTCAATTGATTTCATTGCAGGTAGCTTCTGGAATTATTGTCCCTGAATTCCAAGAAGTCATGTTTCTATAAATGTGTGTTTTAAAATCCAAGTCAGATGGATAAACACTGCTATATTTCACTGTTATGCACACCTCCCCCACGTTTTAACTTCTCTGGAATTGGGATGTACAATTGATCATGTGCTGTAACTTAATTGGCAGCATTTTTTTCTTTCCTAGTGGCACATAAAATAATAGCACATATTATAGTCTTTGGCATCTTAGGTTTGATGAAATGTGGTACTTTATTGCTGAGTTTGTAGTTGATAGCACTTCACTATCCAAAGCTCGAATTTTAGATTCTAATTTCTCCTTGCAATTGTTAGTCTTAAAAAAAGAAAAGCTTATATAATGCATACATTAGCTGTAATGTAAGGGGAATAAATAATTTTGAAGTATAACAAGTTCGTTGAATTCTTGGTCAAAAAATATGAAATACTCTCAAACTAATGCAGACTATTCATAAAGTTCAAAGACCCTCTAGTAGTTTACAGGAAGTGTTTCTGGGGCTGGCTTAGGTTCTCTAAGCAAAACAAGCCTGTCAATAGTAATCAGCTAATCAGGATTCTTATTGAAAAATCTGGAGTAAAGACAGGTTTCTGATTGCACACACTGTGCAGCCAGAAATGGTGTATGTATCAAAAAAAATGATAAATTGAACACTTTGGGGGTTTTATTTCATCACTGAGATTGCATTTCTGCCCCCCAAAACAATTAAATATGGTGGTAAAAGTTGTATTGGAAAGACCAAGCTTTGAAACATTTCTTCTTTAGTAATGTCTCTCACTGAAACTTTCATTTTTAGTGGTTTTCTTGAGTGCATGTTTATATCTAAAGCAGTTTGACATACTTTTCTATCTCCCACACCATTTTACTCCCGTATTCTTCTTTATTCTCCTTTCCTTTTCATATTTTATGAAATCTGTCATTCAGTTAAGGGTCAAGTTTGGGCATCAGGGAAAGATTCTAGGTATGTCAATATTCTGGGGCTTCTTGGCACTCAACTATTTTTTTTCTTTGCTCCACCATGCTTAAGCTAACATTTTACCTCAATTAATGATCAAGGCCTAAAGTGAAAATATCCTTGAGGTCAAAACTAATAGTCTTCTGGCTTTGATGCCATGAAGAGAGAGCTCTACTCTGTCTTTAATGGTTTCTCAACAGTAGCATTATTGGCATTTTGGACCTGTTAATTCTTTGTTGTAGAGAGCTGTCCTGTGCATTATAGGATGTTTACCAGCAACCTGGGCCTCTCCCCATGAAATGCCACTAGCACCCTCCTCCAGTGACAAGGAAAAGCCTATCCAGACATTGCGAAATGTCACCTTGGGAATTAAAATTATCCCAGTTGAGAATCAACTGTACGCTGTAATGAACCAGAGCATAGAGAATGCACCTGCCTGTGGCATATCAGGGCAAAACAGATATTTGTTCTCTTTTTTTCCCCCCAACATAAAGTCTTGATTATTTTTGCATTATAGTTAATAATCCTCAGGATTAGCTCAGTCCTGGGAGAAAGGGAAAAATTCTGTCAAGTAACTGGTTTTTCAGACTTGTTTCAGAAAATGAAATCTTTAAGAAGAGAATGCAAGAATAATGCCTTCCAGCTTTAGAATACCTAGGGATCTATTTTCACAAATCAGTCCTGGAGCCAGTAGACATATCCCCAGGCAGAGGGAAGTATGATTTTTAGATATAATCAGTGTTTCATTTATGTCATTTTTACCTGTCTGGCAGTAAACCATAGTCCTGGTCTCTCAGAATTCACTGCCAGAACTTCTCCAGGCTTTTAAATCCCCTCTCCCATCAAAATTGAAGTTGCAAATAGGAGAGGGAGCTGGGTCATTAAATGGGAATGTCACCCAAATGGGAGAGGGGGAGGTGTTGGTACACATGTGTGTCCAACATGTATCTGCATGACCATTTCAGACCAGCAGTGACAGAAGAGATAGCTCCAGATGCCAAGGAAGCAGGCATGCATCTGAAGGCCTTCTCTGGAGAATCAGCTAGTGTTACATGAGCTCCTTCTGCAAATGCACACCTCCCTGCAGAGGTTGCAGTTCAATGGCCATGTTTTAAAGTCAACCATGTTCCTTGAGCAGCTTGTGTATTACACACCATCCTAGGATAGAGGTTCAGGAATGGATGGAGAAGAGGAGGGGGGAAATGTAACTAATCAGGCACTTGATCTGTAGTAAACATTCTTACCTATCTGATGAATGAATGAACAAATCAATGAATAAATGAGGCTTTAGTAAAAAAACGAACATCCCAGTATTAAATATAATGCTGACAGGACAAAGCATTGTCCCATTAGCTGAGAAGATTGTCACGACTTCTCTAACTTCTGAAGTTTTCATCACATGCTGGGTCTGTTCTGCTCACAGTCATGTGGTGAATTTGAGGAATTGATTGATGGTCTTCCAGCCATGCCTGGTTGTCTGCTCATTTAAAAAGAGCTAATAATCGGTGGTGGGCTTATGTGCGGAGACCCACCACTCCACCAGCAGCACAAGTGAGCCCTGCTCCACCCAGGCGAGAACACAGGCCCTGCTCTTGGCAACGGTCCTGGAAATGCAGAACAGACTTCTTTATTTCAGTCTCCAGGCTTCTGGCTAGCGGGGGAACACTTCCCGGCTGTGAAGCGTTTTATAGGATTATAATGCGTTGCGCCGAAGGCAAGTTCTGAAAGCCACTTTGTGCTGTTGTTTTGAGTGAAGCTGTTAGGGCAGTGTTGTTCCTAAATCCATAAACACACACACAGGCAGGATGGGGAATGTGGGCTCCTGGGGCCCGCTCAGCTGGGCAGCATTGCAGAATTGAGCCAGCTTCCCTCTACTGTGACATGAGCCTCAGGGATGTGCTTGAGAACCTTCTGTAGGACAACCTGCTTTCTGATGAAGTCTTTGGTTACAGACACCCCTGGATGGAATCCTAGGAAGATTGCCCAAACCCCAAATCTGGAAGCAGCACATAACATACTGGGAAGGTTCTGAAGTCAGGGTACAAGGTGGAAATTGCATGGGATCAAAAATACTCTTGAAAATTAAGGAAAGGACCACATACATGGTTTGTGCATACCCAAAATTGCCAGCTTCAATTTACAGGACTTACTGTACCAAAAAAAAAAAAAAATGAGTTTGTTAAACACCAAAATTCTATTTGTGGTAGAGACATCATGCTATGAGGACCTTGGAAGCATCAGACCTCCTGAGGAAACTCCAGATTCCCACCTTTCACACTCGTTTGGGGGTTAATGTTTGTCCTATTTTGTTTGCAGCACTATTTCAATTGTTAATGGTCATTAGCTGTAAATCAGTATCTCTTTCTTCTCTCTGCACCCCTCCCAGCGTGTATGGTAGAAAATATGTAACTTTGCACATATGTTGTATGGCTGTGCATACTGATTGATTTTTCTGGTTCCAAATCCCTTAAGGAGGGGCAAATAAAAATGTTTAAGAGATAGTGAACATGGAAGCATTCTCATCATCCAACATGACTATTCTTTGCTCTATGATAATTGTACTTAAACTTGAGGTTAAAGTACCCTCCCTTCCTCAGGGTTAGTTTATTACTACACTGGACTTATAGTGTGTCAGACTTCCTGCTTGGCCCTGAGGATCCTATAGTGAGTAGTCTGGTCCTAGGGCTCTTGTAGTTTCCTAGGGTCACTCTTTTCTTCAACAAGTGCTGGAAGTATACCTCCCAACTGGAGGACAAGGCTCAGCAAGCTCCAACAGGGATCAAAGCTCATCCCTGAAGGGCTACTGCTGGCAGAATCCTCTAGATGGGCTGGTGGGCTGGTGAGAGCCAGAAAAGCAAGGAGGGAATGAGAAGAAGCTGCAGGTGCTTCAGCTCATATTCTTGGCAACAAGGGGAGTCTTACGTGAGGCATCTCACTGCTTCCTGGCCCTGCTTTGGCTGCAAATGTAACTAGGGGCTGCTTTGGTTGAGTGCCCTTAGAGATGGGGTTCCCTTCACTCCCCCACCAAGCTTGGCCAGGCTTGTGGGGAGCATCTGGGTAAGCCATTGGTACAGCTCAGGCTAAAAGGACAATGTTGGATTCAGGAACACAGGTAGGAGAAATCAGTGGTCCCAAGGCATTTTTTTCCTGTCCCAATCCTCTTCTTCCACCACATCCTTATCACTACTTTATGGTCCATATTTGAGAGAAAAACTCAGGAGAGCTCTCTTCAATTTCAGTTGGAACCCACTCATTCAGAAGCCTACCTCCTTCACATTTGTGGCAGCAGTGAGGCTGGCAAAACTAGGCCAGATTCTCCCTGCTTCTGAAGGCAGTTTGTCTGCACTAGTTGGGTAGGGAAGTGGGTGAATTTAGTGCCAGGGTATTGGTTTGGTACCCAAGATGAAAGAGCTGTGTATCGTGACATTTCCAGTCCGGAAGGTAGAAATTGCCGCATTCTGGCTTCAGTTGGAAGCAGAGAACACTAAAACAGGGACTAGATATTTCCATTTCCACTACCTCTTGCACACGGAAGAAGTTGAAACAAAAGACATCATCTCCCCAAACCACCAGCCATTGTGGCCATGATTTTGATAAAAAAGGGGGAAAAAATTCAACAGTGTGGCCTGCAAAATAACTTTTGAGGTAATGATCATTTTAATATTTAAAAACTAATTTCTAATTTCCTAAGTAACACATGGATGTATTTTCTTGTAAAAAATTTTAAGGATATTGGCTATAAATGTAAAGTCTCCTTTGTCTGTTATCTTTAATCTGGCACTGATTGCCTCCCCTCAGCTTCAGGAGCTCCTAATACGATTTTGCTGTGGATCCTTCTGGTTGGTTTTCAATCGTATTTACCTACACGTCTGTCTCTATAGAAAAGATAAGGTATTCTCTTGTAGATGCATTTTTAACACAAATGGTATTATACTGGGCTTACTCTGTAATTATTTTTTAACCGAACCTCATACATTGGAGATCTTTCCACTTCAGACCCATATGCCCATCTTTTTTTTTTTTTTTTTGACTGCTGTTGAGTGCTGTTCCATAATGAGGAAAGTTCATTTAAATATTCCCTGTTGATGTATATTAGCCATTTCCAGTTGCAGTTTGCTTTTTACTGCCCAGATAGGGCTACATAAAATGACCGTGTAATTGCCCATTGGGCATTTGCAATGTGTTTTTTCCAGTAAGGTGAGGTGGAGCCGGGTCATTGATTGCTCTGAGTGGCAGGCAGCCTCTTATCAGCCTCTTCATATTTGAGGAAAGGGCTTGGCGGAACTCTTGGAAGTAGTGGAAATGCTTTGTGTCCCGATTGTGGAGGTAGTTACAAGTGTTTACATTTGTCAACACTCTAACTATACTCTTAAAATGGGCTCATTTTACTGTTTGTAGATTGTTCTAATGGCGTTCATTTAAAAATGTGTGTGAGGGGAGACTTGCTGGGAGTAAGGCACTGTGGGCTTTCACAATGCTGGCTTTTTCCCTCCGCCCCGCGGCTGTTTCCCTCCGCCCCGCTCTTTCCCCTGCCTCCTCTCTTCCACCCACGGAGTGTGGGAGTCCAGCGCTGCTGCCCTAGGGCCGGGAAGCTGGCGACCTCTCCGCTCAACCCTCAACCCCCTGAGGGGTTTCCGCGCCGCGGCACCTGGGCGCTCCCTAGACTCGTCTCCCGCCCCAGCCCCGCCCCTAGATGGGCGGGCCCGACGGTGGCTCCGCCCCCTTCTGTTGAAGCGCCCAGGCTGAGTACCTTCAGGCTAGAAATCGACTGTCAGTCTCCGAGTCGCCGCCACCGCCGCCCGCACCGTGGAGCTGGGGTCCCCTTTTGCCTGGGAGTTTTGTGGTCGAATCGGGTCAGCAGTGACATCCCAAAGAGCAGGCCCGGCAGCCGCCATGGTGGCCAAGGATTACCCCTTCTACCTCACAGGCAAGAGAGCGAACTGCAGCCTGGAGGTATCCCCCGCCAGCAGTCCGGCCAAGGACGCCGAGGTAGGGACCTCCCCCCCTGGACTTCGCCGGTCCGTCTGTCTTCTCTCCCTGTGTCACTGTTTCTCTTTCCACTTATCACTCTGTATGTTCCTCTCTCTCTCTCTCTCTCTCTCTCCTCTCATACACACACATACACCCTGTGACTCCGTCTCCATCTCTCACTCTGTCTCCCTTCCTACCCTCTTTTGTGGATCAGGGGTGAGCCACCTTTCTGTCCCTGCCCCTCTTCCTCTTAGCCAGAGAGCATGAGCCTCTTGCCCCTGCACTCCCCCCCCGCCCCGCCCGGCCCAGCTTTGCATCCTGCCAGGCTCTCAGACCGTCAATCTTCGGTCTTGACCCTGTAGAGCGATCTTCTACTGTATCAGCAGGCCCAGTCATCAGGAAAGAGCTACCCTTTAAGTGTTCCTTTCCTCTTTCCTGGGTTAGGGGATCGGGGGCTGGTTCTTAGGGACCCTTCAGGATACATCACCTGTTAGGCTTGACCTTGCAGCTAGCTGTTTGGCAACAAAGGGCATGGCACTTACGCTCATCACCTGTGGCCAATGGGGTCATTCAGCTAGGGGTCTGGGGGCGAATAATTTGAGTGCCTCCCACATGGATCCTGAAAATGAATTAAACTCCTGGGACAAGTGCAGAGCTGTCTTGGAACAGTCAAAATATTTCTTTTTCTGGGAACTTTCCTGTGCATTGAGGTGATGTGAGGGAGTCCTGCTGGCTTGTGTTTAGTGGGCTTTACCTCCTGTGTTATATATTGCTGGCAAAGAGCTCACTGGCCTTAAAAGGTTGGGTTCAACTGGGCGAGAAAGTGTCCCTGTATTTTTTTTAGGGTTTTAAGCAATATAATTGCTTTCACTAGACTGCAACTTTGCTGTGGCCAACCTACAATGGAACCCACCGAATCCAGCTCATGTGTGTGTCTGGGAAATCATTGTTGCTCATGTGTGTGTCTGGGAAATCATTGTTGCTCATGTGTGTGTCTGGGAAATGGCCACTCTCCTCAACTATGGCCTGGGGAAAGTATCTGGCCTTGTCACAGAATTCTTCAGGATTCTGCTCATCCGGCACCCTTGGGTCTGCTTAGCTGTGTGGGTTCACCGAATTATGTATATTTGGGAGGACGGCATCAAAGATTCATTGCCTCTTACAAGAACTGCTCTAAGCTGACAAGATTCCAGTCTCCAGTTGTAATCAGCTTTCTGTAAGCTGAGCACAAACTAACCCCTTACCCCCACTCCATATCCCAACTCAGCTGTATATCTTCACAAAGAGTTTTTGTTTCCAGCAGCTGTGAAAGTATTATGGCCCTAGTTGTGTTTGCAGTTTTGACAGGACAGCACCTGCAAGGATTCAGGTTGTTCAGGCTTGGAGTGGATATAAAGGTTTTTTTAATGGGAACTTCATAATTTAATGAATGTGGGAGCAGTGAAGCTAGTGTGAAACTCCTTTTGGAGGGAAGTAAAGCATAGCCCAGTTTAATTAATAAATTGAATTTGGTTAAAGAAAATAATAGTGAAAATAGCTCTGGGCTCTCACTAGTACCTTCTTGCTGTCACTTAGTCTGGTTTTTGAGTAGTTTGGTGAAAGACTTTAAGTAAAACACATCTGCTTAGTTATTTTGTATTCTTATACTACTTAGAATATAAATATATCTGTGTATCACAGGTGTGATGAAAGAAATATATCACCAAATGTTAAATATTAATTTTCTTCACGGTAGCTAGATCCAGATTATATAATGTAACATTTTCATTTTATGAAGATGTCCTGGAGTGGCAATAAGAATGGGGGAGGAACTATTTATTTTGAAACTAGTTGGTGAATTTTTTTCCGGTACCACCATTGAGGATGTTTTTGTGTTTAAATTCGAGTAGATGTATCTCTTATGCTGTATACTCCTTGAGGCAGAGGTGTCCAGTCCAGTATGTTTCCCAGCTTCATTGATTTGGCTTATCACTTCCTAACAATGACGATAGACCAAGTTGGAAAGGGAAACCTAAATGCGTTTAGGGGCTAGTTCTGGTTTCCATTATTAGTACACAAGACAGCTGACCCTTGTAGGACTCACTTCTCCATAGGCAGTTAACTAAAATATATTTTCTACTGGCAGATGTCATCAGTATTTTTGTTTAAAAACCAGCATACACTAGTTGGTTTTTTGAAAACATGATTATATACTTGTTTATAAAGTAGATATTGACTGTCAGTTCCTATGAAAGTAATTTTTTAAGATTAATCATTTTCTTTGCAGAAAGAATGTAGTTATAATAAAAAGAAAACCTGTCCAATCTAAATCCTTTTTGGCCTACAAAGGCAGTTACAGCAAAGTACCTATGCCTTTAAAAGGAACATTTAATGGCTGTTCCTTCTGCATTTGCTATCAGGACAGTGGGCACAGAGCTGTATGGGCAAGTGCCTTCTAGTGTTTGTTTTTGTTGTTGCAGTCAGAATGTTAGGGAAGGCCACTTAGGGAAAGGCCTTCTTCCCTAAGGGGTGGGTGTAATTGATGTGCTTTTTACACGATACTTTCGAGTAAAAATGTCCAACAATAAGCATTCTCTTAAAAGCATATCATTAACAAAATTTCTACTCAAGATTTAAATGCTTTGTAATTTTTAAATTTCAATGATAATTTCCAGTGCAAGAAAAGATATATTTAAAAAATACATATTTTAAATTTTTATTTTATTTAAAATATTGACTTTAAACAAAACTATTCTATACGGATTATGATATAAATATAATACTGCTTCTTAATCTAGTATATAGAGTTGGCTTACAAGTGTTCAGTTTTAATACCTGTAACCAGCTAGATCCTTCCAGCTCTAATCATTAACTGTGAAATCTAAGGAGCTTAGTGCATGGCCCTAGACTTTCACAGGGGAATGTGGTATCATGTGAGCATCACTAAGCTTATTTCTTCTGATTATTGATGCAGCTTTGCTCAATTGATCTCTGTTTTTTGTATTTATTGGGTGCTTTCTTCTTATGCCAGGAGGGACTGGTCCTTTTAGCATCTTAGATACTCTGGACACCTGATCAAGTAAAAGGAAAGCTGTTAATGCTCACAAATTACACCAGTTGTAAATTAAAATCACTGTTTCCCCATGGTAAGGTTTTCCCTTAAAGAAAGAAGGCTCAAATGAATAGACGTGTTGGCCAAGGATGCTAGAGCCTGGTGTAAGGTCTTAAGTGTTTAGGGTCCATTTCATTTTTAACGAAAATACAAAGAGGTATTTCTATTGTTTTCTTTCTGAGACTATATATGACAATTTGATAGACAACTTTTGTTTTTAAGATTCACTATCTAAGATATCAGTCAGGATTAAGCCAGATTTAATTAGTGGTATTTATAGTCATTGCCTTTGTCTCTTTGTCTTTTATATGTTCTGATTTTTGACTCAGCCAGTAGCCTTGTGTGGCCTTTGGAATGACATCTATCAAGAAATGATGGAGTTCTGGTCCTTCTCCAATACCACACCTAGTGTCTCACTTGAGACCCAACCACGTTGTAAGGTTAATATAAAGCACATATTATTCTCTCTATGAATAAAGACACTGAGGGGAGGTGACTTGCAGAAAGCCTCAAAGAAAACCAGCAGCTGAACTAAGATCTGGTGCCAGGTTTCCTGATGGATTTAGTCCAGTGTTTAATACCTGTGTACCTGGTGGCATCTGAGGGTATTTATCTCTGTGAAGAAAAAATGGAAGGAGGGATGTAAAACTTAACAGATATGTAAAATGCTCACAAATATTTTCTTTTAAATGTATAATCTTGAGTACTGTATGGAACTGAGAAGGTACCTTTAAGCTTTAGCTCTAAAGAGCAAAATGATTCTATTCCTCTGCCATAATTTATGCCCCAGTCCACACTTGTATTTGAAAATTGTATGCACCTGGGACTGTATGCACTGTATTCCTTGCATGCCATCTGGAGAGCTAAAAGGGTCAGCTGGTTTCCAGTAACTTACACATTTCTTGGAATCTGTATCAAATAGTGTTGAATTGACAGTATGTACAACCAACTGCATGGAAATAGTTCCAAGGAGTTATTGCACTTAGAATCATAGGGTTTCTTCAAACAACTAAACAAATAGATTCCATGAGTCATGTGACTTCATATCTTGCTGGGTGAAGAGCTACATGGAGTTACCTGGGTAAAGGCCATCCCTTGCTGATAGGATCTGGTTATGGTCATCCAGCCACTTATTCTGAGTCTTGTTTAGATGGAAAAATATCTTGGGGGCTTGGGCCTCCAGGATGCACAGGAACTAGGAATAGGTTTATTAGAGGAAAATATGCTCCTCTAATAAACGTATTACTTTATACATATACATTTGAGGTTGTTCAGGGCATCGACTTTGGAATAAGACTGCCTGAGTGCCAATGCCATCTCTACCACCTGCTAGTGGTGTGGACTTGGACAAGTTACTGTGCCTCTCTAAGCCCCTATTTCCTCCATGGAAAACTATGGATAAAATAGTTCTACCTCCTAGGACTATACTGGGAATCAATGAGACAATTCTTGTATAGCACTTAGCACAGCGCTTGACACATAGTAGTTGCCCAATAAATATCGTCAAGACCTCTGCATCTGAAAAAGATTCCTAAAACAATTTTAAGAAGCATGATCACCATCTTATTTTCTTGGTGCTGTTTTAAGCACAGCAGTGCATTAGGGGGCCTGCCTCACTGTAGGTTTTCTCATCATCCTCGCAACAATTCTCTGAGGTTGGTACTAATATAATGGCCCCCTTTTGTAGAAGAAACTTAGGTTCAGAGCTTGGTAAGTGGTCTTTACAGGATGGCTGAGCTAGTAAGTAGGTGGAAGAGCCAACACTCACACCCTAGTCTGACCCTGAAGTCTGTACTTTCCCAACCACATCACATTGCCTCTAAAGGACTAAATCACTGGTCTCCTTACCACATAACATATGAAGTATGAACCCTCCTGCTGGAGCAAACTGCCTCACGGTCAGAGGCCAGTTTTTCCTTAGTGATTGGGTGAGACTTCACCATTAGTCAATGCTTCTGGCTGGGACCCACAGGAGTGAGGTTTGCAAGCCTCTGTTGGGGAGGGTTTCAGTAGCTTCCTTTTTCTGTTTCTCAAGAGCAAGGAGCTGGTCCTCAGCAGAATTCTGTGTGCTCAGCTCTGTGGAGGTGACACAGTTAGTTCTGCAATTAGTCATTTTGCTTATCTACAGTAACCACCAGCCTTCCAAGTAAACCAATAACTGGAAGGCCCTGGGTGCCATCTGAGTTTTTGTAAATTGTGTCATTTTCTCAAGATACTCTGTGAGTGGCTATAAAATTCTGGACTAGTGCCACTGTTTTCATAAGAACTGAATGAAAAGAAATTATTATTGCTCGTATCCTAATTTCACAGAGCCCTGTGCACATGTAACTGTTATTAATGGTGTATGTGTACCTAAAAAAGCAAGTTCATTTGTGATATATGCATGCAGTTGCCTTCCATAATTTGTCAGTGCTACTAAGAGGTGCAGGTCACACACAAAATGAGGAAATTGCTGCAATTGCACTACCATTTATTCTTGTTGCATTGGCTAGTGCACCATCAGGAGTAAAGGGCAGTGGTTTCTGATACCTCCATTTTTTATGAATCAACACAAGCTATTAGCTTCGAAGAAACTGTCACAAATTAATCAAGAATGTCTTCTGATCTTTTGACTGACTAGAATAGGACTGGGTCTTTGTAAGTCTAGAAACACTTGTGACTTGACCTTCTATGTTTGGGCAACTGTGTCCTTTTGCAAGAAGGCGGCTCAATTATTACTAAAGGTCAGTTAATTGAAGCCGCACCAGAAACCTTATGGTAAATTCACCGGATGCTTTTTTCTTTCTGGCTCTTAAGATGAGGAGGAAAGGAGTAACAAAACAGGCTTTTTTTCCGGGGATTTATGAAATAAGCAAACAAAACTAGCCTCCAGGAAATGACCCAGGGTCATTGCGTTAGAGGACCTCAGAGTGGGAAAGGCCTGTTGAGAATATGGAGCCCAGTTTTCATCCTCTGCTGGATCCGTTCAGTCTTAAACACCTTCAGGGACAGAGAGCTCATTACCTCTAAGGCTGTACATTCTGTCTTTATTCAGTGTGGATCATGAGAAAATCCCTTGTTAGTTATATTTTTGCTTTCTGGCGCTGAATATTATATAGTAATGTTTTCTCATGGGTTATACTCTTAAATATTTGAAAACCATTGTCTCTCCCTTCCCAACAGCTCTGCATGCACACACAGTCTTTCTCCCTCCTTCTCTTTCTCCCACTCCTTCTCCCTCTTTCTCTTCCCCTAGGTGCTTGTCTTTTCCTGGCTAGATTCCTGATTCCTCTAACACAGGGGTGTCAAACTTGTTTTCACCGGGGGCCACGTCAGCCTTGTGGTTGCCTTTAACGGGCCAAATGTAATTTTAGGACTGTATAAATGTAACTATTCCTTAGCAGTTAAGCAAGAGCTTAGCACTGCTGCTGGGTAGAAACAAGGTGCCGGGCGGGATGAAACAAGGTGGAGGGCTGGATTCGGCCCATGGGCCTTGTGTTTGCCACCTGTGCTCCAACATTTCCAAATGGAACATAGTATCCAACCTCTTTTTCTTTCTTGCTTGTTTCTACTGGACATCCTCAGTGTGCCTGGAATTCTTGGGTATTGATCAGCCCAAAGACACTGTACGGTAGTGTATCAGTAATAAGGTTCCTTTTATGCTTAAAATGTTTCCTTACACAAGAGAAGTAGGCTAATACATTGAAAAGGATTTTTGAAATAGAGATAACAGACTAAAGATTAATATCTCAGTCACGTAAATAATTTATACAGATGTAAAAGAACACTCGAAGATGTCCCATGACAAATGTGCAGTTCACACACAGGAGCTACCAAAGTGGCATTATTTAAAATGTTCACTCTAAAAGCTATTATAGAAATGAAAAAGGCAAATAATAATAAGATGCTATTTCATGCTTAAATTATGTCATAAATACTTTAAAGAAATGATAAAACCCACTGCTGGGGGTGGTACAAGGAAATAACACACTTCTGTGTGGAATGAGGGAACTTGTCAGTGCATATTAAAAAACAAAAAAAAGGTTCAAATCTTTGGACAGTGTTCCATTTTTGGTGGGAGGGGGAGCTTTTTGTACAAAGTAGTTCACAGGGACATCATTTGCAGTGATGCTCACGTTTTATGTTTATTTTATAGGTTTCAAAAACACTTATTTTTTTTTGCCTTACCTGGGTATAATTATCCTCATTTTAAAGAGGAGGCTAAATAAATAAATAAATAAATAAAACTAAAGAGGAGACTACTAACAGTCAGAGAGGTTTAGTGGTTTTCCCAGGATCACACAGCTGGCAATGGCAGAGCTAAAGCTTGAAGTCCAGTTGTCTGATTCCAGTCCAGCATCCTTTCCTACTTATTTATACCAGCCAGAAAAGCCAGCCACCTCTCTGGCCTATAATGAAAGAATGGATCCATGTACCAAGGCCTCTGGCACAAGAGTCAGCGGCATCATTTTAGCCATCACACACTAGCAAACAGATCTACCCTAGTGTTTCTGGAAAAAATAAAGAGGAACAAAAGTTGAGCTAATTATATACACAGTGTAACCAATTTAAATATACATGTATGAACATGGGATGTAGAGAAGTGGGGGAGGGGATATTTCAATCAGAGCACACCCCCTTCCTTTCTGATTGTGCTAGGTTCTCATCCACAAAAATGCCACCCAGTGTTCAGACAATGGTCAGTGATTATCACATCTCCTTTGAACCTTATACTAGCTGAGGGAGCTGAGCAAGGCAAAGTCTGTCCCCTTTGCTGTCAGCTGAAGAAATAGAGATTCAGAGAGGTAGGAGGCAGGTCCAAAATGTTGGTCCCTCCTTGCCCAGCCTTAACTTCTCAGCATGCCCCAATGTTGGCTTAAGCCACTCATGTTTGTGATTGAGGTCAGTTTTAAACAGCACTGTTTTGGGAGTGTTCAAAGTGAACCCCATTAAAGATATCCAAAACATGAACACAGTGGCCTTGCCTTGGAGCTGGTGGACAGGTGGGCCCTTTCGCTGGTCTACACTCCAGCAGATCCAAGTGCAAGGTCTTCATATTTGATGTAAAATCCCTGTTAGAGTTAACAAAAAGCCCACAAAGAATGGATAAACCCACACTTCTATAACCTGTACATAACATCCCTTAAAATGATATCTTACTGAGCTCTGCAGATCTAATTTGCAGCAAAGGTGGTATTTAAATGATAAGGAAAAACAAAACATTTCCTTGAGGGTACTGTTTTCCTAGATATCACTAGCAGTTTGCAAACTGACTCAGTTAAATAAAACTGAGATCCTATGTTAGGACCTTGAAAAAATAAAGTGAAATGTTTAGCAAGTGCCACAAATTGTGGGAGAAGCCACAAAAGGGAAAAGGGAACAATGGCCAAGGGGACTAAGTGATAAGACATCCCTCTATGTGCTTTTTGGCCCTGACACAAGGCCAGTGCAAGCTCTCTGCTCAAGTGTGTTATTTTATATTGAAAAGTTAACATTTCATAATCCACACTTGACACAGGCAGGTCAAAAACAACCCCAAAACAGAGAGGATTATTAGAGCCCAGTGGTGAAGACTATTCTTATTTTTCATTTCACACTGGTGGGGAGGGAGTGTGGGTGGCTAATCAATATCCTGTTAGGTTTTGGCAGTTTGGTTCATTTTCACACACTGACAGCCATCCTCTTTGCTGGTTGGTGATTGCTTTGAGTGCTTCTGAGTGTAGTCTTGCAGGAGGGTCTGAAACTGCTGTAAAGAAGGAAATAGACTGAAGAAGAAAAAATTAATGCTAGCTTAAGTGTCAACCACAGACATGCAGTGAAGAGTCACGTCCTTCCACCTCAACTGTTTGATGGTGCCTTATGGGAGAGCTTTGAAGGAGGAAGCATCACTAAAGATACTCAGTTTTCTCATGTTCTCTCTGAATGCTTTATGCCCAGCCTTTAAGTCTAGGTGAGTGAGCTTTTGTTCTGTCTCAACATGGAATGAAGGGAGCTCACTTTGGAGGACTCTTAAATGCTCATCTGAGTTTCTTTTGCAGCAAATATTTCTAAGCTAATCCTTACATGAGTTTCCCTACTAGCTGGGGACAGGGCACAAGTAGGCTCAGCTTCTTGGAACTTCAGAGTCTTTGTTTCTGGAATGACTCAACTGGGTTAGATCATTATTTCCCAGAAGGTGGGTTGCACACCACTTGTGATAGCTCAGGTGATACCGGACAAGGTGATACAGAGATAAGACACAAAATAATTTTTAATTACTTTTCCAAGTTTCTACCAATCCTTTCTGATTATGTCAAGGAGAAACTCTCAGTTTGCAGCTAGTATATCTTTACTTATTTTTATTATATATGTATATATATATATATATATGCTTATTTTTTCTTTTACTTAAGATTCTATTTATTTATTTTTAGAGAAAGGGGAAGGGAGGGAGAAACAAAGGGGGAGAAACATCGAAGTGAGAGAGAAACAGGAATTGGTTGTCTCTCCTACACAACCAACCTTTCGCTTCTCTGAAGACACTCAACAAACTGAGCCACACTGGTCAGGACAACAGGTGTATCGTTAACAATTCTCTATCTCTTGCTAATTTTCCTTTTTAACAAAGTGCAGGCTCCAGGCTCTGAAGCTGCAAACAGGCAGGAATACCTAAAAATAAGTTAACAATAGGGTTTATTTTTAAAAGTTAGTTTCTATTTATGGCAAGAGATAGTGATTTTCCATTTAAGGCAGTGATATTGTTTATTTTTATAAGTTTACTTAAGTAAAATATGAGTAATCTAAGAAAACATTAAGTATATAATAGCTCAGGTGTTATGTACATTTTGCCAAAAATTGTCATGATGGTACCAACAGTTTAGAAACAGTGCCTTAGGAGTGTTCTCGAGATCATTCTAGACTAAGAACTCTGCATCAATAAGTTCCTGAGTTTGGGCACAGCTTCTTAGAGACTAAAGTTGAAATTTGGACTTTGATTATATATATGACTAAGATTCACATGTTAGAGATTTTTTGTTTTTTAAAATTTTAATTTTTTTAGAGAGGGGGGAAGGGAAGGAGAAAGAGAAGAAGAAAAACATCAATGTGAGAGAGAAACATCAATCAGTTGCCTCTCGTATGCACCCAGAGTAGGGACAGAACCTGCAACCCAGGCACGTGCCCTGACTGGGAATCGAACCACGGACCTTTTGTTTTGCTGGACAACAACCCAACCAACTGAGCCACACCAGTAAGGCTAAAGATTTTTAAATAGATAAAAACTGACCATAAAGTGTTATAAAAGTTATTCTGGACTAAATGTTGGTCAATTAAAAAAATAAAACTGGATTTCTGTTTCAAGCTTCGAAGTTAGTTCCAAAGTTCCAGCTGAAATCATTTAACTGCCTTCTTTCTTCTGCCCTTTACCCTTAGGGAAGGATTGAGCAAGACTGCATTTCAATTTGGGGCAGACATAGAGTGTAGTGGTTAGGAACTCAGTTCTGAGGGTCAGACTGAGCTGCGTTTGAATACCGGTTTGGCCACTTGTGAGCCAAAACACCCTGGACCAGTGACTTGTCCTCTAAGCCTCAGTTTTTTCATCTGCAAAATAAGAACTTCTAAGGGACTCCTAGAGATGAAATGGGCATGCAGAGGGCTCCCACTGACCGAGTGTCCCGAAGCTCACTAGGAGCAGCAGCACCTATTTTGCATGTGTATCAGTTGCATGGAAGCCGTGGATGATCATCTCTATCAGGTTGTCTGCTGGAAGGGCACTCTTTCCTTTTAGGAAACACCCACCCAGTTTCCCAGGGATTTGAATTGGCACTGGGTGTTATTTTTTAAAAAACAAAAGCTATTCCAAGCACACTGGTACACTTCGTAGTCATTCCTGCCAGATCGAATGAAAAATGTCTAGTGAGGTTTTCTACTGTTCCCATCATGACTTTCACACAGGGGTTGGGGTTTGGGCTCTGGGTAGAGAGGCACTTTGGTCACAGAAAACGAGGAACATGTCATCCATCCTCAAGGCCTCTACTTAGGACACAGACGCAGGGATGGTGAGCAAGGTTAGGTTGCTTTGGGAGTTCTTCATGCCCTATTCATCAGCAGGGCACTTTAATTATAAATAGATTGTTAGAAATATGGGGAAACACCACAGCATGATGGATATGAGTTGGTGAGGAGTTAAACAACTAAAAATGACCCCTAAAGCTTTTGATTATCAGTAAGTATTTGCTGAGACCAGACTCTAGCCAGCACTTTTTCCCCTGGATTTAAAAAAGAACAGAAAGGCATGCAAGAAATTTCTACTTGGTCTACTTGACCAAGTCATTCACAACCATACCATACAGGCAGTGATTGCCAATCAGCAGAAAGGGACGTAGGGAAGCAAGCAGCCTCACTGGGGAGTTTGGGTGCAGGGAACTGGTCATCCAATGAGCCCTTGATGCTGGGTGGTAACACACCATTCCCCAGGCGTGCACTTAATGGAGAGTATTGACTGCCGTGTGCACTTGAGCCGGCCACCTCTGCACCATGCTGGCCACTTTAAGATGCTGGAGGAGGAGACAAGAGGGGCTACAGATTCCAAGAGTGATAGGGCTTGAATGTTGAAAGAGCAGCTTCTACTTTTTCACTCCCTGCCTCAGTCTGCATTGCCCTTCTGCCTCTAGTCTACAGGGTTCCTCCCTGGCTTAGGAAATGAGCAGCATTGTGGCTAAGAGCTGAGGCCTTGCTGAGTAAGCAGCCTTGTACTCAGTCCTGGCTCTGTCATTCACACTATTGGCTGTATGACCTTAGACAAGGTTCTTAACCCTTCTGAGCCTCAGTTGCCTGCTTTGTAAAATGGGTATATTGATAATACTAAGTTAAGAGAAGTCAAGGAAACCAGGCACAGGAGGCACTTTGGGACAGCCTGGCATGAAGTCATCCTCAGTATTATTGCTGCTATTTTTTTATGTTATAAAAGGAAGTTGTATATCCTGAGAAGACAATGTGGAGGTGGTGGGGAGGGCTTTCAACTCAGGTATATTGAATTTGAATTTCAGCTCTGCCAGTTGATTACTGAGTATGACTTGGGCAAGTCTCTTCACTTCTATGAACACCTGCTTCTTCTATAAAATGGGTGATGGGGCTTGCTATATGAAGTAGAGGAGTGAGTGTGTGTGTGTGTGTGTGTGTGTGTGTGTGTGTGTGTGTGTGTGTTCCCACTTATGTGTGCACATGCCAGCACCTGGTACAGGGTAACTGCATGGCTTTTGGTGCCTCCTCCTTCACACTCAGGGGACCCTACTGTCTATATAGCACTTCCTTCTCTACTTGTCAGGCAGGGTCAGAATAGTCCCACCTGGGTCAGGTGTGGGCTGACTTCTCTGTTTCTAGAAAATTGCTTGAACCTGTGAGTAGGTAGCATGTAATTTGTTCAATACCAGTTCAAGAGGCTTTGCAGGCTCCTGGCACCCCACTTCACAGCCTGCTTTGTAAATTCAGGAACAGCCCAGAGCCTGACTTCTAAATGGTGGAGCTGAAGGAGGAAGTGCCTGCCAAGGAAATGAGCCTTCCCCTCCATTCCTGGGGGCCCTTGAGGAATCTTTTCCAGGGAAATCGTTGCCAGGTTAGACCCCCTGTAGTCTGCTAAAGGACCCCACCCATCTATGGATGGTCTGTGTTGGAAAACTCATGGGAACTTTGCCCCTTTCTGCCATCAGAGTACTTAACCTCAAGAATAAATAACATTTTTCTTTTACCACAAAACTGTCTTTGTTTCTTCTGGAAACTTTTATTGGCACCCCTTAGCACTGACTCTCCAATGGCTAAACCAACATTTTTTACAAAAAACGAAACAGTCAAATCACAGGTTTGTATTTGCTTCTTTTCTTTTAAGTCAATTGCCATTGTCTATTCATTTTCCCTCTTGTGTCTTTGTAATTGAAATGAACTGCAAGTGATGAGGGGACCAGAGCTGGGTCTCTGAGGCTTCTGGCTCCTTTGTTTGCATTTGCGTGTGATACATTCTTTTTCAAATTCACAGGCTTCTGAATTTTAATAGACTGTGATAATGATACATCTGGCTGCATATTAATTGCTGAGAGTTAGAAATGACGCATAATCACTGTGTTTCAGGGCTGCGAATGTACGGCACTGAGAGCCAGTGTTACAAGCCTTTGGAAAAATCCATTGTTAGTGGGCATTTTCTAACTCCCATGATTACTAACGTGCTACAGAATGAAAACTGTCTCACATAAAGTCAGTGTTGTGTTCTGTGCGTGTTCAGTTTCCTGAACATCATGCTTTGTACCTTGTTTTTCTACATACCCCCGCTCAGTGGGTGGTAAGATACCAGCTGAAAGCTGAAAACAGGAAACTTAAAATTTTTTATTTTATTCCCAATTCAATCAATCCCTGTGGCTATGTGGCTGGTAGCTTTTTCCATTTTGAATAATCAGGTTCAGTGAGAGCAGACTGTTCTGAAACACCCAAATGCGGTGTTATATGTTCTCAGGGCAGGCATGTGCTCTGGGAACGCACGTGGCCCAGTGATCTGAAGGGACAGAGAGACAGCTGAGCGTTACCAAGCAGTACGGCCAATGTATTTTATGTTTCATCTCTGCAAGGCTTGTCTGCTCAAAGTTATTCTCAAAAATAGGGGGCAACATGAGATGGGAGTCCATGTTTTCCTACTATAGGCCAAGTATCTTTGGTCAGATGTCCCTCTAGGTCTTACCCAGTGGCTTAATGTGGGATCCCTGGTCACAGCCAAGTTCTCATTCAGGTGGCAGACTTGGCTGTCAGCTTTGCTTAGCTGGAAACAGTCAAGTCTGTCCTCCCTTTGGGACATTAAGATTTAGGCATCCTTTTTCATCTCTGTACTTTCCCCCACTCTTCTGGGAAGTTAAGATAATGCTGAGCTTCAAGAGATGACAGGTGGGTGGAAACGAACAGGTCAGTGAACCCGTGTAGTCCTTTCTGGAAGCCAAAGGTAACATGCTACTTGGGGAGAAATGCCATCCTGAACATCTGACATGGGTTGAATGCCTGTCATTGAGTTAGTCAGTGTCAATGAGTTCCTATCATTGCCTAATTTCAGATAGTAATGGGCTCTGGCCAGATTGGAGACCAGTTTTTCTGGCCCATAATTCAGCAATACAGGTTGTAATAGGAGGAGTTGGAAGCAGACCTCAAGACCCACCTACCTGGGTTCCCTTCCCCCACTCAAGTTCTTATATGGGGATTTCAAGGCTGAAATTTTCCTCTCCTAGGGACATAGCCATGGATCCTGCCAAACCCCTCCCACTTTTGCTTTATTTAGCCAGAGCTTGACCAAACAGATGGTAAAGATGCAGGAAGAAAGGGGAGGTAGGAACGCGAAATCAAAATACTTGTCTCATAGTCATTGAGTGGTCAGAACATGTCTGTGGTGAGATTGTGGCAGGTGACATGGAGCTCCAGCTTTGTCCCTCAGAGGCCCCGGGAAAAATTCAGTGCAGAATGAACAAGGGCAGGAGAGAAGGCTTGGGGGACTTCTAGGGCAGGTTCGTACCAAACACATTACAGACATGATCTTATGTCATGTTCCCAACAACACTGTGAGGGAGTAAAGACTTCACAGGGAGACTAAAGCCCAAGGAGGTGACATTGTTGGCCCAGAGTCATAGGGTATTGAGACCATAGGGTACTGTACTCAGAAAGGTTGCCTCATATAGTATCCTTAGGTCCTTTGCAATAAGTCAACATTCTTTGAGCCAGAGTGATAAGAACTTTGTCACTTGTTACAGATACTTTGGCTTATTCCTATGCACTGGGAAGCCTCAGCAAATGTCCTTATAGTATACTTGGTGTCTGTGCACAACAGTTCCAAACCCTGAGCATTGGTGGGGTCCCCAGTCCTCCCTTTCCCCTCTCATCCAGCCTAAGGGGAAGCCCAGGAAGCCCTTTTACTGAGATAAACAAGTACAGAATTTGTATCCCACCTAAGGGTTTCTAAGAAGTCAGTAGAAAATGACTGACAGTGAAACGCCAGAGCCACAGAGGCCTTCCTCTGGACCCTGTGGCTTTGATGAGGCCACTGCTGCTACCCAGGTACCTTGTTGGCATCCTCCAACCAGGGATGTGCAGCTCTGGCCCCATTTTCTAGACCTGGCATAGTTGTGGCGTAGTGAGCATGTCACTTCTGTGGCATTCTTGCAAAAAATGCATAACCTCAATCTAATCATGAGAACATAACTTTTGGGCTTAAGGCTGACCTTCACGTACAAAGACCGCAGCAGCACGACTCTGCCAGCAGCCCTCACAGGTTTCAGGTTAGACTCTTGAAGTGTGTCAGCTCTGATCATCTGGCCCTGCTGCCTCGACAGCATAAGAGGTTTGCTTGACTTCCAGAGGCAGATGTGGAGCCAGGAACCGCAGGGAGAGCTAAATATTTGGCTTCCTCTTTCTCTAAAGGTCTGTGGTGCCATGTCTGGGCATGACCCAAGTGAGTTTCAGGCAGTGGGGCTGGCGTTTGCTAAAAGGAACTTATTGGGGTGTGGGCGTGCATTTCTCCTTCTGCCCAAGGTTAAGTAATAGTAACATCCTATATAAGAGAACTTGAATGTGGTTTTCTACTAAACTCCAATATTTTAGGGCTATTTATTAGATGCGTTTAATCTTGGGCCAATTTAACCAGTAGCAGACTAATAAAATAACAAATTTGGGCTTGCTGCCAGGACAAATGTTGACTTACCCTTATAATGTTGACTGAAACGAATAACTTTGAAAGTAATTGAGGAGTGAAACCTTAGCCAAAAATACAGTGTCTGAAACAGTGGTTCTGTTTTATTTTACTGGCACTGCTGAGAGATTATGCTCCGTAAGCTGGGCTGCTGCTGCTTCTTCAGCCCTGAGAGTCCTGCATTTTATTGAATTATTTCCCAAGGTTCCTTTCCTTTTTCAGCCCATAAACCACCATTCAGCAAAAATGAATTTCCCCGCAGCAGACAAGTAGGACAGGTTACTTTTGCAACGTAGAGGGGGAAAAAGTCAATTGTAATTAGAAGAATAAAGATGATAACTTGCTTGAGGTCTTCCCTCAGAAAGAAAATGGTATGCCCTCTCAGAGTTTGTAGTAACATTAATTGCTTCTCCAGGGTATGTACTTGATGAAGTCCATCTAGCTTGTTCCACACCCCACCCTTCCTTCATTTTGTCTTTCAGTTTATACAAACATTAGAGAACTATAGTAGTTTGGCATGTTTTGTACCTGAAGGAAGCTGGGAAGGCCTGGGGGGAAAGATGCCAGGATGACCATAGAAATTGTCATAAAGTATGATTTCTTTCAATCCTCACTTTTTATTTGTATTGTATGAGAAGCTGTGTTTGTGGCCGGGGTTGAGCAGGCTTTCAGAAACTAACACTGGCATTGTCTGAGTTCAGTTAAATGTCCCCCTGATGCCTCTCCCTTAACCAAGACTCTCTTAAAAACAACCACCACACAGACTATTCTTGGCCAGATGCTGTAGATGCTGACTGAATGACTCAGGCAAAGACAGACTTGCTGTACAGGGAATAAATATAACCTCTTCAACCTTAATGTATTCAGTGGTATGGCCCTGAGAGTTGATGGTTTGATTTCTGGTTTTGCCCAGACCATCTTGTAATGTCTGCATCATATGCTTTTTAGCATTTGCATGGTATGTGTCGAGGGTCAGGGGGCAGCTAGAGAAGTTGTCAGATCTTCAACATAGCAATCTAGCACCCTGTCTGCAGCATGGCTGTAGGACTGAACTAATTCAGAGTATTCTGTGGTTTTATTTTTCCATGATTTCCTTAATCCCTATTAGCAAAAAACTAACATTCCCCCCCACCCGCTACCACACGCCCCCCCCCCCAAAAAAAGCCTACCCTATGTTTTTTTCTTTTAAAGAAGAAAATTGCGATGTTTTCCTTAATAGCATCTGATATGGAGAGCTTGGGCCATTTTATCAAAGAGGAAATCAGATCTTCTTTGGATGCTGGTGTAAGGCAACCTGACCCCTGGAGAAAATAAACAGAAGGGTGTGACCTCAATCTTTGAGAGTAGCCAAGACAAAGGTATCAGGACTCCCTCTGGAGCTGTTCCTGGTGGTTTATCAATGTCCCCAAAGTCTGTAGTCCCTTTGTTGAAATCACTGATAAGCATGTCTAAGGGAAAATTATAGTTCTGAGTTTGAAGATCTTTTGCTCACATTGTGGGTTATAATTCAATAATTCTGAAATGTATTTGGCCTAATCAATGAAGCCAGGTTTCCGCTGGAATTTGGGCCTCATTATTTGCCTTTCAGTTTCTGGTAACAGACGACACCAGGTCAGTTAGCTCTACGCCAGAGAAAAGAGAACAGAAAAAAAACCTTTTTAATGGAAATTCTGGAGTTAGAAATCATTATATCATTGTTTTCTTTTTCTATTTTCAGAAATTAAAGAGTCACTTTCAGGCTTCAAAGAGGCTCCCCTTCCTATTTCTGCAGCCACACTTCTCTTGCTCAAACTGCCTCATTGCTGCCTCCACGTCCTGCAGCCACCTGCGGAGGCCCCGCCCACTGACCACCCGCCCCACTCCTTACCCGCTCCAGCCAACACTGACGCTCTTGGGCACTGGATTGACCTTCTGGTTGTCCCTGTTGAGCTGGCAGACGTTCCTCTTAGGGTGACACCTGTACATGTCAAGGAAGCCACTTTGCTGACGCTGGGTAAACACTCGCAGAATTGGATTTAAAAGGGTGCACATAAGTCACAAAGTATCTCTTCCAATGCATGTATTAACTACAAAGGGAATGCAGTAATCCCCCCTTATCCATGGTTTTGCTTTCTGTGATTTCAGTTACCTGCTGTCCACCACAATCCCATTATTAAATGGAAAATTCCAGAAATAAACAGTTCATAAGTTTTAAATTGCACACTGCTCTGAGTAGCGTAATAAAATCTTGTGCTGTCCTGCTCCATCCCGCCCGGGATATGAATCATCCCTTTGTGCAACAAATCGACGCTGTATACACTCCCTGCCCATCGGTCAGTTAGTAGCTTCTCAGTTATCAGATCAACTGTCTCGGTATTACAGAGCTTGTGTTCAAGTCACCCTTATTTTATTCAATAATGGCCTCAAAGCACTAAAGTAGTGGTGCTGGCAATTTGGACATGCCAAAGAGAAACCATAAAGTGCTTCCTTTAAGTGAAAAGTTGAAAGTCCTGTACTTAAGGAAAGAAGAAAATTGTATGCTGAGGTTGCTAAGCTGTATGGTAAGAATGAATCTTCTGTGAAATTGTAAAGAAGGAAAAATAAATTTGTGCTAGTTTTGCTGTTGCAACTCAGACTGCAAAACTTATGGCTACAGTGCATGATAAGTGTTTAGTTAAGATGGTAAATGCATAGAACTCTATCATAGGCTTTATGTATAGGAAAAAACACTATATATATATGTATATGTATATGTATATGTATATGTATATGTATATGTATGTGTACATATATATTGTTCAGTACAGTCCAACATTTCAGGCTTCCACTGGGAGTCTTGGAATATATCCCTGCAGATAAGGGGAAAGTACTGTACTAGTAACTTCACCATCAAGAAATCCAACAGATACCACTTATATTAGTTTTTTAGCTGCTGTAACAAAGTACCACAAGCTGAGAGGCTTAGAATAACAAAATTTTATTTGTCACTTCTATGGAGACTAGAAGTACAAATTAAGGTTTCAGCATGGCCTTAATCTCTGAAGCCTGTAGAACAATCCTTTCTAGCCTCTTCCTACCTCCTGGTGTTGGCTGTTAATCTTTGGTGTTTGTGTGTTTGTGTGTGTGTGTGTGTGTGTGTGTGTGTGTGTGTGTGTGTGTGTGTGTGTGTTTTATTTAATCAGTCCAGTTGTCTCTGTCATCACATGGCATTCCGTGCGTGTCTGTCTAAATTTTCCTTTGTATAAGGACACTAGTAATTGGATTTAAGTCCCACCGTAATCTAGTATAACCCCATCCTAACTTGACTACATCTGCAAAGATCCTATTTCTACACAAGGTCACCTTCACAAATTTGGGGGTAGAGCTTCAACATATCCTTTTGTGGGGATACGGTTCAATGTATAACACCACCTTATCCGACAGGTCAAAGTTTATATGAGCAGTAATAAGATACAATGACCTAATGGACTCCTAATATAATGCACCAAGAAGGGCACATCACTTCTGTATTCTTGCCAACAGTTCATTATCTGAATCTAATCAGAGAAAACATCAAACAAATCAAAATTGAGAGACATTCTACAAAAAACAGACCAGTACTCTTCAGAAGTATTGATGTCATGGAAGACAAACTGATCCTGAAACAAAAGGGACATGAGTGGGAAAACTGGTGAAATCCTTTAATAGTTCAGTTAATAATGTTGTAGCAATGCTAATGCCTTAGTTTTGATCAGGTTGCCATGGTTATACATAAGTGCTAACATTAAGGGAAGTGGGGTAAAGAGTGCATTCTGGAACACTCTGTACTATTTTTCAGCACTTCTGTAAATCTAAAATTATTTGAAAATCAATTTTTTAGAAAAGAGGATGCATACATCGAGTGATTAGACAAATTTACCTGTTCTTAAAAGCAAAGGGGAGGGGCAGGAGAAATAATGTAATAAGAACATACTAACTTTTAGTCCTATTTTAGACTGTTCATTGAGAGCTTGCTTTTCACAAAGCACTGTGCTATGTGTTCATCTTATCTTTTGGGCAGAATAGTTTAGCAGGATGTAAGGTCCAGTATATGATCCGTATGTTGCCTCTGCCACCCGAGATATGTGACTTGGATAAGGGCTTGTGCTCACTGAACCTCAGCTTACTCATCTACAAAATGAGGATAATGGTGTGGGCTCTCTCATAGGATGTTCTGATGATGCCATGAGCAAACCCAGGAAAGCTCTTAGCCCAGTGCCTAATACAGATGATAAGTTCCCAATAAATGATAGCTCTGATCCACAGAATCCTCACTACTGCATTGAGAGGATTATTGCCCCATTTTTTAGTTGAAGAAACTGTGGGCAATTAATTTGCCCAAGATCACTCACCTTAGTTGAGTGTGAGAGTCAGACTAAAAGAGATTGATTGATTGATTGATCGATTGATAGATAGATGAATATATGTATCATTAAGCATGAGGGAGAATCTGTAGGAATTCTTTTGAGGGGCAAGATACAAAGCAAGCTGTCAAGTGCCCCCAAAAGGGAGAAGTGGGGCCATTTGAAGTAGAGCTTATGGTTTGGAAGGAGGCAGAGGCAGGAGTAACTGGCCAGTGAGTCAGTGACAGGCCTGGAAAAGGTGGGAAGGCCTTGGCAATAGAAGGTGTCAAAGGAAGTGAGAACACGAGAATATTTTTGGTGACCTAGAAGTTTTGAAGGGTAAGAATCTTGGGCATAAACTGTAAAACAGTGTGAATTGCCCTTCGGCCCTAAGGAAGGGGGTGGTAAAGTTGAGATAATCATAGAGCAATGGATGAGCTTTACATTTATTTGACTGGGGAGAGGTGGAGTGGGAGTGAGGATCTGGCAAGGATAGAAGGTCTTAGATTTCTTAGCAGAAGATGGTGCTGTTGTAGAAGTGGAGAGAAGAACATGAATTAGGGAGGCAGTCATGGAGAAAGCAAAGCATGCTGACAAATTAAAGTAAATACAACACACCAGGTCTCCTCTCCATGTGCAGTACAGTCTTAAATGGCCTGTTTTCTCTGTATTGTCTTTAAAATAAATCAGAGCTAAACTCCACCAGTTTTATGTTGTGAAGTTCAGTGATTGGGAGCCCGTTGTTAGGTTTCTTAATGGGAGCCAATTAAAACAAAAGAGAAACCAGTCAATAGACTAAAATAGGGAGTCTGGCAGCTGGGTGGGTGCTTCTCCACGGGGATGCCCTTCTTTAAATTTTCGAGGTAACTCTCCCAGCTTTTGATCTTTCAGCTATGTGGACCTTTCCCTGTTTTGTTCTATATGAGTTGACAATTATTTAAGTAGTGAGTTATTCGTTTGTTTGTTTTTAATTTCACCAGGTTTGTTTTCTAATTACATTCATTGTCTGTCTCCAGCATTCTTTCTCACTAGGCCCTCATTAACACTTAACATAAACATCTCAGATTGCACCTGTCTGCTCCAGGTCAGCATTCACTGGTATATTTGCAAAAATGGTTTTCTGTTCATTAAAATGAAACTTTTTATTATGGAGAATTTGACTACATAGAACAGATGGAACCATACCCAGAGTCCCCTGTGTTGGCCCCCAGCTTTGACAATTACCAACTTGTGATTATCCTGTTTCCTACACGTCCCCTTTCTCCAAGTTTGTTACTTTGAAGCAGGTCCCAGGTGTCATATTTTTTAATATTCTTTATTTGTATATATGAATGGGCAAGGAAAGTTTGTGTTTTCTTTGGGCTGATTTGTTCGGAAGTTAAGAAAATAAAATGCAGTAGGATGGGGTTACTCACAGGACAGGTAAGTCAGGTACATTCCCTGCTCACCAAGGGGAGGACCCAGCATGTCTGGTCCCGGGGAGAAGATGCAAACTGAGCCCATGTTTTCTGCTGGAGCAGAAGGCTGTCTGAGTGTGCCCGTGGAAGAGTGTGGTGCTGGGAGTGTGGTCTTCGGGTACATCGCAGTAGAAAGCTGAGGCTGAAGACTCCTGACGTAGGACATGATTCCTATGATGGCATTAGTAATACAGCAAATATGGCCCACTTCCTTCAGCCCTCAAGCTAAAAATGTTTTCTATATTTTTTTAATGATTGAACAAAGCAAAAGAATATATTTTATGACATGTAAAATATGACATGTGAAATTCGAATTTTGGGGTCTGTAGATAATGGTTCAATGGGACATAACCATATGAATTTATTATTTACCTACTATTCATAGCTGATAGCGGAGATGAGTAGGCCTGAAAGGGGCCGGATGGTCCATAAAGCTTAAGATATTTACCATCTGGCCCCTTACAAAGAAAGTTAGCCAAGCTCAGGTATACTGTGTAGGCTCTGGAGCCAGCTGCCTGGATTTAAATTCTGGCTGCCTTTTGAGCTGTGACTCTAAGCAAGCTGCTTGCTTTATGCTTCAGTTTCCCCATTTTTTAAATGCGGATTATAATAGTAGCTGCCTTGCAGGGATGTTTGGAGGAATAACTTAATAAATATCTGTAAAGCACTGAATCCCTACAACAAATGTTAACTTATTATTATTTGATAATGCTAGAGCTTCTCAATCACTCTGAGATTGTAACTTCCTTTTTCACATGAAGATGATGAAAGCATCCTAGAGCAGTTACTGTGTGGGTGAAACTTGATCCCTGGGTGTGCAGTTCCCAACCTGCCTTCTATTCTGCAGATGGAACCCTGCACAACGTGTCCCTGACATTCAGGCATTTGAAAAGACATATTTTTATGACTCCAGCAACTCATGGGCAAAAGCATCAGCTGGCACAGTTGATTCTCCTTCTCCCTTGCTCCTGGCCAGGTGTAGAACAGCCTAGAGCAGTGCTGCCTTGCAGTAGGAGCAGTCTAAGTCCTGCACCTATGGCTGTGTTTCTGAAGGCCCTTGCAGGACAGTGTTTATGGCTCAGTGAAGGGTGTCTCAGGACAGCTACAGACATGGTGTGGAAGGCCCTCCTGCTGCTCCCAACCCCACTCTGGATGCAAAAATGAAGTGCAGGGAGAATGAGTGAGGGTTTCCTTATGTCATACCTATCAGAATGGAACTATTTTTGAGGGAATAAAACATTGTGCTAGACCCGGCTGGGTGTCTCAGTTGTTTGGAGTGTCCTCCCGTACACTAAAATGTTGAGGGTTCGATTCCCAGTCAGAGCACATAACTAGGTCGTGGGTTCAATCTCCTGTTGGGGCTCATGTGGGAAGTAACCAATCGATATTTTTCTCGCACATTGATGTTTTTTTTCTCTCTCTTTCTCTGTCCACCCCCCAACCCCCCTAGAACCAATAAACATATCCTCTGGTGAGGATTAAATTTGTTTTTAAATGTTTTTATTGTGCTAGATTATATTGCTCTGACAAGCATTTTCTTACATTGTGTATAATCTGCTTTGGTTTTTATCTCTTGAAGGGAAGAATGAGAAAAAGATAAAAATTATTGTATCCTGTAGGGAAGGAGTATTAAAATCTATTAAATTAAAACCCACATTAAAAATAAAATTGCACGGGGTGCTTTATTCCTCTTTGTAATTCAAGCACAAGAGATAGTTTAAATTGCTGAATCAATTCTTTTATGAAAAAATATGACCTCCATGCCTTTCTTCATTCTCCTTTCCTCCCTCTTCTCCCTCTATTTTTCCTTCCTTTTTATCCTCTGAAAAGATGAAGAAAAAGCATTGAATAAAAGTTAATACTGAATCAGGATAAGTATTCACAGGAAACTTATCACAGAAAGGAACTTTCTCTACTTGAAAAGGGGTGTCTTGTCTATGCACTCATGAAACATAATACTTAAGGATGATTTCTATAATCTTTCTTTTTACTACTCATCCCCCCCCCCCCCCCCCCACCCCCCCCCCCCTCTCCTCTTTTTCTTTTTCCTCCCCTTTTTTTGTTTTTTTCTTTCTTTTTCTATTCTATTTCTTTTTTTTTTATTTTTTTTTATTTTTTTTTTTTCTCATCTTCCAATCAAATTAACAACAATTCCCCACTCCATGAACCTAATTGTGGTGCATAGGTTCTTTGAAATTGATGTTTTAGGATTCTTGGGGTATAATCCTAGCAGTGGAATTGCTGGGTCAAAAAGGCAGGTCAATTTTTATTTTTCTGAGAAAATTCCATACTGTTTTCCATAATGGTTGTACCAGTCTACAATCCCACCAACAGTGAACTAAGGACCCCTTTTCCCCACAACCTCTCCAACATTTGTTGTTTGTTGCTTTGTTTATGATAGCCATCCTGACTGGTGTAAAGTGGTATCTCATTGTGGTTTTAATTTGCATCTCTCTGATAGCTAACGATATTGAGCATCTCTTCATGTGTCTCTGAATGTTCTGTATGTCCTCCTTGGAGAAGTGTTTGTTCAAGTCCTTTTCCCATTTTTTAATTGGGTTGGGTGTCTTCTTAGAGTGGAGTCGTGTAAGTTCTTTGTATATTTTGGAGATTAAACCTTTGTCTGAGGTATCATTGGCAAATATGTTTTCCCATACAGTTGGTTGTCTTTTTAATTTAATACTGTCTTTAATACATGCAAGCTTTCTCAGCTTGAAATCAACAACATACAGGGGTTCTACCCAGTACAATAAAACAAGTCAAACAAAAAAAGCCATAAGGCCTAGAAAAAATGCAACCGAACTGTTGTTACTCAGAAAATGCTGCCTGTACAAAACATGCATTGCCTTCTACTTTTTTAAAAGAAAACTTCTTTAGTGAGATGCCCTTCTGTTCTGTCTTAAAATTGCGTGGTGCGGGTTGTGTCTGCACTTGAAATAGGACACCTTGTTCCTGGGTTTAGTATTGACCTTGCCCAGCTTGGTCTGGCAGCTGAGTTGTTGGACTGGGAAGACCCTGAAGGTTGTAGTCTGTCATCTCTCTGTAAAGCCAGGAAGCAACCCTGCTATTGCACTTGCTCGTTCTGAGTAGAGCTATTTAACTAGAATCTGGAAACATTTTCCCTAAGGGTTCTATTTAGACAGCAGTCAAATGTAGCTGGAGACATACTGAGTAAATGGAGAAGAAAAATCAAATTAGGCCAAGATTTTTTTTAAATCTCCTATTCTCACTGAAACCCTCAAGGAGAATACCATAATTCATACTTCAGTCACGTGGGCCAGGCATAAGACCTCCTTCAGAGGTCCAGTAACCTGTAAATGTTCTGGTTTTGAAACTGCACCTGCCCACTTTGCGGGATCACAGCAGTAAATCATGCAACAATAGTTTCTAGTTCAATTGTCTGTTACTTGGGAATGTCAGACTGTCAGAGAGCAGCTTGGTGTTTACTGGTCTGGGCCTTAAGAAAAGCATTTTAATTACAATGTCACGTAGCAGCAATGCGCAAACTGCACAACCTGCAGAGAAGCTGGCATCTGCATCATGCATACATTTTGTAGCTGTGCAAAAAAATGCCCATCTGCCCGGATCATGTAAACTGGAAGCAGTCAGCAAAACCTTAGAAACGATGACACAGCAGGTGGAACAGAGCTGAGTCTTCTATCCTGCCAAGCGTGCAATGTTCCCTGCCCATTTTTAAAGCAAGAGAACTCAATTGCCTTTGCCCTTCATTCTCCCCCTTCTGATACAGACTCTGTGACCCATCAGCTTTAATCATTAAAGGAACAGAGACCCAGGAGTCTCCGAGCTCTGAGGTGCATGCAGGGTTATCTGAGACCAAGTCCTGCCCCCCCCCACCTCCGCAACCCTCACAACACACAGGAAATCTCCCTTGTCACTTGCTGCAGTGAAGCTCATGCCACCAAAGGTGCTGATATCACAATGCTGGCATTTCCAGCCCAAAGCAGGAGCCATTTAGAGAAATTCAGGGGATGCTCAAGACTGCGCACACACACGTGTGCGTGTGTATTCAGTGAAGCAGCTCTGACGTAAAACATATTTTTTAAGCCCTCCTCTGGGGACAGATGCTCAGGAGCCAGGAATTGGACAGAGAGCATCCTGAAGGGCACCATCACCTGGAAGCAGCAGGGCTATTGGATCTTTCTCTCAAGCACTTCAAGAATTAGAATGTGATGTGTCTCGTATTGAGAGATTCATCTTTTGCCTTTTGGAACTGCACCTTCCCAGTGTTTAGGGAATCTCCTGATGTCTGTTCAGCTCAGCAAGCGGGGACGCTGGAGAGGTAACCGGCAGCCCGGATTTATTCTCTGTCTTGGAAAAGTGGTTTACTGCTTTGTGTGAAGTCATTCCTGGCCACATTGGGGAATTGTTTTTGCACTTACCTTCTAGTCTTTTAATTTTTCTATTTAAATGCCAAGAAAGTTGGGTGTATTTCAAAGAAGGCTTCTGATTTCTGAGGCTGGCAAGAGCCTAAAATAACATGAGAGTTTGTTGGCAGAATTCCAAAACCAGGCAAAAATTTCCCAAGCACCTACTATGTTCAAAACACCCTGCAGGGGTATCCTGGAGAATCTGAAGTTCTGGCTTAACCCTCGAATCTTTGAAAGAAAGCAATGGCTGAAAAAGAAAGATGAGCATCTTGAGAGTCCCTCTGGAAATGATTGAGGTTCGCCACAACATTTGTCACATTTGGCTTTTTCCATTAAAATTTGGTGTCTTCATGTGCTATCCAGCATCTACTGCAGGTCCAATGGAGCTTAGGAAGACAAGGGTAACTGTTCTCTTTGTCCTCGTAAGATGTTTTGTCCGTCATCTCTGTCTTCCAGCCCACTGTTTTATTTATGTAATTCTTGTCTGCAAAGTCACTGGAGTGGACAGGCTCTCTCTCATCTACCAGCTTGGTTTGGGGTAACTTGCAGATTTGCAAATGTTTTATGTGGCGGTGATTTTTAAAAGTTGTGGCTATATGTAGTATAAAAACTGATGCTAAAGGTGGGGTTTTCTCTTGGTGCATTTACTTTTGCTGTCTGATTGTTCTTTATAAATATTAATAAGTACATTTAAAATATACTGAAGATGTAGATATGATTTCCTAAGAGCCCAGTAATAAAAGGGCATCTTTATTTTTTTTAATATTTTTTTTATTTTATTGATTATGCCATTACATCTGTTCTATTTCTCCCCTTCACCCTGCACACCCCTCCCCCACCATTCCCCCCCCTTTAGTTCATGACCACGTGTCTCAAGTTCTTTAGATTCTGTATTTCCCATACTATTCTTGCCCTCCCCCTATCTATTTTCTACCTACCATCTATGCTACTTATTTTCTGTACCTTCTCCCCCCTTCTCCTTCTCCCACTCCCCTGTTGCTAACCCTCCATGTGATCTTCATTTCTGTTTCCACTCCTGATCTAGCTGTCCTCTTAGTTTGCTTTTGTTTTAGGTGTGGTTCTTAATAACTGAGTTTGCTGTCCTTTCACTGTTCATCTTTTTTATCTTCTTTTTCTTAGATAAGTCCATAAAAGGGCATCTTTAAAAAATTTTGAATTTAGTTAACTGAATGATTCTTTGTGCTTTAGAAAAGAAATTGGGTGCTTTTTGGTAGGGTGGAAAAAAGGTTTTTCAAAAGAAGAAACCAGAAATATCAAAGACAGCTACCTGACAAGGTCATTGGATGGGAAGTCTGGGGCAGCTTTGCTCTACAGGAGGGTGGGGCGAATGTTTTCACTGAGCAGAAGCTTCCGAATTAAAAGCTGTCAGATATTGGGAGTGAGAGCAGGGAGCAGATCTGGGCCCATTTGCTGTCCACTCAGAGGCTGCTTCTGTTGACATCTCCCTGCCACTTCTCCTTGCCTGGCTCCTAAGCCAGATCATCTCCGCACAGCAAGAGTGAGAGAGGCACCAGTTACATTTCACAGATTGGTGTGCAGCCAGCAGCTTGTGGAGTGGGACACGACTTTGTGGTGTAGTTATGTTTTTGTAATCCACCTTGACATTTTCCTTTCTTTTCAACCCTATAGGAGCCTAGTAATAAACGGGTGAAACCCCTTTCCAGAGTCACATCACTAGCAAACCTCATCCCGCCCGTGAAGGCTACACCATTAAAGCGCTTCAGCCAAACCCTACAGGTAAGAAGGGCACAGCAGGTTCATGTTTACAGAAAACCATGTTGTGAAGAAGGGGCATTTCTGTTTTACCGAGAATCTGCCCTGGTTTCCGATTGACCTGAATCACCCTTTATTTCAATAGGAGGGAGCAAGGGAGGGGACTGAAGGGAAGAAAGAGGTATTTTCACATTGTAAACGGAGGTTAGGTGATGTCCTTTGAGAGAGGGGTAACTTGAGGAGTTCATCTCAGTCCAGTCTTTTCTCACAATTGTATTTCTAAGTCGTGTGCCCCATTCAGATGCACTCTCACACTCTTAAAATATCTGTGGGCCTTCTCAGGAAACCAGTACATGATGCGAGCCAGAGAACAAGAGCACCTCGTGGCTTAGGTCAGGATCTGGAAATTATAGCACATGGAAAAATTCAGCCCACCTTCTGACTTCTTAGGGCCTGTGGGCTAGGAATGGTTTTTACTCTTTTGATTAGCTGGAAAAAAGTCAAAGAGGAATGATATTTCACCACACCAGAAAACTGTATGAAATTCAAATTTCAGTGTCCATAAATAAAGTTTTGTTGGAACACAGGAATGCCCAACTGTTTGTGTTTTCTATGGCTGCTTTTGCCCTAGAGTGACAGTCAAGTACTTGTGACAGAGACCATATTTCTCATGAGGCTAAAATGTTTGCTATCTGGTTTTTTGCAGAAAGTGTTTACTGCCCTCTGGCTCCAGGGGCCCTAGAAATGAAGTATTGCAGTTCTGACCTCGACTCTGTCAGAGACTTTGTCACCTCGGGCAGATGCCTTAACATCTTTAGGTCTTGCTTTTATCCCTAATGGTTAAACTGGGAGTGGCGCCACCAGCTCCTTCATAGAGTCATTGTAAAGATAAACAAGACAGTGCATTTAAAGGGCTTAGTATTGTGCTTCAATCGACAGTTAGCAATCACTAATTTACCGATTAGTTAGCTAAGCGGTAAATATTATGTACTGTAGTAACCCTTTGGTTAACAAATGGGGGTAGTTGTTCTTGTTCTTAAGTTTCTGATAAAGTTTTTCTTTTAAAGTGAAAACGGAGTTTTGTCCAAGGCCATGTACCCAATTTGATCATTGTAAAAGTCCTCTTATAGACTGAAGACCACAAAAGCCATGCCATGAAAAGGCTCATCTTGTTTAGCTAAGTAGACTCAAGTCTGCTATTTCTCATTTGTCCTGTATACTTTTCTTTGTGGTATTTTTATCTTGATTTTGTGAGTCATTAAGAAAATCATGGACTGGAACTCAAGGCTTGTCCCATGCTATGGGACCATCTATGACTTGAGAACTATTTGTCTCCCTCAGCCCCTCCACTCATTGCTTCCACACCATTCAGCCAATGTGCTGTGACTCTGCTTAGCACAGGCTGTTCTTACCACTTTCCTATAGATCCCGGCCTTCTCCAGCGCTTATCCCCTGCTGTGCCCATTCCTCTGTTAACTCTGCTAACAGTTTCTCCTGAATGAATACCTCATCACATAATTACCTGTAGGTTTGGTTCTGTTTCTCTCAGTGCTTGAGCCTCTGGGGTCCTGGATAGCCCCTGATCACCTTTGTGGGAGAACACAGGAGAAAAAAAAATAAGGTTGTCTGGGGGAGCCAGGGGAAGGCTTTGAAGCTAGTGGAGAAAAATGTGTTTACCTTCTCTCCCCTGTGGCCATCCCTCAGCCCTCTAGCCAAGTTCATTGCTTGCTTCCCCTGGAAGATTCATCACTGCCTTAGTCCTACACATCTGGTCTTTCACTGAGTTCTGCTTTTTGAAAACTCTTTAGCCTGTCTCCTGCTATTTTACCCTTTCATTTCTACCCTAGTGGCTGTGGCTCAGATCATATGCTCTGCAGTTATTTTCCCCCTTGATTACAAGGCCTCCATGTTGCCAGCCATCTCTTGCCATAATCTGTCTTAGCACAGGACACCTTTTGCCCCAGGAAGGGCCTCACTCATCCCACAAGTATTGAGTGGGCCCTCATTATGAACTAGGCTCTATTTCCGGCCCTCATTTTGCTTATATTCTAGATAGAGTTGCTTTTTTGGCCCCTTCATGGCCACATCTACCCCTCAAGTTGTGTTGTGTTTGGCTGCACAGTGTTTTGAACTAACATCTACAAATCAAAACAGTCCATGTAAGCATCTAGACTTTCGACTTCCTGAGGAAGTGGAAGGCCTGCGGTGCTAGGCCTCTGTTTCCACAGGGCAGTAATGAGCTAGTCCTGAGTAGCTGACCAACTGGCACCCACCAAATGTTCCCATTGTAATACCTTCAAATTCTTTCCTTTGGCTTCCCAGGCAGCCTTTATTTCTTTTCTCATGTTTCTGCCCTGCATGGAACCTACACAGGGAACACTGCTGCAGGAAATATTTGATCACCTTGAAAATTTGCATCGACCTAGAGAATTGGGACAGAAAGTAATCAAGCCATGTCTGAAATCCATCAGAATGAGGCCAAGCAAGGATGAGAAAGCCAGACCCGAGGGAGGGATCCGACCTGTGGAGATTAGTTTCTAAAGGCTCAAAGATTTTTGTGTAGCAAAATAATTTTTTATTTACTTTTTTCAAATATCATGAAAAGTAGCTAACTCCATGCTCCATATATGGTCAGAAACAACCAGCAGAAGCAGAACAGTTATTCAGAATGGTTATGCACACAGAGAGAACTCGAGCAATGCACTTATGTTGTGAGTGTGTCCTTGGGAGGTCACCAGATGGAAATATGCCCCTGTGGTTGTTTGTAGAGCCAAACAGCCCTGTTTGCAGGGTGATCTGCAAAGCAGGAAGAGAGCCATTCCCTCAAATACTTCCAACAGTCACTTTGGTGCATGCAGCGCAAGTTCTGCAGAATTACTTTCAGTCCTAGCTTCTCAAGAATAACCTCATCACCTGATTTCTTCCCTCACCAGCTAGAATGGGATAGGATGCTGATGTCGCCTGAGGAGCAGGGAGTCTGAGGGGGAAGGAGTCCTAAAGGGGCACTCAGTGGGCCAACCTCACATCTTTTCCCATTTTGCCTACTGTGGTCTTCCCATCTTTCCCATTTTGCCCATTCTAAAAAGAGAGGAACAGGGAACAAGGAATGCAGCAGCCACACCATGCCTCTCAGCATTCATTTCTTACCCATATGTGTATATATTTATACCTTTTATACTTCCAAAAACAACTTAAGGCTGTGACTGGGCAGCTTGGTTCTCTGCCACAGTACCCCTGTCCCTGGTTCCTGGCACCTCTGAGTCATATATTTCTCTTCGGATATCCAGCTCTGTCTGTCAGGTTGGACTCCTTTTATTATAGGAGAAGAGATGCCCAAACACCCGAACATGATGCTTTAGTCAGTAATGAAGCACTTAGCCATCCTTCCTCTGGCTCCTCAGGAGGATAACAGGAGAGCATGGGGCTGGCAGCTTCTTCCAAAAATGTTTAAAAACCCAGTTACAAATGGAGTGGTGCTTGCAGCAGCTCATCAAGACACTGCAGGACTTGTTCTCTCTTGCCTCCCCTGTGCCCCATGTGGACTAGGGGCTCGGGTCTCAGCACAAAGGCAGCATTTGTGGAAGTCAGAGAGGCACAGCCAGCTGCATGGTGCTCTGTCTGCTTCTGACCAGGGAGGTTAGTGCTGCTGGTAGATGAAGCACAGATGTCTGGATCCCTCTGGGCCCGTTCATTATGGAAAAATACAGAAAAGGAGAAAAGAGAACACATAGCCTTCTACTCTAAAACAACCCTTGTTACTATTCTAATAATTCTTTTCCAGTGTTATTCTAGGTATAACTAGACTACACACTCTGTGTGTAGTCTAGTTAAAGAGTGTAGAATACACACTCTAGAGTGTGTAGAATACACACATTCTAGAGTGTAGAATACACACTCTAGGTATAACATACACACTCTGTGACTAATTTTTGGTTACTCCTAGTCGGTCTAGCCTTATCTTTGTGCAGTCTGTTCACTTTTGGATGAAACCTCCTACAGAGACTATGGATGATCAGCTTCTCTTGCATTTCTATTGGTCTTGGCCTCCCAAATTTCCAAGCTATGCAGTTACATTTATAAATGTTCTTCTTTATTATTGTTACAGCCTCTTGGAGGAATTATACCTTGTGTTAAAGTTAAATAATCAGCCTTGGCTGGTATAGCTCAGTGGATTGAGCATGGGCCTGCAAACCAAAGGATCAAGGTTTGATTCCTGGTCGGGGCACATGCCTGGGTTGCAGGCCAGTTCCCAGCACGGGATGCACGAGAGGCAACCATACATTGATGTTTTTCTCTTTCTCTCCTTCCCTTCCCCACTGAAGATAAATAAATAAAATCTTTTTAAAAAGTTAAATAATAATTTTACTTCTTTTAATATGCCTTTTTGGAGTCTTGGTTCTCTTTTGGTTTTTGTTCTTTGCATTTTGCCTGGTGTGTTTTCTTTTCCATTTTTATTTTCCCATTGTCATTTAGCTGGATGCAAATTTTGTTATAGCTTAAGGGAAGTATACCATAGTTATTCTTGGAAAATATTATCTTTTTCAAACAATTTTTCATTTATTTCTAGCAGATGGAGAGGGAGTGAGAAAGAGAGGGAGAGAAACATCAATGTGTGGTTGCCTCTCGGGCACCCCTTCCTGGGGACCCAGCCTGCAACCCAGGCAAGTGCCCTGACTTAGAATCTAACTGGCAACCCTTTGGCTCTCAGGCCAGCACTCAATCCACTGAGCCACACCAGCCAGGGTGCATATGTATTTTTTAAAAACAAAATCATAATCATAATATGTACACTATTTTAACTTGCTTATGTCTTAACAGTATAAAGTAACCTTGTAGTGTGAGAATATATTTTCATATCATTAAATATTTTTCACCGACCCAATTCTAAATGGGTATATATACTATCTCATTAAAAGGATATGCCAGTTTATTTAATTATTCTTCTATTGTTGAATACTTAAGTTGTCTCCATTTTTTATAATTACAGGTGGCAGTACTTTAAACATCCTGATCAAAAATCTTGTGTATGTCTATATTTCTAGAAATGGAAGACTGGTTAAAGGGTGTGAACATCATAGGCATTTGATGTCACGAGAGTTTTGTCTTCATTCTTGATGGGTATCTGTCCTAGACAGAATTGCTTCTCTGTGTTCTCACATCCTAACTCTAGACTCATAGTCACATATCTCCCTGTCTTTTGACACAGTTTTTCCTTCTGCTGTGACATCTTTATAAGATGGCTCATCACAGGGGTCCTTTAACTTTTCCACACAGGCCAAGTTTGTCTCTTACTTTTCTTTGTGTCCACAGTGCCTAACACTACACATCACTTGGGACATGCTCAGAAATTGGTAGTTACTATTATTTTCATTTTTCTTATTAGAAAAGGTGGCCATTGCTCTTCCTAGGGGCTGTCTAGGAGCTGACAGCGGGTGCCCACCTAGTAGTGTTATGAAACTGCACTACTTCACAGTAGCAATGACTCCCCTCCCCTGCTAGTATCCCCTCAGGAAAGACTGTTGTGGCTAAATAAGGATTTCTAGTAACTGCAGTCTCTTTTGCTCCATTCCCTGGTCCTCAGATCTAGAAATTATGTCATGCAATCCAGATGCAATAAAAAATGTGATATCAGTGTCCTCCATTAATATTCCTTATATCTACCATGTTATTTGTTCTTCTCTATACTTGTTGGGGAGGTAGTCAGTATAAAAAAAGAAGATAGTGCCTGCTCTTGAGAAGGGTAAAATCTACTTGGTAAAAGTTGTTTCAGATACATTAGCAAGTGGGGGGGGAGGAAATTCAAAACCATTGCATCCCTATTAATTATACACACATATAATAGTATATGTATAGGAAAAACCAGAAACATCATCCAATTTTTAATGTTGGTTATCTCTTGAAAATACTGTTATAAGAGGCTTTTACAGTTCTTATAACCACCCATTTCCTACTGACAATGTACCAGGCACTTGGCTAAGCCCTGGACACACAGTTTTTCCCTCTGCTTTTTCTTATCTAAAACATTTTCTTATCTAATCTTTACTGCAACTTCGTGAGATACTAATCACCACATACCACTTTACACAGAAGGAACCTGAGACCCAAAGGGATTAACTTTTCCAGGTCCCTCAGCTATTGAGTTGACTTGAAGCCATATCTGTTTTACTCTAAAGCCTGTGATCTTAACCTAAATTCATGTTTTATAGTCAAAAGACTGGCTCAGTTCCTATTCTCACACTTACCTTGTGCTTGTAGCTCTAATCCTCTGGTACATGGATTTCTCATCTATTAAAAGGGCCCAGTGCCTCTCTCAGGATTAGCACAAGGTTCAAATGTGATGGGACTGCACAGCTGGGAAGTGTTATTTGTCAATTTAAGTTAATTACCGTAATCAGGCCTTTTATGAGAGGCTCACTCTTCCAGTATGCTATTGGAGAATATTTTCTGATCCCAGCCATGGCCACTGTACATTTTGGTTTAACCCATTATAGTAGCAACGTAGAAATGTGTTTTCTTCTCATAGCCCCACCCTAACTCCCAATCCATTTAATAATAAATCATCTATTACAAAAATACCAACGGTAAGCATAAAGAATTTCCCTGGCTGGAACTCATTTTTGGAACTTGTTATCTTTGGCTGTAGAGACCTCCTATTTTTTTGGAAAAGGGTGAGGAGGGAGCACCCTGCTGAACAGGCAGCATTAACAAACCAAATCTGTTCCATCATGCCTAACCCGCTGGGTTTACATTTCCTCTGACACATGTAAGGGAACCCCTTTTCCCCACCTGACAGATAGTCCCCTTTGCACCTGCAGCACCTTTTCCACATAACCAGCTCATAACCAGGCATAAACATGAGCACCCATTTCCTAAATCTGCATTATCTTTGCCTATTATAGCCATTGTTATTTTAGCTGCCAGTAATTATGAGCTTTGGGTTTTTGACTCATTTGCTATACCACATGCCCTCATGGAAACTCTTAATTGTTCTGGAACATTTTTCATTCCAGGTCATTTCACACTCTTCCCCCCCACCCCACCACCACCACCCCCGCCCTGGCTGGTGCAGATTATCTATGTATGTGTTTCTATTTTGTATGCAATTCCTCCTAAGGCTGGGTCCCTCACTCTGAGGTGAGTCTCTCCTGGTCACCATGGGCCAGTGTTTCTCACCCCAGGGGACATTCGGCAATGTCTAGAGATGTTCAGGTTGTCATAACTGGTGTGGGGCACTGTGGTGTGGGGCATTGTCATTTGGCAATTAGAGGTTAGGATACTGCAGAACACCTCATAATGCACAGGACAGCCTCTCACAAGAAAAAATTTTCTGGTTCAAAACACTAGTGGTGGCAAGGTTGAGAATCTCTGCCACAGACTGAGAAGTAGCCTAAAACTCCTCGATTTGGGCACACACACTCCACCACACTTGAATCTTATCCTAGGGGAAGCAGGGTAGGATATTGGTTAAAAACTGGGGACTGAGAGGGAGTTGGGCTGAAATAGACCAGACCTGGGTGTCATTCTGAGTTCACCATTGACCTGGGTTTAAATTCTAGAGCACTGTTCATTAGCTGCATGACCTTGAGCAGAGTGTTACCCTCTCTGAAGCTCAAGTTTCCCCATCTGTAGAACAGACAGGAGTCCTTACCTTGTGGGTATATCAGGGCTCTAAAGCTCCCCCCACAGTACCCAGCACATACATCATTCCATTCATTCATTAGGCAGAATCGTTGAGGTCGTACTCTGTGCCAGTGCTGATGAATCCATCAGTGGACAGAACAGATAGTTATCCTTGCCTCCATGGTGCTTACCATGGAGGAAACAGACATGTCAGAAACAAAGAGTAAGTGGTATCATATAGCACATGGTAAAAATGAGAAAAACAGCACAGGGAGATGGGGGCTGGGGAGCTTCACTGAAGGACTGTGGCTTTTCTCTAGCAGTAGTCACATGTTCATCCCTCAATTTCAATCCTCTTTTCTAATTGTGCTCAGTTGTATTAATAACTCATAGGTGTGTGGGTTGTGGTGTGTGGTCAGTGGCATTGTGAAACCCATCCATGGCTGGTGCCTCACTGGGCCAGCCAGCTGCTGACTGCACATCTGACCAGCATTCTTTATTTCTTCTTTGGGACTTTCCCCCCTTTCTAAGCAGAGTCTGAAAAAGACAAAGTGTTTGTTTTAATCCAGCTTAATTAAAGGTATACATCTGAAGTTTGATTGGGTCAAAGAGCCACTGCAACAAGTGAGCAAATGCATTGCTTCTCCTTAACAAGATTTAAACTCCTAGAAGGCTGGGTCCCGTCTCACCAAAACCTCCCAATACATGTAGCAGCAGGCATGGCCTTCATAGTAGAAAGAGTTGAGTTTGGGGTCCAGACAGATCTGGTTGTAATCCTGTGTGGGCAAGTGCCTTAGCCTCCCTGAGCCTCAGTTTCCTCATAAAATGGGAATAAATAAATGCCCACCTTGCAGCATGGTCGTGAGGATCGGAGGGAACTCATCAGAAATGCTAGGCTTGGGCAGGCAGGCACCTAATGGCCCCTCTGTGACATTCCCTATCCTTTTCTCCTTAGTACCAGAGTCCAGCAATCACTGAGGAAACACAAAATGAGGAATTCTTAGCAGTAGAGCTTACCTGGTAGAGCTCATGCCTCTTTTTCCCCTCAAACTGCAACAGAAGAAAATCTCCAACTCTCTGGGAAAATTTTCAATAAATACATAAAAATATGCTCAATCTCACATTCAAAACATGAAACTGAAATGAAGGAGGTATAGTTGTTTTTCCTATTAGATTAATAATAATATCCTGTTGATGGGAGTCTGGAAGAATTGTACTGTCATATCATATACCTTGCTGGGGACAGACTATTTGGAAGTCACTTTAGCAGCACATATCGATATTGAATTGTTGATACTTCTTAAACCAAGGAGTTCTACTTAAGAAATCTGTCTTATAGAAATACCAGCACAAATACATAATGGATGTTCACTGAGGTACTTTTTGTAATAGCTAGACACTGGAAATTATCTTAATGGCCCTCAGCTAGAGTTTGAATCCATGTGATCCATCCAGTCCATGGGATACTAACTCTGCAGCCATGAAAAACAATAAGTAACTTTGGGTGATGGAAATGTTTTGGAACTAGAGAAAGGTGATGGTTGCACAACATTGTGAATGTACTAAATAAAGGTCACTCAACTGTTCACTTTGAAAATGATCAATTTTATATGTGAATTTCACCTCAATAAGTGAGTTTATTGAATTTATTGAGGAGGCACTAGTTAACAAGATTATAAAGGTTTCAGTATATGTTATTTTTTTCAAGAGTGAGCCTTACAGTAGCATGAAAAGATATTTTCTAATGAAAAGAGAAAACATTCTGTTTTTTGCAAGTGTTAGCAAATGTGTAGAAAAGGTTTGGCAAGATCTAGAATAAGCTAAATAGCATTTACTTCTGGAAACTGGACTTGGAAAAAATGAAGGGATTTGTGCTTACTTTTCTATACTTTTATAATGTATAAAAATTTAAAGTTAGCATAAATTACTTTCAAACTGGTGGTGGGGAGGGGGAAGTTTGAAGTTGGTCAGGCACTGAAACTAACAAGTGGGCAGTTGATTCTCTCAAGTGAAAGTGGAAAATGTCTTTCATTTTGAATCTTCTTTTTTGTGTATTCCTCTCTTTCCGCTCTTTAACTTCCCACTCCTCCCAGGCCAGGCCGGCATCAGAACTACTGACTGAGATGAGTGAGTTATTTGATGACTCACTTTGCTTGTTTTGACCTTTCCGTGCCTGTGGCTAATTGATTCTGAGTGCTGGGGATCTGCAAGCATTAGTCTGGTCCCTGTTTTATAAGGGTCTATTTTCAGGAGATCACAAGGATTTGTAAGATACCATTACTGAACTGTATACTTGGAGCAAGTACTTTCTTGACCAGCACAGGGCTGGTCCCGCAATCATAATAAGCTCATTAATGAGCCCGGGAGCTCATGGAAACCTGCACCAGCCTCTAGAGCTGTGTTGCTGCTTGCAAACAGAGCTCGCTTCCTATCGGTAATTACTTGGTGCCCCTTGGAATTTTCTTTTTACATTTTCCACTTATTCATTTTGCTTGAATTACGATTTGTAAACTGGGACAAAAATTACCAGTAATGTAATCAGGCAAAACAACAGAATTTTGTGGCATTCCCTTTATATCATTGCTCATGTGCATTTTTTTCATGAAGTGTTCATATACAGATTTTTAATGTTGATTTTACATAGAAGGGATTTTTAGCTGTTAAAATTGTCTCAGAACTGTCATGATGGCTAAATAATATTCTATAAAACAGATGAATTATAAGTTATTTAACAATGCCCTTATGTTAATAGTCCTCTTAAAATTTACTTTTGTAAATTTATTGTTACACCTTGGCTACCTCATAATTTCTTAGCGATGACGGCACATATGTCACACGGAAAACCAGTTCCTATACTAAGGAAGTTTATAGTTCAGAGCAGGTGACCACTAAGTATAATAAAATGTGATTGTTACTATATTAGCAATATATCCAAATTGCCGTAAAAGATGATGAGAGAACATTGGTAAAGATTCCTAGAAGAGGTGTTTGAGTTATATCCTTAGGACAATTAGGAGTTAACCAGGTAGGAAGTGAAAGAGAACCTATTCAGAAAGAAAAAGCACAGCAGATAGCAATGAATGATGCATTTAGGAAATGGCAGATAGCCTAGTAGGGCTAGAGAAAGGGTGAGTGGCAGGAGGTGTTCCAAGATATATATACTATGGTCAGATTATAAGAGATATTACGTACCAAACCGCAAAGTTGGAACTTGACACGGAAGGCCACACATATGTAGCCACAGCCATAGCAATGAGTACTTGCTAAATAAGAATGTGGTTTTTTAGCACAGCAGCACCTCACTGCTTTAGCCAAGTTTCCAGTAAGTAGGTTGAAATCTTCTAGACTGAAGGCTGAATAGGATGCACATAGCTTTTTCCTTGATCATTTATATTTGTCAAGAGAAAGCACTGTGGAGGCCGCCCTCTGGCGCACAAGGTCAGGTGGCACTGCTCAGAGGTAGGACCTCTTAGTTGGCTGCAACAGAAGGACTTCCTGACAAGATGGAGGCATAGGTGGAAACATTGTGCCTCCTCACACAACCAAAATTAAGGACAACAAAGATTTAGAAACAAAAACACAACCAGAACAGACAGAAAATTGAACTGTACGGAAGTCTGACAACCATTCAACCAGACTGGTAAAAGGGGTGAAATTGGTGGCTGGCAGAGAGAGGTCTCAGCAGGAAAAGGTGGTGGCTGCCAGACCCAGGACCACAGGCGGCACAGGGCTCACCACGGTCACACATTCACATGCAGATAAACTAGGCAAAAATGGGCAGCAAGACAGACCATGCAACCCAGGGCTCCAGCGCAGGGAAATAAAGCCTAAAAGCACTGATTGAAAAGGTGCTGGGAGAGACTCCTAGCCTCTCAGGACAATTTGCTGGAGAGACCCACAGGGTCCTAGAATGTACACAAACCCACCCACCTGGGAACCAGCACCAGAAGGGCTCAATTTGTTTGTGGGAAGTGGCAGAGGGGACTGAAATCCGAGAGAGAGCAGAACAAGTGCCATTGTTCCCTCTCTGACCCCACGCCCACATATAGCGTCACAAGCCAGTGAACTGGGTTGTCCCGCGCTGGTGAACTCTTAAGGCTTCACCACTCATATGTAACAGGCACGACCTGACCAAAAAAATATAGCTCAAAAAGAAGAACAAATCAAAGCCTCAGAGACAATACTTTTAAGCAACTAAGAGATAGCCAACCTATCAGATGCACAGTTCAAAACACTGGTGATCGGGATGCTCACAGAATTGGTTGATTTTGGTCACAAATTAGATGAAAAAATGAAGGATACACTAAGGGAAATGAAGGAAAATGCACAGGGAACCAATAGTGATGGAAAGAAAACTAGCACTCACATCAATGGAGTGGACCAGAAGGAAGAAAGAAACAACCAAACAGAAAAGAAGGAAGAAACAAGAATTCAAAAAAAAAATGAGGAGAGGCTTAGGAACCTCCAGGACATCTTTAAACGTTCCAACATCCGAATTATAGGTGGACCAGAAGGAGAAGAGGAAGAGCAACAAATGGAAAACTTACTCGAACAAATAATAAAAGAGAATTTCCCCAATCTGGCAAAGGCAATAGACTTCCAGAAAGTCCAGGAAGCTCAGAGAGTCCCAAAGAAGTTGGACTTCCACATCCACATCCCAAGGAGGAACACACCAAGACACATCATAATTACATTACCCAAGATTAAAATGAAGGAGAGAATCCTAGAAGCAGCAAGAGATAAGGAGACAGTCACCTACAAAGAAGTTCCCATCAGACTGTCAACTGACTTCTCAAAAGAGACCTTACAGGCAAGAAGGGGCTGGAAAGAAGTATTCCAAGTCATGAAATCCAAAGACCTCCAACCAAGATTGCTCTATCCAGCAAAGCTTTCATTTAGAATGGAAGGGCAGATAAAGTGCTTCTCAGATAAGGTCAAGTTCAAGTTCATCATCACCAAGCCTTTATTATATGAAATGTTAAAGGGACTTATCTAGGAAAATGAAGATAAAAAATATGAACAGTGAAAGGACAGCAAACTCACTGTTATTAACAACCATACCTAAAACGAAAGCAAACTAAGCAGACAGCTAAAACAGGAGCAGAGCCACTGAAATGGAAATCACATGGAGTGTTATCAACATGGGAGTGGGAAGAGGAAAGGGGGTGGAGAAGGTACAGAGAATAAGTAGCATAGACAGTGGGGAGAAAATAGACAGGGGGAGGGCAAGAGTAGAGTGGGAAATGTAGAAGCTAAAGAACTTATATGTATGACACATGGACATGAACTAAAGGGGGGAATGTGGGTGGGAGGGGTGTGCAGGGTGAAGGGGAATGAAGTGGGAGAGGGGGACAACTATAATGGCATAATCAATAAAATACATTAAAAAAAATTTTTTTAAAGAGAGCACTGTGATAGCATGTGTCAGCCACAAGGATCCCCTTTGGGTGGTTGGCCATCTGAAAATCTACAGGGACCTCTTTGGAAAATAAGAAAATAACTCAGGGACATGGTTATTTACTTGGTATTTAGTATATATATATATACTAGTTGGTACTTTTCAAGTTGATAGAACCTCAGCTGAGATGAATGTAAACAGAAAGGGGAATGTATTGGCCCCGTTAGTCTAAGAGAGGCTCTGATGGCTTCAAGCAGGGTGGGATCCAGGAACTCTAATTGTGTTGGTGAAGCGTGTTCCCCCCTCACTCCATTGGTATCTCTCTCCATCCTCCAGTCTGTGTGTCCCTTTATTCTCTCCTTTATCGGACAGATTCTTCTTTGTGATCAAAGAAAGTTGCTGCAAGAAATTTCTGCTTATATTAACTCTTGAGCTCACAACCCCAAAAGAATAGAGTCTTTCACTTCTTCCATGATTCATGTAAAAAATTTCAGGCAATCACATGCCTCTGCCAGAAACAGGGTGGAGGAGTGCTCTGATTGGTTAGGTCTGGGGGAGCCCAACTAAACTGAGATAGGATACACAAGGACAGTAGGATTCCATTCCTAGAAGGAGGAGGGGAGTAGGAGTACTAGTCAGAATTTTTTAAAGGACATCCACTATCATTAATTGTCATTCCTCTGAAGAGTGGAAATATTTAATGGAAAACAGTAGAGCCCATTGCATGTCTGAGAGCTGCCTTTGTGTATGTTCTTGTGCTTTACCCAGGATACTCCCAGCATCTGTGTGAAAGCAGCCCCTTGCCCAACTTTCCTTAGCATGTAGGCTCAAGACAGTGCCCTCCTTCCCAAAAGGCCTTGTGGTATTGTCCTGTCTTTCTTGCAGATGTCTGGTTTATGTTCTGTTAGGGAAAGGAAGCTGCTCAAATGATCCACCCAGTTCTGCTGCTGTGCCTGTAACAGTTTGTTTTTCTTGTTGTTCAGCGTTCCATTAGCTTCCGCAGCGAGAGCCGTCCTGACATCCTCGGCCCCCGACCCTGGTCCAGAAATGCCGCCCCTTCAAGCACCAAGCGGCGAGACAGCAAGCTGTGGAGTGAGACCTTCGATGTGTGTGTCAATCAGATGCTTACAGCCAAGGAAATCAAACGTCAGGAGGTAGGCTTGGGACTCACAGAGCTGGCTCCTGGAGGCAGGAGCACTGCAGGCAACCTGGGGTCAACACCGAGTCTCCAAATCAATTTTCCATGGCATTTGTAGAAGGAGGACAAATGGGCCAGAACTTTTAAGGAACTGAGACACCAGCATTCAGCTGGATGGGTGTGGTGCCTGCTTTAAAAAAGAAACTGATGTGAAAATCTTACAAAGAACATAAATTGGGAACAGTCTATTTAGGATCCTGGAGTTCACAAAAATGATCATAATCATTTCGTTATATTTTGACACAACTTCTAGAATATTTTAAAATATTCTGTTAGTGAAACTTTGATTGATTCAGTTTTGTGAAAAACTTTTCTAGGGAATGTAGTTAATTTCATTCCCTACAAGTTTTCTGTATCAACATCCCTGAATGGCTGTGATGATATGACCCTTTATAGAGAGTTTGTCACATGCCAGGCTGTACTGAGCACTTCAAATGTGCATCATGTAGTGAAATCCTTGGAATATATGTTTCTGTGGAGAACTTGACATTGGAAAAGGGAGTACTTGAAAACTTTCTAGGTTATGACTCAGCAATTCTTCTCTAGGAATTGTCTACATAGCACACTTATCCACAAATGAAAAGATGTATGTGTAAGATTATCCATCACAGTAATGTTTATAATAGTGCCAGGAAGAGCCTGAACATCTATTACCAGGGACTGTTAATAATAATGTCCATACATAGAATATTGTGTAGCCGTAAAAAAAAACCACACACACAAAAAAGCACCGATGTGTATGAATGGCTAAGTGGATAAAGCAGGACACAACACAGGGTGTCAAGTACACTACCATTTGTGTAAAAGAAGAAGGAAAATAAGTGTGGGTGTATATGTATGTATTTGCTTGTAAAACATTGAAACATTTCTGGAAGGACATGCAAGGAACTGATAACATTGTTGCCTCCTTAGAGAGGAACTGGATGGCTGCAAGAAGGAGGTGAGAGGGAAAGTTTTCACCACGTATGAATTGGGGCACTTTACATTTTGAACCATGTCAGTGTATCATCTATTAAAATGAATAAATAAAGCAATTACTTGCACCAAAAATATTCTATGAGGAAATATGGGAAAATCTTAATAATGGTTAACAAGATGGTATTATGGACATTTACATTTGTTCTCCTTATGCTTTTCTGTGTTTCCCAAATGTTAATAGTGTGCATATATTACTTGTACAGGCTAATAGTGGGAAGGAAGGAGGGAAGGATCAATTTTGCAGATGAGGACATTAACGAGGCACAGTAAGCACAAGGTCACCCAGCTAGAAAATAACAGAGCTAGCTTTTGAACTCAGGCCCTGTCCTAATCCAAAGCCCTTGGTCTTCATGGTGACATTGCATTGTCCCACCACAGGGAACTGACTGTGGCCTATCCCAGTGTGGGGTTCTGGGATTTTCCTCTTCTGGGCGTCACATTTGGTCAGTCAGGCAGTCGGGCCTGTGTACATGAGCTCTAGTGAAACAGATATGCAAGGAAATCTAAGGGAGGTCCAAATAAAGGCTAGTTAATTATACTGCGCCAATCCCCTTGCTGGTTTTGATAATGCTCTATAGTTATGTAAGATGCCACCATTAGGGGAAACTGGGTAATCCATGTACAGGACCTCTCTGTACTATTTTCATAACTTCTCACGTGAGTCTATAATTATTTCTAAACAAGAGGTTAAACAGAACAGAGTATCAGGAGAGCATGGTGTGGAGGCTTTCCTGGGCCTCAGGAGGAGCACCATGTACTGGCCCCCAGTGAGTGTTCTGCCTCCACCAGCTTTGCTGGAGCACACTTGCCCTGCACTCCACCATCCCCAAGAATGAAGGGTATGCTCCATCCTGCTTACTTCTTCCCTGTAGTCCAAAGAAATTGTAGTGGTCCCTCAACTAGCACCACAAATATGTAGTCTTTTGATAATGTAACTTTCGCTGACAGTTTAGATTCCCAGAGGAAAGTGAGTGTTGTGCACACCATAGCTCTTAAATTATGATAGCCTAATAGAGCCAAATTAGAAATGGTCTCTTTACATGCTCTTGCAGATAGCTAGTTTCTGTCATTTTATTTATTGTACAGTGTAGGGCTAAGAAGTAATTTAGAGTGCGTTAACTTTACCAGATATTTAGAGTGATAAAATAATAGATTCTTCTTATAATCCTAGCCTTAGCACAAGTGGCTGATGGGACTACAGCTTTCTGTTCAGATTCGCCTTTTGTTGAGTAGAAGGAAGACCCATTATGATGGCCCAAGTAATAATGCTGCCATGTCCATCACTGAGAACAGACCCTGAATCATTTACCATGATTGTCACTCACAACAAACTTATATCTGTGGCTCAAACTGTAATTATTTTACCTAAAATAGTTCCCTCTTGGTTGGCTGCATCAAAGTCCTATAACATGAAAGATGACTTGAATTGGAAACATATGTGGTACCTCTTTATCCCACAAACAGATAAGCACATTGTACAGAAGTTTTGCAAAATCTTTTCTTCAAAGCTTTTAGCCACTAGATGCATTTGCTGCAGATTAACTGAACTTTTTAAGAATCTTTTAAAAATACTTAAGAAGTAAATAGATTGGGAGCTTTGAGCACTGGAACCAGTGCTGTTTGTTCTCATAAATGAAAGATTTCAGCGGATGTGTTTTCTCTTTTCTTATAGGCAATCTTCGAGCTTTCCCAAGGAGAAGCAGACTTGATAGAGGACTTGAAGTTGGCAAAAAAGGTAATTTTAAATCCAGTGGTCATTTGAGTCCCCTCATATTTTTTTCCCTCTGGGTAATTTCACAATTCTAAGATTGTGCTTTATGAGCACCCTTTATGACTAAGGTAATCCAAAATCGAGAAGAACCTGCACAAACCAAGCAGTGGGGAAAGTGGCTCAACACGAGAAGGCTTCTGAACCTGGACCTGGCACCTTTAGGGCTTCTCCTCTGCATGTCTCTGATGCACCTCAAAGAATACTGCAGTTTAATCAGAAAGTGTCCATGGAGGCCTGGCTTTATGTGTGTTTTGTTGTCCCAGAAGCTCCATGGGCCTGGCTTCCTTGTCCACCAGAGAGAATGTGTGGGTGGTCTGAAACTGGAACTGTGTCTTAGAAATAAAGTAATTTGAATCTCGAAAGTGGATAAAATGGTTAAGTGAGTCAGTCGCATACTGTCGTGTAAGTTAGGGTCTTTTATATGGCAATATGTTTTTTAATCACATCGTGTGTGGGAATGTGGATGAAACCCATGCCTTGCGTCCTGTACAGCGTTGACAGCAAACCTTCCTCAGAAACTTCCAGTGACCCGTTCCCCCCGGAACGGCCAGCCTTCAGGGAGGCTAAAATCCAGATTCCTTCATCTGATATTCACAGCTTCCTCAAAGAATCACAGGAGTGGAAAGATGCCTCCCTTATTTTAAGTGTACCTTAGTGCAACTTTCTGCTCATATGAAGTCCCATCTGTAACATTCCTGAGACATGGCCAAGACACTGAGTTTTAGGCAGGGTAGGAAGAAGAGGAAGACGGGGAGAGAACATTGAACTCTAGTAGATAGCTCGCTCTTCACAGGGGCAACTCCTTCCTGCATCAAGATTTCCCAAACTCAAGCACCTTTAGGATGTTTAACTGCCATTCTTTTGCTTATGGTAGTCCTACCTTCTGGAAACCCTTCCCTTTCCTTTCAGCCATCCACATCTACTCCTCCTCTAGGAGTCAGCTCAAATCTCAGTTTATTCTTCAACAGTATTTACTGCCTCTTTCTCTAGGCCAAGCAGTTCACCTTTAAAGTCTCCCTTGACCACTCCAGCTTTCACTCTCACCCTCTAGAACAGTTATGATTTGGTAGCTTTTTGCTGCCATATGACATCTTATATTTTTAATCTTCAACTATTTTTTAAACATATTTAAATTTCCATGTGTTTTTTTTTACTTTCCAATTAACTTTATAAATCTCCTTGAAGGCAGGGACTATGCCATTGAGTCTTTGTAGTCTATCACAGTGTCCTGGGAATAATTGTATATTCTTATTGTTTATCCTTAATAAGAAATGTTAATGAAATTAATGTTTAAAACATACAAATCAAATCTGCTCTATACTTAGGATTCGTGCCCTTTTCTAGATGTATGACGTACTTTGTAAGGCTCTGTAAAAATCTAGTTTGGTTTGTCAAAACCACGAAAAGCCCAGACAGTGCTGGGTTCCCATCTCTCCCCGCCACACCCCACACCCGTCTGTTGTTTCTGCAGCATTATTGGAGAAGCTGGTGGGCAGAGCCAGATATTTCATGATTCTGTAGGGCCCCTCAGAAGCCATTTGCATGAACTGTTTACTTCCCCTGATTTAAATGTGTGTTGCCATCTCTGTGGTTCCTATGCAGGCCTATCATGACCCCATGCTGAAACTCTCCATAATGACAGAACAGGAGTTGAATCAAATTTTTGGAACACTGGACTCTCTAATTCCTCTACATGAAGGTATAATTTTATTCCCAGAACGAGTTTTGACTTGTAGCCTTAATTGAGTTGTCTTATACAAGTCATGATTATATAATAATGTGAGTAACCCAGAATCTACTTCCAGCCTTGTTCATATTTAAATGCCTAACAAAATACTTGTTCTCTTTGTTTACCAGAGCTCCTTAGTCAGCTTCGAGATGTCCGTAAGCCTGATGGCACAACTGAACACGTTGGTCCTATCCTCGTGGGCTGGGTGAGAAAAGTTCTCTGGTCTTAATGGAAGATTAACATAAATATTTTATATGAAGTTTCATTTTAGCTTGACTTTTTTCTTAGCACACACTGATTTCACACTAGAAAAAAAGCAAATTCCTAGTAAAATTTATCATTATAGTTAAGCTTTATATCTTAAAGCAAGGCAAAAAATTTTTATTACAAATTTACTGCATTTAAAGAGAACATGCCTTTTTGCAATAAAATAAATTAAGATTAGTTAATGTTCAATTCAGGCCTATTACTAATAGAATTATTACTAATTCTATCCCAGTAAAAATGTAGGGACATATACCTGTCCATCATCATGCAAAAGCTTTTATCAGGCCATCAAAACACACTCATGGTCAAGTGTAGTTTCATAAACAAGTGATAAGTAAATGCTATTCATGTTTAACATATATCTGAGCCTGAGTAACTTCAGAGGAGACCTGAAGTCTATGCTGAGTACTATGCTGAGTATTCATCCCAGTTCATAACTCCTTTCCTTTCCTAATTAAAGAAATCAGCTGTGACCTAAATTTATGGTCCTGGGATGAATTTGTGTTTTATTAGGCACATAGGTGGTTGTTCAATTGTCTGATTTATCGTAGACCAGGCACGTACTCTCTATTTTGCCACAGTCCTCATCACTCCTATGGTATGCTTCTGTCTCCTTCTGTGGGTACTTGAGTGTTCCACCCCAGTTCCGGGGGTGTTTTCCATTGGTTATGAAGCAGGTAACAAAAATGGATTATTTTGATGACTTCTTCCAGGCAGGATTAGGTCTCTCATCCTTCAGACCCACACAGTGGTCTAGAAAAATAGACAGATAGTGCCCCAACAGCAAGTATTACAGTCATTTCGTTGTTAGAGAGTGTTGTGAAGGTTATAAATTCTATTCACCACGTGAGTTCTCTTTATCCAGTTCCATTTTTACTTGTATTTTAACCTTCCTAAAACCCTGTAATTCCTAAATTTTGACAGTGATCCCTTGCATTAACTTATGCTTCTCAATTACTGCTTTTCTTCAGAACTTTGAAGGTTTCATGACTTAGCTAGCTTTAGTTCAGGAGTCAATTTTAGCACTGAGGCTGAAATATCCCAAGGGTTTCTGAAAGGCAAGTAATGTTCTAAGATGAATAATTTAGAAAATGTGCTTTAATAATTCAGGAGAGGTCATTCATCTTATATTTTTGACTTTCATTTTATTATAAGTCATGGTAGATGTTTTAACTTCTTTAGTCCACAAAGAAATTTTTCTAAAGAGTAATACAGCTAGAGACAGAGAAGGTGTAATGAGAAGTGGGGGTGTGCCTCACTGTGCTTAAACTTCTGAGTCTGTGGACTGCTTTGATGGGAGCCAAGGGGACAATGAGGCCACAATCCAGAATTAGCATGGCAACTGCCCTGTTTCTGATCAGATGGCAGTATAGAACTACATGGTTTCCTTAGACACCAGTATACAAATTGTCACTTCGTACCAGAAGCAAAACTGTAGGCATTTGCCTTTCTATTAATTTTTTTCTGAATGAAATGTTTGTTGCTTTTACTAGAAAATTGGTTTGATCTGGAGGGGTAGCTTTCACCATCCTGTTCTGTACATACCCAAAAGAAGGGAGACCATGCTGCCTGGTTGCTATCTGGACCCTTCAGACATCAAATAGGGACTTGCAGCTTGAGGAGCAGCCTAAAATTAAACAACTGGCCCATTGTTACCAGACCCCATGAGAAACAGTCCTTATTTATCAGGCCTGACGAGCTATTAAATGTTTTCCCTCTTTTAACTGCAGATGTGTTTGTGTGGGCGAGAACTGTAAACCAAGGGGTACATCTGTTTGAGTTCTGGTCTTTTTAACAGAACAAAATAAACATCTTAGTGGGCTTCGAATGAAAAAAGTCAGAGCCCATTTGACCCATGAAAAATTGATTTATTTCCCCCCCAAAGGAAAAAGTAGAAAAAAATAAAAACAAATCTTTTAAACAAGTGAGCCCCCCAAGTGGGTCAGCCCTGGCCAGTCCTTTCGACCTTAGAATGAATCAGTTACTTTTCCTTTGAAGACCTTAAACAGAGTGGTGATTTTCTTCTTTCAAGAAATCACCCTGGTTACTGAGGATCACTCTCCCTGATGGGTCAGCCTGCTCTCATTGGCCTCCCCTGTCATAAAGAAATAACTTCCCAAGTGACTTATCTTTGTGCTAATGTTTTTTTCAGTAATAAAATAATTTATAAGCTCTTCAGTAATAAAATAATTTATAAGCTCAAATTAACTTGGGTTCTAATTAAAATTTAATTCTAAAGAAAGAGGCAGGGTACATGGAAGTGTATAGATTTGTTCTGTCACTTTTCACAATGTCAGGGAGATAGAAAGAATTTCTAAAAAAAAAGTGAGAGTTTCCCTCATAAATTCTTTCTTGATAGTCTATTTAAAGAGATGGTGAGTTCAGAGCTTTGGGGATAGGACGTGGCGAGAACACTCTTCAAACTGGTTTTGTCTGCAGCCGAGCAAGTAGTTTTGCTTCTCTAAACCACAGTTTCTCCAATAAAAATATTCTAGGGATAGATAGTAATAATAGCTAGAACTTACTGATTCTTAACCAGGAGCCAAGCTCATGCTACACTATTTATCTGCCTTATTTCATTAGAGGAAAGGAGGACGTGTGCATTTTGTAAGTGGAGAAACTGAGGCTCAGAAAGATCACCTTACTAATAACTGTCGGAGCTAGGCTTTGAACATGATTCTCCCTGGTTCCCGGATCATTCTTCTTAACCACTGTGCTATGTGTTGCCTCTCTCATTTCATATAAGTACATGTGTATGTAGTTGCAAACCAACATGTGTACATTCTTCATTTCCGATTTAGTTATAGATCTCCTGTGGTCTTCTCTAATCAGTGGGCTGAGCCAATAGCCTTTCAGGTCATGCCCAGGAAATGAGCACCCTGTTAGGTGTGAACACAGGACCAGAGGTGGATTTGGTTGCCATGGCAGCAGGGCTGGCAGGATCACAGATAGTAATGGCCCATTGACAGTGAGCAGCAGTGTCTTTGGGGGTTTCTCACTAGTTTACACCCAATGATTACTGCCGATTTGTCTCTCTATAATGAAAACATTGGACATTTCCAGGTCTCTTTAAGAGACAAGGAAGTGGAAATGAAATTGGGAGGGGCTAAGGCTCATTTTAATTAACTCTGAAAATCTAAATTACTAGCCACAATACCACATCTGGAGGGGGTTGTGTCAGTACCAATTATCATTATTTTATTTTATTTTTTTATGCTTCTTCATAGAATCTTTTTTTAAATTTTTGTTTAGTTATTTTTCAAGTACAGTTTTCTGTTCATTTCCCCCATTCCAGCCCACCCCTCCCCCATGCACCCCACCTCCCTCCCATTTCTACCCCCCTTAGTTATTGTCCCTGTGTCCTTTATACTTGTTCCTCCAAATCAATTATCATTACTTTAAATACAAGTTTGAGGAAAGAATTTCTGCAGCTCTTTTTTTTTTAAAATACAAATAGGGGTTTTTCATAACATGTAAGGAAGGTAGACATTTCCAAGGAATGTTAAACTCAACAGTGAACTTTTAAAACATTACTTCCTTGGCATCTTTTTCTGGTTTAAGTCACTGAGAAAATAATTTCAGTAAGATATGTAAAAGAAGCAGCAGAATATTTAAACTTTGACCCATGTTCAGATGCTGCCACCATTTATTTTTAAGCTGTGTTCCCAAACCATCAAATATTACCTAATCTGGTAATCCATTAACACACATTATTTGTTCATTCAGAATGCAAACTTTGCTGTATCATAAGCCCAGTGCAAAGTACTGAGGTTGCAGACATGTATTGTACTGAAGCCCCTGCAGAGCAGGTGTTGCGGTGAATGTGGCTTTGTAATCCCAGGGAGAGAAGCACACAGCAAGGCCGTTGAGTGCATTTTATTGCCTCAGTTAACATTCAGTAGCTGACAGCCCATGGGTTAGGAGACGTGGTCTTGGGTGCCAGTAAGAGGAAGGAGTGGAAAAGGGAGATGAGCAACCCTTCCCCTGAGTCTCTGACTGTTTGCATGATTTGACTGATGGATTATGTCAGAGAAATTAGTATTTTGCTGGAAGGGAGATAGTGGAGTTATAGTGTTCCAAAATTTTTAAGCTTAAATTGCTTTTTGCATGGTATTATGATGTTAACCATTGGGTAGAGCCAAGGATGATTTCTGGCCTGTCAGAACTAATTTAAAAGATTTTACTAAATGCTTCTTGCATCTAATTTTTTACTAATTGTACTTTTGCTTTAAGTTCTTGGCGTTCTTTATAATTGGTCTGCCTTGGACTCAGTTAACCTTAGGCTCACGTAGAGGTGCTTGCACCAAGCCATGCTGAGGGCTGGGCTGTGGAGTCTGAATCCTTGCTTTCTTTTATGCCACAAAGTGTTTTAGATATATTTCTTATGAATAATTTTTAAAGAAACTCTTTTTTTTTTAAATAGGAAGTTTTCTCCATCCCAGATACTTTTGGAAGTCTAGGAAAATCCTAAACTTATATGCATATGAAATTATTTTAGTTCTTTTGTTTCTAGCTTAGACTGGCCAAAATGCAAACAAATTAGGACAGGGATCTAAACAATCAAGAAAATAAACATATAACTAAGAGAATTAGTTTGTGCAAGTAAACCACCCCCTAAAAAAACTGTTCATTACCTGCCATTTTGAAGATTCCATTGGTCTATATCCTCCAGCCTTGCAGATGAACAGTGTTGGCCAGGCCTAGAGACCTGTTCAGGTTTTGTTCCATCCCAGCAAGCGATGTTAACTTGTAGCTTCAGTTGTTTTAACACTCCAACCTTCTTCTGACATTCCTTTCTCAGCTGCCTTGTCTTAGCTCCTATGACAGCTACTGCAGCAATCAAGTAGCCGCCAAAGCTTTGCTGGATCACAAGAAACAAGATCACAGAGTCCAGGATTTCCTCCAGCGATGTTTAGAATCCCCCTTTAGCCGCAAACTTGATCTCTGGAATTTCCTTGATATTCCAAGAAGCCGCCTGGTAAAATACCCTCTGCTTCTTCGAGAAATCCTGAGGCACACACCAAATGATAACCCAGATCACCAGCACCTGGAAGAAGCTGTAAGTTTGTTTCTTTCTCTCTTGCCGTGATGTTTCTCTGTGTAATGGTAGAGAATTAGGTAAATGGGTGAATGAAGGGTCCTTGGGTGCACAAGATTCAGGAATCTTGGACTCCAGATTTGGCTGTGCCATCAACCATGTTTTAATTTTGCAAGTTACTTCTCTCTCTGCCTCACTTTCCTAACCTATAACATACAGTCTTTACATGAAATGCACTCTGCCGTCCCTTTGGGGTTTTTTTCAAATTTTATTGATTATGCTTTTATAGTTGTCCCAGTTTTACCCGTTGTCTCCCACTCCACTCAGCACCCTCCCAATTCCCTCAAGCAAACCCCACACAATTGTTCATGACCATGAGTCATGCACATAAGTTCTTTGGCTACTCCATTTCTTATATTGTTCTCAACATCCCCATGGCTATTCTGTAACTGCCTGTTTGTACTTCTTAATTCCCTCACCTTCTCACCCATTCTCCCCTTCCCCCCTTACATGTGGCAACCATCAAAATGCCCTCTGTATCCATGAATCTGTCTTTGTTCTTGTTTGCTTAGCTTGTTTTTTAGATTCAGTTGTTGACAGGTATGTATTTATTGCCATTTTATTGCTCATAGTTTTGATCTTCTTTTCTTAAATAAGTCCCTTTGACATTTTATATAATGATGGTTTGGTGATGATAAGCTCCTTTAGTTTTTTCTTGTTTGGGAAGCTCTTTATGTGCCCTTCAATTCTAAATGAGAGCTTTGCTGGGTAGATCAGCCTTGGCCGTAAGTCCCTGCTTTTCATGACTGAATATTTCTTGCCTGTCCCTTCTAGCCTGCAAAGTTTCTTTTGAGAAATCAATTGACAATCTTATGGGAATTCCCCTGTAGGTAACTAGCTGCATTACTCTTACTGTATTTAAGATTTTCTCTTTCTCTTTAACCTTTGGCATTTTAATTATGCTATGTCTTGGAGTGGGCTTCTTTGAATCCATCTTGTTTGGGACTCTCTGTGCTTCCTGGATTTTCACATCTATTTCCTTCACCAAATTAGGGAAGTCATCTTTCATTATTTTTTCAAATAGATTTTCAATTTCTTGCTCTTTCTCTTATTCTGGCACCCTTATGATGTGAATATTGGACCTCTTAAGGTTGTCCCAGAGGCTGCTTACACTATCCTTGTTTTTTTTTCTTCTTTTTCTTATTTTTCTTGTTGGTTGTTTTTTGCTTCCTTATGTTTCAAATCAGTGATTTGATTTCTTGGCTTTATTCACTCTACTGTTGTTTTCCTGAAACAACTGTTACTGTTATTTCAATTTTTATAGAAATAAAAATTGTTTTTTATTTCAGTTAGTGTAACCTTCATTTCTTACTGGATCTTTTATATGCATTTATGGTCCTCACTAAGTTTCTTGAGCATCCTTATAACCAGTGTTTTGAATTCTGCATCTGATAGATTACTTATCTTCATTTTGTTTAGTTCTTTTTTCTGGAGTTTTGATCTGTTTTTTCACTTGGATCACGTTTCTTTGTCTCTTCATTTTGGCAGCCTCCCTGTGTTTGTTTCTATTATTAGGTAGAGCTGCTATGACTCCCCATCTTGGTATCATGGCCTAATGTAGTAGGTATCCTATAGGGACCAGTGGCAAAGCCACCCCTGTCACCCAAGCTGGGTGCTTGGTGTACATTTGTGTGGATTGAGCCTTGGTTGCTGTTGGCAGGTCAATGGGAAGGATTTACCCAGGTCAGTCAGTTGCAAGGATTGGGTGTGACCACTGCCCACCAGCCTCCTCCCTCCATGGAGGTTCAGTTAGCAGGGGCAGGATGGTCATGGTCTGACATGGTCTGTAGCTGTCCACTGGCTGTACAGACCCTGGGATTTCCCTGATGGTGCAAGCCAAGGTCAGCCCCCACCTATGTTTTGCCTGGGACCACCCTGCCTGAGCTATAGAGCAATCTGAGATGGCTGCTGCTAGTGCCATGCCTGGAGCCATTTAGCAAGGGACTGGGATCTCACTGAGACCAGCTGTTGCTTATTTAAAAGGATTTAGGAAGTTGTGAAGCTTGAGCCAAGACTAGCCTTTCATAATAGAAAAGCTACTGTTTACAGCTGTAAGTTGGGTGGGACAGAGCCTCAGGGGATCTCCAGGGTGGAACAAACAGTGTTAGCCAGGTTGATGGAGTCTCAGATATGGCTCCTGCCCACCAGCTCTGTGATTCTACCCGCCTTTCTGTCTGGGAGAAAGCTGTCTCCTAGCTCTTGTCTTGATGCCAGCCACTTCAGTTCCTCACTGTGTGCAACTGGTGCCTTTCAAACTGCTACCCTGGTGTTTGAGCTCAAAGGGAGTGAGTCTGAGTCAGTTCGTGTGTGAGTTCTTTAAGAGGACCTGCTTGGGACTCCAGAGGTTTCTTCTACAGACTCAATCCCCCCTGGTATCTTCCTGGTACTGGTACCGGTACTGTGGGCTGGGGGAACTGGTGTGGGGCTGGGACTTCTCACTCCCAAGATATCCCTCCCAAATTTGTATCCACCACACATGGATATGGAACTAACCCATTCTGCATCTCTACCCCTCCTACCAATCTGAATGGATGTGGTTTAATTCCTTAACTGTCAGACTTCTTTTCAACTCAATTTCTGCCAGTTCTGAGTGAAGGTTGTTCTATAATCTAGTTGTGCTTCTGATGTGGTTGTGTGAAGAGGCAAGCTGCCATCTTGTCTAAGGTCCCTTTGATTCTAAAAGGTTTTTTATTCTGTAGCTGTTTGTTACCATTGCTGTCAAGGTTAAGATCTTAGAGATCTTAAATTGAATAACTTTGTATAGTTAGCAAATTGGAGTTGCCTTTTATCTTAGCCTCAAAGCCCATTTTTGAAGTCAACACCCCATTTAAGTTTCAGGTCTCATTGACCTCCAATTGCAGTGGGGACCTAGTCCTTCTCATCAGTGAATATTTATTGAAATGGGAAAATATGAGCTCTTCCCCAGCAATAAGAGAAGATCAGGAAAAATGGGGTCTATATCATGCAAATTTTGAGCATTCTGCCCAGAGAGCTGAGTTCTGACTGGGGTGCTCTGTGGGACAGGCAGAGGAGATGACAGGCCAGGAGGAGCAAATGGCCTGGGCAAAGGTGTGAAGAAATGACAAGACAGGTTCTGCCTGGGGAGTACAACACGTCAGTGAGCCTGAGGTGGAGCACAGTGTTGAGGAAACAGTAACAGAGAAGGCAGAGGATGGGGCTTATGTCTGATTATAGAGGGTTTTAAATATTGATTTGAGACATTATTTCTTTGTCATGTTTTGTTTTCTACATAGCTGGGATTCAGAGTTCAAATCCCAGCTCCATTGCTGACAGACTGTAACCTTGGACACATTGCTCTTCTCGTTTGTAGGACAGGGGACAGAGGAGGCAGAAACTAGGGACAGGAAGGCGAGTCTGGAGGGTGTCGCAGCTGTCCAAGTGTGCAGTCGTGGAAACCTGCTCAGGCAGGTGGCAGTGGGGAGGCTAAGGGACCAATTCACAGGGCTCGTTCTCTAACTGGATCTGTGACAGTGACAGAGTGAGGACATGCCTAGGTGGTTTGTAAATCAGAAGCCTTGAACCTGCTGAGCAAACTGCCTGTCTTTTCCCAAAGAAGGGTTTAATAATAAGTAGTAATAACAACAACAATAGTAGTAATACCTGCTGGCATTTCTTGAATACCTAGTAAATCAGCTTTATGTAATTGCCTTATAGGTATGTATCTTGTTTAATCCTCATAGTAACCTGTGAGATAAGTGTTCTTGTTAGGGCCATTTTCCAGATGAGGCTTGGGTGAGTAAAATAACTTGCCAGGTCCAGAGCCAGCAAGTGATGGAGTTGATGTCTCAACCTGTCAGTGTAGACTGAAAATCCTGTGCCTTTTCCACTTCTTTATGACCCTAACCATGGAGTTGAAAGCTTGGCCACTTTGAGCCCTGTAGCCTTTGGAACTACAGAAAGCTCTCTGTCCACCAAGTTTTGTGGAGAGGCCTCACTGGTGCAGAGCTGGGCCACATCCCTCCATGTAGCAATAGAGAAGAATGAGAAAAGGCATCCTGATTCATGAGGTGTCTGACACGCCCAACTCACACAGACCAGGCCCCCAGTTCAGCATAATGGGGACACAGGCACCAGGGATCAGGCCCATCTTACTTCATCACGGCAGTTTTTATTACTGGGAAGAGCGCTATAGCGTTGCCCCTTTTCCGTGTTTCATCCTGGCCAGTGTGTGGTCTGCGGGAATGGAAACAGGGAGCTCTCACTTAGTGTAAATAATTACTTTTTAAAGCACACAAGCCTGCTTAGACTTTTATTGTAAAGATTTCTTCTACTTAATATGCAGCACAAAAGAATAATACTGTGTAAAAAAAAAAACCACCCTGTGAGCTAAAGTTTGAATTTAAAAACAGACAAGAATGTGACTGTTTGCAATTTGAAAGCATGCACCAATTTCCCTGGTGCATAAAAGGTAATACTATTTTCAGAAGCTGACTCTGCATTTACTAATTCAGGCAGATTTTGTACCTGAGGCGTGATATACCTGCATTTAAAAATGTCTACAAAACAAGTCTTGTAAATGCTCATTTGCACAATATAGGCACTTTTTAAAAAAGTCTTTTAAAAATCCTGTAGCATTACTCCAGAGGAGCAGAAATATTTAGCCCTGTACTCTTGGGTATATCGTGAATGTTTGACCAACATAAAACCACATTACCAATGTAGCTTGACTTATATGTTCCCTGAATAAATTTTCCACCTATGCAAATTTTTTAAAAAGCAGAGAACTCCAAGTAAATTGCTTCTATACCAAGCATTCAGTCCTATGATTCAGATCTGAAAAAAGATTTTGCTTTTAATACAGTGCATAAACTGCCACATCATTATTAGAATTTCTTAATAGACTTTTGGAGGTCGATAGAAATTTCCCCTAAAAGAGAACTTAAAATAGAACTTCGGATACTCAGATATTCCAGGGAGCTGGTTGTTTAACATTTTAAATTCCTAGGACTGTTTCAGCGGGAAAGATCTTGCAGACCATCTCTCCCCTCTGCCCACCTGCCACTGTTCCCCCACTCCTTTAATAAAATCACTGAAATCAGTGGGAAAAACAGTCCTGTTTTCAATGCAACAGCAGTGAAGGCTGCTTTCTTGGTTCATGTCGGGAGCCTATGGGTAGATGATATTACCACACAAAGGACTAGACAGATGGAGCTTTCAGATTCCACGCTGAGAATGATGACTTTAGCATATGCGGGCCTGATCCCTGATCTGTACCAGGTACCTCTCATCACCTTCCTTTACCAGTCCCTTTCCTTTAGTTTGATCAGAGATGCAACAGTAAATTTAATTTAAATGTACAACTACTATAACTGTTTGCTGTTGGCTATCTGCTATATTTCTCTTTTTGCTCCCTGAAATTCTGTAAAATAAATTCTCTCAGGAACCAGTGCAGAAAGATTAGACTCTGCTCTGCTGGTGTGCAGGTGGTGTGCAGGTGAATATAAATACAAAATAATATTTTTAATAAAGCCATTCAGAGTTACTATTGTAAATGTACTCAGAGAATATGGAATGACACTGACGATTTCCATTGTTTTGTCTCTTTATACTTTTTCAAGCACTGGAGAAAGAAGCACAATTTGATAGTAGTCACTGTGGTATTTGTGTTTATTAACCTTCATGTGATAATGCCAGCTCCTCAGTTCCTGAGTTAAATTAGGAAATGAATGCATCTTTATGCCTGTAGTATACCTTCTTTCTGGTTTCCTGGATACTTGCAGGAAACTCAAAAAATTGACTCACGTTTACTGGTTAATGTTAGCTGCCCAGGTATACTTAGTGATAATTAACTTTGGAGTCATAGCAATTAATGCTAAGATCTTTAAAAACAAGGAAAAAATATAGACTCTACAACATATTAAAAATGTAGTAAAGTAAAAGGATAAAGTAGACATGAAGCAATTGCTCAGATATCTCCCATACATTTTAAGCTTCTTGAGGATAGAGACCCTCTCATTTCTTTGAATGCCACCACCTACTTTAACAATGAACAGATGCTCAACAAAAATTACTGAATTAAGTTGAAGGATGAATCATAGCTTTAGCATATTTTGTGAAATTTATTTTTTTGTTTGTTTTTGAAGGTAACAGTAAATAATCAGTCATCTTTGAAAATAAAGAGGGGGGGAAAGAAACAGAAAGTTTGTATACTAAAGTGTTCTATTATTACTTATTTTGTGTTAATAAAACAAATGAAAGGTGATGCATTCTATAACTGTACACCTGAAACCTATATATAATTTTACTAACCAGTGTCACTCCAATACATTCAATAAATAATTTTTTAAGATTTTAAACTCAATTTCATAGAATTTCTATTTAATATTATGTTGATATAAAAGGCCAGAAATATTCTTTTATAACACAATGGCTCTGTATTTTTTTAAATATTTTATTGATTATGCCATTACAGTTGTCCTATTTTCCCCTTCATTCCCCTCCACCCCCTCTCCCACCATCCCCCCTTTAGTTTATGACTGTATTTTTTAAATAATGTGTTTTTCAATTATCAAAGTAGTGCTACCACCAAAATAGGAAATAGAGAAAAGAATAAATAATCTTTGAAACTCTTAATAGCTACAAAAGTGTGTAGATTATGTATCTGTTCATAGGATGCCGTCACTAGGCCTCACATCATCAGAACAAATGCCCACTGATCGTGTCTCAGTGCCATACTCTTTGTTTTGTTTTGTTTCACTTCATTTTGTACTAACAACATTGCATCACCATTGCTTTGAAATTTCTCAACCCCCTAACTTCTTCACATGGGCTATAGGCACGGGCATCATGTATATAATTTTAGGAAATGTGCACCCTGGACCTTAGTAGCTGTGAGTCCTGCACATCGAAAATGCAACTATATATATATATATATATATATTTTAAAGATCTTTGAAAAAATTTTTTTAAATTTATTTATCTTTAGAAGGGAAGGGAAGGAGAGAGGGAGAGAAATATCAATGTATGGTTGCTTCTTGTGCATCCCCTGCTGGGAACTGGCCCCTGCTGGGAACTGACCTGCAACCCAGGCATGTGCCCTGACTGGGAGTTCGCAGGCCCATGCTCAATCCACTGAGCTACACCAGCCAGGGCCTGAAAATGGTACCTTATATCTTATCCTTTCAGATAAAATTACTGCTTAACATTAGTTTTATATGTAATGCAGATACTCGTATGTGTGTACAAATAAATATATGTGTATGTATATCCACATGTGTATGTATGTAGATGGGTAGGTAGATACAGTATATTAAAGGCCTTTATTTTTCCCTTTTACCAGAGTGGCCACTTAGATAACAGAATCTCAGAATTAGATCCAGGCCCATCTTGGCAATTTTGTAGGCTGAGCCCCTGGGTCTTGTTGGTATGGGTGATTTGCTTACATTCCTCGTACTTTCTTTTTTGTTTCCATAGATAAACATCATTCAGGGAATTGTAGCAGAAATCAACATCAAGACTGGGGAATCTGAATGCCGTTATTATAAAGAACGGCTTCTTTACTTGGAAGAAGGCCAGAAAGACTCCCTGATTGACAGCTCAAGAGTACTGTGTTGTCATGGCGAACTGAAGAACAACCGGGGCGTGGTGAGTGGTGGCTCCCCTTCAGTGGTCTCATCCTGGGCCTCCCCCAACACTTAATCCACTTGATGCTGGCCTTCTGTTACTGTGGTTTTTCTACCCAGGTTCACATTCTTTAGACAAAAGTGGCTTTTCTCATGTCCTTTGTGTCTGAGAATGCCATATATATAGATATGTGTAATCATATAGGTGTTAATATACATTTATATATTATATAGTTCTAATTTCTATATATTACATATTATAAATACATGTGTTTCTGGTGTCTTCTGTCAGAGAATCCCATATACATGGATATGTATAATTACATATATTTTAATATACACTTATATATTATATAGTTCTAGTTTCTATATAAGTAATATATTACAAATATATGTGTTTATAATTTATAATATACATTATAAATACATGTCTTTATAATTTATGTGTTATATAAAGTATATATTATACATGTATTTTAAAATTTCATGACCAGTCCATAGTCAGAAAGAATTTTGGAAACCAACATAGAGTTGCCAACCTTTTATTTTGTTTGATCCTGACCTTCAAAAACAAACACAGAACAGTTATCTCCTCCCACTTTGGTATCAGGAAACAACAGGTGATCCCAGAGAAACAGTTCATAAATTGAATGCATCTAGCTTTGTGGGAAACCCTGCTCTCTCTCAGGAATTGGTACCCACCTACAAGACTGACATTGTCCGTATCTTCTGTTATACCACATGCTCTTTTAGAGTGAACACTGTGCCTTGTTAGTCTCCAGCACCTGTTATGGGGACCTGGCACATGCAAAGGCACTCAGTGATATCAGGTGAATGAGTGGGTGAGTGAATGAATGAGTGAATGCCTGTATAAAGAAAGGATGGATTTGAATTATATGAGAGTTCAAGATTCATTCAACTCACAAGGTTATTTCTATGTATAGCCAGTAGAAATGAATGCTAGTATAAATGTTATATATCATAATTTTTATATATTATAATGTAAAATATATTTTATGTAATATATAAATTGTATTATATGTGATATATATATTTTTAATTTTATTTAGTTATTTTTCAGGTACAGTTTTTTGTCTATATGTGATATATATTTAAATTGAGTGTTGAGAAAGAGTCTCCACTTTGACTATATTTTATCTTCAATATCTTGGCATAAAAGCTAAAACTACATTGAAGAGTTCTTAATAAAGCTGTGATGACTCAGGGGACACCATTTTGACCTGGACTGTGAAGTGGTGTTTAAGAGCAGGCTTGGAAATGTTCCTTGAAATCATTGAGTACATGTCACAGCCCCTATGATCAGTGCTGCTGGATTCACCCAGCTGGTGGAGCAGTGGAAATGAGACCTGTCACAGGCCACTGCTTGAGAAGTGTTTCTCTTTAACTAAGGGAGTGACTAATTGCTAGGGAGTGACCAACTGGTAAAAAGCTTCATTCTGCTTCTTGCTGATTTTTGGAAAGCACTGGTAAACTTGTAACGTTGGATGCTCTGGCTCCTTGACTGTTCTTTCTTGGAAGGCCTGTGAGACATAGTTGGAAAGATGCATTGCTCCGTAAGATGAGAGCCTGTTCTCTTTCTGTCCATCAGTTAAAGATGAGACTGGTTGAATGGGTCCAGGGCATTAAAGATGAACTCTAGTTCATATGGCAGGCTGTCAAATTTTTTAAAACAACGATAGTAGTTGGAGTGAGAGGTTTGTTTTAGATTCCCCCCCCCCCCCGCCCCAGTAGAATTGTAGAAGTCTTCATAAACAAAGTCTTGTGTGAAGACAAGAGCTCAGTCGTTTGAGGACAAAAAGAAGCAGAAAGTAAGAGGAATCCTTAGTGAATTTTCCTAAGCAAGGGATAATAAACCCTAAAGGGTCCCAGATAATTTTAGTTCGAACTGCCTACCTTGGCTAGCAGATGGATTAAAGTAGAAAAAATATAAATATCTCTGATAATGTTTAGTGTGTACAACAACCAACCCCTTCTCTCCCTTGCCCCCAAAAGAAAAGTTTTAACACATTCTTTGTATCATCTCTCACCTAAAAAAGCCCTTAACTTGGTTATTTTGTATTTTACTGTGTTTTTCAGCTATTTTAAATGCATATTAAATCATTCTGATAAACAAAATCTCACTCCCCCACCCCAATACAGAATTATGATTTGTGTTTCCTCCAGCCAACATTTAGTTGAGCTTTAGTTTCTGGAGTTTTAGAGGGGTGTGTGTGCCTCTCTGTCTGTCTATGTATCTGTCTTGTCTGTCTGTGGTAGGGTAGGGGCGGGTCTCATTTCTTCCAAATATCAAATTATCTGATAATGCTGAATGTGCTTCCTCTGCCCCATATCAAGATTCTAGATGGGTGAAAAAGGTGAAGGGGAATAAGGTACAAACTTCCAGTCATAAAATAATTAAGTCACGGCATACAATGTACAGTACGGGAAATATAGTCAATAATATAATTTTGTATGGTGACCCGTAGTTACTAGACTTAAGGTAGTAATCACTTCGTAAGATATATGTGTCAAATCACAATGTTGTACACCTAAAGCCAGTGTGATATTGTACATCAACTATACTTTAATAACAAAGAAGATAAGATGCTACCAGGAACAAGTTTGTGCCAATAATTTTTAAAATGCATCTGAAAAACTGATTCAAGAAGAGAAATATACATATTATTCTATAACAAAAAAAATTCCAATGTGACTTTCTACCCCTGTTCTTTTGGTTTCCTCTTCAAGACCCTTAAGATGACAATCCCAAATATTTCCACTAGAAAGCCAGAACCCAGCTGCAAAGTTGTGGATTTTTTCGCTTCAATTCCTCAGCATTCCAAATAGTGAGAAGAGTCTGGTGTATGGAATTTAATGGAGCCAATTTAGCCCCTTTCCACCCAGCAAAATTGTTTTCATGATGTAATTTGACACAAGACTTTATTTTTGAGATTTTCTTTTTGCCCACAATACACACATCAGTCTTCAGCCTTTTAAGTACAACCTCTTCAGAGAACTGACATTCTGATGAACTTCACTGAGAAGGACAACTTCTTTGATCTTTTTTCTTTGTGGCTGTGGCAGCATGCTCTATTTTCCTCAGAACGGGCAGTGTTCCAAATTGGAGTGCCCGGATGAAGCTGACAATCAGCTCTGTGGTTAAAGGAACAAGGTTTTTTGTTTTTGTTTTTTGAGTTTGGGAAGCAAAGATTATTAGGCTTTGATATACCAATCTTATCCTTTAGAGACTATTGTTCATTTGATCTCTTAAAATTATATTGCATCATATAAACCAAAGCTAGGAAGGTACTAACTTCCCCCCCCCACTACCCCCTTTACTCTATTCCCCCTTTTCATTTTTTCTTATGGGAGCTAGCGCAGTACATGTCTGCAAGGTTCTGGACTGCAGTGTGAAGGCAGTCCTGGCTGTGGGTGTTTATGGGCAGAGAGGCCTTCTCCAGGGGACCCTAGGAAGGCACTCCTATAACAAAGGCAATGGATGCATCTGCAAATGCCTCAGACCTGCAGATGCCTGACTTCTGTTCACCTGGAGGTAGATTTGAGCCTAGAAGTGTGCAATCCAATGTGAACTTGGTACCTGCAGACCTCTTAGTCCAGTAATCAACTACTCTTTAGACTATTGCTTAGAGAGATTCTGTGGATTCTTCTCTTTTAGAAACTGCATGTTTTCCTGTTCCAAGAAGTGCTCGTGATCACCCGACCTGTCACCCACAATGAGCAGCTCTGCTACCAGTTGTACCGGCAGCCGATCCCTGTGAAGGACCTCTTGCTGGAAGACCTGCAGGATGGAGAAGTGAGGCTGGGCGGTTCCCTGAGAGGGGCATTCAGCAACAATGAGAGAAGTATGGATGACCATTTGTTTTGACCTGTTAAGGGTTTTGTGGCAGTGGTGGTTCAGAATGAGTGACTGGCTGGTGAAAAGAGAAGAGCCATGGTGTCGAAGTTGAAGTGCATTACAGTGCTATATGATCGCTTATTGGTTGTGTAGCTTTCTGTGAGCATCAGTTTTTCATCTGCAAAGTGGGAATGCATGCATACCTACTCCATAAGGTTGTTGTAAAGATTAAGTAAGATACTGCAAGTGAACCTGTCTGCACATAACTGGTGTTTCTTTTCTCTATATCTTTCTGTTGGATAAAAGCATGCTTAACACTAGATGGTCCCTATGTAGATACCAGTTGCATGGCTTCTGTAGTTGGGCTGCAGATTTGTCCCTAAAGAGATAATATGGTTGATTGGACTGAGGGTTCGTCTGTACTTACAAACCTGAACTGAATAAAGGAGTTAACCAAGAGAAGCTAAGATAACAATGTCTATCAAGTATCTTCTCTGTGTTAAGCACTGTTCTAGGCACTAGTACACAGTGGTGAACCAAACTACCCATATTTTGCAGTGTGTAATGCACACTTTTTTGCATAAAATAAGAGTGCACATTATACATGGGTAGTACTAATTCTGTATCTGTATAAATGTTTTTAATTCTTTTATTTATACTTATGCATTAAAAGTATAATTTTAGAAAGCAATAACAATATCCATAGGCAAAATAATACCCTGGAATACATTAATCAGTTTTGTTGCTAAGTATAAATAAATAAATAAATAAATAAATAAATAAATAATTGAATTAAAAACTTAAACAAAAGGTTTTTTTCTCTGAAAGTTTGGGCCAAAAATGTGAGTATCCATTATACATGGCAAAGTACGGTAAATTCCTTTCCTCAATGGAGCTTACATTGTGATGGATGAGATAGATGAGAAACATGAAATTCTGGGAGCTATTAAGAAAAGCTTGAAGCCGGAAGAGGATAGATAGAAATAGCAGTGGGAGATCTGTGTTAGATGAATTGGTCAGGGAAGTCTTCTTTGAGAAAGTGACATTTGAGCCTTTTGGGTTAACATTGGCATCATATTGCCAAAGTCATTAATATGTACTACCTCTTACCTACTAATCAGTCCCTCCACCCTAGTGATAGTAGTGGTAGTAGTAATTTATATTTCTTGAACACTGGCTATGTGCCAGGCATTGTATGAGGTCTTATGTGTATTATCACATTTATTCCTCATAATAACCTTATAAGGTAGGTTCTCTTTGTTTCACAGTATTTTGCGGGTAAGGAAACTGAGACATAGAGGAGTTAAGGTGCTTGCCCAACAGCAAAGAGTGGAGCCTGAATTTATCTTAAGTGGTGGTCCCCAGTCTTGACTATAAGGATCATGCAAGGGAACTGACTCAATGCAGATGCTTCTGTGAACCAAGCATTGCACATGGCATGTGGGGCCCATTAAATGCCAGTTGATATTGTTATTAAACTAAATAAAATGTCTTCCATATTGTGCTATATTGGTTTTTAAATGCACATAACTCCTGTTAAGGTAATTAAAGTGTAATTTTATTTTTTAATGAAACTGAATTTATAACAGCTCCGTGTCATTACATACTAAATAAAAGGGTACCATCATGTGGAGATTCATAGACATGTTTTGATGTCACAAAGAGCTTCTTAAACTTGCAAAAATCTTTAGCTTGAGGAAATTGTTGAAATTATAGACTATTGGGCACATCTTAGATGTACTGAATCCAAATCTCTAAAGGTGTAGGGCCCAAACATCTGTATTTTTAATAAGCTCCGCAGGGCATTTTGATAGGCACCCAGTTTGATAACTAGTACTTTGGGGTTCCCTGAAACATGACTTAATTTTTCCGGGCTGATATCCATTTGCTACCTTCTGAGGACAACTGAGCTAGACCTGTGTCAACTCTGTTTGATTGATAGTTGCTCTAGGCAATTGTTGAGCCATGTCCTGGATGAGTGAGACACATTTTGCAATCAGTTAGTAATGTCTGCACGAGTACTAGAGGTTAGTGTTACTACATATGTTATCTTTGGCCTGGGGGAATATATGACCATTGACCTTTTTTGTGGTTTTTTTTTTCATTTCTAGTTAAAAACTTCTTTAGAGTAAGTTTCAAAAATGGGTCCCAAAGTCAGACCCACTCACTACAAGCCAATGACACCTTCAACAAACAGCAGTGGCTCAACTGTATTCGTCAAGCCAAAGAAACAGTTCTGTGTGCTACTGGACAGGCTGGGGAGCTTGGTTCCGAGGGACCATTCCTGAATCCCGCCACTGGGAGCAAGGAGCCACAGGGAGAAACAAAACTTGAGCAGATGGACCAATCGGACAGTGAATCGGACTGTAGTATGGACACAAGTGAGGTCAGCATCGACTGTGAGCACATGGAACAGACAGACTCTTCCTGTGGAAATAGCAGGCACATTGAAAGCAATGTCTGACAGAAGCATGTACTTCTGGGATGTAGCCCTGTGTCCTACCTGTACAGTATTTGCATTCCACACATGGAACGGTTTGGAGAAGCACTTTTTAATACTTTTGTGACCATGTTGACCCAGTCTCTTGTATCTGTACCTTTGTCTCTAGTACTGTAACTGCCAATTTGTCTGTGTAAGCTGGCATCTGTAGCAACTGTTCTCCTGTATTGTATTTCACAAGTGTCTGGATGGATGAAGAGGTACTTGAACAAGTTATTTTCAAATGTCCTGCTGGCTTTAAAAGAAAAAGAAAACGAGTCTCTAAACTACTGTTTCATATAGATTCTTACAGAGCCCTTCCATGTTTCTCTAGTGCTTTTCTAGCTCTTTGATGCAGTAGCTGAAGGCACAGAATTTAGAGGGCCTTGCAAACAGGGCATGAAGAAGTCACTTGTGTACGAGGAGTCATTCATGCATTGTGATGGCATTTGAAGGAAAACCAGGAACGATCCATTGTTATAGTGAACTTGTTCAATGTTCTACAGCCAGAGAGCATGGAAACATCCCTGGAGATTCTGGAGGCTTAATTTTGCAAAGGAAGAACCACCCTCTTGACCTGGTAATGTCATTCAGTGCAAATTTGATGCAACAATCTATTAGGACACAAAATAGAGCATGACCTTAAAAGGACCAGCACAAAAACAGCTTTCAGCTCTAAACCTTAAACTGAAATGCGCATTGTACATGAGAGCCTCTGTCATAGTTGTTGGCTTGCCTTTCAGAGCCATTTCTAGCCTAAAACATCAGAATAGAACTCAAAGGGCCTGGGGAAACCTGGCAGGATAACAAGAAACCCCATCTTCATTGTGTTCCATCTGCCTACTCATATTTTAGAGCACGAATGAAGAGATGAGGAAAAAAGACTGAAACGGATTCAGTGACTCTGCTTATAGAAACAAGTGAGAAGGAAGAATTTGGAAGAAGTACTTCATGGTGACATGTGAGAAACATTAAAAGAAAAAAGTAAGGCCCAGCTGCCCTTCTGGAAACAGCCAGAGCCTTGGGGTCTTCTGCTCTGCTTTTGGGTCCTGAGTTTGCCATGTCTCAGTCTGTGCTGTAATCAACATCATAATTATATTCTCCAAAGGCCAACTTAATTAACTATGATTAATTAGAATCAGGTAGCCAAACTAGTATCTCTTTGTCCAGCCTTGATTTACAGTGCAGGGTGGGTCATAGACCTTAAAAAAAAAAGTTAACTGAATACACAGAAAAGCTCCCTGAGAGTGTAAATATTTGACCTGTGCAAAATTATACCCACACCAGCACGAGTAGTAATGATGCTAAATTATTGCCAAAAAAGTTTTTTTACTCTTCTGCGTCTTTCGAGTTTACATAAAAGAAAGCAGTAAATACTATGTTGTCGTTTTATTATGTACACCTAACTGTGTGTTCAGAGAAGCTGTGTGAAAAGATTTAGCAATATAAAAACAAGGTATATTGCTTATTTTTCAAAAACAAAAAAGATTGTGGTCAATTTTACCCTGTAAACATATTTCTGTATTTATAGATTTTAAACATGGTGAATTTTTTTTCTATTACAAGTTTATTTAAAACTGCTTTGTTTCTGAAGTTGTTACTGATTTAGTGAGTGAACCTGCTACAGCTAGAAGCAGAGAGAAACTGTCTGATGGTGGGGAAAAGAATGAATCATTCTTTGCAGGAGCCATCGGCCACTTCAGCCAGTGTGTTGAGAGAAGAGGTCCGTCAAGTGACGGCCTGTGGGAAGAAGTTAATGAATGTTTTGATGAAATGAATGTTTTTGTATAATGGCCTTAAACTTTTCTGGGAGCATTTCAAATAAATTGCATTAAAATGTTGTCCTGTTTGTATACAGTTTATGCCCTACAAACATCAAATTTTAACTATCTTCTGGGCGGTTTATAACTTTCAAATAGGGTACAGATTGAAATGAATGCTTTGCTTCAATCTATCAAAGCTTTTGCAGAACTCAATATTTCTAAGATCATTCTCTGCACATTCACTTAATTTATTCATTTTTAACAACTATATCTTGAATCTATACTATGTGTCAAGTGACAAGTCAGAACTGCTATAGAAAAGAAGTGTGGAAACTCACTGTTAGCATAGGTGACTTGGAGAACTTGAGGCTAAACAATGGAAGGCAAATTTCACTTTGAAATTCTTACTAGAATTTCAGTCCACTTTTCTTTAGCTAAAATGATTAGTTTTATTTCCCCAAAGAGTAGTTTTTAGATGAAAATGATACAGTTTTAAGCTACTGGTAACCAATCTTCAGTAGTATGTTGACCCAACAACACTGATAGTCTTTATAATAAGCTCTCAACATTTTTTAACACACTGTTAATTCCTACATTAATCAAGATTTCACAGAAATAAGATTTCGCAAAATAAGAACTTACTCTTCCTTGTTCTCATGGTCTTCTTCTTCCTTCACTCTCTTCAGTTTTCCTGTCCTTCTTCAGAGCCCCCATTGAGTATTGGACTATTTCATCCACTCTTCATTCCCATGGTTGTATTGACTTTGATATTAGTGTATCTCTACTAGTGTGTTAGAAATCATTTGTACTTGGCAATATGTGTGTTAGCACAAATGACTGAGGGCAAATGGTTTTCTTCCATTTACATTCAAGATGTTATTTGACACATATAAATGTAATCTTTGCAGTCTAAATGAAAAGTCATAAGCAAAGAAAAGAGTTACAACTAGCAATTTTGTGCAAAATTAGAGTCTGGTTTCAACTTCTGAGTTGTGGTCACTACCACCACTGATTCTGTTTCCATTCCTAACAGAGTTTGTAGCAGTTATGAACTCTTAACAATATCTTGGTTTAAAAACATCCCTGCTTCTAGGAAACTGCAATCCTCTGTCTTGGTGAACTAGCCATTTAACTTTTCATTTACAGTTCATCCATGTCTATCGACCTTCTACAAATTCTCCAAAGGCCTGAGGACTCTTGGAAAGATTTGATAAAAGGAATGTCTAACCACACAACTTCACTTGGGCAGTTTCCCCCACTTGGCTCCCCTTGGCATTGTAGAAAAAGCCACTGAACACCCTACCTCATTGATGCAGTTGATTGATTTAATTCATGTTATATTGTTTACTAACAGAATTGTAGTTACAGTATTAGAAGGGAATTTGAAGACTCCAATGCAAACCTACCAGCAGGAATCTGAAGATAATGGAGATTTAAAAGCTTCCCCATTGCAAACACATAATGAGAAAAAGTGATTATGTTCAATGCAACTCAAAAGTACTTATGCAAACAAGTTTGCAAAACAGTCACTGCTCTTTGCAGTCTTATCTCCTTTCTCTGGGCTTGATTGGCATATCAGTCAGCTCTGTATATCTAGAGGAAGCACAGTTTATTAGTTGACCTGGAAGGCATACAATATCACATTAGTTTCAGGTTTAGGACATAATGTTTCAACATTATAATTTATGGCAACTATACTTTTAATTAGAACAATAGTAACAACAAAAAACTGCAGACAAGAAATTGATCGCAATTACCAAAGCAAAATTTTTTTCTTATGAACAACAAAAATAAACTTGGAACCAGTTAAAAAAAAATGACCTGGTGGATTAGAAAAGAATTAGAAACCATGCTGTATATCTTTGAGAGCTGATCATCTAGTTCGGGAAACTGGATATGCATTCCAAGTAACTTGTCCACTTACGCATGTTCAAACACAAACATACTTAAATATTACTGAACTGTGTAACTCATCTGTGAAGCTTAGAAAAATGTCACTCTAGGTTTTCTATTCAGTGTATCTATTTATCCCATGTCTGTGAAAGGGGTAGTGTCAACTCTCAGGCTGTTTAAAAAATGGGATAGTGTCTGGTGTATGTGAAGCCATTTTGAGAACTATTAAGAGGTTATAGTTATTACTGAGCCGGCTGCACCTCTTGACATGAAGTCACAGCTCCACTCCTGGATTCTAGCAATCATTCCAGCCTAGGATGGGAATAGCCATACTGTCCCTAGCCCTAGGGTATTGCATTTTCCCTACACCCTGCCCACAACTTTGTGTGAAGTCCCTTTATTGAGTCCTCCTTGAATTAAGCTAATTTGAATATGCTGCCAAGTCTCTGACAGATATTGGTACCTGACATAATAACCAGTATGAACATGTGCTATCATCATCACTCACATCATTCCACTCTCTTTTTATTTTTCTATGTTGTATTTCAAGGATATAAAGATCTTTCGCAATCATCCATGATGGATTTTGTGTTTCTGTTTGTTCTCATTGTGATGGATTATTTTCTGAGAAGAAACATGAAAATATCTTTCAAAACAAAGGCCAAATAAAGACTTTTTCAGACATTAAAAAGCTAAAAATGTCCATCAGCAGACCAATACTACAAGAAATGTTAAAGGACCTTCTTTCAATAGAAAATGGCAGCAGATGGAAGTATGGATCCACACAACAGAACAAAGAACACTGAAAAGGAAACTATGTGGAAAAACAGAAGATTTATTTAAATATCTTTAAAAACAGTGAGTTCTAATTGTGATGGATTAACAAGAGCTAGATTTACCCTCCCACCTGGAACAACCAAAAAGAAAAGAAAGAAAGACAAAATAAATGGAACTATGGTTTTGGAGACACTGGACACTAGGCAATGAGGAGCAATGACTCTGCGAGGAGGGGAGCACAGTGATTGCTTTCATTTATAGCCTTGAGAGGGTTTTCAGGTAGTAGTGCAGGGAGAGGAAATTCAGTGGAGTCTAGTGAACTTCCTGAGTGGAACACATGTAGCTGAGAGTTCAAAGACCAAGGCAGCTGCAACCTACAGGACAGAGGAGAACAATACTTGGAGAAAAAACCTTGAATCTGCAGAGGGGACGCCCTCAGGTACTCAACTAAGTACTGATCAGTGCACACATGTGAGAAAGTATCTGGGGATGGGGAAACTATCCAAACTGATTAGAAGGCACTCACAGTGTTGGAAATAGTGCCTGTTCCCAAAAACCACATTAGGAGAATATCATAACTGAGTAAAGTAGGTAGAAGGACCTACTTTCATGAGTGGGGAATAATTAGCCTTCTAGTAAACAGTACTGTGATTCCACCTCACAAGTCTTAAAAGAAAGGCCAAAAGGATTAAACTATTTCCAAGTAACAAATGCATTCCATAACAAACCTCAAGAACATTTATAGGACTACAAAAATATCCAGTACCCAATGGGATAAAATTCACGGGGCCTACCATCCAATCAAAGACTACAAGGCATGCAAAAAAGGAAAGTACAAACCATAATGAGGAGAAAAATATGAAACAACTGAAACCAACACATAACTGGCACAGATGTTAGAATTAGCAGACAAGTGCATTAGATGTTACTATAACTGTGTTTCATGTTTTTCATGTTAAGTGGAGAGATGAAAATAAGACCCAGACCTAACTTCTGGAGGCAAAAACTATCATGTGTGAGATGAAAGATGCACTGTATGGGATTAATGCCAGATTAGACATCTGAACAAGACATAACAATATAAACTACACAAAATTAACACAGAGAAAAGAGAATTAAAAAAAAATGAATAGCCCTAGCTGGTATAGCTCAGTGGATTGAGCACGGGTCTGTGAACCAAAGGTTTGCAGTTTGATTCCCAGTCAGGGCACATGCCTGGGTTGCAGGCCAGTTCACAGCAGAGTACGCACTAGAGTCAACCATACATTGATATTTCTCTCCCTCTTTCCTTCCCTTCCCCTCTAAAGATAAATAAATAAATAAATGTTTTAAAAAATGAATAGAACATCAGTGAGCCATTGGAGAATTTGAAGTATCCCACTGTGCATGTAACTGGAGACTCTAAAGGAATGGAGGGAGAAAAAAACAAATATTTGAAGAAATAATTGCAATTTTTTCTAAGACTATGAAAGCTATATACTCACAGATCCAAGAAGCTCAATGAGTCTCAAACACAATAAAACTACATCAAGGCATATCATAATCAAATTGTTCAAAAGCAATGATAAAGACAAAATCTTAAAAAGTAGCCAGAGGAAAAGGACATGTTACATACAAAGGAACAAAGATAAGGATGACAAAAGATTTCTCCTTGGAAACAAAGCAAACAAGAAGCAGTGAGCAATATTTTTTAAATGCTGAAAGAAAAGTAACAGCATAGAATTCCATACCCAGTGAAATATCTTTCAAAAGCAAAGGCAAATAATTTTTGAAACATAAAAAGCTAAAAAAAGTGTATTAACAAGAGACCAGAACTATAAGCAACATTTTTAACTTTAAAAAGTTAAATGGCAAGTAATACTGTATTCATGGGTTGGAAGATTCAATTTTATTAAGATGTTAGGTGTCCCCAGAATTAATTCACAAATTTAACACACTCCAAATCCAAATCTAAGTGGACTGTTTTATAAAAATTGACAAGCTCATTCTAAATTCATATGGAAGTCTAAGAGAACTGGAATAAACAATCTGAAAATAGATTAGATTAACAAAGTTGAAAGACTTATCCAAACTTACTATAAATCTAAAATAACCAAAATAGTGTAGTAGTTGTATAAAGAAAGATGGTCAATAGGCCCAAAGATGGAGAGTCCAGAAATATAACCAAATATATGGGAAGCTGATTTTCAACAAAGGCGCAAAGGCAATTCAGTGGCAAAAAAAGATAAGTCTTTTCAATAAATGATGCTGGAATAATTGGATATTTATATTCAGTAAAACAAACCAAGTAATTTAGACCCTGATATCACATTTTTTTAAAAATTTCATTCAAATAGATTATAGACATAAATATAGACTTTAAAAGTACAAAACAAATCTCTAGAAGAAATCAGAAGAAAATTGCTTGACCTTGGGTTAGGTAAAGAATTTTTGGAGATGACCCCAAAATCACAGTGCATAAAAAAAAAAATTGGTAAGTTGGACTTCATCAAAATGAAGAATTCATGCTCTTCAAAAGACATGGTTAAAAGACAGAAAACAGCACTTCCGGCCAAGATGGCGGCGTAGGTAGACACACTGTGCCTCCTCTCACAATCAAAATCAGGACAACAAAAATTTAGAAACCAAAAAGGAACCAGTACTGACAGAAAACTGAACTGTATGGAAGTCCAACAACCAAGGAGTTAAATAAGAAACATTCATCCAGACCGGTAAGAGGGGTAGAGTTGGGTGGCCAGGTGGAGAAGACTCGAGGCAAAGTGGTGGCTGGCGGACAGGGGTATGAAAGGCGGCAGTGGGCAGACCCCGCAGGGTGGTGGATTGTGGGGGGACACAGCGCACAAGGTGGCTGGTGGACTGGGCAGTCCACATTCACATGCAGATAAACCAGGCAAAACTGGGGACCAAGACAGACTTCGCAACCCAGGGCTACAGCACCGGGAAATAAAGCCTCAAAACATTGATTGAAAACACCTATGCAGGTTGAGGTACAGGGAGAGACTCCCAGCCTCACAGGAGAGTTCACTGGAGAGACCCACAGGGTCCTAGAATGTACACAAACCCACCCACACAGGAATCAGCACCAGAAGGGCCCAATTTGCTTGGGGGGAGCAGCGGAAGTAATTGAAATCTGACAGAGAGTGGAGCAAGCACCATTGTTCCCTCTCAGACCCCTCCCCCACATACTGTGTCACAACCCTGTGATGTGGGTTGCCCCACCCTGGTGAACACCTAAGGCTCCACCCCTCACTACATATCAGGGGTGTCAAGACAAAAAAAATGGCCCAAATGAAAGAACAGATCAAAACTCCAGAAATAATACAACTAAGTTCAAAGAGATAGACAACCTATCAGATGCACAGTTCAAAACACTGGTAATCGGGATGCTCACAAAATTAGTTAAATTTGGTCACAAATTAGATGAAAAAATGAAGGCTACACTAAGTGAAATGAAGAAAAATGCACAGGGAATCGATAGTGATGGGAGGGAAACTGGGACTCACATCAATAGGGTGGACCAGAAGGAAGAAAGAAATGACCAAACAGAAAAGAAGAAAGAAACAAGAATTCAAAACAAAATGAGGAGAGGCTTAGGAACCTCCAGGACATCTTTAAATGTTCCAACATCCAAATTATAGGGATACCAGAAGGGGAAGAGGAAGAGCAACAAGTGGAGGCATTATTTGAACAAATAACAAAGGAGAACTTCCCCAATCTGGCAAAGGCAATAGAGTTTCAGGAAGTCCAGGAAGCTCAGAGAGTCCCAAAGAAGTTGAACCCAAGAAGGAACACACCAAGGCACCTCAGAATTACATTAGCCAAGATTAAAATGAAGGAGAGAATCCTAGAAGCAACAAGAGATAAGGGGACAGTCACACACAAAGGAGTTCCCATTATACTGTCAGCTGATTTCTCAAAAGAGACCTTACAGGCAAGAAGGGGCTGGAAAGAAATATTCCAAGTCATGAAAGGCAAGGACCTACATCCAAGATTGTTCTATCCAGCAAAGCTTTCATTTAGAATGGAAGGGCATATAAAGCAATTCTCAGATAAGGTCAAGTTCAAGGAGTTCATCATCACCAAGCCCTTATTATATGAAATGTTAAAGGGACTTATCTAAGAAAAAGAAGATAAAAAACATACAGTAAAATGACAGCAAACTCACAATTATTAACAACCACACCTAAAACAAAAACAAAAACAAACTGAGCAAACAACTAGAACAGAAACAGAACTACAGAAATGGAGATCACATGGAGGGTTAGCAACAGGAGAGTGGGAGTAGGAGAGAGGGGGGAAGGTACAAAGAGTAAGCAGAATAGATGGTAGGTAGAAAATAGACAGGGGGAAGGTGAGAATAGTATGGGAAATGTAGAAGCTTAAGAACTTATGACACATGGACATGAACTAAAGGAGGGAAATATGGGAGGGAGGGGGTATACAGGGTGGAGGAGAGTGAAGGGGGGAAATGGGACAACTGTAATAGCATAATCAATAAACTATATTTTTAAAAAGATGAAAAAGGCAAGCCATAGGCTGAGAGTAAATATTTGCAAATCACATCTCTGAGAGAGAACTTGAATCCAGTGTATATGAAGAAGTCTAAAAATTTAATGAAAAAATTAAAAAATGAACACATGACTTGGACAGACACTTTACCAAAGAAGATAAGTTGATGTCAAATAAGTATATTAAAAGATGCTGAGGCGGGTTAGGTAGGGGGTCCCAAGATGGCAGTAGAGTAGGAGGATCTTTCTTGTACCTCCTCCCAGAACCAAACTGGTTATAAAATTAATGAGGGGAACCCCACAAAATAACCAACCAAAGACTACCTGAGGGGAGACTTTTAACCAAGAACTGGTAGAAACCATCTCAAGACTGGTAGGAAGGGCAGGGATGCAAAAGGGGTGTGCCTCTCTCCCATGGGTGAAGTTAAAACATGGCTGTGGGAGCTTCTCCCTGAGAGAAGTGAAGCCTGGACCACACACTAGGCTCCCAAGAACAGAGCACCAGCATTCAGATGAGCTGTCCATGTAGCACCTGGCAGTGAAAGGCCATGGGGTTCCCATCTGTTGGGGAGAGATGGAGCCCACTGGGGATAAAGCCACTATATATAAATATATTTTTCCAGGTAGGGGGCAAAGCACAGGTTTTTCATTCACAGCCACTTATCTTGAGTTCTGACAATAAGAGCTGTGTGGACAGGAGTTGCCTGAGGTGAGTATGGAGTGGGAGGCATTGGGGAGAGATGTGAAGGAATGGCTGCAGGGATCCCTGTGTGGGTATGACAATCCCCAGACCACAGCAGTCATTTTTCTTGAGAAGAGCAAGCCCCTCCCAAGGGAAAAACAATTGTCCCATCCTCTAGAATCCTGCTAACCCCACCCTGCATCTTCTTTTTTCTTTTTTTCCCCTACCCTGCACCTCAACCCCTGCTGAGGAGATGGGGTATCAAAGACTGCAGTCAGAGACTGCAGCCATTCCATACACTTTCCTGGAAACCAAAGTGGTGCTTCCCTCCTAAAGGAAAGCCATTGAAACAACCTCCTGGTCTCTAGCAGACCCAAACTCTGGCCTCTGGAGGAGGTCCCACCTGCTTTCTTACCAGGGGCTCTGCCTTGTCAGGTTCAGGGAAATAATCTGGGGACAGACTCAAACATATGGCTAGGAGGAGGGGGAACACACCCACCATCTCCCCTGAAGTCTGAATGGCACTTTCCCACCACGGGAGATCCAGGGGTCCCATCTTCCTGATTCTTCCAGAAGCCATCTCAGAAATAGTTGGGTCAGCAAATAAGACTGACAGCAGGCAGCAGGCAGGGGTAGGCATAGGCAGATCCTGTAGTGCATTCGGACATTTTCTGACCAAATTCTGGGCCCTGTGCTGATAACAGCTGGCCTTGCAGTGCAGCTTGGCCCATCCCATGTACAACCAAGGCCAGAAGAGACAGCATCCACAAACTGTAGATCACTTGTAGTTTCAAACAGGCTGCTTGAGAGCTAGACATGGACAACATCTAACTGGCTTAAAGCAGCTTTAGAACACATCAGAGGTGTATCCAGCAGGCAGTCACTAAACTCTGTTGAGATGAATTCCACTTTGTTTTTTTTCATTATTTTTCTTTTTCACCTTTGTTTTATTATCTTTTATTTTCCTTCTACTTTTTTCTTTATTTTTCCTTTTATATCTCTTTTTTTACTCTTTATTTTTCTTAATCTATTATATTTTTCCTTCACTCCTTTTCATATTTTTTAACTTTTTCTTTGTTCTTTATTATTGTCATTTTTCTTTTTATTTCTTATTGTTTCTCTTCTTTCCTCTTATAATCAATTGTCTTTCCTTTGGTTTTTCTCATATTCTTTTTTTTTTCTTTCATTATTCTATTTCTCTTCTTTTCTTTCTTATTTTTTTAGAATATTCTTTTTTTAATTTTATTGATTATGCCATTATAGTTGTTCTATTCCCCCCTTTATTCCCCAACACCCTGCACCCTCTACCCCCACCAATTCCCCCCTTTAGTTTATGACCATGTGTCTCAAGTTCTTTAGATTCTATATTTTCCATACTATTCTTGCCCTCCCCCCTATCTATTTTCTACCTACCATCTATGCTACTTATTTTCTGTACCTTCTCCCCCCTTCTCCTTCGCCCACTCCCCTGTTGCTAACCCTTCATGTGATCTTCATTTCTATGGTTCTGCTCCTGATCTAGCTGTCCTCTTAGTTTGCTTTTGTTTTAGGTGTGGTTGTTAATAACTGTGAGTTTGCTGTCCTTTCACTGTTCATCTTTTTTATCTTCTTTTTCTTAGATAAGTCCCTTTAACATTTCCTATAATAAGGGTTTGGTGATGATGAACTCCTTGAATTTGATCTTATCTGAGAAGCACTTTATCTGCCCTTCCATTCTAAATGAAAGCTTTGCTGGATAGAGCAATCTTGGTTGTAGGTCTTTGGATTTCATGACTTGGAATTCTTCTTTCCAGCCCCTTCTTGCCTGTAAGGTCTCTTTTGAGAAATCAGCTGACAGTCTGATGGGAACTTCTTTGTAGGTAACTGTCCCCTTCTCTCTTGCTGCTTGTAGGATTCTCTCCTTCATTTTAATCTTGGCTAATGTAATGATGATGTGCCTTGGTGTGTTCCTTCTTGGGTCCAACTTCTTTGGGACTCTCTGAGCTTCCTGGATTTCCTGGAAGTCTATTTCCTTTGCCAGATTGGGGAAATTCTCCTTTATTACTTGTTCAAATAAGTTTTCCACTGGTGGCTGTTCCTTTCCCCCTTCTGGTACCCCTATAATTCAGATGTTAGAGCGTTTGAAGATGTCCTGGAGGTTCCTAAGTCTCTCCTCGTTTTTTTTGAATTCTTGTTTCTTCATATTTTCCTGTTTGGCCATTTTTTTCTTCCTTCTGGTTCACTCCCTTGATTTGAGTCCCAGTTTCCTTTTCATCACTATTGGTTTCCTGTGCAATTCCCTTCATTTCAATCAGTTTAACCTTCATGTGTTTCTCTAATTTGTGACTAAAATCAACCAGTTCTGTGAGCATCCTGATCACCAGTGTTTTGAACTGTGCATCCGAAAGTTTTGCTATTTCTTCATCGCTTAGAATTATGGGCTCTGGGGCTTTGAGATCTTCTTGAGCCATTTTTGGTCTGTTTGTGCCCGTTAAGTATGAATAGAGAGACTGAATAGCAAATGCTGGAGGAGAAACAGGTCTGGGGAAGAATACCATGAGTTCAGATCTGCATGTGTTAAGCTGGAGTCTCCTATAAGACACCAAGTAGCAGGACAGGTGACTGAGTCAGCAGTGTCTAGTCAGTCAACATTTGGTTTATAATTTACTCGAGCAGGCAAAGATTTATTTTTCACTTGAAATCATATTTATTGAGGTGTAATTTACATAGACCCAAAAGAACCCATTTTAGGTGTATTCCTCAATGACCTTGGAAAAATGTTTATACTCATGTAACCCCACCACAGTAAAAATAAAGAACTTTTCCATTTCCCTGGAAGACTTACCTTTGCTTCTTCCCAGTCAATGCTGCCACCTTCTCCCTACTCCCCCAGCTCCAGGTGACTATTGTCCTATTTTCTGTCACACATAGATCAAGTATTACTTTTTTAGAGTTTTATGTAATTGGAACAATGTAACAGCATGCATTCTTTTGTGTCTGCCTTCTTTCCCTCATCACATTTTTAATACTCATCCAGATTGTTGTATATATCAGTAGTACAATCCTTTTCATTGATGAATAGTATACTACTGCACGAATATACCACACTTTGTTTATCCATTCACATGTTGATAGATACAACTAAAGCTGCTATGAACAATCATGTATAAATCTTAGCATAGGGCTATATTTTTATTATGCTGAGTGAAATAGGCCAGGCATTGAAGGACAAATACCATATGATCTCACCTTTAACAGGAAGCTAAATAACAAAATAAACAAGCAAATAGAATAAAAACAAAGACACTAAAATAAAGAACAGGTGGGCAGCGACCAGAGGGGGAGGGAAGGGAATTTAAGGGGAAAAACGGGGAGGGATTTTGAAGAACAAGTATGAAAGACACAGGGATGAGGACTGTGGGGGGGGGAATGGGAGGGAGGTGGGGAGACGGGGCGGAGGTGGGGCTGGGATGGTAGAAATTGACAAAGAAAACTGTACTTGAAAAATAACTAAATAAATTTTTTAAAATGTGAAAAAAAGAAATAAAAGACTGATATGAAACCTATAAAAAAAGAGCTATATTTTTATTTCTCTTGGGTAAATACTTAGGAATGCAATTAATGGGTTATATATTAAGTGTATGTTTATAAGAAATTTCTAAGCTATTTTCCATATCATTGTATCATTTCGCATTTCCAAAAGGAAATCTCGGTTATTCCATATGCTTGAAAACACATTTGGTATTTTTTGGCACTCTCCTCTCTCTCATAATTTTGGTGGGCATATACTCATATCTCATACAGGTGTTAATTGTATTTACCTGATTACTAATCATGTTGAGATTTTTTGATGTATCTTATCAGCCATCCCATATCTGCTTTTGCAATGTGTCTGTTCAAATATTTTGCCCAATTTTGTAGGGTTGTTTATTTTCTCATTATTGAGGTCTAAGAGTTCTTTATATATTCTAGATGCAAGTCCTCTATGCAGTTTTTGCTTTGCAAATATTTTCTCCCATTTCGTGTCTTTTAATTCTCTTAACAGTGCCTTTGAAAGCAAAAATTTTAATTTTGATGAAGTCTGTTTCATTATTTTCTTTAATTGTTCAAGCTTTTTGTATCCTATGTAAGAAATCTTTGCCTACCCCCAAGGTAATGAAGATTTTTGTGAATGTCATAGGGTAAGGGTCAAGGTTCATTTTTCCCATATGGATATGCAGTTGTCCAGGACCATTTGTTCAAAAGCCTATCCCCTCCCTACCAATGCCTTACTTTGAAAATCAAGTGACCACTTGATCACTTAATAGTCGATTTCTGGACCTTCTCTTTTGTTTCACTGCTCTACATGTCTATCATTACACCAACATTTCACAGTCTTGATTAGTGTAGCCTTATAGTGCTTCTTGAAATTATGTGGTATAAACACTTTTTTTTCATGAGTATTTTGGCTAACCTAAGTCCTCTGCTTTTTCCAAATAAATTTTAGAGTAAGCTATTCAGTTTTTACAAAAAAACCCACAAAAACTGTTGATGTTGTTACTGGTATGGTATTTATTATATAGGTCAATTTAGAGATAATTGGCATTTTAATAAGTATCTTTTAATTAGTAGATGTGCTATTTCTCTCCATACTTTTAGGTCTTTGAATGTGTTCTTTATCAGTTTCTTTCTCTACTCATAATTTGTTGAGAGATTTTTTATTTTTATCATTAATAGATGCTGAAATTTCTCAAAAATTTTAAATTTATTGATATGATCAGATGGTTTCCTCCTTTTTGTTTTATTAATGTGTTGAATTACATTAAATTTTTAATACTAAACCAACTTTGCCTTCCTAAGATATGCATTACTTGATCTTAGAGTATTTTTTTAATCCTTTTAAATCTTTTTAGACTTGTTTTTTCCCCCAGCATATGGTTTATCTTGGTGAACAGTTCATGCGCCTTTGAAATGTTGTTGGGTAGGCTGTCAGTTAAGCAAAGCTGCTTTATAGTGCTATTTAAATCTTCTATATTACTATTGATTTCATGTCTAACTTTTTTTTTTAAGATTTTATTTATTTATCTTTAGAGGGGAAGGGAAGGAGAGAGGGAGAGAAATATCAATGTATGGTTGCCCCTTGTGAGTCCCCTGATGGGAACTGGCCTGCAACCAAGGCATGTTCCCTGATTGGGAATCGAACCATGGTTGCTTGGTTCCCAGGCCTGCACTCAATCCACTGAGCTACACCAGCCAGGGCCTCATGTCTAACTTTTATATCAATTAAAGAGAAGTATTAAAATTTCCAGCTATAATTTCAGATTTTTCTATTTCTCCTTTCAGTTCTATCCGTTTTTGTGTGTGTACTTTGAAGCTTTGATATTAGATGTAAATACATTTAGGACTGAATTTACCCCTTTATAATTATGAAATATCTTTCCTTTATCTCTGATATTATTCCTCATTCCAAAGTCTCTTTCTGATATTAATATAACCACTCCTGCTTTCCTTTGATTTGTGCTTATGTGATATATGTTTTATCATCTTACATCTTTTAATGCATCTGTCTTTATATTTAAATATTTTTTTGCAGATGACATACATATGGGTCTTGCTTTTTTAAAAAATCTAGTCTGACACTGTGTTTTAAGTGGAGATTTTATACCCTGTGAGTTTAATGTAATTAACATAATTCATTACAAGTCTGCCATCTTGCTATTTGTTTCTTGTGTGTCCCATTCTTGTTTTCTTCTTCACACTTTCTTTTAGATTAAGTATTTTTTAATATTTGATTTTGTCTTCCATATAGGTTTATTATTCTCTTACTTTAGTGGTTGTTTTTACAATCTTTTCTTTAGTCTTATCACAGTCTAACCTTGAAGTAACCTTCTAATGTTTCATGTATAACATAAGAACTTTATGCTTTTTTTTTTCTTGCCCATTCTTTGTGCTACTTCTGGTACATATTTGCTTCCTTATGTTATAAAGTCCATAATGCTTTATTATTTTTTCTTAACAAGGACATTTAAAAATATATTTTATTTATTTATTTTTAGAGAGTAGGGAAAGGAGGGAGACAAAGAAGGACAGAAACATTCGAGAGTGAAATATTGAGAAGTTGCCTCTGGTAGGCATTCCAACTGGGAACCAAACCTGAAACTCAGGCATGTGCCCTGACTTGGAATTGATCCAGTGGCATTTCACTTTTCAAGACAATGCCCAATGAATTCACCCACACCAGTCAGGGAAAAGGCATTTATATTTTCAGCAAATAAAGCAATTAGAAAAAAATTATGTTATAATTATGCACATATTTACCTTTTGTAGTGATTTTACTTCCTTTATATAAAGTTTTCTCTTGGTATCATTTTAACCTGAAGAACTTCTTTAATTGAAATCCTACTAGTAACAAATTTTCTCAGCTTTTGTTTCAAAAGTACTTCATTTTGCCTTAATTTTTAAAGTAGTTTTTCTTAGATATAGAATTCTAGTCTGACACATAGGCCAATGGAACAAAATAGAGAGCCCAGAAATAAACCCAAGCTTCTATGGTCAATTAATAATTTTATGCTTCTTGGGGGAAGAAGCATAAAATGGAGCAAAAATAGCCTCTTCCACAAATGGTGCTGGGAGATCTGGACAACTACGTGCAAAAAAATGAAACTCAATCACCAACTTACACCATACACAAAAATAAATTCAAGGTGGATAAAAAACTTACATATAAGTCATAACACCATAAAAGTCCTAGAGCGAAACATTGGCAGGAAAATCTCAGATATTCCAAGCAGCAACTTTTTCATCAATATATCCCCTAAAGCAAGAGACATAAAGGAAAGACTAAGCAAATAGGACTTCATCAAATTAAAAAGCTTCTGCATGGCTGAAAGAAACAGCATTAAAATGAAAACAGAGCCAACCGTATGGGAAAACATATTTGCCAATGACACCTAGGACAAGGGCTTGATCTCCAAAATATATGAAGAACTCATATGACTCCACTCCAGGAAGACAAAAAAAATTAAAAAATGAGCAAAAGACTTGAACAGACACTTTTCCAAGGAGGACATACAGCAGGCCCAGAGACACATGAAAAGATGCTCAGCATCACTAGCCATCAGAGAGATGAAAATTAAAACCACAATGAGATACCACCTCACACCAGTCAGAATGGCCATCATAAACAAATCAACAAACAAGTATTGGAGAAGATGTGGAGAAAAGGGAACCCTAGTGCACTGTTGGTGGGATTGCTGACTGGCGCAGCCACTGTGGAAAACAGTATGGAATTTCCTCAGAAAACTAAACATGGAGCCGCCTTTTGATCCAGCAATTCTGCTACTGGAATTATACCCTAAGAGCCCTGAAACACTAATCCAAAAGAACCTACACACCCCAATGTTCATAGCAGCACAGTTTACAATAGCTAAGTGCTGAAAGCAATCTAAGTGCCCATCTACTAAATGAGTAGATCAAAAACTGTGGTACATTTACACAATGGAATTCTATGCAGCAGAAAGAAAGAAGGAGTTTATACCTTTTTCGATAGCATAGATGTGGAGAGCATTATGCTAAGTGAAATAAGCCAGGTGGTAAGGGACAAATACCATATGATCTCACCTTAACTGGAAGATAATCAACAAAAGAAAAAAAACAAACGAAATATAACTGGAGTCATTGAAATTAAGAACAATCTAACAATAGCCAGAGGGGAGAGGGAAGGGGACAGTGGGGAGAAGGGTTTTTAGGAACTACTATAAAGGACACATGCACACAGCAAAGGAAGAGGGTGGAAGCAAAGGAGGGAGGTTGTTTTGGAGGGGGTAAAGAGGAGGGGTGGGGAGAAAATGTAGACAACTGTAATTGAACAACAATAAAATAATTTAAATTAAAAATGTAAAAGAAAAATAAAAAATATAACAATGAACACTTAGTGTTCCACTCACTTTACATTTAATCTGCCTAATCCTTTGTGGTATAGGTATAATTATTATCTCCATTTTACAGATGAGGAAACTCAGATGCATAGAACATACTTTTTAAAAAGAATCCTACTGTAACTTTAACCACAATTATTTCTAAAAGAGTTGGCAAACACCAGAAGATGACTTCATTAAAGTATTAAGACATTTTGACCCATCTTTTTTCCCTCTTGCTATTGCCTCAGGTTATATCCATCCAAGAGCCTTCAGCAGTCTCAGAATTCTGGGAAGAACTCTGTTCTGCTTAAGCATAAGTGCTACAATTTCATGGTTACTATGAGATATAAATGTCTAATCATTATGTTGTACACATGAAACTAATATAAGATTGTATATCTCTTACAATTTAAAAACATAAAAAAAATTCCAGCTAAGATAGAGGTGTAGGTAGATACACTTTTCCTCCTCCCACAACCAAAAGGACAACAACAAATTTAAAAACAAACAAAAACCCCACCAGAATTGTTAGGAAATCAAACTGTATGGAAATCTGTTGGGGAGGTTTGCCCGAAGAGCCCCCATCTGCCACAGATGAGAATAAGTCTACTAAGACATGATCTGCTTGGGGAGGAACTGTAGCCGATCTTTCAAAGGAAAAGGACCAAGAGCCTTTCCCTCAATGGCCTTTTATTTTATTTAATTGTTGTTCAAGTACAGTTTTCTGTTTTATACTCCCATCCCAGCCCACTCTGCTAGTGTTCCCCACCTCCCTCCCATTTCCACCCCTCAGTGGGCTTTTATTAGGTTCATTTTGCACAGGAATACAGGTAAAGCCCATTAATCATTGTCCAGCAGAAAGGATCAAACAATAGATAACAAACAAAGAACTACTAGGGCTTATTCTGAGTCAGAGTCTGTTAGCTAAATGACTACAAAACCTTGGAAAACAAACTCATTTCCTGCTCAGACCCTTATCATTTACCTGAGAGCATTATTAGCAAAGAAGTTTTTACAGGACGTTTTGTATTCTTTCTTAGGCCTGATCACCTGGGGAACCCTCCCTTTCCAGCACAGGGCTGCACTACCCTCTGTCATTTTTTTAGGCTTAAGTCAGGTGAGGGAAGTTAGGCAGCCAAGAGATTAGGAGACTTCTTGCAGACAGAATGAGGACTCAGGCTATGTCAAAGCCGAGGGGCAAGGGTCCATCACCCCTTTTTGCTATAGCCCACAAGTTGTTCCCTGGGGCCTCCCCATAATTGTGCCTGTCTTAGGTCCTTTCCCCTTTGGGGAATCTTACCTGTCTTTGGCTAACTGATCAAGCATTGGGGGCCAGACAGGGTGAAGAAAAAGGAGCAGAAGCGGTGCCCCTGCCTGGGAGATAAGCTTTGTCCCCTTAGTGGCTTATGGTCTGAAGGTTGCTCACTCAGCCTTAGTCATGGGGGAGTTACAGCTTCTGAAACCAGGCAGGGCGGTTCCCAACAGAAGTCCAACAATCCAAGGGTTAAAAGAAGCATTCATCCAGACCAGTAGGAGGGGCAGAGTCAGGCAGCCAGGGTGGAGAGGACTTGCAGCAAGGTGGTGGCTAGAGGACCAGGATGGTGAGGCTGCAGCTGGTAGAACAGGCAGTCCCCATTTCCATGCAGATGAACCAGGAGGAACAACTGGGGAGCGAGACAGACCATACAACCCAGGGTTCAAGTGAGGGAAAATAAAGCCTCAAAACCTCTGACTAAAAAAAACCTGTAGGGGTTGAGGCAGCGGGAGAAACTCCCAGCCTCATAGGAGAGTTCATTGGAAAGACCCACAGCATCCTAGAATGTACACAAAACCACCCACCTGGGAATTATTACCAGAAGGTCCCCATCTGCTGGTGGGTAGTGGAGGAAGTGACTGAAAGCTGGCCAAGAGCTGAGCAAGCACCGTTGTTCCTTCTTGGACCCCTCCCCTACATATAGCACCACAACTCAGCAAAGTGGGCTGCCCCACCCTGGGGAATAACTAAGGCCCTGCCCCTTATTATGTAATAGGCTCATGGAAATGAGAAAATATGGACCAAGTGAAAGAACAGATCAAAGCTCCAGAAAAAAATACAACTAAGCGATGAAGAAATAGCCAACCTATCAGCTGCACAGTTCAAAACACTGGTAATCAAGATGCTCACAGAAGTAGTTGAGTATGATTGTAAAATAGAGGGAAAAGTGAAGGCTATGAAAAGTGAAATACAGGAAAATGTATAGGAAACCAACAGTGAAGGGAAGAAAACTGGGACTCAAATCAATACTTTGGAGCAGAAGGAAGAAAAAAGCATTCAATCAGAACAGAATGAAGAAACAAGAATTCAAAAAAAGGAGAAGAGGCTTAGGAACCTCTGGGACAACTTAAAATGTTTCAACATCTGATTACAGGGGTACCAGAGGGAGAAGAGGAAGACCAAGAAATTGAAAACCTGTTTGAAAACATAATGTAGGAGAACTTCCCCAATCTGGCAAAGGAAATAGACTTCCAGGAAGTCCAGGAAGCTCAGAGTCCCAAAAAAGATGGACCCAAGGAGGCACACACCAAGGTACATTATAATTATACTGCCCAAGATGAAAGATAAAGAGAGAATCTTAAAAGCAGCAAGACAAAAGTCAACAATTACCTACAAAGGAGTTCCCATGAAACTATGAGCTGATTTCTCAAAAGAGACCTTACAGGCAAGAAGGGGCTGGAAAGAAGTGGTCAAAGTCTTGAAAGGCAGGACCTACATCCAAGATTACTCTATTCGGCAAAGCTATCATTTAGAAAGGAAGGGCAGATAAAGTGCTTCCCAAATAAGGTCAAGTTCAAGGACTTTGTCACCACCAAGCCCTTATTGGGATTTAATAAAATGTTAAAGGAATTTATTCAAGAAAAAGAAGAAGGTAAAAAATATGAACAGTAAAATAACACACTCACAACTATCAACAACTGAACCTGAAGATATAAAGACAAAAATAAACTATGTGAACAACTAGAACAGGAACAGATTCACAGAAATAGAGATCACTTGGAGGGTTATCAGCTGGAAGGGGGCAAGGGGAGAGAAATTAAGGAAAGGTACTTGGAATAAGAAGCATAAATGGTAGGTATAAAATAGACAGGGGGAGGTTAAGAACAGTATAGGAAATGGAGAAGCCAAAGAACTTATGTGTATGACCCATGGACATGAACTAAGGAGGGGGAATGATGGTGGGAGGGGCAGTACAGGGCAGAAGGGAATAAAGGGGAGAAAAATGGGACAAATATAATAGCATAATGAATAAAATATATTAAAAATAATAAATAAAAACAAAATATTGTTAGATATAGAAAAGCTGCTAGAGGTTAAAAAGGTGGTTAGTGAAGTTTTGGTGCCCTCTGCTGTACTGCTTGTGTACATGCCCCTGAGGGTCTGGTTTTTGGCCAAAAAAAAAAGATTGTGTCAAATTTAGTATATTCATTAGTCCAGTCTTAGAGTCTCTTCTAAGAACCTTAAGTTTCAAGGAGGTGTCTCAGACATTCTGCAAGTGTCTGATTTAAATTTTATCTTCTAAACACATTTAAACTTTTTTTTATCAATAAAAACAATACCGTGCACTTAAAAGTTACAGAGCCAATTTTGACACAGCAGATACTGCCTGAATCTAGTTTTGGAGCAGAAAAAGAAAATCTTAAGCCATTCACTGTGATAACAGACAGAAAGTGATGAATTACATGTACTTTGAAGGAATTCACTGGTGACTTAGTGGATTAAAAAAATCACAAAGTGGAAAAGGTCAGAATTGACCATGAAGTTTGGAGTCTGCTTGATTAATGTCACCAAAAATAGAGCCAAATCAGAAGGAGGGCTATTGGCTAGGTGAAGTTATGAAGAGAAATTTTGTTTTGTACCTCTTTTTTTCCTAATAATGTTTAGCTGGCAATACATATTAAAAGCCAGTGTATCCCCCAAGTATACTGAGTTCATACATCTTTGCTAATTGGATATTTTTTAGACAATAAACTGCTTATATTCAAGGAAATAATTTGTTTCACTATGAGTTGGCTTATTGTTACTCAATAAATCCACTAATAAATAAAAAAGAAAAAACTTTAGCCTTTCAATCTTCTCATGATCTGCTCATATACATTGTGCTCCATCACACCATCTCAAATCATACAGTCTTTAAACAATTCCAATAGGAAAAATATAATGTTTTACAGGGGAGTATATTGCGAGGTTGGACATTGTGAACTATTTCAAGTCTCTGTATCCAATATATGAATTAAAAGCATTTTTATTCTTTACATGGTTTATTTTAAAACACCTGGCAACATCATTTTATGGTTTGCTACTTGGTCCTTTCAGAAAATTCTACTGCTGACACATTAAAAACAGGAATGTGGTGGTAAGGAGGACAACAATAGCTTTCTTCAGTAGCTATTTTTAATTTCTCCCATCTCTCTCCTTCTTCCCTTTGAAATTCTCTCATGCTGTAACACATTCTTGGTTTCTATTGGGCTGACAATGACCAAGAATGGTAAAGTACTAAGCCATTTCTTACCTAGGTTTTTCTAACAGTCTCCTAATCAGTCTTGGCCTCCATGTTATAGCTCTAAAACCCACCTTCTGTAACAAAACCGGAATGATCTGTCTATAATGCACATCTGAGTCAGCCTCTACCTAAAGTATTTTCACTTTTATTTTTGTTTTGGTAACAAGGAAATATGTATCAATACTTCATCGCTTCTCCAGAATGTCATGTTCATAGTAACAAGAGTATTACTGTAACGGTAATATGTGTGATATGGACTCCAAATTTACCATTATATGTATTGTTGCATCCACCAATGCGAGAAACAAATTGTCAGAAACTTTCAGGATTCAGAAATGTTATTTATTGGCCAAGGTTTTAACCTGTGCAGGGGTGAACCCTCAGAGTGTCTGGAGACACGGTGCTCATAAGAGCTGCAAACCAGAGTCGCACCGAGCGCTTACAGCTAAGTCTTTTTATCGACGCGAGCAGGCAAGCATTGTATAGAAGCAAATGTGGCTGTTAGCTATTGGCTACTTGAGTGGTGAGAGCAGGACCTAAGCTTACTGGGTTTTGGGTAATGGAAAATTTTAAACCTAGACAGTTGAACAGGTGGTAATCTGCTTGTTCAGCCCCATTGGCTTTGTTGTTCCGCTTTCTCCGCATTCTATGTTTTTTCTTAACTTCCTTGTGGTTTCTGCTCTAAGTTCCTTGTTCCTCCAGGCCAAGTCTCTTTAAGGCAGTCCCTATCTTATTCCCTATTCTATTTTCCTGGTTTCAACATGTATAAATGGAACCCTAGAACAACAGACAGTGCAGCACTATTTCTAAATGTATACACTCCCTGGTTTATTTGGGCACTACCTAAGAGATTTGATTTTGTTATTACTTGTATTCTGACTGTATCCCTAGAAAAGGCAACCACTAAACTTGAATTTTTAAGTTTGTTTTTTCATCTTTTATGCCTAGGAAAATTTGTCCTCTTCGGATGCAGCTTCTTAGGCATGGATGAACTGAGGGGTATGGCTAGAAAATGAAAATATAAGATTATTAGCAGACATTCCCCACAGAATGCACTCCACCACCTTAAAATTTTTATTAAAACCTTGACTTTTTGGAAAGAGAAAAGGTGTCTTTAGTTACCTGATTTTGGAAACTGAATGACATGGACCCTTAAGTCATCTCCAGACCTTTATTTGTCTATGGTTTTCCTTGACTCTAATGAAAGGAAATGAAGTTGAAAAAAGTTAGACATGTTCTAAGGCTTGATTTTCCCACTGTTTGAATACCCAACTTTAATCCAAACCCTCCTATGCTGTCTGGTTTTTAAACAGGAAAACTGCTACTTCCTTAGTAGTAAGACATTTCGTTTTGTGAGAAAATTTTATTTGTAAGGGGCATGTGCATTCCTTCTCTGATACTTGCTTTCCTCACACATGACACTGCTGTAAGACTGTGCCCAAGCTTGCAATTTAATAAACAGACTCAGTGGAGTGCCTTGCTCCTGCACTGAAGTAGACTTATCCTAAAGACAGGGAGGGGGAGAAGACCATGCTGATACAGACCATGCTGACCATGCTGTTGGCGAAAAAGTGGCTGATCACATACCATCCTTGCTCTGTGATGTCTTTTGTACAACAGTGAATTTTATTAACAAGAACCTACTCACCTATGTAAGAAACGTAGTGAGAAATGAGATGGACTGAATGGATGGATGGCTGCAAAAGCTTGTCTGGTTAAAACTTGTTACAGTGACAGCAGCTAGCTACCACCAATGGAGATGGAGCCATGACCATTTAAAAAAGTTCTTAGACTTCTGGCCAAGATGGAGGCATAGGTAGACACAGTGTGCCTCCTCACACAACCAAAATAAGGACAACAACGAATTAGAAACAAAATAACAACCAGAACTGACAGAAAATTGAATTGTGTGGAAGTCAGACAACCAAGGAGATAAATAAACACATTCATCCAGACCGGCAGGCGGGGCAGAGTCCGGCAGCCGAGTGGGTAGGGGTCGCAGCACAAAAAGTGGTGGCACTGAGCATGCAGGCAACCTGGGCATGCAAGATGGCAGCGGGTGGACCCTGGGTGCGCAGGCAGTGGCTGACAGACTCCAGACACAGGATGGCAAAGGGCAGACCCAGCAAGGTGGTGACTGTGAAGCGAGGCACTGTGCTCAAGGTGGCTGGCTGACCGGGTGGTCCCACATTCGCATGCATATAACTGGGGAGCAAGACAGATTACGCAACAAAGGGTCCCAGCGCTGGTAAATAAAGCCTCAAAACACCAAGTGAAAACACCTGTGGGGGTTGAGGCGCAAGGAGAGACTCCCAGCCTCACAGGAGAGTTCATTAGAAGGACCCTATGGGTCCTAAAATGTATACAAGCCAACCCACATGGGAATCAGCACCAGAAAGGCCCAGTTTGCTTGGGGGAAGTGGCGGAAGTGACTGAAATGTGACAGAGCAGAGCAAGTGCCATTATTCCCTCTTGGACCCTGCCCCCAATATACAGAGTCACAACCCAGTCATGGGAGTTGCCTTGCCCTGGTGAACACCCAAGGCTCTGCCCCTCACTATGTAACAGGTGTGACAAGAGGAAAAAAATGGCCCAAATGAAAGAACAGATCAAAACTCCACAGCAAATACAACTAAGCAACAAAGAGATAACCAACATATCAGATGTACAGTTAGTTCAAAGCACTGGTGATCAGGATGCTCACAGAATTGGTTGAATTTGGTCACAAATCAGATGAAAAAATGAAGGCTACGCTAAGTGAAATGAAGGAAAATGCACAGGGGACCAATAGTGATGGGAAGAAAACTGGGACTCACATCAATGGGGTGGACCAGAAGGAAGAAAGAAACTACCAGACAGAAAAGAAGTAAGAAACAAGAATTCAAAAAAGTGAGGAGAGGCTAAGGAACCTCCAGGACATCTTTAAATGTTCCAACATCCAAATTATGGGGATACCAGAAGGGGAAGAGGAAGAGCAACAAGTGGAAGCATTATTTGAACAAATAACAAAGGAGAACTTCCCCAATCTGGCAAAGGAAATAGACTTCCAGGAAGTCCAGGAAGCTCAGAGACTCACAAAGAAGTTGGACCCAAGAAGGAACACACCGAGGCCCATCATAATTACATTAACCAAGATTAAAATGAAGGAGAGAATCCTAGAAGCACCAAGAGAGAAGGAGAGAGTCACCTACAGAGGAGTTCCCATTATACTGTCAGCTGATTTCTCAAAAGAGACCTTACAGGCAAGAAGGGGCTGGAAAGAAGTATTCCAAGTCATGAAAGGCAAGGACCTACATCCAAGATTGTTCTATCCAGCAAAGCTTTCATTTAGACTGGAAGGGCAGATAAAGAGCTTCTCAGATAAGGTCAAGTTCAAGGAGTTCATCATCACCAAGCCCTTTTATATGAAATGTTAAAGGGACTTACCTAAGAAAAAGAAGATAAAAAACATGTACAGTAAAATGACAGCGAACTCACAATTATTAACAACCACACCTAAAACAAAAACAAAAACAAACTGAGCAAACAACTAGCACAGGAACAGAAAGAAACACAGAAACGGAGATCACATGGAGGGTTAGCAACAGGCGAGTGGGAGGAGGAGAGAGGGAAAACGGTACAGAGAATGAGTAGCATAAATGGTAGGTAGAAAATAGATGGGGGGAGGGCAAGAATAGTATGGGAAATGTAGAAGCTAAAGAACTTAAGACACATGGACATGAACTAAAGAGATGGAATGTGGGTGGGAGATGATGTGCAGGGTGGAGGAGGAATGAAGGGTGGGAAATGGGACAACTGTAATAGCATAATTAATAAATTATATTTTAAAAAGTTCTTAGAGAAGATAGGCACAAAATAACAGCTATATATTTCTCACTATTTTAAAGGTGATATTTTAAGCTGGTGACCCATTAGAAATCTCTACAATAATATACTTGAATGAAAATGTCAATTTGCACATATTTGAACAATCTTCCTACCATCTTCTAAACCCATCACATATTTGTATACCTTATTTCAGCAATATAGGTCCGCACTTGAAAGTTAAAGGCAGATTATAAGACAAAAGGAAAAAAACACACACATTTTTTTTGTTTGTTTAAAAAGAAAAAAAATGTCTACCTAAAGTCTTTACATTCTTAACTCTTGCCTTCAAGATTAGGTCTAAATGCCTTACCATAGCACATGAGGGTCTGTGATTCAGCTCAGCCTGCCTCTCTACTTCCTGCCCAACCCTGTATACCATAGCCACCAACTGTGCTTCCCTGCTGCATAAATCTTTTTGCTTCTCACAGGTATCTTTATTCCTTTTTCCCTTATTGTCCTCTCTACCTAGATTACTATCTTGCTCCCTGCCACTTGGACTTCCTGTCTCTGGCCTTTGCTAACTCATTGAGTTTCTCTGGATAGTCTCTCTTGCTTGAGTGTCTTTTTGAGCAGGAAGTATATCTGTTTATTTATTTTATTTTTTAAAGATTTTAAATTTATTTATCTTTAGAGAGGAAGAGAAGGAGAGAAATACCAGTGTATGGTTGCCTCTCGTGAGTCCCCTGCTGGGAACTGGCCTGCAACCCAGGCATGTGCCCTGGCTGGTAATCGAACCGAGATCGTGTGTTTCACAGGCCTGCACCCAATCCACTGAGCTACACCAGCCAGGGCTGAAATATGTCTATGTTTAATCCCGTGAACCAGATACAGTTCCTGGCAAGCACAAATTGATCAATAACTAATTGCTAAGTAGTCAAGTTTAGTAAATGAGTGCCAATAACATCAGTGTGGTAATCTCCAAGTTATCAGTGTCCCAGTGGGAGGGCATGAGGCATTCCCCTGTCTTACAAATTTCCTAGATTACTTTGGACAAGCTTATTGATCGTAGAGAGAAGGGAAGGGAGGGAGAGACAGGGAGAGAAACATCAAGGTGGTGATGTGAGAGAGAAACATCAGTTGTTTGCCTCTCACATGTGCCCTGACTAGGGATGGAACCCGCAACACAGGCATGTGCCCTGACAGGGAATCAAACCCATGGCCATTTGGTTTACAGGGTGACGCTCCAGTCAACTGAGCCACATGGCTAGGGGACTAGGTTATTTGAGATAGGCTGTGGTTGGAGGTTGCTTGACACTGAGAAAGATTTGTATGTTACTATGTGGTTTTTTTTTTTTTAAGCACATAAAACTTGCAATTTGACTCTATTTCAGAACCCTTTAGGTAGGATATAGGGATGTGGAATTTTGTTTGAATAATTTCTGAAGCTTAAATATTTGGGAAAACTTCTCTTATGTGCAATTCTGCAAGAATCTAATTCTAATATTCTTTTAATAGAAATAGCATTTCATACTTATTTATACTTTAAGTATAACATACTTGGAAAATTTTAACAATATTAAACTTCTTACATTGCTTATTATATTTACAGGAAGCAGAAACTCAACTAAGGGTAATAAGACTATGAATGCACAATGATTAGGAGAGTGAAGAGTTCATTTACATTTAAAGAAAGCAGCAGCACATTCTTCTGTTAGGGATACGGATAAACATCTTCTAAAGGAACTGATGGGGTTATATTTTAATACTATTTTTATTAAAGAAATATATATAAGTAGTATCTTATATTTAATATATATTTTGAGTTTTTGAGAAATAAAGCAAAACTGAATATTTTAACATCATTAGCATATCCTGTCCCCAGGGAATATGATTCTCAAGAGAATGGCAAAAACACAGGTAGAATTCCTCTAAATATGAAACTGAACACCATATTTTCTTTAATTAGATAAATGTCTGGTGTTATGTTTCTATGATTTGTAACAATAGACCTACCAATTACCCTATTTAAACTTGGCTGGTTCCCCCAAAGACTTCTTAGAAGAAAATTTACAATAATAAATTAGTTGCTTGTCTTTTCAGAGCCACAGGGGTGGGGGGGGCGGGGGTTGCTAATACTCTAGGTTGTAATTTTTGTAAGGGTTTATTTTTGCATAGCTCTTCTAGCCAGGAGTATTTTTAAATGAAGTGGAAAAATAATTTGGGAAAATGCGTTCCTGTGTATGTTTGGGAATAATATGGAGAAAAAAATTTGAAATAGGTATTTAAAGCCAAACAATAATCTAACTTTTTAAAAAACTGATTTGAGAGAGAAATATCAATTTGTTGTTCTACTTATTTACCCATTCTTTGGTTGCTTCTTCTGTGAGCCCTGAATGGGGACTGAACCTGGAACCTTGGTTATAAGGGGTCAATGCTCTAACCAACTGAATTACCCAGCCAGGGCTTTATGCACTGGGGGGTGGGGGGGGAAAGGTCCAAAGTTAAAGTCTGAGTACCTTTCTGGTACTATGAAGCAACAAATAATAAAGGGTCATGTAAAAAGGAAGCAGATTCTAAGTTCAGTTATTAGTCAGTCAAGGAAACGAAGTGACTGATTTGCCACTCATTTCCGCCAGTCCAGAAATCATCTACAGATCATTAGGTGCCATTAGGAAAAAATAAAAATGGAGACACTTGTGTTTATAAGGGAGCTGGTTGGAAGTTACCTACTCACTAAGAATAGAGGGACAAAACAAGGGAAGAGAAATGATACATAGAGGAGTGTTTGAAATGCACGGTGCTGTAACTTCATAATTTTTTATTTCTCTTGAGAGCCTTGATGAACAAACTAGAGGACCCAGAGGACTATAAGCAAATAGAATTCCATGTAGTTGCAAGGGCCTGAAATTGAAGTAAGTAGATGCATATCTGCATCCTGTTCCATCACTTATTGGTGTTATTTCTTTCAGCAAAACAGTTAAGCCACCATTTCCTCCTCTGCCAAAATGGTAATGTTTCTCTGGCGACTGCTGTGAAGATTAAATCAGGTAATGGGAATCCCTAGACTATAAACCCAGGGTCAGGACGGCCTGGTTGTTGTCACTTGTATCTCCGGATGCCTAGCCTGGGATCTGGTAGCAGATTGAGTCCCAAGAAATATTTGCTGAGAGAATAAATAAAGCATTTGTTAAATTGTAAGGAATTATTCAAATGTTCTTTTTGTATTATTACTCCTTTTCCACCAATTTATTCAGTCCTCCCAATTGAGTGGTGAGATGTGTTATTCTTCTGAAAACATGAATTCCTACACAACTTTCTTTTACTCTCCTTTACTATAAAAAACACAAAACCTAAGACACTTTTAATTTGAATTTTTTTCACACATTTTACCAGTTTGCCCTTTTGTAGTGTGCCAACCACTTCCTCTTGAGTATTTTCTTCCTCTTTATGCACCATCCTCCTTCTTAGAAAACTCCACAAACCACAATGTAAAGTTAGTGCAGTATAAACCTGAGACTTTCTTCAGGTGGAAATGGCAGTGGTACAAATGATTTTGTAACTCAGTCTATACTGGTCAGCCAGCTGATATAACACAATAATCACTTCCAGTTGTTAAAACCTTTTGATTTCAACAAGTCTTGGATTTGACAAATGAAATTCACCTGTCTTCTCAAATGCAGTAAAAGGCACTTTGAATTTTTATAAATCATTTAAAGCAACAGTCCTCAACCTTTCTGGCACCAGGGACCAGTTTCATGGAAAACAATTTTTCCAAAGACTGAGGTTGGGGGGTTGCAATGATTCAAGTGCATTACATTCAAGCTCACCAACTGTTATGTGGCCCAGTTGCTTAGAGGCTGGGACTGATACTAGTCTGAGGCCTGAAGGTTGGGGACTCATGATTTAAAGGGAGTTGACAGATATACCCTAATTTATACTTTGGGTAAAGCCAGATTTCCATATAATGGATTTGATTTGCTTAAAGCAAGATACACCAGAAAATACTTAATCTGTAAACCCAAATCAGGTTATATAAACAATTTTCTTGCTGGAAAATACCAGATAGCTACTGTTGTCTTCAGTAGTCAAAACATTTAGAAACATCTACTGTGTTTCAGATACTGTGCCAGGCCCTGGGAATACTATGGTAAGTAAACACAGATATTACTCCTCAGCCCATGAAGTGGAGCATAGGGTCTAGTGGGAGAGATAGATTTAATTAAATAATTCCATAAACAAGGAACTAATTACAGATTGAGGGAAGTGGGAGGTAGTCTGAGTGAAAGGAACAAAGGTTCTATACCACTAAAGAGGGAAACCCAACCTAGAATGGAAGGGAGGTAATCAAAGAAGCTTATACAAGGAAGTGAAATTAAGCCACAGGAAGTACAGGAACTAATGGGAAGACAGTGGTGAGAAGAGCGAAGCACACTGGGAAAAATGCATGGGCTTGGCAAGTGTGCCAGACTAAGGAAACACTGAAGAGGAATTTAGGGAAAAGGAGTGGACAAAAAATGGTAGAAAAGGGTCAGAATCAGCAGCGATCTAAATGTATGTAAGATATAATGCTGATTCACTAAACTTTTTTTTTAAACAAATGATTTGGAATGGAAAAATATTTTTATCCCCACAAAGTGTAAGACTCACTCTCTGGGAAACTAATCATTCTCTGGCCTTAGTTTTAGGCACTCTTTACCACCAATTGGTGTGTTTGCCTTATTGTGCACAGCCTTGGATTTCTACTTTTCAAGTAAAGGTGGCTGTTGCTGAACAAATGAGGATAGCCTTAGTTGACTAGTGACATCAGTATGCAATTAGTTCCTATTTACCTTTTAATTTAATAAAAATTAGCTTTCAGAAATGCTATTAAGCAATCAACAAAAAACAAAGTTGTTTGGAGACTTCAACATTTATTTCTTATCTTCTGTAGCCTCTTTTAAATCAAATAAAGCCCCTCTTCCCCCCAAATTAAAAGGTTCCTTTTAACTTAAAATAATGAGCACATTGTCTGAACATAGCCCATAATGTTTCCATCAATATTTAAAAGTGTTTTTACACAAATTATTTACTAAAAGGAATAATTGTTTCACACCAACTGTCCTTCCATTTACTCTTACTGATTCAAATAGGCTGGGCAAATCATGATTTAGCTTTTCCATGTAGGCTGTTAAACAAGGATGATATTTATCATAGGACATAGGAATCCCAACTGTCATGTTGGCTTTGGTGATGTTCTTTAAGTAGTAATCACATGGCAAAGTCTAGAGTTTTGTTGTAATCATAGGTTTGGTTAGTCAACTCCTTTGGAGACAGCTGGAGTTTGAGAATAGAGATTCGGGTTCCAATCCTGATCCTGCTGCCAGGAGACTGAATTAGATGTCAATCTTCATTTCTTCATCCATAATGCATAAAAGAGCAGGGCTGCTGTGATGATTAGGTCTTGGAGTAGTCAAGTGTAATTACTTTATGATGGAGTTAAATAGACCTGACTTCAAATTCTGATTTTTGTTAACTTCATTTGTTCAATGTTTTGAAATATTTATTTTAAATTGTGCATAATGCAGGCAAGCAGAGCTCAAAGATATTGTAGCTTCAATTCCAGACTACCACAATAAAGCCAGTTGTAATCTCTGTGTGGGTGGAAGGTCTGGCCTTCAATTTGTAAAAAATACATCTGTGAAGCTCACTCAAGCAAAGCACAATAAAACAAAATACAGTACTTTCGTATCACCCTATATTTGTTGTGAGGATTCAATTGAGATAAGTTCTATAACTGGCTTTGTCCAGTACCTGGTATATAGAAAGCACCCAGTAAATACTGTCTGTACTCATGATAACCCATGATGATAGTTTCATCCTAGTCAGCATAAACTATTCAAAAGGCCTTCTACTTAACTATTTACAGTGCCACTTGGTGTGTATTTTTTAATGTGTCTGCAAATGTTTATATTTTCTTTACTATACACTAGCTATAGAAAACTGAAGACACCAAATTAAAGACACCCTCCCCTCGGATTCACCAGAAACAAGTCCTGTAAACACGAGGCCAGTAAGTCATATCAAAGGATCCCAGGTATGACTGCCTGCTGGAAGCGACCACTCGTTCTAACTCTTTAAGATAAAAGGGGATCAGATTAAAATAATCAATTGTAAAGATGCAAGATCCAGATCCAGTGGGAAAGACACCTAGTTGAAGTCGGGGTGCCTTTCCCCGAGGTTTTGAGGGTCTTGTATTGCAGTCCATTTTTTAATCTCTACAGGCTTTTTAATAAGCATGTCAGAATCATTCCCACAACCACTGCTGGAGTCCAGTGAAACTCGAGCAGTCAAGGAAGGGAATCTTCTTCCGAAATAGACGAAGCTTGCTCTACCGGCGATGGCGGCCCGTCTTCCTGGCCTGCTGCGCTGCCCAGGAGTGGTCCTATTAGTAGCTGCTCCCCTGGAGGTCCATCCAACCCGCAGCCAGCTTTGGCGTCGAGATACTCGCAGGGCGTTGCTGTCGCCCCTTTTGGCGGGCTCCAGCGTGCCGAGGCTCCGCCCCCCGGCGCCATCTGACCAACACCCGCGGAGGTGGGCGCCGCACTCCCATTGGTGGAGCGGTCCGTATGACCCCGCCTCCTCCCGGTTCAGACGCTAGCACGTTTAGTGGCGGGGGCTGGCCGAAGAACTGTAAAGCGAGGAGCAGCTCCTAGAGTCTGATAGCACGGTTGGGGCGCTGGCTTTGGGGCCCGCGAGAGGCTCCTGGGTCGGTAGCGCGGCCCACGGCCACGGGGGGAAGGGGGTGGGTGGGCTGAGAGCAACTAGGCGGCTAGCCGGCCCGCCGCCCCTTCCCCCCCAACACTAGTCGACCTTGTTGGCAGAAGCTTCCCGGGCCTCCACACGCCGGCGCGATGGCGACTGCTGCGGAGACAGAAGCTTACCCGCCGACGGACTCGAGCTGCGAAAGTGGCGGCGGCGGCGACGAGGAGATGAAACAGGAGCTTCCGGAGCTTGAATCCTCCTCACAAAATGGCGGCGGCGGCCTCAGCATCACGGAGCCCGGCGGCGGCGCCGGGCCTGAGGAGCCCGCTGCGGCCGAGGCCACCGCGAGCGTCAGCCAAGAGCAGCCTCAAGACTCTTCGGAGGCGGGCGCGGCCGCTCTCCTCAAAGGCCCGGAAGAGCCCGAAAGACCCGTTAGGAGGATTTTTCAGATCCCCAGGAAGAGCAGAGAAAAGAAAGGTGGTGCTTCCCCTCTTCCCCAACCCTTCTTTCTCTCTCCCCTCCATCTTTTCATTAGAATCTGTCTCTTCTTCCCACACCCATGCGAGACACGTAAACACGCATGCAGCGCCAACCGCCTCTCCCCTCACTGCCACGGCCGCCCAGCTGCTGCGCTTGGTGCGAGAGGAAAGCGGTGGAACCACGCTCCCCTGCTCCCCCTCTCCCCTTGGAAGTTGGAAGTAGCTCAGGTTTGAAGCTTGTCCGTAAGGCTGCAGCTCCCAGAGAGGAAAGATGGTGCTCGGCGCCCCTCCCTCCCACCCCTGAAGGCAGAAAAGCTGATGTGTCCTCCTAATGATGCTTCTGAGAAGTCTCACTGTGGAAATAGCCCGTGGCCATGGATTCTGGAGCTTTCTCCAAGGCCATTGTTCAGAGGATCACAAGTGCTTCTCCCTGTGGAAGTTCTTCAGCTATATGTGGCTACTTGAAATTTGCTGGATGTCAGCGTCTTCCCTTGTTTAGAAATATCCATTAGATGTGATCCATGCACACTGCTATTTTTCCATCACACTTCATTTCCATGTAGATTTTTCTTGTTTTTGAAGCGTTTGATTAAATAGGTCTCTCTTTTTAAATACAAACTTCAGTGTATTTTTAAACTATTTGAGAAGAATGGGAAGGTAGGTTCTTGGTGCAGTAACTTCCCTATGGAAAGAAAATAGGGAGAGGTTAGCTTATGCCCAAGAGTCACCAATTTGATGTTGAAGATGAGAATTTAAGATTTTAAAAAAGTCTAGGCTACTTTTGGAGCCAATGTGGGAAGTTACATGAACTACATTTTCCTTTTTTTTTTTTTTTTTAAAGCTTAATGCCACACTGTGGCACAGTTTAATGGAAATCAGACTTACTGTTTTATAGTACTATTTTTGACTATCCTGTGATTTGGGATATTCAGGAGTTAAAGTTTCTTTTTGATTTACTGCGTGGTTCAGTTTGTCATGATTTACTTTGGAAAATTATGGGAATTTTTTTATTTAGAGAAAACTTATTTGTAATTTGAATCAGTAAAGACTTAGGATCTGGAAGGAACCATGTGCTTCTTTCCATGTGCACAACCAAGCTCCATTAGCACAATTGAAATCGTTAGAGCCTTTTAGCAGATGCACATAAAGTCAAACTTAGTTTCTATTTGGATGACGAAGCCAAGGAAAGCCTTGTTAGAAACCATGGTAACGAAGGTGAAGTTACCTTTTGTCTACCACCATGAGGAATATTTCCATAAATAACTTTTAAGTGAGTTAATGTAGTATATTTGAGGGCTCAAGGGGATGCTTGTAAAGGTCAATTCTTTTGATTTAGGTATATAGTATAGTCTATGTGAAGAAAGTTAGATGCCTAGCCTAAATTACCAGTTGGTGGTAGGTTGGAAGTACATTCAGATAGCCTCTGGTTATGAGGTAGGAGATTGAATTTTTTTTTTCAGTTTGATGAAATTTTGAAGTCCATTTATTTTAGGTTTTAAGTGTCCAAAATATGGTTTCTGGTATATCACAAACCATGACACACCACCTTTTACCTTTTGATAGGATCAGAAAACTGGCCTAGAAACCTTTACAGTTTGATTTGAAATAAGGGAAGGCAATAGGAAATGTTTAAAGGCACTGTGTGTGTCTCTTTTAATAAGATAAATTGTGAAACCGCTGTATTTGAACACACTAAATGTGGATATAATTGTAAATTATGAAATACGAAATTTGTTTTCTCTCCTGAGATAGATGCCCCTTGGGGAAAATTTATATTTTCCATTTTCACTTAAGTGGTAAAAGGTTGTTACCTTTCTCTTGTCAGGGAGGTTGTGTATAAGGAAAATATAACACAATGTATTTTTTCATGTTTAGTGAAAATGAGTAATTTTTAACTTGTCTAAATATTTATATACTGAGCAGCAGCTATTCAAATAGTGCAATAACAATTTAAATAGAGCCTTTAAAAATTAAATAAACAACTATTTTGCCACCATGGACTTTATCCTGTCGAATCAGAGAGCAGCTGGTGCTTGGTGATAGAATTTAGTAGAAAAATTCAACTTTTCATTATTTTTAGAAAGTACTTTTATCAGAAACTGCAACAGATAATCTGGTTTTACATTTCATTTCAAAATCATTTCTTAGAAGTTGTGAAAATTATGAGATTTGGCTAGATATTAGTAGTGGACATCTAGGTCTACTAATCATGAATAGTAGATCATTTTTGGTAGACACCTGCTTGAACTTTTCAGTATCAAAGGTTCTGTTGCATTAATTTTTTTTAATATGGCAAACCTTTTCTTGTAGCTATGCTTTTCCAGTGAAATTTAAGATTAGGACTTGAATATTTTTGGCACCTTAAAGGTAAATACTATGTGAGTATAATGTGTTGACTTAGGAAATTCTGTTGGTCTTGAAAGTAGTGTAACATCCAAAATACTGCTCTTGTAATTAAATAATATTGGTAAATACTTTATAGTGCTTATTTTGAGTAGTTTATATGTATTAACTAAATCTCATTACTATGTGGTAGGTACTGTTCCCATTTTATAGGTGAGGAAAGTGAAGTACTGGTGGAAGGTTAAATAACTTGCCCAAGGTCACACAGCTAATAGGAAATGATGGAGTTGGAATTTGAACCTAGGTGTAGAGCAGGGACCTGTTTCTTGGAAGACAATCTTTGCATGGACTGCAGTAGTAGGGGGATGGTTTCAGGATGATCTGAGTGCATTACATTTAAGTTCACCTCTTGCTATGTGGCCTGGTTCCTAACAGGCCCAGACTGGTACTGGTGTGTAGCCCGGAGGTTGGGAACCTCTGGTGGTAGAGTACCTGTCATTACTCAAACTGTAGCAAGAATTTTCTTTTTTATAGTAAGAGTTTTATTTAGCTTTTGAACTGACCTATTTAAAAATTTTTTTAAACCTAAATTTAGAAATGTTTAGCATGTCTTTATCCTGGGAATTGAGGTAATGTTCACTTAAAATTAATGCATTCAGTCAATATTGACATATTAAGTGACTTAACTATGGACTGGAAGAGTAAAATTTTACTCTATTTATTGGCTGGGCTATTTAATATAGTAGTTTAAAGAGGCACTGTTCTACATTTAACTAAATTGTAGAATTGCATTTTGTTAGTAGGTATTTCACTATTGCCTTCCTTTACTTTAAAATCTAATACTGTAAGTCATCAAAAGTAAGTTAAAATGGTAATAGTATTTGATATAGTTAGTTTTCTCCAAAGTTTTTGGGGATCACTTTCTAAAAAATGTTTTTCTGGTTAATGTTTTCTGTAGAGCATGAGAGTAACTGCTCATGTACTTATGTGTCATGCATGTGTGTTGCATATTACCTGTTTGCTCTCATGTACCTGCATCCATACTGGTCTAGTCTATGGCTAATTCTTCTCCCCAGTCTCCATTTTCCACAAAGTTTGCAGTTGTCTGTTTGAAGACTTTGGAGCAAAGTGTTCTTCAGGAAATTGAAATGATGTTTTAGTAGTTATATAGGAATGACTGGGTTGTAAGTACCATATATTTCCCTACATAGAAGTAAACCTAAAAAGGATATTATAGACAGAATCCAGTTATTCACATAAATTGTTTGGTAGGTGCATGTAAATACGAGGTGATGGAAATAAAATTTTCTTTGATCTAGTCTCTAGTCCAAAAAGTCAACAGTGTTCTATTTGTACTTGTCTCCATAGATGTCTGCCAACTTAACTCATTCCTAATTCTGCAGTATGTTCAACATTGGTTTAGAGATGAAACACCATTCCTAAAGTATTACATCTGCAGCAATTTTATTAGACTGAACAAAAGTTTTTTTTAAAGTAACCTAATTATTATAAGGAACAAATGGATATTGTATTTTAATCATTAATACTAGTAGACTTTACAGAGGTGGATTCAGAGAGAATTGCAGACCATATGTGATCCACGGTCTCTTACTTTTCTTCCATGAATTAGTTACTTTAAATTGGAGTGTATAGTTCATATCATCTATTGGTATGTTTTGATAAGTGATCCATCTTTTAAAAGTATAGCTTCTTTTTATGTATATGTATTTAAGCATTTTTTAACAGATTTTATTTATGTTTAGAGAGGGGAAGGAGAGAGAGAAACATCAATGTGTGGTTGCTTCTCGTGCACCCCTTACTGAGGACCTGGTCTGCAAACCAGGCATGTGCCCTGACAGGGAATGGAACCAGTGAGCCTTTGGTTTGCAGGCCAGCACTCAATCCACCAGCCAGGGCATAACAATTTTTTTTTTTTTACATATACACAAACACAAAGATCAGCATTGACAATGCTGACTTACCTCAATTGGTAAAGGTAATTGAGGAAAAATGTTGCTTTGACTAAGGAATTATTTGATGACCTCAGTTTTATGTCTTTTTTCAAGTGCTTAAATATAACATTAGATTCTTAGGTATGTTTAGTATCCTACAGTAATGAAAAATCATGATAGTATGGACTGGGAGTTGGGAGACCTGGATTCTAGTTCTGACTTTGTGGTACAGTGTTTCTTCATCTGAATTATAAATCTCCAAGTGCCTTTGTAAATCCGTTTGTCAGTCCTATAAAACACATTTATGGTCAGTTTTGTTGTGAATTATGATCAGAAATCAACTCTTTAGTTGACCTGCATTTGACAAAAGTCCTGTACATAAGTAAAGTTATATGTGTTTTTTTAAATATCTATATTTAGATAAAGGGGTGAGAAACAGGAAGAGAAACATCGATGTGTGAGAGAAACATTGATTGGTTGCCTCTTGCACACTCCCAGTAGGGGACCTGGCCTGCAACCCAGGCACATGCTGTGACTAGGAATTGAACTGCAACCTTGTGGTCCTCAGACGGGTACTCAATCCATTGAGTAACACCAGCCAGTGCTAAAATTATGTTTTTTAATGTGTGGAAGAACTGTTGCTGTTCTTAACCTTTATAAACCAAAAAAAAGGGTGTATGGCTTTTGACCCTGTTAAATGCACTGAAATGAAAAACAGATTTGAAGGAAGATACATAAAAGAGTAGAAATGGCATAATTTTAGGCATCATGTTCTTTTTGTTTTATAGCTAATTGTGTCTAAGTATTCTATGTTATTTCCTGCTATAAAATGAGGAGAAAAATATTTTTTTAGTTATTGGAAATAATTAGTTTGTGCTCTTAAACACACTTTTTTTTTTTAAACTTCTGGTTTGGGACACAAGATTTGGAGCTCTGGGCAGCCTGAATTTGAATGCCAGCTGCTCTATTCATTAACTAACCTTGGGCATGTTAACTTTAGCTGTCTCAGTTTCATTTGTGAAATGGGTATAATGAACTAAATAGGGTGGTTTTGATGATTAGGTAAGGTAATGCATGTAAACCTCTTTGTACAGTATCTGAAAAGTAGTTATGACACACACTAATTACTAGGCTCAATAGTTGTCAGAATCTGGAGAACAATATATTGTACACTGACTTTAGTGAAATGAATGATTAATATATAAACTGTTTTCCATTTGAAGTCACAGGGTTGTTTATTATTGCCTCAAAAAAATGGGCCATAATTAAGATTATGATGTGTATATATTTTGTGTAAAAGAAGTGACAGGATATGTTAATCAGGGTATATTTAGAGTTGAGAGTATTATTGAGGACAAAAAAGACCACCAGGGAATGTACATTCACAATAAAATGCTTAACTTTCTAAACTACCATTACTGGCACATTGACCTGAATCCTTAAAAATAGTTAACTGCATAATTTTATTTTTGTAGAAGTGATAATTGGGAAGAAAAAGTAGAAATTGCAACTCTAGTTGAACTAGTAAACCTAGCTGAGGCATTTGAAATGTAGAATACCCAAGACATGGTTTATTGTTAGACCAAAAGTCTTGTACCTTTTTTATATTTCCATTCACAAGATTTTTTCCCATTGGCACTATACTTGTATGTATTTGACTCATTAGGGCATTACTTTGGGATGATAAAGAAGTGTTAAATACTTTTTTGAGACTAACTTGAAATTTTTTAAAGGTTTTATTTATTTTTAGAGAGATGGGAAGGGAGTATGAGAAGGAAAGAAAAATTGATGTATGAGAGAATTGATAGGTTGCATTGATGGGTTGCTTCTCACATGACCACAACCCAGGCATATGCCCTGACCTGGAATCAAACCAGTGACCTTTCAGTTGGCATTCCAGTCCTCAGTTCTCCGACATTAGCCAGGGCTTGAACGTTAATTGCTATATAAGTTTACATGCTATAACGCTTAATTTTTTACATAATGAATGATGGAAATAGTATTGAGGCTGCTTAACTTAGAAATAATTTATTTTATGTAGACTTGTAAAATTTCCAAGAAATTTGAATCCATGTAATAGCTTTTGGCCCATTTTAGGTATTTGAATTCATTTTGTTAGTTTAGAAACATACAAATCAATCGTGCATAGTTTTAAAATTTTTTTTACTAAATTTATTGGTGTGACATTGGTTAATAAAATTATGTAAGTTTCAGAATACACTTCTATAGTATATCATCTGTATTTTGTATTGTGTGTTCACCACTCCAAGTCAAATCTCCTTTCATTACCATTTGTCCCACCTTTACCCTCTTCTACCTCCCCCACTCCCTTTTTCTCTGGTAATCACCATATTGTTTGTGTCTGAATTTTTTTCCCCTTAATCTCTACCTTTCTCACCCTGCCCCCTAATCTACCTTCCCTCTGACAGCTGTCAGTTAGTTCTCTGTATGTATGAATTGGTTTGTATTTAATTTGTTGCTTTTTAAAAAAAAATTTTATTCATTGGATTCCACATATAAGTGAAATCATTTGGTAATTTTAAATCATGCTTGGCCCATTTTGGATGTGAAAGCCTGTAAAGACTAGTCTACTTGCTGTTTTTCTTGCCAAGATTTTTTTCTAGTTGGGGATAGTCACAGAGGAAAAATGTTTTGTTCCTATCACATTCTATAGAACAGATTTTAATTTAAAGAATGTGTTTCTCTTTTGAGCTTTCATCTTGTTTTCTATATTACCCAATTGTTGAATATGTGACCCCTAATTTCAAATGACAGCAGTCTTTTTTTTTTTTTTTTTTTAAGACACTTGACAAAGTATGTTCTTTCATTTACTCATTTAGTCATTGAACTTGGGGCCACAGACCTGACTACTGGCGTGGTCAAGATAGAGTAATGAACAAGGTAGATAGAGTTATTGCTTCATGAAGCTTATTATAATCAATAGATTATTGAATATATTTATGTAGTACAAATTAGGGTGATTTTGAAGGCTTTATTTTTCCCCTCTACTTACTGCTAGTCAGTGTCTATTGAATTATAACTAGGTTGAGGCTATTCATTTTCAAAAACATTTTTAGTGTGTGATCCCACAGTAGTAACCATTATACAGCACGCATTGTCATTGAAAGGTACATTTTTACACTTTTTTTAGGTAGTTTTTAAAAATTTTATTTATTTATTTTTAGACAGAGGGAAAGGAAGGGAGAAAGGAAGAGAAACATGGATCTGTTGTGTCTCGTGTCCCCAGATGGGGACATGGTCCACAACCCAAGCATGTGCCCTGATTCCAGGAATTGACCCAGTGATCTTTTGGTTTGTGGGATGAGACACAACCTACTCAGCAACACCAGTCAAGGCTACAAACACTTTTATAATATGTATATGGCTTGGTAAATTAATGGATGGATGGATGAATTTATCACTTAACATCACGTCCTTAATACATACGTATAGAAAATACAGTAAAAACAGTTTATTAGTTATGTAGTACCTTTAAGAGGATATGTAAGAGAACATTTCTCATATTTTGTGACATTTATTGACTATACCTAGTGTTTTGAAAGAATAGGAATAAAGTATAACAAGTTATATACAGTGAAAAATAAGTGGATCCTTTTTGTTTTGGGGAAATTTTTCATACATATATTTGATAATTTGAAATTCATTAGTAAGTAAAACTAAGTGATGCATAAAGTGGAAATCTAAAGTTATTAGACCAATAATCCAGTGGTCCAAAATGATACTTAAGTATTTTAAAAATTAAATGGGTAATGGACTAATAAAAACTTTTATTGTCTTTGTGCCAGATACTGTGCTTAATGCGTTTTTCATGTATGGTCTGGTGTGTGGCATGATAGTGGTTACTAGGATAGCTAGATTTCTCTGTTCTACAGATGAGAGAACTGAGCTTATGTTTGGTTATGTAATTGATTTACCTAGGGTCTCCATAAAGCCAGAAAATGCTAGTTAGGATATTTGCATTCATGTTTGACTCTAAAGCTCCACATCTTTTCACTCAGTTTTCATGATAAATGTCCTACCACTTTATATTGGTAATAAAAGTTGCCAGTGGATGCGGTATTTCAAACTTTAGTACTAAACACCAAATAGAATCATTTTATTGACTTTGTCTTACAAAATATTTTTATGCTCTGTCATTAAGGGTGTAAGCGCTTAGTTTGGTGAAATGTCCACTATTTCAGTGTAACATAAATAGGAGTTGAGATATGTTAAATATATGGGCAAGTTCTTATGAGACTCATGAAGCAGTTTATGTTGCCTAATGTAGCATGCCTAAGGTTTGCAAAATTATAACACTGTCTGCACATGTAATGCCAGGTACTCATTGCTAAAGGGGCTGGTTGGTTTGGGCAACTGGTTTTACTTTTTTCTTCAATGACTTTAACTCTTTTGCGTATCACTAAGGAAGATAATCTTGAAACCATTTTTAGCTTTATTTAAAAGCCCACAAAAATATTAAAAACTACATTTAAGATGGAATAATCTTAAAATGAATAATATTTTTTATTTTAGCACTTTTTCAGCCATTAACTCCAGGATCTCGTGAGTTTGAAGATGTTTTAAATATTCTCCATTCATCCTACCTTGAACCAACCTCAGTGACAAATTTTAACTACAAACGTGCTTGCTTGGTACATAATGAGCTTTTGGAAAAGGAGGTATGTTTTGAATTGTGATTGTCAGACTGCAGAGTCAATTAATAGTCTGGAATTTGTTTTACTTTCCCTTTCTTTAAAAATGCTAGAGTTTTTAGAAAAGCCATATAATAGAAGGGACAACAAATTTTAAATGACATCTTTTTTCCTCCTAAACATTGTTGGTATGTCACAACATTGATCTGCTGTTAATGTGTGATTATTATATAAAATGTTTTACTAAAAATCTTAAGCATAAGGATAGCTTATTGGCTTTTGCTCTTCTTTGTTTAAAAGATTTTATTTATTTGTTTTTAGACAGAGGGGAAGGGAGGGAGAAAGTGAGGGAGAGAAATATCCATGTGTCATTGCTTCTTGCACCTTCCTGCTGGGGACCTGGCCCACAACCCAGGCATGTACCTTGACTGGGAATTGAACCAGCGACCTTTTGGTTCACAGGCCGGTGCTCAGTTCACTGAGCCACACCACCTGGAGCTTTGCTCTTTCAAGTACATGCTAATTAAATGGCATCACTAATTATATATGTCTAAACTGCAAGATAATGAAGTTGAATATGTATTTTCTTTTTTAGGATATGCTTATTAATCTTTTCCCAGTTGTTACCTGATGATTGAATTATCTTATTATTAGCTGAAATTTTAGTGAAAACGTGCAAACAAAAGGAAATAGTTTTTAAGTGTGTTAAATAGTAAATTTACGTTTCATGTACATAATTAGAATATTCCTTGAGTTTTGATTTAGGAAAATCCAATGTGCTATTCTGAAGTAATACAAATAACGTGTTTAGACATATTTGATGTATGTATTACATGAAGTACTGTTATTTTTGTACTTTTGTAAGTTAGCTACCAGAATTTACCTTTGGAAGAATTCCTATGTTACTGGCTGCCACAGAAAATGAAAACCTTGGTAGTTTGATGTGGTTTCATGGTATGATAGAGGTTATTTGTTAATTTTATATGAAAAGTCTATAGATTCTCTGATTATATTATTGAAGATCAGTAATGGTCTACATATTACATACATTAAATCTGTTAGACTTGGGCTATCTCCTTTGAATGTATGTTTATCTACTTGTATCTAAAAGCAAAAGCCAGCAGTTTAGGGTGACTTACCCTAAACTGTTCAGTTCAGATGTACTTAGATTAAGTCACTCTTTTATCTAGCTATGTACGGAGCACATTTTATGTACTTGGCATTGAGAATACACTTACTAAGAAATGAAACTTTTTTTTTTTGTCTTGAGTTTATAGTCTAGTTGGTCATTGTACAGAGATTTATTAAACACTTTATGCAGTGTACCACATTAAATGAAATGAAAGATCCAAAGATAATTAAAATATGAACTTAAAAATGTGTGGGAGAGTTGGAGTGGTAAAATTTTAATAGAAATGAAGTTAAAATTGATAAATACCAGATGCTTATTTGACTATATTGTAAAGGTAAAGAACCAATTAAAACAGGAGAAAAATGAAAACACAGAAATTACAGATAAAAAAAAGATAATTTCTATTTTGGTCAGTTTGGAATTTTTTAGAAATAAAATTTCTGAAACTCTTAGCTCAGGAAATGTAATCGCTACAGAATTGTTATAGGATTAATTTCATTTAGTTCACAGAAAAGCGAAGAGAATTGAAGTTTGATGGTCGTTTAGATAAAGAACTTTCAGAATCTTATGCATTTCTGATGGTTGATCGATATCAGGTGAGTGATCCCATTTTATAAAAAAGCATTGTAAGATACCAATTTTTTAGTTATTCAGCAGTATACTTGATAATTACAAGTAACATTTTCTTGATGTGTAAATAGAAGAAGTGATTTAGTAAGGGGAAGGTATTACATTGTTTTTCGAATGTGTTCATTTTTTTTCTGACCAAACCTATTTTCTTCCCCTAGAATGTGCTTGATAGTGGATAATTTTCCCTTTATTAAAACAGATTGTCTTCCATATTGTTGATTACATGTGCTGGGAACTGTTTTTTAATTGAACATTTTTAGGTGGAATTATTTTTTCTTTAAATATGTTCTAATTCACTGTAAAAGGGTATGTTTATATATGAGTGACGTGAATTCTAAGTATCTCACACGTAGCATAAATAAAAAAGGATTTCAGCTATGATTATATTGGAATTGTAAGCCAGTTTCATATTAATATTTAGTCATAAATTGCCACATATATATATCTAAAATGTCTGTAATGTACAAAAATACATAGGTTGGAAGCTTAGATTTTATTTAAAACAAGTTTACAAATTATCTTTTCACATTTTTCATGTATTAAGATTGCAAGATGAAATGTTTTATTTATTTAGGTTCAAAGCATATGTGAAAAAGGATTACAGGTGGGCCAGTCCAAAATAACAATTCTTGGCAGTCCTTCCATGGGTAATCTTTTTTCTTTTTTCATTTATCTACTGTTAAGTTGCCATTTGAAAATATATTATCTAGTTTTGCTGCAGTCCTTATAAATTTATATATGTATCGTCATGTTCCTTGAAAAGGAGACTAACTTTAGGTTCCGTGATGTGTAACCAGTTTTATTCTTTGTTTCTGATTTTTGTGTGCTACAAATTGATAGAAAAAAATTACCTTTATATAAATGTCTTAATCTAGTCCTAGTAAATTTGAAAATTTTGATTAGTTGCATGTTTTCTTTTGGTTCTGTTTTTGCTTTGATTAAATATTAGCTATCTTTATTGTCATTACATTTTTTAAAGATGTCAGTCATATTGTTTATCTCTTATCATTAAATATTTAGTTTTTCATAGTTTGCCCTTATTCAAATTCAAATTTAAAAAATTTTCCCTCTTTATTAGGTATCTATCTTTCTAGGTATGCTGATTTATTACAAACTAATCCTTTGGAACCTGGGGCAGTGGGTGATATTATTATTTTTAAAATAATGAAGGTAATTTCAACTTTTACATTTCATATATCAAAGACAGCATTTCATTTGGGTTTTAATTGACCCTGCTTTTGGAAGTTTGATTAAATTAAAAACTGCTTGCTTGTGTTTAATATAAAGATACTTTTGAGAGTGTTGTGCCATCTTTGATGTAAATTAGTATAATTTAGAATAGACTCAGCAGGGACGTCCAACCTTTTGGTGTCTCTGGGCCACACATTAAGTACACAAATACTAATGAAAACTGATGAGCAAAAAATAGGTTTTAAGTAAATTTACCATTTTGTTTTGGGCTGCATGTGGTTTTGGGCTGCATTTGGGCCCCAGATTGACACCCCTGCTAGAGTTTGGTTTTCTTTCCAAAGAATAGAATGAAGAAAGGAGGATAATGTGTTGGTAATGCCATTAGGATAGTGAAGAGCGTTGTGAATAAAATTTTTATTTCCTTGTTATAGAACAAATTCAAACAACACTTAATTTGCATGGTAAACTTTTTCTTCTGCTTCAATATTGACAAAAACTATTGAATGTTATTTTATTACCAGATCTTAAAGGGGAAAAAAACTATTCAAACAAGTATTCTATAATGGCAATTTCATTAGTCAATAATTAGGTTTGGGTGGACTTAAAAGGTTTTCTGTATTTTAGGGTAAAATAAAGAGTATATACGACCCCATGGGTGTAAAAAGTTTGGATTCTACATTAAATAAAAGTACCTTGGACCCAACCCCAAAGCATGAATGTCATGTGTCAAAGAATGCCAATAGAATTACATCACTTTTGGCTTACCGAGCCTATGAGCTTACTCAGGTAGGTACCGGAATCCATTTTAGTGTTATTACCTAATGATATCTTTTTTCACCAAATCCTTTAAAATGTCTCACTTTCAGTTTCCTCTGCTACAGTCTAGATACTGGTTTCCAGATTTTACTGCCAGACTCCAGTGTCTCTCACTGCTGTTTGTTCAGTGTTTTCAAGAAAGCTCAGAAACATCCACTTGGGGATAATATTCAGATTCCTTAGCCTAGCTCACCTTGCCTATAGACTGTTACTTCTATCTTTTTTTTTGTATTCCTTCTGTCCTCAACATACCGCATTTCATTTTGTAGCCTTGGCTTTTACTGGCCTAGAAAGATCTGCCTAATAAGCCTACTACTCATCCTTTAGGGTAGAGTTGAAGCCCCTTGAAATACCTTAATTCATATTATTTTGTACTGTTGATTTCCTAGATATTCTCTACTTTGATTAACATTTTTCTAAGATTCAAACTTACAGTTAATTTTTAAACTTTATTCAGATGTAATTGATACACAGTAAACTACACATACTTAAAATTAAAAGCGTTCTATTTGATGAATTTTTGTCATTATGTTTTTAAATGATATAAAGTGACGTTACTGTTTTTAACAAATCTACAAAAAAATGTAAGCATCCAAGTGGATTGTATGTGAAAAATAAGTGGTACTAATCTCCCTGGAAGTTTCTTTAATTTTTACTTTAATTACATAATATAAAATTTCTTTTTTTTAATCCTCATCTGAGTACATGCTTATTGATTTTTTTTTTTTTTTTAAGAAAGAGGGGAAGGAAGGGAGACAGAGGCGGAGGGGAAGAAACATTGATTGATTGCCTTTCATACACGCCCCAGCCAGGTACCAATTCAACAACCTAGGCACAAGCTCTGACCAGGAATCAAATCCATGACCTTTTGGTTTGCAGGATGACACCCAACAAAGTGAACCATGCCAGCTAGGGTACTCCTTTCTTTTTGAAGAGTCTCAGTGGACAAGGGGGCTTGTCCCCTTGTTGTTGTTGGGGGCTTTTAGCAAAAATTATATTCACAAAAGTCATCTAGACTGACTTCATTTGATTACCTTCTGAATTGTTGTATTGGTAGGTGTGAGATACAACTGTAGAAATGTATTGGGTTTTCTAGCAGATCTTAAAATGGCTTGATATTTCTAAAAATTTCCAGGCATTTTCAGAGCAACAACATTATTGAAATCAATAGTGCCTCAAGGGAATGGACTTTGAAGCACAATGCCTTATTTGTAACCTGGGACTCTCTTTTTAATGAAAACCACTAATCTGCGAGTCACAAAACCTGATCTAATGAATATTTGAATACGTGAAGGGGAAAAGCAGACAGGTAGTAATTAGAAAGTCACTTACCTTTGTCACTTATGCTTATAATCTCGTCTACTCCCCTTTTGCTGTTTTGTCTCTAGTTAGAGCCAAGAAAATGTTTTGTTTTTTTTTTCTTGATAAGATGAACAACAACATGGTAGGTTTGGTTGTAATTTTAGTGTTTTACTTTTTGTACAAATTGGCTTTTCTGGGCTAATGTGGGAGCCTCATTTACAACATTTTTATGAGGAAACTTGTTGATCATATTCCCAGTGGTTAGCTCTTCAGAAATAAATTTTTGCAATACCTATTAGTATCCTGGAATCTGGAGTGTGTATACACACACACACACACACACACACACACGTGCACATGCACACACATATAAGTGGAATATTTTATATCATAAAATGTATAAAGTACAAATTATATAGTTAAATTGACAAGCAGTGCTTAAAGATATTTTCTGTTGGAGGCACATTTCAGAGTTACATTTCTCAAAAATCACGCAGATAAATACAAGATTTCTACTATGTACTTTTTGCCTTCTTAAAGAAGTTAATTTTGCATTGTCTTATTTTTAGTATTATTTTTATGAGTATGGCTTTGATGAGCTAAGACGAAGACCAAGACATGTGTGTCCATATGCTGTTGTGTCTTTTACTTACGAAGATGATCTACAACCTTCGAAGTTTGTACCTTCATCAAGGTAAGGTTTAGGAGTTTTAGACATCATCCAGAAAGGTATTACATTACATATCCTGGACTGCCTGGTTAGAAGGAACATTTTATTTTGTTCCCATTTTCTTTTTCTTCTCTTGAAATTAATTAAGTAAATGTTCACAGTGATTTAAAAGGTCAGTGTTAAGGACAGATACTCAAACTATGTGGCAATACAAACTAACATTTACTTGACTCTAGCTGGTTAACCTCTTTTTCCTTGATAATGAAGATTTGTATAGCTGAATAAATGCAGTTTTTAAAAGTGGAATTTTGTGTATTAACCCTCATAAAAACGGGGAGTTTCTCCTAAAGATTCCCAGCATTACCTCAAACCAATTAAATCAAATATTTATTAAGTAGCTCAGGTATTGATAGTTAAAACCTTCCAGGTGATGCTGATTTTTAGAGTTGAGTAGCATTGATGACTTCTTACAAGCTCTAATATAAGGTCACCAAATACAAAGCAATTTCCCCTATTTTTATTCTTATGTAATTATTCCACAAAATGTTTTGGCAAAATTAAGTAAGTACAGTAGAACCTTGGTTCTCAAACTTAATTCCTTCTGGAAAACTGTTTGAGAAGCGATTTGTTCAAAAACCAAATCTACTTAGTCACCTGAGAGACTTGTGATTGATTGTATAGGTATCAGCACGAAAGGGTTTTCGGGTAGAGAACCAAGACCAGAAGTTTTGTTAGATGACTGAGATTTCTTCCATGAGCAACTTGGTTGAGAAACAAATTGTTCAAGAACCAAGATGTTTGAGAACTGAGGCTTGACTATGAACTTAAAAAGGTATAGGTGAAATGGTCACATGTTGCCTTATTTCTACTTTGAGTACCCATATTCAGAGTCATGTAGATATCTGTTAATTTAGAAATACTGCTATTTAAAAAAGCTACATTTCATCAGGTATACATTTTTGAGGTTGACCTCTTTACTGTATCTAGATCAAATAATTTTGCCTTCCTTTCAGTTGTTTGAGGTTTAACACTTTTTTCATATCAGTGATTAGTTTTGGAGACCATCCATAGCCACAAGTACAGATTCATATAATATCCACACAGTTGTGGTTTTGTGTGTGTGCGTGTGTGTCTATATTATCTCCATGGTACAGTTACTATAGTGCTTTTCAGCTGTGATCTTCAAAAGGTACTCAACACTTGATGATTATGAGGTCACACTCCCAAGAATAATGACTGTCCGTTAATTTTCTTTGCCTCCAGTTTGATTCTGTCTATTGACTTTCATAGCATTTAAAACAAGCATTGATTGAACGTCCTTGCTCTGCCTTGAATGTAACCTTCAATGCACCTGCCTCAGGGCCTCTACATTTTGCTGTTCCCTCTCTTTTCCCAATTAGCTGCGTAATTTACGCCTGCACTTCTTTCAGATCTCTCCTTAATTATGATCTTATCAAGGACGTCTTCTGTGATTTTTTTTTTAACCGCTGTATTCTTAGTGTCTTTCTTTTTATTCCTTAGAATTTAAAACCATTATCATCTTGGAAATTGTATACCTACCTTTCTGCTTGTTGTCCGTCTGCTTCATGAGTTATAAACTCATTGGCAGGGGCTTATTCATCCCTGTAGTCCTCCTGTTAACTTAGAATATTGGTAAATATTTATTGAATGATGAATGAATGTACTTAAATACATATTGAGGCCATTTCTTCAAATTTTATCACCAGAATAAAGTAATTGACAGAGACATTAAAGGATTCTGTTTTCTCCTGATGAATATTTTTGGGGAAAATGATCCTTTAATTTTGGGCAAATATGGTAATTTAAGTCAAGAAGCTAATTTTTTCTCAAAGTAGACGTAGATTTATAAATGTCATCGTAAGTAAGTAACTGGGTCCTTCTAGTTGGAGGGAGAATTTCATTTTCTTGTATAGAATGCCATTAAAAATAGCAGTTAAATTAAGGTCCTGAATGTTAACTTTTATGTTAGCAATTGGTAATTATTTTAAAATTTATTTGTAGATCTAACAGCTTTAATGCAGATAGAAACACAGGTAAGATTCTTTCCTTTGTTTTCTAAATCAAAAGTAAGAGTAAGTGCACATAGTAAAAAGTAAGGGCTTTGTTTCATTTTTATAATGAATGGGAGACTGCAAAGTATTGAAAAGAAAGGCAAGCTTGTGTTAAGATGTAGCATCAACGTTTGGTCATCCAAATGTAAGCTATCCTTTAAGAAGCTACTTCTGCTGTGAATAGACCAAAAGGTTTTAGCACTTTGATTGATAATGGTAAAAAATGAAACAAGTTTCCCAACTCACCTTTTAAAAGTATTAAATTAATCAGAGATTTAGGCCCAGTTTCTTTACATGAAAAGAGATTGATAAGAGACATTTTAGGATTTATATACTTAATTGGATTTAATACAGTCTCCTTTAGGGGAAATAACAAGGCAGTAACTGTATAGTCTTTGCTTCTCAGCTTTCAAGAAAGCTGAGACTTAGACACTTAGACAAATAAATTTGGTATTCTCTGAAGCTGTAATAAATTTGTAGGGGAAAGATAGCTTAAACAAAAATCCTAGTATTTGAATTCTCCAGTATACAGAAATATCAAATATTTTGGTTTTTGTTGTTCTACAAAACCTTGTTTGTAGATGTTTTTCCCCTTATTTCTAGTAAACATGTATTTGCTTCTGGACTGCCAAGAATTGTGTCTTTTTTTTTTTTTTTTTAATTTAGATAAATTTAACTACACCTTGTGGAAAGGACAGCTTTTAAATAAAGGAAAGCTTTTGTGCTATATTTCTTTGAGGTCAGCCACTCGTGCTTTTTTGCCTATCAAACTGTAAGTACGCTATATTTCAAAAAAAGAAAGCCCAGCAATTTTGCTTTTTTTTTCTTAGTTATATTTAAATTTTATTTTTGTCTGTAAGAACCTAGATATAAATATTGTTTTGTTTTTAAAAAGCTTGATTAGTATCTCTAGATGCTTCATTGGCAAGATGAGCCCTCTGCTTTTCTGTCTTGATTTGAGGATGGGCTAAAAAGTCATATACATATGTAGGGCATCAAACTTCTTTTTAGTTAATTTAAATTTTAAGTGATTTTTCACTGTTTTATCCTAGTTAGGTATATTTTCCATTTAGCAATTTGAACATGATAAACTTAAAAGTTACCAGTTCTTTATTGGAAACAGCTTTGATATGAGTTAAAATTTATAGGCTGTTTCAGTCTTGTGCAATATGTTGGAATAGAAGGGTCTAAAATGATCTTTTGCTACCACCACAGTAAACATTACAAGCCTTTAAAAATATTTGAAGATTATGTTAATAGTATTTACTTAAACTGTCTTTAATAAAATGATAACCTTATATCCTTTGTGGTTAGTAATATTGACATATAGAATTAGCTTCAGCCTTAAAGTTGGAAGGTTGTTAATACTGCCAAGTTATCTATTTACCTGTGTATCTGGACTTCTCATATCAAATCCTCATTGAAATATGATATTAATAAATATGTTCTTTGTTTTCCAGCAAAATATTTGTGTGTGTGTGTGTGTGTGTGTGAGTGAGAGAGAGACAGAGACAGAGATACATACACATACCATTGCTGGAGTTAAAAATACAGGTAAGGAAATACGCCTTTTAAATTTTCTTTCAGTCCTGAGAAGTTAGATGTTGAAACAGTTATGAGTATTGATCATCTGAAACAGAAAATTCATCCAGCACTGTTTTACAAGGAAGCATACTTCGGTTCAAATGAAGGTAAAGTAATTATAATTTTACTGAAATATAAGAAGTAGATTTGAATTTGAATATTGACCATGTATTTTTTCCTATGTCAGTTTCAAAAAGTGGAATGTATTGCAGTCTTTATGAAGTTGTAGAAAAGACAAGAATTGGAAGTAACATGGAGAGTTTACTGCAAAAACTAGAGAAAGAAAAACTTGTGAGTTAAGTTTAAAATGTTCTTTCTCCTTTACAAACATGCATATTAATAAGTGATCATATATTTTAATTTATTTTATTTTTCCCTCTAAAAATACCACAAGCTCTCTGTCTTTGTTGCTACCAATTAGTTAACAGTGTTTTACTATGGCCTTTGGTACACTGTTTTATAGCTATGATACTTAGCTCTTCTAGACCAGTCTTCTCATGAAGTGTCTGATGTACTTTGTGATTGTAACTGTGATATTCAAAAAATACTTAAATCATTTATTTATGCAGGGTATACAGTTCAATAAAAAATGAGACAAAGAGACTGTTTTCCTGGACTACACAGGTAGTCCAGGAAAATCTGTTCAATTCCTGAGTTCAGAAAGTGAAAATGAAAGTTTATGTAGTAGGTTTGGATGGAATTATTCAGGTAAATGTGGTTTGTTCTAGTAGAGATAGTACCATATTTGAAAATTCAAAAAGAAGGTGCTTTGTGAGGTTGAAGAAATAAAAGAACCACTATAGTAGTTGGGAGAAAGTGGTAGAACATGAGGGTGGAAAAGTCTGTAGGAGACTGTCCTACAGCATCATTCAGGCAATCTTCAAATGTTTTGGAAGTTTGGACTTGATCTTAAGAGCAATGGGTTTTAGAGGGATTGGTATGAGGTTTTGATTATGTATGCAACATGACCAAATGTCTCTACATAATCTACCTTGGTTATTATGTAGAGAATGAATTGAAGCAGGGAGAGAGAGATGAGGTAGGAAACTATTAGAGGGTGATGGAGGGTTGGATGAGAAAGGTAAGAATGATGATATATTGTAAAAAGAGTCAGATAAGAACTATTTAGTAGGTAGTATCCATTTTAAAAGAGAGTGACTATGTTCAGTTTAGGTAGAGAGATTAGATGAGGTATACTGTTACGTGTTCTGGAATGAATGGAAAATTTGTGATGCTAACTACAGTTTAACTGAAGGAGAGGTATGGTTGCAGAAAAGGATAGTGGCTATTCTAAGGTTTCTATTAACATGAGATAGGCAAGCTCATGTTTAGATACATAAATGCTGATCCAACATTTCAGTAAGAGAGGAAGAGAAGTTTTTTGTGAAGGTATGTCATTTAATACATATTATTCAACAGTTGACCTCTTTTAACTCCTTACTTTATTGTGCCTCAGTTTCCACGTAGTCAAATGGAGATTGGTATCACTGATTTTCAGAACCTGCAACTTCATTTTTATTGTTTACATAGAATTTTCATGTATGCATTATAGATTTGCTTAGCTGATTTATTGTTTATAAATGAGAGTGTCAAATTATATATAAACTTATAGGCAGAATTTGTACGCTTATGAATTACTAGATACCCAGCAATAACTCTGACCAACTAGTTAGAAACTGTTGAGCTAGGCATCATAGAACACACACACACACGTGCACACACATTCAATATATATGAGCATACTTTTTTTATATTTACATTTCTTGTTTCCTCAGAAAGCCTGTCTATAGTACAAGTATTTCTCATGATCAAAATCTGTTCAGTTCCTGAGTTCAGAAAGTGAAAGTTTAAGATAGTAGGTTTGGATGTGGTAAGTTATCCAAATCCGTTTAGTTTTTTACATTTCAGAGAATGAGTATTGAGAGTCTAGATAGTGAAGAGTTTATCAGAAAATTATAATGTCTGTTCAGTTCCTAACAGCGAGAAGGATACTGGCATTTTCTTCTTCTTCATCTGAGCAAGGTTTGTGGAGGCCTGGGTCTCCCCAGAATCAAGAAGTAATGTGAGACCTAGATCTTAGAGGGCACAGGCATTCTATAAAAATATACTACCTGAATCTAATGGATCTAGGGATTTGGTGTAGCTCTTCCTTTTCCTGCAAACCCCATTAGGAATTATCCTAACTATAGTTACTTTCTTCATACTTATGATAATGAGAGGTGTGCATTGGAGACTGTTGGGTTGTAAGTAATTTTATATTTTGGTTTTTTTTTTTTAAGATTTTATTTATTTCTTTAGAGGGGAAGGGAAGGAGAGAGGGAGAGAAGCATCAATGTATGGTTGCGTTTCGTGTGTCCCCTGCTGGGAACTGGCCTGCAACCCAGGCATGTGCCCTGACTGGGAATCAAACCACGATCGTGTGGTTCACAGGCCCGTGCTCAATCCACTGAGCTACACCAGCCAGGGCAGTAATTTTATCTTGAATACACACATGAGGTACTTTGGATCAGATACAAACTTAACGGAATACCTTACAGTAAGTAATACATGTACTGGCCCTCCCTTACCCTTACCATTAGGGTAACTGGCCATCCCTTACCATTACAATAATAGGCCAGTTGTAGCTACACACTCCAGAGAAAAAATTATTTTTCTTTGTTTATAAAGAGATGGAGGCAGCTATTTCACTTTCTTCCTGAAAAGGCATCTGAAAATGTTAATAAATATTAACCCCAACACTTTGGTAAATAAGTAAAATCTTTCCAGGAGCCAGATAGCTCTCTTGGTTCTTCTAATGACATCTCAAAATTCCTAGGACTCATTCCTGCTTGAAATGTAAATAGGAGATAGAGCTCTCAGTCTTCCCAGCACCTTGGGACTTAAACTAGGAACTCATCTGTGTTATAACTCCTTGGCCTCTTTGTGTATCTACCTGACACTCTTAGGGGAACAAGAAAAATTTAATTACCCTTTAGATTAGAGCAATTAACTAGATAATTGACTACTGATCTAATTCTTAAGGTATATGAATAGCAAAATATTTCTGGGGGAAATGAAAGTAAACATTCCCTAACTTTATATAATACGCATTTCTGAAATACGCATTTCAGAAGGTGAGGACTTTTTTGTAGGAGTACTGAGAAGTCTGGAAAAGTTTTATTTTCCCACAGGAAGATTTATAAAGTAAGTAAAATTATATTGAGCTCTTTTTTGATTGGTGATAAGTTCATTTTAAAGTTGACGTTAATATAAAAAAACCTGTGAGAGCAGTGTCCCTAAATTTGAAATTTTTTCTGCTGTGAACATTCTTCCTAGATACCTTTATCAGTTTAAAAATTGTTTTACAGATTTTATTTTTAGAGAGAGGGGAAGGGAAGGAGAGAGGGAAAGAAACATCAATGTGTGGTTGTCTCCCCTGCGCCCCCTACTGGGGACCTGGCACACAACCCTGGCATGTGCCCTGACTGGGGATCGAACTGACAACCCTCTGGTTCCCAGGCCTCTGCTCAATCCACTGAGCTACACCAGCCAGGGATAAAACTTTTTCTTCATTTTTCAACCATGAGTGGATTTTGAATATTATTTAATGCTCTTTTGTTCCATTTATCAAGATAGTTACATGGTATATTAGGATTTTCCAGATAAACAGAACCAATGGCATGCATATTTATATATAAAATATGACGAATTAGAGAGTGAAGAGTCCCAAAAATTTGCAGTTGGCAAGTTGGAACCCAAAGAGAACTGATGGTATAGTTCCAGTCTGAGTCTGAGTGTCAGAGATCCAGGACAGCTGATGTTTCGGTTTGAGTCCAAAGATGGGAATATAAACTGATACTCTGACTCAAAGGCTGGCAGGAGGAATTTCCCCTTACTACATGAAGGGTCAACCTTTTGTTGTATTCAGACCTTTACTTGATTAGATGAGACTCACCCACATTGGGGAGGGGCAATCTTCTTTACTCATTCTATCCATGTATATGTTACCCTCATCCGAAAACACCTTCATAAACGCCCAGAGTAAAATTTGGCCTCTGACCTGGACACTCTGTGGCCCAGTAAAGTTGACACATAAAATTAACCATCACACATAATATAGAAAAAAGAAAAGGCTAAACATTACTGGGCTCCTAGAGTGGAAAAGAATTTGTGTATGCTACTAAGAAATTTTATTTTAAAGCTCAGAAGAATTCTTTCATTAAGCTATATCCCAAACCCCCAACGCCAATATTCTGTGTTATACTTATCCAGTTATAAAGTTAAAGGAATATAGAAGGACAGGTCCATTTAGTAGGATAAAAACTCAGCATACTTTTTCTCACAGGCTTTCTAAGCTACATAATTCAGAACTCTGATGTGCTAGTTGGCAAATATTTTCTGTGAAGGACCAGATAGTAAATGTTTCAGGCTCTGTGGGCCATAGAATCTTTGTCAAGTCTACCATTATACCGTTACAGTGTGAAAGGAGCTACATATACACATAAGTGAATAGACATGGCTCTATTCCAGTACAACTCTCTTTATAAGAACAGAGGACATACTGGATTGGTCTTCAGGTTGTAATTTGCAGACACATACTAGAAGAAAGGATACCATATGGCTATCTTGATAAATGCAAAAAAGTGGGGGGGCATTAAATAAAAATTAAAACCCACTTATGGTTAAAAAAATGAAGGAAAATTTTTTTAGAATCACTGGGCTGCGTGAGCAAGGCACCACCACTCACATTTCATTGGAGCTGTTTTTCTGGCTTCAGTGGCTGGGGCCAAGGTTGTGAATGCTAATGTGGAGGTCAGGAGATGCATCAGGAAGGAGAACACGATAGAGAGAAAAACAAGATGGGCACAGACACCAAAAAGATGGTCCAGAGACACTGAACACAGAAAAAAGAACCAGCATGGAAACAAAAGAAGAAAAAGGCAGTGTGTGGAGTGATATAAGGCTTCCTGGACTCAAAAGCAGCTGGTCAGGGAAAAAGCAGAAAGACAAGCAAGCTCCCAGGGTTGTGTATTGGGAAACAGGCCAGGATATGAGCACTAACAGGAGCCTCCCCAACTCCTGCAGGCCCTCTGTGGATGCCCAGAAGTGACAGCCATCTCCTCATTAAGTTCATCCTGGCCAAGGACAAATGGATTTCACAGTTTATCAAGGGAGGAAGAGGCATGTCATGAACTCATCAACCGTGAACCCAATTTGGTCCCTGCTTCTCCCCCCTCACCACTCCCCCCTGTTACAGCCCCCTCACTGAGCTGGCTCTTAGGCTCTGCCTGCTGGTATCAGCCAAGTCTGAGAGAGACCATTGCTCTGGACCTTCCCTGCAGGGTGCAGGTGCCAGAACCTCTGTCTTGGCCCTGCCCTGAGACTGTTATCTGGGGCTCCCACTGCAGGGAAGACACAAAACCTTGAGAGACAGAGGATGAAGTAATATAGTCTCCCCTTCTAAATTTTTCTCCCTGCTATTGCTTTCTCTTCCTTCCCCAGCCTCATCTGAGACAATAATAAACACTTCTTATTCTCATTGCCAAGAAAAAGAAAAAATTTTAAATTGGTAAAGGTATCTCTGAAAAACCTACTGCAAACTTTCTACTTAATGGGTAATGTTTAGAAGTAGTCTTTTAAAAATCAAGAAGACAAGAATGCCTACAATCACCAATCAGCATTGTGCTGTAGCTCCTAGATTACACAGTAACACAAGAAAAAGAAATAAAAAGCATGAAGACTAGAGAAGGAAAACCAAAACTGTTGTTTCTAGATAGTGAAATATATGTAGCAATCCCAAAGAAGGTACAAAAATAAATACATCATTCAAATGTCATATATAGATCTGACATAAAATTAATGTATAAATATAAATTACATTTCTACATACACAACAGAATATGTACCGAAATGGAAAATACTGTTTACAATAGCATCAAAAAATATTAGATGCCTGGCGATAGATAAATCTGACAAAAAATAAGACTTGCATCCAGAAAACTATAAAACTCTATTTCAAGAATACCCTAAAGAAGTAAAGAGGTGACCTTGTTCATGGTTATGACAGTATCATAAAGAGGTTAATTCTCATTTGATCAACAGATTTAATATTTACAATTCCAGTTTTTAAAAATCCCAAAAAGGGGTGTGTGTGAGGGGGGAGCATTCTACATGTTTTAATATGTAGTATTTTTATTACTCAGTTATAAATAGTCTTTAGTTTCTACTGTGATTTCTACTTTAATATATGATATACAGGTATGTTTTTACATTTCCAAATTATGAATACTTTTTTTGTTTTCTAATGGTATTGTATTGAGAACAGGTGATGATTATTTGAAATTTATTGAGATTTGATTTAAAACCTACTTTGTGGTCAGTTTTTCCTTATGCGCTCTTTTTATTTGAAAAAAATGCATATTCTTTAATTGTTGGGACCTGGGTACACAATTTTAGGTAGACAGCTATATTCTTTTAGCACTCTGATTACATAATAATTTAGAATCTTCTGACTTATCTTTTTGTTGAGAGATCAGCTCTTAGTGTAGTTATTGTTCCTTTGTAGAACCTCTTTATTTACTGGTAGCTTTTTAAATCTTTGTCTTCTTGGGTATTCTTCAGTTATAATAAATATAACTAGGTGTAGATTTCTTCGTTATTCAGCTTGGTATATATTCTTTCATATCTGTAGACTTTATCTCTTCATTTTTGGAATATTAGACATTATCTCTGATTATTTGTCTTAATTTCTTTAGACTGTTTTTCTAAGACTGAACCATCATCATATGTCAGACCTTTGCAGTCTGTTCTTAAGTCTGTTAACTTTTCCGTCTGCCTGTTTCTTCATGTTGCCTTCTGATTAATTTTATCATAGCTATCTTCAAGTTTAAATTCTGTCTAGCTATGTGTAATTTGCTGTTTAATCCATTCATAGAGTTTCTAATTTCACAGCATATTTTTGATTTCTAAAAGTTATATTTGAGATCTGCTTCATCATTTAACAGATTCTTGTTAGCTCTTTTCAGAAATACTTACTCTCTATTTTGTGCCAGGCACTGTTCTAGGAGGGGGAGGTTATATTCTGATATTTTTTGCTATTGTCTTTATTCAAATAAAATTCACCATTGTAGCCATTTTAAAGTGTACAATTCAGTGATTTTTAGTAGATTCAGTGTTGTATAATCATAGCCGCTACCTAATTCCATAGTATTTTCATTACCCCAGAAAGAAACCTTATACCCATTAAGCATTTACTGTGCATTCTTTTCTTCCTCCAGTCCTGGACAACAATTAATATACTTCTGTCTTTATGGATTTGTCTGTTCTGGACATCTTATATGAGTGGAATCATGCATTGTGTGGCCTTTAGTGCCTGGCTGTTTTCACTTAACATAATACTTTTCAGGGTCATCTATGTTATATAGCATGTATCTTAATTCCTTTTTATGGTCGAGTCATATTTTATAGTATGAATAATGCCACATTTTGTTTGTCCATTCATCACTTGTTTTCATGCTTTGACTGTTACGAACATTGCTGCTCTAAATATTTGTATACCAGTTTTTGTGTTAATGTGTTTTCTGTTATGCTGGTTATTTGATTTATTTAAACATTTCATACCTGTTGTTTTATATATTACATCTGATAATTATCTCCAATTTGAAGCCCTTGAGTGTTTGAATCTGTTCTACTGAATCTCACTGATAGTAGCTTATTTCCTCCTAAGCTTAGTCATTTACAATTGTGAGCTTAACATTAATTACCTATAATGTTATTGAAAAGTCAAAATAATAGCATCAAGTAATAAAAACCCACAGACTGGGTTATAATACTGTTTTCTAAAGAGGAAGGAAACAGTGAGGTATGATAAATAGAGACAGCAGGAGCACAGAGTTCACAGGTGTTTGTTTCCTTTTTCTAGAGGGCTAAAAGTTTCTTTGAGCTAAAAGCCACAACTGTTACTTCTAAGGCCTCTTTCTGCCTGAGTGTTTCTGGGTGTTGATTCCCTTGGATTTGAGGCCCTTTCGAGGATAGTGGTCTTTATAAAGGCCACTTAGCCAGTGGAATTTTAAAAACCTGATATTTGGAGTTGGTTGAAAGTTAAAAGAATCGAATTGTTTTCCCTCAATGACCACAAAAGATGAAAATTTTATTTGTGGTTTTCAACTTCCTATTTTGACAACCAGGAGTTGGGCAAAATGTTGGGGATATGATATACAAAACATTTTAGATTAAAGTGTTGGAGTCTGAAACAAAAATTGTCAGACACATTATCCACATTTTTAGTGCTCAGTATTTTTATTAAATGTAAATTGGTAGCATAGTCACTTACTGACTTTTAAATGATGGGTTCTTACACAATCTTTGTTTATTGTAATTACTTGATAGGAATTTGTAGCGTAGGTTTTCTTTGACAAACCAAGTAACCTCTTGTGTTCCACTGCCATGCTCAGTTTTTCCTTTATTTACCCTTGCATTAATCAGAAGAAATGCTATGAAGTATTATAGTAGCGGCCCCTGAACTGAGTTTGCATTCTTTTTACATTCATTTCTTCCCCCTCCTCATATTGCTGTCAAGACTTTTTTTGGTTTTGTTTTTAGGGAAACATTCTAGTTCAAAAGGGTATACTTTCCAGCATATTCCTATCTAACCTGCTATTCTTGCCTTTTAATAATTGAGCCCAGGATCTTTTTTTTGTGGACTTGTTTTTTGCAGTTGTTCTAGTCCTCACCCTTTTGCCAATCATAAGTACTCTGATAGATGCAAACTAACTATCATATTATAACTCTGCCTTTGTTCATAATGTTGCCTCTATTGAAACATCCTTCCTGAAACCTCAGGCTCTTGGCACTGTACCCATCCTTCAAAACTGACCTCTAGTACACTTTCAGTATCTTTTCTGATCATAAACCAACTGTATTTTTCCCTTTCATATTGCTTTGTAAATTTTTTTAGAATTTATTTGTCTTAATTTTATTATTGATATTTTTCCTGTGTGTGTTACTCTGTCTACCCAATTATAAACTATTTGCAATCAAGTATCTTGTGTTGCTTATCTTTGAAATTATCTCTGGCAAGGCAAATGGCATCAGGTGTGAAAGATGTTCACTAAATATGTGAAGAATTAGATCACAGCAACACATTTTGTTTGAGATTAGCCTGAATTCTTCAGCAGCATTTGTGCCATACTTGTTTTATATTTCAAACATCCAGCACAGTGCCTTTGCAATTAACGTATCTTTTGAATTGCTGAGGAAAATATTTAAGTTTGGTCCTTGTATTTTAGCTTCAAGGGAAAAATCAACAAGTTGGCTACACATTAATTAAATAAGGGGAATTTTCTCACTTAAGTTATGAAAACTAAGGAAATTTTTATTTGATTAGAATTCTGTTAATCAGCATAGTTGTAAAAGAGTTTTTTTTAACAATTAAGTAGCAGTATTTTTCCTAAAGATGATCAGGAACTGTTTGTTATCATTATAATTAGCAGAAACTACTGTGTCTGCCTTATGGTTAGTAATAATAAAACATTAAACTTCTTCCCCAAAATGCAGGTTCTTGTTAAACCTTTGGGAGACCGAGGATACCTTTTTCTTCTCTCTCCTTATCAAATGGTTTCTCCATATGGTAGGTAATCTCTTTAATTTTTTAAATTCTTTTTTAACATTTTAGTTAAAATAGATTGTTAATACATTTGGCTTCTGTTTTTTTTAGAACATCAGACTACCAAGTCTCGAGTTCTACATGCTTTATTTCTATTTCAAGAACCTAGAGGCATAGTTACTTGTAAGTTCTTTGACTGTTTAAATCTAATGTTATAGATACCTACATTGAAAATTGCCAGATAATTCCCTAAGTGTTTTGTCTTACTTAGAGTCCCATCATGTTTTAGGAAATACAAGTGGTAATAAGAGCTATTAGTAATATAAAACATAAATTATATAACTTGGTTTACTTTTCTTATAATGGAAAATTATTTGTTTTACTAAATAAATGTTGATTGTAATTGTTATAACACAGTAGCTTATGTTTTTTAAGGGTTTTATAAAATATGGTGTGATTATTTTTTAGTTTAGTTCATTTTTTGCATTCAGATTTTAGCAACTATAAATTTAGCAACATCACATACTGGGTTAAATATTAGGCCATTCAAAATTTCTTGTAACATTACCCTGATGTTGGAGAAAATTTGCTTTTCACTATTTCTAAGAACTAATTTTAGTGCTGTGTTAAGGTAAAGTTCCTACTAATGGGTTTCTAAGAATGAGATTCTCAATTGTAGCAGTTTTGCCTATATGTCTCCTTATGGAGATAAAGATTTCATGTGAAATGAAGTTATAACAGGAAGGAATGCCATTGCTATCCTTTGTAGGTCTGTCTTGCTAGGAGCCTCAGATCTTGCCCTGCTTCTTTATTTATCCTTATATTTTACTTGCTATGTGTTGTGAAAGGCTTAGCAACAATAGGAAATGAACTCTTTAATGAGCGGGTGTTTTTCCATTTAAAAATATGTTCTATAATTTCTTTTGTTTTAGTTTCTCATTGGCTCGTTTTAGTTTGCTGTACTTAAAAACACGTGATTCATATATTTGTATGTACATATATGTATTTGGGCACACATTAGTTTGGTTCACCATTAATGTATGTTACATTTATTTGACAGTATGTTGATCCATATTTGATCAGTTTCTTGATTACTAACATGGCTTCCTTTTTTATTTGTTTACAGCACAAAAAGGTTCAACCAATGTAGCACCACAGGAGAGACATGAGAGCATGCCAGATGTATTAAAAATAACTCAATTTTTACAGTTTGCTTTGATTCGGTGTCGAAAGGAATTCAAAAATATAAATACTATAAATTTTCATTCTGGTGTTGAAAAGTATGTAACTGAATTTTTTAAGCGAGGTTTTGGTTCAGGTAAACGAGAATTCATTATGTTTCCATATGATTCACGATTAGATGATAAAAAATTCTTATACCCAGCTCCAAAAAATAAATCCCATATTGATGATTGTTTGCATACCTATATTTTTCGGCCTGAAATGTATCAGTTACCTATTTGTAAGTTAAAAGAGTTGTTTGATGACAATAGAAAACTTCAACAGTTCAGTCAACTTTCAGATTATGAAGGCCATGAAGAAATGAATGGTACAAAAAAGAAATTTGGAAAACGAAGTAACTCAAGGGGTGAGACTATTAGACCTGGAAAGCAGAAGTCATCTCACTCTTTGGATTATGATAAGGATAGAGTCAAAGAATTGATTGATTTGATTCAGTGTAGGAAAAAAAATGTGGGTGGGGACTCAGACACAGAAGATATAAGAAGCAAAACTGTCTTGAAGAGGAAGCTTGAGGATCTACCTGAAAATATGAGAAAGCTCGCCAAAACCAGTAATTTATCTGAAAATTGCCATCTGTATGAAGGTAAAAATATCAGATTGCTCTTATATAGTACAAAAATAATAACCAAAAATATAGTAAAGTCGTTCTGTCCTTTCTTCTAGTGTGGAGGTCTATAAATTACAACCTGAAAAACCAATCCAACCTGTTGTGTTTTGTAGAGAAAGTTGTACTGGAACACAGCTATATTTGTTCATTTATGTGTATGTGTAGCTTCTTTCACACTATAATGGCAGAGTTGGGACAGAGACTCCGTGGCCCACAGAGCCTAAAATATTTACTGTCTGGTCCTTCACAGATGATATCTGCCAGTTTCTGCCTAGCACATCAGAGTTCTGAATTGTGTAACTTAGGAAAACAGAAAAAGTATGCTCAGGTTTTATCCTACTAATTGGATCGTCTGTCCTTTTGTATTCCTTTAATTTTATAATTGGGAAAGTACAGCATAGAATATTGTGGTTGGGAGTGGCAAGTTGCTTAATGAAAGAAGTCTGAGCTTTAAAATCAAATTTCTTAGAAGCATACACATATTCTTTTCCACCTTAGGAGTCCAGCAGTATGTTGCCTTTTTCTTTTTTGTAGTTTTTGTTGCTTTTCTTGTTCTAGTTGACATAAAAAGAAATGGGAGGCCTTTCTCTTAAGTCTGTGTTTAAATATTACAAGTAATTAAAACATTTTTTCATGTAGATTTTTAATATCTTAACATGCTAGTCTATAGTAATGGAATATGTTTCTTTACATTCAAGGAACTTTGATGTCATGATCTACATTTTGTGATGCTGCTGCTGTTCTTATTAATTAGGCAGATCTTAAATAACGTGGCTAGTGGCTACCATATTGGATAATGCAGAAAGTTTAAATTACTTAAAATGAAATAATAATTCATTTTCTGTGTTATACCAGGTACACTACTGTATTGAACAGCACAAATAGAGAACATTTGCATCATTGCAGAAAGTTTTATTTGACAGTGCTGTTTTCAGCACCTTCCAGGGTCTTGTAAAGACCCTTCTTTTCAATGTTTTCATCTTTGCCTATGTTCTAATCACCTGGATGGCTTTCCTGGCTTCTGTCACTCACTTCAGTACATGTTCTTCTAGATATTGCTTTGCTACTTTTCTGTAAATCTCAGCTTCTGTATTCAAAGGCTTTGTTATAGACCGGCAACAGCTATGTTTCCCATCTTCCTCCACATGCTCTTCATTTAAAGCTCATGTTTCTCACAATATGTTGTGATTAGCCCTTCTCTTTGTTTTTTATTGAAGCATCTTTAATTTCTCTGAAGTCTCATATCATAGCAGTTACATTCCCCTAGAACATATTTCTGGTGGTTTTCCTTGATGGTTTTTATCTGCTTTATTAGGCTGGATTTTTGCTGTGTGCTGTACCTGTTGATTCTGACCCATACTGTCTTGTCTTACACTGTTCACGTGTCTCTTGCGAATTAAGTACTTACTATGTGCTAGGTGCTGCTTTACGTATATGGACTCATTTAGTTCTTGAATGCTAGACATTATCCTTATTTTACAGATGAGAAAATCATCTCAGAAGTTAAATAACTTTATGTAAAGTTATGTAGTTCACTAATCCATGATTGAACTCAGTTCTAACTGACTTTAGAAAGCATTATTCCTAAACCTGACTGTATTTCCTACCACTGAGCACATAATAGGCAAGGTAATTAAGTTTTGATGCTGTTTTAGCTAATAATACACTGATTTTGTACATATGAAAAAACATTCATGGGTGAAAATTCAGGCTTTATTAGTAATTAAAATGATGGGGAAGCCATGCTAATTACTATAATAGACTAAAGGAGAAATGGAACAGGGAAGAGGGGTCATGTTGATGCATTAAACTAGAATTAGTGATCAACAGACTTATATTTCCAGATGTTCTTCACTTGTTTCTTTGTAGTATTTTGCACACTTTATTTTTGATTTCTAAAAGTAGAGATTTAAAGGTTGTACTCGAACTTCTAAAATACCTTGATCATGATTTGGTGATGAACCCACTCATTTTGTAAGAGATATCCTCCTATTCTCCCTACCGTCTTTAACATCAACTTTTTTTTGAGCTATGATTTATATACAATGTACCCATTGCACAGTTTGATGAATTTTGATAGCTATATTACCACCACTCCACTATATAGGACATTTTTATTATGCCCAAAAGTTGCCTTGTTCTCCTTTGTAACTGAATCTTACCCTACTACTGATCTTTTTTCTGTCTCTGTTGATTAGTTTTGCTTGCTATGTAAGTATGTGTGACTAGAATTATACAGTAGTATTCTGTTCTTTGATGTTTTGTTTTATTTTTACTGTGGTACATTATACCCTACCTAAATTATAAATCCTGACATCTACCTAGGTTTTACCTTCCTTCAGCATTAAAACCACATGACTTTCTGAATGTCTGCCCTCTTCACAAGTTTATAAAAGTATTACTGTACAGATTACCCAGATTTATATGTGCTTTGAGTCATGTCTTAGTAAATGTTTTCTCTTACAGTGCTTTCTGTTTTTAGTGCAAGGTTAGTGTAGATTATTTTGGGATATTTTGGTGTCTTTAAAATCCAAGCTTTGTTACGAATTTAAGTAATCTAGTCAGTTGAGATAAGGCTTAGACAATAAGAATGTCAGACACTATCTGAAGGACAAAATAATAGCTAGAAAGGTGATAGAACTCTTTAAGTCATGAGTTCTCTGTAGTAGATTTTAATGTAATCTGCATATCTTGCAAAACAGCAACAGCTATTTTACCTGTGGTCAAGCGTTTGGTTGACTTCAGAATTTTGGTGATAGATTTCAAAGTGACTATAGTATGGTTATTAATATCCATGTTACCAACTTGATGTTTGAGCTTGTTTCTCTATTAATAGTTTTAAAATTATATAAATAAATTTTCATTTAATGGGGATGTTGACTTATGTGCAAAAGTTTAGGAGCAGTTACATTTGTAAAGTAATGGAAGGATATACATATAAAACCTAAGCCAGTGTTTTGATGTATGTCTTATAAAAAATAGATTTTTTAAAGATTTTATTTATTTATTTTTGAGAGATGGGGAAGGGAGGGAGAAAGAGAAGGAGTGAAACATCAATGTGTGGTTGTCTCTAGCACACCCCATACTGGGGATATAGCCTGCAACCCAGGTGTGCACCCTGACTAGGAATCAAACTAGCGATGCTTTGGTTCACAGGCCTGCGCTCTGTCCACTGAGCTATACCAGCCAGGGCCATAATAAATTACTTTTACTTTTTATTATATTTTGTATTAATTTCTACCTGAGGACATGCTTGTTTATTTTAGAGAGAGGGGATGGGAGGGGGGGAGAGAGACAGAAACATCTATGTGATAGAGAAACATCAATTGGTTGCCTCTCATACCCACCCAGACTGGGGACTGAACCTGCAACTTAAGTGTGTGCCCTGACTGGAGGTTGAACTCTCCACTCTGGTTTATGGTATGATGCTCCAACCAACTGAGCCATGGTTTATGGTATGATGCTCCAGCCAACTGAGCCACCCTGGCCAGGTCATGATAATGAATGCGTTTTCTCAAACATTTTTAGTTATGTTTGAATTAAAAATTTTTATACTAGCCTTCCAAACTCTACTTTAAGAGATGACTTTTTTTCCTCTTTTCCCTTCAGAATCTTCACAGCCTGTTGGCTCACTTGGGCATGATGCTGACTTGAGACAGCAGCAGCAGGATACCTCTAGCTCTGGCGTTTCTGACATCCATAGGCTGTTTAATTGGCTATCAGAAACACTAGCAAATGCACGCCATTCTGATGCATCCCTGACAGACACAGTCAACAAAGCCTTAGGATTGAACACTGATGGTGCCTATGAAGAGCTGAGGCAAAAGCATGATGAATATGACTTGAATTCTACCCCAGATAAGAGAGAATATGAGCAACCTACTTGCACAAAAATTGAAAATGCACACTTTAAGAGTACTCAGAGCCCATTGTCAGAAGCTGATAAGTCTGTAAAGTATCATGTTGCTGTTTCTACCAGTGAAGTAGGCACTGACCATAAATTACATTTGAAAGAAGTAAGCATATATCTTTTGATTATATTATTTGCTTTTGTGAATGTGTGTGAAAGAGAAGGTGTGCTTCAGTGACTATTTTTCTCCCTTTTAAAACGAAATAAAATACACATTTCAATAAAAATGTCTGCCCAGGACAGTATTTCTAAGTTACTCCTTTTTACAAGGAAATAAGTTCAGAGTAGTTGTTTTTCTTTTTGTTTGTAGGTTTACATATAGTGTAAGCTTTACCTGTTGTGATAAAGTTAAGGCTAGATGATCTGTTTTTCAGAAATGGCTTACTGGGAGTTAATTCCATAGCATTTCATAATAAAGTTGAATTCTCAAAACATTGGCTTTCTGTTGGAAGTACCATAACCTATAGGTAAAGCAGATGAAGTCAGTGTACTAGTTTTACAAACAAGGTTAGGTACTTTGTATTTTTCAAATAGGAATGGAAAATGAGTGGCTTTTAGGATTACCACTGAAGTGACAGTCTTGCTTGACAGGGCATCCAGTTTCTTTATGTGTTTAGAGTACTGATGTCTATCTGAGAAGCAACATTATCTTCCCCCAAGAAGTGGGTGCATCACTTGGGGGGAACAATACCAGGAGGGCACCATATTCCTAAGGCTTATTTCTAATTTACTCTTTTATTTTCTTCTCCCTGCCTTTGAATAAAAGTTACACGCATGTCTCCAGGCTTTGTCTGGATAGTTTTCAGATATTTTAGGGGGAGGATGATGGCATAGGCTCACTTAGGGAAGTGTGTAAAGTAGGCACTGAGGAAACTAACCTATATTGTTAACATTACCTAACATATTCAGTACCCTAAATTGAGTCGATGGGGGCATAGGCCAAACCCAGCCCCTGCCTATGTTTGTAACTAAAGTTTTTTCGGAACACAGCTGTTGCCCATTTGTTTTGAGCATTGCCTATGGCTGCTTTTGCACTACAGTGGCAGAGCTGAGTATCTGAGTATATGGCCTGCAAAGCCTAAAATACTTGGAGCTTTACAAGAAAAGTTTGCCAACCTCTGCTCTAAAATCAGCATCAAATTATGTTTTGAAGACAAATATGTTTTAATTTGAAGCTAGAGTATTATCACTTTACCATGGTGATTTGACTAATTTTCTATGTTTTTGCTGTGAAAAAAATAGTTGTTTATTTTTGACATTGAAATTAATTGAAAAGAAAGCTATTGAATATGCCCTCTAATTTTTAGGATCCAAATTTAATTAGCATGAATAATTTTGAAGAATGCAGTTTGTGTCCCACTATTCCCATTGAACATGGATTCCATAAACAATCTAAGTCAAATGATGTTGAAGAGACTGAAATACATTGGAAACTGATTCCAATTACAGGTAAGAACAAGTGTACTTGGAATAAGGTTTGCTTGGTTTTATTTAGGGAACAGTTGCTTCACTAGGTGCTTCATTTTACTTGGCTCTGACATGTTCAGTGTCTTATTTTGAGCAATATAATGTTCATCATAGGGTGTTGCTGTTCTTGGTCAGCATCAACAAATATCTGCAAAAAAACCCTATTAAAAGTAGGGATTTTAAACATAGTTATTCACCGTATGGAGTTTAGCATACAGACTTCCTAATGAAAATTGTTGGCAGAAATAGTTTCTAATGAAGTGAGATAGCTACAGAGATGAAATGATGATCTTGGATAGCCTATAAATGCCATCTGCTTAAATTATAAGCTTCTCTATAGCTGTCATCTAAGAAGTGGTCATTTTGAGGTTCATCTATTTGAAAGAAATTTGATTTCTTAATATTGGATAGAGAAATTAGATCATTTTGAGGATGTCCTGAAATGGTCAAATGCAAATATCCTAGAAAGCTTATTGAACCGTGGGATAAGAATAGTTTAGCAAATGTTGAAAGATCATTTTGAAATAATTCTGATTTTTCTGTGCAGACACATACATAAACACACACCAGTACCTTTACATACCCTTAATGTTCTAAGTTCTTATTCATCTTTTGTTAGCTAAGCATTTTTGGAAATATTTCCAGGGCACATCTTTTTCATTCCTACACCTTTATTTAACCTTTAAAAAGAAAAGAAAAACAGATTTTTCTTAAAAATAATAGACTGACTTGTGACCTAGAAGCTACTGAAACCTCCAAGGACTCTGAGAAGATTTGATAAAACGTTGATGAATTTCCAGGGACTTTAGCATAATTCTATACTTAGTACCTTACCAGAGAGGGCAAGAGGCCTAAATGCTACAGTACAGAGGCAACTGGTTCTCACTTAGAAGCTGGAGGTGTCACCTTGAGTGGGAGAAAAAACATAAGGAAATAATTGGTACACGATGATTATCCTAACCATTCCTCATTTGAACACATTTACAGTTGATGTTCAGAGCCATTTGAAGGCACATCATCTGGGTGTTTGATATTTTGCCATCACCTGAATAAAAAGGGAAGCAACTTCCCATTCCTGAGTGACCCCTCAGGATTATTTTAGGCAAAAGAAGGTATTCTGGGGTTGGCTAGCATTTTGGGTTGTCTCAAAGGCACTAATGTGCATCACCAATACTTGAAGAGAGTATATAAATCTAATGGGTGCTTTCTGTTAGGAGGGAATGCAAGAAGCCCAGAAGACCAGCTAAGGAAACATGGTGAGAAACAAACAGCAGGTGAGAAGGCCGCTTTGCTTCTCTTCCCACTGTGCCCATATTCAGAATTGCTACTTGGTGTTTCCAGCCTTTCATCAATAGGGTGTCAGTTTAAGTTTTGTTAATTACAGAGAATTTGGAGCATATCATATTTGTATTATATTATTGACTTGAGCCAGAATTCTTATATTAAGAATGTGTTCAAAGAAGCCACTAGATATTGATAGAGATCACATTTTCTTCACTGTATATCTGATGATGACTTGGGGAGACGAGAGTGTTTTCTTAATTCATTTCTGTAGGATATTCTATGAGCAGTCTTCAAATTTCTCTTAAACTTATATTAATGGCATCTCTGTTAAGTATCTGTTTAAATATTTTGTTTATTTTTGAATTGGATTTATTGATCTGTGAAAAATCTTTATATTCTGGATACAAGTCATTGTGAAATATATGTATTGTGAATATTTTCTCCCAGTCTGTAACTTGCCTTTTATTTTCTAAACAATGTCCTTCAAAATAGCTCGATTTTAGTAAAGTCCAGTTAATCTTTAAAAATTATTTACTCTTAAACACTTGGAGGTGAGGCCATATATCTTTTAGGTACATTATTCTTAATCTTGGATATTTTTATCCAATTCTTCTAACAAAGATTAGGAAACTTTTGAATTCCAGAAGCAATTATAGATAGTAATGATTAGCTAGTTGCAGTGTGTGCCTAATGTCTAAGTCTTTTGTCTGAGCTCAGTCAGTTCAATATTCCTGCATGATCATAGGCATTTTTTTCTTGCCTAGTTTGGTGGTGAGTCTTTTTTATTTGTTTCCATTTTGTTGATTTTACTCTTAAGAAATCTTAAATGGTGTTACTTTTTAAAAATTTTTGTTCTTTTTTTATTTAATTATTTTTCAAGTACAGTTTTCTGTCTATTTCTCCTATCCCAGCCCACCCCGCCCCGTGCTCCCCACCTCCCTCCCATTTCCACCCCCCTTAGTTATTGTCCCTGTGTCCTTTATACTTGTTCCTCTAAATCCCTCCCTTTTTTTCCCCCTAAATTCCCTCCCCTCCCCTCTGGTTGATTCTCCCTATTCTCTATTTCAGTGTCTTTGTTTTTATTTTGCTTGCTTGCTTGTTTTGTTGTTAGCTTCCTGTTATTTATTTATTTATTTTTAAATTTTTAGTTTGAAAGGAAAGTTAAATGGCTTTTGAATTTTAGTAGGTCTTTATGGTTATTCGGGGGGGGGGTTGGAAATTCAAAAGACAAAGATTTCCAGGTTTTTTGTTTTTTTTGGAAATTCAAAAGACTTAAAGATTTACTCAAAGAAAGCTATTATATCTCCTAGGAAAACATGACAACAAATATATGACAAGGAAAAGTGCATAAATTTTAGTATACAGCTCAATGAATTTTTACATAATGGTTGCAATTATATGACATTACCCAGATCAACACATAGAACATTTCTAGCACGCAAGATTTTCTTCTGCATTTTCGTAGTTGGTGCTGTCTCTGCTCCTCATAGTAACCACTAAATCTCACTTCTCTCACCATACATTAGTTTTACCTGTCCTGGAATTTAAGATAAATTGAACCTAACATGTCCTCTTGTTTTTGGATCTTCATGTTATGTCTGGGATTCGCCTGTGTTTTGCGTCAGTAAATTCTTTCTCATTAGGAAAAATCAGTAATTCTTTCTCATTAGGAGGAGCAGGTATCTTATTTATGCTTCAGAATGCTCCCTCAGCATTAGCATACTATCTTAATATTTTGTGACTGAAAGCATAAATATCTGAGTGATGCTGCTTTGAGTGAACTCACTGCTACCTTTTCACTTAAAAGTCAAAGTACTGCAATGCTTGAATGGTAGTAGAAAAATGCATTATTATGGATATTGACATGGGTTCCTTTAAGTCATTTATTGATGAAAACATTTTTAAAATAAAGTGAGTATTTAAATTATGTGGAAGGAATTTGTACAAAATAAAATTAGGTGATCATTTGCACTTTTAAAATGGATTTAGTTTGGGTTTTTTAGTATATGGAATTCCCCAAGTGGATTTAGATTTAAGTTATATTTCATCTTTTAAAAACTCCCTTTATCCATAGCTCTTCAGAAATAAGTTTATTGGTATCAACTATAGGTATAAATTTTGGGAGCAAGTATTTCATTTAAAATAATAAATGACTCAGAAGTTTTTAAATTACAGGTGGTCTTCCTCAACCCATTTGTTCTTTAAGATAAATTTTTTTTTTACTTAAATCAGACATGGTACATAATTCAAGAAGTACAAAAATACCTCAAAAAGTAAGTCTTCTACTCCTAGCCCAAATATTTTATATATGCTAAATTCTATATTGAAATTTAAGAAGGATATTCAGTATTCCTGAGTTATTTTATAGAACTTGATTTTCTGATTTATCAGTTCATACCATTGTAATTCTTACCATGGTATTGGCTATTTTGCTCCCCTTCTACCTACAGACCTGCTGTGGTCTTCTAACCCTTCTGACTAGTGCCTTTGCAGTAGTTAATTGTTACAGTAGTTCATAGTAACCACTGGGGTTGGTAGAGAAATGTTATAAGCTGACTGCTGCTGAGGCTGTTTAAACCTTTAGAAATGTGTGAATGTGAGGAAAATCAAAACTGAATTTTGTGTGAAGAGGGCATGCTGCTACACCTGGGTGAATAGAGAATTCACTATATCTTTAAAGTACTATAGTTTTGAAAACTAGTACCTGGACTTTCTGATTTAAAGGTATTATTTCATATACTAGAATAGCAGTTTGTTATGGAATGTTGGCTAAGAGTTTAGAAAAATTAGTCGCTTTTTTAAAGGATAAACTTGTATATATCAATCTTAGGCAAAGATCACAAATTTTTTCTTCTCCCAAAATATTAAATGGTTGTTAAAACACATTTCCCCCTTGTTTTATAAAAAAGGTTTAGGGTGCCTGTTTTGAAATGTAATTTCAAAAATACATTGTTTGAATTTAGCATTTGTGGGTGGGGAGGGAATATGATCTTATGGGTTGAGTTAGTTGTCAGTAGTCAAAAGTTAAATAGTTCTGTTAGCATCAGCTAGCTGAATCACCTCTTTATCTCAAATGGGTTATTAGCTATTGTGCTTTCTTTTGGAATTATTTTGAAACAAAATAAAAATACCTAGGAAAGCCCTATTAAAAATGTTACTCTTATTGCAGCTTTGAAATATGTTCTCTTCCTATATTATTGAGCTTTTTTCCCTGATAAATAGAAATCCCTAACATTTGTAGAAAATGCACTAAGTAACTTTATAAAACCAAAAACAGATAAAATTATCCTTACATTATTAATGTAACTCTTGGCAGTTAGTTATTCCCACATTGTTTCAGTTTGGAATAGTTTCGATTGCCTTACACTTATATTTTCATGTTAAAACTGTATCACTAGAGTAGATATTACTTGGCAAAGAATATAGGGGTTAAGCAAACTGTTGCAGCTGACCATTCTGATTAAAACATGTCTATAAGTCAGACAGAGGGTAGGGGAGCAGAAATAAGCAAAGGACTTAATTTGTATTGATGCGAAATTGGCCCTGTTCAGACTATTAATTGAGATTTTATTCTATTTAGCATAATTAGTTGTAAATACATACTTGACCTGACAATTTTTTTCTCATTTATGTTTGTTTTTGTTTCAAATTTTATGCTTTTAATTGCTCTTATAATAATAAACTCTTCCTATATAGGTATGAAATCACCAGAAGAACAACTGGTGTATCCGCCACTGCACGAGGCCTTTCCTAACGACCCCCGGGTAATAAGTAGACAGAGAAGTTCTGATTACCAGTTTCCATCCTCTCCATTTACAGACACACTAAAGGGCACCACTGAGGATGTCGTGTTGACAGGTCAGGTGGTGAAGGTGGAGGAGCAGTGTGTGCCAGCAGCAGAGCCGCCTGCAGTGAGTGAAACCACAGAGAGGACAGTGTTAGGAGAATACAATCTCTTTTCTAGGAAGATAGAAGAGATTTTGAAGCAAAAGAATGTTTCATATGTCAGTAGAATTTCCACACCTATATTTTCAACACAAAAGAAAATGAAACGACTTTCTGAGTTCATATGTTCTAAGACTCCTAAAGCTAGTGTACAGGAGTTTGTAGATGGCTTGCATGAGAAACTAAGTACTATTATTATCAAAGCATCAACAAAGGGTGGGAATTTGCCACCAGTTGGTCTTAATGGTTCTGATACTAAGATAGCATTGAATCCTCTAGGAAGACATGTCATACCAGTTTCCTCAAGTGACTTTAACAATAAATACCTTCTTGAACCACTTTGTGGTGATACTTTGAAAGACATCAACTCTAATGATCAGCATTCTTCAACTTTGGGTTTAACTGAAGTAGAAGTGATTCAGCCACACCATGCTGTGGAGCTAATGGTGACTTCTGATCATACTGTACCTGATGATACTGCTCAGGAACCAGAAGAAAAAGAAGCAGCAAAATCACCCAGTGATGTAAACATTTCTGCCCAACCAGCTCTTTCAAATTTTATAAGCAAGTTAGAACCTGAAGTATTTAACAGTTTAGTTAAAATCATGAAAGATGTCCAGAAAAATACTGTGAAATTTTATATTCATGAAGAAGAAGAGAGCGTGCTCTGTAAAGAAATAAAGGTAACTAAATAAAAAAGTAATAGTCATGCTGTATTAACTTGTCAATTGAATCTCACCTCTATAAAAAGGAATATTTAACATTTTCATCATTTAATGCAGAGTAGAATAAAAGACTAAGTTCAACTAAGTCAAAACTATGATGCAAGTATCTTAGAATTTAGAATCTTGTTTAATAGAGTTATTTTAAAGACCATTGCTACATATTGCAAATACCTTTAAACTGTTGACTCAGAGATTTTAAATGTTTCGTATTTGGGTTTTTAATGAAGGGAAGGGAAAATACAGAGAGATGAAGGAAGTTGTCAGTGTTTACCTCATGGGGTTTATCAATCAACTAGAAAAATGAAACTTGTTTTTTCTTGATACCTGGTCATATCAGGTTCCTCCCCAAACTGGAATTATTTTCTGGAGGGCAAGCCCCTTGTACAGGCTTCCCAAGCTAGGTGAATGTTTGAGGAATCCATCCGTATTAGTGTATCAGCGGGCATTGTTGTGAGAGGTTGTGTTCTGCTTTAGTGAATTATTTTTGAAGACTCTTAATGCTTTTGCCCATTTCATGGCAGATGATTTACAGGCATACCTGCCCACACCATGCTGAGTGTTCAGCAGTTTTTTGACAAAAAAACGGCATGACCCCCATGCTCCACCCTCCCTATTCACGTGCTGTCACCCTGAGTGAGTTTTTTTTGTTTGCCTCGATGAAAAAAGTCATCAAAGGGAAATGTTTTGCTGATGTGGAAGAGGTGAAACAAAAAGTGGCAGGAGAACTAAAAAGCATCGAGGTTGACAGTTTTAAGAACTTGTTTTGAATGGTAGAAAAAACATCTTGATATGTATATTGCATCAAATGGAGAATACTTTGAAGGTGACTGAAGTTTAGACATGTAAGGGTTTATTTGTAAGAGTAAATACACAATTTTTTATAAATAAATTGTTTTGTTTGGGGTGCTCCCTTGTATTGATCAAAAAATACTATGATCCTGAAAAGACTTCCCAATCCTGAAAGATTTTCCACTGCAAGGAATATATTTTTTTCCTACTGAAGCTATAGATGAACATTTCCTGGTTCTAAAAGATTCATGTATATAGTGTTAGATATCTACAACATTTGTATATACAGGGTTAGATGCCTATAACATTTGTAATAATAGGTATATAAATTATAATACTATATCCAGTTATATGGTTTTAATATTAACCAATTAGTATTCACTGAACTACTAGATTTTATTTCATAAGGGAATACCTTAGACTTTAGAATAAATGCTCAATCCCATTTCTGGGATTTACTTACCATGATGAGGTTCTGATTGTTTTGTAAGTGGAAGCATAAGAAACCATAAAAAACCGGTTTATATTCCCAGAGTGGCCCAGAAACTCCATGTTACTGATATGTCTTGAGCCTTTGTCAATTTGGGGATTTCATATTGATGTCAGCATATTTCATGTGGTGTACCCATGAGAACAGAAGAGCATGGAAATGAAGGAGGCAGAATGTTCAGTCTGTCTTTCAATTCCTTGTGGTTTCTCGGGTAGAGTGAAACCAGACATACTAGGAATTCCTTGGTTACCTTTTGCCTTGTATGATTGAATGTAGATTTCTCTATTTTTCCACCCCCAGCAACATGTGCTCAGGCATGGCATTCTTTGGGGCATAGCTGTATGTTGGGGTGGGGCTAGATGAGAAAATAGGATGGGCACAGGTCCCAGTATGCTCAGCATTCATTACTCCTCTTCCACCACATTTTTAAAGTAATTGTAACAGGAAATACATTTATTTATGAATAGTGCTTTTAATTCATTTTAGTATGGAATAAATTATATTTCTGTTGTTTAGGGGGAAAAGGCTGTGTGTTTTACAAATCTGATAGGAAATCAGATTGGAACTTTAATTCTTTAATCAATTTTCATTGGAAAAATTCCAGAAAAAATGTTAACAAAGAATAAAAACTTTATGAATATAATTTTAAGCTCCTGAAGTTATTTCTGGAGTCAAGCTGATTTGTTATTATATGAGTTAAACTGATATAAAATGAACTCTGATTTAAAGCTTCTTAATGTAAAAAGACCAAAAATTACAAGCAAGCCTGACAGTAATTTATTCATCCATTCATTACCTGTTAGCTTGTAAGCTACTCTTAAATCTGCCCAGAAGTTTTACAGGTTAGGTCAAAATGAAACAGCGTAGTAGATGCTGTGTTAGTTTGGGGGTACACGGAAACATACTCTTTGGGTGTGACACATCAGTAGACTGTGAGGCACACTGGGTTTGGATTTTTACGCTTATCTAACCTCTACTCTAGAGGAAATTGATCTAGCTGTGCCAACCTTGAGAAAATTAATCTGAACCTGTGTCTGTGAAATGAGGAACGTAACCTCTAGGATCTTAACAGTTTGCTTCAGAGTTCAGGATTCTACCAGCAAGCAAAGTGAACTCTGCTTGGACTATACTACTTTGTGTCCTTTGAAAGAGTACCGTGTTACCAGCATGGAGGAAGGTATTAGATGAGAGTATTTTGCTTGAAGGTGTAATTTAACAAATGTGGCAAATTATAGTATGTGAATACCATTGTACATATTGAAGCTCCTTACAAATGATTTTGGGGCTGTTACGAATGAAATGAAGTACAGTATTTGGGAAATTGGGTTGTAATTCTAAAGGAATATACCAGTAACATTGCTGCAAATAACGAAGGGTCTGGCCTGGTTTGAAAGAAAAGAAAATGAGGTTGAGGAAATGGTTAATGATTGGGCTGGGCTCAGTTGTTCAGAATTAGCAGTGGGGCAGGGTTAAGAATTTGGACCAATCCATTGTGCTTCTTTTACCTCATTGCTGGAATTTACTTGGCTTTGATTGCATAGCATTTTGCAACATTGTGACTGGGACTATTTAAGCTCTGAGCTTTCGATTCAATAAGAAAAGCAGATTAGATCCTGGGTTCCCTAGATCTAGCTTAAGCTTATGTTTGTCAGTTTATCTTGCATTTCATTGTTAAATGAATTTTTTGTAAAAATGCTTTTTAATGTTGATATACTTTTTTTCAACAGGAATATCTTATCAAATTAGGCAATACAGAATGTCATCCAGAACAGTTTTTGGAAAGAAGATCAAAATTAGATAAACTATTAATTATTATTCAAAATGAAGACATTGCAGGTTTCATTCACAAGGTAGACTATTAAGTCAAATTTGCTATTAATTTTGGTTATAAAAATACCCTTACTATAAAATCTATATTTGACACTAAAGTGTTGGTTTTTAAAAATATCCTCATAAGCTTTAAAGATGATAAAACTTCAGGGTTTGGACATTTAGGGTTTGAGACCTAAATGACCCTTCCATGAATTAGCTTGTGAGAATCAAGTTTGCACCCCTGCAAAATTTTAAATGGAGTCACATCATAGACCTTCCATATAACTCAAATAGTCAAGACTAAGAATATGGACTTCCTGAATGCCAGTGGGTCTGCTGACTTTCTTTTTTTTTTTTTTTTTTTTTTTGAAATTTTGACTTAGCCATATTTATACCTCAGCTTTTTTTTTTAAAGATTTTATTTATTTATCTTTAGAGGGGAAGGGAAGGAGAGAGGGAGAGAAACATCAATGTATGGTTGCCTTTCGTGCGTCCCCTGCTGGGAACTGGCCTGCAGGGAACCGGCCTGCAACCCTGGTATGTGCCCTGACTGGGGATTGAACCGCGATTGTCTGGTTCGCAGGCCTATGCTTAATCCACTGAGCTACACCAGCCAGGGTCTGCTGACTTTCTTGATATTGTTTCATCTCATACAAAATCCCAGGTAAAACCAATTTTCACCCCCTTTGCCAAATTGGTCCTATTTTCCCTTGAATTTGGAGATACCCATCATCCAGTCTTATGAGCCTATCTCAAATCCTAATGCCCTTTGAAGCTTTCCTAACTGTTCAGTTACATAGGTTCTTGCCATCATATGAATTCGACTACTCACAGGGCCAGACAGGTTAGTATTTTTCATTCTGTGTTTTCAGCTCTCTTGTACCTTTTCCTTAGTGCTTTTGTTCATGGTAGGTACCCATTACATAAGTGTTGGTTTATATATTTGGAAATAATGTTGGGAATATTATTTAGTGCTTGGCTTTCCAGAGGCAACATACTAATATAGGTTAGCCATACTGCATTTTGTTAGTCTTTCTGTACAGGTTACTTCACATTTGAGTCAGTTCATTCCCTTGTGTGTCCTTATTTCTGTTTTTATTTTGGTATTTACACAGGTACCTGGCTTGGTGACATTAAAGAAGCTCCCCTGCGTTAGTTTTGCTGGTGTTGATAGTCTGGATGATGTTAAAAATCATACATACAATGAATTATTTGTGTCTGGAGGTTTTATTGTGTCTGATGAATCCATTTTAAATCCAGAAGTTATCACAGTTGGTAAGATTTATGCATTCTCTTGAGATGTAACTTCTGTCCTTTTTAGGTTTTCCTCGGTAATGACTCACTCATGCCTTTTAATGTATTGTCCATCCAGCTAATCATAAATAACTATATTTCTATCATTTTCTTGAGCTTTTTACCACAAATTTCCTATTCTTAGTCTTTACAAATAATTTCCTCCAAATTTGGTGTAAAGCAAAGCTCTCTACTCCTACTGCATTTGGATCACTTCTGGTTTATTATCAACATATTCTTTTTTATAATGTATAGATGTAACATTCTTAGACCTAAAAGAAAATATATAGATTTGTTTCCTTTAGAGAGAGGGAAAAAGAAGGAAAATGCTACATAGGAATGTAGGTATTCCCACACAATATCACCATACACTTCTTCCATAATTAAATTTGGGCGATTGCTGTTTATTGAATTTAAAGTTAATTATCTTTAACAGAGAACCTTAAAAATTTTTTGGCATTCCTCGAAGAACTTAGTACTCCAGAAGGAAAATGGCAATGGAAAGTCCACTGTAAATTTCAGAAAAAACTAAAGGAACTGGGCAGGTAAGATGTCAAAAATAACTATAATGGTTGTTGAATTAAAATTTCTTGTATGTATTCATAAAGTTTCTGCATTTCTCTGTGTTTATAGATTATGGATGCTATTCAGTTTTCACAGATATCCTTAGCCAGTCATAAGGGAGAGTGATACTGAATTATTGTAGCCTGTTTGCAAGTGATAATGTTTTTAGGTAGAAGTCTGCTTAAATTCTAGTTATAGGTAAAATTGGTTTTATCTTTGCTACTCAGGCATTTTGTAGAATAATAAAAGTGGAATAGTGAGCATTATATTTTTACTGAACTGTGTATGTCAACTAGATCAGGCTGTCTCCCGTTTGAGGGCTACCTTGGCAGCTAATTTAGTAACATCACACAAGGGTTAAGCTCAACATGATTAGGGGATTTGTGATTATTAGGACATTAACTTATGTAAATAGGTGATTTTTAATATGCCTGAAGTCGATTTTCAAAGTGTGAACCTTGGAGCAGCAATTACTATGAGAGGCTCCACAAATAATTATGTAATCAGATGAGTTTGGGATGCTGGATCATACTACTAGAGAGTCCATACATTGTATTCACACATTTAAGGATCTGAGAAACTCTATAGTTAAAAATTCTGTAGTTAAGCATTTCCTAAACTTAGACCACAAACGATTTTTTTGTAATATCTATTGACATTCTATGGTATACACTTAGGGAATTCAGGCTTAGATAATTTTAAAACATTTAACTTTTAGTAGTAATTCACTTTTTTAAAAACTTGTTTTCAGACGATCACGGTTCGATTCCCAGTCAGGGCACATGCCAGGGTTGCAGGCAGGTTCCCTGCAGGCCAGTTCCCAGCAGGGGATGCACGAAAGGCAACCATACATTGATGTTTCTCTCCCTCTCTCCTTCCCTTCCCCTCTAAAGATAAATAAATAAAATTAAAAAAAAAAAACTTGTTTTAACATCTTCAACTCTGATCTTTCTGTAACAGATAACACTACTGAGTCTTAAAGTTTTAACTTGTACAAAGTTATTACCATGGTCTTCCTAACAATAGTAATTTCTACCACTTGTTACCTTGACCCTGGAGATGTAGACATAGCTTAGAGCTATGTTATTATTTGAAGGGAAGGATTTATTTATTTATTTATTTTTGTCTATTTATGCCCTTCATTAAAGTTCTAAATAAAAAAGGTGAACAGTGAAAGGACAGCAAACAGTTATTAACAACCACATCTAAAACAAAAGCAAATTAAGAGGACAGCTAGATCAGGAGTGAACCATAGAAATGAAGATCACATTAAGGGTTAGCAACAGGGTAGTGGGAAAAGGAGAAGCGGGGAGAAGGTACAGAGAATAAGTAGCATAGACAGTAGATAGAAAATAGATGGGGAGGGTAAGAATAGTATGGGAAATATAGAATCTAAAGAACTTGAGACACGTGTTCATAAACTAAAGGGGGGGAATGGTGGGGGAGGGGTGAGCAGGCTGGAGGGGAACGGAGGGGGGAAACAACAAATGTAATAGCATAATCAATAAAATTAAAAATATATAAAAGAATAAAATAAAATATTTCAAAAAGAAGTTCTAAATAGGGAAAGCTAAAGAGAACTATAATTTGCGACTTAGAAAGTAAATGGTTGAGATTTTAGTTTACAATGAATAGCTGGTCCTCAAACTTTGCACCCAGAGAAAGCCCCCCCCGAACTGCACTACAGGTGGGTTGCACAATTACTGCTATCCCTCTTTCTCCTAAGAAGCACCCCTACATCAGGCAATGGGCTAAGCAGTGCATTTGTCCTTAGTTGCCCAAGTTAGAAAGTATGATTTTAAAGCAAAAACTTCCACAATAAATTTTAGAAATGTAGATCCAGATACTGAACTACTTAATTTCACAGATTGAACGCTAAAGCCCTAAGTCTGCTGACACTTCTGAATGTCTATCAGAAGAAACATCTGGTTGAAATTTTGTCATACCACAATTGTGATTCACAAACTCGAAATGCTCCAGAATTGGACTGTCTTATCAGACTTCAAGCTCAGAACATACAGCAACGACACATAGTCTTTTTAACAGGTAAGCAATGGTCTGAAGCTTTCTACTATGAATATAGGAATGTGGACAAAAGGATTTTGTGAGGCTGTAATGGGTATTGACTGTTAAGCTATGATTCTGAAAAGGTGGCAGAGTGTTTTGCAAGGGCTGGGGGCAAGCATTATTTGTCTATGTACATTTTCAAGTATTTCATATTCAAAACATTTTCTTTTTAATTTAGAAAAAAATATCCAGATGTCCTCCAGTTATACAGATAATGGAATAGTAGTTGCATCTGCTGAAGCCTTTATGCAGAACTTTAAAAGTCTCGTGGGCTATCACAACTCAATCACAGAAGAAAACCTTCCATTGCTTGGTGCTAATGAGAATCTTGAGTCACAGTCAGGTAACTTTTTAGTAGTTTTCATTTTCTTTAAGGCAGACAGAAAAAGAGGAATGGTTATGCCATTTTCATATACGGAAATGCCTATTTAAAAATGACTCACTTTGCTGTATAACAGCTTCAGGGGAAGCGTTTTAAGAAATTTATCATTTTTATACTTAGCATACCCCCAGTCTCATTTTATACTGTAGTCAATACAAACTGTTAGCATTTCTGTGGACTGCATATTATAGAGTAGGCATTCTGTCTTTGAGGGTATTGTAAGCTTTATTGTCTGCTGTTGTCAGCAAAGGGGTTATAATTTTTACAAAAGGACACCAGATATAGGGATTTGGCATCAGGTTACTAAATCTCCCCAGATGTACAAAGTAATTTAATACAAAATAGTAGGGATATCCATGGCTTTAGTTTTGCGAGATGGCCTCTGCTTTGGTTCCAGGTTTTATGTGAAATGAAGGATGTACTTTTGTTTTTGATAAAAAGCAGAGATCAAACCAGTTTAGTAGAAATCCAGTGAAGCTAGATGTCAGAATTTTTATTTTGTATTTGTCTTGTCAAATACTGAATTACCGTATAACTTTAGATGCTGTTTTGACATTAACCCCTTTGGAGCTGGGAGTTGGGATTTCCCAACATTAAACGTGAACACATTTCGCAGAAGCTTTTAGCATCGGATTATCTGGACATTCACACCTAGTGTGAGTGTTGTGACTAAGTGAACTTGTGGCAGAAGACCAAGCTTTAAGGGATTGTGGACTTGCAGACCCTGACGCGTTATATTGTGTGAGTAGTGTATAATTTTAAAACTTAAACAAATTGTGTATTTCAATAGAGGAGGACTTTTTGTTTTTTAAATGTAGCTCTTTTAGAAAACGATGAAAAGGATGAAGAGGATATGTCTCTGGATTCAGGAGATGAAATCTCACAAATAGAAGTGTACAGCAATTTTCATTCAGAAATTTTGGCGAAAGAGACCAAAGGATCACGTGGAACAGATCAAAAAAAGAATACTCAAATTGAGTTGCAATCGTCTCTTGACGTGCAAAAAGGTTTATTAGAAGATAAGACTTATCAAATTGATTCTGAAGAGAGAGCTTTTATTGATGTAAGCTCTGAAGGACAGAACAGCAGTTCAGCTGAACAAGATTCATATAGCAACTTCCAGGTTTATCAAAGTCAATTAAGTATGTCCCATCACTGTAGTCATTTTAATGTTCTCACTCACCAGACATTTTTGGGGACACCATATGCCCTCTCATCAAGTCAGTCTCAAGAAAGTGAAAATTACTTTTTATCTGCTTATACTGAAAGCATGGGGGAGAAGTGATTTTTCCAGGCCATATTTAAAAGAGAAATAATTATAGTATTTTTTTTACATAAGTTGTTACGAACTTTTTCTGTTTCTTAAAAGTGAATTAACAATTTATATTTCCTTCTCTAGAAACAAAAGGCTTCTGTCCTTTCTCAAAAATTTTTCCCCTCTTATTTAAATCATGAAGGCCTGTAACAGTTGAAGCATATGAAAATTGAAATAAATATATATATATTTTTAACATATATTGTACTTGAATTATCTAATGTTGGCACTTTTTAAGTTTTACATTTGTATATCACCTGTACTTTGGCTTCAAATTGAAGTCTGTTTTATATATAAAACTAGATGTTTGCAAAAGAATAGTAGACAGCAATGGCTTTACTTCTCTAATGTTAGATGATACCAGCTACTTTTGCTGAAATGACCTATCAACTATTGTATTTATTTTCATTTAAGCTTTTGTATAGTGTTTTTACACAGGTATAAGCCAGTGATATTAATAAATACTTACAGGATTTTGGCTCAGTACCTCAAGATTTGTCTAACAGTGCAGCTTCTTTCACATAATAAACTGTGTACATAGGACTTAGGCCTTAATACTAGGCAGCATTATTTTTTTTATCTTAGCCATGTTGTTAAAATTCTTGTCAACCTGTTACTTCAGGGTACTTTATAATTTTCAGTGCTTGTGTGGCCCTTGACTTACCCAAATTCAATTTCATATTTCAAAATATAAATTTATTAAAGGCATTGGGCAATTTGGAACAAATCCTTTGCTACAGATTTTTTAATTGGCAGTATTAGAAGTATATTTTTGAGGTGGTAAGTACTTAAAATGCTAGACTAAAAATAACTTCAAATTCAGATAAAATATGTGGTGGAGGTAAATTTTAAACCCACATCTATTGCCACTAACTGCTTCTCCATTACTAATGCAAAAAAGTCATAAAAACAGGATTTGGGGAAAAGAAAATTGCCATATGAGCCTAAACTGAATTTCAGTTATTTTAGTAAAGTTGGGATGTATTAAATCAAACTTTTTTGGCACCTCAGAACAACTTGGAAGAGTTTCTACCCTTTTAAATCTTTTTGTATATTAAAATATATAAGTAGTATTTCAGTTAATAAGCTATACATAAAATGTGTGGAAGAACATTACTAACAGAACAGAAACTCCAGACTGTGTTTAAGGTAAGTAGGAAAGTGTTTTTATAGGACTTAAATACCCAGATTGTGAAAGAGCAGAAACATGCCTCTTATTACTAGTAAACTTTTACAAAGGTGTCTGTTTTATTGTTGAAAAATTATATATATATATATATATACACACATACATACATGTACAGCATTTTATCACATAATATACAATTTTTAAATAAGCATCTAAAAATAAACCTAGATTATTTGTAAAAATAGTTAAGTGATGAGGACATTTTATAATTTGGAGGACAAATGTGAAGGATTTGATTTTTACACGTTTAAAACAACTAAAATTCTTCTTGATTGGCAGCTAAAGGCATGAGATTAGTTTCCAACTCCCTTTGCTTCTGGAGAAGGCCCTGAAATTACATTGATATATGTTAGTAAAGGTATGCAGCAGACTTGCAAGTTACTCCTTTTTAACATTTTTACCCTGTTAATCCAGAACTTTATTTTTGAAAACATGTATTAAGTTCAAATACTTGGCTACTGTCTAAGCTTTCTCTTTGTCATGTTAAATTAATTACTCAAAGAAATTTTAGTAATTCTCACACTAGACTTGTATAGCTATTATAATATATGTAAGATTATATTTTTAGCATAGAAACAACAGGGATGACTTAATCTTAAAACCAAGTCTACATGATTTTATGGGTCTTAGTCCCCTCTTCCTATCTGCCAAATGCTAGTGTTTCCTGCATTAACAGTGGCTAATATAAGGCCCTACTGAATAATTAACATGTGGGTGAAAAAAAAAACAAAAAAAAAACATGTGGGTGTATGTGTACATCATAGTCCTTCTCTTGACTTTGTCTCCACAAAGCTAGAAGTTTTAGGTTAAAAACAAACAAACCTGCAGTGTATGAATTTACCAAACCTGAGTAACATAACTCAATTTATTTGTAACCAAACTTACCATCTAAAAAACAAAGGGCACTTTCTTCATAATCCTGTATGAGTGATTTTCTAGCTCTATAGAAAGAATTGGTAAGCAGTACTTCACTCATCAATTTGAAATGAAAGATACTCCTAAAATGACAGTGTATTTTCCCCAAACACAAAAACTATACCTTAATCAAAACTAACTGCAAAAATTTTTGCAAGCTACTATTTTTTTTAAAGGCAAGCTAATGGAGAAAAGTTACAGCCTTAAATAATGAATTTTACTTTTGCCTAGGCAAGATGAGAAGTCATAATTGGTCTGGGATAAAGAATAGTCTGGTGGGTAAAGGCTACACAATTTCACAATGAATTATATTATTTGGGGGGACTTGTGTTAATGTTGTGTTCTGAACACTGCCTGAACACTGCCAACACATTCATAAAAAAGCATGAACTGCATTACCAAGAACCTCTTACAACATAATTATATATTTTCTGCCTTTGGTTTTAGGGCCTTATTGATATTTTACTGTACAAATGTATGCTTTTTCATTCAATAAAATTGTTTTAATATTTGAATTGTCTCATGATTTCATGCTGAAAATTCTTAAAGATGGCAAGGTGAAGCAACCTGAAAGTCCTGTTTTATTTCCATTCAAGAATAGGATGTGCAGGGTGAAGCAAAAGTAGGTTTACAGTTTTTCTTATGGAAAATAACAATAGTTAATACAAGAATAACTTGTTTCATGTACTTATAACTGTAAACCTACTTTTGGCCCACCCTGATGTTGAAATTTTAAAAAAACTGGGATGTAGTAAAGTCACAAATCATGTAGCCAGCCAGGCACTTAGTAAAACAGCCATTCCAGCACACAGCCAGGAAAAAAATCACATCCTCGCTTCGTTAAAAAAATAAGTTCATACCTGTCTCAGTTCTGACAGTCCCTTCAGGATTGCTTGCTGTCGATCCCTGTTTTTCACCAGGTTAGGATTAAGAAGTGGATCCCTGACATAATCAGAGTCAAATAGCTGCCTTTGTTCTTGGTCACAGTCTAAAAAGCCAGATGAAAATGACAAGAATCAAATATATTCCTAACAGTATGGTAGAACCCTACACTACAGTATATTTTAGGATTCATGAACAAACATGCACAAATTTATATCCTAGGAAAGCACCAAGCAAAATTCAAGGAATAAGATAGTCGATTAAAAATTCAGTAATGGATCCCCAAACTTGAGCAAACCTTGTTGTGACAATTTCTAGAACTAGGACCAGAATACCAATTTCGATTTTGAATTTACAATTACAGAGGGAAAGAATACTTACTTTGTGCATTTGGGTACTGAGGATTCTGGGTGAGAGGCCTAGACAATGGTGCATCTGGATCAAGGTAATAGATCTCATTGGTTCGAACATAGGGAATAAAATGAGATGGTTCAGAAATGCTAGGTGATACTTCTGTTTGATTGCCTCCTGGGATCAGATTCTCTATTTCATAATTATTTGTTAACGTCTGAGTTTGTTGTGTTCTGTTTTTCATCATAGAAACTGGTGGTGATTGAGACCTGTATTTTTTCAAAAAAGCATAAATAGGGACTAATGAAAAATTGTGTACTTTAGATTAAGCATCTCTACTATTTAATCGTGTTTCAGTTTATCCTAAATATGCTTGTAACACCAGTAGAAACAAAACAGGATTAATTTGAGTTTTTACTAGTACTTGCTAAAAATATATACATACACTCTATGCCAGTTAGGGCGAGGGAGGGATTAAACTAAATCTGAGAATCAACACTACCTAGGTTATTTAAGCCTAATGTTTTTCAAATAATTCATCATAAAGTAATGTACTTACTATCTGAACTACTTGCTGTCTGAGAGCCACATTCTGAGACAACTGAACCAGATACTTCTTGAACAAAGACAAAAAGTCTAATAGTTCTATACTTTCAAAATTGAATTTCTCATTATCCATACCAGTCATTTCTTTCCACCCACCCTTCAATCCAAGCAGAATGTCTTAGCTTGACACTGTTATCACACCTAGAAAATCAAAAGTGTTAAAGCTGGGAGATAACAGAAAACACCCACATTCCTGCCTAGGAGGCCTGACTGAGCCCAGTCCAATTTAGCTTAAAAAATCTAGGTAATTTTAAATGCCAGCAGCCCTTCCCGTAGACCTCTACTTTGGAAATCACACTCTTTCCTGTTTGTATTATGTATTATGTGTGTGTGTGTGTGTGTGTGTGTATATACACACACACGAACATACATACATGCTTGACCTCACCTGTATTTTGAGCAAATACTTTTTATCTCTTGTACCACATACAAAGCACTAAAGTAGCTATGGAATCAATCTATCCTTAACATACCTTTCTTTGCTGAAAGAATTAATTTTCAGGCGTTCTTCTTCCTAAAAGATAGGCAGATAAACGCAGAAAGGAATGATAGTATTTCCACATGTTCTCACAAATACTTCAGTGGTTATATTTGGGGAAAAATATTTGAGGATATTTGAATAAAAGATAATAGATTATGGGATAGGTTTTAAATTTTTCCTGAGTCTATCTGAGTCACAAACTTCTGCTTGAGTGTTTGAATAAAGAAAAGCATTAATCCACACAAGGTTTAAAGGTATAAACTAAAGAACCAGATAGTAAACACTTGGCTTTGTGGGCCATGTGGTCTCTGCTGCTACTCTGAACTCAGCAGCTGTTGTGTGAAGCCAGCCAAAGATAATACATAAAAGAAGAAGAATGAGATGGCTGTGTATTTTTAAAACTTTATTTACAAAAGCAGGCAGCAAGGCAGATTTGCCCATGGGCCATAGTTTTCCAGCCCCGGGTATAAACTAAAGTAAATTTCAGACAAATAGCCTTGTGAAAATATGCATGTGGGGAACTTTTAAATCTAGAAACAACAATATATACTTTAAAATATGTATTTGAGACAGAAGAGCCTTTACCTTTTTGACTAGATGCCACCTGAACTTTGACTCAGTTTCCTGATGAGATGAATGAACTGGTGAAGTGCCTGTATTTTGAGAGAGGTTTCCAGGATTATTTCTTTCTACCAAGTGAAGCAGTTCCATTTGCCGCCTTACCTTTTTTTCTTCTCTCTGCTTTTGAAGCTGTTTAGGGTACTTTTCTGATGCTGGAATATACCCTTTGAGTGGCTTATTTATATTCCAATCAGGCCTTTTAGGACATTTCTTCCTATGTTTTGTTTGTTTCCCTGCACTTGTGAACTGATTGCAATGGTCATTATACCAACTGTTTTCTTTTTCTAAGTTCAGTCCTTTATCCTGACTTCTTAGTTCTTGTTTGTTTTTCTTGGTGTTAAACTGTTCATTAAATTCTGCAGGTATCTTGGGAGATGAACAATTTATAATTTCCCTCTCTATTACTGATCCACAATATGATTCTGCACTTGTGAATATTTCAATATTTAAGTCATCTAAAAGGGAAAAAAAGCATATGATTTTTAAAATTTGTGCTTAAAATATACTTAACATAAAATTTTCCATTTTAACCATCTTTTAAAGGTAATTGTTATTAGTTACTACCCTCTAAAACTTTTTTCTTGAAATTTTCAAAACAAATTATATAGCCTTTAAATATCTTCCCATTCCTCCATCCCCCAAGCCCCTGGCAACCACCATTCTACTTTGTTTCTATAAATGTGACTACTATAAGTACCTCACATAAATATTTGCCTTTTTGTGACTGGCTATTTTCACTTAGTATAATGTCCTCAAAAGTTCATCCATGTTATAGAATTGTCAGAATTTCTTCCCTTTTTAAGACAACAATACACCATTGTATGTATATAACACATTTGTTTACCTATTCATATACCATGGGACACTTGGGTTGCTTCCACCTTAATGAACATGGGTGTCCAAATATCTCCTCATGATTTTTTCAGGTATATACCCAGAAGTAGAATTCCTAGTTCAAATGGTAACTGCTGTTTTCTATAGTGGCTGCACTATTTTACAATCCCAGCAATAATACCAAGGGTTCTAATTTCTCCAGATCCTTCATTAAACCTTTTTTTTTCAATGTTTATTTTTTAGAGAGAGGGAAAGAGTGGGAGAGAAACATCAATGTGTGGTTGCCTCTTATGTGTCCCCTACTGGGGACCTGGCCTGCAATCCAGGCATGTGCCCTGACTGGGAATTGAACCGGCGACCCTTTGCTTCACAGGCCCATGCTTAATCCACTGAGCTACACCAGCCAGGGCCATTAAAGCATTTTTAAATATACAATTCAGTGGCATAAAGAACACTCACTACACTGAATCTCTCATCCCATACTCTCTCCTTATGTCAGCAACTTCTAGTCTACTTTCCATCTCTGAATTTGTTCACCCCACCCTAGATCCCTCACACAAGTGGATCATCCTATGTTAGAGTACACATCAGAATTTAAGATGATTCATTTGTATATGTGAGTAGACCATTTTTTAAACAACAGCATGGTCTTGGCTTTGACTTGAATATACAAACACCATATCTAATACCATGTTGTATAACTAAGTATACTTCCAAGAAAAGTTTAATTTGCAATTTTCATATCAATGGTAACTGACAAACTTTTCATCAAAAGCAATGTAAAAAACAAAAGTGACATGAAGTGTTCTTGGTTTGAAATTAACAAAGTACCTAGGTGTAAAATAGAAAGGGATATGGAAAGTGTCCTTCAGTTGTTTTCACTCCAGGGAAAATGTCTTTTATAACTTCCCTCTTGGAACCAAATTTTTAGGGAAATGTTGCTATTGATATATAGTCATGTTACATTTTATGTTCTTTTAAGTCCATATTTCACACACCATTAAGCTTTTGCCTTCAGATCATCCCTGAATCATATATAACTTTCAATGGAGAAAATGAAAGTTTCACCACTCAAAGACATCTGAAATATCCTTACTAATGTTCAGTGATGTGCTCAGCTTGCACAGCTGTATAACCAGTTGAAAACCTTGTAAAAACTTTTTTACTTATGATTAAAATTTTAAATTTACAATTAACTAATGAAAGGTGGAGGTCGGGCTGCACATTAAAAAAAAGAACAGCCCAGTTATTGCTCTTATCTTGGAGACTTCTTAGGTTATTATTTCAGGTTGGATTTGCTCCAAGACTAATCCCTAGTAAGGCTGCCCAGCCCTTGGTCATTCTCATACTGGGTATTTTTTTTCCTACTCTTGACACCTTTTTCTATTCAGCTCTCTGCCCTGGCAGGTTGACTGTATGAACCATATCAATGATTTCCTGGGTCCTCCGGCTTCTGCATCTGTCAAGTGTTCACAGGCAGATTAAAGAGAAAAAAGTGAGGTCAGGATATTTATTCCACTAGCTCATTTCCTGGAACTTCACCTTACGTTTACTCTGTCCCTTTACCAAAGGTGCCTTTCTAAATAAATCATCTTGAATTTTTCGATTTTGGGACCCTGATGAATTTTTCTTATGTATAGCTGCTCACTGTTAATACACAGAATTTTACTATCTTAAAGACTTAGTTTCACTTTCCTTTATCTTGTGTGAGAATTTATTTAGTTAGAAATGGCATCTGGTAGTATCAGACTAGCTAGAGGGAAGTAAAGAAAGATTTTTAAATGGTGCCTGCCAGTACTTAGTATTTCTGGCAAAAGTCCCAACAGGTCCCTGTCCGTCCAGCACACACCCTAAAATAGTCAATATGTTACCTTCTCATAACACCCAGGTGCTTTCAAACTGCTGCCTCTGCACTGGGACTCGAAGAGCACAACCTTGGTTTCCTGCAGCCCTTTGGCTTTCCCAGCTGTAAGCCCTGCCAGGAAGGGACCAGATTCTTCAGGTTTAAAAGGCAACTATCAAGAAATACCAAGAGCTCATAAGCAGAATAATTTCAGATAAGTAAACAGGTTGCATTGGCAAACTGCTTTACCCCACTTCCTTTTTTAAGGTTCCTTTCTACTTTCTGTCAAATAATGTGGGTAATTTGGTGTTTTCAAAGTAAGGTCTAAAATTACCTAGGAGAAAATAGTGCTATATTAGGGTACAGATTTCTTTCAGCAGTGACAGGAGGCTGCATTAGGGATTAATTTAAAAAGTGAAGCTTTCCAGTTCAAGGTGGTGACCTAGTAAGATCCTAAACTCACCTCCTCACATGGACATACAGAATCTACAGCAATATATGAAATAATTTCCTCTGAAATAACTGTAAAAACTGTCCCCATGACTCCTACACATCAGGCAAGTGAGAAAGAGACCACACTGAAGTCACTAGGAGAGGCTGAGACACAATCAAACCATCCACCCTACCCCCAGCATGGCAATCCATGAATCAGGAGGGAATTCAAAACCCGGAGCTTTTCCCTGAAGAGCAAAGGGTTTGTACACCACATTGTAGTTTCAAGACCTACACTTAAGAGCTGAACCTTCAAAACATGTAACTTTGACAACAGGGCTTGCAAACATGAAACCCACAAAAGCTCACACATGAACTCACTTGCCCCAGGGCCCAGTGCAGACGCAGCCATTTGTGTCCAGACTGTACTTGAAAGTGGCTCATTTACTTTCATTAAAATGTTGGCCTGAGGGGCAGGCATCTAAACTTAACACATCTAGGGGCCTGCTGGGATTCCCTCCAGAGGACTGAAGCTGGTGAGTGATTTATTTTTTAATTCTAGGCAAGTTCCCCGACCTCTGGCAAGCATCATCTTTTGTTCCCCTTCTGCCCAGTTCCAGCTGGCATGTACCATCTTTGTACTTTCCTTGTGCCCCATTCCAGAGTGCCAGTATTTTCTGGAAAGGCACTGTAACATGCATCTGGTGTCCCATTTTTTTGTGGCCACTGCCAGGGTAATGCTCCTGATGGCCTGGCTCTGGAGGCCATGAGGGCTTGCATTGCTGGATCACGTGGGACTCTAACAACTGGAGAGACAGTTCTTGGCAGGCTACCACCCCACTCCCTGAGTGATAACCAACAAGTGGGAAGGATATCACAATCTTGGAGGTCCCCACCTGAAAAGAAAGGGGTCTGAGCCCAAGCCTGGGGAACAGGCACCAGAAAAAGGAGCCTCCATAACATCTGGCTTAGAAAACTGGCAGGGCTTACAGCTGGGAAAGCCAAAGGGCTGCAGGAAACCAAGGTTGTGCTCTTCGAGTCCCAGTGCAGAGGCAGCAGTTTGAAAGCACCTGGGTGTTATGAGAAGGTAACATATTGACTTATTTTAGGGTGTATGCTGGACGGACAGGGACCTGTTGGGACTTTTGCCAGAAATATAAGTACTGACAGGCACCATTTAAAAATCTTTCTTTACTTCCCTCTAGCTAGTCTGATACTACCAGATGCCATTTCTGACTTCTCCATTAATCTTGCTAACACAGTTCACCCCACCCTGGCATTCTCTGAGGACCCATCAGGCTGGCACCCCTGCCACACCTGGTGGGTGGCCTCATCAGCACCAGCACATTGCAGTGTGTCTTCAACAGACAGTCAAGGCTGGGCCTCACTGCCAGCCACACCAAAGCCCTGCCCTCACAGCCAACTGTGCCTGGCGCCAACCTTGCCTGCCACTGTGTCCTTAGCAGTTGTACCCCAATCACAACAGGAGGCCACACAGGGAACACCTCTAGAGCACATGGCTCTGGTGATGGGGTTGAGGGAGGGATTCCATCACTTGGCACCATGGTCCACCTTCTAAAAAAGGCCATATTTTCAAGACCAGGAGACATAGGTGATCTACCCAATACATAGAAGCAAACAGGCAAAATGAGGAGACAAAAGAATATGTTCCATATAAAACACAATACAAAACCCCAGGAAAAAAATTAAACAAAATGGAAAGGAGCTGTCTACTAGATTAAGAATTCAAAACAATAGTCATAAAGATGCTCACCAAACTCTGTAGAGAAGCTGAGAACTTCAACACAGAGACAAAAACGATAAAGAACCTATTAGAGATGAACTAATTGAAAAATACACTAGAATGGATCAGTAATCAGAAAGATAGAATAGTGGAAATCACCAAAGGGAAAAATAAAAAAAAATTTTAAAGAATGAGCATAGCATAAGGAACCTCTGGGACAACATCAAATGTACTAACATTTACATCACAGGGATTCCCAGAAGGAGAAGAGTAAGAGAAAGGAACAGTAAATCTATTTGAAGAAATAATGGCTGGAAATGTCCCTAACCTGATGAAGGAAACAGACATCCATGTCCAGGAAGCACAGAGAGTCCCAAACAAGATGAACCGAAAAAGACTCACACCAAGAACATCAAGAGTAAAATGTTACAAGTTCAAGGAAAACAGAGAATCTTGTTATTTATTTTTCATTCTTACCCAAGGTCACTTTTTCATTGCTTTCTAGAAAGAGAGGAAGAGAAACATGATGGATGCAAGAGAGAAACACCGACTGGCTGCCTCCCATATGCACCCAGACTGGGGATCAAATCTGCAACCTAGGCATACGCCAATTCCTTACCAGGAATTGAACCCTCAATCCTTTTGGCTATGGAACAATGATCTAACCAACTGGACCACATCAGCCAAGGCAAAACAAAAGAATCTTAAAAGCAGCAAGAGAAAAACAAGTAGTTACATATAAGGAAATATGCATAAGAATATGAGCTGACTTTTTAACAGAAACTTTGCAGGCCAGAGGGAGGTGCAGGATATATTTAACATGATGAAAGAGAAAAAAATCTACAACCAAGAATAATCCACTTGATAAAGTTATCATTCAGAATTGAAGGAGTTTCCCAGATGGGCAAAAGCTATGGAGTGCATCATCACTCTCATATTACAAGAAATATTAAAGGGAATTCTTTAAGTGGAAAAAAAAGGACCAAAACTAGAAATAAGAAGATATATAAGAGAAGAAAAATCATCCTCATAAAAGCTAGTATGAAAATTAAGTTGCAATAAGTACATACCTTATCAATAATTACTTTAAATGTAAATGGACTAAGTGCTACATTCAAAAGACAGGGTGGCTGAATAGTATGACATAATAATAAATGGATCAATCTAACGAGGATATAACACTCTAGACATCAATGCATCCAACTTAGAAACAGTGAAATACAGCAAATATTAAAGGACATAAAGGGAGAGATCGACAGTAATGCGATAATAGCAGAGGACTTAAAAACCCCATTTACATCAATTGATAGATAATCCACACAAAATCAACAAGGAAATATTGGCCTTAAGTGACATATTACACTAAACAGACTTAATAGATACATACAAAACATTCCATCCCCAAATAGGGGATGGCACATTCTTCTTAAGTGCACACAAGCGGTGCCTAGGGCAGATCACGTTAGGCTATAAAACAAGTCAAGGAATTTAAGAAATCATGTCAAGCATCTTTTGTAACCACAATGGTATGAAACTAGAAATTAATTATAAGAGGGAACCTGGAAATAATACATGTGGAGGCTGAACAACATGCTAGCAAACAACCAATGAATTAATGATGAAATCAAAGGATATGAAAAAAGATACAAGATAAAGAAAAATGGAAAGAACACTACAAAACCTATGGGACACAGCAAAAGCTGTTATAAGGGGGAAGTTTATAACAATACTGGTCTACCTCAAAAACAAGAAAAATTTCTAATAATCTAAACTTATACCTAAAGGAAGTAGAAAAAGAAGAATAAACAAAGCCCAAAGTTAGTGTAGAAGGAAGGAATAAAGATCATAGCAGAAGTAAATGAAAGTGAAGTTGGAAACTTCAGTCTCCCTGATTTCAAACTGTACTACAATGATATAGTAATCAAAACACTATGATACTGACACAAAAACAGACATATAGGTCAACGGAACAGAATAAAGAGTCCAGAAATAAACCTATGCTTATATAATCAATTAAATTTACAACAAAGGAGGCAAGAATAAACAATGGGGAAAAGGCTTCAATAAATGTTGAGAACACTGGAGAGCTACATGCAAAAAAATTACCCGGACCATATACAAAATAAACTCAAGCTGATTAAAGACTTAAGACCTGAAACCGTAAAATTTCTAGAAGAAAACAGAGGCAGTAAATTCTCTGACATTTTTCATGGCGATATTTCTTTTCTGATATATCTCCTTGAGCAATGGCAACAACATAAATAAGTAAATAGGACCACATTACACAGCAATAGAACAATCAACAAAACAAAAAGGCAACCTGAATGGGAAAAGATATTTGCAAATGGTATATCTGATAAGGAATTGATGTCCAAAATATATAAAGAACTTACAAAACTCATAATCGAAAAAATGATGAATAATTCAATTAAAAAATGGGTAGAAGACCTGAAGACATTTCTCCAAAGAAGACATAGATGGCCACAGACACAAGAAAAGGTGCTTAACGTTACTAACCATTGGGGAAATGCAAATAAAACATCATCTCACACCTGTCAGAATGGCTGTAATCAAAAAGATAAGAAACAAAAGTACTGGTGGGGAGAAAAGGGAACCCTTGGGCCCTGGTGGTAGGATTGGAAATTGGCACAGCCACTATGGAAAACAGTATGGAGATTCCACAAAAAATTAAAAATGGAACTACCATACTATTCAGCAATTCAGTTTTGGGCATTTATCCAAAGAAACAGAAGCACTAATTTTAAAAAATATATGTACCACTATTTTCACTGAAGTATTATTTATAATGGCCATGATAATGAAAGCAAGTAGGTGTCCATCCATAGATGAGTGAATAAAAAAGATGTGGTACACACATATACAATGTAATATTACTCAGCCATAGAAAAGAATGAAATCTTGCCATGTGTGACAACACATATGAACACAGAGGGTATTAAGAAAAAAAGTTAGAGAAGTACAAATATGGTATTTCACTTATATGTGGAATCTAAAAAACTAAACACATGACATGAACAAACAAAACAAAACAGACTCATATAGAATACAAACTAGTAGTTGCCAGATGGTTAGGCAATGGGGGCATGGGCAAAAAGGGATTAAGAAGTACAAACATAAAATAAGCCTCAGAGATGTAATGTACAGCATAGAAAATACAGTCAATAATATTTCCGTAACTTTGTAGGGTAATAGATACTTACCGGACTTCCCATAGTGAATACTTCATATCGTATATATAAATGTCAAATTGCTATGTTGTACAAATGAAACTATTATTGTATGTCAACTATACTTTAATTAAGAGAACTTTACATCCCAGAATAAAAACTTTTTTTAAAAACATAAAATGTGAAGGGAGGGAGAGTAAAAACATAGAGATTTAGAATGTGTCAAAACTTAGTTACCAACTTTAAATAAACTGTTATAAGTATCAGTTGTTATATGTAAGCCTTATGGTAACCACAAGACAAAAACCCACAGTAGAAACAAAAAAGAGAAAAAGAAAATAATCTAAGCACACCACTAAAGAAATCTTCAAAACATAAAGGAAGAGAGTAAAAGAAGAAAGGAACAGAGAAACTACAAACTAACCAGAAAACAATAAAATGGCAGGAAGTATATACCTAGCAACAGTTACTATAAATATAAATAGAATAATTCTCCAATCAAAAGATACAGAGTGACTAAAACAGATATAAAATTAAGACCCATCTGTAGTAGTACCCCATTACCTACAGGGGATATATTCCAAGATCCACAGCTGATGCCTGAAACCACAGGTAGTACGAAACCCAGTGCATGTTTTTTCCCCATATATACATGCACTTTATGGCTTCTCTGTGGTACATTCCATTTGTGAGCATCACTATTCTTGTGCCTGGGGGGGGGGTTCATTAAGTAAAATAAGGATTATCTGAACACAAGCACTGTGGTACTGTGACAGTTGATCTGATAACAAAGGTGACATATATGCAGGTAGCACATACAGGGTGGATTTGCTGGACAAAAGGATAACTCATGTCCTAGGTGGGACAGGACAAGATTTTATCATGCCACTCAGAATGATATTCAATATAAAACTTAACAAATTGTTTCTTTTGGGAATTTTCCTTTTAAAATTTCCATGGTCAATCGAAGTTAACTAAAACCATATAAAATGAATCTGTGATAAGGGAGGGCTACAAGAGACTCACTTCAGATGTGAGGACACACACAAAATAAAAGTGAAGGAATGGTAAAAGAATAACATTACATAATGATAAAGAGGTCAATCCAACAAGAGTTGGACTGGGTTCTGTAAATATTTCAGAAACCAACATAAAAGCACCAAAACACATGAAGCAAATATTAACACACATTAAGGGAGAAATAACAGATATTAACAGATGTTAATAACCACTTACATCATTGGATAGATCGTCCAAACAGAAAATCAACAGGAAAACATTGACCTTACATGAAATGTTAGACTGATGTAATTCACAGATACATAAAAACATACCATCCAATTGCAAGAGAATGAACATTATTCTCAAGTGCACACAGAACACTGTCTAGGATAGATCATGTATAAAGCCACAAAACAAGTCTTAATACATTTATGAAGACTGAAATCATACCAAACACTTTGTCCAACTACAATGGTATGAAACTAAAAATAAATTACAAGAAAGCTAGAAAATTTGCAAATATGTGGATATTAAACAACATGCTATGCAACCACCAATGGGTCAAAGAAGAAATGAAGAGGACTTCAAAAAACACCCTGAGACAAATTAAAATGAAAATATATTAAAACTTATGGAATGTAGTGAAAGCAAGTTGAAGAGAGAAGTTTATCATGATAATTGCCTACATCAAGAAATAAGAAAAATCTCAAAGAAACAACTTAATTTTATACCTCAAGGAACTGGAAAAAAGAATAAGTGAAAACCAAAGTTACCAGAAGAAATAAAGAACACAGAGGAAATAAACAAAATAGAGACTAAAAAGATAATAGAAAAAAACAATAAAACTATATAAGAGCTGGCTCTTTGAAAAGATAATCTGACAAACCTTCAGCTGGACTCACCAAGAATAAAAGAAAGTACTCAATTAAAATCAGAAATGAGTGAGATGTTACAACTGAGACCACAGAAATATGAAGAACCATGAGAATACTATGAACAATTATACACCAACATATTTGAGAACCTGTAAGAAATGGATAAATTCCTAGAAATGTACAACCTACCAAGACTAAATCAAGAAGAAATAGAAAATTTAAATTAGAAGTAAGGAGAATGAGTAATCAAAAACCACCCAACAAATAAAAGTTCAGAACCAGATAATTTCACTAGTAAATTCTACCAAATATTTGAAGAATTATTACCAATCCTTTCACAAAAGAGTTAGAAGAGGAGGAAATGCTTCTGAACTAATTTTATGAGGCCAGCATTACTCTGATACCCAAACCAGGTATGTCTGCCACAAGAGAGTAAAATTACAAACCAATATCCCTGATGAAACACATGGAAAAACTTCCCAACAAAATATTAACAAAGCAAATTCAATAATACATTAAAAGAATTATATACAGTGTGATCAAGTGTGATTTATTTCAAGGATGCAAAGAGAATTCAGTACACACATACCAATCAAAGAGACACACTATAATAAAAAACGAAGAATAAAGCTGTGGCTGGTGTGGCTCAGTGGATTGAGTGCCAGATTGCAAACCAAAGGGTCACAGGTTCAATTCCCAGTCAGGACACATGCGTGGGTGGCGGGCTGGGTCCCTGGTATGGGGTGTGCAAGAGGCAATCACACATTGATGTTTCTCTCCCTCTCTTTCTCCTTCCCTTCCCCTTGCTCTAAAATAAATAAATGAGTAAACTAAACCTTTTAAAAATGAATAAAGATCATATGATCATCTCAACAGATGCAGAAAAGCATCTGACAAAATTCAACATCCGTTTACTATTAAAAGTCTCTGAACAAAGTGGGAATAGAGGAAACATACCTCAACATAATAAAGGCTACCTATGACAAGCCCACAGCTAACATACTCAAGGGTGAAAAGTTGAAAGCTTTTTCTAAGATCAGGAACAAAATAAGGATGCCCATTCTTACCACTTTTATTCAATATACTAATGGAAGTCTCAGCCTGAGCAATTAAAGAAGAAAAAAGAAATAGAAGGCATCTAAATCAGTGAGGAAAAAGTAAAACTGTCACTAATTGCAGATGACATAACAGAAAACCCTAAAGATTCCACCAAAAAAGGCTATTAGAACAAATGAATTTTGTGAAGTTGCAGGATACAAAATCAATACACAAAACTCTGTTGCAGTTCTATATACTAATAAGAAACTATAAGATAGAGAACTTAAGAAAATTATCCTATTTACAATTGCATCAAAAAGAATTCTAGGAATAAATTTAATCAAAGAGGTGAAAGACCTGTACATTGAAAACTATAAGACATTAATGAAGAAAAAATTCAAGAAAATGCAAATGAAAGAAAAACTATTCCAAAATCACAGACTGGAAGAATTAATATTGTTAAAATATCCATACTATCCAAAGTGATCCACAAATTCAATGAAAATCCCTGTCAAAACCCCGAGTATTTTTCACAGAAATAGAAGAAACAATCCCAAAATTTGTATGGAACCACAAAAGACCCTGAAGAGCCAAAGCAATATTGAGAAAAAAAAAACCCAAACCTGGAGGCAACACACCCCGTGATTTCAAACTATACTACGAAGTAATAATAATCAAACAGTATAGTATTGACATAAACATATAGGTCAATAAAACAGAATAGAGAGCCCAGAAATAAACCCACCCATATATGGCCAATTGATTTATAATAAATTAGCCATGATTATACAATGAGGAAAGGACAGTCTCTTCAATATTTGGTGCTGGGAAAACCAGACAGCCGAATGCAAAGAAATAAAATTAGACCAGTATCTTATATCAGAGGTCCCTGATCTTTTTAGCACCATGGACCGGTTCCATGGAAGACAAATTTTCCTCAAACCAAGGGTGGGAGGATGGTTTAGGGAAGATTCAAGTGCATTACATTCAAGCTCACCTCCTGCTATGTGGTCCAATTCCTAATAGGCATGAACAGGTACAAGTCCACAGACTAGAGGTTGGGTACCCTTGTCTTGTATCATATACAAAAATTAAATCCAAATTGATTAAAGGCTTGATTATAAGACCTGAAACCATAAAACTCCAAGACAACATAGACGGTAAATTCCTTGACATCAGTAATGGTGATCATTTTTGGATCTGATACTAAAAGCAAAAGTACCAAAAGTGAAGTAAACAAGAGGGATTTCATCAAACTATAAAGCTTCTGCACAGCAAAGGAAACCATCAATAAAATGAAAGGCAACCTACTGAGTGGAAGAAAAATATTGAAAATTACAAGAATTCATATAACAGTGAAAAAACCCTCACAGATATAATAATCTGATGAAAATACGGGCAGAAAATCTAAACTAGCATTTCTCCAAAGATGACATATGATGGCCAATAGGTACCTGAAAGGATGTTAACATCACTAATTATCAGGGAAGTGAAAATAAAGCCACAGTGAGATATCACCATACATCTGTTAGAATGTCTGTTAGAATGTCTATTATCAATAAGACAAGAAATAGATGTTGAAAGGATGTGGAGAAAAAAGAAACCTTGTGCACTATTGCTGGGAATGCAGACTGGTGCAGCCACTGTGGAGTGTGGAGATACCTCAAAAAAAAAAAAAAAACGTTCTGTGCTTTGAACCAGCAATCCCACTTCTGAGCATATGACTGAAGACGCCCAAAACACTAATTCAAAAGAACATATGCAGCATTATTTATAATAGCTAAGACATGGAAGCAACTTAAGTATCCATGGATAAATGAACAGGTAAAGAAATTTGGTATGTATGTGCATATATGAATACATATAGATATGTGTGATACACACAATAGATAGACTATTATTCAGCCATAAAAAAGTAAAATCCTGAGGACATGATAGAGGTATGAGTCAGAGAAAGACAAGTACCATATAATCTTACTTATATGTGGCATATAAAACAAAGTTCATAGACAAAGAGAATAGATTTGGTGTGGTAGTGCAAGTGAGTAAAATTGGTGGAGGTCAAAAGGAACAAACTACTAGTTATAAAATAAGAAAATGGAGACATAATGTACAACATGGTTGTTACTGGTAGATAAGCCCATACTCTTGGTCTGCCACTTCTCTGCGAGCCAAGATGCTGACACTTGCCAGACTATGACAAGCAGCAAGGAGAAGAGGGTGTCTCTCTGGGGGTGAGGCACAGAGCCCTCAAGTTCAGCTGACTGCAGCATCCTAGCTGTGCAACTGCCTGGCCCAGAGGCAGTGGGAACCCTGACAGACACCACAAGTGGCAGGGCACCACCTCCCTCCAACCCCCACATGGGGCCCAGCTGTACCTAAGCATTAGACTAGGTACAGAGCCACCTCAGCATAGCCTGAGGCCTCAAGGGCAAGGAAGCCAGGCAGCCTTGAATGGATCAGAGTCAGGGCAGTCCCCTCGACCAGCTGAGATGGCAGCAGGGGGAGGTTCTTAAATTGAGTGTGCTGAAAGCTAGAAAATGAATGGACATGGCCCAAGTACGCGGGGAGAGCTGGAAAGATGAACAGATGGAGCCCAAGCATGCCTGGGGCTAGAAAAATGATAGGGTCCAAACAAGCCTTCACCTCTAATGATGAATGGATTAGGGCACCGGGTACACCAAGATCTAGAAAAATAATTGAATAAGGGGGAAAACCCTATGCTCATCCTTCCAGGACTAGATTGGGGTGGACCCAGGGAAAGGCAGGTACATGCGCCATGTAAGTCAGAATGGCAGCAGGGGGTGGCCCTAGACCACTATCAATCTAGCCTGGGTAAAGAGGAGATTGGTTGGGAGGCAGACCCACCCACAGCACCCGAAAGTTTAGGAAGTTAATTGGTCATCCTGAGAAAGTACCTGGCCCATCCCAGGTTGGAGAACAAAGAAAAGCTCTAGGTCTTGCTTATGGCTCACTGCTTGGAACCTGCACCCAGTGGGTACACTGGTGGGCCCTCCATGGGCCATGTGGCTTTAGTAGCTGCGTGGCCCATGACCTCCAGGAGGGAGTTTTGCTCTTTCTCTTGCTGACCTGGTGAAGCATTTACCAGGGTGTTTGTGTGTGCTTTCATTTGGAAGCATGTGACCTTATGGCCCTAGAAGCAGCATGGCCATGACCACACTGGCTCCACATGCAGCCTCCAGGAGGGAGCCTGATGCCCAACAGCAGCTGGGAACAAGCTAAGCTACCTCGACCAGCACTTAGCAGCCACCTGCTGGCCCCAAAGGACAATACTTTAAAATAGAGCAGGAACTCTGGGCACTTTCCTTTGTCCTGGTTTTGCTGAGGATGGGTTACTAAGAGGAGATGAGCTAAGAGATGGGGAGTTCCCCATTCTTCAAGATGGCATGGCATACAAATCAAACTTCTTTCCTTTTGCATCAGCACCTGCCTCTCGAGTTTGGCTTTTGTTCTAGCAGGTAGCTGAACCTCTGCCTTTTTTTTTTGTTTTGTTCAGTAACATGGTGACTATACCTGACCCTTGAACAATGTAAAGGTTAGTGGTACCATTCTCCTGCACAACTGAAAATCCACATATAATTGCAACTGGCCGTACACATTCACAGATTCCCAACTGTGGACTGACCCTTGAACAGGGGCTTGAACTGCATGGGTCAACTTAACTATACAGGTCAACTGAAAAAAAAACAACAACAAAAAACCCATACATAATTGGACCAGGGCAGTTCAAACCCATGTTGTTTAAGGGTCAATTGAATTAATAATACTGTATTCCCTGGCTTGATGGCTCAGTTGGTTACAGCATCATCTCATACAACAAAAAGCTGTGGGCTCATCCACTGTCAGGGCATATGGATAGGTTGTGGGTTCTATTTACAGTAAGAGCACATACGGGAAGCAACCAGTGGATGTTTCTCTCTCTCATGGATGGTTTTTTTTCTCTCTGTCTCTCTAAAAATCAATAAAATTGGGTGAGGTTTCAAAATAATAATGCTGTACCAAGTAATAATAAAAATACTGTATTGAACATTTATAAATTGGTAAGAGTACTTTTTAAAAGTTCTCATCAAAAGAAAAAAATTGTTAACTCTGTATGGTGATAAATGTTAACTAGATTTCTTGTGGTAATTATTTTGAAATACATACAAATATTAAATCATGGTATTATACACCTGAACTAATGTTACATGTCAGTTATACCCTGAATGAGAAAAATGAAAAGGTGAAGAGATTGCCTGGAAGTTATTTAAAAAAAAAAAAGATTTCTGAGACAGATATGTGGAGGCCTAAAAGAATGTATAGTAAGCATGAAGACCTATGATAATGGTGCCCACTATGGATATTACCTTATTACCTATGTAAAAATTTTAAATGAGCAAATGAAAATATGCTCAACATCATTAGTCACTGGGGAAATGCAAATCAAAACCACAATGAGAAGCCACTTTATTACCATAAGGATTATAATTGTGAACAACGACATAGAGTAATTGGAAAACTCAAACATTGTGAGTGGAAATATAAAATGGTACTGCTGCTTTGGAAAAGTTTGGTAGTTCCTCTAAATGCTAAACATATTGTTACTATATGGCTTAGCAATGCTACTGGTTTATTCCAAGAGATCTGAAAATTTATGTCTACACAGTAATTTGCACATGAATGTTCATAGTGGCATACTCACAATAGCCAAAAAGTAGAAATAACCCAAATGTGCATTAAATGGTGAAGGAATAAACAAATTGTGGGAGATCCATAAAATGAGTATTATTCAGTGATAAAAATGAAGTACTAATACATGATACAACATGGATGAACCTTAAAATACTATGCTATGTATAAACAATCCAGACACAATAGACCCCACAATGGGTAGGATTCCAATTATATGAAATGTCTTGAATAGGCAAATCTATAGACAGAAAGTAGATTAGTGGTTGCCTAGGAATGGAGAAGAGAAAGGAAATGGAGAGTGACTATTGACGGGTACTGGATTTCTTTTTGGAATGATAAAAATGTTCTAAAATTCACCCTGGCTGGTGTAGCTCAGTGGATTGAGCACGGACCTGCGAACCAGACAATCATGGTTCGATTCCCAGTCAGAGCACATGCCTTGGTTGCAGGCCAGTTCCCAGCAGGGGATGCACGAAGGCAACCATACATTGATGTTTCTCTCCCTCTCTCCTTCCCTTCCCCTCTAAAGATAAACAAATAAAATCTTAAAAAAAATAAAGCCCTGGCTGGCGTAGCTCAGTGTATTGAGCGCGGGCCTGCGAACCAGAGTATCGCGGTTCGATTCCCAGTCAGGGCACATGCCTGGGTTGCAGGCCAGTTCCCAGCAGGGGACTCAAGAGAGCAACCACACATTGATGTTTCTCTCCCACTCTTTCTCCTTCCCTTCCCCTCTCTCTAAAAATAAATAAATAAAATATTAAAAATAAATAAATAAAAATAAAAATAAATGTTCTAAAATTCACCGTAATGATGGTTGTACAACTCTGAATATAAAAACTAAACTGAACTCTGAAAAAAACACTGAACTGTCCCTGGCTGGTGTGGCTCAGTGGATTGAGTGCCGGCTTGTGAACCAAAGGGTTGTTGGTCTGATTCCCAGCCAGGGCACATGCCTGGGTTGCAGGCCAGATTCCCAGTAGGGGTCACATGAGAGGCAACCACACATTGATGTTTCTCTCCCTTTCTTTCTACCTCCCTTCCCCTCTTTCTAAAGATAGATAAAGAAAATCTTTTAAAAAGTAAATAAAATAAAAACACCTGAATTGTAAAAAGGGTTAATTTTATGCTATATGAATTATATCTCAGTAAAGTTGTTATAGAAAATTTAAAAAATCAAGATATCCTTTTACTTTTTAACTTATTAAAAATCTTCAATTTCTTTAATTTTTAAATTTTAAATTAACTGAACTTGATTCCAATTCTGACTTCATTTTAAGTAAATTTTAAACCAAATAGTAATTTCTAAACAAATACCTGTTTGCACACCAGTATCCTTCTTAGAAGAGTTCATAAAACTAATAGATGTATTCATTTTATCACTGACTTCATCCAAGCTATGTCTTGAATTTGAAATGTTGTTAGTAGATTCATTAAATTCCACTTGTACTGAATTAACTAGCAAAAGAAATGAATAGGATAAATGAGAGTTGAGGAATAGTAAAATTATGAGTAGCAGAAACTAAACATGAACAAGACTGTTAACTAATCAATATGAACAATGAAAAATATTTAGAAGGGCTAGCCTAACACTTCTTAGAAAAAGTTACCCTCATTCATATTATCCCTTATTGAATATAGGAATACCACTTAACAGATGTCTCCATAAAAAATGGTACAAAAGTAATCATTTTACCTACTGTGAGCAAAATAAGAAAATTATGTGAAAACAGCTATAGTCTTAATGTAATTCCCCCCACCCCCAAAATGCATTATTAGTTCAAGGTTTAAAATTCCTTTAAAAATACTTAGTTAATAGATGTGTTAAAGGTATTAAAAAGTCATTTAAAATCAACTACAAATATTATAAATAAAATTCTAGTTAAGTGCTTACCACCAAGATTTTTAATCAATCTAGAAGTGTCATGTCCCTTTTGAGCCAATTCTCGAATTCTTTGTTCTTGTTTCAGTCTCTGTGCCAGCTCCTGTGCTCTCTGCATCGTCTGGAATAGTTCATTTGTCTTGAGAGTTATAATTTCCTATTAATAATAAAGTGCAAATATTCATTAAATAAATTATCAAACACATACAAACGTGACTATTTTCTCTCAGCAGATATTTTCTCAGCTCCTACTATGTGCAAGGCTATATTCAAGATACTAGGAATACCTTCTGGCCAAGATGGAGGCATAGGCGTACACACTGTGCCTCCCTGCACAACCAAAATTAAGGATAACAAAAATTTAGAAACAAAAAGATAACCAACGAACAGAAAATTGAAGTGTATGGAAGTCTGACAACCATTCATCCAGACCAGTAAGAGGGGCGGAGTTGGTGGCCAAGTGGAGAGGGGTCGAGGCAGGAAAAAACAGGGGTTGGCAACCCGGGCATGCAGGCGATGGCTAGCAGACCCCGGATGAGGAGAGGCAATGAGCAGAATCAGTGAGGCACACAAGGTGGCCAGCAGACTGAGGTCATACATTCGCATGCAGATAACCAAGCAAAAACAGGCAGCGAGACAGACCACGCAACGCAGGGCCACGGTGCCAGAAAATAAAGCCTAAAAGGACAGATGAAAACACTTATGGGGGGTGAAGCACCGGGAGAGACTCCTCTCCTCACAGGAGAGTTCATTGGAGAGACCCGCAGGGTCTTAGAACATACACAAGCCCACGCACCTAGGAACCAGTACCAGAAGGACCCGGTTTGCTTGTGGAAAGCAACAAAGGGTACTGAAATCTGAGAGAGCAGAGGATGCGCCACTGGTCCCTCTCTGACCCTGCCCCCACATACAGAGTCACAACCAAGCCACTGGTTACCCCTCAGGGGTGAATACCTAAGGCTCCGCTCCTTACTGCATAACAGGCACGACCAGACCCCACCCCCAAAATGGATCAAAAGCAAGAACAAATCAAAGCCCCAGAGCCAATACTTTTAAGCGACCAAGAGATAGCCAACCTTGATCAGATGCACAGTTCAAAGCACTGGTGATCAAGATGCTCACAGAACTGGTTGATTTTGGTTGCAAGTAAGATGAAAAAATTAAGGCTACACTAAGGGAAATGAAGGAAAATGCACAGGGAACCAATAGTGATGGAAAGAAAACTGGAACTCACATGAATGGAGTGATTCAGAAGGGAGAAAGAAACATCCAACCAGAACAGAATGAAGAAACAATAATTCAAAAAAATGAGAAGAGGCTTAGAAACCTCCAGGACATCTTTAAACTTTCCAACATCCGAATTATAGGGATACCAGAAGGGGAAGAGGAAGAGCAACAAGTGGAAAACTTATTTGAACAAATAATAAAGGAGAACTTCCCCAATCTGGTGAAGGAAATAAACTTCCAGGAAGTCCAGGAAGCTCACAGAGTCCCAAAGAAGTTGGATCCAAGGAGGAATACACCAAGGCACACCATAATTACATTACCCAAGATCAAAATGAAGAAGAGAATTCTTGAAGCAGCAAGAGATAAGGGGACAAAGGACACCTACAAAGGAGTGCCCATCAGACTGTCAACTGACTTCTCAAAAGAGACCTTCAAGGCAAGAAGTGGCTAGAAAGAAGTATTCTAAGTCATGAAAGGCAAGTACCTACATTCAAAATGGCTCTATCCAGCAAAGCTTTCATTTAGAATGGAAGGGCAGATAAAGTGCTTCCCAGATAAGGTCAAGGTAAAGGAGTTCATCATCACCAAGCCCTTATTTTATGAAATGTTAAAGGGATTTATCTAAGAATAAGAAAATAAAAATATAAACAATATAAACTGTAAAAAGGCAGCAAACTCAGTTATTAACAATCACACCTAATTTAGAGGAACAAGTATAAAGGACACAGGGACAATAATTAAGGGGGGTGGAAATGGGAGGGAGGTGGGGAGCACAAGGCGGGATGAGCTGGGATGGGAGAAACAGACAGAAAACTGTACTTGAAAAATAATTAAATTTAAAAAAGAAAAAAAAACAATCATACCTAAAACAAAAACAAACTAAGCAAACAACTAGAATAGGAACAGAATCACAAAAAAGGAAAGCACATGGAGGGTTAGCAACAAGGGAGTGGGAGGAGGAGAGAAGGGGAAAAGGTACAGAGAATAAGGGAGAAAATAGACAGGGGGAGGGCAAGAAAAATATGGGAAATGTAGAAGCTAAGGAACTTATGACACATGGAAATGAAGTAAAGGGGGTGAATATGGGTGGAAGGGGGTGTGCAGGGTGAGGGTGGAGTGCAATGAAGGTGGGAAATGGGACAACTGTAATAGCATAACTAATAAAATATATTTCAAAAATGATACTAGAAATAAAAGATACTAGGAATACTAGGACTAAAAGTCAACAGGGCAAATTCCTTCCCTTTTGAAGCTTACATTTTAACAACTTTTTAAAAAGCAGTATTAGTCTTTTTATTTTTATTATTTTAAACGAGAATAATTATTTTAAAAACGTTTTTGTTAATTATTTTTAGAGAGAGGGAAAGAAAGGGAGAAAGAGGAGAGAAACATCAGTATGTGGTTGACTCTCAAGTGCCCCCTACTGGGGACCTGGCTTGCAACCCAGGCAAGTGCCCTGACTGGAAATCAAACTGGCAACATTTTACTTTGCAGGCCGGCACTGAATCCACTGAGCTATACCAGCCAGGATGCAATGTTAGACTTTTTAATTTTAGCCATTCTGTTGGATATAAAATGGCATTTCACTGTGGTTTTAATTTACACTTCACTGATAACTAATGAGAATAAGCTTCTTTTAAAATATTCATTGGCTGTTTTCTTTTGTAAAATGGTTAATTACTTGTTCCAGTCTTTTGCTCATTTACAGTAGTTCTATTTGACCCCCTTCATTCCCCTCCACCCTGCACACCCTCTCCCCCACCATCCGCCCCTCTAGTTTATGACCACGTCTCAAGTTCTTTATTCTATATTTCCCCTTCTATTCTTACCCTCCCCCCCACCTATTTTCTACCTATCGTCTACGCTACATATTTTCTGTACCTAATCCCCCTTCTCCTCCTCCCACTCCCTTGTTGCTAACCCACCATGAGCTCTTCATTTCTGTGGTTCCGCTCCTGATCTAACTGTCCTCTTAGTTTGCTTTTGCTTTAGGTGTGGTTCTTAATAACTGTGAGTTTGCTGTCCTTTCACTGTTCATCTTTTTTATCTTCTTTTTCTTAGATAAGCCTCTTTAACATTTCATATAATAAGGGCTTGGTGATGATGAACTCCTTGAATTTGATCTTTTCTGAGAAGCACTTTATCTGTCCTTCCATTCTAAATGAAAGCTTTGCTGGATAGAGCAATCTTGGTTGTAGGTCTTTGGATTTCATGACTTGGAATACTTCTTTCCAGCCCCTTCTTGCCTGTAAGGTCTCTTTTGAAAAATCCGCTGACAGTCTGATGGGAACTTCTTTGTAGGTGACTGTCCCCTTCTCTCTTGCTGCTTGTAGGATTCTCTCCTTCATTTTAATCTTGGCTAATGTAATAATGATGTGCCTTGGTGTGTTCCTTCTTGGGTCCAACTTCTTTGGGACTCTCTGAGCTTCCTGGATTTCCTAGAAGTCTATTGCCTTTGCCAGATTGGGGAAGTTCTCTTTTATTATTTGTTCAAATAAGTTTTCCACTTGCTCTCTCTTCCCCTTCTGGGACCCCTATAATTCGGATGTTGGAGTGTTTAAAGACGTCCTGGAGGTTCCTAAGCCCCTCCTCAGTTTTTTGAATTCTTGTTTCTTCATTCTTTTCTGTTTGGTCATTTTTTTCTTCCTTCTGGTACACTCCCTTGATCTGAGTCCCAGTTTCCTTTTCATCACTATTGTTTTCCTGTGCATTTCCCTTCATTTCAATCAGTTTAGCCTTCATTTGTTCCTCTAATTTGTGACTAAAATCAACCAGTTCTGTGAGCATCCTGATCACTAGTGTTTTGAACTGTGCATCTGAAAGTTTGGCTATTTCTTGGTTGCTTTGATTTATCGGTTCTGGGGCTTTGAGTTCTTCTTGAACCATGTTTTGGTGTGTTCACACCTGTTATGTATGAGGAGGGGAGCCATAGGTGTTCACGAGGGCGTGGCAACTCAGTCGCTGGGTTGTGATGCTGTATGTGGGGGAGGGGTCAAAGAGGGGCAATGGTGGGTCCCCTCTGCTGTTTCCCACCACTGGGGCCTGCGTGGTCTGTCTCACTGCTCACTCTTCCCTGGTTTATCTGCGCTCGAAGGTGTGACTACGGTCAGCTAGTCACCTTGCGCCCTCACTGGGTCTGCCTGTTGCCACCGCACGCCTGGGATCCGCCCACAGCTGCCTGCACGCCTGGGTCGGTGGATCTTTCCTGCTCCATCCCGCTCTGCTGCCAGCTCCGCGCCTCTTACCAGTCTGGCTGATTGGTTCGTTGTCTTCCGACTTCTGTATAGTTCAATCTTCTGTGTTTTGGCTGCATTTTTTGTTACTAAAACTTTGTTGTCTTTAAACTTGGTTGTGCAAGAAGGTACAGTGTTTCCACCTATGCCTCCATCTTGGCGGAAGTGGGCTTTTGCTCATTCTTTTATTAGGTTTCTATCTTTCTGTTGTTGATTTATGAGATTTTAATTTTTCAATATTCAATAATTTAAAATTTTTTCAATTATAGTTGATTTACAATATATCAGTTTCAGGTAAAACAGAGTGATTACACATTTATGTAACTTAGAATGTGATCTTCCCCATAATTCTAGAACCCATCTGACATCACGGTTATTGCAATGTTATTGACAATAGCCCCTGTGCTATACTTTACATCCCAGTGACTCTTTTTCTGACAATTTGCATATCTTAATCCCTTCCCCTTTTTCACTCAGCCCTCCCACATTTGACAAATCATCAAAATGTTCTCTGTATCTTTTTTTTCCCCTAAATATCTTATTTATTTATCTTTAGAGAGGAAGGGAAGGAGAGAAGAGAAATATCAATGTATGGTTGCCTCTCGTGAGTCCCCTGCTGGGAACTGGCCTGCAACCCAGGCATGTGCCCTGACCGGGAATCGAACCGCAGTACTCTGGTTCACAGGCCCACGCTCAATCCACTGAGCTACACCAGCCAGGGCTGTTCTCTGTATCTTTGAATCTCTGTTTATTTTGTTTTTCAGATTCCACATGTAAGTGAAATCATATAGTATTTTTCTTTTTCTGACTCATTTCATTTAACATAATTCTGTCTAGGTCTATCCATGTCATCACAAATGGCAAGATTCTGTTCTTTGTGGCTAAGTAATAATTCATTGTATATATACATACCACCTCTTTTTTAAACATTCACCTACTGATGAACACCTAAGCTGCTTTCATATCTTGGCTACTGTAAATAATGCTGCAATGAACATGGAGATGAACAGGACTTTTTCAATTAGTGTTTGGAGTTTCTTCAGATCAACACCCAGATATGGAATTGCTGAGTCCTTCTTTGTATCTTGATACAGTCTTTGTTTTATACTCTACTTTGTCTGATACAAGTGTTACTACCCCAGCTTTTTTGTTTGTTTGTTTCCAGTACATGAAATATCTTTTTCTATCCATTTACTTTCAGTCTGTGACTTTTGATCTGAAGTGGGTCTCTTGTAGGTAATATATGTCTGGGTCTTGTTTTCTTTTCCATTCAGCCACCCTATGTCTTTTGATTGGAGCATTTAATCCATTTGCATTTAAAGTAATAATTGGTAGGTATGTAGTTATGAACATTTTATTATTCATACTTTTTATATTTGTACTTTCCTTCTTTTTACTGAAGTCCCTTGAACATTTCTTATAATAGTGGTTTGATGATGAACTCCTTTAACTTTTTCTTGTCTGGGAAGCTTCTTATCTGTCCTTTGATTCTAAATGATAGCTTTCCTGGGTAGAGTATTCTTGGTTGTAGGTCCTTGCTTTTCACCACTTTGAATATTTTGAATCCCTTTTGGCCTGCAAGTTTCTGTTGAGAAATCAGCTGATAGGCTTATGGGAGTTCCCTTGTAGGTAACTAATTTTTGTCTTGATGCTTAAAAAAATCTCTTTATACTTAACCTTTGACATTTTAATTATGATATATGTTAGTATGGGCTTGAGTTCATTCTTGTTTAGGAATCTCTGTGCTTCCTAGACATATACGTCCACATTCTTTACCAGGTGAAAGAAGTTTTCCATCATTATTTCTTCAAATTAGTTTTAAATTTCTTGCTCTTTCTTTTCGTTCTGGTAACCCTATGATACAAATGTTAGTACACTTGAAGTCGTCCCAGAGGCCCCTTCAACTAGCTTCATTTTTTTGGATGTTTTCTTTATGCTGTTCTGACTGGATGTTTTCTGCTACCTTGTCATCCAAATTGTAGGGTCAATCCTCTGCTTCATCTGCTTCACCTGATCTACTGTTATTACCTCTAATATATTTTTCATTTCAGTTACTTTATTCTACACTTCTGAATGGTTCTTTCTTATATTTTCTATCATCATTTTTATGTTTCCTATCTTTTTGTTGGAGTTCTCACTGAGATTATCTATTTTTCCCTGAATTTCACTGAACATCCTTATAGCCAGTGTTTTGGACTCAGCATCTAATAGACTGCATGTCTCCATTTTCTTTAGTTTTTTTTTTTTCTGTAGTTTTGTTCTGTTCTTTCATTTGGGACATGTTTCTTTGTCTCCTCATTTTGGCTGCCTCCCTGCGTTTGTTTCTATGTATTACATAGAGCTGCCACATCTCCCAGTCTTGATAATGTGACCTTTTGTAGTAGGTGTCCTATGAGGCCCAGTGGCTCAGTCTACCAGTCACCTGAGCCAGGTGCTCCAGGTGTGTCTCCTGTGTAAGTAGGGTGCATTCTCCTGTTGTAGTTGAGTCTTCATTGCTGTTGGCTCATCATTTGGTGGAACCGAGTCTCACTGATTGGTTGTGAGGACTGGCCAGGTCCACAGCAGAGGAAGTGTTGTGTAGGTGTTGGCCCTATAAAGCAAAATTCTCTTTAGTGGGCCACTGGTGTCTGCAGAGTCTGCCCTTTGGGTGCATAGTTTGTGGAGATGGTTGAGTGGTACTCCGGTATAGTCTGAAGCTGGCCACAGGGTATGTTGGTTCTGGGGCCTCTGGTGCAGGCAAAGGTCAGTGATTATGCTCTGCCCAGGGACACTGTATAAGATGCCTGCAACTTGTGCTGGGTGTGAAGGTGCATAGAAGAGGATAAGCTGCAAACTGAGGCAGGCTGCTGCTAGTGCCGGGCTTGGGGCTGCCTAGCAACAGGTACAGAACACTTTGAAGCCAGATGCCATTTGTCTGGAGTTTGTGAACCCTTGAGAGATTTTAGAAAAGTCCACACCACAAGCCAACACAGGCCATTTGTATGGAAAATGGAAGCAACTTAGGTGGGCCCAAAAGTTGGGTGGAACAGGGTCTCAGAGACTCACCAGGCACTGTGAATGGTGTTAGGTTGATGGAGCTTCAGATCTGGCATCCATTTAAGCCTGCAGGCTGGGTGTGGGTTGGGCACAACAAATGAATAATGGCTTCTGCCAGCACTTCTGTCTGGGAGAAAGCTGCCCCTCCAGCCCTTGCCACAAACCCAGACAATTCAGTTCTACCCTGGCACTTTTCAAGCTGCTGCCCTAAGGCTGGAGATCAGAACAAGTGAATCTCTTAGCGAGTAAGTCTATGAATGGGCTCAGCAATTCTAGACGACCTCCACTTCACTTCGCCTCAGACCACAATCTCCACTGGTTTCACAGCAGAAGTTACAGGGACTTCTTCCCAGCAATGGAACTGTGGGCTAGAAGCCTGGCATTGAGCTGGAAATGCTTGTTCCTCAGGGGGACCTCCACAGCTGAGATAGCCTTCCCAATTTTTAACCACCAAATGTAGGCATGGGAGGAGGCCATTCCATGTCTCTGCTCCTCCTACTAGTCTCCACCTGACTTCTTCTGTATGGCCTTAGTTACAGGACTTCTGTTTGGCTAGACTTCAGGCAGTTATTGATGACCACCGTAGTGTAGTTTAATCTGGATGTGATCATAGGAGGAGATGAGCACAGTGTTTACCTACTCCAACATTTTGAGCAGAAGTCTAATCTTTGTTACAGCTCCCTTAGTCCACATACATAAGAACACTTTTACATTCAAGTTCATACCAATAAAGCTTTCAAAGTTTCTAAACCAATGGTCCATTCCATCAGATTTCTATTGAGATTAAAAATAGTTTATTAAGAGATAAAACACAAAGTCTGTGGCCATTTATTTCAATTCAAACAAATGATACTTTGAGTGAGTAGTCGGCTCAGCCTATTCAATATAATGAAGTCAAAACCCAGACCATGTGCCACTTCATCAACTAATTTTGGGGTAAAGGTTGCAAATGGAAAGGGTGAGAAAATGAAAGGGCTCAGTCTTACCTCCCAACTCCAGGGGAAGTGCTCTGTATTCTACTTTGTAAACCTCAAGAATCTTCAGCAACTGATGTGATAGTGTGAGTTGTTCTTTGTCAGTTCAGCTTAACACCAAAATAAACTATACTGTCTATACCTCTTATAGCAGGGGTGTCCAACCCATGGCCCATGGGCCACATGTGGCCCAACATAAAATCATAAATTTGCTTAAAATATTTTGAGATTTCTTTGGTGATTATATGTCACAATGTATTTAATGTGTGGCCCAATACAACTCTTTTTCCAATGTGGCCCAGAGATGACAAAAGGTTAGACACCTCTGTTAGGGATGCTCCTAGTCAATCAAACATCTACTCTTTTTAAAACACCTTTATTTAGCACAGAGAAAACCTCTAACACAGCAACAAATTGTATCATCAATCTCAGTCAATCACTCTGCAAATATATACTTCTATTCACAAGAGGATACAGAAAGGCCAATTATTTTTCTTAACATTTCTAAAACATTTATTAATATAATAATTGCTTAGAAAACATGTCAAAATCAAGACCATGGATAACTGCTGTTTTGTGCTATAAGAACTCATTTTGTCTTCTTTCTAAGAAGAAAAACACCAAGCAATATAGCATTTGTGAAATAATCATGTGAAATAAAACCTCCAAATTCCTCCCTAATTTTCACAACTTTCTTTATGCAAAGCTTTAATGTTTCCTCATAGAGCTTCACAGTTTTTAAGAACATCCATTTTTACTCTAAAATGTTACAATTAGAACATAAATACCTACTTCCTTTTGTTTCTGCTTAAGTATGTCTTCTTCATACTGCTTCTGCATCTCTTCTCGTTCCCGGGCTAAACGAAGCTCCTCTTCCTGTTCTTCCTTCTTTCTCTGTTCTTCTTGCAACTGCCTCTTCCTACGCCTCTCTTCTACCTGAGCAGTGATGGCTTTCTGGTCATAAACAATCACAAAATTATTGTCACAAATTTTTTTTTAAAAAATCCAGTTTTGAGAGCGAAGTTCATAATAATACAGGCCTACTTAAAACAGACAGAAACATTTCAAATGAAGAACCTAACCCTACATCTATAAGAACTGAAGGAACAACAACAAACAAAGTCCACAGCGAGTAAAAGAAAGGAAATAACAAAGATCAGAGCAGAGTTAAATGACACAGAGACTAAAAACCATTCAAAGAATAAATCCAGGAGGTGGTTCGTTGAAAAAATAAACAGAATCAACAAGCCTTTAAGCAGGTTTTTCTTCATCAAGAAAATAAGAGAGGACCCAAATAAACAAAATCAGAAATAAAAAAGGAGAGATTACAACCAACACCACAGAAATACAAAAAACTGTAAGAAATTATTACAAACAACTATATGCCAAGAAATTTGAAAACCTGGGTGAAATGTACAAATTTGTAGAAAAGTTTAAGATTCCAAAACTGAATGAATAATAAACAGAAAGCCTGAAGAGACCAATAACAAGTTGGCAAAATCGAAGCAGTAATCAAAAAACTCCTGGCACACAAAAGCCCTGGACTGGATAGTTTCACAGGAGAATGTTACAAAGCTTTTAAGGAAGGGCTAACCCCATCTTTAACAGACTTTTCCAAAAAATCCAAGAAGAAGTGAGACTCCCAAATTCTTTTTCTGAAGCCAGCATCATCCTAATCCCAAAACCAGCTAAAGACATGACAAAGAAAGAATACTACAGGCCAATATTTCTGATGAATATAGACACTAAAATCCTCAACAAATATTGGAAAACTACATCTAGCAATACATTAAAAAGACCATACACCATGATCAGGTGGGATTCATCCCAGGGATGCAAGCATGGTACAATATTCACAAATCAATAAACATAATATACCACATAAACAAATGGAAAGGCAAAAATCATGATCATACCAACCGATGCAGAAAAAAGCATTTGATAAGGTACAATACCCATTTATGATAAAAACACTTAGCAAAATGGGAGTAGAGGGAGCATACCTCAACATAATAAAGGCCATATATGAGAAACCTACAGCCAACATCATAGTCAATGGGCAAAAACTAAAAGCTTTCACACTAAGATCAGGAACGAGTACGGACAACCACTTTCACCACACCTATTCAACACAGCATCATAAGTCCTAGCCACAGAAGACAATAAAAAGAAAAAAAAGTATCCAAATTGGAAAGGAGGAAACAAAACTGTCTTTGATTCTAGATGACATGATAGTGTACATAGAAAATCCTATACTCTATCAAAAAACTACTTGACCAAATAAGTGAAATGGGAAAAACAGCGGGATACAAAGTCAATATTCAGAAATTGAAGGCATTTTTGCACACAAATAAAATATTACCAACAGAAATCAGGGGAAAAAATCCCATTTGATATAGCAACAAGAAAGATAAAGTACCTAGGAATAAACCTAACCAAGAAGGTAAAAGACCTGTACTCAGAAAACTATACAACACTGAAGAAAGAAATTAAGGAAGCCACAAACAAATGGAAACATATACCCTGTTCATGGATTGGAAGGATTAACATTATCAAAATGGCCATATTATCTAAAGCAATGTATAGATTGAATGCAATCCCTATTAAAATACCAATGACATATTTCACAGATACAGAACATTTCAAACATTTATATGAAACTATAAACAATCCCAAACAGCTGTAGCAATTTTGAGAAAGCAAAAGTAGGATGGATCACAATACCTGACATCAAACTATATTACAAGGCTATGGTAATCAAAACAGTCTGGTAGTGGCATAAGAACAGACACATAGGTAAAAGTAACAGAAAAGAAAGCCCAGAAATAGCCCTGGCTGGTGTAGCTCAGTGGATTGAGCGCGGGCCTGCGAACCACACGATCGCGGTTCGATTCCCAGTCAGGGCACATGCCTGGGTTGCAGGCCGGTTCCCTGCAGGCCAGTCCCCAGCAGGGGACGCACAAAAGGCAACCATACATTGATGTTTCTCTCCCTCTCTCCTCCCCCCCCCTTCCCCTCTAAAGATAAATAAATAATAAAATATTTAAAAAAATAAATAAATAAAGTTATTAAAAAAAAAAAAAAGAAAGCCCAGAAATAAACTCAAGGCTCTATGGTCAATTAATATTGACCAAGGGGACAAAAGAATAAAAAGTAGTAAAAATAGCCTCTTGAACAAATGGTACTGGGAGATCTGGACAGCTGCATGCAAAAAAAAAAAGAAAAGAAACTCAATCACCAACTAACACCATATACAAAAATAAAATCAAGAGGGAGGATAAAAGACTTAAATATAAGTCACAACACCATAAAAGTCCTAGAGTAGAACATAGGGAGGAAAATCTCAGATGTTCCACACAGCAATATTTTCACTAATATGTTCCCTAGAGCAAGGGACAGAAAGAAAAGAATAAACAAATGGGACTTCATCAAAATACAAAGCTTCTGCACAGCTGAAGAAAACATTGCAAAATGAAAAGGTATCCAAATGAATGGGAATATAAATTTGCAAATGACACCTCAGACAAGGGTTTGATCTCCAAAATATATAAAGAACTCACATGACTCCACTCCAGGAAAACAAACAATCCAATTAAAAAATGGGCAAAAGACTTGAACAGACACTTCTCCCAGGAGGACATACAGAGGATCCAGAGACACATGAAAGGATGCTCAGTACTGCTAGCCATCAGAGATGCAAATTAAAACCACAATGAGATACCACCTCACACCAGTCAAAATGGCCATCATAGACAAAGCAACAAACAACAAGTGTTGAAGAGGATGTGGAGAAAAGGGGATCCTAGTTCACTGTTGGTGGGATTGCAACCATTATGGAAAACAGTATGGAATTTTCTAAGAAAACTAAAAATGGATCTGCCTTTTGACCCAGCAATTCCACTGCTAGGATTATAGCCTAAGAACCGTGAAACACCAATCCAAAAGAACCTATGCACCCCAATGTTCCTGGCAGCACAATTTACAATAGCCAAGTTCTGGAAGCAACCTAAGTGCTCATCAGTAAATGAGTGGATCAAAAACTATGGTACATTTACACAATGGAATACTATGCAGAAGAAAGAAAGAAGGAGCTCCTACCCATTGCAACAGCATAGATGGAAGTGGAAAGCATTCTGCTGAGTGAAATAAGCCATGCAGTGAAAGACAAATACCATATGATCTCACCTATAAGGGGAACCTAATCAATAAAACAAACAAGCAAGCAAAACAGAACCAGAGACATTGAAATAAAGAACAAACTGACAGTAAACAGAGGGGAAGTAGGTGGGGGTATTGCAGGGAAAAGAGGGAAGAGTCATCAAAAAACATGTATAAAGGACACATAGACAAAGCCAAAGGAGGGCAGAATTAAGGGTAGGAGGTGGGGATGGCTGAGGTGGGGGAGTGGTAGGGGCAAAATGGAGACAACTGTACTTGAAAAACAATTAAAAAAAGAAAAAATATCCCAGGATACATTTGTTTTGGTGTTTCTAAAATAAGTTTATCAGTATAACAGAAAGTAATTCTCATTGTGACAGAATTAACTAAACTAATGAAAACAGTATCCAATACTAACTGAAGATTTAGTGCCATTTGATATATACAACATATATATTAAAAATCTCGCCCTGGCTGGTGTGGCTCAGTGGATTGAGCCTGGGACTGTGAACCAAGAGGTTACAGGTTTGATTCCCAGTCAGGGCACCTGCCTGCATTGCAGGCTGGGTCCCCAGTGTGGGTGTATGAGAAGCAACCACATACTGATGCTTCTCTACCTCTCTTTCTTCCTCCCTTCCCCTCAGTCTAAACAAAATTTTTTTTCTTCTGGAAGGCAGGTGGCTGTACTACATGATACTGTCTGATTCTCAACATGAGTATAACTTTAATATAATGCCAGTTGAAGTACAAATTGGATTCATCAAAAGACTGAACAAGGCCTATGCTGTAAATGTATAATGAAATTTTATTTATATTTACTTAGGTGTCTACTGCCCATAAATAAGACAAAGAACAATACTTTACAATGCAATACCTGATGTTCTAACTGCTTTTGTCGCCGCCTATCTCGTTCCTCAATCTGAGCGGGGTCCAAGAGGGCAGTCATCGAACGAAGGAAGCTGCAAAGAGATACATTAACTATTTAAAGCCACCAAAATATGTGTTTAATGAGGTACTAAATCATTTTTGTTTGTGATATATCTACTAATTACTTCTACTTTATTTTTTTAGTAAAAATTTAATGACTTAGTTTTCCCCATATCTCCATGACTACCCTGCAACTATCAATCCGCAGCTTTTTAAAAAAAGATTTTACTTATTTATTTTTAGAAAGAGGGAAGGGAGGGAGTGAAATATCAATGTGTGGTTGCCTCTCACATGCCCCCTACTGGGGACCTCACTGTCCGCTACTGGGCATCAAACCAGCGACCTTTTGGTTCTCAGGCCAGCACTCAATCCACTGAGCTATACCAGCCAGGTCTAATTATTTCTACACTGAAGAAAAATACCAAAACTGAAATCAGTTAAGATATACTATAAATGTAATAACAGTCTTTGTAAAGAACACAGACTTTTTAAACCGTCAATAAATTAGTATGCACTTACTTTGTTTTTTGACTGTTTGCCATCACCACACCTGTAACAGGTTTTGCTATATGTTCCTCTTCTGAAGGTTCAATCTGGCTTCCAGCTGTAGGTGTATAAACACTGCTGATATCAGCTAGCTCCTGAGTGTCCGGAGAGACACAGAAGTACTCTGGTTGTTTGTGTGATGACCGAGAGGACAGTTGAGACTGAGAACCAGGATAACTCTTTAATGAATCAAAATGTATTGCCCATCTGTCATGCTCCTCACCCTAATGACAAATAAGAATTGCTAAGAATTTTTCCAATTGTTCTCACATGTAAAATCTTAAAGGAAAATCAAACATGATTTCTAAGTCACCACAAGCAGAATAAACATCATAAAAATTAACAACTGCATTCTGTATTGATTCCATATACATTAAAATAAGTAGCTTGGGGAATATGAGAAATTCAAAGAATTGAAAAATTTCTAAAAAGAAAATATGAAAAATCATACTTTTTAAATGAATTCAATAAAAGGTTCACAAGAGTTAATGTGGAATATTTGCTATACTCTACTCTTATCAAATAGTTTCAGAATACTTTTAAGATTAAACACTGTGAAATTCACACCTGTCAGAATGGCTATCATTCATGAATCAACAAACAACAAATGTTAGTTAGATGTTGGGAAAAGGGAACCCTCATGAACGGTTAGTAAAATTGCAAATTGGTTCAGCTACTTTGGAAAAGTATGGAGGTTCCTCAAAAAATTAAAAACAGAACTACTTTATTACCTAGAATTCCACTTCTGGGTATTTATCTGAAGAAATCCAAAACATTAACTCAAAAAGATATATGCATCCCTATGTTCATTGCTGCATTATTTACAATAGCCAAGATCTGGAAACAACCTAAATATCCATCAGTATATGTACAACATGTTCTTTACAACTGTAATCCTACTTTTGCCCTGCCCTGTATAAGGAAAGGGAATTTTCTAATGAGAAATAGAAAATTCTTTCTCTAAAACAATTATAGGATTTCCAAAGTGCTATCCTAATAGATTTTTAAATGAGTTATACTGATAATTTAAAATAGATGGATATTGTTTTACACTTGGCTTCAAAATACAAAAAATACTGCCTTTGGACCAGAGTCAGGAAGATAAGAGACTGATTTTCTCTGCTGAATAATAATGTCTATTTCTAGAGTATCCTTCTTCTTTTCCATTTCTGCTACTGTAGCCTTATTACAATCTCTGACATTTCAATAAGAAAAATATATTTGTCCAGATTAAGTCCTTGAATTATAAGAAAGCCAAAAAATAAAAAAAGAGTACCATAAAAATTTGTTGTTGCTTTAGTTGATAAATTTAATATTCTCTAACAAGAAAAGAATGTATTCTACTCTAACTGTCCTGAAATGCAACATTTTATTATGTGAAATAACTACAGGACATAATTTTAAATAGTTTGACAGACTACAATAATTTTAAATAGTTTGAGGCAATATACCTCAAAATGTTACTGTCTGCCCTTCTTTTTACCAGAAACAAAGACAAAAGCTCATCAGTAAATAGGAAATACTCATACAAAAAGAAAAAAAATCTTAGCATATCTGACTTATCTTAAACAGGTTTTTTATAACCCATCGCATTTATTTGAGTCTAAAAGAACAACTCCAAAAAGAGCACTATCTTTAGGTAAGTAATTTAACAAGTCTTCTATCTTTAGCAGTGTTATTTTAGAGGTCAAAGGGGAAAAGAAAAACACATGGGCTCTTTGAATTCCTTGTAAGAAATTCTCAGCACTACATCAATCTTAGGATTCTATGATCTGTTTTCTTAAGTCTGATATAACTAGATCTGGTTTCAAATTTTGGTGACATTGCAAATTATTTGGCACAAGTTGAAATTAACCTTGAAAATTCCCAAAATTTCTCACAAAATCTTTTATAGATATATATATTTACAACCTAGTGGGAAATTTAATAATCAGTTCTCTCAATCCAGTCTTCATTTTCTTACTCAAGGATGTCTTACAAAATGATTACCAAACACTTGCTTGCCACCTGAATAATTCATTTCACTTCTCCAACTAGGAAAACTTTTGGTTTTTTAAGTCGTTACATTTGTTTTTAAAGATTTGTCAAACTCTCCATATCATGGCAAGACTTTGCACAGTTAGTAAGCAGCTTTTTTTTTTTTTTTGTTAAAAATTTCCAAGATTTTATTTATTTATCTTTAGAGGGGAAGGAGAGAGGAGGAGAAACATCAATGTATGGTTGCCTTTGGTGCGTCACCTGCTGGGAACTGGCCTGCAACCCAGGCATGTGCCCTGACTGGGAATCGAACTGGGATCCTCTGGTTCATAGGCCTGTGCTCAATCCACTGAGCTACACCAGCCAGGGCAGTAAGCAGCTTTTTCATTAAATGCTTGTAGGGGAACAAGTTCTCAGCTTATGAGATCTGACATTCCACTGACTGAATTTTCTCTTGATTAACAGAAGGAAAAGGGGGGAGGGAAGAAAAGGAGGACATGCTAGAAACCAAGGAAAAGAATTCTCATGACAGCCATCTGAAACAAACAAAAAACTCAAAAACAAAACCAATTCATTAACTCCACTTTTTCTGTTTTACAACTTTCTACACCTCACTTTTGATTTTGCCTTTCATGGCTGAAACCCCTTCCCAGTCCTGCCTCTCCTAAAGACAGGAGAGGAGAAGCCCTATAGTACATAGTGATCCAACACCACATGCCTCTAACCCCCAAGGCTTTGTGGATTCTCGAGAACTGATGGTACCCTGTTCCCAAGTTTGACCAACAGCGTAAGGTGAAAAAATTGGCCCTGGTAGAGGGGGGAAATGGTGAGGAACTGGGTTTAAGTGAGAGATTACATAGTTTTTTATAACACACCCCCATGTTCTTTCAGTTTAGCCCCACACAAACACTAGTTATCTGCTGTTCTGGTCATCAGGTTTTCCAGAAATTTCTCCAACCACTAGTCCTCTAGTCCCAGAAACATTCTTGCCAACCTCACATGTTACTTCCCTTTGCCCACCTTCAGGCCATGTGGGAAAGACCTCACCTGCAGCCAACACCCTGAAATAAAATTAACACAAAAGTCTCACTTGGTAAGCATTAGTTTGAAACAGAGGAACACAGAGCAACTCTGAGATGCTCTATGTGTTGAAGGAAGATGTGAGCAGATAAAAGTTCCCACCCATTTGCCACCAAAACAACGGCCAGTGCTTCAAATGACCAGGAAATGTGGGACTATTAGTGGGTGAGCAAGGGGCCAAGTTTTATCTAAGATTTCATGACTTGGGTTACCATTTCCATTTTTAGCACCAATGATGTACTCATTTTTAAAAAATCTATATTAGCACCTTGCCCCCAGGCAGAATAACATACCATGCAAACATTTCAAACATTTGAGGTTTGAAATAAGAGGGGAAAGGTTAAAGAGACAGAATCTGATACCACCAAAGAAAGTGTGGATTTAGATCACGGTTATATTTTTACTTGTCTCTATCCTGCTCCCTGATGCCAAAGTAGCTGGCCCACTCGTCCAGAGTGATGTACTTGTTGTTGTTCAGGTCACAGATCTCAAAAAAGCAGGTGGTCCAAGTGCTCCATCAGGATGAGGCGCAAGCAGTGGGACGAGCTTAGTGTGGGACAGGTACCCATCAGTGGGGTGCTGGTCCAGCTGGCCAACTGCCAGCACACAAAGTAGATGTACATGTTGTAGTTCTCGAAGTCCTGGGCCAGCGGCAACATGGAATGTGCTCCAGACTCCAGGCACTTCTGTTCTCATGGATCTTCTTCACCTGCAACTCTGCTTCTTGGTCAGAAGGTTGTTGCCCTCATCCTTTTCACACAGAGTGACCAGGATGTTCCTGAGCCAGTCCCACATGTGCAGAGGGAATTCAGTCAGCTTGAAGGCTGAGGGCAGGTGGGAATATATTTGCAGGGACTAATGTAGTCCAGGTGGAGTTTGTGGCTCTTCGTGCCCTCCAGGTTGCACTTGTTGGTGGCAAAGTAGTAGCAGGACAGGTCGAAGGTCTTGTTGGCATTGCTGCACACCTTGTGAAATTCAGTAATTGGGGCAGGGCAGCTGGTAGGGTGGTGGCACATGCACATGGGGGTGTTGTTCTTATCCAGCTATCACACCCACGTTTGCAGTGATGCTTCTTGCATGGGTTTTCTGCCACCACCTCTTCCTCAACACTTTCATCAATTTCTTCTACTTCTGCCCTGAGGGGGTTGGCTCTGATGAGTTCCTCAGACACCTCAGTCACCATTTCATCTACAACCTGTGTCTCATCAGGCAGGCCTCCCTGTTGAGGGGCTGCCAAGATCCTCTGGTCAGGCAAAGGAAAAAGAAGATCCAGGCCTTGATGGTGCTGGAAACCTTCAGTGGCAAGCAGACAGCCTTATGAAGCTCTGCAGGAATGTCTAAGAAACCTTTTATTACTTTCTTTCTCCTAAGTTTCCCCAATGTGCATTCAGTCAGAGGAATGAAGTGTAAGGATTGGGGTGGGTAGGGAGAAGAGGTAGGTAGAATGAAATGTCCCTTTTGGCTACTGAGCTCATTTAGTTTAAGGCAAGGCAAATGGGAACACAAGACACACTATAACAAATGTGATTTGGCTACACCTAACACCTCCCTTCCATTAATTCATCCCTAAAGTAAGAATCCCTTTCCCTCAGACTTACTCAAACGTTCCCTTATCTCTCTCATATTACAGATCCAAGACTTCCCTTCTCATATGTAAAATCTCCTTTTTAAGAACATTCACGTTCAGTCTATTCTATTCTCAAGTGACTGCCTTGGGCAAAAATTTATTTTCATTGGTATTCCCTATATCCTTCCTCACAAACAGGTCCTGTCATGTTACAGGGTCCTAATAAAATTCTTTAGCTACCTTCAACTCATTCTATGTTAGGAAACACTAATTCTTACTAACACAAATGCTGTATGAACATCAGCTGCTGAATCAGAATTAATAGAGGGGTTTGCCAGTGGTCCTAAATATCTGGTTCTATTTCATTTCATTCTTCCCTTAAAGATGTTTATTAAAATACAGCTTTGAAAAAAGTCACTTAGTGGTGACTTTGCCATGATCCATGATACCCCTGCTTGCCAGCCCATCCACCAAGAGCCTCTTTATTTTAGACACTGTCCATTTACCTATCTTGTCCACTCACCAAGCAGAAAAGGCATTTGTGTGGGTAGTGGGTGGTCAATCTCAGGACACTGAGCTAGAAAAAACAGGATCTTCCAAGAGTAAGAGCATAAACAAAGAACTATTTTTTTTTGTTTTTTTCAAAAAAGCTTTGAGATATAATACACAAAACAATCAAATTAAAGAAAAATAAAATTTGGCATTTTAACCCCTTTTAAGTGTATCATTCAGTGGCATCAATAACATTCCAACCGGTTTCTAGAGTCCAGGTGTTGATTCATCTTTAAAAGTTGGGAGACATCTGAAGACAAATGCCTTCTTAGAATTTTTTAAGTCAGTGAGAAGCTGAAAGAGGTGAACACTTTCCAAAAAAAGAATATTTGCTTCAAGTGTGATTGGAATGAGCCTGGAATTTCAGTCAGAAGCTTAGGTGGGGTGGAAAAAGGGCTCTTAACTCCAGCATCTAATAGGTAAACACCTCTGATTTTTTTTTAAATTTATTTTATGGATTATGCCATTACAGTTGTCCTATTCCCCCCCACCCTGCATAACCCTCCCCCATCATTCCCCCCTTTAATGTCCACATGTCACAAGTTCTTTAGATTCTATATTTCCCATACTATTCTTGCCCTCCCCTATTTTCTACCTACTGTCTATGCTACTTATTTTCTGTACCTTCTCCCCCCTTCTCCTCCTCCCACTCCCCTGTTGCTAACCCTCCTTGAGATCTTCATTTCTATGTTTCCACTCCTGATCTAGCTGTCCTCTTAGTTTGCTTTTGTTTTAGGTGTGGTTGTTAATAACTGTGAGTTTGCTGTCCTTCCACTGTTCATATTTTTTATCTTCCTTTTCTTAGGTAAGTCCCTTTAACATTTCATATAATAAGGGCTTGGTGATGATGAACTCCTTGAATTTGATCTTATCTGAAAAGCACTTTATCTGTCCTTCCATTCTAAATGAAAGTTTTGCTGGATAGAGTAATCTTGGTTGTAAGTCTGGATTTCATGACTTGGAATACCTCCTTCCAGCCCCTTCTTGCCTGTAAGGTCTCTTTTGAGAAATCAGCTGACAGTCTGATAGGAACTCCTTGTAGGTGACTGTCCCCTTATTTCTTGCTGCTTCTAGGATTCTCTCCTTCATTTTAATTTTGGCTAATGTAATGATGATGTGCCTTGGTGTGTTACTTCTTGGGTCCAACTTCTTTGGGACTCTCTGAACTTCCTGGATTTCCTGGAAGTCTATTTCCTTCACCGGATTGGGGAAGTTCTCCTTTATTACTTGTTCAAATAAGTTTTCCACTTATGGCTGTTCCTCTTCCCCTTCTGGTACCCCTATAATTCATATGTTGGAATGTTTAAAGATGTCCTGAAGGTTCCTAAGCCTTTCCTCATTTTTTTGAATTATTTCTTCACTGTTTTCTATTTGGTCATTTTTTTCTTCCTTCTGGTCCACTCCCTTGAGTCCCAGTTTCCTTTCCATCACTATTGGTTTCCTGTGCATTTCCCTTCATTTCAATTAGTTTAGCCTTCATTTGTTCCTCTAATTTGTGATTAAAATCAATCAGTTCTGTGAGCATCCTGATCACCAGTGTTTTGAACAGTGCATCTCGAAGTTTGGCTATCTCTTGGTCGCTTAGAATTACTGGCTCTGGGGCTTTGAGCTGTCCTTGAGCTGTAATGTGTTGGTCTGTTTGCACCTGTTACGTATGAGGGACGAAGCCTTAGGTGTTCGCCAGGGCGGGGCCACCCAGGTCGATGGTTTGTGACGCTGAATATGGGGGCGGGGCCAGAGAGGGGCAATGGCGTTTGGTCTGCTCTCTCTCGGATTTCTGTCTGCTCTGCCGATTCCCACAAGCATATTGGGCCCTTCTGGTGCTGGTTCCTGGGTGTGTGGGCTTGTGTACCCTCCAGGACCCTGTTGGTCTCTCCAATGAACTCTCCCGGCACCTCAATCCTGAAAGTCTTTCCAATGGGTGCTTTCGGGCTCTAATTCCCAACGCTGGGGCCCTAGCCTGAACGGTCTGTGTCACTGTTCGCTCCTTCACTTGGTTTATCTATGCTCAAAGGTGTGACTGCGGTCAGCCAGCCACCCTGAGCCCTCACTGGGTCCACAGGATCCACCAACCGCTGCTTGCGCTCCTGGGTTGGTCCAGCCGATCTTTCCCGCCTGACCCCACTCCACTGCTGACTCCAGCCCTCCTTACCGGTCTGGCTAAATTGTTCGCTGTTATTGGACTTCCGTAAAGTTCAATTTTCTGTGTTTTGGCTGCATTTTTATTACTAAAACTTTGTTGTCTTTAAACTTGGGTGTGCGAGAAGGCACAGTGTTTCCACCTACGCCTCCATCTTGGCTGAAAGTCACCTCTCAGAACTAATTTTTTAAACTTGAAAACTTCTTTAAAATCTTCTGGAACCAGGACTATAGAGGTATGTGCTTGTTTGCCATATATCCTCTCTGCAACTACATCTGTTCAAAATCTTTTATTTTTAGAAAGTGAGTTTTTTCTTCTTATAACTTGGAGTTTTTTAAAGATATACTGTAGATGTTAAGTCCTTTATTATATAGGTAGTTTTTACTTCTCTGCGTTTTATAATCTAACAGTAATATTCAAAGAGCAGAACTTTTGATTAAGGAGATTGCTTATCACCTTTCTTGTATTTATGCCAGATTTCGGTTTTGTGCCAGTACACATGTATTAATTTTATATCTAGCCCTTTTTATTAAATCTCCCTATTACTTCTATAAACAACATTAAGTTCTGAATGATAAAACTAGCTTGTGTTCCTTAAATAAACCCAACTGATCATGATGAATTTTTTAAAAATTTTATTTATCTTTAGAGGGGAAGAGAAGGAGAGAGGGAGAGAAATATCAATGTATGGTTGCCTCTTGGGTGTCCCCTGCTAGGAACTGGCCTGCAACCCAGGCATGTGCCCTGATTGGGAATCGAACCGTGATACTCTGGTTCGCCGGCCTGCACTCAATCCACTGAGCTACACCAGCCAGGGCTTGATCATGATGAATTTTTAACATTGTTCTTGTATTGTCAGATTTTGTTATAAAAAATATTTGTTTTGTTAGCTTTGGTACCAGGTGTTTACTTATTTATACTTCCCTCATAAAGAACCTTGGAAAAGTTCTGCTTTCTACCTTGTCCAAAGAGGTCACCAATGAACACACCTGACGTGGAGTTCACTTCATGAGGTTTTTAATAAGTTCCATGTCTTGAATAAATTTACATTCATTCGGATCTCTTTTTTAAGATTTCCTATATCTTGTATCAACTTTAGTAATGTTTAATAAGGCCAATTTTTCAGCTAAATTCTCTAATGCATTGGCAAAAGCTGTTCATAATACACTCATCTTTTTAATGGCCATAGACTCTTTATTGATGTCTCATTTTTAATTGCCAATTGTGCAAGCACTCTATAAATTTAAATAGCTTTGTTAAGAACTTCTGGCTTTCTTCTCTCTGTTGCATAGTTCTAATTTTATTGATAGCCACAATGATCTTATTATTTCCTTCTACTTCCTTTGGGTTCAATTTTTCCTGTTCTTTCTCTAATTTCTAAAATGAATACTTAGATCATTGATGTTTTCTTTTCAGTCTTTCCCTTCTAAGAAATGCATTTAAGTCTATAAATTTTTCTCCAAGTATAGGAAGCCCGTGTGTTTTGATATATAATTTTTTCATTATCACTCAGTTCAAAATATTTTCTAGTTATTTTTATTTCTTTCACCTAGAACAGTGATTTTCTTTAAAAAAATATTAATTTTTAGAGGAAAAGACAGAGAAAGAGATAGAGATAAACACTGACTTGTTCCATTTATTTATGTATTCATTGGTTGATCACTATATGTGCCCTGCCTGGGGATCGAACCTACACCTTTGGTGTACTGGGATGACACTCTAACTGAGCTATCTGGCCAGAGCCTATACCAGTGATTTTTAACTGGTGTTCCACAACAGGCACACTGGTGTGCCAGAATTCTTTTTTTTTTTTAAAGATTTTATTTATTTATTTATCTTTAGAGTGGAAGAGAAGGAGAAAGGGAGAGAAACAACAATGTACGGTTGCCTTTCGTGGGTCCCCTGCTGGAAACTGGCCTGCAGGGAACCAGCCTGCAACCCTGCCATGTGCCCTGACCGGGAATCAAACCACGACTGTCTGGTTCGCAGGCCCGCGCTCAATCCACTCAGAATTCTTAAAACATGTAATACCTGACCATTTAGTCAGTGACATTGACCTCTTTTCCCTTAGACTGTCATATTTCAAAAAAAGGCAATAGCCAACACAATAGCCATTATGAATGAAAGAAAATTGTACCTACTTTTTTGGTCAGATTGGCAAAAAAAAAATTTTTTTTCAGTGTGCTGCAGAATTTCAGTAATTAGTTTATGTGTGCCATGAGATGGAAAAGGTTGAAAGACTAAGAAGTATATTGGTTAAATAGCAAACACTTAGAAATTTGACCATTTGTTACTGATATTTAGCGTATAATTCCACTGTGACAACATATTCTGTGTAATACAACAAGCCCATGAAATTTGTTGAGACTTCATGAATTAGCAAATTACTAATTCTCACTTTTCAAATCTGATATTTTGTCCATAGATTTTTTTGGTTTTCTATATAAATGAAAAATCATTACAATTTTATCTTTTCCACTCCAGTTCTTTTGACTTTTGATTTCTTCTCCCTGTCTTGCTATACTGGGTAGGACACCACTACTAACAAATAGTAATAACGTGGGTATTTTATCTCATTTTAAATTTTAAATGAAACACTAAAATTTTCTCAGTTAAGATGATGTTTTGGGTTTTTTGGTTTTAACGTTCAGTTGGCAGTCCCTTCTAGTCTAATACGCAGAGGCATTTTCCTTAATGAACCTGGTACTGAATTTGATCAAATGCCTTTTCTGCATCTACTGTTTTTCTTTTATTGTATTAAAAGGAACATATGTGGATTCTTAAAATATCCTTAACTACCTAGCATGAACTTATCTAATGCATGATATATATTATTGAATTTCACTTGCTAATGTTTTCTTTAGGATTTTGGTGTGTGTATTCATGAAAGGAATAAACCTAATTTTCCTTTTCTGTTATTTTTCTGGCTTCAATATCAAGAATATACCAGTCTTTTAAACTTGGGATTTATTGGTAGAAATTATCAGTGAAACCACGTGGGCACTCTGTTCCCCTTGTGGGAAAACTTTTTAAACTAGATCTACATTTACTTTAACAGTTACAAGACTATTCAAATTTTTCAAGTTGATTCCTGTTACTTTTACAGTAATTTATCCACTTCATCTAAGTTTCAAAATTGTTGGAATGATATTCACTAATAACTTACTTTCTACCTACAATTATTGGCACTTTCAGACTTAATTTTATCAGTCTTGATATAGATTTTTTAGAATTAGTGTTTTGGCTTTTTTTCAGATACATTCCCAGAAGTGGAGTTACTGGCTTATAAGGCAGTTCTATTTTTAAGTTTTTGAGGTAACTCCATACTGCTTTCCACAGTGGCTGCAGCAATCTGCATCCCACTGACTGTGCACAGGGGTTCTCTTTTCAATGCAACCTCTCCAACGCTTGTTTGTTGATTTGATAATAGCCATTCTGACAGGTGTAAGGTGATACCTCATTGTGGCTTTAATCTCCATTTCTCTAGTTAGTGACATTAAACATCATGTTTATGGGCCATTTGTATGTCCTTTTTTGGAGAAGTGTCTATTCAGGTCCTTTGTCAATTTTTTAGTTGGATTTTGTTTTTGGTGTTGAGCTTTGCAAATTATTAAATTTCAATATTAAGCCCTTATCAGATGTATAATTGGTGAACATGTTCTTCCATTTAGTTGGTTTTCATTTTGTTGATGATTTCCTTGCTGTTGGAAGCTTTTTAGTTCTATGTAGTCCCATTTATTTTTTCTTCTGTTTTCTTTGACCAAGGTGACACATCAGAATACTGCTGCAAGAAATAACTGAGATTCTACTGCCTATGTTTTCTTCTGATTTTAATTGTTTTAAATCTAATATTTAAGATTTTCAACCATTTTGTTTATTCTTGTGTGAGGCATACAGTGGTCTAGCTTCATTTTCTGGCACATATCAGTCCCATTTCCCCCAAATCATTTATTGAATAGACTATATTTACCCTCTTATTTTTGCCTCCTTTCTTAAATATTAATTGACTATAAAGGTGTGGATTTATTTCTGAGCTCTCTTTTCTGTTCCATTTATCTACGTGACTGTTTTTATGCCAGTAACATGCTGTTTTGAATTCTATGGCCTTATGGTATAATTTGATACCAGGTAGCATGACTCCTCCAACTTTGTTCTTCTTTCTCAAGATTGCTGTTGGTTAAATGTGAGCCATTTTATAAAAATCTTCAGAGGACTTGACTATCTGAGGATGTTTTGTTATCTACTCTTATTTAAACAATTATCTGGCTAAATATTAAATTCTAATTTTTAAAGTTATTTTCCATTGTAATACTTTGAAATATAACCAGTCATCTTGTACACAGTACTGATGTTTAAAAATGTCAAAAAAGAGAGAAATGTGTGAATTCATCCTTGTTCTTTTATAGATAGACTGTTTTGTTTTTAAAGGTTTTTAGAATTTTTCTGTCTCTCATATTCTCAAATTTCAGTTTAGTATGTGGAGGTAGAATTTTTCTTATTCTTTTTTGGCCCTTTGAATCTGAGGTCTTTTTTTTTATTTTGGGAAATTAATCTCAACTGCTTTTTCAAATATTTCCTCTTTTCAATTTCCCCCTCTTGCTTGAGCTGCCCCTCTTTGTTTATTCTCATATCACCTTAGAAATGATTTTCCCTATTTCATTTTTTCCTTTTAAGATGTATTCTAAATATAATTTTCCTTTTTTTTTTCATTCCTTAGAGGGTGGCAACTTTAGGCATTACATGACAGTCACTCCCAACCTTCAAAACAATTCCTTAGGTCAGTTTCTGTTTTGAAAACCCTCCTTAGATTGCAAGTTACTGGCCAGGTGAGTGAGGAGCAGGAAGGGGAAGTGAAGTATTTACCTGATTTTTCCAATTCCTCCCAAGAAGTGTAATTTAAGGAAAGACTGCCCAAGATTTTATTTCAAAAGACAACCAGAACAGAGATCTGAGTTATAGTAAATGTAGGGTGATAAACTATTTGTTTTAAGGAAATGGGGAGTGTGGAAGAGGGGTGGGTAGTAAATTAGTAAGAACTCCAACAATTCATTTTCTAAGTATATTTTATTGATTATACTATTACAGTTGTCCCTTTTTTCCCTCCCCTTTATCCCCCTCTACCCTGTACACCTCTCCCTCCAGTACCCCCCACCTCAGTCCATGTCCTTGGGTCATATATATACAAGTTCTTTGGCTTCTCCCTATCCTATACTGTCCTCAACCTTTCCCTATTTTGTACCTATCATTTATGCTTCTTATCCCATGCAGTATTTTCCCCCATTCTCCCCCTCCACCTCCCACTAATAACCCTCCATGTGATCTCTATTTCTGTGATTCTGTTCCTCTTCTAGTTGTTTAGTTTTTGTATTTTAGGTTCAGTTATGGATAATTGTTGAGCTTGTTGTCACTTTACTATTTGTAGTTTTGATCTTCTTTCTCTTAGATAAGTCCCTTTAACATTTCATATAATAAGGGCTTGGTGATGATGAACTCCTTTAACTTTATCTTATCTGGGAAGCAGTTTATCTGCCCTTCCATTGCAAATGATAGCTTTGCTGGATAGAGTAATATTGGATGTAGGTCCTTGCCTTTCATGACTTAGAATACTTCTTTCCAGCCCCTTCTTGCCTGCAAGGTCTCTTTTGAGAAATCAGCTGACCATCTGATGGGAACTCCTGTGTAGGTAACTGTCTCCTTTTCTCTTGCTGCTTTCAAGACTCTATCCTTATCTCCAATCTTGGGTAATGTAATAATGATGTGCCTTGGTGTGTGCTTCCTTGGGTTCAACTTTTTTGGGGCTCTCTGAGCTTCCTGGAAGTCTATTCCCTTTGCCAGACTGGAGAAGTTCTCCATTATTTGCTCAAATAAGTTTTCAATTTCTTACTTTTCTTCTTCTTCTGGCACTCCTATGATTCAGATGTTGAAATGTCTAAAATTGTCCCAGAGGTTCCTAAGCTTCTCCTCATTTTTTTGAATTCTTGATTCTTTATTCTGTTTTGGTTAAATGTTTATTTCTTTCTTCTGTTCCAAATGCTGATTTGAGTTCCCTTCACTGTTGGTTCCCCGTGTATTTTCCTTATTTCACTTGGTATAGCCTTCAGTTCTTTATTTTGCATCCTTACTCAGTCATTTCTGTGAGCATCCTCATTACCAGCATTTTGAAGTGTGCCTCTGATAAGCTGGCTATCTCTTCATTGCTTGGTTGTATTTTTTCTGGAGCTTCAATCTGTTCTTTCATTCAGGCCATTTTCTTTTTTTGTCTCAGCATGCCACTTACATTGTAAAAGGCAGAGCTTTAATTATTTACCAGGGTGGGGCAACCCACATTACTGTGTTGTAGCTCAGTATGTGGAGGAGGGATCAGAGAGGGAACAATGCTGCTTGCTCAGCTCTCCTCCCACTTTCAGTTACTTCCCTGGCTACCTGCAAGTGAATCAGGCTCTTCTGGTGCTGATTCATGGATGGGTGTGTTTATGTTCTAGGACCTTATGGATCTTTCTAATGGACTTTCCTGTGACACTAGGAGTTTTTCCCACCACTACAACACACACAGATTTTTAAAGCCAGAGGTTTTGAGGTTTTATTGCAAGCCTGGGTTGGGTGGTCTGCCTTGCTCCCCAGTTGTTGTTCCTAGTTTATCTGCATGCTAATGTGGGACCTCCCTATCCAGCAGACACTGCCTTGCCACGTGTTCATTCCATACTTGCTGCCTGTCTCCTCCTCCTACCAGTCTGGATGAATGCTTCTCCTTTAACTCCTTGGCTGTTGGACTTCCACACAATTTGATTTTTTGGCAGTTCTGGTTGTTTTTTGTTTTTACATTGGCCGTTTCCTTCTTTTGGTTGTGCAGAAAGCAAATCGTATCTACTTATGCCTCCAACTTGGCTAGAAGTCCTAAAGAGAGAATCTTAAAGGCAGCAAGAGAAAAGCAGAGAGTTACCTACAAAGGAATTCCCATAAAAGACTGTCAGCTGATTTCTCAAAATAAAATTTTCAGGCTAGAAGGGGCTGGCAAGAAGTATTCAAAGTGATGAAAAGAAGGACCTACAACCTACTCTATCCACCAAAGCTATCATTGAGAACTGAAGGGCAGATAAAGCACTTCCCAGAGAACGCAAAACTCGAGGAATTCATCATCAAGCCATGATTATATGAAATGTTAAAGGGACTTATTTAAGAAAAAGAAAAAGATAAAAACTATGAATATAAAAACAGCAATAATCCTAATCAGTGTGCCTCAGTTTGTCAGACATCCCCCAACAAAGCAAAAGTGGCAATAAATTCATAACTATCAACAACTGAATCAATCCAGAAAGCAAACTAAGCAAACAAGCAGAAAAGAAATAGAATCATAGATATGGAGATGATCTGGAGAGTTATCAGTTGGGAGGGGGTACAGGTAGAATGGGAGAAAAAGTTCAGGGATTAAGAAGTACAAATTGGTAGGCACAGAATTGGTAGGCAACAGGATGTTAAACACAGTATAGGAAATGAAGTAGCTAAAGGACTTATATGCATGGCCCATGGACATGAACTAAAGAGGGGGGACTGCCAGAAGGAATGGAGGGTACCAGGTGGAGGTGGGTAAAGGGGGAAAAATTAGGCCAACTGAAATAGCATAATCAATAAAATATATTTAAAAAACCCCACAGATATAGTTATATCATATGTATTGTTTAGTAATTTACCTTTCTGGTTTTGCAATGTCTTAGATACACTGTGTCAGCTCCATATTCCTGGGGTTTTTTAGCACAAATGTCTTGTTAATTGTATTTTAGTTCTGATTCATGTTTCTGACCCTAAAATAACCTTTTAAAACTGTTCTTTAAACAACAAAAAAAATGTCAGGGAAGATCCTTGAGAGGAATACTTTATAAATTCTTACAGGTCTATCTTTATGTTCCCTTTATATGTAAACATGTTTAGGCATTAAATTTTTTAGTCCCAGTCTTTATTTAGTAAACCTTTATAAATATTTTCCTATTATATATAGAGACAAAATCTAAGGTTAACTTGATTTTTGTTCCTTGCCTTATGTTTAAATACTTGAAGAAGTCTATACTTCCTGAAATTTGATCACTTACTAGGATGTCTTCAAATCAGCCTCTTTTAATTCATTTAACTTAATTTTTCTTTCTAGTCTAGAAAGTTTTTTCTCTGATATGTTATTAGTGCTCTTATCTATTTTTCTTCTTTGGAGAAATCTATCACTCAAGGTTGTATTTGTTCAACTATTTGTAGTATATTTTATGCCAGACTTTGTATCTTTTTAAAAAAATTCTTCCCATATTCAGGGAATGTCCCCACTGTGAATTCTTCTTCTTCCGCATTGTGATTTCACTTTATTTCATTACCAAATCTTTTTACTTTCCTACTATTATATTCTTAGTTTTATTCTACTCTCTTATCTTCGGCCTATTCTCGTACAAGAATTTCCTGAACAACTTCAAGTCCTTTGTGGAATAAGACATGAATAAATAAAGCAAAGTCAGTGTTTTCTTTAAAAATGTCCTGCTTCACAAATAGGACATATTTCTGATAAAAGATTTTCCTTTGAGTACTTAGCTGGTACACCCTTCTTTCTAGTTCTGAGAATGTTCATAGTCTCAATTTTTCTCCTGTTTACCCCTCCTTTAACAGTCATTTCTCTAGGTCTAATGTTATGGGCAGTTAGGATACACAAGTTACTCTTGGTGCTCTCCTCTACCTGATTATATATTAGTAAATTCTGCATCTTTTCTAAAACCAGATGCACAGATATGTAAAGTGCCTAGTGTATTTCTTGACTAGGAGGCCTTCAAACAATTCTATTTCTTTGTTCAACTTAACTATTAATTTTTCTGGCAAGAGACCCACCCAGTTTTCAATATAGAGTCCAATTTTAGAGGACTAAGATAGGGTTCCCCTGATACCTAGACTGTCCAGTATAGAGAAACAAAAGAAAGCTTTGGGCAGGACTGGCTTGTTGCATCTAGGCTGCTATTATTTGTTTCTTCTAAAATAAAGCCATCAGTGGAATGGGACTGGGTTACAACTTAGTCACATTCCAGTTTTACTGTGGGGTGGAGCTCATAATCCACAAACACTATTCCCAGGATGCTAAAGTAACCTGACAATAGGAATATAAAAGTTCTAGGTATTCTACTTTTACTCTACTGGGTTGCATGACCTATTTTTAAAAACTCTTGTCCCATTAGTGACATAAATCCATAGAAATTCTTGCTGAACTCTGAACTGTATGATATAATATACTCTTCCTGATTCATGACATGGACAGAAATGTGTTTTGTATTGTCTTTCATATCCTTTTGCATGTTAGAAATATTACATAATATTTTCAAGTCAGTTGAAAAGTCAAAAAGAAGATACACATATGTGGTCAGTTATAATCACACATATATGAATTTCTTAGCTTTAATACTGGTCCATATATGTGTATCTACTCATCAACAAAACAATTTGAAAGATTCACATCAAACTCACATGCCATACAATGACCACCACTCTCAAGATTATACACACACAACCTCTCAGAATAAACAAGTTCAGCACAATTGTAGGACACAACTTAGAATAAAACAAATTCAACAAAGTTGCACGAACAATGCAACACAGAAAAATAAGTCACATATCTGGGAAAGGAAGTAACAAACAAATCCATGGAGGCATATAACAATATGCCTCCAATAGCATCAAAAATAATAAAATATTTAGGAGTAAGTAGGCAAGATACATGTATCTTGAAAACTACGAAACATTACTGAAGGATATTAAAGAAGTCATATAAATGGAAAGATACATTGTGTTCATGAACTGGAACACTTAGCATTATCAAGATTACCTAAATTAATCTGTATTTTCAATGTGACCTTTATGAAAGTCTCACAGTCTTTTTGCAAAAATAGAAAGATTCATCCTTAAAATTCATATGGAATTTCAAGGGACACTCAATAGCTTAAACAATATTAAAAAAGAAGAACGTAATTGTAGGACACTTCCTGGTTTCAAAACTTACTACAAAGGCATGGTAACAAAACAGTTAGGACAGTGTCACAAACAGACAGATGCAGAGGACAACTGAACAGAATGGAGAGCCCAGAAATATGCCCTCACGTACATAAACAAATGATTTTCAACAATAGTAAATGGGGAAAGTACAATATTTTCAAGAAATGGTGCAGGGAAAAATGGACATCCATATGGAAAGGAATGAAGTTGGACTCTTACCTTATACCACAGACAAAAATTAACTTAAAAGAAATTGAAGACCTGAACATAAAAAACTCTTAAAAAGAAAACAAAGGGGAAAAAAGCCTCTGATACCAGATTTGGCAATGATTTCTTGGGTATGACACCAAAATCACAGGCAACAAAGGGAGACAAAATGTATACCATCAAATTTAAAAACTTTTATGCCTCAAAGGACACTATCAAGTGAGAAAAAAGTCAACCCATGAATGGGAGAAAATATCTGCCATCACATATTGGATAAGGCATTAACATATAACACATATAAAGAAGAGAAGGGGAGGGGAGAGAAAGGGAGGGAAGAAGGAAAAGAAATGTTGGTGAGGACATGGAGAAATCAGAACCCTGTGCATTGCTATTAGGAATGTAAAATGGTGCAGGAGCTGTGAAAAACAGTAACATAAAACCACCAAATTAAAACTGGCAAAAATTTAGCAAAGAATTAAACATAAAATTAGCATATGATCCAGTAATTCCACTTACAAGGATATACCCAAAAGACGTGAAGACAGAAAGTCAGAGATTATATATGTACACCAATGTTTACAGCAGCAATATTCCTAATGGCGAAAAGGTGGTAACAACTCAAATATCCACCAACATTTGAATGGAAGGAGAAACAAAATGCAGTATTACATGTACAATGTAATATCACTCAGCCTTAAAAAGAAATGAAATTTTGATACATGTTACAGTTTCGATGAACCCTAAAAACATTATGCTAAGTGAAACAGACACAAAAGAATATTGTGTGATTCTACTTAAAGGTACCTAGAATTCAAATTCATAGAGACACAAAGTAGAATGGGTATTGCCAGAGCCTAGGTAAAGAGAGAAATGGGGAGTTACTGTTTAATGGGTAGTTTCAATCTAGGATGATGAAAAAATTCAGAAGATGGGCAGTGGCAATGGTTGTGTGACAATGTAAATATAGTTAATGCCACTGAATTTTTAATTACTAAAATGATAAAAAATGTTATACATGTTTTACACAATAAAAGGTAAACAAAATAAAAAATAGATGGAATCTTTTGTTGGCCAACTGAAGAGCTATGGTTTGGTGGTAGCAATATGAAGTGAGTAGAATGACTTGCATTCTACCTCATATTAGAGAGTACATTAGAATGTAGTTCCTAAAAATGAAAGTCTTAAAAGACTTCTCAGGGAGTGGTAGTCATTAGGGAAGGACAGGTTATTCTCAAAAAGGCTGAGGCTGTAAGTAAGTTTCTTAGAAACACAAAAGGAGTTTTAAGCTGCACTGTGTAAAAGAATGTTTGGTTGGACAATACAGAGATGAGAATACAATGTCATTCAACTGGGTAGGAAGAATAAAAATCAAGGAGAGAGAGAGGAAAGAAACCTGTTAAGAGAACTGACTCTAAATAGCCTCAGAGTTCCAAATGGACCTGCTTTATAAACTATAACTACAGCAAATCTTGGAGGTACACAGTAAAGAAATAAGAGTCACTATAGTCAAACTACTAAAATACTAAAATCAAGTAGATTAAGGGATGAGGAAACAATTCTATTCTTGTTTTAACTAGCATGAGAACTTAAACTTTTAAAGTTTCCAGTTCTGCATCAATGCCTGGATATACATCCGACATCCAGATGTCTGATTACCTCCTCAAGGTCTCATGTATACAGACCACTTGACATCCACTATCCAGGCCATCAGATGTGACTCAACTTCCTAGCACCATCCTCCATACTATCCAGACCACCTGATACCTCTGACTGATAACCATGGACCAATCCTAGGGCTAAGAATGTAGAACTGATTTTCTCAAGAATGTATTTTTACTATAAGAACTCTTAAGTTTCTTTCTTCAGAACATTTCTGGGGTTTTACCTAGTGTTTTCATTTTGCAAAGCCTAAGACAAATGAGTAAATTTTGATCATTTATTTCTAGACAAAGCCTCTACACTCTTTTTGAATTTGTTCCATACCTTCATTAAGCACTTGCTATTTGTCAGCCACTGTTCTAAGCACTTTATATGCATTATCCCTTACATTTTAACAAAATTGATCTTGGTGACTCTGCCTACAACCAAACTTCTCCTTTTCTCAATTAAATGAAGTTATAACTTAATATTTAAGTAGTATAGAGTCCTGGCTATGGCCGGGATTTCTAAAACCAACTGCTTACAGGAACTTAGGGGGATTTTTTTAAACACAATTTATTTTCCCTCAATAGCATCTTTCTAATGTCTTACCACATTCACATACAAATACATAAAAACAGCATTAAAGTAGTAAAAGAATAAGTAGATAATCATACTCTTTAACCTTTGGTTGCTCAGCCCTGGATTTAGTATGTATTTGCCTTCTAGTCCTGCAACCCCAACTCCATCTCTGACTCCAAAATAAAAATACTTTACAGTTCTTGGATTATTAAAAAAGACATATGCTTTCATTAAACACACACACACACAAACGATCATTTCTTTGTTTAAAAATTAAGTCACCCCAAATGGTTAATTCTTTATTTGCCCATACCATAGTATGGGTTACTCCCATTTGTCCATACCAGAGTATGGGTTATTCCCAGGTAATAAATGACCTAAAAACCATGGAAATTAAACGATACTAAATGATATACTAGCATTTCAACCTAAATTTTGGTAATTGAAAATAATTAATATTCTTAGCATTAGCAATTCTTCACTTCTAATGTTGAAAAGTAAGTAAGCTGATTCTCATCAACTTCACGAATAATTTTAGTGTACTTTTTAGTACTGTTTACATGTATCAATTTCTGACCTTTACACATTTAAAATTTTCACCCAGAAATAAAAATTCTCCCAAAATTACATCTATCAAAACTAATTTATTACCTTTTAAGAGTCAAAGGGCTTTTGAAAAGGTGGGAATATAATTCAGACTTCATTCCTTTTGTTAATGCAAAATTATCAACAGACTATAAAACTGATGTAGGTAAGTCAACCCTGTATGGAACAGAACAAACAGCTATGCAAACAATCTAATCTGGAGGGGTTCTTTAAGAAAATCTACCAGGACTGAATGAAAATGTCTACCATCAGAATCATCCCTTTAGCCTACTTATTTTCAGAATATATTTGCTAACATGTAAATGTTCACTAGGAAGCAGGGATTATATGTAAAAAAGAAACAATAACGTTTTTAAAATTTAAGGAGCACAATGCACTCAGTAAAAATTAACTGATAATTAAAAATAAAAGTACTTACACTCACTTCTTCAAGAAAAGTAGGTTACACAGTGATCCAATACTAAAAAATATACATATTCAAAGTAGTGACACTTAAGACTCACCTCTAAAATCTGACCAGCTCTAGATAATGAGTGACCATTGGCCTGGACCACCACTACCTGACTGGGAGACTGTGACAGAATGCCAGAAACACTAGCACAAGTCTAAAAACAAATAGAAAAACAAGGGCACACTTTCTTATATAAAACACAGGCAAAATTTAAAGGTCACCACAGCGAGACCTGAGGTGGTACATACTTATGTTTGACTTGATAACGTTATGGTGGATACTACATGGTCAGTGGTAGAGTTTTGTGGTCATCTAAAAAATTGCAGAATTCTTTTATAGGAGCCTAATGGTGTTGTCTAGCACCTCTACATATACCTGCTAACATAGTAAGACAATTTAAAGGATGCAAACAGTGATTAGCTGAGGTCATAAATAAGTTCAAAATAACCATGTTTTCAAATATCATATGCAAAGTTTTTAAAAAAAAAACATATGCTTTAAAAATAAGCTTTAAGATATGAACATGGCTTAGCATTAAAAAACAGCAGTTAAGTCCAGGCTGGTATGGCTCAGTGGGTCGAGCCATTTATATTCCATAAATGCTTGATTTTTAATTTCTTACCTTAGACTGGTCAAGAATTTGAAGTTTTTCCCATACTATTTTATCACTTTCAGATTTTTTCCAAGGATTACTCCATTTTTCAGGAGGTTCTTTTTCTTTCTTCTTTAAAGCAACCTGTTCATCTGAAAGTAATATCCTTTTATAAAAAAGTCACTTAAATCATAACCTTCTTTTTTTTTATTTTTAAAATTATTTATTTATCTTTAAGGGGAAGGGAAGGAGAGAGGGAGAGAAACATCAATGCGGTTGCCTCTCTTGCATCCCCTGCTGGGAACTGGCCTGCAACCCAGGCATGTGCCCTGACTGGGAACCGAACCACAATCCTCTGGTTCACAGGCCTGCGCTCAATCCACTAAGCCACACCAGCCAGGGCCTTCTCTTTTTTTTTTTGTAAAGATTTTGTTTATTTATTTTTAGAGAGGGGAAGGGAGGGAGAAAGAAAGGGAGAGAAACATCAATGTTGTAGTTGCCTCTCATACGCCCTGCACTGCAGACCTGGACTGCAACCGAGGCATGTGCCCCAGACTGGGAATTGAATCAGTGACCTTTGGTTTGCAGGCCAGCACTCAACGCACTGAGTCACCACCAGTCAGGGCAAATCATGACCTTCTTAAAGAGTGCAGATTCCAACACAGATGAAAACTGTTTTATGGGGAGGAGATTAACTCACAAGACAGAATAATTTTAAGGGGTATGGAATCATTTAATCAGAACGAAGTTTAAGTAGGGCATAAATGGATGTAAAATTTTTTATTACAATTATCAATAAAGAAAAATTCTTTCAGAACAACATATATTATGCTAATTATTCTCAGGTTCTACTTTCCTGTAATGTTTGTTCAATTACTACTAAGAGACTTAAAAAGCTAGAACCCTGGACTCAAAGAGAACCATGGGGATCAAATCCAAGTTCTACCATTTCCCAGCTATGTGACTATAGGTAAACTGTTATTCACCCTTCTAAACCTGTTTGTTCTTCTGTCAAGAGAGCGATAATAGTGCCTATTTCAGTATAGGGCCTAGCACAAAATAAATATTTAATAAGTGTCAGCTATTATTATTCATAACGGTGGAAAAGTAAAAAACATAAAACCCTGTGTCTAACAGACAGATATATACAAACAAGACCCCAAGTTCTTAAAACTTCAGATGTACAAATTTAAATTCCAAGAATGAAAGCATAGCTTTAACATGGAAAGATGTGTTTTTCTAACATTATCAAGTAAAAGAATGTAAACTGTATTTTTAAGATAATAATTAAAGCATAAAAGTCATTTCAAAGTGGTTCCAACTTACTTCAGAAGTTCTGTATTGCATTTTGATAACCTAAATTTGAATTGCAAGAAAATATTTAAAGCTGAAATTATGCTATAAACACAGATCTCCAAATCTGATGACTCTGCTACCATACATTTAATTTCTTCATTCCTGTTACCTTCACTTCCAATATCATTTCGTTCCCTATTTTTTCTGCTTATCTTTTTCTAGATCACCTGTCCTGTTCCAACATGATTGCCTCACAGGAGGGTGAAGCCCATCTTCATGCTTAGTACAGCTATTCCTAAGAAGTAGAACTGTTACTTCGTATGTTTTCAAAACTCTGGATGCTAAGTCTACTCTGAGAGGTAATGCGAGTTTCTTAGTTATTATCACCCTAACAGAAATTATAAATTTTTCTATTGTATGATATCTATAGGCTGACAAAAAGCAATAAAGCTTGGTTTTGTATGGAATATACTAATATTGATGATTCTCCATTAGAACATTTTGAATATTTTAAAAATGAACACTCTATTTTTTTTAGATTTTTCTTTATTTTTAGAGAGGGGAGAAGGGAGGGAGAAAGAAAGGGAGAGAAACATCAATGTGTCATTGCATGCCTGTTACTGGGGACCTGACCTGCAACCCAGGCATGTGCCCTGACTGGGAATAAACCAGCGACCGTTTGGTTTGCAGGTTGACAGTCAATCCACTGAGCCACACCAGCTAGGGCTCTCTATTTTTTTTAAAAAAAAAAAACCTTTTTTAAACCCATAGGATTTCTGTAATAGAAAAATATGATAATAGATTCTCAAGAAATGAGAAAAGTTTTGGAATCTTTGAGATCCAGGAGCTCCAGAATGATTTTGGTAACAGTAATGTTCTCCTCTGGCTTTGGTACACACCACAGAGTGCCAAACAAAAAATACAATCTAAGTGAATGTAAAACCACAAATCTTATGCATTTACAGAGCATTCTTATGCAACTACTCTTGATGGCAACTTTTATAAAGCAATACTTCTAATATTATACTAAAAGATATAGTTCATACTTAATTCCATAAAGCAACTAAACGATAATAAAAGTCGTAATAATTACTTACCAAGCTCTTTCCTCCACTGGGCTTTCTTTGCTTCCAGCAAACTTCTATCACGTTCTCTTTCCCCCAGTGTACTAAATATGTCAGCTGGTTTCCATACATTCTCTCTGAGACAAAAAAAAATAACAGAAACCTTAGTACTGTATTTTACCATGCATAATGCACACCCACATTTTTGTGCACATTATACATAGGATTACTATGTCCATCATTACAACCATGGTATGTAATCAAAATACCGATGTATAATGTGCATTCTTAATTTTCCCTAAACATTTTGGACAAAAAAGTGCCCTTAATACAAAGGAAAATACAGTGTAAGTTTCTACACAATATACTCCATAAATATTAATAAACTATTAACTATCTCTCTTTTCAAGTACAGTTTTCTGTCTTTTACTCTCATCCCAGCCCACCCCCCAGTGCTCCCCACCTCCCTCCCATTTTACCACCCTTAGATGTTGTCCATGTGTCCTTTATACTTGTTCCTCTAAATCCCTCCCCTATTTCCCCTGAAATTCCCTCCCCTCTCCCCTCTGGTCGCTGTCCCCGTGTTCTCTATTTCAGTGTCTTTGTTAGTATTTAGAGTAAGTATGTCACAAGAAAGTAAAGGAAAAGCAAAACCATATTCATACGATGACCCAACAATAACAGGTATGAGTTACATACATGAGAATTTTCTGCTCAGGTTGCTTAGATGTTTCCTGATTTTTATTTTCATCCTGGACATGTGAAATAGCCTCAGTTTTTTGTAGTAGTCCCATAATGTTCTCATCCTTTGGCTGATTAGGAATACTGTTTAAATGTAGACTGTACTGACCTAGGAGGTAAAATGTATGCTTTAAAATTAATACTAAAATTACATTTATTACAATACCTTATTTTGGCATACTGCTACACAGTTTAAAAAACACTATCTTACATATTACCTAATTAATTACTTCTCATGGCAGTCCTGGTAGTGGGTATTATAATTCCCTTTCTGTTAAAAAAGGAAACTGAGCAACAGAGGTAAAAAGGCCTAGCAGTATGGCCAAAGCCATACAAATTGCTTTATCAAACAGCAAACAACAACAACAAAAATACATCTCCACTTACTCCTGCCAACCACACTTTTACAAATAATATAAATGAAAACATAATTCACCACTTTATTGAGAATAAAAGAACGTAGCTTTATGAAAAACTCATTACCTCGTCCTTATTTTTCTCACTTAGCTAGAAAATGAGGGAAAAACTTGACCGTGGACTGCTGTCTTTGTGCCCCAGATATTTATGATATCTATTCCAAATATGGGGCTCATCTACTTGGCTCAGACATTATTCTAATTGCTCCTTAATGTGCTAGTTCTCCTAGTGAAGAGAAAGGTATCTAACATGCAGGCCATTATATGATTAGGCAAATTCTGCTTTTAACTTTGTTGATATTCTCTCATTATCCCTACTAAGTTTTTATATTTGTTCTCTGAGCTAGAATTCTAGACTTAAAGACAAAATCTAGCTCTCTCATCTTACAAGGAGTAACCTAGATCAAAAGAGGGTAAATAACTCCATCTCCACACCTTTGGAGTATGTATGTAAGAGCCACCTGTTCTCCAAACCAGTTATGGGGCATCTTTCTCATAACTGTTACTTTTACTTTTATCTATTGCCTCACAAAATTTTAATATTTCTACTCATGTTCTCAATTCCTTAGCTCAAAGCTGAAATGAGATGACTTTAAAAACAATACAACTATGACTAGTGAAACAGAAAGCATGTAACATTCTACTACTACTTCCTTTCAAAAGACAGTGCTGCCAATCCTTAGTATGGATTGAGAATTAGGAGAAGCAAAATGTGGGGGCCAAGAAAATCAACATTTTCAGCAATCAAGTCAAATCTTCAGAGTTAGGTTCCCTCAATTTTCACTAGAAATACTATAGTAATTTTTAGAACACTAAATATTAATGTAAGTAAAGTCTCCTACATTCTAATAAGTATAATAGTGTTTTGTAATAACATCTTTTCCAGAGTCCACAGAAAACTGGGTTCCTTTTTTCCCCCTGTAACACGAGAAGATAAACATTTATTTCCAACTTATGTACTTGTGGGCCAGCCAAGACAGTTTAATTTCACAATACAGGTCAACAAGTTGCCTGGAGTCACTCTGTACCACATGTTTTCTTCTGGCAAAGACAATGTGGAAGTGATCACCTGAGGAAAACTGAGTTTCTTAAGGCTATGGTACATGAGAACAATATTCTGGCCATTAACCTTAAAATATGGCATATTATAATTATAGATGTAATTCTGCATATGAATGTTCTTTAAAAGAGTAATTATTTTTAAACATTGTTAAATGTTAAAATAGAATTTAAGAGGCACAGTTACATAAAATCCAATGAAAATTCTAAATACTTTATATCAATGAAATTATTAATTAAAGTTTTAGAAAGTCTTACTTGTTTCCTCCTCCTTTCCATTCTCAGTCAGCAAAACAGATCTATTTCCTTGGTTTATAGTCATCAAAATCTGTTGTAGTTGGTCTTGTGTTAGACACACCAAACTACTCTTCATATTTTCACCTGTGATGTGTTTTTTGTAAAGTTTCTGTTTAGCTACTACAGACGTATTTATGGTGTTTCTAGTCTTCTGTATATTAGAGGTTGCAAGAGAAATCTCTTTCTGGATATGAGGACAGTCTTTATCAGCATACTCCTTGCATAAATCCTTAGTGAGTGAAAAAGCCATACTATTTTTTTCACCCTTTACCAGTGAAGTTTCTAAACCAATCTTCTTTTGCTTCTCCTTCTCATTCTTGATACAAGTATTCTGTGTTGATTTTAGAATGTATCCAGCTTGCTTTGTTCTAAAAGGACATTTTCCAGTCTTGGTCTTCTTTCCCATCTGTTAAGACACCAAAAATCTTTTCTTTATAATAGCCCATGAAAAACAATTACCTTTATTTAATCTGTGATAAAACAGACCTCTAAACTTCTTCCCATTTTGTTAATGAATCCATAAGAAACTAACATTTGCCCTGGCTGGTATAGCTCAGTGGATTGAGCACAGGCCTGCAAACCAGACAATCAAGGTTCGATTCCCAGTCAGGGCACATGCCTAGGTTGCAGGCCGGTTCCCTGCAGGCTACTTCCCAGCAGGGGACGCACAAAAGGCAACCATACATTGATATTTCTCTCCTTCTCTCCTTCCCTTCCCCTCTAAAGATAAATAAATGAAATCTTAAAAAAAAAAAAAAGAAACTAACATTTAACCTTTGCAAATCTTCACTTGAAAGCTTTATCCACAACTGGAAATTATTACTTTATTCAGGATAATAAAGAATATAGAAGAACTTTTTTTCTAGTTCTTTCAGGACATCTCTATCCCATACCAGCACTGAATCTCATCATTACATCACCCATACTACTTCTCTTCTTTATAAGCATGTATAGACCCATGGGTTACTGGCCTTTATTCTTTGAGTAACCTAGCTTGTGGGTCATCAGCCCTCTAACCAACTCCTGTCTTAATTATCAGTACTTTCATATCCACATACGTTATTCTCATTTCCTTGATCTCAGCTCCTACACTCTTGTCCTTCACAACACCCGTTACACATTCCCACAGTGATACCTTACATTGACCTAATTAACTACTCATAACTGCAATCCCTCCATAATCTCAATTTCAAGCACTGCATGTGACTACCACCTCCTATTTTGTCCATCTTAACTTTCTTGTATACCCCAACAATTCTCTAACTCTGCTGGGATCTATAATCTGTTGATTCTACCACCTGCTTCTTGTCCTCGTGTCCCCCCTTACCAATCTTAAATTCCATAATCAACTAATATCATCACCATCTTCCATTCTCAATTCCTCTGCCCTATGGCATGTATACTTGGCAAATCTGAAACCTGGTAAAATAACTTTTCACCTACTCTGTGCTTGCATGCAAGGAGAAAAACATACAGTCACAACATCTGGTTTCATCTTACATACATACCCAAGAACAATAAATGAGCTCTTCGTGCTACCTGGCAGTCACGTTTCTAAAGTGTATTTACTCTCATTCTTTTAGCAACAATCTCGACTTTCCCCTAGCTCCTAACACTTTCTTTCATACTCATTCTCAGCCTAAGACTTTGATTAATATTTTATTAAAAATCTTACAGGGCCTGACTGGTGTAGCTCAGTGGATTGAGCACGGACCTGCGAAACAGACAAGCGCGGTTCGATTCCCAGTCAGGGCACATGCCAGGGTTGCAGGCAGGTTCCCTGCAGGCCAGTTCCCAGCAGGGGATGCACGAAAGGCAACCATACATTGATGTTTCTCTCCCTCTCTCCTTCCCTTCCCCTCTAAAGATAAATAAATAAAATCTTTAAAAAAAAAAAATCTTACAGGGAAGCATTAAGAAAAAACTTCAAGTTTCTTCCACCAAACCTGTACCAGCATCTGTATGCATACAAACTGCTTGCCCTCCTGTTACTAATACACATTCCCATAACTCTTTCTCAAGGACCTTTCTCCAGCAACCTTTTGCTTTGTTCTGAATCATCACCATTTCTTTTCTGCTGGTTCACATCTTAAAAAATTCCTGATCCCACTTTCTCCTCTTATCTCCTATAATCCCATTCCAACAAAGCCTTCACCCAACCACCCACCAGAACTGCTTATCAAGGTCACTAATAATTTATACACTGCTAAATTCAACCATCAATTCTCAAATCCTCATTTTACTACACCTGTTAGCAACATCTAACACAGTTGATAATTCCTTCCATTTGAAACATTTTCTTTACTTTACTTCCAGGACTCCACAATCCTGGTTCTTCTCACGGTTCCTCCGAGTCTTTAATGGCTCCTCCTATTCTCCCAGAGCTCTTAATGTTGGAGTGCCTAGGGCTCAGTTCCAATATCTCTTCTTTAAATTCTCTCATTCATCTGACAACTCCATTACTCTTCTGGCCCTACGTATTATCCATATGATGGTGAATACTAAACTTGTCTCCAGAATGTCTCTCTCCCTTAAATCCAGGTTCCATCTGCCTATGCAACACTTCCACTGGGTTTCTAATAGACACTTCTAATTCAGCATGTCCAAAACTGAACTCCTGTTCTCCCTCCTGTCCCTAAATAAATAGCTACCTTTCCTCAGTATTTCCCACCTCAGTTACTCATGTCAAAATTTTTGGAATTATCCTTGAATCTTCTCTCATTTGCTTCATTCGACTTGTTATCAAAAGTTGTTTTGCTCCATCTTCAAACTATATCCTGAATCTGACCCTACTGTTATCTCATCACCCCTCTGCTCTAAGTCACTACACCCGTCGCCTAAATTACTAAAAGGCCTTCTAACTGGTTTTTCTGCTTCTACCCTTGCTCCAGTGTATTCTCAACACAACAGCCACAGTGATTACTTTAATACGTATGTTTAGTCAGATCATGTCACTTTCTTCAAAAGCATTCCATAGGTTCCCATCTTACTTGTAAGAAAAGCTGAACTTCTCACTCTGACCAAAAAATACCTAATGACTGGGGCACCCTCCCATTTGTCCCCATTAACTGATCTCTAATCTTATTTTCTACCTCTTAGCCTCCAGACACCTGGACTTCTTAATTATTCCTTAAATTCAACAAGAACCTCCAGTTTTAGGCCTCAGCACAAGTTCATTCCTCCACCTGGGACTTTCTTCTTCAGATTCTACATGCATCACTCACTCACCTCCATCAAACATTTGCTCCAGTATCCCCAGCTCAGTGAGGTCTTCTCTGGCCACCCTATCCAAAACAGCAGGTTTCCTGCTCTACCTTTGCCCCCACACCTCCCTACCACTCCCTTTTCCCAAGGCTGCTGCAGCTCTGAAATGACTGTGCCTCTTCCTGTTCTTTCCTTTACTTTTCTCTATAGCACTTTCATCTTATAATATTCTATGTTTATTTTTCTTATTGTCTGCCCATTCCACCCCCTTCTAAAGTAAACTCCACAAGGCAGAGATTTTTGTCTTATATTCCCAGTACTGTGAGTAGAACAGAGTAGGTATTCAGTAAATTTCATTTTTAAAAAAAGAAAGAACTTAAATTTTTTTTCCATAAAGCTCAGGTGTGATCTTTTTTTAAAAAAAGATTTTATTTATCTTTACAGGGGAAGGGAAGGAGAGAAGGAGAGAAATATCAATGTATGGTTGCCTCTCATGTGCCCCCTGCTGGGAACTGGCCTGCAATCCAGGCATGTGCCTTGACTGGGAATCGAACCATGATCCTTTGGTTCACAGGCCCATGCTCAATCCACTGAGCTACACCAGCCAGGGTAGGTGTGACTTCTTAAAGGAGAATGTTAAATGCATGTAAGAACTTGTGAAGCAAACTACACCCTTTTGGTGAGGAAAAATGGCATGAGTCTGGGGATACAAAGGGAACATAGAGAACATAGTTAATAATATTGTAATACCTAGTTATGGTGCCAGGTGGGTACTGAAAAATATTAGGGGTAACGCTTTGTAAAGTTTATGATTGTTTAATTACATGAAACTAGTATAAAATAATACTGAATGTCAACTGTAACTGAAAACTAAAATTTTAAAAAATGAAATGAATATGAATAGAAAAATATTTTTGTTTTAAAGTCTGAAAATCTATTTTTAAACATCTTGGGAACTACACTGTCCAGTACAGTAGCTATTAAATTTAAATTTTAAATTAAATAAAATTAAAAATTCACTTCCTTGGTCACAGTAGGCACATTTTAAGTGTTCATAATCACACATGACTAGTGGCTGGCTACTATATTGGACAGCATTAATTTAAAAATATTCCTATTATCATAGAAAGCTTTATTAGACAGCACTGATCTAGAGACAAGGGTTCTAAAAGGCTTTTACAATGGAAATATTATGATTCCATTTCTGTGAAAGGACCAGCCTGAAAGCAAAGGAACAATAACTTATCACCAACACTCCTAACCCCTTATAATATTTTGACACAAATTACTTTCAAGTCACTGTAAAGAAAACCACATTTTACATTTGAAAATAGGTCAGGTCAAAGTCTTTTTTCTGACTTACCTTCACAGAAATTTTTGATTTACATTCTACAAAAGAAAAAAAAAATTACCACGCTATCAACTAAAAATATACTAAAGCAGTTACAAAAATCTTTTAAAATCAGCATGTTTTAAGATATTAAGTAGAAAAATATTAACACCAAAAGTGTTAAATGTTTTACAATGTGGATCAAGTATTTCTGTTTCATTTTTGTTTATTTTCAAAAGTAAAATGATAAAGAGATCAGGGAAAAAGAAAATAACGTGAATGCGAAGGCCACCAAATTTATTCCGAGTTTTAAAACTAATTCTAAAATAATAAAATAAATAATAATAATAAATATATTACTATAATACTAAAAATGACTTAGCAACTGTAGTCTTACTATACATTTAATTTCTCAAACAATGCATTTTTTACATGTATAGAACATAATTATATGTTCACCTAGAGTATTCATTAAGCAGTAAGATTATTTGTTATATGCGAATATAATAAAGAGATATACAACACATGACGTGTTGGAACATTAAATTTTATGAATACTAACAGTGGTAAGAGTGAGACAATCACTGGTAAAAATAAATTTGAGGACGTTAGGATAAACAGCTTTTTTCAAAGTGACATTTAAATATCATTCTATCACAAGCAAAAAGTCTGTTAAACTAGTATACATTTTATGCAGGAAGTTAAAAAACTAACATTTTAGATTCCAGTAACACAACATACCATATGGAGATAGTATTAGCTTGGTTTTTCCATCTAATAATTCAGTTTCTAGCTTTAAACCATCTCTGCAAAATAAAAAAAACTCGTAAGAAACAGCAACATTTTAAATAGCCAGAAACACTCACTTGAACCTAGAAAATAAACCTTTCTTTTAAAATTATACAGGAATCTTGTAAATATGAAACCATTCTTATAATTAAAAACATTTTTCAATTCAAGATAAAACTAGAAAGTACAGAGAGAACATTTAAAAAAATTTTTATTTATTTTAACTGTTGTTCAAGTATAGTTTTCTGTCTTTTACTCTCATCCCAGCCCACCCCTCAGTGCTCCCCACCTCCCTCCCATTTCCACCCCCTTTAGTTTTTGTCCATGTGTCCTTTATACTAGTTCCTGTAAACCCTTCCCCTTTCCCCCTGAAATTCCCTCCCCTCTCCCCTCTGGTCCCTGTCAGCCTGTTGAGAGAATATTCTTGAAACTTTCCAGTAACACGAAGAATCTGTTATCTTTAACCTGAAACTTCATTTGTTACTGGTAAGCAACAAATTATTCAATTACTGTACTATCATTTAAGTCTTATTAACTGTAAACTGGAAAAAATAATGCTGTTATCAGTACTTCTCACTTAAGTTAAAGGTGCAAAACATATGTACCTACCATTTATCAATTTTACAATGATCTCATTACTAACACATTTTATAGCATGTTAGGGCATTATTTGAAAATAAGCTATAACACTGCCACCAGGATTATTCACAGATAGAGTTCCATTCTATTTTGAATATTTCAACTAATACATATTCGTATTTATTGACACTTCTGCTACTACAACAAATTTACATATAATAAACTACATCTGCTATACTTTTTATTTGTGCATGTCAAGTCAAAGAGCACAAAGTAACAGTAGACACTGCCGATAAACTTGTACATCTGTTATGGTCCTAATAAAAACTCCTATAAAGACAAGAATAGTCTACTAAGCCAACTAATTTTTTTTAAAGGTGGGACAAAAGTGACTTCCAGGAGACAAAATTAAATCCAGCGGGCCAAAGAAGAAGGTTGGGGAAGGTCTGATTAGAAACACGAAATGAGGTTTTGCTAAGGTCGGGGAAATCAAATTACCTCAATGTATTTATTAAGCCAAAACACTAGGGAATAAATGGGTTTTAAGGGTCTCCCTGTTGCAGGGATACAAAAGTTCGTGTTTACATTGATGAAACAGAAAAATACCTTCAATCAAACAGCCACATGTCTGTTTACCACTGCACTGTAAATTTCTTCGGGGCCGACCGTCTTACTTATTTTTCTATCCCTAAACTCCAGAACATAAAATCTAGTTGCTAAAGGATGTGCAGTAATCTGAGTTTGGTGACTTTTCATCATTTTTTAATTTTTTAAAGATTTTATTTATTTATTTTTAGAGAGGGGAAGGGAGGGAGAAAGAGACGGAGAGAAACATTAACGTGTGGTTGTCTCCCTACCCCACCCCGCGTGCCCCCTAACAGGGACCTGGCCCGCATCCCAGGCATGTGCCCTGACTGGGAACGGAACCAGAGACCCTTAACCAGGGCTCAATCCACTAAGCCACACCGGCCAGGGCATCATCATCTTAAAATATTAAACATCCCCATAATAAAAACCAGGCAAGAGTCCTTTCTATTTACTCAATCACTACTGAATTAGGGCCAGTAATGTGCCCGGTACTGGTAATCCAGGGATTCCCTGAGAAGCCTCGGTTCCCCGCATGGCAGACATTACATTCATCTAGGAGCCGGGCCACTGCAGACTCCAAAGGACAGAACCAGGGGCTTGGGCCAGGATTCCGCCCCCTCCCCCGCCCCCCAATACCGCTAAGCGTCATCTTTCCACCTGCCCTCCCCCTTTACCTCCAGTCCTCCACGCTCTTCCTCCCTCCCTCTCCACCCAGAGGTAAAAGAGGGGGCGGAAAGAAGGGGGGTTAAAACTGCAACCACAGTTTAAATTCTAGTTATGAAGTGAAAAATCGAGGGCAGTGGGGGGTAGTAAAGCCGACCCAGCCCCCTGACCAGTCCACCTCAGGGAGCATGGCACTGCCACTTCGAGCGCCGTAGGCCCGGAAGGTTCTCGGCGAAACATATCCCAGGGCAGACCAGCCTCACCCCCTCCCGGTGACGCCCACCTTTCACGCTCCAGCTTACCCCAAGTTCATGGCCTGACCTCTCGCTCGCTCCACAACACACTCAAGCCCCTTGTGTACGTCGGTTGCCGCCACGGATCAACAATCTTTATGCCGATTCGATAGAGGAAGCCGGCGAGGTAGGAGAAAGGACCAATCAGAGTTGCGTTTGTTCATGTGTGAACTCATTGGGGGCGGGGCTGCAGAGGTGACCACCTTTTTCCACCAGGCCTGGTGTTGCTGGTGAACATTTAGATGGTAGAGATCTGTGTTCCTGGCAATTTATCCCCCCAGAGTTCAAGCCTTCAGAGTAGTACCTCAACCCATGTGGAGGGGGCAAAAATAAGGAAAACAAAAAACAAATGTTTTTAGGACATTTACATTTTCTATGTTTTATATTCAGAAGAGAGGTTTATTTTAGTATAAAATAGAGAACTACTGGGAAGAAAGTAGTAGGGAAGGTGCAGGTTATGTCTTGTTTCTTGTGACCTCAGCACCAAGCCTAGCACATAGTACCTCTTTTTAATAGCAGCAACAACTACAAGTAGTCAATAAATTTAGCTCTTACATGCCAGACATGGATTAAGTGCCTTATGTCTATTATTTAAGTTTTACAATATTATTCTTGAGGCAGAGAGAAGTTAAATGACTCGCCCAAGGTCACTTGCTATCAAGCAGTTTAACCCCAGAGACCATGATCCAATCAAGTGTTAACGTGAATCTAACTCCTATTCATTCTTCAAATCTCAATTTAAGCTCCTTTGGAACCCACTGGTGGGTAAATTAGGAAACCATGGTGGCTGTCCTTTCAATAAGATCCTGTGTCAGAGTGAACATCAGAGAGGCAGACAGCACTTACAATGACAGTACAAGGTGCTGAGCGGTATAGACAGCAAATATTTCTGCAATGAATGAACAGCAAAAATTAAAAATGCCAACAACAACTGAATTGTATTTCATGAGGATGCTCCCGGATTACAATGCAGTTACTAAAAGTTCACAGTTTTCTAATCTATCTCCTCTTATGTGATTTTTTACAAACTTTGGTTGTAATAAGGCACAATTCTCTTTGTACATTCAGTGAAAACTCAGAGATCTTTTAATATTCACTGTGTACCTGGCCAGTTTAGGATATGCTTTAAATAAATATTTGTTAACTTACTTGACAATAAATGAAGAGGTACCAATGTACATTTGACTCTATGTTGTTGTTTTAAAGGAATACTTAACTATGCACAGAAAAAAGGTTAAAAGGATTTAAAGCAACATGTTAACAGGAATATTTCTGGGAAGTAAAATGATGTCACTTTAAAATTTTTATTTTGTTTCTAACTTATTATAAAAGTGTTTAAATAAACAAAAATGACAGCATAGTACAATGAACACCTGTGTATCCTCTATCTAGATTTGACAACTGTTCATGTTTTGCTACATTTGCTTTCTCTCTTTTCCTCTCCCTCGCTACACAGGAGCAGGCAGGCACACCCATACACCCCCAACACACGCACAATCTTTTTTTGCATCACTATTTGCAGGTAAGTTGTAGATATTGTAACACATCATTCTTAAACATTAAAGCGTGTATCTCCTAAGAATAAGACATTCTCCCATATAACAACAGCATTATTACACCTAAGAAAGTTAGTAATTTTATGATAACATCAAATGTTCTGTCCCTATTTATGTTTCACTGCTATTTAACTTTCCCACTGGTCCTAAGAATATCTTACAGCTTTTTATTTAGAAAGTAAGAGCCAATCGAGGATTACATATTGCCTTTGACTGTTAAGGGTCCTTTCATCTCCCTGTGTCACTATCTCCCTCTCTCTCCAGGAAAACATGGTATATTTAATAATAATGCTTAACCTTTACATCTTTTCTTTTTTACTACTGAAATATCTGTAACACAGTTTTCCATTTTAACCATTTTCTTTTTTTTTAAATCCTCCCCTGAGAATATATGTATTGATTTTAAAGAGAAGGGATGGGGGATGGGCGAGAAACACTGCTGTGAGAGAGAAACACTGATCGATTGCTTCCCTGTGCAGCCCAACTGGGGATCAAACCCACAACCTGGGTATGTGCCCTGACCAGGAATTGAACTAATAACCTTTTGGTGTACTGGATGACACTCCAGCTAACTGAGCAACCTGGTCAGGGCCCATTTTAACTATTTTCAAGAGTATAATTCAGTGACACAATGTTGTGTAACTATCACCAGTGTCTAACTTTTTCATTATCCCAAACAGAAACTCTATGCTCTCTAAGAAATTACTCCCCAATCCTCCTTTCCCTCAAGCCCCTGGTAATCTCTAATATCATTTCTGTCTCTTTAAGAATTAGTTTATTCTAGATATTTCATATAAATAAATTAATATATTTGTCCTTTGGTGTCTGGCTTCTTTCATTGAGTATAATGTTTGGTATTCATCTGTGTCGTAGGATATACCAGAACTTCATTCCTTTTTATTGCCAAATAATATTTCATTATATATATATATTGGGTTGGCCAAAAAGTTCATTTGGTTTTTTCCCCTAAGATGGCTCTAGTAGCACTTAGTTGTCTTTAACTTCATTCAAAACAATTTTGTTAGATTGCATTGCGACAGCTGTCATACCAGCATGCATTAAAAATACATAAAAATTGGTGAATGTTTGTATAGCCATTTTAATGTTGAAGATGGAAGTGTTTGGTAGGATAGATAGTAAACCAAGGCAGGGAGGAGGAGAGAAGTATGTCTCACCCACTAACTCAGCAGTCCTGAGCCTGGTCCCATAAGATTGGCAAGTGTTCTGAACATCACAAGAAACTCCATGATAGCACAGGAGGAGGGGAGCCCTTGATGTTCTTATGTATCATTTCCACTATCTGGAAAAGAAAGCCTTTAAAACTGTGTATTCATCCCATGGTCTAGAGGTGGGAAGAGGAAATGGTCCACGGTGCCCAAAGAAGAAGCCCATAAAATAGCCTTGGTCAATTACCTGCCTCTAGTCACTATCTGTTTAATGGGAGGGTCCCTAGCGCTTACAGAAAGAGCACACAAATAACTCCGGGTTAACTGCCTCAACTTTAATTAACTGACTTCTGTCATTTCTTTGTTTTACATGATGAACAAACTTGGTCTGGAGCAAGATAAGAATCTGTATTAACAACCCTCCACACATACTTACATTTAGGGACTCACATAATCCTGGGAAAGCTGGCACCACCTTTACCCACCAATCAATATGTAACTCTCTCACTTCACCCTGCCAACTATGTAAGTCCTCAGGATAAAGGATCTAATGCTTTTTGTCATCCTTGCTTTGCTTTTACCTATTCCCTATGTCTTTTTCCCCCCGACCTCAGCAAGACCCATTCTCTTCCATGAGGATGTATCACTAATAAACTTTGCTTGTATACTAATAGACTTGCTGATCTGTAATTCTTTACTGCTTTGTCAAGAACTGAGTTTTTCCTGCAATAGAAGAAAATAAGTGACATTTTCAGCATATTTTGCTTTATTATTTCAAGAAAGGAAAAAAACATAACTAAAACACATACACAAAAAAAGATTCATGCAGTGGTATGGAGAAAGTGCTGTGTGTGACTGGTTTGAACGGGTCAAAAGTGATTTGAGAAGTTTTGTGCTGAGATTTCCCACTGAATGATGCTCCACTGTCTGGTAGGCCAGTTGACGTTGATAGCTATGAAGTCAAGACATTAATTGAGAACAATCATTATACCACATGGGAAATAGCTATTATACTCAAAATATACAAATCAACAAAGTTATTGGTGAAAATGAAAAATGTGCCTTTTTGGAGGGTTAGCAACAGGGGAGTGGGAGGAGGAGAAGGGGGGAGAAGGTACTTATGCTGTAAGTAGCATAGACGGTAGGTAGAAAATAGACAGGTGGGAGGGCAAAAATAGTATGGGAAATGTAGAAGCTAAAGAATTTGTGACACATGGACATGAACTAAAGGGGGGCAATGGGAGGAGGGGGTGTGCAAGGTGGAGGGGAATGAAGGGGGAAATGGGATGACTGTAATGGCATAATCAATAAAATATATTTTAAAAAAGAAAAATGTGCCATTTATTTTATGGAAAAAACCACATGAACTTTTTGGCCAACCGATAGGTGTACCACATTGGTTTATCCATTCTTCTGTTGATGGCCACTTGGGTTGTTTCTGTGTTTTAGCTCTTATGAATAATGCTGCAGTGAATGGTGATGTACAAGTATCTGTTTGAATTCCTGTGTGTTAGTCTTCTCTAGAGAAACAGAGAACCCTGTGTGTGTGTGTGTGTGTGTGTGTGTGTGTGTGTAGAGACAGAGAGAAAGAGAGAGGGAGAGAGAGATCTCAGAAAATATTTTCTTTAAAATGACAGTAGGTTTTGGAATTTTTTTCATTGAAGAAAGGAAGAGAGCTTGTAACTCATTTGGTTGTCTGTGAGTCTCTGACTTCAACTTTTAAGTCAATTTTAAGGGCAGTGCAAGACACTCCTTAGATAAAAAATGTATATGTCTTGCTCATCACAAAGTAAACAGACATAATTATGATTACTTGAGCTGTTTATATCAGAGAAAAAGTATAAGAACAATCTCTTTACATGCATTCATTTTTCTTAGCCATCTAAATCCCAAATGTGTAAATCATTCCTTCTCTGAATACTGTGTGTATTTCTTCTCTGTATGAGTAAACACTATTTGTCATGGAAATTACTGCTTTTATCAGGTGCCCAAGAAAGCAGTGTAACATTAAAATTATGTGTTTTGTTTTTGGTTTTGCTCCTGGGGGTTTTCATCAGCCTGGGTCCAGTCAGGAGAAAGAAGTCACACCACAACTTGAAACAGGCAAAGTTTAAAAGTTTAATACAAGAATTGTTATCTGTAAACAGGGAATTGGCATAATGACAGGTTGGCTAGCAAGAAATAAAGAGAACTGTAAAAGATATAGAAATAACAGATATAAGGAGTAGTTTAGATAGAGCACCCAAGGGAAAGCCCCCCTGTTTCCCAGGACTGAGATCCAGGCCTTACTGGAAACTCGCACGCCTTACTGAGGAGTCTATGCAAGGAGGTGCCTCACCAGGAGCACTCCACCACAAAACTGCCAGAGGGGGTTGTTTCAGGGAACTGCTGGTAGCTGTGTGCTGCTGGCCACTGCTCTACAGTAGTTGAGTACAGGGGAGGCCCTGTCAGCTGAGGGCTGGACCTTGGAGAGGCTGTCCATGCTGTAGAAGCTGGGAACTGGGGGAAGTCTCATTTGCTGAGCAGCTGGATCCTGAAGAGCTTGCCAAGTAAACACAATGGAATTAGAAACAGGACTCTCTTCCTACAGTGGCTCTCTAGCTCCCTCTACTGAGAAAGCTTGACATCCCGTCAGCTGCAAAGGAAAAATATTTAAAGGGCCCAGATCCATTTTTACAGAAAAGACATGAAGTATGAATTTGAGCTAAGCCAAAAAATTGACAACTGAAGAATTATATTTTTGATCTACTAAGGCTTTCATTAAGGCCATGAATTTAACACCAATAGAATAGTGTCTTAACGGAGAGCTACATCATAATAGTGAAGTTCATTCTATGTATAATCTGATGGACATTGAATACTGATTGATTTACAGGTATGAATATAGCATATTCTGCTTGAGAAGAATATGTATTTCAGATGTTTTTATGTATTGGTGCCCATTTTAAAGTTTATTTGTTCAATAGCACTTGTTATAATATGCTATTTGTATAATCAATTTATATTTTTAATAAAAACTGACTTTAAAAAATTCCATATATGTTCTGGCTGGTGTAGCTCAGTGGATTGAGCGCGGGCCTGCAAACCAAAGGACTGAGGTTTGATTCCTAGTCAGGGCACATGCCTGGGTTGCAGGCCAATTCCCAGGAGGGGACGCACAGAGGCAACCATACATTGATATTTCTCTCCCTCCCCTCTAAAAATAAATTTTAAAAAATGTTAAAAAAAAACATTAAAAAATTCCATATAGTGCCCTGGCCAGTGTGTAGGTTCAATTTTTGGTACACACCTGGGCTGTGGTCTGATCCCTGGTCTGGCCACATGCGATCACTGGTCTGGGCATGGGAGACAGCCACTCAGTGTTTCCCTCTCACACTGATGTTTCTCTCTCTATTTTCCATTCTCTCTAAAAGTATTGAAAGAAATGTCCATGAGTGAGGATAAAATAATTATAAAAAATTAAAAATAAATTGCATATAGTGAAATGCACAGATCTTAAGCATACAATTCAAAGAGTTTTCATAAATTTATACACTCATTTAAATACCACTTCAATCACAATGCAGAACATTTCCATGACACCCCTGCCAAGTTCTCTTGTAACCCCTTCTATGAATCCCCATCCCTTTCTATAGCCAATCACTGTTCTGATATCTATCACCATAGATTACTTTAGCCTGTTTTAAAGTGCCATATACATTGAACCATGTAAGTCTGGCCTCTTTCACTTAGCATAATATCTGTTAATTTACCATGTTTTGCAAGTACAGGAGTATGTTCTGTCTTGTTGCTGAGTAGTGTTCCCTTCTATGAATGTATGGCAATCTGTTGACTATTTGAATCATTTCTAGTTTAGGGTTATTATGAAAAAAAAGCTCCTCTAAACACTTTTACACAAGTCTCTTTGTAGACATATGTTTTCATTTCTCATGAGAAAATACTTAAGAAGGGAACTGCTGAATCACAGGGCAGATGTTTCAAAATTTTTGTGAAAAACTACCAGACTGTTTCCAAAAAAGTTCTCATTATTCCACACTTCGAATGCTTTGAATGTGTGAAGATGAGGTGTCCAGTCAGTAGCTTCACATCTTCACCAACATTTGGTATTGTCAGTTTTTAATTTAAGCCATTCTAGTGGGTGCGCAATAGCATCTCATTGTGATTTTAATCTGCATTTCCCTGATGGCTAATGATTTTGAATACATTCACTCAGTTTTTACAGAGTTTGCAAGGAGAGGCCCCACTACTGGCATCTTTAATCCCTTTATATTCTCATAGGCAGTCCTGTCAAATTTCTGAATGACGGTATGGCAGTGCACCATTCAGGCTGAATTTATATTAGAATATTATTGTATTGTGTATATCAAGCATCTGCAATTAGCCCAGGGTTGTTGGATTAAAGGTGAAAGCAGGTGGTTTCAGAACTGGAACTATGAAGCCTGTTGCTCTCAGGAGTACCTGGAACCCTTTTTCACGGTCAGTGTCTAAGGACCCCTCTGTTGACTTCTACAGTTTTCTTTCTAGAAGGACTTTGGCAAACTCACTTTTCTATTATACCAAATAATTAAACAACTGCCTTGGAAGTTGTATCCTAGGCTGATTTCTGCCACTTTGCTTGAAGCTGTTCAAAGACCTTTTCAGAAATACAGAACTGGGAAGACCTTCCTGCATCCCCCATTTGTACAATTCACTTTTCCTTTCATACACCATCGCTGTCCAGCAGTTTTTGTGATTCACTGGTGAGTGCTGCTCTGCAGAGTAAGTTAATTAGCTGTCTTCTCTGCCTGGAGTAGCAGATGACACAAACCAAAGAACCCATATATTAGACAAAAAGCAAAACTAAATTAAGTAAATTGTTCAGGTGTGAAGAGATGATGGTCTTAATTGGGCAATTCTCAAATATGTCTTAAATACTGAAAGAAAGCCTGAATGGCTGAGTAGCTCAGTTGGTTAGAGTATAATCCTGATATGCCAAGGTTGCAGGTTCAATTTGATGTTTCTCTTTCTTTCTAAAAATCAATTTTTTAAATTTTATTTTAACTGTTGTTCGAGTACAGTTTTCTGTCTTTTACTCCCATCCCAACCCACCGAACCATCCCTTCCCACCCAGCCCCTTCTCATTTGCATGCCTCCTAGTTTTTGTCCATGTGTCCTTTATATTTTTTCCTGTAATTCCTACCCCTTTTCCCCTGAAATTCCCTCCCCTCTCCTCTCTGGTCACTGTCAGCCTGTTCTCTATTTCAGTGTCTCTGGTTATATTTTGCTTGCTTGTTTGTTTCATTTAGGTTCCTGTTAAAGGTGAGATCATATGGTATTTATCTTTCACTGCCTGGCTTATTTCACTTAACATAATGTCTTCCAGTTCCATCCATGCTGTTGCAAAGGGTAGAAGCTCCTTCCTTCTCTCTGCTGCATAGAATTCCATTGTGTAAATGTACCATAGTTTTTGGATCCATTCATTTACTGATGGGCACTTAGGTTGCTTCCAGAACTTGGCTATTGTAAATTGTGTTGCTAGGAACATTGGGGTGCATAGGTTCTTTTGGATTGGTGTTTCAGGGTTCTTGGGATATAATCCTAGCAGTGGAATTGCTGAGTCAAAAGGCATGTTCATTTTTAGTTTTCTGAGAAAATTCCATACTATTTTTCATAGTGGTTGTACCACTCTGCAATCCCTTCAACAGTGTACTAGGGTCCCTTTTTCTCCACATCCTCTTCAACACTTGTTTGTTGCTTTGTTTATGATGGCCATTCTGACTAGTGTGAAGTGGTATCTCATTGTGGTTCTAATTTGCATCTCTCTGATAGCTAGCGATATTGAGCATCTTTTCATGTGTCTCTGGATCCTCTGTATGTCCTCCTTGGAGAAGTGTTTGTTCAAGTCCTTTGTCCACTTTTTAATGGGGTTGCTTGTCTTCTTAGAGTGGAGTCATGTAAGTGCTTTATATATAAATATCAATTTTTTAAAAAAGGAGAAATACCAAAAGAGCAGAGGAAGAAGAGAGAAAACCACACAGGAGTATGTCAATTAATGATCTCTGACCTCAGATTCTTCATATCAAATATCAGAGGAGCTGTCTAAGGTTCCTTTAAGTTTGTAAGCATATGATTCTACCTTATCCACAATCTGTGTCCACTCCCACTTGTCCACCTTAGGTAGGCCCACTCTCATTTCTCCCCAGGAATATTCCAACCTCCTATTTTGTAGCCAGACTGATTTCTAAAACACGTCTGCTAAAGACACTCTCTGGCTTTAAATCTCTCAATAATTTAAAAACTCTATTAAAAACAAAACAAAACAACAACAAAACTCCATTAATCCTGATGTAAAGTCTGAAGGATTTCACGAATTGACCGGCTTCATCTTGACCTTTAACTTTCACCTCTTGCCACTGCTCCTCACACTCCAAACCTCCCTACACTCATCTCCTCTCACTTCTTTAAAGGTAGCAATGCTGGATTGTATATCCCACCTTTATGTGGCCATTGAAACCACATATTTTATTGAGTGCCTATTGTATCCCAAGAATTGTTTTAGCACAAGGAATAAAGCAATAACCACACGGGAAAAACTCCTACCCTCCCAGAGCCACTTCTAATGACTGGAAAGCAATTCCTCAGAGCACCCCTTGACTCAGTAACTTGTCCTACAGATTCTTGCTGAGATGTCACATCCTCCTAGGAGTGCTCCTCTTACTGCCCTCTCTCCCTCATTTCACCCTCTCCAGGGTACACCCTCTATTTCCTGTCATTCAGCATTTGCTGTGCTGTGTGACATGGTTGTCTTTGCAACCCACTAGAGTACAGTATCAGTGGGAGTATGAACACGCTGCCCTTGTTCATCATTCCCCCACAAGGCCTGGCACATGGCAAGTTCTAAAGAAATATTTGTTGCAAAAAAAGATACATTAAACTTGTTTGTTACAAATCAATGACTACCTGCTTGAAAAGGAATCATGTAAAATGGAAAAATGCTACATCTAAATCTGTAATAGGACAACAGAGGCTCACAATTTACGTATTTTCTTAGACATACCAAAGAAAGGGGTACACTGTGATTAGTGTAAGGTTTAGCAGCAACTAAGGAGAGGTTAGCTGGGCAGCTCTGAGTCTGAAGTTTGGGGAAAAGCTCTTGTAACAAGGGTGTAAGAATAGAGATCTCTCCACCAATTCCCCAAGATGAAGTTGATAGTATGAAGACTTCTTCACCACCTAATCTTAGTAAAGCACACAGAAGTAAAAGGTGAATACATTTATCTATGTGAAAAATGAATTATGCCACGAATTAATTGCACTTATGACAGATCATGTACACAGAATCACATTGCGGTAAGCGCAATGATGCCTTGTCCAACGCTACCCGAAAGATGTCCTGATCTAATCCCCAGAATCTGTGATTACATAACCTCACGTGGTACAGGAGAATTAAGGTTGCAGATGGAGGTAAGGTTGTTAATCAGCTCACTATAAATAGGGAGATTATCCTGGACAATCTGGGTGGGCCCAATATAATCATAAGGGATCTTAAAAGTGGAATTGGGAGGCAGAAGAGGGTCAGAGACGGAGACGTGACATTGGAAACAGGGTCAAAGAGACGCTATGTTGTTAGCTTTGAAGATGGTGGAAGGGAACATGAACCAAGGAAAGTGGGTAGATTCTGGATGCTGGGAAAAGCAAGAAAATGGATTTTCTCCAGAACCTCCAAAAGGAACACAGATCTGCCAATACCTCGATTTTGGTCCAGTGAGACCTATATTAGACTTTTTACCTTATATTCCTGACATAACTGTAAGATAATAATTGTATGCTGTTTTAAACCACTAAGCATGTGGCAATTTGTTAAAGTAAAAAAGCTGGTATATATCCTTTTCCCATAAAGCACATCTCCTTTCTAGTAAAGCACCCGAAAAGAGTTGAGCTCCACAGAATGATTGATACTTGATCACTATTGTGATGAACAAATTGTAGAATATGCTTTAGAGCTGTGAATGGCTTGGAGTCCCCTGGTTTTCCCCATCTCCCATAGCCCCTTCCCTGCCTCCTACCATCACATGCATGCAAACAGAAAAATACCAACAGCCACCTGACTCAGAAAATGCGGCCTGCCACAAATATGTCTAAGATTCCTCTTTAGCAATAGCATCTAAAGAGATGACTTTCTCCTTCTTATAACCTAGACCCTGACAGACACCTCTTTGGTGGTGGCTTCTATCTTCCTTTTAGTCAGTCTGATATTCTTCTAAACCAGTTTATTCTTACATAGAAGTGTTGAAGGAGGTGGGGAAAGGATTGCAGATATTGTGACGTCTCAGGGTCAACATTCTTCCTCTTGGAATTGCCTCTATTCATGTTCATGAGAAGAAGGACACGTACAAGCTAAAACCAAAACAACAACAGAAAGAGGTCCAGTGACAGCAGTCGAGTGCTGGGAAGAGTGTAGGAGTGGTTTTGTCATCCATATCATGATGTACTGCAGCACTTCATTACCAATCCCTCCAGTTTTATTTTCCAGTCCTGTGGCCCTGCTCCTCTCCTCGATTTTTTGACTGCTCACCTCTTTCTTATCCTTTTCATGCTGTCACCTCTGGAAAGATGGCTCTGAAACCACCAGTCTTTACTTCTCTCCTTAACCACAGCCTCCTCAGATGTGGGCTGCCGGTTCTGTCCTGGCTGTGTGGAATCCCCTTGAATGCAGCAGAGGCTGTGCTACATGTCCCCTTTCCTCAATTCAACTCCCTTTGGCCTAGTTGCCCTCCTTTCTGCTAAGGAGACAGTGGCTTTCCCAGCCCCTGGTACTTGGTGTGCCAGTGGTAGGTCAAGTCTTTTTATTTCCCCACTCTCCTTATGCTGCAGTGGTGACAGTTTATTTATTCTTTGCCAAATATGCTTTTTATTCTCTCATCTGTGTCTTTTCTTTAGCTCTCCATCTACCTAGAATGCCCTTCTCCCACATGAACTGTAATGGGCCAAGAGAAGTTCATAATGTATATATTATCTTAGACATACCAAAGAAAGAGAAGTACAATGATTGTTTAAGACTTAGGAGCAGCAAAGAATTTGCCCAGGTAGCTGAGTCTTAAAGTTGGGGAAAATACTTCTGGGAACAAGAATATAAGAGTTCTCTACACTAATTCCTTAGGATGAAGTGTGGTTAGCATGGTGATGTCTTCACTGGTAAACCAAAGCACACAGAAGTAAAAGGTGAACACATTTGCTTATTAAGTATATACCTTTGCCTATGAAAACCTCTCCCAGTTATAAACATGACATTAGAGAGTGATTTCCTTGAGGTGGCTGTGGGAGGGGTAGAGGACACGACTGGGGGATGGAGCATCGGTGGCATTAATAATACAGTCCTGGCCTTATCCTTGTTTTACTTTCCACAGTTTCAGTTGCAGTCCAAAAAAATAAAATGGAAAATTCCAGAAATAAACCATTCATAAGCTTTAAGTTTTGCGCAATTCTGAGTAGCATGATGAAATCTCATACCATCCAGCTCCATTCTACTGCAGACTTGAATCATCTCTTTGTCCAGCATATCTATGCTGTATACACATTGCATACATTCCCTTTCCCTTCTCCTGACTCTCCACCCCCTTGTCAGCTAGCTAGTAGATGCCTCTGTTATCAGATTAACTAATTTATTTTATAGTTAGTTATTATTGTTAATCTCTTACTGTGTCTAATTTGCGAATTAAACTTTATCATAGGTATGTGTGTGTAGGAAAAAAACATAATATATATACGGTTCAACGGTGTCCACAGTTTCAGGTATCCACTGGGGATCTTGGAACAGAATCCCCACAGATAAGGGGTCTACTGTATTCATTTTCTAAATATAGGTGGTGGGGTCACAAGTTTTATTACACTATTTTCTATTTTAAACACATACACACACAATCTTTCCTTATGCTTCCAGTATTATTTGAAATACCTGGTGCAAGCATATATTTTTCTCTACACTAATTTTTCACAAAGCAAAGTTACACAGGCTTTTCACATGTATATTTTGCATTCCTTAAGCCCAGTTAATGAGGGTGATTTTTCACCTAATCTTGACACAGCAGATGGCAGTGTAGGTCCTCTTTCTCAAACAATTATAACATACAGACGTGTTTGCAGATAAAATAAGTGTAGCCAAAAAATTGTGGTTTTAAATAGTCAACATAGAAAAGGTAAAATTATAATATCATTACTCTGTTCCTTGGGATTTAGAGACATATTTTCTAATCACTTTAAATTCATTAAAATAATTCATTAATAAAATGAAAGCAAATTCTTAAGCTGAAATAGGAATCATTACCTCCAAAGAGATACTGAGCAACCCTATTCTCACAGGACTTGAGTAATTGTCTGGTACTTCCAGTTTGAGTTTGGTGAATAGACCCTCTTGCATAAAATTACTTAAGAATATTCATGTTTTGTTACCATGGTGTAAGATTACATTTTTTTGCATGGCTTAAAAAAATTAAACGGAGAGTTAAATGAAATTGAGTTTTATTTTAAAACTGCAGATAGGAGCTTTTGCAAGTACATTTTGTTTGCATCCCCCCACCCCCATTTCCCAGATTCTTTTGAACCTGATGCTTTCCTCCCAGTAGCAAAAACTAGAGAGGCAGTCCAGCAAGATGTAGAAGAGTATGAGGGCTAATTCAACAGGACCAGATTCAAATTCCTTCTCACTGCCTGTGACGGAAGTTAATTGGCCTCTGTGTTTCAGTTTCCTTCCTTGTAAAATGGAGATAATAATAGAATTTAGCATTTAGGGTTATTGTTATAATATATTCACAATATTACCAGAGATGAGTGTTCTTGAGGACTGCCAGGCTCCACGCTCACTGTTACTCTCCTGCATATATTCTCTTTTGTCTCCCCTTTTACAGAATGTGTAAAAACACGCATCGCCTGACATCTTTCTTTCCCCGCCTTTGGAGCAATATGTCTCCCGTATGCTGCCCTTCATTAGGCCATGATTGTTTTTCTTTCTCTCTTCTCATTCTCTCTCCTATTCTGAAACTCCGCTTCACTCTCATTTTGCTCAGCAGTGTTCATCTTCATTTGCTCCTAATCCCCAAAGAAATTAGTGACAGACCTTGTTTGTTCCTTCCCTGCTGGGGACACAGCCATCTTCTCTTTAGGTCCACCCACCTTTCCCCAGGAAAGGTTCAAGAGAACTGAGAACTCCTTGCTTCAGCTAGAATTGACCAGATGGGCTCTTCTCTCAATGTTAGAAATATTTGAAAATGGGCCACTTTTGAAAGGTGGTTGAAAGAATTAAATCATTGTAGAATTTTCATTCTGTTGGAGAGAATGTTGTGATAGTTTAATTTTGTATATTTTTTGAAAATTTTGTTAATTTTTCTACAACACGAACTATATCACAGAAAAAATTACCTAACTTTACAAAGAATCACTGGATATAAACAAAAATTTTAATAATGATATTCTTTTTGAACACACAACTACAAAACAACCAGTTAATTTTTTCACTAGTAATATGCTGAAATAAGCTTCCATTTATTGGATATTTATTATATATTAGACATATTATGAAGTATGACCTTAATTTATTCATAAAAAAGACAAACCCAACTTAGAATTATCTTCGTATTACAGATGATAAAACTGAGGCTTAGAGAAGTTACATGACTTCAGTAAGGTCAGTCAGCAAGTAAGGGTAAAGCTAAATTAGTCTAACTCTGGAGCATAATCTCAAAATTACTATTTTTTAATTTTTGAGATGTAATTGATGTATAAATTATTTTAGTTTCAGGTGTACAACATAATGATTCTACATATGTACATATTACAAAATGATTACTGTAATAAGTCTAGTTCACACCTGTTACCACACATAGTTACAATTACTTATGTGTAATTTTATGATCTCCTGTTTTAGCAACTTTCAAATATGCAATACAGTATTATTAACTATAATCACTATGCTACATATTATATCCCCAGGACTTATTTATTTTATAGCTGGAAGCTTGTACATTTTGACCACCTTTACTCATTTTGCTCAGTGTTTACTGTTCTCTGCTAACTAGTCTGTGTAAGGAAAATGTTCCTGGTAAAGTTGTCCAGTTAGCTTCTGAACCAAATCCATAGGTTCATCTTTTTTTTTTTTTATCCTCGCCTGAGAATATGTGTATCAATTTTAGAAAGAAAGAAAGGGAGAGAGAGAGAGAAACTTAGACCGTTTGCCTCCCATACATGTCCTGACTGCAGATTGAACCCACAATCTTTTGGTGTATGGGATGATGCTCCAACCAACTGAGCCACCTGGTCAGGATCACAGGTTCATCTTTTTAAAACTGGTTTCACCTGGCTGGTGTGGCTCAGTGGACTGAGTGCCAGACTCTGCAGCAAAGGGTTGCTGATACGCTGATACGATTCCCAATCAGGGCACATGCCTGAGTTGTAGGCCAGGTTCTCAGTAGAGGGCACATGAGAGGCAGCCACACGTTGACATTTCTCTCCCTTTCTTTCTCCCTCTCTTCCCCCTCTCTAAAAATAAATAAATAAAATAAAAAAAACAAAATTAAAAACTAGTTTTCAATTGTCAAGGAGTTTATTCATACGTGAATTTATTAGGCATCTATCATATAAAAGTCATCCTTTTTCTCCTTTTTCCTTCTTGCCCCTAAGGAATCCACCTATGAACTCTATTCACCTAATCTCAGAAATGTGTCTCAAGTGAATCCAGTTCTCTCTTTTTTTCCCCCCTTCACCCTATTTCATGCTAATATCATCCCTGTTCCCTGGGTGGTGGTAACAGCATTCTAACTTATTCTGATCTGTAAATATGATATACTTTTCTACATTTATTAACTGCCTCTTTCACCCCCATGTTAAATCCATGAGGACAAGGACACTGTCTTGCTGAACCTTGTATCTCCAGGACAGAGATAGTGCCTGGACATGGTGAAGAGCTCACTAAATAGTTACTGGTTGGTTGAATTTAACAATGGGTGTGTAAAGAAAGTACATCCTGCCCTGGCTGATGTGGCTCAGTGGAATGAGCACTGGAGTGTGAATCAAAGTGTTCCCAGTTCAATTCTCAATCAGGGCACATGCCTGGGTTGCAGGCCAGGTCTCCAGTAGAGGGTGCATGAGAGGCAACTACACATTGATGTTTCTCTCCTTCTTTTTCTCCCTCCCTTCCCCTCTCTCAAAATAAATAAATGAAATATTAAAGAAATAAACTGCATTCTTTACCCTCTTAGAATGTTCTATATATTAGTGGAAACAGACACATAAGCAAACATATAATCTAGAGTGCTAAGTGCTGTAAAAGGGATATACACAATATTTAGTTCATAGTGGTGCAGTAAGGCAGGGAAGCGATTCTATACTTGGTGGCAAAAGTATACCCATGAAAGATCTTCTAGTTTAAAGAAGAGTTTACCAGGTGGAAGATGAGAAAAAATATTCCAGGTAGAAGAAACAATGTGTGCAAAAACAGGGAGGCAGGTGCTGATTACTGGGTTGGAGGAGATGAGTATAAATATCTCAAATTGGTCAGAGCCAATGGAACATATGGGGAAATGGCTGGGGTACGGATGGTAGAGGGATAGGAAGGGGCTTTATCAGGAATGCATAAAATATGCCATGCCAAGCAATTCACACTTTATTCTACAAATAATTGGGATGCTATAAACAAACCTGAAGCAGAAGAATAAGAGATTAATATTTTAGGAAAAAATAAGACTAGTGAAATGAGAAGAATAGATTGCAAAAGTTTGAGATAAGCTGATCTATTAGATTTCATTGCAAGACTTCCTTTTCTGGTCAGTATGAAATAACAAGCCTGGCTTTACCCTCCTGACTGAAACAAAGACCAATGATATTTATAAAATGATGGCTTGAAAAGCAGTGGACATCAGACAACAAAGGACAGAGATCCCTGTGAAACAGGAAACAAACGAGTTGAGCCCTATGACTGGTTGCTCCAGGTTGTGACCTTGAGAAAGCTTCCAGACTGTGCAGCAGGGAGGGGAACCAGGCTGGGCTCAGAGGACTCCCTGACTGAGAAGACAGAACTAAGATTCTGGGGATTTTTGAAAAGCTGAGTTCCTAGAACATGGAGGAGAGAGCTAGCAGAGAGGGAGAGCCTGGAGATCAGCAGAGACTCCCTCCCCCTCCAGTATTCATCAGAGTGCTGACTGATCAGCACAGGAGTGATGCTGGGGAAAGAGCCATTCTAAGGATTAGAGAGAGCAGGACCTAATACTCATGCAGTACCTTTTCCCACCAACTGGACTAGAAGAAATAATAATTCGTGCATTGAGCAGGTCAAGCAAGAAGGTTTTGTCTCAGTACTGTAGAATAATTATCCCTACACTGAATACTGCTTGAGACCTGCCTAATTTATTAAAAAAAAACTAGACCTGAAGGCATAAAACTGTTTCATGTTACATAACTGCATGCCAGAGCAAAGCTCAATAAGGCTTATAGAAATATAAAAATACTCAGTATGCAACAGGTAAAATTTACAATGGCTGGCATCCAAGTAAAGATTTCCAGACATGCAAAGAAGTAGGAAAACATGGTCCATAGTAAGAGGAATAATCAATCCATTGAAACTGACTGGGAACCCACACAAATATCAGAATTAGCAAAAGAATGGCATTAAAAGTTATTATAATTATTGCCTATATTTAAAAAATGAAGTAGAGATGCAGAAGATATTTTTTAAAGACCAGAATTAAACTACCAATGAAAAATACGACCTGGATTTTCTGACCATTGGATGAGAGTGTGGAGGCAGAAAGGGAGAAGGAGATTGGGTGGCATGTACTGCTTTAACAAGAACAAGAAATAAGGAAGGAAAGGTGTGACTGGGATGGGGGGGAAATTGAATTTAGGGTTTATCAGTTTTGAGGTACTTACTCCATGTTAGAACTCTGAGGAACTCCAATATTTAAGGTGCCAACAGAAAAAAAAGAAAAACCTGTAAAATGATTGAAAAAGTGTGGTCCTGGAGGGAGAGGAAGAGCAGGGGTAAGAGACTTCCTGAAAACCAAGACAGCCCAAAGTTCAAGGAGGAAATGGTTGGCATGAATACTACTGCAGAGATTAAGTAGGAGAAAAGCTGAGAAGTGGTCAAAGTGGCTCCTGGACCTGGCTGGTTAGGAGATGATCTCGCCTATGTGATGGAAGGGACCCTATCCGTTTGCTTACTGCTGTATACCCAGTGCATATTTCACAGTTTCTGGAACCAATTGAGTGGTCAAACCCATCTGATGATTGGATGAATGAATTCAATAAAAAGCTATGGTATACCCTTCTTTTTGTGATCAGAATTATAGCAATTTAGTGGGATCAGAAGTGTAGAAACTAGACCACAGTGAATTTGGTGAAGACTGGAAGTAAAGAAAAAGGCCACAGGAAGATGCAGGATCAAGAAACCTTTTATTTGGTGGGCAGAGGGCAATGAAACAAAAGCTGACAGCCTATCTCCACAGGGCCTCACACATTCCAGTTGACTACCAACCATACCTCCAAGGGCTTGTTCTCCTGTGTAATCACCCGAAGATTAAAATTCCAGAACAGGTCTGATTGATTTGCCTCAAGGCATGTGGTCACAATCCGATGGTTTTCTGAATATGTAACTTATTTATTTATTTTTAAATTTGTAGCAGTACTTAGTGTCCAACAGAAGCTACCCCATCTGTTAAACAATATCTCAACTGCAAAGCTTCTCTTGGTGTTGGTGAATCGATAATGACACAGGACAGCCACTGTGACTGTGACAACAGTGCCCAGGAACTATCAAAGGAGAATTGCACATGAACAGCAGGTTCTCAACCAGTCATGACTCAGCTTCCTCTGCAGTATGTTTTTTCTGCAAATTTGATGTGCTCTAGGGTAATGAAAATGTAGCTTTAATCACCCCCATTCACTTTTAGTAAAGTTGGCTGGACTTGAAGAAGGATGGCTCTAGGAAAATAATCTAGTATGTTTTTCTTTTCTTTCTTTCCATCTTCAGTGAGTACTTTATGCATTTGCTATGTGCTAGGCATTCATTAGAAGAAAGAGATATAGGCAATAAGGAGCTAAACCAGGCATAGGTTCTGCTTCCCTGGAGGGTAGGACTGAGGGCAGGCCTGAGATGACCTCTGAAAATGATTTAGCATTCATCTGACTGTGAAAATCAGACACAGGCTCTGTTCCCCTATGTAGGACTGTGTTTTGCAATTGTATAATCATTAATTTAAATGCTGTGAAGGAAATGAATGCCTCTAGGAGTGTGTACAACAAAGGAGTCAGATCTCACTGGTGGCAGAGGACTTTCTGCAGGAAAAGATGCCAGAACTGAGATCTGAGAGGTGAATGAAGAGCAATGGCTAACAGTGCTACCAGTGTGTGCAAAGGGCCCATAGCTGGAGGGAGCCTGAGTTATACCCTAATAGCAACTCATCCTGAAAATGTGACTTCTTCTCTCTCAGCATCTGGCAAGTTTGACATTAAGTACAGGTTTATAGATGACTCGACCCGTTCCTATTTGTGATATCAGTATACTTTAATTAATGAAAGAAAAATTAAAATGTGGGTTAATTAGGTTGCCTACTTTTCTGAGAACACAAATGATTACTTTTTTTGTATTTTAGCTGATATATACCTAGAGGTTGAATATAAATTTTGCAGTAAAAGTTAAGTCAAACTTTATCAAGTTGTGGCTTCCTATGGTATGATATTCAGGACCATGTTATGTAACTCACAATAAGGTACAAACATACTTTAAAGCAAGTTTAAGAACTTTATTTTAGCTTTTCCCATAAGCAGCCTAATGGTTTGTTACTCACTGGACCCAGAAAACACCCCGCAAAATCACTCAAATCAAGAGGTCCATATCTTTATGTTCAGTTTAAGAACATTTTTGAAACTTCCCAGGCCATCAAGGGTATGCATATCAAAAAAAGCCACCAAGTGTCTGAAGAAGGATGTCACTTTACAGAAGCAAAGTGTGCCATTCAGTCATTACAATGGTGGAGTTGGTAGGGGTGCCAAAGCCAAAAATTGGGGCTGGACATGAGGTCAGTGGCCCAAGAAGAGTGCTGAATTTTTACTGCACGTGCTTAAAAGTGCAGAGAAAAATTCTGAACTTATGGGTTTAGATGTACGGTCTCTGGATATTGAGCACATCCAGGTGAACAAAGCTCCCAAGATGTGGCCCAGAATTTAGAGAGCTCATAGATGGATTAACTGTGAGCTCTGCCACACTGAGAAGATCCTTACAGAAAAATAGCAGGTTATTCTTAAACCAAAAGAGGAGGTTGCGTGGGTGAAGATATCCCAGATGAAACTGAAGAAACAAACTTATGACTTGGGAATAAATTCTGCATAAAATAACTGCAAATAAAAGTTTAAAAAAGGACAAAGTATTTATTTATTTGCTTATTTATTTTTTATTTCAGAGAGAGAGATAGCGAAACATATATTTGTTGTTCCACTTATTTATTCACTCATTGGTTGATTCTTATGTGAGCCCTGACTGGGGATCAAACCTACGACCTTAATGTATTAGGATGATGCTCTAACCAACTGAGCCACCTGTCCAAGGCTAAGAATTTTTATTATAAGTGACCTGTTCTCTGTAGAGAATAATTATATGCAATTTGCATAAACTGCAAGAGCCAAGACAGATTTTTCATATTTGTGCCTACAATTATTAAATATGACACCTTAAAGCTTATCTACTAAATAGAATTAAATGTTTATCATAGACATAATTATTTTGCTTGGGCTTTAAAAATTCTAGCTAATTTATTAACAGTAAGATAAAATAGTCATGAAAACAAAACATAGATCAAATCTTATAATTGTTCTTTAGAAAAAATTGTCACACACAAGTACTTATTTCACATACAAGTTAATACACAGAAGCATTTTTAATATTAGTACAAAGTTTCAATATTGCATTGGGCCCTATTTTAAAATTCATTGCATTTTGGGGAAAACATTTTAAAAAGTTATTCATTACCACCATCCAGTTTTAGAAAAGTACCATTAATCAAAAAAGTTTCCTCTTGAATGTATGTTTTTCTTTTAAAAGAGCCATAAACTGAAAAGAAAGAATAATTATATGTAAATGACCAGACTAAAAGTTTGTTTTTGATTAAGCAAGCCCATGGATCTCAAAAATTTAATTTCAAAAATAAATGACATTAATCCACACTCCCTCCTCTGCCCCAGGCAACCACTGATCTACATTTTGTCTCTTTACAGAAGTTTTTGACCTAGTTAAATTCAATTGAGCCAGGAAAATATGTGAGAGAAATTGTATATACTGTAGTTTAACATGTAGTCCATGGCACATAATAAATGGAGTCTCTGGTACATACCATATATAAATGTCTGTGGATGTATTGTAATTACTGTTTAATATTTGTACTCTTACTTGTGTGCAAAATACTATGTCCTCAATAGTTACAAAGAAGAGAAACATGATCCAATTCTATCCTTTTGGGTACTTCATTCAAATCTTCTTGAATATTCCCATTGCCAACGTGAGCCCTCCATATTCATCACTGCATCTGTTGTCCTTTTTGGGGGTATAAATACCACCACCTTACAGAGTATGAGAGCCCTGAAGTTGTCTCTCTTCAAGTCTGCATGAGCCCATTTGGGTTCAATGTTGTTGCAACAACAAATAAAAAATTTTTCAGTTAATCACATAAGTGTTCTTATTTCTCTTTCCTTGATAACATTTTCTTTTTTAAATGTTTAAAATATATTTTATTGATTATGCTATTACAGTTGTCTCATTTTCCCCCTCCACTCCCCTCCACCCTGCACACCCTCTCTGGCCCACATTCTCCCCCTTTAGTTCATGTCCATTGGTTGTATATATAAGTTCTTTGTCTTCTACATTTTCTACACTATTCTTACCCTCCCCCTGTCTATTTTGTACCTACTGTTTATGCTTCTTATTCCCTGTTCCTTTTCCCCCATTCTCTCCCTCCCACTCCCCCACTGATAACCCTCCGTGTGATCACCATTTCTGTGGTTCTGTTCCTGTTCTACTTGTTTGCTCAGTTTGCTTTAGTTTTAGGTGTGGTTGTTAATAACTGTGAGTATGCTGTCCTTTCACAATTCATATTTTTTATCTTCTTTTTCTTAAATAAGTCCCTTTAACATTTCATATAATAAGGGCTTGGTGATGATGAGCTCCTTGAACTTGACCTTATCTGAGAAGCACTTTATCTGCCCTTCCATTCTAAATGATAGCATTGCTGGATAGAGCAATCTTGGATGTAGGTCCTTGCCTTTCATGACTTGAAATACTTCTTTCCAGCCCCTTCTTGCCTTCAGGGTCTCTTTTGAGAAATCAGCTGACAGTCTGATGGGAACTCCTGTGTAGGTAACTGTCTCCTTTTCTCTTGCTGCTTCTAAGATTCTCTCCTTATTCTTAATCTTGGGTAATGTAGTTATGATGTGCCTTGGTGTGTTTCTCCTTGGATCCAACTTCTTTGGGACTCTCTGAGCTTCCTGGACTTCCTGGAAGTCTATTTCTTTGGACAGATTGGGGAAGTTCTCCTTTATTATTTGTTCAAATAACTTTTCCACTTGTTGCTTTTCCTGTTCTCCTTCTGGTACCCCTAATAATTTGGATGTTGGAATGTTTAAAGATGTCTTAGAGGTTCCTAAGCCTCTCCTCATCTTTTTGAATTCTTGTTTCTTCACTCTTTTCTGGTTGTATGTTTCTTCCTTCTGGTCCACACTGTTGATTTGAGTTCCAGTTTCTTTCCCATCACTATGGGTTCCCTGTACATTTTCCCTTGCTTCACTTAGCATAGCCTTCATTTTTTCATCTAATTTGTGACTAAATTCAACCAATGCTGTGAGCATCCTGATTACCAGTATTTTGAACTCTGCGTCTGATAGGTTGGCTACCTGTTCATCGCTTAGTTGTATTTTTTTTAGCTTTGATCTGTTCTTTTGTTTGGGCCATTTTTTTTTTTGTCTTGATGCACCTGTTATGTACTGAGGGGCAGAGACGTAGGTGTTCACCAGGGCTGGGCAACCCATGTCACTTCATTGTGATGCTGTGTGTGGGGAAGGGGTCTGAGAGGGAACAATGGCACTTGCTCTGCTCTCTGCTGGCTTTGGTTCAATTCCCCCACTTCCCTCAAGCAAATTGGACTCTTCTGGTGCTGATTCCTGGGTGGGTTGGCTTGTGTATATTCTAGGACCCTGTGAGTATCTCCAATAAACTCTCCTGTGAAGCTGGGAGTTTCTCCCACTGCCGCCCCACCCCTCACAGGTATTTTCAGCCAGTGGTTTGAGGCTTTATTTCCCTGTGCTGGAGTTCTGTGTTGTGAGGTCTGTCTTACTCCCCAGTTGTTTCTTGCTCCTCAACTGTTTCTCCTAGTTTATCTGTGCATGACTGTGGGACCACTGGCTCCACTAGCAGCCGCTGTAGCCTTACCAGCCAGCCCATTCCACAATCTGGCACTGGGTCCACCAGCGGCCTTGCCTGCTCTGGTCCTCCAGGGCAGCTACTGCCTTGCTGCAAATCCTGTCTGCATGCCTGTCTCTGCCCCTCCTACCAGTGTGGATGAGTGTATCTTCTTTAACTCTTTGGTTGTTGGACTTCTATACAGTTTGATTTCCTGGCAGTTCTGGTTGATTTTTGTTTTTAAATTGTTGTTGTCCTTCTTTTGATTGTGCAAGGAGGTATATCTACCTATGCTTCCATATTGGCTGGAAGTCCCAATAATTTTTTTTTCTGAGTGTAAGAATTTGATACTCTTGCCCTGGCTGAGTAGCTCAGTTGGTAAGAACATCATCCCAATAAACCAAGGTCATGGGTTCTATTCCTAGTCAAGGCACATGCAACAAATAACCAATGAATGGATAAATAAGTGGAACAACAAGTCTTTCTCCCTCTTCAACTGTCTCTCTCTAAAAAATCAATAATAATAAAAGAATTTGATGCTCTTTATTTTTTATTTTATTTTTTAATTTTTAAAAGATTTTATTTATTATTTAGAGAGAGGGAAAGGGAGGGAGAAAGAGAGGGGGAGAAACATCAATGTGTGGTTGCCTCTCACATGGCCCCCACTGGGGACCCAGCCTGCAACCCAGGCATGTGTCCTGACTGGGAATCAAATCGGCAATCCTTTGGTTTGCAGCCCAAGCTCAATCCATGAAGCTACACCAGCCAGGGCGTGATGCTCTTTATTTTTTAGATTGGATTTTTGAGAGTGATGGGATTTCCAATTTAAAAGAAAACATTTTATCTAGTCATTTACACATAATTACTTTTTTCCTGGGTTATAGATATTTAAAGAAACAAATGTGAATTAGAATTTGTTATCAAACTATAGCACAAATTTTTAGAAGGTGAGATAATATGGAACTTTTACATTTAATACATATTCAGAAATTTACTCTGCATCTTTTATAGATTTAGCTACATATTCCAAAACTATAAGACTAGAAGCTTAAGGACCTAATTATTATTCAGCATTTTTCAGAAATATTGTCTGAAATGAATTAGCTATGAAAATGGGAAAATCATAACTTTATCCTGACGTGTTCTATATTTGTAGATTTAAAAGTACTGGCTAGGTATAAAAATTTATTCAGGATACTAATTTACTATATTGTTGTAAATCAATCCAAATAATTTAAATACAAACAACTTGACAATAAAAAAATCTTCAGGGAAACCAAGCAAATTTTGTGCTTAAACCCAAAGGGACTTCTCTTTTTGTGGATGGAAGAACACATGCATGAGAGGAGACAGTGAGCAAGTGAGGAACCTGATGACAATATTTGCATGCTAGTATCTATCATGTTTAAGCCATCTTGATTTCTAATATTTCCAGATTTTGACCCAACAAATTTCCTAAGCTAATTTGGTTAGATTTCTGTTGCATGCACCCTAAATTGTCCTGCTATAAGTACATTCTATTTTTTTGAAGATTTTTTTATTATGAAACTTTGAAGCACACAAAAGAACATTTATAACAGATACAATAAATGAATATCAGGGTAGTCACATAAAGCATCACAAATACCATAGGAGTCTCCAGTGTGCTCATCGCTCTCCCAGCCCTCACAAAGACCCACTATTGTTGTTTTAGTCATTTTTTTTGCTTTTCATTAGAGCTTTACTCAATGTATATATCTATTACATGCTAGATTGTATTCCTCCCAAATTCATTGGTTGAAGTCCTAACCCCCTAGTACCTCAGAAAATGACTGTATTTGGAGATAACGTCTTTAAAGAGATAATTAAGTTAAAATGAGGTCATCAGGGTGGGCCTTAAGTCCAATACGATGGGTATACTCATAAGAAGAGGAAATTTGGACACGGACATGGACACATGTAAGAACATGTGAGGGCAGGGAGAAGACAGCGACCTGTAAGCCAAGGAGAGAGGCCTCAAAAGAACCCATCCCTGCTTATACATTGATCTTGGAGTTCTAGCCTCCAGAATTATGAGAAAATAACTTTCTGTTCTATAGTCTGTGGTACTTTGTTATGGCACTCCTAGTAATTTAATATAGTATCCTTAACAATATATTGTTTAATTTGATTTGTTCTTGAACTTTTTATAAATAGATTCACACTTCAAGTAGTTTTCTTTGTCTTTCTATTTTCAGTAAATGTCCTATCTCTAAGTTTCATCCATGTTGACATTCATTCTTTTTTATTTTTATTTATTTTTAGAGAGAGAAGAAGGGGTGGGAGAGAGAAAGAAAAAAACAGAAACATCAGTGTGGGAGACAGACATCAATTGGTTGCCTCCCGTATGCACCCCAGCCAGGAATGGAACCCACAACCTAGGTATGTGCCCTGACAGAGAATCAAACCCAAGACCCTTTGGTGTACAAGACAATGTTCCATCCAACTGAGCCACCTGGCCAGGGCAATGTTCACATATTCATTGCTGTAGAGCATACATATTTTAGTTTATCACTTAAAAATTCCATTTACCTATTAATGGCCAATTAGATGTTCACATGATTTTTATCTGTTTATCAGTTTTAGTTTTTTCTCTCATAAACAATGCTGCTATAAATAATTTTTCTGCTCATGCAGTCTTAATTTTTCTGCTCATGCAGTCTTAATTTTTCCAGATAGGACCAAAGTGTTTTTTAAATTGTTTCCAGTTATACTACCACCAGCATTGCACTAGCTTTCCTATTGTTCCAAATCCTCATCAACATTTGGTATTTCAGATGTGTTAATTTTTGTCAGTCTGGAAGATATGTAATGGTACTCATTAGTTTTAATTTGCATTTCATAATTATTAATGAAGTATTTCATTTTTCTATGCTTATTAATTATTTGTATATCCTCTTCTGTGAAAAGTCATTGATATTCTGCTCTTTCCTATATTAGATTGTGTATTCTCCTCTTACTGTTTATCTTTATATTGGGTTGTCTTTCTCATATTGACCTATTATTGTATATATTCTGAATACTAATCCTTGGTGTTTTACAGGGGTTGCACAAATCTGTTCTTAGTGGGTTACCTATCTATTCCCTTTATGATGTATTTGTTAAAAATTTTCATAATATAGTAAAAATATAAATAATTTTTCTTAATTATTTGCCTACATTGTCTCTTAATTAAAAAATATTCCCTATCCCAGAAAGTTCCCAAGTTGAGTTTTTTTTTCCCTAAATTTAAAGACAATTTTTAGAGCAGGTTTAGGTTTAGAGCAATAATGAGAGGAAGGTACAGAGATTTCCCACATACACCCTCTTCCCACATATGCAAAGACTCCCCCACTATCATTACACTTGACCAGTGTGATACATTTGTTACAACTGAGAAGCTTGACCCATCATTATCAACCAAAGTCCACAGTTTACATTAGGTTTTACTCTTGGTGTTGTACATTCTATGGGTAGCCAAATGAATAATGACACAGTCATCATTATAATATTGTACAGAGTACACTGCCCTAAAAATCCTCTGTGCTCCACCCATTTATCTCTCCTTCCCCTCCAAGCTGTGTTTTTTACATTAAGATCTTTAATCCAGCTGTAACTGACTCTTTATATGTGAGATGATTTCCAGATCCTTCTCCCACTTTTCTGCAATGCCACTTCTCTCATACCAAGGTTCCGTATGTGTGCGGGCTTATTTGTTTCCTCCCCCCATCGGCATATTTCCTTATCTCGTGCTAATATCTCATTGACTTAATGAATAAAGCTTTTAAAATAAATCTTAATTTTCAGTATGGTAAATATTTCCACTTTTGTTTTAATCTCAGAAGGCCTTTTCTCTTACATATATATTTTAATATTAGTTTGTCAAGTTCCTTGATTGTAATCACATTGAACCTACAGGTCAGTTTAAGAAGAACTAAAATATTTATGACTTAGAGGCTTCCTATCCATGAACAGGGCATATCTCTTCATTTGAGTTACTTTTAAATGTCTTTCAAAAAATTATAGCTCTGGTTGGTGTGGCTCAGTGGATTAAGTGCCAGCCTGTGAACCAAAAGGTCTTTGTTTTGATTCCCAGTCAGGGCACATGCCTGGGTTGCGGGCCAGGTCCCCAGTGGGAGTGCATGAGAGGCAACCACACATTGATATTTCTCTCCATCTCTTTCCCCCCTCCCTTCCCCTCTCTAAAAGTAAATAAATAATTTTTTTTAATTTATGATTTTTAAAAAAATTTATTTATTTACCTTTAGAGGGGAAGGGAAGGAGAGAGGGAGAGAAACATCAATGTATGGTTGCCCTTTGCACATCCCCTGCTGGGAACTGGCCTGCAGGGAACCGGCCTGCAACCCAGGCATATGCCCTGACTGGGAATAGAACCACGATTGCCTGGTTCGCAGGCCCAAGCTCAACCCACTGAGCTACACCAGCCAGGGCTTAATTTATGATTTTCTTTATGGAAGTATTGAACATTTTCTTCTGGATTTATTTTCAAATATCTCACAATTTTTGGCTTTGCAAATAGTGTTTTTATAGTTGCTTTTGCTTCTGTAAATAGTATCTTTTAAAAAATAATATTGAATGTTTATTATTCATATGTTTATTAATCTTATAAATTACATCTCATAGCTTTAATTCAGTAATAATCTATAGTTTTTTGGCTTTTCTATGTAAACAATGGTATTTTCAAATAAACACAACTTATTTTTTCCTTTTCAATCTTAGTAACTTTTATTTCTTTTATTTCACTTCATTCTTACTCTTTTGGTTAGGATCTCTGGGAATGCTAAGTAGGAGTGGTGATGGTGGTCAGACTTGTCTTGTTCTTGCTTTTAACAAGAATGTTTAAGATTTTGCCATTATGAAGAATATTTTATGTAGGTATGTTGTAGTTTTGTGTTTTTTTTTACAGATTAAGGAAACTCACTTTCATTCTGAGGCTGATGAGAATTTTTGTTGTGCATGTTAAATTTTATCAAATACTTTTTTCTGAATCTATTCAGTTGATCATATAATTTTTTATTCTTTAATCTATGTATTAAGTACACTAGATTTTTATTCTAATGTTAGACAAATTTTACATTTCTTGGATAAACCCAATTTGGTTATAATGATTATGTATCATTTAGTTTACTAATATTTTCAGGATTCTTGTTTTGATATATATGAATATAATTGGCATGGAATTTTCTTTTTTTGTATATTCCTTATTTTGTTTTGATATTAAGGTTATATTAAGTTTAAATTTTGATGTGGAACTTAACTCTTTGTTTTCTAATTCCCTGGAATAATTTATTAACATTTTAATATATGCATCATCTTTATCTTACCTATAACCTTTAGAGTTAAGTGTAGAAACAGAGGTATATGGAAAATGACAATTGCAAAACTGGATAATAAATTAGGATTGAAACAATTTGTGTTAACAACTTAGCCTTCCTACAGTATTCACAACATGTAACTAACAAGGGAGAAAAGAGAAAGAATGACCAATTGTGAGATCTTCTCTAAGCCTAATGCTTCCTTGATGAGTATTTATGTTGCTAGGAAAGACAAAAAAGGAAAAACTTTGAACTTGAATTGAAAGAAAGAGAATCCTTATTTACAAAAGACAAATTGATGCGGATTGCTACCTATCTCCTGACATGCATCTAGGTCCTCTCTTTTTTCACCAGGTAGTACATATTGAAGTACTCTGCCATTCCTTAGAATGATGTGTTCCCATAGACACCGATCCAATTCTCAAGTCCTCTTCACGTCACACATTTCTGTCACAAAAGAAGTACTGATTGCGTTCATACAGATTTATGCCAAAGAAATGCACCTATAGAGGGAAACAAAATTAGAATCTGGCTGAGCATCTTCCTTTCCTAAACCCCACCTCAGATTCTTTTCTTAGTTAATGGAAAGAGCAGCTTGCTTAATGGTAAAAAAAAAATTTTGCTACTCCTTCTAAACTCATTCAATAATTCCTGAAGTAAACCTAAGATGAAAAAGTAAAAGCCACATAAAAATTATTTCAGAAGTTTTGTCAAATTTCCTATTTAATTTGACAAGAGAAAAATTCTGAGATGTCCTAAATTAAAGTATGGTGAGAGAGACAAGAGTATTTAATCGGTTCATTGCTGTGGGCCAACTAACAGTAGGTTGCTCACATTTCTGAATGCATGTTACAACTTTGAGTGAACTTCTGTGGTAACCACAGATGCCACAGCATCCTGCATGTGCATGAACTTGCAGAACTGTTGTTGTAACCAATCAAAAGAAGTAAATATTTCTTACTTAGACTATGTACTTGGCATAGAATACCCCCTGCTTCACTTTTTCCCACCCTCCTTATCTGTAGCCAATGTAAATTCTTTTAGAACAACTTACATCTTTCCTCCCTAAAACATAATGTATAAAAGCATCCATCATCAACTGTGGGACAGTGGAAATGGTTTTTTTTTTTTTTACCTAGCCCTGCTGGTGGTGGTACAGACTGCATGCCCCAAAACCTGGTCATTTTTTGGCTAGCCTTTGGATCAATAAACCCTTTCTTTAAGCAAAGCTTTCATTTAGAATGGAAGGACAGATAAACTGGTTCTCAGATAAGATCAAATTCAAGAAGTTCATCATCACCAAGCTCTTATTATACGAAATGTTAAAGGGACTTACCTAAGAAAAAGAAGATAAAAAAGATGAACAGTGAAAGGACAACAAACTCACAGTTATTAACAACCACACCTAAAACAAAAGCAAACGAAGAGGACAGCTAGATCAGGAGCAACCCATAGAAATGAAGATCACATGGAGGGTTAGCAACAGGGGAGTGGGAGGAGGAGAAGGGGGGAGAAGGTACAGAAAATAAGTAGCATAGACGGTAGGTAGAAAATAGACAGCGGGTAGGGCAAGAATAGTATGGGAAACATAGAATCTAAAGAACTTGAGACATGTGGTCATAAACTAAAGGGGAGGAATGGTGGGGGAGGGGGTGCAGGATGGAGGGGAATGAAGGGGGAAATAGAACAACTGTAATGGCATAATCATTCAATTATTTTTTTAAAAAGCACAAATAGGTACTTACAGAATAGTCATGGGGATGTAAAGTACAGTATAGGAAATGGAGTAGCCAAAGAACTTATACACATGACCCATGGACATGAATAATGGTCTGGGGATGGCCTGAGGGAGTGGGGGTGCTCGGTGGCAGGGCCCAAAGGGAAAAAATTAGAACTGTGATAGCATAATCAATAAAATGTAATAAAAAAGAAAAAAAAAGAAAAGCTTTCAGCCCCTGGTGTAGCTCAGTGGATTGAGTGCAGCCGGTGAACTAAAGGGTTGCTGGTTTGATTCCCAGTCAGGGCACATGCCTGGGTTGCGGGCTGGGACTCCAGTAGGGGCGCACGATAGGTAACTGCACATTGTTGTTTCTCTCCCTCTCTTTCTCCCTCCCTTCCACTCTGTCTAAAAATAAATAAATAAATAAAATCTTTAAAAAAGAAACAAAAGAAAAGTTTTCATTTATGAAAGTTTTTTGTCTAACATCACTTCACCCACCATTTGTTACACTAGATGGCATTACTAATAGTTTCACCTTGTATTGATGTTGTGTTTCATAAATTAGAACTACTGTTATATGTTATTTCAGTCTTTCCAATGGTATCTAGTGATATAGACAAGATGGATATCATTTCTACTTTAAAAATTGGAAATCAGGTCAGAAAAGTCATGTATTTCCCAATGGGAATAAATCTCTATGTCTTCTAATATTCATCTAGTTAAATCTACAATGTATCATGTATTTTGAAAGGGTATTAAAATTATCCAGAGCTTGATTAGGATTTTTCCATTGATACCTAGGCTTTGCCTAGCAAAAATTAAATTCTTGGGAAGTAAAAGCATCTTTATGCTATTTAAAATCATTATGTTTTTCTTTTGGCTACAGAAGCAAAATTAGAAAAATCTCATGAAACTGTCTTTGTCAATGGTAAGGTTGAGTCTACTTTAATATTGCACTATTATTTGACACTCTTGTAATCTGTTTACGTCAGTTTAGGTACTGCCTGTTATGAATTGTACTTTTCCCAAACTCATATGTTGAATCTTTACCACCTAGTACCTCAATATTCAAAATGTATTTGGAGATTGGGCCTTTGAAGAAGTGAATAAGTAAAAATGAGGTTATTGGGGTGAGCCCTAATCTTTTGTGACTGATGTCCTCATAAGAAAAGGAAATTCGGAGATACAGAGAAATACCAGGTATGTGTGCACAGGAAAAAGATCATATGAGGACACAAGAAGGTGCCATCTACAAGCCAAGGAGAGAGGCCTCAAGGGAAACCAAAACTGCTGATCCTTGATTTTGGACCTCTAACCTCCAGAACTGTGAGGAAATTAATTTCTGTTATATTGTTATGGTTGCCCGAGCTAAGTATTACATTGGCCTAAAAACATAGGATCTGAAGAGGAGGAAGGATCAATCATCAATGAGTAGCATCCTTGGGCTCCTTTACTTACTCAAGTCACAAATTAGGGCTTTAAAAAAGAAGTTTTTCCATAAACTAAGAAACAAAGATTAGCTTTAACTGTGACTACACAATGAATCACTTCAGAAATAGCATCCTCTATTTTGGAAAAACGATGTCCAATGAATTCTCATCACGAAACACCTGACTGATCAATATTATATAAAAACATTCATTGCAAGGCTTCAGCAGCATTTCCAATTTAACAATGAATTATAAACAGCTCTATAGTCTTTTTCTGAGGCTTCTCCAGAAAGAATTCTTTAATTTGGAATTAATAAAGTGTTTTTTAATTTATTGATTTGAAAGAGAGAGACATGTCAATTCATTTTATTCATTTATGCATTCATTGGTTGCTTCTTGTATGTGCCCTGACCAGAGATGGAACCCACAACCTTGATTTACTGGGATGATGCCCCAATCAACTGAACTACCTGGCTAGAGCTAAAGTGTTTTGTTTTCTTTCTGAAAAAGCACATTCACTGAAAAAATGTATTTGAGATGCTATGGTTTAAAAAATTTTATTGAGGTGAAATTAGCATAACATAAAATTAATGAGTTTAAAATAAACAATCCTTGGGTGTAACTCTGGGAACTTATAGAGGTTCTTAGTGTCTAGACATCCTATTTCTAATGATCCTACAGAGAAATTCACAGAGTATTTTATCTCAAAGTATTTCATGTGTTATCTTTTATTCATCCTCTCAGCATCCCAAGTCAAATTAACCTCTTCAGAGCATGTCAGAAACATATATAACAGGATTAGTAGTGTTGGAATTTTTTTCAAGATAGCTGACTTGAGATGCAGTTTCCAATTTTGCTTTATTTGAAAATCATAAGACAGGATGGTAGTGCCATTTATGTCAGAAGTGTGGGAACTGTTTTAAGTTATTGCCACTTATTATATACAATTACCAGTCTTTTATAAAAATGTAAAGAGGCACGGTGAAGGGGGAAGCTCTGATCTGGCTCACTTCTTAAAAATTCATGCAAAGTCACCTCTTCCTAGAGTTGCCTTTTAGAGGCATTGGGGCTGGCATTTTGTACTCATTTCCTCCAATAGGTATTTATCAAGTACTGTAGGTGCTGGGTGCTCAGTGGGGGAGGAACTGACAGTCTGCTGGGAGGACAGCCAATTAAACAAGCCATATTGTGACTACAGGGTCCAGCACAAATAATGCCCCTTTTTATTGCAAAATATTTTATTAAAAAATTATAAGCATATAATTCTGTAACATAACAATATCATGCTCAAGCATACCATATGACATTTTAGGTGAAATGTTCAAATGAAAACTATAAACCATTATACCCATGTTATGACCCTACCGACCACACTCAGGCAGGCATTACTTCTGCCAGACCCTGTCTGTATAAAGTGTAATAAAAACCTCACCAGTGGAAACTGTGCCACAAATGCCCTACTGCACTAGAGAAGCAGAGGAAGACATTTTGCTTACCTTCTAGTTCAGGTGTAGAAACCGAGTGCATAGAAGGGGAGTGATTCACTTTTTTTTTGAGTTTCAGATCTTTATTTAAGCCCATGCTAATGTATTTACATTATAACACAAATATTTGTTGAACTTTTAGGCCCTAAATAATGCATTACTGAATAATGAGCAAATTAACTCTCATTTTTAAGTCCTCAGGATTAATATGTAGAAATTGAATAGAAAGGGTAAAACCTTTTTTTTTTTTTTAAAGATTTTATTTATTTATCTTTAGAGGGGAAGGAGAGAAGGAGAGAAACATCAATGTATGGTTGCCCTTCATGCATCCCCTGCTGGGAACTGGCCTGCAGGGAACCAGCCTGCAACCCAGGCATGTGCCCTGACTGGGAATCAAACTGTGATTCTCTGGTTCGCATCCTGTGTTTAATCCACTGATCTACACCAGCCAGGGCTATGATTCACTTTTTATTGGTAACTGAACCAGGACTAGAGCTCTGGTTTCTTATTTCTTAAATCAGCATTTAAAAAATATCTCTGCTATGCTATCTTTCTTAGTTGGAAAACCTGATCTCTGCTTTCAATTTCTTTTTTACTCCAGAAGTTAGTTGTTGTTGTTTTTTTTTAATTCTCACCCGAGGATATGTTTAGTGATTTTAGAGGGGGGGGGGAGAAACACCAATGTGAGAGACAGACATTGATCAGTTGACTCCCTCCCTCACCCAGACCAGGGATAAAACCCACAGCCCATGTACATGCCCTGACTGGGCATCAAACCCATAACATATCTGGTATATGGGGCAATGCTCCAACCAACTGAGCCATCCAGCAAGGTTTTGTTTTTCAAAAACCAGAGACAGTACTGGCAATTGTGTAGGCTGTTTGCCATGCTGGCTTCCCATGGCCCTCTCAGGGCATGTCAGCTCTCACTGGACAGGATTCTCCTTACCCCATCCAGTTCCTGGGATGAAGTCTGGAGTATATGAAAGATGCACAGTGCTTCCAGCAGGGCCTGGGGTGCCTTCAACCCCACTCCTTTCTTCGCAGACCAACCTTAAACCTGACACCTTCGGATTCACTTATGAACTCAGCCTCTTTCTAAACCACAGCTTCCTTTAAAGTCTGGTAACTTTTTATTGCTTAACTGTTGGTTATGTGATGACATAAAGAAAACCATGCTTAGTTTTCATCATGCATCGGGTCCAGACCACATAGCAATTTGTAGTTCCTTGGATTTTTATTTCATGCGACTTGAGTAAGGCAAGCAGAGACATGGCTGGTTTTACATGTAAACCAAGTGAGCAGCCACCGGCAGAACAGGGCTTGGGGGATCTTGAAAGATCTTCTTGGAGGTCATCAGGAATTACAAAATTTCAGGATTGAAGGGGACGTGAAAAGGGTCACCCAGTTCAACAAAAGAACCTTTTAACTTTTGAATTTTCTTTACCATTTATTTGTTGTGTGGATATTCAACTAGACTGGTGTCCATCCTAAACTGTTCCATTAAAACTGCTCTCAGTTCACCAATGACTTTCATTTTAATCAACACCTCTGAGGATTTCTCGTTGTTAATTACTATGTAAGCCTCTGGCTTCTGTGACATAATTTGCTTCCAGTTTCCCTTCTATACCTCTCATTGGTGGCTTTCAATTAGGAATGATCTTTTTTCAGTTAGGGGTAGATATTTAAGAATGTTTGGAGACACTTGGTTGTCACAGCACGTGAGGGTGCTACTGGCAGGTAAGAAGTAAAGGATAAGGGTCTTGTCAGACAAATGTGTAGGACAGTATCCTGTGACAATGAATGATCAGGGCCCAAATGTCTCTCACACTGAGGTTCAGAAATCTTGATCTTTACCATTTTTTTCTGTCTCCTTTATGGCACCCTTCTCTTTGTATTACCCCCTAAATTTTGGAATTGTCCAGTTTCCCTCCTTAGCCTTTTTAATTTGCTCTCCTGATGCATTGTCTCCAAGACACACCATCCATTTCCATGGCTTCTATGCCTTTCTATACCATGTCTTCTGCCCTAACATTCCTCTTGAACACCAACCTATTAAGAAACTTTGAAGTAGGCAGCTATGTCTCAACATTTCATAGACACAGCAGAGTAAGCAGTGAACAAAATAAACAGATCATCTTTCCCTCATGAGCTCTGTCATTCCTTTTCCTCTGTCTAGGGTATATTCTTCTAATAGACCTTTAGGTCCAAGATCTTTAAAGTTAGCTCTGAGGGTTTTTACCTCTGTTTGGAATTTGGGTGTGCCTCTTGGAGGCTTGAGGACTGCCCCCCCCCCCACCCCCATCAAGTCACTGCCTACAATGCTGTTTGCTGCAGAATTTGCTGTTACTTTCAGAACCAGAGACCTGGAATCATCTCCTGGTGAAACTTGAGCAATTGGAAAAGATGCCAGAGTGGCCATATACACTTGTTCTTTATGATACTCTTAGTCCTACTACTGCTGCCAAAGCCAACACTTGGTATGCCTCTCTGCAGTTGAAAGACATATGTCTTGAGCTGAGGTGTTGGCCTATTGGTTTTAGTTGCTACTGTTGCAGCAGATGCCAATCCAGGCCTCCAAATCTGTTCAAAAGAGGACATTGTTTCAACTTAGGGAGCATGCTTTTTGCTGGGCTGGTGGGTCCCAGGGTTATAGCTCTATAGGTCGTCTCACACTGCCAGTCCACCACTAGGAGAGATGGGTGCATGGGATTCTGGTTTGGGCTGCCTCTTGGACCTACACTGAAGGTTTCTCTCTGTTCACCTGATTCCTGGTGCAGAGGTCAGCAGCACACATGGCTCTTCCCACCTTCCCAATATTTTCTCTTTTGAGTGTTTTTGTCCCTCTTTTTATCTCTGTGGCCTTGATGAGAACTATCCCTGAACTAGGCCAGGTCATAAAGGTGCGCTGAAGTTGGATCCTAGAGAAAGGAGTGACTCAAACTTGGTTTAAAATGGTCTTCTCTTTGTTGTGTCACTGAGCCAGCAAGTACTCAGTGCAAAGGACACATATGCAGGACCCAGTGAGTGGACACAGCTTCTCAATGCCTCCTCCATCCAATACAGGCGCCCCTTAAAAGTGGGGCTCTTAACTTCATTGTATGAAGTGAGAAGTCTATAGTGGAAAGAACTCTAATCTCTGGGTTCACTGCCTTTTATCATTGGGCTCAGAATGGGGCCATGTCAGCTCTGGAATGTCCACCCTTACCATACAGGGTGAGGCAAAAGTAGGTCTATAGTTGTGAATATGTGAAAAAGGTTTATTCTTGTATTATTATTTATTAAGTATAATACTATTTTCACATGAACTACTGTAAACCTACTTATTCCCCACCTGTATAAGGAAATAACTTTTGTATCGGTTATATACATCCCTATCCTATTTCTTATCATGCCAGAGGGCCCACAGTAGGTCTAACCATGCGTTCTTTTAACCCCAGGCTATCAGATAAGTTTCAAAAACTTTGAACTCAAAAGGGTAGGGGCTTTAGTACCAGGAGATTTCGGTTTCAAGCAACAAAACATCAGATTCTGGCCAATTTAAGCAAAACACAAAACAAAAACAAACCAGGATTTAGTGGATGTTTGGTTGTTTTATTCTGTAAGATGGCTCTAGTAGCACTTAGTTGTCTTTAACTTCATTCAAAACAATTTTGTTAGATTGTATGGTAACGGCTGTCATATCAGTGAGCATTACAAAATAGTATCAAAAATTTTGAATTCTTGTGTAGCTATTTTAATATTGATGATGGGAGAAAATAAGTGACCTTTTTGGCATATTATGTTCTATTATTTCAAGAAAGGCAAAAATGCAAACCAAAAGGCAAAAAAAAAAGATTTCTGCAGTGTATGGAGAAAGTTCTGTGACTGATTGAACATGTCAAAAGAGAATTGTGAAGTTTTATGCTGGAGATTTCTCAGTGGACAATGCTCCAAGGTCGGGTAGACTAAGTGAAGTTGATAGAGATGAAATAGAGACATTAACTGAGAACGATCAATGTTATACCATAGGAGAAGTAGCCAGCATACTCAAAATATCCAAATCAATAAAGTTATTGGTGAAAATAAAAAATGTATCTTTTATTTTATAGAAAAAAACACACAAACTTTTCTTGCCAACAAAATAGCTTGAAGGACAGGAATCTAGACAGGACCTGGAATGCAACCTAGGAATTAGGAACCAGTGAATACTAGGAGGTGCTGTTGAAATGATTATGTTACAAAACAGACCCAGGGGCGGGTGAACGCTATGCTATTACCGAATGGACCCACCCTTGTATTCTGGGGCTCCCTCACCCTGTACTAGGTTTGCCTTGCACACTGCCAGGGAAAGCTGTCTCTCAATGTCAGAGATTGGTGAAAAGGAAAGGGGTTATTTATTTAAAGAGTTATACAAACTTAAGAGCAATAACTTAATATCTTCATTGAGATCCCAAAGTCCTTTAGAATACCCACAAACGTACAGTCCTTCCTTCCCCCTCTGCCCAGTCCATGGTACCATATCTCAGAAAAAGAAATAGAAGTCCGTGGTTCTTCCCTGCCCAAGCCGAATGGTCCAAAAAAGACTGTGGTCCCGAAAAGACAGCACATGGCTGCCACACCCAGGTTTAAATCCCAGAGCCAATCTTCCTCTGCCTCACCATATCTGACTCCTCCCATAATTGGTCACAGCTGCGAGCATGTCTGTATTTTTTTTTTCCAGCTTTACTGGGCTGTCATTGTAAGCCCAGGCAAGCATGGCCCTGTGGTGTGGAGCCAATCATCTCCAACCTCTCACGCAGGCGCTATAACCAGGGGGAGTTGCCTCCCAGCTACATCCTGGGTGGAAGTCACTCCCTTCCTCCTGGCTCAAAGCATGGCCACAGCTGTTTAACATATCTATGAAACCAGTTAAAAGTTATAGATATGTTAAACCACCATTCTAGATGTTATCTGCTAAAGTGTTGCTATTCAAAACAACTCTTAATGGCCCTGCTCCATGCATCCCATCGCCCAGCTCAGACTTTTGGGGGTGAGGACATCATATATCAAATTATTACATATTATATATCAAATATAGAATATATTATAACATATTTGAGTATATGTAATATTTTTATATATCAAATATATATTATATATGCATCAAATAGATATATTTTTAAATATTTCCTGGACACGGAGTTCTGGACCCCATTACGTATTCCTATTTGGGTCCCCCCTGGGCAACACCCTGTTACAGTTATGCTTCAGCTCTTTTTTTCTGCACTGATTTTGAGTTCATGCTTCAGATTCTAAAGAGATCATGGGATTGGGCTTGCTCAGATCACATGACCATACCTGGGCTAGGTGGGGCTGTGGTTGACAGTCTACCAAGACTGCTTTCAATGGGTTCTGCACATTCAAAGGAAAATCAGAGTACTGTTACTTTACAAAGCAAGATTGCTCATTAGGCAGCAACACCAGATGTCCCCATGGTTCCTTTCTTTCCAAGAGGCTGTGAGTATAAAAGGATGAGCAGGTCAAGGGGTTTGGTACAATTTCCTTCTATGCTCTGAAGACCATTATATGGGGATGGGGTGGCTGGCATCCAACTGCCTTTATGGCTGGAGCTCAAGATTTGGTAAAATATCCTGTTTATTATATTCTTTTAGATAACACTACATTTTATAAAATCGGTCATTTATTTATAGCAGGCCTGAAATGTAAAGCCAATATACTGAAACTTTTTTCACAGTTATAGCTCCCTTCAAAGTGGCAGATTTTTTTTTATCAGAATAGTAGAATATCTCAGGAAGGAAATAACCTAAGCTCAGTAACACCTAGAGAAATGGTTATGCACACAATGCATTAAAAAGCACTGGAGCTATTTTATTTTATTTTATTTTTTCCTTTTTATTGAACTTACTGGAGTGACACTGGTTCACAAAATGCTATAGACTTCAGGTACACAATTCTATGACACATCATCTGTACACTGTATTGTGTGTTTGTAACAGGGCGCAGCCAGGAGGGGCCCCCAAAAAAGAATTTGGAATGGGGTCCAGAGCTCAGGGTGTCCAGGAAATATTAAGATGTCCTCGCCACCCCCCCCCAGGGGGAAGAGACAAATGGAGCAGGGCCATTGAGAGCTGTTTTGCATAGCAACAGTTTCGCAGCTAACATCTCGAATGGTCATTTAACATATCTATAACCTTTAACTGGTTTCATAGATATGTTAAATAGCTGTGGCCATGCTCTGAGCCAGGGGGATGGAAGTGACTTCCATCCAAAACTTAACTAGGGGGCAGGTCCCCCGAGTTACAGCACCTGTGTGAGAGCTTGGAGTTGATTGGCTCCACACCTTGGGGTGGGGGACCATACCTGCCTAGACTAATGATGGCAGCCCAGTAAACTTGTAATAATACAGAAATACTGGCAGGTGTAACTGATTGTGGGCGGAGTCGGAAATGGGGCTGCAAAGGAGGATTGGCACGGGGATTTAAAATCCAGACGTGGCAGCCATTAGGAAGGAGAGCTGCACTGTTTTGGGAGAGTGCAGACCCCTGCAGCTTTGGTAGAAGAGGCCCATGCGGCTTTGGGGTGCTCCCTTTGGCTGCGTGGCCTGGGAAGCAGGAGAGACTTTGACTGGAAAAATGGGTACAAAGAACTCTTGCCAGTGGACCATGAGAAGGTGACACATGACTCTGGATTAACTGGAGATTCTGCCTGGATGACGACATAGCTGATGGTGCCAGCAGCCTGAAACACAGACGTGTGCTTCTTTTACTGAGGTACAGTACCCCGAATTAGAGTGGGGGGAAGGAAGTGCTGTGGGTGTCTGTGGTTATCCTAAAGTACTTTGATATTTTTATGGGGACATCAGGTCACTACTTTAAGTCTGTACAGCTTTAAATAAAACTTTCCTTTTCACAAATCTCTGGCATTGAGAGATGTCTTTCTAATTGGCAGCAGACATAAGGGCCCAGTAGGTATTAGTATACCATCCTTTGGAGGGGCCCCTGTGGTTCGGTAGCAGTTTTTGGCGTCCCTGGGTGGCCCAAATATTGCACCCCCCTTGGAGGACCTGTTGTTCGGTAACATGTTCACCACCCCCAGTCAAGTCTCTGTTCATCACCATCTAGTCCCTCTACACCCTCCTCTACCATCCCCACCCACTCCCAATCACCACACTGGGTCTATGTCCATGAGTTTTTTCCTTTTTTTTTCCTGTTTTGCTCAGTCCCTTCATCCGCCTTTTAACAGCTGTCAGCCTGCTCTCTATCTATGAGTCTGTCCAATGAAAAATGGAGCAATACAATTCTGAATCAGATGCAAAGGCAAAATGGAAATGACAATGATAGAAAGTGGAATTTAGTAATTATAATTCACCAGTCTCCTGATCAGTTGTCTGCTTGTTCATTTATTCTTAATTATTAATCAAGTGTCTACTCTCTGCCAGGTGTTATGTTGGGTGCTGGGTTCTGGGTGCGGATGATGGACACGATCCCTGACCATGTGGAGTTTGCACCTTAGCAAAGATCACATTCTAGTTTTAGGTTAACTTAGAAAATGTATAGCTTGACTATTTAAATATTTCAAATATCCAAGTTGTAAAACTATGACTTGGTCCAAAGTCCACAGGAGAGTCCAAAAGAATTCATATTTTACATTTGGAAATTATTATACAGTATCTATTCCTCTTTTTTCTACCTTTAACTTGTATGCTCATTACCTCTAATTTCATTTTTTTCTTTTTAAAATAAACTGGAGAAATATGGGAGTCTTCAAACTTCGGGATATGGGTCTGTTATCCTCAAGTAATAGTGAATAATTCTTTCAAGGAATTACGACATTGGAGCACTCCATGGAAAAATGCAACTTTCCCTGATACTTGAAAGACCATATTTGCGCTTAGGGTTTTTATTTGTTTATTTGTTTTGATATGTTAAGTTGGCTATTAAATGCTCCATGTGGTTCAAATAGAAGTATCAGGAACTTCTGGAGCTATTTACAGCAGTATCTACAACAAGCAAGATCAGAGGTTTGTAGGCCTTCTGTCCCTTCCTGGTGCTCCAGGGCCTTCTGAACTGCCCACAGGTGTGTCTGTTGCCCAGGGGAGCACAACCAGGAGTAAAGACTTCCCTTCTATCCTGGTCTCATTTGCACCCCCAGCACTGAGCATTGGCCAAGAGAATTGGCACTCAGTATTTGATACATGAATGAATAAACATAAAAAAGGTTCTTTGAACAAGAGAGGAGGAAATTTAATCTCCCTCTATTTCTAATCAGATTATTTTTATAGCTCCTTTGATTGGGAATTGGGTTTGAAATGCTAAAAAACTCAAGGCCCAATTAAAGCAGACAAGGACTTTGGGTGTCCAGAGAGCTCAGTTTTCTGGGAAGTAGCATCAGATATTTTTATGATTATATTGAAAGTAAACATCAATGCTTATTGTGCCAGTGCTTCGAGTTAATTACAAATTCTTCTCGATTATGGGTTACATTTTGATTTACAGAAGACAATTTGAATTCCAGATGTGTGTACTTGGAAGTTAATTTCTTTTTGGATATTTTTTGGTACTAATTAAGAAAGATTTCTGCATCTAATAAACTTAAAGGAGGTTTACCTATATCAGTGATAGTAGGTGAATTTCATCTCTTGCCAATTTTAATTGATTGGTTTGCCTGAAATGTCAGACTGAGAAGGATTCTGAGGCCAACCCTGAACCCTGTGGGGAAAGCTACCAAATGTGATTATCAATGTCTTCCTTAGTTAACAGAGGTTGGGTGGGGGTGTGTCAGGGGACAGCATATGTCTCACATGATTTCCATTTTTGTTCTATAAACTATATTGCAAGATCAGAAGTGCCTCTTTAGTGACTAGAGACTGAATACAACGAAGGTCTGCAAAACAGGGGAATGATTAGTAAATACATCAACATCGTTCCATTTTGAAAGAATCATTTTTTATCTTGATGGCAAATGGCCTGAAATGAAATTATTGAGGGAGTCTGTTTCCTTGCTAGAAAGATGATGATCTATATGAATACAATGTTATGAAGTCCAAGAAGTCACTGATGAGTCTGCTGAAGCTGGAAAAAAGGGTTAATAAACTTGGGGGGGGTGGGTAAAAAGAAGCCAGAAAGTGGTGTCAAATAACCACAGTTTAGCAGCTAGTCATCAGCTGTGTGTCTTTGGGTAATGTGTCCTGTTTGGGACTGGGTCCTCATCTCTAATATATGGCTAATAATGCTGGCTCTGTATGTGATAAGTGTATATTTAAAATAGGCCTGCCACAGAGAACTAAAAAAAAATGGCTTTTTTTGCCACAGAAGTGTAAATTGCTGGATTTCTTTGAAAATATATTTTTAAATTTCATTATTTAATTTATAGCCATTTAGTCCCCTTCTACTCAGTCCCTACCCCCACCAATCACCACATTGTTGTCCATATCCATGGGTCCTGTTTCCTTTTTGCTCAATCCCTCTGTCCTCTAATCTCCTACACCCAAGTTGTCATCCTGCTCTCCATCTATGAGTCTGTTCCCATTTTCCATGTTCATTCAGCTTGTTCATTAGATTTCACATAGATTGAAATCATATGGTATTTTTCTTTCTCTGACTTGTTTATCTCACTTAGCATAATGTTCTTCAGGTCCATCTATGCTGTCACAGAGGGTAAAAATTTTTTTTTATGGCCAAGTAATATTGCACTGTGTAAATGTCCCATAGTTGTTTATCTGCTCATCTACTGATGGACACTTGAGATGCTTCCATATCTTGGTGATTGTAAATCACCAAGGAACATAGGGGGTGCTTATGTTCTTTCGAAGTAGTGTTTTGGGTTCCTTCAGATATATTCCCAGAAGTGGGATACCTGGGTCAAAAGGCAGATTCATTTTTAATTTTTCGATGTATCTACATACTGCTTTCCACAGTGGCTGCGCCAATCTGCATTCCCACCAACAGTGCAAAAATATTCTCTTCTCTCTGTATCTTTGCCACCACTTGTTGATTTATTGATGATAGCCATTTTGACAGCCGTGAGATGGTATCTCATTGTGGTTCTAATTTGCATTTTCCTGATGATTAGTGATGTTGAGTATCTTTTCATATGTCTATTAGCCATTTGTATGTCCTCTCTGGGGAAGTGTCTATTAAGGTCCTTTGCCCATTTTTTAATTGGGTTGTTTTTTTGCTGTTGAGTTTTAGAAATTTTTTCCTTTTCTTTTTCTTTCTTAAAATCATTTTATTGTTGTTCAATTATAGTTGTCTGCATTTTCTCCCCATCCCTCCCCCTGACCCCATCCAAAACCACCTCCCTCTTTATAAATTTTTGATATTAACCCCTTATCACATGTATTGGTGAATATGTTCTCCTATTCTTTGGGTTGTCTTTTTATTTTGTTGATGTTTTCCTTTGCTTTGCAAAACTTTTTAGTTGAATGTAGTCCCATTTATTTATTTTTTCTTTTGTTTCCCTTGCCTGGGGAGATATATTCAATTAAATATTGATATTGAGCAATGTCCCAGATTTTGCTGCCTACATTTTCTTCTATGATTTTTATGGTTTCAGGTCTAACATTTAAGTCTTTGATCCATTTTGAATATATTTTTGTGTGTGGTGTAAGAAGGTGGTCTGGTTTTATTTTTCTTCACGTATCTCTTCAATTTTTCCACCACCATTTATGAAATAAAGTACCTTTAGCCTATTGTTTGTACTTGCTTCCTCTGTCAAATATTAATGGAATATAGACTTCTGGCAAAGATGGAGGCATAGGTAGATACACTGTGCCTCCTCACACAATCAAAATAAGGACAACAATTTAAAAACAAAAAACAACCAGAACCGACAGAAAATTGAACTGTATGGAAGTCCAACAACCAGAGAGTTAAAGAAGACACATTCATCCAGACTGGTAGGAGGGGCAGAATCAGGCAGCTGGGGCAGAGAGGACTCATGGCAAGGTGATTGGTAGCGAACCCAGCAAGGCGACAAGGCAGTGGTAGACTGGGTGGTCCCACATTCACATGCAGATAAACCAGGTGAAACAAAGGGGAAGTGGGAACTCCCAGCCTCACAGGAAAGTTTTTTGGAGAGACCCGCAGGGTCCGAGAACATACACAAACCCATCCACATGGGAATGAACACCAGAAAGCCCAATTTGCTTGTGGGAAGCGGGATAAGTGAATGAAATCTGGCAGAAAACAGATCAAGTGCCATTGATCATTCTTGGACTCTTCCCCTACATGTAGTGTCACAACCCAGCTACACAGGTTACCCTGCCCTGGTGAACACCTAAAGCTTTGTCCCTCACTACGATGTAATAGGCACATCAAGAAAAAAAAATGGCCAAACAAAAGAACAGATCAAAGCTCCAAAAAAAAGAATACAATGAAGTGACAAAGATGTAGCCAACCTATCAGATGCACAGTTAAAAACATCCTGGTAATCTGGATGCTCACAGAATTGGTTAAATTTGGTCGTAAATTAGATGAAAAAATAAAGGCTATGCTAAGTGAAATAAAGGAAAATGGACAGGGAACCAATAGTGATGGGAAGGAAACTGGGACTCAAATCACTGGAGTGGACTAGAAGGAAGAAAGAAACATCCAACCAGAACAGAATGAAGAAACAAGAATTCAAAAAAATGAGAAGAGGCTTAGCAACCTCTAGGACATCTTTAAACTTTCCAACATCCAAATTATAGGGGTACCAGAAGGGGAAGAGGAAGAGTGACAAGTGGAAAACTTATTTGAACAAATAATAAAGGAGAACTTCTCCAATCTGACAGAGGAAATAGACTTCCAGGAAATCCAGGAAGCTCAGAGAGTCCCAAAGAAGTTGGATCCAAGGAGGAACACACCAAGGCACATCATAATTACATTACCCAAGATTGAAGATAAGGAGAGAATCTTAAAAGCAGTGAGAGAAAAGGAGGGAGTTACATACAAAGGAGTTCCCATCAGACTGTCAGCTGATCGATTTCTCAAAAGAGACCTTATAGGCAAGAAGGGGCTGGAAAGAAGTATTCCAAGTCATGAAAGGCAAGGACCTACATCCAAGATTGCTCTATCCAGCAATGCTATCATTTAGAATGGAACGGCAGATAAAGTGCTTCTCAGATAAGGTCAAGTTAAAGGAGTTGATCATCACCAAGCCCTTATTATATGAAATGTTAAAAGGATTTATCTAAGAAAAAGAAGACCAAAAATATGAAGAGTAAAATGACAGCAAACTCACAATCATTAATAACCACACCTGAAACAAAAGCAAAAGCAAAGTAAGCAAACAAGTAGAACAGGAACTGAACCACAGAAATGGAGATCACCTGGAGGGTTATCAACATGGGAGTGGGAGGGAGAGAAGGGGGGATAAGGTACAGAAAATAAGTAGCATAGATGGTAGGTAGAAAATAGGGGGAGAGCAAGAATAGTATGGGAAATAGAGAATCTAAAGAACTTGAGACATGTGTTCATGAACTAAAGGGGGGGAATGGTGGGGGGGAGTGTAGGGTGGACGGGAATGAATGGGGGGAAATAGAACAACTGTAATGGCATAATCAATAAAATATATTTAAAAAGAAAAAGAAAAATGTAAAAAAAATGAATATAAAGGTATGGGTTTATTTCTGGGCTCTCTTTTCTGTTCCATTGATTTATGTGGCTGTTTTTATGCCAGTACCATGCTATTTTGATTACTATGGTCTTATAGTTTGATATTAGGGATTGAGATTCCTTCAACTTTGTTCTTCTTTCTCAGGATCGCTGTTCCTAAGTAGGGTTGTTTGAGGCTCCATATAAGTTTTTGAAATAGTTGTTCTAGTTCTGTGAAATACATTATTGAAATCTTGTTAGGAATTGCATTGAATCTACAGATTGCTTTGGATAGCATGGACATTTTAATGATGTTAATTTTTCTATCCATGAACACAGTATGTGCTTCCACTTATTTGTATCTTCAGTTTCTTTCTTCAGGGCCTCATAATTTTGTGAGTACAGGTGTTTTACATTTTGGGTTAGGTTTGTTCGTAGGCATTTTATTCTTTTTTGTAGTGATTGTGAATGGGATTGTTTTCTTTTTCCCCCTTTAAAAAATTTTAATTGTTGTTCAAGTACAGTTTTCTGTCTTTTACTCCCATCCCAGCCTGCCCAGACAGCTCCCCCCACTCCCTCCTATTTCCACCCCCCTTAGTTTTTGTCCATGTGTCCTTTATACTTGTTCCTGTAAACCCTTCCCCTTCCCCCCCTGAAATTTCATTCCCTTTCTCCTCTGGACAATGTCAACCTGTTCTCTATTTCAGTGTCTTTGGTTATATTTTGCTTGTTTGATTGTTTTGTTGTTTAGGTTCTTGTTAAAGGTGAGATGATGTGTTATTTGTCTTTTAACACCTGGCTTATTTCACTCAGTATAATGCTTTCCAGTTCCATCCATGCTGTTGCATAGGGTAGGAGCTCCTTCTTTCATTCTGCATAGATTCCATTGTGTAAATGTATCATAGTTTTTTGATCCACTCATTTACTGATGGGCACCTGGGTTGCTTCCAGAACGTGGCTATTGTAAATTGTGCTGCAATGAAAATTGGGGTTCATAGGTTCTTTTGGATTGGTGTTTCAGGGTTCTTAAGGATATAATCCCAGCAATGGGATGGTTGGATCAAAAGGCAGTTCCATTTTTAGTTTTCTTAGAAAATTTCATACTGTTTTCCATAGTGGTTGTACAAGTTTGCAATCCCACCAACAGTGCACTAGGGGTTCATTTTCTATACACCCTCTCCAACACTTGTTATTTGTTGCTTTGTTTATGATAGCCATTCTGACTGGTGTGAAGTCATATCTCATTGTGGTTCTAATTTGCATCTCTCTGATAGCTAGTGATATCGAGCACCTTTTCATATGTCTCTGGATCTTCTGTGTGTCCTCCTTGGAGAAATGTCTGTTCAAGTCCTTTGCCCATTTTTTAGTTGGGTTGTTTGTCTCCTTAGAGTGGAGTCATGTAACTTTATATATTTTGGAGATTAAACCCTTGTTTGAGGTATCATTGGCAAGTATGTTTTCCTATACAGTTGGTTGTCTTTTTATTTTAATACTGTTTTCTTTAGCCATGAACAAACTTTTTATTTTGTTGAGATTCCATTTGTTTATTCTTTCCTTTCTGTCCCTTGCTCTAGGGGACATATCAATGTTGTTGCATGAAATATCTGAGATTTTCCTGGCTATGTCCTCCTTTAGGACTTTAATGGTGTTATGGCTTATATTTAAGGGTTTTATCCACCTTGAATTTATTTTTGTCTATGGTGTAATTTTTGTGTATGGTGCTCGAGTTTCATTTTTTTTGCACATAGCTCTCCAGGTCTCCCAACACCATTTGTTGAAGAGGCTATCTTTACTCCATTTTATGTTGCTGCCCACTTTGTCGAATATTAATTGAATGTAGAGAGTTGGGTTTATTTCTGGGCTCTCTGTTCTGTTCCACTTGTCCATGTGCCTGTTTTTATGGCAGTACAATGCTGTTTAATTACAGTGGCCTTATAATATAGTTTGGTATCAGGTATTGTGACCCCTCCTACTTTGCTATTCTTTCTCAAAATTGCAGCAGCTATTTGGAGTTGTTTATGGTTCCATATAAATATTTGAAGTGTTTGTTCTATGTCTGTAAAACATGCCATTAATACTTTAATAGGTATTGCATTGAATCTGTAAATTGCTTTGGGTAATATGTACATTTTGACGATGTTAATTCTTCCAATCCATGAACATGGTATATGTTTCCGTTTGTTTGTGTCTTCCTTGATTTCTTTCTTCAATGTTGTGTAGTTTTCTGCATACAGGTCTTTCATCTCATCGGTTAGGTTTATTCCTAGGTATTTTATTTTATTTTATTTTTTGTTTTATCAAATGAGATTATTTTCTTAACTTCTTCTGATGTTTCATTGTTGGTATACAAAAACGCCTTTGATTTTTTGATATTGACTTTGTATCCCTCTGTTTTGCCAAATTCATTTATTAGGTTGAGCAGTTTTTTGGTGGAATCTATAGGATTTTCCATGTACATTATCATGTCTTCTACAAACAGTGACAGTCTTGTTTCCTCCTTTCTGATTTGGATGCCTTTTATTTCCTGATTGCTTCCAATACTATATTCAATAGATGTGGTGAAAGTCAACAACCTTGTCTTGTTTCTGATCTTAATGGAGAAACTTTTAGTTTTTGCCCATTGTGTAAGATATTGGCTGTAGGTCTCTCATATATGGCCTTTATTATGTTGAGGAATGCACCCTCTATTCCCACTTTGCTGAGTATTTTTATCAAATGGATGATGTACCTTATCAAATGCTTTTTCCACATCTATTGATATGATCATTTGATTTTTGTCTTTGCTTTTGTTTATGTGATGTACTACATTTACTGATTTGTGAAAGTTGAACCATCCTGCATCCCTGGGAGGAATCCCACTTGGTCATGGTGTATGACCTTTTTAATGTATTGTTGGATGCAATTTGCCAATATTTTGTTGAGGATTTTAGCGTCTATGTTCATCAGCGATATTGGCCTGACGTTTTCTTTTTTTGTTGTTTCTTTATCTATCTGGTTTTGGGATTAGGATGATGCTGGCTTCATAAAAAGACTTTGGGTGTGTTCCATCATTTTGAATTTTTTTCGAATAGTCTGTGAGGAATAGGGGATAGGTCTTCCTTAAATGTGTTGTAGAATTCTCCTGTGAAACCATCCAGTCCAGGGCTTTTGTGTGTTGGGAGTTTTTTGATTACTGCTTCAGTTTCATCTGCTGTTATTGGTCTGTTTAGGCTTTCTGCTTCTTCTTCATTGAGTTTTGGAAGATTATATTTTTCTAGGAATTCGTCCATTTAGGTAGGTTTTCAAATTTCTTGGCATACAGTTGTTCGTAGTAATTTCTTACAATCCTTTGTATTTCTGTGATGTCTCCTCTTTCATTTCTGGTTGTGTTTATTTGGGTCCTCTCTCTTTTTTTCTTGATGAGCCTGCTTAAATGCTTGTCAATTTTGTTTATCTTTTCAAAGAACCAGCTCCTGGATTCACTGATCCTTAAAATTTTTCCTTTTGTCTCTATGTCATTTAGTTCTGTTCTGATCTTGGTTATTTTCTTCCTTCTACTAGCTCTGGACTGTCTTTGTTGTTGTTCCTTGAGTTCCTGTAGGCATAGGGTTAGGTTGTTTGTTAGAAATGTTTCTATCTTTTTTATGTAGGGCTGTATCGCTATGAGCTTTCCTCTTAGGACTGCCTTCCCTGTGTCCCATAAATTTTGAGTTGTTGCGAGTTCATTTTCATTTGTTTTTAGAAACATTTTGATTTCTTCCCTAATTTCATTCTTGACCCATTCATTGTTTAATAGCATACTATTTAATCTCCATGATTTTGAGCATTTGGCATTTTTTTCCTTCGGGTTGATTTCTAGTTCCAATCCCTTGTGGTCAGAGAAGATGCTTGGTATGATTTCAATTTTCTTGAATTTGTTGAGGTTTGTTTTGTGTCTTATCATGTGGTCTATCTTTGAAAATGTTCCATGTGCATTTGAAAAAAATGTGTATTTAGCTTCTTTGGGGTGAAGGGCTCTATATATATCAGTTAAGTCCATTTCATTTAAAGCATTGTTCAATGCCACAATACCTTTGTTAATATTTGGTTTGGAAGATCTGTTCATTTTGACAGTGGCGTGTTAGAATCCCCTAGTATAATTGTGTTGCTGTTAATATCTTTCTTGAAGTCCTCTAAGATTTTCTTTATGTATTTGGGTGCCCCTGCATTGGGTGCATATATATTTACAATGTTTAAGTGACCCTCTGGGTCTCTCTTTATGGCCTTTTTTTTTTAAGTGTATCTGGTCTGATATGAGTATTGCTACCCTGCCTTTTTTTCCCTGTCCGTTTGCCTGGAAAATTTGTTTCCAGCCCTTCACTTTCAATCTGTGTAAGTCTTTTGCCCTGAGGTGGGTCTCTTATAGGCAGCATATGTGTGGGTCATGCTTTCTTATCCATTCAGCTATTCTATGTCTTTTAATTGGAGCATTTAATCCATTTACATTTAAGGTTATTATTGATAGGTTCTTATTCATTGTCATTTTTCGTACCTGTGTTCCTCTCTCTCTCTCTCTTCCTTCCTTAAAGCAGTCCCTTTAGCATGTCTTGCAGAGGTGGTTTGGTGGAGGTGTATTCTTTTAGAATTCTTTTGTCTGGAAAGCTCCTTATTAGGCCTTCTATCTTGATTGAGAGCCTTTCTGGGTAAAGTAGCCTTGGTTGTAGTCCTCTGGTTCTCATTACTTGGAATATTTCTTGCCATTGCTTGTTGCTTGGAGTGTTTCCATTGAGAAGTCAGTTCCTAACCTTATCAGGGCTCCCTTGTATGTTACTTCCTGTTTCTCCCTTGCTGCCTTTAAGATTCTCTCTTTGTCTTGGAATTTTGACATTTTAATTATCCTGAGTTTTGAAGTGGGCCTCTTTGGATTCCTCTTGATTTGGACTCTGTGTTTCCTGGATTTGTGTGACTTTTTCTCTCATCAAATTAGAGAAGTTTTCCATCATTACTTTTTCAAATAGGTTTTCTATCTCTTTCTCTTCTTCTTCTCTTTGTGATATCCCTATTATTCAGATATTATTACATTTCATATTGTCTTGTATTTCTCTTAATCCCTCTTCATTCTTTCTGAGCCTCTTTTCCTTTTCTTATTCTTTCTGGGTGTTTTTTCTACTTTGTCCTCCAACTTGCTGATCTGATCTTCTGCTTCATTGATCCTGCTTTTGATTTCTTCCACTGTGTTCTTCAGTTCAGAAATTGTAGTCTTCAGTTCCTCTTGGCCCTTGCCGATAGTTTCTATTTCCTTTTTCATGTTGATATAGTTTGCAGCGAGTTCATTGTGGTTTCTGGTAATTCACTGTGAGCTCATGGAACTTCCTAATAATCATTGCTTTGAACTCAATATCTGATAGTTGTGTTGCCTTTATTTCATTTAGCATTATTTCTGAGGTTTCCTCCTTTCATTTCATTTGGGGATTGTTTCTTTGTCTTCCCATTGTTGGTGAGACTCTTCTTGTTACCCCCAGCTTCTTAAATTGATTTGTTCTGACTCCCTGGGTTTATGGTTTGAGCTTCTGTGATAAAATACCTGTGAGATTCTGTGATGCAGTCTCCTTTGGGTATCCTGGTGTTCACCACTTCTACCTTCTCTTTTTTTGTGATCAGTTGGAGGGGAAGGCAAAATGGCTTAAAACAGCAAGAGAGTATTCTATGCTGTTTACAGTAGCAGCCGGTAAAAAAGAGATGGAAGATCCTTTGGCTATGCATAGCGTCAACTGTTATATTCCACCCAACTAGCTACTTTTTTAGAAAGAATAGAAAGAAGATAAGACTCTTGCTGGGGAAGGAAGGATTGTGAATTGGATCTAGAAAGCAGTGAGGATGTGGGAGGTCAGATTCTGAGGTAAGGTGAGAATGAAAAATATTAAATATGTGTAGTGTGTGAGGGAATATAGTTAACCACTACAGTAATAGAGTTCAGGAAACCATGAAGTGGGCTAAGGTCTGGGAGGGGTGTTGTGTAGTATTTACAATAGTATAGAACAGCTATTATTTACAATAATATTAGAGCAACAATCATATGACAGAATCTATGAGATCTAGATATCAAGAATAGGGAGTATTGGACCTTCAGTAGTGAGCTAATGGAACACAGGTGAAGTGAAGGACAGTAAATTAGCAGTACACTATGAAACCTGTCAAATGATACAATATAACCAGCCAAGCAAAGAAGACTAAACAGAAAGAAGAGGAATACAAAAATATTATTCAAATAAAATATGTAAGAATAATGTAAAAATAATAATACAAATATGCAGTATCTTACAGGTGCTCTATAATAACAAAGTGAAATTTGTCTCTCTGTCTCAGCTGTTGAGATGCCCCCTCTTTGGTTCTACCTGTGGTGTTTTCAAGTTCTGGGTTTTTTTGTCTCATTTGTGGGTATTTAAAAAAAAAAAGCAGAATAAGGAAGGTAGAAGAGATAAAATTGGAAAGAAAGAAAGAAGAAATGAAACAAGAAAGAAGAAAAGCAAAAGGAATTGAGAGATTAAAAAATAATAAAAATTAAAAAATAAAAAATAACTTAAAAAATAAAACAAACAAAAAACAAAAACACAAAAAACCCCACCCCTTTTGCTGTTTTCAAACTGGCCAAACCGGCCTTTCTGTTCTTGCTGGCTGGAGCAGGCTGAGGGGCTGGTTAACTGGTGCAGGCTCCAGTTCAGGGTCCAGGTCTCCTGAGGAGTGGGCACTCACTCTGTGTTTATGGGTGTGGTCCTCGGGTGTTCCACAAAGCTCTCTTTCCCTGAGTTGCGAGCGCTCTTGAACAGGCCACCTCTGGTCTCAGGGGCTGCGGCACACACTCTTTACCAGGCTAGGCGTGGGTGCCCTGTGTGTTTGCCACTAAGATCTTACTCCCTTCTCTGTGACTTCAAGCAACCAGGTCTCTCCCAGTGCTGCTCAAATCCTGCTTGGTTGGGGAGGGAGCATGGACCCAGCTGTCTCCCAAGAGCCCTGTGACTGGCCCAGTGGGCCCTGGGACTGGGTTTGAGGCCTCCCTAGTCCCCTTGCCGATCCCTGTGCTGATTCCCCGTGCTGATCTCTGGGCCCTTATTTTCCTAAAGCACTCTCCTTACCATCTGGTTTTTCAATGTCTGCTACAATTCTTGATCTCCTATTTTCATATATGCTGCGGTACTGTTGGCTGTCTGCTCTGTTCCTCTGTAAATCGGCCAGGTTTGTCTCCTGTGTGTAGGGGTAAGTAGAATCTGCTCCCTCTTACCTAGGTACCATGTTCTCTCTCTTGGGATTGTTTTCTTAATTTCCATTTCTGTCAGTTCATTACTGGTATATAAAAATGCAACTGAGCCCTGGCTCATGTGTCTCAGTGGAATGAGTACCGGCTTGCAAACCAAAAGGTTACTGGTTCGATTTCTGGTCAGGTCACACGTCTGGGTTGCAGGCTAGGCTCCCTGTTGGGGGTGTATGAGAAGCAACCCATTGATGTATCTCTCACACATTGATGTACCTCTTCCTCTCTTTCTTCCTCCCTTCCTCTCTCTCTAAAAATAAATAAATTAAAATCTTTAAAAAATGTAACTGATTTCTGGATATTAAGTGTTATTAATTTCTGGTCCTGCTATTTTGCTGAATTCATTAATTAGTTCTAGTAGTTTTTTAGTGGAATTTTTGGGGTCTTCTAAATACAGTATCATGCCATCTGTAAGTAATAACAGTTTTACTTCTTCCTTTTCAATTTGGATGTCTTTTATTTCTTCTTGTCTTGTGAGTAGGACTTCCAGTACTCTGTTGAATAAGAGAGGTAAAAGTGGACATCCCTGTCTTGTTACTGATCTTGAGGGGAATGCTTGTAGTTTTTGCCCATTGAGTATAATGTTGGCAGTGGCCTTTTTATGTTTAGGTATGTTCCATCTAATCTCATTTTGCTGAGAGTTTTCATCATAAATGGGTGGTGGATTTGATCAAATGCTTTTTTTGCATCTATTGATATGATCATGTGGTTTTCATCCTTCATTTTGTTTATATGGGCAATTGAGTTTATTGAGTTATGAATGTTGTACCAACCTTACGCTTCTGGAATAAATCCCACTTGATCACGGATATGATCTTTTTCATGCATTGCTGTATTCATTTTGCTAATAGATTTTGAGGATTTTAGTGTCTATGTTCATCAAAGATATTGGCCTATAATTTTCTTTGTGGTGTCTTTATCTGGTTTTAGAATTAAGATAATGCTGGCCTTGTAAAATAAGTTTGGGAGCCTCTCTCTTTTTGAATTTTATGAAATAGTTTGAGGAGAGGTGTTAGTTCTTCTTGGAATGTTCGGTAAAATTCATCTGTGAAGCCATCTGGTCCAGGGCTTTTGTTTGTTGGGGTTTTTTTGATTACTGCTTCAGTTTCACTAGGTATAATCTCTCCATTCAGATTCTCCGATTCTTTCTGATTTAGTTTTGGAAGATTGTATGTTTCTAGAAATTTATCCATTTTGTCCAGGTGTACAGTTTGTTGGTACGTAATTGTTCATAATATTTTCTTATTATCCTTTGTATTTCTTTGGTGTCAATTGTATTTTCTCCTCTTTCATTTCTGAGTTTATTTATTTGGGTCCTCTTTTTTTCTTGATGAGTCTGGTTAAAAGTTTGTCAATCTTGTTTGTTTTCTGAGAACTGGCTCTTGGATTCATTGATCTTTTATATCATTTTTTAAAAATAGGTTTTATTGATTTTGCTATTACAGTTGTCCCATTTTTTTCTCCCCTTCATTCCCCTTTGCCCTACATGGCCCCACCAGCATTCCCCCACTTTAGTTTCTGTCCATGGGTGATACATATAACTTCTTTGGCTTCTCCATTTCTCATACTATTTTAACCTCCCCCTGTCTATTTTGTACCTACCATTTATGCTTCTTATTCTCTGCACTTTCCCTCCCATTCTTCCCCCTCCCTCCCTCTGCTAATAACACTTCATGTGATTTCTGTCTGTGATTCTGTTCCTGTTTAGTTGTTTGCTTAGTCTCTTTTTGTTTCTTTTTTTAAGGTTCAGTTGTTGATATGGAGGGGTAGGTAGATACACTTTGCCTCCTTGCACAACCAAAAGAAGGACAACAACACATTTAAAAACAAAATAACCAGAACTGCTAGAAAATCTAATTGTATGGAAGTCTGACAACCAAGAAGGTAGAGAAGAAATATTCATCCAGACTGGTAGGAGGGGTGAAGATGGGCAGCTAGGGCAGAGAGGACTTGTGGCAAGGCAGCGGCTGGGGTATTGGGTGGTCCCACATTTGTGTGGATAAACCAGGAGGAACAACTAGAGTGCGAGACAGACTGAGCAACCCAGGGTTCTAGTGTGGGAAAATAACATCTCAAAACCTCTGACTGGAAAAACCTGTGGGGTTTGTGGGGGCAGGAGAAACTCCCGGTCTCATAGGAGAGACCCACAGGGTCCTAGAACATATGCAACCTGCCCACCCAGGAATCAGTACAAGGGTCCAATTTGCCTGTGGGTAGCAGGGAAAGTGACTGAAAGTTAGCGGAGATGAGCGAAGGGCATTGTTCCCTCTCAGACACCTCCCCCACATGCCCCACCTACATCACAGTGCTGTGGGTTTGCCCCACCAAGCAGAATACCTAAAGCTCCACCCCTTACTACTTAACAGGCTCATTGAGACAAAAAAATAAAGCCCAAATGAAAGAACAGATCAAAGATCCAAAAATAGAACTAAGTGATGAAGAGATAATCAACCTATCAGATGCAGACTTCAAATCATTGGAAATCAGGATGCTCACAGAAATGGTTTTGTATCATTTTTAAGACTGCATTTTGTTTATTTCTGCTCTGATCTTTATTATTTCCTTCCTTCTACTCACTTTGGGTTTTATTTGTTGTTCTTTTTCAAATTCCTTTAAGTGTAAATTTGGATTGTTTATTTGAGCTTTTTCTTTTTCTTTTTTTTTTTAGATCGGCCTATAATGCTATGAATTCCCTCTTAGGATTGCTCTCCCAGTGTCCCACAGATTTTGGACTCTTGTGTCTTCATTTTCATTTGTTCCAAGATATCTTTTGACTTCTTCCTTGACCTCTTTGACACATTCTTTGTTTAATAACATGTTATTTAGCTTCCATGTCTTTGTGTGTTTATCAATGTTCTTCTTGTGATTGAATGTAGTTTCATAGCACTGTGGTTAGAGAAGATGCTTGATATGATTTCAATCTTCTTAAATGTATTGAGACTTGTTTTGTGTCCTGACATGTGGTCTGTCCTAGAAAATGTTCCATGTACACTTGAAATGTACATATATTCCACTGCTTTGAGATAAAATGTTCTGAAGATAACAATGATATCCATTTCATCTAGTGTGCCATTTAAGGTGCTGTCTTCATGCTGATTTTCTGTTTGGAATATATTTCCATTGAATTCAATGGGGTGTTAAAATCTCCAACTATGAGTGTGTTTCTATTGATTTCTCTGTTTATGTCCCTCAAAACTTGCTTCTCATATTTAGGTGCTCCTATTTTAGGTATGCAAATGTTTACTAAAGTTACATCCTCTTGTGTTGTTCCCTTTATCATTGTGTACTATTCTTCTTTGTCACTTATTACAATTTTGATTTTAAAGTCCATTTTGTCAGGTGTTAAGTGCTGCTACCTCAGCTTTTTCTCCCTATTTGCTTGAAATATCTTTTTCCATCCCTTCACTTTTAGCCTGTGTGTGTCTTTCAATCTGAGATAGGTCTCTTGGGGGCAGTATATATATGAATCTTGTTTTCTTATCTATTCAGGTACCCTATGTCCTTTGCTTGGAGCATTTAAGCCATTTCAGTTAAAACAATTATTGATAGATATTATTTAGTGCCATTTTACTGTTAGACTATTTTCCTCTGTTTTTTTTTTTCCTCTTTTTCTCCTATACTAGTTTCTGTGTATTAGGTAGATTTGCAAAGATTCTGGCGTATTCTTTTGTCAGATGCTACTTGTGACTGGCCCTAGTGAACCTGTTTGGAGCTATCAGGGATCCACACCGTGTGGCTCCCTCTATTGGACCTGTTTGTGTGCAGTCAAAAAAAAAAAAAAAAAAGCATCGCCCTGGCTGGCGTAGCTCACTGGATTGAACGCAGGCCTGCAAACCAGAGTATCACGATTCGGCTTGTGAACCAGAGTATTGAGATTTGGTTCCCAGTCAGGGCACATGCCTGGGTTGCAGGCTAGTTCCCAGCAGGGGACACATGAGAGGCAACCATACATTGATATTTCTATCCGACTCTTTCTCCTTCCCTTCCTCTCTCTCGAAAAATAAATAAATAAAATATTAAAAAAAATAAAGTTAAAAGAAAGCAAATTTTTAAAAAGTAGTTTACCATATTTGTTTTAAGCGTGTTTATGGGAAAGTTTCTATTCTAAAAGATCAATGAGTATATCAGCTATTGATTCCCTTTCGAATATTTGAATAAAGCAACATAACTCCCATGCAATAGCAGACATGCATTTTATCTGGCAACTCAGTGTAAGCCTGCATTAAGATAAATTACCAATTAATCTGAATCTACTTATTGTTATCCTGTAGACTTGACACAAGCTGCCCATTGATGCTTGCACTGCCCAGTTAAATCAACTTACCACCTCCTTAGTGGTTGCAATAGTAGAGTACACAGAGCAGAAGATATTCAGAATAGATGTATAACTCGGAGAAACAGACAAATTCTGGATTCAGGAAAAGATGTTTTTGGGACTGTTTTGTATGGCTCCTATAATTTTGGCTGCTCTTAGAAACAGATCTCTTTAAGTGAAAGTTGCTTTTTAAATTTGGTTTAGACTGAGACTTATCTCCAGAGAAGTCTTACCAAGGAGAACCATGCAAACATTGTTTAGTGAGTGGAACTGTTTTCTAGCTCCCTTTTGAATCTCAAAGATGAAAATTCAGGTAGGAAATGATCAGTATCAAAATGTTATGTCTACAAAGAGATTTCATCTGTATTTACTTGCCTGTAGGAAAGCAGTCTAAATATCTGCCTCTGACTAGCTGGAAGGAAAAGTTAGGCAGCTTTTATCATTTGCTCTTAGTTTTAAAATTAAAAAAAAATCCAGCTTGTACCAAAAGGTAAAAACTGCTGTTTAAAAAAGTCCATTTGGATGCAGGAAAATCTAAAGGACAGAATAGGTCTGTTGTGTTTTGAATTATTTAGACAACCTAAAATAGATTTATTATGGAGAAAGTAAAAAAGAAAACACACACACATATTGTAGACCGCTCTGACTAGTTTTGGGAATTGAATCTCTACCCCTTGTAGCTAAGGGCGAGAGACAACCTTTGGAATGCCAGCCGCAGGAGACAAAGCTTGTCTCTGGTAGCAAACACTGCCTCAGTTCCTCTCCCTGCCCCCAGAGCTTGGTGGGAAGTCAGTGACGAGTAAGACCCCTCACAGCAGGGGGCAACCTAAGCCAGACTCGACCACTTGGGAGGCCTAATGGAAGGACTGGGGGGGGGGGCTGCCACAAAGAGCAATGGACTCTGCCCCCGCCCCCCTGCTTTGACAAAGCCCAAGTCCCCATGTTCTCTGGGAGAGGCGCTTCCTGGCTATAATCCCCTTAAGCCTGAATACCTGATGGGGAGGGGTGCAGGCTCCTTGCCTTGCTAGAGCATGTTCTGGGGGAAAATCTGGCATCACAAAGACTTGCTGATAAACCTGTGAAACCTGCTTTGCTAAGAGTACTTTCATTCATACGATAAGGGTCCGAGAGGAAATGAGTATGTCTCCCAAAGTTTCTGCAACTCTCTTCCTGACAGACACTGACTCAGTCTCTGAAGCCCTCAGATCTCTTTGTAATGTTATCTACTGTTTGATCCTTGCTGCCCTGTATTCCTGTATATTACAACCCAATAAAAGGCTATGGAAGAGGGCACTCGGGGCCTTTTTCTCCTCGGAGAAACTGGCCACTGCTGGCCTTTGTCTCCCCTGAGAAACTGGCCACGCCCACTCCTCCATCCCCAAACAGATCTTGTCTTGGCCATATTTACTCATTCAGGCATGTCCGTGGCACCGGGAGGACTCGAGAAGGAAGTCACCCCCCCCCACCCACACACACACACTGCTGATTCATGAAAAATGGTGTACATGTACAACTGGGGGGAAAAACTTCCCTAGAAATATGAGATTTAAAAATTTCAAGAATCATTTAATAGCATCAGCAGGCTTGGGAGATAGTAGATTTCAGTGGTGATGAAACTGGACTCTATAAGCTAACAGACCTGGGTGCAAATCCTAATAATACAGCCTGGGGGGAAGGCAAAAAAAGATTTGGAATGGTGTCCAGAATTCAAAGTGTATAGGAATATTGGAGAGACATATGAGATGTCCTCACCGCCCTCCCCCCCCCCCCAGGGGGAAGAGACAAACAGAACAGGGCCATTGAGAGCTGTTTTGCATAGCAACAGTTTTTCACTAACCTCTGGAATGATTATTTAACATAGCTATAACCTTTAACTGGTTTCACAGATATGTTAAATAGCTGTGGCCAAGTTTTGAGCCAGGGGGATGGAAGTGACTTCCACCCAGGATGTAACTGAGGGCTGTGCCCCTGAGTGGGAAGGCCTGTGTGAGAGCCTGGAAAAGACTGGCTCCAGGACCTAAGGGGATAACTGCCCAGGTGAGGAGAGGGCCATGCAGTTTGGGGAAGAATGGAGATCCCTGCAGTCAGATGAAAGAGAGAGCCACCTGGTTTCAGCAGAGTGTGGACCCCCTCTTTCCCAGTTGAAAGAGAAAACCACACAGCTTTGCCAGAATGGAGATCCCTGCAGCCAGGTGAAGAAGAAAGCCACATGCTTTTGGTGGAGTGGGAACCTCTGCAGCTTTGGTAGAAGAGGCCCACGCGGCTTTGGGGTGCCCCTTTGGCTGCATGGCCTGGAAAGCAGGAGAGATGTTGACTGGAACTGGGTATATAAGAACTCTTGCCAGTGGACCATGAGAGAGTGCCACATAACTTTGGATTAACTTGAGATCCTGCACAGTGACACAGCTGATGGTACCAGCGGCCTGAAACACAGACGTGTGCTCTTTTCCTGATTTACGGTACCCGGAGTTGTGACAGTGGGAGAAGGGAACGCTGTGTGGGTGTAGGTGTATACCCTAAAGGACTTTGATATTTTAGTAGAGGCATTAAGCCTAAATAGCATTAAATAAACATTTTGTTTCCTTTTCACAAATCTCTGGCATTGAGAGATGTCTTTCCAATTGGCGGCGGACAGAAGGGCCCAGTAAATATTAGTATTCTGTCCTTGGGAGGCGCGCCTGTTATGTAGCAATATTTGGCATCCCTAGGTGGGCCAAATATTGCCCCCTCCTCCCTCAGACCTCTTGTTCTGTAACACTAAGAAGCTCCCAATTGTCTGACCTTGGAGAAGGTAGTTCATTCCGTGTGTCCCAGGTTCACTATCTGTAAAGCCACAATAATGCTGCTGATACATGGTGCTGCCAAGGGGGGGCCCCCCAGGAGAAGATTTGGAATGGTGTCCAGGGTTCGGGGTGTATGGGAATATTGGAGAGACATGTGGGGTGTCCTCACGCCCCCACCCCCAGGGGGAAGAGACAAATAGAGCCAGGCCATTGAGAGCTGTTTTGCATAGCAACAGTTTTGCAGCTAACCTCTGGAATGATTATTTAACATATCTATAACCTTTAACTGATTTCATAGATATGTTAAATACCTGTGGCCAAGCTGTGGAGCCAGGGAGAAGGGAGTGGCTTCTACCCAGGATGTAACTAGGGGCTGCACTCCTGAGTGAGAGCACCTATGTGAGAGCTTGGAAAAGACTGGCTCCAGGACATGAGGGGATAACTGCCCAGGTGAAGAGAGCCACGGGGTTTTGGGAGAATGGAGAGGTGGCAGCATTGAAGGGAGAGCCATGCAGTTTCAGCAGAGGAAGGATCCCCTCTTGGCGAGGTGGAGATCGTTGAGATCTGGGAAATTGAGACATAGCCTGACCACAGCAAAACAGGAACAAGGAACAGTATGCAAACAAAGGCTGAGCAGACATCCTGCAGTATGTGAGTGCCCTACTTAGAGCAAGATAGGCAGATTGTAATCTGTTTAGTTTTGAATTTTGAAGCCCCACCCTGTTCCCCCGAGCGCAGTCTCTGTCAGCAAACAGCTAACTGCCACGTCTGCTTCTGTTCAATGCTTGCTTGCTCATCCCTGTATAAGGACTTAGCTGTAAGCGCTCGGCACAACTCTCATCTGCAGCCCTCTGGGCGCCGTGTCTCAGTGTTACCGAACAACAAGAGGTCCGAGGGAGGGGCAATACAATATTTGGCCCACCTAGGGATGCCCAAAACTGCTATACAACTGGGGCCCCTCCCCAAAACAAAATACTAAAATCTACTGGGCCCTTCTGTCCGCCGCCAATTGGAAAGACATCTCTTAAAGCCAGAGATTTGTGAAAAGGAAACAAAATGTTTATTTAATGCTATTCAGGCCTAATGCCTCCACTAAAATATCAAAGTCCTTTAGTTGTACACCTACACCCACACAGCGCTCCCTTCTCCCACTGTCCCAACTCCGGGTACCGTAAATCAGGAAAAGAGCACACGTCTGTGTTGCAGGTCGCTGGCACCATCAGCTGTGTCACTTGTGCAGGATCTCGAGTTAATCCAAAGTACTGTGGTACCCTCTCATGGTCTGTTATATCCAGCTAGGAAAATTACAGCTAGGGCATTACCCAACCCTAAATCTGCAGTTCCTGGAACAGGGTAATGAACAAACATCCGGGAACAATTGGGTTTAAAATTCTAGCCAAATAAGGTAACTAACCCGGCCCGCCAGAAAGTGCCCGCCAGCAGCAGCAGCCACCAATCAGGGACCCTCGCCGTTTTTAAATAAGCCAATAGCTAATCGCCACCTCTGCTTCTGTGGGGTCCGCACTTCACCAAAAGCATGTGGCTTTCTTCTTCACCTGGCTGCAGGGATCTCCATTCTGGCAAAGCTGCGTGGTTTTTCCCTTTCACCTGGGAAAGAGGGGGTCCGCACCCTGCCAAAACCACGTGGCTCCCTCTTTCACCTCACCAACAGGGGGGTCCTCACTCTGCTGAAACCGCGTGGCTCTCTCCCATCTGGCCAAGCGGGGACCCTTCATGTCCTGGAGCCAGTCTTTTTCAAGCTCTCACACAGGCCTTCTCACTCAGGAGCGCAGCCCCTAGCTACATCCTCCTGAGTCCCAGTCCACTACCTTCTCCCTCAGGAGTGCAGCTCCTAGTTCCATCCTGCATCCAAGCTCTTCTCCTTGGCCACTGCTATTTAACATATCTATGAAACCAGTTAAAGGTTATAGATATGTTAAATAATCATTCCAGAGGTTAGCTGCAAAACTGTTGCTATGCAAAACAGCTCTCACTGGCCTGGCTCCATTCATCCCTTCCCCCTGGGGGGAGGGGTGAGGACATCTTATATGTCTCTCCAATATTCCTATACACTTTGAATTCTGGACACCATTCCAAATCTTTTTTGGGAGCTCCCCTGGCTGCACCCTGTATCATCAGGACACTCTGAGAGTTCGCCCCTGCACAGGTTAAGCTTGGCCAATAAAATAAGATCAAAACCCTGAAAGGTCTTCGAAAATTATTCTCACGTCCGGTGGATATAACAAGAGGAGAGCCACGCTGTTTTGGAAGAGTGCAGACCCCTGCAGCCAGGTGAAGAAAGCCACATGCTTTTGGTCAGAGTCCTGACCCCTGCAGCTTTGATGGAAGAGGCCCACGCGGCTTTGGGGTGCCCCTTTGGCCGCATGGCCTGGAAAACAGGAGAGACTTTGACTGGAACTTGGTACAAAGAACTCTTGCCAGCGGACCATGAGAGGGTACCACAGTACTTTGGATTAACTAGAGATCCTGCCTATGTTACATCCAGTCCTTGCGAGCAAGAAGGGTCGGAGACTGTCGGGTAGTCAAAGATGGTTTATTGGCCAAAGTTTCAAAGTTTTACCTGCGCAGGGGCGAACTCTCGGCGTGTCTCCGGAAACACGGATGCCAAAATGGCTGCAGATGAGAGTCGCGCCTAATGCTTACAAGCTAGGGTTTTTATAGAAGCGGAGCAAGCAAGCAGTTTTGCAGAAGCGAGAGGTGGCGGTTAGCAATTGGCTCAGGGCTATACCAGGGCTCGTGGTCTTACTAAGGATTGGCCCGCAGAGCTCGTGATCAGCTCGTGCTCTGGTTGGTGATTGGTTCTGGGGCTCGTGGTCAAGTCATGCCCTGGGGTAAAATTTTCAAATCTTCTGCTGCCTAGCTGGGTGGGGTTTCCCGCCTAAGTCTAAAGCAAGCTTTTATTATGCACTCTTCTTCACTTTCTCACCCTTCAACACCTGACACAGCTGATGATTCCAGTTACCTGAAAAACAGACATGTGCTCTTTTCCTGATTTACGGTACCCGGAGTTGGGACAGTGGGAGAAGGGAGTGCTGTGTGGGTGTAGGTGTATACCTAAAAGGTTTTGATATTTTTAGTGGAGGCATTAAGCCTAAATAGCATTAAATAAATATTTTGTTTTCCTTTTCACAATTCTCTGGCATTGAGAGATGTCTTTCCAATTGGCGGAGGACAGAAGAGCCCGGTAGATATTAGTATTCTGTCCTTGGGAGGGGCCCCTGTTCTTTAGCAGTTTTTGGCATCTTCAGGTGGGCCAAATATTGACTCCCCGCCTCGGACCTCTTGTTCAGTAACACTGCCACCACCTCACTGTTGCAGTGAGAATAGAGACACTATTTGTAAAGTGCTAGGTATGAGGCTTGGTACAAAAAAGAGGTCAGCTATGTTAGCTTTGGTAAGTTTCTAAATTCTGAGGCTGGTGCAATTAACAGGAGACCCAGAGCTTTCACTGAGCAGAACCATCAACATTTCCCAGGTGGTTCCTGCATTAGATGTGGCAGGAAGGGGTGTCATTTTTCTGATTGAAAAGTTCTCTTTTCACCTGTAACTTTAGGGTACTGTTTAAGAAATACAGGTTCGTTTTATTATTCTTAAACTGTATTAATTACATGTGGCCTCGTATGTATACCTTTTTATAATTTTTCAGAAGTAGCTGTTTTCATGTACTACATTTCAATACAATATTGCTTTAATAATGATATATATACTCAGACACCCATAGATCATATTTATAACATTTTTATAAATGAAATGAATGACAGAGTCAAATAGTATTTCATATGATCTGTTTCGATAGTAAAGCCTTTTTATTTTTCTTGAGATTTATAGGAGACGAGTATTTGTCCCTTGTTTTTTGTCATATCTGTCTTTCTGTGTTCAAATTTAACTAGAGAAAATTTTAAAAGATTTTTATTTACTTATTTTTTAGAGAGAGGGGAAGGGAGAGATAAAGAGACAGGGAGAAAGAGAAAGAGATAAACATTGATGTGCAAGAGAAATATCAATTGGTTGCCTCTCATGCTCTCCCAGCCAGGCACCTGACCCAAAACCCGGACATGTGCCTTGACCGGACAATTAAACTGACACCCTTTCTGTTTGCAGGACGATGCTCAACTCACTGAGCTACACCACTCAGGGCTAACTAGGTAAATTTTGAAATATCCATGTCAGTCTGACATAAAAGAATATATCAGACTGGGAGAAAACATTTCCTCTACTTATGTTGCAAGGGGTTATGTAATCAAGAGGCATCAGAGAACTTCGGAACAATGAATGGATATCCTTGATATATGGTGAAGGTTGTACAACCTTATGTGTTTGGTAAAAATCATTGAATTACATACTTACAATGGATGAATTTTATGATATAAAATATATCTCCATAAAACTATAAAAAATACCCAATATAAAAAGAACAACAAACAACAACTCAATAGCAAAGTGTAAAAGAAATATAAGAAGAAAGTTCATAGAAAAATAAGTATGGATGACCGATAAAGATAAAAATAAGCTCGATTTCACCAGCAATTAGAAAATTGCACTCTAAATGACCAACAAAAAAGTATTTTTCATCTGTAATTTGGAAAATATATATATTTTAATTCAAATTTTATGAGTTATTTGAATAGGTAGTACATTTAAAAGGTTCAAAGATAAAAATGAAAAAGGCTCTAAAAATGTTCAGGGAAAATTCCCTTTCCATTTTTTTTTCAGACATCTAATTTTTCTCCAGTGTGGCCAGTGTTTCAAGATTTTCTGCATTTTTCAGGGATATTTAATGCACATACAGGAAATGTGTATATTTACCACCACCACCACTGTGTGCACAAGTGTCCAGGAATTGTAGAACTGTTCTGCACATTGTGTTGTTCTCTTCTACCTTCAAGAGCTTCCCCTGTGAGTACCTCGAGAGCTTCCTCATTATTTTCTGTAGCTATCTATAATTTCATTGTGCAGACATACTACAGTCTATTAATGTTTCCCTATTGGTAGAAATATTTTTTCCATATTTTCCTACTAAACTCCACTGTAAATACATCACTTCACATATGTGTGAGTATGTCTGTGGAGCAGATTCCTAGATGTACTTTTGGTAAATACAGCAAAACTTTTAAAAGTTGATTGCATGTAGCATCAGTGAGGGTTTGGGAAAATGTGTAGCTCATACATTGTTTGGGGGAGCACTCTTACTGTATGGCAAAATTAAAAATATGCATATCTATGACCCAGAAATTTTATTCCTAGGAACCTCTCCCTTACAGAAATTCTTAAAGGAACATAAAATTTTTATGTTCCAACATTATTTTAAATGGAAAACTTTGGAATCAACCTAAATATACAGCAATCTTTGTAAAACTAAAAGTATAGTACATCCATACTATGAAATACCGTGGACAGGTAAAAAGAAAGAGGTAGATCTTTATGAGTTGACATGGAAAGATGTGTTAATTAGAAAAGCATGTTACATGAATGGTATGGCCCAACATAGGACAGATGGGTAGGATAGACTGACAGATCTAGATACTATACAGCCTTCTCCCTCTTTACCTCCCTCCCTTCCTCCTTCCTTTCTCTATGTGCATAGAAAAAGATCTTGATGTACATAGTACACATTAACATTTAGTATTAACTAAGGAGAAAAGAAAAAAGATTGAAGAATAATAAAAGAATTTCTTTTATTTTTTTACCATTGGACAGTTTTTACAATGAGCACATGTTCACATATAATTCTGGTGATTAAGAAAATGACATAAGTACCAATAAAAATGCTAACAAAAGGTAGCATTTTTGTTTACCTTGGAGTGGTATCAACTACTACTCCAAGACATTTTCTTTCATTCCCACCCTGTTTTTATTAATTATGAAAAATTTCTGCATGAAGTAAGACATAAAATTTAGAAAGTAATATAACAGACATCCAAGGACCCACCATCCAAACTTAACAGATGTTAACATTTTGCCAAATTTGCTTCAGACTTTGCTTTAGAAAAGAAACAAAATGCTATTGCTATAGTTATAGCTCTATGCTTTACACCCTCAAGGTGGACATTTTCTTAACATTAGGCATCATTTATAATTTTTTAGAATAGAAATCAGATGCCCTTAGATGACTTAAAAGAAAAAAGATTAAAACGTTAAAAAAGGTAGGCTTTGCTTTTTAACCTTTTGTAGAAAAACTTCCTGTAAGAAGGATTACAAATTGCATTTTTTTTTTAATCTACTTGAAGATTTTGCCATTTCCTGTTCATCTCCCTTCTCTGATCCCACGCCTATCTCTGAATGAGCATCCTTTCCTTGGGCTCTCTGCTTCCATTCTTACACTGTTTCTTCCTGGTAGCTACTGCCAGACTATCTTTCTGAACCAGAGTTTCTCAACTCTAGCATTACTGATGTTTTGGGCTGGACAGTTCTTTGTAGTAGGAGGCTGTCCTTTGCATTTTACATGTTTAGTAGCATCCCTGGCCTTTGCCCATTAGATGCAGCAGCATCTTCCCCAGGTATGGCAACCAAAAATGCCTCTGGACTTTGCCACATGTACCATGGAAGACACATTCATCCTGGCTGAAAACCACTGTCCTAGCTGTGGCATTTGATATGGCTTCCATACTCAAGTAGATTCTCATTTGACTGTCACAAATTCAAATCCTCCCCTCACCATCTCTTACCCCAACTCCATGTCAAGGCCTTGCATAATTCCCCACTTACTTCCTACTCATTTCTCACTTATTCTCATCAGTCAGGTAGATTCTCTCCTCTGGGCCTTTACATGGTCCTTTCCTGCATCTTATGGTATCTGATCTGTTACTTGCTGCCCTTCCAACTCCTGTTTGCATTTCAAGGTGAGACTTAAGTCCTATTCTTCACATAACATTTCTTGATGTCTTTGGCTTCAATTATGTTCTTTGGAGACAGTGAAGTCTAGTGGTTCACAGATGGGCTTCAGAATCAGATGAATGTGGGGACAGCCCTGATGTTCCCACATAAAAACTGTGTGACTTGGGTGAATTATCTAGCCTCTCTGTGCCTAGTGTCCTCACTAATAAAATGGGGACAACAATCTCTACCTTTAGCAGAGTAGTTGAGAGGACTAAATTAGATTTTATAGGCTTCACTGGGTATTTGAGTATATATGCTAATTTATGGCTTTTCAGTTGTTTCATGTGTCTTTGTCTTAACTGCCCAACAAATTAAGAAAAGGGAGATTATGTGTTAAACTTTTGTTCTGTCTCTTTAGTGACAGATTCTTTATAGATGCCTAATAGATATTGACTGCATGGGAAAAATAATACTGTACAAATGTATCAATTACAACATTGCTACTGTACCTACTTACAGTCTAGTCCATGTAACCGGCTTCCTTGACCGTCCATTCCTTTCCAGTGAATTTCAGAAACATTAGGTTTATCACCTCAATTACTTTCAAAATAAATGTACACCATCAGTTAGTTGCTGCTCTGTTGAAATGGTGAAATGATGTATTGCTCTAATGATCAGTGAGGATGACTTGTTTCATAGTACTCTTGGAAACACAGCTGGAAATCATGGCACCCAAAGGATCCAGTTCTATGGCTTTTCTTTGGGATCATCCTCTGGTAAGCTGCTGGATGTTGCTAGTAGTTTGAGTTTCTTCTGCATAGGGTCATAGACAAGAGTACAAGTTTAGAGTTCAGATCATGATTTAATCCAATTTGCTTCATACTAGCAGTATGACTTCGGTGAAATTGTAAAACCTCTCTAAGCCTCAATTTCTTTATCTGTAAAATGGAGGAAATAATAGCACCTTCTTTATGTGACTGAGAGAATGTTTATAAAGATCTTAACATAGTGTGTGGCACATGTCAACTGCACAGTAAATGTTTGCTACTCAATCATCCTTTTTTCTCTCCACAAGTATTCATCAAGCACTACTGTCCTCCAGGAAGTGGGGAGGGGAGGAGGGGGGAAATAATATGCCCTCCTGGAACTTACAGTGTAGCTTTTATTATTTTGAATGTGGTAGATAGTGTGGAAGGGACATTTGATGATGTGAAGGTAAAAGTCCTATTGGAAAAAATTACTGACCAAAAAACTCAAATAAGAGACTTGAAAAATTAATGAACATTATTCTATGGTCATTTTTAGTGCTCAGAAATAATTCTGATATAGTTGCAGAATTTTAATCTTCTAGAAAGTCTCTTACATCAAATAATCATTTTTTTATTGTGACAATTGAATACAGTCAGTGGGCTTGGCAGTGACCCTTGAGGGAACCTGTGAACAGCACCACAGAGCCAGAGCCAGGGCCAGGGCCAGGGCCTTACATTGCCCCAGGCCCCGCCCCATGTACTGTCTAGTCCACTTTGCTGCTGACATTACATCCTGGGCCTGGGAGATACCTTCAGTGGGAATGTGTGTATGTGTTGTTTTCTATTTTGACTTAGAAACCAATTTACAAAAGCATGTTTTCAGTTTTACTTCAGAGTGATAGAGCTTTCCAAAATATTTGTATTTATTGCTCATAAGTATTTGGGGGATTTTGTGACTGATCTGGGTAGCATGAAGTCCTTTGCTTCCTGGCCTCTAAAACACACATCTTTGTACATGTTTCCCCAAATTTATTATAAAGGAACACATGGAGTGAAAGAATAAATGACAGATAACTCACTCTCTGAGAGCTAAAAGAATCCTGCAGAGCAGAGAAGCGGCTCCTGGGCCTTCTCTGCCTTCTCTGAGTTATTTCTCTCCTCTAAGATGGAAGTGTCTTATGGTGACATGACAAGTATAAAGCTAAAGGCTTCCTAACTCAGCAATTTAGGACAGATTAACTGGGAAATTCCACTTCTAGCAACTGGTCTTTAAAATTCTTTAGAATAATTAAAAATTAAAATTATAATGGTAACACAATAAGTGTACTAGCAATTATATTAATGATTAATTATGACATTAAATATAATATATAATTATAAGTTGTTCATAATTCCCTTAATAATTATAGGGATGCACCATAATATAGCTATAAACATGTTCATTGCAGTGTTGTTTATAATAGAAATTGGAAACCCCATAAATATGCAGCAACACAAGACTAGGTAGGTAAACAGATAAATCCATATAGCATGATACTCTGCAGCTGTTAAATAAAAAAGAAGACAGGGAAAGATGTTTAAGATACAGTAAGACCAAAAGAGCACGCTTCAAAGCAGTAGGCACAGTACAATGACATTTTAACAAGAAAGTATCTGTGTGTTAGGTACATATACATAAAAATGACTATAAGGATATATAGAGTGGGTCCTTGTAGAGAGTGTAATTATGTGTAATTTGGATTTCTTTCTTTTTGATTCTCTGTATGCTCTACAAATAACTAGTGGAAGTCTTTGTTGGTACCTGTTATGGACTGAATTGTGTCCCACTCAAAATTCATATGCTGAAATTCTGACTTCCAGTACTTCAGAATGTGATTGCATTTGGAAATAGGGTCTTTCAAGAGATAATTAAGTTTAAATGGGGTGGTTGGGGTTGGGCCTTAATCCCATATGACTGGTGTCCTCACAAGAAAAGGAAACTTGGACACAGACATGTACAGAGGGTAGCCCATGTGATGACATAGGGAGAAGATGGCCATCTACAAGGCAAGGAGAGAGGCTGCAGAAGAAAATGACCCTGCCAACACCCTGATCTTTGACTGGTAGCTTCCAGGACTTGAGAAAAGAAATTTATGTTGTTTAAGCCACCCAGTCTGTGGTATTTTGTTATGGCAGCTCTAACAAAGTAATCTAGTACCCAACCCCCTATAATCTTCATGTCCTTCCTCCTCTCTAATAGAACTCCAAGTTGGTTGAGGTGTCCACCTTCCTTTGTGAGAAATGGGTCTTAATCATGCCCATGAAAATGGTGAAAAGTCCATTTCCTTGACAGTTATTGATTTTGATATGCACATGTGACTCAGTTATGGCTATCAGAAGTGAAAAATCTGGAGGGTCTCCAAGTTTTCCTAGGTGGTGAGATATACCCTAAGGCATAGTTACCTGCTCGGTTTATATTTTTGCTGGATATTGTCATATCTGCAGTGATGACTAGAACTGTGGCAGGCATCTTGGGATTATTAGAGAAGCTAACCTGAGGAGCTATCCTGCCTTGCTGAAGATAGAAAACCAGAAAAATAGAAAGAATATGGATTATTTTTTAAAAAATATATTTTATTGATTATGCTATTACAGTTCTCTCATTCTGCCCCTTTATACCCCTCTGTCCTGCACACCCCCTACCACTCGCATTCCCTCACTTTAGTTCATGTCCATGGGTTGTATATATAAGTTCTTTGGCTTCTCCATTTCTTATACTATTCTTAACCTCCCCCTGTCTATTTTCTATGCACCATTTATGCTACTTATTCTCTGTACTTTGCCCCCTCCCACTCCCCTACTGATAACCCTTCATTTGATCACTATTTCTGTGACTCTATTCCTGTTGTAGCTGTTTGCTTAGGGTTTTTGTTTGTTTGTTTGTTTTTAGGTTTGGTTATTAATAGCTGTGAGTTTGTTGTTATTTTACTGTTCATATTTTTTTATCTTTTTCTTAGATAAGTCCCTATAACAATTCATATAATAAGGGCTTGGTGATGATGAACTCCTTTAACCTGACCTTATCTGCAAGGCACTTTGTCTGCCCTTTCATTCTAAATGAAAGCTTTGCTGGATAGAGTAATCTTGGATATAGGTTTTTGCCTTTCCTGACTTTGAACACTTTTTTCCAGCCCCTTCTTGCCTGTAAGGTCTCTTTTGAGAAATCAGCTGACAGTATAATGGGAACTCCTCTGTAGGTAACTCTCTCCTTTTCTCTCACTGCTTTTAAGATTCTCTCCTTATCTTCAGTGTTGGTTATGTAATTATGATGTGCCTTGGTGTGTTCCTCCTTGGATCCAACTTTTTTGGGACTCTCTGAACTTCCTGAACTTCCTGAAAGTCTATTTCCTTTGCCAGTTTGTGGAAATTCTCCTTTATTATTTGTTCAAATAAGTTTTCCACATGTTGCTCTTCCTCTTCTCCTTCTGGCACCCCTATGATTTAGATGTTGGAATATTTAAAGATGTCCTGAAGGTTTCTAAGCCTCTCCTCAATTTTCTGAATTCTTGTTTCTTCATTCTGTTCTGGTTGAATGTTTCTTTCTTCCTTTTGCTCCAAACCATTGATTTGAGTCCTGATTTCCTTACTGTCACTGTTGGTTACTTGTAGATTTTTCTTTACTTCACATAATGCAACCTTCATTGCTGCCTAGGTCTTTTTTATGCTGTTAAAGTACCCAGTGAGTTCCTGGAGCATCTTGATAACCAGTGTTTTGAACTGTGCCTCTGATATGTTGGCTATCTCTTTGTTGCTTAGTTGTATTTTTCTTGGAACTTTGACCTGTTCTTTCATTTGGGCCATTTTTTTTTTGTCTCAGTGTGCCTATTACATAGTAAGGGGAGGAGTCTTAGGTGTTCACGAGGGTGGGGCAACCCACACAGCAGACCTGGGATGCTGTATGTGCAGGAGAAGCCTGAGAGGGAACAGTGCCACTGGCTTGGCTCCCTGCTGGTTTTCAGTAACTTCCCTGGATACCCATAATCAAATTGGGCCCTTCTGGTGCTGATTCCTAAATGGGTGGATTTCTGTAAATCCTGGAAACCTGTGGGTGTCTCCATCGAACTCTCCTGTGAGGCTGGGAGTTTCTCCTGCTGCTGCCTCAACCCCCCCAGGAGTTTTCAGTGAGAGGCTTTGAAGTTTTATTTGCCTGTACTGAAACCCTAGGTTGTGTGGTCTATCTTGCTCCCTAATTGTTTCTCATGTTTTTTCTGTATGCAAATGTGGGACCACCCAGTCCACAAGCCACTGCCTCGCCCAGTCTGCCAGCAGCTGCTTGCCCTGAGCCCTCTCTACCCAGCTGCCTGTCTCCACCTCTCCTACCAGTCTGGATGAATGTTTCCTCTTTAACTCCTTGATCGTTGGACTTCCATACAGTTCAGTTTTCTGTCAGTTCTGGTTGTTTTTTGTTTTTAAATTTGTTGTTGTCTTTTTGGTTGTTGAGGAGGCACAGTGTGTCTACCTGCGCCTCCATCTTGGCTGGAAGTTAGAATATGGAGTCTTAATAATGCCTTTTAAATTATCCTGGAATCACCCACCTCTAGACTTGTTTAATGAGATTACTGTTTATCTTTAAGCCAGTTGAAGTTTGGTTTTCTCCTACTTGCAGCCAAAAGCATCATGGATGCTTGAAACCTAGAACAAAACAATGGAGAGAAATAGGTCCTATAAAACTTTGGATGCCTTTAGGCCTGTACCTAAAAGCATGAACTCCTACATCTAATAAACTGCTCCAGCATGAAATAGTTTTTCTTTTGGCTACAGCCCAAAGTCCTAGTGAAGGACTCATTTTGTTCAGAATACTGACACCCATAGAATATATATTTGAATGCCTCACCTTTCATGTTTCCACGTCACTGAATAGAGTGAGTACACATGGCCAAAGGTCATTTGCATAGCATCCTCAAAGGATTATTTAACTGGAACAGCAGTCACACCCCAGCCAGTTAATGTTAAGTGCTCATGAAATGCACAGCTCTGAATCCTGTTCTGGTAAGAAAATGAGGGGACTATGAAGTATAAGGAATTAAGTCCTGCCTGCAAAATGATTATGTTCATGGTAAGTTAACACAGACAGTGAAAATTCCAAGATAAATAAAGACCATGTATGGGTAAATAGGAATGGTACCAGGTGGGTACAGTGTTTGCTTTCATTAGAAAAAGAAAAAACCAGAAAGCCAAGATTGTTTCTTGGTTCCACATATTTACAAACCATTTACTATGTTTAGCGTTTTACTTCATTCAGATCATTTTTGCTAATGTCATTTCCTTTAGATGGGGTAGTCTTTGCTAATTACTCCATCTAAAATAGGGTGCCCTACCTGTTATTCCGCCAGTCTGCTGGATGCTTCTCATCACTTTGTTTTTCTTCATAGCACTCATCCTTACACTGATATGAATCTCTAGAAAGGAGTCTCTAATCTCTCTCTCTCTCTCTCCCAGCAGCACTGTGCAAGTCAACCAATGATGTGGACTCCAGGAGACTTGGGAAATTAACTGAGAAGTTTTTCACTTACTTGCTGGGAATAGATCTTAAAGAATTACTTTTACATAGGCATAAAGACATACACACTAGAGTGTTCATTACAGCATTGTTTGCAATAGAGGAAAACTAGAAAACAACAGAAATGTCCATCAATAAGGGAGCCTAAGCATAGTTTATGATATACCTATACTATAGATTCTATGTACCAGTTACTCTGTAATTAATATTAATAATAGCAGCTAAGAGCTGCTGATTATTATCTATATTTTATTATTTATTTACCCTAAAAACCCTCTGAGGTATAAAATGTTATTAGAGGTTAAGTGATTTGGCCAAGGTCAGTCTATTAGGAAGTGGCAGAGTTAGGATTAATAACCTAACTACTGCTAGCACACACACTTTTCACTTCTCTTTCATACTGTTTTCCAAGAATTAGGATATATGGGCTCTTGGATTTTTAATAATTCCTAAAAATTTTATTAGCTGAAAATAAAAGCAAAATGGGTCTAGAGTAAATCAGTTCACAAAACAAGATGTTGGTGAGTAAGTGGGGAGGGTGAGTGGAGAAGGTAACAGAAGCTTTTATATTTACACTTTAAGCCCTTGCTGGCATAGCTCAGTTAATTGAGCGCAGGCCTGTGAACTACATGAGCATGGTTCGATTCCCAGTCAGGGCACAGGCCTGGGTTGCAGGCCAGTTCCCCGCAGGGGACTCACGAGAGGCAACCACACATTAATGTTTCTCTCCTTCCCTTCCTCTCTAAAGATAAATAAAATAATAAATAAATAAATAAATAAAACAATAATGTATTTATGTATATTACCCAAGATATTAAGACAGTTATGCAATAACTAAAGCTACCACAAGAGGGCTCAACAACTGTTTACCACAATCCCCCTAGAGTTGGTGCTGAGAGAGCTGTCCAGGTGCTGAACTGAGTAGGGTGAGTAGCTCACTGGAGTGAAACACTGGGGCATAGAAAGACTCTTAGAGAGAGCTTCCACTGCTAAGCCTTACAGATGGGAATCAGTTGAAGTAGGAACTGAACTGAGCTGAATTCTTTCATTCTCTCTGTTATTCCAGCACGAATCAGCTCTAGCATGTCAGGGAAGGGTAGGCAAGTGGTAGTATTTCATTATGCTCCTCACACAAGAAAAGAGAAAACATTTAGTCATTAGGAATCTGGTGATATTGGAAGCTTGGGAAGTTGGGGTAGAAAATTCAGCTAGTAATAGAGACCAGAAATTTCTGCCTTATTCTCAAAAAACTGGAAAAGAATATGTCCTAGGAAAAGAAGATACTTTTTTTAAAAAAAGTTTTATTGCAGTGAATTAACTTAAAGAACCTGTACTTTAAACTCCTTTGTAACATAGTTTATAAACAATGGCCAGGACCCTCACTTTACTATTTTATAAGAGATTATAAATGTAAATGTGGAAATAAGAACTTTGAAAAATGAAAACTGCCTACAGTGTTCAAAGTTGGTTAAGGATTACAGAAATGAGTATGGGTGTATAATGTTTCTGAGAGTTTAAACAGTCATAGCCCTTTAGAGAGCAATTTGGCAGAATCTACCAAAGTATCAAGGCCCAATATTCCAAATCAAAATTTTAATCTACAGAAATATATTAATAAGTATGTAGTATCTTTTTATTACAACCATGCTAATATTTTTTATTTATTTATGGGTTTTTAGAGAAAGAAGGGAGGGAGAAAGAGAGGGAAATATTAATGTGCAAGGGATACATCAATCTGTTGCCTTTTGCACAACCCCCACTGGGGACCTGGTTTGCACCCCAGGCATGTGCCCTGACTGGGAATCAAACTTGTGACTTTTCAGCTCTTAGGCTAGTACTCAATCCACTGAGCCATACCAGCCAAGGAGCAATAATGCTAAGATTATACCATTGTTTATTTTGGTGAAAAACAAGAACAAATCTAAATATTATTGGCAGTAGGGGTTAAATTGTGGTTCAGCAATGAATAAGCAGACAATAAGAAGGCTGACTTATATGAATAGACAAAGGAAAAAATCCACACCATTTTGTTGGGTTAAAAAACACAAGGTGGAGAACAGTATGCATAGTATAATCTACTAAGATAAATTTGCGTATGTCTGGGTAGAAGAACCTAGATGGCCATACACTAAAATATTTTTAAATATATTTTGTTGATTATGCCATTACAGTTGTTCTATTTCCCCCTTCATTCCCCTCCACCCTGCACCCCTCCCCCACTATTCCTCCCCTTTAGTTTATGACCACATGTCTCAAGTTCTTTAGATTCTATATTTCCCACACTATTCTTGCCCTTCCCCTATCTATTTAGTACCTACCGTCTATGCTAATTATTCTCTGTACCTTCCCCCTTTTCTCCTTCTCCCACTCACATGTTGCTAACCCTCCATGTGATCTTCATTTCTATGGTTCTGCTCCTGATCTAGCTGTCCTCTTAGTTTGCTTTTGTTTTAGGTGTGGTTGTTAATAACTGTGAGTTTGCTGACCTTTCACTGTTCATCTTTTTTATCTTCTTTTTCTTAGGTAAGTCATATAATAAGAGCTTGGTGATGATGAACTCCTTGAATTTGACCTTATCTGAGAAGCACTTTATCTGTCCTTCCATTCTAAATGAAAGCTTTGCTGGATAGAGCAATCTTGGTTGTAGGTCTTTGGATTTCATGACTTGGAATACTTCTTTCCAGCCCCTACTTGCCTGTAAGGTCTCTTTTGAGAAATCCACTGACAGTCTGATGGGAACTCCTTTGTAGAGACTGTCCCCTTATCTCTTGCTGCTTCTAGGATTCTCTCCTTTATTTGAATCTTGGCTAATGTAATGATGATGTGCCTTGGTGTGTTCCTTCTTGGGTCCAAGTTCATTGGGACTCTCTGAGCTTCCTGGATTTCCTGGAAGTCTATTGTCTTTTCCAGATTGGGGAAATTCTCCTTTATTATTTGTTCAAATAAGTTTTCCACTCGTGGCTGTTCCTCTTCCCCTTCTGGTACCCCTATAATTTGGATGTTGGAATCTTTAAAGATGTCCTGAAGGTTTCTCAGCCTCTCCTCATTTTTTTGAATTCTTGTTTCTTCATCCTTTTCTGTTTGGTCATTTTTTTCTTCTTTCTGGTCCACTCCTTTGAGTCCCAGTTTCCTTTCCATTACTATTGCTTTCCTGTGCATTTCCCTTCTTTTCAATTAGTTTAGCCTTCATATGTTCCTCTAATTTGTGACTAAAATCAAACTGTTCTGTGAGCATCCTGATCACCAGTGTTTTGAAGTGTGCATCTGAAAGTTTGGCTATCTCTTGGTCGCTTAGATTTATCGGCTCTGGGGCTCTGAGTTGTTCTTGAGCCATGTTTTGATCTGTTTGTGCCTGTTACATATGAGGAGCGGAGCCCTAAGTGTTCACTAGGGCATGGCAACTCAGTTGCTGGTTTGGGATGCTGAATGTGGGGGCAGGGTCAAAGAGGGACAATGGCGGTTCCCTCTGCCGCTTCCTGTCACTGGGGCCTGCACGGTCTGTCTCAGCTGCTCGCTCCTTCACCGGTTTATATGCGCTCGAATGTATGACTGTGGTCAGCCCTCAGTGAGTTCACCGCCTTGTGCCCTCAGTGGGTCCGCCCGCTTCTCCACACCTGGGATCCACCCATGGCTGCTGGTGCACCTGGGTTGTGCTCCCGGGTTGGTCCAGTGGATCTTTCTTGCCCGACCTTGCTTTGCTGCTGGCTCTGCCCCTCTTACCAGTTTGGCTGTCAGACTTCCTTATAGTTCAGTTTTCTGTGGTTTGGCTGCATTTTTGTTGTTATAACTTTGTCGTTTTGTAACTTGGTTGTGTAAGAAGTTACGGTGCTTCCACCTATGCCTCCATCTTGGCGGAAGTCTGTACACTAAAATATTAATGGGAGGTGTATTTAGAGAATTGGATGTCATGGAAAAGGTGAAGGATTTTTCACTTGCTGTTTGATACACATTTGTATTATCCATACATAAAATGAACATGTGCCATTTTATGCTTTAAAAAAGATAAAAAGGAGTTATGTAAATCAAAATACTGAGTTGAGATATATAACTATTCTCTGTGTCTTCATCCTTTTAAAATTTTTATTCCTTTCAGTTATGTGATTAATGGCACTATGAAATTTGATTTTCTTTAGTTTTTTCCCCAGTTGGTCTCCAGCAAGGGGCTTTATGAGAAGTCTTTTTAAAAAGTGAGATGAATTTTACCCTAGAAATTTCTCACTAAGAATCAAATCAAAAAAGTTTCTGGGAAACTCAGTAGGTCAGCTCAAATGTTCATTCTGCAAGAGCTACAGTAAAAGCTAAGAAAGTAAAAGCCACTCACTAAATCTTGGCTGTGAGATTTCAGGTACTGCTCTGCTGAATCGAAGGCTCTGAGAAATCATGGATTGGTTCTGTGCTAATTTATGAGTTATTAAGAAATTTCCTTATGTCAAGTTCAATTAGTATTGATTAAACTCTTGACTTAAGGAGGGGAAGTCAATTTTGGGGGAGCAGGAAATCTGTTAGCATGGGAAAAAGTCCTGAGCCAGCCATAGAAGGAATCCTTTCTGAAGAGTCTAAATTATAGGGTGAGTATTGCAACAAATTCTTTTGTTGCAGATTGATTAATTTTTGCAAGTTGTAAAAACACAGGATAATTTTTCTAATGTGTCAGTATGTGTTTGTAGGGGGGCTGGTGAATCATCACAAAGGCTGAAATCCTGTGACAGGTCACGCTCCCTTCCACATGTGGGGAATTAGAAGTTTTCTAATAAGATGCTAATATGACTAAGTTGTCCTTCTTTACGATCTGTTCAGAATCATGTTTGCAACATTGAAAAATTTTAAAAAGGTAACATAAAGCAAAAAACAGGGTCTTCATATCTGGGAACTGGTAGTCCAACTTTTAATATTTCTTTATTCTCACATTTTATATGTTCAGTAAATAAAGCATATTGTTATGCAAGCCTCTTTGGCTGCATCAAATTGTTACTCAATCGCTACTCAAACTGAAGAGCAACAACTAATAAGACTAGAAAATGTTAATGAGCCAAGCAGTATTCCATTCGGCAGTGCCAGTGGAGAGAAAGGAATCAGGGTTCTGTTATTTATTTCTTCCAATGAGTAAAATTCTGTTGGGCCCGTCTCAAAACAAGAAAAAGTGACAGACAAGTCATTTTTTATATATACACACACACATCTTTGTCTCCTGGACAGATGAATCTGCAGTGATTTTGTGCCTTTTGTGTGAGATTGTTTCCCTTTGCAGATGTGGCTTCCCTTTGTAGATGTGGCTTCAGCCAACATCCTAGGCAGAACAAAATAATAATGATAATCTGTTTTATTGGAGCACTTTCTACACGACAAGCAGTTTTGTCTCATTTAATCTTCACTACAATCTCAGACAAATTTTATTTAAGAGATAGAATCTTTCCTCTTACAGATGGAAAAACTGAGAATTAATTTATCCAAAGTTATACAACTTGCGTGACTAGCAGGAGAAGCTTATTTAAGTAATTTTGATTTATTGAATGTCCAGAGTCTTTACCTTCTTTCTAGACAGTTTAGAATAAAAGACCTAATTTTGCATAACTTAATTTTCTTCTAGTTGATACTGTGCTTTGGGAGATAAGTCACATATTGATGAAGTAATATGTAAAGAAGGGAGTATGAAATAGAATAGACTTAAATATGATACAAAGACTCAAAACAAGACAATGTAAACTACCAAAGAGGCAGACAAAGTAGGTAAAAGGCAAAAAAAACTCTGGAGGGAAATGCCTTAGCCTGCTCAGGTTGCTATAACAAAATTTGTAAATTGGGTGGCTTAAACAACAGAAATAAACTTTTTCACAGTACTGTGGTCTGGAAGTCCAAGATCAAGGTGCTGGCAGGGTTTGTTTTTCCTGAGGCCTCTCTTCTTGGCTTATAGATGGATATCTTCTTTCTGTGTCCTCCCATGGCCTTTCCTCTGTGCACCACACTCCTGGTGTTTCCTCGTCTTCTTTCAAGTACACAAATTCTATTGATTTAGGGCCCCATCCTTATGATCTCATTTAACCTTAATTACCTCTGTAAAGACCCTATCTCCAAATACAGTCACATTGGAAGTTAGAGGGTCAACATATGAATTGGGAGGAGTACAATTCAGTCCTGAACCAGGTCAGTGTGAACTGGTACAGTCAGTAAAAGCTGTATAGCAGAAGAGGACTATGAAAGATTGATAAAGTGTGGACAGGGAATATTTTGTGGAAGGCATTTAAAGAATGGGTGATGAAACAAGGAAAGGGCTAATGAGAGAGCATTTGAAGTGCAACAGGTGGCCTCAATAGTCAGCAACCCAGGAAAGAAAGCTCTGTTATTTCAGTCACATGAAGGGATCTTCATGCAGAAATGCTAAGGCCAAAGACACATGAGATGTACCCAAAAATTCTAGATGGGCACATCTTCCCCCCCTTTTATTTCTAACCCATAATCTTTCCAATAACCTCAGCCAACATCCTAGGCTTGAATTGCACACAAAACTCTGTGTCAGTGACCCACTTTACCTGTACCCCCCCAGATTATGTAAAAAATATTCTTTCTTTTTCACGTCTCTTACTTGGCTGGGCTGAATTCTCATATTTATCTGCTTTTATTGACTTAATGTCAAACATAAAAAATAGTTCTAAACATGCATGTTCACATGATCACAACTTTCTGCTTACAGAATCTTTTTCAAGTCTAAGTCTTCATCAATATCACGTGATTAAAGAATTTTATTCAACATATTAATGTACTACATTAATATATTAATGTATTAATGCAATACATTAATATATTAATGTAATGTAATACATTAATATTATAATGTATTACAAGTCTAAGATTTTATCAATATCACTTGATTAAAGAATTTTACTCAACATATTAATGTATTACATTAATGTATTATAATATATTAATGTGTTACATTAATACATTAATATATTTTGCTTCCTGATTATTAGCTTCCATCAGTGTGATACAAGAGGGACAAAGGAAGTGATCTAGAATCAGGGTTTGAGGCTTTGGGGAAACAGAGGTACAGAGAAATGACCTATGCAACAAGTAACACTTTTTGAGACACTGTATGCTGGCCCCAGTGGTAGAGACTGGAGATCAGAAGACAAGGGACACCATATTGGTTTTCAAGAAGTTTACTATCAATGGAAAGGTAACAGATCAGTACAGAATAATTCCAACAAGGTTTACCATATAATAGATAGAGGTGGCATGGAGAGGACAGCAGGCATTCAGGCTTGAGACCCTCCCTACTTGACATGTCTTTGCCACTTTCTAGCTTTGCGACCTTGAACAAGTTGTTTTAGAATAAGTTTATTCCATTTCCTATCTAAATAGGGGAATGATCATACCTATTATGCAAGGTTATTGTATGAGACACTGTAGTGACTTGTGAATGGTAGGTGTCCAGGAAGCTGCAATTATTACTATGTTATTTACAATGATAGCATTTGTGATTTATAAAGTTTTGTTGGGAGTAGGAGTGAATTCTGACCAAGGTCAGGGGAAGCTTGCTAAGAGAGATAGTTTCTAGAGTTCTGCATCTGCAAACCATCTGGCAGGAACTTCAGGAAGGAAGCTCTGCACTAAGAAAGTGTTTAATAAGTTGACCTCAAAAAGCCCATTCATGTGTAAGTTTTTATGAATATTGGTTCAGAGAATTCTCCAGCAGGTTGAGACCTTTTGGGAGGAGTGCTTGGTAAACACTGTAGACAATGTGGTATGAACTGATGAAGCTAAATTTGTCCTTGATGTGCATGAATAAGGAATTCCTTTCTCAGTTTTATACAGATAGTAAGTATACAAGTTTGACTTTCTAGGGTTTCTATAATGCACGTAAGGGATTTGTTTTCTTAGATTAGTATATTTGTACCTTCACTAGAAGGGCATCCATTTTCAATTGGATCTGATTTTAAACTTTTTGAAACATTGGAACACAGGATATAGGATAGGTGTGTAGCAATCTAATATGGGGTTAGCAAATACTAAATAACCTATGTTAATAAAAGTGACCCCCTTTCTCAAAACATTTTCTATTTTAGTAATTATAAAGAGTAAAAATGTAACATGCCTCCTGGATGTTAAACATCATATTTTTTAAGTAAAAAATTCAGATGATTCCAAGCATATTGAGTCTCCCCAAGGTAAGCCCTCCAGCTGTGCAGGGAATTGTTCAGTGATTCTCAGGCATGCAGACACCTGGGAACAAATATGGCCCTTATACAATCTCTTCCATTTCCTACTGAATTGTAATTCTTAAAGAGGTAGGCCTGGTGGAATGTTTTTCTTTGGCCTTGGATTTCTTGAGTTAATGTGCATTACAGTGAAAAGTCAATATCTGGAGTTCAAGGGCAAAAGAGACCATAAGGTACTGAGAAAATTAGAGTTCTGCAACCCAAGAAGGCTGCTGTGTTGTGCTGGCATATCAGGCCACAGCAGCGGAGTAAGCCAATTCTTGAGGCAAAAGCCACAGGGAAGGAATTAAAGCATCTCCAAAGCTCTTTGTCAGCACATGCTGTTATTCATGCAGAAGCGGGGATACCAGTAAGACTCAACGTGCTGACTCAGCATCAGCCTACAATTCATACTATGAATAGAGAAATCTTGAAATGGCTAACTCCTAAGGGATAAAATACCCGTATTAGTTTGGGTGAGCACACTCAGATATGATTTTTGCTGTGGGCAATGGAAAGGCGATTTGCCCAGCCAAGGGCACAGCTGGATTGAGGGCAAGACTTTTACTTGCAAATGGTACACAAGCTGTGGAGCCCTTGAGAGCACTGTTGCTGGAGGCAAATGTCTTCTGACTATACCCTCAGCAAAGGATTTACCTTGTCTCTGCTTCCCTTGGTTTACTGATCTTTAAAATGGGGAATCATTTGGAGGGATGGGGAATGTTACTTTGCAGGTGACTTGAGGATTAAATGACATATGTATATGATGTGCTTAGAAGCCTGAACATTTCATGAGTACTCAATACATGTTCATAATAATGAGAATAGTGCCTTCTGGTACCTTGTTTCCATTGAAAACAGGAAGCATTACAAGTTTCTATTAAGAAACTAGACACTGCCCCCCATATTTGCACTTTTATAATGATTAATATTAAAATAGAGAGAAAAGTAGAAAACTTATTTAGGAAGCAGAACAGGAAATTCTTATTACTATTTGTAAAAGTGATCAATATTTCTCTGGAATTTTAAAGTCAGAATGTAACTCGTGATTCCATTGATGATAATTGTGGATACATTGAAATGCTATGTGACATCATGCTAAGGACTTTCCTAAAGTATTTCATTTAACTTTCAAAATAACCACGTGAGGGACTTCTGCCAAGATGGAGGTGTAGGTGGAAGCACTGTGCCTTCTCACACAACCAAGTTTAAAAACAACAAAGTTTTAGCAACAAAAACATAGCCAAACCACAGAAAACTGAACTATACGGAAGTCTGACGACAACGAACCCTTCAGCCAAACCAGTAAGAGGGGCAGAGCCAATAGCAGAGCAGGATCAGGCAGGAAAGATTCATCGGACCAACTGGGTGCCACCCAGGTGCACCAGCAGCCGTGGGTGGATCCCAGGTGTGAAGAAGCAGGGGGGGACCCACTGAGGGCACAAGGCAGCGGAGCTAGTGGTGGTAGGACGAACCATGCAGGCCCCAGTGGCAGGAAGCAGCAGAGGGAACCGCCATTGTCCCTCTCTGACCCCGCCCCCATATTTAGCATCACAAACCAGCTACCTGGGTGGCCCCGCCCTGGTGAACAACTAAGGATCCGCTCCTCATATGTAACAGGCACAAACAGATCAAAACATGGCTCAAGAACAACTCAGAGCCCTAGAGCCAATAAATCTAAGCAAACAAGAAATTGCCAACCTATCAGATGCACAGTTCAAAACACTGGTGATCAGGATGCTCACAGAACTGGTTGAAATTAGAGGAACAAATGAAGGCTAAACTAATTGAAATGAAGGGAAATGCACAGGAAACCAATAGTGATGGAAAGGAAACTGGGACTCAAATCGAGGGAGTGAACCAGAAAGAGCAAAAAAATGACCAAATAGAAGAGGATGAAGAAACAATAATTCAAAAAAAAGGGGAGAGACTTAGAAACCTTCAGGACATCTTTAAACATTCCAACATCCAAATTATAGGGGTACCAGAAGGGGAAGAGAAAGAGCAACTATAAAACTTATTTGAACAAACAGTAAAGAAGAATTTCCCCAATCTGGAAAAGGAAATAGACTTCCAGGAAATCCAGGAAGCTCAGAGAGTCCCAAAGAAGTTGGACCCAAGAAGGAACACACCAAGGCATATCATCATTACATTAGCCAAGATTAAAATGAGGGAGAGAATCCTAGAAGCAGCCAGAGATAAGGGGACAGTTACCTACTAAGGAGTTCCCATCAGACTGTCAGCTGATTTCTCAAAAGAGACCTTACAGGCAAGTAGGGGCTGGAAAGAAGTATTCCAAGTCATGAAATCCAAAGACCTACATCCAAGATTGCTCTATCCAGCAAAGCTTTAATTTAGAATGAAAGAGCAGATAAAGTGCTTCTCAGATAAGGTCAAGTTGAAGGAGTTCATCATCACCAAGCCCTATTATATGAAATGTTAAAGAGACTTACCTAAGAAAAAGATAAAAAAGATGAACAGTGAAAGAACAGCAAACTCACAGTTATTACCAACCACACCTAAAACAAAAGCAAACTAAGAGGACAGCTAGATCAGGAGCAGAACCATAGAAATGAAGATCACATGGAGGGTTAGCAATATGTGAGTGGGAGAAGGAGAAGAGGGGAGAAGGTACAGAAAATAAGTAGGATAGATGATAGGTAGAAAATAGGGGGGAGTGCAAGAATAGTATGGGAAATATAGAACCTAAAGAACTTGAGACACGTAGTCATAAACTAAAGGAGGGAAAGGGTGGGGGATGGGTGTGCAGGGTGGAGGGGAATGAAGGGAGGAAATAAAACTTTAACTGTAATGGCATAATTAATAAAATATATTTAAAAAAACAATAACCATGTGAAATATATTATCCCTATTTCATAGATTAAGATACAGCGGCTTTGAGAGAGTAAGTAAATTTCCAATGGACTGATAGCTAGCACACTAGTTATCTATTGCGTCATAACAAATTATACCAACACTTTGTGTCTTAAAACAACAAGCAGGTCAAGATGGCAGTTTAGGCAGACATGGCTTGCCTCTTTGCACAACCATGTCAAAATTTTAACTAAAATATAGAACAAGCATCACTCAGAATCGTCAGAAATCAAGTTGAGTAGAAGTCTGAGAACTACAGAATTACAGAAATCACATCCATTCAAACTGGTAGGATGGGAGCAGATGTGGAGTGGACTGATCCTACATTCATGTGTGGTAGATAAACTTTGGGAGGGACATCTCGAGAGTGAGGCATCCCAGCCCCACACCAGGCCCCCACCACCCCAAGGTTCAAGTGCCCTAAAGCTAAATCCCCACAACTTTTGGCCGCAAAAATCAGCATGGATCAAGTCAATGGAAGAAACTTCTAGAGTCCCAAGCAATTCCACTTAAAGAACCCACACACAAATTCATCTACTCAAACTTACTTCCTCTGAACTCTGGTGCCAGGGTGGTAGCTTGGAAGTCACCAGTGGCATGTTGGGAGATACTGAGCTGTCTGGCCTCAAGGTGAGGAGAGGCCATTGTCCTTTTTCTGGGCCCTCTGCCCATAGGGCCATGGAGCTGGCAAGCTGGTGCCATATCTGAGGCTCCATCTCAACCTGGTTAACACTGTTTCATCCACCTTGGAGATCCTGAGACTCCACCCCACCCAACTTATGTGCCCACCCAAGCTACTTTTCCGTATAAATGGCTCATCTTGGCTCATGCTTTACAACACAGGTGGCAAACACAAGGCCCGCTGGTTGAATCTGGCCCTCCACCTTGTTTTATCTACCTGGCACCTTGTTTCTATCTGGCAGCAGTGCCAAGATCCCTGCTAGTATTTAAGGAGTAGTGATGTTTATACAGTCCTAAAATTACATTTGACCCTTTGGAGGCAACTGAAAAACTGCTATGACCCTTGGTGAAAATGAGTTTGATACCCCTGCTTTAGAACTTCTTAAATCCTCTCAAACGAGCAACAAGCAACAGCTGGCTTCAGTGAGCCCCAGGCTGGGCACTAGCAGCAACTAACCTATATTCACAGCTTGGCTTCACCTGGGAATCTCCAAGCTCAGCACAAGTAGCAGCCATCTCGGACTGCTTTATGGCTCAGGCAGGGTGGCCCTGGGTAAAACACAGGTTGGGGCAGATCTTGGTCTGCACCACCCAGGAAACCCCAGGGCCAGTGCATTCAGTGGACAGCTATAAACCATGTAGGAGTACCACCACCCTGCTCGAGCACAGCTGATTCCCCACCAAGGGAAGAGGTTGGAGGTAAGTGGTCACAGCCAATCCTTGCAGCTAACTGGCCTGGGTAAATCCATCCTATTGATCTGCCAATAGCAACCAAGGTTCAACTACAAGAGGAGGGTGTACTGAGCCCACACAAAGGGTGCACCTTGAGTACCGAGCTTGGGTCATAGGAGAAGCTGTAACACTGGGCCCTATAGGACACCTACTACATTAGTCCACACTACCAGGACATGGAGTCAAAGCAGCTCTACTCTACCTAAGACATAGAAACAAACACAGGGAGGCTGCCAAAATGAGGAGACAAAGAAATATTGCTTAAATGAAAGAACAGATCAAAACTCCATAAAAAGAGCTAAATGAAATGGAGATAAGCAACCTATCAGATGTCGAATTCAAAACACTGGTTATGCTCAAGGAACTTAGTGAGAACCTCAGCAGCATAAAAAAGAATCAGTCAGAAATGAAGTATACACTAATTTAAAATAAAGAATGCTTCACAGGGAAATAATAGTAGAGCAGATGGAGCCAAGATTTGAATCAATAATTTGGAACATAAGGATGCAAAAAAAAAACAAACCCAACTATTCAGAACAACAAGAAGAAAGAAGAACCCCAAAAAATGAGGGTACTATAAGCAGCCTTTGAGACAACTTTAAGAGATTCAACATTCACATCATAGAGGTACCAGAAGGAGAAGAGAAGGAGCAAGAAATTGGGAATCTGTCTGAACAAAATAGTGAAAGAAAACTTCCCTAATTTGGTGAGGGAAATAGACATGCAAGTCCAGGAAGCACAAAGAGCCCCAATTATGATGGATGAAAAGGGGCCCAGTTTAAGACAGATCATAACTAATATGCCAAAGTTTAAAAATAAAGATATCTTAAAAGCAGCAAGAGAAGAGCAGATAATTACAAAGAAGTTCCCATAAGGCTGTCAATTGATTTCTCAAAAGAAACTTTTGCAGGCTAGAAGGGATTGGCAAGACATGTTCAAAGTCATGAAAAGCAGAGACCTACAGCCAACATTGCTCTACCCCGCAAAGCTATCATTTAGAATCAAAGGGCACTCTTTCCCCCTTCTGGTACCCCTATAATTTGGATGTTGGAGCATTTAAAGATGTCCTGGAGGTTCCTAAGACTCTCCTCATTTTTTTGAATTCTTGCTTCTTCACTCTGGAAACATAGAAATGAAGATCTCAAGGAGGGTTAGCAACAGGGGAGTGGGAGGAAGAGAAGGGGGGAGAAGGTACAGAAAATAAGTAGCACAGACAGTAGATAGAAAATAGATGGGGGGCAAGAATAGTATGGAAAATATAGAATCTAAAGAACTTGAGACACATGGTCATAAACTAAAGGGGGGGTAATGTTGGGGATGGGTGGGTAGGGTGGAGGGGAATGAAGTGGGGAATAGAACAACTGTAATGGCATAATCAAAAATAAATAAATAAAATTAAAAAAAAGAATCAAAGGGCAGATAAAGAGCTTCCCATGCAAGAAAAAGCTAAAGGAGTTCATCATCACTTAACCAGTATTATATGAAATGTTAACTGGACTTATTTAAGAAAAAGAAGAAAATCAAAATTACAAACAATAAAATGGCCAAAATGCATATCTATCAACAAGTGAATCAACAAACAAACAAACAAACTAAGCAAATGAGGAGAACAGATAGAATCATGGATATGGAGAGCATTTTGATAATTGCCAGACTGGGGAGGAGTGTGGAGGAACAGGTGAAGAGGTGAAGGGATTAAGAAGTACAAATAGGAACTTAAAGAATAGCCATAGAAATGTAAAATACGGTACAGGAAATGGAGTAGCTGAAGAACTTATATGCATGACCCATGGACATGAACAGTGATAGAGGGATTGCCTGAGGGAGTAGAGCGTGCTTCGGTGGAAGTGGGCAAAGTGAAAAAAATAAGAACAATGTAATAGCAAAATCAATAAAACATAATGAAAAAATAAAACAACAAACATTTGTTGAGTGAGGTGTAGGCCTTTGTTACAGAAGTTAAGGGTATGCCAAAAAATTCAGCAATAAAAACAAATATTTAAAAAATCAAAACTGATGCAAAAAAATCCATGATGAACAAAATACCAAGATTTTAAATAAAGACAGCACTAAGTATTACTAACACTTCCTTTTGCACCTTCCTCAGGCACCAATTTTTCTGTCCATGACATTAGTAGTGATTCCCATCTTGTTTGTTTCGTCATCTTCCAAAGCACCACATATTCTCCAAGCTCTAAGCTGTAACCCCAGATTTGTCTGCTTATCTCCATCCCCAAAGCCACTATGCTAGTTCAAGCTATCTTCTTTTACTTGTTCTGTTGACATAACTTCCCTCCCCTATCTTCTTACCCTTGCCACCCCACCTAGCAATGTCCTTCCCCTGTGCTCTAGGGGGAGTGAGGAAGGCAGGATTGAGCATATGGAGAAGTTAAGCTATGATGTAGTCACAACAAAGGCCTTAGCAGATCCCACAGAAAGTTCTGGAGTTGTCTGGAATCACTGTGGCAAGGAACTAGGCCTTTCAGATATGCATGTAGACTTTTTTCTATTATTTTATGTATTTTTCAATTACAATTGACACTCAATATTATATGTATAGCACAGTGATTAGACATTTATAAAATTAATGATGTGATCTCCCCATAAGTCTAGTAGTACCCACCTAGCACCATACACAGTTATTACAATATTGTCGACTATATTTCCTATGCTGTCCTTTACATTCTCATGACTATTTGTAACTACTAATTTGTACTTCTTCATTCCTTCATCTTTTTATACCCAGCTCCATAACCCCCTTCCCATTTGACATATAGACTTGTTATTGGATGCAAGCTGCCCCCCCAGGAAGGCCCATGACCTTAGGTTAGGCAGCTCTCTTCAGCCAAAGTGAATTCCCAGAGAGGGATTGGCTGAGTGTTGTCAGTCATCACTATCTGCAGAAACCCAGGGATTCTGTGTTTCAGTCTTGAAGAGAGGCAATCTCTGGATGGCTTGTCATAGCATCTATGATACAATGTGTTCCAATCTTTTTCTTCCTATTGGGCCCTTTCTTTAGCTATCGGAGAAGCTGAGAGTGACCCCCCTGGGGCAGGATGCTGTAATTCTTGGCCTGGAATTCTCTTCCTACTCTGCTTTTTGCCTTTCTAGCTCCTACTTATTTTTTACCCTAAATACCCTTTCTTCCAGAGCTCTTGCATGATCCCATATTGCTTTTGCTTCATATCAAAGCACCACAAAACTCAGTGGCTTAAATCAACAAATATCTATCATTTTTCATAATTCTGTGAATTGGTTGAATGTTTCTTCTCATCTTACCTGGGCTCACTCACTCTTGTGGTGGCAGTCAGCTGGCAGGTTGATCTGAGGCTGAACTCAGATGGGATAGGTCTCTCTCTCCACATGATTTTTTACCCCAATTCTTTATGGTAAAGTAGTTTCAGGCTTCCAAGAGGGTAGAAATGGAAGGTGAAGTCTTCTTGATGTCTAGATTCTTCAACATGCATAATAGCACTTCTGCCATATTCTATTGGGCAAAGGCAGTCACAAGGGCAGCTCAGATTCAAAGGGTAGGAAAGTTGACTCTGACTCTTGTTGGGAAAGGCCACATGACTCTGTGGCCATATTTAATATATCAGACAAGCTAAACTAAATACTCATGGTAATTAATCTCTCCCCATCAATGCTGTTTTTCCTTCATATTCTTATCACAATTTATAATCATCTTTTTCAGTTTTCTAAACTATATCATGATTTGTGAAAAGAAAGATATCCCTTTAGTGTTTCTCCATTTCTCCAAACTTCCTACCTCTGTGTCTCACAAAAGTTGGTGCTCAATAAATATTGGCTGAATAAATGAATGGAAGTTCTGTTTCAGATTTAATATTCTTTGGTAGATTTTGACAGCCCAGAGTTATTACCAAAACAGACCGAAAGCTGGTATAAATGAGTCTAATTCTACCTATATCAAAATAGTGGTTTTCAAAGTATTGTCCCTAAATGAGCAACACCAGCGGCACCTAGAAACTAGTTAGAAATGCAAATTCTTGGGTCCCACCCCAGAGCTACTGGATCAGAAACTCTGGGGGCCTGGCTGAGAAATCTGTCTTATCAAGGTCTCCAAGGGATTCTAATAAACATGTCAATTTGAGAACCATTTTTCCAAAGTATATTCCTTGGAACTCTAGCTTTATGGGATTTAAATGAGTTAAAGGACAAAAGGATTCTATAGACCAGTATCTGGGAAACACTTGGTTAAATACATGTAGGTTTCTATACTGTAGGACTTCATTTGCTCAGAACTTTTAATTTGCTAATTTGCATTGGGAATCTCTGAAAGAGGTTTATGGTATCCAGTTCCTCATATGGGAGCATCTCATGGGACTAGCATTTCGTGGAATGCACTTTAACTCTTGAGGAAAACACTGCTCTAAATTAGAAGCAGAGAGTTTAAACTAACGAAAAATTACAATAAAGAATTATCTATTAAAAAGGGATTTTATAGCTGATTCAGTTCCCAAAGAACTTTTAGGTGTAAGTCACAGTGTTGTATGACATTGTGCCAATTAATTTGTTGGTAGAACCTTATTGCAATGTTATTTCCAAAGGTACATTACTTCTAAACAAAATCTGGGTTTTCTGTTATTATTACCAACTTGCAAATGAGGAAATCAAGGCTCAGAGAGGGCAAGAACTTGCCCAAGGTCACGTAGATAATGGGTGCGAAAATGGGATCTCAAACCCATGCAAGATACATGGCTACAGAGAAGTTAACATTGTCCAAAGCTTGATGTACTGGGATGTAGGAACGATAAATTTTTCTGTCTGGCTTCCTGAAGAGTATCAGTAAGTTCTGGGAGTTCACGACAGTTCCATTGGCACTGAACCTTGACAGGGAGCCAGTTGCAGCAACTGCTGCTGTGTCTTCCTACAGTGAGGATACTCAGACACTTGGACTGCTACCCATCACCAGTATTCCTCATCTTAAACAAGAAAGGCCATTCACTATACATACATAATTGGATGTCAGTTGGTGGGTATTCTAATATCATTTTGTGTGTCCTGCATGGTCCTTACCTGGTGCATCTGCATTGCTGGTTTTGCAACAGGGAAGAGCTAATAAATCACATCTTACTACCTGCTGCTGGTGCTGTTCTGGCTTTTTATTTTCGAAGCAGAATCAACCATCACTCTATAATGACTTCAAAATCCCTTCAACCAAAGTTATAAACATAAGCTTCCAGAAAATAAACATCAACAAAACACTCATCAATGGGAAATAGTTATTAGCAAAAAGAAGACAAAAAGTTATAATCTGAAGTCAGAATATTTTGCTTATTATAATTGTACCTCTCTTATTTATTTTTGGCTATATCACTAAATTACTGTGATGTTATAGCAACTGTCTTTCATTTAGTGTCCACTATTTAACAAGAGCTGTGCTAAGCTTTATATATAATATTTATAAAATGTTATATATAAAATCATTGAATTCTCACAACAGGGGATGGGATAGTATTATCTCCATTTTACTGGTGAGGAAACTGAAGCTTAGAAAGGTTCTCCTGCTGCAAAGCCAGCCAGACTGTCTCACCACCCCACCATGCTATATATAGCACTGGCAACTGTAGAACTAGTTTAAATGTCTCTTAAAAATACTTGCCTGACTTTTCTTTTTGGCATGCAAAATCTTAAGCTGATATACTTTTATGAGTCAGACCACTGAGTTACTTTTAAGAAATGCCTTTCCTTCCCCAATCCATCAATTATAGAGGGGAGCATAGTGTTTTGGTGAGCAGCAATAGCTTTGACATAAGAAAATGCCCTGATTTGGGGAGAGTTACTTTTTGGGATATGGTGTCTCATCTTGCAAACTAGGAAAACTACATCCTGTTGTCCAGGATTGTGGTGGGTACCAAAGGAGGAAATATGTGTATGTCAAGCTCTTGGCCCAGTGCCTCGTACACAGCAAGTGTTCAGTGAGTAGTGGCTGGTTTTATTATAGTTAGGTGAATCCTTCAAGTCTAGCTCAAGAGTTCTCTCATATTTAATCTTCCCCATTTTAGACTCATCTCCATTTATTGCCCCTGCTTTCAAAGAGTGTTAAAGAGAGAAGCTTTAAGTCCTTTGTACAAACATGGTTGGTTGTGAATTTATTGGAGAGGTTGGAGGTCATAATTCTAGTCCCAGACATATAAAAGTAGGCAAGCTTATGCCTCCATCTCCTTATTTGTCAATGAGGGTAAAATTAACACCCTGTTCCTCAAACGGTTGTTTGTGGTATGATAAATCCAACAAATGGCAGGCTAAAATGTGCTACCAGCAGTCATTAGTGTCAACTTCTAGTGGGTTGTAAATGACACAAAGAACATGTTCTACAATAGGGAACAGCCTCAGATGATGAGACCAAGTGACAAAATAAAGCCTTATTTGTTTATCGTTGGAGTTTCCTCCGTGAATGGCCACTTTGCCAGTGTTGCTTATCCTGTTTTCTTCCTTTAATGAACTCCTTGTGGTACAATTACTTATCTAAGATCACAGGTCGAAAGGCAAGTCTTGAAGGCACAGATGAGCAGAAATTTCATTGTGAGGTGCCTCCATCCCTTCAGGTGAAGGTGCTGGGAAGGGTGACTTTTAATTATGCATTTTCTTAAATTGATGGATTGAGACAAAGAACAGCTATAGAGATGATGCAAATATCAGCACACTGCAGTCATTTGTGATAATCTGGGAAAAGTTTCCACTGCCCAGGAGCAGAGGTTGGTTTGTCATTTTATGTTTTAGAGGGGTGTCCCAGGGAAGAAAGGTGTTCTTTAGCCTTCATGCCCACTGGAGACTACATCTGCTCCCCACCCCCTGCCTTTAAGTGTTTTGCAGCACTTACTTTGACAGACTGCCAGCTGTCTTTTCTCAGACAAAGTGGATTGCATGGCTAGAACTACTTGGGCACTGTTTTTGACAATTAAAATTGGAACACCTAACCACAACCCACTTTGAGGAGGTTGGTAAAAATTTATATCCTGTGGCAGAACCCAGTGAAGAGGGACTTGCTTATTTAAAAGCTGGGGTGAACATTCTGGAGCTTTCTCAAATGTATCAGATGGGGAAAGTCTCAGTCATCTTGTGGTTGGTCAGGGGCTTGCACTTGGGCTGCAGATGACTCAGAGTCCGACCTTATTAGTTGTGTGAGTTTGGGTAAGTCACCTCACCTCTCTGAGCCTCTCTTTTCTCGTATAGCATGGCTGGAATGGAAGCTGTTTCAGAGGGCTGTTATGAAGGTTTAACAAAATTAAGCCTGCAAAGCATTTTGACTGGTAGTAAACACTCAATGGATATCAGGTATTACAAATAAATTGCATGTAAGTTGCTTGGCATGAGTATGTATATTAAGGGTGGCTTCTGTTACCATTATTATTGTGAGTGTCCCTTGTCATTTGCAACTTGAATCAGCTCACGGCTCCATCACTTCTGACTTAGAGGCTCCCTCTGCACAGAACTCAGACATGAATTTCTGGGGCAGAGGGTGGGGATGATCCCAAGTATCTGAAACAGACTACAGGCTGTCTCACCCATCTCAGTCTTTCCTCAAGACTAGTGTAACCCCCTTCCTCTCATTCTCAACTGCTCCGGCCCACGGAGCAATCAACTGGGGCTCGACCACCTACCTAGAACAAATGAGTTGGGGGGACAAGAGGCGCGAAGAATGGCAGCAAGACAAAAGATTCTGATCAAGCTGCAAACTTTATTTTTCCGAACTGGGTATATATATATATATATAGGGGGGGGGGAGGGGAGAGGAAGGAGATTAGGTTGCTTGCTATTGGCTAGCTTGAGACAAAGAAGGGCCCGCTTATTGATTACTTGGGTGCAACTGGTACTCGTGGACACCTCATGTGCCTGTAGCTGATTGGCTTGTGGAGCGCATGCACACCTCATGTACCTGTAGCCGATTGGCTCGTGGAGCGCACAGGTTCCTGTAATCAATGCAATGTTTTTAGCTAGAAGTCAGGTGTAAGGTTCCCAACACTCAACAACCACTCAGCAAATGCCCTCAAACTGTTGTGCACATCAGGAAGTTCCTTAGGCAAAATTCATTCTTCCTCCTTCTGAAACATGTAAGTGATTTGCTTCTAGAGCTCGGTCTCAAATAGCAGGTGTCCCTCTCTCAGTCTTGGTCAGTGTTTGGAACAAAACTGAATTAGTGGTTCTTAATCCTTGCTACACATTGGATTTGTCTGATGGGGGGCTTCTAGAACATGTAAACACCATCAACAATTAAATCAGTCTGTGGGATGGTCTTAGATATGTGTGTAGCTAACATTTTTGAATATTTACTTTGTGCCAGGCACTGTGCCAAGAGCTTTCTATGAATTAGCTCATAGAATCCTCATAATAACCAGAAAAGACATTATTCCCTTTCTACTGAGTGGTTAAATAAGCTCTCCAGGGTAACCTGGCTGAGTTAGAGATAGAATCTGCATGAAACTTGGCAGTCTCTTAGTCTCCAAAGCCACAGTATTGTAGATACTAAGCTACTTACCCCAAATCTGTTTCAAGTAGTACTCAATATCTGAGCTTCTCTAATATTCTCACACACTTGTTGGAAAGAGCTTCCAGTGCCACAGATATTAGTGGGCGCCTGATTTCTACTGTAAGGTTAGAGGAGGAGATGGTGTTGAGGTGATACCCACAATTTTTACACCTCCACCCACACTTCATCTGCAGTCATTACAAAGTGAGGCAAGTGTTAGTCATGTTTCCAGAGACCTAGGACACATTGGGCATTTATCCTAATTAGAAGCAATTAAAGAATTACTCCTTGTGCTGTATTTCCTTGCTCAAAGAAGAAGAGTTTTAGGCTTTGGTAAAGAAGACAAAACATGTATCTCTTTTTTTAATCTGTCTTATATTAAAAAATGATCTGTGGGTTTAGTCCATAATTAAGTTTACTTTATTTAAGTGTTTTGATTTTTAGTGGCTTTGAGAATTTAAAAAGAATGTTATAAAAATAACTACAGTGGGTAACTCCAGAATCTTATAAATCCATTGCCATATGTTGATGTGGCAAAATATATTATATTTATAAACATATACCTGTACATGCATATACACACTCACATACATTTATACTTGTTTGCTCACAATTTGCACACAGAATGAAGAAAGTTAAAGGTTTGTTATGTTTTGAAGTAGAGCAGTAAGCCTAATTTTGGTTTTAGAATTAGTAAATATAAATTTATTCACATATCCATTCATTCTGGTTTTGATGAGTAGAATTAGAGTCAGATAGGCTTTTGTCTTAATGTGTTAGGGAGAAACTACGTAACCCTTTGAACCATTCAAAAATAGAATGGACTGCTTTGTGGTATAAGTGAGCCCTTTCTCACAGAGAGGGTCCAACAGAGGCTTAGCTGGCTTTGGGAAGGAGAAGCTGTCTCCGAATTTTCTTCTATCCAACATAGTGCTAAAACCTAATGTTGCAGGTGCTTTGAGAAGGTGAGCTTCACCAGAACCCTCACTTGCAAGTGGGCCTGTGAGGGGGGTAAATCTCCCTTTATCTTAGTTTCTTTCAATTCCTTTTTGGATCTACCCAGTTATACATCCAATTAGTGCTAGTTGTTATAATTACCACTTTCTTTCCTGAAACCAATGACCTATTAATTTCATAGAATGTAGATGATATGACATCAAATGCCTTTTTTGTTATATGGATTAAAGATGTTCTTCTGACCTTCGTAAAGAAAACTTCTTATTAGCAAATTAGCTACTCTTAGAGTTTTCATTCTTTGAGTTGAGATTCATAGAATAAAAGTTTTCCTCAAATTTTCAACAAATATCTAATTTTTCTCATTTAAAAATTTTTTTCTAAAAAATATATATTTTGTTGCTTATGCCATTACTGCTGTTCTATTTCCCCCCTTCATTTCCCTCCACCTGCACACCCCTCCCCCACCATTCCCCCCGTTAGTTTATGACCACATGTCTCAAGTTCTTTAGATTCTATATTTCCCATACTATTCTTGCCCTCCCCCCTATCTATTTTCTACCTACCGTCTATGCTACTTATTTTCTGTACCTTCCCCCCCTTCTCCTCCCACTCCCCTGTTGCTAACCCTCCATGTGATCTTCATTTCTATGGTTCTGCTCCTGATCTAGCTGTTCTCCTAGTTTGCTTTTGTTTTAGGTGTGGTTGTTAATAACTGTGAGTTTGCTGTCCTTTTACTGTTCATCTTTTTTATCTTCTTTTTCATTGATAAGTCCCTTTAACATTTCATATAATAGGGCTTGGTGATGATGAACTCCTTCAACTTGACCTTATCTGAGAAGCACTTGATCTGCTCTTTCATTCTAAATTAAAGCTTTGCTGGATAGAGCAATCTTGGTTGTAGGTCTTTGGATTTCATGACTTGGAATACTTCTTTCCAGCCCCTTCTTGCCTGTAAGGTCTCTTCTGAGAAATCAGCTGACAGTCTGATGGGAACTCCTTTGTAGGTGACTGTCCTCTTATCTCTTGCTGCTTTGAGGATTCTGTCCTTCATTTTAATCTTGGCTAATGTAATGATGATGTGCCTTGGTATGTTTCTTCTTGGGTCCAACTTCTTTGGGACTCTCTGAGCTACCTGGATTTCCTGGAAGTCTATTTCCTTTTCCAGATTGGGGAAATTCTTCTTTACTGTTTGTTCAAATAAGTTTTCTACTTGCTCTTTCTCTTCCCCTTCTGGTACCCCTATAATTCGGATGTTGGGGCGTTTAAAGATGTCCTGGAGGTTCCCAAGCCTCTCCTCATTTTTTGAATTCTTGTTTCTTCATATTTTTGTGTTTGGTCATTTTTTTCTTCCTTCTGGTCCACTCCGTTGATTTGAGTCCCAGTTTCCTTTCCATCACTATTGGTTTCCTGTGCATTTCCCTTCATTTCAATTAGTTTAGCCTTCATTTGTTCCTCTAATTTGTGACTAAAATCAACCTGTTCTGTGAGCATTCTCATCACCAGTGTTTTGAATTGTGCATCCGATAGGTTGGCAATTTCTTGTTTGCTTAGATTTATTGGCTTTGGGGCTTTGAGTTGTTCTTAAGCCATGTTTTGGTCTGTTTGTGCCTGTTCCATATGAGGAGCGGAGCCCTAAGTGTTCACTAGGGCGTGGCAACTCAGTTGCTGAGTTGTGATGCTGTATGTGGGGGCGGGGTCAGAGAAGGACAATGGTTGGTCCCCTCTGCTGCTTCCCACTGTTGGGGCCTGCATGGTCTGTTTCACTGCTAGCTCCTTCCCCTGGTTTATCTGTGCATGACTGTGTGACTGGGGTCAGTCTGCTGCCTTGTGCCCTCAGTGGGTCCGCCCATTGCTACTCCATACCTGGGATCTGCCCTTGGCTGCCTGTGCACCTGGGTTGGTCTGCTGGCTCTGCCCCTCTTACTGGTCTGGCTGAATTGCTCGTTGTTGTCGGACTTCCATATAGTTCAATTTTATGTGGTTTGGCTGAGTTTTGTTGCTAAAACTTTGTTGTTTTTAAACTTGGTTGTGTGAGAAGGCACAATGTTTCCACCTATGCCTCCATCTTGGCAGAAGTCTCTGAATTTTTTAAAATTTATTTAATTATTGTTCAAGTACAGTTTTCTGTTTTTTACTCCCATTCCAGCCCCCCCCCCCCCCCCCCAGTGCTTCCCACCTTTCTCCCATTTCCACCCCTACGTTTTTCTCAATTTTTCAACAGATATCTATTTATCATGAGGCTGGGCCTGACAATGGGGTCAACACAATAGAAGTGGTCCTATTCTTTTTTTTTTTTTTAAGATTTTATTTATTTATTTTTAGAGAGAAAAGGAAGGAGAGAAGGAGAGAAACACCAATGTATGGTTGCCTCTCGTGAGTCCCCTGCTGGGAACTGGCCTGCAACCCAGGCATGTGCCCTGACTGGGAATCAAACCGCGATTGCGTGGTTCGCAGGTCCGCACTCAATCCACTAAGCTACACCAGACAGGGCTAAGAAGTGGTTCTGTTATTGGTGGAACTGGAGTGTACAGGTGAGAGAAAAGCTCGGAGACCATCAATAAAACAGTTATTCCCTTATAGTTACAATAAGAGCCATAAAAGAAAAGTGCAAAAGGTGATGAAATCTGATAGAATGGGCACCTAATAGAGGGTTTAGGGAGAGCTTTTAGAGAAGATGCCATCTGAGCTGAGGCTGAAGCTAAATAGACATTAACTAGGTGGAGTGGTGGGAGAGGAGGGTGCTAAGCAGCAGAAATGGCAAGGAGCACATATTTTTGAAAGTTGCAGTATTTCTCCCTGTGGATTTTCTATGAATATTAGCCTGAATTCCTGAGGCCTTAAAGGCCCTTGAATTCTATTTCACAACTATTTGCTTTAAGGCTCTGAGAGATTACCCTTTTTCTACATATTTGTACTTTACAGAACATAATCCAGGGCAAGCCTGCGTGCTCCGCATGTTGTAGTCAAACATAGGATACTTCCCTCTTCAGCCTGAAACACCAGCTAGAAAAAAATCCATATGTGCAACATATGTTCAATATGTCCTGAGAAGGGCACATGCCACTCTAAACAACATCTGACATGCATCATGCTCCAGTAAATTTCATTTTTGAACAAGGTCACAAAACAGAAATTTTGATTTTACTCACAGTATAATTTTGCTCTTACAGAGAAACCCAATGTATAAGAAGTTGTGCATCCCCCTAGTTTTTGAACTGTTTTGCTTTCAAATGCATCTTAGTACCAAGCTTTCTATGTATGTTCTGAAACTTTAGAAAGAACAGTTTTTGAGAATCACACTGGTAGTTGGGAAACTTGGGAAGTGGAAACAGCATACAAGCCCTGACAACTGAGCTTGCTGCATATCATGAAGGAGATGATATTAGTCAACCTCCATTTACTGAATGTTTATTATGGGCTCAGCACAGTCACAGGAAGTTTTTATGCAATTTCTTATTTAATTTTCTCATCTCTATGAGAGAATTAAAGCTAGGTAGTACTAATCACCTCTGTGAGCTAGGTAGTACTAGTGACCTCTGGTTTTTTTCTTTTCTGATGAGTGAATAGGCTTAGCAGAGTTAAGTAAATTGACCAAGATCACACAGCTCATAAATGGAGAGACTGGGACTCCACCCCAATATTGTGTTGTTACCATAGGTAATAACTAGTTATTTTTTAAATGTGTTATTTATTTATTTTTAGAGAGAGGGGAAGGAAAAGGGAAAGAGAGGGAGAGAAACATTATATGTGGTTGCCTCTTGTGTGTCCCCTACTGGGGACCTGGCCTGCAGCCCAGGCATGTGTCCTGACTGGGAATCAAACTAGCAACCTCTTGGTTCACAAGCTGGCACTCTATCCACTGAACCACACCAACCAGGGCTAGTTAACTAGTTACTAACAAGAAAGAGAGCAAAGGGTATTGGAGCATGAGCCTGTTTGCTTCACCAGGAAGCTATAGCTTCACATCCCAGGGGATGATAGCATTGCTCCGCTAAGGGGATTAACATTCTTCTCCTTCCCCCTCAGGTACCAGATGTGTGTGTGTGGGGTTTGGGATAGGAGAGTGAGGGGTGGCAAGCAGATGCACAGTAGAAGTCAAAATGGTACAAAAGGAGGTACTTTACCGTAGAGTCTTGCCAGTCTAACCTTAGGAACAATGGATTGGCTAGAGGGTAGACCCATCAGAAATCCACAAAATCTTGGAAAGCTGATTGGATATTTTGAAAAAACTCCTGGTTGAAACCCAGGGGAAACAAAGAGCTCTCTTTGTTTCTTGCTCTTAAGCCACACTTGCCCCATGCACTTGTGTGTCCTCTCTCCATAGCCACGTGGTTCCAGCAGCCACAAGGCAAACTGCTGTGCAGACTCCACATGCATGCTCCAAATGGGAGCCCAGATATCTCAGCACAGCAATGCATTGCAGCTGGAACACAAGCTAAACTAGTCAGATGCTAGACTGGATCAAGCTTTAATATGATGTGGGATAGCTGGATGTTGACTTTATTTCTGGCCCTGATTTTCTATGGCAGGACAGATAGAGAATGAACATTGGAGGGGCATCCTTTTGATTTTGCTTCCTGAGTAAATCTTACCACCAGACTTCATTATCTATTATGGGTCCCTGAAAATGTGACATGGCAAGAACCCCACTTTTATCAGCAATATTGTGACTACAAAGCCAAAGTACATTTCTTTATTACAGTTGCTCCATGTCTTGAAAACTGCATGGCAGAAACTTTGGGTATCAGATCTCTAGACAGATTCAACATCAGTAGTAATTACTTACGGTTCCAGGCCTTAACAACTAATGCAAAGGTAGCATCCTCTCAACTTCACTCAAAATTTTCCTCTAACAAACAGAGGTTTAAAGACCCTTTGAACAAATGGATGAGCTCAAGTTTACTACTGGTAGATCTGGTAGGGAAATTGGAATTCGTAAACATAGTCTTTAGTCATCTTGTAGAGGTGATAATATATACCACAAATTACTTTCCCTAAGGAGGTATGATGAGTACTGCATGGGTGGTTGGGGAATAAGTGTTATTAATAAGCTTCATCAGGTTTGTATAACAATTATCACCACTCCTATGTGGTTTCAGCTCTTCAATCTGAATATAATTTCGTATGTTTATCTCTTTAAAAACTTCCTTGTGTTCCTGGCTCTAGAAAAAAGGTCATAAACATTCATGCATATAATGGACTATTATTTAGCCATTGAAAAGGAAGAGGGAAATGTGCACTGACATGGAAATTGTCCACAATGTACAAAATTTTAGCTCAAAAAAACCAGATAGCAGGAAAATATGTATATTAGGATATATATTTTGGCTGCAAGTGGCAGACAACCACAGGGAATAGCTTCAGTGAAAAATAAAACTTGCTATGTGTTTAGCACAGTCATACACACTGGAAGGAGTCTGGAATAGCTCAGAGAATTGAAGACAGTGCTACACAAAGCAGCTTTGGGGATGACAGGGACGCAGGGTTCTTAGCAATAGAATTAGGGACATGAATTTCCTCAAGGCCAAGATTCTCTTCCTCTTACCTCTGCTTTTCAGTGTTTGTAGCTTTTCCATGAAAGTAGAGCCATGGTGGCCACCAACTCCATGTTATATTCTTAGAACTCCTGGATTGGAGAAGAACAAAGCTCCAGTTGAAAAATTCCAGGAAAGGATTCTGATTGGCCTGGCTGTGGTCCATCACTGTGGCCAAGGACAGAAGATGAGGTGACAACTTCTGAAGCCAGAGGGAAATGTCTAAAGCTGGAAGGAGGAGGTATACTCAGAGACAACCACCATAACTGGGCCCTATTTTTGTTACAATATACATTCAAAATATCTAAGAGAATATACACACCAGGCTGTTGAAAGTAGTTGGTTTTTTTTTGAGGGTAGATTTTCACTTCTTTTGTGTGGAATGTTTGAAATTTTATTTTACAAACCACTTCTCATATTTTTATAAGTTAAAAAGAATTTTAAGATTTTTAATTAAAATGTAGAGTGAAAAAGATCCTAAACCTGTAAGCTCTTTGTTCAGTTGATAATGTATCTCCTTAACCAAACCCAGGAGCAATCATTCTAAAGCTGTTGCCAATTTGGTACATATACTATTTTATCATTTAAAGTGACTTGTTTGTTCATTATTCTCTTCTTCCAAGCAAATTAATTTGTTTTCATTTAATTGTGTAGTTGTGGTTTGGGAAAAAACAATGTTTCTCAGACCTGACCCAAGGCTATTTCAAAAAAAGGATGAATCCAGAAACACCAATTCAAAAAAACTTACGCACCCCTATGTTCATAGTAGTGCTATTTACAATAGCCAAGTGCTGAAAACAGCCTAAGTACCCATCATTGAATGAGTGAATCAAAAAACATTTACACAATGGAATACTACACAGCAGAAAGAAAGACGGAACTCCTACCTTTTTCGACGGCATGGATGGCACTGGAGAATATTATGCTAAGTGAAATAAGCCAGCCAGTGAAAGACAAACACCACATGGTCTCACTTATAAGAGTGAGTAATAAACAAGATAAACTAATGAGCAAAATAGAGCCAGATACATGGAAACATGGAATAGACTGATAGCAGCCAGAGGCGAGGTGGGAGGTGGATAATGGTCGAAAGAAGGGGAAGGGACTAGTTAAGGAACATGTATGAATGACCCATGGACACGGATAACAGTGTGGGGATTGACTTTGGGAGCTGAGGGTGGGCTGGGTAGAAGAGGGCAAAGGGGGGAAATTGGGACAACTGTAATAGAATAATAATAACAAATGATAAATACCATTGGTCCACACTTATATTTATATGTGGAATCTAATAAAACAAACAAACAAATGAACCCCAAAACAAACCAAAAAACTGAGCTCATAGATTTACAGAAGAGATTGAGAGTTGCCTGAAGGAAGTGAGGGTGGGCAAAATGGGTAAAGGGTGTCAAAAGGTACACCCTTTTCCAGTTATATAATTAGTAAGTTGTAGGAATGTAATATACAGTGTGGTGACTATAGTTAATAATACTGTATCATATAGTTGAAAGTAGCTAGAAAAGTGGAACTTGAAAGTTCTCATCACCAGAAAAATTTTTTTTGTAACCATGTATGGTGATGGGTGTTAACTGGGCCTATCATAGTGATCATTTTGTATATATACAAATAAATATCAAATCATTACATTATATACCTGAAACATATAATGTTATATAAATACTTCAATAAAATTAATTTTTAAAAAAGAAATGGATAAATTTTTGGCAACATAAATTATGAATCTTTGTACTGTCTCTAAGAATTGCTTGGTGGTGGAAACTTCAGTAATCTGAACCACTTTTGTAGGTGGTAGGATGCATACCTAAGCGTGGAAGGAAAGCCAGCGCCCTCCCCCGCTTTTGAATGCTCCACTCTACCTTTATCTAGTATTGGCCTTGTCCCAAGGCAGGCTGATTAATGGGCCTACCATTTATATCATTCCGGGTCAACTGCAGATTCCATTCTTTAAATTATATTAACGATTCTCCTATTATTTAAAAAATGGCTCATATTTATGGAGTACCCAGAGAATATTCAGACATTTATTTCAGCGATTTTTCAAATATGTAAGCTAAAGCTAGTATTTTGTGGACGTTGGGTCCTTGGTTGAGTAAACAAGTCATTTTTGGCCCCAGGTTACATTTCTGGGTGGCTTGTTACCCTTTCTCTCACAACAGTAACCCACCATAAGGGCAGGCGTTTCTCTCCTGCCCAGAGAGACTTCATTCAGACTGTAAAGATAATGAATGAATGCAGGCTTTCTCAGCATCTTCCAGCACAACATCAGGAAGTTGTCTGTTTAGCAAGCAGCTCTAGTATAAGAAATTCTAGTTTGGAACCTCAGGGTATAGAGACCCTACTGAAGCTCCGGCTCTTTTTCAATTTATTTTCCTCGTTCCTCAGAAGTTCCAATAAAGCTTTATTTATAAAAACAAGCAGGTAGCCTCTGGATTGTGGTTTGCAGATTTTTTTTTTCAAAAATATTAAGTTATGATTTATCTTGATTACTGAAATTTTGGTTCCTCCTTACATTTTGCACCCAAGGCTAGTGTTTTACCTGCCTCACCTTTGTCCTGGACATTTAGCAAGTTTTCATTAGATTCATTTAAACTTCCTGAAAATGTTACATGTAAATTTTACTCTCTTTCCTAACTTGAGCACCATTTTGGGCTTAGAAGCCACCATTCCTTGAACGATCTAAGGACTTTACCTGCATTGTTTTATTTTATCCTTATCATAGCCACATTAAGAAGAAACTATGAACTCCTCTTGTTTTCCAGATAAGGAAACTAAAGACACACAACTATTAAGTGCCAAACTTTTTCTACCAGAGAAAAATTGAAAAAGGTTGGTTTTGTTGTCTTAACGGTATTTCAAACATCTTTCATGTTTCAACACACTCTTTCCAATTTTATTTTTCTCTCACGTAATGAATTCCATTATTACCTCATTTAAAAGTTTTGCCAGGTCCTTTCAGCATCTACATAGATGGAAATGCAGATGGATTCAAGGTAAGAACTCTTCATAAATTTCTAAAATAGCTATAGAGAGTTCAGCTAACTCTCTATAATGTCTCTAGCTTTTTAGAAGGAAAACAGGATGGTATTCAAATGCAACTGCTTTAGTAGCAAAAAGCACACGTCTAAAGGAGCCAGGGTCTGGGTAAAGCCAAAAGAATATGTGAGCCAGCAGAATTTCGAAGGTTTTAAAATCTGCATCTATCATTCTTTGTCTCCATGAGGCCTTCCAAGGAGCCTTTTCCACCTTGAGCTTGTTCTTAAAAAGTGGGCATGGTAAAAAGTTCCTTTTAATTTTACAGCTTTTAAGATAATTTGAATGTGCTAATGACCTACCTTTAAATAGTGAAGCCAGGGAACTGAAAGGAAGAGGAGACCTGAGGGATGGGCAGTAACTCATGGAAAATACCACACAGACACAGCCCGGGTTCAGGGCTCAATGTGGCCATCTGCCATATATTTCCAGGAGCAGAGTAAGGAATTCCTAATGACTGCCACAATATCTGCTTATGAAGTTTTCCCCTAAATTTTTTTTTCCTTTGGGGAATCTGGTCACTGGGCCAGATTGTGCCACTGGATTCTAGTGGATTGGAGTAAAGGGTGTTGTCTCAGCATAAGGAAGTTGGCTTTCCAATTCAGAGAATACTTATGGCTCTGAGCAAGAGACACTTGCTCAAGCTACCCAAGGCAGAAAAATGAAAGGTATGCTATCTTTTGGATGGGCACGGGAACCTCTCATGGAACCCAAGGACAGCAAGAGTGACCAGACTTTATAAGTGGCCAAAATCATGGATATGGAAAACTATTAAAAACCAAGGAACTGAATAAATTGATGTAATTTTAGGTTATATGAACATATAATCACCAGGCTTGCAAGCCCTGAATGACTTGCATGCCTTGAGATTACAGATTTACAGAAAACTGTAAACGTTTAATTGTAAATATCTATAAGACATAATATTAAGGTTTTTCATATTTACACACATTTCCTCCCATTTGAAAACAACTATAGGTTGAATTTTCTTCTCACAATAATTCTTGTGTATGCTTAATGATTATGGACAAATCATAGCCATGGGTAAATAAAATGAATTATTTAACTAATTTAAAAGGGAATGTTACAAAAACTTTAAAAAATTTCTGCCAAAAAAAAATTTGATATGCTGAATGTTGTCATGCTTACTATGATGATTAGGGCTACAAAGGTCTTAAAACATTCCTGGCAAAGAATTGGTTCAGGTTGGCTTCCTAAGGATCAGGTGGTGGTGGCACTAGTGGGTCAGTTATTTTTGCCTTTTTTTCTTTCCTGGTAGCCCAGTGATGTTTCTCTTGAACTAAAATCTACTCTGTTAAGAGACATGTGCAAATAACTTTACGTCTAAGAAGAACAGATAATTTTTTTTAGGGATTTTTCCCCTCATCTAATTATATTCTTTCCATGGCTAATGACCTCTAGGTTACTCAGCCATGACCATGGCTCTAATTACCAAATGTGATGACTCCCATACACTGTCTTTATCATATATCTCTCATCTGAACTCAAAGGAGGTGATATTCTCAATATTCTCAATTGAGAATATCACCTCCCTGGTACCTCAAATGTAAAATGACTAAACTGAACCCGTAAGTTGTTCATAACTTCCATAAACCTGTATCTCCCTCCAACCCCTTTATTTCCAGCATTAGCAAATGGCACATTATCCATTTAGTTTCCCAAATTAGACACTGGGGAGCATTCTTGGCTCCTCCCTTTTGTCCCACATTTAATTGCTCACCAAGTTCAGTTAATTTTGTCTTGTTGATTTTGGGGCCAGACCACCTCGTGTTGGAGGAGGTAATTGAGAGAACAGTGATGGCCAGTTACCCAGGAGCTACCAGAAGTTACCTGAGTAGCTGGGGGCTCCTCACTTCCTTCTTTGTCCTTGGAATGTATGTTCTGCCCAAGGACATAGCCTTGGGAGAATCAGGCCTCTATGTAAACTTTTTTGATTCTGGTGGGCTGGTATAGATAGTAAACAGAGTTTTTGTTAGAGTAGTTGAGAAAATGTAAGTGTAGCACATAGGAGGTATTCAATAAACACTGGTCATATTTCAAAACATGGGATTTTAGGACTTCTCAAAGGACTCTTGACAAGGCTTTTTAAATATATAATATGGTTTTTCAGCTGAGGTTGCTAAGGATGTACATGGGAAACTAAACACAACAGTGTGACTTGGTTTTGCCCAGGGAGCATCCAGGATGACAGAGTAAGTGCCATTTTCTTGGTGACTAAAAGAGGACGTTAGGGCAAAGAGACCTCTGGGACCATGAATCTGTGAAAAACCTTCAATACCAGAAATGTAAAAGGGAGGCTTAAGGAACAGGGCATATGGATTAGAACAGGAAGGCATCCTCCTCTTACAGCATCCACTTCATGTAATATTTGAATTCCCATCAGAGAAGGGAAGAGGAATCATCCCTAGTCACTGTGCTGATTCCATACCTCGGCTCACCAAGTCATCCCATGGCCAAATTTGCTTCATTTGTCTGATTTTCCCATCAGGAGAATTTCTACCTGGTTACTGAAATTGCTGGAAGTAGACTCATTAGGAATGGAAGGAAATTACTGCTCTAATCCTGCAAGTGGACTTTCAGTGAGAGGCCAAATCTGGATACACCTATGACATTTCAAATTCCCTGGCTAATATAAAATGGTAGTTGCTGGGGCTCCAGACTTGTTGAGTAGAAGCTTTTTCCAATGAAAAACTTGTCCAGCTTATCCTGCACCTCACCTTGAGATATTCATGTGTATGTGTGAATGAACTCAGACACCACCTATCTACTTTAAATGGGAGGACACGCAGACATTGCAAGGCACAGAGGAGGCACTTCATGAATGACAACGATGATGATGATTTTTTTTTCTTACTCCCTTCATCTTCCATTCTCTCCCTTCCTTGGGGGAACAAGAAAGTAAAAAAAAAAAAAAAATTATGAAATCCCTTCACGTTCCTTAAGAAGTTTAACCTAATGTCAAGGTGCCAGGGTATGGAAACCTCCACCCCAACTCTATAGCTTAAATTGAAGATAGTTGCATCTCCTCCACCAACTGCCCTTCCTGCCCCTGTCGCCAAAGCCACCTGACTAGTCCAGGAGTGTCTGGCAGTTTTTGGAGTGGGGTACCCGGGAAGGGGCGTCAGGGGCAGAAGACCGAGACCAGGTGCTTCAAGACTGTGGCCTCCAGGAAGTAGGCTCTTGGAAGACCCCCGCCGAGCGCACCACGCCCGGGGCCGGGCACTCTCTGCTGCCCCCGGCGGAGACGTCCGCTTCCCAGCCCGGACCCCCCCACCCGAGCGGCTCCTCGGGAATGCTGGGAATGTGAGTCAGGGCCGCGGGCCAGCGCACAGGCCCGCTGAGCGGCTGTGCTGCGGCCCGGCTGAGACGCGCTCAGGCAACGCGGAGCGAGCGCGCGTCTGGAACACTGCGGCGGGCGCCGCCCCCTTGGCCGTCAGCCCCGCCCGGCTTCGCGCGGCAGGGCCCTCGGAGCAGTACCCTCCCTTCTTCCCTCCCTCGCTCCCAGCCCGGCTCCTCCTCCTCCTCCCTCTGCTGCTGGCTGGCGCTTCGGCGCCGGCTCCTCCTGGCCGCCCGGGGCCGAGGCGACGTGAGGTTGTAAAAATCCATGTGGGTCCGCCCCGGGGCGAGCATCCGAAAGGTGAGACGTCGACACCGAGGCTGGGGCAGCTGGCGCCCGGCTCCCTCCCAGCGCCAGTGCCCGGCATCTCTCATGCCGGGTGCGCCTCACTCGTGGGGAGCTGCAATGCGTTATCCAGGGGAGCTGAGGGGTGAACCATCCTTCTCCACCGGGGCTTTCTGGGGCGGGGAAAGGATGGGGCGGCGAAAGGATGGGGCGGCCTAAAGGCGGATTTGCCTTCACTTAGAACCCCCGGGATCGGAACAAGTGCACTGCTTCCTCCGGCGCGCGGGCGCCGTTCGCTGGTCCCGGCTGCCCCGGCCACCTCCCGCAGTCCCTCTTCTGCAGCCACCCTCACTGCCATCGCCTATTTTCTGTTCGGCTCCCCCTCTTTCGCCTGGCTTCCTCCCTCTTGCTGCGAGGGGTGGGTGTCCGCGGGGACCAGGGTCTCGGGAAACCTCAAGCAGGACAAAGTGGAGAAAGGTGGAGCCCCAGCTCAGGGGGTGGGGTTCCAGGCTGCCTCCACGGACTCTGAGGGGAGCGTGTTAAAAAAAAAAATTCCTTGTCAGGGAAAATAAAGCTGGATTAAATTGGGGAGGATAAGGGTAGTGGTGTAGGAAAACGAATACGATGTGAAATTAAACTGAACGACATTCTTACGCTTCCCCTCACCACCCCCGAATTATACAAGAAAAGGGGTACTTAGAGGGTTGTGCCCATTTTTCTGCTTCTTTTTTTTTTTTTTTAAATTACCTTCCAAGCCTTTGAAAGATCACTTTAGGACATTTTAGGGCTGCTTTGGTGCGGATAATATAACAGCTCTCATAAACTCTCTGATCGGCCCTGCCTTATTTGTTTTGTACTTAAGGGTCTCTGTTCTCTTTGCCAGAGAGGGAGGGTCTGCTCTATACGAGTGGATCGATTTTAGGTAGCTACCTGCCTTTGCTAGATGAAAGGCAATTTACTCCCGGAGCAATGAATTGTCAGTACCCTGTGTGATTGACAGCCACATCTGCCATTTATGTGGGCCCAAGAGGGACCAGTGGAACCCCAAGAGCCAATCAATGCTCGGGAGAGGAGGGCAGCTCGCACTTGTCATGGTTAGTTTCCTGGTTGGCTTTTTAAAATCAGTGGTTTTACTTAACCATTGATTTCCACCAGGTATGAGGCTCCAGCTGTGAGAGGCAGACAAGCGGGAAGAAAAGTCTCCCAAAATGCGCTTAGAAGCAAGTATGTTTGGCTTGTGTTTGTCTCTTCTGCCACCCTTTATTAGTTGTAGTACTTAGGGATGCTCAGGTCATTGATTTAAAAATGAAATGGATCTGTGTAAAGAATGAAATCGTAGGGAGAGAGGCCGTTGAGGGTTAGAATTTTCCACTTCTCTCTCTAGAACTGCTGGTTCTGTTATAAGACACACCATTTACTGTTGAGCTCTCCGGAAAAGGGTGTGGCACTTTGTCTCTGATGGTCACTCTTGTCCTTGTAATGTCACATTGTTTCTCAGTGTACAATACTTGGCTCTTGGCTCTGTTGGATGAATTCATAAGATATTTTTGAAGCAGAAAAGCATGATTTTTTAGGATTACCACAAATAGAAGGGGTTCTTCTAGTTTTTGACAGTGAAACTCAACTTCTGGAAGTGAGGTTGCCTTCTTCATCTCCAGTTTGGGTATCAGTATGGAGGTGGCAGTGGGGTTAAGCCAGATCCTTTCTGGAGCATAGAAGAGTTGCCTTTGAGGTGAGTTTGCTTCTAAGGTGAGCCATCTTGTCAGTCTGCTTCTGTGCTTTAATAAAAGCCTTGCACGGTTTGGAGGGGTGGTATGTGGACAGTGCCAGAAACATGGCTTTTGCCAGCAAGACTTTCATGTGTGGATGGACTGTGGGCAGAAGGACCAGATGCTTCTCAATTTTCTGTTAGTGAAAAGCTTATTTTTCAACATCCTTCTTCTTGAATTCAGTAGAAAAATTACTGGTTAATCCAGAATGCTGTTACTTCATAGAAGCTGTACCTGGATGAGAATACAAAACTGTGCATTCAGCATTTCATGAACAGATTATGAGCCAGAGTACACTGATTAGGACAGTCCTCATGCATGAGCCAGGTTTGTCAAGGTAGTATTATTGCCATTACTATTATTATTATTGTTATTGCATGGCATGCACTAGCATTTTGCTGAGTACTTTACATGCATTATCTTTTTAAAATTTGGTAGAGCCTCTATGAGGTGGGTACTATTATTATGCCCAAATTATAGATAGAAAAAACTAACAGAGTTAAGTATCTTGCTACAGCTCAGTGTGAGATTGAGAACTTCAATGCAGGTTTCTCTGACCCAGAGCCTGTAATTTTGGCTGTGGTCTCAATTTCAAATTTTGGTTTTATTGTCTGTATGTGTCCAGTCTGAAGCGTGGCCTCTCCCAGTGTACACAAGGCCTATTCTGTTTAGAGTCCATTGCCATGTTGATGGTCTTTGTACTGTGCTGTTTGCCTTGCCACTTTAAAGACTGTCATTTCCACTGGTAGGCAAATTTAGTAACTTTGTGACTTATATATTTCTAGTAGGTCAGCTTTGGCCCAATGGAAGTTTGGCTTCCAAATTAATGATGGTGACTTACAAGAAGGTAGAATAAAACAAAATCCACACTCTTCCATTTTTCTTGATACTTAAATTTCCAATTGAAATTTTTAATTGGTCTTGGTCGAATACATGCTTTTAACATCATTCAACTGGCTTGCTCTCTCTGTCTCCCTTGCTGAGGAATTGGAATTTTATTTTTTCTTTCACTTTCAAAAAGACTGTTTTTCATTAGTGCTTAAATATAACCATATTGAAAATTATTCAATTACAATAGTATGCCCAAATTGTTTTTTTTTTTTTTTTTTGCATTGGAAAAGTGATAATACTTAAGCTTACTGGTGAAATTCAGTGGTATGGCTTACCAAAACAGTAATCCTGAAAAATGTGCTTAGATACATGGTGTTGGAGTCCACAGATTCACCTCAAAGATAGTCTTTGACTTTGATGAGGATGACTTTGTACAATTTACATTTTTTGTTGTTGTTTTACTAGGGCATCCTTTTACCCTTTTATTAGCTAAGATGTTAACATTTTGGCTGTCATAGGAGAGACCTGCTTTCCAGCCAACAGTTTAGTTTTAGCAATGTTTATATTATTTCTTGATACTTTATTTGATTTTTTTCATTTTTGAGAGCTAGTAGAATAAATAGAAAGCAAAAAAACCCACTGATATTAATAACAATGTTGGTTTCATTAATTTAAAACAGTTGATCCAAAGATAGAAATAATTGGGTGTACCAAAGGCAGAGATTCTTTAGCCTGTTTTTTTTTCACGTGAAGAAAAAGAACAAAATGAATATGTAAGAAGTGCTAAAATATATCAAATGGTAAAGGATATATTTGTCAACTTTTGGGGAATAACAAAACTCCCTGACTTACAGCAACAGGCATATTTATTCTCATACTCATGAGTCCTTAGGTTGAATGTGATTTGACTGATTGAGGCTGGAGGGGTGGCCCTGCTGTAGGCTGCAGGCTGGTTCGGGTCTGCTCCACATGTGTTCTGGGGCCCAGGCTCAAGGGATAGCAGATGCTTGGGGCATGCTCTTCTTGTGGGAGATCACTGGATTCAAGAGCCAAGCCAAATTGCACGAATGTCATTTTCACTAACAACCTTTTGGACTTAACAAGTCACATGGGGAAGCCCAACATCCATGGGTAAAAGTAGACTCTGCCCATGGTAGGGGAGGAATATTTGGTGAACTATAATCTGGACTCCCACAGTGTGCAAAAAGTAGGGTGTTGTTAAAGAATTTTATAATTTTTCTTCTTATTCTTGGGGAATGCAGTCTTTGTCCCCTCACTCCCAACCCTAGCTTTATACATATGAACCTAGTGTTTAACTTCTGCATTTCAGGAATACACCATGTTTGATTCTAGAGGGCTGACTTTAAAAGCAGGTATAAGTATTTATATGAATTACTTAAATTACCAAGGTAATATTTATTAGAACATACTGCATTTCAAGGGACTGTGCTGAATGGGATGCTGAACATGGTTTTTATCTGATGTGGGTCCTGCTATCATAGGATCTCTTATTAGAAGTAGGTGTCAGGAAAGACTTCTTGGATGAAATGACATTTTCCTGGTGCTTGAAGCAGGGATGATGTTGTTGATACAGAAATAACAGTGAATATAATAGACATATAAGGTAGATAATAACAATAATAATAATAATAATAGCAGTAATTATAGTTTTTTATCAAACAGTTAACTATGTGTGAGGTTACTGTGCTTAACACTTTACATAAAATATCTAATTTAATATTAGGGTAGACATTGCTGGTTGACTACTCAACATTTATTCTGTCCTTTCTAACTAAAAGAACCTCAGTTTTGTTTAAGATGGGAATATGTCCATCTCACTTTTCTAGACTCCTTTACAGCCTAGAGTGGCCATAAGGCTCAGGTCGTGCAGTAATGTGAGTGGACATTGTTGGATGGGGGTTTCCCTGAAAGCTTAGTGAGGAGGACACACTTGGCTGGTATACCCTAGCAGCTTTTGGCCCCTTTGTGCTTCTTTTTTCTGGGAACATAGGTACTATCCCTGCAGGGGCATGTATTAAACATGGGAAAGCTGAACTCTGAAAGGATCTTGGTCTAGATTACATTGTTGAGCCATATACCAGCCTAGACTGCCTTCCCCTACTCCAAGGGTGTCAAACTCATTTTCACTGAGGGTCACATCAGCCTTGCAGTTGCCTTTAAAGGGCCGAATGGAATTTTAGGACTGTATAAATGTAACTAGTCCTTAACTAGGGGCAAGGAGCTTGACACTGCGAATAGGCAGAAACAAAGTGGAGGGCCGGATTTGGCCACAGGCCTTGTGATTGCCACATATGCCCTATACCTATTGCATAAACGGAATGAATTCCTTACTTGTAAATTAATAGTACAAGGACACTTGTACTATTTATTACTTGTAGTCAAACATAATCCTTACAGTACATACCTTCTCAAGAGCCTCTTAAAGTAGATGTCCTCATACCTATTTTACAGGTGAGACATCAAAACTCACATTAAGGAACTTTCACAAATGCTAGGATTCATTGCTACGTCATTTTGACTTTCAGGCCCATCATCCTGCCTTTGGCTGGGTAGAATAAGTACCACAGTGGAGATGATGTTGGAAAAGTAGGCTGGGGTGAGACTGAGGAGATAACCGGATTCCAGGTTGAAAAGTCTGAGTTTTATTTCATGGGCTAGCAAGTATAAGATGATTTGAAAATGGCAGAGACCATTGAGACTTCAGTATGTGACACCCAGTGTTTTAGTGTGAATGAAGGTGGAGGAAAGGCTGGGTACAAAGGAAAGCTGGGAACATAAGAAAATGGAATTGAGTGAACACAAGTCATAGTTAGCTGTTAACCTGTAATCTGAGAAGAAAATGATAGTCTTCTGAAGGTTAGTATTAACTTCTACTAATGGCTTCATGTTTGCCAGGAAGCAGGGGATGAGTAATGTAGAGAACTGCTAATGCGATGTGAATCATTATTTAGGGTAGTAGTGTCGGCACTTTTATTTATTGACCATAGCATTTATTGAACCCTTGATGCACCTATGTGGCATGATTTTGGTCTAGGTCTGGCTCCATTGTGCTAGTTCAAGATGGCTGAGATGAAGGGTAAGGCCAGAGGGTGGTGCAACGGTATAACAAATTCTGCCAGTGGACTTAATTTCTACATCTGCTAAACATTCTGGAGCTTTCTTGAGGGTGAGGTGGGATCACTCTAACTTCCTGGGTTTCCCTTTTCTTTTCCTCTCTCTACTTTTTTAATTTGTAAAATAAAGGAATTAGCTTACATTAGTGGTTTTCAAATGTTTTTCAGCTGTGGAAACTTTTTTAAAATTTTCTAAATGAAAGCTTATTTGGACCCTCAGTATATTTATAGAGAAAGGCAAAGTTGTTTTGAAGATTCAGGTCCAGGATTATGTTGTCTGAGGTGTCTTTATGTTTAGGCTATTGCTCTAAAATGATCTGACACACCCTCCCAGGTACAGAATTATGTGAACCTTAGAGTTGTTCAGATGTTATATTTGAGCATCCTTTTAACAAATCCCTTTGTTATTTCCCAGCTTGTTGTGTCTTAGTGTCATCTGTAGTTAATGTTCCCCATAGCCACTCTTCCTCTCTTTCCAGTGACTTGTGACTTGTATTACTCGTAAGCTAGAACACAATTTTCAGAGTGAGACCATCCAGTGCTCTCTTCTACTGTTGTGATGATCACAGAAGCACCTGTTGAAAACAGAGTTTCCCTCTCTCTGGGCCCCTGAGACATTAAATGAGCAAATCTTTCGGTCAACTGGTATTGGGCACATAATGAGAAATAATTTTTTTGCTGTTTTAAGCCATTGAAATTTCATGATTGTTTATGCAGCATATATTTTTAGCTTATCCTTACTGATAGATCACTTTTAGCATATCTGCTCAACTGTACTGAACTTACTTTTTAATCTTTGGGATCAACCTGAAGCCAAGCCAACTTGTTTCTACTTTGTGCTTAGGAAAGAAGTAGGCAGGCATCTATAATAGCTGTCCATGCAGGTCTCTGTACTGATAGAATCTCTGAATTGGGATACTAATGCTCAAAAGTATTTGTTTTCATATTTAAACAGTTTGAAGATATATTGTATAGTGCATTTTGTCTTTCTTAAAAAAAGTCTTTAACGCCTTGTTGCCTTTTTATCTCCCATCCAAGTACTAACCAGGCTCAACCCTGCTTAGCTTCTGAGATCAGACAAGATCGGGTATGTTCAGGGTGGTATGACCATAGACACCTTTTTAGGTAATAGAACCTAGATGGCTTGGGAAAGAATAATGATCATCAGTCACCATAATAATGGCTACTATTGATTGAATACTTAGTTATTGATTTATGAAGTATTTATTGAGCACTGACTATGTGATAGGCACTAGGAATATTGAAGTGAATTATAGATAGTTCTAGTTTACACTCTAGTTTGCACTTATACTCTAGTTTACAATCATGAATAGATTTGCTATGTATTCTATGAAGGACACCATTTATTGAGTATTTACTGTGTGGTATGTGCTGTATGTCCCTTATTTTATGCTGTCTATAAAGGTAGGTGTATTATCCGCATTTCATAGGTGAAGAAACTAAAGCTCAAAGAATTTGATAAATTCTATGAAGGGAAGAGCTTTTGCCTTTTGCTGAGTCCCCAGTGTCTAGGAGAGTGTTTGACACATAATAGATGCTCGATAAATGTGAGTTGAATGAATGAAGAATGTGCTCAAAGTTCATGCTATGGCAGAGCCATAGTTTGAGTCCTGCTAAAATTTCTCTGGATTTAGTAGGAGCCGTGTGTGGTCCTATGAATACAACAGAAGCAACAACTGAGCCCTACCAGTGTCAATAACAAAGCCACCAAGAAGAGACAGGCTCTCTCTTTCACATCTGGGGCCTAGTCCTCTGTGATGTTCTAGTCCAGGCCATGACCTTACTCACTTACTTGCTGATATAATTGGTCACCCCTCTTTTGGGCCAGTTCAACTTCAGCCCTAGCTGATTTCCTTAGCATTTGGGTAGTCTTGTTTTCCAGGAATATACCTCAAGTTCTGCTTTTAACCTTTTGGGCATTCCTTCTCCACTTGCATCTTCCAGATTTTTTTGCTTTGAATTTCCAGGAATATCTAGTTGCTGGCACGCAGTGGCACTTAACAAAATTAAAAAGAAAAAAAAAAGAAAAAGAGAGAAGGAAACAAATAAATAAAGGCAGCCAGCACTTTCAGGAAGGAACTAAGTGACTAATTTTTTCCTCAAAGTCAATAGTGAGATTGCTGTTCTAGCACGGGAGGAGTATGGGCTGGGTCAGGAGGTATCTCTGTTGCACACCTGTAGGGGAGAGGTCAGTGGCAGTGTTCACAAATGCCTTATACCAGAAACTTTACTTCGTCCTGGTTTGTTCTTCAGATTTTACATCTTGCTCACTTAATTCTCTTGTATGTGTGTGGGGGGTGGGGGGAGGATGTCTGATCGTGTTTGTTCTTTTTTTTCTGCCTTAGAGCTTTCCACCACTGAAGTTAGTTGTCATTCTGTGATTTCAGGGTATGAATGAATTGCAGGCAGCAAAGTACATTCCCTGTAAGTGTATTAAAAGCAAACTATTAATTCAAGGCAACTTCCCAGTGACTTAGAAGACAGAACTTGAATGGGAATTGAGTAATGTGACTGTTCTTTAGGAATACTCTCAGATTCTTATGCAAACCATGCGAGACTTTCCACTAGAACAGTATAGCTAATTATAGCAAGAAAAGGCAGGGATTTATATAAGAAATTGAATGAACTTGTGCACTGTAATTTCCTATTCTTGGGTAGTGGATTTCCCTAAAACAAGGTGGGTGTAGTTAGGGTGGGAAGTTTGTCCTCTGTGGGCCCAGGGTGATTGAAGGTGGGTTTGGGTCTGGGAGCTGCTCTGGGAGTGGAGACTTTTGCTCTGAAGGTAGAAGTTTGAGTGGTTTTGCAAGATGTGAAGTTGGGCTGGTACCATGATCCTTGTTATTTTCTTGGTGACACAAGGTGGCTTTCTCGTGCCTCATTTAAGGCCGATTAGCCATACTGCCTTCCTGCCAGCCAGCTCCAAGCTAATGTTGTCCCCTGGAGGAGCAAGACTGTGTTTCAAAGGGCAGGATCCTAGGGGAGCAGTGTTGCTGACTCTCTTCACGTTGGGCTCCAAGAGAGGGTGTTTGATGTGGTTTTTTTCCTTCTGGTAAAATTTCCTCCTACCTCTTCTTTGTTTCCCATTTTGGCCCATTAGCCATCTTATTCCTGAAATGTTTTCATGGGGAGAGAAGTGGGAGGTAGCGTAGTGAATGGGATGATAGTGTGGCATTCTTAGGTGCTCGTTGAAAGTAGGTCCTGTATGATGTGGGTGGATACAAAGGCAACTGAGTTTCAGTGACTGCTGTTCATCAGGGTTGTGAACATAGAGCAGTTAGCCAAGATACAGAAGGGAAATTTCCTTTTTTTGTTAAGTCTGAGAAAGAACTGCCTTCTCCTACACAGGTTTCAAATACATTGACAGGAGCCACCTTGGATATAAAGATGTGAGCACTGACCTATGAGTCAAGAGACCTAAATTCCATTTTTGGTTTTGCTACCAGCTTTACCCTTATTTGAAGGATCTTTGCTTCTTGATATGTTTCAAAATCATCTGGCCCTTTTCCAGATATAAAATAATTTTTTTTACAACAGTTTTTTTTTTTCCATGCAAGGGACTTACTATGCCATTTTATCAGCTGTTTTATCCCGGAAAACAAGAATGGCTGGTGTACTTTCATGATAGATTCTATTGCAAAGAGTTAAGCCATTATATAATATATCACCATATGTATGTGTGCTTGCTTTATGCTAGCCCTCTGCTGGGCATAGGGAATGCAGCCCTAAACAGAGCAGGTGATTCTGGGAGACTTGGCAATTGTAGCCAGACAAACCAGAAGTCTACTGTAATGGAAGCTCTTACGGGGGAGCACCCAGGCTGTCATAGAGGTCTTAGGAGAATAATGAATGAAGGATGAAAGAAGGCTTCTTGCAGAAGGTAATACCTAAGATGCGGTGGAACACTAAGTGGAGTTAGTTGGGGTGAGCTTGGTTTTGATGGTACAAATAACAAAAGGAAGGGTCCTGTTCTAAAGGTAAGCAAGAGAATTGGAGATGTGGGGCTTGGGGATGGGAAAGAAGACCGATGGAGCTGGAGATTAGTTTAGTTGGGGGTGGGGGATGGCGAGAGGCCAGAGAGTGACAGGCATGAAGACCCTGTGATCCACTAAGGAGGTGAGGTTCAAGCTCAACCATCAAGGGGTTTCAATACGGGACTGACACAACCAGAGATGCTGAATTCTCTTCATTCTCCTTCCATTCCTCTTTCATGGCAGTAACTACCTACATTTGGTGTTTGTAGGAGCATGGGGTTTGAAATTGGGGTGAGGGAGTGGCAGGATGACCTGGAAAACAATAGAAAGGTTATGAATATGCTTGGGAATCCTAATTGTGCCTCTTCTGATTTCATTGATCAAACATAATTTATTCAGCCTTTAAAAGACCATTTTCTAAGTGAAGATGCTCCTGATAAAAGACCTGGAGTGGGACTCCACACTGCTTGTTGGTTTTGAGAATGTCTGAATGTCATCTGGGACCAGGTTCTTTTCAGTGAGTTTTGAGCAGAGCGCAGCACAAAGAGTATGGTTCTTGTTTTAAAAAATTTTGTAAATGTTTGCAATTAATGGATATAATTAAACTGACTGTTAGATGAATAGAATTGGAAATACTTAGAGTAATTCATAGTGTATATAGCTTCTTAAAGTTGTATAAGTTCATGAATGGAAATGGCTTAATTATTCCCTGGTATGTGCAAGATTGGGAGTTATGTGCTGGAACTGTACTTAATGCCCCATGCATACATACTAGCTGCCTCTGACTTACCATTTTTTGTATGACTTATCCCACATTTCGGGCATTAGTTGGTAACATTGCTACACTGCCTCTCATACATTAATCCTGACTTCTGTACATTAGCTTGTGAACCAACATTTTGAGCTACTGTATTATGGATTTACCTGCTAACAAGTACTTTTATTTCATTAGCATCATCGTAGTATATCAGAGTTTGTGCAATCATTTGAATATTTCTTGAATCTTGTGATTATTTTATAAAAAGTAAGTAGAAATGGAAAAATGCAGGCAGTGATATTGGGAGCAATATGAGCCTTATAAATGTAATGTAATTGAGGCAAAGATGGAAACCATTAGACATGCCCAGTGTGCAGGGTGTTTACCCCTAGTCAGATGCTTTGAACTCAAGTTGGCCAACTGTGTGAAGTTGTGACGGACAAGAACAAAGTTAAAGGCTATGAAGTTGGAAGAACCTTTGGGAATTATGATAAAGGGCAAAATTTAGGATTTTGTCATTTGTTTTTGCAAATGTAAAAGAGCTTCCCTTTTTAACATGTAGTCCAGTCAACTTTTGTTTGTTTAACTTTTAAAAAACCACATATTTAGAAAGGTCTTTTCTACAAAAGCATGAAATAGAAATTGGATTTCTCATCAGTCGTAGAAGCCACCAAAGTCAGTAACCTATTTCTTTGGTTTGCTAATTGCAATAGGTGATTATTGTGTTAAAATTCTCTGTATATTTTGGCAGACAAGTAAAGAAAAACCAAAGGAAACAAAATGACCCTTCACAAAGCATACATCTGAATGGATTTTTACGATTCCATGATTTCATTTGTTGCACTGTAGAGTAGGAAAAGACTTAATGCATCTTAGTTTTCATCATAAACCTTAGTGATGCTGAGATGATGCATTCAGACCCAAAGAGAAAGAAGGATAAGAATTAAGGTTTGTGTACAGTTAACCCCACAGCCCTTTAACTCCCTGGGTCAGGAAGCTATGGTGGTGATCTGTCTGCTCTGGAGGATCTAGTTGATATATGCAGGCTTATCTAACATCCTTTGTGGGCTCAGCTCACTTCTAAGGAAAGGATTGAGTTGGATGCAAAAATTTCAGGGTTTTTTTGATGCTCCTTGTGGTTAAATGGTGAATGTTAGATCATAGGAGATGTTAATCAGGTAGAAGACTGTAAAGAATAGCTCTTGAATTTCATATCTCTTACCAAAACTGAGAGATGTAGTTCAGCTTCTATCAAAAAGGTAGGTAACTATTGGACCAGAAGTTCAAGAAACTCACATTAAGTGCCTACTTTGTGTCAGGCATTGCCCTAGGAACATCAAGAATTATCTCATTTAATCTTAACAATAACTCTATGATTCAGGTATTATTTCTCATGATGAGGAGATTAACACTTCTCAGAGAGAAGTTAAGAAACTTTCCTATGTGTCTTACTTTAGCTTCCTCTGGAAGCAGAACCCCAGACAAGTATATTAGTTCAAGTGATTACTTGGGACATATGGGGAATGCCAGTAGGTGAACAAGGAATGTGACACAGAGACGAGAGTGCAGCCAGTAGATGGGACATTATTCAGTTAGTTACTGCAGCTGTGACTAGAGTTTAATCTCATAAGGATACTCTGGAGATAGTGTAATATACCTATTTTAGGATGATCTTAAATGAAGGATGAGGAAGCATCTCCTGTCAGTTTTTTTCTTTTATTTAAAAATTTTTATTCTTATTATGTTTATTTTTATCATGATAAAATATACATAATATAACATTTACCAGTTTAACTGTCTTAAGTATACAGTTCTTTGGTGTTATGTACATTCACAATGCTGTGCAACCATTACCATTATTCGTGTCCAGAATTTTTGCATCACCCCAAATTGAAACTCTACCTATTAAACAATGGCCCACCCCAATTCCTCCTGCCCCCAATCCTTGGCAACCACTATTTTACTTTCTGTCTTAATGAATTTTCTATTCTAGGTACCTCACATAAGTAGATTCATACAGTATCTGCCCTTTTATGTCTGTCCTAATTCACCCAGCATAATATTTTCAAGGTTCATGCATGATGTAAGCATGAATTAGAATTTAATTTCTTTTTAAGAGTGAATATTTAATTGTATTTATATACCATGTTTTGTTTATCCAATGATAAACAAAATGATATGTTTATCCAATAATAAACAAAACATGGTATATAAATGTGACAATATTAAACATGTTGCAATGAATGTTTGGATAAACATGTTACTTCATCTATTTGGATGTGGCATGTCACTTCAGCTTATGTTGCATTTGACAAAAGAAGTCACATTTTGTTTATCTGTCAATGGACATTTAATTTGTTTCTACCTTTTGACTGTTGTGAGCGATGGTTTTATGAACACTGGTGTATAAATGTCTCTGTCAGTTGTTTTTGTGGGTAGTTAATTTCCTGGCATTTCTATCTTGCTTCCTTCAAGTGCAGAGTAGTTTTCCAAGGTACGAAATAAGTCCTCAGCAGAGATGCTGATATTGGCAGGGAAAATCCTTTGGGGAACTCTTAAAATGTTCAAGTCAAAGCAGGACACTTAACAGCATCTGCTCACAAGGTCCTTAACCAGATAAGTGAGAAACTGGTATTTGAATCTTGGACTCTTGATTCAAAGCCCATGCTTTTAACTGATCCACACTGAGCTGCCTTTAATTGCAAGTGTAATAGTAGTGAACGTGAATACAAACATGAATGAGACATGGCTGTTGCCTTTACAGACCTATCAGGGTTGGCTTATCTGTTTTGCAGAAAGCTCAAGGGAAGACACTGGCATCACTTGGTGCAATATAGAACTCATGGGGCCATTATAAGATGGAATCACAGGTGTGTGGGCTCCCTTTTTCTCAACATCCTGTGGTGAGGTGGGCTTGGGTCAAGCACACTTGGACTCTTTGTGAGGCTGTGCTCCAGGGCAGTCCCTCACGGTGCTGATCACTGAAGTCATGAGTTCCAGCCCACACCCATTGTTGCATAACTATTTTACCTTGCAGGGTTAATCCTCCTTTGAGCCTTTCTGATGATTGCCTTCATCCTGTTGTCTAAGCATCAGGAACAGCTATTTGTTAGGAAATAACTCAGGGCCCAGGAATGATAAAGAAAATGTATATTTGAAGATAGTTAACAGTTGGTTATATGTGCCTGTGTCTTAAAATATATCATTTATAAGTGATTTGCACTTACAAAGAGACCTAACATGGGATATTTTGTTTCCAAAAGGATGACATTACCTAGATTGGTCTTGTGGCAAAGCAGGAAAGAAATGAGATAAATCAGTGAGAAAATGTTGCCCTACCTGTATTTTTACCTAGTGTTAAGTGTTTTGTTTTAGTTCTGTATCTTTGCAAGATGGGAGTATTAGTCAGATACTGCTAGGTTATGTCAAGAGAACCTCCAATCTCAGTGGCTTTCTCTCTCACGAGTTATGTATAGTTCTGCTCCACTTTGTCTTCATTCTGGGATTCAGGCTGGGGTAATAGTTCCTTTCCTGGATGAACTTTTCTCATAGTAGAGAAAGGAAAAAGCAATGGTTTACTCATAAGATGGCTGTTACCGCATCTGTTTGGATATGGCATGTCATTTCAGCTTATGTTGCATTTGACAAAACAAGTCACATGTCCAAGCCTGATATCAGTGGGGCAGGCAGGATTCTCCTCCTATGGGAGAGAGACTGTAGGGCATGAGCCAACTGGAGAGGACAGTGAATGTTTTGAACAAATGATGCAACTTATTGCACTGGCTAAAATTTTACTCTCATGTATAAGTTGATTAGTGAAGTTTTTAAACCAGCTAAACTTTTTAGATTCATTGCAACATGTTTAATATTATTTTTCCTCTTTTGCTCATGAGGAATAAACATATTGTACTTAAGGGTCTATGTGACTTCCTGGGATCCATGTAAAATCAACCACATAGCTAGTATTCTTTTTTAAATAATTCAATGAATTATATGGTCTTTCAAGAACAGATCGCTGAGGACTTCCGGCCAAGGTGGAGGCATAGGTGGACACGCTGTGCCTTCTCACACAACCAAAATAAGGACAACAAAAATTTAGAAGTGAAAAAACAATCAGAACTGACAGAAAATTAAACTGTACAGAAGTTTGACAACTAAAAAGTTACAATAGACACATTCATCCAGACTGGTAGAAAGGGTGGAGTTGGGTGCTGGGTGGAGAGGGGTTGGCAAAAAAATTGGTGGCTTGTGAACCCCAGTGCACAAGGCAGCAGCTGACAGACCCCAGGTATGCAAGATGGCAGTGGGCAGACTCTGGGCTCACAGGTGGTGGCTGGCAGACCCAGCGAGGTGCTCAAGGCAGCTGGCGGACCCAGCAGTCATACATTCTCACGCAGATAAAACAGGCAAAACTGGGGAGTGAGACAGACTGCACAACCCAGAGCCCCAGCATGGGGAAATAAAGCCTCAAAACACCTATTGAAAATACCTGTGGGGACTGAAGCAGCAGGAGAGACTCCCAGCTTCATAAGACAAAAAAAAAAAAAAAAAAAAAAAAAAAGCCCAAACATAAGAACATATCAAAGTCCCAGAACAAATATAACTAAGTGACAAAGAGATAACCAACCTATCAGATGCACAGTTCAAAGCACTGGTGATCAGGATGCTCACAGAATTGGTTGAATTTGGTCACAAATTACATGGAAAAATGAAGGCTACGCTAAGTGAAATAAAGGAAAATGTACAGGGAACTAATAGTGATGTTAAGAAAACTGGGACTTAAATCAATGGAGTGGACCAGAAGGAAGAAAGAAACAACCAAACAGAAAAGAATGAAGAAACAAGAATTCAAAAAAGTGAGGAGAGGCTTAGGAACCTCCAGGACATCTTTAAACATTCCAACATCCTAATCATAGGGGTGCCAGAAGGGGAAGAGGAACAGCAACAAGTGGAAAACTTATTTGAACAAATAATAAAGGAGAACATCCCCAATATGGTGAAGGGAATAGACTTCCAGGAAATCCAGGAAGCTCAGAGAGTCCCAAAGAAGATAGACCCAAGAAGGAACACACCAAGGCACATCATAATTACATTAGCCAAGATTAAAATGAAGGACAGAATCCTAGAAGCAGCAAGAGATAAGGGGACAGTCACCTACAAAGGAGTTCCCATCAGACTGTCAGCTGATTTCTCAAAAGAGACCTTCAAGGTAAGAAGTGGCTAAAAAGAAGTATTCCAAGTCATGGAAGGCAAGGACCTACATCCAAGATTGCTCTATCCAGCAAAGCTTTCATTTAGAATGGAAGGGCAGATCAAGTGCTTCCCAGACAAGGTAAGGCTAAAAGATTTCATCATCACCAAGTCCTTATTATATTAAATGTTAAAGGGATTTATATAAGAAAAAGAAGATAAAAATATGTACAATAAAATGACAGCAAACTCAGAATTATTAGCAACCTAAAACAAGCCTAAAACAGAAACTAAACAAACAACTACATCAGGAACAGAACCACAGAAATGGAGATCACATGGAGGGTTATCAACAGAGGAGTGGGAGGGGGAGAGAAGTGGGAAAGATATAGAGAATAAATAGCATAGATGGTAGGTAGAAAATAGACAGGGGGAGGGTCAGAATAGTATGGGAAATGTAGAAGCCAAAGAACTTATATGACATATGGACATGAACTAAAGGGAGGGAATGTGGGTCGGAGGGGGTGTGCAGGGTGGAGGGAAGGGAACAAGGGAAAATGGGACAATTGTAATAGCATAATTAATAAAATATATTTAAAAAATAAGATAAAAACTGTGAACGTTAAATTGTAATAAATTCACAACTATCAACAACTGAATCTAAAAAGCAAAAAGAATCTAACCAAACAACTGGAACAGGAACAGAATCATAGATTTGGAAATCATATGGAGGGTTATCAGTGGGGAGGAGGAAGGGGGAAAATGAAAAAGGTACAGGGATAAGAAGCATAATGATAGGTACAAAACAGACGTGGATGTTAAGAATAGTATAGAAAATGGAGAAGCCTAAGAACTTATATGCATGATCCATGGACACAAACTAAGGTGAGGGGGGTTTGCTGGAGGGAAGAGTGGTACCAAGTGGAGGGGGCCAAAATGGAAAACATTGGGACAACTGTAATAGCATAGTCAATAAAATATACTTAAGAAAAAGAGAGGAGAGTGGATCAGTAGGTTACTACCTACTGATCACATAATCGAGAGGATTGAAGGCCAGCAAGGACATTTGACTCAGCTGGAAATACCAGAGATTGTGAGGTTAAGCTCCCATCCCCAACTTGGCCTGTTCCTTTTTGGCTCAGCCATATCAAGCCAGATCTGTGTTAGGCCAGAAAGTCCAGTGACTCATCATAGGTCACTCCTTTTGGCCTCTGTTGCTTGTCCTGTAAAATGGGTGCAGAAGTTCTTGGTTAAGTAATCTGCCAATATAAGGCCCTTGATGGCTGTATAACTGTTATTACCCTCTCCACTTCTCCTTCCTCTTACTTATTTGGCTAGAAAGGTGCAGAAAGGGGGAGATTCTGGAAGAAAATAAAATAAAAAAATAAAGGAAAGAAGCCTCACTCACAGTCCAGTACCCAGAACAGGTTGAGTCTCATACTGACTGTTCATCAGAGCTGGTGGTTCTTTCCCTGTCACTTAAAAAGAATGATACATGTACATATACATACACATACACATATACATACCCTATATGTAAATACAAAAATATATATGTGAGAACAAAGTGTTAACAACTGGCGATATTAGATGAAGAATATACAAATGTTCATTACACCATTTTTTTCAAATTTTCCATAGATTTGATTTTTTAAATAAAAAACATGAGAGGAAAGTATAAGTTAGATTGTATAATCAATAAAATATATTAAAAACAGAATGCATCATTGAAATTGAAGGTAATGTTAGGGCTTAGAACTTTTTTTAATGTTTCCTGATTATTTTTTTTATTTTTTAATGTTTTATTGATTATGCCATTACAGTTGTCCCATTCTCCCCCTTCATTCCCCTCCACCCTGCACACCCACTCTCCCCATTCCCCCCCTTTTAGTTCATGTCCATGTGTCAAAAGTTCTTTAGATTCTATATTTCTCATACTATTCTTGCCCTCCCCCCGTCCATTTTCTACCTACCATCTATGCTATTTAGTCTCTGTACCTTTTCCCCCTCTTTCCTCCTCCCACTCCCCTGTTGCTAACCCTCCATGTGATCTTCATTTCTATGGTTCGCTCCTGATCTAACTGTCCTCTTACTTTGCTTTTGTTTTAGGTGTGGTTGGTAATAACTGTGAGTTTGCTGTCCTTTCACTGTTTATATTTTTTATCTTCTTTTTCTTAGGTAAGTCCCTTTAACATTTCATATAATAGGGCTTGGTGATGACGAACTCCTTCAACTTGACCTTATCTGAGAAGCACTTTATCTGCCCTTCCATTCTAAATGAAAGCTTTGCTGGATAGAGCAATCTTGGATGTAGGTCCTTGCCTTTCATGACTTGGAATACTTCTTTTTAGCCCCTTCTTGCCTGTAAGGTCTCTTTTGAGAAATCAGTTGACAGTCTGATGGGAACTCCTTTGTAGGTGACTGTCCTCTTATCTCTTGCTGCTTCTAGGATTCTGTCCTTCATTTTAATCTTGGCTAATGTAATTATGATGTGCCTTGGTGTGTTCCTCCTTGGGTCCAACTTCTTTGGGACTCTCTGAGCTTCCTGGATTTCCTGGAAGTCTATTTCTTTTACTGTATTGGGGATGTTCTCCTTTATTATTTGTTCAAATAAGTTTTCCACTTGTTGCTGTTCCTCTTCCCCTTCTGGCACCCCTATGATTAGGATGTTGGAATGTTTAAAGATGTCCTCGAGGTTCCTAAGCCTCTCCTCACTTTTTTGAATTCTTGTTTCTTCATTCTTTTCTGTTTGGTTGTTTCTTTCTTCCTTCTGGTCCACTCCATTGATTTAAGTCCCAGTTTACTTTTCATCGCTATTGGTTTCCTGTGCATTTTGCTTCATTTCATTTAGTGAAGCCTTCATTTGTTCCTCTGATTTGTGATGAAAATCAACCAATTCTATGAGCATCCTGATCACCAGTGCTTTGAACTGTGCATCTGATAGGTTGGCTATCTCTTTGTTGCTTAGAAGTATTGGCTCTGGGGCTTAGAGCTGTTCTTCTTGAGCCATAATGTTTTGGTTTGTTCACGCTTGTTATGTTTGAGGTGCAGAGTGTTAGGTGTTCACCAGGGTGAGGCAACCCAGGTCGCTGGGTTGTGGGGGCGGGGTCAGAGAGGAGCAATGGTTTTTTTTTCTGCTCTCTCTTGGATTTTGGTCCCCTCTGCTGCTTCCCACAAGCAAATTGGGTCCTTCTGGTGCTGGTTCCCAGATGTGTGGGCTTGTGCACCCTCCACAACCCTGTGGGTCTCTCCAATGAACTCTCTGTGAGCCTGGGAGCCTCTCCCAGCACCTCGACCCCCAAAAGTTTTTCCAGTTGGTGCTTTTAGGCTTTATTCCCTGGCATTGGGGCCCTGGGTTGCGTGTTCTATCTCACAGCTTGCTCCTTAGCCTGGTTTATCTGCACACGAAAGTGTGACCTTGGTCAGCCAGCCGCCTTGTGTCCTCACTGGGTCTACCTGTTGCCACACCCCACTGGGGATCTGCCATCTGCCACCTGGGTGGGTCCAGCTGCTTTCTCCTGCATGACCCCTCTCCAATAGCTGCTGACTCTGCCCCTGTTACTGGACTGGATGAACGGTTCATTGTTGTTGGACTTCAGTACAGTTTAATTTTCTCTTTGTTTTGGTTGTGTTCTAGTTTTTAAATATTTATTGTTCATAAACTTGGTTGTGTGAGGAGGTACACTATTTCCACCTATGAGTCCATCTTGGCCAGAAGTCCCAGGGCTCAGAATTGCATGGCTTTCATAGTCATGTGAAATTAGTAGAGAACAAAGAGCTAGTTATTAACAACTGGATGAACATGCCTTAAGAAAACAACACAGGTGTTTGTAGTTAATATTGATAATGATGAAGGTTTTTGTACTGAGTATTCACTAAGCATCAGGCTGTGGTAGCAATTAAGCTCTCTCCAACTTACTCATGACTCATCTTATTTTTGTGCAGTATCTGTTGTTATTCCTGAGGCCATTGTTACTTACTGAGGTATTAATACTTAGCAGGCTTGGAGAGGTTTGTTAACTTTCTCAAGGTTAAATAGTAAATAAATGAGAGATTTAGGGCTAAAACCCAGTATATGTTTAATCACTTAATCAAGGTTTTTCAAAATTGGATGAGATCCCTTTTAAAGGAAATAATTTCTTGTAGAACCCCCGGGTTGACTTAAATTATTGTTATTGTGGTGATACTTTTAATTATATAAACATAAAGTTGGTAAGGTTTCTTTTTTTAGCTTCTACACCTTTATAAATCCTAACTCAATTTAGAAATTAAGTACATTTAATATTACTAATTCAAATTAACAACATTAATTTAGCCACATTAGCGAAATTGCTGCCTGTAACTGGAATACCATGCTGACTGTTCTGGGCGGGTTCTTTGGCAGTCAACTGGTATACCCTGCTGTGTGCTGGGTGATGATTCAATTTATCTATCATATTCATGATATTAAGCTTCTGTGAAACTTTTATTAATGCTGAGGAACTTGATGCTCTTATTTTTCAACTGGTGAGAACACATCATTTAGATTCCCAAAAGTTCATCTTTTCTTCATTTCTCACTGATCCATGGTGATTCTTTAGGGTTTTGTTTATTGCTCAAACTCAATGAAAATGGCTGCTGTGATAATCAAGAATATCCTTACAGCCCTGCCTAGGTGACTCGGTTGAATCATCGTCCCATACACCAAAAGGTTGCGGGTTCCATCCCTTGTGGGGGTGAGTACAGGATGCAATCAATCAATGTTTCTTATGTTGATGTTTCCCCCCCTCTCTTTTCTCTCTCTAAAATCAATGAGCATATTATCAGGTGAGGATTAAGAAAAAGAATATCTTTGCATCATTTTTTTCAGATTATTGAAATAAAAACAATCTTAAGTTCTTATGATATTGGTAAATTCTTTAAAACACATGACTATGGATCTGCCCTGTCTTCTTCAGTTCTTGCTCACATTAAAAATCTTTTTTTTCTCTCTCTAGTACTCCTCTTTCTTTCATAGGACCCTGCACTCCCAGAGAGGCTCTCATCTATTTCTAGGGTTCCCATACCTGGCAGGCTTCATAGTAACTGGAGTTGCTTATGTAAACCTGAATAAGAGGGCTGTGGCTCCCTTTTGAAATGGAGGGATTTGGGTCTCTGGAAGGTCAGAAACCATATTACTGATTTATTCTCTAGAAGTATTTGTTGAATAGATTTGAATCATGTCCCATAATTTCTCTTCTAATATATTTTTGTCTTAGATAAGCTTACCTTTATCCGTACACTAAAAGATTTAACTCAGTTACTTGATGACTTAATGCAGTTATTGACTCTCATTCACTATAATTTCAGTTTTTAGAGGGGTTTCTGAGTACCATCAGCACCCTGAACTTGGCCCTTGCTAAAGTCTCGTTTGATTCCTCCATGGTGATCAGTTATTTTAAAGATATCCCAGTGTTAGGATATAACATTTATTCTTTATCTTCTTTCCAGAATACATAGATAAATGCTTGTCTCTAAAATTTTCACATTTAAACAATTTCCCATTCCTTGCTATTGATTGTGGCCTTTTTCTCTTTTGGAATAGCTTATAATCTTTGCTAACATTCTTCCTCGTCCATCTGATTATGCACATATTCTTTTCTAGTAAAAGGCTATTTAGACGTAATCCTTACATGTTGATTTTAAATAGAAAAATTTTGTGTAAGTGGATTTTTAAGGATAAGAGGTTGTTGTTCTCCTACCTTTCTGTCATTTTCTCTGAAACATCTGTTAGTTGACAGATTGAGAATATTTTAGGGTAAGACCCAGTCATTTCTGAAATTTTTTTGTAAATATAACTAAAGCTTTGCAAACTGACATTTTACATTTGTGGATTAATAGAAATATACAGGTATTTTGAAAATGAATCTTAAAACCTTATTTATTCAGTATAACTCACTTAATTTGTTATATTTATGAAACTATGAGACAATGAGTAATATTGTTATATTAGCATTTTATGTTAATCATAATTTTGTATAAGTTGTTATAGCATCTCAAATTATGTTTTGTTTTTACTGTTTATTGTTTGGGGTTTTGCTATATGTGTTTTTAACTTGTAGTTGTCTGTGTACTAGATAGTGGTTTGTTCCTTTAACAAACATTTTTAGGTGTTTTAGGATTTAAATTTAATCCTTTAGAATACATTGTTAGAGTTTGAAATTAAAACAATGGAAGTAGGTAATGGAAAGTGAAGTTAACTAGTCCTTGGGTATACAGAGTGTAGTCAGCTTCTTCACTCAAGCTCCTTACTATAAAACATAGCCAGGGCAGCTGGACATATAATCGTGTTAAATCTGCACATGGAAAACAGTGATTATGAAAAGGTTTGGAGGCACTGCAGGAGAGTAGTACTGTGTGGATGAATGTGTCTGAGCTGCAGACAGCTTCTTGGAGAATGATGTGAAAGCGGTTTTTAAAATCTCTGCTATGTCAAGTTGGACTCCTCCCCCACCCTCTGATTTATATCACTGTGACATTTAAGGAAGAAATGTTTATTATTGAGACTTTCAATATAGGTGTATAATATTGTAACCCACAGATGATGAGAAAAATGCCCATTTTTCTCTCCAGTTTTAAAAAATAGTTGATGTCTTGAGCACTTTTGAATAGTAGGCTGAGTTTGATTCAGGAGTGTTAGACAAGGCAAGTTAGTGCGCTTAGAGAATTCTAAGACAGTTCTGAGGTTCAAAACCACTGTGCTTTGTTCTGGTAGTGTTGGAATTATCAGAGTTAGCTTCGATTGAACATTAGCTGTATGTTGGGCATTGTGCTGATTACATTTCTTCTATCATTTTATGTAACCTTTCAGACATCATGGTGAAAAGTATTGTTATTATCCCTATTTCATTGATGAGAAAAGTGAGGATGGGAGAAGTGAAGTAATTTGCTCAAGGCTACGTGTCAATAAATTTGAGTATGACTCCAACCAGATGTGATTTTGAGGTCCCCTCTTTCCTTTTATAAAACTACTATGTCTCACCTTTCTGGCTACAATTACAAAATGGTTGCGTTAACTGCCACGTAAGTGATTTCAATGATATGATGAAGGTATAATATTAAACATGTTTTTTCAAATATTCAGAAACTCCTGTGAACCTCCTGGGTACCCTTAGATATTGGCAGGAAGAATCCTGCCCAGGACCTCAGACTTGTGAGGGCTAAGTCTACAGGGCCTCCTTTGGTTGCATAGGGCCAAATGGAGGTGCCCACCTGGAACCTGTGCCTGGCATTCCAGGGCCCTCTAGGGGTACCCACAGGCCTGGGATCTCCCTGCCAAAATGACCATGAGTTCTCTTCCAGGGCCTTCTTGGGTTTCTTTACCAGGTCTGTTCTTCTGAGGTCAGATCATGGCACCAGTGTGCATATCTTTGATCTTTGAATTGCTGAGGGGTACCTATTTGAGAAAGTATAGACAAGATGCCAGCAAACTACTGCCTGTGGGCTGAATCCAGCTAATGCCTGTTTTTTTTAAGTAAAGTTTTATTGTAGAACAGCCACACTCATTTGGTTACAAACTGTGGCTTTTTTGCTGAAATGGCAGTTGCATCATTGTGACGGAGACTGCGTTGCCCACAAAGCCTGAAATATTTACCGTCTGGCCTTTTATAGAAGAAGTTTGCTGGCCCCTGGCATAAACGGAGCTCGCTTAGTGTGCAGTTTGCAGGTTTCACCTGCTGAGCCAGGGGTGGCCGGGAGAGGGTTGTTGGCTGGGGCAGGCCTGCCTCTTGCTAACATGTTTTGGCCAGATCTCTGAAGAGTCCAAGAATTCTGAGATCAAAATTCAAACCTCAACATCCACATCTTTATATTTTTCGAGGTAGAGGGATAGAATGTATTTTACTTACCAGTTTGTTGGCTTGATTTATAACTTTAATGGTGTATATACATATGGTATTGGGGTCTCCGTTTGTATTCTTGCCTGGGCCCCACAAATGTTAAGATGAATGTCAAACCCTGAGTTGCAGTGTAGGATTTAAAGTAGGGGGGAAGGGAGACTCGAACAAATAATTACACAAATTGATATGGAATTAGTCCTGTATCGATTCAAAAACCCTGCTCCCAGTTTCATTTGTCCAAATTAAAAATGCTGGAGCCTGCCTTTCTACATAGCTGGAAGTCCAGATCTTTTCACTAGGGCTTCCTCCCACATCTCTACACTTCTCCCTGTCTCCTCCCTTGACCGTCTACCCTGAGATTACACTGCTCCTAAGTGAGGGGAATATGGATGTAAATCGCACAACCAAGAACCAGAGTTGAGTTCAGGCCAACCAGTCTGCCACGTGATTGCATCTTTCTGCCACAAGGTGTCACTATTGAGGCCGGTCTTCCTCAGGCTGAAAGGTGCTGGTGCCCTTCCTAGTCGCCACTGTATGGTTCTGTAAGGGAAGGCCAACCCAGTCCCAGTGGCCAGGCTCAGCCACAGGTATGCCATGTGTGGAGTAGCAGATACCATCAGTGCCCCACTCACATCTCTGTATCGGAACATGCAAGAGGGCTTTCTCTTGGCTTCCATGCAGTGCAGGCTGGGGGTGCCCGGCGAGCAGCCCCCCTGCCAGTGATGAATGGAGGTGTAACTGTGAATCAGATTTTACACTGTCTCTTAGAGCTCCTTCTGCAGGATTGAGCTGGACTGCACACAGCAGAAACCTTCTTAAAATGCACCCTGCATAGACTTCCTTCACTTGCTGATCTTGGTGCCGTAATCTCGCCTTCGTTTTTCTTGGGATCACCTTTTAAGTGAACCACCTGTACCCATGTCCTTATATCAGCAACTGTTTGTGGGGTACCCTACCAGGACATAGGGACCTCTTTATGAGTTACAGTCTTGTGCACAACATTGTGCCCCATTGCACAGGTTCTACACAGCATGGTTGTGGTGCTCTAGCCACTTCCTGCCTTGCCCACATACTTTGTACTTACAAGCTTCTCCATGGTTACTGGGTGACTTGTCTTGAGTCCCAATCACTGACCTGACTTCCTCTTACTTTGAAGTAATTGCTTTATTTCTGGGAACTTTAGTCTTATTAGCAACAATGTTCATCTCCTCCCATAGATCTTTCTAAATCCTGACCATCTTGACTGGGGTATCCGTGACTTCCCTCCCTGCAGGATTTAGAGTCTTTTGTGCATATCAGTACCTCTCTTCATGGTTTTCCATTTTGCAAACCAAGGATCTGAGGAGGGGCATCTTTGATAGGGTTATAGTAGATTTTCTTACATCTTCATCAGAGGACCCAGGCTACCTAATCACTGCTATATTGCCTAAATAAGAGAGCCACTCTGAAGACCTTGTAGGGCAGATGCAGTCAGATTCTCTTATTAAAAAATACTATGACATTCATGTTATGAAATCAGTCATTAGGCTTTGAAAGAACATAGCTGAGAGAGCTGATTCAGGATGGGAGAAACCTTGTAATGTAGAGGGTACATTGTTGGATGCTGTGATCTAAATGATGACTAGAAATCAGCCCTGCAAAGACAACATCATGTGTGAAGGCTCTGAGACAGGAAGTGACTGGATGCATTTGAGCAACAGAAAGACCTGGGCAGAGTCAGTGAAGGAAAGAGTGGCAAGAGAGGAGACTGGAACTATTGGCCAGATCTTGTGGAGCCTATGGCCTTGTGAAAGATTTTGGTCTTTTTTCAAAGAGCACTGAGAAGTACTAAATGGTTTTAAGTGGGTAAGGGGAGATATTTTGTGGTCAGAATTGTTACCTTAAAGTATTTGGCTGACGTGTGAGGAATGGAGTGGAGGAGGATTAGAAAAGAGGAGATGCATTAGGAGGGTATGGGATAGTTTAAGGATGTCATGTTGGTGCAATCAGGTGGTGATAGTAGAAGCAGAAACAAGGGAAGAGAGAGCTTTGGAGGTATAACTGGTAGGATTTGATAATGAACTTGAAGTGGGTGGTGAGGAGAATGAATTGTTATTTAAGGTCTTTTATATGGGTAGAAGTAGTAAACACCAAAATTTAAATGCCTACAGGGGCAAGCAAGAAAAAAGTGAATTGGACTGAATGCAAGGTAATAGGAGAGGAGAGGACTGTGGCACACTGGAGGGTGCATTCTCTCTCTTGAAGGGGCGGCTGCTGGTAGGCGTTCACCAGGCATTGCCATGTAGGGAATTGGCCCCGACATGGTCAGATTTTCAGGTTTTTCAGGAGAAGCCAGATCTGAATTTTAATGTGAAATGTTTGCATCTCTCTATGTTGGCAACTGGATCAAAATTCTAAGGAACACTGGGCTAGTCATATACATAACATCTGCTGGCAGCATCTGGCTCCTGGTCAGCCATTTCTTGCTTGAGAACTGTTCACAATTGTGTCTTCCTCTAGCAAGTTTTTAGAATTAATTATGGTCTCTGACACAACATTTTTAAAAAGTTAGGGAGGCCAATAAGAAAAAAAGAGAGGATATTTTAAGTTGGGCTAAATCTTGGGAGAAACTGATGATCTCAGTTCACATGGCCTGTCAGCAGGGCTCAGGTGATAAGCCGAGGCTGAGGTATGTGGGAATAAACTTAACCTAATTTAGAACAGATAGCAGGAAATGCTGTTGTCTTAAAATAGAGCATTCCAGACCATGCTAGTCTGAGATACTTGAGGTAACAGGAATCAAGGCTCTCTCCACATTTTTCCCCCGGAGCTTACAGTTCAAGTGTCCTTAAAACTTTTAAGAGTGGATGAGTATATATTTTATTTATGAATCCACATTCAATTAGAGAAAGTATTCTTACAGGTTCATAGAACCATCTTTGATTTTATGCATCTTTTCATTTGACCCTCAAATGGAACTTATTCTTGGACTTCTAATTTTATTTATGAGGTGCTTTTGACAGTGAAAAGTGAAAAGTGTTATGCAGTTAATTTCTTTGGTGTCATACTTAGCAACACATTTCTGTTTCTGTGCACAATTTGGTCTAATTAGTAATTTGTCCTTCTTAGGATTTTACATCACACATATATAAGAAAACAGGTGTTTTTGAGAGTTTATAAGAAACCTCAATGGTTGAGCTTCTCTTGGCTTCATAATAATATTTAAAACAATAAGATCTTAACTTTTATTTCCTATAGTACATTTATAGGCATGTGGCAAAGCTTAGAAAATGTTTTCTTGGAGCAGTAATGGGAAACAGAAGACATTATCATGTTATCGATCGGGCAATAATCGGGCAATAAAGTTATCTTTTTGCTTTTTCTCAGGGATTCATTTTACAGAACTAAAAAAATTAGAATAGATGAGAATTAGGAGATGCGAACCAAAAAAAGCCTGAGTGTCAAAACAAGTACCTAAAATATATCAGGTGACTGAACTCAGCTGGGGCAGGGAGGCAGGTGCTGTGTGTGACTTAGAACAAGTAGGACTCATGGGATTTAGGACATGACAGCTGTGGGGACTCACCTTTGGCTTACCTTGGCAACTGGCCTTTACCTCATCTGTGAAAGCAACATCATTCTATGTGCTGTAAGGGCAAAATTTAAGATATATAATGTGCTTTAAGGGTCAAAAAACCCCCAGTAAACCATCTCTGCTCTTAGTAAATTTGGTACAAGAGAATACTTTTAATAAAGTGTTGGGCCTAGATTGCTAATTAAAATTTACTGATAAGAAACAGATATATAGTGGCAAAGAAATTGTTACCATTTAATCTTCTCTTACATTCTTTTTTTTCTTTTTTTTTACTTTATATTGCTTATAGTTTCTTTTTTTTAATTTATTTTTTTATTGATTATGCCATTACATTTGCTCTATTCCCCCCTCCCTTCCCCTCCACCCTGCATACCCCTCCCCCACCATTTCCCCCCTTTAGTTCATGAACATGTGTCTCAAATTCTTTAGATTCTGTATTTCCCCTACTATTCTTACCCTCCCCCCTATGTATTTTCTATCTACTGTCTATGCTACTTATTTTCTGTACCTTCTCCCCCCTTCCCCTCCTCCCACTCCCCTGTTGCTAACCCTCCATGAGATCTTCATTTCTATGGTTCTGCTCCTGATCTAGCTATCCTCTTAGTTTGCTTTTGTTTTAGGTGTGGTTCTTAATAACTGTGAGTTTGCTGTCCTTTCACTGTTCATCTTTTTTATCTTCTTTTTCTTAGGTAAGTCCCTTTAACATTTCATATAATAAGGGCTTGGTGATGATGAACTCCTTGAATTTGGTCTTATCTGAGAAGTACTTTATCTGTCCTTCCATTCTAAATGAAAGTTTTGCTGGGTAGAGCAATCTTGGTTGTAAATCTTTGGTTTTCATGACTTGGAATACCTCTGTCCAGCCCCTTCTTGCCTGTAAGGTCTCTTTTGAGAAATCAGCTGACAGTCTGATGGGAATTCCTTTGTAGGTGACTGTCCCCTTAGCTCTTGCTGCTTCTAGGATTCTCTCCTTCATTTTAATCTTGGCTAATGTAATTATGATGTGCCTTGGTGTGTTCCTTCTTGAGTCCAACTTCTTTGGGACTCTCTGAGCTTCCTGGATTTCTCGGAAGTCTATTTCCTTTGCCATCTTGGGGAAATTCTCCTTTATTATTTGTTCAAATAATTTTTCAACTGGTGGTTGTGCCTTTCCCCCTTCTGGTACCCCTATAATTCGGATGTTGGAACGTTTAAAGATGTCCTGGAGGTTCCTAAGCTTCTCCTCATTTTTCTGAATTCTTATTTCTTCATTCCTTTCTGTTTGATCATTTTTTTCTTCCGTCTGGTCCTCTCCCTTGATTTGAGTCCCAATTTTCTTTCCATTACTATTGGTATCTTTTGTATCAGCATTCATTTCAATTAATTTAGCTTCCATATGTTTCTCTAATTTGTGACTAAAATCAACCAGTTCTGTAAGGATCCTTATAACCAGTGTTTTGAACTGTGCATCTGAACGACTGGCTATTTCTTCATCATTTAGGTCTATCGGTTCTGGGGCTCTGAGTTGTCCTAGAGCCATTTTTGGTCTGTTCGCGCTGTTAAGTGAGTGGAGCGAAGCCTTAGTTGTTTACCAGGACGGGGCGACCCAGGTCGCAGGTTTGTGACGCTGTGTGTGGGGGCGGGGTCAGAGAGGGAGCAATGGCATTTCTCTCCGCTAGCCCAGCGCATCCAGTCACTCACACGCCTCGGGCTTGCTTATTGCTTATCCGATCCTAATTGTGCGAGCCTGCTGCACCGCGCGGGTTTCCCTTCTCACTGGTTTCTCCGCACGTAAATGCGCTCGACCGACTGACTGACCCACCGCGCCTCTTCCCTGTGCGCTCCGGAAGCCAGCTCGCTGGCGATCAGCGCCGTCGGTTGCCTGCGCGCACCGCGCACCGCCCCGGGAATTTTTTCTTGCTAACCTGCTCCGCTGCTGGCCTCGCTCCTCGTACCGGTCCAGCGGAGTATCTAGTTGTCCTTTGGACTCCGTATTGTCGATTTTCCGTGTGGCTTGGTTGTGACTGCTGTTAAAAATAGTTGTTCTTAGATTTGATTGTGCACAGAGGCGAGGTGGATCCTCCATCTACGTCTCCATCTTGGCCTTCTCTTACATTCTTATTTGACTTGATAAATTCTGTGGAATTGTACATAATGCCTCTTGTCTGGTGGGACGTTGGAGTAACAGCAACCTGTTTCCTCATTTCTTCAACACACGCACGTCAATGACTGACTTGCGTTCTTTTTGACATTCTGGCTTCTTTGTGGAGTATTTGAAAAATAAATACAGAATTGCATGCATATCTTGTTCTGGTAGGACCCAAACTCCAACCAGTTATCACTTTGGTTCCTCTTAGAGGTCCCTACTTCCTTCTTAGAGCTCAATTCTGATTCTTTTGGGTCAATTTTATATCTCTGCCCTTAAAGCAGTGGCTAGTTCCTGAAACCACTTTTCCCTCTGTCCATGTTAGATCTGAGATATAGAAACTCTATTCTCATGGGTACACTTTCCATAGACAGAAGTCATATCTGTTTCAATCACTGCTTTATTTCTAACATTCAACACTGGGAATTAGGCTGATGCTTAAAAAATTTATTAAATGCATTAGTCTGAATGTTTAGTGAAATGTTTTCAGGTATTCAGAAGGGGAAAGCATTCTTTTGTGCAATAGGTTTAGAAAAAGCTACATTGTATACTCAATTTCGGAATAGTCATTATACGCATCAGTGTCTTGAAGTCTCTGAGACATCTTGGTATAAAATCAAAACCCTGTTAGCCTCATTTATCTGAACATTGTCCAAACTATCGGGGAAGCACTGGCCTAAAGCAGAGCTGGTGTAGAACAGGATTGGTATTATTTGTTAATATGTATTTAATGAATATGCAGAGCTGTGATTCTGAGTTGGGTAATTCAGGGACTTTTAGTAGCTTCAGAAGAAGATGGTGGCTTCCAGGATATGTTGAGAGTAAAGAGTAAAGGCAGTGGAGGAAAAATAGCCAATGGTAGGGGTGTGAGTGTAAATTATTTCAACATTTCTGGAGGGAATTTTGACAGTGGAAATCAAGAATCTTTAAATTTCCTTGTAATTTTACTTCTAGAGTTTTATCTTGGCGAAGTAATACGAGATGTATATAGACTTCTATCAATCAAAATATTAAGTATAATATTTCCATTAAAAATAACCTAAGTGTTCCTTAGGTGGTCAGTAAATAATTAGAAAACCATTCAATGAAACCTTGTGACTATTTCAGTTTTTTTTTGTAGTGTAACAGCAACACCAAAAACTCCTAACTCAGGAGGCTTTAAACAATAATTATTATTTCCCATCACTGTGGGTTGACCAGGCAGTCCTCCTGTCACAGAGAGTTGGCAGTCACTTAGGCAGCTGATTTTACAGGGCAGCGAGGCTGAGCTGGAAGCTGCCAATTGGCTTGTCTCAACAGTCTGTGTCTTGGTCCTTGCTGTTAGCTGGGATGCTTTGGTTCTCCTCATAATCTCTCTTTCTGTGTGGCATCTTACCTTCTAGAACCTTCTGTGTGGCTTCTATTTCCAGTAGAATAGCTTGGGCCTTACATCTCTGTGTTTTAAGAGAACAAAAACAGAAGCTGAGGCCTAGAGTTGGAACAGTGTCACTTTTGCAGCATCTTTCAGTCAAAGGAGTCACAAGCTCTGCCCAGGTTAAAAAAGAGGTAAATAGAATTCATTTCTTGATGGAAGGAGAGACAAATGTGTACAGGAAGGGAAAGAATGTTGATGACCATCTTTGGAGACTCATGGTGGCCATTAAAAGCATGTTATATAAAACTATTTTATGTCATTAATGTTAAGTGGAAAAGGGAGATGACATTAAGAATAAAACCATTGAGGAAAAAGAAGAGTAAATGAAATGTAGAATGTAACACTAATTACTATAGTTTAAATGTATATGTGTAAATATATATATATATATATATATATATATATATATATACACATTTATGCACATTATGCATACACGCACACACACTTAGAAAGAACTGGAAGCCACAACATCAACTTAACAGAGGTTATGAGTGACAAGATAAAGAGTGTTTTAATTTTCTTCTATGTACATATCTGTATTTAAAATTTTTTTAGCCCTGGCTGGTGTGGCTCAATTGGTTGGATGATATCCCATAAACTGAAAGGTCACTGTTTGATTTCTGATCAGGGCACATACCGATTGTGGGTTCAGTCCCCTGTCAGGTGAGTGTAAGAGGCAACTGATCAGTGTTTCTCTTTCACATCGATGTTGCTCTTCCTTTCTCCCTCCTTTTCCCTCTTTCTAAAACAAACAAACAAACAAACAAACAAAAAAACAATTTTCTCTTAAAAACTTTTCTTGCAATTGTCTCTTAGTTGTTTTAACAATTAAAACACTGATTTTTTAGGCCAATTTAAAAATGCTGACAAATTTCAAAGATTAGAAGATACGTGTTTTATGATCCCAATGCCATAAAATCAAAACTACAAAGTTTTAGTTAAAAACTTTTATTGAACTTGACATTTAAATATATCCTCTGAATAATTCCTGGTACGAAAAATTTCAAAAGAAAGGTAGTTATTTATAAATGACCAGAGTTCTATACATACAGTCCTGGAATATGCAGCCAACATGTACAATCTTATACATATTAATCAGATAATATGATTGAAGATAAATGAACATTTAATGCGAAAAGGTCCAGTAACTAAGCACAAAGGAAGTACAAATTATTATCAGGGATAAAGTGATACTGATGAGGATACAACTAGAGGCAATTTAAAAAATTTTAAGGAAAGGTTTACAAAGCAATACCAATAAGACTGAATACCAATAAGACTAGATGGAATGGATTGTCTGAACAAATGTTATCGTGACCTTTGACACAAATTGGTAGCAAACCTGCATAGATTAGTAAACAAAGTAAAAAGTGAAAAGATAATAAACAGCTAAGCCCATTCAATTTATGGGTATGTCCTCCCAAACATTTTAGGCATAGAGAAGTTTCATTATATGTCCACTGTTTCAGAACATGTGAGACTTTGAAAGCTTCTCAATCCATAAATGTAATGTTAAACATAGAAAAGGAGAACCCAAGGAAATCATGGGTTGTTGTCAACATGTATTGTTCTTTAAATAAAGAAACATTGTTACAAACAAGCTAATATATCTATGCATATCATATGTTACAAGTGGGTTGTATGTATGTATGTTTCCAAAGGGACCAAATCCACATTTTTGTTTGTTGGTTGTTGCAGTTCTCCAAAGCCTTGGCTAGTTGTGCTTCCAATTTTCTTCTTAGATAGGAAGACAGCTTTATAAGTGGTGGCCCAGCTGGACCTAGATTCATTTCTAGATTCTAAGCATAAGACAAATTAATTTGACTGTTTGAATTATAGAAGGAAAAAGAAAGAAATTATTTTCTTAAGTTCATAGTGATAAAAACCTACATTAAGAAAAAAAGGAAAGATAATCTAACTTTACACCTCAAAGAACAGGGAAAGGAAGAATGAGCTAAGTCCAGAGTTAGTAGAGGGGAGAAAATAACAAAGTTTGGAGTAGAAATAAATGAAACAGAGAGTAAAAAGACAATAGAAAAGATACACATATTTTTAAAATTAAAGGAGAAAATGAAAACCACCTGGACTCACACCACTGTTAACCTTTTGATGTGTGTTGTTTCAGTCCTTCTGCCAGTTAGTGTGTGTCTTACAAGAAGAGTATGAGTAAATCACAACATTCTGGAGTCTGTTTTCTGCCCACCCCCACTACTGGTGTGTCATGAATATCTTGCCATCTCATTAAATATTTGTGTAATGGTCACATTATTTCACTGTCTCTCATCATTTATGTAAACTGAATTCTGATAGAACTATTGATTTACGTGTTTTAATAAAACAGGTTATTCATGCAAATTAGATAAAAATGATTTTTGTGTATTTATTGAGTAAAATAGAATTAAAGTCTTAGCAATATAAACATTTGAAGCTAAGTTCCTTAGTTAGAGACAGATACATAATTCTTTGTAGGGACTTTTAAGGGAAAGGAAAAGCCTTTACGGAAAATATTTGTTCATACTCTATGTGAGGACTTTTTAGAGTAAAAGTGACAAATACCCCAACTAGAATTGAATGTAGCAAAAGAGGAAATTTATGGGTGAATATATCATTTATCTGTTACCCTAGTAATATTTCAAAATATCAACCACAAAATATCACTGACGTATTGGGAAATATGCATTTATTTAGTCCATGAGTATACGGAGTTCAGTGGCTGTCAGCTGGACTTGATCATGCATCTGTTATCAGCTGTTGATTGGCTAGGAACCTCTGCTGGTCTTAGATGGGCTTGCTCAAATGTCTTGGGGTTCTATCTAGGACATGTGACTCTGTTTTATATTATTATTTTTCAGCAAGCTAGACTGGGCTTGATCTAATTCCTATGGAAGAAAAGAAAATGAGCAAGAAAGTAGATACACTCCCAGGACATTGTGGCTAATTGTTTGGAGTATCATGCAGGGGAGTCCAAGCTTTTGGCATCTCTGTGCTATGCTGGAAGAAGCTGAGTTTTCTTGGGCTACACATTAAATATGATGTCACACATAATAACAAAAAATCTCATATAGTTTTAAGTAAATTTACAATTTTGTGTTGGGTGCATTCACAGCCATCCTGGGGTGCATGCAGCCCATGGACCGCAGGTTGGACACCCCTGAATGGGAGGGGTGTGGGTTCCATTCCTGGTCACGGCACACACCTAGTTTGTAGGTTTGATACTCAGTCTGATTGTGTGTGGTCCCTGGTCTGGGCACCAATCGATGCTTCTCTTTTGCATTGATGTTACTCTCCCTTCCTCTTTCTAAAAGTAATGGAAAAATGTCTTTCGGCAAGTATAAAAAAAGTAAATACTCAAGTGCTATTTTAATCCTCCAATTGCTTCACGTTTGTTTTCTTCTTATTGGCCAAAGAGAGTCATATGACAGAACCTAGGGTCTGATTGTGAGGGCACTGACAAGGAGGCACATCCAGGAAGGGGTAAAGAATTAGGGCCATTAACGCAGTCAGTCTACCTGGCGTATGTCACTGAAATGGCCTGGGGATAGATGTAGCTTCAGTGGCTGCTGGATCCAAGGTATCAAGTGATGTCATCTGGCTTGATTTCACACTATTAAAGGTTTGGTTCTGATTTCTTTTGCATTAGCTTCAATCTTGGGGAAGCCCTTTTTACATGGTAGTACTCAGAACCTCCATTTCTTTTTAAATTATATTTTATTGATTATGGTCTATGACCATACCACCCTGAATGCACTTGATCTCATGTGATCATGCTATTACAGTTGTCCCAATTTTACCCGCTGTGCCCCCTTGCACCCAGCACCACCAAGTCCCTCAAGCAGTACCCACACTGGTGTTCATATCCATGGGTCATGTGTAGGTTCTTTGGCTACTCTGTTTCTTATACTGTACTTTACATCCCCATGGCTATCCTGTAACTTCCTATTAGCACTTCTCAATTCTCTCACCTCTTCACACACCCTACAACTCCTCTCCCATCTGGCAACCATCTAAATGCTCTCTGTATCCACGATTCTGTCTCAGGTTTTCTTGTTTGCTTAGTTTGTTTTCTTGGATTCAATTGTTGATAGCTGTGTATTCATTGCCATTTTATTGTTCATAGTTTTGATTCTCTTTTTCTTGAATAAGTCCCTTTAACATTTCAATAGTAATGGTTTGGTAATAAAGCTGTCCTTTAATTTTTTCTGGTCTGGGAACTCTTTGTCCACCCTTTGATTCTAAATGATAGCTTTACTGGGTACAGCAATCTTAGCTATAAGTCCCCCTGTTTTTCATGACTTTGAATATTTCTTGCCAGTTCCATGTAGCCTGCAAAATTTGTTTTGAGAGAACAGCTGACAGTCTTATGGAAACTCTCCTGTAGGTAGCTAACTGCTTTTTTTCTGCTGCTTTTAAGATTATCTGTTTATCTTTAACCTTTGGTGTTTTAATTATGATATGTCTTGGAGTGGGCCTCTTTGCCTCCATTTTGTTTGGGACTCTCTGTGCTTTCTGGACTTGCCTGTCTATTTCCTTCACCAAATTAGGGAAGTTTTCTTTTATTATTTTTTCAAATAGATTTCCAATTTCTTCTTCTTTCTCTTTTTCTGGTACCCAATGATGTGAATGTTGAAATGCTTGAAGTTGTCCCAGAGGCTGCTTACACTATCCTCATTTTTTGAGATTCGTTTTTTCCCCTTATTCTGATTGGTTGTTTTTTGCATCCTTATGTTCCAAATCATTGATTTGATTCTCGGCTTCATTCTCTCTACTGTTGTTTCTCTGTAAATGTTCTTTATTTTAATTACTGTATCCTTCATTTCTGACTGGATCTTTTTTATGCTGCTGAGGTCCTTGCTAATTTCCTTGAGCATCCTTATAACCAGTGTTTTGAACTTAGCATCTGATAGGTTGCTCATCTCCATTTCATTTAGCTCTTTTTATGGAGTTTTGATCTGTTCTTTCATTTGGGCCATGTTTCTTTGTCTCCTCATTTTGGCAGCCTCCCTGTGTTTTTTTCTATGTATTAGGTAGAGCTGCTTTGACTCCACGCCTTGGTAGTGTGACCTAATGCAGTAGGTGATCGGTAGGGTCCAGTGGCACAGCCTTCCCTATCATTCAAGCTGGGTAGGGTACTTGACGTGTGCCTTTTGTGTGGGCTGAGTACATTCTCCTCTTAGAGTTGAGTGTTGGCAGATCAATGGGAGGGATTTGCCCAGGCCAGTGCGCTGCAAGGATTGGCTGTGACCACTTACCTCCAATTCTGCCCTTTGTGGAGGATCAGCTGTGTGGGGGCAGAGTGGTGATACTCCAGTATGGTTTGTAGTTGTCCACTAAGTGCATTGGCCCTGCACTTTCCTGGGTGGTACAGACCCCCACCTGTGTTTTTTCTGAGCCATAAAGCTCTCTGAGATGACTGCTACTTGTGCTGGGCTTGGAGATTCTCAGGTAAAGCCAAGCTGTGAATTTTGGCTGGCTGTTGCTAGTGCCTGGCCTGGGGCCCACTGAGGCCAGTTCTTGTTTGTTTGAGAGGATTTAGTAAGTTGTGAAGCATGAGCCAAGACAAGCCATTTATATGGAAAAGCAGCTTGGATGGGCCCCTAAGTTGCATGAGGAGAAGTAACCTCAGTTTGGCCCTGTCTAGAATCTGTGCTTTTACTATCTTTTTTTTAAATTTTTTTTAAAGATTTTATTTATCTTTGAGAGAGGAAGGGAAGGAGAGGAGGAGAGAAACATCAATGTGTGGTTGCCTTTCATGCATCCTCTGCTGGGAACTGACCTGCAGGGAACCGGCCTGCAACCCAGGCATGTGTCCTGACTGGGAATCGAACCGCAATTGTGTGGTTCGCAGGCCCATGCTCAATCCACTGAGCTATGCCAGCCAGGGCTTGCTTTTACTATCTTAAAGATGAAAAAAAGAGAGTACACCAAGAACACCATAATGAGAAAAGCAGGAGGCCATGATGTACCCCATGGAGGCAATTTGCATACTAGCATTAATGGGATAAGCCCTGCTACATAAAATTTGTCCCAATGTATAGGAACTTCTACTATTTTCTCTAGGAGTTATGGGAACAGGGACTCTAACATGGTGCACTGTTCTCCTGTCCCATTTCTGTACAGGTGTGGAGTAGTTAATGTGAATATTTAGGTCAGAAATAAAGGAAAGGAAGTCTCAATATGCCAGCCTGAAAGATATAAGTGAAAGGGGAAAGAGACAGGACTGTCATCCTTTCTGATGATAGCATTTCAGACCTGGTTATGTGCAGAGAGGCTCTGGTTGAGCCACCTCTTTTTCTTTTAGCTCCAAGATGGCCAATAGGTTCTAACACATGTGTCAGTGCTCATTGATTGATGGTAAACCATCTAGAGTGCTGTGTTGAGAAGAGTTCTAAACCTAGTGAAAAAAAGGACTGTGATGGATTTGAGATGTCTTAGAGGGTACAGGAGTGGGAGGTAAGAATATGATAGACTATTATTTGACATCTTAGGAAGCAACAGCTTCTCAGAGTCACTGTCAAACTACTTGTGTGTGTGTGTGAGGCGGGTTATTCCCCCAGAAAGAGTATTTTATAACTAAGGTCTCTGTGATGAGATATCCTATGGTCAATTTTCTGGAGGTCCCAAATGTCACTTAACATAACCCAAAAGTGCAGAACTTTATCTTCCTAAGGAAAAAGAAGTGTGTTTTTGTTCTGAACAAATTTGACCTTGCTTGAGAGCTGGATGGGGTAATTTACCATATCTTCAGATGTAGTAAGTAAAGTTTTGGGGTCACCTTTCTTATTAAATGAACATGAGTATATGTAGCAATCATCTATTTATTATCACTATTGATCTATATTTATCAACATATACTTAAAACGTAATGAAGTTATAGTCAGAGTTCTAAAGAAGTTTGTTTTTGATTTTCCTTTTTCTCATTTTTCAGATCTCTCTGATTGGAGTCATTTTCTGGTACAGACTATGAGTAAAATGCAGTGAAAATTCTGACCAACAGTGGAAATATTGGCTTAATCCCCAGCTTACTGTAGCAATCCTTCTCCTCAGTATCACCTCATAATAGAAGAAAAATGTACGGAAGTGCAAGAACAATAACCAATCTGGAAGGGAGCCCTTCTAGATCTCCTCGTTTGCCAAGGTCTCCTCGTTTGGGCCACCGAAGAACAAGTAGTGGGGGAGGTGGAGGAACAGGCAAGACTCTGTCCATGGAGAACATCCAGTCCCTTAATGCAGCCTATGCTACGTCTGGGCCCATGTATCTGAGTGATCATGAGGGGGTGGCTTCGACAACTTACCCGAAGGGCACCATGACTCTGGGAAGAGCCACAAATAGAGCTGTATATGGAGGTCGTGTCACAGCCATGGGGAGTAGTCCCAATATTGCTTCTGCTGGACTTTCCCACACAGATGTCCTTTCATACACAGATCAACATGGTGGTCTGACCAGTTCATCCCATCATCACCACCACCAGGTCCCCTCTATGTTGAGGCAGGTAAGGGATAGCACAATGTTAGACCTTCAAGCCCAGCTCAAGGAACTTCAGAGAGAGAATGATCTCCTTCGGAAAGAGCTAGACATCAAGGACAGCAAATTGGGATCTTCCATGAATAGTATCAAGACCTTCTGGAGTCCTGAGCTCAAGAAGGAGAGAGTCTTGAGGAAGGAAGAAGCAGCCCGTATGTCTGTCCTCAAGGAACAGATGAGGGTTTCCCATGAAGAAAATCAGGTAGGTATGACTCATTTCCTTGTTTTTCACCTTGGCTTCTCACTGAGTAGTTGATGCTGTGCAAACGTTACCAAAACCTGTGCAGAAGAAAGTTCAGCATCATCAAACTAGCTCTGACTTAGTATGTGTTTCACTTGGGGACTGCAAGAGGTCATAGGAAATATGAGATTACAGCTTGTGATCTCCTTATTTTCCAATGGCCTTTTCACATTGTTGCAGAAGAGGGAGGATCACTTCTCAATGCCTAACTTTTACACTTGGTTAATTTTGTGTTCATTTTCTGCAGTCACAAGAGCAACTCAGATGTACTTCCCACCGAATAGAAGAGTAAAATGTTAATTTTTGCAAGAGTGTGCATTTTAACAGCAACATTTAGTGGGTCACATTTGACTGGTGGATTGACTTTTGTTTTAGTTCCCACAGATTATATCTTTTTAGAATGAGTGGAATTTATTTTCTAAGTAGCAAACTAAACAATATTAAGTACTGTTGGGTAGATTGAGCTTGATATTGTATTAGAGAAACACAGTACATTTTTGCCTCATCCATTCAGTATAAGTACATACTATGTTCATGACACCTTACTTGTCTTTGATCCATTTTCCAAGTCATAGCAAGATTAGTTTTCCCAGACTCTACCTGTAGTTGTGCCATTTCCCTGCTTTAAAGTCCTCAGTAATTACTCATTGCCTCCAGAATGAAGTCTACCCTTTTGTCTCAGCCTTCTATTGGAAAGCCTGAATCAGCCTTTCCAGTATTATCTTGTATCTCCTCCCTCACATCTCCTATTGCTGCCAGAACCACCATGTGGTAATTCCTGCAAGTACTCAAGGGTTCCCACCTCCGTACCTTTGCTCTTTCCATTATCTTTTGCTGGAGGACTTCACAGTGCTTCCTCTCTTTGCTTCTTCCCTTTCAGTCCCAGCCAATCTTGATGTTCACATCCTAACTGTTCTTTGAGGCTCATTTATATGATGCTGTTTTCAAAAGGCTTCGGGATGTGCCTGGGTTTAGATTCCAGCTTCAACTCATACTGGTAGTGAGATACCAGTAAGAACTAAGAGATGGGGAATAGAAGGTTAGTGGGTGCCATGCCATTTGGCTAGAAAAATTCTCAGATATTGTTTAACTTTATTTAGAAACTTGAGATAATTTAAACTTGGCTATACACCAATGATTCCCCAATAATTGATCTTTATGTTGACCTAATAAAGTGACCCTTCTCTCTGTTACCGTGGCTACCATGCCTTTGGAGTCCAAGCACTCAGAAACATTTCTGATTTTTATGAGAACTTGCTGTTTGTTTTCCTTCTAAGTGGAAAGTAATCACCTTATACCTTTCATTATCTGACAGAGCCTATGTTGGTTTTCAGATATGAAAATGTGGATTTTAGTTGGAGCAGAAAGCCTTGTCTTTTACTCCTAAATCAAATTAATGCTCTTAATTATTATTTCTGTTTTTTTTTCTGACTGCTGGTTCATGAAATCCTGTGAACCTGTTACATCTCTGTGCATTTCCCCAGTTCTGTTCTGCTTTTCTTCCTTTGTTGGTTGTTTTGGAAAATGGTTAAAGCAGTTAGGTGCAAGTAGTAACAAAGTTGAAAGTCTTCTCTAAATTGTCAGTTCTAAAATTACTTTTATCTTATGCTTTGATCATTAAATGGTTTTTGAGTGTAGATTTCCTACTTATGAATGTATAATTATTTGTAAATTACATGATGTGTAACTGTCATTATATTATTCAGAAAAATTTAGATAAGGAAGAGATAAAATAAATAGAATACTGAAGTAAATTTTATTTATTCACTTTTAATATTTTATTTTTAGAGAGAGGGAAAGGGAAGGAGAAAGAGAGGTATGTGTGGTTGTCTCTCATGCATCCCCTACTGGGGACATGGCCTGCAGCCCAGGCATATGCCCTGACTTGGAATTGAACTGATGACCCTTTAGTTCACAGGCCCAGTGCTCAATTCACTGAGGCACATCAGCTAGAGAAAATTTTAATAATACACAAAACCATTGGGCTTCTAGTAAAAACATTCAACCCCCCTCATTTATTTCATGAGGGTTAGTTCAGTTTAAAGTAGGTAACATCCACAGTTCTACTTAACTGTCCCATGTTGCTTTAAGCTGGAAGCAAGTGAATAACTGAGGTGCTCCCATTACCCCTTTCTTGTTCTGGAACTTACTATGATTCTAGGTTACCTTGGGTACTCTGCATGACATATGACTGTGTAATACAAGACCTAGGGAAAGCCCCACTGTTTATATATTAAATATGAGTAAAATGTAATAATTTTCTTTTTTTCAAAAAAATTATTTTAATTGTTGTTCAAGTACAGTTGTGTCTTTTACTATCATCCCAGCCCACCCACCCATCCCCCCACCTCCCTCTCATTTCCACCCCACTTAGTTTTTGTCCATGTGTCTTTTATACTAGTTCTTGTAAACCCTTCGCATTTTTTTTTTCTGAAATTCCCTCCCCTCTCCCCTCTTGTTACTGTCAGCCTGTTCTCTATTTCAGTGTCTTTGGTTATATTTTGCTTGCTTGTTGGTTTTGTTGTTTAGGTTCCTGTTAAAGGAGAGATAATATGGTATTTGTTTTTTATCACCTGGCTTATTTCACTCAGCATAATGCTTTTCAGTTCCATCCATGCTGCTGCAAAAGGTAGGAGCTCCTTCTTTCTTTCTGCTGCATAGAATTCAACTGTGTAAATGTACCATAGTTTTTTGATCCATTCATTTTTCTAATGGACACCTAAGTTGCTTCCAAAACTTGTCTATTGTAAACTGTGCTGCTATGAACATTGGGGTACATAGGTTCTTTTGGATTGGTGTTTCAGGGTTCTTAGGATATAATACTAGGATATAACTCAGTGAAATTGCTGGGTCTAAAGGCAGATCCATTTTTTGTTTTCTTAGAAAATTTCATACTGTTTTTCATAGTGGTTGTACCAGTCTGCAATCCCACCAACAGTGAACTAGGGTCCCCTTTTCCCCACAGCCTCTCCAGCACTTGTTGCTTTGTTTATGATGGTCATTCTGACTGGCGTAAAGTGGTATCTCATTGTGGTTTTAATTTGCATCTCTCTGATAGCTAGTGATACTGAGCATCTTTTTATGTGTTTCTGGATCCTCTGTATATCCTTCTCGGAGAGGTGTCTGTTCAAGTCCTTTGCCCACTTTTTAATTGGGTTGCTTGTCTTCTTAGATTGAAGTCCCGTAAGTTCTTTGTATATTTTGGAGATTAAACCTTTGTCTAAGGTATCATTGGCAAATGTTTTCCCATACAGTTGGTTCTCTTTTTATTTTAATACTGTTTTGTTTAGCCATGCAGAAGCTTTTTATTTTGATGAGATCTCATTCATTTTTTCATTCCTTTATGTCCCTTGCTCTTGGGACATTAAAGTGTTGTAGGGACATGAAAAATCAGTAGAAATGTCGCTGCATGAAATATCTGAGATTTTCCTGCCTATGTTCTCCTCTAGGACTTTAATGGTGTCATGACTTAAATTTAAATCTTTCATCCACCTTGAATTTATTTTTCTATGTGGTGTAAGTTGGTGCTTGAGTTACATTTTTTGTAGCTGTCCAGTTCTCCCAACACCATTTGTGGAAGAGGCTAATTTTACTTCATTTTATGTTGCTGTCCCCTTTGTCAAATATTAATTGACCATAGAGGCTTGGGTTTATTTCTGGGCTCTCTGTTCTGTTCCACTGGTTCGTGTGCCTGTTTTTATGCCAGTACAAGGCTGTTTGATTATAGTGTCCTTGTAATACAGTTTGGTGTCAGGTATTGTGATCCCTCCTACTTTGCTCTTCTTTCTCAAATTGCAGCAGCTATTTGGGGTTGTTTATGGTTCCATATAAATTTTTGAAGTGTTTGCTTTATGTCTGTGAACTATGCCATTGGTACGTTAATAGGTATTGCATTGAATCTGTAAATTGCTTTGGGTAGTATGGACATTTTGATGATGTTAATTTTTCCAATCCATGAACATGGTATATGTTTCCATTTGTTTGTATCCTCCTTGATTTCTTTCTTCAGTGTTGTGTAGTTTTCTGCATACAGGTCTTTTATCTCCTTGGTTAGGTTTATTCCTAGGTATTTTATTTGTCTTTTTTGCTATATTGAATGGGATTATTTTCTTGATTTTTGCTTCTGATATTTCATTATTGGTATAATAAAATGCCTTTGATTTCTGGATATTGACTTTGTATCCCACTGTTTTGCCAAGTTTATTTATTGGGTCAAGCAGTTTTTTGGTGAAGTCTATAGGATTTTCCATGTACACTATCATGCAATCTGCAAACAATGACAGTTTTACTTCCTGCTTTCAATTTGGATGCCTTTTATTTTTTTCTCATCTAATTGCTATGGCTAGGACTTCCAGTACTATGTTGAATAGGAGTGGTGAAAGTGGGCATCCTGTCTTGTTGCTGATCTTAGTGGGAGAGCTTTTAGTTTTTGCCCATTGCATATGATGTAGGTCTCTCATATATGGCCTTGATTATGTTGAGGAATGCTCCCTCTATTCCCACTTTGCTGAGTATTTTTATCATAAATGGATGATGTACCTTATTAAGTGCTTTTTCCACATCTATTGATATGGTCATGTGATTTTTGTCTTTGCTTTTGTTTATGTGATGTATTACATTTACTGATTTGTGAAGGTTGAGCCATCCTTGCATCCCTGGGAGGAATCCCACTTGGTCATGGTGTATGATCATTTAATGTATTGTTGAATGTGGTTTGCCAATATTTTGCTGAGGATTTTAGCGTCTATGTTCATTGGCAATATTGGCCTGAAATTTTCTTTATTTGTTGTGTCTTTATCTGGTTTTTGGATTAGGATGATGCTGGCTTCATAAATAGACTTTGGGAGTGTTCCATCATTTTGGGTTTTTTGGAATAGTCTGTGAGGGATAGGGGTTAGCTCTTCCTTAAATGCTTTGTAGAATTCTCCTGTGAAACCATCTGGTCTAGTGCTTTTGTGTGTCAGGAGTTTTTTGATTACTGCTGTTATTGGTCTGTTCAGGCTTTCTGCTTGTTCTTCATTGAGTTTTGGAAGATTATATTTTTCTATGAATTTGTCCATTTCAGGTAGGTTTTCAAATTTCTTGGCATACAGTTCTTCATAGTAATTTCTTACAATCCTTTGTATTTCTGTGGTGTCAATTGTAATCTGTCCTCTTTCATTTCTGGTTGTGTTTATTTGGGTCATCTCTTTTTTTTTTTCTTGATGAGCCTACTTAAATGCTTGTCGATTTTGTTTATCTTTTCAAAGAACCAGCTCCTGGATTTATTAATCCTTAGAATTGTGCTTTTTGTTTCCATGTCATTTGATTCTGCTCTGATCTTGGTTATTTCCTTCTTTCTACTAGCTCTGGGCTGTCTTTGTTGTTGTTCCTTGAGTTCTTGTAGGCATAGGGCTTGGTTGTTTGTTTGAAATGTGTCTATCTTTTTTTAGTTAGGTCTGTATTGCTATTAATTTCCCTCTCAGGATTGCCTTTGCTGTGTCCCATAAGTTTTGTGTTGTTGTAAGTTCTTTTCATTTGTTTCCAGAAACTTCTTGATTTCTTCCCCAATTTCATTCTTGACCCATTCATTGTTTAATATTGTCCTATTAATCTCCATGATTTTGAGTGTTTTGGTTTTTTTTTTTCTTGGTGTTGGTTTCTAGTTTCAGTCTCATGTGGCTGGAGAAAATGCTTGGTATGATTTTAATTTTCTTGAATTTGTTGAGGTTCCTATCATGTGGTTTATCTTTGAAAATGTTCCATGTGCATTTGAAAAGAATGTGTATTTAGGTTCTTTGGAATGAAGGGCGCGCTCTGTGTGTGTGTGTGTATATATATATATATATATACACACACACATATATCAGTTAAGTCCATTTCATCTAGGACTTTGTTCAATGCCACAATATTTTTGTTGATATTCTGTTTGGAAGATATGTCTATTTTTGACAGTGTGGTGTTAAAATCCCCTACTATAATTGTGTTGCTGTTAATGTCTTTCCTGAAGTCCTCTAAGATTTTCTTTATGTATTTGGGTGCTCCTATGTTGGATGCATATGTATTTACAATGTTTATGTCTTCTTTGTGGATTATTCCCTTGAGTGTAATGAAGTGACCTTCTGGGTCTCTTTTTATGACCTTTTTTTGAAGTCTATTTGGTCTGAGTATTACTACCCCACCTTTTTTTTTCCTGTCTGTTTGCCTCGAAAATTTGTTTCCAGTCCTTTACTTTGAATCTGTATAGGTCTTTTGTCCTGTGGTGGGTCTCTTGTAGGCAGCATATATGTGGGTCATGCTTTCTTATCCATTCAGCTATTTTATGTCTTTTGATTGGAGCATTTATTCCATTTACATTTAAGGTTATTATTGATAGGTACTTATTTATTGCCATTTTTGTACTTGTGTTCCTCTTTGTCTCTCTCTTTTCCTTCCTTTCCTTAGAGCATTCTTTTTAGCATGTCTTGCAGAGCTGGTTTGGTGGAGGTGTTTTGTTTTAGACTTCTTTCATCTGAAAAGCTCCTTATTTGGCCTTCTATCTTGATTGAGAGCCTTGCTTGGTAAAGTATCCTTGGTTGCAGGCCTCTGGTTCTCATTACTTGGAATATTTCTTGCCATTCTCTTCTTGCTTGGAGTGTTTCCATTGAGAAGTCAGTAGCTAACTTTATTGGCACTCCCTTGTATGTTACTTCCTGTTTATCCCTTGCTGCCTTTAAGATTCTCTCTTTGCCTTGGAATTTTGCCATTTTGATGATGATGTGTGTTGAAGTGGGCCTCTTTGGGTTCCTCTTGATTTGGACTCTCTGTGTTTCCTGGATTCGTGTGACTTTTTCTCTCCTCAAAGTAGGGAAGTTTTCCATCATTATTTTTTCAAATAGGTTTTCCATCTCTTTCTCTTTTTCTTCTCCTGGTATCTTTATTATTTGTATATTATTATGTTTCATATTGTCTTGCATTTCTCTTAATCCCTCTTCATTCTTTCTGAGCCTCTTTTCCTTTTCTTGCTCTTCTGGGTGTTTTTTTCTACTTTGTCCTCCAACTCACTGATCTGATCTTCTGCTTCATTCATCCTGCTTTTGATTCCTTCCACTGTGTTCTTCAGTTCAGAAATTGTATTCTTCATTTCCTCTTGGTCCTTGCTGATAGTTTCTATTTCCTTTTTCATGTTAGTATAGTTTGCAGTGAGTTCATGTAGTTTCCTTGTATGTTCTGGTAATTCACTGTGAGGTCATTGAGCTTTCTGATAACCATTGCTTTAAATTCAATATGTGATAGTTGAGTTGCCTCTATTTCATTTAACATTCTTTCTGAGGCTGCCTCGTTTCCTTGCATTTGAGGATTGTGTCTTTGTCTTCCCATTGTTTGTGAGACTCTTCTTGTTAGCCTCAGCTTCTTAAATTGTTCTGTTCTGGCTCCCTGGTTTTATGGTGTCAACTTCTGTGGTAGAATGTATGTGAGATTCAGTGGTGTAGTCTCCCTGATCTTTTGAGCTCACTGATCTTGGGATGTCATTTAAGTTGGCTCTGTCTTTGTCTTTGGGTTTTGATTGTTTTTGGGTCTTTCTTTGGTGGGTCCTTCCCACCAGCTGGTAAACTGAGGGCCACTCTGTCCACCACCTCTTATATTTTGTTGTGTTGGTGAGGGCAGGTTTTGTTGAAGCTGGTTCTTTTGTGTGTATATTGTTTCGGGGATTCTTTTTTGCTCTTGTTCAGTTGTTTGTACTGGGTAGTTTCTCCACTGTTTAGTTGTATTTCCAGATAGGTCCTGGATTGAGGTTTGTGTGGTTTCCACTCCCTCCCTCACCTTCTTCTGTTGTTATCTGTTGGTGGTTCCTTTGTTGTTGGTTTTCATACTCCAGTGAGTATCCTGGTGTTCCCCGCTTCCACCTACTCTTTTTTGTGATCAGTTGGAGGGGAAGGCAAAATGGTTTAAGACAGCAAGAGAGTATTCTATGATATTTATAGTAGCATCCAGTAGAGAAGAGATAAAGAGATCCTTTGGCTATATATAGTGTTAACTGTGATCTTTCTTCCAACTAGCCACTTTTTAGAGAGGATGGGAAGAAGATAAAACTCTTGCTGGGGAGGGAAGGATTGTGAGTTGGATCTAGAAAGCAGTGAGGTTGTGGAAGGTCAGGTTCTGAGGTAAGGTGAGAGTAAAGGACAGTAAATATGTGTAGTGTGTCAGAGAATAGAGTTAACTACTACAGTAGTAGAGTTCAGGAAACTGTGAAGTGGGCTAAGATCTGGGAGGGGTGTAGTGAAGTATTTACAATTGTATGGACAAGCTATTACTTACAATAATATTACAGTAACAATCATATGACGGAATCTACATTATCTGAATAACAGGAATAGGGGGTATAGGACCTTGAGTAGTGTGCTAAAGGAACACAGGTGACGTGAAGGACAGTAAATTAGCAATACACTGTGAAAGAGAGAACACAGGAAACCTGTCAAATGATACATATAACCAGCCAAGCAAAGAAGACTATACAGAAAGAAGAGGAATACAAAAATACTATTCAAATAAAAGATGTAAGAATAATGTAAAAATAATAATACAAATATGCAATAACTTGCAGATTCTCTGTAATAGCAAAGTGAAATTTGTTTCACTGTATCAACTGTTGGGATGCCCCCTCTTTGGGTACCACTCTGGTTTTTTCACAGTTCTAGGTTTTTTATTGTGTCGTTTGTGGGTATTTTTTTAAAAAGCAGGACAAGGGATGAAGAAGAGATAAAACTGGAAAAAAGGAAGAAGGAATAAAACAAGAAAGAAGGAAAGAGAGGGAAAGTTATTGTAAGATAAACAATAATAAATATTAAAAAAATAAAATATTACTTAAAAGAAAAAAACAAAAGAAAAGAAAACAAAAAACCTCTTGTTGGTTTCAAACTGGCCAAACTGTTTTTTCTGGTCTTGCTGGCTGCAGCAGGCTAAGGGGTGATTGGTATGGCTTTTCTCCTTTCCAGATCTGCACTCAGCCAGTCTTGCCCACACTCTCCCTAGAGCTAGTCTGTTGCCTCTCCCTGGGCACCCTGGATGTGGGATCCAGGTCTTCCTCAGAGCACTCTTTCCCCAGGTTTACAGCTGTGGACTCAGGCTGCCTTTGTCCTGCTGTTTCGGGCAGGAATCCTTCCCAGTGCTATGTGGGTTTGCAGGGCCTTCTTTGTGGCCTTCTGCTCAACCTCCCATGCAACCTTGGGATCGCCGCCTCGCTGGGTGGGGAGTAGGCTGAGGGGCTGTTGTAGAAGAATGCCCCCAAAAGTTTTCCTGAAAAGTTTTTCTCTCAACTTTCCCAAGCTGGAGACCACAGACTCCAAGGGTGATCACAGCCCCTGTGTGTTTGCCTCTTTTTCCTTATTCTCCTCTCTGTGACTTCAAGCAATCAGGTCCCTCCCAGTGCCACTTAAACCTTGTTTGGCCGGGGAGGGAGCAAGGGAGCTGTTGACTGGCTCTCTCCCAAGAACTCTGTGGCAGACCCTGTGGTGGCGCAGGGCCTGGGGCTGCAGCCACCCTGGTCTCCGAGTTGGTCCCTGGGACCTTATTGTCCTGCAGCTGTCTCCTCACCGTCTGGTTTTTCAGTGTTTGCTACAATTTTTGGTCTCTTATTTTCATATATGCTGGGGTACTGTTGGCTGTTTGCTCTGTTCCTCCATAGATCGGCTAGGTTTATCCTCCGTGTGTAGGGGGAAGTAGAATCTGCTCCTTCTTACCCTGTCGCCATCTTCCTCTTCTCTAATTATTTTCTTTTTTAGGTTAAAAATATAAAAGGAGGAAGAAGCATGGAGAGTTTGAAAAGTCAATTTACTTGCAATGTGAGGTAATATTACAAAGTAAAGAATAATAAGATTGACAAAAAACAAGTTATTAAAAAATTGAAATGCCCTTCCTTCCCCCTTTGGAAGTATGTCAGGGTCCTTTTTAGGGTATATCAATACCTTTTCGTCAAGATAGGGTAGATCCTGATTAAGTAATCAACAAATGTTAAATATCAGTGACTTAACACATCAGAAATTTATTTTGTATTCACCTGAAGCATGAAGCAGGTCAAGTGACTCTCTAGGGTAGTTCTCCTTCAGGCAGTGATGCAGGGTCCAGGCTTTTTGCATCTTGGCACATGGCCAAGGAGAGCAAGAGTACCTAGAGATGGCTCATTGTCTCCTCAGTTGTAATGACTGAGCGGTGTCACTTGGACTTGAAGTGACACAGTTGCAAAAGGCTGAGCCGTGTAGTCCTCTCCTCTTTTCAAGAAGGAGAGTACAGTTAGATGTGAGGGAAAACTAGAAATTTCTACCAGTGGGGTTTGTAAGTTTGTCAAAAAGTAGAGCTGGATGAAATAAAGTTTGGGCAGTACTGCACACTTCTGCTGTTGCTGCTGTTTCTATTATTATGCTGCTGCTACAATCAAACATCTGTTGCGAGCATTATGTGTTAGGCATTGTGCTTAGACCTTTGTGTACATTAGGTGCTAGACTTTATCTCAGTTTACAGATGAAAAATAAATGTAGAGAGAATAAGCAGCTTGCCCAAGTTCATATGGGTGATAATTGACAGAGTCAGAATTTCAAGCTTTGGTCTATTTTGTACCAGTGTCTAAATCTTAACTTTATGTTCACTGCCTTCTTATAGAATCACTGAGCTGTGAATAGAATCTTACTATAATAGGAAGATCATACTTCATATATGTTAGATGTAAAAAATGACTATATGATGATTCAACTTGCTTTTTACTGTATGATGTTACAAAAGAGATAATGTATTCAGTACAAGCTGTACTTGGAATTTTTATCTTTTCTTGGGCTAGCACTATGCAGTATTATTATACTCTGTTGTGATCCTGGGCAATGGCAGTGAGTTCCTAGTAAGCCATGTGATCATATCTAATATTTTACAGTGTATTCATTGTATTAGATGATTTTGCTGAACTGTAGGATAATGTAAGTGTTCTGAGCATGTTTAAATAGGTGGGACTAAGTTGTGATGTTTGGTAGGTTAGATGTATTAAGTGCATTCTCAGCTTATGCTATTTTCAACTTATGATGAGTTTATTGGGATATAATCCCATTATAATTTGAGAAGCATCTGTAGTTTTGATAGAATCATTAAGAATGTAATTTAGTGTACTTAGTACTTTTATTCCTAATTAGGAATTTATTTTTTCTTAGAAATGGTTTTTGTGTTGTTTAGGTTTTTACCATTTACTGTATGTAACTTACTATAATTTCATTTCAGAGAAAAAATCATGGAAACTTTTTCTATATGAAAGAAAAGACTGTAGAAGAGACAAGAGACACTTGATTATGGTTTCTTATCCATAACAACCAGAGAGTGCATTTACAAATGTAGTTCTGTTAGAGGGTATTTTGATAATTAGAATTTCACTAATCTAAACTTAAATAATCTAAGACAATTTGAACTGTACTCTGTAAATGGAAAGGGAGGCAGGTCCATTAAAGAGTAAACGTGAGAAAGCTAGAGTGCTCATGTTTATGATATTTATTGTTCTGTGAATTTAATGCTCATCAGCATAGACTTTTTATCCTTATGTTCAGTGTTGTAGAGGGCTCCCAGTCATCAGTGCTTTTGCAGTAGATTTTGAAGTCCTGGTGGTTCTGTCCAAGGGAGCTGAATCAAACCCCAGATCTAAGGGAGGATGTTGAGTACTTTGCGTGTGTTACAAGACATACAGGTCTGTTTGGAACCTTGGAGCTAGTGGTTAGGTAGTTGTGACCAAATTTTGTCTGTGCAAAAGGGTAATACTCAGGTCTGGATGAATATTATAACCCAGGTCACCACCCTCACCCCCAGGCTGTCTCCATACTTCTCAGCTATACAAGTATGCATGAATAGAAATACATTTGGACTGCTAAGAGTTATAGTACTGACATTTGGAATCACTGGCTTACTTTACTGGAATGCATAGATGCGGAGTTATCTTTATGCTATCACTTGTGCCTTTTGCTTCATAATGTACTTTTCATATTCCTGGATATTTTGTGCAATTATTCTTTGTATTTTTAATGAATTATTTTTCAAAATTAGGTGTAGTAAAATAATTTTTAAACATTTTCCTAAGTTGTGCATGGCTAGAGAAGGATCTGCATGAATATAAATAGCATCACACACTGGGAGATTGTACCAGATTTAATATTTACCCATCTCGTGTGTGCAGAAGTGGGACAAGGTCATTGGGAAACATAACCTAAGAAGTGTAAGTAAGCCTGACTGGGGAATGCTACAGCTTTTAAGCCATGGTTATGTGATAATTTCTATTTCTGGCTTAACACAATAGGAAATAATCTACTCTAAATCAATATTAATATGGGTTTTTGATGAGATTTTGAGCTAGTTGTAATATATGATTTGATTCTCATTTTTAGTCTGTAACTTGAAAAGGTCAAGATAGATCACATTTCTGTATTTCCATTATTCCTATTTTCTCTTTTATTTTTATAACTGTAGGTTATTTCAATAGGGGTCATTCAACTCTGTTCTAAGATACTAATTTCATTGTGAATGTCCAGATATGAAGAGCCGTACCAATTGGAAGTGGGTGATAGAATCAATTCTATTTTTTTTTTTTTGAGAATGTGGTGAGGCAGTTGTATTGTGAAGGGTCTGCTGACAGTTAAATGCAGCTGCAAATCACCTTGAGAATGTTTGTGGAATCAATGGCTCAGCCCCGGAGTGTCATGTTCCCTCAGGTTTGTAAATAGGGCTTAAATATATTTATTGCTCAAATAGACCTGTCTCACATCTGTGCCTTCTTCCACGCTCCATTCCTTCTATGACTCTATCTGAGATCCATAGGTCCCTCAAAGCCAGTATTTCCAAAGTGTCCAACTAAATCCTACAAACACATTTAAAGTCTTTGTTTGGATCATATCCACTGACATTCAATCGCCTAAAGCATGTTCAGTGGTAAAAGCCTAAGTCATTGAGGTCAGGGAAATCTACTCTCTGCCAAAGCAGAGAGGGACTGGATGGAATTTTTATTTGCCAGATACTTGATTTTATGTACATATGTATAAATAAAATATCTGGCAAACAAAACCCAAGTGGAAGTCTGGGAGATTCTGGGAAAGCTTTTGTTTTCCTATTAAAAGGACTGAATGTCATCAGCAAGGTTCTTGAGCGCTCATGTGCTGCCTAGAGCTGTGTCATCCGTATAGTAACCATTGGAGAGAGACCGAGACAAGCACAGACACATCTGCCCAGCCGTCTCTGAGTAAGTGCATCAGCAACAGTGGTGGCCTGCCTCCAGACTTCTAGTCACACGAGGAAAATAAACCCCTAGTTGTTTAAGTCACTGTTGGGTATTCTATTACTTACCGCTCAATAACTTCTTAACTGATAAAACATAGAAAATCATTAATAATTACCAGTCATGATAACCATGAAAATAGGCACTTTTTAGGAGGATAAATGAGATCTCAAAGGACTGTATACAGTAGAAGGAAGGAATCTACTTACTAATTGTATTGGGCAATACTCCAAAGTAGTGACACAGATGCTTCTCCAAGCCTGAATTAGCAACAAAGGGAAATTTATTAGTTCCTGTGATGAAATTGCAGGAAGGCTGAGGTATGGTGCAGAGGGTTGACTGGACCCAGGACTTCCAGCTGAAGTAGGACTCTGTCTCTACCCATTGCTTCATCTCTGGTTCTTGATAACTATCTCTATGTGTAAGCCTCATTTTCTCCTTCAGGTGGTGGACTGTGTTGGCTGCCAGCACAATGGAAGAATTAAGTGATTCCTATGTCTTTACTTCCCACTTGCAAAATTTATGAAAGGATTTGGTCCTGCCTTAGTTATATCCTGCCTCCAGACTTGGGGAATGTATGTGGCAGGGGTGGGAACAGGTATGTGAAAAAAGGTTACTGTGACTGGTGACCCTATTGGGACAGTAGGCATTGGGAGAGGAACAGCTGACAAAATTACTGAAACGAAGTGTGAAGGGATGCTTTAGGATACAAACAGATGTCCACTGCACTGACTTGAGCTGTTGGTCACTCTCTTTCTCCCAATGTTTTAAGGGCTTATAAGGAAAATCAAGAGACCTGAGAAATTAAGAAGTCAATCATATATCATATCTGTGTATACATTTTTAAATTTTAACTCTGATTTGAAGTGTGTGTCCATGTGTATTTTCCCCAATGTTACATAGGCTCATGGATTTAAAACTGGATATGAACTAGTTTAGTATCATAACATGACTTGGAATGCTGAATCTTAGAAGGACCAAAGAAAAAGTGTCCATCTTCCTCATCTTGAAATCGTCTTTTTCAGCTTTTCAAAGAACTGTAGCTTTTGTTTGCCTTTCCAGAAAGGTGGAAAAACTTTGGTCCAGCCTTCGGCAATGATCTACTTAGACTGAAACCACAATTTTAATGCCTTTCATGGGTAGGTAAAAACTTCCTTTGGTTCTGAAGATAGATGAGATGGCTCTGAGCCAATAGTTGATTTCTTCGTTTGCCAGAATGTAGAATGATATGAAGTGAACTATACATCTTTGTCACAGATGTCAGCTGGTTTTTGCTTCAGTAATCTCTTGCAGTCAGCCCTAGGATCAGCCATGTGCATTGTATTAGTAGCCTTACAGATTTTTATTCCCAGGTTTTCTTATGAAAGACTTGGCTAATAAGAGGAAAATAAACATTCTTGTATGTTGGACCTTGGGAGAGCTAAATGATTTCCATGTACCATTTGCTCTCTGGATCACTTTATTTTGGCTATGAGATAGCAACAGCTCACAACCAAAGAAAACATTTTGGAATATTTCAATGAGATTTTAGTTTCACATGTGCCAAAGACACTTACTGAAACCAAGCTTTGGGAGGGGAAAGCAGAGGGAGTGGTCACCCCAAAACATTCACTGCCTGATACAATTCCCTCCCCACAGACAACATTCTCAGAGGATTTTAAGAAGCAAGTCTGTGCTGACAGGAGAAAAAGTAACAGTGATTTTATCAGCCAAAGCAGATGGGGTGGGTTCTGAACTTGGCCTCTTCTGGCCAGATTGCAATTTCAATTTCTATAATTAGTTGCAGGTGGAGCTCTTGTGTTTTTGTTTTGGAGTCCACTGACATCTGTGTGCAAATTCCGACCATCCCAGTTGGCATTTGGACTCAATAAGTGGTTTGGCTTTGCAAAAACATAGAAAATTGTAAATCTACTTCACACACACACACAAAGCTGCTCTAAAGGTCAGGTTCTGAAAGCTGTGAAAAGCATTTTGAAAAGTTTGGGAAGTAGGTTCTAGGCAGAACATGGGCATGCAGCAAAGAGTTTGGGCAGCCTTACAAACAGAATTCTGTCACGTGCCTTTTTTTCTCTTTCTTTCTCTGAGAAGCCAACATTTAATTATATCTTGGAAGTGATATGCAGGCATTTTGTTTTTTAGTAAGAACATTTTGGAGAGAAGAAGTAAAGACTGAGGCAGCTACTTCATGTCTTATAAATCCATGGCTGTGCTTGTACTGTCTGGTTTGGTGAAATAGATATTGATCAAGTTAACTTAGTGGTTCTCAACTGTGACAGTTCTGTCTCCCAAGAAATATTTGACAATGTTTGGAGACATTTTTGGTTGTTGAAACTGGGTGAGATATGCTACTGGCATCTAGTGGGTAGAAGCTAGGGATGTCCTATTCATCTTACAGTGAATAGGACAGCCCTCCACATTATCTGGTCAAAAATGTCAATAGGTACAAGACTGAGAAATTTTGAGTTAATTGGATGATTACTGTATCTTTGTTTTTCTTGATAATTTGCCTGCAATCAATTATTTCACTTTGTAAAGTGATGATCAAATGTATATATGGGGGTTGGAGGCCTGGGATTTTGAAAGATGGGAGAGAGATTGGGGGCCTGGGTACAGGAATTATGAAGTACAAATTGGCAGTTACAGAATAGTCACAAGGATATAAAGTATAGTATAGGAAATATGGCCAATAATATTGTAAAAACTATGTGTGATCAAATGGGTACTAGATTTATCAGAGTGATCACTTAGTATGTTATACAATGTCCAATCACTCATATACCTGAAACTAATATAATATTGTGTGTCACCTATAATTGAAAAATAAAAAATATTTTAAAAATGTATATGTTTATGTGAAAACAATGACATAAAAGATAAAACCTGATTCATCATTTTGAGGGAAGGAGTTAATTGTGAAAGTCTTTTTTTTCTTAATCGTCACCTGGGCTATTAAGCATGAATCTTCAAATACCTTGAATTCTTTTACAAGTAGACATTTGGTGAATAGAGATCAGTCTTATAAGGAAATGAACATCCCTTTGAGGAAATTAAACCCGTTTTTTAAAGTATCATTTCTTTATGCTTTCACATACTTTTTATGGTGTTTTTTTGTCAATATCTGTCATTGATCATGAAAGGAAGACACAGTAGTGAGAGTAAGTATTTTATTTTATTTTTTATTTATTGAATTTATTGAGGTGACATGGGTTAATAAAACTGTATAGGTTTCAGGTGTACAATTTAATAACATATCATCTATATATTGGATTGTGTGTTCAGTGCCCCAAGTCAAGTCTCCTTCTGTCACCATTTATCCCCACTTTATACTCTCTTCTACCTTCTCTCATCCCCCTTTCCTTTTGGTAATCCCCATACTGTTTTCTGTGCCTTTGAGGACTTTTTTTTTATTGAAGAGAATAAGCATTTTTGTGCTCCATCTACCTGCTAGGAATTTGCTAGTTGCTTTCGTGTGTGAGAGCTCAACAGCTTTGCAAAACATGTGGCATCCCCATTTATAGATGAGAAGACACAGAGATTAATTAGGTGGCCTGCCTGAAGTCTTACCATTAAGTATAGTTGGGATTTGAATCTCAGATATGCTTAGCCCCAAAATTGTGTTCTTCTTACTGTCTTGAAGGAGAATACAACAGATTTGCTTGAAAACTAGAGAATTTGGTGCTGAAATGAAAGGCCTAACATAGGGTGGAGGTTGCAGTGCTGTCTGACAGTATCTTCAGATGTTGAAGAGGCATAGAGAAAGGATGGAAAGTGGGAATGAGGAAGGGAGTATATTGTTGGGAGCAACAGAGGAGAGAAAGAAAGCTGGAAGGAACAAATGCATTCTTGTCAAGTAAATGAGCAGAGGAGAATGCCAAAGGAACACTCCTATCTTCAAAACACATCCTGAAGGGCAGGAGGAAGCAGCTTCATGACCAGCTGGAAAATTAAAACCATTGCAGAGAAATAAGAGAGATTATCTCAGGAGGTTTCATTAAAGGTCCAGCAGATTCTTTCACGTAGTTTTGACTGACAAACTCACTGGATTTGCAGAGCAGAACTTCAGGAATGGGGAGCTCTTTACTATGGATTGCTGAACTCTATTGAGGATGGTCTCATTAATTCAGGTAGAGTTCTTTCTGATCTTGCCTTCATCTACAGGGACTTCAGGGTACATAAGTAGCCTCCTGGCCTAGCAGTTTATCACCTCTCAGCTTCCTCTTTAGGTGGTTTTTAACCTCCCTTGTGTGGCCCTACCTATTTAGGATTTGTATTTTGCATTGTTTCAAATCATGTGTCTGAAGGTCAGAACTTACCCTCTTGGGTGCCAGTGTTTCTAATTACCTTTTCTTCCCACAACTTTCCTATGAAACCTCTTTGTCCTTTTTGAGAATCCAACTCATTTATTTACTAATTCATTAAATCATTTCTTGTTTAAGAGGGAATATAATTGCAAGTAGCAAATACCCATTCAAGCATATTGAAGGAAAAAAAGGCATTTACTGGGAACATAGAAGAGTTCCTCCAGACCCTAAGGGTAGGTAGGCAGCCAGGTGTTTTGGGGGCTGGAATCAAATTTTTGGATAATAAATGGTAATAATGACAAGGCCAGTCTCTCACTTTCTGTCTTTTCTCTTGATAGGTTTTTATATGTGGCTTGTGAAAAAGTGGCCACTCAAGGAAAGCATGTGTGTTTTGTCTATTCAAGTGTTCATTGGAGTCTGCTTAGAGTTGCTCTGTTTCAGTTTCAAATTAAGAAAACCGAGAATCTGATAATCTGATTGGCCAGCTTGAACCCAGAGTCTATTCTAGGTCCAGTTAGCTGTGACCAAGGGAGTGGTGAGGTCTATGCCCTCCCATGCCTGCAGAGCTGTGGAAAAAAAAAACTCTGAAAAAGAGGCATGATGGATAGATTCTAGCCATGGACTTTGTGGGAAAGGCAGGTTGGAAGAAAGGGCAGCCATTTCTAGGAAATATGTTTGTGTAACACATAATTGGGAGCTTGCCCTATTTCAGTTATTAGGAAGACCAAGATCAATCAAACAAAGTTACCTCCTCTCACTTGTCTATGCCTAGCTATTTATTTTTATTATTATTATTTTTAAATTATAATTGTTCAAGTACAGTTTTCTGCTTTTTACTCCCATCCCAGCCCACTCCCCCAACTCTCCCCACCTCCCTCCCATTTCTATGCCCCCCTTGTTTTTGTCCATGTGTCCTTTATACTTGTTCCTGTAGACCCTTCCCCTTTTCCTCTGAAATTTCTTCCCCCCTCCCTTCTGGTCACTGTCAGCCTGTTCTCTATTTCAGTGTCTTTGGTTATATTTTGCTTGTTTGTTTGTTTTGTTGTTTAGGTTCTTATCCCACTGCTAGGATTATATCCTAAGAACTCTGAAATACCAATCCAAAAGAATCTATGCACCCCAATGTTCATAGCAGCACAATTTACAATAGCCAAGTGCTGGAAGCAACCTAGGTGCCCATCAGTAAATGAATGGATCAAAAAAAAAACTATGATACATATACACAGTGGAATTCTATGCAGCAGAAAGAAATGAGCTCCTAACCTTTGCAATAGCGTGGATGGAACTGGAAAGCATTATGCTAAGCAAAATAAGCCAGGCGGTAAAAGACAAATACCATATGATATCACCCTTGCCTAGCTATTTCAGCAGCAATATCAGTAGCCTTCTGGAATTTCTGGATCTTCATACCCAACTTGTCAATCCCTATTCTTGACTGTGCCCACTGGAGAAATTTCAGAAGTTCTATTGACTGACACCAGAATCAATTCATGATGTCTTATCTTAGTGTACCTGCGCACATGATTCCTTTATATAATGTCTAAGAAATTCTCTACTTTTTGTAAATTCCATTAGACTTAGGTCTCCAAGTGGATGATGTTATGGTGCTAGTTATGATCTGCAACTTTTAGAAATAGGTATATTTCTGAAATATTCATATAAAATATATAAAAGTTCCCCAGGAATATTAAAACCAGAGAAGTATATAAATATATGAGGTGGAAAGTTAAACAATGCAAATAATGACCAAATTTGAAGTTGCTCATATTTAGAAATGTAGCAAATAAATTAAATTTGCCTTACCAAATAGAAAAAAACCCTGTGTGTCTGTGGTTTTTAAACTTGGGGAATCATATGTTCTTTGAGAAGCCATTGAAAACTGTAATTTTCTGTAGGCAATGTGCATAACCTGAATTGTTATTTCACTTCCTTACCCTTACTCTGAATCCCACAGGCATCTAAAAATGTTTAGGTAGAACCTCTGTCTAGATATTGTCATTTAATATTAATATTGCATGTGTATTAGCAATAAGTAGTTCCTAGTACTTAATGAAATGAATGAACTTTTGGTAATATGAGACATATCCTCAGCTCACTACTGTTCAATTTGTGCAGAGAAATTGGGGACATGTGCCAGGACTCAGGGATGGTTAAAAGGTGTGTTTATCAGTAGGGTAGAAAATTGTAGATGGACTGTATCATGTTCATTGAATGCATTCAGGTAGAATATATTAGAGATGGTAGGTTTTAGTCCTTCTTCCAGAATAAGTTACCTTAAAAGAGTTTGCATAATGCTGGGTGTCACAGTAAAGTGCTTGTTTAAATATTTTCATTTATTAAGGACTTCTAGTTCATTATGTTGGTCTTGGGGTCTTGGATAATTCTATTTGATTTCTTTGTAATTGCAAATAAAGCCAACACTTTAAATTAATTATGCTGTAGGCATTAGTGATAAAGCAAGGAACAAAAAATTGTGGGGAGTTATCAATAAGGGTTAATAGGGTTCCTACTGTGTTCTCATTTATAGGCTAAGGCTGAAGAAGACTCTAAAGAAATGTAAAGCACACTTTTTGTCCCTTTACTGTCTACTGAAAATCATTAGAGACCCATTTCTTTTTTCTACGTAGAACACAACAAAGGATCACAGCTGTGATACACATAGTTTTTGATAGATGGTTGACTCTGCCTTGGAATTTTACGTGAGCATGAAGTTTGAACTTGCCAAATTTACTTACTTTCCTAAGAATAGCCCTTGATGTGAGCTTTCTCTTTTGTAGAAGCTTAGCCAGAGTCCAGGAGAGTGGATACAACCTCCTCCCAATCCCTGCCAGAGTAGGGCTTCTAGAAGGAATTGGGGAAGGTCTGGGCTCCTGCCTTTCTCAGGCAAGCATGTCAGGCTGTGAATTACTTTCCCATTCAGCACACTCACATCTCTACAGTATGTTCCCTCAATAAGGATAAAAATGATCGGTATAGCCGATAAAGAGCTTTTTACATGTATCCTAAATGAAATAATGATATTTCAAATACCGTGCTGAGGGACTTGAATATGGTATTTTATTGAATCCACATGATGACACTGTGAAGTAGATACTGATAGTAATATTACCATTTTATATGTGAGCAAGGTGAGGCTAGAGGGGAAATAACTTGTCCACAGTTATAGTCAGCAAGTGGCAGAGCTAGGATTGAGTCCAGGCTGATTAACTCCAAAGTTGACCGTAGTATGGAGTGGCCCTCTGTAAGCCAATTTAGCTGAGGTTTTCTAAGTAATAGCCCAATGCATCTTAACTAATTAATAGTCATAGCTCTCTGTTTAGAAGCTTTGTGGTTACAAGTATTAGTAGGTCCAAACTCTTGACATGAGAATCTATTTTAGCAGAGAAAATGCTACACTCATAAAAATCCATAGAAAAACAACTTGTAAAAGGGGGGAAGAAAGTTGTACTCACAAGTAACTATACAATTCAGGCTTTAGGAGTCCAGAGAAGGATGAGATGAGGGAAGACTTCACATAGGGAGGGTAGCATTGGATACACTTTCTGAGGATGGACTAGTATTCAAAAATATGGAAGGTAGGAGCAGGGGTAGTTGGTGGGGGAGTCCAGGTTCTCAATAGAGAGAATGACGAAGACAAAACATTGGGATGAAGGAAGTCCAACATTAGTGGTCCAGTTATTGTACTTATGTTTAAAGAGAAGAAAGAGAAGCTTGCCCATGAAGGTCATTATTTTCCCTGAATCAAGAGAAGTTACACTACAAGATAGCACCTTACATCTCTCAGACTGGCTATTATCAAAAAGAAAAAAGATAAGTGTTGATGAGAATGTAGAAAAAAGGGAACTCTTGTGTGCTTTTGATGGGAAGATAAATTGGTGCTGTGTAGTCACTGTGGAAAATAGTATGGAGTTTCCTCAAAAAATTTAAAATAGAACTACCATATGATCCAGCAATTCCACTTCTGGATATTTATTTTTTAAAAAATGAAGACACTAATTCAAAGAGATATGTGCACACCTATGTTCATTGCAGCATTATTTACAATAGCCAAGATATGGATGCAACCTAAGTGTCCATCAATAGATGGATGGATAAAGAAGATGTGGTGTATGTATACACATACTCACACACACATACACAATGGAATATTATTGAGCCATAAATAGAATGAAATCTTGCCATTTGGGACATGGATGGACCTAGAGGGCATTGTGCTAAGTGAAATAAGACAGAGATAGATAAACACCATGTGATTTTACTTATGTGTGAAAACTAAAAAACAAAAATAAACAAAACACTCATATATACAGTAAACTGCTGGTTGCAAGAGGGAGGAGCTAGTGGGGAGGTGGATGAAATAAGTAAAGAGGACAAAGAGATACAAACTTCCAGGTATAAAATAGATCATGAGATATGATGTACAGCATAGGGAGTATAGTCAATAATATTGTAATAATTTTATATGATGGCAGATGGTAACTAGACTTATTGTGGTGATCATTTTGTAGTGTCTGAATATTAAATCACTGTGAAAGTAATGCAATGTTATATGCCAATTACACTTAATAAAAAAGGAGAGATTAGTATAGTGCTTAATTTATATGGAGGTACATGTTGAGATAAACTATATTTTGCTTCTATGATATTTTTGGGTTACTGCCTCTGTGAACTCCTCTGGGACTGTAATGTTAACAGCAGAAGGATGAGTTTAAAAGCTCCTTTGTTAACATGTTGATGGTCAAAAGGGAAAAGGTTATTGTGAACCCAACAGAAACTCTTGCTGAGTTGAGAAAAGCCTAGTTTGTTTCCCTTGGCTTAATTCTTTGATGTGCCTTTTCTGTGTGTGTGTGTGTGTGAATGAGAGAGAATGTCATCTGCAAAGTGTCATCATAAGATACACAATATTTTTGTCATATGCCAAAGAGATGCCATATCACAATCTTGGGAAGAGTTTTTCCTTATTATCCTGTTGTTTTTCTCTTCTTTACTGAGCCAGTGGAATTAGAATATCTTGCACTGGAAACCAAATTTAGATGAGCTTCTCAAGGGTGGCTAGGAGAGTTTTCTTGATCAAGGTATGGATCCCCTTAGCTGAATTCAAGGCAGTTCATGTTGAATTGCAGATCACTGCTCTGGGGAACTGTGGGCCATAGCCAAACCTTTCATGTGCTAAAAAAATGAGGAGACTCCCATTACATTTACTGGCAGTCTGCATTAAAATATTTTCTGTGGCACAAGGTAGAAACTGTAAATTTTCTGTCACTATGGGGAGTAAAAGAGAAAAAATGATGAGGGTGACTTTACAGTAAACACTGTCTGAACCTTCAGGAAAGACAAACTCTCCACTTGTCCAAAGCAGCTCTCATGGCTTCCAGGTATAGATGGACTGATCCAATCAGCTAGAACCCTAAGAACTCAGAGGAAGTGATTGATTAATTGAGTTGTGTAAACTTTGGCTCATTTTGGTCATCTCTGACTACTGAATTCATCTGTTGCATCATTTCTGTCCAGCTGAAACTCTTATAATGACACTTCAGTAGTTTATATCAAAAGAATGGTCTCCCAGATCAAGTTCTCTAACTCAAACCTCTCCATTGGCCTTTAGAAGCATCTTCCACTTTCCACTGGAGACATTACCAGTGCTCCCCAAGGGGTTCAAACAAGACAATGACTGAATGGCTAAATAAAGTAAGTCAACAAACATTGAAATTCTGTGTGCTGAGCTAGGTGCTGAGGGTATAGTAGTAGGCAAAAATTTCTGCTTGTATGGAACTTCCACTTTAATGCAGGAAACAATAGGAGTCAAAGGATTTGGCTTAAGCCACCGTGGAAGACTCAGGAATGGTGGGGATCAGAAATTTGATTCTTTAATCATGTTTTGTTGCAAAGTCTCACTGATCCTGGTGGTGATGCAAAGTAGGGATGTGGGGTTTGGTGGAACTGGCTTTCTCATGGCCTCTGCTAGACCTCATTGTAGGGTGGTCAGAGTGGATATGAGTCTGAAGTGCATTGGAAGTAGTAATGTTGATATTTATACTCTTTCCTGCAAGGTGCTTAGCTTGGAAGAGTGGTAACTGGAGGAGATGCAGAGTTTAAGAAGTCTCTCTCCACTAATGTATGATGTAGTCGACCACATTTTTAACTGGTAAGGAATGGTATGATACAGAAAGGGGCTATTGGTGGAACCAAGTCAAACAGGAGAGAGAAAATAAGGTCAGCCTTGCAGATGGGGTGAGGTTTTTCTTCCTCAAACCAGAGAGGAGGTGGTTAGAAAAGGTCCAGATAAGGAGACCTGACTAGTTGTGGAGTAAAAAGAGTAACTTTTAATCTAGGGAGACTGTTAGGTTTAACAAAAAGAGAAAGCACTAGGCTAGGAAGTTAGGCTTGGCTTTGATGCCAAACAGGGTGATTTTGGCCAAATTACCTCCTTTCCTTGGATCTCAGTTTTCCCTGATGTGTCACTATACTAAATACAAATGTCCCAAAGGCTTATGTTAGCTGAACCATGCCACAACTCTAAATTACTCAAAAAAATTTCAGGGAAATTAAGAGTGCTTTGATAGCAAAAAATGTCAGTGCTATTATATGGTTCATGAGTGTGATTTGATGGGGGTCAGGGGTTAGGATGAGGCAGTGTGGTTGCATCAGGCAAAGGTTGACATGTTGGGGTCCAGTTTGATATGTTGTTTGGTTTTATTCAGGTGCTGCAGATGGGCTGATTAGTTTACTGTGGGATGATACATAAACCCATTATTCTGTTTCGTGGAGATAGGAACTACTTGTATATCCCAGGAGAAATTTTACCAGTAGAGGCTAATTTTAATTTTGCTGTTGATGGCATTTTTCAGCTGTACTAATTACCATCCTGACAGAAATACTGCAGAACTATACCCCATGTTTTCAAGAGTGCAGAGGGGGAAAGACATTCTTAAATAACCCAAGAATGGGTTTTATCTGTGGATTATGAAGCTACAGTGCTTCCTTAGTCATGACTTTCTTTGTGGAAGATGCTCTGCTTAAATAGGATTTCTGTATTTGCCTTACTTTTAGTTTTCAGACTATGTAATCTATTCCCTAATCATTGTAATGGCAAACAAAATTATTTTGGGGAGGAAGATGATGGGTTGAACATTTTATCTCAGTTTTTTAAAGATATTTGGTAAATTCTAGAGTTATGTTTTGCTTTCTCCCTAAGTTCCTTAATATCTGGTTGTCCATCCATTCAGCTACTCACTTGTTAAAACAATATCCCTGAACAGAGCAGTTGTTTAGTAAATAGCTGTGGTATGAAATACACAGGCATGTATAAAGCCAAGGCCCCCTGGGCTTCATGAGGCCAGGAAGCCTAGATCTAATTCTCACTCTGACACAAGTCAGCTGTGTGCCAGTATGGAAGATTTGAGAGACATCATGCAAAAACTTGATTTCTTTTTATAAAATATATTTTATTGATTATGCCATTACAGTTGTCCCATTTCCCCCCTTCATTCCCCTCCACCCTGTACAACCTCTTCCTCCCACTCCCCTTCTTTAGTTCATGTCCATGTGTCTTAAGTCCTTTAGCTTTTACATTTCCCATACTATTCTTGCCCTCCCCTGTCTATTTTCTGTCTGCCATGTATGCTACTTATTCTGTGTACCTTCCCCCCCCCACCTCCTTCCACTCCCCTGTTGCTAACCCTCCATGTGATCTCCATTTCTGTGGTTCTGTTCCTGTTCTAGTTGTTTTCCTTAGTTTGTTTTTATTTTAGGTGTGGTTGTTAGTAATTGTGAGTTTGCTGTAATTTTAGTATACATGTTTTTTCTCTTCTTTTTCTTAGATAAGTCCTTTTAACATTTCATATAATAAGGGCTTGGTGATGATGAACTCCTTTAACTTGACCTTATCTGAGAAGCACTTTATGTGTCCTTCCATTCTAAATGAAAGCTTTGCTGGATAGAGCAATCTTGGATGTAGGTCCTTGCCTTTCATGATTTGGAATACTTCTTTCCAGCCCCTTCTTGACTGTAAGGTCTCTTCTGAGAAATCCGCTGACAGTCTGATGGGAACTCCTTTGTAGGTGAGTGTCCCCTTATCTCTTGCTGCTTCTAGGATTCTCTCCTTCATTTTCATCTTGGCTAATGTAATGATGATGTGCCTTGGTGTGTTTCTTCTTGGGTCTACCTTCTTTGGGACTCTCTGATCTTCCTGGACTTCCTGGAAATCTATTTCCTTTTCCAGAATGGGGAAGTTCTCCTTTATTATTTGTTCAAATAAGTTTTCCTGGGTGGGGTCAGAGAGGGAAAAAAAATGGTGCTTTGCTTCGCTCTCTGTTGCACCTCAGTCCCTTCCACAGCTTCCCCCAAGCAAATTGGGCTTTTCTGGTGCTGATTCTCATTTGGGTGGGCATGTGTGCATAGTAGGATTCTGTGGGTTTATCAAACAAACTTTCCTGTGAGGATGGGAGTCTCTCCCTGTGCCTCAACCCCAAGTGTTTTCAATTGGTGTTTTGAGGCTTTATTTCCCAGCACTAGGACCCTGGGTTGTGTGATCTATCTTGATCCCCAGTTATCTGAGCATGAATGTGGGACTGCTCGGTCAACCAGCCACCTTGCACACGGTGCCCCGCTTCTCAATCACCGCCTCGCTGGGTCTTCCCATTGCTACCCCACGCCTGGGGTCTGCCAGCCACCGCCTGGGTGCCTGGGGTCTGCCTGGTTCTGCCTTGCTAACCCAGTGTCACTGCTTCCTGTGCCTCAACTCCTCTTCACTCAGCTGCCAGACTGCACCCCACCTACCGATCTGAATGAATGTGTCTATTTTAACTCCTTGGTTGTTGGACTTTCATACAGTTTAATTTTTCTTTCAGTTTTTCCTGTTACTTTGTTTCTGGATTGTTTTCGTCCTTATTTTGGTTGTTCGAGGAGGCACAGTGTGTCTTCCTACGCCTCCATTTTGGCTGGAAGTCCCCAAAACTTAATTTCTGAGTCTTCTTAAACACCAGGCAGATCTGGTAGCCCTGAACCCAATGATCTGGAGCTAAGCAGCAGTTGTCTACCTTAGGTGGGTCATCTCTCTGGTTTGCTCTGGTTCTCCCTTTGGTTGACACATGTTCATTCTTAGTCTGAAGGTAAAACCAAAGTGAACAATGTCAAATTTCAGATGTTAGAAAAAAATACAAGCATCTTTTGGCCCAAAGCCTTGGGTGAGAATCCTGACACCACCTGTGGTAGGAGAAGGTTGTAGTGTCATCTTAATTGTTCCCTTGGCTTCCAGGAATTTATGAGGCACTCAACATAGGACTGGAAATGGGAAAGGAACCTCTTTTTGGATATTTGCAGGAAGAGAAATGGGTAAGGTGTATCAGGCATTGATTAGTTCTTGAAAATCAAAAACGATTGACATGATAATGGGTGATGGTGGAAGTATGGTGCCTGGCCTGGAGTGAAACGAATCAGGTTTCACAAACGAATGGAACAAGAGGGAAGAGAGAACTAACAATTCACCTTAGATTCTGGTGCCCAGCCTCTAATGCTAAAAAAGGCAGATGATGAGGTCCTTTTAGGAAATTTGCTTTGAAGAAGAACAGATCCTTTGATTTTTCTGATGACTTGGATTTCTACAGCTGCTCATGGTTCTTGAACTTCCTGGAGAAAGTTCTGGCAAACAGAGAAATCTGCTTATGATGAAATTAGCATCCCAGACCTACATTTTCTAAGGATACTATTGATTTCAATAGTATTTAGTTTATTCCAGCAGCTGCCTTGGGCTTTATATTGGGAGAGATATGACAAGGGGTGTGGTATGTATGCATCTCTATGTGTGTGGAGATCCAGTGCAATAATTAGAGCAGTATAACCATTGCAACAGATTGATGGTCATTTGTTTTAGGGAGAAATGGCTTTAATTTCCCCAGCTGTTTCAATTTCTTGGTATTCTTCAAGTCTGCATTATCAGTCAGATGACTAATAGGAAGTTCAATACATTGGAGGATACTTTACAATGAACAGTGTTCTTTGAGATAACATAGCTTATTGTGCACATTTACCATTAGAAAATAACGTGAATTTATTAGGAATTTAGGTGGGGATTTGGTGTTTGAATGCTACTGCTCTTTCTACCTCTCTCTAGGGTCTGACCAAGTCCAGCAGTCCAAGGGGAAATAGAACATGGCTTTATTAATCCCTGAGGATGAGCTCAGTGTCCTCTCATGCAGGGATTTTTGATTAGGGAGAGAACTTGCTACTCCTGCCCCACCAGATGTTAAAATGGTCATGCTTGCTGCATGCTGACCCCATGTAGCCACCATGCTGAGGGGTAAATCAGGGTTAGCAAGAGGAACCTCTGGTGTTCAGAATGAAAGGGTAAGGAGGGTGGGCAGGGCCCTGTCCTTTAAGGCATGAAAAGCCCTGCCTGCCTTCCTGGTCCCGGGACTGGAAAGATTGTAAGATGGCAGAGCTGCTTGAGAAAGCAGTGTTTCCATAAAAGGTCATCATAGGAGACCAAGAAAAAGATGAGAGGCTTAGGGCCAGCCTGCCCTATTAAGCCGCACAAGTGGGAGAGAGGTAGTGGGACATTGTGAACGACCATGCCCACTAGCATGACACTGTCTAGTCAATGTTTTGGTCACTGGCCAGTCATACTAGGCCCTCCTTTTTGGGAGCGGGGCCATTAAAGACTGTTTGAGAGGTACAAATCTAGGGTGATGGGCATTACATCTTGATATCCAACCTCTGCATTAGATATCGTGGAATATTTGTCACAAATTTTCACATAAAGAAAATGCTGCTAATGTGTCTATCAGTTTTCTCCCCCCTAAGGCACTGTGATATTCCTGATTTTTTAATTAACCCTCTATCAAAAGCCAAATAGATATTCGAATAAAATAACAGTAAAGCTAATATTTATTGAGAGGTTATATACCAGGCTTATATATTGCTTCATTTATTCCTCAAAATAACACTGTAGGTAGGTGTCATTTCTGTTCCCCCATTTTACAGATGAGAAAATGGAGGTACACAGATTGCAATTGGTAGAATCAGGACACTGACCTTGGTGGTCAGGTTCTAAAGTGCATGTATGATTCTGTCTCCCAAAGAGGTGGATAAGAGATACTCAACAGGGGGCTAGCCTAGGACTGGGGGACCAGCATGTAGCCTAGAGTCTGGCTTGGTTCTGCTATAAACCTGTTGTGCAATCAATAGCACACTGATGAATTAATTACTCTGAGGCTTAGGTTCCTGATTTGTAAAATGAGGATGTGATTTCTGTTCAAGGTTTTGGGAGTACTGTGTGACTCACCATATGAGCTTCTTGGGGCTGCCATCATAAGTAACACTAACTTGGTGAGTTAAAACAACAGAAATTTATTCTCTCACAGTTGTGGAAGCCGGATGTCTGAAATCAAGGAGTCTGCAGGGTTGGTTCCTTCTGGAGGTTGTGAGGGAGAATACATTCCATGCCTTTCTCCTAGTCTCTGGGGCCTGGCTGCCAGCAACCCTTGACATTCCTTGGCTTACAGGTGCTTCACTCCAATTTCTGCCTCTGCCTTCACACTTTCTTCTTTGTAAGCCTCTGTGTCTCAAATGTCTCTCTACCTTTCTCTTATGCAGACACTTATCTCGATATCTGTATTTAGAGCTGCAAAGACTCTTTTTCCAAATAGGGTCACATTTATAGGTTCAGGGAATTAGAATTTAGGTATATCTTTTTGAGGGCACTATTCAATCCACTATAATCACCCCCTCCAGCTTTTTTGATGCTGCAACATAACAATGACCACTGATATTGGAAAAGAAAGGATTCAAACTAGGTAGTGCCTCCTGAGCAGTCTGGTATAATAATGATAGGTAAGAACATAAAATCTGGAGCCAGAGCCCTGGTTTAAAGCATTGGCTCTGCTACTATTAGCCCTGTGACCATGAAAAGGTTGCTGAATGCCTCTGGCCTCAGTTTTCTGCTCTGTAAAATGGAGTTGATAATAGCATTACAGGATAATTAAATGAAAGACTGGAAAGTGCTTAGAACAACATTGTTATTAGTGTTAGCCACTATTATTCTTATTGCTGTTGTTACTTCAGTTAGAAGTTAAGTTCATGCATATGATTTTGATAGAGAAATGCACTTCGTGAAGAATGAATCTAAAATATGGCAAGAAACAGCCCACAAATATGCTATTTCCACTATATTTTAAATTGGGGTGTCCAAATGTGTATGAAATGTTAGGATTATACTTTGCAGCATGCTGAAACAATTTTTGGCTTGATTTTTTTAGACATCAAATGAGCTGAAAACAAAGTGAGGCTGTGCTCCTGTTGGAAGAGGCAGGCAAGCAGATGGAAGGTGGCTGAGGGAGCATTTTGATATGCTCATGAAGGAGGTGTTAATATTTCAACATCTTGCTCATTATTTACAGATAATTTTCATGAGAGATTTTTAGAGATGCTCAGTTTTCCCTTTCAAAGAACCAGCTCTTAGTTTCAATGATCTTTTCTATTGTTTTTCTCTTTTCTATTTCATTAATTTTTGTTCTGATCTTTATTATTTCCTTTTTTAATTTTTGTTCAAGTACAGTTGTCTCCATATTTCCTTTCTTCCATTTACTTTGGGTTTTGTTCATTTCTCTTTTTCTAGCTCCTTTAGGTGTAAATTACAGGTGGCAAACACAGGCTCGTGGGCCAAATCTGGCCCTCCACCTTGTTTTATCTGGCCTGGCACCTTGTTTCTACCTTGCAGCAGTGCCGAGCTCTTTGCTTAACTCTTAAGGAGTAGTTACATTTATATAGCCCTGAAGTTACATTTGGCCCTTTGAAGGCAACTGCAAGGCTGATGTGGCCTCCAGTGAAAATGAGTTTGATGCCCCTGGTATAAATTATTCCATAGATTATTTAGGATTTTTCTTGCTTCTTGACATAGGACTGTATAGTTACAAATTTTACTCTTAAAACTGTTACTATATCTCATAATTTTTGTGAGGATGTGTTTTCATTTTTATTAGTGTTAAGGTAGTTTTTAATTTCCTTTTTCATTTTTTCTTTTATCCATTGGTTGTTTTAGAAGCATGTTGTCTGATCTTCATGTATTTGTGTTTTGTTTGCAGTTTTTTTCTGTAGTTGATTTCTAGTTTATGACATTGTAGACAGAAAATATGCTTGATATGACTTCTATGTTCTTGATTTATTGAAGATTGTTTTGTGGCCTAGTATATGATATATCCTGGAAAATATTCCATACGTACTTGAGAAAAATGTATAATCTACAATTTTTGGATGAAATATTCTTAAGTCAATGTTATTAACTCAAATTGCTCTAATGTGGCACTTAAGACCATTATTTCCTTATTAATATTCTGTCTGAATGATCTATCCATTGAGGTAAATGGAGTATTAAAGTCCACAACTATTATAGTATTACTATTAATTTTTGCCTTTATGTCCATTTGTATTTACTTTATATACTTGGGTGCTGTTATGTTGGGTACATAGTTATTTACAGTTATTTTATTCTCTTAGACTGACCCCTTTAAATTATATAATGTCCTTCTTTGTCTCTTTACATATTTTTTGTTTTCAAGTCTATTTTGTGTGATAGAAATTTTGCTATGCCACCTTTCTTTTTGTTTCTACTTGCATGGGATATCTTTTTTTATCTTTTCATTTTTAGTGCATGTGTGCCTTTAGATCTAAAGTGAGTCTTTTATAAGCCACATATAAATGGATCATGTTTTTTTTTAATTAACTCTGCCACTCTATGCCTTTTGACTGGACCATTTACATTTGAAATTTTTTTTATAGGTATGTGCTTATTACCATTTTGCTAATTGTTTTTTGGTTGTTGTTGTTCTCTGTTCCTTACTTTTTCTTGATCTCTTTTCTTTAGATCTGTTGCTTTTCATTAATGTTTTGCATAGATTCTTTTCTTTTCATTTTTTGTGTATTTTCATAAGTTTTTGGTTTATAGTTTCCATGAGATTCATGTATCTCTGTCTCTATCTATAGTAGTCTTTTTTTATGCTGATAGACATTTAAGTTCAATCACATTTTAAAAGCGTTACATTTCATTTCCCCATCCACTCTTTTGTTTTTGATGTCATGTTTTATATCTTTTTGTTTCGTGTATACCCTGGTTATTTATTGTAGTTATAGTTAATTTTGCTAGTATTTTCTTTTAACCTTCATATTAGCTTTATTTTATTTTTTAAATCTTCACCCAAGGATATGTTTATTGATTTAGAGAGAGAAGGAGGAGAGAGGGAGGGAGAAAGAGAGAGAGAGAAACATTGATCCATTGCCACCTGTATATGCCCTTACCAGGGACTGCACCTGCAGCCTAGGTATGTACACTGACCAGGAAGTGAAACTGCAACATTTTGGTGTATGGGACTCTGCTCTAACCAACTGAGCTACCTGGTCAGGGCCATATTACCTTTTTTAAGTGGTTGATTAACTGTGATTATTGTATATTTGCCTTTACCAATACGATTATGTTTATTTCCTGCATTTTCTTGTTTCTGGTTATGGCTTCCCCCCCCTGCATTTAATATTTCTTGTAAGGCTGGCTTAGTGGTTGTGAATACCTTTAGTTTTTGCTTGTCTGGGGAAGTCTTCAATTCAATGATAACCTTGTCAGATATAGTATTTTAGTTTGTAGATTCCTTTCTTTCAGCACTTTATATTTCCTGCCATTCCCTTCTAGTCTGTAAAGTTACTTCTAAGAAATCAGCTGATAGCCTATGGGGTTTCCCTTGTATGTGGCTTGTTGTTTCATTCTTGATGCCATAAGGTTATATCTGTATCCTTAACTTTCACCTTTTTAAGTACAATATGTCTTGGTGGGAGTCTTTTTGGGTGCATCTTGTTTGAGACTCTCTGTGTTTCCTGGACCTGTATGTTTGTTTCCTGCCCAAGATTAGGAAAGTTTTCAGCCATTATTTCAAAAACTATTCTTCCTGACCCCTTCTCTCTTCTTTTAAAAATTTTATAATGTGAATGTTCAAGCACGTGATGTTATCCCTGAGATGTCATACTTTCCACATCTTTAACAATCTTTTTTTTGTTTTGCTGTTATAATTGGGTGAGTTCCACTATTCTGTATTCCAGGTTGTTAATCCATTCTTCTGTATTAACTAATCTGATACTGATTCCTTCTCATATATTCTTCATTTCAGTTACTGTATTCTTCATCTTTGATTGGTTCTTTATTACATTTTCCTTTTCTTTGTTGAAGTGCTCTCTGAGTTCCTGTATTCTACTCTCAAGTTTGTTGAGCATTCTTATGATTCTTTCTTTGAATTCTTTGTCAGGCAAATTACTTCTTTCATTATGATTTTTCTGAGAAATTTTTATTTGTTCTTCCTTGGGACATATTCTTCTATCTCCCCATTTTGTTGACTTTTTGTCTTTGTTCCCATGAGTTGGATGGAATAGCTAACTCCCTTAGTCTCAAAAAAGTGGTCTCTGTGTAGACTGTGGGTTGAATAGTTTTGGCAGCCTGGTTTTAGTTGTGGGGGTTGGGGGGTGCATGTTGTGTCTAGTCAGTTGCCTGGCTAGAAGGAGTGGGTTCCAAGTGAGGCATTATGGGGTATGCATGCTTCCATGACTTTCTAAATCCAGATGGGACTACATGGTGTAGACAAGGCTGCTTGTTTTACTCTTGGCATGCTTTGTTGCTTTAACTGTCTGTTGTCAGTGAAGGTTATGGGCAGGGTTGCTTTGCCTGTGTGCTTGCATCTCATTGCCCTACCAACTCTACTCCCTCACTCTGTGGGACAGTTCTGCTTGTGTGTATGGTTTCACTTTACTTGTTCCACACCCTCTCTTGACACTGCAGCTCCTCACTTGCTCAGTTGAGCTCCAGGCACTCAGTAGTGTTGTGCTGTGTGTATACCTTGTTGCTTTAATCATCTGCCATCAGATCAAGGTCTTGGTAGGGCTGCTCTGTAGGTCTTCATCTTAACATTTACTAGCTTTGCCCTTTCTCCAGGTGGCTCAATCTTGTGGGCATGCACAACAACACTTTCCTAGTTCTGCACCCTCTTCTCATGGGGCAGTACTGTGTATTCACAGCAGCACTTGACTCATTCCACATGGGCAGACTTCTGTCTGGGGACCATGGCATTTTCCTAGCTCCACTTTTTTTCCAGGAGGGGAAGCCCCATGTGAGCACACAGTAGCACTCTACTACCCCCCCACTTTTTCTGTACAGAGTAGCCCTGCAAATAGGTACCATAGCGTTTTGCTGGCTCCACACTTTCTTTAGCTGGGGAAGCCCTACATACACATTCAGGCAGCTTGGTGGGTTCTGGTAGCAGCCATCTGCCATAGCTGCTGGATCATTCTCTTGGTGGGGGGGGCCCTTGTGTGCATGCTGTGGAGCCCTTCTGTGTTTCTATTGGATCTAGCTGGGAGGGCTGGCTGGGAACACACTACAGTGCCCTGCAGATTGGTCAGAAAACTTGGATGGAGGTCCCACCAGCTATCCACATGCAGGGGAAATATAAGCAGTGGCACTCACCAGTTCCTCTGGTACTGGGTTGTTCCTTCAACTTCCGGAAAGCTCTTGTGGTTCTCTAACTTTCTTTATGTGTTGTCTCTTGCTTATTATGTAGATGCTATTTAATTGGCTTATGATTTTCTCTCAGAAGAAATTTTCTAAATATAGATATACATTACATGTATTCTTGGGAGTGGGTGAGCTCAGCATCCACCTACTCCACAATCTTGGACCTCCCCCCAGAACTGGAATTTTAAAAAGCTCCCCATATGACTCTAATTTGCAGCCAAGAAGAGAATTTCATCTGTTAGAAATGCTGACTCTTTTTTATGTTAAATTTTTTGTTTTATTTATTGATTTTAGAGAGATAGAGAAAGGTGGAGGGGGGAGGGAAGGAGGGATGGAGGGGGAGAGAGAAAGAGAAAAAGGGAGAGAAAGAAACATTGATTTTTTTATTCTATTTATTTACAAATTCATTGTTGATTCCTGTATGTGCCCTGACTGGCGATTGAACCCACAACCTTGTATAGGGACGTTGATGTAACCAACTGAACTACCCAACCATAGCAGAGATACCAGCCCTATACCCCCACATAGATCCAGTGAGTCAGAACCTGCATTCTAGTAAGATCCTAGGTGATGAGTATACACAATGAAGTATGAGAAGCTCTGGTTTGTGCATTGATTCACCTAATGTTGGTCAAACAAATAGATTTCTGTGTCCTGGAAATTTGATTCAGAAAGTCTAGCATGAGTCCCACAAATCACCATTCTTAGGAAATACCCTATGTAGGTTTGAAGCAGTTGATCCAGGACCGAATTTAAGAACATATTGGCAACAATGCCTGCATGGATTGTGAGGAGACCATGGACTTGGACAGAAAATGATTTTGGCCTGGTGAAGTCTAGGGCCTCCCTTGAGAATCCATCTGCAGAATTCTAATACTTTTTGATTCTTCTAAGCTTTAACTAAAACTTGGGGAAAAGGCAGTGTTCACACTAGGAATACTAATGGTCTATTAACTTTTAGGGTTGGTGAGTGGTTGGGGTAGCAAGATTTGTGGTCTGTGTTCCTTTGCATTAGTTTTTATTGGCCTCTGAGACCAATTGTCTTATGTGGCTGAGAATACTAAAAAGACACTTATCCTGTCTGTCTTAATTTTCCAGATGGCCTTCGTGAAAATTTTCAAGCAAAAATCCCATTTATTCGGTTCAAGAACCCACTGGGAAAATGATATAGACTTGGAAAAAAACAAATTTTCATTGACTTTGAACTTAGTGTTTTTCTGAATTATTGTCTCTTTAGTTTTTAGAAAACTTTTTTAACTTTTTTCATTGTATGACTCTTTTGAATCTCTGTGACTTCAATTTAACTTAATTGTCCCCTAGGTCTGTGTAACTAACAAAATTAATTAATCAGTAATTTGATAATGACTTTTTTGAAAAAATTACATACTCTTTAAAAATGCATCTAATGTGGATTTAGTTTGATTTTTCTTTTCCCCCTTTCCTATAAGCACAATAATATTATTCTACTTGGGGGAAGTTTTGAATATGTCTCAGGTGCATCACACTTTCCTAGACACTGTGGAGTGAACAAGATTGGCTACAGAATTTTTGGGGTTCAGTGCAAAATGAAAATTCAAGACCCTTGTTAAGAAATTACTGATGACAGACATTAAGCCAAGCACAGGGCCTTCTTAGCCTGGGGCCCTATGAAACTTCTCAGGTCACAACCTTGGAGGCTGCCTGGATGTGAGATACTGGGATGCCCAGTGAGGAGTCAGATTTTCATGGAGAGGGTGAAAGCAATTCTCTCTTGGCCCTATTTTGCATCTTCCTGGGGCAGTATACTCTCTCTTTTCTGGTCTGGCTCCTCACACCATTGGGAGAGGAGATAAGGTGATCAGAAGCCCACATTCTTTTGGTGAGATGTACTCAGCTACTCACATATGATGAGCAAAACTACATACTGCTTTTGGAGGTTTAAATGGGTATGTATTTCCTGGTATAAAATTGGTAATATATCTCAAGACATAACAATATTCTTTCCTCTGACCCAGTAATTCCTTTCTTAGGAATTATATGCACACAAAATAAAAAGATACTCATCATAGTTATTCCAAGTATTGACAAAACATGGAAACTAACCTAAATATCCAATAATGGAGGATATTCATATTATCACACAATGAAATACCACCCAAACGTTTAAAAAAAGAATATTTAATGACATGGGAATTAGTATATTCTATGCTATACATTATAAATAAACAATCATTGGCATTTTACTTCAGTCAGTCTTGGTAATAGGCTGACCTAGATATTGTGTGGATGTATGTACTTTGTTCAGGGCCCTTCCCCAGTCTGGGTGTATGTGTTTCTTTTGCATCATTATCAACTGCGTGCATCCCCTCATGTTGTGGCCTTTTCTGCCTAGTTTCCCATTGTGCATTCTTTACTTTGGCAAAAATAGAATCATTTGTATTTGCAACTCCCTTTCTCTTCACCTTCGTTTGGTCAGCCAGGACTAGTTTCCAAATATTCTCTATACCCACGATTTGAAATTCTATTTATCTTTCAAACCAGTGTAAATGCTATTCCCTCTGAGAAGTTTTTTTTCCTCTCTAAAGAATCCCGTCTTCTGATTTTTTATGGCTCATTTATTGTATTATATAGTATGCTCTGTTTATTGCTTTCTATCTTAATTATTTGTGTGCAAATCTTCTTTCCTGCCTCCCCTTATTACTGGATTAATAAGCTCCTCAAGGAGGAGATCTTTTCTTGCAGAACTTTGAATCATCCATTTTGCCTCTCTTGTAGGAGTTGTTTGATATATATTTTCCTAGTCTATATGTTCAATTAATATGCATAATGAGAGCAACATAAAAAGGAAATTTCTTGGAATAAGACAGAAAAGATAAAGCAAATTAAGAAAAAGATAAGCAAGACTATAAACAATTTTTTTCAAATGATTTTTTAAAGTATTTTAAAAAATTTTTATTTATTTATCTTTAGAGGGGAAGGGAAGGAGAGAGGGATAGAAATATCAATGTATGGTTGCCTCTTGTGTGTCTCCTGCTGGGAACTGGCCTGCAACCCAGGCACGTGCCCTGACTGGAAATCGAACCGTGGTTGCTTGGTTCCCAGGTCCGTGCTCGATCCACTGAGCTACACCAGCCAGGGCTAAACATTTTAGATATAACTAGAATTTAAGATTTAGAATTAATTTTCTGGAAGAAATAAAAAATTTTAACTGATTTATAAAATAAGAGATCATGTCACAGGTGTTGTAATATACCTTATATTTTTCTTCTCTGGGTACATCATTTATTTATTTATGTGAAATATATATGTAACACTAAGGAGGAGAACATTATAAGATTTTAAGTCAAGCAATCATTAGAAAATGTAATGAGTTATTTTATTTTTTCCAAAGCTGTTTTGTTTTCCTTTTTTCATTTTTAATATATTTTATTGATTATGCTATTACAATTGTTGTATTTTTTTCTCTCCTTTATTTCCCTCCACCCTGCATCCCCCTCCCACCAGCATTCCCTGCCCTTAGTTCATGTCCATATAGTGCATATAAATTCTTTGGCTTCTCCATTTCCCATACTATTTTTTAAAATAAGACTTTATTTCTTTTTTTTTTGTTTGATTCAATTCAATGCTTTTTTTCTTTAGATTTTATTTATTTATCTTTAGAGGGAAAGGGAAGGAGAGAGGGAGAGAAATATCAATGTACGGTTGCCTCTTGTATGTCCCCTGCTGGGAACTGGCCTGAAACCCAGGCATGTGCCCTGACTGGGAATCAAACTGCAATCCTTTGATTCTCAGGCCTGCACTCAATCCACTGAGCTACACCAGCCAGGGCCTCCCATACTATTCTTAACGTGCCCCCCCATCCCTGTCTATTTTGTACCTACCATTTAGGCTTCTTATTCCTTGTACCTTCTCACCACCCACCCACTCCTCACTAATAACCCTCCATGTGATCTCTATTTCTGTGATTCTGTTCCTGTTCTAGTTGTTTGCTTAGTTTGTTTTTGTTTTTATCTTTTTAAAATTCAATTATTGATAGTTGTGAATTTATTGTCATTTTACTGTTCATATTTTTGATCATCTTCTTTTTCTTAGATAAGTCCCTTTAGCATTTTGTATAATAAGGGCTTAGTGATGATGAACTCCTTGAACTGGACCTTATCTGGGAAGCACTTTATCTGCCCTTTCATCCTAAATGATAGCTTTGCTGGATAGAGTAATTTTGGGTATAGGTCCTTGCCTTTTGTGGCTTTGAATACTTCTTTTCAGCCCCTTCTTGCCTGCAAGCTTTCTTTTGAGAAATGAACTGATAGTTTTATGGGAACTTTTTGTAGGTAATTGTCTCCTTTCCTCTTGCTGCTTATAAGAGTCTCTCCTTATCTTTAACCTTGTGTAATATAATTATGTTGTGCCTTAGTGTCTGCTTCTTTGGGTCCAATTTCTTTGGAACTGTTTGGGCTTCCTGGACTTTCTGGAAGTCTATTTCCTTTGTCAGATTGGAGAAGTTCTCCTTCATTATTTTTTCAAATAAGTTTTCAATTTCTTGCTGCTGTTCTCCTTCTGGCAGCCTTATGATTTGGATGTTGGGACATTTAAAGTTGTTCTGGAGGTTCCTAAGCCTCTCCTCAATTTTTTGAATTCTCATTTCTTCATTCTGTTCTGGTAGAATGTTTATTTCTTCCTTCTGGTCCAAATTGTTGATTTGAGTCCTGGTTTCTTCCCTTCACTGTTGGTTCCCTGTACGTTTTCTTTTGTTTCACTTTTCATAGCCTTCACTTTTTCCTCTATTTTGCAACCATACTCAACCATTTGTGTGAGCATCCTAATTACCAGTATTTTGATCTCTGCCTCTGATAGGTTGGCTGTCTCTTCATTGCTTAGTTCTATTTTTGGAGTTTTGATTTGTTCATTTGGGCCGTATTTCTATGTCTCAGTGCACCTGTTATGTTGTAAGGGGCAGAGCCTTTGTTATTCAACAGGGTGGGGTGACACACTTTCCTGCATAGTGGTGCAGTATGTGGGAGAGGGGTCAGAGAGGGAACAATGATACTTTCTTAGCTCTCTGCCAGCTTTCAGTCACTTCCCTTGCTACCCACAGCAAATTGGGCACTTCTTGTGCTGATTCCTGGGTCGTGGGTTTATGTACATTCTAGGACCCTGTGGGTCTGTTCAATGAACTCTCATGTGAGTCTGGGAGTTTCTGCCAATGCCACATCCCCCATAGGTTTTTTCAGTCAGAGGTTTCAACACTTTATTTCACTGGGCTGGAACCCTGGGTTGCATGGTCTGTCTTGCTCTCCAGTTGTCATCCTGGTTTGTCCATATGCAAATGTGGGACTGCCAGGTCCACCAGCTGCCACCTTGCCCTCCCTGGTCTACCAGCCATTACCTTGACTTGCATCCTCTCTGCCCTTCCTACCAGTCTGAATGAATGTTTCTTTTTTAACTTCTTGATTGTCAGACTTCTAGACAGTTCATTTTTCTGGAACTTCTTGTTGTCTTTTGTTTTTAAATTCGTTGTTGTCCTTCTTTTGGTTGTGCAAGGAGGCAAATTGTGTCTGTGTATGCCTCCATCTTGGCTGGAAGTCCTGGAAGACATAATGAGTTATTTTATCATCTAACCATATTTATGCATTGGGGAATTGATCCCATCACAGATACAAGGTAAATGTTGGTACAGACTACTTAAAATACTTTCATTTGTTTGTTTCAATGTAGAAGAGTATATGTATCTTAATGAAAAGACAGTCTTTTTTTAAAAATAAATTAAAAAAATATATTTTATTGATTATGCCATTACAGTTGTTCTGTTTCCCCTCTTTCATTCTCCTCCACCCTGCACAACCCCCTCCCCCACCATTTCCCCAGCTTTAGTTTATGTCCATGTGTCTCAAGTTCTTTAGATTCTATATTTCCCATACTATTCTTGCCCTCCCCCTATCTATTTTCTACCTACCATCTATGCTACTTATTCTTTGTACCTTCTCCTCCACTCACTCCCCTGTTGCTAACCCTCCATGTGATCTTCATTTCTGTGGTTCTGCTCCTGATCTAGCTGTCCTCTTAGTTTGCTTTTGTTTTAGGTGTGGTTGTTAACAACTGTGAGTTTGCTGTCCTTTCACTGTTCATCTTTTTTATCTTCTTTTTCTTAGATAAGTCCCTTTAACATTTCATATAATAAAGAATTGGTAATGATGAACTCCTTGAACTTGACCTTATCTGAGAAGCACTTTATCTGCTCTTCCATTCTAAATGAAAGCTTTGCTGGATAGAGCAACCTTGGTTGTAGGTCTTTGGATTTCATGACTTGGAATACTTCTTTCCAGCCCTTTCTTGCCTGTAAAGTCTCTTTTGAGAAATCAGCTGACAGTCTGATGGGAACTCCTTTGTAGGTGAGTGTCCCCTTATCTCTTGCTGCTTCTAGGATTCTATCCTTCATTTTAATTTTGGCTAATGTAATTATGATGTGCCTTGATGTGTTCCTTCTTGGGTCCAAGTTCTTTGGGACTCTGTGAGCTTCCTGGATTTCCTGGAAGTCTATTTCCTTTGCCATAATGGGGAAGTTCTTCATTATTTGTTCAAATAAGTTTTCCACTTGCTCTTTCTCTTCCCCTTCTGGTACCCCTATAATTTGGATGTTGGAGCGTTTAAAGGTGTCCTGGAGGTTCCTAAGCCTCTCCTCATTTTTTTGAATTCTTGTTTCTTCATATTTTTCTGTTTGGTGATTTTTTTCTTCCTTATGGTCCACTCCCTTGATTTGAGTCCCAGTTTCCTTTCCATCACTATTGGTTTCCTGTGCATTTCCCTTCATTTCTATTAGTTTAGCCTTCCTCTAATTTTGTTCCTCTGATTTGTGACTAAAATCAACCAGTTCTGTGAGCATCCTGATCACCAGTGTTTTGAACTGTGCATCTGAAAGTTTTGCTATTTCTTTATCACTTAGAGTTATGGGCTCTGGGGCTTTGAGTTCTTCTTGAGCCATGTTTTGGTCTGTTCATGCCTGTTATGTATGAGGAGTGGAGCCCTAGGTGTTCACTAGGGCGTGGCAACTCAGTTGTTGGGTTGTGATGCTATATGTGGGGGTGGGGTCAAAGAGGGGCAATAGTGGTCCCCTCTGCTGCTTCCCACTGCTGGGGCCTGTGCAGTCAGTCTCACTGCTCTCTTCTTTGCTTGGTTTATCGGTCTGGCTGAATGGTTTGTTGTTGTTGGACTTCCATATAGTTCAATTTTCTGTGTTTTGGCTGCGTTTTTGTTACTAAAACTTTGTTGTCTTTAAACTTGGTTGTGCAAGGAGGTACAGTGTTTCCACCTATGCCTCCATCTTGGCAGAAGCCTCCTAAAAATAACTTGAGGACTGGATTTAAATGAGTGTCATGCTTTTGTCACAAAGTACTGGTAGGAGGAGAAGATGTGGGAAAATTAACTGATCTTCAATCTTTTTCTTAAAGATTTTATTTATTTATTTTTAGAGTAGGGGAAAGGGAAGAAGAAAGAGAGGGAGAGAAATATCACTGTATGGTTGCCTCTTGTTTGCCTCATACGGGGGACTTGGCCTGCTACCCAGGCATGTGCCCTGACTGGGAATCGAACTGGCAATCCTTTGGATTCCAGCCCATACTCAATCCACTGAGCTACACCAGGCAGGGCATGGTCTTCAATCTTTAATACTGTAAGTCTAATCTTGAAGTCTTTTACCTAAAAATTATTTTGGCTTCTGCAACAATACATTTAGGAGTTATGAAATGATTTCAAGTATCAGTATCATGGGTCAGAATGAGACCCAAGAGTCTGAATGGATTCCTATCATGTGGGAGGAAGAAGACTGTTTGAGACTCCAGGTCACTATTCTGGACTTCCTGCTATTTAAGATTTTTGAGTTTTTGGTGGAAGACATAGGCATGCTCATAAAATTTTCAGACAAAATTGGATGAAAGAATTATGATGCATTAAGAACTCAGTAGATGAAACCAAAAGACACAGTCAACAAGGTTAAATTTAATATAGACAGTTGTACATTTCTGAGCATTGGTTCAAGCAGTCACCTCCAAAATTGTTTGGTTTCTACGACTTCACTGTAGTTCCATGAAGAAGACCCAAGGAGTTTGTGGATCATGAGTTTCCTACATGCCTCCAGTGTGATGTGGCTGATGGGAACTTCTTAAACAAGAATGAACTAATGCACTGTGAGGTTATATTGAAAGAAACATGGTATCCAGCTCAAAGAAAGTGATGGTCTCATTTTCAGACCTCTTTTGAACCACAGCCTCTGGTTCTACCCTTTGTAGACTGGAAGATGTTAGAGGGCAGTGAAGAACTGGATCAGTAAGATTTGGAAACTAGGTCATATGATGAAAAGCTGAGGACACTTAGTATGGACTGGTGGTATGAGTGCAATTTGATAACTGACTTCAAATGTTTGGTCCCCTCATTGCAATACTTCTGAAACTGCAGAGAATTGCCTGGAGATCTTGTTAAAATGAAGTTCCTGATTTAATGGGTCTGGGTTAGGACCTGAGATTCTGTATTTCTAACAGACTTTTAGGTGAGGCTAGTGCTGCTGGTCTGTAGATCACACTGTGAGTGGCAAGGCTCCAGAACAGTTCTGTCCATTGGAACATTGTGTGATGAGGGCAATATTTTAACATTTAATTATTATTTTTTAATTCTCACTGAGGGCATATTTATTGACTTTAAAGAGAGAAGAAGGAGAAGGGGGTAGGGAGGGAGGAACACACACACACACACACACACACACACACACACACACACACACACACTGAAATGAGAGAGAAAGAGAGATACATCCATGAGAGAGGGAAACATCGATCACTTACGTCCCCTACATGACCCGACCGGGCAGGTACCTTGACGGGGGATCCAACTTAAAATGATGGCAATATTGCCTTGTCAAATATGGTATCTACCTGCTGTATGTGGCTTTTGAGCACTTGAAATGTATCTACAATTACTTAGGAACGGATTTTTTAATTTTATTTAATTTTATTTAAGTTTAAATAGTCACATGTGGCTAGTGACTACTGTATTGAACTGTGTAGTTCTAGGGAGTATAATTAAAATTAATGATTGAAACTTAAAGGGATTTAGACTTCATTTTAGTTATATGAGGTTTTTAAAAAATATTTTATTTATTTATTTTTAGAGAGAGGGGAAGGGAAGGATAAAGAACAGGAGAGAAACATCAGTGTGTGGTTACCTCTCGTGTGTTCCCTACTGGGGACCTGGCCTGCAACCCAGGCATGTGCCCTGACTGGGGATTGAACCAGCGACCCTTTGCTTCACAGGTCCCCTCTGCTCAATCCACTGAGCTACACCAGCCAGGGCAGTTATATGAGTTTTAGAACAATTATAGCTGTGGTTTATTCAGAAGCCAGAAGTCTGAGAAGTCCATGTCTTGTCTCAAAGCCCATCTTAATATCTCAATACAGGCAGAGGTTTTCATAAGGAGGGAGAGGGACAGCAGAACAAAGGGATCTAGGGAGGTGGTTGAAAAGTTTTCTACATGCAGACCAGCACTGTCCATCCCAATAAGGACATTGAAACTGGTCAAGTGATGGTTTGGTATGCGTCATCCTGGTTTTGTGGTTGAAGGTCAGCAAATCTCTCAGAGCTGGGATAACTGAAGGTCAGAGTGTATATCTTTTGCAATTAGTTCCTAGCATTATGCAAGCTACATATTAGTCAGAGTAAGCATTTACAGAAACTACGTCAAAAGAATGGTGGGGTGGCTACACATCCCTACTGTCACAGGAAAGTAAAATATTTGAAATAAGCTTTACAAATTTTTTTATTTATTTACTTTTAGAGAGAGGGGAAAGGAAGGAGAAAGAATGGGAGAGAAACATCAGTGTGTTGTTGCCTCTCATGTATCCCCTACTGGGGACCTGGCCTGCAACCCAGGCATGTGCCCTGACTGGGAATCGAACTGGCGACCCTTTGCTTCACAGGTCCCCTCTGCTCAATCCACTGAGCTACACCAGCCAGGGCTTAAATAATCTTATTATGTAGTATTTTTCCTCATTTTAATTCATTTAGAGAGGTAAAACTGTTATTTCTGAAAAAATTCACGACAAGCGTTTTACCTAAATTAATGTATTACTCATAATAGGATCCAAAAATAATGGAGTTGTTTACATTATTTTTTCTGATGGAATATTACCATACTTCAGATATTTATAGTTACAGGCTTTATTTTATTTTTATTTTGTCATGTACTAGAAATTTTTTTAAAATTGGAGAATTTTAAACATGAGAGAAACATAAACAGAAAATAGTGAAATACTTCCATGTGTTCCCATCACCTTTTCCAATCCATCATCCTGTGGCCACTTCTACCCCATCTGCATCCCACTCAATTCCTCCTCATCTAATATTTTGAGTCAGGGCCCAGATAGCTTATCAGTTCATCTTTGAGTATTTTAGTCCCTGTCTCTAAAAGGTAAGAGCTTTAAAAAAAGTCTAAGTATAATAATATTATCTCAGTGCACTGAAAAATTATCTATACTTCTTTAATATCATCAAATATCCAGGCAGTGTTCAAATTTCCAATCGTCTCATAAGTGGAATAGTTTTTGTTGTTCGTTTGTTTTGTAACAACTTTGTTTGAATTAGAATTCAAATAAGGACCACACATTGTGATTAGTTGATGTTTTTTAAATACCATTTATTTTTTTCCATTTGCTATTTAGTTATCGAAGACCAGACTATCTTGTTGAACTTCCCATAGCCTGGATGTTGTTGATTACATTCCTGCAGAGCTTAAAATGTTCTTCTTTTCTTGTGTTTGCTGGAAATTGGTAGCTGAATCCAGAAACTGGATTATAATCAGGTTCTTTCTTTTGCCCTAGTGTGATAAATTTTGGAAAGATAAGGCTTAAGGTAGTTCTCTTTTAGGGGAATAATGTACATTACTTAGAATAAAAACATGCTTAGAACTGAGGTTCTTGATTTCATTGTTATAAAATGTGTGTGTACCTATAAAATCTTGTCATGTGAAAAATTCTGCAGAGCTCTTTATTTGTAATCAGAAAGAAAGGCTATGAGAAGGTCCTAATTCGTTCAGTTGTAATTTTTTAAGCTGTATATCCAGAATGTAATGAAATATATTTATTGGCATAATTGAGATTTTGAGCTTGGTTCCTCATCCTTAGTTTATCACTGCAGTAAAGTAACTGAGTTTAAAAGGAGTTCTGAATGCTTTATCATATCTATATTCCATACTTGTGTTCTTCTCTGCATGTGTAATAAACCAGAATTCTGGCAAGGTTTGCCTACTTCCAGGCTCTGGGAGTCTGCTTTGAATTAAGGCTGATTTTATTTTGAATTGGAGCACATGGCCTCTAATGGCTTTTGTATTGTAGCATTTACTATAACCTCTGTGGGATGGTTGGTTTGTGACCCATGTATTGACGACATGGAACAATTCAATTAATTTAAGCATATGGCATGGAGACCATGATATCTGAGCCCTTATAAAAGGTAATTTTTGTTGGCAAGGTGTAGTTTCTTTCTCTTTGGATTATTGGTATATTTTGTTGGTGCTACCTCGTTTATTAACAGAGTGTCCACTTGACATGGGCATGCTGTATAATGGGAAAACTGTGGGATGGAAAGTCAAGACATTTAAATTCTAAACCTGGCTCTGCTTAGAATGGCCAGGATTACAAAGTGAAACTACAGGATGCTTAGTTAAATATGAATTTCAGATAAATAACATCACTATTTTTATAAGTATGCCCCAAATATTATATGTGACATGCTTATAATAAAAAATAATTTGTTTACTTGAAATGCAAATGTTATTGTATATCCTATATTTTATCTGGAGTCCTGCTCTGCTGGGCTGGGAGCTAGTTTTGTGGTGTTTGGTAAGTTACTTCAATTCACCTCTTTAGGTGGCAATCATTACCTATAAAATGAGGGAATTGGAACAGGATTTATAAACCATCTTATATTCCTGTATAATAATTTGTCCAAAAATATTCTCATATAAGTGTACAAATACAGATACATAAGAATTTATTTATTTATTCTTTCAAAAGATTGGAAGAAACCTGTGGTAGAGGTGGTATTATTTCCAACACTTTGTTTGTTCTCACATACAGTAATAAAAGGATTCCTAATTTATGGTGGCCCATAGCTGCCTGGAGTAAAGACTATATTTGCAAGCCTTCCTCATAACAAAGTATGACCATGTCACTAATTTGTAAGTGTAGCTAGCATGCACAGCTTCTGGGAAGTACATTTAAAGGGACAAGCATGCCCTTCTCTTTTTTTTCCCTCTTTGTTGGCTGGAATATGGACATTGTAGCCAGGTGGGAGCAGCCATCTTGGGCCATGAAGAGAACTTGGAATGAGGATGTGCCTGGTAGAATAAAAAAAGGTTAGGGACATGGGTTTCTGACATTTAAGGGTACCAGAGCAGCCCTGTTCTAACTATTTACTTCCATACTTTTTTGTATTAAAGAAAGATAATTCTATCTTCTTTAAGACCCTGTTATCTATGTACAACTAGATCTTATTCTGAATAATACAGACTAAATATGTCAGGGAGAGACTGGCCAAACTGGTTATGGGACAGCCATAAAATAAACTTTTGGGAAGCATTTAACAAAATAGGTAAGGTATTATTAATTAGGTCTATATGTACCAATTTGAGATATTTGCATACCTATATAATGAAAAAAGCAAGCAACAGAACAGAGCTTATGTTACCATTTGGATAAAGGAGACAGGCCATAGGACCACACATTATAGGACCACAGTTATACTCGTGTATATATGTAGACCATTTCTGAAAGAACAGATAAGACACTGGTGACAGTCATGGCCAGGCACTGGGAAGCTGAGAATCCAGACTTGAAGGAAGACATTTTTATCTTTCTGTTCTGTTTGAATTTCAAAACCAAAACCATTTAAAAAACTTAAAAGGAAATACTATTTTTGAAAAGTTCTGACATGCTGCTGAAGCTCTCCAGAACACTATGTACAAGCATTGTTCTTTGTAGTGTGGAGGACCTAGAGATAAGCTGAATTGAGTCCTTTGTCTTCTAGGAGCGTATGCTCCAACAAGAGCCTAAAGAATTGATTGATCTCCATTCAGTAGTTTGAGGTAGAAAGTAGTTAAGTTTGAAAGCAGAGATGGGAAGAAAGGGAGGATTGTGGAAGATAAGAAAAGCAGAGGAGACTGACTTTTCACAGTGGTAAGTAGAAAGTTTCAACTGTCCCCAGTGTTGGAGACAATTGTGATTTCTGCCTCCTTCCTTCAGTGTTGATACCTCTCCCACCCCATTCTCCAGTGCGCCAAACAAAGGAAGGGACAATTTGAAAAATCTTTTCTTTTTTTTTTTTTTTGCTTGCAAAAACAATGCAATTCAAACATGAATTATAACAAATTGAAATTAGAAGAAATATTTAACATAAAAAATGGAAATCCCATCACTTTAAGACAGCAATTTTCAACCTTTTTCATCTCATGGTACATATAAACTAATTGCTAAAATTCTGCGGCACACCAAAAAATACATTTATTTGTTGATCTGACAAAAATAGGTATAATTTTGATTTGATTCATACTGGACAGCTATTGTTGTGTTGGCTGTAGTCATTTTTTAAATTCGGTAATCTAAGGAAAAAGAGGTTAGTACCCCTGCCTGAATAGTCAGGTACTGCATGTTTTAAAAATTCTTTCAAGGAATGCAGATTGGTGCATCTACTGTCTGAAGCAGTATGGAGATACCTCAAAAAATTAAAAATGGAGCTGCCTTTTGATCCAGTGATTTTGGGAATATATTTGAAGGAACCTAAAACACTAATTTGAAAGAACATATCCACCCATATGTTCACTGCAGCATTATTTACAATTGCCAAGATATGGAGCAGCCCAAGTGTCCATCAGTATATGAGTGGATAAAACAACTATGGGACATTTACACAACTGAATTCTACTTGCCCATAAAAAAGAAGAAAATTTTACTGTTTGCAACAGTATGGGTGGACCTGAGGAACATTATGCTAAGTGAAATAAGCCAGTCAAAGAAAGACAAATACCATATGATTTCACTCATATGTGGAATCTAATGAACAACTGAATAACAAGAAAAGAGAGACAGACTCATAGATGGAGAACAGATGACAGCCAGTGGTGGGATGGGGGAGATTAGGGAGTGGAGGGATTGAGCAAAAAAGAAAATGAACTCATGGACATGGATGTTGATGGCTAGGGGGAGAGAGGTGTAAGGGAACTGAGTGGTAATGGAAAAAATACAATAAAGATTTTATATTAAAAAATAAAAATAAAAATTCTTGTGGCACTTCGATGGAAAATTGCTGCTCAAGATAACTACCATTAAATACAGAGTATATTACTTCATATTTTTCCTACACATATATTAACATTATAAATGCACAGTATATTCTAACTTGCTTTTTTTTGTTTAACATTACATCTTGGACATCTTTCCATGTGAATATATGTCAAACCATGTCAGTTTTTAAAACAACTGTCAAGTATTCCATTGAATGGACAGACTATATCTGGTTTGTTTTTAGTTTTTCAGTATTACCAAAAATTGCCCAATACAGCAAGTGTTTCTGAAGAATGGACTACTAGGAGAAACTATTTAGATAAAATAATATGAATATGTAAAATTTTGATAGCTATTGCCAAATTGCCCTTCAAATGCTTGTGCACATTTCTACTCCCACCAACTGTGAGTATGAATCCCTTTTTAATGACATGTTTTTAATCCTGACCTTATCAATATTTAATTTGATATCAAAAATTTTAATTTGCATTTTAAAATTCTGTGCAAGCATCTTAGTTTTGCACCTATTTGGAGTTTCTCTTTGGTGAGCTGTTCATTCACATGAAAGGAGAGATCTCAACCCACTGGTGAAAAGTACTCTTTTCAAACGTCTTCAAAATACATCAGTTTCTATTTGGATAATTATTAAGCCACAAAAAACCTCTAATTTCCCTTTTAACAATTGAAATCCAAATCCAGAGACAACTTAAAGAACTTAAGGTTTGAAATAAAGTACTTTAAGTAGACCTCAGTAGTTTGGTTTTTATAGCTTTGAAGCTGAAAATTTTAAACAACTTTAATGAGATATAATTCACATACTGTACAATTCACTCATTTAAAGTGTGCAGTTCCCTACTTTTTGGTATATTCAGAGAGTTGAGCAACTATCACCACCATTAGTTTAGAACATTTTATTATCTGAAAAAGAAAATCCAGTTGATGGCTCACTGAACTTTGTACTGTCATGCTTTTGCAGTCTTCACAGAGGTTTATGGGAATGAAGCTGATGGTTTGCTGAGTCTGGCTTTCAGTCAACTGGCCCATGTTTGATTTGTTAACATAATTAAAGGGGAAAGGTTTTTGGTCATAGCACTGTATAGTTCAGTTCAATTCATCATTCATTTGTTTAATAAGTCTATTAAACTCCCACTATATGCCAGAAACTGTCTTAACTATTAGGGATATAGGAGTGAAAAAGAGACTTAATCCTTGGTTTCAAGAGCCAATAGTCAAACACAATACAGTCATCCCTCGCTATATCACGATTCACTTATTGCGGCTTCAGTGTATTGTGAACCCGCCATACAGTGAAGCCTCAATAAGTGAACCGTGATATAGCAAGGGATGACTATACTTCACTGGTGAGTACCCATATAGAATTTTATATGTCGTTAAAATTTTGTAGGTTTAAGAGTGTAGAAAGTGTTAAGAGCATATGAGGTGTTTATAAGAGTGTGGGAAAGGTTTATAGGGGTGTGGGAAGAGTTTATAAAACCTTAAAATATATATAAATAATAAAATAAATATAATGTTGCTGCTTTGTGGATTTTCACCTGTCTCGGGAGTCTCTGGAACATAGCTCCCTCGAGAGGCGAGGGATCACTGTATATCATAAATAGGCACTTATGCACCCAATGAATTGTGTTAAATGTCATGAGAAGAGCATGTAAATGTAACTGGTGGCCATTACTAAAGCTTTACGTGTAGAGCACAGAAAAAGTTTCCTTGGTGGATTATCATTTTAGCTATAATATAAAGAGAAGGGTAGACGTACAGAACATTCCAGGCAAAGGGAACAGCAGGTGTGAAGACCTTGCAGGTGGAAGTGGAAAATGGGAGCAATGGAAAGAGAATTGTGGATAAGAAAGAACTAACAGGAGAGGAGTTTCAGGTGAGATTTTGGAGGTGGGTGGTGGTTGCTACATCAGGTAGGACTTCCTAGGCTGTGGCAACTTTGGGCTTTGCACAGCAAGTGGCCAGTGAGGAGAATGGAGAAGGTGATTAGAAATATCTCAGGTTTTCACTGAGATCCTTTGGTCATAACCACCATTATTGTTACTGGAAACCATTTCTTATTGTATCTCATAGAAAAGTTCTTTATCCAAGTGTCACTTTATGATGCCAGATTTTTCCCCAGGACACGCTCTAGCAAGGCAAGGAGCTGCACCCCTCCCCAAGGGATACCTGCACCCCTGAACAGGTATTCAGGCTTAAGGGAATTAGAGCCAGGAAGCGCTTCTCCCAGAGAACATGGGGACTTGGGCGTTGTCAAAGCCAGAGTGGGGGGGTTTGGGGGGGTAGGGTGGGGGGGTTGGTGTGGGGGGGCCAGAGTTCATTGCTCTTTGTTGCAGCCCCCCCAGTCCTTCCATGAAGGCCTCCCAAGTGATTGAGTCTGGCTTAGGTTGCCTCCCGCTGTGAGGGGTTTTACCCGTCATTGACTTCTGACCAAGCTCTGGGGTCAGGGCGAGGAAACTGAGGCAGCGTTTGCTACCGGAGACAGGCTTTGTCTCCTGCAGCTTGGGTCGTCCCTCACCCTTAGCCACAAGGGGTCAAGATACAATTCCTAGAACCAGGCAGAGTGGTCTACAACAGGAAATAAAACTGTTGTGGTAGCATTGTGTCATATAGGGATATGTGTATGTGTGTGTGTATACCCATATATACATATATACACACGTATCTTTGCCTGGCTAAATCTACTGGCATCTTGATAATTTTGATATCTGAAACATTAAAAAAATTTTCAAAAAGTAATTTCTCTCTTTGAAGTGCCTCTTTACCTTTATCTGCCAGAGGATAATATTTTTGCTGTTATTTTCACTGCAGGATTCTAGTATGTTTACTTGAATACATTGCATAGCATGTCATCTGCTATACCATGATTTGTACAGAGTAGGCACTTAGTAAGTGTTTGATTTGACTTAAAATTGAATAGTATCCATGGAATGGAAAAATTAATCTTTCCTTGGATAATGGTTTGGGATATTATGATGCCCAGGGGACAGACAAGGTTATTTTTAATATTTTTCCTAAAGCCCATAGGCCTATTTTAATTTGGCAAATAAAAGAAGTATCTGATGGCAGGTCCATTTTTCTCCTCCCTGGAGAGATGTTTTATACAATCTCATTAGTAATCCATTTTTGTACATGGTTACCTTATTAGTACACTCTCTCTACCTTATGAAACCTTAATTTCTACCTCTATAATTGAAACTCATTTTCTTTGCTTCCTTCCTTGCAGAGAATATAGGGTTGTCATTCAGCTATCATAATTTACCTACTTACTTGAGTTGATAATACTCACCTTATACAGTAGACATGGCAATATATTTAGAATTGATGTTGTAGTCTTCTCCGTCTTCTCCACTTCCCATTTCTTTACTCTTTGTCTTTCTCAGTCTCCTGATTCCTAAAATGGGAATGGTGGTAGTACTGCTAGTTTCTCTTGGTCAGCAATTGATAAATTCTAAAGTTCTAGACAGAAGTCGATCACTCACAGTATTTTGTTCTTATCCCCTCTTATCCCCCGTGTGGGGTGTGGTCAGTGATGCACATTGAATGCTGTGACCAGGAAACTGTGGCCTCAATCTAGAGGACAGCAAGGAACTTAGTTTCCTGCTTTTCATGGCGATCCTTTAATGGAGAATAATTTGCAATGCTGGTATTTGGGAACCCAAATTAGCTTTTATTTTTGGAACATCTCCTATGTATGAGATTGAAGAGTGTTCAGGCATGTTGTGGTCTGAATGCTTCACTTAGGTTCTTATTTTAACCCCTTACCATCCTTTGAGATGAGTGCAACATACAATATCCCCATTTAACTAATGATGAAAGGAAAGTCCAAGGGTCAGTCTAACATGGTATGAATCACACATAGAAACTGAAGCACATGCTCTAAAATCAGTGATTTTCTTTCACATCAATTTCTTCACAGCTCTATTAGTCTGTCAGAGTCCAACCCTAAGTAGGTGGTCTCCTTTAACCTGCAAGGGGTCCTTATGAGCAGTGCTTGCTATTAATCCGGAATGTAAGTAAGCAGTTAATCACATCCATTGGTAGAAATCGATGATGAATGATGAGACTTTCCCACTAAACCTAGTTTTGGCTTTAGAATCCTTCTAAACCCAATGCACCAGGCAACCAGTTACTACCATTTGCTGCCTTTGTTGCTTTTCACTGTTAGTGTAGTTCATAACATTTTCATTACTTAATCCCTTAGGTGTGGGTAGGGGGGAGGGGAAATAACCTGGAGTTAGTTTTGTTTGAAAAGCAAGCTATGAGAAGAAAGTCATGAAATTCTATTTTTTGGTGTAGAAATAAGAACATTGTAGAAATCTAGTGTTGAGTTGGTTATGATTATTTTCTCTGAAAAATCAGTGGGAGGATTCCCAAGAAATTGAGTGATAGATCTTTTGTGGAGGGTAAAATGCATTTGATGGAAAAGCTAATTAACAAATAGTTACTAATCAGGGCATTTTATCCTGTTGAGTGAGGTTTTGATAAAAAGATTATTTTTTCATTGTAAGAATACTTCATTCCATTTCTGGTTTCAAAATGGGCATTTGTTTTCTTGACTGTCACTGCTTTAGAATGGAAAAAGAAATTATTAACTGAGATGATTTTTCATTGTTAAAATTTCAGCCCTATTTTAGGTTCTCTTTCAGAGTCAGCTATAGATTTAACCACTAAAATTTAGCAACATTGTGACGTTGGAGTTTTGGGTCTATTGTTAACTTCTTGTTCTCTGCCTCTGTGTAGATGGGTCCAGGCCTCTTAGATCAAGATATAACAGATTTATGCAGGTTTCTTGAATGCTCTGAATGACATCTATGGGTTCTCAGCTTAGACTTCCTGATTTCTGGGATTTCCTTCCAAGCAGCAGAATCAAATGGTAGATGTAGTGAAATAATGGGACCAGTCAATGACATGATTTGTTACCTCTGCTGACTAGCCAAACTCATCTGGAGAAGCAACAGGCCAGCTTCCTTGTGAGCACAGGCTCCACTTAATGTCTGGTCTTCCTTTCTGGAACATCGTTCTTTCTGGGCACAACCCTTGAGGTGGTACTAACAAGACCATGTGTGGACCTCACCTGCCATTGTAGGTGGGATGTTTTCACTTCATGTGGAGGTAGCTTTTCTTATTCTTATGCCATTGTCATGAACTGAGGTAACCCTGTCAGGGTAATTGAATGTTACATAGGTAGCTCTGGAGATCATGAGCACTGCTCAGTCAACTTTCTTCTACATGTTTTACTCTTATGGTAAAAAGAATACAGCTCATTCCACAGCAAGACCTGCTTTTTCTCTGCAGTTTGCTATCTTTTTCCATGAAGTATGACTGTCACCTCAAGTCTGGCTGACTGGCAGAGTTTCTCCTGCATTTATTAACTGAACCCCTTGATGTATTTTCCTCCTCCCATGTAATAGTTTTTCCTTGTGATCAATATTTTCTACCTAACAACTATTACATAACTGGCTTATATTTTTTGCTTTTCTCATTTATTTGAGTGCGGTCAGGCTAGAAAGTGGGCTATTATTTGTTCATCCTTACAAAAACGATTCTGTAATATGTGCACTATAATTTTTGTATTCTGTCTAATCTACTGTCTCATAGTTTTCATAAATTTCTCTTTTTCTTTCAACTTTGGAAATGTAATTATTACTAATTTTAAAGGTTGGCATATTTTTTCTCATGTTTTTTTATTCAGTTTCCAATTTTGGGGGGGTGCCGTCTATAAGCAAGGTATTGGGTGTGGTGCTATTAGGATTCAAAAATGAATGAATATACAGGACAGATGAGATATGTACCAATGTCATATGAAGTGGACAATGATACAGACCAAAAGTACAATGAAGGTAAAGTACAGTGAGCATGTAGAATAAGGAAATAAATCATGGAAGGCCTTCTAGAGGAGGTTGCATTAGAAATAACCATGGGAAGGCTAGATTTTAAGTTCCATGAGGGTAGGGTCTGTGGATTCTCTTGGATACCATTGTATGCTCAAGGCTAAGCATAGTCCTTAGCTCACAGTATGTGCTCCATAAATATTTATTATGAAAATGATTAGTTGGGATTTAGATACGTAAATATGACATTGGAAAAGTCTAAAGGAAAGGAGTGATTACACAGAAGAATAGATGGAAGATGAAAACAGGAATCATCTGTGAGAATCATATCTGTCTACATATGTGTAAGAAGATTTTCATTTTTTAATTTCAGCTTTTTCTACACACCAAGTTATTCTAGTCACAGGCAGTGAGTCTTTGTTAAAAATGAGAGCTAGAAATAGGAATGTGGGACTTGCTCTGTCCCCTTATCCAATCATGCCTCTTTAGCATTGATGGCTGGGTCATACACTTTTTGTGAGGACACTTTTGGAAAAGAAAGAGGTGATAGAAGGGTAATAATATTCTTCTTTGAAATGGAATTTGATTAGCCTCTCCTCTGTTCAGGCAGTGAGAATTGCCCAACTAGAGATGTTATAATATCCCCTTGTCAGTTAAAGAAACATGAACAGTGAAAGGACAGCAAACTCACAGTTATTAACAACCACACCTAAAATGAAAGCAAACTAAAAGGACAGCTAGATCAGGAGTGGAAACATAGAAATGAAGATCTCAGGGAGGGTTAGCAACAGGGGAGTGGGAGGAGGAGAAGGGGGGAGAAGGTACAGAAAATAAGTAGCATAGACAGTAGATAGAAAATAGAAGGGGGGGCAAGACTAGCATGGGAAATATGGAATCTAAAGGACTTGAGACACTTGGTCATAAACTAAAGGGGGAGTAATGGTGGGGATGGGGGGTAGGGTGGAGGGGAATGAAAGGGGGAATAGAACAACTGTAACAGCATAATCAATAAAATTTTAAAAAATAAAGATAAATAAATTTTTTTTTAAAACTTAAAAAAAATATCCCCTTGTCATTCTTGAAGGCTTGGGTGAGTTAGCAGAAGCATTGGTGTTGTCATGGTGAAAGTATATTATTTCATTATCCCACACCTTCCTGACCTAACCCCAGGTATCACAGACAAAAAAAATGGCAGACTCTGAATAGTCAAATAAACAAGGGAGAAACAGGAGGAAGGTAATCTTTAGTATGGTCCATTGCTCATTTCATTGTGTTCAGTTTAGAGGATTCGAAAAATCACTTTGTATTGAGCAGGTTAAAGTGAAACCAAGAACACCCATGGAATGATTAGAATCCATAAGGCTTAAGCAAAATTCAATGAAGGTCAAACCGTTGAGTTTCATAACAGATTTTGTATGCGTGTTTGGGACTCTATAGTAATAACAAGTTATTAAATACTTTCATAGTAATTGTAAAGGATTTCAATTCATAGCATTTTTATATTTTCAAAGTTGGTTTGCCATTTCTTTTTTTCTCATTTATTTATTTATTTTAAATATTTGTTTTATTTTATTGATTATGCCATTACATTTGTTCTATTTCCCCCCCCCCTCCACCCTGCACACCCCTCCCCCACCATTCCCCCCTTTAGTTCATGACCACGTGTCTCAAGTTCTTTAGATTCTATATTACCCCTACTATTCTTACCCTCCCCCTATCTATTTTCTATCTACAATCTATCCTACTTATTTTCTGCACCTTCTCCCCGCTTCTCCTTCGCCCACTTCCCTGTTGCTAACCCTCTATGTGATCTTCATTTCTATGGTTCACTCCTGATCTAGCTGTCCTCTTAGTTTGCTTTTGTTTTAGGTGTGGTTATTAATAATTGTGAGTTTGCCGTCCTTTCACTGTTCATCTTTTTTATCTTCTTTTTCTTAGATAAGTACCTTTAACATTTCATATAATAAGGGCTTGGTGATGATGAACTCCTATCTTATCTGAGAAGCCCTTTATCTGCCCTTCCATTCTAAATGAAAGCTTTGCTGGATAGAGCAATCTTGGATGTGGGTCTTTGGTTTTCATGACTTGGAATACCTCTTTCCAGCCCCTTCTTGCCTGTAAGGTCTCTTTTGAGAAATCCACTGACAGTCTGATGGGAACTCCTTTGTAGAGACTGTCCCCTTATCTCTTGCTGCTTCTAGGATTCTCTCCTTCATCTTAATCTTGGCTAATGTAATGATGATGTGCCTTGGTGTGTTCCTTCTTGGGTCCAACTTCTTTGGGACTCTGAGCTTCCTGGATTTCCTGGAAGTCTATTTCCTTCACCAGAATGAGGAATTTCTTCTTTATTATTTGTTCAAATAAGGTTTCCACTCGTGGGTGTTCCTCTTCCCCTTCTGGTACCCCTATAATTCGGATGTTGGAGCGTTTAAAGATGTCCTGGAGGTTCCTTAGCCTCTCCTCAGTTTTTTGAATTCTTGTTTCTTCATATATTTCTGTTTGGTCATTTTTTCCTTCCTTCTGGTCTGTTCCCTTGATTTTATTCCCATGGCTATTGGTTTCCTGTGCATTTCCCTTCATTTCAATTAGTTTAGCCTTCATATGTTCCTTTAATTGTGGCTAAAATCAACCAGTTCTGTGAGCATCCTGATCACCAGTGTTTTGAATTGTGCCTCTGATAGGCTGGCAATTTCTTGATTGCTTAGATTTATCGGCTCTGGGGCTCTGAGTTGTTCTTGAGCCATGTTTTGATCTGTTTGGACTGTTACGTTTAAGGAGAGGCGCCCTAGGTGTTCACCAGGGTGGGGCTACCTAGGTCGCTGGTTTGTGACGATATGGGGGCGGGGTCGGAGAGGTCCTCACCACTCGCCCTCCACCCCCACCCTCGCTTGTTTATCTGCGTGCAAATGTGCAACTGTGGTCAGCCCACCGCCCTGCGCTGGGTCCTGCGAGGTCTGTCTCAATGCTCCTCTCTTCGCTGGTTTATCTGTACGCAAATACACTACTGCAGTCAGCCAGCCTCCCTGTGCCTTCCCTGGGTCTGCCCATAGCTACCCCGCACCTGGGATCTTTGCCCTTGGCTGCCTGTGTGCCCCCCTGGTTGGGGATCTTTTTTGCCTGACCCGCTCCTGACCCACTCCTGACCTGCTGGCTTTGCCCCTCTCACTGGTTTAACTGAGCAGTTTGTTGTTTTCAGACTCCATATTTTTCGATTTTCTGTGGTTTGTTTGCATTTATTGTTAAAACTTTGTTGTTTTTAGATTTGGTTGTGCAAAGAAGCCAAGTGTTTCCACCTATGCCTCCATCTTGGCAGAAGTCCTCGGTTTGCCATTTTTTAATATTTGTATTCTATTTATAATTTAGCTAAAATTTGAACATACTTTAATTTTAATATAAATATTGAATTCTTATATATTAGTGACATTCCTATAGAAGCTATTTCACTATAACATATTTTTGCTATCTTTTTAAAAAAGATTTTATTTTTAGAGAGAGAGGAAGGGAGGGAGAAAGAGAGGGAGTGAAATATGGATGTGAGATAGAAACATCAATTGGTTGCCTCTCATATATGCCCTGATGGGGAATCGAACCTGCAACTCAGGCTTTGTGGGATGATGGTCAAACCAGTGAGCCACACAAGTCATAGCACATTTTTGGTGTCTTTTTAATAGTATATATTTGTACATTTTAACATGCCCCAATTCTGGTTGTCTGTATTCAAGCCTTATCTCTTTGGCTTGGCTGTAAGTCTCAATCTGGGCAAGTTCCAGACAGATCCACTGTTTGATCCAGTTCTAGCCCTTGATGTGAATAGCACAATGGCTGGCCTATCATAGTTCTCCACATATTATGGGATTAAATTAAATCAAATCATATCATTTCTTTTGTTGTTGTGACATTTATTTATCAATTGAGGTAGGTAAATTGTGGTAGATGCTATTTCTACCCAACAGCTGTTACTCACTTTTGTTCTTGATAACAGAAACTGATTTCATTTGGATCAGCTATATATTCAGGCCCAGAAGGTGAATCATGATTGCTTGGCCAAGATAATTCTATTTCCTTTGATAGATTTTTAATTTCCAGGCAATTGTATTAGGAATGGTCACCTATCATGTAACCCCTGGACTAGTAAGACATAAAAAGAAAGGTCTGGAGGTAGGCTTTTGGATAAGGTGATGCCTCTCCCTTTCCCCCTTCCTTTTTCTTTGAACATGGACATGATACCTAGAGACAAAGTGGCCATTTTGGTAATGGGGATACAAGTGTGAAGGGTGAAGAAAGATGGAAGGAATCTGGGTCTTGGATGGCATCATTAATTAAGTGGCACAGCTGATGCCAGCAACCATCTAACTCCAGTCTTCTTATTTTGTGAAGAAAAACAAAAACCTGTTGGTTTTGACTACCACTTTGGATTTCTGTTGCTACTGAACTGAAGTGGAGATGGTACAGTGAGGGGAGAATGTTTCTGGCAGATCATCTCTTAGTCTAAGGATTATCTACGATAGGAAAGCACTTGAAAACCAATGGAATCCCCCCCCCACAGGTGGTTTTAGGCAACTCCTTGCTATCAAAAAAAAAAAAGGCTTTAGGCTCTGTTATAACCACTTTTCTACAAGTATTTTATGTTATATGTGTTAGATGTAAGTGCTTTTATTGTTTCTATTATTTTACCTGGCCAAAGTCTTAATTTACATGCACTGTTACATTTGGTGTTTGATTTATAATTATCTGTATTGTATTCATGCCTCCACATTTCTATGTGGCTAGTGATTCATCTTTAATAGCAGTAGCCACCTCTTAATGACAGTGAGTATCCTGTTCACTGGTAGAGACAATTATTAATGCTGTTTCTGCAGCATAGAAAACCAGTAGAGGTAGGGGTCTGAGCCAAGAGGTCCCAAACTCTGCTCCTCAGAACCACCTTGGGGAAATTTTAAAAAGTACAAAAAAACAGGTAACAAGTTCCAACTGTAAAGATTCTGATTTAGAGTGTCTAGGGTAGATCCTGCATTTTTAAAAGCTCTCCAGAGGTTTGGAGAATTTCCTGGGTTGGAAAGTTCTGAGGATAATTCTGTGATCCAGTCCTTTTTATCAAAATAAACTAAGAGAAAAGTATAATCAGAGCTGATCTCTATAAGCATTGTATCAGGCACAAGAGTCAATGAAATACATGACATTTGAGGTGTTTCTCTCTGACTTAATTGTTATCATAAATATTTAATTTCACCTAGAATATTCTGATGTTACTGAGTTTGAGTCTCTCTTGATTTTCTACTTTTAATCCCTCCCCTACTAAGTGATCCAGGCTTCAAGGTATAGATATAAGCCTTTGTTCAAGTGTTTTTCTAATCATTTCCACAGGGTCTCTAATTTTTATTGAGCTTTTGTTCACTCTTGAGCAGTAGTTTGAAGTCCTCTGTTTATTCATAACAAAAAAACCTTTTCCATTTTCTCTTCGCTTGTCTGAAATTGAGACAATTTTGAGGCCCTGTATCTGTCATTAGATTGATAGTTTCTCTTTTGTAAAGATCTGAGTTTATAGTAGATGCCCCAGGAAGTTAGTTTTCTCATACTCTATCTAATCTACAGCTCAGGGAAGATAGCTGCAAATAAAGTTCTTATTTCTTTTTGAGTGGTCTCATTCATGGTAGACAGTTCACCAGCTTTGGCATCTTTAGAGAATCCTCTTAAAGGGACCCAACTGAATGTAATAAGCATAGCTGAAGAAAACAAACCATTTTAAAAGAATACGTGTGTGTACAGATTTTCCTAAGAGCCAAAGCTTTAAAAAAAATAGAATGGGATTCCTCTAAAAGTAGTGAGTTTCCCATCAGTGGAGGAGGTATTCAAACATAGTCAAAATAACCATGGGGATATTTTTACATAGAGATTTCAATATTGCAGAAATTATTGCACATGTGACTAGTAAAGTCTTTATAAAGTATGCATTACGTTGATTTTTTTTTTACCCACTGGTTGCATTTAGATGCATATGATGGTTGAGGAAATTATTCTTCACTAATGCTAGGTAGACCCTAAGTTTATCATATTGAATAGAAGGATTTTGGCTGTGTTTTGCAGTCATGGATAACTATATATGGTTGATAAGGACCTTAGATGATCTAGCTAATGACTTCAAGTTTCATCTTGTGTGCTAACTCTGTCTGTCTATTAGGGACTGTCTAGACTTCTTTGTTAAGAAGTTCCATAACTGAACTTATGGAAAAGAGTGCTGTGGTTGGTTAGTGATGTCTGTTCTGGGCATGGGTTGGGCCACTGGGGCATGTGTGATACATATCTGCGATTCCTACTGGTAGAATCTGTTTTTACATTTTTGAGAATTGAAGTTGGAGAGGTTAGGAGAAACAAAGGATAGCCCAAAAATAAACCCTTACATACATGGTCAAATAACTTTCTGCAAGGGTACTAAGAGCATTCACAGGGGAAAGGACAGTCTTCACAACCAATAGTGCTGGGAAAACTGAACCTTTTATATGCAAAAGAATGGAATTGGACCCTTATATTAAAACATATAAAAAGTTAACACAAACTGGATCAATGATGTAAGAGCTAAAGCTATAAAACACTTAAAACATGGGGAAAATCTTGATTAGATTGTATTTGGCAGTAATTTCTTGGATAGGACACTGAAAGCATAGGCAACAAAAGAAAAAATTGATAAATTGAGCTACATCAAAATTAAAACTTCTGTGCATCAAAGGATACTATCAAATGAATGAAAAGGCAACCATGGAATGGGAGAAAATAATTGTAAGTTTTAGAAAGTAGAATGGTGATTGTCAGAGGCTGGAAGGATGGAGTGATGGGGAATTATTCTTTAATGGGCATGGGGTTTCAGTTTGGGAAGATGAAGAAAGTTTGGAGATGGATGGTGGTGATAGTTGCACAATAATGTGAATGTATATAATACCATTAAACTGTACATTTAAAATGTTAAATTTTATATACGTTTTATCACAATAAAAACAAAAAGAAACAAGGAACATGGCGGGGTTAACTCTCTAGTCCTTAGAGGTGATTTGGTGCTTGCTGTCACACTCGCATTCATTCAGCATACTTTGTTGGGTATCCCCTGTGTGCCAGGCATTGTCTTGGATATTGGGAATATAAAAATAAACAAAAACAAAACTCCTGCCTTCGTGGAGCTTACACTGGAGCATTTGGAAAGCAAACAACCACCACCAAATAGAATTTATCTGATGTGAGATGGAGATTAGTGGCATGGGAAGAATAAAACAGGATTGTAGTGAAAGATGCCAGATTATGAAGGGCTTTGTTGTCCATTTTAGGGCTTGGTTTTTGCTCTATGTGAAATTCCACTGGAGTTGTTTTGTTTTGTTTTGTTCAAATAGAAGAGTGTTGGGATATTTTTAACAGAATTACTCTGGCTTTTGTGTTGAGAACAAACTGTAGGAGGGCAGTGGTAGAAACAGCAAGACTGGAGGCAAAAGCTTTAGTTTGGATGAGCGAGATTGATAACTTGGACCCTGGTGGTAGCAGTGTTGTGGTGAGAAGTGGTGAGAATCTGGATGTACTTGATTTTTAAACTGAGTGGATTTACAAGTTTAGATTGGATGGGGGATGGGAGAGAAGAAGAACTGGGTATGACTAAGGTTTGGGGCTTGGGCAATTGTTAGGATGGAGTTGCAATTTATTGAGGGGAATGTTTAAGGGGAGCAGGTTTGGAAGGTAAAATCAGGGATTTGGTTTTGGCCATCTGAAGCTTGGGATATCAATTAGATATCCAAGTGGAGATGATTACGGAGTTGACTCTGCAAGTTTGGAATTCAGGGGATAGACATACAGACTAAATAAATTTGGTATAAATTTGGGACTGATCAGCAAAAGTCTGGAACAGATCACCAAGAGGGTGAATATAATGTAAAGTATGCATAGTATACACAGAGAAGAGAGAATGGCCAAGGACTGAGTCCTGGGATATTCTAACATTAAGAGGTAAAGTAGATGAGGTGGCATCATGCAAGAGATTATGGTATCCTTGAAATCAAGTGAAAAAAAATCTACAGGCAGGGAATGTTCAGTTGTTGCATATACTTTAAATAGATCAGGTACTGTGAGGATTGAAAATTGACGATTGAACTATAAAGGTCACTGATGACTTCAGTATGGCTAAGAAATGCTTTGGGGAAATGGTGGCTTATGGGAAAACTTGATTCTAATTGGAGGCCATAGACTAGACAATGTTTCCACGAAGTTTTGCTGAAAAGGAGTGAAATGAGACAGAGGGTGGAAGAGGAAGTAGGGGTCAGGAGAGGCTGTTTCTAAGAATGAGAGACCTGAGATTCTATTTGTCTGCTGATGATATGATGTTGTACAGGGGGCACTGCTGGAGTAGTGTCTCTGAGTAGGAAAGAGGGGATGGGATCTGGTACACAAGAGGAGGGACTGCTCCTGGTAAGCATGTGGACAGGGCATCTGGTGTTACAGGAGAGATGATAAAGTATCTGTGCATAGATGCAAGTCCATAGGTTTTTAAGGTAGTAGTAGGTAAAGGAAATTCTTTCTGCAGTTTCCATTTTCTGGGTGAAATGGGTAGGAAGATCATTAGCTGCAAGTGTGGATGCCTGAAAGAGTTGCTAGAGCTTTGAAGAAGGAGAGGGTTATGAAGCATTTGCTACACAGGGTGGAAAGCTGAATGCATTAAGTCAAGATGGGGTTACTGCCCTGGAAGACTTTGAGGGTGTAGGTACTCTTTGCTCTTGAGGACCCTGGATTCCAGAATGCCAGTGAAGGAATTTTGAGAGTTTGAGAAAGGAGATGTATTCGGATGAGGTGGTATGTAGAATTGTGGGGAGATTAGTCTTAACACAAATATCACTTTAGCAGTTATTTTTCTTCGTTTCCTTCTTTCCCTTTCTTTTATTTTTTCCCTTTTCAGTTGTTTCTCTCCCTTCCCCTCCTCTTCCCTCCCTTTCTCTCCCTTTTCCTCTTCTGTCCCCTGTCCAGCTTAGCTCTTCTGAACACTAAGAAGAATTTGCTATTGAATCTATTTTCTGTAATTGATCAACACATTTAAAAAATTAGTGTGAATACAGATGCTCTTTCCTTCATTGGGATAGGGCAAAAGACATTAAATAAATCATATAATTTTTTAAAGATATTGACAATGAGACGGTTAGAAGAAATTCCTATTTTTTTCCTTTAAAAAAGAATCCCCATGAGCAACGCTGAAATAATGGCTTGTTTTGTATGTGAGTCATGGACTTTTCCTTGGCATAGTCAAATCAAATAATGTAACACTTTCAATGCTTGAAAAGTGCTTCCTTATTAATCAGTTGTGTTAAGCTTCTGACTTCTTGTCTTTTTAGCCTTGGGGAATGATGGTTAAGGAAGAGAAGACACACATGGAAGTGTTTTTCTTCTGCTGTTTTCCCAGTTTTTAGGTAGTTTCAAAGGGAATGTAGGTGTAAATTGGCCTAGTTTGATGTCAATTATCATTAAAAAATAATATTGAATTGTTTAACAGGCAGATTATAAGTGATTTTCACATACTAAAATAGAACAAAATAATTAGCTTCTGTTTCCCATGTGTTTAATTTTTCAAGTACAAATTTACAGCTTGTAGCAATTGAAGCTTCATTTGTGAAGTTTACATTTTTAGTCACATCTCACTTTATATCAAAGGTAATAGGCTAATAGATTAATTTCCTTATAAAACATATTTGTGGCTTTTAATTGCAGTCAGTTAGACATATTAAGAACATGAGGACACACTCTCTATAAGAATGTATTCAGGCTTTAAACATTTTTCATTCATACTATGCTGAAAGATGATTAACCATGAAAACATGGGTACAAATAGAGCTAAAACAGCAGAAGACTAAAGGGTAAGCTAAAGGTGGTTTTGGCAGGAGGAGGACTTTTTATCAATGAGCTCTGCAACTGATGTTTTGTTTCCATTTCTCCATGGGATCAGAAGAGGTGGGGGAAAGCATGCAAATCTGTATATGAATCTGGGACAGGAGGGAAAATTGTATTGACCAGAAAAAAAATATGCTTTAGAATCAGACAAACTTGGATTCCAGTCCTAGCTCTTTATTACTGGTGGGGACCTCAGGTCAGCAGCCCAAGCAGACCCTCAGTTTTCTCATCTGTAAAGTGAGCGTGATAATGTTTGTTCCATGTAGGGCTGCTGTGAAGAATGCATGAGATAATGTATGTGAAGCACTTAGTACAGGGGTTCTAAGTTAAAATTTTGCCTCCTAGGGGGCCATATGGCAATGTCTAAGAACATTTTTAATCCATACACCTAGTAGGGTTAAAGAGTTGTTACTGTCACCTAGTGGGTAGAGGCCAGGGATGCTGCTAAATGTCCTATGATACACAGGACAACCCCCACCACTATTATTTGGCCCCAATTGTCACTAGTACTGGGGCTGAGAAACCTTGACTTAAGCTCAATGCTTGGGCCAGAACAAAGTCTCCAAAAATGTTAGTTCTTATCATCATCATTATTATTGTCATTGTCAGCAATTGTTGACACAAAAATATTCAGTTGGTTGCCAATTCTTTTTCCCCTTGAGCATATTTCTTGCTCTCTTTCTTTCATTACCTTGTAGGTGAATTTATCTCTCTACCACAAACCTAAATTTCTGTCCCGGACTTTTCAGATACTTCCCTGAGTCTTTTCTGATAAGCACACTCACATCAGACTAAGATTTCTTAACCATTGATCTCCTGTCCTTACTTTCCACCTCATTGTTGCATAAGTGCAGTGAGTAAGAGTGTATGTTTTAGAACCAGACTGCTTGGGTTGAAATTCAAGCACCACAACCTGCTAGAAGTGTGCATAAGTAAGATTAATTAATCTCTGTGTGTCAGTTTTCTCATCTGTAAAATGGGGGTTATGTTGTATCTTCTCATCAGGTTGTTGTGAGCATTACTAGAAATGAGCTATTGAAAGCCCTTGATTCAATGCCAACCTACAGAAGGTGCTCAGTATATATTAACTGCATGAGTAAACAGAAGCTGCACTGGGTTATTTTGCTTTTTCATCTTTATGTGATTGGGCTTTAGTTTAAAGTCTTGGTAGATGAGCTATCTTGATCAGTGATAAAGAGCACAAAAAGGTCTCTCCTGAGTAATCAGGTAGGCACACTAATCCTGCACTTCTATAAATGCAGTAGTTAGGAACCACAGATATCTATTGAGTATTTGGAATGTGAGCTGTCCGAATTGAGATGGGTTTGAAAGTGTGGCATACACACAAAATTTAAAAGACTGAATACAAAGTTTGTAAAGTATCTTAGCAATTTTAAATATTTATTACATGTTGAAAATGATCTTTTTATTTTTTGTAAATGATCTTGGTTTTTTTTTTTTTGTGCCAGACCCTGGCACAAAAATACCCCTTTTTTAAAATTACAAAGTCATAAAGCATGTAATTCTATAACATAACAGCATCACACTCAAGCACACCGTAGGACATTTTAGGTGAAATGTTCAAATTAAAACCATAAATTACTACACCCATATTATTACCCTACCAACCACACTCAAGTAGGTGTGTTACTTCTGCTGGACCCTATATAATGGATTAAATGAAATGTATTATTGAAGTTAATTTTGCTTATTTGTTATTTTTAAAATGTAGCCCCTAGAAAATGCCAATTGCATATATAGTGCCCCATCTGGTATATCTCAGTGGACTGAGTGCAGGTCTGTGAACCAAAGGGTCTTGGGTTTGATTCCTGGCCTAGGGCACATGCCTGGGTTGTGAGCTGGATCCCCAGTAGGGGGTGAAAGGCGGAATGATACATTGATGTTTCTCTCCTTCTCTTTCTCCTTCCCTTCCCCTCTCTCTAAAAATAACTAACTAAATAAATAAATCTTTAAAAAATTGCATATATAGCTTGCATCATATTTCCAATGGGCTGTGTGGGGCTTACCTAAGTGGGAAGGCTTTTTGGACCAATGTGTTCTACCCGAATCAAAGTGCCCTGTGGCAGTGGAGGTGTCCCGTCACTGTTGCTGGCACACTGCAAGTATAGTCGTGACTAGACAGGCATGGCAGCCTGTCTCTGAGCCCAGTTCATCCGGCTTACTTGTGAAGTTATAAACTGGGGACATGGTGGAGGATTTTGAGCTCTTTGAAACTCATAATTATGTGGAGGAAATGCTCTCAATTTGTATAAATCTAGAGTACATCTGGGGAATAGGTTCAGGGGTCTGCCTTCGTTTCCAAAGCAGAAGGTATTGAGCCTTTGGGAGAGTTGCTGTTCTCTGCTGCTTTTGCGAACTAGTCCAGTGATTCATGATAAAAATGTATTTACACACACACATACAAAATCTCTTTCCACTTAAATGACTGTCTTTGAGGGAAATCTTGTTTTGTAGGTTGGATGCTCCAATGCATTTTTAAAGACAGGTTGGAGCAAGGTACGGCACAATCCAAAGATTCTCATGTGGTTATTTTTAATACAATATGTTCTGCCATTTGATATCTTTTGGGGGGCCTAAGGTGTGAAGTGGTTCATTCTATTTAAAGATGAAAGCCAGTTGTAGCTGTTTGCATAATATTGTTCTGCAGGTGTTGATCTCTTAATTTATATTTGAAAGTTTCCACATGGTGTTTGAGAATTCAGTTGTCAGGTTAAAAACTGACAAGTGAGATGATAATCTTATTATAAATAAGTCTTTGAATTTAGAAAAGTCTTGGCAGCAATCTCAACATCATAAAATTGTAAAAATAATCTGAATGGCCCCCAAAAGTCTGTCTTATGGTAGTCTCTGGTATTTCTCTGCGCATTAAACACATTCTGGAAAATATGGACAAATTTATCAAATAAAAAGGCATTATATGCTTTCATTTAGTGTTTCGATGTATTCCTTTCTACTCTCTTTCTGTGCATGTGTTCTGTCACAGCAGTGGGATCCTATTTTGCTCATTTGGCAAAAAATATATTGAATTCTTACTCTGTGTCAGGCACTGTACTAGACACTGAGGATTCAGTGATGGGTGGGGACTGACATTGTCCTACGACTCTAGTGGGAGAAACTAGACAGTAAACAGTTCATTGGCAGTTCAGCCTCTTAAGGGATTTTATGGGGAAAACCAGAGTGCTATGGAGCATTAAAGAACACTTATGGGAAGCCAGTTGATCTACTGCCTCCCGTTTATTTTGACCTCTTTATTTACTGCACTTTTCTGCCATCTGGTTCTAATAGAATCCCACTGCTCTGTCCCACTGTTACACCCAGTCCATGGAAAAAGGACCCTTTCTTGTTTCACATCATTTATTTTCTGGGAGCCAGTGTTATTCCTATCGAATAGTTGGAAGTAGCTCAGCCTCACCCATTGGGAGAGATGGTTTCCAGTTGTAAAACCAATGCTACAATATCTGAGTTTCTGGATTTTGGCACTAGATATCCTTAGAATCTGTTTCTTTTGTGGTAAATAAGAGAAGTTTGAAAAAAATTATGTGGGTATTTTCTGAGTGTATTGGTTTGTTATCTGTATTAGTTTATCTATTGCTACATAACAAATTTCCCCCAAACTTAGTGGCTTTAAAGAATGGTATTTATTTTCTCATAGTTGCTGCGGGTCAGGAATCTGGGAGCAGCTTAGCTGATTCCTCTGGCTCAGGGTCTCCAACAAGTTGTAATCAATGTGCTGGCTGGGACTGCAGTGTTATCTGAAGGCTTGACTGAGGGAGGATTTGTTTCTAAGCTCATTCATGAAGTTGTTGGCAGGACTCAGTTCCTTGCAGGCTTGGGACTGAAGGCCTCAGTTCCTCATGGGCTATTGTCGGAAGCTGTCTTTAATTCCGTGTCAATTGGGCTCCTTCATAGGACAGTTTACACATAGTAGCTGGCTTCCCTCAGAGTGAATGTATAAGGGAGACAAAAAAAGAGAGAGGATGCAAACAGACAGCATTTACTGTTTTGAATAACCTAATTTCAGAAGTGACATCCCATCCCTTTTGCTATATTTTATTTAATAGAAACAGGTTGCTACGTCCAGCCCACACTCCTGGGGTGGGGGAGGGGATTACACAAAGGCACGCGTGTAAGGAGGTGTGGATCATTGGGAACCGTTTTAAAGGCTGCCCATCACAGCTTCCTCAATGGTTCCTTTCAACAGGTATTCCCATAGGATTCAGGATGTCCTCATTGTCCTGGGTTGGCCAAAAAGTCTTTATAGTTTTTTCTGGTAGAATAAAAGACACATTTTTATCATTTTCACCAATAACTTTATTGATTTTGGTATTTTGAGAATGTTGCTATCTCCCATGCTGTATAATGTTGATTGTTCTCAGTGAAATTGTTCTCTTGATGTCATCGCTGTCAACTTTGACTGGTCTACTCGACTATAGAGCAACATCCAGTGAGAAATCTCCAGCACAAACCTGCACAAACCACTTTGACACATTCGACCAGACACAGCATCTTCTCCATGCACTGCACAAATCTTTTTTGTATGTGTTTCAGTTGTGGTTTTGCCTTTTTTGAAATAACAAAGCATAATATGCTGAAAATGTCACTTATTATCTTCCATCTTCAATATTAGAATGGCTACACAAAAATTCGTAATTTTGGAAAGGTTTTTAAATGCATGCTGATATGACACCTGTCACAATACAGTCGAACAAAATTGCTTCAAATTTGAATGCAGTTAATGAAAACTAAGCACTATAGAGCCATTTATGGAAGAAATAAAAAACAAGTCGAACTTTCTGGCCAACCCAATAAGTTCCTCTGCCTTTGTTGTCATTAGTGGATTAATAGCCTGTAAACCCAATGAGGGCAGGGACCATGTTTGTTTTGTCCACAGCTGTGTCCCTAAAGCCTAGATCTGTGGCATGAAACGATGTTCAGTACATATTTGTTGCCAAGTTCTCCCTCCTGCTGGGTCTCCTGGACCGCCCCCCCCCCCCCAAGTTTGCCTGACTCTATAACCAAGGATCCTTGATCTTGGACCTAATTCTTGCCTCTTCCCACCCTGCTGTTAGACCCCATGTTTTGGGAATCCTTTTGGCACCAAAGCTCACTTCCCCTTGCCTACATTCTCTGTTTTATGACCCTCTTCCACACCTAGCTCTGCCTCCAGGATCCTCACCTCCTCATTCACAGAAGAGTGTTTGGAGGTTTTTTTTTTTCCCCAGAGGGAAAGATTTTGGTTATGGGCAGATATGACCTGGTAACTTTGGGAGCATCCTGGGTCCTCTCTCTTGATGCAAGTACCAAGGAAGAACACACATGGATGGCCCGCTTCATCCAATCCAGAAAAGGTAAAATATGAAGGCTACCTTTCTGGGCAGTGAATAAATGCTCAGTTAGATTTTGGGAGGCTCCAGTTTTTCACACTTAGTGGCAAATATTGTTACATTGAAACTGACAATTTCAGCATTAAATAAAGGAGGTAAACAAGACTAGTAATTTTCAAAAGAAATATAGAAATAGGAACTTTCCTTATTGTATTGGTGGTTATGTCCTTTGTTTTGTTGATGTCTTCTCTTTGCTATTTTTCATATTAAGCTTCCCAGTTGACTGTAACTTTTCTCTTCTGCTTCCTGACCTACAGAAGCCTTTTTTGGAAGGTGTATATTGTTTGGGTACTGATAACAGGGACTGCTTAGTTTTACCATTCACCAGTTTCATGACTTAATCTCTCTCTGTTTCCTCCTCTGTAAAATGGAGATATTGATGAAACTGACTATTAAGGTTAAGGAGAGGAATAAATGAAACGATATACCCAAAACACTTCACACATGGCCTGGCATACAGTAAGCACTTAACAAGTATTAGCTCTATTTATTGCTTGAAAACAAATACTGGATGACCTCTCTTCAAGGAGGTGGGAATGCAAGGTGTGAACTTGACTGAGGATGCGATTATTAAAAGAACAAACTGGTCAAGCCTGCTTTAGACTGGGGGTCAGCAAAATAGAACTTGAGGGCAACGTCAGCTCCACCTCCTATTTTTGTATAAACCATGAGCAAGAATGCATTTTCATTTTTAAGTGGTTGAAAGTAATCCAAAGAATAATATTTCAGAGAACATGAAAAATGTTCATGTTGATAAACTTTATAAAGTGAAAAATAAAATTAAAAAATATAAATTTATTTATTAAATATTGTATAAACTTTATGTAATAAAGTGTAATAACTACAATTATTCATTTAAGCATTGTCTCTGGCTGCTTTCGTGTTACAATGGTAGTTGTGACAGAGACTGTCTGGTCAGCAAAGACTAAAATAAATACTATCTAGCCCTTTAAAGAGGTTTGCTAACCCTTGCTTTAGACCAACAATTTTCAGCAGGTGCACCCCAAGAATTTTTAAAACATGCAGTACCTGACTATGTAGTCGGGGGCATTGACCTCTTTCCTCTTAGACTGTCACATAAAAAAATGACAACAGCCAACATGACAATAGTGGTCTGATGTGAGTCCTGCAGAATTTTAGTATTTAGTTTATGTGTGCTGTGAGATGCAAAGGTTGAAAATTGCTGCTTTAGACCAATGTGCTGCTGTCTATTTCCAGTATAAAGTTGGGAGGGGTGGAGATGGTGAGACGGGGAAGGCGAGTAGCTCTGCAGCTAATCCCTGTTGACCCTTCAGTGTGCTTTCGTGATATGGCAATGCTCCAGATTATTTATATCCTATATTCAAATTTAGGAAGTAACACATCCTGAGGTTGAATAGACTAAATGACTTTCAAATTCCCTTCTCTTTTTCAGTTTATAGAAATTGACTGCATAAAAATAGCAAGTTACTGAATTTACTTTTTTGAAATAACGAAAATATTAGTATGACATATAAATCATCTTCTATGTAATTTTATGGATCATTATGATTAAAATATATTAGTTAAATGGCCATTAATATTTGGCTGAAAATGCTAATGAAACACTGGCCCGATGCACAAAATAGTCTGTTACAATTCATGCAGTTGCTTCAGTGGCTATCATCTCACATAATTTGGAAGACAATTGCTGACACAAAGTCAATTTTAAAACCACAGTAAAATGAAACACTAAAAGGAATTTATATTCCATATTTGTCAAAAGTGCAATACAAGCATCTAATTAGAATTGTCATAAATATTAATAGCTGACTTGACATAAATTAGAATTTAATTTCCAGTTGCTGAGTAATGAGGATTTTTTTCTCCCATGTATACATTTGTTTTTTTTCATACTGAGCTCTCATGCTTGAGTTGCTAATGTGTGGTCAGTTAAATATAGAAAATATGTAGGTCTGTAATTCAAGGTTTATAGCTCATGGTATGAAGTCAAATAGATTATAGTTGAGCTCTAGCTCCTGTTCTGCTATGGGACCTTGCTCCAATTTGAGGATTACCTGAGAAAAAACATATGAAGTACTTGGTGATATTGCCTAGAATATAGTGAAAGCTTACTGAGTATTAGCTATATTGTTATGATATAAGTAGCCTTAGCAATATTATTTAATGTTGATAATATTAATCAATATAATGTAGATGTCCTGCCAAATATGGGTATGTGAGAACATTATCAGCCCCATCCGTTTGGAGCCATGCTGCAGCTTCTGGCTTTTGCAGTTCTCAGAATTTGGAAGCATGGAACACCTCCTAGCCACAGAACTCTTCACCTCATTTCCTTGGGGGTTACTTTCTTATCCATCAAAAACATCATATTCATGTCCTTCTCATTTTGGGTATCTTGCCAAGCCCAAATACAAATTTCTCCCTTGGGCAAAGGCTGGCAAACAGTGTGAGAAATCTAAGAGTCAGGTGGAATGCAAACTCCTTAGTGACTTTCCAATTTTCGCCAGCCATAGCATGGACGGAAAAATGGTAATGTTTCCATGCCACTCTAGGGTGAGCAGATGAAGTTGCCCATGGAGATGCCTTTCTGGGGTGGTGGTATGGAAACAAATAACTTTTCAGCACATCTGTAACCATTTTTGGTTGTGCCATGGCATATGGTTAAAAAGCGTCATCCCTTCCCTGACTGGTATGGCTCAGTTGGTTGAGCATTGTCCCACAAAGCTAAAGTTTGCTGGTTCAATTCCTGATCATGGCACATCCCTGGGTTGTGGATTTGGTCCCCAGTTGGGTTGCATATAAGAGGCAACCAGTCAATGCTTCTCTCTTACAGTGATGTTTCTCTCCCTCTTTTTCTCCCTCCCCCACCTAAAAATAAATAAATAAAATCTTTAAAAATTATTTTTTATTGTTATTCTATTACAGTTGTCCCAGTTTTTCCCCCTTTGTTCTCCCATCTCTGAGCAGAGTCTGGGTATAGTGGTAGAATGTCAGGCTATCCAAGAAAGCCACATTTGCCTACCTGGGAAGGTCATATTTGTAGGTGGTAGCAATTGCACTTGAGCACTTGGTGAGTAGGGTGGAGGTAAGAAAGTGCTCCTTCATTGAGGAACAACCCTCTGTGTATGCCTGCTGGAATTTCTAGTGTCTTGCACATGGCCCTGTTGTGTGTGTGTGTGTGTGTGTGTGTGTAGTTATATGTAGTGTGGGGAAAAATAAAGATCATCTAAATGGGACCAAACTGATGCTGTTTATTCAGAGCTTGCTATCTATCACAAGGAAAGCAGCTACCATCACTTGCGTTTGACAGACACTCTTAGATGTAGTTGGTAGAGTGGGAAAGCTCTACAGTGAAAAAGAGGAACCTCCAGTTATATGTGGTTTGATTGGGGAGATGTTAACTGGGAGCAACACAGTTTAACTAGAAGCAAGGCATCTTACTTGATTGGTTTTGTGGAGAATATTTGGTTTCCTCTGGTTATTTGCCCTTGAGTTAGAAGCAGGGACAAAAAGTAGAGAAGCTTGCATCATGGACCAAATCTTGACAGTTGCATGCTGGTTGCAACAGAGTTTTGGGGTCAGAGTTCTTTTGGCCATGTCCACTTGCATATTCAGTCTTGTAGTCCTCTCTTTTCATCATTCTTTTGCTTGTGAGTAGTTGACCAATGCAGGAAAGGCTAGAGATTCAGACCCTCACCTGTCAGAGATTATCTAGTTGTCTTCACAGTCAAGTGTGTTACAAGCTCTTTTTTTAAAATAAATTTTATTGTGTTTTTTCCATTGCCATTTAGCCCCTTTATTCCAACCCCACCATCCTGCATTCACCACACTGTTGTCAATGTCCATGAGTCCTTTTTGCTCAATACCCCCACCCCCTAACTTTCTCCCTGCCTTAGCTGTCATCCTGCTTTCTACCTTTTTGACTTTTTTTTTTTTTAAATCAGGGCAGTCATTTGGTCACTATGACAAAAGTGAGAACAATAATAGTCTTTAGAAATTGTTTCAGAAGTAGGGACACAAACCCAGGCTAAAACAACAATTCTATAGGCCATGAGGATTAACTCTAGAAAGCCAAATAACTTTTAAAATTATTATTATTAATTCTCCTATGAGGATATATTTATTTGCGGCAGGAGAGAGAGAGATGGGTTGTCTCCTGTATATGCCCCTACTGGGGATCAAATTTGCATCCTAGGTATGTGTCCTGACTGGGAGTTGCAGCCACAAATTTTTGGTGTACTGGACAACCTGCCAAACCAACTTCCAACTTACTGAGCCACCCAGCCAGGATGGTAACTTTCTTTAAGGCAATGTTCAGCCTATTCTGCCTTTCCTGTTCCATTGATACAAACACAGCAAGCAGTATGAGCAATGGCACAGATACCACCATGACTAGCCAACCAGAAGTCTAGGGCAACGCACTGGTTCATTACTGCTTCTGCTAATGAGTTGAGACTGATCTGCATTCATCCAGGGCAGAAGTGGTATTTTTAATAACTTTTGCCAAAGTTAGTCATTACTTTCTTGCAGATGTTTCTCTTTGTAAGATTGGGAACATTGCTCTGATTATTTACATCAACATTAAGTCAGTCATTTGCCCAGGTAGAGTGCCTGAATAATCAAGGGTGGCTTCATTTTAGAGCTCATGTTCAGCCTTGGTGATTTATAGATTTAAGAGTGTCCGTGTATGGGCAGGTCTTAGAATATTATTCTTGATGTTCATGAAATATTAGTCTGAGGTAAACAGAATTAGGCATTTTGGCCACAAAATGAGTAATACCTAGGATGTGCTCATGGAGATACAGGACAAAAGTAGTTATTGATAACATGAGATCAGAACCAAAGTATCAAATTAGCTGGTTACATATTTGAATCTCTAGGAGTTTCCTTCAGGTGGTTAATATTTTGATCATTACTTTAGGAAATTTGTTGAATTCAAGTGTGAAATTGCATAGGATGTAAATCGTGGATTATAGTAATTAATTCTTTTCTTCTGGGAGAGAAGGTCACTAGCAAAGGCACACATTGATTTGTTTTAAGTTATTTGGCCACATAGATATAAGTGGAAATGCCATTGAGTGTAATTCTCTACAGTCTTATTTGATGAGTCTTGACCTGCCTGGGGAACTATATCACAGGATCTGGTGATGGGAAGGATATCCAGTAATCAGTAAGATTAAGGTAGTGGCTACTGTTTGGGATAATCTAAAAATGATTATTTTCTGCCCTAACAACTATAAGAGGAAAGAAAAGAGAAAAAGGGGTATTATGGATGGACAACAATCATGGGTCTATAAAAATAAAAAGAATGGTTATAGGAGGCAGATGATAAAACAGGAATTAGATAGGAGTCTTGGTCCCATGCTTTGAGTAGAAACTGTCCTTTATCTGAGTTCATGAACTTGGTCCAAAGGTCCTGGGTCAGCTGTCCACTTCTGAAAATTGACTACTCCTAGAGGGTCTCTGAGAATCCTCATTTTGGGTCCCCATACAGTGATAGCCTTCTAGTTCTAGTGGAATTCTGCCTCTGTAATTGTGAAACATGAACCCAGGAGTGACTCCTTGGAGTTTCACCACTGTATTTGTTTTTAAGAGTACTTGATAATATCTTTTACAACAAGCACAGGAGCAGGTTTTCTCTAATGTTTCTTACAATTGACAAATATCCTGAAGGTCATGAAGAGGCTGTTTAGGAAGATGTAGGAAGGGGGGGGCCTTAACTTGTTGGTGATAGGGCTGGGTGTAGTATAATGAGTCATTTGCAACATTATGCCATGTCTGTGTGCAGCAGGACTTGATCTAGTATTTGAAGTGAAATCCCAAAACATATGGGCTTTTCAGTTACTCATTCAGAGGAGAATAACTAATGTGTCTCCAAGTGAGTGGACCACATGGTCATAAGGGCTAGTGGGAGTGTTTCTAGCCAAGATTAAAGAGCTCCTGTTAGATCTGTACCTTATTTAACTCCTGAATGTGGTTGAAAGTTATTTTTCAGCTTATCCTGAAAATCTTTTACAGTTTCACCATTTGTCAGCATGATTGACTTATAGTCCAGTCTATTTTTATTGGTCCAGGGTTTAAATTCTATAGTTGCCTGAATATTAGGCTCATGGCATTCGGGATGGATCTTAGACACAATTGGCATCTTAGGGTCCTAAGAGTGTCACTGGGAAAAGGTAGGGGGCCTGGATAAAGAGTAGAGGAGTTGACAAAGGTGCCAATAGAGAGAGAACAGAAGGATAGGGGACTATAGGGAGACAGCAGGAGGATAGAGATGGCGGGAGTGGGGGGGGGCAGGATTTATTAGGGAAATGAGTCTCATGTGTTGTTGCTTAAGATTGTTAAATTGTTTGTTACCTTTGGTCAAAGAATCTTTTAGTGAAACAATTTTTGAACCAGAATTTTGTTTGGAATTTCTTCCCCTGAAAGTGCTGCCTGTTGAGCCAGAGAAGTCTCCACTCCCTCCTTTTTCCTGCTACATCGTATCGGTCAAACAATCTTTAGTCAAACTATCTCTAGAGGAATGTAGCCTTGGTGGAATTGGCTGAGATGGGCAGAGGAATTAGGGTTGCAATGAAAGTACAACTGCAGGAGTTTTTCCTGGGGGAGGAGAGGAACTAGACTTGGATGGCCCCATGAGACCTGGTGGCTGTTGAAAGTGGCGCTTGTGCTTCTACCCTCACCCTGACAGGTGGCTGCTTTCAAACACAGATCTGCCGATCTGTGCCCTCCAGAGAGAATGCTCTGCCTGTGTTAAAATCAGATTCCTAGGACAAAAAAGCAGAAACGGAAGGAGAACTTCACCCAGTTTTATTGGTGACCCACAGAAAATCTTGTCCAGATGGACACTGGTTTGGCGAGAACCACAAAATCACTGATATGTGTGACTAGCTCAAAAAACAGGCTTATAGGGCCTATTGCCTGTGTTCTACCCTGGGATTCTTTTCAGATAGCACAACACAAAATAGAAAGAGAACTAAAGGGGATTAAAAGGATTGTCCTGATTCCTCCAAACAAATGGGAACCAACAGCAAGCCGTGGGTACTGCCAATTGGAGAATAAGCAGCCAAGGAATTCAGTGCAGAGAGTGGTGTTGAGACCCAGTGCCGACACAGACTTGACAAGCTGTGAGCAGCAGGGCACAGGGGCCTCTGTGGGCACCACACTTTGGGGGTCTGCAAACATTTTCTGTAAAGGGTCACGTGATGACTATTTTAGGCTTTGCAGACCAGACAGTCTTTGTTGCAACTGCTTGAGAGCAGAAGTAGATAATATATAAATGTATAGGAGTGGCCGTGTTTCAATAAAACTCTGTGAGCACTAGCATTTTAATTTTACATAATATTCATGTAATTAAATGTGATTCTTCTGATTTTTTTCAAGCATTTGAAAATGGAAAAACTAGGGAGGTGGGTTTTGCTGGGGTGGAGGAGGGGTGGTGGCGGGTGAGTGCAGACAACTGTAATTGAACCACAATAAAATAATTTAAAAAAAGAAAAAAAATGTAAAGACTGTGTTTAGCTTGGGGCCATATGAAAATGTATGGTGGATTAGATTTGGCCCTTGAGCCATAGTTTTCCAATACCTGCTCTAGGAGGGGGTAAATGACATATACTCATAGGAGTGTAAGAGAGCAATAGCAGCAATAAAAATAGTAGCAGCTGGTAGCTGACTAAACCTTAGATCAAAGTACTGGATGTCGGACATGGTTGTAAGTATTTCATGTAAATGATCTCAGTTACTCTCTTGAGAACATTATGAAGTACATGCCATTATGCCCATTGCTCAGATGAAGAACCAGGCTCTACAAGGGGCTCTGTGAGTGCATTTCTTTTTGACCATCTTCTTACTTTAAAACCAGTCGAGTGTTTGGAAGGTGAGCTTCACATTGGAGCTGTTAATATGGAAGCATTTATTATTGATGCAGTGAAAACGAAAATGGTCTACTGCAACCTTGACCAGACCCAGAGAAAAGTCGCTGTCAGTCATAGCACACAGCAGACATCTGGAAAACAGAGATGGCAACAACTGCAGGCCATGCTTAATGCCTGGAAACAAAACCTGAACAAAGTGAAAAGCAGTCTTTTGAGTTGTTCTGATACCTGAGTTTTTATGCTATAAATTCTTTTTCTTTGGGGGAAAAATATCTAAACAATAGGAAAACATTATAAGCTGAAGAAAACTGTGTCCTGGTTGATTTTTATGCATATGGTTCCTGGACTTCATTTTGAGAAACATAAGATTAAAAGTTGGAAGACTAAATTATAGTTTTGCCTAACTTGATTGTTTAAATTGCGTCGGTAGATAAAGTGCTCTTTTTATTTAAAGTAAAGCAAAAGTCACTCTGTAGTTGCACTTTTATCTTAACACAAAGAAAATTGACACCCAGGACTTATTTTGACAGGAATAAAACATATAATGTTGTGTCACAGCCTTAAAGACTTCTGCCTCTGACTGTATAAATTCTCTCTATTCCTAATTCAGTTGTGTACACCTTGCTTGCACCAAATTGGGTCTCCAGCCACTTTGGATAAGAAGCCTGCTATACATTTTCCTCCTATGTCTCATGGTGTTTGAAGCCAGAGTCAGCAATCATGAGTACTTGATCAGTTGATTTGAAAGCAGGAGCTTAAATTCTAGGGTTGAAATATTGTATGTTTATTTTTTATGCTGTGGATGTATTCTTCAAATTGAAATTCAGCAAATCTATTTTTGTTTTTAAATTATGGCCATTTTTATTCATCAGGAGTTTATTCCTAAGGTTTGATTACATATTTAATTTTTTTATTGTAGTCATTTATATTCTACTCTATTTTTAGTCTATTCTTTAATGTCTTGTTATCCACAGATTCAATTCTTTATTTGCCTCTGTATCATAAAAGTGTCATGAAGATTGACTATTCTTTGTTTCTGCATGTGACTGTCTTAAAAGGTAATTGTAACCATCTCATTTACCTCTCTCAAAAGAGGCCTGGCTATAAGGAGACAAAATTCTTTATTAGGTCTAACAATTGTTGGCCATATTTTCAACACATCAAGAAATCCAAAAAAAAAAAAAAATCTCAAGAAAGGCTATGCTATAAGTAAGGAGGAGCTTCCTTCCTGCTGTTGGACAGGGCTTCCAGAGCACGGTCCCTCTATTTCAATGGGACAAGCATTCTCATGGCATGAGAATGGCACATGTCAGGAAGAGCCTACTCTCAGCCCCTTGCAGATGCAAATAGCTAATTGTCCCCTCTGAATGGACTAATATATAGTTGTTCCTGCATTTTCATAGGGGGAAAATAATCTGAGGCACACTGGAGATGCTCACAAAACAGGAGCAGGCTCTGAGAGTGGAATTGAGAGAGATCATCCACCCATCACAGAACCAGGATGCGGCTGGTTTATCTCTGGTCTCTCTTTAATTCCCCAAGAGGGGTTTGAGCCCACTGGAGAGAGAGGGGGCTGCTTTTCTTGAGGACCCTGGGAAAAGCATCATCTTGGAATGGAAGGTGTGAGAAGCCCTGGTTTTTCTCCCTCTCTCCTTCACTTTCCTTCTTTCTCCATCTCTCCTGTCTCAATGTGCTGTATGAGGCTAGAATATCTTTCTTATTTTGGTCTTCATTTTCCTCATTTATAAGCAGCAAGTTGGACAAGGTAGTCTCTGAGGGACTTGGCATCTCTAACACTTAAAATTCTCCCTTGATTTTCTGGCAGCTTGTTCTATGGACCTTTCTTCCTGTTTGGTCAATCATTGTCCTTCCTTCCATTTGGCTAGACATATGGTGTTTGTAGTCTTTATCTTGTCTTATTGGGAATTCTTCTTGAATCCTCCAGACAGAAGATTGGCTGGGCTTTAAAGACAGATCTTCTGGGAGCTGTCTGCATGAATAGAAATATATCACCCTCCTTTCTGTGGAAGTCATGTGTGTAATTGAAACAGTTTTTTTGGGAGAACTTTAATTCCTGAGTATGAGTCATGAGTTGCAACCAGCATCAGGAGGGCAGTATTGAGGATAACAAGGAAGTTGTGCTGTCATTTCAGGTCTTAGTGTTACCTGGATTGTACCCTGTATCCATGATCCTCATCTATACATGATTTTCTCATAGGGGAATATACAGAAAACTGACCCTGTGGGTGTGACCCTAGCCCTTATGGCAATATATACCATTTCTGAAACTTGGGTTAGTTAAGCTCCACTCTGGTGTTGCTGGTTCACTTCTTGATGTCTTTGTGAGCATGTCGTGGTCCAGTGGTCTCATCTCCAAACCAAACGTACTATGTTTGTTTTCAATTTTTTATAATTTGGTTGACTTTAATTTCTTATTCCTTTCAGTTAAGAATGTTTTAAAATAGAATATTGAATCTTACCCTTTACATTTTGAGTTCTTTTGGAAAACTTGTGCTAATTTCCATCACTTGTCACTTTTTAAACTTCCCTTATTTCTTACTAGACCAAATCAAATATGCTATTGGCTGGTTCTGTTTTCAATTATGTGTCTTAAATATCAAGTATCCAATATGCCCCTTTTTTCTCATATGCGCTGTTTTTGCCTGGTTGGACCTCCTTTGAGAAGGTATCATCTTTTCTTCTGTGTGTTTAAAGTCAACCTTTGATATTCATGCCTCCCAGGACATCTCTACCCCATGCATTTGCCTTCATTTCATTCCATTGTCCTTTGTCCTCTCTACTTTGTCCTGGTGCAACAGCTGCCTTGCTGGTCTTTTGCTGCCTGCAACTTGTCAACAGAATCCACTCCGCAGTCTATAGCCTGGCTGACAAGACTTTTCACTGTTAGCCTTCAGTCTTCAGTCTACTTCCATTTGCTCAGCTGGATACCTCCCATTATGCTACTTTCAACACGCAAGGATCTTTCTTATCTCTGTTTCAGTTTGCATGATTATCCCAGGCCTGCATGTCTGTTTCCCTTTTCTGGCTGGCAATCTCTTACTCATCCTTTAATACCTAACTCTTACGTTGCCATTTCACTGTGGATTGAGTTTTTTTGGAGCTCCCATAACACATTGTTTTTAGCCCTGACGAGCATGTATTTTACATTGTACCATCATTCTTTGTTTCTGTCTTTCCATCCCATTAGACTATATGCTCCTTGAGAGCAAGAGCCAACCTAAGTTTCTTCATACAGGACCCCTGCCTGTCACAGATTTGGAGAAGTGTCAGTAGCTGTTAGGAAGAGTTTTTGTTATCAGAGAGGGTAAGGTTCTATGATGTACTACGTACTAGCTGTGTGACCTCAAGCAAGTCACTTCATCTGTAAAAGCCTTGATTTCCTGATCTATGAAGTGGGTATAAAAATATATATAGTAGACCCTTGAACAGCATGGTTTTGAACTGTGCAGGTCCACTTATGCATGGATATTTTTCAGAAAATATGCAATTGGCCCCCCCCCATATCCCTTAGTGTCCCACGTGTGGATTCAACCAACCACAGATTGAAAATGGTGTTTTTGTTTGATTTTTGTTTTTTGTTTTTTAATCATCATTCAAGTACTGTTGTCTCCATTTCCCCCCACCCCCCACTGCTCTCCCCTGCCCCACCGACCCCCACCAACCCCCACCTCTCACTCTCAATCCTACTCCCCTTTGGCTTTATTCATGTATCCTTTATACATGTTCCTTGATGACCATTCCCCTTCTTCCCCTCTTATCCCCCTCCCCCCTCTTTTCTGGTTACTGTCAGTTTGTTTTTTATTTCAATGTCTGGTTCTGTTTTGCTTGCTTGTTTGTTTTGTTGATTACGTTCCACTTATAGGTGAGATCATGTATTTATTTTTCACCGCCTGGCTTATTTCATTTAGTATAATGCTCTCCAGTTCCATTCTTGCTGTTGCAAAGGGCAGGAGCTCCTTCTTTCTACTGCGTAGTATTCTATTGTGTATATGTACCACTGTTTTTTGATTCCCTCATTTACTGATGGGCACTTAGGTTGCTTCCAGCACTTGGCTATTGTAAATAATGCTGCTATTAACACTGGGTGTGTAGGTTTTTTTGAATTGGTGTTTGAGGATTCTTAAGGTATAATCCCAGCAGTGTAATTGCTGAGTCAAAAGGCAGTTCCATTGAAAATAGTATTTTTGATGCATGGTTGGGAATTCATGATATAGCGAGCTGACTATATGCATTCTTCTATGCCATTTTATACAAGGAATTTGAGCATCCATAGATTTTGCTATCTGCAGGGGTTCCTTAAGCCAGTAACCCTAGGATACTGAGGAGTAACTGTAGTTAAGATTTTGTCAGTTAAAAAGTTATACACAGATTTTTGACTGCACAGGTGGTCAGTGCCCCAGCTCCCATATTGTTCAGGGACATCTGTACTTTGCATGTTGGTTATAAGGGTTAGAGACAACAGCATAGCAGTTCATAGAGTGTCTGTGCAGGGCAGTGCACAGTGCTTATTGTGTGAATGATCAGATGGTGCTGTTCTTTGATTTCTTTCTCTGATATTCTTATTCTCCTAGGTCTTTCTTTTTCATTTTAACTTTGTTCCTGATCTCATTTCTGAGTTGTATATTCTTGGCAGGGGTAAGCAACTTCATTTGTGGGAGGGTGACAAGAAGTAGAGAAAGGAGAAGTAAAAAAGGAAATTGAGAAACTGTCTTCATTTGGATCGCGATGATCCAATTTTAACTCGACACTTGTTCTGTGATAGACTCCCCAGTCTGGTTAGATACACAAGCATGATGATAATGTGGTGGAGTCTTTAGCAATCATGCCAGAATTTGCACGTAGACACATCTTTGCAAACATGTTGAAATAAATTTCTTGTCAAGGTGTTACCTTAGATCATCCACTGTTTCCAGTAATTTTATTACTTAGCATTCTCTTTCAGGTCTTTTTTCAGAATTGCATTTTCTTTAGAATCTCCTCAATGATATTAATGAACCAACATTTATAAAACACTGATCATCATAATCTACAGGTATTGAATCAAGGAGTTAGGCAGCATACCAATTGCTTTACATTTAATATGGATTTATAGGTATTAAATATGCATTTACAAGGATTTTCTCATTTCACCATCATGACAAGCTCACAGGGAAGGCACTATCATTTCATATTATAGATGAGGATAACAAGTCTCAGGAAGACTAAGGATTTGCCTTAGTTACTAAGTGTGAGAGTTGAGATGAGAACCAAGGAGCCTGGACTAAGCCACCAGCCTGGTTGGTGTCTACTGCATACTTTTAGATATAGTTGACTTTTGTAAACCAAGCTATGTTTGGCCAATTAGGTGATAGTTGTATTATATTACCTGTGCTGAGTGTGTAAGTTAATTCCAAATATGCTTTTACTCTACTAACTAGTATTTACACTTCACTGTGGACCTCAAAAAATCTAGGCAGATCACCACTTTATATAATTCCAATTTAAATGTATCACAGTGCCTCTTTTACTTGTGGGAGTTTAAAATTATGTGTGTGGAAAGTAAAACAACAGACACTCTGACCGTTATTCTATTTCATGTGGTTTAAAAATAAAATCTTCATCTAAGAGGAAAAAGCAGAGGGTGGGACTAGTATTTGTGCCAGTCACTTTAGAAATATTGTTTCATTTAATGAAGAGCCTGTGCCATAGTGATTTTTGTTCTTATGCTCTGGATGAGGAACTTGAGGATTAGTGAGGTTCAAGGTCACTCTGATAGTAAACTGGTTTTCTGGATCTAAAACTCACATTTGCTCTATCAGATGACATATCAGCCCATGAGGAAAACAAGGACTTATTACTTTGAAATCAGGACCCCTTTTCTCATTTTCTCTGCTCAGCCAGCATAGGGCATGTCTTTAATTCATTATTTGCAGAATTAGTGCAGAAGAAGTTATAGAGGAGGAAGTGTTATATGACAATGTAGTTTATTATGGCAGGTGAGTGCCTCAGAAAGGCATCAGGCACATCTGGAGTGGGGACTGTAAGGGGCTCCGGGAAGTGATTCCCTTGGTGCTCGTAATATTTACTTATAATTTACAGAATTACATAATGGGACGTGATGTATTTGATTCCTTAGATCATTCTACTGAATGTAATGGCTCATTAAAGTTTAAGAATGGAATGCCAAATCAGGCCTTCTGAAATGACCCTTGATCTTTAGTTGGCTGAAATGTTTTCTGCCTGGTTAAAGTGGTGAGAGGCGGCATGAGGCCAGAGACTGCAGTGGTGCTGGAAATATCTCCAGTGGACACAGGGATAACAGAGCAGCCAAGAGACCAGGACTCCATACTGGGTGCTCACACTGAAGAGGTGTCAGTTCCAGCTTAAGTCAGCCTGGTCATGTACTGGCTGTGGAGATGGAAAATGCAGCTCTGGAGTTAGGCTGCCTATGTTGAAATTTCAGCACACACCTAACCAGTAAGTTAACCTTGTGAAGTTCATTTACTTCTCAAAGTACATCTGCTTAAATGGGAATAGTAATGACCTCTGTTTTGGGAAGGGTATTTATGAGGTCTTTGGGAAAACACTGATAGGGTTTGGCTTCAACAAGCCTTTAGTACAGGTTAAGTGGATAAGTCTAGAGCTATACTCACTGGGGTAGGGGAGCTTGACAAAGGGTTTGTAGCGTATTGACTTTATTTACTTATACTTTTTAAATTGAGTTTATTGGGGTAATATGGGTTAACCAAACCATATAGGTTTCAAGTGTACACCTCAACAAAATATCACTTGCGTGCTGCATCACACACCCATCACTCAAAGTAAAGTCTCTCTCTGTCCCCATTTATCCCCCCTTTGCCCCCTTCCACATCCCTCCACTCTCCTTTCCCTCTGGCTATCACCATACTGTTTTTTGCATTTATGTATTCTATATATAGTTTTTTTTCAATTTCTTTCCTATAGTCCCTCAACACCCTTTCCTTCTGACAGTTGTCAGTCTGTTCCATGTATCCATGCCTCTGCTTCTATTTTATTTGTTAAATTATTTTGTTCATTAAATTACACATATAAATGAAATCATGTGTACTTGTCTTTCTTTGATTGACTTATTTCAGTTAGCATAATATTGTCTAAGTCCATCCATTCTGTCTCAAAAGGTAAGATTTCCTTTTTTATGGCCAAGTAATACTCCAGGGTGTAAATGTACCACAGCTTTTATATCCATTCATCTACTGATGGGTACTCGAGCTATTTCCACATCTTGGCTATTGTAAATAGTGCTGCTATGAAAATAGGGGTGCTTATGTTCTTTCAAATTAGTGCTCTAGGATTCTTTGGATATATTCCCAGAAATGCAATCACTGGGTCAAAAGGCAGTTAATTTTAATTTTTTGAGGAAACACTATACTGTTTTCCACAGTGGCTGCACAAGTCTGCATTCCCACCAACAGTACATGAGGGCTCCTTTCTCTCCACACCCTCATCAACACTTGTTGTTTATTGATTCATCCCTGATGAACATAGGTGCTAAAATGTTCAAGAAAATTGTAGCAAACCAGATTCAGCAATACATTGAAGAGATTATACACCATTATTAAGTTGGATTTATTATGGGGATGCAAGGTTGGTAGAGTATTTGCAAATCAATAAATGAGATACATCATATAAACAAAATGAAGGATACAAAACACACGATCATATCAGTAGATGCAAAAAAAGCATTGATAAAATCCTGTACCCATGTATGGTGAAAGCTCTGATCAAAGTGGTAATAGAGTGATCAGACCTCAATATACTAAAAGCCATTTATGACAAATCCACAGCATACTCAATGGGCAAATCTGAAAGCATTTCCCTTAAGAATTGGAACAAGACCAGGCTGTCTTCTTCACCACTTTTATTTAACAATATTATAATTTGAAGTAAGGGGAAGTTTCTGCCTAAAAAATCTGGATAAAAAATGTAAGGGGATAACAAATGTAAGGGGAAAGAAAACAAGTATGACATCAAAAATAGCTATTTAAATATTTGCCATTACAACTACTACATAGGTTCAGAACTGAAAATAACACAAGAACAAATCTGTTCACAGTGCTGTTATCACCAAGGTCTTTGGAGATAATGGCAAGTTTCTGCCTGAAAGCCCATCTCCTGTCAGACTCCCAGAGAAAAATCACCCTGCCACACTCTACCAGCTCAGTTCAAGGTGTATGTTTGCCTTTGCCCTTCTTCTGGCCACTGTGCTTAGCAAGTGGACAAGGTCTCTAATGCCACCAGCTCTGTACAAGCTTCCTTCTCTGGCAGCCCCTCCCTTCAGAGGGAGGGCAAGTCACTTTTGACCTTCAATTTCACCTTAGGGATTTCTCCTTGTCCCCTGCCTTCTCTTGGCAATTTGGAATGACCCCTTCTGTTATAAGCAGAAAGTACTAATATAGGTAATCTGAGATGCTATCCTTAAAGTGTATTCCTATAAAGAAATCTGCCTCAGCTAGATGGAATAAATCATACAACTCTTTTCCTTTCAATACTCAAGGTGGTTTTCTCCACCTGGTTTCATGTATGAGTGTTTGGCAAGTTGTGTTACATGATCTGGAGGTGTGAGGAATACCCGGTTTATCAACAGGAGCTAATTAAAGAAAAACCTAATTAAGGGGAGCTTGTCACAGAAATATCTAGCAGTTCTGCTGTGATTCAATTCCCTACTGGGAACTTCTTTGAGACCCTGGAGTACCCTGCTGTGAGTTCTTCCTAGATGCACATCATTCAAGCAGGTATTCTGGCACATCAGCCAGTGAACTCTTCCTGGATTCCTGTTCCTGCCATATGAGGTCTTTGCAGACTACCACATTGCCTGCTGCAGCTGCTGTTTCTGAATTTTAACCAGCTTTGGAAGATGTTTTTATCTTGATACTGCTGGGACTACTAGAGGGACTCTCCGTGTAAGTCCAGGCTCTCTGTTCTGAGGTGGCACAGCTGAGAAGCATGTCTCTCTGCTGCTACCTCCAAGGCCTGGGCCTTTCTTTTCAGCTCCTTTTCTTCTCTCCCCCAGCATGCTCATGGCTGGCTCATTCAGTTGCCTCTCCAGTAATGCTTTTTCCTGCAGGTACCAGGTCTGGGTCTTTGCAGCTGTCTCAGCTCGGGCTTTCTTTAGCTCCTCCTGTATTGTCTGCAGCTCTTTGTATTTTGGCCTTCTTCCTTCCCAGTGAAATATTCCTCACTGTCTCCTGCTTCTATTGGAAATTGGAAACCAGCTTTTCTTTCTCCAAGAGCTGTGTTGTTTGAAGCTCTGAAATTTGTTTTGCATATTTGGAGGCTATTTTATGTCTCATTGGTAACATCTCACCACTTTCTTGGGCATATTTGTCCCACTGATTTTTGCTTTCCCTTCAATACTTAGCATTGTTGGTCAAGTTCTCTATCATGACTTTAGTGTTAGTCTGGAATGGTAACTTTTCATTGAGCCAGCAGGCCAGCTTTCTCCATTACCCCTGTTGGATTTGAGTTTCTCGTATTTGGTAGTCCACCTTCATCACTTCCATTGCCTTTTTTATAAGACCCATCACTGCCCTTGTTGGCTTTTCTTGCTTTAAAGCAGGATTTATTAAAGGAAAATGTAACATAGGGGAGCTACTAGAGTCCTCCCTTTTGGGAAATATTCTTGGTTCCTGGAGTCTGAACCTAGCACTAGTGTCCATTGTCCAGAAGCCTTATGGGTCCCAGCTCACCTGTATACAGGCTGAGTCAGGCTTGAGTGCCATGGATGTTCTGGTTGTTGCTTTGGCCATGAGTGACACTGAGGTTCTGGTTGGTGCTGCAGACCTCAGAGGCAACACGTTCCTGCAAGTGGGTGCTACAGTCCTCATTGGCACTATGGTCCCTGGGTTGTATGCTGCAGACCTGAGGGCAACATGTGCCCAGAGATGGGAGCTCCAGACCTCAGCTACTCCCAGTGGTGGGATCTATGGATTGCAGCAGCACTGTGGTTGTAGTGGTAGGTACTCCAGATCTCTGTGGCACTGTGGTCCCAGTGATGGATGGGTACTGTGGTACCCGATTTTTACCAGTCTTTCAAGAGAACTCCCATGCAAGCTCAGCACAGGAAGATGCTCCTGAATCTCTTCACTCTTTCCTCTCCAACAGCTCACACAACTCTCCTCTGTTTTCTTCTCACTCTTGCCTGTCCAACAGCTCAGAATGTGGAATGTTGGCCTTCCTCTAGCTGAATGTCCATGGTAACTAGGTGAAGGGGTGGAGCCAGTGAGCTCATTAGAGCAGCTTTGACCCCAGTGTGTTAGGAACATTTTTTGTAAAACAACAAAAATCAGAAGTTCCTATGTTGGGTTTAGCCCAGTCACCCATTGACCACAGGTACAATAGCCCTCAGCCTCCTAGGTCTGATGGAGAGGAAACATTTATTTCTAGGTTTAATACAGCTCAAGGTCTAGTGACAGATACCCTGCCACACTTGCCCATATACTCTGACCATGCTCCTGCCTCCCACATGATTATGTTGCCCTGGCATTCACAGTATTGGCCAAAGGTGGGTTAAGGCCTAGCACAGTCCCTTTTGGGACCCTCGTCTTGGTTCCATTGCTCAGTTGTTGCGCACATGTCACTTGTCAGCTTTGCATCCCTTTTCCACAGGTTCATATTCATAAACTTGGTGTCCATTCTGTCATCATCCATCTAGTTTGGCTTGGCTGCTCATTATACTTATGAATTTGTGGGTCTGGCTTGGCGAAGTATTTGCATTTCTTATTTTCCATAATGCTGATTATTTTTGTTCATGGCTGTTGTAAAAGACACCATTGTCTTCATTTCTCCTGCATGTTCATGCAGCTTGCAGGGAAGTTACCCATGTCCCTGTGTGCCAGGGTCAGGATGGATACAATTCAGCCTTCTTGCTCCCTTGCCACACTCTGAGGGTCCCCTGATCTGGCTCCTGGCTCCAGTGCAAGATCTCTAACTCTTGTCTGGGCTATGGACTAGGTTCTACCCCATTGAAGAGCCCTGCCCTAATTTAGTGTCCAAAACAGACATGGGCTTGAGTTCCCAGTCTGCCATCTTGGCTATGTCACCACCACAAATATAATTTTTAAAAAATTTATTTATCTTTAGAAGGGAAGGGAAGGAGAGAAGGAGAGAAATATCAATGTATGGTTGCTTCTGGTGCATCCCCTGCTGGGAACTGGCCCCTGCTGGGAACTGGCCTGCAACCCAGGCATGTGCCCTGATGGGGAATCAAACTGCTATCTTTTGGTTCGCAGGCCCATTCTCAATCCACTGAGCTACACCAGCCAGGGCCTACAACCACACAAATAATTTTTAAGAAATAATTTAGAAGTATAGTTCCCCACATACAATTTAAAGTAGCCACTGACAAAATAATTCCATTACTTATTTTATTTTGAAACTGTGCTATCCCTATTTCCATAAACATCTTGGCTGAAGAAATGTAGTTTATTATAAGATTCAAGCATCTGCAGGCAACCTAGGTATTTGCCATAACCAGGAATCAACCAGCAATCTTTCAGCTGTAAATGATGCTCCAACCAACCAAACCACAGTGGGCAGGACTACAATGATATTTTTATAAAATTTATTTGGAGTTCTTTGGGTGCAGGTAGGACAACCTAGTCTTGTGACATCTGATGTACATAGTGGCATAAGGAAAAAAATCAAGAAAACTTGTTTTTTTTTCTATACCCAGTCCTTCATCTAAACTGGGGTGTAAAACTTGGACAAGATTATTACCTGTTGTGAATGTAACACTGAAATGGAAATACTAATATCCGTCCTCTGTAACTTGTCATGCTTTTACCATTTTTATTCCACATAATACTGGAAGTAATAACCATAGCAATGAGATAAGAAGAAATAAAAGGCATCCAAATTGGAAAGGAGGAAGTAAAACTGTCTTTATTTGCAAATAACATGATAGTATATATAGAAAAACCTAAAGACTTCATCAAAAAACTACTAGAACTGATAAATAAATTCAGTCATGTAGCAAGATGTAAAATAAATATTCAGAAATTGATGGCATTTTTATATACCAGTAATGACCTTTCAGAAAGAGAAATTAAGAAAATAATCCAATGAGTTCCAGCCAAGATGGTGGCATAGGTAGAAACCTTTTGCTTCCTTACACAACCAAAAGGAATATAACGACTAATCTAAAATAAAAAAAAAACAAACAACCAGAAGTACCAGAAAAATCAAACTGCATGCAACTCTGACAACCAAGAAATTAAAGAAAAAGTCAACCAGAACAACCAGACCAGTGTGCTGAGAAAAAGAAATATGGCCCAAATGAAAGAACAGAGCAAAACTTTAGAGAGAGAGCTAAGTGATGAGGAGATAGTGAAACTATCTGATGGAGAATTTAAAGACATGGTAATCAAAATGCTCACAGAACTGATTGAGCTTGGTCAAAAAGTGAAAAAGACAAATGAAAGATACCCAAAATGAAATAAAGCAAAATATTCAGGGAACTAAGAGTGACAGGAAGGAATCCAGGACTCAAAGCAACTACTTGGAACAAAAGGGAAAAATAAATATCCAACCAGAACAGAATGAAGAAACAAGGATTCAAAAAGTGAAGAGACACTTACAAACCTCTGGGACAGCCTGAAACATTCCAATATCCAAATTATAGGGGTGCCAGAAGGAGAAGAACAACAGCAAGAAGTTGAACACTTATTTGAACAAATAATGAAAGAAAACTTCCCCAATCTGGTGAAGGAAATAGACTTCCCGAAAGTCCAGGGAGCCCAGAGAGTCCCAAAGAAGTAGGACCCAAAGAGGAGCACACCAAGGCACATCATCATTAAGTTACCCAAGTTTAAAGATAAAAAGAGAATCCTAAAAGCAGCAAGAAAAAAGAAGACAGTTACCTACAAAGGAGTTCTCATTAGACAACCAGCTGATTTCTCAAAAGAGACCTTGCAGGCAAGGGGGGGCTGGAAAGAAGTATTTGAAGTCATGAAAGGCAAGGACCTACATCCAAAATTATTCTATCCAGCAAAGCTTTCATTTAGAAATGAAGGGCAGATAAAGTGATTCCCAGATAAGGTCAAGTTCAAGGAGTTCATCATCACCAAGCCCTTATTATATGAAATGTTAAAGGGACTTATCTATGAAAAAGAAGATAAAAAATATGAACAATAAAATGACAACAAACTCACAACTCTTAACAAATGAACCTAAAAGAAAAGAAAACAATGAAAACAAAAACTAAGCAAACAACTAGAACAGGAACAGAATCAGAAAAATGGACATCACATGGAAGGATTTCAGTGGGGAGGGGGATAGGAGGAATAACGGGGAAAAGGTACAGGGAAGAAGCATAATTGGTAGGCATAAAGTAGATGGGGAGAGATAAATGATATAGGAAACAGAGAACTCAAAGAACTTACATGTATAACCCATGGACATGGACTAAGGGGGAATGCTGGAAGGTTGGAGGGTGGAGTAGGAATAAAGGGAAAAAACTGGGAAAACTGTAATAGCATAATTAATAAAAAATACTTAAAAAAGGAAAAGTCCCATTTACTATTGCAACCAAAACAAACCAATATACCTATTGCTAGGTATATTGTACCTAGCAATATATTTAACCACAGAAGTAAAAAACATATACTCAGAAAATTATAGGATACTGAAGAAATAAATTGAGGAAGATACAAATAAGTGGAAGCATATACTATGTTCATGGGCAGGAAAAATTAACATTATTAAAATGTCCACACTACTCAAAACAATCTAGAGTTAACACAATTCCAGTTAAAATACCAACAACATATCTCATGAACCTAAAACAAATATTCCAAAAATTTATAAGGAACCACAAAAGACCCCAAATAGCCCCAGTGATCTTGAGGAAGAAGAACGAAATTGAAAGTATCACACTACTGGATATCAAACTGTATTACAAGGCCATAATAATCAAAACAGCATTGTACTGGCATAAGAACATGCATTCAGATCAATGGAATAGAATTAGCCCAGAAATAAACCCATGCCTTTATGGTCAATTAATATTTGACAAGGAGACAAGAACATATGATGGGGTAAAGACAGTCTTCTAAATAGTGTTGGGAAAATTGGGCAGATACATGCAAAAAAAAAAAAGAAAGAAAGAAACCAGACCACCAACTTAGACCATATGCAAGAATAAACTCAGAATGGATTATAGACTTAAATGTAAATCACAAAACCATACAAATCGTAGAAGAAAACATAGGCAGTAAAATCTCAGGCAGTTTTTGTAGCAATATTTTAGCTGCTACATCTCCTTGGTCAAAGGAAAAACATCAACAAATGGGAGTACATTAGACTAAAAAGATTTTGCACAGCAAAAGAAACCATCAACAAAATGAAAAGGCAACCCACTGAATGGGAGAACATATTCACCAATGATGCATCAGATAAGGGATTAATATCCAAAATATACAAAGAACTTATATAACTCAACACCAACAAAACAAACAATTTAATTAAAAAATGGGCAGAGGATCTAAATAGACACGTCTCCAAAGAAGACATACAGATGGCTAATACACATGAAAAAAATGCTCAATGTCACTAATCATCAAAGAGATGTACATTAAAACTGCAATGAGATATCACCTGAACGTTTCAGAATGGCTATCACCCATTAACTAACTTTACTTAGGAGAATGTTTCATACAGGCTCATGGGCCACTTGTTTTCATACCACTGCTGAACTAAGGATGTTTTCTTCATTTTTACATTTTTAAATGTGGCTGTTTTCATACAACATTTGAAGACAGAGTTAAGAGGTTATAAGAGAATATGTAGTCTGCAAAGCCTGAAGTATTTACTATTTAGCCATCTACAGAAAAGTTTGCTGAGCCCTGATTTAGTGTCCAAGACAGACATGGGCTTGAGTTCCAGTTTCACTGTTTACTTACTATCTGTGTAATCTGGAGTAAGTTACTTTCCTTCTCTTAGGCTCGTTTTCTCATTGGTAAACTGAGGGTAATGATGTATGCATGGCCAAGGAAAATTAATTAACTTAGGTCAGTTGTATAAAGATTTGGGCATGGTGTGTGGAACATCATGAGAGCTCAACAAACAACTGCCCTGATGCCTGGTGTTCAGAAAATAATGTGAAACCATGTTGGCTGGAGTTGGCTAGGGCTGGCTTCTTAGAGGAGGTGGAACTTGATTTAGGCCACTGAGCTGTGGAGCATGTGTAGAATCTGGTAAAGCAGATACCAGGAAAGGAAGGGAAAGTCAGAATAAAAGCCCTACACGAGTAAATGCTTAACCAGGATAGGTGGAATGAATAAAGAGAGGACTAGTAGCCAAAGGCTCAATCTACCCATGTGAGCTCACTGACCCTGCAGAACCAGGCTAATGCTCTGATAAGCTTTACCACCAGGCCACTTTATTGTAGGCCCTGATACATATCTGCATTGTTCCCTGATGCTGTTTAGCATGTGCTCAGGGAGCTCAAAGAAAATGTTAAAATAAGCCTGGGAAAATTGTATTGGAGGAATTGGATCTGTTGTTTCAAAGAAAAACCTCCAGAGAATTCCAAATGTAACTCTTAGTGATTTGGGCATTCCTCACTGCTTTGAATCTCTCATACTCCCATTAAAAATAATCTGTGACTGATTGTATAAAGTGGCCAGCCATGTCTTTAACAAGCAGCATGGGTTTGATTCTTTGAGAGGTGGGAAACAGCAGGAGCTAATGACCTTGGTTTTCCAGCCCTGCTGACTGTGCTGGGTTGCAAGGCTGTGTGAGTCATTGGACTTCTGTACACAGCCTCACTAATTGCGTGTAATCAAGACGCTGCTGAACTTCAAAAACTGCATGGTCCTGTCCAGTCTGATTCATTAGCTCTCCTTGGAAAGTATAGTGCTGGAGCAGGCAGAATAATTCTGGAGCCTTCTTAGCAGTGTGGATGCGGTCCCAAAGATTTGGGGTTATTTTGGGATTCAATGGACTTGTTTTTTGTTTATCTGGGAGGGGATGAGGAACTAGCTTGTAACCTGAGATGGAGTCACAGAGACATGGCAATCCACTACAGACATTTCCCTCCCTGCTTGGTAGAAAATTTATTGGGATAGTCATTTGGCTTATATTCCAATATACGGGTTTAAACTTCTCTATGTTGAAAATAGAATAATAGCTCCTTTTTATTCCTAAATTACAAGGTATACTTGCCTTAATATATACACAATGGCTAACAAAAGATGGGGCTGTTTTATCATTCAGCAAATACATCTGACATACTTTAAAACAATGTTCTCTTCTCTCACAATGATTTGTGATAAAAAATAAAAAGATAATTTTTGGAACTTAGTTTATTTGCATGTCCTTGGCTTTCTTTAGGGCTGAGTGGTTGCATAAGGAAATAAACATCTTTCAGTCCTTGGCATTTGATGATGCTTCTGGGTCTCTCTCTTTGTCTCAATCTTGCATATCATTTCATTTATCTGGTTTTCTAAACCAAGGATTTGATTTGCTAATTCAACTATACAGGTGCCAGGGGCTGCTCAGGGTAGCAGTGTATTAATTCCAGAAGTCAATTAACCTTCAGTAAACCCAAAGTAGAAGCTCTTAATTTGGAGGGAGTGTGTTAATCATTGAAAAAAATAACTCATGTAAAAATAAAGCCTACTGTATTTTTGAAATAAATTTCAATTCAAAAGTATTTCTTGGGCACTCACCATGTTTGGAACTTATGTTAGGAGAAAGGCGGGGTGATGAAGAATTTAAGAAGTCCCTGCTCTGATGGCATATTGGTTTATCTTGGAGAATTAGGACAAACATGTATAAAAGAAGTAGAGAATTTTGTATTGATATGCAGGTGTGTTTCTCAAGATTAACACTATTGACACTTTGGGCAGAATAATTCCTTGTTGTTGGGGCTGATTTGTTGTAAGAGGTTTAGCTACATCCCCAGCCTTTACCTATTTGATGCCAGTAGCAGGCCCTCCCTACTCATGACCATCAAAAATGTCTCCAGACATTGCCAAGTCCCCTAGATGGCAAAATCACCTCTGGGTGAGAACCTACCAAAAGAACAGGACAGGGGCCACTAGTGCCCAGCTGAGGAGCCATGTGGCGGGGGGCTCTGAGTCTCTGCCAGTGGTTGCCAATCCTCACTGCTTGTGGAGAGAATAGTGTTTACACATGTGTATGTACTGTGTTTTGCAAATATTTGTAGATTCTTTTGTGGGGAAAAATCTACAAATGTATGTAAAACTGTAACTGAACTCAAAGTAGCTTTTGGCAATTTTTATATTTCCTCATTTAGAAGATCCTAGAAATGCAACTGATGATGTTTAAATTACTGAACTGGTTTTGAGTGTGGGCTCTGGAGTCAGATTGCCCAGTACCTGCCACTTAATTATTTGACTTTGGCAAGTATCTTAGCCTCTCCATGTCTCAATTTGTTCATCTATAAGATAGGAATGATTTTTGCACTTAACCTGGTATCATTGTGAGGATAAAGGAGACATTGCATGTATGCTTTCCAGTATAGTGAGTGATATATAGTAAGTACTTAATAAATGGAATCATTATTTTTTGGGGCGTTATGTAATTTTTGACCCTCAAATTCTTGAAACTCTTAGTTTAGATTTTAAGTGCTATGAGACCAGAATGGTGGAGGGGGAAGGGAAGAGGATTGCTTCCTTGGGAAGTTTTCATAAAAGAAATTGAATTGAGAGAGATTCAATTCAATTCAATTCAATTCAATTCAATTCAATTCAATTCAATTCAATTCAATTCAATTCAATTCAAATGGTCGTGAGTCTATATTTGCATGCCACTTTGTTTCTAGTTGCTTAGGCCATGGGGCCATTGGAGGTAAGAAAGTGGGTTCAAGGGTTTCCAACTGTTGGAGATCAAATGAAAGTAAGTGTAGTGGGTAGACTCTAAGTTGGCCCCCAAGATTCCCACTTCCTGAATTCATAACTTTGTATAATCCTCTGCTCTTGAATAAGGGGGGGTGCAGGGGGATCTGTGACTTGCTTATAACCAAGAATAGAGCAAAGTTGATGGTGTGTATATAATTAAATGTATGTGATTATGTTATACACAATTGTAATGATGGTATTACATAAAGATGCTCATTCTTTCTAGCTCTAAAAAGAGCACTGCAATTTTATCAGTTACCTATGGAAAGGGCTATATGGCAAGGAACCTAGGGTGGACTCCAATCAACAGCCAGTAAGAAACTGATGCACTTAATCTGACAGTCTGCAGCAAACCGAATGCTGCCAATAATCACATAAGCTAAGAAATAGAAGTGGAGTCTTCCTCGGTTGAGCTTTGGATGAGAACACAGCCCTGGCTGACCTATTGATCACAGCCTTGCAGAAGGTCATAATACAGTGAAGTTGATATAGAGACACATGACTAGGGCCCTCTCACAAGGCAAAAAAAAAAAAGTCAACATGTCCAAGTAATGAACTTGCTATTAGTACTTTCCCTGAATCTTATCCTGTGTCTCTTTCTTTGGGAATGTTTCCAGTATCCCAGACCCACCACACAAAATTTGAGGCCATCATATTCATATTCATCCCAAATTCCCATTGACTTTTTTATTCACCCATCCTTACCTTAGCTTAGGTTTCCATAGTTCTAGCCTGAATAATTACTGTAGCCTCTTGAATTACCACCTCCTTGCCTCCAGTCTAAACTTCGTTCTATCCATATTGTCTCCTGATTTTTATTTTTTAATGCCAATCTAGACATGTAATACCACTAAAAATAAAACATTGAATGGGTTTTCATTCCATTCAGGATAAAATATAAAATTGTTGACATAGAATGCAATTCTTATCTCTGATAACCTCTCAAACCTTCCATTTCTTTTTTAAATGGAATTTAGCATAATATTTTATTTTTTTACATATATTTTATTGATTATGCCATTATAGTTGTTCTGTTCCCCCCTTCATTCCCCTCCACCCTGCACAACCCCCTCCCCCACCATTTCCCCAGCTTTAGTTTATGTCCATGTGTCTCAAGTTCTTTAGATTCTATATTTCCCATACTATTCTTGCCCTCCCCCTATCTATTTTCTACCTACCATCTATGCTACTTATTCTTTGTACCTTCTCCCCCCTTCTCCTCCTCCCACTCCCCTGTTGCTAACCCTCCATGTGATCTTTATTTCTATGGTTCCACTCCTGATCTAGCTGTCCTCTTAATTTGCTTTTGTTTTAGGTGTGGTTGTTAATAACTGTGAGTTTGCTGTCCTTTCACTGTTCATCTTTTTTATCTTCTTTTTCTTAGATAAGTCCCTTTAACATTTCATATAATAAGGACTTGGTAATGATGAACTCGAACTTGACTTTATCTGAAGCACTTTATCTGCTCTTCCATTCTAAATGAAAGCTTTGCTGGATAGAGCAATCTTGGATGTAGGTCCTTGCCTTTCATGACTTGGAATACCTCTTTCCAGCCCCTTCTTGCCTGTAATGTGTCTTTTGAGCAATTAGCTGGGTCAGTGTGATGGGAACTCCTTTGTAGGTGACTGTTCCCTTATCTCTTGCTGCTTCTAGGATTCTGTCCTTCATTTTAATTTTGGCTAATGTAATTATAATGTGCCTTGGTGTGTTCCTCTTTGGGTTCAACTTCTTTGGGACTCTCTGAGCTTCCTGGATTTCTTGGAAGTCTATTTCCTTTGCCAGATTGGAGAAATTCTCCTTTATTATTTGTTCAAATAAGTTTTCCACTTGTGGCTGTTCCTCTTCCCTTTCTGGTACCCGTATAATTTGGATATTGGAGTGTTTAAAGATGTCCTGGAGTTTCCTAAGCCTCTCCTCATTTTTTTGAATTCTTGTTTCTTCATTCTTTTCTGTTTGGTCATGTTTTTCTTCCTTTTGGTCCACTCCATTAATTTTAGTCCCAGTTTCCTTCCCATCACTATTGATTCCCTGTGCATTTTGCTTCATTTCACTTAATGTAGCCTTCATTTGTTCATCTAATTTGCAACTAAAATCAACCAGTCTGTGAGCATCCTGATCACCAGTGTTTTGAACTGTGCATCCAATAAGTTGGTTATCTCTTGGTCGCTTAGAAGTATTGGCTCTGGGGCTTTGAGGTGTTCTTCTGTTTGAGCCATAATGTTTTGGTCTGTTTGCGCCTGTTATGTATGAGTTGCAGAGCCTTAGGTGTTCACCAGAGCGGGACAACTTAAGTCTCTGGGTTGTGACACTGTATCCGGGGGCGGGGTCAGAGAGGGGCAGTGGTGTTTTTTCCACTCTTTCTTGGATTTCAGTCCCCTCTGCCACTTCCCACAAGCAAATTGGGCCCATCTAGTGCTGGTTCCCGGGTGTGTGGGCTTGTGCACCCTCCAGGACCCTGTGAGTCTCTCCAATGAACTCTCTGTGAGCCTGGGAGACTCTTCCAGCACCTGGATCCCTGAAAGTTTTTCCAATTGGCTTTAATTTCCATTGCTAGGGCCCTGGGTTGTGCAGTCTATCTCACAGCTTGCTCCTTTTCCTGGTTTATCTGCGCATGAAAATGTGACCGCGGTTAGCCAGCTGCCTTGCATCCTCACTGGGTCCACCGTTGCCGCCACCCCTCCACCCCTTGCCTGGGACCTGCCAACTGCTGCCTGCACACCTGGGTTGGTCTGGCTACTTTTTCCTGCCTTGACCCTTGTCCACCAGCCACCGACTCCACCCCTCTTACCAGTTTGGATGAATGGTTCGTTGTTGTCGGACTTTGGTACAGTTCAGTTTTCTGTCTGCTTTGATTGTGTTTTTGTTACTAAATATTTGTTGTGTTTAAACTTGGTTGTGCGAGGAGGTACAGTGTTTCCACCTATGCCTCCATCTTGGCCAAATGTCCCCATTTCTTTCTTTAGTTGTCATTCACTTCAAGACTCACCTATCACTTCTGAGAAGACTTCTCAATCTCCCCTCCCTCCAACCGAGTTTTTAGAATCCATGGGGACATTCTTCATTATCAGTAGTATTAATTAACTTATAACTTGCCTGAAATTTTCTAGCAGGTTGTGGGTTTCTTAAGTGCAGGCACTGTGTTCCCCCAAAGTATCTCCAGCTTCTGTTAGTGAGGCAGGCTCATAGTAGGGGCTTGGTAAATGTTTGTTGCATGCATACATGGATACACACACACCCATATGCATACATGAATGAATGAATGAATAAATACACGTGCTGGAGTTACATCTGTGCACTTGTTCTCCAGGCACTCTGCCATGTCCTTTGAAAACCTCACAAAAATAGTTCTCCGGTCTTTCTGGGTGTGAACCTCCTTCCTCTTCACATCTGTCACTTCACGTGTTATTCTGCAGAATTTGGAAGAGAAAACATAATGAGCTGCCTAGTTTTCTGGGTTGTTAGTTTCTTTCTGTCTCTGATTCTCTCTCTCCCTCAGTCTCTCTCTTTTTCTTTATTTCAGGTGATGATGCCCTGCATGATCACTGTGACAATGACAAAGTTTGCCATTGTCATGGTAAACTTTTCAAGGGTATAGGCTATAAATGAAATTTGGTTACAAACAGAGCTGTTTGCTGTTATTGCAAATTATGTTATCTGACATATCAAACAAAAAGGAATAGTACAAGGTGTCTTATTTTATATCCCCTAGTAGTTCTGCTTTATTTTCCTTCCCAGTATTCTGTCAGTTGTTTGATAAGGGCAGACATTTGGCCTGTTAAAATAACCCCTTGTTTTATCTTTCACCAGGAAAGTTTATTTATTTCCTTTTTTAGAATGAATGCTTTAAAGAATTGTTAAGTGGGAATACCAATACCTACATTATAGGATTGCCCTATGGAAAGAGTAGTGCACTCTTTCATTAGACAGAGAGAGAGCACAGACCATGTACCAGATGCTGTGCAAGAGACACATGGTCCCTGCCCTCATAGAGATGCCTGGATGCAGAGTTCAGAGAGCCAGGGGCATGGTGGCACTTTGCATCCTTTGATAGTATCATACTTTTTTTTCTTCTTTCTTTGCCTCTTCCACTTCCCCTGAGGGCAGGTTTTGGAACTAGGCAGCTCTGAAATTCAATTCTGGCTATGCCCTTTTTTAACCAGGTGACCTTGGGCTTGAACTCATTTAGTCTTTATAGCTGCATTGGCAAATGGGCATAATACCATCTTACAGGGTTGCTGAGAGTGTTGAATAAGAGAAATCAGGTGAAGCACTTGGCACTGAGACTGCATGGCTAAGTTCACTATAAACATCAGATGCTACTTTAACAGCTGTGATAATCATGATGTTTTTGCCTCTTTGGGCTATTTCAGATTGGTTTCTTTCCCATTGAGCATGTCCTACACTCTTACTTGGCTCCAGTCTTTTCCCACCTTTCAACAAGTAGCACTGTCTCTTTAAGACCCACTTTGAGCAATGGGCTTATACATTCCTCCTCATTTCTTTAACATACCTTCTCTTCAACATTTGCTGTCTCCACCATTTGCTGTGGCATTTCACAACATATAGTGTGTCCTTTTCTTTTTCAAGTGCCTTGATTTGTCTCCAGACTGAAATTTCCTGAGTCTGATGGGTCAACTTTGAAATCAAAAGTAAGAGTCAATGGACTGAAGATACAATAGGTCTCTGAGGAGTCCTTAGGGCATGGCCTTTGTGCCAACTATATAAACTCTGTGGAGGCCTTTTATGGCTCCTTTCTGGCTCTTGGAAAGTAAGGTTGTGGGTTTTAGGTAGGCTAGTTTTTATTTTACTTGACAGTAAGCACCTGTGGAGGTAAAACAAGGCAAGTTGGTTGTGGGAAATTGTAATTTTTTCTTCTATACTAATAACACATGGGGATATCTTAGAATAAAGAATAAGGAATTAATCCTTTCTTTTCCATATCTAACCCTGACTCTATCATTACTAACATTGCTTTGTTCTTTAGCTGGTGGATTTCATGATGTTCTGTGTTATGAGACATTCTACACAGTGGGCATCATATTGCTATGGAGTTTGCTCTGAGGTTGATAAAGTGTGTTTGGGAAATATAGCTTAGCTTTTAAAAAGGCATGATTGTTTAGTTCACATCTGGTAATTATAGAGCTAGTGTGTGTCTTTCTCTTACAGACTGGGTAATTGCACATGGGGGGGTTTGAGAGGTAAGTGGGTGTGTGCCGTTGTATGTACCCAAATGGCCTACTTATTCATCTGATGTCTTCTCCATTTTGGAGCCTTAGGTGTCGGTGAGATGAGCAGAGGGTAATTTACCACTGGATCGAACCCTAATTTCATTGTCACCATTTTGGCATGTATATACCAGGCCTAGTCTATTTGTGCCATTTAAATCTCTAGAACAAACTGTTCTTTAAATATTACTTTAGAAATAATGCAGCACCACCACCTTCTTCTAAAATAAACTTTAAAAGCTTTGTTTTAAAGAGCTATTTTTCTGTTAATATTTTTAAAGTTGAATCCCAGATTTTCTAAAGGTTTAAGTCAAGTAGTATCTTCTATAACCCAACTCTTTTGAGCATGTTGGTGGTGCTTGGAAAAGTGGCAGGGAAAAGGATCCTGCTTTTGGTTTGCTCTTATAGTTCAGAACCCTGTAGGGAACTATTGAAAAATAAATAATTTTAATCATCAAATCTTTGTCAAGAAAATGAAATATATCGAATGGATTTAGGGATAATTAATATGGGGCAGTAGTAGGTCATATCGGTAGGATTGGGCAAGATTCATTTAACCTGCACAGACTATTAAAAAAAATGAGCCAATGTTTAAAAATGTGGAGATTTTACATAAAAAGTTATATTTTTGGCCTCTTTTGAAAAACTGAAAGCTCTGACATCTAGACAGGGCACACATTTTGCAATCCTCAAAGCTCCCCATCTTTCTCTGAGACTGAATGTCGTTGTAACACCACACTCACTTTGAGTCTGATAACATCGCAATCCCAGAATTCTTATGCCTGACAAGTTTCCTGCCTTTCCATTTCAGTCCGGGGAGGGCATTTCAATTTATAACCTCTGGCTGGAGAAAAGGACCCCAAGTGTCTTGGACTCTAGACTTGGCTCTGCCACTTTCTGAAGTTCCTCCTTTCTGACCCTTGAGATTTTGTGATGGAGGATTAGGAGAAAAGGAGTTGGGGAAGAAGACAAAAGAGATGAGAACAGAAGCAAAGGGTAGAAGGGATTTCAGGGGAAGAGGAGACTTGAAGACTCAGGCCTGGGAGCAGCTGGAATATTTGAGAGCAGCAGATGGGTTTTTAATCAAGTACAGAATTGTGTGTCTACTTCATAGTTCTCAAGAAACACAAATAAGGATTTGAGTTATTTTGAAATTGCTGAACTGTGTTTGTATCAATCTGGGTTGAGTCAGGAGACAGAAGCTATACCAATTATTCTAACAGAGAGAATTTAATATTAAAGTTTTCAACTTGATATTGAGGAACTGAAAAGGCAATAAAAGAGCACTAACATCATGAAAGTAACAATTACAGGAGGCATTTCCACTCCTACTGTTGGGATTATTAAAATTCAAAAGCTTGGAAGTAGGGCCCTGTGGGGTTGAACTCCCTTTTCCAAGATGATGGTTGGTGCTGACCGTTTTGAGCTCAACCCAGAACTCTGAGAGGTGGTACCACCTGGTTGGTATCCTGGTTAGTTTTAGAGTTTCTGAGCTCAGGCGAGGGGAAGGAGGCTGAGACCTAGACCTGAGGAGGAGGCAGGCTTGGGACTGGGGTCTCTGAGGGGATACACTGAAGTTGACTGCGGAAAGACTATACATTGAATTCAGCAGCTGCCACAGGACAGAAATGCTGCTTCCTGGGAAAAGCATGGCTGGGCCATGCTTGCAGGAGCAGGAAGCCAATTGAAAGGAACAGGTCCCACGTCCTTCTTGTGATTTCCAGGTTTCCATCTTGTACAATGCTGGTTTCCATGATGACCTCCTTATAATACACCCCAAAGCTACTTTATTGTTATTCATTGCTTTTGCTCGTTAGTGAAGAGGTTGACAAACTATGACCCATGTGCCAGATATGGTTGTTTGTTTGCTTTTATAAATTAAATTTTACTGGAATATAGCCATGCCCATTTGCTTACCAGAAGATATTTGCACATTCCTATAATGCAAGTTTCAGTTTTTCTTCCATTCTGATTTTTTTATCTTTATTGTATTTTTTTTATTACCATTTAGTCCTCTTTCTGAGCAATCACCATGCTGTTGTCCATATCCATGAGTCCTTTTTCCTCCATCCTTCCACCCACTAACCTCTGCTCCTCACTAGAGGACTATGACACATATATTTAGAAAAGTAAGTCTCACAATATAAAAACCAAACATAGGACAGATCTTTATTTGAAAAAATAAAGACATTGTTCAAATGTAAGTGAGTACCACTAAAATTTACCTTGACTTTCTAAGAGCATTGGGTAATGTGGGAAATTTTTTTGACTTGTTGGCAAAATTACAATAATGCCATCTTTTTTGAACAGATAATAGCTGTTTGCACAGAATCTGTCTAAATAGGACATTTCACTAGAGCAGTGATTTTCAATTGGCGTGCTGCAAGAATTTTTAAAACATGCAATACCTGACTATTTAGTCACTGGCACTGACCTCTTTTCCCTTACATTGTTGAATAAAAAATGACAACAGTCAAAACAATAGTCATCTGGTATGAATGAATTAAAATTATACCCATTCGAGGGGTCACTTTGGCCAAAATTATAATGTATTTTTTTGTGTGCTGCAGAATTTCAGTAATTAGTTTATGTGTGCCATAAGATGAAAAAGTTTGAAAATCTCTGCACTGCACAAAAGGCATCTGAGGTAGAACAGAGAGAATATTGAGTTTGAAGTCAGACTCCTGGAGCCCTGATCTTCATGACTTTTCATGACTACCTCCACGCTGCCTGTGACTGTGGACAATTATTTAACCTTTGAGATACATTTTCGCATAGATGCACTGCACTAGAATTTTCACATTTAGCCTTGAAGCTCCTCAGTGTGTATCTTCCACCCTGATACCTTTCCTTAGCTCTAGCCTGCACATAAGATGGTCTTCTACATGACATGCTTTGGTTGTTCTAAGGAACTTCAGCTCTAACATGTCTTTGAGGGATATTATTGCTGACCACTGATAACTGGTTCTCCTCTACCTCTGGCATATCTGGGTTATTTCTAAGAGGACTGCAACTTTCCTCTCGCCTTGAAGTTAGACACAGTCATGTCTATTTCTGGCCAATAGATCATGAGCAGAAGTAATGTGTGTCACTCTTGGGCTAAGCATTTCAGATGAAGGCCCTCCATCAATCTGGGCACCAGGGGGAGGCCTACTGAAGTCCAACAGACATGTAGCATGAGTAAAAAATTAATCTTTGTTGTTTACATCACTGAGATTTAGGGATGGTTTGTTAATCATAGTTTATCCTAATCTAGCCTGAACAATACACTGCCCAACACACTGTCCATCTGGAACTTCTTATCTTCCTCTCCATGTCTACAGCCTCTTTATTCCTTAGGTTATAAGATGGCACATCTACATATTTAGTTGCCAGAAACCTGGGAATTATCTGTTCTTCTATATCTTCTCTTGCTCTCAGTATCCAGTGAACTATCAGATATCACTTAGCTTCATTGTTCTTAATACCACTTGTATTATACATCTCTTGATTCCCACTACTACTGTCTTATTTCAGGGTGTATGTAATCCCTTAAGTGGACAATTATCTTCTGACAACTCACTCTTTTTTAAATGATATTTTATTGGTTATTATGCTATTATAGTTGTCCCGATATTTCCCCCTGTGCCCACCTCCACCCAGCACCTTCCACTCCCTCAGGCAATCCCCACACCATTGTTCATGTCCATTGGTTATTTGTATCAGTTCCTTGGCCACTCCATTTCTTATACTGTACTTTATATCCTGATTGCTATTCTGTAAGTGCCAATTTGTACTTCTTAATCCCCTCACCTCTTCTCCCACTCCCCCCCAAATCTGGCAAGCATCAAAATGCTCTCCATATCCATGATTCTGTCTTAATTCTTATTTGCTTAGTTTATATATTTTTAGATTCAATTGTTGATAGGTATGTATTTTTGCCATTTTATTGTTCACGGTTTTGATTTTCTTTTTCTTAAATAAGTCCCTTTAACATTTCATGTACTAATGGTTTGGTGATGATGAACTCCTTTAGTGTTTTGTGATCTGGAAAGCTCTTTATCTGTCTTTGATTCTAAAAGATAGCTTTGCTGGGTAGAGCAGTCTCGGCTGTAGGGCTCTGCTTTTCATGACTTTAAATATTTTTTGCCAGTCCCTTCTAGCCTGCAAAGTTACTTTTGAGAAATCAGCTGACAGCCTTATGGGAACTTTGTAACTAATTATCTACTTTTCTCTTGCTGCTTTTAAGATTCTCTCTTTATCTTTAACCTTTGGTATTTTAATTATGATGATACTTGGAGTGGGCCTCTTTGTATCCATCTTGTTTGGGAATCTCTGTGCTTCCTGGACTTGCATATCTATTTCCTTCACTAAATTAGGGAATAATTTTTTCCATTATTTTTTCAAATAGATTTTCAATTTCTTGCTCTTTCTCATCTTCTTCTTCTGGCACCCCTATGATGTGAATGTTGGAATGCTTGATGTTATCTCAGAGGCTGCTTACACTATCCTCTTTTGAGGGGATTCTTTCTCCTCTTGCTGTGATTGGTTGTTTTTTGCTTTTATGTTCTAAATCATTGATATGCTTCTCAGCTTCATCTATTCTACTGTTGTTTCCCTGTAAAGTGTTCTTTATCTCAATTAGTGTATCCCATGTTTCTGACTAGATATTTTTTCTTTTAATTGTTTTTCAAGCACAACTGTCTCCATTTGCCCTCTCACCATTCCCCTATCCCAGCCATCCCCACCTCCCACCCTTGATCCTGCCTCCTTTTGGCTTTGTCCATGTGTCCTTTATATATGTTCCTTTACAACACTGTTGAGGTCCTCACTAAGTTTTTTGAGCATCTTTATAACCATTGTTTTGAACTCTGCATCTGATAGATTGCTTCTCTCTATTTAGTTTAGTTCTTTCCCTGGAGTTTTGATGTGTTCTTTCATTTGGTCTGTGTTCCTTTGTCTCATCATTTTGGCAGCCTTCCTGTGTTTGTTTGTGTGTATGAGTTAGAGCTGATTTGACTCTGTGTCTTGGTGACATGTCCTAATGTATTAGGTGTACTTTAGGGTCCACTGCCAGAGCCTCCCCTATCACCCAAGCTGGGTACTCAAGGTGTGCCCTTTGTGTGAGCTGAGTACATCCACCTCTTATAGTTGAGCCTTGATTTCTGTTAGTAGGTCAATGGGAGGGATTTAGCCAGGCCTGTGAGCTGCAAGGACTGGTGGTGATCACTGACCACCAACCTTCGCCCTCCATGAAGGATCAACTGTGCAGGGGCAGGTTGGTGGTACTCCAGTATGATCTGTAGCTGTCTACTGAGTGTGTTGGTCCTGTGGTTTCCTGGGTGGTGCAGGCCAAGTTCAGCCTCCACCTGTGTTCTGCCTGGGGCCACCCTGTATGAGCTATAAAGCAGTCTGAGATGGCTGCTACTTATGTTGGGCTTGGGGATTCCCAGATGAAACCAAATTATGAACCTAGGCTGGCTGCTGCTAGAGCTGGGCCTAGGGACACTTAGCAAGGGATTGGGACCTCATTGAGGCCAGCTGTTGCTTCTTTGAGAGAATTTAGGGAGTTGTAAAACATGAGCCATTTGTATGAAAAATCCAGTGTTTTTAACAGCTTGTCTGGGCCTGTACATTGGGTTGAGTGTAGTCTCAGGGAACCAACAGGATGGGACAAACAGTGTTAGCCAGGTTGATGGAGTCTTAAATATGGCACTCACTGCCAGCTCTGTGGCTGTGTTGGGGGAGGGTTCAGAAAAGGAACAGTGGCCTCTGCCTGCCTTTCTGTCTGGGAGAAAGCTGTCTCCCAGCTCTTGCCTTGGTGCCAGATACTTCATTTCCTCCCCATGTGCCACTGATGCCTTTCAAGCTGTACCCCAGTGCTGGAGCTTAGAGGGAATGCATGTGTGGGTTCTTTAAGAGAAATTGCTTGGGACCCCAGGAGTTTCTTCCACTGACTCAATCTCCACTGGGTTTTGCAGCCAGAAGCTATGGGGATTTATCTGGAACCCTGGGCTAAGGGGCCTGTTTTGGGGCTGGGAACCCTTGCTTGAGAGACATGTCTCTCAAATTTTTATCCACCACATGTGTGTGTGGGACCAGCCTGTTATGCATCTCTGCTTTAATGCCCTTCTTTATCAGTCTGATGGATGTGGTTTCTTTAATTCTGTAGTTGTCAGACTTCCATTCAAGTCTATTTCTGATGGTTCTGAGTGATGGTTCTATAGTTTAGTTGTGATTTTGATGTGGTTGTGCAAGGAGGCAAGCTGTGTTTACTTGACAGGAATTCCAGCATAACTACTCACTTGCTTATAATTTTACACCAATCTACCCCATTTCCTATAGGAAGTCTAAATTGGATAATGTCCCTTCATTTCTCATAAATCTTCATGAGTTTCATGCTGTTCCTGAGAGAAACTCAAACTCCTCAGCATTGTGGGTCAACCTCTCTGTGATCTGCTCAGTCTCCCAATACACTGTTCATGTGCACTGTCCCTAGTGAACTACCTTTTGTGTCCTTTGCCTAGAAGGACCTTTCTTTCTGTCTCCCTCTCAGTCTCTATGTTTTCAAGTTTTAGTTCAAGAGTTGCCTCCTCTATGAAGCCCTTTCCGAATTTTCCAAGTGTACTTTTTCGGTGTTCCCTTTGTTCTTTGTACACACTTCAGTACATATATTAACATATTAAATACAATTGCTTGCAAGGCTGGTTCTCTTACTGGATTGTCATCTTGATGGCAGGTTCTGGATTTTGTTTCCCCTTTGGCCCAAGTAATTAGTAAAGTATATAGTACTTAGGTAATTATAATTGTGAATGAATGATTTACTGTTACTTTTAAGTAAAGAATAAATGTTTTTAAAAAGAAAGATATGACAAAAACAATTTAAGTTTAATGACAAAAATTACCAAAGACTATAGTTGTTATTCTTTTTGAGGGGAAATTGGCATGCACTTTAAGAATCAAAAGACCTTATATATTTCAAAAAAGGTTTACGTGACTAAAATACTCTCAATCAATATCAGTGAAAAGTTGTTATTTTTATTCTCATGGTCTTATAAAAAATGAGTGATATTATTTCAATAATCATGTCAAATTGGCAAGCATTAGTTTTTAAAATGTTCTAGTTAACAAGTAGAAATTTAGAAAAGACCAACACAGCCATAGAAACCACACTTTAGTCTCTAATATGTGTTAGCAAATTCAGAAAGGGCAGCTTTTAAAATACACAAAGTAGATAATTTTTACTCAAAGTGCTACACTGAACTGTGTTCCATAGACATTTTTAGTAAATTAAAAAACCAAGACAAGATGGTCCAAATATATCAAAAGCTTCAAAACTATTCATATCGTGTAACCCAGTGATTACTCCTCTGGGATGATGTCCCTCTGGATGGTTGTGGCTTCCCTGTATGGGGTGAGGAGTGGGTCTCCAAATAATACAAGGAACAAGACTTTGCAAGTTTTGTGAGGTCACTTTCTTTCTCCCCTTGGCCTGGTAGAGGTGACAGGCAGGGTGGGAAGGGTTTTTCCAGAGGCCACTCGAGGCCTCAGACACCTAATAAATTCTCTGTTCCATGATATATTCTTACAGATTACAGTCCTGTTTTTGCTCACATACCTCATAATATTCCCAACTGGGGGCCTGCCTATGGGAAACTGCTCATTTAAGACAGTGGAAATCTTGGTACTGCTCTGAAGCTCTTTGTACCCCTGTCAAACGTAAACTCACTGTAGAACCTTCCAGCTGAGCCCTGCTGGTAGTTTCTGGACAATTTTCTTTACTGTTATCATTGCTCTTTTTCACTTTCCATTCCTGTCTTCCTATTTGTATAAATGTTACATTGCTTTGAACCAGACAACCCTATCTTACCTCTTCAGCTACCCAATGCCATTTTCTCTTTTAGTATATGAGAACAAATGATTTTTCCCCCCATAAACCAGATGTTTCCATTTTTGTGCCTTAGGTGAACAAAAGTACTTGTATTTTACTTTGATAGATTCTGTACCTTTTTATGGGTGATGTTTGGCTGAATGCTTTCTCTTCCAACTAGACTGTAAACTTCATGAGGGTTGGGCTGTGCCTTGCTTTTTTTAGTGTTTTGTCTCTAGGGCCTGGCATAAGATAGATGTTCAATAAAAGTTATTGAATAGATGATTGAACAAAACACATTAAAGGCAAACCTGTATTCAAACTTCATTGTTTTTGGAGAATGTAAACTGGATCCTTGTAATACGACTTGTTGCTTTAAGTAGCCTTGATGAGAAGGAGGACGCACACTGGGTACCAGCACCTTAGTATTTCCTTGTCACATCTCATAACAATTTCATCAACACACCCAACAAAGACTGGTTGTATATCTCTCTACTTTTTGTGTAACAAGCACTGGGCTTAAAACTGGGAATATATGGACTTATCATTAAAATATCTAACAGGTAACTAGAAGCTAAAGTGTAATGACCTTTGCAACATAGTAGGCCCTCAGTTATTCTTGAGTGAATGACCCATCATCACCAGGCCATGATGGGAATCAACTGATGTGCCATTAGTGAAAATGTTCCAATTCTGATAACTTTTTAAAAAATTAATTTTATTGGGTAACATTGGTCAATAACATTATGTAAGTTTCAGATATACAACTTTATAGCACAACATCTGTATACTCCACTGAGTGCTCACCAACCGAAGTCTGGTCTCCTTCAGTTCATATTTTTTGACCACCTTTACCCTCTTCATCTTCCCCTTCCAATCCCTTCCCTCTGGTAACCATCATTCTGCTGTGTCTATGAGTTTGTTGCTTTTGTTTTATTTTTGCTTGGAGTTAATGGTGTGGCGTGACAGGGTGGCTTGATCATAGAAAAAAAACCTACTGAGGGAATAACTTAAATCCATTTTCATAGTAAACACATTGTATACTGGTGTCAGGGTCCACCTTTTATTAAAGGATGGTATTTTCCCTTGTCACTGCTTGAGGTTTTGGTGTGGAGGGGTGAGGGTGGGGAGTGTAGTGGGGAGCAGCTCCTGGTTCTCCATTCTGAGCAATGGTGCAGGCCTTTATTGGAGGCAGACTTGAGGGTGCTTGGTCACAGTAATTGTGAACTTTGTGCTCAACAGACCGTAAGAAGGCATGTTGCTGTCAGGCTCCCTCAGTGTGCTCATGGGGAGGGTACAGTAGAAGAGAAGTGGGAGGAGGGAGAGGAGGAGGGAAGAGAAGAGCTCTGGTCTGGGCAGTGAAGCCCTGACTGTGCTCCAGGACTCAAGTGGCCAGCTTAGCCTAGGTCAGTGATTTTCAACCTTTGTCATTGGATGGCACACACAAAGTAATTGTTAAAATTCTGTGTCACACCAAAAATATATATTTTGCCTATTTGACAAAAAAACAGGCATAATTTTGATTCATTCACACCAGACAACCATTGTTAACTGTTGTCATTTTTTATGACAATGTAAGGGAAACAAGGTTAGTGCCCCTGACTAAATAATTAGGTAGTGAATGTTTAAAAAGTTCTTGCAGCACAGCAGTAGAAAATCTCTGACTTAAGTTATTAGACATTCTGAGAGACTGTGGGTCCTTTTCTTAAATTTGTTTTTGTTTTTTTTAAAAATATTTTATTATTTATTTATCTTTAGAGGGGAAGGGGGGGAAGGAGAGAGGGAGAGAAACATCAATGTATGGTTGCCTTTTGTGCATCCCCTGCTGGGAACTGGCCTGCAGGGAACCTGCCTGCAACCCAGGCATGTGCCCTGACTGGGAATCGAACCGCGATCCTGTGGTTCGCAGGCCCGCGCTCAATCCACTGAGCTACACCAGCCAGGGCTGTTTTTGTTTTTTTTTCACTTCTTCTCTTTGCCACTTTATCCAGGAAATAGCAACGAAATTATATTTATTTTATAAATGTAAAGTATATTTTGTCCTGTGTGATATTTGAAATATCCATCTGCCTGTCTCTGCCTGTTTATTCTGATAAGTCCTAGTAACACAGGCATGGCTGGGTTAGGAGACAGGGATGATGCGGTGTGTTCTCTGGGGGAGAAAGAATGTTAAATTTCAACAGACAAGTTATTGAAATAAGTAATCCTTTCTTTGTGGTTATTGAATTCTTCAGTCTGGGATTATGCTGTGGCTTTTTAATGCAAAGAACAGAATTTGCAAAGCTAACGAGGACAAGACTTTGTGGAGGAAGGAAATTTGTGATTAAAAAACCCCAACTTTACAAAGGAACAGTAATTTAATTTAGACAACTCTGTCTTGTGCCCTAATGTTTGCTGTTTATTTAGTCAGTGAACATTTCTTGTGCACTTCCTGGAAGCCAGACACTTTTGGTCTTCTATGAGCTTAATGTCTTTTGGGAGAGAAAGTCAAGATTTCTAAAAATTAAAATTTTATAAGTTAACAATTATTTATCAAATGCTTAGTATATTTTAGGCATTAGGAACACAATGATTCATGGAATTTACAGTTTAGTGGGGCAATGTTGGCTTTGGAGCTTCTAAGTAACAGTCTGGTGTGTGTGTGTGTGTGTGTGTGTGTGTGTGTGTGTGAAAGAGAGAGAGAGAGAGGGATCTGGGAGACCTGCAAAAAGGAGGTGGGCCTTAAAAACAATCAGAATATGCCTGGTGGAGGGAGAAAGAGCATGTGGTATGAAGAGGAAAAAGCTTGATATGGCCTGGCAAGGGCTTAGCTGTGCTCAAGTTCAACAGGAAGGGGTATGGTCACCCTGGGGCTTGACTGGGGGCAGAGGGAAGGTAGGCAAATATAGGCCAATGGGCTTGAACTTCATCAGAATAAACACTTCCTTGCTTAGAGGATTTATTTTTCCTTGGTGAGCTAGAAGAGAATCCTGATAAGAGATCATTTCCTCATTGTGCAAATGAACATTTCTCAGATTCTTAATGACTCTCTCTATTCTACTCTATTCAATTTTGTATTCCATTTTATTTCTCTTTATTTAATTAAGGATTGTTCTAATAAAAGTGGGATCTAGAATCCAAGGATGAGTCATTGCTCCCTTCTTGGCACTACCTGGTACATACCTTGCAGATACTATGTGTGGGCTGCCCACCCCTACCAGGGTGTAAGGGTCCGACAGCAGGGTCCAGGCTGGTCCATAATGGTGTTTGATGCAATCTGGTGGTGAATCTGTGCTGAATGCTACAGAAGGGCACACATGGATTTGCGATGGGTCCTTTGGAAGTTTGCAGTCATGAAATAAATTTTTAAATGGAAACTGACACAGGTTTAGCATAGTAGCTAGCATGTGAAAAATGTCTAGTGCAGTGATTTTCAACCAGTGTGCTGCAAGAATTTTTAAAACATGCAATACCTGACTATTTAGTCAGGGGAACTGACCTCTTTCCCTTCAGATTGTCAAATAAAAAAATGACAACAGGCAACACAATGATAGATACCTGATGTGAATGAGTCAAAATTATACCTATTATGCTAGATCAGCAAAAAGTGTATTTTTCAGTGTGCCATAGAATTTTAGTAATTAGTTTGTGTGTGCCATGAGATGAAAAAGGTAGAAACTCACTGGTCTAGTGAATGGTAGTTTCCTATCTATTTTGATCAAAAGCTGCATCACTAGGTATATTTATTATGGATTCCAACATTGAAACTCTATGCCATTCTTCTGTTAAAGCCATACACTTCTTACATTGCTAAGTGAATTAAGAGAAGGTATACATGCTTTTGTGATTACAATATTTTATTGTATGAATTCATTCTCAGTTCTGTGATGTCGATAAGTGGTATTGTTGGTTTAAAAATCTGGGTAAGAAAGCGCTTCTGCAGCATTTTTTCAATGGTCTGGGACCTTTGAGCTAAAGTGTCCGCCAGGTTGCCCCGAGCTTATACTGCTTGGAAGAGGGTTGAGCTTTGAGAAGCTGGAGTTCTGTATTCCTCATGTGGAGGGAGGGGCTGGGTGGCCAGGTCGCTACAGCAAGTTTGCAGCACGCAGAGAGATAAATGAGCAGGTTCCAAGGGCATGGGTAATGCAACCACATCTTTGCTTTGCTTTGCCTCTGTGCTTGTCCATCCAGCCTGTGGGAGTTCCTGCCCTGCTGGGTGGCCTGGGCTACAGGAAGTATCTTTACAAGCCTCCCAGAATGTTTTGTCCTTGAGATGACAAACCACTTGAACATGGTCTAGGGGTGTGTGTGATGCCTTGCTTAAGAAACAGAAATAAGGGAACGGGAAGTTTACCTCATATTTTCAGGAATCACAAATATATAGAAGCGGAGCGGTGACAGTGGGTGTGTTTCCTTAGTGGAGCAGTGATATGGAGGCTAAACAAATGACTCGGAATTGCTAATAGGATGAGGGAAGCTTCTCAGGCATGCCCAGTGGGATGCTTGGTGTAGGTTGCTTGTTGGTCTCAGAATGGGATTCATCTACCTTGTTCTCTTCTTTTAGCTTTTTAGTTAATGACAGAAGCTTTTAAACTTTTTAGCTCACGACACAAGCCTTTAACAGATGTTCACTTTTATCTATGGTGGGTGTTGCAAACAGGAACAAATAAATTTTTCTGCTTAGCAGATAGCTCTCTCTTCTCATGCTAACAGGAACCTGTGCCCTTTGAGAATAATCTATTGCTCTGCACAGCCTTTGCTTTTTCAAAATGGAAGGTTTGGCTCCCAGGGGCTCGGGCCAACACACTCTTTTTAATTGGCAGAAATATCCCCTAACCCAATAGTGTTGCATTGTCTGTTCCCAGAATGACTTCCATTATCGGTTCCGAGAGCTCTATTCCAGCCTAGCCTAGTTCCCCCCAGAACAGCCTTTGTGAGGTGGAAGAGGGTGGAGGGCGGTAGGAAGAAGGTCTCCAATAATAGATCTCACACTTTTAAAATAACCATGACCTGTTACATTAAGTATTAATTGCAGGTCTGTTTCAATTTTTAAGTAACATTCAGTTCTTTAAAGAGTTACATGGGCTCATCTAAGCTCAATCAAATAAAATTTAAAACAAAGAAAAAAAAATGATCAACTTCTGGGTATGATTCAGTATCTTAAATTAGTTTCAGGATTCTTTCCCCTCAAGAAATGGGACATGTATTTTTAGGACTTATATACTTTCTTTCTTTTTGTTGGAAACTATCTACAGAAGTAGAACAGTTCTATCTCGAGAAGTATGTCTACTTTATAAGTTTTCTTGTAGGCATAAATAGGATTTAACTTTTGTATCATATAAGGAGAAGGGGATGCTAATATCTATAAAGTTGGCTATAAAAAAAGCTGTCTGTTGAGTATTTGGAACCTCTATGATTAAAAACAAATTCCCTTGGTTATCTTCTGGGCATGAGTTTGGTGCCACCTTGTGGGCAATTGTTAGACTATTATGCATGCCAAAAAGCGAAAATTTGCCCCAAGATAATTAATGCGCAAAAAAACCCCCCAAAAAACCCCACTAAACCTCTGTAAATTAGTTAGATGAAAAAACCCCAATGATTCTTCCACTGAGTTTGTGTAGGCTTATCTTAGAGGTACTATTACTACCTAATTTCAGGAACTATTTAATTCTTCCTAAGGGATTTTGATACCCTGCTGAGGTACCAGTGCTTTATTACGTGGGGAAAACTTTTTCTGGGTATCTGTGTTCTTTCCTTAAGCTTTTTCAACATATTTTAGTGTGTTTTTCTTTCTTTTATTTTGAGCTAAACATTAGGCATCTGTCAATATATATCTTCTTAGTGGTAGTATTTAATTCTGTCCTTATTAGAGAGAAAATAGTGAAGTCAGAACAGATTACCCCAAATTATGAGAAATCCTTGTTAATTTGTTTTAAATAAAACTTAGATATTTACCAAGTGTTAGGGTTAATAAGAGAATGCATTGTGTGATCAGTAATGCTGTTTTGTATCAGCAGAAAGTCCTCCAGCAGATTCAATGATACTGGGTATGTGATTTTTCGACCCACTTTATCGTGGTCACAACCGCCCTCTGAAGATTGTGGAACTGGTATTATTAATCCTCATTTCTCCCAGAGAGAAAACAGTGCCCAAGAAATGGGAGGCTTGCTCATGGGTGCCAGGCTCACAAGGCCCGGTAATGGTAGGGAAGGGTTAGAACCCCGATCTCCTGACAGTTGTCCTGCTGCCCTTGTCATTAGCTGTCCCTACTGTTTACATTATAAAGGGTGCCAAATGCAAGAAGTAAACTTGTAGGCTAATGCAAATTTTATAGATTTAGGCTGTTGGAATTTAAAGGAGAGAGAAAGAGAAAGAGAAAGTCTTCTGTTAGATTTTTGCCTTAGGAAACAGTTTCTTAATCTTTCTAAAAGGTAAATTCTAACTTTCCCTCCATCCCCCCCCCCCCCCCCCCATGATGAAAGCTTTTCAAAGGCACCTCCTTTTTCCTACATGACAAAGTCCAGACTCCATTGATTGGGTCTCAGCTCCTTTATGATCCTCCTTTCTGGCTTCTGCCACTATCTACACCTCACCACAGCAAGGCCAACGTGCTCGTAGTGCCCTGCAAAGTCCCTTTCTTACTCCCCACTTTCGTTCTAGCTGCCCCCCCATACCCTACCTCCACCCTGCACATTGTCTGGACCACCCTTTTTCTTCACTTTTCCTGATGAATGTAAAGTATTCTATAAGGCTCAGTTCATGGTTACTCTTTTTAAACTCTTTCCCTTTTTCTCTTCTCTAGTTTGGTTAAGACGCACCACCTCTGTACACTGTCAGTATGCTTTTTGACTCTCTGTTGATATGTCTCTGTTGATATATATATTTTTTAAAATTTTATTTGATTTTACTGATTATGCCATTACAGTTGTTCTATTCCCCTCCACCCTGCACCCCCCCACCCCCACCATTCCCCCCTTTAGTTTATGTCCATGTGTCTCAAGTTCTTTATTTTCTATATTTCCCATACTACTCGTGCCCCCCCCATCTATTTTCTACCTACCATCTATGCTACTTATTCTCTGTACCTTCTCCCCCCTTCTCCTCCTCCCACTCCCCCATTGCTAACCCTCCACGTGATCTTCATTTCTATGGTTCTGCTCCTGATCTAGCTGTCCTTTTAGTTTGCTTTTATTTTAGGTGTGGTTGTTAATAACTGTGAGTTTGCTGTCCTTTCACTGTTCATCTTTTTTATCTTCTTTTTCATAGATAAGTCCCTTTAACATTTCATATAATAAGGGCTTGGTGATGATGAACTCCTTGAATTTGATCTTATCTGAGAAGCACTTTATTTGTCCTTCCATTCTAAATGAAAGTTTTGCTGGATAGAGTAATCTTGGTTGTAGGTCTTTGGATTTCATGACTTGGAATACTTCTTTCCAGCCCCTTCTTGCCTGTAAGGTCTCTTTTGAGAAATCAGCTGACAGTGTGATGGGAACTCCTTTGTAGGTGACTGTCCCCTTATCTCTTGCTGCTTCTAGGATTCTCTCCTTCATTTTAATCTTGGCTAATGTAATGATGATGTGCCTTGGTGTGTTCTTTCTTGGGTCCAATTTCTTTGGGACTCTCTGAGCTTCCTAGATTTTCTAGAAGTCTATTTCCTTTGCCATATTGGGGAAGTTCTCCTTTATTATTTGTTCAAATAAGGTTTCCACTCATGATTGTTCCTCTTCCCCTTCTGGTACCCCTATAATTCGGATGTTGGAGTGTTTAAAGATGTCCTGGAGGTTCCTAAGTCTCTCCTTGTTTTTTTGAATTTTTGTTTCTTCATATTTTTTTGTTTGGCCATTTTTTCCTTCCTTCTAGTTCACTCCATTGATTTGAGTCCCATTTTCCTTTTCATCACTGTTGGTTTCCTGTGCAATTCCCTTCATTTCAATTAGTTTGACCTTCATATGTTCCTCTAATTTGTGACTAAAATCAACCAGTTCTGTGAGCATCCTGATCACCAGTGTTTTGAACTGTGCATCTGAAAGTTTTGCTATTTCTTCGTTGCTTAGAGTTATGGGCTATGGGGCTTTGAGATCTTCTTGAGCCATTTTTGGTCTGTTCGTGCCCATTAAGTATATGAGGAGCGGAGCCTTAGGTGTTCACCAGGGTGGGGACACCCGGGTCGCTGGGTTGTGACGCTATGTGTGGGGGCGGGGTCAGAGCGGGGAAATGGTGGCCCCCTCTGCTGCTTCCTGCTGCTGGGGCCTGCTCAGTCCTGTCTCACTGCTTACTCTTTCGCTGGTCTATCTGCACACAAATGTGTGACCACAGTCAACCTGCCGCTCTGCGCTCTCGCTGGGTCTGCCCATCGCTCACTTGGTTGCTCACTGGGTCCGTCTATTGCAACCCCACGCTTGGGATCCACGTGCCTGAGTCCATCTGACCGAGTTTTCATGTGCAACCCCACTCCGTCAGCTGCTGGCTTCGCCCCTCTTACTGGTCGGGCTGAAGCATTCGTTGTTATCAGACTTCCAAAAAATTCAATTTTCTGTGTTTTGGCTGTGTTTTCTGTTGCTAATATTTTGTTGTCTCTAAACTTGGTTGTGTGAGAAAGCACGGCGACTCCACCTATGACTCCATCTTGGTGGAAGTCCCATATATAATTTTAAAAGAGAGATCTTCACATTATTTACCTCTCTGTCATTAGACCTGAGCACAAAATCTCATCCATATTGTCTCATCATAGATGGAAAGGACAGAACTAAGGTTAGGTTGCAGATGTCAGTGTATCAGTGGTAGGACTGGAAACTCAAGGTTTCCAAACTTGCTCCCTGCCTTGTCTGGCCTCTGTTCCTCTCGGGTTGAGGCACCATTCTCAGCCCCTTGACTTATCTCTTTGCAACTTTCGGTCTCTTTCCCTCTTTTGTCCACTTTATTTTGCCCACTTGTAGATGTGACTTAAACTACATGGCTGGGGAAAATGGCCTCCAGAAGCTCCAGATGAATTCCTGCAGCTTGGCAACCTCAGGGTGAAAGGGCTTCTCTCTTGTATTATTCCTGCATGGATTTCATATATGTTGAATGAATAGTCATGTGGCATTTATGTGGAATGAATCCATGTATTATTCCTACATAAATTTCATATATGTTGAATGAATAGTCATGCGGCATTTCCTCTTGTGTATTTTATTTCTTGCTGGTGCCAATTTATAAGCCTGTTCATTTTCATGTCTCAGAAGTGACACAATCCAAGACAAAGGCTGACCCTAGGAGTATCCCTTGAGGCTGGGATAGAAAGGTCAGACAGTTCTATCAAAAATTATAGGTGGTGGGTCTGTCTCCTCACCTCTCCTGCATCTTCCCTGCCTGTCAGCCCGCCTAGGATTTTAACTCAGGCAGACAGGGGGTTCAGAAAGGCAGAGATGGCTGCATAGACCATATTACCCAAGCCTTTGACACTCCTGAAAAGAGGCATGGACTAGATGGAACAGGTAGATTGACTAGTTTTTCGACTATGGTGGATTATTGCATACATATAGCAAGTATGCAAAACCTGTGTACAGCTTAATGAATCTATGTAACTAACACACATGTGACCATCATCCAGGCCGAGAAACAGAGGCCCAGAAGCCCTGGTGTTCTCCATCCCAGTCACAACCCTGCTCTTCCCTCCAAAGCCAATCATTACCCTGACTTCATGGTAAACTCTTTTCTTTCTTCTTTTACCACCTAAGTATGCATCCTTAAACACTAGAGTTAATTTGCCTGTTCTTTGAACTTTATGTGAATGGAATCATCTAGTATATCTTTGTGTGTCTGGTTCCTTTCATTCACCATTGGGTTTGAGAGTCATCCTTTTGTTGAGTGTAACCATGATTTCTTCATTTTTGGCACCATATGTTATTCTATTACTTAAATATACCATCATTTCATCATTAATTTTTCAATTCTACTGTTGATGGACATTTGGTTTGTTTCCAACTTTGGCTATCATGAGCAATACTCCTGTGACTTTTCTTGTTTTCATCTCTTGGTGCACATGGGATGCACTTCAGCTGGGTGTACACTTGAGAGTGGAAGTTCTGGGGCACAGGATAGGCATATGTTCACTATTAGTTGATAGGCCAATGTTCCAAAACTGGTGAAAAATTTACCGTTAGTGTTTTCTTCTTCTACCTCTTCTAGTCTCCCATTTTGGTGGTGTTGTAGGAATGAAAGATGGATGATATTCACAACTGGCACTCACTAATTGCTTATTCTGTGTAAGAATCTGTGCTAAGTATATTAGGTCATGCTCACCACAGTGTGTGGAGACAGGTTAGATTGCTTTCCTCTTTTTGCAGATGAAGACCCTGAGGACTAGGGAGAGGTTAATAACTTACTGAGGGTCCTATAACCTGCATGTACTACATCCAGGACCTAAGCCTGGGTCTGAGTTCCTTGATTCCAAGAATCTGAGCTCTTACCTCAATGCTGAAAGGCTGGGGTTTACCTGGTAGTCAGAGTGTGGGAACTGTGGTTTGGCACAGTGCATATGTGCATTCCTGCCTACAGATGTGGGTCAAGCCTGTTGGCAGCCATTCACTTAAAGAATGATACTGTTCTCCAGAAGGAAGAAAAATCATGGAAGAAAATAAGTTGTCTGGGAGCTTGAAACATTTAAGTCTCCTTTGGTTTATGTACCATTAAGGCCAGGCCTAGCTGGTCCTAGTGCTGAGACTTTACCTGAAGTGTTCATCCACTCAAGTTTGTTTTTTACAAAGTGTCAGAAGACAATGCCTTGACTATATCTCCCATGCCCCTGTTAAAATTCTAAGGTTATAGAATACCCTTCTGTTTCAGTAATAGGTATCCGAGTGATAAATTATCAGTGGGTCAGTATTTGGCTTTTCTATTTAAGTTTTTTTAATTAGTGATAAAATTGAAATCTTAAGCATATAGAGTAATGATGTCAGATAAACATTTTCCATGGCCTCTGCACTATTTACATTGACCGTTTTCTTCTTTTCAGCCACACACCACAGAAGCTTTTCTACTGGCTAGCTGGTATGTGTACATTCATTGCCACACCCCCATCAGTTCTTCTTCTTATAGCCAATGGCATCTTTTAAAAAGACCTAGTCTGCTTGTATGTCTTCTCACCAAGGCCCTCTGTGGTTTGGTGCCAACTACCCTTCCCCAGCCTCACGCTACTCTCCCCTTATCTCTGTGTTCCAGCTACAATATTCAATAAACACTTTTCCACATACCAGGCACTATTTTAATTATCATGCTGTATACAAAATATTTCTTCTATTTTACATGAGAAGCACAGACAGGTTAACTGCCTTGCTCAGGGCCACACAGACAGTAAATGTCAGGCAGAGCTGGGATTCAAACCCAGCTTCACTGGCTCCAGAGTCCATGTGCCCCCCTCACTGTACTGTGCTGTCTCTCCTCAGGGATTTTGCATGTGGTATTCTTTCTGTCTGAGATGCTCTTCTCTCACCTTTTCTCATCTAATTAGCATCCCCCCCCTCAGTGTACTTGCTTGAACTGCTTACAAGCTGAGGTAGATACTTATGTTACCCTTTTTTAAAAAAAATTTACTTTCTGATTGTTTTGCTTTCCCTTGCAGACTGTGAGCTGCAGGAGGGCCAAGGCCCACCTACCCTGGTCATTCCCAGGTCTTCCGTGCTTGGCACACAGCTGCATACTTCATGTGTTGGTTCATTTAGTGAATGAATGAATGGAAGCATGGCTCACAGCGGAGTACAGAGACAGTTATTTTTCTCTCCCCAGATACAGTGTTCAAGGAAGCTCTAACTTAAACGAACTCAGCTTCTAATTGTTGTTTAAATGGCTTTTTTGGTCAAGTGCCCTATTGATCTGGATTTTTAATATGTATTTTTAGTTCTCAATCTGCTTTGTGTAAGACGCTGCCTTCTAATTTACAAGACTCCATTAGCTTAAGGTGTCCTGCCCATGGTATTGCATTTCATCTTATGGTTTATGGGTCATTAATAATGCTTAGGCAAAATGTTTCAATCTATATATGGTGCATGCTGAAGTGGCTGCCTATCAGAATATTCCTCCACTTAATAAAATTACAGCTGTCTCAGTTGATTCAAAACAATAATTCTAGTCATATATCTATGAAAATCATGACTTATTTTAGGTGAAATCATGAAAAATTGCGTCTGATGTCTATGTGTTCCATATTGGCCCTTTATATGCTAATCTGAGAGAAAGTGGGACCCTGAGGTAAAATGACCTTGGAGTTGGTTCTTTAATTGTGAGCATGTTAAATGTTCTTCTAACATTATTTAATTGAATAGAGAATCTACCATTCTTTAAGAAGTCACATTTTAACCTATTGTACTAATATAAATACCTCCCTTCAATAAATACATAAATTTTAGTATTTCAATCCTATAAGCTTTGTCTCCTGTTCAAGTTTTTATGAGAGATCTTTCCTTGGTCACTTTTGTCATCAGTATCAATCAGTTTTACAACTTTTCAGATGCTATCAGCTATTCAAATGTACAAGTTTATCAGACAGTCTTTCTCTAGAATCTCAAAAATAAAGAATTTTCATGTTATATTTCTTAAGGATTCTAATTTAATACCACATGTTTACAGTTATTAGAGACACAAAGAAGTCAGGATAGTTTTATTTACAAATAGAGACACCCAAACCAAATCAGCCTAAGATAAATGGGAATTTATTGTCTCACTGTAGCTGAGAAGAACAGAATGGAAGCTAAATGACAGGAATGGGGTCATCAGGGCTGAAACTGGGGTCTCAAGGCTTCCAGAACTGTCTCTCTGTCTTCATCGGTCTATGCTCCTCTTGGCCTGTGCCATTGTTCTCCAGCCCTTGCCTTGTCTCTCTTCATTCATGCTTGCCTTCCCTCTGCGTGGTTGGTTCCATTTGTCATCCTACAGACGTGGCTTCCTCCATGTGTCTGGAGAGGATGGTCCCCAGATGCTCTATGTACATTTTCACACCTGGCTTCTGTGGTTCAATGAGAGGAAATACATGTCTTTCCCAATATCTTTGAACTAATTTTTAGGGAAGGACTTTGAGCCTGCTTGGCCCTTATTCCCTCTCCCTCGATAGTCCTTCTGTCCAGTCAGAAGGGAGCTGTGAATGATCAACAGTCCCAGCTGAGCCATGAGCAGCAAACATGAATTAACCAAAGTGAAGGGGGACTGTTACTAGAAGAAGGGAAGCAAATACCTTTGAGTGAATAATGAAACCATGGCTTCCATATGCCACTGGATGGTTGCTCTTGAAATTAAATGAACAAGTACTGAGTGAATCCTATGCCAGGCACTACTCGACACCCTAGGGATTCAAAGATTGCAAAGTAAGTTAAATGGTCATACATTACAGTGGGAGGGAATGGGTTAAATGTAAGGAAGTCTCCTGAAAGTTCCTGGAGTTATAGTTTGGAATGCGTTTAATCTTTAGACTGTCCTGTTTTGTTGTGTTTTAATGAATAGTCACTTCCCTGGGATGATTTGAATATTATAGATATTGTAAATAAACTTGCTAAAAGGTGAATACAGATTTTAAAATTCATTCATTGAAAAGTTCCCTTTCTTCTTCTGATGAAAAAATATATGTTCATTTGGAGGAGCTAAAATATAAAGAAGAAAACAAAAATAATTCTAATAGCCAGAGATAGCATCTTGGTTAGTTAGCATTTTGGAGAATGTCTTTATAGTCTTTATATGTGTGTGTATAAAGATAAGATAATTGATCTAGTCACTATATTTAGACAAATTGGCTTAATACTGTTCATACAGTTTTGAATCTGGCTTTTTTATTTAGTGTTTTATCATGAGCATTTTCCCTTGAAAAGAAATATATATTAAAAATAGGATTTTTGTTATATTGTCCTTCATAGTTGACCATTCCTCCAGCATTGTACATTAAAGTTGTTTGCTAAACTTTGTTAACATGGGAAATTCAAAGAGTTTTGTAAATTTGGTGCTAGCATCCAAATTCTTCTTACCTTTCATATGATTTCCCTGGATTCCACTCCTAGGAGATCAAAGGGAAGACACACATTTGAGTCTCTGGATCCAGATGGCTGCTCTGCCTTTTGAGAAGTTGTTTCAGTTTACATTCTTACCTTCAATGAACAGAGAGAGCATAACACTTTAATGAACCATCTCTGACATTAGCTCCTGTGTCCAGTTAACTGATTTTTTTTCCTATCTGTGAGGGACTAGTATGTGTGAACCAAGTGTGACCACGTGTTAGATTCTGGAAAAGGATCTTGGAGGAGCATAAGCTAAAAATTTTTACCTTTCTGTGAGAAATAAACACATGACTTCCTCCAAAGGATTCATTGCTTGGTTCAAAAATGTCACATACTGTTAAGGCCAAGTAAATGGAAAATACAGTGTCCATATTGGTTTTGTTTTTTTCTATTTTATTTTTGTTTCATTTCCTCATTTTCTCTTTTCTTCTCCTCCTCCTCCTCCTTCTTCCTTCTCTTTCTCCTTCTTCTTACTCTTCTCCCCCTTCTGTTCCTTTTCTCCTCCTCCTCCCCCTCCTCCTCCTCCTCCTCCTCCTTCTTCTTCTTCTCTCTCTCTCCTCTCATTCTCTCATTCTTTCTCCCTCAATAATAAAAGAGGCTCTCTAATTATCCTCTTGATTATGATTCTTAAGAGTACAATTATAGTATCAAAGCATGTCTTAGTTTAGGGTGCTGTAACAGACTACAATAGATTAGGTATTTATTTATAAAAAATAAAAATTTATTTCTCATAGTTATGGAGGCTCTAAGTCCAAGATCTGGGTTTCAGCATAGTCAAGTTCTAGTGACAGCTGTCTTCCAAGTGGCAGACAGCCATTTTTCTATTATAGCCTCAATGGCAGAGAGAGATCATGAGAGCTCTCTGGGGTCTCTTTTTATCAGGGTACTAATCCTACTAATGAGTGGCCCACGCTCCTGGCCTAATCAGCTTCCAAAGGCCCTACCTTATCTCTCTTGCCTGTCCACAGGTTGGCATAAATTGACAAAATATATATGACAATATATTTGGAAAATTAGAAAGAATTATATTTAGCACCTAATCAAAATTTGTCTAAAGTTGTTTCTTACTAATCCTATTATTAGGTTTGAGTCTGTTAATGAGCCTGTGCCCCTGGGCTGTGGCCTTCACTAGTGCTTCTCAGTTTTATTTTGTCTTTCCTCCTTAGTTGAGATAGGAAGGTTGGAGGAGCTAGAATTGGGCATTTCTCTTTCTTCAGTCAGTTAGGTTCTGTTAAAATGGCTTCCTTTAAGGGCAGACCTATTAAGAAGAACAGAGTACTCCGGAACTATTTCAGACTGTTTTCCCCAGCCCTCTGAGGGAAGAACCAAGGTATTTTCCCCCATCTTCACTGTAAAAACCTGGTAGGGCTTCTGGAGATAAAATTTATAAAAGTCTTGGGTCTTGTCAAGACTTGGTTCCCCTGCTTTTTTTAAATAAAAATTTTTCTTTAAAGTTAAGAAATAAAATAACATATATTCTCGTTCTATTCCCATCTGCTTATAGATTGGACATGGGAAGAGGGTTAGCAACCACTTAAGGAATTTATCTAGAATAATGATAATAGCTGGCAGCAAAAGTATAGCTGTTTTGTGGTTACAACCAGATGCATGTAACACATGTGTGCGTGGTTTGAAAGAAAAAGGGGAATAGATAAAAAGAATAAGCCACCTGACTTTGGTTTCTTTAGAGGAAACCAGGTAGTAAAATGGATGATCTATTACAGAATAAAAAATTGTGAATTGTGTTCACAGAATATGGTGAATCTCCAAAACCTACCAAAAGCTAGAAAGTTGTAGAAGTAATTGGCTTACTTAAAAGTAATTGGCTACATAGTTATATAAGCAGTCATTGCCTCCAAAGGTCCTTTGAACTGTTTTTAGCAAGTGCCACTGTGCTGAATGATTTTAATTGTTGGACATTTTGTATAACTGGATGTTTTTTTAAAATTTCTTTTTAAATTTAAAAAAACTTAAAAAAAAAGATTATTTATTTATTTATCTTTAGAGGGGAAGAGGAGGAGAGAGGGAGAGAAATATCAATGTATGGTTGCCTCTCATGTATCCCCTGCTGGGAACTGGCCTGCAACCCAGGCATGTGCCCTGACTGGGAATCAAACCGGGATCCTTTGGTTCACAGGCCTGCACTCAATCCACTGAGCTACACCAGCCAGGGCTGTTTTTCTGACTTATGTTTTAAATGAAGTTAGGTTAAAGAGTAAAAGAAAATTTAAGAAATTCTTACCTTCCCCTCAGAGTATTTATATTTTAGTTTGTTTATAACAAAATCTTTTAAATATCAGAAGTCTACTTTTAATGTTGTAATTTGCAAAAAGATTTTAGTTTTAATTATTTTCAGGATCTACAGGTGTCCTTTTATTGAAAAATAAAAAAAGGTGACCATAGAGGTGTGAGGCACAGTGGGAAAAAACAGGGACATATCTAAGGTTCTGTGTTCATGGACTTGTTCATTGCTCTGTTCTTCCACCATTTTTACTTTAATTGCTTTTAAGATAGGACTGCATCCTTCAAGAAGGTAACTCTCAAGTGAAGATGCCCCTATGCTTTTCCAAACAGCAAAGCTAGACTTCTTCCTCTCTCTTCTCACAAATTTTGCTTGTTCTTTTCCAAATTCAGTGTCATGTGGTGATGAAGAGTTCAGTTTCTGAGATCAGATCAAAGTCACTGGGTTCCAAACCCAGCTGGTTAGGTTGTGAAAGAAGGAAGCATTCAGCTGAGCCTGGAAGCATGAGTAGGACCTTCAAGGATTAATCAAATTCCATCTTTTCCTTGGAGCCCTTCCTGGTCACATTTATTCTTTTACACCCCTGATTTATTAGTGGATTACTATAGCACTTTTTTCTGCCTCAAATATCACATGTGCAAAATTCTACTTATATTTTAAGTATGTAGGTTTGTCTCTCTCCCACCGAGTTAGAAACACCTTGAAGAGGAAGACTAGAACTTACTGATCTTTTAATGGTCATAGCTTCCTGCATAACCCTGTTCAAGTAGACTTTCAGTTAGTTTCTTAACTAAACCACATTGTGCTTTGAGGAGTGTAGATCCTACAAAGGAATTCTCCTTACTCATGCTTGGCTCATTTGGGTCTGAGGTTCCTCTTTGCCTTACTATAACTCAGTTATTATATGCAGACTAGAAGGTTGAATTAGTGTCCTCTGGTTAGGGTTTCTGTGATTCTCTTGAAGGAATCTGGTGGGAGGTAAGTGTTGCACGGACGACAATAGGAATGGATGCTTGTAGTGGTGATATGGAAATACAGGTTCATTATCTTTCAGTGGTCTCCTAAGTGGTCCACTGAAAGATAATGGGGGATATTTTAACTTGGACCAAGTTGAAACTGTTCAGAAGGTGGAGTTAGACAGCAGTGCCCACTTTGTATGCTCCTATGCCTGCCTCCTAGGCATCAAGGAACATCTCTGAGAAAGAATTTGATCTCTTAACATAAGTGGAATTTAGACACGTGTAGTCCAAGTTTGATGGAATGAAGATCTCCAAGGAAAGCCAGATTGCAGAGACAGAGGCGACAGGACCCTTGAGAAAAGAAATCATTGTGAACGAGGGGAGTTCACAGAGAACGAAGCAGTAGAGTTGCTGGTTAGAGCCGGTGCCTCGCCACGGCCTCCAGAAGCCTCTAGCCTGCTGCTTCCTGAGAACAAGAGGGCTGCGGTATAAAGAAGAGGAATGAGTCCCTAGGGGCTCATCACCTCTGCTGGTGGAAACTCTTTTTGAAACATATGGTCTTGTGGGGCCACAGAGTTCTCCTTCCAGCCAGAAAGGACTAAAAGCAGTAGAAGTTGGGGAACTTGAGAAGGTCACAGAGAGAAAAATCTGAAACCTGGAACTAACTCCTCTCTCATTCCTGCATGTCCAGGATTAGTATTTAATTCAAGGTGTCCTGGAGAATAGTTCCAGAGAAGGTCTTATTGGACAAGAATGCCCTCTCTTGTCCTATACTTTGTTTTAGTGTGACCAGTGTATTGCAATGTGGTCGATTGGGTGGGCTGACACTGTTAGTTACCTTAAGAAGAAAAGAAGCCAGGTGTTCACTGGAACTGAAACTGAGGTACTAATGGGATCTAAGTCTGGGGGTCTCTTGGGCATTTCTATGGCGTTTCTTCTCTATTCTCCCCTCTTTATGGAAGGCCTTCCATAGTCTTCTCTGTGTCTGTTTTGCTTTCTTAGAATTTGAGCTTACCCGGGGCTTTGGTTCACCAAGGCCCCATATCTTCCTGAGGAGTTCATTGTAACTCTGCCTCCTCTGTTGACTGGCTCATGCTCTCAGTTTCCAATTCTAATTTTCCTCACAGAGGCATTTGATCGCCCAGTCAGGCTATGCATGAGAGGCCAATTCCTTGGTCCACTTAGCTACTGGAATGGGGAGAGCCAGGAGGAGGAACATGTGACATGGAGCTTAGCTGTGGATGGACAGAATTGCATGGAATAGGCCATTACCAGAGCAACTCATGATGGGCATCTCTAGTTAATAACCAGTTATTCATTTATTCCATTTCCTACCTGGCAGCATAGCACTGGGGTGGAGCTTGGGTTTCAGAGTCAGACTCAAATCTTGGATGCGATCATGAGTAAGTGACTTTTTCCCTCTGAGTCTTGCTTTCCTCATCTATAAAAAGGGGATATTAATCCTATTTATTTCCTAAAGTTGTTTCAAAGAAGATGTGAAAAATGTATGTATAGAAGTTAGCAGAAGCTCAGTGCAGAGTAAGCACTTTGTAAATGTTAGTTATTTTTATATATAGTCTGTAAGTCAATAATACAAAGATAGCACCTGTCTTAGAACTTGTAGTCTAAGCAGAAAATAATTTCTATGAGCCATTCACTTAGTCCATTAGTATTAATACATTTACAGTATATATCATATAGTTAGTAAAGTAACTCATTGAGCAAATATTTATTATCCATCTATTAGGTGTGTGGCACTGTTGTCAGCATTGAGTGTAGAGTTTTAAGCAAATAGTTAAGTCTCTACTCTCATGGAGCTCACATTATAGTTAGATGGTAGACACACACTAAGAGAGAAAGAGATGATAGATAGATAGATAGATAGATAGATAGATAGATAGATAGATAGATAGATAGATAAAGTCTGGTGATGCTGTGTCCAATGAGAAAAAAAAGCAGGGTAGGGGACTAGAGAATACTAATGTAGAGGAGTAGACCAGGATGCCCTCTCTGAGGAACTTACATTTGAGCACAGAACTAAACTAAATAGTATCTGATGGAAGAGCGTTTTGGGTAGAGGGAAGAGCAAAGGCAACAGCCCTGAGGCAGACAGGTGCTTGGTATGCTCAAGAGGCAACAAGGAGGCTTGGTCATTGGAGCTATAGTGAGTGAAAGTGAGAAGAGTGGGATATGAGGTCTCAGGGGAAGCCAGGGGCTGGGGGTGATTTTAATTTTTAGCTTTCCTACAGGTTCAGTTACATCTTTTGTCTGGGGCTCATCTCAGCTTTTCACATTGGCATGAACTCCTAGCTTGTCAGTTTCCTTTGTGATTAAGGGCAGCAGACAGGTGCCCATTTTAAAGCAGATGGACTTTGTGAGATGCGCAAAGGCTCGTTAGAGTTTTAAACTATTTTTGAACTATTGGCTCTTGAGATCACTTAGTATTTCTCCTCACCAGGATAGAGTGAGTCATGAGGTGGGGGTCCTGATAAATTTAAAGCAAGCTCCCTCTGTCATCAATGTCATGGAACTGCTTCCTTAGTCATCATTTAATCCTGTCTCTGTGTTCTGACCTCTTTCTCCAGGATTGAAATAGCCCAGCATGCTGAACTCAGTGTGGTTATTGTTTGGGGATAAGAACTCTGCTGAGTGACTCACCACCACAAGTAAGAGGTGAACTACTTAGCTGTACTCCTACCGCTGCTGCCAGTAGGAGGCCCACCCACTGACACAGGTGCCAGGGTAGGGCTGTCCTCAATGTTCCATGGAAACAAGAGGAAAAGTAGGTATTTTTATTGGTAGAATCTTGGGAGTTCTTCACAGTGGATGTGACATTTGAGATCTGATATTCCACGGTTCTTTGATTCAAAACATGTGTTTTCATAATGGTTTTAACTTCCTACAAGTGAAGAAGGCTGTGACTCTTGCTTTAGTGGGGCTTGCTGCCCTTAAGTATTGGTTCACGCTAATGCGTAGCAGAGATGGGCTCTTTACTGGACATTTATGGCTCATTTTTTGTATATACAACATTGCTTTAGACATCTTGCGTATCACTTCTCTATTTCAGCATAATAAATCATCCCCAACTTGGAGACTTAAAACAACTCTTATATTTGTTCATAGCTCTGAGGGTCATTAGTTTTGGCTGGGCCTGGTGAGGTGGTTTGTTGCTGATCTCTTCAAGGGTCAGTCATTCATCAGGCTACAGTCATCTGGTGAATTGACAAACTCTGGTTTAAGATGACCTGTCACATGTCTGGTGGTTGCTGTTGGCTTTCGGTTGGGTCTCTCTTCTCACAGTTGCTTATCCTCAAATGGGGTAGTCTGAGATTTCACATCAAGAGAGTAAAATATGATCTTCAAGTATTATGTCCTCTGTCCTTTTGTGATTCTTTCTCTAATCACAGTTTCTTCACATACATGTGATGATTAATAGTTCAAAGGGGACCCTGTGCAGCTGTCTGCTCTGTGAACTCCAGTAGACTTGACATTTCCAGATTTCTCTCAAGTCAGAGGGGCCACAGGTGCTGGCTGGCATTCTCCTCGTGGTGCTGCAGCCTCGGCGCTGTCTCCACGCAGTAGGCTGGGCCAGTGGTGGTGCTCACCTCCTTTTATTCCCATCTGCCAGGGAAACAATGGATTCTTGAAACCATTGTTTCATATACATTGTCTGGTTTTTGAGTTGTTTCAGGCAAGAAGTTTATTACACCTCTGTAACCTGTCTTGGTTGGAGAAAGAAGTCTCAAGAGGAAACAGTAGAAGTTGCAAGGTTTTTGAAGCCTTAGTGTGGAACTTCCAGACATCATCTCCCTTTGAATTTTATTAGTTAAAACAAGACCAAGGGCAACCCATACTCAAAGGATGGAGAAGTAAACTTCGTGATGGCAGGAGTGATAAAGTTGTATTGCAAAGACACATGAGGATGGGGATGGGAGAAATGATTGAAGCTCTGTTTGCAAACACTAGCCCACTTTGGGTGGGCAGATAGGGTTAATTATAAAATGATAGTTATCATTTGCTAGGCCACTGCTATGAATCTGGCTCTGTATAAAGCACTTTATACACAGTTCATTTAATCCTAATAACATTATGAAAGGTTGTGAACTTTGTGTAATGTCATTCATATGTAGAACAAGTATAACACTGTAAAAACCCTGCAAAGGTCATGGTCAAAAAAATTACAGCATAGCTTGGGTGTATCCAAGAGATACATTAATTGCTAGTATGTGCTAAAATGTGAAAAAAAGATTAAAATCATTGCAAATTTGCATTTACTATATTTATACTATAAAGTACTTAATTTTTAAATTTGGTTTAAGTTATAATCTAGAAATTATTCAACAAAGAAATATAAAAACATAAAGAATAAAAATTTTTCTTTTCAAATAATTGAAACATTGATATTGCTAAAAATACAACTAAAAATGCCTTTAACATTAATTAATCAGAATCTTCATTAGTTGGCTTTGTAAAACATTTTTGACAGTCATCAAAAACAATACTCCTGTGCTCAAGGCATAAATACTTTTTCACAGAACTTGTGGTATCTCTGTTACAATTTGCTATCCAATATCATACACCCTTATGAAACATATGTTATAACCAAACTGAGAGCTTAAACATGGCTTAACATTAATCATATGCAAAACACGTAGTCATGACCTTGAACCTATGTACCGATATATGTAACAATATTTAAGGAAAGAGTTTATTTGTATCTTTCAGATCAGCCTTAACCTCCACAGGGTAAAGCTCATTTTCTTTTTTAAAAAATATTTTATTTATTTATCTTTATAGAGGAAGGGAAGAAGAGAGGGAGAGAAATATCAGTGTATGGTTGCCTCTCATGCATCCCCCGCTGGGAACTGGCCTGCAACCCATGCATGTGCCCTGACTGGGAATCAAACTATGATCCTTTTGTTCACAGGCCCACGCTCAATCCATTGGGCTATACTTGCAAGGGCTAAAGCTCATTTTCAAGATGAGGAAACTGCCATTCCTCAAGGGTTAAATGATTTGCTTGAGGTTATGCCTGATATTGTGTGATTCCATGCCTGCGCTTGGAATGCATTATTATCTTTCAACTTTTCTGTGTCCTTAAGTGTTTGGTATAGTTCTTACAAACAGATATAGCAGCATTAAAAATAATGCAAAGCGATGATTTTCGTTCTTTTAGTTTGTAGGTTTATTCCATTTACTTTTATTATAATTACTGATGTGGTTGAATTTATTTCTAGCTTTATTTTGTGCTTCCAATTTACTCTGCCTTTTGTAGGTTTGTTTTCTCTTTTTTGTTTGTATTTTCTTTATTCTCCTTTTTTCCAGATTTGAAAGTTATGATTCTACTCTTATTCATTTAACTATTACCCTTAAATTTTCCTTATAATTTTAAAATGTACATCTTTCTAAAGTTTGCTGAGGCTATTTGGGGTCATTTTGGGTTCCATGTAAATTCTTGAAATATTTGTTCTAAATCTGTGAAATATGTCATTGGTACTTTAATAGGTATTGTATTGAATCTGTAGGTTGCTTTGGGTAGTATGGGCATTTTAATGATGTTAATTATTCTAATCCATGAACATGATATATGTATCCATTTATTTGTATCTTCCTTAATTTTTTTCTTCAGTGTTCTGTAGTTTTCTGAGTATAGGTCTTTTGCCTTCTTGGTTAAGTTTATTGCTAGGTACTTTATATTTTTTGTTGCTATAGCAAATAGGATTTTTTCCCTAGTTTCTGTTTCTGATATTTCATTGTTGATGTACAAAAAATGCCTTCAATTTACACAATGGAATACTATACCTCAGAAAGAAAGAAGGAATTCCTACCTTTCATGACAACATAGATGGAACTGGAGAATATTATGCTAAGTGAAATAAGCCAGGCAACAATAAACAAGTACCATATAATCTCACCTATGGAAGGAACCTAATAAACCAAACATGCAAATGGGCAAAATAGAACAAGAGGTATGGAAACAAGGAACAGACTGACAGTGACCAGAGGGGAGGGAGGAGGGGAGTAAAGGAAAAGAAGGGTCTAGTCAGGGAACGTATATGAATGACCCATGGACTTGGACAATAGGGTGGGGCCTGACTGTGGGAGTGGGGTATGGGTGGGGCAGGGGAGAGCAATGGGGAAAATTGTGATAACTATAACAGAACAATAAAAAAAGAAAAGGAAAAATTGTTAACATGTACACTAGAATTAAAGTCTACAGTTAACTTACTTATATTCTGTTTTTTCAAAAAAAATCCATGAAGAATTTGGAACATTTTAATACCAACCATTTTGCCTCCTGTCTTTCATATTTCACATTTCATGTGAGTATGGCGATATTGGGCTTTCCTTTATTCTTTGAAATTGTGCATGACCGTGTGACTTGCTTTGCCAGTGATGTATGGGAAACAGAAAGCTTGAAGAGCCAGTGTGTAGTTTACCACGTGACCTGTAGTGCTCGCTGAAGAAGGTATTGGGACAAGGTCCTTGAGCAGCTAGGGAGTCTCCCAGCTGACCCTTGAAGGATATTTAGCATGTGTGAGAAATAAACATTTATAGTTTTAATCCATAAAGATTTTGGGAGTGTTACCCTAGCATTCCTGATGGATAAATTCCTGATTCCCACCCCTTCCACAATTAGTTGTGATCATTATTGTTTTATACTCATATCAGCTCCTCCTTCTAGATTTTTCTTTTTTCTTGAAGTATATATTATAGAAGTTCCTTAATGTTAGTGCTGTGGTGGTAAATGTTTAACAACTGGTTTCCTGAGGGTAAAAAACCCCTGATTTTTAGTGTTTGCTCATTTCCATGATATAAATACTCCCACAGTGGCTGAATTCAAGTTATTAACATGTTATCAACTGACTCTCAAAATTCCTTAAAATTTGACTGTTATCAGTCACTATTATTTCAGGTGGATTATGTTAGTGGTTAACTCTGTTTTTATCTGAAGACATCTTTATTTCATTCTTATTATTGAATGGCAGATGAACTGGGAGTAAAATTCTAAGGCTGAGAGTTATTTTCTCAACTTCATTTAGCACTTTTCAAGCTGTTGCTCCCTCGAGAAGTCTATGGTCATCTTACATTATTCTTTTGTAGTTAATCTGTTCCTTCTCTCTGGTTGCTTCTAAAACCTTTTCTTTGTGTTTAGCATTCTTTAGTTCTACTTTGCTATGCTTGAGTATGGATTTAATTTTACTTATCCTGATTGGAAACATTTTACTCCCCTCAATCTTTAATGAGCATTAGAATTTTTATAATTCATTGTCTCTTAGAATATTGTTTGGTCTCTGGGATTCTATATGTTGTAGATTGAGAGATTATTCCTCCTGAATATTTTTGTGTTTGTTTTTCCTGGTACACTCTGGGATCATTTTTATATTTAATTTTATTCTCTGTTTGGGTTTCCCTGACCTTTATGCACTGTAAAATGAACCCCAAGTTCATGTGAAGGTAGACCCTTGGAGAAACTACTTTTATCCTGCCCTGAGCTCAGAGTTCAGGCTGTCATCTTTGTGTCCTAGTGCTCACCATTTCACTGATCCAGTTTTATGGAGCAGCCTCAGCTCCAATTTGCACAGAGCCTTTTCTCTTGTCCCCCGTCCCTGCCTTAATCCTTGACAGCCAGGCCCTCAGCTCCTCTCACCAATCTGACTTTTAGTTTTTCTCTTTGCTTTTGGCCCCTGAGGACCTCTCTTACTGTCTTGTGTGCTCATCTATGATACAAAGTGATATTTTTGTATTTTCTCTTGATTTTGCCTTGCCATAGTTCTTAGTACACGGATTACATGGTCATTAACAGTGTATTGAGTGAATGTTGCCTGGGAGTGGTTGTGGCAGAAATGAAGGATATAACTCTCTGAGTGGACTCAAATGAACGAAGAATTCTTTGTAGCATAATTGTTGTTAGATAGGGGGCTTGATGGGAAATTTTGTCATATCCTTAAAAAAAAAACTCTTAAGTGTCTCCCACACTGGATTTTAGTTACTCCTGTAATAACAGTGTTCTTTGTCCATTTAAAAGGTGATTTCAAAGCTTATTTAAAGAACTAAATGTGGAATCTTTTTGAAGACACTGTAAGCTGTGAACTAATTCTGTTTTTTTTCCGCATTACAAAACCATAAAACCTGCAATTCTTTCTACTCTTATATCCCTTTGCATTTTTAAATTAAAGAAATGAAACTTTCAGAGATACAGCCAAAAATTAATTTGCAAGTTTTTGTTTACACTGGTTTTATAAACTTCTCCTACTCCACAGTCAAGGGCACAAAAGATGATGAGACAGATAATCATGCTTTCTAAATAGTGTTCAGATGAATGGAATCAAGAGGGTCATTTGCGTCCCTGTAACTTGCTGAGGGCTCTGGTATGTTGACATTTATGTAACCCAGGGCTAATAGTTCATCTTATTATGAACAATGGCAGTAGGACGTCAAGTTAGTGAGGTATTACATTAGGGCTTGCTTCAATTTAAATTCTTCTTCCATTCAATAATGCTTTTGTTCCAGGCACCAGCAGTGTCTGTATTGCTAGGGACTCTCTTTATATCCCTGTTGGACTTGATAGGTTAGCTCTGTTCCAGACTCAACGTTGAAAGCCATTTTTCCTCCTTTCCCAATTTTAAAAGTCTCAAATGAATTATAAAGCAAAATGAATATACAAGGATGAGAAAAGCACTTTGCAAGCCCTTTGTTTAAAAACACTTATTACTGTCTTTTTGGAGAAAATTCTATTCTCTTTCCCCGTTTTAAGATTCGAAAAAGAATCTTAAAGCATGTGAAATGTATGTTTATGCTCATGAATGCATATATGGTTTTCTGAGTCTTTGCAAAGGAAAACTTTTGCTACTAATAACACACACAAAAATTATCCAGATAAAATAAAAATAATGTTGACTTGATATTATTCACGACTGGTATCAAGGGATCTTATTTCTCAGTGATATAATATATTCTCATATTCTTTCAGTGATATTATCTGTGAAAGAACCATTCCTCCTTCTCCCCCACCCCTGCTTTGACATATCCAACAATAGCATGGACATCCTGTGACTTATTATCTTTTATAGGTTCCTATATGGCATCTTCATTCTTAACATTTATTCCACTTTGGGGAGGGAATGAGGGTAATTCCTCTAAATGCATTTCACAGTCTTTAAGCTCTCAGGTGGAAAAATGCTAAATCTTTCAAAATTCCCTAAGGGTGTTCTTCAAGAAATCCTTTCTGAGAGAAGAGATCCTTTCATCCTGGTTGGAATTAAGCATCTGTTCCAGCTCCTGAACTCTTGCAGCAGCTGGCATGTGGACTGTGGTTACAGCAGCTACACCATTGGTGGTACTTGGTGGAAGGGGTGCGTCTGGGCCCAAGATGTTTGACCCAGTGTGGAAACCTGGCTTGTGGCAACCATCGCACTTGCCTTGACACTCATTATGTGGTAGCGGGATCCTCTCACAGTTCTGTGACTGCATGAGACTGGTGCATGGTCTGGAAAGGTACCATCAGTGCCTTGCAAGTGTTGTGCCTGGGCTTTATAACTACCATGTGCCCTCTCTGCTGTGACTCATCCAGGTGAGGAGGGGTCCCTTCTTTGGGCCTTAGTTTATCCCCTTATAAAAAGATGCAAAGATGTTTATCCTTTTCTCCCTATCTTCACTAATGTTCAGCCATTTTGTTGTTAAATATTTGCCGTCTCTTTAAAATGCATATACCAGTTTGTAGCAAAATCCAGGGCTATTCTTTTTAAGTATTTTCTTTGCTACTGAAAGGCTAGCATCTGAAGTGGCCAAACTAAATAGTTCTTCCGGGTTAAAGGTTTTATTTGTATATGACACAGTCAGACTCAAGTTTACATCCCCTCCCACTCTACTTTCATTTTTTTCCATTGCATTTTGGGAAGTTTTGTATAGTAAAAACAGCAGCTTTAAAAAATGATAGGTTCCCTTGGGCTGGAGTGGGGCTTCCTTAGTACCTGATCTGTATTATCTGTTTAACCTTATTACAGTTCTGCGAGATGTTTGGATTAATAGCAGCTTTCAAAAGAGCTACAAATTGAGTTCTAGAGAATAGAAATACTTGCTGGTGTCACAGAGCCCACTCAAGGCTGTAAGACCCTGCAGCTAGTGAGTGATCAGGTTGACCTCATACCTAGTGAGTCACCAACTTTGAGCCTTACCCAAGGCTGTCTGGCATTAAACACAGGGTTCTAATTGGAGGTGTTATTCTCTGATTGAGAATCAGATCTGTAGGACTCTCACTGTCAGATGAATTATTTCTTTATTTCTTCCTGGAAGTCTTTCAGTTTCTCAAGTTCTCTTAACTAATAATGTCTGTTGCTGGACATTAGAACCTTGAACTGGCGTGGTTATGTCTCTACCATCAACATCACCTGAGTCTTGTGTATATTGTTCTTTAGGAATTCCTTGCCCTGAGTATACATAACCATAGCACTATTATATTATTCATATATTGATTTAAAATATCTTTAATTAAAACAGCAATTGTAGTAGATTCTTCTTGGGGTCTCTAAACACCTTTAAGTAGATCTTCTTTCCCTTGTAGTAGCTCCAGATAGGTAGGTCAGCTGATTGATTCACAGTAGACACCTGGCTTATGCTAGGACAATTCCATCTTCTGTCCTGGGTATTTTCAGTTGGAGCAAGGAGTCATTGAAACCAAGCCATTAGCTTCTTATGATTCCTGCTGTGTCCAGCTTCCTTCTTTTTCTGGCTTTTGTTTTCACAATTGCTGCTTTGATTTAGGGAGGTACTCTTGATGTTTTTCTGTACATTGCCTTCTTTGGCCTAAGTTAGGTCAAGTTGGTTTTTATTGTTTGCACCTCAAAGAATCTTAACTAACCTAGCAGTGATGAGTATATGGCAGGTGGCTCAGTCCATTTTGGCTGCTCTAACAAAAATACCATCACCTAGGTGGCTTATAAACAACATTTATTTCTCACAGTTCGGGAGTCTGGGAAGTTCAGAATCAAGGAAGTTCCTGGAAGATTCTGTGTCTAATGAAGGCCTATTTTCTAGTTAAGGGGCTTTCTCACTATTTCCTCACATGGTGGAAGGGGTGAGGGAGCTCTCTGGGGCCTCTTTTATAAGGGCACCAATTCCTTTCAAGGGGTCTCCACTCTCATGATCTAATCAGCCATAAAAGGCCCAACCTCAAAATGCCATCACCTTGGGGATTAGGTTTCAACACATGAATTTTGGGAGGACATAAATATTCAGTCTATAGAAGTAGGCATTCAAAAATCATTCTCGGAAAAATATTTGATGAATGAAAGTGGGAAAAAGAAAGGAACACGTTCAAAATGCTCCTACCTCCCATCATTTTTAAATAGATTTATTGAGATATAACTCACATACCATAAAATTCACCTTTAAACAGTACAATTCAGCAAATTTTAGTATTTTCACAGAGTTTTAGAGCCATCATCACTATGTAATTTTAAAAGATTTTTATTACTTGACCTCCAAGCCCCATACACCCTTTAACAGTCATTTCCCATCCCCTCCTCCCCCAGCAATTACCATTTCAATGTAGTTTCCTAGTTTATTTGTATTATTTTCCTATGGTATGTTGGCCATATTTCTGTTTGTGGAGTATGGTATATTCATCAGTCATTAGTTTCTTTCTGTCTCTGTCTCTCTTTCCATATATATATATATAGAGAGAGAGATACTATATTATATTATAGTGCAGCTTTATATATATGACTATAAGCATTGGGTTGATACAGATAGATATCCATTCTTCACAGTAGAAAAGGAAACAATGGTATAGGTCTTTGATTCTAGTTTATTAATAAAAAGAAAACAGAAAGAGTTTGAGTGATAAGGCTACTTATTCACATTTTCCCTACACATTATTCAAATTGTGATTTGTAAAAAGAGTTTCATCTCAGTCTGTCTTCATGGTTTTCTCAGTCACTTAAAATTTCATTGAGAGCCTGAACATGCTTACAGAACTGGTGCTTAAAAATAGAAATGAATAAAACAGTTGACTATAAAGCCTAGTACTGGCATTTCAGATGACTTTTTAAAGATTCCCCTTGAACTGTCTTCTTTTTTTTATTATCAATGTTGAGAGATAGAGATAGATGATAGATAGATAGATAGATAGATAGATAGATAAACATTGACGTGAGGAAGGAACATAAATCGGTTACCTCCTGAATGCTTCCGGACTGGGGTTTGTACCCATAATCTATGTATGTGCCCTGACCAGGAATTGAATTTGCAGCCTTTTGATGCATAGGATGATGTTCCAACTAACTGAGCCACCTGGCCAGGACTAGGTTTTCTGCCCATTTTTTCAATTGGATTTTCTTTGCATGTTGAGTTGTATGAGTTCTTTATATATTTTGTATATTAACTCCTTACCAGATATATCATTTATGAATATTTTCTCCCATTTAGTAGGTTGCTTTTTGGTTTTTGTTGTTGTTTTTTGATAGTTTTCTTTACTGTATGAGAGCATTTTTGTTGATGGAGTCCTGTTTGTTTATGTTTGCTTTTGTTGCCTTTGCCTGAGGAGATATATCCAATAAAATATTTGGATATGTTTTGTCTTCAACAAGAGTTTACTGCCTATGTTCTCTTCTAGGAGTTTTACAGTTTCAGGTCTTACCTTTAAGTCTTTAATTCATTTTGGTTTTATTTCTGTGTATGCTGTAAGAGAGTGGTTTAAGGTTTTTTTTTTTTTTTTTTTTGCTTATATCTGTCCAGTTTTTCCACCACTTTTTATTGAAGAGACTATCTTCTCCCCATTGTATATTCTATATTTGTTGTAGATTAATTGACCATATAAGTGTAGTTTTATTTATGGGCTCTGTGTTCTGTTCCATTGATTTATGGGTCTGTTTTTGTGTCAATGCCATGCTGTTTTGATTTCTATAGCTTTGTAGTATAAATTGAAATAAGGGAGTATGATAACTCCAACTTTGTTCCTTTTTTCTAAAAATTTTTTGGTGATTCAGGTGGTTCCATATAAATTTTAGGATTATTTGTTTTAGCTCTATGAAAAATTTCATTGGTATTTTGATAGGGATTGTATTGAACCTGTAGTGAAACTTTTCTTGAAGTCTAGAAAAGTGCTTCTCAAACCTTGTGTGCTTACACTTTACCTGGTGGTCTCATTACAATGCAGGTTCTGATTCTGCAGGTCTGAGGTGGGACCTGAGATTCCACCTTTTTATAAGATCCTAGGTGATATTGTTGCTGCTGGTCCAGTGACCAGACTCTGAGTAGAATGGAGGTCAGTTATTCCCTCTTCCCAGGGGAGGAGTGACTCAGGAAGCTGAGAGAAGCAGGAGACTACTTAGGGAAAAACTCTCCTCATGAAAACGTTGAATGGCAAGGAGTAAAGCTTGGCTAAGGAAGTCATGTAACTCAGAGCAAGGAGAAATTAGTACTTCAGTGCCTGCCACCTGCCTATTTGAAGCAATACTAGTTTAGGTAAAACCTCTTACCCATCTTAAAAATACTTAGATTATTAGGAATTTTGTTAAATGAACATGTTGGAGAGGGAAGACAAAGTGACAGAGAAGGAAACTGCAGTAAAGATTTTAAAACATCATTTAAAGATTTGCTAAGAATTCAAATGAAGAAGCTGTTTTCTAACAACTGCCTATGACTATTAATAATGGGAAAGTTCCAATTCTAACCATAACTTCTATGATTAAATGTTTTGGGTTGCTTCTCTGAACACATTTAAAAATACCAATACTTCTAAAATTTTGTTTAACCTACACCAGGTTGAGTGGTGCCCACAGTAGGGGGATGCCACTATCTTTTAGCTGTTTACTTACTACTGACTACTAGCAGGGAAAGAACCCTGGCCTTCAAAACAGAAATTTTTAATATTCTCAAGAGCTCCTTGTAGAGTTATTTATCCACTAGTTAATGGGAAATCAATTTTATCAATCTTTGAGTTGGTCTTAAAACAGTTTCCTATTTTCCCTTATTTAAAAAATGCTATGTGTTTAGCATTTAGTTTCCCACCTTTACATTTATTTTATGATCAAAACATTTGTTTTCCATGTTCAAATGGGAGAAAAATGTTAACTTTGGGCCTCTAGCCACCACCTCTGTCTCAACTGTGGTAATAATGCTGGATGTTTATTGAGCACTCATGTGCCAGGCCCTGTGTTTTGTGCCTTGTGGGAACTTGTTCACTTGCTTGATGAGCATCTCGTGTGGTCTTTGTGTGAACCCTGGAGATTAGTGGTGATTATTATTGCCTGTTTATGGGTGAATAATTTGACTCTTTGAGTACTCTGTTAATTTGTCCAAGGTGACATAGACTGTCATGGGTAGCTGTACAATTGAAAGCTCAGCTCTTCATCACTGTTCTTGGAATCCTGGAGAAGTGTAATGATTTTCCTCAGATCACATAATTGGTGAGCAGCAAAGTAGGAATTAGAACTTGAGTCCTTAACTCTCAGTTCAGGGCCGTATTCTGACACTGTGCCACCTTACAGTATTGGTCTGTAATGAAAACCAGAACCCCTTGTTATGAAAGCAGCTGCCAAGAGGGCTTTCCCATGTATACTGTTCTTAGTGTTATGAATCTTGGCAAAATGTCACATATTATCAACCAAAATGGGTTCCGCAGTTATTGCTGACAGCATGTCTGCACGAGGAACCCAGGATCCTTGTACTTCGGTGCTTTTAAAAATCACCTAGTGTCCTTATTCTATCCTAAAGGAGAATGCCTAGGACCATATGTCTAAATATTAATTTTTTATACCTTTTTCAGCAGAGCAACTCTTCCACAGCACACGGGGGCCACATGTTTTCAGCCGGCGTCTGCTGTTTGTCTTTTCACACACATAAAGGTTTGGAGCCATGAGGAGTTCTGTACATCCTGCACACAGGATTATGGAAAAAGGGATCAGAGAACCTGTCCTTAAAATTTGATTAGAGACAAACTGGAAAATGATAAATAGGAAAATAAAGTCACAGAAGAAGTAGAGCAGGCCAAGTTGTCTGCAGAGAGATTCTGTTTTCTTTGAAAGAGTTATGTTAAGCCCTTGCTTGAGAAGGCGTATGGATTTATTAAAAAAAAGTTCAAGACTTTTGGGTATAAGCCAATTCATATTTTTATATAGCTCAGAGATGGTTTTCATAGCAATGAAACCCTAAACTGCTTTGTAGTACAAAGCTTTATCATTTTTTTGTTTTTTACCCATAGTGTGGAAAAGAGCTTAAGGTCATGGATTTTTTTAAATCTGCCAGGAATTCATATTTTCCATGTTTAGGGATAAGACACAGTAGATTCTAAACATCTGGCTAGTCCCTATTTAAATAATTGTGTGTTCCATATGTGTGTGTGTGTGCACGCACACACACATGACTATACTTTAATTCTATTTACATTTTTGTGTTTTAGATATCCTAAAATCTGGATTAGATTCTGACTCCAGTAGCAATTGGAAGTCACTCTCCAAAACGTTGACCAAGGCAAAGTATAGTTTCCCTCCTTTTTCATATAAACTCTCAAGTGTGACTTAATTTTTTATATTTTCATTGTTCTCCTTTTTTTTCAAGATTATTGACTATGGGAACTTTTCATAGTTGTACAAAATGAAGTTCTTAGAATTGGCTGCAGGAAACCTCAATTTTAGACACTGGGCTGTATTACAGTCAGATCCCTTAAGCCAGCCAATGTATCCTCTTGTGAAGTGGACATAGTGCTGGTAGCTTCAGGGCAATGTTGTCAGAAGGGTGAGCGGGTGGATGTGAGCATTTTGAGCTTTGGGCAGGAGAACAAGGTAGAATAATCTGAGGTCAAGGACATTCTCCCTCTCCCCATTTTTTCACTTCCAATCTAACTATAGCAAAGCAAAGAGGAATGAAAACCCATTCTCCCTCATATTGTCCGCCTGGGTCAACTGTCTGGAGAGACAGTTTTTCTTTTGGTCTTCTCATCTTTCTGCCCATATTTTACTCACTATTTATTGAATACCTATTATGTGCTAGATTTGGAGGTATAGTCCAATTTTGGCCCAGAACCTGCCCTTGAGAAGCTTAGTTTCTCTCTCTTTCTTGGAGATTACTATTTTTTTGGTAAGCACAACAATGCTTTGAAAGATATTTGCTCTTATCTAGCTGTTATATACTGGGAAAATGTAGCCTGCCGTTACACCAGAAAGACAAGTCATTATGACCTCCTTTACCGCCGAAGACTTAGAACCCATTGGACAGACTAATCTTTTCAGCTCCCATGTTGTTTACCTATGTTTCAAGGACAGGCCAAGGGTTCTAAACTTTTTCCCTTCTGTGGACTGGAGATGGCGCTAGTCTGTATTGTCCGGGGCAGAGTTCAAAGTATGAGATTCAGTGTGGGGGGCAAAAGATGAAAATGAACTGGGTTAAAAGCTAGGTATCACGACAAACACGACACATTCTATATGTACTCATAGCTGAGTGACTGTAAAGACTGGCCTGGATGCTGTTGTCACACCTGCTTTGCTTTCCCCTGTGCTGTCCTCACTGGCAGGCTGTGGAGAAAGGAGTTTGCTTCCTGAGCTTTGATTCTTTGAGAGCATTGGGAGAAGGATCCCAGAATCAGGGTAGGGAGTTAAAAGCTTTCTGAATTCCCATTCAGCTGCAGACTCACTTTTGTACTTGAAGAGGATTAGCTGTTTTACCACCCCTTTTACCTGTGCCACAAAATGCTAACTTGTCAGCAGTTTGACTGGAATCCAGGTACAGGTTGGATCACGTGGTGATGTCCTATCCTGATGTAGGTGGACATTGGAAGGGCTTCTTTCTCCAGTTGTGTGGCGGAATGGAAGCGACAGAATTAGTGGTCGAGGCTTAAGTTGAGACCATGGTGACAACTGGGAGATTCCAAAGACAGCCCTCGAATATAGCCTTGCAGGTTGCTGGTTGGTAGGTCGGTACCTGATGTAGCTAACAAGCTGAAATGAATGCTGTTGGTTATTGATCCAGTGGGGTTTGGATGACTGCTGTAGAAGAAACATGCTTTCGCAGTTGAGAAGGGGGAAATGATTCAGTCTGAAGGAATTGGATAATCTGGGAAGGAGGAATTGAAAACTGGGCATAGTTTTTCTTACTTTTCTGACCCTTAGAGAAGGTACTTTGGCTTAGTTAGAGATTGCACTTGTACTGTATACTGTTCTTTTAGAGGTGGTTTTTATAGAGCTTGTATTCTCATAGCTAATTCTAATTAGCTAACAGTCTAATCCCAAGCAGTTAGAAAGGAGGTCTCAATAACTGTCCATGTGTGTCCCATGCTATTTAACTATTGGATAGGACCCAGTGATGTGTAAATGAAATGATTTAGATCAGGGGTGTCAAACTCATTTTCAACAGGGACCACATCAAGCTTGTGGTTGCCTTCAAAGGGACAAATGTAATTTCTACTCCTTAATAGTTAAGGAGGAATTACATTTATACAGTCCTAAAATTATTTAGGCTTTTTGAAGGCAACTGCGAGGCTGGTGTGGTCCCTGGTGAAGATGAGTTTGACACCCCTAATTTATATTATCACTCATTCTGCCTCTAACACAACTGCCATTTCATAAGTTGTTAAAGCGAAGAGCCACTCCTTTTTTGTCTCCCCTTAGGGTTATTGGAATACAGGCCATAATGGAGTCCAGGACCTCTGACTTGGGCAGTGTTTGTGTGCTCTTGGGCCTGACATTTAAACTGTGTGATCTGATTTTCCCATTTGTAAAGTAGGTCAACATGTAAATCTTTACAATCTTTTTGAGTTCTAAGGGTTCTTATTCCATGTCCTCAGCATCTCATGTGGATTTTGTTTTTCAGAATGTGGGGTTTTATTGCTGTTGTCACAGCAGTAGATTCTACCCTATCCTGACTGATACAGGGTGGGGCAAACGTGGGTTTATAGTTGTTTGTATCAAAAATAATATAATAATTAATAAATAATAGTTCAAGAATACACTCTGTTTTGCACACTCACATCTGTGAACCTACTTTTGCCCCACCCTGTATAAGTGATTAATCTGTACTTGACACTTCCTAGAACTTTATATTTAATTCTGACAACTCTATGTGATAGGAATTATTACTCTCCCCCTTTTACAAATAAGGAAACTGAGACACAGAGAAAATATTCTTTTCACTTGATTATTTATGAAAAGTGCTATTTTTATATTTAGCTTTATTAATTTTAGAAAGAGGAAGAGAAGAGAAGGAGATTTGTTGTTTCACTTATTTATGCATTCATTGGTTGACTCTTGTATGTGCCCTGACCTGAGATTGAACCTGCAATCTTGGAGTATCAGGGTGATGCTGTAACCAACTGAGTTACCTAGTCAGGGCCTGTCTCTCTCTCTCTCTCTCTCTCTCTCACATATATATGTGTGTGTGTGTGTGTGTGTGTAAAATTTTGTTTATTTTTAAAGAGAGGAGAAGGAAGGGAGAAAGAGAGGGAGACAAACATCAATGTGTAGTTGCCTCTTACACACCCCCTACTGGGGACCTGGTCTACAACCCAGGGATGTTCCTTGACCAGGAATTGAACCAACAACCCTTTGGTTTGAAGGTTGGCACTTAATTCACTGAAACCACACCAGCTAGGGACTGTTTTTATATTTTAAAGTTGAGATTATCACTGTTAAATATCTAAGTAGAGATTTCTATCTGATAAATGAATTTTGAAACTTGACTGAATTAAATCTATTAAAAGTAGAACATTGAGGGAAGAGAGAGAGGGAGGGGAGGAAGGAAGGAGAGAGATTTCAAATTTCCTCCCCATCCCCTAGTATAGGATGCAGAAAGGTGGTCAAGAAAGATTCTACAAGGTATAGGCATTTTACTCAAGAATCCCTTTTTAGGGATAAGAAGATTCCTGCTTAATTTTAAATATCTAAAATGAATATTAAAACTAAATGACATGTGGATTTGAGAAATTTTTGAACTAAATTTTAGATTGGTTATCAGAGTGTGTTTAGTTATGCTGAAGTCATTTGGTGATTAACAAAATGGCTACCTGGAAAAGTGTTTAATGTGGAAACATCCTATGAATGAGGAATTGTCTGGTTAGGATGGCTAATTTTTAATTTTGACAATTGGTGTACCTGTCGTAATTATCTGCCTGTTTATTCTCACCACTCCTGCACCCCTCCTCCCCATTCTTTTTTTCAGTCATTCAGAATTGTCTGTGTCAGTTCAGAAGCTAGTGGGTATAGAGTGGTTTCAGCAGGGGTGTTAGGGTCAGACTGCCTGGATGAATACCTGGTTATGCCACTTATCTGGCGGGGTGACCTTAGGCAAGTTACTTTACCATTTTGCATTTCCATTTGCTCATCTATTAAATGAAGGTCATAACAGTTTCTATCTTACAGAGTGGTTCTGAGGATTAAAAGAGCTTAGAACTATGTGTGCCATGTGGTAAGCACTGTCCAGATTTTTGCTATAACTGTTCCTTAATAGGTCTGGTCTGTCCTTGCCACTGGGCTTTTATTTATTCGTATGTTTTCTACTTTATTTTTAATTGTATTTTTCCATTGCCATTTAGTCCTCTTCTAGCCCCCTTCTCCCAGCAATCATCACATTGTTGTCCATGTCCATGAGTCCTTTTTCCATTTTGCTCAGTCCCTCCACCCCCTACTATCCCCTAACTTGTCATCCTACTCTCTATCTATGAATCTGTCCATTTTCCTTGTTTATTCAGTTTGTTCATTAGAGTCCACATATGAGTGAAATCACATGGTATTTGTTTTTCTCTGACTGGCTTATTTCACTTAGCATAATGTTTCCAAAGTCCATCCATATTGTCACAAAGGGTAAAATTTTCTTTTTTTTTTATGGGTGAGTAGTATACCATATATAAACGTCCCATAGTTGTTTTATCCACTCATCTACTGATGGACACTTAGGCTGCTTCCATATCTTGGCAATTGTGAATGATGCTGCAATGAATGTAGGGATGCTTATGTTCTTCTGAATTAGTATTTTGGGTTCCTTTGGATATATACCCAAAAGTGGGATAGCTGGGTCAAAAGGAAGATCCATTTTTAATTTTTTGAGGTATCTCCATACTGCTTTCCACAGTGGCTGTACCAATATGCATTCTCACCAATAGTGCAAAAGGGTTTCCCTTTCTCCACATCTTCATCAGCACTTGTTGTTTGCTGATTTATTGATGATAGCCATTCTGACAGGTGTGAGGTGATATCTAATTGTGGTTTTAATTTGCATTTCTCTCATAAAGAACTTACAAAACTCAACACCAAAAAAAACCCAACCCCATTAAAAATGGGCAAAAGACCTGAATATATACTTCTCTAAAGAGGACATACAGATGGCCAATAGACATATGTAAGGATGCTCAGTGCTTCTGGGATTTTGTACTTCCTGTTCTCTTCCCCTTGTTCTTCACGGGGCTGATTCTCATTTGCTCTTCAAGAAGCAGCTCAGTGGTTTCTTTTGGTTTGGGGTGGTTTCCTCCATGTCTGTAGCCTAGGTTACATCTTTCCTGTATTTCCTCCACCTAGGTATGACTTCTGTCATAACTCTCATAACATAATATTTCTACTATCAGTTTACTTGTCCGCATGGACCTTTTGTTTTCCTTTTTTAATGTTTCATGAGTATGAGGGGGATGGTGAGTAAATGTACATTGAAATGATAAATAGATAAAATTTTCTCCCTTACTTTCTTCCTCTCTCCCTCTTATTCTTCCTTTCTTTTTTCCTTCCTTCTTTTCTACTTTTCTTTGTACCAAACTTCCTCCCTCCCTTTGCATTTAAGCTTAGCACTTGATACATTATATTAGTTATTCCTCACAGGAAGCCTATGAGGTAGGTGTTATGATAATTTCCATTTTGGGGTATAGAAACAAAGGACCAGGGCAGTAGGCAACTTGCCCATCCAAAGGGGCAGCCCCTTTACAGAGTTAGTTGTCTTCGTATTGCTGTCTCTGTTGAAAGAATTTTGGCATTTTGTCTTTGGAATTCCCTTCTGGTCAACCTATGAATCACTTAAGAAAACCAATCTTATTTTTGCTCACTTTCAGAAAAGATGATTTCTAGTCTGATCATCCTGATTCATCAAATGTGAAATCCAAATAAAATTAGATCACATTAGAAATCCAAGCCACTTTCAGAGGACAAAGATTTGTCATCTTTAAAAATATTTAAATGATTTAAAGATGCACTCTCCACTCCCAAAAGACTTTGCAGTGGCCAGATTTCTGGGTTGAAGGCTGTTGATACTCCTGTGGATTTCGTTTAGATGTGGTTTAGGCATGAGTAGCTGGTAGAGGAATGTCATATTACTTTATAGTTCCATTTCATGTTCTTCGTGACAGTTTTATTAAGATGTAATTTATGTACCATACAGTTCACCCATCTAACATGTAAAATTTAGTGGTTTTTAGTATATTCAAAAAGTTGTTTAACCAACACCACTATCTAATTCCAGAACATTTTCATCACCCCAAGAAGAAATTCTGTCCCTTTTAGTAATTACCCTTCATTCCTCTCATTTCAATTCCCCAGGCAATCATTGATTTACTTTCTGTCTATGGGTTTGCTTATTCTGGACATTTCATATCAGTGGAATCATGTAATGTGGTCTTGTTGTGACTGGCTTCCTTCATACAGCATAGTGTTTCAGGGTTCTCCAGTGTTGCAGTATGCATCAGTATTTTATTGCTTTGTATCTCTAAATAATATCCTTTGTATGGATACTCCACATTTTATTTATTCATTCATCAGTTGATTGAGATTAGGTCATTTCCACTTTTTGGCTACTGTAAATAATGCTACTGTTAATATTTGTGTATGAATCAACTGATGAATGGATAAATACAATATGATATGTACCTATAACAGAATAATATTCATCTATAAAATAAATGAAATACTGATACATGCTACAACATGGATGAAAACTTGCCAAGGGAAAGAAACCACTTATTGCATAATTTCATTGGTATTAAATGTCCAGAATAGGTGAACACATAGTGACAGAAAGTAAATTAGTGATTGTCAGGGCTGGGGGTATAGAGGGGGATGGAGAGTGACTGCTAAAGTGTATAGGGTTTCTTTTTTGGATGATGAAGATATTCCAAAATTTATTCTGTTGATGGTTGTGCAAGTTTGTTAATATACTACAATACTACTGAATTTTATACCTTTTACAAGGGTGTATTATATTTAAAAAAATAATTCATAATGACCACCATTAAGTACATACCAGTTGCTTACTGCGAGTCAGTTCCCTGTGAGGCATTGTGGCACATGGATGAGAAAGAGAGTACTTGTTCCCTGTGCTCTAGAATTTCAGTGGGAATGTATAGATGGAGTGGATATCCATAAAAGGTTTTGTCAAGATGATGCATCACTCATTGCTAGTTTCTGGGTATAGGCCACACTCAGAAAGTCTCAGCATCTCTGGGCATTACCCATAGGACCTCAAAAAGATTAAAAAATGTGGACTGCTCCAGTATTTATGTAACTTAAACATGGTATTATCCATCCCTTATAATACAGTGAGTTCCCTGTGTCCAGGAGCTATGCCTTATGTTCATCTTGATTCTCTTCCTTAGCATTGTGTCTGGTCCACCCACAGGCCAGGAGTGTGTGTTTGATGAGTGAAAGTGTTGGGTGATTTGGAAGCTTCCTGGTTTGTTTCTAGGACAAAAATGCCTTCAGGCCTGTGGCTGCCTGTTCTGACCAGCCTGTGGGGAACTTGTTGCTGAATTCTCCAACTGTGTTCATGCAAATTTCTTTTCTCATAACTGGCAACTATTTTGTTTCTGTGGTGCTTTCACTGTGATTTTGGTTAAAATGATGACCAGGAACAATATGTGGTGTGCAGGTGCTTCTGGAGTATTGTGCTTTTCTCCCTGGCGACACACCCAAAACTCACTGTGTCAGGGAGATTTAGGAAAACAAAAGGTGGAATAAACCTCACTTTTTAAAAAACATCATGTTTCTCGAGCATTGATACTATAGTTTCTGTATAGCCTGTGGGTCTTTGCTATAATAAGAAATTGTTTTTCTTTTTCTTTTTTTTTTTTCTCTGTGAAGGTACTTTATGTTGATTAAATTCTTTCTGTTAAATATCCTTTGCTTGCACTGGACTTTTCTTTGTGTTGATTTTTTGCTTCATTTTTTTCATTTCCCATGCTGTTCAGTTACTGGATGCCAGAAGAACCAAGGTTTGTCTGCTCTGTGCAGCTCATTTGTTTCGTTCTGCACAGCCTCACCTCGTGTGTTTCCATGTCTGTCTCCGTCTGCGTTTGTTCCCTTCTGCTTGCAGATGCAGTAATCCTGTTTACCAAACCCCGTCACAGCTTTATTTGTAAAAATAAAGTCCTTGTTTGTGTCTACTTGTAGTGGATGCTATTATTTTCACTTATAAATGGACATGCATTTATCATGGAAAATAATGGATAGTAGAATAAAGAACACTTAGGAAACAAGGAATACTGAGTCTGGAGCATTGTGGGCATAAAGAAGGTGTGTTTGTGAGTTTACCTCTAACTCTTTCCACTTTCTAAATTAAAACTGTAGATACATAGTTTTCCTTGTGACTGACACTAATATACTGTTTCTGTGTTTGTATACATTTCTTTTCTCCTAAGACATTCAGAAAGCATCATTGAATTAATATCCCCCTCTCCATGTACTGTCCCATGCTTTTGAAGTCACCCTGGAGGACTTCACGGCTGCCCTCTGGACCTCATGATTAACATTCCATCTTCATAGTGTGGTACCAGCAAATAGCCCTTGGCATTTCCATTGACTTTTCCTTTCTCTCTCTTCCCCTGCTCCGTCTTTCTCATCACAGCACCTGCAATTGACAATCCAGGCCCTTCAGGATGAGCTTCGAACCCAGAGAGACCTCAACCACCTCCTGCAGCAAGAGAGTGGCAATCGAGGAGCCGAGCACTTCACCATTGAGCTGACTGAGGAGAACTTCCGGCGCCTGCAAGCTGAGCATGACAGACAGGCTAAGGAGCTGTTCCTATTGAGGAAGACCTTGGAGGAAATGGAGCTGAGAATCGAAACACAGAAACAGACCCTCAATGCCCGAGATGAGTCAATTAAAAAGCTTCTTGAGATGTTACAAAGTAAAGGCTTGCCGTCCAAAAGTCTTGAGGATGACAATGAACGGACACGGCGGGTGGCAGAGGCTGAGTCTCAAGTTAGCCACTTGGAGGTGATTTTAGACCAGAAGGAGAAGGAAAACATACATCTTAGAGAGGTAAGGGCATTCATTTTATTGCCCCAAAGTCAGATTTTACAAGTTAAAATATGTTATCAAGTTATTGTCACAGGTTGGAAAACATCCACAGCCTTAAAATTCCCTTTGTCACCTGTTTTATAACCTTTCTGTCTGCTTCTCACCTTTAAACTGAAATTTTGCATTAGTTTTTTCCCTCTGCTCACCACGCATATGTCCATTATTATTCAGCACGTATTCAGGATCCAAGCATGTGTAGCACATGTCAGCAGTAGGGTGGTTTACAGCTGCTTTCCCACAGATGGTCATTGTTTCAGGGCCTTTTAAGTATAGTAGTGTTTAAGTTTTAGATGTTTATCAAATATCATTTTTCTAAAAAAGAAAAAAAATAGGTGATTAGCAACACAATAAACCTAAGTATTTTTATAGTTGAATTGGGGCAGAATTTCCAGCAAGTAAAGTGTATGGATATTTCTGGAAACTGTGGTAAAGTGTGCAGACTGATTTTGAGCATTTAGATTTAAGATACTCTTTGTTTGCATTTACATTCATCTAGGACAGAGTGTTCCAGGTTTTCTACATGTTTTGCACTTAGTGGATTAAATCATTCAAAGATTTCAGAGGCAGCCTCTCTGGCCTGCCACCACCACTTTATGTTGTTGGCATGCTCATGTATCAGAGAATATGCAGTTTGACAGAGCTCAGATAAAAGGTGGGTGCCAGCCAACATTTGAAATTTTTACAGCAGTTTTTTGCCACTATGGTGGATCTCAAAGTACCATGCAAGCTGTGGGAGACACAGATCTCACAGAAAACAGTAAGCAATAAAGTGGCATTAAGTATATTTTAAAAATATGTTACAGAAATAAATAAAAATTCTGTAATAAATATGCTTCTAGACCAAGCTATATTTCCTGGCATTATATACCTGCTCAGATAGGCAGGCCTTCTTATGAGTCACTTGTGTTGTTCAGAAACATGCCTTCCATGGTGGGACTTACTAATATGAATATTTCTAGGGGTTTTCTCTGATGTAGATTATATTTGTTTAGAACATTTGAACAGAATTTTGTGTTTTTGTACTTGGTGTCCTCTGTGCTCATTCTCCTCCCCACCCACCCAGCCACGAGACCTTAGCAATATGCTTGGGAAACCACATGGCTTAGTTCATATTAAGATGCTTAAAGAGATGTTATGTTGGGCCCAGTCTTCCTATTCATATTCCAAGGGGGTGATTATTATGAGCAGACTTTTAAGATGGCTGTAATGATCCCTCCCTCTTGTAATTCATGCCCTTGTGTAGTCCGCTTCTCTTGTGTATAAGTCGAACCTAGTGACTTGCTTCTAAACAACAGAATATGGCAAAGGTAATGGGATGCTGGTGACACTTCCATGATTAGGTCGCACAAGACTGTTATTTGCCTCTTGTTAGCAGCCTTGATTGCTTTCTCAACTTGCATGGTTTTTTGAAACAAGCTGCCATGTGGGAGAAGCCTATGTGGAAAGGAACTGAGGGCAGCCTCCAGCGAATACCAGTAAGAAATTAAGACCCTCGCTCACACAGCCACAAAGAACTGAAAACTGCCAACAATCAGTGAGCTTGGAAGTGGCTCCTTCCCCAGCTGAGCCTTCCAAGGAAATGACAGGCCCTGGGCTGACACCTTGATTGTGGGCTGACATCTGCTTTGTGAGACTAGAATCAGAGTATTCAGCTAATACTCTGATTCCAGACCCACAGAAACTGAGATAATAGATGTGATAATAAGCTGCTGAATTTGGGGGTAATTTATTACAAAGCAATAGATAGCTGATATAGTTGATCAGAAAGTAATATCTCCCTGCGTTACTCCATAGACTTTCCATTTATTTTACAGAAGATAAGCAATAATTCCTGGCATGGCATCATTTGCATGTAGAGTGACTGTAGATTTCGAAATTTTGGTTGTATGTCAAAATTCTGGTTGGTAGATTGCTGTACTTGAGAAAAGTTGATGCTTTGCTTTGGGGTCACGTTGCATGTAAAGTAAAGCTGTGGTGCCAAAGAAACCTCCATCTATGGCATTGACTTTTATTTTATGTTAGAATCTTGTGGTCAAGGTAGAGTCACTCCTATTCTGTTATTAGATTTTGCTCATTGGTCACACTTGATAGGTGGTACCTTGATTCTGCTGTGTGATGCCTTCAATGAAATGGATCTAAACACAATTTAATTGGTGTTTTATGAGATTAGTTGGTCCTCACAACAATCTGGAATGGATATAGGTCATGTTTAGAGCCTTAAACATCAGTCCAAGAGCCCACAGAAAGTGGTACAGAATATGCAGCCTAATATAGCCAACTAGTTTTTTTCAGGATTGGGCTAGTCAGGAGATAGTCCTTATCTTGGCTCATCAAGAAGGGAGAACATGGAAAAAGTTTCTATATGTAAAAATCTTATTTTAAACTTGAACTGAACAAACAAGACTTGGAGGCCTGAAAAGACCCTTCCGAAGAAATTTTGAGAGCCATTTGTTATATTTTCAGGAATCTTGTGAGCCTGCTTTTAAACCATTGATAGCTTGAAATTGTTCATGGTGGGAGTATTTACATAATGACAATCAGTAAAATGTTATTCTTGGGGTCTACCCACACTCCCCTGAAAGCCCATTTACCAACACACCTCTAAATAAGTGCCATGAAATGTTTACATGCAATACAGAAAGAAAAGGCAAGTTAAATAATGTAAGAATTAACCACATCATTCATCAAAAGTTTTCATAACAGCATCTGGACTTGTTCTTATGTGTCAGGTACTATAAAAATGCTTTATATGATTCATATTTAATTCTCACAACCACCTCATTTATTCATTCACCCATCCATCCTTTGAATGAATACTTATTATGGATTGGTTTTAGGATAGAGTAATGATAACAGATAAAGTTTGACTTCATGGTGCTTGTATCTATTGGGGTAAACTAGAACACAAATATCTATTTAATAATTAAACAGAGAATAGTCATAGAGAAAAGAAAAGAATGAAGAACAAGTGACTTGGTTGAGACCACCTTAATATTGGGCTGTCAGGGAAAGCTTCTTGGAGGGGGTGACATTGTGAACTGAGATATGAGTAACGAAAAGGAGCCAGCCATGTAAGGCTCTCAGAAGAGTGTTGCAGTCATATGGAAAGACCCATGCCTAAGAGGTAGGTGTTATTATTTTGCCCACTTTATCTGGGGAAACTGAGGGCCAAGTGATGTTAAGAAGCTTGCCCAATGTCCCACAGCTAACAAGTGGTGATGCTGGTATTTGAATAGGGCTGACTTCAGAGTCTCAGCTATTGGACCATTTCATTATATCCCTTTTCTGGAAGAATGTTTCTCAAAGTGTGCTCTGCTGAACAGCCAGTTTTTGGGGTGTTGGTATGTGTTAAGAAAGAAAAAGGGCTGCAGAGCCAAATAAACTCAGGGAAATGCTGGAGTCCACAGAGTTCACTGCAAATGTGGACCAGTCATTTCCAAGAAGTGGTGTAGGGAAGGCAGAGCTTCTCACACTTACGTGACTTGCTTTTCTCCTGTTGCACTGGTGTTCTTTGTAAGACACCCTGGGAAAATGCTGTGCTAGAAAATAAATTTGTGCTTTTAATTTGTGACCTGAAAAATATATAATAATATACAGATAGTTGTTTCCCATGGTCAGATAAGTGAGTAATATTCTTCATTAGTTATTTTTGGAGGCAAAGTTTAGTGTAAGCTGTTTACATATTCTCTACTGAGTTTTAGAATGTTCTTTTGTCGGGGTATTTTTTTTAGTGGAAAAAATGCGACTGACTGCTTTTGGTATTAGACCAGTAAGAATAACCCAACTTGAACAAAGAAGTTGCCTGACTTCAGTTTATTTAAATTAATCTAAAACAGGATTTAAAATATACTTGAAGTTTTAAGTTCAGTGTGTTCCTGATTTCTTTTTCATTTTGCATGGTTCAACCCTGTTGGATTAGATGGCATAATGCTGGGGACTGGAGAGCTAGTGGTTTTATGATTTGTTCTTAGGCAGTGGTGTTGGACCTCATATAAACTACATCTCCTGAAATACTGGCCTTGTTTTAGCCTATTGTTTCAGAAGATTTTGAGTTGGCGGGAGTTGTGCATTGGAGGGTCAGGTTGCTGCAGTGCCTTGAGTTTTGGTGGTCTGGAAAAGGCTGAGGGTGAAACCACTTATATGCCTGGCAGGAAACAACAGAAAGATTATGATCTCAACTTCTTTGGAGGACCAAAATGATTCCTCAAGAACTACAACTGATGTGCTAAAATGAGCTGAAGTGTTGGCTGAAATGCAGCATTACTCACTAGTGTTGTCTGGTACTTTTGGATACAGGTTGATTTGATAAGACATTGTTTGATGTAGTACTAGTTTACCTTGTTCTTTAGCTTTTTCTGCAAAGAACATATTGTTCCATGGAAAGGTTATAGGAATAAAGTACCCAAAATACTACTGATCTTATTAAATAAAAAGTGGGTTTATATACAGGATCCTTCTATATTCACTCTCCTTAATATATTCTTGGCTGGCCCTTAGAGTAGAGTCAGCAGTTTTTGGACTGGAAGATGTTTGAAAGGAAGGGATCTAAGTTTTGCTGCCATGCCTGTCGATCTCCTATACTAATCCCTTGAGCAGCTCGCTTTTCTTTGGTAACAAGGGGAGAAGAGCACTCAAGTCATCAGTGGCCACAACTGCTATTAATCCAGTATAAGTATAACCCCCAGGAGCCTGGGCCTGGGCTTCCCTCCATGCTGTGCATGTGTGTGTGTGTGTGTGTGGCAGGGGGGATAGGAGTGAGAGGGGAAAGCAGCAAGGAGGAGGGCAAGGCAATGTAAATTCTTTATCTCCTACTTTATCCAGATTGTGCCCAGGCCAGTGGGAGATCCACCCAAGGAAAGTTTGTTACCTAGAAGTTCTTGAGCTCATAAACCTTTTATGGATGGGCCAACCTTCCCCCCAGTATAGTCTTTGCCCAAACTTCTAAAATCCATTCCAGTATCCCCTCTCTCCACACCATATGGCTTCTTTTTCTTTAATACACACTTGTCTCCAATTTCGCAGGATGAGCCATGGTTTTGCTGATGCAGGCTTTTCTAATTCTGAGTCCACAGATTCAATACATTTTATTTCTACCAACAAAGCATATCACAGAAAACATTCCCAAACGCAAGTGATCACATAAACATAACATTTCACATACTTTATTTTCCAAGAGTTGTTTCCTATAAATATACTATAGAACATAACAATTTCTCCCTATTTTAATCAAGTAAGTTTCTTACCTGATTAGTACATCCCATCAATATTCCCAGACCTCAAATATTGCCTATAGGTGCTCAATAAATATTTGAAAGACTGAAAAATAGTTCAAAATACCTTGAATGTTGCTCTCTGGTTTATTTTGCCAGTATTGGAAAAGTTTATGCCCTGGCAAGTATGGCTTGGTTGGTTGGAGCATTGTCCTATAACTGGAAGGTTGTAGGTTCAATCCCTGGTTTGGGTGTGTTCTTTGGTCCAGACGTGTATGATCCCTGGTCTGGGTATGTATGGGAGGAAACCAATGGATGTTTCTCTCTCACATCATTGTTTCTCTCTCTTTCTATCACCCTTCCCCCTCTCTCTAAAATCAGTGAAAAAACATCTTCTGATAAGGGTAAAAAAAAAGAAAGAAAAGTTTATAATGATTATGCAAGTGTCCTGTTTTTTTTAAAAAATGTTTTCTCTATCATTGCTCTATGTTTGGAGTGGAGCAGTTGCTTTGAGGGTAACCTGAATTGGACATTTTCTTTCATTGTTTTCAAAGTGTGTTGGACATCATTGGACACATGTTGAACAGCCATGTGCAGGATGCTGTGGGAGCACCCTTGACAAGTTTATGGTCTTCTTCAGGGATTCAGGTGGGCATTAAGAGAGTCAGCTCACACTTATCAAGGCTTATTCTGTGCCAGGTTACTGTACTAAGTAAATATTGCTGTCATCATCCTCATACACAGATATGGAAACTGAAGCACAAAGAGGTAAGTTATTGTTCCCAGTCATACACAGCAAGTACTGAAATCTACATCAGAACCTGGGAAGTCTGTCTCCAGAGAGTACACTTGACATCACTGCACACTACTGCCTCTCGAGTGGTGCACCAAGAAGACCTCAGATGGCACTTAAATTCTATGCAGCTTAGAATAGAAGAGCTGATGACAGAGCTGGTCTTCAAAGGCAGGAATAATTTCAACACACATGGGTGGTGGAGAAGTGTGATTGGAAAAGCAATGGGAGAGCCAAGCCTTGGGTTGGGGGCTGTGGTTGGTTTGGGACACAGTGAGTTCAGAGCAGCTGAAACTCCACCTGTCAGGAGGAAAAGGAGATAAAGATGAGCAGGTGGTGTGAGATCAAGTCATTGAGGGCTTTGACCATGGGACAAAGAAGATTGGCTGTTATTAGTTAGGCTCTGTGCAGCCTGGGCAGCAATTTTCCCTGGAGAATGGCATTATCAGAAAAGATTGTTAGTATGAATTGATAGTGGATTTTCTAGGAAGGGACCAAAGACATGGAGGAAAGTTAGAAGGATACTGTGGTTGTTTAGGTGACCAGAGTCTGAATCTGGGTGATGGTTCAGGACCTCTGTGCCTGGAGCTATAAGAAGCAGGCAATTGTTGTGAGCCTGGATGGGGACTGATAGTGGGATAGTGGGCAGGTGAGTAATCAGCAGGAGGTGCTGGGATTGAGGGAAGTCTTTGAATGAGTTGTGTTTGATGAAAATATTGGTGGAGCTGTCCAACCAGGATGAGACTATGGCTGAGGAAATGATTACGAAGTTCCAGCCAAGTACACAAGGCATTTCTGACTACCGGTTATTTGTTTATTATTATTTTCACACACACACACACACACACACACACACACACACACACACAATTTGTGATCACCAAGCCGACATTTGTGTGATTCTTCTAAAGTCTGCCTTGTCAATTATTCCTACCGTTATTCAGTAGGAGACCCAAGGAACTGCATACTTCTCCTTCATGCCTCTTTTTGAATAAGCATTTAATTTTGAATATGATATATCTTTTAAGATTACATAGAATTTTCATTGACTGATACCTACTTGGTACAGATTCCCTTTGTTCCTACTGCATTTCATTTTTTCCAAACTGTCTGTACAGGATGGATGCAGTGAAACATGTTAACAGAAAAGTGCTCTCTCTGGGTCCTAATTAACCACACATCTAAAGGCAGGATTTCAAAACCTTTGCTGTAACCTTTCTGGTAATATAAGAAACGTATTCATTTTTGTTTAGCATCATTTGCCTATCTTTAAAATTTAATACATTCTTTAAAGTTTGAACCTCTATGCTAATTTGAAATGGTTCAGGTTTCACCCCTTATTGGTTTTAATGAGTGCAATTGTTGGCTTTTAAAAGTAATAGGGGCTAGTGGAGCCCCAGGGAGCCATTAGACACACGGTATTTTGGCACCTGCTGAGAAAAAGAAAGTGGCAGTGGAGGATGGGATTGGGAGAATGGCGGGAGGTTTTGCTGGGAGAGACTCTGATTACTGTTCTCACCACCCTGTCCTGCTGCTCTGCCTTGGGTATGACTTCATTTTGAAAAATGTTCTTTTGTTAGCTGACCTAATTTATTATCATCATCACTTGGTGAAACAGTGCACCACAGATGAAACCTCCAGACTGAGAGAGTCCTGCGAGCGCCGGTACTGTAGATGCTTCAGTGTGTTTCACAAGCTGCAACAATGGGAAGTTGAGATGGGCTCAGTTATACCAAGATCGTGGTGTTTTGGGTGGTAACATTAATTAATGGGGGAGGCTTTGTATTTCATGGGACACATTCCATTTTAATGATTTCCTCTGATGCTGCCCATAACCCTGTGAGAGAAATTAAGCAGAGATGACATGTAACATTTATTGGGTACTGAGAATATCATTGCTAATTATTTTCCTGGGAGTGCCATTTAATCCTTCCAACAATTCTCTGTAGTGGGAGGTGGTTTCCTGCCTTTCAGATCAGGAGGCTGAGGTCCAGAAGGGTGATGTGTCTGATCCAGGTTCTCAGAGTAAGTAGTCATGGATTTGTGGTTCAACTTTGGGTCTGCTGGTTCCAGGCATCTGTTCCTAATCATTTCTTTTTCTTTTTCTTCTCTTCTCTCTTCTTCTCTTTTCTCTTCTCTTCTCTTCTCTTCTTTCCTCTTCTTTCCTTTCTTCCTTTTTCTCTATTTTTTTTAGCAAGTAAGTAACAAATTTAAAACATGCATATATATGTATGGGAACCTCACATACATGAGAAAGTCAGAGACTCCACAAGCAGGAGGGGTTCAGAGATAGAAAGGAAAAGTGGGTATATAAGACATTCTGAGCTAGGGTGAAGTAAGGACCTTGGGGGTTTCAGTGGGTCATTGCTGAATGACAAGAGCAGATCTTTAATAAATAGAAGCTTCTCCTGCCCTATTGGTAGGTCAAAAAGAAATAACTGATAATCTCCCATTATGGGAAGGGACTCTAATTCAAGTTCTTCCAGGTAGTCAAGGAATTTCTCTTGAGCCTAAAGCTAAAACTGCCTTTAGCTCAAAAGAATCTGCAGATGCTTGATATGGAGTTGACCAGAGACCAGAATTATGGTCTTCTGACTTCTTCTCGGGGATATTTTTTTTCTGTAAATGCCAAAAAGAAAAAAAAAAGGTTTGCTTTTTTTATTCTTGCCACATCTCATCAGGGCCTGTAAATTTGTGAGCTCGTGCATGCTGAAAAGGGCGAACAGTGCCATATAGAAGGCAACATCATGGATCCCTCCCCCAGTCCAGTTGTGGCTGGTGAAAATAAAAGTGCTTACTTAAAATGCAAGTAACAGTAATGCACATTTGGCCGTCCATAAATTCCTAGGGAATAAATGAATCTTTGTGAGCAGAGAATAAGGAAAAAATGAGTGGTGCTTAGAGTTGTACCTTCCCTATTTCATCTGCTCATAGTTAGCCTTCTTTTCTATGTTTTAAACTGTATCACTGCCTTATTGCCTGAAGAAATGCTTTGCCTCCTCAAACTAAGTTTACTTTTTATTTAGTTTTTGTTCAGTACTTTTGGTTTCTTTCTATGTCAATTATGAGACATTAAAATTGTATTTAAAACCTGATAGGTGCCTCATTTTATTATTCTTCTAATTACTAAAATTCAGTAAAGCAAAATCTGTTTTTCCACCCATCATGGCTTGGATGTGAAATGGGTGGCTTTATTTAGGTTTTCAGTTTGGGATATAGGTTCAAGGGCGTCCTAAATGTTCCGGTGTTAAATAGGGCAGTGTGAATGGCTGCTGGGTGACGATAGAGGGGCCAGCAAGTAGGGAGGGACTGCGGCTACAGCAGTTGGATATAAAGTTGTTGGGTATAAACCCTCCTTACTAAAGGAAAATGTAATTATATTACATAAGTAGATCATGAAAAAAAGCAAAAGAAGAAAGAAAAATGAGTGAGACTTTAGAGTAAAAATTATAAAGACTTACTATTTATTTAGATCACTCATATGTGGAATCTAATGAACAAGCTGAACTAACAAGGAGTTGGCAAAATGATAACCTGCGGGCCAAATGTGTCCCGCCGTCTGCTTATCTTTTTTTTTTTTTTAATGGCCTGGGTTTAAAATGGTTACATTTGAAATGGTTATGTAAGAACTGATATAATATCCTCGAGTTTGCCTTGTGACACTCAAAGTCTAGAATATTTACTTCCTTGGCCCTTTAAGAAAAAGAGTGGTGATTCCTGATTTAGATGATATGTAAGTGGTTTTTGAATCAAAATGTTTGGTTAAAAGTTTATGTGTAATTAGTTACATTTAGAGAATTAAATTATACTATTATGTATAGCTTTTGAGGGTTTTTTAAATAAATGAAGAGGCATTTTTTATGTCATTTCTACCCATTTTTCTTTTATAATGTAAAACCTGTGATTTTAATCTCCAGAGTCACAGCACATTGAGTATTGCCAGTTATCACAACAGTCTGCAGCATTTTCAAGAGTGTGGAAAACAGTATGGAGATACCTCAAAAAATTAAAAAATGGATCTTCCTTTTGACCCAGTGATCCCACTTCTGGAAATATATCCAAAGGAACCCTAAACACTAATTTGAGAAAACATAAGCACCCCTATGTTCATTGCAGCGTTATTTGAAATCACCAAAATATGGAAGCAGTCCAAGTGTCCACCAATAGATGAGTGATAAAAACAACGATGGGATGTTTATCCAATGAACACTACTTGGCTATAAAAAAAGAAAATCTTACCCTTTGTAACAGCATGGATGGACCTGGGGAAATTATGCTAAGTGAAATAAGTGAATTTGTCAGAGTAAGACAAATACCATGTCATTTCACTCATATATGGAATCTAATGAACAAGCTGAACTAACAAGGAAAACAGAGACAGACTCATACATGGAGAGCAGGAAGACAGCAAGTGTCGGGGGAGAGGAGGGGGTGGGAGGATTGAGCAAAAAGGGATAAAGGACTCATGGACGTGGACAACAGTGTGGTGATCGTAGGGGGTAGGGAGGTATAAAGGGAGTAAATGATAATGGAAAAATACCATAGAAGTAAATATTCTAAATTAATAATAAAAATAGGAATATACAAAACAAACCTATTAAAAAGGGGATTATCTGTGAAGTATTCACTAACCTACAACGTGCTAGAGAAATGGAGATTGCCAAAAAACTCCAAAAGATTTAGGAATCCCTGACAATTAAAAAATAATCTTCCAACTCCCCCAACTTTTTCTTAAATGCCATGTTTGTTGGTACTTTTTAGGCCTGCACAATTAGTGTTTTAAAAATTTGTGGCTGCTTTGAAGGAAGTGGTCTGAAAAAGAAACTGTCTATGTACTGTATATACAAGTCATGTGACAACGTATTTACAAACAGTACTTGCTGGTGTGCCATTGAATCGCTAGGCTGCCTTATGGAAAGTGTTCTTAATCAAGAGAAGCCAGGGCCTGACCACTGAGACCGTGCTCTCACCACCCTCTGCCCCCTCCTTCAACCTCCAAAGCAGTCAGATCTCTTTTGGCTCATGTAGGCTGGGCTGCCAGCCATTTGTGCACTTTTAGTGTTGGGAGAAGAACCTGCCCATTACTGGGATTTTGCTTCCTTGCTGTACTCCAGAGTTCCTCAATCTTAGCACCTGACATTTGGGTCAGGACAATTCTTTGTTGTGGGAGCTGCCCCGTGCCTTGTAGGATGCTGAGCAGCATCCCTGGCCTCTACCCATTAGAAGCAAGTAGTGCATTTTTCCTTCTCCTACTGGTGACAACCAAAATATCTCTAGACATTGCATAATATCCCCTAGGCTATAAAATTACCAGGCTTGTGAGCTGCTGGTAATTGACCAGCAGATAGAGTGATTGACACATCCTTCTTGTGACTGTGGCAAATGGAGTGATTCTCAGCCCCACCTTCTTGTAACCATTTTACTGAGGAAGAGCAGCCCAGGTGACGATACTCCTTGACTCAAAGACTGACTGCAGGGGATTGAACTAGGAAACAGATGTGCTGAGGAGCAGTGGGGGTTTGAGTCTGAAAAGAAAACCGAAGTGAGGAGAGTGTGTGTCTGTGTGTGTGTACATGAGAGAGAGGGAGAGAGAAATAGAGGGGGCAGGACTGAGAGAGAAACTGCCTTCAACTGCCTTACTCCTTCCCTCTCAGAAAATGTGGGGCTGAGAATGAGAAAAGCCCTGAAAAAGAAATGTCAGGGAGGGGCTAGGGGGTAGTGATTTTGTTACCGAACAACAAGAGGAGGAGGTCGTCCGAGGGAGGGGCAATACAATATTTGGCTCACCTAGGGATGCCGAAAACTGCTGTACAACAGGGGCCCCTCCCCAAAACCAAAATACTAAAATCTACTGGGCCCTTCTGTCCGCCGCCAATTGGAAACACATCTCTTAATGCCAGAGATTTGTGAAAAGGAAACAAAATGTTTATTTAATGCTATTCAGGCCTAATGCCACCACTAAAATATCAAAGTCCTTTAGGTTGTACACCTACACCCACACAGCGCTCCCCTTCTCCCTCTGTCCCAACTCCGGGTACCGTAAATCAGGAAAAGAGCACACGTCTGTGTTGCAGGCCGCTGGCACCGTCAGCTGTGTCACCGTGCAGGATCTCGAGTTAATCCAAAGTACTGTGGTACCCTCTCATAGTCCACTGGCAAGAGTCCTTTGTACCCAGTTCCAATCAAAGTCTCTGTTGCTTTTCAGGCCCCGCAGCCAAAGGGGGCACCCCAAAGCCGCGTGGGCCTCTTCTACCAAAGCTGCAGGAGTCCGCACTCCACCAAAAGCATGTGGCTGTCTTCTTCACCTGGCTGCAGGGATCTCCATTCTGGCAAAGCTGCGTGGTTTTTCCCTTTCACCTGGGAAAGAGGGGGTCCACACTCCGCCAAAACCACGTGGCTCCCTCTTTCACCCCACCAACAGGGGGTCCTCACTCTGCTGAAACCGCGTGGCTCTCTCCCCATCTGGCCAAGCGGGGACCCTTCATGTCCTGGAGCCAGTCTTTCTCAAGCTCTCACACAGGCCTTCTCACTCAGGAGCGCAGCCCCTAGTTACATTCTGAGTCCAAGCCCTTCTCACTCAGGAGAGCAGCTCCTAGTTCCCATCTTGAGTCCCTGCTACTCCCTTCTCTCTCAGGAGTCCAGACTTTAGTTACATCCTCCTGAGTCCCAGTCCACTCACTCAGGAGAGCAGCTCTTCAGTTACATCCTCCTGAGTCCAAGCCCTTCTCCCTCAGGAGAGCAGCTCATAGATCCCATCTTGAGTCCCAGCTACTACCTTCTCTCTCCCGCTTCCTTCTTCCTGGCTCCAAACTTGGCCACTGCTATTTAACATATCTATGAAACCAGTTAAAGGTTATAGATATGCTAAATAACTATTCCTCCCGAGGTTAGCTCCAAAACTGTTGCTATGCAAAATAGCTCTCAATGGCCTGGCTCCATTCTTTCTTCCCCTGTGGGGGGGGGGGGGGGGTGAGGACATCTTATATGTCTCTCCAATATTCCTATACACTTTGAATTCTGGACACTTTTCTAAATCTTTTTGGGGGGCCCCCCCTGTCTGCACCCTGTATCAATTTGATCCGAGATGCCACTTGGGAAAATTGAGATTTTTGTGAAAGTAAATATTTGATTCTCAGGAGTATTTATGGAGATAATAATTATGGATCCAAGAAGACAACAAAAACTTCACTTTTTGACCATCTAATTCTCACTATTAATTGGCAGTTTTATTTTACAATAAAGGTTGTTGTCCCTGGTTTCCCTAAATGGCCTTTATTTCTCCTTTTCTGGTTTTTAAATAAACATTTTTCTACATGAATTGCTCCACTACGCCCCACCCCCTAGTACTACCAAACTTCAGAATAATTTTGGAGTGTGGTGGTTTTATCATGTGGAAATGTAGTACAGATGTTCAGAATTACCTTTCTTTCTCCCCTTTAAAACATCATGACCACACATGCTTTGCTCTAAGTACCATTAAATATTTTTATTATTACTCTTAAAAAATCTTGCCTCAGGCAGAGTCCCACTAAATCTCAAGTAAAAGCAAATATTTGTGTGTATAAATAGCAGCAAGTATTTATGCATATCACTCTAAAAAATCTCACATTTTGCTTTTTAGGCAATGGAAACCTTTATTTTTTTTACTCAACCAAGTCCTCTAGTTTTACCCTCCCTTCTTGACTCTCAAACTTTAATTTCAGACTATAGGATTTTGTGCACGAGTTTTTCTCTATCCTGCATATATCTTTGAACTCAGCCTGATCATCTAATGTAATTTGATGGGAGGATTTGAACTGCCAGCATGAATTAGTGCATGTTTTTAAAAGTTATTAATGGAGGAAAGTTCTCTACTCCCAGAGGACCCACAGGCGGTTGGCCGAGTTTCTGCGTTCTTCAGGTGCCACACCCTGAGGCCGGCAGTCCTGTGCCCAGGACATGCTTCATCACCACTCAACATGCCCCCACTCAGGAACCTATTCATGGAGACTAGCTGCTGCTCCTCTCTTAATTTCTTCTGGGTTTGTTAGCACCACTTAAAAACATTTCTTGGTCAGCATCAAACATGTTTTCCTAAATAGTTGATAAAAAAATAGCTCTTTCAATTTAATTACTTGATCCTGGAATCGAGAACTCCCTTGCCGCCTATATGCATATTTTAGCGTGCTGGAAATAATCCTGGTTTAGACATGATCTTCTTTAAAGCATTGCATTTTCCGTCTCCATCTAAATAGTGCATTGCAAGGTGCTTTTCTTTTAAAGGGCAGAGGAGATCTTTGTCATTCTGGCAGAGTTCATATAAGAAGGGAGAGGCAAAACCTGATTGCGCCTTAGACAGTAGAAATAACACTTAATGTAGACATTCTGCTGTACCTTTATGATACGCAGCAGTGTTCCTGCCAAAGGTCTCCGTTGTACTACTTTTATGACCCATGTCAGGATTTAGACAATTTTAAGGACTCGGGCTATCGTTGCTTTAAAAGACAGAATAGAATGCTGCGCAATGACTGGATCCTTGCCAGTTACACATTGGAAACTTGATATAACTTAAAAACCTGCTCAGTGCTAACATCAGTGCGTATCCTTAAGATGTCTCTCAAGCAACTGCTATAGGTACAGAGATTGTGGGAATTTAGTGGCGCCTTGAGGATGCTCATGTTCAGTCCTACATGATGACACAGGATTTTCCAGAGGGTGTGAAATCTTTTTCAAGAACTCATTATCTTTTCCCCCCTTTGTAGGTCGAGGTTATATTTTCACGCTGTCTTTTTGCTTTGTTGCTTTACAGACATAAATGTGCAACTTCTTGCATAAAGGACTCAAGGAGAAATCTTCCAAAATGACCACATTTTCTGAAATCACAGAAGCCTCCCAAGAAATTTATGTGACAGGCAAGGTCTGTCTGAGGGTTATCACACAGACAGAGAAAGCTTCTTGGAGTCTCATCTTGGGAGGTCCTGGCAGGTTGCTGTTTTTAGCATAGATCTGGTGCAGGCACGGAGCTGAGTGCTGCGCTCAGATGCTCCTAAGAGCAACTGTGTGAGGTGTAGGTGTTGACATTGTCCCCTTACTTAATCAGGGCAGCTAAGTAATTTGCCTAAGACCACACAGGGGACTTGACCTCAGAAATGAGAATCATTGTATCATCTACTGTTTTGTAGAAAGTCAAAATAACTTCTAGCCATTTTTCCCCACCCATTTCCTCTCCTCTCTGATTTGTTTTCTTTGAATCTTTTCTGTTCTATTTAGGTTTCTCATCTGGTTTATATTATGGCTGCATTTAAAATCTTATTCTTTCTCCTAATATGTTGATTCTTTTTTCTTTTATTTCGAACCTCAATCGTTTTCTTCCTCTGGTGTTTTCTTCTGCATTGTTTACTGGGTTTGTCTTTGCTGTTATATTCCAAGTAGCAGTTCTGAGGTTTTGCAAGAGACCTAAAGATGTTAGTGAAATTTATAGGAGACTTCTGGCCCAATATAATTTTAATCAGCAGTTTTCTTTGCCTCCTACAAGTCTAGTCTCATATGAAATGGCCTATACAGAGCACTTTGCACAGGTCTTGGCTCAACAAATATCATTTATGTTTCCTTGAAAAAAGGTGAGGAAGGGGTAAACAACAGTTGCCTTCACATCAACTGGTCTCCTTGTAAAGCAAGTCCATGTTTCCTTTACGAATCATAGATTTCTCTCTAAAGAATCAAACCTCGTCTGGTGCCATTTTATAGGTCAGTTGTTGGGGCACAGGTGTTTGTACTCAGTTATGCATACTCAAGAGTGACCTTCTCTCCATTACCCCAGTTTCACTCTAATTTCTTCAGGATGTTATGAAGTGGATTAATCCCACCTTGTTACAGATGAAGAAACTGGGTCACTGGGAAGTAGATCGCTCTGCCCAAAGCCTTACAGAGAGATACAACGAGGGTGGCCTCAGGGCCTGTGTTCCGAGCCATGAGGCTGCATTGCTTCCTTTGTGTGTGGGAGGGCTGGGGATGGAGTCCAGAGGACCAGCATTTGGGGTCATGAGGGCTTATCGTGGGGCAGTTACAATCTAGACTTTCTCTATGACCAGCTTCCATGCTGGTCTCTTTAACTCTGTGCCCATCAAATAGGAGTTAGTTTTGAAGCCTAGAGACCAGTCTTGAGGCAGAATTGAGGTAATAACAGCAGGAACTGACTGAGAGAAATGGAAGATGATGCTTTGAAATAGGAACCACTATGTATGGCAGCTAAGAATATAAAAGATGAGAAGGATGGAGATATCAGAAAGAAGCCAGAGTTGTCAGCATGGGTTACAGGGTTGTTGACAACACCTGTGATAGTTATGAGGGAGGCAGGTTTGGGGAGGGGAAGATCAGCTTGAAAATACGAGAGGAGAAGATGAATTTGAAAATACAGATTTGCATTTCAGGCAGAAAAGTGGGCTAGAGATTTGGGAACTGTTTGTAAGAGGTAGGGTTTAGAGTTTCCCAAAGAGAGATGGACCCAAAGATAGAGCTGGGGAATATCTGTGTTTAGGACAAAGAAGAAGGAAGGGAAGCAGTGAAAAAAAAACTGAGAAGGAAACGTGAAGAGAGGAGGGAGACCCCAGAAAGCTGGGTGTTTAAGGGCAAGAGAATACATTCGTTCATTCACTTACTCAGCCATTTTATGGAGAGCCTTCATCTCTAAACTATGTTTTCTGGGGGACACTGAGATGACAAGAGACCTTGTCCTCGGGGTTATCTGAAGGTGGGACCTCTGGGCTAGGTCCCCAGGGATGAGGAGAAGTCCATTGATAAAAAAGGTCAGAAAGACAGAAGGACGTGTATAGCCTGGGGGTCAGACACATTAGCACATATAATGTTTTTTCTTAGACTCTCCCAAAAGCTATCTAATTTTAACCAAACTTTAATTTACTGCCCAAATTGTATTCAAATGTAGTCTTCCTAAAGCATATACTACAATCAAACAATACGACATTTGAAGTTTCTCTTAATGCTGTAATGGATGGTTACTTCATTGAAAAACACTGTAATTGAACTAGTTCCTTTTGGGACTATGAACGTTAAAGACTCAGATGAATGACTGGTTTCTTTACTGCGTTTCAGGAACTGAGTGGATCTGGGTGAGAATCACTGCAATATTCCAGTGTGATATTGATGATTGGGTCACAATAGCTAATGCTGAATAATAAAAGATGGCTTTGTGTGATCTTTGTCAAAGGGGTGAATGTTTGAGCTGCAAGGACAGGAAATTATAAAATTTGCATCTAAAAATAATCTTATTCTTTGCCTTTTCACTTGTGACCTCCAGTGTGAAGAAAAAAAGACCTCATGGAAACTTGGGCAGTTTGTGAAATCCTTCTGTGTAATCAGCCAATTTGATTTTCTTCAGTATAATGGCAGGATATTTGTGAGGAAATTAAACTTTATCGTACTCCAGCCATTGGTAGTGTAGCACCAGATTTTCTATTGTTCTTTTAGGAGAATAGAGCCTAGTGCAAGTTCATAAAATTACAGCAGCTTTGGGAGAAGTTTAAATGAACTTGGAACCTGCAAAGCAGGGTTTCTTACTGCATCACTGTTGACATTCTGGGCTAGATGATTCTTTGTTCATGGTGGGTACCTACCCTGAGCGTTGTAGGATGTTTAGCAACGTCACCGACCTTCACCTGCAACATCCAGTAGTATCACCACCAGTAGCTGTGCCAATTAGAAATGCCTCCAGGTATTAGAAGATGTCCCTGTGGGGCAGGGGGTGGGAAACTGTTCCTATTTGAGAAGCACTGGCCAAAAGCCTTACTACTCAAAGTGTGGTACAACAGGCAGCAGGTCATCTGTATTTCCCAGGAGCTCATTAGATATGTAGCACCTCAGGCCTTGTCCCTAGCCTCTGGAATGAGAATCTGCACTGTGACAAGATCTGTGGGGAACCTGTGAGCACATGAAGGTTTGAGAAATACTAAGCTCTGCCCAGGGCAGTGTGGTGTAGCAGAAGGGGTTGAGCTTCGGAGCCAAACATGGCTTAACTAAGAGCTGTGTGACCTCATCCAGGTGTTCAACCTCTCTGAGACTCAGCTTCTTTCCTCTGTAAAATGGGACTAAGAAAACATTTTGTGTTGTGAGAGTAAAAAGGGCAAAATCCAGCTGAATCAGCAAAAAGGACACCTGGCCCTTATTAGAATCTCAAATGGGCTGGTTTGCTTTCCTCTCTTTAGAAAACTGTTTTACTTGGCCCTACTGCACTCACGGTTACTCGTAGTGATGATATAAGATGTGGAGGAAAAACAATGTGTCTGAATGAGCACTCCACAAGCACAGAGGGCCATAAAAAATCTGCTTGTTTACGAATTTTTATTTTTGAATTATCTACTTTCTTTGAGCTGTGGCTCTTGTGGTCTGGCCTTCCCAATGCTTGGGAAGCTGGGATCCCATTTCTGGAAAACCCATTATCCTAGTCCTTGTGAACTCTTAAAGGTCTCATTTAGAAGCCAGATTCTAAAGGTGGGAAAGGTAAAATTGATGGCAGCTACATGTAAAACTATTTAAGGAAGAAGTTCACACTGGCAAACTTTATTCCTGTCCTATAGCAAGTGGATTTTGAGATGGGGCAATTATTTTTATGACTGTTAGTAGAATTTTTAGTTGTGCAAAATAAGGATAAATACTCCTGCCTTGGAATAAACTGTCCCAGGATTCCAAAATTTCCCCCTTTTCTCTTTCTCCTGCGATGACATTGCCTTCACATGAAAGCCTATATTTTTAAATTTCTCATCCTGCTGTATTAAGAAGAGCTGTTATCATGCTTTCAGCCAGGAATGTTTTTGCATAATTCATTTTAAAATAATGTATAAAATAGGTACATGCACACATGTAATCACACACTCACAATAGCAATGTATGAATCTGACCTGTGACAACAATTTTTAGGCAAATCACAAGTAGTTTATCTGAAGTGTTGTGATGTTACAAAGATGAAGGGACATTGTCCAAGACCAATGTTCAATTGTGTAGATTGGGTACCACACACCTGTGGGGGCACCAGGTATATTGAGGACATAGCAGATTTGCATTAATATTATGGCAATTTGTCAGAAGGTGGCAGCACAGTCCTTGTCCTAATGAAATCACTACATAGCAATAGTGTTCTGGCAGATGGAGGTAAAGTGTCTTGAGGAAGGGGCTTCTTTCTCTAATTTGCACAAGGATACCACGTGGACTGGTTGTAGGCCCACCATCTTTCCTTTCTGTGGGAGCTTCTACTGTGGTATGCAAAACTGTACAAATCATTATTCTTGAAGGTCAGAATGTGCCCAGGAGCCTTAGAAAGGTACAATTTATTTAATTTCCATATTTGATGAATATGAAAAAACTCCTCCATTAAAGTGGTGTCCTCAAATATCACTTTCATCTTAAAACTATTGCTAGTGGTTTGTGTGTATGCTGCCATCTTTCCCAAGTGAAGCAGAAATAATTTAAGAAGTTTTGTAGAAGAGGTTTACCAACATTACGTCCAGCAAACCGTAGTTCGGATATACCAAAGAATCTCATTGGCTTAAGGTTGGTTGATGATCAGCTGATGTGAAGGACAGTCATTGTGCTGAGAGATGGGGACAATACCCATTTCCTACATGAGACTGCATCTCGTGTACGTTCTTTTTAGCTCTTTGCTTCTTAGATTGGAGGGCTATTCACATAAAAGCATTGGTCACATGAACCTACAACTTGGTCATATGTCATACCTTAGGTTGCCACATGTCACACATGTTCTTGCAGTTATGCTACTTTATCTCCACTTCTTTCTAGAGATAGTCTGCAGTTTTACCTGGAATTGCATCTGAACAGTTACTGAGGAGGGGAAAATGTCTGTTTCTACTCAGCCTATGGGTGATGCAGCAGCATTGGTGATGCAGATAACATCACCATGACACTCTTCTAGCTGGGCAAAACAGGAAAGAGAGAGTGCAATTACTGACGGGGAGCTAGACAGGGAGCTCAACTTTATTTTTCGGATGGTAAAATTTTGTGTTTCTTGGGTTTGGATGTGCCCAAATTGGTCATTTTGACTGGTTTGCAAAGAAGACTCTCCCCTAGATTTTTTTTTTCTGGTGATGTCATCTTCATGGCTGTTAGTGCTAGGGTTCTCAACTATAAGCACAAGTTGTGGGACATGGGGGAAACAATTTGTTCTTAATAGTGGTCACAAAATTCACAAATAATGTCTTAAAACTGAATTATATATGATTATAATATAATGATGATGGAAATAATAAGTGCAAGATTAGGTAGATTATATAATAGAAAGCTTGGGTCCATGATCTCACTTAATTCTCATATACTTTCTGGAGAAAGTTTCTGTTGTTACCTTTATCTCATAGATGTAGAAATTGAGGCTTAGAGAGGTGAACTTTACACTGTCGGAAAGTGGGGGAAATGGGATTCGAATCCAAGTCTGACTAATGGATTCCACTCACAGTTATGTTTCCATAAGCTAAAGAGATGAGGGGTTGAACATAACCCCATCTCTGGGCACTGTCCACAGGGATGTGTAAATGCCACTGTTCTGTGTAGGGTGACCAGCTGTCCCAGTTATAGTAGTAAGGGAGTCCTAGGACACGGGACTTTCAGTTTCAAAACTGGAGAAGTGCTGGGCAAATCAGGAGGAGTTGGTTACCCCACTGCTGCATGCCGTGGTGGGAACACCAATTGCTTCATCCTCCTTGCTGTTGTTATGTGTATTCCGGACAGTTTGGATGAATTTGTGGCTTTTTCCATTAAACCTTTTCAGGATATAAAGGAAGTAGAGGTTAGGTCTGCAGCTCATCAGGCAGAATCCTCAGTGTCTCTAGAAGCAGGTGACGAAGTTATAAATAAATGCATAAAGAGCCTGCCATGATGGTGGGGACACACTTACTTGGCTACTATGGTTGCATTTCAATCAGATGTCTCAGTTCTGTCTTTCTCTCAGTAAATGGATTCCAGTAATTTGGTGCTGGTGGAGTAGGGGGATAGGGGATTCTTACCCTTACATGACCTCACCATGAATGTGAACTGTTTTCCTCCCTTACAAGAGTTTAGAAACTAGAATTTAGTTTTAACAACCACCCATATTATTATACCAGAGAAAATAGCATAAATATGCTCATTTAAAAATGGAAATTTGCTACTTGGAAGTGTCTCCTCCTTCGAGGAAATTCTTTAGGTTTGATTATCTCATGTTGGAAGATTGTACGGGCCTGCCAATTGTACAAGTGGAAGTTTATTTGATTACTTTTTTGTAAAAATGAGAATGATTTGTCTTCAATTTTTTTAGGGGCTCTAGTGTACTCATTGGAAACTTAGATATAAAAAATATATAAATCATTTGCCTATCTGGTAACACATTTTTTGTTTTTTGTTTTTCTTGGTCTATTTTTTCCTTCTCAAACTGTCTGGGTGTGGAGAGGAGATATCTGTGCCTCTTTAGGACATCTGCTGTTTGTTGTCATAGCTGTCTGTGGAATGCTGTCCTTGGAACAGTTCCCGATGCAGAGTGTCCGTAGTCAGTGCTTCATCAACCCATGGTGTGGGAGAAAAGAACTTTTCCTTCTAAGACAACTCCCCTAGTGACCGGAGCCTTGCTCTTTACATGTCAACACTTTCAAAAATGATTAACCACTTAGAGGAAAATCTTTATAAATTACAGCTTTTTGAATACTTCCTGGCTTTCTTACACAGATTGTGTCCTCAGCAGATTGGAATCATTTCTTCATAGCTGAGGTTCAAGAATAGGAGTGTCTATTATTCTTTCCAGTGAAGGGGTTGGGTGCATTTCCATGGTCTTGGGAAAACAAGGTTAGTTGCCTCTCTCCTAAGTGGGTTCAGATTATCTCCTTTAATGTGTACCTTCAGGTTGTTGTGTTTTTTTTTGTTCTTGATGTTTTGTTTTGATTTGTCCTATAATGCTAGAGATTGCCTGTCACTATTGATGATATTGGTGTCGTTAGTACTCTTCTCACATGTCATCATTTTACTGCTAATTTCTATCGACGGGGAATCAGATTGCCAAAATTGTTAGAATTGTGTAAAGTAACTAGAGTCTGAGCAGATTCGTCTATGAGTAAATTGAATGTATCTTTGTGTAGAACTTGACCATTGAAGGCAGCACTCCTAGATAAATGTAGCGTGTTCAGATACCTCCTTTGGGTTGACACTGGTGAAATATAGCTTGTGAAGAATTTGAGATCAGTACCAGAAAGGATCTCAGGCTTCAGAATGTTAAGCTCTCTTCACTTCTTTTTAGCCAAAATGTTAATGGGAACTCTCAGTTCTTTTCCAATACCCTTTCTAATATCTGAACATGGAACAGAATTTTATTCAAGCTGTTTGTTTCTTGTATGTTTATAATGTTAGCCAAAGTACTAGTATTTATGGCATTTCCTCTTTTTCCCTTAATGATGGATTCTGGAATTAAAAAAAAACCCTTTTATTATTTAGCCTCCTGTTTATGTCTTTAACCTCAATCAAGTCAGATGTAACTAGAAAATAGGAATGGTGTCACATTAAGTAACCAGATTTGGAGAAGCCACATAGCAGGTTAAATTAGACCATGAAAGTAAAGTTTACCAAACTGCCAGTCTGTCTGTTTTGGTTTTTCAATGTTTGATTGAAATTTAAAGAGAATTAGACTTCTTTTTGATTAAGCAGGAAAGTCAACTCATTTATACTAGTTCAGATTAATATAATAAGACCAATTAAAGTTTTGTGCATTACAAACTAATGCATAAAAATATTATTGTGCATTAATTATTCTGTAGAATAATTATTATAATTCTGTAGAATATTAATATCATTAATAATGCCAACCAATAAACTGTTATATATAATATAGTGATATGTTATTAATATATAATTATCAATATATTATGTATCAATATAATTAGTATATTCATTATATCAATATATAACAGATATTATTGTGTATATTATTCTGGCCTACTGAAAATTTCTCAAACTTATACTTTCTATATTTGTGTAGGGGGCTAGAACAAATATTTATACTAGAAATCTCTTATTTTGCATTTGTGAGTCAATCCAAATCTGACTGAATAGACTAAAAATGAAAATCACTTTGAGCTTGTTACTATCTTGAAAAATATGTAACCTGAGAATGAGAGACTTCTTATGTCCCTTCGGCCTCTTCTACCTACAAGGACATAAAGCGAATGGAAATAAGCCAGTATTGTTATATTTCTCTTGTTGTTACTGTGTACCTGCCTGCTCTGAAAATGCCTTCTCTGGTCAGTCTCCAAGTGAGTAGTAAAGGATAGTTCTTTTTAGGGGAATGAGCTTGTGGCTACAAGACAGCTAAGGTTATAACTTCTGTAGCACAAATGCAAGACCAAAGAAGGGACAATCTTTGGAATGGTACTTTGTTACGGGTAATTAGGCCATATTCCTATGAAGGAGGTATTCCTTCAGTGAGGGTACTGGGATCAAATTGAGAAGAAAATTGAGGACCAAAATTTATGTAAATAATCAGAGTAAAGTTAGGAAGTTTAGATTGAATGTTCATCTTGCAAATGAAATTAAATATGAAATAAGTTTTTAAATCTTACATTTAACAAAATGTAGGTGAGAAGTATAGCTATGTGCTAATTTTTAAAAAGAATAAGTAATGAAACTCTAATATCAATTTTATTTGAGCAGAATGTTTCTAATAAAATTGACAGCTAGCATGCCATTTCAGTGTTTGACCTTTGCACTACCATTTTTTAAAAAGTGTCATTTTGCCAAAAATATGCTGCAGAGCTTCTTCAGGTTTCCCAGCAGCCTCTTTAATCTGTTGCTATTCAGATAATTTTCTTTTGAAGTTCTATCCTGCATTATCCTTGTTACTCATCCCAGCTGTTACTCATCCCATCACTTGATGGATCTGAGGTTCTTCAAGATTCAGTGGTTCTTCCCAAGTCACTGTCACTCAGTGCAAAAGGTGTGCCAGCCACAGTACTAGATGCTGGGTTGACATGGTCTCCGCCCTTCAAGTCATACAACAGGGGGTAGGAGGAAGAGACCCTTGAAGGGTAGTGCTGTTAAACTCTGTGAAAGGTGAAAAGAACGAATGATTTTCATTAAGTGTTGGGAAGCCCTTAAGTGTAGGAAATAGCATTTGAAAGGGGGAAGAAGTCTGTATTAACCACTCACCAGGCACCGTAGAAAAAGCTTTTCATAAGATAGGGCCAATCCTTATGGGAAACACAGATTGTATATAGTTAAATCATTTTAATTCTTAAATATGCCTGAGGGTGTTTAATAGTTACTTACTTTAGTCATAGGGGGCAAAGGTGGCTTCCGGCTCAGTGGTATATAAGTTGAGACTTGAAGGGTCACAGAAATTCAAGGAGAGGGTGGGGACACAGTAGAGGCAAAGGGAGCAGAGGGCTGAGCCCATAGTGAGAAGTAAGGAAAGTCTAGAGCTGTCCTATCCAATATAGTAGCCATAGTTATATGTGACTTTGGGAACTTAAATGTGGCTGGTGCAAAGAAGGGACTGAGTTAATTAGTCACACCTGGCTGGTGATGACCATACTGGACAGCACAGGACTAGTATACTTATAACAGAGTGGACAAAAAAGAGAGGGGTTTTCATGAGGCCAGAGAGGAGCATTGGAGAGATATTTTATGAGATATGGTAGACCCTGGTGAGTAGTCCAGATTTTATTCTAGAGCTTTGGGAAGCCACTTAAGGGTTTCATGAAAGAGTGGTACGTAATCAAAATGGCATTCTGCAGTTGGCCCAGGAACAGGATTCTACTGCTGAAATTGAGCAAGAAGTATTTGTAATAAATATGTCCCTAGGGAACGTTGATCTGGAGTGGGGTGTGGGATGGACTGGACAGGGATGGCCGAAGGTGACCTGATCAGAACGGGGAGAGGAAGAACATGTGGTTAATAATGCAGGCTCCATAGTCTGATGGCCAGAGCCAAATTCGGGTCTGCCATTTTTGGTTTGCCTGGAAGGAGGATGCTTCAACTGTGTGGGCAGTGCCTGGACCCAGAGAGAGCTGGTTTGGCTCACACCGCTACAGGGCAGTGACAGAGGGCTGCTTGAGGTTGCAGCCAAGCCTCTGGGAGCCACTGCACATTGTCATTCTGCGGGTGGGGCATGAGGGCAATGTTCTCCTGTCTTTGTTTCAATTGGTGCAGAAGTTAAGGGCCTTGGTGACATCTCATTCAATCTTCTTTTACCTTATTTGGTAAGCCTTTCACAAAACTTTTATGGAAAGTCTGTTATTCTCATCTGCTTCCCATAAGAAAGTGTTTGGCAGTGGCAGAGAGTCCCAGGACTTATGGGAGAGGAGTGATTTCCTGAGGGTCCCCCACAACATTCTCATAGAGCTTGTTTTCCCCAGTTGCAGACCAAACAGACGGAACAAATTTGCTTTCTCTCTGGAGAAGACTGAGCGATATGGCTAGGAAGGGGAAGTGAGAATTGGAGCAGGGCAGTGTATGTGGAAGTTAAGACGCTGGTTGCAAGAAAGCCTAGCTAGCACAATTAGAAAAGGAATCTTTACTGAGAGGGTAGCTTGTGGAATCCAACTGTTGGATGCTGCTGGCCTTGGAACCCCATGGCTGCCAGAATGTTCTAGTTCCTCTGAGCATGGGCTTACCTGTGGGGCATTTTGGTTCATGTGGTAAAGTTAGCCAACCCAAAGCTCTTGAATTTACCTTTGATAGATCCATCTGGAACCTGGGAGAGGGCCTGGTTCAGGACAGTTTTTATTCTTGCTCCAGCCAGGCCTGGTTTGCTGGGAATGACCACATGGAGCAATTATAGCTTCTGGACCTCCTGATTCATGACTCTGTAGGGCAGGAATTCTGCCTGGTTATTGTTAGAATGGTGTTTCATATCGTATATTATATCATATCAATCATAAATGCATAATATTAATATGTAAATAGAATATAACATACGGAGCAATGTCTAGGATATTATATAGAAGATTACTGTACAACCCAAGTTTCCCCCTGTACCTGTTGCATCCCTAGGAACTCTGACATAATGCTTATTACAATGAACTTCTTTTGACCTTGACCTATGTTTCATAGTATCAGCTATTTACACATGAGAGAGGAAGGGCAAAACCTAATTTTATGTGATACTTATGAAATATAGTTTTTTAGAAGGGGTGGAATCACTCTGTAGAATTGCGGTAAACATCCATCTACCAGGAATTAAAATTCACTGTGTGTGGAAGATTACACTTGACATAATCATAATTTATAGAGTAAAATATAGTTTTAAGGTCCTAATCAGCCACCTGGTGAATGAATGAGATACAATTTTTATGTTTTAATGATATTAGTAAAGATTGTGGATAAAATAAAAATAAATCAAAGTTAGGATGTACAAAGTAGAGTTTCTGGTGCAGTACAGATATTCTGCTTCGCCATCTTGAGTATGATGCAAACCAAGAGACGATAAAAAGATATGTCACTAGTTAGTTCAGGGTCAGCAAACTATGGCCCCTGGACTAAATCTAGCTGCCTACTTGTTTCATTACATAAAGTTTTATTGGAAGACTGGCACAAGCATTCGTTTACGTATTATCTCTGGCTGCTTTCATGTTACAATGGCAGAGTTGAGTAGTGCCAACAGAGACCACATGGCCTGCAAAGCTGAAAATGCATATCATCTGGCTCTTGACAGAACATGTTTACCAGCCCCTAGTTTAGATCCTTTGAGGCAGCACTGAGGGATCCTAGAGCCCTGGGAGGCCGGCTGCGGGGTGACACCTAGAAGGCAAGTGAAGGCATCTGAGCCCTGGTCCAGTTTCGTCCAGAGCAGTTTGGCTGCTCTATTTGCTTTGCTGGGCTTCTGTATATGATTTGAGAAGAAAGAAAGATTGTGCTATTTGAAAAGTACTGTTAAAGTTACTGATCTGAAAATACAGGAAGGCATTCAGAACAGAGAGGGTCTCTCTGAGGATGTCTAATTACACATCTTCACTGTGAACCAAAGTGGTTGTTACCTTGACATGATGTCTCCAGCTTAAAAAAAAAGTCCTAGATGGGAATTTGAAAGCTAAGATGGACCTCTGTAATTACTGACCTGCTGGAAATTGCTTTTAGGTCTCTGGCAGCCTATTTTCTCTTTTTGTGGGCAAAGATGCGAAATTTCTTTCTGTCGTGTCATCAGATTTAAAAAGGAAGATGTGACTAGAGTTGTCGAAGGGGTGAAGTTTAGATATACAAAGTAATGGCTGAAAAGTAAAATGTGCCATGTTTTGGTTTTAATCTTTAAATTATCAATACATTAATTTGGCCTTGAAGTTGTTGCCATGGAAAATGGCCTCTTACCTAATTTCTTCAAGTATTTTGACTTTTGTAACTTAAGTGAAAATCTAAATGTGAGTTGTAAGAGTAACTCGGGATGGCTTGCCTTGCTTGATGAAGACTTTGAAACATGATGCATTAAGGCATATCACATCTCAAGAGAATTGCAAGATTTTGCCAATTTTTATGAGCAGAAACTTGGGGCACATATTTGCAAATGACTTTTCAGGATCAGGGAGGATGGATTTTATTACTGGAATAAGCACAATTTATACACATGAATGCAGTGACCAGAAGGTCTTTTAGAAGGGAACACCTAGAAGGGGCGGAAGTGGGTAGCACTTGCTTCATTCTAGAGGTTTTACGTATATTATCTCATTTACTTCTCACAGTGTCCCTCTAAGATGGATACTTATTATCCCTGTTAGACAGATATGGAAACTAGTTAATTAAGCACTTAAAAAGCCTATAGCCATTAAGTATTTAAGCATACTGGCCCAGTTTTTTCAAAGGGGATGTGGTTGAAGTTGGAAAGCCCGTGGGTGCCTGGAAAGAGATCCTCTGCACCCTGCCACATTTCATGAGAGGACAGAGAGATTTAGATATGCTCTTCTCAGATCCAGAAATCTCCCAAGATAATGCTGGAGGAATCTAGAGCAGTGGAACAACTGAGCTTGCCTCCCAGGGCAGCCCAGGGAGACTAGGCGATGTGCACTCAACTGGCCTCTTGAATGAAGGGGCAGTGGCTGAGGACAGCCATATAGAATCCAAGACCCCGTGTAGCATGGGAAAAGCAGCCAAGAGGTTTTGAGTCCTCAAGGAAGGCTATGGCAGATGCTGAGAGGGTTGGTAGACTGGGGAGACCTGGGTGGGCAGCAGAAGGACTCAGTGGACCTTGTTGGAGTCCATCAGTAGTTGATGACAGAAATCCAGGTGGCACCAACGACTCTGACACTACCTATGGATAGCAAGTATGCCCCAGAGGCTGCTTTCCCAGTGTCAGGAAGTCAGCGGTAGAGGAAAAGATGGGGAAAGAAAAGAATCTTAGAAGACTAATGTTTAACTAGTGGTGACTGAGTTACTTCTAACTGTCAAGGGTTAAGTCACTTGTACTTTAATCTCCACTGAGGGTTGGAATTAGGAATTTGTAGGCTACATTGATATTCAGTTGTAGAGATGGAACATTATATGTTTGTACATCAGATATAAGGTTATATTTTTCACATTATCTGTTAATAATTGCCTTGATAACTTTTAACCAGAATCAGCTAAATTAATTGTGCTTCTAATATTTTTCATATTGGTTACTATACTTTTAAAATATTTAACAGGTGTTGGAAACCATGTTTATCATGTAAATTATTTCATGTAATTTGAGAATAATATAAAATTAAATATTTTCTTAGGTGCCATTATTATTCCATACTTCATAGTTGAAGAAATTAAAGTTCAGAGAAATTCGCCAAGGTCACACAACTGGTAAATGAGTGAGGCTGGAGTTAATCGATTTAACATCCACTTTGGATTCTAAGTGCCTAGCATGGAAGCTATACATGATAAGAGCACAGAAAATAACTTGAGTGAATTACAGCTCAGTTGTGTGGCAGTGTGAGCTGACCACTGGGTATGTTGGGAACCCTGTTCTGAGCAAGATAAGGAAAGATAAATAAATCAAAGCTGAGGCCCCTCCCAGTGACTTAGTTATCCCTGATGTGCTGTGCATTCTAACTCAGAGCTAAGCCTTTGGAAATATTTGTGGATCCTATCAGAAAATACTCAGAAAGCAAAAGAGTTTTAGAAGTAAACAAAAATGTTGTATGGTTTAGTTAACTGAGGAAAGTTAACTATTGGGCTAAGTATAGTGGGGATTGGGGAGACATGGGAGGGGGCCAAGAAAGTATTTCAAATCAGTTTATGCCTCTTAGAGTCACTTCACAACATCCCATCATGCTGCCGAAATCCATGAGTAGAATAAGCACATGCCTTCCAGAACTCGCAGCCAGCTCTCTGGTACAAAGCAGTGCCAGTTTCAAACTTGGACGCCAGCCTTCTCCTAACCTATCCTATCTAACTGACAATACTTTTGTCTGGTTTCCACTTTGTACTTGGGTTTCTGTTAATCTGATTAAGGCACCAATCCTATAAGTAGGTGTTACGTCTCTTGTTAACACTTTGAGGTTTGGGGTCCTAATTAAGAGATTTCTTTTTTACCTACTAGAAGCACAAGTTCATTTGAAAACGTGTAGTCTTAGAGTTTGGGAAATTTTTAGACATGGTGAGTGCTACTGAAAAGTGGAACAATCACTGCCACAGTCCTAATGACCAAGTCAGAGAGGCCTCCTCATACGAGGTGGTACTGCTAGGGATGTACCATTCAGGTGACTAGCCCAGGTGTCTAGAAGGACCTTCTAGACAAGGGCCAACCTAGAGGACTCCTGGAAAAGCTGGTGCCCACTATGAATTCACCATCAGTAGTATCCAGAGTCTTAGAGTTTTAGGAATTTTTAGAATTTGCATATCATACTTGGGAGGTGGTTCCTTATAGTAAAGTCTGAGTATGTTTACAAACACCTGAGCACTTTCAGAGCCTTTCAGCGGCGGTGCCTGTTCTACCTGGACTGCACTGAGAGAGAGTGGTCTGCACACCTGCAGTTCTCTCTCAAGCCTCTCTTCTATAACTGAGGGATAAGAAATCTTATATATGGTGTAAATTGGGACGACCATAATAAGAAAAAAGCTAGTCACTCAAAATGAGTCTTAACATTGGATTCTGTAATACTACTTCTGGGATCTATCCTTTGGAGATAAGTCTTACTGCAGAAAAGATTTTTGTGCCCAGATATTGAGGACAGTTTTCCTTCTTTTTAAATAAGTAAAAACTCAAGTTTTGTTTAAATAAGGGAAAACTCTTTTAAATAAGACAAATCTTAAACATTTCCAATTATGAAACTAGCAGTGACAGAATTATATAACCATCAAAACAATTAAAAAAGTAATAAGGTACTTTATTGCTTGCATTTATTCTCTAACCTTTATTGAAGTTATTATTATCCAAATTTTCAATCTCTAGAGAAGGGAGTGGGCTGTGGGGCCAGCTCAGAAGGTACAGCAGTGATGAACACCGACTCAGGAGTCAGGGGAGTCCATTATGGCCGGGCTGTCCCTAGAGGCTGTGGAGCCTGGGGCCACTGAGCCATCACCACCTGAACAAAGTTCTCTGAGAGGAGCCGTGTGTCTGGTGCTTTGTACATTCCTTGGGATGCCTGTAAACACAGCCAAATGAAAGTATATTTTAATTTGTAGGATAATTTGTAGCAATAGCTTTGAAAACTGGTTTTGTATGATAATTTCATTGTTATTATACTATGTAATACTTTTCTAGTATTAGGGTAGATAGAGGAGGTATCTAAGACCTGCTTTTCTTCAAGCTTATTAATTTTAGTTTATTCTTTTTTGATTTTTGATTTGCATAATCACTGTTAGGTACTATGGTTGTCCTTCAGGCTTAACACTCAAGTGGAACATGTATAGGAGGTGTCGGAAATAACTTTCCAGTAGTTAAATTGTTTTTCTGCAAAAATATAACTTTAAAATGAACAAAATTTATAGGGGTGAACTGCTACCCATGTTAACATGTAGCAAGAAGATGAATTTGTAGCCAGATTAAAAAAATTAATTGTCACAACTTGAAAGAGGGATATTATTTTTAGTTTTCAATCAATGTTTAATCTAGTGCAATAGAATGTTACAATACAATTTTAATGTTAGAGAAGAGGGACAAAGGCGGTGTCGTGTGGTGGGCCTTCCTGCCCCCAGGTTACAAAGCTGCACCAGCAGGCAGTGGGGCTTGACAGGCAGTGCTGGGAACCAGGACAAATTACTTATATTGCTGGAGACCTCATGGGTACATGTGGAGGCAGCAGTTGGATTAGATGAGCATCTCCTAAATACTGTTCTGAGAACAATATTGTTCTGAGAACAATGTGAGAAGTTGAGAGGCATCCACAAGTAAAGAGTTGCCCTGATCAAATGAGAAATGGCGCGCCCCACTTTGGAGATTCCCAAAGTGCGTGAACATATTCTAGCCTGTGAGATATTCCTCAGTGAAGATGTATTTTCCACAGTGTTTCAGCCAGCATGTCTTAAATGTATTTGATGACAGAATCCTGTTAGCGAGGAACATATTCTGGGAAACACTGAACAAAGTTTTTTCCAAACTCCAAGATCCTGGGGTTTTAAACATACCATCCAAATGTTGCTTAGCAACATTACAGCCACCTGATTTTCCCACTAGATGGCACCCTTGAATGAGATTTGCTTTTTTACTTTTTGATTGGCTTCTCCCCGGACATTTTTGGACATTGCTTTTCCCACGCACTGGGAAAGAGCAGATCAGTTATCAAACTGATTTGAAGGCCACTCTGTTAACATTTTACAAGCCATTTAAAAATAAAACAGTTGTATCAATGATAGGGATAAATATCAGCCAAGATTGAAATAGTGTATTAATTTTCTCACAATACCTATTTTTAAAAATTATGTGAACAATGCCAGTATATCTTATTTTTTAATGTGTTACATGAGAGCAGCCAGACAAAATTTAATTACACATTTGGATTATTCTACTGATCAACTTGAAACATTGAACTGCGAGACTTTGAGAGAATCTGGTGGTACCTGGGAAATTTCCTTAGTTCCTATGGTGGGTAAGCGGTGTTTTCAGCTCTCACATGTGTATAATTTTGTTAGGGAATCACTGAAATATTATTATGTTTAAGTGTGTGCACCTTTAGAAGGTCTCACTTTCCAGCAGGCTGTGTAAAGTGGTCTCTTAAAGTTTCCTTCATGTTCTAGTAACTTTTTGATTGGTTCCTTATTAAGAATAATTTGCTATTACACATTAAGATGTTCCTGTTCTGTGGGTTAGTCAGTTAGTCTGTCCTTCACTGGGTCTCACTGTTGTAAGCTGAAGCAATTTAGCATCTCCTCACCTCCTGCCTGGAGTTCATGGAATTTCACACGTTGGTTTAAGTGTGCCCAGGAGTTTGGGAAAATAAAGGCAACTTTACTTAGGAATAGTCATACTTCGAGTTTGTTCAACAGAAGGATGTTTACCTATTAGAAATGTGTGCCTTTTTAATGATGGAAAGGGAGCTTTTAAAAATATAATGAGGAGGCTTCCTGAATTACCTGAAATGTGTGTGTGCACATGGTGGGGTGGGGGCCAGGGTGAGAAGCCAAACTCTGTGACTAGAGGCTCATCTTGGTCTTTCAATGCTGTCTTTTGAAGGTAAATTCTTTGTGAGTCCTCTTACTCTTATTCCAGGAAAAGATCCTTTACAAACCTCAAATAGCACCCCATGGACATTAAAATTCTCATACTTTCTAAAGGTAGGTTGTCTGTGTTGTGATTTTCTCAGCATGGCCGTCAGATCCGGCCTTTTCTCTTGCTCCGATTGTTGTGCTTGTGTGTTTGCTTTTTCCTCCATAGTGCTTAGCACTGCGTGGGCCCTTGTATTTAGTTCATCTTGGAGCCTTACATTTTTTAGCATGGTGGAGTGTAAAACAATTTGTGTTAGAATATCTGTTTAAGAAGTTTGATGAAGATTTTGTGAGTGTGGTTGGTTTATAATGGAAATATCAGATAAAACAGATAGTAATAATTGTAGTTAATATGTATCAAGCACTTACTGTTCTAGGCACTGTGTCAAAGCATTTCCCCATGTATTAGCTCACTTAATAATCTTCAGGGCAACCTGTTGGGGATAAATGCTATTTCTTTTTCATTTTTTTCCCAAACTGTAAACAACAGTTTATTTAGAAAATCGCAGGGATAGATGAAGTGAACAAGTTACAGGGGCGAAAGAAGGGCCCTTGGAGCTTGGGGGAGAGAGAGAAAGGTGAAGAGAAAGTGCCTGGGGGGAGACGAGGTGAGGGGAAGGTGAGACTCCTGGGTGTGCTCCTGGGAGGGAGAGGGAAGTGCAACGGATGCTACTTGTATGGCATTTTCAGATGAACAAACTGAGTGTTAGAAGGATGAAGGTTAAGTAATGTCACATAGAGGCCCAGCACAGACTGTTGATCTGGTCTTTCATGACTTGTGTTTTACCACCACATGAATTATTTGAAATATCCCTTCCTAAATGTTTTGTGGAACGTGCGTGTGAATCTTTGTTAGGTTGAGTCAGGCTAGGCCAGGAGGCCACAAGGTAGCAAGAAATCTCCAGATAAAGAGAACTCAACTGCCAATTTTGCTCTCAGCTCTAGACACCGAGATTTCTTGGCCTGATGGTTTCATATTCAAAAATGTTTGGCCGTATTTCTCAACACACTGAGTTACTATACTTCACATTAACAGTGCTTGGCTTTGTCTTTTATGCAGAAAGCCCCTCCAGGCCTCTGTAATGTGCTAAAAAAGATCTTGTCTAAAACTCATGAAAATAAATAACATAAAACTGTTCTGAATAAATTTGAGTTAAGTGAAAGGAACCCTTTTCTATGTATGCATATTGCATACACGCAGTTGTGTGCGCCCGTGAACACATGTTCTGTCATTGGGCCTAAGACCAATACCCTCCATAGTGAAGGACGTTTCAGAATTTCCATTATAAATCATGTTAGGGGTTCATAACTAATACTGTAAAAAATTCAGCTCCGCCTGGCATTTACTTTATTGTGTTTGCAGGATTAATTATTGCAAGGAAGCAGGTTGATGGAAACATACTTTTGCCTTAGCAGTTGTGGCTGCTGCAAACGTTTGTGTAATTATTGAAAAGGGTAGGTGGCTCTTGGAATAGTTCAGGTACCTCAGAAATTCAAGTGGCAAAGAGTAACACATCAACTGGATTTTGGATGCCTGATTGGCAAATGTAGTTTGTTCTTTAATTTGCATGTTAATTATAAACAGAAAGTCCACACAACATATCATTGAATTTTGTGACCTCCCCCAATACTTTTTTTAAAGAAATTGGTAGAAATAAAAAATTATTGGACAGAGGCGCATAGGTTTATTTTTACCATCAAGACCAAGACTCAACTCAAAAGTCACCTCTTCTGGAAAGTCTGTAGTAATTATTAAAATATACTGAGCATTTCTAGTCAGTATACTAAGCTTTATATGAGTTTTCTTATTTACCTAACTGAAGATCTTCATTTTACAGATGAAGAAGCCAAAGATCAGAGAGAAGTAGTCTGCTTAACGTTTCAGAGTAGGAGCTGGTAGGAGAGTTGTTTGACTCTGGGGTTCAAGAGCCTACAGTCTTCAGTGGGGTATGTTCAAGTGTTCCTGATACCCAGTTTGCACTGACTTTTAATCCAGTTGTTCTCAGCCCTGGGGCTCATTGGAACAATCCAGAGAATTTCAAAGTGCAGACAGCAAGTGCCACCACAGGTTAATTAAATCAGATTACTGGAAATGAGGCCCAGGTTATTCTACTACGAAGAGAGAGATGGCTGAGGCCCCCTCTCCTTGCCCCACGTTATTCCTGATCAGCTTTAATAGTTGTGAGGTCAATTATTTCTCAAGCAAAAGTTTAATGAATTGATAACCCACTCATTAAAATTTGTATCAGTTTGTATGGGCTGGGTGAAAGTTTGCCTTTGGAAATGATTTGCTAAGCAAATTATAGATCACACTGGAGCATAAGGGAAGTATTTGTCCTATTAAAGAGCACAGATAGCTTTTGACCATAATAGAAAATTGTATTCACTATAAACAAATTGACAGGTGAATTTCAGGTCATTTTGACATCCATTACATAAACTTGTTAAGTACTGTTAATCCACAACATTTTATTTACCACTTGATTACTTGCTTTTCAAAATTGTGTCTAAAATATTCTGTAATTCTAAGTTTTGATGCAATCAAGGTGGGTTCTCCTTACCCTTAGTTAAAGTTATTGCTGTGTGACATGCTTTCTAAATTGTTTCATTTCTGGGAGCTTCGGCCTCACCCATGAAATTTCAAATTTCTTACAAGCAAGGATCTCATCTCTTACTTTTTAAAATATTCATGTCTATTTGGGGGGCTCTGAGCCTTGCTGGTGCTGCTAAACATTATACAATGTATAGGACAGCCCCCACAACAAATAATTATTTGGTCTCTACTGTCAATGTGTCAAGGTTGAGAAGCCCTAGTTTAGAGCTTAACAAGCACATGCCAAGGGAAAATAAATCATCCAAGAAAATATTTTTGTTTACTTTGTTAAATATTTAAATAATGTTTAAATATTAAATTACTCTAGTATATCATGGGAAGGCAAGTCATGAGGTTAAGTATTTCACCTGGGGAATAGATTTACTGTGATGACTAGGGAAGAAATCTCACTCAGGAAAGGCAAAAGAAGCTTGCTTTTAGGAAACAGCCTACCTAGGACCTAAGAGTTGGTGGGACATGCTTGAGAAAGTCTTGGGGCTACTAGTGTTTGAGGGTTAAATTGCTGAAGAGCATGTTCTTCCTGACACTTCCCAAGCTAGTTTATAAAGAAGCATTGAAGGAGTGGAGGAACTTTTATTCTTTCTTAAATAAAACTAAAGCTGTGTGTTCATTAACTCACACAAATACAGGCTGGCAAACTGTATAGAGTATTAAGTTGGGGTCATTTGGGAATAACCTGTAAGCCATAGCCACCAGTACATTGGCTGTTATGCTCCTGTGCACTGGGTGCCTTCTGTGTTGCTTGAAGTGATAGAGTTCAAGCATTTGAGAAAGAGCGGTGGTACTTTTCATAGTGAGTTGAATTCACATTTTGCTCTGTACTTTGCTATAAAAACAATTGGTTTTGAAGACTAGTGTTAGAATCTTCTTCAGTGCTCTAAAATATGAGCAGAACTTAAAATATATTAAATATACTCACATTTAATTTATCATATAGATATTTTAAAAAATTACCATATTCCTCATGCATAGCAGGCTCTCCTTAGACCAGAGTGATGACAATATGAAATCAACTTTAGAGGCCATTTTTTGTCTTTACAGAGTATTTCTCTTGCTCCCAGATATATTGCCAGGCACAGCACAGGTAAGGTACATTTGATGATTGTATATTAATATCTTCCCTTGTTGAGCATGTACAGATGCACCCATATTTGTGCCTTTATTCCTCCCTCACCCAGAAAGGTTTCCTTTTTCCCTTTTAAAATCCACCGTAAATTCATCTTCTTTTTTAAAATCCACCTCAAAGCATCCTTCATAAGATCTTCATTTTTTCCTTCTTCAACCCCCAGTCCTCTCAAAATGAATTTCTTCCTCTTCAGGAGCCCACAGGCCTGCTGGATTTTTATTTAGTTTGCCTTTTCTTAGAGCTGGTCTAAATACCCTTGTCTCTGCATTGTATACAGCTCAAGGATCCAGGACTGTGCATCCTTCCATCTGCCATAGGGCATTTGCACACAGCAAATACCTAAAAGTCCTGATTCAATAACTTAGTGAATCTTCCCCTTGTCATCAACTTGAGGTCTGTTTACTATCAAGCCATTTACTATGTGTTTACTTTGAAATGAGTCTAAGGAGATTAAAGTCTAAGTGTACTGGCCCTGTGAGGATGGGGGCTGTGTCAAATTCTATTTGGTAGCTACTTACCTAGAGTAGCACAAAGAGCACGCCTAACTGGGAAATGATTGATGCTTGAATTACTATTAGGTGGCTAATGCTTCTTTGTTGTGTAGTTTGTTGTGTGAAAGACAATTGAAGGTCCTCAAGCATCTATTCACTGAGTGATGTAAAAAATGTCTGAACATATGAATTCAATATTGAATTCAGCATTTAATTTGTTGAAATCTGTTTATTTATTTTTTTCTTTTACTCTTCCTATTCTTTTTTAAAAAAATTATTTAGTTATTTTTCAAGTACAGTTTTTTTTTTGTCAATTTTTCCCATCCCAGGCCCCCCCACCCCGTCTCCCCACCTCCTCCCATTCCCCCCCCACACACACAGTCCTCATCCCTGTGTCTTTCATACTTGTTCTTCAAAATCCCTCCCCATTTTTCCCCTTAAATTCCCTTCCCTCGCCCCTCTGGTTGCTGCCCACTTGTTCTCTATTTTAGTGTCTTTGTTTTTATTCTATTTTCTTGTTTATTTTGTTATTTAGCTTCCTGTTAAAGGTGAGATCATATGGTATTTGTCCTTCAATGCCTGGCCTATTTCACTCAGCATAATGCTTTCCAGTTCCATCCATGTTGTTGCAAAGGGTAGTAGCTCCTTCTTTCTCTCTGCAGCATAGAATTCCATTGTGTATATGTACCACAATTTTTTGATCCATTCATTTACTGACGGGCACCTAGGTTGCTTCCAACTCTTGGCTATTGTAAATTGTGCTGCTATGAACATTGTGGTGCATAGGTTCTTTGAAATTGATGTTTTAGGATTCTTGGGATATAATCCTAGCAGTGGAATTGCTGGGTCAAAAGGCAGGTCGAAAATCTGTTCATTTTTAAAAGCACCTATTCAATGAACTTAATCAGAAAGATAGATGAAGTTAGTCTTTTTTTCTGTAAAGCATCTATTTAATTAATTTAACAAGGAAGATAGAGTTAATCTTTGCATTAGTCCTGCAGCTTGTGTGGGACTGATTTATATACTAAATCTTGAAAGAAAGGTAAAATGGAGTGCAAAGAGATTCTCCTAGAAATGAAAATTAGCTTGAAGGGTGATAAGTGTGAAAAGGTATGTGTGTCAGAAGACCTTTTGGCTTGACTTAGAAGTGCGGTGTTCTTAGATTACTAAAATCTACTGCTAGGCATTCATTATCTGCTTTTCACTTGGTATCAGATACTGCTGGGAGAGTAAGACCAGTTTATAATGTGGCATCTGCTGTTTAGGGCCTCATGTTCTAGTGTATGGCTTGGTCAAGTTTTTCTTTAAGAGTGAGATAATTAGTGTTGGGTTGGCCAAAAAGTTCATTAAGTTTTTTTCTGCATGGCTATAGTAGTGCTTAGTTGTCTAACTTCTTTGGAAACAGTTTTGTTAGATTCTATTGGGACAGCTTCATACCAGTGTGCATTGAAAAAAAAAAACTTATCAAAGTTGGTGAATTTTTGTATAGCCATCGTAATGTTGAAGATGAAAGAAAATAAGCAACATTTTCAGTATATTATGCTTTATTATTTCAAGAAAGGTAAAAACACAACTGAAATAAAAAAAGGTTTGTGGAGTATATGGAGAAGGTGCTGTGACTGATCAAATGTGTCAAAAGTGGTTTGCGAAGTTTCTTGGTACTATTGACATTCTGGCCAAATCTTTGCTGTGGGGCTGTCTTAAGCATTGGAAGATGTTTAGCGGCACCCCTGGCGTCTTCCCACTAGGAGCCAATAGCAGGAGACAGCCAATGTATTCAAAATATCCAAATCAATAAAGTTATTGGTGAAAGTGAAAAACATATCTTTTATTTTATGAAAAAAAGTAAGTGGAATATTTCACAGCCCAGTACTATTTTAAGCTTTTGGGCCATTTTGTCTCTGCAATTACTCAGTTCAGCCATTATAGCATAATAGAGGCAGCCATAGACAATACATAAAGCATGACTCTGTTCAAATAAAACTTTATTTACAAAATTGGCAGCTGGGTTTAGGGCATGTCATAGTTTATTGACCCTCTTCACTAGATGGGGGTGAGTGTGTGGATATGTCTATAATATTAGTGTTGGAGTATGTGCTTTTTACTGCTGTACTATAGAAACTCTGATGTGGTAGAGAAAGCTGGGTCAGAGTAGTGAAGGGAGAAGCTGTTTGTCTTTGTGGTCACTTGTATAGAAATTTTATTCATTCCACATTTTTTTTCATTTATCTTACAAGTCTTTTTTTTCATATATTTATTGACCATTTGCATGAGTTTTTCTTATAGACTTGTCTTTCTTTATTTTTCTTTTGGATTTTTAAAAAATCTCATGGATTTGCATACAACAATGTTAGCCCTTAGTCAGTTATGTGACAATTTCTCCCCAGTTTTTCAAAAGCAATTTATATTTTCTACAACTTTGGTACAAGATAGTTTTACATTTTTATGGAGTCAGTGTATCAACCTCACCTTCACTGTTTTAACCTTGCATGTAGGTTTAGCCGTCCTTTCCCCAGACCAAGGCTATAAAGTCCCTGTCATCCTCATGTGTTAACAGCTATTCTCATGTATTTGTTCTTCCTCCAGATGAAGAGATAAATTATTTGTTCAATTTTAAAAATTATTTAAGGATTTTTCTTAAATTTATTTATTTATTTATTTAATTTAGTTATTTTTCAAGTACATTTTTTGTCTATTTTTCCCATCCCAGCCTCCCCCGCCCCTTGCTCCCCACCTCCCTCCCATTTCCACCCCGCTTAGTTCTCGTCCCTGTGTATCTTACAAGTCTTTGGTAAGTGGTCATCATATGCAAAATGTTCATTCTGTTTTTTTCAAGCATCATTGTTTTGTATTTTAATGACTTACCTTACACATTTTATGACTTCTGAAATTGGGGTATGTCTCACACTTGACGGTGTTATTATTATAAGATTTTTCTTTCTCTGCAGATATAAATTAAGAAGTGCCTTATCATCAATGGTGGCTTAGATTCTGAAGAAATATGGCAGATGTTTTAGTGCTGCCTTACATATATTCTAGAACGGGGTCATTTAGTTCAGATATTTTAGTTTTTACATTTACATGTACTCTGCAACTTGCTACACAGAAAGGTTCTGAGAACATTTTAAATAGAGATTCAAATGCTTTTTAAAAAACAACTAATACCTTAACTCCTGACAGAGATTGGTTACTTTACATGTCTCAGTTAATGTTCTGTTAAATAGACTTCTCAAGTCAAGTACATTTTCTGTGCGCTTTGATGCTTTTGGCTTGTTTCATAGATTTCTTCATAATGGTAAATTATGAACAGAAATTTCTGAAATACCATTTTGTGGCCAGTGAGGAACCTGGTCATAGCCCTCTGTGTCTATTACCTATAACTTTCCCTTTGTTAGAACACAGAATTTGAGAACAGGTGTTGGAATATGTGTGTTTTCCCCCAATTTATCTCATTTTAATTTCATTGCTCTCAGATTTTCTAAAACTATGCAGTTCTTTATGCAGGACTGGCCTAATTAGGAGAGCTTGGGAAGGTTTGTAAAAGGTTTAATGTTCCCCTCTTTCCTGTCTATATAAATCAATTAAAATGGATTATGAAGAAACTCACACTCAAATTGTGTATAACTCCAGATTTCATTGCTATGCGCTTGTTTTCTACATTCAAGGAGGAGATTCTACATAACTTTACTTATGATTTACAGTAGCCAGAGATACATTTCAGCCAGTTCCATGATATATGGGAATATAACATAATATAGAAACATTATTTATGCTTCTGATGGGGGGGGGCTCTTTTTCATACTGTGCTTATGGTTTAAGCACCATGAAGAGTAAGCACATCTGTCTTAGTAATTAGTATGAAAATCAGAAAAATGAAAATTCAGATTAGTGTTTCACAGTTGGTATCTCTAGATATTTTAAGTTAATGCTTCTCAGTAATAATAGTAAATACTCCTCAGTGTTTGTAGTTTGGGCTTCTTTTGGCATGGCTTTTATTTGTTCTCTTTAGAGTTATTTGAATGCTGAGTCTTGAAATAATCTCTCCATAGTTTCTTCCTCATGTGTATTTTAGAAAAGGTCTTCAGTGCAAGTAGGTGGTTAAGTATTAATTGCCAATTGATCATTAGAGAGCGATAAATTGTGATTCTTATACCACATGGAGAATTTTACAGTGTGGTATTTGTGGTATTTTGTGTGGGTGTATCCCTAAGCATTTTAAACCATAGTTTTACTTAATGACATTCTTTTTATAGGGCATGCAACCTGAGAGGTAGGAAAGGGCAAGCCAGCAACTGCAATTCATTCAAGGATTTCTTCTTGGAATAACTCTGGAAAAATAAATTTTGTTTTATTTTATTTTCTGACATCTTGAATTGTGATTTTTACTTTGCTTTACCTTAAGGTACTTAAGGGGAAAGTATAATGACATTTTAGAGCAGGTCCTCTTATTTTTAGACAAGGAGCCAGAAACAGGATGCCCTACCATTTGTGGGGCCAGCACAAGCGCTAATGGAGACCCACAGACCCAATGCGAAATATGCTAAAGGTCTGTCTAATCAGGCTATGCCTGCCTTCTCTCCCGGGGCTGCAGCCCAGTGTCTGGAGGCTGCAGGAGCCTCAGTCTCATCAGGGCCAACCCTGTGGCCTGTGAGCCTGCTTGGTAGCATGGTTCTGCTGGAGCAGGGCATGGTGGGAGCTGGCCCAGGCCCCAGGCCCCTGAGCCCAACAACCAAAAATGGGGATGACCTTCCCAGCTCCCTAGGGAGGTGAGTTGGGCAGGTTCTCCACCTCCAGGCCATACTTGTCTAACTCAGACCTTCCAGAGGGTTCTAAGTGCCTCTTAGACCACATCCTCTGAACAGGGGGGTGGGGAGGTAGCAGAGTTATCTGGGTAATTTGGGACAGACAGCTAGATACCATTTTTGTCCCTACTAAGGGCAGAGACTGTGGTTCATCTTCTCAAGGGCTCTCAGCTCAGCATCCTATGCCTTGGGAGCCAAGTTCAGCTAACGAGTCCCTCCCAATTGGCTCAGGATGTTACCAAAGAAAAAATCGCATTTCGAAGTTTGTCATGTGTGTGGTCTTTCAGAGTTCATGGCCCAAAACAAGGGCCCCTTTGGTTTAGGTCTCAGAGAGGTCAAGGGGCTTGGACAACATCACACAACTAAGTAGTAGTACAGGCATCACAGTATCTTCAGAAACGATGAATTTGTTCCATTTACATTATAATTTACAAAATTCTCACTTCTGATAAAATGCAAAAAGAAAGGAAGCGAAAAGGCAGAACTCAATTACATTATTCACATTATCATGATCCCATCTTAAGTTTTCTTTCTCTGCTGGGTAAGGAACCCTTAAAACTCTCATGTATGTTGTGACTTTTAAAGAAAGTAAAGCTATCAAAATTTCTCCTGTGAGAAATTTTCCGTTCCTGAGAGAATTCAGGTGTGTGAATCACTTCCTTCTGTCCTGTCATAGAGAAAAAGAAAGCAATGTGACTTTATAGTTCAGCTGAGGAGGCCGGGTTGGCATTTTCCAGGGAAGATTGCTTATCATGGAGCAAAGGTATATTCTTAAATGGATTTCTGCATAGACCTTATGGGAACAGTTTGCAGATGTGGACAACATTCCCAGGGAAAGATTTTTACCATGACTGACATCCCCAAAACCTTCCCAGAAAAAGGAAAATGTGTCCTTTCTTAATTTCACTATGCTTTTTTCCTGATCAAAAGGACGATTTATCTGTGGTGGCACCTGAAAAATAAATTTTTTAACAAGGTTGCTTCACAGTAAAGATGAAAGTACAAGCAAGTAGTAGACAGGCCAACTGGAAGGGCTTGAGTGGGGGATTTGATATTTCTTCTTGCAATAAACACATGTGCAGTCCAGGAAGGGTGATGCCGTCATCTGGTGGCGTGATGAAGATCCCCACTGACGCTGGCAAAAGATCCCATTAATGAAGTATAAAATGTAGCATTAAGTACAGGAAGGAATTTTGTGGGTTTGGGAGTCTGTTGATGGGACTAAAGTCTTAAATCTTGTTGGTCTCAAGGATCTGTGAGAGGAAAGTGGGCAGGAGGGCTTAGGCTGGGAAGTAACAAGTTGGGTTTGTTTTTGTCTAAAACACTGCTCCTGGATTTCCTTTAGAGCTCAGTGGAAGAACTGTGTGAGGGATGCTTCCCCTCCCTGTAGGCTGCACATGTAGACTCACCTTGATTTTTTTTTTACCAATGCGTGTGTTATTTGGTCATTTAACACCTGTAACATGCCTACCTTTGCATTGATTATTGCATATTTACATATCTGTCTTGCTTTACTCTTGGGCTGTGAGCTTTTTAGGGCAGTAGTTAGTCATGTGTTTTTCTATTTCTAACAGAACTAATGATGTTTCAGAAACAGTTCTAATTTAGTTGCATGGAATTAGTTGTCATTTGGTTGCATGGACCAGAAGAGCAAGGTCTCCTCAGTGGAAAGATCAGAACTGCTTCCATATTTTTACTACTAAGGGTCCAAAAAAAGTATCAAATAATAAATAGGCTCCAGCACTTGAGAAACTATTAGCAAAAAATTGGCTTTCAGCAGCATGAGGACTGAAACAATTCCTAAAGCACATCATTTTCCAGAAGATGTAAGTTTTGAAAAAAATCAAGAATGCCTTCTTCCACAGAGAAGTCACTGTCCTTTAGAAAGGAAAACTATTACAGTGGAATTCACTCAAGAAGAGCATTTGCTGTTCCCTGGGAAACGGTCTGCTCAGCAGATGGTCCTCACGTTTAAGGCATTGATAGTCTCAGAATTGGAGACGATCATCCTGAATTGGAGAGGAAGAAAAGTTGATTTTCTGGGTATGTGCCCTTCAAATGGAGATGGTTTTTCAAGTTTCAAAAGCACGAGCAGTGTTATCTGAAGATCTGAATTTATATGTAGCCCTCTACTGCTTGGATATATGTTAAGCAAGGATGTTTTTTAGTAAGGAGATGTGAAGTGAGGTAAGATAATCAAGAAAGATTTCTATAAGCATAGATTCCCTCTTCGTATTTCTTTATACATTGTTTTCTCTTTCTAGATCACTTTTCCTCCAGCTACCCTCAACCAACCAGCAGTGGCATGTCTTTGAGATCCCAGCTGCCTGGTCACTTCCACCAGGGAGACTTCCCTGGGTTTCCAGATCTAATTTGGTTCTTCTCTTTAAACAATTTCATATCATCCTATAGTAGGGCTTGCAAACTGGTATGCCTGTAAGAGACAAGTGTGTGGTGTAAAGAATGAATGAAATGGATTGTTGATAGCAAAACCTTCTGTATTGATCATAGTTTTCTGCATCTGCCTGGTCCATTATGGTAGCTACTGAGCACTTAATGTGGCTAGTGCAACTAAGGACCTGAACTTTTAACTAATTGGAACTTAAATAGTCACATGTAGCTAGTGGCTACTATATTTAATACAGCAGCATAAACGTGATGACAAATGGTTGGACTGTGGCTCACTGGCAGGGAGACAGAGGCAGAGCTGAGGACTGTAGAATCAGAAACCATGTGCTCTATCAAAGGGACAGCTGTTACTCAGTTCTAGTCATTTTTAAAAAAAGAGTAGCAGAGATTCCTTATTTTATTGTGAATTTTTTTTATTTAAAAAATCAGTAACTATTTAAAATTCTTGGCCGGATTTTACGTACGTCCAGCCATTTTATGACTTCTACTATGACTTATCATGGCAAATATCATTATTATAATTGTTGGTATACTTATTTGTTTAATTTTGTCTCCTCCATGGAATGTAAGCTCTATATGAACAGGGTCGTACCTTTCTTGTTTACTATTATAATTCAATACTCAGCTTGGTATTGAGCAGGTATTCAGTGATATTTATTGAATGACTATTGAATGCATGAGGTAAAAATAAATTAAAAGAAGGAGGAAAAAAGGCCAAACCTAAGAGATAAGAGACAGAAAATTTGGTCCTTGGATGAAACCCAACCTGCTTTTCTGCATGGATAAGCAGTTGCCTGGAAGGAACAAACCCTTCTGGATAGAACTTGGGTGCATGGTGGTGAGTTTAATAAGAAAGATACCAGATTTTAGAAGAATGTACGATAGTATGTGGCCTTGAGTACACTTAGTTCCCTGAGAAGGGGAAGAAGTGACATAGACCAAAGGATTCTGGACAAGGGAGGCTCTTTGTGAAAGCATTTATTCCACTGTAAACCCTAAAGGAAAGAGGAAGAATGAATTGTTTCAAGACTATAGGAAAAAATGCTGCCATTGCTACTGCCACTCCTTGTCATGGTGTCTGTATCCCAACTGAAATATTCTGCTAAAATACCCCAAACTACTAGAATTTCCTAGAAATTCCAGGGTTCATGACCCCAAAATTGTTAAGAACTGTGGGTCAAAACTTTCAATGTTAGTAATAGTCTAGCTCATGGAATTGCATGTTGCAGGTGTTGGTATAAAACATGAATTTTAATGAATTAAATTCTTTGCTCTCCAATATCTAGTTGAGCTTACTAAAAAAAAAAAAAAAGCTCACTCATAGGAAAAAGGTATTCTCTTCAGTTATATATGCCATTTTTATTACATTCCACATGGCTATTAAGGCAGTTGCTTTGAATTGAGCAGCTCTTCTGAAATGTCTGCTACATGAGAAACTGTTCCAAGGAAAGAGTGAATTGCATTTATTTTCATGCTGCTACTCTTTGCCTTATCTAAAATGAGTTTTTAGTGATTCTATAGGATACAGAACCATAATGTATTCTTTTTAAAAATATTTTTTTTTAGAGAGAAGGGAAGGGAGAAAGAAAGGGAGAAAAACATCAATGTGTGATTGCCTCTCTTGAGCCCCCTGCCACTGGGGACCTGGCCAGCAGCCCAGTCATATGCCCTGACTGGGAATTGCACCAGTGACCCTTTGGTTCCCAGGCTGGTGCTTAATCCATTGAGCCACACCGGCCAGGGCACCATAATATATTCTCATTCCTGTTATTGCAGTTATTGTGTTCATGTAAAGGGAGAAGTGCGTTAAAATAGGTTTCAGGCAGAATAATGCTCCTCTTCCCAAGGAGGTGGGTATCCTAATCCCTGAAACCTCTGATTGTGTTAAATCACGTGGCAAAAGATCTTGCAAATGTGATTAAATTAAGGGCATTGAAATGGGGTGATTATCCAGAATTATCTGAATGAGCCCAATGCAATCACAATGATCTTTATAAGTGAAGGAGGGAGGCAAGAGAGTCAGAGTCAGAGCAGATGTGATGATGAAAGAATGCACCAGAGTAATGCAATTGCTGGCTTCGGAGATGGAATGTGCCCACAAGCCAAGGAACTCGGGCAGCCCGTAGAAGCTGGAAAAAGCAAAGGAAGGGATTCTTAGAGCCTTCAGATCATGGTCCTGCTGACACCTTGGTTATAATCTGAGAGATTCATTTGAGACTTTTTGCCTCTAACAGCATAATATAAAAATTTTGTGTTATTTTAAAGCATTCAGTCTGTGGTCATTTGTAACAGCAGCAATGGGAAATTACTATACTGATGAATAAATGAAGTCTTTTTGTAAATGGAGACTTTATTTTTTACATTAAAAATTGTAACATGTGATCTAAGGGCACTAACTTATTCAATAATATTAATTGAGCACCTAGTGTGTAGAGAACACTGTTCTAGACACTGAGGTTTCTATGGTAAATAAACCTGTCCTCAGGGAGCTGTGTTCCATGGACACACATTAAACAACTAGGCACACAAGCATTTAGTCACACATGTGGTGTTATAAATACAAGTGCATACTGGAAGTCTGAAGAGGTGCTCTAGGGGAGCTTTCCTGAGGAAGTGATTTTTGAGAATTAGCAGGAAAAGGAGATGATGGGGAAGAGCATTCCTGGTCGCAGGAAACAGCATGTGTGAGGGCCCAGAGCAGAAATCTCTAGTGTCCTTGAGGAACTAAAGAATTCTGGTATGGGTAGGAAGAAAAATACAAGAATGAGCATAACAGGGCAGGCCTTTGGTGCCAACACAGTGGAAGCCACAGAAAGGTTTTAAACTGGGAAGGAATCAGAGGCTGTTGTAATAATTTCCTTATGATGTGGAGGAGCGATTGAAGTGAGACAAGAATAAATGAGAAGAGTGACTATACATCATCCATACTGGGGCACTTCTGAGAATGAAAGAGGGTGCTATTAATACTTACTGGGACAACACTAACTGGGACTGTCCCAAGAAAACTGGACAGTAGGAGTTGTCTGTAATCCTGAACTGAGCAAGGATAAACAGTAGTAGCCTGGGCCATGTGGTAGCCATGAAGATGGCCCTTTCAGAACTTCATAAGAGTACATTTTAAAATAAAATCCGCAGATAAATAACTTCAGACAGATCAGTTACTCTGCACACTAGCTTTTGCAGAAAGGCTTGACCATTTCCACTACACCTGTGTCCTTTGTCCTGCTGCCACGGCATTTGTGGGTCTTACCTCTGAAGACACGTCATGTACAAACAGGTTTCACAAGTGGCAGCAAAGGTACATCTCATGAAACTCAACACCCTGGTTTGTTTGGGTTTGAGCTGTGATTTCTCCAGCCTTGGCTAAAGCTTTCATTGCTGGTTTTTAGAAGTGCTTTCTAATAGAGGGCACTGTATTAGAATCCCTTGTAGAGCAGCTTGTAGGGGTCCTGCCTAGGGCATAATTATGGGCAAAGCGTGAGGATACGTGCAAGTACATGATCTCTATAACTTATTTTTCTACCATTTTGTGTGGACCTTAAAGTTTTCATAATTGGCATCTGGTATTGCTATTACTACTATATTTGTGCCTAAATTCTGCATTCTCACAGGGGTACTCTTGTTCCTTTAAAGAGTACACCTTTATTCATTGACTTCCTGTTAAATGTGATACAAGGCGAAACTCTGATGGGCTGTCTTTGGGGGCCTCACATGATCCCACTTTAATAGCATTTTCTACTTTTGTCACATTGTACAGCCTTTCCCCAATATGCCCTGAACTGTTTCCTCTTTTAGAACTTGGTGTTTGCTGTGCACCCACCTGGGATGCCCTTCCATTCCTACAAGGTCTAATGGGTTGTTTCCTCTGTGTTCAGTGTACTTGTTTTCCTGTTATCACGCTCCTCAGCTCATGCCGTGGATGTCATTGAGTCAGAGGATGAGGGGCAGAGTATACTTCATTCCAAGAGCCTTGCCCAAAGTGTGCTGTAATAAATATTTACTTCATCGAAGAAAGAATGCAAATCCTGTTGAATAGGTGGCATAATTCTGAATTTTTATTTGCATTTTATAATGCAAATAAAATGTAGAGGAATTTTAACGGAATTTTCCTATTTTTTCTTATTTGTCCTTCGTTGTGGTATATACTTTTTAAAAGAAGTACTAAGACATTTATTTTTTAATTTTCCCCCACAGTTTGGTTAAACTGTTTTACTTTTTCTTAATTACTTAGGTTTTGCTGTGTAGTCAATTTCTAGTATATTTCATATGGCCTTTGGTTATGTTAAAATTTGACAATGTTGCTATGAAGTAATTATTGAATTTATTTTTGAGTGTCTTTACTTCATATCCTCTGGGCTTCTCATAAGCTTTCCTTTTAGGGAAGGCTTTCAAAAGTGTGTGGTTTGGTGTCCACAAATTCCTGGAAGTTCTGCATGGCTGGAAAATGATTTATATAGTAACTATCTTTACCATTTGATTTTGGATTTCCAAATCAAATGGTAAAATCTTGCAGGCATCGTTGTCCATCAATAATTACCCTGCTGGGAGTAAATAAAAGAGGTTAGCATCCCCACTCAAATCTTCTGAGCTATGGCTCTGACATATTGGGCATTTTTTAGAGTAGTGGCTATCAAACTGTGGTGGTCAGATAACCAGCATCAGCATCACTTGAGAACTTGTTCAAAATCCAGAATTTCAGGACCCACCCCAGAATTACTGCATTAGAAGCTCTAAAGTTGTGCTCAGCAATTTACAGTTCAACAAGTTCTCTGGGTGATTCTGATTCACACTAACGCTTCCTAACCACTGCTTCAGAAGACAAAGGGAGAAATCTGCTTAAAATTGCCCTGCCTCCCTGCACATACGTGATATGTAAGATATGGGATAAATCTTGGTTTTCCTTCGGCTCCTTTATTGAGCTTGCTCTAAGAAGGTCATCACCTTGGGATTTTGTTAATTTATTTGTTTTGAATATGAAAATTGCAAACCTCAATGCTATATTTGAAAGATTTTTATTTTATTTATTTTCTAGAGGGGAAGGGAAGGAGAGAGGGAGAGAAATATCAATGTATGGTTGTCTCTTGTGCATTCCCTGCTGGGAACTGGCCTGCAGCCCAGGCATGTGCCCTGACTGGGAATCGAACTGTGGTTGTTTGGTTCCCAGGCCCGCGCTCAATCCACTGAGCTATACCAGCCAGGGCTGGAAGATTTTATTCTTTATTAGTAAGGCTGCTGGTAGAGGTACAGGCATTTGAAGAAATTGTTATAAATGGTTGCTTGTGAAATTAATTAGTTCTCTCACGCCTCTATCCCTAATTGAAAGAGGTTTGCCTGTAGGAAGATTCATTTTTTCCCCTGTTTTGGACAACATTGCAGTAAAATTGCAACTGGTCAGAAATTTTGGGCATGACACTGTGTTTGGGTCTTCAGTACATTAAAAGAAGAATCTTGTGCTGAGAAGCAACCAGAGGCTCAGGGAGGGAAGTTGCTTATTCATAGACCTGTAGTAGTAAGTGGCTGAGTTGGGTCACACCCACACCCTCTTCCAAAGTCTTTGCTCTTAACCACCACTGCCTGACTCTCAACAGTATCCATGGGCCATGAGACAGCACTAAGTGATTGCTGCTCTCCGGGCCTCTCTGCAGTCAGAGGACTCATGCTGTCAAAGCTCTTAAAGTTGTACCTTCTTTTCTTCTTCAAAGTATAACCTTCCAGTCTAAGAAAAGAATGCCTTCCAGAGAAACCTTTGAAAAACCACTAAAGATAGCAAAGGGAGCTGGAGATATTATTTATGATTCTCAGACTTTGGAGTAAAAAAAAAAAAAACCAAGATACAGTAAAATAGTGTGTGTATATTTATTTATATGTATACCACTAAACCTTTGAATATTGCTAGAGGGTTGCTAGCTTTTAATTTTTCCGAATTAGGAAAATGAGAGAAAAAACACAGCTATCATCAACTCCCTTCATCATTTTCAATCTCAGACTTTTTCTCTTCTCAACACTCAGTCTCTGGGTGATCTCATCCATTTTATGGCTGCAGATACCATCTGTTTATTGATGATTCTTAAATTTATATCTTTGGCCTAAACCTCACCTTTCAATTTTTAGAATAATCTGTTCAATCGCTATTCCACCTCTCTGCTTGTACGTCTAATAGACATTGCAAATGCAATGAATCCAATCTAGATTCTTAATTCCCTCCATTCCCTTAGTGGTTTTTTTTTTTTTTTTCAGTATTTCTCATTTGATGCTCAGGACAAAAATCTTACCATTATCTTTTGGCCTCTCATAGTTCACATCCAATCCATGAGCAAATCTTGCTGGTTCTATTTTCAGAATCTACCTGAAATTCAACCCCTTCTTCCAACCTCACCTGCCACTATTCTAGTCTAAACCACCATGATCATCTCTCATCTGAATCATTTAATAAGTTCCTGATTGCTCTCCACGTTCTTGCTTCCTACAGCCTGTTTCCAGAATGATTCTTTTAAAAGTTGAAGCCATGTCTCTCCTCTGCTCAAAATTCTCCTGTGGCTCCCATCTCTTTTGGAACAAAAGCCAGAATTCTTTACCAGTAATAAATCATGTGGATATCATCACCTGATAGAATGTGATGACAAGGGTACTTCACCTCTGTGGTATTCTTCCCAAAACCCATAACCCTGGGCTAAACATGAGGAAAACATCAGAGAACCCATGTTGAGGGACAGTCTACCAAACACCTGGTCAGTACTCTTTAAAACTGCAAGGGCATGACAAAAATGGAGGACTGAGAAACTGTCACAGAGTGGAAGAGACTAAGAAGTCATGTATTAGTGCATCTGGTATCTTGGAACTGAAAATGACAGTGGGAAAACTGGTGAAATTTTAATAAAGTCTGTAGTTTAATTAATGCTATTGCACTGATGCTATTTTCTTAGTTGTGACAAGTGCACCGCAGTTGTGCAAGATGTTTAACAACTGGGGAAACTGGCAGAGAGACCCACTTTCTGAGTTAGCTTTGTAACTATTCAACAAATCTAAAATTATTCAAAAACTAGAATTTTATCTTTAAAAAAAGCCAAAATTTTTACAGTGACTTATGAGGTACTACATGATCTGGTTCTGATACATGCTCTAACCTTATCTACTGTAATTCACTTGCTTCAGCCACAATAAACTCTTTCTTGGGTATGCCAAATGTGTTTTTATTTCTGGGCCTTTGTACTTGCTGTGTCTTATGTGTGGAGTGCTCTTTCCTTGGTGCATGGCCAGCTCCTTCACCTCCTTCAGGTATCTGCTCCAATGCTGCTGTGTGGGAGAGGCCTTCCTTAATCCTTTCCCTTTCCCTCTGGTATTTTATCCTGCTTATGGATTTTTTTGTAGATGTGTGTGTGTTTGTTCATTGTCTTTCTTCCTCCACTAGAATGTAAGCTCCATGAAGCAGGAAAATGTTTTATTTACCTCATATCCACAGAATTATACTGAGAATAATGTACACTTACTGAATGAATGAATTTCATAAAAATTTAGAATGAACATCTAATCTCAGAAGGAGCAATAGTCCCTTAAATAGAATTGGTTTAGCTCTATGAAAAATTCATAAACTCAAACATTTTGGTTTGTTATGCCATGGACTCAGTGAAAACTTGGTGGCAGATTGGCATTGATCTACGAATAGATTTTAGGGCCCTTGGGCTAGGCCATTCTTTCTTCAAAGGAAGTGGTATTTTAGTTATTTTAAATTCATGCAATTCAACACAGTAGCAATTAGCTACATGTGGCTGTTTACATTTAAATTAATTAAAGTAAAATTAAAAAGTAGTTCTTCCATTGGACTGGCCATATGTCTTGTGCCTAATAACCACATGTGCCTGGTAACTACCATATAGAGGATTCCATCATCAGAAAATGTTGTATTGGCAGCATAGATTTAGATGATGAGTCTTTGTTTCAATGCCTTCAGATAATAAAAATCAAATGACAATAGCAGCAACTATAATTTATTGGCATTTACTATGTGGCAGGCACTGTGCTGTCCAGTTTGTAAGTGTTCTCTCAATGCTCAGGTCCCTGAGAGAGGTACCATTTTTATTTTTAGATGTGGGAATTAAAGGTCCAGGAGAGTAAGTTTCCCAAGTCCACATAGCTGGTAAATCAGGTTTCAGACTCAAGATGGCTGCCAATGTAAACATTGGCCTGTAAACATTGCATTTTGGAGAAGCGACATTCACAATCATGAGGGATTGCTCCATTTTGGAGTGTCTTTGGACAACCATCTCTCATTGTCAGGCAGCAGTGTTGTCAAGATATGTTTGTTTGTTTCCCTTCTTTCTAGTTTCATTAATAAACTGCGGCTTTACTCTGCAGGGTAAATTTTATCCCTAAATACTTCCTTACCATTCTATTTTTGCAGTATCTGTCCACATGCTTTCAAGTCTCCCGTGTAGATATTGGTCGCATTGTGATGTGTGATAAAAATGGCACAGTCACAACATAGCCTGACCACTTCACTTTCAGTTTCCTGTTTGGGTTGCTGATTGAGCATGTTATCTTTGTTTGGCCCCCCCCCAGGGTATGTGGCTGTTGCACAAGGGTGAAGTCACAAACATTGAGACAGCCGTAATTGCCTGTGGTTCTTCTGGAATGGAGATCATTGGAGCATGGAAGGTTGTTTTCTGAAAAATTTAAAAGGAAGGAAATTCTAGATTGTTGGGAGAAAGCCCTCTAAGAGAGAACATGTTTGTTTTGGGAGACTATCCAAAAACTAGTCTTTTAAATTTCATGTAACTAGGTCAGAAAAGATTTTTGTTTCTTATTTTGTATTGTTTTGCTTCACACTTAAGAAATATGCCTAGACCTTATATTTTATTAAAAATTTTTTTTTCTAATGTGAATTGTGTAATGTTTATTTTGTGTGGCCAAAGGGCATTTTTAGAGGCAACTGAAGAGATGATTTCTTCAGAATGATTTTTTTCCTTGTTTAAACAGTCTAAGAGGGAAATGGTCTGATAGGCAGTAACTAGGCCATGTGTCTGTTACTGAAGTCACTGTTGACAATTTGAATAATATTACTCTTGAAGAGAACAGCTAATGGTAATGATTGACTGCGAAAATTCAGCCTGTCAGGCTGGGCCTATTTCACTGTGACTCATAAAATAGAGAGAAATATGTTTAGTGCAGATAAATGTGTCATAACTGTAACCCCTGCATAATCAAGCACTTTAATTTATAATGCATTGACAGTTATGTCGTGGACTCTCATGAAGTTCTGAGTGGAATGTTTAAGTGCAGGTCAGCCAGTCAGAGATGCTGCATCAAGTGCACAGTTGGTTGAGGGAAAGCTACAAAGCTGGTGCTTTTGGGGCTAGGTCTTGGGTAATGGAAGAGATGAATTTATGGGAGTGTGCATATAGGTAAAGGGCTTGGGAAGTCTGTTGTGTATTGAAGAAAGAATGCTCAGTTCAGTGATTGACATGTGAGGGGCAGATCTTGAAAATCAGGACAGGAAAAGTATTGAACACTGAGTGATATAATTTTTTCTTAATATAGAAGGAGTCACTCAAAGTATTGGGGCACCATGCTTTAGACAGCTTAATTTGAAATCAGAATAGATGCTGAGATATGTATGTACTATGATGCTTAAAGTCATGAGCCCTAGAATCAGACTGTCCTGGTTTGAATTCCAAGTAACTTGAATGTGCTTAAGCCTCAGTTTCCACATTTATACAGTTTCTACATTTATAAAGTGGGAGTAATAACAGGTCCATCTCCTAAGGTTGTTGTGAGGATTAAGAAGATAAACAAAGCGCATATAATGATGCTTTTCCCTTAGCATCTGATACATGTCATTATCTTAATTTTATTATCATCACTTGACTGAAATAAAAAATATTGCAGTAATTTACGTGAGAAGTAATATATGTCCTGGAAATTCTGGGGTAAGTGGGAAAGAATATTTTAATGTCAGTGGTACTATTTTAATTTTATGACAATCTTTTGTTTGCCTTTTTTTTCCTACTTTATGATAAAAGGTTTAAAAAATACAAATATTAATTGTATTTAGTTTTGTAAAGAAGATAATATTCTTTGACATGCATAATATGAAATAAATCATTTATAAAGTGGGAATAGACAGAAAATACCTCAACATAATAAATGGATTTTTTATTAGAAATAGATGCTGTATTGTGTCAAATTCTTTTTTTTTGCATTTATTGATATCATCATATGATTTTTATCCTTCATTTTATTTGTGGTGTATGATATTAATTGATTTTTGGATATTGAACCAATCTTGCATTCCAGGAGTAAATCCTACTTGATCATAGTGTATGATCTTTTTGAAGTATTACTGAATTGGGTTTGCTAATATTTTGTTGAGGATCTTGCATTTATTGGCCTATATAATTTTCTTTTTTTGTAATGTTGTCTGGTTTTGCAATCAGGGTAATCCTGCCTTGTAAAATGAGCTTGGAAGTATTCCCTCCTCTTGAATGTCTTGTACTATTTTGGGAAGGATAGATGTCAATTCTTCTTTAAATGTTTGGTAAAACTCACTGGTGAAGCTGCTTGGTTCAGGACCTTTTCTTTTTGGCTAGGAGTATTTTTTTTTCAGTCTTAGAAGATTATATGTTTGTAGGTATTTATCTATTTCTTACAGATTGTTCAGTTTGTTGACATATAATTCTTTGTAATATTTTCTTATAATTCTTTGTATATCTGTGATGTCACTTGTCACTTCTCTCTCATTTCTGATTTTATTTATTTGGGTCCTTTGTCTTTTTCTTGATGAGTCTGGTTAAAGGTTTATCAATATTGTTTATCTTTCCAAAGAATCAGCTCTTGCTTTCATGGACTTGTGTATTCTTGCATTAGACTCTATTTTATTTATTTCTGCTGTGATCTTTTTTATTTCCTTCCTCCTCTTCACCTTGTTTTTTTTAAACTTTTTTATTGATTATGCCATTACATTTGTTCTATTCCCCCCCTCCATCCCCCTCCACCCCACACACCCCTCCCCCACCACCTCCCCCCTCAGTTCATGAACACGTGTTTCAAATTCTTTAGATTCTGTATTTCCCCTACTATTCTTACCCTCCCCCTATCTATTTTCTATCTACTGTCTATGCTACTTATTTTCTGTACCTTCTCCCCCCTACTCCTTCTCTCACTCCCCTGTTGCTAATCCTCCATGTGATCTTCATGTCTATGATTCACTCCTGATCCAGCTGTCCTCTTAATTTGCTTTTGTTTTAGGTGTGGTTGTTAATAACTGTGAGTTTGCTGCCCTTTCACTGTTCATGTTTTTTATCTTCTTTTTCTTAGATAAGTCCCTTTAACATTTCATATAATAAGGGCTTGGTGATGATGAACTCCTTGAATTTGGTCTTATCTGAGAAGCACTTTATCTGTCCTTCCACTCTAAATGAAAACTTTGCTGGATAGAGCAATCTTGGTTATAGGTCTTTGGATTTCATGACTTGGAATACCTCTTTCCAGCCCCTTCTTGCCTGTAATGTGTCTTTTGAGCAATTAGCTGGGACAGTGTGATGGGAACTCCTTTGTAGGTGAGTGTCCCCTTATCTCTTGCTGCTTCTAGGATTCTCTCCTTCATTTTAATCTTGGCTAATGTAATGATGATGTGCCTTGGTGTGTTCCTTCTTGGGTCCAACTTCTTTGGGACTCTCAGAGCTTCCTGGATTTCCTGGAAGTCTATTTCCTTTGCCAGATTGGGGAAGTTCTCTTTTATTATTTGTTCAAATAAGGTTTCCACTCATGACTCTTCCCCTTCTGGTACCCCTATAATTCAAATGTTGGAACGTTTAAAGATGTCCTGGAGATTCCTAAGCCTCTCCTCATTTTTTTGAATTCTTGTTTCTTCATTCTTTTCTGTTTGGCCATTATTTGCTTTCTTCTGGTCCACTCCATTGATTTGAGTCCCAGACTCCTTTCCATTACTATTGGTATCCTTTGCATTACCATTCATTTCAATTAGTTTAGCTTTCATATGTTTCTCTAATTTGTGACTAAAATCAACCAGTTCTGTAAGGATCCTGATAACCAGTGTTTTGAACTGTGCATCTGAAAGTTTGGCTATTTCCTCATCGCTTAGATTTATGGGCTCTGGGGCTCTGAGTTGTTCTTGAGCCATTTTGGTCTGTTTGGGCCTGTAAGTAAGTAAGAGGGGCGAAGCCTTAGTTGTTTACCAGGGTGGGGCGACCCAAGTCGCTGGTTTGTGACGCTGTGTGTGGGGGCGGTGTCAGAGAGGGAGCAGTGGCGGTCCTCTGCACTAGCCCAGTTTGTCCCGTCCCACCAATTGCTCCGGCCTGTCTATCCAAGCAGAATTGTGCGAGCCTGCTGTCCCGCGCCGTGAGGTCTCAATGCTCGCCTCTTCACTGGTTTATCTGCAGGCAACTGTGAGACCTACCACAGACAGCCAGCAGTGCCTCTTCCCTGTGTGCACCCGTAGCTAGCCCGCGATCCTGATCAGCTGCTTGTGTGCCACCAGGTCAGGGATCTTTTCGGTCAACCGGCTTTGCTGCTGGCTTACCCGTTTAGCCGAGCATTTCGTCCTTTTTTTCGGACTCTGTATTGTCGATTTTCTGTGTGGTCTGGTTGTGTTTATTGTTGTTAAAAATAGTTGTTCTTAGATTTGGTTGTGCACGGAAGCAAGGTGGGTCCACCTATGCCTCCATCTTGGCGGAAGTCCATTTTTTTAAAATAAATATCTCAATTGTTATTTTTAAAAAATATTTTATTTATTTATTTTTAGAGAGAGGGGATAGGAAGGAGAAAGTGGGAGAGAAACTTCAATGTGTGGTTGCCTCTCATGTGTCCCCTACTGGGGACCTAGCTTGCAATCCAGGCATGTGCCTTGACTGGGAATCGAACCGGTTACCCTTTGCTTCACAGGCTCATGCTCAATCCACTGAGCTACACCAGTCAGGCTCATTTGGGTTTTGTTTATTGTTCTCTTTCTAGATCCTTTAGGTGTTGCAAATTTTGTATGGTTGTTGTCCCAGAGGTCAGGCAGAAACTTTTCTTTGTCTTCTTTATTGCTATATCTTCACAAAACATAAACAATGCTAAATATATGTTAGATAAGTATATTATATATTGGTAAGTATTATAACAAAATACATGCAGTGTTAAAATTGCATTCTGTAAAATCATGTGTTAAAAGTATTGGGGCTTCGGGGGACATAGGAATGGTATAGACCATTCATATTTGTAATATTTGTAATTAATACCTACTCATATTTGTAACTAAAAACACCCAATCAGAACATCAACAAGAAAAAAATACTTTAAAAAACGAAGATAGCATAACGTTGGGGCGACTTTCCTCGCAAGTTCCCCCATGTGCCATGGATCAGAGTAAACACAACTGAGACATGATATGATCCTCTTGGTGAGGAGAGGTGGCCAGTTTCCCAAAGGAAAAAGGCCTTGAGCAGTGGCCAGTTTCTCAGGAGAAAAAGGCGTTGAGCCCCTTCCTCCAAGAGTGTTTATTGAGCAGTAATACACAAGAATACAGGGCAGCAAGGATTAAACAGTAGATAACATTTCAAAGAAATCTGAGGGCTTAGTCAGAGTCAGAGTCTATCAGGAACAGAGTTTTAGGTTTTCCTGCTCAAACTTTAACTTATGAATGAAAGCACTCTTAGCAGAGCAGATTTCATAGGTTTATCAGGTAGTCTTTGTGATACCAGATTTTTCCCCAGGACACACTCTAGCAAGGCAAGGATTACCTGATGCAAGCTGCACCCCTTTGCATCAGGTAATCAGGCTTAAGGGGATTAGAGTCAGGAAGCTCTTCTCCCAGAGGACATGGGAACTTGGGCTTTGTCAAAGCCGGGGGTGAGAGTCCATTGCTCCCTCTTTGTTGCAGCCTCCCTGAGTCCTTCATGACGGCATCCCAGGTGGTCATGTCTGGCCTAGGTTGCCTCTTCTCTGAGGGGTCTTACTCGTCAAGGATGTCTGGCCATGCTTTGGGGGCAGGGAGGAAACTGAGGCAGCATTCGCTATCAGAGACAAGCTTTGTCTCCTGCGGCTCACATTCCAGAGGTCACCGACTCCTCCTTAGCCACAGAGGGTAGAGTTACAATTCCTAAAACCAAGCAGAATGGTCCACAACAGTGTAAGGACCCTCTGAGACAACTTCCAGCATACCAACATTCAAATCATGGGGATGCCAGGAGAAGTGAGCAGGAAATTGAAGACATGGAGGGTTAGCAATAGGGTAGTGGGAGAAGGAGAAGGGGGGGAGAAGGTACAGAAAATAAGTAGCATAGATGGTAGGTAGAAAATAGATAGGGGGGAGGGCAAGAATAGTATGGGAAATATAGAATCTAAAGAACTTGAGACATGTGGTCATAAACTAAAGGGGGGAATGGTGGGGAGGGGTGTGCAGAGTGGAGGGGAATGAAGGGGGAAAATAGAACAACTGTAATGGCATAATTAATAAAATATATTTTTAAAAAAGTATTACAGAAGAAAACTTTGCTAACTTGTGAAGGAAATAGACATACAAGTCTAAGAAGCACAGAAAATCCCAGACAGAATGAGTTCAAAGAGGCCCACACCAAGACACATTGTAATTAAAAAGGCAAAGATTAAAGCAAAGAGGGAATGTTAAAAGAAGCAAGAGAAGAACAGTTAGTTGCCTACAAGGGAGCTCTCATAAGATTGTCAGCTGATTTCTTTTCAGAAACTTATATGCCAGAAGAAATTGGCACAGAATATTCAAAGTAATAAAAAGCAAAAACCTACAACCAAAACTATTCTACCCAGAAAAGCTATCATTTAAAATTGAAGAGTAGATAAAGAGCTTCCCACACAAGAAAAAGCTAAAAGAGTTCATCACCACCAGACCAGTATTTTAAGAAATGTTAGAAGGACTTCTTTAAGAAGATAAATATGAAGAATAAAATGACAATAAATACATATCTATCAATTACCTAAAAACAAAACAAACAAACAAACAGAACAGAACAGAACAGAAACAGAATTATAGATACAGAGAACGTTTTAATGGTGCCAAATGGGAGAGGGGTCAGGGGAGTGTGCTAAAAAGGTGAAAGGGATTAAGAAGTACAAATTGGTTGTTACATAAAAGTCATCAGGATGTAAACTACAGCATAGGGAATAGAGTAGCCAAAGAATATGTATGCCTGGCCCATGGATGTGGACAGTGGTGTGGGAGTTGCCTGAGGGAGTAGGAGGGCCTGTCTGGGTGGGGGGGAAAGGGAGAATACTGGGACAACTATAATAGCATAAATAATAAAATATATTAATAATTTAAATAAAAAGTAAAAAAGCCAAAACAATAACTGATAATCACTTCTCCCCAAGGAAAACATAGATAGCTCAAGCAGGCATCTAATCTATTTGGAGGCTATTTCAGGGATATGATTTTTTGGTTGTTTAGTTTTTTTTTACACTTTTATTTATAGTGTACCAATCTGTAAGGTGTACATGTCTTAAATATACAATTTGATTAATTTTTAATTTTTTTTACTCTTTGTATATATACCCAAAGGAATTTAAAGCAGGGGGGATATAAAAAAGACATTTATGTTTGTAGTAGCATTATATTTCATAATAGGCAAAAGGTGGAAACAATTGATGAAAGTTTACACCAACAGATGAATGGATAAACAAATGTGGTATATACGTTTAATAGAATACTATTTAGCCTTAAAAATGAGTAAGATATGACACAATCTACTACATTCATGGACCTTGAAGACATTATGCTAAATTAAATAAGCCTATCATAAAAGGACAAATACCATATGATTCTGTTTACATGAGGTATCTAGAGTAGTCCAGTTCACACCGACGGAGGAATGGGAGCAGCCCTGGGCCGGGGAAACGGGAGTATGGGTATGTTTAGTGAGCATGGGATTTCAATTTGGAGGAAACCATTTCTGAAGATAGATAGCGGTGATGGTTATACAACATTATGAATGTACTTAATGCCACTGAACCATACACTTACACTTGAAGTGATCATGATTCTGCCAGTTTTTGAAGTTCATATAAGTAAGCTTATATTATATTTACTCTTGTGTCTGGCTTCTTTTCTAATCATCATGTGTATGCAATTCTTCCATGCTGCTATCCATAATAGAAGTTATATTTTATTTCTGTGTAATATTACATTGTATGAATATACTTGTTTATCTTATCTGCTGTTCATGACATTACGTTGTTTTTAGCTTCTGTTCATTGTAAGTAAAGCTGCTGTGAACATTCTTATGTATATCTTTGCTCATTCTACTTGACTGGAATTCTAGAGGCACAAGGTAGTTTAGTAGATATTGCCAAGTAGTTTTCCGAATTAGCTGTACTGGTTTACACTTACACTAATACGGTGTGAGTGTTCCAGTTGAACTACCTCATCATCAACTCTTGGTGTTGCTGGGGCCTCAGGAAATAGTAAGAAAGCATAAAAAAGAGTAGGATGGAAAGACTAGTTTTAGGGTGCTGAGGCAGTACAGATGGCAATAAAGCCGAGTGGGGCTTTTTAAGGAGGGCATGGGAAGAAGTGCAACTTGCTATAACCTGCAAATCAGGTAAGGCTGGGATGTGACCCTGGGGAGGGAGCCCACATGCAAGTTTTGCAAAAATTGAAAAAAAAAAAAAGAAGGTGAAAAGGCTTCCATCAAGCTGAGAGCTATTTTCTTTCTTTCCTCCTGTTGGAGGCTGTGAATCTGTTGCTGTATTTTTACTTCTCATTACCTCAGAAAAATTGCTCCTGTGTCAACACAACTTCCACATTATATTGAATTTATTCACCTATTCACCAACATTATGATGATCGATTTGGAATCTAAGCAAGGCGAGTTGTGAAATGACCAGCGTGCGCTGTTGGTGAAGCAGTGGGATCCACGGCTGTAGATGAGAACGAGGCGAAGGTGTTTGAGCAAGGAAGCCGGCGTGTGGAGGGGGAGGTTAAAGGCCAGGATGGCAGCAGAAAGATTTTAAACTTAGTTTTTGGTGTTGCCAAGGTCTTGAGAGAAATTGTGGGTAATTAGAGTAACTAATATTGCAGTACAGCAAACAAGATGATTCTTGTAGTTAAGGAGGTCAAAACAAGAGGCCAGGGCGTCCGGATGAGTCCTTCACAAGAAGGTTACCAAGAGGGATGTTAGGAGTCGGGGTGTACAAGAGAGCCTCTGAGCCTAGGGCCTCTTGATGGGCCATGGTGTGTGCTCTTCCCCCCGACCCCCAGATGGGAGAGTAGCCTGGGTGTGGGACCCTTTTGGTCCTGTAGTGCCTCAGGCTATCTCCTCATCTCTGTCAGCTTTCACTTGTTCACACCTCTTTCCTGTTTTTTTTTTCTTTTTAAATAACACCTTTGCATATACTTTAAACTTTATACAACTACAAAATGTTAGCAAATAATTTGAACTTCTTTTATGTTATAAATGTGCTAGGTGCTGTGGCGATAACAGCAAACAAAACACAATTCCTGAGCCACAAAGTCTGCAGAGGATTAACTAAAAAAATGAAATAAAAAAACAAACAAAAAAACCCCTAAACAAACAGAAAATGGAAATGGTCTTCTTGCACTTGGGCTAAAAGTATATTCTCAAATTTACCATGTGAGACTTAATTGCTCATGGAAGCAATCAATCAGTACAGGTAATGAAATATTTTGTAGGTAGATAATTTGTTTCTTCGAGCAAATTACAAATAATAATATCTCTTGATTAAGTTCCCAGGCCCTTTCACTGCTAACTATTAATATAGCTGAAATATGATATATTGTCATTGAAAAATAGTAAAATTATCTCAGTTGCGATAGTTGTTCAGTACACAGCAAGATGGTAAAATTACATGAGGCATAGTCCTCATTTTTCAGAGATGGTGATGCCTTGGGGATGCAGATTGCCAGGGGTGAGGGTCTGGCCAGAGCCCTGTGAGTTGAGTGTGAGTAGCTGACTGCCTGGTTACTGACGGGCTGGAAGCATCAATAGGACGACATCCCATTTTCCTTAGGAACACGGAGCTTCATTCACCTTGATATTAGTGTCAGTGCTGTCCCTCCAGTGACCACCAGGAACACACTTGTTGTACATGTTGCATTTATTACTTGTTGCAGTGAGGAGAACACACAATGTGGAGAAACATGAGGTGTCTTAGTAAGAGGCTGTTAGAATAAAAACCTGTTATAGGATTTGGACTCGGGTTGGCTGATTCAGGGAAGAGAGTTTTGTTCTAGACTAGATGCTATGAGAAAGTGATCGTAATTTTATGATTGAATAGCTCAAAAAGCTCATCTGTATAGGGAGGGGAGAGTAGAGTGAAGATAAAACCATCACTGGTAAATAAGCAGCAGTCACTTATTTGAGTCAAGAAAACGGGTTGTTTGGTACTTAGTTGGTGACATAGTGACTTTATTATTGCCTGTGTTTAGATGAGATTATGATGTATTCTTGTCTCACTTTATCAGTGTCTCAGAGTAACCTTGTCTGAATTTGGTATTCTGTGAGTCTATGAATGTCCAATAGATTAACATAGTCTGGTTGTGAGTGCCAGGCCAGCTTCTGGCTGTCAGAAAAGACTTTTTTTTTCATAATTAGTATGCTGACAGTTTCAGCTTCCTCTTGTAGCAGTTAACAAGTGGGAGAAAAGAGGAGGCATGAAGAAAGAGGGGACCAACTCTTAAGAGAGAAATTTTTTAAAGAGAGATTTACTAAAGAACCCAGGTGGAGAGTAGAAGGCTGAAGTGAGATTGGGAGCCTGTGTAAGACTGGTGTTCATGAGAAAGGGGTTGTCTGAGGGGACAGTAACAGGAGGGGACAGAGAAAACAAAAGGCGGGGAGCACATCCTTTCCCACCAAAGACCAAGCCTGATGTGACGATAGGAAATACAGGCTGAGGGAGAGAGCAGTTCTCTGGGCAGCCTGCCGGCCACTGCACTGGTGGCCATGTAATGCCCCCAGCGTATGCCTGGCTCCTAGTGGGTGTACAGAGTCTCTCTTATTTTTATTCAGATCTCTGGGTCTCCCAGGGGGTATAAGAGAATGATGTGTGAGGGTGTTCTACATTGTTTACATGTAGAATACATGTGTGTTTGTGGAGGACAAAGGGCTTGTAACCCTGGGTACACGTGTACATTAAAACCCGTGTGTGGTTGTGTCTATGTATGTGTTTTGCGAGAGCCTGGACCCACCTGGTCCAGTCTTTACGTGGTGTCTCTGTCTAGCAACCACAACAGTAATTTCAAAGCACCTCAAAGGTCTGCGTTAAAGTTTTCAAATACCATGAAAAAGGAGAAATAGGCTGTGGCAATACTTTTTCATGATAATAAACAAGTACACTCCTCACTGGCTTTGTGTTTTCCTTACCCCACCATTCCTGTTTCACTGCTATGGAAAGCCTCTTGCCTCTGCCGAAGCCAAACCTCTCAGAATTTCTGATACATGTTATCTTTCTTGTTTCCCTTTTATTCTGGATCTGGACATTCAGTGCTTTTCTTTCTTTTAGGTCATAAATAGTGTTGCCTTAGATATCCTTTTACATAAATACTAAAGTCCTTGTGTAAATAAATTCATTGGGTGAATTCGAATCACTGGAATTGGTGGGCCAGTCAAATAACATTTTGCCACATGACTTTATAAATGATGCTGCTGTTTAGACACTCATTGATATCATTTGAGAGGACTTGTTTTTCTACATTCTGACCAGCCTTGGCTAAACCCAGGCATATTTGCTGATCTGAATCTAAAAATAAGCTTATTTGCAACTCTCTCTGTATGTGTGTGTGCATATACGTATATATATATATATATACACACACACACATACATATATATAGTTATATATGTAGTTGTATATAATATGCTATGCTCTTAATATATATATTAACATATATAACTTAATAAATCTAATTGACATAGCGAACATATACAAACTTTAAATCTATGTATCACTTTCTGTTCTTTATATTCTAAGTGGGTATAGATGTCTCTTTACATATTACTGATGTAAAGTTATCTAAAAATATAAGAGAAAGATGTGGGTAAAATAACATGTATCTTTGGCAGTTTTTAACCATCAGAGATGATGTAGAATATTTTTAAAAATATAGTTGGTAAAAATGTATTTTAAACACTGCAAATACATTTTAACTCGAAATGGTCACTTGAGGAGTAATGGCCTTTGGTAAAATGTCCACCCTCTGGTTGACCACCAGGGCTGGATTAGTTACTATGGAGAGATGCCAAAGAGAGCTTCAGTAGCTAAGGTGCAGGTGCCAAGGAGCAGTGAATTGAAAAAAGGGAAGAGTTACATAAATTGCAGGGCTGAAGTGTCAGCAGAAATAGTGTAGTTTTCCTGCCAAGTCAACTACTGGTTGTCATTTTTCAGCTACTTTTCTTCAGTAACCCCTGAGTTTATTGCCCCTCTATTAATTTGTCTCTTCTCTATTTGACACACACGGTTGCCGTTTCCTAGCATATGTTGCCTTCAATTTGTGTGCCATCTTGGTTTTTCCCATTAGGAGACATAGTTCAGCTGGTGGTGTGTGGAATGGGGCCAGTGGTTAACAGGGTCCTACCACAGTGCTAACAAGGCTTGCCTTCCCAGCAAAGGAATCTCCTCAAATGGTATTGTTTACATTGACCTGCTCGGGTGCGCTATTTCTGCTGCCCAGCATGTTCATTTTAGGCACACAGATTCCTTTTAAAAATATGGAGAGGTGAGGGCAGTCCAAATTCCACAGAGCCCCATTTGTCAACAGACATGGATGGCTGCCTTGTGTTTGGGAAGGAGCTGGTTAAATTCCACTTTTGGAGCTTAGTCTGTGGTAGTGCAGTGTGTGTCTTCATTCCTGGCATGGCAAAAGACCCCCATGTGGGAGATAGTTGCCCACTGGGAAGATATGAGGGAGAAGAAAAGTATGCTGGTCTTAATCAGAAGCCAACTTGTTCTGGAAAGTGGTTGGGCCCCAGACAGAGGAAAGGTTTGGATACTGCATGAAGCTTGGCCAGGCTTGAATGGGTCTATATGTAGGTCTTTTATTTTTATTTGTTTCCCGTTTGACATGTCATGATCAGGGGGCTTTTGTATGGTTACTTGAACCATAGAAATAATGTGACTGTGATGTATTTTGCATCTTGCTATCTTCATTCATTCATTTCTTCATTCATTCATCCACTCATCTATTTAATATTTGTTGAATCTTCATATTGGGTGAAGTGCACAGAATTAATTACTGAAGAAGATCAGCATGGTGCCTGTTCTCGGGCCTTTCATTCTAGGGAAGCCAAAAAGTAGATACATAGTTAAAAGTGTTGTGGTGGTTTAGAAAGGGGAGGGAAAGAGCATATGGGGAGTGTTATTAAAAAGCACCTAATATTAAACAGTCAGGCAAGGCTTTCCCAAGCAGCTGATGTTGCAGCTGAGAACTGAGGGAGGAACTGCACCTGGCTACTGGGTGGTAGAAGGATCAGGTCCTGCTGCTGGTGGTGGTATACTCATGGTCATGATGTTCCACACACAGTGGCATTGTCTGCAAAAAGTCAGGGGAAGAGAGACAGAAAAGTGGTATGGCTGGTGCTAAGATAACTCAGGTCCCAGGGTTCAAACTATACATTATGAACATTTCTCACAAATACGAAAACAAGGATATAATCTATGCCCATAATCTATGGTCATAGATAAAATCTATGCCCTTTAAATACACCAGGATACCTTTTGTATTATCTGCCACTCTCAGCACAGAGAATTTTTATTCAGCACCCTCAATATCTTTTAGGCTCTGGAATCCCGTGATAGGTTGTTGATAACATTGTCTTTGATTACTAAAAACATTTTACCATGCTCTTGACAGTAAATGATGGCAAAATGGCATCTCTCCTTGCACCAGTGAGTGAATTATCCAAGCTTCCTCCACAATTCATCATAACTTTTTGTGTCCTCAATTTTATTTTTTAATCAGAAGATGACAAAGTTTCTCATTGTGTTGTTGAACAGATTGTTTTAGGAATTTTGAAATACTCTTTAAATTCTGTGCAAAAATAGCAGGATATGTCCATGAAGGTAGGTAGCATGTCTTGGAATTGAGTCTGGCTTCGGGCCAGACTTTACCTATATGAGCCTTGGTTTTCTCTTCTGTAGGAGGTTGCAAAGCAGCTGAGCTGGACTCCATGTAAAGCGCTTTTTTCTCCTGAGCACGCTGCACAGAAGGTCCTCAATAAACAAAAGTCATCGTTGTTTTTTTGATGAGCTGATAACTTTTTGTTGTGCTCTGAAATGACATCCCTTCACCTGTATAACCAAAGCAAGCAGAATAACAGTGTTTAAATTCACTTTCCAGTTTTGCAGAAGTGGGTGGCTTCTACGATACATACTTGCTAATGATTAGTCAGCATCTAATGTTACTCTGACAAAAACTAGAGAAAAAAAGAGAATCTCAGTGATAGCTGCCAAATTGTCAAGATAAATTATGTAATTTGAAGTTCCTTTCTTCACAGTGTATCTCTAACAGGTATTTATTTATGTGTATGACTTCCAACAGATTATTTCATCTAACATAGTATTAGAGTATTACATATACTTAATTTAGAAATACATATAGATATTTTAAGAGGGTATGCTCAATTATTTTATGAATAAGAGTCCTTATAAAAATGTTTAGAGCACATCAGGATAGATATTCATCTTTTATTTTTCTTGCTCTTAGCACAGTGACATCCTTTCTAAAATGAGTGGAGGGAATTCTTTACCCTAGGGGTCTTGGTGGGAAGCAGAACTTGATTCTCTTAAAGGAATGGAAAATATCAGATTCTGACTTTCTAAGTTCCCATGCAACCATCTCTCCAGCAAGTGACCTTGACTTGGCCAATCAGATGCATTAGTTCTGGAATTCGAATGGAACCTAGTGACATGTTCTGTGGTAGTGGTGAAGTTGGAGGCATCAGGCTCCTGGGGCAGTTGCAGTGGCAATGTGCAGCAGTCACTGTGCAGTGTGATGGTTGGGGCAGCCATGCCAGATGTAGTGTTGGTGCTGTGGGTTGTGATCCTAGCTGTGGTGCCTCTCAGCTTGATTTCCCATTCCTCCCAGTGATCTGACCCCTCAGGGAGCCAGTTTCTGGCTTGTAACCCAAACCTCGGTTACTTACTTACATTGTAAACAGTATTTCCACAACTATTTGTCCACGTAACCTGTTTTTCATGTTACACTGCATGGAATTACTATGTTGGAAAACATGTTGGGAAACACAGAATGGCATGATATAGCAAAACCTGGGCAGAGTGCCAACTTATGGAAATGACCATGATTAGTGTCCCTGTGTGCGTCTGCAGCTAGTCTTGTCTGCAGAAAGTTTCATAATCCCAGCTGAGGTATTGCAGGAGGTAAGTAAACAGGCATAGACTAGTTCCTGCAGACCGAGGCCAGGCTCAGTTTTGTTCTTTGTGCCACCCAGAGGAGCCTGCTTTTATTTGTTATAAACAATCGTAAGAGACAACCAATTTTTTATGCTCTTGGCATATGTCAGGCACTTTCATTTAAATCCTCATAATAGCTATATGCAGGTAATATTATCCTTGTTTTTCAATTGCCAAAATGGAGGCACAAAATGATTTTAAAAAATGCCCCAAGCTTACCAGCAGTAAAGCTGTGGTTTGAGCCTGGTGTCCACACACTTTGGCCGCTAAGCTATTTAAGTGTCTCAAATCAGGGAGTACAGATCATACCTCCTTGTTTGTTTTCAAAGCATCATCGTCTCTCTGGCTGTTTCTCTAAGCCCAACACTGTTTCTTTGCTGTTGTGTGCTGCACTTGAGCTTTCTTGCCTCAGGTCACTTCTGTAAAGAGACAGGTTCTGACACTTGTTGTTCACAGAGCCCTACTTTTCTATCAGAGCATTCTCCATGGTTTGGGAGGCTCAGGATCCACGTCTTCTTTGTTCACCACTGTGTACCTTGCCTCCACACAGTGCCTAGCCCATAGACATTCCCTAAATATCAGTTAGTAAATAAGTGGGTCCATCACTTACTAGAGTGTTACTAGGCCAGTGTTTCTGAACCTTTTTAAAATCATTGCCCCAGCCAAGGAGAAAAAATTTAGTTCTCTATCATGAGAGAAATTAATTAATAGGCAATAAGATTTGATAGGGGGCAGGGTTGGGCTTTGAAGGACCACCAACCACTGTAGTATTGAAGGTTTTCTCATTACATCAGAACCATTTTTCCACCTTAGTGATGATATTATCCCTGTTGAGAAAGCGTGGGTTAAGCTTTTGGTTTTTAGTATCAACTTCTGTAAAATGGAGCTAGGAATGTCTAATTTGTAGGGTTGCTGTGAGATTAAAGCATCAGTATGTAAAGTTCTTGTATTGTAGATGCTCAAATATGGGTACAAGGTGTCCTCTATTAAATGGTAATTGAATATCAAGGATGACTTCAGTTGGCCAAATAATTTTCATGTTGATGTTACAGTTTTTATAACAGGCAGATCTGAAAGATGAGATATAAACAAAATACCATTTACGGAAAAGGCATGGAGGTTTATCCAAGATTTCTTCATTAATGGAGATCTCTTGCCTTGACAGTTTACTTAGCTTAATTCAATTTTGAGTCTTCAGTTGTGGTATTTCCTAAGGAATTCCTGATAGTGTAACTTAAGCTCAAAGTAAAGGCCCACACCTAGTGTGGATACATTATTCATTTTAGAGCATAAAACATAATGTTTAATATGAAGTACACCTACATAGATTCCCTCAAGAATGTGCCGTTAGGCAATAATTACATTATGTAAGAATAGTGTAGCCTTATTATTCACATATATGCATTCTCTGGGCTTAAAAACAGGTTTTGAGTCATAAATATTAAGATGTGCCAATTTTGGCTTTTTTTTCTTTTCAATTAGATAGACTCAACAAATTATTTTTCCCATGGATAATAACTTTTATTGAAGGAAACACCACAAATGCATATCTCCATGGCAACTGACTAGAATACCTTGCCAAGTTCTCTTCTTAGTCTGATTTATCAGCCCCCAGGTAATTCACTCTTGCACAGAAGAAAACTATTGTCAGTTAATTAGGAGAAAGAAACAAGATCAGGATCTTTACTTGCAATATCATTTACCTCAGTATGTGTTTACATACGTCCCACTGATAATAGTGGAAAAATGTCTGTTGATTGTAAAATTACTCTTAAGGTTGGTGCTTGGGATTTATTTGTGTTTAAAGTATTTTTTTAATGCTAAAGTATGTTGTCAAGAGTGAAGTAAGAAAGGGAAATATACTCCCTCTCCACTCAGTGCTGCTCTGTCTGAACAGGCATAATTCATTACTTTATGGAAATGTCAATTTTCATGGTCAACTTGCTTGAGAATTCTCTGAAGCCTGGAAGTGGTGGTTTGTATAGGTTAAAAATGAAGACAATACGTGGGATTATTGACATCATTCAGTTACAGTGAAAGTCGGCAGCCTAGGTGGGCCTGGGTTGCCAAATCCTCATTTTGTTTCTACTCGTGAGAAGATTTGGGGGCTACCTGCACTAGGCAAGACCCGATGATCTTCCTTCTGATCCTTTGAAAGTTTGTTGACCTTTTTAATGAATGTTGACTGAGGTCTGGGTACATGCTGCACACTATACTAAGAACTGGAAATAGAGCAGTGAATAGGCAGAAGTGTTGTATGCCTTCACGGAACTTACCATCTAAAAGGCACCTCAAAGGAAATTTCCAGAATGAAGAGGGAAACCAAGGAGAAGTGTACTGTATATTAGGAGATCACCATGTAGTCTGAGAGGTTAAGCAAGGTATCTTGGAGGCTTGGATGGGATGCAGAGCAGGGATGAAGACTCCAGATAGGGAGGAGTATAAATAATGTTTTCCTGCAGCTGAAATCAGTTGAGCTCTGAAGCTAGTGAGAGAGGGAGGCAAGTGATGTGAAAGGAGGCTGGGCGGAAAGACTGAAGGCCTTAAATGCTACTTTAAGGTACTTGAATTTGATCCACTGGGCAGTGGGGAGCCTTTGAAGGATTTAAGCAGAGCAAAGGAGTGATCAAATTTGATCCAATGGCTGATCCATGGAAACTGGATGAAGAGTGAGAGTGGATTCTGAGCTGCACTCCATCACCATGTACCCATTTTCTGGGCTCAAGTTCCTAAGGGGACTGTGGCTGTGGCCACCCTACTATTTCTAGCCTGTATATTCTGACCACTGCTTCCCCTGGCAACGTCAGTTTTGCAGCGGGGCCCCACTGTTTTGTTCAGTGACTGGTTTTTTATTTCATCTAGTGAATGCGCCCCTTAACTGTAGAGCTGCCCCTCACTCCATACCAGTGGGTGCACTTTACTTTCTTATACCTCATACTTTCATTCATGCTGGAGACCTTAGAATCTACTATCATTTGCTATTTCTAATGAGGTGCTGAGATGTCCTCTGTCACTGAGTCAACTGAAAAGTTATTAGCTCCTGGCCACAGACTAGGGACAAGAAAGATTTTAAGTATGAGGAATAGCACAAATATCTCCTTCCTCAGGTGTTGGTTGCTCTTTCTTATTAGCTGCTCTGAGCATTTATAAGATCTTAGCATGATTTGTTTTTATATCTGCAAAATGATAAAATATAGTAAAACAGTGCTTAAAAACTACAATTTAAGGTAAGTATAGGTAAAACAAGGAGACATTTTGAATTTCTGACCTGTTGACTGGAAAAAAAATTGCTAGAGTTAATTTTGTTTAAATTGTGAACAAAAATCTTATTTTAAAATATTTGCTCAGAATCTCTCAATGATTTTTGGCATCGCCATCTTTTCAGTAAAAAAGAACGAACTTAGTATTTCTGGCAACAATTAATGATCCATTTGTGGCACTACCTCTGACATCTTTATGATTTGATAGAATGAATCATGGAAATTCTACCCTGCTCGAAGTGATGTCCCAGAAGAAACTGACTGGAAAATCTGCTTGAAGATGCATCAGTTTATTCCCACATTGTCTGGATCTGATAAACCCTTATGCATTTTGGGGATGAAATTACCACAGTTGACTTTGCTGTGTTGCCAGCTAGTTTGCATGATTGCAAAATGGAAGCAGTTTACACTTAGTAAAAATGCCATCTATAAAACTGTAAGACACAATTACACTCGCAGGCCCTTTACTTCTTCATCTCTATGTAATCTGGAGGCTCACAGTGGTTGAGGAGCTGAGTTTTCTAGAAACTCCAAGCACAAATGTCCAGCCACCCTGTTTTTTTCCTTCCCGTAAAACAAATGGTTATTGTGCCAGCACCTCTTTTAGGTCCTGGAGACAACATGGTGTGGACAAGACAGATATGTCCCTAATCTCATAGTGCCTAGGTTGTGATGTATGCTTTTGTTTGCTATTTACCAAATAACTGAACCCCATAAAAATATTTTTTAAAAACTTTTTTCTTTGATACAATTTGCATTCTCCCAACTCTATGTTCAAATTTCTTAGGGTAAGTAAAAAGTAATTGTGATCTTTAAGCTCCTTTTAAGCCTATGAGATGGAATATTCTAATGCCATTATATACAATGTTTTTGAAGAATAGTTAATGGGAGATACCTCAGGATATAATGCTAAATGAAAAAGGAAGCATATAATATTAGCATTTGATCCAGTTTTATTTTCTAACTACAAAAATATAAGCAGATCTGTAAACAGTTTGAAAAAAATAAACATACATAAAAGTCCGGGTAGAAGTACAGAAACTGTTAATGTGTGGGTAGAGACATAGTGATTTCTAAACTACTCTGTATTTTTTCTATTTCAGAGATAACATGTATTGATTTTATAATCAAAGAAAGTACTGTTAAAATAATTCCTAATCTTGAGTCCTCATGAAATAGATATTATTTCCATAAGATGCCTGCACCAAATATCTTGAGTTTTTTTTTTTTGTAACCAGAAGAGCAGTACCTGATGATAATTCTGTTTGCTATTTCTCATCTTCTAAACACTTTATTTCCCTCTTTGAAGCTGCCCCTCATTTTGCTCCATCTATTTTTTCTGATTATTTAATTGAATTATTATTGGTATGTGGGTGAAATTATTATATTTAAATTCTAGGCTGACCTATCTAGCTATGTTTCTTCCAGTTGCATCCCAGCCTACGTAAACACTTAGAGATGTTAAAAGTGGTGAAATTAATTGAAGATATGTATGATATGAAAATCTATTTCAGGTGTCTTTGGGGAGTATAGGATACTACTCATAAATGGGAGGAATAGGACTGCTAGAGGATTCAGGTATAACGTAACTCAGCGAAAAGGTGGAACCTCAAGAGGTTGGAAACTCAAGAGGAGTTCTGAGCCTGGTGTGGTTGTTGGTATGTGCACATGTACATGTGTTTTTATGTCACAAGGTCTGCATATATATACACACACATATATATACATACATACAGGGTGGGGTAACAGTAGGTTTACAGTTGTGAGTACGCAAAACAATTTACTTTTGTATTATTATTAATGTATTGTTTTCCATATGAACAACTGTAAACCTACTTTTGCCCTACCCTGTATGTCTACATATCTACAAGTATTTTTTCATATCAGCAAGTGATATATGTGTGTATATATATATATATATATACTGTATATATGTAGATATACGTGTATGTGTACTGTACTTTTTTTCAAATGAAAGTGGATGCTGTTATAATGGGTATGAAGTTAATTCATTCATTAGCAGCATCATTGGTGCATCCCCAAATATAGCTACTATCCTAAGGTTCTTCATAACAATGCTAATGATGACAACACATCTAATATTTCCTGAGTGTTTAGTTTGTATCAGATTCTATGCTAAACTCTTCATTATATGTTAATTTATAAAAGGTTGTTTTGTCTTTGGAAAGGTCTTTTCGTCCTTGGAAAATTGGGAACTTTTAGTTGAGGACATCTCATATAAATTCTAAGAACAAAAGACAGTGTAGTGTCATGGTTAAAAACCCGAATTCTGGTGCAGAGAAACTTGGGTTACAGTCCTAATCTCCCTTTTTCTGGCTGTGTGACTTTGAGAAAGTTATTCAGTATTCTTTGACCATGTTTCTTCCCATTTGTAAAAGAGAAATTGTTGTTGCAAGATTAAATAATACAGGCAAAGTCCTTAACAGTGCCTGACAAGTAGAAAGAACTCAACAATAATACCTATTCCAGAATGAGCTTACAGTCACAGGTTAAATTAAAAGAACAGTGGTGAGTGGCAGTTGATGTAAGAAACTCCATATGTGATTTTTGTAGAGTTGAATCTAGTGGCCAGTAAAAAGGAGATAAAATATGTCTAAGATTTAAAAATTTTCAGCCTTTTTAAGATAAAATATGACAAGAGCAGAGATAAAATTTAAAAGATCAGCTAATTAGACAAAGAAATTGTGGTACCATCATCTATATTACCAGCTATGAATTCTCCATACCCATGAAATTTTCTGGCTAGTGCTCTCCTTTTGGAAACAAGTGGATTTGTGTTCTTTTTTTTAAAAAAAGATTTATTTATTTATTTATTTATTTATTTATTTATTTATAGAACAAGGTAAAGGAAGGAGAAAGAGAGGGAGAGAAACATCAATGTGTGGTTGCCTCTCACATAACCCCTATTGGGGACCTGGTGCACAACTCAGGCATGAGCCCTGACTGGGAATGGAACTGGTGACCCTTTGGTTCACAGGCCCACCCTCAATCCAAGCTACACCAGTCAGGGTGGATTTGTTTTCTTAAGTGTGTGTTCTGCTGCCTTAGTCTTGTTCCTGGGATCTGATGCATCTGGCCTTATGACCTGATGGTAGTTTTGGTTGTCATGCCCACTGCTAGCAAGACTGTTGTTCTTTTAATGCCTTTGAATAATCTGTCTGATCCACAGACCTTGGATATCAAGACTCAACATTACAAAAGATAATGGGCCTTGATAATGTGAGTTGTCAGGTGGTTAGCTGAGTTTTAAAGGGTCTTGCTACTGGATAGCAGTTTGGATAGACATTAATCAGATGGAGTAACGGGGATCCTGCTCAGAGTGAAGTGTGCTTTTGTGACTCAAATCATAGAAAGATGCTCCCCTTTTGTAAGAGAGGGGACAACAATGAACTTGGGGACAACAATGTGGAGATGGGCTTAATGAGGAAAATTTCTGTAGCAATCTTAAGTGTTGTCACACACAATGATGGAACCTGGACTCCTGCTTGTTTTAACCAAATATTCAGTTGTCTGTGGCCTGAAAAACAAAATCTGGGGGCAGATGAAACCTTGTTACCATATTTCCTGCTAATTCCTTTGACAAAGGAGATGTTGATGCATGGGTAGCAGATACCAAAGATTAGATCTGGATGTTTGCTTGTTTTGTTCAAAGAAATGGGGATTCTACATAGGACAAGCAGTTATGTGAAGAAAGGGCAGAGCTTTATGGAGTGTTAAAAGAGTTTATGTGAAAATAGTTTGAAGAAACAGAATTCAAAGACAGCCAGGATCCAACTTTGTGGCTTCATAATGAGATACACACACACCATTCTAAAAAAAAAAAAAACCTTTCATGCTGAATATAAGTGACTCTGTTGGGGGCAATGTTATGTCTTTATTGATGTAACAGGAAGATTTTTCAATGCTTTCTAAATGTGTGTCTAGTTAAATGTATATGCGTCATTAAAAACTTCAGAGGAACTAATTTCAAATGTTTGTGGAATCAAAAAATAAAAACTTAAATAGAGTTAGCAGGGCAAAAGTAAAATAAAAAAATTCATCCAGTCCACAAATAGGATTTGAATGCCTACTCTATGCCAGGCCCATGTTCAGAGGTGGGATACACTTATGCTGCTGTGAGCGAGCAAAGCACCATATCCTTAGAGCGTGGAACTTGGAGCAATCTGACTAGTACACTCAAAGTTGTGTGGTCAGTGTTTCCCCAAGGCAATAAGTAATATCTCCCACTGAGTCGTTTACACAGGATGGTTCTTTGGGTTAGTCTATGAGATTATGAGATGGTGTTTACCTAGCACTTCCTAAACTCATGGTAAATAAGTATTCCTGTTCCCAAGGTTTCAGTTTGTCACTTGTGTCTTGTGGTTTTAATATAAATCTATCTTATTGGGAGAATAGCCAGGAAGTAATTGGGTTGTTCAAGGAATACTCAATCCCCAATTTCTCGTGAGCACAATATAGACAGGGGAATGTGCCTTTTCATTATATCTGGAGCATTTGCAGTTGATACTTTATTAAGTCTTTAAAAAAAGGCTTGATGCAGATTTTAAAGAAAATATTGTAAGATTATATACAATTAGACAGTATACCATAGATTAATGATTGAATTTTTCTCAAGTAAGAAACAATTCTTTCTTTTGTCCTTATTAAGATGGATAGGGCTCAGCTGAACTCCTGTTAAGCCAGAAGTCAAGACCTACAAAGGAGACCAGAAAAATCTGGCTTCCTCTCGCCTCCAGTAATAGCTCTTAGAGTTACTTTAAGGTCGGCAGCTGTCAGGCTTCTGTCCTCTCAGGTACTTAATTACAGTTTAATCAAGTCGAGATAGAGATGCTGGATGATCCCCTTCTTGATGGACTCTGATAAGCTGGTAATGGGCAGAAATGTTTTTCCTAAAAGGTTTAGGTTTCAGCTGCACAAAGAAACTTCTGCACTGTTTTTCAGGAAATGTGAGCCCAGGTGCAATACCAATTTGTCTTTTACCCAGGAGCTGTCTTAGCTTGAAGGCCCAAGATTCTTGGACCTAAGACATATGTGATTTTAGTGTCAGTGGTTGCAGAATGCAATTAATTTTTCTAAAGCAGCTAATAGCACAGGCATGATTGTCTCTTCAGAGCTTGAGTTTGGAGACTCCCAGAAGTCTGTATAATGGTGGTCAAATGTCCTTTGGTCTGTATCACAGTGTAATTTCATACAAGTTTCTTGGACATTTCAGGAGGCTTCATTCAGACACAAAATCATAATTAGATTTTGTAATTTTAATTTACCTTTGCTTTTATTTATAAGGGTATTTAGAGTGTTTTGGATAATTACGAGAAATCAGTTTTCATCCTCAATATGAGTCATTTTTATGCTTCTAAAATGTGCTGCAATTCATGGATAGGGTAACTTGAGGCTTTCAAAATACAAACAGGGTTTGCACTCGAGGACATTCTTCGTTACAAGTGGTTATTAGGAGAAGTGACGGCAGACTGTGGGTATTTCCAGCAGGCTAAAGCCCTCTGCTCCACTCTGATGGCCTGTGGTGCTCCTCCTAATGGCAGAATACAAAGCTGGCCAAACCAAAGGTCTGATGACTGTTTTGATCCAGGCATCGGTAGAAGTTATGTTTTTGCAATTTGACTCTGAGTTAATGGCAACATTTGTTCCCTGTGTAGCCAAACATTTTACTAAAGCATCCTTTCTGAAAGCAATCCAGACAACAGGATTCCAGACGGAAGGAGGAATTCTGTAGAAACATATGAAGACATATCCTACACCTAGTGTTCTAAAGAAAAAATTGTTCTATGAGAACTAATATGTTGTTAATAGAACAGATTCTTAAACTTCTTTTCTGATAGCAAAATGTATGTGTTTTGGTTAAATATTGTTTTAGTGTTCTTTTTAAAGAGTTTTTTTAAACTCAGTTAACAACGTGGGTTTCTAATGAGGGTGTAGTCTGTTGTACCCACTGAGCACGTGGCTTTGATCAGCCCTCCCCTGGTGGCTGGGTTTATACGTGTAGACAGAGGATGATGGACTGTTGGGAATGGATACCTTGTTAGGTTTGTGTTTTAATGAGATGCTTAGAATTGCTTCAAGGATTTTTTTTGTTTGTTTTTTTCCTAACTTTACTCCTAGTTCCTTAAAAAGGAAAAGAAAGTTTTGGAAAAAGGGCTTGAGCCATGCTGATTTCTCATATCCCTGGAATATAGTTTTGGTTTACAATTTTCTCAAGAAGAAAAAACCGACCTAAGTTGATCCCATCTCATGTTTTGTAAGTTAAAAAAAATAAAAATGAATATGAGCATTTTCATATAGATCAAATAATAAAGATAAGCTTCCAAACAATAAACTTCTATGAGAGAAGCCTGTGCATGGCATATAAGGGACACCAGAGTGGTAATTCTGTATGCTTGGCATTCAGGAGGTAGTTGTCTGGAATTAATTCTGAAGGGACCCAGCAGAGACTTCATAAGGAGAAGCGAGCTGGATGTTAGGGAGATGTTAGTGAAGGTGGGGTGAGGCAAGAAGGGAAAACTAGACACAAGGACTGGGGAGAGGTTAGGTGAGGAGGAATGGTGCAGCAAGATGAGAAATGGATGCTCTGACAAGCTTAGCATCCTGTCTGAAGGTTGCTGAATGGAGTGAGGTAACATGAGTGATGTACTTAGCACAGTGCCTGGTATACAGTAAGTACCAGTATTTAGGTACCAAAAATAACCTTAAAAATAAAAGCTGCTTCCTCCCAGTGGTGCACTGGTTAATGTTTGACAAGTGCCTCTTAAAAATGAGGGAAACACCTAATTTGTAGCTTTTGGATATTTATATGGGATAATTAACTCCTATGGTGGTTGATTTCAAGCTGCCAATGTGATGTCTTTGAACCGTGTTGGGAAGAAATGAGCAATAAATTCTCCCAAACTGGTCCAAGCTGGTTGCAGCACACCACTGACTGCTTCCCTCTTCTAGTGCTTGAGGTCTTTGCAACAATCCCTCAGTGATATCTGTGGGTTATTGTGCTTGCATCACCCTGGCTAAAGCAACAGAAAGTTAACTTAGTTACTAAGCACAGATAATGTTAATGTGAGGTATATTATTGGAAATAATTGCTAGGCTCTGGAATATGAATTTTGTGTGGGCAAATTTCTAGACTCATGTCTTTGGACAGGAGCCACTTGGAGTTATAGACATGGGGAGCAGGAACTTTTTGAATTATGGGTGAGGGTGGCCCTGGTGGGAGGAACTGACTAATGTAAGTTGCTTGTTTAAGCTGGAGGAAAGATATTTTTGTTAGCAAAATGGTACTAAGTACATTTTAGTTTTTTTTCCCCTTTGACAAGGGCTTGAGTAGACAAAAATGTGTGGTTGAAAAGATAACAGTCTAGGGTTCTGTGTCATGGGGGATAGCAGAAAACCAGGTAGGAGCAGTGTCTAAGCCTGCTTTTTGGGGGTGTTGTAGGGGAAGAGTGGTGATGATGAGGAAGACCCCTGTTTATAGCTGCTCATCTCAAGTGCTGGCCTTGGTGCTGAGTGATTGTACACGCGTTATATTCTTCATCCCTCGCGACAACCTTGAAATATACTGAGTTGCTTAGGCTGGAAACTTAGGAATCATCCTTAATCATTCATCTCACCCACTGCATCCTATTTATAACCAGATCCTGATGATTCTACCTCCAATTTTATTTCAAAGCCATTTGGCTCCTCTCCATGTCCCCGGTTAATCCTCTGGTCTAGACCCCCATCATTATTGGTTTCTTATTTGGTGGTCTTGAGTCCACAGTCCTGCTTCATGCATTCTCTACATGACAGCCAGAGTGATGCTGTTATCATGTTATTCTCCTGCTTAAAATACCGTCAATGACTCTCATGTTTTGAGTGAAACACAGATTCATTGTCATGATCTAACTCTTATGTATCATTCCACTTTGCTTTCTAAGCTCCACAACACTGATCTGTCAGTTTTCCAGACATCCAACATCTTTCCTTCACCTTTGTCTAAAATCCAGTTTCCTCTGCTTTCCCTTCCCATTGGATTCTTTCTCTTCCTTGGGGTCTCCATTTAAATGCCACTTATTAAGAGAAGGCTTCTCTGATCTTAGAATCTAAGTTGGTTCTTTCTCTTCCCTGATATTCTCTGTTTCAGCACCCTGTTTCCTCCATAGCACTCTCTGTTTCATTTTTATTTGCTTCCTTACTTCCGGTTGCTTTGCTGATAGACCATGGGTGGGTACTATGTCTTGTTCACCATGGATGGTCCCTTCATTGGCACTGTGCCTGTCATGTTGAATGAATAAAGAAACTGGGTCATCATCCAAAGTCATTTGGGTTTTATGGTATTGCCTCTTCTGTCTAGTGAGCATGTAAGCTCATTTTTTGTCCCTTTCTTGCCCCCACATTCTGTTGTACAGTGGGCTGGTGGCACTGGGGTAGGGGTTGGCCTTTGGTGTCTTTAGACTCCACATCCAGTCCCAGGGTAACTCCCTGATTTTAACCCTCATTTGTTTGCTGGTCATTTCCAAGTCTGGGTCTCTGCGGCACTCTCACCTCAGCTCTACTCCACATTCCAATGCTAGATGGGCCTCACCCATAACTCGTACAAAATCAAATTCCCTGTTTCCCTTTCTGTGTTTCTTATCCTCACAAATGGCATTTTCATCTACTGTGTTCTTCAACTCAGAAACCCATGCATCCTCCTTGGGGGGGGGTTTGCTTATTTCCAAGTCAGTCACCAAAACCTATGAGTTTGAACCTTTGTGTACCCTCTGATTCAGGGTTCTTCTTTCTCTACCTACCATCTCTGCCTCAGCTCAGGCCGTTCTCTTTTCTGACCTATTACTGCAGCAGCCTCCTCTTTGGTGTCTCTGCTTCAGGTCAAGTCAGCTCCAGTATATACCAAGATATCTCTCTGGAATGTGTATCTGATCACATCATATCCTTCTTGAATCTTTACGTAGCTTCCCCATGACTATGGAGAGAAAGTTCAAATCTCTTAGCACATTAAGGATTCCAGGAAAGAACATTGTACGAACTTATGAACAAATTGTGAGGAATTTGTGCCAAAAGATATGAAGAGCGAGACCTGGTGCATTGTTTGTGTACCCAATGTTAAATCGGTACCTGTGCTTCCTCTGAGCTCTGTGCTTGTGGTGGTGCATTCAGAGAGCGCAAATCTCCTGTTACTTGCCATGTTTCCTTCCTCTTTATGTCTTCTCTGGTCTTTTTTTAGTAGTCATTTTTTGTTTTTATGCACACAGTTGTGTGTTTATATGTGCATGTGTATGTTTATTTCTTTCAGTTTCTACAATGTATGACTGTAATTAGGACATTAGGTATGTGTCCCAAAGGCAGCCTGGGTCCTAGGAATTGACCAGAGTTTCTAGATGCACGCTTCAGACTCCTAATACTTGAAGTCACAACCCAAGCGTGTTGTCACTGTAGTCTTGTGAACCCAAATACTAAGAATTTTCTAAAAATTTTGAAAGTATCTAGTTTGTCCTTTTGCTCACTGTTGCTGTCACCATCCTTGTCAATAACAGCAACTAACACTTGCTGAGCAAATGTGAATTGCAAAGTATTAGTGGATTGTGAAAAATCAGCTAATTGGGTCATGACCAACATGTCTTAAGTGAAAAAGATTAGAATATAGTGGAGTAAAATAGAAATACCAGAGTTTCTTATGTTTATTTAGTAAGTAGAGGAATTGATTTCTGTTACATCCATGTTTTATAGAGTGCTGTTGCTACCAGTACCACATTCCCCTGGTACTCATGGGCACACAGCTGGATTTCATTTTCAAGATGCCCTTGCATATTTCCCCATATAACTAAGTTCTGGCCAATGGAACATGAGCAAAGTTGAATATTCTACTTCTAGGCATGGCCTCTAAAAACCTTGCCTCAACTTGTCATTTAAGTTGTTCATTGTAGTTGGAGGTCTATTCTAAGGTACATTTCAGAAAATGTCAGTCAAAAAGTTTAGAGACTTTTGTATTTAATTCTCATAACCCTGTGAAGCAAGTCCAACTACCATTCCCATTTTATAGATACTGAAGCTGAGACACAGAGAGGTTAAGTTCCTTGCTTAAGGTCACAGAGCTAGAAATTAGTGGAGCCAGAATCTGATTGCAGGATGTTGGTCTGTGGACCCCAGGCTTTCCCTGATGACACTTCACTACCTTTCATGATGGTGCCTGTCGCAGACACAGGTGGGGCCAACACCAAGAGCTTTCTTCACACCTGGGTTGGGTAGAGCTAACTTTTCAGTTACTTGTTTTGAAAATTGTTTTGAATTAGTTTTTATAAACAAGGTTTCTACAAACACTGAAAATACTGCTCGAAACACAGTTTTGATGTCTTCAAAGTGTCATGTTGGAGATTAGCAGTGTTATTTCCAGGGATTCTGAAGTGTCTGGCTGCCAAAAATCCCTTCTACTGTTCTGGAAAGGACAGCGGAGGGTATAGTCTCATTTATAGGGGAGTCAGGGTAGTTTCTGACAGATGGCTCATGATTTACTATCTTGAAGAAACTTTTATCTGTGGCTCAGCAGCTAGGTCTTGTCAAGCCACAGATGATGAAAGTGTTTATGAGGAATGGGCTTTCCAGTTCAGTTATTATTTCAAGGGAATGGCCAACAGGAAAATGATACCATTATAGTTTTTAAATTCTAAACTCCAGTTCTGTCTTCGTGGACAGCCTGATTGTTTTTGCAGCAGTTTATTCAATTTCCCTTACATCTTCTCAATAACTCATCTCAAGAAGTTTTGGTCTTTAATACGTTTAGAGAAAAAGAAAGAAAGAAAGAAAGGGAGAGAGAAAAAGAGAAAGAAAAAGACAGACAGACAAACAGTCGTCAGTCCTGTTACTCAGCAGTGGGTTTAGAGAGGAACTTTCTGACTATGGATGTTGTCGTTTGGACTCCACTGAAGATGACCTATATTGTTAATATACTTACAGTTAGCCTTTTCTGGTACTTTTCCTTTCAAGATCATAAAAGATATGGTGAGTCTTGCCTCATAAGTTTTCTCCAGATCTCTGTGAGGAGGGAGCGGGGGCAGTTTTCTTGTCTAACAAGATCCTGGCATGTGACTTCCACTGTGTGGCCCAGCTGATGAGCCCTCCCTGTCTGTCAGACCCGCCCCCACGTTCTGCCCTCTCCCACCCAAGTCACTATTTGCCCAGTGCAGTGGCTTCACCGAAGGGGACAGGGCAAGTGGCCCTCCGCAGGGATAGTTGATTGCAGTGTGGATTGTCTGTGGAGGATTTAGAAACAACAAGCTGAATGAAAATTGGTGTGCTTTTATTTACAATGCTCTTGGGTTTCTAAGCAACACCAGTGATAAATTCTCCTCCTCATGGGAGGGACCACTCTCCCTGCTGATCAAGTTCATATATGGACCAGGTTATCATGGCATAATTTTATGTTAAGTGCATGCAGTAGACTTCCCCATAATGTATATAGTAAACAGCATTGCCCTATTTTAATTAAAGAGAACACACACATACTCACATATATCCCCCCACGCCTCACATGTACACATGTGCACACATTCATGGAGGAAGACCTGGAAAGTGTGTTTGTGCCAGACTGTTGATAGCAATTATCTCTCATAGAGGGGATAACAGGTAAATTTCACTTTTTTCCAAGCACTATTTGAAAAAAAGGAAAGGAAAAAACCACCCACTATTTTCAATTGTGGCACCTACAACAATCAGCATTTAAAAAAGCTATGTCCCCTCTACCCAAAGCTGCTTGCCAACTATTGTCTCTGTAGCCATACTTTGTAATGGGGTATGTGGACACCCACATCAGGTGTCAGTTCAAGGCTTGCCCCCTCTGCTTCAGGCTGGCTGCTCCAGGCATGCTCCTTAATTCCTAAATTCACATTTTAAAATGGGAATGATGGTTACCTCATGAGGGTAAGAAATACAGCTTAGTAATGTCTTTCAGCAGCTGGCATGGGGCCTGACCTAGTGTAGGGGTTTAAGAAATAGCAGCTATTGTTATTTTTCTGGACATGTCAGTGTGGCATGGTCATCCTCCAAGTGGTCCCATGCTCAGGGCCTCCCTTCTCTGCAGGCCCCCATTTCCTCCTGATGCGCCACCTTCCCTGAACTCCCTAGCCTCCCGGATGCTGCCTAATGCATCTTCACTGGGCATATTTCTGCTTTGTGTTTCCCAAGGTTCATAAACTAAGCTCGAGAGACTCGATCTAGCATTTAAAGCTTATGAGAACTGCTGCCCTTACCTCCACTGCACCCCACTGCACCTCTGTGCCAGGGTAAATCCAATTACTTGTTAATTGTGCCATCTGAAAAAGTGGATCCAATGACCTTGCATCCCCTGGGGCTTTTGTTAAGGTCAGGTAAAGTAATGTCTATGAAAGTGCTATAACCTGTAAAGTGCAATCCATACCTGTGGGACTGTTTATTCATTTCCTAGGACTGTTGTCACAGACCTGGGGGCTTAAAACAACAGAAATTTATTCTGTCACATTTATTCTGGAGGTCAAAAATCTGAAATAAAGGTATCAGCAGGATCATACTTCCTCTGGAGGCCTTAGGGGAGAATTTATTCTTTGCTTCTTTCAGCTTCTAGTGGCTCCAGGGATTGCTTGACTATGGTGGCACTCCCTCCAGTCTCTGCTGGTACCTCCACATCACCTGTTTTGTGTGTCCATGTCTCCGTCCTTCTGTCTGTCTCAAACCTCCTGTCTTTCTTTTATAAGAACACTTTACATTGGATATAGGGTCCAGCTGAATAATCCAGATGGTGTCATCTCAAGATCCTTAATTTAATTACATCTCCAAGAACCCCTTTTCCACATAAAGTAACATTTGCAGCTTCCAGGGAGGCAGTTTTTTTTGGGGGGGGAATGGGTACCATTTAACCTACTACATGCTCTATTTGTTGAAATTTATTCCTTCATTCTTCAAGCATGCTTTTTTTTTGAGTTCCTAATATTTGCTGGGTACTTGCTAGGTGCTAGAATGACCAAGACAGCAATGACCATGATAGATACGTCACTTGCTTCTGGTACCTTATGAGCCCTGTAGACCCTAGGCAATGAATAATTTGACCATAACTAATGACTACCTTGTTGGGTGATCTTCTCAAGCTAATTAAGATCTTGGAGTCTCAGTTTATTGTATTACATAATGGGCATAAAGGTCATAGCTTTGTCTAATTCACAAGAAAATTATGAAGATCGAATAAGACCATAGGTGTGGAATTGCCCTTGACCCAGCTATTTCATTACCATTTCACCTGGTCATTTCACCAGTAGGCCCTAGTCCCTCAGCTGCAAAATGAGGATAATCCTAGGGCTGCAGGAAGTTGTGAATGAAAGTTGTGTGAGAGATTTCATGAGAAGGACCTAAACTGGCTCAGGAACAAAGAAGGCACTTGGCAATGGATGTTAAGTGGTCTTGGTTCAGCTGTGTGCTGGGTGGGCTGGATAGCAACTCAAAACTGTCCTGGCTTCAGATTCCATTACTCTTGCTCCTAAACCTGGGGTTTAGTTTCCTTTCCTAATGACAAATGGAGATAGGATTCATGCCTGCCTCCCAGGTTTGGGATGAGGATTAGATGAAATATTTCATGTCAAGTACTTAGCACAACATTTAGGACATGGTAAGGATTCAGTGAATGACCAACATGTTATTATTAAATCCTGTGTAAAGACAAAGCAGACCAAATGGAGAAGAATTAGATGGAGCAGACTCTGAGTCAAGGAGAGAACTGTCCAACTATCAGAGCTGCTTCGTGGAGGTGTAATCCTCCAGGTCTGAATTGTTAAAGGTTCAGCTCAGTGGGTGACCCACAGGGATATAAAAAGATTTCTGCTGTGAGTGAGATGCCGCACCAGCTAGTCCCTATGGCGCTTCACACTTCTGTGAGCCCTCACTTTTCACACTGTAAGGTTTACTGTAGATGGTAAAAGAAGGACCATGCCCTTTTCTGTAAAAATGTCACCACCACGACTACAGCATGTTTGTTCCCTCATGGCCTACAGTGTGGTGTGTCTTCAGCCAGGGAAGTTGTCTGCGTAGGAGCCGCCCTCTGCTCCTGTGCTGTGCAGCCATCTGGGCCGTGGGGGTGTGCAGGGAACATGCTGCTGATTCATATGCCACCCCCTGCTGGCATCTCTCAAATGGCCCCTCTGGCTGGAGCTGTGAAGCTGCCAGACCCTTTCCTTCCTACACCTTCTCCAAGGCTTTGAGAGAGAAAGGGTCATGAGGAAAAGTGTGTAAAGATCCAGGAACACAGAATGATGGTTAGGGGGCCCCTGAGGGCACTAGACAGAATACCAGTGACTTTCTTCAATCTTGAATTGAATTATTTAGAATCTGTAACTAGAATTAATAATCCCCAGAAAGATGGTTCCCAAATGGTATTCTGAGGATGCCGGAATTCCCAGAGGGGAATTCCCAGAGGGGTCTCTGCAGTAGACTGAGTGGTTGGTCTCCAGGTCTCTCTTCCTCCTTCATCCCTTTAATCTTAGCAGATACACTTTTTTTTTCAGTTCTTTGTTCCACCTGGACAACTCTCCCCATGGGTGTCTGGATGGGCAGTTCCTGCTCATTATTCCGGTCTTGGCTGAATGTCTGCGAGGCCTTCTAAAGTTAAGAGGCTAAGTGACCTAAGTTGAGAGAGACAAATACTGTATGATTTCACTTATATATGGAATCTAAAAAAAAAAAAAAAACCAAGCAGATGAACAAATAAAACAGAAATTGAAACAGACTCACAGATACAGAGAACAAACTGATGGTTACCAGAGGGGAGGAGAATAGGAGGATGGTGAAAATTCCCTCTCTATCTGAAGGGGAATAAGAGGCACAAACCTCTAGTTAAAAATATTAATTATAGGGATATAATGTACGGCATAGGAAAAATAGTCAATATTTTTGTAATAACTTCATATGGTGACAGATGTTTACTAGATTTATTGTGGTGATCACATTTTAAGGAACATAAATGTCAAATCACTATGTTTTACATCTGAAACTAATATAATATTATATGTCAAATATACTTTAATAAAAAATAAAGTTAAAGGGGATGATAATAGGAAAAGCAAAGTACCCTAATCAATACTGTGGTTCAGAAGTAGAAAATCAGAAATTTGACCACATGTTCAGTATGCCTACTTTATTCCTCACCATTCAGCATCTCAGTATTCAGCATCCATTTATTGCTATTGTTTGTACAGCATTTACCATTTGTATACATTTGTGATTTTTACTTTCCTTCTTTACGTATTTCTGATGCCTGTCCTACCAGACAGCCTTGTGGTGGCAGGACCAGTCTTATTTCCTCCCTGTCTAAAGGACCTATCACTCTGTTGGAAACAGTAGATATTCAATTAATTTTACCAAGTTTGAATGTGTGGTGTGTTTATGGTGTAGAATTTTATTTGGGAACAAAACAAACTTATACTGCTAAAATACAAGTCTTGAAACCACGTATGTGGAATAGGAGAAATGCAATCCAATGCTACCCACTCCATGATTGTTCAGACCAAACCTGGAATTCTATGTATACCCTCTGAATCGTGAACTCTAGCAGATGCTGATTTTGCCTGGCTCAGACCCCTTGGGGTCCCATTACTGGGCTGGCAAGCCCATCTTCCAGTGGCTGTGGGTGCTATTGCCAGTGACTCATACCTGTGATATTTACTGGAGGTGTGCCTATGGGTAGCTGGAGTTGTTAAATTACCTCCTCCTCAGAAGTACCAAGGCCATCCCCACATGATGAATGACTAGAGCAGGAGTACAGAAGTCTGGCTCCCTTTGACTCAAGAGGGACAGACCCTGAAGCCCAGTTGACTTCTTAGAGCTCCCTGCAGGCTCAGGCTCAGGCTCAGGCTCAGGCTCAGGCTCAGGCTCAGGCTCAGGCTCAGGCTCAGGCTGTTTTCTACACAACAACATTCTTGCTTAACTTCTCTGCATAAAGAGTCCCTGTCTCATGCTCTGCTTCTCAGAAATCTGACCTGAGACATAGAAGTGGAGGAAAGTAAGGGACCTGGACACTGCTGAGAGCACCCGGCACCGTGCCATGTAAAAAACAGTGGTCACAATAGTAAGAAAGGGTTTGGACCAAGAAGCTGTCATCATGGGAGAAGAACCTGATTTGTTCTTTTGCCCTTAAATGAGTAGAACAAAGACCAGTCAATAGGAGCTTCAGGAGCATGTATTTCACTTCAGTGTAGAAAGAACTGTCTAATAGTGTAGTCCAAAGGTTAGTGAAAGATTAACCAACCTATAAAAGTTTTCTATTACTGCCATAACAAATTATCACACATTTAGCAGTTTAGAACAATGCAGATTTATTAGCTCATAGGTTGGAAGTCCCGGTATAACATGACTAATTGGATCCTTTGCTTTGAGTCGTATGAGGCCAAAATCAAGGGGTTGTTAGGGCTGTGTTCCTTTCTAGACATCAGTCTGCTTTCAAGCTTATTTAGGTTGTTGGCTGAATCTAGTTCATTGTATTCGTAGGACTGAGATCCCCATTACTAAAGGCCTCCTCTGGTCCTTGCACATAACCCCTACATCTTGGAACCAATAATGGCACATCAAATCCTTCTCACACTTGGGATCTCTCTGATTTCCTCATCTGCTGCATCTCTCTTCTGCCTCCAGTCAGAGAAAGTTCTGAGCTTTTAAAGAGCTCATGCGATTATATTGAGCCCACTCAGGTTATCCAGGATTATTTTTCTGTCTTAGCATCTGTAACATTAATTACATCAGCAAAGTCTGTTTTGCCATATAATGTAACATATTCACAGGTTTTGCAAACAGGTGTAGACATCTTTAGTAGAGGGTGCTATTTTGCTGACCACAATTCACCCTGTGAGGTCTCCAGAGATGCACATCATTCCCAAATAAAAGTGCATTCACCTCATCCCAAGGTCCTCAAAGTTCTCATTATAGCATCAACTCAAAGCCCTATATATCATCAGTTCAAAGTCAAAACATCTAAATTATCTAATTTATGTATTGGTAAAGCTCTGGGTATAATTGACAAAATACAATTCCTGGTGTACAATTCCTCTCTATCAGTGGGCCTGTGAAACTAAAGAAACAAGTTATCCCCTCCAAATAAACAATGATTGTACAGGTATACATTGTTACAGACATTCCAGTTCAAATGGGGAAGGAGAGGGAGATTTGGAGTCACAAGTCCAGTGTAGATTTGAAATCCAGCTGGGCAAACTCTATTAGGTTTCAGGCCCTGGGAATAATCCTCTGTGGTTCTTGGTTTCGCTAAAACCATATAGCACCCGATTTTCTCAGGCACTCTCTCATCCAAATACTAACTAGGCCCAAGCTTGCTTGGCTTCCAAGAACAGAGGAGATCAGTGGCATAGGATGAGGTAAATGCCTAGGATGTTGCTGAGAGCACACAACACTGTGCCATAGAAGACATAGTGGATAGAATAATGACTCTTCAGTAAGAAAGTACTTCTGAGCAGGAAGCTATCATCATGGGAGAAATGGATCCTCTTTGTCCTTTATGTTCCCAAATGAGTAGAACAGAGGCCAGTATTTATAATGTTCAAGGAGTAGTACCCATGTTTTGGTTTGGGAACAGAGGAGTCCAGCAGAGGAGTCTAACATAGAAGCCCAAAGATGGTCAAAGATTAACAAGCCACAGGCTTCTTCCATGAAACTTTCTATAGCTCTCCTTTCCTCATGGAGCCTGGAATCTTGCCTCTCATTCTCTCCAATAACATGCCATTCAGAACTGGTAGGTTCCTATCAGGGAACTGAGAAACAAAGCAGATGTCAGATTTGGTTACCTGTTAAAACCCTAAATGTTTGCAAAGTATGTAGAGACCATAAATAGTGATATAAACTAAGTGTGGTGTTAGTACTTAAGAGTCACATTCTTACGTCTTACTGGCTCTATGATCTTGAGCATGTTACTTAACTCTCTGAGTCTGAATGTCTGCAGCTTTTCCTTGGGGATGGTAACTACTATCTACAGGGATTCTTTCCAGATCCAGTTAGGCTAGACAGGAAGCCCAGGGCTTGGCTTATGGTAAGCATTCTGTAAGTGGTGGACAATGTTCTTATTGTGGTTTTGTATTCCACTTAGGTACTCCCACTCCACCGGGCAATTAAGTTTCCTGACACCTGGATGGTGTTTTATTTATTTTTGTTATCTCTGCATTACCCAGCATGTATTAGATGCTCAATAAATATTGAATTAAATAACTAAACTTCATTGTTTCTCCTAGGACATTGCTAATACCACTAGCTAAATATTTGGAAGCTTGCATCTCATTCTATTAATTTCTGTGGTTCCCAGGCTTATAGTATCTAAAGAACCAATGTAAATCTTTCAAACAATTTTTAACGCAGATTTAGCAACAGGAGTAATTGTACATTAAAATAAACTAGTGGAACTATATTGTGCAGAGATTCAATTTTTATGTTCTTAGGTTACCCAATGTCTTTTTTTTTGGTGAAGACTAAAAAAATAATTTAACAATAAGGTTATATCATATTTATATATTTCCACACACAAATACATATGTATTTACATAAATACATAAACACATATTTACATGTATAAATACATAAATACATATTTATGTATTTCCATGGAAACTGCTTTCTTTTTCTAGCATCTGAAGACTTCTGTGTAAGACCAAGATCTTTATGAGGACCTACATGGCTTTATACAATCTGTCACCTCTCCATCCCTTACCCTTTCCGCCTTACCTCCCAGTACTCTCTTTATCACTCCAACAACACTGAACAACTTGCTGCCCCTACCCTGAACCCTCTAGGCATGATATCACCCCCACAGAGAATTCCTGCACTAGAATGCAAGTGTCATGAAGACAGGGGGTCTGTGTATTTTATCTGGCACATTGTGGGCCTTCAGTAAGTATTCCTTGAGTTGAATTTTTCAGTCACACCCAGTGTCAGTGCCTTAATGGTTGGCAGTATCAGGTCACAGAACAAGTGGCCAGGAAAGCCATTTTGCCAGGATGCATTCTCTAATATACTTCCAGGAACACTAATAACCATTCAGGAGCGACAACAGCAAGAAGGGTAAGTTTCAGTTATTGAGAGTGTACTACATGCCAGCCCAGGCAGGTACTTTACATGCTTATTTCTTTTACATTTCACTATCCTGAGGATCAGTGAATATTCAGGAATTGCCCAAGGTGACACACACAGGAGAGGACAGGATCTGTTTAATTGTAGAGGATGAATTTTAAGAGTCTGTAAGCTTTACTTTCCAAACAAGAAAGTTTAATTTTTAACTTTTGTTATTAATTTGTTTTATTATGTGTGGGCAAAGAATGTGGCCTTTTATCACTTCTGCCATTTGGAATCCATTTGAGGTTTTTCTTGGTGGTCTGGTATGTGATCAATCTGTTTAAATAGTCCATGGAGCCTTGACACGGATGTCTATAGGATCCAAAGTTCAGTATGATTGTCTGTTAGTTCAGCCTTACTAATTATATCATTTAAATCTTTCAGTTACTGTGTGTAATGCTTGATCTGTCAAAGAATGAGGAGGGTATTAATATTTGAAAGAAAAATTTTTTATTCTCCATTTTTGTGTGCTTAACCATGTTAGTCACTTAAGTTTTAATATCTAAAATGAATATCAGCATCAGACAACTGTTATAAATTTGTTTAAATTTTCAAGTACCCAAGAAAAGAATGAGAAATGGAAGACTGAATCAAAGGAGAAGTAGGAGGTAGCTACAATGAAATAAGCCAATAGACATGTTAGTGTCAACTTCAAATACCACATTAAAGCTAACTGGTGAAAATAGGCAGTCTCGCATGGTTGTTAGAAGCAGAGACCTTGGGTTCAAACTGCTTGGGGTAAATTTCACTAGTATAATTCAGTAGAGTGGGCAAGTTACTAACTTCTCTATGCTTCTGTTTCTTTGAGTGAAAAGTAGTGATGATAGTAATACCTATGGAGGTTAATGTAAAGATTTAAAAAATTAATATTTATAAAGTACTTAGAAGGGTGCTTAGTACAATGTAGCAAAGTATAGGTAACTATTGCCTATTATCATCTCTCATAACAGACTTCTTTTGTCCAAAAGGTATAGAACTTCCAGTCCGATAAGTAGAATGTCATTTGTACTGTGTCATTAGTCAATATTTATTGAACATTTACTGTAGACAGGTACTATGTTGGTTACTGTGGGCATACAGAGTCCCTGTGCTCATGAAGTTTATCACTCAGTGGTAAACATGGATGTGATTTCATTAATTTTATAAATTATCATGAAATTACAGTCATATCCCATGATACAAAGGAGAGTACACAATGGTATGAGAGTGTACATAAGGATGTGGCTTGTAGGTTAGTCTGGAGGGTGAGCTAATAACCTTTCTGTGACATATTTGTAACCTATTGCATCATAACCAGTGACCACAAATACTTGGTGGCTTAAAACAACAAATACTTATTACCTCATAGATTCTGTGGACAAGGAAAGAGTAAGTCACTTATCTGATGGTTCTGGCCCAGAATCCCTCATGAGATTGCAGTCAAGCTGCAGGGCAGGGCTGTAGGCATCTCAGGCTTGACTGGATCTGGAAGACCCACCTCCATGACTGCTCATTCATATAGCTCTTGGCAGAAGGCCTCAATTTTATGCCATCGGGCCTCTTTATTGGGCAGCTTGAGTATCCTCGTGATATGGCAGCTGGCTTGCCCCAGAGTAAGTAATCCAAGGCAAATTAAAAAGTAAGCCAACATGGCTTTTATTACTAAGCCTCAGAAGTAACACATGCCACTTCAACCATATTCTATTTGTTAGGAGTAAGTTACTAAGTCCAGGTGATGGTTAAGGAGAAGGTATTTAGGCTTCACTTTATAGAGTTAAAGAATTTGTGGCCATATGTCAAACTACAATTTGAGGAACTGGTATTTTTTCTGAGATGACTAGGATGAGGATCAAAGATATTCTGGACTAGGAGTTGACAACTTTTTCTGTAAAAGGCCGTATGCGAGGCCATAGGATTTCTGTCACAATATTTCAACTCTACACAGTACAAATGACATTGTACTTATTGCACTGGAAGTTCTACACCTTTTGGATAAAAGAAGTCTGTTATGAGAGATGGTAATAGGCAATAGTTACTTATACTTTGCTACATTGTACTAAGCACCCTAGCATGAAAGCAACCATAGACAATATGTAATGGGTAAGCAGTATTTCAGTAAAACTTTATTTACCAAATCAGATGGTAGGCTAGATCTGGCCTAAGAGCTAGTTTGCTGACCTTTGTAGACAAAAGAGAGTAAAAGGGTAGAGGATTATTCCCAATACAAAAAACAGATGTTGTAGAAAGATTAGAATTATTATGAATTTAGGAATATAAAGATATTTGAAACAGAGGGTTTTTTCCCCACATCTAGGAGGTTTATTGCAACATGGTTTGTAATGGGGAAAAGAGTAGGAAACACTTATTTACACAGATAAATTCTAAATAAATAATATTGTTGAGGTAAAAACTGATATGCAAAAGCTTTGTGCAATATGGACAGCATTTTATGTAAATTAAAAATGATACACTCTATTGTTAGATATGTACTATTCATGAGGACATGCATCTATAAAAAGAACACAAAAACATGCATGAGGAAGATGGACACTGACTTTACGATGATGTTTTCTCTCTAAAAGAATGGCAGTGAAGAAAGTTGTGGGACTTTGGCACTTTCTGTTATGTTCATGGTTTTTTAAGAATTTAAATTCTGGTAAAAGACACACAACATAAAATTTACCATCTTAACCATTTTTAAGTGTGCAGTTCAATAATGTTAAGGATGTTCACATTGTTGTATAACTAATCTCTAGAACTTTTTCATCTCATGAAACCGAAACTGTGCCCATTAAGCAACTCTCCATTTCCCCCTAACCCTCAGTCCCTGACAATCACCATTCTACTTTTTGTTTCTATGAGTTTGACTACTCAATATTCCTCACATAAGACTGCATACTATGTGAGTTTTTGTGACTGCTTTATTTCACTAATCATAATGCCCTCGAGGTACATGCATATTATAGCAGGTATTTGAATTTCCTTCCTTTTTAAGGCTGAGTAATATTTTATTGTACTTACGTACTACATTTTGTTTATCCATCCATTTGTTGGCGGACTTTTCAGGTCCTTCCATCTTTTGCTAATGTGATAATGGTATGAACATGGGTGTACAAATTTTAAAGGGTTTTGATAAAAGAAATGATCAGTTGAACCTGTGGAAATATAGTATCCTGAGGTTCTTCTCTCCTTCCATTCTCCCATAACACATTCCAGGCAAACTTTAATTTCCACTAGCTACTAAAATTGCTGTAGTCAAGGTTACTAATGATGTTACTAATGACCTGCATGTTGCTAAGTCCTGTGGTCAATGCTTTGGCTTCATCCTATTAACCTCTCAGCAGTAATTGATTAGGTGGTCATTTGTGCATCCTGGGCTCATTATCCTCAATTTCCAGCATGCCACACTCCTGGTTCTCCTCCTACATCACTGGCTATTCTTCAGTTTTCTTTGCTGTTTCTTCCTCCCACCTTCTACCCCTAGTGTTGGATTGCTCCTGGGTTTAGTTCTCTGACTTTTCCTCCTTATGCTCAGTTCCTAGTTAATCTTATATAGGCTTTCTGCTTTACGTGCTATCTATTTCCTGATCTCAATTTTGTAATTGTAGCTCTTCTCCCCTCAGATTGAGACCCATCTATTTGACCTCCTACTTAGCATCTCCACTTTGATGTTTAATAGCGCCATAAACTTAACACATGCAAACCAAAATTTTTGGTTTCCATTTATCACACTTCTCCTCCCCAGCCTTTTCTGTCTTTGTATTCTACCTTTGTTCTTCCTGTTTGGACTAGAAGCCTTGAAGCCTAGAAGTCTTTACTTTTCTCTTTCTCTAGTCTCCAGGCAATCTGTCAGGAAGTCAAGTCAGCCTCACCTTCAATACATAAACAAACTCAAGTCCTCATTGCCTCCACTGTCACCCTGGTGCAGAGTCCTATCATGTTTTCCTGGGGTTATTCCAATTGCTTCTTCTTAGTCTCTGTGGTTCTGCTTTTAACGCCTCCCCGACTTATCATGCCCAACCCCAATCCAAAACCACACTGCAGTCCAGCAGCTGGAATAATCATTTAAGAAAGTATATCATCAAACTTCTGGCCAAGATTGAGGCATAGGTAGATACCCTTTGCTTCCTTACGCAACCAAAAGAAGGACAACAACAAATTTTAAAACAAAAACAACCAGAACTGCAGAAAATCGAACTGTATGGAAGTTCAACAAACAAGGAGTTAAAGAAGAAACATTCATCCACACCAGTAGGATGGACAGAGATGGACAGTTGGGGTGGAGAAGACACATGGTAAGGTGGTGGACTGGGCAGGCCAGGTGGTGGCTAGGGGACCTGGTGGTTCCACATTTGTGTGTGAATAAGCCAGGATAAAACAACTGGGTAACAAGACAGACTGTGTAACCCAGGGTTTTAATGTGGGAAACTAAAGCTTCAAAACCTCTGGCTGTAAAAACCTGTGGGGGTTGTGGTAGCAGGTTCTCTCAGCCTTACAGGAGAGTTCATTCATAGACCCACCGGATCCTAGAATATATACAAGGCTACCCAACTGGGAATCAGCACCCGAAAGGCCCAATTTGCTTGTGGGTAGGGGGGGAAGGGACTGAAAGTAGGGCAAGAGCAGAGCAAGTGGCATTGTTTCCTCTTGCACCCCTCCCCCAAATTCAGTGCCACAACACAATGAAGTAGGTTACCCCACCCTGGAGAATATCTAAAGCTCCACCCCTTACAACATAACAGGTGCACTGAGACAAAGAAATATGGCCCAAATGAAAGAACAGATCCAAACTCCAGAGAAAGAACTAAGCAATGAGTAGATAGCCACTTACCAGGTGCAGAGTTCAAAACACTGGTAATCAGGATGCTTACAAAAATGATTGAGTACAGATGCAAAATAGAGAAAGAAGTGAAGGCTATGCCAAGTGAAATAAAGAAAAACATATAGGAAACCAACAGTGAAGGGGAGGAAACAGGCACCAAAATCAATGATTTAGAACAGAAGGAAGAAATAAACATTTAACTGGAATAGAATGAAGAAACAAGAATTCAAAAAAAAAAAATGAGGAGAGGTTAGGAGCTTCTAGGACAAATTTAAATGCTCCAACATCTGAATCATAGGGGGGCCCAGAAAGAGAAGAGGAAGAGCAAGAAATTGAAAAGTTATTTGAAAAAATAATGAAGGAAAAAATCCCCAATCCGGCAAAAGAAATAGATTTCCAGAAAGTCCAGGAAGCTTAGAGAGTCACAAAGAAATTGGACTGAAGGAAGGACACACCAAGACACATCATAATTACATTACCCAAGATTAAAGAGAAGGAGAGAATCTTAAAAGCAGCAAAAGAAAAGGAAATGATTACCTACAAAGGCATTCCCATAACACTATCAGCTAATTTCTCAAAAGCAACCTTTTGAGAAAGTGGCTGGAAGGGCCTGGAAAGAAGTATTCCAAGTTTTGAAAGTCAAGAACCTATATCCAAGATTACTCTAGCCAGCAAAGCTCTCATTTAGAATGGAAGGGCAGATTAAGTGCTTTCCAGATGAGGCAAGTTAAAGGAGTTCATCATCACCCTTATTCAAACCCTTATTATATGAAATGTTAAAGGGAATAGCTAAGAAAAAGAAGATCAAACTATGAACAGTAAAATGACAACAAACTTACAGCTATCAATAACTGAACATAAAAAAAACGAAAACAAAAATAAACTAAGCAAATAACTAGAACAGGAACAGAATCACAGAAATGGAGATCACATGGAGGGTTACCAGTGGGGAGGGGGTGAGGGGAGAATGAAGGAAAAGGTACAGGGAATAAGAAGCTTAATTTATAGGCACAAAGTAGACAGGGGGAGGTTAAGATAGTGTAGGAAATGTAGAAGCCAAAGAAGTTATATATAGGACTCATGGACATGAACTAAGGGTGGGGTGATGCTGCTTGGAGGGTGTAGGGTACCGCAGGATAAAAGGGAGAAAAAAAGTGGGACAACTGTAATAGCATAATCAATAAAATACCCACACAAAAAAGAAAGCGTATCACATCATGGTTTGTTTTTGCCCAGAATGTTCCATTGGCTTCCTATATATCTCAGAGTAAAACCAGTGTTCTAACAATGAATTCCAAGTGCAGGGCCCTTCCTCACATTATTCCCCACCCCTGCAGTTTTCTGATCTACTCCTTTCCCATCCCTTATGCAGCTCTAGCCAGTCACTTAAGCGTTTGCTGTTCCCACTGCCTGGAGCATCTGCACAACTGTTCCCTTCATTTACTTTAGCTTTTTGTTCATATGTCACCTTTCAATGAATCTTTCCCTGATCACCCTATTTAAAAATTGTAGTTTATCCCTACCCTCAACATGTCCTGTTCTACCTTCCTGACTGTTTCCTTATAGCACTATGACAAACTGGTTTGGCCTCCTTTTTATTTTTATTTTTTAATATGTTTTTTATTTTATTGATTATGCCATTACATTTGTTCTATTCCCCCTTCATTCCCCTCCACCCTGCACACCGCTCTCCCACCATCCCCCCCTTTAGTTCATGAACACATGTCTCAAGTTCTTTAGATTCTATATTTCCCCTACTATTCTTGGCCTCCTTTTTAAAATTATTGTGACTTTCTCCCATTGGAATTTGAAATAAAAACCCATGAGGGATATTTGTCTGTTTGGTTCATGACTGTATTACCTGTATCCTCTTGCATCAAATTATTATTTGAGTGTATGAATTTGCCATATCTTAAAGCTGATGTGAGTTAATGTTTGAGATTATAGTGTTCCTGTATTGTTGGTTTTTCCAATTGGTTTTGTTCCTTAACAGTGGCAATTGTAAAAATATGGCTTCAGATTGTTTGGTACCCTTCCCTGGAATGTGAGCAGGCTTATAACTACTTCAACCAATAGAACATTGCAAAAGTGATGCTATGGGCCTTCTGAGGTGAGTTAATAAAAGAGTTTATGCAGTCTCTGGTTTATCTGCTGAAACACTTTCTTCTGGAGTATGTACACCTACATGTAAGAGGTTGGATTGCCCCGAGGCTGCCATGCTGTGAGAAAGCCCAAGCCACTGGGAGAGCCATATATAGATGCTCAGGTTGCTGCTACTTCAAGCCTTCAAGTCATTTTTCATCAAAGGCACCAGACAAATGAGTGAAAAAGCCATTTTGGAGGTGGATCTGCCAGAACTAGCTATTCCAGTTTTCTGACATCATGCTGTGGAGGCAAACAATTGCTACCCTATGAATGAGTTATAGACGCTGGTTTCCAAGATGAGCCTGGCAGTGGGTAGTTGTGAGTATGCAAAATACAGTGTCTGTAACTCTACATGCTCATTAACTGCCAAGAAATGTCATCTCAATGAACCACTTGAGATTACATACTGAAAATTCTGGGTTCTTGGTATATTTCCATGTTGATCACTTGGAGAATCTGGAAGTTTTAGATGAGTTAAAGCCAATCTAGTCATGAAACTATAGGAAAATATTTAAGCTTGGGAATCAGTGGTATAGTGAGATATTAAATTTTGTGATGTTGCCCATTTTCTTCTTTTATTTTTATTCTGCTCTAAAAACTGAGAATGGGTGTGACTAAAAATACCAGCCAGAGATCAGCATTTCAGAGTCAGCTGCCTGTTAAAAATCTGCATGTTCTTAGAGCTGGAAGGGCCATTAGAAACCCACTCATAAAGCTCCATAATCTGTAGATCACAGAGTGGGGGTATGTGTGCCCAAGATCTCAGTCTGGAGCTGTGGACCCCTGATTCCCAATTCTCTGTACAGCGTTCCTCCCTCTCAATAGGTGGGTTTCAGCCTGTTGTCTGGTTCAAAGACAGACTTCTTGCATGCTGGCCCAGGCCCTGTGAATCAGCTAACATGGTGTGCACCATTCCGTCTGGATGTGCTTTTGTGCCCATTACTGGAGAGAATCCACACCTTCCATCTGATTCTTAACAGAGATCGATGACCCAGAAAACCATAGGTACCACTGCTCTGGATGATTTAACATTGTCATAAGGGGGCTAAATGGCAATGGGAGAAAAGTACAATAAAAAAATAACTACCAGAGTAAATTAAATCTCACATATCCCTTATACCAACACCAGATCTCTTAGCAAAATTCTTTTTTCTATTGTCTTAAAATATTTTTAGGTTTTATTTATTTATTTTTAGAGAGAGGGAAGGAGAAAGGGACAGAAACATCAATGTGTGGTTGCCTCTTGAGCACCCCCACCAGGACCTGGCCCACAACCCAAGTGTTGGGAACTGCCCTGCCTGGTTTCAGGAGCTGTAACCCCCCCATGGCTAAGGCTGAGTGAGTGACCTTGGGACCATAAGCCACTAAGGAGACAAAGCTTATCTCCCTGGCAGAAGCAGAGCCTCTGCTCCTTTTACTTCACCCTACCTGGCCCCCAATGAGTTATTGGTTTGCCAATGACGGATAAGATTACCGAAGGGAGGGATGACCTAAGACAGTCATGATCATGGGGCCCCCCAGGGAAAGACTTGGGAGGCTATAGAAAAAGCAGGTGATAGACCATTGCCCCTGGGCTTTGACATAGCCTGAGTCCTCATTCTGTCAGCAAGAAATCTCCTAATCTCTTGGCTACCTTACTTCCTCTGCCTGATTTAAGCCTGAAACAATGACTTAAGCCTGAAACAATGCTAGAGGTGGGTGCCGCCCTGTGCTGGAAAGGGCAGGTTCCTTAGGGCCATCAGGCCTAAAAAAGAATGCATAAAATCCTGTGAAACCTACTTTGCTAATACCCTCAACTTAAACAAGCTTGAAATAAGTTTGTTTCCCCAAAATTTTATAGCCCTTTTAGCTTCTGACCCTGACTCAGAATAGGCCCTCAGAGTTCTTTGAATGTTATATATTTGATCTTTACTGCCTGACAATGATCGATGGGCCTAATCTGAGAATGTGAATCTTTGGAACCGCTGGTTGCTTCTGGATTATAATAATGCTCTATGTACTTTGACACATTTGCAAATTATTTTCTCAGGATCATGTAAGAGACCAGCAAGTAGCAAGCTTTGTGGGATCTATAGCAGTCCTAACTAAAAACAGTGGGGGAAATATAGGAGATGGTTCTGCATGGTGTGGGCCCAGCTCCCACTTGGAGATGTATTGGACCTGCTCCCACAAATAGGTTCTTGCATGGAGAATCAGGCCTGCGTTGTACCTAGATTGCTATGAGACTTGCTTTCGCTAAAACTCCCTCACCCTGACCTGAGGCAAGAAACGTTTACTGCATACTTTAAAGTAACTTCCTAAAATCTATGCTTAACCTTCCAAGGATGAGTGTAACCAGTTCAACCACTTTTCCCTTTGTATTTGCAAAAATCCTTCTTCTGTGATGTGATTAGTGGCATCCTCTCCTTTGTTTTCTGTAAAAGGTAACTACCTAAAGTGAACCTCTGCATAAATGAGGACCATCATGTAAAGTGCCCAGAAAAGCAATAAAAGCTTGTCAGGGCAAGGGTCAGGGCACTCTCCCTTTGATAGCGTGGCTGAGGTGCTGTGAGGCTTTTTCTCTTTTTGAGAGAGAAGCCATGCTATCCCTTCTCCTCCACAGGACTTGGCAGTTTGGGTAAATTTCTCGTATCTCATCCACAATGTCTCAGACCCCATGAGCTGGGGTCTGAATCACCCAGGCATGTGACCTTGTTACGAACAAGAGGTCCAAGGGGCCCCTCCCAAGAATAGAATACTAATATCTACTGGGCTCTTCTGTCCGCCGCCAATTGGAAAGACATCTCTCAATGCCAGAGAGTTGTGAAAAGGAAAACGAAATGTTTATTTAATGCTATTCAGGCCTAACGCCTCCACTAAAATATCAAAGTCCTTTAGGGTATACACCTATACCCACACAGCGCTCCCTTCTCCCACTGTCCCAACTCCGGGTACCATAAATCAGGAAAAGAGCACACGTCCCTTTTTCAGGCCGCTGGTGCCATCAGCTGTGTCACTGTGCAGGATCTCGAATTAATCCAAAGTACTGTGGTACCCTCTCATGGTCCACTGGCAAGAGTTCTTGTACCAGTCAAAGTCTGGTACAAAGAGTTCCAGTCAAAGTCTCTCCTGCTTTTTAGACCACGCGGCCAAAGGGGCACCCCAAAGTCACGTGGGCCTCTTCTACCACAGCTGCAGGGGTCAGCACTCTTACCAAAAGCATGTGGCTTTCTTCTTCACCTGGCTGCAGGGATCTCCATTCTGGCAAATTGCGTGGTTTTCCCTTTCACCTGGGAAAGAGGGGGTCTGCACTCTGCCAAAACCATGTGGTTCCCTCTTTCACCTCATCAACAGGGGGTCCTCACTCTCCTGAAACCGCGTGGCTCTCCCCTACATGACTGCAGGGGTCCTCACTCTGCCCCAAACTGCGTGGCTCTCTCCTCACCTGGGCAGTTCTCCCCTCATGTCCCAGAGCCAATCTTTTCCAAGCTCTCAACGCAGGCACTCTCACTAAAGGGCGAAGCCCCTAGTTTCATCCTGGGTAGAAGCCACTCCCTTCTTCCTGGCTCAAAGCATGGCCACATCTATTTAACATATCTATGAAACCAGTTAAAGGTTAAGATATGTTAAATAATCATTCTAGAGGTTAGCTGCAAAACTGTTGCTATGCAAAACAGCTCTCAATGGCCCTGGCTCTATTTGTCTCTTCCCCTTGGGGCGGGGGATGGTGAGGACATCTTATATGTCTCTCCAATATTGTTATACACTTTGAATTCTGGACATTATTCTAAATCTTTTTTTGCTGCCCCCCCCCCCCCCCCCGGGCTGCACCCTGTATCACCCTGACTGGGAATTGAACCAGCAACCCTTTGGTTCCCAGGCCTGTGCTCCATCCACTGAGTCACACCAGCCAGGACTAGTAAAATTCTTTAGCTGTTTAAGATCAATGAATAATAGGTGCATCTTTCAGATGATTAGGGGTAGTCAGAGCACCAAATATCTTAGTGTCTCTTTAGAAAAATTTGGCCAGTACTCACATATTAAAATCAATTTGTGTGATTCAAAAGCAACACACAATTGAAAGCTAATTAGGTGTTACTTCTCTTTGTATCTGTTGCAATAGTTAAAGCAGAGAGAACTAGGGTCTCTACAGATAAATCCTGTAAACACAGAGACTAACAATAGAAGTTTAGTTTTCATGTACACCACCTTCCAATATGGGTGCTCAGCAGACTTTTCAGATGGCATTTGGGGAACCAAGGCTCCTTTATCTTGGGGTTCTGCTAACTTTTGGGGTCTTGAAGTCCTTTACTTTTTTTTAGTAGGCAGGGAAATGGGTGAGTTGAAGACAAGCTAGAAGGCTTTTATGGAAGTTTTGTTTCTCATTTCTACCCACGTTCCACTGGCCAGATAAGTCACATGGCCCATTTCCACACAAGGGTGGTGGTGATGAGGCTTCCTTACAACCACTGTACACCAGCACATTTCAACTGAATTTTTAAGACACGAAACACCCTACTATTTATTTAGTTAAGGGCACTGACTTCTTTTCCCTTAGATTTTCAAATAAAAAAAGGACAATAGCTGATACAACAATAGTCATCTGATGTGAATTAATCAAAATTATACCTATTTTGGCAGATCAATAAAAATATATTTTTTGCTGTGCCATGGAATTTTAGTAATGAGTATGCCATGAGATGAAAAAGGTTAAAATTGCTGCTCTATGCTAATGTGGAGAGGCATGAATCTTCATTGGACAACTGGATCCCTCTTCTACAGTCGGAGTGAGCATTTTAAGGTTTCTAAATCAAAGGGATGGACTACATGTCTGATGTGGGACTTTTAGACAGTCTATGAAATCTGAATGTGGATTACAATCTTCATGTACCTGACATCTTAGGAATTCAGGTGACCCTCAGAAACTGTGAAGTCAGGATTGATTGAAAAATAGTGTAGTTAAGAAAGGAAAATTATAATTCATGAGTAATTAGAGATACTATTAATATTTTATTTTTTATCGAGTGATACAGAGGAACCAGAAACAATATGGATTTTGAGCTGGTTTATAATATAGTAGAACTTGTACAATTACAGAAAATAGAACTCTTGTTGCAAAACTATTGCCACAAGTTTAGCTTTGTTAGTGCATATTTTCCCTTAAAAATGTTTTTGTGCTTGGCAGAAATTTTAACAGCATATGCCTGTACCCGATGGGTTTTATTCGTGTTGTGTTGCTTCTTGGTTTTTTAATTTGTTTTATGCGAGTTTAACCTCTATCCTCAAACTTGCTTATGATTTTTATTTTGGAATTGGGATTGGCTATGGTATGAAATTTTCATGAATTTCATTCTCATCTTTTTTTGCTCAGATGCTTTTAATGACACATTGTATCATAACTGGTGACTTGTGAAATATATTTTTTTGCCACTTACTGTGGAACAACTGACAGGTGACTTACTTTCTGTTTTCTCATCTATAAAATTTTATTGGTCAAGTGATCTCCAGCTCTCTTGGAATTAATGTTTAGGGTTAAGTCACTTTCTATGGAAATTTGAAGTATTATGTGATTCACCCAGTGGGGTGCTGGAACTGGATTATCATAGCCCATGATGGCTGAATAGTGGAAACTTGTTTTAACAACCTATGCTACAAATTAAATATCCAAACTTATGATTAAAGTACTTGTATTAATTTCCTAATTTTTATTATATTTTGTTGTTATCTGTGCTCTTGAGGTTATTATATCTATTGTGTCCATATACTGGAAATGCCCTACAAGGGGGTGTTATTGCACCTCTCTTCTCAGTGATACCACCTAGGTAGCTTGAAGTTGGCCATGCTGGGTGCTATTTGTTATATATTTATCAGTAGCCCATGGGACACACACACAGATCATACTCCACATGATGTGTTGAGGCCTGAAGGAGACAAATAGTGCCAGGAACATTCTAGATGCACAAAAAAGGACAGAAGGATCATTCCTTCAGAAAATCTGTCATTACCATGGAGCCTCAAAAGGACCAGTGTTGCCAGATCCTTGCTTTCCAGAGACTCCAAAAGGACATGGAACCTCTTTCTGTTTCTTTAGTCATACAACAGATTCTAAAATACTTGACTCCATCCCTTTCAGGGATATGTTAGAGGGAAAAAAAAAGTCCTAAATGATGTGAGACCATTTTGAACAATTAAGAAGCACAAATTCAATTCGAATCCTTCTTAAATTGGAGGTTGAGAAAGAGTTTTGCATGAGTTTGTCTGTGCTAGTGACGACTTTGAGAAGAAAAATATGCCCCCCCACGGTCCCCACTGCGACAGTGTGTCGGAGCTGTAATGGTGATTCTGCAGTGCTGGTCCCTGGGCATAGGCACGACTGTCCATCACCAGGTCTTCTTGGGCGCTGACAAGTAAGAACGATGTAATAGGATATGGGCGAAATGTCTGTTTTTGTATCCCGGAAGGACTATATTTTATTCTGGGATTCTGTTCTGACAAACTTTTATGTTGATATATTCTCTTTAAAAAAAATTTATTGTTGTTCAGTCACCATTGTCTTGCCTTTTTCCTCATTGATCTCTCCTACCTTGCCCCCCCCTCCTGCCAACTCCCACAGTCAATCCCTTGCATTATCTGTGCCCATGAGTCCTCTGTTTATGTTCCTTTGCTTGCTCTTTCCCCTTCTGTCCTCTGTTATCCCCCTCCCCTCTGGTCACTGTCAGTTTGTTCTTTATCTCCAATTCTCTGGTTCTATTTTGCTTATTTATTTGTTTTGTTTATTAGGTTCCACTTACAAGTGAGATCATACAGTATTTGTCTTTCAACATCTGGCTTATTGCACTTAGTTCCATCCATAGTGTTGTGAAGGGTAGTAGCTCCTTCTTTCTTTCTGCTGCATAGTATTCCATTGTGTAAATGTACCATAGTTATTTGATCCATTCATTTACTGATGGGTACTTAGGTTGCTTCCAGCACTTGGCTATTGTAAATTGTGCTGCTAAGAAAATTGGGGTTCATAGGTTCTTTTGGATTGGTGTTTCAGGGTTCTTAGGGTATAATCCCAACAGTAGGATTGCTGGATCAAAAGGCAATTTCATCTTTAGTTTTATAAGGAAATTCCATACTGTTTTCCATAGTGGTTGCACCAGTCTGCATTCCCACCTAGAGTGCCCTAAAGTTCCCTTTTCTGCACAACCTCTCCAGTACCTGTTGTTTGTTGATTTATTAATGATGATCATTCCAACTGGTGTGAAGTGGTATCTCATTGTCGTTTTAATTTGCATCTCTCTAATGGTTAGTGATGTTGAACAGTTTCTCATGTGTCTACGGGTCATCTGCATGTCCTCCTTGGAGAAACATTTTAAAAAATGTTTGTAGTCTGCCAGGCCCATGTGGCCTAGTGGATTGAGTGCCAGCCTGCAAAGCAAAAGGTCACTGGTTTGATTCTCGATCAGGGCACATGCCTGGGTTGAGGGCCAGGTCCCCAGTTGGGGGTGTGTGAGAGTCAGCTGATCGATGTTTCTCTCCCTTTCTTTCTCTTTAAAAATAAATAAATAAAATCTTTTAAAAAAGTAAAAAATGTTTGTGGTTCCATGGAATGTAAATGCCTAAAACTACTGCACGTTGACTTTAAATGATTTTTCTAGAAGCAAATAAGTCTTATGGAATTACTCTATATGTGACTTCAATTCAAATAATTCTAATGGAATTACTTTATAGGTAACTTGTATCAGCAGCATGGACATGTGTTGGCACTTTTCTTTACTCCTGTTATTGTCAATTTCATAAAACTGTTGATAATTAATATTGAGAAAATTAAAGCATGAACTGAAAAAAGCCTTGTTTATTTCATCTCTTCTGCAAAGACAATCTTTTAAAGTTTTAATAGAACTGTTCTTTTGAGGAGAGGCATGCAAAAAGTGAGCCGTAAAGCTTAAGGCTTAAGCTTAAAAATTGCAATTGCATTTTTTTTTTTTACCTAAGGAAATATTCATCATATCCCAGAAGTTCTTAAGTCTACATCTGGCTTTCACCATTTTTGTTTCCCCTTTAACACTGTGGATATTAATGCCAGTTTTAATTTCTTGGCACGAACACATCACACAGACATGTGATTTTGAACAAGGACTGAAACTGTAAATTAGGAAGCAGGAGATTCACAGGGTTTCATTAGATCAGTTCACTCCAAAAAGGGACACAGTTGTACTGAAAAGGTTTTACATTGCTCATTTCAAACTTACCTCAGTAGCAAAATGCCATGCGTGCAACAGATTTGCAACTACATTAGTCATTTTCTTTCCTCCGTTTTCTTGCTGTGTTTGTATTGGGAGCGTAGAGCGATGTAATTTAGTAAATTATGATTTGATGGCTGGGCAACAGCCTCAGTGTTGAACAGTATTAGGGCTATAATTACTTGCTGGCTTTGTCAGAGTTGACATTAATTATTGATGGAAGTTTCAGAAATAGCGCATGTGCCAGGAGCTTTGCACCGGAACTCAGGCTCCAGGCAGGAGGGATGCTAAAGAGGGTGGGGGAAGAGGTACCTGTGGCTTGTTTATGTCTGTGCGCAGCAAACCTGTATCTGGTGGGCTGTGTGGTACCTGTGTAAAGGTTATGGTGTAACGGGAGGATGAACCGTCAGGCTTATTTCTATCGTGTTCCTCCCCAGGAACTGCACCGAAGAAGCCAACTTCAGCAGGAGCCAGCCAAGACGAAGGCTCTCCAGACTGTCATTGAAATGAAGGTAGGAGCTGTTCACATTTGTCAAAAACAGCTGTGCCTCTGAAGTTTGTTTAAACTTGATGGTGCCTAACATAAAATGTGAATTGAATGTTGTATTTTTCTCTAGGCACCCTGGTGAGTGATTTTTTTTCCTAAATCTTTTTGCCTTCCTGGGTACATTTAATTTCTTGGCCCTTTAATTAGGATTCTTTTTCTGAGCAAAAGAATAAAGGGCTCAAGTATCCCTTGGCTGAAAGGAGCTGGGTTCTTTTCCAGAGTATGGCCAGTGCTTTCAAGCTTAAGGGAGGTTTTGTGTGTGCTTTAAAAGTAGATTTCTAAACCTGGAAATATTCCTTTTTTCCTCCCACTCACATTACAATGAAAAGGCACCTTGAGAAACTATGATTTGGCAAAGAGAAGGAGTTTTATATGCAATGGAGTCATTTTAATAACTTAAATGGTACTATTAGCAAAATTTACTTATCAATGAATAATACTTTGTCTTGACTCCAGTATTTTCTCCTAACCAAGTGTAGAAGTAATAATTTTTAAGATACTCTCCAGGTATTCTTTTAGCTGTGGAAGCATTAGAGATATGCTATTTAAAAAGAATCAAAGATTCTCCTGGATGGATTTGGGGCATTTAAAGAATAATGAAGTAAATGATGAAGGCCAAGTCATGACATATGATTAAGAAACAGATCTAAATGAAACCCAATTTCTCTGTCAGTATCTAGAAATTTGAAGTCTTTTTCACTTACAGTTTTTGCCAGAAGAGAGCAAATAGTATTTATCTTAAGAATAAATAGCCCTTGATTTAAATTGCTACATAAGGAGAAATAATTCATAACAACAATGTTTGTAATTTAGTAATTTCACACTTGAGGTTAACACTGGTCACCATCAGCCAATAAGACAGTTAAGAAGCTTGCTGGCAGGATAATGATTTTTCTGTCTTTCTTGTAGCACATGATTTGGAATTGTCTACCAAAAAATTCCCATGTCCTGGGGAAAAAGAAGTTAATATGAACTATTGAGTTTTTGGCATGTGCAGTTCTGACTTAGAATTTTTTTTCTGTTCAATCACAGTGTCTTCATCCAAGTAGATTTTTGTGGAAATAATGTAGAACATTTGCTTTCAAACCATATGATTCCCAAAGGTTACACAAGTCAAGTACTCATAATGTATTTGCAGCAAATTGGTTTGAAATGTATTATCTATGGGACTGCCTGCCAGTAAGATTAAAAAAGTAATTGCTGATTTTGGCTCATCAATTCACTTTGAATTTATGTAATTTAAACTTATTTGGAAAAGATACTTCTTCTACACCTGAGGCGGAATGGCTTGCAACTGAGATTTCATCCTCACTTCACATTCATTAGAACCAAATTGGAAACTTTTTTAAGGCGGAAAAAGAAAAGAAAAAAAAAAGGAAAGAAAAAGACAAAAAATGTATTTTAATGATTTATTTATTTTTATTTTTTGCAAAGAGCCAGTCAGTCCCCTCTCTACTCACCTCCACGCATACATCCCACACAGTGAGTAATGGATAAGAAGATGCATGCAAAATCTATTTTCAAATTATTGTGTTTTTTTTTCTTTAGAAAAGAATGCCTTCCAAAAATCTTTGGAGAAACCAGGAATGACATGTCTCCCAGTGCTTTGGGCATTTTCCTAGTAAAGGTCACTATAAAGACAAATTGGTTTGATTCTAGCTTACTGTTTTTAGTATCATATGTTTTGTTGGGAAAAAAATAAATAAAAGCATTCATTTAGGCTATCTACAGTTTATGCCCATACATTATTAGTAAATTGAGTCAGTACTTTTTCTCTTATGACACCAATGCTGCTGATATGTTGAACACATATTTAGGACAAATGATGATCAATACATTTGTCAGGGTATCAAGCCTGGAGTTTTTCTGTTGTCTTTTGGATGCCTGCTCATTTACAAAGCACTGCCTTCTGTTTTGTTGGTGGAGAAGTCTGGGTTCCATTAGCATCTATACTCAACATGCATAAATTGAATTATGGAGGCAGCTGGTAGAGAGGGTCATTTCCTCAGCCGCGTGTGTGCGGCTTGTGATAGAGGCTGTGATCTCATCTGATTTTGTATATTACATCCCTTTAAAATTGGAGGGCACATTGGAAGCCAGAATTTTACAAGCCTTAGGGTTGACTCCCAAATAGTGCTGACCCGTAATCCTGGTGGGTGGAATTCCAGACACTGTTTTGTTTTAACTTAAACACTTTTGGGTAAACATTAATGTTGTCTATAACACATTGGCAAAATCTGAAGTCAAAGGGGGCTTTTCATATAGTAAATTGGATCTATAGTTTCAGGAACATGACAGAATTAAGAGCTTAGAAGTTATCCCTACTTATCCCTTGGTTCTTAGTGAATCTGACCCCAGGTTTTCTCCACACATATCCTCTGTATCAACTCAAGAAAGGTACTTATTGTGAAAATCTGTGAAATCTTGCCCAACCCAAATACTTTAGACCCACAATCTCACACTTCTAGTGACTCTCTACATATCCCTCAGTGCTTTTAGAGTTGTGAAGATACCTCGTTGTGGGGCAAGCCTTGGAGAGGACGATTTGCTCACATCACAACAGAGGACCATTTTCTGGCGACCATCACCTTTGTTGCCAGCCAGCTGAGCCAGGGGAGCTAAAGTCACCTGAGTGAAAATGAAGGGAAGCAAAGTGAATTAAAGTTATTTGTGATTTATCTTCTTGCAGGAAACTCCAAATTTTAATTTTGATCCCGATTTGGTCTGGCAGGTATGTTCCAGGTTTGCACTGTTAGAGCACTGTGTGTGTTTCTCAGAAAAGTTAGTTTTCTTGTGGGTGTTGCAGTGTTCCTCCTTTTCTTACTTTTGTGTCTAAAAATTCTTCACTAAGCTCCTCTTTTCTACTCTTATGTAGAACTCTCAATAAAAATGGCTGTTTAGAGGTGTTTAACCCCCTTTTTTCCTTCTTTAATGTTAAGTCTTTTGAAAGAATGTATTTTTAATCTACTTTAACTGTAAATTTGACATGGCATAAACATGATGTTCAAAAGTTGCACTTTCTTGGGTTCATTCATAAAGCTATATCCATTTTTTTAAGGACACTGAATTACAGTAATGACAGTACTTGTCAGATAATCCCAATTTTTTTCTTTGTTAGTCAGAACTTCTAAACAAATCAAAATCTAATTCAAAATGGCTTAAGCCAAAAGGAAATTTATTGGCTCATGTAAATGGAAAAAATACCCCAGGAGTATTGCTTCAAGCATAGCTTAATCCAGGAGTTCAAAATATATTCACAGATCCCATTTTCTCTCATTCCACCACGTATTTTGGCTTCCTTTATGGGAGCTTCATTTTCAGACCACCTCTTTCTGCCTGTCTGAACAAGATGGCTGCAGCAGCTCCAACAACCACAGAAGGAAGTAACAGGAAGAAAGTTGTGTTTTTTAAAAAATGCAAAAAACCCATACTGTTTTCCACAGTGGTTGTACCAGTCTGTGATCCCACCAACAATGGATTAGGGTCCCCTCTTCTCCACAACCTCTCCGACATTTGTTGTTTGTTTCTTTGTTTATGATGGCCATTCTGATTGGTATAAAGTAGTATCTCATTGTGGTTTTAATTTGCATCTCTCTGATAGCTAGTGATATTGAGCATCTTTTCATGTGTGTCTGGATCTTCTGTATGTCTGTTCAAATCCTTTGCCCACTTTTTAATTGGGTTGCTTGTCTTCTTAGAGTGGAATCGTTTAAGTTCTTTGTATATTTTGGAGATTGAACCCTTGTGTGAGGTATCATTGGCAAATGTTTTCCCATACAGTTGGTTCTCTTTTTATTTTAATACTATTTTCTTTAGCTGTGCAGAAGCTAAGCATTATGCTGAGTGAAATAAGCCAGGTGTTCGAAGACAAATACCATATGATCTCACCTTTAACAGGAAGCTAAACAACAAAACAAAGAAGCAAGGAAAATAAAACCAAAGCCCCTAAAATAGAGAACAGGGGGACAGTGACCAGAGGGGAGAGGGGAGGGAATTTCAGGGGAAAAAGGGGAGGGATTTACAGGAACTAGAATAAAGGACACATGGACAACAACTAAGGGGGGTGGAAATGGGAAGGAGGTGGGGAGCACTGGGGGGTGGGCTGGGATGGGACTAAAAGACAGAAAACTGTACTTGAACAATAATTAAATAGAAAAATTAAAAAAATGCAAAAAACCCAACCAACCCTAATAATAATTACTGAGATAGGGCATAAAACCTCATTCAAATGTAACAGCTCAGGCTGAAAAGAAAATGCATTAAGTTCCCTAGTTCTCATTTGCTTATGAATTACATGGCACTCAAGAAAAACAAGCTTTATGCTAGCACTAAACTCAGCAGAATTTATCAAATGGGACATATATGTGATACTAGGGTTTTAGTAAAAGTTGCAGAAAATATACTTGATCTGATGAAAGTGGTTTAAGAAGTGAAGGGCGTAATGTCACCATGGGACGGTATCTCTGTGACAAATGAAGTGAGGATTGTGAGTGTTTAGCTTTCTAGTCACATGACCAGCCAGGGCACGTGTGTGCCATGTGTGGTTCTTCTAGAGTACCAGGCTTTGCTATGGGAACCGCACTGTAAGTAATTCAAGATGAAACTTGACTAAATAGCCTACTTATAGTTGTGCTGTTGGTGAAAAAAATGTAACTTTGCATTCAGGTGCTAAACTTTAGTGATGAGGTCGATTTTTGCTAATAAAACTAAAAACCAAGCCTTGTCTTTGTGCTCAGGAGGATGATTACTCTTCTACTCCATGAGGTTGAGCTGACTGGCAGTTGAGTTAAGTTTCCTTTAAAAGGTACCTTGTTGTTTGGTCAGACCCAGCCATTTCAGTTCCATCAGGCATGGAAGGAATGTGCTGAAACATGGAGAAGGCAAGAGCTACTCGCCAACCCAAGGTCACACAAGCTAAGGAGGGATTTTGATTCCCAACCTAGGCCATTGATTGCACACCACTTTTCACTGTAAACTTAATTCAGATCTTAGGATCTAATCAGTAAAACCATGTAATACCTGAAATGTTTTTCTGGATGCAGGTTTATTTCATCTGTCTTTGGAACTGTTACTTCTTAGAGTCTAAACACTAAACTCTATTTAGAATTATTTCTTCTCCCAGAATGATGGGTTCATATAAAATTTGTGTCAAGCCTAGTTTTTCTAGTCAAGCCATTATGATGGATTTTAGGACTTAAAAGATGCCTGGGCTCTTTTTGTGGCAATTGAAAAAAACAACAGCAATAAGGACAATGATACCACCTGTACCGCCAGTGACAGCCCACAGCTCAAACACCACTAACCACACATGGGTAGGCAGGTGTAGGGAACGTGGCATATAAAAACTTGCAAATAGGCATAATTAGCCAATTTTTACAGATGAGAAAGCCATGTTTGAGAGAGGGTAAGCAACCTCCCCAGGGTTCTATAGCTAGTCAGTTGGCAGTTAACATTTGAACACAGGTTTATCCTTCAAAGATCTTATACCTCTAGTTCTCTGGTCTGCTTTTACTGAAGGTGGCTCATACATTCAATTGGTTTTACTGTGAACACTTATTTTGTAAATTATGCATTGAGGTTTGCATCATAGAACAGGTTGAGGCAGCTCATGAGAACTGGAAAGGTCTATGTGGTATTTTTGATTAGATCAAGGCCTGGTGTATTTTGTGCTATAAAGCAAGACTCACCCTTTCTACATGTATGTGTTATCAGCCTTCAAAGTTGGCTCCAAATATGTGCCCTACAGCCAACATATTCCCTGTTCCTCCCCTTAGTTTTAAGTCTTGCTCTGAAGTCTTTAAAACAGTGTGGAACATAACTCATTTAAATTTGGAAAGCCCTGTGTTTTTGATGTGCACTATCCATTTATAATACCAAAAATTGTCCTTTAGCTTATTTTTTTCTTGAGAAATTTCTTCATCTTTTCATTTTTCAACTTAAAAAAAAGAACCTTTTTCCTACTTAACTATTTTTTTAAATAAGGAGGGAAATGTGGGTTTTAAGTTATAGCCAGAAAAAGCAAAATGTCAAGTTAAATGTTAGCTCTGGATGATATATAGTTGTCATTTAGAAGAAGCAAGGAAGATTAAAAAAAAATGAGACTTCTTTTCTTCTTTGCCCAAAGTCTTATGATGTGTTTGATTCTAAATGAGTTACCAGTTGATGATTTCTGCAATAAACAGGTTCAGTTTGTGTAAATTTAACTCCTGAAGTTGAGTCACAAACACCAGTGTTTATCATGCATCTATTTTGTACACAGCACTGTGGAGGGCCTTTCATAAAAACTGAGCTCAGTCTTTAAGACGTTAATGGAAGAAGTATGTAAACCAGGGTCTAAATAGTGACCTAAAAATGGCAAAATGGGTTGCAGGGGCTCAGAATATACCAAATAAGAGAGGGGTGGAGGATGCTTCTTGGAGGAGGCAGCATGTGAGGAGAGCCTTGATCCCTAGAGACTGGCATGATCTTTTTTTTTTTTAAATTTATTTTTTTACTGATTATGCCATTACAGTTGTTCTATTCCCCCCTTTATTCCCCTCCACCCTACTCCCCCATCCCCACCATTACCCCCCCTTTAGTTTATGACCATGTGTCTCAAGTTCTTTAGATTCTATTATTTCCCATACTAATAATAGAATCTAAAGAACTTGTGACACATGGTCATAAACTAAAGGGGGGGTAATGGAAACACACCAAGGCACATCATCATTACATTAGCCAAGATTAAAATGAAGGAGAGAATTCTAGAAGCAGCAAGAGCTAAGGGGACAGTCACCTACAAAGGAGTCCCCATCAGACTGTCAGTGGATTTCTCAAAAGAGACCTTACAGGCAAGAAGGGGCTGGAAAGAGGTATTCCAAGTCATGAAATCCAAAGACCTACAACCAAGATTGCTCTATCCAGCAAAACTTTCATTTAGAATGGAAGGACAGATAAAGTGCTTCTCAGATAAGATCAAATTCAAGGAGTTCATCATCACCAAGCCCTTATTATATGAAATGTTAAAGGGACTTTTCTAAGAAAAGGAAGTTAAAAAAACATGAACAGTGAAAGGACAGCAAACTCACAGTTATTAACAACCACACCTAAAACAAAAGCAAACTAAAAAGACAGCTAGATCAGGAGTGGAAACATAGAAATGAAGATCTCAAGGAGGGTTAGCAACAGGGGAGTGGGAGGAGGAGAAGGGGGGAGAAGGTACAGAAAATAAGTAGCATAGACGGTAGGTGGCATGATCTTGATAAAAGGGAGAAGGATGGTTTATTAACAGTGAGAACAATGTGAGCAAGGCCAACACAGATGGAAAGTATGAGGAGTGTCCAAGGAAGAGCAGGTCATTCAGTTTGGTTGAGAGACTAGATTTTAAAAGCAATGGAAGATCAAATTAAACCATAAGAAAGTGAGAGAAAAGAAATAAAGCTATTCAGTTGTCTGTTGATGAGTATTTAGAATGCTTCTGTATCTTGACTATTATAAACAGCCCTGTAGTAAACATAGGGATACAGATTTCTTTTTGAATTAGTGTGTTAGATTTGTTTCGATAAATACTCAGAAATGGAACTGCTAGGTTATAAGATAGTTGTATTTTTAATTTTGTAAGGAAGCTCCGTACTGTTTTCCATAGTCGCTACACTAATTTACAATCCCACCAACAATGCGGGTTTCCTTTTTCTCCACATCTTCACCAACACTTATTTGTTGATTTTTTGATAATAGCATTCAGGTGTGAGGTGATATTTCATTGTGGTTTTAATTTCTATCTCTCTGATGAGAGATACAACCCTAATTTAAAAATTAGGCATGTTGAGCATCTTTTCATATGTCTACTGGCTTTCTGTTGTCCTTCTTGGAGAAGTGTCTGTTTAGGTCCTCTGCCCATCTTTTTGTTTGTTTTGGTGTTGAGTTGTATCAGTTCTTTCTAAATTTTGGATATTAACCCCTATCAGATATATCATTGGCAAATATCTTCTTCCATTCAGTAAGTTGTCTTTTATTTTGTCGATGTGGTAGATATATACTATGGAATATTACTTGGTTATAAGAAGAATGAAATCTTACCATTTGCAACAATATGGATGGACCAAGTGAAATAAGTCAGACAGAGAAAGACAAATACCATATGACTTCACTTATTTGTGGAACCTAAAGAACAAAATAAAGAAACAAACAACAGAAACAGACTCATAGATACAGAAAACCAAGTGAGGGCTGCCGGAAGGGAGGGCACCTGGGGGTCTGAGTGAAAAAGGTGAAGGAATTAAGAGGGACAAACTGGCAGTTACAAAAGAGTCATGGGATGTAAAGTGCAGCCCAGGGAATATAGTCAATATATGATAATTATTATGTATGGTGCCAGGTGGGGACTAGACTTATCAGGGCAAGTATTTTGTGAATTGTATAGATGTCCAACCACTATGCTGTATACCTAAAGCGATTATAAAATAAAAATTGAATGTCAACTGTAATTGAAATATTCAAAACAAGAAATAAAGATAAAAGTTGAAGTTAATGAAATACAAATCAGACATATACTAGAGGAAAATACCTAAACCAGGGGTGTCAAACTCATTTTCCCTGGGGACCACATCAGCCTACATGGTTGCCTTCAAAGGGCTGAATGTAATTTTAGGACTGTGTACATGTAACTACTCCTTAACAGTTAAGCGAGAGCTCAGCGCTGCCGCCAGGTAGAAACAAGCTGCTGGGCTGGATAAAACAAGGTGGAGGGCCGGATTTGGCCTGCGGGTTTTGTGTTTACCACCTGTGACCTAAACTAAATGCTGCTGCTTCTTTTTTTTAAAGACACATTTGTCAGCGTCATGATTAGACTATACAAGTGCTGCTGCTTTTAAGAGATTAACAAAGATGCAAATCCTGGTTAGAATCAAAGAAAATAGCACAGACTACCATTATTGGGAATGAAAGAGGGCCTTTGCTATGAATCTTACTGACAATAAAAATCTGAGAGGATTTTATTAACAGTGTTATGATAATAAAGTTGAAATTTTAGATATATTCTTTTAAAAATACAAGTTGTCAAAACCACATGTGAAGAAATAAAATATCTGAGTTGCATATATGTAAAAAAATCATTCCAGTCCCGGCTGGCGTGGCTCAGTGGATTGAGTGCCAGCCTGCAAACCAAAAGGTCCTCGGTTTGATTCCCAGTCAGGGCTCATGCTTGGGTTGCAGGCCAGGTTCCCGGTTGGGGGCACGCAAAGGCAACCAATGTGTATCTCTTGCACATTGATGTTTCTATCCTCTTTTTTCCTCTATTCCTCTCTCTCTCCACCCCACAAAATAAATAAATAAAATCTAAAGCAAATTTTTAAATGATTCTAGAATTTTAAATCTCACCACCACCACTAACAACGCCTCCTGATAATTTAAAAAGCAAACCAAACAAAATAACGGCAGGCCCAGATGGCATCTTCAGTGGATTTTTCTAAACATGTGAAGAAAAAAATTACATCAATCATACAGAAACTATTCTAAAAAATAAAAAAGGGGAACACCTCCCATCCTAGTTTTGAGGCCAATATGACTTTGATATTAATACCCAACAAAGCCATTACAAGAAAGGAGGTTTACAAACAACCTCTTTCAAACCTGATGTAAAATATCCTGGTGAACTGAATCCAGTGACAATTAAATCACGGGACTAAATTGCGCTTGTTCCAGGAATGCAAGGACTTACTTTTGGTTATCAATCAGTATTATTTACCAAATATCAAATGTTATTTAATAGGATAAAGCAGTAAAATTAATATAATTTTAGTAAACGTGGAAAAAGCATCTGATAAGTACAACATCCAGCCAGGACTCCCCCCAAAATAATAATAATGCTTTTGGAAACTCAGATTAGGAGAGGATTTTCTTAATCTAATAAGAGGTAGCCACAAGAAAGCTATAGAAAACTTTTTTTTTTTGGTTATTAAATAATGAAAGCTTTCCATGTGGAACAAGGAACAGGACAAAAATGCCTATTACTGTCACTGGGGTTCAGCAATGTTCTGGGCATCCAAAGTACAGGAATTAGAAAGGAAGAAGTAAAACCACTTTTATTCACAGGCACTGTAGTTTGTAAGGAGTCTCAATCCATGTAGAAACTAATATTAGAGTAATAAATGAACTTAGCCAGATAGGTCGTCAGTATTTTATTTTTATTTCTTTTTCTCTTTTTAAAAAAGGAGTGTATTCATTTTTTAAAAAAGATTTTATTTATTTTTAGACAGAAGAGAAGAGAGGGAAGGAATCATCAATATGTGGTTGCCTCTCACATGCCCCCTACTGGGGACCTGGCCAGCAACCTAGGCATGTGCCCTGACTGGGAATCAAACTGGTGACCCCACTGGTTTGCAGACCAGCACTCAATCCACTGAGCCACACCAGCCAGGGCAGTTGTCAGTATTTTAAAATGAATCATATTTCTACATTCCAGTAACAATTACAAAATGAAATTTAGAAAACAGTATCATTTATGATGGTATTGAAAAAAAAAAAAAGAAAATATCCAGGAACAAATCTAACAATGGTTGTACAAGATCTAACTGAAAAAGAAGATACAAAATGTAATTATATACAGAGTAACCAAAATATTGAAACTAATGAAATAGCTATTAATAATAGACTAGATAAATACTGGAGATTTATACAATGAAATGCTGTACGGCAATGAGAAGGACCAAACTATTGCTTCATGTAATAGCATGATTGAATACCTCCAAAACAGTGTTGAAAGAAATCATACAAGAACACACACAATATGATTCTGTTCTTATGTATTTCAAATAAAGGCAAAAGTAACCAGTGGTGTTAGATGTCTGGATAGTGGTTTATATGGAGAAGGAAAAAGGCATGGAGGTTGAAAGAAGGCATGAAGGAAACTTTTGGAGTACTAGTAACATTTTTTAAAGATTTTATTTATTTATATTTAGAGACAGGGGAAGGGAGGGAAAGAAGGAGAGAAACATCAATGTGTGGTTGCCTCTCACACAGCCCCTATTGCTGGCCTGGCCCACAACGAGGTATGTGCCCTGACTGGGGATTGAACCAGCGACCGTTTGGTTCACAGGCAGCACTCAATATACTCAGCCACACCAGCCAGGGTATAATATTCTGTTTCATGGTCTGATTTGCATGTGCCCAGGTAGAGTCACTGTGTCATAATTCATCATGATGAAAATCCATGATTTGGCTATCTTCTTATATATAATATATTTTAACAGTTCACTTAAAAATAAAGGAAGAACAACTCAACAATAAAAAGGTAAATAATGCTATTAAAAATTGGGCAAAGGATTTGAATAGACATGTCCCATAGAAAACATACATATGGTTCTGGCCAGTGTGGCTGAGTTGCTTGAGCATCAGCCTGTAAACCAAAAAGGTTGCTGGTTTGGTTCCCAGTCTGGGCATGTGCTTGGGTTGCTGGTTCAGTCCCAGTCAGGTGTGCGTGAGATGCAACAGACTGATGTTTCTCTCTCATATTGGCGTTTCTCTCCCTGTGCCTAAAATCAATATGTAACAAAAATTTAAAAAAAGAAAACATGCCAATGGTCAAGAAGGATAGGAAAATATGTCCAAAATGTTTTGTTGTTAGTGAAATGCAAATCAAAACCACAGTTAGATATACTTTATCCACCACCCGGATGGCTAAAATAAAAAGGACAACAAATATTGGGAGAGATGTGGAAAAATCTTCTATATAGAGGGTAGTAATGTAAAATGGTTTAGTCCATTTTAGAAAAGTATTTGGCTGTTCCTCAAAAGGTTAAACATAGTGTTACCATGTGACCCAGTAGTTCTTCTCATAGTTATATACCTTAACTGAAAACATACATACATTTAAAAAAACAGTACACAAGTGGCTCACATCACCATTATTTTTTTTGTTTTTTAAAAATATATTTTATTGATTATGCTATTACAGTTGTCCCATTTCCCCTCCTTTATTGCCCTCCACCCTGTACACCCCCCCTCATTCTCCCTGCTTTAGTTCATATCCATGGCTCCTACATATAAGTTCTTTGGCTTCTACATTGCCTATACTATTCTTAACCTCCCCCTGTCTGTTTTGTACCTACCATTTATGATTCTTATTCCCTGTACCTTTTCTCCCATTCTCCCCCCTCCCCTTCCCCACTGATAACCCTCCATGTGATCTCCATTTCTGTGACTCTGTTCCTTACTTGTTGTTTGCTTAGTTCATTTTTGTTTTTGTTTTTAATGTTCAGTTATTGATAGTCGTGAGTTTGTTGCCATTTTACAATGAGTTTGTTTGTTTTGATCTTCATCTTTTTCTTAGATAAGTCTCTTTAATGTTTCATATATTAAGGGCTTGGATGATGAACTCCTTGAACTTGACCTTATCTGGGAAGCACTTTATCTGCTTTTCCATTCTAAATGATAGCTTTGCTGGATAGAGTAATCTTTCCTTGTCTTTTAAGACTTAGAATACTTCTTTTTTTTTTTTAACTTTTTTTTTATTGATTATGCCATTACATGTGCTCTATTCCCCCCTCCATTCCCCTCCACCCTGCATACCCCTCCCCCACCATTTCCCCCTTTAGTTCATGAACACGTGTCTCAAATTCTTTAGATTCTGTATTTCCCCTGCTATTCTTACCCTCCCCCCTATCTATTTTCTATCTACTGTCTATGCTACTTATTTTCGGTACCTTCTCCCCCCTTCCCCTCCTCCCACTCCCCTGTTGCTAACCCTCCATGAGATCTTCATTTCTATGGTTCTGCTCCTGATCTAGCTGTCCTCTTAGTTTGCTTTTGTTTTAGGTGTGGTTCTTACTAACTGTGAGTTTGCTGTCCTTTCACTGTTCATCTTTTTTATCTTCTTTTTCTTAGGTAAGTCCCTTTAACATTTCATATAATAAGGGCTTGGTGATGATAAACTCCTTGAATTTGGTCTTATCTGAGAAGCACTTTATCTGTCCTTCCATTCTAAATGAAAGTTTTGCTGGGTAGAGCAATCTTGGTTGTAGATCTTTGGTTTTCATGACTTGGAATACCTCTGCCCAGCCCCTTCTTGCCTGTAAGGTCTCTTTTGAGAAATCAGCTGACAGTCTGATGTGAACTCCTTTGTAGGTGACTGTCCCCTTAGCTCTTGCTGCCTCTAGGATTCTCTCCTTCATTTTAATCTTGGCTAATGTAATTATGATGTGCCTTGGTGTGTTCCTTCTTGGGTCCAACTTCTTTGGGACTCTCTGCGCTTCCTGGATTTCTTGGAAGTCTATTTCCTTTGCCATCTTGGGGAAATTCTCCTTTATTATTTGATCAAATAAGTTTTCCACTGGTGGCTGTTCCTTTCCCCCTTCTGGTACCCCTATAATTCGAATGTTGGAATGTTTAAAGATGTCCTGGAGGTTCCTAAGCTTCTCCTCATTTTTCTGAATTCTTATTTCTTCATTCCTTTCTGTTTGATCATTTTTTTCTTCCTTCTGGTCCACTCCCTTGATTTGAGTCCCAATTTTCTTTCCATTACTATTGGTATTCTTTGTATCACCATTCATTTCAATTAGTTTAGCTTCCATATGTTTCTCTAATTTGTGACTAAAATCCACCAGTTCTGTAAGGATCCTGATAACCAGTGTTTTGAACTGTGCATCTGAAAGACTGGCTATTTCTTCATCACTTAGGTTCTGGGGCTCTGAGTTGTCCTAGAGCCATTTTTGGTCTATTCATGCTGTTAAGTGAGCGGAGCGAAGCCTTAGTTGTTTACCAGGACGGGGAGACCCAGGTCGCTGGTTTGTGATGCTGTGTGTGGGGGCGTGGTCAGAGAGGGAGCAATGGCGGTCCCCCTCCGCTAGCCCAGCGCATCCAGTCACTCCGCACGCCTGGGGTTTATCCGATCAGAATTGTGCGAGCCTGCTGCCCCGCGCCGGCTTCCCTTCTCATTGGCTTCTCCGCACATAAATGCGCGCGACCGACCAACCGACCGACCGCCGCGCCTCTTCCCTGTGCGCTCCGGCAGCCAGCTCGCTCTCGATCAACGCCCTCGGTTGCTGCCTGCGCGCACCGCGCACCGCCCCGGGAATTTTTTCTTGCTAACCTGCTCCGCTGCTGGCCTCGCTCCTCGTACCGGTCCAGCTGAGTATTTAGTTGTCCTTTGGACTCCGTATTGTCGATTTTTCGTGTGGCTTGGTTGTGACTTCTGTTAAAAATAGTTGTTCTTAGATTTGGTTGTGCACAGAGGCGAGGTCGTTCCTCCATCTACGTCTCCATCTTGGCGGAAGTCCAGAATACTTCTTTCCAGCCCCTTCTTGTCTGTAAGGTTTCTTTGGAGAAATTAACTGATAGTCTTATAGAAACTCCTTTGTAGGTAACTGTCTCCTTTTCTCTTGCTGCTTTTAAGATTCTCTCCTTAACTTTAATCCTGGGTAGTAATTATGATGTGCCTTGGTATGTGCTTTTTTGGGTCCAACTTCTTTGGGACTCTCTGAGCTTCCCGGAGTTTCTGGAAGTTTATTTCCTTTGCCAGAGTGGGGAAGTTCTCCTTCATTTTTTTTCAAATAAGTTTTCAATTTCTTGCTCTTCTTCTTCTTTTTCTGTCACTGTTATGATTCAGATGTTGGAGCATTTAAAGTTGTCCAAGTGGTTCCTAAGCCTCTCTTCATTTTTTTGAATTCTTGTTTCTTCATTTTGTTCTGGTTGAATGCTAATTTTTTCCTTCTGCTCCAAACCGTTGATTTGAGTAGCAGTTTCCTTCCCTTCACTGTTGATTCTCTCTATATATTCCTTTATTTCACTTTTCATAGCCTTCACTTCTTCCTCTATTTTGCATCTGTACTCAATACTTTGTGTGAGCATGGTGATTACCAGTGTTTTAAACTATGTATCTGATCAGTTGGCTATCTTTGTCACTGGAGCTTTGATCTGTTCTTTCATTTGGGCCTTTTTTTTTTTTTGGTATCACCATTCCTGTGATGCAGTAAGAGGGGGAACCTGAGGTATCCACCAGGGCGGGGCCACCCACCTGGCTGTTTTGTGGTGCTGTGTTTTGGAGAGGGGTCCAAGAGGGAACAGTGAGACTTATTCAGCTCTCTGTCAGCTGTCAGTCACTCCCGCTGCTACCGACAAGCAAAATTGAGCCCTTCTGATGTTGATTCCCAGGTGGGTGGGTTTGTGTATGTTCTAGGACTCTGTGGATAACTCTAACAAACTCTCCTGTGAGACTGGGAGTTTCTCCTACCACCTCAACCCTCACAGGTTTTTTCAGTCAGAGGTTTTGAGGCTTTATTTTTCTACACTGGAACCCCGGGTTGCTCAGTCTGTCTCACTCCCCAGTTGTTCCTTCCGCCTTATCTGCACACAAACATTGGACCACCTGCTCTGCTAGCCACTGCTTCACCAGGTCCATTGGCTGCTGCCTTGCCTGCCCTGGTCTTTCAGCTGCTGCCTTGCCATGAATGCTCTCTACTTGGCCATCCATCTCTGCCCCTCCTACCAGTATGGATGAATGTTTCTTTTTTAACTCCTTGTTTGTTGGACTTCCATACAGTCCAATTTTCTGTCAGTTTGGTTGTTTTTTGTTTTTAAATTTGTTGTTGTCCTTCTTTTGGTTGTTCGAGGAGGCACAGTCATATCACCATTATTAATAAAAGCCAAAAACATAAAAAACACAAATGTCCATTATCTTGTATGAATAAGCAAAATGTGGTATATCCAAGCAGTGGAATATTACCCATCAGTAAGAAGAATGAAGAACCTATACATGTACAACATGGAAGGGCCTTGAAAGCATTATGCGAAGTGATAGAAACCAATTGCAGAAGTCCCCACATATTATATAATTCCATTTACATGAGATGTCTAAAAAAGCATGTCCATGGGGGTGGAAATTAGATTAGTGGCTGTTAGGATTAGGGGAGAGGAGAAAAAGCAGTGACTGCTAGTGGGTACAGCAATTGGGTGATGGAAATATTCTGAAATTGGACAGTGGTGGTGGTTGCATGAACCACGCTGCAAAACATGAATTTTGTGGTATGCACATTACTTATCAATAAAACTTTTATTAAAAATAGAGATATTACAGAGGAAAGGATGAATATTTTAATTATTGAAAAGTTAAAAAATAAAAATAGGATTATAAAATAACCAAACGCAGAGATGTATATAGTATAAGGTTTATAGTAGTTAAACATTTAATATTCTTAATATATAAAGAAGATATATTTACCAATGTGAAATAAAAGCTTAGGAGAAAAATGTACCAAAATGTTGACACTAATTCTGGTTAGAGAGATTATAAAGGATTTTTTTCTCCTAAATTTTAATGTTATCATTAATGTGCATTCATTGTATAGGAATGGTCAGGAATTATTATTTAGGAAAAACAGTAATAAATTGTTCAGAAGAAAAATCATTATTCAAAAAGCTTGAAAATGCACAATTTCTTCTATTCTTGTTTTCTTTTGCTAAGCTGAACTGAAGAGGCTCCAAGGGGGAGAAGGTTAGGTTATTTATGACAATTGAGAATTGGCTTTGCTGCTTCCTGCTTCTCTGAGCCCCAGCTTTCCCATCTGTGCAATGGGACCATGATGCTAGCATGCATAGGATGTGGGGAAATTAAAATGGAGTTAGGCGCGGGAAAATCCCAGCACATAATGGATGCTCAAGGAATCCTTTTCTTCTCCATCCCTTCCCTTTCAGCCTGGAAATTGAGTTTTACCTGTAAAAAAGAGGTGGTACATTTGAGCAAGGACGACTAGAGAGAAAGGATTTAACAAACTTAATCCAGGGAAGTCTTAGCTCTGAATACACACACATAGTTTGCTTGTGGAAAGATTTTAAAAACATCTTTGAAAGGAGGAATGAGTGAAAAAAATAGCAACTCCCATTGGACTTGTGGCATAATAAATGACCTAGGGACTAAGCTTTTTGGCTGTTGGGCCTTTGGCAAGTCACTTGTCTCCTCTGGCTCTTGTTATTCTCATGGCATATAAAGGGATTGGATTTAGTGTCCTGCTTTCACAATTCTTTCAAGCCTGGAGGCTTGGTGGTGAGCTATTTGGACTCTCAAAGGACCTGCCTGGGTGTCTGAATTGACATGACATTCTTACAAAGTTTAAGTCTTTGCTGTGTTTGCTTCATCTTGGCCAGCCCTGCTCAGGCCAGCAGCCCTTGCCCTCCCCCTTGCTGGTGCTCAGGTTCCTAGCCTATTGTTTATGTAGGGATTGCAATTTCCTTATTGGCGTGCACCCCCGCCAGCAGGGTTTAGAAGTCAACCACAGGCCTCATGTGAACTTCCCCTTTCAAGTTTCAGTAATGACAGTGTGCTGGTCGTCACATGTCTCATCCCCAAGGCATGGTCCAGTTTCCACATCCATCAGGCCGCACTAGTGACTTGGGGTGGCCTGAATTCCTTGGGCGCCTGTTGCTTTTTCCATGAGACAGACGGGTTGAACACAGAAGGATTTGTGGTGTGTTTTAGAAATCCTAAGAATGAGGCCCCAAACCAGGGCTGCTGGGGACTTTAGGGTGGTGGGTTCAAAGGAATGGGAAGAGTAAGTTCAGGTTGCTAGAAGCCAAGAAGGAGAACTTCTTCACCCAGTCTTTTCCTAAAGAGCATTGGAAGAGAATAGAGTGATCGTATTACCAAGTTGTTATGACTCTTGGAATTGAAAAGTAGAGTTTCACTGAACCTCTGAGAATTCAAAACCTCTCTGCTCCCAATGTATGTGAACATAGGTGTTCATCCCACCTTAGGCTGGGCCTGGCCACAAACACTGAAGACTGCTCTCTCATCTGGAAGCCGTTTCTGAAATTTCATACCTCTTCCCCTTACCCTAACCTCTTCACTATTTTCTTTCCCCCTCACTTTGTGATTTTTAAAGGTGAAAATCTGTATGGAAAAAGGACCAAAGCAGCCCATCTTCTAGAGGCAAACATTCTCTGAAGCCAGTCTCTCCTGAGGTTGGCTTGGGGACCGACAGCCAGGTCCCAGGATGTGGCTTCCTTTTCTACTCAAGGGAAGCCTTTGTGGAAGGAAACATTCCAGATTATTAAAGGTGTAAAAAGTGATTAAAGAAGACAATTGAAGTGATACAAGCAAATTTTATTTAACATTTCATGAAGCAGGCAGTCTCCATTTGGAGAAATGAAAAATGGGGCCGAAGGAAGAGAAAAATAGAAAATATCTTAATAGCTGGGGCTACATAGTTCACTTTGTTTGGCATGAGAAGGAACAAGGAAATAAGTATAGAGTCCAGAGCTGGCTTGGCACTTGGGGACTGGCTGACTGGATATACTCTACATTTCTGGTCAATTGCAACACATACAGAGACTTGAAAGTTATCTAAGTTTTGGTTTGCTGATGTGGCACCCTGGGCAGAAGCAATTCCACCTTGGGCCTAGAAAGTTACTTCAACAAAGGGAAAACCTTAGGCAAGATATTTGCCTTCTGTAGATTTCCCGACCTTAAAATGGATAAAATAAGTACTAAATTCCTAGGGTTAGGGGGAAGAGTAATGAAATTTTTCTAGACTAGTGCTTCCATGAGTAATCAATAGGCATTAGCTGTTGTTGTTTTACTTGCATTTTTAACACTGGAATGGAGAAATGGTGTTTGCTTCTGTCCCATGCCATTCATTTTTGCAGGTACAGATAATGCAGATGTATTTATATTTTTAACATAAACAGGGAAGAAAACGTATAAAAATAAATCTTTTGATGTTTCCAAAGTGAGAAACTTACAAGTAAATACGGACTTTTGTGTCACCCTCCCTTCTAAAATGAAAACTCTGGGGGTGAGTCCAAGTTGGAATAGTTTTTACTCACTCCCCAGATGATTCTGATATTCCTAGTCCGCAGACTGGCATTGGGAAGCCTCTGCATTAGTGTGTCACAGACACATGGAAATGGAAGTGATTTGGGATTAGTGAGTGCTCCCTTCCAAGCACTGGGGATGTACAAATCTTCCAATATTCACTGAAGCAGCTTTATACGCGGGGCTGATATACAGCTGAGAGGCACAGGTACAGCTACCATGGTTGTTAAGATATTGAGGTATGTCCATGGTCATCCCAGAACACCTCCTCACTGGAGTCCTTACCCTGGGACCCCCTAATTCAGCAACTAAAGAGTTACACCCTAGCCCTACGGGGACTTTCAAAACCCAATTCCAGGACTCCAGGTGGTATCTGTTCTGGTTGGTTCTGGCCCTGTTCTGTACTGATTGTTGAAGGACTCAACAATCACCCCCTACTCTGTGGTATTTAAAGTTCTGGTTTTCATTTTCCATTTATGGTACCACAACTCCATTGAAACTGCCCTCATGTCACCAATGACATCCTAATATTTTTTCTTAGTCTTTAGTCTCTCCAAATGTTTCTTTGACTTATCTTCCTTCCTGAAACTTCACTCTCTTATTTTCTGTGACAGTTTCATGATTTCCATTAATTTCCCCCCTTTTTTTGTTTTGTTGATTTCGGCACCATTCCCTATCCTTGATACCCACCTGTGTCTGAGAATTCTTTCACTTCTAGGCTGATGATCTATCATCTCTATTGTCTCAACTTCCATTTTGGCTTCTGTTTTGATTATTAACTTTCCACAGGTCATCTCATGGCCTTTTTTTTTCTCTTTTTCTTTTTACCAGTTATAAATGACTCCCAGTCAGAAGCAAATACAGACTTTGGCTTGATTCTGAGGACCAGTGATCATCATTTGGTCTCACCTTCCTTCCCTTTCCAGCTCCTCTGTAACTAAAAGTGGTTTATCCTTGGTAATAAGCCCTGTGTTCTCTTATTTTTTAAGTTTATACTATTAAATATTATGTGCTGGACACCATGCTAAATACTCTTAACTTTGTGTGTATTGTTACTTCTGGCTGGAAAGAATTTCATCTTCTCTATTATAATCAATCTTACTTGTATTTGTCTCTAAACCCCGTAATAGGCTTCTGTGCTTTCTCTAGATTTCTTGACTCTCCTGTGGTGGTCTTACCCTTTTTTGATATATCTCTATCTATAGACTTTTAGAATATTATATGTAATTATATTTTGGTGTTATCTTTTACACTATCACTTGTATGTTACATTCTTCTTGTTACAGATGACTGAAACCCTGCTACTGGAATCTGGTATTTGGGGAAGTGGATGATGTAGACATAGCTGTGTCTGGCTATTCAAATGATGTTATAGGGTCCAGTAATTCAGGCAGACTTATTTCTTGGAATTAAAGAAGGTCACAGCCAACCACAGCCATGTATGTGTATTTTCTTTGTTGTTTGTAATCTCAGAAAATGAGAAACAAGCTCGGAAAAGGAGAGGCCCCTGTATATCAGTCCCTTAAAAGGACTCTTACTCACCTGATAGCATCATGAGCTCATTCCTGGATCAATCATTGTGTCCAGAGGATCCCTGGAACTTGCTACAGGGCAAAGTCACACATCAAAACCCCATTAAAACCACAGGGAATTGGGGGAAATGGAGTTCACAAGAAAAAGAAGCTGAGCAGACTGGCAAAGATGTAACAGATACATGCCACCACAGGGACAGGAAGGAAGGTGACCTTTATAGAGCACCTACTGTGTGTTCACTATGATCCTGGAAGGTTTACATGTCACTCATTTAATTTGCGTAACAACCTTAGGTTATAGAAATAGCAAGGTTAGGAACATGCTCACAAGTTAAACCAGGTGGACTAAAACTAGTAGCTATATATTGTCTTCTACATGTGTACCTGACAGAACTGGTGAAAGGACTTATGATAATAATGGCAAACCTTTACTCTCTGGGCAAGGTTCCATCATAGGTACCTTTCATGAATTATATTTTACTTGTAACTTTATTAACATGCTTTTGAGCATGGTCCTATTTCAAATATGTAAAAGCCTGCACCAGGATTTTCATCCAGGTTTGTAACTCTCTAAGGGTCAGCTGCATTGTTTTGTCTCTAAGTCTTTTTGTTTGACTTGAGTCCATTAACAAGCAGAAGAAATTTGTACCTGGAGACCAAAACTGCAAAGGCCACACATTATCTAGCAGAAATGGCTAGAGACACCTCTCTGCCATGGGTCGTTAGTCACATGCCAGAGACAGCATGCCTGAGAGGACAGACGCTTCCATGAAGAATGAGTCAGAAGGAGGAAAATGAGGCTACGAAGAGAAACATCAAAGCACCCTAATTGCTTTTAATTTGAACTAGCCCAACCTGATACTGTGCTTGCATATTTTGTTATAAAGAATTAGGTACCCTCTGAGCAAACAGACAAACAAAAAAGCAGCAGCACCACCAGAAAAGAGCATGTGCCCCGTCATCTTCTGATTTAGGTCATCAACTCTTTATATTTCAATAAGGCCCAAGAAGAAAAGTTTTAGATTTTTTTGTTTGGGTTTTTCTCATAATATGGCTAAGGCCCAAGTTGACTTTTTTTTTTTCTGTAGTGCTGAGCTTGGACTCAAATAACCATGGTTAATCCCACACAGTAAATACTTCCAAAGGCAGGGCATTACTCAGCTTAAGACCAAGGGCTGTTCAGTTCTGTTTGCAACTACAACTAGATGATTTTTAAAATTTAAGCCTTCAAGAGCCTCTGTGGTATCCAGTAATAATAGTCTAGAATTTTATTCTAAATAAAGTGTAATATAATTATGTAGGAACCTTTCCTGAACATTAGATCACATCTTCTTTCAAACCAAATTGGCCCTAACTTTGTTGATCAGTCTCTGTAGACGGATCACATCACGGTGAGTTTCATGCTTTGTAAAAACTGCCTCTGTTTTCTTTCCTGGCCTGATATTAAAATGAAACCAGCAATTCTTACTGTGTTTGAAAGGAAAGCACATTGTGACACTCAGCAATAACATAATTGTTACTTTTTGTGACTAAATGATGTTGCTTTTCTGATGTTCCACCCACTCACCATTTCAGTGTTCACAGTTCCTAGACAGGAATTGAAATCTGTTTTGTGTTTTATAAGGGACTGTAATGTTTGACAAACAAACAAACAACAACAACAAAAAAGAGTAAAAAAGACTGATAAAGATGCTCCAGAAGGTTTAATCCCAGGGTTTCTTTATACTTATGCCAAGTTGGGTAGCTCTTGAGAGTAGGTTCACATTTTTCTATATACACTTGAGGGGGGGGTAAAGTTCTCCTGGTCTCTTCAGCTTTGGTCAGTCTTGTCCCTTGTATATACTGGACACCTGCCATCATTTAAAACACCCTGTTCACCTGAGGATCTTCTGAGAATGCAGATTTATATTCCATAGTTGTTTTTTTGAGGCCTGACATCCTGCATTTCTAAAAATCTCTCAGGCAATGTCAATGAGTAACAAGGGTCTAGTGTGCCCTCCATGATGGGGATGCACTCCAAGATTTGTGAATCTTGTTGAGATCTACCTGGTAACTCACACACCTGGCAAAGTGAGTGGCACCCAGCAGATTCTTAATATATGTCTGTTGAATGAAAGAGCTCCCTGTGTCTGAGTTTACTATCAACTATAGCAGACATGTCCTAGAAAAATCCAGAAATTTTTTTTCAATCAAAGATAAAGCAGAAAGAAACTTATTTCAGTCTTCCCACCTGACTTTCATCCTCCTCGCTAGAGTTCCTGCACTCATGGGCTGGTGCTAATATTCATGGCTGGTTTAAGAATCAGCTGGGTGGGAGCATTGGGTAGTTCCCTACTAGGGGCTCAGTTCTGGTAGTTTACTTATTAGCTTCCCATCAAATACCTATTTTTATCTTTTGAATGACAGATGTAAAATAGTCTCGGGTATGAATCTTTAAGGAGTTGTGATCTGTAATTTATGTTCCAAATTTTTACAAGTATTATTTTATGAATATGTGAGAGGAAATTATTTGAAAGAGACATTCGATTCAGATATTTTTTTTTAACTAATGGGGAATGAAGCAAACACCTTTCAGTTGTTTTTTTTTCTCCCTAAACTTTCTCCCCCATATTCTTACAGTCTTAATCATAAAACAGTATAAAAGAAAACCAGTTTCATGGTTGTTGTGTCTCAAGACTATTTGAAAAATGCAACCTGAAACAGGAAGTGGTGAGTTCCAGGAGCATGGGATTCTCAGTATTCTTCCACTGTCCTGGGCTCCAAGCAGAGCTGAACACACCACTTTTGAGTGACAGAAGCTGACAAGGTGGTTTGGATATTTAAATCCCCAATTATTTTAAATTGGGTGTAATCATGGCGAGTTTTCCCTTGAAGAATCCAAATTATTGTTTTGACTCTTCACTTTTATATATTACTGTGAGCTTAATGTGACCATTAAAGTCCTAATTTATTTTTCCTAAGAATTGACTACTATAGGAATAATAGTAGGGAAATAAAATAAAATAAAATAAAATAAAATACCTTGCTGCAGGACTTCCCAGAGCCATGAATGCTACTATGCACTGGGAGCCCCAGTGGGTATTTCCCAGACCCGTTTGACCGCGGAACCTTCTTTCCACAGAGTATTTGGATTCTGTGGACATAAAAGGTATTCTGTGTTGTGTTTCACTTTCCCTGTTTCTGAGGAAGGCCTACAGTTCTCTGCTTTGAGAGCTTGCTTATTTGTGAAACATTATCAAGGTTATTTAAAAATCACTACACATATTATTTAAAAATACCAGTTTTAAATAATATTTAAAGATGTTCGGATGAAGAAACCTTTGATAATTGGGAGTAAAATGTTGCTCTACCTTCTAAAATTTTCCTTTTCATGATGTCATGGTGTGTGTCTTTATTTCATTTTTTTCTCTCTATTCCAGGCCAGTGCTTAGAGTCAGTGAGCATGTGCATTTAGTGTCTTTCCTAAAATGCAGAATCCAGAGACCACATTAGACATGAGGACTTATGAAGTAGCTTCCTTCAATGGTTCTACTTAACTATAAATAAGTTTTTAGGCATTTATCTAGTTTTAGAAGGATAAGCCTTCTTCTCCCTGAACTGCTCAAAGTGAGTCAGTCGGGAAACTGTGCCCATGGCAGCCATGTTGTTCAAATTATTTTTCCTGCTTGTATCTCCTCATGTCTTTCTCAGTTTCGGCATTTTGAGTATCTTCTTGGGCACAATAAATACACCATCTAACATGTTTATGTATTTACTATCTGTTCTCCTATCTAGATTTTAATGATATTCTCCTGTCTCCTTTTTTATATGCTCATAATTTCAGGTATAAGTTCTGCTGCCCTTATATTGACTTCCAATGTAAGAAAAGAAGTATTAATCAGAACAGAAAACAGTTAACCTTGTTAAAGTGACTTCCACAATACCCGCTTCTCTCTTTTCTTTTGTTTTCCTCCTTTCTCCTCCTCCTTCTGTTTTGGGACACCTATGGTTAAAGGAAGATAGAAGTTTGTGAAGAAAAGGAAAGTTGGTTAATTGAAGAAAATTAATTAAAGTTAAAGATAGTATTTTCAAAATGTGTTTAACCATTTGATGAAATTTTAACTCAGATGTTTATAATTCAAGGGGATTTTCCATGTTAAGATATTTCCTAGCTTAACTCAATTCTGATCTTTCTTTAGCAGTTGTGATTTTTTAAAGTTCAGTGAAAAACTCCTTGTAACCCATTTAGCAATTGGCATTTGTGGTCATTGCTAACTAAATAAAGCATCCAGAGTTGAATCAGAGGAAAGCTGAGGGGTTCTTCTTCTTTTTTTTTGCCTACATGATTGAGACCTGAAATTCAACCATATGCTATAAAAATGTAAGGTATGAGATATGAGGATTGCAAAGGGTATTGCAGTATACACATACATATTTATACATGTACACGTGTATAAATGTACATGTATATGTACATATTTATACATGTGTACATGTATAAATATGGTCACTTCAGACTTGGGTCTGAACTTCTAGGAGATCTATTTAGGAAAAGCAGAAACATTGGCCCTTCCTTCCACACTTAGCTTACAGTATACTCATAAATAGTCTGCTTAGATATTTGTAAATCTCATCAGTAGTCAACTTAGAGCTCAATAAAAGGAATGTATTTATATCATATTGATATTTCTGTGTTGCAAAGTAAAAAAGAATCTTAAGGCTTTAATAGGTATTAAATAAAAATGTTAATGGATATATCTGGGTGGTGGGATATTCGACAATCATAATCATCTACAGCTTTTCAAATTTTCTATAATGAGCATGTCTCAATTTTGTAGTCAGAAAAAATATTGATTTAAAAGACTTGTTTAAGAAACCTCTTATGAACTTTTAGAAGTTCTTTTTTATAGCCTTTTTATTATTGCTGCTCTTTTTATATACAGAGTTCTTATAGCTCAGAACTCAAATGAGTCACTAAGGATGACTCCCTAATTTGTCATCTCGGGCTGCCATAACAAAATTACCACAGACTGAGTGGCTTAAAAAAACAAAAAAAATTTTTAAATGTAATTTTTATTTTTAAATTACAGTTGATGTACAATATTATATTAGTTTCAGGTATAAAAATTAGTGATTAAACATTTATATAACTTACAAAGTGATCACCCTGATAAATCTAGTTTTTACTTGACATCACAGATACTTATTATAATATCATTAACTGTATCCCCCATGCTGTACTTTATATCCTCATGGAGTATTCTGTATCTACCAATTTGTACTTCTTTGTCCCTTCACCTTTTTGGCCCACCCCCTTGATCACCCTTATATCTGACAACCTTCCAAATGTTTTCTGTAAGTATGAGTCTGTTTCTTTTCTGCTTGTTGGTTTATTTTGTTTTTAGATTCCACATGTAAGTGAAATGATATGGCATTTGTCTTTCTCTTTCTGACTCATTTCAGCCAGCACAATATTCTATAGGTCCATCCGTGTTGTTGCAGATGGCAAGATGTCATTCTTTTTTATGGCTGAAATGTACTTCATTGTATATATGTACCACTTGTTCTTTATCCTTTCATTTATTCATGTACACTTAGGTTGCTTCCATATCTTGGCTATTGTAAATAATGCTGCAGTGAACATATGGGTGCATATGCCTTTTTGATTTAGGGTTTTGGTTTTCTTCAGATAAATACTGAGAAGTGGAATTGCTGGGTCCTTCTTTATCTCTTCTTATAGTCTTTGTTTCAAAGTCTATTTTGTCTGGTAGGAGTATTGCTAGCCTAGCTTTTTCTTTTCATTTTTATTTTCATGAAATATCTTTTTCTATCTCTTTGATTTCAGTCTCTGTGTGTCTTTCAGTCTTAAGTAGGTCTTAAAAAAACAAAAATGTGGGTAGCTTATATAAGGGTCTTGCTTTCTTACCCATTCAGCCAGCATATGTCTTTTGATTGGAGTATTTAATCTTACTTGCATTTAAAGTAATTGTTGATAGGTGTGTAGTTATTGATATTTTATCATTCATATTTTAAATCTTTTTCCTTATTATTTTTAAAGAAGATTGTTTAACATTTCTTGTACTACTGGTTTGATGGTGATGAATTCCTTTAGCTTTGTCATACCTAAGAAGCTCTTTATCTATCCTTTGATTCTAAATGATAGCTTTGTTGGGTGCAGTAATCTTGGTTGCATGTCTTTGCTTTTCATCTCTATTTTTTGCCAATCCCTTCTGACCTGTAAAGTTTCTGTTGAGAAATCAGCTGAAAGTCTTTTGGGGGATCCTTGTAGGTAACTAACCTCTCTTCTCTTGCTGCTTTTAAGATTCTCTTTTTGTCTTTAGCCTTTGCCATTTTAATTATAATGTCTCTTACTTAATATGGGCCTCTTTGGGTTCATTTCCTTTGGGATTCTTTGTGCATCCCAGATTTTTGTGCCTTTTTTCTTCATCAAATTAGGGAAATTTTAGGTCATTATTTCTCCAAATAGGTTCTCAACTCTTTGTTCTCTCTCTTTTCCTTCTGGTACCACTATGAAACAGATATTGTTACACTTAATGTTGTCCCAGAGGTCCCTTATATTATCTTTACTTATTTTTTTTTCTTTCTGTGGCTCTGATTGAGTGTTTTATGCTATCTCATCTTTCAATTGCTGATTCAGTCTTCTGCTTCATCTAATCTACTATTGATTTTCTTTAATGTAGTCTTCATTTCAGTTATTGTATCCTTCATTTCTGATTTTTTTGTGGTTTCTATGTCCTTTTTAATGTTGTTGAAGTTCTCACTAAGTTCCTTGAACATCTTCATAACCATTGCTTTGAATTCTGTATCTGGTAGTTTGTTTGCATACATTTTATTTAGTTCTTTTTCTGGAGTTTTGTTCTTCCACTTGGACCATGTTTCTTTGTCTCATCATTTTGGCTGCCTCCCTGTGTTTATTAAGTTAGGTAGATCTGCTATGTTGCCCAGTCTTGAGAGAGTGGTCTTGTGTAGTAGGTTTCCTGTAGGACCCAGTGGCATAGCTTCCCCAGTCACCCAAGCCAGGTGCTCTAGGTGCACCCCCTGCATGGGCTGTGTGCACCCTTCTGTTGTAATTGAGCCTTGAATGCTGTTGGTGCATCAATGGGGGAGATTTATCCCCAGACCTGTTGGCTATGAGGACGGCCATGACTACAACAGACTTGCTGCTATGCAGAAGCCAACCTCAAGGTACATAACTTGCTTCAGTGAGGCTCTGATGCCTGCCAAATCCACCCTTGAGTGTGTCACTTGTTGAGGCGGTTGGGTGGCACTCTGTGGTCTGAGGCTGGACATTGGGTTCACTGGGGCTGGTGCCTCCCAGGAAATGCAGGCCAAAGTCAGTGGCCACCTCTGCCTTCCCAGGGCCATAGGTCATGAGCTATAAAGTGATCTGCAGATGGCTGCTATTTGTGCTGGGTTTGGAGGTGCCCAGGAAATGCAAGGGTGTGTACCAAGTCCAGCTGCCACTAGTGCTAGGCCTGGGGCCACTGAACAAGAGGTACAGAGCACACTGCAGTCAGATGCTGCTTGTTATGAGTTTTGTGAGTTCTTGAGATATTTAGGAAATATGGAGCCTGAACCAAAACAGGCCATTTGTATGGAAAAGCCACTGAAAGTGGCTTGGATGGTCCTGCAAGTGGGTGGATGGGGTCTCAGGGAAGCACCAGGGCAGGGTGAATAGTGTGAGCCAGGTTGATGGAGACTCAGGTAAGGTTCTCACCTGCATCTGAAGCAGTAGGGCTTAGCAAAGGAACAGTGTCTGGGGGAAAGGTGCTCCTTCAGCCCCTGCCTTAAAGGAAGACAAATCAGTTCCACCTCTTATGTCCCTGGCGCCCTTTGGGCTGCTACTCAGTGCTGGAGCTCACAGCGAGTGAATCTGTCAGCAGGTGAGTCAGTGAGCAGGCCTTTTATGGGAAATGCCTGGGACTCCAAAAGCCCTTTGTCTTACTCCGTCACAATCCACTGGTTTTCACAACCAGAAGTTATGAGGACTTCTTTTTTCAGCGCTGGTGGTCTAGGCTGGCGAGACTGGTGTAGGGCCCAGACCTGTCGTTCATGAGTGGAGAACTGAAGTGGGGAGATATCCCTTCTCACTTTTTATCGCCACATGTGGGTGTGGGACCAAAGTGTTCCATGTTTCTGCCCCTCCTTCAAGTTCAGCATGGCTTCTTACTATAGCCATTGTTATAGTACTTCTGTCAGCTAGATTTTAGGTAGTTGTCAATGATGGTTGTTCTGCTGTTTAGTTGTAATTTTGATACAGTCATAGGAGGATGCCAGTAATGCATTTTCCTATTCTGCTATCTTGATTGGAAGCTCCAAAATTTTCAGAGTTCTGGAGGCTGAAAGTCTAAGATCAGGGTGCCAGCATGGTAGGATTCTGTAGAGAGCTGCCTTTTTGGCTGGCAGATGGTCCCCTTCTTGCTGTGTTCTCATGTTGGTGGGGCAGGGAGAGAGACAGAGAGAGAGATATCAAGCTTTCTAGTTAGTCTTCTCCTGAGGTCATTAATCCCATCATAAGGGCCCTATTTTAATGACCCATCTGACCTTGGTTACCTTCCAAAGGCCTCATTTCTAAATATCATCCTATTAGGGCACACAGTTTCAAAATATTAATTTTGGATGTGCACACACATTCAGTCCATAATACCCCCCTCACTCAAATTGGAAGTACATAAGACTTCAGAAATTACATCTAAAACATAAAAAGACTGGCAGGCTATACATAAAAGCATTAGTGATGATTATCTCTGCATGGTGGGATTAGAAGGGATTTTCTCTATTTTCAATGAGTTTAAAGTGTATTTTATAACTGGAAAAAATGCAGTAAATGCTGTTTTTAAAGGCAAATGGAATACTATAGAATGTGTCAGTCCATACTCTTGCAAAATTTAGCATCTCTTTATTTCATCTTCTTGGGTTTTTTTTCCTGAGAATTAGTAGAATTTGTTTAGCATTGTGAGCTCTTACATCTTGGCACATAGATAGTGGAGCCCAATAAGTGGCTGTTGCCGCTCCTTGTTTTCCTTTTAACTATGATGACAGTGTTAATGATAATAATGATTACATACTACAGGAAAATAAAGTAGAAAATAGCCACAAAGTCAGAATAGAGTCATTTGTTTTAAGTTATTTTAATGAATTAGTTATGAATTGAATAGCATAGTCATTGTCTTTACTTTTAGAACTCTTAGTATTTTAGGTCCTAGAAAATTAATTGTTAAAAATTAAGTTGGTGTTGTATTTTTAATTATTATTCAGTTATAAATGTATATAAGCTCTTGGAATTGTACAATTAGGTGGTGGTTGGATGGTGATGGTGAGAAAACGTAAAGTGAAACTTTCCATGTTTCATTCACAACCTTGATTTGAGTCTGATAATCAAGTTTGGGGAATTTTTCCCCCGTATAAGAGCTATCTCTTCTGTACTTTCTTATACATCATTTCTTGTTATTCTCTATCTTGTGTGTAGAATATGTCATTTCCTGTTTAAAAAATGTGGGTATGGTTGATTTTTCTCAATGATTTCCACATTCTAGTTTTTTTGAGTCCGTAAATGAATAGGTTTGAGATGCCCTTCAAGGCAGTAATGTTTTTTGTCACACAGGAAGCTGACTGCTTGCCAAATAAATCATAGCATTGTGATATATTATTTCCAGTTGCTATACATTTTAAATATTTAATGTATCATTGATACTGTCAAGATTTTGTTATTTAATTTTACTTATGCATTTTAGATGAGAATTTTTCCCCATTAGTAGATTTTAATTTCCTTTCCTCTCACAGTCAAATTCCAAGCATGCCTTATAAAGCCAGCCACAGAATACACACATGGACAAACCGTTTTTGTGTTTACAAAGTAGACTCAAGAATATAGAGTAGTAAACTATATCTTAAGTTACCAATTCGGTCACTTAAATGGTGTTTTATTTTTGAACACTTTACATCGCTTTTGTCACTTGTTTTGGTAATTTGATTCCCAGATATTAGACAAATACATCTAGGTAATTCTCTGTATTATACTGAGATATGATTGTTATTGGGAGCTTAAAAAATAATCTCATAAATGATCTTCAAAAGAGAAAAAATATGTTCTGAATTCAAGGCTACTTTACATCATAGTTAATGTATTACTACCAAAAGTTCTATATGAAATTATGTTTTGATGATACTGAAAAATAACTTTCTTTTTTTCCTTTTCTTTATTTTAACCAACAGGACACAAAAATTGCTTCATTGGAGCGAAACATAAGGGATCTTGAGGATGAGATCCAGATGTTAAAAGCCAATGGTGTGCTGAACACTGAGGACCGTGAAGAAGAGATCAAACAAATAGAAGTTTACAAAAGTCACTCCAAGTTCATGAAAACCAAGGTATGGTCCAGAGTTATAAACTTTTATACTCTTAGTGTAACTGGAAAGTTATGGTTTACATGCATACTTTTCCCAAATACCCATGTAATCTGCTTTATATGATATCATGAAATATACAGACAATAAAGAAGAATGCAAGGATTTTAGTTCAGATGCACAGATTCTAAAAAAAATCGGGGAAAACCTTTGGTAGAATTTCTTTTTAATAAGGGAAGCAGGATTTTTCTAATGAGTTCCTGTGGCAATGCAGTGTCTTGGGAATTAACATTTACTTTTAATAGTCCCCTCAGTTCCAAATTTTAAGAGTTTTTAAAAGTTTTTTATTTTTTTGAAGTTTCTATCATTACCACATTTTTGGTCTATCCTTAGAAGGAATTGTTTCAGAGGCTGTGGATCCGAGAGGCCAACTTAACTGATTTCAGTGGTATTTTGGAGACATTTGGGTTTTAGCATTGTGTTTAAGACAAAAGTGATTTTGAGTCCCGTTGCTGCTATTTGCATAAATTATTTAACTTCTCTAAGCCTCAGTTTCCTCATCCATGAAATAGGAATAAGAAAAAGAAAAATACCTATGTCATTGGGCTCTTTGATTATTCCAAGACATTATGCATTTAAAGTACTGAGTCCATTACCTAATCCCTACAAAGCATTTGATAAATGTCAGGCATTGTTGTTGACAGTGATTATTAATATCATTGTTACCTGTTGCTGTAGAATATTTATAAGATATTATAGTAATATGTTCCATTAAATTATTTGTCATTGCCAGTTTTGAAGAATTTGTCTTGTATTTTTCAAAACTGAACTGGGCTACAGATGAATCATGTACCTGAATATACATTATTTTCACATATGCATAATCACTAAGTTGATGAGTAGCCAAATAGGTCTTATGAGACTTTGAGGTATTTTTTATCTACTCCTGTCTTTTAATCAGTTTGCTTCTGAAAATAATAACCACACTAATTAAAATTTTTTTTCTACTACTTGCTCTTAAATACCCCTATTCTTGTTCTAGGTTTTGCTCTTGTTTATTGCCTTATAAAATGCAGCAGATTTAAGGGTCATGCAGCTTTTGATGAGAAAGTAATGGGAGTAGGGAGAAAAATATTTAAATGATGGTTATGATTTTTATAAGTTGTGAAATAAATGCATACTCATTGCAGAAAATTTGCACATTATAGAGGGGAAATAGTATCTAGCATCTACTTCACTCCATATTTATATGTGTGTACATATGTGTATTTCTCCAGGGGAAAAAACAAAAACTGTACTTACTTCTGCCAACTTTTCATCTGTAAGCTGACATGGATATTATTAATAAAAATTTGCATCAAGAAGTGGAAGTATGAGAAAGAGAATGCCTAGCGGATTTGAATCTAACCCCTTCCTTTCAGAGACAGCCTAAAAATGTAGAATGGGTTTTCCTGCTCAGCCCTGCCTTCTGGTTTCATTTTGGCAGTCCTTTGGCAGTCCTCTTAGAACATTGAGCAAACACAGTAGGAAGGTGGCCTGCAGATGATGACTGAATCCCTCTGGGAATGAAGACCAGAGGCACAGATATGAGTGAACTCATGACGTTTGGGGGAAATTATTGTTTCAGCTTAAACTTTTCCTCCCTACCCTATCATTGAATGGTGGGAGATAGTGCAAGCCTCTTCTAAAACTGAAACTCCCATGCAATTTGTAAACTTCATCCCTCACCATGGACTCTGTCCAGGTAAATAAAACATTTATATGGTCTTCAGCAAGTAAGTCATGACCTTTATTGGCCCAAAGTTGTCGGAGAGATTTACTTTGAAGGGTTCCAAAAGTGGTCAGGTTAGAAGAATGTTTGAGGAAAGTATTGGAGTCTGGTGGAAAGAGTGCAGGCTGAGGACAAAGGCAGACTCTGGCAAATCTCTAGCCTGCCCTTGCTAGCTGCATGCCCCTGGGGAGTGACTTCAGTCACTCTACCACTGTCCTCTTCCTTAAAATGGGGCAGCACCACCAACTGTAGAGGTGTTCTCAAAGGATTAAATGAAGTAATGTAGTTTAGGTGCCTGGATCAAAAAAACAGACAGCCAAATGTTTCTTTAGCAAAATAGTTTATTTGGGAACAGTAAAAAATTGTAATTTGGGACATGCAGTCTAATGGTAAGCCACACACAAGTAGAGAGAAGAATTTTATGGACTTGGAAGGGGCTCTTGCATATAAAGAGTCCACTGGAGGAAACGGAAAGTTCAAAGTATAGTGACTTTTCATTGCTGAGCTACGGCAGCCTCCCATTGGCTGAGCTGTTATTGAGTAAGGAGGAATCTTCCTCCTGCTGCAGTAGTAATGTAGTACTACTTCTGGTTGGAGATGCAAGGTAGGTCTCTTCCTGTTAGGGTCAGCTGGTCTACATGTGCATGAGGGTTTTCTCTTCTAGCCTCTCACTTCCTTATTAAATCAGGTTTTTGTTTATTCATTTTCACATAGTTAATAATTATACCCATTATTATTGAAATCTAAACAAAGATGATGGTGATGATGATGGTGATGATGATGATAGTAATAATGATGTTGATGTTGCATTTAGTTTGACTAATGGAGAAAATGGATTTCTAAGGAACAAAATAAAAATGAGTTCTTACAATATCATATTTCTTACAGACTGATAAAAATTAGCTAAAAAGTACTAGTAAGTATTAGCTTTTCATATTTTTTAATTGAATGTTTTTATTGTATTGAATCATAACATTTATTGCTCATACTTGATACCATTACTTCAATTTCTTATTTTTTTTATTTCTACTTTGACAAAGTTTGATTCTTTATTTAAACCTAGGAATGGTCATGCACATCTATTAGGACATAGCTATTGCTAACTATTTAGTCTTGAGTGCTTCTGTTTTGTGTTTTGGGGGGATCCCTTAGGCTGTGTGAACTGGTTCCAGTGGGTAAATTATTTATCATAGAACTTGTTAAATGGTAGAGGCATGGATTAATATTCACTAAAATGGGATCACTAGCATATTTCATGGTTCATCATCACCAACTTGAATACTTTTTAAATAAAGTTTACATGACTATATTGCTTGTCAAAATTATCAAAGATATATGAGAAGTTAATTTCTGCAATAGTTGGTCACATATTGACAAAACAATTAAGTATCAACATTGGGTCTCTTAAACTTTTAAAAAAATATTTCATTTATTTATTTTTAGAGAGAAGAGGAGGGAGTGAGAAAAGGAGGGAAAGAAACATCACTGTGTGGTTGCCTCTTGTGTGCCTTGCCTGCAACTCAGGCATGTGCCCTGACTGGGAATTGAACCAGCAACCCTTTGGTCCTTAGGTCAGCACTCAATCCACTGAGCCATACCACCCAGGGCTCTCTTGAACTCTTTAATGGTGCAGAGTTGTGTGGATGAATAAAGCTGTCATTGATTGAGTTTGATTATGGCAATCCCCTAAGATGTACTGAACATTGTTTCTAGCACATGGCACTGAGGGACACGAAATGTAGTGCCTATTCAAAGTATCTTTCATTCCTGCATACCGACCACTTAGTTGGTAATGTAAGAAACATACTAAAAAAACTACCCTGAAGATTTGACAGGAGGAGAGTTTACGTCTGGCTGCAGCAATGCAGGTTGTTTAGTTTTAGAAGTAGTACTTTTTTTTAATCTAAATATTCGGATTGGCAAAGTGGTGATGACAGGTCTGGTAAAGAATGCATATTCAGATTGGTGCCAGAGGAGCAAACCTAGAAGGGTAAGTAAACATACCATTCCATCCCCAGTTTCACACAGACAAGGAGGTAGGAAGAACTCAAGTCTGTGTCAAAAACCAGGTTTTCCAAAAAAGAAAAGAAATATGAGATTAAAATTGCAAAAACCTAGAGGCTCTGAAACTTACTTGGGAAATGGAAAGGTAATTGTAAGTCATTGGGTTAAATGAGGTAGTGATATGAATGGAAATCATAAAATGACTTTGGATTTCAGCTAACAGAAAATGCTAGAGCTGAGGCTGGGAGAGCTGACTTTACAGACTTTTGTTTTAATGGTTTATAAAGACTCAAGGAATCATGGCAGAACATTTCAGAAGTGTCAAGAAATGCTACATAAGGAGAGCAGTCTAACTCTTTGGACACCAAGCCCAAAATTGCTGCTAAATATTGTTACCTCTTATTGCTATTTGTAATGAAGATGTAGAAAGCTTGTAAAAGTGGCCCAGAGATCTCTTTTACCAGGGGCTTTTGGAGAGGCATCTTGAGAATGACCACTGTTTACAAAGACTAGGTTTGGAGGTGTTGATTCATTTGAGTATTTCTTTAACAGAGGTCAAAGCTGATTTTATCACGATTACTTGGAAGTTTACTAATTTTTAAATACAAATGGTAAGATGAAAAATTTAACCTAACATGAAAAAATAGTCCCTGAAATTCACATATAAATGTTCTCATTTGCTGACATTTTTGAAATATTATTTAGCTGAAATTATTTTTATGGTCCATTGGTGATAAAATTGGCTCAGCATTTGATTTTTCTTCATTAATAGGATGTAATCTAAAATCAGTCTTCATCTTAATTCATAATGATTTGCTTTAAATAAATAAAAAAGCAGCTAATAATTCTTATATATAGTCATTATTTATTATTTATTTAGTTAGTTTTACAATTAAAAAAATTATTTTTCACATACAGTTTTCTTCCTTTTACTCCCACCCCTCCCCACCACCCCAGCCCTCCTCACCTCCATCCCCCATTTCCAACCCCCCCTTGTTGTTGTCCATATGTCCTTTAAAATTGTTTCTATATACCCCTGACCCTTTTCCCCCCTTTATTCTCTCCCCTCTCCCTTCTGATCACTGTCATCCTGTTCTCAATTTCAATGCTTTTGGCTATACTTTGCTTGCTTGTTCATTTTGTTGATTAGGTTCCTGTTAATGGTGAGATCATATGGTATTTGTCTTTCATGGCCTGGCTTATTTCACTGAGCACAATATTCTCCAGTTCCATCCATGCTGTCATGGAGGGTGAGAGTTCCTTCTTTCTTTCTGCTGCATAGTAGTCCATTGTGTAAATGTATCACAGTTTCTTGATCCACTCATTTTCTAATAGGCACTCAGGCTATTTCCAGCACTTGGCTATTATAAATAATGCTGCTGTGAACATTGGGGTGCATAGGTTCTTTTGAATTGTTGTTACAGGACTCTTAGGATCTAGCAGTGGGGTCACTGGATCAAAAGGCAATTCCATCTTTAGTTTTCTGAGGAAATTCCATACTGTTTTCCACAGTGGCTGCACCAGTCTGCATTCCCACCAACAGTGCACTAGGGTTCCCTTTTCTCCACATCCTCACCAGCACTTGCTGTTTGTTGATTGGTTAAGGATGGCCACTCTGACCAGTGTGAAGTGGTATCTCATTGTGGTTTTAATTTGCATCTCTCTGATGGGTAGCAATATTGAGCATCTTTTCATGTGTCTCTGGATCCTCTGTATGTCCTCCTTGGAGAAGTATCTGTTGTTCAAGTCCTTTGCCCATTTTTTAATTGGGTTGCTTGTCTTAGAGTGGAGTGATGTGAGTTCTTTATATAGTTTGGAGATCAAACTGTTGTCTGAGGTATCATTGGCAAATATGTTTTCCCATATAGTTTGTTCACTTTTCATTTTAATGCTGTTTTCTTTAGCCATACAGAAGCTTTTTATTTTGATGAGATCCCATTTGTTTATTCTTTTTTAATATCCCTTGTTCTAGGGGACATATCAGTGAAAATATCATTAACTATTGAGATGAATAAAGCAATGTAGGCTGGAGAGGAAGTATTTTCAATAGTCACATAAAAGGGTATGCAACTTCATCTTGATACTAAGCAGATGGCTGGGACTCTTGAAAGCGCCATGATTAAATTAAGTAGCAGTAAAGACCTAAATTGCTTTAAAAATGTGATGTCATAGAATAACTATGATATAACATTTTTGGTAAGCTGGAAGGTGAATTGTAAAAATGTAAAAGCAGAGCACAACACTCAACCTGTGCAAATGTTAAGGGATACTAGATATAGTCAGCCCAGGTGGAAATCCTGGCATCTTGCAAGCCCTTTGGTATGTGCACATTCTCTCTGAGTACTGAGACACTGGGAGAACTCCTGACCTGGGCAGCTCTCTCCTGTTTGAAACTTCAATTTCTACCCTAACTCAGAAGGCTGACAAAGGCCTTGGCCAATGTAGCTCAGTTGGTTGGGTGTTGTCCCACAAAGTGAAAGGTTGCTGGTTTAATTCCTACTCAGGGCACCTGCCTGAGTTGTGGGTTTGGCCCCTGCTCAGGACAAATACAAGAGGAAACTGATTGATGTTTCTCACATTGATATTTCTCTCTCTTATGTCCTCCCTCCCTGTCTCCTCTAAAAATAAATACATAAAAATAAAGAAGGCTAATAAGGATCCAACTGTGAGAGCAGAACTAAGAGGCCATGAAAAGCATAGATCCCCTTTAGGCGCACTATTGAGCCTTTAAGAAAGAAATGTAGGACTTCTGATCAAGATGGTGATGTAGAGAGACATGGCTCCCCTCATCACATAATCACATCAAAATTACAACTAAAATATAGAATAACCACAATGTAGAACAACCATTACTCAGAACCATTAGAAATCAAATTAAATGGAAGTGTGACAACTACAGAATTAAAGAAACTACATCCATCTAAACTGGTAGGAGGGAAGCAGACATGGAACAGGCTGGTCCATCACCCATGTGTGGTGGATAAAAATTTGGGAGGGATATTTTGAGAACAAGGGTTCCTAGCTGCACACCAGGACCCCCAGCCCAGGGTTCCAGTGCCACGAAGATAAGTCTCCACAATTTCTGGCTACAGAAGCCAGCATGATTTGAGTGAGTGGGAGAAACTGTTGAAGCCCCAAGCAGTTCCTCTTAAAGAGACTTAGAAAACCCTAAAGGTCCACCAAAAAACTACTCAACCTAATAAGTGAATTTGGCAAAACACTGGGATAAAAAGTCAATATTCAGAAATCAAAGCCATTTTTATTCACCAATAATGGAATATCAGAAATAGAAACTAGGAAAAAAATCCCATTTACTATAGCAAGAAAAAAAATAAAGTACTTTATAAACACTATGGAAAACAGTATGGAATTTTCTCAGAAAACTAAAAATGGATCTGCCTTTAGACCCAGCAATTCCACTGCTAGGATTATATACTAAGAACCCCGAAACACCAATCCAAAGAACTTATGCACTCCAATGTTCAAAGCAGCACAATTTACAATAGCCAAGTGTTGGAAGCAACCTATATGCCTGTCAGTAAATGACTGGATCAAAAAACTATGGTACATCTAAACAATGGAATTCTAGGCATCAGAAAGAAAGAAGGAGCTCCTACCCTTTGCAACAGCATGGGTAGAACTAGAAAGCATTATGATAAGGAAAATAAGCCAAGCGATGAAAGACAAATACCATATGATTTCACCATTAACAGGAACCTAATCAACAAAACAAACAAACAAACAAACAAACAAACAAACAAAAAAAGCAAAATATAACAAAGACACTGAAATTGAGAACAGGCTGATAGTGACCAGAGGGGAGAGGGGAGGGAATTTCAGGGGGAAAGGGGAAGGGTTTTCAGGAACAACTATAAAGGACACATGGACAAAAACAAGGCGGGGGGGGGGTGGAAACTGGAGGGAGATGGGGGAGCCAGAGTGGGGCTGGGGTGGGAGTAAAAGGCAGAAAACTGTGCTTGAACAACAGTTAAAATAATTTTTTTTAAATGGGATAAAAAAGAAATAAAATACCTAGGAATAAACCTAACAAAGGAGGTAAAAGACCTGTACTCAGAAAACTGTAGAACACTGAAGGAAGAAATTAAGGAAGACACAAATAAATGGAAGCATATACTGTGTTCATGGATTGGAAGAATTACATTATTAAAATGTCCATACTACTCAAAGCAATCTGGATTCAATGCAATCCCTATTAAAATATCAATGACATATTTCACAGATATTGAGCATAAATTTCAAAAATTTATATGGGACCATAAATGACCCTGAATAGCCTCAACAGTTTTGAGAAAGAAGAACAAAGTAGGAGGGATTACAATATGTGACATCAAACTATATTATAAGACCACTGTAATCAAAACAGTCTGGTACTGGCATAAGAACAAATACATAGATCTATGGAACAAAACAGAGGGCCCAGAAATAAACCCATGTTTCTATGGTCAATTAATATTTGACAAAGGGTACAGGAGCATAAAATCGAGTAGAAATAACCTCTTCAAAAAATGGTGTTGGGGGATCTGGACAGCTACATGCAAAAAAAAAAAAAAAAGAACTAGGCCACCAACTTATACCATAAACCAAAATAACCTCAAGAAGGATAAAAGACTTAAATATAAGTCACGACACCATAAAAGTTCTAGAGGGAAACATGGGTAGAAAAATTTCAGATATCCCACGCAGCAATATTTTCATGGATGTATTTGCTAGGGCAAGGGAGATAAAGAAAAAAATGAACAAACGGGACTGGGTTAAATTAAAAAACCTCTGTATGGCTAAAGAAAACAGCATTAAAATGAAAAGTGAACAAACTATATGGGAAAACATATTTGCCAGTGATACCTCAGACAAGAGTTTGATCTCCAAACTATATAAAGAACTCACATCACTCCACTCTAAAGACAAGCAACCCAATTAAAAAATGGGCAAAGGACTTGAACAACAGATACTTCTCCAAGGAGGACATACAGAGGATCCAGAGACACATGAAAAGATGCTCAATATTGCTACCCATCAGAGAGATGCAAATTAAAACCACAATGAGATACCACTTCACACTGGTCAGAGTGGCCATCCTTAACCAATCAACAAACAGCAAGTGCTGGTGAGGATGTGGAGGAAAGGGAACCCTAGTGCACTGTTGGTGGGAATGCAGACTGGTGCAGCCACTGTGGAAAACAGTATGGAATTTCCTCAGAAAACTAAAGATGGAATTGCCTTTTGATCCAGTGACCCCACTGCTAGATCCTAAGAGTCCTGTAACAACAATTCAAAAGAACCTATGCACCCCAATGTTCACAGCAGCATTATTTACAATAGCCAAGTGCTGGAAATAGCCTGAGTGCCTATTAGAAAATGAGTGGATCAAGAAACTGTGATACATTTACACAATGGACTACTATGCAGCAGAAAGAAAGAAGGAACTCTCACCCTCCATGACAGCATGGATGGAACTGGAGAATATTGTGCTCAGTGAAATAAGCCAGGCCATGAAAGACAAATACCATATGATCTCACTTATAAGTGGAACCTAATGAACAAAACAAACCAATGAGCAAAATAGAATGGAAATAAGGAACAAACTGACAGTGACCAGAGGGGATAGGGCAGGGGCATAGTGGTGGAAAAAAGGGGAAGGGCCAGTTAAAGCACATATATAAAGGACCCATAGAAATGAACAACAGGGTGGGGAGTGACTGTGGGAGCAGGTGGTGGTGTGGGGCATGGGAGAGCAATGGAGGAAAAACTGGGCTTAAAAAAAACCCCACACACAGACTCACTCACACTGACTCCCTCTGAGCTCCAGCACCCAGGTAGCAGCTTGAAAGGCACCAGTTGTATACAGGGAGAAACTTAAGTGTCTGGTGTAAAGATGAACGGAGACCATTGTCCCTTTTCTAAGCATTCCCTTGGGTGAGCAGGCAGGCAGTGCCCTATGTGAGATTCCATCAACTTGGCTAACACTGTTTGACTCTCCTTGGAGATCCTATATACTTTGCCCCACTTAATTTACTGGCCCACCTAAGCTGCTTTTCCATATAAATGCCTGGTCTTGGCTCCTAAATCCTATCAAACAAGCAACAGTTGGCCTCAGTGAGCATCAGGCCTGACACTAGCAGCAGCTAGACTACTTTCACAGCTTGGCTTCACCTGGGAATCTCCAAGTATAGCACAAGTAACAGCCATCTCAGATTGGTTTATAGCTCATGTAGGGTGGCCCCAGGCAAAACACAGGTGGGGTACAACCTTGACCTGTACCTCCTAGGAAATCCCAGGGCCAATGCACCCAGTGGACAGCTACAGACCAGGTTCGAGCACCACCACACTGCCCTGGCACAGCTTATTCTCCATGGTGACTGAATGTAGGTGGTAAGTGGTCACAGCCAGTCCTGCCAGCTCACTGGCCTGGGTAAATCCCTACTATGGGTTTGCCAACAGTAACCAAGGCTCAACTATAGGAGGAGAGTGTAGTCAGCCCACAATAAGGGTGCACCTTGAGTACCCAGTTTAAGTGATACAGGAGCCTGTGCCACTGGACCCTACATGGCACCTACTACATTAGGCCACACTACCAAGGCATGCAGTTAAAGTAGCTCTACCTAACACATAGAAACAAACACAGGAAGGCTGCCCAAATGAGAAGACAAAGAAACATGGCCCAAATGAAAGAACAGATTAAAACTCCAAAAAAAGAGAACCAAATGGAATGGAGATAATCTATCAGATGCAGAGCTCAGAACACTGGTTATAAGGATGCTCAAGGAACTTAGCAAGGAACTCAACAGCACAAAAAAGATCCAGTTAGGACACATGGACGAAACCAAGGGGGAGGGTGGAAGCAAAAGAAGGAGTGGTGGGGAGTGGTGAGGGGAAATGCAGACAACTGCAGCTGAACAACAATAAAGTAATTTTAAAATTCAGTCAGAAAAGGATACGCTAATTGAAATCAAGAACAAATGCAGGGAAATAATAATAGAGTGCATGAAGCTGAGAATCAAATCAATGTTGTGAAACATCAGGAATCAAAAAACAACCAATCAGAACAACAAGTAAAAAGAATTAAAAAAAAACAACGAGGATAGTAGAAGCAACCTTTGGGACAACTTCAAGAGTTCCAGCGTTCACATTATAGTGGGTGCCAGAAGGAGAAGAAAAGGAGCAAGAAATTGGAGAACTATTTGAAAAAAAAATAATGGAAGAAAACTTTCTTCATTTGGTGAAGGGAATAGACATGCAAGTCCAGGAAGCACAAAGAGTCTCAAACAAGATGGGTGCAAAGAGGCCCACTCTAAGACACATCATAACTAAAATGCCAAAGGTTAAAGATAAAGAGGGGATCTTAAAAGCAGCAAGAGAAAAGAAGTTCATAACCTACAGGGGAGTTCCCATAAGGCTTTCAGTTGATTTCTCAAAAGGAACTTTGCAATCTAGAAGGGATTGGCAAGACATATTCAAAGTCATAAAAAGCAGGGACCTACAGCCAAGGTTGCTCTACCTTGCAAAGATGTCAAGGGGCAGATAAAGAGCTTCCCATACAAGAAAAAAACTAAAGGAGTTTATCATCACCAAGCCATTATTATATGAAATGTTAAAGGGACTTATTTTTTAAGAAAAAGAGGAAGATCAAAAGTATGAATAATAAAATGGCAAAAAAAAACCCCACCCCAAATCTATCAACCATTGAATCTAAAAAACAAACTCAGCAAACAAGAACAGAGACAAAATCATGGATCCAGAGAGTGTTTTGATGGTTACTAGATAAGAGGGGGTGTGAGAAAATGAGATAAAAGGTGAGGGGATGAAGAAGTATAAATTTGGTAGCTACAGAATAGCCATGGGGATGTAAAGTACAGTATAGGAAATTGAATAGCCAAAGAACTTTATGCATTACCCATGGATATGAACAATGGAGGGACATTGCCTGAGGGAGTGGGGTTTGCTAAGTGGAGAGGGGCAGAGTGGGAAAAATCAGGACAACTGATTATGTAATATCATAATCAATAAAATATAATTTAAAAAAGAATGGAATGTAACATATAAGTAATTGTTTTTATGGTTGGGAAAGAATGATGGCATCCCCTATTCTGTATGAGACTTTGTACAATGTACAACACATTTTTCATCTTCCAATCCCAGTTCTTCTATATTAGCCACTCCCTCTCTGTTTTCAGAGTTCACCAAAGATGCCATTCCGCTGTGTTAGATGTCTCCCTTTATTCTGAATTTGTAACACATTTTCTTATTAATCTCTGACGGATCACAGTCCTCATAACCCAGACTGCATGATAATAAGCATATCATTTGCTACACATGGGGGCCGTATCTGCAGTGAAAAAGAAGCTGTTTTCCTTGGCAGAATGGTTTTCTCAGGGTGTTGGTTGTGTCACAGACATAAGTGGTGGAAGAACTTTCAGACGAGATGAAGTGTTCCTGATGTCCACATGGACTTCATATAAAGCATGTGATGTAATTCCGATTGGCTTTTCCTCTTGCCATTGCAGAGACATACCTTCCCCCAGCCTCAGCTCTCATGGATGTTTGATTGCATCACTTTCCATTTTTATTAAGTTTATGGCTATAAAAGAAGCCAAAGGCATATTTTTATGGAAGAATATGATTTTTTTAACCCAGTAACTATATTCCCCTTAGAAAAGCCTTTTTTTTCTGTTATTGTCTGCATAAAATATTTATTGAAAATTTATCTCATGGCAGTAATAGTCTGAAATCCATTTAAAGAAACTGCCTAGTTAATATTTATAGACTGAAGTAGTTTTATCATTATCAATGTGTTTTTATTGAATAAACTAGGTATACATAGAACTCACCATCTTCTTCCTATTAAATACCATTTTGTTGGTCAAGTTAATTTCATTCCAATTTCTCTCTCAATACCCCACTCTTACAGTAGATTTCTGGTCTGGCATTTGTAGAACTTAGCACAAATCAGTTTTTTCACTATAAACATCTTTGCTTAGAGTTGAAAGATTTTTTTTAGCATTATTTTCAGATGAGTCAGTTTTGTATGTGGAATCAACTGTATACTGTGCTGTCAGGTGCTACTGTATGAGATTTGGAGCCATGTCCCCTGAGAAGAGTGCTGATCATAACATTTAATTTCTTTTATAATTTTAGGTAATCCTAATCCTAATTTTCCCTCTGTTTATGCTGCTTTATTATTGTTGTTGTGTGAGTGTTAGAGGGGGAGAGAAAGAGAGAGTTCTTTTATTTTATTACAGATAAAAATGCTCATAGACTCACAGATGATTAAATTATAACAACAATACTGTATATCATGGACTACACATACCTGAGCATGTTTACATATACTGGAGCATGTTGGTAATCTATCCTGATTCTCTCCCAGTGAACTCTTCAGCAAACTCAGAATCATTTTCAAGACTACCTTTGGCTACCCACTACCAAATCTTTAGATATGGCAAGAATGATGAGCTGTTTCTCTGCGAATGGGATTTCCTTCCATATAAGCATTCCTAGTAAATTGTGCAACCCTAACACTTCTGAAGATGGGGGTCTCCCTTCTTTTTGGGCATCTCATTCTGTTCATGCTCAGCAGTTACTGCCAGTAACTTGGTTCTCATTTATGCCAGTTTTAGTTGCTGAAAACAGTAACAAAAATACTGGATAAAATATATTTTAGAAACATACATTTAAAAATGTATTTGCGAACTGTCAAGTTAGAGAAAATCTCAAGGGCCAAAAGTAAGCCAAAGCAGGGAGCTGGAGTGATAAGTAGAGCACAGATTATATCTTCTTGTTAGCATTTGCTAGGCAGATGAACTTGAGCTTTCATTTTCATAGTCACAAGGACCGTTAAGAAAAAAGACCAAAGCCTGGACCTGCTCAAGATGAGGAGTCAAATAGGAATCCCACTACCAGTACCGCATAAAGCTGGGATCCTAGACAGCTGAACTTTTTAGTGTGAGGGTAAACTAAAAATAACCTCCCCACTCTACCCTCCTCCCACTCAGACTAGGGACTCCAGGGAAAATTATATATTTAAAAACTTTGAGCCAAGGGGAAGATGAAAAAACTGGCTTTGAGAATCTATAACCACAGCTGGCTCTTGCATAGATGTGTGAGGTGATCCAAAACTCTTCAAGCAGAGAATATAGTTTAAAGGGGGGGTGCTTGGTTGGTAGTGCCCCAGGTATTGGCAGAGGCATATGCTCTGGAAGGCCACATGTTAACTTAGGCCTCAAAGTATTTACGTAGATAAAGTCACAAAAGTATGAACACACAATATATATTTTTAAGTTGCAAAACTTGCAAGAAAACAAATCACCCTAAGTGATAGCCAGTAGAAAGAACAAACAGCAGAACCAGATGGCAAGAACTTCAGAAGCTGGACTTTTTAGACAAACACTGCAATATAAGTATGTTTAATATGTTTAAATAAATAAAAGAAGGTATTGGAGTATAAATAAAATGCAAGGGACTGTAAAAATATCATAAAATACCAATCAGATTTAAAGAGCACCAAATAAAACTTCTAGAAGTGGGAAATAAAAGGGCAAATTTCAAAGCTCAGTGAATAAATACAAAGTGGTCACAGAGGAGAGTCACAGAAGAAAAGAGACTTAATAAACTAGAAAACAGAGCAGGAGAAATTAAATAAAAAGATGCAATCCATAAAAGGTAAGATAGATAGAAGATAGATAGATAGAATAAGGTCAAGCAAAGGTATAGAGTTCCAGAGGGAAAGATAGACTAGGGAGAGCATCATTACTCAGAAGCAATATTTGAAGAAATAAAAACTGAGAATTTTTCAAAACTGATAACAAGTACCAGCCTACAAATCCAGGAGGTCCAAAGAATCACAAATAGGATAAATAAAAAGAAACCTACAAATTTGATAGAAACCTGTTAGTATCAAATAAAGCCATAAAATCTCAGAGGAAAAGAAAAAATTTAAGAAAGCAGGCAGAATATCTATCTAAAAGAAATATATGAATGGCTAATAAGTATGTGAAAATATGCTTAATGCCATTAGTTGTTAGAGAAATGCAAGTGAAAACTATAAATCAGATACCACTTTATACCTACTGAAATGGATATAATTAAAAAGACAGATAATAACATGTCTGGTAAGAGTATGAAGAAATTAGAATCCTTATATATTTGCTGGTGGGAATTTAAAATGCTGCAGTCACTTTGGCAATAGCTCTTCAAGATGCTAATCATACAGTTCCTGTATGGTCTAGCAATTCTATATCTATGTATATACCCAAAAGAAAGAAAATATATGTCCCCAGAGACTTGTACATGAATATTCTTAGCAGCATTATTCATAATAACCAAAATATGGAATAACGTAAGGGCCCATCAACTGATGAACTGATAGACAAAATATGGTATGTTCACATAGTGGAATATTATTCAGTAATAAAAAGGAATGAAGTACTGATTTACATTACAACATGGATGAAACTTGAAATATTACACTGTATAGTCACAAAGTACATATATTATATGATTCCATTCACAGTAAATGATTAAGATAGGCCAATCTAGAGAGACAGAAAATGGATCATTGTTTGCCTACAGCTGCTGGTAGAAGTTGGGGCATGGACAGTGACTTCTAATGGCTGGTTATAAGAGATGTAATGAAATGATGAGATGATGAAAATGTTTCAAAATTTTATTTTGATGATGGTCGTACACTATCAGTACGCTAAAAACCATCAACTGTATACTTTAGTTAGGTGAATTTTATGTCATGTGAATTATACTTCAATAAATCTGTTAAAACTGCAGCTAGTGAAAATATTTCATGACCTTTAAAGGAATGAATTTGTTGTAGACTTTAAATCAAAGAAACATCTTTTAGAGAATTTGGCAGAACTATAAAGAAGAATGTATTATTTCACCATTAAGTAGGTGTTTTTAACCCACTCGTAAGTAATTAACAGATGAAGCAGATTAAAAGATCAAAATATGAAAGACTGAAATTACCTAATTAAAAGTGTTCTCAAATGCCACACATATATATAGAATATTGCAATCAACAATTGTTGGATACATATTCTTTTCAAGTACACACTATACAAAACACATTTTTGATAACTGACCATGTACTATATCAATAAGTAATAGAGACCAAATGTTAAATGATCAGTATCAAATACACCATGTTCTCTATTCACAAACAAAAAGTAACATAAAAAGCATGAAGATAAATAGGAAAAAAGCATGTATTTGGAGATTAAGAAATATACTTCTAAATAATAATCGATGTCCTGACAAGGTTCGCTCAGTGGGTTTGGGCATCATTCCACAAAATGGAGGGTCACCAGTTCCATTCCTGGTCAGGGAACATGCCTGAGTTGTGGGTTCCGTCTTGGCTGGGGCATGAATGAGAGGCAGCTAATTGATGTTTTCCTCCCTCCCTCCCTCCCTCCCTCCCTCCCTCCCTCCCTCCCTCCCTCCCTCCCTCCCTCCCTCCCTCCCTCCTTTCTTTCTCTCTCTCTCCCTCTCTTTCTCTCTCCTTTCTTTCTCTCTCTCCTTCCTTCCTTCCTTCCTTCCTTCCTTCCTTCCTTCCTTCCTTCCTTCCTTCCTTCCTTCCTTCCTTCCTTCCTTCCTTCCTTCCTTTCTTTCTTTTCTTTCTTTCTTCTCCCTCCCTCCCTCCCTCTCTCTCTCTCTCTCTCTCTCTCTTTCTCTTTCTTTCTTTCTTTCTTTCTTTCTTTCTTTCTTTCTTTCTTTCTTTCTTTCTTTCTTTCTTTCTTTCTTTCTTTCTTTCTTTCTTTCTTTCTTTCTTTCTCCTTTTCCCTCTCTCTAAAAATAAGTAAATAGAATCTTTAAAAAATAATAATGGAGATGAGAAAATATTGAGAACTGAACAATCATGTTAATGCTGCGTATCAAACTAGTGAACTTATACTACTGACAAGGAAATTTATAATCTTTAGGCTTATTATGCATGGGAATAAAAAAGACAGAAAATTAGTGAGATAGACATCCAACTTTAAAAGTTAGAAAAAGTAGAATACCCCCCCAAATAGTAGGAAGGAAATAATTTAAAAATAAGAACAGAAATTAATGAAATAGAAAATAAAATGTTGGATGATCAAGATAGCCACAGTTGGAGTATTTAACATGACATCTTCTGCTGAGATTCATCAAGGAAAAGAATAAAAGTAAAGAACATTGGGAATGAAAAAGAAGACATAATCATAATCACTGTAGGTATCAAAGATAAATGGGTCATATGAAAACTTGAGAATAAAGGTAAAAATTTAGATGAAATGAAAATTTCTTAGGAGGGAAACTCTTAGAAACATGAATATTTCTATAAGCAACAGAGATGGAGGAAGTAAGTAATGGTTATTGGAAAGAAAATACCTGCTCTAGATGGTTTTGCTTGTGATTTGTAATGAACATTAAAGGGAGGAATTTTCAATTTATAAAAATCATTTCAGAACACATTAAAAGAAGGAACACTTTCTATTTTACTTGGAACACTAAATCGATACTAAAACCTCACAAACACAGCATAAGATAGGAAAATTACAAGCCAATCTCACCCACAGATGGAAGTTCCAAATATTGGCAATATAAATATTTTGCTAATATAAAAAATATAAAATATACAAATATATAACACATCATAACTAAGTAGAGTTTTTTATTGTAAAGCAAGGAGAGATTAATATTTTAAAATTCCATTAATGTAATTCATTACAATAATATATTAAAGGCAAAAATGTGATAAATCATGAGATGCAGAGAAATGTTTGATAATATTAAACATTCCTTAATGACTTAAAAAAAACTCTTGCCAAAACTCTTGTAATAAAAGGGAACTTCCTGAAACCTAACAGTACCTATAAAAAGCTAAAACAAATATGAACATTAATGATGAGACATTGAAATTCTTCTCTTTAACACCAGAAACAAGACAAAGGAGTCATCATTTCCACCAGGCCTCTCTTGTCTTCCTGGCTGTGTGCCTGGGGTGGGCTTGCTTAGAGCACAGTGATTGGAGGATAATTGGACTGCTAACAGGTGGCTGGCTTCCAGCAGGAGGAAGCTGAAGCTGCCATTCCTTCTATAGGCTAGGGTCGGAACATACTGACACTTTTGCCCCATTCAACTGGTAGAAACCAGTCAGTCCAGCCAGGTTCAAGAGGAGGGTAAAATGACTCCACCCCTGTTTGGGAGGAGCAGCATGTGTACACAAATAGGAAGAAATAGGTAGCAGTTATCTTTGGAGATCATCTATCACTGCTCCAATCAGACTGCCCAAAATGTAAAATGCTGGTGATATAAGATAGTAAAGATGTGGAGTGGTTGTCACACTTACACTGTGTGACTGTGAAAATTAATATAACTGCTTTGCAAGACATTTTGGTTGCCTAGTGAAGTTGAAGATGTGCATATCATGTGATTCACCAATTTAATTCTTAGATTATTTCTGCTATGGATACCAGGTGATATGTATAAGAATGTTCAGAATAGCATTTTTTGTGATAACAAAAAACCCCACCTGAAAATAACCCCAAATGTCTATCAGCAGCAGAAGGAACGAATAAATTGGGGTGAAGTCTTACAATGGAATTATGTTCTTCAGTGAAAATGAACAAGTTGCATATACAATAACACAATATAATCTCTAGGACATAAGATTGAGTAGAAAAAAGCATAATATTGGTATACAAAGAAATACACAGGGCAAACAAAATTAAAAACCTAAATAATATACAAAACTAAATGGTAAATGGTATATCATTTACAGATGCAAAGAGTATATATACAATAAACCTAAAAGACAAACAAGAAAGTGACAAGCACAAAGTTTAGAGTGGCAATTGTTTCTGAAGGCGTAAAGAGATAGACATGGGTTGGAACACAGTTCTAATAATCATTTTTTGGTGAATTAAATGATGGATATTTCCTGTATTATTTTCCCTTACACTTTATATATATTTTATGTTCTTTTGTGTTTTCTCACGATTTGATATAAGCCAAAAAAACCCCAATACTTATCTAGAGGGGGGAGTGAGGATTCTCTTTTGTTGAATAATGCCGTTGAATGATCATTTTCACTGTGGAGTAGTAGAGAAGGTCCAGGTTATGTGTTGGATTAAGTGTCTTTATTAGCTCCATGAGGATCTTGGGGAATGACTTTGTGGTTTCATGGATGAATAGTAGGTTTGTCCAGGAAGCCTTCATTCTTCTGTGAACTTTGGTTCTTAGTGGGGTGGAAGGTGGAAGGCAGTCTGCTGACCATATGTATTCTACTCTCACCCACATTAACAGAGACTCTCCAGACCCCAAAGAATGTGTGGCTCCCAGGGCCATCTTTTTAAGCAAATGTATAACCTGCCTTGTGAGAATACTGATCATTGGCTATTGAAAATAAAAATAACAAAGAAATAATAAGTCACTTAAAGAACACATACATAAAAGAAAGAAATATGAGATAAATGAGTAGTTTCCACATATAGAGAAGTATAGAGTACTAGTTGTGGCTTCTAATGTCTTGCAATTTTGTTGTTTACAGATTGATCAGCTGAAGCAGGAACTTTCAAAGAAGGAGTCAGAACTTCTTGCCTTACAAACAAAGCTTGAAACCCTTAGCAATCAAAATTCAGATTGCAAGCAACACATTGAAGTGCTTAAAGAGTCACTTACTGCCAAAGAACAGAGGGCTGCCATTCTTCAAACGGAGGTAAGGTGCTGTCTCAGGATTCCAGACAGCAGACATTGAGTTGATAGAAAATGTCTTATCTGAACAACTTTCATTAGAAGATTCCTTATCCAAACCCTTGGAGCCAGAGGTATTTTGTATATCAGATGTTTGGGGGATTTTGGAAAGGTAAGACCCATTGCATGTATCATAGACTACATAGCACTCCCAATGGGGTTGCTGGAAGTGCTCTACAAACACGTGGATGTTTATGCAGAAAAACGTTTCTCACCCCAATGTAGGATAAATAAAGGCTATATAAGTAGCCTCTCAGTTAGTGTCATTGTGCCACTAAAGGAGTTTGATTCATGCTTGGAAATTTTTTTTTTTCATTTTTTGAAGCTTTTTGGGTTTGGTATAAATGATTGAATCTAGAATGGTTTTATTTGATCAAAAATCATTAAAAAAAACCAGAATGTCATTTACTTTCCTTTGTCATGTATCTATATCAGTTCCCTTCCTGGCACCTGTGGTTCCAAAGGTTTCTTACTTCCTAAGCAGTATCCTCAATTTTCAAAATTCACTTACTCATCGAAGAAAGTTGGTGTCGTGTGAGTTTCTTAAAGGAAATATTGGTTTGTTTTTCCTTATTCACACTTGGTGAAAAGGTAAATATATGTTGCTATCCTGTTTCCTTGCTCTCTCCAGTGGATTATATCTTTGGGGTGCTAAGGAATGTAGAACACAAGCAAGTTGTTATGTAAACAAAACAGTGACAGAAAATAAATTATTACGTGTGGGCAGTAACAAAGAATGTTGTGCATACCCCTGATTTTTTGCACAGAGGCAGTGCATTATGTGGATCACTTTAGGAGAAGGTGATCTAATTAAGATGCATGTTTCTTCTTGTGTGCTTTGAGCCATGTCTTTCAATATATATACGTATATATATTGGGTCTGTGGGAAGATTTGGATTTTCCTTAGTACTTAATGGGGCCATTCATCAGGTTTGTGCCCTCAGTGGAGGTGCAGGACAGTGTTCACAGGCAAAAGGAAATAGGTTCCAGATTGGATAAGTCTTGGCATACACCAACTTAGCCCCTATGCACTTGACATTGGCTAAGTTATTTGATTGATTCAAACCAGAATGATCATTTTAGCTTCAATGATGTATATACTCCCCATTTAAGAAATATAATTTTCAGTTGTATGTAGTCCCACTCTGAATGTGGAAGCATGGATATTTTATTTTTTAAGGCAAAATTTTGGACAATTACATAAATTGGAAGGTGGTTTATATTTCCTTTGAAGAGGAGCAGTGAATAGCGACTACCACTATGCTATGTAATACAGCAGCCACTAGCCACATGTTTATTCAAATTTAAATTACTAAAATTTGGTAAAATTTAAAGTGTAGTTCCCAGGTAAAGGGGATCAACTATATGCTGACAGAAGATCATTCGATGTTGGGTGGTGGGCACACAATGCTATAATACAAATCACGTGTCATAGAAATGTACACTTGAAACCTATATGATCTTATTAATCAATATCACCACAGTAAATTTAACTAAAGAAGAAAAAACAATAAAAGTCAGTAAAATTAAAAATGTAGCTCCTTAGTCACACTAGCCACATTTCCATGGTGAAATGTGGCTGATGACTGCTGTATCTGATAGCACAGCTATAGAACATTTCACCCTCTAGCACTTGTCTGGAATAAGGTTTGAAAACTATAGCTTGTTGAACAAATCCTGCCATCTGCCCAGTTTTGTAAGTAAAGGTGGTTTTTTTTTCTTTTCTTACCCAAGGACATTTTTTTCATTGCTTTTAGAGAGAGAGGAAAGGAGAGACAGAAACGTTGATGTGAGAGAGAAGCATCGATTGGTTACCACCAGTACATGCCTGGGCTGGGGAATCATATGCACCTGGACCAGTGATTGAACTGGCAACATTGGTATGTGCCCTGACCGGAAAGTGAAACCGTAACATTTTGGTTACTGGATGATGATGCTCTAACCATCTGAGCCGCACTGGCCAGGGCTGTAAGTAAAGTTTTATTAGAATGCAGCCACACTCCTTCATCTATGTGTTGTCTTTAGCCACAGATTTTAGTAGCAACAGAGATTGTATAACCCACAAAGCTGCAAATATTTACTCTTTGGCCCTTTCCAGTAAAAGTTTGCAAACTCACAGCATTGTGATTTTGCAGGAAGAGGGCTGAGTAGGAATTGGAATACCCAGCCTGGCTTCTCTTCAGTGGTCTTACTCTGAACAGGGACAGATAGTTTGCTGATCCTTATTCTAGAGCACAAGTTTTTCTTCACGCTGGGTTATTCACAAAGCAACTGATTGTACCACAGCTGTCTTATGTTGGCAATAATACCAGCATTACTAATCAAGTTAGTGCAATCATGTTGCTGTGTATTGGGTGGGAGGAAATTTGAGTAGCAAGGCAGTCTGTTGAGGTATTGCTCCAATAGGCAGTCAGGCTTCTTGATTGAAAAGAATAAGAAAAGTCAGTGCAGAAAGGCTTACTTCCTTTCTCTTACTACCTTGTACTGATGAGTGCTGTGTTCCCAGCCTATTTTCCTTTTCTTATTCTTTCCTCTGTGTTTTAACTCTCTTGAATTAATGTGGTCAAAAATTAGACCTATGTATATTTCATGAAAAAGACAGTGGTGACATTATGTGGATAGCTTCCATCCCACGTTCAATAATCAAAATGACCCAGGAAAAAGACGGCACTTTGATGTAGAAAAAAATTATTCTCCATGTGCAGAGAGAGTGAGATGATTTTCTAGTGCTTTGAGGTTGGGAGTGTGTGATTAATGATTTTATCAGCTGGAAACATCTGAGGAATTTTCTTTTGCCTTTTTTCTTCTTTTAAGATCTATGTAAATGAAAATGGAGACAGTCAATGATGTCCATCTCTGTTAAAATTTGATCTAATTGTTGGATCATAGGCAAAGGATTTTTGTCAACAGGGTAAAATATATTAAAGTGATTTTCCCACTTCTAAAGAGTCTCCCTACCTTAGTGGGCAAGTATTCAGTAGATGAGATATGGTCTGTATTGTTTTGCAGTACAACAAGAGACCTGAGTTTGAGTTTATGTGAAAGATATGGCATTCATCCTTGGAGGAGGTTACATGTGATTGCTCCTTCCAATTTTATTCCTGAGTCATTCCTTAAAAGCTTTTGCCAAAACAAAAGAGGGCTCTCTCTAGAATTGGAAGAAATTTTTCAGTTTCTTTGGAAAATCTGTACTATCAACTAGTTTTCGCTATTCTTCTAGAAAATGGTATAAATGACAGATGTTACTGGCTTTAAAGTTCATCTCTGCAAGAAAGAAGACTCTTGCTACCAGAGAGTTTGCATCTGGGAGGTAGCAGAATTAATAGTGGGGCAAGGGGTGGGGGCAAGTTGTCTGGGTTTGCAGCTCTGCGGCTTGGCCCTTGGGTTGGTTTGTTTTAACTTGAATAAATGCCCAGATGCTCTTTGACATGTGTGCAGTAAATCAGTGGAATAATAGTTACACACACAGAGGGAATACACCACATAGCTCCTAACACAACATTTTACTTTTTAAAATAGCTTCAAAGGACCCCAAAGCCAAGTTTTTTATTTTGCTACCTCCCTTGATGTTTTTATGTACCAATTTACTCCCATCCACCAACACATTAATTTCGTGGCAGTATAGATAATAAATTAGCTTTCTCTAGCACTTTGATTTTTTCTGGATTTCAACAAATAATTACCAACATATTCAGAAATTAAGAAGAGAAGACTAAATATTATTCAGTGGTCTGAAGTAAAATGTGTGAAGAACACAGCATTGAGAAGTGAAAGGTGTGTGTTGCCCTGGCTGGTGTGGATCAGTGAATTGAGTGCTGTTCTATGAACCAAAATGTTGCTCGTTTAATTCCCAGTCAGGGCACATGCCTGGGTTGTGGGCCATGTCCCAGGTTGCAAAAAGCAACTGAACAATGTTTCTCTCCCTCTCTTCCTCCCTCACTTCCACCCTTTCTAAAATTAAATGAATAAAATATTAAAAAAAAAAAGAAGAGGTGTGTGGACATACTTCAGCCTCCTCACTGAGTAACTGTGAGGTGGGAGAGACTTGAACTTCTCTGAGCCTCCATGTCTTACCCATAAAATGGCAGTCTCTGTTCCCGGCTGGCACATCTGTACGAAAAGTGCTTTAACTCTAGTAAAGGGTTCACCTATAAATTCTCTTCATTATCATCTTGCTGTTATTATTATTTTTATTGTATATCAGGGCTGTTTGGGGGAATTCTTCATCTCACTGCTTATTTCCTTCCATTCTGTGTGTTCTACCTTTGTGGGTCTCTGCATTTTTGGTGTCTGCATTTACCAAGCTCAGGCTTTTAAATTTCAATAGAGTCACTGTTTTTTATGAAGGTACTATAAAAGTGCCTTAAGAGATTAGAGATTAAGAGATTAAGACATTCCTTTTTGTTTTCTGGCAAGTACACCTTGCCCCAGCCAGCATGATTTTTAAATGGCCAGATGTGACAACTCTTTTGAGTGGTTTCTGGAAGTGTTATATGAAAGCTCTTACACTCATTGCTGTTCCTAAAAGGTCAGGGAAGAGTTCTACTTGTCTAAGAGTAAACACTTGAGAACCTGTTAGTTAAGACAGAATGTAGGGGTTTTGTGTTTATGAAGGCGAGGTGCAGTGCATGCAGATTAGGTTAGCAGCATCTCCATAGCCAGGGTCCCTAACATTTTTGGTTTTGTTTTTTAAATGAAATTCATAGAAAAGAGAATATTATGTAATTTATAGGCTTACTCCCTGGAAGAATTCACCTCAGCACATACACACACACCCATGTTCACATGCAAGAATCTGTATAATTTTGGGCAGTTTATAGATGCCCCAAAGCATTTCTAAGAATTTCCCATTTAAGATTCCTGCCCCATAGATTTCATACATTTTTTATTTAACACACAGTTTCTGAATGACTGTTGTGTGCCAGATATGGTTCTTGCCCTCATCCAGACAATATTTATAAGATACAGAACTGATTTATAGTGCCATCAATGCTCAGTGATTTCTGATTATTAATAATGTCACACAAAATTTTAATTATATGCCATTGTCCTTCTGTTGTTTAAAAGTGGGTAAGTAAAAGCAGGAGAGAAAATAAAAATAAATAAATGTTTAGCTCCTTTGAAAACTATAGTATGCAAGCTATATGAAATATCCATTTATAACTCTTTTTATGGAAGCCTAATGTTGCTAAGGTGATTACTCTTACACTGTTTTTATGTTTTAATTAAAGCCGATTGTTTTTGAGTCTGAATTCAAGCAACCTGAGTCTCTTTGAGAAAGGGAATGTTATTTATGGGGTCACAGATGCTGTGCTGGTTTGATTATCTCAGGAGTTACCTCACCTACTTAGAAATACTTCAGTAGACTGTTCTTCAGAAAGACCCTTCCCTTGTCTTATTGAAATGAGTGAGGTATCATTTGATAATATTTTATTGATCATGGTGATGGATAAGGTGGGATCCATAATCTCAGGAGCTATTTGTCTTAGACTTTTTAATTTAACTGTATCGCAGAAATGTCTACCAAGTGTCTTGTGGCTGCCATACTGAATTCCAGGAACTGTGGCTAAGTGTTTGACATGCAATACTTTATTTTAAACCTGATTTACAACTTGTGAAGTTGGTATTGTTGACCCATTTTTTAAGATGAGAAAATAGAGATTCTAAGAGGATGTGTAAGTTGCTCAAGCTCACACAATGATGAGTGACAGGACCTGGGTTCCCAAATCCTGAACCCTAAATCTAGGGCCTTCCATGAGTCCCAGAGAATTGAGGGTTTCATTTGTGTCAAGGAACTGACATACATTATTATATTTAATCTTCACAGCAAAGTTTGTTGTAAGGTTTACAATTATGTCTAAGTAGGTGAGTTCTTTGGGATTGCAGGAAGGCTTAGTAGGCACAGCCCTGTACTGGCTATGAAGAGGGGTAAGAATGAATAACTCTGAGACTTAAATCCTCATAGTATCATATGGCTATAATAACATTAACATTGTGGCCATAATATTGAAGGATAGTGCCCAAATTCTAAAGAGGCTGACATTTTTCATGAAGTCTAGAATTATAGTGTATTAAGAATTCATTATATAATATTTAGTTTTTATTTCTTTAAAGGTGCTTTATATTATGCATATACACATAGATTCACACACATGCATGCATACTTTTTGAAAAAATGAGTAAAAGAATGGAAAATAGTATCTTACTGTTTTGTCTTTGTGTTGAAGACTCAGGTGATGTTTAAGTCATCTGTGATTCACATTTTATACACTTGTAATGTACAGAATTAAGTGCATTTTCAACAGAAGTGGTGATGATCATTTCTTCAGAGAGACTGTGCAAGGTACCGGCAGCGGGGGCAGTGTTATCTGAGTCTGGGGCAGCAAAGTTTGGTATCTGCTAACACAGCCAGAAAGCAGACTTGAGCTGTCAGTTTTCAAGCCGAGTCATACAAACCAAGCTTTTGACAATGGAAATATTGTTACATCGAAAAAATAAATTTTATGAGCCCTTGTTTCCTGGTTTATTCATATTGAGATGAGCCCTCCACCTCACTTTATGGTGAGGTTAGACTCTTGAGTATAAAGGTCACCATGACAAGAAGCCTGAATGCTTTGCTTTCTCTTGGGACTGTGGTACTAGATGCATTCGTACAGGGTTTTACGAACTGTTCCAGATACTTATGGGCATCTCTTTCTTCTGAACTCACATGTTTTCAGCAAAAGGGGTTTTTTAAATGGATGGAAATAATATTTGCCACAATATATAAGGTGGGATTTACATGGAGAGCTTCCTTACTTTTAATCAGTAATTTCAGTTTTCCTTTTTACCTCTTGCTTTGGTTGACCAGCAAGCAGTAAAGTCCTTTTTAATTACTTCAGTTCAGTCTTCAAAAAATAATATGTTAAATGTCCTCTCTGAGATAGACTTTTGTTTAATGCTCTTTATAATCACTACATTTAAAGGTGAGGTGGTTTTTTTTAAAGTTAGTAGCATATGATGAAACCAATTTTTAAGATTGTCAGATTACCCAAGTGTTTTCAAGACTTGCAAGAAGTGTCCTTAAAATTGATAAATTAAGGGACTTGGTGAAAAAATACACAAAACAACATCATAATGTCACTTGTATTTTTTTCTCATTCTAATCCCATCATTGGCTTCACATTTTAAAATATTTTTATTTGGCCAGGAAAGGCATCATTTGAAATTTTTATTGACAATACTCTTAACTGCAAGAAAGAGACATAAACCCACAAGTTGTAACTATCATGGTGGCCACAATGGGGAGGTCTGCAAAATGGTTTATTACCAGTAGAAAAAAATGTTGGGAACCACAGTCATTACAGGGGTCACCGGCTCTGCTACGTACATTCTATTTTTTCCCTTTTCATTCTGAGGGTATGTGTGATGGCAGTGCCAAACTACACACTCCCCCAGCCCCCAGTGTCTGTGAGCCTTGTTTTGATTCTCTTTACTAATGATGTGAAAACTTTGAGGTCACATAAAAATGAGCCAGGGTCAGGTGGTGTGGGCCCCAGAATACTGAAAGTGTCCTGGTATCTAGCTAGTGAAGACGTTTAAAGGGGCCACATTTTACTTCCTGAAATTTTTAGCTGTTTTTTAGGTATCTGGATAAACTTTGTAAGGCAGCCTCACAGACTTACTTTCTTAAGTAAAACATGAAAGACTTCTGGTGTAGGAATTGAAATGCGTTACGGTCGTTGGCTGCAGTTCCAAGGCAATTTCTTGTCTATTAAAGGATGATGCAGGTAGCTACAGACATTATTTTGTTCCATGGGCCAAGAGTCTAGTACTTTTGTTGTTGTTATTGTTGTTCAGGCTTCCAGAGAATGCTCTATTTAACACCTTGTTAGTATGAAATTGGTTTTGACTTCACAAACACAGGTGTTCAGTTTGAATGTTAATGAAGTGTGAAATAGGTAGATGTCTAAAAGGAAATTCTATAAATTGTGAACCTGGCCCTGTCAGCATACTAAATGGATTAGGAAAATTCATTGTCTGCCCTGTAACTGAACGCCAGTGCGACGCATGGACAAGAAGTAGTCCTGAAAAGCCAATAAAATGGAGGGAAAAGTTGAGCCTAGGAGATGATGATTGTGTGGGTGCCCTGCCCCCCTCCCCCCACAAATGAATGCCTGGTGCAGGAGGACTGGGAAATCAGAATGGCTATTCAGAAGACAGCCAAGAAGGAATACATATGAGCAGACAACACAGAATTTATAGAGTAAAACCACAAACACCTTATTTTCCATTGTACTAAAATAATGATGTTTTACAGGACTCGGTTTGTATGTAATTCTGCTTTCAATTTTATATTGTTACTATGGCTCAAATCTCATTATAAGTGTTCCAACAAAAATACGTTTTTAATCAAAAACTTTCCAATGTTTAGCCTATTGTCAACTTATTGTTGAGCAACTTATTTTTCTAGTGAAACAAAAGAATTTGGTCCTTTTTTTGTATCCCTTGGGATGTTATTTGACCTGGGTGGCAAAGCATGTAATTAAGATAGCGGAATCATTTTCATTTCTACATTAAATCCCATCATGATCAGCATCTATTTTTCTGGCATGTGGAGATGGATTCAGAGTCCTTTATCTTCTCTGATGGAAAATAAATACATCAATAGTATTTTTATTTGGTTTTACTTCCATTTGAAAAAGCCATTGTCTATAATATATTAAGCTGCAACTGGAAGTGACAGTGTCCAATTAGCAAATCATCCACGAGAAAGTACATGTCCACTGGTTCATGTTACTTACTGGTGAATGGTTTGCAGGGAAAAAAAAGAACATATTTCTGACATATCTGTGGGAAACTGAATTTCCACTTTAAAAAGGAGATGACAGAATTTAGAAGGAGGAAAATCCAACAAAACTCTCGCTGACCTCTGAGCTAACATTCCTTCTTTTTTTAGGGAGTATGAATTATATGGAAAACAGAATTTATTAAGTACTGCCATTCATTTTGTTTCCTTCTGGGGGGCACCATTTGGAAATAACCAATTTACATTGTGATTATGTCCTCCTGACATGGGACCCACATTTATAACACTTGTCTCCATTCCTCTGGAAAAAGGCTGACATATTCTGTGGTTGGGTTTCTTTATGTGTATATTTACATACCAAACCAAAATCTACAGAGAGAAGTTAAATTGTAGGGCTTCTGCAAGAATCTTTTACCCAATTTCATTGAACTTGATTCTTTTTAAAATTAAATACAGATATTTATTTCATACAGACATATATTTCCCCCTCTTGTTTTATTAAAAAAAGACAGAGAATATAACTTGAGGTAATAGGTTGCATCGATGAAGATCATTTTAACCCTACAAGTTTATTTTTATTGCAAGTATTTCTATCTTGAATGAAGTGTGTGAAATTTATTTTCTTGCATTATTCATTTTTTATTTTTGTCAAATGTAGGTGATTTCTTAAATCTTTATAATAGAATGACCTTTAGCTTCTGGAATACTGTCAGTTGGTAATTTGAAACTGGACAGATTGTTAAATCATGTCGTTAAGATCTGGCCAAATACAAAGGAAAAAGAGAAGTCCAACTCCTCATTTACTGAGTGACTCCTTAGCCTCGGGCCAGCAAAGCCGGGGTCAGAGGAGCGAGCACTCCGCACTGCGCCACCTGCGGCTGCCCTTCTGGGAGCAGCACAGGGAGAGGGGAATGGTCCACTAGGGCAGCTGCTTGGACTGCCAGAGATTTAGATGTCAGATTTGTCCACTCTTCATTGAAAAATCATATTTGCACTTTCCTGTGTGCGTAGGTAGAGGTAAAACAGAAAAAAAAAAAACCCCAGAGCACTAAGATATGGAAATTAGGTGCACAGCATAATTTGGGTAACATTTGTTGGATCTCCAGTAGGTTATTTACAAAATCTATACTGTTTCTTAGGCCTGGTTCTAGGTGCCAAGAATATAGAAGTAAACAAGAAATAAATGTTGCCAACATCATCATCCATGATTTTATTGAAAAAAGTTTCAGAATTGTTTGTAACTCTTTTTGTCTGAATATCCGCTAGGATTGATTCATGAAAGATTCAGTACAGTGGCTGTTGGTTGCTTGACAGAGCAGCCCCATGAAGACCTTGCATATATAACAGACTGAGTAAGTGTATGAAAGTACCCAACCAAAAGAACAGCTTATTTTAATGCTTACAGCTCTTTTCATTTACAAATCCTTAAATTTTCAAGGGTAACTTTCTTGGATAAAGTCTCTGATATTATGGACACAAAACTATAATCTCATTTCTTAGGGATATTGTGGCCTCACTGGAGTTTTCATTACTGTGCTGCACTTAAGTATTTTAACCCTTTACTAACCTAATATTTATATAGAAGGAAAACTATCACAGTATAAGCTTCTTTAAGAAAATGGCTTTTTCACTGGGATTTGTGACCTCTGAGAGCAGTGCCTAGCACAATATAGGAACTCCAAAAATATTTATCGGATCTGTTGCTTCTCTCCTGTATCATTGGAGGCGTAGTGAGAGAATTAGATGAGATGGTGCATCATGGTAGCAATGGAAACATCGAGTCTTAGGCAATGCTGTAATACTAGCATTAGGAGAAAACATGGATTAACTCCTTTATAACTTAGGTACAGGGAAAACTTTCTAACTATGAATCAACATCTGGCAGCAATATGTATAAGATTGATAAATTTGATGCCATAAAATAAAGAATTTTTGCATGGCAAAAGTTATAGGCAGAGTAAAAGACAAATAACGGGTGACATGCTTGCAAGACATATTGTAATTAAAGAGTTCTTATCCCCAATATATAGTTTTTAGCCAAAACCAACAACCCTATAGAAGAATGGGCCTGATATATAGATAGTATACAGAAAAATATAAATAAAGGTGCTTAATTTATGATGCTTAACCTAACATATGATAAGAGAAATGCATATTAAAACTACACTGAAAAATAATTTTCACTCATTAGAATGGCAAAAATCCAAAAATTTGAAATGTAATCTATTTATTGGTAAGAAAATAAGGAAAACTAGCTGTCTAGTAACATTGCTGGTAGGAATGCAAATGGTACAGCACCTTTTAGAGGGGAATTAGGCAACATTTAGCAGGGTACAAGTTTACCTTTGACTCAGCAATCCCAACTCTAGAAATAGATCCCAAAGATACACTGGCAAAAATACAGAATATTCAACACTGTTTATTGCAACACTATCTGTAATACTAAAATACTGGAAACAACCAAGATGTTTACCAGTAGGGGATTGTTTCAATAAATCACTGTGGTCTAAAAAAATGGATTAATATGTAGCTATGTGAAAGATGAAGAAGCTCTCTATAAACTGATATGGAGTGACTTCTAGGATATATTGTTAAGTGAAAAAAAGAAGAGAAGGTGGTGAAAGTGTATAGGGTATGCTGCTTAAGAGATCTGCATCTATATATTTGAATATATATCTGTTTATATATTTTTAAAAATTGGTGGATAAAGTATAATATTAAAATAATATGTTATTTGTTTTGCAATAGAATGAGTAAGCAGGGAGAGAACCTAGACTTCTATGAATATTTTGTTTGCAGATTTGACTTTGGAGCCACTTAAATAGTTTACATAATTATAAAGTAAAATTAAATCTAAAAAGGCAATCCCTAAAAAATTAAAATGAAAATTAACCTGCCTGTGTATCTGAGTGGTGGGTGGTGTATGCACCCAAGGAGGCTCAAGTCCAAGTGACTTTGAACCACAGTACTCTGAGCAAAAGAGTAAAGATACATTTGCAAAAAATGTAAAGATACATTTTTAGTGGGATATAATTCAGGACAAAAAAATCTACAAAGAATCTTAATTTTTTTCAGTATTTATATTATTGGTTATAGTGTGAGTAGTATTATTCTAAGACATAATAGAAGAGTGTGTGTGAAGAGTGGGATAAAACAAATGAGTGTTTCTGTTAGTATCAGGAAGAGCTTGCATTTTAAGAGTTTGGGAGGAAGGAAATACAGATACAAGATTTGAATTAAGAAAAATTACTGTAGTCCTAGGATGTCTTTCATATTTAAAAATAGGCATATGTAAGTAGATTAGAGCATCTTCTCATACCAGATTTCAGGGAAGCTAAAGACTGATAGATAACACTTGTCAAAAGGACTCAGGAGCAGATAAAAATGTGCCCACTGGACATAGAATCTGAGTATCAGTGACACATAAAATATGCTTAAGTCTATGAATTCAGAGTTATAACTAAAATAACCCCCAAACCTCTTTTGTAGATTCTAGAGAATCAATGCATTATTTTTGAAACTGGTAAATAAGGGAAAGAAATGAGTAATCATTGTAACAGTTTTATGTAAATTGTATCTCAGGATAGTCAAAGGGTTGACAAAGAAAAGATTCTCTTATAGAATTATTTCAGCTAACAAATGAAGAAAGAATACTAGAATTTCACCATTTTGTAACTTCTAATGATTTAGTAGATCTGGGGATTGAGCTTTAGTGGCTGTCACATTAAATATTATGTGCCTCCTGATGGAAGTACGCTCTATTATCAATGAAGCAGTCTCACCAGAAATTCAAACCAGAATCTTACTAGAAACACAGAAGACAGAGAAAATTGGCAAACAACTCCAAGCGATGCAGTGAGCAAGCTCCCCACTATGGAAACTCTAGAGTACAGATGACTCTGTTTTTTTTTTTCTTTTTAAACAACAACAAAAGTCTTTAAGGAAAAAGAGAGGGACAGAGGTAAAGGGGTAAACTGAAGATTAAAAAGCCTAAGAGACATATTAACTAATCATATTGTATGAACCTTATTTGGATCCTGATTCAAATAAGCAAAACGGTAAAATTGTGAGGCAGCTGGAGAAATCTGAAGATTGAACTGATGATAGTAAGAAATCATTGGTAAATTTTTTTAAGGTGTGATGATGGTTTTTTCCCTTTAATATAGAGTTCTTATCTTTTAAAGATACATACTAAAATATTTACAGATGAAATGATATGGTATCTAGGATTTGATTTAAAATAACCAAGGGGCTAGAGAAGGGAAGTGATTGGGGTCATAGAGAGACAAGAGTAGTCATGAGTGGATACTGTATGTTGAAGAAGGGGAAGGGGTACCTAGAGATTTATTATATTATTTTCTGTACTTTTACATGTGTTTGATATTTACATGAGAAAATATGAAAAACAAAGATGAATGACTCAGTGGCTTACATGGGCTCTTGGAATTTTTTTACCAGTGACCCTGATATGCCACAAGATCTCTCCCACCTACCTTTGGAATTCACATCCTCATTTTTACAGATGCTATTGCTGCTCCATTACTCTAATTTTCATGGTGACCCTGAAAAGAATTTCAGACCTTTTATTAAATCAGCCAAAGTATACTTTTCAGAAAAAAAGTACTGTTTTAACTTTTTGTAGTTTTTCGAAGTCTTTGTTTTTATGAGGGAGTAATTTGGATATAAACAAGAAGAAAGCATTGGGAAATCTGATAGGGAAATCTGATAGGGAAGCTGAATCTTATGTTGGAGCTTTTAGAAATCTTTTTTCAATCTGACCAGTCACTGTAAGACTTTGCAGCTGGCTGATGTCAGGGACCTGCTGATGATTCACACCGTTTAGGCAAGGTTGATCCTCGATAACTTCCCTGGAAATGGCATGGGCTGCCAGGCAGACACTGGCCACATGATTTTTGCTTGACATCATTTTTTTACCCACAGTGGTTGGTGTAAGTCATCAGAGTATCTAATTTCTATTTTACTCTCAGTCTAGAAGTTTAGAAAACTTCATTTTGCCTGCTTAGATTCTTCTATTAATCTTGCAATCTAGATGTTTTCTGATTAATAAAACATAAGTTTGACTCAAGGAATTCTAAATATTTATCTTACATAATTTAGAAAAAAGAAAGTAATTAAAAGATGAAATACAGGTAGTAAAATCATGTTAATTTTATTCTTCCTCCATGCTAACTTTTTGAAGCCTCTTAAATACTATAAAATGTGAAGCACATTCAATATGGACTGGTTAGAATGTGCCAGTGTGTGTTTTGTAAATTAAGTTTATTTAAATTCCAGTCTAGAAGAAATAAGCCAGTTTTCCCTAGTCTTTCTCTGAAAGTGAATTTCAAAGCAATGGCACGTGTTATATAAAATATAATAGAACTAAGGTCATTATCAATGTATCTTAATGTCCTGTAGAGTGTATTTGCAAACAAAAAAGAAAGGGATAGTCATTAATATCTGTGAGATTTGAGAGAGAATTAAGACATGGGTGACTTGAAAATACTTTTGTTCAGTTGTAGAACTTGTACAGATAAGTTTATGGCAGCTTATTTCCAATTGTTTCTTTCCTTTGGATTTATATTCTGTTCATTCATGCACACATATTTAGTCTTGGTAGACATCTATGTGTGCTCATGATTCCTGGATGACATGGTCTCTATAATTTTTTCTGCTCTCTCAGCATAGCTCTTAACATTGAGTTTTCAGAAGTATTCTCTAACTTGACTGTGAATTTCTTGAGGATCAAGCTATCTTATGTTTTCACCTAGTTCTGCAACTTACTCTCTTTAGCTATTGTGGGAGTGGGTTTATACGAAAGAATCTTTACAACTTTTCGGAATGTTTCAGAACGTAGGAAGATATCACATTGACTGCTATGGGAAAGTGAATATATTGGGTTGGCCAAAGAGTCCATTTAGTTTTTTTTTTTCATAAAATAAAAGACACACTTTTTATTTTCACCAATAACTTTATTGGTTTCGATATTTTGAGTATGTCAGCTCTCTCCCGATATTGGCTTGTAGTGGGTAGAGACCTGGGGTACTTCAAAACATCTTCCAATGCATAAACAGCCCCACTGCAAAGAATTGTTTGGCCAAAATGTCAAAAGTATCAAGAAATTTCACAAACCTTTTGATACATTTGACCTGTCAGTACCTTCTGTATACATTGCACAAATCTTTTTTTTTTGCATTTCAGTTGCATTTTTAGCTTTCTTGAAATAATAAATCATAATGCACTGAAAATGTTGACTATCTTCTTCCCTCTTCAATATTAGAATGGATGCACAAAAATTCACCAATTTTGATAATTTTTTTAATTAATTTTATTTAGTTATTTTTCAAGTACAGTTTTTTTGTCTATTTCTCCCTTGATATTTTTTTTAATGTACACTGGTATGCCAGTTGTCACAATACAATCTAACAAAAGTGTTTCAAGTGAAGTTAAAAACGACTAAGGGCTACTAGAGCTAACCCAATGGTTTTGCACTTATTTTCAAGTTTATAATACTTTACCATAATGCTAGTCTTTTAAAGATAAATTATTACACAAAACCATATCTGGGCGTTGCATTATCTACAGGCAGAGCACTTTCTTTCTATTTATTTATTTATTTATTTATTTATTTATTTGCAAACTAATACTTTATTACTGATGATTAATATAAATGAAATGAGTTTTTTCTTCTTAGGTACTTGCAATTTAAAAATCAGTAGAAAAAGTCACTAGTGGCAACGACACATTTTGCCAACAGCAGGTCTTATATATCATTAACTGAGATAGTAGTGGCATATTGTGTTTATTAAACATACCCAGTGCCCATTTGTGGTGTCAAGTAATCCTCATATCAATCCTATGAGGTTGGTACTACCTGGTTCTAATGGACTTTTTTTATTGTACGCAACTTTTATATGTGCAAAGTGGCATAGTTAAAATAGATTTTTATTTATTTTTAAAATTTTAAAGTAATGCAAGAATGCATTTGTATTGTCAACTATAAACTTCTTATAATAAAAAATTTAAAATGTAGAACCAATTCCTCTTTTATCTTTCTGAACATGCTGAAGTTCTTTCCCTCCCCAGGGGCAAGCACCCTGACCATTTGGGGATGTATCCTTTCATGTAATACTCCGTGTGGTTGTGTACTTATCAAATATATACACATATCATTGTGGGGATTTTCCAAACATAAATGAGATCATACTGGGGATGAAAAACAATCATTTCCTTTTTTTCTCTTGCTGTTTCTCAGAGATCTTTCCATGTCAGTACACACAGACCCGCCTCACTGTCAACGGCTGCCCATTACTCCATTCCCCATGCCTTAGTCAGTCATTCTCTTGTGGATGAACAGTTAGGTTGTTTCCACTGTCTCTATTGCAGATTCGTTTTAAGAGCTGGGCTGTGTTACTGTGTGACCTTTCACCTGTTTGGGCAAAACCAGTGCAGTCTTGGTGAAGTCCTTTGTCATTGCTGGCTGTGTGGTGTATGTCAGCCTTGGGGTTGGGCTGAGTGAGTCGGTGGAGCATGTGTGGATCTCGGGCCAGACACATGTGGCAGTAATTTTCCTCGTTTCTGTTGCTGCAGGGAGGAATGAGCACTGCTGGGCAGGGTAAGCCTCGAATGTTGCAGTCTCCTCTAGAAAAACTTGAAGTAAACTACCCTGTATACATTAACACCTAGTAAAAGAAAATATTAACTTTCCTAAAATAATCTTCTAAAGAGACAGCTTTAATGAGAATTTCTGAGTTAAATTTAAGAGTTTTAATTAAACATGCAAGGGATAAACAATATCTTCAAAGTTCAGCCTTAAGAAGTAATAACTATTTCTTGAGAAGGAAAAGTATTTAAATGCACTGAATGCCTGAATGGTTTGCGCTTTGAAAGTTGGAGCATTTGTGTTTTTGAAAATTGATAGAAAAGCCTGAAATAACTTAAGTCATAAAGGCACCCTAGATTTGTATGCTTTCTGTAGATAGGTTCATGGAAGGCATGGGTATTTTTGAAGTAATACAGCTTTAGAGAAAGCATTGTGCTTGCAGAAAATCAGCGAGTGTTCTAATTGTTCTTGAAACTATCAGAGGCCTGGGCAAGCAAAATGGTGGACTTTTTCCTGAGCAGCCTCCTGACCCCTGCTCTTACACACAGCTCCTAGGTGTGGAGGGTTTGGGTGAAACAGATGCTAAGATTTCTGCATGTGGATAACTGTCAGGTGTACAGAACCCCTTGCAGCAGATGATACTAAATCAGGTCATTTTAACAGGAACCACTGTGGATGTTCCCTCCCACTGTCATGTGCTCCAGGAATCATTCATTTCCTTTCCTGCCTGGTTCTTTATTTATATAAACACAAAATTGTGGCAAAAATGAAAACTTTTCACCTCCTTAGTGTTTCTGCTTTGGCTTCTAATTTCAACACTAAAATTTATCTCCTTTCATCCTCTCTTCTTCCCTCTATTTCTCCATTCATTCCTTCTTTCCTTTTAATAACATTTCCTAAGGAAATGAAACAATCACTTTCTCCTGTCTTTCTACTCAGCTTGCAGCCCACTTCCCCTAAATTGCCTCTACTGAACTTCCCTGTAACCCAGGGGTTCCCATATCAATGTGACAAGGTCCAGGCAGGTTTCGTAACTCAGAGAAGTCGACTGAGTGGAGACTGTTGTAATTGGAGAGCAGACGCTCCATTTCAGGCTGATTCTTGCCCTCAGGAACTAGGGGGCCATTGTTGCCAGATCTTCTGAGTGTTAGAGAATCAGGAAATCTATACTTTTGGGGGGAAATCTGTATTTTTTTTAATGCTGACAACTAATTAAACATTATTTTGCAATAGTGTACAGCCAAACAAAAGACGTACAGAAGACATCTGTTAGATATCACTTGGAATCTCTTAGTAAACCAAAGAAAAAAATTGAGATTTCTTATATCAAATGTAATTGCTCACCTTCCTCCAAACTTCCCTACCTTTTGGCTAAAGCTGTCTTTTCTTGGATACTTTTATTTCCCACAGATATTATCCCTAGATTTTTGGGAGGCAGGTGGGCATTCTGCTTAAGATCAAGCCAAATCTGTGTTGAATTATAGCTCTATCACATAATAATTTTGTTACCTTGGATGGGTCATTGCAGCTCTATGAGTCACCTGTAAAAGGTGACTACTAATGATCTGTCTTAAGTGCTTTATGGCACAAGAAATATTTATGGAATACCAACTACATACCAGGCACTGGGCTAAGGTATTGGGGATGTCACAGTTAATAAAACCAGACATAGCTCTGGCATTTCTGGAGTTCACTGTTCAGTGGAAGAGAAATATATTAATAAAAAAATCTCAGTAACATAATTAAAGTGAGAAAAGGAGGTTAACTGATATGCCCACACTAAAGGTGGCTCTAGCCTGGGCTTCCTGATGGAAGAAATACTTGATCAAGATCTAAAAGATGAGTTGGAGTAAACCCAGTAAGAAAAAGATGGAATAGCATTTTTGGTTGAAGGTCTAGGCAATGAAATCACAGTGATATTATTCAACCTCATTAAATCATGATATGAATCTAGGTCAATTTTCATGAATATTCTCATCGAGAAACATGAAAGTGCTATTGTTTCTTTGCAGCTCTCTAATAGGATTCCTTTGTCAAGTGTAGTAATAATTATACAAGATAGTATGGTCTAGGACCTAGACTTTAGGTTATACTGTGGTAACAACCTCAAAATTCACAGTTTAAAGTATAGGTCTACCATCTATGACCCACAGGCAAGATCTCGCTGCTGCCTGCTTTTGTAAATAAAGTTTTATTGGAACACAGGTATGCCCATTCATTTATATTGTCTATGATTTCTTTCCTACTACAATGGCAGAGTTGATTACTTGTGAAAACGATTATACAGCCCACAAAGCCAAAAATACTTACCATCTGACTTTTTACTAAAAATGTTGCCAATCCCTACTTAATAGTAATTGGCAGGAGCCTCCACAATGAAAAACTGGAAATTATATTACCTATGTGTGGGGCTGTATAAAGGAACACCTTAGTGTGTGGAAAAAACCTAGCTTGCTACCTGGCATGTAATGCTGCTGCTATTTATTATTATTACTAATATTATTCTCTTTCTTTTGTTCTTTCCTTAGAAACTCCTGTTCTAATTGCTGAGCCTTATATGTATTATGTCAATATTATTAGTACCACTACTAACAATAATACTTCACATTAATTGCTCACCAATGTTGTTTTAGACATTATGCTGGGAGCTGAAATAGAGGTATCCCTACTTTATAAGACTCTGCCCATATTAGTAACAAACACTACCATTCCATTCTCTGAACATTTACTCTGTGCCTGAGCATGGTGCTCATGTAAGTAATAGGTCTTTATAAAGCTATCTCTGATGTGGTAAAGTTGAGATTCTAACTTCAGCTTGTCTAACACCAAAGCCATTGAACATACTCTCCATCCCTATGCCACACCATGGCCCATGGGTAATCAAGGTAGAGTGGTGAAAGAGACTTTGGTCAGGCTAGCCCATTTCTTTTTCCTGGTACAGCATCTTTGTTAAATTTTGTTTCTGCTCAGAGTAGTCATGAGTTTTCCTTCCCACTGTGTAAAATCTGCTCACTTCTAAACCTCTGTATCTTAGAGAAGCCAGTTCTCATCGCCATAGTGACCTCCTCCCTGCCATTTGGACTGCTCATTGGATGCCGAAATGACAAAACAGTGTAGACTAGGAGGAGCCCCTTGCCCAGAGCAGGCACTTTATTTAGAGGGTTTTTTTCTGTGTATTTAGTGAGCTTCTCTATGATTTCTTCCTTCTTCTATTTGTATATATTATTGAGCACTTTATATGAGGCAGGCCTTATGCCACATACATCATGACATTCTCAGAGCACCCCTTTAAAGGGGTCTTCTTATTATCCTGATTTACAGATGCAGAAACTGAGGCTGGCCAAGGTCACTGGTCTGAAGAAAATGAAGTGGGTGTGAAGTGCAGGAGTGTTCTCTGGGGCTGAGCTCTTGACCCTTTCACTTTGTGGTTGTCAAGGACTTCCACTAAGGACAAAGTTGTCCATTTGGCCAATTGTCTTTGTCTTGGCAGCTGCTCATATGAAATAGAGACCAAATGGTTCCATTCTAAGGATCATATCAAATTGACATATCACCTTGACATGAAGAATCTGGGTGATGGCCCGCCACCAAATAAGTGACAAAGCCCAGTGGACGAATAATTGCGATTTAAATTTTCAAACATAACCAGAATTATTAATTTAGTTTAACAGACATTAAGCACCCATTATCCACTGTGAGTGAGCACTGAGCTGAGCATAGCAAGGGCAAATGCCTGAGGCAGTTGTACTCCCCAAGGCAATATATTGCCCAGGAAAAGGCAACCCACCCTATTAAGAGCACAGGCTTTGTGTCTGAGGGACCCAGGTTCTAATCCAGGCTCTATCACTCGGTTAATGCTATGATCTTTGGCAATCTGCCCAATTTTTCATAACCTTAGTTTTCTCAACTGTACAACAGACATAATAGGAATACCTGTCTCAAACACTGGCATAAGTATTCAATGATAGGAACAGGTAAAACATTTAGCACAGCACCCATAGGTGTTATCTAGAGATAAACACAACCCCAGAGAAGGGCCAAGCAAAGAAATATGAAAGAGGTATTAGTAGGGGAAGAATCAATTTCTTCAGGTTTGGGGGTGGGGGAGATGTGGGAAGGCTTCATAATGGAGGCAAACTGGAAGCTGAAGGATAATGGAATCTGATGGGCAAAGATGGCCAGGAGAGGCACGGCACTTCAGGCTGAGGGAACAGTTTGAACAAAGAGACAAGACAGGAAAAGGTGTGTTCAGGGAACTCTTCATGGTGTTAGGTAGCTAGAAAGGGAGGGTAAGTGGAATGATGTGGAGAGTTTGACTTTCCGAATGTTGAGTAAAGGATTTGTGGAATTCGTGACTATGAGAACATGGTGGTGTCCCAATGAATGTGCAACTGCTCCTTCTGCGGATGCCTGCCATTTCTGGGGGCTAGAAAGTGATCCCCTCCTGCAGGAAGATACAAAGGCTTTGATATACTGCTTTCAATGCTTTTACTCCACGTTATTGGCAGGACAAGTTAGCCCCTCCCACATTTAATACAAGAGTTACATCTGCCCTTACAATGTGTAATTCCGTGGCGGAAAACATGCCCCTGATCTTAAATGCTCCTGAAACCAGATTCCTGGGTCATACCTTCTAGGTCAAGGTAAAACAGGGTGAAGCATGGCTTTCTTAATGTTTTAAAATGTAGATTTTATTTTTTTCAGGCCTGGTGAGGTCAACAGGTCAGGAGTAGACTACTGTGGAAAAGATAGTTTGTTATCTGTAGTTCCCAAGGAGGGGACATGCCATGCCAAGGTGGGGGAGGGAGGCACACGGGGAAGTACAGAGCGGGTCGGGAGGAAGAGGGAGTGGGGGGGGCATGGGAGAGAGGTTTCTCTGTGGTTTCCATGGGAAGGAACAGATGAGGCTGGTTAAGCAGGTTTAGGATTAGCTTCTTTGAATAACGTCAGCTGGCTCTGGGGGCAGAGGTGTTGTCCCTGGTTGTCTGGTACCTGGCCATGGGGTGAGTAGGGCAGGGGGATAGTGGGGCTCTGGTTTGGTTGGTTTGTATATGAGAAGCACACTTGCAGGTGAGTCCTTTACTAGCAGAGGAGTTGGATACTGGTGAGAGGGGCAGTCTCACCAGGATCGGTAGGGCCAGGCCTGACAAAGATTTATAATACAGAAAATAAAAAGACATGATTAATATATTTACATCCTTGATAATGTAAGAAAATTGTGTCTCCAGCAGTTTAAGGAAACTCTGATATTCCTGAAGAAAACATACACACACTCACTGCAAAGCGTGTGTCCAGGTGCTACACCACAGAAGGCTGCTCCAGGAGGGCGTCCTCTCACCCGCGTGTTCAACACCAGGCAGGGGGCTTCTTTATGGTGAGAGGGAACTGGTGCTCAAACCCCATAAAAACACTTGATTCATCTTTCCAATGCTACTTACATGGCCGATTTCATAGAAGTTTTTCAGAGTAATGTTTTAAACTTCATTGCTTTGTTTTACTATTGGCCTTTTTAAAAATGCACTGCTCCTTCTTATACGCAAGAAATTAAGAAAGAAAACTTGTGTTTACACAAGGCTCTGGTATAGTAGCAGATGTCCCCTGGGAACTGGAGCTTGTATGCTGAGCCCTGTCAAGTAGTTTCATTCTCAAAACGGATATTGACATTTAGAGTTACTTGTCCAGGGTTTTAAACCAAGAGAGGCAAGAGAAACTTTTACTGATTTTTCACAGTGCCTCTTAATAACCACTTCCCTCAAAAACCAAATGGCTTTGTTCTGTTTTTCTTGCCTAGGTAGCTAATATCTCTGTTGATGGGCTTCTATAAGATACTCCTCAGCTTTAATATTAGGTCACGTTTGCAGGCATCTTAGGATTTTGCAGTCAAGAGGAATGGGGTGTTGACCTGCTAGTGGAAATGGTAAATTTAGACTCTCTCCTCCCTTCCCACTCCCAAATATTAAACGTGTATTATTTTCATCATGGTAAAGTACAGTGCTTCGTAACCACTCCTACTGCTTTTCTCATAATGTATGGAGTTAGTTAAATGCATGAACTCTGCTTTCCAGTTTATCCCTGAACTTACATATTTTAAATTGTGATTTTAGAACTTCAGGATCATCTCTTAATAATGACAACCAGCCAGCACTAAATTGTTTAACATGATACTCCCCTTAGAGATTAGAGAGAAATTGATAGCCTCTCTAACAGCCATTTTGTACCGTTCATAAGTGTGTGTGTGTGTTATTCTCTCACTCAAGGCTTATTGCTCTCTACTAATATGCTATTGCCCAGGATTACTTAATTAAACATGACTTAAAAGTTTGCCTTACTTTTAAACTAGTGACAGAAATTGCCTAACATGATTTCTTGGCTATATGCTGCTTTTGGAATGTCAAGAAAGCACGGTCAAAAAATACATTTACTCTGTTAAATCTTTATTTATTTTCTAAGGAGTGAGAGAGCATTTTTATCCAAGTGATGAGAACCTCCTGGAATTGATTGACTTAAATTAGCTTGATTGCTTTTTATCAATAGCAGCTGCGCTGTTTAGCATAAAAATGCAAAACATCTAAAAAGCATTTGCCTTGCAGCATACTAGAAAGATGTTTTTAGTTAGTTTTAAGATGTTTCAAATTTTTATTCTGCACAGATTCTCTGAGAATGTATCCAGAACATATCTAGTTACAGAGAATTAGTACAGATATTGTAAACTTTGAGAAAATGAATTAAAGAAAATATGCTGTTTTATGAATTACATATTTAGAATTTGGGCTTTTTAGCTTTTAAATGTCTCTCGTTAAGTTAAACAGTTCAGCAATATTTGTTGCGGTGGCCTAGCCAAGGAAACCGCTGCTAAACATTAAAAAACAGTCGTTGGAACTTTTCACATCATAATGAGCCATTTGGCCTTTCTTGTGCAGCCTTGACAGGGTTCAGGGGGAACTGGCTGTTGTAAAGTTAGGTAAAATTGGCTTTGTCCTGAAATCCTATGAATGAATTTCAGACCATCATCTTCGTTTTATCCCTAGCTCAGACAGTTTAATGATGATGAGTATGGCTGACTGACTAAATGTGTTCTTGTGCGTGGGCTTCGGAGAGGGGTCTGCTCTGAAAGGCGCTCCGGCTCTCTTTCCGAACCAGCTGCTGCTGTCCTGATTTCCCCTTCTTTGGGAGATTTTCCCTTCGGTTCTTTGGACATCATCAACACCAAAATCAGAAGGCACATCCTAGGAGTTGATCGGAGAGAGGGGCAGGGAGAGGAAAAGAGAGTAAGCTGGTTGTTTGTCTTCTTGTTTTTGTCAAAACCACGTACTGGTCTCAGTCGATAAGAAAGTGAAACTTCAGGAGACATGGGAACAGAAGTGCAGGACTCCAGTCCACCGAACCAAACCTCACAGACACCCGGGGACATGTCCCTGCAGCATGAGCTCTGGGTTCAATTCACAACTGAAAAACAAACTTGCTCTTTAAACACGTTTTTCAAATGGACTACCAACAGTTCTTTGTTGGACGTTTTGGAAGTCGTGGTGTGTGTGTGAGAGACTGGCACATGCCTAGCTTTACTCCAATGGCTTTTCTCCTACCTTAAAGAGTGTGAAGGGTTATGCTCCTAAGTCTGTAACGGGGATGTAAAGGTCCTGTGTCTGCAACTGGAGAGCAAATTGGAGTCCTTGAGTCACTGTCAGGCTGTGGGCTCCCCCACCTCTGTGAAAGCATCTGGTGGTGAGGGATCAGTTCAATAATCAAAAGAGACAGGGTATTCCACATGAACAGGTGGGACCCTAATGATAGCAGATGTGTGTTCCGGACTCCAGAGGTGACCTTGGCAGATATGAGATTACCCAGTTCAAAGGCTTTTCCATAGCTTTTCATTCTGGATAAGTCTCTAATTATCCATTTAGGTTTGTAGAATCAAATAAGCTTGCATTTGATGTGTCACGTCACTCTAAACGCTAACCTGTTTCGGTGACGCCTCCAGGCCACTTTTCAAAAATCTTCACACCTCCCATTTTTAATGTGTTATTAATGTGCCTAATGATATTACTAATGTTTACATCAATCACAATTTTAACCTTGTGACGGAATTTTAAAAATTGTTTCCATATTCTCTTCTCCTCTTTGTTATGCTGTGTTCACATTATTTTTGACATAGTTACGTTTATAATTTTTAACTACAATTTAGGGTTTTGAGATTTTTAACTTAACATATTGTCATTACAAGTTTGCTCATGTGATTTAAGTCTCCTGGTTCTTATTCGTAATCACACTGGGTGGTGTGATTTCCGTAGCCACTCTCCTACTTTTGGTTGCTGGAGTCGTTCCTACAAATTTTCACTGATGTAGACAAATTTCAGTGTGAATGTGTTTGAACGTTTGGATTGCTGGATCAAAGAGTATAACCACACGTCTAAATTGCTTTTTTAAATGTACTCATGTACCAAGTATAATGCCTCAGCAAAAGGCTGATATTAAATTCCCCACAATCTTGCTAGCACTGGGTCTTTTAATGTTAAAATGTTTAGCATAACATTATTATGCTTTGATACTACTTAAATTATTTTACAGGATTAAGTATATTTTCATGCTGTTTACTGTGTGTATTTTGTCCATGATATACTTACATGGTAGATTCTTAATATAATTCTACATTAGAGATATTAAATATTTGTCTTAGTTGATGCATATATTTACTCCATTTTATTGTTTGCCTTTTGAATTTTGGTTTTGTAGGGTTCATATTAAGTTTTGGCTGTAAATGTAGTTGAATCTGTTAAGCATTTCTGTTTTACTTTTTTGGTTCTTCCAAAGATCAGGGAAGTACTCTGTCCTGATTTCAGCTTGTTGTCCTATACCTTAATATTTGACCGATTTTAAATACAGAGTGGGGCAAATGTAGGTTTGCAGTTGTTCATATAAAAATAATACAATAATTAATAAATAACAATACAAGAATAAACTGTATTTCATGCACTTACAACTGTAAATCTACTTTTGTCCCATCCTGTATGTTTGCTTGTACTTTGTTCTTTTTGAAAACATGGTAGATATACAAGGCCAAAATAATTTAAACATTGAAGTTGAACTGTCCCATGTGGGTCCACAGTTATGTGCCTTCATGTTTCTCAGTGAGCAATATGTCTAAGGACTCATTCCACCCAAAAGAGACAGCTGACCTATGCCTTCACTACTACATCATATTTCATTGGTTTCAGGGAGTATAATTTATGTGGCCAGTTAGACTTTATTTGAAAAACCTTGCTCTTTAGCCTCTATCCAGAGTCTATTTTAGCATATGTTACAAAATATAAATCTAAGTTAAATCTTTCCATTTGACTGATTTATCCTAATATCCTAATGCAATTTATTTAATTTCTTTTCTTCCTTGTTTTTGATTCAGTCTTCATGCATTTCCTGTAAATGATTGGTGCTACTTTGGGGCTCTTTCCTCCGTCAGTCAGAACAATAAAATATTGGTGCTGTGTCTTGCATCAGCACACTTCGTACCCTGTGTTCTAGAGAGGGAGGCAGACTGCTCTCCTCAATCCCACATTTATTTTTACAGAATTATGTTTGATATGCTTACTTGATTTTTTCCCAATTTATTTCCAGAACCATTTTTCTTTTCTTCATTTCTGAAAATAATTATTCATGGGTACACTTGATCTGCAAATTAACTTGGGGAGAATTGATTAATTTAAAATAAATAAGTAATATATTTTGTTAGAATTTTCTTGACTTTCAGTATTTTTTATGACCCTCAAGTTTATTCCTATGTGACTTATCTTTTGTGATGTTCTTATAAAATATATATATTTATATAAAGTGTATATATATGTATTTGTATATACATATTTTTGTGTTTGCTTACTCTTTTATTGTAAGAATTATGAAACATTATTGATCAATTAAATTTTCATATTATAATGTTAAGGCAAATAATGTTTTTTATCCCTTTGTCACTTTCTATTCCTTAGAAACCTTTTTTTTATGAGTTCTTATGTAGTAGTGAAATTTCAAAATAATATCAAATCATTTTTGTTTCTATTTTGTGTAAGACTGTCCAGTTTCTCCAGTAATGGCACTATGGTTCTTTGCTATGGAGATACATTTCTAATGTTGAGAGAGCTTCAATTTCTCTTTAAAAATGTTATTGGAATGAAAGTTGCATTTTATTAAATAAATGTTTAAATATAAATTAAAGTGCTCATTGCTTTTCCTACTTTGTTTTTTGTTATGGTGTTTCCATTAACAAAAGTTCTTTTACTGAAGGATCCTTGTAAAAGCCTATTTGCTGTAGTGTGATTTTTAAAGTATTTTGAATTTCATATGCTAGTTTTATTTAGGACTTTTGTATTTATACTACTAAGAGAAATATTACACACACAGCTAGACTGGTTTTAAGATAAGAATCACATTTCTTGATAGTATAAATTAATGTTTTCCCCTCTATGTTTTTGAGTAGTTTATTTAATATGGAAATTATTTGTGCCTTGAAAGTTTGACCAAATTCAGTAGTCATTTTAGAAGGATAATTTTTCTGTCAATGTAGGTTTTCTGGTTTTTGGTGGGATCATATCTTAAGTTTCTCCCTTATTTTGTTAGAATGAGAATTTTAGACAGTTATTTTTTTAGTAAGTAATTTTCCTGAGTAAATTATATTTTACTTAGGTAAAGATTTTTGTAGAGTTAAAAAATCAGAAAGGTGGCTTTGGCGATGGGAGTTTCCCAGTACTTCAGCCCTGTGTGTGCCTGCGTATTTTTAGGGTGAAAGCGGAGTATCAGAGGCAGAGGGGTCATTGAGATTTGCTCCGTTTTCAGATGTGGAAACTGGAGCACACAGATCAGTTATGTGGCTTGACCAGAAAAAATCAGTACATGTACATCCTGGGAAAACTGGGACTGGGACCCAAAGTCTGTTAGTCATTTTTTAGGCTTCTTTTAAAATTGTACCCAGTTGTTGCTTGTGAACTGAGGGGGTACAGAATTGGATATAAGGTCCACCATGATGTAGGGAGAGTGAACATGGAATCACATGTTGACCTTGAGCACTTAACCTAGGAGTCAAAGATTATAGTATTAAGCTTGAGGATTTAAGGTTCATTTTAAAGAAAGTTTGAAAAGTATAATAGACTGGTTTAATGGTTACATTAAGTAACTGCAACCCATTTTAAATTAGTTTAAGCAAAAAATGGTACTTAGTGATTTGTATAGTTGAGGATTTCAAGATTGTTTTGACTTCAGGCATAGCTAAATCCAAGACTCAAATATGATTGTTGCACCTCTTTTGCTTTTCTCTTCAACTTCCTGGCCATTTTTTTTTTTTTTGACTATGTTCTGTAAGAAGTTGTGGCTATCAGCAGACCCAGAATCACACCCTTCCATCTTTGCAACCTTAACAGAATAAAATATGTTTCCCTGTTAGGTGTGTTGGATGGTTCTAAGAAAGATTAATTGACTGGGCTTAATCACCTGATCATTTCTTAGCCAATCACTGCATTGATTGGGTCACAGTCAGTGAAATACTTTCAGCCAACAAGTTAATTAGAAAGTAATCTTTTCTCACAGTATCTCTTAAAGAATATTACACACTCTCCAGTTTATGAACAATAGCAACATTTCTCCCATTTTGAAAGAATATCCAGGTCTACTGTTACTCTCTCCTCATTACCTTCCGAGTTCAGTGGCTTTTCTCTTTCCTCTCTTTGTCCTTTCAGCATTTAAAAAACAAAACAAAACACGGACCTAATCTCCGGGGCTGTTTTTATGTTCTCACCATTTGTATTTCCTCTGAGTGCAAGAGGGCCCAGAGACAGTCCAGACTAAAAGGTTGCTCTCCCTTCAATGCTGGGACACTGGGCACATTTATATTTTGTCTATGCAATAGTTTTGGTTCCGTATTCATGGTTGTAGACCTTCACAAAAGAGAGATTTAATAATATATAATTAAATTATTCTGGTTACACGTGAACCAGATCTCTTCTTTTCTTTTCAGGGGCCAGTGTAATTATTCTGTGCATCTGGAGGTGTTGCCAGGCTGTGCTTGCCTGTGTTCGCTGTGGCTCCTCCCTAGGGAACTTTCATCTCAAGAACAGGCCCTTCTCAAGGTTCCTACTCTCTCCTATTGCAAAAAGGACCCTACTTTCGTAAGAAACTAAATGCCCATAGAGATTACAGTAAAAATTAATATACAGTTTGGAACTGCATAAGGGAATTTTGAAAAATTCTCTTAGTGAACTGAAATCATGCCTTGTAAGTTTCTTTATCAGAATCACCCAGTTTTGAATTGTATATTCTTTCTATAATCACATGCCAGCTTTGGGTCATTTCCCCATTTCTCTTGGATTTTGAGATTGTATTTTAAGGACAAGAACTGCCTGTGCCTGACTGTCCGGGTCAGTCAGGCATTCATGTTAAAATGCCCGCTTAGCTTAGGTCTCTACTGCTTGTTTGCTGGTATATCTCTCAACCAACCTGTCAGTGCATCATTCTCTTGGCTTCTCCTGGTCTTGGTCCACTGCTCCTCATTGTCACTAAGGATTGCAGACACTGTCATTTCATGTCTGGATTGTTGCAATTGCCTCTTCACTGGTTTCCCTGCCCCTCCCAGAGCCTCCCCATAGTGACCCTGTTAACATGTAAACCCAGTCCTCTCTCTCCTCCACTCAAGACAAAAAAGGGGCTCTTCATTCACCCAAAGTCCTCACAGTGACATCGGGGCTGATATGATCTCTCTTCACGCCTGCCCTCACCCCATTATTTCATGACTTTGCCTTCTAACCCTTGTCCCCTTGGCTCACTCCACTCTAATATGCCAGGTGTGTGTCCACCCTTGTTTTTTTGTACTAGCTTCCTCTACTGGAACCACTTTCCTCTGGCTTGCCATGTTGCTAACTCTCTTCACCTCTGCAGAAGAGGTTCCTATCAACCATTCCTGACTTTTAGCTTGGGTTCCTTCTTTAACACTCAGGTACTCTGTATATTCTCACATCTTTGAAATCCTTTCAAGCTCCTTTTGATGCCAAGATCTGGTAGCTTTCTGGAATCCCTTCAAGCTCCTCTCTTCTCCTGCCCCCTTTAAAAATATATAAATTGACTTTTAGTATCTTTCAGCTTAGAGTTTCTAAACCTTGGAGCTATTGACTTTTTGGGCTGGATAATCTTTATTGGGCAGGGGGCTTCTCTGGATTCTGTGTACTTCCCTGTATCTTAGTCTACCTCAGTCGGACCCTCCTGTGCCCCAGTTGTGATCATCAAAAATGTTTACAGATATTGCCAAAAATCCCCCTTGGGTAGCAAGATTGCCCTGATTGAGAACTACTAGCTTAGTCTGTTGCTTGGTTTTGTACAACAAAGGGCACCTGAGAGCTGATCCAGCAAGTGAGCAATCCTCTCTCTCTGAAAGAGGAGGGAAGGGTGGGTCTGTGCGTGCAGTAACATTTTTGGCCTCAGTGCATCCTTGCTGAACACTCCTTCTCAAGGGCATGTCTGATCATGTTACTTCCCTTTGCCATCAGGATAAAACCCAGAATTCAGAACAGAACTCAGGTCATCTTTCTCATATCTGCACTGCTCCCCACCCAACTGAGTCAATTAAACTCTGCAGGTGCATCAAAGTCTTTGTAGGTTCCCTACAGAGAGGTCTTTTCTGTCTCAAATTTTTCTTTTTCACCAACCTGTATTTCTTCAGTTTAAGTTTTGATATCTCCTCCTTCCAGCAGTTCTCCCTAACTCATTTTAAACTGATTAGGTGCTCCCACAGTGCTTTCTATTTTCCCCATTGTAACAGGTAGTTAGGCTTTCTTGGAGTTGCTTGTTTAATTGCTCCTCTTTCTTGCTAGGTTATCAGCCCAGTGAAAAAGACAAGACTATGCCCTTCACCATTGTTTCCTTAGCACTCTGCACAGAGCCTGGAGCTCGACCAATATCCCCTCCCACCCCTCACCCCCTGCAAATGTATAAAATAAAATGTTGAAAATAGTGTTAATATAGCAATTTGGTGAACAATGCATATGTTTTTTGACAAGTTTTCAAAGTCCTCCTCCCTCTACCACCTACCCCCTCTGAAATATCAACTACTTATCAGTACAAATAGGTTCATTGGAAGAAATTCAACTTAACAATTCCCCCACAACCCTTTAATTTTAGAATATTAATGTGTCAATAAAAAGGACGCAGAATTGCGTATTTCTTGTCTTATTATATATTCAAAGTAAATCTTTTCTTAGGAAAATATAAAACTGTCTCTGCTGTTCTTTTAAATGAAATGATCTTCACTTATTCCTCATTCTTTAACTGTCTTGTTTAGGAAAAGTCATACAAGCTGGAAAACCACAAGGTACCAATCCACAGACTTAGTTTTTTGTTCTCATCCAGTTTTTTGTTGGGGTCTTATTTTTGTCTTTAGTTTAAAAAAAATATTGCTAGAAATAAAAAGATCACACCATGTCACATAATAATGTAGATTGTTTAAAAAGATCTATTTATTTTTAGAAAGAGGGGGAGCCAAGGAGAAAAAAAGGGAGAGAAACATCAATGTGCAGTTGCCTCTCGCATGCTCCCAACTGGGAGCCTGTCTGCGCTGGCAATCCAGGCATGTGCCCTGACCAGGAATTGAACTGGGGATCCCTAGGTTTGCCAGCCTGCTCTTAGTCCATTGAGCCATACCAGCCAGGGCAATAGTGTAGGTTTCTTGTTTCTCCTGAGTAAGATGAGGCTCTATAGCACTGCTGTGGTTTCCTCTGGCAACCATGGGTGGGGGCAGCAGGGGTTGCCAGGTGGCCTCAGCCACGGTTACCCTGTATTGCCACTGGCCTGACCTCCTTGATGCTTGTGACTCCTGTATTTCCTCTGCTTTGTAAGTGAAGTTAAGGGAGGGAAAGTTTAGCCAGTGAACATTTGAATAAAATATGAGTGTAAGAATATCCATGTGACAGGGATCCGGTGACAAGGTAGCAATTGCTATTGAAAGTTCCCCGTTTTACTGGATTTAAAATTTAATTCTGAAAGCAAGTGTAATCCAACTCCATTGTTATGCTCCCAACACCACTGCAGGTTGCAAGAGGATGAGGGGGAGTAGAGAGAGCAGCCACATTTCTTGGACTGGGCATCGAGGTCCCCCTTCCTCAGATCAGTGGGATGGAGCCTGTGCTTTCCATCTACTCCTCTGAGGCTCAGCACTATGCAGTTTCCTGTTGCTAGACAGACTATTTCCAACCTAGTAATTTTCTTTAATGAATGGCTTTTTCCCTCCATCATTGGGACACTAACACTGCAATGGCTTCTCTGGGCCCTGATTTGGGAGGCATGAAGCTGAGTTGTTGGATCTCCTTTGTCTGTTATCTGTATCCTTCAGGTCCTCTAGTGTCCAGGTTATTCTGATGGACAGATGAGGCTCAGTTCTGACCTTTAGTGGATGTAGGGTCATAGGCTAAGTTCTTCATCTTCCCGATGTTCACTTTCATTCTCTGAAAACAGGAGGAAATATTCTCTGTACCTTATCATCACATCCTTAGGTTGGCATGTAGTACTTAAGGCATTCACTAAATAGCAGTTGGTTTTGTTATTATTAATTACAGTATTGGTTGGGGGGTAGTAAAGGGTAGAGGAGGCCAATTATATGGTGACAGAAGATGATTTGACTTTGGGTGGTGGGCGCACAATGCAAAATACAGACCATATATCATAGAAATGTACACCTGAAACTATATGACCTTATCAACTAATGTCACTCAATAAATTTAATAAAAAATTAATTACAATGTTTTTAAAGAGTGACGAGAATAATGCCTCTCAAAAAATTATAGGAATAGTGAAGGCATGTATATGAATCATGTGAACTATTTGAGGGAAAACAGTCCTTTTTAAAAATATAATATTACTGTTGTTGCCTGCCTTGTAAGTGGTCTTACCTTCGCTGGTGTCAGAAGCTCTGTGGTGTCTGTCACCCTAAGGTGTGAAAAGGATGCTGGAGGTACAGTCTGGAGGCCCACATGCCCACAGCTCAGAGTCCAAGTCCTACTCACTCATCTCCAATCATGTCAGAGTGTGGCTGCTTTTCAGAGCGGATCCTCCTATCCGCTGAAATGGATCTTTACATTCACTATCTTTACAGAGATTAGAAACAGCAGAATTTCATTCTTCTTTGCCTGGAAAATAACTTCGCATTTAGAAAAGTACCAAGAAGAGGAAAACAGAAAAATGTTTTTCTCTCTAACTTGACTTCCCGCAAAATTTCTATGTTGATGACAATTGTCAGAGGGAAGAGAATGAGTTTTTAGGTTCCTTTCCTTGAATTCCATTTTTCTTATAATTTTTACAGCATGTAGAGTCATGAAATAACCAAAAGCTTATTTCATAGAGCTTTTACTGTACTGTGGTAAAACCATAAATATATTGTAACTTAAAGCAACTAGTGATGAGCTGGAAAGGAATGGCATAGAAGTATGCTGGAACCCTGATCTTCTGAGGGATGATATTTAATTAAATGCTTTGTTCCCTGGCAACTTCATGGGGATTCTTTAGTGTGGCAAAGTTTGGCATTTGAAAAAAGTACATTTTTTAGGTAGTTTGCCCCTTTGCATAAAACTGGTGACTTGTGTAAACAGGTGAGCTGCAAAAATTTTTACCACATGCAATACCTGATTCTTTCTTTAGTCAGGGGCACTTAGTTTCCCTCAGACCATCAAATTGAAAAAATGACAACAGCCAACACAACAATGACCATCCGGTGTGAATATTTTTTTTTGTCAGATCAGCAAAAAACATTTTTTGGTGTGCTGCAGAATTTTAGTAATCAGTTTATATGTGCCATAAGATGAAAAAGTTTGCCCTGGCTGGTGTAGCTCAGTGGATAGAGCGTTGGCCTGCGAACCAAAGGATCATGATTTGATTCCCAGTCAGGGCACATGCCTGGGTTGCAGGACAGTTCCCAGCAGGGGACATACAAGAGGCAACCATACATTGACGTTACTCTCCCTCTCTCCTTCCCTTCCTCTCTAAAGATAAATAAATCAAATCTTCTAAAAAATCCATTCCTTAAGAAAACAAAAACAAAAAGGTTGAAAATCACTCGTATAAACAATACTTAGAATTATTAGTAATCAAAATGAAACATCTTCCATTTTTTGGATATGTCTATTTTGTCATGTAGAATTAAGTCATACTATATAATGTGTGGCCATATAGACTTCTGAGGGCAAGGACACTGTAGACATAAGCTTCCAAACCTGTAAGAATTTTTATGAGTTTACTTGAGCCAAACTGAGGACAATTGCCAGGAAGCAAAACCTCAACAGACTGAGAAAATGCTGTAGAGAATGGCAGTTGTGTACCTGATAGTGTCCCATCCAGCAGTGTCACAGACTCTTTAATTAATGTCTTTTCCCGTGGACAAAAATTTCCTGGTTGTAAGTCATGGTCTTTGAAGTCTTCCTCTCCTGGGAGCACACTGAAATGAATCAGCTACTAATTTATCAATTTATTTAAGCTGGTTAATAAGCTCTTGATAACAATGTGGAATGTCTCCTTTTAGTAAGGTTGGCTCATGTGCTCTTTATGTAGATGTATAGGGCAACCAGTGACTATTTAATGTGGAGAAAAGCTATGTGTTTACCAAAAGAAGTAGATTTCAGGTTGAGGAGAACTATAGGGAGATCTTTTGGCCAAAGAGATTAAAAGCCTCTGAGAATTTACCTAGTTGACTTTTTTTTAACATTTTTTTATTGATTATGCCATTATATTTGTTCTATTCCCCCCCTCCATTCCCCTTCACCCTGCACACCCCTCCCCCACCATTCCCCTTCTTTAGTTCATGAGCACGTGTCTCAAGTTCTTTAGATTCTGTATTTCCCCTACTATTCTTACCCTCCCCCCTATTTTCTATCTACTGTCTATGCTACTTATTTTCGGTACCTTCTCCCCCCTTCTCCTTCTCCCACTCCCCTGTTGCTAACCCTCCACGTGATCTTCATTTCTATGGTTCACTCCTGATCTAGCTGTCCTCTTAATTTGCTTTTGTTTTAGGTGTGGTTGTTGATAACTGTGAGTTTGCTGTTCTTTCACTGTTCAACTTTTTTATCTTCTTTTTCTTAGGTAAGTCCCTTTAACATTTCATATAATAAGGGCTTGGTGATGATGAACTCCTTGAATTTGGTCTTATCCAAGAAGCACTTTATCTGTCCTTCTATTCTAAATGAAAACTTTGCTGGATAGAGCAATCTTGGTTGTAGGTCTTTGGTTTTCATGACTTGGAATACCTCTTTCCAGCCCCTTCTTGCCTGTAAGGTCTTTTTTGAGAAATCAGCTGACAGTCTGATGGGAACTCCTTTGTAGGTGACTGTCCCCTTATCTCTTGCTGCTTCTAGGATTCTGTCCTTCATTTTAATCTTGGCTAATGTAATGATGATGTGCCTTGGTGCGTTCCTTCTTGGGTCCAACTTCTTTGGGACTCTCTGAGCTTTCGGGATTTCCTAGAAGTCTATTTCCTCTGCCAGAATGGGGAAATTCTCTTTTATTATTTGTTCAAATAAGGTTTTCACTCGTAACTGTTCCTCTTCCCCTTCTGGTACCCCTATAATTAGAATGTTGGAGTGTTTAAAGATGTCCTGGAGGTTCCTAAGCCTCTCCTCATTTTTTTGAATTCTTGTTTCTTCATTCTTTTCTGTTTGGTCATTTTTTCCTTCCTTCTGGTCTACTCCCTTGATTTGAGTCCCAGTCTCCTTTCCATGACTATTGGTTTCCTGTGCATTACCATTCATTTCAATTAGTTTAGCTTTCATATGTTTCTCTAATTTGTGACTAAAATCAACCAGTTCTGTGAGGATCCTGATAACCAGTGTTTTGAACTGTGCATCTGAAAGTTTGGCTATTTCTTCATAGTTTAGATTTATGGGCTCTGGGGCTCTGAGTTGTTCTTGAGCCATTATTGGTCTGTTTGCACCGTTAAGTATGAGGAGCGGAGCCTTAGTTGTTTACCAGGGCGGGGCCACCCAGGTTGCTGGTTTGTGAGGCTACTTGGGGGCGGGGTCAGAGAGGGAGCAATGGCGGTCCTCTCAGCTAGCCCAGTCTGTCCCACCACTCGCCCCGGCCTGTTTATCTGAGCAGAATTGTACTAGCCTACTGCCCTGCACCGTGCAGTCTCAATGGTCGCCTCTTCACTGGTTTATCTGCATGCAAATGCGCGACCGACTGCAGACAGCCAGCCATGCCTCTTCCCTGTGTCCGCCCATAGCGAGCCCGCACCTGTGATCCGCGCCTTCAGCTGCTTGCGCAACACCCTGGTCAGGGATCTTTTTGGTCAACCTCCTCCGCTGCTGGCTTCACCCCTCTTACCAGTTTAACTGAGCATTTTGTTGTTTTCGGACTCCATATTGTCGATTTTCTGTGTGGTTTGGTTATGTTTATTGTTGTTAAAAATTTGTTGTTCTTAGATTTGGTTGTGCGCGGATGCAAGGTGTTTCCACCTACGCCTCCATCTTGGCGGAAGTCCCTAGTAGACTTTTAATTGTACCATTTGTATATTTCATCAATCCAGAAGACAGGGATGATGGGCACCATTAAAATGCTGTTGAATAGGCCAAGTATTATAAATGGATTGCATTATTTGCCCAATGAAATGCATCCCTCAGTCACTGTAACACAGAGGAAATTCCCCAATTGAACCCCCCCCACAACTGTAGTTTACTTACAGTTAAGGTTGTTGCTCTCCTGCAAGAGAATGTCTTAACCCAGTGAGAAAACATACAAATCATGACACACATATTTGTATTGTTGAGATGGCATTTGGATAAAATCCAATTACCATTCCTCAAATAGATCTAAAGGAAGTGGGAAAGTTCCTTGGGACCTGTGGATTGATTTTCCAGGTTAGTATTTTGGACAGATAGAACATCTGCTATACACTTTACAAGCTATAGTAAAAGAAGGTCTCCAGTAATATTGTCTATGTCATGAAATCATCTTTTTAGGACCCCCCTTATGTTAGCTCATGCACAGGTTAAGGTATAGATAATTAAATCCCTATAAGTAAGATTTGTTTCTTATTGGGTCCAAATCATATCTGTCTGGATCAAAGCTTCCCCCTTTTCATTGCCATATCCTTTTTCCTTCTTCTGCAGCTGTCCATTGGAACTGTGAAGTCTTTTATTGATTTAGTAGGAAGCAAGGAGTGTTCTAGGGTCTGGATAATTTGGCTGTTTAGTGCTGCCTGTCTAGCTGCAGCATCAGCTACATGATTTTCTTTTGTTTTCATGGTGGCAGTTTTAGAATGTTGTAGAATTTTGATAACTGCAAATTGTTTCAATTTCTGTATGACATGTAATAATTTTGCAACCTATTTTTTAAATTCTTTATTGGCTGCACTGAGAAACTTAAGAAGTCTTGCTGCTTCCACAGTATTCTAAACTTGTGAGCTATACCAAGGGTATAGCTACTATCAGTGCAAGTATTGGCCATTTGACCTTTCACCAACTGGCAAGCCCGAGTTGGAACAATTATTTCAGCTTGTTGGGCTGATCTTATTCAGGTACATAAGAATCTTAAATTATGTCCATCATGGAAGTTATTACATATCTAACTCAGCAACATCTCTGTTCATCATTTATAGATCCATCTGTAAACCAAATTAAGTCAGCATTATCAATAGCAGTTTCCTGTCAATTGTTCTTAGGAACAAGAAGGTGTTCAGTAAGCAAAACACAATTGCGGGTGTCTTCAACCTGTAAAGAAGGTAGCAAAGTTGTTGAGTTAAGACTGTTATACCAAGTTGAAGTAATGTTAAACACAGAAGGCAAGAGCCAGTCAACTGACAGAAGTGTTGAGTGTGATGAGAATTTAGTGTAGATTCGACAGAATGAGGAACATAAACTAAAGAAGGCTCATAACTATCTTCTCTTTTTGTTTGCGCAACATGTCTACAGCAGAGATGGCTTCATGCAGGGAGGGAGCCCTTTGACTACTGAGATCAATTGTGACTATAATACCTGTAGGCCTATGATGATCTCTGTGTTTTTGAGTTAAAACTTGTAAAGTATTCCCTTTAATTTCATGTATAAAAATTTCATGTATAGAAAATTTATTATTAAGGTATGCCAGAGTAGAAGCTTCAGGTAATTTTCTTTAGAACTTTTACAGCTTGTTTACCTTCTGGGTTCCACTGATTAGATTTGGTCAGTTTGATTTTAATAAAACATATAGAGTCTGGGCCATGAACGAAAATTTGGAATCCAACTGTGACAATACCCAGTCAGACCCAGGTACCCTCCAAGCTGACAAACATCTTGTTTGTTTGTTTTTAGAAGAGGGAAGGCTATTATTCCTCTGCATCTTTCAGGATTAATTAGTAGCCTGTCTTAGATATTTAATAAGCAAGATATACTAGCTGGGGTAGACAGAATCGAAACTTGTCTTTGGATACTTTATGCCCCTTCATGGCTAGCTGTTGTAATAGGTTAATTGTGTCCTTTTGGCAGTCTAATGTGTCCTAGAGCAGTAGTGTCTAACCTTTTGGTGTCTCTGGGCCACCCTGGAAGAAGAAGAGCTGTCCTGGGCCACAGATCAAATACACAAAAACCGATGAAAACTGATGGGCCAGAAAAGGTCTGTGCACAGTTTTCATGATATCTGCCACCACAGATAAGCAAAAAAGTCCTCACATAATAACCCTAATTATTCAGTGGCCCTTTCAATAATCTTTTAAAATCACTGAGCAGGTTCCAAATTTGTGATCACTAATATAGAAAATGTACATATCTAAGTAATAAAACTAAGTAAGGTTTTAAGTAAATTTGCAATTTTGTGTTGGGCTGTATTCATACTCATCCTAGGCTACATCCAGCCTCTGGGCTGAATGTTAGACAACCCTGTCTTAGAGCATAAATATAAAGCATCTACATAGTGGATCAGAGGAAAATCTCTAGAACATTCAACACCATTCAAATCAGCTTTTAGAACCTAAGAGAAATAGGTGGGACTCTTCATATACCCCTGGGGCCTTACTGTCCAAGTAAACTTGTGATCTTCCCAGGGGAAAGCAAAGAGGGTTTTCTGTCTTTTTTGTTGTTGTTGTCCAGGAATGCTCAAGACATTACATAAATCTATCATTGAAAAATGCTGGCAGTCCACAGGAATAGCTGATAATAGATTATGTGGATTGGGAACCATGGGATATCTGAAAGTAACTATTTTATTTATAGCTATGATTTTGAAGAAATCTCCATTCTTTCCCACTTGATTTCTTTACTAGAAAGATATGAGAATTACAGGGGCTTGTACATGAAATAATAAGCACCCCCTCTTTAAAGTAATGGCCTCAATTCCAGTTCATGCATGAAGGATATTGGTAACTAGAAAAAAACCTGTAGTTGCATTGGTACATTCTGTAATGAATGTTCAGTTAGTCTAAGATTAATTTTCTCTTGTGGAATTTCCTTTAAAATCATTATTTTTCCCAGTTGGTTCAGTGTCTAACTTATTTAGTTCTAAATAAATTTCACCCCTCCAGAAAATGGATATGTGGGCCTCATTGGTTTCAAGATCTCACACTAACAGGTGAATTGGGGCAGATGTGACTAGCAAAGAATATATATTGCCCTGTAACATTCCCTAGTTGGAAGGGAACAGGTGCTGATTTAAAAAGTCTTTGGATGGTTAGAATCCCTACCATTTGGATAGAAACTTTACTCCAAGGGAAAAGGCAGCTTAGTTGGGTATGGTTAAGAACAGATAAAGCAACCCCAGTATTTACAAGGGTTTTAGTAATTTCCCCTTTTATAGTAATTTCAGTTTTTCCCCTAAAATATTAGTAAGAAGAAGAAGAAATGCCTTCTCTTAGTCCTCAGAGCGACCCTATGTTTGTTACTATTTCTTTTTTTCTTTCTAAATCCCATTTTGTTTTTCCATTTCCTCGTTAAGGTGACCTGGCTTTTCACAGTAGAAACAGGGTCCTCTACAAGAGTTTTGTAGGGAACTCTATTTAGTAACTCTGTTGTTTGGTACCCAGAAGCCAGTAGGTATATTGAAAGGAGTAGGTTAGAATAACCAGGATCACACGTTCTAACAGTTAAATTAAATTTTTTTGCCAACCCATCAGAGTCCTGGAGAAAGTTGGGGAAATCTTTAGGTAGTTTTCTTAATTCTGTTCTAGTCCAAGGAACATATGAGGTTTATCTGAGAAAAGTCTAGCCACTGTTAATATAATGAGAATTGTTTGCAAAACATCAGTGTAACCTGACAGCCAGGAAGAGTGGACTGGAATGCACATACATGAACAATGATGACTTCACTACTCAATGCCCATGCCACAATTTTCCCTCTTCTCCAACTGTCCTGCTGTACCCTTTACTTCATTGCCTAGACTTACTCTCCTTTACTCCTCCCCCTTCTCTCTCTTCTCTGTCTCCTCGACCACAACTCCCTACTGACCTAGGGGATAGTCAAATGGAAAACCAGACCAAGGTAGACTAGGAAATGGGGTTGGTAGATGTCACTGAGTGAGCATGTGTACCATATGGCCATCACATTCAAAATGACTGAGCAAGCAAAGCAATGAATCTGCATCAGATTTTCATTAAGCTTGAACATTCCTGTGCAGAAACTATTCAGGTGATTCAGAAGGCCTCAGCTATGGGCAACTGGTGATTGGAAGCTTCATCACGACAATGCACCTGCTCACGCATTATGTCTTGTGCAGCGTGTCGTTGAAACATCAAATCACCCAAGTGATTCAGCCCCCCTACAGCCCAAATTTGGTGCCCCGTGACTTCTGGTTTTCCCCAAAACTAAAATCACCTTTGAAAGGTGAGAGATTTCAGACCATGAGGAGATTCAGGAAAATACAACAGGGCAGCTGTAGGCAATTGAGACAACTATGTGAGGTCTCAAGGTGCCTCCTTTGAAGGGGACTGAGGTGTCATTGTCCTGTGTACAATCTTTCTTGTATTTTGTATCTTCTTCAGTAAATGTCTCTATTTTTCATACAATGTGGCTGGGTACCTTTTGGACAAACCTCATATACAATCACTGGTTGCCCTCTGCCTGAGACCAGCTTTTCTTCAAAGGAGGATGTCAGAATTTCCGGAGTGTTGTTTTTCCTATTCTATCCTGGTCTGGTTTTTCATTTGACTGTCTCCTAGGTCAGTAGTGGAGGAGGACGCAGAGAAGAGAGAAGTGGGAAGAGGAAAGGAGAGTAAGTCTGGACAATGAAGTAAAGGGTACAACAGGGCAGTTGAAGAAGAGGGAAGAGTGTGGCATGGGCAGCTTCACACACTTTTCTTTATTCAGAGACAGGCTCTTAAAGTTCTTATTAACTTCTCATAGAGAAACTCCTAGAAACTCTTAATTTCCAATCAAGAGATTCATTCATACACCTTCATTTTAGAGCTGGCATTTTCTAATTGTGCATGCAAACAAATTAATTTAGGTGTCAAAAGAGCTCCATTTGGGTCATCTTAATTTATCATTTCTCATTAAATCTTCCCATTTCTGTAAGTATTTGCAAGTAAAGTCTTCCTATTAATTGTATGTCTTCAGGAATATTAATGGGGACTGGGGTCTGGGAGTTTTCAGCCTTGGAGGCACAATTTTCTATGTTAATTTAGTTTTATTTTGAGATCTGTAGAGTCTAAACAAATTTCTAGAGATATCGTGTGGTAGGTTGAAGTGTGCCACTTATGAGTTGAGCTCCAAGGGGCTGTCACTTCCTGAGTCATCTTAACAGTCCATGTGTCCACGTCTTGGTTGCTCTCCCAGGTTGTCCAATACAACTGTGGGAACTCAGAACACTAGGTATCTAGCCTTTTTATGCCTATCCCCAGACAAGTCAGTTATTTAATTGCAATTGTGTTGGAATTTCATATGGGGCTCCTATTTGTCTTGAGGGTTATCCTCTGATACCTCCACATAGATTCTTAGTCACCTAAGGATACTCAAAATTTGAGCTGGAGAGAATAAATGCCCCTTATCTTTGGAGCCGAACAAGTTCAGGCTCTTATTTACCCAGCAAAACGTTTTGTTCAGACCCTCAGTAAACAATTCCAATTGAAAAGCCAAAATTAAAAACCAGCCACCTATTTTTTTTATTTTTCTGTCCTGAGTTATTGCAATTCTATTCTTAGCCTGGGCTGTCTCAACCCTTAACCTTTAGTTCCACCTCAAGGACTTTTGTTTTTAAACAGCTTAAATGAAGTCAGGGCCTCTTACCTTAAATTGTAGAGGTCCAGAATTCCAAGAACCACTAAACCAAGTTCACTCATGCAAAATGAGGAGCTGTTTGGGGCACAATAGGCACCTTTTGGTATCTAGCTCTGGGTCTGGGTCTGCAAGTTGGTCCTGGCTGGGCTTCTTTGGAATGCACTGTGCCAAGTAAATGTCAGTGTAAGAAACATACAAACCTGTAAGAATTTTTGAGTATATTTTAACCAAACTGATGACAATTACCAAGAAACAAAATCTCAATGGACTGAGAAAATGCTGCAGAGAAGGGCAGTTTTACTCCTTATTTTATGCATTACAACAAAGGAGGAGGCATAAAAAGGGTGACATGAAATTCAATGGTGGTCAATTAGGGAGGCAGGAGAAAGCAGAGTGGGGACATCTCTCAGAATGGATAAAAAAGTAAAATGAAGAGAGAAATACTTCTTTTACATTGGTGGCTATACCATAGTTAACAAAGAATATTTATAGGACATAGATATGGTATGCAGGAGAACAAGATAATAATGAGGGATTGGGGTGTGTGTCTTGTGCTCTAGTGAGAGATTGTGCCCTGAAGGGTCTGGAAAAAGGGGATGACTCTGATATTCCAAAGGTTTGTTATCTTGCAAAAAGATAATAGGCAGGCTCAGTTAAGGTAAAGATTGACCTCTGTGAAAGAAAATACTGTCCTAGGACATCACTGTCATCCCAGACTGGCTTTTAGTTAGGAAGCTTTAATTTCAGACCATCCTATGTAGTTCCTTTAGGTGTCTGAGGTTTTTTTAAAATTCTTTTATTGTTGTTTAAGTACAGTTGTCTGCATTTACCCCCCACTGCTTCCCTGCAGTCCAGCCATCCCCACCTCCCTCCCCTGATTGGGTGTCTGAGTTTGTAAGGCCACTATGCAGGCCTCCCTTGAGCTCATCAGGTTTAGTATGTGGCCCTTTTTTCCTTCACAGGTCCATCTTCTTCTTTTTTCAAAAAATTATTTAATTGTTTTTCAAGTACAGTTTTCTGTCTTTTACTCCCATCCCAGCCCCCCCCCCCCAGTGCTCCCCACCTCCCTCCCATTTCCACCCCCCTTAGTTGTTGTCCATGTGTCCTTTATTCTAGTTCCTGTAAATCCTTCCCCTTTTCTCCTAAAATTCCCTCCCCTCTCCCCTTTGGTCACTGTCCACCTGTTCTCTGTTTCAGTGTCTCCATCTTCTAAGTGTTACGTCTTCAGGGCCTACCACTGTGCCATGTACTTGAATGCTTCTTGGTGTTTGCTCAGTGGGCCAGAGGGCATTTGTTCAGGCTCATGTTTTCTGATAAAAGTGTTGGGTTTTGGGTAGGAAAGGGGAAAAAATACTCATACTATGAGTTTAGCTATAATATACATTAAAGCCTACTGAATATAGAAAGTAATATTAAACTTGCATTTGAAAAAGAATCTTATTCTCATGTAGCATTCAACTGCAGTATGTTTCCTAGGACATTAATGTGATAGTATAAAAAAGAGCATATGGGAGTTAAATAAATTTGGAAATTCTGATTAACCAAAGTTAAAGTGGACTTCTCAGAGTCTGCCTTATTTCCCAAATTTATTTTATGGTTGCCTGTTTACCCTACCCAACTCCATCTTTTTTCCCCCAAATGTACTTGTAGAACTGGTTTTCTCTGGAAATACTTTTGGGAATGCCAGGATTACACATAACAAAGAGTTCTGGGAGGAAGGAAAACTTCCTGCCGATGTCCTTAGCAAGGTAGAATGGCAAGATCCAGCACTAGGAACAGAAAGGCTATATTTACATTGGGAGACAATGTAGTTTGACTTCAGTGTGACTGGGGTAGGAAAAAAACCCTTCATGTATCTTTTACATCATTAGAAAAAGCATTTGCTACAGATTCTCTGTTTTTTCCCACAGGAAAACATGCCAAGCTTATTAACATGGTGTACATACTTTTTAGGATGTGGTGTCTCACTTTCTTCGGTGTCTGTTTGCCCACCCCAGGGACACCCTGTGACATCCTATGTACCCCCCTCCTGTTGTGAACTTGTTCTCCCAGACTGAGGTCAGATGTTACATTCTGTGTGGACACTTTAGTACTTGTTTGGGAGTGTTCTACACTTCTCTTTCTTCGGTTGACATAATACTCTCTCTAGAACATGGGTCTCTAGAGAGTAGAGATGGTATTTAATTTATCTTTGGATTCTCCTGAAAATAACCAACATCAGTTTGGGTGGTGAGTAAATAATGAAAGAAGATACTGTATTAGTTTTCTAGAGATGCCATAATAATTCACCACAAACTTGCTGGCTTAAAAAAGACACACTTTATTTTCTGAAAGTTCTGGGAGCCAGTTATCCAAATCAAGGTGTTGGTATTGCTGCACTCCCTCCAGAGTCTTTAGGGGAGAATTCTTTCTTTTCTTTCCCAGTTTCTTGTGGCTCTAGGTGTTTTTTCAGTTGAGCTGGATAACTCCAGTCTTTGCTTGTAGGCATCTTCAGATGCCTTTCTCCTCTTCTGTCTATGTGTCTGCTTAGCATGTCTTTTGTATGGACCTTTATTATTAGATTTAGGTCCCATCCAGGTAATCCTGGACGATCTCACCACAGGATTCTTAACTACATCTGGAAAGACCTTTTTATCCAAGTAAGGTTATGCTTACAGGTTCTGGAACAGGAACATATCTTTTGGAAGTAACCATTCAAGTCACTTTAGATATTAGAAAGGTTTTTCAAGATGAGAGGATGCTTAAGAAAAGCCTAATGGAGCCAGCTATGCAAGTAAGGGTGAAGATTCAGGGTTGAGTGTTCTAATGTAGAGAACCCATATAGGCATACCAGTGCTCTCCAAGCTTGTGTGGCAGGCATCACTTCTTTCAATCTTCTCACCAAGCCTGGATGTGGGAGTCAGCATTCTTCACACCAGGCTCTATGAAGCTACCTCCAGTTGACTGGAGTGTGCATGTGAAGCAAACGGATATAATTCATCAGATGATAATCAGAGCAGACTTTCTGAGAGACATAGAGAGTCTCATTAAAACAGTTCCATAAGAGGCCAGGGAATTCAAGCTTAATGGAAATGAGACACAAATACACACACACGTATATATATATTTGTGTGTATGTGTACATGTATATGTATATATATATATTCACATACACACAAATATATACTTTCTGTCTAGCAAAACATGTGGTCCTTTTAGGGAAGGCTTTCCTATAGGGTGGAGGTGTTTGTACATGTTTCTTGTCCTGTATGTACTTCCTCGTAGGATCCAAAGTGCCTGGTGAAAAGAAACTCACCAGGAGGGAAGAAATGCCTTCCACTGAGCTCCAGTGGGAATCGACAGAAGAAATTGGGACAACTCTGGTTAATACTACAGCTTTTAGAAGATGTGAGTTCTGCTTTCTATGTGGATGTAAAGGAGTCTGGCAATGTCTGTCCTGCCAACATTTTTACTCATCTTGTCCTTTGTGTAAACTGGCTTGTATGTAAAATGCAGGAGAGTGGCATACTCATAAGAGTCCCTTGTAGAGCTCGCAGGGTCCATTTGGTTTCTTCATCACCAGAAAGTTTTAGTCTCGAGACAGATTTTCCCCCTCTGGCTCAGACTGTACTTCCTGTTTGATCACTTCTCTCATTTCTGGGTATTTCTTGTGTTTCAGCTAGATAGGATGCTGTCAGCACATTTCCCCCTCTCTGTAAAATTGGTCATTGTAAAAGGTGGAGTTATGCTTTTTTAGTTAGTTTCTAAGACACTCAATTTGCAAGACTAAATGCAATGCAATTGCTGTCTGTCTCCCCTTAGGTTGTACTAAAAATGCTTACTGTTTAAGTAGGTAAATGCCTAGTGACCAGGCTTGCTTATAGGCTATTAGCCTGTTCAGAAACAACAGTCCCTTAACTTTGTGGGTGGTTTGATGGGTTCCAGTGTTGCAGAATATGAACTAACAAAATGGAATCATAAAATTGCAGAATGTCAGAGTTGGAACTGGATCAGTGAATTCAACCTCCTCGTTTTACAGATGTGAAAATGGTGGGAACTCCCAAACACCAATTGCTACTCTGTGAGTAGCTCACTTGTGATTTCTCTCATAAAATCGTAGGGCTCTAAACAAAGAAACCAGTGCTGTAAGGATAATACAATAGAATATTATTGACTTATTGCTCATAACAGTAAATTGATTTACTAACATACACATATATACAGAAAATTTGCAAAATAAAATAGATTTTCTACACCAAAATGTTCCGTGCTATAATAGTTCTGTGATCACAGTAAATATTTTCAGGAGCAATGATGGTCAACCAGAAAGGAAAGAGCGTTAGGTGTTTATTTCTTTCTTTGTTTTTTTTTTGAAGGAAAAAAAGAAAGGACCAAAGAATGTATGTAGCATGATGAATTTTTAAAATTTCATAGCAGTTCTTGCTTCTACCTTAATTTGTTTTCGCTCCTGGAGCTCAGTTTATTTCCAGCTCCATGTTTGTTCCTTAGTAACAAAATGCTTCCAAGTTGGAAGAGTCGGTAACAAGTCCCAACAGAGTAACGATTGCTTGCTTTGGCCAAGGTAAATTTGCACAGGGTTTGGTGTTACCACCCATTTCAGAATTATTTATGCTCTTTTGGAAAGTCAGTGATGTGAAGATTCAACTTGGCTTAAAAATAAAAGTGTACTTCTCAAACCAAACAAACAACTAGAACAGGAACAGAATCACAGAAATACATCACATGGAGGGTTATCAGTGGGGAGGGGGGAACAGGGGAAATGGTACAGGGAATAAGACACATAAATGGTAGGTATAAAATAGACGAAGTAAGGTTAAGAATAGTATAGGAAATGGAGAAGCCAAAGAACTTATATGAATGACCCATGGACATGAACTAAGGCAGGTGGCGGACAGGGAGGGAATGCTGGTGGGAGGGGGGTTGCAGGACAGAGGGGAATAAAGGGGGGAAAATAATGGGACAACTGTAATAGCATAATCAATAAAATCTACTTTAAAATATAGACCTATAAAAAAAAGTAAATAAAAGTGTGTTTCTAAATTCTATACAAACCCTAGTGGGGTGTGTTACAATGGAACTTCAGTAGTTAACCCTCCTTTCCGTTAGCTATTTGTGTGTGCAAAAGACGTTTCTGAATGTCTTAGGGTAGGAGGGGTGTTTTCATTACTTTTAAAAGCAAACCTGTAAAAACCATTTTAGTAGTAAATATTTGGCCAAAGTTGAAACATCATAGTGTAAGAATGTATAGAGGGAATAGTATTTACCGAATAGCAGAATTTTGCAGGATTTTCTTGTTGATGACATTTTATTCAGGGAATTTTAAACGTGGAAAGAGAATAGAGCTAATATTTGTGTCATATATTATAGACGATTAACTCCATGTGGGACACCAATCCTCTGTGGAGTTGAAAATTTGTACATAAATTTTGTCTCCCCCCCAAATTAACTATTAATAGCCTATTGTTAACCAGAACTTTACTAATAACAACCAGTCAATGAACACATATTTTGTTTGTTAATGTGTTATATGCTATATTATTACAATAAAGTAAGCTAGAGAAAAAAATATTAAGATAATTATAAGGAAAAGAAAATAGATTTATAGTATTTATTGAAAAAAACTGCATATAAGTGGATCTACACTGTTAAAAATCTGTGTTGTTCTAGGGTCAACTGTTCTAGGGTCAATAATATTATTATTGTAATAATACATAGGAACAAACAATATATAATTTAACTATATATTATATGTTATTATTTACATATGTTTATATATAAATATAAATTTTATACATTAAACAATTTAATGTGTAATTCTAATCAATAATTTAATATTCAATACATAATCATAACATATATGTGTATATTATATAAAATATATATAACAATTCACAGGTCTACCATGATAGACTGGAGACTGATCAGACACTTAATGTTTTCACCTCTAAGTGGTCCCTACCAATATACCAATATGTCAGAAAGGGTAAAATACCCATGTTGTTTCATATAATATTTCTCTTCATATCTGTGGTTGCCATTCATGCTGCTAAGAATTTCTAGCTTTTCTCCTTCTGAGCTTGATATTCAGATCAAGCTTTTTGGGGGTTGACAGACATGTGATCAATTCTAGGCTTTGCCACCTATAAGCCATATAGCTCTGGGCCTTGTAGAAAGGAAAACAATGACTTGCTCAAAGTGCTGATGGGCCACATGAAACTGCTCCACAGGTGTTGGTTTATGGTACCATCATCGTTGTCAGTGTATTGAGATTTGCACGGTAGTTGTTTGAATATTAACATATAGTATTCTAATGACTAAATTTACTTATCATATGTGGATGATGGAATATATAATTTATCATGGTAATCATAAATTATACCACTATTCACTATTAAAAAGCAGTCACTGTTTATTGATTTTTTTCCTACTTTATTTCTTAGTGCATTTCCATAAAGCACCTTGAGAGTCTTGATTCAATTAATCCTTGTGGTTTTGGTACTATTATTATCCTTTCTATTGAGGGGGACTAAAGTTTTGAGAGATTGTATCTTTCACTAAATCATGGTCAGCAAATGATGGATAGTTAAGATTTGAACTTGAGGTGTCTAACTCAAGAGCCCCTACTTGTAGCTATTATTCTTTTCTACCTTCCAACAGTGTATGGAATATACTAAGTAGAAATTCATAGCAGCTATAATATGTACCACAATAAATAATTCTTCCAGGACAGATTGCATCCTCTATCTGCAACATTTTTGCCCTGAGGAGAGGTCAACTGGAAATGCAGGTAATCAATTCATTTTCTGGGACCTGTGAGTCTGACTGGATTTCTTTCACTCTGACCTCCCCATAGCAGTTAGCCTTAGCTAGCCTTAGCTAGCTAACAAGTGGAATTGACTAGTGTGTGAATTTACTTCTTGTTTTTTATCACTTATCAACTGAGCAGGTACTAGGCATTTAATAAACTCTATTTGTCTATTTGTTTTTTCAGACATACTCAATGCACACACAGGCAAATATTTTTTTTTCTTATTCCCAAATAGAAATGTAGTATACATGCTGGAACATATGTTGCATTTTACTTCTGGCTTTTGAAAAAATTTTCTGTAATTTGCCTTTGTCTTTTTTCATGAATATATTTTAATTTGTATTTATTTAATTAAAAAATCCTCATCCAAGGACATGCTTATTGATTTTAGAGAGGGGGAAGGGAGAGAGCAAGAGGGAGAGAAACAATAATCAATTGCTTATCATATGTGCCCCAATTAGCAACTGAACCCACAACCCAGGCACATGCCCTCACTGGGAATTGAACGAGCAATCTTTTGGTTTACAGGACAATGCTCCAGTCAACTGAGCCACACCAGCCAGAGCTTAATTTATATTTATGTAATCTTATTTGTCTACCTTTTCTTTTATGGTGTCCAAGCCTTTTCTCTTGGTTAGAAATGGCTTCTATATTTTAAAAACAGAAAGAAGGATCCATATTTTCTTTTACATTTTTATGATTTAATCTTTGTACATCTAACTCTTTATTGGTAATTTATTTTTGTCATCAGAAATTAGGTAAGATTTTGCCTTTATTATTTTTCTAAACTAATAGTCAGTTTTCAGCCATTATTAATTGAGTAATCCATATTTTCTATACTGAATTTAAATGCCACTATTATCATATACTAAATTTCCATAAGTATGTGAATCTATTTTAGACCTTCTCTGTTTTTTTTTCCTTCCTGCATCAATACCAAATTGTTTTAATTACCAAAGCTTTAAAATATATTTTAGTATTTGGATCATTCACCTCCTGACTTCATGAAAGTTTGAAATAGGTGATGAACTTACAGGACATTGAGCAAAAATTTGTTGGTTTATCGAGGAGATAGCTGAGTTCCTAAGAAACAAGTGACTTCCCTGAAGGTCTGAACCCCAGGTGTCCGTGGAGCCACAACCGAACTTGGGATGTAGACTGGTAGTGCGGATCTTCAACCAAGGGATGGGGCTTTAACAAAGCCTACCTCATTAGCCCTGTAAGCCTTCAGAACTTTAATGTTTTTAAACATACCTGCCTCACTGTTGACCCTGAGAATTACATAAGACACTCTGGCACATCACCTAACACATTGTTAGCCACAGAAGACAGCTTCAGTGTATTTGGTTGACTTTGAGCCAAGGTATTCTGAATCTAATCCAGTGGTGTGTCCACATTGCACCAATACTCAAACATTTCATATCCGTGCAATGTCTTAAACATTTGATGACTAAAAGATACTTGAGAACAATCTTTCCTAACAACCTTTGATGGATATTATTATATGTTCTTAAAAAAATATATGGGATCTGTGGTTAAATAGATGTGGGAAGAGGTAAGTTAAATCAAGTTAAGTAAGATTTTTGCTTTAGCATGCTAATGTCTACCATAAATCAAGACAGCAAACTGCATTTCCCAAGTCTTGATCATGGAACATACGTTCACTCCCCCATTTAATTTTCCCACAACACTCAGCAAGATTTCAAAGAACAAATACTGTTTATTTTAGGGCAGTATGTCTCACACTTGGAAAGAAATTCCTTTTAGAAGAAAAAAATAAAAAGAACATTGTAGATACTCAGTATTGCTTTATGTAATAATTATTACTTGTATTACTTAATCAGATACAAAGATAAGACTAGGTGTGCTTATAGCTCTTACAGAACTATGAAACCAAGTAAAAATTACACACTAAAGGAAAATGTCATGTCAAAGCCTATAAAATTTAAATTAATGATATTAACTTCCTGTGGAATGGTTGCGTTTGCCGGACATAAATTTATACTTCACATGACTAGGGTGCCAACCGCTATGCCCAGATGCTAGTTGAGGAGGTCTGCAGAGGTCTGTGCTGTGTGATGACCTAGTTTCCTCACTGATGGCGGTTCCCAGATGCTTTGAAACCTGTGTTTGCATGGTCACAGTGATGTCCCATGGCCAATATTTGGAGGGAATATATCAGAGAAGTAAGAAGTCCTTTTGTGCTTTCTCCATTTACCCCAAAAGAATCTTGAGTGCAAACACAAAGGCAGATATTGAAATCTCTTAACAATATTTCATCATAAGGAATTATTTACATCATGCTGAATAAGTTCATTTTAATTTTGAGATCATTATCAAAAAGAAAAGATAACATAAAATAATTCTTGTAGCAAACTCATGAATCTTTGAACAGTGGTCCCCATCCTGAAGGAGAATGGGCCCTGATTTGAGAGACATGACTTTAAAATATAGGCTTACTACTCATTTAAATAAAACAAATGCAGTTCCTAACTTGTTAGTCATTTACACATATGTAAATGCATATGTCAAGCATACCTGGATGGAGGCTAGTCATTTGGATTTATTGAAAAGCACTGACCTTGAGATCACAAAATTATTACTTAATCTTGGTACTCAGTTATCAGTGATTTAAGATTTTTGGCCTTCAGTGGTAGTTTAGAGAGTTCAAGGACTATTTAAGCAGGACCAATCTTTAAAATTTTATATTAAAGTGAGTTTTCATGTTTAAATTTAATGTGCTTACTTGAAGGGAAAGTGCAATATGAATGATACATGGTGTTTTCTTAAACTTGTTTTTTAATAATAATAAACGTCTTGGAGATGGTCTTTTCAAATGTTAGGAGGTACTAAGATTGATAGCTTTGCAAATTGGTTTTAAGTATTTTGAATTTATAACTATCATCATGTTGCAAAATAACATTGACTTTGGAATGGCTTACTTCCTTTTGTAGTAATTCAAAAATATTATGACAGCTACAGTTTTATAGTAAGCATAAAAAGTAGTGAGGTAAGTTCAATGAGGTAAGGTTAGTGTTGGAAGTTTTATTAACAAAAACTTTAAGTATTAACACATGAGTTACAATTCCCATGTGTTTTCAGAAATTTGCTGGAACTGAACTGAACATTAAATTTTGAACTTTGGGCTAGTCACTTAAAACCACCTAATTTTAGTGTAAGAAGTAGCCAAAAACTTAAGTATGAAAACAGGCTTTATAAAGTTGGCTGGATTATTAACCCACATATGATATGAATTCTTCCATGTGGGTGATACGAAGCACTCTTAACCCAGCATTATTTTCTCAAGTAGGTGGCATGTGGGTCATGGATATGATTTTTTGACAGGTAGGTAAGACAAAATGAATCTTTACAACCTGAAAATCTCAACTGTGTCATTAACAAGCTGGTGATTGTAATTTAACTTTTATAAGCACATCATATAGCTACACAATACTAAATATCCCTGAACTTTATTTTTAAATTAAAATTGTATAAGAGGACAGATTTACAATATAACAGAAAGGTATATTATAAATTATGAAGCACTCTATAACACAGCCATTATTGTTTTTCTTTGTGCTATCTAAATGTTATATTTTAAAAATATAATTTAGGTCTTCCCCCTGGTTAAATGTATGAGCTTCTGGTTGCAGGTGAAAGCCAGCACGTGGAGCAGGATGGCAGAGCCCTTTTGTTCCCAGTGGGTGTCACTCTCCTGGCAGCAAGATCCACTGGAGGGCAAACACAGCTCTAATGTTAACTAGCCACCGCCATGAGAGCTTGAGAGAAGTGATTAAAGTGCCCAACCCTCTTGTTTCTCAAGACTGTGATGGGGAAAGACCTTATAACTAAAGATTGAAAATTAGGGACCCTTTTAGGAAAGGGATTTCTCTTGGTATTCAACTATAATAGATTTCCTCTGCTTACACATTTTTTTGAGCTTGATCTCAGATAGCTGCATCTACGTGGGAATCAATCTGTAAATGTGGAGATGTTCTAATTTGTCTGCTGGAGGAATATTAATGTAATTACAGGACTGCTCAGTCACATATAGGTTAGACTCCAGTCCTGATTCTCTTATCTCAGACGATTCCAAGTCATGTAGCTATTTACACTGTGGGTGTTTACTAGCATCTCAAACTATACATACCTAATACTGAACTCTTGATTTCCTACCATCAAATCTGATTCTCCCTAGTCATTCCCAGCACAGGCAATAATTCCACTATCTATGGAGTTGCTTCAGCCATTAATCCAGCAGTTATCTTTGATTCCTTCCTTCCTTTTACCTCTGTACACACAAACTCTCAGTCTACCTGCTCCTGATTAAACCTGAAGATGTGTCTCAGACACAGCCATGTTCTCCCTTTCTATCACCTGCATGCTAGTTGTGGCAGCTACTGCTTTTTCTCTTGTTGGCTATAGTAGCTGGGCACCTGTCCCAGCGTTCATTCCTGCTCCCTAGTATCTGTTCATAGAACAGCGTCAGATTCTCTGGTCCTTGGCCAATAAGACTTGGACCTTAATATTTCCTTGCTTTCTGGTTCAGTGAGATATTCTGTACTCATTTTTATGTTTCTTGCCACGCACCTAATACTTGAGTGTTTTGGGTGGGTGCTCATTGCTGCTAGTCATTTTTTTCTAAATGTTTGTAATAGGTAAAGCTAGAAAATATTTTTCCAAAGAGAAAATATATCATGTGTTCATATTTATTAGTATTGCAAGGCTTCTTTTAAGATCCAAATTTATTAAAACCCAAAATTATATTAAATTCAGTGGAGCAGGTAAAAAGCAAAACTTATTTAAAGATCCATAAAGACATTTAGTGTTCCAAGATTGCACAGTGAAGAGTAGGCATCAGTTAAATAAACCATTTTGGCCCTGACTGATGTGGCTCAGTTAATTAGGTGTCATCTCTCAGAGTGAAAGTTTGCTGGTTTGATTCAGGGCACATGCCTGGGTTGCAGGTTCAGTCCCCAGTTGGAGCAGGCAACTGATCAATAATTGTTCTTCCACTCTTTCTCCCTCCCTTCCCCTCTCTCTAAAAATAGTAATTATAGACCCTTTTGTTGAATACCAAAGTCTTGGTGCACATTTGATAATAGCTGGTAGATATTCACTAAATCATAAATTTTATTATTTTTATGCACACAAACACATATATACATATTTTCACTAATAAGCACAGATATCTGCAAATTAGCCTTTTGCCAGTCCAGTTTTTTTACAAGGATTTTACATATGTTCTTAGCTTTTATATTTGTATTACTTCCTTCTTATCCTAAAAATCTTATTTACTACTGATATTGACATACTAATAATTTGCTGTACCCTACTCCCAACCTCACCAATGTACGGTTCAATAAGTCAGAGACCTGATGATCCTGTTAAAAGGCTGTATCTCTAACCTAGAACTATGCCTGGCACAAAACTAATCATATAGTTGTTGAATGAATAAGTAAATAATTCTAGTTCCTGGAGCGAAGAGTACCTGCAGAGAAGAGAAATTTGAAATCAAAATAGCTGCAAATGTCAAAGAGTAAAAGGGCATAGCCCAAGCCTGGGATAAGAGATATACACACCCTCATCTGTGTAGCAGTTTTGATGGTACAACTACTGAAGGACATTTTTTTCTGAAAGGCAGCTTTTGCTATAATTAGAGATTATTGTGAAAGAACTTTTAAAAAGCCATAATTACTCTGAACTCTTCTTTCCAACAAGACTCCAGAAAGATCATGCATGTTCACTGAATCACTAAGCCAGTTAGGTCACTGACACACTTACATGGTTTTCTTTGGTTCTCTGGCGGTTAGAGGAGGGGAGGCTGCTCCCCCATGGCCCAGCCTCCAGGTGTTCATCACAGGTGTTCAGCTGTGCTCCTCGAAGTTCCAGCTCTTGGTCCTTTTGAGACCACAAAGGGTTCACATCAGACCAGTGTGGTGATATTTTTTGAGGCAGAACTCTAACAACCATGTTTGCTGTTGGGCCAGAATCCTCCTTGAAGCATCTGTATATACAGGGATATCAAAATCTAAGGATTGAACTTAGATTAGTAAACTTTTGGGCTTACTAGGCACGGACGGGCCTGCATTGTCCAATATGGTAGCAATTACGCTATGGCTAGTCCTAATTAAGATATGCTGAAAGTGTAAAATAAATGCTGGATTTTGAAGACAATACAAAATAAAATGTCACTATTTTTTCATATTTATTACATCTTACATTACAACATTTGAATATCATAGTTTAAATTAAATGTTATTAAAATTCTACCTTTTTAAACTTTTTAACATGGCCATAGGAAATTTAAAATGACAGATGCAGCTTGCATCATATTTCCATGGGACCCACTCACTGCCTTAAATCTTGTTCCTGGAAGAGTGGAAGTGCCGGTGTAACATTGCTAGGCAACCCACACACCTCAAACACCACTTACTCCACCAAGGAAAAATCACTCCTCATGTCAGTTACATTAATTGACCAAATTTCAGGTATTCATCAATATAAAGAATACTGAGCTACTTTTGGTAGCTAACTCTAGCATGTCAGCTTTTAATTAAAGTCTTTCATAGGCTAATTAACTTCCCTGGAGGGTTTATTCTCTGTTGAGAAATACACCTGCCCACCCACTCAGGCACCCCTCCACAGACACACAGATCATGCGGAATATGCTGAAATAATTTAAACTACGTGACAGACAATGTAACACCCTGGTACATATGAGAGCATAAAACCTTATTTGCTGGTTCTCCAATTTCCTGAGGGCTGTTGATTAGCAACCTTTATTGCATACCTACAGTATATAAATCACTGGCTTAGAAGCTGTGGAAAGCAGAATAATAAAACATAATAACAATAGCAAAAATGTGTTGAGTGTTTCTGGGTGCCAGGCACTGTGCTAAGTGCATTACAGCTTATTCAATTTAATCTCCAAAATAACTTGATGAAGGAGGTACTGTTATTAACCTCATTTTGCTTATATCACCTTAGTTTTGTTCCCAACATTTGGAAGGCCTGTGGGTAAGTCCACTGCATTGCCACGAGTTACTTGAACAATATATTTGTAATGCAGAGACTTTTTGCAAAACAGAGTTGTCCACTTGAGCCACTTATCTATACAAACTGGAGTTTAAGCCAGTGAGTTTAAGGGGACTCTTCTTCAATCTCTTTCTCTCTTCCCCAAGGTCTCAATCTTTAACCTATTAGTCCATTCACCAGGGTTCTGCTACCTCCTCCTTTTAACTATGCCCTTGTATCTCTCTCATTGCCCCTCTCTTTGCATTTTGGGTGAAAAGAGGGGAAAGTAGATTTCGAGATCCTACACAAAGAAGGGGCGGAGGGAGGTAAAATGGCCCCATTTCTTTTAGGTTTATGGTAATCTTAAAGACAAATCTTTTCAGTTACAAGGAGCTCATGTCTTAGCTAAAACAGGGGAAATTATTATAGTAACTTTTGAGTACTTTAATACATTATACTGTAAGTCCAACCCATGCGGAGGTTGAGGACTGGTGAGCAGGAGGTGGGGGATGTTTCCCCTTCTTGTGGTCTCATGAGGGTCCAGATTTAGGGAGGTTCTGCCATCCTGTAGGTCCGCCATCCTCAAAATGTAGCTTCCAAGATCTCTGAGGAAGGGGAAGAGTTGGGGAGGGGCATGGACAGGAAGTGATATATGTCACTTCTGTTTATGTTTTATGAATAAAACAGATAGCCCCATCTTCCTATAAGGGAGAGCTTCCCTGTGTTCAAGAAGGAAAGGGAAATTGGATGTGAGTGAGAAGTAGTGGTTACTACCACAGCAAGTTTTAGATTTTACATTATTTTCAGTGCTTGTGTGTTTGGAGGCTGTGTACATTTATGCATACTTCCAACTTTAAAACTGTCTCTCCATTTGAATGATTGCAAGTTGAATCAAATTCAAATATATCCTCAGCCCAAGTCTACTATTAGGAAAGACAAACAAACAAAACTTTGAATGTGAAATAAAACTACATTGGGAGCTTTTGTGAGTATTCCAGTTTCATTTTCTTTTAAAGTTGTCCTTTGTGATACTATGTTTACTCAATTCCTGAAGTGTTGTCAAGTAAGTAGTATTTAATCTGTGAAAAATTTCAAGTGGCTCCTTTTTCTTTCTCAAGTGTTTCTTTTTCCCTCAAGTGTTGCTGTAGTCATTTTACCAGTGAAATGAACCGTTTGATTTTAAAAAAAAGAATTATTTATGGCACATCAAGTAGCACTTAGTGTTTTGCCACAACATTAAAACTGTTTCTGAAGGCTCATGTAAAATACACCAGAAAGGTCAGGAGGCTTATGTATAGAACTTCCACAGACATGCCTCACCATTGGAACTGGTTATAATTCCTGGGTGCTGACATGAAGATTAATAATGTTGAACTCTGATTTTGGCCATTTTTTTGCCAATTTCATTGCCATGGTCTTTTTCTTTCAAGTTATTACCTGGAACTGAAGTGATAACAAATGTTTTGTGTTTTATACTGCCAGATAAAAGGTTAAGTTTTCATATGTTATACGCTCTTAAACACACACACACACACACACAGAAATACACACATAACTGGATCAGAAGGAAATGAGTAATTCTTCTAAAATGAAAAGATTGTCCTAGTTTTAACATTAGGTGGCTAGTTCCCATGCAGTTGAGTCATAAGTAAAAATTGGAAACTCAACCTATGGGTCTTTATGTACTGACTATATCATATAGTTCTAATTTTCTTTTGTTTTTCCGGGAAATGATGGTGCTTTTTGCTTTGCCAAGTTTTATTATTGAGCCAACTGCCAAAGTTTGAGAGCGTCGAGAGCCCTTAAAATTATTTGGTGTTGAGTGAAGAGACAAAGAGAAGTATTTCATATTCTCAAACATTTTAACTTTTATGTCTCTACCTGATGTTAGAATATAATCTAAACTTCAAGGCTTTTCTTTTTTTTAACTGATGTACACTGTTGACTGAAGTCCAAATATTAGTGAGGGGAACTTTAATTCTACTCACTGATACCCAGTTTGAAACTACATTTTATAATTTTTAATAGACTCTCTTCTGTCTTGCCTGATCCTCCCTGTATTTAAATGTCTGTGCATCAGAAGGCCTGTGTGCCTGCTTGTGGTTTTGCACCATCTGGAAGTTAAAATTTTACTTTAGAAATGATGTCATACTTGCTTACTACGAACTGGGCTAATGTTGGTTGAGAATTGGATGCAGTTCAGGTCAGAGTTAAAAAAAATAGTCCCTTAAGCTTTGTTTCTTGATTATAGGAGACTGTGCAAAGCTGTAAAGATAGAGTGAAGGTGATTGAAGGGTACGATTCAAATTCCTTTGAAGCTAAGTAAAAGCTTTTGGGCACATGGAAAATAAACTCCTGAGCTGAAGCCTCAGCTGGCACAGAATCCCTCCTGCCATGTAGAGGTTGGCCGTTACGAGTAATGTGTTGATCACGGCCATCCTTGCTCTCTGTTTTATGCCTGGAGAAATATTCTTACAGCCAGGCTTGCATTGTATCTCTCCGGGCTTAGAAAGATGCAGCTGGGTACTGATAGATCATGCATGGTAAGAAGGTGCTGCAAATGTTAAGTGTATTATTCATCAAAACAGAGTCTTTTTTCTAAACTCTCTTCAGTACCACTCACTATCTACCGTATTGTAATTTATTGATATCACAGTTTTGGATATTGGGTATTTAGTCCAGACAGAGACCATCCATCTTTGATAGCTAGGTTGGGAGGCTAATGGGAGCACAGTTTCTTCTCAGATTCACACTGAGTCCTGGTCAGGTTGTAACCCCTTACAACCACCCTGTAATCTGGAGTGCTCAGCCGGTTTAAAGTGAAGATAACTTTAAACAAAGGCCACTTGAGAATCTTCATGTTTATACCCTAATCAATTGGAACTGGAATTTTCATTCCAGTGGAATCAGTTTTCACTTAGGAGAGTGAAGATCCCCAGAACACGAGCATCTCCTTTACCTTCCCAGATCCTAGATCTCTGTGGTCATTATGTGAGAAGAGGCACAGGCATCAGATGTTGGAAGAATCTGCTGTTCTCACCCTCTGCAGTCACAGAATGTCCATCCTCTTCCATGATGCATTCAGGGTCACTCTGCTAACTGGGCTTCAAGCACTTGTTGTCATCCTGTGCTTCACTGGTACCTCCCAGGTTCATCCACTTCTCAGGGACAGAAATTGGGAAAACTACCCACCTACCTTTTTATCACCTTTGACCTTTAGAAACACAACTTTGATACCTCTTTCTTGGAAAGGGGTAAGAAAAGGAGATTCTACCCCAATAACTGTCTTGTCTCTAATATTACCATCTTTGCATGGTGTATTCTACCTAAGACTGATTCCTGTCTTTAAAATCATAAAATGTGCCTCAGCCAGTGTGGCTCAGTTTGTTGAGCATTGTCCCAAAAACTAAAAGTTTGCCGGTTTGGTTCCCGGTCAGTGCACATGCCTGGGTTGCTGGTTTGGTCCCCAGTTGGGTTGCCTATGAAAGGCAGCCAGTTGATGTTTCTCTCCCTTTCTTTCTTCCTCCCTTCCCCCTCTCTAAAAATTAAATAATATCTAAATAATTAATTAAATACCTTCACAATCATAAAATGTCAGATACTCTGTTTCAGCTTCTTTGTTTCATGAAGGAAGAAACAAAGTTACTGTTTCAACTGTAGCTGAAAGGCTGGATGGGAGGAAGTGAGTTGTTTTGTCCTGATCCTCAGAGCTAGATTGAAGCAGAACCCAGCCTAAACCCAATGTTCTCTTCTCATTGTTCCAAGTTAAACCTTTTAACTCTGTGTCCTCACAGTATCTACATATCTGTTTATTGTGGTTTCTGATGGTGTTCCTGAATCCTTTTTTTTACACTTCTGCCTTTCCCCGCCCCCCCCATCCAAATTTTTCTTGCTTTTAGCATAATGAGCAAAATTTGCTATCAGATTGCAGCAGTCAACTGTTTATTTCTATGCCATTTCTTCTTCCCTGAGACAAATGGTTTTAACTGTTTTTGCCTGGTTATTTTGATCTCTCTAAATAACATGCTGGTATCACTACTTCCTGACTGTTGATAAAGCTACTGTTCCTCAGATTCCTCATGGAGCCTGAGAATTAAAGTCTTCTATCACCCCAACACCCCACATCACTCTTGGACCTTTTTGTGGTCTTCAGAAAAAAATTAAGCTTATTTTTCCTCATTTTATTACTGACATATGAAAAGCAGGAATCGTAATAATCTAATTTTCGAGGTAAGGAAGAAATAGGCATTTTTTGGTATGCTTTTTTTTCTTTATTATTTGGAAAGTAGTCTTTCATAGAACTGGGGAATGGGTATCATTTCCACATTTTTTAATAGCACCACTGACTTCCTCTTGACAACACGTATTTTTCTAATGTAGGAGTGTTTTGCTACATATCAACCTGGTTCTTCCAGATGTCTGCAGCATGGCCCATTGTGTTCTCCGTGTTCCTGGAGGGTGTGGCAGAGTGAGCAGTGCTGTGCCCTCCCTGGGCGCTTAAAGACACAGAGGATTAGTGTGCTTTGTTTTCCAGCTATGGTTTCATAGTGTGGAGATACATGACTATTTCAAAATATCTAATTTCATAAATAACTTGTATTTAAAAATGTATCACTGATCAGATATACATACAGCAGGACTTTAACATAGATACAGGCTGTTAAAAGGCATGGCGATGAGAGCCCATGAGCAGTGGTATGGTGGTGCTGTGTTCAGAGGGGTGCTTACCACTGCCCATCCCTCCCAGGGCTTGACAGGTAGTCACTGATGACCTCTGCACCTTCTTTCTTATTTTTGATTTCAGGTAGATGCACTGAGATTAAGACTGGAAGAGAAAGAATCTTTTCTCAATAAAAAAACAAAGCAACTGCAGGACCTCACAGAAGAGAAGGGGACACTGGCTGGGGAGATTCGAGACATGAAGGATATGTTAGAAGTGAAGGAAAGAAAAATCAATGTTCTTCAGAAAAAGGTGAGTGGCTGACACAAACCCTTTAGGTTGTGAATTAGTATCATCGACACTGTCACTTGAGACATTTTTGAGCATGATGAAAAGAAGATATTATGCTTAAAGATTTTTAGCTTAAGAAATATAAACTTTTAACTTACTGGTATTGAACTTGCTCGTGGTTGTATCATGCCATTTTTAGCATGGCCTGTTAAATTTTCTGTTTGATTACCTGAAGACTAAATTGGATGATATTTTTCATTTGAGAGCTTAAGCATAGAGATAACTGTACAAATTTAGACAGAAGTCTAAAACAATAAAAAGTCCCAAAAGTTAATCTTTTCTTTTTTTTTATGGTGGATAGAGCAGGGTCTTAAAGATACTTTAGATGCATTTTGTACTTACAGAAACTTTAGTAGATCTTATCCTGCCAAATCCGTACAGATTTTAGAAGGGGTAATGTTTACATCTGTTACTTAATTGGGGTCAATGGAGAATGTATAGTAATCTCTGACTACCATCACCTAACACAGAAGACGTTTGACCTGGTTAGGGCCCTGCTTTCCTTCCTTCTTTCAGCAGCTTTTTTTCCTCCATTGTAGAGGATCCAGATTTTGTGACAGCAGCCTGGTTTTCTTTTGGAGAACTGTCATTTACTACTGTATACAGTTTTGGTGGGACTGTAGGGTCCCCTGCCTTTCCCTAGGAAAAGGGTAGGCTGGAAGAGAAACCAACACCTTTTCTTTTAAGAAAATGTATTGTGAAGCAAGGAGTTCTCAGATTAATAGGCAACCAGCATGGAAACTGGATGGGAGCCAGTGGTGGCAGCAGGAGGTGGCTGGCAAGGACACACTGCCACAGGCAGGCACGGTGCTGGTGATATGTGCTGCAGCTGCAAATGGAATCTAACTGGCCTCTTCTTTTGGTGCCATTTGCCACCATCATCTCTCACCTTGTTTATATCAATAGCATCCTAGTTGTGTTTTTCTGCTTCTACAGCCTATTCCTACACGGAAGCTAGAGCAACCCTTTTAACATAAAACCAAGCTAATAAAAACTTTCCAGTCACAACCAGCTGCATAATTTTGGGGGCCCAGGGGAAAATCAAAATGGGGCCACGTTTTTCAAACTTTATAGTGAATTTCAGGATGGGGTAATAACAGAGCATTAAACCAAGCATGGGGCCCTTCTGAATAGGGGCCCCATGCAGCCACACAAGTTGCATGCCCATGATGCTGTCTCCATTCCCTGTGGCTTCCAACCTCACTCTCAGGACACTGGTGATCAGACAGATCATATTCTTAATTCAGTTCTGGCAAGATCTCTGCAGATAAGGCCCTGGTCATTGGATCCCCCTTTGAAGGTCCAGCTAATTGATATAGATAACTAGAAGAGAGCTGGGAAGAGGTGACTGAGAACCCTTGGATTCAAGGGGCTGTCTAGGACAGGTGGGACTAACAGAGAACCAGTTAAGTGGAAGTTCTTGGAAAATGTATGAAGGATTGCAAAGAAGTCTTTTCATTTAAATACCAAGCAGAGAATGATGACAAACACTGACATTTATTGAACTTACCAATGTTGAACACTGTATGCTGGATACTCTGTTATGCTTATCACATGCACTATTTACTTTCTCTTGACTATAACCTTGTGAAGCAGGTACAATTATTTACTCCAAGAAACTGAGGAATATGGAGGCTTATGGTAGGCCTGCCCAAGGCTATACAATATAGATGGAAGTTTGTTTTTGAATTGTCTTTGGGAAAATGGAATAAAATTGTTATGGCAAATTAAGGGAATAAACCTCATTTCTTTTAGAACTCAGTTTTATGGTGATGATACCATGTGTGGGAGAGAATCGAGGAAGAACATCACAGTTGTTTGTTTTGCCAGGAGGTGAGACTAAACACTTTCATTCTTGAGAAACAAGTGGCAAAAATAATCTCAGTAAAGATTTTGGGAAGGCACTTCCCATGCCTAAGTGACAAATGACCACTTTTACTAATGTGCATATTTTGTAAAATTTTACACTTTTCTTCACGGACAGACCAAAAGGTTTGGGAGCCGGTTTGAAAGTCCTAGAACAAAGGCAATTATACATCATGGTTCCTCCGGGCAACATGGTCACAACTCCACTTATTTAAACCATGTATGTAATGAGTTTGGAAATATTTCATGTATATTTGGAGAAGTTGTTCCACTTGGAGTGTTTTTCACTGAATGTTTACCAATACATTTGGGGAGGCACTGGCAACATGGTGAAAAGGTGGGGTTCTATGGTAACTGTAATCAAAGAGAAACAATCCCTAAAGTGATGCACAGAGTGCAGTAACCAACTGAAGTGTGGAAATGATGCAGAAGGTAATATGCCGATGTAGCATTGTCTTTGGGAATGAATACTCCTTAAAGTATTGACTAAATTCAGCATAATTGGCTGTTTTAGGGCAGACCTTGATTGGAACAGCATAAGCTTTGGTTTAGAGTGGGTTGACATGGAAGAATAATAAACTCATGTCAATGTCAGAGGCGGAATATTACTTAATATTTCTTTCTCATAGACTCTTTGGCAACCAGCACTGTGTTTTGGTGCCAGTAGAACTGGGTATGCTTCTTTCATAGCCATGTTTAACCTGGCAAGGCTAGACTTGCACCTCCTATCTGCCAGCTTTGCCTTCAGAGCCCTGAGTCTCAGAAGTCTTGTGTCCTCCACAAGCCACGCATGTTTGGGCAGCAAGCACAGGCTTGATGCTCTAACCATTTTGCTACTTGAAGAAGGAAGTAAAGTTGAATAAATGGAGAACTCCCCCTCCCATGGGGCAGAATATCTCTGATTAAGATTTTATAGAAAAACAGAAGTCATCAAGAATGGATTTTGGGTCCTACCACCATATTTTTGACTCTACTCCATACTCCAAGATATGGAATTCTTTTATTAGGGGACAAAAATGTGCATGGATGAAAATCGCTTAGTGGAATATCCCCTTGTGGCTGTGATACTGAGTTTAGAGGAGCAGCACAGATTTTCTGCTGCAGGCATAGCATTCTGCTCTGATACCTGAATTCAGACTGCAGTTGATGAAGTGCTACCTGACTATTGAGTCATTTTTGTAGGAAATGTCATAAAACCTTGACGACATTGTACATTTGGAAAGTGTATAATGCCCAGGGCTTTAGGACATGGTAGTATTATTTGAACCAGATAAAATTCTGTTATGCAGCCCATAGATTCTTGCAGCATGAACTTAATACCCAAGATATTTTTTTAAAAGCCATTAAACTGGACAAAAATTTGATATCCATTTTCATTCTAAGTTGCGGTTCCACAAGCATTGTGAATTTATAGAGCAGAGGCACTTTATTTATTAGGGGTAGAAAAACAGATGGTGATTTCTCTGGAAGCCAAATCCACTAGCTCTCTACTGGGCTTCATCGATTGCCCTGAGGCTTGCAAAGGGCCGGGAGAGGTGAGTGGAGGTGGCTTCTGGCAATAATGCTATGGACCTGCCCACATCAGCAGCTTTATTCTACCCATTTGGAAGGTGGTGGTGAAAATTCTGAATGACTATATATTGAGCTGTAAGGATACTACGGGTTATTAGCCTACTTGGATTCTTCATGAAGTTGATAAGAAAAAGTAATATCTGAGAAGATAACTACAGGACATAGAATTTCCACTTTGGTGTGAAATTGATGTAAGATATGGAGGATTTTTTGATTCAATCAATCTCTTTTTTGGTGTTTAAACATCCAGTTGAACTTTTGTATTTATTATTGGCAAACCTCCTAATTTTTTGAACATGTGCAAAGTCATATTCATTTTGCATTTACTGAGTGTTTCCTCTGTGTCAATCAGTCACTTCTCTGAGTCCTGGAGGTTCAAAGATAAGTAAGACATTGTCCAGTCCTCAAGCAGCTGGCAGTCTGACTGGGGAGATAGACATGCATAATCCAAAATATATGTTTGGTGGAAAGCAATGTGGCATATAACAAGAAGCAAACAGCTTGATGAATGCAGACAGCAGAAGCTAATTCTAGCTACTTTAAGCAAAAGGGAATTTATTGCAAGAATATTCAGAACCTCAGTGTCTGGCTGGTAGAACCAGATTTGTGGAACAATAAAGAACCAGGACAGCTCTAGGAGACCAAGGAAAGGCAGGCAGTGTCATGATCTCATAACCACTGTGTGGTCAGAGGTCTTCTATGCTGATGGCTGCCCTCCTACCCTTGTCTCTCTGTCTTTACATAATGCTGTTGGTCAACATTCAAAGTCCTGAGACAAGTATCTCTCCTGGCAGGATCTAAACAGTCCCCTTCTAGAAGGAATCTCGGAAATGCAGTTCTAAGCTTTCCACCTGGACTTTCCCGCTCAGTTCTGCCACTTACTCAGGAAAGTCTTTGCTGATACTGCAGTCTGAGACAGGTCTCACACTCCTTGAGAACCGCTTCCCGGCCCAGTTTGAAATGATGCAGCCCTTTAGCGAATGTGGCTTCCATCCCAGGACTAAGTTCCTTGAGTGTCCCAATTGTGATCATCAAGATACCTCCAGTTCCTTGCAAAATTCTTGGCAAGTGATGGTCCTCTATTTTATGTTAGCAAATTCTGAATGAATGAGAACTTGGGAGAAGGGAAATCACTTTAAGATCCACTCTTGGCCCAAGAATATTCCTGGCTATGACAAGAGTCATTTCATGAGGGAGCCATCCAATGAATAATAAAACTTGGGTGAGGAAATGACTGTTGATCTACCCACATATAATACCTCCAGCTTCTGTTCCATCACACTGGGAAGGTAAAAAGGGATGAAGCCCTGATTAAGGGCACTTGGCCAGTCTTCCTTCATTTTCCTTTTTAATAAAAAAGTATCATTTATCCAGAATACTGTCTTGTTGTATAAAGGGGATGCTTCCTCCTCCATTTCTCACTTCTAAAAGTAACATAATGATATTGCTGATTATTCATAGTCATTTACAATTGTGAACATGCAAATGATAATTTTTATAGCAAAAGGATTATCTACTATTGATTGAGCCTTTACTATAAACCAAACACTGTGCTAAGGGCTTTGCATCTTGAGGTTACATGTCCTTAGAACAAACCTAATGATGTGTAGGTACTATCATAATTTCTATTTTTAAAATTGGAGGCTGTACTGATAGTTGTGAGTTTGTTGTCATTTTACAGTTCATGTTTTTGATCATCTTCTTTTTCTCAGTTAAGTCCCTTTAACATTTCATATAATAAGGGCTTGGTGATAATGAACTCCTTTGTCTTATCTGGGAAGTACTTTATCTCCCCTTCCAGTCTAAATGATAGCTTTTTGGATAGAGTACTCATGGATATAGGTCCTTGTCTTTCATGACTCTGAATACTTCTTTTCAGCCCCTTCTTGCCTGCAAGATTTCTTTTGAAAAATCAGCTTGTGGTCTTATGGGAACTCCTTTGTAGGGAGGATGGGGGCAAAGGGACAGGGAATAAGAAGCATAAATGGTAGGTAAAAATATAGAGGAGGAGGTTAATAATAGTATAGAAAATTGAGAAAACAAATAACTTATATGTATGTCCCATGGACATGAACTAAGTTTGGCGGGGGGGTGATGCTGGTGGAACGGGGGCATGCAGGGCAGAGGGGAATAAAGGGGAGAAAAAATGGAACAACTTTAATAGCATAATCAATAAAATCTATTTAAAAAATTGGAGGCTGTGATTTAGAGAGTAACTTGCCCTGAGTCACAGGGCAGGGATGACCCTGGATGGAGCTCTTCTTAATCACAACACTATTCTGGTCTTTTTCTACTTTATGATCCTGCCTCCATCAAGAGACAAGTGGGATCATTAACTTTTAGGGATTAACTAAATTGTAATTTGAGCAACATACCTGAGGTTGATCTAAAGGCTGCTTATTTCTAATAAAGCAAGCCGAGCAGAGATATCAAACAAGCAGAGATAATTTCACTAAATAATGTGACAAAAATAGAAAAGCAATATAATTAGTAAAATACAGTGTTGGGTCTGAATATATATAAAGCCATATTTAAAAAAAAATTGAGATCACCCTGTGCTGCTGCTGCAGCGAAGGGCCTGGGTGCCGGAGGAATCAGATATGGGAGCCGGGACATTCAGCAGTGGTAGGTGACCAGCGCGGGTGAGCAGCTTTCTCTCTCCCCATCTGGGCAGCGCCAGGCAGAGGCATGTTTGCTTGAATTTACACAGAGAGAAACAAGAACAAAGGGCCATGTCCATCTTCAGATTCTGTGGTCATCAGCCCGGGAGAGTCGAAAGACGCATTGTTGTCACAGGTCTGGTTGGGGATTTGGCTGGGCTGAGAAGCAGGCTGTCGGGAGAGGTGGTTTTTTTTTTTTTTTTTTTTTTTTAAGTGGACTGAGGTGCTCTCCTTGGATGGCTTGGCTTGTGACCCACACAGCCTGGCAGAGAGGAAATACGGAGACAGAGACCAAGGGGCCCAGGCAGCCTGGCAGGTGTGCTGGCACCCGCATCCCAGTCTGGTAGCCTGGCTAGTGCGGGCTGGCAACCCAGGCCACAGAGAGTTCCTGTTGCAACCAGAAAAACTGGTTTGGACAGTTTAAAACCAACAAGGGAAGTTTTTTTTTGTTTTGTTTTGTTTTGGGGAAGGGTTTGTTTGGAGTTTTATGGGGTTTTTTTAGAATTTTATTAGTAATCTTACAGATTTTTTTTTAAGATTTTTAAAAAGATTATTTATTTATTTATTTATTTATTTATTTATTTATCTTTAGAGGGGAAGGGAGGAGAGCAGGAGAGAAACATCAATGTATGGTTGCCTTTCACGCATCCCCTGCTGGGAACTGGCCTGCAGGGAACTGGCCTGCAACCCCAGTATGTGCCCTGACTGGGAATCAAACCGAGATTGTCTGGTTCTCAGGCCCACGCTCAATCCACTGAGCTACACCAGCCAGGGCCAGTAATCTTATAGATTTTTAATTTTACTATTGCTTTATCTTTCATTACTTTGATCCTCTTCTTTCTTTTTTTTCTGTTTTAGTCTTCCTTCTCTTCTTCCAAAACTTATCGCTTTCTCCTCCCTTCTCCTGTCTTTTTTGTGTGTTGTTTTCCTTTGTTTGTTGGTTGTTTTGTTTTCTTTTACCCACAAGAGACACAAACAACTGGAAACGGCAAAAAGACCAGAGTGGGACCCAAGCAGAGGGCATCTCAACAATAGAGACAGAGAGACAAAGTTCACTTTGCTATAGCAGAGAAGCCACAAGTTGCTGCATACCTGTATTACTTTTTTCATCATTCTCACTTCTTTTATATTCTAATAGTACCTTGGTATTCCTCCTCTTTCTGTGTAGGCTTCTTAGTCTTGGCTGGTTTTATTGTATTATTAGACAGGTTTCCTCTGTTCTTTCCTCCACAATGTATTTCTAATTGTCTATACTTCACACCTCTTGTTTTTCTTTAGCACACTACCCAAAGCTCTACATCCCCTATTCAGACAAATCTCATAGAGTCGGTCATACGATTGTTGCTCTAATACTACTGTAAATAATAGCTGTTCTATATAACTGTAAATACTTCACAACAAATCTACCAGAACTTAGCCCACTTTACAAGTTCCTGAATTCTATTACTGGAGTAATTAACTCTTCTTGATTACACACTATACCTATTTACTATTCCTTACTCTCACCTTACCTCAAAATCTGACCGTCTGCAACCTCACTGCTTTCTAGTTCCAACTCACAAGCCTTCCCTCCCCAACAAGAGGCTTATCTTTTGTCCATCCTTTTGTAAAAGTGGCAAGGTGGGTTGAAGAATATGGTTAATACTATATATAGCCTAAAGATCACTTATCTCCTCTCTACCAACTGTGACTGTAAATATCATAAAATAATCTTCTGCTGTCATAAACTATTTTGCCTCCCTCTCCAACTGATAACACACACATGAAAAAAGGAGTAGGTGGAGACAGAGAACATCAAGATACCCGAAGGAGTATGCACCACTGAAATTCACAGGTATTATACCACAGAAGTTCACACCATAAACCCAGGGAGTCAGAACAGATCAATTTTAGAAGCTGAGGCTAACAAGAAGAGTCTCAAACAATGGGAAGACAAAGAAACAATCCCCAAATGAAAGAAAAAGCAGAAGCATCCGAAAGAATGTTAGATGAAAAAGAGGCTAATCAACTATCAGATATTGAATTCAAAGCACTGGTTATCATGAAGTTCAAAGACCTCACAATGAGCTACCAGAAACTACAGGGGAGCTACAATGATCTCACCGAAAACCATATCAGCATAAAAAAGGAAATAGAAACTATCAGCAAGGGGCAAGAGGAAATGAAGAATACAATTTCTGAATTGAAGAACATAGTAGAAAGTTTCAAAAGTAGAATTGATGAGGCGGAGGGTCAGATTAGCGAGCTGGAGGATAAAGTAGAAAGCATCTCACAAAAAGAGCAAGAAAATGAAGAGAGGCTCAGAAAGAATGAAGAGGAATTAGAAATGCATGACAATATAAAATGTAGTAATATCTGAATAATAGGAATACCAGAAGGAGAAGAAGAAGAACAAGGGATAGAAAATGTATTCAAAAGAGTAATGAGAGAAAATGTTCCTAATTTGATGAGAGAAAAAGTCACACAAATCCAGGAATCACAGAGAGTCCCAATCAAGAGGGACCCAAGGAGGCCCACTTCAAGACACATCATCATCAAAATGGCAAAATTCCAAGACAAAGCGAGAATCTTAAAGGCAGCAAGGGAGAAAAAAGAAGTAACATACAAGGGAGTCCCAATAAGGTTAGCTACTGACTTCTCAATGGAAACTCTCCAAGCAAGAAGAGAATGGCAGGAAATATTCCAAGTAATGAGAACCAGAGGCCTACAACCAAGGCTACTTTACCCAGCAAGGCTCTCAATCAAGATAGAAGGCCAAATAAAGAGTTTCCAAGACAAAAGAAGTCTAAAAGAATATGCCTCCACAAAACCAGTCCTACAAGAAATACTAAAAGGACTGCTTTAAGGAAAGGAAGGAAAAGAGGGAGATGGAGAGGAACACAGGTACAAAAATGGCAATGAACAAGTACCTATCAATAATAACCTTAAATGTAAATGGATTAAATGCACCAATCAAAAGACACAGAACAGTTGAATGGATAAGAAATCATGACCCACACATATGCTGCCTACAAGAGACCCACCTCAGGACAAAAGACCATCGCAGACTAAAAGTGAATGGCTGGAAACAAATTTTCCAAGTACACAAACCAAGAAAAAAAGCCACAGTAGCAATACTCACATCAGACAAAATAGACTAAAAAAAAGGGCCATAAAGAGAGACCCAGAAGGTCACTTCATGATACTCAAGAGAAGAATCCACCAAGAAGACATAAACATTGTAAATATATATGCAGCCAACATAGAAGTACCCAAATATATGAAGAAAATCTTAGAGGACTTCAAGAAAGATATTGACCACAACACAATTATAGTAGGGGATTTTAACACCCCACTGTAAAAAAAATGGACAGATCTTCCAAACAAAATATCAACAAAGATATTGTGGCATTGAACAATGCCTTAGACAAAATGGACTTAACTGATATATATAGAGCCCTTCATCCCAAAGAAGCTAGCTACACATTCTTTGCAAATGCACATGGAATATTTTCAAAGATAGACTACATGATAGGATACAATATAAGCTCCCCAAAATTCAAGAAAATTGAAATCATACCAAGCATTTTCTCTGACAAATAAGCACTGAAACAAGAAACCAACCCCAAGGGAAAAAACCAAAACACTTAAAATCATGGTGATTGCATAGTATTCTATTAAACAATGAATGGGTCAAGAATGAAATTAGGGAAGAAATCAAAAAGTTTCTGGAAACAAAAGCAAAGGAACTCACAACAACCCAAACTTATGGGACACAGTGAAGGCAGTCCTGAGAGGGAAGTTCATAGCAATACAGGCCTACCTAAATAAGATAGAAACATTTCAAACAAACAACCTAACCCTACGCCTGCAAGAACTCAAGGAACAACAACAAAGACAGCCCAGAGCAAGCAGAAGGAAGGAAATAACCAAGATTAGAGCAGAATTAAATGACATAGAAATTAAAAGCACAATTTTAAGGATCAATGAATCCAGGAGTTGGTTCTTTGAGAAGATAAACAAAATCGACAAGCCTTTAAGTAGGCTCATCAAGAAAAGAAGAGAGAGGACACAAATAAACACAATCAGAAATGAAAGAGGAGAGAGTACAACTGATACCACAGAAATAGAAGGGATTGTAAGAAATTACTATGAAGAACTGTATGCCAAGAAATTTGAAAAACTAGGGGAAATGGACACATTTCTAGAAAAATATAATCTTCCAAAACTCAGTGAAAAGCAGAAAATCTGAACACACCAATAACAGCAAAAGAAATTGAGGCAGTAATCAAAAAACTCCCATCATACAAAAGCCCTGGACCAGATGGCTTCACAGGAGAATTCTACAAAGCATTTAAGGAAGAGCTAACCCCTGTTCTTCACAGACTATTCAAAAAAACCCAAAAGGATGGAAAACTCCCAAATTTTTTTTATAAAGCCAGCATCATCCTAATTCCAAAACCAGATAGAGATACAACAAAGAAAACTTCAGGCTAATATCACTGATGAACATAGACACTAAAATCCTCAACAAAATATTGGCAAATCGCATCCAACAATATATCAAAAAGATCATACACCATGACCAAGCGGGATTCATCCCAGGGATGTAAGGATGGTTCAATATTTGCAAATCATTAAATCTAATACATTGCATAAACAAAAGCAAAGACAAGAATCACAAGATCATATCAATAGATGCAGAAAAAGCTTTTGATAAGGTACATCACCCATTTATGATGAAAACACTCAGCAAAGTGGGAATACAGGGAGCATTCCTCAATATAATAAAGGACATATATGAGAGACCTACAGCCAACATCATACTCAATGGGCAAAAACTAAAATCTTTTCCACTAAGATCAGGAACAAGACAAGGATGTCCACTTTCACCACTTCTATTCAATATAGTATTGGAAGTTTTAGCCACAGTGATCAGGCAAGAAAAGGAAATAAAAGGCATCCAAATAGGAAAGGAGGAAAAAAACTGTCACTGTTTGCAGATGACATGATAGTGTACATGGAAAAATCCTATAGACTCTACTCCAAAACTGCTCCAACTAATTAATGAGTTTGGCAAAACAGCAGGTTATAAAGTCAATATCCAGAAATCAAAAGCATTTTTGTATACCAACAATGAATCAGCAGAAGCAGAAATCAAGGAAAAACTTCCATTTGATATAGCAAAAAGAAAAATAAAATATCTGGGAATAAACCTAAATAAGGAGGTTAAAGACCTGTATGCAGAAAACTACATAACACTGAAGAAAGAAATCAAGGAAGACACAAACAAATGGAAACATGTACTGTGTTCATGGATTGGAAGAGTTAATATCATCCAAATGTCCATACTACCCAAAGCAATTTACAGATTCAATGCAATACCTATTAGAGTACCAATGGCATATTTCACAGACATAGAACAAACACTTCAAAAATTTATATGGAACCATAAACGACCCCAAATAGCAGCTGTAATTTTGAGAAAGAATAACAAAGTAGGAGGGATCATAATACCTTATACCAAACAGTATTACAAAGCCACTGTAAGCAAAACAGCCTGGTAGTGGCCTAAGAACAGACACATAGACTAATGAAATAGATTAGAGAGCTTGGAAATAAACCAAGTCTGCATGGTCAATTAATATCCGACAAAGGGGGCAGTAACATAAAATGGACTAAAGATAGCCTCTTCAACAAACACTGTTGGGAGAACTGGACAGCTACGTACAAAAAAATGAAACTTGAGCACACCAGAGGGGAGAAGGAAGGGAAGTTAAGGGGAAAAAGGGGGAGGGATTTGGAGGAACAAATAGGAAGGACACAGGGACGAGAACTAAGGGGGGGGGAGGAAATGGGAGGGAGGTGGGGAGCAAGGGGCAGGGGAGGCTGGGATGGGAAAAATAGACAAAAAACTGTACTTGAAAAATAACTAAATAAAATTAAAAAAAAAAAAAGAAACTTGAGCACAAACTTACACCATACACCAAATTAAATTCAAGGTGGATAAAAGACTTAAATATAAGCTGTGACACCATTAAAGTCCTAGAGGAGAACAATGGCAAGAAAATATCAGATATTTCATGCAGCAACATTTTTACTGGTATGTTCCCTAGAGCAAGGAATATAAAGGAAAGAATAAACAAATGGGATCTCTTCAAAATAAAAAGTTTCTGTGTGGCTAAAGAAAACAGTATTAAATTAAAAAGAGAACCAACTGTATGGGAAAACATATTTGCCAATGATAACTCAGACAAAGGTTTAATCTCCAAAATATAGAAAGAACTTACATGACTCCACTCTAAGAAGACAACCAATCCAATTAAAAAATGGGAAAAGGACTTGAACAGACACTTCTCCAAGGAGGACATACAGAAGATCCAGAGACCCATGAAGAGATGCTCAATTTCGCTAGCTATGAGAGAGATGCAAATTAAAACCACAATGAGATACGACTTTACGTAGGATGGCTATCATCCTACGTAAAGATATCATAAAGATACAACTTTATGATAGGATAGCTATCATAAACAAAGCAACCAACAACAAATGCTGAAGAGGTTGTGGGGAAAAGGGGACCTTAGTTCACTGTTGGTGGGATTGCTGACTGGTACAACCATTATGGAAAACAGTATGGAATTTTCTCAGAAAAATAAAAATGGACCTGCCTTTTGATCCAGCAATTCCACTGCTAGGATTATATCCTAAGAATCCTAAAACATCAATTTCAAAGAACCTATGCACTACAATGTTCATAGCAGCACAATTTACAATAGCCAAGAGTTGGAAGCAACCTAGGTGCCCGTCAGTAAATGAATGGATCAAAAAATCATGGTACATATACACAATGGAATTCTATGCAGCAGAGAGAAAGAAGGAACTACTACCCTTTGCAACAACATGGATGGAACTGGAAAGCATTATGCTGAGTGAAATAGGCCAGGTGTTGAAAGACAAATACCATATGATCTCACCTTTAACAGGGAGCTTAAACAACAAAACAAACAAGCAAGCAAAATAAAAACAAAGACACTGAAATAGAGAACAAGGGGACAGCGGCCGGAGGGGAGAGGGAAGGGAATTTAAGGGGAAAAATGGGAGGGATTTAGAGGAACAAGTATAAAGGACACAGGTACAATAACTAAGGGGGGTGGAAAGGGGAGGGAGGTGGGGAGCATGGGGTGGGGTGGGTTGTGATGGGAGAAATAAACAGAAAACTGTACTTGAAAAATAACTAAATAAAAAAAAAAGATCACAGTGACCTTTAGTTCCTTTTATTTTTCTCTACAAGATTCTGCCTGTACTATTCTAAGCCATTTGAGTGGTTTGCTGCCTTATTTTCAAAGGATTACACCATTTTTGCTTTGATAGTTGTTTTAATTTGTTTTGATTGTTGGCTTAAAGGACTGAGGCCTCAAAAGATGATTTGAGAAATCTAAGTAGCTTTCCTGGACTAGTCACAGGTGAACTCATGATTTGGGAGACTGCTCACCTCATCTGGGAAGCTGCTCCACTTTGCAGGGGGTGGCTGCCTGATATCTAACCTTGGTGTACACGAGCTTCTATTGCCTCTAAAGGCAGGGATTAGGATGGCATGTCAGGATTGAGCACAACCAGGGTGGCCATACCTCTAAGGCAGTGGTTCTCAACCAAGGACACTTTACAACCCACCACCTCTTATCCAGGAATATTTGACAATGTCTGGAGATAGTTTGAATTGTCACAGCTGGGAATTGCTGTAAGGATCCAGTGGGTAGGTTCCAGGGGTGCTGCTAAACATCCTACAATGTACCAAAGAGACACCTCTGCCCCCTGCCCTCCACCCCTGCCAAGCAAATAATTATCCAGACCAAACCCTTGTCTATCCTGTTATGTATGGACTGCCCTACTCATCTTGGCTCTTATAGCTCCCTGCCTTTAGATAGTGTTTCTTAAAATAATTGTATTCTCTGGATAGTATCCAGAGTGGAGAAAAATTTCTCTGATATGAGAAAGTTCTGATACATATCAGAAATCTTATCTCTGAATATTTCAGCTGATATGATTAACACTTTTAGCTACACTTTTTCTGTGGCATAATTATAGGCAGTTTATACAAGTGAATGTCTTATGTATGTGTATGTGTGTATAAGTGTTTATAATGTTTGAACTATTACTTTCTATTTTATATTTCACTATATATACTTATTAAGAGTGTATATATAACACATTTGAACTATTCAGATTATTACAATTATTAAAACTGATCTGATCATGCTAATCATATCAACTAATTTGGATGGGATGCCGGTCAGCTATAGTATAGGGAACATAAAATAAAGCATCTGACTGAAAACAGAGGTGGGTCATGCCGCTGACATCACCCAGTTTTAAATTTCTTTGGCTAAATGCCAGCATTCTAGTAACTTGGAAAAGTGATTAAATTTTTTTATTTAATTATTTTTCAAGTACAGTATTTTGTCTTCTTCTCCCATCCCAGCCCCCCCACCCTGTGCTCCCCACCTCCCTCCCATTCCCCCCCCCCTTAGTTGTTGTCCATGTGTCCTTTATACTAGTTCCTGTAAATCTTTCCCCTTTTTCCCCTAAAATTCCCTCCCCTCTCCCCTCTGGTCGCTGTCCCCCCCCCCCCCCCCCCCCCGTTCTCTATTTCAGTGTCATTGTTTTTATTTTGCTTGCTTGTTTGTTTTGTTGTTTAGCTTCCTGTTAAAGGTGAGATCATATGGTATTTGTCTTTCAATGCCTGGCTTATTTCACTCAGCAAAATGCTTTCCAGTTCCATTCATGCTGTTGCAAAGGGTAGGAGCTCCTTCTTTCTTTCTGCTGCATAGAATTCCATTGTGTATATGTACCATAATATATAAAATTATATATTTAATGTTAATATAGGAATCTGATTTTCAGCCCAAAATACAGTACATTTGGGGGGGCAGTCAGGAAAAAATTAGTTTTTAAAATCACTTTTTTATTTTAAATTATGGTACATGTACACAACGGAAAAGTGAATTTTAAAACTAATTTTTCCTGACCTCCCCCCCAAAAATGTACTTTAGTTTCGGCTGAAAATCAGATTCCTATATTCACATTAAATATATAGTTTTATATATTTTATCTAGTCACTTGGAATATGGTAACATTTTATGTTCAGTGTGGACCCAATGTAGATTTAACCAATGTGTTGCTTAAATATTTGTAACTAAAAAAGTATTGTCTAGATTAGTGTTTGTAATTTTCCTGTTTTTTTAAAAAAATATTTCTGTTTCAGGATTCTTAGGGTATAATCCCAGCAGTGAAATTGCCTGGTAAGAAGGCAGCTCCATTTTTAGTTATCTGAGGAAATTCCATACTGGTTTCCATAGTGGCTGCACCAGTCTTCATTCCCACCAACAGTGCACTAGGGTTCCCTTTTCTCTACAACCATGTCAGCACTTGTTGTTTGTTGATGTGTTTATGATGGCCATTCTGACTGGTGTGAAGTGGTATCTCATTGTGGTTTTAATTGGAATCTCTCTGATGGCTAGTGATGTTGAGCATCCTTTCATATGTCTCTGGGGCCTCTGTATGTCCTCTTTGGAGAAGTGTCTGTTCAGGTCCTTTGCCCATTTTTTAACTGGATTGTTTGCCTTCCTGGTGTGGAGTCATGTGAGTTCTTTTTCTATTTTGGAGATCAAACTCTTTTTCAAGGTATCATTGGCAAATATATTTTCCCATAAGATTGGTTCTCTTTTCATTTTACTGATGTTTTTCTTTAGCCATGCAGAAGCTTCCTAATTTGATGTAATCCCATTTGTTTATTCTTTCCTTTATAACCCTTGGTGTAGGGGACATACGGTGAAAATATTGCTGCATGGAATATCTGAAATATGCTTCCCTATGTTTCTCTCTGGGACTTTATGGTGTTATGACTTATATTTATATCTTTTATTCATCTTCAGTTTATTTTTGTGCATGGTGTAAATTGCTGGTCGGGTTTCTTTTTTTTGCATATAGCTGTCCAGATCGCCCAACACAATTTGTGGAAGAGGCTATTTTTATTCCACTCAATATCTTTTGAATATTGCTTCTTCAGTCTAGAAAAATATAAGAAAAAGAGAACTTGCTATCTCATTTAATAAATTCTTTATATGTATTCTAGGTAGCAGTAGGTCACCAGTGTAAGCAGATGTGTCTTTGCTCTGGCATCATTTAATGCATTCTATGTTTTTTAAAAATTATTTTAATGTATTTTGTCGATTATGCTATTACAGTTGTCCCATTTCCCCCCCTTTATTTCCTTCTACCCTGCACACCACCTCCCACCCACATTTCCACCCTTTAGTTCATATTCGTGGGTCATAAATATAGGTTCTTTGGCTTCTACATTTCCTATACTATTCTTAAACTCTTTTTGTCTATTTTCTAACTATAATTTATGCTACTTATTCTCTGTAACTTTTCTGCCTGTCTCACCCTCCCACTCCCTCTGCTGATAACTCTCCATGTGATCTCCGTTTCTGTGATTCTGTTCCTGTTCTAGTTGTTTGCTTAGTTTGTTTTTAGGTTTGGTTGTTAATAGCTATGAGTTTGTTGTTATTTTACTGTTCATAGTTTTGATCTTTTTCTCAGGTAAGTCCCTTTAACATTTCATATAAGAGCTTGGTGATGATGAACTCCTTTAACTTGACCTTATCTGGGAATTATTTTATCTGACCTTCCATTCTAAATGATAGCTTTGCTGGATAGAGTAATCTTGGATGTATGTCCTTGCCCTTTGTGACTTGGAATACTTCTTTCTAGACCCTTCTTACCTACAAGGTTTCTTTTGAGAAATCAGCTGCTAATCTAATGGGAACTCCTTTGTAAATTACTGTCCCCTTTTCTTTTGCTGCTTTTAAGATTCTCTCCTTATCTTTAATCTTGGGTAATGTAATTATGATGTGCCTTGATGTGTACTTCCTTGGGTCCAACTTTCTAGGGACTGTCTGAGCTTCTTGGACTTCCTGGGAGTCTATTTCCTTTGCCAGATTAGGGCAGTTCTCCTTAATTATTTGTTCAAATACGTTTCCCATTTCTTGGTCTTCCTCTTCTCCTTCTGGTACCCCTATGATTCAGATGTTAGAATATTTAAAGTTGTCCTGGAAGTTCCTAAGCCTCTCCTCATTTTTTTTTTTTTTTTGGGGAATTCTTGTTTCTTCATTCTGTTCTGATTGAATGTTTCTTTCTTCCTTCTGCTGCAAACCACTGATTTGAGTCCTGGTTTCCTTCCCATCACTGTTGATGCCCTGTACATTTTCTTTTATTTCACTCTTCATAGCCTTCATTTTTCCCTTTAATTTGCTACCATACTCAACCAATTATGTGAGCATCTTGATTACCAGTGTTTTGAAGTATGCGTCTGGTAGCTTGGATATCTCTTCATTGCTTATATTTTTTCTGGAGCTTTGATTAGTTCTTTCATTTGGGCCATTTTTTGTCTCGGTGCATCTGTTATGTAGTAAGGGGCAGAGCCTTAGGTTTTCACCAGGGCAGGGCTACCTATGTTGCTGTGTTGTGATGCTGTATGTGGGGTAGGGGTTCAAGAGGGAACAATGCCACTTTCTGTGCTCTCTGCTGGTTTTCAGTCACTTACCCCACTACCCACAATCAAATCGGGCCTGTCTGGTGCTGATTCCCATGTGGGTGTGTTTGTGTATATTCTAGGACCCTGTGGGTCTCTTTAACAAACTGTCCTGTAAGGCTGGGAGTTTCTCCCACTACTGCCTCAACCCCCACAGGTGTTTTCAGTCAGAGGCTTTGAGGCTTTATGTCCCCATACTGGAACCCTGGGTCGCATGGTCTGTCTTGCTTCCTAGTTGTTCCTCCTCATGTATCTGCATGTGAATTTGGTACTGCACAGTCCACAAGCTGCCATCTTGCCAGGAGTCCTCTCAACCTGGCTGCCTGTTTATGCCCCTCCTACAGGTCTGGATGAATGTTTCTTCTTTAATTCCTTGGTTGTTGGACTTTCATACAATTCAATTTTATGCCAGTTGTTTTTTATTTTTATATTTGTTGTTGTCCTACTTTTGGTTGTGCAAAGAGACATAGTGTGTCTACCTATGCCTCCATCTTGGCCAGAAGTCTGTATTCTGTCTTTATTGTGACATAAAGTTGATGCCTAGGGTTCTAAAGCTAATTAAATTTCACAGGACAAATAATTGACAAGCCTGGAATAATCACTCTTGTTAGTGATAACCTAGGGGAAAAACAGTGATTTTACTAGTTGATCATATTGGTCAGAAGTCCATTTTACCTCAGTGAGTGATGTTTTGAAGGTCACTTTGTATCTCTTGAGTAGAGGTTGTGGCTTCCTTGGTAAACTTAAGCTTCTTTGTGAAGGAGTGAATTCACTGTCTTCTTCCTTCAGGTATATTGCTTTTCTTCTGAGGTATTTAAAATTGCCTTTCTTTTAGAGATGACATAGATGAAATGAAATTTTATTATCCAAAGAATCAAAGCTAAAATATTCACCTTCTAATAGAGCAACTAAAGAGATCTAGGGATGCCAATTCATTTAGCATCTACAGTCATTGTTCTCAATTAGCTGCGTCATTCAACCCCTTGACTCTATTGAATACAACTCAATATTATTTGATTTTAAAAGACATGTTAAAATGGGTATTCTGATGAAGCATGGACAATCCTGAAGATAGAATATGAGAGTATACCTGGAAGACACTTGATGGACCCTCTTAGTCCAACCTTTTAATTTTTCCACATAGGGCACAGAGGTTTTGAGAGATGAAATGACTTGTTTAGAGTCACTGGGCTAACTAATGACAGAACCTGGGCTCTGATTATACTTTTCCTTTTTCTTCTCTCCATGACCCTATGACATCCAAGGCATTGAGTGCCACTGCCCTATTATATTGGTCAGCATGTCTTACTTCCTCCTTCCCTCACATCCAGTCATCCAATAATATATAGCAAACATCTATAATGATCTGGAATACATAGGCTATTGAAGAGGGTGTAGTTTGTGCCATCTGGGAGCTTATACTCATGGGGAAAGATCACTAAATAGGCAAGTAGAGGACAGGGTGTGATTTGTGCTATACCAACCAGGTACATGGTACACTTAGGAGGGACATCTCACCTATTATGGAGAGTCAGATGGTCAAAAAGAACTTCTGGAAAAGTTGATGAGTAAACAAAGATCTCAAGAACAGCCTTTGTGAAGGATTAGCTGGAAGGCAGCACAATGAATTTGGTGGAATTAGAAGCAATTTCATATACATGGACCCACGCCCCTGCCTCATTTACAAAATAAATTTCATGAAAATTTTTATATTCTTTGTTTTCTAGTAATCAAATATGTTTTATAATTAAAGTTTGAGAGTCCATTTGACTTCCATATTATAAATATTCTCTTTTAGTCCCTTGTATCTTGCAAGTGGCAATAGTGATTATCTTTGTTATTTCAGAATAGAGTTCAGGGCTATATCATTTTGAGACCTGATTCTTATTCAGTGACAGAGCTGATTCTGAGCCAGGGAAGGCATATTCTCTTTTAAATAAATACTTGCTTCTGGGTTAAGACCTTAGATTCTGTACTCAATTTCAGGATGATAGATTTTTTTAAAAGCTTTTTTAATAATTATCTGCAATCCCTTAAAGATTTAAAATAAAAATGGCAAGACTGTCCTGACCATGGCTGCTACCTGAATGGGCACCTGCATCTTGACACACCTGTCCATCTCAGCTGCCAGCAGTCATTTTTGATATGGGATTAGAGGTGGTTGAGCCTTTACATATTTCAGTCTGGAGATGATTCTGTTTTGCTTCCCACATACTCCCCAGACTATTGGATTTAAATCAAATTTATTTATGTGGGAAAGGAAATTTCCTGTCTTTTTTTACTTTTCCTGTGTTTGGCAATGGATTCTACTGTTTTGTGAATAGTTTACACATATCTATATTAGCATTTATCATATGAAATTGTACAGAGAAGTCCATAATTCAAAACTTTAATAATATGTGCCTAAGCTTTCCATTTATAAGAATAAATGTGAAATAGGGGTAATGTGTTATTGGGGCATATAACCCAGTTATTTCTGCTAAGGGGCACCTTCAAACTGTTCTAATAGTGCAGTCTCATTGCCATTTTCCCCTTTTATACTTATCTGATTATAACACTCCCTTTGTAAAATAAAAGATGTAATTACTTTAACAGACTATTTTCACAGAAGCCAAACTCTAAATTAATGGCACAGGGTACGTGGTGCCTTCATCATAGCATTTTATCACACTTACCTCTTTTTTAGATTGCCTATGGAGAACCAGTAAAAACACCAACATGTAATCAGTCCTTGGATAATATAATTACAATTGTAAAAGTAATGAACGAGTCTAACAAAAATGCTCTGGTAGGTCATATTCTAAGATGGCCCACCAGATTTCCCACCTCCCTCATACACATTCCCTGAATAATGCCTAGGGCAGTGACTGTGATGTACTTTACACCCATGATTAAATTATGTTCTGTGCACAGCTGACTTTAAGAAAGGGAGACCATCTTTCCCTTTCACATGATTCTTTCATATGACCTAATTACATGATCCTTTTAAATCTGTATCCTGGTGAGAAATAGGAAAGGTAGAGATTGAAATAGGAGGGGGATTTGCTGCCTCAGAAATTCTCTATTGTTGACTTGCAGATGGAGAGGGCCACGTGGCAAGGAATTGGGCAGTCTTGGGGGCTGAAAGTGTCTCCCACTGATACCCAGCAAGGGGAGCAAGGGCCTCACTCCTAAGAAAACAAGAAGCTGCATTTTGCCAATAACAGGAATAAGCTTAGAAACAGACATTTCTTTAGAGCCTCCAGACAAATTCTCATTCTGACTGGCACTGATTTCATCTTTGTGATACTCTGCCACATTGGACTTCTGACCTTTTAAATTATAAGCGGGTAGATGAATGTTGTTTTAAGCCACTAAATTATTGATGGTATTTTGTTACACAGCAAGAGAAAACTTAAACAAGTGAAATATTAAAACTCTTCAGTACTAATGAACTTTTCACAGAAATCCAGAGGCAAATAAGTAGTGGTTGAGTTTACAGGATACTGAGGAGTGTTGGCTCACTAACGTGGTATCACTGAAACTGTAATGCAGGCAGTTTCCAATACCTTTGTCCGCTTAGCTTAGAAACCATGGGCATTTTTATGAATTTTTATAATTTTAGGGGGGATTGCATTATTTCAAAAAGTAGATATAGGATTGGGCCTTTATTATACTTTTCGGATTCTACTATTTCAGGTTACATAACTAAGATTTATTAAAACATGATGTTATATGTTTGTGTCTGCTTCCCCTTAAGTCCTGAGCTCAGCAAAGGAAATGAGTACGTCTTAGTCATCTTTTTATCCATAGTACCAAAGACTGTGCTTGGTACCTTATGGTGCTTCATAAGTCTACCTGGAAAACCAGGATTGACAAGAGTGAATAAACAAATCTGTCTAAAGTTCTGGTGAGATTCAGGATGAGTAAACAAATAGGAATGGCTGTGTTCCAATAAAACTTTACTCACAAAAACAGGCAGTTGGGCAGATTTGACCTATGGTCTATAGCTTGCTGAACTCTGGTGTAGATAACAGTTATTATTGCCTAGAAGCAATTGTAACATATAACAACCTTCATAGAAAGTTTGAGATTTTTTTAATATACTCCAAATATTTGATAGAGTTGATAAAGGTATACTTCTTTGTGGGGGTCTATATTTACTATTTACCTCAGATCCTGGTGTAATGGAAAGTTATACCAGGGTTAGATTTAGGTTTATGGGCTAGATTTCTAAGTTTCTGTTACATTCTGTAGCTTTCTTGTGAATAAAGTCTGAATGAATCAAAGGTAAGCAAACAGAATAGGCTCCAATGAATAGCACTTACTGACTTAGGGTGGAAATATTTCTTTCTTTAGTATTGAAATATGAAGTTAAACTTTAGGTCAGATATGATACTTTTACTTATAAAACTGTATGAAGAGTAGCATACATATCCCCAGGGTCTGTCCAAATTATGAATGTTTATGTACTTGAACAGGTAGAGGCATAGATGAGGGTGCCCAGTCAGAAGATAGGAGTTGATGCAAGGATCCTTTGCTGCCATTCCAGGTCAACAGCACTGTTACAGAACAGAGGTCCGGGGGGTGCAATATTTGGCCCACCCAGGTACATAAAAAACTGTTACAGAAACAACAGCCCCCCCCCCCCAAACAAGGACAGTATACTAATACTGTCCTGACTACTTACTGGGCTTGTCTGTCTGCTGGCAAAGGAAAGACATCTCTCAATGCCAGAGATTTGTGAAAAAGAAAGAAAAGGTTTATTTAAAGTTATGCAAACTTAAAGTAGTGACCTAATGCCCCCATTAATATATCAAAGTCCTTTAGGATACTCACAGATGCCCACAGTGCTCCCTTTTCCCCCTGCCTTAATTCAGGGTACCATAACTCAGGAAAAGAAGCACACATCCACGTTTCAGGCTGCTGGCACCATCACCTGTGTTGCCATCCAGGCAGGATCCCCAATTAAACCAAAGTCATGTGGCACCTTCTCACAGTTCACTGGCAAGAGTTCTTTGTACCCATTTTTCCAGGCAAAGTCTCTCCTGCATCCCAGGTCACATGGCCAAAGGGAGCACCCCAAAGCTGCCGGGACCTCTTCTACCAAAGCTGCAGGGGTCTGCGCTTCGCCAAAAGCACGTGGCTTTCTTCTTCAACTGGCTGCAGGGGTCCCCACTCTGGCAAAGCCACATGGTTCTCCTTTACCTGGCCAAGAGGGGGGTCCTCACTCTGGTAAAATCATGTGGCTCTCTGCTAAAGCTACATGGTGATTCTCTCTCACATGGCTGTGGGAGTCCCCATTCCGGCCAAAAGCATGTGGTTCTCTCCCCTCAGGGCTTCCGTGTCTGTGTTTAAATTCCTGTGCCAGTCCTCCTTTGTAGCCCCATTTCCGACTCCTCCCACAACTGGCTACACCTGCCAACACTCCCATATATTCTAAGTTTACTAGGCTGCCATAGTGAGTCTGGGCAGGTGTGGCCCCATGTTCTTGATCCAGTCAACTCCAAGCTCTCACGCAGGCACTGTAACTCAGGGGACCTGCCCCAGTTATGTCTTGGGTGGAAGTCACTTCCATCCCCACCTGGCTCAGAGCATGGCCACAGCTATTGAACATATCTATGCAACCAGTTAAAGGTTATAGATATGTTAAATGACTATGCCAGAGGTTAGCTGCAAAGCCTTTGCTGTAAAAAACAACTCTCAATGGCCCTGCTCCATTTGTCCCTTCCCCAGCTCACACCTGTAAGGGAGGGGGGATGAGGACATCTTAATATTTCCTGGACACCTTGAGTTCTGGACCCCGGACCCCATTCCAAATCCCTTTTTGGGTACCCCCTCTTGGCTGTGCCCTGTTATAGGACTTCACTAGACCTTGTAGGGGAGCATTCTTTAAAAGAGGTTGATGGGAGGTACAAAATGGGATGTAGGTGGGTGGAAGACAAATGGGAGCTGTTAATCAAAGCTGCTTTGTTTACCAGTTCTTCATCAAGTAATTCATCTTAAGAAACAAAGTTGTAGGCATAGAATTAGTCACAACCTTGTTCATAGCATGATTCTTTAACTTTCCTTTTGTCTGATTCATGAAAATATTATAAAGTAGAGGAGTGACTAAATAAATGATAGTATACCCCTCCATGGAAATTCAGCCAATAGAAATTAGGTTGTAGAGGAATGTTTAATGACAGAAAGATATTCACATTATTTCATTAATGGAAATAGACTCTTATAATATGTATGTACAGGAAATGGTCAGAGGATGCATTTTCTCACACCCTCGCTGTCATAGTATAACCCTATTTTTGTTTCAAAGGTGTATGTAAACACACATATACATGCCTATATTCCTGTTTCAGTTTAATTTGTTTGTAAGAGCAGGAACTCTGACAGGCCTGACTTTGAATCTCAGATCATGGGCTTTTACCCTAAGGCAACTTACTTACATTTTCTTCCCTTCATTTTCCCTATCTTTGGAATGAGAATAAGCTCACATCTCACTTTCAGTCTCAATTCTTCTCAACATAGTAGGCATTCAGGAAGCATTTGTTGAAAGAACAAAGTGCCCATCAGTGTTGGTACATAAGAAATTATATTAAAAATTAGTTTTATGTGCTAGACCCGTTGACTCAATGAACTTGGAAAGATGAAGTTACTTTATAAAGATGATTTTAAATTGATTTTTAAATTTACATACAGTAAAATGCAGCTTTTGTGTTGTATAGTTTGTGGGTTTTGACAAAAGCATACACTTGTATAACTACCTCCACAATCATGATGCAGGACAGTTCTAGCATCCTCATGCTGCCTCCCATGTAGTCAGTCCCTTGCCCCAGCCCCCAGTCCTGGCAGCTACCTATTTGTCCCCATCCCTATAGTTTTGCCTTTTCCAGAATGTCCTAGAAATGGAATTATACATGATATAGTCTTTGTGTCTGGCTTCTTTCTCCAAGCATAATGCATTTGAAATTCATCCATGTTGCAGCCTTTATCAGTAGTTCATCCTGAAGATAATAGTTTTAAAGATAACTCCTATTATATGAAATGTTCCGTATCATAACCACACAGTTCTTTTATCTCTGAAGTTGTTGGGAGGCCAGAGTTGTTACAGTGTGGGATGTTAATGTTGAAGGAAACTTCAGAATCAGCTTCATCTAACTCTGCCTGTTGAGAAGGTAGGGGGTTCTGAGAGCCAGAGATCAAATGCATTACCCCAGGTGACAGCAGAATCCATAGTCTTGATGCTACACTAGCAAAGTTATATTGGAAATCAAAGAAGGTAAACTATTTTGGAGATGGACTAGTGGAAAAATCCCTGAAGGGCAGGGAGAAAGGTGGTCTGTGAGTTGAAATGATGACATTAAATTATTTTTAGAAAGATAACAAACCAGTACTTTCTGTATTTAGAATAAGCAGAAAAGACCTTCTACCACTATTATTATTTTGCAACAGGGGTGAGTTTGTATAAACCCACTTTCATTTCCTAGCATTCCTGGTAAGCACTGGTTTAGAGAGTGGTCAGCAGGTATCATAGATGTTGCTTTTGGACCTGGAGCAGATATATGGTGACTGGCTAAGCATTTGAAACATGTAAGGTTATCTGCTGTGAACCATGTTCCCCACAGAAAAGCTCACACCAGATTTTGAAGCACACAGGGGTGTGTAGTTTTATACTGAAGCTGGAATTAGGAAGTGTACTTTTATTGCTCATTATTTATCCTTTTTATCTTTTATTTCTGAAGGCATAATACAATTTTATTTTAAATAGTTTATAATTCATTAAATGTGAGCTATGTAGGATATTAAGATTGTGGAGGAGTAAGAGGAAGCTACACTAACCTTCTCCCAAAATCAATCTGGAATTACAATTAAATTATAGAGAAATCATCCAGAATAATCAACTAAGCCCTAGCTGGAGAGAAGCCTTATAACCACAGACAGACAGAAGAAACCACTTTACCACAATGAGACTGGTAGGGAGAGTGGAGGAGGTGCAAGAGGGCTGCCTGGGTTCCCATAGGTGGCAGCTAAAGTGCTGGAGGGATATTTCAGCAGCTGGGGGGTTTGGCCTAAAAAGTGTAGGGTCTGAACCCCAAGTTAAGCTCCCCAGCCTACAGGGCCAGAGCCAGAAAGGAACCCAGATAACATCCAGCTGTGAAAAGCAACAGGGGTTCTGTTTTTTCCAGCCAGGGAGAAGTGGCTAGAGATGCAGAGAGACTCTTCTAGGGTCAACACACAAAATTTTGTTTGCAGCCACTTACCCTGGGTGCCTAGAGGAACTTGAGGAGAGTCTGGGGTTGGTAGCTCTGGGAAGAGAACTGAGAGAACAGCCACTAGGATCCCTGTTCCAAGTCATTTCAGGAACCATCTTTCTCAGGCACAGCATTCCTCTCTAAATGGCATCAGCCTGAGGGGGAGCAATATCCCTGCCCCCAGGAATTCCTCTGCCCCACCCTGTGGTTCTTGAGCCAGGCTTCAAATTACAGCTTGATTATATCAACAAACAGATCAGTTTAACATTGATTAGTTTAACAGCTTAGGCAGAAAATACAAAGCAACCAAAATGGGGAGATAAAGAAACTGATGCCAAATGAAAGACTAAGTCAATTCTCCAGAAGAACTAGATGAAATGGAGGCAAGCAACTTATCAGATACAGACTTTACAGTACTGATTATAAGAAAATTCACCAGCATGAAAAAAGACAGAGAAACCATAAAAAAGGACCAGTCAGAAATAAAGAATGCAATATCTAAAATAAGTAATACACTAGAAGGAATAAATAGCTTAGATGTAGGTTAGATGAGGCAGAGGATCAAATCAGAGTTTGAAAGACAAGGTAGAAAAAAATTACCCAGACAGAGCAGCAAAAGTAAAAAAAGAATTTTTAAAAAATGAAGAGAGCCTAAGAAACATTTTGGACAACATGAAGCATAACAACATCTACACCTTGGGAATACCAGGAGGAGAAGAGAGCAAGCAAAGGATCGAGAACCTATTTGAAGAAATAATGACTGAAAATCTCCCTAATTTTGTGAAGGAAAAAGTGACAAAAGTTCAGGAAGCTCAGAGAGTCCCAAACTAATTGGACCCAAAGAAGCCTACACCAAGACACATCATAATTAGAACTCTCAAGGAGAGAATCCTAAAAGCCACAAGAGAAAAGCAGGTAGTTTACCTACAATGGAACACCAGTTAGACTGTTACCTGATTACTCAACAGAAACATTTTTGGCCAGAAGGGAGTGGTGTAAAATATTCAAGGTGATGAAAAGCAAGATACTACAGCCAGGGCCGCTTTACCCAGCAAGACTATCGTTTAAAGTTGGAGGAGAAATAAGGAGCTTCCCAGATTTAAAAAAAAAAAAAAAAAAAAAAGCTAAAGGTTTTTGTTAACATCAAACCAGTAGCTGAATGGATAAGAAAAGAAGACCCATACATATGCTTCCTCTAAGATACACATCTCAGATCAAAAGATACACACAGACTAAAAGTAAAAGGGTAGAAGAAGATATTTCATGCAAATGGAAAGGGAAAATAAGTTGGGGTAGCAGTGCTGATATCCAAAAAATAGACTTAAAACCAAGATTATAGTAATAGACAAAGAAGGACAATACATAATGGTAAAGGGAACAATCCAAGAAGAGGATGTAACCCGAGTAGACATTTACACACTCAACATAGGAGCACCTAAATATGTAAAGCAAATCTTGATGGACAAAAAGGGAGAGATTGATAGAAACACAGTCATACATCAGAATTTTAACACCCCACTGCTGTCAATGGATAGATTTTCCAGACAGCAAATCAACAAGAAGACAGCAGCCTTAAGCAACACACTGGATCAAATGGATTTAATTGGTATCTTCAGAGCATGTCACCTCAAAATAGCAGAATATACATACTTTTGAAGTCCACAGGGAACATTTTTTAGGATAGAGGACATGTTAGAACATAAAACAAGTCTTAGTAAATTTAAGAAGATTGCAATGATATCAAGCATCTTCTCTGACCACAATACTATGAAACTAGAAATCAGTCACAAAGGAACACTGAAAAACATGCAAACATATGGAAGCTAAATAACATTTATTAAACAATGAGTCAGCTAATAATGAGATCAATGAAATCAAAAGATACCTTGAAGCAAATGAAAATGAAGACACAACAGTCCAAAATCTGTGAGACACTGGGAGAGCAATCCTAACATCGGATTATCCTATATCAGATTATCCTAAAATCCTATATCGGAAACAAGAAAAAGCTCAGATACATAATCTGACTTAACACTTAAAAGAACTTGAAAAAGAACAATGGACAAAGCCCAAAATGAGTAGAGGAAGAAAATAATAAAAGATTAGAACATAAATGGATGAAATGGAGTAAAAAAAGGAAATGACACAAAAGATCAATAAATCCAAGAGCTGGTTCTTTGGAAAGAAACAAGGCTGGCAAACCTTTAACCAGACTCATCAAGAAAAAAAAGAAAGCACCCAATAAATAAAACCAGAAATGAAAGAGAAATTAAAACTGACACCAAAGAAATATGAAGGATTGTAAGAAAATATTATGAACAACTATATGACAACAAACTTGACAATCTGGACAAAAATGGATAAATTCCTAGAAACATACAATCTTCCCAAAATAAATCAGAAGGAATCAGAGAATCTGAATAGACAGATTACACTTAGTTAAACTGAAGCAGTAATAAAAGAAAACTCCAAACAAAAGCCCTGGACCAGATGGCTTCCTAGATGAATTTTACCAAACATTCTGAGAAGAACTAACACCTCTCCTTCTCAAACAATTTCATAAAAATTCAACTGGAGGGGAGGCTCCCAAACTCATTTTATGAGGCCAGCATCATCCTAAATCCAAAACCAGATAAAGATACTACAAAGAAAGAAAATTATAAGCCAATATCCCTGATAAACATAGATGCTAAAGTTCTTAATGAAATATTAGTGAACTGAATACAGTAATGTATCAAAAAGATCATACAGACATGATCAAGTGAGATTTATTCCAGGAATGCAAGGTTGGTACAACATTTGCAAATCAATAAATGTGATTGACCACATAAACAAAATAAAGGATAAAAGCCACGTGATCATATGAATAGATGCAGAAGAAACTTTTTGATATAATTTATTACCTACTTATGATCAAAACTGTCAGCAAAGTGGGAAGAGTAGGAACATTCCTAAACATAACAAAGGCCGTATATGACAAACCCATTGCCAGCATCATGCTAAATGGCGAAAACTAAAAAGGTTCCCCTTAAGATTGGGAACAAGACAGGAATGTTTGTTTTCACCTATCTTATTTAACATAGTACTGGAAGTCCTATCCACAACAATCAGACAAGAAGAAGAAATAAAAGGCATCCAAATTGGAGAGAAAGAAGTAAAACTGTCATTATTTGCAGATGACAAGATAGTGTACATAGGGAACCCCAAAGATTCCACTAAGAAACTACTAGAACTGATAAATGAGTTCAGCTGAGTAGGAGGACAGAAAATTAATATCCAGAATGTCACATTTTTATATGCCAATAATTAACTAACAGAAAGGAAAATTCAGAAAACAATCCCATTCACAATTGCTTCCAGAAGAATAAAATACGTAGGCATAAACTTAACTGAGGATGTAAAAGACCTGTGCGGAGTAAATTATAAGATGCTGAAGAATAAACTGAAGAAGATACAAATAAGTGGAAGCACATACTGTGTTCATGGATAGGAAAAATTAATATCATTAAAATGTCCATACTACCCAAAGCAATCAATGGATTCAACACAATTCCTATCAAGATTCCAGTGATGTATTTCACAGAGCTATAACTAATATTTCAAAAATTTATGTAGAAACACAAAAGGCTCTGTATAGCAACAGAGATCCTGAGAAAGAAAAACAAAGTTAGAGGAATCATGCTACCTAATATCAAACTATAGTCTATGGCCATACCACCCTGAATGCACCCAACCTCAGCTAATATCAAACTATATTACAAGGCCATAATAATCAAAATAGCCTGATATTGGAATAAAAACAGACACATAGATCAATGGAACAGAATAGAAAGCCCAGAAATAAACCCACATCTTAATAGTCAATTAACATTTGACACAGGAAGCAAGCACATACAATGGACTAGGCATAGTTTATTCAAAAAATGGTATTGAGATAATTGGACAGATATGTGTAGAAAAGTCAAACTAGACCACCTTCTTACACTACACACAATAATTTCAAAATAGATAAAAAAACCAAAATGTTAGTTAGACCTGAAACCATAAAAATCATAGAAGAAAACATAGGCAGCCAAATCTTGGACATTGCCTATAGAAGTTTTTTATCAGGTATATCTCCCCAGGCAAGGGAAATGAAAGAAAAGTAAATAAATGGGACTATATTAAACTGAAAAGTTTTGTACAGCACAGGAAAACATCAACAATGTAAAAAGACAAGCCACAGAATGAGAGAACATATTTGTTGATAAATCTGATAAGAAGTTAGTATCCAAAATTTGTAAAGTACTTACAAACCTCAATACCCTCCCCCCCAAAAAAAACCAAAACCCAATTAAAAATTTGCAAAGACCCGAATACACACTTTTCTAAAGAGGACATCCAGATGGCCAATAGACATGTGAAGAGATGCTCAAGCCACCAATCATCAGAGAAATAAATTAAAACTACACTGAGATGCCATCTCACACCAGTCAGAATGGCTATTATCAATCTATGAACAAACACGTGTTGGTGAGGATGTGGAGAAAGGGGAACCCTTTTGCACTGTTGGTGGGAATGCAGACTGGTGCAGCTGCTGTGGAAAGCAGTGTGGAGATACCTCAAAAAATTAAAAATAGATCTGTCTGTTGATCCAGCAGTCCAACTTCTGGGAATATATCTGAAAGAACCCAAAACACTAATTCGAAAAAACATAAGCACCCCTATGTTCACTGCAGCATTATTTATAATCACCAAAATATGGACTCAGCCCAAGTGTCCATCAATAGATGAGTGGATAAAACGACTATGGGGCATTTACACAATGGAATTCTGCTTGGTCATAAAAAAGAAGAAAATTTTACTCTTTGCAACAGAATGGATGGGCCTGGAGAACATTATGCCAAGTGAAATAAGCCAGTCAGAGAAAGACAAATACCGTACGATTTCACTCATATATGGAATCTAATGAACAAACTGAACTAACAAGCAAAACAGAGACAGAGTCATACATAGATGGAGTGCAGAAGACAGCTAGTTGTGGGGGGCTGTTAAGGGAAGGAGGAGTTGAGCAAAAAGGAAAAAGGAATCATGGACATCAACAGCAGTGTGGTGATTGCTGCGGGGAGGGAGATATAAGGGGACTAAACGGTAATGGAAAAAATACAATAAAGATTGAATAAAAAACTGTTTATATATCTTTTTTAAGAAATAAAATAGCTTTTACTTTCTTAAAAATCAAATTAGGTTTTTAAAAATGGAATATTTTATATGGGAATATTTATCCATTTTATTATATAATGCAATGAACAAAATAAACATTTAACCTTAAGGATAGTTCAGAATTATGGTTTAATATGAAAAAAAACTCGTATAAGTAACTCGAGACATTAATTCACTAATTTAAGTTGGTCACAGTAATGTACATTTATACCCATGTGCATATCTGCTCATCTTCCTCTGCCTTATTTTGAACTTCCCTTTTAAAATATTTTTATATTAGTTGACTGAATGTCTTAGATACAGACTTAGTTAAGCATCTAAGGTAATTTATATGTTTGCTCAGTTTACAATAACTTTAACTTAAATCTCTGATAAACATGGCAATTTTCATAAGGAAATATATGTTACTTGCCATGTTCAATTTTAAACTCTCAGAAAGAGTTTTTATGGAACTCTTGAGGAACTCTAATTGTGTCTTTGGTTTGGTATTTTATTTAAACATTTGTTGTACATTTCTGTGTGGTTTATATATTTTTTCATGTCAGTGCTACATGACCTTTACTTAAAATTTTAAACTAAATGTTTTTTTTTCTTTGACTAATTCATTCCGTAAAGTCCCTTTCCTCTTTTCGTAGCGTCTCTATGATCAAGGATATGGGAACTAAGCAGAGGCTGTGCTAAGTGTTATGGTAGTTGACAAACTATTTTGGTTAGAGAAGTCTCCAACTGTAGTGTCAGTGTGGATTAGTCTAGCCTGCGGAGAGAAGAAGAAGCTAGAAAATAATGTCCAAAATGCTCACAAAAGCAATGAGCTATGACAAGGGAAAGGACCTGAGACACTGGCCCTGTGTTGAATGGAAGGAAAAATCAAGAATGTCAATTTTAGCTATTGCAATTGCTGTGCAGTGCGTGGGAGGCGCTAATTTGCTCAGACATCTTTTGGCAAACTTGCATGTAAATCTGCTCACTCCTGTTGTTATTTATGTGCAGTAATGCCTGTAGCCAGAGAGCTATCTTTCTGGACTTGCCTCTTTTTAACTGAGAATAAAGGCTTGAGGAATATAGGAGATGTCAGTAGCAACAAGCAACTTGAATTCCTCAAGATAAAGACTATGGCTGGGAAGAACTGAGCAGGCAAGTGGAGGTTACTGACTCCACATTAATAATAAATTTACGAGAGTAGGGAACAAATCATGCCAGGCCATCTTTATTGTTTTCTAGGTGGACGTGCAAGATTAAAGAAAGGAATTCAATAGCTGTAATATCTGGAATTGAGTAAATCATCTAATTCAGTGTCTGCACAAATCTTTGGGGGCAGTTGAGGTGGGGCGGGGGATGGGGAGAGCCTCAATGAAAATTGGCTCTGAGCACTGTCATGTGGATTCAATTTGGCTCTTGTGATAAATTACAATGGAACAAGGTCCATTGAGACAATGCAGGGATCAATAGAAGGTCAGGCTGTAACATCACCAGCAGTGGTCTGGAAGAATGGATAACACACTTTATTAAGCTTGGCAGGCCAGGAGGTTTTGGTTGTTGTGGTCACCATCACTGCCATTAGCCTTTATGAAGCACCTGTTGGGTATGGGGCACTCTGGGAGGTGCTTAAATAAATATAGAATGCATGCAATTGTCCAAATGGCCCACCCATTTAAAAATGATGATAGATACCATTTATTGAATACTTACAGGGCTGCCATGCATAGTGCTAAGCCTTTTTCATGGACTATTTATTTTAATCCTATTGACCACACCTGAGGGAGGGAGGTTTCTCTCCATTTTTTAGATGGGAAAAATGAAGTGTAGGGAATTACTGTACATAATGTGGTTGGTAAGTAGCAGCAGTGGGTTTCAACTGAGGTAGTCTTAATTTTTTAATTTTAACAACTATGCATAGAGTATCCCTATGTATTCATCATGTAGAAAGAGTTTGTTACACATGGCTGGTGTAGCTCAGTGGACTGAGCGTGGGCCTGTGAACCAAAGGATCATGGTTTGATTCCCAGTCAGGGCACATGCTTGGGTTGCAGGCCAGTTCCCAGCACGGGAAGCGCAAGAGGCAACTGTACATTGATATTTCTCTCCCTCTCTCCTTTCCTTCCCCCTAAGGATAAATAAATAAAATCTTTAAAAAAGAGAGTTTGTTCATTTGTTAGCTCACTCATTTATTTGTTCATTCATTCAGCAAATATCCTAACTTTACAAATATCCTAAGATGTTCCTGGAATAGCAGAGGAAACAGAAATTATTTTAGGTACTTTTCACAAGATGGTAAAATTATGACTCTGATACATGCATAAAATGAATATGTGTTAAAGACTTTAGTCAAGTCATTAATTTCTGAAGAAGCCACAAGGTACCATGCAGGTAGCACTGGACAGGGAACCCATAAAACAGAAACTTTTTATGCATAGAAATATTGAAATGAATGTGCAAATGGAAGCAAAACTGGTTTTTCCCCAAGAGCAGAGGGGAGTCAATATAACCTCTATTGGGCAGTTCAGAATTTATGTTTATAGAAAAGAATTATTTTCATTGCTATGAATTATAAAATAGCACAAAGAGAATGAAGGACCAGGCTGAGATAACCTAAACAGTTTGATCTGAACAATGGTTTTCTATTGAAGCACAGTCTTTTTTTCCTGTAAGACTAAAGAGGGAAAATTGTGATGTAACACAATGGGGTATAATTTGTGATAAAAGAATTAAACAGAGAGAAAAAGTCCAGTATTCCTAAACTGTTCAGAGAGGACTTCTAGGCAAAGTTGGGAGCCTGAAGACATTTCATTTTTCCAATGGGGAACCTGAGGCCTTTTGAGCCGAAGGAAGTAGCCAGAGGTCACTCACCTTCTTAGCCAAAGAGGCTTTATAATTTTCCGCCTTTTCATAGCTATATGATGTACATGATGTGTGTGTGTGACGGGCGGTTTATTGTAAGCGGTCCAAACTCTGATGCAGGAGGCAGAAGGATGGGGATTCAGTAAAGAGATGTTTTCTTCCAGAGATTTGTCAGACCTTCTGAGGGCAAGATCAACAGGGTATTTATGATTGCTATTGTCATCATAATTATTATTTTATTTTATAATAGCAGCTAGTATTTAATGAGTAGTTCCTGTGGGTCAGGTGGTATGTTAGGTACTTTACAGGTTAGTAGGGTGACTTCCTCACCAGGTCTTTCCTCTACTGTCCTCTTCTCTGTAAAGCTCACCTTGATCACCAATTATTTTGCGATAGTGCAGTCTGCTTGCCTCTATCTCAGCAGTCTTTAGCTTTCTTACCTCACTATACTTGTTCATTATTTCCCTTAATATTTTAACTTTTAATATACTCTATCATTTACTTATTAGTTGTGTTTGTTGTCTACCATCTGCCTCCCTTTGCTGGAATCTGTTTCACAATGGCAGGGGTGGTTGTCTGTTTTGTGTACTGATGTGGCCTAAGGGCACAGATCTGCCTTTGCTATGTAATGAGAGCTGAATAAATATTTGTGGAATATTAAATGAGTATCTCTTTTGATCCACATGACACCCTTATGACAACTAGGTATGTTCTATATTTATCCTAGTTGAACAAAAGAAGACAAATTTCTTGGAAGTCACTTTGGTGCTGCCTTTTAGGTACATCTTAGGCTGAAGAATCACATAACTAAGTCAGAATGCTACTTAATCAGATGGGGTTGTGCCACAGGCTTTGCAGTTGAGAAGAATCCAGCAGTTCTGAAGGTTCCACAGGTGAAAATAAAGCCAAGAAGCACTTAAGTAGCGTGGGGCACAGTACTGACAAGTTAGAAGTGCTAAGATGGGGAATTACTGTTTAAGAGGTACAGAATCTAGTTTTGCAAGATGAAAAGAGTACTAGGGATAGATAGTGGTGATGATCACGCAACAATGTGAATGTCCTTAATGTCATTAAGCTGTTCCTTAAAAATGGTTAAGGTGGTAAACTTTGTGTTACGTATATTTTATCACAGTTAAAATGAAAGCTTATAAAATAAAAAAAGTTAAGACTTATTAGCCATTGTTCATAATGTATGTGTATACATTATACATTATAGTGTTTATTATGGAGTAAGGAGGGAAAGAGGAAAAATAAAAATATTTTTACTGGGGCAATGAGAGGCAAGAAACACCTTGGGTTAAAATTTGGCTTCTTGCTCTTCTGATTCTGTGCCTTAGATCAGTTCTTAGTCTCAGTTTCCCCAATCTCTGCAATAAACACGGTTATAGTACCTACCTCATAGAGATGTTGTGACAATTCATGAAAGAATGAGTGAAAAGGGCCCAGCAGAATGCCTGGCTTCTAGTGAATCTCTCTTTTAGGAGAATTCCTAATCAAATGGTCAAAGTAGACACTTTTACTCTTGCCAAATTCTTGCTATATTTATTGATTCTTTCTGTAAGTTTGTGAGTACAGAATTGGGAGCCTAAAAGACCAATGCAAGAGAGTGCTTTCCATGTGGTCCTTTTATTTTCTACTTAGATAATATTAAGTATTGACCAGGTATTAATATTGATTTTTCAACTCTTGAGGGTTGTTGCCTCCTTGTGTGAGTTTTTCTTATGTCTGAGTGGTGCTTGTAGACCCTCACTCCCTTATGAGTCCCAGCCTAGAAACACACTTATTCCAGATTGGTTGCAAGGACATGACTGGCCGGTTTGTTGATTTGCATCTTTCTTTTCTATATGAGGTGGTTGACAGAGTGGACACATAGTTGTAACTCTTCCTTTCTTATTTGGAGCTTTGAGAGGTAGGTTAATCCTGTTTCCCAAGAGAAACATCACGAAGTCATAGCAAATGTGTGAACATCTTCTGACATAGAGAAAGCTATGAAGATCCAATGGCATTTCCATCTTCTCTTCCATTTTGGGTAATGATGTGAATTATCTCTGAGGAATGGGAAAGATTAAACCTTGTGTCCTCTAAGGACAGGTTTTCAAAAGCATTTGTCTCCAGGTGAAGGACGGCTTGTCACATGGCAAATGTGTAAAGTCTTGGCTTGTTAAGACAGGATGATTTGAGGGTTTTCTGGACATTGCTTAATAAGCATTCATTATGACTTATCAAATATAAATTTATTGGGAAGCTAATGATGGTCAAGTTTATGCTCTCTCCCTTGTGCAGGTCTCTTGCAAAGCCCTGATAGTGTGTTCTTTTGTTTATATTGTTTTTGTAAATTTTGCAAAATTAAGATACTTCTGTGTTTTTTAAAGAACCACTCCCATTCCATCTGTCCCCACTTCCAATTCAGATTCCACAATATCTGGATTCCCTGCTATTGTTATTGTTGTTGAATGTGGTCACACAGTACCAATCACAACATGACAACTCAACACTGGACAAGAGCAGGTAAAAAGAGGAGAGACTCAGAGGGTCAAGAGGTGGAGATGGAGTGCATTCCCTGGAAACAAAAAGAGTCTCTGCAGCTAATGATGGGGCTTGTGGGGCTGATGGGCCTCCAGAGAGTGGCAGGTTTGGAAGCCAGCCTCCGTTGTCCCTGTAGTCTATTTGTCTCACCTCCTATACAGGACATTCTAGTAGAAAAAGTACTGCTTGCACTCTTTGGGGCAAACTCGATGACTAATGTTTTTAAGTCAAATTTCCTCTCCACAATGGATGTTAAGGTTGTATATCAGAACCAGACACAAATATATTTGGCCCTGGATTACAATAAAATTTACTGGTGCTAAAGATAATCAAACCATTTCACTTTCCATGAATTTTATTATCTGAAAAAAGTGATATCATCCCTTGGAATGGAGGAAAATGGCTTGCTTCATTTGTTATTCTGCAGGGAGAGAAAATCTCTGAAACCTGAAGGCAACTGGTACCTGTCTTTCCTCCCCCAGCCTGCCTTCTCCATTAGGGAGCTCTGCCATCCCATCCAGAATGCACCAGCTCAGGCTGTTCCCTGGGCCTATCCAGGCTTTATAGTAGGAAGGCTGTATCACATTCCCTTTGCTGGCTGGTGGACAGAGGCAGACTGTTGAGCAGATGTTGATTAAAGGGGTCCGGATCACAGTGTTTAGCATTTCAGTTTAAGTTTAGTGGGGCTTTGATAACTTGTACCCAGAGGGCCTGTGTCTTGCCTGAGGTAACCGGTGCTGCAGCCCAACAATAGCATTGTCTTTTGGAGGCTCTGAGCTGGATTACCGCATCACATTATACTGCCATAAAGACTGTGACCCTCTGAAGACCTGCATTTGGCCTAGGTTGGGCCTTAATTGCTCTTTGATATAAAGTACATACACTGAGTGTGAGGGCAATTTTGAATGGCTTAATAAAAGTGGAAGCATTTTGAAAACAAGTTTTTGACTATGTGACTGCACCAGTTTTCCAACTTGGCTTTAGTATTGGCAAAACCACTTGATTTTGTTCCAAAAGAGATGACCCATGTTTTGGTTGAAAGATGGTATTTTGAGCAGCCTACTGACTGTGTGGACTTAATCAAGTTATTTTACCCTTTTAACCCTCAGTTTCTTAATCAGTAAAATAAGAACACAGAATGTGTTCCATATTTCCATAGGACTCTTTTTAAAAAAATATTTTATTTATTTATCTTCAGAGGGGAAGGGAAGGAGAGAGGGAGAGAAACATCAATGTATGGTTGCCTCTCATGTGTCCCCTGATGGGAACTAGTCTGCAACCCAGGCATGTATCCTGAATGTGAATCGAACAGCTCTTGTTTGGTTCGCAGGGCCATGCTCAATCCACTGACCTACACCAGCCAGGGCTCCATAGGATTCTTATGACTGCGAAGTGGGATGGTGGATGTTTAAAGTACCCAGCAGAGCACATGGGCCATAATAAACATTTAACACATAATAGCTGATCATGTTTACATATACTGTCATTTACACAAAATAGCATTTACTCAGTCATTTATTCAGTGATATTGTACACGCATCATGTTCAATGCTTAGACTTCACTCATATGTTATCTCAAAAAAATGGGCTGTCTTTAGACTTCATTTTGAAACCTTTAGACTTGCTTTCTTCTGTTCAGTGATGTTTGCTTGTCCTTATTCCAGTTCAAAGCAGATTCGTCAGTTGGGCATGGTCCTGTTATTTCTCTTTAAGCACTACCTGACATCCACTAACGAAATAGCCCTGTATATAGCCCTCAGTCAGGATGCAGGTATTGTACACAATTTTATTAAAAGGATGCTTTATATTATTCTCATCTGTTTTCCTAGCAGTATGGCCTTAATCCCCCAAACCAAGTGGGTATAATGATTGCCATACAATTGATAGCTGTTAGCAAAGTTTAACTTAGTAAGAGCTTGAAGGAAGAGTTCAACAGATGGTTCAAAGGTGTACTTGGAATAAATGGTCTCAGTCTATCAGAGAGGAGACCATGAGCTGCAACTGGCCTGCCTGCCTCTTCTTTATCTCCTAGTGCAACGTTGAGGAGGTTACCAGTTTTATTGCCTGGAATTAAGAGGGGGAAAATGTAAACTGCTTCACGATCTTTGAAGTGTTTGTTTTAAAGGGTTAGACAGGTAAATGTTTTACCAAAAAGGTCAGTTACTTAATGATGCCACATTACATTGGGGTGGGGCTTCATTATTTTCATAGGGTCCAGACTGTCCCATTTGATTCTTTTCATATTCCTTTGAGGTTGTCAGAGCAGCTATTGTGTTTCCCATTTTTATAGATGAGGAAGCTGAGGTCTAGAAGTAGTCTAATGATTTTATTGAGATCATGAGGTAGAAAAGAAATGGAATCAAGTTTTCTGACTTCCAGAAAGTAATGACAGCAATAATTATAGTGGCAAGTACATATGAAAGATCAGGAAAGTGTTTTATGTGTCAGGCAGGATGACTGACACGTAAAAACTTAGGAACTTAGCTCCTAAGCCGAGTTCCTAAGTGTCACTAAGGTACCAGCTGAGGTCACCTTGTCCTTTGCGATGAGTAAATACAGCTTGCTTGTTCTATTTCACATCCAATAAGAAGCCCACCCCTCCCCAGCAGTCCTCACCACCCCTCAGAGCCTGTTCCCAATGCCCTTCCATTGTGAATTTCCACCTCTGTTGCCTTGTGGAACTTTTCTGCACCTTCTTGCCCCATGGTATTGGTTGCTGTACTTACCTAGTTGTAAACACATCCCTCTTCCTTTCATTTCCACACAAGACCTGTGGCAGCTAGGAGCCTTTCCTAAAACTTTGAGGCAGAAAAGCAAGTAATCATAGGGCAGATTTGGGAACCCTCAGAATACCTGATTCTTCACAAGGCTGATGCTGCCTCAAGCAGTGTTTCTCATGGGCTACGTTTGTCTCCTAATTTCAGCAGCTTGCCAAGTTGCTTGGCCCTGTCTCTCGCCCACTTCTGTCCATAGGCCACCTGTTTATCTTCCTTCACACCGTAGCCCTACCCCATGTCTGTATAGTGGACTTCAGGTCTCTGTATGCTCCCCTGCCTCCCAACAGACTGTATCTCCAGCCCTTTATCCTTCCCACGTGAAGAGGACTATGCAACATTTCATATTTCTCTAAGCAAGGACAATTTTATCCCCAAAGGAAATTCAGGTGTCATCTTTTAAAATCCCATTCCCCCTCAACTTTCTACAGATGCATTAACTCCTGAAGTCACCATAATTACCCTATGGGATATGTATTATTATATTTAAATCCCATCTTATAGTTGATGAACCTGAGACTCAAAGAAATTAGCTAATCTGCCTAAGGTCACACAGAGATCGAATCTCTTCATATCCACTTAAAGGGCCAGATGGTCCCTACTGCAGTACTCAATTCTGCCACTTGTAGCACTAAATCAGGTGTAGACATTATGTACACAAATGGACATGGCTGGGTTTCAGTACATTCTAGTTACAAACACAGGTGGTGGGCTGGAAACTGGACTGTGGGCCAGAGTTTGCCGACCTTGCACTTTACTGTGCTGCCGTCTCCCATAATACTGGCTCCCTAGTTAATGTCTCTAATTTAAAACCTAAAGTGGATTCATAACAGAACCCAGAAGAGAATCCATGTGGCCACATAATTTCAAGCTCTTTTTAATTTTCTGAAGGGAATATGTAGCTTTGCATAGAGCAAACAAGTGTGTAATGATTGTTAAACTATCCATAGGGCATGAATGATGGTATTGCCTCTGAACTTGGCTGAAGACATGCTGAGATTTTATAGTCAGGGCCAAGGGCACATTGCTAGAATTGTGTGACTGTTATTTATATTTCTTTTAAGCAAAATGGACAGTGCACACAGTGGCAACATTTCTCAGCCTGGCTTTCTCTCTGGGACTGTGGGGGACCTAAGAGAGCATAGTTTATGCTCAATTTATTGCATCTACAGAACAGCAGGAGTTGCTGTTCCTTATATCTTGGGATACTAATTCTGATAAATAAATGTGACCATGTTACATTTGTGGGTTTTTTTAGTGGCTGCCCAGTGTGCTATGTTGATGGAACTTATCCTATTTTGCCTGAGTCAACTTTCCCATGAAAACATTTCTTATGTTCATGCAATGGTCTCTTTCTGAGCACTGCTTATTCAGATTGATGTTGAAAACAAAAATATTTTGTCTCTGCAAGGATGATTTAGAGAAACACTGAAAACTGCTTTTCAGTTTCTCTTGTTCGGCCACTCAGTAACTTATACAAACAGCCAAAGTTTGGATCTCTGTTCTTCTCTGTCTTTCTCTCTTTAAAAAAAAATCTGTGAAGACAGTCCATCATTAGTTGGCAAGTTTCAGTTTAGAATTAAGTTTTACGGCTGGCTTATCATGTAAGTCTCTGAAAATAGGGGTTTGCAATGGAAATGTTCAAACCACCTTAATCTGTTGGTAAATATTTTCATTCTAGCACTTATCTGAGTTCCAAGAAGCCTTAGAAAATTATTCCTAGGTCTCTTATTGAATCTATGAATCACAAATTCCATTCATTTTAGAACAAGGAGAGCAAAGTTCTCATTAAGCCTATAGTCGAGAGAAGCATCTCATTCTGAACTCTAACTGGGTCCTGGTTGCATGTGTCTTATCTTTAGCACCTCAGCAGCATGCATCAGGGAAATGAGTGGGCAGGGGCTTTCTTCCTTCTGTAAAAGCCTTGTAAGACTTTTTTCTTTTAAAAAATGTATATTTTATTGATTATGCTATTACAGTTGTCCCATTTCTCTCCCTTCATTCCCCTCCATCCTGCACACCCTCTCCCACCCACATTACCCCCCCTTTAGTTCATGTCCATGTGTCACAAGTTCTTTAGCTTCTCCATTTCCCATACTATTCTTGCCCTCCCCCTGTGTATTTTCTACCTACCATCTATGCTACTTATTCTCTGTACCTTTTTCCCCCTCTCCTCTTCCTACTCCCCTGTTGCTAACCCTCCATGTGATCTCCATATCTGTGGTTCTATTCCTGTTCTAGTTGTTTGCTTAGTTTGTTTTTGTTTTTGTTTTAGGTGTGGTTGTTAATAATTGTGAGTTTGCTATCATTTTACTATACATGTTTTTGATCTTCTTTTTCTTAAATAAGTCCCTTTAACATTTCATATAATAAAGGCTTGGTGATGATGAACTCTTTCAACTTGACCTTAGCTGAGAAGCACTTTATCTGCCCTTTGATTCTAAATGAAAGCTTTGCTGGATAGAATAATCTTGGTTGTAGGTCCTTACCTTTCATGACTTGGAATACTTCTCTCCAGCCCCTTCTTGCCTGCAAGGTCTCTAGGTGACTGTTCCCTTATCTCTTGGTGCTTCTAGGATTCTGTCCTTCATTTAATCTTGGGTAATGTAATTATGATGTGCCTTGGTGTGTTTCTTCTTGTGTTCAACTTCTTTGGGACTCTCCGAGCTTCCTGGACTTCCTGGAAGTCTATTTCCTTTGCCAGAATGGGGAAGTTCTCCTTTATTATTTGTTCAAATAAGTTTTCCACTTGTTGCTGTTCCTCTTCTCCTTCTGGTACTCCTATAATTTGGATATTGGAATGTTTAAAGATGTCCCAGAGGTTCCTAAGCCTCTCTTCATTTAAAAAAAAATTTTGTTTTTTCATTCTTTTCCATTTGGTTGTTTCTTTTTTCCTTCTGGTCCACTCCATTGATGTGAGTCCCAGTTTCCTTCTGATCACTATTGGTTTCCTGTGCATTTTCCTTTATTTCACTTAGCGTAGCCTTCATTATTTCATGTAATTTGCGACCAAATTCAACCAACTCTGTGAGCATCCTGATCACCAGTGCTTTGAACTGTGCATCTGATCAAGGTTGGCTATCTCTTGGTCACTTTGCCCCTGGTACCACTACTTTTTTTGCAATGACCCTCTTCACTTGGCTGCCTGCCCACCTCCACCCCTCCTGCTGGCCTGGATGAATGTGTCTATTTTAACTCCTTTGTTGTTGGACTTCCATACAATTCAATTTCTGTCAGTTCTGGTTGTTATTTTGTTTCTAAATTGTTGTTGTCCTTATTTTGGTTGTGCCAGGAGGCACAATGTGTCTACCTACGCCTCCATCTTGGCCAGAAGTTGTTGTAAGACTTTTTTCAATTGCCTTTTCCAATAACTTGTATAAAGGATACATGAACAAAGCCAAAGATGATAGGTTCAAGGGTGGGAAGCAGGTATGGAGGGGTCGGGGGTGTGGTGGGGTGAAAATGGAGATGACTGTACTTGAACAACAGTAAAAAATAAATTAATTAAAAAAACACTTGGGAATAAGGAAAAAAATTTCCAGAGCATCTTCTAGAGACCTGACATTTTTAATGAGCAATGTGTTGGAATTCCTTTAACACATATGTATTGGGAGGGCCTACTATGAGCAGGGAAAACAGCAGGGGGTGAGAGAGGAGGAGTCCATGTCTGTTGGAGCCTCAGTGGAAAACGACAGTGAAAACAAAAGTCAAGCTGCAGTTGTGATTATGGAGTCAATGATCTGACCAGCTGCAGAGAGTGTCAGGAGAAAGTGTAGCTCCTAAGAGCATAGAGGGTGGAAGTGGTGGGGGCGTGGCAGGCAAGGGGCTCCCTCCCTTGTCGGAGACGGGAAGATCTCCAAGAGACCTCTGGCATTTCAAGGAAAAGGGGAAAGGCAAGGTGTGTGCCAAGCCAGAGAATGTGCAGTTGGGGGAGATTAGCATTCCAAGAACTTCACTGTGACTCGAGCAAAGGGGCGGACTGAGACGAAGCTGGGGACTTAAGCAGAGACAGTTTGGTGGGGAGTCGGTCAGCCTGCAGGGATTTCACACTTGACCCGAGTACTTTCCCACCTCTTTTTTGCATATGAAGCTGAGATAGTCCACCAACAATCCACTCAAGTTCCCTGATGACCCCAAACCCAACTGTTGAGTGTTCCAGACTGAGGGAGGGGCATAGGAGCAACTCCTGGAGCCCATAGGCTGTTTCTCTCCCTTGAGTCTCAGTGGTATGACCCTTAGACCCATATGCACTTTTACCAGTCCAGTCACTTTGAAAATATGAGATATGGTTTATATACAGTAAAATGTACTATCTTTGCTACAAAACTAAGCAGTTTTTAAAATGCATACAGTTAAAAATATGGAGACAGTAAAAAGATCGAGGTTGCCCTGGGCTGGGTGTGGGAAGAAGGATGGCTACGCAGATCACAGAGGATGTTCAGGGTGGGGGAATACTCTGATAGTGTGAGGATAGGTGTTACACATTGCTGCAAACCCAAAGAACGTCCAATACCAAGACTGAGCTGTAACGTGCAGTACGAGTTTTGGGTGATTATGATGATCCATGTAGGTTCAGTTGTAACATGTACCACTCTCATGAGTGGTGTTGATCATGGGGGAAGCTGCACATGTGTGGGGGCAGATGGTATGTGGGAAATCTCTGTACTAACTCAGTTTTGCTGTGAACCTAAAATTTCTCTAAAAAATCCTAAAATTAAAAAAAATATCTGTAAAAAATGCATACACTCATGCGACCACCACAGCAATCAAGATATACTAGTTTCATCATCCTGTAAAATCCTTTCAGGCACCTTTGCAGTGAGTCTTACCTCTGGCAACCAGTGATCTGTTGTTTTGTCCCATCTTTGCCCTTTGAAGAATATTATGTAAATGGACTCACACATATGTACACTTTGGGTCTGGCTTCTTTCATGTGACATAATGCAATTAAGATTTATTCATGCAGCTGTGGGTATCAGTAGTCTTTTCCTTTTTATTGCTGAGTACGATTCTATTGCTGGGTGGAACGGCAATCGTCTGTCCATTCATCTGTTGAAGTTGTCCAGTTGCTGTCACATGCACCCCTTCACAGTCATCCTGCCTGCATGTCTGTGGGGCTGCCCGCCCTTCCTTCTCTTGCTCTGCTCCTCCCATATATTCACCCACAGCAGACAGAACCATCAAACGCAAGTCCAGACATGCCACCCCCATGCTCCAAACTTTAAAGGTTCCAGTTGCTCTGAGGATAATGGTCCTTAGCATTTTCACAACACCCTTTATAATCTGGGTCTCATCTGTACCACTGTGCCCTCTCAATCTCTCCTCTGGCCATTTGGAACTATTTCCAGGCTTCAGAACACATCCTTGCTCTTTTTTGCCTCTGACTCTTTGCATGAATTCCTTCCTCAAACTGGAACATTCTCCTCTCCTGCTGCCTTACTGCCCACCTGCTAATTCCCATCTGTCCCTTGGCTCTTGGCTTAGTGGTCACTTTTCACAGTACATCTTCTTTGACCCTACAGAACGAGGTAGGTACTTTTCCTAGGTGCCACAATAGCTCTGTGCTTATTCAGAATATCACACTGTATTATAATTTCCTGTTTATTTCTGGGTCTTCTTCCCTTAGACATGAATGAAGGTCCTTGAAGATGGGAGCTGGGATGTTTGCTGCTATGTCTCCAGTACCTTTTGGGTGCCCAGTGCTCAGCTAGTATCTGTTTAACAAATGAACGTGACTGGGGAAACATTATTATCCTTTCAGCTACAGAGATTAGAGCCTGGGACCATCAAAAGAGTTGCTTTATGTTGCTCAATGAATTGGGAGAAATCCTGCTTTTCTCAGGCCTGCATGTGCTCTTGTACATGATATGACTCCAGAATGTAGGGTGATGCAGCTTCTTTCTTCCCTCCAACACCCTTGACTGAAACCTTGTAGAGACCTTAGAACCTCAGAAGCTAGAAATAGAATCCTAGCATCTATGAGGTTCAAGAATGTATTCCTGCCTTCCAAACAGATTTGAGACTAGACACTGCTTGATCAGCTTGACCTTGGAGGGTTGCTCGATCTAATTCCGAGTTCATTTCATCAGTCCCTGAATTTCTGGGGGAGGTTCTGGTTGGGTCTGCAGGCATCAGATGCCTCTTCTGTCTCTATGGTGTCCATTCTGATGAGCTTTTGGTGAATGGACCCTTAGGTTAGGAGTCCCATGGTAGGAAACCTGTTTCTGTAAATCATCTAACTAGGTAGCCACTCCACAATTATCTGTTAAAGTAATGTGTGAATAAATACATAATGAAAGAAGGAGTGACTGCCTCTGCTTTTGCAGAGCTATCAAATCACATTTCTTTGGAGATTAAAAGCCTTGTTACCCGGCAGTATGATGCTGTCTATTGGCTTGTGTTCGAAAAGCCTTCTTGCTCTTCTGAACTCCCCCACCTTCTTTTTTGCCTCAGGGCCTTTGCATCTCAGTGTTTCCCAGTTTTTCTTCATAGCATCCATGTCTCTGCTCAGATGTCACCTCCTCCACAAAGTGTCCTTGAGCACTCATCTGACATAACTCTGTTCCAACTGCATCATTCTCTGTTCCCTGATTTCATTTGTTTTCTTAATAGATTTTGTACTTATCACTGAAGTTATTGTGTTTTGTGAACATTTGTTGACTTTTTTTCTTAACTTTTTCCTCCAATATACATAAGCTCCACAGGGGCAGGGAGCTTGTCAGGCTTCTTCTCCAGGTCTGCAAAGATACCTGATATTCAAATATTAGCCCAATACTGAATATATGAATAATTTACTGTGCACTGTCTTGTAACTATTTGATCTTTACTGAGACTATACCTGTGGGAAGGGAAGGGACAAGGAGACATATTAATAGTATGTAGTCAGACCAGTCCAGAGTAAATACTTATAGAAGAGCTGTTCTTGGTCATTCTGTGTTCAGTCCATATTAACTATTACACAAGAAATATTAAAGTAGTGGCTAGGTGAATAAAAAATAGAAAAGAAAGTATAATGTTTAGAATCTGGTACACCTGGGTTCAAGTCCTACTTTCTCATCAAGTTAGGTATTAGGGGACTGGAGTTCATTAACAAAGGACAGGAGTTGGTGGCTTTCTTGAAAACATCGACCCATAAGATTCAGAAATTACATATGGGAGACCTGCCTTAGACAATAAAAGGACAAAACACATTCTAGATCTTAATAGGAAACAAAAGTGCATAAACAAAAGCAGACTGCCTGTTTAAGTCTCTGATTTCCTAGCCTCCCAGGAAAGCTTAAGGAATTTAATTGGGGGAAAAAAGTGGGTTTACGTTTTCTTTAGTGTCAAGCTAGCAGATGAGATTGAATTTTTGACACTTTGCAGAAGACAGACTTCTTTCCATTAGCTAAATGAATCTGGAGCCCGTGTCATTATTTTATTTTGTAAATTCTGCATGTGCTGTAATCAGACCTTTCAGACACAGATGGTTACTGCTGGGAGGAATGGTCGATACTCAGCTTTGAAGGGAAGAAAAGGAAAGGCTTGTTTAACCATTTCAGCTGTCTGCCCGGCCCCGGGGTTTAGATCACAGGCCTGCAGGCTTGCTGTTCACAATCTTTTTGTGCTTCTTTTCTTCCAACACATATACAATTCCATGAAGTTCTTTGACCAGGAACTTGAGAGGCCGAGAATATACAGAACCTGTTTCATTTGTGTTGAAGCTCTATCCACTGGAATTTGTCAGGTCCTGTTCTTTTTATGTGTGTTTGTTATATCTTCAGCCTCTTTGTTAAATCTTAGGCTTCCAGTGGTTTTGTCTGCGAATTTGGAATTTGTTACGAAGTGACTGGTGACTTCCTGAGCACAGAGCTGTTCAGGGAGATTGGATCCTCTTGGTCAGGCCCTTGCTGTCTCATAGAAGATGCTCCTACCAAACGCACACGCTGCTGATGTGTGTTCTCTTTGTGCCAGGGAAGAGGAACCACCTTACCAGCCTCCGAGGATGCTTTCTGAATTCTCAGACCTTTGAAAAATAACTTTAGTTACGAGAGAATAATGAAGCTATTGCTCATTTTTCTCGAAGAAGATGAATAATAAGGGAAATGGGTACTCGCTGTTATTTTCCAGACTCAGGTTAATGTAAAAATATTTCAGTTCCAGTGGGGTGTTTTTTGTTTTGTTTAAAAAAATTTTTTTTTACTGGTTCATGGATTGTTATATCAAAATCACCTGAAGCACTTGTTAAATATGCTCATTACCAAACCTCTCCCTGTACCCAATGAGCCAGCACCTCTGGTCCTGTGGCCCAGGAACCTGCATTATTAGGTAGCCAGATAATTCTTAAATGTGGTCAAGTTGGAAACCACACTATTTTGGATAATTTTTATATTTTAGTAATTGAGGATATTGCAGATGTGTGGTTCATCACACAATGAGAGTCAGAGACAGATGACGTCTTTGGATGCCGGGCTCCCTCCAAGGTGGCGGAACGGCGTTCATGTGGATTCTTTGTCTGCCCACCCTTGGTTCCAGTGAAGAACGTAACTCATTGAGTCACAGAAACTCTTGAGAAGGGATTTGGCCCTCACCTCATAAAAATTTCATGTCCAGAGATCCTTTCGTGCTTGGCTCCCCAAATATTCGAGAGTAACTTTAAATATGTTCAGAATGACATACAACACTTGTGAAGCTCAGACACAACACCATGGTTTTAGTTAGAATGACACTTATGGTTAGATGTCCTTGAAGAAACCCATCTGAAGTGAAGAGGGGTTGGATCTGCCTTTGGGGCCCTGTCAGAGCCGTTCTGGATGGTGGTAAGGCCGAGACAACTGCTAAGTATAGATAAAGCACACTATTTAAACAATCAAATGAAAAATTGAAGGAGAAAATACTAATTTACAGAATAATCCGGCAAGTGATGCTCATGTACCTAAATGAAGAAATGTTACTCTTTATACTTCGTGTAGTTTCTAAGATGAAAATAAAAAGTGAATTGGCAAATATGGCCTTCAGTACTAGCATGTAACAGAGCCTTCTTTTAGATATAGCCTGATGGCAGTAAAAAATACTTTAATCTGCATTTCACAGAGCTTTTATTCCAACTGAAAAAGAATTCTGATGTACAGAATTTAATTTTTATTATTTACAAATTATATTGACAGTGAAATTCATACATGCTGAGCTTCAGTAATAACGTGCATTTTATTTTTCTCATCTACCACGAATATATTCTATAGCCACCAGAACCATTGCTTTGGTGGTTGCTGTTTTCAGCACATGTTCCTGTGTTTCTGAAATGGAACATTTGCTTTAGGGGACAGAACATTTAGCATGAAGGATACTAACCAATAACAAAATACATTGTCTGCAAATACTGATGTAGGGTACTTTGACATAATGTTTCCATTTTTCAGCCTAGTACTACATCTCCCTGCCCTTCCTCTGGGTTTGTATTTGATTCAGGGAGAAAGAGCCAGGATTTGTTTATTTAGGAAGTAGATGCAAGAGTCTAAAAATGAACCACGTCCTAATCCTCCCCCCAGAGGCTCTTAGAACAACATGGTGGGGGACCTTTTTGAAATGCTATCTCTTCTTAGGAGGAAATTTTCTGCAGTGTGAGTATTTTATCCTATTATTTCTTAAATTAAATTAAATTAAAGAGCAGAGTAGAACACTTTAAGTTGGAAAATAGTTTCTTGAATACTAGAGTGCTGTCATTTTTTATAAAAATTCATACATACTTTAATCTCAAATTCAATTTCTTCTATTATTTCACTTTTGAACTCAAGAGAAGTAAATCTTTTATTTTTATTCCCTTCATGGGTTTTAAATGTTTAGTTCACAAAACTATATAATTTCTTAGAAAAGCAAAAGAGCGTAAGCCAAATTTATAATTCAAAGCAAGGATGATATATATTTTTAAAAGTCTCTTAAAAACTCAAGAAGACAGTCAAAATTGTGAAAAGACATCCACTTGAAATAATTTAAATGACACAGTTTTATGGCTGTCTTAGAATGACCTTGAGAAAATATTTCCCTAAACAAATTCTGTCTTAAATAATTCTTTTAGACAGGGTCTTGAGGAATAAACTCTCTTGAAGTAAATTGTTTTCTTTGATGCTGCTATTTATCTGCAAATTCCAGAGGACAGCATCTTTGGTTTTAACTTAAGATAATGAAAGTAATTTTCCTTTGAGAACTAGGTTTTTGGTGGAATTGTAAAGCCTGTCTGCAGGTGAGATTTAATTTAATCCTTTGAGTATCTAAGAAGCATTCCTGAGGCAATAGCCAAAAAAATGACAAGATTAGAGCTTTGTTTATTGACAGTGTGTGGACAAAAAAAAAAAAAAAAAGCTTTTATCCTAAAGAATTTAATGATTTTTTTTAGTCTTAATGGCAATTTTTAATTACTAAAATATACATTATTGATGTAGTTAAAATTTAAAGTTATTTGCAATTGAATTGCAGCCTAGGAATTAAGTAAAAACGAAGCACGCATGAAAGTCAGGTAGTATCTTGCTAACTAAATTTCAAGTTTAGAATAAAGTTAGGGAGTGGAAAATAAATGCGTAGATATTAAAAGAAAACACATGAACACAAATCTGCAAAAGATCAGTTGTATCTGAGATTCAGAATCATCTAGATATATATGATTTTCATGAGCTTTTAAAGATGTTATAAAATTTTTCTATTTGTCTTATTATTTCTTTTTTAATTCCCCTTTTCTGTAGTGTTTTGAACCAATTTGTCTGATGTCAGGGACTATTTGAATAAGTAAAGAAATCTATAAAAATGGAAGGTGTATGCATGGTAGAAATTTTTTATTAAGCGTATTGGGGTGATATTGGTTAATAAAATTATATATGTTTCAGGTGTACAGTTCTAGGATACCTCATCTATACATTGTATTGTGTGTTCACCACCGCCAAGTGCAGTCTCCTTCCACCACCGTTTATCACCCCCTTTACCTCTTTTACCTCCCCCTACCTCCCTTTCCCTGCGGTAATCACCATACTGTCTGTTGTCTGTGTCTGAGTTTTTGCTTTTCTCCCTCCCTGCCTCCCTCCCTCCCTCCCTCCCTTCCTTCCTTTCCTTCCTTCCTTCTTTCTGTTGTTATTCTACTACAGTTGTCCCAATTTTTGTCCTCCTCCACTCAGACCACATACCCCACCACAGCCAATACCCACACCTTTCTTTTTTGCTTAATCCCTTTCATCCAGCCCCCAACCCCTGCATGCAAAACATGTTACAAAAAGTTATGTAATGTACCTGAAATCTGAAAGCTATGACTTTCAGATAAAATCAGTGTCATAAAAAATTCTTAATTATTTCTTGTTCAGTGTGTGCACAAATGTACATTTGCTGCATATAGTGATTCCTTTGTATGTATCTTGCCTTCGGTTGTAGTTGTTGTTATTTTGGGAGTTCAAAGCAGAAAAAAAAAGAAAGAAATGTTTTGCATGCTGTTTTTGATGGGTTTTCAGTTTCTGTTGTGGAAACTGAAAGTAAAATCATTTTTCTGTCTATCATGACAGCAGAAATGGGTTTGTACAGTGTTAGGATTTTTTCCTGTTAAGGAGGTTCCAAACCTCTGAACTGCCCTGCCATGCTGTCTATATGTTTACCCATGGCTAGCAAACCATGAAGCTCTTGTCCACAACAATCATTTAGTAATATTTGTACATCATGAGAATTCTAGGAGCTCCCTTGGACCTTGTCTCTCATTTTATGTGATCATTGGACATTTTCGGAATGTTCCATGTTATAACAATTTGGGGATGTTTTAAATTTGCTGCCTATTCATTTTATATCTAAAAGAAAAAGTACACAAAATTCCTTACTATTTGGGAACATGCTGTCTTGGTTAGAGCTTGGATTACATTTTAAAATTAGTTCTAAAAGAAAGGAAATCATATAAATGTTTTGGAAGTCAGATAAGCACTGAGCTTGGGAAGCTGGCACTTCTATTTGAGAGTTCTTATCCACTGGGGTCAGACTGCCAATGATAAGAGAGCATTCTAGACTTTAAGTATTAATTATGGACTTTGGGGAGCTGTTTTCTTTCTTGCTTTCCCCCCTGTCCACTTGAATTGGACTTTGGTACAAGGCGAAGAGTGCAATATCTCAAATATTCCACAGGGTGTCATGATGTGGTTGGTTGTTCTCTGGAAGGCTGGTGGAATGTAATTTGAGCCAAGGCTCCTGCAGTATTTCAAAGGATTATTTCATTTTGGTTACAGTCAGGGAACATTTAGTGAGGGCCTACTATGTGCCATCCTTACGATAGGAAATGTAGATAATGTAGATCTTAGTGGTATCATTCAAATCCTGTGTTTGACATTTTGGTGGAGAAAATATTTAGCAACACAGAGTTTGATTGAGTTTGTTTGAACTTGTGAGCCATGTAGCTAGCTTCACGCCACTTGCGAGTGAAGTACTCAACTGCCTGGCTAGATTCTGGTTCTCTTCCCTCCCATGTCTGGTGGGAAATGAGCCCTCCATGTCTCGGTGCAGGATGGGAGCCAAGAACTTCTGCTCTAAAGACTCCAAGGGAAGTTGAGGGGAAGCTTGAGTTCAGGACTTGGGTCTCTGCAGTCCGATAGTCTGTATGAATCTTCCCTTCACCACTAGTTTTTCTGGGTCACTTTTTAAAAAAGTTACTTTGCTTCTTTTTATTTCAAATCAGAATGGGATTTTGAAGACAAATTAAGCAATCCATTTCTAAAAAGCATTTATTGGCTTCCAATTATAGGAGAAGATGAAATCCTAAAAATATTTTAAGTATAACCCTTAGGAATATAAGAGAAATGGAGACATGAACAACAGAGGAAATGAACAGAAAAAAATAATAAAATAGCAGTCTTAAGCCCCGACACACTGATGGTCAAAGTATACCAATTAAAATGCATACATTGTCAGAGTGGATTTTTTTAAAACTTGTGACATGACTATATGAGATTTATAAGAAGTTCATTTCAAACACAATGACCTAGGTTGAAAGTAAGAGAATAAAAAGATATATCATGGTTACATTAATGTTGAAAAGGAGTAATGTCTATATTAATATTAGATAAGGTAGACTTCAGAGCAAAGACAATCATCAGAGACAATGAATGACATAATTATATAATAAAAGAAGAAATCCACCAGGAAGACATAGCAATCCTAATGCGTATGCAACAAACAAAAGAGCTTCAAAATATCTGGAATAAAAATTGATAGAAGTAAAAGGAGAAATAGACAAACACAATTGTACTCAGGGACTTCACTACCTTACAGTTAGCAACTAATAGAACTAATTACAGAAAATTAGCAAAGATGTAGAAAAACTCTTATCAAGAGCTAACTGACATTTAGAATACTTGACCCAATAACCATAGACTATACATTCTTTTCAAGTACACATGTAACATTTACCAAGATAGATCATATTCTGGGATGTAAAACTAACCTCAACATATTTAAAAGAATTGAATTCATAGAGTATGTTTTCTCTCACCATGATGAAATCAAACTAGAAATAGTAGAAAAACCAAAGAATCTATAAATAATCCATGATTCAAAGAAGCTAAATAAATAATCCATGTTTTGAATATTAAGTCTCAAAGGAAAAATATGTATGTCACTGAATGAAGTGAAAGTACAATGTATCAAAATTTGTGGGGTGCAGCTATAGCAGTGCTGATGGGAAACTTTGTAGCATTAAAGGACTACTTAGAAAAGAGAGAATATCACAAAATAATAAAGTTCTTACAGCAATAAACCAAAAAAAAGAGGACAGCATAAGTGTAAAGCAAGTATGAAGAAAGAAATGATAAAAATATCAGAAACATAGAAACAATAGAAAAAGTCAATAAAATTAAAAGCTGTGTTTTAGGAAAAAATAGTAAAATTGGTAAAACTCCAGTGACACTGACAAAGATAAAAAAAGAAGAGACAAATCATTAATATCAGACATTAAATAAGAGATATTTTGATTCTGTAGTTATTAAAAAGTTTGTAAGAGAATATTATAAACATAAGTTTGACAGTTTAGTAGAAATGGACTAATTTCTCAAGAAACACAATATCAAAACTTGACCAATATGAAATAAATAACCTGAATAGTTTAATAGCCATTAAATATATTGAATTTGTAATTTAAAAGTAGTAGAAAAAGAAATACCCAGGCCCAGATAGCTTCACTGGAGAATATTACTAAAGAGAATTAACATTAATTTTATTCAATCATATACTGAAAAGGAAAGAGGGAATATTTTCCAATTTATGAGGCCAGGATTACCTCAATACTAAAACAAAAAAAGATAATACAAAAATAAAAATAAAAAAGAACAACCCCACAAACTTTCAAAATCTGAAATTATTAATTATTGATCACTGTTTCTTATGAATTGAGCTGCAAATATCCTCAGTGAAATATTAGAGAATCAAATGCAAACACCCATGAAAAGAATAATATATACTATGATTAAGTGAGATTTATCCTAGGTGTGTAAGATTGGTTCAGTATTCAAAAATTAATCATTGAACAGGCTAAAGAAAAAATAATATGATCTTGTTAATGAACATAGAAAAAGCATTTTACAAAATTTGATACCCAGTCATAATAAAAACTCTTAGCAAGTGATGAATAAAAGGAAACCTCATTGATTTGTTCAAGAATATCTGCAAATGAAAACAAAAACATATAGCTAATATCTGTCTTTTATCATTAAGACTAAATATGTTTTCCCTAAATTCAGGAAAAAGTCAAGGATATTTACTCTCATCATTTTTATGCACTGCAGTACTCCAAAAGTTCTCTTCTTTTTTGCAGATGACATGATTGTCTACATAGAAAATCAAAATCCTAAGGTATCATTGAAAAGAAAAATAAAATCTTCTACAACTAATTAGTTCAGTAAATTCTCAGGATATAAAGTCAATCCATAAAAATTAATTATATTTCCATATACTAACAATGAATTGTGTAGAAACTAAAGTTAAAAATATAATACCATTTATAATAACACCAAAGAAAATGAAATACTTAGAAATGAACTTACCAATACATGAACAGGATCTTTATTTTGAGATTTATTAAATGTTAATGAAATAAATCAGAAAAGACTTAAACAAATTTATATATATATATGTGTGTGTGTGTGTGTGTGTGTGTGAGCAGTGTGTGAGAACACACACACATACACTGTATTCATGGTTTGAAAGACTCAACATAGTAAGGGTGTCAATTCTCCAAAAGTTGACTAGGGATAATGAAATTTCCATAAAAATTTCACCAAGGGTTTTTATTGACATATACAAGCTTATAATTTTTTAAATGAAAAGCAAAAGCCCCAGATTAACTAAAACAATCTTAAAAGAAAATGGATGATAAGGTGGAAGTATCACTCTACTCACATTAACCTTCACTATACATCTATCATAAGCAAGACAGTGTGGTATTATTGGAGAGGCAGAAACATAGATCCATAGGATAAAATAGGGAATCCAGGAACACACCTATGCAAATATGCCCTACTGTTTATTTTACAAAGGTGCAAAAACATTTCAATGGAGGAAGAATAGTCTTTTTAATAAATGGTACCAAACCATTTGGACATTCATAGGCCGGGAAAATGAATATTGGGCAAACCTCACACCTTAGGCAATTAAATCAAAGTAGATATGGACTTAAATGTAAAACAGAAAACTAGAAATTTATTAGACAGACTATAGGGTAAAATCTCTAGAATCTAGGTCTTGAGAATGACTTCATGGAACTGATATCAAAAGCATGATTCATGAAGGGAAAAGGATGGTAAACTGGACTTGCTGTGCTGTGAAAGGTGCTGTGAAAAGGATGAAAGACAAGCTGCAGCCTGGAGAGAAATACAGAAATTAACTGTACGTTATATATCTGACAAAGAGTGAGTGTCTGGACTATATAAAGGACTGTCAAAAGCCAGTACTGAAAAGTATCCAGTTATTGCCCTGGCTTGTGTAGCTCAGTGGATTGAGCACAGGCCTGCGAACCAGACAATGGCGGTTCGATTCCCAGTCAGGCCACATGCCTGGGTTGCAGGCCAGTTCCCAGCAGGGGACGCACGAAAGGCAACCATACATTGGTATTTCTCTCCCTCTCTCCTTCCCTTCCCCTCTAAAGATAAATAAATTTTAAAAATCTTAAAAAAAAAGTATCCAAGAAAAGACATTTACTGAAGAGGACTTACAGGTGGCAAATAAGCATATGAAAAGATGCTTAAAATGATTAGTCAAGAGAAATGCAAATGAAACTATAATGAGATGTCACTACATACCTATCAGAATTACTAAAATAGAAAGTAGTGACACCACCAGATGTTGGTGGGAGTGGAGGGACACCAGCACATTTATACACTGTGGGTGGGATGTAAATGGTGCAGCTACTCTGGAAAAGTTTGGCAGTTTCTCATACAACTAAAATTGCTCAAATCCTACATGACCTGACAATAGCACCCTGGAAGCATTTACCTCAGAGAAATGAAGGCTTAAGTTCATAGAAGAAACTTGTACACATATGGTCATGCTACTCTATTTGTAAGCCTAGTTTCTGGGGTTTTAGCACAGTGCTTGCACAAGAAGGTCATACTAGTTTATTTGTAATAGCCCCAAATTGGAAACAACCCAATATCCTTTAATAGGTGAATCATTCAATATCTGGTATATCCATGTCATGGAATACTGCCTTGCAACTAAAAGGAAGAAATTATTGGTAAATTTAACATCTTGGATGGATTTCCAGAAAATTATGCTAAATGGAAGAAAAAGCCAATCCTAAAGGTTATATACTGTATGACTACATTTACATAATGTTTTTGGGATAACAACATTATGGAAATGGAGGACAGATTCGTGGTTGCCTGAGCTAAGTGGGTGCAGTTATAAATGAGCAATACAAGAGATCCCTGCTGTGATGGAATTGTTCTGTATCCTGACTTTGGTGGTGGTCGCTTGAATCTACGTATGATACAGTTGTGTAGAACTAAGGGCAGACACATGGAGATGGGTGGTGGCAATGACCGCGCAACATGAAGTTGTTCAATATTACTGAACTGTACATTTAAAATGTTAAAATGGTCAATTTTATGTGTATTTTACTATAATAAAAAAGGAAAAGAAAGGTATTTCTGAAGCATTGAGAGATTAGCAGTCCTATAAATTTGTGCTTACTAAGCAATCTATTTCTTTTTAAAATTTCCAATCTGTCATGTAACAATATGTGGTCTTACTATGTACGATCATGGTGAGGTTCTAACCACAAATGACACATGAGTTCAAAAACATCTCACCTTGTCTGTATACTGCTCAAGGTGAGAAGTCTGTCAGTCATCTTCTTGAATATTGGAGTGATATACGGACACTCTCAATGTCTCTAGTGTTCTTATCACAGACTGGTAACAAGGAGTTGCATGAACTACACATTTGGGCAAGTGTCTGAATCAAAGCTTAGATTTATAGCCTTGTAAGAATTTCGAAGAGAGATAGTTAAATAATTGTTCCAGGAGAGTGTAATTTGCTGGATTTAGAAGCTCACACCAGGTGTCTCCCTTGGTGTTGTAGATAGGTATCCTTTTTCGGCTGCCCCACGCTCTGATTTTCTTCTGAGCTTATGAAGGACCTCTCATGCTGGAAGGTGAAATTGTTAACACTTGGTTTCTCAGATTCCTTTGCAAATGGGCCGTGTGCCTGACCTTTATTCTGCTCAATAGGTGCATCTGCTCCAGAGTTGTTGGAATGTTGGGAATGTGAGGAGCTCTGTCTGCTGCAGTGACTGCAAGGCCAAGGCCATGGTGCTGCATGGTTGCAGAGCTAGTGGTGGTGTCCTGCTGGCTTTGTGTTCAGTTTCTGGAATTCAGCGGCTGGGGCAACAGCATCTGCATTAGGAGCATTTGCATCAAAGATTGGAACATTTTTCTGGGTGACTTTTTCTCATTCTGGTTCCCTGGTCTTCTGTTTATCCTGTTCAAGGAAAAACAAGTCAACAGATGTATAAAGTATAAAGATATAGAAAGTATAAAGAAGAAAACTAAAATCACTATTCATACCACTGACAAACATTTTAAGTGAGTTTCTTTCATATACATTTTGTTTTATGTAAGAACTTTATAAAACAAAATTATGTTTTTTCACATTCTGCTTTTCCCCTCTTTGCATTCTACTATTTCCATTTACTGACAATTGTATGCAAACATGCTTTTAAATATTTGCATAATGGACCCTGGCTGGTATGGCTCAGTGGATTGAGTGACAGCTTGAGAACCAAAGGGTCACTGGTTTGATTCCCAGTCAGAGCACATGCCTGGGTTGCAGGCCAGGTTCCCGGGGGGGGGCCATGTGAGAGGCAACCACACATTGTTGTTTCTCCTCCGTCTTTCTCCCTGCCTTCTCCTCTGCCTAAAAGTAAATAAATATAATTCTTTTTAAAAATGAAAAAGAATCAATCCTCTCAGTTGCTGGTTTCTACTATAGAACAACCATCATTCTGACATGTAAGTGTCTGTATTCTTGCTCCTTCGTGTGTTTGCTTATGATGTTATAAAGCTCTATGAACACTTGTCTGGAATGGAGGAATCTTTTTTAAAAAAATATTTTATTTATTTATCTTTAGAGGGGAAGGGAAGGAGAAGGGAAGAGAAATATGAATGTATGGTTGCCTCTTGTGCATCCCCTGCTGGGAGCTGGCCTGCAACCCAGGCATCTGCCCTGACTGGGAATCGAACAGCGGTTGTTTGGTTTGCAGGCCCGCACCCAATCCACTGAGCTATACCAGCCAGGGCTGGAATGGAGGAATCTTGTTTTGACTGCAGATGATTATGCTTTTTGAATTCTTGTTTTCCATGGAGGAACAGTGAATTCTCACAGTGGTGGCTGGAGAGGAACACACTGCATTTTGATGAACGAGAAAGTTAATTATTTGATATTTATAATGTGAGTTTCCAGGGTATGTGTCTCAAAGAAGAAAACATGTCTTATTAAAAAAATACATGGGCAAAAAAAAACCAAGAAAGAAAGAAAGAAGGGAGAAGGGAATGTAGGAAGGAGGGAAGGAAGAACAGGAGGAGGAAAAATTCATCTCTGTTCTCCCACCACCATTGTAACCATTGGAAAAATTCACCAAGTTGCATCCTGTAGATCAGGGGTGTCATTTTCACCAGGGGCCACATCAGCCTCGAGGTTGCCTTCAAAAGGCTGAATGTGTTTTTAGGACTGTATGAATGTAACTACTCCTTAACAGTTAAGTAAGAGCTCGGTTCTGCCGCCGGGTAGAAACCAAGTGCCGGGCTGGCTAAAGGAAGGTGGAGGGCTGGATCCGGCCCGTGGGCCTTGTGTTTGCCACCTGTGCTGTATATTGAAGGTCAGTAGCAGCTCTGTCTTGGTATTCACAGCCATTTCGATGCTGCTGCCGTTGCCACCTCTACTGTTACTTTCTCCTCATTATTGCTGCTACCACTGGCCATTCCAGATTCATGCTAAATGAATCAAGCAATCTGAAAATTTGTTTGAGTCACACATTGTGAAACATACATTTGGAATGATTTCCTGAGAAAGCCTGGGTGCAGAATACAAATATTTTGAATGGACTTATCTTGGAATTGTACTACTATTTTTCCTTGTCATTTTAAAACCCTTAATATGAATAAATTGTTTGTACAGTAGAGCTTTTTTTAAATCCTTAGATAAGAAATATGTGGTTTGAAAGCAGAGAATAAAACATGAATGATAATGTACGCAATGCCCACTAGAAGGTCCTGGCTGCCGCTCCTGGGCAGGCGTTATAATTGCCTATTTGGAGTGTTTATTTCAGGCTGCAGATAGTGGATGAAAGTGCCTGGTAGGTTGCCAGCACATGACTTAGTTGCCAAATGGAGTGTTTAGTACTTGTTACATTTGATTTATATCACAAGTTCTTCCCATTAACAGTCTACTGGTGATAACCTACTTGGCTTTTCATGTGGCTACTTTGAAACAGCCACTTGACAACATTTGGCATATCACAAAGTTTAATGCTTAATAAAGGAGGGAGTGAATGACTACACAGGTTCTGCTCTGTACTGATATGGTGCTTGGTGCAGACTGAGTACCCATTCTGTTCATTGAGTGAATAAATCCTGTATATGTGTTTTTCTGACTTACTGTACCATGGAAAGGTCTATGGATTTGAGACTTGAAGGGCTGGTAAAAGGGATAGAAACAGATAGAAATAGTAGTGCTTACATGTCTGATGGGATTGCATTTATAAGGAGGGAGATATTCTGCTCTCCGGTGTCACCATTTAAATGCAAGCTTGGATTATGTGGAAGACGGAAGGCCTCATTAAAACAGCATTGATTCTAAGCCAAAGTGTAACCTCGTAATGCTGACAATTTCTGTAATCTCAAGTCTATTTTTTTTTAACAAGTCCACTTCTGGAATCTTGGCCCTACATATATGATCAAATGCACAATAAATACGGTGATCTTTATTTTCAGATTGAAAACTTGCAAGAACAACTTAGGGATAAAGACAAGCAACTGACCAATCTGAAAGACAGAGTGAAGTCCCTGCAGACAGATTCCAGTAATACAGACACTGCCCTGGCGACACTGGAGGAGGCTCTGTCAGAGAAGGTGAGCTTGGACTACAAAGTGGGGTATCAGGATTTAGGGAAGCACGGTTGGGGGGAGATCTCCAAGATGCCTTGAAGTGTGCCTGATTTTTTCCATGCACTCACACCGCTAACAACCCCAGCTGGGCCACCAACTCCCATGCTAACCCTCTTCAGTAGACTTGGCATACGAAGCCAGGGTGCCTTCTAGAAATGCAAACCTGCTCACCTTACCCCTGGCCCTGCTTTAAAACCTTAACTAGCTTGTCTTTGTTCTTAAGATGATAAAAAGTGAAATCTTTAACCTGGCCCATGGAGTCCATCCCTTCATCTAATCTGGCTCTTATCGGACCAGCCGCCACTTTGCCTGTCATAGTCCTCTTTCTGCGCCACACTCCCTCCTTCTCCCTTTCCCCCCTTCGTTCTCCCCCACTCCCTTTCTTTGTTTTTTCGTTCTTCCTTCTTTCCTTCCTTTCAAGCCTCATCCCTCATCTCTTTCCCCTTGTTCTCTGTGTTGTAGTGTTGTAACTATATTGGCCTTCTAGATTTTCAGCTGTACCATTCTCCATCCTGCCTCAGACCCTTTGAGCATGCTGTTATTGCTATTACATGCTATACAGACATGTTTTCTGCTCTCTGTAGACTTAATTCTTCTTCTGAGAGCTCAGTTTCCTGAGGAGCTATATTGTACAATAGTTAAGAATGTGGACACTGCAGTCAGATTGCCTGGCTTCAAATCCTAGGTCTGACATTTACTACATTGGACAAACTACTTAATCTTTCACGTCCTCAGTTTATTTCTCAGTTCTGATTTAGAACCATAGGTATAATACATTATAGGTATGGTTATTATTATTATTTTATGAGTCATTTTTTCAGGGTACCCTTCTAGGTAAAATTCTTCATGATGTTCTCATGAATACTGTGAACTTCAGAGCTCGTGTTGTAATCTTAATTGTGCTTTTGTCTGTTTTTTGTGTGTGTGTGATTGATTGGTCTCCTCCGCTAGACTCCAAGCCCAAGAAGCACACCCATATCTGTGTGCCGTTTATGTGTTAGCTCACCTTCACTCAGTGCCTGGTATAGTAATGCCTGCCCGGGGGGGTGCTCAGCAAACACCGGTTGCATGAGTCCCCACCGTATGACAGGCATTGCTGTGGGCACAGGAGATGCAACAGAGAAAAAAATGAGTCAAAATCCTGGGTCACATGGAGTTTAGATTTTAACGGGTGTGAAGGAGAAACAGACAATAAGTAAATAAGTAAAATACATAGGATTTCAGAAGTCAAGTAACTCTCTCTCTCCTAGGGCACGCCCAGTAGATTGAGCGTGGGACTGCGAACCAAAGGATCACACTTCGATTCCCAGTCAGGGCACATGCCTAAGTTGCAGGCCAGTTCCCAGCCCATGAGAGGCAACCACACATTGATATTCTCTTCCTCTCTCCTTCCCTTTCCCTTTAAAGATAAATAAATAAAATCTTAAAAATAAACAAACAAATAAATAAATTTAGGATTATATTATAAGATTTAAGATTTTACCTGAAGACTTATAAGACGTTTAAATATAGTGATTTTGCAGGGAAAGATATTCTTCTATTTTTAGTTTTCAAGATTGTATTTCACAAAAAAAAAAGATTGCATTTCCAAAGCTCTCTGTAATAATTTAATTTCCTTTGTAAGATTTGAATGAGAGAATGTTGGTTCAAACTATTAAAGACTATGTAACCCTTTTGCATAATCTTTATGCAAGTTTTCGAGTGGTAGGATGTCAACCTATTTGTATCTCTTCATTTCTGTGTCCAAATTTTAAGAAGTAAACATATACCATATAATTTTCCATATTGTGAATTCTTGGCAGAACTCTATCATTTTTTTTCCCTTGGCTCTATTAAGACTTGATTTATTCTAGTTTAAATCCCAAATAATTCCCAAATCTGAAACTACTCCCTTCCTTAAGCACTTCCCCTGCAGCCAAGGGGATGACCGGGAAGGATAGCTGGGGTCTGTGGGAGTCTGGCCCCTCATCCTGCCTCCACTACTTGATAATTGCATCAAGTGAGGCAAGGCTCTTCCATTGCAAGTGTCTCTTAGTACCTTATTTTCAAAATGCACGTTTAAATTGGCTGATCTCTAAGTTCCATTCTCAATTTTGGAACTCTCAGGATCATAATTGTTCAATTTGCTCATCCTCAGTCTCAGGCACGAGAAATCTGAATTGGACCATAGATGAGGAATTGAGAGCTTAGATGTCTCCTCAGAGGGCTGGCAGGGAACAAAAATGAGAGAAATGGGTTTGGTGTTATGGAGTAGGGAGTATTGGCAACTGTGGTAAGCTGGGTATTCCTTGACCTGTCTCAAAACATCCAAGTTCAGATTTTTAACAATAAGAATGCTCAAGCCAAACAAAATAGCTCCGTGGGTTGTCTTTGACCCATGAGCTGTTAGTCTGCAAATACTATTTGCATCTGATCTTTTTTTGCCTTTCATAGTAATGAAGAATAAGAGTAAACAGAACAATTTATTTAGAGGGAATTTTCTAAAGGTGCCACAACAACAATGCTAATGTATTTGAAAAACAAAATCATTGGATAGGAAATGGCAAAGCCTTCTATCACAGGACAAATAGTGGATTTCAGTATTTACTCCAATGGGTGTCAAACTTCTGTGTGCATCCTAATATCTTACTCTATCCCGCAAAGCTATCATTTAGAATTGAAGGACAGATAAAAGTGCTTCCCAGATAAGGTCAAGTTAAAGGAGTTCATCATCACCAAGCCCTTATTATATGAAGCATTAAAGACTTATCTAAGAAAAAGAAGCTCAAAACTATGAATAGTAAAATGACAACAATCTCACAACTATCAACAACTGAATCTAAAAAACAAAAACAAACTAAGCAAACAACTAAAAGAGGAAAAGAATCAAAGAAATAGAGATCACAGGGAGGGCTATCAGCAGGGAGGGGGAGAGAAGAGAATGGGGGAGAAGGTACAGGGAATAAGAAGCATAAATGGTAGGTACAAAAGAGACAGGGAAGGTTAAGAATAGTATAGGAAATGGAGAAGCCAAGGAACTTATATGTATGACCCATGGACATGAATCAATGGTTGGGGGGAGTCTAGGTGGGAGTGGAGGAGAATAAAGGGGAGAAAAAAATGAGACAACTCTAATAGCATCATGCACATTGATTCTGATGCATGTGGTCAGAAAAGCATACTTTGATAAACATGAAATCTATGCTCTATCATTTTAAAGATGAGAAAGGGACTTAGTGAGGTAAAATGACTTGCCCAGAAATAAAATTTGGGAGATGTACAGCATCACTTGCTACTTCTGAGCCTTGGACAGGCATCATTAATCAACCTTGGCACAGCTAATTTCTAAATCAGCACTCCAGGAAGTCACTTATGCTCTAAGGTGGCCTTTTGTTGGGACTTTGTTGCCTACCCTGTATTATCCCAAGGCTACTCAGCTCACAGGTGATGGAGTAGGACTAAATCTCAAACTTTCTGATCTTTGTGCTTTTGACATCATTATCTCCTTAATGGCATTTCCCTCACAAGTTCTTAATTTTATTCACATATAATTGAGTAAATCTTCTGGAACAAATTATGGTACAAAAATAAAATGATTTATTAACAATTAGATTCATAAGAACATTGAATTATTTGTTGTCTTTTGGCCAATGAATAGAACCCATTAGGCATTATTCACCATTCCACTTGGGTTATTACGTCCCAGGGAGTGCGTTACTTTTTTTTAATTTCCAGGAACTTATTCACATATTCAGACTTTGAAAAAAATAATGCCACTTAGCAAGTTAAGATTGAGTATGACCTTGTTCTAGGATTGACACACATAAGTTCAAGAGACAGAATGCATGGTGTTTATAAAGCTGGTCTCCCAAGCCTTGCTGTAGCCACATACTAGATAAGCAGTTAAGAAAGCCAGATAGCAGTGCTGGAGGCCACTGCAATTCAGTTCCCACCCAGTGATAAAGCACAAAGAGATTAGACCTGTGCAGGGCCAGATGAGTGCGCTAGGAACACTTGCCAATGCAAATAAGACTAAAACAAGAACACATTGTTGGAATTTCTACAAGTTAGCTGTTAATCAAGTAGATCATGGCATATTAAGGCTTTTTAACACATGTTTTTGACATCTGGCCCTGTGTGGCTGACAGTTAAATTAGTTTTGTGATTGACGGAGAAATATTTTGGAGTATTGAATCATCAATAACACTTAAAAACGTTATACTGCTTGATGATGTTTTTTGTCATCAATGCCCAGTCAATAGTACAAGTGCTTAGAGCAAATCAACCTTGTTTCCAAATGACTCTGACACCTTCTGGATGTTAAAACACGTACTTAATTTCATTTCCCTTCCTTTGAAGACAAGATGATTCCTAAGTTGAGTTCTTATTTCTTCCATCAGCCTTTTTAGTTGCCTGTTGTATGCCAGACAGTTTGCCCAGTCCTTTGGACTAGAGTGCTGCCCTTGGGTAAGCTGGCCTGGGAGGTTGAGCATGCAGTAGACCGTGGGCACAGTGCTGAGTGGTAATAAATGCCACACGATAGGGCCAAAGTGATTTTTGGGAAGGATGTCAAATAGTGAGGTGACACAGTCAGTTTGGGGCTTTAAAAATGTCACCCAACAACCCTGTGGTAGAAGTGATGAAATGGAGAGGGCCTGGTGGCCAGGCGACCAGTCATGAGACTTTTGTAATAAATACAGGCAAAAGGCAGTAAGGGCTCATTTGCTGAAATCGTGGAAAGCCCTCGAGAGACTTACCATACACTGAGGCCATATCTTTCTTCTGTAGATCACGTAATCATCCACTCTCCAATGTCACAGACAAAGTCAAATAGGACTGTTGCTGGAATCAAGAAGAAACAAATATAGGCAATTAATAGACACATTTATTCTATTTTCACTCCCACTGTCATAATGATATACTTCACTCTAAAGTAGCAAAAGCAATAATGCTACTCTTTCCCCCCTGAAAACATTAGATACAAACATTATTGTCATTGAGGTAGAACAGTTGCTTCCCTGGGAATCCTTAAATCACAGACCAAGTGTTCAGACTAACTTTCCTCTGCTTTAAACACTGTTCTACAATCGTCTTAAGTATCAGGAATTGTCTTTTACTATGTACTTAGAAAAATATAGAAGATAATATCAGAATATTTAAGCATCATTGTTGTGCCAATATTTTTTAATGATGACATCCAAAAGGAAGTTCAGATATGTGTTGGGTAATTTGAAACCAGCTTTAGAAATCTAACTCGAACTTTTCCCAAGTGGAATTTTCTTTTAAAATAGAAGGTTCTTATTTTGATATCGGCAAGGCTGTACAGTTTCGGAAACGTGACTACCAGAGTAGTATTTTTATTTCAGTAGGAAAGTCAAGGGCAGGCAGGTCCTCAGATCTCTCTGAATGTCTTCAGGCATTTGTTTGTGTCGGTGTGGTCTCAGGGACTTGGCTAAGACTAAGAGAACTTTGGATGTTAGGGTGGGCCTTCTGTTTATGAGCTGGGTCACCTTCGATGAGTCAGCTGGCCTTTCTGTGCCTGGGTTTCCTCAGCTCTACACTATTCCCAGTAGCAGTGCTTCAGACCTTCAGTCGTGATGAAGACTAGGTAAGTGGGGCACATTACCATGCCTAATGTGTAGTAAGCTCTCAATATGGGAAAGCTGCTAAGTGAACTTTGCTCAAAGTCAAGCAATGCTTTGGAGCCTTTGCTCATTGCCAATAAGCCATTGGGAAAATTTGGAAGTAAATAAATATCTTCTGACACATTGGGAAACCACTTATACAATGAGCTTATTTTAATTTTGTTTCAAGTTCTCACTGTGAGTCAGTCCTCAGTCCTGAATGGTGGAGGTCCCGCCCCACTCCAGTCCCCTTTCCAGTCAGAGAAGAGTCTTCAGAAACCAAGGAAAGTCTTTTTGCATCAGGTGGGAAAGCCAAGCAAGAAGGGTAGAGCCAAGAGTTTTCTTCTTCTTCTTCTCTTGCCCAGACAAGGCTTTGGCAAGTCCAGAGTCTTAGTGCCTGACCCTCCCTTTTTTGGAACAGCTTTTGAAATTTTCTAAGTACCATGAACCAAAACAGCCTCAGAGCTTATACATGAATGCCTCTTGCAACTCTGTGATGCTTTTATGAACAGGCCAAAAGCTGTGTTCTCTGCTATGCCTCTCTTCATAAACCAATTTTTTTTAATTTTTATTTTATTGATTATGCCATTACAGTTGTTCTATTCCCCCCTTCATTCCCCTCCACCCTGCACCCCCACCCCTACTATTCCCCCCCTTTAGTTTATGACCATGTGTCTCAAGTTCTTTGGATTCTGTATTTCCCATACTATTCTTGCCCTCCGCCCTATCTATTTTCTACCTACCATCTATGCTACTTATTTTCTGTACCTTCTCCCCCCTTCTCGTCCCACTCCCGTAGCTAACCCTCCATGAGATCTTCATTTCTATGGTTCTGCTCCTGATCTAGCTGTCCTTTTAGCTTGCTTTTGTTTTAGATGTGGTTGTTAATAACTGTGCGTTTGCTGTCCTTACACTGTTCATATTTTTTATTTTCTTTTTCTTAGATAAGTCCCTTTAACATTTCATATAATAAGGGCTTGGTGATGATGAACTCCTTGAATTTGGTCTTATCTGAGAAGCACTTTATTTGTCCTTCCATTCTAAATGAAAGTTTTGCTGGATAGAGTAATCTTGGATGTAGGTCTTTGGATTTCATGACTTGGAATACCTCTTTCCAGCCCCTTCTTGCCTGTAAGGTCTCTTTTGAGAAATCTGCTGACAGTCTGATGGGAACTCCTTTGTAGGTGAGTGTCCCCTTATCTCTTGCTGCTTCTAGGATTCTCTCCTTCATTTTAATCTTGGATAATGTAATGATGATGTTCCTTGGTGTGTCCCTTCTTGGGTCCAACTTCTTTGGGACTCTCTGAGCTTCCTGAATTTCCTGGAAGTCTATTTCCTTTTCCAGATTGGGGATGTTCTCCTTTATTATTTGTTCAAATAAGTTTTCCACTGGTGGCTGTTCCTTTCCCCCTTCTTGTACCCCTATAATTCGGATGTTGGAGTGTTTAAAGATGTCCTGGAGGTTCCTAAGTCTCTCGTCATTTTTTTGAATTCTTGTTTCTTCATTCTTTTCTGGTTGGTCATTTTTATCTTCCTTCTGGTCCACTCCTTGGATTTGAGTCCCAGTTTCCTTTCCATTACTATTGGTTTCCTGTGCATTACCATTCATTTCAATTAGTTTAGCCTTCATAACCTCTAATTTGTGACTAAAATCAACCAGTTCTGTGAGCATCCTGATGACCAGTGTTTTGAACTGTGCATCTGAAAATTTTGCTATTTCTTCGTTACTTAGATTTATGGGCTCTGGGGGTTTGAGATCTTCTTGAGCCATTTTTGGTCTGTTCGTGCTCATTAAGTATGAGGAGCGGAGCATTAGGGGCAGGGCGGGGCCTCCAGGGCAGGGTCGCTGGGTTGTGATGCTGTATGTGGGGGCGGGGTCAGAGTCGGGAAATGACGTCCCCCCTCTCTTGCTTCCTGCTGGCTGGGTGAGGAGCGAAGCCTGAGGTGTTCACCAGGGTAGGGTTGCTCAGGTTGCTGGGTTGTGATGCTCTATGTGGGGGCGGGGTCAGAGCCCAGAAATGGCGGCTGTCTCTGCTGCCTCCTGTCACTGGGACCTGCTCAGTCCCATCTCACTGCCCACTCCCTCGCTGGTCTATCTGCACAGGAATGCGCCAGCACAGTCAACCCACTGTCCTTCACCCTGGCCAGATCCACTGGTTGCTCACTGGGTCGCTCACTGGGTCGGCCCTTTGCCACCCCATGCCTGGGATCCACGGGCCTGAGTCCATCTGACCAAGTTTTCCTGTGCAACCCACTCCACCAGCTGCTGGTTTCGCCCCTCTTACTGGTTAGACTGAAGAATTCATTGTTATCGGACTTCTGAAAAGTTCAATTTTCTGTGTTCTGGCTGTGTTTTCTGTTGCTAATATTTTGTTGTCTCTAAACTTGGTTGTGTGAGAAAGCACTGCGTATCCACATATGCCTACATCTTGGCGGAAGTCTTGATAAACCAAATTTTTAATAATATCTATGTGTGTTGATTCTTATAGGGAATTTCTTACATGTATTGCCTCATTTTTAGCATATCTTGGCATATGACAAGGTGAAAGACGGGTTCTCACCTCTTCTTTTTTGACAATTGCCTCACAGGAAAGAATAATTGAACGTTTGAAAGAGCAGCGAGAGAGAGATGATCGGGAAAGACTAGAAGAGATAGAATCTTTCCGAAAAGAGAACAAAGACCTAAAAGAGAAGGTCAATGCTTTACAAGCTGAACTGACTGAAAAAGAGGTGAGTTTGGAAAAACAACTGAACTTGAACCATACTGATGGTCCTCATAGAACTGCATTTATGGTAGCCTCAAGAGTCCAGAGACTTAGTTTGAGGAACGGTGTGAAGATTTGGGGAACATAGTTGCTCCTGTTTTGTAAAGCTGTCTGAATTCAAAGGGAAACATCATCAGTGATGCTCAATACATGTCTTCTCTTCTAACTGCATAGGATGGAGCTCCTTAAAATTCTTCTGGATGTTTTACCACATTCGTGTGGCTTAGAGGAGTCCGTATTTTTTGTGTCCATTGACTTTTTGTTTGAAATAACAACAAAAGCATTAATAATAATAATAGCAGCTCCACTTTATTGAAGGCCTTTAACATCCTAATTCTTGGGTTGGGTGATTTACGTTCATCTGTGCTTCTGGGGATAACTCAGTACCCCCAGCTTAAGAGATTTGGTATCAGGCTGGACACAAAAAGTTAAATGTGGCTGTTCTTCTGGGACATCATCTTCATGTTATGGTAAAAATTTAAAACAATATTTTCACATTAGAGCAAATGTGGGAAACCCAAACAGATCTCACTTTTTTTTTTCAGTAAAACAATATACTTTAAAGAAACTTCTTATTGGGGGTCATGGAGAGAATGCTTTGGGTTATAGCCCCCTACGCTGAGGTACACCTATAACACCTTAGTTTACTTAGGGATACTTCACTGAAGAGGTTTGAGAAGCAGCAATGCACATTATTTTATTCAATTGTCAAAACTCTGACATATGTGCCATTGTCCACAACTGGTCCCTTCACCCTTATCCTTCCCCGCCTCCTGGCAGGAAATGTCCATCTACTTTAGGGCTGGTACAGGTCCTTCCACTCTGCTGAGTTTTTGTTTTTTTCTTTAAAGATTTTATTTATTTATCTGTGGAGAGGAAGGGAAGGAGAGAAGGAGAGAAATGTCAATGTAGGGTTGCCTCTCCTGAGTCCCCTGCTGGGAACTGGCCTGCAACCCAGGCATGTGCCCTGACTGGGAATCAAACCATGATCGTGTGGTTCGCAGGCCTGCGCTCAATCCACTGAGCTACACCAGCCAGGGCTCTGCTGAGTTTTGATAATTTTCTATAAATTAGGAATCTAAGAGATAATTCTGTACATTAGGAATCCAAGAAAGGAGGAATTGATGAATAATAGGAGTTTTGAGGAAACTCAGAAGCAAAATTTATACTCCCTAAAATTTAAGTTTTTAGACAGGAGATTATTGTTTTGATATGAAAATAAAGAATATAAATCCTCTTCATACTATTTCCCTGCTAAATTTAACTTGGGGGAATCTATAATTACTATAGTTGATATGTGATAGAAGACTTTGACTCATTTTCAGCCACTGACTGCAAATGCTATTCATGGGTTTGCTCCTTAAAAAGTACACACACACACACACACACACACACACATCTTATTGAAAAGAGATCTTGATGACATGGTGGAGCATAAATTTTAAATGAAAATAATTTTGTAAACAATGCCTACAGTGTATGAATTTCAGACAGGCATTTCAGCAAACATTTATTGTTCCTGTATAATAATGTGCCTGCCAGTGGGCTGGGTGTGTTAGTCAAGCTTCCACTAGAAAAACAGAACTGTATTAAAAAATTTAACCATATTAAGAAATTTATTGCAAGAAATAGGCTTACACAGTTATGGGGGCTGGCTAGGCAAGTCCACAATTCATAAGGCAGGACGTCAGGAAGGGCAGGCAAGAAACTCACAGATGGTAGCTGACCTGTTGCTGTTCACAGGTGGAATTTCTTCCTTCTCAGGAAAACCTTAGTTCTGCTCTTAAGGCCTTTCCACTGATAGGATCAGGCCCACCCACATTATGGAAAATTGTATTCTTTACTTAAAGTCGACTGATTGTAGATGTTAGTCACATGTACAACACAACTTCACAGCAATACCCAGATCAGTGTTTGACTGAACGCCTGGGGAAGAGAGCCTAGACAAGTTGACACCTGAAGCTATAACACCCAGCAACTTAAAAGCTATCTCAAGAAAACAACATATAATTTGTTAGCAGGGAGTTTATAATTCAGATGGGGTGATAATAATCTTTACCATGACAAAATACCGGAATTATAAGGTCCTTTTTTTATTTCTGGGGAAGTAATATGATAGAAAATATTGATATTTGAATTGGGTTTGAGATCTGTATCTCCCTTTGATACCTTGGTAACATTGGAGAAGATGTGCAGGTCATGTGAGCTTCAGTTTCCTGACCTGAAAAATAAGAATGGCTAACCTGTCCCTTAGAGGGTTACGAGGTGGGCTGTTTGCTTGCTGATGGTGGTAGTATCTTCATCAACAAGGTCATCTGGATGTGAAGTATTAGGCAATATCATCTACAGAGAGAGCATTGTATGCTTAGTGTCTTCCTGTGTGTTGAAAATGGATATAAAGGAAATGCACTGCATCTGCTTTTAGGTGAAACCTGAACATTTTAGTCACATAGTTAGATGTTGCTAATGATTTCATATTTAATGATGGACCTTGCTATCCTAGCTAGCAAAATTATGCTCTGTGATGTATGCAAGTGTTTATTTATTTATTTAGTTTAAAAAATTCAGACTATACAGGGGAGCTTTTGGTTTCTGGGTGGGAATGATGAATGTAAAAATTTAGGTAACCCCATGTCTGAATTGGAGAGGCTCATTATATCTGCTGAATCTGTATTTACAAAGGATTGGAACATGAGGTCTACTCTAAATTTTAAACTAATTTTATCTTTGATTACACAAAAATGTTTGAAAAACCACTGGCCAGTTGTCTGTTAAAGAAAGGGAATTTTATCAAAACTTAATAGGGTGTTTTATACTTGATTTTCCCTGAGAGGGAGGGTGGGAAAGCATTAGAGTCAGTATTTTCTCTCATATTTGTCTTAGAGTCTGCATGACCTGACAGCAATAAATGTAAATGGAAGGTTCAGGGTGTCTGTTTTACCGTGACATGTAAAGACCACCTTGGGACTTACATCATTAGCATGGCTTTGAGACGGGAAACATGCATTTACTGACTGCACCACTTGGTCACATTTGATTGTGTTGCAATTAGATCCTGCTCAGTTCTGTAAGCTGGCCAACTGTAATTTCCGGGCCAGAGCAGACTATTGTTACCCTAGTAAGACTATATTTACTCATTTGTCTAATGCACACTTTATTGCTATATATAGAATCAATGTATTCAAATAGAAGACATTGCTAGTAGAAATTGCAGTATTTTACTTACTAGTGTTCTCTTCCTTTTAGTCTAGTTTAATTGACCTCAAGGAACATGCATCTTCATTAGCCTCAGCAGGGCTGAAAAGGGACTCTAAATTAAAATCTCTAGAAATAGCCATCGAACAAAAGAAAGAAGAATGTAGCAAACTGGAGGCACAGTTAAAAAAGGTAAGTCAAGCCTAAGGGGGGGAAAATGCTTATTTTATAATGAATTACAAAATGGGAAAGCAAAAGAAAAAAAACCCTTATCTTTTGCTGTCTGCTGATAAAAGAATTAAACACTCTTTAGTCCTAAGAAGTCTGCATCAAATCTGTCTGTAAACCTGAAAAATTATCTTAGGTTTCTTGTCTGGAAAAAAAACTTGAAAAATACATGAAAATAGTAGTGGAAGTAACAAATATAAAAGCCAGCCATCACTCTCTGGGCAAATCTCAACTATCAAAAGAGATAAATGGAAATTTGCAACAAACCAAAGAATCCAGGGGCTCGATTATGCATTGATAAACTTTTTCTTCTTTTAGAAATAGGTCAACATTTTTATTGGAGTTTTGCAAAGTTTACCTGATGACATTAAATTTCTAGAAGTTCACCAAAATAGTTAAGTCCCTGGAATACCTGTGGGATGAGTATTTATACTTGACCTGAAATGGCCCTAAGAAAGCTTTTTTAATGTAAAAGGCTTTGAGAAAGAATGCAGGATATTCATATTGCAGCATTGACATGTTTTCTCTGAACTGGACGTTTCCGTGGAGTACATTTCCAGTCACGCATTGTTCCTTTGACTTTGCCCTGTGTTGTTTGGTATGTCTGCATTCATTGTGTACATAAAACTCATAACATTATGAGTTTAAGCATTTTGTTTCCCTTTGATGACTTATAAATTTATTCAAAGGAGATAAGACTCTAAAAAATTTGACTATGTATATTTCACAGCACATTGGAATGGGGATTTATTTGCTAAAATTATGGAAATATATGATATGGATGATAGGGATGTGAAAGCATTTATATCTTTGGAGAAATTATTCTAGATATCTTAAAATTTAATATTCTATTTTGTATGATGTAATATATAACTGAAATGTGATTATACTATATTCACTTTACCATGGAATTTTAGGAAGTTGTCTTGAGAAATTTCACACTAATAAAGTCTCCTTACCAATACAGAAAGATATGTATACAAATCAAATCCCTTGGCAAAAAAATAACAAGAAACTCTGTATTGCAAAATCTATTTTCCAATCTATTCAACAACTCACCTTTTTTCAAGAAATATCTAGTTAAGCAGAAATCTTGAATAATAAATAGGAGAATTTCAGTTGCCCATTTGAGAGAGTTTAAATGGAGATTGACTTGGATATTTATGCACTGGGTATATGATATGGATTCTTGACACACATATAAATATGTCCTGAAATGTTATACATGCACATGCATGTCAAGAAATGTACTTTTTCTTTACCCAACAGTTTTGTGATCATAGAGCAGGCTCTATGAAGATCATAAACATAACTCTGTGAAAAGAGAACTTCATTGGCTTCCTTTGGTGGTCCTTCGTACTGTCTTACCTCAGTTGTATTGTGCTGAGTCCTGAAGAAGGAGGACCTCAGATAGACCTGGACATGATAGATTCCCTACATCAGCTCCAAAGAGCTCTTATGCAGATGATGGCACTCCATATATTATTTTTCTAGACGTCCTCCCCTTCAGTTAAAGTCATTTGTGGATTTGAAATGCTATAGTAATTACAAGGAAAAGGTTCACATAGTGATGCTTATAGTTTCTACGTATATGACTTGACTAGTTTAATAAATCAACATCTATGCAATTCAATTTAGTTTCTTTCAAAATACCTATGGTTTGCCCAAGAAATCATTTCAATTATGTGGTTTCCTTTAACTCACAGGTAGACACCATATACTGGACTGCACAAATCAAATTCTGTAAACATCTTAGCATTATTCCTGAGAATATTTTAATAGTCTGCCATATCACTAGAATTAAAGTGACCAATATGGTTATCTTACTGTAAAGGACCTACTTAATTTATGAAAAAAATAACTTATTTCTAAGTATATAAATAATTGTTGCTTATACCATCTCCTAAATGCATAGTACAGTGAGATTAAATAAGGTAATTATAATTTAAATATTTTCATACCTAGCCTGCAGATGCTATTTTGTTATTTTTGGCTCTCTAGCATCAACTCAATTCAAAAGTTTAAAATACTTTTTCTAGTAGTCTTTAATTTCTGCTAATAAATAGTTCCATAAAAACCTCAAGTACCCATCACCTTAAAAAGAATTGAGATCTACATGAAATATTTGAAAATATAAGCCAACAGTATGTGAATATACATATAAACACATCATTTACTCATGGAAAAATAAGCAGCTATAAAAGCTTAAGGAGTGTCTGGGCCTCCCTTTAAATAAAAGGGTATGTGACTTGTGAATAAAATATAAAGGGTTACTAAATGAAAGCTGAAAACATAATAGTTTTATTATGTCATAAATAAACCATGAATTCCCAGTGGAATTTTGCTCAAGATTTGTGAGCGTCCAGGTATTTTTGCCATAAAATCTACACAATGTAGATGTGTTTCGCTGAACAGAAACCTTGTCCGCCAGTGACAATGGAATCCAAGTGGAGATTTAAATTTGTTTTTTGTCTTATAAACAATTCTTGAATTTGGTAAAGTGAGTCATTTTATGAAAGTTTGTGGGAAACATTTTCATATATAATTGTTTTTAGCCCTTTACTATATGTGTTAATTTAAGACATTTCCAAATATCAATACTTTGTGATGGAAAATGCTTATAGGCAGAAAATAAACTATTTCTTATATATTCTGTCTGGCATCTTAAAAAATGCAATGAAATGTTCACACATGAGGAAATCTTTACTGATAGGTCGATAAAATGGTACTAACTAAATAATGCATAGCTACTAGTTCTAAATGTGCTTTATAAATTAGTGCATTCATTCATCAAAATAGACACCTATGAGAAGAACTGATGAGTGATAATATTGATCAATTTGCCTTTCAAAACTATTTGGTGTTCAGTATGTGAGTATAAATTTACCTTACATGACTAGAAATCAGTTGAGAAACAACAGCAATTTGAAATGTTATGATTATGCTCTCTTTAAAAATGTTATTTTCCAATTAATATTATCTTCCAGTTAATATTTTTAACCATGGCAAAATTACTGTTTATTTTATTAAAGTTGATCAAACAAAAAAAATTCAGGCTCTTCAAAGGCACATGTCTTAGAGTAAAGCAAACATTTTCTATAATATTTTGCCTTCTATACCTTGATGTTGATCCCCAAATTAATAATATAGTTATTTAATAAATATAAGTTAACAGTGCTGTTTAAAATAATATTTAGTGTAGTTAAATCTACAAATATTTAACTCTTCTACACAAAATAGACAGGAGAGCATTTCAGATTCTTAAGCACTTAGAACATAATAGGATAGTTAGTAAAAATTATATTTTTTACTGATTATGAACTAACAGTAGGAACTGGTAATGAGCAATGGATAATACCGTATTTTGGTTCCCTTTGTTTTTCCTGTTCACTTAAATTTTTACTTCCCCCATTCACTGTTAATCCTGTAATATCTTGCTTACAGGTTTTTTGCTATTGCTAATCTGCTGTTTGCTGATCTATGTTTTTCTAAAGTTAGACTGAATAGAAAATTCAGGCTTGTGTTAATATAAAAGAGGAGCTATAAATTCAATGATAAGATTTAATTAATCTTTTATTATTACCATCTTTGAAGTTCAGGTAATAAATTGCAAACTTGGCCAAAAGTACTTCTTCTGATTCATTGCTAGAGGCCAGCACTTCATGTATCATCAAAAGTGGACAGCTTTCTTTATTTCATGGGTTATTTAACTTGAGAAAGGGAAAGTAACACAAACCTTAAATTTCTTATTCCAGCTATTCTTTTCTAGGAGCCAAAGTCAACATTTCTATTTCCCTAGAGCCTCTCACTTTCACTGTGGAATGTTTAGAAACTGAAATTTCTTCTTTTTTAATGACCAGTCGTCTGTGCAAATGCACTGGATTTGTTGAGCTAATGCTGTTTTTCTGGATCTTTCCTTCTTTCCCTGTCTGTGCTTCAATGCTTCCCCAACTTTGCAATGTAGCAAGCTGAGCAGTTGTTCAATCAGATGTACAACCCAGTAAGTCATTCCTGAACGTTGCCGCTGTAACATATCAAAGCATGAGGATCTATTGATCACATGTCACGGTGTGCTATACTGGGGAGTTTTTTAAAAGATTTGAGTCTTTTTCCATTTCCATTTTGTCAGAAGAAATAGCCTGTGCATAGTCCACTGCCATTTCTTTTGAATGTGAAATTTAAAAACTAGGTCAGGGAAATATTGCCAGCTTGGATATTACCTTCATCTTAACTTCAAGTCTAAGGCTATAGGAAAGCAGAGGTCAGCAGCAGATCTAGGCTCATGGAATTCTTTTTCATATCCTTAAATGCATACTTATCTAGCAAACCACTCAGTGTGTTACATTCAAATGATGGAAATTAAGATAGGTTTAGATTTAAGAAAAGGGCATTGCTCTTTGAGATTGGTAAATGCCTAACATTATTGTGGGTTTTATAAGAGTTAAAACCATGCCATTTGGCTGAGGACAAGTTAAAATATAGCATCTTAATAACAGATAGTAACAATTCTGATTATAGCTTAATAATACAAAAACAGGTTACTACTAAAAATATGTGTAAAATGGTCAGGATGCCATCACTGATTTTTTTTATCCTAGTGATGACAGTTATGCATTAATATGAAGGAGTTTATTTTTTTAACATATTAAAGGAAGGCTATTTTTGTTTGTTTGTTTTGCCAACTCAAGAGCCTTACTGGGAGAAATATTACATAAGGGTGGCCAGAATTTGTTATTTGGCAGATGTGATCTGAGCCATCATGTATTCTAATTACCTCCTGTTTATAAATTCCCATCACAGGGAACAGGAATAGCATGGATAAAGGAAACAATTCAGCCAACAAGTTTTTGTTAAGCCACTGCTCCAGAATACATACCACATGATAACATGAGATGCTTGGGTGTATTTAATTAGATTCAGGCTCCACACTCCAGTCTTCAAAACAAATTTTGTTTTTGCAAACTGTTGGAGCATCTTTATTAACCTCTTTCCCTAAATATGATTTTTAGCAGAGCAGCAAAAATAATCCATATTTCCTTTCTTTTAAGATTTTCATGGCAGTATTAATAAGCAGGCTCAAGAGAATAGACTGATGGGGTGGAAATGGGGACAGCTGTAAAAAGACAGTAGGGAGGTGAAGAAAGACAAATAAGAATGGGTACCTTCAAGCTTGAAAATTGACCATGGGAAAAAATTAGTGTTTTCTTTAGATAATTTAAAAAAGATACAAAGTAATCCACTGAAATAGTTTCATGCTTGCTAGTAAAGGAAAGTAAGAAAACTTAAGTATGTCACATTTTGGATGTGTGCAGAACACATGGGGAGGACTTTGCAGCAGCTTAGATTTACCAGGCCCATGACAGGAGTTCACCAACCCTGTTGGACTTCTGTTGGGCAGGTAGGGCCAAAAAAATGGCTCTGTTAACTTTTAGGCCATTTCCAGAGATATTGATGACATGGCTCTCACTGGACTTTGCCTTATTTACCCCAGTGTTGGGTTTCCAGGGTGTAAAAGTGAACTTTTCAGTCTTGTAGGTGAGTAATTCAAAGGTCATTGACTGACTTTTCTCCCTGAGTTAATTAAACTGACCCACTGTTTTGGCATCCTGGGAATATAGCCAAACTCTCATTAAGTTACCTCTCTGTCTGCAGATATTCTTGGGGCCCCATTCTTTTTTTTGACTGGTAGGGATGCAGCATGATGGATTTTCTATCCTTAATAGTCTTTTTAAAAAATGACTGTTTTTTTCTGGTTATAAAAATAATATATGGCCACAGTGGAAAGACATAGGAGAAAAATAAAAATAACAGGACATCCCACTTCACAGAAATAATCACTAGGAACTTTTGATTTGTTCCTGACCCAGACGTCTTTTTGTTGTTATTGTTCTCTCCTCTCTCCCTTTCTCCCCTTCTTTTTTCTTCCTTTGCTCCTCCTTCCCTCCTTGTCTAAAGTGTTTATTGAGTTTTAGATCCTATTTTAATAACATATCAGAATTTTCTTATATGATTAACTGTTCTCCCACAACACTATGTTAATGGTTATTCCACTCTATTTTCTCATTTTCTAAATGTGGGTCATTCCTTTCCTCTTTTGAGTGTGTGTTTGCCAATATAAACAATGTTCTGAAGAACATCTTTCCATATTAATTTTTCCATTTCTCTATTTTTTTATAGAGTAAGTTTCTGGCCAGTGATTTTTAAAAGCTCCCAATAGTTCTTGCTATTTGCATTTTAGTGAAGTTCTACCAAGTCACATTTCTTTCAGCACTGAATAAAGGCAGCATTTTTTGACTTGGGGTGGTGAACACACAACATAGTCTACAGATGATGTATTGTGGAATCGTGTACCTGAAACCTGTATAATTTTGTTAACCATTGTCACCTCAGTAAGTTCCACAAAAAGGAAAAAATAAAGGCAGCTTTTTCTGCCACACCCCAATCAACACCAAGAACCATCATTGTATGTAACTTTTAAAAATGCATATATCGATTTTTAAAATTTTTTCTTTCCTTTCTTTAATTACTAGTGTGTTGAGGTTTTAAACAAATTAATTAGCTATTTGTATTTTTTCTGTAAAATGTTCATTTCAATCATTTAAGTACTTGTTTTTGAGTTTACTCTTGGTTGTTCATTGGTTTCTATGAGTTCTGTGGTTTGTATAGAACCTTTGTCAAATTTGTAGCAAAGTTATGTTTAACTTAAATTTTTTTACATAGAAAACTATTTTTAGGTTCCTGTGTTTCCCTTTTAGATTTCCTCATTACCTTTATACTTAGAAGTCACTTCTGATTTCAAGAATAGATACTCAGTTATATTTAAAAAATTTATTGTTAATTTTTACATCACTTTTACTACTTTGCCTAACTTTATTTAATTTTGATGCATGTTGAGTGATGAGGTTTCAACTTTACATTTCTCAGTGGATCAAGTAATTATCCCAATGTCCTTTAACAAAAATTGTTTAATCTACCAATCCTGATACTATTTTATTGTGTAGTAAGTTTTCGTATAGGCTAATATCTTGGTTTCTGAGCTCCTGTTCATTTTTATCAATGTCAGTTGCTTGTAGGGTCAGAATTTTAATTATTGTGTCTTTATAATATTTTTAAACATCTAATGAAACAAATTCCACCCCAATTATTTCTGCTTTTCAGGTTGTCTTCTTTTAATGCTCTTTAATTTTTTATTGTTCCAAGTAAACTTCAGGATTGCCTTGTCAATTAAAAAGCCCAAGTGTTGGTGATTGTAATTTGAATACTATTAAACCTACAAAATAATTTTAGAATGTTTGATATTTCAGTAATATTTCTCCCCATTCATTAATTTGATAAAATTCCTTTATTTATTCCTTTATTTATTTATTCTTTTATTTACTTCAGTGATCTTTTACAGTGAATTTTTGATATTTTTCTATTATAGGCCTATTGTATTTCTTTTTAAGCATAGTCCTAAGGATTTCTATATACATAATTTTTAGGTTATTGTTGTGAATGCTGTATTTCTCCTTTTATTTTCTAACCAGATAAAGGTACATATAAAATTTATTTTATTCTTGTATGTTTATTTTCAATATGACCATCTACAAAATTTGTTGAATTATAAGTTAGTTGTTTTTGTTAAATAAGACAATTTTACAGTCAGTCCTATGTTCATCAATCTAAACTAAATCAGTGTGAATAAGCTTTAAAGTCCTCCTGAGAATAATGTTTTCTTAGAGTAGCAATAAATGTACTTCTCAAAACATTTTATTAAGTGATGCTCTATTGCCATTTCTTCAGAATCTAAAATTTTGCCTCTCTATCCTTATTACTTCTTATAATAATAATCACCTTTCTGCAGCTTAACTACTTGTCTTCACTCCTGGAGGGATTTTGTCTTGTCATTATAAGCACTGTGCTGGTTACCTTCAGCTGAGTTATTTTTTTCTCTTAGTTCTTAACTCTAGACAAATAATACTTTTTTTCCATCATTCTCAAATACCTTCTTTGCTTAGTGTCCAGAGATGCTATCTAGAATTCTCTTATACATTTAAAATAAATCTTTAGATCTCTGAGTCCTCAGTTTAGTGCTTGCTATAACATCCTCCTTGCTACAAGGCAAGTGACTGATCCGGAGGCACTGGGGGAACCCTGCTTCTGGCCAGGGCACACTCTGGTGTTCCCACACACATCTGCGGTCCTCTTCCGGGCCCCCTCCCCCACCCAGTCACTATCTATTGAAATGCTATCTCTTCTGCAAATGTTTCTTTTGCAGGGCTTACATTTTATATAAGGGTTTATATAAAAAAAAGATGAGGTGTTTTTCCAGTCCAGTGGGGATAAAAAAATCTTGTTAACGATCAGTGAGGTCTTTCCGATTGACAAATCATGTAGGACTGTGTAATCCCAGGAGCACGATGGTCTGAATTATATAATCTTCCACAATCTTTGTCTGGGTACAATGGTTCTTTTTATGATTTTTAGCCTATTCTTGAAATTTAGTTGATTCACTCTTGGACTGGAAAACTACAACTATTTAAGAGATAATTCAGGACATAGAGCATGTACAAATGCACACATGCACACACATGCTTTACACTTGATCCGGGCTTTTGATATAACTCAAGTGATACTTGAAGTGACACTAAGATTTGAAGTTACATGTTTTGTTTCAGAACATCCAGGTAATTACCTCAGTTTTCTACATTGCAAATTTTAAGAGGTTCCATAGTTTAAAGGTATTACCTTAACAATTACTTTTATTTGTTTGTTTGAAGGGTCTTAAAAAGTGTTAAGTGTATCAGTTGATTCATTTTCATTTTGTATATGTGACATTAGAAAAATTATTTTGATCATTTGTTTATATTTATTTATAAATATCCTATTTGTTCCATCAGTAATAAAAAATTTCTTTTAGGAATAGTTATAATATGCAAATTATAACCATTCTGGATATATGTAGCTAGATTATCGAAAAAATAATTTTCTGTAGAACTAGATAGTGTAATAGCTAGCCAAAGACTCATTCTCATTAGTTCACAAATGTATTGTTTAGTCTCAGCTATTATATTTGGTATTAATTAATTGGGCTTAAAATAAAATTTAAAAATTATATGTTAGAGTTGTATAATAACCCTTAAAACTATATTTTACAAAGTAATATTTTGTTCATAACTCAGAATATGTGAAGATTATAATTTCTTTTAGAATATTAAAATCAAATATGCTTAAAGTAGTTTATATAGCCTGCTCTGCTGTTAAGATATTAAAGGAGTGTTAAAGCACAGTTAACAGACACTAAACCCCTACAGGTGCTGCAATCAAGAATCATATTTTTATAGGGAATATATTTAGCAAATTATTGCTAAAACCCAGAAACCACATGGAAGACAAGTCATCAGATTCATTACTTAGTGTTCTGCTTGCACTTTATGGTCATGACTAATTTGTTTGAGAGACACGATTTTTAAAATTTAATTTAATTTTTAAAAAATATTTTATTCATTTTTAGAGAGAAGGGTAGAGAAGGAGAAAGAGAGGGAGAGAAATATCAATGCATACTGAGAGAACCAATTTTTTTATTAAAATCACTAGGGCCCATTTCAAAGAGAGAATGTCATATAATATTACAATTGAATATTCCCTGCCTGGTTTCACAGCAGGTTTCTGGACCAAAGTTAATGCTTTCCTTCCCAGGTACTTGGAATGAAAGACTGTCAATTTATTGAAAGGAATCAATGACCAAGTTTTCCATGAAGAGTGTAAATAAACTTGTAATTTGTTGTACTGATACTATCAATACCTGGTTTTAGCTACTGTTTGCTCTTAAATTTGATTTAGGTATAGTATTTATCTAAAATTTTGCCTTATTCCTGAAATAATTCTAAATTTTTTTCATTAAAATAACCACTAGGTATTTTTATGTACTACTCGTCCCCAGTCATGACCAGATTTTTCCTTTGTGCTTGATTCAGGCTTTCAGAATACACATCAAAATACCAAGTCCTGCCCATATTAGTGAGATTCCAAACTTTATTTTGATTATTCACATTTGTGGAGAAATTTTCTCACATGTGAAAATTCAAGAGACATAAGTGGGGGGCGCTTAAAACTTTCTGATCTAATACATTATATAGACACGTCTGAGGTATTCTTTTGCTAATATTTCATGTTTCTTATAGAAACACATCTTATAGATGCTTGAGAGTTGCTCTAGAAGTTACCAGAAATACTTTGAGGCAGAGCCAGGTACCTGGATTTTCTCTTAAACTGAGCCATATCATCAGCAAAATTAAATCTCTACAGTTAGAAAAGGGTGCTCATTGATATTCCTTTGTTTTTAGTGACTGGTGGGTATCTGAAAGTGAGAGTGTGCTTGGCTGTATTTATGGTAAATAAGTTCTGAAATCATTAAAGGAAAATCCACACCAACCTGCATTTTCAAGAGCTAAATTCCTAATGAATGGACGAAATTGATAGGCCTTATGAGAATGGGATGAGCAATAGTTTCCTGACCTTTTCAGGGAGCTAATTTTAAACCAACAGATTCATGGGGGAAATAATTACTTTGCATTTTCAGTCTAAACCTTGAATGGGTCAGAATGCCTTGTAGGAATTTGTTCAGAAATGCTTATTTAATATATCTATTATTTTTTCTGCAGTATCTAAAGTACATTAGGCCCCAAACTGTTATCTCCTTTTGATCCCCACTGGGAGCTACCTATCCAGATCAAACAACCCATGATATAATTAGAAAATGCAAGAGTATTATCTAAATGCAAGTAAACTACTTCGTTTACTCCCTTTTTAGATGAGAGCTCTGGCCTTATATCTTCGAGGAAGCATTGGCTTTATAAGCTCAATTTCCTCCATTGTTTCTTAGTATCACCCCCAAGTCTGTAGATCACAGCATAACACACTCACACTGTACTAGTTAACAGTTTCAGCCCACCCTCTGAAAAGTAGTGATTCAGGATTAACAAAAATGATTAACTGCACTATCTTTCATAAATTCTGTGAAGACTTTTGGCTCCAATACTCAGGCTGGATCAGGGAATCACCAGTGTTCAGCCATGTGAAACTCTCTTTTCCCTGGGTCTTTACCTGGACCCTGGTGCTGACCCAGAAGCAGCTGTTACTCTCCCATCTTTCTGTGACACTTTCTTACAGCTTTCTACTAACTTAAATAATTTTAAATACTATCTATTTTCACCTTTATTTAAATACTTCTCCAAAAATTATAGTACCAATATTGAAGGTGGTTTGATAGAAATTATTTTGCCCAGAAATCAGTAGATATTGATATAGAGATGGATAGATATATTTAACTCAAAGATAGTTTCGAGGTTATCTATTCCTTTAAAAAGGAGAATCATTAACATCAATGTATATTATCTAACAGACACCTGTCCAGCTGTAAACTTAACTATGGTCTTTATTTTAATAACAATCAACTTTAGCACCACATGAGGCCAATGGTGATCTACATTTAGGCATCTTTTTTCCTCAGTTTTCTGTTCCTCAAACATCTCATGAGTCCTTTAACCACACCTACTTTTTGGGTTGAAAAGACTACCAGCCTATCTAATTTCACCCCCAAGTTGAAAGCTAGCTTTGGATTATTATCTTCTCTTTAAGAAGCTAAAATAAGGAATGTGCTCATAAACCTGTAACCAGCAGCTTTCTCTGTAAACCTAGCAGGGAGGCTTTTTTAGGGTGTATCTAATATCTTATCAATGAAAATTAAATAGACCTATTTACTTAGCTGTATAACAAGCCCCATTGATGAATCTAGGTCTTGTAACTAGTAATCCTCTACCCACTTATTAAAAATTGTGATAATAATAATCTGAAGTATAAAAATAACCAAAATAAATCACAGTGGCTGACTTCTAGCTCCTTGTGAATCTTTAAATCTGAGTGAAGAAAGGCATTTTAACTTGTCAGAATAAACCAATAAAAATATTAATTCACTTATTTGAGTGTTTCTAGTGGCTCACACCTCAGTTTATTAATTATTTTTTAAAGCTCTTAATGTTATTGTTTGGATAGTTTGAGAAAAATATCATGAAAAGTTTTTAGCCTCTGTAAAATAATGATAAGATAGTATACAAGTGGAAGAGAATTAACATGAGAATTTTGGTTTTCTTATTTTCTAGCAATTTAAAAACTGTACTTTTAATGGTTTTGCTGTTATAAGAGTAATGAATTGATTCTTATCATCACAAATAGAATTAGTTATATAGAATATTTTCTTTTAAAATAGAATATCTGCTCTACATTTTAAATAGGAGCTTAAATGAAAATATTTATTACTACAATTAAAATAAAATTATTAGATGAATAAATTCTTAAGGACATATTAGCTTAGTACTTTTTCAGATTATTTTAATTATATTGAAACTGTTTACTACCTATTATAATGAAAACCAGTGTACATAGTAAGTAAATTGAAAGATAACTTTCCTGAGAAATATTGGTAAAAGGGGGTAAACCAGTATCTGATAATATGTTGAAAATATTGTTATATTTTCCAAAGATCTTTTGCATAGTTGAGTTTTTTCTTGAATAAGAAAATCTTAAAAAGAGTAAAAACAAATTATTCTCCTTCTATCCTCATGCTTAAATAATATGTTACATGCAAAATGCTATCCTAAAATGATTATTTTGTCATAAAGAAATTTATTTTTATTTATACTAATTTTTGATTTTTTTACTAAATAATTGCAAAGATTGTCAGCCTTTTAACAGTAGTATTTTCTAACCATGCATGATTCATTTGACCCCACAGTAGCTGTAGCTTGCTTGCCTTGTTTTTTCCCTGAAATTAAAAAAAAGGTATCTAAAAACACAACAAGCATTTATTTGCTCTCTATAGCAAGACAGCAGAACAACTTTAGTCCTAATAAATTGTTAACATTTTTTTCATTTTACACATGGATGTTGGATATACATACATAAATGGCTTCTCTGAACTTTCTATGTTGAATGTGCACTGTTGTTAAACTACTTGTTTTCTCCCTGCCTGCTCTTTGAAGAACTCAATTAGGAATAATGGGAAACATGGGGTAGGCAAAACGTTGCAGTGCAGTGTTATTTCCATCTATCTGGGAATATTTCAGCCAAAAGTTTATTTAGGGAAAAAAATACATAACACAGTCTTACACACACAAAACCACAAATACTTTGGCTGCAAATGATTCTGCAGTGTTGTTGCTATGTTGTTGCTGTGTCTGTTCTTGTGTGTAATGCTGACACCCCTCATGCATGTGTTTGCAGATTCTCATATGTGTGCTTGTTCATGAATTAGCTCAACCTCCTCCTGGTTCAGGTTAACTTTAATCAATAGCACAAGAATTTATGGGTATGACTGTTAGCTGGAAAGCCCTTACTCACTTCCAAGTCTTCCTTTCAAACATCTTCTGCTGAAATTTCTCAGTGGGATGAAATGTGCCATGATCAGTCAACATGTCTCTTATATGTTACCTGGTTTTATATATGCCCTTGATGGTTCTTAGAAAAATAATTTAGTGCTGTTTTATCTCGGTTTCTCTGGTAATGGAAAAGGAAGCTGTTGGTATGAATCATCTTCTTAACCATGAGATGATTTGTCTTAGTTCTGCTTCACAAATGACCAGGAAGACTTCACGGTCTCTGCCTTCATCATCCCTGAATTTTTGGCAAGAAAAAAAGTAAAAAGTAGAAACACTTAATGGAACAACAAAATAGCGACAATAGCAGAAACTCTCCAATGAAATTGTAATATAATTTAAAACCAACCTTTTTCTATGGTAGCTGGAATGTGCAGTTTTTCTATCTTGCCTTTTAACTGACAGTATACCCATAATTCTTGGTGATTATTATTTTTTTTCCTTCAAAGTTAATTTCTGGGCCATTGGTGACTGCACTGTCTTTTATTCTAAATTATTGTGTTAACTACATTCTTTAAAAATGTAATGTTGAAGGCTCATAATATTGAAGATGACTCCAGGATGAACCCCGAGTTTGCAGACCGAATAAAACAGCTCGATAAAGAGGCATCTTATTACCGTGATGAATGTGGCAAGGCCCAAGCAGAAGTTGACCGGTTGCTGGAGATCCTCAAGGAGGTGGAGAATGAAAAGAATGACAAAGACAAGAAGATTGCAGAACTTGAGAGGTAAATTTTGCAGTCATGTTGTGGACTGTCAACAGTGAGTGAACACTAATTGCTTAGTTGCCCATCTCAGGTCACAGTGGATTCAGGAGGCACGTTCATGTTTCAAATTGGAAATCCATTAGGTATGAGGAATATGGCCTATTAGGATGATGTTGTGTTTCTGTGGGATATTCAGAAGGCAATTGGCTTATCTTTTGATGGCTTATGTACTTAAGTGTTTAAGAAAATAATAGTCTAGCATTGGTGCCAGCAAAATGTGTGAGAAGTTAAGGCTTCGAATACCTGAAATCTCAGAGTTTTTTTCTCCTATCAAAGATAAATATTTGTGGTTAAGGTTTTTCTCAAGCAAAGAATATAGAGAATTATACAGTAGTTGGGAATTTATTCTAGATAGGGGAAAGGATGAGGAGTTCATGTCCCTCCAGTGTTTTCTGGCACACAACAGATCCATCTTGGGATTTGTTTTTTAGAAGGACCTTGTGACATTTGATAAATAAATATGTTTGTAAAGGGTCTAAGACAGGCTTACCTGACAACCAATTCTGTCTAAAAACAAAGAGGGTTGTATTGGGATTCCAGATTATGTAGATTTTTAGATAAATCATATCCATATTGTATTTATGTACAGTATGGACTCTAAAAATAAGCTTTCTATTAGTGTTTTTTCTACTTTTCAAAGAAGGAAGAATTTCTGAATAATTTTACATAACTCCTTAACCTTTCAAGATTCCTTGTTGGTTCAGTAATAAGGAAGAATTTGTCCTTCCTAGATTCTCTACATATGGAAGAGATCAGCCCAGTTTTGAATAAATCAATGAATGTTTGCCAGCTCTGATCAAGACACTTGTGAGGGCCTAAAGGACTTGAAGATATATGCAGCATAGCTCTCTATGGCTTTTTGGAAAGATCACAGGCTTTAGCAACAGAAAGACCTGGGTTCAGGTTTTGCCTCTGCTTCACGCAAGCTCTGTGACCTTGAATCTTGTTAGAAGTGAATCTCTGACAACCTGTTAAAATGTATCATACTTTGCAGGTACCAATTCCCAGGGTAAGGTGGGCCAGTTATATCATCACGAAAAGCTGAATGCTAAAACAAATTCTCAGTATTAAGTAGCTCCATATTAAATGGATAAATTAGTTCTCAATAACATTTTGACATTTAAAAAAGATTTTGTTTATTTATTTTTAGAAAGAGGGGAAGGTAGTGAGAAAGAGAGTAAGAGAAACATGTGTGAGAGAAACATCGATATGTTGCCTCTCTCACACCCTCAACCAAGGACCATCCTGCAACCCAGGCATGTGCCCTGACCAGGAATCCAACCTGCGACCTTTTGGTTCACAGGTGCGTGCTCAATCCAATGAGTCATACCAGCTAGGGCCCAACATTTTAAAATATAGTATTTAATATATTCAAACCCCAAATCAATTTATAATCATTTAAAAATCTTAGCATTAATTGGATAATCTGATTTTTATTGCATGTGATCAGTTTTAGCAATTAAACCAATATTTTTCCTGAGTTAAGTATACAAATGAAAATATTTGAAGAGCTTCATTTTAATTTTTAAAATGTGGTAATGTTCTGCTAGCCTACCAGTTCTTAAAAACACTGTTAATTTTAGATATATCCACATGGCTATTTTGGAACTATATTTTAGGATAAACATTTTCTTAAAAAGCTGGTATAAGATTACAGGGAAGTTGTGATTATGTCTCTTTTATTGGTGAAAAAACTGAGATTCTGAAAGATAAAACAGTCCTCTGGGCTGGTCCTGTGGTCAGAAAGAGACAAAACTGTAACGCAGTCCACCGCTGTGAGAAGCAGCGAGCTACCGAGGTGCCTCAGAGAGCAATACTGGTGATATTACTAATAGCCATTAGAATCATAGTGATAGGTTATATATAGTCTATGCTGGCAGTGTATCAATTACTATATATTGTTTAATCTTACCCACAACCCATCCCTACGTTATAGATGAGAAAACTATGATTTGATACAAATTAGGTAACTTCCTCAAAGTTGTAGAGTTTATAAGAATCAAGTCTGGCTTTGAACCCAAGTCTGACAGATGAGAAAATACGTGGAGCACCAGATAGTCGCTCAGCCAGCAGGGAGCCGCTGTAGCTGTGACCCAAGAGATCTGCTTCAACTGTATCAGCTTTCATGAGGGAAAGAGCTGTGTCCCACATTGAGAAAGCATTTTTCTGCACTCAACCAGCTCTCCAGAACTGTAATTGAAAATTAGTATCAGCTACTATAAATATTTGCATAAAATAGCATAATTGTGTAGTTGGACAAAGAGGTCTTAGCTGGATGCTCTTGCCATTAAATCATCAAGAATATTCACATTTTTATTTCCTCAATATGGAGTGCATTAAAACAACAGTGATTTTTACAAGCATTTATCTTTATGTACTTTCTGCACATTTTCTTTATCTCTGCCTTTGCCTCTCCTTAAAGCTGATGCCTCCCAGGCACTGTAATTCATAAAGCGTGTGGTGGGACTTGACTCTGTCCCAGTTCTCTGCCTGCCTGTGTCTTGGGTCCAGCAGCAGAACAACAGTCTGGGAAATGTCTGAGCCCCAGCCCCAGCCTAGGCCCCTGAGGAGTTGGGGCTAGAGATCAAGAGGGGAAATTTCTTGGGAAAAGGAGAGTGCAGCCTTGGCCTGCATTTCTGAAGCCTTATCTGCTGGACTTCATGGATATTTTGACCGAAATGTCTTCCTTGGCTTGTCAGGCAGCCCTTTTCAAATTGGGCAGTATCTCTATTTGCTGCCTGAAACTACGAAATTAATACCTCACAATGTTGGGAACTAAAGATTTCTTAGCAATGTGACATATATCTCCATTTTGGAGTCATGGAGGAGTGTTTGCAATTAAGTTTGTGATTTTGAAAACCAAAAAATTGAACTTGAAATAAATTTGTGGTCTCTGGTCTGTAATATGACCTACCAGAGTAGAAAGAGTTCTTTTTAAAAGCAGCTGGTCCTCTAAAATATTCCAGAACTTCAGTCATGTGCAACAAGAGGTATAGCATTCAGAAAAACTAAAACGACACTGACCCTGGCCTGCTTCTCTCTCAGAGGGCAATTCATGTTTGCTTTCTATTCTGTTAATCTTCCCATTTTTAAATTTTCCCCATAATGTGTATATTGCAAATAGTACATGCCTGGCACTTACATGGATGCATTTACCTCTTAAATTTCACATGAATGATGTTTTTCATCAATTTAAAAGAGTTTGCTTTTCAAAGTGCATATTGCTGCAGTGTGGTCCCCATGTGCATCCGTCTGTAAACTCTTGCACTTGATCCTGATGGTTCAGCAGGGAGCTTCTGCCTTGGAATGCAGGCTTCTGTGGGGAAGTGTGATACAAGGGGGGGGGGGCGGGGGGGGCCTTGAGCAAGCCCTGGAGAATTGGTCCAAATCAAGCTGAAGTTTTTATTCGATCACCCGTGCCAGATATCACCTAGGCTACATAATTGAATAGCAAATTAAACATTAGAGACCGTGAAATATGCGGTCTTTCTGTACCATTGCCCATCAAAATCTCTGAGTTTTATTTAAGAGTTTCAGAATTAATCTTTTGGTACCTTTGGGGAAAGAGAGAGGTTAACAGAGTCTGTCAAACAGGGTCTGCTGCCAGTTGATTTCTGGCATCTGACTCATGGAGGGGAATCGGTCAGGTGACCTTTCATGTAATTATCTTAAATATGTTAGGGGGCTTGTTGGTGTTTGTCTAAAGGACAGGGAATGCCCAAATCAAGCCCTTGATCATATCCCTCTCTACTGTGGAGAGGAGGGGGGCTCCCTGGGGTTCTACTTCTAAGGCATAACATCAGAATAGAAAACAAGGTAGCACTTCATTAACTGGATTGGGACTAATGCCACCAGACATTTGGACATTGAGAAATCATTTTAGATGCCTAAAAGTGCCTTATCTAAGGTTGAGAAACACACTGTTATTTTTCCTCCTGAATTTTTAAAATAATGTGCTGACATAATGTCTTTAATGCCTTTCAGAACTCTTTTCACAAAATGTAAAGTTAAGCTTCATTTAAAAAATTGTGATAGTATGTTCTAGAAGTCTCATGGTGTGTGGAAGAAACTTGATACCACTTTGATTTGTTTTGATATAAATCCATCTTGCTAAGTAATTTTCATTCATGTTCATTAATATATTTGAAGGAATTGCTTAAAAAAAGTGGCTAATGGTTTTACACCATCTGTGGGTACCTCTTGGGGGAAAAGTGGTGGATACCATGGATCCTTTGGGAATTTGTTGAAAATTAGGAACCCTTGAAAAAAGGCAAGTAAATCTTAAATGTTTGTTTGCTATTTCAGTTCAGGACTCCCTAAAGTTTGGCTATGAATCTCAGCATGATCCAGAAGGATTTAAAACAGCAGCTGGGGCCAGCATCACCAGTGTCCCCACAATAACCATGGCCTGGCCCAAATCTTATTTTTGATCAGTCGCACATTCATAATTACAAAACACTCTGGAGGGGGATTTCAGTTACAAGGAAAATTCTTTCACCGTGTGTTTAATCTTCAATTTTCTCTTTGATTTTTATCACTATACTAAATGCTGTTTTCATTTGAAATGTTCATGTTTAAGCTTTCTCCTGAGGGTTTGTTTTGTTTTTCCTTCCCATGTGAAAAGCTTAAAGCTACTTCTGAATAGTATAGCATGGTAGAGTCCCACTGAGTACATGGCTGGTAAAATATTTGTTTCTCCACTTTGTTGCAAATGGCTTTTTTATAGGTTAACAAAATGAGTGTCCACGGTGTGCTCCCGAGGTAGCCTGAAGAGAATCACGATTTTTTGCTTTTAGTTTTTGCTTGGCATTAGAGACTTTATTGCTTTGACTGATTAGAAGGTCATGTTAAATATTTTTATACAAATAAGTTATCAAGCATCTGGATATTTTCAGTGATGAAGCATGAGTCTCATTTTCACAAGTGAAAAAAATTACTTTCAGCTTTGGAAGTTACTCTGTCCTTTTTCCGGAGGCTGCTGGGCAGATGGCCCCTTCCCGGAAGCCCTGTGCGTGGGGTCTTTGATCATGGCTAGGTACAGTGCTCCGCGAGCATCTAAAATGGAAATCTTTGAACAGAAAGTCAAATTGCTCAACTCCTTCAGGTTTTCAGGGATGAAGGAAAAATATCTCAAGGGATATAACCATCCAACTTACTGGTTTAAATAAAATCTGACATCAGTGCTTACTGCCAGCTCTAATACCTCAGTAATTTTTATTTCATTTTATTAAATAATAAAGTTTTATATGAGCACAGATAGGAACTTTATAAATATTCCTCTAGGAAAGGGCAAATTCTGCCACCGAGTTTCCAGGGCACCCCTCTGGTTCACATCAGTGCTTGTTGTGATTACGCATATGATAGCAGATACCGGTGTCTAATGTATCACATTTAATATAACAGCTTACGGTGTGTGCTGGGACTTCTTGGGGTAATGTCAGATAAAAGTCCTTCATTTGGTTATAAAACCTGCTAATATTACATCTGTTGGCTGTATGTTTAAAACTAATGCGTTTCCTTCCTTTTATTCTCTTTCGCTATTCCCTTTTCTTTCTGCTTATCCTCCAAATTGCTGCTTTCACCCTCGCTCCACTCAGCTTGACTTTCAGGTTAGTATTTTCAGTTTTTCTTCTAACCACCTTTCTCTCCTAAGCTCAATTTATTGCTTGCACTTGTTCAGCAAACACATTTCTGAAATGACTTTCCTCTGGCCGCCACTTTTTAAAAAAATTTCATTCCATGCCTAGAGAAGGTTTGTTTTATGAGAAGGCTGTATAAGTGGGAAAAGGCAAAAAGAAGATGAAAATAAATCACTGTTGGATTATTTGATACCTTCTATTCCTGGATTATAAAAATCAATAAGAGAAATCGTCAAGGAAACTTCCTAGTGCAAAATCGACTGCATGATGATAAAATATGGAGCAGTGGAAAAAAACAAAATGCAAGATACTAAATTTGCATTTTTGTTCTCCAGGAAAACAAAAGATTTGCCTGGGACATAGCAACTTAAAAGCTAAATTTAATAGTGCAAACCATTCAGACTTTTCGCTTAATAAATCAGTGTTGTTTGAAAGATTTATAATACTTTTTTAAAGTCACTTTTGAAAATTATCAGTGTGTTAGTAACATATTGTACACACATGTTATTTCCTGTCATTGTTTTGGTTTTTAACTTTTTAACTTTATTTTTATTAGCTATAAGACATACTTTAATTATCTAGGGCATAGCATATGGGCCCAAATGTAAAACTAGATTCAGTATGGACTATGCGCACCCCAATAGACATTTTGTTCGGAAACACGTCCCAAGTTAGATTCATCTAAGATGAGGACTAAACTCAACAACTAGTTTTCCTTTAATTGAAGCAAGTCTTCCCTTTTCGATAATAAATAGGAATATCTAGTGATTTCTTTATCATTGAATCAATGTGTTTACTGAAAGATGCTCATTGTATTATTTGGGCTGCCTAGACTTAAAAAAAAAAGACTCATATTAAGTTGGTGGCCAAAGTAGTTGCTCCTTTGAGAGGTATGCTATATTATTTTCTTTTCTTTGCTTAGGTCTGCACCTCTCTGTCCTGTCCACTGCTCAGCACCTAAACCACTAGACCAGTGCATTACACCAGCAGCAAACAATTTCCAAATGCCACCTCCAACCCACACACCAGTATGTCCCACCGCCCGCTCCCAACCCCTGTGGCTCTTAGTCCTGGAAAATGAAACCCCTTCTCTGCCCTTCCCACCTATCACACGGGGTGTGCCATAGGAACTGCCTTGAACTTCATCACACTGAAGGAAGCTGGTTCTCCACAGTCCCCCAAACCGACTCCCAAATAGAGACTAAAAACAGCCCTGGAGGACTGCTCTCATCAGAAACCTAGTGACTGTGAAATCACTTTCTGGTGCCTCTGTGTGTAGACACAGTAGAGCACCGTGTGGGTGGGGGTGGAAAGGCTTGGCCACATGGCATCCAAACCTTTCCTTTAAGTTTTGGATCTGCTCATTTAATGAAGCTTTAAGTTTTTCTCCTTGCCTGTCTTTTTCATTTTCTCACTCCTTTGCCTTCCCTTTGCTACTCCTAGTCTGCACCTGTTGATATTGCAGTCCTTGAGACCGGGGGCCCCTTTCCCTCTAACGTATCAGGCTTCCTGCCTAGGCTTTCAGAAGTTGTCTACAGGCCTTTTACTGTATGTGTAGGTGTGTGTGTATGTGTTTCTCCAGGAACTGTCTTATGCAGCATTTAGCTTTTTCTTGTTTCACAGTAAATCAACACGAACTCTGACTCTTAGAAGACAGGATGCCAGGGTAGGGCTGGGAGCAGTTGTAGGTTAGAGGGGATTTTCTGGACAAGGAGCCAGATGTACTGATTTGGTTTGGTAAAATGTTCAGGCCAAGCCTCATCAGGTGACTTTATGTAGTGCCCAAACCAAGATTCAGATAACTGTAATATCATTTAACTTCCTGCCTCAAGTGCACATGATGGAGAGAATGTACAATCCTGGTAAACAGTCTCTAGTTATACTTTCAGTGTAGAAGGAATTGGGCAGCCCTGCTCTCTTGGAAACAAAAAGGTTTGTAGAGTCCTGGAAGCTTTCTTGAGCTTTGACAAGTTTCCAGAGCTAACTATGCTTTTTTTCCCAACCACTTCCAGGTTTACCAGTTAAAATGAAATGAAATGTAACAATTGGTTGAATATAGAGTCTATAGCCCAAGCACTTTCTTCATATGGCTCACAAATAAGATACATATATTTGTGTGTCCATACATGCAAATACATGTTTGTAGATACATAGTCATATATATATATATATCATATATTAAAAAAATGATGCCTGGTATTTCTTACCATAGAAGTTTGTAGTCTTCTTGGTACCTCCCTGTCACCTAATCTGAACTTTGAAAACTTCCCTAGCTCTTGGGTCTGTTCTATGTGCAGTGGATTCCATGGGAAATTCTCTCCTCTACTTTTTTTAAATGGCCTCATTTCCTTTTCAAATTCTATGTAGACACTCTAGCTTAAATTTTGGTGAGCAGATATGAAGAATTGTGTTTGGTAAAATGCAAATGTCATAATCTAAACCTGTATAGGTTCTCTCCGTAGAAAACTACTTCTGTCAAGAATCTCTTTACACACAAACCAGTGGGAAAGTGGAGAAGCTGAACAGGACTCAGCATTGTACTAAGGGGGAGGGTTTATGTGAAGTGTGCTCATTTCTAGGAACTATTTGCAAGATTAGTGTGTGACTTATGACAAATGAAGTTGTCTAGATAAATGCATGCAGCACTTGACTTAAAAAAAAAAGGATCCTTTGGGAATCAGTTCAAAATCCTGTCAGAGAATCAACCAAGTAAAACCAGAAGTCTCAGGCCTCTCCAGGGCTCTCTCATCCTTCAGTTTGCTTTGGATCCTGGGTCAGCTGCTTCTTCGTGCCTCAGTGTCCCCTCTTGGAGAGGAAGGAGCTGTTGTTGGAGCAGACTTCCTGGGATCCTCGCTGCATGTATCCTAGGAGGGGATTTAGTGACAGGCCTGGTGCATCTCTCCAGCAAGCAGACTGGCACCTGGCAGCCGGCGTGAGCTCATTGTTTCAGTTCTTCAAACACTTCTACCAAAATAAACTCTTTGTGATGTTTCCCCAAAGCTGAGCACTGTGCTCTCAATCCCTCATTCTAGCAAAAGATGACATCACTCCTCCCAGAACTCAGAGGCCTGTTGGCCAAAGAAGTAATGAAAACCATCTTGCCCAGAACATCCCCTGCTATCCTGCAGTTTGCTCTTTGTAGGGTCTGTTCTTGGCTCCATGTCCTCCAAATACATAGTGAGTACCTACTGTGTGCTAGGCTAAACATATATGCTGGTGAAAAGCTGGTGAAACTGTTTAAGAAATCCTGCATATTACATTCTTTTTTTAGTATTCACGATGCACACTCGTGCTACCACTAATAGAAATAGCAGAAATAGCAGTAGCAGCAATTACAGTGCAGATTAAGTGTAAGCACTGAATTAATCACTTATGGTAGCACTTCTCATAACCTTTGCATGACATTGGAATGTCATTTCTTCTGTATTAGAGAAGAGGAAACTGAAGTTCATAGAAAATAAATATTTTGCTCAAGGTGATACAGAATGTAAGTGAAGGATTTGATGATTTCCCCCCGAAAGCCAGTTCTTTCTAATGTACAGATTGAATCTCTTGCCTGTTTGGCTCCAGGTGACAGTAAAAACTCTGGGAAGGCCTGCAGTTGTGAAACCTGTGCACTTGTGTTCAGTTGTCTGTTTCCCAGATATGTTGTTCACAGAATATATTCCATGAAGCATTTTGAGGAGATACCATGAGATTCATGCCTGCCCCCCACCCCACCTCCCAGCCTGAGCTGGCTCCTTGTACCCAGACGCTGCCCCTCCAGGGCGAGCCCTGGTAGAACAGCCAACACCACGCCTCCTCTAGAACCCCCAAGCAGAAGCAATTTCTCCCCCCTTGATGTCCTCAGTGCTCTATCTGACCCCTCTCCCCCCTCACTGTGTCATACCCTGCCTCAAATTAAGGTAGTTAGTTAGCGTACCATGTCTCCTAGTAGAAAGTAGGCCCCTTGAGTTTGGATGGGCCTCTAGCTTGATGCAGAAACCTCACATTGGAGGTGACAGTCATACCTCTGAATGTTGTTGAGTAAATGATTATCAGAGACAGGTACTTCCATTAGTTCATCTCACCCTTTACTAGATCCCTGTAAGAAAAGTAAAAACACAAATAAAGGAGTGGAGAAAAGATCTCCTTCTAAAGTTTCTCTTTTTTCCCTCTCTCTTTCCTCCCTCCTTCCTTCCTTTCTCCTTTCCTGCTTCCCTTCTAACTTTTTTCCCTCCCTCCTGTGCTCCCTCCTTCCTTCCTTTTCTTTCCCTCCCCCTTCCACCCTTTTCTCTCTTTTCTCAACTATGCATTGAAATTCTCCATTCAAGGTTCAGTGTGGGGTGTTGGGAATATAATGGTAAAAAAGACATGACCCCTCCCCTCACTGAATTCAAAGACTAACACTTCCTATAAGGAAGGATTTGGCCACTAAGAAAATAGTTTTTCCCACTTACACTAATAACTGGAAAAACTGGGTTTCAGGTGTTTTTTAAACCTCCTTTTCCTGTTGGGGTTGAGGGGGTTATCCATAGGTCAGACAATCATTTCCCTCTTTAAAGCTGTCTTATACTAATGCTGACATTTCTGGTGAAGTGTCAGAAAATTTTATGCCCAAGCAGAACTGGTAGAAAGCCAGAAATCAGTTGATTTTGCTTTGGGTGCAAATATTTTATTGGGGATGGAAAAATGTTGTTTTCCCTGATTTACAGCTCCTGCAAACATGAAGTATGTTCTATATTTAGAGATGGTTTTTAACTTTGAGGTGTAGCCAGGGGTTGGTTCTTACACCTTTCCGACCTGGCCTTGGTGGGACTTGCCACGGCTAGCGTTTTGCTGAGGTAGCTCCAATTTGTAGAACTGGGGCCTTATGCTTTGTATTATTTTTACTTTTTAGTGTTGCTCTGGCACTCTATCTGTACCCTCTAGGATGGAGAGCAGGATGGAAGGAACGTACTTTGTATTGCAGCTGAAATGCTTTGTGGAGCAGTATGTTGCTGAGGTTCCTCAGAGACGAGTAAAACCACTCTCAAAGTGTAAATCTGATCAAACAAGTGAGAACAACTCAGCACAATCAAGAGATAGTTAGAGGTTGGCCTAATAAGGCTTGGCTTCAGAATGAAAGATACCAAGTTGGTACAATTAACCATTCATCTGTAGTTTTTCAAAACCATTTTCTCCCTATTCCTCCACTACCCCTGGCTTTTGGTTGGTAGTACCATATGGATGAATATCAGCAAATAGTAAATCTCTCAAGATATGTTAGCCTTTTCTGTAAATGTTGAGAAGGGGAAGGAATTTGAAAAAATAGTTTCTCAGAATTATTATAAATCACTTTCTAGAAAAATAATATCTTATTTCCTTTATATGACTTTTCTTATGAAATGTGAATTCTATCACTTCATTATCCACAATACCAGATCACGTTGTAGGGAAACCTATCCAACTAGTGTCTGGGGCTTTCCTCCATGTTGGGTAGAGGTGGGTGGAGTTTTCACACTGCATAATGTAGCATTTTTGCAAAGCCTACATTCTGGGGACCAATTTAAAAATGAGTGAGTACTGTGTGTGTCTCTAAAGAAAATACTGTGTTGTTGGTATATCTAGCAAAGGCTTTAGATATTTTCTTTGTAAAAAGTTCTGATGATTTGAATTTACTCTAAATTCAATGAATACTATATAGGTGAAAATAGAATAGAATTGGAAAGGATAACATGACTGATTTTGCTTTGGGTGCAACTATTTTACTGGGGATGCAAAATGTTGTTTTTTTGTAAATCACATCTGCAAAAATGAAGGCGGGTCATGCAGAATTACTTTTGTAGAAAAACTTTAATTCTAGAACTGTAGAGTAAGATGGGGAATGAAAACAAATTTTCCATTGAAGAACCTCTTGTTGCTCCTTTTTTTTGAGTCCAAGAGCAGTGAGACTAATGTTTTAACTCCGCTTGCCCATCGACCTTCTCTTTCAGTTTGTTTTCTAATTGGTGACATTGCTAATTCAAGCGTTATTCTTATCGCTACACACAGAACTGAGTGCACAATAACTTATGCTTTACCATAATTTTTTCCATGAAAGTTGAAAAGTGTGTGATTCTCAGTGTGTTGAATAAATATACTATTTCTTGAGACCCCACACATAGTCGTAAAGACGTAACAGTGAACATAAGTGACTCTTAAGATATTTTAATGTAGGCAAGGGCAGAACTTCATATAGGGAATTGCTTTGCAAAATTTTTCTGTATGCCCTGGAAAAATATCTTTAGAAAGTTTTGAGAACATAACCATTACCTTCCTCAGATGGGAACATGAAGTAACGGAATAGCGTCTCACTGGTCTTCGGTGTTGATCAACCGGAATATTCCCATGGCTGGACAGATCTTGATGTGATGTGTGAGTTGAAGTGTAAGAGAGTGGTTTTAAATTTAACTTCAGAGCCCTCTGTTATTTAATCATATGTCAGTTTGATGGTTCCAAGGACAGCATGATATGTTGCTCGCAGATAATTACCGTGGAGAGAATGAGTTGGTTATAATAATGAATAGCTGGGAATCTTCTGATAACCTGTGATGAGTGGGCCTTGGTGAGAAACACTCAGCGAGCAATTGGCACCTAGGTGTCCTATCACTTAGGAGAGTGTGGGTGCTCTTCTGCCACCTAACATGCAAAGCAGAGGCTTTCTAAGTATTCCTGAGCAGATAAAGAAGCACTGCTCTTGGATTTTGCATGTGTCATCTATCCTAGACCTGTTATTACTTTACATTACTATGCTGCTTGTAATTCAGGTTATGCAAACAGCCAGCTATTGTCAGAATATTACATATAGAACATTGAATCAGCTCCATCCTAAGAAACAGTATCATCATAGCTGTGGCATGTTGGACACATGCCCATGTGTCTTTAAGCCTGTCCCTAGGTTTGTAAAATGGAGACAATTGTGTTATAGCTCCTTCCTCATGAGCTTGTGACCAGGATGCACGTTCACTATGGAGCATAGTCTGGCACATAGTAGGTGGTCATTAAGTGGTGAGGATGGTGGTTGTCATGGTTATGGCTGTGATGACGGTTTTCATGCCAAGAGTAACAGGTGAGCATAGGGAGTTCATACAAAAGAGAAGTGAGAGATGATCTTCTCAAGGTAGCCTCCTTGGCCTGCCTAGCTGTAGAAAACTCAGTTGCTAGAATAAAGTTGACTTTAGACTTCTTCTCCCTTATACCATGGAGAGATTTTGAGGGTAAGATCGAAAACAACATTTACTTCCGAATGCTTTTTTTTCCTGAGGAATATTAATAAGTGAACCCCCAAAATTCATTGTATACATATTGAAAAGTAGTCTTCATATGTGTGCATTTCAATAATATAATTAATTTAATATATGGTTGCCTTATATAAAAATACATTTTAGATTTTTTTGGAACTAAGCCAGGGTTCAGCCACAGCCCTTTTATGTCTATGTATAAAGGACATGCAATTGAGTTTAAAGGATAGACCAAGTACCCAAGTATTCCTTCATCCATTAATTTCCTTTATTCATTAATTTCTTTACTTTCACCACATAGTGATTGCATGTCTGCTCTGCAGCAGGCACCGTGATATAACTAGACCTTCCAAAGTGATTGAAGCAAAACAGTAGGCTTTATAGTATGATGTTTATGCAAGCGTATAACGTAACACACACTGTTCTGCACCTTGATTTTAATTTTAAATAAAATATCTTTGAGATCTTGCCATATACATACATAAAAGGTTTCCATTCCTTTTTACCCTTGCATACCATTCCATTTTATAAATATTCCCCTGAAGGACTTTTAGTTTGCTTCATGTCTTTTCCTCTCATATACACTTCTATACTTAATAACTTCGAATATGCATATGATTATATCTGTGGGATAAATTTCTAAATATGGAGCTGTTAGGACAATATATTTCTAGTTTTACTAGATTTTGCTAGTTACCTTCTACAGAGACTAAACCATTTACCATTCATTTATTAGTCTAACCATTTATTGGTCTTATCAGCAGTATGTAAAAGTCTTTTTCCTTATTAACTCTGTCAGTTCAGTATCGTTTTCAAGCTTTTTGATCTTTGTCAATATGAAGGATGTGCATTTGCATTTAAGTGTAGTTTCACTTGCTTTTTTTTACAAGTGAAGATGAGTATCTTTAAGGATGTGTATAATTTATCATATTTTTGTTGGTACTTTTCTGATTTATTTGTAGAGGTTCTCTATATTAGAAAGATTATGTATTAGTTTTTGCTTTTGATTTGAAATATTTCTCCTGCCAGTTTGTATTTTTTTAAATTTTGCTAATGGTGGGTTTTGTTACACAGAGATTTTTAAGCATTATTTTTGTGTAGTCAGTCATATTTAGTGTTTTATATGTCTCAATTTTGTGTCATAGTTAGTAACATCTTTTACACTACAAGAGTGTAAGAACAATTGTCCTGGGATTTTTTTTTTGTTTGGGTCTTTTTATGGTTTTATTTTCTGCATTTAGTCTTTGAACCATCTGGAACTTATCTGTAAGGTATGAAGTATGGATATAACTTTATTTTTTTCTAGGTCAAGTGAAGTTTAAATGTCACTTCCTTCATTTGCCTTTGTCTGGAGTTAGCCCAGCCCAGATTAGGTTTGTCTGTTGCAAATTCATGTAATTTCCCACTAGAACATGAAGCACCATCTTAATTCTTCAACATCTGTCTTTCAGTCTAGAGTGGGACTTCCAGCTGGAAAAGACTTGTCCTATTTTCCCAGTGCTTGTAAAATAGTAGACACTTAATATTTATATGATGAATTAATGATGTGAGTTCTAAAGAACTGAGGCGGTAGAAATTATGAGTAACTTAAAGGTATGGAAGAGGGATACAGAGTGGAGTGTGAGTCACTGAGGCTTATATAGAGGGGAACCAAGTCAACAGTGTAGATGTGGTGGATTAGCTAGCTCTTGCTAGACAGGACGATAGAACAGCCCTGTGTCTTGAGTCACCTTATTTCCCTGGGTAGCTTTCCCATCCTGAGACCTGGCCAGAATATCATTTTTGTTGGGTTCAATAAGACCTACCCACACAGTTGAGATTCCTGCCTAACTGTTACTGAATGGAGGAAGAGGTGTGAAAAATGTGGGGGGAGTTAAGCACAGAGAGGTTTTGTGCAGCTGTGTTTTAGATGTTTTGGGATATCTAGGTGCGCCTGCCTAATAGGCAGGTTGTAATGAAAACCTGGAACTGGACAAAGAGGCATTACCTATGGCATAGTGTGACAAACTATATGAATGTCGGGGGCATTCAGAGGAGGGAGGGGTCAGGGAAGTTGCTATAAATGTGACGGTATTTCCACTGGACCAGAAAAGTGGAAACGATTTTTTTATCAGGTGTAAAACTAGGTGGGGAGTACGAGCAAAGGCAACAGAGGTGGGAAGGTACAAGGCATGCTCAGAAGAGAGGGTAGGGTTCTGTAGCTTAAGCTCTGGAGTTGGGGGAAGAGCGAGCAATAGGAGTTTGCCAGGACAGAGAAGCTCTTGAGTAATTAGCCAAAGACTGGGAACTTTTTGAGCCTGGGAAGAGCACAGTCAGGAATATCCTCTAGAAGGATTAACTATGTAGCATTACTGTGCTGGAGGAGTTGGCAGTAGCATAAGCTGGAAGGAACAATGGTGCTGAGATAAGGTGGTGTCATTAGAGGTGAAGGGGAGGGAACATTGTTAAGAGACCCAAAAATAATTAACAAGCACACAGACAAAACAAAAATCAGCAGCCTGTATAGTTTCCAAAAGAAACTAATGGACCATGTTTTAGCAAGAGCCAGCAAGATAAAACACACACACACACACACACACACACACACACACACACACACACACACACACAACCTAGCTATTATTATAACAACAGGAACAAAATAGAGGTGTGGTGGCAGATATTTTGCTAGCTCTACAGTTGTTACTGTTGCTGTTATAGCAACAGAATTAAGACTTAGTTGAGTACTGATTTGGTGCTGGGCATGGTACTATACATTCCCCAAGGTTTATCTCAGATTTTACTTACAGTAACTCCAAGTGGTTTCTATGATTACTTCCATTTGTGAGAGAGGACAGCAAGGCTCAGAGAAGTTAACTAACTTGCCCACTGCCACACAGCCATAATTAATAGAGCCAGGATTCAAACTGAGCTGCTCTGACTCCAGACCCTAGAATCAACCACTGCATCCTATTGCACAGTGAGAATTTTTGTGCAAGGGTAAATTGCTTTGGCCCAGGAACTCTTGGTACTATAGAGACCGCTCTTTAATGTGCTTCATTTAAGGTGGGAAGCTACAATATTTCTATAATACAAAGGATTCCAAATGTTGATGAAAACCTCTTATAATAGAAGTTGAGAAGCTGTTTGTGTTGGCAGTTCCAGCAGCCTCTTTTGAGCTGCTGGACTGAGTCTTCACCCTCTCTTGAGTAGGAAAGAGGATTTTCTTTTTTCAAAGAGATTTTGAGTGGCCTGTGAGCAGGCCTCTGTGGAGGCTGCAGCAGCTTTGTAGAATGGAGGCCTTCATCAGCTCTGGATGAGCTTCAGGAAACATGGACAGCAGGGACGGGGGACGACCTCAAGCCATCCATCCTCCTGCCTGCCTGACACAGTTCCCAATGGAGAATTCTGGGGAAGAGGCCAGGAGAAAAGATGTATTTCCAGGAGGGTTTTCTGCTTCTTCCAGGAATCATTCTTGGGATCGCTCTTCATGGCCCCACACAGTGTGATCAGAGAATTCCAGCAGCATAAAATATGGAAAGAAAGAAGGTCTTTGTTGTGGTATATGATGATTTTTCTTTTGAAAAAAAATCATCCCAAAATAAAATGACTCTCTGACAGAGAGATGGTCCTCTCTGCAGCATAATATCTGCATCTGCTCTGATCTTGTCTGAGGCAAATGGGAGGATTGGCAGCACATAACCAACGTGGAGAATTCAAATCCCGGTGCTTGTGCCCTGTCTGGGCAGTAATCTGTACTGAGGAATCATTTCTTTCTCATCATTGTGTGAAGTCACAGGGCAGGTATCATGCCACCAAAATGCAGGGTCTTCTCCCCACAAGCTTAAAAAAAACTACCTTTGAACTCTAAACCTTCGCAGGCACTCTAAACCTTTAATGAGTTTGTCTGGATGCCTGATGGAAGGGAACCATGTTGGCATCTCAGTTCTCACAGATGCTGCACGAAATGGGACTTGATGTCTGTTTGGTTTACCTGTTCATCTCCCATAGATATTTTACTTTTGTCTGGTCTGCTAAAATTAAGACATTTTGGATAGAATGAGAAACATAGCTTTCTTCAATTTTTCTACATTTCACATGTTATTTGTAATTTTTTAAATCATACCATCAACTAAGATTCATAAAATTTAAGCACATACAAGACCTGTTAAAAGATGCTATAATTTTAACATAATTTTGGGGGAAAGCAAGTCTAAGTACCCTTTTTGAAAACTTTGCTGCTTATTCATTAAGTGTTTTCCATGGACTGGTTTCTGTGCAAAACATTGATGTGCAATATTTTTTCTAATTCTCACAACAAACCCAAATGGAAGATAGTAATTAATTTGCAGTGTGCAAATGAGTAAACTGTGGCTTAGTGAAGTTATTAGTAACCTGCTCAAGATCACTGTGGATTTGAACCCAGATTAACTCAAGAGCAACGGACATGTGGATACAAGCACATGTGCATGGTTTCTTGCATGCCACAATAAAAACAATTAAATTTGTTTTTATTCTGAGGGCAAGGAGGGGCATGACTGTGTTTTAGAAAGATGTCTTCCTTGTATTTCTTTCCAATACACTGGAAATTGGACTCATACTTTTTCCTTCACCTATCTTCCCACCACTCCATCTACTTGGCATTTAGTCTAGGAAGTGGTGCACATCATCCTGTGCTTCTAAGATAGAAATCTCCAAGTGGCCTTTGGCTCATTCCTCACTGTGTCTAATCTACCATATTTTATTTTTATTATTCCCCTTCCCCTATTCTAGTTGGTGTTGTCACAATTTGGTCATTTGGTCTGTTGCAGTAGCCTCCAGAGAGTCACAGTCTACCTCATACTCTACTCCAGATAAAAACGGTGAGGCCATATACCCTGTGCCTAAAAGCTCTTGTTGCCTCCTCCTCATACATTGGGCTAAATAACAAACTCGGTGCCTGGCTCATGAAGTTCTTCACATTCTGGCTACAGTTGGCTTTTAAGTCTTATCTTAAACCTCAGCATACACAAAAAACTCCTATGCCTTCTCATTTTCCACCCATGTTTGCGTTACTGACTTTTTCTCATTCCTTGCACTTGCTAGACATTTCCATTTTCTACCTTTGAACAAACTCTTCCCATTGATCAAATTCCCCTTTCCTTCTCTTTTTGTTCAAAACTCCTACTCATTCTTGAAGTTTCAATTCACATGTCACTCTCTAATTCCTCTCAAAGGACAGTAGTTCCAACTTATGTTCTGACAGTATTTGGTTAATATTGTTGTAATAAACATTTTGTGATGTTCAGGCTACTTGTTTCTCCCTTCCACTAAACTTTGAACTACCTAGTGATAAAGATAATTTCCTCTTTATCTTTGTGTCTTTAGTTCCTGGCACAAAGTTTCAGACATATTTGTCAGGTAAATAGATAGAGGAAGGGATAGAAGGACAGATAGATTGACAGCAGAGAAATCAAATAGATGCCAGTGTCAAAAAACTCAAATAGATTTCAGTGTCAAAGAAAACAGAGGCCTGCCTGAGTCAAGATGGCAGCAGTAAAAATAGAAAGGAGGTAACTCCTTTGGTAGATATTATAAATTAAAGTGGCAAATCGTGGTGATCCATTGCATGTATAGAAGTGTTAGAGACTTATGGCCAAGAAGGAGGTGTACGTTGATACCCTTTCCTGTCTCACACAATCAAAAGAAGGACAACAACAAACTAAAAACAAGTAATAACTGGAACTGCCAGAAAATCAAACTGTATGTAAGTCAGACAATCAAAGAGTTAAAGAAGAAACATTCATCCAGACTGGTAGGAGAGGTGGAGATGGGCAGCTGGGGAGGAGAGGCCATGTGGCAAGGGGGCAATTGGTGGACTGGGTGGTCCCACATTTGTATGTGGATAAACCCAGAGGAACAACTGGGGAGTGAGACAGGCCATAGAACTCAGGGTTCTAGCACAGGAAAAGGAAGCCTCAAAATCTCTGGATGTAAAATTCTGTGAGGTTTGTGGCAGGAGAAACTACCAGCTTCATAGAAGAGTTGGTTGGAGAGACCCACAGGGTCCTAGAATATTCAGAAACTCACCCACCTGGGAATCAGCACCTGAAAGGCCCAATTTGATTGTGGGTAGTGAAGGAAGTGACTAAAAGCCAGCCAAGAGCCAAGGAAGCAGCATTGTTCCTTCTCAGACCCCTTCCCAACAGACAGTGCCACAACACAGCAACATGGGTTCCCCCACCCTGGGAAATACCTAAGGCTCCACTCCTTACAATCTAACAGGTGGGCCAAGACAAAGTAATATGAACCAAGTGAAAGAACAAACCAAAACTCCAAAAATAGAACTAAGCAATGGAGAGATAGCCAACCTATCAGATGTAGAATTCAAAACACTGGTAATCAGGATGCTTACAAAAATAGTTGAGTATGATTGCAAAATAGACTAAAAAGTGAAGGCTATGTGAAGTGAAATAAAGAAAAATATAGAGGGAACCAACAGTAAAGAGAAGGGAACCAGGACTGAAACCAACAGTATGGAGCAGAAGGAAGAAATAAACATTCAACCAGAACAAAATGAAGAAACAAGAATTCAAAAAAAAAAATGAGGAGAAGCTTAGGAACCTCCAGGACAACTTTAAATGTTCCAACATCCAAATCATAAGGGTGCCAGAAGAGAAGAGGAAGAGCAAGAAATTGAAAACTTGTTTGAACAAATAATGAAGGAGAACTTCCCTAATCTGGCAAAGGAACTAGACCTCCAGGAAGTCCAGGAAGCCCAGACAGTCCCAAAGAAATTGGACCCAAGGAGAAACACAGCAAGACACATCATAATTATGTTTTCCAAAATTAAAGATAAGGAGAGAATCTTAAAAGTAGCAAGAGAAGAGGAGACAGTTACCTACAAAAGAGTTCCCATGGGACTATCAGCTGATTTCTCCAAAGAAACCTTGCAGTCAAAAGGGGCTGGAAAGCCCCTTTTTTCAAAATAGTGAAAGGCAAGGACCTACATTCAAGATTACTCTATCCAGCAAAGCTTTCATTTAGAATGAAAGGGCAGATAAAGTGCTTCCCAGATAAAGTCAAGTTAGAGGAGTTCATTATCACTTATTATATGAAATGTTAAAGGTACTTATCTAAATAAAAAATGATTAAAAATATGAACAGTAAAATGACAAACTCACAATTATCAACAACCGAACCCCCCCCAAAATAAAAACAAAAACAAACTAAGCAAACAATTAGAAGAGGAACAGACTCAGAGAAAGATCACATGGGGAGTTAGCAGGAGGGAGGGGGAAGAGGGAGAATGGGGGAAAAGGTACAGGGAATAAGAAGCATAAGTAGCAGGTACAAAATAGACAGGGGAAGGTTAAGAGTAGTATCGGATATGGAGAAGCCATAGAACTTATGTGTATGACCCATGGATATGATCTAACAGCAGGGAGGGGTGTTACAGGGTAGGGGGAGTAAAGGGGAGAGAAAAATGGGACAACTGTAATAGCATAATCAATAAAATATACTTTAAGAAAAGAAGTGTTAGGAGGAAGGAAGACTTACTCCCTGATTCTCAATCTTAGCTGCATTTGTTAGAGAAGAAACTCCAATGAGGTAGGGTGATCTTTGGCCCTGGAGAGGGGACAGTTGAGAATTTAGTTTCGAACATACTGAGTTACATGTGGAATATTCAGGCAGAGTTGTTCAATAGACATCTGAAGATTTATGAACTTACAGAGCCTTGCTCCTCCAGAGAGTGGGACTTCAGGTTGCTGCCTGGCATTCCCTCTTTAAGCTTCACATCTCTCTCAAGCCCCTTTATCCACACCCAGTCTGCATGTTCCTGACATGGAAAGATGTCTAAGACATATCATAAAATGTATAGCATTTCCATTGTTTTTTAATTTAATCTTTATTATATTTTTTCAATGCCATTTAGTCCCCTTCTACCCCTGTGCCCCCACTAATCACCACCCTTTTGTTCATGTCCATGAGTCCTTCTTCATTTTTGCTCAATCCCTCCACCCCTACCTCCCTGCAAGTAGCTATCATCTGTTCTGCATCTGTGAGTCTGTCCCTATTTTCCTTATTAGCTCAGTTTGTTCATTAGATTCCACATATGAGTGAAGTCATATGGTATTTGTCTTTTTCTGACTTTCTTATTTCACTTAGCATAATGTTCTCAGGGTTCATCTATACTGTTACAAAGGGTAAATTTTCTTCTTTTATGTGGCCAAGTAGTATTCCATTGTGTAAATGTCCCATAGTTGTTTTATCCACTCATCTACTGATGGACACTTGGGCTGCTTCCATATCTTGGCAATTGTAAATAATGCTGCAATGAACATGGGAGTGCTTATGTTCTTTTGAATTAGTATTTTGGGTTTCTTCAGATATATTTCCAGAAGTGGGATTGCTGGTGACTCTATGTTTAACTTGTCGAGGAATTGTCAAACTTATTCACACTGTGAGTGTGCTATTTTACATTCCCACTAGCACAATATAATTATTTCAGCTTCTTTATAGTCTCACCAACATTTGTTATTGTTTGCCCCTTTGATCATAGTCATCCTAGTAGTAAGCAGTGGTGTGTCCTTGGGGTTTCGCTTTGCATTTCCTTGATGACTAGTGATGTTGAACATCTTTTCATGTGATCTTTGACTATCTATATATCTTCTTTGGAGAAATTTCTATTCAGATCCTTTGCCACTTTTTATTATTTGTTTTTTATTGTTGAGTTATAAGAGTTATATTTATGTATTCTGGATACTAGATATGTTAGATATATGATTTCTTATATCCTCTTTTTTATTAGTAATTTTCCACTTATATTTGTTGTATTCTGTTTAAAAAATTATGTCCAATATATAGTAATTAACACTTTTTAAGTATGTTGAAAGGGTGATAGCTTTAAGAAATTATGCTCTCAGGGAGAATAAGTGCATTTGTACTATCACATTTATAATTAAATATGTTGCTTACAAATAAATGACCAGTTGACAGTTTTACAATGGCGCTGCTTTTTTGAGGGTGCTGTAGGATCAGGAACAGTTTACCAAATGTTAAGAAGTTTTACAAACTGTATCCTTCACATGCTCCTAAGAACACATATGTGGTCACTTGTATTAAACAGAAGCTTACCCTTTTTTTCGTGATGCCTTAGCTACCTTTGAAATGGACTTTACCTCAAATATTCACTTATCTTTTGTCTATTGATATGATTGAGCTTCCAAATCTGAGCCACTTCCAACCAAATAATTTCCCCATTTAAATTCAGTGTATGGGCCTCATTTTATAGTATCATAAAATGAAATTTAAAAAGCCTCTCCAGAGAGCTGCGATTACCATTTTTCTTTAGTTGTTAGCCAAACTAATAAATATTGTTAGCAGTTCTGTCATCATTAGTCATATAAAACTAGACCTAATGATCAAATCTAAGCGAGGATCCTAGCACCATAGCCTTCTGTACAGCTTGAGAGGAAGATGTGATACAACTGATCATAACACCCTTGGGTTTTCAGAAACAAGATTTGACACACACCCATGAGACACACTCCCTTGATGAAGGGGCCAGTGAAGAGGTTTGGCTTGCTGAGGAGAGGCCGGCTGGTGCTCAGGAAGTGCAGCTGTAACTGTCCTGCGGTGCCGTGAGGAGATACTTGGCTGTGATTGGAGACAGTCACATGGACTTCTCCCACTGAATATCTATTTCTAATTCCTGACCTGTGGCTTTCCAACCTTCTAGCTTTTCTGGCTCCCCAGCACACCTCCTTGGGTTCTTCAGCACATGGTCTCTCTTTCCAAAGGTCTCCATTAAAGCCTGGGTCCTTCTCAAATTCTTGACAGCCAGTAATTCATAAAGGAAAAATGAATTAACTCCATTTTAGTGTAGCTGTAGGGCAAGAGAGTTGTTTGGAAGTGATTGCTGCAGGCTGTTAAGACAGCTACTTAGCTTTCAGGGCTGGCAGGGGAAGGATGAAAAGTAATGAGTTAACCTGCTAAGAATTTGGCCATTTTAATCATTCGAGTCTGGGTATACTTTGTCTCCATTTATACTGAGTGGGGAAACAGTTATCTTGATAAGCAGGGATTTATCTCACCCCACCTCTCAGTGGCTGCCTGGATTCAGAGTAGAATAGACTCCTTTATGTAGCAAGGGGAATGGGCATGCTTTGTATGAGCAAGAAAAAGAAAAAAGCCATTGGTATTTTTTTCAAAGTCTTATCAGCACAGAGCATTACTGAGAAACCCAATAGGGTAGTGATGACATTCAATTTTATTTGTACCGGGAATGCACAGATGGCTGGAGTTAGCAGCTGTTCATTTTTAGCACATACCTCTCATTAATGTTAGTGGGAATTACACAGACCTATCAAAGGGGGAAATAGAGGAGAGTCTGTAGTATCAAGTAAACGTGCATCATTTTTGTGCAAAGGTCACATACTTTGAATAATTTCTTTCTGTAATTGTAACTTCCCATAGTTTATTCTTCTTGCTGAATTTGTATGCTGTCATGGTATTTTTAATGGCCTGAAGAAAAGCATTTCAGCAAACTGCCCTGATCTGAGACTTATAATTAGTCATTGCAGCTTGTGGGATCGTTTGTGAATAGCTCAATCGAGATGTGTTTTTACATAAAAGTTCCCCTTGATTAATTGCCCAGGAAATGTTTCCAGTTCATAGAAATTTGTAAATCTGTATCATAAAATATTCCATTCCCAACAAGTCAGTCGGTGAGAAATTTCTGATTTTTTTTAACCATCATATGTTCACTGGTTGCTAGGATATTTTCTGTAATCAATTTTCACCAAACAGCAATATAGAAAGGAAATGCCAACAGCTTGGGAAGTGACATTTCCTCATTATTTCACATCTACATTTACGATGTAAACAAATAGCTTAGTTTATTAGAAGAGGCAAATTAAATGTATTTTTTTAAAAAAGAAAAAGATCAAATGGAAAGAAAATTACTTAAAAATACAAGCAACATTGGATTTGAATTCACTATGGAATGAAAATTTAGTGTTAATTTAACAGATTATTTTTTAATAGAATGTTGCTTTTTTTCATGGTCTGGGATTTGGATGTGTTAAATTTATAGGGGTTTCATGTTTCTTCAGTTGGGAAAGCGAAAATCTTTCTTGTTTCTGATCTGTTCTTTGGATGAAGAACTCCGGTTTTACAAGGTATAACAAGAAAGAATTTGGGATTTATATCAGCAAATGGGTTTAATAATAAAAAGAATCATAGAACAGGGTGAAAAATATGAGTTTGAGACACCATTAACAGAGCAGAAGACCCAGTGTTTTGCACATGAATACCTTTTTTCCTGCTCTGTGTTTAAAGATGAAATATTTTCCACATTCACCTAACTTATACTGGTGATGTTTTTCTCATAGAACCAAAACATTAACATGACTTATTACCTACTGGTATAGAAAAATCAGTCTATACAATGTGACTTTAAGTTATTTCTCATTTCTAAATTATGCTACAGCTACATTTAAGGGAGTCATTTATCATTATTTGTAGGAATTTTGTAAAACTTCAGTTATACTCCAAACATCAGCTATTCACTGGGTAAATGATTTCCTTGGATGCTGTGTGAGGAATGTTAGAGTAGGCTTCCTCTTGTCTGTCCATCCGTCTTCACAGAGTCTTAGATGGTTTTTAGTCTCCTGTGGTGTCTGTTTTATACAATCGATAGAGCATTTGCCTAAAGGAGAGATGCCCTCATGGGCACTGCTCAGGTATATCTTTGTGCAGGAGAGGAAGGGAAGGAAGGTAGGGGGGAAGGAGAAGGGGGAAGAGAGAGAGATGTTAATATACATGAGGTCTGTCCAGCCACGTAATATGAAAATTAGAGACATTTATTTAAGAAGATACAAGACACAAGAAACATTGTGCACAGGACAATGACACCTCAGTCCCCTTCAAAGTAGGCCCTTTGGGACCTCAAACAATTCTTCCAATCATCATCAGCTGTCTTGTCATATTTTCCCGAATCTCACTGGTGGTCTGAAATCTCTCCCCTTTCAAAGGTGATCTTAGATTTGGAAAAAGCCAGAAGTCACAGGGTGCCAAATCTGGGTTGTAGCGGGCTGAGTCACCTGATTTGACGTTTCACCAAAAAACTGTACCGGAGACGTGATGCATGAGTGGGCGTGTTGTCGTGATGAAACTGCCAATCAGCAGTTACCTATAGCTGTGGCCTTCTGAATTATTCACATAGTTTCCATGGAGAAGTGTTCAAGCTTAACATAATTTGTGCACATTTGTTGTTCTACTTGCTCAGTCATTTTGAATGCAACAGCTACACAGTACACATGCTCACTCAGTGGTGTCGACTGTCCTCACTGACTAATACAGTGAAGTTGTCTTTGTTCACACATGCACATTGCTGTCCACTCTCCTTGGCTGCCAGGTTACATCGATGTCATGCAATCCATTCTCGTGATAATAACAATGGCAGGACTTCTCCCAGACAGACCGCCTATGTATGTTTTTCCATTTGTGTGTTTGTTTGTGTGAAATAAACATAAGTAGTATGGGTGTGTGAATTAAATATGTGTGTGTGCATGTGTATCTCTTCATCTAAGGACCTTTTGCTGAATTTTCTGTGATGAGAGTAAGAAAATGCTTGGAACTGCTGATGGGGAGCAGTGGTGATATAGCCTTGGGAAACCAATTTCAGCCAGGCAACTATCAATGTTTTATGGTGAGGATTATTCTGGGTAGCCCTGATAGGAAAGTAGCAAGCGAGGTATTTAAATCTAAGAATAGCAATGAGAGGTTAAGAAAATGACATGAGTTTGGAGTCTAGCAGTTGGGGTGAAACCCAGCTCTTCCTTCTTCTAACTGGAAGAGCCCTCTAAACATGTTGCTTGCCTGCTCATCCTGTTTTTCTGGTTTGTAATGGGGATAATAATATCTACATCATAAAGTAGTCCCAAGGATTTAACTCGTACATTGCCTAGTCCAGAGATTCTGCAGTGAAGAAATAGTTCTGCTGAGATTTGAACCCATGCAATCAGGCTCCAAGTCACAGCTCTTAATCTCACTATGTCCCTCTGTCACTTTGGACCTGCCTCTAGTCTGAAGTCACTAGAGCTGATCCAGCTCCCCACCCCGATCCCATTCAGCCTGGGTGGCCCACTGGTGGTATTGTTTTAGAAAAGCAAATAAAAGGCATTGTTCTGCTTCTAAGCAGAATCCCCAGGTTGGTCAAGGCTCGAATTTCTTAAGTGGAGAGTGAAGGTCAATAGTCTCCACCTGTTTGGGAATAATGAAGAAGCTGAGAGAGTGACTTACTTTAGTACCAAATGCAAGAGATTAAGCGACTTGAATTGGTGAGACTCAGGACCCAGCTCAGTGGCAACCAGGGATAACTGCTTGTACCTTATAGCTCACCTGGCAATTTCCAGCGACACTGAAGTTCTTAGACTACCAACCAGGTGAGTGTGTGCGATCAATGACCTGCTTTGAGCAGTAATCTCTTTAGCTATACACAGAAGGTGGGAACTCAGCTCTTGTTCTTTCTTGTTCTTAAATGATGTCTCTCATTTCTAGCCCAGCTTTAGTGGTACCAGGGATTCTTTCTTGTCATTAGTGACACGTGTTTAAAAAACTAGGATGCTTTTAGATGGTACAGATGAACAATTTATGTATTTTATTAGCTATGTCTTTTTGTATTATAACATCTCTAACCTGCAGAGCAAACATAGGATTTTACTAATTCTTGCTTAGATAAAAATCTAAGACTAAAAGGTATGTGAGGGAAAATATTTAAAGAAATATATTAAGTAGCACAGGTAGCTATGGTATAGCAAAAATCACTGAGATGATACCTATTGACTAAGTTTTGAAAAACCTTGATTAATACTATTATTCCTCAGACGTTATCCCTCAGAGCAGTAATTCAGTAGGATGATCCTGGACAGGGGAGGGTGTGCAGAAGGCTTTGAATAAAATAAACCCAACAAACATATTTTAACATCTCCTTTTCTTGGAGATTCACAGTGCACGTTACAATAGCAAAGGCTCTGAAAACTCCTGCAGTGTAAAAAAACCTGTCCACTTTTTCCCCCCTGTGCTCTCTCCAAACTTATTTCAGCCTAACCCTTCTTTTTGCTTTTGTTTCGGTAGCAGTTATTAACATTCCCCCGAGCTAGTGCTGCCAGAACATTGTTTGTAAACCATTGAGTTAAGAAAAACTCACCCCGTGAAACTAAAACAGGTGGTATTCCAGTGAGGGATTTGGGAAGTGGTTCGTTGTGCTGAAGCAATCACGTGGGGAAGTGGTTTGTTCCGTCTTCTCACGTAATGGGGGGAAGTGGTTTACATACTTTTTGCTGATAATTCTGCAATTTTGTTTTCCTTCATCGATTTTCATTTTATCCACCACCCACCACTGATTCTGTTTTACTCATTGACATTAGACTAAGAGTTAGAAGAGGTCTGAGTTATGAGAAGAAGAGTGGAAAGAACAGGCATTTAGTTTTGCAATTTGTTGTCACTGGGAAGTGTAAGGATGCATAAATTTTTATAACCCCTCATTGGCCATAAGTTAGGCTTTCCAGATTCCTTAGGTTGCTCTAGTGAAAATGGTTTGGAAGAAGTTTGGAAAATGGAAAAATGAAGTCTATTTGGTAGATAGCAAGGTAAATAGTCCCCATGAAATGTTTGAAATTGACAGTGAAATGATTGTGAAATATTTTGAAAGATTAACTCAAAACAAAATAAAAGTTTAAAAAATTCTTAAAATAATTAACATATAGTTTGGATATTTGTTAAAGTCTATATCTATGCTGTTCAGCATGGTAGCCCTTGCCACATATAATTATTTAAAGTTAAATAGGATTAAATAATGTTGAAAAATATGCTCCACAGTTGTACTAGCTACACATCAACTGCCCAATAGCCACATACAAGCGGCCACTGTAGTGGACAGCAGAGAATTGGAACACGGCCATAACTGCAAAAATTCCTATTGGATAGGGTATACGATAGAATTCTAATATGGCCCCTGGTTTTCACACCCTTGTATAATCACCTCCACTTGATGTGGGGAGGACCTGTATCTAGCTAACAGAGTATGGCAAAGGTGATGGGATGTCACTCCCATGATGTCTTTACATTATACAAGGCCTGGTCTTAGCATACTGGAGAGAGATTCTCCAATCAAACAGCCATGTTGTGAACTGCCCATGGAGGACTACAGAGCAAGGTGCTATGAACAGCCTCCTGAGGGGCCTGCAGGCAGCCCCCAGCTTCAGCCAAGAGCCAGTGAATAGCTGGGAACCTCCTTCATACAGGCTAGAATTGTTCTAGCATTCCGAATGAGCCTGGAAGTATGTTCTTCCCCAGTTAGGCCTGCAGATGAGAAATGCAGTCCACAAACAGCTTGATTTCAGCCTGGTAAGACTGGGAGCAGAAGAGCCAGCCAATGATTCTGGACTTCTGACTTGCAGAAGGCCTGAGGGGATAAATCAGTGTTATGGTAGGCTGCTAAATTTGTGGTGATTTTTTAGGCAGCAATAGAAAACTGATTCTGTGTTGGTCTATCTTTCGGATGGTTTAAGCCACACCTTAATGGACCAGATTCTAAATGAGTATAACTAGCTCACTGAGACTAGTGCTTTGCCTTCCTTTTAGAGAGGTAATGTTGTACATCTCAAAGAGCAATGTCCAGGCCTGGCTAGAATGTTCCATTTATTTTTGTGGCAAAATCTCATCATAATGTATAATATTTTAATATTTTCTATGGCATGATAGATAACACCATAAGCTTTGGCATCATGGAAACAATAGTTCAAATTCTGGATCTACTACTTGCTAACTCTGTGATGTTGGGCAAATTACTTAACCTCTTTAAGCCTCAATTTCTTTATCTGTAAAATAAGGCCAAAAATACTCTTCATGTAAGGATGTTGTTTTGTTTAACTGATATTATATTTTTACAGTGCTTAGCAGAGCACCTTACACATAATATGATATCCAAAAATAGAGGGTGTTTTTATTATTTAGCAATATTTCAACATCACTTTCTTGGAGGAAATAATATAAACTCTGATACATTTTCCTGTACTCTAATTTGGAAAGTCAGCATAGAAGATTTTTTATCTTCCTTTGCCTCCACTTTATTTTATGTCTGGGCTGCTACAGCCTAATTCCAGATTGGATGCAATAAAAATAGGCCTTGCATATATGGAGTGCCCCTGTGCTCAAAGGTTGCTTTGCTGTGTATTGTCTGGGCAAATTGCCCCCAACCTCTGGCCAGACTGTGGAATGTTGGTTTCCTCCAACATGGGCCCCCCAGGGGTCAATTTTCACAGTTTCCATATGTTTTTATATTACCCCAAATTGTAAATACAACTGACACCCTACCAAATTGGCCCTAATGTGCCTGTGTCTAACAGTGGAGTCATAGGCTTTTAGAATAATACAAAACTAACATGGAATTGTGGCAATTATACAAATGTTTTTAAAGTGTTCTTATCCCTTTTTTTAATCTGAAAAGAAGTAAATGATGTGCAAGGAGAAGATATAAGGTGGGAATAGGGCAGGAGTTTGAATCTTATGTCTTGGTTCTACCTTAGGTTTGTCCCCATGGTCCCAGGAGTTCTGTCTTGAGTTTTGTTACCTGCTGTTACTGTTCTTGCCTCTTTTTTACCTCTTACTGTCCCTTTTTTGTTGAGCATCTACTTTTGTCTTCACTTATTGTATCATCTTCCAACTCTCCATCTCTGATTAAACCTGTTTGTATGGGAAGAAGAGTCAAATTTGTTATGATGTATTCAAGTTTCAGGATTTGTAATACACTAAACATGTCAACTTGTGGTGGTAGATTCGTCCATGAAATCTAATCATTGGTTCAAAAAGTGGTCACATTTTTGTTTTCTGCCTCCTATCTGGGTCTTCGTTTTAGTAAGTATCACTGTTGCTGGGAAGGTTGAAGCTGTTAAGCTACTGTCTTCTACTCCAAAGATCTCCTGGTGGAAAGTTCCTGTTGTCAGACATTAGCTCACTAGTATCTAGTTCACTGCTATTAGGACACCCTGTGAATTTCAGAGTGTTGCATCCTAAAGTGTCTGTGCCACTGAGCAGAGATAGTATCCTGGGAATTTCTGTGTCTATGTTAGAACTTCTGGGGTGCTTGGAAGAAGAGAAAGTGGGACAGGGGTGTGAAGGATCTCTGCAACCTTCCCCACAGCTGGTTGTCACAGCACAGAGGTTAAGGGACAGGGGTGGCCTCCGTAGCCAGATCAACTAAGAAGCCTGCCTCTGCCACTCACTCACTCTGAGTTTGGGCACTTCTCTCATCTGTGAGAGGAATAATAAAAATCCCACCTAATAGGGTTGTTGTGAGGATTAAATGAGCTAATGAATTATTACCTCAAATATATTAAGTATATCATGTGACCTGAGCATTTGCTGCTATGATTATCATTAGTGCGTGGCAGTGTTACAACAGGTGTAGACCCAGGTTCTGACACTAATGCTCCCCTGGTGGTGGAAAGGTCAGCAATTGTTTAAAATACAAATAAATGTACAATCACAAATTATGGTGTGGGCAATGAAATAGGTGCACAGAGTGCAGTCAAATAAATTTTTGATGAGTGGAAGGGGGCATTCTTATATTTGGTGCCCAGAAAGGGCCCCTTTGAAGAGGGGCCTTTTAAAGTGCTGTTTAAACTGAAGATGAAAGTCAGCCATGGAGGGGTGGTGGCTGGGGACAGGGAAAGGGAGGGAGTCACAGCCGGAGAGAACAGCATGGAGCTGGTGTGTGCTAGGAGCTGCAAACAGAAGACTGGATTCTGGAGTCTGGGGTAGAGGTGAAAATGGTGTGGCGTGAGGTTCACCGGGGTGTGATTTTATTCCTTGGGAACTGGGACACCACTGGAGGGTCATATGACAACAAATGTGTGATCTGACTTGTTTTGAAACACTTCTGCTTCTGGCTGGAGGATGAATTAAAGGGGAGCCAAGAGTGGGAGCAGGGAGGCCAGGGAGAAGAGAAGAGCATCGTGGTTCAGGCAGGAAATGATGCTGACTTGAGCTATTGTAGCAGCACATGTGATAGAAAGAAAAGATCTGCCCAGCCTCTGTTTCCCTCAGCAGGGCATTGAGGCACTATGGGATGTGTGGGGTCATGATGTAATAATGTAGCGGATGCTTCACTGGACAGGTGAAGATGATGAGGGAACTCTGCTCTGGGCTCTTCTGGTGGCAAGCCAACTGTGACTATATGGACTGGGAAGCCTGAACATGTAGTTTAGTCTAGTGAGAAGGAGTAGAACAGCACAACACATCTGTTGTTCATCAGTGAGAAAAATAATCATTCTAGGGTTACCATTCTCAAATCTATATAACCATCCTGTGCTATCTGGGTCACCACACCTACATGGGAGGCCAAGCAGTAAGAAATTTATTTGGCATAGTAAGTAAATCAGGGCCAGGCTTGTTAGTTATGGTCTGCTTGCCAGGACGAAGACCTTATTTTTAAATGCCTGTAGATTGACCACTGAGTCTTGAGGCGGGTGCAGAACAGGCCTTGCCTTCCCCCTTTGTGTTTCCCTTGGGTGCATGCCAGTCCTACCAAGTGCATCTGGAGGAGGGTCAGGCAATGGCAGAAAGGGCCTGGCTCTCTCTGATCTCTAACCCTGCAGTCTTTCGTAATAGGCCCCCAGCATTTGCCCTCCTTAGCTCAGGCTTTCCCTCATTGGGTTCCATTCATATTCATATGCCACTGCATTGATATTTGGAGGGAGGAGGTTCTTCAGGGCTAGATTGAGGGAGGGCATTTGAAGGGAGTCAGCCATTCAGAACCTTCCCCAGAGTGAAATATCTATAAGAAAAACAAGCCCCCCCCTTGTTAATTATGAAGACCTGCCATGTAACCTGTTCCCTATTTAGGTGGAACGGTTGATGGTGGGGGAGAGGGAGACTAGATCTGCACTCTAGAGGAGTTTTTGGGTCAGAAGGATCAGGCCGACATGTATAAAGCACTCATTGTGTGCCAGTTATGGTTTTTAAGAACCTTGGGTTTATTAAATTATTTCTATCCATCCCCAACCCCCCAGTGAAACAACTTGGGCAGCCTCACACACTTTGCAAGGGATTCCCTCTGTGATGAGAATGCAGCCAATCTAGCAACAAAGGCTCTCCTTGGTCTCAAATGAGTTAGCCATTTTACTAGGCTGAATGGGGACAGCCTGATAGAATCATCTTTTGTCAATGGAATCTGAGACAAAGTGGAAGGCTGAGCTCTTCGAAGCTCCATTTCTCAAGTTTTCATATATGACTACTCCTTTCCCTTAACACCTTTCCTTAGCTATGTTATCAGTTCTGGGACCTCCTGCTGGCCCAATAAATGGTAAATGATGTCTTTTAAAGGTATGCTGTCATTATGTGCTTTAACTGAGGGTGGCCTTTTCTCTCTCTGGGTTATTCTGCAGCCCCAAACACCATAGAGAAGGTAGGAATAGAAGAGATAGGTAACGGGAGGGTATCACTTCAGGGAGTGAAAGGAGCACGGACCATAGGTACAGAGTGGAAGAGGAATCACGGAGGAGGAAAGCTGCAACGGGAAGCATGGGGAAATAAAGGGGCACCTGCTCAAGGGTTTTGGCAAGGACTTAGGTGGTCATCAAAGCTAGTAGCCAAACTAGCTACTAGTTTGGCTGCTCTGGAGAGGCTGCTGCAAAATGTGAAGTCCAAGAGACTGGGTTCATTCTGGAGCTAAGCCCCAAGACCTTGGCCCTACTCGTTACTCTTTGTGGGGAGGAGGGCTGGATTCGAGTACCCAAAGCTGACCAGGCACCTTCTCCTCCAGGAAGGAATATCATGCTCATGACATTTAGCACAATTGTATGTGCTATAAATATATCTTTGGAATATTTATGATAGCTTTCTAAAATTTATAGCTATGCTGAAGTACTGAATGGTATTTACAAGCTTTAAAAAATGGGAGCATCTCAGTGGTTAAAAGTAAAAGCTTTTATTATCGGAAATTCTGCATGCAACACTCATTGTCAGCTTCCACTGTGTGTGTGTGGCCCATCTACTTGTGCAGTCACCCCAGGATCCCAGCTCACTTACCCCCATGCTTGTTGTGACCTTCCTGCAATGCTTCCATTAGGAAAACCTTCCAGGAATGTAGCTCATTTGATTATTAAGGGAAGTGCAAGTGGAAGTGAAATGTATGACAAAAAGGGTTTAAAAACGCATTCCTAAATTCATTGTTTGAGGTACTTTAAATACCTGCTGTTCCCGTGTGGGAAGCAAGACACTAAATATGCATTCACAGTGTTGCACAAGACATGACTGCACTCTTTGTAAGGCAAAGTGAAACGGAGAGGGAACGTGCTGGAGTCTGTTCTAAGCATTTTATCTGTATTAACTCATCAACTCTTCATAAGAACCCTACAGGGTTGTTATCATTCTCATTTTTAAATGTTTTATTTATTTTTATTTATCTTTAGAGGGGAAGGGAAAGAGAAAGGGAGAGAAACATCAATGTATGGTTGCCTCTTCTGTGTCCGCTGATGGGAACTGGCCTGCAACCCAGGCATGTTCTCTGACTGGGATTCTAACCGTGGTCCTCTGGTTCACAGGCCCATGCTCAATCCACTGAGCTACACCAGCCAGGGCTCATTCTCATTTTTTACGTAAAGAAGCTGAGGTACACAGAGGCTAAGAAACCTGCCCATGCTCATACAGCTAGAAAGGGGTGGTTTCTGATGGGAGCTGGGCAGCTCGGCTCCAGGGTTTAAACTGCCAGCACCTCTATTGCAGCTGCTCTTGGAAGAGTCATGCAACCCAGAAACCATCTTCCATGAGGGTGTGCCATTTGTACCACCAGTTAAACCCACATCTAGTTATGTATTCGAGAGAAAAAAAAATATGTGTGTACACACACACACACACACACACACACACAAACACTGCTGCAGGAATGTTCATTCTTATAATAATAAGAATCTTATTCTTAACAGTAAAAAATTGGAAACAGCCCAAATATCCATTTAAAAAGGCAATAGCAAATCAAAATGTAGTATATTCATATTGTATAATGGAATACTACTCAGCAATAAGATGGAATTTATATACAACTATTTGAATGTATCTCAAAAACTTTATGCTGAGTCAGAGAAGTCAGACTGAAAAGAACATGTGCTGTATGATTCCATGTAAAATTCGAGAACCGTCAAAAAGAATTCATGTAAATAAAAGTTAGGCCCTGCTGGTGTGGCTCCACTGACGGGAGCACTGCCCCATCCACCAAGGGTTGCAGGCTCGATCCCCTGTCAGGGAGCCTATGAAAGGCGACCGATCAATATTTCTCTGTTACATAGATGTTTCTTTCTCTCATTTTCTCTTTCTCTCTCTTCCCCTTCTTCTTTCTAAAAGCAATAAAAATATGTCCTCAGGTGAGGATTAAAACTAAAGTTAGAATTGTGAACTTCGAGGATGGGGAGGGGATACTTGACTTTGATGATGGCGATGCTGTATATTTTGATTGGTCAAACATTATTGACTTGTATGCTTAATATTTGTGCATTTTCTTAATGTATTTATACCTCACTTACACACACACACACACACAAATGCATACAGAAACATGTGAATGTTTCCCCTTTTCCCTCAAACGTAACCATAGTTTACAGACTTGAGTGGGGTTTCTAGGAGTTTCAATTTCCATGCATGCTTGTATATATCCATCCAAACAGGCCTTTATATTTTAAGATAAACAAAATCAGGCTGTATGCATCATTCTGCTACCTGCTTTCTTTTTCAATTAGCAATATGTCTTAAAGGTTTTTCCATTTTCATGCTTCAGTTTTGCCTTCACCATCTTTTTTTTTTTTTTTTAAGGTTTTCACTTATTTACTTTTAGACAGAGGGGAAAGGAAGGAGAAGGGGAAGAAGAGAAACATTACTGTGTGGTTGTCTCTCGTGCGCCCCCTATTGGGGACCTGGCCTGCAACTCAGTCATGTGACCTGACTGGGAGATGAAGCAGCAATCTTTTGGTTCACAGGCCTGTGCTCAATCCACAGAGCCACACCAGCCAGGGCAGTTTTTTTTTGTTTTTTTTTTTTTTTCATCTTCTTAGCTAGCTTCAGCTTCCATAGCATTCATGCACTTGATTTTTCAGCCAGTTTCCTTCTGGTGGGTGATTAGGCAGTTTTCAAATTTTCACTTTTGCAGCACTGTAATGAAAATTTCTGTACATATATATTTGTGAAAGCATTTTTGTAGGCTACTTTCCTAGAAGTGGGTTTGCTTGGACAAAATGTACATACATTTTGGTGGATGCTGCCAAATTGGTTTCCAAAAATGCCTTTTCAAATATACTCCTCCTGATCACATATGAAAGAACTGGATCCTTCATCCTCTCTTACAATGAAAATTATCCATCTTTTACAGTTTTTGAGAGGAGATGGGTAAAAATGGCATCTTGTTTCTGTGGAGATTTTAAAGGAAAAGAAGGTTTGGTTTTCTCTTTTATATACAAATATACATAAGCCCCTGAGGAAACATGCAGCTCCTGGCTCTGTTTCTAGAGGCCTCCAAGCCTGATGATCTCTCACCAGCAAGTTAGAGAACACATTCTCATTTTATTTCGATGGACTATTTGAGTGAAAATAGCAGGAGTCTGTCCTCTTTGACATTCATTCTTAATGTAGTAGCCATTGTTGATCTAGATACTTGCTGGAATTATTTAGTTAATCCAAATTTCTTAATGATGGCTGTATTTGAAAAGTGACATGACTCACTTAATGAGACTAGTCATTTTAAGTCACACATAAAAACTGACCATTGTACTCTCAAATTACACTCCCGTGATTGTTTTTTTTAAAAAAAGAGCATCATGGGTCTCTGCTGAGGGTTACATTGAGCAGCTTCAGGGCCATCTGATTTAGTAGTGAGCAACATGGCAGAAGACATCAAGACCAAAATCAAAAACTACCACACCCAGACTGCCCCTTCTGCCAGCTGCTTCCCGAATTAGAACCAGACCAGGAACTGTTGGCGGAACTACCTGGACATCCACTGTTGTGAGAAGGCAATGACTACTAAAGGGATGATGTCTCTGAGTGAGAATGGTACAGGCATGTGTGCAAGTCCCTCTGCCTCATCTCTCGAGTGTCAGCGTGGAATGACGACTGGGCAGAAGTTGTGCTCCCTGGGAAGACCTGACCTGGCTGTACCCCCCTTCCCAGTCCTCTGTCCTCCATCCTTCTCCCAGGGAGGTGAAGAGGGACCTGGGTACATCCTACCCTAGGACTCTGAGTCATGTCTTAACTAATAATAAAGACTTGTTGGAAAAGTGAGATTAAAAAAGTTTTATATCTTACATATATTTTTAATGGTGTTTTCTTGGAGAAAAATTCCTCCAAAATAACCCCCCCCCCCCAAGCATGGAGCAGGTCCATCCCTGGTGGAATCTTAGAAGCTAAGCTGCTTAGTAGGTGGGAGTTTGGGAAGCTGGTATCAGACACACTTTCTTTTCACACAGGACTGTCCGAGGGCTTTGAAGTCTGAACGCCTAGGGGCTCCACCTCTCTGAGTGTAGAGAAAATTGAAAGCTGTACTAACTTTAGCATGATTTATGCAGTACGGGTTTACTTCTGCAGATGGGAAAGATGGGGAGATTGACAGGTCACTTACAGGTTTTATTTTTGGAAATGGTGAAGTTACCGCTAGCAAAAATCACTGTGGTCAGTCCTGCAACAAGTGTCCGGTGAGCTTGTGTAGAGCTGTTTTTTCTTTTCCAAGAGGTCTCACATTTTTAAATGTCATGACTTTTCTATCTGCCTCCCGCTCTCTCTTCCTACCCCATGGGTTGCCACAGAGCTGCCCTGCAGGGCCCTGAAAGGGGAGCTGTCTGGCGGGCGAGGTGCTCACCTGTCCCCAGCCTACTTCCCCTCACCTCTTTCATGCCTCTGGCAAAGCATTCTTTCCTTTTTTGCAATTTAAGTAAACTTTTTTTAGAAGAAAGGGTTCTACTACTAGAAATATATTTGAAAACTGTAGCAATCCTACAAAGAAATATGTACACTTTATATTTCTTAATATTCACATATACAAAGACAAGAAGATCATTTTCATTACCTTGCTCTGCCTGGATCTTACTGGCTCAAGTCCTAAGCTATGCATAAGTCCATTCAAAACCCTAGTTTTCGAATCGCTGGTGTCGTAAATAAAGCAGTATTTGAGGGAATGGTTGGCTGGAGAACACTAAAGATACACCTCCATCTCAGTGTCTGTACTTCAGGTACTCATTCTTTTAAAAAATGTTCAGAGCAGTTTTACTTTAATAGCTGAAAACCTGGCCAAACCTCCAAATATTGATCAACACATGAATGGATAAACAAACTTTGGAATAACCATATGGAATAAGTACTGATACTGACAACTGTATTGTTAATCAATAATAATCAAAGCATTATTCTGAGTGAAAGGAGGCAGAAACAGTACACACTGTGCGGTTCTGTTAATCTGTCGTAACAGAGACCAGACCGGTGGCTGCCAAGCCTGAAGGTGGTGGCGGGAGATGGGCTGTGAAAGGGCACCGCAGAACTCGGGCGGTGCAGCACGTGTTGCGTGTCTTGACTGTGGTGGGAATTACATGGGTGTAATACATCTGTCAAAACTCATTGAACTGTACATCTAAAATTGTATATTTTTCTTAATTAAATTATATATCACAAGTTGATTGCTGCTCATTCTTAATTCAGGAAAGTTTTAAAAGATGCATGGATTTGCAGTTTGTTTTTTCTTTTCAGATTGAAAAAACACTGCAGTATTCCAGAAACCAAGGTCTGCTCCAGGAACTCTGTGGGAGTTCTTTAACTGTGCAAATGAAGTTTACAATTATAATCTGTTTTATTTATCATTGATACTTGGGGGGAAACATTTAGCAGTTAGTTCTATTTAAGGGTATGCTTCAAAGTAATAAAAAGTATTTCTTTATAAAAATGTCCTATAATTAAACCATCTCCCAGTAATACCAACCTCTTCATCACATCCTATTACTGTGCCCTGACCTGTCTTCCAAGAAGCTGGAGAGTGTGCTTGCCCTGGGTCAGTATGAGCTTTGGAACTACTAAAGCTGTGGTCAGTTCAAAAGCCAGAGGTCATTCTTAACCAAAGAATGGTTCTTTCTAGTAACCAAAAGATACTTTCCTAAAAGTATATTAGCATGTATACTTTGTTGGTAGTTTCGTATGCGTACATTACTGTATCTGATAAAAAGGAAATATAAGACTGAAATAATCCAATCCAAATAATGACTAAGGGGATGTTTTTTCTCTCTTACCTTATATCCTCTTAGTCATGTCACCAGGAATATTGAAATCACTGTGTCTGTTGGTTCTATAAATATTTATAGGGTCAAAGTGTTCAAAATATTTTTATTAGCAGGGTTCCCAATAGAAGATTTTTTCAGCTCAATAAACAATTCTCTTAAACTGCCTTTTCTCAGAATGGGAGGGAGTAGAGATGTATATAATTTAATGAGCACAGGAAGTAAGAGTTTCTTGTTGAGAATGGCTTCCATTTGGTTATTGGTTGTTTTATTTTGTCATGTTTTCTTTGTATTATCTAGTTCTCATCGCATTCATCCTTCTGCAATATCAGTGTTTCTCAAAATGCCCGGTTGGGGAGTCAGGGTTCAGTACAGTGGCTGATAGCAATGCTGAGGAGAGTGGCTGAAGGGATTAGAAAGGACCCCAGATGATTCTGCTCCAAGGCCTTCTGCTTTTGGAATCAGTGCTCCTGAGCTCTCTGTACGGCCCTTCTGCCCCCTCACATGTTGGATTAGATTTACAACAGCTACTGTGGACATGGTTGCCTAAATCTGTGGAATGTTTTGCTAAACGTTGCTGGTGAAATAGTCCACATAAAGCATGTAACTCCCTCCACTCTCCGCTTTTATAAAGCTGGTCCTTTATCCTTACTGTTTTATTCACTTGATCACTTTATGATTTTGCACTTTGACATTCTATAGATTCATTAAGAACTTTTAGTCCAGCACTGGGGCTTTATTCAACACGATGATTTAGCCAAAGTATTATTCTGTTTGAGCTAACTGATGACAATGTATTTGATTGGAGCCTTGTAACTGTTATTTTAAAACCAAAGTAATGGATTATGATCTCAGAATAGAACATGATCCAAAAGAACAATAATAATTAGGACGGCAAGCACTTAGAAGAAAGTAAATGTCCTATCACAGACCATAGGGCCCTGTGTACCCCGAGTCCTGCCTGCTTTTAAGGTTTCATCTCTGACTCCACCCTGCCACACCCCACCCCTCACTTTGGGGTAGCCCCACCACAACCTTCCAGTTCCTAGAAGTTACCAGGTTCCTTCCTGCCTTGGGAATTATACTTGTCCTACCCGGGGGCTCCTTTGCTGTTGTTTCATTGGCTGCTTCCTCTGAGTCTCACTCACAGTCTTGTTTCTTTAGGGGGTTCTCTGGACACAGTGACTGACATCTGCTCCACCCCACCGCCTGTCCACACATGTAGCACACGTCATCATCGCCTCTCACAACATGCTATTTATCTCCTTCAGTGTTAGGAAATCTAACTTGTGTCTCCTTGGTACTTGTCTGTCTCCCCTACTGGACTTGAAGCTCCATGAGGAGGGTAAAGACTGTACCTGTGTTATTCACCACTGCAAACCCAGGGCCTGGCATTAAGTAGGTGCTCGATGTGCATTTGTGGTTGAATGACTAGAATGTTCTGAAATTGCCACTTTTTCTGAACCCATATAATATATTCTATACTTAGCACTTCTATTGTGATAACATATGATCCTCCAGTGGTTGGATTTAACCAAGCCATGCTTACTTTTCTCAGGCATATGAAGGATCAGAATAAGAAGGTGGCTAACCTCAAGCACAATCAACAGTTGGAAAAAAAGAAGAATGCCCAGTTATTGGAAGAAGTCCGCAGGCGAGAAGACAGCATGGCTGACAACACACAGCACTTGCAGGTGAGCCCCAGATTCTCCTCTTAATCCCCAGATAATCAGAGACTTACTCTCTATAAAATGTACTCCTGTGGTAAAATGTGCACAGAAATGGAGGACTTGCTCTTGCTCTGAATCCAATATTCATAATGTACTCCCAGGGAGCCCAGTCAGTCTTTTGTAGTATGAAGCATCGTTTTCAAAATAGTATCCAAGGAAAGCTGATTATGGTAGAGCCCACTAATACTTCACATAGTGTCTTGGTTCCTATACCTTACCTTAAGAGCTGTGTTTATATAGTTGGCAAGAAGCTTAAAACATACAAATGTCTTCCTTTTAGAATTATATTGAAGTTGCTTTGGTTTTAGTAGAAGGAAAATGTGTGCATATTATCACAGAAGCTATTTGGGAAAGGATGCATTAAGTTGATCTCAGACAGTTTACAAAACTGGTTTTGTTTTGCTTAAAACTCTGAGGCTCTGAGACAGATCATTATTCTGTCTTCTCTGTGGAATATAGTTATTTTTGAACTGATGCCTCTCAGAAACCTATGGACCAACTGAAAATACCATTTTTTCTCATTAACCCTTCCTATTTTAGGCAGAGGAACTCTCTCCATTTCTCAATAAAACATTTGAGCTAAAACACGGCATTTGCTTTCAAGTTTCTTTATTTATTCCAGTATGCCTTCAAACACAGCAGTTCAAGTTGGACGAAGTTCATTTTAAATTTTGCTTATTAATTAGTGTCTTTCCCCAGTTATACTCATATATTAGGTTTCCTCCTTGGAGATAGAAGAAGTTAGATAATTTTAATATGTACTCATAGTTCATCTTTTTAATGGAACAAAAGAGAAACAAATTCCGGAGCAGGCAATTTAAGGAAATGTCTTGCACAGAGCATGGCACATTAGTAGTAGTTTCTTTCTTCTGTGTGTCCTGGACTGCTCTGATGTTGTCAGTCAAGCCTCTTTGCACTAATGCCTGGTTTGGATAGCACAATATTAGGATCAGCTCCTTTGTTCAGTCCTGGGACCACCTTAGTTAGCATGGACTGGTAGCTTATTTAAACCCACAGCTTCCTTAATGTTCTTGAAAAATTACATCCCAGGGTTTTGGGTCTTAGTTTCACCATCAGTCACATGAGATGTTCAATCAGAGCCTATAGTTTGAGATAACAATTGATTTAAATTTGAAGAACATTTTATTACTTTAGCAGGCATATCCTCTCATTTATTCCTCACATAAATATTTGTGATTTTACATATGGTAAAAGTAGTCTAAAAAAAGTAATGAAGTGACATCTCGAGTAGAGATAGATCTGATTCCAGGTCTTCTGTCTTAAAGAAACTCATGTAGAGAAATAGTAATAGTAGTATGTACCTTTTATTAAACTTTTTTTAATATGCTGAGTACTGTGCTCTTTACAGCAGCTGTTTAACTCTCATGTTGACTGGGCTCGTAGCTGCACGTGACAGGAACACAACTCAGTCTGAATGAAAGAATAAAGGGAACCTGTTGGTTCAATTAACTGAAAAGGCTAGGGGTGGTCTTCTGACATGATTACCTTTGGGTGTTCAAACTATGGCATCAGGAATCTGTCTCTATCTGACCTATAGGAGGTGCTTTGCTTTTTGTTGCCTTGATTCCCAGGAAGGCTTTGCACAGCGATGCTAACAGCAGCCACCAGCGGCCATCTTAGATTTTGTGAGCGCAGTCACCCCAGAGGAAGGAGAACAGTGAGTTCTCAGTAGTTCTAGAAAAAGTTCAAAGGCTAAAAAAATTCATGAATTGGCCAGGCTAGGATCAGGTCATGTGATCACCTGGAACCTCGAAGACAGGCGTTAGCTTACTTGAAGCCCATGGGCTAAGAGTAGGGACAGGTGATTCCCCACAAGAAAGAGAGTCCTGTTGCCAGAGAGGGTGCTGGGCAGGTAAAACGACCTCTGATTTTTTTTTTCACACCAGTGTCAGGTGGGGTAGATTGTGGATATGGTAAGGATTCTGGAGAATTAAGAGGGGAAGGCAAGAAAACTTTGGAGTGTCAGAAAGTCTTCATGGCACAGGTGGAATTGGGGCTGAATGAGTTTGACATGGGAGGGACAGAGCAGTAGGGAAGGCCCTTCAGGCAGGAGAACTGTTAGCAAAGGTATAGAGACTGCACAGAGCAAGATACAGCTGGCACAAAATACAATGGACCAGGTGATCATTGGGATGGTGAGGTAAGTGTTGTTGTTCTATTTTATTAACTGACTGTGGAGCTAGAATGCCATTCAGTCCAGGCTTCAGAGTTTACTAGCTGAATGCGTTTGGGCAGGTTGCTTAACTTCCCTAGGACTAATTTCCTCCTCTGTAAAATGGGAATAATAATTACATCTACTCTGGAGTTGTGAGGATTAAAGTGTCAGTGCATATAGAAAACTTAGGATTGTACTTGGCACAAGCTATGTTCAAAATAACTACTAATGATTAATTGTTATTATAATTACAAGGAAAGGTAAAAAATTATTTAAATATTGTCTATGATACCCATGGGTACTTATATAATTCTACTCTGATATGCATTTAGCATAAAAGTTTTTGTATTTTCTATATATAGTAATTTTTTCCTTTCTAAGAACATATCCAGTTATGAAAATTAAAGTCTCATTTTGACCCATGAACTTTTGTATAGCAATATTTTCATAAGGGGCCTTGGTAACTACCTCATAGTCCTATTCATAAAAGATAGCATGGTCTGGAATTGCTTAGTTGCATTCCTGACCACCCCAAATAAAGGATAGCATTTGAAATGCAATAAAAAGTAATCACGATTAATTTTGACGAAAATGTCTCTGGTTAAGGTTAATAGAGAACGAAACTCCCACTTTCCTGGATTGTTAAGCAGATGTGCTCAGATGCAGTAATTACTGCCTTCTGAAGGCAGAACTTTCCTTTCTGGGGGCACTCGATTTTTTAATACTGCTGTTGTTGTAAGTGCTTCTTGTTTATACATTAGCCTGTTAAGCCCTTTAAGTTTCATTCACCTGGAAGCTGGTTTGTTGGTTGGTTGGTTGGTTGATTAGTTGGTGGTTATGCAATTGGTACCTACAAAATTGTTTTTTTCTACGCCAGCATTTTGTGATGATTGGACACCCTGACTTCATGATTCCAAACAACCAAATAGATCTTATATCCAGAAAACTTTCAGATAGAGTACTGCCTGCAACAGTAATGGTTTTTGGATCATGTTCCAAAGAGAGATTGAAGAGATTCAACCAGTTGGTTTGAAAGTTGGAGACCAAAGACTGGGGAAGCGCACTTACCCGTAAAGAGAATGTTGTGAAGGGGTAGTGCGACCTTCCAGTCTGTGAAAAGAGACAAGGTTTGCTGAAATGGTTCTTTCATAAGAAAACCAATAACATAAATGTAATGAAAAATTACAGCTTCAGTGGCCTGAGTGTATGGATGTAGTAGAGAGTAGTGGGAACTCTGGGACATTGAGTCCACCCCTCATGGAATGGAATAGGGAACACTAAGTTTTGGCTGAATGTGGCCATAAAGGTGGACCTAGGGTGAAGGGCCCTTCTGATAGCCATAAAATATAAATCTTTATGTGAAGGCTGTAGATTTAAAAAATAGTGCAATGTTTTAATCACTCTGTGGGTCTAATTAAGCACCTGTGCAAGTGAATTGACCACTGGCTTGTAGCCTCCATTACACAGCTTGACTTTCTGTTCCCACTGGGTTCATATACTGTAAGTAAAGAGACTAGGAACACACCCTCGCTGGCTCAACTTGACCCACTGAAGACAGATGGCAGTGTAGTGGGCTTCTCTTGAGTCCTTTTTTTTTTTGTCTGAAATACCTTGAATTATTGTTTCTTGGAGGAAATACCCACAGTCTATAGGAATGGAGAATGCTCTTGGTTTAACTTCTTGAATCAGTTTTTTGGAGCCTGGCAAGGAGAACAAGAAGGGAAAGATAAAGAACAACGGAGTTGAACTCTCCAGTGTTCAAATACTGGTCCTGTTATTGTTAGTTCAGGACTAATTATCTCCCTGAGTAAGACAGGGAACCTCTCTGACCATCTCCATTTTTATCTGTAAGTAGGGATTACAATTTGTACCTCATTGTGTGGGTCAAATATGGTGAAGTTTATGAAAGAGCCTAGCACAGTAATTGACCTACATAGAATGCAGTTACTAGAGTTTTCTCCCAGAGAGACTGCTGATGAACTTCTATTCATAGAATACAGTGCCCATTGGAAGTATAGCCCAACAAACCCTTCTTAACTCTTCTATACTGATGAGTAATACAGACCTAGAGCACACACCACTAAATGAAAGTTTCCAATAAAGCATTAAAAACATTTTGGGCAATAAGGAAGAAAAATTAAAACATTTTTCAAGTTTATGTTGAATTATGTGTGAAAAGTAAATGTGAAATATTGTGATTTTCTTGTATAATTTCATAGAACTTTTTTCCAGGACACAGATTATGGAGCATGATATTTATGTCATGATATTTATGTCTGTTCCTGGGGCTTTGGGCTTCTGTGTGTCCCCTTAGAGTCCACATGGAGATTTTTCAACAAGGTGTTTTTACGAAGATTCACACTAAATCGTCATTACCAGAACTGGATGCATTTTTTTCCTCTAACCTTTAGCTATTTCTTGCTGAGTAAATATGCCAATTTGAAATCCCAGTGGACATCTTTGTAGATTTTGGCTGCATTTTTCCCTGTGTAGCTTATCAAGTTAATGAACTAACATTCTAAGAAGTGCACAAGCCAATATTTTATGCTCCTTTTCTGTTGTATGTCTGCAGAATTCTCTTCAATTTATTGCCTGAAAACTAAAGTCTGCTCTTGTGTGCTTCCGTTTCCAAATTATAGGTTCCCAGGGAACTGTAAAGTTTCTTTTCTGCTAGTGGTTAGACCCAAGTGTGATCAGTTTAAAAAGCAAGTGAATGTTCCCATTTATTCTTGTCATTTTAGTAGAGTTCTTAAAAATAAAAAAAAAGGGTAAAAAGACAATTTTATTTTTCAATCTGTATAGCTCTGGACATCCATATCTTTTTTCCAAGGGCATTTCTTTTAGTTTGCTCCTCCCATTAGACTTGGAATCAGCTAACAGAGGAAGTATAACAAGCTACATAAACCTTATAAATACCTAGCTTTCAGCAAAACATTATGAAATTCCCAAGCTTTGCTAAGTTTTTTTTTTTTTTTTTTGCAGAGGGACACTGATGTTTTAAGAAGCAATATTTAAGCCTTAATATCTATATGTTCATTTCTCCAAGTCACTGAGTTAATTTCTCTTTCAATTCCCTAAGCTCCTCAAAATTGTTACTTTAACATTGATCTATGTTCCTATGTTATGGTACAGTTCTGAGAGCTGCCATTAGAAGAAACCTGACTGGCAGAGCTAAAAGATTTATCATTATCTAAACATGTTTATTTAGTTCCTAGTTTTTCATGGCTATTCGGTAGGCATGGTGTGGAGTGACTTAGGGAAGTCCTTTCCAGCCATCTTGTTCAGTGTGTGGGAAGATGAGAAAAGTCATTTTAACAGCAGTTTAAAGGAAAAAATCCACATTTGTTTAAATTTGCATTAGAATTTAGTATGAACTTTTTAACGCAGTGGGGTGTTTTGTTTTTCTTATGATTTTCTACCTTGATGGGTAGAAACTGGGTTGTTCCATTAAACCATGGGCAAATTCCAGAGGTATCCAACATTTCCAGGCTCTGTACATAGTCTTAGATGACAAAAAATACTCAAGTACTTGTAGGTCTGCAGAAGATGCAAAACATTGGTGAACAGGACTGAGGGTTAATACAGAAGTGCTTTCAATCCTTGGGGATTTATTTTAACATTTGTTTGTTTTTCACACTATAATCCCCCATGAGTCAAAAATGACTTTTGCTGTAGAGGTCTCCATAGGCAATCTCAGAAAATCCTATTTGACAATCACTTTCTAGTAGCCTTAGGTTGAAGTTACTCTCTGCAGTAACTCACAGACTGTCAGGGGTGACAAGGCCACCTGTGCAATGTATTTGGGAACTAACCATTTCTTAGAAATGTTCCAAGAAGCCAAGTAAAATCAGGTAGGTAAAGAGTTGTAGGTGTAGTTTTTTCTTCTTTCTTACCAATGAAGCATTACTTTTTTTCCCCCAAATGTACAGTAATTTGCATATTTCTTCTGAGAACCATCTTCTGCTTTTTCCTTAGGATTTCTGACCTAATCCTCCACTTCATACAAACAGAATATACAGCCCCTCTGTACAAACACAATATATTTCTATGGAAAAGAGTGGTTTACCCTTAATCAAGTGTTGCCTAATCTACCTACCAAATTACCCACTGGAGAGAGAGTGGAGTTCATTATTCTTTTCTGAAGGGTTTCCAGGTTTCACTCCATTAGTGGCCCTTCAGCAGTCCTCAGGGAAGTGAATGTTTGTTTGTCAAAGGCTGAAGATCCTGCAGGAGTGAAATGCAACATATTTATCAGATGAAATCACTGTTACTAAGGGAAGAGAGTTGTCAGTGCTCTGGAATGACAAAGCTTGAGGGGGTGGGGGCGGAAAAAGAAGTCTTGGTAGAACGATACGGTAATCTCGTATTCATTTTGAGAGAGGTTACTAAGGAAATCAGAGTATTTTTTAAATGTCACCCCATTTTGTGCCCTTTGAGCCTTCAAATGTAAATAGATAAGGGAAAGGCAGTATGTATCCTACCGTGATGTCCAGTGTGAACTGGACACGGACATAGATGTGCTATAGGAAGTGGTGCGCGCACTTCAGCTCCAGGGAGAGGAGGGAGGGCTTGCTCCACAGAGCCTGCTTTTCCTCTGTTTACCTTAATCTGACCTCTGGACTTATTTTGAGGAAGGTTTGGGCTATAAATTGGAGACATCGTTATTACATATTTATTAAAGTCACTGCTGGTAATCAGTTTAGTCAACAGTAACAATAGTAATACATCTCAGCCAGAGCCCTGTGTGCTTCACCAAGTACTTTGAGGGGACGATCTTCACATGGGATCCTTCTATTGACCTTGAGGATTGGGTGGGTTAAGTTTGTGTATTTTCATTATATAGATGAGGAAACTGAGCCTCAGGCAGTTGTTAGTGACTCATCAGCAGTCCTGGGTCTCAAGAAAGGCAAAGCTTTGAGGAGGCACCAAGTCCTGAGAGGTTTTTCTTATGAAGGTCAGACTAAAGCTCATTCAGCTTTTGGACTCTGAAGAAAATGCTTTCTCAGGCAAAAGGTTCTGAATCAGAAGTCATGCTTTAAAAGCCACTGAGAAATGAGATCTTGGTGGTGTGTGCTGGGGAGCATCTACATGTTCTTTTTTAAAAGAAGTTTTGATTGATTCCCTGGCTGGTGTGGCTCAGTGGATTGAGTGCCAGCCTGCGAACCAAAGGGCCACGGGTTTGATTCCCAGTCAGGGCACATGTGTGGGTTACGGGCCAGGTACCCAGTAGGGGGTGTGTGAGAGGCAGCCACATATTGATTTTCTCTTCCTCTCTTTCTTCCTCCCTTCTTCTCTCTCTAGAAATAAATAAATAAAATCTTTAAAAATATTTTTAAATTATTGATTGATTGATTGATTGATATTTGGAGAGAGAGATTTGTTGTTCCACTTATTATACAGAACTTACAAAACCAAAACCTCCCTATTAACCAGTTAGAAATGGGCAGAGGGTTTGAAGAGATAGTTCTCCAAAGAGGACATACAGATGGCCCATAGGCATATGAAAAGATGCTTGATGTCACTAATCATCAAAGAAATGCAAATTAAAACCACAAAGAGATAAAACCTCACACCAGTCAGAATGACTATATCATTAAATCAACAAAGAACAAGTGCTAGGGAGGATGTGAAAAAAGGGAACCCTCATGCACTGTTGGTGGCAATGCAGACTTAGGCAGCCACTATGGAAAACATTGTGGAGCTACCTCAAAAAATCAAAAAAAGAACTGCCTGTCACCCAGCGATCCACTTCTAGAAATATACCCAAAGAACGCCAAAATGATTCTTGTATGTACTCTGACTGGGGATTAAACCCACAACCTTGGCGTATCAGGATGATGCTCTAACCACCTGAGCTACATGGCCAAGGCCACATCTATATGTTCTTGTATTCTGCTTGAATGCATAGCAAGTGCAGAATAATCTTCAAAGTAGATACAGTGAAGGCATTACTGAACAACCTTGCCTTATTGGAAGCAAGGGCACTGAAAGAAGAAAAAAAATCCTGACAGCACACCTTATAATTTTGTCAAAGGTAGAATTTACATAATAACTCACACACATGAGACTCAGTAATCCCTAGGGGGCAGTTGTGTTCAGCATGCATCAAAAGAGCCAGTCCACTTAAACCAGCTCTTCCTGGCCTGGGTAATTATGGCACGTTTACTTTGTGATACGGCTACGAGAGGTTAGTCTGGGGCCACATGCAAATCACAGTGCATGTCATCCTAACATCAATAATTTCTTTCTAATAGATGCTGGTATTTCAGCACATTGCTGCCCAAGGCAGAGACCTGGGCATGGTTAATTTTTAAAAATGTTAACTTTGACTTATGGTTTGTTCAAGGCATTGCTAAGCTGTATATTCAGACACTCCAGATTAAGGAAATGACAATCAACGACATGAGCAATAATTTATATAGAAATCTTGTGAAAGAAAAATACAACTATAAAATCTGTTTCTGTTCACTTAATGGTCTCTTCTGTAATGTACACTTGGGAAGTTGGTGATTTGAATTTATGATACTTTTAATTTCTTCTCTGCTATTACACGTTCCCTCTGCATTTTACTTATTTATGTTGCCTGGAAAATCTCTGCAAGGTTAAGCAATCAGAAGTTTTTCTTACTAGAAAAGACCTTAGACTATTTAATACAAGGCACCTTGTTTTGCTGGTGAGGAAAGTAGCGCCCAGCAAAGGGAAATAATTTGCCCAAGGTCCCAGAGGGAGTTAATGGCTGGGGGGAGACCACACCCTGGGCCTTCTGCATCCTTGTCCAGTGCTGCTTGTGCAGCCCACTAGTTCCATAAGATATGTCTGCCTGCAGTAGGGTTTTAACCTTTAACCTTTGAGCCCAAAGGTTGAGCCTGTGCTCCTCAGTGCTGGATATTAGTTTGATCCTCTAAAATGACATAAACTTATATCTTAACAATAAGCTATGCTTTATGCATATTTTGTAAATATGATATTCTATTATTTTCTATGTTTCTTCTATGTCTTTAAAATCAGAGTGACCAAAGAAGGGGCAAATTGGTTGTGGAGAAAATTGCCGTGAGAACAGACTATGGAATTTAGGATTCTTTAGATGATGAATAAAAATTGGTTTAACTTATTTATATCTTTCCCACTTTTCCTCTTCCATGAAGGGATGTCACCCATAAAGAGACTCAGGAAGTCTCTTGTCATGAACCGCTTAGGCAATTCAACAATAAGAATAATAGTTGCCACTTTTTATTGGGCAATGAACTAGGCCAAGGGCCATGTGTTTGGTTGTGTTCCCTGGGAAACTGAGAGTCTGAGATTAACATGGGGGAGGTTATTGGGATTGCTCTCAGGAAGGGAGAGATGTGGGATTGGGCAGGGAGAAACTGAACTTTAACGTTCCAGCGAAGGCCTCAGCAGTTCCCATCAGTTGCTCTGGAGTTGGGGTGACTCTTTGGAAAAAGTTGACCCCACATGAGATGAGATGAGATGAGATGGGTGGGCCTCTGCAAACCCTTATCAACAAGTCACCAGGAAGGGTATAACCTTGGGCAGGACAGCTCTCCAAGAAGGCTCATTTCTGGCATCTGGAAATGAGTGTGTCATTCCTAAGTGGGATCTGGGCATGCACCACTGCATCTACAGCAGGTATGTAATGTGTTACACTTTCCCCTTTCACACCCATGGCAGACACACACAGCTAGTCTCAGGACTTTTGCCTCCCAGAATCATTATTTCTTTTCAGTACAAGCTACTCTTAAGAAACCAATCCCTGTCGGCCAAGCTGTTCTGTACACACACTGACTTGTTTAATCTCCCCAACTAGTGAGGTTGCTACTCTCTATGAAACCATATTATAAGTGGGAAGATCGAGGCTTGGTGATGTTAAATAAGAGAAGGAGTTGGCATTCTCTTCAGGTCTCAGTCATGAGTGAAGCACTCCTCTTTCTCCTATGCAAAATGGTTTCTTTATGTTTTAGATCATCCACAACAACTATAGCAGCAATGAAAATAATGGTCAAGGTCAAGCTACTTCAAAAACAGAAAAATTAATTGGCATAAACTTGGGTAAGGAGGCTTTGCATGGGTTTTATGGAGTCGTAGATGAGCTTCTTTTAACTAATGGTATAGAATTAAATGCTACTTCAAGGCTTAGAAGGTTCTGACTTCAGCTCAGCAAATGGTCTAGCTGATATTTTTTGAGGACTCTCCTGTGCCAGACACTGTGCTATCTGCTGGGACTTGATAATCCATAAGGCAAGATTCTTTTCCCTCAACGATCTCAAGATCTTTTCTTCTGACAAAGGTGCCCTTTCCAGGCATCCGATCTGCAGCAGCTTCTGTAAGTAACCAGAATGTGCATTCCTGGGCTGCTGCTGGCTCTGGGATGGGAGCCCTTTTAGTAGAGATGTGTCTGCAGCTAGAGCTTTGGCAGAAGCTTCCAGAAAGACTTCTGAACCACAGCTCTGCAGCAGAGCTACAAGTATCTAAGTGGGTGATGAATAAAGCCACCAAAGGAGTTGGGAATATGGGTTCCACTCTAAACCCAGTCACTAATTAGCTGTGTGACTTTGAGTGACTTTTTTTCTCTTTGAGCCTGTTCTCTTACCTATAAAATGGCAGGGTTGCATTGGGGTAAGGCCCCTTTCAACTCTTCATTCCTGGGGTCCTGGGACTAACTGAAAGATGTATATATATAATGATTTAAGAAAAGCACCATTAGCTGAGGGGACCGCTTATGGGTGAGTAGAGGATGCTGCCACCTATATAGAGCGTTCATGTTAATGGCAGGGATTCCCAGCTAGAGAGCTGGGAATCCAGGAAAATGGGAGAAATCAATCTCCCTAAGGACTAGCCCTGTAATATGTTATCTAGCTTTAAGTGTAATATATTCTAGTAACACATTCTGTGCTCTGTTTAGGGTGCAAAGTCTACCACTTTAGAATACTTTTGTACTGTGCACTAAAACATGGCATTTTCTTTCTTAGAATACTAGGTTTTAATAATATGTTTTATTATTATTATTATTTTGCTATAAGGTAAAGATTAGAAATGTGACAGTCTTGGACACAAGATACATACATAACGCAGGAACTACTCAGAATTGAACCACTTGGGTTACAGACTTATTTCTCAAGGGCAGGAGTATGAGGCATTTAAATGTAATCGTTTGTGATGTAGACTATTGTTTTAATAAGCTACTATGTCAACTGAGGGTATTTTTTTCCCCTCCTGGGCTCTGTGGGTCATAGTGAGCTGTGGGAAAATAGAAAGAGATTAATTTGACAAAAACCGGTTGATATTATCTAGGTTCACATTTCCCAAAGCATGTTTATCAAAGTGAAGTCCTGCAAAATACTGTTAGGAAGATGGGTTCCATTTGTCAAATGCCTTTGAAAAACAATACATACTCTGTCCTCCTCTTAGAGAATCACTGTGCATATTAGCACATTAAAGACTCTGAGAAGTCCTGCAGTCTAGAGAACTGTTTAATGTCTTTTCTCCAAAATTCTTCAAATCATTTAACAAAAGAAGTTTTTTTTGGTGTGTGTGTGTGTGTGTGTGTGTTTTTGGAACATCTATTAACATTGCAAAGAATTAGTATTTTATGGAATTTGGGTAAATGCTGATCCAAGCAAGTCATAGTGCTGATAACTGAGATATGCAATCAGTTCTTTGATTATAGTTTGAGGTTGAACAACCTCTGCAGTGTTACTTTTTATTAAACATAGTATTATCTTTGCTGAATCGGAATTCACCTGGGCATCTTGCAGTAGCTTTGTGCCTGCCACTTGATTAAAACACAGTTCTGTCAGAATGAAGGTCAAGAAAATTCTACCTCTGATACACTCTTTGAAAAAGTGCACCTTATTAAAAAAGTTAATGTGAAACAAACTTGAAAAATGCTTATGACAGGCATAGTAGTCTTTCCATCCATCACTCATGATCCTGGGATCTGCACTGACTTCTGATTATAAGCTCACATTATGCTGTGCCCCAAATCCAAACTGGTTGATGAATGTTTTGGAGGAAGATGATGGGGAGATTATTCCAGGCTTAAAATATAAAATTGAAAAATTTAAGGTATCCATTGTTCATTCTCACTTGGGTGCAGTTTTGACCTCTTCCTGCTGAAGCAGTTCATTGTCAGTGTGGAATATAGTGCTTTAGGTGCCTGTTTTGCTGTCAAAATCAATTATGTGGGTTAAAAATGAAGCACAGAGCGTCCCTGTGTCATTACTAGTGGGTTTGTTTTTATTTGGGTTGTATTTTTTGGCTGTGAAAGGATCTTTATGAGAAAGTAGAAAACCGCAAATTTGAAAATGTTAACATTTAAACAATAAAACCTTGAATGTATGTCTCCTGAATGTTGAATCCAATCATAAAATGGTCTGTAATTTCTGAATGAACTGCACCTCTCTTAACCTTGTTTAATGATGGCTTTACCGTTTTTACTCATCTTACAAGATTGTTTTCCACATTACTCTAAATGTTAAGGCCATACGAGGCTGTGGCTTAGTTCTTCTGGATCGAGTTTCACTTCACAGGTACAGTGGAGTCCAACATTTGAGACCAGGGTAGCAGTAGAATTGTACTACTAGGGGCTCTATAGGGGCTGTGAAATCTGGGAGATAAGTTACAGATGGTGGGAGAATCCTCTTTTCAGTTGTAACAGATTCTGCAATGTTTTCAATGCTTTACATTTGTTTTTCCCCCATACAAACACAAGTCACACCTTTATATTTTAAATGATTATGAAGTAAAAGTTTTATTCATACATTCATTCATTCCACAGCCATTTGTGTCAGGCTGTATAGTGACCTTTTGGGTTTCTGAGACTAGACTTTTGCTTCTCCTTCACCCTGCCTAATGGACAGAAAAAACTACAAAGATGTAATCATAATATAAGACATTTAGAAGGTGGGTGTTACAGCCCAAAGGAAAACAATTTTTTCATAGGTTGGACAGGCAGCATTCAGAAGATGAACATTCTAAGCAAAGGCAACCTAAGCTTTTCCACCCAACATAGCTCCTGCAGCTTTGTTGGGTTTTCTTGTAAATGTTTCCAGACTGAGGGCTGGGCTCCTTCTCTGGTTGCAATGATCGCTTTCTTCCATCAGTTATGAGCCAGGAAATACCATTGTATATGCCCAAATATAAGCTACCCTGATTATAAAGCCACCTACTATTTCTCAAAGAGAAATTTCAAAAAATTTTTAAGTTTCAGTATATAAATTTTCTAGGGTATAGATAAAATAGTCAAGATGTCTTCTTTATGATGTTTATTTTGTCAATTTAGTTACATCTAAAATCACATTACTTTTTTGCCTCTCTTGTATTTGATAGTACGATCTCACTCAAACTCTCCGCTACCTGATAGTCGGTGACCCCCACTCCCACCCCAGAAGGGCTTTTCTATCATCTGGCACAGTCTTCCCAGTCCAGCCGTCTTCACTTCTGAGTGGTTCAACCCCAGTATTTTGGAAATCAATGTGTGAGCTACTCGCTGGAGTCTTACATGAGGCCACTGACATCCATTCACACATTATTAAAAGGGCTTACTTTAGAAGTTTTCATAAGTATAAATAATTTTTATCTTGTTATCATGCATAGTCATAACTCCTTTCCATAAGGTATATTTTTACTACTCTGGTTAAAATCATGAGATCCTGGGTTGACCCCTGATGTTAGTAGCATTTTCTAGCTGAGTGACGTGTGACAGGTTGTTAAGTGTCTGGATCTCAGGTGGTTATGGTACCTACCTCCTAGTGCTGTGGTCGTTCAGAAAATGACATCCAGCACAGAGTGTTGGCGGGTGCTGTGATGATGCTGATGAGGGTGTTGATGATCTGATGTCATGTTATTGTTCAACATTTATACTTGAGAGTGCTCCCCAGAGACCTTGTTATAGCCTGCACCCTGTGTGACTATCCCTGGTTTTCTTTGAGACCTACCTCTCTCCCCTTTCTCCCACTCTCCCCATCACTGACTGCTGCTGCACACCAGTCTCCAAGACTGCCCTGTCCTTAGATCCTGCAACTTACTCTTCCTCTGCCTAGAACATCCATTCTTTAGATATGAGTGTAACTTACTCCTTCACTTTGTGTAGATCTCTGCTGAAATGTTATCTCTACAGAGTAGCTTTCTCTAAGTGCTCTAATTAATTATGCTTGTCATTATTCACATCCCCACCTTACTTTATCTTTCTTTATCATGTGTATCCAGCCTAAAAATAATAATGTACGGTTATCTGTGTACTTGTTTCCCACTGTCGTTTCCATGGGCAAATGGGACTTTGTCCATCTCCCTCGCTATAATGGAGGACTCTTTTTTGTATCCAGAACAGGGTTGGCCCATGGTAGCCATTCAATAAATATTTTTGACTAACTGAATAAATGAGTTGTTGTAAGTAAACAGAAGGGGAAATAAGCTCTCATAGCATTTCTTGGCAGTTGAGGGCAGGCGGCCGGGGAAGAGAAAAGTGTGCTCACCTGGACGGCTGTGTGGGCTGGGGCCATGGAGAGAGCAGGGAGCTATGTATTCTGACTGGCAGTCTATGGTACCCTCCTTGGAGTGAGGACCTGTGTCATTTCACTGCCCGTAGGTAATAAGATAATAATAATTTACTAATTATTAACAAATTTGGGGATAAGTGAATGGCTAAATAATCTGATGGACTAACTATAAACAGAGGACGCACCATCTAGATTTGTACAGATGAGGTTTGTTCGAACAGATCTTTCCTGCAAGAGACATTCTTGTTATACTTGAAGAAGTCCATTGCTAGGGGCCTTCCCTGGTTGTCCTTATTCCTTTTTCATTTAAGCTGCAGGGGTTACTGTCTTCATTGGAAGCTGCTTGGAGTGGCTGTCGGGACAGCAGGGAGGGGCAGCATAATTCAGGGCCAGAGGAAACTTAATCCCCACCCTGCCCTCAGAGTGACTGCCTAGTGTGGCAAGCACCTGTGTGCACACGTTCCGGAAACACGGTCTGCAGACTGGAAACATCTGGAGAGAGGTGGCAAAATGAGTGGCAGACCCTTAGCACAGGTTTTTCTTTGTATCAGTCCTCCAACAAAGCCATACTTCTGTGAGCATTTAGGTCTTTGACCTGATAACTATTGTGTGAGCAAAGAATTTTCTCATTAGCAGAGAGTTTGTTTAATTGGCAGATGGGTAGAGTCATCGAGTAGTTCACAACTGTGTGGTAGGCACCTGCTGTGTGCTGGCCAGCGTGCTGGGAGCACCAAGCCTGTGTGGGAATGGTGACTGCGTCACTGTCGACATCTTAGACAGTCTAAATTTTTAACACTCATGCTTCCAAATGAATGTTTTCCATCTTATCCCTCACCCAGTGGAATGTGCGTTCATTTCCCAGAATGGTGGCTGTTACTCAAAAGCTTTCTGGCACTCTTCTGACCCCTAAACAGCCACACAAAAGACCTTACTCTTTTTTAATCATAGCACATTCTTTCCTAAAACCAGAGTTTTCTATTTCAATCAGCAGCCTTCTTCCCCGGACTTGGTTCTAGAATACATGTGGCTATAAAGTTATGCTGCTGGCATGATACTTTGTCACAAACATGTGCCAGAGTCTGGAGATGGATCCAAAGGCAGGCTTCCCAAGATGCTTTGGAGAAAAGGCTGCCTCATTGGAATAAGTAACAGCCTCCATGGTGACCATGTGGAAAAGGGGTGATGTGCATGGAGATGGGAATGTCAGGGCATATTTTGTAAATTTATCTCTTTTCTTTCAGACCATACTATTTTATTTTGAAAAGAAGCAAGCCAATTTTTAGGCATCGTATAAATAATACACTGATTGGGTTTCCAACTTTTCAAATGACTGGTTTTATACCATGAAAGTCTCAGAGTCATTTACAACCACACAAAATCTTTTTGTTGCTAAAATTATGTTGACATCGTGGATGACATTGCCTTCTTGGAGGCCTAAATTATCCAGAAAACTCCTTGAGTTTTTTATAATTTTCTTCCTTTATCTAGATTTGGGTTTGTTTTGTTCTTTCCCATTTCATAGGGGAGGCTGCACATCAAAGGCTGTCACTCCTAATTCTCTTGTCTAGAGCTACACAGGCCTGGAATTCATCCCCTCTTCTTCCCGTTTATAGCTGAGTAGTGTTGAGATTTCTTATTCTTGCTGTGCCTCAGGTTTCTCCTTTTAAAAATGGGGATAATAAACTACCTACCTCGTAGGTCTGTATGAATCAATAACATCTCAATGTACAGTCATTACCACAGTGCTTTGCACGTGGGGTGTGATCAGGAAATGATGGATGCGATTACTTTGCCATCACCACTGATGCTGCTGTAGTTCGCACTGACTGAATAATCAGTCATTTTCTGACATGATTGTTGAGGCCATCGTCAACTTTAGGTTTTCTCTCAATTCTAGATTAAACTCTCGATTTGGGGGGTTATACTATTTTAAAGATTTTCATACCTCTTCTGGTCCTTGAACATTGATTGGGAGAAAAATCTAAGATTTATGTCTTCCTATACTTTTTCTCAGCATCGTAAATTTTTAAGGCCTTTCTTAATGTTTGGCAGCAAGCCATGCCCTCATTGTTTGAGCATACATGCACATATGGTATTTATACATGTACATACACACATACATACACACATGTATAGCCATTCCCAAATTGTTTTATTTTCTTTCCTCGAAACATCATTCCTTCCTTAATTCTGCTTGCTGGTGTTAGATGACTATATTTTCTTCTTCTACACTAAAAACCCAAAGAACTTGACATGCAGGCACCATAGTGGTAGCCTTTAAAAAGCCACTGACTTTGCACAGACAGATACTTAACACAGACAGATACTTTCTGGGGTAACATTCTAGTTATCCCAGAGCCCTCCAGGAAAGAGATCTTGCTCAAACCAAAAAGAAAGGCCTTTCTTCCTTGTGCTCACATGGTGTCTGGCTTCACCTGGTCTGGCAGAGTGAAGTATGAGTAGGTTGAGCTAAATATGTTCCTGCGTGCCCATGTATAGGAGGTGGGCTGGGGGTTCCTGTAAATTGAGAGGCTGGACACTGTCTCTAGGCTTGAGGCCACAGGAGCAAGGAGACTGTGGAGGAAGCCACAGGCAAGGCTCCCGTGGCCAAGTGGCTTGCCTACAGTTGGTTTGGGCCACAGAGCATTCTCTGAAATGTTACGTGGTTAATTTGATTGATGCTTTTGGGCATGTGAGGGAGGCAGGACCCCAGAAAAGGATTCATAGTGCTCTGTATATACAGGCTGCAGAGGCAGCCACAAAACCAAGCTAAACATAAACTTTAGCTATGAAATAAATTTTAGAAACACTCTGTATTCCCTGCTGGACTAAGAGAATATGGCTGTTATTATTATTTCTTCTAATATCTGAAGGATTTTATTTGCCATCTATATTGTTGCTGAAAGTTTGCAATTAAAACTTGACCTAATGAAACCCATGTGTAGCTATTTTGCTGAGGAACTAGGATTTTTTTCCTTGGCTTTGTCTTTGTACAGAGGGCTGGTTTTCTCCCTTCCTAGCTGGAAGATTGGTGGTTGTGATCTGGCACCATTATTTTCTTTATTCTTAGTAGTAATTAACAAGAACTTTTTTTGCTGGCTACGCCTATGTATTAAATGCTTGCTTCTTCATGATTCTTTGTTAAAAGGTATGTGTGTCTCAAGATAGGTCTCCTCGTTTCAGCCAGTTATTTACTGAGAAGAACTCCAGAGGGGCCCAGTCATCAGGAGGATCTGTTACTTTTAGAAGATTTTACCACAGTTGTGCACAGGAAATGAGGAACTAGACAGTTGTTTTTCTGAGAGCTGGAAGTGTTGGGAATATATTTTAATGGGTACCAGAGTGAGGAAGAAGTCTGACTGTGATGTGAGGAGTGTGTGATACTGAAGCTCAGACCTGACGGAGGAGTGGGAACCAGTCAGAGTTGGAGGGAGAGCTGCAGAGAGAGAGAGGAGAGTGTGCAAAGATCCGGAGGTGAGAATAGGACTGACTCGTCAGAGGAATAAACATACACACAATGTAGAATTATTAAGAAAAGTAATAACTATATCCTATAGTTGTTATAAAGATTAAATTTGATAAAGTCTATCTAATACTTAGTTGCAGGCACAGGGTAACAATACATGTCATAATATCATTATTGATTTTATCTGTTTTAAAGTTCTCCGAACGCAGTAATTCCTAAAAGTACTTTAACAGACATTAAAGGAAATGGGGTGTTATATGTTTAGTGACTCCTCAGGCCTTTGATCTTCCTGGTTGTCTATCATCCAAAGTTTCCTTGGGTCTAACTTTCCTTACCCATACTCTCTGTCTTCAGACAGATCTTCTCTGATTTATGATTGGAGACAGGCAAATGGAAGTTGGATATGAAATATTTAGTGCAGTGAGGAGAACTTGAAGAACATGGGAAGAGACATGTATGTGTCTCTATTTACGGAAATCTCATCGACTATTATTTCCTTAAATTACAGAGTGAAAGAGGATGAGAGCTTTAAAAAACAAAAAATTTTATTGTTAAGTATAATAAAAATACAGAAAACAGCTAAAACACATATATAGTTAATGAATTTATAACATCTTTGAATCTATCACTCATGAAAGGACCCAGAACATTCTAGTTACCCCAGAGGCCTCCAAGAAAGAGATCTTGCTCAAACCAACTTATAGCTTCCCCCCAAAATAGCAGCTTACTTGACTTCTGTGGTAATTCCTGTCATACTTTTCCTTTGTAATTTTTCTTACCCAATTGTGTATACCTACAATTTATATATTAGCTTTGTCTACTTTTTTGTTTGTCTATTTGAAAGCAAGCTTTAAAACTTTCACATTGTAGGGACTAGAATGAAAAAAAAAATTGGCCATGTAAGGAAGACCAAAAATCAACAGAAAAAAAAATATGCAAAACTTGAACTCAACCTGGGTTAGTGGCAAGAGGTAGATTCAAGAAGAAATTGAGGAGGGAGGGGGGAGGCCTGGGAGGGGCATGGCTGGCTCAGGGTTCCTTGCCAGGGGAGTCCCTTCTACAATATGAGGCAGTCCTGCCTTAGAGACTTGGGGACTGTGCAGGGCAGTTTTAGAGTGAGTTGTTTGTTTACACTAGTCTGGAGTTCCTTCTTTGAAGAAGCCACAACCATTTCCCCAGAGCCCAAGGCTCAGGGGAGGGAGATCAGCAATCAGTGGATAGAAATACAGTCTTCCCTCAGTGTGTAGTATTTTGGGGGATGGGTTTCAGGGCCCCTGGGGATACCAAAATTCAAGGATTACCATGTCCCTTATATAAATGGTGTACTATCTGCATATAACCTACACACATTCTTGTGCGTGTTTTAAATCATCTCTAGATTACTTATAATACCCAATACAAGGTAAATGCTATGTAAATAGTTGTTATACTATACTGTTTATGTAGCATAATATGTTTATATAGTACATGTGAGCAAAATGTAAATTTTTTTCTTTTTGAGTATTTTGATGCACTGTTTGTTGAATCTGCAGATGCCAATCCTGCAGATATGGAGGGCCAACTGTGATGTAAGAAAGTTAGGAGTGGGAATGTCCCTTTGCTGGTTGAGGAAGAGGAACCCTGGACAGGGAGATGGGGAGGAAACCAGAGGTTTTGTGGGTTTTTAAAAAGATTTTAGTTATTGTTTTTAGAGAGAGGGAAAGGAAGGGAAAGAGAAAAAGAGGGAGAGGAACATCAATCTGTGGAAGAAACATTGATGGGCTGCCTCTTGCACATGCCCCAGTCGCAGACTGGGCTGGCAACCCAGGCCTGTGCCCTGACTGGAAATCCAACAGTCAACCTTTTGCTTTGCAGGACAGCAGTCAACCGACTGGCTGACTCTCCACAGTGAACACAGGGATGTGAGACTCCCTGGGGTGGGTCATTCCCTGTGATCCTTAAGGAGAGAAAGGAATTGGGTGAGAGAAGGTTTAGTTCTAATAAATTACTTAAACATTGTGTTTATGTTTTTAACTTCCCCATTATGTGCCATTTTAAAAAACCACGCTCAGTCTCTTAATAGTTACTAACATAAAACCGGAGATAAATTTAAATGGATTGTTTGTTTCCTTTTAAAAGAACCAAGAAGCTCTGGAGGACAGTTTAGGAATATGGCCCTTCAGGGCCAGATGGGAGAGAAACCAGTAACTGGGAAAGCTTCTGATGAGGCCAGTCCTCTAAAGGTCTGACAGCAAAGGCAGGAGGGACCAGGATCCAACTTGAAACTGAGTTGTCCTCCTTCCCTGGGGGTGTATTGGGAAAGCTAGATTTCAATTCTGGCATTGTTAGTAACGACATAAAGGGTTTTTATACACCTGAAACCAGTATGTCGTGTGTCATTTATAACCTAAACTTCAAACGTATTAACAAAGAGGATCGAGAACTTCCCTGGAAGCTGTTTGTTACTTGAAAATATTCATTGAGCTTCTCTGGAGTGCCAGGCCTTGCACTGAGCATTGGGTATACAGAAATCAACAAGATTGCAAGACTCCCATCCTCACAGAGCTGCCTTCCAGGCATGAAGACTGACACTGAACAGGAAATTAATGACAAGCTTGTTGAGTGCTATGGAGGGGAAGAGTGTGGGAGGACTCACCGCAGCCACCCAGCTGGAGGGTCTGCCTGGAAAGGCGCACGGTTAGATCTTGTCTCACCTACTGTCAGTGGAACACAGGTATGTTTTGCAGTGTGAAACTGGTAGATCAGGAGTCTGTTTGTGAGAATAATTTCAATCCTTCACAAACTACATGAGATCCTGTGTGTCCTTCAATTTGTAGGGTGTTTTCTCTCCTAGTTTTTATAGAATATTTCATTAGGTCAGGAGTTAGAATGTAGAAGCCAGATCCTGGTTCTTGGTTTAACTTTTGATACAACTTTGTGGACCTTGAATAACCCTCACAGAACAGATTTTGTTAAACCCCTGAAACTTGCATGCTTATTTTTATTCTCCCCTACCTCACCAGGCCTTTTTGCATTTAGTTATGTAAGACTTGTGGTGCTTCAAGTGTCCAGCAATTCCCTGTCATTTTTTTTGATAATAATTTGACATCTGTTTAATGATGCACACACTATTTAAGACATCTTGAAAATATTTTAAAAGTTATAAGAATAACAATAATTTGTGAACCTAAACAGTAAGCGTATGCCCACCCAGTCAAATCTTTTTTATGGATAATTTGAAATATACGAGTATACTTACTGAAGTTTCCTCCATTGTTTAAAAATGTTCTAATGAAATACTACAGGACAGAAAGTGTTCATCTGAGCTATAGGGATTGTTATGAAACACCCAGCCATACATGTTATATACATTTTATAGCTTTGTGTACTTTGTAGGCAAGACATTGAAACATTGTAGAAATACTACCTTGTAGAGTGAACCTTGATTTAACAGCAGCATCCGTCATATAGCTGTTCATCTCTGCTGGCCTTTTATTTGTAGGAGTGTAGTTATGATTTTCAGCACTTGTTACCAGGATATTTCCAAACTTGGTTTTGTCTTACCGTCTTTCCATCTTGGGAACTTTTTCCAGGTTGCTGGTTTGCCGGGAGACTATCTCTGTAGTTGGAAAGATTGTATTGGGGTATGGGGTGCTCTGGCTTCACAAGGACACAGCCTGGCCATTCTCCCAGCTGTCCAGGCCAGAGATCGGAGTCACCCTTAGTTCCTTCCTCTCCCTTGCATCCCCCTACCCTTGCATCTAGTTGCTCATCAGATCTTGCTGACTTTAGCCTGAAAATATTTGTTGAATTCACACCCCTCCTCTCCATCACTTCTGTCATCTGCCTTTGTTCTGACTTTTCTTGCTTGGATTATGCATTGTTTTCTTGACTTGTCTCTCTGTTTCCAGCCATATTCTATTCTGATTAACTACATTTCCGCATCACTGCCATACCTAATACCTTCAACATCTCTGCTGTCACACAGGATAAACTCTGTGGTCTTTCTTAGGATAGTTAAGCTCTTCCATCATCTTGCCCTGGCCTAACCCTCAGCCTCATTTTGTACCAGAACCTGCCTCCAGCTTCAGAGTCTGGTAACACTGAGCAGAACCACTTCTTACACACACTTTCTCTCCCCTGGGCCTTGGTCCCTGTGATTCTTCTTGTTTAGAATGCCCCCACTCCCACTTATGCTCCCCAGATAACTCCTGCTTATTCTCACATCCCTCAGCATATGTGTTAACTTTTCCAAGAAGCTATGTGTTGTCCCTGAAGGCTGACTTAGGTGTTGATTTCTCAAGTTGCATTTTTTCTCCCTATCTCTTGTCTACATTCCTGTTTCTCCCCACCAAATACCTTTATCTCCTCAAGCCTTACCTTGCATTGAAGACAGACCTTCAAATACTTGTTGGAATGAGGGATTTCCTTCCTTTTATTAGCTGTTATCATTCGGTCTGAAGGCAGATCACATGGAATGCATATCCTTGTTTATCCTTATATGGAATCAGCATTTGGATTCCCACTGTAAATATAAGAAGCAGGCAATGACTGGCTTGCCCAGAGTCAGTGTGTTATAGCAGCCTGCCCAGGACTGAGGTATGTTAGCTATGATTTCCTCCATACTTATCTTATCTAATTGTTGTTGAGCAGAATTTGTTGGAAGTGGCAGTGGGTGAAGTCACCTTAGCCTTGAATTTGCTTTGTACCAGTTTCTAGAGTGCTCTAAGAATATCACTTTCTGTACTACTCTGATCAAAATAGTACAGCCCATAACCAGTCTCATTCCTAGTAACATCACACTCACATGCAGAATCCAAGAACACATCCATTCAGATAGGCTTCACTTTGGACAGATTTGAGGATCACATTCCAATGTGTCCAGCTCTTGTGCATGGATGGACACTTGGGAATGACTCCTTTATCCCACTGATCTGACTCTCAGCTTTAGTCCTCAAGTCTACATGCACCACCCCTACCCCAAGATGTCAACCCTCTTGGATCCTCTCCCCTTGCCCTTTTCCACCTCCTGCCTGGTACTCTGCCTGCCGCACCAGTTGCCCTTCAGTCAGCTGTATCGGGGGAGAGGGATAGAAATGTCTTTAAATTCTAAAGGTAGATTAAAGGAGAGGGGAAAGAGGCCTTCAGAGACATCTGGACTAGAGATTGAATATCTAGAACACTGGCCAGCAAACTATAGCCCATGGGACAAGTCCCACCTGACACCTGTGTTTGTGAGTATTTTTTGGAACACAACCTTGCTGGTTCATTCGGGTATTGTGTATAGTTGCTTTCACAGAGCAGAGCTGGTGCAACAGAGTCTGACTGCATGGCCAACAAAGTCTAAAATATTTACTCTCTAGGCCTTTACAGAAAACGTTTGTCATCCCCTGTGCTAGAAGACATTGAGGACTTTCACAACAAGAGGTTTCATTATACTGGCAATCTCCTTGTTATTATTATGCTGCAGGAATCTCTGTCTCTCTGGCCACTGGAGCTGCATTACCCAAGGTGCTTTTCTCATACCGTGGCTCCTGTATGTGTCAGAATCCAAGACAAGGAGAAGCCTTGGGCAGAGATTGGCAAAGCACACCTGTCCCCTCACATCTATCATCTGATGTCTTCTGCTTAATATAATTGGCTTATAATGCCTAAGCTTTGAGTTTGTGTAAAAATAACTAGGTTGCCACCTAGACCACTGTGGCAAATAGATTTTGTTTTGACAGGCAACTCTAATTAATTGATGGCCACCTGGACCTATGTTGGGAAGAATTATGGAGTTCCAGGACGTCAGCACAAGGCAGAATTGTGAATGGCTCTGATGTCGTCAGTACCTGTGCATGAGAAAGGTGATTGATTTGTCTTCAGCTCATGCCTTCTTCCTAAAGCAGTAGAAAGTTTAGAGGCATGCACAACTATTCAGCCTACATTAGAGGCATGGAGCCTGTCTGATGGTCACTGAGAGGAGACCTTCTGTAACCCTGAGTCATCACAGGTTACTCCAGTATGGAGATGCAGAATGACAGGTTATTGATTCATAAAAGTAATAGTTAACTGAAAACCATCCTCTCCTTTGAGTCAACTTTGTTATTGTGGTGAAATACACATAACAGAAAATTCATTATTTTAACCATTTGTAAGTGTATAGTTCTGTGGCATTAGGTACATTCACACTGATGTGCCACCTTCACCCCTGTTCACGTCCAAAGCCTTTTCATCTCCTGAACTGAAACTCTGTACCCATTAAACAATGACTCCTCATTTTCCCTCCTCCATCCACCCTTGGCAACTGCCATTCCATTTTCTGTCCCTATGAGTTTAACTCCTCTAAGTACCACATATGAGGGGAGTCACACGATATTTGCCTTTTTGTGTCTGACTTATTTCACTTAGCACAATGTCTTCAGGGTTCATCCACATTGTAATGGGTGTTAGAATTTCCTCCCTTTTTAAGGACAAATAATATTTCATTGCATGTCTATATCACATTTTGTTTATCTATTTAGTGGTTGATGGAGAGTTGGGCTACTCTTTGGCTATTGTGAACAATGCTGTTATGTACACTCTTTGAGTCTGCTTTCAACTCTTTTGAGCATACATCTGGAAGAATTTCTGGACCATATGGTAATTGTATGGTTTTTTTAAAAGAAACTGACCCACCTTTCCACAGGTGACTTACCACTTACATTCCCACCAGCAAGGTGTAAAGGACTCCAAATCATCACATTCTTATAAACACTTTGAAAACAGCCACCCCGGTCAATCTGTGGGAAGTGTCATCTCACTGTAGTTTTGGTCCCCATTTTCCTAATGGCCAGTGTAGTCGAGTATCTTTCTATGTGCCTGTTGTTTGCCTTCTGTGGAGAAATGTCTATTCAAATTGAATCAACCTCAATAGTTACTTCACACTGCTGGTTTCTTTAGAGAGAATAGAACAGAGTCACTTTCAGCCAGGAATTTCCCTGTGCAAGGCCTGAAAGTTCTCAAAGACAGTCCTGTAGAAGCTCCCTGTGATTATAATTACAAGCTAGAGAAATATGATGGGAAGAAGATTCTGTGTAAAGTGGGGCTGTTTGGAAGCCTCTGTGGAAGTGGAACACAGAAAGAATGGGGTAGAGGGAGAAATGTTGCTTGATTTCCCAACTTATGTCTTCTTCCCAAGAGCAAGAGAAAGGGGAGGGGGGAGAGAGAGCCACAGTATGTTGCTTCCTCTTGACTTCTGTTTAAAATAGGACCCTTTCAATACTCTAAACCCTCAAAACCCACAAGTGACATTTTTAGGACATTTTTTTCCTGAGTGTAGAGGCCTTTGATTACCTCACCATAATTACTGTGTTTATGGTGTTTCCCCCTCTGTTGGCTATATTTTAGTGAAGCAAAGTTTGGGTTGGTTTTGTTAGAAACATCACTCAGGGAGCTTTGAATTTATTTTGACTCCAGTAATAGAAATAATTTAAATTAAGCTTTAATCTACTTAAAGTCACTCATTTAAACTATATGGATCAGAAACATTCTTGGACAGTTGACAGAAGATTCTAGTCCACTTATTTTAAAGAGCAAATGACTGCAGGAGGTATGTTTGGGAAGGCTTCTGTTTAAATGTTCTTTGTACAAGCTATTTCATATGATGAGACAGTATCTCTGGATTAATACTATGCAGTTGTTAGAATTTATCAAGGAGATAGACAAAGATGTATGTCTGATCTTATTTAACAAACCTTTGCTTAAATGAGAGAACATATTAAATACATTAGCAATTGAGATTATCTGAAAGAAGTGATTAGCAGTGAATTTGTTTTTTTATATATTCCACAATACTCTTATTGATGTTTCATATATGGCATCTAATTCCTAGCAAACGTGATTTTTCAGTAATAAGGATTAATTTTCTCGTTATATGGATTACATACATGTTTAATCTCCTACTATTAAACAAAAGCTAGTAGAAAAGCAATATGTTAGTTCTTTTCATTTTTGTGGCTAAAAGTACGATAAGATAACTTACTATTTTAGCTTTGGTTTTGGTGATTTTAGGTGTCTTTACATTGCATTCATTGGATTTTAAAAGCTCTCTTTGTTTAAAGAAGAACAACAATCATATTTAGTTTTGATCACTTTGTGTGTGATGGTAGTGAATTTTGGCCTGCCATGTTGAGAAGAATTCCTAGTTGAGAAGCAGTCCCCAAACTTTGCTTCGTATGACTCTGAAGGACTGATACATGTGGAAATACAGCCTTTAGGGAAATGAATATGGTTTTCAGTGAGATTCAGGAGGCATTTTTCAGAGCTAAATTGGACCTTACCCCTTTTCTTTAAATACGAATACCATTGTAAGGATGAGAATGTTTGTAAGAGTTTACTTTGGGTGGTGAACACACAATACAATATACAGATAATGTGTTATAGAATTTGCGCCTGAAACCTATATAATTTTATTAACATGCCACTCAATAAATTAAAAAAATATTGATAAATAAGCCAGGCAGTGAAAGACAAATACCATATGCTCTCACCTTTAACAGGAAGCTAAACAACAAAACAAACAAATAAGCAAAATAAAAACAATGACACTGAAATAGAGAACAGGGGGACAGCGACGAGAGGGGAGAGGGGAGGGAATTTCGGGGGAAAAAGGGGAAGGATTTACAGAAACTAGTATAAAGGACACATGAACAACAACTAAGGGGGGTGGACATGGGAGGGAGGAAGGAGTATGGGGGGGGTGGGCTGGGATGGAAGTAAAAGACAGAATACTGTACTTGAAAACTAATTAAATTAAAAAAATAAAAAAAAATAAATAAAAGCCCTAACTCATAGAAACAGAAAAAAATTAAAAAATTAAATTACAAATGAAAAAAATAAGAATAAAATAAAATAATAAGATGTGCAAAATATAAAAAAAAAGTTTAAAGAGTCTTAACTATTTTGGATGCAATTTTATTTATATATTTTTATTTATAACAGTCAGCAAAATTTCAAATTCACATTGGTGGACAATGAAGGTTTACACTGACTCAGCTGAAGCCTATAATCTCATGAGTTGAAGCAAATATAAACCATATAGTTAATTATTTATTGCCCAGTCATACAAACATATTAAGAGTTGGTTTTAACTTTAGTATACAAGTGGTGAATTGTGGGAGCAGTTTAGGGTGTACTCAGAGGTTTCTGAGTTCCCAGAAGAACTTAGTGGTTAAAGTTCAGCCTCTGTCATCAGATACACTGCTGGGTTTGAAGCCTGACTTAATCATTTCCCAGCTGTGTGAACTTGCTCAAGTCACTCACCTCTCTGAACCTCTGTGCTTTATTGGTTCAGTGTGGGTAATGACAGCACCTACCGCATAGAACTGTTAGGAAAATTAAATGACCTAACGTACAAAATGGGAACTTGGAAAAGGAAGTAGCAAATACTGAGCACTCAAAAATTGTCAGTGGTATTACTGTCATCATAATTATTATTCACTTTTTTCCTGTCCAGTTATAGAAACACATGTTCTTTTATTTTGAATGTAATTTTACATATAAATATTGCCTTGAAATTATATTAGAAGCAGATAGAAAGGCACTAAAGGGTTAAAGTAGAACCATTGTTGGTGTCTGCCTCCATCAAAATAGAATTGTGCTAATTATATATGGATTAAATGCTGCATGATATTAGGTGTGAAATCTGATGGCTGCTACCTCTAGGAAGAGATGGTGTCATTTTTAGTGTGGCCCAATCCAGGTGCCTGTTGAGAGTTTTTTTTTTTTAAGATTTTATTTATTTTTAGAGAGAGAAGAAGAGACAGAGAAAGTGAGGGAGAAAAACATCAATGTGTGGTTGCCTCTCATGTGCACCCAACTGGGGGCCTGGCCCACAACCTGGGCATTTGCCTTGACTGCAAGTCCAACCTGCAACCTTTTGGTTCGCAGCCACACTGTCCAGGGCCCTGTTGAATTTTTGGATAGTCAGTAAACACACTTCTCACTGTGTGTGTGTGGTTCAACTATGTCTCCCCATTTAAACAATTGCTGATTATTGATTAAATATTTATTACTGTATTTCCTTTTAAAACCAGTTATGAAATATTTCAAACATATTAGAAAATGCAGAGAATATTATAATTAAAACCCATTTACCCAACACCCACACTAAGTGAATTTTACTTAAATATGTAAATAAATAAATAAAATTTGTTATATTTGCTGGACATTTCCTAAAAGATAAAACTATTACACTCTACCTCAATCCCATTTACTTCCATTTTCCCCAAAGGAAATCTATTCTGAAGTTAATGTATATCATTCCATAGTTTTCTCTACATTTACTTGACATGTTTTGTGCATTCTTGACCAATATGAACTTTAAAAATAATTTTACTGAATATTTATAAATTCACAAATAATGTGATTAGTTTGTGCATTCTTAAATGCACAATTCATGTTTTCATATTTTTCTCTTTACTCATTAGGCCAATTGCCCATTGGCTTCCTCTCTGATCCTTGAAAACACCAGTAGTTCTTCTGCTTGAGAGCACTTTGCATTTACAGTTCTCTTTGTCTAGAATGTTCTTCTGGTAGCCACATGGCTAGTTTCCCACTTTCCTCAAGTCTTAATTTAAAAGACTCTGCCTAGGACCTTCCTGGGATGTTCCATCTAAAATTGCTTGCCTTTTGTTTTTCTTTCTTCATTATTGACCTTAGTACTTTTCACCACCTAGATGAATAAACATTTGACTTATTTTCTTTCTCCCTACTCTAGAATGATGCCAAGTTCATTGAGGACAGGGTTTTTTGTTTGTTTATTTTTTTGTGGTCTGTTTTCACAAGTGCTTTATCCCAGACACATACTAGTGTTCAATAAATATTTGATGACTGAATGTAGATCACTGGGAAATTCACTTTCTTTTTAAAAAAAATTTTACAAATATTTTATTTATTTTATTTTTAGACAGAGGGGAAGGGAAGGAGAAGGAGAGGGAGAGAAACATCAATGTGTGGTTGCCCCTCATGTACCCCTACACTGGGGACCTGGCCAGCAGCCCAGGCATGTACCCTGAGTGGGAATTGAACTGCCAACCCTTTGGTTTGCAGTCCGTTGAGCTACACCAGCCAGGGAAATTCGCTTTCTTAATAGTACGTTTTTGAAGTTTAAAGTTGAAACCTGTAGCTTTGTTTTATTTTCACTGCTGTGTAATGTTCCATTGGCTACCTAAATCATACATTAAATATTCATTTTTATTGTAATGGTTGACATATTAGGGTTTTTTGTTTGTTTTGTTTTGTTTTCCATTTTACAGATAATACCATGGTGGATGTTTTTGAGAAATTCTCTTTAGGCTAAAGTCTAAGTTTATCTATAGTATATACTTCCAGGTCAAATTCCTGTTTGTATCAGATATCTATTGCTGTATCACACAACACCCCAAACTTTCTGGCTTAAAATAATGATTTGCACAGTTTTGTGAATAGGCAATGTACTTCTGCCAGTTTTCCTCTCCCGCTTGCAATCAGATGATGGCTGAAATGGATGAATAGTCCAATGTGGCTTCAATTGTATGTCTGACCATTGGGTCTGTCTGTAGTCCACTGTACTTCAGATCTTTTCCACATGGCTTCTCATGCCCCCATAGAGTAAACCAGCTTCCTCACAGCATGACATTCTTGAGACATCATTTCAAACAAAAGCTGTAAGGCCTTTTAAGGTCTATGCTCTGGAATGCACATGGCATCAGATCTACCATGTTCTGTTGGTCAAAGCAAATCACAAGGCCAGCCCAGATTTCATGCATAAGAGAAGTTGCAAAATATTGTGGCCAGGTTTTCTAATCGGGTATATCATCAGCTTTACTAGATGTTGCCAAATTTCTCTCCAAAAAGTAGTTTTACCAATGTATTTTCCATTTGGTACCAAGTACTTGTTAAGAGCAGTATCTTTGGATCAACGATGTGTATGACAAAACAGATGCTGATGGGTCCCTCCTAAATCTGTCTTTTCTTTAGGCAGTAAACCTTGTGAAGTCTCTGCTGTACATTTAACAAAACCCAATTCCTCGCCCTCCTTCTTCACATAAATAGCTTACAATTCCAGATTTTGTTGTAATTAGGTATGGCCAAATCACTGAGTTTTGGTTAATGGAAGTGTTTTTGCCATTTTTAAATGGAAACTCATTTTTAGAAGGAAACTCTGGCTCGTTAAGCAGTTACTCCCTATTTCTGCCCCCATCCTGCTGCCTCAATCCCCAGCCCTTGGTAACCACTAATCTGCTTTCTATCTATATGGATTTACCTATTTTATACACTTAATACAAATGGAATTCTTTAATAATGTGGTCTTTTGTGTCTTGTTTCTTTTATTTAGGATACTGTTTTCAAGGCTCCTTCATGTTATAGCTTGTCTCAGCACTTCACTCATTTTTATGAATGAATACTATTCTATTGTATGAATATTTGGATATACCACATTTCATTCATCCATTTATTAGCTAAAAACATTTGGGTTGTTTCTGCTTGTTAGTTATAATGAGTAGTATTGCTATGAACATTCACTGTACATATTTCCACATGACATTTATATCTTTCAAATATCCTGATAGAAAGTGCATAATGGTGTACTACCAATTTAACAGAAGAAAGTTTATTTGAAAAGCAAACTATTTTAAACCATTGGAATCATTGAAGAAAAATACAACAGGGTATCTTCATGATGAAACTTTGGGGACTAGTAAATTAACATAATCCCCTTCATTCTGTAGACCGTGAACCTGATCTTACTGTGTCTCATTTGGAGTACAGTATATCTTGTTTTTATAGTTATGGAGTAATTAGAATACAATACAACTCGTACCTTATAGCTTTGCACTATAGTTTAATGCAGGATCCCAGTACTTTGGATTAATTAAAATTTTTACTAATTTATTTAGCATACATTATTAGATTCCTACTCTGTCCTATATATTGTTCAAGGTACTAGGGCTGTGTGACTGTGAACAAGGAAGACAAGACCCAGCCCTCAATGTAACAAGAAATACATTTTTAAAAATGAGCAAGATAATTGGAGATTGTAATATGTGCTGTGAAGAAATCACCAAGCCATATTAAATAAACAGTATGTCTTGGAGAGGCAGGAGGGCTACTTTTGAAATGGAATGATGAGCAGGAGCCAACTTTATAAAGCACTGGGGTGAATGGACTCCAGGAGTCAGGAACAAGTGCAGGGTCACTGAGGTAGGAACAAGCTCAGTGTGTCTGAGGAACAGAGAAAATGCCAGTAGGCATGGATCTTATAGAGTAAGGGTGAATGGGAGGTGCAATTGGTATAACTTTTGATGATGCTGTAGTATCTCACATATGATCATTAATGTAAGAAGTATTTTTACTTCTTTGCTTGCACAGAGTCTAGAATATATGTGCTTTGCTCTCAACTGGAGTCCTAGAGACAATTTTTGCTCACTGTTCTGGAATCGCATTCTGGATTTCTAGTGGTATGAAAAATCACCTGTTACAAGTATCAGTCTAAAAAATCTGTCTGTGAGGAAATAAGCATTTGGAAACCCTAGAGTAAATCTATATAAAAACCTGGATTTTTGTGTAAAGTGAGTGCAAAGTCAACTGGCATGCCAGGCATTTTATGGGAATAAATTGGGTGCTTTGTGAAGTACACTCATTCTTCCAGGCCTTTGAGGTGAAACACTCACTGCATGTTGCCACAGTTAGTTGAATTGGTTGGCAGTAGTTGGAGGATTTAGCACTCCTTTCAGAATCACCTGGCTTGACCTCAAGGTGAAGTTCATGCTCTGGATCAGCAGAGGTTGTGTGTGGGTTGTGTTGTTCTTATACAAATACTATGGATATGTATATTCTATTGAGAAGACAAAAAACTGCTAGGAAGAATCTTAGTAATATTTTATCCTTGTCTTATAGTCTAAAAATGTCATGATTTTTTAAATAGTCAAATAGTTTTTGAGGTAATCTGTAACTCCTGACTTTTTAGGAACTTAACTTAGCTAGCATTTTTACTATATGAAATATAGCAGTGAATAAAGAAGTAAATCCCAGGCCTCTGGACAGGCCCAATAAATAAATAAATCAGTTTGCCCCAATAACTTAATTAGAACCTATTGTCTTTTCATACACCCATATATCTAATGAGGGTGTGGTTACCTTGCTTCCAACCCCTCAGCCAATCAGGGGCAGAAAAGACATTACATGTGAGTAGGTGTATTGACATCAATGGGCTCTTAGTGCACTTTGAGTCCTTTTGACTCAAATATTACATGTCTCTTATAAATACAAACTTACTCAACTTTTCTCACAATCAAAATTATGGTTGTCAAGTGGCAGAATTTTATCAAAAGGCCTAAAATATTAAAAACACAGCAATTTCTTTCCTGAAACCAAGGCATGATATAAACTAATATATGTGTTATTTTTTGTGTGTGTGTATGTGTGTTTTGATTTTATATCCTGCATACCTCTGTAACAGCCTTTTCTGTACTGCATTCAGATTTTTTCCTTTAAATCAGGTAAAATGATCCTTTCTGTCTATTCTATAAGAATGTCTTTTGCAAGACAGCAGCATCAACCTTAGCTGATATACAGATAATTGTGTAATTACATGAGCTTCTGAATCGCATTTTATTTTTATTTTAAAAGCTGCTAAAATAATGATAAAGAGTACAGGGATTTTATACTTGATATAGTTAAGACAAGTATGGAAATTACTAATGTTCTGACAAATACCTATCCTGCGACTTTATCAGGGATGTTTTGGATGTGAGCTTTTCAACTGTGGACTTGATTAAATAAAGAGCACGTACAAAATATGGGACAATTGTTCGTGTTTCATAAAAGACTGCATCTGAAAGGCTAGAGATAGTTCGACATTTTAACAATATTTAGTTCTGTCTGAATTGTTTGATTTTTATATGCCTTTCCAAAAATGAATCATGTGCCCAAATAGAAGACTGCAGTTGTAGTTAGCGCATAGAAGGAAGCACATCTGAGAAGCAAGTGTGTGTTTGGTTCCTTTTCTTTCACCTTCCAATGGTGGGTGTCCAGTGTTGTGGGATAAGCTTCAGAAGTGCTTGAGAATCAACTTAAAAAGCAGCTCCTTCCTCTGTGAGTCTAGATTTGCCTGTTTGTACATCTGCTGGTTAGCAAATACTGACATAGATGGACAAATCATATCTCCTGGGCTGGGGTAATGCTTGGCCAAAAAGTCACTTGCATTAGGGGAATTCAAAAGCTTATCAGACCTTTGTCTAGGAAGAAGAGCTATAGGGTGATGATGACTTTATAGAAACAGTTAAGAGATTTTTGTATGTATCAACAGAAAGAGGATTTTGGTAAAGATGTGTTCCATTCTAAAGAGAAAAACTGGCAGTATTCTCAAAGGTTAAAGGTGACCTCTGATGTAAACAGATTCATGGCTTCTAAGTTCTCTGACTTTTTATTGCATTCTTAGCCAATAAAGAATGTTAAGAATAGTTTAGTATTTAAAGAAAAGAGGAATCAGTTCTGGCCTCCCTTCTGATAGTAGAGGGAGTGAGACTTAGAGAACAGAGGGTATTTGGAAACCTCAAGGTCATGTCTGGTGGAAAGCTAGTTCATAAAAAGGACCCTCAATTATTGACTAATTTCTGCATGTATCTCAAGATTTTTTCTTTAATGTTTCATATAATAAGGGCTTGGTGATGATGAACTACATTAATTTTACCTTATCTGGTTATCACCAAGCCCTTATTATAAGAAATGTTAAAGTGACTTATCTAAGAAAAAGAAGATAAAAATATGAACAGTAAAATGACAACAAATTCATGACTATCAACAACTGAACTTAAAAACAAACTAAGCAAGCAACTAGAACAGGAACAGCATCATAGAAATGGAGATTACATGGAGGGTTACCAGTGGGGAGAGGAAGGGGGAGGATGAGGAAAAAGATACAGGGAATAAGAAGCATAAATGGTAGATACAAAATAAACAAGGGGAAGGTTAAGAATAGTATAGGAGATAGAGATAGAGAAGCCAAAGAACTTATACGTGTGACCCATGCACATGAATTAAGGGAGAGAATGCTTGTAGGAAGAGAGGTGCAGGGCATAGGGGAATAAAAGGGAGAAAAATGGGGCAAGCGTAATAGCATAATGAATAAAATCTACCTTAAGAAAAATATTTTTTCTCATGCTACATCTTCTATTATACAGTTAATAAACTTCATGACAAAATATTAACTGAATATATTTCTAAAATATATCACTTTTGGAGACTTTGCTCAAGATGAAGGTCCAATGTCATTGCTTCTCTCCCCTAAGGCTCAGTGGCCTGTATCTTCCTTAAAAACAGACAGATAGAAAGTCAACCAAACAAAAACAATTCTTTGTGGTAACAGGAAAAAGCAAGAGTGTTTTATTGGTTTCAGGATGAGGGAAGGAAATTGGAAAGTCCCGACTTAACCTAATGAGGACACTTTAGAATCTCTGCTTGGAAGAGCTATTCCTAGGGGGAAAAAGAAGCCATTATTTTGTTTTTGAAAACCCATGGCCTTTTATTAATAGAGTGACGACTACAGCCTTTGCAAGGCCTGGGTACTCAAGCTTGCTGATCACTGCATTCTCCACCAGTAGATGGCCACGTGCGGGAAGGGAGCATGGTGGGCATGAGCAAGGGCAGTGAATAGGTGAGGTTAATGGGCAGTAGCATCAAGCTGGAGAGTCATGTGTCCCCATCTACTTTCTAGGCAAAACCTGTCCCATAGGTTAAATTTCTGTGGTGGAAAGTTACCTTCCAAGTGTCCCTTTTCCTTCATTTCTCCATAAACTGCCTATAATTTTTCACTTACATAAGAAATTTATAAGCAAAATATAAGTTAGAGAAAATATCTCCAGAATATACAGAGAAACAAAAGGAAGAAAGTAAGATTTGCCCCTTATTCTGGATTTGTGTAATTTTCCAGGAGGCTTGTTAGTTAGTGTGTATTCCATACCTTGAAGGTATGGATGCCCTTTGACCTAGCAGCTGCCTTTCCAGGATCTTACCTTAAGAAATAACTGGATTGTGAGAGGAGGAAATGTTCAGAGATTATTTTTGTACAGTTATTTATAAAATCGGAAACTTGGAAACAACCTCCAGGAATACTAGGAGAGGATTATTATAGATCACACTATGGCCATTAAAGAATGAATTAGATCGATATTTATTGACAGGGAAAACATGAACGGTGATTTGTGCAGATAAAAGGAAGGCCACAAGGCAGTACGTGTAGCATGACTGACTTGTTAAAGCAATGATGCAGATGGAATGAGGTCTGGAGGCCGTAACAGTGGCATCAGTGGTTCTCTGGGTCCTGGAGTTGTGTTTTTGTTTTTCTTGGTTTTTCTTTCTCTCTCTCTCTCTCATACTTTCCCATATTTTAAGAATTAAAAATATGTAAGCATGTATTATTTCTACAATTGAGATCAAGGTATCAATAAAGTATTTGGAGTTTGGATGATGAGAAATAGAAAAAAAGTTCGTGATTCGCAGCTAAGAAAAACCATGTTTAATTCCCTGATGTTTTTCTTTCTAAACTTTTCTGCTGTGTGTATGAACATATATCTGTGTTAATATAGTTTTGTTTTAGAAAATGAGAATGTCTCTTTACTGATTTAGAATGACTCTTTATTAACTTAGAATGATATATATGACCATCAACAGTATTGGGTTCTTCTATAAAAATAATGTACAGTTGGCAAATGAGAAGATTTCATTCTTTTGGTTGAGTAATATCTCATTGTACATATGTGCTGTATCTTCTTTATTTATTCAAAGGACACTGGGTTTCTTCCATCTCTTGACTATTGTAAATCATGCTGCAGTGAACATAGGTGTGCATAGATCTTTTCAAATTAGGATTTTGGATTTCTTCGGACAAATACCCAAAACTAGAATTGCTAGATTATATGGGAATTCTATTTTTTATTTTTTTGAGGAACCTCAATAATGTTTTTCATAGTGGCTGTACCAATTTACAATCCTACCAACAGTACACAAGGTTTCCCTTTTCTCCACATTCTTGCCAAAAGTTGTTTGTTGATTTATTGATGATAGCCATTCTGACAGGTGTGAGGTGATATCACATTTTGGTTTTTATTTGCATTACCCTGGTGATTAGTGATGTTGAACATCTTTTCATATGTCTGTGGGCCATCCCTATGTCCTCTCTGGAGAAATGTCTATTGAGAACCTCTGCCCATTTTTAATCAGATTGTTTGTGTGTGTGTGTGTTCAGTTGTATGAGTTCCTTATACATTTTGGATATTAACTCATTATCAGATGTATCCATGGCAAATATATTCTTTCATTCAATAGATTCTCTTTTCATCTTGGTGATTGTTTCCTTCACTGTGCAGAAGCTTTTTAGTTTGATGTTTTCCCATTTGTTTATTTCTTTCTTTTGCTTCTCTTGCCCAAAGGTAAATATTCAAAAAAATATTGCTAAGATTGATGTCACAGAGTTTACTGTATATGTTTTCTTCTAAGGATGTCATGGTTTTGGATGTTACATTTAATTTTTAATCTATTTGGTGTTTATTTTTGCTTATGTTTTAGGAAGTTGGTCTAGTTTTTTTAATGTATCTGTTTAGTTTTCCCAATACCATTTATTGAAGAGACTGCCTTATCTCATTTTATATTCTTGTCTTCTTTGTGATAGATTAACTGGCTGTATAAGCATGGGTTTATTTGGGGCTCTCTTCTGTTTCATTGATCGATATATCTGTTTTTATGCCAGTACCATGCTGTTTTGATTACTATAACCTTGTAATATAGCTTGATATCAGGTAGCATGATACCTCCAATTTTGTTTTCTTTCTCAAGGTTGCTTTGGCTATTTAGGATCTTTTGTAGTTCCGTATACATTTTAGGATTACTTGTTCTAGTTCTGTGAAAAATGCCATTGGTATTTTGAGTAGTATGGATATTTTAATGATATTAATTTTTCCTATTTATGAGCACAGTATAATTTGTATCTTCTTCAATTTATTTTTTCAATGTCATTTCTGACAACACAATTGAACCCTAGAGGATACTTTGGGAAGTGAAATTTCAGAGAAAGACAAATACCCTTTTATTTTACTTATTTATAGAATCTAAACAACAAAATAAATGAGCAAATAAAACAGAAACTAATTTATAGATACAGAGAACATGTATCTACATGATGATTGCCAGATGGGAGAGGGTTAGAGGGATAGTGATAAAGGTGAAGGGATTAAGAAGTATAAATTAACAATTATAATTATAGTCATGGGGACATAAAGTACAGCACAGGGAATATAGTCAATAATATTTTTATAACTATGTATGGTATTAGATGGGTACTGTACTTATTGGGATGATCACTTCAACAGTCATATAAATGTGTAATTACCATGTTGTGTACCTGAAACTAATATAATATGTTAACTGTTGTTAAGAAATTTTACAAAAATAATTTAAAAGATATCAAAGTAGAAAACAATAAAAATATATACTCACACAACCATATATTAACATAGTATTAAAATTATATTAATTATTAATAAAAGGTATTTATTAATACCATAGTAAATAATAATAAAGATAAGGCATCACCAGGGTAATGCAAATAAAAACCAAAATGTGATATCACCTCACACCTGTCAGAATGGCTATCATCAATAAATCAACAAACAACTTTTGGCAAGAATGTGGAGAAAAGGGAAACCTTGTGTACTGTTGGTAGGATTGTAAATTGGTACAGCTACTATGAAAAATATTATTGAGGTTCCTCAAAAAAATAAAAAATAGAATTCCCATATAATCTAGCAATTGCTATAATCTAGCAATTCCCATATAATCTAGCAATTTGATCATTCTTCAGTATAAATGATTTTTCATCTTATCTTGCTTACTTCCTAAATTGTTTTTAGGCATCAAATGACTAAAATTATTTGATGTTAGCAAGTGACTGATACAATGCTTTCTATAAAGGTACATTGATTTTCTTACCTGTGGTGGTCTTCAGGGTCATCACTATCTTCTTTACTAGCATGGGCAGTTATCAAATAACTGCAAGATTGAAATATTGGGCTGAGGGATACCACCTTTGAGATTGCTTATCTCTTTGCTCCTTAGTGGGTGCTGTTACTTTTCACTGTGCACCACATGCTGTGCCAACCCTGGTCGAGTTTAAGCCACGTTATGCCATTTATTCAGAGAGGATATCTTATCAGTCCCTCACACCCATAATGAAGGAACTTATATAGTCTTCCAGATTAACTGGTTTCCTCCAATAGATCACCCCAACATATGGGGGTCTATATGGATTCTGATGCTTCCTTGGAATATCTGTGTGTCTCTTTAAATCCTGTGTCCTTGCTGCTAGAAGGGCCATTCTTTCTCCTGTCTGTGGACTATATAGAGCACCCACAATCAAAATGCTCTTTTGACCTTTCAAGTTTGAGGGGAACAAGGGAGCCCATTCAGCTAGACTTACCTGAAAATTTGGTCATATCTACATGAATGTGGCATTATGACTTATGGTATTTTCTACTTTCAGTCCCTAGTGGTGATTTTATTTTGTGGTGGTGTTAGCAAAGAAATTCACCTTATTGAAGAAAAGGAATTTTAGTGTCTTAAATTTTTCCCTTCACATATGGGAACCTGAAATCTCATTCATGCTCTGTGAAATTGAAGAAATTGGATATTTGGGAATAAAATTGGTGGTCCTCCAACCAATATGGGATCTAAAAGTGTTAAATCCTTTCATAAATAAACCTTGATTCAGGCTGGAATGTCTTGGCCTGATCTTAAAGGTGATATTATAGGAGACATACAGCCGTTGACTGGCCTTAAAGATAATTATCTGCACATTCCAGTCTTACTCTGCCATCAGCAGGGCTGCCTTGTGATGAAGTCAATGCTCTTTTCCTTACAAGAATATTACATTTAAACGGGCCTCCAACCCCAGGATGTTTATGAACCACATTCAACTTGTGAACTATAAACACAAAAGAAATCTCTTAATGGTGGCAAATATACTTTTTCCAGCCCTCTAGATTTCCATGCTTATGTGTCTTGGCAATTTGAAGTTATTTCTCACTGGACCATATCCTGCTATATTTGGGTTGTGAGATCAATATTTTTGATTTGTATTTTTAAATTTTCAAATTTTAGTTTTTTCATACCCATTAAGTTGTGTATTACATGTACCTTTATCACCAAGGTCTGTGCATGTGAGCTTTGGATGAATTGTGAAATGAATTTTGTTCACATGGATAATTTTTTTGGGACAGAGAGAGTAAGGGAAGGAGGGAGGGGGGCATTAAGAGTAAATTCCTTGCTAGACTGTAAATATCAGGAATCACGGACTGACTGAATCCTGCATACTGGCATAGTGCCACAATATGTAAATTTTGTTGGGTTAATGAATAAATTTATAGAGAGCTTTGAAACACGCTAAAAATCTCACTTTCAATCCTTAACAGCAGATGCTAGAAAGTAAAGTGTGCTAGTGGTCATCAAAGACTGGAACCTCACAGCCTGGGTTCAATAGCTGTGTGACTGTGGGCAAATTAGCTAACCTCTCTGTTCCTCTATTTCCCAATCTAAAAAATGGGAATGATAACTCAAGAGTATTGTAAGGAATAAATGGCATTGCAAATAATTATTCACACTCAGGTCAATGTCTGGCCCAGAGTAGATGCCATAAAATTATTAATTAGTATTAATTCTTAGTTAATTAGTATGTATTCATATGAGTGTTTAGGAAAACCCTTAGAATATTTGCTTTATCTATCATTTCAAGTGGGGATAGAAATATTTCATGTGTCTGCATAGAGACATATACATTAATTTTTAAATAGAGTTTTATATTTAACTTATAGACCAGCCATTGATTCAACATAAAAATAGAGAATTTAAAGAGAAAACAATAGAATAGAATGGATTTTTTTTTTCTAAGTCAAATTAAATGTTAGATCACAGCCTCCCTCCACATCAGCCATGCTTGGCAGAAAAACAAATCTCAGGCACTCTGGTGACCCTTCTTTCTCCCTCAGGGTTTTTATAAGATCCCGTAGGCTTGTTCACCCTGGTGCTTGAGGTAATATCTCTGGTCTTTTGTCCAGGTAGCTACCTTTGGGATGCTTGGGGTCCATGGAAAATAAGCTGCTAACATATTCTTTTCATGGATGCCTGAATCCTTACCCTTAGCACTGGCTCCCTGGTTCCTTATCTCTTCACTCTCTAGGGAGTTGCTTAGAATGGGATGCAGGCCTCTGAGACCTGTGAAATCCACCATCCTTCAGCCACCAGGTAGAATCCATATCTCCTAACTCCAGCCATTCCTTACTCATCCAAACTCATTCTGACAATTTGATTCTTCAGACCAAAAATCCAGGTTTTGGAAACAAAGGCCTTTTGATATACTGTCCCTCTATGTCAAGAGAAGTACAAAACTCCCCAGACTCAAATCCTGTGCCCCCTCTGGAGCATGAGAGGGAACCCAGGTCCTTAGACTTTCTCATATCCATGGCCAAGGAATATTCTGAGTTGGGTTAGCCTGCCACTTCATTTTTGGCACCATTGTGAAAGGAACACAGAACCAAAACACACATGTCAAAGACAGCAGACGGTTTGATGGAGTGGCTGGGATTGAGAGGTCTGGACCAGACGATTACCTGGCCAGACTGTAGTCCTTCAGTTTGTAGCTATTGGACTTCAGTTCTATTAACCATCAGTGCCTGGTCCTGAATGGTAGGACCTGCTGCATTCGGTGAAATGATTCTATAAATCATTCAGTAAATAGATCAGAGTCTGACCCAAAGAAGATATTCAGTGGAGATGACTGTGTTATTATGTGAGATATTCCTTCATCCAGTGATCTAGTCTATGCTCAAGACCTCTGTTTCCCTCTACCTTACTCAGGTCAGCTTGTCCTCTATGACTACTAAAGGTGGTCCTAGGGACAGACCTTGGCTTTTTCCCTCCTGATGGTGAGCTACAGTCACATCACCCACAGACTAGAGCACAGGCTCTACTTTCGGTATTCCTAGGTGAGATCACTGTGGCACCCCTGAATGGTGCAGAAAGGGCTGGAGAACAGCTTACAGCTCATTTAATTCAGGAGTTTGCTCTACTAATGGAACAACTGAGGCCCAAGGAGGGGAGAGAGTAACCTGGCAGGCTTGTTGTTCTTTGGGCATTTCCAAGTCCTTCCTTCTCCACATAGCATTCCTTGCTCTTGCTGTAACCCAGCCTAAGCCTCTCCCTGAGAACCTTTCCAGAATCTTACTGTTTCCTGGTCCTCTGTTCCTTATTCTCTCCCTTCAGTCCCTGAGGCAAAATTCTCCTTTCTGAACCTTTCCTGCCCCACTTCCTTAGTCCACACAGTTTCTTTACTAGAATGTTCTCCCCACCATCCCTGCCTGAAAGAATTCTACCTGTCCTTTAAAATAGAATGTCAAAATTGGTACCCAGTGATTCAGCTGTGGTCCACAAATGTATTTTGTGAATTCAGGTAGGTTTTTAAAAATTAATCAAGGCATCATTTTTTTAAAAATAAGATTTCACAAGAAAAGTTCAGGTAGTTTTTCTTCATTTGGTAAGAGGATCTGGCTACATAGAACCTGCATTTTGGTCTGGTAGGCATTAGTGGCAGGTAACGAGCATTTTCCCTGCCTGGCTGGCCTCATTCCCTGATAATAAGTGCTTAATCCTGCCAGTGTTTGGGGTTATGGTCCCTACTTTAAGGTACTGTTTAAATGCTGTCACTTTTTAGAAACTTTCCCTCCCCTTGTCTTGCTTTCTGAATGTATCATCCCCTTCTTGTTTGTGCCCCTAATACTTGGCTTGTGCCTCTTCTGAAGCAGAGATGGAATTTATCCTGCCTATTGTTGGTTTTAGTGAATAACATTCATTATCTATCATGTGCTTACTAAGGGCAGGCCACAGGGCTGAGTGTTTCACAGACGCTTTAATCTCCAGGCCTCACTATGGCCCTGTGTGAAGTGTATTGTTATCTCTACTCCACAAGTGCAGAAGCCCAGAGAGTGTAAGCAGCTTCCTCAAGGTCACACAGCTGGTAATGGCAGAGAAGGAATTCAAGCCATCATCCACGGAACCTCAATGCCTGTGTTTCCCCCTGTTTTATACTTTCCCATCACATTGAAGGCTATGGGATGGACAGTAATGTGCGTCTCTAACTTTCTTACATGTAGTGCTTCCAGAATACACACTACATGAGAGACACAGAACTTGGATCCATTTTCCCCAGTTAAACAATTAAGCGATCATTATAATAGAGTCATGATGGTATCCTGAGTACTCAGTACATTCCTGATCTGTGCTAGACATTTACCTTCAAGTTGCCCTGGAGCTCCATGTCATGCCCATGACTGCCTTGTGTGGCAGGCCATATAATCCCCATGTCCAGTGGAGGAATCAGAGGTTCAGTGAGGTTGGGTACCTTGGCCAGAGATGTACAGCAGCAAGCCATCAGGATTTAACCTGGATCTTTCTTGACTCTGTATCCTACCCACTACCAACTCTCTCACTATTCTCATATTAAAGCCCATTTATAAACTCAGCAAGCAAAGCCCCCTTGTTTGTTTCTCCCCAGCTGTACAGGTGATATGACAGCTACTTCAGCAGTATTTCTTCTGCAGACACATTCTCAGTGACCACTATGTGCTAGTCATTGGTCAAGGCCAGAGTGCAAAGATAGTAAGGCAAGGTCTGTATTCTCAAAAACCTTATCCTAAGGGTGGGGATGGGGAGGCACAGGTCCCTGTCAAATCCAGGGTCCTTTCTGGGCGATCCTTGTGGCTAGGGCAAGAGTCTCATGTCAAAGGTCTGGCTGCAGCATGTTCAGACTCAGCCTGATCACTCTGCCTACATGATACATACATTGGTTTCCTTTCCCCAAACATAAAAATATTTGCTAGTTTAGGGTATTTTCTGGGCTGAATGGTCACAGTTCCTTTGCTTGCAAAGATAAATACCCTACAAGAAAATAGACCTGGGTCTATGACACCTGTGCTTGAATGTGCTTTGAAAAGTAGGCAATATTGTGTGAACCAGTTGTTCTCAAACTTGAACATGCATTAGAGTTAAGATGAAGGGTTGTTAAAATAGAGATTGCTGGGCTGGAGCCCCCTGAGTTTCCGATTCAATAGGTGGAGGCACAGGGACAAGAGAAAGGATGCTCAGAATGTACCTTCCAGCAGATTTTCAGGTGAAGTTGCTGCTTCTGCTTAGGGGACCCACTTTGGTGAACATCAGGTATTACTGCTTTGGCTGATTCTACTTATGTGTTAGGTGAACATTTACTAAGTGTTAGCCACATGCCCTGCCCCAGATGAGAATTACAGATAACTGGGTGGGTAAGTTAGACATGGAACAAAGAGCCCAGTGAAGGAAATGAGAAGAGAATACAAATAAATTAAGTAATTTAAAACTGTGATACACATGGGATGAAGGGAATAGACTTGGAGCTTGAGATGAGGAATACCAGGGACAGGTGGGAGGCAGGCAGGTACTTTCAAGGGTTTCAGAAGGGACTTTTGGAGGTGAGAAGATGCTTGTTGCTTACAGAGTTTGGAAGGGTGGCCAGAAAAACAAGACAAGGTAAAGGAGAAAGAAGAGCTTCTGTGAGACCTGGAATGGAATGGTGTGTAGCTGGGAAGGCGGGGAGGGGGTGGATGGTACGGGGCTCATGATGGCCATGGAAAGAAGTTGGGGTTTTATTTGCAAGGCAGTAGGAACCATACACCCTCTTTTAACACTGTGTTTTGATTTTGGAAGTCAGTCCTTACAGGTGTGAAAAATCCTTAGTCTGCTCAATTGTAGGATTTTGGTTTCTTCCACCCATAGTACAAAAGAAGGGAAACACTAATTCACCCTCGGTTATCACTGAAGTAGGAACATGTTCTGGGGGCCCTGGTAGGAGGGGGCAGAAAGGATGTTTGTTGTGTGTCCAGCACTCCCTCCCAATATACACACAACACATGCAACTTCAAATTCTGCGTAACAAGATTGGTAACTTGTCTCCTCATTTTTACAGGTAACGAGCTGTTTTTGTTAGAAAGGGATTGTACCTGGGTAGAAAATGCTCTTTACACATTCACCTTGCTCTGACTGAACACGTTGCCAAACATTGTCAGTTAAATCTTAGCAGGAAGGACGGTAAACCCAGACTGAGTCACAAATTGAGCAGAAGCTTGTATTATTAACTGTCATGATTTTTCTTTTGCTCTGAATCAAAGCAGAAGAGGCCACCCAAACGCCGGTCTCTGTACACACCTCAGTTGTCACAAGTGTCAAGGAGTTCAAATGGCCATCCTGTTCAGAGCTGTGTCCCCCCTGACATTCTCTCTCGTCAGTGGGGTGGGTTGAGTTACACTTTTTAGAATCATTCAGATGAGAATATGTTCATGATGGCTTCTACAGCATTGGGAATTCCTGCTTTTTTTGGGGGGTCTGCTAGAGTTGTAAAGGAAAGTTCTCTGGATATTAACTGTAGCAAAAAGGGGTAGACAGAATGTGGTTGGCAAAGAAAGAAACAATTTTGATGTAATAAAAATGGGATTGTTCAGAGCTGAGATGAGAGCTTTCTTACTGTTTGGTATTCAGATGAAATTTAGTTTGGAAGTCACATCAGCAAATATTATATTTCTTTCGAACCACGGCTGTGTTTTCAATCAGGGGGCATCTTTGGTTCTCTTACCATTTGCAGCAAGCAGAAAAATTGTAGATGGTTTCAGCTTTGTTTTTTTTTTTTAACTTATAGGTACTCCAGCCATTAAAATATGGTTTTAGTATCTATTTTGGAACCTTAAAGAAATGATTTTGGACAAGGGCAGACGTTTCGTGCCACCTCCTCCACACAGTTCCTTTCTTTGCAGTGCTTACTTGCATTGGCACTTAATTTGTTACCGCTTATTAGACCATTTCCCCATCACCTCTGAAGCTGTCTCAAAGGCAAGGCTTTTAGAACCTGAATTTTTTAAACACAAAACAGGATTATGAATTAATCGCAGGCAAGGAAGTCCCTGGGGGCAATGCAACCTGACAAATAAGACTCTGCTCTTGGCAAGCCCCTTTCAGGGTCGCCCTCCGTTCCTGCCGTTGACCTAGTGGACGGAAGAGTGGATGTGTGTGTGAGTCTAGGCATGACTTCTCCAAAGATCAACATTTGTACACACTGGAGTCACCTTTTATACATAGTGCTACTGACATTAACCAGAGAAGTGGGCCTGACAGCCCGGCCTTCAAGCCAGTGTGAGAGTGGCCCGGCCGTGCGTGCACGGTTTATCTGAAGGGATTCAGCGCATTACACAGCTTAATTGTTTTTCGTCCAAAAGGAACTATTGCCCAGATGGAGGCGCCTCTAAGGTTGCTGAATGTGACCCATCAAAATGGGGTATTCATTTCCATACATGTGTAATTGCTAGGTATTTTAAATATCAAGGCTGTTTTTCTCCTGTTGAAGTTTGGGCATCATGATTTCCTTATAGCTAGTAATAACAGTATTCATTCTTGAAGAAAAGAGGAGAAATAGTGAGAAATATTTTTAAACAAAGTGATTTAAATATCTGAGAAGTCATAAAAGGGAGGAAAAGCCCCAACTGAAGAAATCAGATCTTTAAGTGAATATTTGGCGTTAAAGCAAGGAATCCAGTGTTTTCACTTGTGTTTGCCTTGAGACTATTTTAATAATAGGGTTATGTTGGATTCAGGGCTATGTTTTATCACTTTATGTTGGACTAGACTATAATCTCATATTGGTAAAGAAAATGGAATATATATGTATCTATGCACATATATATAAAATATATATATATAAAATATATATATATATATATATCTGAAAAGAGCTACTAGGGAAAAATCACTTACTTTCAAAAAGGTTCAAAGGCATAAATTATAGAGAACATCCTTTGGGGAAAACATAGACATCTTCTGAGTCATGATACAAGTATTTGGTGAAGCCTGGCATGTAATATGTGAGTGTACATCATACCATCTGACAGAGCACTTTTCATCAGAGTGGTGGAGTTTTGAAGAACAAAGTGTCACACATTAAGACTTGGTAAATAGTTTTTGCCTCTTCTCAGATTAACAGTGAATGCTCCCATGCATCAGGATAACTGGGGAGAAACAAAAGCTGCTGCTTTTAAGCATGAAAATAATGCTCGGCAGGATGTGTACTTTGGTTGTTTTTGTAGGATTTTGCTGGATTTGACCCTAGCCATCCACCCACTCCCCTCCAGGCTCCTTTAGGGACCAACACACAGTTGCCAGCAGGGGTTGGGGGACAATCTCAGGGCAGGTGAGACAGAGTCACTGGTCCCGGGAACCCAGTGTCATAACCCCGTCCTCATTAGTTCAGCTGGCCAGCCAGAAAGTAAAGTCTTGTTTCCTAGGGTACAAGGAGGATGCTGAGCAGCACTCTGATAACTCAAGATTGGAAAAGAGGTAGAACTGAGCAGATCTGCTCTTGTGACTGGCAGTGTCAGTCACTTTGCGGATGGAAGGAGAGCAGAACAGCCCTCCCTGCAGCTGGAAAGGGCGTCTAGGTTCAGCCTGTCAGCCTTGCTCCCGAGGTGTCTCACACTCATCTCCAGAGGTTTTGTGCTTGGGAGGAACTGACTGGGTGGGCATCTTTGTTCCGAGTCTTCTCTTTATGAAGCTATTTTCCCAAAGTTAACCAATTAAGAATTGTTTTTTTTCCCACATAGCAGTAATTTCTCTGAGAGGAAGGAGCCAAGTCACTGTGGGGGATGCTGTGCCCTGGGGATGCATTTGGGAGAATTTCTTTCTCCTGAAGCTGCAGGGTCAACATAAAGGCCCTCTAAAATGTTTTAAATAGGGAGAAATTTAAGAAGAAGATTTCATTCTCGTACTTCATGTCTGGCTTCTGCTTTTCTTCCACTGAGGAACTAACCAAGGCAACGTTCTGAAGGATGTGTTTTAGTTTGAGGATAATGAAGCTTCACTCTGATTTTTTTTACTCACCTGGATTATAATTATGAGGAAACCAGTACCTGCTGGTGGCCTTTATGGTTTAGCGTATGATGCACTAGTATCTGTTGTTGAACATGGCACTTAAAATATTCTATTATTTGTGTGTGCAATTGTTGGTTTTATAAAAGAGGACCAGAATTATGATATTTTAATCATGTTACTCTTATATCACCAATTAGGATGTCACATCCTGATTTAATAGCCATTGATTTTAAAGTTGAAGATACCATGTGGGTATGTAGTTGTCCTTGGGAACGGAAGGCATTGGAAATGTGAAATTCTCTCATGCGATCCTCCTTAGCTATGACATTTGGGGAGGATTTTTCCTCAAGAGGATGGGAATGGCTTCACTGACAGGATGTGAGCATCTGTCTCCCTCTCCGCCTGCATTTGACCTGGCTATTCTTTGCCCTGCAGAAGTGAATGCCTAACATATGTGCGTGTACTTTATTTTTAATTAAAACTTTTATTTTTAGATGATTGTAGCTCTATGTGTGGTTTTAAGAAATGATAGAGATCTTAGGTGTCCTTTATTCAGTTTCCCTCCATGGTAACATTCTGAGGAACCATAGTACAGAATCACAGCCAAAATATTGACATTGGTATAATCAAGATGCAGAACAGTCCCATCACCACAGGGATCCCCGATGGTGCTCTTTTCTAACTGCACCCAACCCCGCCCCATGCCCATCCTTTACCCCTGGCGGCCACTAATCTGTTCTTCATTTCTACAATATTTTCACTTCAGGAACATTATATAAATGGAATCATGTAGGGGTGTGACCTTGATGGATTTGCTTTTTTCTATTAGCATAATTCACTGATGATTCCTCCAAGTTGTTGTGTGTATTCGTACTTCCTTTCCTTTCACTGCTGAGTAGTATTCCCAGGTATGGAGGTGTCACAGTTTAACTATTCGCCAGTTAAAGGACACCTAAGTTGTTTTCATTTTTTCTATTATTAATAAACCTGTTATGAACATTTATGTACAGGTTTTTGTGTAAACATGAGTTTTTATTTCTCTGAGATAAATGATAAAAAGTGCACAATTGCTGGGTTATATGGTAGTTACATTCTATTTTTTTAAGGAATTTATTTATTTTTAGAGGGAGGGGAAAGAGAAAGAAAGAGAGGGAGAGAAACATCAGTGTGAGACAGAAGTATCAATTGGTTACCTCTTGTACACACCCCCGACCGGGGACCAAGCCCTTTGCAACATAGGCACATGCCCTGACTGGGAATTGAACCAGTGACCTTTCACGTTGTGGGATGATGTTCAACCAACTGAGCCACACTGGTGCATGCTAAGTTTTACAAGAAACTAAGTTTCCCAAACTGTTTTCCATGGTGGTTGCACCATTTTATACTACCACCAGCAATATATGAGGGATCAGTTTTTCTGCATCTTCACTGACATGTGGTATTGTCACTACTTTTTACTTTACACACTGAGATAAGTATGATTTTAATTTTTGTTTTCATATGTTGTTAACATATAGAAATGCAGTTGATTTTTATATGTTGATCTTGTATCTTACAACCTTGCTGAGCAAATTTATTAGTTTCGGGATTTTTTTTTTTTTGTGGTAGATTCCTTAGGATTCTCTACATAGACAATTATGTCATCTGCAAATAGGAACAGTTTTATTATTTCTTTTCCAATTTTTATGCCTTTTATTTACTTTTCTTGCCTTAGTTTAGTGGCTAGAACTCTAAGCATAAAGGACTATGCTGAATCAAAGGGGAGAGAGCAGATATTCTTTCCCTGCACCCAATCTTAGAGGAAAAGTAGTCTGTCTTTCACCATTGGGGTGTGCAGATTTTGTATTTTTTTCATAAATGCTCTTTATCAAGTTCGGGAAGTTCCCCTATATTTGGCATATACATTTTGGAATGCCATTTTATATCTTTGAAGTAAAAGAGAACAGTGGAGAATATTTTATCATGTCCATTTTGTTTTATATGATCAATAATGTAAAGAAAGCTGTGGTTGGCAGAATTATAAAATTATCCTCAAGATTCTCTCTCGGAGTGATCCCTGATGTAATCCCTAGATCTGAAGGGATGACACTCAGGTGATTGTGAGCAGGGTCTTCTGCTCCCCAGCACTGTGGACATGATAGCACTATGCATACTGCCCAGGCCTGTGGACATGATGGGATAGCACACGCATGATTAGGTTGTTAGGTGGCACAGCTGACTTTAGGAAAGCTAGACTATCTTTGGTGGGACTGATCCAATCAGGGAGCCATTAAACAGAACTGGGCTGCTCCTGAGGAAAGAAAATAAAAGCATGGGGAAAATATGATGCATGGGATTTTTTTTTATTGCTGGCTTCTTTAGATTTGAGGGAACCATGTAACAAGGAAAGATATGGTCTCTAGGAGCCAGAAGTGGCAAGGAAACAGGGACTTCAGACCTATATCTGCAAGAAACTGAATTCTACTCCAGCCACATAAGCTTAGAAGAGGACCCTGAGCTCCAGGGGAGAATGTAGTCTGCCAGTATCTTGATTTCACCTTTGTGAGAACCCAGTCATATTGTGCTTCCTGCCTAGTCTTTTGACCTACAGACCGAGTTGCCAAGTTTGTGGTAATTTGTTACAGAGTGATAGAATATAATATAAAAGTTAGCTAAGATTGTTTGGAACATTGCTGGAATCAAAGTGCATGGTGGATATTCTACCCAAGTAACTCACATGAGACCCAAGGTCCATGGATGTGTTCATCCATGCATTTGTGGGTGCTGGTTGTATGTTAGATGTTGTATCCAGAATTGGGGATATTAGGAGAATAAGCCAAGGTTTTTCCTTGCTGTTGAGGGAATTGCTCCGGTTTCCATCAGTGTAGTCCCCTCTAACAATCATTTCATTATATTTGTACTCAACAATAAGATTTACATCCTTGTAAACAGTAAGCCATCTGCAGTTCTTGGGTATATACCTTACCCTTCCTGAGCTTGAGTTATCCATCAGTTAAATACCCTGTTTCTTTGGGAATATGTGAGGATCAAATGGGATATAGAAAACCACATTATTTAAATCAGAGGCAATGGTTACCTTTCTATGGTATACCTTCATCTTTTCTTTTCTCCCTCTTGGCACCCCTCCCACTATTATCTGTTGACCATCTACTGTGTTTTTGAGATGCTGGGCTCAGAGGGAAAGTACAAAGATGCATTAGACTTCACATTTTCAAGCACCAAGAGGAGATCAGAGAGGCCACTACCTACTGTTTAAGGCAGAGAGAACTGTGATGCAAGGATCCCAAGGGGATCAGTAAAGGGCTTGGAGTCAGAGTTGAGATGGGCTGTTTGAAATTTGTCATCATCAACAGGTTATCTCCTGCAGAGCAAAGCCAGCAGGAAAATTCAGAGTAAAAGAGCCCTCCTCTGTCATTTCTCTTTGGAATTGCCTCAGAATTGATGTTTGCATTGCAAACATTAGGTCTGTTTGACAACACTGCCCTGATTTGTTGTATGGAAATGAATACACCTTAATAAGAAAAATGACCAAGTGGAATAGATACATGGTTTTAATTTTCTAGGACATGACAACTTATTTTGCATGCTGCAGAAACAAAATGGTAACAACAACAAAATTGGAAAATACTGAACAAGCGCAAAACAAATTGAACAAGCAAACTACTATACTGGACTTCCAAAACCTGTAGGAACTTTAGTAGGGAACAGGTGAAAGGACCAATGTTCAAGAGCGTTGTGGGGCAGGGTAGAGGTGGCAGGAATGACTGTTGACAGCTCTGGAGTCACTAACACTCAGGCACTCCCTAGTGAACCCAGATTATAATCAGCATAAATCTAAGTGACTGTCAGGGCCAAGGCAGCCATGCCTGGAAGTAAGTGTAGTATCTTAAGGTCATTGTGGCTGAGGGTAGCTGCCACCATTACTGCCACCAGAGGGCCCGCCCTGCTCTGGAGTCCTGCTTTATCATTCTCCTGTGGGAGCTATGGTCTGCCAGCAGCTAATTGTTTCACAGAAGTGCCTTCTATGCACCTACCTTGGTTGCAATTTTTTAAATTACTTTTTTACATTGATAATTCATATTTGCAGCAGTAAGTGCCAGGAAGAATATAATAGATTACCCCAAATCTCTCAGCCTAGCAGCAAAGTGCCATGAATATTATGATACATTTCTCTCTAGTCTTTTTCTCTGTGAGTATACATTGAAAAACACACATAGAGTTGGGATTTTATTGTACATACTAATTACTTACCTGCTTTTCTCACTTTGGATTTCATGAGCATCTTTCCTTTACATTAAATCTTTCTACTTAGTGTTTAGTGTCTGACCAACAAGTCAACAATTGGATGCGTATGGTGCTATTACCTAATGTTTTGCAACACATATAAACACACACATGCACATACATAATACCCATTTTTATTCTGATTTTTATAAGCAATAAATATAACCTGTAATGAATATGTTTATTATATCCTTAGAATAAATTCCTTTGGGCACATTCTTCATTATGTTCATAGATTTAATTCCTAAAGTAGAATTACATGGTCAAATTGTAATTCATGAGTTACAATGAATTTAAAAGTTTATCTCATATGTTTAAGAAAGGTAAACTTTCCACAAAGACTGAAATAATTTCTAACCATCACCATTGCACAATAAAGCTGTAAAACATGGATGCTCAGGCTTTTCCTAACACAGTAGCCACTAGATATGTGGCTATTTACATTTTAATTTTAGTTCACTAAAATTAAATTAAATTAAACATTCACTTCCTCAGTTGTACCCGTCACATTTCCAATGCTTTACAGCCACATACAGCTCAGACTGGGAGCTTGCCACCCCTGCAGGAAGTTCTTATGGACAGTACTGCTCTAATATCTTTGTGAGTGCCTACATGATTGTGTTTGGAATTTAGCTAAGTAAGACTACAATATCAACATGTATTTTGCATTGGTTAATTTGGTTTGCCATAAACAGATATAGTAGTAAAACATTCACCATTCTAAAGAAGATTTAAAATACTGCATCATCTGAGAATGTAAGAAATGGAAATTCAGTGCTTCGTCCTGCTTGCTCACTCCCTAACAGGCTGAAAACTAAATGCCAGCATTTAAACTCACATCACTGTCGATAATAATTGCAGGTTACTGTGTGCTTGCTATATGCCAAGCACATAACTACTGTAACTATTGTAACGTTACAAGGATGTTAGGAGGTAGTTATTTCCCCAGGGTCGCACAGCCGGTATATGCTGATTCCTGATTGGGACCTACACTCTCTGGCTTCATAGTACACGACTTCCTATATTGCTTTTCAGGACTATTTGAGACTCTGCTAGTTAAAAAACCAGCCCTTTGCCATGCTGCAGAGCTATGCACACATAAATAAAGAATACCTTCTGGTTGCTCAGGAAGTATTGATACCAAGTATACACTGAAGCACACCCTACACAGCCTTGTTCTCAGAGAGGCTCTGCAGAGCCTGGTGTGATCTGGAGTGAAGAGGGCTCTAGCACAGTCTGGAGATACTGGTATTCACTGGTACTCCAACACCACTTGATTTAACCAAATCTGTTAAGTCAGATGTATATATTTTACACGTTTCTTCTCCACTCATCTTTTATTATAGTGTGAAGTTTTCTTAATGATTTTAGGAAGAGAAGAGGGGAGTGGGGGAATTTTAAAATGTCAAACTCTAAGAGCTTGGCCTCAGATACTTGATGTGGGTATTTGTCACAACTAAAGGGTCAGAGGTGACACATTTAAGCAAAACTCCCAGATGCTTAAACTTTAGTGAGGAGAAAAATCCCAAACACAGTCATGAGGGTGGTGGTCAGATCCTGGCAAAAGCAGTCTGGGGATTTTCAGTTTCTGCCTTTTCCAAAAGGTGTCACTCTAAGGCAGCAGTGGGGAGGTGGGAAGGAGGTGGAGATGGAAACAGCAGATAAGAGTAATTGGAAAATAAGATTAGTAGTCCTTGTTTTATTAACAGGTTCTTCAACCCTCAGCAGCATGGTCTGTGAAGTCCTTGCTGTTGAGGAGGGAGGTTTTCACCCTTTACCTTCACCTTCTGATCTCAGGGTGACCTTCTCTGAGCCCAGAGCTGAGCCCAATCCCTGCGATTCCCTCAGGACCAATCAAATTCCAGTTTTGCTGTAACCTGGGAGACCGGGATTTCACTGGCTCTGTGTTTTGGTGCACACTCACTACCTTCCTCTTGCAGTCAGGATGGCATGAAGACAGACCACCAGGGTGGATGGTGATGGCTGAGGCAGGGGAGCCCATATAGTTTTAAAAGCTATTTAAAAATTCCAACTTACTAACACAAAATAGATGCAACTCAATACTAGGATATAACTTAAGAAAAATAAGTTTGTTTTATCAAAGTATTTGAAGATCCGCTCTTGCCAAGCAAGCCTCTTGAAAAGCACTGGACGTCGCCACGTGTCAGGAAGACACACAGAACCCAGAGCGTGGCTCTTGGCAGATAACTGAGAGAGAAGCTGGTCTTCAAATATTTAGTGAAACAACACAAATGTATGTGTAAGTTTAAGTTGACACATGTTAATGATTTAAGGTCTTAAACAGGTTTTTTATTTTATTGTTTTAAGCTTTGCCATTCACATTAAAAGTTCTGACAGTTTCTCCAGAGCTGGGTATAAGGATTAGACTCATTAGAAATTCATTTGATGGCTTTATTATTCTTAAAGTGTACAGTTATGTATTATTCAAATACAATCGAATAGTTTCGGTAACTTAAACATTTTATAAAAGATCTTTTATGATCTGCCACATAGAATGACTAATAAAATCAGAAATGACACATGATTATTTAAAGGATTGCTTTTTTAAAAACTGGTGAGACTAACTAGACATGTAGCTTAAAGAAACCTTTAGATAGTGTGTTCTAAATATGTAATACTAAGCCATTAAGTTTGAAAATGCAATCTTAGCTTCGTAGATATAGGATTAGAACACCAGTCTTGCCATAGCTAAGATGGAGGCACAGGTAGTTATACTTTGCCTCCTTGTACAACCAAAAGAAGGACAACAATACAAATTTAAAAACAAAAAAACAACCAAAATCGAGCCAGAAAATCGAGCTGTATGGAAGTCCAACAACCAAGGAGTTAAAGAAGAAACATTCATCCACAGCGGTAGGAGGGGCAGAGACGGGCAGCCAGGGTGGAGAGGACATGCGGCAGGGCGGCTGCTAGAGGACCAGGCAGGGGAGGGTGGCGGCTGTTGGAGCAGCCCGCCCCGCACTTGTGTCCCATAAACAGGGAGAAACATCTGGGGAGTGAGACAGACTGAGCAACCCAGGATTCCAGTGAGGAAAAATAAAGCCTCAAAACTGCTGATTGAAAAAAACCTGTGGGGGTTGAGACAACGAGAGAAAATCCCAGGCTCACAGGAGAGTTGTTAGGGAGATCCACGGGGTCCTAGAAAATACACAAACCCACCCACCAGGAAATCAGCACTAGAAGGGCCCAATTTGCTTATGGGTAGAAGGGGAAGTGACTGAAATCTGGCAGAGAGCTGAGCATGCGGCATTGTTCCCTCTCAGACCCCTCCCCCCACAAACAGTGTCACAATGCAGCTAAGTGGGCGGCCCGGCCTTGGCAAATACCTATGGCTCCTCCCCTTACAACATAACAGGTGCACCAAGACAAAGAAATATGTTCCAAATGAAAGAACAGATCACAGCTCCAGAAAAAAATACAACTAAGTGATGGGGAGATAGCCAACCTATCAAATGCCAAGTTCAAAATACTGGTAGTCAGGATGCTCACAAAAATAGTTGAGTATGGTTGCAAAATGGAGGGAAATGTGAAGACTATGAAAAGTGAAATAAAGAAAAATGTACGGGGAACCAACAGTGAAGGGAAAGAAACCGGGACTCAAGTCAATAGTTTGGAGCAGAAGGAAAAAAGAAACATTCAATCAGAACAAAACGAAGAAGCAAGAATTCAAAAAAAAGGAGATGAGAGGAGAGGCTTAGGAACCTCCAGGACAATTTTAAATGTTTCCACATCTGAATCACGGGGGTGCAAGAAGGAGAAGAACAACAAGAAATTGAAAACTTACTTGAAAAAATAATGAAGGAGAACTTCCCCAATCTGGCAAAGGAAATAGACTTCCAGGAAATCCAGGAAGCTCAGAGAGTCCCAAAGAAGGTGGGCCCAAGGAGGAATGCACCAAGGTACATCATAATTGCATTACCCAAGATTAAAGATAAAAAGAGAATCTTAAAAGCAAGAGAAAAGGAGGGAGTTACCTACAAAGGAGTTTCCATAAGACTGTCAGCTGATTTCTCAAAAGAAACCTTGCAGGCAGGAAGGGGCTGGAGAGAAGTATTCCAACTCATGAAAGGCAAGGACCTACATGTAAGACTACTCTATCCAGCAAAGCTAACATTTAGAATGGAAGGCAGATAAAGTGCTTCCCAGATAAAGTCTCAAGTTAAAGGAGTTCATCATCATTAAGCCCTTATTCTATGAAATGTTAAAGAGAGTTATCTAAGAAAAAGAAGATAAAAATATAAACAGTAAAATGACAAACTCACAATTATCAACAATTGATCCTAAAAAAAACAAAAACAAAAACGGACTAAAACAAGAACAGGAACAGAATCACAGAAATAGAGATAACATGGTCGGTTATCAGCAGGGAGGAGGGGAGGGGAGAATGAGGGGAGAGGTACAGGGAATAAGAAGCATAAGTGATAGGTACATATAAACAGGGGGAGGTTAAGAACAGTATGGGAAATGGAGGAGCCAAAGAACTTATATGTATAACCCATGGACATGCACTAAGTTGGGGGTGTGCTTGTGGGAGGGTGTGTCAGGGCTGAGGGGAATAAAGGGGAGAAAAAAATGAGACAAATGCAATAGTTTAATCAATAAAATATATTAAAAATAAATATATAAAATATTTTTTAATATTTATTTATTTCTGGGAAATTATTTTAAATGAAACATTCTGAGTTATACAGAAGACTTCTGAAGTGGCTGTGAATTCTGTTTTCATTGGGGATAGTGTTTTAGAAATTAAATAACCTTTATAAAATATTTTTACCCCTCAGGAAACATTATCTGGTAAATTACCAATAGATGTGTTTCTAAAAGAAGCAAATGTTGTGTCAAATTGCCACAGATGGGTTGCTTTCCTGCTGGACTTCTCACAAGCGTTTATTGGCTCATGATCATTGTGATTCTCCAAGCAGTAGTTTCCTGGTGAACAGGACCGCGCCCCTCCACCCCTTCCCTCAAAGCTGGGACACTCGCACCTGTTTCTTACCCTCATCTACAGCAGGCTTCTCCCACTGTCTGCTTTAGGGAGGCTGGCCAGGAGGCCCAGGGCAGGATTGGCTCATGTTTTACTCTTGCTAATCACTCAGTACTTCAATAATTTTTTTAAATCACACTTGTGATTGAATAGTTGTTTGATTTAAGCTTGCCTGGCAAACCAGAGAGCTTCTGAGGACATGTCTGTCACTAGTGTCTGGTAGAGAGCCTGGCACATAGGAAATGCCCATTGAGGTGGTGGAGTGAAGGCAGAAAGAAGCACACATCTCCCAAGTAGGGGAGAGGGTGTGGAAAGCATAGCAGAACTGAAAGCTACTTGTTTCTACTCCCACTGGAGGCCTGGAACATGTTTATTTTGCCGACTTGAAACTTGCAGGATTCTGGGTCCTCTTGGTGGTTGCTCAGGTGGCAGTGGTCGTAGGTCTTCCATCCATTCAGGAGCTGAGTAACTGAACCCTCTTGTGTCCATAGAAAAGAGTAGGTACTTGAGGCAAACAGATAACAAGAATTTGAAGGATGCTTGGTGAGGATGGCAAGTGGACCACTGAATTATAGGGTAGGGGAGTATCGAGTCCAGGCTTACACCTCATTCATCATCACACTAAGTGGGTCAAAGGAGGGTTTTTGCATTCCCCTTACTACCATCCCACAGGTATTTACTGAGTGTTGTGTCAGGTGCTGATGGGGTTTCCAAGGGCAGAGGCATGGCCCTTGCCTGTCTAGGGATTACAATCCAGTTGTAGCAATTTAGCCCACATATGAAATAGTTGTGTAGAAACAGCAAGAGGTGTTTGATTAGGTGGCAGAAAGACAGGTGCAGACAGTAGGAAGTGAAGGCACTTGGGTTGCGGGAAGGTAGCCTGGCTAGAAACCCACACTAGGGACAGTGGTAACTGTCATGCGCTGGACACTCCCAGGAGGTCCTGCAGAGAAGGATGGAGGCTTTATGTATATTATCTCCATTTATGGTTTTGCCAGTCCTGTGCTATAGCCTGTATTTCCTCCCTGGTTTTTAGAGGGGAGAACCTGCAGACTTTGAGAGAGGTCACTAACATTCAGGGTTCCCAGACTTGGCTGCTTTTTGTAATCACATTGGAATAATCTGTTATCTTTAATAAAATACTAATGCCTAACTGCCACTGTCAAGCATTTTGATATAGTTGGTAGGGCTGTGACCACATCATCAGGATTTTAAAAAGCTTTCTGATGGTTGTAGTGTGCCACAAAGTTTAGGAAGTGCTGGGTTAATATTGGCTTAAGGTCACAGAGATTCTCTTGGTGGAGCCAGAGCTTGACCCACCCAGGTCTGCCTACTCTCAGAGCTTGAACTTTTAATTATTGCAGCCTGTGAAGAGGCCGAGGCTCCGTGACACAGCCTTGACAGATGGGTGATTTCAGTAACTGGAGGGGTCAGTGTAGGGCAGTCCAGGGGTGTGTCTGCATGTGTTTGTGGCTGGTTTAGGGTAGCACAAAATCTTGAATTTGGTAATAAGCAAACACAAAATGGTTTGAACACTTACTTATCAGGCACTGTATTAAAAGAGCTGACACCAGGTGCTAGGCACCAAGTACTAGGCATTGTTCTCAGGGTATCACAGATGTTAACCCACTGAATCTTCACAAAAAACCTTAGAACTAAGTTATTACTTTTTTTTAACTCTACTTCACAAGTGAGTTGGTGGAGGCTCAGACAGCTTTTATAACTCACTCAGATTGACCCAGCTAGTGAGTAGTAGAAGAGCTCCTGAATTTGTTCATAACTGCTGTGCTGTGCTGTCTCTTCTGTTAAAAAAGGTACTAAGTGTTTTCACGTTTGCCACTCAGAGCTTAACCTTTACTGCATCTGCCTTATTTAATATTGGTATTTCACAGTGCTTTGTATGAGAAGTAGTATTTTTATAGATGAGGAAACTGAGACATTATCCCAAAGTTCTATACAGTTAAACATTAAAGCAGCATCTTTATCTGGTTTCAGTATCAAGATAATGTTGGCTTCGTGGACTGAGTTTGGAAGCTTTCTCTCCTTTTCAATTTTTTGGAATAGTTTCAGAATAGGTGTCAATTCTTCATGAATGTTTGTGAGAATTCAGCTGCGAAGTTGTCTGGTCCTGGATTTTGTATTTTGGGAGTTTTTTGATTACCGATTCAATTTGGTTATTAATAATTGGTTGCTCAGATTTTTAGTTTCTTCCTAATTAAGTCTTAGAGGATTATATCTTTATAGAAATTTATCAATTTCTTCTAGGTTTTCCAGTTTGTTGGAGTATAATTTTTTCATATTATTCTCTTATAATTCTTTGCATTTCTGTGGTATCAGTTGTCATCTTTTCATTTTTGATTTGATTAACTTGGACACTCTTTTTTTTATTTATCTGGATACTCTTTTTTCTAAAGTTTTATCAATTTTATTTCATGAAGAACCAGCTTTTAGTTTCATTGATATTTTATGCATTTTTTAGTCTCTGTTTCATTTATTTCTGCTCTAATCTTTATTGTTTAGTTTCTTTCACTCGTGTTGGACTTTATTTGTTTTTCCTTTTCTTAGTCATTTAGGTGTAAAGTTAGACTGTTTATTTGAGATTTTTGTGTGTTTGTTTCTTGAGATAGGCCTGTATTGCTATGAATTAGAACTGCTTTTGCTGTATCCTATAGATTTTGTATCGTTACATTTCCATTTGTATCAAGAAATATTTTTTCTTTCCTGTTTGATTTCCTTATTAACCATTGATCATCTGGTAGCATGTTGATTATCCTCCCCATGTTTGTGATTTTATACAGTTGTTTTCCTTGTCACTGCTTTCTAGTTACATACCATAGTAACTGGTTTAGTTTGTGTCCTATTATGGTCTGTCCTGAAGAATGTGCACTCGAAAAAGAAATGCCTATTCTGCTGTTTGGGGTTGGAATGTTGTACAAATATCTGTTAAGACCTTTTGATTGAATGTGTTGTTCATTTAAGAGCACTATTTTCTTGTTGAATTTTATCTGGGTATGCAGAATTTTATTGATGTAAGCAGAAGATTGAAGTCACTTACTATTATTGTAATACTTCAATCTTTCCCTCATGTCTGTTAATACATTTTTTTTATATTTAGGTGCTCCTACATTTGATGCATAGATTTTGACAAGTATTTTATCCTCTTTTTGGATCAATCCCTTTTTGATTATGTAATGCCCATGTTTGTCTCTGTCTGTTCTTGTAGTCTTTGTTTTAATGTCTGTTTTGTCTGATATATTTTATAGCTAATTCAGATTACTTTTTATTTCAATCTTATGAAATATCTTTTTCAAATCTACTTTCAATCTGAAGTGAGTCTCTTGTATGCAGCACATGCATGGGGCTTGTTTTTTGTTTTTAAATCTATTCAGCCACTGTGTGCCTATTGATTGGGGCATTTGATCTATTTACATTTAAAATGTTTGTTGGTAGGTAAGTAGTTATTGCAATTTTATTCATTGTTTTGTAGTTCTTTTCTGTTCCTTTCTTTTTCTCTTGCTCTCTTCTTTTGTACATTGATGACTTTCTTTAATAATTTGGGTTCCTTTCCTTTTATTTTCTGTGTATCTATTATAGGTTTTTGGTTTGTGGTTACCATGAGATTCCTATATAACAAGCTATGTTTATGGCAGTCTATTTTAAGTCGATGGTTACTTAGGATCAAACGCACTCTAAACGTACTACATCTTTTACTCACCCCCTGCCACGTTTACATTTTTTGGAATTATATTTTACACTATGTACTTGCATGTGTATCCTTTAATTTATTATTGTAGTTCCATATAATCTTACTACTTTTGTCTTTTAACACTAATAGTAGCTTTATAATTGGTCCATCTACTGCTTTTTACTAAATGTTTGCCTTTATCAGTGAGATTTTTAAATTTTTTTCATTTTTAGTTTCAGCCTTTTCTTTTCCACTTAAAGAAGTCTTTTTTACCCTTTAGCTTTTACTTGTCTGGTAAACTATTTTTTTTTTTTCAATTCTGAAAGGCAGACTTTCTGAGAAGAATATTTTGGTTTTTTTTTTCCTTTCATTATTCAATATTTAAATAAATTATGCCATCCCTTTTGTTCTGAAAAGTTTTTGCTGAAAAATTAGCTGAGGGTCTTATGGGTTTTCCTTTGCTGCTTTTAAACTTCTCTGTCTATCTTTAACTTTTGGTATTTTCATTATGCTGCATCTTGATGTGGATCTCTTTGGGTTCATCATCTATGGGACTCTCTGTGCTTCCTGGACTTGGATGTTCATTTTCTTTCATCAGGTCAGGAAAGTTTTCAAACACTATTTCTTTAAATAAGTTCTCTGTCCTTTTCTCTCTTCCCTGTCTGGGACCATTGTTATGCAACTGTTGGTGTGCTTGATGTTGTCTCGGAGTTTCCTCAAAGTATCCTCGTTTCTTTTTCTTTTTGTTATTCTCATTACGTGGTTTTCACTCTTTCAGATTTGGCCTTCTTGTATCATGTCATCTTCTGTTAACTCCCTCTATTATATTTTTCATTTTAGTTGTTGTATTCTGCAGCTCTGATTGGTTCTTTTTTATGTTTTCCGACTCTTTTTTTACATTCTCACTATGTTCATCTACTCTTCTTTTGAGTTAGTTGAGCATCTTTATAACAATGTTTTCATTATCTGGTAGATTGTTTGTCTCTGTTTAATTTAGTTCTTTTTCTGGGATTTTTGTACTGTTTTTTCATTAGGAACATATTTCTGTATCTCCTCATTTTTTTTCTATGTGTTTTTATTTATCTCTCTTGGTCTTGAAGGAGTGGATTTGTGCAGGAGCTTCCCCTTTATAGAATGAGTGTGCCAGTTGTCTTTGGCAGGCTGGCTGATGTATAGGTGGTATGGATATGGGCCATGTGAAGTCCCAGGGAAAGCTGCACCAAATCCTGAAACTATAGCTGGAACATCTGTGAGCCACAAGGTGTCCCAGGGATAAGCCTCACCTTAGGCTGCTTTGGCAGGTGAGGCGAAAGTGTAGTTGAAGCAGGCTATGGAGAGTCCTAAGGGTAAGTGGCATGGGCCAGGAAATATAGATGAAGCTGGCATGGGCTGCTGATGGGGCCAGGAGTGATTGCTGGAGCAGGTGTAAGCCACATGGGTCCCAGGGCAAGTGATAGAGCTGGTGTGGGCCTTAGACCTGGGGCCTAGAGTCCAGGGTGCTCTAGGATGGCCTTGGCCAGCTGGCTAGAGCTCCTTGATTGACCTCCTGCCTGTGCCCTCAGGATGGTGGGGAACACAGCAAATGCTGCTCACTAGAGACTTCAACCCTAGAGAGAGTTGGAGTCCCCCTCATTCAAACTGGGAGATGCTCTAGTGTTAGACAATTGACTTCCCATTTAGACTAGGTACCTTTTAAGTGACTGCTTTTGTGTTGTACCGCAGGGTTGGTGTGTCTACACAATGTTCCTCAGTGTTCCACCCCAACTCAAATTGATTTGTTGGGTGTGGGATTCCTACAATACCATAAAAATGCCATGTCTCTATCTCTCCTACTGGTTTTATGGTTTCTCTGTCAGTTCTTGTGCAGAAGCTGTTCAGCCAGCCATCAGTTCTTCAGGTGGAATTTCTCTGTTTGTAGGTGTAGATTCAATGTATTTGCAAGAGAAGGTGAGTTTAGAGTCTTCCTATGCTACTATTTGGAACCCTCCTGATCTCTTTTTACACTGCTATTTGAATGAATCAAAAATAGGAAAAAGGGAAGAAAAATAAGGGTTTCTAGTCATATTCATGATGTTCATGATATTCTATGAATCTATATCAAACTAACAAGTTTGTGATTATATCTTACATTCTATATATTTTTATTTTATTTTTAATTATTGTTGTTCAATTACAGTTGTCTGCATTTTCTCCTCACCCCTCCCCCTGACCCCAGTCAAATATACTTCCCTCCATTGCTTCCACCCTCCCCCTTGGTTTTGTCATTTATAGCAGTTCCTTAAAACCCTTTTCCCCACTGTCCCCTACCCACTCCCCTCTGGCTATTGTTAGATTGTTCCTAATTTCAATGACTCTAGTTATATTTTGTTTGCTTTTTTCTATTGTTGATTATGTTCCAATTAAAAGTGAGATCATATGGTATTTGTCCCTTACCTCCTGGCTTATTTCAGTTAGCATAATGCTCTTCAGTTCCATCCATGCTGTTGCAAAGGGTATAAGCTCCTTCCTTCTCTCTGCTGTATAGAATTCTATTGTGTAAATGTACCATAGTTTTTTGATCCATTCATTTGCTGATGGTCACTTAGGTTGCTTCTAGCACTTGGCTATTGTAAATTGTGCTCCTATGAACATTGGGGTGCATAGGTTCTTTTGGATTGGTGTTTCAGGGTAGTTAGGATATAATCCCAGCAGTGGAATTGCTGGGTCAAAAGGCAATTTCATTTTTAGTTTTCTGAGGAAATTCCATACTGTTTTTCACAGTGGCTGCACAAGTCTGCATTCCCACCAGCAGTGCACTAGGGTTCCCTTTTCTCTGAATCCTGTCCAACACTTGTTTCTTGATTTGTTTATGATGGCCATTCTGACCAGTGTGAGGTGTGGTGTTATCTCATTGTGGTTTTAATTTGTATCTCTTTGATGGCTAGTATGCTGAGCATCTTTTCCTGTGTCTCTGGGCCCACTGTACGTCCTTTTTGGAGAAGTGTCTGTTTAAGTAAATTCAAAGTGGATAAAAGACTTAAATATAAGTCATAGCACCATAAGAGTCCTGGAAGAAAACATTGGCAGGAAAATCTCAGACTTTCCACTCAGCAACATCTTCATGAATATGTCCCCTAAAGCAAGGGACATAAAGGAAAGAATAAACAAATGGGACCTCATCAAATTAAAAAGTTTTGGCATGGCTAAGGAAAACAGCATTAAAATGAAAAAAGAACCAACTATATGGGACAACATATTTGCCAATGATACTTCAGACAAGGGTTTGATCTCCAAAATATATAAAGAACTTACATGACTCCAAGAACTTACATGACAAAAAACCCAAATAAAAAGTGGTCAAAAGACATTCTGTATATTTTTAAAGTTAAAGAACAATGCTATTTGTTCTTCAATTAAACAGGTGTGGTTCTGTGCCTTTAATAGATTGGTCTTTATATTCCTTACTTTTTAAATTGTTTTTGGTTTTGGCTTGGAGTTACACTACATGGGTTGTCAGATTTCCTTTTTTTATCAGGGCAAAAGGGAAGGTTTTATGAATCTTAAAAGCCTGTAATTTACCTTGGATGTGAACTATGAGGCTTATCCTGAATAAATCCCATGAAAAGCTACAGAAATGGTGTAGAGAGTCTTTATGAATTGGAACTTAACATGTCACTGACACATTCTGAAGTGTGTTACTTTGCCTTTAGTGATGGATGATCCCATTCTGCCAAGTTTAGCTGAAAAGGGTAGCTCAGAAACCCAAACATCAACTCTGGAATCTAGAAACTTCCTGGAACTTCCCTAGTTTAAATCAGCAGGGTGGATGCAGCTGCGTCTGTGCAGGGAGCAGTATGCCACCAGCTTGCTCCACAGAAGTCTCTGGAACAGGACTGTAAACACCAGCCCTCTTTGTTGCACATTGGTTTTTAAAAGCCCCTGGTGGTTTGGGGAGGATAAGGCCTTGCCTTGGGGCTTCTTGGTTCAATTTTTGGGGACCTGGCTGAAAACTCTGGATATTTGATAGTCTGGCTTATTTCTATGGTGTATTAGCACCCTATAAAAGTTACATGTCATTTATTTCAAGTTTAGAACCCTCTCAAACTTCAGGGGCAAACCAAACTTGAACCTTTTGTGGCTGGAATTTTGTTTACCTTTGGCCAAATCCTGCTTCCGGATTGTGAGGCTGGGAGGTGAGGTGAATGGGGGCTTCTGAGGCCCCTTGGACATCAAATCACTTTTGCCAAACAAGGTTTTGATAGGTTAAAACATGAATAAATCTGAAACACATAGATTAACTTCCTGTCAGTATACTCTGGGGCCTACACACAAATGCACATTGTCCTGGACCAAGTACATTTTGAATGTTGCCTTCCACTAACTGTGAGGCAATGTCTTAGATTTTTGCCACAATTGAAACTGGGTCAAGTCACTCACCCTCCACTTCTAATAAATATATCAAATAGTTTCTCTGACGGTTATTTGATAATCCAATGGAATAAGGATCTTGGAGAAGTTTATACATTTCTTGTATTTGAGACATTTATTTTTTTAACCAGGGACAAAGAAAAAAATAGACTTCACGATACCCAGTTCAAGGATGGCTCTGATTTCTTTGTAATTCAGAACACAGACTAACAAGCAATGCCTTGCACTTGAACAGAGGAGAAATAACGTAGCATGTTCCATGTGTCTTTCAGATAGAGGAACTGATGAACGCATTGGACAAGACCAGGCAGGAATTGGATGCCACCAAGGCACGTCTCGCCTCCACGCAGCAATCCCTGGCTGAAAAGGAAGCTCATTTGGCCAACCTCCGAATAGAAAGGAGAAAACAGCTAGAGGAGATCCTGGAGATGAAGTGAGTACCCATTTTTGTTTCTGAGTTTCTCTTTTCTAATCTCTTTTTGGGGATGGGGTAGCAAAGGCTAGAGAAAGTGAAGAAAGAACTTAGAGGAAGAATAATTTAGCTAACACTTGACTAGTCATTTCTGGGACTACACATGTTACCATTTTTAAATTATAGCTTCCATTGCCCAATTTGCACATTTTTCACATCCATTATTCAAAAAATAGATTAGAGCATTAGATTTTGTATGTCTGTGTTTTGTGGATGGTGCTGGCATTCTTAGATCTGTCACAAAGATCTACACTGGCCAAGAGACAGGGGCCTCATTAAGCACAATGGTAATTTGAGTACTGTTCACAGTTGAGTGGAAACTTGTCCAAGGAGGTCTTTCCTAAATGTGACTATAACTTTGCTAATTATATTCTTTTTCACTTGTGTACAACGTCTGGCTTGTGTTGGCTTTCGTGGAGTCTCAAGGTTGGCACCTTTGTTTAGAAAGCAAGACTCTGACTTGCTGAGCATCATGATACAAACAGGCTTAGAAATCCTAGATACCCCACCCTTTCCTGGGGAAGGTTAGGTAGTGGGAGAGACTGGAACAATTCACTTTTCTTTGATTTGATCAATAAAGTATAGCCAACACGATGGTCAGTGGTCATTCTTATGGGCCTATATATGACACAACCATCTCCATGTAGGTCTTATTTTGCTCTGACAATGAAATAATATCATTATGAAAGAACATAACAAAAAATTACTCAAAGATTTTAGAAATAATTGCTGTAGATCTGTTTCTGAAGAAGTAGATAAGAAGCAACATCTCTCTATATAAGATTTAAAATGAAATATTCACTAAGATACAATTTCACTCCAACTTCCTTCCAAAATAAGGGGAAACATACATAATTATGGCATGTTAAGCCTCTAACATAGACTCTGAAATTGGTGGCTAGGTATGGAAGAATGACCTTGTCTTGACCCTACAAGTCTTACACATGGTTAACATTAAACCCAGAGAGCTTAGATCATGGAAAATAAGGAATGAAATATTTTGAAAGATTTAATAATGAGGATAAAATTTTTATTCCTTGTCAACTACTTCAGTTTCTCTAAGACTAAAGAGTAAATATTTTTCACATATAAACTCAAATTGATTTTTTCCTAATAAAAGATGATATAATAAAAACATTTTTATCCTCAGTTTAGAGGTCAGGGAACTTAGATTCAGAAAGATTTCAAGTAATTTGCTTAAGGCCATCTGGCCAGGATTAAAACCAAAATCTGTCTTAAGCTCCCTTTCTACTACCTTATTTTCTCAAGAAGCTCATGTGAATGTTACCAAGTCTGGAACTTTTGTTCTTGGAGTCAATGTGGCAATCATATTGCCTAGAACAATGCCTGACATATGGTAGGTGCTCAATAATTGTTTGTTGAATAAGTGAGTAGATTGAATGTGCTGACTGGGTTTTATGTAAATAAAAAGCAAAGTATTTCAAGCATGTTTGACATTATCCCCTTAATTAATAATCTATTTACAGTATGAGCACATTGAACACATCAGCCTTTATTCTTTTCCACTCACCTACTCCACACCTGCCTCTTTGTGTGTTGTTACATGTCATGTTCAGGGTAGTTTCGTTTCTCTCATTGTTCTCCAATGTTGTTGTTCTCCAATTTAGTTTCCAACTGAACTTTTTATTTCCTGGAGTGATTTATTATGCCATTTTAAGGAAACTTTCATTTCTTCCTTTTTATAAAAAGAGCATATTCTTTCCATGTTATGAGAGAACAAGTAATGGTGAAGCATGCTGGTTTGGGAGTCATCAGACCCGGGTTGAAATCCTGCTGCTTCTACTTGGGGGCTGGTTGACTTGAGGGAAATGTCCCTATGGCTGCCTACCCTCCAGTTACCTCCTGTAGTGACTTCCCCGGGGTGGTTCTGAGGAGAGGTGCTCAGAGGAGAGCTTGGCATGTGCAAAATAATGTATATGTGTGAATGGCACTTATCAGCCAATGAAACTGTGTCATTTGTTTAGTATACTTTGTAAAGAGTATCATTTATCTAAAATTTGAATTTATTTTTCTAAAACATATAACCTTTTCTGAGTGTATGTTTTCCCACTTAATTTTATGATTTTAGATAGCACCTAAGACTTTTGATGAATTGCCACATTATTGTTGAAGTGCTTAATCTGCTACCAGTACAAAATAAATACAAAATTCCTTTGTCAATTCCTTTGGTAATAGTAACAAAGCCCAACTTCATTAAGCCCAATATGGATCCCATTCACTATTTAATTGGCCCAGAAGCTCCACTTATGGGTTTCTTCCAGGAATGATGGGGACAGAGGTATAGAGCAATTATATTGACTGAGAACACTAAATAGATTCATCCACCTCTTTGGCTGTTCAAATCATCCAGCTGGTTTGATTGATCTTGATTTTTAGATCAACCTGTTGGTTACTTGACATTAACCCGATCCACATGAGTATGTGGGAACAAGCAGATGGGATATCATTGTCAGCACTTACTATCACTCTGTGCCAAGCATTGTTGATTTTCTTCCCTGTGGCAGGCAACATGCAAGCAACTTTCAGCCAAGTCCAACCAGTTTCTAATCCCTGGTGGGAAGGGGGAGCTGTGTGGTGTTTGAGGGAAGAGGGTGGGCCATAATGCAATTGTTCAGAGATGTGACCTCATCATTCACCCAGAAAAGGAGATCACTGTCTGCTTGCCTCTGTTTTCTCTTCAGTAATATGGAGGTGATAATACTTGCCTGGCCTACACTGTAGAATTGTTCTAGAGGATTTTTTAAAAAAGTAATAAACTGAAATTAATATAAACCAGCATATGTGAAAGTGCTTTGAAATGTAAAAGAGGCTGTTGAAATGAAAGGTGGTGTCTGTTAAATTCATTGCAAAATCAAATTGCCCAGAGTTTTAGAACTGGAAAGTAGCTAGGTCCAACATCCCAATCTGCACCAGCCACACTCCCATCCACGTCATTACTAACAAGGAATTCTCTAGGTCCTGGTGGACACCATTCACATTAGAAGTCCTGGTCCATAAGGTGATGGTTCATGTTCCACGACTCTTGCAGGTAGCTCATTCATCCCTGTATAGAGCTAAAATGCCTTTCCATGTACTCTTCCCACTTGTCTTGGTGTTTGTTTCAGAGCTACAAAGAATTTACCTGAACCCCAGCCAAAGGACAGAAAGCCTTTTAGATGTTTGAGTAATAGTGTTTATTTTAGGAAAAAAAAGGAGCACAAAGAAGCAAAATAAAGATAGACACTGATGGCATTTTGGTGTATACCTTTACAACTGCTCTTTACTTTTTAAACAAAACTAAATTGTGTAAATACTCTTTACACAATTTATTGTGTAAATAGTGTTTCTTCTGTTTACTGAAGGGGGAATACTCTCCATGTCCCAAACATAGAATTATATTATTTGTAATTACTCAATATTACAAATAATATACAATTTTACAATAATATTGTCATATAGGCTCACTCCTTTACTGGACAGTTATCTTTGTGCCAATGTTTTGCTAGTATAAAGAATGTTTTGGACATAATTGGACTTCCGCCAAGATGGAGGTGTAGGTGGAAATACCTTGCGTACTCAAACAACCAAATCTAAAAACAACAAAGTTTAAACAACAATAAACGCCATCCAACCACACAGAAAATTGACAATACGGAGTCCTAAAACAATGAAATGCTCAGCTAAACCGGTAAGAGGGGCGAAGCCAGCAGCGGAGTTCGTTGGCCAAAAAGATCCCCAACCGAGGTGGTGCGCAAGCAGCCGAAGGCGCGGATCCCAGGTGTGGGCTAGCTATGGGCAGACACAGGGAAGAGGCACGGCTGGCTGTCTGTGGTCGATAGAGCATTTGCGTGCAGATAAACCAGTGAAGAGGTGAGCATTGAGACCACACGGTGCAGGGCGGCGGGCTCGCACATTTCCACTCAGATAAACAGGTGGGGTGAGCCGTGGGACAGACTGGGCTAGCTGAGAGGACCACCATTGCTCCCTCTCTGACCCCGCCCCCACATACAGTGTCACAAACCAGCAACCTGGGTGGCCCCACCCTGGTGAACATCTAAGGCACCTCTCCTCATATGTAACAGGCATAAACAGATCAAAATATAGCTCAAGAACAACTCAGAGCCCCAGAGCCAATAAATCTAAGCAATGAAGAAATAGCCAAACTTTCAGATGCACAGTTCAAAACTGTGATCAAGATGCTCACAGAACTGGTTGATTTTAGTCACAAATTAGAGGAACATATGAAGGCTAAACTAATTGAAATGAATGGTAATACACAGGAAACCAATAGTAATGGAAAGGAGACTGGGACTCAAATCAAGGGAATGGACCAGAAGGAAGGAAAAAATGACCAAACAGAAAAGAATGAAGAAAGAAGAATTCAAAAAAATGAGGAGAGGCTTAGGAACCTCCAGGACATCTTTAAACGTTCCAAAATTCGAATTATAGGGGTACCAGAAGGGGAAGAGGAACAGTCACGAGTGGAAACCTTACTTGAACAAATAATAAAGGAGAACTTCCCCAATCTGGCAAAGGAAATAGACTTCCAGGAAATCCAGGAGGCTTAGAGATCCCAAAGAAGTTGGACCCAAGAAGGAACACGCCAAGGCGCATTATAATTACATTAGCCAAGATTAAAATGAAGGAGAGAATCCTAGAAGCAGCAAGAGATAAGGGGACAGTCACCTACAAAGGAGTTCCCATCAGACTATCAGCGGATTTCTCAAAAGAGGCCCTACAGGCAAGAAGGGGCTGGAAAGAGGTATTCCAAGTCATGAAAACCAAAAACCTACAACCAAAATTGCTCTATCCAGCAAAGTTTTCATTTAGAATGGAAGGACAGATAAAGTGCTTCTCAGATAAGATCAAATTCAAGGAGTTCATCATCACCAAGCCCTTATTATATGAAATGTTAAAGGGACTAATCTAAGAAAAAGAAGATAAAAAAGATGAACAGTGAAAGAACAGCAAACTCACAGTTATCAACAACCACACCTAAAACAAAAGCAAATTAAGAGGACAGCTAGATCAGGAGTGAACCATAGAAATGAAGATCACGTGGAGGGTTAGCAACAGGAGAGTGGGAGATGGAGAAGGGGGGAGAAGGTACAGAAAATAAGTAGCATAGACAGTAGATAGAAAATAGATAGGGGGGAGGGTAAGAATAGTAGGGGAAATACAGAATCTAAAGAACTTGAGACACATGTTCATGAACTAAAGGGGGGGAATGGTGGGGGAGGGATGTGCAGGGTGGAGGGGAAAGGGGGGGAATAGAACAAATGTAATGGCATAATCAATAAAAAAGAATGTTTCGATAAGCATCCTGCTATTTAATTTTGTTAAATATTATTAAATAATTATAGATTGATATGAAGTTACAAGAAACAGTACAGAGAAGCCTCTTGTATGTTTCACTCATTTCTGTCAGTGGTCACCTTTTGCATAGTTATAGCACAATATCATACCAGGCAATTGGTATTGATACAGTTCATCAATTTAATTCATATTTATCCAGTTTCACACACACTCATGTGTGAGTGTGTGTGTGTACTTAGCAGTATCAATTTCAACACATGCATAGATTTGTGTAACCATCATCACAGTCAAGACACAATACTGCTCCATCATTACAAAGATGCCTCATGCTACCTTTTGATAGCTGAACCCACAGCCAGCTGTTTCATTTTTAATCAGACTTTTGTTTTGTGTTACGTCATTTGGGGACATGTGCCTTAGTAGTGTACATTTTCCCCTGCCATTCTTCTTTGAAAAAGAAGGGTACTATCCTTTTAGTTTAAAATTTAGACTGAATTTAAAGTGAGAAAATATTATTTCATTCCTCTAATGTAACAATTTCTCACCCTGAACAATGTGGCTCAAATGTTTGGACATCGTCCTGCAATGAGAAAGGTCACCAGTTTGTTTCCTGGTCAGGGTGTGCACGAGAGGCAACCAATTGACCTTTCTCTCCCTTTCTTTCTTCTTCTCTTCCCCTCTCTGTTAATTTTTTTAATATACAAAAAAGATTTCTTATGAGTTAGTTTTATTTACAGTGGAATTTCTTTTTAATATTGATATCTAGAACTTGTTACGTGGTAGGCACTGAATAAATGTTTGAGGAATAAAAAGAGAAATTAAGTTAAAAAATTCCTAAGTATTCACTGAGCTCCTACTACGTTGCAGGTACTGATCTAGGTGAACAAACAGTAAAATTTCTGACCATATCCAGTTTGCATTTTCATAAAATGAGAGAAGGAAATGAATGGACAAGTAAATAAGAAAAGAAATTAGTAGATAGATGAATAAAGTAGCTTCTTGTGTAACCAAAGAACTTTGGAATCCTACTTAGAAAGCTCTTTCTAAATGTAAGGATTCTCATGGTTATTTGGGGTAAGAGGAGTCTTAGAAAATGCAATGTGCCCTCCTATGGTCTAAGAACCCTTTTAGGAACTGAAGACAGAGGACAGCCTTGACTGTGTTTCATGTAGGATTCTTCCCCTAACACCTCTTTTTCAGTTTGAGCTTTACTGGTTGGTGTTCTAACTGCCAGTCATTATTCCCACTGGAAGGAACTAACATTTCCTAACCATGTGTTTTCATAGAAGAACATTATATTTGTTTTCCCTTGTGTATAAGATTATTCTTCTTAAAATATCTAAAAGTATCTAAAACCTCATGTAAAAACATTTCATAGTGGTTCATTTTTGTTACATTTGCTCCTATTTGAAAGAGATTTTATTAAAATAATATTAAAAACATCATTCTTTATGTTTGGTTTTATTAATGCTGGTTAACAAGCTTACATTCCAATAACCAATGCTCAATTATTTAATTTCTGGCAGGTGAATTTGATATCTGTGGCTAAAAAGAACTGAAGGACATGAGATACAGTACTTAAAATCTGTGTGCATTTGCTCAGACAATTTGAACTTACATAGTAATTTAATAGGCAGACTGGCAGGCTAACTGATATGTTCCATTTAGCATTAAATACTGAATGAATAAGGGTTTTTAGAAATGGTTAATAGTTACATAATTCTAAGTGTATATTTTAGATTTTTTTGGTGGTTGCTTGTGTTTATGCTATGTAAAGATTTTAAGGGGATCTCTACATTTTTAATTCATCTGATGATGGTGTAAGATCTTAATTTACTGGGTATTATTGCATTCTAGACATCTTCTCCAGATAGCCTCAAAAGCCTTTGTATACACTGAGCTATTTTAAGAAGTTTATAGTGAGGTAAGGCAGCAGCTTATTCCAAAGCATTATCCTGTTAGCCTCTTTGATCTAGGATCCTTTTTGAGAGACCCACTCATTAGGTAAGTACCCTTCAAAGGAGAGGCAGGGTGCGGAAAAATGATATAATCAATTTATTCTTTACTTCTTGCCAACATGAGAGAAGACAAATCACATTTCTTCAAGGAGGAATTCTAAGTGCCTGGCAATTTAGACAGGATAAATGGAGCCTGGGAGAGGAATTTTGAAGGCAACCATTACTTAAAATTGATACACTCAGTTGCTAAAGGGATGCACCAACTTACAGAGATGTTATGGGGACTGAATGAACTTATACATTTATGATAAAGTTATTTTTAAGTAGTAAAACTATATATATGTGTGCATGTGTGTGTTACATGTTAATAGATGTTAGGTATACACAGTACAGTTAGTATGCACTGATTCTGTCTTAAATTCCAATCGGCCTATGCTTTCAATGTTTTGGGTTTTTTTTGGGCTATGATGCAATTTTTTTCTCTAACCAATGGTTTTTTAGGAAAACTTCAACATGCCCAATTAAAAAATATTAAATGTTGCAGCAATGTGTCCTAGAATATTCCATTCTGTCTGTCTGTTACTATATACCACCTGCTCAGTTCTAAAAATAAACTGAGTCAGCTAGAACCCTGATGAAGCTGGCTGCAGCTTTCTGAGTTACCTGCAGTGATTGAGGACAGGTGGCAGAGAGAGAGGGAGTACCTGTCATGAAGAACTGCTCACTCAACATCAGTTGTGGTTTGAGCTGCAGTCAGTCATATGAATACAGTTGCTACCACTTATGATTTTTGTTTCTTTCTTGTAACCTTGAAGTTGGCAGCTTAGAGCTTTTAGTGGGAGAGAAAAGGCTTACAGTACACAATGCTTACAGTGGGTAAGTAAAACTTTACTACATAAAACCCCCAACTTTAGAATAGTGGAGTAATCTGACTAGCTTCAAATACAAAGAACAGAAAAACCTGCATTCCAGAAGCTTATACACGTAGCTGTTTAGTCATCAGGAACCCACACTCCTCTCTTGAGGCTTTGCTTTGGCTTCAGCTGTCCCATCCACATTCCAGCCTACAGAAAGGAGAAAGGAAGCTGTCTGTTTTTTAAGGTTTATATACCATCCATTGACATCTGAGTCACTGAACAGTTCATTTATTAAGTAGTTGTTGAGCATCCACTACACGCAAGGACAGTTCTATACCTTTAAGCACTGATCTAAGCACTAAGTGAACAGAAAGGACAAAATCCCTTTATTCCTGTAGCTTACATTCTAAGTAGGTACAAAACCAGGACAGGGGAAGAGACTCACTGGCCACCATTTAAGTCACAAAGTTACACTTAGGTACAATTCAAGCAGGGGGATGCAACATTTAGCTGGGTGGCTCTATGTCCAGGTGACATTCAGGGAACCCAGCACCAAGGACGAGAAGGAGAGAATTGGTATTGGAGAAATTAGCAGTCTTTGCTGAAATAAAGTGTGAAAAAAAATCTCACTGAGCTTTTAAAAGCAACTTTGCTGGAAACAGCCTAAGTGCCCATCGGTAAATGAGTAAATCAAAAACCTATGATACATGTATACAATGGAATACTATGCAGCAGAAAGAAAGAAGGAGCTTCTACCCCTCACAACAGCAGGGATGGAATTGGAAACTATTATGCTAAGTGAAATAAGCCAGGCAGTGAAAGACAAATACCATATGAGCTCACCTATAATTGGAACCTAATCAACAACAACAAAAAATGAGCAAAAAGAACCAGAGATCTGAAAACAAAGAACAAACAGACAGTGGGTAGAGGGGATGGGGGAGCAGGATAACAGGGGAAAGAAGGGAAACATGTACAAAGGTCCCATGGACAAAAGCAATGGGGTGGGGATTGTCTTTTGGAGAAGGGGTTGGGTGGGGTAGGGGAGAGCAGTGAGGAGGGGGGATGAGAACAACTGTAACGGAATAGCAATAAAAATTATTTAAAGAAGAATTCCAAAACCAACACTTTGAAATGGAAAAAAAAAGAAGTAACTCTGCAAACTACACCTTTACAGACAGTAATTCTAAGAAACATTTACTCATATGCATGTATATTCAGTAGACTGAGTTCATTTCTGGGTACCAGGGTTGGTAAACTGTGGGCAAGTCATGTGGTGAGTAAATAGGTCGAGGGATAACTGAAAATCTCACCATGCTTGGGATAGTTGATGGGTCATGGGCATTTGTTCTAGAGAGGGCAAAAAGGCAGATGCTTCCATCAACTATTAGAAAGCTGACATGTAAGAAAAGAAGTGAATTGATTTATGCTGCCTCAGAAGATTGTGCTAGAGCTGGGGTCTAAAATTTAAGAGGGGAATACCTTCCTTCAGTGCTCTGTGGAACTTTGTAGTAGTAGAAGCTCTGTAGCCTTTTGAGGTAGTTCTTGAAGTTCGTCAGCAAATCCCGTGAAGGAGAAAAATTGCTTGTTCTGGGTGCCATAGAGGGAATTCCCATGTCCAGGGAGGAGGTGGCAGGGTGATACTCACAATTCCTTCCCATGTGGGCTTCTGTTCATAATTCCACTAAATAAATGGACTGAAACATGGATAATAGTCAGCTGATATTGGAATCTTTCTTTTTTTATTCCACTGAGGAATGCTATTTGAAATCAGAAACTTTTTCCAAAAACAAAAATGACCTCTTGGTTTAGTACACCACCCTCTCTAATTGGACCACAAAATTTGTCTGTATTTTTATATAATGCATTTGTTTTTAACAAAACTTTTTAAATGTAAAAAGTTTATGTGTGTCAAGCAGAGATGTGTTTCACAAATTGTGATAGGGAATCAGTTATTAAATTTCATGTAGGGTAGAATCAAGGGCCCTTCACTGTCCCTGCCTTAAGGAATGTATGATAAAAATGCCTTTGGAAAATTAAACTAGCCCAGGCACATATACTATCCAGTACATGGCGACTTTGGGTGGTGGGATGAATATTACCAGTGAACGTTTACTAAATGCTTATTACATGTCAGTCAGGGGTTAAGTACTTCACCTCGTAGGCTGCTACCTCCTGGAAGACAGAGCCTATTTTTACCCCCACTATGTAGATGCAGAAACTGAGGCACAGGCACCTAGGACTCAAATACAAGTCTGTTTGACGTGATAGTCTGTAATCTTAGACACCGAGTACACAGTCTCAGAGTGAAGAACTTGGGGTGCCATTGTACGAATTTTAAGTCTGCAAATGGAAGAACCAGTATGGATTAAACAATTGAAGGCAGTGGGCTGATAGGTGGTTTCTCTAACTTGCTTAGGGGTCGGGGATCAGGACGACAGGCTGAGGTGATGGTAGGAGGGAGCGGTCAGGAAGAGAGTTAGCTGGAGGAGACCTTTGAAGTCAGCTTCCTTATCTTAAAACAAAATAAGGGACGCACTGTCTTCTGTCCAAAAACATGCACTGTATAGTTTTAATAGTGAAAAATGTCAGTCAAAAAGGCCCTCAGTCTGGTGGTTTTTAATGGAAATACAAACATTTTCTGAGCTAGAGCAGTGTAATCTTTCAGCTTAAATAATCATAATCAGTAGTTAAATAATCTAAATGCCTGTGAATCATAAAGCTTAAATAATTCCAAGCACTATACTTCATGTTATCTCCACCCTGGCAGCAGCTCCATGGGGGTAGGGAAGGTCGACCTTTTAAAAAGAAAGAGAAATGTATGGCCTTCCAACCTCCCATCACAGAGCAAGGCAAAGGGGCAGTTGTGGTCCTCTCTTCCCATCCAAAAGCAACATCCTCTTGAGGAATTTTGTAAAGTACTCATTCTAACTCTGTGGGGGTGCTGTCAGGTTTAGCCCCAGGAGGCAAGGAATGGGGCAGCTACATCACACAGAGAAACCAAAGAGCAAACAGTATAGCCAGCGTCATACATCAAGTCCTGAAATAAGAATTCTCTGGTGCAATGAGCTGGGCTCTCAGGACCTGAGTTCACAGCCTGAATCTGGCTGTTATAGCTGTGTGAGCCAAGGCCAGCCTGACTTGGCATTTTTAATTGTGAACAGGGCTCTGTACTCAGATGACGTGTTAACAGTCTATGATCCTCTAAAGCAATGGTTCTAACCCCAGAGTGGTAGAGGGATTTTGCTCCCTAGGGACATTTGGCAAAGTTTGGGGACATTTTTGGCAAAGTCTGGGGCAAAGTGTTAGAGGGGATGTGCCGCTGGCATCTAGGGATAGAGGCCAGGGATGCTGGTAAACATCCTGCAATACACAGAACAGCTCTCCCTGCTACCCCCTGAATACCAACAAAGAATTATCCAGCCCCAAATACTAATAGTTCCAATGTTGAAAGACCCATAACTAGCCTCCCTTTTTTAAGACTTGTGTTTATTTAACTAGGGAAGAAAGAAAAGCTTTGTCATAGCTCCTTTCCAATATAATTTGACCTTTTTTTCTGAGAGAATTCACACAGGACGAGTTTTGCACATTCAGAATCATGATCCTATAGGGCATGCTGACCTGGGAACATCCAATTTGTAGAGATGATTTTGCCCTCTTGACTCAGGCTTGCTTTCTTGGGACTGTAGACCAGCTCACCACGTATTTCCCCAGTGGAATTGGCACAGATCTCAGATCTAAATACCCAGAAGACTGTACTCCCTATAAGATACCAATCCTGGCTAAGACTCAAAAGCCTGATCTATCAATGCCTACTGCTTAGCAGACCATGCAGTCTTCTCCAGCTCCAGCATTCCATCCTTCATTAACCTGTGGCTCTCTCTGGTCCTTATTTCGCCCAACTATCAATTAAGAGAATGAAACTGAGATAGTCCTTCATTGGCCAGTCCTCTAGCCAGGCTTATAAATTTTACTTTCTCTCCACCTTTGTCCCTTCCTTCCCTTTGTTCCTTCCTTCACCACATTCCTCTGGGGAGCTCAGTCTTTACTTAGGGAACCCCTTCTTGCAATGGTCAGTAGAGCAGAAAGGGTAGAAGAAAAATGAAGACATTGCAAAGGTGGGAGAATATAGGCCTGAGGAGGGGCATCGATGGGAAACAGACTGTTGCCAAAGTCTCTTGTTTTCCAGCCATAGAATTTGGGAACCAACTGATAGCAACTGCCTGTCAGAACTGTGAAGGGCAGGACTTGAGGCAAATCCCTTCTTGGTGGGGTAGGGGTTGGGGGGTCCCTGTCTCCCTGTCTCCCTGTAGTATCTTTGCTTAGGTAAAATATAGTCCAGATGTAATCAGGGTACGCCTCAACCCTGAGAATGGAGAGGGCAAACATTAAGATTTCATCCTCATTGGAAAAGGACATCACAAAAGGCACTGAGTCAGTTAGACCTGCAGGGGTATAGGGTTATGGGGTTATAGGGTGGGGCATAGCATGGAGGTGGGGAAGGCTCTGAATGTTCTTGGTCCCTGGGAAGAATTTAATAAAAATTTGTGGAAGGAGTAAATGAATGATGATGAAAATTATATTCTGTCTCTTGTTAGCTGTTTCTTTCTCCTTCCCCCTACCTTATTCACTCCCATCTTCTATCCATTCTCATCTTTCTTCTTCACTTCCTCCTGTCTTTTACTTTGCTGCACCTTCCACTCTACTCTTCTTCTTTTTCTCTGCCTTTCTTATACATATTCTGGTGGGGTGCAAAATATTTTCTGCATTTTCTCAACAAAAATGGTTGTTTTGTTATATTCTAATTTTGAGTATTGTGCAGGAGGCAGACCAAGCACCTGGAAGGAGTGTGTGTGTGTGCGTGCGTGCGTGTGCTCATGTGTTTGGGAGCAGAGAAGGGACTGGCTCTGGCAATGTTGCCTGGAGAAGGAGGTATTAAAGGGGAGACCACTGAGTTCCTCAGGAGCAAAGCAATTGAGAACTATAATCTGAAGCCAAGCTGCCAGTCATATACAGCCAAAGTCTTTTGTTTTCCAATCACAGAATTTGGGAACCAACAGATTGTGAAAATTGAAATGAAGTGTTTGACTTGATCTTTGGGTTAAGCCAATATCCCTGGGATCTTAATTTGAATCTGCAGGAGGCTGTGACCAACTTTGAGAATCTCTTATTCTTCCTACCTGATGTTTCACTTACTTGAAGAGATTTGCAGAGTGCACTGAGAGTAGTGCCAGCATTCAATTAGGATAAAAGTGAGATTGCTGTCTTTCTGTTCAGTTTTGAAATTGGTGTTTGTGTGTTTGCTTCACGAGCCATGAGCTTGGAGCTTCTTTCCCCTCCTGGCTCTATCTCTAGAAGTTTTCTTGGAAAACTTTTCCTTTAATGCATTTTTAATACGCCTGTCAGCTAAGGCTTTACTCTAAGGCAGGGTGGGATTGGGTAGGCGCAGTGGTTATTCTCTGCTCCCTCCTCCCTGCCGCCATTCTTTGGGAGGGGAGACTGTGTGCTGGAAGCTGCCCTCCCCACACTGCATTCCTGGGCTTCCCTTGCTGGCTAACTGCTGGTTGGGTGCAAGGCCAAATGGAGGCCCTATAAAAGGTAGAAGGCTGGGAGGATAAAAATGTTAGAGAATTTTCTCCCCATTCCCTTCTTGCTTTGGGGCAGTAGGAACTTCTCTCTGTGACCATAACTCCTCAGCAGTGCCCCACCATGGCTCCCACTGGCACTGAGACTCAGTCATGTTTCCTTCTGCAAATGCCCACTGTTACCACTTTCTAGATACCTCAACATGTCTTACTTGTTTCATTAATCCTGCCTACCTCTCCTCTGTAGTCTCGTTTTTGATGTCTCCTCCTTGAACCCTCTGTGCTGGAGTCTGTTTTTTGCCGGACCCAGACCAGAATAGTGGGGGAGGCCACGTGCCATGGTTACATGTGTGACATTTAATAAGATTATTTGAGAAAGTGTTATTAGAAAGTGTTTACATTTCCCATGTTAAGTAATTTTGGAAAAATAAGCAGATTGCTTGATGCTAGAATCAAAACACTAAAACAAAACTGCCATTCTGTGGTTTTCTAAAAACAGTTGGCTTCCAAATGACCCTTCAACATGAATGACTGCTGCACCCGTGATCCCAGAAAGTTGTGCAGCTGATGTTCCTAGAGTCCGTCTCAGCCTTAGGATTAGGATTAGTGAAGACAGCCCCCTGCTTCCATCACATATAAGGAAAAAACATCCCTCCCTATCTTCAGGCTTGGAGAAATAGGTTTGACTGAGCAAGGAAGAAGTTCCTGAGATGGCAAGAAAGAGCCATTTTCAGGGGCTCTGGCAAGAGTACAAACCAGCTGCCTCCAGGCTGTGCAGCAGCCTTTCAGTTAAGCTCAGAGCATCTGGGGTTTTCATTTAAAGCTAAAGGCATGGCAGCTCTGAGCAGCAGCTTTTCTAACACAGCACTCTAGACTGAGGTAGGAGCTAAGCCCTCCTTCTTGTTGATTCAATCACATGTTCAGTCACTGACTCATTCACTCATAAAACAAATCACTCTGGGCAGTCATAGCCATTTATTGAGAGAATGAGTGAACAATCTGATGTCTAATCAAATGATTAGAAATCTGAATGTCGAATTACGGCTGGGATAAACATGCACAAAAGGAAAGCCTTGAGGAGCAATGGGAACATCCTGAAGGGAGTAGAAGGGCTGCCTGGGGGCGTGGCTGTGACCCATGTTGTGTTGGGTGAGTGAAAGTTCATTTGGTGAAGAGGTGGAGCTGGTGAACGGGGTTAGGTAGGGCACTGTATTTCAAGAGGAGGGGACTGCATGTACAAAGGCCCCATGCCAGAAGGGAATAATGCCTTCCATTAGTTCACAGGGGGCCTGTGTAGCTGGAGTACAGACTAAAGGGATTTGTTGAGGTTGGAGGGATGGCCAGACCACCCAGGACATAGGGGGTCACGATCAAATTGTTGATATTTATTATAAGAACAGGAACACACTAAAAGGGGGGAATATGATGGGATTATAATTTTAAAATAATAAAAAGCAATTACAGTGTACATATCATGTGTGAAAAACTTTTACAGTGCTCTGTAAACATTGACCTACTGGATTTTTCACAATCCTCTAAGTATTATCATTCCCATTTTACATTTGAGAAAACAGAGGTAAAAAGAAGTTAGCAAAGGTGATATTCAGACCTTTCTGGATTGTATATATTGTGCCACATGCTTGATCACTGCACTGTACTGCCTTAGTCAGACTTCTGTGCCAGAGAGGATAGATCTGGACATGCGCATACTAATTTGAAAGCTGTTGCAGTCCCCAGATAGAGCTTGTCTTGGCGTTTTCACAGTAGAGATGGAAAGAAGTGGAGCATTTTAAGAGACCTGTAGAAAGCTGAATTTACTATAAATTCAGTTAGAATTTACTATAAATTCTAACCCCCAGTCCTAGACTGGGGTTAGATTGGCCATGGAAGTGGTGGAGATCCATCCTCCTTCCTGCCAGATCTGAATTTTACTCTCCTGAGGGCTTTCATTCCTCCATGCCTGGGGCTATGAGGAAATTGTGGCCATCTTGCTCTAGTCTGGGGGTTCTCAGCAACTCTACTAACACTGGGATGGATAATTCTTTGTTGGGGGGACTTTCTTGTATTTAGTAGTACCTACTGGATGCCAGTAGCAATCTCCTCCTTCAGTTGTAATCATTGAAAATGTCTCCAGGTATTGCCAGAAGTCCCCTGAAAGGAGAGCATCCCTGGTTGTAAAAGGCTGGTCTAGACCTAGCCTGTGTAAGTTTATAACTTCTCACCTTGAACCTGCAGCCCATCTCCTTCCTGAAATGCAATAGGTCTTGAGTTGCTTCATTGTGGCACTAATAGGGTCTTAACATTGGCTCACACCACATAGGCCTTAACATTGGCATCACATAGGCCTTCTTCTGCCTGGAGGCAGGTAGCCCAAACCAGGTTGATTCAGAAAGCTTAGGAAAAAGCCTCTTTCACATTCAGCAGTGTCATCCATGTAACAGTCTTTACTGGGGTGGCATAGACACTTGGCCATCACTTAAACCCATTGCTTTTCTTTGCGGACATGGATATTTAAGTTCTGTGCAACTGATTTCAACATGAACTCTCTTTAATCTACTCTCATGTTTGAGCTTTTCCTGCATCCCATGTTTCTGCAGCAAGCACTTCCTAAACAGCTTCAACGTTTTTCTGTGCAGACTTCATTTGTTTAGAAGGCTTTTCAACAAAAAATATATTAAAGTTAGATAAGCTTCACATTTCTACAGGTGAATTTATCAAATGCCTATATTAAGAGGAGAAGAGAATTTTAAAGAATTTTGGTCAATTGAAAATTCCCTACTAACTCATATCTTTTATAAAGTATTTTGAGAGGCCTGCTCTATAATGTGAGATCCATGCAGAAGCACCCAAATGAGGTGTGAATGTACGTCAGGTATTGAAGAGTGGTGCTTTCTGTGCCTTCAGAGACATGGGGCCTTCCATGAAGCAGAAAGGAGTGGTACTATGGGAATCATCTCTTTCCTAATTGGTGCCCCCTGGGCTTGGTATGTTCAATCTTTTTAAAAATGTCAGTCAAATACAAAAGTAAAATGAACCCCCACATACCCTCCACCTGACTTCATTAATTATTCAACTCACTGCCAATCTTGTTTTTTTCTATCGCACACTTTCCTATTCCTGTCCCTGGGTTATTTTGAAGGAAATCAAAGACATTCTATCATTTCAACCATAAATGTTCAATATAAAGTTTTTTTCAGATAAACATTTTGATACCAAATTACAAACACTTTAAGGTGCAGGATAATTTGAATGAAGGCTTTTGCCCACAAAGTTGAAACTCCCTGGGAGAGGCTTATATTTCAATTTTTAAAAAAGCTTGTTAGAAAACAAAATGAAGCATCTAGTGGTATTCCACAAGGATATCAGGAGGATTAACACTACCAGACACATTCCTTACTTGATTTTCAGCTCTCTTCTCCCTTGCTTACACTTAAGTCTCAGTGTTCCCAGACTGACATAATTACATCTTGGGTAGAGTTTGCATTATCTCTTAGTGATCACTGATATTCCTACTCATAACTGAAAGGGAAGGCCTTTTCTTGATGGGTCTCTTTTCTACTTTTTGACTGAATGGTAACTGTTTAATATTTTGAAGAAATAAACAACTTTCAAAGTGTGAACATGAACTGGTGACCCAGTCACATCTTCTGCACCTAAGAGATTTTGAGATTGATTAATGATAGCTGTCCTGCATACAATGAAACTGAGATTAGCTCTCTTCATAATGAGATTAGACTCCTAAATCTGTGAAGCCCAAACATATCCAATCAGCTTCTAGTACTGTTTTTGTTAGTGATCACATCTGCTGTCACCAGAAAACACTATTTTATTGGGTAAATGAAATTAATTTATGTAGTGTTGCTCTAGAGCATTTGTTCATTAATTAATTCAATCTTCATTTATTGAGCAATAACTAGGGACCTCCCACTGCACTAGACACTGATGTAGTCATGGCTCAGACATAGTCCCGGCTTTCCCAAACTTCACTCTAGTCTTGATGTTTTGCTTTTCCATTGTACACCCAGCCTTGATGATTTGGGGAATCATATTCATATATCCTCTGTGCTCTTCTCTCTCTCAGCTAGGTAACCACAGGGATTAGTTGGGTTGAGCCAGATTATTTCCTTGGGCTTGGCTTTCACATCCAATTGTTCTCAAGGAAAATGGGCACAGACTCACAGATGGAGAGCAGGATGACAGCTAGTAGGGATTTAGGGGGAGAAGGGATTGAGCAAAAGGGAAAAAGGACTCGTGGACATGGACAACAGTGAGGAAGTTGCTAAAGGGAGGGGAAATAAGGAAATAAATGGTAATGGAAAAAATAAAGATAAAAAAATATTTAAAAACCCATAAAAACAAATCCAGTTGTTCTAAAGGAGAATGACTCAAGATGATATAATAGCTGGGCCAAGAACGTGAGCAGCATTCCAGACCTGACTGCAATAGAAGATGGGGAGAGAACATATCTCAGAAGGGTGGGGGAATATGAAGGCTAGAATCTCATACCAAATCAGACTTTATGTCTTTTATATTTCCATTGACAGTTGGCCTTGAGCCAGGCAAGACTGAGTGGTGACAATTAAGTGTCATCATGGTAAGTTAGTTTTTCATATCATCTAGCCTGTCCTCTCATTGGTGCTCCCTAACTCCTTGACAGCATCTCTGAGAAGGGGGCCTTTTTCCTCTGCCTGGCACTGAGGGGATGAGAGACACGTTAGCATGAGGGTCAAGCACCTCAGCTATGAGGGGTCAGATGACTTGAGTTTGAATCTCTGTCCTGTCACTTATTCTACTTGCACTATGACCTTGGCCAAGTGTGTAAGTGACATTACCTTCTGTGGGGACCCTCTGAGGATTATATTAATTAATGCCTATAAAACACTTAGCCCAGTTCTGCTACTTAGTAAGCCTTAATAAATCTACTCATCAGCATTCTGCGGGAACTTACTCTTTTCTGAGAACGCTCTCTTAGTATGTTTGCCTTTTGTTGTGCTATAATACCTTTCTTCTTTTACATTTTACTTTTTGAGGCCCCTTAAGCATTTAGTCCTTCTTTATAACACATGAGTATTGAAGACTGTTCTCCTGCACTGTTTTCTCTTCAGTACTCTCCACATTGCAAAATCTTCTCATCTTAATTTGCAAGTACCCATTTTTTTCTTCTTGTGACAGGTTTAGAGGACTCTCACTATTCTAACCCATCTTCTTTGGATATTCTGTACATTCTTTTTCTGCATAAATAGCAACTGGGAATTTCTATGGGCAGAGCACTGAGTTTGGCCCTGGGACACAATTCCTACCTGGTGAGGCTCAGGCACTAAAGGAGGAGGATGCTGTAAAAGCTTTTACAGTGGAAGTCCTGGGAGCATTAGGACATCTGATCCAGAAAGGAAGGAAGATGGGTTAAGGGAAGCTTCCAGGAGGAAGAGACAGATCTTGGGAGACCTGAAAGGTGAGAAAAGTAGGGCAGGTACAGAAGGGAGAAAGGAGGAGTGTTTCATATGGGACATACAGTGAAATACATTATTCAAATGGCCAATAAAAAAAAATTCGGTGATTGAATGAATTAGCTCCTGCAAAAAGGCAAAAACAGCCCTGGAAGATTCTGCTAGAAGTGGCCATTTATTTGGAGGAAGGATTAAAAAATGCCCCTCCCATATCTATGCAATAATAGTTAATCTTGTACCACAAATCCTTGGCTCCTAATCTTGTCTTTGCCTTAAAAGGAATAATTCCCCTCCAAGCAGGGATAGAACCCCCTTTTCACTTCATTCTCACATTCTTCTTGACATGTGGCTATTGAAGGTTGGCTACTCACACAAGTCATTTTTCCCAAGCTGTCATTAGAGATGCTATTCTACAATGTCTAGTAACACTGTTTACCTTCACATTGATCAACTGTAATTGGATATGAAATTTTCAGCATTACCTTTTCTCCATGATGGTATTAGAAATAATTTATTTGTTTATAATAAGAAAGGCTTGTAAAAATAAGGTACACAATGAAAGAGATTCTCAGAACTCGTCTGGAATTATTCAGGGAGATATTGAGCTTTGAAAGTATTTAAAATTTAGGCTTGGAGTTTAGCTTTTTAATGCAACTCTAAGTGCATACAAGAAAATCTGTGGCAGCAAACTTGAACCACTTTCCATTGCATAATCTAATGTTTTATTATTTTATTTTTTGAAATAATACAACAATTTTACCAAAAGAATATAAAAAGTTAGGGGAAAAAAGTGTTGACTCCTGCCAAGGCTGACCTCAGCCAAAATTGGCCCCTACCCCTCAGCATCTCTGAAATCCTGCTTTCTTTAGGTTTTATTAACTGAGGAAACAATAATGATGAAAATGATGGAATAGGATAGTGTTTTTGTTGAGCAGCAGCCAGTGGAGGAGCAGGAGAGCTTTGGCCTCTGATGTTGAAGTCCACAGAACAAGGGCTCTCCAACATTAGTGGGGAGAGGAAAAGAGCTTACTTCCTTTGCCAGGGATTGCTCCCCACCCCTTTTTATAAGCTGACTAAATTATGCCTTTGTCTCCTGAAACTCTCTTAGCTTCATTCTCTTGGGCTGCAGTGGCACCCAGAGCAGAAATGATCAACTACAGGCTCCAGCATTCTTAAATCCAGCAGATAGTCCTGCATCTTAGATACAAGTTACATTCTGACCAGCTTGTGCATTTGGCGGAACACAACCTGCCTCTTGGATGTGAGGGATTTAACTGTGCATTGAGTTTCTGCAGGACTCACCCCACTCACATGCTTCCTAATGAGCCCAGAGATATAGATGTTACTTCACTTATTGATTAAGGAACCAGTAAATTCACCTTTAATGTATAGAAATGTGTCTCTAATATGCACTGGCACATGGTCAGTGAGGCAGGAGAGAATAGGAAGAGGTATGTTATTAACAGTGACATGGCCACATGAGTATAGAAAATCATCTGCATTAGGTGATCAGAATTCCTCAGTGCTAGATGTTTTAATGGTATAATGGACTGGGTGATATCGATTCATTGTGTTATTGTTATTCAGGGTAAGAGTAGTAAGTCATAATTGTATAGGAAAGTGCCTCGGCCCGCGAGGCAGTCAACGGGGTCCGCCGATGTACCTGTAACGGATGAAGGGGGATGGGACAGGAGGCGCGAAGAATGGCAGCAAGACAAAGGATTCTGATCAAGCTGCAAACTTTATTTCAAAATGGAGGGAGTTATATAGAGGAGGGCAGTGGAGGAAGTGCAGTGGATGGGTGGCTTCAGAGCGTGCTCTAGCCTGCAATTGGCCGGGGGGTGCATGGCGGGCGCGTGATCAAGGCACTGATTGGTGTGCCACCCGCGTGTCCAGGAGGGGGGAGTTCTATGGCTCCTAACCGCAGCATCCTGTTATTCAGGTCGGATTGTATCAGCCTGTTTCAGGCTTATCCCAGCCCCCAACATCTCCTCCCTTATTTTTATTTTTAAGGTGAGGGAGTGGACATTAACCGGCTAGGGGGAGGCAGAGGTCTGGCTCCTCCTGAGCTCGTCCCGAGCTCTGAAGCACCCTTTTCGGAGGAGAGGGTTGGGGTGCTGACCTCTATGCAAGCCGACTTGCCTTTTTATTGCTTTGAGGGCGAGGAGAATGTAGATAGGGTAGACTTTAACCGGCTGGGGGAGGCAGAGGCCTGACTCCTCCTGGGCTCATTCTGAGCTTTAGGGTACCTTTTGGGAGGAGAGGGAGTTGGGTACCAACCTCTTTGCAAGTCAGCTTACCTCTCAGGAGACTCGAAGTGGCCGTATGTACAGGCCTCTCCTTGCAGTGCTTTGCCTTGCACCCAGCGGTGTCTATCACAGCTACTTGGCTGTGAAGCATATCTTCGAGGGGTTATGCTGCTCCCGCAGGGAGGGGAACCTGGCAGGAATCGTGGGCTAGCACCCCAGCAGCTGTACGGCTCAGAGTCCGCTCCATGTTCTAGCATTTCTAATTGTTGATAGTGTACCTGAATAGGTCTTCCTAGTACACTGTTAAGTTGGTCTTTGATTAAGTTGGTTATACGTCTAAGAATCCAGGGAGCAAAGGAGAGGATGAGGGTGATAGAAACTAAAGGTCCTAAGAGGGGAAGGGGGTAGGGGAGAATTCCGTTAAGTCCACCCCAAAGGGTGTGTTTGGAAAGTTCTTTTCCTTTACAGACGCAGGGTTGTCCAAATAGGGCGAGGCAGGGGTTTTGGGGTGGTCCTTCTCGTCCTCCGTCTGTCTTTAGGTATGGGAGTGTTCCGAGTAGTATAATGATGTTTATTCGGTGCGTTCTGTTTCCTGTAATAGAAAGGAGAGAGAAGTCCCTCAGGGAGTATGGCTTATCCCTGGGTTTGATTAGATGCCGGAGCAGAGGCGAACATAGTCACAGAGCTCTCCTTGGCGATAGGGGCGGATGGCATTTTGGCAAGCGGGGTTGGCATTTTCATAAGCTAAGTGTTTAACGAAAGCGTTTTTACTTTCGCCCGCGCCAAAGAGCCTCTCAGCTAATTCCTGTAAACGACTTATAAAATCACTGTATGGCTCATCTGGGCCTTGTCTTATTTTTGCAAGAGAAGTGGTTGCGGTACCTTTTTGTGGAAGGCGCCTCCATGCTTTAAGACCCGCGGACTGGATTTGGGTTAAAAGTCCGGGGGGAAATTGAGCTTGTCTCTCATTGTTTTGATAGGGGGCGGAGCCAAGAAACTTAAGGATGGTCCAATTTTTAGAGGAGGATTTTCGCATATTGCGCTGGACAAACTGTTTAGCGATGTCTTCATATTCGCTTTTCCAAAGAATAAAGTCACCTCCGCTCAGCGCTGCCTTTGCTAGAAAGAACCAATCATTGGGCGTGAGCCAGCGCTCACTAAGATTTTCGATTAGGGCAAGGGAAAAGGGAGCTGTGGGCCCATAGTGTGTTACAGCAGCTTTGACTTTTTCTAGTGTTTTAAGACTAAGTTTTTTATATGTGTGAAAATAAGCTTGGGGGGTCGTAGTGTCTCTTATACTGGGCTGTGCTTCATCTATATCAGAAGGGGAGCTGTCAGAGTCTTCGGGGGTCATCACTGTCAGGAAGGGGGGTAGCTGCAGCCGCAGCTGAACTATCTACGTTCTCGGTCTTATCTGGGCGAGTCTGGGATCTAGTAACAGGGAATGCTAAAGTTTCGTGGGGAGGGGGACTGATTGCGGAGAATTTCTTGCCCCTCTTTGCGAAGGCGCTGTATGTCAGGGGAATTATTGTGGTTTTTAAGGATGTCTGTTATGAGGTTATAATAGTCAAAGGCAGTTATAGGGATAGTCTCGGGGCCAAAAACCTTATAATAGTCATTTAGACAGTTGCCTACACGGCGCCAGACGCGGGAGTCAATGCTACCCTCCTGAGGAAACCATGGGCAGATTTTAAAAACGAAAGTGAAAAAGGAATTCAAATCTTTTTTACGAACTCTTATCTTGCGCACCTTGAGAGACTCTTTTAATTGAGCGACGAACGAATCATGTTGTGAGCATGCCTGTCCCATGGCTGGGTCTTACCTTTTGAAATGCCGCTGTCGGGGAACGGGGGACGTCAGGGAATGCCGGCGCGCGGTCGAGTAGTCGCGGTGAGCCGGGCGAAACGCTTCGATCGGAGGGGACAGCGGTCCGCACAGGCGATCAGCGGGGCCCCACGTTGGGCGCCAGTTGCCTCGGCCCGCGAGGCAGTCAACGGGGTCCGCCGATGTACCTGTAACGGATGAAGGGGGATGGGACAGGAGGCGCGAAGAATGGCAGCAAGACAAAGGATTCTGATCAAGCTGCAAACTTTATTTCAAAATGGAGGGAGTTATATAGAGGAGGGCAGTGGAGGAAGTGCAGTGGATGGGTGGCTTCAGAGCGTGCTCTAGCCTGCAATTGGCCGGGGGGTGCATGGCGGGCGCGTGATCAAGGCACTGATTGGTGTGCCACCCGCGTGTCCAGGAGGGGGAGTTCTATGGCTCCTAACCGCAGCATCCTGTTATTCAGGTCGGATTGTATCAGCCTGTTTCAGGCTTATCCCAGCCCCCAACAGGAAAGAAAAAGTATTTACCCAAGAAAATGACTTAACATTTTGAATTCTATTCTTCCCAATCTCTTTTTCCATACACAGTACATTTTGCATAGTCATGATTGAGCTGTTACTATTTTTTCTCTTGATATCTTTTATTTACAAGGAATAATGCTTCTTGTTCCCCAGCTACTAGGTAATATATTTTTAATTGACTAGGGATAGAATAGTGCATGCACAGTCACGGGGGGAGAGATGAATCTTTATATTTTAGGTTTGGAACTCATAGACAAATTTTGACTCTTCACATTAAACTGTAAAAACACTTATGGAGTACTTACCACATGCCAGGCCCTACTCTCGTCACTGTGTGGACAGTGGGGTGGTGGTGGCTCCCAAGATGACCCAGACCTGTAGAGGATGCTTTCAGTGAGCTTACACTTTACTAGGAGGAGAATTAAGTAAAGAAATTAAGAAGTAAGTAAGAGAGGAAGGAAGGGAGGGAGGGAGGGAGGGAGGAAGAAAGAAAGGATAGGAAGGAACTTAGGAAGAAAGGGAAAAATAGAGTTGATCGGGGGCAGGGAGGAAAGAGAAAAAGAAGGAAGGAAAGAAAGAAGAGACTGAGGGAGGGATAGAGAGAGAGCAGGAAGAAAAACCAATAAACCATAACATTTATTGAATTTTCAATATTCAGAATATAGAAATTATTTAAGACAGTGAAAGGTATCACAGGACAATATAAAGTCAAATTCTGAGGAATTTTACCAACATTAACAATGTCTTGATGATGAACAGTCTTCAGCTTTCCTAGATTCTCCCTGTATAAGATTCTCAGGACATGAGTGCCTGGTCTCTCTCTAAAGTGCTCATGAGGTAGCATACTTGAGTATTGTTGCCATTGCAGAAGAAACTGCTGGTAATGTGCATGAGTCACACCAAAAATATGGGCAATTTATTCCTGAAAACGCTAAGTTATATAAAGGGCTCTCTCACACTGTGTACAAAAATTAAATCAAAATGGATCACAGACCTATGTAAGAATTAAAAGTATAACACACTGACAATAATAGATAGGTATAAATCTTTGTGACCTTAAGTTGGACAAAGCCTTTTTAGATATGAAACCAAAAGCACAAGCTAGTAAAGAAAAAAGTTGGACTTCATTAAAATGAAAATTTTTTTTGCTTCAGGGGACCTTCAAGATTAAACAACCTACAAAACAGGAGAAAATACTTGCAATCATATCTGATAAGGGACTTGTATCCAGAATATATAAAGAAATCTTATAACTTAATAATAAACATTGAGAAACCCAATTATAAAGTAGCAAACAATTTAAATAGACATTTCTCCAAAGAAGATATATAAATGCCCAATAATTGTGTGAAAAGATGTTTAACATTGGTAGCTTTTAGGGAAATATAAATCTAAACCACAATGAGATATCACTTCATACCCACTAGGATGGCAAAAGACCAGATACTAACAAGATGAAGATGTGGAGAAATTGGAGCCCTCATGCATCGATTATGGGAATATAAGGTGGTGCAGCCACTGTGGAAAACATTTTGGTAGTTCCTTAAAATGTAAAACACAGAGATCCCATATGGTATAACAAATTCTACTCCTAGGTACATGCCAAAAGAAATGAAAACATATATCCACCTAAACATTTATACATGAATGTTCACAGATACATTATGAATAATAGTCCAAAGTGAGAACAACTCAAATGGATGAACTGATGATGAATGATGAATAGATATATAAAATGAGATCTATTCATACATGAAATGTTATTTCACATTAAAAAGATATGAAGTACTGATAGATGGTACAACATGGGAAACCTTGAAAACATCATGCTAAGTAAAAGAAGCCAATCATGAAAGACCATATACTGTAGGATCCAGTTTGTATGCAAATAGGCAAATATACATTGACAGAAAATAGGTTAGTGGTTGTCTAAGGCTATGGAGATAAAGTGAGGGGGATGACTAGTGATAGTATGTGGCTTTGATGGGGGTAATGAAAAATTTCTAAAATTCACTTGTGATGGTTTTAGGACTAAACATACAAAATCCCCATTTAATTGTATATTTTAAATGAATGAATTGTATGATATGTGAATTATATCTCTAGAAAGCTATTGAAAGGGGGTACTCTACACAGTGCCATATAATCTTTTATATTAATTGCATGTTACCACAATACTTTAGATATATTGGGTTAAATAAAAATATTAATTTTGCTGGTTTCTTATGACCTTTTTTAATGTGAGAATTTAGAAAATTTAGCTTGTATTATATTTCTATTTGACAGTGTTGCTACAGACAGAAAAACTTTTCAGTATACTTTTTGGCAGATTCAGAAGGAAGACAATTCTAAGTGGCTTTTAGAAATTGCCCTTGAACTTGAATATACTGAACCCAAATCTGCTTCAGTTTCCTTGAAAAAGGAAGGAAAAGCAATCTGCTTCTAAATTCTATATTTTGAAAATTGCATTATGGACATATATTTGCTCTCTAATATACAAAATAAATTCTAGCAGCTCATAGTTTTTCCATGTACTTATAGTATTTTCTTTGCTTTTACTTTTTGTTCTCTGTGTTCTTCTTGTCATCACTTTATCAAGATATTGAGGCCCTGGCATCAAGCAAGTAAAGATATTCAAGATACATAAATGCCTCACTTATTCAGTACTGAGTTTATCTGAATCACTTGGGGATTGGCTAAGCATTTGGATTTCTTCGAAATTGAGACCATGCCATGCAGTGTGGGATTAGTGGGGAGGAAAGTGTGTCAGTCTTCTGGCGCTGACAATTTGAACTGTCAGGGTCAGGGCCCTGTGGTCTCCTTTTGCTCCCCTAATCCCAAGTAAGAAGGTAATTTAAGTAGAATCCTGGGGTGCTAAATTAAGGAGGCTCTAATGGGAAAATGGGAAGTGGAGGGTTTAAAGGACACCCATTAATGTGCTCACTTCAAGATGTACTCTTGTCAGTGCTTCTTAGGAAGGCACATGCTCGCCAGTAATGTCTTTTCTTTTTGGAACACAACCAAGAGCAAGCATGGAGATTTTTAAACATAATATTTTGGAACCCAAGGGAAGCCAAAATATCACAGACAGTGATAAAACCACGATTTAGTAATTGTGTTGTGTGATCCTGCAGCATGTGGTGGGGCTGCTCAAAGGGGAAGTGTGATGGGTTTGGGCAGCAGACATTCTGCGTCTCAAGTTGCCATCTAATCCTTCCTTAAATAGGCCCAGGGAAACCTGCAGGGTGTCCAGAAATTTTCTTTTCCCTATAGCCATATCTTCTAGGAAAAAGAGAAATCAGGGTAAAAGAATGTATCAACTAGGGAGGTACTTGCCTGACCCAACGAAAACCCCTAAATTGAATAATATGTTTTCTCACATAACAATGGGTCTGGACATAGACAATCCAGGCTATGTAGGGTATTTTACTATTGCCATCCTATTTTATCCTTTGCCATGGCCAGCTTTTGTCCTTATTTTGCAAAATGGCTGCTGCAGTTTTCAGCCATCACATCTGTGTTCTAGCAGAAGGAAGGGTAGGCTCCAAACAACTGTACCTGAGGAAGGGACACCCTTTTTCATTCGGGAAGGACAGCTTCTTCCAAGAACTTTTGCCTACGTCATTTGCCTGATGCGGGTCACATGACTTCTCCCACAGGCATGCCAGGGACTCTTGAGTAGGTGAAGAAGCAACTCGAATGTGGAGCCACAGAGCTTGACACTCTAACAAAGGATAATATAGTCTCTGTAAATAGCTCCTAGTTCAGTTCTCGGCACACAATATATTAGAAAAACCTGGATCTTAAAATAATTTTCCCTTTGTAGTTAAAAGACCAGCCCAGGCAGCACTACAACTATGCCCTCTAGAAGTGGCAGTGGGTCCTTTGATGAGAGTAGTGTCTAACACTTTCTGAGAATGTCCTTCAGGCATGTTCAGCCTAGAGAACACAGGCACAAGGCTCAGTGCTTTACATCCTACTTCTGATGAAGGAGATGTTCTTCCCAGGTTGCAGAGATCAGAACTGAGGCTGAGGAGAGCTAAGTAAACTTGCCTAAGGTACACAGCCAATGTGGAGGAGGGCTGGGATGCTAACCCTTGCTTTCTGCCTGTGCGGTTATAACCTCTAAGCTCACCTATAACTAGAAGGCTCTTGGTGGGTAGTTGATTTGCCTAGTAATTTGTTAACCTAGTTCAAAACCTAGAACCAAAGTGCTTAGAGTGAACTTAAAAAGGTCAAAAAGTTAGGATAACTAGAGTAATTGATGTAGGTCTTCATATCATGGACTGTTAAAGGCCTAAATTATGCTAAGTTCTGGAATCTCTCAATCTTGGATATACAGAGTAGGGCAAAAGTGGGTATATAGTTATGAGTACACAAAGCACAGGGTTTATCCTTTTTTCATAAACTATCTCTTTTTTTTAAGATTAAAAATTTTTTTTAATTTATTTATCTTTAGAAGAGAAGAGAAGGAGAGAAGGAGAGAAATATCAATGTATGGTTACTTTTGGTGCATCCCCTGTTGGGAACTGGCCCTGATGGGAACTGGCCTGCAACCCAGGCATGTGCCCTGACGGCGAATCGAACCACGATCTTTTGGTTCGCAGGCCCGCGCTCAATCTACTGAGCTACACCAGCCAGGGCTATCCCTTTTATTATTTAGTAATTATAGTATTATTTTCCATATGAACAACTGGAAGTGTCCTTTTGCCCCACCCTGTGTTTTATAGGGGATTTGGGGAATCCCCTATTTGGGGGGATTTGGCATGATTCCATATGGTAATGGTCTGCATGGGGTTGTCTAGGGCATTCTCAGGAATAGTCAGGCCCTTGGTGCTCTTCAGAGGAGGGAGAAGGAGGTATGTGCATGTCTTGGAGTGTAACCAGCCCCTGCCAGAGTGGTCCCTGGCTGCCACGAGGTCCGGTAGCGTGGAAGGAGAGGTAGATGGGAATTGCCTCCAAGGAATGGAGGTTCCCCAAGAATGATGGATCTGCCTTTGATGTCTGGCAGCTTCCAAATAGCACAGAAATGATACAGATACATGCCAAAAGGGGGAAAAACAACTTTTGATCTAGTTAGAACTAATTAAATTTTCAATGTGCATGAAAGAAACTTGAGTACTGGCCAGTTGTTTGCTATGGATGGATTTTGTCAAAGAGCATAGTTTAAAATTATGTAACTAAAGCATACCCCTGCCTGGCTTTCTACTTGGGGGGAATTAATTTTTTGAGTTTTGCTTCTAAAATGTTAGGGATTTCCCCTTTTGCAGGGTGAAATTACCTACAGTTTCTTTTTTTTCTTTATACAGTGATATTAACAGTGATGTTTTTCTTTAAAGTTTTCTCAGAAGGCTCTCTCTTCAACCCTTCCTTGTTGTCGTATCTTGTTTAGTCTAATGTATGTTTTTTGTTAGTGTGTGGAGTAAAAAAGGTAATCTAATTAACAGTAGAAGGTAAGAAGCCCTGCAGGATTTTGGCAAGAGAGGAAAATCGTGGGCTCTGGTATTTGATCAACAACTTCTACTTATGGCTCACCACTCTTACCTCGTTAGCAGGGGAGTTTTTTGCTCTTTATAAGCAGGCTTCAGCAGAATAGAAAGTGTGTATCTGACAGGACAACAGTCAGGTCTAAGATGTCCTTTCGGAAATTTCAGCTGCCTTTATTCAGAGCGACTGGCTTGGTAAATGTTTGGAGGGCCCTAATTATGCTTTGGGGAGATTAAAACATTGTGGATTTATGCCGTTTCACTGAGGAGAACGGCCTACTCCACATACCAAGAAAGAGAAAAAATGAAAAGGGAGGAAAGAAAAGAAAAAGGGGAGGCGGGCTGCAGTGGGGGAGGGAGGGAGCGCACCACCCCAGTTTGGGGAGAGGCGGCCCCTTGGTGGAGCATATGAATCCACTTACATGTAAATTGCTTGTCGCTATGAATTAAGGGGAGGCTATGAAAGAACTGCTTTGCCGTGTTTACTATAGGATTTTTGACAGACTCTTTCCTCTTTCAAGTAAATTTGGCTTAAGTCCATAGTCAGTCCAGTTTTAAGTAAACTCCTCTTTTGTTACATTAACAAGGTTATAACATCACTGGGGCAGGTTTCCAGCTGCAGGAACCGAGGCCTAAGTATGGGGCTGAGGGTATAATTAAAACCTTCGGGTGGGAGAATTAAATTCTCAAGTAAAATTGGATAAAAGGCTAATTGTCCATAGCAACATAATACATGCTTTAAATATCTGCGAAATGAAGACGAATAGTAGGAGGCTTGGAAAAAAAACAAAAAAACAAAAACCTTTTCTACTCCCTCAATCAAGATCTGATTTTTTAGTTCTATGATAAAGGGAACTTTCCACACCCCCACCCTTCCCATCCCTAAATCAATGCTGAAAGCACAGAGTCTTCTCCTGTAGCCCCTGTGACTTATCTTCTCTCTGATAGATAACTTTTTAGATATGTAGCATTTTTTGCAGAACTTCACTTACAAACCAGGAGCATTTATAGCTGCTAAGCAGGAGTGGAGTCCTAGATTTTCTGATTCCCTAGGTCCAAATAAATGTGTTGAGTACACTTTAGAGGAGTGGTGGTGGTGTGGGTGGGTGGGAGGGGAGCCTGGGGAAAGGGCGCACATGCCTTTCCTGACCTTCTCAGAGATGACATCCAGCTAAGCAAGATGATACATTACCATAACACTAAAAAAACAAAACGGCTTGTAATGGCAGCTTGTCTTGAGCAAATGCATTGGGAAGGCCCATTTGTTATTCATTAGGAGCAGCCTGGTTGGGCTGGCTTGGTAGGGAGCCTGGAGACTTAAGGTCATGCTGCACCCCTGCCCCAGTGACAGGGACAGCAGTGAAGACAGCTTTAGTAGCCCCTGCACATCCAGGCATTGCTGCACTACACTGCTATTTGCAGCCCTACAGGAACAAAGGTGTTCTCAAACAGTTTAGAGTTACACCGAGGGTGGATGAAGGGTGGGGTGGAAAGGAAGACCAAGAAGAGGGAAAACAATGAAAAGGAACAATTTCATGAGTAAGTGATTCCAAGGAGCTAAGCACACAGTGAGCCCACAGCGAGAAGTCCTACAAACTCCCTCCAGCATCCTGGGAAATATCCCCCCAAAGGGATAAAGACAGTCAGAAAAGAGGGGTGTGAGGAGCTGAAGGTTGTTGGAGAGTGGTCAGTGTTTGGGGGTTGCTGAGACAAGTGCATGTCCAACTGATAGAGTTGCTGGGTGCAACATGGTAAGGCGCTGAGAGTCCATGGAGCTGCGAGAGGACAGGCCAGTTCTTGGAGAACAGAGATGCTGCAGCCTGGGAGCAAGCTGCGCTGGGGAGCAGGAATGAAGGTTGGGGAAGGCTGGCTGGTTCCGACCTCAGCCAGTGTGTACATTGAGAATGGTGGTTCCCGCATGCCAGGAAAACAGGATCCAGCCACCAGGCTCTGAAGTATAGAGCGATGGCCTAAATTCTACCTACCCTTGTCAGCTATAGGACATTATTGGTTTAAAGGAGAACACACAGGAATTGCATTTTTGGTATTTTCAGCCTAACTGTATTGCAGAGTGTTTTTGTCATGGTGTATAACATGGAGACTTATGTTTTGAATCAAAAAGTTCCTTCTCACTTTGGAATCAGAATACTTGAAGGTGGACACACCTACTGTGGATCTGGGATGCTTTCCAGCAGGGCCATGACACCTAGCTTCAGTTTCATTGTGAGCATCAGTGTGCTTTTACAATATGTATCAGAACCTCCTTTCACTATTTTTGCTCAAAGAGTTGTTTATATCACACATGCCTCATGGCGGCTCACTATCAGTAGTGTTTTAAGTACATTTAAGTATGCTGAATAAAGGCTTATATTTTAGAGTATATAAATCTATTTCTCTTGCCAGCATTATAAATTTAAAGTCCTTCTTACAAGTACCAAAGACATGTAATATATAAACCAGGTTATGGCAAGAATGAGAATGACATTATGAGAAAATAAAGCTGAGAATGCTGTGTTTAATAGGAATCAACTCATTATCTTAAGCCAATAAAATTTTTAGCCATCTTTACATTTATTTGTCCTTAGGTAGTCTATGTTCCCTTTTCAAAGTAGAGGTTTAGTTATCATTTGTGTGTATACATACATGTATTTCAAATTAAAGTGAAAAAAGCACTGTTCTTTCTGTGAATTATTAAGATTTGATGCCAAGATATGGAAAGTACTTATATGTTTTCAAGTTTTGTACTATTCAGGGAGTGGAAGTTAGAATTTTTAGACTTGGGTTTGGTTGGATAGCTGTTCATTCTGTAGAGTACATGGAGGTGAGGAGGTAGCTAGCCATTTCACATTCTCCCCATGAGTGACAAAATGTTTGAAAAGCAAGCATTTCATGATGAGGGAAGGACTTTTCTTACTGAAAGGCTAGTCTTGCCAGACACCTCTTTCTCCCCACCTCTCCCACCTTACTATCCCTCAACACAGAGTGAGTGGACTGTGTGACACAGTTGTCACCATTGTCATTATTAACCTTTACTGAACAGGAAAGAACAAAACAGTGATATAAGCACACTCCCACTCGCCTTTTTTCTTATAAATTTTTATTTTTCTTGTTTTATTTTCTGCATGAATGACCAAATTATAGAATTAAAAGAAGGATAGAAGTTTTCTGATTAAGGCAATGAAAAAAGTTTGGGATACTTATACATTATTGTGAATAAAAGTGGTTAGAATGACAAATTTTGTGTTATATCTAACTTGCCATAAAAGATGATGATATTGTTGGGGGAGAGGGACAGAGAGAGAGGTACTGGGATGGGAATCATAGGGAACAAAGCCCCAGGTGCCTGTCTGGCTGTTTGTGACAGCGTTGCATTCATATTTCTACTCAGTGTTGCCCTGTCAGAGACAGCTTTCTGAGCACATTAGAGAAAATATGTGTAGCACCACCCTTGCTGCTCTTTGTCCCTGGACCCTACTTTATAATTTTTTAAAAACATCATTTTGAAACTTAAATAAAATCAACACACAATATTTTAAAATTTAAATAAAGTTCACAAATGCAAAATTCATCATTTTAACCAATAAAAATGTGCAGCTCAGAGATTTTTAGTATATTCATATTGCTGTACAACCATCATCACTATCTAATTTCAGAACATTTTTACCACCCCCCAAACTGCCATGCTTATTAAGTAGTCATCCTCTATTACTCCTTTTTCATAGCTCCAGGTAACCACTATGTACATTCTGTCTCTGGATTTGCCGATTCTGGGCATCTCATAGATAAAATTGGTATGTGGACTTTTGCATTTGCCTTCTTTCGTACACCATAGTGTTTTTAAGGTACATGTATTTTATAACATATATCCATACTTGTATTGCCAAATAATATTCTACTGAGTAAATATACCACATTTTATTTATCCATTCATCAGTTGAAGGACATTTGGCTTATTTCCATTTTTTGGCTGTAGTGAATAATGCTGCTGTGAATATTTATGTATAAGTTTTTATGTGGATATAGATTTACATTTCTGTAGGGTGTAGATATTTTCTTGTAACACTCACCACCACTATATGTGTGTGTATTTGTGTGTATGTGTGTATGTATGTGTGTGTGTGTATATATATATATATACACACATACATAATTTGTTCAGAACAAGTACAACCACTGTTAATATAACAAGAATGGTTTGTGCGACATCAATGTAACCTGTCAGTCAAGAAGAGTGAAATGGAATGCACATGTGTGAACAATGATGACTTCACTGTACTAGTCAATGTGGGGGTGGGGGCTGATAGGCGATGTTGAGTGAGCATGTGTACTGTGTGGCCATTGCACTCAAAATGATTGAGAGAGTACAGCAATGAGTCTACATGAAATTTTGTGTTAAGCTTGAACATTCTTCCATGGTAACTATTTAGATGATTCAGACGGCCACAGCTATGGGCAACTGGTGATTGGCAGCTTCATTGAGACAATACATCTGCTCATGCATGACATCTCATGCAGAGTTTTTTGCCAAAATATCATATCACCCAGGTGACTCAGCCCTATGTGAGCTCAGATTTGGTGCCCTGAACCTTCTGGATTTTCCCAAAACTAAAATCACCTTTGAAAGGGAAGAGATTTCAGAACTTCAGTGAGATTCAGGAAAATATGATGGGACAGCTGGTGGTGATTTGAAGACAGTGTGAAGTCCCAAGGTGTCTACTTTGAAGGGGACCAAGACGTTATTGTCCCATGTACAGTGTTTGTTGTATCTTGTATCTACTTCAATAAATGTGTCTACTTTTCATATTACATGGCTTGGATACCTTCCAGACTGACATCATTTAAGTATTTAGTTTTTTTGTTCATTGTCTGTAGTCCTCACTTTAAATTGTAATCTCTGGGAAAGTGTAAACTTTATCTTATTTTTTGCTGTCTCTCCAATGCTGAGGAGAGTGCCAGTGGAATGAATTAGCTGATGAAAAATGAATGGTGTTTTGAATCAGATGAGCTACAAAGTCTTTCCTAAGCCCCAGAGTGTGCCCTTAGGTCTTTCTTTCTTTTAAGCCATCCTTTGGGTGGAATATAGCAGGGTGGATCCCTCAAAAAAGAGACCTGTCACTCACTGTCACAGGCGTGTTAGGAGACCCAACCAAGCCTGCTGCATGTCAAGCTGATGTCTGAAGACACAGAACTGGGATGTCTTAACCAGCCATGGGCCCAAGTTTAATTTGATGCCAATAACTGATAGCAGGAGAATCTGTTCTGCCTGTGACAGACATCCTCTTGGATTTGTAATAAAAGCAAAGATAAAGTTCCTTTTTAGTAGTGCCAAGAAGAGCATGATCTTCATCTCTGAGAAGAGAGATGTTCATCTCTTTTTTGATGGACATGCCAGAGAGGAAAGAACAGGATGTTGCAGTCTGGGGGGTAATGACCAAGTGCTTTATTATTCATTAGTTGCACTTAAGGGGCCAGAGATATTTTTTACACAAAGCCAAAGTAAAATTTAAATTATTGAAGAACTTTTGGTTACTTTAACAAGAAAAGTACCCTTCCTAGGAGAAGGAAAATAAGGTGTTCTATCACTTGCCTTTACATTCCCCAACAAATCCTGGTAGGTATTATTTTGGCTTTTAGGAATTCTGTTGGCTGGCTCTATTTCTGTTCTAATTAATTATATGGTTCCTTTTAACATATTTTTATGAATTATACTGGACTTTGATACTGTTTGATTCAGATTTTCTTTATAGTTAATCTGCCTTTAGCTTTTGGAGAAAATAGTTCCATTTTTAAGAAACTTCCACAGTATGTGATATGTACAGTTTAAATGATAAATCTTTTCCCCCTAAAGAAATGTCACAGCATGAAAGCAGACATAGTTATCACACTGTTTATTATTTGACTTGGCCAACAGCCTAGATTTGGGTTCTAGTTTTAATATTAGGATGTACTTTTCTTGAAGGTCTGCATATAAATACTATCTGTTTGCTGAGTAAGTGGGCAGCAGAGTAATTGAAATTATACTTAACCAAATTATTTTCTTCATGTTTAGTAGTTATTATTTTCATCAGTGAATGACTTTCTCAGCTTATGTGTTATAAGTGAGTGTATTTCTATCTAAGATGGTCTTGTGATAAGGTGGCTCAGGACAATAGTTTCTGGTTTTATTGGGGGTTATTTATGTCTCCAAGATGCCTTTCAGTCATGGCAGACAGATCATCTGCTGTTGCAGTCTAGGTGGAAATGGGGCAGTCATCTTCCTCTGGGGTATTTTCTTGGCTGAATTCTTGCTCTCTTTTTTTTTAGTGGAAATAAAAATTATTAGGAGGGAATCTTAAAGGAATTCAAGGTTCTGGGCTCTCTTGGATAATGTGCCTCCTGCTTTGGGCACTTGAAGAAAACAGTAAAGACCCACATCAAACACTGAAGAGAAGGCCCCATTGTCAGCTGAGCTTCGAAAGGGGTCCTCTTTAAAACAAGGGTGGGTGAGCCAGCCCACCACCCCACCAGCCTCCCCCGGCAGTTTATAGTACGCCAGCCCATAGGAATGTGAATCCCACTTCGGAGCCCATTGTGAATGTGTTTCTGAGTTGTTTAACGTGTTTCTCACAAACAGGACATGACATGTATGGTTTAAATGAAAATAATGGCCTTGCTGCTCAGTGCCAGACCGTCTTTTGTCAAGAGCATCCTGGCAATTGGAAGGGCTTTGGGATGACGTGGCCCACAGGCTGGGTCCCCAGGGGATCTGGACTTGCTATGTTTCACACAGAGAAGACTCCTAAATCAGGAGCCCTCCTTGAGGGCCTGCACCCTGGTATGTGCGTGTGTGCTCTGTGGCAGGCACTAGAGCCCTGGTTGCTGCTGCTGCTTCTGGCCATGAAAGCCTGTCCAGGAATTAAGAGGGAGATTTTTGTAGTCTTTGGATTCCTTAGCTATGGAGTTTATTTTCAAAACAAAGCCAACCAAAAAAATAAATAAATAAAACAGCAACAAAAAACCCAGGTTCTTTGTAAGAGAGTTTTAAAGCATATGTAGGTACTTTTGCTTTGTGGAATAGGCCTTTCTTATAATGACAAAAAAGTAAACATTTAAAAAATTGTAGTAAGATATATATGTGATATAAAATTTATCATTTTAAGTATTTTAAGTATACAGTCTATCGTATTAAGTACATTCACAGAGTTGTATACCCATCCCCACCATCCATTTGCAGAAATATTTTATCTTCCCAAGTTGAAACTCTACAATCAAACAACATTCCCCACTTTCCTCTTCCCCCAGTCCCTGGCAAACACCATTCTTTCTGTCTCTGTGAATTTGGATATTCCAGGTTCCTCATGTAAATGGAACCATGCAGTATTTATCCTTTTGTGATGGGCTAGTGTCTTCAAGGGTGATGAAGTTTGAGGTAAGCAGATTAAAGTATATCAAACCAGTTTATATTGCCTAAGTACTTTATATGTGTATCTTTTAATGTGCAACTGGTTAATTCATGAATGTCATGGGGGTGTGCTGTCTCCATAGGTCAGTTGTCCTCAACCAAGGGCTACTGGGTATCCCAGGGAATATTTGATAAAAACTAGACACATCATTTTTGATTCTAAAGACTGAGTCAGGGTGGGGAGGACGGTGTGGTACTGACATCTATGAGGCACAGGCCAGGCATGCTTCTAAATACCCTACAATGCCCAGGGCAGCCTGTAACAAAGAATTATCTGGCCCAAATGCCAAAAGTGCCAAGTTTGAGAAAGCTTGTCAAGGGTTAATAAATTTGCCAGTTACTTATGGGAAAAAATCTGGAGAAAAATACAGGACATATTTTACTAAGTAGTTTTGAAATAAATTTCTACACTGTCATCAATTTATTACTAACCTAGTGAAACATTAAATATCAGGGGTTCAATACAAGCGAATGCAGACTGAGTTGTTGTCTTCATGGAGCAACTTCAGTCATGAAAGTGGGAAGATTTAAAAGCATGCAAATCGTCTCTCTTCATTAATTCTGCTAGATGTTCTTTTAGAACTTTTTGCATTTCTCTGCAGATCATGTGGTAATGGCACTGGGGGGACTGCATGGAGGTCGTGAGGTATGGAGCCAGAGACAGGAGACCTTGTTCTTGTCCCTGCTCTGCTACTTAGTAGTTGCGTAATACTTAACAATTCTGATTCTCATCCTGGGCCATATTTTTCTCATCTGTAAAATGAAGGAATTGAATTACCATTAAAAGTCTGTCTTTGGCACAAGTAAAATAGAAAATTCTAGCAAGTGGCTTTTTCTTATGTTGTAATTGTTTTAAAGCACATCCTACTCCATCACATCTGATTTTTTAAGTAAAAACCAAATCTTGCTTTTGTAATAAATGAGTAGGCTAAACCTGAAGCTGATTGCTACTGAAGGAACTGCATTCTCTGCAAGAGGCCTGGGATGTTGTACTCTTTTTGCTGCTATGCCCTCTGTTTAATAGCACAGACCCCAGCCAACATTGGTGCGCTCTTTTTTTTAAATGCAGTTTTGTTGTGGATCATTTCAATGAGAAAAGATAGTTTACCTAGGATTTTAAAAGTTAAGTGGGAAGAAAACTAAATAAATAATACCATAAAAGCTGTTTTAAACCTCTAGGCAAGAGAGATAAGGAAGAAGTATCTAAAACCAAAGCTCTGGAGTCCAATTATTAACATGCCTCACATAATGACAGCATGAAACAAACCAAAGAGAACTCTGGTGATCCTCGAGTTTGTGGGCCATGCACAAAACCCAGGAAAATTTTGTTATTTCCTTGGAATGTATTGTGTGTCTTCTTATAGTACTTTCTCTAATTGTGTGTTTGCCATTTAAATATTCATGTTTTCCCATCAGCCAATTATTCCTTCATGGTTTTTGGTTTTAGCTCATGCCTAAAAGGAGCTTCTGTTACTTCCATGGAGAGCAGATAAATGTCTGAATGAGTGGTTCTGGTACTTGCGTCGAGGCTGCGTCATTTACCCCACAGGCTGCACAAGCTTTCTGCTGGTTTCCTAGTGGCAGGGTAGGCGAGGTTGTCATCATGAATTCTGACTGCCTTGGAGATGGAAGCCTGCCATCTCTGAAATCTCTTCTCCTAACAAAACACATCATACAAACATAACCCAAAATCAAAATCAATGCTGAGATAGGTAGATAGACAAACAGACAGATAGAATTTAAATCTGTACAAAAATCATTTCCAATTTAGAAGCTGCCTTTTCCCTGAGACTTTCCCTCAGTCCTTTCTATCCACAATGGTGGTTGGTGTTAGCTGACATTTCTGTGCCAGATGTATTTGTGTTTGATACCAAAGAGGCAACTGCTTGCTCTATTTGCACAACTTTTAATTTGGGTGGCTGCCATATTAAACAATTAAGTTAGGCTCCTGGAAACTGAGATGCCTTCACTCCTTTATGCACGGCAAACTTCTTGAGTCCAATGTTCTGGCATTATAAGCCCAAGAGGCTCTGGGTTTTCATGGAAAATCTAGATTTAAAAAATTATGTGATCTTGTTTTGATCTCCATTGCAAAAGATAAATTTTAAGTAATTCAAATGGTGAGGTATAAGAGTGAAAATTGCTACTAGTAAGTAAAACAATTGGTGTTGAAGTTAAATACTGTTAGCATTAAAACCAAATGTTATTAGATTTCCTCAAAGGCAGTCCTTTCTTTCTGCTTTTCCATTTTTTGTCTATTCTCTATAGTGTTTCTTGTTTATTTGTTTGTTTATTTGTCTTTTGAGGTAACATCCATTTTTATTGATTAGTTCATGATATTCTTCAGTGTCACTGTTTCAGGTAGACAGTAGCAACAATCTTTTTTTTTTTTTTTGCTTTTTTTTGGCATTATAACAAATCTGATGTTTGGAAGTCATGTATTCCTTGAAAAATCTTTTAAAAATTGATATATATCATGCATGCATGGAAGTGCACAAATCGTGTGATTTCAGTGTAGTAAATTTCCACAAAGTGAACACATGCATGTAACCTGCACCTAGCCAAAAAAGAAATAGAACAGCCCTGGCTGGTGTAGCTCAGTGGATTGAGCATGGGCCTGTGAACCAAATGACCTCGGTTCGATTCCCAGTCAGGGCACATGCCTGGGTTGCGGGCCAGTTCCCAGCAGGGGATGCACAAAAGGCAACCATACATTGATATTTCTCTCCCTCTCTCCTTCCCTTCCTCTTTAAAGATAAGTAAATAAAATCTTTAAAAAAAGGAATAAAACATCTTCACTGTGGAAGTCCTCCATACCTTTTCCCAGTCATTATTTCTTTCAATAATAACTATTCTGATTTGTAACACTGTAGATTAATTTTGCTTGGTTATTAAATGCATGTTATTGGAATCATAAAGTATGCTTTATTTTCTTCCTGGATTCTTTTATATAACATTTTATTTGTGAGATTCCCCCATATGGCTTTGTGCACTTGTAGTCAATTCATTCTCCTTCAAATTGAGTATGCCCTTGCTTGAGTGTACCATGATTTTTTTAATGCATTCTATTTTCATGGATGTTTGGGTTGTTTCTGTTTGGGGACTATCATAAATAGTACTGCTATGACATTCTACTAGCTATGTTTTAGTTACTATTTGCACACTTTTCTGTTGCTTAAATACTCAGGAGTAGAAATTCTGATAGGAGGCATGTACAAAAAGTATATGTTCAGCCTTTCCGAAGTGGTGGTAGAGAGAAGGTACTGCATTTTGCATGAAAGTGGACTCTACTGCCAAGCATTTTTATATTTCTGGGGGAATATATCAGTTTTACTATTTGAAAGGAATTGAAAAATGTTCATTTTCTTTGGTGTGGTTTCTATTATTTGCTTTTATCTGAGAAATCACAAGTTATTCTATAAGTCATACGGTCTGAAGTAAATTGGATATAAATGCACAATCTTGCCCCATTCCAATTTACCACGTCCACAGGAGAACATTTGTTACCCTATAATTTTATAATGCTTCATTGTGATATGAGGAGGCTCCAAGTTTTAAGAAAAGAAAATTGGGAGGAGAGAACTAATATGATCCAGTGTGATTTTTAAGGTAACAACAACTAGAGTCTTTGCAAGGAAGGAGCCAATAGGTCTGACATAAAACATCAGGGCCACCCATTTTTTGCAGTGCAAAAAATTAAGGGAATGGAAGAATTGTGCTTTTCAGCATCACAGAGTCCTCCTCCAAAACAGTCCATATTTAAAGTGTAATATTGCATATCTTCAGAAAGAAGCTGCAAGGGAAAATTGAGCTGGCTTTAAAACTTGACTATTCTTTCTAGATTTAAAGTCTATGGCCATAAGTCATACTTCAGATCTCTTCTTGAACTTATACCACCTGGTAGTTGGAGGGTGTGGGTCCACAAGGGTTTGTTGTAATGAAATCAAGTCCTCCTTTTAATTAAAATAATTTAATATCATTGTCCTAATTATTAGTCTTGTGTGATCTGATGTATTAGTTAGGAATCAGATTAGGCTGCAGTAACAAAAGGATCCCCAAATCCAGTGACTTATGTGAGATAGAAATTTACTTCTTTCTGACATCAATCTGTGTAGGTCACCTAGGATTATCTTGGTGGATTGACAGTGAAAGGGACTCAGGCCCACTTGATTGCATTGCTCTTCTTTCCTCAACACATGATGGTTTCTCTCTCATGGTTCAGGATGGCTGCTCTAGCTCTCTCCATCCAGTCTGTGTTCTAACCATCAGAAAAAGAGTAAGTGGCAGAGGGACAACATATTTCTTTTTTTAAGGGCACAGTCTGGATACTATGTACATCTCTGTAATGCTCATTCTTTGGCCAGAACTTAGTCCTATGTCTACATCCAGTGGGAGGGAGGCTGAAAAAATGCAGTCCTTAGCTGAGGGCTACTGGTCAGCTAAAATTTCATAACTATGAAGAGGTAATGGATAGTGGAAAGCAACTAATAGTCCTGTGTGAATTTGGAGCCTTTATTACTATGTCATATATTTTTATTCATGGACTCTGATCTCTTCATTTCTCTTTTACTCCTGTCTTTCTTACTTGTTTTTCTTTTTGCATAGAACTCATCAATTAAAGCTCCACAACTCAATTCTGATCTCTGGAAGTTGCTCTGTTTAACCGGGAAAAAGGACAGCAAACCCTGTGATCCTACATGTCCTTTGTCAGATCTTAAGCTGAGAAAACAGAAATTTTTCTTTATATTACTAAATTCACATGTTAATTTCTTAGAGATAATTGGGATAGTTCTAGAATCTTGAGTATGAATGTCCTTGGCAAAGTTGAGTTAAAAAAAGAAAGGAAAACTTTGATCCCAATACCTAGCAACCTATATTTAACCAGTGCACTTGTAAGTATGTGTTAGGGAAATAATAGTTATCAGTCTCCAGTGAATTATAAAGGAAAATAGTTAGCTAACCTTGAGATAACAGGGGTGGTGGGCAGCTGAATAGTAGAGTGCCTCCACTTTTCAAGAGGAATGGAGCTTGGAATGCATTGTCTTCTGAGACAGGAGAGCTGAGCCTTCATTGTGTGTCCCAGGAACAGGGCAGCCACATTCCTCTGTAAGCTTGTCCCAGCTCATCTGCAGGCTTCAACACTTCTGAGTCACTTATGATTGTCTTAGAGGGTGTAATTTTCTGGCAGGTACATTTTCAGCATCACTTTCAGAGTCAGATGCTGTCTAGCTCTGCAGTTTGCTAACCCCAGTTTGACTTCCAGTTCTACCCCTATGTTATTGTCATGTGGCTTTTGGAGAGTTTCTTTACCTTCCTCTGACCTTCTTTTTTTCTGTTGATAACATGATAAACGTTTGCTTGTAACCTCCCATTCATGCAAGAGTTGTTGGTTATGTGAACACTGAAGAGGGTGAGTGTGTGGGACCCATCGTTGTGATAATGGAGGCCAGAAGGCACACATTTAATTAGCACAGATTTGGTCAGCCCATGTGGTGACTGTTATCTCTGTGAGGACATTTCTAGCAAGGGATATAGTATAATGAAGTAATGAATAGCTTTGGCTCTGAAGTCAGGCAGATCTAGACTGGATCTCCAACTCTGGTGTAGCCCTCTCTGGGTTTCTGCTGCCTCATACTGTTGTCACTAAGATTATTGACTCTGGAACAAATCCCAGCTGTACTCCTTTCTAATTACGTGACCATAGGCAAATATATTCTGTCTGTGTTTCAGAGCCCCTTTCATAGCAGGTACCTTAGGGTTTCCAAAAAATAGGTGATGTAATCTATAGATAGCATTTAGGGTAGTACCAGGCACATAGTAAGTGCCCAAGAAAATATAGCTGCTATATTGTTTTGGTTAGTGTCAGATTTTTTTTTAAATTTAAGAATTTATTTGTTCCTCTGGCAGGTGTACCTCAGTGGATTGAGCACAGGCTGTGAACCAAAGTGTCACTGGTTTGATTCCCAGTCAGAACACATGCCTGGGTTGTGGGCCAGGTCCTCAATGAGGGGCATGTGAGAAGCAACCACACATTGATGTTTCTCTCCCTCTCTTTCTTCCACCCTTCCCCTCTCTTTAGAAATAAATAGATAAAACCTGGCACATGTGCCAGTGCCTGGGATGCCAGTGTTGGCGGCATCTGTAGCACTCCTTCCTTGGTGTCTAAAACCCATGCCCCAAAGCGAGAGTTGGGCTCACACCATCTTTCTACCACCCCTGCGAACCCCACTCCAGTTGAAACACATTTTCCCTTTCTACACTCTCAGCCCACTCCCACCCTGCTCCTATCCAAGTGGGTCCTGGCTTGCAGCAGCAGAAATCGCACCATCTCTACCTCTACATTTTCCACACGGCATGTACAGCATTGCCTACAAGTGTTCTTAAAGGAATGATGAATAACACTGCAGCCAGCCCAATGTCTACTGCCGCTTCAAGTAGTGGGAGAAATACAGGAAAGTCTACAAGCTTTGTCTCAGAATTGCAGAGTATGATTTGTTTAGGATTTCTGGCCAAGATGGAGGCATATATATACACACTATACCTCCTTGCACAACCAAAAGAAGGACAACAATAATAAAAAAAAACAGAACTGACAGAAAATTGAACTGTGTGGAAATCTGACAACCAAGGAGTTAAAGAAGACACATTCAGACTGGTAGGAGAGGCAGAGTTGGGCAGCTGGGGCAGAGAGGAGTGGTGACAAGGAGGTGGCTAGTGGACCAGGATGCTCAAGGCAGTGGCTGATAGACCCAGCAAGGTGTCTGATTGTGGAACAGGGAGCTCAAGGCTATAGCTGGTGGACTATGCAGCCCCACATTTGAACGCAGATAAACCAGGCAAAACAAAAGGGGGAGTGGGAACTCCCAGCCTCACAGGAAAGTTTGTTGGAGAGACCCACAGGGTCCTAGAACATACACAAACCCCCCCACCCAGGAATCAGCACCAGAAGGGCCCAATTTGCTTGTGGGAAGTGGGAAAGTGACAAATCTGGCAGAGAGTGGAGCAAGTGCCATTGTTCCCTTTCAGACCCCTTCCCCACATACAGCATCAAAACCCAGCAACTGGGTTGCCCTGCCCTGGTGAATATCTAAGGCTCCACCCCTCACTACATAACAGGCACATCAAGACAAAAAAATTGGCCAAATGAGAGAATAGATCAAATCTCCAGAAAAAATACAACTAAGCAACAAAGAGGTAGTCAACTTATCAGATGAATAGTTCAAAACACTTGTAATTTGGATGCTCACAGAATTGATTGAATTTGGTCACAAATTAGATGGAAAAATGAAGGCTACGCTAGGTGAAATAAAGGAAAATGCACAGGGAACCAATAGTGATGGGAGGGAAACTGGGACTCAAACCAATGGTGCGGACTAGAAGGAAGAAACATCCAATCTGAAAAGAGTGAAGGAACAAGAATTCTAAAAAAAAGAGGAGAGGCTTAGGAACCTCCAGGACATCTTTAAATGTTCCAACATCCAAAATTATAGGGGTGCCAAATTGAAAACTTACTTGAAAAAATAATGAAGGAGAACTTCCCCAATCTGGCAAAGGAAATAGACTTCCAGGAAATCCAGGAAGCTCAGAGAGTCCCAAAGAAGTTGAACCCAAGGAGGAACACACCAAGGCACATCATAATTATACTACCCAATATTCAAAATAAGGAGAGAATTTTGGAAGCAGTAAGAGAAAAGAAGACAGTTACCTACAAATGAGTTCCCATAAGACTGTCAGGTGATTTCTCAAAAAAGACCTCACAGGCAAGAAGGGGCTGAAACGAAGTATTCAAAGTCGTGAAAGGCAAGGACCTACATCCAAGATTGCTCTATCCAGCAAAGTTTTCATTTAGAATGGAAGCGCAGACAAAGTGCTTCTCAGATAAGGTCAAGTTAAAGGAGTTCATAATCACCAAGGCCTTATTATATGAAATGTTAGAGACTTATCTAAGAAAAAGAAAATAAAAAATATGAAGAGTAAAATGACAGCAAACTCACAATTATTAACAACCACACCTAAAACAAAAACAAAAACAAACTAAGCAAACAACTAGAACAGAAACAGAACCAGAAAAATGGAAATCACATGGAGGGTTATCAACAGGGGATTGGGAGAGGGAAAGGGTACAGAGAATAAATAGCATAGATAGTAGGTAGAAAATAGACGGGGGCGGGGATAAGAATAGTATGGGAAAAATAGAAGTCAAAGAACTTCCATGTATGACCCATGGACATGAACTAAAGGAGGGGAATGTGGGTGGGAGGGGTGTGCAAGGTGGAGGGGAGTGAAGGGGGGGTATGGGACAACTGTAATAGCATAATCAACAAAATATATTAAAAATAAATAGATAAAAAAATTAGAAAAATTATTTGTTGAATTTTTAACAGCTTTATTTAGGCATGATTGACTTACATTAAACTGCATGTATTCAGTGTGCAAAACTTGATCGATTTTGACATATGGATACTCATGTAAATAGTGAAGATAATGGACCTATTATCTCCCAAAATTTCTTCATGCTTCTTTGTAATCTTTCCCTCCTTCCTCTCCAAAATCTCTCCACTCCACTCTCCTGATGATCTGTTGCTATAGATTAGGCTGTAATTTCTAACATTTTATATAAATAGAATCATGTGGTATGTATGTATTCTTTCTTGACTTGCTTATTTTCACTTGTTCATGTTATATGAATCAACAGGTCATGCCTTCTTATTGCCGACTTAGTATGCTAGTAACATTGGCATATTCATTCATTTACCTATTATTGGACATTTGGGTTGTTTTAATTTGGGGCTACTACAAATAGAGTTGCTATGTTAATTCCCGTACATGTCTTTGTAGGGAGAATCATTTTCTTTTCTACTGGTTAAGTACCTAAGAATGGAATGGCTGGGTCATGTATAGGATATTTTTGACTTTTTAAGAAATTTCTGACTATTTCCAAAAATGGTTATACCATTTTACTTTCCAAGTATCAGTATATAAGACTTCCAGTTCCTTTAAATCCTCATTGACACTTGGTATAGTCAGTCATTTTAACTTAGCCATTTTAATTGGTATGTAGTAGCATCTAATTGTGGTTTTAATTTCTCTTTCCCTAATGACTAATGAAGTTGAGTATCTTTCTATGTGCTTGTTTGCCGCCTGTGTAGATTCTTTGGTGAAGTGTTTTTTCAGATATTCTGCTTGTTTTGTATTGGGTTGTTTGTTTCTTTATTTTTGAGTTTTGAGAGTTCTTTGTATATTCTACATTTGACTGCTTTACTACAGGTGTGATTTGCAAATATTTTTTCTAGTGTGTGTATTGTTTTTTGAAGACAGTAGTCTTCATTTAAAAAATATTTTATTTATTTATCTTTAGAGGGGAAGAAAAGGAGAGTGGGAGAGAAATATCAATGTATAGTTGCCTCTCATGTGTCCCCTGATGGGAACTGGTCTGTAACCTAGGCATGTGCCCTGACTGGGAATTGAACTGCGATCATCTGATTCACAGGCCTGCGCTCAAAGCACTGAGCTACACCAGCCAGGGATAGTCTTAATTTTTAAGAAGTCTAATTACCAATAGTTTTTCTTTTATTAATTGCAGTGTGGCTAAGAAGTTGTAGCCTAATTTAAGGACACACAGATTTTTCTCCTAGACATTTTATAGTTTTAGGTTCCAAAGTTGGGTTTAATATTCATTTTAGGTTAATTTTGTAAGGGGAGTAAGGTACAGATCAGAGGTAGTTTTGTTTTTGCACATATATGTCATGTTGTTCCAGGACTATTAGCTGAAAACATCCTTTCTCTACTGAATTGTCTTTGTACTTGTTGAATATCAATTGACCATAAATGTGTAGAACTGTTCTGTGACTCTGTATTCTATTCTGTTACATGGGTCTTGTTTTTCTATGTTGATGCTAGTACCACACTGTCTCAATTACTTTTTATTAAGTGTTGAAAGTAATTTTTTATCTTCTTTTTTCAAGTTATTTAGCTATTCTTGGTCTTTTGCATTACCATGTGAATTTTTGAACCAGTTGTTTTCTACAAATGTGTCTATTAGAATTTTTATTGGAATTGGGTTGACTCTATAGATCAGTTTGGGGAAAATTGACATCATAATAGTGAGCCTTTTAATCCTTAAACACTGTCTATTTGTCATTCTACTTATATCATTAATTTATTTTAGCAACATTTTATAATTTTTAGTGTAAGGTCTTGTATAGTTCTTTGTTAGATTTATCCCTATTGATCTCTGCTATTTTGTTGAAAATATTTTTACACAAATTTAATTTATGACTGTACGTTGTACATAAGAATGCACTTTATTTTTGTATGCTTTATATTTTGATCTTGTTTCTGTATACTTACTAAACTCACTTGAATTCTAGAAACTTTTTTTATATTCTCTAGGATCTTTTTATGGAAATGATCATTCTGTCTGTGAAAATGATAAGTTCATATCTTCCTTTAAATTTAGGTATTTTAAAGTTTCTCTTTTTTCATATTGTACTGACTAAAACCTACAGTACAATGTTACAGGGGTAAATGCAGACATCTTTGTATTGTTCATGATTTGAACACTTCCTGTTTCTGCTGAAGTGATCATGCTATTTTTCTGTCAGGACTTTAAAGAACTTGTCCTACTGTCTTCTAGTATCCATGATTTCTGAGGAGAGATGTACAATCATTCTATTCATTGTTCTCCTCTTTGCAGCATGTCATTTTTCTCTAGTTCTTTAAAATAATTATTAAAGATTTTGGTTTGAGTGGTTTGGTTTTGATGTAGCTATTTGTGGTTTTTCTTTGAGTTAATCCTGTATGAAGTTTGCTGTACTTCTTGAAATTATAAATTTATATATTTTACCAAATTTCAGAAGTTTCTTTCATAAAAAATAGTTTTCAACATGAGACTCTCTTCTTCTTCTGGGGCTGCAATGGTATAAATTTGAGACATTTTGATATTGTTCCACAGGTCCTGAGGCTCTGTTTATGTTTTGTTAATTTTTTTCTTCCTTTTCTTTGGATTGAATGATTTCTATTGATTTATCTTCAAGTTTCCTGACTCTTTCCTTAGTTATATTTGTTCTGCCATTAAAACATTCAATGCTTTTTAATTTCAGATATTTTATTTTTATAGTTTCTATAGCTATTAAAATTTTCTATTTTTCTACTCATTTTAATTATTTTAACCTTTATCTTATGGAACATAGTTATAATAGTTGCTTTAATGTTTTTTGTCTGGTAATCATGATTGTGTTGGTGTTGACATCTATCGATTATCTTTTTCTTTGCAAATTGGTCACATTTTCCTATTTTTGTATGTCAAGAATCCTGAACAATCTAAATTTTATATAGTTCAAACTTTGCACCCTGCTAAAATCCTCCAGAGAATATTGAACTTTATTTATTTATTATTTTTATTTTTTGCTTAGCAGGCAGCCCACCTAGTTAGGTTCACACTGTTTCATCTTCTGTGAATGGCAGTTCCTAGGCCAGTTCAATTCTCAAAGCTTTTAGATCTATGTCACACTGGCATAGCTTAGATGTGCGCTGGGTAGTGTTTCTGATTCATTCACAGAATTACAAAATTTTCATCTTCAGCTCTTTCCTTTTCAGGATTTCCTCCACATTCCGCAGCTTATAGGGCCCTCTTTCTCAGAGGTTATGAAGATGGTTAGGAAGATGGTATTTCTCATGGTGGTCTAACTGCCCACTGCTAGGCTGTTGCAGCAGAGTGCTACAATTAGGATCCACCTTGGGGCAAAACAGGAAGAGAGAAAAAGAGGGAGGATATGGGGATTTCCCCTACACTCCTTGGATGTCAGATACCTCTCTCCCCAGTTCAGAAAAAAAAAAAAACCAAGAGATTTCTCTGAGAACTACAGGTGTATAAGCTTCTGCTGGTACTTCACTTTCAGGGCTTTCAGGGAGTTGCTTTTTTATTTTGTCCAGATTGTTTAGTTAAAATCAGTGAGAGGAATAGGCTGGAGTGGGCCACTCCATCCTGGACTGCAATAGAAGTTTCAGGGCATTATTTAAAGGGTTAAATGTTTTCTCCCATGTTCTTTAAAAGTTCAGTTCAGAATTTATTCTTTCATGCCTCTTAGTGTTTAAATGATTTTTCTAAATAGTCACAGTTGGTAGCACAACTGTAATCCAAGCTGAGTGTTTAAAATGGCTGACAGCATTCCAGCTGGTTTCCATCAGGTTGGCCACAGTGATGGATGCATGGAACACAGGCCATGTTGTGTGGCTTCCACCAGTGCTTCTGAGTGCAACAGGTTTGTATACGTCACAGATGACAATTTCTCATGAGGGACTCTGCAGTTACCATAGATCTTGGAACTTTCTGCTGGTGAGAATTTTTGTTTTTGCTGTATGAGTCATACAGCTCCCAATGATTCCTGACATTTCTCATAGTCTTACGCCCAGGTTTTGTCACTATGGGGAATGAAGAAATAAAGAATTTGTAGGGATGCATGGACAATGGGAAGGGTAGGATTGCATTTTCAAAGAGGGGTTCTGCTCATTTTATGGAAATGGATAATAAAAGAACAACTTGATTTATATTATGCCCAAGATTTTTTCCATGATATATTAACTGATTAAATTTGTGTAGTGATTATTCAGTTACTGTCTTTACCCACACAGTCATTGGCATCTATGAATAATTAGAGCACTAGTAGAAGCAACATAGGGGCTAATTATGACCATGTGACTTTATCATTTTTTGCTTTCTTTAACACATGGAGGGAATAAATAAGTATATTGGAATAAGGCCAAGAATGCTCCTTACCCAAGAGGGAATTATTGCAGAGGAATCCAGAACAATTAGACCATGTTACCTCCTTTTGTTAAGGCAGGCATTTGGGGTCACAGCTGATGTAAAGGAGGGCATTGTCAGCAACAAGTAAAGTGAGGCTGTTGTTAAAATGAAACAGGCCGTGCTTTTCTCTGTGACCTCTCACTACAACCAGGTCTCCCATGATAGCCATTGGCGCCAAGGAAAATCGGGCAGAAGAGTTGGAACCCTTCCCAGTCCAGAATATGCCTTACCAGCCCTTCTACTTGAGAGTTATTTTAAATCTTTTTGAAACTATCTAAGTAGAGATAAAGTAGGAAAATATACACTGCTAATATATAGATAAGTTTAATAAAAATTTTCTATAGGATGAATATAGGGGAGAGTCAAAATGGAAATCAGGAATCTTGGACTTATTACCTTGACACAGTTGATGATACCCTGTGGGTCTGAGTTTCAGCCTTTTGTATGATGGGGGGTATTTATTAATAGCTCAAAGAAAAATGAAAATTATTAAATAATGGTAGTTGTCAGGTTTTGTGTTGTGTGTACCGCAGGAATTAGCTCACTTAATCTCATAGCAACTCTAATATATAAGCTATTAATATTTTCTTTTCCAGGTGAGGGAACTGAGGCTTAGAGGTTTATTTGACTTGCCAAAGTCAAATAGTTAGTCTTCTAATTAATGCTTCCTGACTTTAGGCTCTGGTAGACCCTTGAAAATTGGAACTACTCAGTAGTAGAGGCCAATTGGAGTCATGTTCTAATTGTTTAGTAGTGGCTTCCTGGAGCTGGAACACTGTGTTCATAGTCATTTCAAGACCCATCCTGGCTAAACGCACTAGAATAGTTCCTAATTGATTATCGACCCCTGCAGTGGCGCAGGAGGGCAAAATGAAGGCACATATGCCCAGTGTTTGCTATCCACACCAGGTGGTTACCAAGGACCCTTTCAACAAAAACTCTGAACCCAGTAGTTAATGATGCTACCTCTAGCAAATATAGCAGTTTTTCAGTTTACATCATTTCCCATTAACTTTAGGGCTTTTTGATATCACCACAGACAAAGTATTAGTTTTTCAGAGGAGAGCTCTTGTCTTTAAAATAGATTTTGAGAGATGGCCTAAATTATCACAGGACTGAAAGAACCATTATACACACATATGGTCCTAATATTAAAAAAAACTTAGAAGTAACTATGATAGTAAAAAGAATCAGCATGATATGACATCAAATAATAATTATTATGGATTTTTTTAGATAGATGTTTGTGTTTTGAGAAACAGGGATATTATAGATTTTTACACAGATATGCAAACACCTGGTGGCAAATTAAGTCTGAGAAAATTTATAGAGTATATTCTACTCTTGGATGTTTAAAGATTCAAAATATAATCATTAGATAAGAGAAATCTGGTAAATTTTTGTGTTGTTTCCCAATAACTTGGACTATGGAACCATTTTACTTGTTAACAACTATTAAAATCCTAAAGAACTATTGTCACACTTTTGGAAATGCCAGCCTAAGGTTCACATGTATCAGATGAAATAGGAATATATTTCAGGGTGACTTGCTTCCCTTAATCAGCATGAAATTGACATTGAGAGCTAAGCAACCCTGCTCACAGCTTGAAATGAGGACATAAGGAAGAACTCTTTGGGTGAAGTTTATTGCCAACTGAAATGAATTTCAGTTGAAAGTTACTAAGATAAGTCATAATAATAAACAAATGGTAGTTCCAGCAGCAGCCTCAGTCCTGGGGTAAATCATCATAAAATAGTGTTGATTTAAGGGAAGAAAAATTATTTATTTTACCTAGAACAGAGAAGAAATAGAAATGAACATGTTCAATAATTCCATGGAAAAATTATAAAACCTTATCTCAGTATCTAACCACATTTAGGCAAAAACAGCTTTGTTATACCCATTCAGTGTTCATTTAAAATTAGAAAGAGACCCACTGGGTAAGGCAATACTTCCTAAATTTTTGTGTTTATCTGAGTGATATATAGGCCTATTAAAAATGCAGGACTCCCAAATGCACTGAGATTTTGATTAGCAGGTGTGGGTTGAGGTCCAGGATACTATATTCTTTTACAACATGTGGAGAAACAATGATGTAAACCATATGATAATTCTAGAAATGATAAAGTACTGTGAGAGCCCTTGGAACCCTCAACATAAATAATCATTCCACCCTGGCTGATTTTTGGCAAAATATCAAAAAAATGTATTACCCTTTATATTAGTTGGAACCAACTAATACTTTAACACACATAGATTGAAAATGTAAATACTTAAACATATGAGTTAGTTTCTTGTTTGTACAGAAGTTGTTTTTTGTTTTTTGTTTTTTTTTACTCATGTAAATAGTCTAAGTAGGGTCCATGTTAACAGAGTCTTGCTCTCACATAATCATTATGGGAAGCAGGAAGATGGAGTCTTGGCCACCTTCAACTTATGGCATCTAATATCACTTGGGTGTTGACAGCCAGCTGGTGAAGGATGAGAAAGCCTGGAGAATCATGAATAGTGTTATGGGCTGAATTGTGTACCACCACCACCCTGCCCCATTCATGGTACTGGCTCTAACCACCAGTGCCCTGAGTGGGTACCCTGAGTGGTCAGAATATGGCCCTGTTTTTAGAGGCAAGGCCTTTAAAGAGGTTATCAAGTTAAAATGAGGCCCTTAGTGTGGGCCCTAATCCAATATAGTGGTACTGGTGCCTGTATAAGAAGAGAAAATTTGGATGCACACAGAAACATTAGGGATGTGTGTGCACAGAGAAAAGACCGTGTAAAGACACAGCAAGAAGATGCCAAAACGAGAGGTCTTTGGGACAAACCAAACGTACCAACATCTGATCTTGGACGTCTAGCCTCCAGAACTGTTAAGCAAATAAATTTTTGTTGTTTAAGCCACTCAGTCTGTGGTTTATGTTATGGCAGCCCTAGTAAACTAATATTTGCACATGATTTTCACTCATACTCCATTAACTACAAGTTAGTCACATGGCTTCCTAAATGCAGTAGGGTCTGGAAAGTGTAACCTGGCTACATGCCAGGGAGAAGATAAAATGAGATTAGTAAGTACTGTCTGCCATGACCTTTTGTCTCACCTTTTGCATTTGTACTATACATCTAAGGGTATCATCAGCTTATTAATTCTAGTAGGCCATATCATCAGCTCTCTTCTCAAGCTCTAACAAAGTTCTCCTTTGGTGGGAGGTAAATGGACAATGGGAAAAATTACCGGGAGATTCTGGCTCATCTGCCCTCAAGCTATCATACCTGGAGCATTCATTACATGGTTGTTGGAAGTGAGGAAAAGCAAACAAAGAGAACAGAACAAATGAAACTGAGGCCAAGAGTGGTAACCGATTACATTGTCCAAAACCCAAAATGGAAGGCTTTTTTTTAATAGCAGATCCATTAGCTGCAACATTGTGAAGTAGAGAAGTGTTTTCCAATTTTTAATTTAAGGCAAACATATATACAAAATGAACACAGATCTTAAGTGTGCGTCTTGAGAAACTTTTCACAAATTCAACTTACCCACGAGGTCAGCATCCAGATCATAAAATACAAGATTATCACTGCAGCAGCCTCTTACACTCTTCAGTCACTATACTCCAAGGGTAACCCCAATCAAGACCTTTAACCCCACAGTTTAGTTTCACCTGTTGAACTTTACATTTGAGATCATACACTTTGTACTACTTTGTGTCTATTTCTTTGACTCAACATTATGTTTATTAGACCCATTCATATTATGTGTATCCAGTTTAATAGTTTACTTATTCTTGTTGTACAGGACTTCACAGCATGACTATATTATAATTCATTTGTTTATTCTTTTCTTGATGGGCATTTAGGCTGTCTCCAGTTTGAGGCAATAACAAATCGTGCTGCTACATGTAATATTTTCTTTGTGAGAATATATGTACAATTCTCTTGGGAGTAGAATTACTTCATCACAGGTATGTTCATTTTCAGCTTTAGCAGATATTACAAAACAAATGTTCAAAATGGTTGTACCAAAAGAGTTTATTTGTTATTCCATGTCCTATTCTTCCCTTTCTGTCCCACTCTAAAAATATCCTTCCTGCTGCATCTCTATGGATCTATTACTGGTCCTCAAGGCCTCAATCTGTCAGACCAGCCTAGAAGAGGCCTTACATAGGCCTGCCATGTGCCTCCCTTGTCAACATTTGCCTATTTGTTGCATTCACTTCAGTCCATTTTAACTTTAAATAAAATCAATTCCAAAGTAGTTATGAAGCATTCTGCTAGTTAATGTACTGCAGTTAACAAACTGGATGCAAAGGCACTTAGGCCAGAAAGCATATTAGTTTAGTTGGTCCTCATAACTGAGAAAAGCTAGAAAGATGCAATTCTCAGAGTCATCAGGACCCTGTCCCTCCTGATGTACCTCAGCCATCTTCTCTCTGTATAGCAGCCTTCCCTCCTGTTAGGGGTGGTTTTTCTCCATGTAGTGGATAACAGCTGTCTCCAGTTCCCTTCTTCTCTTATTGGGCCCCACTGGGTTTCAGACAATCTCTGAACCAGTCATTTGCTGTTGGGGTGAGGAAGGGAAGAGGCATGTACTATGGGCCTGAACTGGGTAAAATGCCCACCCCATGGTGGGAAGGAGTAGGATCCATGCTTGAGATATTCACCAGGACAACAGGGCATAATAAGAAGGCCATTTGCCAAAGCATGAAGGGTACTGGGCCAATAAAGACAAGAGCTGTCCACTCTGAAGTCAGTTTGTGCTTCCTCTGGGGGGATATTGACATTTCAAAGAGCATCACATGTGGTCCAGCTTGAATGATGGGAATTTAAGGCTCTGGGGCAGGTGAACTCTCTGGGGTCACTTCAAATCACTCAGATGGGTGACTGCCCATGACCAGCTTTCTTATGAGGCCAGCTCTGTTACAATGGGCATAAAATATCTCATTATAGTGGACCCAGTTTTGGTCTGCTAACTCAGCACAAAGAGGCCAAGTGAGTCCTTCATGTCTTTTAAAATGGAAATGAAAGGATCTACACAGTACCTGACATCATCAGTTTAGCCAAGATGATACTGGCAAAGCCATGTCTGATTGGTGAATGAAAGGAGGTGTTAGCCATGATGATTCCAGGCAGCATAATGACTATTAGCAATCCCTGCGAGTGAAGAACAGTCTGGCTGGTGATAGAGTCAGTGATGACAGTGAGAAAAAACAATCAAACAAGCTTACTGCGAGTCTCTCAGCCCTTACTTTCATTGGCATACAGTTTATACTAAGACAGAATAATTTAACTAAAATGATACAATAGGTCTTGGTCCTGACTGAGTAACTTGAAGATTATGTTGTAACAGCATGGATTTTAGAAACAGGCCCAACGTATTAGTTGTTTTTAAATTCCTTGTGGAATAAATGAGGATCTTAAAGGAAATTATTTTGGCTGAACTATCACCATGCCAAGTTCAAAATCTCCTGAGTGACTCTACTACACCAGGTTCAAGTCTCAGGGTATTTGAGAAAGGACAGGTAAAATGTACTCTTGCATGGCTCTATAATGAGTGAACCAGTGGAGTAAATGTCTACCTATTTCATGAAAATAGTAGAGCAAAGTGGGAATTTTCAGTGGAAATGTCATTAATGCCCTCTCAGAAAAAGAAAATATGCTTGAAGTGTTAAGTTAGATCCTAAAAACATCAAAAAAAGATCATTTTTAAACCACCTCCACATGCACACTGGCAGCAAAGTGAATGCATCCACGTTGCAAGTATTCTCTCTGCCCTGCCCTTGCCAGCTGTGTGATCTTGGGCTAAGTACTATGTCTTTAAGCCCCAGCTGATGGTATTAACTTCAAAGGATTAGTATGAAATATGCTCCATCATCAGATAGTCTCCTTAAAGAGCTTTGTACGGTGTAGGGCACATGGAAGCTCTCAATACATATTAGCTGTTAGGAGGTTTGTAAATTCGTAACTGTTCATACTTTTGTTGTGAGGATTGAATGATGGTCCCAGGGGGAAACTTTAGCATGGACATGGGGTCAGCTCTCTCTGTAATGACCATCAGCCTCATCAAAAGCAATGGTTAGGTTTCTTTTCTGTCAAGTCTTGCTCATCCTTTAGGAAACACTACTGCTGATCTTCTTTTTCATTTTGAGACACTGATCCTAACAATAGGCTAATATATAATTATGCTGTTCAAATGTGCTTCAGTAAAGATGACAGAACACCGTTGGCCCATCAGTAAGGGAATGGGTCAGTGGAATTTGGCTCAGCAGCACTGGCCCCATAACATCTAGAGATTCTTCAAGCTTGTTGCCATGTGTTGGATCGACTGCCCAGAACTCAAACACTTAGAATTAGCCCCTTCCACAGCCACACAGGCCAGGGAGCCTGGGTTCATTTTGGTACTCAGATATCAGTGTGGGGAATGATTTTTGGCAGTCCCATAGAATACCTGCTCTTGCAGTTAAACAAAAAAATAAGCGTTGGGGGTTATGACAGGGTTTCTCTTTAGCATTCCTCAATACAGTCACACTGGCTGGTTAATGAGACTTCTCTCCCTCCCTCATGAAGGAATTCGTTTTCAGAAGACAAATTAATTCGTAAGAATTTCTCTCCCCACTTTCCTTTATTTTCTGTAGCTCTTGCCTTCCTTCTATTTCTCACTTCATTTCTTCCTCCCTCCTTTGCTCATTCTATTTACTTCCTTCTTTCTTATTCTCTCCCAGTTTTTTTACCCATATTAAACAAGTAGCCAGAGAAACTTCAAGATTATGAAACATTTATCTGACATTTGTACCAACAAGGCTGTCTCCCTCTCTCTTATGTTGGTTCCTTGCAAAGTGGCTGGACCACAGCACTCAGTAAATGTTCCTTAAATTGTTAAATGGATGAATAATTGGATGAATAAATGAATGAATTATCTCATGTCCTGCAGAGCAAATCGTTAACTACCTGATTCCATCTTCTCATTTGAAAGTTTCTCATTTTGATGGCAAGTTAGCTAGTGTTCTGGAGCTAGCCTGCCTTGCTTTGAGATGTGGTTCTGGTCCTCATTAGTCTTGTGACCTTAGGCCTATTACTTCATCTCCCAGTGCCTCAGTTTATCTTCTTTAAAATGGGTATAATTATTTAAAGTGGTCTGTGAAGAGCATTACCTGACTACATATACACATATGCACAAACACTCCTAAAAGAACATGTCACACAGTAAGTACTAAGTGTGGTTATTTAAAATTTTTGAATATTGTAGCTTTAAGTATATGAGCTCACATGAGATGATTTTTTGAAAATGCTTTGAGTATTAAGTTTATTGCAAAGTTAATAGAGACTTGGTTTTTTCACTGAGTTACTTTTCTTGTTCTACAAAAGGTTAATTCTAGTTCTACTATACTCTTCTCTTGGAGCTAGTTTTTAAAAAATTACAGAAGGTCATCAGCTCAGAGCTTTTACTTCCTTATGGCTCAGAGAACCTACTTGTGGTCCTTGTTTCTTGACTCTGTTCTATAGCTCCATGTGCTCTGCCTCTAAACCCCACATGCACACCCAGCACTTATTCTTCAATGCCCAGCATACCATTTCATGGAGCAAGATATTCACACAGCAGTCAGCAGTGGAACTTTCTGCCCAACCTGATCAGGAACCGTTACCACCTCATGGGCACAATTATCCACTTGCCCCCTCAAAGTGAGGGGGGAAATTGCTAATTACACCTGCAAGAGCCTAATTGGGAACTCAGTCTATTGCATGCAGCAGAAATGCACCTGCAAATAATTAACTGCAGACGCCCAAATTGTGCCCACAAGAAAGGAAATGAAGCCCAAGCTGAGACTCCAGCTCCTCTGAAAAAGCTCATGTTTCCCAGGTTTGCAAGTTGGACCTTTTCAACATCCAAAGGGGCAGAGAAGGAGCTTTTTGTGTGAGTCACAGAGTCTGGTGCAGCATTTCAGAGCGACACGTGTCTTTGCAGTCCTAATATCATCATTATCCAATAGCTGCTATCCCACAAGTGGAAAAACAAAAATGGGCTCCAGAGCCTTTTCTTTCTCTTCTCTCCATGTGTGGTAGAGAATTTCCACTCACCACATGTCCCTTTATTATATCTATATGGTATCTGCCAAAACAAATATTGTAGTCCCTTTATTTTCAGTTGGTATTGCACAGGTCCTTGTCAGATTAAACAGTCAGAGGTCAGGAAAGTTGAGATGAACCATAGTTTTAAATCCATTGTACTGTGTGGAGTTATTTACATAGAGGTTTTTCATATAGAGACTTGATTAAAAGCTGAGGATATTTGCTCAGCAGAGAGAGGAAAAACCATCATTATCTGATTTTACATGGAATTCAGTGGCTGCATCAAACCCCAGCTCACATCTGGTTAAGACATACTTGGCACTGGCTTGTCACAGTAGAGGTTTCGCCATGTCAAGGGGATCTTTCACTCAAAGCAGTGACCCATATTGGACTGAAAAAACACATGAGTTTTTAATAGAGAACAATAGTTTAACAAACCACTTCCCGGGACTATCGAAGGAAAAGTATGTGCCCATGGCAGTTCTGGCACCAAAAGATGTTTATTTGAATGCACTTACTTCAAACCAAAGCCCCAAATGCCCAGCAGAAGAGGACCATTAAAAGCTAATGCAGAAAACTGAATTTCCAAGGGGTGGCCCACATTAGCTGGCACCAACATCAACTTTGAAGTCTACTCTAGTCTCTTGAAAAACTGATCCCTTCCCAAGTACCCGAGTGGATGCAGGCACACTTATGGATCTGCAGAGACAAGTTATGTGCATTAACTTTGAAATGCTCCACATTAGAAAATATAAACCTATTATTTCATTTCTAAATCCATTAGTAGTTTTTCTGCTGAATTTTTGCCAGCGATTTTGTCTAATGAGTTTTGAGGCACTTTAATAACTGAAAAGTTTCTAATATCTTTTTGAATACCAGATGCTGTGCTAACTAACTAATACTTAACATTCATAGCAGCCCTCTGAGGTTGGTGGTCTTGATGTTGCCGTCTTGCAGATGAGAAGAGCGAGGCCTAGATTATTAAGTCACCTGCTACCAAGTTCAGTAGCCAGGCAGGGTGTTTTTTAATTATATTTTATTGATTATATTATTAGAGTTGTTCTGATTTTCCCCCTTTGCCCCCTTTCCACCTAGCAACCCCCACTCCCTCATGCAATCCCCCCACCATTGTTTATATCCATGGGTCATATATATAAATTATTTGGCCATTTCATTTTCTATACTGTCCTTTACATCCCCATCCCCATCCCCATTTTGTAGCTAACCAATTTGTACTTCTTAATCCTCTCATCTCTTCACCCATTTCCCCGCAACCCCCTTCCATCTGGCAATGATCAAAATGCTCCCTGTATCCACGATTCTGTCTCCGTTCATCTTGTTTTCTTACTTTGTTCTTTAGAGTCAATTGTTGATAGGTTTGTATTTTTTGCCATTTTATTGTTCATAGTTTTTATCTTTTTTTAAAGTAAGTTTCTTTAACATTTCATATAATAATGGTTTAGTGATGATGAGCTCCTTTAGCTTTTACTTGTCTGGAAAGCTCTTTATCTGCCCTTTGATTCTAAATGCTATCTTTTCTGGATAGAGTAGTCTTGACTGTAGGGCCCTGCTTTTCATGACTTTGAGAATTTCTTGCCAATCCCTTATAGCCTGCAAAGTTTCTTTTGAGAAATCAGCCTGACAGTCTTATGGGAACCTGCTCTGTAGGCAACTAACTTTTCTCTTGCTGCTTTTAAGATCCCTTCTTTATCTTCAACCTTTGGCATTTTAATCATGATGTATCTTGGAATGGGCCTTTTTGCATCCATCATAATTGGGATTCTCTGTACTTCCTGGATTTGCATGTCTATTTCCTTCACCAAGTTAGGGAAGTTTTCTTTCATTATTGTTTCAAATAGATTTACAATTTTTTGCCTTTTTCCTTCTCCTTCTGGCACCTCTGTGATGGGAATGTTAGGCCTCTTTAAGTCCCAGAGGCTGACTGTACTATCCTCATTCTCTGACTAATCTTTTTTATGTTGCTGAGGTCCTCACTAAGTTCCTTGAGCATCCTCATAACCAGTGTTTTGAACTCTGCATCTGATAGATTGCCTTTCTCCATTTCATTTAGCTCTTTCTCTGAAGTTTTGATCTGTTCTTTCAGTTGGGCCATATTTCTCTGTCTTATTTTGTCAGCTTCCTTGTGGTTTTTTTCCTATATATTGGGCAGAGCTGCTTTAACTCCATGTCTTGGTAGTATGGCCTAATGTAGTAGGTGGCCTGTAGGGTCCAGTAGAACAGCCTCCCTTATCACACAAGCTGGGTACTTGAGATGCACCCTCTGTATGAGATAAGTGCACCCTCCTCATGTAGTTGGCAGATCAATGGGAGGGATTTACCTAGGCCAGTGAACTGTAAGGGCTGGTCATGACCACTTTCCACCAACCTCTGCTCTCTGTGAAGATTCAGCTGTGCCAGGGCCAGGTATTGGTGCTACAACACGGTCTGTAGCTATCCACTGGGGGTGCTGACACTGAGGTTTCCTGGGTGGTGCAGGCCAAGGTCAGCTCCCACCTGTGTTTTGCCCAGGGCCACCTAGCCTGAGCCATAAAACAATCTGATATGGTTGCTACTTGTGCTGTGATTGGAGATTCCCAGGTAAAGCCAAGCTGTGAATCTATGCTGGCTGCTGGGCCTGAGGCTCACTGAGGCCAGCTGTTGCTTATTTGATAGGATTTAGGATGTTGTGAAGCATCAGCTAAGACCAGCCATTCATGTGGAAAAGCAGTTTGGGTGGGTCCATGAGTTAGGTGGGGTGAAGTCTCTGGGGATATCCAAGGCGGGTCAAACAGTGTTAGCCAGGTTGATGGAGTCTCAGATATGACACCAGTTTGCAGGCTCTGTGGGGAAGGGTGTAGAAAAGACAATGGCCTCTGCCTTCATGCCATATATTTCAGTTCCTTCCTGTATATCACTGGTGTGTTTCAAGCTGATACCCAGGTGCTGGAGCTGAGAGGGTGTGAGTTTGAGTAGGTGAGTCTGAGCATGGTTCTTTAAAAGGAACTGCTTGGGGCTCCAGAAGTTTCTTTCACCAACTCAATTCCCGCTGGCTTTAAAAAAATTTTTTTTATTTATTTATTTTTCAAATACAGTATTCTGTCTTTTACTCCCAACCCAACCCACCCCCGAGTGCTCTCCACCTCACTCCCATTTCCACCCCCCTTAGTTGTTGTCCATGTGTCCTTCATACTAGTTCCTATAAATCCTTCCCCTTTTTCCCCTGAAATTCCCTCCCCTCTCCCCTCCGGTTGCTGTCCCCCTCTTCTCTATTTCGGTGTCTTTGTTTTTATTTTGCTTGCTTGTTTGTCATGTTGTTTAGCTTCCTATTAAGGGTGAGATCATATAGTATTTGTCTTTCAATGCCTGGCTTATTTCACTCAGCATAATGCTTTCCAGTTCCATCCAAGCTGTTGCAAAGGGTAGGAGCTCCTTCTTTCTTTCTGCTGCATAGAATTCCATTGTGTATATGTACCATAATTTTTTGATCCATTCATTTACTGACGGGCTCCTAGGTTGCTTCCAGCTCTTGGGTATTGTAAATTGTGCTGCTATGAACATTGGGGTGCATATGTTCTTTTGGACTGGTGTTTTAGGGTTCTTAGGATATAATCCTAGCAGTGGAATTTCTGGGTCAAAAGGCAGGTCCATTTTTAGTTTTCTGAGAAAAATTCCATACTATTTTCCATAATGGTTGTACCAGTCTGCAATCCCACCAATAGTGAACTAGGGACACTTTTTCCCCACAACTTCTCCAACATTTGTTGTTTGTTGCTTTGTTTATGATAGCCATTCCGACTGGTGTAAAGTGGTATCTCATTGTAGTTTTAATTTGCATCTCTCTGATAGCTAGGGATATTGAAATCAAAACAGCCTGGTACTGGCATAAAAACAGGCACATAGACCAATGGAACAGAACAGAGAGCCCAGAAATAAACCCAAGTCTCTACAGTCAACTAATATTTGACAAAGAGGGCAGCAACATAAAATGGACCGAAAATAGCCTCTTTAACAAATGGTGTTGGGAGAACTGGACAGCTACATGCAAAAAAATGAAACTTGAGCACCAACTTACACCATACACCAAGATAAATTCAAGGTGTATAAAAGATTTAAATATAAGCCGTGAAACCATTAAAGTCCTAGAGGAGAACATTGGCAAGAAAATCTCAGATATTTCACACAGCAACTTTTTTACTGATATGTCCCCTAGAGCAAGGGACATAAAGGAAAGAATAAACAAATGGGATCTCATTAAAAAAAACTTCTGCATGCCTAAAGAAAACAGTATTAAAATAAAAAGAGAACCAGCCATGTGGGAAAACATAATTGCTAATGACACCTCAGACAAGGGTTTAATATCCAAAATATACAAAGAACTTGCATGACTCCACTCTAAGAAGACAACTAACCAAATTAAAAAATGGGAAAAGGACTTGAACACACATTTCTCCAAGGAGAACACACAGAGGATCCAGAGACACATGAAAAGATGCTCAATAATGCTAGCTATCAGATAGATACAAATTAAAACCACAGTGAGATCCCGCTGGCTTTTGCAGCCAGAATTTGTGGAGACTTGTCTTCCTGGCAATGGAACGCTTGGCTGGGGGCCCTGATGTGGGGCTGGGGCTCCTTGATCCCGATATATCCCTCCTGAGTTTTTAATCCACCACACATGGGTGAGGGACAAGCCCGTTCCATGTCTACACCCTTCATACCAGTCTGGATGGGTGTTGTTCCTTTAACCCCGTTGTTGTCAGACTTCCATTCATCTTGATTTCTGATGGTTCTGAGTGATTGTTGTTCTATATTCTGTTGCAATTTTGATATGGTTGCACAAAGAAGCAAGCCATGTCTGCCTATGCTGCCATCTTGACCGGAAGTCTCTGGGCAAGATTTAAACCTGGATCTATCTGAACCAAAGATCACCTTCTGTGTTTATTTTTCTTTGAAAGAAGAGATATTATTGTACTATTGTATCAGATGTTTTACAGAAATCTTCTCAGTGTAATAGCACTTGACAATTGGTCAATATTGAATCCAGAAAGAGACTTATGTGGACAGCATTCATCTAAGCATAAAAATTGATACCACTCTTTTTTAATTCTGGTTTCTAGGGTTTCTTTGTTCTTTTGAAGTCTTGCTCTATGCTTGTAAGATGAAAGGCACTTCACCAAGCTTTCCTCCAGAGCAAGGACCAGGTTGATTCATCTGGGAGGTCCCAGCTATGAGTGTGGAACTTGGCACACTGACTATGTATTTCATGAATGTCACTGTAATGAATTGAAACATTCAGAATATGGTCTCCATCCAGAGCAGCTCTGGAAGGCCTTGACAGTTTTGCCAAAAGAAAAAAAGAATTTCACTCAACAGTCTCATCGTGCAGATTTTAAATCTTACTTATGATCCCCCAGAAATACGGTACCCTGTGAAAGAGGTGGTGACAAGCCATCAGATGGCTGGGTCAAAAGTTCAATAGGGAGAGGCTAAATGTGGGGCCTCATTCAGTTACAAAACTAGAGGGCAGTTTCTTGTGACTTCACTGAAGTTCTATGCCCTCATCATCTGGAAGCCTCCTTTCCAGTTCCTTGTTCCCTGCTAACAACAAGGAACTGGAAAATAATAAGAGGATAATGATGATGGTGAGACTAACATTTATGGAAGACTTGTTATATTTCAGATGGAGTGCAAAGCTTTTTACGGGCATGATTTCATTTGATCCTCACAGATACTATACAGCGGCCCACTTGACAAACGGGGAAACTGAGACTCATAACTTAATTGCTTTGCTCAAAAAATTGCCTAGTAATTGTCAAAATTGATCAGGTAAACTCAAAAGGGCTTCCTAGCCCAAGGAATTAACCTCTATGCAATAAGTGCCCCAACCAAGGTTTGGGGATAGTGGACTTCTCTGTACATGAGTTTGGATTCAGGTTATTCTTATATAACATCATGTCATTTGACAGCTGAAGTGCTTTTTTGAATGAAAGGTGTGAGGTTAGAATTGAGAACCTGAGGACTGCCCATTCCTTGAATGAACTCTAGAAATGTCCAGTAGTGGGTGCTGTGGCACAGTCAGGACTGGCCTGATGCAGAGGACTGCTCACCCCCCTGCTAGAAAGGCTGAATCGTTTGATACTTGAAATTGTGTCTGTTCAAGTGTGGAACACTAAAAGCTGGGAAATGTTTGAAACAAGCATCAGATCTGGGCTCAAATTTTAGCTCTTTGTGACTCTAGTTAGACAAGTAACCTAATTTCTTGGAGCCTTACTTTTATTATCTGTAAAATGGGCTTAATGATAACAGCAGAAGATGGTTATGAGTATTACTTGAAGGATGCCTAGCCTAGAGTCTAGAAAATAGAAAACAACACACATGTATTGGACATGGATGGAAACTAGGTAAAAGCCCTTTGTGTCTTATAAACCTTATCTTTGAGAAGTAGGACTTGAAGCATCTGGTGCTAAGTGGTATACAAGACTCTAGCCCCAATATAAATATTCAGAGGAATCCTGCTATATCTAAGAAGCAGTGTCTCATCCAGGACTTTCTCTGCACTGCCACACACATGAGACACAGAGAAGGTTTTCAGGTTCCTTTCACAGTTTGCATAAGGAATTGTTACCTGGCCAGCTTCCCTTGCACGTGGCAACTTAATGGGCATCTCCCCTAGGCCTCCTCAGCTTGCTTAGGCATACTGTTTTCAGGTACAATATGTTCTGTAGACCAATTCAGTCCATTCTTGTTGTAAAATGCTCTTTGTTTTGCAATCTCAGCCTCTTCTGAGGAAAGGTGAGATTTGAATTGTCTTGTAACAATGGAATTGTGTGGGAAGTGAGATTGTATCTACTAAGAAAACGGTTCCTCCATGATCTCATACATCATTGGAATATACCCCAGCACTAGGTTTCACTCCTGTTCTTTGATTTATTGTCATTGTTATTGGTGAACAAGAATATGCTTTTTAAAAATATATTTTATTGATTATGCTATTACAGTTGTACCATTTTCCCCCTTCACTCTCCTCCATCCTGCACACCCTCTCCCACCCATATTCCCCCTCTTTAGTTCATGTCTGTGTGTCATACTTACAAGTTCTTTAGCTTCTACATTTCCCATACTATTCTTGCCTTCCCCCTGTCTATTTTCTACCTACCATCTATGCTACTTATTCTCTGTACCTTTTCCCCCTCTCGTCCTCCAATTCCTCTATCAATAACCTTCCATGTGACCTCCGTTTCTGTGGTTCTGTTCCTGTTCTAGTTGTTTGCTTTTGTTTTAGGTGTGATTATTAATAGTTGTGAGTTTGCTGTCATTATACTGTAAATGTTTTTTATCTTCTTTTTCTTAGATAAGTCCCTTTAACATTTCATATAATAAAGGCTTGGTGATGATGAACTCCTTTAACCTGACCTTATCTGAGAAGCACTTTATCTGCCCTTCCATTCTAAATGAAAGCTTTGCTGGATAGAGCAATCTTGGATGTAGGTCCTTGCCTTTCATGACTTTAAATACTTCTTTCCAGCCCCTTCTTGCCTGTAAGGTCTCTTTTGAGAAATCAGCTCGAAAGAGAACTCCTTTGTAGGTAACTGTCTCCTTATCTCTTGCTGCTTCTAGGATTCTCTCCTTCATTTTAATCTTGGGTAATGTAATTATGATGTGCCTTGGTGTGTTCCTCCTTGGGTCCAACTTCTTTGGACTCTGAGCTTTCTGGACTTCCTGGAAATCTATTTCATTTGCCAGATTGGGGAATTTCTCCTTTATTATTTGTTCAAATAACTTTTCCACTTGTTCTTCCTCTTTTCCTTCTGGTATCCTTATGATTCAGATGTTGGAACATTTAAAGATGCCCTGGAGGTTCCTAAGCCTCTCCTCTTTTTTTAGAATTCTTGTTTTTTCATTCTTTTATGTTTGGTTGTTTCTTTCTTTTTTTTGGTCCACTCCATTGATTTGAGTCCCAGTTTCCTTCTCATCACTATTGGTTCCCGGTGCATTTTGCTTCATTTCACTTAGCGTATAGCCTTTATTTTTTCATCTAATTTGTGACCAAATTCAACCAATTCTGTGAGCATCCTGACCACCAGTGTTTTGAACTGTGTATCTGATAGGTCAGCTACCTCTTTGTTGTTTACTTGTATTTGTTCTGGAGCTTTGATATGTTGTTTCGTTTGCACCATTTTCTTTTGTCGTGACACACCTATTATGTAGTGAGGGGCAAAGCCTTAGGTATTCACCTGGGCAGGTCAACCCACGTTGCTGTGTTGTGACACTGTATGTGGGGGAGGGTTCTGAGAGGGAACAATGCTGCTTGCTCCACTCTCTGCTGGATTTCAGTCCCTTCCGCTGCTTCACCAAGGCAAACTAGGCCCTTTTGGTGCTGATTTCCATGTGGGTGGGCTTGTGTACATTTCAGGACCCTGGGTGTCTCTCCAATGAACTCTCCTGTGAGGCTGGGAGACTTTCCCAGCACCTCAACCCATACAGGTATTTTCAGTTGGTGTTTGGAGGCTTTATTTCCCTACACTGGAGCCCTGGGTTGTATGGTCTGTCTCACTCCCCAGTTTCGCCTGGTTTATCTGCATGTGAATGTGGGGCCACCCAGTCCGCCAGCTGCCTTGTGCACTGCACCTGTCCACAATCTGCCACCTTGTTGGGTGTGCTCGTTGCCACCCTGTGCCTGGGTTCTGCCAACCGTTTTTTTTTTGTTTTTTTTTTGCCATGACCCCTTTCTGCCCAGCTGCTGAACTCCAGCCCTCCTACTGGCCTGAATGAATGTGTCTATTTTATCTCCTTGGTTGTCCGACTTCCATAAAGTTCAATTTTCTGACAGTATTGGTTGTTTTTTTGTTTCTAAATTTTTGTTGTCCTTATTTTGGTTGTGTGAAGAGACACAGTGTGTCTACCTTTGCTTCCATCTTGGCCGGAAGTCCAAGATTATGCTTTTTATTTATAATGTGACTTTCATTTGAAAAGCTCCAAGTGGCTAAAGATGTGCACAGTTGTATAGAGAGAGGCCACACCAAGCACAGTCTTGATAGGGCTCACACCTATACACACAAACTTGTGTCACTGGTAGAGGCTCATTTGCAGAAGGGCTCAGGTCAGACAAGTCTTGCTAGCAGATGTAGTAGACAGAGGGATGTAGATGAGGTAGAAGGGAGATGGAGCAGGGAGACTGGGGAAACCTCTCCCATCAGTACAGTTCTAAGTTCCTTTGTTTGAGGTTTACTGTTGAGAAGGTTAAACATTTCTCATTATCTGTAAATCATGTTTTAAGTGCATAACTAACCCAAGGAGAAGTATTTTAGTCTCTAATGCTTTTGAAGGAATGAATTTATCACATTGCTTTTTTTTTTTCCCCTAGAGGAAAGACAGCAAGGGAAAAGGAAGTATAGAAAGGGCTGGAGAGTGAATGCCCTGCTGGAGAGCAGGCCCCACCAATGTCAGGTGAGAGCAGATGGCTCCCTGCTCTCAAAGAGGATAACAGAGGAAAGTTCTATAGATTTCGTAGGTTTCCCACAGGTCCACAGTAGGACTGAGGCTCCATGCCCCACAGTGGTAACTTGCTCAGGTAATGCATTTTGTATTAACTTTCTTTTCTTATTGGCTGACTTCTCATTCTCTTACCACTTTTTGGTGATCACCTCCCCAGTTAAAAACTTTGAGTCAGTCTCTGTCACAGAACCTGCTCCTTCTGGAGAAAGTTCCTGTATTAGATTTCTATGGTTACCATAACAAATTCCCCAAATATAGCAGCTTAAAACATCATATCTTTATTACCTTGGTTTCCAAGATTAGAATTCTGGCATGGCATAGCTGGATTCTCTGCTGAGGGTCTCACCAGGCTAAAATCAAGGTGTCAATTGGAGTTGCAGGTCTTATCTAGGGCTCAGGTCCCTTTTCCCAGCTCATTTTGTTTTAGCAAAATTAACATCTTCACATGACCCCTTCAGCTTCAAGCCAGCAATGGCAGGCCGAGTCCTTAGGTTTTGAATCTCTCTGACTTCCTTTCCTGCTTTTAAGGACCCAGATGATTATGTTAGTCCCACCACAATACCTAGGATATTTTGTGATCAGCTCATCAGTGACCTTAATTATGTCTACAAAGTTATTATTTGTATAAATATATATAAATATCAATATCAATATAAATGTAAGTATAAATATAAATATTACATGGTGTGATACTAGGGGACAAAGGTGATGGGAGTCTGGATTCTGCTTACCATACCTTACTAAGAGAACAGGTATCTAAATAAATATCCATATGAACATCTCTGTCATATTTTAGCTCTGTTTGGAGCTCTGACCACTTGTTAGATTATTTGTTCCTGTCACAGATACATGAACAAACAAACATTACTTCAACAAGTAGTCATTCAACAAACATTACTGGTGACTGCTCTATGTTAGACTCAGGTCTGGTGATTGAATAATCTGGCTGCCAGGAGTTCATAGTCTAGTGGCTAATACAGACTAAACAGGGCATTCAAACAGAGTGGGTCTTCTCAATGAGATGGCATGGGCAGCACCTATGGAAAGAGTCAGGAGTGCTGAGGAGTTAGTTAAGGGGGGCTTATGGATGGGATAGTACCTAGATGGGGTAGGAAAGTCCAAAACATAGACTTACAAATAAGGATTTAATCAGACAAAGAGGCAAAGGGCAGAGCAGCCTCTTGGCAAACAACTTGCCTATTTTAGATGACTTGCTGACATGACATGAGGTTCATTGAATTCCAGCATGACTGTATGTTTGTGAGTTCAATGGGAAAGAGTCAGGAAAAATTATCTCATGTGGGACACAGAGAAAGATAAGCAGAGCTGAATATTCATCCAGCTTTCATGTAGACTTGTACATAAGCAGCCCACACTTAGCAGCCTACATATGTCTTACCGCTTGCCATCTGCCATGTAAGTACTTTGATAGAATGATTGACCACATCAGCCAGTTTTTCTATTTTCTTAATTATTTCATGCCCAAGCTATAGGTTTTAAAGACTTTCTTTACATAAGCCTGGCCTCTGTGTAAGCTGAATGGGAAGAGTAGAGAATCTGACTCATGCTTCAAAATACAAAAATAAAGTAAAATGCAGCATATTATAGCAAAAACTCCCCAGAATTGGTAGCAGGAAATGTTTGTTTGATACTATATCTCTGGTGATTTGCAAGCTTGAACTGTCTCAGTTTTCTTGCTTGTAAGATAAGCATACTATTACTACTTTTGTGTACTTTGCAGTGTTGTCAAGAGCATCAGAAGGAGAAAGTAAACATGAAGTGATCTTGAGGATTTGATTATGCATGTATAACAGTGAGCATTTTTCTAACCTACATCTTCCTCTCAAATTTTAGAATTTGGGATGCCAGAATTCTACCCCTGATGGCACCCCTGATGGGGGTGCCAGATATACAATTTTAGTGTTGTTTTTTGTTCCGTTGCATCTACAATTTGCTCATGCTCGTGCATTTGCAAAGATGTCCTAAATAAGCTTTTATCTTCCTTTCCAAAATTCATCTTATCCCATCCCTGGAATCTTTTCTTCTTGGCCTTGTAGATCCCGTTCCCACCCCTTGCATGCTTTGAAGTGGGTTTTGTAGCATTCACAGTAGCCAAGAGGGTTACATGAGAAGAAGTGGAAAAGCGTGTGCTGCTCAAGGCTAGGAGAGTGGTTGTCTAAATGAGCAAATGTGGCTTTGATGGAGGGACTTGCATTTAATAGGGGAAATAATTTTGAAAGAATGATAAAAATTTGGCATTTACAATAAAACCAGTTCTTTGAAGGTGTTGTAACAAGTTTTTATTTTCTCTTATGTAACTGTTTACACATGGTGAATATTTTTGTGTCACATAAGTTTTAGTTTTTCATTTGTTAAGAAAAATGCTCAGTGTGGAGCAAAAAGTTAGCATCAAAAGCTGGCCAGCTAGTCAGACAGCCCCAGGTTCCTCAGTGCCCTTTCAGCCCAGTGCAAGGCAGTATCCGAGAACCTTCTCGAGTTACTGAGATCCTGTAAGGGGCTTCAAAACCAGGGCCATGTGTTTGGGAAGCAGTATGTAGCAGTGGAATGGAAGTGGGGAAATGAGTCAACCTGAGCTGTAGCCATCTAAGCCAGACTGTCCAATAGAACATTTGGTGATAATGAGTTCTCCATTTGCACTCTCTAAAATGGTAGCCGCTACTCTGTGTGACTACTGAGCACTTGAAATGTGGCTAGTAAAACTGAATTTCAGATTTTATTTAATTTTGATTTAAATAGCCACATGTGGCTAGTGAAAACCATATTGGGCCGTGCAGATAACCAGTATAGCTTAAAAGATATGCCATAGTGATTTAGAAGATTGTGGCTCTGGAGTCAAACTGCTTTGGTGCAAATCCTGACACTTGCTTGCCAGAGAGTCTTGGCAAGGTACTCGTTTTGTCCATGCCTTAGTTTCTTAATCTGTTAAATGGGGATACAGAAAGTACTTAATTACATCATTGGACTTTTGTGAGAATTTAATGGAAATCTATAAGGTGCTTAACATAGTGCCTAACAGTCATTTATTTCTTAAATGGACTTAAGATTGTAGAATTTGTTTAACATGATACTTAGTTCATGACACACTGTTATAATTGGTCCATGTAGTATGCAAGACACACACACAAAACACATACCAAAATACACATATACTTATCACTTACACCCAAAGTCAGATCAGTAACTATAACTTATGTCCTCCTTAACCTGTGGCCTTGCCCTAATATATACCCATTATGTATGCCCTGGATTTTGTGTTTACTATTACTATCCTTTTTATAAAAATAAATTACATATATGTGAATGCTTAAACTGTGTGTAATTTGTATTTATTTGTTTAATAATCTGAAAAGGATAGCATACTGTGTTCAGTCTTCTGGAACCTGATTTTTCCCTCCCAATATGGTATTATCCCAAATGATTTATTTTGTTACATATAGATTTAGTTTATTAATTCTGCTGCTGTATAACATTTTATGTGTGAGCTGAATACAATTTTTTCCTTTATCCTGTAATAGCTTTGGGGGCTATTTCTAGTTATTTTTCTCTTAAAAACATTCTTATATTAGTCTCTTCACATATACGAGGTCTGTCCAGAAAGTATCCAGTCATGTAATATGAAAAATAGAAATGTTTATTGAAGAAGATACAAGATACAAGAAACATTGTACATATGACAATGACAACTCAGTCTCCTTCAAAGTAGGCACCTTGGGACCTCACACAGATCTCTCAATCACCATCAGCTACCTGGTACTATTTTCCTGAATCTCATCAATGGTCAAAAATTTCTTCCCTTTCAAAGGTGATTTTAGTTTAGGGAAAAGCCAGAAGTTGTGGTGTGCCAAATATGAGCTGTAGGAGGGCTGAGTGACTGGGTGATTTGATGTTTTGCAAAAAAATTCTGCACGAGACGTGATGCATGAGTGAGAATATTGTTGTGATGAAGCTGTGGATCACCAGCTAGCCACAGCTACAGCCTTCTGAATCATCTGAATAGTTTTCACAGAGGAATGTTCAAGCTTAATGCAAAATTGGATGCAGCTTCTTTGTTCTACTTGCTCATTTTGAATGTGACAGCCACACAGTACACATGCTCACTCAACATTGCCTGTTGCTCCCCACTTTGAAGTACAGTGAAGTCATCATTGTTCACACATGCTCATTCCAGTCTACTCTCCTTGGCAGACAGGTTATATCGATGTTGTATAAACTATTCTCCTTATATTAACAATAGCTGGATTTTTTTGGACAGACCTCATCATATGTGCGAGAATTTCTCTTTGTTATGTGTTTTGTGTGGTCACTGAATCATAGGGCATATGACAACTTCTCATTTGTTTTAGAAGTCATTTCAACAGTATGTTCCCTCTAAGCCATGTGTGAGATCCTATGGAGGTTCACATATTTACCAACATTGATGTAGTATAACTTCTTAATTTTGCCAGTTAGAATAATGTGATGTTTTGTCTTATTTTCCTGATTTGTGGTTGAACATCTCTTCACCTGTTTATTGACCAGGCACATTTCCTTTTCTCTGAATACCTGTTCATACATTTTGCCCATTTTTATTAGAATGTTTGTATTTTATTGATTTATAAGAGATCTTTATGTATTCTTGATACTGATGCTTTGTCAGTCAAAGGTGTTACAAATTATATTCACTCAATAATTGTTTAATTCTGCTTTGTACCTGGTATGTGTCCTGACTCATAGATATTGGTAATTGTTCTCCTTTTTCTTTAACTTTTTTATTTATTGATTTTTAGAGAGGGGGGTGGAGAGAGAGACAGAGAAAAAGAGAGAGAAACATCAATTTGTTGTTCCACTTATTTATGCATTTATTGGTTGATTCTTATATATGCCCTTGCTGAGGATCAAACCCACAACCTTGGCATCTCAGGATGATGGTCTAAACAACTTAGCCAGGGCCTCTTTTTCCTTCTTTTTCATTCTTATTTATTTTAATGTTATGACTGTTTTTGGCCTCTGTGGATCTGTTTCCTAATCTGTGTAAGAAATTTGGAGGAGATAGGCAAGGTAAGAATTGTAGGATTTTACAATTTAGGAAGGTATTTGCCTGTAATACATAGTTGGGAAGGTGAGGCCTAAAGCAAAAAAAGACTGAAGAAGTAGCCCATGATGATAAAGACATCTTTTTGTATTTATAATAAAGTGTATGTCTTTCATTTTTTATGTGCCTTATTAACTGCTATACCCTTTGGTCTGAAAACTAGATGGTAAAGAGTCACTTTCTCTTCCTATAGTTGAAGTGGCCTTTGGGAACAGAGGACTAATATTATTCAGAGGGGGTTAAGTAGGAGAAAGACAGGATTTTCGCCACAAGGGAAACCTCTGTGAAGATGCAGGTAAAGCAAATATTCAGATATGTATCCTACTGGTGGGGAATGGGAGCAGGGATGCAGAGAGGATGAATGGAGGAGATACTCTTTACTAAGTCATTAGGCCAGGACAATGCTGAATCAAACTGACAATATTCATGGAGGACTGTAAGGACCAAAGGAAACAGATGAAGAGAAGAGAATAAAGGAGGAATGCTGAGAGAGTAAGGAGGTGAGCCATGAGATGAGAGAAGAAGAAATGATGCTGGCTATAAGCAGTGAGCCTGGGCTTCCTTTCTTGATCTTACCCAGTGGCCCATATTGCCCCCTCTGAGAACTCCAGCCTCAGGAGTTTGTCTCCTGGAGCCTGTCTTCACACAGAAAGCACAGCATACCATCTCACCCTTGTCTTGGCTTTCTATGTTGATTTAACTAGGCTGAATGAAAGGCAAGGATGCCCACCAGATCTGAACCTCATATTTGACAAGTTCTGCATTCTCTTTAATCTTCACTACAATCCCAGGAGGTACCAATTTCATTTTCACTTTATGTGTGAAGAATTCAGAAAGGTTAAGGAACTTGTAGGTATTTGGGAACTTGATATTTAATGAAGGTGGCACCACAAAGTGGTGGAGAGAAAACAGCCAGCCACTTTGTAATCGTTGGGAAATTAGGATCACTATATGGAAAAACAGAATTGTGCCCTTAGTTGGCCTCATATACAAAAATGCATCTCAGGTGGATTAAAATCCTGAAAGAGAAAGACAAAACAGTAAAGCTAATGGAAGATTAGTTATAACATTTTTTTGAGACCTAAGAATAGGGAAAGTCTTCTTAATCAAAATCCAAAAGGAATAAATTATGTCACTAAAAATAATTTAATTTCATCATAATCAAGGATTTTTACCCAAGGATGGACACCATGGGAAGAGTTTACAAATAGATGATGGATTGAAAAAAAGATATTCACAATGTCAAAACTGACAAGGAACTAACATCTAGAATATATAGGGAACATCTGCAGATCACCAAACAACAGACATATAACTCAATAGAAAAAAAAATGAAGGTTATGAGCAGGCAGTTCTCAGAAGAAATAAAAAATGACCAAGTGTATTTAGAGGGGCTCAGACTTGCAAACATTAATATTTAGAGAAACACAAATTAAAACAGCAATGAGATATCACTTCATACTTAGTAGATTGGCCCAAATTGGAAAGGTGAAAGTTGGCAGAGATGTATGAAGTCTCCTGTGTTACAGGTGGGAGCTTAAATGGGTGTAGTGTTTTGGAGAACAATTCATGGCAGCACTGAGTCAAATTATCTGCATACTACCTATTTCAGTTGTTCTCAACTAGGAGCTATGTTTCCCAACAGAGGCCATTTGGTTATGTTTGGAGACATATTTGGTTGCCACATCTGAGGGCAGGAGTGATGCTGCTCACATCTAGTAGCTGCAGAAGTGCTACTAAACATCCTACAATGTACAAGGACAACACCCTACAACAAAGAGTCATCTGCCTTTTCTCCTGTAATCCAGCAACCTCACTTGGGTACAAACTCAGGAAAAATCCTTACACAGAACCAACAAAGGCCTCAGTGAGGATGCTTAGTGCAGTATTATTGTTGTAATGGACAATTAGAGGTGACATAAGCTTCTACTACTTTGATGGACAAATAGGATGGAATACATATAGTGGATTACTGGGATGAGAAGCCACAGATTAGGCACATTATATAGCAGTGTGGATAGATTTTAACTGTACTTCACTGACTGAAAAATATAAGATCCATATTGAAAGCTATTGAATAATTCCATGTTTAAATTAATCAATACATACCCACATAATCACATTACTTATAGGAACTTGCATAAGAAAAGAGTATGGTTCAAATGTATCAGAGTACGTTGTCTATGGAGTAGAGTTGGGGGTCCTTCGAGACAAGGTTAGGCAGTGTGAAATGGGTTATTGGTGTTTCTAAACACCTCCGGGGCCAGAAGAAACAGAATGAAGTCTTAAGGTTTCATCTTCTGCCAAGTGTCTGGGTTTTTGAATATAGGACCCTATGTAAATGGCTTGGTGATTTAAATGTTGCATGTGATAGGAAATCTTCAAAGTGGCCAGTCTTTGCTCTGGCCATCAGGAATGGAAGAGTCTGTTCTGAGAACATAGTCAGAAATTACAGGGGTACATATGCAAACTGATAGTGAGGGAGAGCTGGGTTGATTAGATTTGAGGGCAAAGGAGCCAAAAATGTCTTATCATGGTCCTCAAGGCCATGTGTGTTCCATCCCAACCTATCTTCCCATACTTGCCTCCACTCACTGCCCTCCTTCCTCACTAGGCTGTAGCCACACCGGCCCCATTTCAGTTCCTTAACTGTTCCACACTTTTTCCTAGGGTTTGTATACATTGTTCCCTATTCAGAGAACCCTCCCTTTACCCTTTTCAAGTAGATATTCCCTTCAGTTCTTTATGACTGCCCTGTTAATCTCCTTCATCACTGTCCATTCCACTTATAATAGGGTGCCTTGATGGTTTTCTGTTTCATCAGGTATTAGCAGTGGTTGTTTCTCATTTATTCCCTATGAGACCATCAGGATCTGGAATCCACAATGCCTGGCACATCATAGACACTCAATAAATATTTGTTTAATGACTTTGTTTATATTAATTATTGATTATTAATTCTTTTGAATATCATACTAGCAGGTTATTTGAGGTTATTTTTCAGTCTCAGAGTATTCTCTCCTAGCAAACATGCTTTTGGGGATTTCTTCTTCTGTTATGCTTTTACTCATTGATCTAGCAACTGTTTATCAAAGTGTACTGTGTGAAGAGGAGCACTCAGCTAGTTGCTAAAGGTCTTGAGGTGAACAACAATGGCCTGACCCCTGACTTTTCAGGACAGGAATTTTGATGCCTGAAATGAGGGAAAAATACTGTAGGAGCTGATGACTGGGGCACATAGCCCAGGCCTTGGGGGTGTACACAGGAAAGTGTTTCTTCAGGAAGTGTGGTGACATCTAAGCTGATTTCTGGAAGATGAAGCCTAGGTAGGTAGACCAAGAGGAAGGAACTAGACCAGTGTCCCAGGCAATGGAAACAGCACAAGCAAAGGCTGGGAGGCAAGAAATTGAGCTTGTGATTTGGGTAGAACTCAATGTGTGAGAGGTTCAGGTAATAGTATACAAGCTAATTCTAAAAGCAAACAATGGAAAAAGAGCAGAAAACATGGATTCTGGCCCTGTTTTTTTTCTCTTACTGTGGGTGAATCATATCTCCTTCCTCAACTTCAGTTTGTATTATATATGAAATGGGAAAAAAATAACACCTGCCTTTTTTTTTTCTTTGAAGATATTGTGAAGATTGCTTGAGGGCTTGAACATAAAAGCTCTGTGAAGGGAAAGATAGTGTTTAACATCAAGGTTGTGTATGGAATTCCTTAAGAAAAGACATGATGGGTATGGCAAATTTCCTCCGAAATGTTCAAGTAGTATTAAGTTGATCTAATATCAGTGATGTCAATGTGGTAGCCACTAGCTACATATGGTTGTTTAAATTAAAATTAAAGAAAATTAAAAATCAGTTCTACAGTTGCTCTTGTCACATTTCAAATGCTCAGTAGCCACATGTGGTTAGTGGCTACTGTGTGATAGTACAGATACAGAACAAGATTTCTATGTCACAGAGTTCTGGTCAAGAGTTGTGAACAATATTCATTTTAATGCAGGCACTATTGGCTCCTGAAGTCTTAAAATATTTACATTCTTTAATATGACCATTCTTTTAGGAATTTATAGCCTATGGAAACAAATGGACAAATATGTAGGGATCTGGGTTCATATACGCCCACAACTATTAAAGAACCATGGAAGGAAAGAAGATATTCAGTTGTCCGGTAGTGGGGGTTGATTAAATAAATAATGGGTGTGTTGTACCCATACATGTGTTTACAAATACATATATTTACACATACTCATAATGGAATACCAGATATCTATTAAAGGGATAATACAGATAGGCATTTAATTTTATTAAAAGATTCTACATATATCGCTGAGAAAAAAAGTCAAGTTAATATGTAGAGTATGCATCATTTTAGGATGTGCATGTCTGTTGTTTGTGGAGGAGATGGGAGGAGAAAAAGGGTGTATGAGAGAAATAGAAATATTTGAAGGGATATTTACAAGGGTCTGAAAATTGTTTACTTTTAGTTGATGAGATCATAGTTTGTTGTTTTTCTTTTTTCTTTATAGTTTTTTTAAGGATATGAATTGTGTGTATGTAATCAAACAAAAAAGAAAAAGGAGTCAAAATGTTTGCACATGTCAGAATATGAAAAGGCCTGCATGAGCAGACTATTAAGACAGATTTTCAAAATGTTCAGTAGTTGCCTGATGATTTGCAGACATGCAAGTGAGTTACTCATATTTTCTGAGGAGATGGATTTGTGTCTTTAAAATCTTGTCATCATGGATTATTCAGTGTGAAAAACAACTTTGCTCTAGAAACCTTCCCAGTCCCTTTGGCACTAGGCTTGAAAAATTGGAAAAGTGTTCTGTACCTGAGATGCCCTCACTAGTAACATATTTGGTGTATCTGAAATTGTGTTGAAAAGGTTTGTAGGCACATTTCCCCTGCAGTTTTGGGGATCAAAAATTTGGCCAGCTAATATCTTACCACAAAACCCCTGTGATTTGAGGCATGGATGCCAACCAACTTGTAGGATAGCTAAGTGGGAACTTTCATACTTTGGTTGTGTCGAGAGACAAATGGTGCTGCTGTGAACTCCCAGGTATTGAATTTGCGACCCCACAACTTCACAGCCAACCATAGCTTTTTGAATACCAGGCTACCTAATTTGATGTTTATACATATTTGCCTAAGTACTATAAAATTCATGGCTTAAATGTGAATCCATAGCATGGCACTTGTGTTCTAAACATTTTCATGTCATAGTTCTGTCTTATGAAAGACATGATGGCTTATTGAATTCAGGAGCCAGAGTCTTCCTGACTTCTTGAGTGTCTGTGCCACTCTTTGGGAGGCAGGGAATAACTGCTCCTGAGATTTACATGATGGGTGGCAACTTCGTCCTGAGAGAAGTCCTACCATGTGGAATGGTGGTGGAATGTTTACCATTCTAAATCTAGGCTTTGGAGTGAGATGCTTTGGAAAACAGAGAAGAACCCATGCAAAAATACAGGGAAATTGAGAACAGAAAAGTGAATTTTGCTCAGGACGCCCCTTTAGCATCTCAGTTCAGTATAATTAGCAGTTCCCCTGCCTCAATGTGTTTCCAAAAGCTACAGAATTCACTATGAAAAACAAGGCTGTACTGAGTGAGAGACACAGCTGCCATCGTTTGACAGGAACATGTACAAATATTTTAATCATATCATGTTTTCTCTAGAAAACTGAATAAATTTAAGAAATCAGTCAAAATTCTGAAAATTATATTAACTACAACTTTCATAGGAGTTTATAATTTGATTTAAAAGTTGAAATTCACATTTACCTCTGGATCTTTTCAACAGAGAAAAACAAAGGGAAAATGGACAGTAGAGTTGTATTTTTCTTCTCAATTTCAAATAAACAAATTTTAGAGCCCTGGCCAAGTAGCTCACTTGGTTAGAGCATTTTCCCAATATGCTGAGGTTGCAGGTTTGATCTCCCACCAAGGAACATGCAAGAATCAACCAATGGATGCACAGGTAACTGGAACAACAAAGCAATCTCTCTCTCAAATCAATCAATAAAAATTTAAACAAATTTCAAAATCCATTGTTTTTCCATTCCAAACCACATAAGTACTTTATTTCTTACTTTTGTGACCTTTAAAGATTAATCTCTCTGGGCCTCAGTTTTCTCACCAGTGGAAAGAAAAATCAGACAAAACAGGATACTTATTTTATTTTGTGTTTTTAAATATTCTACATCTAATAATGTTATTTATTTTTGTTCTGTTTATTTTTTGTATTTGCTTTCATCTGTATTGTACTTTTTCCATTACCATTTCATCCCCTTATACAACCCTCCTCTAGAAATCACCACACTGTTATCCATATTCATGAATCCTTTTTCCTTTTTTGCTCAATCTCTCTACCCCCACAATCCACTACTAGCTATCATCCAGCTCTCCACCTATGAGTGTGTCCTCATTTTCTTTGTTAGTTTAGTTTATTTATTAGATTCCACACGTGAGTGAAAGTATATAGTATTTGTCTTTCTCTGACTGGCTTATTTATTTTTTTAATTAAAAAATTTTAATTTAATTTATTTTAATTGCCGTTCAAGTAGTTTCCTGTCTTTTACTCCCAACCCAGCCCACCCTTCCTGTGCTCCCCACCTCCCTCCAATTTCCACACTTCCTAGTTCTTGTCCATGTGTCCTTCACACTTGGACCTGTAAACCCTTCCCCTTTTCCTTTGAAATTCCTTCCCCTCTCCCCTCTGGTTACTGTCAGCCTGTTCTCTATTTGAGTGCCTTTGGTTATATTTTGCTTGCTTGTTTGTTTTGTTGTTTAGGTTCCTGTTAAAGGTGAGATCATATGGTATTTGTCTTTCACCACCTGGCTTATTTTACTCAGCATAATTCTTTCCAGATCCATCCATGCTGTTGCAAAGGGTAGGAGCTCCTTCTTTCTTTCTGCTGCATAGAATTCCATTGTGTAAATGTACCATAGTTTTTTGATTCATTCATTTATTGATGGGCATCTAGGTTGCTTCCAACATTTGGCTGTTGTAAATTGTGCTTCTATGAACATTGGGGTGCATAGGTTCTTGTGGATCACGGTCCTTAGGATATAATCCTAGCAGTGGACTTGCTGGGTCAAAAGGCAGATTCATTTTTAGCTTTCTTAGAAAATTCCATACTGTTTTTCATAGTGGTTGTACCAGTCTGCAATCCCAACAGTGAACTAGGGTCCCCTTTTCCCCACAACCTAACACTTGTTTGTTGCTTTGTTTATGATAGCCATTCTGACCAGTGTAAAGTGATATCTCATTGTGGTTTTAATGCATCTCTTTGATAGCTAGTGATATTGAGCATCTTTTCATGTGTCTCTGGATCCTTTGTATGTCCTCCTTGGAGAAGTGTCTGTTCAAGTCCCTTGTCCACTTTTTAATTGGGTTGCTTGTCTTCTTAGAGTGAAGTCGTGTAAGTTCTTTGTATATTTTGGAGATTAAACCCTTGTCTGAGGTATCATTGGCAAATATGTTTTCCCATATGGTTGGTTCTCTTTTTATTTTAATACTGTTTTCTTTAGGCATGCAGAACCTTTTTATTTTGATAAGATCCCATTTGTTTATTCTTTTTTTTTATGTTCCTTGCTCTAGGGGACATATCAGTAAAAAAGTTGCTGTGTGAAATATCTGAGATTTTCTTGCCACTGTTCTCCTCTAGGACTTTAATGGTTTCATGGCTTATATTTAAATCTTTTATCCACCTTGAATTTATTTTGGTGTATTGTGTAAGTTGGTGCTCGAGTTTCATCTTTTTGCACATAGCTGTCCAGTTCTCCCAACACCATTTGTTGAAGAGGCTATTTTTAGTCCATTTTATGTTGCTGCCCTCTTTGTCAAATATTAATTGACTGTAGAGAGTTGGGTTTATTTCTGGGCTCTCTGTTCTGTTCCACTGGTCTATGTGCCTGTTTTTATGCCGTTACCAGGCTGTTTTGATTACAGGGGCCTTGTAGTACAGTTTGGTATCAGGTATTGTGATCCCTCCAACTTTGCCCTTCTTTTTCAAAATTGCTGCAGCTATTCAGGGTCATTTATGGTTCCATACAAATTTTTGAAGTGTTTGTTCTATGTCTGTGAAATATGCCATTGTTACTTTAATAGGTATTGCATTGAATCTGTAAATTGCTTTGGGTAGTATGGACATTTTGATGATGTTAATTCTTCTGATCCATGAACACGGTATATGTTTCCATTTGTTTGTGTCTTCCTTGACTTCTTTCTTCAGTGTTGTGTAGTTTTCTGCATACAGGTCTTTTACCTCCTCAGTTAGGTTTATTCTTAGATATTTTATTTTTCTTGTTACTATATCAAATGAGATTCTTTTCTTGATTTCTGCTTCTGCTGTTTCATTGTTGGTATACAAAAATGCATTCGATTTCTGAATATTGACTTTGTATCACACTGTTTTTCCAAATTCATTTATTAGGTCAAGGAGTTTTTGGGTGTAGTCTTTAGGATTTTCTATGTATACTATCATGTGATCTGCAAACAGTGACAGTTTTGTTTCCTCCTTTCCAATTTGGATGCCTTTTATTTCCTTTTCTTGTCTGATTGCTGTGGCTAAATCTTCCCATACTACATTGAATAGTAGTGGTGAAAGTGGACAACCTTGTGTTGTTCCTAATCTTAGTGGAAAAGCTTTTAGTTTTTGCTCATTGAGTATGATGTTGGCTGTAGGTCTCTCCTATATGGCCTTTATTATATTGAGGAATGTTCCCTCTATTCCCATTTTGCTGAGTGTTTTTATCATGAATGGGTGTTGGACCTTATCAAAAGCTTTTTCTGCACCTATTGATATGATCATGTGATTTTTGTTTTTACTTTTGTTTATGTGATATATATTACATTTACTGATTTGCGAGAGTTGAACCATTCTTGCATCCCTGGGATGAATCCCACTTGGTCATGGTATATGATCTTTTTGATATATTGTTGGATGCGCTTTGCCAATATTTTGTTGAGGATTTTAGTGTCTATGTTCATCAGCAATATTTGGCCTGAAGTTATCTTTCTTTCTTGTTTCTTCATCTGGTTTTGGGATTAGGATGATGCTGGTTTCATAAAAAAAGAGTTTTGGAGTCTTCCATCATTTTGAATTTTTTCAGATCGTCTGTGAGGAATAGGGGTTAGCTCTTCCTTAAATGCTTTGTAGAATTCTCCTGTGAAACCCTCTGATCCAGGGCTTTTGTGTGTTGAAAGTTTTTTGATTACTGCTTCAATTTCATCTGCTGTTATTGGTCTGTTCAGGCTTTCTGCTTCTTCTTCATTGAGTTTTGGAATATTATATTTTTCTAGAAATTTGTCCATTTCATCTAGGTTTTCAAATTTCTTGGCATACAGTTCTTCATAGAAGTTTCTTACAATCCTTTGTGTTTCTGTGGTGTCAGTTGTAATCTCTCCTCTTTCATTTGTGATTGTTTATTTGGGCCCTCTCTCTTTTTTTCTTGATCAGCTTGCTTAAAGCCTTATGGATTTTGTTTATCTTTTCAAAGAACCAGCTCCTGGATTCATTGTCCTTAGAATTGTGCTTTTAGTCTCTATGTCATTTAATTCTGCTCTGATCTTGGTTATTTTCTTTCTTCTACTAGCTCTGGGATGTCTTTGTTGTTGTTCCTCGAGTTCTTGCAGGTGTAGGGTTAGGTTGTTTGTTTGAAATGTTTCTATCTTTTTTAGGTTGACCTGTATTGCTATGAACATCTCTCTCAGGACTGTCTTTGCTGTGTCCCATAATTTTGGGTTGTCATAAGTTAATTTTCATTTGTTTCCAGAAACTTTTTGATTTCTTTTCTAATTTCATTCTTGACCCATTCTTTGTTTAATAGCATGCTATTCAATCTCTATAATTTTGAGTGTTTGGGTTTTTCTTTTCCCTTGGGGTTGGTTTCTAGTTTCAGTCCCTTGTGATCCGAGAAAATGATTAATATGATTTCACTTTTGTTGAATTTATTGAGGCTTGTTTTGTGCCCTATCATGTGGTCTATCTTTGAAAATGTACCATGTGCATTTGAAAAGACTGTATATTTAGCTTCTTTGGGATGAAGGGCTCTATATATATCAGTTAAGTCCACTTCATCTAGGGCATTGTTCAATGCCACAATATCTTTGTTGATGTTTTGTTTGGAAGATCTATTTTTGACAGTAGGGTGTTAAAACTTTATTCTATAATTGTGTTGCTGTCAATATCTTTCTTGAAGTCCTCTAAGATTTTCTTTATGTATTTGGGTGCTCCTATGTTGGGTTCATATATATTTACAATGTTTAAGTCTTCTTGGTGGATTCTTCCCTTAAGTATTATGAAGTGACCTTTTGGGTCTCTCCCTATGGTCCTTTTTTTTGAAATCTATTTTGTCTGTTATGAGTATTGCTACCTGGCTTTTTTTTCCTGTCCATTTGCTTGGAAACTTTGTTTCCAGACCTTCACTTTCAGTGTGTGTGTCTTTTGTCCTGAGATGGGTCTCTTGTAGGCAGCATATGTGTGGGTCATGCTTTCTTATCCATTCAGCTATTTTATGTCTTTTGATTGGAACATTTAATCCATTTACTTTAAGGTTATTATTGATATATACTTATTCATTGCCAGTTTTGTAGTGGTGTTCCTATTTGTCTCTCTTTTCTTTCCTTTCCTTAGAGCATTCTTTTTAGCATGTCTTGCAGAGCTGGCTTGGTGGAGGTGTATTCTTTTAGACTTCTTTTGTCTGGAAAGCTCCTTATTTGGCCTTCTATCTTGATCAAGAGCCTTGCTGGGTAAAGTATCCTTGGTTGCAGGCTTCTGGTTCTCATTGCTTGGAATATTTCTTGCCATTCTCTTCTTGCTTGGAGAGTTTCCATTGAGAAGTCAGTAGCTAACCTTATTGGGACTCCCTTGTATGTTACTTTCTTTTTTTCCCTTGCTGCCTTTAAGATTCTCTCTTCGTCTTGGAATTTTACCATTTGAATTAAGATGTGTCTCAAAGTGGGCCTCCTTGGGTTCCTCTTGATTGGTACTCTCTGTGTTTCCTGGATTTGTGTGACCTTTTCTCTCATCAAATTAGGGAAGTTTTCCAGCATTATTTTTTTCAAATAGGTTTTCTATCTCTTCCTCTTCTTCTTCTCCTTCTGGTATCCTTATTTGGATATTATTATGTTTCATATTGTCTTGCATTTCTCTTAATCCCTCTTCATTTTTTCTGAGCCTCTTTTCCCTTTCTTGTTCTTTCTGGGCGTTTTTTCTACTTTGTCTTCCAACTTGCTGATCCATCCTTCTGCTTCATTGATTCCTTCTACTGTGATCTTCAGTTCAGAAATTGTATTCTTTATCTTCTCTTGGCCCTTGTTGATGGTTTTTATTTTTTTTTTATGTTTGCAGTGAGTTCATTGTAGTTTTCCTGTAGTTTCTGGTAATTCACTGTGAGCTCATTGAGCTTCCTGATAACCATTGCTTTGAAATCAGTATCTGGTAGTTGAGTTGCCTCTATTTCATTTAATATTCTTTCTGAGGCTTTCTCTTTTTATTTCATTTGAGGATTGTTTCTTTGTCTTCCCATTGTTTTTGAGACTCTTCTTGTTAGCTTCAGCTTCTTAAATCGATCTGTTCTGGCTCCCTGGGTTTATGCTGTCAACTTCTGTGGTAGAATACCTGTGAGATTCAGTGGTGTAGTGTCCTTGATTTCTAGAGCTCACTGATCATGGGCTGTCATTTAAGTTGGCTCTGTGTTTGTCCTTGGGTTTTGATTGTTATGGGGTCTTTCTTTGGTGGGTCCTTCCCACCAGCTGGTTAACTGAGGGCTGCTCTGTCCATTACCTCTTGTATTTTGTTGTGCTGGTGAGGGCAGGTTTTGTTGAAGCTGGTTCTTTCATGTGTACAAGGTTTGGGAAATTCTCTTTTGCTCTTCTTCAGTTTTTTGTACTGGATAGTTTCTCCACTGTTTAGTTGTATTTCCAGGTAGGTCCTGGATTGAGGTTTATGTGGTTTCCACTTCCTCCTTCATCTTCTGTTGTTATCTTTTGTTGGTTCCTTTGTTTTTGGGTTTCCTCTTCTAGTGGGTATTCTGGTATTCACCACTTCCACCTACTCTTGCAGTTTCTCTGCAATAGCCAAGTGAAATTTGTCTTACTATTCTCAACTGTTGAGATGCCCCCTCTATGGGTCCAAGTCTGGTCCTTTCACAGTTCCAGATTTTTTTGTCTCACTTGTGGGTATTAAAAAAAAAAGCAGGAGAAGAAAGGAAGAAGAAATAAAATAACAAGAAAGAAGGAAAGAGAGAAAAAGGTGTTGAAAGATAAAACAAAAATAAAATATTACTTTAAAAAACCACAAAAAAACAAAAGCAAAAACACCTCATTTTGGTTTCAAACTGGTCAAACTGCTTTTTCTGGTCTTGCTGGCTACAGCAGGCTGAGGGGCAACTGGTATGGCTTGCATACTAGTCACTGCATGACTCTCAACTTTCCCAAGCTGGAGACCGCAGACTTCAAGGGTGATCACAGCCCCTGTGTGTTTGCCTCTTTGTCCTTATTCCCCTCTCTGTGACTTCAAGCTACCAGGTCTCTCCCAGTGCTGCTAAATCCTTGTTTGGCTGGGGAGGGAGGAGGGAGCTGTTGACTGGCTCTCTCCCAAGGACTCTGTGGCAGACCCTGTGGTGGTGCAGGGTCTGGGGCTACAGCTGTCCTGGTCTCCGAGTTGATCCCTGGGACCTTATTGTCCTGCAGCGGTCTCCTCACCATCTGGTTTTTCAGTGTTTGCTACAATTTTTGGTCTCTTATTTTCATATATGCTGGGGTACTGTTGGCCGTTTTCTCTGTTCCTCTGTAGATCTGCTAGGTTTGTCTCCCATGTGTAGGGGGAAGTGGAATCTGCTCCCTCCTACTCCATCACCATCTTCCTTCTCCTCCTGACTTGCTTATTTCACTTAGCATATTGTTCTCCAGGTCCATCCATACTTCTTTTTTATAGCCGAGTAGTATTCCATTGTGTAAATGTTCCATAGTTGTTTTATCCACTCATTACTTCCAGCTCAGACATCTCATCAGTGCTGCCCTGCTCAATGTCCCCCCATGTCTCAAGCTGGTTTAACTCCATTTCATCATGGCCTCGGGATTATTCAGAATTGGCAATGGTTAATTTCTGATGAAGGTCAGGTTGCCTAAAATCTGGTGACATGTAAATGGATTATGAACAGAAAAAAATTGTGATGATTTTATTTACAGCTCTTTTGGAAAGAGGTCTTTCTAGAACACTTTTACCTTCAGTGAACGTCTTCTGCAAAGACAGTTGCTGAACGAGCCAGAAATAATGCTTACCACCAATGAGTTGGGTTTGGAGGCTGGTAAGAAAGTCAGCCTTACACTTATATAAAGTTTCTGAGCATCTTCCAGCCAGTGTCACCAGCAGCTGTGAGCACCCAGAGCTTATTTGCTGTTCTATTGTGTCTTCCATGCTCTCTCTGCCATGATTGAGGACCCCAGCCATTTACTTAGATGGGGGCTTCCAGGAAGACAACAACAGGTGATCAGCAGCCTGAATAGGAAATTTTTTTAGGTTTTTAGTAAACCTTAGATTTTTTAAATGATAGTGATGTCTCAGGTTTACTTCTGTTAGCTGGATGGACAGGGAGTGCTAAGAGTTCAGTTCCAGATCCCTTGGTGCTGACGCCTGAGTTTCCTCCAGCCTAAAGGCAGCCTTGCTTCTGACAGCCTTGTGTTCAGAGGTCATTTCATCACAAGATGCTGATATTTGTATGTAGGTACTGGGTTCCTAGGGCAGTCTAAATAAAACTGAAGAATCCCGAGAAACCCGTGTGTTAGTTATGGTAAGGCTATGCTATTGGTCTTCAGGAATATATGTTTATTTCTCTTTCTCATAACAATTTCAAGGTGAGGAAGAGTCCAGATTGATAGGGAAGTTTGGTTCCCTGCCATCTCTCATGAATCCAGTTTCCTTCCATCTCACTGCCCATTCATTCCCTAGCACAGGGGTCAGTGAACTGTGGCCTGAAGGCCAAATTAGGCCTTCTGCTTGTTTTATAAATAAAGTTTTTTTGGAACACAGCCATGCCCATTTATTGCATTTTGTGGGTATTTCTGTGCTACAACAGAAGAGTTGAATAATTGTGGCAGGGATCATATGACCCACAAAACTGAGCATGTTTATTAACCCTTTACAGAAACATTTTGCCTACCCATCCCTGGTGTGGCTGCAGTATGGTCTGGGCCACATTCCTCTTGTCTAGGGCAGATGTTCCTTCTTGTAGCTCCTTTAGCCCCCATACATCTCTGCAGTAGCATGTCCACATGTTTATTATTATTGCTCACTTATATGTGCCTGTTTCCCATGCTTTACTCCATGAAGATGGGGATTGCATTAATCTTACCCACTGCACTGTCTTGGGACCTAGCGTAGTGCCTGGCACATAGGAGCCCCTTTAGACATATGTGCTGAATGAAGGAGTGAGGTAAATACTGTAGTGAGGTTAAGTACTACCGGAATTTCTCATTTAACAGGTGAGCACAATGAAGCTCAGTAAGGATAAGTCATTTATCTCTTGGTTACTAAGTATCCATTTGTCATTTGGCTACTTGGGGCACAGTCCAGGTCTGTTTGCCTTCAAAGCTCATAGTCGTTACTTTAAGCCAAATCTTCTCAAGCTTGTCACTGGTGGTATTTTGGACTGGATAATTCTTTGTCGAAGGTGGGGATGGGGGTTGTCCTGTGCATTGCAGGATGTTTAGTAGCCTCCCTGGCTTCTACCCACTACATGTCAGCAGCATCCCCCTAGTTTGTAACAAATGTCTGCAGACATCATCAAATGTCCCTTGTAGGGCAAACATACCCCTTATTTAAGCAAATGAAAAACACTGGGCTGAGTTCTACTGCCTGTCAGTTTTGATTTAGTGATCCAGGAATCCATGAAACCCTGCCTTGTCTTGGTGGCAACTGGGATTCTTCTCTCCTTGGAGTAGTGACCCTCCTCTTGGCCCAGGTCACATGCCCTGATGCAGCCTGAATCCTTACCTGATGCAGCCTTCAGATAGCCAGCCTTTCTTTCTGTATATACTCCTATTCTATGCTGTTTATTATCACTTTCATGTTGCTTCATATTAAACCTAGGTGTTTCACTGCCTTTCTTCTCATAGTAGACTGTGAGTTACTTTGGCATAGGGACACATCTTCCCTAGTTACCACCTATTGATGATACAGTGCAGCCCTCAGTCAGTATTTGCTGAGTTGAGTTGCAGCCATCTCAACCAGACAGGGGTTGAAGACTAGCAGGGAAGTAGCAGGGAGAGACCTGGGGATAGAGTCTCCTGCTAGTGTAATCCCCTTGGACCATTTATTTAGGGTTTTCTAAATCTGGAGATAAAGCTGCTATCTGTGAACTAACTAACTAACTAAATAAATACATTTCCTCTCAGTATCCTATGTGAAAACTGAGGTTCAGTGAGATTAATTCCTTGCCCCACAACCCACAGTGAAGATGTGACAGAAACACAGTTCCCACCAGGAGACATGGCTGACTTTAAAGCCATTTACATTTGTAATATATACATACATACATTTACTTATTTATTTCTCTCTCTCTCTCTCTCTCTCTTTCTTTTTTATTATGAGGAGGCAATAATTTCAGGACACTGCTGGTCAGAGGGTGCCATTATTCCCTGTGAAATGCAGTGCTAAGTGATATTATTGCACAATCCCCAACCCTCTGCATGCTGGTGGGACTCTTCAGTCATTTTAATAGCCCTGAGCCAAGAACTAGGGTGTTGATGTGGCAATTGGGCACAGATGACAGAGGGCTCAGTTCTGAGCTGTGTGGCCTCAGGCAAGTTATTGAATCTTTCTGAGCCTCCATTCAGTTACTCAACCAATATTTATTGCACATCTACTATCTGCCATGCACAAATGTGGATATAGCAGTAAATGAAATTTAAGGGGTTCCAAAATCTGAATGGAATGGAGAATCTAATGGGCAAAAATAATAAACAAATTAAATACATTAAGCATATAGTAGATTACATGGTAATAAAAATTACCACCAAGAATTACATCCTTGTTATCTGTTGTGAAGGTTAAATGAGCTTATGTATGCCACCTGTGTAGAATAGCATAGGCATGTAGGTGCATAATTAAGGTTTGTAGGGTCCTTCTCTTCCTTCCTGAATTGTTTCACCTGTTCAGTGATAAAAATATTGCTCTTATGTGCATGGGCAGGAGGAGGCACTAAATGTAAGTAATCCTGATACTAAGTGACCGATGCCTTCAGACACCAGGTCCAAGCAGAAAGTAGATGCCTGCCCTCAATAAAACAGGCTCTGACTGAAGCCTGTTTTTAGAATGATGGTGGTTATTTCATTTTGCCAATTGTTGCTGTTGACTTTTAAAATCCACTCCTGCTGCAGAAGGTGACTGAATTCTGTTAGCCACCAGAAAGCAGGGTAGCAGAGAAGCTAAGCCTGGCTTTGAAGTCAGCCATGTCTCCTGGTTGGAACTGTGACTCTGTCACATCTTTGTTGTGGGTTGTAGGGCAAGGAGCTGATCTCACTGAACCTCAGTTTTCACATGGGATACTGAGAGAATTGAAAGAGTAAGATAAATAAACCAAGTAAACTCATTTTGTTCACCTGGCAAACCCAGTATACTCCTAATCATTTTCTCTGCCTCTTGAATTGGGAGAACACTCATTGGACAAAGTGTTCTTTTAAAAAGCCAATTGACAGCATCATATCCCCTTTGTCTTGATAAGAGTTTGTTCTCCTAAGCAGCACACCAGGAGGACCTAAAGGATATGACACATTTAATGGATGCACAGAGCTTTTCTTTAGGAATAGAACCAAAGCTGAAAACAGTTGCCCACAAAGGGTAACCTAGATACAGAAAGATAAATAATTATGTGGCTGCTTTCCTAGATGCCATGAGGTAGTGACAGATTAGATTATTGTAGTTGAAATGTATTTATTTATAATTACTTCAATCTGTTCATCTCTTTGAGCATGCTAACTTTCTAATATTTGAAAATATATTACTTATAAAAATATCTGAGAACCACCGCAGAGTATAAAGATTATACACAGAGAAAATAGTTTGATCTTGTATTACTTATAGTCAACTGACAGCAATTTACCAGAGGGATGTGATAAGGACTGTCGTGAGGCTAGTCAAAGCACTAAAGAGTTTTAGGGGCATTTAATAATGTCTGTCACTGAGCTGTAAATAAAGAGTAGGACTCAAGTTCAAGTTATGCTTTTCCTACATGTACTTGTGTGTGTTAGAAGTTGCTAGAAAGAAAGAGACTAAATCATTACTGTGTTTCCTGCAACCAACCCCATCGTGGTGCTGGCCTAACATCTGTTCTCAAAATGAACCAATATTCCATGACTATGTTTACAGTTTGACACACCACTACAGTTCACAGTTGTTAACTGTATAGATAAATATTTATAAATTGAGTTCTGTACAATTTCATTGTGAATTAAAAAGTATTGGCAGTTAAACTGATATAAATCAAGAGAGGACCAGATACAAAATATTCTTTGATCTGTGCTAAAAAAAAAGATGCCCTTGCAAAAACATTACCAGGATCTCATAGTAAATATTCATCTGTTGCATATACTTTTGATTTGAAGGTTTTCATTGAAAATCGGTGTTTCCCTTATTTATTATTATGTTTTGGAAGTCTAGCATAAAGTTTCCTTAGCATTCTTTATTAAAATTCTTCTCAGTAAACTCTTATGAAGTGCTACATATACCTTAATCTTGACATTCCAGTGGGAGATTGGATGATTATGGGGAAAATCACTTACTTTATTTTCTCAATGTCATAAAAATATCATTAGAAATTTTTACAAAAACACTTAATTTTACTAAAATTACAACAGAAAGGCTTAGAATAGTAGACAGTTAATTATCAACACAAGGTCTAGAGAGAAGAATATAGTGCAAATTTCAGACTATTGTACAGTTGTTGCTGATCTTTCTTTGATGCCAGACATGACCTTATTAGATTTGTTTAGTATCACCAGAGTTCTCATATTTTTCCCTTGCTTGAGAACAATGGAGTTCAGAGGTCAAGAATACCTACATTCCACATGAGCAAACTTTTCATCCTTTGAAATCATAATGATGAATAGTCAACAGCCAGCCACAGTGTATATCCAGGAGGAGAAACCAGAACCCTTAAGCTGATATAGGCTCTTACAGGCTGTGATACAGGGGATGTTTGTAAAAATAAATTGTCTGTGGCTTTGTGAGACTTTGTGACAATGGGAGGTTAATCTTCTTTGTAGAAGGTGTCCAACTTTTTGTTATTTCATCAGAAAAAATTCACTCTAGGCTCACTGGTTTTCTCAGCTAATAACTTGATTTTTCCAAGTAGGGCATTTAAGGCTTTCTAAAAGATTTGTTTATAGACTGAGTATTTCAACATAGCATAGAAGTATATAATGCTTAATAAAATTTTACAGGTCACTATGAAAACCTAATATCTCATTCTTATTTTGAAATGAGGCATTTTCCACTTTTTAAAAAATATCACTCAGCTATGATGCTGTTTGTATATTATCTATTAATTGTAACAAAACCAAGATGATTTTGATAAGCTATATTTTCTCTGTGATAATGGTTTCCCACATTGTAGTTTTCCTTCCTGGGGGATCTCATTTGTTCCAACTCTGACTTCCCTCCCCCGACCCTTGAGATCCCTATTCTAAATAATATCCTCATTTATTTATAGGTAATGCATAAGCAAGCCTTATATCTTGGCATATAGTTGACACTTTGCATTTGCTAAGAATTTGTTGAGGGAAAGAATATTTAATTTAGTAGGTGGTTAATAGTATTTGTGATATTAAATTTGTATCTATAAATTTATAAGGAAGTAAATTCACCTTTTTATACATTATAGATATATAGTGTGATACCCAATACAAAATCATTTAGACTCTGTTTCAGCTCTAATTATATTGATTTTGTGTTCATTTCATCCTGAGACTTTTTTCCCTTCTATATTCTGTAGGATAATGATTCTCAGAGTAAGGTCCCTGGACCAGCAGGATCAGCATTATCCAGAGACCTATTAGAAATACAAATTCTTGGGCCTTACCTCAGTCCTACTGAGTTAGAAGTCCTGGGAATAGGGTGCAGCCATCTGTGTTATAACAAGCTTTCCACAGGACTCTGCATTTAGAAGAGACTGTGCTTGGTTTAATGGTTCTGCTGTCACACTCTGGGAACTCTAATAATTTTTTGGCAACAGGCCCACATTTTCATTTTGCCCTGAACTCTCCCTGATTATGTCTAGGTCCAACCCCAAGTGATGCCCATGTACACACAGACTTTGAGAAGCACTATCTTTGAGAAATATTCAGGTATCTGGTATCTGGTAATTGGTCACTTGATTATAAATAAAAGCCTATTGAAATTGCACTAAGCAAATTGGTCTTGAGAGAAGTTAGTCATTATTTTTTTAACTTAGTAACCTGGGTTTTAGATAAACTCTTTTGCTCTTTCCTAGCTTTCTGTAGCACATGCTCAGTAGTTACAGCCAGAAATAGAGTGCTCCTGAATTTTTATGTTCATCCTGGATCAACTTCTTCCTGGTTATCCTGAGTCTGTGAGGTGCTGCCAAACAGTTTACCAGCTTTGTTAACACAGCAAATTACCACATTTATCTTATAAAGGGATTAATTCCAAAGGTGTGGATATAGTAGAGAAACTGTACAGGAAGCCAGGGCTGCAGTAGCAAAGATGTCACCACTTCTAGGCCCAAATGGACAAGGGAAGTGAGGTTTTCAGAATCTGGAAGAAGAGAGTATCAGATAATGTTGCTTTGAGAGGGATAATAACCTTCTGTCAAGAAACACAGCCAGTGTGAAGTGAACTTGCAGGCTGGGAACCAAAGGGATAAATGCACTTCTCACATCCATGTCTTGCAATTAGTTTGATTCTGCTGGAAACCTGGGGACAGAGTACATTGATGTGATCTGTATGCATCAGTCTGTGGGGAAGAAAGCAAAAGAAGAAGCATGGAGATGGATCTAGAGAGACAAATGGACAAAGTCTAGCATGGTTCACTCCATTTGCCTTGTAGCATCTACTCTCATCCTTTCTTCCAGTGTAAAGTTCATGTCCCCCAAACAGGAGAGATGTACAGTCACCACATCTCCTATAACTGTGAGGCAATTTCAGTGTAGTCTTATTCCTATCTAAAACTTGAGCTATCATCAGTCTTGTAAGGTAGCAGAGGGTAAAAATTTAAAAAGAAATTACTTAGTAAAACAAAACATAACTGCTGTAGCCTCGTCTCTATAGCTAGCCATAGTTTTCTTCTTTGGTTCTCATGGTTTTCTTCTTCCACTGCCTCTTCTGTGATCCTCTTACTTCTTCTGACACTTCAGTTGGGCAGGGTTCTACACTCAGTAGAGTGATCCACACCCTCTAGGAGCTTCATTCCTACAAGATCTAAGTCCTCTATGAACTCGACTTTATTGGGCTGTCGTAGTTTTACACTTTTATTTAAGGTTACCCCAGTGAATGCTTCAGTTCCACATATCTCCTTTCTATACCCTTTGCATAGCAGTAATAGTGACCCCCTCCCCTGACTGTTGTCTCAATGGAATGAGGAGCCCAAAATAGCCAAGGGACAATTTTAGCTTCTAATTCATCACTCTATTATAATGTTCTTTGGTGGGAGCAAAATGTTCTTCTAATGAGTTATTAGGTGTTTTTATGAGCAGTGTCACTCCCACTTTCTCCTCTCAAATTCTTCATCTATGTATCCTTCCTATAGCAGAGATGGCATTAATATATTGGCCTGTAATTTAAGACATGTACTGCATTTTTATAGGATAGTATCCCGACCCCTTTGGGTGTTGTCTCTCAGCTGGTGCTAGACCAGTATTTCTAGGTTTGGGGCCCATTGATATACTTTCTTAGCTATAAAATGTGTACATGGTTAGAGGTGATGTTGAGTAGAATTTCATGTGATAGATTAGGCATTTTATATGTCTAAGAATTGTGATCCTGCAGAAGTGCAGAAGAAGAAAAGGAAAGTGCGTAAATATAAATTTCCTATATTTTAAAGCAATATACTGACCTCTTCAAAGTCAAAGAAGTTCACTGTCATCAATCTCTCCCTAGGTAGTAAATACCACATCCCATAACTGGCCTTTGCCATGGTTACACTTGGTATTCAGCTGTGGTAGTAGCTGGATCAACTTTGGTGAGAAGCCGACTGTATAATTGAGCTGTACATGGCCCCTATCCTTGCCAGTGTGGTCAATGAATTCCCTCTTCTAGACAACATAAAGATGATTAAACATGTTAAATTCATCTATCACCCTCCTATAAACATGTTCTCATCCAGTACTTTAATAATTCTTTTTTAGTCAACAAATTATACAGTATTTTAGGCAATTCTAAGCAACCTTGTATATAAAACTATTTAAGAAAATAACGTCCTTTGTTTATCATTTCTTTTTACAGCTCAAACTTTCCTTCTCAGCTTTTAATCCCTAATGCTTTTACAAGTTCTTTTAGTGTAAGAATATTGATGATAAAGTCATTCAAATTTTGTGTCTCTGAAAATGTACTTATTTCTTCTTCACTTTTGAATCACCCAATTTTAGGTTGATAGGTATTTTCTCTCAGCAACGTATTATTCCACTAACTTCTGGCTTTCATGGTTTCTATGGAAAAGTCTGCTGTCTGGCTAGTTGTAAGTGACTAACTTTCCTCTGTGATTATTCTAAAGATTTGTTGCCTTAATCTGTGAATTTACTACAATGTATATATGTGAATTTTATTTTATTTACTCTACTTTATATATGTATGAATTTATATCTTTCACCACTTCTGTATAATTCTCAGCCATTATCTCTTCAGATATTACCTTCCACCATGTCTCTAGTTTCTCTTCATCGGACTCCAGTTACATGTGAATTAGACTTTCCCTTTCTGCCCTCCATGTTGCTTAACATCTCATTCTTATTTTTTCTCTTACTATCTTTGAACTGCATTCTGAATAATTTCTCTATATATTCCAGTTAACTCCTTCTCTCTCCAATTCCCTCTAATCTGTAGATAAACCCATTCATTTAGTTTCTTAAATTTAACAATCATGTTTTTTTTGTACCCCAAAGTTTAATTTGGATTTTTCAGATCTTTCTAGTCATCTTCGATAGTTTCTCATTGCATGTTCATTTTTATTTAATTACTTCATTTATCTCTTTCAGCATATCTTTAATAGTTATTTTATATTCTGGAACTAACAATTCTAATATCTGAACACATTGGGGATATATGTATAAACGTGCACTTATTCTTATTTATTCTATTTTTCTTTCCATCACTGGTGATTTGTTTCCTCAAATGCTTGGTAATATTCAGGAATTTATATTTGACATGTCTTGGTAAAAACCCCGAGTGACTAAATAGAGAAGCTTTTCTCCAGAGAGAATTTATTTTTGCTCCTTCTGGTAGCAAGGGGCTACTGCCAACCAAGGACCACTTCCTTTTCTCAAGAAGCCTGGTTTAATCAGGGCATGCATGTTGAGTGCTTCCAACTCACCACTGATTTACTCTCTCAGTTGTACAAATGACCTTGGTATTTGCTCTTAGAGCAGCCTCTTATGTTTATGTGGGCTTCCAGCACACTATTCTGGTTTCAGTTCAGTTCTAGAGTTTTGTTTGTTCATTCTAGTCCTTTATAGACTTATCATAGTTCTCATGAGCCCAACAATGCAATAAAAATTATTCTATCAAAGGGCCCTTTATGTTAGCCATGATGCAGGGAGTAGAAGTGTTTTTATTTCCTGTTCTTAGTGTATTAATATAAATATTTTCTGAAAAATATTTAAGAATTTTAAGTTTGTAAATTTTGTTTTTAATATATTTCTGCATTCTAAATAATCTAAGATTTTTAATTTAACTCATCTTGCAAAAGTTTTCATGTTAAATTCCATCCTTTACTAATTCCCATGGCTATAGAAGATGGTTTACCTTTTTTTAACTTAAAAATTACATTTATTTTGATTTTTTTGAGACTACAGGTATCTTGAAACTCAGGGGAGACTTCAGTTTGAGTTACTGTATTTTATGTGGCATCTAGAAAAAAGCAATTTCTTTTTAAGTGATACAGAGAAATTTACCTCAATTTCCCACCTCCCCCACAAGCTATAATTAAGCACTGCTACTGAGGATCATATTATTATTTTTTAAGAAAACAGATTTTATTTTCTAGAGAAGTTTTAGGTTCACAGAAAAACTGAGTAAATGGTACAGAGAATTCCCATATACCCTACTATCAGAGTGGTGAAGTTGTGACAATTGATGAATCTACATTGACACATAATTATCACCCAGAGCCCATAGTTTAATTTAGGGCTCATTTTTGGTGTTGAAGACACTTTGGATTGAGACAGATCTTTAATTACATGTATCCACCATTGTAGTATCATACAGAATAGTTCACTGACTTCAAAATTCTCTGCAATCAGCTTATTTATTCTTCTTTTCCCCACCCCTCAACAACCACTGATATTTTTAGCATCTCCATAGTTTTCTCTTTTCCGGAATATTGTATGGTTGGAATCATAAAGGATTAGCTTACCTTTTATGTTGTTGTTTTATTTAAACATTTATGGAGGGCTGCTTTATTTGACTTGTCAGACTCTTTCTTAAAAGCACTGGATAGTAAATGTTTTTAGACTTTCAGATCTGTCGAAGCTACTCAGCTCTGCTCTTGTAGTGTGAAAGCAGCCATAGACAGCACACAGATGAGTGTGGCTTCATTTCAATAAAACTTCTACTACAAAAATAGGCAGTGGGCACATGAGCTGTAGTTTCCTGATACCTGATGTATTTTAAACACTGGATTTCTTTTCTTTCTTTCCTTTTTTTTAAAAAAAAATTGGACCTCCATTGATATTCATTAACCTCTCTTTGGAGGTTATCCCTACCCACACAGTCCACTGAAGACACAGTGGTCCACCTTCTTTTTTTGAAAAAGCCAGGCTTTGCCTTCTTAGGGCCTTTGTACATTTTGTTCCTCTTTCTGGAATGTTCTTCCACATGTCTCGTATCTGATTCTCTCACTACAGCTTTCAAGATCATAATCTAAGTGCTGCCAACTTCAGAGGCCTTCCTTGATTTCCCTTTATAAATCCATTTCCCCTCACTTCTCATTTTTATTTTCCAGAAAGTTCTGTCATTTCATTTTGAGCACTTACCCAAATCTAAAACTGTTTCTCATTTGCTTATTTAGTATCTAACCTCTCAATTAGACTGAAAGTTCTATGAGGGCGGAATCCATGTATATCCTGACTATTTACCTAGTACCTAACACAGTTCCTGAAAATAGTAGGTACTCTGAATAATTGACTAATAAGTGAAGCAGCCCTATGAGGCAGGTGCTATTACTAGTATCCCCCTTTTACAGATGAGGAGTCTTAGAGAATTAAGTAATTCCACAGAATTAAGTAATTTACGTAAAGTTTTATAGCTAGAAAGTAGCAGACCCCAAATTGAATCTGAGGTGGGTCTGTTTGCTTCCAGGCCCTGTGCTGATATCCAGCCCCAGTGTGGCCTCTTGGTTTCTTGGTTATGTGCATAGTTGAAGAACAAAGCCACCCAGCTATTCTTGGAGACCTGTCAAGGGAGCGAGAGATGGGGGGTGGAGAGGTGAGGTTACAGAAGCATGGTGTTAGTATCAAATGAACTGACTCAAGTTAAATAGGAAAAGGATCAGTTACTTAATTGCAAACAATCCCACTGTTAAGGTATAGCTTTATGATTCAGAGGTCAAAACAGTTTTTTGCCAGCGGGATTCCAGTGTTCGTACGGTGGTGAAGGGAAAGTAAGTAGGAAGGCTCCATTCTCAGTGGAGATCCGGGGCAAAGCAAAGTGCCCCAGCTTATCCAGGAGGTCTGGCAACCATTAAAGAGAAATGACTTCCTAAATTCTAACTGACAGGAGGACTGAACACACTGCACCATCCAGGAGGCAGAGCCCCCTGCTCAGGGAAATGAATATAGTTTAAAAACTCATGGGATCTTTCCGGTTTGTCCCAACCTTGGGAATTCAATGTGGGACTTTTTTTTTAAAGCAACAACTCAAAAGAAAGTTAATGTACATTTATTAGGATTTTGGGAAGCAATGTTTGCTTATTAATGGAAAATCTGTATGACTAAAATATGTTTAAATGTTGTCTGGCTAGTAGAACAGGCTCAGCATAGAAAAATAGACCATTTGAAGCAAATCAACCATTAATTTATATGTATTACTTAAGAAAAAAGAAAACATTGAGGCAAAGGGAAAATGACATGATGGTCCATTTCAAACATTTGTAAACGTAAAGTAAATGAATTCTCTGCCGTGATTCTGTAAGTTCAGCCAAACCATCAGAGCCAACTTTGAGGACTTCATGAAAACTGTGAGCATAACAAAGTTTTGCAGAATTATGGTGTTAATTTTCTGTAAGGCATCTACTATAAATAAAGATATATTATTTTGTCAAAGAAATAATCCATAAACAGAATAAAAACTGTCTGGGTATAATAACATTGACTCATACTTAACTTGTATAAAAGTTATTCCCAGAGATAAAGACAAGATACATATGCTCACACACATGTGTATGAAAACTATCTGTACCAAGAAAAAGTATATTTTGACCTTTCTGATCTTTTACTTTTATGCAGTACATATAATCCATCATTTTCCAAAAAAGAATTAAAGTACGATAAAGGCCGTGTCTTCAAATCTACACACACACACACACACATACACACCATGATTAATAAAAATAAAAATTGAAAATAAAACCTTGAAAACCTTAAGGAAGTAACTCTACTAACCACAAAGTCCATTTTAATTACTATGATTGATCATCAAGTTTGGCCCTGAACTCCCTGGCAGCCAGGGCAAAAAGGGAAACAGGATAAATTGTACCATTTTTGTTATTAGAAAGGAGGAAACAGACCAGTTCCTGGAGATAGAGATTTTCCTGGCACCAGATATTAAAGGGAGTTTCTTGTGTGTGATTTTCTATAGGAATATTGAACCACATAATGGATAATGCTCTCAACAACCCTTTCCAGCAAATGCAGATGTGGTTTTCCTAGAGCCGTCTCCTATAACAACCCCCAATAAAAGCTGGTGCCATAACACTGAGTGGAGCTTAGAGAAGGCACATTGTTGTGAGAGTGCGGGATCCCTTCTTCCCCATGTGGTGAAAGGTGCATGGTTTGGCTTTCAATACATATTATAAAGGTCCAAAGAAAAATTCTAATTTGTGTGGCTGTATTGTAGAGTTCTGGCACTATTTCTATATCTAGGCATTTCCCTGGGGATTTTTACTTGCGTGTATCACACATTTCACATTTAAAAAGTTCCACTCACTATCATCTGCTAAATGTTTTGAAGTTCTGAGCTAGCACTCAAGTTTTTCTATTGGTCTACCTCTCTCTTTACTCATTAATGATGTAGTAAGGTTTTCAATAATTTGGTTAAGTGTAGACAGATGTGCTAAATTACATGCTTATTCTTAGGAGGGATAATGTTATCCTTTTAAACAGATTCTGTGTAAATTACCTCTTCATCTAGGTTTTCCTACTTGCTTTAAATATTAATTTCTATATTATTTTGTTATTGTATTTATAGAGTGACTATACCAAATACATTTTTTACATCTTCTACCGCCCCTTTAAACATTGAAACTGTGGAGGAAAGCTTCTCATGGCACTAAATAAACACTTAGCAGGCCCAGTGTCTTTTCTGCTCTGCGGATGCCTACTGTGAACTGAGCACAGAAAAGGGTGATGGAGTGTGGGCCTAATCATCCCTCTTAAGTAAAAACAGTCCTGCAGACACTGTCTGTCACAGACATTCTGTAATTGGAATGTTCACCTGGATTTTTTTAATCAGCAACCGACCACCACATACTCAAAAGAAGGTGTTAACAATTGGTTGAATCCATTAGCTTAGAAAGGCTAAACCAGTATTTCTTTTTTGTGTTCTCAACATTCTTTTAAATGCCATTATTTAAATATTTGCAGAGTTCCCTAAAGGAATTAAATTGCACCCACAGTTAGCTCAGCACTAATACTGATGTTTGGAAAGATCCGTTACTGCCCGAGGCTCAGGCTAGGAGGCCCACTGGGCATGCTTCTGCCATGTATCAGTGAGCACACGAACACTTTGCAGGTGATGACTTGACATTTGTCTTCCCTCTCTTATTTCTTAGTTGCCAAAAATGACACTGCACTCTACACTGCATCTCACAACCCATTCAGCTTTCTAGTCTCTGGGAGATATGGTACTTATTAGCGGTACAGAGCCTCATTTGTGGCCATTGGAGACCTGCCAAAGACTTGGCTTTGTCTTGTCAGCTTTGGGAAAGTCATGTACATTCATGTTAGCTCATCCTGCAGTTTGGAAAGTGAGAAACATAAGATATTACCTCAGATCCTAGTTTGCATGGAGATGTTGGCTTTTATTCAGTTTTCATTACTGTTGTTATTGGGCATTGTATATTCACGTGTGCACTTCAGTGCTGCATCAAAAAGACAACAAATGGAAAGCAAAAGGAACTTTCCTTAAGGAATGTTTATTGGATGCCTACTGTGCACTGCCAGTAGGCAGTGTAGTGTGGGGAAGGGGCTTGGTCAGCTCTCTTCATTTTAGTAACACAATAGCCTGAAGAAGATACAGACATTCGTCAACAATAAAATTATCTATTAATAAGATACTGGGTAGCCTGGTCCATGGCACCTTTCTGAATGTCTTGCTCCAAGAGATGAATAACACCCTCTTCATCCTCTACCTTCTTTCCTACTCCCCATATTGGAATAGATGAGGTTTTCTTTTTTGATTGTTTAGAGTTTTGCTGAGTTAGCAAAGGCAGTGCAATTTACCCAGTCTTAACCTCAAAGGCTGCAAGGGGAGGCGGTGAAATATTGCACAAGCCTAGCCTTGAGTTAGCCATGAATTATGCATTGTGTATTTAGACTATTCTGCTGCTATAGTCTGTTTATCTGTTGACTTCCACTAAGATTTAGGGTTTCGTTGGACTTAATAACTTGCTTTATTTTGTTTGACATGTATTTTATGTCCTCCATGTGCATGGATACATAAGATACACAGTCGTGGGTGAGGGTCTGAAGAGAAAGCCCAGCCCTGGAAGCGCTAACTTTGAAAACTTTGGGGTAAAAATTTTCACATCTATTTCACTCTTATAGAGTGCTAATCAATATGATGATGAGTCAGAGCTTTGTGGTTTCCTCCTGCCCCCTAAAGCATAGTTATTAAACAAGGGGAAGGAAATGAGTTTATTTCTCTTCTAGATTTTGGTTCTTTTTAAAAAGTTGGTCCTCAGATTAAAAGGATGTCAAAGGATGTTTAATTACTTTTATATTGATGTTCAATACTGTCCAAAACTAAGAATTTTACCGTTTTAAACCATATTCTATTTTTCATTATTATTCTTTTATTTAGTCCTATGTATGGCTTGATAGGTTAATATAGGTTTTGGCAAGTCTCTAAAAATAAAACTGGTATTATGAATATATTTGATTTTATGAAGATGACATTATGGAAATGACACTTAATTTTAGTATGATCTAATAAATCCTCAGTGTATATGTGTTTGTATTTTGGAGTTTTGAAGCTGTTACAGGAAAAAAGCAAAGTAAAAAGGAGGAAGGGATTAAGATGTACAAATTTCCCATTATAAAAACTGTCATGGGAATGTAAAGTAGAGCATAGAGAATAGAGTCAATAATGGGATGATAAGAATGTGTGGTATCAGATGGTGCTAGCCTTACCAGGATGATGACTTTTTAAGTTATATAAATGTCTAGTTCACTATATTGTACACCTGAAACTAAAATAATATTGTATGTCAACTGTAATTTAAGAAAACATACTGAGGTTGTTCATGTTTAATATGGTTCATTTCAAGTCTGCAATCATATATATGAAAGAGATAGATATAAATATATCTTTTATGCCTATTTATAATAGCACTTATTTCTAGACTTTTAAAAGCTTATTTTATGCTTTTATTTTAGTCCTTTTTAAAAATTTAAATAATCTTTATCAAAAAAGATGTCAGCCTCTAAAGACTCTCCAAATCAAATTAGCTGTTTACCCTACCCCTATTTTCATCAACCTTTTCTCCTCCTCCCCACAAGTTTATGGTATCTAGGATGATATTTCTTTCTCCTTATTCAGCTACAAAGAATTGTATGAACACCTAAAGTAAGGACTATTTACACTTGTGTAACTCCCACACTTTTACACATCTCTCCTTGAGTTTTATAAACGCCCCTGCTTGGACAGAAGAAGAAAATGCTAAGTCTCTGGAGTCTTAACCCACATTCCTACCCTGCCCAAACTCACACCAATCAGAAATGGAGGGTTTCATTTTTTTTTAATTGAACCATGCCTTTTGACTCTAGAGCTGGTACATTTTGCTAGTCTCCATATTACCTTTAAATAGAAAACCAACAATGAAATAACCGTTCCTTGAGTGTCATTTATGTTTTATTTAATAAACATGTATTTACTATATGCCAGGCATGTGGTAGGCACTGGTGGTGCCCACTGATAAATGAGAGACTCCAATCCCCAGTTGTACTGAGCTCTCAGTCTAGCTGGGCAATGTGCCAGTTGGATTTCCCCAGAATCAGGCTTTGGAAGAGGATTTGAGTACAAGCAACTTACCTGGAGGAGGAGAAATCAGGAGCGCTCACCTTCCATCTTCATTACACTATTAGCTGTGGATGCGCCCCAAAGCATTAACTCCTGGTGCTCCTGGCCTATGTGTGCAGGGAGGCGGAGAAGCAGCCCACAGGTGGAGTTGCAGGAGACAACAGTGGGACTCTGTTGGCAAACTCTTTGAATGCTGAGGGGGTGAGGATGAGGCATTGTCCATGGCTGCTTCAGCAGAGAACCAGGCAACAATCTGTGATTAGTGTGTTGTGGGAGGCTACAGGAGCATTGAGGGGCCATCAAGGAAGCCTTTTATGAGAAACTGGTAGTTTCCTGAGAAAGGTGAGGCACGCAGAATTAGCCTGGTGAAGGCTAGGGGAAAGAGTTCTAGCAGAGTAACTAGAAGATGTTCCTGTGGTTGTAGTGTGATGAGAGATGAGCAAGGCAAAGTGGCAGAGGTGAAATCCCAAGAGCACTAAAAGCCACAATGGAGAATTTGGACTTTGTCCTGTGGTCAATAGAGAACCACAGAAAAATGTTAAATGGAGGCATATCATGATTAGGTTTGTGTTTGGGGACAATCCTTCAGGCTTCAGTTCAAAGAGTGTAGAGAAGGAGCTACAGTTGGAGACTGGGAGCCCAGTTAAGATTATGTTACAATAATCCAGGCTTGTGAGGTTAAATCAGTGTCTTAAACCTGGCCGACAGAACAGCCTCTCTTCAGGCTGACACATCCCAACAGTGTCAGTGTTGGCTGCCAAATCAAATCATATTGATGCCAAGGTCTCCTGGCCTTGTCAGGGAATGTGGATGATGGTTCTGGAACTTCTCTTGCCTTTCAGCATCACTAGTAGGATCATTACCCTCTATGTTTGATCATTTGCTTAAATGGGAAGGTTTTTATTTCCTTTTTCAAAAATGTGGCTATTTTTTCAAACTCTGTCCAGTTTATTATCCTCAGAATACAACAACCCTATAACTGCTTCTTCCAGCACTCCTTGTGACTTTTTCTCGGAATAATTGTTTGGAAAAATGGTAGCAATTTTACCTGATATAGCCCCATAAAAATGCCTTTATCCTTCTTGCACATAAATGGTTTTCTTTCATTTACACTTAATGTGTTTTCTCTAAACTAGATTGTATATTGAGTCTTCTGCCTGTGTCTATAATCTCTCCATGCATTAGTGTTGTCTTTTTTTCGCTTGGAAACTCCTAATGGGCTTGGGGTTTTATCTGTGTAAGTCTCATGTAATATTAGCAAGTACAAAAAAGTGTTGCTTAAGTAAGTTTGGTGCTGTAGACACTTTGATTTCAGCTTCTCTGGGCATAGGCTCCTGAGGACATAAAAGGAACACAGCATTTATGGCCCCAAGATAGAAAACTACTCAGCTTCAGAATTGATATGGCACCCAAACGGACCCTCTCCTAGGCCATTGCTCCTATCTCCACATCATCCTAATGCCATGATAGACTCAGTATATCCAGATAGAAGTTGAATTTTTAAGGAAAATGACTTCTAAGACAAAAATCCACAGGGCAAGAGGATCAAGATACTTCTGTGTTGCTTTTGTTTTTGTTTTGAATGTCCTCCTGTCCTGACATTATAGCTAATGATCCTGCTGGAGAAAAGCAGAAATTTCATGGCCCTTACTCAGCCCATGGCAAGGACTCAAGAAACTCTCTGAAGAGTGTCTTCTGCTGCCTTAAGGAACTCTGAAACCATTAGGGAAGATTCTAGATCATATTTTAAGGCAGACACATGGTTCTTTATCCATAGAACTGGCCCAATGCTTGCCACATTCCCTTGGCTTTCAGATGAGAGAAAGCAGGTGGCAAGACTTGGCCTGAACAATATTTGAGGTAAATGGGTTTCCCTGGGTTATGAAGCATCTGTTAAGATCCCTCTCCTCCCTCTTCATCTAGTAAGCTTAATGTAGAAAGATCTGGAACACTAGATTATTTTATGTGGTTCACACAATGAAAGTATTACAAGAATGGATGTGCTTTTGCCTCTAGTCAGTAATACTTGGGGCCGAGGCTGGGTGCACATCAAAACTCTCTCAAGGTTGGAGAGATGTGTTCCAGACATGGGTTTATTTTCATAGGTACTAAAATGTTCAAGAATTAGGAAGCTTTTGTGTTTCAGAAACTACCATGAGACTTCTTTGGGCTTGAGCTGTGGTCTTTTGAATATTCGACCTTGAGACACTTTTGAGCCCGCAGGGGTAGTATTGTAAGATGTGGAGTGGTAAATTTTCTCCAGTGAATTCTTATGATTAATGGAGATCTGTTTTGAGTCTTTGTAGATTTACTGGAGAGATTAATGCTCTTTATTTTCCTTGCTCCTATTTTCCATTTAAAATAAAATGAAATATTAGTAAATGATCTTATAAGAGGTAAAATGCATCAAAAGATTATAGTGAAATATTCTGCCATATAAAAATAATTAAGATGCCAAATCAAGCACTATATCTGATGACTGATCATGGCTAACAACAATAAAAATAGAAGTCATTTTTTAGCATTCTGGGCTTTATTTAACATATTTCTAACAACTACTAGGTATTAATAGATACATGCTATTCATATCTCCTTTTTACAGTTGAGGAAACTGATACTCAAGGACACTAAGTACCTTGTATCTGCAAGGTTATACAGATAGTAATTAGGGGAGCTGATATTATCAAAACCAGGTTCTATCTAACCCCACAGTTCACATTGTATCCATATGTATTCCTGCCCAGGGACTCAAAGCATTATATATTTCACCCTATATGTGACACTCCCAAGGACTGGGGTGTTAGCTGAGTAGACATTGCCTCTGGGCCAGGGGCACTTTATATTATTCACAGTTTGGAAGGAGAGGCTACCATTGGCCTTGGGTTGAGCTCATTCAACTTGCTCTCCACTCCAGCCACAGCCAAAACCTGGCTTCAACATTCCCTAGGACCCTAAGTTAGCTACTTACATTCAGATGTTGGTCAAGAGCCCCAACTTTGGAGTGGACAGAATTTAGTTCATGGGATTTTTAATTTTTTTAGTCTCAGTTTATTTATCTGTACACTGGAGATAATAATAGTACTCATCCAGTATAATTGACTTACTGGGGAAGCTAAATGGGAAGTTTACACAAAATACTTGACATGGTGCCTGGCTCGTAGTAAGCATCACAAAAGTATGGATATGGTTATACATAATCAGGCAACAGGAGAGCCTCATGAACACACCCACATTCACAGTCACATATATGGAATTAATTGTGAGGACTGATTCCAGCATGGGGATCCAGAGACTAGACTCTCTTGTCCCTCTGTAATGAATTCAATGGCCATGGGCATTAGCACTGAGGGCGCATTTGAATAATTACCATGGCATTAGATTTAGTGTGTAGAGGGCTCTGTAATCCCTTCCAAAAAAATATATGGTAAGCCAGACTCTGGCTTTCTGTAAGGAATCCTCTGCACCTCCACCCTATTGCTATTTTTACACTTTCCATAGAAGGACAGGACTTGGGTCATTTCCGATCAGATTTGCAATAGAAAAGATAATTGTTCCACTGTATGTTGGCATATTGCAAGTTGTGTGTGACATACGATGGAGTGTTTAACTCAAATGATGAAGGAATTTTTAAAAATCCCACATTTAAAACAGATGTACAGGCAGGATCCATAAATGGTAGTCAATTCATGAATTAAGAAAATAAGTGAAAGGATAAATGCACATTTCAAGATCTAAGTCTTTGTTCAATATTTTAAACACATGGCCGATTTCAAAGTCCCTGTAACCACTGAGTTGGAACGTAACCCACTCAGAAGTAGCTGGCACCTTGAAGGAAAGGATTAGAATTCTTTGTGTCCTTGATACATTAAAGAAGTGATCAGGAACAATCAGACTGAACTTAATAGGTCAGGAAGAAAATAAGCTGTGAGCAGAGGGTGGTGCAGAGTTGGCTTTATGTATGCCCTGTCAAAAGAACCCACCCCAACAGGGGCATTGCTGCAAGTCAGGAGCATTTCTAAGCAACAGTAATGAGAAGATGTGGACTGCACAGGTCTCATAAGGCATCTCTCACTACTTTACACTGGCACAAGGCAGACCTTCAGTGTGATGTGAGGTCCACAGTATAAGAGACAATTGAGGTTGAGGAATGCAGGGCATTAGGGAGTAGGGAAAGGAGGAAAGACAGTTGATGTAAAGACCACAGAAAGCTGCTCTTTCCCATGGAGACAGAGAGAAGACATAGGCTCAAAATTATAGTAAGGGACAGAAGTTAGCTAAAAGAATAAACTGAGAAAAATGGTGCCTGAAACCTTAAAACTTTACAACTTTAATAGAATCTTTTTTTAGAATAATATGAAGTGAGATTTGGTGAGAAGACTAAGGATAGTGGTAGTTAATTTATGAAGCAACTCTGAATTCTAAACACTCAAACACTAAGCAGAAATATTTTAAAGTCTTCTGATTAGGACTTATTTTAAGGTTCTCCAGGGGTACCCCAAATGATCCCAACTCCAAGTAGTTTTTTAGTTATTCTGTTTAGGTCAAATGCTCATTTTTCTATTCCTGGGTAACAATCCTGTGATCCCTTCCAGGCCTAGCTCAAATGACACCTTCTCTAAGAAGTCTTCCCTGAGGCTGGAAGTAGCCTTTACCCTTTCCGAACCCCTCCTAGCATTGTACTCTGATTGCTTCCCTTGTGATGCTTTCTGTCATAGAACATAGAACTCTTGTCTTATCCAGAATGGCCTTCTAATTCAGAATTATCCTGTATTAAATGCTAAATAGTATATAATGAAAGCCTACGGGAGCAACTCTTTCTTTTGTTGGCCCTTGTGGAAACTCTAGCTTGCAGCAACAACTTCCCCAGCCATATGCAAAGAACTAATTCCTGATGAATGCCAAGAGATAAAGGGATGTTTTCCAGTTGTCTTCATGTGGGTGATGATTGAAGCATAATTTCAAAATCAAAGATTTCACCAATGTTATTGTGATTTTTGCAGACTTTGAGTAGAATCCACAAAACCTATGAAAAACATGGGAGGAAAATAAAATAGTAGGAGAGAAAAGTGAGAAAAGGGTACAGAAATCTCTCCAAATCATCCACCCATGTTAGGAGAGGGACTTGAAACAATGAACAGACTGTGGGAGGCTTTCTACCAACAGACATAATTTATGAGTGCCTATGAAGTATTTCAAAGTCTCACAGAGTCCTGTTGTTGATTTGACTGGTTTGGGCCCTATGACCTCACCAGACAGTCCTTTTTACACAGTTACATAAATTGGTAACCGAAATGAAAAATCTTGACAAGTTCTGTAGAAACTTTCTTGAAACTCTTTGTTTTTTAGCAAAGATGAAAATGCTGAACTTTTGTGATATATCTATAAATTTTAAATCTCCTGGGAAACGAATTACAGTTTCCTCTCAATCTTCATTCCATTCCTCTGTGAAGATAAAGGGAACATCACCAAGACAAAAGAGACAAATCAGAGTTCTCTAAAACAGAAAATACATAGGAGTCCAGAAGACAAAGGAGTTTGCCTCTTTTACATAACCTATGGCAAATTACTCCTCAAGGCCACACTCCATTTTTCTCTGTTCAAAATGAATTTTATCTACTCTAACCAGTACTTTTCTGCTCTGTAACAAAAACATCCTAATCACATGAAATTAATTTTTAAATCTTTGTATTTAAGGATATGAAATATGGTAACCTATAGTGGTCAAGGGTGATATGTATAGAGAAGTCAAGAAAGTCAAACCATTTGATTATTTGACAGTTAACCCTGGTTTCCTAGTTATTAGCCTATGTTTTAATGTCCACTGTGGCTTTTATTTTGGGGACCCTGCTCTGGGACTGTGTGTTTGGTGATCTTCATGTTGTCGCCTGCAGGGGCCAGCTCTGATACTTTGTCACCTAGGGCAGATGACTATTTGTCCTATACGCTGAAGAATGGGCATTCTCCCACCTTTGATAACCCTACATGATAGGTGCATTGATGGCATGCCATCAATCTACTTCTGAACTTAGCTTGCAGACAAAATAATGTTTTTAAATGGAGTCAGCAGAAATACTTTTCTTTAGGGCTGACATTCTAGGAAAAAGAGCAAAATACTTCTAAAAGTAAAGCTTACAATTCTCATTACTTGATATTGAATCATTTCAGCATTAGTAAGTGTAGCACTGATAAGTGGACTGTCAGATTAAGAAAAATCACATTTTTTATAGAATAATCTTTAAAATAACAATTCAGGCACCATGCTAAGGTACTAGAAATATTTTCTCCTTTTTTATCCATGGGGAAACTGAGGCCCAGGCTGGTTACTGAGACAGGGAGTGGCCCGCTGGCATTTATATTCCTTGCTGTTGGGCAAATGTGCTTCTCCATGTGAGGTGCAGATATTTGTAAAAAACATATGCTCCATTTCAGGCTTTGGTGAGTATTCTCTGCACCCCTTTAGGTGCTGCTAAGTTAGAATTTAGTAGGTGATGTAAGAGAAAACTGTGGTCTTTTTGAGGGACAGTGCAGGAAGGTGCCCATTTCGTGGCCTCTCTTGTGGCAGCCAACAGTACCTATTTCTGGCTTTGAAGTCTGAGGTGTAAATTCTGGTTCTGCCATTTACTATCTGTTGCACCTGACTGTACCTTCGGTAAAATGGTAACAAAACAGCCCCCTCTCCATAGAGATGGAGTGCCAATTAAGTGAGAAAACATGAAGAAAGCAGTTACCTAGTGCTCAGGGAATGGTAGTATTAAGTTGGCCAAAAAGTTTATTTAGTTTTTTCCATAAGGCAAAAGACATGTTTTTTATTTTCACCAATAACTTTATTGATTTGGATATGTTAAGTATGTCGGCTATCTCCTGTGTGGTATAACATTTATTATTCTCAATTCATGTGTCAATTTGATGCCTATCAACTTCAACTGGTCTACCAGACCGACTGTGGAGCATCACCCAGCAAGAAATCTCCCGCATGGAACTCTACAAATCACTTTTAATATGTTTGATCAGCCACAGCACCTTTTCCATAGACTAAACAAATCTTTTTTTGCATTTCAGTTGCGTTTGACATAACAATGCATGATGTGCTGAAAATGTTGTATATTTTCTTCCATATTGTATATGTAAATGGCTATACAAAATTCACCAATTTTGATAATTTTTTTCAAAAATGTACATTGATATGAATGCTATCATAATACAATATAATAAAATTGTTTCTAATGAAAAAGACAACTAAGCACTACAAGAGCTATTTTATGGAACAAAACCAAAAGAACTTTTTGGTCAACCAAATATTTATTGTCATCATAATGATAGAAATACATGATATTTTGCCTGTCTTGGCAGCAAACATTCTATCAAGCTAACAAATACAATGTTAGCATGTTCATTAGGTTTACTGAGTACCCCCATACATAAAACAACAGAAGAATAGCTGTGGAAAGATTAGGAGCCTAAAAGAGAGCTTGTGAACTAGTTATTAGAAGACAGAATTCAAAAGCAGAATGGAGACTTGCTTGTATTTTGCCATCAAACTTCTGGCACACAGTAAGTGCTTAAGAAATTGCTGCTTCAGTAACTGTAATCCCTGAAGGTAGGACGTATATCTTACAGATTCCTCCAGTATTTTCCAATCAAAGTAGCTGATGGAGTACCAAAAGCACAGTAGGCACAGAGTAATATTCATTGTGATGGTAAAACTATTTGTCAAATATTTATTTGAAATGATGGTGGGGTGATGAACATTAGTCCAAATGTCAGTGCATGTCTCCAAGTAGAAGGGCTACTTAATCTGATTTGCATTTGAAAAGATGGTCTTCACTGTGGTGTGCAGGTGGGGTGGGGGTGGGGAAGGTCTAGAAGGGAGTGGCTGCAGGAGAGCCACTGTGGAATACTACCAGCACATGCACCCTATTCATCATAACAGTAATACAGTACTCCTCACTCCCCATTTTGTGTTTTTTGTTTGCTGGGTTTGTTTTTGTTTTTCTACTGCTGTGTTTCCTGTACCTTGAATAGGTCCTTGAACATAGTAGGGACTCAGTATTTGTTGAAGAAATGGATAAAAGTGGAACAGTCAGTAACATGATTGGAAGTGTGACATGTGACACTATAATAATCTTCTCTATGCAAATGGGGAGAAAAGTACTGATTCAGGATGAATAAACTGAGTGAACCTAGTGGGTAAGAAAGAGACAGAAGGCAAGGACATCTGGTCTGATTAAATAACCAGATGATGTTGCCTTTTGCTAAAGTTCAATGGAAGGGGTAAGGATTTATGTGTTAGGGATAAGCAGAAAAATCAATGGGACTGAGCAACCCCAGGCACCAGCAAAATGCTGGCATTACCCCTTAGGTAAGATTCCTGTGGTCTTTGATAACAGCAAGAGTGTCTTCCTGATACAAGCAGACTTTTCTCAGTGGGCCATCTCTCCTGGAGAGGTGAGTAGAAAAGGAATTTTAGCTGAGGTGTGAGAAAGTCTGGGATTATAAAAGAATGTTTCAGATACACAGTGGGGACAAATATGGAATGCCCCTGCCTGATAGTCTGGAGATATCTGTATAGGAGCCTGAACACAGAGGGGCAGTGAGATGTGCCCTCCGGTCCCTTCTCCTTACCTTACAACTCAATTATTCCTGTTTTACAGGGAAGAAGGTACCTGCAGGCTGCATTACCAATGCGGTCTTCTATCATTTATATGCCTCTTCCTTTTAAAAAATTATGTAAGGACTATTTCTCTCCTCAGACTTTTTCAGAGAAATATAAGGGAGCCAGGAACTGGGGCATGATTAAAGGTTTTTAAATTTTTCAATTAATACATTATATAAACTTGAAAATTTATAGGCAACAAGTGGTTTTTCCCTCAGGCCTCCATTATGATTTATGAAGAAGTCTGGGAATGTTCTCTAAGTATCTGCCCTGAAGAACAGGGCTGGTAGTGAGGGCTTGTGGTTTTAGGGACAGAGGGACTTGCTCCCTCCCCAGTGTTTCCACTGCCAACAGTTCAAGTGTTGCTTTTAGTGTCATATGAAGAACTCTGGAAGAGGTCCCAAGGGCAGGTGCAAGCTTGAAACACAGTGATGAACATGGGATGTACTCCACAAAGTGTCATGGCTTTGGACACCCCTTCCTGGGCTGTGCTGTGGCTGCCTCAGTATTGTTTTGAATATTGACAAAGAATACTCAGCTTAGCAAAGGTAAACTTCCTTGTCTGAGGTCTTATACAAAGTGTTGGGCAAGAGCCCAAAATAACAGCCATGACAGAGTGTCCAAATGTATTTGGTTGACATACCACAAGCTAAGGTCCTATACTTCACCAGTAATTTCCTTTAAAGCTCTTTGTTGCTATTCCCCACTTAGGGAGTTTTACTAAACAGTGATGTGAAAGATCTTTATTTTTATGAGCTCTTCTTGGCATATCATTTACTAACACACAACACAGGACTGCTGAACAAGATGCTCCCATCCCTTGGTGGGAGATACTTGCCACAGAGCTTATGGTCAGGAGCATGGTAGATGTGGCTGGCTTTGCCACCTGCTAGCTTTGTGACCTTGGGCAAAAGGTGCAACTGTAAAATTAGTATAGTATTGGCATGTCCCAGCTAGGAGTGAATTGTGAGTAGGAACTGAAATAACACATGTAAAATAATCATTTCCATGCAATTACTGGTACCTATCACACATTCAATAAATAGTAATTTGAGATTTTAAAAAATGTTTTGTTATGTTATTTGTATTTAGTTACTGTATGGGCTTGATTCTAAGATGCATGTTTTTTAATTTGAATATTTTTCAAAGTGGAGCTCATAATTGATTTTATTTATTGATATTTTACATACTTATTGGCTATAATGAATGGAAACTATTCACAGTGGTTTTTTCAACTGACATTTTAAGTTATAAGAGAGCTTAACAAAATTTTTTTGCCTGTTGCCTTTCTGAGTTATTTTATTAGTTCAAGTAGTTTTTTTTTTTTTTTTAGTTGACTCTGGTACTTTTAGAGTAGATAATCATATGAACTATAAATAATCACAGTTGGGATTCTCTTTTATAATACCTGTGTTTTAATATCAGTTTCTTGTCTTATTGCTTAGTGAGGATATCTGGAACAATTTATACTAAGTACTAGTGACTATAGTGGTCACCCTTGTCTTGTACCTCTACTCATGTGACTACTGCCAGTAGTTCACCATTATCATGTTTACTATTCAGATGAGATCATTCTTATTAAGAGATACACTGATATTCTTAGTTTCTTATGGATTTTTCTGTTCTGGATCTATTTTTGTCACATGTCTCCCAAGCATTTTTCTAAATCAGTGGTTCTCAAAAGATACATAAGAATTTCCAAAGAGCACTTTAAAAAAATTAAAAGACAACGACTTGTTCCAAATATACTGCAGGATAATGTGCCATGTTAGAAATCAGATTCATGATTCTGAGGTATACCATTGATTAAGAAAAATTGATTCAGATGATCACATATATAATTGTCTCTCTTGACTTTTTAATGCAGTGACTTATGTTATAGAATTTTTAAGATTAGACCATCCTTTCCTTGAATTTACTTCACTTGGCCATGTTTATATTATTCTTTCAATATGCTGCTGGGTTTTCTTTGGAAGTATTATGATTTATGGTTTTTACATCACAAATGTAATTCACTTCTAGTTTCTTCTTTTATGTGTCCAAGCTATGGAAGCTTTGAAAATTAATTGTGAATCAATTGGTATTTCCAAAAATCCTTAAGCAGTCACAAAATTGGCTTATTTTTGAAAGTATAAAAATGCTCTCCTGTTAAGTGACCCAAACCCAGGGCCATTATTGGAGATAATTACTTGACAACATTTTTTATTTATTTTGTGATTTTTTAGGGTATTAATCCATTAAGAATATCTTCCTTTTTGTTAATGAATTTAACTATTGTTATTTTCCCAGAGTATTATCAGTTTTATTCACATGTATCCTATTATCCTTATTCATATCTCTCCTTTATCTGTTATATTCTCTTATGTTTTGGTCATTATATAATTATTTATTTAAATTCTCCCCCACTTTTTTCATTAGATTTCCTAAGAAAAAGGTCTTATGTTGTTTTTATTTTTTGTTTTCCTAATTACTGCTATGTGTGAACATCCTTTCATCAATTAGACCTTTGCTTGTCTCCTGTCAGTGATTTGTCTACTCATATCCTTTGTCCATATTTCTGCCTTGGCTGTTTATTAGATCTTTTCTTTAGTCTTAGGTAAGTATAGATTCTTTATCTGAAATGTGCTTATCTAATAATTGTTATTTATCTTACACCTTTGCTTATGTGAGGACTTTTGCTATTTGTTTTGTGTTGTTGTTGTGGTTCATTTTTTGCTCCACAGAACTTTTTTCTACCTTGTCTTCCAAATCACTGATTTGATTCTCTGCTTCATCTAACCTATTGTTTATCCCTTCCAGTGTATTATTTATTTCAGATATTGCATTCTTTATTTCTGACTGGTCAGTTTTTATGGTTTCTATGTCTTTTCTCACACTGTTGGATGTCTTTATAGTCACTACTCTCAACTATCTGATAAATTGCCTGCCTCCATTTCTTCCAGCTTTTCTGGAGAATTCTCTTATTCTCTCATTTGGGAACTTTTGTAATTATATGGATTCAGCCTTTTCTTTATATTGTTTGGATTTCCTGTCTTTTCAAAAGGACCCCCAATGCCAAGATTTCAAAAATAGAATTGGGAAATAAAATAACTGGAAATTATATCTAGCTAGGTACATGAGACACTGTAGACACTCAACAAATGTCTCTCCTTACCCTTCTCTTTCTCCAGCTCTTTCCTCCTCCTGCTTATTGCAGTACTCTGAGTGGAGAAAAAAGGCCAAAAGTAAAGTTTTAGAAACAGTCAGACTTACCAAACAATATTTACAGAGGACCTGATTTTCTCCACAGTTATCAGTAGCATCAGGGCTGAAGGATCATCTGCACTCATCTAGTCCTATGTGCACAGATGTATATACGTGCCTTCACGTGCTCAGGTCATTATGTATGAGCATACCCACATGTACATATGGGTGCCAGTCTAACAAAGTCCCTTTTTAAAATTATAACATATATTTTCTCCATGGGTATTTGGATATACTCCATTGAAAAAAGGTCATGTTGACCATCAGTGAGCATTAATAATCTTACCTAATTGGATATAAAACATCATCAGGGAAATCTCCTATGTCCTGAAAGTTTTGTTTCTTCAAAAAAATATAAGTAAACCCCACAAAGCTGATTTTTCAAAAATAGCCTCAAATAGGAAATAGATGATAAACTGTGCACTAAATGGGCACAGTATTCTGAAATCCATGTGTGGAAGAGAACCACACAAGTGTAAAAAAGTAAAATTTATATACAGGATTAAGTGTAAAAGTGTGTGTTACAGTTTGTTTGCCTGATAGTGTATAATTGCTGAGCATTATTTTTCGGTTAGGGGGATCAGCTAAAGCCTGGTGTATAAAAATTCATGCCAGTAGGAGATTTACTATAAATCAACATCTAGATTATTCCATAACATTACATCTTTGAGTTGTAAATTAACTTGCACAAATTTGGCTTTCTGGGTAATGAGCAACATTTCCAGGGGAGCTAGAGGCCTATCATAAGTTCAGATTAGACACCAAGACTTACTTCCTCTTCCTTCTGCTGTTTTGAGAGGGTATCTGCACATTGGATTCTGTTGTGGGACTACCGTGCACAGACAGCCTGGAGGGTCTGTTTTGGGTGTAGGTTAAGGACTACCTTGTTTTGCCCTGTCAGTAGCACATCACAGGAAATTTCATTCTCACTGTAACACAGCTGCAGCTGTTTCCTGCCCTCCCTGGGTGCAGTTTTGCCTTCCACACAGTATTGCCCCATAACCTGGTGATACATGGGCTTCAGGTGCCACCCCGAAGTCCCATGCTCCTGGCACTGGAACATGCATACAAGATGTGAGCTATAGGCTGCCAGGTGCTTTTGCCTGGCAGGATCATTTGCTTTGGGAGAGAAATCATATGTCTTTTGAAGTGAAAGGGGAGAAGATACAAGGAATACACAGGCCTGTAAACAAGAGGTAACTATTTGCAAGAGATTCCATAAAAGATGTGGCTGATGAGTTAGTTGTACATGTCCACAATGTTTCTTAAGACCCAGCAGCCAAAAGGAATCAAGTTAATCAGAAAAGCTACTATTAATACTAATTCTAAAGTAAATACTGATGGTAATTCTAACCATAGTGCTAATGCTTAGTATTTGCATATATTTTCTCTATGTCAGGTACTGTGTGTTATTACTCTCCATGTGCTTTCTCACATTCTTCTACCATCTATAGCAAGAAACCCGGGCATTAGGGAGGTCTGGTTGGCATGTCTGAGGTCACTGGCTCCAGCTCATTTTTCCTAGAAAGCTCCGGAGCCAGTATTCCACTCAGGTCTGGCTGGCTCACAGCTTGCTCCTTAATTGGCCCCTTCTGTCCCTCCAGGGCCTATATCAGGGATTCGTGTCATTTCTTTGGGTAGGACTTTTCCCTCTGCTCCTATGTTCCTCGGGTTTCAAGAATCTCAAGTTGATATTCCTAGTGAGTTACTGAAACAGCTCCTCTTGGGTCCTGTTCTAGCCACCCAGCCACTTCCCTGCTCTACCCCTGAGAAGGGGTCTGCCTTCTCTCCTTTCTCTCCTGCCTAGACATCCTCCCTCTCAGTCACAGTTTGTGTCTGAGGAACTAAATCATCAGTATATTTTTATTCCTTAGTCCTCTTTCTGACAACCTTTTCTTCAATTTCCACCCTATTCTCCCTCCCTGGGGCATAGACTGGCCTGTTTCTTACATTTCCAAGAAAACAAATAGAGACCCAGTTTGGTTCCTTTGGCCTTCTTTGTAATTTCAGTTTACTTGATCAGCTACTCAACTTTCATCAACAACAAAAACCTTCCTTAGGAGCCAGAAAAGAAAAAAAAAATGTGGGGGAGGGATGTTGATGTTATAATATATGCAATGTCCTCTGAGTAGGAGCCTAAGTCCAGGGAGCCTTCTTACCCAGTCTCGGGTGGAACAAGGCTTAGTCTCAGGTCACTGAGACTGGGTTCCTGGGGGACTATCACCAAGCTGCCTTCCTAATCCTTTTCCCCTCTGTGCACATGCTCATTTGTCCTCCTTTCCTTTAAGACTGAAAGACAGAGGGATTATCTGAATCACACTGACACACAGACTTACCCTGGGGGATCCATTTGGGGCTGCCCTACCTCACACAGAATAAAGCAAGTTATCTGGAAACTGGCAGAGATTGGCAGAAAAGAGTTGGTTTGGGATTATAAATAATTGTTGGCCACTATGATTATCAAAAGATCAAGAAGAAAATTTATTTTTCTGAGCAGACATTTCTAGTCAAGCTTGGGGAAGGCATTCTCATATTTTCTCTCTCTATCTCCTCTCTCACTCATTTGTATCTTTCTCTCTCTCTGTCTCTCTCTCTCTCTCAGCTTTAACATCAATGAAAGGAAGGAGGGAGGGAGGGAGGAAGTGAGAGCAGGTATAGTAAATTAAAAACAGAGAAGATCTGTCTCCTGAAGTTTGGTAGACTGAAAGCTGTGTAATGAGATTAAAGGCAGGACATGTGTGGAGACTTTTGAGACAAGATGGATTCCTGCCTGAGCTGTATAAAGGGTGGCAACTTTCCTAAAATATCTGCTGAATTAAAATATTTTCTCTAGTTAGAACAGGGGGTTAGAATTAGTATTGGTGTTAAGCAGTGATTTGTAACAATTTAAAATTTAATGAGACAAGAACCAAACTGGGCTTGTGTTTTATGTCTCTAAAACTTTTAAAACATGCCATTCTCTTAACCACATTAAAATAAATATTAGTAATTACTTAATATTAATGGCTTGATATTTTGATAAAGGATCTTTTTAAATGGAGAATAAAGGAAATTGACTGGAAAAACATACTATGTTCTCTTTGGCTGAGCCAGGCCATGCTATTTACCTGGTAGCAGCTACTCAGACAGAAGGCAGAGGGTCTGAGGCAGATGAATGCCTCTAAAGGCTTGGCCTTGCAAAGCTGAGTCTGCAGAATGAGTACCAATGTCATCATCTGTGAACCACATCTGTGAGAAACCTTTGGGGCACCTAGGGAGCAGGACTGGGAGAACCAAACCTAGGAAAGGAGAGGCAGGTACAGGAGCTACCACAGCATCATAAAATTGACCAAACACCATGGAGTCCAGGAGTGCCTGAGCACTTTGTTGTCCTGCTTCAGCCCACAGCTCAGGGCATTTCACTTCCCCAATGTCTGAAATGCACACTTGGCCTTGAGCTTGGGCTGTGGAATTCATATTAACTTGCTAGAAGAACAAATGTTGACATAAGCCTCCCTGAACAAGCTTTCTTTTCAACCCGTCTAGGTGTCTCTTGTATTATTGGGAGCTTTATGGTTGTGCCCCATTGTCTCCCCTTTCCCTAAAGTAAGAGCCATGTTTCACCCAGCCTGGTTTGAGACTTCATGTATCATATGAAAACTGTGTTAAAAGAGGGTACTCCATGTCTCAAAATGTTGTGGAGTTAATTACTGCCTTAAACTTAAGCAGGGCAGCCAGAAGGATGTTTTTTTAAAGAGATTATGATTATGGGGATTCTGGTTAGAGTCCTCTGGGCATCAGGCATGGGTAGCAGCCCAAATTTAGGGAAGAAGAGAATGAAATGACAAGAATCTCAAATTGGATAAGTATATATACAAAGGCTGCCTTCTTTCCCTCTGTAATCTTTGTTCCTCTCAGTATATCCCAAATGTTTGGGGTATACAAAAAACACAAAGCGAACCAAAAAACATCCTTAGAGCTTTTCCCAGTACACTTTCAAGAAGCCCAGGATACTTTTAACCAAAACTGCCTTTTCCAAGAACACCTGTCAGCAGTTTAATTGTTTTTTCACTTTCTTACTGAAACTAAAGCATTAAGGCATACTCTTTGTAATTGACTGGGGGCCAACTTTCTGCCAAGTGTTCTTCTCAGGTACTGGGAATATAGTGAACAAAAGCCAGCATCCCTGCCCTCATGGAGCTGATGTTCTGGAGGGGAAGGAAAGCAAGATAAGTAAGATAAACATTACATTTTAAACACATATCTGGGGAAAATAACATTCTAAGCAGAATGAACCAGTATGTGCAAAGGCCCTGAGTGGGACCTTCAAGGAGGCTGGAGTAGTGCCAATAGAGTAAGTGGGTGAAGGGTGAGTAGGAATAATGTTAAGTAAGTAAGAGCCAGGTCCCATAGGCTTGGTACCATCAGGATGCCTTTGGCTTGACTCTGAGTAAAAGGGGGAGCCCTTTGTGAAAACTTTGTGTGCAGTAATGACTTGCTCCAATGTAATATTTCAAGAAGATCCCTGGCTTGTAGGTTGAATAAAGGCTGCAGGAGCAAGGGAAGAAGTAGGGGGACCAATTAGGAAACCATCACAATAAGCTAGGCAAGAGATAATAGTGATCCAGACCAGGTGATAGCAGTGGGATGGGGTGTGGTAGTCCACTTCTGGATTTATTTACAACGTATGGTGAACGTAAGTGCTGAAAAATCAGAAGTTGGGTATGGGGAGTGTTAAACTAGACATTAGGTTTTGGTTCCGAGAAGTGGTTGCTCTGAACAGAAATGAAGGTGACTGTAGCAGTAGCTGGTTCAGGCCAAGGGACTTTCCATCTTGGCAGATTTTATAATTCCAGTATGCTGGACTCAGTTCTGATGAGTGAAAATGCATAGGTGAGGGAAATGAAGGGAAATAGCCTTAACTAGCCTTTTTACTAAGAGTAATGGAGTGCCATGCTATCCTTTTAGCATGGGTTTTCTTATTTAATAAGCATCATGACCTCTCTGATGTGGGGAGAAGCCCACAGGTATGAGGCCTTGGAATCCAAACCCTTTCTGAGTTGCTCCTGATTTATTTATGGCTTATTCCACCTATCAAAGTGAGTGGCTATTTGTGAGGCTCACCACTGGGTAAAGGGAGAAGACTAGATATGATTGGGACTTCTGAGAAAACCAGTACCCACGGACATGCTAGGTAGTCTGCTCAAGGGTGAATTCCCACAGCAGGTGGAGATCCTGCCTCATCAGGCATGTGGTGAAGCTGGGCAGGATTTGCAGAAGACACAGTCTAATCAAATGTGCAAGGTTAATAATCTCACCTCAGCCCCATGTCAATGAGAAACATTGCTGCCTCCATAGGGTCTCAAGGAAGGACAGTAGTTAACTGGAAGCCCACTTCGATTAAGTTGCTCATGCTCTGTACCTACCCAAACAGCCAGCCTAGGAGGGTCTGTGCCTTAGCCTCTGGGTGGAAGTAGAGATGGAGGTCTGGGGAGAAAGATCTGGTATTCAGAAATACCAGCTGGCTAGGTTCCAGTGACAGGAGCTGGTGATTAGATCATCTCAGTTAAGTGATTGCTTTTCTTAGAATTTGCTCATACTCAACCTTAAGGGAATTTATTCCTACAGCTGTCTCCATGTAATGGAAAAGCTTAGATAAGGGTGTTGCAAGTAAAATTATTGAGAAGACAAAGGTACATCTACATTTTATGAAAGGTTGTTAAGTGAAATCTAGAAATAACCATATAAATTTCTGGTTTGTTGTGAGTGTTCTCCTGTCATTCTTTTTACTTATTTTCATTTCTTAATTTTTCTACCATCAACAAGTTAATAAAGAAAGTTATAAGCACCAGATTTGGAGACAGACAGAGCTGGGTTCAAGTACTGGTTCACTTTCTACTAATTGTCTAGGCCTGAGCAGCTGTTAGTCTTTTCAAGCCTCAGTTTCCTCATCTGTACAGTAGTAGCAGGGTCAATATGAAGACTCAGTAAAATAACCCATGGGAAGTACCTAGCATGATAGGTGGTGCCAATGTCACTCTTTAGTTCATCTTTAAGAAAAACGATCAAGATAATTTGTAATCTGAGTATTCCATAGTGGGCTGAGTATAAGAAAAAAACCACTTTAACAATTGGGATAAATGGCAACCAACTTGGACCCTGGCCAGGTAGCTCAGCTGCTTAGAGTATTGTCCTGACCCCAATATGCCAAGGTTGCTGTTTCAATCCCTAGTCAGGCCACATACAAGAATCAACCAATGAATGTATGAATAAATGGAACAAGAAATTGATGTTTCTCTCTCTCCCCCTTCCTTTCTCCCTCTCTAAAATCAAATTTAAAAATGGCAAACAACTCTGTGATTCAGAATTAGAGAGATACTGGGGAATAGTAAGGATGAGCACATCTGCCCCATTGAAGGGGACAGTCACTGCTCAGTTCAGGGTGATTTCTGTCATGCAGAAATACAGCCTTAATATCATTAATTCTTTAAATTGTTAAAGAAAGCACCACATTGGGATTTTCATGGAACGAATTAAAAAAACAACAAAATTTTAAAATTTCATGCAAGTCAAACAAAATGTTCCTGAAGGCTGTCAGTTTATAAACTATATTAGTCAGCTCTGCTGTGTAAAAAAATGACCTCCATAGTTCAGTGGTTATATGTCAGTCAGTGCTCTATGTACCTCACTTGAGGATCTGGGATGAAACAGCTGCCTCTGTTTGGGACATACCATTCTCATGGCAGAAAGACTAGAGTTGGAGGAAGCACACAATGACCTTAAAGAATCTGCTTAGAACTGACATGCATTACTTCCTCTTGCGTCTTATTGGCAAAACAGATCACATGGCCAAGCCAGACTATGAGGGCAGGGGAATGTACTCTTCCAATACAAAGACCCTACAAATCACCCAATGGGAAGGCGTGTTGACTACTCTTGTTGGGAGGTACAGAGAAAATAATTAGAAATGGTAAAAATAATCTACAGCAAGAAACTTCTGCCTGATTTTCCTTCTTCCATTAACTTGCTTTTCCAGAGTTTTGTTCAGTTGTTGCCAGTTGTCATCTAAAATCCAGATCAGAGCATATATAGATTTCCTTAGAACCAAGTATATTCTTTGTGGCTTGTGGGATGAATGCCCAATTTCTCAACATGGCACTCAGGCCATCTATGCTCATATAACTTGGGCCCATATATTAGGTTGAAATTGCTGTTAGTCATCTATGTTTAATCTGAAATATGATTATTTAGCTTCATTTAAGCAAACATATTTGGAACTTTTTACCTTCTGCAAGCTGAAAGCTGGACTCTCCGACATTGCCTAACAGTATCCTATAGCTTCCAGCTGCATTCCATTGTTCTTGCTCCTCTCTCGCTTGCTCCTCTTCTCCACTTCCACCCACCTGAGGCAGAGACTCTTGGTGTTGCTCCTAAAATGTGCTCAGGAATAGGATCATAAGGGAGGGAAAGGAGACCATCCCTAAGGATATGACATACTAGCAGGAACCCTCATGTGCCACAGAGCTCTTAACTCAGGCTGGGCTGACTCAGATCCCAACTGACCCCAAATTAATGATGAATGACTTGACCTTATCAGAAGTGGTGATGACCTACTTAAATGGCAATAGGACAGGTCTTATGTATGTGGAATATAGATGCTCATTCAGCATTTATTTCCTGACCACCTCTGTGTGCCTGGCCTTAGGTGGGCTCCAAGGAGTTTACAGTGAACAAGGCAGACAGGCACCCTGTGGCCCTAGAGCTCAGCCCAGCACATCACATAAGTTAGAGTTTTAGAGCTAAAGGGACCTTGGGGTCACTGTTAGCCCAATACCCTCATTTTACAGATGAGGAAAATGTGGTCCTGGTTCTATCCAGTCCTGCAATCCATCTACATGGCAGCCATAGGCATGGTTTTGAGGCACAAATTAGAGTATGTCTATTTCCTGCACTGCATCTTCAGATGCATATCACTGTGTTACACAATTAAATAACATTAAAACAAAAGAGTAAAATCCAAACCCTGTACTAGGACATGCAACCTGTCTTTGCCTACTGCCTACTTCCCTAAACCCATCAAATATTCACCTCCATGTCATTTCTAGGCTCCAACCCCATTGACTTACTTTTTCTAAGGTCATCTTGACTCACAGCTTTTAGACTTCCTGTGGCCCCTGCTGGGTATGATCTCTCCTCTGATCTGCTCATGGGTGACCCTGTTTCCTCCATCATTCAGGGCTCCATATAATTGTCTCCTTCACAAAGGAGAGCCTGGCTAAAGTCTCCTTTTCCCCCTGTAACTCTTTATTACTTTATTCTTTTATGTTGTCTTTACCTGAAATTATATTTATTTGTTTATGTGTTCATTGTTATTCTGTCCTATGGACTTTCAATTTCAGGAAAGCAGAATCTAGTCCTTTGTGTTCACCACTGTGTCCTCAGTACCATGCATGGTGCCTATTATAGAACTGATGATCATTTACTAGTTTTTGAATGAATGAATGAAGAATGAATGAATGAATGAACGAACGAATAGTGTGAAGAAGGTGACTTATGCATACCCAGATGGTGCTTCTTTCTAGGAGTGCTGTTCCAATTTGTAAATCAGCCTTTTTGCCATCCATCTATATTTGGTACATAGTAGACACTCAAATATTTATTGAATGAGTATTGTGGGTGTTCATAGACTGTATCTCATAGAAAGGACATATCATTTCCATGTCTATAGCAGACATCACTAACTGCTCAAAGCAATCATTTCTTGCTCAGCCTTAAAATCCTCTTTGACCTAGTATTCCTGGTGGGCATCACCCATAAATCAGAGCAGGACTATTTGCCATCCCTGGTTTAAGCTGAGTCTTCATGGACCTAGGCATATCTGACCAGGCAGGCTCGTTAGAGGTCTAACACATGAATGACTGCCTTGTCTCTTGGGAGTATAAAGCATCATAAGGAATGCTGGGCTGAAAGGGGAGGTGACTTTGAGTGGAGCTGGGCACTTGTCACATAGGGAATTTTCTGTTTTACTTCCCTCTCACTTGTGCCTGAAGTCAAGGACGGCCAGCAAAAATTGAATAGACTGCCTTGCTGAAGCTTCTGGGGCCTTTGACAGCCCCTGGAACCAGCCACTTTGGAGCTGGCAAATATGTTAGCAATGGAAGAAAGTGCTAGTGAATTGGTAGTTAGCACTCCTGGCAAGAAACCAAAGCCCTCTGAGCAATTTACATTTTAGGAATACTTTTTGTTAATTGATTATGCTGCTGGAGCTCCGAAGTTTACATTTTATTTATATGACTATTTAATTATTCCTTGTTATTACTCCCCACCCCCATGAAGTCATAACTCCATGAATGCAGCAGGACCCTTTATCCTTGATATCCAGCACAGGCCCTGGCATTCAGTAGGTACTCAATAAATATTTGCTGCTTGAATGAATGAGGGAATGTATGAAACCTTTCGGAACCCCAAGCTGATATCACCTGTGGAACATAAGTGACAGGAAGAACGGAAAGGGGAGGAGGTAAACTGGGCTATGGTACGGGTGGATCAGGTAGGTGACCCACAACCAGGCCTCCTGTTCTAGGAAGTGGAGGTAGGAAGGCAAAGGAGAAAAATAGCATGTTTTTTTGGCAACCTTCTCCCCATATGTTGGCCTTTCAGAGAATGTGAGTTCTGGCTTATATTCCAAGTACTGCACATAACCAAATCCCAAGTGTGCCTGGGGTCTTCAGGAGGATCCTCACCCCTTCCAAGCCTGGGCCACACATAAGAGATAGGGCCAGAGAGTGAGCACTACCTTCTAAGATATGATACTGTCCCTTAAGGGTTTTCAGTCTTTGTACCAAGCTCTGCACACCCCCCTCTCCCATCATTGTTCCTGGGTAAGCTTCAGTCTGCTTCCCTCCACATCCACTTGAAATGCCAGCCCTGCCTGGCCATGTTGGGTTGTTTCCAAGGCTAAACAAGGAGAGCTCTCATACTGTTGTTGATTCAATAAAATTATCCACCCAAACACTACATCCATTCCTCTTGTATTTTGTTAAGGTCTTTGTTCCCTTTCCTTGTGGAGAGAGCCAGAAGGCATATTCTAACCTTTAAATGGAGCAGATGCCCCTTCTCCAGCTCTTTGCAACAGCAGTGATCTTGGTGACTGGGTGGGGTTCAGTGCTGCTTTGAATGGGCTGGACTTTGAAATCAACCCCTCCTCCCAATAGGCTTTGGTAGTAGATTCCCACAGTCCCACTAATGTTCTGGGATGTGGAACCTGGGCACACCCTGTATGGGGTCCAAGCACCTTAGCAGATTCCTCCCCAAGTTTGGAGTCTAGTCTGGAGCCAGCTCATTCAAAGGCTGCATCCAACTCTATTGCCCTCTGACACTCATTCTATGAAACTTTTTTTCCCTCGGATTAATAAAAAATAAAACAGAGACAGTGAGGTCACTAAATTATTTTATGTAGCACAATACGCTAAAACCAATCTCACCTGAGCAAGCAAGATTTCCTCAGGCTCTTGGTCTAGACTGCTGCCCCCTCCTTAAAACAACTTTTGCAGCATTTTTGCACTACTGGCATGGTATAATAATCCCAGTGACGGCTACTCCCCAAACCTCAGAGAAAAACCTCAAGTAACAGTCCACTCACTGATGCTTGTTCCCTCTTTTGAAGATGACTCTGCCAGTTTAGATTGTCTAAATATGTTCATTTTGAGTCATTAGGGCAGAAAGCCATAACAATAGCTGCACATGCTACGTCATCGGGTAGAATACAATAGCTCTCTTAGATCCTGGGGAAGATTGATTACTGCATTTATCTCTAGATTAAATATGAATCTGGGGACCTTTTAGGATCAGGCTTTGCAGAACCATTACACAAGTTGGAACAAGTACCAATGGCTGGAGATGGATGGGCAACTTAATCTGCCAAGAAAAGTAAGAGTTCAGATCACTCTTGTGTCTTGGGAGAAAAAAATGTATTTTTTTTATTTAAGCAGGTAATATGGGTAATTGCATGTGTTTTGCATAATTTGATTTATGAGGATACTAGACTCACATATGTGCCCTGGTCTGAATTCTCTATATTAGGAATTTCATCTTCATTCAGTCAGTAAGAAGAAGAAAAAGAAGAAATAGATATGTCAATTTGTAGGGAGACTTGATTATGACTTACTTTTATGACCATTGGAAGAACCAGTAGTATGTTGACATCTTCTAAGAAGTTATCTTGAGTCGGATTAAAACCCGTCCCCTAGAAATTGTTCTAATAAGTAATTCTTGAAATTGACAGTTTGGCACAGAGTTGAAGTGCTCTAGAATTTGGCAGCTGTATTCTAACCCTACATGTTGCCAAAAAGAAGAAAAACCCCACCAAAAATGAGCCTGGCTGGTTTGTGTTCCGTTGTTCATAGTCACACTCAGCTACACACAGTGGAGAAAAGTACCCCCCTCATTTAAGAAACAAGGAAAAGGAGGGCTCTAGGCCTTACTCGGTGTTAGCTAGTCTGCAGATGAATCCTCTGGAGCTATGTGAACAAATGCAAGTGGAGATTTACTCAGTGATTGCCAAAATGTCTTAGGGGTACTGAAAACACTATCAGAAAACCTTATTATTTTAGAATCTATCAATTCAGACTTTCGGACCATATGATGTAAGCAGCACTTTGTCTTTGCTCTCTCTGGGAAAGTTTGACGAGCAAAATAAGAGCATGACTAGAGATGTAAGTCATCTTATTCATTCATGTAGTCATTCAGCTGACATGTATTGTGGGTTTGTCTGCCAAGCTCTGGGCTAGGTATTGGAGACTGTGAACACAGGCCCTGTGTACACGGTCCAGGGGAGAAGAATCCGCTAACAAGTAAACAGAGTGCGAGTGCACAGCAGATGTGGTTGAGGCCAGTTCTCTCAGAAGGAGCAGTGGAGATAAAAAGGAAGGAGCTCTGTGTTCACCTGGAAGTGAAAACTCCCTAAGAAGAAAAAGAAATTGCTTATAAATTAGCCTAGTAATCACACCTGCGCTTCACAATCTATTATGTCACTGTTGCAAAAAACATAATTTTAGTTTAAACTATCTGGCCCCGTCTGGGTAGACCTACTGATTAGAGCATTATCCCGAGATATAAAAGTTATGGGTTTGATCTCTGGTCAAAGCACATACAAGAAACAACCAATGAATGCATGAATAGGTGGAACAACAAATTGATCTCTTTCTCTCTCTCTCCCCCCCTTCTCTCTCTCTCTAAAATCAATGAATTTTTTAAAAAACTTTTCAGAGAGGTAAAAACGTTTTTTTTTATTTAGAGAACATTGCAGGGCTCAAAAGTAAGATTTACAAAGCCTTATTCTGAACTAAATAGGTTAAGTGAGTCAGGAAAATATTACTGCAAATTTTAATATTTAGTGTTAATATTTAGAACTTGTTTTAGTGATTCGAAAGGGTTAAAAAGGATAGATCTGCATGTGTAAGCTAGTGAATTCACTAAAATAATTTTAATAAAATTTTATCATGAGAAATCCAACATTTTTAAAAGAGAGAGGCTTATACTATCTATAATATTATTATTTATTTTATTACATGCTGTTATATAGAAAAAAGTTATTATTTTTTAGAAACACATACTGACATTTAGGGACAAAGCATCTTGATGTTTATCTAACTTTAAAATATTTCAGGAATAAAATATGAAAAAATATGGCATATCTGCTAAGTCTTGGTGATGGGTTTGTGTTTATTATACCTTTCTCCTCTCTTTTCCTGTATGTTTGAAAATGTACATAATTTACAGTCAGAAAATCTGTATTATTTACTGAATACCTTTTATGTGCCAGACAGTTATGCTTGGATATTTAGATATCCATCATTTCTAAATTTCACAACAACCCTGCAAGGATAATAAAACCATCTTCCTTTAAATATGGCAGAACTGAAGCCCCCGTCACCCACTTGGTAGGAGGCAGAGTCCAGCCCTGTATCTGGGTGTGTTTAATGCCAGACACACCCCATAGATCTTCCTCATGAGTGCAGTCTCCTGCCCAGGGCAGGAATTATCTCGTCGGTCTCTATCAAGATGTCCATTCTCTTCTTTCTTGGAGAATTCAATGAGTGGGCAACATTCCATCAATGGTTGATACCTCTTTCTTAAGCTGAGCTACATTCCACCTCTGTAAAATTAATACCTACCTGCTAATTAGTACAAACCCTTTAATGTCTCACGCACATCCTTGGGAGACAGTTAATTCTTTCACTGCCCCCCTGCCACTACTCCCTAGACACATTGAACTTCTTGTTGTTGTTTCTATGTGCCCAGTTGTTTCTGCTTTTAGCATCTCTCAGTGCTTTCCCATCTGCCTTCAGACTGCCTCCCACCCCTTCTGGCCAAATGCTGGTCATTCATAAAATCCCTGATATTGTCATTTTCTCAGTAATCCCTCCCCTGATGAGCTGTTTAAGTATGTATTGACCTCTATCTTTCCAGCTAGACTGTAACCTACATGTGTAACCTACTGTAACTCAGGTTTCGGCTGGCTGACTTAGTATGTGTTCAGTAGAGAATTACAATGTTCAACTGAACTGGCCTCTGATTCTGCCATCCCAAGCTATATTAAATAATTCATGTACCTTGGAATCTATATGGAATAAACCGAGTCTCTCCCCCACACAATAGTCCTTTAAATTTTTAGCCACTCTTCCCTGCTTCTCTTCATTGTAGCATTTTCTTCTTTGACTAAACATCCTAGTTTGATTATATTTTCCTGCTACATTTAGGTAAACAACCTGAGTGCATGTCACTTGTCACCAATACAAAGCCACATTACCTTCTCAAGTTTGAGCCAGATGAGGTCCCTTAGTCAGTTTCTTCTACCAACCTTGGCCAAGGATTGCTTGACCTAACTAGCTTACAATATTGATTACCTATTACGCTATTTATAAAAGTAGATTCTCATGATCCAGGTGGGAGACCTTTAAAGTCAGGATCAAGGTCTCATTCATGTATCTGATATAGTTGATAGAAGGTTGGAACAAGTACGTGTGCCAAATATTGTGTTCTCACATGCATTGCAATGTTAGAAACATTTTCCTGGTCATAGTAGCAGGCGGAAAGCCCTGGGAATTGTATCCAGTGTTGAAGGCTTATGCTGTTTATACAAATGAAAAAGAAAAGTTCCATTTACCATGTTTAGAATAGTTCCTCCTTTTATTAAATATAATTATTTCACTCAATGTAGGCAAAATTTTGAGCTGTGGTATGAGTTGACAAACCATTTCCATGGGCGAAGTCCTACCATCATCCCATCTGCATTTGTAAACAAAGTTTTATTAGAATACAGCCACACCCATTTGTATATGTACTGTCATAAACACCACAATAGCAGAATCAAGAAGCTGCAACAAAGAACTCATGGCCTGTAAATAAGTTTGCCAGATAAAATAACCCTAAATTAAATTTAAAAATCAGATAAACAATGAATACATTTTTAAAAGGCAAAAGATTTATATGATGTGAAGAGAAAGCAGAGTATACAATGAATACACTTATAAGAATGTCTCAATTATCATATGGGACATAAAAATAGTATTTACTGTTTATCTGAAATTAAAATTTAAACTCTTCTATTTTTATTTGCCAAATCTGACAATCTTACTTGTTAAGCCTAAAATATTTACTAAACTTTAGACAAAAAGTTTGCTGACACCTCATTTGTAACAATACTGATAACAAAGGAATAGCAGGAATAAAAAGAACAACAATAATAGCAACAACCTCTTTTATTTGCATTATCACTGTCATTGCACTATCTGTGTAATCCTCACGGCATCTACCTTAATGCTGGCAGAGTCTCTGGATCATACAATGAGCACATGGTGATGCTTAAGACTACATCATCTGTCTCCTCATTTGGCACATTCCAGTCTACCCTGGGCAGGTAGACTACCCAGTCTACCTATTCTTTTTTGAGGGCAGGTTTATGGCTTATCATTTTCCCACAGAATTTATATCACTTTTTAGGCTCTGGTATTTCAGAAACAAGTCAAGGCACTCCTGAACCACTATTATTTGCTGCATTTCATTCCTTGGTTAACTGGTGCAATTTGCTTATTATATGTGTCAAATAATCATAGCATTATTTCTAGATTATTTTATCTGAGAGTTATTTTTATATGGCACCTTCTCATGCACTGAACAACCTCCATGCAGGCTGGCAGAGACAGATACTCTGTATGAAGCTGGATTTAATATGAACAAGCATTTAATAGGGATATTCTCAAGGCAGTCTTCCCAAACTTACCTACTATTGTGACCCAGTCCTCAAATTGGGAAGCAATGTATTAGTTGTGCACCACAGTTCACTTATTTTTCTTTCCAACATATTGTATATGTAAAAGTACATTAATCATGTATTAAATAGCAACCAAGTCTTGCTACTCAGTCTACATCAAGTGTTTCTGAACTAAAAGAGTAAAAGTTTTTTTTATAGTAAAGAAAGTCTATCTGCATCTATAAGCAGAATTATCAAAACGCTGATCTATGTAGCTATTACTAAAAACAGTGTTGGGGTCTCCAAAGTGCCCCCAATCAATTTTTTACAACCTGAGGTATTTGCTTACATTGCAGACAGTAGACTATTACCTTTAAGGGAGAAGGTGATTGGAAGATAAAATGGCTTCGGAATGTGTTGCTGAAGAATCCAGTCTGCTCCTTGACTTTGGGCAGAGGGAGGAACATTAGTTTACCTATGATGTCACAGGCTCTCTGATGTCCATGTGTTACTCTGCTGGTGCTGTGAGTTTGCCTTTATCAGCTATTAGAGAAGGATGAGACTGAAACCCACAGTCTGTTTTCATGTGATAACCTTGACACTAGACTACTGTTTGGTAGGTCCTATGTCAGGGAAGGGTGCCGGCACTGTCAGTAAAGAAGCTAAGCCCAATAATGAGGTTTGTATTGGGAAAAGTCACAGTGTTGGAATTTGCTAACTTTTAAAGAACTTTGCTAAAACTTCAAAGATGAACTCATTAAAGTAAAGCACAATTTTCTTACTCTTTGTGTGTGTGAAAATATTCTTTACGTACATTTAAGTGCACTGCTCTTCAAAATCAACTGTAAAACTTGAAAGTATCAGTCATTCAGCTAATTGGAAACATATAAATTTAAGGAATGTGGCCTGTAAAGTTAACTATTGGATTCATTTAAAAGACTAGATTTACTAAAGGTAAAGTCTGCTGTTTTCCAAAACCGTTTTTTCTTCATGATTATGTTGCAAGGGAAGAAAAAACAATCTTCATCATACATTTAGTGAATTTTAATGTTACAATTCTTTTGTTGTTTAGTCTTTCATACTTGAGTATTGAGAATAGAAACTAGCATGTTTACCATACTTATTTTGACCTTTACCTTCTTTTTTTAATGAAGGAGACTTAAAATATCCCAGCTGGTCTGGCTCCCAGTGAGGGGAGGAGACTACGAGCTTTTCTCCTGTGCAAGTGTCCAGAAGCCGGAGGAAGATCTGAGAGATCCAAGTGAACTGTGGAAGCAGTTATCTTCTTGTACTCACAAAAAATTTTAGAAAACTGTTTTTTTAAATTCTAACATGATTGTAATTTTCAATATGAGAAGGAAAATGACACAACAGTGTGCCATTTATTTCTTTTAGAATACTGTTCATAATTTGCTTTAATTTATGCTTTGTTGGATTGGTATAAAAGGAGGAATTCCACAGATAGGTAAACTGGGGGAGCCTGAAATGTCGTAAAACAGAGTTGCTTTTGTGGTTTGGCTTAATTGTTAGGGAGTAAAATCTTATTCTAAATTGAAATTCCACTGCAAAGAACTAAAAATATCAAGAATTAGTCAGAGTCTATAATCAAAAAAGAAAAATATAAAACCACCTTATCTGGTGGAATTTGGTGGTTAGCCCTCACCTTGGCAAGCCGAGTGTTTTGAATTTCTAAAATGGACCCTCTTTTAATATACATAAACCTTATTCGTTGGTAGAGACCTTACTGAAGAATATATTTGATCTATTCACCTTCATTGACATAAACCCACTGTAACCTTCTTTGAAAATGTTGCATAGTTTGAGCTTTTTGCAGGGGAGTTGGTTTGCTTTTTAATGTATAATAAGAAGAGTGGAAAGATCCAATATCCACAATTTCTTAGATTAAATGGCTGGATTTCTTTTGGCAAAAGGCATGACCCACCTTGTCTGAATGCCAGCCCACAGTGTGCAAACTAGCAATGTCTTAGGAGACAAGAAACTCTAACTCAGAAAGTTGTAAGATGGGGGCGGGGGCCATAAAAGCCCAGGGATTCCTAAAGGTCACATTGCCACAGAAGGGTTCTGAAGGACAGCAGGGAGCCCTCCTCATTAGTTGGCCCTCACCTGTGACAATACCAATCAAAGGAGAACTGTTTTCGAGAATGATGGGTTTCTAGGAAAAGCACAAAATGAGAAAAGACGGAGGTCTCTGTGATTGTCCTGGGTGTGAGTAGTGTGGCTATGGTGTGTGCTCTTTGGAATTGGGGGTCCAATTCACATGATTTGGCTCAACCCATTTCATAGTCCTAGACTATCTTAGCCATAGAGTCCAGTCTCTTATACTCTTTCAGAAGTGCCTTATTTAGTATGATACAGTTTTTTGCACAGCAGGTTTTAAGATGAAACTTAACACATGAAGCTCTGTCTCTTCATTATGCATTTAGAACAATCCATGTTAGTCTGGGGGAGAGCAGCAGGTTGCTAGAGTCCTTGGCACAGCTCAGGGGCTTGCTGGGGAATGCTGGGCCACCAAGAAATTGGAAAAGAGTTAATATTTTAGCCACACTAATAGTGATCAGATGTAACTCTCTCCAGATGAAACAAAAATGGTCTCTATTATAGTTTGAATACAAAATAAAAAATTAATTTAATAGGATTATCTTTTATAAAAGAGAAATATTACCTGAATTTAAAATAAAATGGACTTTTAAAGATATTACCTTGACTGAAAACACTTAGTTAATATTAACTAAGAATTATGGTTACATTTCTTAAATTATAGACAATTTTATAAGAAGCTTTTGCTCATGTAAGTGACAATAGGCTAAAACTGTTAGAATGTTCAAATAAACAATATTTGCAGGTTCATAATTCCTCCTCCTGTTACTTTCATTTGCCAAATGTGTACCATGTGCAAGCAATGCATTAAATCCTTTATTTATAGCATTCATTGACTTTCTACATCAATCCTGTGAGATAATTACTATTAGACTCATCATAAAGAAAGTGATACACTTTATTATTAGGTTGAAATGATATTGTAATTTTGGGGCGTGAACATACCCAAACACTAGAAGTTTTGTATTGATCCATTAGTATAATTTTATTATACTGATCTTACATTCATAACTGTAACTAGCACATAAACTTGCACATCATACTGATGGTATGAACTGCCTCACTGCAAAGCCTGGGAGAGAGAGACCAGTCTGGAAGGCAGGTCCTCTGCTACTTGTGGGATTTCTTTAAAAACCCAAATTTGCACAGTACTCTTTTGTAGAAAATAAGTTTTCTAGAACAACTGCATATCCTAGGATTGCTAATTAAAGCAGGGGAAAGTGCCACAAAATAAGGAGAAGTCCTGTTCTGCTGGAAATGGCGATAATTCAGCATGCTAGGCATTAATATCATTTGGTGGTGTCTCCTGATTGCCAAGATTCACTTCTACTTCAGAGTGGAGCACTTCTCCCAAAGTGCATTTCATGTGGTATGTTCTCATATAAACAAAGTGGGTTTGAAGCTAAAATTTGAAAAGGTAGAAGCATATCTTAACATGGATTTGGGTAAGCAGTTTTTTGTTTTTTCTTTGCATTTCATGATTTTTTTTGTTAAAAAAATCATAGTTAGAAGTGGATACACTTGCTTTGAGGGAGGTTCGGGACCTAGAGAGGAGGAGGGTGCAGTGTAGTGCTAGGTGAGACAGACTCCAAGAGGCAAGAAGGACTGGATCCTTTCTAAAATGAGTGATCGCCCTGGCATTTTAACGGCTTGGAAACAAACAGTTGCTGGTGCCACTTTGTTTTCAAGCTGATCTGATTTTTTGTGGCTTGGGCCAGTGTTTGGAAATAATTCATCAGAGGGAGATGTCAGGATGAACAACAGACGCATTAGAGTCAAACAGCCTTTGACATGTCATACCTCTGGTGCTTTGAGACTTTTAATTTTGAAATTTTAGAAAGATAAGCTAACCGGAAAAACAGTGATCCACAGCCTCAAAAATCCTTACTGTCAAGTCCAATTTCCCATTCTTGTGTCCCACTGGGCACGTAGGGGAAGCTCCGTTGCACCTTTTAAAGTGAGACTAGGCTTGAATATTTTGATGTCAAATGGCATAAACTAAATTCACCAATATTACAGTCACCTAAAATTATGTTAGCATCTTAAAGCCTCCTGGTGTTCCAGTTTTAATATTTATCAGTGCCTACAATTCCGTAGCTGCAAAAAACACTTGAAGATGATGCTAAAAGTGTGTTAAAAAGTCCGAGGATAATGAAATTACATCAAGGTGACTTTTTAGCTTAGTGATTGTGTTTCAATTTGTAAATGTTATAACTGTTTTATAAATTTTTTTTCTCTAGCAAGCTGCAAACTTTTAAAGACATTAAGCCTGCCAAATTATAGCCACTTATTTCTGCCTGACGTATTTTTCAGCTTAGAACCACAGAGGGACTGCCAAGCCTGTTCCTTTTCATTACCTGTTCTGTGTCTGGCCCAGAGTTTAGATTTTCGAAAATGGAAAAAAGCTGTTTGCAAAATCACAAGGCTCTTGAGCTCTTAGTTTCTTCTTAGTATCAACGTTTATTTATTTAGGTTTGGGCTGGGTTTCAAAAGATTGAAATTGGAAACAGAGAAGGTGACTCTGAACACCATTTATCTGTATATAAGCGAACGTTCGATGTACGTTTAATTTAAAAAATTGCTGTTTCCTACAAGAGGGAGCTATTTTTCACATTGTTACAACATTTTTAGAGGTCACTAGGTGGTCATGTCACCAGCAGGGAGTTTTTGTTTGGCAGGCGGCATTGGCAGTTAGTTACAAATGCCTCCCATGATTCAGTGTTCAAAGGGGGCTGCTTTGCAAGTAACAAATACTTACAACCTGAGAACTGAAGTATAAAAAGTAGTGACAGGGGAAAATGTTTGGAAATGTAAAACAGCATCTTTAGTGGCCAAATTGGGGTGTTTGGGGAGTTGAAGATTACATGTCTACTTTATACTTGAGTTTAGCGTTTACAGAAGCAATAATATCTTAACTACCGCAGTTGGCCGTCACCTTGCTTCTAGTTAGCAAGTGCTCTTAATTTGTGACTTGCTGGTTACCATGATTTGGAATAATGTTCAGATTCCTGACAATAATCTTTATTAACCTCATCCCCTGCATTTTCCATCCTGGTGGTTACTCAACCTGTGCCTCTTGGTCATTCCTCATCGTGAATGCTGGTAATTTAAGTAAGATTAAGTGGGCGGCTAAAAGCACCAATTACCGGGGCTTCTTCTAGGAGCTTCCATATTTGCAGACAAACCAGTATTTCAAATTTGGGTTAAGTGAATTATAAGCTGTCTTTATGTGGAAATAAATAAATGAAGTGTAGATTGATCTTTGAGGAAATAGGTCAGTTGAAAAAAATAGATTAATAGCCAATTATTAGCTGAGCATTTCATTCGTAATTAGATTTTTTAAGTACCAAAATAGAGATAGATTTTTGTCTTCATATCAGGACAATTGCTGTATCTCCTTCACCCTCTCTTTTTTAAAACTTAGGAATGACTTAGAGAATGCAGCTACCACTGAAGAATACAACACAGTTATTTTGCCATATTATTATAATTTGTGGGTTTTAGACACTTTACTTATTTTTTTAAGCTAGAAGCTAACTTAATTAGATTTGAACAAAGATTTGTCATGGCTCATGTTGAGTTGTTTAGGGTAGAAAAGCCTAAGAATTTCAGACTTCTTTAACAGGACAAAGAAAGACAGTTAGCACCTGGGTCTATTTGAGGTTCAAAGAGAAACTACAAATAAATTGATGAGACTTTCATTTATTTGGCCATAACATTTTGTTAATATTTTCCTGGTATAATTTTGGGGGTTTTGTTTAATTCTTTACATAAACCAGGAAACTGTCATAGCCACAACTTTTATTTTTCTTTGAAAGGAATTAAATTCATATTCTTAATGACACTGTGCTACTTCTTTTATCCTTTGCAGAGAATGTTTTGGCTCTGAAGATCCATTGACATATTAGATTTGGACATTCAAAAGAGTCTTGCTAGATTATAAAAAGGAAGTCAAAGTCTAGAGTGGAAATGTCTGGAATAGCCTGTCAATTTTATAATAGTTCTTCTTCTTGCACTTATCAGAAAAATTCATTCCCACTCTCCAATTTACATTTGTGCAAGCGTGTGGAAGTGGAATTGTGATACCATGGTAAACACTAGGAACATATCGAATACATAGATACAAACACAGAAAACTGAGACTATCGTTACTCAACATTCCTTTTTGTTTAAAAAAATGGTGATAGCTTTCTCCTCTGGTCTCGAGGAGCTGAGAAATTCATATTATTCTCTTGGCAATCTGTGATTTGAGCATATTTATCTTGTAGCTGATGATAATAATAAGTTAATGGATCAAATAAGTAAATAGTAATAATTAATAAAACTATAGCTTGCATTTATAATAGTAACTGCTGTACCCAACTGAATGTGTTAAATGATTTACATATTTTACCTTATATGATTCCCCATGAGAGTAAGGATTATTATTCTCATTTTATGGATGAAGAAGATGAGATTCACAAAGCTAATGGACATTTCAAAATCACACAAATGATAGTGTTGCAGAACTAGGATTTGAATCCAGGCCTGTGGAATTACATTCATTTATTCAACAAATATTCACTGCATCCTCAGTAGATTTAAAAAATTAATAATTTTTAAAGTCTGTTGAGAAATAGCAATTGTCTTTCCTGCCACTAGATTATGGTCAATTCTCTCAAGGAATCATTGGAAAAAGAAAGCTGCCTTGTGTTTCCTTCAGATTGTCATTTTCCCTTCATGAACTTACATTTGTTCCAGCTGAAACTCCCATCAGCCATTTGGACTGATGATTCGACACTTTGACAAGTTTGGCTTACTTGGTAGAAGCAGTGCCTAGCTCATAGTTGATTCATATCAGATACTGTTTCAAATGAATCAAATTGCATTGTCACATTTTGGGCTTTAGGGACCACTGCCATTTGAGAAGGGATTCTGCTAACAGTAATGCTCACCGTTTTTGGGAGACTGTGCAGTTTAGCAGATGCTTTCCTGTGGGCCATCTCATTTGAACCTCTCAGCGACCTTAGGGGTAGGTAACATCATTTTAGTTTTATAGGTCCCATAGCTAAGATGCATAAAGTCAAGTGACTTGTCCAAGGCCCACATCCAAAATCAGGTGACGCTCTATTAGTCCTCTGCTTGCTGTTATCCGTGCCTACCTCCCAATAGGTGTAGTGGGAGAGGGAGGTTGAAAGTTCAGACTTTTCCACCCTTTCTCATTAGGGTTGCAGCATCATGGCCATTTCGAGAACACTGATGGGATAATTACTTCCCACGGAGTCCTGAAATGCTGCCCTCAGTTAAGTGGGAAATCTGGTGCTGTCCACTGTGAATCACTCTCTTCCCTGTATATTTGGATACGGTCTACCATCATCCCTGGTAATGAAAAGAGCGAACACCCAAGCACTAATTTTAGAGCTATCCCGGGCTACTCTCACTGACATCAGCATTGTCACTGAGGAGTGAGCCTCTTATGGGAATCCAGATAAGTCCCCACTGGGTCCAGAGTGGTTGAGTTGTTCATTTTTTACTGTGGCACAGGTATCACCACTCATGGCAATAGATACACATTGTCTATTTTATTTTGAGGACTTCTTATAGGCTATCAGGGTTCTAACCTTTCTGCCTTTGTTTCCTTATCTGTCAAGTGGGGAAATAATAACACCTACCTCATTAGATTGTTGTACAAGCTGAATGAATTGATACACATAAAAGAGTTAGGACAGTATAGTATATAGTTCTGTGGTGCTGTAGAATAGCCAGTGTTTGATTAGAAAAAGTGCTGGTGAGTGTTAGACTATATATTCCATCTTGTGGGATCTATGGCATGTCCTCTGGGATGTATAAGAGTCTTGGCAAGACTGTCCAATCTTGAAATAGGCCAATGGTGTGCTGATAAACCAGGTCAATGAAAAAAAAAAAGCTCTGATTGATAATGTTTGCCAATTTCTATGGTATAAATACTCCTACCATGGCCAAGGTACAGACTGCCCTGAACTTGGAAAGAAATGCATGTAATTGACTTTCGCTGGCCAGTAAAATCCAGTTCCAGCACAACCCTGAAACAGATCCTTCAGGCTATAAGATCATTAGAGTAATTGCCAGTTAGAATGGCCCTCAAATCATAGCTATCCCCTTTTTTTGAATGTGACCTCATTATTTTGGGTGGGTTCCCAGTGACAGGGACCCCAGGCTATAGTTGAATGACCTGGATCGGGTCAATCTGTTTCTTTCTAGAAAGTTCACCCATCACTCTTTTTCCATTAAGCCCCCAAATTGAAGCAGAGTTATTATATAAATGGTAGGTTTTCCCATGAAAGAATTGGGATTTCCTGCCATGAGGGTCCTGGAGCAACTTTCTTATTGACCTTCCTAAAGTTCACTTGTTAGCTCTTTTTTTCCTTTGAGCTATCCAAGTATCCTTCTAATACTTCCTCTCTTTGCTAAGTTAGCCAGAATCAGTTTCTGTTGCTTGCAATTCAAAGAAATGTAACCAAAACATGTGTTTAGTCACACCACTTACCGTTTGTTAGAATCCTTTTTCTGGGAATTGCTCAACATGGTCTTCTGTTGTCCACACCAGTATCTTCAGAGATGGGAATGAGGCAGCCCATTCTGTTGTTTGACAGCTGTGACTTAGCTAAAGTTTTTCCTGTTACTGGATTGGCATTAGCCTTACACCTACCTGTGACTTCCATCCTTAGGTTTTAGTTCAAAGACTAGGCTCCCCTTGGAGCGGATGTTGTACTGTACTCACTCTAGCAGATAGTTAAAGGAATAACTACCATGTTCCCAAGTCTTCCCAAACACTGACTATTCCTACACTCATAGGTTCTATCTACATAAATATTGCATTAAAAAACCCAACAAAAGAGACATTGGAAGGAGAGGCAGAGTATGTCATTTTTCAAATTGGACCCCTGGTCACCTTTACATGCAGTTGTCCTAAGGATTCATATTGACCAACTCAGCTTTTCTTTTCCTTCTTTGGTCATTGAAGTCCCTCAGAAGGACCTATACCTCATGCTGAGAGGGCCTATTTGTGAAATTAAAGATTACACTCCTCCTATATCCTAAGGATATATGATAGCTCATACAGATGTCAAAGGAATGGTCACTAAGTAAGAACAACTGGGGTCCAACATGACATTTATAAGGCAGCTTGCTGGGAAGCCTCAACAACATTTATGAAATTATCTAGCACTTTTGAAAAGAAAAGACAAGTCCTCATCTATGCAGATTAAAGAGGGACCAGAGGGGATGCTCCAGGTGTTCCTCAAATACACCTTAATTATAATAATATTTGACAAATGAATGAGTGCTTTACAGACTTTGGATGCAATTAACTAATAATATAAAAATATTTTTTTAAAAAGATTTTATTTATTTATCTTTAGAGGGGAAGGGAAGGAGAAAGAGAGGGAGAGAAATATCAATGTATGGTTGCCTCTCATGTGTCCCCTGCTGGGAACTGGCCTGCAACCCAGGCATATGCCCTGACTGGGAATCGAACCTCAATCTTTTGTTTCGCAGGCCCACACTCAATCCACTGAACTACACCAGCCAGGGCTAAAAATATTTTTGAAAAAAACACAAAGCTTGATAACCTACTTAAGCTATTAAATTAAATAAGGCAATTCAATTGCTGTTACCTAGAAAGGTGTTGGCAATCTCATTCCCACAATATTTTTCTATGTCCTCATACATGTGCATGCTTATGTAAATGAGTATGTATGTGTGTAAGTACATCATTGCATGTATGAAGACTTTAGCACAAGCTAGTACCAGTCGTTGGGTTGGCACCTAGGAATTATTGAAATTGGCCACAGTTTTTCCTTGGTGGTACCTGTAACTAATCCATAGAAGCTATGCAGCAGGAAATAGAGACATAAATAAGGAAGAGAGAAATGATTTAAATGACTGAATCTTCTTAGATTTTCCTCACACCCTGACCCCCATTTGGGAATCCCTTTTTTCCCAGAACCCTTCCAGTCCAGCCTTCCTTCACACCCAACCATCACTTCTGTCCTCTGTGAAGCTTTCCCCTGTCATCCCAGACTAAATGGATTGTCTCTTCCTTCCTACAATCAAGCATTTTAGTAAAATGATGAATTCACACAGACTTGGATCCAAATTCCAGTTTCATTATTTAAAAGCAATGTGTCTTTGGTCAATCTGCTTAAATCTCACAGCGTTAGTTTACACAAGTTCACAATAGGAATAATAATAACTTTCTCCTTGGAGAGTAATTTGAGAGGACTAAATTAAACAATGTGCTTTACTTATGTTTCATATATGCATATAACAAACAAACTGATAACTATCAATAATTGTTTATCCTTTTAACAATGGAGTCATTAATCAAGAATTATTTATTTTTTGTTTTGTGATTAAAGTTTTCATATGCATTTATTTTCTTTGCCAGAAGAGTTTGTAATCTTTCTTAGCACCTAGCACAGTATTTTACAAGTCCATAGTAAATTCCCTTCATATGTGTGTGGATGTTAAGACACTGGTTGGCACTGGACTGCTCTCTTAAGACTGCCACCATGCGTATGTCATTGTCCTCAAGGACACTTTTGTATTGGGCTGCTCATCAATGGGACTTCAGAAAAAACCCTTTAAGAGCTCTGCAGCCCCATTCTTCTTTGACTTCTGCCTTATGTCCTAGAAGTTCAAATCTAAAGGAAGGTGTTCCATTGCTGCTCAGGGGGCTGGGCGGCCTCAAGGCTGTCCTGGGAGATAAATGATGTGATCTCAAAACAATCAGTCAACAGGTCAGTATCTCGGGGAGTGATAATCAGTGTCAGGTTGGGGTCTGGTCACCAGGAAGTTCCTCACTAAGTGGTTTTCCAGGTCTGGGGGGCCCTGTGAAAGGACTGAGCCGTGTTACCTTTCTGGGCTTCTAGTACCCCTCCTTCCTCTTTGATTTGTGTAGCAGGCTCTCTCCTATAGATTGGCCTAATTGCCTCTAGTGATTAGTCTTGGATGCAGGGAGGATAATAGCTGCATATTATGCAGAGAAAGTTACTTCAACCTTTTAAGTCTTCATGGGTAGAGTGATAGATAATTTAAAAATATCTATGGACATATATTATAAATAAGCAAATAAACAAATAAAGCTGCCATTATTAGGGAAGGCTGAACTATGTGAAATCAGTGATATTAGACTCTTTCTGTTTCACAAAAAATGTACACTTATCACTCAGCCTAGTAGCCATTGAGTTTGAGGTTTCATGTTTCTGTTTATTTGTTGGTTTTTTAGCTCCTGGATTGCAGCTGGATTGTACTGGACATTCAGAAGGAAGAGGATGGGATGAGAGGGAGCTTGCAAATCAGTTATCTCAGTATATGACGCATGTCAGTGGAAATGCTATGTGGGTTGTTATGCCAAACCTTTGGATTGATAAACAAGATTCATGGATATCTTCTTTACATGGAATTGCTGATGATGGTATTTGTTCCTGATGAAAATAGGATACTTCTTTCTTGTGTGTGTGTGTGTGTGTGTGTGTGTGTGTGTGTGTGGCATCATCACAGGGTCAACCCATCTCATGACTATGGAGACTCAGCTGTGTTATAAGCTCCCGGATGCAGGGGTTGTTTCTGTCTGGTTTATCCTTTTGTCCCTGGTATCTGGTACACAGTGGGCACTTAGTAAATGCGTGTTGAAGGATTGAAGATCTGGGCTCTGATCATCTGGGCACTTTGCTTGTATGGCCAGTAAACAGCCACCCAAAGGAACACTTTCAGTTCAGTTGGTTTGGGTTGGACTTCATAATTTTACATCAGAGGTTTTCTGGTGATTGCTCCTCCTGGAGTGGAAATTTCACTTCCATGAGCCACAAGGCCACCCATACTGTAAATCTGAGACTGCTTTCTATACCATTGTGTCCTGGGCTGGTTCCCCCACGATTCTTTCCAGATGTGGAGTGCTTTCAGGTAGTTTACCAGACTCATTCTGCATCTGTTGTCTGGTTTCACATTCCCTGGCCCTCTGAGAAGGAACATGTTGGTAGCATCCCACATACCATATTCGCGAATTCAGAAATTTCAGGTAACTGACAGGTAACTTATTACTTGTAGATTCACTGGCTGATTTTTGCAGCTATATGTCATTTGAATCTGTTACAATGCAATATTTTAAGAATTTGTATGTATGTATGTATGTATGTATATATGCATGTGCATAGCTCTATACTTCTATAACTTGGGATCTAAAATTATGGTTATTAAATCTGCTCTTGCACCTCCTTTTAGTTTAGGGCATATGGTACATTTGTGAAAACTTGCTGAGAAAGTGGCCATGTGCAGTTGACATTCAACAACTGGTGCTAAGTGTGCATTAGACAGGCTCAGTGTGTTTGCATGGTGGCATTTTAGCAGTTTCTTTCTAATATAACTCTGTGACCGATTTGATCTTACTTCTCTTCCTCGCAATGTGAAGTATGTATTTCTAACCTCTGTCATTGGGACTTTAAGTGGAAAACATATCTTCCTAGTTTTTAGGTAGTAAGCCTGTTTGGATTTACAACCTATTTCATTCTGCTTATTCTCTTATTTTATTCTCTTATTCTCTTAGCAAGTCTGTGGCAAGTTCAGAAATGCAGAGATGTTCATTCATTTGGAAACAGCTATGTGTCCATTAAGTTACCTCTTTAAAAACAGTCACCTAAAACATACCTATCACCTCTTAACCAATTTCTTAGGAGGACCAACCCTGTGCTAAATGATTATGTGGTAATTTGATCAATTATAATTTGAATCAACACTTTCATTGAGGAATGAAAAATGTGAGCAGAAAGGGGATTAAAATGTGAAATGCCCTAGCTTCCTCTGCATTATAGAGCTCTCTCGTGGCTAATGTTCTTTTTTTTTTCATTGAGTAAACACCCTTGTGGTCCATTTTTAGAATATAAGTTATAGAAGTGTAATTACTCTGGAAAAAATAGAAAAGGGCAGTATTTATTGCAATGGCCGCGAGAGTATTTATTGCAATGGCCACGAGATGGCAGACCTGAAATCCAGCCTTCTCAAAGTAGCTAAAGATTGATGTGAGCAATTGCGTGGCTGAGGATGCTTTAAAAAGCTATCAGCTTCCTAGAGGAAGAATCCTATAGGTTACCTTGAATTGTTTAGTTTTGTGGCAGGCACAGCAAGAAAGAGCCGCTTGAAGTCAATGCGAATCTGTTTAGTGGCATCATGCCTTCCTGCCCTTCCTAGAAACCCTCGTTTTCCCAGCCACTATTGTCCCCACAGAACACAGACACAGCCCTCTGTTTCCTTCCTCAAGGGCAGAAGCAGAAGCACAGCCACCTTCACACTCCCCCCCCGAGGAGGAATTCTCTCAGAGGAGCCACTTCCAAAAAACTCATTTTTTAAAAATATTTCCTCTACAAAGATCTGCTTCACAGAACTCTAATTTGATTTTCTTCAAATGTTGCATTAGCAAAATTCTGGAATGTGCCCCCTTCTGCTTATATTCCTCTTACAGCAATGACATAACCATCTGTTTTGTTTTTCATTATAATTTAACCTATGGCAATATTCTATTTCAAATAAACATAAACAAAGGGAAGTTTGATTTAAGACAAAAATTTCAAATTAAGAAGGGGAATGTTTAGTTCAAGATACAGGAGGGCAATTTGCTGTTCTGTGCAAAGACTTACCAACAAATCTTAGTACAGAGAAAGGTAAAATATACTATCTTTTTGAAATTTACTTATATATACACGCATACATATACATATATCTCCTAATAATGAGAAAAAAATTGATCAGATGTCCTGGTGGCTAAACGTTGCAGTCATTGACCTATTTTTCTGACAGTTGTTCATTTCCCATGAAAAATGTAATGTGATGAGGCAAGCCTCGTGATACTAACTGATCACCCATGGACAGTTGGTTTGGTTTGGGAAATGCTGCACAAAGCTCTGGCTCACGGTGAATCCACATGTATTTGGTTTCTTACTATCACTCATTAATAACCCTTCCAGGCAGACGGGCTGGGTATATTTTATATAGACAGCTATCTTGGCAGAGTATTTTCTAAATTTAATTTTATTATTATTATTATTAAATTATTGTTTTCCTATTTCAGTTGTCCCAGTTTACCCCCCTTGTTCTCCCCTGCCCCGCTCATCCCCCACTCCCACAGTCATCCCCCCCTGTTGTCCATGTTCATGGGTCATTTATACCTGTTCCTTGACTAGATCTTTCCCCATCTTTCCCCCGTTATCCTACTCCCCCATCCCCTCTGGTTGCTGTCAGTCTGTTCCTTGTTTCCATGCCTCTGGTTCTATTTTGTTCATTTGTTTGTTTTGTTGATTAGGTTGCTCTTATAGTTGAGATCTTACATGGAACCTGGCTTATTTCACTTAGCATAATGCTCTGCACATCCATCCATACTGTCGTGAAGGGTAGGAGTTCCTTCTTTCTACTGTGTAGTGTTCCATTGTGTAAATGTACCACAGTTTTTGGATACTCTCACTTACTGATGGGCACTTAGGCCATTTCCAGTACTTGGCTATTGTAAACAATGCTGCTATCAACATAGGAGTACATAGATTTTTTGGATTGATGTTTCAGGATTCTTAGGGTATAATCCAAGCAGTGGAATTGCTCAATCAAAAGGCAATTCCATTTTTAGTTTTTTGAGGAAATTTCATACTGTTTTCCACAGTGGCTTCACCAGTCTGCATTCCAACCAACAGTGTACCAGGGTTCCCCTTTCTCCACATCCTTGCCAGCACTTGTTTTTTGTTGATTTGGTAATGATGGCCCTTCTAACCTGTGTGAGGTGGTATCTCAATGTGATTTGAATTTGCAACTCCTTGATGGCTAGTGATGTTGAACATCTTTCATATGACTATGGGCCCTCTCTATGTCCTTTTTGGAGAAGTGTCTGTTTAGGTTCTTTGCCAATTTTATAAATTAGATTATTTGTCTTACTGGTGTCCAGTCATATGAAGTCTTTATAGATTTTGGAGATCAAACCCTTTTCCAAGGGATAAGTGTCAAACATGTTTTCACATACAGTTGGCTCCTCTTTCTTTTTGATGTTTATTTTAGCTGTGTGGAAGTTTTTTAATTTGATGTAGTCCCATTTGTTTATTCTTTTCTTTATTTCCCTTGCCCTAGAGGATATTTTGGTGAAAATACTGCTGTGTGGGATATCTGAAATTTTACTGCCTATATTTTACTCTACAGGTTTTATCATGTCATAGCTTAAGTTTACATCTTTTATTGATTTTAAGTTTAGTCTAGTGTATGGTGGAAGTTGGTGGTATAGTTTCATTTTCTGCATGTACCATTCCAGTTCTCCCAACACCATTTTTGAAGAGGTTATTTTTACTCCATTTTTTTCTCCTGCCCCCTTTGTCAAACATTTATTGACCATAGAAACTTGGGTTTATTTCTAGGCTCTCTATTCTGTCTCATTGGTCTATGTGCCTGTTCTTATACCACTACCAGACTGTTTTCGTTATAGTGTTCTTATAATATAGTTTGTTATCAGGTATTGTGATCCCTCTTACTTTTTTCTTTCTCAAGATTATTGAGGCTATTCATGACCATTTTTGGTTCCATATAAATTTCTGAAATATGTGTTCTAAGTCTGTAAAATATGTCATTGGTATTTTAATAGGGATTGCATTAAATCCATAGATTGCTTTAGGTAGAATGGACATTGTAATGATACTAAGTCTTTCAATCCATGAATATAGTATATGCTTCCATTTATTTGTATCTTCCTTAATTTTTTTCTGTGTTCTATAGTTTTGCAAATACAGGTTTTTTACTTCCTTGATTAAGTTTATTCCTAGGTAGCTTTTTTTCTTATTGCTATAGTAAGTGGGATATTTTTCCTAGTTTCCATTTTTGATATTCCATTTTTGGTGTACAAAATATGCCTTCAATTTGTGACTATTGACTTTGTATCCCGCTATTTTGCCAAATTCATTTATTAAGTTGAGTAGTTTGTTTTGGTGGAGTCTATAGGATTTTTCTATATACACTATTATGTCATCTGAAAATAATGACAGTTTTACTTCCTCCTTTCAAATTTGAATGCCTTTTATTTCTTTTTCTTGTCTGATTCCTTTGGCTAGAACTCCTGATACTCTGCTGAATAAAAGTGGTGAAAACAGACACTCTTATCTTGTTCCTGATCTTAGGGGGAAAGCTTTTATTTTTTTGCCCATTGAGTATGATGTTGACTGTAGGTTTCTCATATATGGCCTTTATTATATTGAGGAATCTCCCTCTGGTCACACTTTGCTGAGCATTTTTATCATAAATTGATGCTATACTTCATTGAATGCTTTTTCACCATCTATTGATATGATCATATGATATTTATCTTTCATTTTGTTTATGTGTCTATTATGTTTATTGATTTGTGAATATTATACCATCCTTTCATCTCTGCAGTGAATCCCATTTGATCATGGTGTATCATATTTTTAGTGTAGTTCTGTGTCTGGTTTGCCAATATTTTGTTGGGAATTTTAGTGTCTATGTTCATCAGTGATATTGACTTGTAGTTTCCTTTCTTTGTGTTTTTACCTGTTTTTTTTAAATATATTTTAGTGATTATGTTGTTACAATTGTCCTATTTTTCCCTTTCTCCCCCTTCACCCTGCAGATGCCCTCCCACCCTCATTCCCAACCCCCCTTAGTTTATGTCCAAGGGTAGTACATATAAGTTCTTGGCTTCTACACTTTCTGTACTATTCCTAATTTCCCCCTGTCTATTTCATACCTACCATTTAACTTCTTTCTTTAAAAATTATTTTATTGTTGTTCAATTACACTTATCTGCATTTTCCCCCATTACTCCCCACCACCCTAGCCAAACCCACCTCCCTTCCTTGCTCCCACCCTCCCCCTTGGTTTTGTCCATGTGCCCTTTATGGTAGTTCCTGAAAACGCTTCCACACATTGTACCCTTCCCCCTCCCCTCTGGCTATTGCAAGACTGTTCTTAATTTCAGTGTCTCCGGTATATTTTTTTCTTGTTTTCTTTTGTTATGTTCCAGTTAAAGGTGAAATCACATGGTATTTGTCCCTCACTGCCTGGCTTATTTCACTTAGTGTAGTGCTCTGCAGTGCCATCCATGCTGTCACAAAAAGTAGGAGCTCCTTTTTTTTCTGCTGCATAGTATTCCATTATGTAAATGTACCACAGTTTTTTGATCCACTCATTTACTGATCAGCACTTAGGTTGCTTCCAGCACTTGGCTATTGTAAATTGTGCTCCTAAGAACATTGGGGTGCATAGGTTCTTTTGGATTGGTGTTTCAGGGATCTTAGGATATAATCCCAGCAGCAGAATTGCTGGGTCAAAAGGCAGTTCCATTTTTATTTTTCTGAGGAAGTTCCATACTATTTTCTACAGTGGCTGTACCAGTCTGCATTCCCACCAACAGTGCACTAGGGTTCCCTTTTCTCTACAACCTTACCAACACTTGTTTGTTGATTTGTTTATGATGGCTATTCTGACCGGTATAAAGTGGTATCTCATTGTGATTTTAATTTGTATCTCTCTGATGGCTAGTGATGCTGAGCATCTTTTCATGTGTCTCTGGGCCCTCTGTATGTCCTTGGAGAAGTGTCTGTTCAGGTCCTTCACACATTTTTTAATTGGGTCATTTGTCTTCCTGGAGTGGAGTCATATAAATTCTTTATATATTTTGGTGATCAAACTCTTATCTGAGGTATCATTGGCAAATATGTTTTCCCATACAGTTGGTTCTCTTTCTATTTTAATGCTGTTTTCTTTAGCCATGCAGAAGCTTTTTAATTTGATGAGGTCCCATTTGTTTATTCTTTCCTTTATGTCCCTTGCTCTAGGGAACATATCTGTGAGGATGTTGCTGCATGGAATATCTGAGATTTTTCTTCCAGTGTTTTCTTTTAGGACTTTTATGGTGTCACTACTTATATTTAAGTTGTTAATACACTTTGAATTTATTTTTGTGTATGGTTTAAGTTGGTGATCAAGTTTCATTTTTTTTTGCACTTAGCTGTCCAGATCTCCCAACACCATTTGTGGAAGAGGCTATTTTTACTTCATTTTATGCTTCTTCCCCTTTGTCAAATATTAATTGACCATAGAAACTTGGGTTTATTTCTGGGCTCTTTGTTATGTTCCATTGGTCTATGTGTCTGTTCTTATGTCAATACCAGGCTGTTTTGATTATAGTGGCCTTGTAGTACAGTTTAATATCAGGTATTGTGACCCTCCTTCTTAGTTCTTTTTTCTCAAAATTGCTGCAGCTATTTGGGGTTATTTATGGTTTCATATAAATTTCTAAAATTTTTGTTCTATGTCTGTGGAATATGTCATTGGTACTTTCATAGGTATTGCATTGAATCTGTAAATCACTGTGGTTAGTATGGACATTGTGATGTTGTTAATTTTTCCACTCCATGAACATGGTACATGATTCCATTTGTTTTTGTCTTCCTTGATTTCTTTCTTCAGTGTTGTATAGTTTTCTGCATACAGGTCTTTTACCTGCTTGGTTAGGTTTATTCCTAGGTGCTTTATTTTTCTTGTTGCTATATCAAATGGGATTTTTTTTCCTGATTTCTGTTTCTGATATTTCATTTTTGGTATACAAAAATGCCTTTGATTTCTGAATATTGACTTTGTATCTCACTGTTTTGCCAAATTCATTTATTAAGTCCAGTAGTTTTTTGGTGGAGTCTATAGTATTTTCTATGTGCACTAACATGTCATCTGCAAACAATGACAGTTTTACTTTCTCCTTTCAAATTTGGATGCCTTTTATTTCTTTTTCTCATCTGATTGCTGTGACTAGGACTTCCAGTACTATATTGAATAGAAGTGGTGAAAGTGGGCATCCTTGTCTAGTTCCTGACCTTAGCGGGAAAGCTTTTATTTTTTGCCCATTGAGTATGATGCTGGTTGTAGGTCTCTCATATATGGCCTTTATTATGTTGAGGTATGCTCCCTTTATTCCCAATTTGCTAAGTGTTTTTTATCATAAATGGGTGCTCTGCCTTATCAAATGCTTTTTTGCATCTATTGATATGGTCATGTGATTTTTGTCTTTCATTTTGTTTATGTGATATATTATATTTATTGACTTGTAAATATTGTACTATCCTTGCATCCCTGGGATGAATCCCACTTGATCATGCCATATGATCTTTTTAATGTATTGTTGGATATGGTTTGCAAATATTTTGTTGAGGATTTTCGTGCCTATGCTTGTCAGTGATACTGGCCTGAAGTTTTCATTCCTTTGTTATGTCTTTATCTGGTTTTGAGATTAAGATAATTCTGGCTCTATAAAGAGAGTTTGGGAGTCTTACATCTTCTTGAACTTTTTGGAATAATCTGTGAAGGATGGGGGTTAGCTTTTCCTTAAATGCTTTGTAAAATTCTGCTGTGAAACCATCTGATCCAGGGCCTTTGTGTGTTGGGAGTTTTTTGATTACTGCTTCAATTTTATCAGCTGTTATTGGTATGTTCAGTCTTTCTGCTTCTTCATTCAATTTTGGAAGATTATACTTTTCTAGAAGTCTGTCCATTTCACCTAGGTTTTCAAATTTCTTGGCATACAGTTCTTCATAGTAATTTCTTACAATCCTTTGTATTTCTGTAGTGTCAATTTTAATCTCTCCTCTTTCATTTCTGATTGTGTTTATTTAGGTCCTCTCTCTTTTTTTCTTGATGAGCCTGCTTAAAGCCTTGTGGATTTTGTTTATCTTTTCAAAGAACCAGCTCCTGGACTTATTGATCTTTAGAATTATGCTTTTAGTCTCTCATTTCATTCCGCTCTGATCTTGGTTATTTCCTTCCTTCTACTTGCTCTGGGCTGTCTTTGTTGTTGTTCCTTGAGTTCTTGTAGGTATAGGGTTAAGTTGTTTATTTGAAATGTTTCTATCTTTTTTATTATACTTACCATTTATACTTCTTATTCCCTGTACCTTACCCCCAATTCACCCACCCTCTTTCCACCCTGGTAACCCCCCATTTGGTCTTCATTTCTGTGATTCTGTTCTTGTTCTAGTTTGCTTAGTTCATTTTTTTTCTTTAATATTCAGTTGTTGATAGCTATGAGTTTGTTTTCATTTTGCTGTTCATATTTTTTATCTTCTTTTTGTTAGATAAGTTTCTTTAACATTTCATTTGATAATGGCTTGGATGATGAAATCCTGTAACTTCACCTTATCTGGGAAACACTGTATCTTCCCTTACATTCTAAATGATAGCTTTGCTGGATAGAGTAATCTTGGATGTAAGTCCTCGCTTTTCAAGACTTTCAATACTTCCTTCCAGCCCCTTCGTACCTATAAGGTTTCTTTTGAGAAATCAGCTGACAATCTTACGTATTGGGAATTCCTTTGTAGGTAACTGTCTTTTTTTCTCTTGCTACTTTTAAGATTTCCTCCTTCTCTTTAATCCTAGGTAATGTAATTATGCCACACCTTAGTATGTGCTTCCTTGGGTCCAACTTCTTTGGGACTGTCTGATCCTCCTGGACTTCCTGAAAGTCAATTTCTTTTGCCAGATTGGGGAAGTTCTTCTTCATTATTTGTTACAATCAGTTTTTAATTTCTTGTTCTTCCTCTTCTCTTTCTTGCACCCCAGTGATTCAGGTATTGGAACATTTAAGTTGTCCTGGAGGTTCCTGTTTCTTCATTCTGTTCTGATTGAATGTTTCTTTTTTGCTTCTCCTCCAAACCATTGATTTGAGTCCTGGTTTCCTTCTTGTCACTGTTGGTTCCCTGTATGTTTTCCTTTATTTCAGTTTGCATAGCCTTTACTTTTTCCTCTCTTTTGTAAACATGCTCAACCAATTCTGTGAGCATCCTGATTACCAGTGTTTTGAACTGTGCATCTAATAGATTGTCTATCTCTTCATCACTTAGTTGTATTTTTTCTGTAGCTTTGATCTGTTTTTTCATTTGGGCCTTTTTTTTTTTTTTCATCTCAGCCCTCCTGTTTCATAGTAAGTGGCAGAGCTTCAGGTATTCACCAGGGCAGGGCAACCCACTTTGCTGCATTGTGGCACTATATGCAAGGGAGTGGCCTGAGAGGGAACAGTGCTGATTATTCAGCTCTCTGCCAGTTTTCAGTCACTTCTGCTACCCACAAGCAAATTGGGCTCTTCTGGTGCTGATTTCCTGGTAGGTGATTTTTTTTTTTTTTACATTCTAGGACCCTGTAGGTTTCTCTAATATACTCTCCTGTGAGGATGTGATTTTCTCTCGCTGTCTCAACCCCCACAGGTTTTTTTCAGTCAGAGGTTTTGAGGCTTTATTTTCCTGCACTGGAATCCTGTGTTGTGATGTCTCACTCCCCAGTTGTTCCTCTCAGTTTATCAGCTTATAAATGTGGGACCACATCCTCTGCCAGCTGCTGCCTAGCTCAGTCTGCCAGCCATCACCTTGGCCACCCCAGTTCTCCAGATGCCACCTTGCCGTGATTTTTCTCTGCCCAGCTACCTGTCTCCACCCCTCCTACTGGTCTTGATGAATGTTTCTTCTTTAACTCTTTGGTTGTCAGACATCCATACAGTTTGATTTTCTCTCAGTTCTGGATGGTTTTTGTTTTTAAATTTGTTGCTGTCCTTCTTTTGATTGTGCAAGGAGGCACAGTGTATCTACCTACACCTCCCTCTTGGCCAGAAGTAATTTTTTTGGTTTTGGAGTTAGGATAATGCTGGCCTAATAAAAAGTGTTTGGAATTCTTCCCTCTTCTTGAATTTTTTGGAATAGTTTGAAAAGAATAGGAGTTCGCTCCTCCCTAAAGTTCGGTAAAATTCACCTGTGAAGCCATCTACTTCACGATTTTTGTGTGCTGGTAGTTTTTTAAATTACTGCTTCACTTTTACTAGTTGTTATTGGTCTATTCAGGCTTTCTACTTCTTCCTGATTCTGTTTTGGAAGATTATATGGTTTCAGAAATTTGTCCATTTTGCCCAAGTTGTTAAATTTCTTGGCATATAGTTGTTTGTAGTAATTTCTTACAACCTTTTGTATTCCTGTTTTATTGGTTGTGATTTCTTCTCTTTCATTTCTGATTTCATTTATTTGGATCCTCTCTTTTTCTTGATGGGTCTGGCTAAAGGCTTATCAATTTTGTTTTTCTTTTCAAAGAACCAGCTCCTGGATTTATTGATCTTTTGAACTGTTATGTTAGTCTCAATGTCATTTAATTCTGCTCTGATCTTGATTATTTCCTGCCTTCTACTCACTCTAGGCTTTGCTTGTTGTTGTTCCTTTACTTCTTGCAGATGAGGGGTTAGGTTGTTTATTTGAGATTTTTCTGTCTTTTGTAGGTAGGCCTGTGTTGCTATGAAGTTTCCTCTTAGGACCATGTTTGCTGTGTCCCATAAGTTTTGGGCTGTTGTATGTTCACTTTCATTTGTTTCCAGATTTTTTATCTTCCCTGACCTCACTGTTAAACCATTCATTATTTAATAGCATGGTATTCATTCTCCATGAATTTGAATGTTTTTCACTTTTTTCCCTTGATGTTGATTTCTAGTTTCAAGCTATTATGATCCTAGAAGATGCTTGATATGATTTCAGTTTTCTTGAATTTGTTGAGTCTTGTTTTATGTCCTACCATGTGGTCTATCTTTGAAAATGTTCTGTGTGCACTTGAAAACAATGTATATTTTTTCTTTGGGATGAATGGTTCTGTATGTATCAATTAAATCTGTTTCATCTGGAGTGTCATTCAATGCCACATTACCCTTGTTGTTTCTTTGTTTGGAAGATCTGTCCATTGCTGACAACGGTATGTTAAATTCTTCTACTATGAGTGTGTTGCTGTCTATTATCTTTCTTGAAATCTTCCAAGATTTTTCTTATATATTTGGGTGTTCTTATGTTGGGTGCATATATGTTTACAAGGGTTATATCTTCTTGAAGGATTATTCCCTTAAGTATTATAAAATGTCCTTCCTTGTCTCTTTTTATGACCTTTTGAAATTCATTTTGTCTGATGTAAGTATTGCTACCTCAGATTGTTTTTTTTTTTTTTCATGTCTATTTGCTTGGAATATATTTTCCAACCCTTCACTTTCAGTCTGTGTAGATATTTTGTTCTGAGCTGGTACTTTTGTAGACAGCATATATGTGTGTCATATGTTCTTATACATTCAGCTACCCTATATCTTTTGATTGGAGCATTTAATCCACTTAAATTTAAGGTTATTTTTGATAGATACCTTTTCATTGCCATTTTCCCCTTTGTACCTGTGTCCGCCCCCAACCCCTCTCTTCTCCATCTTCTTAAAGCAGTGCCTTTAAATATCTCTCGCAATGCGGTTTGGTGGAGATGTATCCTTTATCCTTGTTTTTTCTGTGAAGCTCCTTATTTCACATTCCAATTTAAATGACAGCCTCGCTAGGTAAAGTAATCTTGGTTGTAGGCCTTTTGTTTTCATTACTTGAAATACTTCTTGCCATCCCCTGCTGGCTTGTAGTGTTTTTGTGAAGGAATTGGCTGATAGCCTTATTGGAGTCCCCTTGTATATTGCTAGCTGTTTCTTCCTTGCTGACTTTAAGATTCCCTTTTGTGTTTGGATTTTGCCATTTTAATTGTGATGTGTCTTGGAGTGGGCCTCTTTCGATTCATCTTGATTAGGACTTTCTGTGCTTCCTGGACTTGTGTGACTTTTTCTCTCATCAAGTTAGGGAAGTTTTCTCTACCTTTTCAGACAGATTTTCTATCCCTTGCTCCTCTCCTTCTCCTTCTGCTATCCCTATGGTATGGATATTATTATGTTTCATGTTGTCTTGCTGCTCCCTTACACCCTCTTCTTTCTTTTTGAGGCTTTTTTATTTTGTTGCTCTGTCTGGGAATTTTTTTTCTACCTTGTGTTCCAGACCACTGATTTGATCCTCTGTTTCATCTAGCCTGCTTTTAATACCTTCTGCTCTGTTCCTCAGTTCATAAATTATATTCTTGATTTCCTCCTGGATCTTATTGATAGTTCTTGTGTCCTTATTCATGCTGGTGTTGTTTTCAGTAAGTTCCTTGTCACTTCTCTGGAGTTCTTGGTGGTTCTCAGTGAGTTCATTGAGCATCCTTATAATCATTATTTTGAAGTCAATCTCTGATAGTTTGCTTGACTCTGTTTCATTTAGTACTTTTTCTGGGTGCTAAATTTCTTCTATGCTCTCAATTGGGGGTTGTTACTTTACCTCCCCATTTTAGATGACTCTTCCTGTTTGTTTCTGCTTCTTAGTTGATCTAGTTTGACTCCCTGTCTTCTTGGTGTGAGTTTCTGTGGCAGGAAACCTGTGGGATTCAGTGTTGCAATCTCCTTGTTCTCTTAAACTTGATGCTTTTGGGATGCCATTTATGTGGTTTCTCTGGTTATAAATGAGTTTTGGTTGTTGTTGAGTCATTCTTTGGTGGAATCTTCCCTCCAGCTGGCTGACTGAGAATCGCTCTTTCTATTATGTCTTATATGCTGTTGTACAGATGTTGCCAGAAGAAAACCAGGCAGCCCAGGAAACACACCCACACCTGCACAAGTCACCACCATCCATACTCACCCTATCAAGAGCAAATGAGCAAATATTAATAAAGGTGTAAAAAGAGTAAGACTATTATAAGAAAGGGAAATGATTATGAGATGACTAACTGAAAGAAAAATGATTTTGAGAGGGTAGCAAAAGGAGCCATAATAAGGGTAGGGGGTAGGGAAAAGGTGGTGAGAGGAAAAAGTAAAATTTACAATGTAAATAAAAAAGGGAGGGAAGAGTATAGTATTAGGTTTAAAGAGAAATATAAAAATATATATGGTGAGAGAGAGAAAAAATATGAACTAAATTGGAGAAAAAGACCCACACAGCACTATCAATAACCAATGAGCAAAGATTAATATAGGTGGGATGGGAATAAGAGGGGAAAAGAAAACAAAAAGCTCAAGAGATGTCTAGAGGAAAGGGAAGTGGTTTTGAGGTGATAGAGGAAGAAGGAATACTAAGAGTGAGGAATGAAAACCAGACTAAGACAAAAATTAAAATTTAAAATAAATAAAAGGGCAGGAGGAAGGTAAAATGGAGTAGGAGAGGGAATGGTAAAATTAGAGATTTGAAATATAAAAATAGTGAAGATCTAGGATGGAACTGAAGAAATGCAACAACAACCACCCTTTCTAGAACCAATGAGCAAAGATCAATAAAGGTGGAGAGAGAGAATAAGGGTATTTTAAGAACAGGGAAAATAATATGAAATGACTGATGACAAGAAAAATGGTTTTGAGTGGCTGGAAGGGGGAGAGATAAATGGAAACAAATCATAGCAAGAGAGAGAATAACATTTAAAGTGAAAATAAGAATAGGACATATGAAGGTAAAAATGGAGTAAGAGAAGAGAGGAACAAAATTTCAAATAAACTGTAATATAAAAACTAGCGAGTGACTTAATATGCACAAACTTAAAGGACAAGAAATGAATGTTAAAAAGCTATGCAGAAATAACAATAATGCAAATCATGAAGAAGATTGTGGTGCAATTCCTCTCAGTAGTATAGTATTTAGCACTGTTTTCTCTTACTGGATCTGCCCCCGGTGAGGTCAGATGGTGTCCCAGTCTGGTCCCATGCAGCCTGTGGGAGGCTACCAGCAATCCACAGCCTGTGGCTCTCTCCTTCAGCTATTAATCTAGTAACTCTATAATCAGCTGTCAAGCTTAAGTGCCACAGGGTGGGGCAGAATAACTCCTGAGGGTGGGGCTATTGCTTCCCTCAGGCTGACGCCACTTGGAGGGGAATGCTTTCCTAAGTAAGATGGCTCCTACAGTATAGAGAATGATTCAATGCCTGGATCCTTGTGGCTGCTCCCCTGTTGTTTCCCCAAAGCCACTGTCCCCAGGCTCCCCTGAAGTTTCTGTAGTCCACTCTGCCCATCCTTTCCTGGAGCCCAGGGTAAGTGGCTTCAAATGAAATTTTATGTAGTGGCCCTTTTAAAAAGCTCTCTGTGACTCCAGCCATCTCTTCTTGGCAGGCAGAAACCCTGCCATTTTTTTGGATGTTACCGGGGTTCCTTTACTGGCTCTGCTGCTGTATGCTGGGGAGCCCAGCTTTGGGTTTAGACCCCAAACTTCTCAGGGGGAACTCCCTGGCCACTGAAATTTCCCTCCAGCACTTCAGGGGCCACCTGTGGGAGTCCAGCCTGCCGTCTTGTGCCTCCTCTGCACTTCGTACAAGTTACATTGTGGTGAAGTGGTTTCTTCTGTCTGTCTGGTTTTGAGGTTCCTCTGTAGCTATTGTTCAGTTCATTATTCCTGATGATTTCTCCTCAATTTAATTGTAATTCCAGATTGGTTCTGGGAGGAGGTTAGGGTAGCTTCCACCTACTCCTCCACCATCTTAGATCTTTGCTTTCATTTTGGCCCAATTTCTTTGCTCAGGGCCCCTGATAAGTTGTAAGGGGGCAGGGCCTTCAGTATTCACAAGGGCAGGGTAACCCTCCTTGCTGCACTTTGGTGCTGCCTGTGGAGGAGGGGCCAGAGAGGGAACGGTGCAGCTTGCCTGCTCGTCTCTAAAGCACTTTTCAACCAATCAGTCTCTTGTGTGAGACTGGGAGTTTCTCCCACCACGGCAACCAGTGTAGTCCACAGTCACCTCTGAGTCTCAGTCTCCCCTTAAATCAGCCCCTCCCGCACAGCCTGCTGCCCCAGCTGCAGCCAGCCCTGCCCCCAGGGTCTGCAGCCTCACAACAGTTTCTCTCTGTGTCTGCCACCTTACCTGTCTGGTTGTTCTGTTTGAATGTTTCTTTAATTCCATGGTTGTCGGAGTTCCATGCAGTTTTATTTTCTGGCACTTCTGGTTGTTTAGTGATTTTATATAGGTTGTTTTTTTCCTTTTCGTTGCGTGAGGAAGTGAACAGTTTCTACCTTGATCTTAGCTGGAACTCCAGGGATTTTTTTGTGATGAACAGATTCCTCTTCACACTAAAACCCTGTTTTCTCCTTTGTCTGCACAAAGACATCAGCTTATGAAAGTCAAATGTGCAGCTTACCAGAAACCAATTCCAGAGGCTTCTCTGAGAGTCTCACTTGAAAATAAGAAATCCACTTGCACATTTACATTTACAAAAAAGGAGCCCAGTAGAAAATAATGCAAGACTTTTGAATCTTTATATTTGGTGGTGTGCATATTAGTGCATATTACAAAAAATAATTGCTGACTTTATACAGTTGTGTCAGGCACTGAACAAAATCTTTGCATGCATTGTCACATTTAAATCTCATAGCAATTCAAGAGAGTTACTATTATCCTTTCTAGTCCATTTAAGAGGAAATCTATGTTTTAGAGACATTAGGTAACTTTCTCAGGTTCATAGAAACAAAAGGTATAACAGAGATTCATATCCAAGTATATTCAACTCCAAAGCTGAGACACTAACCCTGGACCTTTTTCTCTGAAGGACTTGACTGATATTTTATTTGTGTAGGTAAGTTTAACAAAAACTGTAATAGGCTAAGTTATCTTTCTGTATTGTTAAAATTATTTTCTTTGATGGAAATGGCATACTGTTAAAGTTCTGTCTCATACGCGTCCTCTGCCAGGACCCAGACAGTGGTCCCTTTGATCCCGTATTGCCTTTTCATCAGTTTTCCAAGGGGATGGGACTGGAGAAAGCAATTTCTCATGGGGCAAGTGTTCTTCCTGGCACTCGTCCTCTTCCAGCCTTGGGCCTTTTCCATATGGCCCCACACTCCTTTGAGGCAGAATACCCAGGTGGTGTTCGCATATGCATCTTAGTGCCCTGAAGCACACTGGCCTTTTTGAGCTTCCTGGTCCAGTTGCACTTAGAAGATCCCAAGGATGGGCCAGCTGCATCCCTGAGCCATGCCCTGGGTGAGTAGTGGAGTAGAAGCTTGTGCATGGACCTAAGACTTTCCACAACACTCTGTGGCTCCTGTGTTAAGAAATTCCTGTCATGTGCTATTAGATTTCAAAGACAAAATTCTGCAGAATTGGAGTAAACTGTTAATCGAGGTCAGTTTTAGGTGGGCAACAGAGAACAAACTGCATTAAGCAGCCTGGGCTGCCAAAGCCTGGCCTTTGCAGATCTGGTCTCTTCTTTATCCTTGTTTAAACTCATAACTGTTCAAATATATCTTACCCTGTGGGCCCCACCTCAGGTGAGCTACTTCATTCTCTGTGTGGGCTGTTCTGCATACATAATACATCATTCTACTGATGGGTGGTATTGGTACTAATTGATATCAAAAGCCTTTTCATTCTCAAGATGCAATTTGAAAATACCGCTTTGATAATTTAGGCAAATGAGCATCTTTCTCCAGGGTTGATCCCAGTGAACCTTCACCTACCCTCACCCCAAGGGTGAGACAGAGGCTGTTTTAAACAGAATCTTTCATCACCGTCTGTCTTAAGTCACCGCCTACTGAACTTATGGTTGAAGATTCAGGTCATGAGGGAAAGAAAACAGTAATTAACTGGCAAAGTTGATTGAACGGAATTTTTTCCCCACAGTATGATTAGAACATGAGTGTGGGCTGAACACCATACATAATGTAGGTTCTCTCTTATATGTCATTATCCAAACATTTCTTAATGGAATGCCTTTTTTAAGCATCTCCTTTTATAATTGAATGTGTTCCTAAAGATGGGTCAGCTAACTAAAACAAAATCCCACAAGAAAAAAAACTGTGTTGATGCTCTTTCCTCCAACCAATTTATAGCAGTTTCTAATTGGCCTGCCTCATTTACAACTCTGAAAATTAATTTTAGACACCTCCTTCAGAGCTCAAGTCATCATTAATGAAAGACAGCAACAGGGAGTGAAATAGAAATGTTTATAAAGCTCCCTATTAAATTGACTGTGATAAGTGAAGTAGCGATGTATTACCATCAGACGATTCTGGAGTTCTCTTTGTGAAGGTCACAGGCAACACTCAGAAGAAGGCATTTATCTTGGCAGGAGATGCCCTTCAGTCCTCTTTTGTTTTATTCCATGGAGGATTTTTTTCAGTGTGGCTAGAACCATTTTTTTTTGTTTGTTTTATTAGCTGTATCCTGACCACCTCCTACAAACTGAATGACAGTTTAGGGTTATTAAGTGTGTTCTTGCACATATTTTTATCCATTGTTAACCCGTACTAAATGCATACAAGGGCACAAAATTACCCCCTGCTTTACTCCATTGTTGCCCATATTTGTTAAAGAAATTATTCCCTTTGACATTTGTTTAGGCTGCACTTTGATAAAATGCTGTCTATGGTCCACTTTTTTAGTTTGGCATTCAGCAGGCTGTTACACATTTATTTCTCTTTGCATTATCTTATCTTCCTTTCTAGAATATTTGGGCTTCCTTTTTATATTTTAAGTTACATTTTGGGCATAGACAGATCACCTTAGTGATTGTACACTGGAGCATTGAAATTCCTAAAGATAATTTTGCAAGCCTTTAGCATATACTTAACCCCACTAACTGTCTAAATATGAGTACATACCTATGTTCTTTTTGTGTTGCCTGTGAATAAGCAAAGAGCAGATTAAGTGCTGAAAGTGATTTCAGGCCTACGGAAACTTTCTTTGGGTTGATGGGACAGTAGCAATTTCTGAAGAAATGCAAATCTGGCCTTGAATCTAGAAGGTGATTCACTTGATTGGGGAAATAATGAGGAATTTTCTTTGTGTTTCCAATTTATATACAAGTGCCTTGTCACTGATACACTTTTTGCACTGTGCTTTTTAAAAAGGCATATATATAAAGGAAGCATCAGAACTGTAAATATTTTCATTTTCTCAGAATTTAAAAGGCTGAATCGAAATTTGCTGTTGGGAAAATAAAATACAGGAACATTCAATTTAAGCTTCTTCATTTATTACAATGCTTGCCATTTTGTCAAAATAGACCTCTGTGTATTTTCAGTAAAGTATTCAATATTAGGTGCTTTAAGTAAGTAGCTGTGTTAGCAAATTGGCTTCTGGGAATAGTGAAGGTATAGAATCTGATGCTAGATGGCAGATGAAGTTAATCTTTTATAAAAATTTAAGTTCAGAAATCCTCACCCTCAAAAACCTTGACTTTTACAGCAGAGATAATGAAAGCTCATAAGTACAGAATTAGCTCACAGTGATTAAAACTATTAGTTAAAATGTATTAGCTTAATAAAAAGTTATTTAAGATTCATATTATAAAGCTTATTGGTTTTAAAAATTAATGTTATGACTCTGTCATCCTAGAACTAAGCTTGCTTTCCCTGGCATTCTTATACAAAGAGGTAATGGTCACATGCAGAACATCTTTGTAAGGGTCCTAAAGTGTAAAATGTTCATTTTTTTCTAGTTTTATATACTTTTATTATCTTCTGCAAATTACTCTTTGATTTAAATAGACTGGAATTATTGAATGTAGATTTCTATCAAGATGTTTTTGGAGACAATGTCATTAATTGGGGTCACTATTTAAATGAGGGTTTCAAAATATCTATAACCCTCCTTACACTAATTTTATTCAGAGTTTTATCATTGTATAATACCAGTGCTTATAAAATAGATTTATTAGCGAAAGTCAAACAAAAACAATGCAATGAGGAAATAATTATGAAGAACAAAATTGATTATATTGTGTATACATATTAGTATTAATGAGTGTTTTTTAATGTACTTTTATAAAAACAATATAAATGTAATTAGATTTGGGGCTGTATTTAGTGATAACATCTGTAAAAATTTAGGAATTGATATATGCTATTCTCTGGCAGAAAAATGATAGAAATTAATTTATTGAGAAATACATGTTAAATTCTGGAAAGACTGAATTATAGAATTACAGGAGAAAAGGGAGTTTCTAAGGGTCATTCTTGAGATTGATGATGACTTTTAAGTGTTATTAAAGTTTTATAATTCTGAATTTTGACTTGGAAGAGGAAAATGTGTTAAAAAGGACTATAGGACATAGAGCTATAAAAATGGACAAAGGTAGCCTAGCTGGAAGATGCTCGTGGCTGTCCTAGTGGCAGAAGATGTAGCTGTACCGGACACGTGTGTGTGACAGTGTGTGGGCACTTACTATGTATGTGGAGCGAGAGCATCAGGTAAACCATAAATAGCTTGATGAGGAAATGAGCAAATTTCATATGTGCCAAGTATTTGACGCATGTTCCTGTAGTGTATTTGGTGACTGAAAAGCTTCATTTACAATTTTTTCATGTTTACGCTTACGATAGTTTGTGGAATGAAATAATAATACAGAAGATTATATACAGAAAATAATTACAAACTAGCCTATCCACTCTACCAACCATGAGATAATAACTATTAACATTTTAATGTGTTTCCATGTCAAGAACTGTGAAGGGTCTGACACGCTCCCTGTGGCACACTGACAGATTAGCCTGCTTCTGTTTCATGGGTGCAGGCAGCAGACCAGGGACTTCTAGGTCAGAGACAAAGGACTTTGTTGCTCAAGGTGCAGACAGCACCATCACCATATTTAGGTCAGTTCTTCATTCCCAAAATTCCATAAAGGCAAGGCAGATGGGCCTGATAAACACCTATAGTTTCAGTGGGTTGCATTAAAGGAGAGCAACCCTGAGCTTAGGAAGCCCAAATCTTTTATATTGGGCAGTAACATGCCTGCCCTCTAGTCTGGAAGGAGGCTGTGTTATACAGGACAGTAAGCATGACTATTCCTGATCCTAAAGGAGACGCTGCCTCTGTCTTCCAAGGCTATTTATTATACAAACATCCTTGAAAAATTGTGACAAAAAAGGTAGTGCCTATGCTCATAAAAAGTATATAAAATATAAGACTCATAGAGAATTGTCTTTTGATAAACATAACTGTTTTCATATGTTATTAAGCTATTTTGCAACAGCATTTCATGTAGCTGCATGTAGCCATAAAGAGTACATCAGGGATGTAGAATAATTTACTATGAATTCCTAATAATGATTTTTTAGGGTTTTTTCCATTGAAAATTTTCATCTGGACATTTTAATTTGGGACAGAGTGGGATAAAGTATTGTAATCAGTGGGTTCTCTCTGATTTGAAGTCTACGCAGCCTCTTCAGCTTGGCCTTAGGCATAAGTATGCATTGGCTATAAACAACAAGCATGTCAACTGTCTCAAGATGTTATCCAGAAAGAGATAGGCTCTGTGAGGGTGGATATTAATGCTGCTTTGGTAGTCCAGGCTGCACTGGTTTTCCTCTGGAAAGTGGAGATATTTCCTGACATTTCTGCTGCTCACATGTCTGAGCCCAAGTCAGAAGCTTCTACTACCTGGCATTAGCAGGGCCTAGAAAAGTCCATACAAATTCCTACAGTGAAAAGGGGAAATATGGGAGATCCAAATAATGACCATATTGTCCAAATATCTGGAGAGGGTCTGGTCTGGTGCTGGAGATTAAAGAAAGGCAAAACATGATCATGACCAGGTTTTAGTCCTGGGACTTGTGCACAAAAAAAAAGTCCCAATATTGAGCCTTTCCTGGTAGTGTAGGGTCTCCTCAGTGATCTACAGTATTGCTGAAGTGACACAAATAGCTGGGATAAGACTTCCCTCAGTAGAAAGAGCTAAATGAATCACACTAGGCGAACCATTTCCTAGTTCATAATGGTCCTGGAAAATTCCAGATTAAAATTTCAAAAGATTTTGCCAGAAGATTGGGTTATAAAATGGGAGGAGACAACTTTAACACTTTAACTGAGTAAGCAGTGATCACAGAGTAATCAGGAATCAAAGCATTGTAAATTTTTTTTTAAGTGAGAGGAAGAGTTGTATATTGGTTTCTTCAAAGCTTTTGAGAAGTATAAAGTGAATGTCTGTATTCCTTGGACAAACTATTTTGACACCCTTTCTGTGATCAGTGCACTTCTAGAAGCTTCTAGAAGAGTTGGTGGAACACAAGAAAAATGAGTACAATTATAAATCTCTAAGATCCTTTTAAATGTGAAGAGTCCTATGGGAAAAGAAAACAGTGTAATGTGCCAGACCAGCAGCTTGGGTATAAGGGGAATGGTGGTGAGACTGCCGGGGAGAGCAGGTGGAGATGGCTTTTCTGAGGAGGCTACTTTGAGCTGAAACCTGAATGATAAGAAGCTGCATGAGGTGAAGCCATTTTAGTCAGAGGGAACAACAGAGACAGAGCTTATAAAGTGAGAACAAGTGTAACATTTTCAAGGACCAGAAGTGAGTTCAAGAACAGAATGTTTTGGAGCCTAATGATTGAAGAGGGAGAAATGGAAAAAGATGACCTCATAGAGGTGGTTAGGTCCAGTTGGTATAACTAGTTGCAGGCATCAGTAAAGGGTCTGGATTTGAAGTCTAATGAGTGATGCAATGGATTTTTCATGCAACAGGATGGTGGAATCTGGACTTACAATGTTTTTATGGATTACTTTGGCCTCTGTACCAGGGAGACCAGTGGGTGAGCTATAGATGCTAGTGGTTGGGAAACATTTCCTAGAGAGTAGATAAGTTTAGATAAGAGATGTATTTTGGAGTAAAACCTAATGACATTGCTGTTTGTCTCTGGGTGTAGAAGGAAGGAAAGGAATCAAGGAAGATTTTAAATTTGGGGCTTGGGCTACTGGTGGGTAGTGATATAATTACTGAGATGAGGAATACTGAAGAAGGCATGTTCTTTTTTGTGGAATGATGTGAATCACTAATTGCATTGAAAGTAAAAAGGGAAACCTAGTAAATATCTCTTCCTGCCTTCAAAGGGAAATCTTGCAGGGGAAAAATAATACTTGATATTGAAGTTGCTGCCCAACTTTGCTGGGTTGTCTTGGAGTACATAGAACTTTACTTGACAAATCGATGGATGGATGGATTGATGGATGAATGGATGGACAGATGAATAGATAGAAGAAAGGATGGATGGGCATATGGATGAATGACTGGATGGACAGATGGGTAGATGGATGAAAGTGTTTTAGAAGTGAATGTTCAGATTGACTCCCTCCCTTTCTCATATACAAATATATCTATGAAGCCACTGAAAGATGCCTCATTTAGAAGGCACAGTGTGTGAAGTCTCAGGGATTCTGATTCAGACAACTTTGTCCATTCTGAGAGTCAAGGAGGTAGTTTGTCTTAAATATTATCCATAATTCTTTCCCTTTGAGGCAATACTTCATTGCTCATTTCAACTATAAATGACAATATTTTTTACTTTAAAAATTATCACAATAACCTTTATTTTACCAGACAGGAAGCGCTGCTTGCGGCAATCAGTGAAAAAGATGCAAACATTGCCTTGCTGGAATTGTCTGCCTCCAAAAAGAAAAAGACGCAGGAAGAAGTCATGGCCCTCAAGCGGGAGAAAGACCGACTGGTGCATCAGTTAAAGCAGCAGGTGGGGCCTTCTGCATGGAAGGTGTATTTTGCTGGGTTTGGTCCTTGGGTGCTTTCTCTGGGTTTAGCTACTCTTCATTTTCCCATGTCCATCCTGCAGGCTCAAACAGCTAAAAACAGGTAGGTGTGAAGTTGCCCGAGTTGCCACTGGATCACCATTTACTGCTTTTCTGTGTGGATATGCATGTGCTTGGGCTTGTGTGGTTTGCACCCAGCGCTGTTTTCCTTTCTTTTGTGTTAGCATCATTTCTGCAGAAATAGCTGTCAGCTCTCTTCCTTCCCGTGGATTTTGTATGACTTCTGATTAAATCCTAAGAACTACTAATTAAATTCTGGGCACATCCTCCATCTATGGTCTTCTGTCTTGTTCACTCTTTGGACCCTATTAAAAAACTCCCTTCAACCAGTTCTTTATAATTCTTTCTTACATACTTCCAACTTCAACTATTTCCTCCTGGACCTTTCAGCTGAGGAACACCTCCCAGCCCTGGCACTGCTAGACTATGTTTGGAGACCTCCCTGGCCATTATTCAATTGAATATTCTTTTTATCACCTCTTTACCCCATTATCCTGCTTTTTTCCTCTTTTGACTAGGCCACAGTATTTCTTCTGAGGGAAAAGGAAGGAGAGACAAATTCCTAATTTGTGCAGGAAGTTCTTTACTTTCTGTAGGGTTTTCTGGAAGTGGCTTGAATAGAAATAATTGTACCTAAAGCATGTTATAAAATCAACCCTAAAATCTTCAGACATTATTTCTGCTCTTTATACAGTGTGGGGGCTTTGGGAAGCAGTGGTTAAAGATATTCACTCAGATTCTAGCTTCTTATGAAAGCCAGCAAATATTATGGCTCAATGGTCTGTGGTCTCACAAGGTGGCTGTCACATCTTAGCTCAGGCCACATGTGGCTCTGAAACTCTCCAAATGCCACATGGTACCATGTGGATTGTGTCCACAATGATTTCAGGCCCTGGCCTGGATTGTTGCCTGCTAGGCTGATCTGGGCTGAGCACAAAATGCAAAGTGAGTGGAAGGGAAGCCCAGCCAACCCTCCCTCCTCAGGAAGGAAAAGGCATCCTTTGGCCTTGAACCAGAGTCCATTTCTCATGGGGCTGCCTTGCTGAGAGAGACCACCACCATGCCTGGGTACCTTCTGCAGAGGAAGGGTCCCAGTCACTGCCAGACATTGGAGTCATTCCACAGAGCAGCATGCCTTGCTAGTGCTGGCCCCGGGGGTTGGGAGCCACTTCCATCTGACCTCTTTGTTTCGGGCTGTGCATCTTCTACACTAGATTTTTCACCCACTTGGCCATAGAAAGGCAAGATGAGCCTTCTTCTTTAATTTCTCCTAATTCCTTTGCTGTGCGCCCTGCGCCCTCCCCTCCTACACCTAACCATTGTAGCTTTTTCCCACAGGTTTATAGACCTAGGAAACAGGCCCTGAGCTCGAATATACCATGCACTTGTGATGCTTGCTACAGCCCAGATATTACGGCCAAGTACCACGGGTCCAGCTACGATGCATACATGATCCAAAGGTCTCAGGTCAGTCAGCGGCTAAGGAAACACTTGCCCCTGCCACGGGGGTGGGGGTAAATAAGAGCTACATCCTATCTTGACCTTCTCCTCTTCTGACGATTTTCAGTACTTGGTAGGCATAAAGTCTGAGAACATAACTGATAGCATTATATTTTGATTTGTGGTATACTTTCATTTATTATATATTTGCCAAGGGTTCCAGACTTGGTGGCTGCCCTACAAGGCCAGCTCTTCCGAAATAGTGTGGCATTGCTGTGGAGCCAAGGCTGCTGGAGGCCTCACTGTCAGGCATAGCGAATTATAGTTTTCTTTCTGTCTCTTAGATACTTTGCTCCTCATATATCCCTCTACTTTCCCCAATAAGGAATTTTTTTAAGGCTGCTTTTTTCTTTCTCGGTATCATGAAAATGCACTCCTAGATTCCAGGAAGGATTGAGTGTAGCCCTTCAACTGACTCCTGGGGAACTGCACAAAGCCTTCATTATTCACAACAGGCTTGGTTTTGGGTATCATGGGGCACCTTTGGGAAACCCCAGCCATGCAGAAGTAGGCTCCTGCCTGGGCTAAGGCAGGGTCTGGAGGGCTATTGTGGAAAAAGAGGCAGCAAAGGAGAAGGATGGGCTCCTTGGTGATTTCGGTTTGAAATCCTTTCCCATACTCTATCCACCACAGAGCAAGAAAAGGCACATCAATTTATGTAGTCTTGTAAATGATAATGATTCTAAGAATAATGCTTAGTTTGCTTATAGAATCACCTTCTTTTATTAAGTGTTTGCTCTATGCCTGGATGTGTATCCAGTGTCCAGAGGATTTGGTCCTGCCACCCTCACAGTAGCCCTGTGGTATGGGTACCAGGATTACATTTATTTTCTAGGGGCATAACTGAGACTCATCATGTGGAACAATCAGCTCAACACACACAGCAATAGAGCTTGGGTTTTGGGTGGCCCATCTGAGTCCACACGTGCCCCACCAAGTTCAGAAAGGAATTCAAAGTGATAAGCAGAAGGGTATTCCAGAAAGTGTGAGGTTCCTGAAGTTTAGGTGCCCAAATCCTCATTTAATAATGTTCTACAACCATTTACAAAGAGTGGGTTCTACCCAGAGCTTTTAGACTTAGGCCATTTAATCACATCTGTGATTACTAATGCTTTTTGGCTCTCACCATTTGCCAGTGACAGGTATAGGTATGAGGGCTTTACATATATAAACTAATGAACTCCCAATACAACTGAAGGATAGATGCTCCTGCAGAAAAGGACATGGTACCTTGTGCTTGGACATGGACAAGGAACCATGTCCAGAAAGGTCAGGTGCCTTGTTCAGGTTTCACAGCTGGATGCACCGTGAAGCAGGAAGAGACCCTTTGCCATACAACCACAAGTGGATTTTGTAGATTCCACCTGGATTTGGAGTGCTTAGGGTGAATCTCAGTTCTAGCACTTGTTAGGTGAATAATCATGGCAAGAAACTAAACCCGCCTGAACCTTGGTTTTCTCATTTGTAAATTGAGTTAATAGCCTATGTAATTAAATGGGTTGTTCTGAGATATAATGTGTATAGAAGTAATTTATGTATGGCTAACACATGATAGGCGCTGAATATATGTGAGGTGCTTTTGCTACTACAATTAATAATCATTGATTTTATCACTGCCAACCCTCAGAGACAATTTGGTTTCATCATTGCTGCTTTTCACATGCCTGGGAGTCACAACTCACTGAACACAGTTCAGAGAATGTACTATTGAACTGTGGGAGACAGAGCAGACAGATGTCCCCCATACCCTCAAATCCAAGTACTTGGGGAGTGGTGAGCAGACATGCCAGGAACTCTAGACCTCAGCTTTCAGCCTGCACTGAACAGATTTATTATTGAATTTGCTTGGTTTCTGCATCCAGTCCACATAGACCTCAGTAACATAGGACATCCCCGGGACAGCAAGTCTCAGACCTCAATTACCACCTGTGTGACTGACTTAGGAGAACAGAGCTGTTTTAGATACCCAGGACAATGGGAGAAGAAGGCCATGGGTCTGGGTATTCACCTGTCTGATGTTCTCCAAGGATGCTAAGGCAGACAGGGTCATGAGGGATTCCACTCTCTTCAGACTGCATTTTGAGCTTGTTTCATTTCATGCAGAAGGTCTCTCCACTGCCGATGACATTCCCAGTGACTGGATATGAGTAACTCATACCACAATCCCCATGGTCAGTGCACTTTGCTAACTACATGGTAGGCACTCAGTCAACATTTGTTGTATGAATGAATGCATGATTCCCACATGCCAGGCTCTATGCCAGGTGCTTTATATATACATAAGTTTACAAACATTATCTCATATTTTCCTTATAATCAACCAACCAATACATTGCCTACCTATATGCACTAGGTTCTCTGCCAAGTTCTAGGGGTTCACCCCAGCAGATATGTTACCTGCCCCAATGAGAAAAGCATCATCCTGATTTTTCAGTTGATCGAAGCAAGGCTCAGACAGAATAGATGACTGAACTACCATCATACCACTCATACCTGGCAGAGCAAATTTATTCCTTACTTTTTTTGGAGTGCTGACACTTTACTCTTTGCTGGGCTGAACACCCTAATGCAACACTGTGAGCCATGGATTAGCCCCCTCGCAGATGTCATCAGAGAAGCCCAGTTCCAATGCATCAGCCTGTGACTCCCAAGATGCTCAGGGGCATGATAATGAGAAGATGGGGGTAGCTTGGTGAGACCAAGTGCCATGTTGGACTTCAGTTCAAAAGCTACTCATGGAGTTCCTTCTCTGTGTTAGAATGCTAGGTAATTTTGGAATACATCAGTGACAAAATGAAGTCTCCTTCCTCATGGAGTTTATAATTAGAGGAAAGAAAAGTAACAAATCATGAACATAATTAATAAATAAATTGTATGATAGAAAAAGAAAAGTATAAAGGGGAACAGGGGTACCAGGATACAACCCATGTGCTGGTGACACTAAAATAGGGTAGACAGGATGGGCCTCATTGGGAAGGTGATGTTTGAGCTAATATTTGAAGGGGGTGAGGGAGTGAGCCTTGTGAATATCTAGAGGAATAGTGTTCTGGCAGAGGGAATAGCTGGTGCAAAATGTTCTAAGACTGGTATATTTTAGGGCAGAAATTGTCTGCAGTTAGGAAGCAGAATACACCAGCCATGCAGCCTTAGAACAGGGAGACCTCCCTCAGGAACCACTCCAACTCCCTGTTTAAGCCTGCCTAACTGAGCCTGTTCTCCAGCCTCAGAAATCTCAGTTAGCTTGCAGCCTCCAAATCTCCCTGGTTCCTGCCTCCAAGAAATCTCAGTTAGCTTGCATTTTTAAAAAGCATTGCCACTTTTATTGTAACCACAAATTATGAATGCCAGAGTTTGCTTGTCAAAGTTGATGAGTTTTTCAAGAAGAGGAGGAACAGGTCCCTAAGACAAAATGCCCTCCCTGACTTTCTGGCAGTTGCAAGAACATACCATTGGAGTCTGAACTCCTGCACTCTGCTTGCTGTAAAGAGGCTGGCAGGTGGACAGTAGTGGCCACCACCATGCTCAGGGTGATGGCCATGCCTTGGGGAAATGCAACCAGCTTCCAGAACTGGCCAGAGGTTCTCAAACCTCAGTGGGCAGAAGCATGATCTTTTCCAAAAATAAATCTTAGGATACTCATTACCCTCCAGTCCTCACTTATGAAAAACCTTCTCTGGGTTACCTCACTGTTGGGACAAAGATAAATTCAGAACAATGTGCTCTCTGCTTTGTACATGTGATTCCCACTGCCTAGAACACATTTCCTTCTTTTCTTCACCTACTTAATGCCCACTCATCCTTTCCATTTCAGCTCCACATCATTTTTTCAGGGAAGCCTTCCGGGACTTTCTCAGCCAGGGCAAACCCCTATAGCTATTTGGCACTCCTGTAGCATGTATACATCACTTAATTACACTGTAATGGGTACCATTTTGCATTTTTTCCTGTGATTATGTAAATAGTAACTATCTACTTTGCTAGTTTATGAGCTTCATGAGGACTGAGAATGTTGCCGAATGACTTTTTCTACTGACCATTTATCTGCAGGCCTAGCACATAGTAGGCATTCAGCCATTATTTGTTCAACATATAATGAATGAACAAATGAATTTTTAGGGCAGCTTATTTAAAAAAAAGAGACACACATCTTTGATCAATTATGACTTTAAAACAAGAGTCAACTTCATAATTCTTCTTACCCCAAAATTCTAAGCAAACAAACACCAGCTTACAGGAGTTCATAGGACAAACAGATGAGACCTTTTGCCATGTTGCAAGACATTTTACAGAAATGCCTTTTCTCATACTTGAATTATTTGTAGTCGTGACCATTTTGAACCTTTTCTTTGAATTTCTTCATATTCTAGTTCAAATCCCCCTCAGTTTGGGGAATCCTTCCTCATTAAAACGCCACTGTGTTTCTGAATGTGACAGAGATTACTTTTTAGGAAGGGAGCCCTTCCGTTTTATCCCTGAAAACGGAGTGTCTCATAAATCAATTTGCCTAGAAATACCTAAACCCCTGTTAAACATCTGTCAGGAGAGCCAGGGAAGAAGTCATGAAATGAGTTCAGAAATTCCAACTATGCTTAACAACAAAAGGATCTTTACGATACTCTTCAGGTGTTGATGCAAATGCTGGTTGTTGGCATTGTTGGCTCAGTATGGGGTAAAGGTAAGAGAGCAATACTGGTAACTTTCTGTTACGTGTTGTATAAAAAAGGATAAAAGGTTAATTATAGTTTGGTGGTAGATAATTGTATTCTTCCTAATTCCATCCCTTCACAAGCATATGCCCCTGATACTTGTAACCTACCTTTTTCTTTAAAAAAAATCTGGCTTCCAGATTTTTTCCAGTTTTGGGAGAGAGTCTCAGCTGGGAATGAGTTACCATTTTGTGTTTGTTTTTGTTCTTCTCTAGGGAGAGTGGTTCTAAATATATTATTAAAAATTACCGTCTTTTTTTCTTTTGTGTCTTGGATCCAATTCCTCCAACTCTTCCTCTACCCTTAAAGAAAGGACTGACATCAAAATAATTAATTCTGAAATTATTGAATTTTTCTGCTTCTAAAGGATTTTTGAAAAAAGCTTAAAACTAAATCTTACCCCTTAAGCCTTATTCCCAAATGCTCCCCTGTGATATGTACATCCTAGATAAAAATGCCTTTTTAAAATGGGGGCCAGACACTATTGTTTAGTTAAAATTAGAACCATCTTATTTCTCAGAACTGGTTAGAACACTTTTGTGATCAGAGATGAATTGTACTTAGTTTTCTTTCCTGCCAGTTCTGGGCATTGCTTTTGGCTACCAGGAAGCACCCTGCCCAGTTGGTAGCAGGAAAGTATTAAGACCAGGAGATTAGTCCAGTGGTTCACTGTGTTTCCCTCCAGAGTTTGTAGAGAAGAAAAATGCTACATCCAGGTCAACATTCTAGAGGTTACCCCAAATCTGTGTAGTCTAATGTACTAGGTTAGAGTGGTCTTTTCCCCTATGTCATTCAGAAGGTCATAGCACTGTCTTCAAGAATTATCCAGACAGAGGTGGCCAAGAATGGGCAAAGGTAGAGCTGAACCTGAAAGTGTTCAGGAAAGTTGGTTGTTAAGGATGAGATCCTAGTCAAACTTGGGTTTTGGCAGAGGTAGAACCATCCTGTCAGAGGAACTGGGGAGTTCCTAAGTAGGATGGTTGGTCAGGCAGTTCTTTCCCCTCAACTGGAGGCCACACTAGGTTGTGCATCCTACTTTAGGGGTCCTTTGCATTGTAGGTAGATGACTTTGAATTACACTTTGTGGTTCAGGAGGTGAGCACAATTAAACAGCAGTGGAGGCACTCTATGCAGTAGGGTTCCCATAGCCTCATGTTATGCTTGGATGAGCTCCAGAAAAGCTTGATCCGATCCCAGCATTGTAATACATCACAGACTTGCCCCAGATCGAATTGCTGAAATGCAAATGCATTGGTTTTCATTGCAGACTCACTTTGGGTTAAGCTTTTCATGTCCCACTGGTAGAATCTGGCCACATCTCTATTTATCATTGACTTCAATGCAAAGTATACTTACAGTATGTTGTAGAGATACTGCATACTGATACTGTATGTTGTAGAACACCTTTGAAAAAGAAATACTCTGAGCTCTCCTCAGCAGGCCAAGAGCAGTGCATTCTCGTGAAGGTAAAACTGCTCAGTGCTACTGGAAGCAGTTTCCTTTCATTGTCCAGATAATCAGTCAGGACACTTGTGTGTTCTCTGAGCTTGGAGACATTCCTTGCTCTAGGCTGCTTGGCCTCCACCCCTCTACTCAGGGAATCTCTTCAGTTTGCTAGCTGCTACACAAAATAATACTCAAAGATTTGCGAAGGCAAAGTATTTTTTCTGAGATTCCATGTTTCTGAAATCCCTGTAGAAGTTTATCAAGCTGACTCTCATGGACTACTTTCTGAATCTTTTATTTGAACAAAGCCATGTTTTAAAAACTCCTTTTGTTCTCTTTCCTAAACATTGACAGAGAGCCTTTAGTGGGATTGTGTTGGGCTGTGGAAGGAGGTATTGGCTTTGTTTCTGAGCCTTGGGTTTTATCATTTCTACCACCAGTAAAAGCCAACTCATGAAACAGATAACAGGGCAAATTATTGTTTGGGGATGCAGCAGTGTTACCAAAATTCAAACTCTTTGCATTCTGTGGGGGTCAGAGAAGGCTTCCTACAGAAGCAGGTATTTTTATGGGCAATATAATGGGCATTGCCCATTTTATAATGGGCAATCCATAGACTGTCTTTTGTAGCAAATGCCCATTGAACCATGATACTTTCCCTTAAGTTTTCAAAAACCCTAGTTGAAATAGCTCCAGTTTTTAAAAGAATATATTCTTTGCATTTAAAATATACCTTTTTAAGTGGAAAATGTGAAAAGATCAACTTTACCATTTTATTTCCCATTTTTAGAAATATTGAAAAAGGAGATATGGGTCTGACTTTTAAGTTACAGAGTGATTTGCCAACTGTGCTTCAGTAATTTGAAGCATTCTCATAGCATCTAGCAGTTGGCAGAGCACATCAGAATAGCAGGCTTAGCTGAAGGTGACCAAAACAGAGACTAGTGCACAAGTGCCAAGAAGATCTCTCACGCACTGTCTCCCTCTCTTTTTTTTTTATTCAAATTTCACATCTGTGCTCTATTTTTAAACATTTATTCTTTAAGTGATAACGCATGTTTTACCAAGCCTCTTATTGGATTAGACATGTTTGAAATCCCCTCAACTTTAACCTGTTCGTGACTGCCTCCAAAAACATTCGGATCCACCACCAAAGTCGAGAGTGTGGTATGGGGGAAGGTTCCCAAGACTTCCACCACAAGAGCTGTCCTGATGTGGGAAGAGAGGAACTCTGTTGCTGAATGGGGTAGATTTGAGAGATCTTGGATTCACATCACTTCATGAGAACAAGTTTGGGTGTTATATGTCCAGTGTTTTTGCTCTTGGTAACAGTTTTGATATCCACATTTTAGAGTTGGAGGAACTAAAATATTTGAATTCTTACTGTGTACCTGTCCCCTGGTATGGATTTTAATTATATTATTTCAATCCTCAAAACTCTGAAAGTCAGGTGTTATTCATTCCATTTTAGAGATGAGGAAACTGAGGTCCAGGAACTGGTTTGAAATGCTTCAGCCTGTGTGGGTTCTCACTCCAAAGCTCATCCAGGCTCTTCCCAGCAGATGACCCCAAGTTGGTGCAATACCTTGTTTAGGTCAGAGCCTCGTGCAATGAGTGGGGCTAAAAAGTAGCATAAAAAGAAGACTTTATTCTGTGACCCTGAGCAGCACTCCCAGGCCCTCCCCAGGTCCCCTGCTGGCCCCTACCATGACCTATAGTCACATGTGCAGGCTGGGGAGAGGGACTTATCTCACTCTGCATCACAGGGCATCACCCATCACTGTGGCTGGGGGTGGGAGGTGGGATGGGGGAGGAGGCTGTGGGCTTGAAGTGGCTGCAGCTTTGGTCTCCAGCATGAAATGTCCACATTTGCCTCTTGTAGACTTTGTATTTCTTTCTCAAGTTATCTGCTTGAAAGCCATTTTTCCCTTCAGTTTTCTATTTTCCTCTTCATCATTTAACATATAAAAACAGGTTCCTCCTGGTCCCTTTTTCTCTCTCTCCTTTCCTTCCTCTCATCATATAATTAAAAGTCCTTTCAGGCTGTCTTCACCTTATCATTTCAAATGAATTGAAAAAAGATCCGACTTCCTGCCCTTGTGTCCTCCTGATGCTGAATTTCAAAAATGAAAGGAAAGTCTCTTTTCCCCTCCCTTTTCACCTCATACAGCCTTCTGAATAACTGTGTTTAAATCATACTGATTTTGTTATTGATCAGCATTGTTGCCAAACAGCTGCACAAATTCTCTCTTTTTGCTTTTTCAAGTAATAATTTAAGAGGGAAAGGATTTTCACCCTCCTTTTCATGATAACAGAAGGAAAGTTATCAAACACAGAATTTAACATTTCTAGTAATTTATCTGTATTCTTACTCAGCTCCATGTTTTTCTGGGGAAGATGCAAATTTTCTTTTTTCATTCTCTACAACACACTAGCAGCAGAGTTAAAAGTTCCAGAATTTCTCATGTTTACTGTTTTATTTTTTTAATTTAACCCATATAGTAATGAACTACTATATTAGAAAGTAACAAGGACTTGATTTTATCCTCATTATATAAATGATTTTTCATAGTTGGAAGCATATAAATAAATGCTTTATCTAAAAATAACATGTTCAGTAAAGAAACTTAGAAAACTATAAATAAAAAATTAAAAACACCCATATTCCCATCACTCAGAAATAACTGTCATTAAGATTTATAGTTTCCTACATTCCATTGTTCATATAGATATTTAAACAGAGACATGACATACTACATAATAAAGTTTTTTTTAGCCTCATAAGCATTTAAAGTTGTATGCATTTTCCCATGTCCTTAAAAGTCTTCAAAAATATATATCTTGGTTGTATGATTTCCATCACCACCATAATTAACTTTATCACTCTTCTATTGTGATTTCAATTTGTTTCTAGTTTTTTTTACTTTTATAATCACACTGGATCAACATCTCAGTACATAAATATATTTTTTTCTATTATTTTCCCTAGGATTAATGCCCCAGAAGTTGACATATTGGAATTACAATCATTTTAAGTATTTTAGGGAACTACAAAATAGCTCTGTCCTGTAAACTACTTGATGTTTATAAGTTTTTACATAAATACCATCTGTTTGTGTTAAGTTTGTCAAAGCCACAGTCTGATAACATGCCACTCAGATTTGGGGTAGAATCTTACTATAGGCAATGCAAATGGTCAGTAAACTGAGAGAGCAAGAGGCTGAGGGAGATATTTTAAACTTCTTAGAGGAGTGAGTAGAGGGAACAAATGGACAGCCTATTCAGAAAATCTTTATTGAGCATATACTATGTGCCACATACTGTCTGGAGACTGGGGACACTGCAGTGAACAGAACGCAAAAATCCCTGCCCTGAGGGAGGTTGTATTCTATGAGGGACAAATAGAAACAAAGGCATCAAATGTGTGATGTGATAGATGGCAATGAATTGTATGGGGAAAAATAAAGATGCTGTACTGTGAACTGTGTGGGAGGTGATTCTGAATAGGGTGTTCCTAGGACAACTCCCTGAGAAAGCGAAACATGAGCAAAGACTTGCGGGCAGGTGGAGGGTGAGCCCTGTGGAACACTATGCAGGGAGGGAGTCCCTGGGGGGGATGAAATGTAGCCAGGAGATTTGGAATCTGTTCTTTTCAGATCCCGGATCCAAGTGCAGTTGCTGAGTTGACAAGGTGGGGGAGCCAGAACCCCACAACACCAGTGTTTAAATGAGATTATTTTTTTAAATATACAAACAAGGACCCAAACCCCACATTCTTATCTCTGCCCTGATAGGCCATTGGGAAATGCCTGCTGGACATAGCCAGCAAATCTATATTCAGATGATCTTTGACACAGTCTGGGAACAGAATTGTGCAAAGAGGTTACAAGTTCAGGTTGGACGGACAGGCTGTCATTTCAGAAAACAATGAAAACTGACTGAGCAAGAATGGTAACTTAGAAGGTCTCAATTCAGAGTGGTTCTTATGCCCAGAAACCTCCAATTAACTGATCATCTCAGGGCTGGTTTATTTCCTCTCTCTCATGGTCCAGCACTCCTAGAATTGCAAATGTAGGTTGGAAGCCAGCCAGAAACCCTACTTCTTTGGACTACATTGGGTGTGCTAGAGTACATTGGATATCCTAGTGCCCTTTGGGTGCTAGGACAGGCAGCAGGTGTATAGGTCACAAGGCCAGGCGGAGTTTCTGTTGTCGGTCTTCTTGGGTTTGGGAGCTCAATGATCTCAGAGATGTCTGACACAAGCAGCCACCTAGAAAGTAAGATGTTAGATGTTTAAACAAAGCAAGGCAGCCCACGTCACCACAGAAGCCCTAGCAGGTACAAGAAGGTACAGCATCTGAGACTGGATCTGAGGAGCAGAGTTCCAGCTCAGCTCTGACCTCAACACACTGAGAAACCATGGACACCTCACTGACTTCTCCATCACAGGCTCAATTTCCCCATTTGTAAAGTGAAGGAAGTGAGCTAAGAGACCTCTGAGCTCCTTGTAGTTTCTATAGTCACAGACTATTCCAGGGCATTCAAATGTAGTATGTTGAGTACCTGGCAAACAACAAGGATGTGAAGGATGCACAAGCAAATAGCACTATTTGCTTCCATGGAGCCTGCAGTGGAGTAGAGGGATGCATTTTTCAACAGGACATTAATACTGCTATCATTTCTAAGCACAGTTTTGTAATTTTGTTTTATTACAATCCTCACAAAAACTTAAAGACCGAGTTCCATTATTAGGTGCTTTGCAGATGGAAAAACCAAGTCACAGAGCTGGTGAGTGGTAAGAAAGATACTCAGTGAATCCGCATGTGGTGGTTGCACTCTTAGCCCCTTTGTTTTCCCATTGCAGTGAAGTTGCCATCTTTCCCCTCAGGGAGTATTTGAGAACTCCAGATTTCAAAGGTGACAGGGAAGGAGGAAGGCTCTGAAGTTTGCTCATATTGTTAAGTAATTAATCTTGACTAATCTTCATTTATTAGTATATGATGGTGGACAGGTCAACTTACCTTCCTGTAAAATGGGTATGTTGTTTCCTACCTAACTCACAGAGAAGAATTATCATGAAGTATCTACCCTGGGGGCTGCACAAATGCACAGGATGTTGATCTCAGTTCTGAGGTGCAAAGACAGGGCTATCTCATTCTTACCCACAGGGCAGCACTCTGCTTTGAGGAACAGTGGTCCCAAACTGTCTCTGGTGACACTCCATTGACACAAACCTGCTCCACATGACTTGTTCCCCTCACCAAAGAAGAAAGAACTTGAGTGGCAATGTTCATAAACAGGCCCCCCTCTTCTGCTTCTCTGGGAGCCAGACCCTGATTTATCCTGGGAGAAAAATAAATAGTGAAGAAGGTACAAACATTGCCTGAAAGAACCCAGTTCGGCATGGGCTCAGAAATCTTCCTTCCAGGGAAAGAGTGTCCAGACCTCCCAGCCCCAGTCTTGGCTTGTGCAGGCTCCTGGGGGGTCTGCTGGGGCCAGGGTCTCCTGAGGCTTCCCAGATGAGGTCGGGCTTCCAGGGAGTGCCTCTGTGTTCCTGAGCTGTCTAGTGATGCAATCCTTGGTGAAGCAGGGATATGAAAAGCTGATATTTTGGACGGGGAAGAACTATCTCCGGGGGACTATTTTTTATGAACCAAAGACGCTTAAGTGTTGCTGATTTATCTTAATAGCAGATTCTATGAGCAAAAGTCCCAGTTGTCTCTGTGCTCTTGGCAAGTATGGATGAGAAATGGAGTGGAGGAGACCCAATCAGAGCTGGCTAGCCCAAAGTTCAGGAGTCTTAATCTTCCTCATTCCAGATATGCAACTTAGCACTGTTTCCAAAGGTTTTCAAGTTGCAGGTGGACACACAGCTTTGGCGAGAGGTGCAGTGGCTTCCATCACCACATCTTCTGCTTCCAGAACAGTTATCTCTTGGGCTCAAGGAGAGAAAGCCAGCATCTCCCTTGGGTAGTTAGATCTTCAAGCTCAGTTACCACGTTCTGGTTGTGAGGGTACTGTTTCTGTACAAAGAAACCTTCTGTAATGTGAAGAGCCCTCCTGACTGTCGTACACACAATGGGGACTCTCAGAGGGTACAACAGGGCTGCTTCTGCTCTACATCTTCTCCCATGTTAGGGCTGGAATGAGAACATGCTGAACCTAGCACCTTAGAAGTTGGAATATAAATTATGTCAAGGCTATGTTCAGTGTTGTAACATTTACTAATCCCTATTAGATATGGATAAATTCTCATGGCTTAATTTGGCATGTTGAGTCAGTTCTTCAGATTGTCTTTGGGGACTGGAAAGGAAATGCACAATGTTACTATAATTTTTCTTTTATTTCTTGAGAATGGGACATAATTTTTTATTGTTAGCTGATGGAAACTTTGGTGAATCATGGCCAACTATGGCTCACCCCCACAGGAAGAAAGCATCAGAATTTAGCTGAGAATATATTCTTTGAAACAAACCAGAATATTTGATTTTTGAAATATCTTCCCACTTAAAAAAACAGGCTGTCCAACAAATATTAATGTTCTGAACAAGACCAAGAGAATTGAGGAAGTCGAAAGCTAGAATTTCTCTCTGAGGAAAAATTTAGAGTGATGTGTGATGCTTTAGCTTAATAATAACTCCACTGAGCATCAAAGAGTCTGTGAGGATGCAGGTTACAACCACAAGAATTCACAGAGCATCCTTCTCAGTCTCCATCCTCCTTCCTCCAAGCGGAAGGAGCTAGGTAGGTGTTGGATAAAAGTCAGGCATTCCATATTTCTTTACCAGGTCACCCACATATACATGACCTTGGGCACATCCTGTCATTTTACTTCCATTCCTGGAAATTGGTCCAAAAATATATTTGACAATAGGTTCTCCCTTTTTTCTGTGAAACAGTTTTATATTGGAAACCATTGTCAAGTACTTTAAATTGCTTGGGTTGAAAGCTGTTGTCCAATTATTTTTTCTTTTTTCAGCATCTCACATAGTTTGATTGTCAGTCATGCATGTTCAGTAATCACCTTTAGGGGACTCCAATCTTGTCAAGTTTGACAAGTCTGATCAGGTTAGGGGGTTATTAATCTGTTGGCATTATAGCTGCAAAATTATTTAAGTGAGATTCTTGTTCTGTTCATAATTGCAGGTTTGTTCTTACAGATCTGTCTTGCAGATTTTTATGAGCAGGAATCCTCTTGGGCAAATCCACCATTACTTCTCAGTGAGGCTCAGGTGGCAATTTTTCACCACTGGGGTGGTTTTTCAGAGGAATGGTCACATGGAAAAGCCCAATTCTCTCCTCTTTGCCACACCTAATTTTCAGCTTCTGCTGAGAGCAAGACCCAAAATTATCCCCATGTCTCCTTATGAAATTCTGTTGAAAAACGTTAGTCCCTGTGCACTGTGCACAAAAGCCAAATTACTCTTGGAATGTTCCGTGAACTCTGGGAATCCAGATACGGATCGAGGAAACAGAACAGTTATATCCCCCCTCTGCTCAATCTGTTGATTGATTTGTAGATTATTCTCCTTACCTTGAACTGTCTGAGTAAAGTCTTTGGTCTGACTCCTAATGTATGTTTGTTGATTCATTTATTTGTTGTTGTTTTTTTTTAATCTCAAATCTCAGAGAAAGCAAAGGAAAGTTCCTGGAAAGTGAAGACCTCTTCTCCAGTTAAAGCAATATTCTCCTGATAATTTGCCATGATGTTAGGGTGTTTCTCAGATCTTACATTGCTGAAGTATCAACCAATGGAAGAACTTCTGGGCCAAAGCAAACAAAAACCACAGTTATTCAGGGACAGAGTTAGTATATGCTCAGGCTGGTTTTCATTCCCCAAAATACAAAGATCTTTATGGGCACAAAGTGTTCCCAGTGGTAAGGAAGATGTGAGAAAACTTCGAAAAGAGGAAGAGGGAATCCTTTTCTGATTGACCTTCAGCAGTGGCACACTGACAAGGGAGGGTGAGAAACACTGGACCTTTTCTTAGCTTGATTTTCATCTTAGAACTCCAAAAGGCTTAAAGCTATGTCCCACCAATTTATAGATAAAGAAGGAAGGTCACAAATTAGAGGGGAAAATAAAAGGAAATAATTATAAAAGTGTGAGAGATTATTGTTTTAACTTTCAGTTCTCTGTAATGTTTCTTGTTATCTCAAGGCAAAAACAACTTATAGGTGTCTTAATTTTTAAATGGTTATATTAACTGTAGCTAAACCTGGCTCTGTTTTGACATGGCCTGATGAGCTTCTTCCTACCTTCATTAAATACCAACCCCAAGGCCAGCCTTTCCACCTACATAGTCAGAATCCCAGGGAAGGGACACCAGAATGTTGATGGATCAGATTGACAGACCACAATTTTGAAGGCATTGGTATAAAGAAGCAGGCAAGCAACCCTTAAAAGTAGAAATCGTTGTGTCACAAAATGCCTGCTCTCTCTGTATAGACAGCTTGCAAATTCAGGAACTGTAAACTTAAATATAAATAGCAAGATTTGAGGTGGCTTTGGGCTGCAATTGTGATCAGAAGAGGTATAACTGAGGGCTGGTAAAGGATCATGTAACAGGAGCAAGGGTGGAATTAGAGATAAGCCTGTCAGCACAGAGCATACAATGATATCAGGTAAGAGTGACAGTTGGTCAACAGAGTCTATTGAGCACAAAGAGGATCCAAGTCTTGGTCCAGACCTTCCAGGGCTATAAAAAGGACAAGAAGCCACAGACTGTGCTCAGGTACCTAGAGTACCTCCCTTCATATCCTCCAGCCTGCTGATGCCCTTTGCACAGAACCAGAGTGGCTGAATAACTTTGTGCTGATAGTTGAACAGCTATTAAGTGACCTGACTTTGACCATTTGTCCCAGGCCCTCTGATCCCACTTCTAGTTTTCTTCACTCTCCAGGACACTTTAAGTTATGGAAATTATCTTACTGGGGCACATTCTGACCCTGGCTGTGACGGAGTCTGTCGGACCTGGTTTTGTAGGGAGGGATCATTTCTGGCTAGGAAAGAGATGAATCCTAGAGTACATAGGACGTCCTATGTACTCTAGGATTCATACAGACCATATTTGGGTAGAGTTTTTATGGAGGAAGCTGGAAGGAGGTAGATTGTTCAAAAGGAAAGGGAGAGGTTGTCCTTGTTTGGAAACAGAACTGTTTCTCTCTAATGCATAAGACAATAGGGAGCCACTGTGTATTATGGAAGAGTATGATGTGAACACTGTCAACATGAAGCAAGTTAGAACCATCATTTTTTATTAATGATAAAATGGCTTCTGAGATTAGATTGCTAGGTCATTTCTGCCCATGAGAGCTTGCCTTGGGTTGGATGAATCGTGGGCACCTCCCAGGGCACATTCTTGTTTTCTACATACCTGAGAGTAGTTGGTCAGTAATGATTTGGGCCTTTCATTAGTGCCCGCCTTGCCCCTGCCATACCAAGAATAAAACAACAGCTTCCTTCAATTATAGTCTATGGGACATGGAAATTTGAAGTCTTTCCTCTAGCCCAAATTTCAAATACTGTCCTATAAAGCTTCAGGACCTGAGAAGTCCTTGCACCATCAATGTTACAATTCTAGAACTGAAGGCCTCATTTTATTACCAGTTTCCAACTTATGTCTAGTCCTAAATAATCATTATGGTGCATTATTCTTTTAATGGGTTATTTCTCAGAGAGAGAGAGAGAGAGGCTACCATTTGATTTTGGGTGCTATTTTCTTATTTTGTAGAATAGGTCTGAAATATCCCCGGGCACATGCAGTTTCTGAGCCATAATTATGCTTTTTAACCCACTCCTTTATGTCTGGGTCCTTAATGTCCAAACTCCTATATAATTACAAAGTTCAGTGTATGGGAATGAGACAAATATTTTTTGCATGACTTTAGCCTATACATTACTGCAAATGCTGTATTATTACAAGATATTTCCTGAACTTGAAGCTGTATTATTAACTCTCTCAACTTGAAAAAACTCAGCAAAGAGATACTCCCAATCTCTGGCCCATGATGCAAAACTCAGATGGACAGTGACTTGATCCAGCTGAGGGCCTGGGACTCCTGGGGGAGGAGTTGAGCTTGGCACTAGTGTATTGGTTCATAGCCTAACATGGAGTTGGGAAACTCCTTTTCCATCCAGCTGTAGTGCAAAGCCACAGCCATGGCTCTCCTTGCAGTTGTGAAGTATTGTTTCATTCTTCAGCATTTGAAAGGTTTAATCTCCAAAATATACAAAGAACTTACACAACTACACTCTAAGAAGACAACTAACCCAATTTAAAAATGGGAAAAGGACTTGAAAGGGGCCAGGTTTGTTAACTACCTCTCCTGGAGGAAGAAGTTTTGGTGCTCCTTTGCTGGACTAAAGGGATATTGTTGATGCTGATTTTTCAGAGTAATCAGAATTTTAAAGGATCAAGCTGAAAGGGGAGAGCTGTGGCCGGTAAAGCAGGGCTTCATTTAATCCTAGGCTGCTCAAGTTCAAAATACAAGACAACAGGAATCTATCTGCCCAATTTCAGTCTCAGGAGTCTCTTCCCTGAACTAAAATGATTTCAACACCATTTCCTTCTAATTTGAAAAATAATCAATACAATTTATTTAAGCCCCACGTGTGCTTTCCAGCTCTACTGGCTAACCAGCAGTCTCAGCATATTTTAGATGAACATAGTTTATTACCATCTGCTACTTCTAGGAATTCAACTATTCAACTACATGTATGATACTTTCTCCTTCTAATAATATAAATATCCATTGCTCTTGAATGGCTTCTAAGGATTCTATTATATGGATAGTGGATATTCAGTAATTCATTACACAAAATCCAGAATATGGACACTTTATTTACTTCTCATTAATTGCTACTGTAATGGGCATCCCAGTGAACATCCCTTTATATTTTTCATTCCTGCACACCTGTCCAGCTTTCTGTTCAGGAGGAGATTGTTGGTCCCCAGGGCATACACAGTTTGAATTTTTGTGCATGTGTAAAATTGACGTTGAAGACATTTATTCCAATTTGCAATTCTGCCAACAGGATGGAAGTGCCTTAAAGAATAGGGAAATAAACGTTCCATTTTCTAAGCCTTTCCGAATTTTACCTGCTTCTGTAACTTCACCTCTGAATGTCTAAAAGACAAATGGATTTATGAAGTTGCAGTAAAACCAGCAATTACCAAGGTTCTTTATTTGTTCACTAAAATTAACTAATGCTAAACACACTTTGTTTTTTGCTAAGGTTAATGTAAGGCAGGTCAAGGGAATGGCATGTACATAGGGTACTGAGATTTCAGCTAAGTGTTTGATACAACAAACTCATATACATATATTTTATTCACTTATTTATTTATTTGACCAGATAGAGAAATAAGGACTGAATGGTGGTTCAGCTGGATGGATTTATAGTTGATTGAACAGCTCCATCCTAGGCAGGTTGATTTAGGGAATCCTGTCACTTCCACAGGCAGGCTGCCAGGCTGTGCTCTGTCCTTCCAAACTGTACGCAGACTTAATTACAGTGACCCTTTGAACAATGCAGAGGTTAGGGGTGCCAGCCCCAGGACAATTAAAAATTTGTGTATAACTTTTGCCCCCCCCAAAACTTAGATACAGTTGTCCCCCAGTATCCACAGGAAACTGGTTCCAGGATCCCCCACAAATGCTAAGACCTAATGCTGAAGTCCCTTGCATAAATGGTGTAAAGCAATGCATAGAGTCAATTCTCAGCATCCTGGGATTCCCAACTGAGAATGGAAAATACTGTTTTTCAAAACGGTATTTTCAAAATACTGTTTTTCAAAAACCTGGGGATACAGAGGAATGCCTCTATATTTATTGAAAAAAATCAGCATATAAATGAACCCGTGCAGTTCAAATCCATGTTATTCAAAGGTCAATTGAATATATAGCTGTTGAAGGCATACTTTTTGAAAATGTGATGCTTCTTAGCTGAGAAGGCTATCTAATACAATGGAAGACATACTTAGAATTGAGAAATATCTCAGCAAGATGAAACTCTGGACCCAAGTTTAGATAGGATAAGTCTAAAGCAGATATGCAGTAAGGAAAAGAATGAAGCTTATACTTAAAATTAAAACCCTGGTGTGTGTGTGTGTGTGTATGTGAATGGCAGAGGAACTGCCCACCAGGATATGCATTTAATTAATTGAAAATCTAGACATCATGGCACAGCAGATGTTAAAAAATCAATGCAATGTAGGAGTATATTAATATTTTAAAATAGTGTTTAGTGCAGGTAAAGAATTGCATTCAGACCTTGTGCAGGAAATTCCCTAAAAGAATCCCTGACAAATTATAAGATGGGGGTACAGAGAAGGGACTGACCAATCAAGAGGACACAGAATACTTAGGCTAGATAAGCTAGAGGCAATGGGCATAACTGCATTTAAATGTCTAAAACCCTCAGCACCTTCCAAAGAGGCAGAATTAGGGCAAGAAGACTGAAACTGCAGCCAAAAGCTCCAAGTATGTCAGGCAGGGAGGACGTCCCATTTAAGCCATTTAATACATTGTCTCATAAGCAATTGAGTTTCCCATCCCTATTGATAATGCATCCTCCATGGCAGCTGTAGGGGAATTCCTGCTTGGGTAAGAAGCTTGTACTAGATTCTTTCTACCAACACATGCATAATGAGTGTTATTTACATGTCTAGTGTTCTTCCATGGATGACCCAGACTTTGAAAAAAAAGGAAAATATTTTGCAGAGAAGTAAAACCTCATTTTAACTGCTAACACTAGGGGTCCTGTTAATGAAAATGGTTCACCTATAACCACCACCTGCTAGGGCTGCAGCACAAAAGGAAGGGGCTGCCTTTGCCCCCCAGCACACCAGCTAGCTTAGGCTTCCCCATTTCTCTCTTCTGCTCAGATGAGCATTTCAGATGTTAACATGTTCCTTTGATCATGGCATCCTCAAATCTTCCCTGTCTGTGCACATTTGTCTTTCCCACTTAGCCTGCTTTTACTTGCTTTCTGCCCACTTTTACTAAGGTTCCTCTCATCCTGAAAGCAGCTACCACTAACTTTCTTTATATATACAATTCTTTTCATAGCAGCAAGTAAAAAGTTCCCCAAACCTTCCCCTCCCAGAGTAGACAAAAGAATATAATGAGAGGCTCATATATAGTGAAATAGAAATGACCAATAAATGAATGAAAAGATGCTCAGCCTCAATTATAATTGGGGGAATGTGAATGGGATGCAATTTTCCGTATACCATATTTTTAAAATGTTTTATTGTTGTTCAAATACAGTTGTCCATTTCCTTCCCACAACCCTCCGCCCCACTCCAGCCATCCCTACTTCCCACCTTTGACCCTACCCCTGTTTGGTTTTGTCCATGTGTCCTTTACAGATGTTCCTGAAAACCTTTCCCCTCATTTCCCCCCATTATCCCCTCCCACCTCCCCTCTGGTTACTGTCAATTTGTTCTTAATTTCAGGGTCTCTGGTTACATTTTGTCCTTTTTTATTTTGTTGATTATGTTCCAGTCAAAGGTGAAATCATATGGTATTCATCTTTCACTGCCTGGCTTATTTCACTTACCATAATGCTCTCCATTTCCATCCATGCTGTCACAAATCGTAGGAGCTCCTTTCTTCTTGCTGTATAGTATTCCACCATGTAAATGTAGTATAGTTTTTTGATCCATTCATTTACCGATGGGCACTTTGGTTGCTTCCAGCACTTGACTATTGTAAATTATGCTGCTATGAACACTGGGGTGCATAGGTTCTTTTGGATTGGTGTTTCAGGATTCTTTGGGTGTAATCCCAGCAGTGGAATCACCAGGTTAAAAGGCAGTTCCATTATTAGTTTTCGGAGGAAATTCCATACTATTCTCCACAGTGGCTGCACCAGTCTGCATTCCCACCAACAGTGCACTAGGATTCTCTTTTCTCTACTTCTTCTCCAACAGTTGTTGTTTGTTGATTTGTTTATGATGGCCATTCTGACTGGGGTAAAGTAGTATCTCATTGTGGTTTTAATTTGCATCTCTCTGATGGCTAGTGATGCTAAGCATCTTTTCGTATGTCTCTGGGCCCTCTGTATGTCTTCCTTGGAGAAGTGTCTGTTCAAGTCTTTTGCCCATTTTTTAATTGGGCTGTTTATCTTCTTGGAGTGGAGTCATGTAAACTCTTTATATATTTTGCAGCTCAAACCCTTATCTGCAATGCAATGAGGTATCATTGGCAAATATGTTTTCCCATATGGTTGGTTCTTTTTTCCTTTTAATGCTGTTTTCTTTAGCCATGCAGAAGCTTTCTATTTTGATGAGATCCTATTTGTTTATTCTCTCCTTTAAGTCCCTTGTTTTAGGGGACATATCTATGAAGATGTTGCTGTGTGGAATGTCTTGATAAACCATTGGCGACTAAATGGCCTTATTCTCACAAAAAAAATTATCAAAAGATTAGGCACAAAACGAAAAACAAAATGTCTTGATAAAGACATTCCACACAGCAACTTGATAAAAAACTTGATAAAGTTTTCCTCTAGGACTTTTATGGTGTCACTACTTATATTTCAGTCTTTAATTCACTTTGAACTTATTTTGTGTATGGTATAAATTGGTGATAGAGTTTCATTTTTTTTTTGTATGTAGTTGTACAGCTCTCCCAACATCATTTGTGGAAGAGGCTATTTTTACTCCATTTTTTGTTTCTGCCCCCTTTGTCGGGTATTAATTGACCATGGAGACTTGGGTTTATTTCCAGGCTCTCTAATCTGTTTCATTAGTCTATGTATCTGTTCTTAGGCCAGTACCAGGCTGTTTTGCTTACAATGGCTTTGTAATACTGTTTGGTATTAGGTATTGTGATCCCTCCTACTTTGTTGTTCTTCCTCAAAATTGCTGTGGCTATTCAGGGTCGTTTATGGTTCCATATAAATTTCTGAAATGTTTGTTCTACCTCTGTGAAATATGTCATTGGTACTTTAATAGGAATTGAGTTGAATATATAAATTGCTTTGGGTAGTATGGAAATTTTGATTATGTTAATTCTTCTAATCCATGAATATCCATGTACCATATTTTTGAAGATTAAGGAATTTGAATAGACTCTATGTTGGTTCAGTATAAGCAAAGAGGTGGAGACTGGAAGTTGGCCAACATTTTTGAAGAGAAATTTGATGATATCTTTCAAAGTTTAAAATATATATGCTCTATTCCAGGAATCTTTTTCAATTTTTTTTATTTAGCACATTGTAGAAACAGCTATTATATGTTTAAGCATCCATCTTTTTTGAAAACAAGTACATGAGGACAGGCAAAGCTATTTCTTTGGAAAAGTATTCTTTGAAGCATTGTTGGAATAATGAATAATTGGACATGACCTAAATGGCCATTATTCATTCACTCACTCAACAGACATTTATTCAACAGACATTTACTATGTGCCAGACAATGTTTTACATGCTTGGGATGCATCTTGGAACAAAATATACAAAGATTCCTGCCTACTATCTTAGTACATCAATAGAAGATTGATAACTAAAGAGAATATATGCATAGAATGGAATAGTATTTATCCATTAAAAATTAGGTAGCTGAACATGATCTCAACATGGAAAGATGGCCAAGACGTATTAGACACTTTATTTCTAAAGGATATGTGCATGTGTCTGTGTTTGTCTTATGTATAAATATTTTCTGGAAAGACTGGCCAAAAACCTTAACAGTAGCAGTGGATATTGGGGTAGGAAGAAAGAGAATATTATTTTTCTTTTTATAAAGCCTTTTGTACTATTTAATTTCTCATAGCTGATATGTATGCTTTATATAATGAAAAATTTATAGATATTATAAAAAGGAAGAAATCATAAAGCTAAATTAGTAGTTCTGCTAGAGAACTAAGGCTCATATCTCAAAGAACATGGAAAATTCCATAACCTATCTGTAGGCATTGAAACCCAGATGATTAGGTGTTTGATGCTGTTCAGACTGCAAGAATGGAAATTAATACCATAGTACTTTGGAATGTAAAAGTAAAGACATGTGGTGGCCCTGTGGCATTACTGGTCATGGTCCTGGTGGACTTGTCTGCATATACAAATCAAATAGGGAGACAGCCAGGGGCAGGGGAAGGGCCCGGACTGACCAGCAGTCAAGTATTCTGGGGCTTCCTCCTGAGTTTGTGACTAACCTTGTGGCCTAGAACTAACAATGCATGAAGCCAGATTATTCTGGCAAATCCTTATTTGTAGGAGAGGGATTTGAGATAGATCCTGAAATTCTCTGGAGTCTTTGAGAAAATCACTTCAATATCTCCTAGTGCTATGAAGAAACATAAGTTATATACTTTTTTTTATCTATTCCTGAGTAGATTCAAGTTTAAATACATTTGGATAATTTGTACTTAACACTATTTCAAGTTCAGGGTCATAGAGAATGAGACTTTTTGTATTCTACCTTAAACAAGTGATGAAGAGAAATTGACTTTAAATATGTGTCCATTGATAAATTTAATCTGATGTGTTGTGGGGGAAAAGCAGTATAATTTAGTACATTGGGCATTTCTAGAGGAAATTAGAATACAATTTCATCCTTTTTGAAAATTGGATTTTTGCCATATCCCCAAGCCCAGAAGTTCCACTTTCCCTTGTCTTTGAGGGTAAGTTGTCCCAGGAGAAGGGGTGGTGGTTATGAATGAGTTTCATTCTGGGGTGCTGAGAGAGTATCAGCTTGGAGGAGCAAGTGAGGGGATCTGCGAATGAATGATACATCTGTCTTGTTTGTGTGTTTCTGGGAGTGTCCATGGAGACCTTCTATCCAGAGAGAATATGTGACTCAGACTCTCCTTCCATATAGAACAAAATTGGTCCTAGGTGGGTAAGTCTAGATTATCCCACAAAAGCTAGTGAGAGCACAGAAATCCAAACAGAGGGAGGACATCGCAGCAAGCAAACCAAAGAGAAGATAATCGTAGGAGGGAATGTTTCATAGATTTGGTATTTGGGACACTCCGTTGCCATTTCTTCCTTCCCATTTGTTTTCTAACTGATTGGAAAAGTACTAATGAGCGTGTTTACATTTTTTGCAGTTGTTTCACCCAAGTGTGAAAGCAGCTGGGAGAGGGGGTTTGTTCTCTGTCCAAGGCCCCTAGCTGTCTCCCCTCCTGACTGCCTCTCACTCCCCCAGCTTCCAGGCTCCTTCCACCCTGCCAAACCTCTCCTCACTGTCTCACCACCCCACTCCCTAGGGTTCTTGCTGGGAGCACTGCTGCTCATTCAGCAGGGCCAGCGGCCCCAGCACATGTTTTGTGTTGCTCACATCCTCCTTTCTCTCTCGTTTTGTTGTCATTTGTTTTGTTTTGTTTTGAAAGAGGTGAGGTACAGAGGAGAATTTGGGTTTATGTCCTTCCACTCAGCTTCAGAACTGGGAGCAAGCCCAGATTTCATTTGCTCCATTTCTACGCTGAGCTCAAAGCTCCTGAGGGAGAACGTCCTTCTCTATTCTGACAATTTTGGGGGACACATTCTCTCCTGGCTGCTCTGAATTTCTAGTCTCTGCTGTTTGCTATGCAGTCCACTCTCAGTTGCTTAGTTTTTTTTCCTTCTGATGAGAGTGTCTCAGGCTTCAGTCATTTTGAGAACGACCTTCACAATGTCTCCCATGCCCTATTACTTAATTTCTATGAGTTCTCTGATGTGCCCATTCTAATTTATTCAAATACATTTCAAAGTCGACTCATAACTATTAAAAGGCCATTTACTCCAGTGAGTCATTTTGTGTATCTCCAGGTACGTGGACCCTGCTTTTCCTAGCCCTTACTGTGTGAGACTCTCTACTCCTTGGGGCCCCACTGGGTGTTCTCCTTAAACTAGTCACCTGCACTGTCAGTTTTCAGTATATTGGCCAGTTTTGCTAGGCCATGTTCTGAGATGTTTTGTTTTAAATTCCTTAGTTGAGGAGATGATTTGGTGATGCCATTTCTGCTTAGGCCAATGGTAATAAATATGTGTTGAATATATGAATTGAATGAATGAAGAACTTTACCTCCCTTGTTAGCACAGATTTAGACTCTGAATTCCAATGCCTGCACATAGCTATCTCTTTTTCTTTCTTACCTCCTCTCTCTTTTTTTTCTCCCTTTCTCTCTTCCTTCCTTTCTTCCCAGCCTCCTCTTTTTTTCTTTCTTTTCTTTCTCTTAGTTAAAAAATTGAGATTTGATTTTGAAGCTCACTTTCTGAAGAAACCCATAATAAACTATGCACAGAATGCATCCTTAGTTATTAGGAGAGTCTGGGATTTTTTTTTCAGAGACCCTCTATTGACTTGCTGAGTTGAAACAGTTTAGACTCCACATAAAATATGTGTTGTTTACCCAGGCTCTTCATGCTCTGCATACTGTTACAGTCCTTGAAGAGCTTGTCAGTGACAAGTAAGATAAATGAATGAAGAGGGCTTTACAAGTGTTTAAAAGCTAAGTATAGCATGTGCTGCTCACTACTTAATTAAACAGACCTGTGCTTAACTAAGTAACTGTGGTGGAAACTTCTAGAGCCTTCCCCTTCCCCATGTGTCCCCCACCCATCTCCAAAGGAGAGGCTCAGGATGTTAGAGTCCTTGGTTGTCTGCAGTTGCTCATGTGTGAGCCTAGGTTCAGAAAGGTTTTGCTGTTTGGAGTATTAGTGTAGATGGTGGATAATGATTTTTGAGTTTATATTAGGATAGGTCACCAACATAGACTCCCTCTGGGTTTGATCAAGATTTTATGATGTGTCTGAGTTCCCTCCTTTTCACTTAGAACTTTAAAATCAAAGTGAGTTGCTTCTCTTCTCAGCTCTGATTGGGGTCATTGTCCAGAGAGTCAGAGCCCATTTCCAGATCAAGTTTAATTGCTGTTGTTTTTTTTTAATGAAGGGTCAGTTTTTATGGATCTGAGCAGTAGGGTACAGTGGTTATGTAGGAATCTTTGAAATGATAGTCCCAAATCTGCTAGTTGTGTGATCTTTGGTATGTTTCTTTGTCTTTCTAAGCTTTGGTTTCTTCATCACTAAAGTGAGAATAATAACAGCCTCTGCCAGAGCTGATATTTGGGTCATATATATTTGAGTCACTCTTAGTTCTTAGGAGTTTCTTCCCCTTCCCAGCTGCTATTAAAGATTCTGAATACAGTCCCCTGCAGCCTGCATCACAGGCTCAGTGTGACTGCCCCCATGAGATGACAGGATAAAGCGCTATGTGTGGTAGCAGCAATGGCTAGGAGAGTGTTGGATACTACCCATGATGTCTGCAGCTGGCTCCCTGTCACAGGGCCGGTAGTCTTTCTGCCACTCTTAGGGATCCTAATCTCCACCTTATCAGCAGAGTACACAGAGCTCTCTCTACAAATAAATCTCCCTCCATGGTTTGCATTGGCAGGTAGCATAACAGAAGTGATGATGCTCCTGGGCGGTCATTGTCCTTAATCCTTTGCGGAATTCCTTGGGTTCCAAAAGTGGCAGCAGAAAGTGGCTTACCAGAATAGACTCCCTCCCATGTTTTTATCAGGAAAAAAAGCTGCACAAAATGTAAAATAAGAAATAAGAACAGTACACCAATATCTATCCGTGTGGAATGTGGTTCACGCTGAAGACACTCTACTCTACCTCTCCATTTACCTCTGTTCCAGGAACAAAGGCTCATAGAAAAGTGATTCATTCCGAGTCTCAAAGTGAGTATTTGGTAGAAAAAAAGAATTAGTGCCAGGACTGTGTTACTTCCCTACAGAAGGTGAAAGATCTAGGTGATGAGAAATCTCAAGAATGGAGCACGAGAAGGCCTGGTACCACAGGAATGCGTCCTCTGCAACAGTTAGACACAGGCTTGTTCATCATTCAACAAAGGTTTGAACTGGTATTCCCACAAAACAGACTCGGAGACAACAATTTTGAGCAGGGGGTTTATTTGGGAGGTGATCCCAAGAAGCATAGTGAAAAAAATAAAGTGAGACAATGAAGGCAAAAAGTGAATAAAGGTGCATTACGGGACATGTTCTGTTGTAGTCAACAAGGCTTGCACCCTGCTGAGGACCTATTGAGACATTCTGGAACATGTCATAGTGCTGTCCCACTAAGATGTGAGGGTGCTGGTTATTTATTAATTACCCACCTCCATCATAGTTGTTTGGAGAGCCTGAGCTCCCCATCACTTCTGGTCTGCCTTGTTCCCTGGCCAAACCTGTTGCTGTGCCCAGAGGAAGACCTTAAGCAGAGAGAGATGCAGGGGCATGAGGTGGGAAAACAGCAGGACATCTGATATTCTCCATTCAAGCTGTGGGTGACCTCCAGGGTAGAACAAGAGGATGTGGAGAGGAACTAACATTCTCTATAATAATTAAAATAAAATAAGGGTCCTTAAAGAGTAGGTACAAAAATAGCAGCCATGCCCTCTATGGTGACCTACTAATTTTCTGTCTATAAATAAGGATTGAGGGAGGAGTCTTCCCCAAAGTTGGGAGGGAGAGTTTCATCAATGTTCTCTTTAGCTGGAGGACTGATCAGCTGAATGAGTTGGGAGAGATCAGGCAAATTTTTGAGGCAGGACTGATGCAATAGCAGTGAATTGTGTAGATATTTGTAAAACATAAATGTCAAGAGATTGGCACATTTTTCCCCAGAAGTGTCATAATATGACAAGTGTGAGCTTATATGTATATGATTATGGCTCTCCTAAATTCCTTCCAAAATGACCCACATTGATAAGTTCTGTTGAGAAATAAAAACATGAATTATCTCAAATATGTTTTCTGCTCTTTCCACATCCAGTAAAGAATGAAGAATGCAGCACGTGCACACACACACACATACACCCCCATGTCTTGGGTTTCATTTTTCCATATTGACCTATGTTTCCTCTCAAGGTGATTACAGGGTGTTTACCATGGAATCTCCCCAGCCCACTTTTCCTTATACCTGTATCCATGCCAACTTTTCAAATCTTAGCTCAAGGGGCACCTGACCCATGGAACTAGAAGAGATTTCTCCTGCCTCTGGACATTCATGTAAGCCAATCCCTTAATTCTTGTTTTCTTCCCCATATTGTGTTATCATCAGTTCTCTAATTATTCATGTCTTATTCATCTTCACTTTGTCACTATTGTAGGGCTGTGGAGTTGGAAACCTGGGTGAAGTCCTGTTCTTTAACTTACTAGCTAAGCAATCACGGGCTTCCTTCCACATGAAAATGGCTACATCAAAAGCAGGGATTTAGTGAAAGCATACTAGTCAAGCACTTAGCCTGACGCAAGTGGTACTTGTCTTTGTGGTTGCAGAATTTCAGTGCACGTTGAATGAATTTCTGTGCAGTATCCACAGTAAAAGCCTTTCCATCACTGATTCTTACTTATTCCCATAAATTTCCCCAAAGCAGTATATTCTCCTAATATGCTGCTTCCTTATCCTTCTGCTTCAATTTTGTCCTCTAAGAGTGACCCAGGCATTGAAACCCAGACCCACATGAATGTCCATTGTGATTCATTGCCAGGTGGGCCTGGTGAATGGATATTCAGGAAATCCTTCCTTTCCTCACTGTCCACTTATTACCTGGTTTCTCTGTCTTTTACTCGGAAATAAGAACTGTTGATCTTGCTTTGATTTAGCAAAAATAAGATTGGTAGAATAGTTCTGGACTATCTTGGATTTTCCTGGGAAGGATGAGGGACAAAAGAAAACCTGATAGGATAAAGTGTAATTGCTATTGTATGCTATTATCTCTATATCCCATAGCAACAAATCTTATGATATTTTTCTCATTTAAACCATATTCATGAAGATTTTACTGTTAACTTGATCCAGATGACTGATCAAAGCATAGTTTGTTATTGTCACCTTGCTAAAATATTTAAAGGCAGTTTTAATATTACACTTTATAGCTACATATTGCCATTAAGCTGTTGAGTCTATTACTGGTCAATCAAGGATTTTCATTTTGTTTCAAGAGCTCCTTGGATACACTCTTCAGAAATGTCAAGAGAGATAGACTAAATGGCATCTTTTCACAGATGGTGTTCATCAGGGATTTTAGTTAATAAAGCAAGTTTCAGTTTTCTATGGTTGGTTTTTGGTGCTAACAAAAGTATTCTAAGTCCCATGCTCTTCCAGAGGTTAGGGGATAGTAGCAAAATGAACCCCATAATAAGCAATACTCTTTATCATTAATGAAACAAGTAATAAGGGACATGATGGAGTATATTACTGGATCCATTTTACTAAAGAGTGGAGTATTTCCTGGAGAAGACCACTTTTACTTTTCCAATAGCCCAAAGCTATACATTTATCTTGCTCTCTCCACTTCCAGGAATAACAGTAATCACAAACAAATATACAACAGGAACAGTTAAACTATCATATGGGAAGTTACACACTCAACTGGCCCATCCTAGATGCTGATTGTGTATTTTTCCTTTCATTTGTTCCAGTAGCCTATACCCCTTCCATTCATTCCTTCATACATTCTCACATATATATATTCAACAGACATTAATTACTACTTATACATCAGATTCTGTGCTAGGTGGTGGGTAGTATACGTGTGATTAAGACATAGCATTTCCCTCAAGATATTTTCAATCTAGTGGTGGAGAAAGCCAAGAAAGCACATAGTTATTTACTATTCACTGAGGGAAGTGCTGTGATGGGATAGGGGTTGAGGGAGGGTTCGGGATTCTGGGGAAGGCAGTGGAAGAGAACTTACTCTTTTCTGAGGTGGGCTTAGGGACGGCACTTCGGGAAGTGAGAGTGTTGAAGCTAAGACCAGAAGAACTAATGGGTATAACTCAGGTAAAGACAGAGGATGAAGGCATGACAGGAACAGAGACAACATATCCAGGGTAAGGGAGAGGGGGAAGCAGGTGTGAGGCTGGGAAGTGAAGAGCAGTGACCTCCCAAGAGCCTTATAAGCTGCAAAGTAAATGGGGCTATTTTCCTGAGGGCAATGGGGAGCCTCTAAGGAACTTGAAGCCAGGGAGTAACTGCCTTCAAGTTGCTCACTTCAGGGAGTATCATTCTGGCTACAGGTTGTGTTCAATGGAAGGCAAGTGTACAACAGGAGAACTTATAGGGTCCAATTGCCCTGGAGAAATAAGATGGTGCCTGGAAGGAAAAGGAAGTAGAAAATGAAATCTGATTAGATTAGTCTCAGAAGTCATAACATAATGTCATAAAATGTATATAACACAGCCAAAAGTGAAGTGTCAGGTCAGTCATTTGGTAGACACTGAAAAATAAATTAAAATGGGCTTCAGTGAATTGCTAAATGAGTCTGAGTTCCCAAGTGCAGCACATTGGAAAACTATCCCTCTCCAACCCTGTATTAGTTTTCCTGGGAATTCAGCTATGACTGCCCAAAAGATTTGCTGTTTAAATCTTTGTGGTAGGCACCTTGTGTTGTCTGATGGCTATGGGGACATGAACCAGTATGCATGGAATCACCCAGTAAATGCATCAGAAGTGACTTGAACAAATGGTATTCTTGTTCCAAAGCTTGTTGAATTTTTTCTGCAGGCTTTTTTCCCCCACCAACCTTTAGGGAGTCGTATTCATGGCTTCCTATCCTTCCAGACCAGTTTGGTGTATTGTATTAGGAAACCAATACAATTGGGTAGTGATGAGGATAGGTGGTATAGATAAAAAAACAAATTAAAGGAGATTTATTTTCAATCTGAGAATTAGCAAGCAGGATTGGTCAAACTTTCTTGTAGGAGGAAAAACTAGCAACCAGTCTGTAAGAAATCGGTCACAGTTTAGGGGATATGTTACAGCAAGATAAATAAAAGTAGTCTAGAGTATCAGGCCAAACTCTCATTTTTCATCTCTGTTTCATGCTCTTCTCTTCCAGCCGAGACTAATCAAAAGAAGCCTCTTCCGCTCACAATTGCTCTGTGTACATTTCCCCCAGATCTGGTATTCACATGAACAACGTGGTTTATTTATATTTCAGCACCAAATTGGAAAGATGACATCATTCATTTACAGTCTTTATCCCATGACATGCCTACTCTCCAACACCTCATTTCAGCAGACACATTTAGGACTGCATATAGCATCTTGTTTAGCTTGTACATTCTTTTATGGGATACAGTTCAAAGGTAGGGAACTTTAGGCTTGTCGCTGGTAAGAAAATAATCTCATAAAATCACAGGAGCTTCCCCAAAGGATAAGGACATTATGATATTTACAATAGCAGTTATTATTTGTTCATTTAGGTTCCATCGTTCATTCTTGGGCAAGTCCCTTCCTTATTGACCATAACAGATCTTATAACTCCCTTTAGGCCCTTGGAATTCTATTAGAAGACACAATTCCAGATTTATTAGTTCACAAGTTCAAAAGTACAGGCTCCTAACAATACTGGAATTTTACGTGTGAACACTGAATTTCAGAATCTCCTACACAAGGGTAGGCTGTATAAGGGAATCTCAGGACTCGGCTGGCAACAGCCCCACTGACCTTCTGTTTCTCACAAGACATAACTGGTCCATCGGGTCTTCTGATACTTGAAGTGTCCAAGTGAAGGATAGAAATGCTATCAGCTGCCAAAGGTTGCCTGGGATTTTTAATTTGTTATTTCACCCCAATTTTATTGATGTTATCCATATAATGCACCTTTTTACATCTGCTCTGGGGCTGGTCAAATATTGTACACACTTCAAAAAATGAAATGAGTAAATCATGAGACATCCTTTGGCAGGTAGAATAGAGATGTGAGGTGTTTTCAAAACTTAGCAGAATCAAGGCATGTATGAGAAAGCTATTTTTACCTGTTCAGCTGTTTGCCATTTTTGCTAGTGGCATGGCAAAGAGAAAAATCTAGCAATTAAGAATTGGAATTCCCAGAAAACCCCCATGTTCTATGTCAGGAAAGAAGCTCTGGCGGCTGAAATCTATGTCTTGATTGCAAATGGAGATAGTAATAATTCCTCCTAGGAAAGTGTTAAGGATAAGTTAGATTGTGTGTGAAAAATACTGTAAGAATGTACTATGCGGGGTCCAGAATTATTATCAGTGTATTATTTATATCACATAATAAAATTCCAACTGGTTTGGAGGTGTTGCTAGCCTCTGACTTCCAACACTCTTAAAGTGCTGATGGCTTGTTGTCATCCCTAGCTACCAGTGAGCTTGTGATGCCGATTCATGAGATATTTTCAACTCTCAGTGACCTTCTCTGGCTGGAAATAAATCTCATCTTACCCCTAGAAGGGAAGCACCCATCAAAAATCATGGCCCTTCTTCCCTTCTCTCATTGTAGCAACATGCATGTGCATCTACATTTGCTAGACCATGTGCTAGATTCTGGGGTGAGGAAGATGGAAGAAAGATGGACAGACAAATCCATGGTTACAGAGTGGTAGTAAGCCAGAGGTACACATTACCTAGCCTCAAGGGTGCAGTCAGGAAGAGGCTGTGAGTTGTCCAGACCCAGAAGTTAGAGGTGAGGCAAGGTGGCTGGGGGAACTGTCTCAGGCACAGAAAATAGGCATCAAGAAGGAGAAGTGCCTTAAAGTAAACAAGAGCAACAATAGTAATAATAGCACTTGACTTTTATTGTGAGCCACTGTATGCCAGGTCCTGAACTGATACTTGAAGTTCATCATTAGGAGGGTGGCACTATTACTCCCATTTTAGAGTTGAGGAAATTGAGGCATATAGAAATAGTTAACCCAAGAACTTATGTGCATGTTCCATGGACATGGACAATGAAGGGGGTTTGCCTGAGGGAGTTGGGGGTACTGGGTGGGGGAGGACAAAGGTGGAAAAATCTGGACAACTGTAATAGTATAATCAATAAAACTTGAATCCAGACAGTCTTATCTCTAGACCCACATTTGTAGGCTTTCTGGGATGGATATTTTTATCTTCCTTTTTCCATGGTCTTTAGGTATTTTTCTAAATTCTGTGACTCTGTTAAGTGAATTCACTGCTTTTGTTATTGCCCTGTATGGCAAAACAATACAATAAAACAATTCCGTGGCCCAAGGGGTTTTACTATGACATCTAGTTGCCTCCTGTGACAAACAGTGGGAAGTAAATTAGAGCAGTCAGCTCTTCACCATTGACTCTGCTCCTTTTGCTCAGTCTTCCCCCAAAAGTTTATCAGTTAAAATGTCCATAGCATGCCCATTTACCAGAAGTCATCATAGCAGCAAACCATGTCCATTAACATTTTTTGCATTTGGCAGCTTTCAAGTAGATTTTTCTGCTTTGTCTCTCAAAACCATCATTTGTCTGTGGCTCTGAGTCTCCATCCAGTCCTTTCCCATCTTTTCATTTAGGGCTTCCTTCTCTTGCTTGCTTTAGAGTGTAGGACATGATTGTTGGCAGTGTGTGATCCTAAGCTTCCCCTGGATCTCTATGATTGTATGATATGCACCTTAGGAATTGTCCATTCTTTCTCCCTTTTAAATCATCTGGGAGAAGTACATTTACATCTACAAATGTAGGTCCAAGAACATAGTAGCTTCACAGATGTGACAAAGCCTCTTTCACCAAAGCATGGTGCATTCTTCATTAAGTGTCATTGACTAAATATAAAAATTTCTGGATTAGGAACAGAGGGAGCCCTCTAGGTGCTATAATGATGCCGTGAGTCTCTTTGGCAGGTCTTCTATCTCCTGATGGAATGTCCCCTGATTTTTGTGTGCACAGACCCAGAACAGAATGAAGCTGATGGCAGACAACTATGACGAGGACCACCACCATTACCACCACCACCACCATCACCACCACCACCGATCTCCTGGGAGGTCGCAACATTCCAATCACAGGCCCTCTCCCGACCAGGTCAGTTTCATTGCCGCTTACCTCCAGGACCCCTTTTACCCTTTGGATATTTTAAGATAAAATAAATAATCCTCAAGAAATAATAAACAGCATAAAGTGATACGTTCTTTGAACTGAAACTAATAGCTTTGGTATTTATTTCCATCACTCAAGGAATCTAAATGTTTTCCTTTCTCCTTCCTCTTTAAGGTTTTGTCTGTTCTTGTTTATGTTATGCATTTTCTTTCCTCCCCTCCTTTCTTCTCATAGATATGTCATCTATTGCCGGCTCAGTATCTAATGGTGGGTTACTTTGGAATGTCTTTTTCAGAGTTTTAAGAGAAAGCACTTTGTTTCCATGAGCTTGGCAACCAGAGAAGTTTTGAGTTTGCTGAGCACTTTTCTAGAAAATTCCTGAGTGATGCAAATTAGCAGTGGGGTAAAACAATATGAAAAAAATCAGTTTTGCTTGCATTTTAGCCAGTGAAGTCAAGGGGTCTGGTTTATTTGATTTGGACACTATCTTCTCCTTTGACTAAGTAAAGCCAGTGAAAAGATAGATTGACAAAAACAATAATTTCCTGTGATTTTAACTATTTTGCATTAGCCCACCAAATACAAAAACTACTTATAGCATCGATATTAAAACTCTTGAAGGTGAGTTTCACAGAAACTATTAAATTAAATGCAAACTAGCAGGATGATATATATAGTCAATAGTAGCAGTATTTCCACCTTGATCATACTATTACCTTTTCTTTGTGATCCCAGTGTAACTTAGAAAATTTCAAGAGGGGTGAGGCATAGGTAATGGAATACAATCATCTGGATAAGTGTGAATGCCTTTGTTATATATTTCTGAATATGTGAGGGGAGGACTTATTGGAATTACCTATGCGAAGAGGATTTAAATTGTTTGTTGGAGGGAGAGGTGCCTAATATGCTTCAGATGGTTTGGCTTCCATTTTCACTTCATATTACTAACATCCCAAAGGAGGTTAAGATTTTAGGTGTCCAAGATGATTTGCCAGGAGTACAACTCCAAGGGGAGCCATTTTTATAGTAAATGACATAAAAAGGCTCCCCAGAGCAAGCAGTGAGGTCGCTCCAACCAGGAAGTCCCATACCCTCACCCCCAGCTTGGCCTTACCCTTGTACTGGGAAACATTTGTCTTCAGAGACCTCAGTGCTGCAGAAGGTGTTCACACACAGGACACCTCAGTATCTGAGGCCAAGTACAGAAAGGTACCAGTTTATGTTATTAGCTAAAATTTGGTCTCAATATGGAGATCAGCAAAGTGGAGAGAAAAATTATTTTTATGTCATTATCTTGTATGACTGTAGTTTTAGTTTGATTTGGTTTTATTTCTTCAATTCTCATTCCTCACAACAAGTACCATCCCCCCCCTAACATGTTGCAATATGACTGGCATCCTGCTAACCAGATCTCTTCATTCTCATTCTTAGTCCCTACCCATTGTTTCTTAACCTTCTCCCATCAAGGGCGAGTGTGAGGTTTTATCTGTGCTCCCAGAACGCTTCCTCCAAGAGAAGCAGGAACTATAGAAGCTGGAAGAAGGATTTGGAGCCCCACTGGGGGATTGGATCACACAAGGATGTGTTGAGATCACAGACAGGCTTGTTTCATCACAGAGACACATATGCTAATATGTCCTCCTACCAACAGGGCAGCAGATCAAATTTATCTGCCTTGCGAATGATATTTCTTACAAAAGCTTATCTTTTGTTACTTTCTCAAAGGTCTTTAATCATAAACTAGAACACTTGCCTGCTTGGTTGACCCTCTTACACTTGTCCACTGACACGAGAGGTTGTCACAGGGCAGAAATCATGGCTCAGGGGTGGTGCCCTTTCCAGAAGAGTTAGCATTCTTTGAGGAGTGTCTGGCTAAGATATGTCATCAGGACCTCTGACACACCTTTCTCAATGCTACTGTTAGGAAGATGATGATGCCCTTTCACTTTCACATCCTTCATTTCAGTGCCCACTCTAAGCAACTCATGGACATAGAAGCAGATAATCTCATCCAGGCCCTGAAAGGATGGGGGTGAACTTGACCAGAGTCCTGCTGCCGGTTATTTGCTCATTCAACTAATAATACTTGAAGCATATATTCTATACCAGCCACTATGTCTTCAAGGAGTTTGTTGTCTAGTCCTGGGACAAAAATTCAGGTCATCTGATGTCTCATTTAATTCTTGCCTGGATCATGTCAATCAGAACATGACAGATAAAAGGTAGTTATAATTTAATTAGGAGTCAATAACTTAGAAAGTTACTCTGAAGTAGGTGCACCAGGAAGTGACTTACCCTTGGCCGGGAGGATAATTTTTGGTTTTAAACTGGAATCAGCAAACCTATAAGACTCCTTTGCTACACTCTTTCAGTTAGAGAAGGAGAGTTAAGCAAAGAGTCCTGGTATGAGTATGTTGAATGTAGTGATAGGAAGGCCTTTTGGGACTAGTTGTCCTAGGTCTGTGGAAAGGATGATCCCTGCTATACTGGAGATTTGAGATTCATAATCAACAACTCCTATCAATTCATGCATTGTTATAAATCCAAGTCCCAGAGTGTAACAGTCTTAAAAAGGTAGGAAGTCTTTCCCAATTGATTAAAAACTCTGCACATAATTAATCGTGTAAGCCTATGTACTAATATGTATGGAGTGGTTTACTTCTCAGGAGAAAATGACAGCCTTGTATCAGTATGTGACAGCAATGGATTCTAAATAACAGATGATTTGAATATGATTTGGACTAAATATCCATAATGTGCCCATGTTAACTGAGCTAATTTAAAGGGGAGACATCTCTTCCAGGATTCCCAATCCCCTTCTCATCAATCTTCGAGCCCCAGCTTTTCTGTGGCCCTGAGGGTTGACAATAATGTGTTCTGGAAGAGGGCCTACCTCTTCCAATGTCTTGTTGACATTATCTTCTGAGATTTAATTAGAGATCAGAACATGAATATGAAGAAATATAAAAAATCCATCCCATTTGTACTTTTCCAGAGAAACTCATTTTTCCTTTGGAAATTCAATTTAAGTATTGCCAGGCTTGCAGAATTCGATTCTTTTTCCATTTTTCCCTGTCCCTCTCTCCTTCACTATGATTTTTTTTTCCTCAGGAGAAACTGGATCCAAGGGTTATAAGTCTAGACTAACATTTCCCGAAGTAACTTTTGGAACATTAGTCCCATGAGGATAGTCTCGAAACAAAGATCCAGTGGGCAAAACTTTGGGAGAAAGTGCTGCATATTATAATTCAGTCTTGGAGCGTCTTGGTGTAATTAGCAGATCAAAGGACTGAAAAAGTCATATAAGGAAGAAAGCTCTCCAATTTTATTTAATCCAGCATTTCCCAGATTTATTTGATCATAGAATCTTTTTTTCTTTTCTTTTCTAGTAACATCTGTGCTCTGAAAAATACTGTTCTCAGAGTATCAGGTGAAGAAAGAGACTACCCAGTTTAAAACATGGCTGATCTAGTTTCCAGCAGTGTTTTTCATCTTAAGGTGGAGTTTTGAAGTATTTCTCTTATGCTTTGCATAGCAGAAAATGAGGGCTCCCCTTTCATTTATTTCTTGGGATACCTTTATAAAGGATATAACATCTGAGAATGTGTTATGCCACCCAAGACCCAAAAGATCTGAACTCAGGGAGCCATTGTAAGGATGAGGACTCAGAAAAGCCAGGATAATCATAAATTTGAAGCCTCTCAGGGATTGAAAATGAGTGTGATGTGGAAAAAGGAGAATTTGGAGAACATGTAAGAGAAATAAGGGATATGGCCATTCAACAGCCAAAAAAGAGCGGTTAATAGTTGGTGCCCTGTGACCCCCCCAGGATGGCCATAGTCATTGAATATGTCCAAGTAGAACATTCAGACAAATCCCAGTAACACCTTTAGGAAATCCTTTAAACCAAGAAGCAGGCACAAGGGCAGACAACAAATATTTCCCATGATACAAGCTACTGGTGAGCTTTGAGAAGCACCAAAGACCAAAGAACTATTGGAACATGGTGGAAACACATCGGTGATTTTATTCTTTGTGAGGTCACCAAGATTTATTTTAGGAAAACTAAGTGGAAGCTCAACTTCTCCTTAATGCCCTCTGTATCTGTCATCATCAGTATCATGTGTTATTTTCTTTAAGTAGGATCTTTCCTTGACTTACCTATGATGCCAAGCCTTTTTATTTTCCTTTTTCCAGGCATCATATGATTTTTATTGTTCCTGAAACAAGTTATATCCTATTAATCTCCTTCCAGTGCTCCCAGGTATGAGCTAACCCCATGGGTAAGAAAAGCACACCATCAGAGTGAGCTCCACACTCCAGCCAACTCAAAATGCCAGGTCTTGGTCAAGCTGCCCTTTGGCGTTCAGGACTCCCATTTACGTACCTGGGTTTTGGGTTGGTGTTGGGTGCTTTTGGCCCTGAACCTCACTTTTTTGCTGTTGTTTTGTTTTTGTTTTGCGTGTGTGTGAAAATTTCACTTCCATTTGTTAGAGCATCTACCACTCTGATTCTAATGTGTAGGGGCCTAAATGGCAAAGAACCTAAACATGTTTTGGCTGGAAATGCCAGAATATATGGCCACTTTCCAAGCCCAGAGCTTGCTTCTCCTCTTGCTCCTTCCTTTGGATGGAAATGCTCTCTCACAAGAGTTTGGAAGCTCAAGAAATGTTCACTATCTTGAAGACTTTTGCATCCTATTTAAGTTAAATTTCACATTTCGCGTATGGAAGTCCCACTTTTAAAGAAGAGCCACAGAGTCCAAGGGCATGGAGGCAGAATATTTACTAAATTGATAATGGAAAGATTTGGTCAAATTTTATATGTTATCCATATTCTTTTTTTCATGTTGCAAACCACATTCACACCTGTTCGGCCTATAATAGGCACTCTGTAAACATCTAAGTGAGTTGTTTCCACAGCACCTCTGGGAACTAGGAAGAGCAGATGGAAGTATCTCTGTGGTAAAGAAAAAGATCTCCAGATAAAGAAACTGGAGTTCAGAAAGGTGTTTGTTATCATGAGTCACACCTCTGAAAGTCAACAGGCCCAAGATAAAAACCCGAGTCTCTGTCTGAGTGTTGTCCATTGGTGGCAAACCTCTTTTGATATTAGTATGAGAGGGAGCCCCCCCGAACTGGAATTATCTCCTAGAGGGCAGGTCCTTTGTAGTACAGGCTTCCTCTGCTAGGTGAGTATACTAGGAATCCACCTGTATCTGTGTAGTAGCTGGTGGCATTATGAGAGGCTGTGTTTGGCCTCAGTGAATTTATTTTGAAGACTCTTTCAATGTGTTTGCCCATTTCATGATGGGCAATTTATGAGCACACCTGCCTACACCTGAAAACCATGCTACATGTTCAGCAGTTTTTTACCAAAAATGACATAACCTCCATACCCCACCTTCCCTATTCACTCAATCTTGTCCCAAGTGTTTTGCCGATGTGGAAGAAATGAAACAAAAATGTCAGAATCACTAAAAGGTATCAAAATTGATGAGTTCAAAAACTATTCTGAGCAGTGGAAAGGAAGTCTTGTTAGATATATTGCATCCCATGGAGAGTACTTTGGAAGTGACTGAAGTTTAAACATGTAAAACTAAATATACAAATTTTTTATAAATAAATTATGATGTTTTTGGATCCCCCACCATATTTGTGCAACAAAATGTTTTGAATATAGTTGCATGGCTATATCAAGTTTTCCTCTAATGCAAATATGCTTTCTTTTCCCCATTAAATTGTAGGAAATTTTATTCTATTTTTATTTTGATCAATGTTGAATTAAAATATTATCTCCTTAGTTCTCTTTCCATTTGCTTCAGCTTTCATTTTCTTTATTTCCCTTTTTCTGTTTTCTGACTTTATTCCTTTCATTTTCCTCCCACTTCACCTATTCCCCTTTTTTCTTCCCTATCACCATTGTCCTTGTGCCAAACAAAATATGTCTCCTCCCAACTAACTCCACCGCTACCATGTAATCACCAGAGTGAGATTCTCAAGGAGTGGAGAGCATGGCACAGAGAGGGCAGGGGGAGTCGCTCTAGGTTATAAGAGGACCTTGGCAATGGCTTGCCAGGACACACATTCCTTTGTTCATTCATTCACCCTTGAGCTTCTGCACACACAAGGTCCTGGTATAAGCCAGTCCCCCTGAACAAAGTTAAGGATGCTTCAGTCTGCCAAAGGCTACCATCAGATCAGCTAGGGCTTTAGAAATATTCACAGATAATGGCAGAAAGTGGGTTTTCCATTTTGCATCTTTAACTTTAGGACAGGTACTCTGCTATTTTATTCCTAGAAAATTTATTGCCCTAGTCATATATATTACCCAGTCCACTTGGCAGTTCTGGAACCCAGCTGTAGATGTGAGTGGCCTTTGGTCCTTTATCTGCAGTTCCTGGTTACTGTGTAGTCCTAGCACATGTTGGCTTTCAGCTGAGATGTGAGTCTGTAGCACTGGACATCTTTCAGAGCACTGAATGTCCACTTCCATTTCCTGTTGAAAATCCTTATAGAATTCTGTTTGGGATACATGTCATCTTGCCATAAGCCATCAAATAACTTGCTCCGACCTCGATTTGGCCTTCTTTCAAGAGAGAGAACATAGGGCAAGTATATAGACTCTATTTTAAGATACAACAACACAATCCCAATGACCCCACTCATGCTGATTGGGCTCAGGCCCATAAAAGCTTGGCTGTCCCCCTTTCCCCTCTCCCTTCTTTCCACAGGCAAAAGAGGCATAAGGTAGAGTTAGCTCAGAAAATAAACATAGGGTTCTTACCCTCTCACCTTCCCACCGTTGTCCACATTGCAAACACCTGAGCCTCCAGTACCTGCTCGCAGGTAGACTGAGTTAGTGTCCTGCAGAACATTCCCATACAAGGGAGATTTCCAGCCACCCCTACAATCAGGTCCTCTTTGAGGTGGTAGCTGAGGCAGGTGGCAATATTTGCAAGTCACATGTATTTTTTGGCCTCAGATCTGTGTGGTAAATTGCCTCCCTGCTGTTCTCCTTCTCTTCTCAGGGGCCTGCATTTAATGTTTGGTCAACAAAGAGTTGGTGGAGTCTCACTGTCCACCAGGAAAATGAAGGGGTCACATCAGCCCCCCTCGGGGCCCTGTTACCTCTCAGTAAGCCACCTCAAGGCCCTCAGATTCTACACTCACCCTGAGCCCCTGTGTGAAATGCTGGACAGGGCTTTGTGATTGATGCCCTGCTTTCTGTGCACTTTCACCAACAGATTAGCCAAAGTGCAGCCCTTTGAATTCTAACAAACATGAGGGGTTTAACTTGCTCCACTGCCCCCAGAAGATGGATTCTGTATATAAAGTTGTTATTTCTAGCTTTTGCTTAGGGAGGAAAAAAAGAATTTATTTTATGTTTTGAGGTTAAATGAATGTGGGATAAATGTATACATAGTGTCCTGAGTGTATATATGTATGTATCGCTATATGTCAGATGAACTGAGGACTTTTCCACATATGGAAGAATTTCTCAAGATCATGTTTAACTAGAAATTTCTCTCCCTAACTTCCTCTGAGTGCATGTTTGAATATACATTATATATACATATATATGTTCCTGTGTGTAAATACATTTCCATGTTTCCTATAAAAAAACCCACTTATCAGAGGTTACTAAAGTATTCTTACAGAACAACTAAAAAACAGAAAATTTTAGCTTCCATAAGTTAACATAATATGAAAAATTACATGTGTTAGGCTCTTAATACCGGTTTCCCATCCAAGTTAGTTTGTCTGAAGCTTCCTAGTTAAGAAGCAGCAGAAACAACAAAGAGGTTGCACTGCAAACCTCACTTTCTGGCCCACTTCTTGGAAGAATCTTTGGGTTTTGGCTTCCAGTGGGAATGAAGCCTTCAAATTCAAAAACCCAGGAAGAAACATCTGGTCAGGCTGACATTTATTGGATGGGAGAAGAGTTCCGAGATGCCCAGGGTTCCCCCTTTGAGGTCAGTCCTGTCAGAATCAGAGCAGAGGTATCCCGGGGTGCCTTTTGGTACAAGATTTTGGAACAAATCTTGTGAGCCTCTTGCCTGTTTTCTTTTCTTTTTAAAAAGCCAATTGATTAGCCGTGGCTGGTGTAGCTCAGTGGATTGAGTGTGGGCTGTGAAACAAAGGGTCGAGGTTCGATCCCCAGTCAGGGCACATGCCTGGGTTGCGGGCCAGGTCCCCACTAGGGTCCACATGAGAGGCAACCACACATTGATGTTTCTCTCCCTCTCTTTCTCCCTTCCCTTCCCCTCTAAATAAATAAATAAATAAATAGATAGATAGATAGATAAATAAATTTTTAAAAAGTCAATTGATTAATTTTTTAAAATTTAGATATAATTCTATTTGGTCTTAGTCATACCAAATAATGATTTGATATCTATATATTGTGAAATGATCACCAGAACAAGTTTAATTAATACCCATTACCACCCACTGTTACAGGTTGGTTTTTTCTTTGTGATTATTTGCCTCTTTTCTGAGACTTCCTTTATCATAGACTAGATTGGAAGATGCTGTGTTTAAAACACAATAGATTATTTTTTAAGTACTTGAAATAAAAAGATAACTCAGATGTCACTTTTTCCTTTATCCCTTAAAGACTACTAAAGACTACTAAACATCCCCAAAGCTACTAAAATGAGCTTTGGTATATGCATTTTCTCACCATTGGGAAATAAAGGTGCCAGTTACTGTTTGCTTGTGTTTAAGAGCAGGAACTCTGGAATGACCTGGTCCTGGCTCTCTGTGAGGCCACAGGTAAAGAAGGAAATGAGGACAAATGTCTGAACTGTTGTTGAGGGAGGCATTTAACTGTTCCTGCCTCTGTAGCAGTTGCCTGCTCACCCAACCGTTACAAGCCACAGAAGAGGACAGGTGGTAGTGGTGACACACAGCCTTTGGGAAGCTGGCTTTTCAGATAAGCAGATTGCTGCCAGAGTTCTTTAATCTGGCTTTGATTTGATAAACGTAGGGTCCTCTTGGATGGGAAAAGGCAGAGCCACTTAATGCATTAGGATCTTCTTGTTAAAAAAAAAAAAAAGGGATTTCTCCTTAAAGGAGATTTGAGCCTATTAAGAATTCCAGCCTTACTCTATTTCAGTAAAATCCCCCCCACCCCACCCTTTTAGTTTTAAACTTTGTTTGTAGTATTAGGGTTTCATTAAGAGATTTGTTGCAGTATCCTTTGAGTCAACAGGGGTTTTCAGACACAGCCTGCACTCCCCAGCTTGTAGGTATAACTCATCTTGGCAACATCAGAGGTTTGATGAGGCTTGATTTCTTTTCAACTTGCTGCTTTAATCCAGTCCCATTTGTCTATGAGGCAGCACTGTAGCTCCCCCATTGAAAGAAGGTGGCCAACCCTAAAACATCTCAAAGCAGGGAAATCCATTTTCTGTTGCTAAACACCATTGCATCTCCCTTTTTTTCTGGAACTGATGTAATAAGGATCATGTTTGACTTACACATGCCAGGCGCTCGCCACACTCTGAAGATAACGGGAACAGCAGAGGAAAGAGAATCAGAAACATCCTTTAAACACTGCACACACACAGATTCGGAAAACTGCCTTGCCTGCAGACATTAGCATTCTAAAAATTGTTTCAGCTTCTAAATATTAATTATCTGAATAAACTCTAACTTTGAACAGCCCAGAGTTGCTAAAAGGTCTAAGAATGGCTTTATAGAGTATTAGGTTCTTTTCACATGAATGCTGTTTTTGGCCTTGGTGCAAAATCACATAATTTGTTATAATAGTAACAAACTATCAAATGCTACCAACAAGGGTGGTGTGTCCAGTTCTGTTTTCATGTGCTTTTAATGTCTAGAGTGGCTTAATTGACATTCTCCAATTTAATGCACGTGGCATCCTTATGAAGTGCCAGGGTCAGGATATGATCCCGTATTCTTCTTGAGGCAACTGAGGGAATAAAGAGTCAAGAGGCCAGCGGATATGGTTGCCCACTAGCCAGGAAATGGCAGAACCAGATTCATGTTAAAAACACAATTTTCACTGTGTTTAACAAAGCCAAGCCTTAATGACTGATGGATGAGGAAGTGAAAATAAAGCCTGTTCCACCGCAACCCCCTTTTTATGGTTACCTGGCAATGGCTCAGCTTTTAGCAGATGTTGACTTTGGGCTCTGATGAGATATTGTTGGCCAATGTAGAGCCTTCCAGCATTTCTATCTTCAGTTGGGTATCTTATATCTTTCAGCTGAGAGAGCTGGAGCCATGTACCATATACCAGACACCGTTTTGTCAGAATTATTTTGCTTGACAGAGGTAGAAAGCTCATTTCTATGTCACCCCAAAATGATGGTCCAAAAGTTTTAGAAGTGAAGGACAAAGCCCCCCAAGTCTCTTTAACATTCTCAGTGACTTAGCATTAAAGGACTCAGATGGCTGCCCTTCCTCAGGGTGTCCTTGTGAGGTGAACTTGCTGAGAAGAACCAACCCAGTGTGTCTTATAAAATATGGTGTCTCCCATCATGTTTCCCCTCCTCCAGTGACTTTCACCACCTGGGGTTAGAAAAATAAAGCAGGGATGTAGCTGGTGCAGTGACAAAGGAGAGGGAGCCACGCTGTGGAGAAACAAAGAGACACAATCGGGCTGACCCTCAGGAACTCTGAAATCCAGGTCATTCCCTCTCAGAGGGGTCAAGCCAGGCAGAAAGCAAGAATCGAATCTTGTATCCTTCCTCCTTTGGAAATATTTGTTAAGTTCCCAGATCTGAAACATTGAGTGGCGGTGTGAAGGGATCGAAAGTGCTGCCTTTTTCCTCAGGGACCTTAGAATTTGTTTGGGTGCTCTTGACTCAAAGCTGAGCTCAGCAGAACCAGCAACTGCGTTCTGTGGTCAAAATGAGCTCTTCTTTCTGCAGCTTCAGAGCATCCATATCAGGAAGGCTGAGCCTTTGTGGCTAGACAGACTGTGGCAAGTGTGACCCTGCTCCACAGGTCCTAGCCAGGTGTCCTTTGGCAAGCTTCCTGAACTTTCTTCCTGAGCCTTCCTTTCCACATCTACACAAAAGCCTGTAACACCTGTGTGGCAGGGCTGTGGTGAGACTCAGGGAAGAAGTACCGAAACTGTCATACTGTCTCTAACCTAGAGCAGGTGCTTATACCTGTTGGCTCGTGTCTAGCCCAGGTCAGAAATAAGTAAACATATGTATTTAAACAGACCACCAACTGGGTGTTTGAAGCCATATAGGACTTTCCTATTATTTGGGAGAACTTGTCTACAAATGGGCCCCAGAGGCTATACTAGATACAAATCCAGTAAGAGTTCATGGCCATCCCTGACCTCATCACCCAAACAAAGACATCCACCAAGAGATAAGCATTCCAGGAGGTAGGAGAGGTGAAAGACATGAATGGGAGGTCTTGACCCTGAGAGAAAACTTACTAGTGCCCTGAAGAGGCCCAGGGCCCCTGTTCTCCAGGCTCCCGCCCATTGTTTCCCTTTACACATGCATCTGTCTGTCCTGGCTCTGGCCAAGCCTTCAGTGAGATATGCCAAGAAGAGTTGCTTTGGTGCAACCCAGGTGCAGGGCACATCATAAATCCTTTAGGTCCTCAAATTCAAGGAGTTCATCATCACCAAGCCCTTATTATATGAAATGTTAAAGGGACTTACCTAAGAAAAAGAAGATAAAAAAGATGAACAGTGAAAGGACAGCAAACTCACAGTTATTAAGAACCCCACCTTCAACAAAAGCAAACTAAGAGGACAGCTAGATCAGGACCAGAACCATTGAAATGAAGATCACATGGAGGATTAGCAACAGGGGAGTGGGAGGAGAAGGGGGGAGAAGGTACAGAAAATAAGAAGCATAGACCGTAGGTAGAAAATAGATAGGGGGGAGGGTAAGAATAGTATAGGAAATATAGAATCTAAAGAACTTGAGATGCGTGTTCATGAACTAAAGGGGGGGAATGGTAGGGGTGGGGGGTGTTCAGGGTGGAGGGGAACGAAGGGGGGAAATAGAACAAATGTAATGGCATAATCAATAAAATTAAAAAATTAAATCCTTTAGGTCCTGATTTCTAAATTTGTGCAGCCAAAAATTGCAGATTCCTGGGGCTTGAAATTTTCTGAAAGTTGTCAGAGGAGCCTTGAACTGAAGTAGGGGCCCGGGCAGGTCTGGGGACTGTCTGTTGTGACCAGGACAGCCTCCTTCCGTCACTTCCCATGTCTTCCTGATGGAAGTAGCAGCTGAGTACTCACAGAGGCAGTGGGCTGATTTGAATGTGATACTTCCATAATTGTACTCTCATTTCCAGGTAGGACAGGTATGACAGGTATGACAGCAAGGCCCCCATCAGGAGCCCCATCCTCTGATTTCAAGAACAAATGCTGCATAGCCAATCAAAGAGAACTACCAGTTTTTTTGTTTTTGTTTTGTTTTGATTTTTAATATCCAGTGATGGGCTGGGGCTTGCCTGCTGTTTTACTGAATACTTCAAAATAGAGACCAATTAAAGGTTTACTCTGGGCCATTCATCACGTCAGATCATAGCGTTCCTTCCCAGAGCTGCTTCTCTGGGGCCAATAAATGCCCCCACAACAGTGAGTCTTGTCAGCGAGGACTCTGTCCTTTGCCTTTAGATCTTGTCATTGGCATGGCCCCATGACTGGCCCATCTGGTGAGGAATTTTGTTTTATCTCAGTATTTAGAGAATCCCATTAGGGCCCAGCATCTGGGTTTGCAGATTTACCATCAAGGCCTTGTATCATCTCTGGAGCCATAGATACATCCTGAGGCTATTTGGTAGTTAAGCCTCCTCTCCCTTCAAAATTTGCTGTGTGTTGTGGTCACTGAGCTCTGGGCTTCAGCCCATCTTGAATGTTCCCATCCCCAGATGCTATGGACAAAAGCACTTGGATGACTGAAGGACGAGAGGCTTTCTTTCCACTCAGATATTTTGGCAACTCCTGGCACAGCCATCACTCACAAAGGACATCCAAGGGGAGAAATAACAGGCAGCATTCAGGAGAGCCAGTGCAGAGTTGATTTGGAAAGAGAAAAACAAGGAGAGGAAATAGACTCAGGATAGATGCATTATAAAACTCAAGTACTTCTGAATAACTTGGCATAAAGTTAATGACCCAGTGATATCTATCTGTTTCTTATTTTCGATCCCCAATTTTACATTTCTATATGGTAAGATTGCTGAATAAATCAGTATTTGCATCCAGAGACGCAGTCAGGAGTCAAACAGCTGCGAACGTTTGGCAATACTTGGAGCTCCCTCTCTGATTAGCTCCTGCATTTTTGTTTTTTATTCCCTAAGCAGACACTCACTCTGACCCAGATCACTTGGTGATTAGGGTCAATTCATGTTTAAGCTTTGAAGATTAGAGAGAACAGAAATGGCCGCCACTTCCCTTTCTATTTTCTTTTAAGAACTTTAAACTTTAGAAACTAAAAACTTTAAAAATACGCATAATATTACAAGTTCACTCAAGGAATTTATCCACATTTCTACCATGTTAAATGTTAGCAAAGTTTATACTGGACTGTCATATTTCTTTACTTTATTCACCGGCTTACAAGATGTCGATCTCAACATCTGGTTTTTAATAACCCTCGACATCTGGGAGCTCCTTTTTATTCCTATGGTGGACGAGACACAGTAGTGATATTGGCAGTGTATATTTTCAAGTTACAATTCCTGTCTCATTCAATCATAATTAATTACCACTTTTTAATGTATTTAATTTGCTAAAAGTGATTTGCATTAACCACATTTCACTGTTAAGAAAATAGTGGTAGATTTTGGTGGCAGTAGCTTTCTTCATTTCTTTCTTTCTTCGTTTTTTAAAGTTTAAAACCCAGTATGAATGGATTTGAAACAAACTAAATGTATCCATGCTATTGGGTTTTAAATGCAAAATGAAATAAACTGCTCTGCAAGGCAAGCGATTTTATAATCTTTTAGAAGCAGTCAGGAGAGGCTATAGGCTGCGTGGAGGCTAAAGTGTTGTTCTGTTTTGTGACTTTGGCAAATCATAGCATCTCTCTGTGCCTGGGGTTTTCCTATAGCAGTAACTCTGGGGGTCAAGAACCCCTGGATGATGAAAGCTTCCATCAGAGAAATGTACTTTCACAGCCCCATCCCCCACAATGTTCTTCATTGCATTTCAAGGGGTTGCTAGAAACCCTTTAAATTCATTTGTGGATGCTATAGATTTTTCATTCCTTACTAGGACAAAAAGGGACATCAACTTTGCTTTTCTCCAAGAATTGAAAGGGAGTTTAGTGAAAGTAAAAATACATGTTTCTCTAGTGATGTAGGGAAAAGATAATTTTTTTTGTTTTGCTTTGCTTTCCCCCCCCTTCTTTTTTCAGTCAGGAGTAATCACTAGACTGCATAGTGACAAACACAGGTAACTTTTACATGAGAAGACCCAGCCAAAAATATCTATTGTACCTTATTTTCGCCAGAATATTTCTATCTGAACTTTCCTGTACAAATTGATACCGAGTTGTCCACTTTTGACTGTGTGCAAGTCCCCTGATTGACTCTTGTCAGTCAGGGACTCTTTAACCCTCTGTGATCCATGGATTCTTTCAGCAGTCCGATGAACTCTCTGAACCTCTTCTCAAAATGATACTTTTAGATGCAGAAAATAAAGTACAAACAAATAGAAAGGAAACAAATTATGTGAAGATTCATTCAAGACCACTGATATAAATCTTTGAGTAGATGAAAATTACCTTTGCCTATTGGTAAGATTAGATTGAACTGCATGAAATTGCTGTTTTTCTAGATCCAACATGGCCAAATATTGGCATTTCCTTATGATTCAACCCAATAGTGCAACAACTTAAGCAATAAAGATCCAGTAGTAAGAAAACGTTCCAAGTTATTTTTTTCTAATCCTGGTTTTTAAAACAAAGAAGCATGTCATGGCAAAACCTGGTTTCATCAGGGATTTATTATAAGACACCACTCCCAATTCTTTGTGAGACCAGGACATGAACCACTGAGTCTTCAACATTTTGTCTGTCCTTCCAGTAAATGGTGAGCGTTCCTGTTCCAAATGGAAACTTGTGGTGGTGGTGGTCCTATTTTGAATTCACTTCTCTCTAAGTTTGAATTTCCCTGCCTATCTGCCACTTCACTAAGTGGGGAAAGTCGCCAGAGCCATTCTGGAAATGTTTTCAACAACAAGAACTCAGACCAAATAAGTTTCAGTTTATCCACAGTTGAATACAATTTTAAGTTAAACAAAATCCCCTTTCTATAAGCATTCTACTGAATGAAAAGTGTACTGTCTTTTCTTTGAAACTTATTTGATTGCAAATGTATAATCATCCCATGGCACGCACTTTCTCCTTTATTCTGAGAGCAAAATAGAACCTGACAAATCGAGAAGATCACAGCATGTTTGAGCCTTTGTGAAATAACCAGTGTGAATTATCACATGCTACAAAAGTAGATCTTTTTTTAAATTCTTCTTCAGCCTTTATTGATACTTTAAGCTTAAGAGAAATTAAGGGTATTTGATTACTATAATTACTTCTCTGCTTACTTAAAAGGTTTAATCTACTCCTTAGGCATATGCAATTCTGACTGCATGCTTTCCAAAAAAATAATCATCTGCTAATGTAGACTAATTTTAATCTTCTAATCCAATCTTGACACAGAGTCAGAGCTGGGTGGGTGGAATGTTTTTGTGTGGGGGTTGCCATAGATACAAAACTCAGTTATGTATTTGACAAGTCAGTGATGTGGAACTTAAGTTACTATGGATTTTTTTCTTGTGCTTTAAGATTAAAAAACAAAGTGAAGATCAGTGTGCTTTTTGCAGTGCATCACGGTGTAACTAACCTTCTCTTCTTTCATTCCGGTGCTCCCTCCTCTCTGCACACCTCCCTCCCTGGGCCGGCCACAGGATGACGAGGAGGGCATATGGGCATAGCCGGGCCTGTAAACCAAAGTTCCAGTGTTGTTTTGAGGGGTGAGAAATCATCTTTTATATCATTTTTCTTTAAAAGATTGCAATCTGGTGTTGTATTGTGTGCGTGATCAATACTGTTCACTGATGTTTGTGACTGTGCCCTGTGTTTGCTCCTGTGTTCTGTGTCCCTCCTCACGAGACCTCTCCTTCCTACCTACAACCCTTTCCTTGCCACCCTGAGACCTCATTATCACACTGCTGTGTCAGGGCTGGGTTGAGCACTATTCTAATGCTTCTGTGTTATTTAAGATGTAAACTACACCCTCGCTAGGATTTATGCACATTTTTAAAGACGTGATTGTGGACTCAGAAATTGTCACAATTCTCTAGTTGTGGTTTTCAGCTCACTGTTTGCTTTTGCCAGACATGCCAGTGTGGTGTGATTCTCACATCTTTCTGGTTGTTCAAATGTTTGGCAAGGAATAAGGAAAATGAAATGATATATTTGTATGGAGCTGAAACTGTCATCTCTAAAAAGCCTGTTTAATGGACTGTATTATCTCTTCTACGGCAGTTCAGAAGAAAACACAAGGATCAAGGCATAGTAATGGTGAATGGGTAACTATACCTCTTTGAATGAATTAGTAGAGAAATATTAGTACTGGCAGGTCTCATTAGTGGCATTATATCTGTTGCTTTTTTACAACTGTGCTTCTATGGAGCTTTGCATTATACATTTTACACATGGAGATTTTCCTGAATGTTTTTGCTGTTTTAAAGGTTTTAAAGTTTTAAAAAACCCACCTTCTATTTCTGTCCTATCTACATTATACTGGAACAGTGGTGCATGTAATTGCCACAGTTATAAACCAAACATTAAATTCTAGTGACTTTTGCTGGGGGGGACTCACATCTCTCCAGTATACTGTAGGCTATTTAACACCAAGTCACAACTCCCTGGAGTTGAATATACCTATGGTTACCTAAAATATGGTAGGAATGTGGCAGATTGTATGCCATGTGATTTTTTTATGGTAAAAGGTACCGAGCATGCAGTTCTTTTTCTAGGAAGAACCATGAAGCATCACAGTGCTGAAGCATCACCAAGTCTGTGATTAGAGAGGCAGTTACCTGGGACAACAGGCATACCCTTCCTCAAGTCTTGCCCTCTTATTTCATGGCAGTGGGGCTTCAGGTATATTTTAAAACAATCACTGGTGTGTTTTGCCCATGGGTGACAGTTTCAATGGTGTATTCAATTGCTTGCTTTGAACCTATTTGTAATTCCTGCCAATAAGTCAGATTGGTTTCTCTGGTCCTGCAGGAAATACATGGGGCGGGGGGATAGGGTCGGTAGAAGGGGTTGATTTTCAGATATAATATCTTTCTATATAGTAAAGATATAACACTTCCTGGGTCCATTTGCTACCAAGAGAACCTTCTTACTGGTCACATCAGAATATTTCCTCTCTTACTCTTTCCTGGGTAAAGTGAAAAATGGCATTGGAATTACAACTTTCAGGTGCCAAGTGGCTCCAAAGGGAAGCTTGTCAGTATGAGGAGGCAGGGAAGCCAGAGAAATTCTTAAGATTCTGTCTGAAAGAGTCTGCCTGTGTCTTGAAAAATAGTAAAAGAATAACTTGACCTAATACAATATTAAATGAGAAGAAAGGGCTTTATAATGCTAAAAAAAAACAAGCATGTCAGATCTGCCTATACACGTATAGAATAGGTAGGCAGAGCAAAGTTCTAAGAGTTTGGGGGTTGTTGCAAGGAGTGTTGGTCCTATTTGGGGCTTTTCTATAAAGCTGCTTCTTCTGTACCATAAATGTTAGGGTGCTGGGCTGCATTTGGGTTTCCTCCTGGATCATAAAGATCTTTATTGCTCTTTCATAAGACTCCTGACATCCACCCTGCCATTTCCTGAGGTAGGAACCTTGTTGTCATCCTCAGGGTAGAATTGGTGCCAAAGATCATAGAAAACTTTGCTTTGCTCATGAATTTCCCCAAACACCATGTGCCCCAGAAAACAAATGTCTTCTGATAATTAGTCAATATATAATCTTACTTTAATATGTTGTAATAAATTTTATAGGCTTCTGAGGAAAACTACTTATCTTTCTTTATGACTCCTTTAAACAAGTTTACTCAGATATCTTCAGGCTTTTAAAACCAAATCTTAGAGACTTAAATAATGAGATACCGAGGAACCGTCTGCTTTTGAACAGCCGTTGCCTGTTTTGAGTCACATTGGAATCTGTGGGGCCAAAGGAGACATTAAATTTATAATGAAGGATGGATAATAATGGCACATTAAAAATTAACTGTTTTGAATATTTTGATTTATGGCCCTTATAAAAGAAACATTACAAGAAGTTATTTTACTAAGCATCAGTAATACACTTATAATACTATTAAAAGGCCTTGGCTGGAATCTGGTGTTTTGGTGCTAAAATGAATCATAATTTAGGAAAAGTCATTCCAAAAATGACAACAAATTGGAATTAGTGTAACAACCCCAACAGCTCCTCCCTTTTTTGCCACTTCTAAGTATGAGCCTAGGTGCAATTTATTTCTTTTGCTATGATCATTCAAGGGTGGTGTTTACTATGAGCAAAGTGCACTGAGGAAACTTGGCTTTTCTAAAGAGTTTTGACAGCCCCGAGAGCCAGCCTTCCTCCCCCCACCACAAATCTCACAGCCAGCCCAACATTATCAGCACGTGACCTGTGTAGTCCACAGAACCCTGAACGTAGAAAGGCTCTACTCTTGGATTATTAGTGCTCTGCTGCCACTGAAGAAGGGAATCCATGATTTCATTTTGCACTAGGCACTACCAATTACATAGGCGATGCTGCTTTGATCCACTGTATACTCTATTGCCCCCCAATTCTCTCCCTGTCTATTGGCTAAAGCCATTTCCTCAAGGCGACATTTTACCTTTGCCTTGAGTTATTGTCATGATTTTCTCACAAAGACTCCATGGGATCACATTTCCAGCATGTTGTCGCCCTCATGGGCATCCCTCAGATGCATATTCTAACACTGTCCTTGTGCCCCCAACTTTCGATTGTGAAAATGTGCTCCTGGAGCCCTTACTGCATTTTCTATCTTGCTTTGCAAACTACAGAAAAACAGCTACTTAATTCTCCATGATTTTATTTTAGGGAAATCTACTTAATGTGGGAATCGTTTGTGTCAGCAAATAACTCTTCATTTTCATTGAATGGAGGTGCTTCCTCCCTTGGACCCCCAAAAGGCTCTTTGATTTGTGAACATTTAATGAGATGGGGCAGTGAGGTACCAAATCGAGTCACCTGGTGAGAGCTGGTGCCACGTCGGCCTCGACATTTGAATATTCCAGCTTTTACTGTGAACTCTGGTAATTGAGCATACATAGATCACAAGATGATTTTTATTTCTTAAACCACGAGAAAGGGGTAAGTCTTTTTAGATTGAAAACACATGCAAATTTTTCAGACCTGATTCATAAAAATACAGATGTGGGCATTAACAAGTTTTGGCACAGGGCTGTGATGCCAGCAGATACATCCTGTTCAAAATGAAAAATTGGAGCCCTATGCCACCAGCACATGGGCCATGTTACAGAGTGCAAGTATAAGTTACAGAGCACTTAGCCCCAGCAAGGGTTTTTTACACATGGAAGCAGAGCGCGAAGGCTGGTGGAGCTCCCTGGATGCCTCTCCTCAGGAAGAACGAGAAAGGAGGTGTGTTTCATTGTGGCTCAAAAGTGTATGATTTCCTCGCATTCCCTGAACAGATAGGGTCTAGACACTAGGCCTGCACTTGTCCTGGGGCAAGAGGAATCCAGGGGCTGCGAAATAAATTGTAGAAGGAGCCTAGTTCTCTTAGACTCTCAACCAAAGCCCTACTTTCTCTGCCAAGTGGAATTTTTTTTTGCACCTCCTGTATAGAGTAATAAGTAGGGTTTTTTATTCAATCTATATCTCCTATGACTGAGGATCTAATGAATCTTCTCCTTGTGCTATTGGCTACAAAGGCTTTTCTTTCATGTATTTATCAATTGATTTTATCATTTTACCTACTCATCTATCCTTTCATCAAATGGTTCAATTCTTGGTTAGATGCTAAGAAAACAGTGATGAGTAAGGTAAACATGATTGCTACTCTGTGCATGTTACAATCTAGTTAATGAGAACAAATCACAGAACTAAAAATATGAATGAAATAGACAAAAAAACTGTACTTGAAAAATAAGTAAATAAAATTAATTAAAAAAATAAAACAAACAAAATAAGAAAACCTTACATATTTTGATCATTGCTTTGGTGGAAAACAGAAAGATAAGGAGATTAACAAAACAAACCTGCTTCTAAAAGAATATTCAGTGAGCGTCTCTCCAAAGAAATGAGTTTCATGCCAAGCCTTAAAACGGGGAGAACTAGGAGGTATCTATGCCTGGGAGGTGGTCCCAGGTATCTGTGCATAGGGCTGCAGGTGGGAAAGAGCTTTATGGGCTGGAGGAGCTTGAAGATTATAACTCTGGGTGAAGAGTAAAACCATAGGTGAAATTGAAGGAGTGGGAAGAAGCCAGATCATGTAAGCCAAAGTAGAGAGTTTGGGTTTTAGCCTAAGAAAAATTAAAAAATGAAAAGAACAATCATTGGCTTTTAAGCAGGGACATGACATTATTTGATTTATGTTGTAGAACAGCCCTAGCTGCTTTGTAGAAGATGAATTGTCATGGCAAGAAAAGCAGAAGGGGCTGCTCCATCAATTGTGAGAGATTTGATGGTACCGACCCAGGGAATCAGTGAGGCAGATGCAGGCAAATGGATAAGTTGGAGATGAGAGTAGGAAGTGGAGCCAGTAAGATTCAGATGGGGAGGTAAAAGAAAGGACTAAATCAAGAATGCTTCCAGATTTTTACTATGGTTATTGAAGCTGGGGCAAGCCACTGTTGAACAGTATGGGGCTGGGTAGGAATCTAGAGTTTTGCTTTCCTTTGACATCAGTTGGACAGGCCAGTTGAGAGTCAGCCTTTCAACTTGTCCTCTTTTCCATTTGCCTGTGTACAAACGGGGAGGAAATCTCTTGCCTCTCACTTCAGTGACCTGTAGGAGGTCAGGTTTATAGCATAGCTAAAGTCTAACTTCAAGGATGTACAGCTCCTCTGATTTTCAAAGAAAAGAAGAGAACTTGAAAAGCAAAAATTGCAAAGAAAAATTAGCAGTCATAGAATATGGAGATGTGTGTGGCACAGTGGTCTGTGGAAAAATTGTATTCTGGAAGTTGTAGAGGTTTAAAAGGACCCAGAAAAAGAAGGAAGGGTCCATTGGCTCTTGTACCCTCTGAACTCCCCAGGAATCAATAATTCTGTCAGTTAAGGGGCAGCCTCATGATATTTGGGCTGCTTTTAATTAATGATTGCCCCTCTTGAAATCCTGAATATACAGTGGACCCTTGAGCAATGCAGGGATTAGGGGAGCTGACCCCACATATAGTAAAAAATCTGTATACAACTTATGACTCCCCAAAATTTTACAGTTGTCCCTTGGTATCTGTGGGTATTGGCTCTACGACTCCCTGCAGACACCCAAATCTGAGAACACTGAAGTCCCCTATGTAAAATGGCAAGGACAATACATATAGTCAGCCCTCTGCATCCACAGATTCCCAGCTGTGGCTCATAGAAGTGGGCCTGTGCATTAAAACCCGTGTTGTTCAGGGGTCAACTGTTATTTTCTTCAAAAGAGCCTTCCAATCATTTGTTTTAAGGACTTAAGATGAAAAGTCACTAGAAGTAGCAATGAGATGTTTCAGAACCACCAACTGCAAAATTCATTGCTAGGCAAAGTGAGATGTTTGTGCTGTATTATCTTTCTCCATTGCCACCTTTTTTTTTTTTTGACACCTCTGCTCCTCTGGAAGATATGTATATATTTATATCTTCCAGTTAGGCTTGTGATCTACTCTTCAGAGCTACAGCTTGAATGAACTACCCAACATGCTTCCAATCAATAATTCATTCAGAAATAATTCATCATCTTAGTACCAGAGTTGAGGCAGTGAGCTAAGTACAGGTTCACCCTGGAGGAACTTAGAGTAATACAAAAATTCATAGTGCATGGATTCTTAAGCTGGTGTCCATGTACCCCAAGGGTCTACAAATCTCTTGACATAGTTAACAGACTTTAATGTGGGTATGTGCACATTCCCCAAAGAGAGAGAGTACCTCGGATCCTCAACAGAGATTTATAGGAGTCCAGTGACTCCGAAAGGTGAAGAACTGACCACTCATCTAATAGAGACTGGGTGACACTGTGTAGGGTGGCTCACAGTGTGGTCTCTGGATTTAGATGGGTCTGGGTTTGGATGGCCTTGGATAATTGTTCTCAATCTACTCCATGTTCTCAGTGGTAGAAGGTTTTCTACACTGTGTGTCACTAAGTGATGTCAGGATACCTCTCAGGTACATGGTAAGAATTAGATTAGATGAGATGAGGTGAGTAGGATGCCTAGTCATGCCTGCTGCATGGTGAGGGGATCAATAGAACATCACTATTATTGTTACTGTTGGGCTCAGAAGAGCAGACTGTTAATGCCAGCTGGAGAAAGTAGTGGATAATTCTGGGATGGGTGAATTTGGGGGCTGGAGAGTGTAAGAGAAAGACAGAAGGAAGAAAAATCAAAAGGAGAAATTTATTCCTATGACCATAGCTATACAAGCCAGCTACACAATTTCCAGCAGGTCTTAAAGCATGTTTACCCTAAAAACACACCCTCTTCAGTTACCTTTGATTTTAACGACACCTGGGAATAGCAAAGAAAGGTTTGATTGCCAGAGACTATGGATTAGTCTGTGTTTTGAGCAGAGGATTTCTTTTGGCTGAAAGAAAAATCTAGTGAGTAATGTGAAAAGCCAACGGATATTTAACGAACAACTGTGAGATGATGAATTGGAAGAGAGAAAAGAGTAATATTAAAAATGTCTCAGTCCACCTCTTTCTGCTCTCAACTATGATGGCCTTGGGTGCTAGGGTAGAAGCTTTTAAGCTGAGTAAAGAGCAGTAAATAAGTTCTTGTGGATTCTTTCTGGAGCTTGTAAGAGTTACCTGGCAAAGCAATGCATGTTAGCTTGGATATGACCACACTCTCAGGACCTGAAATCTGGCTGAGAACTCATAAACAAACAGTGGTGATAAATGAATGTGGACCAGAGGCGGGAGGAGTCTAGCAGAGTGTTGTGCATTACATTACATCCTTCCTGTGCCAGGGCTGGCGCTCAGGGAGCAGTCCAGCCTCTCCCACCCCTTTGTCATTTTCTCTACAGTGTTGTGATGGTCTGGTCTTGTTTAACCTCTTTACTAATGATCTGTAAAGGGGAGCAAAGAACATGTGAAGGAAAGTCACAGATGACACTAATTTGGGAGGTGTTGGAAACACTAGAGAGGTCACAAAAATCACACAAATGGCCTGAAGACGGTTAGGAACGTGGCAGAGAAAATAACAAATCTTGGAGAAGTCCAGACACTCACATCTGGTGAGAATTAATCAGATATCAATGGGTGGGAGGAGTATGGAAAACTGAATGCTAGAAGAAAAATAATAAGCTGCATGGACTTGGGGAAATCCAGCCATGAGTGAGAGCAGGGAGAAGCAAGCACCAGTGGCAGTTAGCACTGTCTGGAGGTTAGCAGGTGCCAGAGAGACAGGCATTACCCTTTGTGACAATGCTGCCCATAAACTGTGTCTTATACTTGGGACATTACAATGTTATTCACACTGTTTTCCAGAGGATCACCAAATTACCAGGAAGATGGAAAGGTTTTTAAAGAACACAACCACTAAGTGATGTCAGAACACCATTCAATGTCAGGTGTTGATTCTCAATTTCTAATAAGTCGTCATTCAAACATATGGCCAGAATGGCATTTTCAGGTAGAGCATAACAGATTCCTGTTAAGATATGAAAATGTGGATTTGAGAAAGTTCCTGACTAGACCAGTAGACCAAGAATAGACACTTCTCAGAGGCCTGATTTGGGAAGCCACCCAATTGATAGGCAATGTTAACAAGCTAAGCCAGAACTTTCTTGGTGTTTCAGAGAGAGGAACTCCAATTCTACCTCTTTCCAACCATCTCCATAGTCCCAACAAAATGGAAAAAACAGACAACAACATCAAAAATAAGAATGCATGTTTATGGTCACCACCAACTGGAATGGCTATATTCCTTGTAGCCATTGAGGTATCAATTGGCTGGAGGCCCTTGGTCATGCCCAGATGTATCTAAACTGTATCCTCAGGCCTTTCTCATATATACCTTCCCCAGAGTAACATGATCTCTGCAGGAAGATTACTGGCCCTCTTAGCTACCAGATGATCCCATGAAATACGTTCTACAATCTCCACTTTGCCTTAGTGGCCACAAGGCACCTTTCCCAGGAACATGCCTATTAGAGACTTTGGGATAAAGGTGTACATTCCCTCTAGCTATGTTTTCCAGAAAATGTAATTCAGATGCTAGAAACAGCAGCATATTAACAACTGAGAACTTCCATCCTGCAGGGTGCTGTTCTGAGCTGCCCGCATCTCTCCCATGCAGATTCTGTAGTGGGTAGCACTTGGCTTTGAGCTCCTGGGGCTGTTCCCAAGGAGAGAGGATTTCTGGGATACTTATCTGCATATGAGGAGCCCTGCCTGTTGTTTCTTTTAGCCTTCAGGAGCTTCCCACAACATGAGGTTGAGCCTGGCTCCTTTGGAACCCCACTGTGTGTCCTAGTAAGCTGGCTCCTCCTGTAATGTCTGGGTCGAAGGGCTTGGGCAACTGAGAACTCCATACATCCCAAGTATTTCCTTAGTGCTTTAGTCACTGTACACATACAGGGTGGTGGAAATAGAACTTAAAGAAGGATATAAAAGAAAAGTTACAAAATCTTTGAAAGAAGATCATTTCTCAGTGAAACCTGTTAGACCCAGAATGAAAAGGCAACTACCCATATATGGCTAAAAACCTCTATATACATTACGCCTTCATCCTTCAGAGGAAAATATAGGATGAAACTCTGAAATAAAAATCATGAAGTTTGCTTTCACTGGAAAACCTGAAACAGCCACTGCTTCATTTTCCCCATTTATTACTTTCATGTTCGCTGTAGAAAACTTAGAAAGTTAATGAGGAAACAGGAAAAAAAAAGCACCTTTTGTAATCCTCATTCAGAGAAAGTGCCATTCTAAAGCACATTTTCCCATGCAGACAGGGTCATGCAAATGCATGCCCGGTGGGGACAGAATCCGACTTTGCCTCGTCTTTGGTGCTATGTGGTTGGTAAGCACCGAGGCTCTGGAGTCACGCCAACCTGGGTCAGATACTAGTTCTACCACTCTTACGTGCTGGCCAAGCCTTTGAAGGCTGTTATTGTTGTTATTTACTCAGTGTCAAACATGACTCTCTCTCCATGTTAACATACCTGTGTATAATTTTCATTTCTGCTCTGCATCGAGCAGTTGGAGAACCTCATCAGGCTGGGGTGGGCCCTCAGCAACCGTCTGGGGAGAGTGAGAGTAACGAGCATTGCTGCAGTTTGATCATTCTTGGCAGCGGTATGAAACTGCTTTGTTCCATGCTCAGGTATCAGCAAGGAAGCCCAGATGCCTGTGGCTGCCCTGAGTCAGCGGTGGTGGAATTAGCAGCCCTGCTGATCCCCAGCATCATTCTTCTTTCAGTGCACCTTGATCTCTGATGTAACTGCATTATTTGATATGAGTTTCTATACAAATCCCTGTACAAAAACAAAACACCCTCCATGATTAAAAGGGGGTGTCCCATTGCCCATGGGGATGGATTCTGATGAGGTTCTGCAGGTAGGGCTATGGACTGCTGTTGTTGGTTGCTTTTATATTTTATTGATTTGTTTTCGCAGCTGTATCCATCCACTGGTGCCAGGGCACTAGCTTGGGAATATAGTGAAATCATGTTAGAGGCATCCTTTGCGTTCCTCTTTGTCTGGAGGCAGGCGACACAATGGGAAATGGAAACACTTCTGCTTTCTTCTGGGAGAGAAATGACTCACCCACCTGACAGCATCGCCACCAGCAGATTTGAAACACAGTTCAGCCTCCCAGGTCATCAGTACCATCAGTGGCAGAAAGGACTTGTCCTTCCTTCTCACGGAATGTGGAAACCAAAGAGGGGGAATGAGGAAGTGTTCGGAGCCACAGAGCACTCCTGTCCCTCCTTACACAACAGGCTTTGGACTCAGAGAAATCCGATATGTCAGATAAGGCGGTGACTGTGGGTGAGGGTGCAAGCTGAGACGCGCTGGAGGAATTTTCTCCATGTTATTATTTTTTAAATTACCAATGTACTTGGCGTGTTTCAGAGGCCAGACGGTTAAGCCATTTCCACACTATTTCATAAGTGCGTGTGAGCACCTGGTCCGAGGCCCAGGACTCCCACCCTTGGAGGCCTTCAGGGAGTTTTATGTACTTGGGGGTCTCTCCTCGGTGTGCCTCTCACCTCGGGCAGACACTGGACACGGAAGGATGGGCTCTCCCCATCCCCCCTCAGGTGGCCTCTGCTTTCCTAACAAACACTGAGGGCAGGGGCAGCTGAGGAGAGGCCTTCTGCCTGGCAGCTCTGTGCCCAGTCCACCCATCATCAGAAACATCCTCAAAGTGCCAAGGGCTCTGACATTGCCCCTCCTCCTACTCCAGTCTCAGTCACGTCTGAGCCCCCAGTCAGCTCCAGCGGGGTGACAGGCAGGTAGTGTCATGCCTGTCTTACAAAGTAAAAAAGGGAAGTTCCAACAGCTGAGATCTTTTTAGGGATGTAGAGATAGGACATGGGACGTAAAACATCAACTTCAAACATCTAATTCTTGGTCAACTGCTCCTCCCCCTGTAGTGGTAATTTGCTAAAGTTGTCCTGCAGAAAACTGATGGTGTTGAATATTAAGGCAGTTTTAAAAAATTATAATAAAAGCATTTTGTGTTCAAATAAGTTTGAGCAAAACTAAATGAAACAGAACAAAATAGGTTTCTTCACTGCAGGCCTTCTCAGAGCCTTTGATAGGTCAGGATCCTCAGGCTAGTTACCACACTCCAAGAGAAAGAGAGTTGGCTGGGGTGGGTGTGCATATTGTTCATGGGCTCTTTTCTTCCCAGACCCTCATATACAATTAGCATCCACAGAATATGTGTGGGGAGAGCTTTGCTACAATCTGTCTTCTCTTTGGTCTCCAGGATAAACCCTTTGTCCTAGCAGGTAGAGCTGCTACCACTGTGTGGGGGTAGCTAACTGGGAGCTCATAGGACCCTGTGCCAAAAAAAATTGGATGAATAGACCTGAAAAGAAGGCATGTAGCCCAGCACCAGCATTAAGCTTTTGTCTCCCTTCCTATGTTGGGCAGCTATGTATGCCTAGTATTTACCTGGAACTTGATGGGCATATATATATGCAGTATCTAATAAAACATCCAGAGAGGAACCCGGGCCTTTAGCTGAGTGCCTTAACAAGGGAAATGGTGTCAGGTCTGTGAGGTCAGCAAGGTGAAAGCCAGCACTTTCTTTCCTGTTAGCCACTGTCCTCATCAAGGCTGAGCATATTTTTTCTGTAATGCCCAGAGAGTAAATATTGTAGGTTGTGTAGGCAAAAAGGAAAAATGAAGAATATTATATAGTATTCCTATAACAAGGAAGAAAACACATTTTCACAACTTTTTTTGTTGATGAGATTAAATAGATAATGAGTTCATTTTTTTGTAATACATATCAATGTGAAGAATAGGATTCTTTTGGAGGGAAATAACATTCTATTTAATTGGTGTTCAAAGTTATTATTCTCTGTCATCAAAATCTATGCAATGTTCCTCTGTTAGTATTGATCCAGAGTGGCATTTTATGTATTTCGTGTTTGAAAATGTCTATCCCCACTGAGAGGCCATACATGGGCCACTTGATCTGCTATCGAGGTCTGACTCCCCTACAGCCATCTGCAGTGTGCTGAGCTCGGTGCAGCCTCGAGGATGCCCCGTGCTGCCTGGGGCATGGCTACTCCATGCCACTGCAACACAGAGGGAGCAAAAGGCATCAAAGGAACATGTGGTCCTTGAGCCCAGGATTGTACAATTGTACAATGTCATATTGTACGATTCAATGCAATATGAATTTTATTGATAAAGAAATTTGAATTTCATATAATTTTCATGTGTCACAAAATGTTCTTCTCTTGATTTTTTCCAACTTTTTAAAAAGGTAAAAACTAATTGTAGCTTATAGGTTGTACAAAAGGCAGTGGCCACTGCATGTGACCCAGTGATTCATTTCCCATCATCATCCTAAGTGCTTTCATATTGATCGTCCTGTACAACCTTCACAACTCCCTCTGTGGTAGGTACTACTATTGTCCTGTTTTCAAGATGAGGAAACCTAGGCACAGAGAGGGGATGTTTCTTGTCTAAAATCACACAGCTTGGGAGTGTTGGAGCTGGGATATGAACCCAGGTGTATATGGCTCCAAAGCCTTTCTCTAGGACCCCTGATTGTCTGTACTGAGTCACACGGTGTTCTCCAAAGTGACTCTTTCAGATCTCCGCTTCAGTCTTCAAGTTCCCCAACTCAGCCCTCTGTCCTGGGAAAAGAAGTTGGGCCTGTTTTCCAAGAATCATGAAGACAGTGAACAGGACTGCATCATTTTCCTCTTCTCCATCTCAGGGTTTTGCTTCATGGACCGTGTCTCCCCTTCCCTCTCCTCACACCTTCTTCTACCTTATCCTCCCCTTCTTGCCCCTGCTGCCCCTCCTTTCTTTTCATGTGTAAAATGTCCACCTTTCATGTGCAAGTTCATGGAATGAGGGGGGAGCTCTATCTCCCAGACCTGTTCCTTGGTAGCTGTGGGAATTTGGGCACATTATTTAGTCTCTTTGAGCCTCTGTGTCTTATCTGCAAAGTCAAGGGTCAGGGAATGTGAAGCCCAAAGAAGACAATGATTTAAAATGCTAGTCCAGTGCTAGTACATAGTAAGTACTTTGTCTTATTTTCTTCCCACTATTACCTCCTTTAACACCTTCTTCACTGATCATTCCTTGCAGCACCAGTATTTCTGTAATGATTTGTCAATCATCTACTGTGCATTATAAAGAACTCAATGTTTATTCAGTGTCTATCTCCTGAATCAGGTTAAGCATTGAACACCAGTCTGACAACTGTAACTGCTTTATATGGACTCACATCCTCAAAGAAACAAGTGGAGTCCATCTCTGTGGGGATCTTCATGCTTGCCACCAAAAGCCTCCTCCCTGGAATGGGTTGGTCATAACTTTCCTAGGATCAAACAAACGATGTAGGCAACAAAAAATGTATACACACAATTTCAAAAAACCCTCAGTACACACTCCTAGTAAACTAGTGCAATAGCCAATTGAAATTAGGTACTTGAAGAAGCTTAAAACTTTTCAGCCATCATCAGAAATATCACCATGATGTGAAGTCATGTCAGGGAAACTCTCAACAGAAGCCATAAAGCAAGTAAAATTACAAAGAAAATGATAATGTTGCCCCTTTCTTAGATGTTTGTACACTTATCTTGTCTGATCCAGAATACTTAAATGAAATGTTAGAAAAGCTTGGTGAGAAAGGAAGTGTTGTATCTGCAGAATAGCATGTGCACACTTGCAGGCTTCGACATATTCTTAGAAAGGCTTGCAGGGAATTGTGCAAGCAGGGTTGTTCCAGGTGATTATGAGTCCTTTGTGTTTCAGGTTTCATGGTTGCCAGCAGCTGGCATCCTTCAGAAATCCTGTGAAAAGTGGGCAGATCTCCTTGTGCAACTTCTGAGTAGAGGGTTAAGGAAACTTTGTGTGTGACTCTTAATCTTGTTGGGAAATTTTAGGGTGAAAAATGTAATTACATCTGAAATGCCAACAACCAAGGCCAAAGGAATGTCTCCTCTTTGGAAGGTTCTTTGTTGATGAGATTAAAAGCTAAGCTCTTGTGCTTCTGCCTACAAATTATTCAGATTATTTGAAAAGAAATGAAAGGGGACACTGGGAGGGAAAAATGCCACATACCTTTTACGTAGCACTTAATTAATGCTCACCTGTTTAGTAATTAGTTCAACAAATATTTATCTAGCACCTACTATGTTTAATTCAACAGAAATTAGACAGAAATGGTCTCTTCTCTTCTTGTGTTATTTTATCCAAGTAAGGTATATTCTTAATTATCTGTCAGTAAGGTTATGTGAAGAATTCAAGTACTCTACACTTTAGCACAGGACAACTTTACATTGTGTGATCTATATTGCCACTGACTCTGTATAGCAATAGATTAGTATGAGCAATTCAGGACCAGGGTAAGAACAAAGAGGGGTAACATACAGAGGAACTAAAAGAAGATAGGAAAGTGACACAGTGACATTTAAGTGTGAGGTTGTGGTCAGTTAACAGACCTCACTGGAGTCTCATAAGCCTGGTCACCATGGGATCCAAGTCATAACAAGGAGCAAGATTTATTCAGTGGTGGAAGGCAGCCATTATCAAATGTCTCCTTCATGTAACTCTGCTTAGTCTTATTCTGCTCCCACAGGTGGGTCTCAGGTGTCTCATTTTACAGAGAGGAGGTAATGTCATGCCTCTGAGGTCACATAGCCAGAGGTGGAGAGCCCAGGTTGGAACCCAGTTCTGTCATCTCCACCATGTCCCGTGCTCTTTTTTCAATATCATGTGGCCACTATCAGCCACCACAGAGCAAGGGGTTCTTCAAATCCAGTTCCTTAAACCATATACTGAAGTCTCCCCCCAGGTGGGTTAAGTTCCAAGAACTCATAAGTCAGCTGGCTCAGGGGTAGGAAATCAAAGTGATTATATAAAATTGATCGTGTATTGTACATATTATATAGTACAAATTGTATATGCTAAGCAGTGTGTTAGGTGCCCAGGCTAACCCATAGAGCCTGCCATGTTGCTAAATTGCCTATGCTTGTAGAGAGGGTTGGAAAAACTATTAGAAGATAATAGTTGTAAGGTAATAGGAAAAGTAATAACATTGAATGAAAACTTAATAAGGCATTGATTGACCTTGGGTCCTGATACTTCAGGAGAAGTGATTTTGTTTAAAAAGAAGAAGAGAAGGCAGTGGTCATCTCACAAAGTTGTTTTGAGGATTAATTCTGTTGAACCGTGTAGTGTCTGGCATGCTGTAAAAGCTATGCAAATGTTAGTAGCAGGGATAAAAGAAGACCTTTGAAACATTCTTAAAGGAATTTCTGAATACTTTTTAAAAGATTGTAGAGAGGAATGACCTGCATGCTTTTACTTTGAAACAAAAGAGTTGCCTTATACATTGCACTTTGTCTTTTGTGTGTAGAGTAAGTACCTAAGTCAGCCATTTATGAATCCAAGAAAGCCCACCTCAGGTCAAATTGCAGAATAGTACAACTGAACAGCAACTACTGAAGCCCCATGATCAGGTGCCTAACTTCCAGCTTTGGAAATAATAAGATTGACTATCCTGAGTGCTTACACTGTGCTAGGCACAGTGTAGAGACTATTATTAGTTTCAATTTTGAAGATTAGAACACTGTACCCTGCAGAGTCTAAGAAAATTACTGCAGGTTGTGGAACTAGTGAGCCATGAGCTGGAATTTGTACATAGGCAGTTTACCTCTGCAGAGCACACTCTGTCAGGATTTTTCAACCTCAACATTACTGACATTTGGGGCTGGACACATCCATGCTGTGCAAACATGCATTGCAGGATATTTAGCAGCATCCCTGGCCTCAGTTGTGTGTCCCTGCACCCCAGGTGTGACAACCAAAAATGACTCCAGAGATTGTGAATATTTCCCGGAGGACAAAATTGCCCTCAGTTGAGCACCCCTGTTCTACACCCAGATGTGTTATAAATGTGTGGCCCAGGAGAATTCCTGGAATTGACTTAGAACATTATCAGAGTTTGACCCACAGACTGAAGCAATTTCACAGACTTTATAGTCATGAATCTACCTTCCTTCTGCACTACTTGGAGGAAGCAGAGCTTTCTTGTAGAGGCTAGGAGGAAATGAACTTCCTGAAAATATTCATGTGTGCATTTGGATATGGAAAGAGGGATATGTGTGGTGGGTAGAGATACAGAAAGATGATGCCTGCATGGTGACACAGAGATGGACTTTGATCTGGAAAGGGACAGACATCTACCTCTGAGAACCCAGAAAATGAGCTCTCTAGGATCCTGCTAGAGTTTACAGACCTGGTTCAAACCTCAGTTCCACCACTGACAGGCTGGGTGACCTTGGGCCCGTCATTTGACCTCATTGCCTTTGCTTCCTCCCCTACAAAATCTATACCATGTTTTTGTTTCTACCTTATGGTTGTGTTATGAGTTTGTACAAGTGCCTACATACGTATAGAAAGGGTCCAATAGATGCCAGGCAGTTGTCCTGGCCACTCCACCGGAGGCTGTGATGTCTCATGGTGAAAAAAACAGGACCTAGACTCAGACTACCCAAGTGTCAGCCCAGCATGGCCACCTGCTGACCATATCATCTCGACTGAGTAGCTCAGCTTCGGTGAGCCTCCACTTCCTCATTTCTAGTCTCTACCTCCCAGACTCAACGTGATGGGGCTATGGGAAGAGGCATACAATGTGCCTGATGTCCACATTCGTGAGTGACACAATGGCACTTCCCACCTTAAGGTTTGTATTAGTTTATAAGTCCTGCCAAAGGGAAGTACCACCAACTGCATGGCTTCAATAAAGGACATTGATTGTCCCACAGCTCTGGAGGCTAGAAGTCAAGGGTCAGCAGGGTTGGTCCCCTGTGAGGGCTGTGACAGAGAACCTATTCTACGCCTTTCCCCAGTTTCCATTGGTTTGCTGGAAATCTTGTCCTCACTTGGCTCATGGATGCAGGACCCCGATCTCCACCTCTGCTCCTGCCTTCATGACATTCTTCTTGGGTGGCTCCAACAGTTGCATTCTATTGCGAATAGAACACATTATGAAAAGGATGTGTCATTCACATTGGGTCAGGGCTCCAGGATGACCTAAACTTAACTAATCACATCTGAAAGACCCTGTTTTCAGGTAAGGCCCCGTTCATTCTAAGGTACTGGGGGTGGGGACTGCAACATGAGATTGGAGAGACACAATTGAATTTAGGATTCTGTGAATTTTTTAAAAGTTTCTTCCAGCTCTGAAGTCCCATGAGAGATTATTGAGGTCTGAGTAGTTTGGGGTGATCAAATAAAGGCACCCCTCTAAGCAAGGGAAAGAGTACTGTTTTAGGAGTCAGGCGATGTGCCACTCCAGGGAAGTGTCTTGATATTTTTTAACTTTTAAAATTTGTCTCCTTGGTTAGAACTTTTTTTGTTCTATGGGGCTAATAATGACCACTTTCTGCACCTTCGCCCCCATCTAAAGTCATTATTCTGTGGGCCACAGAAGAGTGTGGTTGTAGAGACAACTTGAAACTCTCCAAGTTCTGTCTAGGTGCATTATTATTATCCTTCTTATTTATAAGGAATAAAGGGAAATGTTGATTCTCCTGTGGGGATTTGGGCTGTTAGCAGGGCCTCGCTTCTCCTTCCTTGCTCGCCTCTCCTCATCAAACTCAGATATGCTGCTTTATTTTCAAAAGCTCCCTGTGTTGCAGGATCTTAGCAAACTTGATCTTCCAGGTTTAACTTAAATATTGTTTCCATTTTGAAGCCTGTCATGTGGGTGGACCACAAAGAGCATTTGGTTTCCCCCACCAAGCCCTGGGTTGCAGTATGTAGTCAGTAACAGAATACTAGGAAGAAAGAGAGAGCCTGAAATGGATCCCGGGGCTCTGGGCCTGAGCGGAGACCAAGCAGGATGTGAGTAAAACCATTACTTCTCCCTCCTGATCAAAGGCGAGATGGTAACCCCGCCCCTCCTCCCCACCACCCAGCAAGCAATTAACACAGCCTGGCGTCTCCTCCCCCCAGTGACAGGGATTCAGCTCACAGGACCAGCTCTAGCTGATCAATGGTTGAAAGTGGGAGGCCATGCGCCCAGGTTGAATAACACACCCACTTGCAAATAGAATACATTACGAAAATCTTTGATCAGGGAGACATACAAACCAACGTTGTTGTTGATGGATTACTCTTTTCATCTGCATTTGGTGGAGAGGTGAGATCAGGATTTGCCAGCAGGACCTCCAGGTAAAAAGTTAAAATCACAGGAGTCAAGGAGACTAGCACCTCTTGGGTTTTACAACCACAGGGAATCTTATTAAATGCAGATTCTGAGTCCTCAGGTCTGGGTGGAGCATGAGATTTTGCTTTTCTGACACACTCCCAGGTAGGGTTGCCAGATTTAGAGAAAGAAGAAAAAAATAAGCTGGATGCCTAGTAAAATTTAAATTTCCTATATTTTATCTGGCAACCCTACTCCCAGACAATGTTAATGCTGCTGGTGTGTGGACCACACTTTGAGTGGCAAGAGTATACATCATCAAAACATAAAAATTGGATGAAAACATAAGGCTGAGTTAGTGGATGCACATCTGGTACAATTTAAAAACAAGCTTATGGTGCGCAGGATAGTCACACTACAGAGTTTCTCAGTTATTGGCAGAAACAAACCAATAGCAGCAAAGACTGTACATATAGCTCTGCAAGTGGGGTTACCTGCACTCCCACGCCTAGAATCCTCCTGTTTGCTTTATATATCTATTGGCTTAGTCATTTGGTTAGTATCGTTAACTCCAAAGTGAAGTTACAGCTTTCACAGTAAAAATGCCAAAAGAGCTAAAAACAATGCGAAATTTTATGCCGAGGGCCTTGGGATGGCACTCTGCCATGTTCAGCTTCCCTTCCCAACCTGCACTTGGAAATGGAGGGGCCACCAAGATTGCCCTCGCAGCTCAACCCCTGACAGGTGATCTGCAGGGGAGGTGGGGTCCTGGGCTTAGGTTTACTCTGACATTTGACATGCAAACCCAAGGCTCTCTGTTCCTTTGAAGCTAAGAGAACTGATTCCAGCTCCTTTGAGGCCACTGAGCCACCTGAGCAGCTATTTATTGCCAGGAGGTTGGTGCCTGAAGGCAGTTTAGTAATCATTTATTCCAGCCCCTGAATCCCACAAAGGGAGGGCAGAGCTGTGAAGAACTTGCTCCTTTCTGAGCCCCTTGCTCCCTTGCTGGCTATTCTGATGTGCACCTTATAAGAGCTTTATCCCAGAGGGGATGCATAGGGTTAGAATCAGATTTCTAGGATCTGTTTTTTCAGGGGGTTCTTTTCGTTGTTGCTACTGTTGTGGTTGTTGTTATTTTATTTTAAAGTATAGCAGGATTGCCTGTATTCTAAACCTTCCTTGTCCATATTCTCTAATGGAAACCATTTCTCTTTTGTCCGTCCATTCTTGAGACTAGGCGCATCTTGTATATATGTGTACCATGATTTCACTATACTTTAATTAATCAAAGGCAGACACCATACTTTCCCAAATTAAATAGTGTCAGTGGTTTTATTCTACAGGTATTTACTGAATGCCTGCTATGTGCTAGATCTATGGACAGCCACAGTCATTCAGAAACTAGAGGACAAACAGCCCTCTCTGGTCCAGACTGTTTTATGCTTAGTCCTACAATGGCAATGAGTAAGCATGGACATTTCAGCTGAAATGTCCAAGGGTTATTTACAGTGGCAGGCTTTAATTTCTGAAAGTCCCATTTTTTAGAAGTACTACATGCCCTCTAACCCCTCAGTGGTACGGAAAACCTGGCATATTTTACCAGTTTTTTGAAAAGTCTATAGTTAATTCATGATTCAAATCTCATTGTGAAAGATTTAAGCTTTACTGAAGTAAATGACTTAAAACTCAAACGTGCCTTTTTCTCTTTGCTCCCCAGCTCCATGCTTCTCCCCAGCAGCAGTAAACATCAATTAATTAGTAGATGTGTTCTTCATGTGCATTTACACATATATACAAGTTGTATTTGTAACACAAATTGGATCTTATTATACAGATAGTTCTGAGCTTTGCATTTTTTACTTTATAGTAAGTATGTTTTTGTAAACCTTCCATTTTAGTATATATGAATCTGTGTATTTTTTTCACTAATAGCTAAAGGAGTATTCTATGGAGTTCCCCTGCCAAGTTTTATTTAACTCCTCACAGTTGGTGGATATTTAGATTATTTGCCTTTTTTTCCCCTGACAAATAAGACTGCAGGAACGATTTTGTATATAAGTCTTTGGGCACACATGCCAGTTTTTCTGAATGGGTTTGAAAAACTGATGAGAATAGAATTTGTTGTCAATTGGCAAATGCACTCCAACCTGCATCTTGAGTTTCTCAGTCCACACTGTCATGTCAGAATATTTCAGGATTGCCGGAGAGCCTTCCATGTTTGGACGCAGCTGGCTGACATTTTGAAAGCTGGAGTTGAACCTCATAGATAAAAACCTTAGAGTTACAATATTTAATGCCTTGAAGTGGTATGAACTTTACTGAGCAGAAAGTGGAAAAGAGAAGAATAAAGGGAGTTTCCCTGATTAATGGATTAGCACCTCCATATTGAACAGAATATTTCTCTGTCAGGAAAGAAGATAGGCCATTGTTTTTTAAAGTAAGTTTTTTGTGTTTTTCTTCCCAGCTAAGCTAACTCCACAAAATAGTCACAACTAAAAAACCTAAGGGTACACTCTACTGACATGAATGTTGTTGGAGATTTTAAAGTATAACTAACAGTGTGTGGTGGGCAGAGTTTCAAATATGTCTCCCCAAGACTCCCATTCTTGGTTAGTCAAACACTAATCCAGGCATGGGGTGAAGGCACTTTGCAAATGGAATTAAAGTTACTAACTAGCTGATATTGAAATAGTCCTGTATTATGCAGGTAGAGCCAATGTAATGAAATGGGTCCATAATAGTAGAAGAGGAAAGCAGAAGAGTCAGAGGCATGTGGAGGAAAAGAAAGAAGGATGAGAGATGAGGCAGAAGGGGAGATCAGAGGGATGCTAAGTGTAAGAAGAAGCTCTTGAACATGGAGGGAGGATCCATGAGCCAGAGAATGAAAGAGCTGTAGAAGCTGAGAATGACTCCTAGATACCAGTTAACCAGGAAAGTCCTACAGCTACGTGGAACTGAATATTGCCAATGAATTCAATGAGCTTTGAAGTAGATTCATCTCTAGAGGTCCAGAAAGGACTATCACCCTGCCAATACATTGATTTTGGTCTTGGAAGACCCATAGCAGAGATCACAAATGGATTTACATAAGTTGCTAAATATATCCTAACAATAGAAAACTAACCAGAGGTTAATCAAACATCGATATGTTGAACAGCAGAAATGTACCCATAGGGCAGCCTGGTCCATTTCTTACTTTCTAGCATCTGAAGTAGAATAGGGACCAATACTGTAAAGTGAAAAAGAGTTCACATTTTCTGAATGCTACCATGTGCTGTGCTAGCTGCTTTATGTGCTTTCGCTGCCTCATTTTTCACAATAGCCCCACCTTATTCTCCATAAGGACTTGTGCTTTTGTGATCATCAATATTTTATACATGAGAGACTAAGCCTCGGAGAGGTTAGGTCCATGGGCAGGGGTCATAGGGCTTTAAATGTCAGGCTGGGACTCAAACCTGCATCTATGGGACATCACACCCAAGTCTATGGACGTCAACACTGTTTCACAGTGCACCGCTGTGACTACCTCTCCAATAAAATATGAAGCTAAATCACTGATGTTTAAACTCCTGCTAAGCATTCACATCCAAGAATGCCTTTTGCCACATAAAGCCCCTTGACCTTGTTTCAGTGCCCTTGGAATCTTATACCAGCAGATGCTGAGCAAGGAGGGAAAAAAATCAAAGTTGGATGGTAAAGGAAACAAAACACTCCTCTCCCCTGCTCCCAGGCTCTTTAAGCCAAAGCACAGCACACACTCTTATATTTCTCTTCAAATCCTTGGAGGTTCCACTTGCTCTAGATTGTGTCAAAGATTGAACTCTCTTCCCTGCACCAGGCACTCAATTCCAGAGGTGTAAGTTGTGATGGAGACATTTTTATACCTTGAACATACACAGAAGGAGTATCAAGTGGAATGAGTATGGTGCATAACTGACAATTTATCTGGGAAGAGCAATGTGCTAATGTGATCTCACTTGTCTGTGCAGAAAGTGTGAGCTCAAACTCAACCAGTGGAAAGTCTGAGCATGCAACAAACTCCTTCTTGTATTTATTCATTCACATATTCAAACATTAAACAAATATGAGCTGAGCTTCTCATGGCCCAGAGTTTGCATTGGACACGAAGGATACAGTGATGAATAAGATGAGTTCCGTGTTCATGAATCTTTCAGGCTACAGAAAGAAGAATGGATCAGCAGGCAACTGCAGGCTACATGCTGAGATGAAGAAGGTACTGGATGCCATGAAAACATGTGGGAGAAATGCCAAACCCAGATTCAGAAACCAGAGATAGTGGCCCTCAACTTGGCCTAAAGGAAAAGTAGGGGTTAGCCTCCTCTAAATATGAGTAGAGGAGACTGGCCCAGATGGAGGAAATGTCATAATATAGGTGTGATCTGGAAACACACAATTGTCCATAAATTTATCTGGAGTATAGAAGACAAAGTTACAGAATGACAAAGGATTAGGCTGAAGGTATCAGTAGAAACTGAGATCAGAAAGGACTTCTACTATTTTAAAGAGATTGAACTTTATTTTAAGTAAAATTGGGAAGCAATGAAAAAAAGTGAGCAGCTATATGATCAGATGTGGGTACTGTAGAAGGATCTCTCTGGTGGAAGAGTAAAAAATGGATGGAGGGAGACCTCAGGGAGGCTGGAGAATGTGGTGTATATAAAAGAAGGGTGGCGTTAGGGATGGAGAAAGGCAGCTGGATTCCAGGGATATCTGGGAAAGTCAAAGGGATTCAGTGGTGGGATGCAGGGCAAAAAGGGAGTCTAGGATGACAGCCAGGCCTGCCTTGGCTACATCACCATCCAGATATCATTCTGGCTGACAGGTGCAAGCTGTGGTCTGCAGAGGTGAGATGGGATTAAAATGTGTAATTTGTGGAAGGCCTGAGAAGTAAGGGATCAGCCAGGAAGCACATCTTCCTCCTGCTGCATGGGGCAGCCAAGAGTGCCTTTGTAGATTGGTGTCTTGGGGCTTTCAGAGCAGATGACTCCACTGGATTGTTTGGAATATGCTGACAGAAGAATAAAAGCTTTCAAGAAAACAAAGTCCCAACCCCTTAACAAAACAAGAAATGATACAGTTTCAAATGTTCTCCTTCTTTTCTGTGCCCTTGTTTTCTGCAGAGAGGAATGCCTTTCCTGTTGTAAGTGGTGGGTGCAGGTTGTTCTGTAGGCCGGGGAAGGGTCAGTGCAGCTACAATCTGCATACTTCATGTACCCTAAGGCTCTGTGATGTCTTAAAACGTGTCTTGACTCTTGGCCTTGACATATCACATCAGCTGCCAGTGAGCTGGGACTGGGTTCTGGAAAGAACCTGGGGCTTAGCAGCATTTGGTTGCTTAAACACCTGCAACTGCTATGACCCCATGGCTAAGCTGTGACATAGACTGACAGGTCAGGATGACTCAGATCCACTTACACAGTGATGGTTCTTTAGTCTTCTTCTTATTATTATAGCCTTGCAGCAAGTAAGGGAGATTTTTCACAAGCAAGTAAATGAAATGCATTCAGTGCCTAGCATTATGTGCTTTGTTCTGCACATGATCTCTCTCCATGTCTTTTGATGTCAGCAGCTACATTTTCTTTGGTGGATTTCTTTTAGTTTTTGCAGTTCTGGGTCAGTTTACTTGTTTTCCCAGACTATGTCAGATATGGGCACAAGACTCAAGCCAGCCAATCACAATTCCCTACCCACCCCCTTGCCCGGCTCAGACTTGATCACTCAGAGGGAGTTATCCCTTGGGTCAGAGTGATTGACTCAAGAATGGACACATGACTCCACTAGACCAATGAGTCTCAGTTCTGAAAATGGGTGGAGACAATTTGGAAAAAGAAATGCATATTCTGTGGAATTGGAATCTAGTGTGGTGATGTTTTGTGAGCCACAGCATGAGGAGAGACTTGCCTGAGAAGGAAGTAAAAAAGTAGAGGAAAGCAGACTTGCGTGAGAAGAGAGAGAGGCAGGTAGAGACAGATCCCTTAGATCATTGTTTGATCCCCTAAATCCATCTGTGTCTAAAGCCAGTCCTGAATAATTTAGTTACGAGAACTAATAAATGTCTTCCTCAATAAGTCAGTTTGAGTCCTGATGAATAGAAATTGTGTCCATTACTGAGTCCTGGTTCAAGTCAATTTAGCAACTATTTGAGGTCTATGGTGGCAGCTATACCTCAAAGGGCTACAGCAAATGTGCAAGGCATGATATAGTCACAGCCATGATTGTTATAAGGTTCCATTTATTGGATATTTCCCATTATTAGACATTCCTCAACATGTTACATGTGTTATCTATTTGATATTATGAGCAGACATTTGAATTACTTGCATTTTACAGAGGAGGAAACCTATGCCCAGAAAGGTTAAGAAATATATCTAATATAATAATAAGGATAAAAAATAGCTAGTCACTGAAGAGGTAAGTTAGGAGTTGGGTCTACCATGGCTCCAAAGCTTGTGTTCTTATTACCCTGCTTTCTTGCCTTCCTCCAACTTCATGCTCACACTCTAGTCACAGAGACATAAAGGAACCACACTGGGTGCTGCAAAGCAGTTAAAGTTATTCCCTTCCATCCCCAGAGATTTGGAAATAAAAGATATAGATTGCACATTCATGAAAGTAACATGGAGTAGATCAGAGCAGAGTTTATCAAGTTTCTCTAAAGATGCAGAATGGCTCCCAGCCAACCAGTCTAGATATAGCTGCCTGAATGTATTGGCAGCTGAGAAGTAATGGCTGTGTCAGAAGAGATATCAGCCAACCATGGAAGCCCAGAATAAGGGGGTTGGAGAGGAGTTCCTTGGGAATGCCTGTCTTAGCACTATCAACATGGGAGTCATAACCATAGGGTTTTCTGGCGGTCAGTCTATCCCTAAGGAAAAATGAGAGAGGAGGTGGTGGCCATGGAACCCAACAGTCTTTTTGCTCTTGAAAGCCTCCATCTCCACTGTAGATCAGCACAGTGGAGCCTCTTAGTCTGATGCCCTTAAATGTGTGCTTAAGTCAACACCTTCAGTTCTTTGGAGTTCAGGCTCCTCTTTACCATGACCCTTACTGTTCTGTCTTTAAACTGTTTTTTAAACCACCGCTTCTCTGTAGGGAGAAGACTGTTTGCCATATATAGACCTTCTACAGTGATGGTCTAACATCATTGTAAATGAGCAAACTGGCATTCAGAGCCTAATTTGGCTTCCCATGTAAGGGTGCCTATGAGAGACTGAGTTGGTCAAAAGCTAGCAAGCCTTTGGGTCCATACATCTATTAGAATTGTCATGTAAAATAATCACAAAGTGCCTGGAGCTGGCAACTTCGGAAGCTTCTATTTTGGAAATGGATTTCCACAATCCACTGACAAGGTGGGCTTCAGAACTTTCCGGACTGGAAGCCAGGTCTGGACAATGACAATGGCCATTTAAAGCACATTCTCCCATGCACATACTTATGCCCTTGAAAAGAGAGGCTGAACAGACAGAAAGAAGAGCATGTACTTTGGAGTTAAATTAACTTGAACTTGAGTCCAAGCTTCACCATTACTGAGCTGTATAGACAAATTTTTCAACTCTTAAGTCTCAGTTCCCTCATGTAAAACATGAAAATAACAGGATCTACTACAGAGTGGCTATGAGGACAAAAATGGGAGGAAAAATGACTGGAAAGGGGTTAGCGGCACCCTTGACATAGTTGCACTCATTAGCGGTTAGTGGCTTTCTCATCACTGATGTCATTGCATCCTCTGACAGAGTACACAACTCTGTTCACACACTTTTCTATATACAGTTTAGGCCTGTGTGTCCAGGACAGTGATGCAGGCCCTCAGGAAGGCAGGGAGACTTGGAGAAAAAGAGCACCTGGCCTAATAGATAGGCTGGCCACCCAGCTGTCCACAGGGACAGCTGTCAGTTAGGGAAATGAGCCCAGTGGGACCCACTGGACTGGAGAGTCAGCTTGGCTAATGAGGCATCACAAGTAAGCTCCAGATTCGTGTGCCATAGGGGATGCAAGCCCAGTCTGGCCATATCTGTGTATTTTTTATGACAAACCAAGAGTCTAAATTTCTTTGCGAAATGTCTCACTTTCACATTAGAGCAACTAATTTGAATTAAAGATTCTGCAGGTCAGCCAGCCCATGTAACAGAAACTCTTGGGGCTTTAACTTACCATCTATACCTTAAAGGCTGGGCAGAATTTGGGAGTAGAGGGGGTTTGAATTTAGGTTTCCCTAGGAACAGGTCCCACAACTAGGATGTAGTACAAGCAGTTAATTTGGGATGGGATCCCAGACGACATAATAGGGCAGTGGGGAGTGGGGAGTGAGGCAGGGATGGGAAGACAGCCAATAGGGAGTGTTTTCAAGTCATCACTGTGGGTGATTGGTGACTGGATCTTACTCCTGCAGGGACCCACCAGTGTTAGACACATGCCTCAGAGTCACCTGCTTGAGGGTGAGGGACTGGGGTATGTATAAATACCCTCCTCTCAGTCATCAGCTGAGAGCACCTCTAGGAGCATCAGTACCTTGACACTCCTTACCTGCCACAAGCCTGAGCAGGGTGCACTGTGGGGCCAGAGCAGCCCTCAGGCAAAAGCAGGCTAGCATCAGCCCCTTGAGGTAGGTGGGCCCAGCGAGTGCCAGTGTGAGAGGGGCAGAAGGATGCAGTCAGCGCCAGCCACTACACTAGCAAATGTTCAAAAGACCCTTCAAAATGCCCCATCTACTCCAGTGATTGGGGGTAGATGGTGAAGGCCTTCCCACTGGCTTCATTTGTCCCATCAGATGAGGCTTCCAATACATGGCTCTGGTCTCTTGCTTATGCCAAAGCAGAAGTTGAGGCTGGAAAGAGATGTGAGCTCCTGACGGGAATGCCTGCTCACCGCACTTGCCTCTGGAGGATCTGCCTGTCAATTACAGAAAGATCTACGAGATTCCGTTCTCCTCCATTATCTTCCACAGGGGTCTCCAGTGGCAACTCTGCAACCGTTTTCTGCAGAGTGGTTCAAATTGTTTTATATCTCCTTAGCTGCCAAGTACAATGTCATAAGCAATAAATAAATAAATTGTTGGCCTATATGGAAAGCATATTTTGTCCAGATGCGTCCTTGAAACTTCAGCCCTGAAACATGAAAGTCAGATTGAAAACCACATTTTCAAAGCTCAGGGTGGGGTGGGGGGAAGGCTTACACAGAGAAGCTATTTGATTGGCAGGTGCTGCCACCCAGCACCGGATGTATGTCCTGAAGCTAGGCCAGGCAATGTGCCTTCTGAGAAGCCAGGCAAGCAAATTTTCATACCAGTGTGGCTGGCTCTGCCAGGCAGCTGGAGACAAAGTTCGAATCGAGCTTGGAGTGTTACTCATCTGAGGAGCTGAGACCTATGTGTTCCTCTTGGTATCCTCTTGACCAGCTGGGTTGTTGCAATGCTCCTTATCCAGAAGGCTAAGTCCACACCACTGTCTGGGCCACATAGTTCCCAGCTACTTGGTCCTTGCTGCAGGCAGAGGGTGAGGCCATGCGGATATGTAGCCAGGATGAGAAGGGAGACCTAGATGACTGAAAACGACACAGAATGATGCTCCATGTCTTTCAGCTGGTTGAGCCAGCCCAAAGACACTGAGACAGAGTCGGCAGTCCAAGACAGAGCTGGAGCAAGGAGGCAGGTGATTCAGGAAAGCAGCCGTGGGCTCAGTGGCAGAATCACCACAAAGAGCTTACCAATGGCAATGGGCTGCCAGTGTCTGCTGGCTGGGAGTGCTGTTAAATGTCATCTGTATTTTAAAGTAAAAATACATGCTCATAAAAAGACATATGAGAGATGTATGAGGTGAAAAATGAGAGTTCCCTCTTCAGTGCCCACAAGGCCCACCCCTCATTGTCCTTCCATAGATTCTTCTAGACATAGGTACGCACCCACTAACACATACATATTTTACAAGAAACGAGCTTGTACTCTATAAATGATCCCCTTCACACTTCTGAACTTTGGACATCTTTCCACATCAGTGTAATCCTTGTCATTGCTTTGTGGTGCTCTTTTGGTAGATTACAATAATGTGTTACAATTTTCAAGGTGACTTAGAGTGCTTCCCAAATTGCAGCCTATGGTAAGCAAACAAAAATGTTACTAGCTGATTGCTGTTATCATTTCTGGTAGGAGTAATTTTTTATCTTATCTCTTTAATTCAATAGAATTAAAGTGAAGACTGGAGGAAGTCATAAAAAGTGGTTATAGAAACAGTGATTTTGAATATGTATATATATAAAACATGTTTGTGTGAGTGTGTAAAGTATAATAACATTCTAAAGAGATAATTAGGTAAGTAAAACCAGATGTCACTTCTACACCTGAATTAACTTTTCTTAAATGAATTACTTCACCCATCGGCCAGGATTTAATTTTAGGCTTGTGTGCATTTCTTGACTGGCAGTGCTGCTCAGTAGCCAAGTGTAAGGCTCCTGCAAGACACTAATGATGATTAAGAATATAGGCTGTGGGCTCAGATACCAACTTTGATGCTTACAGTCTTAGTCCGTGTGCTTAACTCTCTCTGTGGCTTGGTTTCCTTACTTCTCACAGCAAATGATGACATGCACTTCCTAAAGTCACTGAGAGGACTAAAGGAGAGGAGGCCTAAGAAGCCTTTGCTTTTGGCACTTGAGCAGCAAACAGGGGCTGTTAGTAGTAGGAGCAGGAGTGTGGTCACCAGCAGACAGCTGACATCTGTCAGGTGTGTATGCCTTATGAGATGCATGAGATACACACACTATAAATATCACCCTTTACATGTGTTCATTGTCTTCTCCCAGCCAGGTAGTTGAGAAAGAATTGTGGAAAATAAAATGAGTGTAAAATTATTTTTAAAGTCAATAGTCAACTAAAAGTATTCCAAAATGCCTCAGAGGTTGTCGCAAACCATCATCTATTCTAGACCAGAAACAGAACCCTATTTCCAGTTGTAGATGATAAATAAACACAGTATACTGCCCTTTACAACGAGTGGCTATTTTTTAACCCATGCAGATGTGTCCTATTTACATTGAAGCTGTCATACAAATTAGCAAAGGCCCACAGAATCTGAAAGAAGGCAGACTTCAAGCCCTGAAATGTTCACAGGAATGGAAAATGGCTTATCCCACTACTCATAGCTGTGGCATTGCACTCCTGGTAGGTATTGATTGGGAAAAACTGAAGAGCTTTTCCAGGCCAGCAGAAATGTTTGCCAACCAAGCAAGCTTTGAAGCTAATCTGCAAGGCTGAGTAAAATGAAATGCAATAGGGTTGAGAGCTGCTGTAATTTTGACTTTTTTTGCAATCTGTGAACAGTCTTAAATGTTTAACAGATATGAAAATCACTTTACTTGGTAGATGACAGATTGAGTCTGAATTAAAACACCAATTACAAAGGAAACACCAAATGCAAAGGATGATCTCTTGTTTCTCTTAGGATAAAATTTCCCTTGCCGAATACTTGTTGGGCTACCCTTATCAGACATACCCCTCCTCAAACCTTAGGTATGTATTGGCTTTCAGAGGGAGAATATGGAGGATGGAGCCACAAAGTCAAAACAAGTATGAGCTAGGAGGATATTCAGATTCCATGTTTTTAGACCCACTGCAGATGCTGAAGAGATAAGGAAGGTTCAGGGCGGTGAAAGGGTCAGGTCAAGATCCCTCTTTAAGGCCCAGGACTAGACCACAGGACTCAAGGCTTCCGCTAAATGCTGCTTTCAGATGATCTTTCTTGTGGGGAGCACACATGGACACAAAGCTGTAGACAGTTTAAATGTAACCTTTAGAAAACTCTCATGGCCGATCTTTTTTGTAGAGGTAGCAAATACCTGATTGTGCAACTATAGAGTCATTTTGGTTCTAGAAGAGCAATTCGTTAATTCTCTAAGCACTGGACTTGCAGATGGCCAGCCTCCAGGAAGGCCTAGGACTTAGAGATGGTACATACTGATCCCTATTCTCAAAGCAATGAGGGGCAGAGCCATACTTGATGTCCCCTGAGAGGCACAGACAAAGGCTTTGGCAATGTAATGAAGGGACTTTTCAGTTCTGCCTAGATAATTCGAAGAGCTTTATTTGACCTGGATCTTGAAGGGGTAAGCAGGCTTTTTCTTGGCAAAGCAGTCCATCATTCATTCATTCATCCATTCATTTAACTGAAATTGACTTTTTGCCTGTCTTTGTGGCAGGTAAAGGAGCAGTAAAAATAGAACAGTGAGCATACTCTGCCCTCGGGATTTTATAGCCCCTTGGAAGGGATAAGAAATTAAACAGGTAAACACATGAATAAATAAGATGATTTTAGAAGCAAATGTGGTGATGTAATGGGAAAGGCTGAGAGTGAGGATGCAGCCTCAGATACAATGTTCTGAAAGGCCGACGTGACCCCTGGCCTGAGAAGGAGTCAGCACGAAGAAGGCCCCAGGTGGTGGAGGAAGGTGTTGGGAGAAGCTGGAGAGGTGGACAGGAGTCTGTTTGTACAGGGCCAGTGAATGTCCTTGTAGGAGAACAAGGGAGTCTTGGGAGGGTGTTGAGCAGGAGAGTGCTGTGCTGTTTGAGTTGGGAGGCAGAAAAGCATAAAAGTGGCCATGGTAGGCGTTGTAGTGGTGGAGTGACTACCAGAATGCCAGGCAGTCAGCCTGAGTTCCACCAGGCCTTTCCTTAGGAACGTAAATGGGTGGACCTAAAAGACAACACAATTCTTTTGTTTCACAATGAGGACACTGAGGCTCAAAAAGTCTACACGTGTGGCCAGCGTGGGCAGTGGGAGGGCTGGGCCTGGACGCAGGACCTGGGTGCCCAACCCTGGGATGCTTTTCCCCTGCTTGTGTATTCTGCCTCCTTACCCATAAGCATATCTTCCAAAGACTTGGATTTAAAATCTGTTCCCCATCAGACCTTTCAGAGAGGGCTTTTGTGATTTGTTTTTAGTAGTGTGTTAAAAGGCAGTCACCTTGAGTGACTTCTGCTTGACAGAAGTGTCAGTATTGTCACCACCTACTCCAAGGAACAGCAGCACATGCCAGCGGTGCCCTGGCTCCAGAAGGCATAGGGGGAAGGCAAAGAGCTGTTTGTCAGAGCTAGAATTTAGGTGCTGGGGTGCCTAAATGGACTGTTTGACCTTGAGAAAGTTCCTTCTTCCCTCTAGACCTGCACTCTCTTAGGTATGAGATGAGAGGATTGGGGCATAGGCCTTATTAAAAAGTTACTTTAAATAATTTTGAACCAAACTGAGTCAAACAGGCTGTTTGTTGCAGGACTTCTCAGAGCCTTTACTGTGCTAACAAGCGCCACCAAGAGAGAAATTCGGTCTGATGCGTGCCACATGTGTATTTATGTGCATGGCCTTGGAACGCTTCTGAGGGAGGAGACTTCGTAGAACTTGTGCTTCTCAGGACACTTGTCTTGCAGATAAGCCGGAGGTTCTGAGACATTGACATCAAAGGGAGCCTCCATTCATGTCTTTGTTCCTCTTTATTAATCAAGGGCACAGAGTGACGTTCAGTGTTTCTGTCGTGTGTGTCCCCTCCCCTGCCCCACCTTCATCCCCTTGCTGGTGTCCCATCCAGTGACCCGCAAAAGCCATCTTCCAAAGAAGCATGAGGACAGAACCAGCTTCTTTCCCACTGGGAGCCCTCTGTGTATTCCAGTCTCTTCCCTACGCCCGGACCACGGCAGCCTCATTCTCCCTAGGAACTTTCCCTAGAGACTTTTTTAAGGTGACTTCGTAGGCAAGAGCCAGTGTGATGCATCTCTAATGCCTTCCATGGGACTGTCTTCATCATTCTAATATCTGCTATTTGTTGAACACTTACTACGAGCCAGGCAATGTATAAAGAGATTTGCTTACACTAACTCACAGTCCCCTCAGCAGCCCTGTGAGCTGTGGACCCCATATTATTCCTACTATATAGGTGGGGGCACTGAAGCTTGGTCAGACTGACTTCCCAAAAGTCTCACAGGTGGCTTGTGGGAGGCTGGAAGTCCCACTCAAGTCCATCCCCAAGTCTCTGCATTTGATCATGTACTGTGTTGCTCTATCGATGTTTGGATGATTGGAAGGTGAATGAATGAGTGAGTAAGTGAATGAATGAATGAATGAATGGATGAACAAATGAACATGCGAGGGAAGGGTAGCCCCCACCTCAATCCCAGCTTCTAGAAGCCTGCCTGTCCTTGGGAAAAAGCGGCCGTGTCCATTTCGAGCCACCACCTCCTTAGGGTCTTGTTCTCTCTCTCTGTCCCAGCCCCCTGCATCAGAGTACAAGGGGACACTGTGTAATTGTGGGGCAAGGCAGCTACCTGCCAGCAGGAGCCCACATCCACTCCCCGCATGCTGCAGGGCGAGGCAGTCTCGGCCGGATCAGTCAGCTGGGCTTTCAGCCTGTTGAGTTTTATGCTGCCACTGCTGAGTCTCTCACCAAGCGGAGGGCAGCTGTTCTGGGATTGAAACATGAAGAAAGATGGGCTGAGATCAGATAAGCATCCCTTCCCAAGCAGACGTACCTCCCAATTTGCAAGCCTTTGTTATATTACTAGCAGTAAAGGAATGTTGAAATGGAGCTCTAGCCTTGATCTGAATTATAATCTCTGAAGCTATATTTAAGTCTACCTAAAGATATTTCAATTTGCTATCTTTCATTTTTTCCCCTCTCCTTGGCTCAGAGCACACTTGTATCCCTGAAGAACACACAAAGCCAGGACGTATTTCTTAATGTTTTACATTACAGTTGTAAGTCCTTCTTATCCTTTGATAATCATATTTTAACTTTTAGTCAATGTCCTTGTGGGTGTGCCTGTGTCTGTGTTGTATATAAGTTCACATTTATGTGAACAGCATTAGCTCCTTTTATCTTTTTTTTCCTCCCAAAGCCATACTTGTAAGACTACATTCAGCAGCAGATTAATCCCCAAATAACTTAGTTCAGCTTTTGCAGCTGCTGCCAAACAGCCTCTCTCTCAGGCGGGCGTAGACTGTGTGGTACTTTTAATTACCAAGTCTTTGGGGGCAGGGGCTGTAGCATGGGGGATCAGAACTGGGAGGGGAGGTCACCAAATGCCAGTGAGAACTGACAACAGAAGAACCCATGGAGGACTTTTCTTGGAGGAGGACAAGGTTGGTCAGGGGAGGGGCTTCCCTCAGCAATTGACCAGTGTTGAGCTGAGGAAGCAGATGAGCTGGGGTGGCCTCTTTGTGTGTCTGTGTGCATTTGAGTGGGTGTCTGTATGTGTTGATGTGTGTGCACCTGTGGGTATATGAGTGTGTCTTGGATGGGAGGGGACCTATCTTTCAAGACTACGAGTTTTAATGTTAGATTTTGTTTGAACTATTATTTGTCCTTTTTTACCTCTGTGACCTTAGGCAAATTGCTTATAATTAGCCTCACAGTGCCTCAGTTTACCTTTATGAAAACAGGAATTCATTCATTATTCAACCAATATTGGTTGGTGCCTATGGTCTTCCAGCCACTATTGTAGGCACCCGGGATGCAGCAATAATAAAAAAGACAAAAATGCCTGCCTTATGAAACTTCTGTTCTATTGGGGGAAACCAAATGTACAGGGAGGGTTATTATAAAGATTAAAATAGGTTGTGCCTATAAAATACTTACCACATTGCCTGGCACATGGATTTTGGTTAAAAAGAGCAAATACTAATATTATTATTCTTTAGGTTATATTCACAAAATAACACTCCTCAAAAAAAGAAAAAGCAAACAAACAAGTCATGAGCCTAAAATCCACTGTTTTATTTTAAAAACTGATTTTCTTTGGGAAGTAACACAATAATGTTTTGGGAATAGATGGTCTGTGTATGTTTTGCTAGATCAGTCAAAACAGCCCATCTTTGCAGCAGACATCTTGAAGGATAAAGATGCTTCTTGAATGGACTTTAGCAAAGGAAGATCAGCTCTCAGGTGACAGCTCAGACATGACAAACTGGAATGACGCAGAAAGGAATGCACAAAGGGGCTGGATTAAGAATCACAGGGCAATTCTTTCTGCAAACTGATATGCAAGAAAGAGACACAGGCACACCTTGTTATCCAGAAACACAATAAGCAAAAATTCACTGTTACAGAATTGCAGAATAGCCGTCCCCTACATAAGAAAAGCTGTTATTAAAATTAAGGAAGGGGGTGTTTGTGACATTGGTTTGGAATGCAGGCCTTGTTTTTCGCTAGACTAGAGTTCACACGCTGATCCTCAAGTGTTCTTAACACACACTGGACTGAAACGTATTCTTTCCCCTCACCAGCCTCTGCATGCAACTATGGGAGAAGGCACAGAGGTGGCCAGCTTGTCCTGTACTGACCCGGTATCGGTCTGCACTAATTTTATAGCCATTCCCCTTATCTGAAGATTCACTATCAAAGGCTAGTTGTTCAAAGAGTGCAGGGAAGCCAAAGTTGTCGTAACATTAAAACATTCATATTTTAATTGAGCACCTACCAAATTAGTCTCATTTAAACATCTTCCCAATTTAATGCTGGGATGGCCATTATGTTGAAAGTCAACTCTTTGGGAATCTGTCTTTTCTGAATTACCCAACATCCAGAAATACAGTGAAAATATATTGTACATTACTTATAAAATGAGGTGGCAAATTATTTAAAAGATGTAATTTTTCAGCAAGTTGATACTGGAAATTAAGTTTGTGTCATATGCCATTTCATTAACTAATGAAGATAACTTGTTAATCCCTTAAGAAAAGATGGGACTTCAAAGTGAGTGATTGGATGTTAGAGGCTTTTGATAGATTCTAGGGAAAATGGGACAAGTCTCCAATATTTTTGTAAATATCATGCTCTTAATGGCTGTGCTGATGAATGATGTCATATCATGCACTCATACAACCTAGTTAAGAAAAAAGTGGACCAAATAAATACCTATTTTATAAAAATAGTAAGCTGTTAAAATTGTAACATACATTTTAGTAAAAATAATATATATAGATAGATATCTATATATATGTATTTATAAAAATTCTAGTTTCATTTTAAAACATTAAGTCCCATATCTCTCCCCACTATTTACTATGATATTTTTGGTCCTGGTAAAGGGGTGCATTTTCCAGGTTCCAGTTTTCCTCCAATAAAGAGAAACTGGTGTATCTGCATTGGGAATGGTCTTGCTCTGGATGACCACTGTCTATGCACTCTGGATTAGGAGAAGAGGGCAACATGGAAACAAAGTATCCACCAGTCTAACTACCTCCCCATCTGCACTATTCATGTGTAATCTTTCCAAGGTCATGGTCCCTATGGATGGTGAACCTGATAACTGGAGAGTCTCTCTCTAGAAAATGCACATGCACAAAATAAATTTTAAGGAATTTATATACTCTCTTGATGTCTATCCACAGACCACAGATACCAGATCATAGATATAAATAACCCCTGTCTCCTAAACATATTGTATTCATTTAACACACACACGCGCGCACACACACACACACACACAACCTACTAAGTGCCAGAGCATTTTATATCTTGTTTTCTTCTTTTGTTGCTGGTAGTGATCCTATGGGGTATGTGATATTGTCCTAAGTTTAACATATGGAAAAACCGAGCACTGAGAAAAGTTAAGAAACTCACTCAAGTTATAGTGAGTGCCTACTTTTGCATTTCAAACACAGGGGTTTTCCAAGGCCTAACCCCTCACTTTTTTTCTGTGATATTAGGTCAACTCTGTATGTTCACATAGTAAACACTAACTTTTTTTCTTATTTAGTAACTTTTACAAAGTCTTCCCTTTTTACACAAGAAATGTATGTTTATTGTAAAACAATTAGACACTTGAACTCCTAAATTTTGAAGTGTTTCCCATTCTTTTTTTTTTTCATTTTAGATTAAAGAAAGAGGAGGTATTATTATTCTTCACATTTTATAGATGGTAAAATGGAGGCACTGGGACTTCAATGACTTGCCAAGATCAACCAGCCTATTGGCAGCCCTCTGATGCTGTAACTCAGGTTGCCTGGCCTGGGCCTTGAGCCTGTGTGTGGGGCCGTGCTACCCTCTCCCACCCCACCCTGCTTTTGGCATCTCTTGACCCCCTTCATCCTGTCCACAAAGGCCCCTTTATCATTATGTGTCCACAGTCACTTTTTAGCCTACCTTAGCATCCCAGAGTCTGGAGGGCATTAGTGAGTTTGGCACTTGTTATTATTTCCACATATCTTGAAACTCAGAGACCTAATACTTACAGTGAAAACTGCTTTGCATTAATAATTCAGAGTCCAATTTTATTTAATATTTAACACTCATTTTCCTCTAAATATTTTATTTTCTGCATTAGATGCTGACTAAAATCTGATTTCACTACAAGAGGGAGCCACAAATTTCCATAAAGATATGCCTGTCCAGTAACATGTTGATAATTAATGAGAAAATAATCATAGCAATAAAGTTGACCCTGGGCCAAATATCCTATTTAGTATCTGAATTAACTTGTGTAATCTTTGCAACAACCATAGAGGTAGGAATTATTGTTATCCTCATTTTACAGAGGAAGACACCAAAGCACAGAGAGGTTGAGTCACTTGCCCAGAATTGTAGTGTTGATAAGAAATATGTGTGCAAGTTCCTCCAAAGTTAGTGAAATTCAATGTGGTGATACAGTTGCAAGTGTCTTAAAAACAGACCCACGCCCCAGAGGAGGCTCTAGAGACCCTCCTTTATCTACACTGTATTTACCAGAATGTTGCGTCTGCGTGATGATTAAGCTCATAATGGTTACCTCAAAGCAGAATATGAATTTCAAAAATCAGCTGGATCATCAAGGAAATATCGATATCAAAGAAGTATTCAAAGATGTGTTAGACCGGCTTTCTATGAAATGTATTATAAAAGGTGCATTCTAAGTCTGATTGCTAATTCCATTATTTACCTGGATAAAAAGCTGATAATACCCCTGTGAGCAAAATACCTGGATCCTATTGAAAAGTAGTTTAATATATATATAAAATCTCTGTGTTGACCTAATAATCTAGGGAGAAATTAAATTTTTAACTTTATAGGAAGGTAATTCTTTTTTTAAATGTTGACTTTGGGAAAAAATTAAAGGTTTCAAGGTTTAATCTATAACTAAAAAACACCCATAGATGGCAGGGAAAGTAAAAAAAAAAATTGTCAGTCAGACTTGCCTGTACCTGTGACAAAAACAACCTCTTTCTTGTGCATTTGCTGAGCAACTGTAATAGTGTCAGCAGGACATGTGTACAGAGCCGGCCCATGAGCACAAGTGGACCAGCGCTGCAGAAAAATTTCTCTAAAATTTTCAATAGTGAATTTCTATGCCATATTTTATCATGAAACTATAAACCCAGGTAAATCAAGTGGTAATAAGATTTCATAGTAATTTCCTTTTTAAGCAAATAGAGGCATACATATACCTGTGTGTATGTGACTTTCTGTGTAAAAGTATCTTTTTTTTACAGTCATGGAAAATAGTGACCCTCATCTGCTTCTGAACTGCTGGGTCTGAGAGCAGAACACCTCTACATTCATACACAATTTGAATATAATGAGCAAACCCCCCTCCTTTCTTCACCCCTTTGACCAGATAGCTGACATACTTTGGGATGCTGTCGTGATGGTACAGTATAATCATGTAGATATCACAAAGCAGAGTAGAAAGCAAAATCAGTTAAACTTTTGTTCTGCAGAAGGGATGAGATACAGAGATGGAATTTAACAGGGTCCTCTCAGGAGAGAGAAGGTGCTCACCCACAGAAAATAATAGAATATGGCTTTCAGGCTCCATGTGTTTTCCTCTTTTCCTGAACTGTAAGAAAGAATTTCTAATCATCCCCAAACACCAGCTCTACCTGTTCCACATTACTTATTCATTCAGCAGAGCCTGCGTGCCTGCTGTGGGCCAGGAGGGTGTCAGTGCAGCAGGAACTGCCCACTTACCCGAGCTGCCTCTCCTTCCTACAGAGGAGGGAAGACGGCATTGGAGACCAATGTGCAACTCAGTTCCAGCCAGTGGAATATGAATGGAAGTGATGGGCAACACTTCTATTCTTCCCATAAAATAGCCTTTACAATCCTTTTATGCTCTCAGAAGACATATGAGACTGCTTTACTCAAACTGAGAAATTTAATGAGATAGCAAGATGGGTGGAGAAGATGGCTAGAAAGGAAAAATGGTGCTTACAAGGGCACCAAGGTAATTGAAGGTAGAAATGTCAGCCCTTCTTTTAATACCTTTTTCCTGACATGGTAAGTAGTATAAGGAAAAAGGGGACAGGATTGAGAGGTCAGGTGTCTGTGCTGCCAAAAACAGTAATCTAACCATGCTATCTGAATCCACAAGGAATATGCAGTAGTCAAGACTCTCCCATCAACCCAAACTAGTTTTGAAATGGAAGAAGAATATATTGGCTCTTATATCTAAAAATTCAAGGTGTAATGGCATCAGGTATGGCTGGATCCAAGGGAGTAAAGAAAAATATTATTAAAACCTTGTCTCTCATCATCTCAACTTTGTCTTACCCTAAAGATATTTGTTCCTTAGCAGAATTCTACCAAAAGCTTCACCAGAAAATAGAAAAACAGCCACTGACATCCACAGATATTTATATAATAATATAGGTACCCCAGAATCACGGAAGCCTGCTCCCTAGTAGTTCCAGCAAATGCCCTGCAGTGAAACTCATTACACCAGCCTTTGCCACATTCCCACCCATGAACCAAACATTGTGTATCTAAGAAGTAGGATATTGTGATAATAATGCCTGTATCATGTCCCCCAGGGGCTGACAACAGGTGAAGTATGATTCTCTAAGGGGAAAAAAGTCAATATGTTGCTACAAAAATAAACTGCACTGAAGGATGAGCAAGGAAAAAAGAGCATCTCCTGCTGGGAATTTGTTAAAATTCTTCACAAAATCGAAGGCTGCATGCGTAGCTGAGCTGCTCAAGGCTGGATCTGAAGAGTGGAAAATTAGGGTGTTTGTGTTCATTTTTTGGTTATTTTTAAAAAATATTTATTATTTATTTTTGAGTGAGGAGAAGGAGGGAGAGAGAAAGAAAGGGAGAGAAACATCAATTGACTGGGGACCTGGCTCACAACCCAGGCATGTGCCCTGACCAAAATCGAACTGGAGACCTTTCTTTCAGTTTGCAGGCTGCAGCTCAATCCACTGAGCCACACCAGCCAGAGCAGGATGTTTGTCTTCTATTCCTCATGTATTTTTCTCTCCCCTCTCATCTAATTTCCTCTACCTTCATTGTATTCTTGCCATGGCCTGCATGTCTCCACCACCTTTTTATGAACTGACTAAGTCTGTTGGAATCCCTCTTTCTCAATGTGTAGAAGAGAAAGCTCATTGGTCAATCTCAGAACTAGGCCACAAGCTATAGGTCACTGGCCAGACTTAAAGATGTATTTGCCTGAAGTAGAAGACATCACTTGGTAGAGTCAACTCTAGCAAGTTGGGGCAGATCAAGCTCACTATTCCTGAATCCCATGAACAATTCACTGGGCTTCAAAGGCCTTTCTTCAGGCCTGGGGTACTCTCAAGGGAGATGTAATAGGTAAGTTTTTTTTTTACCAGGAACCATTCATCATATTGTCATCATATGTTTCCCTGTCTCCAGTAAGATTAGAGGTGGGTCATTTTGTGAAGGCTGCAGCTACACTGTTAATAGTACTCTAATGTTTGGTGAGTAAAAATGAAAAAAAAATTAAAGTTTTCTTGATCTCCTTTTAGTTTTCAAAACAAAGAAGTAGTGATCAACCAGCCCTATCCACCTTTAAGGAAGTAAATTTAAAACCTGCTAATCAGCCAAAATCATAAAATACCTTAATGCTGTATATTTATTAATTAATGTATTTACTAGGGGGATGGGCAAGGACTCTGTTCTTATGGGGCCCTTTGGCAGAAAGACAGCAAACTCTAACGTGATTCTTTGGGGAATCTCTCTGAAGTAGTAAGTCATTTATGGCCAACCTTTTAATTGAAAGTAATATTAATTCCAATAATGTTACAAAGAACTACCATTAGCACGGGAAAGACTGAATTCACTGACGTCATGTCAAAGCTATGCCCAGTGATGACTGCCCTGCTGAGCCCCTGGGGGAATAACTTGCATAATCCATTGAAAAGTTATGAGCTCCTTGTGTTTGCACCAAGAAAGAAATCGGCATTAACCATTTGGGAAGCCATGTAAAAATGGAGAAAAAGCTACTCGTACTTTTAACAACTTAATTAATAGCTGCAAATGGAGTTAATTCTTACAAAAATCCCATGGAGGAGATTGTGATATGTGTCGACAATGGAAAATTATCCTGACTTTATAGGTGAGGGCAGTTTCCAGACTAGAAATAAACATGGTCAGGGAAAAAAGGGGAAAGGTGACTTTTTGTTGTGGAAAGAACAGAGCCCTGGGCCAATGAACTCACTGTCTGAGTTGGGACAAGGGCAATTATTGTGTTAGGTGGAACTGAATGGAGTAAGAGGAATCTGGGTTAAGAGCCTCACTGAACTGGGTTCGATTATTGCTTCTACCATTTGTTAGCTTTCTGACCTTGACCTGGAAGGGTTTACCTTTCAGAACCTTAGTTTTATCATCAATAAAATGGGGAAAATAACTTGTGGAGTTGGAGGGGTGGTTGAGCTTAATGTATGTAAGATTCTTAGCCCCGTGCCTGGCCCTGAGATCCCTCTTGTTAAATTCTAATAAAAAGTAACTATTAGATAGTTACTGCTGCCTAATATTCTCATAATTATCCTGTCTTAACTAATACTACAAATATATAATAAACAATGTGCCAGGGACTACATTAAGTACACAGATCAGGTTTTTTTTTATTTAAGTGGGGGAACTAGCAAAAAAAATAACCCACATGTGAACACATCAGTAAGTAAAATGCTTGCCAACTGTGCTAACTTTGAAAGCCTTGCTCCAGTGAGTACTCAGTGGATTCAAGCTGGCAGGGTACCCAGGAGCAGAGAGTGGCTTTTCGTAACTTGGGCTTTCAAGTCAGTCAGTCCTGGGCGAGAGCAGCTTGGGCACTAGTCCCTGTCCCCAGCCTGTGTCTTTGGGCAATTCTTCCATGCTTTCTGAGCTCCTCATTCTCTCTGTACCCAGGGGTCAGTTGGTGGGTGGTGGAGGACTCTCAGCAGTGACTGGAACATAATAGGTGCTCAGCTTAGAAATTTTACCTTAATGAGGCTCCAGCTAATCCTTTTAGCATGTAGTATCTGTGGCTCATCTTTTCCCTTTCTTTGCTGGGTGTGGACAAGAAAGTTCCTTTCTCCAGCTCTGAAGATTTTGGACAAAAGAGTGTCATCATTAGTTTAAGTAAGAAAAGAAGGGGTATACTGATATTCCAGGAGGGCCTTTGACCTGCAAGGGCCTTGGACCTGCAAGGGCCTCATCACAGGCCTGGTCCCAAGGAGGAACTGGGTGAAATAGGATGGAAGGCCCTCAGCATACCTGTGGGACCATGAGGATTCCTGGCCATAGTGGAGGAAAGTGTGACAGGACACAGCAAATGGGAAGGACTGACTTCTTATTGCCTCCTAGTTTCCCTGTAAATCATGACCAAGCCCTTATTTTAAGAATTAGTCTGGTCTAGGGCTTTAGAACATGGGTCTGCAAACTATGGTATGAAGGCCAAATCTAGTCCCCTGCCAGCCTTTGCAAATCAGGTTTCATTGGCACACAGCCACACCCATTTGTTTATTGTCTGTGGCTGGTTTCATGCTACATCCCAGACTTGGGTAACTGTGACAGAGAACATATGGTTCACAGAACCTAAAATATTTATTCTCTGACCCTTCCCAGGAAAAGTTTGCTAACCCCTCATCTAGAACATTATAGTTTTGGTAGGAATAGATTCATTCATTGCTGTATTCATTGAACGAATAATTATCATGTAAAGTGTCCTATATGTTGTGCTACCCACAAAGTGTCCCGGGTGCTGTGTCCAAACCTTGTAATAGCTGTGAGTCCATGGTGGTATCATCCCATTTTGCAGATGGTGAAATTGAGGCTGGGGGAGGCTGAGTGATTTTCCCAAGGCCATTCAGCCAGCAAGTGGCAGAACCAGGGCTAGAATCACATTTGTTCTTATCCTCCCCTGTAAGTATGGATTACTGTGAGAAGGAAAGAAAGATAAACATGTTGAAAACAATTTATTTTAAAAAACCACTGATGGAAACTCTTGCTATCTAATGTGATGGGTGAATGAAGTTGCTACTTACTTGGCAAAGCCTCTGTTGAGATGGTTCTTCATTGTACATTGTCCTGAACTCACACACTAATTGCTTTAGACGATATCAAAAAATCATCTGAAAATGTTTTCTCTTGTAATGACATGATTTCACCACTAATGTTGATAAACATTAAAATGACATAAAGCATTTCCTGTTCCCAATCTGAGAGTGATCTTGGAGGCTTTGTCTAAATATTAGCATGCTTTTGAAATAATCTGTAGGTGATTATCTAGACAAGAGGTCAAAAAAAGGATGTATTTGAAAAAAAATAATAAAGAGAGGCAGTTTTCCTTTTTCAGAACACTCCAAACCTCTGGGGGAGAGAGGAGAGCACCCATCCTGCCAGTTAATAATGAACCATTGCTAGTGAGCAAAAGTGGGATTTCATTTTTGATGCTCATACTAGACATGGCTTTTGCCAGCATCCCTATGTGAGAAATGCAAACTACAATTTCTAGCTGGAAATAAGAGAAGAGCATCTTAGCTGAGTGGACCACACTTCTTGCTAGTGACAATTTATGAAGATAGTTTAATCTTACAATCCAAGTAGATGTTCTACTGACGAGTTCTCATGTGAACTGATTGGGCTTCCCCTGTAGACATTTTTATCAGGCTGCTTCATTCCTCTGAAAGAATGCTGGCTTTTACATTTTTTTAAAGAAGAGATTCCAAATGGCTTGTCAAGATTACATCTTGTATGTGAATCTCAGCCAGGATTATGTTACAGCTGGGACTGACAATATTTAATAGGTAAAATTCAGGCAGGATTATAGAAATGGAGCAAGCTGGTCCCAATAAATAGTAAGGATGTGGATGTATGGTGTACATACATCTCAAGTAGCTTCAAGGCAGTCTGTGGATTGAATATCCTGGGAGAATGCAAGGATACATAAAATATAATATTTAAAGAAAACAAAGTTAACTCAACTTTGGCTTGTTACTTATGGCATGAGCAGATTCTTATAAACTGTCTTCACGTCTGGAGTATTGTACAACCTGAATTCCTAACCACCCATTCAGATCCCCTGTAAAAAACATGCACCTGGGAAGAGGAGGGAACAGGCCCTTTTGTGCTAAGTTGGCCTAATGGAGAGATTTCAGTTGCATTTGATAAGTGATGACCAACTCACCACATCTGAAGGAGCCCCTAACAGGCCATGTGGGAGGTAGGCAGAGCGCTTGGACTTTCCCATCTGAGACCCTTGACTGCTGGCCTAGTATATTTCATGTTGAAGCCTAGAGCCAGAAAAGAAAGGGGAATGGATATATATATATGACAGGACACAGCAAATGGGAAGGACTGACTTCTTATTGCCTCCTAGTTTCCCTGTAAAAAGATCATATATATATATGATCTTTTTTTTTTAATTAAAAAGAATTAAGGACAAAGTCATTTAAGGTTTACCTTTGCTTTTGCATTAAGGGTCAAAGGAGAAATATATTAATTCTTCCTGGACTCAGTAGAATGTAAGCTCCGAAAGGGCAGATACTTTACCCATTTGTTTTTCAGTGCTGTAGTCCCAGGTTCTAAACCAGTGCTTGGCACACAGTAGGCGCTCAGTGAATACTTGCTGAGTGAATGAAAGGCCACCGAGTGTCTGTGTGTGTATCTGTTCCGTCAACACATGTTAAATTAAACAACTGTTACATGCCAGGTACTAAAGTGAGGAGCAGCCCTCACAGAGCTGCCAGTCCAGCAAAGGGAGACACATAAGCCAGCCAACAGTGCCTACATTTCTCAGAACATGTGGGCAAGGGACATGGAGTTATTTTATAAAATCCCCAAATGTGACCATCTGTCCACTGGACTGATAAGTAACTAATATAGTATAGTTGACTATTTTTCAAATATATGTAGATTTGGTATGGCTGATACAATATAAAATAATTTTAAAAGGTTAGTGTGTTCCTGATTGTGTATAGTCATTGTGTGATTTCTAAAAACATTGTCATGGTGGCCATGGGGTTGTGTGCTATACAAAGGGCAGAAAGAATTGAGTAGTGTAAGGAGCAACCTGTTGGCGTGCTACACTCCCAGCAGGATGAGTTGATCAACTACGGGCAAGGCAGGGAAGGGCCCCACCCTTGAAGGCCTCATGATGCTTTGTACCATCGAGCCTGTGTGCATGCTCTTTCCATTGTCTGGATCACTCCATGCAGTGCTACCTGCACCCTGTCCCTTTAGCACAGTTTATTCCAACTCATTCTCCACTCCGCTTCCCCAGAGAAATTTTCTCTGGACCCTGCCCGGGCTGGTCCCCAGCTGGGTTGGTGTCCTTACTCTATGCTCCCATAGTCTGAGGCCTCTCCTTCCTACTCCTCATATCCTTTGTCATGTTACCACTATTTGTAGAATTTAGTTAATTGACCTCCACAAAAGCAGGAGGTTGTTTTTTCTTGTCTATAGAGGCCCAGTTCCTGGCACAGTCCTGGCATATCATGCTGCTGGGCAGGTAGATAGATAGAGAAATAAAAGGAACTTTCTTATTTTAAAATGTGGATAGCAACACCTAGCTCACAGGGTTGTTACAAAGTTAAATGAGATAACGTGAAATATCTGGCTTACTGTGCTAAAAGTTAAAGACTATTATTTTTATTATTATTATAAATATGATTATAATGATAAAGAATTGGAGTATATAGGAAAGAATTCAGAAGATGACATGAGGCAGTTACTGAGTCTTCCAAGGTAAGAAATGCCGCTAAAGTTATCTGAACATCTTGTGCTCTCCTCAGCATCAAATCAAGGTTCAAGACCCACCCAGCTGTACTGTGTCTGGGAAACCATATTGTCACAACCTGATGGTCCTGCCAGACTAAGGTGATGAGTGTGTAGTGGCCAGTGTTCTGGTATTGCTGAACCTGTCACTCCTCTGCCTTGCCAGTCTGCCAGGATCATTTTGATGATCACACTTTTAAAAAGGTATAAGGTACTTGTCTCTTAAAATTTACTGCCCCTGAGTTTTGAATCATTCAGGAAAAGTGGCAAAAAAAACTGTTCATGTTTTCAGGGGACAGGAAGTGAGCCTCTTTCCACTGCTGGCAAGCAACATATCATAGTGGCCAAGTGCACGGACTCTGGGGCCAAGCTGCATGCTCCTCTGGGAATCCCAACTCAGCCACTTTCTATCTGTGATTTTTCCAAGACATTTATCCCCTTTGCTCTTTGTTTTTCTTGTCTGTAAAATGAGAGATAATAGTACCTGACTCATAGGGTTGTTATGATGATTGAGTGTGTTTATATTTCTAGAGTGTTAAGATAATGCCTGATAAATAGGAAGTGCTGATAGATAAATGAGTGGATGAATGGATGGATAAAATAGAGAAGCATTTAGTTAAGACTGATAGGAACTTCTGGTAGGAATTGCTTGTGTTTCTTGAGCATTTTACTTTACGGAGTTCTAATCTTCCCAACAACCAGACAAGGGAGGTTCTGTCCTTTTACCCTCTTATAAAACAAAAGTCAGAGAAGACTGATTTGTCCAAGGGAACATGATGTGTAAATGGCAAATAAATTCTAATATAAGTCTTTCTGATTTCAGAGCCCTGAGATCTTTGCTTCTGAACTAACAGAAGCCCCCCCTCCACACCCCCCAGAAAAGGTCATGTGAGGCAGTAATTCCTCCATGGACCCTGTTATGTACTGTTCTTAAAGCCCAGCAGTGCAGATTATGCTGGATTCACTTCTGTTGGTTTATTCACTTATTAAATGACTGACTGATTCATTCATTCATTCAACAAATATTACAGAGTACCTTCTCTGCATCAAAAATTTACTGATGGCTTCTGTAGGCCAGGTACAGTATCAGAATTGGTTACTTTTCTTACAGCCCACAAAAGAGGCGAGTTACTTATTTTTGCACTTTTTAGTGCCTAGCAGATAGTAGGTAATAAGGATTCTCTTACTGGATGGATAGGTGGACATGTGGACAACTTGTAGATTTTCAAGATGATATAATGGCAAGACCACATACTTAGAATTTGGATACTTTTGTTCTTGTCCTGGTTTTGCTGCCAATCTGGTGACCCTTCATAAGTCATTTAACCTCTTACAAACTTGACTAATTAACCAACTTTCTTCTATTCCTTTCTTTCTTCCACAGAATGGTAGGGAAGATCTTGGCTGTAGGTTGGTGGTAATTAGGAAGAAGAAGATATTGGTCTAATTTATCCCCAAGAGTCCTACCAACTCTAAATATTATGATGTAATGAAAATCTATATGAGTTACATCTTCTGAGTAGTCTTGAAGTTCTAGGTTGACCACAGTCACCTCAGCCTGCTAAAGGTCCTATAGGATAGGATAAAGGTAGGATATAATTAACACATGGCCAAACCAGATGTCTTTGAAATACCTCTTGGGCTTCCCCTAAAAGCAAACTTAAGAGAAAAAGGAAAGATGGGAACTTGGGACAATAATCCTTGCCTCCTCACCTCCATCTCACCCTGTCTCCTAGAATTGGCTGACACCTTTCCAGCAGTGGATTAAGAGTGAACAGGACCAGATTCCAGGGAAAAAAAAATGACTTGAACCACACATGCTTTTATTCTCCAACCAGTTAATTTTTCTGGTCCAACATGATCAAGATGGGAAGCCATTGTTCTGTGGATCCATTGGTAGATCTCAACACTTGCCAGCTCTGCAAGTTGGTATCTAAATGGGCACACAGCCCATGTTTGTGCTCTGGCTTAAATGTCGAGACTTCTGCTGGTGTGCATAGAGAGCCAGCTGTTTGGCAATCCCTCTAGCTCCTCCACCCAGTGGGAGTTCACTTAGTGAGTAACTCAGCATAGTATCAGCCATGAGCAAGTTAGTGCAGCCTCCAGGGTCAAGCATCCTTGGTTGAAATCCCAGTTTGTTCACTTACTAAGTATGAGACCTTGGGCAAAGGACTTAGTATCTCAGAGCTTTAGCTTCCACATGTGTTCCATAGGGAATGATAAGAACTCTGCTCAGCATTGCTGTGAAAGTTGAATGAGATGATCTACATGGAATACCACACACAGAGGGTTGACACACAGTAGATACACAGTGAACAAAAGCACTTTATAGTTATTGCTGTTCTTTGTGGAATTCTCTCAGGTCTCAGGATCCAAGAGTGTGGATTCAATAGTGATAAAAGTCCCCTCATGGTTGTCCAGCGGTCTGTTAGGTGATGGTTGGTGGCCAGCCCAAAGTGGCACATTTGGTCCCAGTATCCTGGAAGAAGCATTTGAACCACTCTTCTACTGCCTATATTTTCTCAAACTTTCCTTCACTTACAAGTGCTCCTGACTCAAAAATGGGAAGAAACCAAGTGAGAGTTTAGTTGAGCATGCACTGTAAAGATGGTCCATTTAGTTGGCAGAGCTAGAGTTTTGGAGAGGATGTTTGAAAGACTAGGTTGTAAATTTTGGTGCCAACCTAGGAGCATGAGGCAATATTTTTCCTTTTCCCCTGGAAGGTCCACAGCCTCTTTCTAGAGCAGTCTCTTGGGTTTGACTGAATTGGCTGCTGCGTTTGGAAACCAACTTGTGCATCTGAGCATTTGGGGGAAAGCTGTTGACAACCCTTGCTCTCTTTCAGCCTGTCTCCCTTTTTCCAATATGTACGAGCCTCGATCAAAACAAAGAGCCCATTGTGTCCCTGGTACAAGCACCAGAACTAAATTAAACATTCATTGAGTCTTAATTAATTGTATTAAGGTTGGGCAATTCCCATGGCTTGGGGAAAAAAATGCCAAATACTTAATTTACTCGCGATGTGGTGTGTGTCCCCTAGTATTGAACTAAACCACCACGAGACAATCACTCACTTAACAGAAACTGGGGCCTCGGCCCAGGAACTAATTAGCCCCTCTTTCTCTATATATAGCTATCTTCACCACCAGGACCATCTGGAAGTTGTTACCTTCCAAATTCTTTCCATCTCTCTCTCTCTTTTTTTTCCAAACTGATCATTACTGCCATGATTCTTTCTTTTTTTCTTATTTTTATGTTACATGACTTCCCACTCTTATATTCTCCAGTGTTATCTAGATCACAACCCAGCTGCCCTGTGTATTTACTCTTTGTTTAATTTTCAAGTGGCACACCTATTTTTATGTACTTTTCCCAGTGGCAGAGGAAAAAATCTTTGTGTAAAACCCAGAGGCGGAAGCAGGGATGATTGCCAAAGGGGCTTGGGCCTCCATGAGCTGACCGTGTGCCCATGAGGGAGGGCCCTGAGCGCTGTGAAACCCCAACAGTAATATCTTTGATGGTCAGAGACACATGGGGAGTTCGTGGAAGAACTTGGTTTTTTTGCCCAACTAATTGAGTGAAAGCACCAATGTGATCTGCCCTTTCTTTGAGGAAAACTTGCTCAGATCAAGGTCTATTATGTTTTCAGAGTCACTAAGGAGGTATAAAAACTGTCTTAGCTGACAATATACTATATGAGAATGGCCTTAAATATTTCATGGACCCATAATTAATCCATAGCCTTTATACTGATTCTTGAGAGACCCTCTGGTCTGTCCCCTGTACCCCTTTCCTTCTTCCTTTTCTATCACCTTGCCCTGGTTCACCAAATTCCTGGAGCCCTGGCTCTCTTTCTGTCCCCCAGCATCCCAAATTTATTCCCACCCTATGACCTCTGAGCCTTCTGCTTCTTGCGCCTAGAACCCATTCCCCTCTATTATTGTAGAACTAGCTCCTTCTCATCATATAGATCTCGGCATAGCCGTTACTGTTAAAGTGTCCCTATCTGACCACACCATCTGAGGTTCTTCCCTTGCCCTCCAGGTCCTCCCTGTCACATTCCTCTCTTTTGTACTCTTGATAGAACTTGTCACCATGTGACTTATGTTATTTATTTGTGAACAGGTTGGCCTGTCTTCAGTAGAATATCCATTCGTGAGAAGTACCTTTATCTATATGGTTTACCACTGTAAGCCAGTTCCTGGCATAATGCCTGGAACTGTAATTGGTTGTTTAATGAGATAAATTATCATGGAACAGGTAATACCTGAGTCTGTAGCTTTCTGGGTATAAATATGTAATGTAAGTTTTTAGGATTCTTTGGCCATTTAAACTATAATCCAAATGTATCAAGAGGCAAGAAATAGTCTAAGAAGACTTGAATTATTGCAGTAAAATCACCAGAAAAACTCAAAATTTTAAGCTAACTTTACTTGAAGTACTCTCCAAGTTACCATAAGTTTCAGATTGTTTCAGGTTCATTGCCTTTATCTCTGGCATTTTAAGGTCCCTTTGGAGTGAGCCTTTCCCCTTCCTCCTAACCCCAGGCATCAAAGCAGAAACAGCCTGGGCCTTCCAGAGTTCAGCGCTCAATGGCTTCTGATGGTCTCTGGGAGCTGTGGCCTCCCTGTCACCCAACTGCCCTGGCATCCCTTCTGATACTGAGCTTCACAATATATATTATATGTTGGCTCAAACTATAGTAAGGCCTGGGGGACTGAAAGCTTAATGAATTCTTGCTTTATGGAGGGTGGTTCTCATCTTCAAGCCTGGAGACTGACTCCCTCCAGGCAGAAGGAGATTTCTTTTCGTCCCTTTACAGTAGTTCATCTGCTTCTTTTTCCTCTTGCTTCTATCCCCAGTCTTCATCCCAAGTGAAAGAAATCCCCAGAGAGCTAAGTTCCTGGTTCTCAACCCCATTTATATTAAAAATTCTTCATATAAAAAAGGCCATGGTATCCAGATTTCAGCAGGGCTGGCAGGACCCTCTCTATAAAGTATCGTGTGTCTGAACCTTAAGTCCCAAGGAGGAATCCAGTTACATGGGAGTTCAAGTCCACAACCTGCTCTTCAAGCATTTTGATTTTCCTTTCAGTGTCACATTGGATTCAACTAATTCATTTTTCGGAGGAGAGAAAATATTCTTAACAGCTAGGTTTCTGGCTTGGCTTTCATCTGGGAGGCCTCTAGCTTTTCATCTTCTCTCTTCAATCACCTTTCCACAGGCCTTTCCTACTAAGCCTTTGGGACTTGAATCCAAGGAAAAAAGAATTCAGGCCTTGAAAGAACTCTGCACAAGTCTGTTTCTTGACTAGTGACTGGTCTTCATAAAAACAGCAAAAACAAAGTAAAAGGAAAAAAGTTTATTGTGAAAGTCAAAGGCATATATCACAACCCAGCTAGGTTAAATAAGATTGAAAACAATAATAATAAGAAGAAATAATCCACACAAAAATAAAAGCTGAAAAGGAAGCTGAATCTTTGAAAAGATCCAATATGGTGACCACGTATTACTAGTTACATTTAAATTAATTAAATCTTAGTGTCTATGGAGTTCCTCAGTCACATTAGTTATATTTGAAGGGTTCAGTAGCACACTGAACTGATGGCTAGTGGACAGTGCCGGTCTATCCATATTTTACAAAGCAGATGAGGGAAGATTCCCAGTGTGGCAGAAAGTTCTGTTGCACATCTCTTCTACAATCTAACCTTCATCTAAATTAAATAAAACAGATAGTAGAGAAAGTACAAAATGCTTTATTAGGACAAAAACTAGGGGCATAATGATGGATACAATATAGACTTTTATTGTAAAAGGTGTCCTGAATAACTCTGTGCCAATACATTTAAAAACCAGATATAATAAGCAATTTTCTGGAAAGATAAATATTGCCAAAATTGACTCAAAACAAAATAGAAAGCTAGCTTGAATATCTTAGTAACCATTGAAAGAACTGGAGAGTAGCTAAAATATGACCATCCCACCTTCCTCCCCACCAAAATATGGCACCAAGTCAAGATGATTTTACAGTCAGTTTCTACTAAATCTCCAAGGAATAGCTACTCTCTTAATTATAAGTGGCAGTGGCCATAAAATCCTGGATTGAGGATTTTAGTCCTTCTCTGCCTTTTATGTCCTGTGTTCCAACATAAGACAACTTCCCTCTTGGTGTCTGTACTCTGAAGCAATTAAACTGAAAGGTTTTCAATGGCCTGGGCAGTTCCTTGGCCCCAGTTTCCAAGACTTTAAGTGGGCTGTCTTCCTGCTATCCTTGTCTGTACATTTACCTTTCCCAGGTGTTGAAGTGATGGTACTGGACTGCCCATAAGGCCAATCTGATTTGCGGTGCTGAAGGTGATTGTTAAATAGACCCAGAGAAAAGAGAAATTTCTAGAGAAACAGTTGACCCAATATTATTATGGAGCTGAAACCAAAGTTTCACTTGTTTCTGTCTCATTCAGGGTGAATGTCTCCACTGAAAAGAATTTACTGCTAGACCTGCAGGACAACACTGCCCAGTGGATAGGGATTGTGCTCTTCTAGATTTCACATTAATAGCAATAGCTAATATTCTAGAATGAGGCATCCTCAGGCATAATTTAAATGCACCATGGACATTAGTCCACTTGACCTGTATGGTGTCCTGTGAAGTAGGTAGATATTGGCTCCATTTTCAAGGATAGGAACTGAAACTCAAAAGACATGTGATTACTTGACTAAAGGCATGTGGGTCTTATGTGTTGAACAGAACCTCAGATCCAAAGAGACCCTGCACTCTTTACTCTTACTCAGAGATGACATATTATGAGTATTTGTGGCACTTCTGTGGCAGTTAAAGGTATTTTGTGGTGGGGGGCTTTATGTCCTTGGTGAGCAATAACAATTCTTCTGTTCTACACATCTGAGAGGTTACTTTTCCAATGCCACCATATCCAAAGGACATTGAGAAGCCATTTATTTTCTTCTGTAATCAAAGCAGTTACTGAGTTAGGCTATAGTCATTAAGGAAACTGGGATGCCTTGTAAAAGCTCATTTATGTCATAATATTAGTCAGTTGCATACATAAAGGATGGAAAAAATAATTGGTCCACCATGACATAGTTTAGGAGAGTCTGTGGTCTGGAGGGGCCATTCCTCACTAAATATGCTTAAGTGGATGTAGGGATATTACTCCATCATTTCTCTCCCACTGCTTTCTTAAAGGATCAAAAGTCCTTACCTTGGTGACCACCAGGGCTGGTTATCAGCACTAATCATCAGCAAGTCATTCTGCCTGTTTTTTTTTATTCTATGGCTTTTCTCAAAGCTTTGTTTTCAAATGCCTCATAGCGTAAGAGGAAAGTGAAGCCTGGGACACTCAGGGCCATCAAGGACACTTCTGTGGGGGTCAAAAGGGCATGCTGATGAACAATTTCCCTATGTTACTCACTTCCTTAGCTTTTCATTCCAGGCTCATTGGGCCAAACACAACCCATCTCTACAATTTGTATTATGCAGCTTGGACTTTGGGAAACAGGTAGATGAGAAACATTTTTCCAGTAACTAAAACAAAAGATCCTTCACTTTAGATTCTTCAGAACACACCTACCTGAGATAATAGGGCATTTCTTTAAAAGTTTTCTGAACCCACCACAAACCTCCTGAAGAAATGCAGACATGCCTTTCAGTCCCCTTGAGTTAACACAGGAGCTTAAAAGGATAATGTGCCCTGGATTTAGCTTTGGTTTAAGTCTTCGAGTTGCTGACATGGCTTAAAATGGGCAGGTAATCACTAGTACAATGTGTCATCTTTTTTCCTCCTCTTATGAAATAAAGTGCAAAGTACTTACCTTTTTTTTTTATCTTAAGCTATTTCTTTTATTTTTTTCTATTGTTAATTGCAGTTGTCCCTTAAGCTATTTCTTTTAAGTGAAGCAAAGTTATCACCATTTTCCTTTAGTCTGATATTTTTGGAAGGACTTGGTTTCCATGTTGAGGTGGCTGCGAATATGAATTTGGTATGTTGTAGAAAGAATACAATCAACAAGTCTCTGTCATACACCTCTGTTTGTCTATGATGCATTAAATGACTGATGCTGTAGTTAATGGGGTCTCCAGGAAGAGGCTGGGTCTGGGTCTCAGTCAGTGGTTTAGGGACCAGGTATAGAGAACATGTTTTCTTGCTTTTTGTTTTTTTTCTTCTCTTCTTCCTTATGCCAACACCAAAGAAATGCTTATCATTTTTTATCATTTGGGGATAAGCCAGGAGTCATTCACATGAAGTAAGCCCTCACTTCCATTCTGCAAAGGAGGAAGCTGAACTTACACTGAGTTGGTACCCTGAGCTCAGGGCTGTTGAGTGGTAGTGCTGGTGCCTCAGGTGGGTTCTCTGGAAGCCCAGATCCTGTGCATTTATACCTCATGGATAGATGTCTAATCACTGACCAAGGCCAGCCAGTTCTTCTCCCATGTTCTAGTCTGTGTCTGTCCTCTCAGCACTGGTCTACTGTGGACCACATCGTCTCACCCTTCCACTGGCCTTTTGGTGGCTTCCCTAACTCAGAACTTCCCCAGCTCATCTAACCTTCATGCCTCAGCCAGGTTTACCACTTTCTCTGGGTCCCTCCCCCAAGGCCCAATTGCCAGGTCCTCCTATTTTCAACCACATTAGGTTCAACTACCACTACTCTGTCCTCTTATACCTCCCAAATAGGATCCCTGGGCAGTTGTTATGAATTTTCCACCATTCCCAGATAATGAGATATTTTCCTCTTCTAAAAATATATAATGTTTTTTCTTTTTTCCATGCCTTTGTGACTATTGTTTGCCAATAACAATGTGGCTCCACTCCTGATCTATTGTTTGCCAATAATCACAAAGTCCTATTGTTTGCAAACAGGGCATCTGAAATGCCCTATTTTCTGCCTAAATTTTACCTATTGGATCCAGCTTCTTCTAAAATTTTGAATTTTGAAAGTGTTATCACCTCCCTCTCTGCTGAGGCTCTAAAGAGTCCTAACTTAATTTACCCCCAAATTTCTTTTTCTTTTTTTAAATACATTTTATTGATTATGCCATTAGAGTTGTCCCATTCCCCCCTTCATTTCCCTTCACCCTGCACACCCCCATCCACCCACATTCCCCTCCTTTAGTTCATGTCCATGTGTCATAAGTTCTTTAGCTTCTACATTTCCCACATTACTCTTGCCCTCCCTCTGTCTATTTTATCCCCACCATCTATGCTACTTATTCTCTGTACCTTCTCCCTGCTTCTCCTCCTCCCACTCCCCTGTTGCTAACCCTCCATGTGATCTCTATTTCTGTGGCTCCACTCCTGATCTAGCTGTCCACTTATTTCACTTTTGTTTTAGGTGTGGTTCTTAATAACTGTGAGTTTGCTGTCCTTTCACTGTTCATTTTTTTTATCTTCTCTTTCTTAGATAAGTCCCTTTAACATTTGTTATAATAAGGGCTTGGTGATCATGAACTCCTGGAATTTGATCTTATCTGAGAAGCACTTTATCTGCCCTACCATTCAAAATGAAAGCTTCACTGGATAGAGCAATCTTGGATGTAGGTCTTTGGATTTCATGACTCGGAAAACTTCTTTCCAGCCCCTTCTTGCCTATAAGGTCTCTTTTGAGAAATCCACTGACAGTCTGATGGGAACTCCTTTGTAGGTGAGTGTCCCCTTATCTCTTGCTGCTTCTAGGATTCTCTCCTTCATTTTAATCTTGGCTAATGTAACCATAATGTGCCTTGCTGTGTTCTTCTTTGGGTCCAACTTCTTTGGGTCTCTCGGAGCTTCCTGGAGTTCCTGGAAATCTATGTCCTTTGCCAGAGTGGGGAAGTCATCCTTTATTATTTGTTCAAATAAGTTTTCCACTTGTTGCTCTTCCTCTTCCCCTTCTGGTACCCTTATAATTCGGATGTTGGAGTGTTTAAAGATGTCCTGGAGGTTCCTAAGCCTCTCCTCATTTTTTTGAGTTCTTGTTTCTTCATTCTTTTCTGTTTGGTTGATTCTTCCTTCCTTCTGGTCCACTCCCTTGGTTTGAGTCCCAGTTTTCTTCCCATCACTATTGATTCCCTGTGCATTTTTCTTCATTTCACTTAGTGTAGCCTTCATTTTTTCCATCTAATTTGCAACCAAAATCCACCAGTTCTGTGAGCATCTTGATCACCAGTGTTTTGAACTGTGCACCTGATAGCTTGGCTATCTGTTTATCGCTTAGTTGTATTTGCTATGGAACTTGGATCTGTTCTTCCATTTGGGCCATTTTTTTTTCTTGTTGCGCCTGTTATGTATGAGGGGCAGAGCTTTAGGTGTTCACCTGGGTGGGGCAACCCACATGGCTGGGTTGTGGCGCTGTATGTGGAGACAGGGTCAAAGAGGGAACAATGGCACTTGCTTCACTCATATTTCAGTCCCCTCTGCCACTTCCCACAAACAGCACCCTTCTGGTGCTAGTTCCCAGGTGGGTGGGCTTGTATATATTCTAGGACCCTGTGGGTCTCTCCAACAAACTCTCCTGTGAGGCTGGGAGTCTCTCCTGGCACCTCAACCCCCACAAGTTTTGTCAATAGGTGCTTTTAGGCTTTATTTCCTGGCGCCAGGGCCCTGGGTTGCATGGTCTGTCTTGCTGCCTGTTTTTGCCTAGTTTATCTGCACCAGAATGTGTGACCACAGTCAGCCAGTGGCCTTGTGTGCCTCACTGGGTCTGCTCATTTCTTACTGTACCTGTGGTCTGCTAGCCCTGTGCTGCTTGTGCACCCACCTGCACACCAAGGTCTGCCAGCCACCACTTCTTCCTGCTGCTACCCCTCTCTGCTGGCTGCTGACTGTGCCCCTCTTATAGGTCTGGATGAATGGTTTTTGGACAGGACTTCCGTACAATTTTCTGTCTGTTCTGGTTGTGTTTTTGTTTCTAAATCTTTGTTGTTTTTAATTTTGGTTGTGCCAGGAGGCACAGTGTGTTCTGTGTGTGTCCATAGTGTGTCCACCTATGCCTCCATCTTGGCCAGAAGTACAAATTTTCTTTTCTTGATCACAATGATTTCCTCTATGACAATTTTGGTTCCAGCTATACTATAAGCTCCTTATGACAAAACAATGGTCTTTATTTCTGTTGTCCTGTCTCTACTTAACAGAGAGCTAGAAAATAATAATGATAGGTAACATTTATTGAGCACTTAATATGCACCAAGCACTGTTTACATGTGTTAACTCTTCTTGTCTTCACAATAATCCTCTACTGTGAAGACTACTATTAGTTATATGTTCAGATGCAGAAACTGAAGAACTGAATTATTAGGTAACTTTCCCAGATGCTGAAATGGAAATGCCGACCAGACAGTAAAGTCAGTGGCTATGCACTGCACTGTGCTGCTTGATACTGGCCTATGAGTAAAATACATGTAAACACACACCTAGGTGTAGAAAACAAATGAGCGAGTGTGAATTCCTTATCTGAGATTTTTATGCAACTGATGAAGTTCATGGTTCTCAGACTTCCTCTAGAAATGGGTCCTCAGCTCCTCCTCTATCACCCAGCAGCTGAAGAATTATGTTTTAAATCAAAATATTCTATTTTAGAAGAGTTTTATAAGTTTCATCAGCACTATCTAAATCCTACTTGGAACCAACTTGACCTTTGCTTGGTGGGTATGACTCAGCCCCTATTCCTCCCTTCTCTGACATTAAAAGCCTCTTCTATTTGGTATTAGGCACTTTAATCTTTTTGGAAGAAGGTAGGATACAGAAGCGAGCAAAGTCAAGTATTTTAATTTTTTTAACAGCAGCATAAACTTCTACTCTTGAAAATTAATTACAATTTGATCATTTTGAGAAATGTGTGACTACCTGAGTCAACACTGTCACATTCTGACCCTGCATTTCTCTAGTACATTTAAGCAGCCAATTTCAGTAAGTTGCTGGTAGTTTGCATTTTCCCCTACCGTAGACTTTCACATGCTATTGCCAGAGTGTATCTTCACACTGTATCTTTCTTGTGCCTAGTAGATGTTGTGCTTTTGGGGTGTTTTTCAGCCAAATCCAACCAAATCATCACCATCAGAAATGCAAGAAAAAATCAAATTGATAAAAGACCCAGAGTATGTCATTCTGTACCTCAAAATCACACTGCATAGCCCTAACTGGTATGGCTCAGTTGGTTGGGCGTTGTCCCGAAAAGCAAAAGGTCTCCAGTCGGATTCCTGGTCAGGACACACACCTGGACTGTGGGTTCAGTCCCTGGTCAGGGCACATATAAGAGGCAGCCAGTCAATGTTTTGCTTTTATATCTATGTTTCTCTCCTTCTCTTTCTCCCCCCTCCCCCTGTCTCTTAAAAATAAATAAATAAAATATTTTTAAAAATCACACTGCACGCTGATAAGGTCATGCCTCCTCTACCACATTTCCGACTCATCCAGGACAGTGCCTTGGGTGGTGTCAGCACACAGTATATGTTTACCATGTAGAATTTGGGTCATTTTCCCTGGCCTCTGGGATATAGTGGGAGACATGGACATAAACTAAAGGGGGGGGAATGGTGGGGAGGGGGTGTGCAGGATAGAGGAGAGTGAAGGGGGGAAATGGGACAACTGTAATGGCATAATCAATAAAATCTATTTAAAAAATAAAAATAAATTTAGAAATAAAAAAACAGTACCCTCTACAAATGGAGGTGTGATTGGAGTCTGAAGGAGTTATGTTTGTCAAGTTAGACTGGAGGATTTTACAATGCTAGCTGTTCATGGAGACAATGGAGCAAATAGACAGGTGAGAAAGAAATTGTCCCGGCTCAACTACATCCAGTTGTTTTTGTGAAAAGTATTATACATGGCCTTCTTTGAGTAGGAAAGGTAATAGACTATATAACAGGAATACAGAGCCCTCCCACATCTCATCCTGGCTTTCCTTTCCAGCTTCAACTTTCACCATAGCCCATCAGGAATGTAATGCTCCAAACACTGGCCTTCTTGGCATTCTCACATGTTCTGTGCCCACCTCATGCCTATGTCTTTGTTCCTGCTCTACTTGCTGATGGTGCTCTTCTCTCCTGCTTGACCTAGCTGTCTCGTGCATTTTCAAAGCCTCAGACTAGGACTCCTTTTTTTCAAGGAGCCTTTCCTTACTACTTCTCTCCAATCCAAAGGCAGAAATACTATTTCTCAGTGCTTTCAGAATTTACTGCTCATGACTTTCTTGTTGCCTGTTAACACTTTGTATTATAATTATTGATGTGTCTATGTCTATAGCCAGCCTGGGAATTCCTTGATCTCTATTTCCCAACATAGCACATTGCCTGGAATATAGAGGGTGTCCAGGGGCATTGTTGAAAGAATACATAGCTTGATGAAGATGGTGGAAAATAAGAGATATTACTCAAAGGAAAGGAAGCTACAAATTGTCTGTTTGAAACCCCCAAATGTATTCTATTCATTTTTGTTGTTGTCACCCTATTTTGCCTTTCATGAGGGAGCCATTTGCCCCACGTGAAAAGTAAAACGGACTGGTCTTTAGGGACATATTATGCATGTGGAAAGTCTAGCATTTCCCAGCTGGGTGTTTGGCAAGCCCACCAGTTGGGAATTTTATCAGAATGTCTCAGGAGGTATTATCTCCTCTCTCAGGTCTTTGGAGGAGAAAAGATGATCAAAGAAACCAACTCTAAGGGAAGTTTTAGAATCAGACAGTGTTTTTTTATAGATTGGGAAGGGGTCTGAGCTTCCAAGGATAGATAGACTGGAAATGGGCATAGTTGATCATAATATGGAAAAATTCTTCAAGATTCTCATGACCATTTCGCTCACAACCATCTTTCATATCCTTGTAAGATAAAATCACTGCAAGGGTCATAAACCACTACCAGAGTATTGGACAAGACCCATAGGTAGTTGTTCTGAGCCAGTAAAAGCATCTTAATTGACCTAAATGACAACAGTTATGTTATAAATATCTAAAATTTACGACCTGAGAAGGCATAATCACATCTTCCATCAGTTAAGTTTGCATAGGAGAAGCTTGGGGATTTAAGATAGGGCTGCAAGTTGGGAGAAATCTGATTAGCCTTCACTTTACAACAAACCCAGAGCTAAGTGAATCAGAGTGCTTTCAAGTTCCTGATCCCTGGGAGTTAAAGGCAGTGGTGTTTCAGAGTCTGTAAAAGCCACCCCATCCCCTCTGTGCAGCTGTCATTTTATTGGTCTTGTAAAGTCTCGCATTCGCCGTGACAAATCCAAGACCATATACCTGTGAAGAAGAGATGTTTTAGATTACGGGTGCTCAGGAAGCAGACATGGGGTTAGAGCGTGAAAGCTGAAGGCTGGTGTATGTGTTTATGTGGAGCCTTCTTAGGAATGTGCAGAGTCATTGTGAAAAGCAGTGAATGCTGCTCCAAAGATGAGAAGTCTCAGCCTCTATGGCCTTTTTGAGTAGAGAGTTTATGTATCTAATAATTCTACCTATCTTTCAAGTTAGTTGAAAATTAAGTGCATTTTTATAACGTGATTTACTGATGCTTTTTTTTTTTTAGGGAGGGCATTAATAGCAAGCAGTACTCCTACATCTAAAGCAAAAATTATAACAAAGCCTACCCATGAAAGGATGAGTATTTTGAAAGAGACACATTATAGTGATAAATCTGATATCATTGATCAACCAGATGATTGCCCCCGGACTCAGCGATCAATGCAGTGAAGTCATCTTTGGGGTAAAAGGCAAACAGCCAGCTTAATCCCAATTTGCAGAACAGTCATTTTGCAGGGCAAAGAGTTCAGGTTATTCCTTTAATGCCAGAGTCTGTGAAGTCAGTGAAATTTCATAATGAATTTGAGAACAATCCTTAAAAAAACCTTCAATTGAAACCCGTAGAGAAGACAGTTGTCTTTAAACTCTAGAGACGAATTTATCCTGGATGAAAGTGATCTTTCAGTTTAGTCTGTTTATCGGGACAGAGGTCCAAATTTAGGGGGTAGTATTATTGTGCTTTGGCAGATGTACCTATCATTGATGTATTATAGCATGTAATATATGGAATCCTTTTAGCTTCCCATAGCTCCATTGGTAAGGAGTCCTAATTAAATGCTCTTACACATGAATTTTCATACACATGTGTCCATGTTCTAATATATATCTGTTCTAATAATTTCTAGTGGGTCCTGTTGGTGTGGATTCAGTTTGTTAGTTCTCAGTGGGTATAAAACAAAACTTCAATTTTGGTTTTATTTTTTATCATACTTTCCATTGTACTACTGTACTTTTAAACCTCGCATCTCTTAAATCCAGAATTCTGTGCCTTACAATTTGAGAGAAATAGAAAATCTGGAACTGATTATGAAATTATGAAACAAGGAGGTGCAGAAATGCATGGGGATAAGTGTACAAATGCATAAACCCCAATACATGCTAAGCCTGGTGCAAAGGACACATTGTGCCTTTTCAGGTCTTTTTTGGTTTGAACCCTTGCTTTTACATTTCAGTGTAATGCAATCTAACATTTGTTTTGTGTAGTGCTTGGGGAGCTTTTGGTATTAACAGTATTCTTTTCTAAATAAATTCCTTTGGATTCCTTCAGAATTTGTCCAGTTTCCAGATTCCAATAGAAAAAAACATCGACAACATTTTAATGGAAAAAAATAGTGCTTCAGATTTTTTATTTGGCAAGCACCCTACTCTAGGGCTACTCTTGTTTTATTAAGTGGAACAGGTTGGCTTAATAGAGGAGCTCTCAGCATTTGTACCCTGATTTCAGGGAAGAGAGAAGCATGGGCCACCTGGGAAACACACCCTCTGGGATTTTTTAGTCCACTTACAGTTTTACCATTTATTCTCATTTCACCCGACAGCATACTTAAATAACAATTAGATGTGCTGGTAAGTCAAGACTAATCCTTTAATGTTCTTTGCTCTTGTCTCCTTGAGAAAGGAAAGCTGGATCTTTCGTTCCATAAGTTATTTCAGATGTGATTCTCTTTTGTTGGTCATGAAAGTGGCAGTGGTGGTGGTGATGTTCCTGGTGATGGTGGTGAATGTGGTGGTGCTAGTGATGATGGTGGTGATGCTGGTGGTGATGGAGGCAGCAGTGGCACTAGTGGTGGTGGGATGCTTTATTTTTTAGCTTCAGTGTTTTTACTGCTTTTAAAGGCAATACATTTCCATTACTAAAAATTTCCACTCAAAAGTCTTTGCAGAAGACTACCATCCAGAAATAGTGACATTTTGATAAGCTTATGCATCTTCCTAGTCTTTTACCAATGTTTAGCCTCTTTGGAAAAGTGAAACCATATTATAAATGTTTTTCTAACTTGCTTTTTGAACCTAACATTGTATGTTGGACCCCTTTACACACTAATTGATATATACCTACAATATCATTTTTATAAGTGCAGAAGCATAAGAATTTTGCATTACTTAACCAGTTGTTAACAATGGGCATTTAGTTCTTTTTTAACTGTTTCCTGTTAGAGTGCTAGAGGTTTTGGGGCTTCATCTTCAAGCACTTGTCCAATAATTTCTGTAGAATAAATTCCCACAAGGGGAGTTGCACATTTACCTTGATGAATGTTGTGAAGTGGCCTCCCAGAGGGGTTATGCCCATTCACCCTACATTTTACATCTTTGATGACACAACCTTGCTGTACTACCCCAGGTCTTTTGGTTTTATTTTAGTTTGCTTTTCCAGTTTAACTCCAATGGGCACAGAGTTCTCAGAATTTTTCTTCTGGGTGGTAGCACACAAGCCAACAAAAAACCACTAAAAGTCTAAGCCTGAAAGTCAGTTAGTTCAAGGAGGGAGAGATGAAAAGTGTCCTTCAAAAGTGATGATGTTTGTCGCCATCAGTGACTGCATCCCTTTCTTCTACCACTAGGACCCGTATGGTTTCTTTCTGATCAGTACAATTCCCTGACTTGAACTTTAGAGGTTTCTGGATGACTTGCCTTTCCCAGTTTCCTTGTGAGAACAGTTTTCTTTATTGTAGGCAAAGATTTGTAGTCCGTGGTCAATAAACAGGAAACGGCGGGTGCCAGAAATGGGCAAGTGGCCCCACTCTCCTCCCTCCAGACCTCACAAACACGTGAAACAGAATTCGGTTATTGGGTTGATTTTGCTGGGCATACGTTTTGAATCTGGGGCTTTTTGGCCATCGAGGGGTCTTAGGTTCGGGGCCCTTTTATCCTTTTATTGGTGAATTCACTGAAGTGTAGGCAGACAGAAAATGTTCAAGTGGCAGGCAGATAAACTTGTTAAATCCCTGGGAGCCTTTCCTTCCTTGCTCTGGGAGTTTATCATCTTGGTGGAGTTAAAAGGCAATTAGGCCTGCAGGTCTTTCCCGGCTTGTTTATTGGCGTTTTACACATGGGTGTTGAAGACACAGGGCTGTATTAAACATTCCAATCCTGCTGGCTGGAGGGGAGCGAGACCTCAGCCCAACTCTAAGTCTCCTTGAGAGGGATTGTTGCCAAAAAGCTGGAGGAAAATCATTTAAATATAGTACCTGTGCCCCAGGATGCTCATTGTTGGTGGAAAATTGCAGTCGGCTAGCTCCATGCTGTGTTACATTTCCTGGGAAATGGTTTTATGGAAGGGCTTTTGATGAAAAAGTTCATTCCTTTTGTAATTGTTAGCTGCCACCACAGTGTTAGTTAAGGTAGAGGCATACTGGAAATGTTTCTTGCCTCAAATCTCTAGGGCAATTCCATTCACAAGATGGGAAGGCTATCAGTTTGAAATTGGATGGGGGACATATTTCCACAAAGCCTTCTGGCCCTTGTGGTTCTCTGAGGGTCTCCAGGCAGGCTAGTCCTGGGCAGAATCATGAAGGAGTTGGGTCTTGAGTTTCTGCAACAACTTCTCTCTTTCCTCACCCTCTCCCAAAGCTTTGCAGGAAGAACTCTCACACTCATGTTGGTGAAATAATACAGCTCCTCATCCCCACCCCCAGGAAATTTGTATTTTTTTCAGAGACACCTTGGGCACCTATGTCAATGGAACTGATTAGAATGTCCCAGACATTCTCACCAGCTGGGAAATCAGGTAACCCCTGAGTTTGACTTAGGGCTCTATGGCTAATTGTGGCTAATTGAAGGGTTTTTTTTCTTTGGTAAAATAGGACCAACAATAGTCCCTACCATGCTAGTTTGTGGACACCACAAATGAATTAATGCATGGAGAGTGCTTAGCGTAGTATTTGTCACATAAATGGTACAATACATGGCGGCTGTTATTGTTATTAAAATATGCTTTATTTATCTAATACACATGTATTGCAATATATATAGATTTGTGTGTACACACACACACACACACACACACACACTCTTAGTTGACAATTATATTTTTATTTCACCCATTTAGGATGCTACAGAAATATAAAAACCTATACAGATAAAATGAGAAATCCTTGCTCAGGTCCAGAAAACCTGGAATGTGAAGTCTTTCAGTTTCCACAACTGACTCTTGTACTCAGCTGTCAATAGAACTCCTTCCTAAGTGGCTGCTAACTTATCCAAATCTTTGTTTCTTAAAAATTAGGCACCCTGTCTTAATTGTCTGAACTAAAGAAAACACAAAAGATAACTGCAGCTTTTATTCTCAATCTGACCTTCCGTGTTCTGAAACTAATTTGCCATAGTGTCTTGCCAGGGTCTGTGCAAGGACTTCCTCTAGCCCAGTAATGTGGTTCTGATTAGGGACATCCTATAAGACCCAGGAGGATCGCCTGGGAAGGAAACTGGGCTGAGCCACGAGTGAATTTCCATTCTCCAGTCAGATATATGATATTGAAGACCAGAAGGTATAGGGAGTTTATCATTAGAGAGACTTGGAAAGAGAATGAAAGCAAATGGCTGACAAATTGGCTGTCTTTTATGCAAAGCTGACAAGCAAGTGGGGCTACTACCCAAAAGAGGATATGCAGAGCCCCCAGGCCAAATGGCTGGGCAGTCAGCAGACTTTTTGAAGTCTCTGCTTGCATGCCACTACTTTTAACAAGGCCTCTGCTGACCTGCCTGCTCCTGAAGATGTGAAAACTTAATTTTTACCTAAAATATCTTCATTTCAACAAGTATGATCATTCATTTCCTCTCCATAGGGCATGCAATGTTAGGGTCAAATGCTTGTGTTATAAACAAACAGTGTGTGTGTTTTTTTCTCCATGCACTCTTATGAATTGGGTCATATATGCTACACCTTGACTTATTCCATGGATGCTAGTCCTTTCCCTGGAACCCATCAGGCCCTGGCTCATCGGTAAGATAGCCAGGAGGTGACCAAGGAACACACTGGAGGATCCCATTTGCTCCCTGGATTCATGGAAGCTCTGCATCTGGGGGAGGAAAAGTGACTGTGGTGTGCAGTGGGCAGTGGAGTTTGGAGAGCTTGGAGTTTCTTTACCAAGTATCTAAGAATCTACTAATAGTTACAACTCTTATATGATTTTCTTGTTAATCTCTATCAAAGCATGTAATCTGATATGTTAGCCATGACTAAGCCATGAAATTTGTCAACTTTGTCTGTGATTTACATAAGCTCTATTTTAAAAAGAAAAATCTTAACACAGTGTGTAACATTACTTCCCAGCATGCTTTTCCCAGCATGCCGCTTGTATCTTATGACAACAAATAAGAACAGAGTGTATGCATTTCTTGTGCTGTTCCAAGGACCAAGAATAGATAAGATAAAACTCCGAAACTAAATAATATATTTTCCTTTGAGGTGATAAATATGCACATGGTTGATCTGCTTAAAGTGGTAGATTATTTGTTCTTGAGAGACAATAAATAACTCTTGCCTTTTTTTAAAAGTCATAGTTTTATAGTTAATCTCTTCAACATAGTAGAATAGCTATAAGTGTAGACATTAGAACTTGAAATCCTTTTTTTTAAATATTAAATTTTATTTAGTTACTTTTCAAGTACATTTTTTTTAATCTATTTCTCCCATCCCACCGCCCCCCCCGCCCGGTCTCCCCCCTCCCTCCCATTCCCCACCCCCCAGTCCTCATCTCTGTGTCTTTGAAATCCTTTTTTGCCATTGGCTAGCTGGGTGAATTGTATAAGTCATTTAACCTTTTCCTCTCATTTTTGTCTTCTGAAAAATGGGGATGATACTACTAGGACCTACTCTGTAGGTGTATAAGAAACAAAAAGGATACTATTTCTAAAATGCAGAGCCAAGGACTCATGTTCTTTGTCCATTTGGAGTACTATTATAGTTGCTATGTTTCATATAGCGATATAATAGATCATTCTGTTCCCTTATTATCCAATGGAAATTGATTCAATGAAGTTCATGGAACTGGGAAAACTATTTTTATTTTACCAAAGGAAAACTGGGCAGTTTTGAGTTTTTCATATGAAGAAAAGGAGAGTAGCACAAAGGAGGAAAGACACATTGCAGAGCTGAGGAGCAGCAAGGACCAGGACATCGTTCTCTCCGTCCCTGCCAAATGCCTTTTTCCCTTGGACTCCAAGAAGAGGAATTCCCAGATCTTCCCCAACTGTCTCCTGACCCCTGTTCCATAGAATCTTCAATCAGATAATCAGACAACTTTGGTAACTATGTAGTCCAGTGCTGTATTAAAACTTATTTTAATACAAAAATCCTGTGTAGTGCTCCAGGACCTAGAAGAGCCCTTCTCAGATACCTATCAGCTGGATCCATGGGACATAACCTGTGAGAACAGAGCTGGGCAGATCTGTTCATTTTACAGACAATGAAGCTTGAGCCCATGGAGTTTAGTGAGTTGCTATAGTTCTCACGACTGATGTCTGAGAGTGGCTTTGCTTTATACAATTCCTTTGCCATCACCCTGACTCCTTCCCTTCCCACAGAATCTTCCATCCCTCCCCCCACTCAAAAAAATGTCTATGCAAAATGTTGTGAATCTGTATACATGAATTTTTTTATGGAGAAAGCCCTTAACTTTTATTCTATTTTCTTAAAGGGATTTGTGATCCTTTTAAGGGTTAATAATGATTTCTTGATAATTTGAGCCCCTAAAGTCACATTTCTAGTTCTGATTGTGAGCTGCAAGGTTAACAATTACATCCACTTTCTTAACCTTTCACGGCAAATGTAGCACATAACCTTGAGTGCCTGAGGTCCCAGGCTAGCTTGTAAAAGAGCAATTGGGTCCTGAATTCTTCAGGTTGTTTCTGCAACTTTAGTTCTCAACCTGAATTCTGAATGGAACTAGGTTCTAAATATCTTTGAACCTAGAAGACCTAAAGTTGGTAAAATAATGCATGTTTATTTATAGTGCCCCAGAAAAGTGTGTATTCACTTGCTTAATTTTGCTTTGGCTCTGGATTGGGGCTGCCAGATTTCACAAATAAAAAAAAATACAGCATGCCTAGTTATACTTGAATTTCAGATAAACAACAAGTAATTTTTAGTAGAACTCAAGAAGGGGAAACTCTACCACCCCTGCAGACATGCAAACAGCCTTCTTTCAACCCTAGAATTTCTGTTGTGAAAATGAAGGGACATTTACAATAAACAAGCACCAGCTCTTTTGGAGGTAATAGAAATGTTCTAAAACTGGTTTGTGGTGATGGTTGCGCAATTCTATAAACTTACTCAAATTCATTGATCTTTATCCTGAAAATGGACGGACTTGATGGTATGTAAATTATAGCTCAGAAAATTGCTTTTTAAAATAAAGGGAGAGCTTTATAACAACTATTGCTTAATTTTTTATTCTTGGTTTCAGACCAATTTGAGAATGTGAAAAAAAAACCATAAATCCACTCCAGAATAAAGCATGAAAGTACCTACACCAAATGATGTATAAAATTTCTAGATCTATTGAAACCCATCTCTAGATACTACCTCCCACCTTAACCGGATTCCGCACACTGGTAAAATGTTTGTCTGTATTTTTGGCAGTAGGACCTACCCCCGGGTAAAGCAGAGTTGTTGCTCTTGGAAGTCCTGTTCAGTCATGATGAAGGTAAATTGAGGTGACCTGCCACTCAGTGAGACTCCTCTTCCACACTTCATGCTGAGGACAGGAAGAGGGCACTGTTTGTCTAAAGTGAATGGAGAGCCTTGGTTTATTTATTTATTATTATATTTTTTATTTTTAAGAACCAATGGCACATGTCTGCTCAAGCAGATCCATGTTCCCATCTTGGCTAATGTCTTTGGTACAAACAAAATGCTCACATGCTAGCGGGTAGGCTTAGTCAGGAGGCCCATTTACCCAAACACACACAAGTCATCCCGTGGTTTTAGTGACCGCTGGAATTGGAAGTAGGGTACTCTTCTCTTTTATCTCAGGATGAAAAACCAGTAGAATGGGTTGGACTGGGGATGCTTATCCATAGGAAGATGGCAGGAGAAACCCATTTTTTATGTATCAAGAGTTGAGGACTAGCTCCTTCAGATTTAATTACTGAATGCTACAAAGGATAGATCTTTATACAGCTTACAGGAGTCCCTATTGACCTACAGAGTATCCAGATGAACATGTCTGTGAAATCTGTCCAGAAGGTATCCGGCCGTGTAATATGAAAAATGGAGACATTTATTAAAGAAGATATAAGAAATATTGTACATGGGACAATGCACCTCAGTTCCCTTCAAAGTAGGCACCTTGGGGCCTCACATAGTTCTCCCAATTGCCATCAGCTGCCCCATTGTATTTTCCTGAATCACATCATGGTCTGAAATCTCTTCTATTTCGAAGGTGATTTTAGTTTTCAAAAAAGCCAGAAGTTTCAGGGTACCAAATCTGGGTTGTAGGGTTGCCGAGTCACCTGGGTGATTTGATGTCTCACCAAAAGACTCTACTTGAGACATAATACATAAGCAGGCACATTGTTGTGATAAAGCTGACATTCCCATAGCTGCAGCCTTTTGAATCATTCACGGTTTCTGTGGAGGAATGTTCAAGCTTAATGCAAAATTTAATGCAGATTCATTGCTCTACTTGTGCAGTTATTTTGAATGTGAGGACATGCTCACTCAGTGGCATCTACCACCCCCACTGACTAGTACAGCATTGTTGTTATTGCTCACACATGTGCACATTCCAGTTCACTCCCCTTGGCTGTCAGGTAACATCAATGTTGTGCAAACCATTGTTATTATATTAACAATGGCTTGCCTATTTCTGGACAGACCTTTATTTTTCTAATATTGTTTGTTTTAAATACTACCTCTTCACCAAAACAAAAAACAAGCTTGAAATAATAATAGGTAGTCTTGAAATAATAATAAGACCAAAGTCTCCTCAGAGACTCTCTTATTCTTGCTGATTCTCCATTTGAGACATGGTCACACCCTGGCAGCCAGATCTCACTGGTTGCAGCAGGGAAGTGAGGCAGGTGGAGAATGAGGACCAGACGGATGAGACAGCTGGAACAAGGGTGTGGCTGGAGGGGGAGATGCCTGGCACCTGAGAAAACAGTGGTGGCCCAGCTCTGGTAATCTGAATTTCCCCATACATGTCTCCAGTGTCCAAGGAACTGGAACTTCTACTGAGGAAAATCACTAGAATCCAAATAGTTTCCAATGCAGCCTGAGCAAAGACCAGTCTCCACACACAAACCAATCTGATTCTTTTGACAGGCTTGATCAGAAATCAGTATTTTGAGGTGTGCAGAAGTCCATGCCTTGAAGCAAAGCCCCCCCCCCCTAGAAATCCCACTACTGTGGAATATCTGTGCTGACCTCAGCTAACTACTTGGGATGTAACTGATTAACTCATTTAAGAGGACCAACCAATTCAAAGGCCTTCTTGAAGCCTTAGCAATGCATAGACTAATTAAATGAATGCTATTTTAACTTCTTATTCTTGGAAAGGAAGGAGCTCTGCCAGCCTGCTCTTAGTTACTCCCAGCACTTGAAAGAAAGTAAATGCCTTTCCTTTTTAAAAAAGTCTATAAATCCTTCAATTTTGTTTATTTTAAATGTCTTTGTCCACATTTGTCCAAATAAGTGAGGCTTTACCATTTTTGGTTTTTTCTCTGTAGAGAGAGTTTTAGGTCTTTGTCGGAGGGATCATTCCTGTTTGTTTGACTCCAGCCTCTTCCATCTTTTTGGCTGAACCTGAGTCCAGGAAACCCAGCAATACTCATAAGGTTTCATGGTCTCTCCTATGGAAGTGAGAAATCAAATACCTACTTCAGAACTCTCCCTATAAATGCCTGTTCTTCATTTCTACTTTCCTCCCCCCCATCCTTCTCCTCTTTCTGGTCTTTAGGTAAAATTATTTATATTTGATAAAGGTTTCCCCCACCCTGGTCCTTGATGGGTCTTTTTTTCTTATGTGTCTTCAAGGACACAATAGAAGGCAGTACAGCTACCTTGGAGACTCCAGTTTTGTCACTTCTCCTCCATGGACAGCTTATAGAGCTCTTGTAAAGTTTTAGTGAATGTGTGGTTCGCTCACTCCTCACACTTTAAGTAGAAGACACCACAATAATACACAAACTTATATTCAAAGATGCTGTGAGGCAAATCCAATAAATACCACAAATGTTCTATTAAAGGAGTGGGCCTTAACCAGAGGTGATCTGGACTCAACACCTACACCTTTAACAATGTTGAGAGACATTTCTGGTTGTGCCAGCCTGGGGAGAGGGGTGGTACTGGCATCTCGTGTGTAGAGGTGAGAAAACTCTACTACACATCCTCTAATACATAAGACAGCCCCAACGACAAACTTTAAATAGTGCAAAGGTTGAAAATCCTGCTAGAGGATTTTCTAGCAGATTTCTAAAAATCCCTGCTAGAGGAATCTTTCTCTTTTTTCCTTTTTCCTCAAGGCTTGGGAAAAAAAGAAAGAAATGCTCAATTTTGATGAGTACATGTGTCTTGGTGTCCAACATCCCATATAGATCCAGGAATTGGAGAGCACAAGAGTGCCACTGAGCAGGGCAAAGTGCAAGGTCAAGGCAGGCCTTCTCAGCACCGACAGCTGTCTCAGCTCTAAGAAGAGACAACTTTGACCGAAGCAGAGGACCAAAAAGTTACAAGGATGTTTAGTTTGTGATAAAAATCATTTTGCAGATTAAAGGGCTTCCTCCTGCCCATAAAATGGTATGTTCTTTAAAAAACTTAAAAATTGGAGGCATTTAACTGTGTTGTGAGCAGAAGGCAGGACTACTGCTCATAGCCATGGTCAATTAATTAGGTGCATTCTTGTAAGCAAGCTGGGTAGCTATAATCAAGCTATATAGGTGGTGATGCTCTTCATATTTTTAGTGTGTGTGCTATTCAACTGCCCCATGTTCTAAATGCTGCAGCTGTCAACACGAAGGGATTCAGGGGGTTTCCTAGAGCCAGTTTCTCTCTCCATCTCTTGGCTCCATTTTCCCACACTCTTTCTGTGGTAGCAAAAGATGGATGCTCAACCAGCAGATCTTCCCTCCTTTTACATGCGAGCCCCCTTAGGATGTGTGAGACTCTTTCCCAAGATTCTCAGCAAAGTCACGGTATCTTTCATTGGTGTTAATTGGCTCAGGTGCTCATCCCTGAACCAGTGCTGTGGCCAGGGGAATGCTAAGAGCTGATTGGCTGAGGCCTAGGTAACAGCACACCCCTAAGCCCCTTGTGATCCATGTGTGCTGAAAGTGGACAGATGTGTTGCCTGAAAGGAAAATTGGGGTAAGATTATCAAAATAAGAGGAATGGATGTCCAGGAGAATAAATACACACCCACACTACTTGCTATTAAGATGCTTTGGATTCTGCAGTTGAGGATGAAGTTTCTTGCCCTGGCTTTGCTGTTAACTGGTTGCATAATTTGAGATAACTCTACAATTCTCTTCCTGCCTCCTTTTTATAATCTGAATCGTGGAAGGAGTAATACAATTTGGGTGGTTATGAAAATCAAACATGTATGTTGGGATATTGGAAGCATTGTGCACACAAGTAGTTATTTAGATGCCAATGAATCCAGTTCAGCTTCTAGATTCTAGAAGAAGCTAGGCCAGCTACAACCAACCCAGCTAGTTCATGGCAGGTCACTTCGGAAGCCAGTGTCTAAATTTATCCCAATCGTCATCGTTGCAGTTCAGTGTGGGAAATCTTCTGAGGTCAATCATTGAGGTAATTGCCTTGCTGTGGATCTTGAAAAAGTCTGTCTGTTAAATGACATAATTGGTTTTAATTATATAATTACGGCACTTAAAGTGTGGGGGTGAAAGGTTACTATTATATTTAGAAGTGGGATCCCCAGTGAAGCCAGGGTGTGTAAGCCAGTCTTTCTTCGAGTTTCTCTTTTTATTTTTTCAGAGGAAGTCAGACTAGGCTGGCCTTGGCCCTGGCCATTTTGGGATGATTATCCTGTATGAGTTAGTGCTGGGACTGCTCACAGCATCACAGGAACCTTTGTGAAGAGATGGGAAAGGGCTTCCGTAAAGACCTCATTGCGATCTGAAGTTAACGAGCAGTGGGAACTCAACTGTCAGCAATTGAATCTGATTGGGCAGGGTAATTATATGATTGCCTCTGGCATTTGCACATGCACGGGGATATTTTTATTGGAAAAAGCCTAATTGCTTACTTTCTTAGTAGAGGGAAAAGCTAAACAAATTTGTGTTGTCATAGGTTAAAAAGACATCCTTTCTTTGTCTCTAAAATAGCTGCCTGCTCTGCTTTTTATAAGTGAGGGTTTTCTTCTCCCCATTTTCAGTCAAGGATGTCACTTGCAGACTTGAATTATATGATAATATGAAAATGTAAAGGCAAGCTACTTGGGACTGTGTGTTTTGGTAAAATGACCACATGCCTATTGCCATATCTTAAACCATCCGCTTCAGTGGCCTCTTTTGTAATGCAAGGGCAGCTGAAACCCTGGGCAACACTCAAGCTACTGGGGCTTTCACAGGTATTTTGTTTTGTTTTCTTGTATGGAGGCCCCTGACAAGATTGGCTTCATAAGCTATCTGGTTTTTCTTCATTGCATCAGGCAAGCGGGAGGTACCGTGTGTGGTAGACTTTTAGAAATCAAAAACACCAAGGGGAAGAGCAGCAAAGCATCCCTCTGCTATTTCCCAGGGATTTGGAGAAAAGGGAAGGGCGAACTGAGTACTAAAGTGGAGAAGCCCAATAACACTCCAGGGTCTTTTTTTGACTGTCCTGAGTGAGTGTTTCTTGTCACTCAACTGTGATGCTGGTGTGCAGAAATCAGATTGCTGTTTGGTCCACTGTATGGCATTCAACTCTGTATTATTGCTCATTTTTCTATATTTTTACAGAACAAACTATTTTCTAAGTTCTTCCCTTTCCTGGGATTCCACCCCAAGAGATTGAAACACAATTGGATTGTGGGAACTAGAGAAGCACCTTGTAACGACAGCTGTAGACTCCAAATCTGGTGCTCTGGTTGGGTAAAGGGTTTTTGGTTGGAGAATTGCTGAGAACAAAGGGCTTTTAGCCATTTGACCAGCCATGCTTTCTCATCTCAGAATCTTGCACCATCTCAGACTTGTACACACCCCAGTCTTGGCTAGCTGACTCTATAGGTCACCTGGGTTCATTGTTAAATGTCACTTCTTCCAGGAAGCCTTCCCTGACCACCAACCACCAGTATGGCTTGGCTGCCCTTGTTTTGCGCTCCATGGCATCCTCTAAGTTCCTGTACCTATTGTCCTTTAATTGCTTGTCTCATTGTTCAAAGTAGCCTGTAAGTTTCATGAGGGCCCAGCGTGGGTTTTTATTTGTCACTACTGTATCCACAGAGCAGGGCACAGTGCTTGATGAGTGTTTGGAATGACTGAATTAGGAACAGAATGGTTGCTGGGTGTCTTAGGAAATCATGGTGTGTGCTGCATGGGCTTCCCACCCTTGCTGTTAATACTGCTTTCTTGTTGCTTATAATTTTCATTGCCCCAGATGATCCAGCTCTGTTGGAGGCACGGAGGCACAGTCAAATCTCATGCTGTACATTGATCACCTGTCCAACCTTTGCCTAGAGTGGGAGCCCCCAGTTCCTTCAAGAGATCCAACTTTACCTGTCTGTAAAGAAGAAGAGGAGGAGGGAGACAGCGGGAGGATCCGGTGGCAGTGTAACACCAGAGCAGGTCCAATGTTTACTTTTACCCTTTTGGAGGTGGGTAACTGCAAATGCCATGGGGAGTGGGCTTTTGGAGTCTGCCTGTGACCTTGGATTTGGGGGCTCACATATACTTTATTTTGCTGGAGTGTAGGGATTGCTGCTTTTGTATTTAACTCATAGTCAGACTGTTCCATGATTCCCATCCACGTAGAACAAAAACCCAGGTTCATTATCCACATGAGGTAAATTGTCACATTGGCCATATATTGTTTGTGTCTTGCTTTGTGGAGAGAGTGTATGGTTCATTCACTGGTTCCTGTTTCATGACTTATATTTGTTACTTTCTTTTTAAGCTCTATGATTTTCAATGGCCTTTCTTGTTTTGATTCTCTGGCTTTTGATGTTTTAAATCCCCTCCTCCAGGGTCAACCTCTAAGACCATGAGATGCTGAGTAACTATTGAATAGATGAGATTTCATTTAGGACTGTCCCTCAGTGTTTAATCATAGCCATATACAATTCTGGAATATATCTTCCCTAAGCAGAATATGAACCTATACCATGTAGGCCTCAGGCAAGAGGGCTTCCTAATGACCCCCCAGTCCCCCGGCCATCCCTAAGTTTGGACTGCTCCTTGTTAGTTGGGCCGCAGTCAGTTTCTGGGTGGATGGATGTTTGCTTGTGGAAACCACAACCTCACATGTGGTGGGGCACAGTGAACTCTCAGCGTCCTCGGGTGCTCACGTGTAGCCGTCTCTCCCAGGTCTGTTGCATATTCTTCCTCTGCTGGTTCAGAGTCTCTGTTTACTTTATATTCATCAGTTGCATAATAAACACCTAAATTGGAGTCTTTGGAGTTTCCTTCAAGAAAGAGAGTTTGAACAACTGTTTAAAAATTTTTCTGTTATTTATTTATCTTTGTCAATTAAAGTTTTTGTCAAGATTGAAGTTTAATATTATTTGGCATTGGTTTCAGATGTGCAGCATAGTGGTTAGACAATTGCATTCTTTACAAAGTGTTCCCTCTGATATTTCTAGTACCTACTTGGTACCATACATAGTTATCACAACATTATTGAACAAGCTCTTCTTATTTATTTATCTTTAGAGGGGAAGGGAAAGAGAGGGGGAGAGAAATATCAATGTATGGTTGCCTCTCGTGCAATCCCTGCTGGGAACTGGCCTGCAACCCAGGCATGTGACCTAACTGGGAATTGAACCATGATCCTCTGGTTCGCAGGCCCTCACTCAATCCACTGAGCTACACCAGCCAGGGCAAACAAGCTCTTCTTAAAGGAGGTGTGTTTATCAACGCTGTGCACTGTGAACCAAACAGGATGGGCCATGGTGGGCTTTACTCCTGAATTCCCAGGCAAAGTTAAGTTTAATTTTTAGTTTGGGACAGCTCCGGGGGATGCGTCTCCACCTCATATCCTTTCTGGACCAAGGCAGGTAATTACTGCCCACACAAATCACATATTTTCACCAAAGAAACAAACAAAAAAATCTCTGAATGACATTTGATTTATAAGCAAACTTGGTGATGCAGTGTCTGAAGTGTCTCATCTTGTCTAATCATAACAATCTATTTTCTTGCAGGGTACTTCTGCATGCAGGGGTTAGTCCTCTTTGTTACAGAGTAAAGGGAATAATTTAAGAAAAGAAAAAGAAAAATTTGAATAAATGATTGTCATCTTAGGTCAAAATCAAACCGCTGATTGTTTCTTTTGTTTTGTTGGAAAAAACATTTTCATGTCCCTTCATTGACTGATTTATTCAGCAAACAGATTTAAACATTGGCTCTCTAAGTGCCTGCCTGCCCCCAAAACCTGCTTCTCAGCATCACCTGGGGCCTTGTTAGAAATGCAGATACTCAGGCCACACTCAGACCTACTGAATCAGCAACTCTGCAGGAAGGGTCCAGAAAGCTGAGTTTGGATGAGCTTCCCACTCATTCTGCTGCACACAGTAGTTTGAGAACTATTGGTTTAAAACTTGTGCTAGTGCATCAGGTGAGGGCAGTAACAGGAGTGCTCCTATAGGACCTCCTATCATCCAGGAGCTTGTGATCCAATCCTGGGCATACGACATAAATTCATCAGTTAGGCAGAGTGATCTTTATTAAATGTGAATTACTTCATACACTCACTTCCTAAGTCCCTCTGGGCACTTCCCTTTGTAGTGATATAAATAAATATGCTTGATTTAGGCTTATAAAACCTGGCACGCTCCATCCCCTGCCTACCTGCCCAGCCTCACCTGGCACTAGTCCCTTGATTCCCTCCCTCCGCTGGTGCTCTGCCACTCCACACTGTCTCATCTCCAAACACCCCCACTATCCATGCGGTCAGCAGGAATCCACGTCGAGGAAGGGGAGGGAAGAGAGAGAATTACAAAGGTTAAATAATAGCCTTGGTCACTGAAGTATTTTTCCATACAGTACAATATTTCTCAACCAGTGTCCCCATTAATATAATGTCACCATCAATATTAATACATTGATATATATATAGTGACCTTATTTAATGTAATAATGTTAATGGTCTCTCTTATAATATAGCCATCTGAAAGGACTTTTGCAATCATTAAGAAACTATTAAATATAGTTCAGTTTAATCTTAGCATCATGTAATTGTATTGATCTTTCTCTCTCTGAGAGTTGGTGGGGCAGACACAGTGCTCAGCAGCCACACACTGTAATAACTAAACGTGGCTGGAGACACCAGGTGCTGAGGGGGACTCACCTGTGTGGTAGCACAGATGGAGCCAACACATGATCCTTGCTGTCTCCACCTCCTTGAAGAAAAGATAATAACTATATTCATCAGGTTTTAACTACATAAAAACTTATCAATGAATGCTAATTTTGATCTTTGGACTACTAAGTGTGCCATGTGATTTGGGAACAAAGGAGCTGTTTAAGTTTTTATTAAACATAAAAAATGGCCTCTTGGGATTCTCTTTACAATAAGAAAGGGAAACACATATTTTAAATATGATTTGTTAAAAAATAAAGAGGCAAGGGGTTCTTAAAGACTTAGGACTAGTAGAGCCAAGGTTACACAAGTGCCTGATTCATCTGTGTATCGCCCTAAGGCAGTGGTTCTGGTTTGGGCTTTTGTCTGGATTTTTGTTCTGACAGCTCTTTCACGGTAGCAGGCAATATTTTTCATGTGGCTCATATGCAGCTTGGGGTATTATTTGCTGTGTAGGAGGCTTCTCATTTGAGATCTTCAGCAGAGGACAAAAAGGTCGGTGAGGAGAAGCCATCTTGGAGGGTAGGCAGAGGGGAAGTGGAACTGCTGGCTTCCAGTGGCCTTGTGGCCTTTCAGCATCCCCAGCCTTGTCAAGTTCTTCCAGGAAACCAGGGAATTCTCCTCACCTGAGAGCTTCCTGACATGCTGGAAGATCTTCCTACTGGAAAGAGAAGCTAGTCTGCTTCAAGTGGCTATGAATAAGACAGGCATGCCCTGTCCCTGCCCTCCAGCACCCCACAGCCCAGAGGCCAGAAACTTTAGCAAATAATGCAAAGTGTCACATTGAAGGCTAAGAGAGCTGGGAGAGGAGAGAAGAGGGAAGCAGGCTCTGGGGCTGGCAGGGAGGGCTTCTCTGTGGACTCAAGGTTGTGAACTGAAGGATGATCATTTGCGTACATGTCTTGGTTGGTGGAATAGTAGGGGGTAAGGGAGAGTGTGCCCAGGGACCTGGGACCACCTCCCTTACTAGTTGGGACTCTGCCCATAGAAGCTGCCACAACAGCTAGACTGGAGTGAAACACCCAAAGTCTCCCTGCAGAATAAGCACCAGGGGGAGGGCTCTTCTGCACAGAGACAAGATGTCCCCATGTTCACTAACAGCAGACACATCATGCCCAAGTGTGACATCAGCACCTTGGCATGTATTTCTCTTCATTTTGTTGGGTCCTCTCTGAGACCCTTCCTTTTAGGGGCAGCCTCTGCTGGTCTTCTTAAGAGCCAAAATGCCTGGGGGGGACAATTATTATTCCCTGGAGGATTCCTACATGGCTTTTAGGGAGGCATTGGAGCATCCTCAGAGACTCTTTCTGGGTGTGGCCAGCAGCTCCTAGGAGAGAGGAACTGCCTCTACCCATTGCCTTCTTGACCCAGAGTCAGCACTGCACATGTGTCACCTGTCCTAGCCAGAACACGGTTTGAAGGCAGATTCTCTCTCTGTTACTCGGTGCCTGGCGTGCTACTTTGCACAAATCTGGCACTCACAAATAGGTGATGAATGAAAGAAGAGATTCTGCAAATCCAAATGCCCTTGCAATACAGAGGCTTGATTTTAGGAATGTGAAATAAAACCAATGCCTGATTCATGTGTGTATTCATCCACCCACCCAAAGGCAGTTCTTCAGGACTTACTATTTAGCTGTGTAGCTGAAATGCCTGGAACATGGTAGTTCACAGCTGATTGTGGTTGTTATAGGGGAAGTGCAAAACTAGCTCTGGCTTCTTTTTTTAAGTATATTTTATTGATTATGCTATTATAGTCTTCCCAATTTTTCCCTTTATCCCCCCACTGCCCTGCACCTCCCAACTCTACAGCATTCCCCCCCTCAGTTCACGTTCATGGGTTGTACATATAGGTTATTCAACTTCTCTGTTTCCTGTACCATTCTTAACCTCACCCCATTTATTTTATGCCTACCAATTATGCTTCTTATTCCCTGTACCTTTTACTCCCATTCTTTCCCTCCCCTTCCTAGATAAACACCCACCATGTGATGTCCATTTCTTTGATTCTGTTCTTGTTCTAGTTGTTTGCTCAGTATTTATTTTCATTGTTTTTTTTAATGTTCAGTTGTTGATAGTTGTGAGTTTGTTGTCATTTTACTGTTCATAGTTTTTTTTTTTTTCTTAAGAGGTATGGTTTTTTAAAAGATTTTATTTATTTATCTTTAGAGGGGAAAGGAAGGAGAGAAGGAGAGAAATATCAATGTATGGTTACTTCTCATGAGTTCCCTGCTGGTAACTGGCCTGCAACCCAGGCATGTGCCCTGACTGGGAATTGAACTGTGATCGTGTGGTTCGCAGGCCTGCACTCAATCCACTGAGCTACACCAGCCAGGGCCTATTCATAGTTTTTTATCTCCTTAAATTTCTTAGATAAGTCCCTTTAACACTTCATAGACTAAGGGCTTGGTGATGATGAACTTCTTTAACTTGACCTTATCTGGGAAGTGCTTCATATGGCCATCTATTCTATAGCTTTGCTGGTTAGAGTAATCTTGAATGCAGGCCCTTGCCTTTCATGACTTCAGATACTTCTTTCCAGTCCCTTCTTCTCTGCAAGGTTTCTTTTGAGAAATCAGCTGATGCCTTGTGAGGTAACTCTCTCCTTTCCTCTTATTACTTTTAAGATTCTTTCTTCGTCTTTAATCTTGGGTAAGTTAGTGATGATATGCTTTGGTGTGTTCTTCTTTGGGTCCAACCTTTTTGGAAGTATCTGGGCTTCCTGGACTTCCTGGAAGTCTGTTTCCTTTGCCAGATTGGGAAAGTTTTCCTTCATTATTTCTTCAAATAAGTTTTTTATTTCTTGCTCTTGTTCTTCTTCTTCTGGCACCGCTGTAATTTGGATATTGGAACATTTAAAGTTGTTCCAGAGGTTCCTAAGCTTCTCTTCATGTTTCTGAATTCTTGTTTGTTCATTCTGTTCCATTTGGATGTTTATTTCTTCCTTTTGTTTCATATTGTTGATTTGAGTCATGATTTCCTTCTTGTCACTGTTGGTTCCCTGAATATTTTGCTTTGTTTCACTTCAGGTAGTCTTCATTTGCTCTTTCATTTTGCAACCAAACTCAATCAGTTCTGGGAGCATCTTGATTACCAGGGTTTTGAACTCTCCATCAGATAGATTGGCTATCTCCTCATTGCTTAGCTCTTTTACTGGAGTTTTGCTCTGTTCTTTCATTTGGGCCACATTTCTTTGTCTTGGTGCACTGGTCTGGTTAGTCTGGTTGACTGTTTCTTTAATTCCTTGGTTGTCAGAGTTCCATGCAGTTTGACTTTCTGACACTTCTGGTTGTTTATTGATTTTAGAGTGGTCATTATCCTCCTTTTGGTTGTTTGAGTAAGCAAAGGGTTTCTACCTGCACCTCCATCTTGGCCAGAACTCTAGCTCTGGCTTCTAATACTCTGGCATCTGGCTTCATGTTCTTGTCCCACTGAGCTTCTCAGACGCCCGAGCTGGTCCCCCCTCCCCTGTCATTTAGAAGTGAGAGTCCAAGGTTCCAGGCTTTGAGTGTGTCTGCTTCTCTTCAGAGAGGCAGAACTCTCCCATGGAAGGGGACTTGTGGCACAAGCTCTGACATTTTAAAGTGCTGAAGGATGAAGGACAGCTTACTGGCTGTCTGCACAAAGCCAGGGTGAACATGAAGTGACAGGGAGTAGCTGAACTTCAGGGCATTCTGACTGGGTCTTTAGAATATTAGCTAATGAAGACAGTCATTTGAAGTATCTATGTTTCTACTTGCTATTTCTAAGACCGAGGATTTCTTTGGTTAAAGTGAAGGGACCATTTCTTCAGACCTGAACATTCTGAGCCTGCGATACAAGTCAATTGTGCCCAAGTGCCAGTTTCTTTGGCTCACACAGGGTCCCTAAAACCTGCAAGTATCACATTAAATGCAGCTTTCTGTATTTGGAGAAAAAATTAGGTGATCCAGCTGCATAAGACCATATACCGAGATTCTGGCAGCCACCTCTTGTTCTATCCTCTCCAGTTTACTGGTCACTGATGCCTGCTTTGTTTACACCAGGCCTCATTCATGTTTCTCATTTGTGTTACCTCCCTGGTCCCTGTCAGCACAGTGTGCAACTCCGATAGGGACCTGCAAAAGATGGCCTTGTGGTGGACTTGTTGCGATCCACAGCATGAATAGTGTCCAGGTTTGATTCTGCAGTCACCTATCCAGATGCCACATGTCAGGGCCTATAGGGTCAAAGTCCATGGAACATCACCCAGCCTAAGCTTCTCAGAAAAACCAGTGGCACTCACCTAGGCCCCACTTCAAGGATTCTGACTCAGTTGCTCTGGGAGGATCACATGAACTTTAGAAAGCCTTCAGTGTGGCTTTTGCCCAACTCACCTGGTCTCTGGACAAGTACTCTGCTCTCATCAGCATTTATCTTGGCCCAGATTCTCTTCCTGAATGGGCCTTGATCATCGCAAGCTGCTGTCATGAACATGGAATCAAACAAAAGACACATGCCAAAACTGGCTCTTGAAAGAAGAGTTATAATGCAAAATACAAAAATGTTTCAGTTTTAAACCCCAACTATAAAAACAAAAATGGGGCTTGGGTGGGGAAGATGGCAAACACAAAGATGTTGTGTTACCCATAACAGTGGGAGGAACTTCTATGTCTGCAAGTTCCTGAGACAGTGTAGACTTGTGCTTCTTTTTTTTTTATTTAGTTATTTTTCAAGTACAGTTTTTTTTTGTCTATTTCTCCCATCCCAGCCCCCCCCTGCCCCGTCTCCCCACCTCCCTCCCATTTCGCCCCCCCCCCCCAGTCCTCATCTCTGTCTTTCATACTTGTTCTCAAAATCCCTCCCCATTTTTCCCCTTAAATTCCCTTCCCTCTCCCCTCTGGTCGCTGCCCACTTGTTCTCTATTTCAGTGTCTTTGTTTTTATTCTGCTTGCTTGTTTGTTTTGTTGTTTAGCTTCCTGTTAAAGGTGAGATCATATGGTATTTGTCTTTCAACACCTGGCCTATTTCACTCAGCATAATGCTTTCCAGTTCCATCCATGTTGTTGCAAAGGGTAGTAGCTCCTTCTTTCTCTCTGCTGCATAGAATTCCATTGTGTATATGTACCACAATTTTTTGATCTATTCATTTACTGATGGGCACCTAGGTTGCTTCCAACTCTTGGCTATTGTAAATTGTGCTGCTATGAACATTGTGGTGCATAGGTTCTTTGAAATTGATGTTTTAGGATTCTTAGGATATAATCCTAGCAGTGGAATTGCTGGGTCAAAAGGCAGGTCGATTTTTATTTTTTTGAGAAAATTCCATACTGTTTTCCATAATGGTTGTACCAGTCTGCAATCCCACCAACAGTGAACTAAGGACCCCTTTTCCCCACAACCTCTCCAACATTTGTTGTTTGTTACTTTGTTTATGATAGCCATCCTGACTGGTGTAAAATGGTATCTCATTGTGGTTTTAATTTGCATCTCTCTGATAGCTAACGATATTGAGCATCTCTTCATGTGTCTCTGGATATTCTGTATGTCCTCTTTGGAGAAGTGTCTGTTCAAGTCCTTTTCCCATTTTTTAATTGGGTTAGATGTCTTCCTAGAGTGGAGTCGTGTAAGTTCTTTGTATATTTTGGAGATTAAACCTTTGTCTGAGGTATCATTGGCAAATATGTTTTCCCATACAGTTGGTTGTCTTTTTAATTTAATACTGTTTTCTAAAATGAGCCCGAATAGCAGCTGCTCTTTTGAGAAAGAAGAACAAAGTAGGAGGGATCACAATACCTGATATCAAACTGTATTACAAAGCCACTGTAATCAAAACAGCCTGGTACTGGCATAAAAACAGGCACATAGACCAGTGGAACAGAACAGAGAGCCCAGAAATCAACCCAACTCTCTACAGTCAATTAATATTTGACAAAGGGGGCAGTAACATAAAATGGAGTAAAGATAGCCTCTTCAACAAATGGTGTTGGGAGAACTGGACAGCTACGTGCAAAAAAAATAAAACTTGAGCACCAACTTACACCATACACCAAAATAAGTTCAAGGTGGATAAAAGACTTAAATATAAGCCATAACACCATTAAAATCCTAGAGGAGAACATTGGCAAGAAAATCTCAGATATTTCACACAGCAACATTTTTACCGATATGTCCCCTACAGCAAGGAATATAAAGGAAAGAATAAACAAATGGGATCTCATCAAAATAAAAAGCTTCTGCGTGACTTGTGCTTCTTATAGGCAGCCTGATAATTTCTTATTAGATGATTGTGAATTGGTTTTTTTCTTTGTATAAACAAGTTACTACTTTTGCCAGAGTATATCTAATATTTACCTCCTTTAAATTTTCCTGGTGATCACTAAGCCATTTAACCTGCTACATATGTTGTCCATCTATATAAATCTATTGCTTCTTTTCATAGTTTTAGCCTCATCTTTTGGTACATCTGTTATCCCCAGGTTCTTCACTATCTAATGTCCATATCCATCATCTTGACCCTTATACATTGCATCTCTATAATCTGGGATAACCTCCACAAGTGTATGCTTTATTTCACAGATGCTATTTTTTGTAATGGTGACTAGCTTTTAGCTGCTTCTGATGCCAATTGTGAGTCCATTATTGCATTTTTGGTGGGTGGTGGATGGTAAAAGTCCCTTTCTGTTTTCCATCCTCTGCCTCAGTGCCCCATATGGGCTTTTAGACTGATAGAGAAACTGAAGCCCAGAGAAGGGTGTGATTTGGCAAAGGTCACATAGTTGGCTCCTGGTAGAGATGGGGATAAAACTGGTTTTCACCAGTCCAAGGCTCTTGGTATCCCCACACCCTACTTGCAAGGTCAACTCTTAGCGGAAGTATAAAATAACTAATTAGATTGATAAAATCATTATTTATCATCAATCTAATTAAAATCTCACACCTATCAAGTGTGAATATTCCAACTGAGCACTGCTCGCCCCATATTCACCTATTCTTCTACAGCATAGCTTGCCTCAATAACAGCTATCTGTAGAGCAAGCTAGAATGTGGAGAAAGGTTAAAGCAGTGATTTTCAGTTGGGGGCAGTTTTGCTCACCCCTTCCAGAGACATTTGTTAAGGTCCAGAGGTAGTTTTGGTTTCACCACCAGATTGTGTGTGAGGAGGGCACTGCTGGTGTCTAATGGGTAGAGGCCAGGGACCATGCTAAACATCTCACAATACACAGGACAGCCCCTCACAACAAGGTTTGTCCAGCCCACAATATCAATAGTGCTGATATTTGAAAACTCTGGTTTAGAGGGGACAAATTCTAAATTTTAAATCAGTGAACTACATTCTACCTGTGGACTAAAGCCCCTTGGGAATCTGCCCCCTTCCACCCCATACATATACACAATGCCTCGTAAATATACGTGAGATGATTTTTGATATGTATATAGATAGTATTGTGACTTCTAAAATGTCAATTAATTTGAAAAGATTACTGAATTTTTACTAGCTTTTCATTATCAGGGGTTTTTCTGAATCAAATGATATGAAAAATAATATTACTCTGGTAGAGGGGTATGCAAAACTGTTTGATCTTTTAAAGGAGTCCCCATCAAAACTGTGCTGCTTATATCTTTCATGACAGATCTGAAGTTTGGTCATGCCTTTGTCAAGTAGCTCCCAATCCAAAGGAAAATCTTCAGTGCCTGATGGTTCTCACCAGTGGCTACAGTGTTGGCGCAGATCTGGCAAGCAGATGTTCTGGTGGAAATTTTCCACTCTAGAATAGTTTCTTCTGAGGCAGGAGGAGTGTTAGGTCAGAGAAGAATGTGCCAGGCAATATGCCCCTTTTGTTAATCAGTGCTGTCGTCTTGGCTGCCCCTCTAGCAGCCTCATCTTTCTGAAAAGGCCGTTCAACAAGTACATCTGACATTGGCCAGAATTTTTCTAGCTCAGCTATAACAACAAGGAATGGATTTAATCAGATTCAGAAGAATTTTAAGACTCATTCTATAACAGTGTTACAGCTCCAGAAGAGCTCCTAAAGGCAAATGATCCCAAACCAGTTTCTTGAGCTAAACTTGCAAACAACTTTATGCAAAGTAATCAAGCTGGCTATGCATAAGTCTGAAATCTTAGAGACATTTATCAAGCTCATTGAGACACATACCATATTCAGTGCTTTGTTGGATTAATCTAATTAGTCTTCGTAGCAACCTATGAAGTAAGTGCTGATGTTATGATTACTTCATAGATATAGAAACTGAGGCTTTGGCTCATTAGGCAACTTGTCCAAAGTCACACAGTGATTCTGCTTTCTTTAACCACTAGGTTGCTAATATAGCCACACTGCTGATTTTGAGTCAACAAGCTGTTATTTTAAGCTGTATCTGTTATATCTTTAATTGGAAATTGAATTTCTTATAGACACACAACCATCATAAGGAATGAGTATTTGAGTCCATTTTAATAGATTTGGCAAAAGCTAGTATATGTAGTAGTAACAGAAACACTGAGTTTGATGCGAAACGTATTTCCAAGTTGTCTCCTCTCCTCCCTTGCAGCCTCCATGCATGATGGGATATGATACAGAGGTTACTTGGAGGGGATCCAAGTGATAGTCCCATCAAGAATCCAGTACTTCCATTAATAAGATGGGGCTTTAAGCTGATCACGTGGCTTCTCAAGGTTTCAGACTTCTTCTGGCACACGGGATGTCATAGTTTATTTAACAACCATTTCTTTGGCATCTATGAAGTTATCACATGAATTCTAAAGTAATATAATCTGTTCTAGAAGAATCATCTGTAGCTCTGTGAATACCTCTCAACACTGCAGGCTGCTACATCAGGCGGCCACCAGCAAACATTTATTGAGTGCCCACTATGTGTAAGATTCCATTCTAGGAGTGAGAGGTTGCAGATGAATTTCATTTGGCAGGGGATAATAAACCAATAAACAAGCAAATAAGGTGATTTCAGAGGGCCGTTAATTGCATGAAAAAATACGTTAGAGTGATATGATAATGAATGGAAATAAAAGGTGTTTCTCCCTAAAGTGATCAGAGGAGCCTTCTCTGAGGAAACGACACCAATAAAATAAATAAATAAATAAATAAATAAATAAGCCTTGGAAATGAGGGCAACTTTCTAGGCAGGGAACTAGTGGAATACATTCAATGCATAAGGTTCTAAAATTTCATTATTATTTCAACAGAGAAGCTCAGATGTCGAGTGTGTAATGTTACTTCTTCAGATTTGTTGAGATTTTATAATGACCAGGTGTATGTTTAATTTTTTGTAAACCTTCTACTTGAAAAGAATGTGTATTCTATCTTTGAATGCATAGTCTTTGTATGTTTTTAGATGAAGCTTATGAATTACATAACTTAAATATCCTATATCTCTATTAATGTTTTAGTTGTTTAACTGCTCAGTTTCTGAGGGATAATCATTCAAATACTCATAATTATAGATTTGGGCATTTCTTTTAGAAATTCTATAAGTTTTTTTCTCTCACCTATTTCTAGGCTATGATCTACTAGTTTTCTTTATCTACTGTTACAGCTTCCTGGGGTCCTTGTTACTAATTATGTCCTCCCTTTATTCCTATTAATAAAGGTAATAATTTTTACCTATAAGTTTTATTTTGTCTGATCATATTGCTACAGCAACATCCTTTTGGTTAATGTGTATGAGTATGCTTCTTCATCCTTTTATTTTTTAGTGTTTGTACGTCACTGGCTCATTTTATAAATAACAAAGTTTTTATTTTTAAAAATCTTGTGTCTCTATCTTTCAAAGAACGAATTTAAGCTATTTGCATTTATTGTAATTAATCTATATACACTTAACTTTGTTTTCTTATTTTGTGTGTTCTATTGTCATGGGTGTTTTTCCCCTTCCTTTTCTCTCCTTTACTACCCTGGTTCAATCAACTGTGCTTTCTTTATTTCTTTGTACTTTTTCTTCTACTGATTAGGAAGTTACCTACTCTGTTTTTCTTCTCTTCATGGTTTGGACAGTATCTAAAGCAGATTTTGGAAAACACACAGAGGCTCTTAATGTATCACCTTTAGTTGGTTTAATGGCTTTCTCTAGTGTACTGACTGACTCTCCACAGTTTGAGTCTTTAATGGGCAAGAGTGTAGATGAAAGTGCAGAACATGGTCACTGTGACGATTATCTCTTGGAGAATGGATTTTCAGTTTGCCTTTGCCAAGACCTGTGTCCTGATGACTGAGGGTTTTGGTAATTGACAAACAGTAAAGCCCTCACGGATTATGGCTTCTAAGCAAGGAGTCACTTGGTTTCCTCTGTTGCCCTTTGCCTTGTCTGCATTTCAGCTCTTGTAAGTGATGATACACATTAAATAGCTCCTGTAAAACTGTTGAACTGTCAGTTTTTAAACCGCATAAAACACTGACATTTTCATTAGATCCTGGCCCTGAAGAGCGTCCGGCTTTCATCATAATGGATTTGTTTACTTCTGCAGAGAGTCTTAATGTGCTGTCTATGAGGGAGATCTTACTGTCACCTGCACTTAAATGGGAAAGTCTTTGTTCAGCCAAAGATTTTTGGAAAAGGATTTGAAGAGGTTTCTTTCACTGCCTCCCTCCCCTCCCCCTGCCATCTCCTAGAAATATAAAAGATGAAAATAGAGTCTTTGAAGAACTTTGGTATTGGACAGACAAAATTTCAATGTAAAATATCCTGCAGAGTCCATTAGGAGACAAAATGTTGGAAAGATGCTATTAAACCACTACTTAGTTTCAACAAGATATCCTGTTAAAGATAAGCAAGTTATATCTATGTCTTTGTGACCTCAATCCTTTGGTCTACATTTAAGCAGATATCTTGATTTGAGATTAATAAACTCTCTTGTGTATATTAGTACAGAAAACATTTTAAACTATGGGTCCTTCAAAGCATAAGAAAATGAAGGATTTTTATCTTCTGATCATTGCATAATATCCTCAACATTTTTTCAGAAGATGCCAAACTATTCATGAACAAATATAGAGTCATCTCAACTTAACAAGCTGGAAAATGTGTGTGTTGAAAGACAGACTTGTATTCATACAACAGGGCTAGCAATGTTAACTTTCCTGGAATCAACGAGTTTAAAATTTATGGGAAGATTCTTTTTTATTTTTAAAAGGAACTTCCTATTCTGTATTAGCTTGTTGAATATGTCATTGGAAAGTATGTCTACTTTTTTCATTTCAAGAGAAGTAGCCTAGCATGAGGAGTCAAATCTATGAATCAGGCAGATCAACATTTGAATTCTACTTCCAGGACATACTAACTGTGTAATGAGGGATGTGTTAATGAACTTTTCTGAACTGTTTTTCTCATCCTTAAAATTAAAATAATAAATCAACTTTTCAGAGTTGATATTAACATTAAGTAAAAATAATATATGTGGAGTGCTCACTCAGCACAAAACCTCGTACACAGTAGGGGCCATTTAATGAGGAAGAAGATGATGAAGATGATGATCATAAAAAAGTGGTAGTTGTAGATACAATGGTAATAAAGATGATGATTGTGGTGGTAGTGGTGATGAGGATATTGATGGTAGTGATAATAGTGAGGAAGTTGATGGTGGTGGTAGTGGGGTTAACTGGATGTTAGGAGTCCTTTGAAAAAGGCTGAGAGAAGTTATTAAATGACTTGAGAAAAGGCAGAATTATATATTATTACCTGACTTACAGTTCCCTAGTTTCTACTTGGGCATTTTTAGTCATTAGGAGATACTTTCTTAATAAAATTCTATTACAGACAAAACCAAACCAAAACAAAACAAAACCCACAAAAGCCTAGTTCACTCATACAATTGTGTTTTCAAGCCTGGACTTGTCTTTGAAAAAGCTAAGAAGTGTTACTTTGAGTCATTTGATCCTGTTGACGTCTTCCTTTCTAAAGCTTGCTCACTGCTTAGCATCTATGACATGGGATGTTTGGGAGTTCTCCTGTCTCTTTGAACATTTCTCCATCATCTCTTTGCCAACTTCTCTTTCTTTAATCATTTAGATGCATGAGTGTGGAACTCAGAGAAGGCAGTACAGGGAAAAGAGAGGGCCAATGGGAAGGTTGGGACCAAATCTAAGTGTAGTGTCACTGAAGCAAAGGAGGGTGACAGTTTCAGGTACAGGAAGGTCAATATTTTTTAATATCAGAGAAATGGTGAGGATGAGGAAGGTTGGGCAAGACCATTACTTTTGGCAATGAAAACTCAGTTTTGGCATCTGACACAAAAATCACTGGGGTAGTAAAAAAAAGAAGAATGGGGTGAGGGAGTGAAGGCCACAAACATTGAAGAGAGACAGGAGGTTGTATGCTGGAAAGACTTTTTTAGATAGGAGAGAATAAGACTTATTTATAGAAGGAGAGGAAGGAGCCACAGGAAGCTGAGTATGAAAGTATAAAAGCAAGCAGATACTTAGTCTTGAAAGAAACGAGAGAAGGAGGAGAAGTTCTTTGGCCCATAAAACCACCTGCCAGGTCCTTAGTGAACAAACAGGTAAGAAAAGTGTAATCTGTGAGGCTTATTTTGAATGACCTTGACCTTTTGTTAAAAGAAGGTGAGATCTCTGATGGTAGAGAGAAAGAGATATTTGGAGGCATAAAGACTTTGGGAGAGAGTCTAACAAGAACCACTGTCTGAAAATGGGAGAGGACACCAAGCAGCTGATTAGAATAATTGCCAAGGACACCTATGAAGGAGAGAAGGTGTGTGTTTCTGGATCTTCCCATTTTATCTTGCCCAGGTTTTAATCTCTAGGATCTTCAGTGCACCATAAGCACCCTGTAATCCCACAGATGGTCCTTTATTGCTCCCGCTTCACCCATGGGCTCCTCCATTTTCTTCTCCCCTACCCAGCACCCAGTCCACATTTCAGATGGTCATTACATAAAAATAAAGCAATAGACTAATTTGCACCAGGGTGAGGAAGATTGCAAAGGTGTAATGTCTCATCAGACCCAGGCATTAATGTGACCAGTAGTTGAGTGGAAAGAGCACAGAGTCAGGAGTCAAGGGCATAGAGTGGTCCCCGGGTTAAGTATTGTGCCCTTCTATAGCACAGGGTGTCATGTCTTTCTTGCTTGCCTGTTATCATTACGCAATATGAAATAGGTGCTTATAGAATTTATTTGAATGGATTAATGGAGAGAGACAATTAAAGATCTTCAAACATCCCAGAGTTCTATGCAAATGTGAGGGACTCTTATTCTGAAGTGCATTTTAGCAAGTCAATATTATTCCAAGGAATGGCTCTCTATAGCAGAATGTCAGCTACCACCGTTGGGCAGGTAAAAGGAAATACTTTTAGCAGAGCTGCATGAGGGCTTTCCAGGATTGCTTAGATTTAACCACCTAGATGTCTACATCTATTGGTTTGGCTTACAATCAGCTCCCCTTTCGTCAGTAATCTGATCCAAGGTTTTTAGTCATTTCTTATTCTTGATGTTAAACAATATATAGTAATTTGTCATTGTAGACTAGAAGCTGTGGTCTAGGCAAGGCAAAGAGAGATGAAAATAGATTCTAAATAAAGAAATAGAGCTTACTTCTCATCTACACTTTCTATACTCTCTTTCCCTCCCTCCTAAATAAGATCTTTCTCGACTTTTCCCCATGACTCCACCAGCATGGAGAAATCCATTGTCAGCCAAATCCCAACAGAATAAAAGAAAAATATGTCTTCAGAAGGAGAGGGCAGAGGGGAGAGATGGAAGCATCAATAAAGGCTAAAGGAATTGGCCTAGAGTTTGTGGAATCCTAGAGGGTGTTTATTTTCAAAACAAAAGCTTACAGATCAGGTACTTTTCAACAGATGAGAAAAATGGAATGAGCAAAGCTTGTGCCTGGACTTGGGGACATGCCCACAGTGGCCCAAGCTACTGAGTCAGCAAGAGTGGCTTTTGTTCTTGCTCTGGTGAGTCCTTCTGAGTAAGCAGGACTCACCAGTGAGCCAGGCATAAGCTCCAGGAAGGTTGTGTCTAGCACAGCTGCCCTTCCAATTTTGCTGGGTCACTTAGGATCCCATCTTCCTGCCCTGCCCACATATTAGAGCAGCCCAAAGAAGCCTCACCGGGCATTCCTTGGCAGTCAGCCTGGCATGACTGAAGAGACGTCCCTCACAAAGCCCACTTTTTAGCTGGCGTGTTTTGGGGCACTGCTCTTTTCCACAAATATTTCTTACAAAAAGGCCTTTGAGACAGGAAAGTCATTTTTTTTTTCTTCTTTAGAATCCGTGTGTCAGGGCATTAGACAAGACATAACTAGATTTAAAATCCTCCTCGGCCACTTATATGCTGTGTGGTCTTAAGCAACTTGGTTACCTTTTCTGAGCCTCAGTTTCCTTGTTGGTAAAATGGAATAAATTGAACCTGTGTCACTGGGTGTAGTAAGGATAAGGATGGTGAAAATGAGGTGTGTTTGACAGATGGTCTGGCAAAAAGAAGGTCAGTGTTGGCAGTGAACCTGGCTGGAGAGACCTAGGACCCAGTCAAGATGTGTGCTTATTTACTCTTGTGGATATTTGGTTTGGGCCTTAGTCAGCTGCTTCTTCGATCAGAACCACACACAGGCTTGTGTATTGAGTGATCCTTCTCTCTGTAAATAGCTCCTAGCCTGCATGAGTGACAGCATCCTCCCAGCCCTGCCTGTGCCCTGGGTCTCAGTGTCTGCATCTGGAAAACAAAGGTTATGAACTCTATTTTGATTCATTTGAACCACCTTTGGGGTTTCATTCCAGCCCCGATGCCTGAGGACTCTCCACCAGACTGTCTACATTTGAGACCTCCTCTCCTGATCATAGTGCTGGGTCCCGCAAAGGTGGAAACGAGAGGTCGTGTGTGGTATAATGCAATCCTAAAAAAGAAGAGACAAAACATAAAAGTGAACTAAAAATACTGCTCTATGAAGAGCATGTGCTCTCAAAAATTTATTTAAAAAGTACTAAAAACACAAGTGAACATCAACCACGGTTCTACCCCTTAAAGTTATTATACAGTGGTATAAAATAGGAAGCCAGTTTTCTGCACGCCTCAGCTTTTGGCAGTTTAGTCACACTGACAGTTTGGTGTAAGTCCTTCTCACTTTCCCCCTTAAGTTTAAAACACATATCCCTATTTACATGGGTACATACACGCGTATGTGATTTTTACAGGATAGTGGACTGCATTTTGCATTTTTGGGTTGTTGCAGTTCACTCAATACTATATCAAGTTCATCCTTTCAGGTCAGTGTATATAGATAGATCTCCCTCCTGTGTCTAATGCAGCATACCGTTTCATACTATGGGAAAACCATGTTTATTCAGTCACACACTTTCGATGTGCAATAGGTTGTTTCCAGTCTTTTCATTGGTACCAAGGAGGCTGCAGCAAACAATGTTTATGTTTTACTATATATTATGGTGGTTTTACTTCTGTGGAATCAACTCCTAAAAGTATGACTTCCGAGTCAAAGGGTACACTCTCTTTACATTTTAATGAAGACCTCCAAATTGGTTTCTACAATGTTTGAAAGCACTTTATATAACCAGCAATAAGAGGGCAGACCACCCATTACCCCATAATATTATCAACTTTGGATATTACCACTCTTAATTTTTTTTCAATCTGATGAGTGGAAAATTGTCTTACTCTGTCTTCATTTTATTTTTCTTACTTAGGTTTAACTTATTTTCATTTGTTCATTGGTGACTTTTGTCCTAAAAATTGCCTATTTTTGCCCTTTTGAGTGAAATTGTCTTTTAAAAAATACATTGTCTTATTTTATAATTAGCAAAAAAAATGAATAAAGTGATTTTTTAATAGGTACTTTGAGAGTGCAAGATCTCCCAAGGTCATTGGGCAGAAGGGGTTTGGGAGTTTGGAGTTGGGTGAATGAAAGTCAGTAATAACTTCTTCAGTGTGCCGTGCAGTTCATGGGCATTTTCTTTTACATGTATTATTGCCCCCATGTGCTCCTCAGTGCAGTCCTGGGAGGTAGGCTGAGCTCCGGATGACCTCCTAGCTGTCAGACCTTCAACTTGCCCCTGACTGATGAGGCTTGCCTCTTGGGCTTGACCTGAGAATTCTGAATCCTCTGCTTGCCTGTCTCCTGCTGGGACTGTTGCCTGACGACCTTTCATTTCCCTCCCCCACACCACCCCTCCCAAATCCCACATGAGCCCTGCACACTTCTTAGAGTCTGGGAGTCCTTTACAACCTCCTTCAGAAATTCGGTGCCATCTGAAATACTCCTCATGAAGCCCTTGGGTGATGGTAGTTTTTATTCTTACAAATAAATATTAGTTACTCTTTATTGAGCACTTACCATATGTAAGGCCAATGCTTATGACTATGTAAGTTGTCCATTGCACAACTGCAGGGGACACCATTCACTGCTGACTCATTGTAGATTTGCAGAATTATTTCTGCCAGATGGCAATCAAGTGTCTTGAAGAAGGGCTTTTTAGAAAAAAATGTATATAGAATCACTAGAATAGTGGGCAGCAGGGATAACAATGTGTTTATAGCTAACTATGTGCTCTAAATACAATAGTTTTAAAATCATTCCTATAGTCTGCTGAGGTTGGTGATATTACTTCCCTCTCTAATGCTGAGGAAACAGCCTGAGAGTTTAAGTTACTTGCCCAAGATACACAGCTAATTAGTTAGTTCTGACTCATGCCCATCAGACCCCAAAGTCTGTGCTCAACTCTTGGCCTGCTCTTTCTCTGCATTGGGATCCTATTACCCCCAAATAGTCCTCTGCAATACCTCAAGCCATGGTTATAATACAAGCACTGGGTTCAGACCACCACTATCTTCCTACAACACTCTAGAAGGGTAGTGTGGTAGGTGAGCAGTACTACTGAAACCAGGGTGGACTTGAAACTACCCAAGGGACCCTCATGAGCCAACAGTGCCTTTCTGTGACTAACACTGAAGCATTGGAGCCTAGATCCTGCCCTACAGCAATGTCATCAGGAGGTCAGCACCTCTGGATCTCACATGGGAAGGAGGAACCCCACTTTTCTGATGCATATTCTTTCTGAGGCAGGATTTTCTGGTCTCCATCCCAGGACCCATTTTCTCTGACCACACTCAGAGTGTGGGTAACTGTAACTCAGAGGTGCTAAGAATGAGAGCCAACATTTCCCATCTTCCGATGATGGTATTGATGGATGGGGACTGGACCTGGTGAAAAGGTTTTTCTGGAATTGATTCATTGGGCCGAAAGGGATTTCCCTCTTGCTCTCTGCTTTCACTTTTGAAGTTCATGTGTCTTTTTAACATACCATTGACTTACCGGGGCCTAAGTTGAAAGTTGTCTTTAGGATCCATTTGTTCTAATTCAAGTGCCAAGTCTTTATGATGTTGTTCCCTCTCTTGGAAAAATGCTCCAAATGTTTGCATGACAGATGTGCTGCATAGCGCCCTGATGGATGGTGGGGAGGCCTGTCGTGGAAGGAGGGGCTGGGGCTTGGGAACACCATTGCAGCCGGGCTCTGGATGTAAGGGGTGGCTATCCTTCATGCCATTCAGCTTGGAGCTTTCTGCAGCAGCTTGAGGAAAACCATCGAGGAAACAATGCTGAGGTCTGCACCAGTCTCCAGCTAGGAGGAAGGAGGTAGGAGCTCTGGGTTCAGCCTAGGAACACATGCTGCTTTTGTAGTCACTTCAGTAATTTTATTATCTATGTGGCTTCAAATCATGTGCCTGGTCAATGAAAAAGGATTTTTTTTCAGTTTTGAAGGCAACATTATTTACTTTTTAAGAATTCTGAAGCCAGACACAGCTGGTTGCTATTACCAGCTATCACTCTATGTTATATTGACCCCGTGTAAGTGGTCTCCCTGCTCCAATTCCTGTCTGTGAAATGGGACTGATAAGACCTGTTTTATAAGGTCATTGCTAGATTGCATGGGATAGTTAACAGGATAACATGTGTGAAGAGCTTAGCCCATGGCCTGACACATAAAACCAGTGACAGTATTATCACCAGCTCAATGGACAAGGTGCTGTACACCACCCACTGAGGAAGTGGACAGTCCTGACTCTGCTGCTGTGCACTGTCCTGCCACTCTGGAGTACAACTGGTTAAACCGTACTCAAATTGAACTTGGACATTCACTGTGACAGCAATTCTACTTTTAGACAGATATGCTGGGGAATTGCTTGAATCTGTGTACAAGAGAACATGTGCAATTAGTGTCACTGAAGTTTTGGCAAACATATGGATGCAATCCAAATATTCATCAATAGAAGTTCTGTGTATCTGTGAAGTAGGAGACACCACAGCATTAACATGCACCGGAACCAACTGCATGAACACGGGTAAATCATAAAAACATAATGCTGAATGAATGAAGCAAGTTCAGTAGTGATGAATGGAGTATGATAACATTTATTTAAATTTTCAAAACTTGTAGATTTATACATTTATTAATAAATGAATACATAGAGAACAACAGTATTAAATGCATAACAAACATGCATAGAAATAATACTCTCAACATTAGTGTTTACTTTGGAATTAGGGGGAGGGAGGAGAAGAAAATCAAGGATATGGGGGGCTTAAGTTATTTTTTGTCCCTAGAAAAAATACTTAAAGAGAATATGAAAAAATGTTAAGATTTATTTATTCCACTGGATGGTGGGGATATAAGTATTTAAAATATTATTTTCAATTCTATCTTGCATGTTTAAAATATTCCACAGTAAAAATTGTAATAAAATTAAGTTGTCTTATGGACGAGAAGAAATGATAAAGGGGTAAAAATACTTTCAAGGAGTTTGACTTTTTTTCTACAGTGAAAGGAAGGGGTCGGGAAGGAACTTCATTTTGTGTCACAAACATTTGAAACATTAGGAGATTTAAAAAATCTCCTAATGTTTAAAATTCATGACTGTGTTTCTATGTTTGTGAAGGCAGAATGGGGAATATATTGGTAGGTTGTCTGTAGTAATAGTTGCACGCAGTAATATAAAGTTACACTTTAACTATAAAATCTTTTCCTAGAGTAATGTGGGATATGTGAAAAGCATTTCTCTGAGCATCGTGGTCGGACTCCTCCTTGGTGCTGGCCTGGGATGGTTTGGAATTAGCGCTGAGAATGCAGGGAAAGACGTATAGTCTAGGAGCCACTCCACATGTCTTCCCAGGACTTCTTTGGGGCATTTACAGGTCAGGATCCTCCACTTGCAGCTGAAGAGAGCTGGTGGGCATCTGCTTTCCCCTCCTACAATCATACTAGTCTCCCCTTTGGGAAATATGACCCCGTCCAGCCAATCTTCTTCCTTTTGGGAAATATTACCACCCCCCCTTGGTTTCCTCTTGGTCCTTTCTCTGCTCTCCAAAATCACTGATCCCTCTCTGGCTCAGGGTCACCTCGGGTACACTGTGGCCTGGATCTCAGGCCAGCAGTGGGGGGTCTCTGTGTGACCCAGGATATAGCCTGGGGGCTCCCTGTATTTGAGGCCTTGCTCTCAAATACTGCTCTTTCCAAAGCTTCCTCGAGCCTTCCCTCCCATAAATACAGGCTGAGGGGAAAGAATTTTCTTGTCTTGTTTTCAGTCTGGTTTTTGATTTTTGTTCTGCGGTTCTGCTCTGCTTCGCTTTGTTTATCAGCATCAAAGCTGAAACCAGCTGTGTTTATTTGTGGATCTTTCATTTCCATGAAACCTGGGGATTTTTCTAGGTCACTCTGTGTTCTTAATAATCAAGAAGGTAGTTCACATAGCCACAAAGGAAGGACTGGGGTCAGAAAAACCTAAACCCACAGAGGCCCCTCAGTAGCCCTGCCGTTGGCTGGGATGACTGGGAGAAACAGTTAAGCATACTGATACAGCTTGGGGTTTTGTTATCTTCCAGGGTGAAGCCTCCCCTAAAAACTCTCTAACAAGGGAATTTGGGGTAGAAATAGTATTGTTTTTCAGCAATACCCTATGACAAAGATCTTATCATAAAATTCTAGAACCCTAGCAGTTGTAGAGAAGGGAGGAGGCTGTGTTAGGAATTCTCTTTATATTTTAATAACTGGACCCTTAGTTGGATTATTAAAGGCCTGGCAGCCACCTAAGGTCACAATTATTGAGTTGCTTGTTGGAGGAGCACTCCGCTGAATGGAGCCCTAGGAGCCTAGCCACTGAACGGGCCACCTAATGCTCTACAACAGTTGGTGCAAAACCCCTGAACTCTGACATAGGAGAAATGGGAAACTGGATGGAGGCTCCTTTTAGAAAATTCGTCCTAAGGCTGTTACTCCATCCTGCTAAGTGCTTCCCAGCACAAACAGCTCTGGAGACCATGCTGAGTGCCATTTATCTTAAAACAAGCCACAGAATCTGGACTGAATAGGTGGCACCAGTTGAGTTTTATGGTAAACAGGGAAACTCAAATAACCAAATCTCACAGACCACAGCAGCAACATCCCACTTGAAAGAGCCCAGTTTCTGCCGGTGTGCCTCCCCACCAAATGGACTGACATATATCAGGCTCCAGAAACAGCAAAGACCGTATTTGGATTTGTAACTCCCCGGGCATTTGCAGGCAAGTCTGGTTCTCATAGCCCATTGACTTGGTGATAAAATCAGGGGTCTGCTCAGCTTGAAACAAGCCATTTGTTTGGACACCTCCCTCTTCGGATGTGAATGCCGGAGCGCTGCGTGGGAGATTCCAATTTGCTGGTGGAGTTGCCCTGTCAATCTTCCCAGTTCAGTGAGGAATTGCTGCTCTCTGTCTTATGTTGTTCTTCCTCAACACATCCTTGTAGCCTCACCCCACTTTGGAGGGCTCTTAAAAAAGGCAGCCATGGCCATCCATGAGATGTGGGCTAGGGCTGCCTCTAGGCAGTCAAGAACAAGATTGTAAATAGACCATTTAAGTGACCTACAGGTGAGAAAGTGGAGAGTCGCTGGCCTCTACAAAATCTGCTCTGTGCCTTAGGTTCTCTGCATTAAGGAAATTGGGTTGGAAGGTAGGAGAGGTGTGGTTTCAAAACCTCTTCTAAATGACGGGAATTGCCTTTCCTTTGAGTCTCAGCAAGATGGGTGGAGCCAGGAACTGAGCCCAGAACACCTGGCATAAATAGCTAATAGTAATTGCAACTGTTTTTAGGGTACATTGACATAAAGCAGGAATGGTTCTGAGGGCTTCATGCTTATTAACTGACTGAGTTCTCATCAAAGCCCCAGGAAGTGGGTGCTGTTATTGATCCCATTTTGCAGATAGCAAAGCTGAGTCTGCACAACGTTAAACACCTTGCCCCAGCACACAACTAGGAAGCTGCAGTCCCAGGCTTCAAACCCAGGTCATCTGGCTCCAGCATGAGCTCTTAACCAGTAGACTATGCTGTGGGGACTCTGAGGCTACCATTATTGCCAATAATAATAATAATAATAGCTGTCTAAAGCCCAGGAGGGCTTTCCCTGGGTCAGGTACTGTTAAAGAAACACTTTCTCTGCATTATCTCCTTTAATCCTTGCAGTCACTCACCTAGGTGGATAGAGTGCTTATTACTGTTTTATACACACACAAAAAACTAAGGCTTTGGGAAGCTGCATGACTTAATCATAATTCTTTAACTAATATATGAAAGAGCCAAGACTCTAGCCCAGGGAGTCTTGGGAGCTTGGACTCCTAACCTCTGTGCTTGTATTGGGTAGGAGGCTAGAGAGTATGGCTATAGTGGACTTGCTGATGAGGACTACTACCAGGCCCTCTGCTGTCCTTTGAAGGCCAAAGAGGAGAAGCAGCTTAACAAATCCTTGCATATGTAGAGGAGCTTCCTGGGGTCTTCCCATTATACACCTGGCTGGTTCTGTCACCTGTGCCGAGCAGGTTCCCCAGCTTCCACCAGCCCATATTGTCTGATACCAGTCTAGCACTGAACATACTAGCTGACACAACCACATTCACTAAATTATTAGGGAGCTGATATCACCCAGTGAATCCTTGCCTTCTTTCAAGAATGAATGAATGAATGAATGAACACATGCTTCTGCATTGGAAACTAGCCAATAGCTAACAGATACTTAATTTTATGTATGATCTCTCTAAATTCATATTCACTAATACAAAGAAACTAAAGGTCAGCTTTTTGTGGGTAAAAATGTGACATTTTGCTTTGACTCTAAAGACTCTGGGTAATTCCTAGTAAAGGAGTATCTGTCTTATTATGTTCTGGTCTGTATAGCATAACAACAATCATGAGGACAATACAATAACTACTTAGTACTTACTATGTTCTGTCTCTGGGCTAAGCAGTTAATAGTTTTGCAATAGCCTTTATTCGTCCTATTTGTCAGAGGAAAAAACTGAAGCCCACAAAGATTAAAGCACCTGTGAATGGCCTCTCTTCTGACAAGTGTTAGTCATCATTCAAACTCAGCTTTGCCTCTGAAGCCTCATACTCTTAACCACCCTGCAGTACATTGAGTTGATTAAGTGCAGAAAAACCGAGGCTCAGAGATGCTAGATGGCTTGCCAAGACCCTCAGCTGATTTGTAATAAAGTCTACATTTAAACTCGGGCTACCTATGTTATCCTGTCTGTCTTAGCAAACACTCTCAAGGTCAGGCTCAGCTTGGAGCCCTGCAGAAAAAGGACTGACATGTGGAACTGTGAAGACTCATATGGTACAAAGTCAGCCAGTAGTGTGGGTTTGCTCAAGAACTCACTTGAAATAGGAATCAATCAACTGAGCAACATTCAGTCATTGAGGTATATCAGTAATTTAAAAAGGAATATTCCACTTCAAAAGATGGATCCAACTTCTGGATATAATGGCCCAGGTCCATGGGAACAGGCAGTTACAGGCTGCAGTAAACCACTTCCTGGAGCCTGGCCACTGGTTGGGGAGGAGAGTGGGTTGGTGTCCAGAAGAACTTGCCTGTCTGAGAAGATTAATTGGTTAGCACACCCATCCATCTAGAAATACCTATTGGGTACTTACTAGATCTGGGATGCTGGCCAAGGAAGAGAGCCCCACTTCGTGCCCTCACAGAGCTTACTTTATTGCAGGGAAAGCTATGAAACCAGGCACACAATAAATTGGGATGGGTTATCATACAGGACATGTAGGATGCTGCAGGGAATGTTCTCGCCACTAGGAATTGCCTCCTACAGGAGATGCCATTGTAACTGAGACCTGAATGATGTGAAAAGCTGGGAACAGTGTTTCAAACAGATGGAATAGCACGGGTAGAAACCAGGAGGTAGATGAGAGCCTGTGTACAATTGGAGGACTGGCCAATGCTCAGGACAGTTGGATTTTGAAGTGGGGAGGGGACAGTACATGTGTGTTTTTCAACATTTTGTGTTATTGGGTTAAAAATGATCCATTTCATGACTCTGAATGAAGACTTCTATAATACGAGGATATTGGTTATGCTCTCCCTGATTGCAGAATTCTCCCAGGGATCATCTGCTGCCCCACCATCCTTGAAGAGAAGTGGGAGCATTGCACAGGTTGCTCTATGCTAAATCAATGGTTCTTCATTTTGGAGATCAAAAATTTCTGAGACGTTTTAGATGCTTTTCTCAGGAAAAAGCACTCAGCATATATAAGTTGATGCGTATCATTTTAGGAGGTTCACAGGCACCTTCTGAAACCCTTCCATGAAGTGAGGATGCAAGGACCACTGGTCAGGAACCCTATTGTTTTCACTCTCACCTTGATGCCCACTGGGAAACAGTGCTGGCCACAAGCATCCCATTCCCTCTGCAAACCCTGCCACTCTTCCCTGCACACACAGGCTTCTCCTTACACATCAAGTCTCCACCTCTGGCTCACTCCCCTATGTTAGTCAGCTATCAGTGTAATCACTGTCTTAAAGAAGTTACATAGTTTATAAACTCACCTTGATGGGTGATCCCCCCCAGACATCTCTTCCCTCCCTGTGGCACGACTAAATGATATTATTGCATGTCAATTTATACATTTATGCCATTTTTCCCCATTTACATTTCTCTTCACAAGAAGTGGCGGTGGGAAAACCATTGCTTAAGTATTTAAAAAAGGGAAAAAGGGACATCTCTGTTTCCCCTGTAACCTGCTCATCCTAAAGGTGACCCCTTCGAGGGCTGGTGGGAATCACCCAGCATGGCCTCCTATTAAAGAAACACATCCTTAAAATTGGTGTCAGACAGGTCCCCTTGCCCCCATGCCCCTCGGTCTCCTCCACCACTGGCCTTATAGAGGTTTCACAAATGAGCCGGGCACCCACTGCCAGGGGACCTCTGCATTGCCTGTTCTCTCTGCCTATAACTCTCTCCCCCCATATCACCACTCACCTCATTCAAGTCACAGACTCAGTGAGGACTCATCTGACTACCCTATCTAAAAATAAATTCTACCCCTTTCTCTAGTTTATGACACTTATCATCTAACATACTATTGTATTTAACTATTGATTTTATTTAGAAGTCCCCGGAAGGCTAGCCTAGAACAATACATGGCTCATGTCAGAGGTATTTCATCTATATTTAATGAATTAACGGACCAATAATGTTTGTGGGTGGGTGTGAGGAAGACAAGGGACAGAATAATATGTATGTAGTCAACCTAGAGGCTTACCTTCTAACACTCCAGTATGGCTCAGGCTCAGAGAAACAAGAACATCACACTTGCCACGTTCTTGGATTCCCTTCCAACCAGCACCCTTAGAAAAGCGATTAGCACCTCTGATTCGGAAAGTGAGTCCAAGGCTCCTGTGGGAGTAGGTAACAACTTGAGGACCCCTTGATCCAGGCAGTGATTTCCGAAGGATATGAATTTGGCTTCTTTTGTTCTCCTTCCTCTGTCTTTTCTTCTAGATTTCCATGACATTGAAAAGCCATTGCTACTTTTGGGGGCTGAACTAGGTTTCTTGCTTTTGGGTTTTCAGCTCAGTGATGTCTTCATTCTTTGGCCTGTAGCAGCACTGGACTCTCAAAAGTGGAATCCCCTGTATAAGTCAAGCATCCCCTAGAGAAAAGGTGCTCCTGGGGTTTCTATGAAGTGCCATTTACATTCACTTTTGCCTCATCTTATGTATAATCCTCTCAAACTATTATATCACCTTTTGAATTCTCTTCCTGTGTCCCGGAGGCAGTGGGCTCTGTCGTTCAAAACCCTTAGCACTGCTGTGGAGATATTAAATTAAGCATTGCAGCTTAGTGTGGAATGTGTAGATACTTGAAGTAGGATTTAAAAGACATTCTGATTTCCTAGAAATGTAACAGTATACTGTCTTGGAAGAGAGAGCAATTCAGGAAGGAGCCTCCTTTTCCAGCACAAGCCTGCTGAGTCTGCTGCTCTTCAACGCAAAGGAGGCTAAATCATAAGCCGAATGCAGTGCATGTGAAAAGCTGAGGATGTGTTCTGTTTGGGAGACCCTGTAAACGGACTTGTTTTGCTGGGTGAAAGAATGAATCATCTCAGCCGTGCACACCAGCTGCAGCCTGTGGAAGTAAACCGAGGGCTTTCCCACAGCATGCGCTGTATATTTCATTGTTAGAGCTTTGCATTTTGACAGGTAGTTCTTATCCTTCTGGAAAGAGGTCTGAAGCCAGCAGCTGTACAGAGACCTGGCAGGGCTTGCTGTCTAAATTGAGAGCAAGCATGTGCAGCGAAACCTCATTATAACGTGACCTGTTATTACGTGGATTTTGATATCCCATGGGGCAAATACGTCTCCCAGCATAGAACAACTCCACATAGCAGTTGCCTGTTGTAACTTGTCTAACCCGGAACACAACCTTTTCCCCAAATCCAGCGTTGTAAAGGGGTTTGTGCCATTTTTTAAAAAGTGGATAAACACACCAAACACAGACCATGAGTTATGTGTGCTATGTAAGGGAATAGTTAAAGCTGTGTATGGTGCATGGCAAGTGCTCATGGAGGTCTTTCCTCTTGTGGAACTTATACTGTAGAAGGAGAATGTGGTAGACGAACTGTAAAAATGACCCAAATTCTTCAGGATCATATCTATACTCTCTGCAATGTGGTTTTGCAACTTCTGTAAGGAGGCGGAATTTTGTTTTACCTCCTATTGATTTGGGCTAGTCTTGAGAGTTCCTTTGGCCATGAAAATGCAGTAGAAATGTCAGTATGCTAGTTCTGAGCTTAGCGCTTGTGAACTCCTGTGCATCCTCTCTCTCTCTCTCTCTCTCCTAGCCACATAAAAACAAGTCTGCACTAGCCTGCTGGTAGATAAGAGGCCCTATACATGTGCAGCAGAGCTGAGCTGTCCCAGCCAAGACATCCTGGACCAGGTCTCAGCCAGCCAACCCCCAACCATGTGAGAGTGCCCAGCCAAGATGAGTAGAGCCACCTGACTAGCTCTTGTAGACACTTGAGGAGCTCACTCAAGACAAAACGAATCATCCCATTGATCTGCAGACTTATGAAAAATAACAAATCATTGCTATTTTAAGCCACTGATTTTCGGAGTAGTTCGTTACTCAGCAATAACTAACTAATACAAGAAGACTGGAAATACATCAGCAAACAAATACTTCAGGAAAAGTAAATAGTTCTAATAGGAACAACTGCCTTGAGGGGAATAAAACATGATAGAGAGGGGCTTGCACAGGCTACTGCATATAAGATGTTGAATGAAGGCTTTTCTGAGGAGGAGACAGGTTAAGCCAAGATCTGAGCAGTTAGGGGATGTTGACTGTGGGAGTGGTTGAGGCAAGGGTTTTCCTGGAGCAGAGAAAAGCATGTGTGAAGGTGCCAGGACAGGGTTTCTGGACTAATGAGCGAGGAAGTAAATGGTATGAGAAAAAATCTGGGAGAGGGGCAGGGACGGACGTGCAGAGTCCGTAGGCTCCAGTAAGGAGTTCAGATTTCAGAACACATGCTGGGAGAAGCTTTGGAGGGCTTTGATACAGGGAAGTGACATTGTTTTGTTTTGTTGGGTTTTGTCCTTTTGTTTTTGTTTTTTAACTCTCTGGCTGTTGCATGGTGGCAAGAGAGGCCATGGAAATCGATTGGTAACCACTGCAGAAGTCAGATGAGAAATACTGGTGACTCAGATGAGGATGGCCCTAAGTGGGTAGAGCCCCTGCAGACCTGTGACTTCCTTGCTTAAAGTCTTCTGTTTACCCAACTGTGCTCCCACAGATGCTGGCACGCTCCCTGAGGGAGGACCGCAGCTCCTTCATCTCCCCATCTCCCTTGCCTCACACACAAGTAGAGCCGTAGTAAATGCCTGCCATGCTGTTGATGTCCTATCCAATCTCTCCCCTTTGCTTTCACCCCAGTGGCTTAGGAAGGAAGAAGTGTTATTCCTCTTTCACAAGACTGTGGAGGCCCCATGAAGCTCCAGATCATGGCCTTTGTTATTACAAAGCATCTCTTAATGGCCTGTGGCCACCACCCAGTGGGTTCTTCTCCAAGGCCTGGAATGCAGAGCGTGCCTGGGCTCAGTCTGAGGTCCAGCCTGACTCATCAGGTGATGGTGAGGAAGTCTTTAGGGGTTTGGCACCTCTTTCTCCTGCTATAAAATTCCTCTAGTTCATGCTTCCCATCAACCCACCTAGACTGTGGTGATTCAGTGTTTATGGAGTACCCCTAGTGATGGAGCCAGCCACTGGAAGCAGATGCTATATTTGGGACTTTCTCCTGATGAGCTAACATTTCTCGATGCATTGGGAATCACAAAGAATCTTTGTGATAATATAACCTTATTATTTTTATCCTGTGTCTCGCTGACCTTTTATTGGTAAAATTATTTAGGGCAGGCTTTCTCCTTTCAACTGGCATAAATTTTCTTTGACTCAGCTTGACTTTTTTTCTTCTTCTCCTACGGAGGGTGGGTGGAATTTAGAATTAAAAAGTAGCAATGCAGCGGGAATGCAGACTTGTCTTAAATTTCACAGCAGTTCATGAACTTCAGGAAATCTGAACACACAGCATGCAATTAAGAGCAGGAGGGGATTTTTTTAATCATTTGTGAAAGAGAAGGTGGCCCAGTATAGAGGGGCTGCTCAGGCCTCTGAGGCCTGAAGGCGGCTCTGGGGAGCAGGCAGACAGTACCCTATTGGCCAGCCAGGAGCCTCAGCTTGCCTTTTGATCTTTTATCACCAAACTGTTTAGGACCAAGTGTGGCAAATCCCTCTTCTGGAGAGAGACCAGAGCTATGGTCCTAGGACTCTGAACAGGGTTCAGGAAAGGCTAGGGGGTCCTGAGGATGTGACACCACCACTCCACCCCTTCCCGCCAGGAGATTCTCCCCTGAGCTTCTCACGATGCTGTGTTACTAACATTTGTTGCCACTTTGGAGCTGCAGTTCTTTAACATGATTTCGTGGGGCAGGGACTGAGGGCTAGGAACCAGGAAGAGGCCAGCAGCTGAGGCTCTGAGGAGACAGACAGGGCTCTCAGCCAGCGGGAAGACCCACAAGGTGGTCAGCTTTCTTCAAAGCTGGTTCTCTACCTCCTCTCTTAGCTCAGAGTTGGCAGCCCAGCTCCTGCTTCTGCCCGGACATTGGGAGAAGCCCCAGAGCAGTGACACCAGGGTAGCTAAGGGCAAGTGCCTGGAGCCCAGCACACCAAAGGTGGGTGGTCAGGTTGGACCATTGCCCTTGGGTATATCCCTTCACACCCCTGAGCTTTGGATTCCTCATCTGTAGAAGTATATATCTCTTCCTCAAAGGGTTTTAAGTATACTAATTTTTTAGGGATAAACAATTATATTCCCTCAGCTTTAAAATGCCCCTTCTATTTATTGCCAGCTCTTTGGTGGTGAGGAAAAATGATACATTAAGGGCACTCATTTGGGGCATTAAATATATTAATATGTATAAATAGCCAATAGTTCCTGGTGCATGGAAGGGACTCCATAAAATGTCTTTATTTTGGAGTAGGACTCTGTAGAGGTGAAGGATATGAGCCTTTAGATTCCCATGGACCAGGCTTGAATTCCACCTGTTATTAACTAGTCATGTGGCCTTAAGCAGACCACTCAGCAGCCTCTCTGAGTCTCAGCTGGCTCCTCTGTCAAATGAGCATTAGTATAAGTACCTGTGTTAGTAGTTATGGTAAGGATTACATGCAAACAGGTATGGCTAATGCACTTCCCAGGGCTAAGCACAATTCCAGCAGAGCTTGGTTGCTCTTGCTCTTTTGATTTTTCTCTAAAACTACGCTGTTTCAACCAGAGGGCCTCGGGAGGGTGGAATTTAATCTGGTAATGTTCCAATGGAACCCATGCTCCTTTTCCTTGCCTTGAACTCGGCTCCTAGTGGGGCTGGAGAAGCTCTCACGTCCCAGAATGGTGGGAGAGGACTCTGGGGAAAGGAATCAGGTATGGTTCTTGGTTAGTGAGCACCAGAATAATATTAATTGACATCCATGTGCTACTTAGTTTTTGTACATCCTCTCCAAGGAATTCTTATAACAGCCCCTCTGGGTGGGTTTATTTCCATTACCCCCTTTTTGCAGATGTGATAACTGAGAGGTTACATGATTTCAAGAGGTCACATAGGCTAGTCAGAGGGAGGCAGTGGGGATCTGGACCATCACAGGACCCCAATTAGTCCACGGCATTGTGTTGGCCAGGAGAGCCCTCAGTTGCCCAGACTAAGAAAGGGACAGGGAGATAGACTCTCAGTGAGCTGGTAGTTCACAAGAGGGACCCAAAGTTGCTACTCCTTTCATGTATGGTCTTTCTATGATGGACAAGTGGGTGCTTGTGTGGCGGTGGAAACCAGCTAGAGTCTTAAAACTGGCCTCAGGGAAACAGAGATCCCATTGTGACCTGTGTCTGGTGGGCACTGGTGATTGTTAATCTGGGCTCGGGCTCTCTGAGGAGAAGTTATGAAACTTTGAAGCTTGAAGCAACAGCCTTGGAGATCAACTCAAGTCTTCGCTGTCATGGCGACAGAGCCACCACCACTTGGGCTCTCCTATGAGGATTGCCCTGCAAACATTGTGAATCCCTAAATGGCTCTATGAGACTCTTGTTCTCATTGCACACTTGCAGAATATAGAGCCAGCAGTGGCCCAAAGAGCACAATTATCCCCCCCCCCCCAGGTCACACAACTGGTGAGTGACCCAAGGCCCCAGGAACCTTAGTCAGCGCCCATCATGGAGCATCTTTCTCCTCTCAGACATTATCTAGCAACAGAGGGCTCATCACTCATGAAATGATCTATTCTCTGCATCCTTTTATTTAGGTTCACGCATTGGCCAGATTACTTGGGAGATAAATGTTTGTTTTATTGCAGTGTTCCCTAAAGGGACTTTGGCAAAGGAAGATCCTATCAAAGATTTCATGAAGGATTTGAGAGACAAACAGTAACTACCAAACAGTGTAGATGAAGCAGGGGGCATTTGGAAGCTAAGTGGGCCTAAGTTCAAATCCAGGCCTGTTGGCCATAGAGTTATAAAGCAAGGGATAAGCCACTTCACCTCTACGGACAACGGTTTCCTCATTGGTCAAATGGGAATAACATAATCTATTACTTAAGGATCAAAAATAGCACATACAAAGTTCTGGGCCTTTGTAAGAACCTAACACTAAGTAATTGCTAGGAATAGTAATAGTAATTAATATTACTAACACCGCCCCTAGCAGGACAGTATTTAGTCTTCACATAGAATGCAATGACAAACAAACGTATTCCCTCATTTCTAAAGTGCCCTTCCCATTTATGAACAGATGTGTGATGATAAGGAGAAACCCTACATCAAGAGCACTTATCAAAGGTAAACTATATTCTCATTTCAGAAAAGTTTAAAGATAGAAAAATAATATATTTTAGGACTATGGAAATTTCCAGATCCTCCACACTCCAAAAGAATTTAGAGACAGAGTCAGTTTTACTTAGGATGATGGCCTGTGGCAGGCTTCATCAGTGCCTGAGGAGTGTGCCTGCAGGGTGAAGATGAGGCAGGGACACATGGGATCAGGAAGGGCCAGGCAGCTGACTCTGGCAAGCGGAGGACCAAGGGACAGGAGCATACCTTGGCTGAGCAAATGGAGGAAGAAGTAAGAACAATTGTGAGGGACTGCATGGTGGGGGTGTCCCAATGGGTCATCCAGCTACCAGTCTTCCCTTTTACAGCATGCCTGTCTACTAGCCATGACATGGGCTCTTGGCGCTGCCTTCCAGCTCACTGCCAGGTACCAGCTGCAGACCCCACCATGCTGACTGCTCTCACATCATCATTCTCAGTATAGGAAGCATGCAGAGAACAGAGTCATCACAAAGTCCAATCATGAAGATCATGTTCATAGCTAATATTTATTAAGTGCTGCTATTGCCCAGCTCCACACAAAATGCATCATCTTAGGCAATTCTCAGATAACTCCATGGAACAATAACTATTGTCAGTATCCATTTTACAAATAAGAGAATCAAGGTACAGAGAAAGCTAAATCTTTCCTAGTAAGTCCTAGATGTAACATTCAGTCTGTCCACCATCAAAGTCCACGTCTTACCCACCTCTGTGTGCCATGTCCTGTAATTCCATAACATTCCAGAAATATTTTGAGACAGGGATATTGGTGAGGAGGGAGGTAAAAGAATACTTGGGGGAAAATTAGGGTTTGGTGGGGGTCACATCTTCTTGAGGACTATTTTATTCCTTTTACATGTTTCAGAGAAACTAAGCAACTTGCTCAAGGTCACAGAGATTATAAATGGGGCTTTAAACACCTTGCCATTTCCTCAGGTAGGAAAATCTGCAGTGTGTGGACCTATCACTTGTTGAGTCAAAATAATAGCTCATAAACAGCCCCTTAGTGGGAGCAAGTGGGGCAACTGCTTAACAGTAGAGAGAGGAAACTGAGGCCCTGAGAGGTCACCCACCTCGGGCTTTTGAACATTAAACAGAATCTGGCTATTTGAAGGTGGTCGTATGTGGCACTGGAAAGACTTTAAAGCTAGACAGCTCTACTTTAGACCTGGCCCCCTCACCATGTAACTTTGGGCAAGTGCCTTCCCCCCAGTTAAACTCCATGTTCCCATCTGAAAATGGGGATCGTGATATCACTGTAAAGGGTTATTGAGAGGTTTGGTTAACACACATACCAAGTGCTCAGAATGGTGCCTGGCGTATGCTCACTGCTGTATAAATATTACCTATTGTTTTGTAGAAGATTCCAAATATCCTGCAGGGGTCAAAAATGGTCACTGGTGTTATTTAAGCATGGAATTGCCCCAGTCTCTTCTTTCCAATGCCACCCAGTTGTTTATGGGAGGTGACTGGGGATAAGCATAAGGGAAGCTAATTGCCAGGCACTGTGTCCCCTCAACAATCCCATTCTCACTTTCCGATCCCCACGCTCCTTGCTATGAGTGTTTTTTGAACTGGAAGACTGGTGGCCAAGATGCACGTAAGTGGGTGACAAAGGCTGCCTGGCCCCCAGTCTGTGTTCTGGGCTGCTCCTGAAGGGCTGCCAGGATGGGACCATAAAAGGCAAGGCTCCCAGACTGTTGTCTTTGTTCTCCTTGCTGGCTGGAGTGTCTCATAATGACAGGCAGCCAGAAAAAGCCCCTTCAATGTCCTAACAGCGTCTCCCTTCAGCAACACCATCAGGTTTGCCTTCTTGGGCCACACAGACCCTGCAGATGGTGGGAAGAACACCATTCCCTGGGCTGGGAGGGACTGCTTGAATTTCGGTTAATGTCAGTGGCCTAGTGTTGACTTTATCTTGTGAGGAAACCATAGACAAGAATTTTTGTGGACTTTGAAGTTTAGAGAAAGGACTGAAAGAGTCATTTACTTATTCATTTAGTCAATCCCCTGAAAGTATTAATTGAGCACCTACTATTTGTCAAATACTGTGTTAGTGTTTCAAAATGCATGTTTTATTATTATTAAAGTCTGGTGAGGCCAACAGATTAGGAGACAACTGTCAGAAAAAAAACCACAAAACAAAAAAAACACACACAAAAATTGGCACTCACAGTTTCTGAGAAGAGGAGGCACGCCATGTCATGCCAGGCCTCACAGGGAAGCCCCAGGGTCAGTCAGGAGTCAGGGGTGAACAAGAGTTTTTATTGTAGTTTCTACAGGAAAGGAAAGAAAAGCTGGGTAAACAGGCTTAGGAGTGGCTAGTTCGAATAATTTTGGCAGGCTCTTGAGGGTAGAAGCTGTCCAGAGTAGTCTGGTATCTGGCCCTGGAGTGATTAGGCTTGGAGTGTAAGAGCCCTGTAAATGCCCCATAAAGGAGGTGGCTGGGGAGTATGGGCTTTGGTTGGTTGGTTGGTTTGCATATGAAAGGTACACAAGTCATTTACTATCTCTAGGAATTGGCTAACCCTGGGATGAGCCGTCTTCCTAGGGTCATAAGGCCCCAGTGTCAAAACATCAGAATAAAAGGACATGGTTAACACAGCTCAACTCTGGTGGGTATGTGATGCACAAAACAGATCTGATTTCTTTCCTTGTGGAGTTTTCCATTCAATAAGGAAGAAGACATCAGATTATTGATCATTATAAAATGCACTGATCAATGAAATAGAGAAAGAACAGCTTTCTGTGGGATTTTTCATAAGTAATTATCACTAATGGCTTAAAAGAGCCCCCCGCACAGACAATGGGTATGGAGACAGGAGCATTACTTCTCTTTAGCAGTGTTGGTCAAAATTGAGGAAACTGATTAAGAATGGAAATGTGTCAGAAGTGAGAAGGAGAGGAATGACTTGTGCAAAGAGAAAGGCCGGAAGTGAAGAGGGGGGGGGAGAAGAAAAGGGAAGCTCCAAGGTTTCAAGAGTTTTCCTTGAACTTCCTTATCATATCCCAGCCTTGATGGCTTATCTGACCAGAGACCATCTGTTCTTCTCTGAGTTTGTCAGCGGTGAGTTAGAGAATCTCGTCAGAACGCTTTGAACTCCTGGGAGAGATGTCCTGCAGAATTAGCCACCTCTTCCAATTCATGCGTCATCTGGCTGCTGCAACTCCACCTGGCCCTCCATCCACCCTCACCTTCCAATCCCAGACCATTTGGAACCAACCTGGAAATCATTATCTTGTCAAGTTACATTGTCACATCAGCAACTGGGAAACTATAACCCTAGAGATAAGACCTGGAATTTGCTTTTCCTTTGGCTGAGGTTCACATTCTGACCACACTGTTTTTGTGCTGCTTTTCAATGCCCAGCACAGCAGTCTCCTTCCACCAGGGGTGGACTTGGGACCTAAAGCACCAGGATAGGAACCATTTTGGAGCATAAAATTGAAAGGGGGTTGATTCAAGGCTACATTAATCTTTGGGAGGAAAGGAGAGTCCATAAATGCAAGAAATGAAGCCATCTCCGGAAGCATCAAGGAGAAATGTATTGGCTGTGTTATTTTCCTACCCAGAAACTTTGGGCACCACATACTGATAATCAAGCCCAATTAATTGCTGTGTCATTTTTAAAATAAGATGAATAGTGAAATGTTTGTAAAATTTTTTTTTTTACTTAATTGAAATCAGTGTTTACACGACTTGCCAAAGTTTTTAAAATGTGTGTGACAGGCTGAAAATGTTAGCGTTAAGAAGAGTTTCAGGCACATCAGATGCAAAAACATTGAAAACCATTCGTCTAATTTAATTGTCAAGTTGTGCCAAAAACACTAACGTGATATCTTTGAAGAGTAATTGGTACAAAGAATATCCTCAAAGAGAAATATTTCCACACGTCTGGCTCTTATCTTGCCCTCGTTAAAATACTTTTCCTCCCCATTGGCAGAGTGAGGCTTGCTCCTTCCCTGCCCCTTCCACTCTGGGACCCAACTTGTTCCGCAGATTTTTCAGCCACTGAACTTTACCATGTTATTGGAATGAGTGCAGATTCCTTCTTCAGATTTGGCCCAATAATCACAGGGTGATGTTTAATCCTTTGTTGTGGCCAAATGTGGTCTTCTTGTGTGTTTGTTTAATCAGATAGGTTGGAAAGTTGCTACCTGCTCACTGAAGTGAGATGAATTCTGGGGTTTCAGTGGCATTTCCTTGAAGCAGGTCCAGAGGCAACTTTTAGCCCCCCTCCCTCAATCACATTACCCAGAAGTTCCTGGAATGGTCCCAATGAGAGATGAATGAAAGGTGAGGAAAATGGAGAACCCATTCCATTTTTCATCACTCTGAAAAGAAGGGGATAAAAAGCAGAAGTGGTCCCTGAGCGAGGGGGTGATGAGAGCCACCCACAGCGTCCCTGGGACACTAGTTTTCCGTTCTGCTTGCCTGGGCCACAGGTGACCCGACAGTTTGCCATAATCTTCCCGTATCACCTTCCCACACACACATTGTATGTGCCAGGGACGGGAACAACAAGTCCGCCTCCTGCCACATTCCAGAACCTCCTTCCTCCTCCTCACCTCTACTTTCACCGTATCTTTTAACCCTCCCCACAGCATCGCAACTACTTACTTATCTTGTTCACTGACTGTCACCTCTGATAGAATTTCATCTCCTTGAAGGCAAGGATCCTTGACCTGTTCACTGTGTCCCTAACACACAGTTGATAATAGCAATTTGTTGAAATGGTGAATGGAGTTGTAAGTATTCACAAAATTATCGACATAGTAACATCTCTATTAAAAGGAATAGTAGGGGAAATGGATGTTCTGCTGGCCAAATAGCCTGATTAGTCATCATAGGTTCCATGTATTTAAAAAAGTCATTGTAATAGATTTTTTAAAGTCACAGAATGCCAAAAGGCTGGATCTTCCTCTGATCATTTTAAGGTCTCGATGTCATCCCTGTGGAGACCAGCCAGCTGGGGGGTAGGATGCCATGTGCCCAGGCCACTGGGCAGAGCTTCATTCCCTGCGAGCCTCCCCAGCATGCCCTTCGACCATCCTCCTGAAAAGGCCTGGCTTTGTCAGCTGAGTTACCCCTGCCATCCCCTTCTTCTATAGGGGCCAGCCCTGTGGCACCCAGATCTTGGCTTCTGTGATGCAAAATCTGGGAATTGATACGTGTGTGTGCAGGGGAAGAGTTAGATCTAGAGAGGTGTGTTTCCTGGTGAACAAAGGAGAGTCGTGTCAGAGGAGGTTTGGGGGACGAGGCAGTAGGAACTGAGAAGGCTGCAAGGAAGGGGGTACGTACATGCAGAGGACTGGGAGTCTGCTGTGCTCTTCTGGACTGGAATGGGCATTTGGGCCCCTCCCCAGTTTCACTCTGGTCACAAGGCAATATTCCACCCTCTCTCCTTCTGAAGTCAGACTTGAGCTTATATCTCGCTCTAATGAAATAGGAACAGAGGTAATGTGTGTCATGTCTGGGCAGAAGCTTTTAGAGTCTCATGTAATTTATTTTGCTTTTTTTCCTCTCTGCCTTTCTGAGTGTGGAAATGCGTGCCAAAATGGAGCCCAAGTAACCACCCTAAGCAGGGCCACATTGTGGCCCACAGCAGACACATAGCATGAACAGAGAATAAACTTTGCTGTGTAAAGCCACTGAGATGTCAGTCTGTTTGCTACCGTAGCACAGCTTGGTATGTCCTGACTTACATGTGACCAATACCCTTCCTAGGGTAAAGACAATCCAATAAAAAAAAACCGACTTGAATTTTTTAAAGGAAGTCATTCATTTATTCAACAAATGTTTTCTGAGCACCTGCTGTGTGCCAGACATGGGAGGTACAGCAATGAACGAAACAAAAATCCCTGCGCTCAGTGAGCTTACAAGCATGTCCCAGTTTGGGGTGCCAGACCATTTAAAAACAATAAATATTTGAAATATTTGTTGATGTTTCTATTTGTTGGTGTAAAATAAGTGCTTCTGCTTCATATTGTTAAGAAGAAGAATAGAGCCACAAAAGGAGAAGCTATGAAAAATGCAGGATGGTTGCAATTTTAGATAGGGATTTGTAGGAAGGCCTCAGTGAGAAAGTCACGTTTGAGTGAGGACATGAAGGAGGTGAGGGGGTGATTCTTGCTTATATCTGGGAAAAGAACATTCCTGGTAGGAACAGTGCCTGCCATGGCCCGGAGGTGGGACTGTGTCTGACATGTGCTCATGACACTCCGTGTGAGCCTGGTGAGCATGGGAGAGCCATGGCACAGAGTCAGGGAGGAAGGAGGCTGGAACAGTAAGGCCTCATAGGCCACAACGAGGACTCTTGCTTTTGCTGTGAGTTAGAAGGCAAGTCACTGGAAGGTTTGGGACAAATGTTTGTCATGATCTGACTTCATTTTGATGGACATTTCTGGCTGACTTGAGAAGAGAAAGGATGGGGACAGGGACAGGAAGGCTATTTTAAAAATCTAGAAAAGAAATGTTGAGCATTTAGACCAAGATGGTGGCAGTAGAGATGAAGGGAAGTGGTTGGATTTTTGATGTGCTTTGAAGAGAAAAATGACAATATTTGCTGATAGATTTGCTATAGAGTGTGGGAGTCAGAAGACAATGATGGATCCAAAGTTTGGACCCGAGCCACTAGCAAAGTGGAGCTGCTACCATGTAGAACAAGGATGATTACAGGAGGGGATATACTGACAATCATCAGGAGCTAGGTTTGGGAAATGTTCACTTTGAGATGCCTACTAACCATTGAGAGCTGGGTGATTCTTCTCTCAGCTTCCTGACACTCTGAGCTCAGACCACGTGGGTTCCAGCCTTATAAGTTTTCCAGATGGAACTAGGACAATAGCTTAACTAGAACTGACCCAAACTGTGGGCCTCTTGTGCCCACATGCGATTCATCACAATTTAGGGGCAGCCTTTCTGGGAGATACGAAGAGAACATGAGATTTCTCTCTCAATAAGAGCTCACCGTTATGAAATGTACTTGGCTAGTGGGGCCCATAGACTTGTAATGAGCTGAATATAGATTCGACTGAGCTATAAAATAAAATAATAACTATTTTAATATACAGCATCTCCCTGCCAAGGCAGCTGAAGAGAAGGCTATGAGCAATAAAATTAGTCCAGAGAAAGAAATGAAAAACCACTGAAAACAGCCACCTTCTAAAAGGAAACAGATTAGAAGGGCCCAAAGAGGGAAGCCATCACCAGGAGTGGAACTCACCAGATAGCGATAAAACAGTTGTGAGGGAAAAGGCCGGAAGGGAATTTTCCAGGCTGCTGTCTATGATCCCCTAATCACAGCAGTGACCTCACCATCCTCCTGGCTCCATCTTCCATTCTTGGGTGATGACTGAGAGCCCAAAGCAGGCCTCCAGACCCCTGTTCCTATCCACACTGGGAAATCTCAGTGTCTTCCCATCCTCGTTCCAAATCTAGTCCTCCCGGAAATCTCTGGAGTCATCTCTGTCTCTTCCTTTTCTTTCACCTCCTCTACCCAGTACGCCGACCTTACCACTGGCCATTTCTTACCCTCTCACCATTTACCCACAGTCCGTCATCTCCCCACTGGACGGCAGCAGCCTCCTCAATGGTCATCATAAAGACTGGGCTTTACTAATGAAAATCATATTAAAATCCTTCAAGGGGATCTTGTTTCAGTTGGTTAAAATCCAAAACATTTATCAGGGCTTCCCAGTCCCATAATGGGTTACTTGCTAACCTTTTCAAATGTACTTGTAACAACTTTTTCCTTTGTTTAATTAGTCTTTTGTCTATTCATCTCACACCTGAAGCCCTTTCTGGTCCTAGAGCCTTGGGACGAGCCCATCCCCCTCCTTGGAGTGCTCTCTCCCAGATCTGCACCTGAGGATTTAAGCAGTCTTCCCCCAACCTGCCTCCCCACACCATCATTGCTTATTCTCCATCCTATAACCACAGCTAGTTGTTTCCATGGCAGTTATAACCATAGGAAAGTGTCTTGTTGATGTGCTTCTATATTGCCTGCCTTCCCCACTCATATGCAAGTACTTTGAAAAGAAGGACTTCTCTCATTTCTCTTTGGATTTCTAGCACCTAGAAAGGAAACGCATATACATACATATACATTTTTATATAAATGAAAGACCAGCATAATAATAGCATGCATTAATTGAATAATTACTACTTTGCATAATACATGCATGGCATTTATCTAATGCTCCCCCTGCCCCACACATCTAACAGTATCTGATGCATAATAGATGCTCAGAAAAATTTTTTTCTTCCCCTTTATTCCCCTCCCTGCACCTACCCCCTTCAAGCATTCCCCCCTCCCCCACCCAACCTTTGTTCAGGTCCATGGGTTGTATATATAAGGTCTTGGGCTTCTCCATTTCCTATACTATTCTTAACCTACCCCTGTCTATTTTGTGCCTACCTATTATGCTTCTTATTCCCTGTACCTTCCCCCCTCGCCCTCCCCCTCCCCACTGGGAGTTCTCCATGTGATCTCCATTTCTGTGATTCTGTTCCTATTCTAGTTGTTTGCTTAGTTTTTCTTTTTGTTTCTTAGGCTCAGTTGTTGATAGTCGTGAGTTTCTTGTTATTTTACTGTACATATTTTTGATCATATTCTATTTCTTAGATAAGTCCCTTTAACATTTCATATAATAAGAACTTGGTGATGATGAACTCCTTTAAACTTGACCTTATCTGAGAAGCACTTTATCTGCCCTTCCATTCTAAATGATGGCTTTGCTGGATACAGTAATCTTGGATGTAGTCCCTGGCCTTTCAGGACTTTGAATACTTCTTTCCAGCCCCTTCTTGCCTGCAAAGTTTCTTTTGAGAAATCAGCTGATAGCTTTATGGCAACTCCTTTGTAGGTAACTGTCTCCTTTTCTCTTGCTGCTTTTAAGATTCTCTCCTTATCTTTAATCTTGGACAACTTAATTATGATGTGTCTTGGTGCGTTCCTCCTCAGGTCCAATTTCTTTGGGACTCTATGGGCTTCCTGGGTTTCCTAAAAGTCTATTTTCTTTGCCAGATTGGGGAAGATTTCCTTCTTTATTTTTCAAATAAGTTTTTCATTTCTTGCTCTTGTTCTTCTCCTTCTGGCACCCCTATGATTCAGATGTTGGAACATTTAAAGTTGTCCCAGAGGTTCCTCAGCTTCTCTTTTTTTTTTTTTTTGAATTCTTGTTTCTTCATTCTGTTTGGTTGGATGTTTATTTCTTCATTCTGGTTCAAATCCTTGGTTTGAGTACCACTTTCCTTCCCTTTACTTTTGGTTCCCTGTATATTTTCCTTTATTTCACTTTGAATAGCCTTCATTTGTTCACTAATTTTGGGAGCAAACTCAATCATTTCTGTGAGCATCCTTATTACTAGAGGTTTTTTTTATTTTTAGAGAGAGGGGAAGGGAAGGAGAATGAATGGGAGAGAAACATCAATGTGTGGTTGTCTCTCATGTGTCCCTTACTGGGGACCTGACCTGCAACCCAGGCATGTGACCTGACTGGAAATCAAACTGGTGACCCTTTGCTTTATAGGCTGGTGCTCAGTCCACTGAGCTCTGATTACTAGTGTTTTGAACTCTGAATCAGATAGGTTGGCTATTGCCTCCTCACTTAGTTCTTTTTCTGGAGTTTTTATCTGTCCTTTCATTTGGGCCATATTTATTTGTCTTGGTGTACTTGTTATGTTGTAAGGGGCAGAGCTTTTGGTATTCACCGGGGTGGGACAACCCTCTTTGATGCATTGTGGCAGCTGTGTGTGGGGGAAGGGTCAGAGAGAAAACAATGCCACTTGCTGGCTCTGCTCTGTCCCCACTTTCCATCACTTCCTTCACTTCTCACAAGTGAACTGTGTCCTTTCAGATGCTGATTTGAAGGTGGGTGGGTTTGTGTATGTTCTAGAACCTATGGTTCTCTCCTATGGAGTCTCCTGTGATCCTGAGAGTTTCTCCCACTGCCACATGTCTTACAGCTTTTTACATCCAGAGGTTTTGAGTCTTTAGTTTCCCGTGCTGAAACCCTGGGTTCTGCAGTCTGTCTCACTTCCCAGTGGTTCTTCTCAGGTTATTGGTCCAAGAATGTGGGACCATCTGGTTTATCAGGCACCTCCTTGTCTATGCATCCTCTCCACCTTGACTGCCCATCTCTGCCCCTCCTACCTGTCTGGATGAATGTTTCTTTAACTCCTTGGTTGTCAGACTTCCATGAAGTTTGAATATCTGGCAGTTCTCTTTTTTTTTGTTTTTAAATTTATTATTGCCTTTTGGTTGTATGAGGAAGTGAAACGTTTTTAACATATGTCTCCATCATGGCTGGAACTCCTGGGCTGCTTTTTCTAAATCCTTGACATATCAGTACATCAGCAGGTCCTCAAAAATTTTTTCACAATAAGTGAATTAATGAATTTAATTCATGTCACCCATTTTACAGACTAGAAGTTACGTTTGTCCAAAGTCTCACAGTTGGTAAGTGATGAAGACAGGATTTGAGCTCACGGGGGCAGAACAGAGCAGAAGTTCTTGATACACAGTAGGAAGTTCATTTCATAGAACAAAAGTCAAGCCTGCTTAAATACAGAGTCAGAGATCTCCACAGCTAGGATATTTTTCCCCAAGCTTAGAGTTTTAAGCTCTAAGCTTGGGGGAAAAGTCTGTGCTTCCACACTGGATATAATAATTTAATTTGAGGCATAAAGAAGAAGAAATTTGGAATTTGAAAGGGTATTTTGGGATTTGAAATTTGACAGCGAAAGTCTCTTGACTGGCCCTCATTTCAGTTGCTATTGAATGTGCCTGCGAAGACAGAGTATTTACATCCCACTCAGTGCAGCCTGCAGTTCAGAGTCTGAAATCAAATGATTATTTCTGAAAGTATTTTATTTTAAAAGGCTTTGAGTGACAAATGATTTAGCAAGTTTTCAACACTGTGCTTCATGTGGTTTCAGTTGCCAGAGGGTGACTTACGGCCAAGCTTGGGCGCTCTAACCCAGTGAGCTTACACGGGCCTAAGCAGTCACATCTTTTTTATTATGTTTAATCAGGTTTAGCACTTTTTCTTGTCTGAGTGGTTTATTGTCGTTCCGATGGCAGCATCTCAGCAGGCTGGGAAAGAATACCAGCCAGAGAGAACAGAGGAGAGTGCATTCCCTGACCCTGAGCAGAGCAGGAGTGCACAGCCAGGGCAGAAAGGGTTAATCCGCACACAGTGCCTGTGGCCCGCACTCTGTCCTTCTCCTCCCACAAGCTTTTCTTGGAATGCAGCTATCTGGTTATTATTATGAAATACCCATTTTATTCAATATCCACTTGCCTTTTAACATTTATTCTGGATATTTTACATGCACCATTTACTCATTCCTTAAACAACTATTTTAGTTAGAATTAGGTTTGGCTTAGAATTACAGAAATTCTAAAACAATCATGAAATTTATTTTTTCTCATATAAAGTGAGTCTGGTCAGAGGCAGTCCATGTCCAGGTAAGGGGTGTCATGATGTCCTCAGGGACCCTGGTTTCTTTAACTTGCTGCTCTTTCATCCCAGCAAACTGGCCTGCAGCCCACTGCCTGTTTTTGTAAATAAACTGTTATTGGAACACCGCCATGCTCATTTATTTACATATTGTCTATCCTGCATTCTCACAACAGAGTTGAGTAGCTGCCACAGAGAACATATGGCCCACAAAGCCAAAAATTCTTACTCTCTGACCCTGAAAGGAAAACGTTTGCTGATCCCTATCCCAGGACATGATTTTTGCCTTCAGATTCAAAATGGCCACACAAGCCCAGCCATCAGGGCTGTACTTGGGGCAACTGGAATGAAGAAAAATTAAGGAAGGGCACTCCTTCTCCCTCTAGGGACACATCCTAGGCATTGCACATAAATAACCCTTCTGCTTGTATTTCATCAATCAGAATTTAGACAAATGGGTAGGGCACACACAGCAGGAAGAGAGGCTGGGAAATACAGCCATGTGTCTAAGAGTCAGAGATCCTATGACTCAGAAGAATGTGAAACAAGAAGTGGGGTGGACAGCTAGCAGTGTTTGTGTCACAAGAATCCTGCAGCATGGATAGTGCTATTCCCACATGACAGTTGGGAAAACTGAAACTCAGGCACTGAAGCAATTTGTAAGACACATCCCAGTTTCACAAATGGTTAAAATGTGGGGTGGGGGATGGTAAATAGGCCGCTTACAACTGGGGGATTAGAAACTATTAAGAAAGCATCTTCTCTTAATATTTTTCCATTGTACTAAAATACTCTACCTGGACTTCCAAGTCCCTATCCCCCAAGCTTTCCTTCCCCCCCCCCGCCCCCCGCCGACTTCACTCACCTTTAAGAGCAGAATGTTGCCTCCCTGGTACCAAATAGCCACAGGTCCCTCCATCTTCAAAACACCAGGAAGAAAGCCACTTCTGAGCTCAACAGGGAGCTCCTTTAGGATGAGGCCTGTGTCATATTCATCTTCGGATCACCCAGCACCTCACACAGGCCTTGGAACAGAGAAGATGCTTAGCAAACCATTACCAAAGTCAGCACAATTAGATTGTGAGCTCCTTTGAAGTAAGAACCGTGTCATCCTTCTCCTGTATCCAACTTTTTTATGGTCTTGATCATGCTGCAAATATTGTGGGTAACTGTATCAGTCAAATTAGTTCAGTTCCAAGTGGCAGAAGCCCAGCTCAAACTGGCTGAAGCTGAAAAGAATATTTATTGGCTAACGTTACTGAGGAGTCCGAGCACGGGTGATTCTGTGTGCCGGCACAGCTGGGTCTCAGATCCTCTCTCGCGCTCTCTGTTCACTTAGATATATATCCCACCCCTGTTGCATTTGTCTCTCTTCTTTGTTTCTCTCAGCATGTTGGCCTCATTCCCTTCTACAGAAGGCTGGGGGAAAGGTAGCAACTTCTTTGCATCTCATGGTCCTCTGGATCCTGGAGAAAAAGGGTCTCTCTCTCTCATTCACTTCACCAGGTCTTATGGAACACTCAGCTGGGGCACTTACTACACTTAAACCAATCACCATGACCAGAGGTTGAATGGTCTGATTGGCCAGGTTCCAGTGAGAAGTCCATCCTGGGGTTGGCAAGGAGTGGGTCAGCCCCTCCAGGTACATGATGAGGCAGAGAAGGTCTGTATACCAGATATGCAAGAGCAATCAATTGTACTCTTCTTACAGACATGGTCCTTGAAGTAAAAAAACATAAAGACTCTAAGGGTGCCACTCATCAGTCCATTACCAAAATTGTCTCTGAGGAGCAGACTTCAGATGGCTATTTAGGGGGAAACAGTCCAGACTACTTGTTGCTAGAAGTTGTTACTATTTCTTTTTAAACATCAATGAAGGTTTTTGAAGCACAGCCTTCCAAACAAACCTCAGCACCATCTTCTTCACATGTGTGCATTCTCTCCAGTGTCCGGGACCGATATTCAGGCCTTTTCCTTGTACATCAGTTACTGTTTATTTGGGATTCATATGTTTCTTTGACCTTCCGTGCAAGGTTGATAGATGGGTTTTTAAGCATCTTTAAATGAATTACAATATATGCCAAACTTATATTTTTGTAATATTTCTGCCAAACTGGACTACAGTAGATGGCTTATTTCCACATTCCTTTGGAATGTGCATGTTCATAAAATTTTACGCCTGTCAGTTGGTAATTTGCCAACATTCATTTGCTATCACATCATGATCATTTTTTTAAGCACAACAAAAAATTTAAATGCAGGTATTAGCATGGACAGAAATGCCTTTCAATAGCATGTCATTTTGGATGTCTCAGCTGGAGAAAGATGAACTCCACAAATGAAGGTGCAACTGAAAAGAAATAGGAAAAAAAGGTTGGGAGCACAACCAGGCTGGGTGAGCTTAGTGTTTGTCGGTGTTGCATAAACTCTCAACACCAACCTGGCAGGTTGTTTTCTCTGCAGGCAGGGTATGCCAAGCACTTGGGCTTTCCTCATATGATATCCACAGACTCAATTAAGCTGTATGTACTTACTCTGTTAGTTGAGACTCTTGGTTTCAAGAAACAAATACCCAATTCAAATTGGCTTAATTTAAAAAGAAAGGAGAGATGGAGGATTTTCTAGCTTAAATAACCATAAAGTCCAAGGACCTTTGGACTTCAAGTATAGCTTGATCCAGAAGCACATGTGATGTCATCAAGATACTGTTTTACCCCATCTCTTGGCTTTGCTCTGCTCTCTTCTGGGTTGGATGCATTCTTAGGCTGGCTTTCCTATCAAGGTGGCCAGATGGCTGCTGTGAGCTGGCATCCATTAAGAGATGGCTACTCATCCAACAGTGCCTGTGAAAGTCCAGGAAAAATGCTCATTGGGATGGTTGAGGACCAGTGCCACCTGTTGCTGAAAAATATACCAAGAAGATGCTGCACTTTGATCATATCTGGTCATATACTCCCTCCTTAGATGGGGTATAGTCTGAGAATGGAGGATGGGTCATGTCCCTCCCCCAATTTGGGGTGTTATTATTAGAAGAAGATGATGGATACTCTGCAGGAAAAAAGAAGAGTGGCCCACCATGACTACCATTGTGGAAGGTGCAGTGGGGGAAATACATTAGATACATACACCGCCACACTCACACCCCCTCCAAATCGGAAGCCAAGGATTTCAAGATAAAAATTCTAGAAGGACCTTCACAAATCATGAATACTGGTGATATTCAGTATACATTTCAGTATACTGAAATGTACATTTCAGCTTTTATTTTCAAATTAAATATTTACTGCCAAGTGCCAGTAAATTCCTTTGGTTGAAGTGAAGCTGAAGGACCCAAATCCAATTTGCTAAATCTTCCTTCTTCCTTCTCTCTACCACATGAACACAACCAATCTCCAAGGATCTTCTGTGAATTTCCAAGAACTATATATGATTATCTTAGAGCTTATACAAAATCGTAACGGACACGTGGAAAAAATGAAAAATCAGGAATGTAAAGGAATTTTCCTAAGAACAAAAGCTTGTCACCTTCCAAGGTGACAAAGCTGGTCCTAAATTGCAGGATGTCTGATTTCTAGCCCAAAGATTTTTCTCCTCTCTTTTTTTCTCTCTAAGAAAAGAAGTAATAGTTGGGTGTACTTTCTACTGGGAATATGTTTACCCCACCTGAACCATCTGCCTGAACTGATGAAGCCAGATTTACATTGATGAGCCAATATTTCAAGTTTGCATCCTAAGCTATAGGGAGGAGGTCTAGAGCATCCTCCATCCCTTGGTTTCTTGTGTCTTACTGGGAGAAAAGGTTCTGCATATTCAGAAAGGGGATATTAGGGGCTTAAAGGGCCAACGGCCTGCCAAGACAGTGATCTAAGTACTCTGGCACAGCAGTAGGTTTCTGATCATATTCCCTTTTGATCATATTTCTAATCTATGTTGGTAACCCTTGATCATAAGATAGGTTTTTCTCATTCTTCTCTGAAATTATTCCAGTTATCTCTTCTTTCATAACAAACTACCCCCAAACTCAGTGACTTAAATAAGCATTTTATTATATCTCACAATTTTGTAGGTCAGAAATTCCATCAAGGCTTAGGTATGCAATTCAGCTGCTTGTGGTGTAGACTAAGGTCACACTGAACGCTATTCAGCTGGTGGCTAGGATGGAGAGTCCAAGAAAGCTCCAGCCTCATTCTTGGTGCTTTGGTGGGGACTGGCCACCAAAAGGCTGGCCTCAGTGGGGCCCCTCTTCTCCATGTGCTTGGAGAGCCTTCCCTGGGGCCCTTCCTTGGATCCCCCCATGGGTAGTCTGGGTCCTTGCATGGTGGTTTAGGACACTAGGAAACCAAGGCAGGAGCTGCTCGTCCTTGTGGAGGCTGGGCCATAGCATCAATTTCACCACATGCAGCTGATCAAAGCAGTCACAGGCCAGAGCAGATTCAAGGGGGTAAAGTGATCTCACTTCTCAGGGCCACCTTTAATCTACATAGTACCTTACTATAGAGCCTGCCGTCCCTGTTGCAGTCAGAAATCTGTGCATTTTCAAAGAATTTCTTAGCTGCAGCTTTGGATTAACTTAGTCAAAGCAGTGTCCCTTGTCCAGTAAAGGAGCTTCCAAGAGGGAACAATAAGGTAAATAGCTGCATCAGAGGACCCTGGAGCAGAGCTGCTTCTCTGCTTGTGAAGATGAAGATTCTGAGACAGCAAGTCTGGAGCAAGGCCTGACATTCTCTACATCTGATGATCTCCCTGGTGAGCCTTGACAACATGTTCTGGTTCAAGGCTCACAATTAGAGAACAAGACCCTAGAGCAATGGCTTTTAGCTCTGTTTAGCAGCCGAGCCCATTTTACAAAAGGCATCACAAGTTGAGAGTCAATATGTGCAGAAGATAGAAGCACAGGTGCTCTGGGTAAAGAGTCCATCACACAAGGACCTCGGATCTGGTCAGTTGCCACCATCCAAATGGTACCAAGAGAACCTCGGAGAAGGACTCTGAGGTCTCTGAACCCAAAATGAACAGTACAAACTTAGAAGGAAGCTAGGGAGGGAGTCATCCAAAAGTAGTGGCTGCCCTACAGAAAGAGACCATCAGCCCAGTGACAGTAAAGGCACTGATGTGTCTATAGCCATCTCTTTGGTCTTCCAGCAGCCTTTCAGGGGCAGTATTATTATCATTCCTACCTCACTGCCTAGGAGCCCGAGGCTGCAGGAACGTGGCACCCTGGCTCAGAGTCAGTATGGACTCTGGAGGAGTGTAGCTCTATGCACTTGGCTTTGCTCCAGTGTGGGGAGAAGCAGTGCCCACTACATGGGCGCTGGTCATGATGGTATGTGCAAAGTGCAGCACAGAGTGTGGCTCAGAGGCTGTGCTCAGTAAGTAGGAGCTATAGACCCCTTCAGGTATTCTGATTCCAGGTGTAGTGGTTGTTCCAAGTAAGAGTGTCAAGTATCAAGTATCCCTCTGCCTCCAGGTATGCAAAACTGGGCAGGGACAACAGTTGAAAGGACTCAAATGTCAGGATCTCTTTAAATTCCCTCCAACCCAGTAGTTCTCAACTTCTGAGGGATTTTGCTCCCCAGGGGATATTTAGCAGTGTCTGGAGACAGTTTTGATTGTCATGACTTAGAAGGGAGGAGCTATTGGCAGCTAATGGCTAGAGGTTAGAGAGTTGCTATAAAAAGTTCATAGGCCAGCCCCTCAGAGCAATAATGGGGCCACAAATGTTAATTGTGCAGAGTCTGAGATTCAGTCTGACCTTCTAAAATAATGTCTTGAGCGGGAATTCTATTTTCGTCACACCTTATAATAAGATAGAAGTTGGCAACCTGTTCTGTGAGCCAAATGAGTTTGTTTTTGTAAATAAAGTTTTATTGGAACACAGCCATGCCCTTCATTTACCTATAGCTGCTTTTGAGGTACAATGACTTCGTCACCACCATGCTAACCTCCTGCCCAAGAAGAGCTGGGCTGCTACGGGTTTGCCTGGAGTTGAGGGAGGTGGTATGGGCACCGCTCCTGGTACTTCATGACTCGAGGGGGCACCTCACCTCTGGGCTAATGTTTCTTCAGCAGCCCAGCTGAGATAACACTCCTTGCCCCCACCTTTCTCCAGAGGATGGGGATGGATGAGATCATGTCTGAGCAGCCCCTGTGGGCTCCTGCCAGATAGGATGGCCATCCATACCCCATGGGGTAAGTGCCTTGTTCCCCTAGAAACTGATGATTCAGCATGAAATATGGCCTTGCCTAGGACAGCACTAAAACAGGCTGAAGCCTGGGGTCAGGCCCTCGCTGGAAGGGAAGGATTAAAAGTAAATTAATCTCTCTTGTTCTCTCTTTGTTCACCATCTCCAGTGGAGAGGGGCCAAAGGCAAGGAGGACGTTGATGGATGGACTGAGGGTGTTGTCCTCCGAAGCCTCTCTGGGTGGAGTTTTGCAGGAATCTGGGTTGTACCCTGCAAACCTAGCCCACCACAGTGCTCAGGCCCCAACCATTAGGGGCTTCCATCCGGCCTCATTTTATCAACCAGGACTCTTGGGGACACATGTGTTGTCTGATGTGGCTAATTTAAATTTGTAGCATTGATTTCCAATAAGCTAGTTGCTAAACAGGTATTGAGACCTCAAATGAGCTACTGAGGTAGGTAGGACCACTAAGAGGTGGGAGTTTAGGTTAGTAAGATAAGAGGGGGCTGGATCTTACAGGGGCCCAGAGCTGTGGCTTCAGTCTCAGGGTGGGAGGATGTGTGGGCGTTGGGTGTCTGCATGCATTTCACTTTGTTCACCAAGTAAGAAGCCACTGTGAGGGGAGACTGTGGCTCAGAACTGTACCACGTGGATGCCGCCTCGAATCAGAAGTTCAGAGTTGGAGACACATTTGTTTCAGGAAAGGAAGGAAGATGTAGAAAAACTTGCAGAAGGCTGAACAGTTGGTGAAGGAAAACACTTCTGTGGTTCAGACCTACAGAGAGATGTGTGAAGGGAGCACAGCTGGGCTGGCTCAGGCACTCAGGCTGAAAGAAGGCGGGTCCAGGATCCCTGCTGCAGGGCGCAGCTAGAGCTTTCTGCCTTGGGCAACTCAGAGCTGAAGCTCCAGCCCCTGCCTCTCCTGCCTCCATTTGGGTCAGTGCTCACTTGGCCTCTGCCTCTCCAGACCTGGCTGTAGGACTAATGGGAGGAGATTTGCAGGGGGATGTGCTCATGTCCCCATTACAAGCTATTCCCACTTCTGGTCGTTCAGATCTGAGAAGCCCTTTTGGAGGACCACAGAACAGGGATGGATCAAAAGTTTGGCATGCAAACCACTGTTTACCCCTCTATCTATAACACATTCCACACTTCAGAGATTCAGCGTGGATCTCAGAGGAGACTTTAGCCCATTCTATGGTATGAGGCGCATATTAAAAACATACCCCAAACATGTAAACTCTCAGACAATAGCATTGCAGAGCAAAGCATAATATTATTTAAAATCTGGGCCAAAGGTCACAAACACAGAGCCTTCTCTGAAACCGTGAGGGATGCTAGCAGAGGAATTGTAGTCATTTGACACCCATCAGACTGACTTCTGCTAACTTCAGAGTGTTGCAGCTGTTTAGCTGGCCAGGTTTACTCCAAGCCTTGTATCAATTTTTGAGGAGGAAATGAATTGCTAAAGGGGAATCCAGTGGCCGGAGCATCTTCTGGAAACTGTTTTCTTCATCCTTGGTAACCACATGTTTGCAACTTTAAGGTATCATCCCCGAGTTACTTGGAGGGACCTCTTGAGATAATAGTTTCTACAAATGATAAGAATGACAAAAAATGAGATTTGGGATCTCGCTTTTTTCCATTTGGATTCTTTCACTCACACCTGCATTCCTGAAGTATTTATTAAGCACCTACTATGTGCCAGGAAGTGTATTAAGTGTTAGATGTAGAAGAGTGGGCCAAACCAGGCATTACCTCTGCCTCATGGAGCTTGGCAAAGACAGTCAATTGGCAAAGACAGATGTCAATCAAATAATTACTTGAATACATTAACTTTTTTCTGGGAAGAGGCAGAGAGGCCAAAGGATGTGGTTCTCTGAAGTCATATGATGATGGTTCATGTTTCTTTAGTGTTTTTATGTGCTAACACTATTGCCGTTATTGAGCCTCTCCATTATTATGTTGATATTACAGATGTAAAAACAGAGGCACAGAAAGGTCGCATGCATAGTGAGCACTGGAGCTGGAATTCACTGGAGCCAGGATTCAAATCGAGGCATTTTGACTCTGAAATCATACCCTAGGAGGAATTGGGCTTTGGAGGCCCAGGGGAGGCTTTCATGAAAAAAGTAGCAATTGAGTCATGATCTGAAGGATAAATTGGAGTTGATTAGGTAAAGAGATAATGTTCCAGGCAGAGGGAACAGCTTGTGCAAAGGCCCTGTGGCTGGAGGCAAAGGGAATGCAGAAAGCAAAGGGCATGGTGGAGTGAGAAGCAGTTGGCAGTGGCCAGGCCATGCAGGGTGTTGACTGGCATGCTCCTTCCAAGCTTCTTGCAAATGGATTTCCTGCCCACATTGCATGGCTGTATGCTGGAAGCAGCTTTGGGGGCATTCCAAGTGAGCAGCTGTTTAGCTTTCAGAGATAGCAGAACTCAAATGGCAGCTACTCAGTGCTTAAAGTATTCCCTCCAGAGGCCACCAGAATAAGTGAAAGCTAGATTCCTTTGCAGTCCGCGATCTGTTGTAGAAAGCTTTTCCCTCAGCAGCCAAGATGGCACAACTTGAGCCAGAATGGCTGCAGGTTGGAGATAAGACATTAGAGGTGCACTGAGAAGGAGCAGAGCCCTGGCTGTGCCCCACGGAATTTCCATTGTTCACCCACTCTTTTCCCTGCTACTAGTCTGTCAGTGTGGACATCTGCCATTCCAGAATATCTTCCTCACCTTTGCCCACACTATCCCTCCCACCAGGGGTGCCACGTGTCACTTCCCACCCCAAATTCTGCAGGTCAAATTCCAGCTTTCTTCACAGTGGTGCTACAATGCCACCTCCATGCAACCATCTTCAGGCCCTTAGCCAGAAGCAAGTTCTCATTCCTTGGGTATGAACACAACTTTTCATCCCCCTCTTGTAGCATTTGTCACATTTTGTCATGTATTTCTGTTGCTCAAGCTCATGTCTCATCTCTCCTGAAAGACTATAAACTCTAGGTCTGTGTGTGTGTTCATACCCTGGAACCACGTGGTATACCAAGCACAGTGCCAGGCACACAGTAGGCTTTCAGTAAATAATTGCTGGATGTTGTTGATAGGCTCTGCCCTTCTCCATCACATAGTTACCTCTTCTCTTTTCAACTCTGTCAGTGCTGAGTGAAAGAAAAAGCAACTCAGAAGTCACATAAGCAAATAAGAGAATATATTTGCTTGCTTGTGGAATTGGAAGATCAAGAGTGCACCTTCAGGCATGGTGGGATCCAGGGGCTCAATGATGCAGTTGGGACCTAAATACTCTCTACCCTGTGCCTTAATTCCTGTGTGTTGGTTACCTTCCCAGGCTCCACGTGGTAGCAAGAGGACAACCAGCCATCATCCTTTCAGGTTCAGGTCCATTGGCAAAGAGAAGGTGTCTGTCTTCCAGTAGTCCAACAAAACTCTCAACACACCTCATTGGATCTGAATGAGTCACTGTGGGCCAGGGTGTGTGATATGGTGATTGTTCAAGCTGAGTCACATGATCTGTGGCTAGAGCTGGGGGTAGAGCATGTGGACAGAAGCAAGGAGGTCTACCCTCTTGGGGGTAAGGTCACTAGATGCTAAGGTCACATGGGGCAAAAACCCATGTCTCTTTATCTGCCTGGAGGGCAGTAATGTGAACCTATTTTGGACTCCCTACTTTTGAAAGGCCACTGCTAACATTATTAGAGTGGGACTACCTAAAGAGTGAGAGAAAGGATGACTCAGCCCTAGATTTCAGGTTCTAACCCTTCTTCTGTAAAACCTGCAAGCCAAACCCCATGATTTTTAAGGCTGGATGAAGAGTTAGGAAATGCTAACTCCTTAGGACTTCTTCCTTGCTCTTTCTCTGCCAAAATGCAATGTTTGTCTGTAAGGGAGGACTCCTATCCTCTGATTAAGAAGGCAGAAACTCTTTCTGCTCTGGGAATTTCCACAGCCCCTGGTGGATATCAGTGTGATGGTTCTGGTGCTGCGACCTCCAGGATTGGGGTGAGAGGCTTTCGAAGTACTACGGTCTCTTGGACACAGTCTTGTTGGGATTATTAAAAAGCTCCTCTCTTGTGCTGAAACCTTTCTTCTCTGAACTGCTTTCTCCATGAGTGAGAAACAATTTCAACCACTCTAAGGGTGTTTACTGACAAGGGTCCGGGACCGCCAGGAGACACCCCAGAGCCAGGAGTGAGTACCCATTAACACAGCATTTCTGCCTGGCCATCAACTTCCTGAGAGCAGGAAGCATGCTCAGTTTGCTCATTGCTGTGCCAAGGGCTTCCTCTCAGTTATTACAATGATCCTTAAGGAACCTGAGACTCAAAAAGTTGAATGACTTTGCACAGGGTCACCCAGGTGCTACAAAGTTGACTTGGGTTGTATGACTCTGGAACTTCCACGAAGAGCATCTTGCTGAGAAAATGGAGGCAGCCTACTCCATTTCTGAGGTACCTGTGACCCTTCAAAATGTTAGCACCTCGAGTACCCATTTCTCTTTCTGGGAGTCGCTCTGGTTTTTGCATGAGACACATCTGAGGGTCTGGCAGCGGTGAAGAGACGCTGCTTCCTCACACGGGTTTTGCCCATGACTTAGTTCTGCCCTCAGGCATTTTGCCTTTCTTAATTTAAAGCTCAGATGTGCTCAAGCTGGAGCTGACAGGATTTCTCCCAGTCCGGACAATGAAAACGCATTTCTGGCATGGTTTGAATTAAAGGAGAATTTCCCGTTTTTCATAAACATTTACAGTAGTTGTGGATGCAGAGTTGAAAGGTTTAGGGTTTTGGTGTTTAATTAGAAACAAATGCCCTTTATGGTCCTGTTAGCAAGGGCAGCAGGTCTCAGATTATTAGGATTATTTCTATTATTTGTGCCTGCATTTTGATTTTTGCCCAGGGCGCCTGGTACTGACTTCCCCAAGGTAGGGATTGGCATCCCCAGAATCACTGGTGCAGTTTCTGTCTGGGAGCCAGGGCTCTGGGTCAACTTTGGGCCCCACCTTGCAGGAAGCCCAAGGCTCCCTTCCTTCCTTTCCAGGGGCAGGTGTGAGCTAAAGGTTCAGCAGGCAGAGCAGCTGCAGCCTCCCTTGGGGCTTTGACAGAGATGTTTGCCAGTTTTGAGGTCCCAGACTGGCCATGCCCATTGGCTTAGCCCTAAGTCTTGGTTTAAAACAAGGGCAGCCTGCAGCATGGAGCACATGTGTGGAAACCCAGCTTCCTGACAAGAAAGGCAGAAGAAAGCTGATTACAGCAGCCTCATACACTTCCTACCCTAGGAAAGGGTGTCATCTATTTGGTGTCTCCTGAAAACAAGCCTATGTCTCCTCCCACAGTCCCTAAGAGGCCCACTGTAATCCCATCCGGCCTTTTTTGAACCTGTCTTAAAAACCATAATGAAAGGATGGAAAATGCCTGAAAGTCCTTTCTACTTGTTAAGGATATCACGAGCACCCATAAAGCAGTGTTTTTGAATATTTGGTGATAAAGAGGCCATCAAGTTATTTCATAAGCAATTAAAGAGGTCAGAGAAGTTCACAGACAGAGGGCCCTTAGAAACTTTCAATATATCAGTCTGTTTCACAGAAGAGATATAACTGAGGAGGAAAAGAGAGGAGCTCACCTACATGGTCGTGGATGAGGAGCTGGGTGGCTGGCACAGCCCAGGTCCTATGCACCCTGGAACACTGCCTTCTGTCTCAACATGCAGAGAATCTGGCATATATTGTGCTATTCCCTCTCCGATGGATTTGAGACACTTTTTGGAAGACATTCAGTCTTCCCTGTAAAAGCCTAGGCTGGATTACATTATTTCCCCCATGAAACTGTCATAAAAACACTATCCCGTGGTTTGTCATAGACTATCTGAAAATTTTAATAACTTTAAGGAAGAACCTAAAAGCTTAGTCCTACCTCCTAAAAGACAATTCCATGATTATTAGTATGTCTTGGTCTCCTCTTCTCTTTTTGTAACTTAGAAAATTAGACTTTAAATGATGCAGACACTTGGCTGTGAGGTCTGAGTCTTGGTGCTGTCACTTTCTAGCTGTGACCTGCAGCCGGTTACTTAGCCCCACAAAGCTCGCGTGTCCTCACTAAGTTCTCATGAGGATTAAACAAAATTATCAACATAGGGCCTTCAGCCCAGGGCTCGGTGCATTCTGTGCTATCATCACAAGAAAAACAGAAAACTCAGGAGGCCCCACCATCATAACAACACCGAGTTGTTCCATTACAAAATCCAAACACAATGACCCTGAAGTAGAAGAATGACTGAAAATTATTCAGCCACTCAGTACAAGAATTCATTCAGCTGGTTGGTTTTTAACCTTAGTTCCTAAACCTATTTGAAGAATTAAAATAATTTTTAAGGAAGAGATTATTAGAGAGCAACAAAAAATAAGTACCCCTATCTCCTGCCTAGAGGGAACTCCACTCCAGTGTTTCTACACCCCCCAAAATATGAATGTTGATATGCAATTATAGGATGTACATGCCATTGAGGCATGGTCAGAGGCCCCTTTCTTCTCTCTCTCTCTCTCTTTCTCTCTTCAAATTCATGGGGTAGAGTTAGTTACACCAGGCAATTTTAATAGAACAAAGTCATATAATGAACTTTTTCACATAAAATGCATTTTTCCATGATTCACTCACTGTACCTTGTTTACAAAGCTTGTAAATATGGTAGATTAAATGGGTCCCTTTCTCTAGTGTGCTCAAGTCCAGACTCCTCAAAGCCAGAAAAGGAGAATGAGGGGGAGGAAGAGGGAGGAGAAAGCAATAAACAGACCAGGAGCGGGCCGGCACAACAAGAGAATGAAAACAATGTAGAGCTGTGGAAAATCAGAGAATGATTTTCCGGAGTGGAAGGGGCAAGCCTTGCCATCTGCCCCCTCCACCCCACCCCTGGCCAAGGTCAGCTTATGTGCTGACTTGCTAAGACCATGGAAATTGTGCCACAAATCAGATCTCTGATTTTAGGAAGTAGAGATTGGGCCCGAGCACCATGATGCCTCCTCTTGGCATTTTGAGAAGGTTCTCTTGAGACAAGAGCCTGCTCTTTGAGGTACAGGGGAATGGGGGCATGCATTAAATCTGGGTAAGCTTGAGTTCAAAAGTAGATAGGACCAGGAGTATGTTTCAGAACACCTCACCAACAGGAAAAAAGAAGGAGGAGGAAGAAGAGGAGAAGGAAGAGGAGGTAGAGAAGGAGAAGAAGAAGAAGACTACCTGAAGCAAATGTAGCAACTTCTTGATAACTATGGAATCTCAGTGATGGGCATATAAAGGTTGTGTTGCTTAATTTTCTGTGTCAACTTGACTGGGCCATGGTGCCCAAGTATGTTCAAACATTTAGGACGCTTCTGTGAAGGTAGTATTTTTATTGTTGTTGCTATTTTGTTTGTTTGTTTTTTGGGGTGAGATTAATATTTAAATCAGTGGGCTTTGAATAAAGCAGATTGCCCTCTATAATATGGTGAGCCTCATCCAATCAGTTGAAGGCCTTAATAGAACAAAGACTGATCTCCACTGAGCAAGAAGAAATTCTGCCAGCAGGCTGCCTTTGGACTTAAACTGCAACTCTTCCCTGAGTCTTCAGCCTATTGGCCTCTACCATCAGGTTTTAAACTCTCCAAGCCTCCAAAATTATGTGAGCAAATTCTTTAAAATACACCTGTCTGTTCATCTATCTACCTATCTATATACCTACCTACCTATACACACACACACACACACACACACACATTGTTGGTTCTGAACCTCTGGAGAACCCTGACTATATGGAGTTCCACTGTATTATTTTCTTAAGTGTTAATATGTTTAAAAGTTTGTAAGTCAGGCAGACCTGTGGCCAAATCCTGGCCTAATCTCACTAGATGTGTTACTTTGGATGAGTGGCTGACCTTTTTCAGACTCTCAGGCTGCCCACCTGCAACAAGGGACAATTCATAGTATGTACTTCATGGAATTTGGAGAGAATTACATAAGATCATGGGTATAACCTAATTCACATATTTATGCATGGGTTCAACAAATATTTGTTGTACACAATCCCTAGCATTCAATACAAAAGGATAAGACTTCTGCCCTCAAAACGCTTAGATTTTAGTGGAGCTAAATGAGATCATCACACTCTCACACAGAATCACAAACTGGAAAAAGGACTTCAAAGTAAGGACCATGAGTCTATGTGAGTTCAGAGCGAAGAAATATGACCACAAACAGGTTCTTCAGGAAGGTCACCCAGTGATGCTTGAGCTGAGGGGGGACCAGGTGGTGCAAAGGCCCCGAAGAGAGAGGGCAGGAGGCCAGTGCCACTGTGAGAAGGCCTGTGGAGAGGGGGGAACCACAGGGCGGGTGAGAGTGCAGAGGCCAGAGGTTCTCAGGAGCTACACTTGAGCCAGGCTGGGCCAGGCTGGAAGCCGTGCTGAAAACTATGAGACAAGTGTGGTCCAGACCACAATGGGCAGTAAAAGCCATGGGAAGTTTTTTCTACCAACATCGTGTGTGTGTGTGTGTGTGTGTGTGTGTGTGTGTGTGTGTGTCTGTGTGTCTGTGTGTGTGTGTGTGAGAGAGACAGAGAGAGAGACAGAGACAGAGACTAATTGCCTTTAGGAAAGATGACCCTTGACTCGAAGGCTTGCTGGGTTGGTAAAACTGCAGAGGGAGCCTGGGGGGGTTGCAGAAATTCTCCAGGCAAGAGTGACAGCTGCTGCTTTGCCCATTGTTCTTACTGCCACCAAAAATAATATTTACTAAGATTCTTCACCTGTCCTAATGCTTGCTGAGGACAGGGCCCTGCATTTTAAGCCTGTATTCAGAAAAGTGCATGGTTTGTAAGCAGCTGGCCACCCAGAAAGGATTGCCAGCAGGCAGCAGCCCGCAGGACCACCATGTCACGCCACTTACTTCCTCTGGGACCCTGGCCCAATCGTTCTTATCTCTGAGCCTCAGTTTCCCCATCTGTAATGCAATAGTACCTGACCTAACAGCCTTGCAGGGCAGCTGCGAGTGTAGTGATATCAGCGCTCATGCATGTGGAATGACTTTGAAAAGTTACAAAAGCACTGCAAAAAAAAAAAAAAAAAAAGGTAAGGCGGTGTTTGCTGCGCATCTGGTTTCCATATTGTCTCAGGCATTCTGCTTTGGGAGAGCAGCCTCCGAGACGACTGCTGAGTTCCAGGTTTAAGCCTCAGGGTCCCAGTGGTAAGGAGAAGAATTTTTAGATAATGAGGATAACCAGGGCATGACACTCTACCCTTTGTCAAGTCCTTTTGCAAAAAGGAACCCATTTAATCGTCCCATGGAATGGTAGGCCAGGCATCTCATTCCCATTTTGTGAACAAAGGGATCCAGCCCAATAGGTTCTCTGAATCCAGGACTCCAGCTCCTGTCCTGTACAGCCAAATTTAGATCTCTGTTATACACACACTCTGCTTTTCTGCAGCAAGTAACTATGGATCACAGAGTTTTAAACCTGGCTTACTTTAGAGATCAACAAATGGATTTTTTTTTTGCCTGCATGCACTGTGTCTTAAACATGTGATCTTGTTGTTAAGATGTAAGAATTTGGTGGTCCATATAAAAATCTAAGTTTTTAGTTTCTTTTGAAATGCGCAGTCAGGCCACTGAGGATCTCCATTTCTGAGAAGCAGTATTGGCTGGAACAGAGAGGCGGCTGTCCAGTAAGAGGTGCACGGACTCTCCCAGTTTACCACTGTTCTTTCCACTCCTACCATGGGACTGTCACTTGCCTGGTGCCCAAGTAAACACTGTACATTTGTGATCCCTAGTCTAAATCAGTTTCATCATTTAGAAATGGGGACACTGAATCCAGGAAGGCCAAATTACCTATCAAAGATCACACAGCTTTTGGGTGTGAGAATGGGAACTGAGGAGAATTTGGGTGCCTTCACTCCCAGCTCAGCTCACATCACCTCCTTGCTGGCATGAGTCCCTCGGGTCCAAAAGGAAGGCTCCTGCATGGCTATTTCCTTTCTGCTCTTGGTTTTCCCTCTCAGAAGAAAAGGGCTCAAATGAGAGCAAGTGTGGCAGATGGAGTGGTGGACAAATTAGGAGTAACTAAGTAGCCACAGTTAGGGGAGAAAAGTCCAGTCAATTGGAAGAGTTGTTCCAAAATGATTTATCACCACAGAGCTCATTGAAAAAAGGAAAAGAGCTGTATCTCTAGGAGAGCCTCAGTGTGCTGTGTAGGACCTTCCCTGTGTGGCATGTTTGGAGAGGACCAGACCTGTGCCGTGGTGTTCACATCAGTTCCTAACCATGGAGTGCCTGGGCAGTCAAACACATTTATCTATTGTGAAGTCCTAGGTTTTGTATGCAGAAGAGGCCTCCTGCTGTCTGTGAAATTGGCCACGAGCTGCTTCCCTGACATCGAATGCAGACCCGTCAGATCCTCACCTGGTATCCCTGAGCCCAGCCAAGGCCTGACAGCTGGAAAGGGCTCCCTTGGCCTTGTCTCAAAACAGACAAGCTCTAGAAACAGAAAGCTCTAGAACTGGCTTCTCTTTTCAGCTCTGCTTCAACTAACCCAACTATGTTGGGTGACCTTAAGTCTTTGACATCTCTAGTCCTCAAAAGTGTTTGTTGAGGAGCTTTATCGAAGACCACCTTCCCTGGCAGAAATGCTTTGTTCGACAGCTCCTTTTGGTTTGACAAGGACCCAAGCTCCATGCCCAGCATCTGCAGCATCCGGGCCCCCCAGGCTCCTCCTTGGTAGAAGCAGCACTGGCTGTCTTTTCTCCTTCGGTCTTGGGAACTTCCTGGGGACGAAGCCAGGCTCTCCTGCCTATGAGGGTTTTGTGTGCTACCCCACGGAAGAAACATTCATCTTCATTATTTCCAAAGAGGAGCTGCCAGGGCAACAATGAGACATTTTATGAGAAAGAAGACCTTAAACTGGTTTTCATTAAATGTGGCTTGATGGAGGCGAACCGGAAACATCCATTGGAGCAATGGCAGCCTTTCAAAGCCCCCCTGCAGAAACGATAAGCTATAAAAACAAATGGCCCGGCAACAGAACAAAAAACAAGGCTCCAGGAACATTTACCGAGTTGCAAACAGGCCGCTGGGCCCTACCCCACCTCTCAGAGGCTGAACCATCCAGACCTGGCGGATCTAGAGTATGCAAAGCTGGGGTGCCCTGCCCCAACCCAGGAGGGTCAGTGATGGTGGGTCTGGACAGAAGCAGGGCTTCTGGTGAAGGGACCCTGGGAGTAGCAGAATGACCGTGCACTTGGTGCCAGGCACTGAGAGAGCCCTCACATGCATCTGGAACATCTCGCTGACTCTCCAATAGACATGCACTGTTATCATTCCTATTTTGCAGTAGGAATGATAGGAACAGAGGCTCAGACATGTTGAGAAGTATCGCAAGGTCCCATGACTGAGTGGAGAAAACGACCCAAACTCTCATTCCAGAGAGTGTCCCAAACCACCTGTGAGTTCACCTCCTATGAGAAAATGATTATAGACTTAAACTGGTTTTTAGAACTCAGGAGAGAGAGGCTCAAGAGCCATGGAGCCTAAACTTCTCATTCTCCATGTAAGTTGGAAGTGACAGAGCTGGGGTGGGGAGGAATCTGCTGTCAGGTGTCAGAGACACCAGGGCACACACGCATTTTTCTTTCTTACCGCTTACTGGCTGGCCATGCTTAGCTGGTTCCTCTCCCTCACTAAGCCTCAGCTTCCTCACCTAGGAAATGGGAAGAGCCACAACACCTGGTCTTTATTAGTGTCCACAAATGTTTCCTGAGAAACCTCTATGTGTCAGATGTAGCAGTGAGCCACAGAGACTAAAATCCCTGTCCTCGTGGGGCCTGGATTCTGGTGGAGGAGATAGATAATAAATATGGTAAATAAGGATATTATATCATGTGTCAGAAGAAGATATAAGTGACTTGGCGAAAAATGTAGCCCAGAAGAAGGGGTGGGGGTGGGACTGAGGAACAGGGTTAATGGGGTGATCAGGAGGGACTCATTGAAATGTGATTTAGCCGCAGAGACTTGACAGAGGTGAGAAAAAGCGCTTCTGGCAGAGGGCACAGGGAGGCAAAGGCCTTGACAGGAAGCCAGCCTGGTATGAGGAGGAGCAGCCCTGAGGCGAGGCTATCTGCAATGGAGACCACGAGAAAGTGCCCAGCACGGCACCTGGCCCCTGGGTAACTGTTACTCAGGCTCTTCTTGTTTTCATTACATTAATTAATAATGGAGCCAGGTGTCTGGAACCTCGCACCCATCTGAAGCTTTACCTAGTCCACCTTCCCAACATGGGCACTGGTGCTGCCTGGTTCCAGCCCACTGGGTCTTCCCTTCCTGCTCTACCTTCCTCCTTTTATTTCCTTCTCAAATAATTACTGAGGGCTACTGTGTGTGCCATGAGCCAGTGAATGCTCAGAGACCCTAAGAAAGACACTGAAAATGGGGCAAATGAACTCATGGCACCCTAAATGGGGCTCTCTAGCTCCCCTGCCTCACGGATTCCTCCAGGAACAGTGGGAGCTCCCGGTTGCCCAGCCAGCCTCTGAACCGTGTCCCAGAACTCTGGGCTATGCTTCTTACAAGAAGGGCAGGAGAGCACTGGTGCAGTGGGCCATACCTTGGCACAGTAGGAGTGAGCACAGTGTGCCATCCTGTCTTCTTCCTACGAGTCCTTCCTATTCATCCCATTCTTTGTACTGTTTCTGCTCCATATGACATACCCAGAAACTCTGTCCTGGAGAGCAGACATTTGCTGATACTGAGAGTTCCTTGTGAAAGAAAGTTGCCAATAGGGAAGATTGTCCTTAGCAGTCCCACTGACAGGGTGACCTGTCCCTGAGATGCTCAGGCCTGACGCACTCAGTAGCCCATCCACCTGATCCCAAGCACAGCAGCCTGGAGCCGTCACAGCTCTGCAGAAATTCAGTAGGACATCCATGTCCATTGCATGTCCCCTGGGCTTCCTGCTTCTCACCACTCCATCCGTCTAGTCATTCTCAGCAGTCACAGAACTGTATCCAGAGTTTGGTGTGTGTATGGGGAGGGTGCCGAGACTGGAGGCCAGGCACCCCTGTGCAAACACCATGTGGGAGTCTGGGAGACGTGTGGCAGCTGTGCCAGTGAGGATGAGAAGTGGGCACCACTTCCCAGAGACATTCCAAAGATGAAAGCAGCAGGACTTGGTGACAGGTTAGGTGGGAGAGGGGAAGTCCTTTGGAGAAAGCACTCTTATAGCCATAAAAGTGATAACCAACAATACAACTGATGAGCTATTCCATAAGCAGGAGCTATTCTATACTATGTGGCACTAATATAACAATGGCAACCACAAAAATATATACCTGTAGCAAAGACTAACATAAAATCTAATGTCTGGAACTAATCATGGACCTTGGGCAAGGTAGTTACACTTTCTAAGATGTATGTCTTTATTTGCTTATTGGAGGTAATACTGAGTCCTATCTCCTAAGGTTGTTTGGGAGTCCAAGGCAGGGGTCACCATAGCACAATGTCTGTGTGGCACGTTATGATGATTTGTACTTTGTCCTGTTGAATGAAAGTCATAATTGTATTCCTCCCCCCCCCCCCAACCTCTCTGCCCTAGTAAAGGACTCAAAAGTGGGCCCTGGACTTTAAAATGACTTCTTTAACAAATTCAAAGAACATCAAACAAGGAGCCAGCATTTGGCAAACATTTTGGAATTCGGATTTATCCTGAATGACATTGATAGTTGAAGGAAAACAAATAACCCTCTAGGGGACAATTCATAGAAGAACTGATATGGGGGTTGGGAGGAGGAGGACATCAGAGGTGGGGGAGGATGGGCCTCTTCACAGCCAGAAGCAAAGGGTGGATGGGATAGAATTGGACAGGGGGAGGGGAACAAATGGCACATCCGTCACTGATAAAAGGCTGTTGCTGGGGCCCAATAAACCCAGTAGCCAGTCACCAGACCAGATGTGTGAGTGGGAAGGTTGCCTCTTTCCCATCTGCTGAGCACTCACCCAGCCAAGCCAGAAAGCCTTGGAGCTCAGGAGGGGGTCTAGATCTAATAGGGAGGCAGAAACATGGGGCTTGGAGGACTGAAAGTCCCGGATGGGTCTGGTGGTATCCAAGGGCCCACATCACTTGCTAAAGACACCTCCTCACTGTCTGTAGTTCCTGCTGTGTAGACAGCCATGTGTTGATCCCACTGCCCAGCCATCACTGTCTGGATGAGAGCTGGGTATCTGATTGGTGACCCATTAACTGGCCTTCCAGTAACTTATGAAATGGGCCAGTCAGGTGCTTGTCTTCAGAGAATATGAATTGAGGAGAAAGAGAGTTGATTAGCTGAAAGAAGTAAGGCCACAAGGCAGGAAAGGCAAGAGAGGCCAGGGCAGCAGTAGAGAAGAGTTTCATGTGCCCCCAGTTCCTGACACTTCTGACTCTCTGCACCAGCAGCATCCTTCCCCAAACTGCTCAGTACCTGACACTTCCCATCCTCTGGACCAGCAGCATCCTTCTCCAAACTCCTGTTTTTCTTGATTTAGCTGTGAACTGCCTCCTTGACTCCTCCAACCAAAACTGGTCTCAGGCTGAATCATCTACAGGCCCCACCTTCGTGGTCATCTTCAAGGGAAGGGAAGCTGGAGGGAGGCCAGCCTCCAACCCACGAGGCAGGGAGGCCTTGTTTATAACTGCACTGGAGCCGAGTTGTGGGAGCGCAGCAGTGACCTGGCCACTCACTCATCTTTATGAGAACATCCCCCACATGGGAGCCTTCCTTTTTCATCAGGATGTTTTTCTTGATGTCCAGCCGAAGCATTCCCATTTTTTATTTCTTCCTATTAGTCTAAGCTCTGGCTCTCGATGTTACTGGCTGATATAAACCCTGTCTCCCCGCAGCTCTCCCTTGGAGTTCAGATATTTGACTGCTTACACGTGGACAGCCCTTTGCTGTTTCTCTCCCTCCAAACAACTCCTCAACAGCCCCTGTTGTTTTCTCAGCCTTGCCCCCCCATTCCTCCCAGAGATGGAGGTCTGATGGAGTTCAGGGACAGATGGAAGGACAGATTAAACACAGCAGGAGCAGGAAGTCAGGAACACAGACCAGGAGAAGAAAACCTCTTGAGCTTGCAAAGTAATACTGGGAATATAGAAGCTTTGGGCAGATACAGGACCAGGAGGGACCCCTGTAGAGGCTCTCCTCTCCTAAGGGGCAGAAGCCAAGAATGACTATATATGATTGCATAGAAAGACCAGATGCCTTTCTGGATAGAAATAGGATGCAAGAGGAAGATAAGTACTGGCCACCGTGGAATTCATTAGAAGACTTGAAGAAGCCTTTGGACATTCCTCTTTGGGTCGAGAAAAAGACATCTGGTCTGCTGTTAGGCAAGGTATAGGTCACCTTGAAGTTGACAAAAATCTGGATAAAAAAGACGGCTTACAGCTGCTATTGTTAAGAAGGGGCAAAAGAGGAAAGGATTTGGAAGACACTCAGGGTTCTTCACTTTTCCATTAAAGGAGACCACTTTCTTCTTCTCCTTCTTCATTTGCTATTCTTGGCTATGTCACTAGTAGAGTAAGTCCCTGGGGAAATAAGGAAGTAAAGTTTGGTGGCATGTCATGGAATCACTGAGTGTTGCTTTTTCAAGGGGGTTGGGGGAGAGGTGAATTTTGGTCCTGATAGCATCTGATAGTATCCTATAGTTAAGAGTCATAACTATCCTACAGTTATGATACAGGTGCTGTTACTCTGCTCTCCCATGGCCGGAATCAGCCGTACATCCCAGATGTCTTTCCACCGAGTCATGGTGACTAGAGTGCTCCAGGCAACCAGGGCCAGCTCATCTCAATTAGCACTCTAGATGAGACATATTTGCCATCTTGGGCAATGTCCTTTTTTGGGTACAATCTTCCATAATCTTAGATTTTAGGAGTAAGTGGGCAGAGTGGTGACCCCTGTTTAGCTGTAGTGAAAAGAACCTGGACTGGTGTTCTACTCAGGCCACAGGGGAGGAAACCCGGCTTTTCACACTTGGATTCAGATCCTGCTTTCATCATATACAAGCCCTATGATCTTGGATAAATTAGATTTTCAACTCTCAATTTCCCTAACTATAAAATGGGCTTTAAAATATTGACTATGCAAGAGTTTCTATGAGGATTAAAGATTGTATTTGTCATTGCTCTTCACAATGATTTAAAAATGGTATGAACATTGAGGAAACCCTTAAAACTCTTTCAGGTCTACCCACTCAAGGTAGTGTATTTCAGAGTGAGTCAATTCCAACAGCGTTGACTCGGCACATCAGCACTTTGACTTGTCTGTTATCAATGTTTGTGACACTAATGGAGCAAAAATATTCCTGCTTGGATTACTATCTGGAATCAAATGACAGTCCTTGTTTGGCTTTTGAGACAAGACATTCTGTGTAGACACTTAGCTACACAGTTCTTGCATTCTGCCTATGGTATGTGCTGAGAAATGGCCAATTTTTATGTGGGAGAATGCAACATAAAGATGTGAAATCTCCACTTGATGAACCATTAAACTGTCCTGTGAATGTTTCTAACTAGAGATAATCAGATGTACAAGCCAGATAAGAGCCAAGAATGGGAATGACCATTCCTACCTTTTATTTACAATGCAGAGTCATAACTTATTCTTTAGAATCTCCACTACCTCTTGTCAGCTGGGCTGCAGGGCCCAAACCCCAGCAAGTACCTGGTGTGACTTGCCAATCTGACCTTTTGTCAAAGCTAAGGTTTTGCTGAGACCGGAGGGGGAGCTGCACTATTTTTGGCTGGTTTACGGTCTGTAAAAGTAAGTTGTTTGTCATCTTAATTTTTTAAAAGCATGGAATTTGAAGTTCTGGCCAAAAAAAATTAGCAACCTTGTACATTGCATGTAGCTTGCATAACAGATGGTGATCTGGGAGGTTGGTGGTTTTCGAAAGTTGATGACTTCAGGGCTTGATGTCCTAGATGAAGTTGTTTTCTCAGATAGCATTTCAGGAGTGGGGACTTTTGACCAGGTGGAAGACCTGAGCTGAAATGCAAAGTTGGGACCTAACTTATCTTAGTTTCTGAAATTTCCTTCCAAAGAAAACTTTATATATATTTTTTAAATTTATTCTTTATTGGCTTCTGCATATCTGCACCTCTAGCTTTCTTCATGGGAAGTGGGAACCAGACTATAACTAGAGAAGCTGTTATCTGAAAGACTCACAGTCCCTGGGGAGTGAGGAACAGCCAGCCCCTCACCGAAGGTCCCTAGGTGCCTCCCAGAAACAGCATAAGCTTTGCATAAGTATTTGGCCTGTGGGGTGCTGGTCTGAACTGACCTTGCTCTTTAAAGGAACAAAGAGGATTCTTTCCCAGAGAAGAGGATTTTGACTTTAAAAGCAGCTATTCATGGTACAGCCTTTGTGTGAATGTGGCTTTGAGTGTCACTCCCAGGAGAGCAGGATAAAGAATGTTAAAGCTGGGAGGCACCTCCAAGATACTGGGGTCCACCTCCCCTGTTTTACAGATGGGAAATCTAAGACCTCAGATAAGAAGATATGTCTTGAGCTCAAAAACCAAATCTGTGGCCAAGCTTTCATTAACTCTTATTGTTCTCCCAAGTGGCTACCTCTTGCCCCAACCCCCCAGTCACCTCAGTGTCCATATTATGCAGCCAGGATCAGCCTTAGGTAGCAGCAGCCTAGTCCCCTAGCTCTCTGTCCGCCACTTGACTACCACACCAAGCTATCATCAGCCAGAGCAGAAGAGAAAAATGCGAAGTGATTCACATGAATGCTTAGTGGGCACCTCCTCTGATGAATGGCACCCCAGTTTGCCAAGTGCACATCACCCCAACTCCGCATGTGCGTTCTGCCTTCTCACTTAAAAAGTGCAGTCTTTTAAAGATGCTGGAGAAAGGCACATTGACTTATCCTGATCATGGACACGGAGACCATCCAGCCTATGTCTCAAAGCTGTTTTCTCCCCTCTCAGGTAGTGAACTCTAATCCACAGGTCTTGGCCTGGGGAGGCAGCGATCCACCATCCCCTTCCTCCAAGACCCCCTAAGATGCCCTTGCCATTTGAGCTCATTCTTCCTTCTTCCTGGGACTCAGTTATCTTCATTTACAAGGTATGGGATTACTTCTGCATTTCCAAAAGTATATTCTAAGTTAAACAGGTCCCACAGAATCATAAAAAGTTTACACAGAAAAACCCACAAAAACAATTCCCCATAGATGTATCAAATCAGTATTACTTATTTAAAATAAGTATTTTTAAGTAGCATTAACTCATCTCAATGAACATTATGCAAATCAGTATTCTTTTTAGAAAAATCACATAAATGCGGCCGATCCTGAACTAAACAAAATATGTTATTTCACTGCAGGACTTAGCAGAGCGTTAAATATGGAAATGTGTCTTGGAAAATCTCCAAGCACAAATGAAATACACACTGTTTGTCAAATGTACATGGGTGCGACGGCCCGGTTAAATTAAGTGCCCTGCCTAAACTCAACAAGTGTGGGGTGGCTGGTCTCTCCAACCCTGGGCAGTTCTAGCAACGTGCTTCTTTTATTCACTCTTTCTTGATATGTCTAGCAGCTCTATTTTCTAAAATAATAGATGGACCCACTTCCAGGTTTTTCTCTCTCATTATCGGTGTGATTCTGTTTGCGTTTTCTCAGCTTATGTTTTTTCAGATGCAGAAAATTATGTAATTAGCTGTGAGGTCTCAGGCCATAATTTGGGAAACATTTCCCACTTAAATTAAAGGCTTTGCACGCCCACCCAATCCGTAATTGTGTGGATCTCTCAAAACTCTCCGTTGGCTTCATTTAATTGTTAAACATTAATTTAGTGGGGGAAATCTTCAAAGAAGGGGTGGAGGGATAGAGGAAGCGTGGCTGGTAGGACAAAATATTAATAGGTGGTTAAAAGCAAAACAATAATTCTTCCCGTCTAAGCTTGCAGCCTTTGGTCGGGTGGAAAAGAAACAATCGGTTATTCCGGGATTATATAGGTTTCATTGACTTAAAATGACCTAAAAACAGCCAAAGGGGGATTTACTTTGTCTTTATTTTTTTGCCTGAGAAGACAGAAAGAAAAACAAGATTTTGTTTTTTAAATATAAAAAATGCCCTTTTCTGTGAAGGTTTCCAAAAGCGTTCCTTAATGCAATGCTGTTTGATGAAGACCAAAAATTAAAACAGAAAGATCCCATTTTGCCAGCAGAGTTGTTAATATCACCATTTAGCACAGCAAACTGCAGCCCAGTCTCCAGTGCAAGGCAGGGCTCTCCACCTTCTTGGGCATCTGAGTTGAGTCTGGAGATGTGTGGAGTTGCCATGGTGATTGCTGTCAACAAAGGTTACCCCTGGTGGAACTTCCTTGGCCCCATGACCCACACACAGAGGTGGAATAATAGACTGTGTAAGTGGCTTCTGCTCTGCAAATAGAGACAGGGCTGGAAATCAATTATTAATGAGCTGGGTGACATTGACATTCATCCACATTTAATAAGCACAGCCCAGCAACCAGAGGAGAGCTAGGTTTTGCCCAGCAAAGTCTCACGGGTTGGTAGGGAATTCAGAAAAAAAGAAAAAACTAGGAACGAAACCCAAACAGAAAGAGATGGTGGTCTGCCTATAGTCACTAAACAAATTTTAATTAGTACTTAGATTTCTCTATTTAGCATTCTTTTTGACACCAGTTTCTTATCCTGAATGAGCTGAGAGGATTTAAGCGGTTGATCATACATAACATGTCCTCGTTACTACCGTCTACACACCTACCAAAGAGACAAGTCCAAGGTGTTGGGGCTCATCCACAACTTAAGGAGGGGTGCAGTCTTCTGATAGACTAGTAGGCACAGCCTTCACTTGTGGTTCAAAAGCCCATTGGTTTATTTTTGGACTCCTTCACAGAAAGTTAAAATGCTAATGAAACAAAACAACAACAAAAAAAGATGATGAAATGTGTGTCCCATTGCCTGTGTTCTCCATTAAGGATAACTAGGACTTTTATTTCTAAGGCTTTCTGTGAGAATTACTCGGGTTTGTCTAATTCCCTTCCAGTGCAGTCTGAACTTCCCTTATATCTGAAATAGTGCAAAGTGGCATTCACACTGAACTAGACGCTTACCCAAACTACACACCCAGCCTCTGTGAGAAGCAAGGTCCTCCTTTTATTTAAAACTATGCCTCTGCTCTAAAATGGGTGCGACACTGATAGTTTTCTAGAACCACTTCACAGATTCGTAAGCCAGGGCCCGAAGGAGTGAGCTGAGTAGGAAATTTACCCAACTGACCTTTGAGTGAGAAACACCAGCCTGCTGGCCTCCCTTTGGCCCAGACTTTGTCAGGTCTCAGAACTGGCATTTCACCCTTTGATATTCTAGAGGCTTTTCTGGAGTCTGTCACTTCTGAGGGGGAGCCATGCCCCACCTCTATGCTCTAACCTGTCCCAGCTTCTAAGACTGTTCTTTCAGCAGGCTTGTCATCCTAGACATTGATTGCTTGTGGCACCAGCATGGTAGTGAGGGAGATTTCTCCAGGACGTGTGGCTGCCGGCCACACTGTTCTGCCGCACTTTGCCCATGGCCTCGGAGAGAGGTCCACCTCCCAGCATGCTGGCAGAGGAGGCCAAGGTGCTCAGCAGAAACTGGAGTCAATTAAAGGCTATGCCTTGGGAAAAGCCCTCCTAGCATCTCCCTTTTTAATCTGGACCTTTTACCTTTTGATATTCTAGACGCTTTTCTTTTGCCCTCTGTCAATGCAGAATTTTTGAAGGTGACTGATGTCTCAGGTCAATAATTACATGTGGCAAAAGTTCTTAAGCTACAGGTTTAGATGCCTCTAATTTCAAGGCAAAAGCTTGAGGTTTCACAGTCCCTTCCGGGAGGGCTGAGGCACTGGGCAGAGGGGGTGGTGTGGGGGTTGGGGGACAGCATCGGCTTGTTACCAGAATAATCTAGGGCCTGCTTCCACTGTCAGCAGGGTCTCTTGACTCCTGAGTTGGAGAGTAGGGGGGCTCCCCTGCTCCAGCCACTGGCCACTCCCCTGTGTTTAGTGCAGCCCTCCATAGCAGGCAGGAGGTTCAGATTCATTACTACAAAATTCTGTAGGTTTCAGTTTTTATGTTTCACAATATGTCAGTTTATGATTTCAACTCCTTAGACAAAGACTGATAAATTTGGGTTCTCTAAGACCTTATGCCAGATCCTATATCAAGCCAGCTTAGTTAATCACCATATATTTATTGGGCACTGTGCTAGGACACAGCAGTGGACAGTGTACAGGGTCCCTGTCCCCATGGAGCTCTCACTGGAGCCGGGACGACCAGGCAGATACATGTGGGAAGTCCCGGGAAGGGCTGGGTGGGGATGGGGCCCTTGGGAGCAGTGACTCAGGGAAGACTACCTCGGGTGGGGGAGCCACTATCTAAATCTATCACATTCTTTGACCACGTTGTTCACCATCACTCGCCCACGCCTCTCAGAGTTTCACTTTCACTACATGATCAAGATGGTATGGAACTGTTAGTTCATAGGAAATTGTATAAGGCACCTCAAAACAGGGAAGAGAGGAAAGGTGGAGCTGACCTGGAGGGTTGCACAGGTTGCCATTTTGTTAGCTGTAAACTTGACCTCCACACACCGGCCCAAAAGGTACAACTGCCTCTGGGTGTCCCCAACTTCTTGTCTTATAATATCTCATTTTCTCTTCTCATCTTTGCAATCTTCTACTCTTTGGTTTCTTTGCCTTCTCTTGATAACAGATATACCAAGAGTGGTATTAGAATTGTGATGGGAATATGGTTATCCACCATATAGGGTGGTGGTGAGGGTTAAATGCCCAAATATGCAGCATGTGCTCAAGCCTAATGTCTGGCACAGGGCACTGGACTATTGGTGGTGCCTAACATGCTTCACATGAATATTACCATTATCATTAAGGACCCAGAGGGGAGGTATAGGTCAGGGAATGTTTGAAGAGTCCTGAGCATCTCCTACCATGTGTTTCTCTCTCGGCCTTGCCTCTCACCCCACACTCAGAGACTTTGGAGGACAAGGCTTAGACTCAGCCTCGGTGCTCTGTCTCAGCCTGGCCATTCTCGTCTGTGGCTCCCTGCCAGACTTCACTGTGTCCCCTGATGGACATATCTTTTGCTGGCCAAGAAAACTCCCATTAGGTATGAAATTGTGCTTTGGGAAAACAAGGCCTTACCCTGAGTTCCTCCCAGCGTTGACCAGGTTAGCCCATCCTAGCAGCTGGGGAGACATTTTTCTGACTCATGCCTCAGGTTCTAGGACAAAATGTCTTTACCAGTGAAGACAAGTTTTAGGTGATGGTGGGGATGGGTGGGTTGTGTTCTTTCCTGCTCCATTGTGATACCCCTGAGAGGGAGAAACCTTGTCTTTTTTAGATACATCCATAATCTCAGCACCTAGCACATGTGAGAGATTTCTTAAAATGTTTTAGAATGAATGAAAAGGTGACCTAATTAGCTGAGAGCACAGTCCAAGTGAGGAAGGCACCCCACACCACCTCTGTGCCTTTAAGGTGGGAGCGCAGCTTGAGAGGGATCTATAGTCAGGATGAATTTGATCCTGGCTCCATCACCCAGTATCTGGGTGACTCTGCAGCTTGACCTGTGAGGTCCTTGGTGTAATGTCTCAAGGTAGGATGAGAAGAGTATGTATTTAAAAGGAGCTTGGGGAGATTCATGAGTTAATATATAGAAACTACACTTGGCTTCTGGCTTGTGTTCAGTAAGTACTGTCATCAGTATCACACACTTAAGATATTAGACGGAGAGGTTTGTTTGCTTGTTTGTTTGAGGGCAAGGATGGGTCTTACTGAGATTTATACCCTGTACAAAGTCTACAACATAACAGGACCTCCTATTGCTCCTGATGTTTGTAATGATAAAGGGAAAGTAATCCTATTGTGTTGGTCTTTGTGACCAACAAAGAGAGAGAAAAAGAGAGAGAGACCTGTGCACCTGGTGGGTCCCTGATCAAAGCATTAAAAAGTTGAGTGATTTCACCCAAGTCACCTTATGTGTTCATGTTGAAGCTAGAACAGGGACACAGGTCCAGGAAGGGCTAGACATTTGCCATGTGGTCCTTCCATTCATATGGCAGCTTCCCAAAGTCACAGTTACTTTGAAATGGCCCTCAATCTTTAAACCACAAAAGAAATCAGGACCTCTTATGGAGGGGTGATGTGGCTTAGGCAATGGTCTGGCCTGGCCCAGAAGTCTTGGTACGAAGCATCCTACAGAATATCAGCATGCAAAGGCTGAAGACCAGAGGACGGTTCCCTGGGTTTTATTTGCCAATCTTTTTACAAGCATGTTTAATGACTGTGAAATTTCTGAGCCTCTCATTCAAACATATGAGAGGAGCTCTGCTTCGTACCTTAAAACTCTTCAAATATGTTGAAGCTGGAAAAAGAGAGAAGAGGGGGATGTGTCTTATCATTGCTGGTGGTAGCTCAGGGAAAGCCCAGCTTTCTAAGAAAGGCAGCCAGGCAGGGGAAGTGGTTTCTGCCACTGAGCTGGAAGTCTGGGCTGGACTGCGAGTTCCCGTCAGCAGGTTGAAATCAGGAGGAAAATTACCTCCTTTCCTGACTAGCTCATGAGTATTGGTGATTTGTGCATGTTGTTATAAGCCAAGCCACCCTTTATCATCTTTCTAAAGGGAACCGAGAATCTTTGGGGACCTCTCCATGCTCTGACAATCTGCTAGCGGGAAGTTGAGAGTCATTACTATGAAAAATGGCAGCAAGGATGCAAATGCACATCGGGGGCAGACAGTGGGCTGAGTAAACACATTCATGTTCATGGGGCAAGGGAGGGTTGGCTTGTCATGTGGAGGGATCGACTTCCTTTTTCTAGAAGCTACTCCCAATGACTACTTTACAAGATGGGAAACATTGTGTTTGCTTTGGCAGGGGCTCCTGCTTGCAACGCAAGGGTTGCATCAATTCATTCCAAACTGTGTTGGTAAGCAATAGGAGTCATGCCTTCTAGAGAATTAGTGCTCCTTAAAGATATCCTTGTCAGCAAGTCCAGCCCAAGGAGTAACAGGCCAACACTTCCAGGGTGGACTATTTGCTTATAATCAGGTATTTCCTCTGAATTCCCCCTGTGGCTCCCCTCCCCTCACCTGTGCCTCTCTGTTGAGGTAAAAATCTAGTCAAAGGAATGCAGGGGCAAAGAGACTCGAGGGAAAAAAAGCAGAAAAGGGATTGACTCAGAAATGCAACATAATGAGGTTCCCTGAGCAGTCTTTGAAAGGTCAGTTCAGCTCTGGAGACCCATATGATGACCTTATAATCAAACTATTTCTTCCCAGTTCCATTATAATTCAAACTGTGCTTATGTGTGAGCTGGAAAGGTGTTCTGGTGGGAGCAGAGCCCACCTCCACCTGTAACTGCTACCTGTAATAATCAGGCACTGTAAGTCTTTTAACACTTGGATTTGATTTTTTATGGAAGATAAGTCAAGTTCCCATGCATGGGTGCTCCATTTCCATCCATCCTCAATATCATTTCCTAGCCCTCGAGGCCCCAGCCTAACGCAGGGAGACAGTGTGGCTTTTGATGCTAATAATCGTGGGCTCTTGTAGAGAGATTTTTGCAGGCTCTGAATACAGGAAGATGAGCAGACAGAGAGATGGGGCTATTATTATTGCAGGTATTTCAGGAAGTGGTTGGGCCGCTCTCCACTCCCAGAGCACCCGGAGCTGATCAAGGTGGAGAGGACACACGTCAGATGCTTTGACCACACACGGGGGCCAGCCCACTATAGCCTGTGGCCAAATCCAGCCAGCCACCTATTTTTGTTTTATTGGATTACAGCCACACCCATTCATTTACTTACTGTCTATGGCTGCCTTCATGCCACAATTGCAGAATTGAGTAGTCATGACAGAGACCATAAGACCCACAATGCCTAAAGTACATACTCTCTGACCCTTTGCTAAGTTGCCAACCCTTGGTCCACATGATGGTTTTTATAAACCTGTAAATCCCTACATCCCAGAGTAAGTTATCCCTGGTTTAGGATCAAATAAGATGGCAGAGGCAGCTCAGTTCATAAACTGCAGGAAAATCACTCCCACACTCATTCTTTGAGTCATTCATTCAGGGAATGCTTGCCATGAGATGTCATTATCAATGTCATCATCTCCATAGTCCTTGGCCTGAGGAACTCCCAGGCTGCAGGCCATAACTACTGTGGAGGAGAGGACACCTCTGGCAAATCGCTGACCATTTAAGCAAGACAAATCTTTTATTGTCATCTAGTTCAATAACCTCATTTTACAGATGAGGAAATTGAGGCTCGGTGAAAGGAAAAGTCTTGCTCCAGATCACATGGTGAGTTAATGGCAAAGCTGGAACTAGAATTTTAGTCTCCCAGTCCACGGAACTTAGATCTCAAGAGATGGCTGTATTACTTCTGTCATAACCTGTAAATTGGGTCCATAGTAACCAGTGGCCTGGGAAGCATTTTGGATAGCAGCAGTTGACTGTGGGCCTCACCAGTTTGTCTCTCCAAAGATAAGTCCCTGGTTACTTCTTAAGTGAGGCTGATTGCACTGATTATTCATATAAATTGCACCTGTCACTCCTCTGCACAATGCCAGACGAGAGGTAATGTGAGCTCCTTGTAAAAGGAACCCATTTTTTCCAGGGTGATTATAAATTAGATATGAATGTAGGCTTAGGATCCTGGCAGACATTCTCCCAGGGAATTCTTAACTTGCATCTATTTGCAGAGTAACCTTTACAAAGGTTAGGCTACTCTTGGAACCGAAACACAACTTTGAAGTCTAACAATTCTCTAAGATTTTCTGTACATCGCCACTGAGTTACTGTTTAAGGAATCAAAACCTGAACTGTGTTCCAAAGGGCCACCCAGGGCCTCACTGGAGAACTGATCTATGTCTGTAGCAATGCTCAGGGATGTCTTGGGTTCAGAATGTGGGTTACCTAGAAGTTTCTCCAACTTTGAAGAATTAAATGTTTGTGACTGATGTAATTTGGCAGATAGGGTGAGAAAAAGCCAATGAATGCAAAGGTAGAGATGAAGGCTGGTCATGCATTTATAGTAAATAAGACAAGATCACAGTGGCTCTAGTCTGGATACTCCCACCTCCAAATTTCAACATACAGAAACAAAGTTATTTTGGTACAAAAAATCAGCTGTGATTCTGCCTTTACTATGTTGCTCTTACTAGCTGTGCAGCCTTGGACTTTGCCTCTCTGAGATTCACTTTCCTCATCTTTTTACTTAAGAGACTGATTCTCAACTAAGAGCAACTCCCACCCTACCCCCAGGACATTTGGTCAGGTCTGGAGGCATTTTTTGGTTGTCGAACTAGGATGCAACTGGCATCTAGGTGGATAGAGGCCAGGGATGCTGCTAAACCTCCAACAATTCACAGCATACTCCCCCCTGACAAAGAATTATCAAATAAAGAAGTATTGGCCTTGAAAGTCAGAAGTGCTGACATTGAGAACTCTTTGTCTTAAGATTTTAGTTATTTATTTTTAGAGAGGGGAAGGGAGGGAGAAAGTGAGGGAGAGAAACATCAACATGTGGTTTCCTCTATCATGCCCCCTACTTGGGACCTGGCCCACAACCCAGGCATGTGCCCTGACTGGGAATTGAACAAATAATCCTTTCATCCATAGGCTGGTGTACAGTCCACTGAGCCACACCAGCCAGGGCCAAAGAAATCCTGATTTACAGAAAGGGAGTAGACCTTGTTCATCATCGTATGTATGCCAAACAGTACCATATCCAGCACATGATGAACATGCAAGAGATAGCTGTTCAACAAATAAACTTCTGAAAATAGCTAAATATGTATGATTGTCTCTTTTGCCTGCCTTGTTTTTTTTTTTTACCAAACTTATATTTATGCACAGTTCCCAACACAGTGCCTAGCACATAGTAGGTATTCAGTAAATGGTAGCTTACAATGATGTGATAACGTTTACCTTATTTGCTTCACGCTTGTTTTAAATAAGAATTCACGGTTTTCATCCTTTGCCAAGATAATAGGCAGTCTGTGCAGGCACAAAGCCCAGTGGGGCTTTCACAAATATTGGTTTACAAAGAATCTTTTTTATCTTGTGTTTTCCAGATAGGTAAGCCAAGGGCCACTTCGTTGTGCCTTCATTTCCGCTCCCTCTGGCAGACTTTCCCTAGGCTGAGTTTTGTTTCTTCAAAATTACTGTTTCATTCTTTGCCGTTCTGAAGAAACCTGTTGGTTAATATTAATGCATTTTTATCTTGGGGCATTTCCTTCCAATGCTCTTTTCCAATCTGCTATCATATTTTGCTTCATCCTTTCTAATATCAGTGCTACTGGCAGAACAGAGGCCTTTCATGTACGTATCACATCTGAGCCTCAGAGAAAGCTTGTGGGCTCATACATGGATGGAGGGGGAAACTGAGGCTTAGGAAAGTAAATGACTGCTAATCAGTAACTTCAGATTTCTCTTTCTTACCCCCTCCTAGGGTTTGAGAACTACAAGAGATTTAGGGGCAGAGGGCAAAGAAGGGGTTCTGACTTGCTCAAACCCACACAGGAAGTGGTCCCCAGGCAGGTCTCCGGATGCTTCCATCCTAACTTTTTCAGCCCTTATTTCCTGGCCTACTTCTGAAGAGCATTTTGAAATTGGGTCAAATTCATTTATTCAGGAAAGAGTCATTGAGTGTCTCTGGGCTGTCTCTCATTGATATGATAGGAAAATGTATGCATTTGAGTCTTGTTCTGCCACTTATCACTAGGTTGAATTTTCCTGAGTTTCCTAACTGCTGTGAACTTCAGATTTTTTTATAGGAAGTGAAAATGACAGCCTTGACCTGTGTCACAGAGTTGTCATGGCAGCCAATAGTGATGAAGGCAATATGACTTTGCAAACTAAATTCTTATGAGGATTTATCCATCCTCTCTTATCTTCCCAAGCCCCTCCCTCAGAGTCTACAACTGGCAGATATTAGCACTTCTGTTAGATGATTTCATGAAGAAAAGTAATGATGATTGTGCTGGCTTCTATCTGTTGACCCCAATTTCTGTCAGGCACTCCACTAAGCACATATATGTATGATGTCATTTAATCCTCTCAGCACCTCTATATTTTCAGTGTCTCCATCTCACAGGTGAGGTAGTTGAGGCCCAGGAAAGCACAATTTTTTGTTCAGAGTTACACAGCTACCCACGAATCAGGCCAGGATTGAACTCAAATTTAGGTGGAATAAAAACCCCATGGTCTTCATTCATTTACTTATTCATTCATTGAGCACCTCCTAGTGCCAGACACTGTGCTAGGTGCTGAGTGGTCCTGCAGGTGCTTCCTGAACCCCCACTCAGGCAGAACCAGGGTGGCAGGGCAGCTCCTCCTCTCACAGGAGGTGTGGGGACATGCGTGCTTCTGCTGGCCCTGAATCCATCAGCTGTGTCAGCTTGTGTCCTTGGGAGGCAGATGATATTAGCACTTCCAGCTGGGAGCTCAGCTGAGTCGCATGAGGAAGTCCAGCCCACCAGCAGTACAAGCATAGAGATGTGTGCAGAGTCCTCTCACCCGAAACCCCCTGGCCCTGGGACCAGTCCCGTCATGCTTCCTGAGCCACTGCCTGCCAGAGCCTGCTTACTGTTTGGGACTTTTGTCCCTCCTGGCTCATCTTCAGGGGTTTCCTCAGGACAAGGTTACTCCATGGATTAAAGACCACACGGATTGAAACCTCTGGGAAAGGAAAAAAAACCTGTTGGGGCTTCCATAGTGCAAACACTACTGTTGCATGTGGACAAATATTGACTTTTGGTGTTAACTCTCTCATGGATGGCCAGCCTTGGAAGAGGCCATATCAGGCTACCAAGCACTGGTTGCTCACCCAGGTCACAGAAAGCCAGGGTCAAGGGGAAATGCTCCTTGTGTCTCAGATGTCCCTATCAGCAGTCTCAGTGAAGAGGCAGCTTGATGTTCGGCATCACTGAGAGCAGTGTTGGGAGTATTAATACAGTGGTCCACTACGACTCCTGTGTTCGTTTGCTTGGGACTGCTGTGACCAAGTGCCATAGACTGGGTGGCTTAAAACGGCAGAAATGTATTCTTTCACAATTCTGGAGTCCTGAAGTCCAACATCAAGGCCTCAGCGGGCCACAGTCTCTCTGAAGGCTCTAGGGGAGGATCCTCCCTTGCCTTTTTCTAGTGTCTAGTGCTTGCTGGTAATCCCTGATGTTCCTTGACTAGTGATATATCACTCCACTCTCTGCCTCCGCTGTGACATGGCATTCTCCCTGTGTCCAAATTCCCCTTTTTTTACATGGACACTTATCATTAGATTAAGGCCCACCCTAATCCAGTATGACCTCATCTTAATTTAATTATATCTGCAAAGACCCTATGTCCAAATAAGGTCACATTCGCAGGTACTGGGTTAGGACTTGAACATTTCAACCCTACACCCTGCCCATGGGGTTGTTTGTCCCTTAAGCGGAGGTTATGTACCTCCCCACAGCCTCCTCAGCTGTCCCCGTCCAGCCTCCATGTTGCCCAGAAGGGACCCTCCCAAATCACTCACAAGGCCCCATCACTCCCCGTCAGAGGTATCCCGCTGCCCTCACGGAAGTGTCTTCAGGGAAGTGTCCTCAGTACAGCCACAAAATCCCGGTGGCTCAGCCTTGTTTCCTCATCACTCTGTTGCTACTGTTTCCCCTTTCACACTCCACATTCAGCTGTCCTTTGTGCTTGCGGCTCTGAGTGGGCCTTGCTCCGGTTCTGAATTTCAGCCCTCTCCATACACTGCTCCTCCAGCCAGAAAGCACCTTCCTTCTGTCTTCCTCTGGCTAACTCCTCCTTCTTAATCCTCACTTCTCAACCTGGAAGGTACCGCTCATGAGAAGTCTTTGCTGACTCTCCCTGACACTGTATCAGGTGCCTCCCAGGCCCCCTGTCCTGCCCCATTAGCTCACAAGTCACACTGTGTTGCTGTCATTTCTTGACTGTGGCCTAACTTGGCCATAAGGCTTTAATATCAGGCTCTGTATCTTACTCCCCTTGTAGTCCTAGCTTATGGCTGGCAAAAATAAATGCTTCTCAAGTTGAATCAGTTGACTAAAAGAAAAAGCAGAAAGCAAAAAGAATAAGAGGAGCTTAGTTGCCTTCCTAACTTTGTGAATATTAAAAACTTTTCTGCCTTTGTGCCAATGACTTTCTGCCACCAAATTTATACAGGCTCCAATGCTCAGAGAAGGTGCCTTTTGGAGAGACTGTTGTCATGCCAGGGTTTGATCAGGTCTGAGGACAAACCAGGAGGGCAGTTCTGCAACAGGCATGGTTTGTTGAGGGGAATGTCTAGCCTTGGGTCACGCGGAAGGTGATGGAGTACCTGTGGCCTCCTTTTGAGTTTTCAGCCCCAGTTCCCTTCTCAATAAAGATGGATGGCAATGGAAAAAGTGGGTAAACTGAGCTAATTTCTTCTGCTTTGGCACACGTGTGGTATAGCTCTTTTGTATGATTGAATATTTTGGCCCACTGAAAAATAAAAACGGTAATCCCCACCCCCCTATTCATTGTGTTTTGCCAAAACAAGCTGTGAAAGAATGTAAAATATATCATTTTGTTGGCACTGTTCACAAGTGAGTCAGTGAGCTTGCTCACATTTACAACTAAAATTGGATTCTAACCTCCCAAAAATTTATGACAACTGCTCCTTCTTGTGGCTTAAATGTTGACATATAATTAATTTAGGATTTCTTCCTGAGGCTTCCTGTCCAGGTTTGTACCTGCCACAGAAATATCCTTGAAAGTTTATCTAACAGCTGGAGCTGTGAAAAACCCCTCTCGAAGCTTTGTAAAGCGGATGAACTGTGCCAACAGGAAGGGCCCAAAGAGAAAGGGAGAGGCTGCCAGTGTGGCTGGCTGCCGGAGTTGCCGCAGGTCCAACACATGGCATTTGCAGTTTGGGGGAAGGTGTGGGTTCCTTCTGCCTCCCTTCCTTCCGGGCCCTGTGGTGTGCTCCCTGTAGAACCTAGGTTGGTGCTTTGTGCATCTGGATCAAGCTGGTCCTGATGCCTAGCTCTGCTCTGCCTGTGCTAGTATAGAGAAGGAGGTAGTGAGAACTACTGGTAATCCAATGCCTAGTACACATCACTATGATTGTGCTGCTCTGCTTTATAGGAAAAATTCATATTATTTTATCTTCTCAAGCAGCTGAAGAGGTTAGAATTATTATCTTCACTTTGTAGATTAAAAGAACTGAGGCTCAGAGAGGTTAAATAATTTAGCTGAGGTCACTTAAACTAGAAAGGGGAGAAGTGATGGGTGGTTCACATGTGCAGAGCTCCTGTTAGCCCTGCCCCATGGTAACCCTCACAGGTGGGCGGTGTCATCCCTCTCACCCATCTTTGTCAGACAAACTGAGCACCTACTAATGGAGTCACTGGAGCGGGTACGGGAAGTTAGACTGCCACCTGCTTGGCTCAGCTGTAGTCTAGAGCTTGTTCCCCACCGTGGTGAGATGTAGGGAGACCTGAGTCTGAATCCCAGCTTCCCTATCACATTCCAGCCAGCCTTCCCTATGCCTAGAAGAGTGGTGGCCTTCACTTCACCTTGCTGGTTCCTGACAGCCTTGCTCCCGGAGGGGCTGGGCAGTGCTGACCACTGACCCAGAGAAAGAGAAGCAGTCAGTGAGAAGAAGATATGCTGCTACTTCTAATCTATGAGGAGTTCTTTCAGAAACCCAGCTGAGCCCCAGTGAAGGGACTTAGTTTGTGATAACGTAGAAATGCAGCCCAAGGCCATGGCCAAGAAGTTGACTGGGTGAGGGTGAGGAAGGCAAGGCACCAGTCACACGCTGGTTACCTCTTACACACATGAACTTGAGCCATTCCTTTCTCATTCCAACACATTTTGAAAGGGAGAAACTGAACTGCCTCTGACCTGGTTCAGCTTCTACTAGCACATATGTGTCTTCAGGCAGGTTACCTAATTCCTCTGGGCCTCAATGTTCTTTACATTAACAGGAGGAAAATAACAGTGCCCAGTTCATGGGGTGATTGTGGACATTAAATGTGTTAATATGTGCACATCAGTGGTCCTCAATAGGGAGTGTGGAATGGGGCGAGGCATTTGGCAATGTCTGGAGACATTTTTGATTGTCATGACTTGGGAGGGGGTGGGGAGTGCTACTGGCATCTGGTGGGTAGGGTCTGCGGATGCTGCTCAGGCTCCTTCAAAAGACAGGATAGGCCCTGGCTGGTGTAGCTCAGTGGATTGAGCGCGGGCCTGCGAACCAAAGGATTGCAGTTCAATTCCCAGTCAGGGCACACGCCTGGGTTGCAGGCCAGTTCCCAGCAGGGGACGCATGAGAGGCAACTGTACATTGATATTTCTCTCCCTCTGTCTTTCCCGTCCCCTCTGAAGATAAACGAATAAAAATTGTAATAAAAAAAAAAGACAGGATAGCTCCACAACAAAGAATTATACAGTCCAAACTGTCAATAGTGCCAAAGTGGAAAATCACTGCTGTAAACTAAACATTCAGGACTATTCCTGGCATGTAATAATACATGATAAGCATTTGTTATAATTGATACATTCACATTTCCCCTTAATACACTATTTATTTGGCACCTACTATGTGGCAGACATACAAGGAATACTGCAAGTCATGCATAGCCTGTCCCTGTGAAGGCAGCCGAGGCTACAACCAGACATTAACTAAGTACTAACACAAATGCATGCTGCCAACTTGTTAAAAAACAAGAACATATGGGGGCAAAGTGGGAGAGAACGTTAAAGGGGTGTTTGGCAGGGGGATTTGATTGTAAACACAGTCAAGGGAAGCCCCTTTGAAGTGGCTCATAAGCTGACCTCAGAAGGCAACCAGGTAAAGGGTGATGGGGAAGGTGCTCCAGGCAGAGGGAACTGCATGTTTTGGAAACCCTGAAGGTGGACCCAGTTATGTGCCTCCTCCTGCGGGAGGAATCTGCATTCATAGGTTGGAGGCATTGCCAGTCAGTAATTTCATGTGCTTTTGCGGGGGGTTGCAATGTCAAATGGGGCCGGATCCTAAGGAACTCCTCTGCAGCAATGCTGAGACCACTGGTGTACCCTGCCCGGGTCACATGTGGACTGCTAGAGAAACAAAGAGTCCCGCTGAACTGGGCTTTGGAAGCGGCTTCAAGGGCACCTTCAGACCTACTGATGTTATGCCTCAGGGGTCCACTTTGTCATGCCCTGGCTCCTTGAGCTCTGGCCCAGTTTTTCACTAAGGCATTTCCTAGTGCTCAATCCTGGATGCCAGGCCTATCTTAGAAGAGTTAAACTAGCCTCCACCTGCCAGGACCTTGGGATTTAACAGGGAAACTTCCAGTCAGTTCATATATCATGAACATGTGTTTTTCCCTCTTTAATGCTCACAGTGATCAGTGGCAAAAGAAGTGCAGGAATTCCCTCTCAGTGCTCCTCCACATCTAAGCTGGAAGCATTTGTGTGAGCCACAGCCTCCTATCATCTGGGAGAATAGGTCCACCTGAGTGGCCTAGTGTTGCTCTCTTGGTTACACGTGGAGCCCATCAATCCCAGTGAAGATTACCCAGTTCACTTATATTCCTAAGCAGAAGCAAGAGATGGCAGATGGAGGGCCCTGTGCTTCATGCAGAGCTATAGGTACAGACTTCAGCATGGAATTACATGCAAACTCAAACCAGAGAACATATCTGCTTTTTAGCACTATGACAATGCACCTGACCTTAGATTCCCTTAGAAATAACCTCTGCTTTTCTCAAACTCCTCATTTTTTGAGGGGATGTCATTGTATCCCTTTAAGGTGGCCCATTGGTTGATGGACTTCCTGAGAAAACTGTATGCATATTTGCAGATTGATTGTGATTTTGGAGGAAGTGTTCTGTGTGTTTCTTAAAACCTAGCCATGTAACACACAGACTAAGTACTTAATTGGGATCTACCCTTATGAAAAGCACTCCAATAATCTTGTTCTGTAGCATTCTGGCCACTTTTGCTTCTGAGCAGCAACCCTACCCAACAGGAAGAGATTATAAAGATGCCCTATTTGGAAACCAAAATGGCAGTTGATATGCCAATGGCCTGGCCCCGATATCCCAGGAAGGTGCCACTTTATTTATAGTGCAGTAAAAATTCCTTTTTGACAAAATAGCTTTAGGTTAACTACAAATCTCCTGGATGAGAAGCCAAGTAACTTTCATGTCAAGGTTTTCCCCAGGCCCTTCCAGTTACCTACGAAAAGATAAGGGCAGGAAAGCAAGATTCCGTATGCAGGGATGGAGGAGTAGAGGTAACTCAGCAGCAGACATTCTGGTCATCACTTGGGGGAGGCTCTGATTTTGAGCAAGTCAAGCCTTGGAGTTACACTTTGCTGGTAAAAGCAGACCCTCCCTCAATAATCTTTTTAGCATCCCACTCCTTCAAAGGCACCTTCGACTCCAAAGCCTTCATGCAGCCAGAAGACATGTGAATATCCCATCAGTTGGATAGAAGCAATAGATTGGAATCCTCCAGATAGTTCACTCAATCTCAGAATGATAAATGATCAATCACTGCATTCCTCCTAAATGAAATTAAGATGTTAAGATATATCGCTCGGGGCTTCTGGATGGGATTTCTGCAGTTGAATTTTCAACAGAAAATGTATTGCTTTGGAATCACTGGGAAAAGGAGACATTCTGGATCTATGTTAAAGTGAAACATTTGACAGTGGAAAAGAATGCTTCAGACATGTTAATTTTTTTCATATTTAAAAGTGATTAATCATCCAAAATACCACGAACCTGGAAGTCTATGATGCAAACTCTTGGAGGGGAAGGAGGATACATATGTCTTGATACTCTGAAGTGCAGGTTTTTGAAGGAGGCTGTAGGTGAGCTCATGATGAAAGACAAAAAGCACAGACTAAAAATCTATCTGAAAGGAGAGAGTCTGAACAAAACTCTAGGAATGCATAGAAATCCACAGACTTACTTCTTCAATGAGCCCTGTGCAAAACAGGAGGAAGAGGGGGAGGAGAAGGAGGAGGAGAGATTCTCTTTCAGTAGGCATATGCACACCATCCGGGACGTTACTTCCTTGGAAATCCTTCCCGACCCTGCTGTCAGACTAGGTCAGGGCTCTAACGTGTTTCTCTAAGCTGGAAATTTGATATCTCGGTGTGGGAGAATCACACCCTGGCCCCACCACGTACTAGCTGCGAGACTTTGAGTAACGTTACTTCTCTGTGCCTGTTTCTGGAACAGTGTGATGCATTAGTTAGAGCAACCTCTGCAGAGTGTGAAGAGTGGATGCCATAAAAAAGAGTCTGTGCTCAGTGAATATTGATGGGTCATTCTTCTTGGTACTTGCCATTATTTTAATTAAGGAATCACATGTGCAGTTTAATTATTCATTGAATATAATGTCCTGCATGTCACTGGATGTGTATTCCATGAAGCCAGAGCTAGCATCTCTGTCATTCAACCACATGTGCCCAGGACTTAGCATGGTTTCTGGTAGATGCTTTAAAAATTGTGGGAGGGAAGGACTGATTCTTGTACTTTTCAAAAACATAGCTTGAAGACTATATAAAACCCAAACTGAATTTGCCTTTGTGTCCATTTAAGAACTCATTTCATGTCCAACTATACAGACAAAAATTAGGTAGCTTTTCCCATATTCCTTACTTTTCGGGTGAGTGTGGATTAGTGCTCCTAGGGCTCAGAGACCCTAAATATCTCTAAAAACCTTCACTCAGCTGTTTGACAGCTTGTGTTTATACATTTTCCTTTTCCCTTTCCACTTACCAAAGGAGTCTTTTCCCCCCAAAAGGGCTAGTTTCTTTTGTTGCAAGAAACTCTGATTTGGTGGTTGCTTAAAAAACACAAAAAGTTTGGGTGGTGAGCACACAATAGAATGCACAGATGATGGATTATAGAACTGTACACCTGAAACCTATATAGTTTTATTAACCAATGTCACCCCAGTAAATTCACTTTAAAGAAAGAATTGAATGATGAAGTACAAACACACAGAAAAAATTCTCTGGACCTGGAAGAAAAAGATGGATACGAAATTATTCTCTTTGCCATCAACAGCCTCTCAATGAGGAAGAGTCGAAGATGAATATGTGAATGTACTGTGTAGCCTTTGTTCATCATTGTACATAGGTAGATATAGAAATGGCTTATATTTCTTCTTGTGGAAGACGGGTGTAGTCAGTTTCAATAAATTCTTGCATTGTGTTAAGGCAGGAAAAAAACACAAAAAAGTTTGAAGCATGTTGAAATTAAAGTACAGTTAATCAAATGCAAAACTCCATTCAGCCCCTATCTGCCAAAAATAAATAGTTTTAGAAATGATTTTCAGATTGCTGACAATGATGACTGTGTTTATGGCAGTGAGGTTGCCTGCCTCCCACTGCCATCATTGCCGGCGTGCACCCAGCATTTAGAAATTAAACAAAAACACATTGAACTTGCTACATTAGCTGTTGCCACATTGGAACGCTAATGGGTTTAGTGACCACAACGGACCCAGGCCAGAGTGTGTCAACAGCCAAAGGACCAACCTCGATGGCTGTTTGTACTTTGCCCAAGTTGTTACAACTTTAATTCTTTGCAGCTTACTTTTCCTGCTGTTTTGGCCTCTCCCCCACCATGTCTTAAAGAGCATAGAAGCCAGTCAGCCTCCTACAGCAAGGCTGTGGGGTCCCTGATGAGAGGTCCACAGAGGCCAGCACCTTGGCCTCTGGGTCTAATGACAGGTAGATAAGGTCTCCAGAAGGTGTACCTGACTGTCCTTCTCCTCCGCCTCCAGCCTTCTTTAGTTTAGTCTCATTTTTAAAATTAGTTCTGGGAATGGCCCAAGGTGAAGCAAAAGCAAAGAGCCCTTGACTCACCACTCATCTGGAAAAGTGGAGTCTTCCTGCCTCTCTTCCCAAACAAGAAAGTAGCTGCATATCATTTGCACCTTGAAGGTGATTTCTTCGCATTAGACCCAGGCCTTCAGTTCTGCCTGAGAAACGAGGTCACTATCTCCATTTCTAGGCAGCCCAGTCAAGCACTGGGTTGCAGGGCCTTGGCGGTGAAGAGGTTAAATTGCTCGCCTGCCTGGATGTGTGCTTTCCTGCCCACACTTGCTCCTGGCCTAAGGCAGTGCCTGTTGTTTGGGGTGGGGGAAAGGGAGGTCTCGCCTGGACCCAGGTGGCCGACAGGCAAACCATGTTATTAAGAAGCAGGGATCGCAAAACCTTGATCTTCAAAAGAGACCCCTAATTAGTCCCTGGCCCAAGAGTAAATGGCATTCCACCTCAGCAAGGCGGGAAGGGCGCCTTCAAATCCTGGGGACTAATTGCCATTATTGGCTCTATGAAGATTCTGTTGTAAACACTTGTCATCTGAGTCACTTCTGGTCGGCAAACTTGAGATATCGAATTGTTCCTTAGGGTTTCAGATTCTCCAGAGCGCCTTGCTGACTCTTTCCTTCCAGGCACCTCTCAGCTTTCTTAGCACCGGCTGCAGAGACATCTCTGTTTCTCTGGCAAGCTCATCCTAATAGTGAATTCTTCTCAGTAAGGGAATTTAAAAATATTTTATTTTATTTTTGTTTGAATTTGAAAATGCTATCTCAAAAATCAACTTTAAATTCAGGCAGACAGGATTTGTCAAGGAGCTAATGGGGCTTAAATTTGAAGCTTCTCAAGTACACAGACCATTCCAAGACCCTGGAGGGGCCCCTGTTGATGTATTCACATGGCCATATACTTACTTTTGTCAAGTTTGGAACAGTCAGCTCTCTGTGTATTCTTTTTCTGTAAGAGGGCCCACTAAATAATATAAAACCAAGATGTGCACTTTAACACTCGGGTGTGTCTCTTACCTTTTATATCATGTTGCTCCTACAGAGTAAGTATTTTCTCCCTTTGATGTTCTCTGCCTTCTTGCTTTCTAGTTCTGTTTGGCATTTGTGAGGGGAAAGGCAGACTTCTTTAGGCCATGTGCAGGATGCTAGGTTTTGTCTAAGTTTGACTAGAGAATGTTTCTACCCTTGAACTAGAGAAATTTTTAAGAGCTTGGGGCTTAAAGATCCTGGATCCATCCCCTTCAAGGGCAGCCTGGATAATACCTCCCTCAGATGGCAACAGAGGCCAACCTAAAGAGAGGTCCAGGGGCCACTGAGATTCTATTATTTGGACATCTTCAGGACAATAAGTATGTCTGAATGGGGCAGGAGGAGTAGGGAGAAAGCTGTGAATAATTTCTGGATGTTCTTGTGAAGTCTGCGCCTTTTCTGTTCACCTTAGGATCAGCTCTTAGCAAGCATTTAGGGGCCCCGAAATGACGCAGTCCATTCTAAATTAAACATCCATAGGAAGCTATGATTCAGGGCCAAATGACATAGAATGTCAAATAGCCTCTTTCTCTAGAAGCTGAGCTTCAGAACCATTTGGTCAGGGGGCTAAGGAGTCACCATTACTCAGCAATAATTCCTTTATATGAACAGTTGAAGGTGGGCCAGGAAGGTGGGAGTTCTGTACACCAGGTTAGGATACGTGCTCATAGGTTCCCAATGTCTGGGTGATGAAAGTGGATAGGTTTTCCTCTGCAGGAAATCTAACAACATGATATACCAGATGAGGGCAGGGAGGTACGGGCCTCCCTGAGTGGGGCTGTGCAGGGGGCTCGCCTGGGCCTCTGAAGCGCGGGTGCTCTGCCTGTTGAATCGGCCCTGTCTCCGAAGTCATTTGCAGCACCCCCAAAGTTCCCCAAAGCATTGGTTTAACCTATATGTTTCACTGATTTGAGATGTTAAAAATTGGATGCCAAAATGTTGGTTATTTTAACTAGTTCAGAAAAGAAAGGCTAACATCGGTTTTGACAACAAACAAAACCAGTTTTTGTTCTATCAGTTATGTTTAAAAGATTCCAATTTCAAACTAAACACAATGTGTGGTTATTCTGTCAGCAATTTATATAGCCACTAGGGCGCCACAGTTACACACTGCATACATCATTGTATTTTTAAAATGTACTTAATGAACATTTTTTTCTTTTCTAGTAACTACTTCATTGCCTTAAATGAATGCATTCCAATAGAATTTGTAACAAATGACCACTTTGTGTTTGCATTAATGCCAAACACGTTTAACAAATTTTTAACAAGGAACCCTGGCAAAATGCCAAACTCCTGGAGGGACACTGAAGGAATGCTATAAATTTAAACTAGATTTTACCTTTTCACTTGGCTCAGCAAGTGTCTTAGGTGTCTTGCTATCTCTGGATTGTGGCATTTCTATTTTATGTCAGATAAGCTGTACATTTTTATTATTTTTATTACTTAGGTTGTACCTATGTTCATGGGACACTTAAATCTCTGCAGCTGTGTCAGAAATAATGTGATAGCAGCTTAAAAATTCATTTTTAATTTTCCACAAATTATTTATATCTTGTATAGGTTGGTAGATACATGTATGCAAGTACATCTTATTAAAATGTAATTGTATTTAGAACAGCATAGTCAACCAATTAAATTTAAAAAATAGATTAGGTCAGTGGATCTCACCTGAGTGTGATATTTTCCCTCGGGGGTATTTGGGTACACTTTTTGTTGTCATGATTGGGCGAGGGGGCAACACTCCTGGCAGCTCCTGGGTGGAGGCCTGGGACGCTGCCACAAATCCTACGATGCACAGGACAGGCCTCACAACAAAGAACTGTCCAGCCCCGAATGTCCACAAGACCAAGACTGAGAAATCCAGAAGCAGAGTGACAAAGCTCTTGGCTCATGGGCAGTCTCTTATGCTAATGAAGTTATTATTTTAAGAAATAAAATTACAACTAAAAGTACATTTCATCTCAACAAATATTTTAAAAGTTGTGTAGAGTCCCTAATGCTGATGTTGAGTGGCAGATTTTTTATTTTTACTTTTGCTGCCAGCTGTTTGCCCTTGAGAAGACAGAGGCCTGGCCCATAGCCACTGCGCCTCCAATGTCTCCTGAGGTGGTGGTGCTGGGCGTGGCTGGTGGCCCGAGAATGGGTCATGTGCAAGCCCAGCTGACACCTTCCAGGTGCTGCCCGCCGGAGCACCTGGTCACCACTGGGCAAAGACGATGGTCTTCAAGGCAAGGCCAGGGCAGGTGTGGCATTGCACTTCTACAGGGCATAGTTTTAGGTGTTAGGTGGGCAGGCCTTTCATTTCAATAGCTATACACATATTGCAATGTGTATTGGACAAATACTGGCACCATTTTGGTATTAAAAAGGAAATTTCAGTTTTTAGAAAAGATTTAAAAAAAAATGTGGCAGGTGTAATGGAGAGATTACAAAATTGGGATGATAGAACACAAAAGACCAAAGCTTAGAGAGTCCGGGACTCATTGTAAAGAGAATGGGCTCTGGGGTGGAGAATGGGATCTGGGGTACAAGTCAGACCCCAGGAGGGTGGTAATTTGACCCAAAACATTCAGTTCCCATAAGCTTCAATTTCCTTAGCTTCTCAAGACTAGCAACCAAGTCAGTGCCTTGGCATTGTCCAGCTCGTTTGAGGTAATTCATGCAAAAGCACAGGGTGTTGTAGTTGTGACAGACAGCATACACCAAACATTAGCTATGAATGATTCTGACTCCAATAATAATGGCAAAAATAAATCCTAAAGACACATAACAGAGTACCAGTATGTTGCCATTTTTATGTATGCATCTGAATCCGTCTGATTTCCTTCATTTAAAATACTGTGCTGGCCCTGGCTGGGTCGCTCAGTTGTTAGAGCAATGTCCCCACACACCAAAGCTGCTGGTTCAATCACTGGTCAGGGCACATACTCTCAGGAATCAACCAATGAATACGCAAATAAGTAGAATAACAAATCCATGTTTCTCTCTCTCTCTCTCTCTCTCTCTCTCTCTCTCTCTCTCTCAAATCAGTAGAGAAATTAAAAATAAATAAGTAAACTATTGAATGGTTGCACTACCAAAGATGAAGTCTGGAGTCTCTGAGTTGCCCAGCAGCAAGCTCTCGTCCAACCCGAACAGCAGTTTGCAATTCTGAGCCAGGACTCACTGGGCCGCCCCCGCCCACCCTGCCCCCAAACCTCTGGGCTCTGAAGTGTTACATTTTATTGCCCTGTGGAGCTGTAGGAGGCCACTCGAAAGGTAAAATGCTGCTCTCCACTCATATTTTTGAATTATGGCTTCAAGGTGGTTGCTCCTATCAAGAAAATTAAATGATTTAACATAATTTGTTGCCACTTTGATCACAACAATAATAAATAAATCTTCATGAGGAAAATGGGAAACCCATTCCGGCCCATTTTAAAAGATGTTAAGTAATAACACAGATGTAGTTATAGATTTTTTTTTTTTGTAGCAGAAACGACTCTATTGGGTGTTGCTGTGAGCGGAGTCCCTGAGTGGAGTTAGTTGCTCTGCACAATGCCCGCTGCCCCACAAAGGGAGCTGGTCTCTTCAAACCCTTGTTAATTAGCCTATCAGGGGCGTTCTTTTATGTGGGCACCCTGTGCGATGTGGGGGCACCCAAAGGCATGGTGAATGGGTGTCTGTTTTTGTACCTGGGGGCACATGGCTCACATTTGGAAAGCACATGGAGCGTAATGGACATTAACCCAGATGTCAAAAATAGCCTGCGTTTTACTACTGTTATTAAACAGTTTCCCCTTTAACCCCTCCGTGTTTACCAAAGACCCCTTTCTCCCAGCCTGTTTCTGCAAATCACTACTGAAAGGCCAGGAGAAGAAAGCCATAATCGGGCAGGTGTCTTTATTCCAAAGAAAAACAGTCTGAAGGCATATTTGTGAGATACCACACATTTATAGCCTGCTCTCCTGGGGGCACTGGTCCTGGAGTGGAATCTCTCTGTTGTACTCGGCTTGCCCCCCAACTCCCCTGCCTCACCCCCAAACCACCCCCACTCCTCACACCCACTGCAGGGTTCCCTTTAGAAGAATCAACTGAAGATTTTTCACCATAGAAATAGCTTTCTATTTTACAATGACACCAGTTACACATTCTTTGATTTAAAATATCCAAAAAAGTACAACAAAATTCTAAAGAAGAAGATATAAAACCATCATCTAGAAGTAATTAATGATATTCTAGCATATACATGTGCAATGCTTATGTTTGTGTGTGTGTTGAGGCAAAAATGAGGTTGAATTACACACATAAAATTGTAATCTGCTCTCTTCACTGAAAAAATTGTAAATATCTTTCCCCATAATAAAATAATCTACCTCATAATTTTCACATAGCCATTGAATAAATCTTAGCATCGCCATCACAACTCTGTATTCATTTCCTTCAAATCACAAATTCGAAGAATTTAAAGAATGAGGATTTTTTAAATCCTCATTCTTTAAATTTATTTGTAAGTCTATTTGTTGTCTGCCTTTCTCCAGAAAATACAGGCTCCATGAGGACATGGATTATGTCTGGTTGTTTTGGGTTTTTTTTACCACTATATCCTTGGCACCAAACATTTTGCCCAGCACAGAGAAGAGCTATGTTACCCAGCACAGAGAAGACTGCTGCATAACGAATCACAAACTTAGTGGCTTAAAACTGCACCCATTGATTATCTCATAGTTTTGTAGGTCAGGAGACCAGTCAGGCACCACTGGGTTGTCTCTGTGGTCTCAAAAGGGGAAAGTCAAGGTATTAGCCAGGCTGGACTTTAACCTGGAGGCTCTGAGGAAGCACCTCCCTCCGTACTCATTCAGGTCGTTAGAATTCAGTTTTTGTGAACTGAAGCTGGTAGAACTGAGGTCCTGTTTCCCTGCTGGCTGTCAGGTGGGGACTCTCAGATCCTGCAGGGCACTCTCAGGCCCCTGTCCCATGGCTCCCTCCATCTCAGCACAGCATACCCTTCTAGTGTGTCAAATTTTCCCACTTTCCCTTTTGCTAGCAGAAAGAGGAAAGTCTGCTGTTGAAAAATTCCTGTGATTAAATTAGGTCCACTCATCTCTCTTTTGTTAACTCAGAGTCAAGGGATTAGTAAACTTAATTCCATTCATAAGGTGACATGATCATGCGATGAGACATTCACTATTCAGATGCCAAAGACAAGAGCAGGAAGTCTTTGGGGAGGGAGAGGCGGTGGGGGTGTGACTTTAGGACCCTGCCTACTCCAGGTGCTCTCTCGTACCTGGGGAATGAATGAGGGAGTCAACGTGTTCTGTTCCATGAACTGTGCTAGACACAGGGAGGCTAACTAGCAGGACTGGCCTGCTCCACCGTTCTAGAGCCCAGACCAGTGTGGTTCAATAGAAATACAATGCAAGCCATGTCTGTAATTTGGAGCCACAAGAACATAGCTGTATTAAAAAGAGTAGTAAGAAATAGGTGAAATTAATTACCATTAAATATTTAATTTTCTCCAGTATATCCAAAATATTATTTTAACATGAAATGAATATAATAATAATATTCATACTAAATCCAAAATTTAATATATTGATTTATACCCATTCAACTTCAGCATTTTAAAAAACTAATTTTGCCCTGGCTGGTGTAGCTCAGTGGATGGAGTACAGGCCTGGGAACCAAACAACCATGGTTCAATTCCCAGTCAGGGCACATGCCTGGGTTGCAGGCCAGTTCCCAGGAGGGGACGCACAAGAGGCAACCATACATTGATATTTCTCTCCCTCTCTTCTTCCCTTCCCCTCTAAAGATAAATAAATAAAATATTTAAAAACACTAATTTCATACTATATCTTAAAAATCCAGTGTATATTTTACACTTACAGCACATCTCAATTTGTGCTAGCCACATCTCAAGTGCTGAGTAGGCACACGTGGCCAGTGGCTCTTGTCTAGACAGGTCACCAGAAGGGGACAGTGCAGTATCTGAGAGACATCCTGTGCTACTTCCTATACTCGGGGGGTCAGGAAAGGTTTCTCAAGAAGACATGACATCTAAACTGAGATTGATTAGTAAGTAGGAATCAATCAGGTAAAGGGTTGGGATAATGCACATCAAACAGAAAGAAAAGATGGTGAGGTGGAGAGAAAAAGAAAGCATTAGGACAGCAGAAGCAAGTTCAGCAGAGGCGGAACATGGAGCACGTTGCTGGAGAGAGAGAGGCCAGATGGGCCTGGAGTCCATCTTCCACCCGAGGACAGTGGGATTGTATGTGAGGGTTGTAAACGTGGAATGCAAGATGAAGTTGCGGTCGTCACTGAAGTAGCACTGTTGTCTGCACTGGGTGAGAATACAGAGTCCAGTGCTGTAAGATAGGATGGGCCAGCTGCGACTATCCAGGTGAGGGAGGACTGGCCAGAGATTTTCTCACAGTGTGTAGCTCTTTGCTGAAAGCCAGGATTCCTTTTTTAATTTTTTTAACCGTGTGCATATTTGCCCCTCAACAAGGGGTCATCTGCATTTCCAAGAGCTGACCATGTCCCTAGAGATTCTTTCTCTTGAATCCATTTAGGGCTTCTGGCTAACGGATTGTCTGATTGAAGGACACTGTTTGAGACTTCTTTTGCCACAGCATAAACCTTATCCCCAAACAATGCACTGCCTTGTGACCTGTTGCCTAGCTGCAAATCTTTCTCTCAACTGAGTAAATGATTGTTCTTTGCTACTTTATCTTGAAAAAAACATCAAGGCCATCGAACATTCACTGTAATTATTTTTCACTCATTTCCCCATCAGTTAAACACAACTGGTGCATTTTGGTACTACTTTGGGTTTCTCTTTCCCTTTTAATCAGGTGGCCTTTTAATATATTGGTCAGCCTTTTAAAAGGATGATTAAGAAATGCTTAATGCACAAAAGAATTAGAGCTATGCACAGCTCACGAAGCAGAAAGCGTGCTCTGACTTACAATTTTCATACGAAGTTTGCAGGGATTTTATGTGCCGGAATGAGTAATACGATCTCCTCTAGGAACTCCCTAGCTTTCTGGCTCTGCAAAAGTCATTTTTTTTTTGCCCTGATTCAAGTTTCTTAACCAGAAGAGTTACACCAAACTCCTCAGAGTATGAATTAGCAGAGTTCATCCAAGCCACATATTGCATTAACACTGTTTAATGATGGCTTGAAATAACGGCCTACCTGGGCAGACACCGGGATCTTTGGCACACTCATTAGTCAGTGTGACTTGAGAAGTGCTGTGTATCAACCACCAAATCAGACAGCTCAGGCTGTATATAAAAAATGGCTCACACGTGTGTGAGTGTGTGCGTGTGTTTGATCTTTCCCCTCCCTGCCATATTCCCCAGATAGCTGCACTATTGCCATATGCCCGGAAACTCCCAAAGTATTCATTCAAAGGCCATATGTGAATGATAATGATGCAGATGCACAAAGCTGAGCATCAGCAGGGAAGAGAGTCATCATTTGAAAGGTCACTGTGGGATGGTGCTCTCTTCTTACCCATTGTACTCTTTCTTTCCAGACTGCAGTTGTTTCCACACTCAGGGCCTCTTGCCAGGACAGTGAGAAAACCCGAGGTGCTCTGGGTACCTGTTCCCCAGAGCAGGAAACATGCAAATGCATGCTGCTGCATTTAGGGTTGAGTTTAAGCTTATACACAGGCCTTTGGATGTGGAGATGAAAGCCAACTTTGTTTCACTTTGCTCTACTTAAAGAGATGCCAATATTCTTTATTATATTATATTTTTATTGTGGTAAAATATACATAAAATTTACCATTTTAACCAACTTAAAGTATACAATTTAGTAGCATGAAGCACATATGCAGAATTGTACAACCAATGCTACTCTCCATTTCCAGAGCTTTTTTATAACTGCAAACAGAAAATCTATGCCCACTCAGCAGTACCTCCTCATTCTCCCCTGGAGCCCTGGTATTCTCTAATCTATTTTCTGCATCCATGACTTTGTTCCAGATATTTCATGTAAGCGTAATCATACAGTATTTGTCCTTTGGTGTCCAGTTTATTTCACTTAACATGTCATCAAGTTTCGTGCGTGTTGTAGCATGTGTCAGAAATTCCTTCCTTCCTGGGACTGAACCATGTTCCATGGTGTGTATATACGACCTTTCATTTCATTCTGAGTGCTGATGGACACGCGGAAGTTGGTTCTGGCTTTTGATTACTGTGAATAATGCTGCCGTGAACACTAGTGTACCTGTTGGTGTCCCTGCTTTCCCTTCTTCTGGGTATATACCTGGCTGTGAAATTGCTGGGCCCAGTATTCTTTAAATTGTTGCACATGGTTTGTAAGTGAAATGTTAAGTTTTCTCACCAGAAAACTTAAAGTGTTGACTGCCTTTAACTCTCTAATTTCTATAAAGTCAAGTTAAAAATGATTTATAAACCATATTCATTATAAAAGTGTGGAGAGAAAAAAAGTGACATGTAATTTGATCACATAGGAATAATCACTGGAACATTGTGGCATCTTTCCTTTCAATTTCTTTTTGCATATCAGGAGACAGCTGAAACCTATATTTACATCTTTTGAAAAAGACTCCTTTTCAAATGTGTTTGCAGGACACAATTTAATTTTCTGTCCACTTTATCCTTACTATATGCTCTCTCCTCATTGCTACCGTCTCCCTTCGCCAATCCCAACCAACCCTAACCAAGAGAGTGGTGGGGGGTCAGTGCAGGGGAGGGAGGTGAGGAGCCTCTGTGAGAATTATCCCCAGTACCACTGCCAGGTCCTGGGATGCTAAATGATGTGCTTTCTTGTTGCAGCTATCAGAAGGGCTGACTAAAGGGAAAACTCAGCTCTGCAGCAATATTCTGATAATCTATTGCAGTGTGGCTCACATCACCGTCCATCACCACCTGGAATGCTCATCGGGACTGAAGAGGAGTCTCACTTCCATTACTGAGCACGATTCTGTTCTACCTGATATTTCCTTCATCATCTCATGTCGCTCCATTGGTTGGAAGGAAGAATGTGGCAGAGGAGAAAAGTGTTAGATCTTCCTTTTTTTTTTTTTTTGGCCAGGATTTGGGCATTTAAAGTTGGATCATCTCTTCTGAATGTCATTATTTGATAACATTTTATTTATGTTACTTCAACATCATTGACTAAATTTTGAATTCCACGGGATTTCAACTGTGAATTCAGCTTCTACTGGACAACTAGCTTCATCTCCAGTTTTTCTGCTGGTTCAGTCTAAGTGGTCATTCCTAAATGCACTAGATTATCAAAAGGTATGAATTCTGTGAGTGAGTGAGTGAGTGAGTGGTGTTGGCAGTGTTTGTATATCAAGATGCATGGAGTGTTTGACAAAGAAACCAAAACACCAAAAATGGCGAGCCTTTACCCTCCTCTATTTCTTTAATCTGCTGTTCAAAGAACCACATTTTGATGGTGTAACCAGTAGTTACCTCTGGGCCAGGTTGGAAATGAAATCAATTTTTTAAACCACTAATACTTGCCAAGAAATCGCCTTATGAGAACATGGTGTGTGTCTCTGACAATGTGTGGCACATCTAAATTGATCATTCATGATTTTATCGACCCTGTTTCTGTACTGGAGAGTGGCAAAAGCCTGAGGCACCTGCCTAGTTCTGTTCTGCGTGCTCCATGCACCCCCGCGGCTCGGGAATGGCCAAGCCTCAGACTCTTACTATTCCCGTACGTTCAGGTCTCCATGAAGAAGCTGGGACTCATTCTCATTTCCAGATCCAAATGCTGTGCAAACAGTGTGAGCTTAGTAGATCTTCTGTAAATGAAAGGTCATTTCTCAATTTTTAAAAAATGTCTCCAACATGGATTCCAATGCATTTTCAGCATCAAACATGAAAACATTGATGAATGAGAAATAATCACAAAAGCTGTGTATCTGTATATAGCTCTACAACATGTTTGTGGGCACAGAGTCATTATTTAAAGCACATGCCAGGAAAAGAGACCAAATTTTGAGGTCTTTTACATACAGTGACATGGTACTAAGGAGAACTAAACTCCTACTGCTTCCTCTGAAGATTAAAAAGAAATTAAAGTGTTATAACTTCATAAAACTCATGACCAAGTCTGGCAAACATGTGCAACTCTTGTATTGATCCATTTTTTTCTTTGTCAATGGAAGAAACCCTTCCACGTGTATGCAAGTGGGAGATGAAAATCTGCATTTTTAAAGGACAAACAGTGAATTTAAGCATGAGTGGCCTTAATAAATATAATTGTCTTTCTTTGCTGCTGTGGAAAGGATTCTAAACAGATGTTTCTGAAGTCTTGCATTGAATTTAGTTGTTATTATTACTTTTTCAAATGTTGGTGCAATTAACTGGACCTCTCCCGTGAGCCATAGAGATATTTGAAGACACCTTATTTGTCAGGAAAGACGAAACTGTGTCTGAGTTGCACTGTTCATCCTTGGTGCATTAGGAGTAATCTATTCAAGCAGGTTTCTTGCTTCTGGCTTTGTTCTTGTTCTAAGTATAGTGAGCTCTGTAAAGCTTATGTGTTGCATAAACCATCCAAATACATTCATGTTTTAAAAGTTTGTCCTTTAACTATCAACGGGGTATAGGTCTTGATTGGAAAAACGAGCAGAACTCTTTGCACATGTATTTAGCACATTTTGACACAATGTTGCACTGAAAACCCAGGTCACAAATGTGGCCCTATGAACGGTTTGGAAGTCCTCACATAGATGGTCCTCACTGCCTCTTACAGCCAAGTCCTGACCTGATCTCTGCAACTGAAGACTTGAAGTAGGAAGTGGAAGATCCACTAGGGAAATAGGGTCCTTGAAACAGACAAAAGCATACTGTTAGCTATTTCTAAGTATGTGCCAATTTCATTACAGCTATTGTTTGGGGAACCATTTTTGCCCCACTTGTGTTTATTAAAAATATTACTGATCTTACCTTTATGGGGGGTATATCATTTAGCCCCTGGAAAATTAAATTCTGTCTAACATAGCATCTCTTCCCATTTCATGTAACATTCCTGATGTTTGGAGGTCACAAAAATTCTCTTTTAATATATTAAAAATAGTCTCTGGGTTTACGACAAACACTGTGATGTTGGGAAGACACTTCCTTTGTGCAAACTTTAGTAGGTCACCCTCTAATCATAATGAAGTTGGAAATAAAAGAAGTTGAGGCTAACGGTTGGGAGAAGGTGGTCTTCTCGCCTTGTGCAAAAGCAGGCTTGTCCTTTATACCCGATTTGATTTCCTTGTACAGTCTCGATTTTGTATTTAATGATTTTTTGTGTATCCAGTATGCACGTGAACAGCGTGTCAACTTTCATTTGGAAGTGGGTTTCAACTTACTTTTTAAACAGTGTTTATGACAAGACCTCAGCTGTGTTGACATAAGTTCTATCTGAGATGTTTCTGTGTCGAGTGGCGTTTGAATGCTGCCAGGGGTCAGTGTATCTAATTCCCAGAGACCCTCGTTTGATAGTGCTTCTTGTAATATTTCTTCAAGTGAGTGGCATGTGGGTTGTGATATTGACTATGTGATTATGGACTTTGATAGGAAATAAATAACTAAATAAAACTAAGGAACCCTCAGAAACTACCAGTGGGCATGTATTAGCCAGTCATTGTAACCTCTTGTCTAGTAGAAGTACAATGTGCAAGATATGTACAGTTCATAAATTTGTTATCATGTGTATGAGAAGTACTTTGTGCTGATCGCCTTATTTATATTCATCAAATAAACTTTGTTTCTTTCTGAAGTGAGTTCATTCTATCTCTAATAAATGTTCCAGTTGTGGTGGTTTCTAATGTTTTTTTTGGGGGGGGGGCAGTGTGGGGTCATGGGTCTCCATTTGAAGAACCTATGGACTTGAAGAAAAGAAAGGAAAAGGAAAGTTAGGAACTAACTTTACCAGAACAGCCAAGGTATAAATTTCTCTGTATGCATTGCTGAATATAGAGATTAGGATTAAAAAATTGAGTCATTGAATGTATCTCCCTTCTTCCTTCTCTCCCTCCTTCTTTTCCGTTTTTGCCTTTCTCTCTCTCAGTGCTTCACTCTTTATCTTTCTCCTTCCCTCCTTCTTTTTCTACATTCCTCCTTTTCTTCCTGTTTCCCCTGCACTTTTCATGGGATTCATATCAGCCTCTGCGAGGTCCTCTTCACTTGGTGGCGAAGTTGACTCCCAATGGCTTTGAGGATTCTTGGACTTTAGAAGGGAGTCCTTCCCTCCCCAACATCCATGTCAGCCCCATAAAGGGACTTTCATTGGTTCATTTTGGATCATGCATCCAATTACTTTATTCAGGGGAGTTGGGAGGGTGAGACCTAGTGATTGATAGCCATAGTGGGTGTGAGAGGGGCAGTTTCCAAAGGGAAAAAGATGGGCTTTCTTCTAGAAGAGGTCAAGAATGCTGGAAGGCAGAAATAATGGCTAGCCCTGCCATGACTTGGATACACACACAAAATCATCCAGAAAAATATAGAAAATTGTTCACAAAAGGGCTTGCCAGCCTTCACAACCCACCTGTGGATCACAATGGGGACCCAGCTGCTGGCTTCTTTAGAGGTTTGAATATATTGCAGGAGATGAGTTGCCAATTCTTACCTTCACTGAAATCAAAGGGTAATGGATTATCACAGCTAGAACAGATGTTAGATGTCATTGTCCCCAGCACTTCTGAAACAGGACTGTGTGTCCCTGAGGATTCTCTGTGGAGAGGGTGGGACAAAATCTCCCCCCATTTGGCCTTTGACAATGCAGAGAAAATATCATTTGGTTTCTGTGCTTTATGGACTCAAAGCCACCAGCTATGAAATTCTCTCACAGTCAGGCATGTTTTAGGGTGAACTGCAAAGTCATTTGCCCATTTCATTATGTTGCCTTTTGTAGAAAAAGAACTTTTGTTGGACAAGGATTTCTTACCTCGTAGAACTTCCTGAAGCAGCCGGCTTGGTTTCAGGTCTGGTTATATAAACTCAGCTGGCCAGATGGAGCCCCTGCTGCCTAATCCACAAACCAGTCCTTTTGGTGAGAAAGGCACCAACCCACACACCACTGGATTTTACCGCAAGTCAACCTTTAGCGTCATGGAGACCCATAGACTTAATTTCAGTACACTTGAGGTTTTGACCTTGCAAATCTGCCTTGACTGTTCCTGACTGCTTTAGCAGTTCCGCGAACTGCTAAAAAGAATTAGAGAAACACTCTAATTCTTAGTATTGCTGATCCATAGTAGTCATCATACTAACAATAAGTAAAGGTGGAAAAAATAATTGAATATTGAGCATTTGCTGGGAGCCAGGCCACAGGGCTAAAGACTAATGTGCAATTTATTTACTCCTGATAACAGTCCTATGAGGTGGGTACTGTCATGACCCACGTTTGACAGTGAGGGAAGTGGAGCCCACAGAGATGACAAGTAACAGTGCATATTTGTAGAGCACTTATTTGGTACAAGCGCTGTGCTTACATGAACTCATTCACCCTCCCAGTAATCCCATGAAACAGATACTATTATTATTCTCACTTTATAGACAAGGAAGAGAGCATCCAGGGAGCTTACATATCTCACTCAAGGTCCCCTACAGGGTCTGTTCTGTGGTGGAGTCAAGCTTTGAACCTACTGCTCAGCAAGCTCCCCTCTTGCATGCATCAGGCCCCAGGTCAGATGGGAAGGGACATTCTGGGCTGGGATTCAGATCCTACCGGTGCCCACCCAGCAGTGCTTCCTTGTTGTAGGTGTGGCCTCTAAAACACCTATAAAGCTCACAGGTGCTAAAAGGAATCAGTTGCTTCATCAGTGCTACAGTTGACCCATATCATGAGAGAATAGCCATGGATCCCAGTGAAAATCAAGCCACATGTTAAAAGAGAATCCAGACAAAGCTTAGTACATTGGATATAAACTTGCTATCCATGGGTCTCACGGATTTCTTCTGAGCCCTGGACATTAGCCTCTCTGTCCTCCTAGGCATCCTTGGGTTTGCAGGGTAGAGTATCTGGGACAAGAGACCTGACAGGTGTCCCCAGGTAGGAGAGGGCTTGAGTGCCATGTTGAGTGGGGTAGACATAATGATGCTGTTGGCCATTGGTTTTCAACTTCAGGCATTTGAATACCACTTTCCTGGCTTTTGATATATCTGAATAATTAAAAAAAATAAATGGTCTCACATTTTATTTAAATAAATTTACTTTAGGAAAAGAAATCTCTATCATAAATCAGAAGATAGGATCATTTTCAGTTTACATACATTACCAAATAGAACAATGAAAATAATGAAAACAAAGTTCTAAGCCTCTTTTCTTTGTTAAAAGTGGGGGCTGGCAAAGGTTAGTGAAGTACTTCCAGAGCTAAACTGGGAGTTTCTCTTTGTTACTGAATCAGGACTGAGAAATGATCGATGAAGGAATTTTTAACCATGTGGTTTAGGGTTACTTCAGACTTTGTTTGTGAACCACATAAAAAACATTTCAAGGACCCAGTTTGGTCTCTGAATTTAAGGAAAGCCTCCTGCAGCAAAAAAAAAAAAAAAAATCCAGTGATGGATTTTTGAATAAACTTTATTTTTAATAGACTTTACTTTTTAGAATAGCCTTAGATTTTTTAAAAATTGAGCAGGTAGTGTAGAGAGTTCCCGTATAACATCCCCTCACTCCACATGTACTGTTTCCTGTATTATTAAGATGTTTCATTAGTAAGATATAGTTGTCACCAATTAAACCACCATGGATGCATTGTTGTTAACAATAGTCTTCAGTTCATTCAGATTTCCTTAGTTTTACGCAATGTCCTTTTTCTGTTCCAGGATCTCGTCCAGGTACCACATTACATTTAGCTGTCATGTTTCCTTAGGCTCCTGTTGGCTGTGAGTTTCTCACACCATCCTTGTTTTGAAGATCTTGGTGATTTTGAGGAGTATATCATAGGTTACCCATCTTCTGGGACTTGTCTGGTTTTTCTCATGATTAGACTGGAGGTTTGGTTTATGGGAGGAAGACCACAGAGGTAAAGCTCTACTCTCATTACATCATACGAAGCATACGTATTTTCAACATAACTTCTGGCTTTGATCACCTGGCTGAGGTAGTGTTTGTCAGGTTTCTCCACTGTAGTTACTTCTTTCCCTCCTTGTGGTAGATTTTTAAAGTGCAGAAATGAATGAATACACCTCTGTCTTGGAAAGAATGTTCTACCAGCAGTGTAGATGATACACCAACTAGAAAGAAAAAAATTCTAAACGTCTTTGGACAAAAATTGTTTGAATCAACAGCTGTGTTGTTTGGACCAGTTTCCCCTACTATTTGAAAATATCTTTTCCTCCTTTAGCCTTGCCTTCCCCTGTTGGATTATGAGAGCATCTATGACAGGAATGATCGATGTGGGTGGTAGAGACCCTTTCCCGACGCAGGGCAAAGCCTACATTTTTATGGTTTAAAAACAGATGTTGTCTATGTCAACACAGTGACTTCACTTAGAGAGAACTCAGGAGAGAAACTTTGCATAAATTCAAGACAAAACCTTCATGTCTATATAACTGCCACTCACTGGATAAGGACATTATGGCTCTTAGAGTTTGAAAGGAGAAGTATGAGGATTTATTTGAATAAATGCATCTTTTAGGACTTTTCTTTTGTAAGTACCCCCTCCAAAGAAGAAAAAATGAAAAAATTAACCCAAGATACTTTGAGCAAATATAAAACACACACACACACACATATACATTGCTTCGTGCAATAGTTTAGAGGTAGTAAGTTTCAGGTGTGGTTTATCCAAGAAGCTGAACTGACTTCTTACTCTTCGTTTCTTGGTTCTGCGTCTTTCATGTTAATGCATTACCAAGCCTTCTCAAGGTTGAATGTGAGGCCCCAGAACCTGCATTTCTCACCTGAGGGGAGGAGTCATGTGCTTTTCTCTGCTAGGAATGGAGCCCACTTCAATCTTGTGGTCAAGAAGATGTGTAGTTCAATTGGTTAGAGCATTGTCCCAGTAGGTTAAAGCTGTGGATTCTGTCCCTGGTCAGGGCCAATAAGGAAATCAACCAATGAATGGGTAAATAAATAAGTGGAACAACAAGTTAATGTCTCTCTCTCTCTTTCTAAAAAACAATCAACAGACAAATTTTTAAATAAAGAAAGGGGGAAGGCGGACGCCCTAATAAGAAAGGAAAATGAATTCTGAGGAGGCAAACATCAAATGCATAGAGTAGTGTTACATGGTCACAGAAAAACAACCATAGAGACTGATTCATTTTTCTTTTGAATGGACTTTTGACCCAGAGAGGAGCAACAAAATGTGTGTTCAGCATCAAAATGGCAATCAAGACACCCCCACTGAAATCTCAGTTGTATAATTATCTGCCTCACTTGCTGTTAGGGTAGGGAGCATGCGATCCTATTACTGCATGCACCCTCTGTGAATGTAACCAATGAGAAGTATATGTCTCCTAACTACCCAACATGGACTATGAAAGGATAAAATGAGAACATGTTTAGAAAAAATAGTTTAACAACAAAAATCTCTCCATAACTCTAACAAAGTCCTAGAGTAACTTGTTTCAATTTTTAGAACCTGTATTCGGAGAAGGAACTCTTCCTCCTTAGCATCTCAGGTATAAAGTACTGAGGTGAGTATGTCAAACAATAGATTTGAGAATACAAGCCACTGAGAAGGAACTGTTCCCACATGCCACAACATGGATGAATCTCCCATGATATTAGGTGAAAGCAGGTGGGCACAAGGGAACAAACCATGAAATTCTATCATACAAGGCTCAGCAACAGACAAAATTCATCTATGAGGTTAAAAGTCAGGATACTAGCTAATCTTTAGGGTGTTAATAACTGATAAAGGCAAAAAAGAGTTTCTTGGATTCTGATAATATTGTAATTCTTGATCTGGGAAGTTGGTTATATGATTATGTTCAGTTTTGCAAAATTCATCAAATAATATTCTTAAGATTTATTCACTTTTCTTTCTGCATGTTATATCTCATTTTAAAATGTTATCCTAAAATGTTTAATGTTGTTAAACATTTATCAAGTTACAAATTACGGAGGCTGGAAAACAAGGGCTTGCAAGATAAATTTAGGCCTCAAACATTTCTGGCCAGTATTATATCTTAGAAATTTTTGGCAGGGCAGTAGTGGTAAGCTTGGAGTCTTGGGGAAGTGTTAGATATACTAGCTATTTCTCCATTTTCCTCACTATTCTCTAAAAGGCCGTACATGCCAACTTCATCTCAGTGTGTTATTTGCCTGAACCCTGAACATATCTGAATTCAAAGCCTCAGCAATTGTTAAAATCCTGACTCCATCACATCCTAGACAAATGACCTTGGGCTGGTTACTTAGCTTCTCTGTGTTTGTTTCCTCACTCTAAAATTATAATACATTCCCAGGAGTTTGTTTTAAAAAAAATCAACAAGATCAAATGGGCACTTAATGTAATGCCAGCCACATAGTATATTCTAAACAAATGGAAATTATAACTGTTAGTAGTAGTAACATTATCATAAACAGTAAAAATGTTTAATGAAATAAAACTGACGGTCACTTGCTCACTCCCAGCCACTCTCACAAGTCTGCTGCCGAGCTGTGCTTGCTCAGATGCCATTTGCCACATCAGGGTTTTCCTTGACCACTTTTAATAATGAGTTTCTAGATCTGGATATTGGGGGCTGTAAATTTCTCTGGTGACTGTTGCCAATGACAGGGAAGGAAAGACTTGTGTAATTACCACTTGTACTTCCACAAAACACGTGCACTCAAGTCAAGAGCAAGGGTTTTGGACAATAAAGCACCAGATTTTTTAAATGCAGGCAAGACCTGCTTTACTTGAATGATACAAAATGTATGCCTGGTGAGAAAAACAGAAAAAGGACTAATACTGATGTTGCAAAGCACCCTCAGAAGACTTTGCATTGGATGGGACCATTTCCCCACTCCCTCCCAAATGCTGCAGACATCTGGAAGAAGAATTAAGGCTTTAGAATTAGCCAGGGATTGGTTGGGGACCAGTGTCCTTGCCTGTGGCCAGAATTCATGACCTTGGTTTTAACATTCCTTTGGTAGGGCAAGTGGCCTTTCTTAGTTTATTTTACAGCATGGTTGTTTGCAAATGATGCCATGCTATTATTTAACATCCTTCAAACAAGGTAGCTTAATGGGCTCAATGGAAATATCCCAAGATGGCAATAAGCTAAGACTTTTGGAAATGTTAAGACACCATAACTTCATTTAGAAATGCTCAATACAGTCCTTTGCAGGTTGTAGGATAAGGCCCAATACTCTGGTTGAAGATATGTTTGTTTCTGAGCATCACGTTTTTAGTTTCTGAGAAAGAAAGTGCCTTGCCTTTGGATTCCCCCAAGTGTTTTATTTGGGGGAAGAAGAAAATGAATAAGCTCAATTTTTCCTTTGCAATGCCTGTGTACGAGCAGGATAACATTCCTGCAGTAAGCGTGACTTGACTTTGTCTCTGGAAGGAGCTGTCCATATCAGCACAGGACCAAAGCTTGTGACAAAAAGTAGAGCAGGCTAAGCATTATTAGGGGACTGAACTGGGATTTCTTAGAATGACCACTTCCAAATCTCCTGGACTCGTAGAAATTAAGAAGTCATGGAGAACAATTTCTCCAAGAGTCTGATTTGACTGGTCAAAGAAACCCAAATCCAGGAAATCCAAAAGTGACCAATTCTTAAAGAACAAGCTCAGAGCACAGCACATGGTATTTCTGAAAGTGTCCATGTCCTCCTACCTTATTTTCCTTCCAACGTTTACATCTCATGTTGTTCCACACCAGTCAAAAAAATTAACAAAGTAGTTGACTTTAAACTACCAAAGACTCAAGTGGGCAAAAAGATATAAACATTTCCTCCAGGTGTTTGGACGAGCAGTGCCTTTTTCAAAGTTGAAGAAGAAGAACCACTAGTAGCATTTTGTCTAGTACACCGATTTTCTGTTCACATGCCCTTGGACTTATTAGCTCAAAGCATGGATTCCTGCTGGCTCGCCAGGAAATCTTCTTTTTCCCCCAGCTTGGGTTCATACAATTCACTTGGCATCAACAGTATGCAACTGAGGCTCTGGTCAGTTGGCTCATTTGGCTAGAGCGTCATCCCAATATGCCAAGGTTGGGGGTTTGATCCCTGGTCAAGGCATATACAAGAATCCATCAATAAATGCATAAATGAGTGGACACAACAAGTAAATGTTTCTTCCTCTCAAATCAATAAATTAAAAAAAATAAATGTACACCTGAAAATAATAAAGGGTATTTGACTAAGAGTGATGGTAAGTTCAAAGGTGAATAGTTGGATCCCAGATTTTGTACAGTTCAGAGATAGTTTGTGGTCATCTTTCCTTAGTCTTACTATCAGAGTAAATGACAAGATCCCCCTAAACGTTTTTATGTGTCACAGCTTATCTCTGAATAAAAGAAAGCAGAAGCAGTTCTTTGTAGAACAATTCTCCCTTTATTCTCCCCAACTGTGCTCGTAGGTATGATTAAATATAAAAGAGCTAGGTAAAATGGATACCACATTTTCAGCAAGGAGCTGTATTTTCTTTCAGCCAATGCTCTGGAATAATCTGATGTCAATTTGGGCATTGGTATTAAAACACTTCACTTAACTTCAGTCAAATGCAGCTGCAGAAATCTCATTTAAAAGACAGTCATTTTGCACTAAGAGCACCTGACTGGATAGTAGCCCGTGGTGGTAACTAGCCAATCAGTTCGAGCGAGCATTTGATTCAAATTTCACAAGATAATTGTTTCATTTCCAGGTCTGTCTCTAGCTCACCATTTGACCTTGGACTAATTGCTTAATCTCTCTTGGCTTCAGGTTTTCTATCTGGAAACTGGCAATAATAATAACTTCCAACTACATATCTCATCCGGGTATTGAGTGGCTTAATAGGGTCATGTTTGTAAGGTCCTAGAAAATTCCCAAGAGGAAAACTTGTACCATGTTTGCAATTCTGGCTCGTGATGTTTTAGAAATGTAGGGAAAAAGGGCTGGATTTAATGGGATCATTATTACAGATGGGTGTTCTTTGCTCCCATATCACTAAGGAATGGAAACCTTTTGAAAGCAGACCTGTCCATGACTATGAAATCGCCAATTCTCCTTTGTTGGTGCAATAATCTGGAACACTTGAGGTAAATCGATCTTTCTCCTCTAAACAGTCCATGGAGCTCTGGGGAAGGTACCATGGCTTCATGGCCATAGGGGATGAAATAACACCTGCAATTTTCTGCTTTAGTAATATATTGATTGACTTTTGGGGTCCAACAAGCTTGGGTTGAATTCTGTCTTTGTCAATCCCTGGCTGTGTGACACTGAGCTAATCTCTCAACAACTCTTATGCTTCAGGGCCATTGGGAGCACAACCTTCAGATAAAATGCTTAGCACAATATTCGGCACACGGTCAGCTCTCTGGAAATATCACCTATAGTAATAGTATGTGTAACAATAACTGCAGAATTAGGGACAACTAGTCCCCAATTAACCAAAACCTAACTCATCAGATCTTACGCTTTCACAGAACCTGGCAAAGTGCACCCACCCATTAACAAGACCCTCATTTTTGTGAGCACTTTAGATTTAGGAAAATAGCAAGTCAAAAGGAAACAACTCAGTGTCAGGGGTTTGTGCAAATTCTTATGGTATATATTTCTGTTCTCTCCGATCTTCCCCAGCTTCTTGACATTCCAGGTGCAGGCCTGCAGAGTGGCTCTGAATAGATGACATTTACTCAGAAGGAACTACATGCCAAGCATTGTGTTGAGCACTGCAAACCTATTTTCTCATTTGTAGTCACAACAACCCAGGGAAGTAGGTACTGTTGGGAACCCCTTTTACAGGGAGATCAGGGTACCATGGTTTGGTGAAGTTAAGTTATCCAGTGCCATGTTGTTATTAGACAGAGAAGTCAGATTTCAATCCTCTCTCTGAATCAAAGTCCTGTTCTAACCCAGTGCTGTCCAACTAAAAATAAGATGAGCCATGCACACAATTTTACATTTGCCTAGTCACCACATTTTTTTAAAAAGTAAAAAGATTTTATTTACTTTGAGAGAGGAGGGAAGGCAGGAAGGAAGAGAAAGAGAAACATAGGGTTGCCTCTCACATACCTCCAATTAGAGACCTGGCCTGCAACCGAGGTATGTGCCCTGAGAATTGAACCTGTGACTTTTTAAGTGTACAGGCCGGCACTCAATCCAGTGAGCCACACCAGCCAGGGCTGCTTTTATTACTTTTTATGTTCATTTTATTTTTATTACTTTGTGTTTATTTCTATATCCTATTCAAGCTTTTGCATTGACTTTTAATATGAAATTAAATCTGTTTATATAAAATAATGTTCAGCCTCAATAAAAGGGTAAAAATTTTTAAAAAAGTAAAAAGAAGTGGGAGAAAATAATTTCAATAGTATACGTTTTAATCAAATATGTCCCAAATATTAGCATTTCAACATAATCAATATAAAAATTATTAATGAAATATTTTTAAAAAATTTTTTTATCCTAAAGCTTTGAAATTCAGCTTCTACTTTGCACTTCTGGCCCATCTTAATTTGGGCCAGCATGCTTTGTGTGTTCAATAGCAACACATGGCTCGTGACCATGGTCCTGAGCAGTGTAACTCTAACCACTGCCCCACTGTGCCCAAGTCTTTGAGGATTGTGTCTAAATTGATTGTGTCAATTTACTGAAGAAGAAACTAATAGATTTTTCATTCTTAACAAAGGGAATAAAAGCAGAGTTTTAAAAGTATAGCAGGGGTTTTGCATGTTAATTTTTACATTCTCAATTTACCAAACAATTAATTTACTCTCAAAGGATAGCTTTTTCTTGGAACATTCAGCTACCTGAGCCTTTACTTTGTTATACATAATACATATATTTATACAAATTGATGCAAATAAATAACCATGGAATGAATGAATGAATGAGTATATTCACTACCATGGGAGAGGAAGATCTCTTAGGCAAGGAGACATGTTAGCATCATCAGGGCAAGAACTTTATCTAAGCTCTGTTCACTTCTGTAGCCCTTCCTGTAACACAGTGCCAGGCACGCAGGCTTGCAAGAAGTGTTTTTTTGTAGAATGAACTGATGAATCCACATGTAAAATCTAGTTACTTAAAATTATTTTCCTAATGAGCATGGTGAAGGTAAGGTCCTTTTTTCCCCTCCTCCTCAATATTTGGATTTTAAGATCCAAAGTCAACCCCTATTGATTTATTTAAATTATTTAATTGTGTTTCCAAATTAAACAGTATCAGAGAGACCACAGCAATCCAGAGCTTACTTTTAAAATGTAGTTGTTGACTTTCCCACTGGTAGCCTCGATCGAATATGGTGAAGCCAGATGTCCTGTACATGAAGGTATGGGTCATAGGCTGCATCATCCATCACCAGCTGCAGAGTGTTTTTTCTCTAAGAGAAACCCCTCATGTACTCTGTTCCTGGCTTGGACCTCAGCAGCTTACCCTCAAAGTGCTCCCCAAATCCCTGCTTGACTCAAGTACGGGTTCTATTCCCACTCTAGAGCACTCATATGTTAGTAAATTAGTGTTCACTCCCCATGATTTCTTCTTGGCCTGACAAGATCTCCGATCTCGAGGGAGCTGAGGATGGTGTGAGATCAGATCTCCTTTAGTCTCTGGGGGCTGGTCCAACCTCAGCAGAGAACAGGTTATCTGCCATTTACTTGACTTTGCCTCTTTTACTTAAATATTAATTTTCCTAAAGCAACCAAATGTTGTATATTGTCAAAAAATTTTTTAAAGATTTTATTTATTTATCTTTAGAGAGGAAGGGAAGGAGGGAAGGAGAGAAGGAGAGAAACACCAATGTATGGTTGCCTCTCATGAGTCCCCTCCTGGGAACTGGCCCGAAACCCAGCCATGTGCCCTGACTAGGAATCAAACTGCGATCGATCGTGTGGTTCACAGGCCTGCGCTCAATCCACTGAGCTATACCAGTCAGGGTATAATTTTTTGAATTGAAAGCTATGAAACCCAGTGCAAACTGATTTCATGAAAGACAGATAAGGAGGGTTAATATGGGCCCCACCCCAGGGCTCCAAAAGATCAGAAGAACAAGGCCTCATTTTCTTTCTTCATTTCTGGGCTCTGCTTACTTTTATGTTGCCTTCATTTTTACCACTGCTATGTCATGTGGTCCTTTTCAACCCCTTACCCTGAAACTCCACACTTACAGCCAACCAGATTAATACCCTCAAAGGAAATTTTATTCCTTTATCTCACTTTTTTATTTTTTTATTTAATTATTTTCCAAGTACAGTTTTCTGTCTATTTCTCCCATCCATGCCCACCCCACCCCATGCTCCCCACCGCCCTTCCATTTCCACCCCCTTAGTTCTCGTCCCTGTGTCCTTTATACTTGTTCCTCTAAATCCCCCCCCTTTTTTCCCCTTAAATTCCCTCCCCTCTCCCCTCTGGTCACTGTCCCCCTGTTCTCTATTTCAGTGTCTTTGTTTTTATTCTGCTTGTTTGTTTGTTTTGTTGTTTAGCTTCCAGTTAAAGGTGAGATCATATGGTATTTGTCTTTCAACACCTGGCTTATTTCACTCAACATAATGCTTTCCAGTTTCATCCATGCTGTTGCAAAAGGTAGTAGTTCCTTCTTTCTCTCTGCTGCATAGAATTACATTGTGTACATGTACCACAATTTTCTGATCCATTCATTTACTGACGGACACCTAGGTTGCTTCCAACTCTTGGCTATTATAAATTGTGCTGCTATGAACACTGTGGTGCATAGGTTCTTTGAAATTGGTGTTTTAGGGTTCTTAGGATATAATCCTAGCAGTGGAATTCCTGGGTCAAAAGGCAGGTCCATTTTTATGTTTCTGAGAAAATTCCATACTGTTTTCCATAATGGTTGTACCAGTCTGCTTATCTCACTTTTGCCAAAACAAAAATCTGAGATCATCATTCATTGGTCTAATGTGTCACATGACTCACCCTGGATTGTCCAGGCCTGAGTTACATACTCATCAGGGAGCCAAGACAGCCTCACCCAATCTCCTGGCCAGGAAGAGGAGTATAGGTGAACCCTCAAAGGACAATCAGGTTCCCCCACCAGAGGAAGGGGAAACAATGCCGGATAGGCAACAGCTCTGAGCATCTAGATGAGGTGTCCTGTCTCCAGAGCTGACATAGTCCTTTATCTTCTTTCTTTAATAACAGGTCTGCTTTTCCTTTATTGCTGTGACTCTCACATACCTCACTGTGTAGCATTAATAAGCATTACCCTGCTCATCATTATTGTGCATGCCTCAATATCATGCTTTATTGTGAGCTCTTGAGAGCAGGAGCCATTGCTCATTCATTCTTCATGTCCAGTACTTTGCATAATCTCTAGTACATAGGAGGATATCAAGGGAATTTTAACCAAAAAACAAAAAAAGAAACAGATGTACTACCTAGGAATCAAACTCCTGGACTTCGAGACCTCATTCAAAAATATGTTCACCATTTTATGGCCCAAGTGAAAACTCTCCACCATGAAGAGTGATGTTTGGAAGCAAATGAAAGAATATACTATTATGAGATTGAACAGCTGAGTTCAAAACTAACTAAATTAATTAATTAATAAAGAGAAGCGCTTGAATTGTGGTCATGTGACTACTTCGTTAGGTATATGGCAACGTGCAAATGAGTCTTCCGATGGTGACCCACTGGGTGCAAGTAACCACCCTTCTACATTGCTGACCCTCCTTGGGGCTTCTAGAGTGGTTCAGCAGCACAGGGAGACATCCCTAATGTTGAACTTGGTTCTTACGCCCTTTAAACCCTGTTTTAAACCCACTGAGCAAAGAGGCCACAGGCCCAGTGACCTCGTCCAAGCAGCAGTAGCATCTGAGACATGTTCACAAACACGTTCCGGTATTCCATGTGACACATACATTTGAGACTTTCTCATGGATACTGTTCATATCTAGCACCTAGTGAGTGCTCAGTAATTACCTGTTGACTAAAATGGACAAGCCAACATGATCTGGCATATACAATGCTAACTGAATGAATGAATGAATGAATGAATGGGTATACCATAAATGCTTGTTAAATGAATGGTTTTGATGATATACAGTAGATGTTCCATGGATATTTGTTGAATGAGAAAACAATACAATGAATGAATGAATGAGTGAATGAGTAGCCTATCAGTCCTGGTTACAGCTATTACTTTCCATGTGGATTAAACTGTCTTTATTTCCCTTATTTATAATTCAGTCCCAACAAACAGACTCTCGAAATTTATGATTTGTTTCTATTTTCTGTTGTTGAATTTTGAAATAGATGCTGTGGTCATATGGATTGAATCCCATTTTAAATAGCAAAGAGATATATTCAAACATCCTTGAATGGAGCATGCAGAACGAGGAAGGGATGGCGCTTGTGTGCCGACTAATCTCTGTTATGACATATCTGCATGACTGAGAGGATCGTGCTCCCGGGCTGAGAAGAAGAGGGTTGTCTACAAATGACATGTGAGTGGAGCCATCACGTTCCTGTATATATTCAGTAGATATATGTACTGGCTGGAATAGGTAAATTTAATCCTTTGCCATCATTCATTTCACTTTCTTGAATTCTGTGGTATTTCCAAAGAGTGACTGCTTTTCTTCTGGGTTAAGTAGAAATCTTTGCTTAAGTCAGAACCACTTACTTTAAATACATTCAACGACATTGGGATCTTTTGCCCCGGGAGTGTTTCTCATGTTTTTCAAAGTCAATGAATTGTCACTTGACCTTAATGGACTCATAGCACACCGAATCAAGGATTAAACTGAGCGGAAGGAAAAAAGCCTTTATTCAAAATTCATTGATTTATTGAGACAGATTTGGGAAATTGTAACAGTGTCACTTTACTGAGCTTTGATGATTGTAGTGGCAAAGCATACAAAATTAAAAAGACTTGAGATTTAATTCTGCTATTTAGAATTATTTGTGGTCTCTTTTAAGTAGGTTGATATTTTAGAAGTACAATATCATATTAAAATCACTCCAGTTAAAATTTAATAAGATGTGAGATTGTTATGATGTCAGAACATTCTTTTTTTTATCTTACATTTTTTTAGATGTTATTTATTTATCTTTAGAGGGACAGGGAAGGAGGGAGGGAAAGCAATATCAATGTGTGGTTGCCTCTCGTGCATCCCCTGCTGGGAACTGGCCTGCAACCCAGGCCATGCGCTCAATCCACTGGGCTATTCCAGCCAGGGCTTGATGTCAGAACATTCTTGAAAAGTTAAAAAATGCCATCAGCTTCTTATATTTTTTGTGCACAGTTTGGTGTCAGGAAGACCGAGTAATTGACTAGATGGGTAAACTCTTGACTTTTTATTTGGATATTTGGCTATTATGCATCTCTTAAAATTTTCTCATGCATTGGTTTGATATTAAACATTCAGGGTCACATAGCTGAGATTGACAGGAAGAGACGTTCACATTCCTCATCAGTCCTGAGATGCCAGGAGCACATGCTCTCTTAGGGCAAAGTCCATTTTAGCACGCACTCAAATGCATCCTCCAGGCTGGCATTCCAGGTCAGTAAAGAAGGACTGCTCATTGCTTCTTCTCTGGAAGGAATAGATGTGATCTATGTTAAACCTTGTTTGAACCAAATGTGAGCATTATCCAGCTGCTTTCTAGTGAGATCTATTCTCCCGCCAGCCAGTTTCACAACATGTGTAGGTCCAAAATTTTGGAAAAATACTACAGTTTTCTAGATCCTCCTTTCAGGAAAAAAAGGAACTTAACTAAAGGTTAAAAAAACCTGCTATTACATACCCAAAGGCGTATGGCTGTGTAATGGGTTGTTTGAGAACAAAAGTAATTATTGTGAATACCTAATGCAGATTTCTAAATCCTAATACACAGATTTAGGCACACAATATTGAAAATTGTAAATAATAGATAAGACAAAATAAAAATTCCAGCTTTTTCTTCTCTCTCTCAGATAAGAAAGCTTCTTTCATGTTTGTAAAGAGACTTGTGTTCTCCAGAAATGGTAAATCTATGTTCTAAATCCAGCATCCAGGTGCCCAGTGGCCCATATAAAATGTAGGATAGACAAGACTGACTGTTTTATTTAAAAAAAAGATGAGTGAAAACAACTTTTCAGAAAAAAACATGTGACAAGAAGGGAGAGTTATCGAATACTGTCTTTCTTCAGAGGAAGACTATTTCCCCTGCCAGACTCGACCCACTTAAGGTAAGCCTTGCGTGGGAGAGGCCAAGGGAAAAGTGTGGACACACTTCAGGAGCCAGGGAAATGCCTTTTAAAAAGTTTTGTCTTTATTTATAAGTAAATTAAGTATGGTGATCAAGCCTCTGTTATTTAGAGTCAAGTTACCAAGGTTTAAACCATGCATGTTTAGCCATTATCTGGCTATGGGCATGATCATTCATTCATTCATTTTATTCTGAGCACTTTCTCTGTGCCAGTCACTGGAGGTTAAAGCTTTGAACAAGGAAGCTGACACCCCTGCCCCTGGAGCTTATGCTCTGGTGAGGGGAAACAGAAACAAACAAATAAATAAACATGCATAAAAATGAAATAAGATAATTTTAGACCAGGATGAAAGAAGAGACTCGTACAGAGAGCCATTGTCAGGGTGAGCATGCTCATCAAGTTAATATGTGCACTGAGGTGCTGACCTGAAAGGAGTGAGGTGCCCAGCTCAGAGGAACAGCTTTTCAGGCAGAGGAACAGTGAAGGCAAAGGGTACATTCCGATGAGACCCACAGGCAGGTTGACTGGGTTAGGCTTTATCTGGGAAATGAGGGAGTCGTTGAAGGATGTTAAGCAGGGGAATGATGTGGTTTGAACTATACTGGGAAGAGGGAACACTGTCCTCATCAGGGATAATACAGGAGGAGCACCAAGACCAAGCCCTTTTCAGAGAGCAGGGAATTCAAAAGACAATGCTCATACAAGGCTAGAATTCAAGTATGGGTGCTGTGGTTTGTGATGGTGGTAGTGGAATGAGGGCAAGGAAGTCATGGATTCATAGTAAGTCAGTTAATGAAATAAAGACAAATCTTTGAGAGCTCCACTGAATTGGACTTGAATCAGGCTTTCCTGGTGTGGCTGATTCTGGTGGTATTCGTGTTTGGTGTTCAGTGGAGTGAACTGGAAGCTTTCAAGACTCTTTCCTTTTAAGGTAAGTCTTATGCACGAGAGGCCAAGGGGAAAAGTCTGGGCACATTTGGGGAAACAGGGAAACACCTTTAAAAATAGTTTTGTCTTTATTTACAGGTAGTTAAAGTATGGTGGTTAAGCCTGTGTTATTTAGACTCAGAGTACCAGGGTTCCAACTCTTAGGTTTGAATATTACATTACCTTGGGTTTATAGAAATTGTGATCTCTTTGAAACTTTCCTTTTCTCTACATTGTGTGGATAATAAGAGGATTTACCTTGTGAAGTAGTAAAGATGAAGCAAAGCAATAATAGGAGAGTTCACACAGTGGGTGGTATCTGGCACATAGTAAGAGCTCAATAAATAATACCAGCAGTTATTATTATGTAATACTCATTATTATCTCAGTGCTTATTGGCCTCATACTTATTGAATTCTGTCCTGTAGACATGGTAGATAATATTATAATAGCCTCCCACATTTCTGGGCATTTTCTGGGACACCTGGTTCCTCCTACCTCAGGCAACTCATTTGTCTAGGATTTTACCTAGGACCCAGGGACAGATATTCCCAGTGTTGACATAATCACAGCAGCTACTTCCATGGGCGGAGGCTGGATGGAGGCCTTTTGTACATCACCTCAATTGTTACAGCATTCCTAATATATTCTACTTCACAGGTGAAGAAATCAAGGCTCAGAGGGGGAAGTGACTCCTGTAGGGTCACCAGTCCATAAGAAGCTGAGATAGGATTCAGACTCAGGTCTGTTTGACCCTGATATCACTTAAAACTCAAAACATTGAAGCATCCACTCAGTGCCCTCCTTGCTCCTATCACCCCCCCGCCTCCACACACACAATCACTGGACTATAAAGATAAAGAGGGGTCTGAGTTAGGAGGCCATTTTGATAAGTTAGGAGTCTCCATTGGAGGAGAGTTTGAGAATTTCAAGGAGTCTCCTTGAGTCAGTTCAGTGTCCAAATACATCCTCTAACCTCAAGGGAGCCTCCGTACCCCGCAGGCCAGTGGCTGATGGAAATACAATATGACGATATTACTTTGACTGTGGCCATGTGGTGGTGAGGAAGCTCCTAACCCCCTTCCGGTCTCTTTGTCTCCTTTAGTGCTCCATCTGGGGGCCCCTTGCAGGCAGCCCTGGCTGGTCTTGACTCTGAGGTGAAGAAGTAAACATTTTGGGAGCCTTTATTAGTTCATTTCAGAAGACGGAGCCTGTTTGTCCCTGGGGCCCATCCCTCTTTTATGGCCTCCAGCCCTTCTTGACAAATTCTAGTGACTGGAGAGAAAACCGCTTTCTACAGTGGATCATTAAAACACCACCATAAACCCAGGGCCATAAAATATTATTTGCCTGGTATAAAAGGGGGTAGGTTTTCCCAGAGTGTCAACCCAGGCCCTGCTTTCTCCCACAGACAACGGCGGCATAGGGATGAGATCGTCTATAAATTCCTTATCTTGCACTCTGTTTTGTGAAATAACCATGTTGGGAAAGCAGCCAGAAATATTGATTTATTTGTTCCACAGACTCAAACGCATTTTTAATGAGTGGAGCATGGTGATGCCTTGCCAGTGTGCCTGCAGATGACTCAATCTGAGAACACACACCCAAATGCACACACAGTTTGTGAGGGGGAAAGGTGGAGTTCCCAAACCTGGAGGTCTGTGGGACAGGGCCTTCGAAGATGGAGACAGAGAGGAGTGGATATTTGCACTGTCCTCTGCACTGTCCTCTGCCCAGCCAAATCAATGAATACTCATAGTGGGACTGGCTCTTGCAACTGAGCCTGACTTTCCAGAGCAGCAACCCCTGTCTGAAATCTCAAAGTGGGTTTCCAGTTTGTTCTCCTTGGTATTTCTCCTCTGGAAATAATCCTTTCATCCATGCATGGATTCATTCAGTCATTCAACAAATATTACTGAGTTCCTACTAAGTGCCAGGCAATGTTAGAGCCCTGAAGACACTGTCACAGAGCTTAATTGCATCCTCAAGGGGCATGATCTCAGCACACCCACTATCCATGTCATCAGACAACACTCAGTTCTTCATCTGAAGAACTTGGGGTCAGGTAGGTTTGTTGGAAATTTTGGAATTTTTCTGAAAGACAAAATAGGGCATGTGATTATTTAGCTTGCAAAGAGCCCCCGTGAGGTCTGGGGAAGTACCCAGTAATCCAACACTGTTCATATTTCTTCTCTGAACAGTATGAACATGCACTCTAACTGGGATAAATTAATGCTGTAAATGGCCTTGTCACGTGAGGTTTAGTTTTGCCACAAAAGGAGTTTTAAAATCTCTGTTTTCAGAGCTGCTTTTTGCAGAAGAGCAGGTACCCAGGCCCAGTGAGTGCCTGTCTCCACCTAAGTGCTCCATGAGCATTTCTGTTAATTCTCCCTCCATCCCTGATCTGCAAGGTCATCCTTGACATTTTCACTGCATCCTTGCCTGGTAGGTCATTACATTTCTCTTTTTCTTTGTTGTGTGACAGATCATCGTACCTCTGTTTTTGTTTGTTTGTCGTTTTATTGTTATTGTTGTATGCATATTTAAGATGATTCTGCAGCACTCAGAGGCTAAGTTACTTGTCCAAGATTTCACAGCAAGAAAGTCGCAGAGAGGGGACTGGAACTCCAGGTCTCAGAGTTCATACTTTCACACGCTACCTAACACCACCTTCCACTAGAGGAAAGACAGCAAAGCAAGAAATGAAGCTGTTGGGGCTCTGTCGACCCAAACAAACAAAGATACTTGGAAAGAAAATCATCCAGGTAATTCAGAATATAACAATTAAAATAAAAGATTTGTGGTTGGGTAGCCAGTGTTTCTGGACTGGCTAATATGAATGGATCAAGTTCTTACATTAATGGCCCTGTCCCTCTTAGGAACAGCATCGTCTAGGTGCGCTGCCTCCAGGCACTCAGGTGCCCCGAGACTTCAGCCCCCTCTGGGACAGGAGTGTTGGACTCATTTCAACAGGGGCCACATCAGCCTCTCGGTTGCCTTCAAAGGACCAAATGTGGAGCTCCTTGCCCTTAGTTAAGGAGTAGTTACATTTATACAGTCCTAAAGTTCCATTTGGCCCTTTGAAGGCAACCTCGCGGCTGATGTGGCCCCCCAGTGAAAATGAGTTTGACACCCCTGCTCTAGGAACTACATTCTTAGCCTACTCATTTCCTGCCACTTCTCAGTGTGTCTGCCCTCCCTGGAAGTGGATCTGAGGAATGGATGCCCAGAGGGCCTGTGTGCTTCCCCAGCCAGGAGAATCCCAGACAGCAGTGGCTGAGCACAACAGAGTAGGGAGAGGAACTGGGGGAGGGTGGATCTGCCAGGCAGAGTCCTCTTGTTTAGACCCTCATCTCCAAAGGGCAGATTTCAGGCTACACTAGAAAACTGGGCAATGCTCACAGTGGTCATTAAGTGGTGAAGGCCTCGAGACAGTGAAGGGACAGTAGAATCAGGAGATGGAGAGATGTCCCAAGGGGATCTTCGATAACATTGGGTTCCCTCCTCTTGAAGGCTGTGTGTGCCCCTGGAGAAAGCAAGCCCCTCTAGAGCAAAGGAATCTTTTGCAGTTTGTGCCAAGCCCACTCTAGACACTTTGGTGTTCCTGCTAATGGAGGTCAGGGCTGGGAAGGGACCCAGTCAGCTGAGACGAGTAAGGACTAGGAAGGGACCGTGAAGGGGTGTGACAGCGTTACCAGAACCTGTCCCTGCACATGCTGGGATGGTCACCCTGGGGTGGGAATGGGGTAAAAAAGTATAAAAACAAAACAGCCACTCCCCGAAGTACCCAGGCTACGGATTTTTTCCCTAAGGTGAAGTGCATGCCACATGGATGGCAGAAATTGAGGGGTGTGTGTGTGTGTGTGTGTGTGTGTGTGTGTGTGTGTTTATCTGCCTGTCTGCCTTCCACTTGGAATGTCTGGGGAATGGGAAGGATTGAGAACAAGAATTGCACTCCAGTGTGAGGCATTATTTCGGGGCCTGAAGGTGGAGGCACACATCCACCAGCCGTACTCAGACTGGGTTCCAACAATCACAGGTGAATGGTCGTGTCAAGAAGTTCCAGTGCCCGGAACCCGGCTTGCTGAAGTTCGCAGGCTTCCTTCTCACCTGAGGGATCTCTCACCAAGATCCATCCGGCAAGACCACGCACCCCTTTCGGATGTGCCGGGGTCCCATTCGGTTCAATTGTGCACCCAAGTACCCAAATCTACCACACTGGGGGCTTTGCAGGATGTGCGTGACTACCTTATTTTCTAGTCCCGGAGTTTAGGGATCTTCCCCCAAGTAGTAAAAGAGCAGAGGACGTCCTCTAAGAGGTTCCCTGCCAGCGCAGCAGCCCCCGTGCAGCCCCAGTGGAAGCGGCCTGGGACACGCAAGCCAGAGTCCAGCCTTGGAAGTTGGGGTTCAGCCTCCGGAGAGTCGGTGGTTTCGGAAGAAGGGCAGAGAGTCGGGTGACGGGCAGGCAGCGGCCGCGGAGTGGATCTCTCTCCTTCAGCAGATGCCTGGGGGATGGGGAGCCGAGAGAAGGGGGCTCTTGCAGGGAGTGTATCCCGCCCCCCTGCACCCCAGCCCGTGGTACGACTTTAAAATCCTGCGGAGTTTGTCATAGGCCGGCCTCACCACGCATGCGCATAGGCAAAGTAGAGTTTTTTTCTTTCTTTTTTCCCCCCTTCCTTCTCTCTTTTCAGCAGCCCTTGGTTCTGCAACTTAAAAAAAATATATATATATACATACATATATATATTTTTTCTTCTCTGAGAACACCAAGGGAAAGAGGAGTCCGGAGAGAGGGAGGGAGGGAGTGCGGTCGTTGGCCAGCAGGGCCGGGGGTGGGTGGGGGGGGGACGCGGTCGCTGCGGTCGGTCAGTCCGTCTGCGGGTCACAGGATCGCGTGGAAGTCTGCTGCAAACTGCGCGACGCCGCCCCCGCCGTCCGGAGTCCGGTTCTGCGCTGACACTGCCCGGGAGCTCCTCCCGCCGCCGCGGTGCCCTCGACCGCGAGCCGCCCGCCTGCTCGCTCTCCCGCGCCTCGGGCCCGGGCGCCAAACGCGGAGGTGGGCAGCCGCCGGGCCACGGACGACCTGAGCTGAGCAGCCGCCGCGGAGCCCCTCACCCCTCCCCAGCCCCACGCCCTCCGTGCCCTGGCTTCGCGTCGCTCCCCGCCCTGGAAAGGCGGGGAAAGGAGGGGGATTAACCCGAAAAGAGAAAGAAGCGGGTGGGGAGGGGGAGCCCGTGTCTCCCTTGGGGCAATCGCCCTACGAAACCACCGGGAGGCAGAACATCCGGGGACGACTACCCATTTTGCGCCCCCTTTTCGCCAAACCCTAAAATGAAAGGACAAAAGTTGGCGCTGACTTTTAAAGCTCGGATGGCGACTTGTGCGTTTTCAGCGGCATCTCCCGGAGAAAAAGCCATGCGCGCCTGATTGTTCTGTGGCCCCAAAGCTTCAGTGTGTGTGCGTGTGTGTGTTTCGGTGTGTGTCTGTGTGTACACAGACGTCCACACACTCGCGGCCGCAAGATCAGAGCCTGGAAGCAGACGTTTCGGCCACAGACTTGGAGAGGAGGAGCTGGAGATCAGGAGGGCGTGAGCCGCCAGGAGTTTGCAGAATCCTTGGTGTGAATGAACTGGGGGCACCTGGGCGCAAGGATCGCCCCCCCTCCCGCCCCAGGCCAGAGTTGAGTAGTGGGGCATTTTTTTCACCCTCTTCTGAAGAATTTTTTTTATTATTTGTTGTAAAGTCTTTTGCACAATCACGCCCACATTTGGGGTTGGAAAGCCCTAATTACCGCCGTCGCTGATGGACGTTGGAGAGGGAGCGCCTCGCCGCGGAACAGTCGCCTGCGCGCCCTCGTCGGACCCGCGACTCTCTTGTTGCGCGTTGGCCCGGCCCAGTCTCTGCTGCGATCCGGCGGGCTTCCGCGCTCCCTCGGTTCCTGGGCGCATCCCGGCGCTGCTCTGGCTCGGGACCCCAGACTCGGGCTCCAAAGACCGCTTCGGCTCTGATTCCCTGCGCCTGCCTGACGCGCCCCGGAGGAGCCAGCAGCTCTGTGCAGGACTGTCCCCCAAGGCTTAACCCAGTCGCTCCGCTTGGATTCCTCCGCTGCCCTTCCTCTGGTGGCGACTTCCTCTCCGGACCCCCTCCCCCTCGCCATGAAGGTAGGTGTTCAGTGCGCCGCGGACGCTCGCCACTTTTTTTTCCCTTGACTTTTTTTTTTCTTATGGAAGTTAACTGAATCCCTCCACCACTCCCCACCTCTTCCTATCCCTCCATTTCTTCTACCGCCTGGAGAGGCTGGAACTCCCGCGGGGATGGTAGGGACTCCTACCCCTTCGCCCCGCACCTCCTGCGTGCTGCCTATGATTCCCGTAGATCTCATCTTGCCCCACTAAATGTTCTGCAAACCTTTTCGACTTTGGAGAAAAAGTGGGGAAGAGCCACGGCAGAAAAACAGTGCGGTTCACGGATGACTTCCCTTTGGCCCTGAGAAACTGGAGTGTACTTACTATGTATATTTCAGGACAGGATAATGATTCAATTCAACAAATATTTACCAACTCTCCACTGAGCAGGCACCGAGAGGGTGTGTGGCCAGGGCTTGGAAAGGAGTAGGGGACTCCTTGGTTCGGAGACTGGGCAGCTGGACTAGGGGGCCGACTGCCGCAGAGAAGCGGACCCCTGGCCCTCTGCAACTGGTCCTCGCCGGGGACCCTAGAGCTGCGGGCCCTGTACCTTTAAGAGTGCCTGGCGGGGGGCCAGCGCGCACCCCGGCGCGGGGAGCAGGGTCGCGTTATTAGCATTATTAGCCGCCACTGGGTGAGCTCTGCCACTTAGCAGCGGTGATGGGGGCAGGGAGTACTGGCGGCGGTGGCTCTAATCCTGTCCGCTGGGAAATCGCGCCCTGGCCCCCTGCGCGGAATCTGCCTTGTCCTTTGGAAACGTTTGGGCCTCTGAGTTGGGAGAGCGGGCGGGGGGCAGTTTGTGAACTCTTGTTTGTTTTAATTGTCAGTTGTATGTTAAAGCCGAGTCACACACTCCGAGGGTCACTGAGAGTTCACTTTTACGAAAAGTTAGCATTTCTTCCTGCAATATAACTTGCTATTTTCCAAACACCATTTCCTCTGTCCTCAAAGCTTCAATCCTTCCATTTTTGTTGATCTCTCCAATTTTAAGTTTTCTAGAAATAAGGTTGAAAATAGAATTAGAATGTTTCTTAGAAGAAAACAAATTTTCCTTTCCCTCAAAAGCGGGTTTTAAAAACCCGAAAGCTTGAAGACCCTGCGGCCTTGCTTTACTTTCTAAAACCAGTTTAGCATCGAGGCCCCCTCACTTCTCTTTCTTTACACGGATAACTGGTTTGAAAGTCACTTGTAGCCAGCGGTGGGATCACACATCCTCAGCCCCTGCCCTACTGCCAACATTCACTGCGGCTCCAGCCAGATTTAGTTTCTAGACAGCTTCTGCCGAGGGAGTTCTGAGAGGGTACGGCTGAGAGCGCGCAAGTGATGGAGAGGCAGTGGAAATTGTTTGTCCGAGTGTGCATCTGTGCCCTGCGTGTGTGGGGGAGAAATAAAAGGTCAGTTTTTGGGGGGTCTTGTGTATCCTAGCCTTAGTCCCGCACGGCCCCACAAAGGAGAACCCCACCTCCGGAAGCCCGACCCGAGAGTCTCTTTTACCGTTTTCCTCCTCTCGTAGGAGCGCGTTGGTGCACAAGGGGTTAGCAGAGTGCGCGCCGAGCTCAGCCCTTCCCGCAGCCGTTTCTTCCCTGCGGAGCGGTGCCGGCTGCCCCCTATTGACTGCCTTGAGGTAGGACGCCTCGGAGTCGGTTCTTTGGTGCGAGTAGGTAGCTAGCTGTTCGCTTCTAGCTCCCACCTCTCACTTCGCTCATTCCTCCTAACCACCATTTCCCACTCTCTCCGGAGGGCCGCTTGGAGGCCCCCAAAGGACCAGCTGCACTGCGCCGCCACTGCAATACGGAAAGAGGCCAACGATCTGACCCAGCAAATTAGGCTTGGGCAAGTGGAGGAAGAGTTGGTACTGCTTCTCCAAAATGCAGGAACCAGAGCATCGGAGGTCTCGGGTCTGGTCTTGGCGCCCTTACCAGTTTTCTCTGTCATCAGGACAAGTGTTGCTTTCTCTCGCCCTAAGATTCTTCGTCTATAAAAACATTGAAACTGCCTCTGAAGGGGGCGGACACGGTGGAACTGATGTTTAATTTTCTTTATCATTCAACCAGACACTGATCTTCCTCTGGACAAAGTTGAGAGCCTGTGCTGAGATAGACATTCCGTGTGAGAAGGTAGAAGTGGTGCGTGTGAGAGAAAGGGGGCGCGGGGTGGGAGGGAGAATCTTAGGGTGTGGAGAGCCTTGTCCCGGATATGGACGAGGGGAGGCAGCGAACAAGACTAGAGGACCAGATTTGGCTACAGTTACTTCCTTGGAGAATCCCGGTTACCGATCCTGCTGTTGCTTCTTCGGAGTCGGAGCGGTGAGAGGCTGCTCGGGTTCCTCGCACTGATTTGGGCTACGGGAGCTCCCTCCACTTTCTCTCCCCCAGTCCACTCCACCCCACCACAGCGCTGTGGGTACGCTTCGGCCGCCCCCGCCCCGCACCCAGGCTACAGGCGTGGGGGAGCGCTGTTTCCTTGTCTGCTCCCCCAAAGCGGACCTCTTGTCAGCCTTGGGCCGCGCAGCCCTCATCATCCCCTCCCACTTCTCTCGCCGTTCCCGAGGCGGGACGGCCCAACCTTGTGGCTGCAACCGTTTTTCCCCTCTCTGTGGCCGCAGTTTTCCCCATGTCTCTCCTGGCTTCGGGGAGAGATCACGGTGGGGGAAACAAAGTTTATTTCCCACCAAGGGCTGCAACTCTCGGAGTCTCCTACTCCTTTCGATACCGCGAGTGCAGGTCAAACACACTTCTTCCAAGTCGGTCTCCCTCAACGCTTCCACTCCTAGAGAGCTGGAGAGACCTGGCCGAAAACAGCCTGGTGAAGGGGATGCCCAGACCAAGAGAGCGCCCGCGACCGAGGGTGGAAGATCTTCGCCTTTTCTTTGTGGAATTTCTTTTGAAAGGCGGCGGGTTTACGCGTGCGTTCCGATGCGTCGCGTGGCGCGCGAACGCCCGCGAACTTGTAACCAGTATGACGGTTTCCTCTCACCCGTTATCACTCCCCACCCGCACCCAAGTTGATTTTTAGAAAGGGTTAGGACACCTTTAATCCAAAGCGAAACCTGTGGAGGAGAGACAGAATAAGCAGCCACTACAACGAGCTGCTCCGGGTTGGAAACAGCGGTACGAGGACGCTCTACCCCCCGCCTCCCCTCTCTTCTGAGCTTGAACCTCTCAAACGCACCCTCCTTCTCAACACACACAAGGAACAGGTTCCGAAGAACCTTACAAAGTCGACTTTCCTGGGCCCTCTAAACGTTCGACAACATTTAGTCCATTCTTTGGTAAATTCAGCTTTTGCCTACAACAGACTCCGGTCCCATTTCGTTCTGTCTTTTGGGATCAGGTCTCTTGGTAAACAAGGCAAAGATGTTTACCCAACAGAGTCCACGTATTTATTAGTAAGTTCGCTGTGGGTTCCTTCAGTCTTTCAGACTTGTGGGGCCTTTTCTGGATTGCGCGGGGTTTCGAGCGGGAAGAGGGCCAAAGTGTTTCCCGGCGAGCGCGCGGGGTTAAGTGGAGACGCCACTCGCCCGACTCTCCTGCGGATCCCCTTGGGGAAACCTTTGGCTAACTCCCAGCCTGCAGCTGGGGAGACCCGAATCGCAAAGACCCAGTGGCCCACTCCCAGTTGGCCCCAGCTCTGGGAAGGGGTGGACTTCCCTCCGGGTCGTCGGCTGAGAGTGGGTTCGGTTTGTGTGGCTTTGCCTCTAACAAAGAGATCCGCTGTAATCCGCCGAATCTGTTATCAATTTCTCCGCTGCCCGCGCCCCGCCCCGCGCGCCCCGCCTGTCGGGAGGCGAGGAAAGTGCGCGCGGCCAGCAGCAATCCGCGCAGCAGTCTCGGAAGCTCATCGGAGCGTGTGTATCTGTGCACGCGTGTGAGTGTATGAAATGCATGAGTGTACGCGCGCGGCTTCGGCCTATGGGGACCGTCGACTTTGCAGCTTGGGCCGCGAGCGAAGGCAGACCTTGCAGCCCACCCCCTCCCCCGGAGGAAACTTGACACTTTGGGCGGGGGTAGGGAGACCTAGGCTTCTCTCTCCACTGTTGGGGAAACCCCAGGTTTCTATTCTCCAGGATGCGCGCACAGTCTAGTGGCATTTTGAGGACGAGTGGGCCATGGGCGTGGAGCCCTAGTTAGCGGGCACTGGGGACCACATTAAGCATTTCCTCTCGGAGAAGCCCCGGGGTCTCCGAGCCAAAGAGGCGGCTGGCCGGGAAAAGCCGTGGCAAGCTCCGGAGTCCTTTCGTGTTCCCAAGGCTGCCTAAGTCCCCTCAGTCCCTTTCACTGTGCAGGTTCCAGGCCAGGCCCTTCCGCCGCCTGGAAGAGGCTCACCTATCCTTTCCCGAGAAAGGGGTCCCTAGGGGGCTGCGGGAAGTGCAGCGGGTCAGGGTTACACTTATCAGAGATGTAACAGGGGATTAAGGAAACCCGCTCCTCCCACCCGCAGCCGCCACCGCCTTGCTCCGCCGCCGCCGCCTACAGGTGGAGAAGTCACCAGTGGGGAGAAAAGGCAGCGGAAGCTTCCAAGGCGGCCTCTGCCCCGAAATTCTCGATGACTGGAATCTTTGCTGCCCGTTCCTCTTCGCCCTAGAATCCAGGGGCTTTGCTGCGGCGCGGGAGCCAACGCGCCTCTGGCCCCGTCGGTCGGAGGCTCACTTGAACCAGCTCTGGCCTCACCCTGCACCCTCACCGTTCGGGACAGAGAGAACCGAATCTTAGTTGGGCTGGAGGGTGGAATGGGGGTGTTCCAAGACCAGACTCACAATGCCGTGATGGTGAAGCGGCCGACAGCTCCACACCAGGACCAAAAGGAAACTGGAGTCCCCCTTGGCTTCCTTTCCCCGTTCTCCTTGGCAGCCGCCGGGAGTGGAGACGGGAGGGGCGGGAGGGGGAGTGAAAAAGAATTTGGAGGAGGATTGTGGGGAGAGCAGCAGGACCCAGATTAGATCCCCTTCTTTCCTATAGGATGCCATCCTTTCTCTGGAATACTCGAAGTCCCAAGGATTGCTCCGCTTTCTGGAATCCTTGGCTGGAAGGGCAGCGCTCTCTCCCCTTTGACTGATATGCCCCCCAGCTCCTTCTTCCCGCTCCAATCTGGCAGAAGAGCCTGCTAAGGAAACCCAGGCTGCCCTTCCCCCTCTGGAAGTGGCTTCACCCAGAGCGGCCCGTAAACTGATTATGAAACATACGATGTTAATTCAGAGCTGCATTTCCCAGCTGGGCACTTTCTCGCGCGCTGCTCCCCCGGGCCTCGCCCCCCACCCCCTGCCCTTCCCTCCTGCGTCCTGCCCCCACCCCCACCCCCGCGCCGGCCACCCCGCCTCCTTCGCAGCCGCCGCCGGCGCGCGGCACTCTCCTCCGTGCTCCTCTTGCCCTTGGAATTAATTCAGGCTCCACTTGTTGCTCGGCCCAGGTCGGGGAGAGGACGAGGGTGGCGGCGGGTTCCCAAGTGAATTCCCGTGGAGGGACTGAGCCCAGCGCGAACTAGAAGGGAGAGAGGGGGTGCGGGACTGGAGCAAGCAGGAAGGAGGCAGCGCCTGGCACCGGGGCTCTGACTCCACAGCTTTGAGACATGATTGTAATCGCTGCCGTGCCCCGCGCGCAGGATCCCAGCGAAATCAGATTTCCTGGTGAGGGTGCGTGGGTGGATTAATTTGGAAAAAAAAGAAACTGCCTATATCTTCTCATCAAAAAGTCACGGAGGAGAAGCGCAGTCCATCAACAGTAAACTTAAGAGACCCGGATGCTTCCGCTGTTTAAACTTGTATGCTTGAAAATTATCTGAGAGGCAATAAACATCTGCTCCTTTCTTCCCTCTCCAGAAGTCGATTGGAATATTAAGCCCAGGAGTTGCTTTGGGGACGGCTCGAAGTGCAATGTCTTCCAAGTTCTTCCTAATGGCTTTGGCCATATTTTTCTCCTTCGCCCAGGTTGTAATAGAAGCCAATTCTTGGTGGTAAGTTCATTATATGTGCATATTTTATTTTTTTTAAAAACTCATTTGTACGATACTGCAATATTTAAGCTGAATCGTGACTTTTGGCACATATACTGCATTTTATTTACATGTATTTTTAAATAAGAATTTTCCTTTAATTTGCTAATATTGTAAAGTTTATCTTTGGCTCCATAAGGAATCAGAACCTATAAATCTAGATTTTTTTCGATGAGGCCCTTGTTCAGATGTATACTGTAGCACATCATATAATAAAATGGAACCAAAATTCAATGATCTAATAATTGAAACCTTATCTATTAAATTTACTTTTTGCCACCCCTAGGTAGTAAAAGTGAGTTCCACCTTTTATTTTCCTGTCACTTGAGGTTATTAACCTTCAGGGTCTAAAGTAGGGGCAGTTTTAGGAAGACAGCTAAACTCCAAGTCAAAAAGTATTTAGGTTCAGAATTCGATCAGGAAAAGGTGAAATTGAATTAGCCAAAAGTCCCTGGATGAGGGTTTTTTTCTGGTAAGGCCCTTGGAGATAGGCTGCAGTATATCCAGAGGATTATTTTCGACGGCATTCTGGATATTTTTTTTCCTGTAAATGAACAGTGTTTTTCTGACTGTCAAACATGACTTCTGTTCACTGGATACCCTGTCTTGGGTCCTTCACAATCATATATAAGGAGCCCTTTTAAAATGTCCAGGGCACGGCGAATATTCTTCAGTTTATATACTTGTCCCACTGTTCTTCCATCAGTCAAAAGGAACTGCTATCTCCCACCCGTGCCTAGTTGTGCCTACTTTCGGCGTTCATAAGTTTTCAAGGCAGATCGGTCCAGTTTGTGGAGCAAAGTGTGTCAATTTCTTTAAGGTCAGAGGCTTGTCCTGAAACTGATGTTTGCCTCTTTTCTGAGTGGATCTTGGAAATATTGGTTCAGGTATATGGTGAGGGGGGGGGGGAGGAGGTGGGCAAGGAAGGGAGTAAAAACTCTAACTGAGGAGCCAGATGGCGGAATGGGGACTACACAATACCTCCGTTTTCTGAGTGGAGCTGAAACAGAGGAGTTTTATGAAGCCCTCCTCATACTTTGTCATGAGGACAAGCAGGAGAGAAAAGCATCTGTGTGCTTAGAACTATGTCTTGCTGACATGCTTTCTGGGGGCCCACCTCAAGAGTTCACGTAAATCTTGAATGCACATCTCCCCCCCACCCCTTCGCAGGTCCCTAGGTATGAATAACCCTGTTCAGATGTCAGAAGTATATATCATAGGAGCGCAGCCTCTCTGTAGCCAACTGGCAGGACTTTCTCAAGGACAGAAGAAACTGTGCCACTTGTACCAGGACCACATGCAGTACATCGGGGAGGGCGCGAAGACGGGCATCAAAGAGTGCCAGTATCAGTTCCGGCATCGGCGGTGGAACTGCAGCACCGTGGATAACACCTCCGTCTTTGGCAGGGTTATGCAGATAGGTAGGAAACCATTTAACATATTTTTAAATATATGTAAACTTTTCTCTTTGAAAAGTCATCAGGGTTCACTGATCAGCTTGGTCAGCAGGGAATCTTCCAACAGAGCAGTGGCTGGGTGATTAGTGTCATTGTTGCCACTTGTGTTAATTCCTGTTCCTACACTTGGTTCACCTTTTGGACTTGTTTAACCCAATCAGGAGAGAACGTGTAAGACACCTTTGTTTTATTCTGAACACTTAATTTTTCTAAGAAACATGTTGGTTGCAATAGAAGCGGCATACTTATTTTGGCTTCTCCAAAGTAGATGAGGAAAGCTGAGTCATTTATATTCTTTTAAGCTTCAAAACTCTTTTAACTATAAGTAGTTTCTCAACTTAAGCTGCAGTTCAAATGGTCCAAACTAAAACTCATCATCTTTCAGAATGCTGGGCATGTTGGAAATGAGTCAGGGTCTAATTTCCCTAATATAGATAGTCCTTGAGGCTAGAGAGATATATATGTTAAAAGCTTTATTTTTAGTTTCAGAAATAATTTTAATTAGAAATAGCCCAATTTAAATTTGTGATATTGGCAATTGATATGATGTAAAAGCACACACTTCAGACCTCAACGTAGAAACTTAAAAAAAAAACACTTTAAATGCATCATAGTCCGATTATTTTAAGTGTGTTGCTAAACGTGTTATTCCATTAGGGAGGAGATGACATTAAAACTAGACTAAAGGCAAAGAATTTGAGAAATCAGTTTGCCTCTGGTTTGGTTTCACAGCATAAAATACTATCTGACAGATGAGGTCCTGTGTATGCTTTCTAGTGGGAATGTTCTAGGTCTCTTTACTCTGGTGCAAACAAGGCCTTATAATTAATATGACTGTAGTGACTCCTAAAATAAAAAGTAATTTATCAGAGCAATTAACTGTTTATACTGACTGAAGATAAAAAGTGGCTTAATATCCGTCATGGATGGATAAAATGATTTTTAAAAAACCCCTGAAAAGTGCATTCATTGAGAACAAAAAGGAGTTGTCAGTAGATGTTTGAGCCAAGCGGCTTCATAGACTAAAATAATACAGGACTGGAAGCCAGTTCGCTAACTGAATGGGAAAATGGTCTGAAGTCCTCGCCTGCAAAGTTTCATAGGGCTTTGTCCTTCCTGTTAATGATTAAAATGTGCTAATGTATATACTGGGATCAGAATCTAATTCAGCTTCAGGAACACAGGAGTTTTTCCCTGAATATAGGCTGCCCTATATAGTTAACTGGGGGTGTGATCTAGATTTAATTCCCCTGCATTTTAATATTGTGAGTGAACAGGACACTTTTAAAAAAAGTTATATCAGAATAGTAAGTTGTCAGCTTTTCCCCCTCACATTTGCTTGTATGTTCCCCCGAAACTGCCTGCCTCTCAAAGTATGGGACCACTTTTTCACAAGTGTACAAGTTAGCAAAAATCATACACCTTTGATGGTAACCAGAAAGGAAAACAGCAGTTGGAACTATTTTTCTGTGTAGTCGCTGGAACACAGCTTTGATTTAAGATCCTCTTCTCTTCTTTATATGTAGCCTGTTTGGGGCCAAAATATTCAGAATAAGCTATCATTTGCTAAGTGGATTTGAGTTCTGTTGGAGATTTATTTAAACTGTGGTCCAAGATTCAAAGAGCCTGCTTCCTCAGGGAACAAGCAGAACCCTTGGTACAAAGGCCTATGTTTAATTGTCCCTTGCAAGTATACTTTCTGGTCCTCAGCTGTGTGGTACCACCATCTGGATTGAAGAGAAGTGGGTGGGACAGCCTCTGAGGGAGCCCTGCTAGATATGATCACCGAGTCAGCTGCTGTCCTGGGAAGATGCAGCAGCTCCCTTGCCAAAAGTTCCCCAGGTGCTTGGGGCCTCAGGACAGAAAGCTGCTGCTTGGGGACTTGTGTTGGAACACCAAGAGGGCCTTCTCCATTTACTTAAAATAAAGTTGGAGAGAAGAAGAAAACAGAATCACTTTTGGTGGAAAAGTAATATGGACCCAACCCCAACAGTGGGAGAGTTACTTAGCTTTCACTTTTCTATTTAAGGGTACACTGAAGAAAATGAACTAAGGGAAAGTTCAGAATACCTTTAAGGCTGAAAGGTGTATGTGTGTGTGTGTGTGTGCGCGCGTGTGCCTATGCCAAAGCACTTGGTACAGCAGGGACATGGCCAGCAATTCTTGTCCGTGAGAATCTGACCCTGTGATCGGGCCAGTGTCTGAGAAACTCAGGGCTGACACTTCCAACCCCTCCTCAACTCATTTTTCTAGGGTGCCAGTTGCCTTGAAGGCACTGTACACAATTGCCTTGTGAAGTGTTCACTCTTCATTTTGGAAACTTCCTCATTTTTCATCATGCTACCCTTTCTTCCAGCTTTTGTCTCTGTCTCTTCTTTGTTTCCATGCTGTGAAAAGATATGTCAGAAAGGCGCCATTTTTAAGGAGAGTGAGGATGGGAGAGGATGCAGATTTGCACGGAGGGAAACCTGACTGAAGCATCAATATTCCATCCAGGATGACTGTATCCACAGGCTATTAGCCAAAGAGCACTTTTCAAACAGATATTTTCCCTGTACTGACCAGTTAGCTTAGAGACTTCTACCAGATTTGTATTTTGGGTCAAAAAAGAAAAAAAAAAGGAAATGCTCAAGATAGATTTCTGAAACAAACAGCATTATTGTGTTTTGTATAAAAGACCTTTTATGCTTTGTGTACTCACAAGACAGTGTCTTATTTTCCTGTATCTCTGAAGGATTGTTTATCTACTCTTCCTCTAGCTACCTCTTTATTCTATAAGCCTTCCATCCAGGGCCACAGCATTTTCTGTATTATGTGGTAATCCCTAAATAACTCCCTAGAATCTGTCTTCCCTCCACATTTCTCTCCACTCCCTCCCATGTTCTGTGCCTCACAATTCCAGCAAGATAGATAGATGTCACACCCCACAGGAACTTTCCAGATCCCCCTGCCAGCCACCAGCACAGGCCTCAAGTTACTCATTTTTTTTTAAAACGTGGGAGGGAAGGTCTGGGGGGAATGGGAACCGTCGCCATTCCTGGAAGGGGGGTCACAAGTAGCTGTGGACTGAGGTTGTGGAGAAGTCCAAGGAGAGGACGGACCCTGGAATTGACAGAGCTGTCCCCCTGCAGAGCGACCCTGCTGGCTGGGGCTGCGTTCTGTTGTCAGCTGTTTTGTGTCCTTCCCCCCACTGCTGCTACTGAGCAAAAAACTGTTAGCAAGCCCTTTAAGTGCAGCAGAAACCGATTCTGGTACAGGGATTTTAATGCCAGAAAGGCCCATTTTTTCCTAGGCAGCTAGTTCAATATCCTGATTTTACAGTTGAAGAAAGTGAGGCCCCCTCATCTTACCCCCCCCAGGCTCAGCTTCAGCTGGCCTGGCGTTAACCCTTTTTCTCTCATAGTAGAACATTGTTGTTAAATGGCTTCTGTCACACTAAACATGTCTTCATGTACAGGTGGAGATTAATGTCATCTATGATGACCTCCATTTTCCTCCTTGCAAATAGGGCTCCTGTAGAACTGTTTTACAGGGAGATGGTCTTTGCAAGTTTTAGGAAAAGGGAAATCGATTTTTCCCCTAGGTTTGTATATTGTTTACAAGTCTGGTGAAGGAAGCAGCAAGCAGCCCCCCTCCCCTTCCCTTTAGATTGTGCTTTTTGTCTTCTTGCTGTCACTTTAACACTTTGAGGCCCAGGCTGTCAGGGAGTCCCAGCAGAGGCACTGAAGACCAGCAGGCTGTTTCATGAGTAGGTGCTCACCTAGGAGGAGAGGTATCGGTCCAACCAGCGTGGGATTCAGGAAGAGGTGGTTCATGTGTAACTTTCTAGCGATGGGTTTAGAAGATGTCCACTGGGAAAGTCTAGACAGAGCCTTGTCCCGAGACACACTTCATGCTGCGGGAGAAGGTCGGGGAGGCGAGGTGGAACTAGCGTGGCCGCTGTGGTGTCTGGGTGGCACTGGGGCCTCAAACTCCAGGAGTCTCTAAGCCTGGCAAATTCTATGCTCCTTCCCCCTGCCACTCAAAATGAAAGTAACACAATCATTAAAATAAATGTGAGGAAGTCTACCCACATTCTGAGTTTTCCCTCAATGACTTCTTTCATGTGCATTTTTGGAAATAATATGTATTTCCAAATATATAATAATAAATAATATTCGGAAGTTTCCAATGTTTTCAAAAAGGTTGTAGAGAAAATCAGCCTGGCACAGCTTAGGATCCTCCTGTCTTTGGCTCTAAAATGCCAGAGCAAGAGTCTCAGGGATGTGACACTGTTTTTTGTTTTTTTTTTGTTTGTTTGTTTCTTTGTGTTTGGGGATGGGGGGGATCCTCTTAGCTTCTCCTGCAGAAGGGCACAGTGCCCGGGTGTATGTTAGGGATGGGCCCTCCGTGGTCCCTATACAGGGGCAGCACGTGTTCACGTGTTCCCGCAGGCTCTCCTCTGCCCCCTCCTGCCATGTCCACCCACACCCTTCACTCGTGCTGCCAGGGGCTGTTGTGTGGCCCGCGCTCCCTCTCCCCAGCGGCCCTGGTGACCCACGTCCTCGCCCGCAGGCAGCCGAGAGACGGCCTTCACATACGCGGTGAGCGCCGCGGGGGTGGTCAACGCCATGAGCCGCGCATGCCGGGAGGGCGAGCTGTCCACCTGTGGCTGCAGCCGCGCCGCGCGTCCCAAGGACCTGCCGAGGGACTGGCTGTGGGGCGGCTGCGGGGACAACATCGAGTATGGATATCGCTTTGCCAAGGAGTTCGTGGACGCGCGCGAGCGGGAACGCATCCACGCCAAGGGCTCCTACGAGAGCGCACGCATCCTCATGAACCTGCACAACAACGAGGCCGGCCGCAGGGTGAGTGGCCCCTGCCGAGTCCCAGGCTCGGTCCCTCAGTCTTTGTTCCCCCTACCCACCCACCAAGCCGGGCCCCTTCCAGTCTCTACCCCTCCCGCTGCCACTCTCCGTAGGTTCCTGCCTCTTTGTCTGTCTCCAACCTCCTATCTTTTCTGGTCTCTTTTTCTCTCCCTGTTTGTCTTTCTCTCTCCCTCTTCTTGCCTTCCTTCTTCTCCCTTCTACCCCTGACCTCCCCAAAGCACACACAGGCCACAGGCCTCTCTGGATAGGGGCTCACACCCAAGCCAGGCATCCTGGGAGTGAATTATGCCTGCCTTGGCCTCCTCTGGTCAAGGAGCTCCTGCAGTTGTCTGACAAAGATCTTTCTCTGCCTTTTAAATTAATCCCCAGTGTATTTGGCCAGCCCATCTTAGAAGTAAAAATGTTACCATTTGCCCACCTCCTTGGAACAAGTCCATGCTGGGACTTAAATTTGAGAGAGGGAGTTCTTTTTTGCCAGTAAGTGCCCAGCAGAGAAACCCTCCCCCTGGTTTCCAGGGCTTACCTTCCTTTCTCTTCCCTATGTCATTAGATAGCAGGCTTGTTGGACTGAGAGGTTCTTTTAAGAAAAGAGCTTTTCTAGGAAAATGACAGCATTTTTGGTACTCTGACCGTCAGGGTAAATTGTGGGTGGCTCTGAAGAGACACGAGGGAGCTACTTAGTGCCCAGAAAGGATGGCCTTTGCAGGCCTGCCAAGGGTCCCCATTCTGCTCTTTCCCTTCCCTGGTGGGGACATGAAATATTTCAACACAGTAGTTAAAGAGACCCTGCCCCCTTTTCCCCCTGTGGTTAAGCAATGGCACTTTATGGCTGCTTTAAAATGAAGGGGTGAAAACTTTTCTTAACTTTGGCAGCATTGAAAACCAGGGCCATTATTTTTTCACAGAACCCAAGGTAGGTGCCAGGAACTTTCTGGTTAGAGATTTTACCCTTCTGTATTTTGGGGTGAGGAAAAGGGAAGATAATCACAAAGTAAAATATCAGGACTGGAAGGAAGCTTTAGAACCCTCTGGCTGCACAGTCTCATTTTAAAGATTGGGAAACTGAGGCCTTGAGAACCACTTCATGGCCATGGAAAAAATAGAGTAACATATAAACCAAGTGCTTTTTTTAAAAACTGAAACTCATACATCACAGCTTAGGGGTGAAGGGCTATAGGTTTTGGAATTAGAAAGATCTAGATTAAAATCTAGTTCTGTCTGTTCCTGAGCCTCAGTTTCCACATTTCCACATCTGTTAAGTGGCCATGGCATTAACTATCTCTAGAAATTGTCTTGAGGACTAACTGGGGTGATATAGGAGGTTGAACTGTATGGAATACCAATATGTGATTATTTTTGACCTACAAAATAACAATTTCTTATGGTTCAATTGAGGGTCCTAGTTTATTGCCAGCTGGTAGTAAAGTACTTGATAAATGATAATTCCTAAACACTATGAATTAAAAGACATAGAGAAGTCAAAGATTATCTAGGCAATTGCAGCTAACCTATCTTCTCAAATTTGACGCTAAACCTTTGGTAGTGTCAGGGAAAGACTGAATTCTGCAGACTTTCGCCTGTGCTGCCCTGCTCCAGAGGGAGCGTGGCCTCTCCTTTCCCAGGTCGCCCGCTGCTGTGGCGTGTGCACCCTGGGGGACTCCCTCTCCCCACGGTGGCCTCTGCCCAAGCCCGCGCAATGTGCCCGGCAGACCTGCTGCGTCTGGGAGCCCAGAAGACCTTGCTCCTGTCCTTCTCAGAGACGCACACCTTTACTCTCTGCATATCGTGTGCCCAGCACCAGAGACCAGACATGCCTCCAGGACAGAGATCTGGCCACGGTCTGGGCCCATTTTGCCCATATTTAGGGTTTCATCCATCTTTGGAGGTTTCTTACACTTCTGTCATGTAGAAAAATCTTCAGGGGCTTAGCAACCAAGGAGAACAGGTCAGGGGGTTTCCAGGTGGAGGGAGGGAATTTTGCATGGTTGGAAAAACAATTTTAATATTATAATTTCATTTAACATCTGTATTTTTTAATAGTGAGGGTTCACCCCGATAAGTTTTATAATTTGAGCAGTGAGCTGAGCTTGTATCCTGGTGGACGAGGTTACATAGAAGTTTTTCTCTAGGATAGTGGGAGTGAGACTGGGAAGTTGGACACTATGCATGTAAATCATATTAGCATCTGCTCGGGACATAGCTTTTTATTTTCCTCAAAGGGGAGTGAAGGTTAAATATGTTTGCAAAACTCTTCTTCAGACTAGCTGAGTGCCTGAAACTCTTTACGCCAAGGGAATACACTTGGCCCCCTTTTAAAGAAAGCCCCTTGTGAATCCCTGGAGGTAGAATGTGGCTGGTCTGGGTGGAAGGAGCCTTTTAACTCACTCTAGACCCCAGGTTTCTGCCAACAGCACTCAGACTCTGGAGGGTAACTGGTACAGGAACTGGGCTGTCAGGGCTATAAATAGGCAGCTGCCACCTCCCAGACTGCTGGGCATAGTGCTGTGGGGTCAGACCTCAGGTCAAGGTGACTGGGGAGGACCCAGACAACATAACCTTGTCACCCTGGAGAAAGACCAGATTTACTGATTATATCCTGTATGTCAAGTATGTTCCAAGCATCCTCTAATTTTGTCCTTACAACAGCGCTGTGAGGCTGGTGCCATCACAGTCCCCTGCACAGACGGAAATGGAGGCTCTGAGAGGGGAAGCCAGTTGCCTGAATTCAGGGACAGAGTCAGAACAGAATTTGTGTCTGCCTGGGTCCAGGATGGGTGCTCTTAGCCTAGGCAGTGAAGGGAGGGGTTAGGGATTGTTTGAGAAGCAGGAGGGAGAAGACCTGAGATCCAGGCTCAATTCTCCCACATTCTAGCTGTATGACCTGTGCAGGCCACTTACCTACCTGCTCTGTCACTGTGTCACCATCTAATCCAGCCTATATTATAACATTGTTGGGAAGATGTAATGAGATAAAGAGTACAATGACTCTTAATATAGTGCCCGACACACAGCAATAATAGTAATAGTGAGTAAAGACCTGAACCCTGATCTTACCTGGGCTGGACGCCTCAGCCCTACCACTTACCAGCTGGGTACCCTTGGACAAGCCACTGAGCATGAGCTTCGAGCCCAACTGCCTGGGTTCAAGCGCAGTACCTGGGTAAGGGACTCACCTCTCTGGGCCTCATTTTCCTTCTCTGTGAAATGGAGACAGTAAAGCGCTTCCCTTGTAGGCTGTTTGTGGGGACCGGCCCAGGTGGTGTGGGTAAGGAATTGTGCATAGTCTCTGGGATGAGTCTTCAGGCTATAATAGTTGCTACTAATGTTATTTTTCTGCAAAACAGAAGCCACTGGAACAATTTTTCTTGTTCCTATTAAAAAACTGTGGCTGTTTATTATGATGATATGTAATAATGAGGAGCTAAAACATATTTATTTTGTAGACTTTTTAAAGCAAGGAACACAGACTTCTGGTAGTGGAGAATGAGAAGAGAATAGCCCAGACTCTAGTTCTGCTGGCGAACGTGACTCCACCTTCTAGGTGGAGAGGAGTTTTGTTAACAGAACCCTGCTTGCATATGGGCTCCGCCGTGAGTTTGTAAACTGACTGTCCCATCTCCCCACAGACCGTATACAACCTGGCCGATGTGGCCTGCAAGTGCCACGGGGTGTCTGGCTCCTGTAGCCTCAAGACGTGCTGGTTGCAGCTGGCCGACTTCCGCAAGGTGGGCGACGCCCTGAAAGAGAAGTACGACAGTGCGGCGGCCATGCGGCTCAACGGCCGAGGCAAGCTGGTGCAGGTCAACAGCCGCTTCAACTCTCCCACCACGCAGGACCTGGTCTACATTGACCCCAGCCCGGACTACTGCGTACGCAACGAGAGCACGGGCTCGCTGGGCACACAGGGCCGCCTGTGCAACAAGACATCCGAGGGCATGGATGGCTGTGAGCTCATGTGCTGTGGCCGCGGCTATGACCAGTTCAAGACCGTGCAGACGGAGCGCTGCCACTGCAAGTTCCACTGGTGCTGCTACGTCAAGTGCAAGAAGTGCACGGAGATTGTGGACCAGTTCGTGTGCAAATAGTGGGTGCCCCGCTGCCCGCCTGTCACCCAGCCCCGTCCCCAGGACCCACTTATTTATAGAAAGTACAGTGATTCTGGTTTTTTTTAAATATTGTTTTATTTTCCCCCAAGAACTACAACCAGAACCATTTTTTTTTCTGTTCCCATCAAGAACTCTGTGGTTTATTATTAATATTATAATTATTATTTGGCAATAGTGGGGGGTGGGAACCAAGAAAAATATTTATTTTGTGGATCTTTGAAAAGGTAAGGCAAAACTGCTTTTGATGGTATAGGATGAGGGGCAAATAACACATACCCTGACTTAGTTGTGTGCACATGTAGAAGGTAAAGGAAATACATTTTCTTTTTCTCAACTGTGGAGTCATATGGGACGAGGAGCACCCAGTCAGAAGGGGGTGGTCCAAATCTGTGCCTCTGTGACCAAAATGAATTGTAAATGCTCTGGCAAAAGGTCTTGAGAAACAAACAAAAAAAATGAGAACCCACCCCTTCCCCAGGGGCTGTCAGGCTGAAGCATTTTCAAAATGGTAATATAAAAATGTAGGAGTGAGAGCCTTATATCCCTCAAAGAAAAAAGCCCTGTATCATGTGTCTCATGCTTCTCAAGCATTCCATGTGCAGATGGTCCTATTCTAACAGCTACTGAAAGTTGGGGAGCAGGGAGGACAGCCCCAGAAATTTAAAAAAACCATTAAACTCCTATATTAAGACAGTGGTTCGAAGCGGTTACCAGAATGCAGTTATCAGATTGGGAAAGCATCCCCAAATGACTGGGTTGTAGACTTTTTGTTTGGAGAGGGGCAGGGGAGGGTGGCCTGACTATAAAAGAAAATGTATTGTAATTTTCTTAGGGATACCTGGTTAATAAATGATAATAATCAAAATAATAAACCGATTCCATTCACAGACCCCCTGCCCAGACAACAAAGTAATTGCATGCAGTTCAGTGCTGCTCCAGAGCAGGAAACCCGTTTGAGGGAAAAAGTGAAACCTGCCCTCCCACTTGACCCCAAACCCTGTCGGACTCCTCCTTGCTGCTGAGGAGGTGAGCCTGGCCGAGATTCCCAAGCGCAGCTCCACTTCGCCCCCTTTGATTGGAGGACACAAAATGAACCATTGGGAGCTCCACTTGGAAAACAGTTCACTACTTAGGGATTTTTTTTTCCTGAAACTTTTATTTTGAGAAGCTGTAGTTTTATATATTTTAATGACATTACTTGGCTAATGGAGTTCACAGAGGTGTTGCAGCATTTCACTGTTCTGATCCTGTGTTTAGACTCTCCACTCAAGCTTTTCCTATTATACTGCAGGTGAACCCTAAAACTGTTCCTAGTGTACTTGAACAGTTGCATTTATAAGGGGTGGGGATGGGAATGTGGTTTAATGGTGCCTGATATCTCAAAAGTCTTTTGTACATAACATATATATACATATATATAAATATAAATGTTATTATATCTCAGTGCAGCCAGTGATTTAGAATTACACTTCACTCTGGGGTTATTTCTTGGTCGAGAGCATTGTTGTCCTTCATTGTAATGCATTGGGATTTTTCCAAAAGGTTTTTGAGTTGAGTTTGGGCTGTGGCCCTGATGTGATGCTGCTTTAGCATCACAAAACAGCCTTGTTTCTGAGGGATCTGGAAGGTATTCCTCCCTGATGTGCTTGTTGGTTTGAAGACTAGTTTTATCTTCCCCTCCCCACCCCCTTTTCTCCACCCTCCATTTCTGTACATTTTCCTGTGAGGGCATTACTTGATCGTCATAGACTTGGAAATGAAGAGAGAGTCAAAACTTGGAAGCATGGCCAACATGTCTCTTTCCTTAGCTCATTGTGCAGATGGCAAACTGGTGCCTAGTAGACCTAGTAGTACCTATCTGAGTCCCTAAGGAAAATCTAGTTCATGACATACATAGCTAGTCTTTACATGTTTAAAAACCAGATACCTCTTTCCAAAAAGTGCCATCAAATGTCTTTTTATATTCGACTTACATGATTTTAAAAGTTTGGAATGATACACATCTGCAACCTTTGTAGGCTTGGTATAGCCTTCACATCACCTCAGCCATCAGTGGCTCTTAATTTATTGCACAAGGATATTCACTTCCCCTCAGTTGCAGTGAGTTGCAAGCAAAAAAAAAAAAAAGCACTAATTAGTTTAAAATGTCACTTTTTTGGTTTTTATTATACAAAAACCATGAAGTTTTTTATTTGCTAAACCAGATTTTGTTCCTTTTTAGTGATTCATGTTTATGAAGAGAGTTGAGTTTAACAGTCCTAGTTTTTAAAAGAAACTATTTAATGTAAAATATTCTACTTGTCACTCAGATATTATGTATATCTTCTATGGCCTTTATTCTGTACTTTTAATGTACATATTTCTGTCTTGCGTGACTTGTATATTTCACTGGTTAAAAACAAACATCAAAAGGCTTATGCCAAATGGAAGATAGAATATAAAATAAAACGTTACTTGTATATTGGTAAGTGGTTTCAATTGTTGTTCAGATGATTCATGTGGAGATTTTTTGAGAAGCTATGAGGGAGAGTTTAGGGTGACTACATGTCAGAATAACAGAAGAGCAGAGAATTTTTACCAAAAAGCAAACTATTTGGAAGCTTCAAAAGATTTCTATATGTAACGGAACAAAAGGGGAATTCTCTTTTCCTATATATGTTCCTCAAAAAAAGAAATCAAGCAGATGGCTCAAAGCTGGTTATAGGATTGCTCACATTCTTTCAGCATTATGCATGTAACTTAATTGTTGTAGAGCGCGTTGCTGTTGTAACATCTCAGAGAAGAACTGAAAAGGCACATGCTTTCATCCATGACCAGAGCTTTAGTCCAAAAAATGTATTTGTGTTTACCACTGCAACTCTTGCACCTCTCTATTTGAAGTTACTGTGGACTGAGTGTCTCTGTACCCCTTTGAAAGTTATTTGATGAAAAGCAAGCCTCAATCTGCAAAGAATGAAAACTCATTGGAAACTGAAGGCTCGTTGTGTTAAATGCAATTGATATGGGTTCTCGTGCTTTCCGAAAGTGTACACTGAAATCTGGCCAGTGTTGCCCAGATTGATAGGTTAGCCATTTGCTTTTTTTCTTTTTGGATAACCTTGTAACATATTGAAACCTTTTAAGGATGACAAAAATGCATTATTCCACAAAAAAAAACAAAAAACAGTAGACCAACATATAGAGTGTTTAAAATAGCATTTCTGGGCAAATTCAAACGCTTGTGGTTCTAGGACTCACATCTGTTTCAGTTTTTCCTCAGTTGTATATTGACCAGTGTTCTTTATTGCAAAAACATATACTTGATTTAGGAGCGTCAGCATATTTTTTCTTTGCAACGTGGAATGCATTCAAGATCTTCCCAATACAGGAAAATTAACAAAAATTTTATATATTAGGCAGCAGCAAGCAGAGGCATGTTCAAAATAGTCATTATGGGCTCAAGTAAAAAGAAGACTTTTGAGTTTTAGTCAAGTTTATCTGTTCAGCTGCTGACCTCCCGAGAGTATGTGTTTTAGTAGCCTACCCAAACCCCTCGCACAGACGATTTTGCCAATGCTAAGTTTCAGTTTGTTTTTGCAAAACATTATGCAAGCCACTGGGATTATCAAATGTGACACTCTAGCAGGCTAAGTCCTCCAAATAAGAGACTGGTATTGGCTGACTCCAAGAGATCACTAGCAAAAACAGTCCGTAAAGGCAGAGTGGTCCATAACATAAGTCAGGAGAGATAGATTAAAGAGGTAGTTATAACTTGAAGCTTGTATGTAATGCAAATACACACCAAGGCATAGGTCTAAAATACTGCATTATCACTGTAAAGGGTACTTTTAAAATATTTATTTTTTTAGAAAGTAATTTTTAGTCTTCCCTCTCTATGAAATGGCGAAGAACAGATGCCAGGTTTTGGAAGTAAGATGATGAAATGAGTTTTTAAAACAGGAAACATTCAGCAACATAGGAATTAAAACTTAGTAAAATAATCTATTGACCTGTTCTTACAAACTTTACACTTAAATCTGATGATTGGATGATACTTTATTTTAATGAAACATCATCTTGTTAGCTAACTTTAAAAAAGTGGATGTAGAATGATTAAAGCTTGGTATGATTTTTAAAAAAACAAATGTTATCAATTTAAATTGAGAAGATTTAATTAAAATGCTGTCTCAGTATTCCAAAAGCAAAAAGAAAATAAGAGGAAAATTGCATCTTAGACTGGTTTTATATGCAGTGTACAATTTGCTGGGCTAGAAATGAGATAAAGATTATTTATTTTTGTTCATACCTTGTACTTTTCTATTAAAATCTTTTTATGAAATCGGCGCAGTCACGTGTGTGTTTAGCAGAGATGGTGTTCATGGCAATCGGAGTTTGATGCATGTGGGTGCGGAGCACAATTATGGTTTAGGGCGTCCAGAAGAGAACGTTCACATTTCAGGCATGTAGCTGATAATTATGGTCAAATCCCAAGGATTTATTTTGTATTTTAACGCTCATTTTCCTTTTGGCTATTGCTAATCTTTCCATTTCTCATTTGTTCTGCTGTTGCTAACGTGTAAGAGTTGTATGAAGAGATTACTATTCAGTGTAGGCATTTAGCACAAGGACATGTGATTATAATGAAATTCCAGGGCAAGAGAAGAGAGAATGAGGAGATAAATAAAGTAATGTTCTAGATAAATAAACAGAATCACCTGGAATATTCTGCTACCTTTTTTATGAGTGGCGACTGTTGCCGGCCGGGTGTTCAGATGAGTTTCTCAGCCTCAGCACCATTAGCATTTTGGGCCGGGTGATTCTTTGTCGTGGGGGTTTGTCCTGTGTGATTTTTGGCAGCATCTCTAGCCTCCACTCACTAGATGCCAGTAGTAGCCCCAATTTGTGACAACCAAAAATGCCTCCACACATTGTAGAATGTGACCCAGGTAGCAGAATCACCTCCATTTGAGAACCACAGCTCTAGTTGGAGGGACTGAGGTCTGAACACTTGGAGAATACAGGCTAATCCCAGTGGTGGACTGTTCCATGCCTAGGCTGGGTAACAAGCCAGGGAAGTTCCTTGGGAGTTTCCCTTTGTAGGATATAGGGATGCAGCATCTTCCACAGGGTAGGCTGGCTTAGCAATTAATAGCATAGGCTCTGGAGACACACTGCCTGTGTTCAGATCCTGGTACTGCCATTTGCTGTGTCACCTTAGGGAAGTTGTGCAGCTTGTCTGAGAATTTGTCTTTAAAATGGGAGGGAACATTATACGTATCTCCTAGGTTGTTGTAAATATATGATGAGTTAACTTGTTTTGAATGCTTAGAGGGGGGTTCTGATCCATAGTAAGAGCTCACTAAATGTTAACTAGGAGGGACAGGTCGGGAAGTGTGGGCCAGTCTTGTTGAACGTACCCAACAGTAGCTAGCCCCATGCTAGGGAGGTACCTTGAGTTTTCAGGGAGGTAGCAAACTTTTGGCCTGTCTATATCATGTTTCCAGATGTATTTTTGTTTGGCAAAGCATTAAAAACACTCAAATTAGTTGCCAGCATTTAAAAGAGCAGTAATTTTAGTTTCAAATTTGGATTTCTGACTTGAAAACTGGGAAGCACTGGCTACCTGGATGCAGGGCACCATTGGTCCCCTGCAGTGACAATCAGCTAGGTCCCAGCAGCCTAGACCCTTTGAAACTTGTCCAATTAGTGAGCTATTTATGTCACCTAAGTAATCCCGGCAGGCTCATGCACTTATGATGGTTTTTAAGTGTTTTTTTTCTCTAAGTCAGACATTTTCAGCCTCACCATTATTGACATTTCAGGCTAGATAATTCATTGTGAGGGGCTGTCAGATGCACTATAGAATGTTCAGCAATATCCCAGGCTTCTAGCCACTGGATGCCAATAGCACCCTCAGATTTGTGGCAACAAAATAGGTCTCCTGACATTGCTGAATGTCTCCTGGGGGACAGAATCGCCATGGTTCAAAATCATTGGTCTAAACGAAATGATCTGTATTCATTCATAAGCTAGCCAATGAGGTTAAAACAAAGAAAACACACAAAAAAGATCAGTCTCTTGGTGTAAAGAAATGTCTGGCACATCACGGGAACTTGATAAATATTTCATAAGTGAATGAAAAACACCCATTTCCATCAGCCCCAGCAACATTCTTAAACCTTTCTGATATAACCTGGAAAGCCACCTCCAAGGCCTAACAACAGTAGCACTTAAGAGGGGGCATTAGGTATTAAATACAAAGATAATAAATTCTTGGCTAAATTTTCCTAGTTAGCCTGTTTCCACATAGCTACATGAATGTGCACTTTATTCTTTGATTTTTGTTACTGAGCTGAAATTTGTAAAGAGCATCCCATCACTCACGGACCTAGGAGATGCTCAGCAGAGTTTCACTGCCAAACAAGTTTGGGAAATGATGAAGGATGGATCATTGCCCCGCTGAGAGATGTATGCTGTTCATTAGCATATTGGCAGTGCTAAAATCAAAGAGCAGCAAGAAGGAAGGCTGATCCTTAACTCCAAGTTTGTCAGGAATGTTTTGATTCCTGTTCATTGAACACCTGTTACTACCCTCTGGGCACGTTGGAGAGCATTGGCATGTAGCTCTCCTCTCTCTGGCAGGCTTTGTGAGGATGTGTTCTATTGAGGTCAAGAGCTGTCTGGCTTGCCTTTTGTGGAGGGCTCCTTGGTGACTTGTCCTGTCTAGAGGGCTGGCATTGCTCTTCTCACTAATGAGGGGCTGGCCCTGAGTGGCATTTAGTCTACTTCAGAGCCTGGTGATTGGGATGGGAAAGTAGGTGCTCACAGAGGCAACCAGGGGAGTCCAGAGATATAAAGATACTGCAAAGATGGGGAAGAGAGAGGGAAAAACAACAGAAAAGAGTAGAAAGAGGGGAAGAGGAAGGTGTATAAAGCAAAGATTAATGAAGGCAGATCCAGATGCCCCAACCAACACCTTCAGACAAATCTTATTTCTACTAGTTAAAAAACGTGGGATAAGAAGGTAACATTTGACGAGCATTTATTCTGTACCTGATATTTGCTGGGGATTTTTGCTCTCATTTAAGTAAGCTTTCCACAAATCTTCTGAGGTAATAGTGTTATCTTTATATTATAGATAAAAAATGGAACTTTGGAGAGTAAAAGCCTGGCCCAAGATTCCCTTTGTCCACCAGAAATTCAGGATCTGCCTTTGTAAATGTGGAGTTGATACTAGAAAATCGCTGCCTCACCAAAGGCTGCAATTCCCAGGCTCCCTTGCATCCAAGTATGGCTCCGAGATGAGCTTCTGTCAGTGGAAGGGGAAGAGAAGTGATGCGTGTCAGTTTGGGAGCTCTGGTTTCTAAGGAGCTGGTGTGATTTCTCCCTTCCACCAGTTTCTCTCTCATGGGAGCGGAGAACTCTGCCATGTTAGGGCTTGATGGAGCCTTGATGTGGGAGAAACTTAAGTCCATGACCCACCATTTGGAAGAAAGATATGAACTGACCTGAAACTCCCTCCTCTGACTGTTGTGTGATTAACTTATAAACTTGTATTGTGTTAAGCCACTGACATTTTGGAGTTTGATATAGCACTTAGCTATTCAGCCCGACACACTGCCCTCTTTGCCACTTCAGCCCACTTGCCATGCTCCCATAGTCACTGAGTTTCATGAAGATGAACAGATTGGAAGGTCCCTTCTAAATCTCTTCTTTCTTTGAGCTTCTGATTTTCTTTTTGTTGTTGCTTTTTCTCTAAGGACCCATCCAATTCATTTACTGAATTATTATTTATACAGTAGGAAGGGTATGTAATGAACAACTACTCTGTCCTGGACATTGATTTAGGTGTTGGGATTACAGAGGTGAGCAAAGAAAACTGGGTCCCTGCCCTTCTGGACTAACCAGAAGTCACAATGACAGAGTGTTGGGGTAGGATGGGTGCCATAGGGGCCCTGGAGAAGAGAGCCAGATCAACACATGGGGACTCAAAGATGCTTCCCAGAAAAAGTGATGTGTTGTTAGCTGGGCTTTTAAAGACAAGTAGAGGTTATTCAGGTTAAACAGGGTAGGGCAGGTAATAGCCTTTAAGAAAGAAGGGACAGCTTGTGCAAAGGCCCAGAGGTAGGAGAGATGTGGTTCATGCCCAGGAACCATGAATTTATAGAGTCCTGCTGGAATGTGAAGGTGAAGGGGGATAGTGGGAGATGAAGTGAGGTGCATTGCAGCATAGGCTGCAGTAAAGAAGGGCCTAGTCACCTCATTAGGGGAAGGGGGTCCATGGGAAGGTATTCAGCCCAGGTGGGACATGTTCAGGATTGACCTTTAATGATCTTGTAGAAGCACTTGCCTCAATTCCTTAGTTCCTAAACCTTGAAGGCCTCCATGATTATGGAGGTATTTTGGTGTGGCTTTGTCTCAGCTCAAACCCCTGCAATCCTGGGCTTCCCATCTAACTCAGGACAGCTTTAGGTCCCTATAACTGAGGCAGTTCTAGCCAGATGCCCACTTCTGCTCTACCAGTGTGACTTCCTTTAAATCCTACCTTATACTATAGTCCCAGAGCTTCCCTTTCTATACATGTTCCCCCCCACCTCACTGACTGAAGGGCTCATGTCCTGTTGCTTGCCTCAGAGGCCCCGATCAGAGCTGTTAACAGTGAACCCTTTTGCCCGACCCACTGCTCCATGACTCGCAGGCTTCATATCATTCACTCTTCACAACAAACTTATCAGATAAGAACGTAAGCATTATTCCCATTTTACAGATGAGGAAACTGATCACTTACTTTATCAGCTGTGTATTGCTGACTAACATACCATACTCCTACAAAAACTAGGTGGCTTAACACAATACACTTCGTAATTGCTCATGATCCTGTGGGTAATCCTGATTAACTGGGGGGGTTCTCTGTCAGATAGGCTAGGGTACAGGTGGCAAACACAAGGCCTGTGGGCCAAATCCGGCTCTCCACTTTGTCTTGGCCTGGCACCTTGTTTTCATCCAGCGGCAGCATGGAGCTCCTTGCCCCTAGTTAAGGAGTAGTTACACTTACACAGTCCTAAAATTACAGTTGGTCCTTTGAAGGCAACCTCGAGGCTGATATGGCCCTGAGTAAAAATGTTTGATACCCCTGGGCTAAGGGCTGCGTAATTTTACATGGCCTCACTCAGAAGTCAACAGTTGATTCTGGCTATTGGCTGGGCCTTTCTTTTGATGAGGTCTATTATCTTTCAGGACAACACAGTCCATTAGGGTGAGACTGGAAGCTTCAAAGCCTTTTGAGGACTGAAGTCAGAACTTTCATTATATCACTTACACTGCATTCTATGGGTCAAAGAAAGCCCAAGGACAGCCCAGATTCAAAGAGGTGGAAGGATAGACTCCATCTCTCAATGAAAGGAATGGCAGTCATATTACAAAGGGGATCTGTACAGGATGGGAACAGTTGCTGCAGCTCTTTGCAAATAGCCTCCTCACCTGGGTCAGGATTCCCCAGGTCTGAGTGGCACTCTACCGATCCTCTCTCCTGTGACAGCACCTGCAGGAGGGAACCCTTCTCCTACTCCCAAAACCAACCTTCAGCATGATTCAGAGGGTAAGACAAAGAATTTGGAGTCAAGAAAACCTAGCTCCAAGCTTTGTTCTTATTAGCTATGTGTCTTTGGGCCAGTTATTTACCTCACCACACTTCGTTCAGTATTCTCCTGTGTATCAGGAGGGTCTGCTAATGTTTTAGGGTGATGGTGAGTACTGCTAACCATGCAAGTCAAGGGCCTGGCACAGAGTAGGCACTCAAGCAGCAGCAGAAATGATGATGGTGGTGATGGTGATTGCTGGCCTGGGAAGAAACCAGCCACATTTCCATCACCGGCTTTCAATGACTCATGAGCCTCTCTGTTCAGCAAATTGCAGGGTGCTCCCTCGGAGGCACTGGGAGGGGGAATCTTTCTCCTGAAAGTTCGTGATCAGGTTCAGGCTAAGGAAGCAGAGGGTGGGGAGTCAGAGTATGGGGTTAGTCTCAGCTCAGACATGCCAAATCCTTCCCCATCCCTGGGAAACTCTACGCAATGCTTTCCCATGTCTTAGGAAAGACCTATGACACTCACCTCCTCTTTTCAGAGTAAGGGTGGGGACTCACCTCATTTCAGAGTAAGTTTCTTAGGCTGAGAAGAGCAGCCCTGGGCTTCTGAATTCTAGGCATACACCCCACCTCACTTCCTGTGAATAGCAAGCTATGCCTTTTTGGAAAACCACAAAGCTTCCTTTGTGACTCAGTTTCCTCATCTATAAAGTGGAAATCATAAGACCCCTGCAACTCACAACACAGATTTATTAGCAACTGCTCCCATTTGCAAGTATTGACATTTTTATTTCTTAGGTATTTTCAATTAGATTATTTTGTTTGATTTCATGGGTCTAGCAACAAAGAAAGGTTACTCTTTCCACTTTACAGAGCAAAGGACAGCCCAGGAGATCAAGTATCTTTCCCCAAAGTAGAGCTGGTAAGAAGCAAAGCCAAGTGTCTGATTATAGAAATCTGTTTTTGGCCACTAGGTGATAGTACCCCAGGTCTGCTGGGAAGAGAAGAATGGAAGGCTGGCAATGGTAGAAATCTAACTTTCCATTTCTGACCCAGAGTCCCTTGTCCTAGTTTTCAAGCTGAGGCCATTTAGAATTCCCCCTCTAAGTTCTCAAACTTATGCCATCAGAGAGCCCCAGTGTGAGTCAGACGAGGCTTGCCTCTGCACATGAACCAGGGCTGGGAGACTCCTAGACCTGGATATTTGACCAGCTCAATGGAACTTTCTCTGTCTGGATTTGGATCCTACTTCGGCCACCATTTTGCTGCCTGACTTTGAGAAACTCCCCTCTCTTCTCTGATCCTCATTCCTAGACATGTGCACAATGGTTTGTGCAGGGTCACATGAATGAGTTTGCTTTGCTGTCCATCAATATGGTGTCCCAAGAAACTGATGTTACACTGACACGGAAAATAGGACCCCAAACTCTGATATTTGGGGATAAAAGGAATGCAAATAAAATATGGTGTTTTGCTGCTTTGGGCTGGCAATATGGTGATGCAGAGAGATCTTCTCTCTGCTGTGTCCTGTACACACCCACCCACATTTCTGTCCAGGTTCCCCATCTAGCATGGGAGTTTGGGGAACAAAAAACATATGTATTTTGGAATCAGAAACACCTGCACAATCTTGGGCAAGTCTCTTGGCCCTTCTGAGCTTCCATCTCTTCATCTATAAGAGGCGCAGACCCTATTCACTGTGCAGGGGTTTTGTGAGATGATACAAGAAAATATGTGGTATAAAAAAACATGGCAACCACTCAATAAATGGGAACTATTTTATTATTATCCTAATCCACAAGTCTTCATGTATGCCAGAATCCCTTCTGATAAGTTACTGAAGGACAGATAATTTATTAGTTAATCCACTATGCTGTTCAGCACATTGTATGTTTTCTGGAGGAACAAACTGAAAGGTGGCAATTCTTACTGCCCCACCATGCCCCCAACAATCTTTATGGAGGGATTTCTGGCACGATGGAGGTGGATTTCCTTTCCTATCATCCCTCTGACTCTCATGATTCAGGCTCTGTGTGGCGGCTGCCTGCTTTAAATCTTTCCTCCCACATTCCCCAAATGCATCTGAGTGCCAGGCCTTTTGTGAGGTGTGGTAATGAGTAAGATCCTCTCCTGCCTTGAGGAGCCCTACCGAGGTCTGCTACGTGGTGCAGTCAAGGGCAAACCAGGAAGAAGACAACCGTGAATTCCCAGGGAGCCTCTGTATGTTGGCAGAAAAACCGCACTTCAAGCACGTTTCCAATGAGATTTTGAAACCACTTGAATTTGGGTCTCAAAAACCAAGAAACCAGTTCTAAGTGTTTTCACCTCTCCCACTGCTTCCTCCTAAATTTCATTAGGGCTGACAATTTGTATATCCACTTACAGTGTAATGTGATTTAAATGGCTGACCGTAACTGCTGGAAATGGAGTTTTCCCAGGGCACAGTGAGCAGAGGAGGCAGCTGGGGACGCTTCCCAGGACCGGGTGGGACCCACATCGGTGCGGTATTTGAAAGGCCTGGATGCGGCTTGTCAGACGCGGTGTCCACCCCAGGAGGTGGGAGGAACAGCCACTTGGCCCCCTTCCTTCTTCACCCCGCAATCACTTTTGTTCTTGGAGACTGGGATATCTGCAGTTTTAGGCCCTGCAGTAAAACACACTCAACCACAAGGCCCGTATTAGCCAGAACGGCTGGAGGAGAAAGCCAAGCCCGCTGGCTGGACATCTACGCATATGGTTAGGCAGAAAGGAGAGTGTGTGTCTTGCTCTGTGGCTTTCCTTTTTGTTTTGGCTTTGTAACTAAAACAGAGCCGATGTCTCAAAGATGGGAATGTTCAATTTTATTTCATGTCCTATCACTGTTTTACACACTCTGTGTGTGCATGTGTGTGGGGTGGGTGTGTGTGGCAAGCAGTTAGACCATGAATGGAATATGGGTTTGAGTCCTGGCCCTGTCCCACTTGATGACTTCAGGCAGGTCGTTTTCCCCATCTGTAAAACGGAGCTGGTATTTCTTATCTTGCATAATGAATTACGGAAGTATCTAGAAGGGCACTGTCTAATACAGGAGCCATTAGCCACATATAACTATTGAAATTTTAGCTAATTAAGATAAAGTGCTCCGTTCCTCAGCTGCACACATCTGTATTGACAACAAAGCTATAGGACTCTCCATCACTGAGGGAAGTTCTCCCAGAGGCTCTGGCCTAGTACTTCACCTGTACCCACTGGACGCTCAGCGTGAGTCGTGGTCTTCGTGACGTTTAACGAGCACAGCATCTGTGGTCAACATGAGTTGAATTAAGTCAGCTGAATTAAGCTGAATTAGTTAAAGACCTTCATAAGCTTTAACTAGCACAGCACGTGTGATCAACAAGAGTACTTTCCCCAGAATTTAGCATTTGAAACTCATGGATAAGCTGTATTTTCCTGAGGACTCCTTTTCTTGTACATAAAATGTTCGAACATGGGAAAATATTCCACAGAGAGGCAGGTACAACACAAAAACAGCAAAGACTGCAAAATGCAAATGGACAGTTGTAACATGGCAGGCACTCCATGTGCCAACGGTCTGGTCCGTATTAGTTCAGGTTCTTTTTAACTGCAGTCACAGAATCTAACCCCAGCTGTAGTAAACAAGATGCAAACTTGCTGGAAGATGTTGCAATGTCCCCTGGAACCCAAGGGCAACTCAAGCCATCACGATGGCTCACGTGATCTCATATCAGAAATTCATGAATTTGCCTTCTGATGTGCTTTCTAAATTTGACAGGGCTATAGAATCAACTAGGATATTCATAAAGCACAGATTCTAGGGACTTCCCTTGGATTTTCAGGTTAATTATTCTTGGGGTGAGTCCTGGGACTCTGTGTTTTCCTATGCTCCTCAGGTGAGACTGAAGCTGCCACCTGGAAATCTGTGTTTCCAACCTGTGCTCTCAGCTCTCCTGATCTGCTGTCCTAGTAATGTTGCTGTCAGGGGGACAGCTACAATCCAGGGGGAGAGGATCTGATTAACCCACCTAACTGTCCACTGTACCCAGCACAATTGGGGGTCTGGGAAAAATTGGAGAGGAGTTTCTTGGCTCAAGCCTGACTCCTCGGATCTGAATTCCTAGAATTACCATATTACCTAGGAGTGTCACTTGTGGGTATACATAGCCAAAAGAATTGAAATCAGGATCTGGAAGAGATATCTGTTCTCCTCTGTTCATTGCAGCATTGTTTACAAGAGTCAGGATGCGGGAACAACCTAGAATGTTCGTCCCCATATGAATGAATAAAGCAAATGTGGCATACACATATCAGGGAATATTATTCAGCCTTAAAATAAAAGGAAGATCCTGCTATATGTGATAACATGGATGACACCGGAGGGCATTAGACTAAGTGAAATAAGCTGCAAGGAATCCATAATGGTCAGACTTGCAGGAAAAAAAAAAGCAGGATGGTGTTTGCCAGGGGGCTGGAGGGGGGAGGAACAGGAGTTGCTGTTTTGTGGGCATAAAGTTTCAGTCATGCGAGACTGAGGAATTCTTCTAGAGATCTGCTGCACAGCACTGTGCCTATAGTTAACAATATGCTGGATTGTGCACCTCAAGTTTGTTAAGAGGGTCAATTTCATGTTAGGTGTTCTTACCATAACTTAAAAAAAAAAAGACGAGGGAATTTTGATAAGGTTTTCAGAGAGTTTGAACACATCTCCTGTGGGGGGACAATGCCATTTTCATTGCTTTCTTTGGGGACATCTAGGGGCTGGTGAGGCCATTCGCCATGCAGAAATAGATAACTGATACAAAGAGCTGTATTTTCTGTTGGGGGAAACCATCTAAATGTATTTCTCTATTTAGGGACCTATAGATTTTGCAAATTTTCAGTGAAAAACTGATTGTCTTGGGAACACATGATTTTTAAGTGGTGCTTGGTGATATCCAAGGGCCTCAATCTCCCCTTTGCCCTCAGACTTAGTGTTCTATTTCATAATGGAAATGAGTCGGTAAAAGTATTCACGTATATGTGTGTACATGGAAAAAAAAGTCTGAGCAGCAGTACCCCACAGTGTTCACAGTAATTCTCTGTCAGTTTTCGATTTTATTAATCTTTACGTTTTAATTTTTCTCTGACGTAATTCTATGATGAACGTGAATTCTTTGCAAGAATTAAAGGCCACTCTTAAATATAAAAATGGATACAAAAAGTAATGGTTGATGTGTATAATTACCTCTTGTGAAAACTGGGAAAGGATCTCTAAGTGAGGCACCGTCACTCTCTAAGCTGGGAGATGTTTTGGATTCTGACAGTGCAGGATTGTTCAGCAGTTTGGCAACTGCTATGTACTCCTCCCTCCCCAGGAGGTGATAGACGCAGGATGGACTAGGCTGGCTTCTGAGGATCATACGGAGGGCCTCTCAGGAGTTTTTCCTGTGCATCTGGGACAGTTCTCAGCACCTGGTCAGTATGCAAAATTGTTGAATGAATAAAAGAAGAAAGACTTGCTTGACAAAGATTGAGGATCCCTTTGCATATGCTCTTATTGGATCAGTATATTAGTTGTTTAAAACCCTAAATTAGACTTTGTAATTAATTTATATAGTCAATGTTGGTTTAGATTTTCTAACATATTTGCCAGCATCTTGTCTCTTAGACCTTCCTTGATTTCCATTAATTTTCCCCAGAGCCTGAAAGTGTAACCGTTGGAAATTCCTTTTTTGAGTTGGTAAGAATTGTGTCTATTTTTATTTTATTGAAAATGTCTTTATTTGACCATCAATCTTGAATGGAAGTGTTCCTGGATATGAAAATGGACAATTATTCATCCATTCATTTCAGGACTTGCAAATGGTGTAGAAGATTTTGGGCTTTATACCAAAATAATATATTTCTATTTTTAGTTCGTAGGAGAAAAGTTGAAGGAGAGAAGGAAGGAGGAAAGGCAGACAGACAGACAGGCTTGATTGCCAAAGGAAAGGTCCTTCTAACACTAGCCAGGAATATAACTAAGTTGCCTGCCTGAGGCATTAACTTCATGAAAAAAAGAGAGAATAGATAGTCAGCCTTTTTCTTGACCAAGTTTTCAAAATAGTTGGTAAAAGTCGATGTCAGTGATCTCCGGTTCCATTTGTCACTCAGGCTCCTTCTCCCTCCCGTCCTAAACAACTACCAATGCCCCCTCTTCCCAACACTAGAATCAGTGTTTTTCATCTTCTGAAGGTAACTTTAAGTTACACAATAAAACTCAAGTTTGTGGTACCAAATTATTTCAGATAAATCAATTTTTGTTTTCTACAAGTGAGAATCTTACATAGTTTGGTATATTGTAAATAAGCTTGCCCATATCATACAGAAACCAGAGGTTTCATGAACCAGTTACAACTCTGAAATACGGATTTTTGGTTTGTTTTTAGTTCTCTGCAAGTGGAATTCCTCATTTACACATATTCATCCTTTGCTGGACTTTTTTTTTTTCATTTAACTTTTGTATACATATTGAGGGATACAATGCATGCAAATGTGTTTGGTTATTTATGATTAATTTCTGTTTTCAGTAGAAGATAATTTAGACGACTGCTAAATGAGGTGTTTTTCCTTCCTATAGGAAAAATTTGCTGAAGAATCAGTAAAATAAACAGATAGTGTGGGGCTATTAGAGCTGACCTTCAGGCCTGTGGAGCTGAACTTCAGACTAAGCCATCTTTACTTGCACCCATTTCTTTTCTTTTGCGCTGCAGCCTGGGGAAGCAGAAAGAGCGTGGGCTCTCAAACAAACAGACTGGGTTTGAATCCTGCCTGCGTGGCTACTGCTTGAGTGATCTCAGTCACTTAAAAACCCTCTCTGAGTTTCAGTCTCTCCATCTATACTACTAGGGATAACAATACTCTGTGGAATTTAAGACTGAATATGGTATTGTATGTTAAGGACAAGTTACTTGGCACTACTCATATACTGGTAATTGTCTTTTCTTTTGCTTACCTGTCTCATAAAGCTGGGCTGTTCAGGCCTCTGCATCATTTATTTTGCTAGCCACAGGCTAGAATCACAAACCGCAAGTTAAATATGATCATACTGCATTTCTTGAAAACAAATATCTAATTCCAGCTGGTGTCAAATTCAGTAGAACATTTCTCCTACTAGTTGTTTTTCTAGAGCCAGATTATCTAAACCTGTTTTGATTATTCCTCAACAATATTTAAAGTAATGTACAATGAAGTATCATAATGCATTATCAAATGATTTAAAGGATAATACTCAGTGCTGGTGAGTGTGTGGTAAGACAGATATTCTCATATATATGGCAGTCGGTGCAGATCACGAGTCATAAAAGGGCTCATGTAGTCAATCTCAGTAATCCTGCCTCTAGGAATCCATCATAAGGAAATAATTAGGACCAGGGAGATGAATAAAAATGTGTGTAGCAGCATGTCTGTCACGGCATTATTTATGCTGGTGTGCTTTAGAAATTACCTCAATTTCAACAATAGGGAAACTATTAAGTATATTATGACATAACCAGATGATGAAATATTATTCTACCTGTAAAATGTGGTTTACACAATAATATCAATGACAAGAGAAAATAATTCTGATGGGAAGGCAGACCATGGAAGAGTATCTGTAGTCAGAACTCAACCATGGAAGGAAGCTGAAGAAGGGCTCTCTCTTCAAATAGTCCTTAAAAAGATTCAAACAATAGGGGCTTCCTTCTGCACCCCTGGTAAGTGCTTTTGGAGTTCCTAAGAGCAGAAGTGTTGACTCCTTGAGCTGATGGAAGGGAAGCCTGGGTGGTGGGAGAGGGCTTCCCCAGGAGGTGGAGCTTGAATTCTTAGAGGAAGAGCAGCAGGGAGATCATTGCTAAAGAAGGAACTCCTGGGGAGAAGTCTTGGGAATAAGGAGCATCCAGTTCCTGTTACTTTGTCTCTGCCCAAGTGCCAGTACCTGACAGTGAAGCAGCTCAGGGTAAGTGCCTGGGCTCAGTGGGCCCCTACCTGTTGGGCATGGACACAGGTGAGATGGGTGTGGCTGGGTAGCAGCCAGCTCCAGTGGAAGGGCAAGTCTGGGCCCATGTTCCCTGAACCCTGGGAGCCAGGAGCTCATTAAAGAGGAGGGGAAGGAGCAATTATGTGCAGACTTCTGAAGGTAATAACCATGAGGAGGAGTGGAGGCAGCAGGGAGGGTATTCTCTACCTGGGGCCCCATAGCTGTGCCAGGAAGGCAGGAGGGATGAAAGGAGACTAAAAGTGGCCTCCAGGGTCACTAGCTAAGGTTAGGACAGCGCCAGTGAATCAGGAAGGACAGCAGCCCCCCAAAAGGCCTCAAAGTTAATATGACCCATAATGAGGAGCCCTTAGGGAGCCCTGAAGGAAGGAAGGGCAGGCTTCAGAGGGGAGGATGGTGTGGCTGATGACTGAGCCAGTGGGCCTTAGGGGGAGGAAGAAATCCTAGGGGTGGCTGTGTCTAGGCCTAGACTCTGGGAGTGACTGTACCTTCTATCCAGGACCAAGCTGTCAAATAGAAACATGATGCTAACCACCTGTATAATTTAAACTTGTCTAATAGCTCATTAAAAACAATAAAAAGAAAGAGGTGGAATTAATTCTGATACCATATTTAACCCACTATATCAAAAACATTTATCATTGTAACATGACATCAATATAAACATTATTATTGAGATAATTTATATTTTTCTTGCACTAAATCTTTTAGATCCAGAGTGCATTCCACGCAGGATTCTAGATTTGCATGAGTCATGTTCTAGCAGTCACAGGTGGCTTGTGGCTGCTGTGTGGGACGGCGCAGGTATGGACATAGAAAAAGTGTGTGTGGAGTTGGCAGGGCTGTATCCCTTCCTCAGGTTTTCATTTGGGGCCCTGTTTGACAGTCACTGGAGGACCAGCCTGTGGTGTGTCCCCTGGCCCAGAGCCCTGAGCAGGGAAGCACCCCTGGCTGGCCTCCCTTCTCTCTGCTCTGCTGAGCCTATGGGCCAGGCTGCTCCCCACTGAGCACCCAGAATTAAACATTACACTTGGATTTCTCAGGAAGAGTCCAAGTGAAAGAACTTGTTTTCAGAAAATGAATTGCTCCCTGTTCTGAAGTAGTCCTGTCTTCTGGGGAGTGGGATAGGTGGAAGAAGTGGGTTCCTGCAGCCACTGTAGCTGCTCAAATGCTGGAAACTCACGGAGATAATGTTGGCAATTGAATTTGAAAACTAGAGTTGATTTGGGAGCTACAGCAAAGGGTAGAGGGGGCTGAGTTTAAACCAGGGGCTGAGCAGCACAGGTAAACAGGTTCCTCCTGCAGGAATTTCTCTCTGTTCTCGAGCTCTTTCTCTTAGCTCTTCTGCAGCTCCTTGACTCAGGAAAAAAGGAAAGAGCTTCCAGACTGATTCTTTCATATTCCTGGGATACTGGTGTGCTGTGCAGGTTATGAAACAGATTTTGGTCCTGGATATTCTGGGTTTGAGTTTCAGCTTTACAACTGTGGTAGAGCAGGCTGCCTCTCTGCATCTCAGTTTCTTTATCTGTGAAGTGGGAACAGGAATATATATGATTTGGGGGCTTATTCAAAGGATAAATAGGGTGAATGTGAAGTTATTTACCCGGGACAGGAAAGCTCAATAAATGGGAAATAATTTATGGGTTACGATTACTATCATTACCATTATTCATGGAGCAAGGCCACGGATGAGTTTGTGGTTTGGGTCAAGAGAGGCAATGGGAAGATAATGAGGGGAGGCCTGTCTCTTTCTCTTTACAAAGTCACTCTGAAAGGGGTCTTTGAGGGTCAAAGGTGGATCCAGAGGCCTCCAGATGAGTAGGGCAAGAGTGGGAGAGGTCGAGGAGGAGGTCCAGGGAACTGTCCTGCGCTGGCAGGCAGCAGTAATCTGGTCTTAACCATGAACTCTGTTGGGGAGTCATGCTCTTCCCCACAGGTTTCCAGTTCCACCTCCTATGTCCAGTGTTACCCAAGCATTTCCAAACCAGTCTGACCCCTTTCTAATGTGTTCCAGATGCATTTGCAAGAAACTGGAAAAATACAGAGCCAAATGGGAAGTTGCATATCTACAGCACCGTGTTGGGCCTGGAGGTTTTGCCAATGGGTACCACGTTCCAGGAGAGGATTTGACTTTGCTACTTCTTCTCCCCTTCTTTCTTCAAGGAGGAGCCTGCTACAGCCCCTGCCCAGGTGTAGCATGTAGAAGGTGGGGTTTGACAAGGTGGGGTTTGTCTTGGGCACACACTAAGACCCTCAGACCTATCAGTAGGACTTTGGTTCACTCATTTTCTGAATATTTATTGAACACCTACTGTGATTTGTGTTTTTTAATTGAGATATAATTGACACACAACCATACAACATTATCTTAGTTTCAGATATACTATTTTCTTAATGCTTAGAGATTTATAAAACTACTTTTTACCTTGTGGACTCCCTGAAAGGGTCTTGGGGACCTCCCAGGGGTCCAGGGATTATACTTTGGGAACTATTGCTTTAAAGCAAAAGTACATGGGGCAATGAATGCTTAAAACAAGGCCACTTGGCTTAGTTTGGGGGACAGGAGATTAGATGAAAAGGAACATTAGAGAGTGTTTAAGACATGGGCAAGGCATGTCTGAAGGGCCAGTGGTGAGAGAGTGGATGACACCCTGGGGGAGCTGAAAGAAGACCTCATGAGTCTTCTACCTGAGGTGCACTGGGGCAGCTACGAGCTGCACAGGCCCCTTAAATTTTTGTCCCTAAAAACTTACTGAGATGCTGTTGCTCTTTACAGCTCTTTAAAGATATCAGCTCCTTACTCTTGGAGTTTATAGTTGGCAAAGGGGACAGCACATGCCATCCCCACCCAGCATTACTGTGATATGTGTAGAAATGGGGGGTTTAAGTTTGATATATGTTCATATGAGGGGCTCCTATGTCAGATTTGGAAAAGGAGGTATAAGTTCAGTATTGAATGATGAGTAGGGGTGATCTGAGTACAGGGGAAGGCGTGTGTACCAAGTTGGAGGCCAGGCGGCTCAAAGGTCTGGAAGCAAGAGGCCACATGGCTTTGGAGCAATGGGAAGAGTGCACTTGGACAAGTGGGAGGCTAGGAAGTACATAGGTCACATAGTGCAGTGTGTCCATCACACCAGTTGACTCTGAGCTCTAACCCATTGTGGTTTGTTGTTAAGATCACAGGCAGGATTCTATGCCATGTCTCTATCTTGTGGGCAGGTCACTTCACCTTTTTGAACCACTTTAGAAAGGCTACACTGCTGAGAGTTTAAAAAACACGGATTCTGGAGCCTGTCTGCTTGAGCTCAGATCTTAGCTTTGCTATAAATTATCTGAGTGACACTGGATCAGCTATTTAACCTCTCCGTGACTTAGTGCCCTCATCCCTATGGCAGGGACAATCCTTGGGCCTACTACATAAGACTGTTGTAGGGATTCAATAAGTCATATGCACAGTTATAGGGCTTAACTATTAATGCTGACACAGGGCTCGCTCACAGGGGGATGCTGATCCCATCTTATGTACTTCAGATTGTGCTGTGGGAAGCATAGCATCTTTTAGCATTGGCAGTGGGCTTAGGGGTTTGTCTGGCTTGAAGTCCCATACCATTCAGGAGGTGTCTACAGTCCCTGTCCACCTGTGCATCCTGGACATGGAGCTATTTGGGCTGTGCTCATCTATGCTCTGTGATGCTGAAACTGGAGTTGAGAGAACAGTTACCCACATGGATTATCCTTCACTCTTGGAAAGAAAACCAGAAGGAAAAATAAAGTCAGCAAAGGGTAAATCTAATGTCTGTACCCCTTTCTTCCACTTCAGGAAAATGTGATGTACCTACATTTCTAAAAAAAACAGAAGACCCTCCTGCCAGTCTCTGCTTTGTCAGTTCTCTGAAGCACACAGATGGGCACAGTGCAATGAACTGGAAGAACCGCCATAACATAGCCCAGCTTGGGAGAAGGAAAAAGTCACTAGAAAAGAGAAAAATAGCACAAGATGTGGTAGGAAGCTTAGTTGCTGTCAATGATGCTAGTCCTGTAGCTTCAGAGCACACAGTGGTCACTTACTGTAAAGAGGACCTACCCCTGCCTACTGCTGGGCTGAGGCAGGCTGGGCTGGGCACAGCCCTTCCAATACAGTAAAACTCACTTCCACAGAACCTGTGAAGGCAGGACTCTATTCACACATTGGTTACACCACAATGCCAATCGGGAAAAACTCAGCTTGTGTTTTTCCTGACGTGTTTACCTGAAGATGGATGGTGAGACTGGGGACCCAGGCCTTTTCTCACTGGCCCTCTGGGCTGCTGAGCGAGACCTTGCCTGGGCGGGGCGGCGGAGGGGGGGTGGGCGGCGCATTCACTGCTCTGTAGGCACTGAGCATGACTGCTTCCCACCTCTCTGCACAGATCAACTCACCTACCCATGACATTTTCCTTGCTCATCACACAACTCTGTTTTCAAGGACAACCTTGCTATGTGGTGAAGGAATGCCAAGCTGTGCCCTCAGTACTACTCGCTCCAGCACTGAAGTAGTAGAGCTGTACAGTAGTAGAGCAATGTTCTCCCCTGGCACTGAAACAAGATGCAGGCAGGAACAGAGCTTAGCAAGGAAGAGTTCAGGCATCTGGAGCTGGACTGCACAGGTTGGAATCCTGGCTCCACCTTTTAACAGCTGAGCAGTTGGAGTAAGTGACCTTCTACAATTTGCTTGTCTGAAAAGTGGGATAATTGTACCTACTCAATATGTTGTTAAGAAGGATCAAAGCACTTGGAATTTTACCTGGCACAGAGTGGTGCTCAATAAATAGTGGTGAGGGTTGCTGTTTGCCAGGCAGTGTGCTCAACCTTTCATGTATGTGGTCTCACTTATCCTCACAATAGCCCCTGAAATTACTCCCATAAGCAGGTGTCAGGTCAACTGCCTAAGGTCATGCAGTAAGGAAAGTCCAAACCCAACTTCAACTGATTCCAAAGCCCACACTCTCAACTGGCCTCCATGTTGCCTCCAGCAATAAATGGTTTCCAGTTATCATAATGCTACTTTCTGGGTGGGGGACCTTCTGTGAGCCTGTTCTTTTGTGAGAGTCCCAGTTTTCTCCTCTGTTAAAAGATGACACACACCTGAAAGGTATACTGGAGAAGAGTGACCATGAGATTTGACTTCCACTGAGGCTCTGCTATGGCTCATTCTCATTCCACTGCTCCCTGCCTTAGTTTCTCCCAGCTATTAGAATGAAAGGATTTCCCTTGATTGCTTCTGAGGCTCCTCCCACATTGGTCATTCTGAGCTGCTTTAAGGGAAGCTGAGGTCCCGAGGTGCTGAGAAAGCGGCAGCGCATTTAGCTATCGGACCTTACAAAACAGCTGGGGGCTTCAGTCACAAGCTGGCTGAAATTTGCACCAGACTTGCAGGATGTACCCTCTCTGAGAAGCCAAACCTGACTGAGAAGCCCTTTGAATGTTGAAGAATGAGAGCACTGAAATCAGCCTCCCTGGGACTGAGTCCTGGCTTTGCCTTTTCCTTGCTTCGTATGTGACCTTGTTGAACAAGTCACTTACTCTATGGAAACATGTTTCCCCATATGTTAAAGTGGAGTAGTAAAATTCCTCCTTCATAGGATTGCAGAGGGAAATAAGGTCATTCGTGCAGTATGCTTAGCACTGAGCATACCTAGTATGGCACATCAATTGCTGAACGTGGCTACAGTCTTTGTGCCCATGCCAACTTGGGCAGAGATGCAACATAAACTCTAGTCTCCTTGAGGGCAGGTACCTGTCTACCAATCTCTGTATCCAAGAGCCTGAAGGCCAGCCTGGCACAGCATCTGTGTATGCTCATCAAATGCCTCTGAAATGGAGAATAAGCTCCTTCCTATCACAGATGAGGAGCCTGAGACCCAGAGAGGGGACACTCTGTGCCCGAACAGCCCACTGCTGGGAGAAGCAGTACAAAACACCAGCCTCTAGATTTGATCCTCTGGTACTTGCATGGCAATGGTTGAAACCTTAAATTTTGTCAAGGCAGTAACTTGAAGGTTTTACTTGTATTCGAAATGTCTTTACCGAGGCCATGGAGTGGGGTGGAGGGTAAATACCTGGGGTCTACAGTATACCTGTACCACCGGGAGCTGCTGGCAAATGCCTCCGTCAAACTGGTTTTGGGGGGGTTCTCACAGCCTGGAAGAATGCAAAGACAATCTCTGGGGTACAAATTGAGCAATTTTACGCTTGCCTACTTACAAGATGAGGCTTGCCAAAGAGATGGGAGCTGCTGCCAGTGTTGCCTGAGAGGTGACCTTACTAATGGTTTTTCAGTGACCCAAATAACTCAAAATGTTCACAGAAGTCCATAGAGCCCCCTTGTCTACCTAACTAACCACCCTGGCATTTCTGATCTGAGCTTTCCCCGCTGAAAGCAGAAGGTAGGTTTTCATAGGCCCAGTTTTACTTCAAGTCAAGCAGGCAGCATTTTTCATGAGCCCTGCATAATGAAGTGTGGTGACCTCTTGTAATGAAAACTCATCCTCCCTCCAGGAAGCCGCTCCATGCCTAGGGATGGTAGGCAGTGACTGACATGTGTGACTTGAGGAGATAAAGAGACTAAAAAGACTCTCACAAATGTTTGTCAGATGGCCAAATGGATATGCTCAGAGCATTCCTCTGGTTGGGCGAGTGGAGCATACTTGGAGCATCTGGTTGCCGGTGACTATTGAAGCCCCATGGCCTGCAGGCAGGGAAGTGGCCAATTCATGAATAGCCTCTTCTGGATTACTTTCTTTAAATATACACTCTCATAGGGTGGATATTTGTCAGATTTCCTATCTCTATCCCCATTCCCCCTGAGTTGCAGATCCTTAGATCCAACCCCTATATGACATCTTTCCTTGGGTGTCTTAAAGACAAGGTTTCTATTTATACTTCTCCTCATGCAAACTGTAACTCCTCAGTCCTCCCATCTTAGCAATGGCATCATCAACCACCAAACATAAGCTGGATATCCAGCCCCTACAATGACTCTTCTCTTTCCCCATATCTGATTCACCACTAAATGTGGGCTTCATGTCCAAAATACAGGAATGGGCAAAGGTAGGTTAACAATAATAATATAAATAACACAATAATTAATCAATAAGTAATAATACAAAAATAAACTGTGTTTTATGCACTCACAGTGGGAAACCTACTTTGGCCACCCCAGTATATCTTGACTCTATCCAGTATCTGCTTTTCCATGCTACTGCTCTGGTCTGAGCTGCCTTCATTTTTCTTCAGAGCCACCAGAGTAGTCAGTTCCCCTCTGCTTCTAGTCCTTCTCCTGTGATTGGAGTGGTCAGGGCCTGCCTGACTCTCATCTCGTTACACTGCCAGACTCTTATCTCATTACATCTCCTCATTAGATCTTTTGAGCTTCCCCGCTTCCCATTCCCTCTGGCCCCAGCATGTGCTTATTTTGGCCCTTTCTGTCTCGCAGTCTCTTTGCTTACTACTTCTGCTGCCTGGAATTTTTCCCCAGGGTCCTTCGCAAGCTAAATTTTTGTCCTCCTTGGGTCTTAGTTCACATCTTCTCCCCAGTTTTGCCTCTGTCAATGCCCTGGTGTCAGTGTCCCCTGCATCTCACCCCAATGATGTCCTCCAGAGTGTCCCCCTCAGCCTGTCATCATCTGGTTTTCCTGTTTAGTCTGCCTTCTAAACAATAAACTTTTTCAGTAAAGGGCCTGATAGAAAATATTTTAAGCTATGTGGCCATTCAGTCTCTGTTATATTGATTCAACTCTGTTGTTCGAGTGCGAAAGAGCACAGTTAGACAATATATAAATGAATGGATATGGCTGTGTGCCAGTACTTTATTTGTAGATACTGAAATTTGAAATCCATATAATTTTATGTGTAACCAAATATCTTCCTTTTAATTCAAAAAATATTTAAAATGCAAAAACCATTTTTAGCTCTTGGACCTTACAGAAATATGTAGAGGGGTAGATTTGGCCTTCAGGCTGTAGATTGCCAACCCCTATTCTAGAATGTAAGCCCCATGAGGCCAGGAGTCTGTCTGTCTTATCTATCACAGTATCTCAACTGTATAACACTTTGTGTTATATAGAAAATACTTGTAAAACATTTGAGGGATAAAAGAAGGCAAAGGAAACTATATCTGTAGCACACTGGACATATCTCAAACATGGACCTTCATGTTTCTGAAAACAAAGAATAAACAAATGAAGGAAGGGCAGTCTTAGAGATGGGCATCTGAAGACGTATCAATAGTCCATTCTTCTGCTTCTATCCTTCTTTATGCCATCCATCCTTATGCCCCTAGCCACAAAAAACAACTGGTCACTTGTGATCTGTATTTTCTAGGCCAAGTCAAGGAGGAAGCCATAGCTCCCTGTGCATAATCCCTAAGCTGGTAGTGTGGCTGTCCAGGCTGTCAGAACTCTAATGCACAGGAAGGTCATGGACATTTCGTCCTGGCACAGAGAGCCACCATTAGAATAAATTAAAATTTATGTCTTTTTATGAGAAAAGTTATTCTTGATCTTCGAAAACAAGAATCAACTGTTCAGTTCCACCTAGCATTTGTCTCATTTATATCCTTTTTTAGTTTTCACTTTTCTTGACCACTGGCTCAGAATAAATCTTTCTCTGATTTTTTTTTCTAATAGCATTCTCCCCCACCACTGTAGCTTTGAGACAAAATACATTTTTTAAAAAGTAATACTCTCAGAGGGAAAATATTTGGCTCTCTCCTTGATAATTTCTGATGGAACCTGTTTATTGCCTTGTGGTCATTCCACTGGCGGTCATTTGATGCTTTAGACTGCTGAATGAGGCCCCATTTGGGCTGAATCTCTGGACACCAGTAGAAACACTTGGCAAGTTCCAAGAAAACTCAGGCAACCGGTTGAATTTGGAGAAAAAATATAACTAGATTCTACCTCATATCAAAATCCTGGATGAGTTAAGGATTTAAACAAGGAGAGAAGATGAAGGAACATTTAAAACACATAATTTGGGGGATGTGAATATCTCTAGAAATGTTACTGAAGACAGAAACAAATATAAAGACAATTATATAAGAGTTAAAAATTCTCTTAAAGGAAATCATGAGAAACACAACCTTATATAATTTCTTGGTGACAAATGGTCAATTTATTTTAAAATTATTTATCTCTTTTTGTGTGAGAATATTTAAATTCTATTCTCTTATTATATTTCAATTATATGATACAGTGTTATCTACTATAGTAACCATGTTATATGTTAGATCCTCAAACACTATTTATCTTATAACTAAAAGATTGTGTTCTTTACTAATCTTCTTTTGTTTCCCCCACACCCCAGCCCCTTGCAACCACTTTTCTACTGTTTGTTTCTATGAATTTAACTTTTTTAAAAAAGATCCCATATATAAATGATACCGTGCGGTACTTCTTTGTCTGGCTTATTTCACTTAGCATAATGCTCTCAATGTACATGAGGTTAGTACATGTGTTGCAAATTACAGGATTTTCTTTTTTTTTAAAGGCTGAATAATATCTATATCTACTATCTACATCTACACACACATACATACATACTATATTTTATTCATTCATTCATTCATTCATTCATTCATCGATGAACACTTAGGTGTTTCCATACTTTATCTATTGTGGATAAGGTTGTGCTGAACATTGGACTACAGGTATCACTTCAAAATAATGGCTTTATTTCCTTTGGATGTATAACCAGAAGAGAGACTGTAGGATCATATGGTAGTTCTCTTTTAATTCCTAGATCTATTTTAATTCCTCTATGCTGTTTTCACAGTGACTGTACGAGTTTTCATTCCCACCAACAATACACATACACAGGGTTCCCTTTTCTCCACATCCTAGTCAGCATTTGTGTCCCTTATCTTTTTATGATTGTCATTCTAAAGGGTGTAAGGTGATATCTCATTGTGGTTTTGATTTGTATTTTCCTGATGATTAGTGATGTTAAGCAGAGTTAATTTTTTAACATGTAAAATTATCTAATAGTGGAGTGAAAAACCCAACTGAGAAATGTATAGAGAATATGTAGAGTTGTATGGAAGGAGGTTAATAGAGAAATGAGTAAAGGACATAGTAGATAACACTCAAAATAAGTTCAACTAGCCAACAAATACTTGACAAAATGGCCAATTTAAATAGTGATTAAAAAAACATAAAATAATCCTCCGATACTGTGTTCTGTTGTTCAAATAGGCAAAGATACAAATGATGATGGTGAGTGTGTGGTTGATATTGGTGAGGCAATCTGGCCATGTGCATCCAAAACACCAAACTAAACAGGACTGCTTCTAGAAATTGAGATCAGCATGGTATTTGGAGAGTTTTCTTGAGTCTTATCACTATAAGGGTGGGAACTTTCTCTGGCTTAGTCACAATTTGTGTGCCCCTAATAGGTGCTTGATAAGAACTGGTGGAATGAATGGATGCATGAATGAATACAAAGAAATATATATCAAGGGGATGTTAGAGTGTGTTGAGCAACAAAATATTGGAGACATTCTCCATGTTCATCAGTGGTAAGTTGCTTAAATATATCAGTAGTCAAGGTTGCCAAATGACCAGTAGTTTCACGAGTTACCTGCCAACTGTTTGATTAAGTTGACATTAACTCAGTCAAAATGATGCCTCGAGGGCATGGCATATGCAGTGTTTCCACTGCCAAGTACACTACTGTTGATTCCATATTGAATTGGAGCCTAAGCATATGAAACACTTTCTGTGTTAAAGGGTTAAATATATTTATGGTCACAATTGCTATATTTTTCAGGGCCTAAGTGTGAATGTGCCTTTATTCCAGCCTCCTCTGGTGTCAGGATTTTGTAGGAAATCTTGTCTTCTACTTTAGCAGGCACCATATACACATGTAAGTGGGACTTCAGTCCTGGAGTTCATGCCAATATCAAAAACCTTGGAGAATAACTTTTCTGCTTGAGGCAACCTAATTAAACTTCTCCTGTCAACTTGAAGTGGCCCCCAATAGACAGATCAAAACTATTTTTAGGTTGCAAGTGTTATAATAAGAAATATTTAATTAGAATGGGGGATGTTTAAAATAGCTTTCTCTCTTAACATCAGTGCCTGCTGGCTTGTTTTCCCTGATGTCATTAATCACCAGTGAACAGACGTCAGAATTCTCAGTCAGCTATAGCTCCTGTCGAAATCTGCCTTCTGCAGGTAGTTTGTCCTATAACTCAAAATGCCAAATGTCCCCAGGTTTTGGCACTTTCCTGCAAGCAAATAGCACAAAGAGCTTTAGACAATTGAATTTAGAGCATTTTTTCAAAATAAGAGCCCTACACAGGGTATTTCTCTCCCAGGGCTTTGTGCTTCCTGCTGTCAGTGGAAAGGTACTTGGGTTCAGACTGTGGGCATAGAGAATGTTCTCTGGTCCTAGGACCAACAAGAGCTTGATGCCTGCCTCAGGACCTACATGAATAATGGGGAAGGGAGATACCAACTCAAGCTCCATTACAGTCCAAATCTAATTTTTGATATTCCTTCATAATTTTTCTATCAACGAGTTAAAATCTTTGGAAATTAGAGAACCAGATTAATTTGTTTAGCCTAATAGTTGTGCTCTAGAAGGTAGTATAGATTAGACTTCACTTAAAAATATCATGTAGCTAGTATTTAGTACATGCTGGGCACTGTTCAAATGTTTTGAGTATTTTTTTATTCATCTAATTACCACAAAGGCCCTTTGAGGTAGGTATTATTATTATTCTCACTTTATATGTGAGAAACTGAGGCACTCCCTAGAGTTGTGAAACACAGTCATAGTAGCTCTAAAGATGTGCTTAGCCGCATATTTCATTTTATTACTTTGTGATTAAGTAGAAGGTTTTTTTTAGTTCATTCTTGGCATATTTCAAGTAGTGCATGCATAACAATAGAACTTCAGGCTTCCTATCTATTATTGCCTTTCTCCCAAACTCAAAACCTGTTAGAAAGTCATCATTTGTGAAAGAAAAGGCGCTTTTATACTACAGTTGTGGGAGCATAACTTAAGTCTGTATGACACATCTATCCAATGTTTCTGCTTCTAGAAATATATTCTAAGAAAATAATCTAAGATGCATGTAGAGAAATCTGTTTCAAGTGAACAGAGACCTTTGTCTACCTTTTTTCTCCTGTCACTAGAACCTATAATAGTTTCTAGCAAATAGGGGACATTTGGCAAAGAGTTATGAAATGAATTGACTGGAAATTACCACAAAAAAAATAAAGATAATACACAAAAGTTCAATGTTCATCCAGAGGATGAATTATTTTTATCTCCATTAATGATATGCTAGACAGACATTAAAAGTCATGTTTGTAGAAGAAATTTCGTTACAAGTAGCTTTTAAAGTAATTTACTAATAAATCAGCCACCAAATTATTAAGGATATTTTTTTCTTGGTCCTTATGCTTCAACACCACCCACATCAGCAATATAATATATTTATAGTTTTTAAACAGTCATTTAAAAACTTCACTAGTATTTGTATGTGGGTGGCAAGTTGTGGATGATTTTTATTGTAGTCTTTGAATTTGGAATGTTTTCACCTTTTCTACAATAAATATATGTAGTTTTGTATTCAGAAGAAATAAATATTTGAAATTCTATTTTCTGTAGGTCACAAGTACAAATTGAAGGAGTAGAGATAACTAAAGGCATAAATAATGTTGTAGGAAAAACACTGAAAAGTTAATAGTGCTTGTATTTACCTGGCAGGATTAAGATTAGCATTTTGCTTCATGTTTATATATGTTTTCCAGTTTTTAAATAATGAAAATATATTATTTAAAAAGTAGAGTATGAGTGGGGAAGTTTTTGCAGCCATCTGTCACTGGTCAGAAAGTTTCACTTTTGTCCCCATGCGTTCCACTTGCTTCCATCCCCCTTGTCCTTACGATTCCAGCCGTTTGCTGACCAGTTGGGGACCACCATGTCCCAGTGCCTGGCACATAGTAGGTTTTCATGTTTGTTTAATGACTGAACTAAATGGCTGTGGAGTAAATTGTTAATTTAATGTTTTAAAATGTATTAGGTTTGCTTTGTAAGGCTTGGGCTTTTTATACCGTCACTCACCCCTAACCACCCCTGTCTCCAGGGTCCGACATGCAACTCCTGGTGGATTTCAGGTTGTTGTGCATTGTGTCCTCTTGATGCCCTGAGGGTGTCTGGTGCACCAGCAGTTCCTATTCAAAGAGAAGCTTTTCAGCCACCTGGACAAAAAAGTACTTGCCTAGGAGATACCGACTTTAGGCCGAGAGCCCTACCTTCTGATGGTGGCTAGTCATCTGTGTTGGAGTTTTGGTGCTGGGGTCAGGGGTGACAGTTAAGGCTTGAGAATAGTCACAAAGGTCAAAATGGCCACTGGGGGTCAGTCTTATGTATAGGAGGTGCGATGGCCCAGCATCCCTTCTCCCCCAGTATCTTCCCAGCAAACAGACTGGGACCTGAGATTCTACCATAAGAGAACTGTCTTTTCAGATTAAGATTGTTGGTGGGCTAATAGTAAAATATTATCAAACATTTACAATTCATTGTGACTGAAAGTTCTGAAGGCAGGGGTTGGAATGGCCTGTTGCCTGTTTTTGCTGGGTTGTATATTAGGAACTTGGCCTGTAAGGTGACCACAGAACTTATCCTCCAAATGAGGATGCTTTTGAGAATGAAAGGAGGTGCCAATTGGATGGGATGCCAGGGCAACAGGCAAAAACTGTGAGTGGATTACATCAACAGGGTTGCATGTCTCCCCATGTATGGTTATATCTTGTTTAGGTTTGTAGCAACTATAAGCTAAGTCTCCTCTTTATTTGATTGCTGAAGACACTTAGACTCAAAGAAGAAACATTCCCACAGTCCCTGGTTTTGAACTCTGATATTCGTTCAAGGTATATGGTAAGCCAACAGGAAAGGGATATTACTGAGGGGAGAGTGAGAGAAGCCTTGAATGAAGGTAGAACAATGAACAACCCAATAGTGATTTTGCCAGGAACAACTCTAACTTCAGCTTGGAAAGTGTTTGGGGTGGGACTCATGGCTGAAAAAATCCACTGACCCATTGCTGATTTGCTTCAAATGTACCTCTTCACCAAGTATCAGATCACATCTTCAGGTACAACATGTGCCACCCTTGAGTGGTGTGTGGCCTGCCAGGGAGCCAGAGCTCTGGCTTGGTATTCATTATTTTAAATCCATGAAGTTGCCTTTCTGGGTCACAGATCAAGAAATGAGTGGGAGAGTCTCTCACACAGCTCACATGGTACCATAGTGTTTTTCTCATGTTGTCAGGTTTTGAAAATTTCCCTGGACTTTGTTTCAGAAACAAGGGAAAGAGAGGGATTTGCTTCATGTCCTAGAAGGGCTTTTGTTGCAGACAGCCAAGGAGGATCAGAGGCAGCATTATTCATTTTAAGGGCCTGGGACCAGAGGAAGAACAACCGTCCTTAGCACACATATAAATTAGGATAGACATTTCTCTGAAGGGAACAGACTTTCTCGCATGACTGGTAGGTAGTCACCTCACTATATTCTCACACTAAGACTTCATCCTCAGTCAGCCTTACCATCATAGACATTTTAATCTTGTGAAGTTCATGTCCGAGTAGTAAGGCCAGTCCTCTCAACTCCCATTTTTTCATGTCTGTTCACACGCATTGGCCTCCTCCCTGTGAAGTGGTAATTAGAGCTGAATCTGAACTCTTACCACAAGATTTGGGACATCCAAAGAGACATATCAACTGTGCCACTCTTCACCAAGGGTGATGACTCAAGAGCTTCTAAATGGGCTAGGACAGATGGCAGCTCCCAGTGTACCTTTGGAGACAGTCCAAAGCCCTCACAGATATCTGCGTTCTTTCTCTGGGCTACCCTTCTCATGGTCACCTCTAGGCCCGAGCTAGTTATTCTTCTGAGTTTATTTTTTAAAGTGTATTGTCTTACTGTCCTGTGTTGTCTTATTACTCCATTCTGTTCTAGGTCAAACCAGCTGTAGAGTTCACCTATGTCTTTAATTTTCAGCACAAAGCAAAATAAAATCCAATTATAGGTTCTGGAAAAGTGATAGTGGATGCATCTTTTAAAAATCTCTCCAAATTCCTACAAAAGGACTACATACAAAAAAGCTGGGCAAAAAGCTATAAGCAAATGGTCAACATATAACAAACAAACAAAAACTTTAACTAACACCTTCCCCAAGGGAGGTATTCTGACAAACTCTGAAATAGGGAGAGTAAAGATAATCCATGGTATCAGCATCCATCTAGCAGAGAGGAGAGGGTAGCAACAGGACATTTGATGGGCTTGAGAACAGAAGAACTCAAAAACAATCCAACAGGTGTTTACTGGGCAACATGCTTGGCTAGCTCAGGCACAGTATTTGAAACTGAGGGTAGAACTTTCTTTCACTCATTGCAGGCAATTGTGAGGGCCCTCAGTAAGTTAGAAGGGACAGGAGCAGTCTGGCCCCTACGAACTCTAAAAACTGATTGGCTGAAAAACTTCAATGGTTCCCCATTGTTCAGAGTGTTAATTCTAGCCTCTCTTATTTTTTTTAGCTTGACATTCAAACCTTTTTATAGTTTCACCTGAACATACCTTTCCAGTATAATTTCCAGCTACATCTTTCAATTTGCCCCAGGTGCCAACTACACTGTTCTCAACTGTTTCATTTGCATTCCTCAACTTTTTGTTTCTCGCATTTCATCCAGCCATCGTGATATGGTTTGGGTCCATTCTGGACAACATCACTGAAATATGCAGGCTCAAGACACCATTGATGGCTCTTAGTTAACTTTTGGCACAGATTTTTATAAATATGAATTCCTTTTGGAAGAGAATACTGTGTCTGCCAGCTGAAAGTCACTTCCTTCCACAACGAACAGCAGGAATCCTACCACTGTAGTTCTTGCTTCAAAACACAGGTCTCCCTTGACTTTCTATGAACGGAAAATAATGAATAATATTTCTATGTTAAAAATCCATCCTATGTTTGAAAAAAGGCTAAAGGGCATTTGATTGATTTTTTGTTTAAGATTAATTAATTATTAATTAATTAATTAATTTATAGAGAAGAAGGGAAGGAGAAAGAGAAGGAGAGAAACATCCATGTGCAAGAGACACATCGCTAGCTTGTGCCTCCATGCCCCCTACGAAGGACTTGGACTGTAACCCAGACACATGTCCTGACTGGGCATAGAACTGGATTCTTTGGTTCACAGGCCAGCACACAATCCAATGAACAGCACCTGCCTTAGCTGTTTGACTTTTTAAAAATCATCACCCAATAATATGTTTACTGGTTCTAGAAAGAGAGAGGAAAGGAGAGTGACAGAGAAACACCAATGTGAGAGAAAACAGAAATTAGCTGCCTCCCACATGCATCGACAGGGGATCAAACCCGCAACTCACCTGTGTGCCCTGACCATGAATTGAACCCTCAGCCTATAGGTGAATGAGATGATGCTCCAACCAAGTTACCCTTCCAGGGATTGCTTGATTTTTGAAATGATAGAACATTTTCTTTTGCCCAGATACTTCCAGCCAAGTTCAAGCTCCACACAAGGTGCTATGGAGACATCTACAGTAATACTAAGGCTCAGGTGCTTACCAGCATTGAAGATTAGTCATGGAAGTGAATGCTTGATACAGGAAATTCTAGACAGTAAATGTAATGTCAAGGGTCTTCCTGGTGACTCTGGCTATGCTTTGTCCTATGCCACCTTGGAATGTGAACAAGACTGCTTTTTTTTAGAGAAGGCTTGGATGCCACATTTTCTTTTCCTTCCACTGAATGTGAGTGTATTGATTTTGGGGTAGGAGGAAGATTTTGATATGTAGAATCCCACCATGTTCTCAGAGAAACAGATGTACCATATGATTTTGAGTGTGGCACCCAGGATTTGGGTCTAGTTCAAGCACACAGCTCATAAAAGCTTGGACAATAAAAAGTGAAGATGTAAAAGATAAAAGGGATGCTTTCACATGCCATAAAATATTGTTTAAAATTATTCTTAACCATAGTGTTCTAACCTTTACATTTCCCTTTTTATGCATGGAGAAAAGAACTGCTCAGTATTCTAACCAAGCCTCAGGAAATGAACATCTTCTAGCCATTAAAAGCAGATTCTTCTTGTTTAGTAACAATAGCTGAATCACTCTCTGCTATACTTGGCTTGCCATCATATGTTGCAATGTATTCATTTCCTTGAGCTCAAGAACCCTGCTAATACTTTAATTTCTGTCCATAAATCCTGTGGCAAAAAGTAGTACTTCATCTGAAATTTCTGACAAAAAGACATTTAAGATTTTTATAACTTCAGAGAGGTTTGCTGTAACTGAGTTAAGATAGCAGCAATTGTGGAAACTATTTGAATATAACTATAGTTAGACTTCAACCTCTGACCACTTAGCTAACGTTGTTTGCCAGGTATCATTTAAACTAGTAGCAAAATAATAATGATAAAAACAATAGTTTATGTGTATTACACATTTTCTAAAAAGTAAGCTCTGTGATTTTTATGTTTTCCGAACCCATCTGTGGAAGGTATTCATGGGCAGCTCCATTTTATGGGTAAGTCTTGCAGGAGAAAATAACTTGTCCAGGGTTAAGTAGTGCCTAAATTTTATTCTAGCTATGTCTGTCTCGAAAGCCTAATTTCTAATCACTTTTGATGTACTGTGTTTTGCTCATTTAAAATTTTTATAAAATGCAAAATAAAGTTTTCTAAAGCTAGAAATTTTATTTAAAATGTAAAACAATCCCTCTTTTGACCCTGAAGTCAGGGGACCACACTGCTCCCTCTATAAGCCAATATAGTCACAGTAAGTAGTTTAATATGTTCGGGTTTTAGTCTTCTCGTTTTCAAAATGGAAGAATGTAGGCAAACACTTTCTAAGAGCACCTTTTTTTCTGACACTCATTCATTTGTCTATTCAACAAATGTTTATTTGAATTCCTACTAGAAGGAAAGTACCGAGTGATCTAATCATAATGATGGAATAATGACCCATGATTCCTGAACATAAAGAGCTCACAGGCCTACGGAAGAGAAACACTCAGCAACAAATCATTAGAGTCCAACACAGTCTGTGCTATAAAAAGTGTTTGTGTGTCCTTGCATGCATGTGTGTGTACACACACCCACACATGTACACCTAGATGTGTGTGCATGTACACATACAATTATACCTACACATACCTATACACATGTGGCTGTGGGAACAGAGCAGAGGCAGGGACTTAGAAGTCAGGTGGTTTCACACAAGAGTGACAGTAAGAGTGACAGTAAGCTGCATGAGAAGGGGTTGAGACCATTCTCCATCCCCACGTATCCTAGGCCTGGAAGCTAGTATGTGTTTGTCAAATGATGGCATGCATGAAAATGAGATGGAATCTGGGCTGTAAAGGATCAATGGGGGTTTACCAAGTGGAAAAAGAAGGGCTAGGGCATTTATTCTGGCAGCAGGAATAGCATGTACAAAAGGAAGGAGAACATACGAGTGCATGCAAGGGTGAGGGAGACATTGGAAGCTTGGGCCCAGCAGGAGGGTACATGTGGACTAGTAGCCTGGGACAACATTGCAAATGGTAGATTTTGGCCACGTTCATGGTGGATCCAAAGCCAGGGCATTGAGTAATGTGTGACTCTGCAGAGTTTTTCCCAGGGCTTCAACATGGAAAGAACCTATGCACTACTTATTTGGCAGAGCTCTGGATGTCTTACTTATTTAAGCTATTAATGCTTTACCTCTTATTGTCGAGAATATTAAATGAGCTAACTTGATTCATGTGCCTGTTCTAGCCTCCAACATGTTCCAATCCCAGCGCACATTAGCAAACAGCTGCCACTCTATTGCCACCTCTGAATTTAAACAGGTATAAATGAGGGGAAAGAAATTTTGGCAGAAGCGCTCAACCTATTTCCAGTTTTCACCCTTATGACCTTGTGCATGGTACATCCACTCCATGGGCAATCCCAGGCTCAAGTTTAATTTCTTGTACTTCATTTTGTCTGTGAAGGAACATATCAGAGAGTGAAAGTGATACCACAGGTACAACCTTCAAGCCACTCTCAATTATAAATAAAGACTAAATGATAGCAAATTTGAATAATTATTACCTAGAAATTACTTACAGCAACCTGACATCTGTCTGGTCCTAGCTGGATGTTGTATGTCATGCCTCTGTAGGTTTAATCAGGGAGCTGCAAGAACTACCTCTTTCCCTGCCATTCTATCTCTCTCTTTTTCTCTATTCCTGCCCCCTCTGTTTTCTGTACTGCGAGCTTCCCTTGGGCAAAGACTAACTCAGATTTGTCTGTTGTTGGTATGTAGTTCATTGTCTGGTGCATAAATAATAATTGATAAATATTTGCTGAATGAACAACTGTATTCCCATACCCTGAGGGAGTGGCAGAATGAAGAACTTCTCCTCCCAGTAAATCTGGGAGCCCTCTGGAACTGGAACGGAGGAATTGGACAGAATGTCATGGTTTGAAGGGTAAACATCAGCTTCCTGTCAGCAGTTTGTCCTTCTGGCTTTATCAGCCCAAAAAGAAAGAAAGAGGCTTTTTTACCCAAGCAGACCCTTCCCAATGGATCAGTTACTGCTCTAAAGCGTGTCTAACCTATCTCTTGAATTTCATTTCCCAAAGTCAGATTTCCTTATTGCAAAGCTTCCTGGCATAAAGAATTGGAACAACAACCTCTAAATAAGGTAGGTACAGAGATACATTGAATGTTAGATGGTTATAAATATGAGACAAAAAAAATAAAGCAGGGACCAGAGGTTAGGAGTACTGAGGGAGAGTGCAATTTTGCATAAGGGAGTCAGAGAAGGATTCATCAATAAGGTGAACTTTGAGTAAAGATCTGAAGTGGGTGAGAGAGTGAGCCACGAGTTATCTAATATTGTCCCAGGCAGAGGGATCAGCAAGTGCCAGGGCCCTGAGGCGGGACCAGGCTAAACGTGGCTGAAGCTCATCAGTGAGATAGATCCCTGTGAGCTGAGCAAGAGCAATTGGAAGGTAGCTGATGGGTTGTTAGGTCATGGAGGGCGTGGTGGGACATTGCAAGGATATTACCTTTTGCTCTCAATGAGATGGGAGGGTTTTGGGCAGAGGCCTGGTAAGATCTGAGGGAGATTGAAGGAGGACAAAGGTAAGAATGGAGAGTCAGGAGGCCACCAGGATGAATAATGCTGACTTGGAGGATGGTGAGAAGCAACTGGATTCCAGATATACTTTGAAGTAGAACCAACAGCTTTGTTGATAGCTCAGGGATGAGGCAGGAGAGGCAACCCCTTAGAACGGCTCTCCCTCCTCTTAGGGTACGACCTGTTATATATGGAGGGGGTGGTCATGATATCATAGTGAGTATTGATCGATGCACACCCATTTTAATAAATCCTGTAACCAATGGACTTGATTCAGTTTTTCCTTTGAAACCATTTTTAAGCTTAGTACTATTTATAGCATTCACTGAATTTGTGGACTTCTATCAGCAAATCACAGATGGTCAGTTGGAAAGGAGCTTTAATATCAAATAAGCCACTGTGTCCTACTGTGTGAGGGAGGTCCCTGGTGCTTAGCCAAGAGATTTCAGAATGATACACAGTAATGGATGTTATCACATTTTGAGAAAGCAATTTATTTTTTAATCCCATTTTCATTATACCCTAAGAAGCAATCTCAGCTTGGTGGTAAATCTTATGTGCTTCTTGAACACTTCCTTATTTACTCTTTTAATGAAAAGAGATCAGGCCTTCAGGTCAGAGATGTGGCAGGCAGCAAGATCTCACTGGAATTATTAACATGGTTTTGAATTTACTTAGTATATATAGTGTTTCTAAAAGAATATTTATTTGTGGACTCATTTATTTATGGACTCATATTTATTTATTTGTTGGATTTATATTAGTGTGTGTACCAAATAACTCTAACATGAGATTCAAATAATTCCTAAAAACATTGAGATGATTGCAGATATCCCCTTGTGTGTTTGACCTAAAAAACATATTTCACTATTTTCTGTACACATTTGTACAGAAAAATACAGGTAAGCACACAGCTTGATGATTTTCATGAAGTGAACATACCTACTTAACTTGTTCAGATTAAAACATAGAGTATTAAGAGTATCTCAGAAATCCCCTTCTCTGTAACTGTCTCCTTCATGACCTTCAACAAAGGAGACCACTATTACTTGTAATTTTTAAATAAATTATTTTATTTATTTATGTTTAGAGAGAGGGGAAGGGAGAGAGAGAGGGGGAGAAACATTGACTGATTGCTTTTTGCACACACTCAACTGGGGACCTGGACCAACTGGGAATTAAACTGGGGAACTTTCCAGTTTGTGGGACGACTCCCAACCCACTGAGCCCCACCAGCCAGGGTGAGCCCACTATCTTGACTTCTGATACCTTAGATAAACTTTGCCAGGTTTGAAATTTATGTAACTGCAATGATTTAGAATAAATTATTTTGTGTTTTGCTTCTTTGGACCTGTTAAATTTCAGTTTCATCAGTGTTATATATGTAACAGTAATTTTTCTTTTTTGTTGCTGTGTATTATTCCAAATTATTCCACAACATTCCATTGTTCTAGTAATACATCACAATTTATTTTCCCATATTATGGTGAATAGACTATTTTCAGTTTTTTGTTGGTAGCTATAGGTGGCTATAAACTTTCTTTGGCATATCTCCATGTTTCTGTTAGGTACACAGTTTCTAGTCATTTGTGTTGATATTTAGTTAATATCACATTGTGGCTTGGGTTTACATTTCTCTGGTGATTAATGGAATGGAGTATCCCTTTTCCTGTTTATTAGTTATTTTGATATTCTTTTTTTGAAGTACAAGGTCAAGGCTTTTCCCATTTTTCCATTAATCCTGGGCTTTTCATTTTCTCCCATTGGTTTTCTATTTAACCTTGAGCCAATACTGCATTATCTTAATGAACGATAATGTTGAACACCTTTGTACATGCATTATTGGCCATTGTATATCTTCTTTGAAGAAATGTCTATTCAAACCCTTTGCCCATTTTTAAATTATGCTATTTTTCCTTTTATTGCTTAGTTGTTAGAGTTCTTTATATATTCTGGACACTAGAGTCTTATTAGATATATGATTTAAAATATCATTTTCCATTTTGTAGGTTGTCATTTCACTTTCTTGATAATGTCCTTTTGTTGCACAATTTTTAAAAAAGATATTATTTATTTATCTTTAGAGGGGAATGGAAGGATAGAGGGAGAGAAATATCGATGTATGGTTGCTTCTCATGTGTCCCCTGCTGGGAACTGGCCTGCAACCCAGGCATGTGCCCTGACTGGGAATTGAACCATGATCCTCTGGTTCGCAGGCCCGCACTCAATCCACTAAGCTACACCAGCCAGGGCTGTTATACAGTTTTTAAATATTTGATCAAGTAAAACATATCTTTATTTACTTTTGTTGCTCATTTTTTGCTATCATATTTAAGAAATTTGACTAATACATGGTCATTGAGATTCATATCCATGTTTCCTTCGAAGAGTTTTATAGTTTTAGCTCTTGCATTTAGATCTTTGACCCATCTTGAGTTAATTTTTGTATATCATGTGAGGTATGAGTCTAAATTCATTCTTTTGCATGTGGACATTTGGTTGTTCCAGCATGATTAGTTGAAAGACTGTCCTTTCCTCCGCTGAATTTTCTTGATGCCCTTGTTGAAAATTAATAAATCATAAATGTATGGGTTAATTTTGGGACTTGCAATTCTATTTCATCAGTCCATATATCTGTCTTTATGATACTACTACATTGTTTTAATTGGTGCACTCTTGTAAGTTTTGCAATTGGAAAGTGTGAGTTCTCTAATTTTTTTCTTCTTTTTCAAGATGGTTCTGTCTATTTGGTGTGCCTTGCATTTTCATATGAATTTTTGGATCAGCTTGTTCATTTCTGCAAAAGAGGCAGCTGGAATTCTGAGAAGGCTTACTATGAATCTATAGATCAATCTGCAGAGGATGGCCACCTTAACAATCTTGTAATTCATGAATATAGATGTCTTTCCACTTATTTATATCCTTAATTTCTTTCAGAAGTGTTTTATAGGGTTCAGTGTACAAGTTTTCTATTTGTTGGTTAATTTTTTCTTAATTCTTTAATTCTTTTTGAAGTTATTATAAATTGACTTGTTTTATTTTTTCCCCTATGTTCATAACAATTCTAACCTACAGAACTGTAAGATTATAATTTTGTGTTGTTTTAAGCCACTAAGTTTATGGAAATTTATTAAAACAACAGGAGAAAACTAATACTCTTTTGCATGATTTCAGTTCCTTGATACTTGCTCAGATGTGCTTTATGGCTCAACAATGGGACAAATTTATTAAATGTTGCATGTATAGTTGAAAAAATATGTACTACGTAGTTGTTGGGGCAAGTGCAAATGCACACACATGTAAAAATCATATTTGTCAGTTAATGTTGTTTATATCTTCTATATCCTTAGTGAGTTTTTGTCTGCATCTTATATCAGTGATCAAGGAAGTATGTCAAAGCGATTGTAAATTTGAGTACTATAACTTTTATTTCTGTCAATGTTTGCTTTATATTTTTGAGGTTTTGTTATTAGGTGTATGCATTTAGAATTGCTTCATCTTCTTGAATAATTAACTCTCTCATTGTTGGTAAATATTCCTCACTAGCTCTAGTAACACTCCTTGCCCTAAAGTCTGCTTGGTGTGTTACATGTTTAGCTACATGTGCTTTCTTTTGGTCAGTATTTGCATGGTATATATTTTTTCATCTTTTCATTTTCAACTTTTCTGTACCCTATGTTTAAGGTGTCTGTTGTAAGCAGCAGATAGTGGCTAGAAATATAGTTGGGCATTTTGCCTTTACAGTGTTGAGTAATTAAATCTACTCTTACAATTTTATTCTATTTTCACATCTTTTCTATTTCAGTTTTTCTCTCTTTTATGTCTTCTTTTGAATTCACAAATGTATTGTTCTTTTTTTCCTCTTATTAGCTTGTCAGATAACATTCTTTTTTGTTCTTCCTTTAGTGGTTATGTTAGAGATTATAACATGTATCCTTAACTTGTTACAATATCACATTACTTGGTTCTCTTCCTACTCTCTGGATAATATAAGGCTCTCAGAATACTGATTCCATTTAACCCCCTCCACATTTTTTTAGAATTAATTGCATTTATTATTTTAAAAGGGTATTGGAACAAACAAGAGTTTTAGGAGTTTATCATTACCAAGCCCTTGTTATATGAAATGTTAAAGAAAATTATCTAAGAAAAAGAAGAAGATAAAAAATATGAACAGTACAATAACAAACACAACTATCAACAACTGAACCTAAAACAAAAACAAAAACAAAAAACAAACTAAGCAAGCAACTAGAACAGGAATAGAATCACAGGAATGGAGATCACATGGAGGGTTATCAGTAGAGAGAGTGGTCAAGGGGAGAATGGGGAAAAAGGTACAGGAAATGAGAAGCATAAATGGTAGGTACAAAATACACAGAGGGACATTAAGAACAGTATGGAATGGAGAAGCCAAAGAACTTATATGTACAACACATTCTCTTTTTAAATTGAGGTATAACTAACATATAATATTATATCAGTTTCAAATTTAAAACTCAATGATTTGATATTTGTGTATATTGTGAAATAATTACCACAATAAGTACAGTTAACAGCCAGCATTATACTAGTTACAAATTATTATTATATTTTATGACGAGAAGTCTTAAGATCAACTTTCTTAACAACTTAGCAAATGTGCAGTAGTTTAATTACAGTCACCAAGTTATAATTATATCTCCATGACTTACCTATTTTGTAATTGGAAGTTTGTACCTTTGAAGCCCTTCATCAATTTTGTCCACCCTGACCCAGCCTTTGGCAAAGCACTAATCTGTTCTCTTCATCCATGAGCTTAGTTTTTTAAAATTTAAGATTCCACATATAAGTGAGATCACTTGGTATGTGATCTGATTTCTCTTAGCATAATATTCCCTCAACATCTATCAAAGTTGTTAAAAATAGCAAGATTTCTTTCATGTTTATCATATATATATGCACATTTTCTTTATCCACTCACCTACAAATGAACATTTAGGATGTTTTTATATGTTGGCCATTACTTTACATGGCACAAGAAGTCATTATTATTACACCGCGGAGTCAATATTTGGATTTACCCATAAATTTGTATCTAGCATTGTCTTCTTTCTTTTCTGCATTTCTGTGCTTCCATTTGACCTCATTTTCTTCTTCTCTGAAGATTTCCTTTTAGTATTTTAGTGCATTTCTGTTGAATATGAATTCTTTCAGATTTTGTTTGTTTGGAAACATTTTAATTCCATGTATACTTTGAAGACCATTTTCACTGAGCATAGAGTTCCAAGTTGACAATTATTGGTTTTCAACACATTTAAAGTGCCATTTTATTGTTTCTTCGCTTCCATCATTTTTGTTTAAAAATCAACTTTCATAATCACTATTGCTGTTTTGAAGGTAACATTTCTTTTCTTTGGCTGATTTCAAGATTTTTTGGTTTTGTTCTTAAGTTGTTCTTACAATGATGTGCTTGGTTGTGGTTTTCTTTATTCTGTTTGGAATTGCAAAGATCACAAAATCTTTAACTTGATGTCTTTTGTAAGTTTAGGAAAAGATTTAGCTAATATCTTTTGAAGTATCACATCTGCTTAATTCTCTCATTGCTCCTCAGGATCTCCAAATACATACCTGTTATAACTTTTCACCAAGTCCCACATCTCTCTTTGCTCTTTTGTGCAATAACTATACATTTTTTCAGTTTTTTTTTAAATTTTCATGCTCAGTCTGGATATTTTTTGCCAAACCAGTTCAGTTTATAGATCCTCTTTTCTTCATTGTCTATTCTACCATAAACCTCATCAATTGCATTCTTCTTTTTTATTATTGTATACTTCAATCCTAGAGATGCATTTTTTTATTTTGTAAAGATTTTAGTTCTTGTGAAATTCCCCATCTAGTCATCTACTTACATGAACTTATTAATCATGGATATTTTGAAGTCTATATCTGATAACACTAATACTGATTCATATATAGGTCTGATTTTCTCCTTGGTTTTTGGTTATTTGGTTACTTTTCCTGGCATGCCTTATAGTTTTTAGTAAATGTTGGAAATAATGTAAGACAAATTGTAGAGCCATTTTGAAGCTCTGTATTATGTTATCTTCTTCCACAGAGAATTACTTTTTTTTTTTTTTTGCTTCTTTCAGGTGTTTTAAGTACTGGTGGGTCATCTAGTTTCCTCTGGGTTTGAGCTGGCTTGAAGTTAGCTGTTAGGAGGGTTAAGCTATTTCTGCTGCACTCTTACTTACTTCTAATGTGTAGTCATTTCTTGGTCACAAAGAGAAATTAGAAGTGTTTGTCAGGGTTCCTCTCCTGGGGTGACCCCAACTTCAATTTCTGTTATCATGAAACTAATTGTTGACTTTTGAGCCTCTGGGTCTTATAAAGTTTTATAAATCAGCAAATGTATGCAGGAAAACAGTGCTTTAAATACTAGACTTATTTTAAGTGTTAGCAAGGTTGTGGAGAAAAAGGAACCCTAGTACACTGTTGGTGGGAATGCAGACTGGTGCAGCCACTGTGGAAAACAGTATGGAATTTCCTCAAAAAACTAAAAATGGAACTGCCTTTTTACCCAGCAATTCCACTGCTGGGATTATACCCTATTGCTTTTACACTGTTGTAAAGTTGAAAAATTGTAAGTCAAAATATTGTTAAGGGAGGGACTGTCTGTATTACAAGAAATTTAGAAATTACAGCAAAATGTAACAAATACTATAATAAACATTTGGTTTCCTCTCCAGTATGTAATCATATTCAAATGAAGAAGGGTTGACTTCAATGAAAGTAAATAAATAGTATAGATGGTGCTTAGAGATGGTAAAAATAGTGGTGATGAGGTTCAAATAACCTGTTTTATACAGAGACAAATAGAAACCCAGAAGAGTCATTGTCTTGCCTAAAATTATACAGAACATGCTGATACCATGGTAGAGCTGATACCGTAAGTCAGGCCTCTCTCGGTTCCCAATCTGATCCCTTTTCTGCTTTAACACAGAGCTCTGTTTCTGGAAGTTCTTTCCTGGCTGCCTCCCAGATAGATTTAAGTTCTGTAGTTTTTTTCTCATTTTGTTCTGGATTCTTCCATGTGTGTTCTAAGTCTATTTTTATAATTGTTTTTGGGTTATTAGAGTGTAAAAAAAGAGAAGTTTGTGTAGGCCTAGCCAGTCAGTGTGTTTCTGTGATGTATATGTGTGTGTGTATGCTTCAAATCCCCACCATTTTTTACTAGTAGTTTATATATAATGTTTGAGCCCATGAGATTCAGGGAGATTGATATTCTAAATGCTTGGCTCCTTTCAAAACTGCATGCAAAAGAATGACCAGTAATTTATTTGTGTAATTTATTGTTATTAAATCTCCTCTCCATTTGCTTAATTGTATTATTTGCCTGGGGGTTGCTGTTTAAATGTGAAGCCAAGCCAGCTAAATGAAACATGATCCTGGTACAGGAAAATAATGATGTGTCTCTTTTGCTAAATAACAGCCCCCCCATCTCCAGATGCTTTGAAATCACAGTCTCATTTTTTGGAGACAAGTGAGGGTGATGCCTGGCTTGGTCTTGGCTGTCAAGGGCATAGGTCAGGGAGTAGGCAGACCAGTGCTACAGGTACTGGAGCTCAGATTTGGGGAGGAAGAAGACACCAAGTTTATATGAGTGACTGGAGTGGCAGAGTCACTTGCCTTCCTTCTGCTCTTGAATTTAGGCAACATACCACCCCAAGCCCAATCAAGCAGCTGAAACCAAAGCCACAGGTTAGTCGTCTACTTTTGAAAATCATCAGGGTTGGAGAGACTTTGAGGGGATCATCTGCTTCCTTCTTATCTGAAAAGATCACTGGGACTAAGTACTTAAAGTTTCTAGACTAGTGTTATTTTAACCATAGCATTATGCAGCCCTCCACGAACTACCTCTTGTGCTTTTGACCTTCCCTTTGGGGCCCTCTGAGGTCCCATGAGAGCATGGGATGCAGCAAAGGCCACTCTTCTAGTATTTACTGAGTGCCCACCATGTGCCAGGCATTGGTCCAGGCTTTGGTTTGTGGCAGTGAACAAAACAATGAGGCCCACCCTTGTAGTGTTGACATTCAGGATGGGGTGGGGTAAGAAAAGACAAATAAGTAAAATATGTGAATGGCATAATAAACAGAAAGTGTTATAGACAAAAATAAAATTAGGGAGGGATGCAGGGCAGGCTGGGTGGAGGGAGAACTGCTGTATTAAATAGGGTGTTCAAGGAAGGCCTCTGAGGAGGTGAAGCGGATGAACCTCGTAGTTCAGGGTGTATGGAGAGGTAAGACATACCTGCTAAGCTGGCGATCTTAAATGCTAGTAGTGGGTGTCGGAACTGTGGTAACATAATCTTCCAGGCTCCTCCCCAGGGATGCTGGTTCATTAGCTCTGAGGCAGGGCCTCACAGTCTGCTTTCCTAGAAAGCTGCATCTTTAGGCAATTCTGACACGAGTGTCCAAAACAACTTAAAATAGAATATTACTTTGCATATCTTGTACTTTGAAAGCTTAGAAGAGAATTATTCCAAGGACATACATAGCTTTTCACATTTCAGAAAGAAAAGGTTTTCCCGTGGATGGTTATGTTGTTGGCAAATGCAGGCCCAGTGCCTGATGGAGGGAAAAGGGCAACTATTGAGTGCCTGCTGTGTGCCAGGTACATTCCCCATTCACTTATTTATCCTTTTGACACTCTCTGGGGCTAAGTGTCTAATAGGCACAGTGAGGCCCAGAGAGGCCAAGTCACTCACTGCTGTGAAGGAGATGCCACATTCAATGCTCACTGCTTCACTGGGAGCTTTGACTTGGAACTGCCAATCTGCAGGTCTGCTTAGTCTCCCCTGAGCCAGCAGCACACACACTTTCATTGATCTGATCCCAGTTTTTACTGAGGAGAGCTGGACTCTTGGTGCAAATTTTCCAAAATAAACTAGAACAACTCCTGGGTGTCAGGCACTTTGTAAAACTGCTGACTTTCTGGATTACAAGGGACCTCAGACAGAGATCATGTACCTTCCCAGGAGTAGGAAAAATATGCATTTCTGCCACCATCTTTTTCTCTGCCCTGTCTATGGGAAACATCAGTAACTGATGGTGACATCCTTTCTCCAGGAACCCAGATACAACCTCAGAACCCTCTTCAACTCAATGAGCTAGTTAATAGATATTGATTCACTGAATGTGGCTCTCAAAGAAGAAACCTGTTGCTATCCATTATCTGGACAATTCCTTCTTTAACACATCAGAAAACCGGGGCTCAGTGGGGTAACAGATGATCAAAGACACAGTTAGTTAGTTGCAGAGCTGGATCCCATATCACATACCAGACCATTGTCTTTTTTTTTTTTTAACTTAGCCACTTTAGTTAGTGGTTAGCAATCTCACTCCTCAAACCCTCAAGCTCAGGTATGTAAGGTGTAAAGCTGTAAACAATCATCGGCCACACTCAGTTTTCATATCAAGCTATTTCTGACAGTAACAAAGCATTAGCTTCTCTTTCTGGAGCTGGGCCAAATCCTGGGGGACAACGAAAGGCCAAGGCATGGGTAGTTCTATATGGTTCCTTTTTGGTCACATCTCTCTGTGCTGGCATTGACTTGTATTACCATCCTCAGGTCTTCCATCATTTACCCTTCTGCTGGTGCTCAAGGCCATGACCTCATCTTATCTGATTGTTGGTCTGGGTCCTAAGTGCTTGCTACTAAATTATTCCCTACTGCCTTTTTAAAGCTCCCTTCACATCCAACTCTCTCTCCTTCAGCCCCTGGCCCTGTGTCCTTGCCAGTCTCCAAAGAGGTGAGATCTTTCTTCTGGTTTTGCGTCCTTCTGGGGCAGAAGGTATTTGGTAAAGTTTTCTCAGGTTTGATTTGTCCAACCCACCAAGAATCACCTTTTCCCTAGGGCCCTATTATTTTTCTGGGCCTCCAGCAGTGGGGCACAGGATCTTTCTATTTTCAGATCCCGTACATCAGCCAGGAGATCTGAGGTATCTTCTCACTCACTGGCACTCAGCCTGGGATGGAGTAGGAGGTCTGGTGCTGGGTCTCCTTTCTGATACTATGCCTATACCCGCATATCTGTGAATCCAGGTTCAGGCCTGCCCTGCCCCAGCATCCACTTCATGAGGTCTTTCCTTGGGTTTCAGGAGGGAAACTTTGACATCACCTCTTCTCTCACGTCTGTTGTCAGCAGGAGTCCATTCTTCTCTCATCTTCCCATACTGGGGAGAACTAAAGGTTTTCAGAAGTCAAAAGCTAGGAAGAGATTCTAGTTTCTTTCTCTGCTGACTTGCCTTGTCTTGAGGCAATGAATTCAAGGAGGCCTTATTTGAAGAGGCCAAGAGACCAGTGGAAGAAGAAAGAAAAGAACAAGGCACTATTTCAAAACGTTATTCCCTCAAGTCAAAATGCCTCAGAAGTCTAGATTTCGAAATTTACCTAATGACTTTCACTTTGAGGTTGGCCAACTATGGCATGGAGGCCAAATCTGGCCTGCTGTCTGTTTCTGTATAGCCAGCAAACTAAGAATGGCTTTTACATTTAAAATGGTTACACTTAAAAGCATTATGGGGCAACTATGTAATATCTTCTATTTGCCTCTTGGTCCATAAATTCTAAAATCCTCATTACTTAACTTTTCAAGAAAAAGCTTGCTGACCCTGATGTAGAACACTCAGTAGAAGTGGGGACATTATCTCTTAGCTCTAAAGCTACTGGAGCAATGAACTACTGGTTTATCTTAACCACATGCCATCTCCTTAGAAAAAACACCATTGGTCTCAGTTCCAGGTCTGTTGAAAAGAATAAAACTTTAGATTAGTTGGTGAGGGAGAATCTTCCTAATACAATCGCCATCAACATTATTGCCTCCCTTAGTGATCCTGGGCACAGGAGTTCCCTCTTTGGGGAGCTGCTTCCCTCCAGCAGGGACAAGTGGAAAAATCTACTATGGATGTGAAGTTTCCTGCTGTTAAGCTTGCATTTTGGCACTGTCCCATGTAATACATTGGGAAACAAATGTGATTCTCCCAATACGGTTCACCAGACAGGAAAGTATGTTGCTTGAGTCAGTGAATACTATAGGTTGCTATACATTTTAAATAAAATGAACAAATTGTTTCTGAGTGTTTGGAAGACTTAATTCTTCATCTGCTAGTTCATTTTGAAACCATTTCAGGTCTGTGTATTGCTCTGTATACAAAGACATGAAATTAACCATCACAATTTGTTCTACGGTCTAAAAGTTGAACAAGTTAATGTATCACGCAAATGAGCTTCCTTCCCTTCACATTTGCCCTATCATTAGCCTTTCCTATTTGAGCTTGCTGTAAAAATTTCATCATAATCAAATTCAAGGAAAGGTTTTCTGTAAGCCATGCATAACACAGATATTTATTACTGAGTTTGAGGAGCAGCAGTCAGATTTATTTGGATAATTTGTTCACAACTTATGCTGTGACTATTTCGGACTCTTGAACATACAAGTGTGTGCTCTCATGTCAACCCATTGCCATAGTGATGGGCACATCAAACACCCATGACGTTGGTGTTTGCTGACATTTGTAAATGAAGATCTTTGAGCAAATCTTTCTGGCATGGCCAAGCTTTGCTATAAACTAAGAACATTAATCTTTTCAGTTTTGGTTAGACCACTGGGTATGCTAATTTGAATATTTCTACATTTTTGTAGCATTAGTAGCAATGGTAATAATAGAGATTAAATTTTATAGTACGTATAATATATGTAAAGGTCAAGCCTTTATATACATTTTCTCTCTTGATTTTTGGACACCCTATTGACTAAGAACATAACTGAGAAGTTAAACAGCATCTCTATTTTGAAGAAGGAGATGCCGAGGCCCAGAGAGGGGAAGCGGATCTGTGGAGGCCACACAGCTGCTCGGTGGCCAGTTCCTGTTTCTTCTGGTTTTAATCCCTCTTTTTAGATTATTGTAATTCTTCTGTTTGATGCTAAACTTCTGAGGGGCTCAGATGACCCCCATTGTGGTTAGACAGCCTGAGTCTGTTTAAGGTACATGAGAGAAGAGTGTTTATGGAGTTTAGAATGAGCTTAAGCATCTTTGGCTCCGAACTTAGAAGCAATTTTACTTTTTTTTTTTTAGGTTTTGGTCAAATTACTTGAGGCAAATAGAACTTCTTTGTTTGAAGAAAATAGATGTTTTTAAAGTTTTATAAAGTAGACCCAAAATGCTTTCTGAGACTCAAATAACTCTGTCCTAAAATATTTGAATAAATTAAATGTAAGTGGATTAGAAACAGACAGATTGTCTTTCCATGAAATGTGCCCAGTCCAGACTGAGAAGGACACATGCTCAGACAAACATGTTTAGGGTTTCTGTGGACTCTGGCACTCATATATCTTGGTCTCACTTCTCTTTCTGGTAATAGAAAGGTGAGATATGCTCTTACTCCTGAGACTCTTTCTTTGTGCCTTTCCAGTATGCTTCTCGGAATGTGACTGTGTTTGATGAGGTACAGAGGAGCAACAGTGTTTGACTTGATCATGCCCATTGTCTTTGACATTCAGACCTGGAGGATGTACATGTAACATCAGTAACAGGGCCATGATGGGGAAGTTTGGATGGTTTTGTAAGTGCAGTGGCTAAGAATGTGAGATTTACAGTCAGGTGGATGGGGGTTAATTCCAACCCTCCCACTCACCTGTTAAATAAATAAGCATGTAATCTTTTGAAAGCTATTTCCTCAGCTGTAAAATGAGAATAATCATGGAGTCTACCTATTATTATTAAATGGGACAATCTATGTCAAGTGTGTATTTAGCTATGTGTATGACACTTAGTAGGCAGCTGATTGCTGTTCAGTGTCTTAATTGTGGTGGATGTTGGTGGCTTTCCTTCCTTGCCTTCCTGGCTCTTTCCTTTACCGATAGCACTTGGGTTTCCTTTGGGAAGCTCCTTCTCTCCTGTCCCCTGCAGTCATACCAGGACTGTCATTAAGGTGAACTTTCCTCAACAGACAAGGGAGTGGGCAGGTGCTCTAAGATAGACCAATAAATTGTCTCTTCCGGGATTTGATGCTGGAGCCTTGATACTCAAAGACTGAAAGTGGCTGAAGTCTTAAGTGGTTTCTGCTTCTTGGTTCCCTATAAAGCCTCAATTCTGGGCCTTTCCAAAGCCTTGTTAGTTGGCTTTTTCTTAGATCCTATGAACGGAGCTCAAGGTCTAATTAATTGTATTGCTGTATTCTTCCTAACTGATAAATTAAATTTTATCCTCATTGTTATGAGTATATGCCTTAAATAAAGAGCTTATTTATAAATTATATATGTAATGCATAGTCTAAGGAAAAATAATGAAAAGCACCATTAATAAAGGAAAAATTATCAGGTTATAATTTTAACCTGAAGTTATCTCCTCTTAATATTTTATAAATGTGCTTGTCTTCCCCACATATGTGAGGTTTGTGTGTTTTTGTATATTTCTGTGAAATGATATTTATAAATACCCATACATATTTGAAGCTGATGTCAGAGAGAACAATGTATGAAAAAGTTCCTAGGGCCACTGTAGAAATTTTATTTGTGGAAATTTTGGGTGACCCAGTGACAGAATTCTTAGATTAAACATTTATGTAGAAACTGAATCTTAGACTCTTAAGTATGGCTCTGATGGTTACCTGTCCTGTCTGCCCAAGAATTCCACTCCTTTTTCAATCCATGGGTCAAGTGGTAATCTGGTGGCCCTCTCCAGTTCTGGGGGACTCAAGATGACCTATTCCATTGTTTGAAGATCTCTTCCCACTAGATGGATAACCTAATGGCGTAGGGGTCAATGGTCAAGGCGTGAGGTGCTGGACGCACTGAGAGCCAGAAGTTAGTGAGCTATCACTGGAGCTGCCTCCTCTTTTCTGAATACTGGACGTGTTTTCTATACAACCAGGTCATATCTGACACAGGAGTTAGATCCTAAAGAAAGAACCTAAGGCAAAAATCAAAAGTAGTCATCATTACCTTCGATGTTAGACAGATGACTATTTTCTCTGGAGAACACTGAATGAAGTATTTGGCTTGCCTCTAGAGAATGGTCTTTATAAAATGTACATCCAAATGTTAGAATTATCTTCACTTTGATGATCTCCCCTCTTCACTTTCTCAACTCTCCTCTATACCCTCTCAGGTTCGAAGCTGAGACCGGATATTCATAGAGAAACTGACACCTTTCATCTTACACTCACTCCAGGGGACTGGAATACCAGTAAAAACCATAAAGTAGCCTGTTGGGGGGTATATTTTTTAAAAATTAAATGCTTTATTTATTTATTATTGCAGAAAGAAGAAGGGAGGGAGAAAGAGAAGGTGAACAACATCAATGTGTGGGAGAAACATCAGTCTGTTTCCTCCCACAGACCCCCAACCAGGACCTGGACTGCAATACAGGCATGTGCCCTGGCTGGGAACCAAACCAAAGACCTTTTAGTTTATAGGACAATTCCCAACCCACTCAGCAGCACTGGTTAGGGGGCAAGGTGGAGGGGTTAAAAGAAATGTTGAAAACAAAACAACAAAGCATGTTCTTCTGGGCAATCATAGTTGGAGTCTCTGAAGCTGAGTGTTTATGTGTGCAACTCCCCTGGGCTAAGCTTGGAGATGTGGAATTCTAAATCTAAACCACAGACTCAGAGCCGCTGGCTCAGGGGCAGTAACTATGATGAGGCAAGTGTGCTGAGTGGTCTGCACCAGTAGGGATGTACCAGTTTGCAGAACAGGCCTCAGCGATCACTGTCACTGAACCAGTTCTGATTCCACCCCATCAGTCCATTAGTGGGGTTCTGCAGTTCCTGTGCACAATCTCCAGGCTCATCTTTACAGTGACCATTAAACTCAGTTTTATCAGATATTTATTTGGTTGTACTAAAAAGACAATTGTATCATAAAGTAGACTTCTTATTTTTATATTTTAGACCATGGATTTAATTAATGCTTCCTGTGCAGGGCTTATAAAAGTGATGGATAAGGCATTAGTATAGTGGCCATTTACATTAGAGTCATCATTGCACTTATTACAGCAGCCCTTTAATAGGAATTGTTTTAAAATGAGGCTAAATCTCTATAATTTTGAAATATTTGAAAAGATAATTTTATCTAATTGATAAAATTATTGTGGTTTCATTCCTAGCAATTATAAACCACTTACATAAAACATTTAGTGAGATACATTGACCATGAATTCCCAGGATGCAATTACAACACACATTAGTGGAGAGGCTGAGATTTTTGCTAGCAAGTGCGGCACAGTGATTGCAAGTGCCTTGGAGTCAGACTGCCAGGGTTTAGACCCTGGCTCTGCTGCTTGTTCACCTTGTGACCTCACACAAGTCACTTCATGTCTCTGAGTCTCGGTCTTCTCATTTATAAAGTGGGATTAATAATGAGGTAAGTTTAAAACAACTTCTGTACAGCTAACGAAACCATCATCAAAATGAAAAAGGAACCTGCTATGTGGTAGAACATATTTGCCAACATTACATCAGACAAAAGTTTAACCTTCAAATTATATAAATAATTTATATTATCCAACACCAGGAAGATAAATAATCCAATTAAAAAGTGGGCAAAGGAATCAAATAGGCCCTTCTCCAAGGAGGATATACAAATGACCCATAGACATATGAAAAAAATACTAAACATCACTAGTCATCAGAGAAATGCAAATTAAAACCACAATGAGATACCACCTTACACCTGTCAAAATGGCTATCATTAATAAATCAATAAACAGCAAGTGCTGGTTGAGGATATGGAGAAAAGGGGACCCTAATGCACTGTTGGTGGGAATGCAGACTGGTGTAGCCACTGTGGAAAACAGTATGGAATTTTCATTAAAAAATGAAAAATGGAACTGCCTTTTGACCCAGTGATTCCAATTCTGGGAATATATATTAAGAATCCCCAAATACCATTTCAAAAGAATGTATATACCCCTATATAGAAGTTCTATTTACAATAACCATGATTTGGAAACAGCCCAACTTCTCGTGAGTAAATGAGTAGACAGAAAAGCTGTGGTACGTTTACACAATGGAACACTATGCAGCAGAAAGAAAAAAGGAATTCTTACCTTTTTTGACAGCATGGAGGGAACTGGAGACTATCATGCTAAGTGAAATAAGCCTGGCAGTGAAAGACAAATACCATATGATCTCACTTATAAGTGGAATCTAATGAACAAAATAAATTAATGAGCAAAATAGAATCAGAAGCATAGAAACATGGAATAGACTGACAACTGTAAAAGGGAGGAGGAAGTGGGCACTGGTTGAAAGAAGGTGAATTGATTAGTCAAAGAACATATATGCATGGCCCAAAAGTACAGGCAATAATGTGGGGACTGACTGTGGGAATGGGGGGCGGTTGGGTGGGTGGGGGAAGGGGAAAAATTGGGACAACTCTAATAGCATAAACTGTAATAATAACACTGTAATACTATAAAATATAAACTATTTAAAAAAGAATGGGGTATATTTATGAGTTTGTGGTGAAGATGAAATAAAATATTCTTCAAAGGCCTTTCATGCCATACTCACCCCCAAATATTACCTATTTATTATAGTCAGGATTGCTATGGCGGTGGTTCTAGTTACAAACAATGAAGGATGTGGACTCTACAGTAGAAGCTGATGGCTCTTATCTTTTCAGTTTGTGTAATAAGAAAATATTTCTTTCACTACATATCATTCTCCAGATTCCAGGGACTAATTTTTTTCAGCTTTATCACTTAGCTAAATATTTTCTGAGACCATCTCTGTGTAAGTAACTTAACGAGGCTCTGGGAGAGCTTCACGGGTCTTTGACTGTTTCCAGCAACCCTGGGGATAAAGGGTCAGTATACCTCATATCCTCTGCTGCATCATGTTGTAAGCCAATGGGTCCAATAGGCAGCAGTTGGCAGTCCAGAGGAGGGAGCATTGGCCAGGACTGGAGTGGTCACAGGAGACTGCTGAGAGAGGAATCTTGGTCTTGAAGGATGTTTAGGTTTTAGACAGGTGGGGAGAAATAATCAAAGTATTCCAGACTGGAAACTCTAGGTCCCAGTCAAGGTTTGTGTATAAGCAAGAAGCAAATTTAATGGCACATGAAAGTGTGTTCTGTGAGACTATAAGCTGCAAGTGTGGATGGATCTACATATTCCAAAATATATATATCCCAAAATATATATATAAAATATTCCACTAGGATCCAGTTCCCTCTCTTCAGCTGGGCCCTGTTCTCTGACTGAGGAGTGTTCTCAAAAGGGATTACCTCTCTAATGGAAAAATAGCAGGAGAAGTATTGTCTTCATCCTTTCTGGCTCCAGTGGAGTGGGGAAAAGACTCTGATCTCTATCTCAAAAATGCTGACCAAGGTCTCATTGCATCTCACTGACTTTGATTGGATCTTGTGCCCATCTCTGAGCCAATCACTCTGGCCAGGGGAATGAGATATACTTGGCCTCATCCCAGGTAGCCATTGGTAGCCCCCACAGAAGTGGGAGGTGGGCAGAAGTGCAAAATGGAAACCAGTGCCCACAGTAGCCAAGTAGTGCAGGATTCATACGGAGGGCAATGTTCTTCACCAGAGGAGATGTGTCTATATCTAGGTTTATTCTTTATTTTAAATTTAAATTATTTTATTGTTGTTCAAATTATAGTTGTCTGGATTTTCTCCCTCCTCCCCCCATTCAAACCCACCTCCCTCCCTTGCTTCCACCCTCCCCCTTGTTTTTGTCCATGTATCCTTTATAGCAGTTCCTAAAAACCCTTCTGCTCACTGTCCCCTCCCACCTCCCCTCTGGCTATTGTTAGATTGTTCTTAATTTCAATGACTCTGGTTATGTTTTGTTTGCTCTTTCTTTTGTTGATTACCTTCCAGTTAAAGGTGAAATCATACAGTATTTGTCACTCACTGCCTGGCTTATTTCACTTAGCATAATGCTCTCCAGTTCCATTCATGCTGTTGCAAAGGGTGTAAGCTCCTTTTTTCTTTCTGCTGCATAGAATTCAATTGTGTAAATGTACCATAGTTTTTGATCTATTCATTTACTGATGGGCACTTAGGTTGCTTCTAGCCCTTGGCTGTTGTAAATTGTGCTGCTAGGAACATTGGGGTGCATAAGTTCTTTTGGACTGGTGTTTCAGGGCTCTTAGGGTATAATCCCAGCAGCAGAATTGCTGGGTAAAAAGGCAGTTCCATTTTTAGTTTTCTGAGGAAATTCCATACTGTTTTCCACAGTGGCTGCACCAGTCTGCATTCCCACCAACATAGGGTTCCCTTTTCCCTGCATCCTCTCCAACACTTGTTGATTTATATTGGTCATTCTGACCAGTGTGAAGTGGTATCTCATTGTGGTTTTAATTTGCATCTCTCTGATGGCTAGTGATGCTGAGCATCTTTTCATGTGTTTCTGGACACATGAAGTGCGTCCTCCTTGGAGAAGTGTCTATTCAAGTCCTTTGCCCATTTCCTAATTGGGTTGCTTGTCTTCTTAGAGTGGAGTTGTGTGAGTTCTTTATATATTTTGGAGATTAAACCCTTGTCTGTGGTATCATTGGCAAATATGTTTTCCTGTACGATTGGCTCCCTTTTCATTTTAATGCTGTTTTCTTTAGCCATGAAGAAGCTTTTGAACTTAATGAGGTCCCATTTACTTATTTTTCCTTTATGTCCCTTGTTTTAGGGGACATATCTGTAAAGATGTTGCTGTGTGGGATGTCTAAGATTTTCCTGCCAAATAAGTTTATCTTTTGAATCTGATACAAGATTTACAACAACCTAAAAATTGAGAAATTTGTTACGTACCTTGGAGATGCTGAGTTTAGTTCTCTGTACCCTTTTACATAAAAAATGTGCAATTGGGAACAGTTGTCTTGGTCAAAATGGTAATACTGGATATACTTTATGGCAAAGCATTACCCCTCAGCTCCCTAAGAGTACTTTGCTTTTTATAATACAAGGGACAGGATATGACTGAACAGGCCACAACTGCTGCTTTAGACTTTTTTCAGGATTTCAGCTATACATAACTTGCAAAGTTATGGAGAACGTACTTTCTCCAATTCCCTTGGTTCTTTGAATCATTTTAGAATTGGCTCTCTGTGATTTGGTGGCACTTGGTTTCCTCAAAGTTGAGGAAATTAGGGTTTTCAGAAGGCAAGCACTAATAAAAAGAATTGGACTGTATTTTAAACCAGTATTTTTATAGAAATGTAAATTCTCCTGTTTCCTCCTCCTTGGAAGGTTTATCCAGTTTCTATTGCATGGGACATTATGACAACAGCTTCATACAAGATGAATTGGGATTTCTCTTTCACTGTATCCATCCATCCCTTTAACTGAAGATACAATAATGATGACAAATGATGAATATGGCTAAAGCAAAGCTATCACCTATTAAGCACTTGATATGTTAAGAGTTTTACATTTATTATTTTATTTAATTATCACAACAACCTTGTTAGGTTCAACCCATTATCTTAGTTTTAATGGGAAGGCAATGAATCTTGGAGAGGCTAGATAAGTTTCCCAAGGTGACATAGTTATAAAGAGATGTAACTAAGTTACAAAGGCTTACCTACTTATCTTCCAAATATACTTATCAACCTGAACCTGTGACTTTGCAGATGCTATAAAATGCTAATTGATGGTGACCCTTTTGATTAGCAGCAATTTCACTTGCCAAAGTCATATCAATATTATTCATCATATGATTTTGAGCCAAGTATCTTGACACACAGTACTGTGTTGTTAGGAGCATCAAGTGTTAATGGAGAGCCAGCCACTTTTAAAGTTTTCTGTGAATGCTAGTTTCTGCCAGGCACTACCCCATCTGCAGTTACTTTTTCTACCACATGGTACCACCTTTTGAGACAAATCTCGCATTGTCTGACTAAGATTCTCCTGTGGCTTGGCTTTGTGATGCTTTTGCTGATATAAATCCTACTGCAGTAGTGTCCTTGGCAGATGTGAGCTAAACCAGCTGTCCTCCCAGGGGACCTTAGATAATAACCTAGTCCTAATTCCTAGTTCTTGGTAGGACAGTATTTGATCTTTCTGGTATCTGAAATGAATAGCTACAGCACAATTTTATGGTAGCTGGTGTGCTAAGGTATAAAAAGGAAACACACAGAACCACTAAATGAATCAGTGAGTGGATAAATTATCTCTTACATGTAATACTCTCTTGGGGAGGCAGTAGACACAGTGGCAGAGAACTTGGACAGTGCATTCTCACCAACTGGGCTCAAATCTTGTCTTTACTACTTATATCATGAATAATTTGGAGCAAACATTTTAATTTCTGAGCCCCCAAATTCCTCATTTGTAAATACCAACCTTTGCATGAGTTGGTTGTAATGCTTGACTCAGAAAATTTGTGTAAGTGCTCATAAAGTTCTCGGTAAATGGTAACTCTTAATTACTCTCTTTGTGCTCTGGGCTAGACTTTCATATAGTCAGTTCTGCTATGATGCTTGTTTCATGAATTCACATTTTTTTCCAATGAAATGGGTTTATTAGAAAACATTTGGAGTATAATACAAATTTTACATTTGAGTGTGCTGAATTTTGTCAAGGACAAACTCTTTGAGAACTCAGCAGAACAAAGACATTTAGGAATACACAAAATGCACATACTTTAAACACCCACCATCTGCCTCAGATGGTCATGGATGTCATGAACCACACCATCCATATGGTACTACAACTTTCTGTCCTATTTCAGATAACTTCCTTCCACCACTGCATAGAACAAATTACCAGCTGCAACCCTTTGCATGCCCACTTCTACAAGCAAATGCCAGGTCTTTTTCAAGGTAAATTGCCATATTTATTGTAGTACTATGTGTTCCTAAAATGTTTAACATGTGCAAAAATGTCTTACCATTTTTATGAGGATGCTATCTTTTTGAGAAATGTGTCACTAATGATGATTTTGAGTGTTGTGCTCCAACACCTTTTCTTTCCCACATGTTCTGCTGAGTACATTTTACTGAGTAAGTCTGCACAGTGCAGTGAGTTTTAGGAATGCATGTGCTGTGTTATAGTAGGACTGATGGTACTGGCCATTCATCTGTGAAATGCTGCTCCTATTCTCAAAGGGGCTTGCAGTTATGTGGGGTGACTTGTACTAAGATTTGACTCAGATCACTGGTGCCCAATCCAAAAGCTAATATAGTTTAACTGCAGAATGAGTGTGCTATGCTGAGCATAGCTAGGGCTCTTGCCTGTTGGAAACTTCCTTGGTTTCTCAGAGAAGCTAAATGAAAGCCATGGTTGGCACAACCTGATGTGTAATGACTTTTCTTTAGACAAAATTGCTGTAGTAAAGCTTGCCAGTGCTCATTCTCTCTTCAACTTTTTTCATCTCTTGTGTGCTTGAATCTCTGAAGACAGGCGTGTGATACCATCCTTCTGCTTGAATTGGCAGCTACTTCTGGTAGTAATGATGCCTCAAATTGGCATGGTGTTCTAAGATTTTTTTCAATGTACTTTTACAATTAATTAGTCTACTTTATTATTTTAAATGTCTGGGGAGGTCGGTAAGATGTGTAGCAGTAGCACATGAATATGTATGACCATTTTCCATTTCATGCCATGGCAGACCTTATTAGTCAATCCTAAGTTTCTTTGCTTGCTGAGCTTGCATTCTTCTTGAGACAGTGCTCCACATAGCTCTTGCCAATGGGTTGGCATTAGGGAATGACCTTTATTTGCCTTCTAAGACTTTTGAGCTCCTTAGGGCAGAATATATCTCTAGTCTCTATCACAGTAGGCATGAACAAATGTTAAATGAGGTGGACCAAATGACTGAGGAAACTGTCAAGGCAGGTTATGTGATGTTCTGATGGTGGGGAAGTCTCTATTTTATGATATGCATTAGGCACATATATTTGGATATTTATTATGTCCATTTTCTGGCAGATATCAACATAGTGCTATGTTCTAAAAAGAGTAGTGATGAGGACAACTTTTAGGTAAGTGAAAAGAAAGAGTCTTGAGGGAAGGTTTTTCTTCTTTTAGTGTTCACTAATGGAATTCTGGTGGGTTGATTTCTTTTAGTATTTCTTTTGATCTTTTCCTCAGGTGAAGCAGCAGGAAGGTTTATATTCCCCATACCTTGTCCCTAATGGGGGCACCATAATTTATTGAATAAAAGAGAAGTTTATATTCTTAAACACTGTTCTCTAAGCAAAGAACTAAACTATAGGAACATAAACCCTTTGGGAGCTGGAGTACTAGGCTGTGAAGTTATAAAAATAGGTGATAGAAGAGGAGGAACAAGCATTAAACACCTTAATATGCTTGAAGCAAGAGGATCTTCTGACCACCCCCCTGCCCTCAATTTTGCTAGCCAAGGGTTAGTGTCTCCTGCCAAGTCACACTGAATCCCTTCACCATGTCTCATCTCTGCATTTCTCACAATCTGAAGCCGTTGTGTTCATTTGTTCCTTCATTAGAATGTATACCACATGAGAGCAGGGACTTTTCTTTTTTTAAAAAAAAATTTATTGTTGTTCAATTACAGTTGTCCCCATTCCCCTCCCAGCCATTGCTCTCATGTGTTTATTATTGTATTCATGGCACCTAGAGCAGTGTCCAGCCCTTAATAAATATTTGTGAAACAAGTGAATGCAAACTGAATATCAGTCAAAAGCGTGCATTCAAAACAGATACGAAAGGAAACTTCACATGATCCAAACTGTGTGGTCTACATTTTGTTCATTCTTTCTGTTGACGCACTAAGCAGAGTTACTTCTAGAATATGACTTCTTTGAATGAAGCCTTTTTGTGAATCTGTGTATAAAACTTTTGTGGACATGTGTTCATTTCTCTCGGGGAACTCTCTAGGAGTAGAATTTCTGAGCCATATGATAAATGGAAGCCTACTTTTAAAAGTCATTACCAAACTGTTTTTGCAAAGTTGTTTCATCATTTTTCATTGCCATCAGCAGTTCAGTTTTTCCACCTTGCTGTCAAGAGTGGGTATTGTCAGTTTTTAAAATTTAGCCCTTTGGAGTAGGCAGTGCTATCTCATTGTGCTTTTAATTTGGATTTCTTTAACAACAAGATATTGATTTATTTTCTAATTGGCCATTCATGAGTTACATGTTTAAATTTTTTAGCATTTTAAAAAATCAGATTGTTAAACTTATTGAATTTTATGTGGTCTCTGTATGTTTTAGATACAAATATGCTGATAGATATATATGTTATGAATATTTTCTCTCAGTATGCAGTGTATCATTTACTTTTTTACTGATTACTTTTGAAGAGCAGATGTTTTTAATTTTTATGAACTTCATTTTATCAGTTTTCCCATGATTCATACTTCTTTTATTCTTTACTTACCTTAAACTTACAAAAATTGTTTTCTAACTTAAGTTTATAGTTTTAGCTCTTACATTTAAGTGTATGAGGCATTTTGAATTAATTTTTGTTGATAATATGATTGTAGGATAAGATGCTTGTTTTTTAAAAAATGAATATATCTAGTGATTTCAGCTTCATTAATCAGAAGGATCTTTACTACTCATTCACTTTGACTCCTTTGTTATAAGTCATTTGTCTGTATATACCTGTATATTTCTGTTCTATATCTATGTCCATACTTATGCTCTTTTCACTTTGTCTTGATAACATAAACTTACTACTAAGTCTTGAAACCAGGTAGTATAATCTCTCCAACTTTATTCCTCTTTATCAAAGTAGTTTGGGCTAGTCTTTTAAGTTTTAGAATCAGCCTATTAATTTCTATGAAAAGCATGCTTAGATTAGATTGAGATCACCTTGAATCAATTAGTCTATTTTGGGGAAAAATGATATATAACAATATTAAGACTTGCAATCCTTTAAAATGGCATATTTCTCCATTTAATTAGGTATTTTTTAATTTTTTTAAACTATATATTTTAGTTTTTAGTATATTAATAAACATTTTGCACTTTGTAAATAGGGTGTTCTTTTTTCTTTAAAAAACAACCTTTTATTTTAGAATGGTTTTAGACTTACAGAAACATTGGAAGAATAGTAAAAAGAATTCCTGTGCATTGCTCATCCAATTTTCTGATTGATTAACATTTTATATTATTATTTTACCTTTGTTATGACTAAACAATCAACATTGGTACATTGCTTTTAACTAAACTCCACCTTTGTTCGAATGTCACCATTTTTCCAGTCACACCCTTTTTTAGTTCCAGGATCCCATCCATGACACCACACTGCAATTAGTCATCATGCCTCCTTAGTCTCCTCTGGTCTATGGCAGTTTCTCAGACTCTCCTTGTTGCTATGACTCTGACTATTTGAGGAGTGCAGGTCAGGCATCTTGTAGAGACTACCCCTCATTTGGGATTTGTTTGATGTAATTAGACATAAAGTGTCAGTCTCATTATATTCACCACTACCTTTCTGATTTTCTTAGTTTTTGAGCTAGAGGGGTGGGCCGTAGTTTCAAATATTTTTGTTTTAGCTTTGGATTGAACTCCGGCAGGGCCCTTGAACCCTATTTTCTTGTCTCTCCTGTACTGATGCTTTCTTGGCAAAATTTGAGGGCATGGAAGAGGGGTGTGAGATTTGTTGGGGTGAGTCATTTATTTTTGCATCTGAATTCAGTCCTGCAAGTCCATGCTTTTAATCTAAGGTCTGACTGGTTTCTTCTTATCTGCACAGAATATCTAGGTTTATGGTCGAAGCCCACTCCTGTCTATCTGTACCCAAACTGAAGCTTCAGTTCTTCTCACTTACAAAGGCCTCTTTTTTCTTTGTAATTCCGTCATTCAAGACTTCTAAATGCTCTTTACCAGCTCCTTAGAATAGTATGATTTACAAATATTTGTCTGGTGTTTTCTTGTTTTTAACACAAGAGAACTGCTCATCCTATCTTTCCATACCCTGAACAGAGTAAAAAAGTTACATATGTTTGAGCATTTTCTTGACCTTGTTTATTCCTTCTTTCCCTCCTTTCTTTCCTTTGTTGAATTGCTTGATTTCTTTTATTTTCTGAAAAAATGATTGTATGTATTTACTTTTAGAGAGTGGAAGGGAGGGAGAAAGAGAAAGAGAGAAGCATCAATAACTGGTTGTCTCTAGAGTGCCCTCAACCGAGGACCTGGCCCACAACCCAGGCATGTGCCCTGATCGGGAATGGAACCGGTGACCTTTCAGTTAGCAGAGCAATGCCCAGCCCACTAAGCAATACTGGTCAGGGCTTGATTTCTTTTATTTATAATTTGTCATCTCTTTTTAAAAATCTCTTCACTGGTTTGCAAGTTATGTATTTCTTTTATATTTTTTAGAGTCAACAAAATATTTTAACATGATTGCTTAACTTAAAAGTGAAGGATAGGTCATGTTTAACTCTCCTTAACCCACCTTTAATTATATATATTATTATAATCTTATGTTTTGTCTCACCTTTTCATCCTAAAATTAGTAATTATTATTTATACATCCAGTCCTTGCCTTAGATTTTCCCAATTTGCTCACCATTGTTTCTCTCATCCCACTCTCTCATAGGAAGTTCAGATTGCTTCTCTCTGTGATTCACTCTTTGGTAGTTCTCTCAGCAAGGGACTTTAAGCGATGAGTTCTTGCAACCGTGTAAAACTATATTTATTTTATCCTTTGCTCTCACACCTGAATAGTAATTTAGCTGAGGGGAAAATTCTAGGCTTACTATTTTTTTTATTTACTATTTTTGGTGTATTCTATTTTCTTCTGACCTATACTGTTGTTTTTGAAAAGTTTCTTGACAGTTAAAAGTTTCTTGCCATCTCTTGGTTCATAATATAGTTTTCTTCTTACCTGCTTTTAAGATGTTCTCATTCTCTTTGATGTCCTGTAGATTTAATGTGAAGTATCTAGATGTGGGTTAACCTTAATCTACATTTTTAATGCTTGTATAATATTTCAGTGTACCACCGAGAGATAACTTATTAAATGGGCTCATGTCAGTAGACATTTAGATTGTTCTTATTAATTAGTTAATTAATTAATTGTTAGACATGTACAGTTGTCTCCATTTTTCTGCCCCCATCCTCAATCCTACCCCCTTTGGCTTTGGCCATGGGTCCTTTATACATGTTCCTTGATGCCCCCATTATCCCCTTAATTATTCCCCTTAATTCCCCCATTATCTCCCTACCTCTACCCCTCTGGTTAGATTGCTCCTATTTTTTTATTATATGAAAAGTACTCTAGTGATCATCCTGTTAAAATATCCTTGTATCTGATTAAATGTCACATTATTTTAGCTACCAGAACTTTATGATATATTTTAATACTGAGGAGCTTGATAAATCTCTACTATAGCATTATTCTTTTTTAAAAATGTTTATTCTTGAAATTCTCACTGAATATTTTTAGACTAATTTTAGAAAGATTTTTCAAGTTCCAAAGTAATGAGATGGCATTTATTTTATAAATTAGTTTTAGAAAAAAATGATATAATATTATATCTCCCTATCCAAATGTTTCTATGGCATAGCTCTTAATTTATCTTTATTTTGTATCCTGGTATAATTTATATGTAAATTAAGGATGTCCTATGTCTTATTTTATTTATAGGAATCATGTGTGTTTTGTGATATTTGGAAGGAGTTTAGAAACAGAGTATTGTATTAAAATTTATTTGTTCTTGTACATTTATTCAGTTTTGGTTTGGGCTCTCTTAGGTTTTTTTTTAATGAATTGTCTTGGATTTTCTGGATTTAAAATAAATAACACATGGAAAAATACCTATGCTATGCTATTTCTTTCTAATATCTTTATGTTTTATATAATGTAGGGATAGTGATATCACTACTATTATTTAACATTACAAAATAATCAATATCCTTTTCTTAACTTCATTGGGAATTATAGCAATTCTTCAAAAGACAAAGTACTGCTATTTTTTTCTTTTTTTAATTTAATTATTTTTCAACTACAGTATTCTGTCTTTTACTCCCATCCCAGCCCACCCCCTGTGCCTCCCACCTCCCTCCCATTTCCACCCCCCTTAGTTGTTGTCCCTGTGTCCTTTATACTAGTTCCTGTAAATTCTTCCTCTTTTTCCCCTGAAATTCTCACCCTTCTCCACTCTGGTCACTGTCCCCCTGTTCTCTATTTCAGTGTCATTGCTTTTATTTTGCTTGCTTGTTTGTTTTGTTGTTTAGCTTCCTGTTAAAGGTGAGATCATATGCCAATGATACCTCAGAGAAGGGTTTAATCTCCAAAATATACGAAGAACTTACACGACTCCACTCTAAGAAGACAAATAACCCAATTAAAAAATGGGAAAAGGACTTGAACAGACACTTTTCCAGGGAGGACATACAGAGGATCCCCAGACACATGAAAAGATGTTCAATATCACTAGTTATCAGAGAGATGCAAATTAAAACCACAATGAGATACCACCTTACACCAGTCAGAATGGCCATCATAAACAAAGCAACAAACAACAAATGTTGGAGAGGTTGTGGGGAAAAGGGGTCCCTAGTTCACTGTTGGTGGGAATGCAGGCTGGTACAACCATTATGGAAAACAGTATGGAATTTTCTAAGAAAACTAAAAATGGACCTGCTTTATGACCCAGCAATTCCATTGCTGAGACTATATCCTAAGAACCCTAAAACACCAATCCAAAAGAACCTATGCACCCCAATGTTCATAGCAGCACAATTTACAATAGCCAAGAGCTGGAAGCAACCTAGGTGCCATTCAGTAAATGAATGGATCAAAAAATTATGGTACATATACACAATGGAATTCTATGCAGCAGAAAGAAAGAAGGAGCTCCTACCCTTTGCAACAGCTTGGATGGAACTGGAAAACATTATGCTGAAATAAGCCAGGTGGTGAAAGACAAAGTACTGCTAATTGATAAAAGATATTTAAAACATACATTTAAAAATATCCTGCTTTTAAAAGAGTCTTTCTAAAGAGTAGAAAACTATTGTAATTGTGTTAAATGCTCTTTTAATTATAAAATATATCATACATACAAAATTTTGTAAAATATGTTAGCACAGCTCAAGGAATAATGACAGGAACCCCAAGTTTGAACTGCCCACATTAAACACACACATGTGCACACACGCAGTTTACACTACCTTCCAAGCTTTCTCTTAATACTTCCCTGAGGCCTCTCCTTCTGCACTTTACTTAGGGTAAGCAACATTCAAAGTTTTGAATTTCTCATATTCTTGCTTTTCTTTATATAGTTGTCTCACTATTGACTAATCTGTAAACAATAAATTTATTAATTTACCTGAACTTAAGCTTGATGTAAATGGATTAGGTTACTTGCATTCTTTTGAAACTTGCTTTTTCACTTATTGTTCTTGAGATTCACCTGTGTTAATACACCAGGCTCTAGTTTAGTCCTTGTGTTGTTACATACTATCCATTGTAGAAATGTACCACAATGGCCCTGGCTGGTGTGGTTCAGTGGTTGGAGCATTGTTTCATTGACTGAAAAGTTGCAAGCTTAATTCTCCATCAGGGCATCTGCTTGGGCCATGGGTTTGGTCTCCGTTTGGGTCACATACTGATGTTTCTCATGTCATTGTTTCTCTCTCTCTCCTTCTCTCTTCCCCTCTCTCTAAAATCAATGAGTACATCCTAGGGTGAGGATAAAATGGAGATGCCTCAAAAGTTAAAAATGGAACTGCCTTTTGACCCAGCAATCCCACTTCTGGGAATGTATTTGCAGAAACCTGAAACACTAATTCTAAGGAACATAAGCATCCCTATGTTCATTGCAGCTTTATTCACAATCCCTAAGAAATGGAAGCAGCCCAAGTGTCCATCAGTAGATGAGTGGATAAAACAACTATTGAACATTTACACAGTGGAATACTATTCAGCTGTAAAAGAAAGAAAGAAAGAAAGAAAGAAAGAAAGAAAGAAAGAAAGAAAGAAAGAAAGAAAGAAAGAAAGAAAGAAAGAAAGAAAGAAAGAAAGAAAGAAAGAAAGAAAGAAAGAAAGAAAGAAAGAAAAGAAAAGAAAAGAAAAGAAAAGAAAAGAAAAGAAAAGAAAAGAAAAGAAAAAAGAAAATTTTACCCTTTGCAACAGCATGGATGGACCTAGAGAACATTATGCTCAGTGAAATAAGCCAGTCAGAGAAAGACAAATACCATATGATCTCACTCATATGTGGAATCTAATGAACATACTGAATGAACAAGCAAAATAGAGACAGACTCAGATAGTGAGCAGGATGACATCTATGGGGGAATGAGGGGGTGGAAGGATGGAACAAAAAGAATAAAGGACTCAGGGACATGGACTAAGGTGGGGTTATTGCTATGTAGAGGGGGAAGGGGTTATAAGAGGGATAAATGGTAATAGAAAAATACAGTAAAAAAAAAGGAAAAAAGAAAGAAATGTACTATAAGGTATCTATCCATTCTGCTGTAGATGGACTTTTGGATTGTTTCCAGTTTTCACTTTTATGAACAATCTTGCTGTATTGGTTTTGTATATGTTCCCTGGCACACATTTGTAGTCTAGGTTAGATTGGCCTAATAAAAAATTTCTGAGAGCATTTCTTGTATGTGTTTTCCAACCAGTGATTAGAATTGATGGATCTTGGTGCCTGACCATGGCAACCTTTACTGAGTAATGCCAAAATATTTTTTAAAGTTGCTGTTCCAGCCCATATTTCATTAACAATGCAGTAAGAGTTTCCATAGCTCCTCATTCTTGCCTATATCTAGTACTGTTGGACTTTTTAATCATTGCCAGTCCAAAGTTACATATCAATATGGTTTTAATTAACATTTATCTAATTACTAATTGAGACTGATCAACTTTGAAGATGCATGTGGTCTATTTCCTCCCTATTAAATGCCTTTTTATGATTTATTTCTATTGAGTCATGACTTTTCATCGCTGGTTTATAGAAATCCCTTATCTTTGATACTAATCCTGTTGATTATGGGTTGCAAAATCTTTGCCCAGTTTGTTGTTCTTCATGAAAAATTCCCAAATTGTTAAAATTTTCAGTCTTTTCTTTCTTGTATGGTGCTTATGTCTTACTTAAAATTTGCTTTTTTTACTGAAATAATAAAGTTATTCTCTTATATTTATTTCTAAAAATATAGGTGGAATACTTTCAACTTTTCTCACTAAGGATCTTATTTGTGGTAGTCTTATTATAGGTTCACTTCATTTGGGTTGAATTTTGTGAAAAAGTTTTTGCATTACTTTGGGGGATTTAAAAACATTTGTTAATATGACAAATTGTATTAATCTATTTTTTGTATTAAATCAAGGTTACAATTTTTGACCAAACCAGAATTGGTAATGGTATTTTGTTGTTTTTATGTATTCCTGAATATGGTTTCCTAATATTTTATTTACATTTTTTTCATTTATGCTCAAGTAAATTGGCCTGTTATACTATTCCTGTCTTATTTGCAGTCAAGATTAGACTGGCCTAATAGAAATAATTCTCTGGAACCACTCTTGTAAATTTGAAATTATGTGTTCTCGTCTGTTTGGTAGAACATGCCTATAAAGTTATTTGGGTCCAGTGTTTTGTTTGTGTAATGTTTTAAGCTTTTGGTATAATTTTTAAAATGGTTATAGGATTATTACTATGTTCTTTTCTTTCCTAAGTCAATTTTGATAGATTTTTTTCTAGGAAATTATCTAGTCTATCAAAATGAGTAAGTTTATTATCTACAGCTATCCATATTCACTATTGATCTCTCCAGCATCTGTGGTAATATTTTTTACTCCTAATATTATATGCATATTATTTTTATTAATATTGACAATAATTTTCTATTTATTAGTTTTTTTAAAGAACAACTCTTATGTTTGTCAATTTTCTCTGTTGTGTATTCATTTTCCATTTTATTAACTTTTGCTTTTATTTTTATTTTTGCTTTTTTCCCTATTTTCTAAGTTTTTTATCCTGATTTTTTCCTGCTTAAATCTGTCTGTTGAGTGCTAGTTCATTAATTTGGAGACTTTCTTACTTTCTAATGGAGCATTAAAAATAAAATTCCCTGTAATACTCTCTTGGATGCTTCCCACATGTATTTTCTGATTTTCATTATTTTTAACACCTCAGTTGTTTATTTTTTCTAATTTCCAAATATAGTTTTTTAAAATTTATTCCACCCCCATACATTTTCTAATTTAAGTGAATGTTGGTCAGAGGATGGAGCACAGATGCCATCAAGTTTCTGGACTTCCAGAGGCCAGCTTTATGGGACAACATCTGGCCAGTTTTTATGCTTGAAAAGGAGCGCGTATTCTTCAATTGCTGGGCTCAAGGTTCTATGTAACCTTTTAAATCAGGATCGTTCATTGTCTTTTTCAATTTTAATGATTTCTTGGTCTACTTAATCTGTCAATTATTGAGAGAGGTGTGTTAAAGACAATTTCTGTTATGTTGATGGATTTACCCAGTTCTTGCAGGTCTATTATTATTTGTTTTTATACAGAGTATGTAACCAAATTTTTTAATCCAGCTCAGCCTGGCAGTGTGTCTTTTGTCTGTAGACATTCACCTATTTGTATTGACATATACATTTATTTTTCTATCTTGTTATGTGTTTCTGGTTTATCTTACTTCTGATTCTTTCTTCTCCTTTTTCCCCTTCTTTTGGATTTTGTTTTATAATTCCATTTTATTCTGTTTTTTTCTTTGGTGAATGTATGTTCCATGGCTATTCTTTTTGTAGTTATTCTAGCAGTTTTAATAAACATATTTAGCTTAACACAGTCTAAATTTAATTAACATATTACCATCTTTCTGAGAAATCCACAAAGTGTAGGATAATTTTACTCTCAGATTACCCTCCTTTCAATTATTACTATCCATTGTTTTTGTTTCAGCTGGAGTTCTTTTACTATTATAGGCTGGTATTTTTGTTTCAGCTATTATTTTTGCTTTTCCCCATTCAATTTGGTATATTGTTATTATTATTTTATACAATCATTGCATTAGTTCACATATTTATTACTGTCTTTACTTATACTTTCTACTTACATCATATTTTCATATGGAATAATTTTCTTTTATCTAACACACTTTTTAGAATTTAAATTTTAAGGACAATTTATAGGTTACTATTTTGTAGATAAATACTCTGTTTCTATTTATCTTTATTCTATCATCATTATTAAAAGAGAGTTTCCCAGGATATGAATCTCTAGGTTAATAGTACTTTTCTCAGCCCACTGAGAAAAGGTTTTCCACTTTTCTGGGCACTCTTGTGGATGAAAAGTCAGCAGTGATTCTAATGGCTGTTTCTCTGTAGTCAATCTATGTTTAATCATTGCCTGCTTTTAATATTGTTCTGTTTTCCTTGCTTTTTCTGGCAATCTCACTGTGATACACCTATGGTAAATCCTAAGTCTGAAAATTGGTAACATTATCTCTTTGATAGTACTTCTCTATTTTGTCTTTATCACCTTCTAAAACTTGAATTAGATTTATGTTAAACCTTTTTCATCGCATCTTCTATGTCTCTTAATTTCATGTGCTTATCATTCACCTTTTTATCTTTAGGCTACATTTGGAATACTTTCCTGTCTTCCATTTTATTGATTTCCTCTTTGGCTCCAAGCTCTGGTTCAAATGCAGCCACATGTTGTCACCTATAATTGTTGAGTGACATGCCTCCCTTGGTAGGAATCATAGGCTTTGCCATAAAAAGCAGTGTCATTCTCTAGATGAAGATCAAGTCTGTCTAGTGTTAGATCTAGAGATAATAGCCTTACTGAGAGAAATACAGACTCTGCTTGGTAATACAACTAACTACCACCTCGATGGACCACGGGCCATACCATTTCATGCTTATCCTACTTTCCCAATAGACACCCAAGTACTACTAGCCAACTCTTTGGTAGGTAAGGCCAACAGTCCAAGTGAGTTACTACCAATATGTGTATCTGTAATTGGCCACATTAGAGGATGAAATCAATAATTACAGGCTTCATACTTGCAACAAAGAATATAGTTATATCATAATATTGATAACCATTTTATACTCCACCCTCTGACCACTAGAAAATTATTTTTCTCCCTGGGGAAAAGAAGCCTGTCTGGCCCAGTAAGCAAGTTAATCTCTCTCCTGCCCATCTTTGTCAAGTGTTGGAGGACCTTTTCTTCAGGCTGCTCTTCTTGGCACAGTACTCTTTTGGTGTTAAAGGGCATTAATCTGAAACTACTCAAATGAGCAGTTTCTGCTACCATGAAATTTGTAAACTGAGTAGATTATCCAAAGTGTTTGTGGTGGTTTGTTTTGTAACTTCCAGAAAGACATAAAACAGCAGTACAGTTCTGCTGACCCTTGTCCTATTTTTCTTCTTTTGCTCTGTTTCACATTTGGTCTGTAACTGAAAAACTGTCTTGGAGTAGATGCTTTGAAGCAATTGTTGAAGGCCTCCATAGGGGAAAACATTCTGAATTGCACAGAATTTCAGTGGCCTTTAAGATAGGACAGGTTCCTTGCTCAGGGTCACTCCACCAGGCTTATCTTACCACTCCCAATGAGAACTGCTGTTACGTTTTTGATTCTTCAGGTTCAAGCCTTTGTTGAGTGAGCAACACTGATTTTTCTCTCAAGAGGTCATTGTAGTTTTGGTTGGCATAATCCACCATCCTTTGCCCATCACTCCCTCCAACAGCAGTGAGGAGCCCCTTGCCAGTGTGTTTTCATACTCCTGTAGCCCAGTCATTAGAAGGGCCTATGATTCATTCAGGAACAAACTAAAACTTCTGTTGGGAATGTCAGAAAAGAGGCACATCTTCCTTCCCATTGAGCTAGAACCAACTGTGAGGGCAGCAAAAGCTGAAGTGGCCATCTTGCTGCCATGCGGATAAAGTCTGTGTGACAGTGGAACCCCACAGAAGGAGTAGTGCAGATAAATTGAGAAATAACAGATCCTGGTGATACTTTCTGAGCATTTGGAACCAGCCATGCCTGAAGTCATCCTTTCTCTGGTCTGATAAGTCATTTTATGACTCAGTCAAACCATGACTTAGAGAGTCCTGGTATGTTTTAATCAAGCCATCCCTAGATTCTAAGCAAGGGACCACATGACCCTAGTTATTAGGAATTTTGTTAAGGTTAATTATTGTGACGGTAAATTTTATGTGTTGACTTGGCTGGACTAAGGGATGCCCAGAGAGCTGGAAAAACATTATTTCTTGGGTGTCTGTGAGGGTGTTTCTGGAAGAGATTAGCATTGGAATGGGTAAATTAATAAAGCTCAGTCCTATCAAGATAGGTGGCATCAAGGAATTCCTCGAGGGCCTAGATAGAACAAAAAGATGGAGAAAAGGTAAGTTTGCTTCTTTAATTTGAGCCAAAACACGAATTTTCTTCTGCCTGTGGAGATCTGCGTTACTCGTTTTCTGGCCTTCAGACTCAGACTGGGACTTACACCATCAGCCTCTAAATTCTCAGGCCTTTGGTTTTCTACAGAATTACACCACTAGCTTTCCTGGGTCTCCAGCTGGCAGAAAGCAGAGGACTTCTCAGCCTCCAGAATTACAGTTCCTATAATAAATCTCCTCTTATCTATCTCCTCACTTGGGAGGGTGAAGTCGGCACCTTAGCTTCTCACTGGGAAGCCCTAAATAGCCACCTCTGGAAATAGGCTCCTGCAGGTGGTCCCACAACTTTGGTAGGGATCTGGGCTCCAACCTCAAGGTGGACCTTGAACCTGTGGCAGTTGTGCCTCTCTGTTTCTGACTTTCCTCACAGTAACTAATGACTGGTCCCTCCCAAATCCTTGGATTTATTTTATGTTTTCCTCAAAGGGTCTAGGGTAATTGTGATACCAGCACATAAATTTCAAAGTCAGAGGGCCAGTGGGTGGACAGATCAGGGAGGAGGAAGCCCAAATACACACAGGAAAAGCTTCGAGTTCACATCAGCCCCTCTCTGGCAAGCTTACAAGGCCGCACCTCCTCTCCTCTCCTCCTCCCCTCCCCACCATGGCCTCACCCCAGGTCCAGGACTGCCCCAGCCTGACAGAGGCAGCATTTCCAACTGCTGTTTTTTTGCTTTTAAAGAAAATTCCTGTCAGGTGTTGCTCATTTGTCAAGAGTCCTTTATCACTGACTCAGTTTCCTAGACATTTTAGTTTGAGGTGGACATGCATTTTCTCTGCAGAGTGATGTGCAGGCAAACTGTGAGGTTGGCATGTCTCCAACTCTACTCCTCAACTTCCCACTGCCAAAATCTGACAGCTCTCCACTCTTCACCACCCTAAACACTTTGAAAACAAACATAAAAATGAAAGAAATTTAGTTGAACTTGGTCTGTGTATAGATACAGCCCCGAAGTACCCACAAATACTGATGATTGGAAGCAGAGGAAGTAGTTCAAAAGTTCAAGGACTTGGGAACTCATTTTAATTAACTGGTCACAGGATCCCTAACGTTGGGCCTGGGTCACTCCTTGCCTTCTTTGAATTAAGAGTTCAGTGGTCCATTGCCAGGTAGGCCTACCTTGACCACCCAATGTATGATGATAAAATCAAGCCCTTGATTGCCCTTAATCAGTTCTATTTTTTTTCCATGGTACTTATCACCTTCTAATGTTCCACATAATTCATCAGGCTTATTTTTTTATTGACTCTCTTCTCTTTTAGAATGTAAGCTGCATGAGTCAGGTGCTTTATCTGTTTTGTTCACACTGACACATGGAAACCACTGAAAAATATTTACTGACTATACAAAGAAATGAACGAATGAATAAATGAACAAATAAGTGGGCCAACAGTACTTGCTGAAGGGTGTGGATTAGAATGTAGAGTTCAGGCTTAGCTCTCTGTTCTCTGCCAAAGGGATTAGCACTGAAGAATTTTGAGTAGTCAGAAGTAGCAGATTTGGAAACTTTTTTTTGGAAGGTGGTGAGCATTCGGGAACTGGAGATATTCACAGGGTAAGGAGGATGAAGAGGAAGTCCAGGCCCCTCGATGCTTAGGTGCTCTCTAGGTTCTTTAAGGCTCTATCAACCTCTGTGCTGCCAAGACTTTTGTTACATTAGTTGGTGTGTTTCCCAGTTTCAGAGGACAAACTGCAGCCCTCAACCAGGTCAAGGCAAGGTTGGCAAACTGGTGGGCCTGAAGAGTCTCTTCCCAGGATCCATTGCATTCAAGAGTTGGAGGAATGCACCAGGATATGCGTTGTTTAAGTCATAGTCTCCTGGTTGCTAGGAGCAGAACACCCAACTCCAGTTTAAACAAAAACAAAAAAGGAATTTTTACTGATAACCACTAAATCAAGGACTATCTGACTTCAAGTATGCTTAGACCTAGGACCTTAAATGCTATACTCAGGAATTTTCTTCTTCCCATCCGTCTGCTCTGCCTACTGCAATACTGATTTTGTTCTCAGTATCCTCACTGCTTGCCTCACTACTCTAAACTCCCCTGATTACAACAAGTTGAGAATGAGAGTCAGCTTTCCTGCCAGCTCAACAATAATCTAGGAATGTTGTCCTGAGTGGATTGACTTGTGCACTCCCTCAGCCAGTCTCTGTGGTCAGGGAAATGGAGGGACCCAATGGGTAGTGTGCTCTACTCTGGATCCAGGTTTTGAGTCTGTCCCTGGTTGCCAATAAATTAAGAGTAAAGGAGAAGTAGGTCCTCAAATGAAAGTTAGAATGTTATAAGAAGGAAGAGTAGATGCTGGGGAGGAAAAAGTAACAAATGACTATTACCATGATAAAAAAGGAAATCCATGTAGAGCAGAGAGACAGAATGGGTCTACCCTGAAGGTCAACTCAAGTTGATTGTCAGTGGCTCTCTAGAATACTATGTTGGGAAATCATCTGAGACAGCATGGAGAAAAATGGGATTTGATTAATTAGAAATATCTGCTATGTGTTCAGAAAACAGTTGGGTGTCAGATATTTGTTCTGCTTTATTTAGGAATTAGCCAGTGGAAATGATTGCAAGTGAAAACATGCAGGGAGTGACAATTATTCTAGGTAATAGTCAATTCTGAGACTTATAGTGAGTTTATCTATTAAAGTCCATGTTGTTTTATTATTCACATATCCAGTCAGTACAAAGAGTAAGACTCCACTTAACAAGACAAACTCATTGCCATCAATGTTAATCTGTGATGCTCAAGCAGGGTGACATTTAACCTTACCCTTTTCACTGGTGGCATTGCCAAATCTATCCATAATGTGTCCCTGACTGGACCTGCCAGCTGTCATTCAGTCAGTAACCACTTGTATGTTCTTTTCCCCTTTTGCTCAAAAAATCTCAATACAACTTTATTGTGATGGGCACACTTTTATTTTTGTAAGAACTTTGGTAAATATAACAGACCAACAAAGCTCATTTTGCCATTTTCTGTTCTTTGCTTGAAGAATTCTCTTTGTGTATATGTGTGTGTATATATATGCAAAAGTGTGTCACTATATTTATGGTACACTTTTGGATTGAGCTAAGTTTTCATAGGTTTAGCAGACTATTGGAAAGTATTTTTTTCTAATTTCTTATGTAGGTGTCCTTCTGCCAAGTAGATCATTGTGGGTCTATGAAATTAAGGTGTGGTTATTTCTTTACTGAGTTTTATAATCCTTTCCCAGGGGTTCCAAGTACATCCAAGTACAACATCCATGGTTTTAACAGAGGCAGCAACTTTACTTGGAGGTGCCTAGGCTCTTAAGGATGGATCAGTGCTGCCCTGTAGGAATCAACCCAGTGGGTCTGCATCACAGGTATTTAGGAATTTGGGGATGAAATTAAAATTTTGTAAGCATTACATTTCTGAACTGAAAGAATGTAAAAGCCCCGTAGGAAAGAAATTTGCAGGTCCCCTCCCTGACCAGGAATGTCTGGCAAAGTAGATTTTGTGATTTTGAAAGGGCCGCCTGTAACTGTTTCTTTGTAGCAGAGTTGAAGATCATTATCCTGATACATAGTTATGATTTCTAATACAGGGTAACCCTTTTCATCAGGATGAGTCCATATTTTTCATGCCTCTGAGGTCTTACTGTCATGAGACAAGAGACCATCTGACTGATGGTGGAATTTCTTGGGAAGTGGGTCATCATGGGTCTAGATGCCAAGTCATCAATTTCCACCTGACTTTGCAGGAAAGAAGAAGCAATGGCTGGGGAGGTGTCTAGGAAGGATCCTTGAGCAGGCTCCTGTTTCTGACATCCCTCTGCCCACACACACTGCATATAATGGAATAAAGTCATGTGAGAGGCGATTTTAAATGAAAAAATTCCAAGTCCAAGTGAGCTAGACAAAATGGGTTTTACAACCTACAGTTACAAAAGTAACTGAAAAGATCAAGTTTGAGGACAATATTGCATTAGATAACTCTGGAATAACATGCCGAAACAGAGTCATTAGTGATCCATATCTCTCCACTACTCAGCTCTGCCCTTCTTTGTATTGTCTTTATTCCCAAGGAGACTCTTCCCACATGAAAGTAAAATGGATATCAACCTCACCAGGCCTCCTTCTACTAATTTAGTATCTCCAATAATACCCCCCAAATCTCAAGGCTCATTTTCTTTCACTCGATTTGGGTCTTCTTTTTTTAAAGATTATTTATTTTTAGAGAGAAGGGAAGAAAGGGAGTAAGAGAGGGAGAGAAACATCAATGTGTGGTTGCCTCTCATGTGGCCCCCACTGAGGACCTGGGATGTGCCCTGACTGGGAATTGAACCAGCGACCCTTAGGTTCACAGCCCATGCTCAACCTACTGAGCTACACCAGCCAGGGGCTTGGGTCTTCTTTTCAGTCATAAAAGTGAGGGATAGAATTAGCCCTATTTAATCTACATGGCCTGAGAATATGAAAAGAACATTTATCAATTAAATTTAAATTTTAGGGTAAGTGTCAAGAAGAAGAAATGGGTAGATTACATGTAGTCAAATTATTGCCATCTTGGAGAAACAAGAAGCCTGAAGATCTTTCAGATTCCCTCTGTTGTTTTATTTATGTGCTTTCATGTATTGACTCATTGACAAAGTCTATTGAATGCCCACTGTGTAGAAGTACTATGCTAAAAATCCAATGGTGAGCACGAAAAACATGGTCTTTGTCTTCTTGGATGTCCTAACCTGGCAGGGAAGACTGGAATATGATCCGTTATGATCAGTGTGTAAATCGCTGATGTAGACAGCACATGGTGCCAAGAAAGTACATGGGAAAGGATTTATCTCCATTTTAGACGGAGCGATATTTTATTTAAGGCCTGAAGGTTGAGCAGGAATTGCCAGATTTTATTGGAGGTGGGGTGTATGTGGGTCAGGAGGGAGAAGAGCATTTCAAACAGAGGGAACAGAGTGTGAGATGCCTGGAAGCTAGGGAATGAGGAATATTGTATGTCTGGGGAACTGAAACACAAAGTATGTTCTGATACCGAACATGTTTTATTTTCTCAGGTGAGCATTGGGTCAGTGGCAGGTAAAAGAAGTAGGAAACAAGCTGAAGAAATTAGTTTAACTCCTGAATTCTTTGGCCTGTTTTGCTACATTGTGAACTGAGATGTCTTCTTGGTAGGACAGAAACAGTGTAGTGTGAACTCAAATTCATCACTCTGTAACTAAATACATACACATATACTATAGTATAGAGGAAGAATTATTTTTTGTTACATTTTATTGTGTAAAAATATTCCTGATGAGAAAATTAAGACTATAAGATCATACATGGAGTATAACCACAGCTATGTTAAAGTAATACAACAATAAAAGCAGTTTATGCCTTGAAAAAGCACAGGAGTGAAATACACTAATCTGTTAATAACTGTCAGTGGGTGGTGGGATTCAGAGTTAATTTTTTGTTTCATTTGTATTTACTATCTACATTTTCCAGGGGTAGACAAGTATCAAAGTGTGGAAAACCAAGATAAAAACTCTACTGGTTAACAACCAAATATTTTTATTCAATCACAAGGGAAGAGCCTTAAAGAAGAGAAGCACACAGTCCCAACTCCCAAGAACTCGTCATCTGGCCTCTCAGACAGCACTTCTGATTTATGAATGCAACATGAGGAAGGAGTACTTATGCACTGATAGGAAGCCAGGCCAGTGACTGTCTTTTGAGTCTGTTATTATAGGGGATAAGAACATCCCCTCTGAGGCTGCAGGATGACAGAATTTTTTTTAAAAAAGCATTCTCCAGAAGACTTCTTATTTTTACTCCCATGTATTTCTCCATGGGATTGTCTCTCTTTCTTACTGGGTCAGACCTTGGCAGACATGATAAGCTTATAGGTGATGGGACCAACCAGGAACACAGGGTTCCAAATGCTCATCTTTTGTCTGGGAGACTTGGCATACTGTTCTGAAAATGGACTGGGCAATGGAAAAACACAAACTCAAAAAATAAAATGTAACACCTAAAACAGAGGAACACCGTGGAGAACTATCTACACATGCTGCTTAAGTTTCTTTCACGGAATAAAAAGAAAATGATCCTCTGATTTTATGTACAAAATCTGAATGCTTTAAAATAGGATATCATGGTGAAAGTAGAATTTTAAGCAACCTCAATATTTGAAGATTAAAGTTGGTAAAGTACTATATTTGGGGTAAATGTTTGCATCACAGAACAATAGAATTGCCTCTGACAGAACAATAAGTTGTCTGCTTAAAAATCAATAAATTTCAAGGTTAAAGTTTATGAGGGTACAGAAAGTAAAGTTAAAGCATTAGGAGAAATTTAAATAACTCAAGAGTGAGAGAATAAAAACTGTGCTTTAATAAACTAAGGTTAAGTTTACATGCATTTTAAAAAGTCCTTCCTTGTGACCTTAGCAATTTTTATAATTATAGTATGAAAGCTAAATGTTTTAGCTGAGGGAAAAATGAGTTGAGTTATTCAGCTACATGTCTGCTCCACTAGTGAGGAACAGTAGGAGAGGGGCTGATAAAAGTACAATTCAGCAAAAGTGGTGTTACCTTTCAGGCCTGGGAAGTTACTAGTGTCTGGTTGGATGGTTACCTCTATGATGATCTATCTATAGTAGCAACAGAAAAAGTCAGATTGACAGCTTCCCTTCACCACTCCTTCCCTGGGAGAGTATCATGTGAAAGGAACACATCTCAAATCAGGACCTGAACAACACTTGGGGGATGAGATTGTTTTATTTCACTATCTTCAAAATTGTCACCAGAAATCCAAACATGATACTGGAGACTTTTTTTTAAGCTGAAAGAATTGATTTCTGGATGTTAGCTAACTCTTCCTTCATGGGGCTTGAGGTCACTAGCCAATGCAATGTAAGAGTGTGATTGATGGCAATGGTATCATATATTATAATAATAAAAGATGTTACTGATATCGTAAGAGCTATTTTTATCTTGTTCTTCCCTTATTTTTCATCTGTATCAGTGTGGTTTATGTAAACCTGACACATTTGTGTATGTGAAACAGATGCAGGGTAAAGCACAGTTGTGTGTATTCAAACCATATTTTTTTAATCATAGACATGATTTATGAAAATGTTCTTTGCGTATGAGTTTTTTCTTTCTCTCTCAAACAAAATACAGTAATTATAAATCTAACATTCAATTTTTCTAGTACTTAGAGAGCTAGAAGAAGTAAAAAGAAAATTTTTAAGTTGCTCTGTCTAATCTGTCTTCATTAGGCACTATAAGAAAAACAGTATGTGGCTTTTCTGCAGATGAAAATTAGGTTTTTAGAAAAGAACTTCCTACTCAAATGCATGATATGGAAATGGCCCTTTCGACCACACAGAGCTGAATCCTCTGAAGCTTTCTCCTTCTAAGGTCCTGGCTGCTGCTTCCTCTTCAGTTTCATTGTGAATGACACAAACAAACGTAGGGTCTTTATCAACCTCCATCCCCAATGGAGAAACTATCAAAGTGAGTTTCTATCAGAGAGATTATTGAGTCCAAGTGTTCTTACAACTGCAAATGGCCCATCATTCATCAGATTTCTTAGCTCACCTAGGAGTTTTCTCCATCACCCTCAAGTCCACTCTACAACCATGTGCTGCATACAGTTTATCTCCTCAATACTTTTAAAAATCTATCTATCTCTCTACACTGTACACCCTGGATCAAATCATCACATCTTCCTCCTGGGTACAGAATAGTCCTCACCTAATCTCCTGAAATCTACTCTTAGTCTCCTTAAGCCTTTTCTTCTTCAGCTAGTAGGATATGAAGGGGGAAGTAGAAGAAGCAATGCAAGACCCTGGCAAGACCAGTAATTGTAGGAAAAAGCTACCTGCCAGGAATTGTGGCCTTCTGTAGAATGAACACATGAATAAAGAATGCATAACTATTTCTCCCTCTTCTGTTTCGATAACCTCCTGATACTTTCCCATTGACTGAACCCAACTCAAAAGTAGACAGCACGAGGCCCCATGGGATGAACTGTGTGGAGATCACTTCCTGGAGTGCAGAGCACAGTGGAGGAGGGCAGAGGCTCCTCTAGAGAAACACAGAGAATATCCCACACAGCCCCTCTGCTTACTGTGCTTCTGGCCGCACCCCATTGTGCTTGGACTTGATGCTTCCTACCTTGTCTCAAATAGTGAGAAGTCAAAGTGTTAGAACTAAAGAAAAAAAAAAACTGTTGTTTTCTTTTCCTAGCTATATAGTCAGAAGTTGATGCCAAGACCTGCTGTTACCAGTTTTCTGTTCCCTGTGCATTGTTCAAATGGATGCTATTAAATTAATGTTAAAGAGTTTGCAGGTGGTCTCGTCAATCCTGTTTATGTAGGTACTTTCAACTTCCCCACATCTCCTTCATTATGGCCTATGCAAAATACAAATGTCACACACATTCCACCCGAATGGTCCTGATTTTGAATTCCTTTCCATCAATGGAACTGGCCTGTCACTGGATTTATGCAAAGGCTAATCAGTCTGTTCACCCAAACCTGGTTAATACTTGATGTTTGCAAAACTAGTTCTAAATTAATTTACCATGCAAAAGTGGGCATTGCTTTAAAATCACACATGTAAAGAAAACAATGATCTCTGTTTCTGTTTTCTTTGTCCTTTTTCTCCTTATATTGTCCTTTCCAGCTCTCTCTTCTTGCTCCTCTCCTCCCTTCTTTCTTTTTTTGTTTTTCATATTTCTTCCCTTTTACAGAATTTTTCATCTTTTTACTAGGAATAATATCTTGCATTCCTTTTTAAAAAATACAACAAAAGTTAAGCATGGTTCTAGCCCTTGCAATTAACTACTATTAATATATAGCATGTCTGCTTCTATTATTTTGCTCCTATCCAGTATTTTTCTACTGTTTACTTTTCTAGAAAGAATATCTAGCCTACAAAGCAGTCTTGTAAGAGTTTTTCTGGGCCGAACTGATGAGAATTGCCAGGAAGCAAAATCTCAACAGACTGAGACAAGTCCTCTGGAAAATGGAAGTTTTACAGCTTATTTTATACATCAGAATCAGAGCAGCCTTTAGGAGCAGTTACATAAAATTCATTGAAGTAGGGAGGTATGAGAAAGAAAAGTGGGAGAATTACTGGGGTTGGACAAAAAGTAAAATTAAGAGATATATCCTTCTATGTTGGTGAGTACATGGTAGTTAACAAGGAACATTCACAGCACATAGAGATGGCATTTGGGGACAGGGTAACAGCGAGGGGTTCCATGGTCTCATGCTATGGTGGGAGGTTGTGCCCTGGAGGATCTGGGAAAAAATTACTCCAATATTCCAAAGGTTTGTTATCTTAGGTGCAAAAAAAAAAACCAGCAATGAAGGCTCACTTAAGGTAAAGATTGGCCCTTGTCCAGGAAGCTACAGGCCTATGATGTGAGTACTGCCATGACTTGCTTTTATTTAGGAGTTTTTATGTTCAGATGATTGCATGTGGTTACTTCATGTCTGAGTTTGTAAAACTGCCATGCAGGCCAACCCTGAGCTTGTCATGTTTGGTATGCAGCCCTTTTTCATCTATACTACTACAGGATATAAGAAAACCCTTTTTGTCTGCTGTACCAAAGAACCCGCTATTATTTAATGCCTGTTGTCTTGAAGCCAGTGCTTTTTACATCAAATAACATAAAAAAAACTTATTAGGCCATCTATGTGGGACTAAGTAAGGGGGAATGAATTTTTCAACCTTTGACCTCCTCATTGGAGGACATAAAAGGGTTATAATAGAAAAGCTGCATTGAAAAGCAGAGAGGTAGAAATAAGGAGGAAAGTCCTTTGGAGAGTTGTGAGCAGACTGTGATTGTCACCTTATCCTCAATTGCCATCCTATGTAGGTGGGTGGTGCTTCTGCTTAACCCCATGGTACATGAGGACATTTTCCAGCTCACCCCCCACAAGGGTTTGCATAGATCACCTGGAGGCTTTTGGCACATGGAGGCCTGGATGAAACATGGCTGTGGTAAATTCTGCTCTGAGCACAGCCTGAACTCCCAGAATTGGTTTCCTTTGGACCAGATGTAGGCCATAGAAAAAGGCCTCCAATCCACCATAGGTGTTGGGGTTTCACCAAGGACACAGGGAAAAGTGTGAGGAAGCACTGGCCTTCCTGAAAGAACTGGAGAGGAGAGACCTTCAGTGATGGAGGAAACAAACAAACTCATACTCCCACCATGAAAGGTCTGGCTTTAAACATCTGCCATGGCCAAAGAAAACCATTGTCAGGTTAAGCTCATGTTGATCCCGAAGGACCTTTCCTGACTTTTATCTCTTCTCACTGCCACCAAAGCCTGGAAGAGTCAGAAATTAAGTGACTGGGGGCAACAAGATATGAGCGAGATAGGAAATAAAGAAAGATCAACATGTGCTGTCCCTTGTCATTGGTTCCATCCTGAGGCAGTCTGAGCTGGGGGAGCTGAAGTTCTGACTTTAAATGGAATCTTGACAATTATATGGAACTATACATTACTTATCAAAATGACACAATTTTTGAAACTATGAGTGACAAAGAATATTTTGTGGTCTCAGGTAGACCAGAAAATATATGGAACTATCTCTAGAATTTTTCCAAGGAATGGGAAAGAATTGGTCCCACAAAGTGGGTTTGTATTGGCAAACGGGGAAAAGAATATACTTGTGTATTGGCATCTAATTGAACTGCAACTTTTTATGAATATACTGATTTGTATGTCCAAGGGGAGACCCCCTAAAAATGGAATTATCTTCTGGAGGGTGGGCCTCTTGTAGTACAGGCTTTCCCTGCTAGGTGAGTGTTCTAGGAACCCATCTATATCAGTGTACCCGCTGGCATTGTGAGAGGCTTCATCCTGCTTCAGTGAATTTATTGGAAGACTCAGTGCATTTGGCCATTTCACGATGGGTGATTTATGAGTGTTCCTGCTCACAATGTGCTGGGGTTTCAGCAGTTTTTGACCAAAAAACTGGCATGACCCCCATGCCCTGCTCTCCCTATTCACTTGATTTTGCCCCATGTCACTTTCTTTTTGTTTCCCAACATGAAAAAAAGTCCTCAAAAGGAAATATTTTGCTGATATGGAAGAGGAGAAACAAAAAAATGGCGGAAGCACTAAAAGGCATCAAAATTGGTGAATTCAAACACTGTTTTGAGCAGTGGAGAAAAGTCTCGATAAGTGGATTGTATCAAATAGAGAGTACTTTGAAGATGACTGAACTTTAAATATGTAAGATAAATACACAATTTTTATAAATCAATTATGTTTCTTTTTGGTCTCCCTATTATGTGACATGTGTATGTCCTTTAAAATACAGAAATTATAATTCACCACAACCAAACAACATTAAAGCATTTACTTAAGCCAAAGCCCTGTTTAATTCCTGCCCCCATCTTCAGTCCCGCCCCCCACCACACACACACCTGTGCCGTGAAATTACATCTTAGATTTCTTTAAGGTATTTAACTATGTAAAGGTTTTTGTTTTTGCCTTTTCTCCTGTCTCTTGTCATTTCATCCTTATGGAAATTCCAGGTAGTTACTAGGAGCAAAGTAGAGTGTGAACCCCATTTTACAGAGCAGAAGACTGAGGCTCATGAATATTATAGATGTGTCCATGTGCTCACATCTGTTTAGTGGCATCAAGTGCTCTTGTCTTAGGCCATACTGCAACCTTGAGAATGGATTTTTGTAAGTGGATCATTTACCAAGGACATCAAGGTTAGTCTTCTCCTCTTTCCTCCCCTCCTCCTTACAGTTATCTTCTGGACAGAAATCTTTGTTTGTGACTGGTACGCTGACCCTCTCTGCTGCCCCCACATGCCTTTCCTGTTAATGGAAAGGCTGGCATCCCTGCACCTTAGTCATGGCCAATTCATCTTAGTGGACCGGGTCAGCCAAGTGAACATTTACTCAGGCCCAAAGCCACTGGGCAGAGTCTTTTACAACATCAAAGATAGCAGCCAATGAGGAAGCCTGTTTAGTTCAAGTTCATTGCCTTTTGGCATTGGTGCCTGAGGACTTTGGGATGGGTCCATGGCATTCCTTTTTAAGGTACAATGACCACCTCTTGGGCAGCTTGGGAGTCCTAGAATTCAAATGAGTCCACTTGGTGTCATTTCATTTGGCACTTAAGCCTGGAAGCCATCTCTGGGTTTCTCTCAGGATTTGGAATCTTCACTTTGTAGCTCAGAGTGGGAAATTCCTCATTAAACAGCCAACTCCACATGGTTCTTTGAAGGAGAGAGGCTGTAAAATGCACACTGGGCGTATTCAGGGGAAATTTATTTTACCTTCCTTCCTTGCCTTTTAAAATACAACTCAAAATTTTAACCATTTGAGGAAAAATAGAATTTATATTTAGGGTCACCACAAAACATTTCATCTAAACCAAATGTATCATCTGGGATTATCTATGGGAAATCAGGACAGGGATCACCCCTGCTCCACTGTACCAACCAGGCCACCCTTTGGATTCATTTGCTTCTTCCATACACTCAATTTATTTAAAAATACACAAAATGTGAATTTCCCCTTCACTGATAACCAAGCTATTTAACTGATGGATTTGTGGTTGGGGTACCCTGGGAATGTCAGAATGCTATTGTCTTTACTAGCAAAGTTTTAGAGTCAGACCTGAGTCTGAATTCTGAATTTACCACATTCTACAAGTGAGACTTGGCCAGATATTATTTTTTCAGGATAGGCAATTGAGAGTATGGTGAACACAAGGGACTCCAGAAGCAGAATGTCTGGATTATAACCTCAGTTTCTCCACTTACTAAATGAGTGATTTAAGCAAACTACTTAAACTCTCTGTGCTACAGTTTTCCTGTTTGTACAATGGGATAAAATAGCACTTAACTTCAGCAAAATTGCAGTATACAAAAACTGACACCCAATAATCAGTTTCATTTTTATATATTAACAATAAAGAATCTGAAAACTGAGAAAACAATCCATTTACAATATGCATAGAAATACTCAAGAATAAACTTAATCAAAGAAGCCAAAGACTTATATACTAAAAACTACAAAATGTTGCTGAAAGAAATTAAAGGAAACACAAAGTACTAGAAAGACATACTCTATCATGGATTAGAGAACTTAATATTTTATATGTTATTCTACCCAAAATGATCCAGAGAGTCAATGCAATCCCTATCAAAATTTCAATGATAATTTTTTTGCAAAAAATAGAAAAATCCATCCTAAAATTTATATGGTGTCTCTAGAAATCCCCAAATAGCCAGTCTTGAAGAACAAAGTCAAAGTTCTCACACTTCCTGATTCTAAAACTTATTACAAAGCTGCAGTAATTAACACAGTCTGCTACTAGTTAAATACAGACATGAAGATCAATTTAATAATAGAATAGAAATCCCCAAAATAAATCATTGCATATATGGTCAAGTGATTTTCAACAAAGTTCCCAAGATCATTCAATGGGGAAAGAACAGCTTTTTAAAATAAAAAATGTTGTGAAAACTGGATATTTACATGCAAGGGTGTGCGGTTAAATCCTTACCTTACACTATATACAAAAATTGATGAAAAATTGGATCAAAGACCCAAATGTGGAACCTAAAACTATAAAACTCTCAGAAGAAAACATTGAAGCAACACTTCATGACATTGATTTGACAATAATTTTTTGGATATGACACCAAAAACACAAGCAACAACCATAATAAAAATAGATGAATTCATGATAGCTAAAGGTGAAAATAACCCAACTGTTCATCAACAGATGAATAGATAAATTAAATGTGTACATACATATGATAAAATATTATTTATCTTAAATGGGAATGAAATTATGATATGTGCTACAAAATGAATGAACTCTGAAGACATTAAACCAAGTACAAAAAGCCAGATATGAAAGGAGAGTGCTGTATGGTCACAGTTATATGAAGTATCTAGGGTGCTCAGATTTATAAGGACAGAGAGCAGAATGATGTGTGTGCTGGGGCTGCAGGTCTGTAGGGCATTATTGTTTAATGAGTACAGAATTTCAATCTGGGAAGATGGAAATAGTTCTGGAGATAGATGGTAGTGATCTTTGCTCATCAGTGTGAATGTACTTAATGACACTCAACCGTATACTTAAAAGGGTTAAAATGGTATATTCTATGTGTATTTTCTACAGTAAAAGAAATAGCACATACATGTAGTGTTACTGTGAGGATTAAGTTAATAGATTCAAAGCAGGTTTAAAGCAAACTTCTCCTATAGCCAGAGATCAAATATTGCAGATTTTGTGGGATATATGTATGATCTCTGTTACAACTATTCAATGTTACCATAAGCAGCAAAGCAGTCACAGACAGTACTTAAAATATGTTTATGTTTCTGCTTTAGTAAAACTTTATTTATTAAAGCAGGTAATGGACTAGATTTGGTTCATGGGTAGTAGCTTTCTTACCCCTGCTTTAGAGGAATTAGAAGAGTTCCTGTCTGAGAATAAGTGCTATTTAAATAGTACATATTACTACTACACAGTCTCACTGTAATTGAATAAAATAATGCATAAAAGTGACTGGCACAGAGTCTGTGCTATTTAATTTATGGCTTTTAAATCAAGACATACTGGGGATATTTTATGCCAGGTTTGGAACCTAGAGGCAAATTACCACCCAGATATGGTCTAGCAAAAGTAATTAGGCAGGGCACAAGTGTTCTGAATAAAGTGTGCACTTTCCTTAGATGCTCCACAGCTTTGATGGACTGGTTTTGAAACTGTGATGGTCTTTTACATTGACTTCTGCTCACCTCCTCTATTAGTGATACATTGGACACTTCACTGGCTGCTGATGGACCTCAATGCTTTACGCATATAATGGTTCTCATGTGATCCTTAGACTACCAGCTTCAATATCTCTGGGAAATTTGTTAGAAATGTATATTTTCAGCACCTCCACCCAATAGCTTCAATGAATCAAGAACTCCAGGTGTAGGGCCAGCATGTCAGAACATTCCTCTCACCCCCTAGGCAATCCTGATTCTGATGAAGTTTAAGACCCATTGTTCTGTATAATAGAGTGGTGGTCTCTCCTCTGGCTTTGATTGGGTTGATGTTTATGACTTGAGGGGATGAGCTGCTTATTACCACTCTGCCCTGGCCATTCACCCCCATCCCGCCCAGCACAAGGCTCAATGCACAGGACATGTTAGAAACCTGTCAAAGGATGAATACATCAAGGTAAAGTGTGCTTTATCCAAATCTTTAGTATTGTTGCATCATTGACATCCGTATGAGTGACAGAAATAGTTTCTCTGGTCCCATGGGAGTTCTTATGGCAAAAGGCAGCCATTGAAAGGGTGCTCAGTGAACATGGAAAGGTGCTCAGCAAGGTGGAGTCTCTAGAAGAAGGGACACAGACAGGTGCTAAAGCAAACCTTCAAATTTGCATTCAAGTCTTAAAATAAACCTGACCATGTTGTGAATGAGGCTGAATGCTTCAGGACCCTCACACACTGCTCATCTTGCCAGCATCTGGGGAAAAAAATCTTGCTCTCTTTGTTCTCTTTCTCTCTGAACTTGGTTTGGTGATGGTGTTGGCAGGGTCTTCCCTTTAGGAGAATGTTAGTATGGAGAATTATCCAGTTGGCCACAATTCTCAGTGTGTGTCAAACACACCAAGAGACATTTCCCTTCTCCGCCATCTAGGACCACTCTGGGCCATACGCACATAGTTTCTGCATGACCACAACACTCCCCAACAGCAGATGACCCCTCCACTCGTCTGCAGCACAGGCTTTTTGGATCCTGTGCAGGGGCACGTCTCTGGGAGGGCAGAGGAGCCTGGAAACATCTGCTAAAATTAATGACACCCCATATTGATGGGGCTAGAGTCAGGGCCCCCAGGCAGCGTGGAGTCCATGGCCTCCCAGGTAAACTGTGAGAGCATGGAGGTATGAGCACGTCAGGCCATGCTGACAGGACAGAATGTCAGCCTTCCCCAGGCGTCTGCAACTCAACCCAGCCTTTGTGATTAGAGGCAGCTTCCTGGCCGGCCTGCGGTAAACATCAGATCTCTGCTCCACTCCAGGATCAAAAACAAGTCGTGAGGAGCAGTGCCTTTCCACTGGAGTCATCTTCCGCCTCGTCCAAAACACTTTGCATTCGGAAAAAGAAAACATACACTTCGAAGACCTTCCCCTGACCCCCATCAAGATCCAAAAAGCAGAGCAAGGAAAGAAAGGGGACTATTTGGACACTGACATTGGAATAGATTTCCCTTTAGGAGAGCTAAAAATTGCTGAGGGCGACAGCAGATACAGACACATTTACACATACATTACACAGTGATAAAATCAGGGGACGTCACTTATTTCTCCTCATGTTATTTCTTTTCTTAATTTTATTTTTTAAATATATTTTATTGATTATGCTATTACAGTTGTCCCACTTTCCTCCTTCACTCCCCTTCACCCTGCACACCCCCTTCCACTCACATTCTTCCCTTTAGTTCATGTCCATTTGTCATACTTATAAGTTCTTTAGCTTCTACATTCCCATACTATTCTTACCCTCCCCCTGTCTATTTTCTACCTACCATCTATGCTACTTATTCTCTGTACCTTCTCCCTTTTTCTCCTCCTCTAATTTCCCTGTTGCTAACCCTCCATGTAATCTCCATTTCTGTGATTCTCTTCCTGTTGTAGTTGTTTGCTTAGTTTGTTTTTGTTTTAGGTGTGGTTGTTAATAATTGCGAGTTTGTTGTCATTTTACTGTACATGCTTTTTAATCTTCTTTTTCTTAGATAAGTCCCTTTAACATTTCATATAATAAGGGCTTGGTGATGATGAACTCCTTTAACTTGACCTTATCTGAGAAGCACTTTATCTTTCCTTCCATTCTAAATGAAAGCTTTACTGGATAGAGCAATCTTGGATGTAGGTCCTTGCCTTTCATTATTTGGAATACTTCTTTCCAGCCCCTTCTTGCCTGTAAGGTCTCTTTTGAGAAATCAGTTGACAGTCTTATGGTCACTCCTTTGTAGGTAACTGTCTCCTTTTCTCTCTCTTTTTTTTTTTTGCATTTTTTATTTTAATTGTTGTTCAAGTACAGTTCTCTTTTACTCCCATCCCAGCCCCCACCCAGTGCTCCCCACTTCCCTCCCATTTCCAACCCCTTTAGTTTTTGTCCATGTGTCCTTCATACTTGTTCCTGCAAACCCTTGCTCCTTTCTCCTGAAATTCCCTCTCATCTCCCCTCTGGTCACTGTCAGCCTGTTCTTTATGTTTTCTTTTCTCTTGTTGCTTTTAAGATTCTCTCCTTGTCTTTCATCTTGTGTAATGTAATTATGATGAGCCTTGGTGTATTCCTTTTTGGGTCCAACTTCTTCGGAACTGTCTGAGCTTCCTGGACTTTTGGAAATCTATTTCCTTTGCCAGATTGGGGACGTTCTTCTTTATTATTTGTTCAAATAAGTCTTCCACTTGTTTCTCTTTCTCTTCTCCTTCTAGTATCTCTATAATTTGGATGTTGGAATGTTTAAAGATGTCCTGGATGTTCCTAAGCCTCTCCTCATTTTTTGAATTCTTGTTTCTTCATTCTTTTTTTTTCTTCCTTCTGGTCTACTCCATTGATTTGAGTTCCAGTTTCCTTCCCATTACTATTGGTTCTCTGTACATTTTCCTTTATTGCACTTAGCATAGCCTTCATTTTTTCATCTAATTTGTGATGAAATTCAACCAATCCTGTGATCATCCTGATCACCGGTGTTTTGAACCGTGCATCTGATAGGTTGGCTATCTTTTCATCACTTAGTTGTGTTTGTTTGGGAGTTTTGATCTATTCTTTTGTTTGGTCCATTTTTTTTTTATGTCTCAGTGTACCTATTACATAGTGAGGGGCAGAACCATAGATGTTCGCCAGGGTGAGGCAACCCAGTCACTGTGTTGTAATGCTGTATGTGGGGGAGGGGTCAGAGAGGGAACAATGGCACTTGCTCCACTCTCTGCTGGATTTCAAGCCCTTCTCCCACTTCTTCCAAGCAAACTGGGCCCTTCTGGTGCTGATTCCTGGGTTGTGGGTTTCTGTACATTCTAGGACCCTCTGGGTCTGTCCAACGAAACTCTCCTGTGAGGCAAGGAGTTTATTCCAGCAGCTCAATCCCCACAGGTGTTTTCAATTGGTGTTTTGAAGCTTTATTTCCCTGCACTAGCACCCTGGGTTGTGTGGTCTGTCTTGCTCCCCAGTTTTACCTGATTTATTTGCACTTGAATGTAGGACCACCTGGTCCTCCAGTCACCTTGTGTGCCATACCCCCCCTCACAATCTTCTGCCTTGCTGGATATGCCTTGCTGGGTCCCTGAGCACCCAGGGTCTGCCAGCCACAGCTTTGTCTTGACCCCTCTCTGCCCAGCCAACTGCCTCCTTACCTCCTACCAGTCTGGATGAATATGTCTACTTTAACTTCTAGGTTTTTGAACTTCCATGTAGTTCAGTTTTCTGTTGGTACTGGTTGTTTTCTGTTCTAAATTGTTGTTGTCCTTATTTTGGTTGTGTGAGGAGGCACAGTGTGCCTTCCTATGCCTTCATCTTGGCCAGAACTCATATTATTTCTTAAACTTCAGGCTCATGTGGGTTCCTGATAAGTCTTCCAGATATCTCTGTATTAGAATTCAGTTGTGACTGGTTTTTGTTTTCATATATATTATTATTGATAGTTTTTCTCCATTATTATCAATGTTTTGGAGGAATTAATAATGATGGTTCCCTTTAAAAGAAAATTTGCAAAGGAGGTATTGAATTTTTAGGACTCAGCTGATGCAATCTCCATTTCACTTTGGAGAACCTGGAAGGCAGCAGCAGGAGTTAGAGAAAGGTAAGTCAAGTTAAAAGAAAATTGGATCCAAATAGAATGAGCCCCGCATTTCTCACATATGGGCAAGAAGGGGGTGCTCACCACTCCATGCTGCTCAGTGCCAGCCGCTTGTTCCACTGTGGTGAGCAAGGTGGGGGTGTTGGCAGTGGTGGTGGGGAAGCAACATGTTAGCTCAAAATGAATTTCACTAATGGAGCTAATGTTAGTCTGAAAGAAATAAGGGGTCCTCCATGCTGCATTCAAGGAACTCCCCATCACCTAAATCTCCCTGTCTGTTGCTGGTTTGTGCTCCCAAGTGAGGAGCATGGTGTCTTTCATTTTTCTACTGGAAAGTAATAAATAGGACAAAGTTTAACTACAAATGGGACAGCATGACTAAGAGCAATTAATGCATATTTGACTAATAGAGTATCTTCCCCCCAGTGACTCTGACTAATGAAGAACAAACACAGACCTGAAGGGCATCCAAGTGTTCAGGATTTTATCATCATATCTTAGACATTACTGATTTATCACAATCTCTGGTACTGGTATTAAATGCTCATCTCTGTGCTGAGTGTTCTGAGGAACTCAGACTCAAACATACTGTGGTCACTGTTCTCTGTTGGTCTTTTTGGAAAAAGACTTTCACAATTAACTTGCATAAAGTCTGGACTCTTGGAAGCATGGTGGGTGTGCATACAAAGCACAGGAGGATGTGTAGGGCTTGGGTCTCAGGATGGGAGGAAAAGGCCTTCGAGCTAGAGGGCCCAGCTCAAGCAAAGGTTTGGAGGTGGGAGTGGACAGGAGATGCTTGGCAAGCAGAGATGAGTCCAGTGTGGTTGGAGTGAAGGATGTTAGGAGGCATGCAGTGGGACAAACATGACAAGCTGGGGAGGTGGGATTTTTATAGCTTTTGAAATTGGGAGCCTTAGAATGTTCCTGAGCATTAGAATGATAAGATCAGATCTTCATTTTGAGAGAAAACCAGTGTAAAATATGAAGGGTGAACTGAGAGAGGGAGGGGCTGGCAGCGTGCTGGCATCTGTAGTGCCTGGATTATTTTAAGCAAAAGTTTACAGACAGCATTGGAGGCAGTAGTGGGTTGCACAGCTGATGTGGAGGTTGTTGAGGGGCAGGAGTTTTGGGTGGTGGTGGGGGAACCAGAAACTGAGGGCCTCGCCACAATTGAGAGCCTCTTATTGTCCACATCAGCTTGTGACTCGGGGAACAGCTCCTGAGAGCATCTGGAGCCCTACCAGGCCTTCCCCAATCCCCCCCCCAGAGGATGTGGGTGGATGAGACATCTGAGGAATGAAGCAGGATTGCACAACTGGATTTTTCACTTGGTACCTTCTGTGGGAGGGTGGTGCTGAAAACTTTGGAGGTCTAGCTTCTAACTCCATCAAGGAGGAGATTTCTGAGCTGTTCTGGTTTATCCTCGGAGTCCGGGCCCCTCCTCAAGAAGAACAGATGGCTTTGGGAGCTATGTCCAAACCAAGGGGGTTTTGATCAGTAATTGGAGAAGCTCCCTATTCATTGCATAAATGAACACTTCCTACATTGCATGCACCTTTATAAACATAAATACCTTTAATCTAAACCTGAAACATGTTACAACAATTTATTAATGACAAAACTGGGGCCCAGAAAGTCTCTGAAACTTTTTTCTGATTTTATTTCCTAGTTTTAGTAAAAATAAACCTATTAGTATTCTATTCTATTACTATTTTCCATTCTGTTTGCCTCTCTTTGTAAATGAGCTATTTTTTTCTCTTGCTCTGATAGCTTTTAAGGCATTTTTATCTTAGTGTGTGCCTTTCTCTTCACTCATTTGTTTTGGGCATTTGGTGGACCCTTTCATTCTGGAAACTCATGTCATTCAATTCCACTGACCTCTTGTTTGCCTTAGTCGCATACCTTATTCTCATGGTCCTGCAGGTGTATGGCTCCTTCCAGCCTTGACTGCCATTTTGGGAGGGTTTAATTGGAAGGGAGGATGTGGACATAAATGTATGTGGTCTCAGGCCCTCATGTTTAACAGAAATTTCTTTCGATTATTTTCAGTATTTTTGTAAAACTCCAGCAGAAACTGCTGGTTGTCTAAACTAATGTCAAATATGATCACTGGAAAAATAGACTAATTAGAAAACATCATCCGGTGCCTAGAATAACACCTGGAAACTAGTAAGTGCTGAATTAACATTTGGGAATATATGTTATACAAACTCGATGCTGCTGTTTCATTTCTCTAATGATTTCTCTCTTTCTGTGTGTGTGTGTGTGTGTGTGTGTGTGTGTGTGTGTGTGTGTATGGTGAGAAAGCATGGATCTACAATACAAGAAGACCTGGGTTCCAATCTTGTCACTACCATAAATGAAACAGGTCCCGTGACTTCCCTAAGACTCAACATTCTCCTCTGGAAGTGAGAATAATAACACCACCTGCACCATTGCTGTGAAGATTAGACCTGATAATAATGAGGATTTTAATACTAATTAACACCTTCTAGTTCTCCCTTAGTGTCAAGTGCTTCACATGTATTTTGTTAATCATTTCATACAGCAGCCTTCTTACAGGTCAGGAGAAGAGGCTTAGAGAGGTGAGGTTGCTTATCTGAAGCCACCCACAACAGGGGCAGGCAAGTTTCACATCTAACTCTACAGTATTTAGCACAGAGATAAATGATATCATTGTGTTCAACAAAATTGGAAAATGATCCCCTTATTCATTAACAATATAGGGTTTTTTTTTAGGTAGACATAACCTACAAAAACAAAGAACAAATAGAGAAGGGATAATTTAAAAGATCCATTAGTGGTAAAAAGTAAAGTGGCCTCTTGAAGAGGTTATTATGCATATGAGGTCTACTAGCAAATAGCATTCTGTGATTCAGAGATCCTTCCAGCCCCTAGCAGTCTCCAAACTGTGTAGAAACCCAACTCAAACTGGTTCAGGCCAAAAAAAGAGAATTTATTGGCTCATATAACTTAAAAGTACAGGAGTCTCTAACATCAGGACTTCCAGCATAGCTGTATCCAGGTGCTCAAAAGTTGTCTTTAGGACTTGGACTTTCTCTCAGCTCCATTTTGTTTCATATTGGGTTTATGCTCAGGCAAGAAGTATGCCCATGGCTTTGGGCTTACATCACCTCTTCTCACAACTCTTGTAGAAACAATGTCTCTTTTCAACAATTCTCACAAAATTTTGGAGTTGAACCTCTCATTGACTCTGATGATCTCTCACTCCTAGACCCCCCCCCCCAGTTAGAAGTCTGTCCACATTAAATCCCATAAATTTGAAAGAGAAAGAGAGGTGTTTTCCCTAAAAACAGTCAAAGTGCTAAATCTAGCAGGTGGGAAAATGGATGCTAAACAGTCAAAAACAAAATATGTCCTTGTGTACAGATCTGGGGAATCTCTCAGAGGGCTCTGAGAGGTGGAGAGGGGGGTGGGGCTGTGCTGAAGCAGGATGGATGGGATTCATTGAGACCCAGGCCCCCTAGTTAAGAACAAATGGCTCACACAACTCCAGGAGGACACTATTCATTTTGTAGAGTGTGTGTGAATTTGTCCAAGCCCCATTTCAACTAAAGCAAGTCAGTCCTTACTAGTTTTATGTGGGCCACCATGGGAGATTTTAGTTAAATAAAGGCTGTAAAACACTGTATTAACCTAAAGGGATTTAATAGTGGGGAGGCAGGAATCCTGGGAAGTTGGCAGTATGAGATCTGTGAGTAATAGAAGGGAACATTCACTTTACATTCTAAGAAGCAGACAGAGGGCTTATAAAAGAAAAAAATAGAGGAGCTGGGAAAGGGAGAGGACTGGTGATGGAAACAGATAAGTTGGAGAGCTGGGTGTGGACTTTCCTGGGGTACTAATTCTGGGTGTCACCAGCTGGCTCAGGGGGGGAGTCCCTGCCCAGGCGTGAACTTCCTGGATAGCTAGGCCAACAATCCAGGGTCAACATCAAATTAGGAGAGCCCTGTTTGAGAACAATAAAGGAGTCATGTGTCCCCTCATCATCCCAGGAAAAATAAAGATGAATAAAAGGATCTTGCAAGAGAAACATCAAGTATGGTTTGAAGCCACCAGAAAGAATCAGAAATGTGGTGTGTCCTGTCTTACCTTTTACCTGCCCCTTAGCTCTGGAGCATCTGCTGTGTTCCTGGCTCTGTGTTCGGCACTAACTAAAGGTGAAGATATGAAATCTGCACGTATGTTTCAACAGCTGTGACAAAGGCATCCTCCCCAGAACTTGCTCTTGGTTCAGTAGTGTGCCAGTAAATGTTTAACAACCAACTCTCTGGAGGGGTGTGTGTGGGAGGTGAGGGGAGAGTCCTGATTTGTAGCATTTGCTAATTTCTGCAGTGTAAATACTCCCACCATGACTGGTTTTTCAGGCTACCAACATGAAGTCATTGAACACAGAGTTGGGAAGAAATGCTCAGTAGCATATCATTAAATGTATTTTCACTGTAGAGATTCTAAAGGTGTAAATAACCTCAAGAGTATAGATAGCAGAAAGAGGTAATAATTAGGAAAGGATGGATCTTGAGTAGATATTATCTTTGTTTTTCATGTAAGCTAAGTATAAATGTATATAATTTAATTTTTAATAACAACTGCATTTAACAATTGGTTCACAGGATTCCAGAAACATTAACGTTTGGTTCTTGGAGAGTCATTTTGGCCCAGTTCTAGTACAAGCCTGATTTGTTCTATTCATTCTCATAGGTTCAAGCTATTTCTCTCTCTTTTTTGAGAAGCTTCACTCCAGGGCGAATACATTGCCTGGACTTGGTATTGGTCAGTTTCTTGGATGTGTTTTCTGTAACTGAGGCAGGAGGCCCGGCTGCTTATCTGTATTCCATAGGGTAGTCCAGAAAGGCAAAGGGAACGTTTGATGAGTGAGTAAGTGTGTGTGTGAGTGAGTGAGTGAATATGTACTGGACAGAAGGTGGTTGTGGAGCCTACGGAAATGAATCCTAGGTTTCCTGCTCCACGTTTTCATTTATTATGATGCCTGTTATTTCGGGCACCATCACACATGTGAGCATCGTTTAATGGCTGTTTATACAGCTGGGCCATCCCTCCAGTAGGACAGGACTACATCTGGCTTTTCATTGTTGCAATCATAATACCTGGCACATAGTAAGTCTTCAATCATTTCTGGCTGATCTTAGCTGCCTTTACAAAGTTGGTAATGTTATACAAAAATACATAAATGCTTATCAGTGAGAAAAATATTTTAACACTACAGATAAGGCTAAATGCCATCTGACCAACCCTTTATCCCAAATACTCCCCTTCTGGCAAAGTGACCATAGCAACCACTATGGTGTGTATCTTTTTAGCTTTTTGTTTGTTTTCATTTATCCACAAATATGTCTATGTAAATATATAGTACTGTTTTGAGACTTGTAACCTTCACATAGTTTTCTCCAGCAGTTACATCCTATGTAACTCTCCTATAACATCAGCTTCAGGAGATGATAGTGGTAAAAAGCAGGCACATAGTTCTGTGCCATTTTACCACCTGTAGGTTTGTCTAACCACCATCACAATCGAGATAGAAAATTACTCCATATATGAATTAATTATTGTATCTCCCACCCCTTTGTTGTCACACCTCTGTCCCTCCACTGTTCCCTCACCCCTGGCAACCACTAGTCTTTTCTCTATCTCTATAATTCTGTCATTTGGGGAATGTTATATAAATAGAATCATATAGTATTTAACTCTTTGAGACTATTTTTCACTCAGTATAGTACCTTTGAAATTGAGGAAAATTCTTTAACATAAATGACATAGTGTTGCAATATGCTTCTTAACTGGGCTATGTGTCCTAGGCTTTCTTTTTCAAGATATCCAGATGTAACTGATTCATAATAGTCATATGATATTCTGTAGAATAGTTTCATCATACTTTCATCATTTCCCTATTGATTGTTGGCTATGAATTTCTTTCCCTCCTCTCAGGAGGCCAAAACCTGGAAAGCAGAAGTAATGATATTGGGAAGAGGGTGCCCCCAAAAGTCACTCCATAGGGGAGTCTCAAATCTTTAAGAAAGGCACATGAACAAATTCTCATGGTTCTCAAACCTCTTTTGCTTAACTCCTTTGCTAGACGGTAACTTGTCTTCCCACCATGCAGAGACACGAACGACCTGAGGCTGAGGGAAGGGGGAGAACAATGAGTGTCTTTCCAATTGCTCACTCTTGTCATTGGGTAAATCCCATGGCAGTGACTTCTACCCCCAGTGCTTCTACAAGATCCCTGAACACATAAACATGTCAAGGGATGCAGAAGTGGGTGACAGAATGTCATTCAGCCTTCTTTCCCCCTCTTTGTAGGGAACAAGCCCATCTCTTGTGTGATGAGTGGGAAGGTTCCCACAAGCACATAATGGGATGCTGACTCTGAGGAGCCTGGGGTGTAAGGCAACAGGGTGGGGGTAAGACTCAGAACCCTGATATGAGCCTCATGGAGCCAACATGACTTATGCTTTCAACTCTGTCCTGAGGGAACCCTATCATGGTTTCCATGCCAGAAGCTTTTGGCAAGCCCCAAACCCCAAACTCCAGTACCCAAGCAAGCCTGATCCGTGAACACTGCAGGCCTGGGCCTCCCACAAATTCCTTCTCTGCCTCCCCACCCTTCTCTTGCCACGCTTTGAGGCTTTTGCAAAAATTCTGGGCCTGTTACCCATGTCTGGGAGGCTCAGAACTTTATTTAGAGTTTTCTTATTCTTTGGGAGAATAAAACGGGACTCATTTTAATAGACTAAACCAGGAATCTAAACTGAAAGCAGAGGCCATGTAAACAAAACCCTTTTATGTGGTGCCTCTAAATGAGTTTACTTTAACAAAAACAGGACAAGTAAATAAGTGAGGTTTACAAATATAAACTGCAAAGTTGCTGAAGTGTGAGATAAATTGTCTAAGGACCTTCTGTTTAAATTCTATGGCCTGGCATTTCTCCTTTTGAGTTTCTATCAGAGGGAATCTGCGAAGGAGAGAATGTTCTGTAGAAGAGAAAGGAATGTCCCATAGTGGGGCCAACCAATGATCTGATTAGGGGACCTCCTGCAGAAGCCTGCCAGAGTTGGCCCTCCCTCCCTCCCAGGGTACAAGGAGATACCTGGCTGGTGGCATCACCTGAATGTCCTTGCCTTCTGGAAAGGGCCCTTAGAAATAGCCTGTTCTACCATCATGACCCACGAGAACAAGGCAGTGATGGAGAGGGTAGGGAGTGGACCTTTATGAGGATAATGAGAAAAATTCCAGCATATGTCATTGTTACTTGAGGGCAAATCTCCTTCCTTTATCCACCCAGAAGTATGAGATGAGCCCAGCAGGTGGAATTCATTATGAAGATGACCATCCTTGCCAGCGGGACTGGTAACCTGGCATTCAACCATTCTTCCCAGGGAAAAAAAGTCTAAACATGGGATGAGATTTCATCTGGGTGTTTCTGAGACAGTCATTTGGATCTGGGAGTGGGGGTAGGGGTCAAACCAGTACAAGTGCTGTGGGAAGAAGGCAAAGAACAGAGGAAGGGCGGTAGGAGGAGCTGTGTGCCATGGTGGGCTATCAATGTGTAACAAGCAGCTCTTGGAGTTGGGGGAGAACCCTGATTTGTGGAGTTTCTGGATTTCCATGGTGTAAACACTACCAGCATGGGAAATTTCAAGGTATGGAATGGAAGTCACTGGGCTCACAAAATTCTTAAATATTTAACAGTGAGCTCTTTCTGGCTGGTATGAGCTGGCTCTAGCATGCACTGTCTACATAATCCAGGAAGTGGGTCTTTAAAGGTTGGGGCAGGAAGTGATGGACAGAGAGTAATGTCTAACCATTTTCCCAATGATTTAGAATGCCCTATGTTTATTCTTTAAAAAAATAATTCTTAGAATATTTGTTCAATTTCTGTTTGCCCTTCTAGACTTGATGGAAGGACTGTATCTCTCTGGATTACTTATGTGTTCTAAGAGTTAACACAGTGCCAAGCACATAAGAGGGACTCAAAACATTTTTGAATGGCCCCAAGGTCTGTTGAATGCTATAGCTAATAGTAAGAGCCCTTACTATGTGCCAGGTACTGGACTAAGCCCATGATAGGAAGTATCTAATTTTATCTTCATAGGAGGCTTATCGAATTATGATGGGTACATCACATGGAGGGTTGATTACAACTAAGGTTTTTAGGCTTTATCCTAGATCTTGCCCTAAGTTTTAATTTAAACAAGCTTCCTGGATGGATTTTATACAAACAAATTTTGGAATGACTTCCTGATGGGGTAGATCTTATTATCCCTATTTTATAGGTGAGGAAACTGAGGCTGATGAGTTTCAGTAACTTCCCCAAAGTTGTACATTAGGTAACTGGTGGTTTCAGGACATCAAGCTAGGTCTGCCATATACAAAAACTCACCACTAGGCTAGAGGGGCTCCATAGAACAAAACTGAATAACAGGAAGAAGGAAGGAAGGAAGGAAACAAGAAAAGAAGGAAGGACAGATCTCTCCATTGGGTGTTCACTGTGGGATTCAATAGGTGAGAATAGAGATGGGGAAGTCAATAGGAGTCAATTACACCAGTTTTGGGGTAAAGTATGAATCAGGCTTAGAGTAGACATAGTGGACATACAAAGTAAGAATATGTGATAATGATTCAATGTTTTGCTATATACTGTGTGAATTTTCCTTCATAACCTCATTTAATATGCCTAAAAATTCAATGGGAGAAAAACTGTTAACCATGTTTAACATAGTTCAGAAAGAATAACTCATTGAGTTCACTATTGGGAAGCAGAACAGCTGAGGTTGTAACTCTAGTGTCTATGACTCTATGCTTCTTGGCCCCTGATAAATCGGGTTTCAAGGGGATGGTAAAAGCCAACCTGGGGGAGGGTGGAAGCCAGTCATGGACAGTGAACTAGTTCCAGTGAGGAGAGCTTTGGCAATGGTTGGAAGAAACACAGTGGAGGATAAACTGTTGCCACAACCACTGGAAAACACGAGTCTGTGTCTGTCTGGTTCCTGGAAAATGTCACTGTGGCTGGGCACCCCTGGTACTTGTGTGGACACATGCTATCTGCTGGTGAAATGATTTTCTTGTGGCTGTTCAGTAGCCTAGATCCTGCATTTTGTCTTATCTCATGGCCATATGCAGATCAGTAGAAGCTGGGAGCATCTCTTCTCAGAATTGAGGTAGTTTCCTTGGAGATAAAAGAAATCAGTGGTGATGAAAACTGCAGAATAAAAAGTAACTTTTGAAGAATGTTCTCTACATCATCTTTTCCTCCCTCTTCTTCATCTTCCCTACTCATAATTTCGCCTAGAGGCCTAGAGCTAATGGCAAAGCTATGAAAGTAAAAGTCTTGTTGGTCAGAAAAGGCACATTTTTGTGTGGCAGGGAGGATGGTGTGGGAGAGTTTACATTCTTCCAGGAAGTCAGCCTTCTTTGGAACCCTTCTTGAATCCAAGGGTTTGGAAAAAAACATGACACAATATAATCAACAAGGAGATCCATGTCTGCACAGAGGCTTTCTATAAAGAATGTCTGAGATTCTTTGGATATAAAGAAGATAGGACAAGAAGCTGAGGGTAAAGGATAAGGGCCATCAGCCAAAGGACTCTGTCAAGGCCATACTTTTTATTGACCTGCTCTTGTGCTGTTCTTTCCTAAAGTGTAGGGATGTGGGGGGGGAGGGGAATGGCCAATTTTTCTATATTACCATTGGGATTATAAATTAGTATAAAATCTCTGGAGAACAGGTTGGTCAATGTCCCAATCTTTGGTGGTTGCCTAGTATTGACTATTATAAACCACTAGGGCTTTGGAGTTCATTGTTACTGCAGCATAATTTAGCCCCAGCCTGACTAAAATAGTAGATAATGATTTTACATTTAGGTAAAATGTATTTCCACCCTACAATAGAACCTTATGAAGCTCTAAAATAAGAAGATAGCCTCACATTTATTGATATGTAAGACTCTCCAAAATATATTTTCAAGTGGAAAAGGCATGACACCAAATAGCACATGTGGCATGGCACACTTTGGTAAAGCTAGACATATAAATTGTGGGTGGCCATCAGCAACAAAACACTGGATAGGCATTCTCTCCTTTTGTTCCCAGGTACCTGATTCTCAGGTGGACTGCTTCATGATTTCAGTTTCCCAGCAGCTCTCATTTGTACAACACCATAATCACTCAGAAAGCCAAAGCCTATAAAAGTCCAGTCTTTACTTTTGCCTTATGGCATACATCATATGTGGAGTTCCCAGTGTCATAGGAATCTCACCAGGTGCTGAGAGGTATGGAAAGAGCTTTATGTTCTTCATGCATTTGGGAAAACAACTCCCCTCAGCTCCCCATGTGGCTTCTTTTTATTCTGCTATTCATTACTGAGTGTGGTTACCCAGAATCTGTGAAAAGAAATATTTCATGTTTTAGCACTTCACACAATTTTCTCTATCTCACATTGTACCATTTGGATTATAAATTAGTTTAATACCACTACTGCCAATTACAAAGTAGAAACCTAATTCAGTCTTTGGCACCCCCGCTCCTTCCTAATGATATTGTTTGCTGATGTGACTGGCATGTGGCTTTTCAGTGCCTTTTCCAGCTCCTTTGGCATCATGTAGACAGCGTATGGTGGTTGACATCAGCGTTTGCTTTTGAAGCCAAGCATCTATTTATTACTAAACATGGGTATTTCTAATCTTGGGAGAACTTGAATTAATACTAATTTAGTACTAAAACTGCTACTACTAAAATAGTAATCACTGTAGTTATTTATCATTTGTTGAGTGTTGATTGTACTGGGCCCCACACTAAGCTCTTCATGTGCATTTTTAATTCAAGCCTCACCATGTATATTTCTTTTAAGGAATATAATGTTCATCTGCATTTCACAGATATGTATGCTGGCCATTAGAATGTGCAGTAGATGAGCCAGAGTCACTTAGATTAGAAGGGGTAATGCTGAGATTGCAATCCAGATACCTTGGGCTCCAAATTTTGAGCTAGAATTTCTCATTCTTGATCCATGCCTTATTAATGATGAGCCACATATTTGAGGCAGCCCTCATTCCCTGCCATGATCTCTTGCTCAGTCAATAAAGCCTGAGTATGAATTCATAAAGGGAATGCTGAGGAGGGATGAGGAAATCTACCACCGAAGCATACACATATCTCAGCACTGATCTCTCTTGGTACTTCACAAAGTGAAATTGAACAGAACCGGTCTGACTGTGAGCCACCAATACAATGCAATCAATCAAACAATCAATCAATTGAACAAATATCTTCAGCCCATGCCTACCAGATATTACACATTGCTGTATAAGACAGCTTTCAAATGGAATGCCTGGGGGCTCATTCTTCTCCTCCAGCATAAGTCACCTGCTATTGAAAGTGAAAATGGGGGAACTGTGCCAGTAACCTAATAGCCTTGGAAGAAGTTGATCTGTTTCTCTTTAGCCTGAAGTTTCGATCAAGAGCCAGTGTGGAAAGGGTAAAGGAGACCATGATTTAAATAATTTCACCTTCCCACCAGTTTTTCAACCTCCTCTATAAGGCCACACATACAGCCCAGGTAGAACATCCCCAGTCTCTATCCTACCAGTGCAGTTAGAAAAGTAGTTTCTTTCTCTTAGGACCAGGTCAAAACAGCTTAGGATGGCTGTCAGCTCTTTACCACCCGGCCCGTGTTCAGCTCTCACCATTGCCACCAACTCATTACTATTCTCTCCGTTGAATGTCTTCCAATTCTGTTAACAAACCATATTTGTCCCAATCTTTGAGCCTTTGGCTGTATCATTTCCTCTCCACCTGACAGTTTCTTTGCATGGCAAAACTATATCCCTCACCCCTTTACTAGGTAAAACACACTCTCAAACACCCTTTCCTGGAACAAATGCACTTTCATCTCTCCCATCTTCCTGATTCCTCTATACTTTTTTACTAAAGTTATAGGGCTTATCATGCTTCTCAAGTATTTCACTCTTTTTTGATGCCCTTTGGCCTTTTATTCTGACAAGTATATCTATATATACGTGTTTATGAAAAAAGTCTCTGCCAGAGAGGAACTCATTCCTGTAACACCACTGACTAGTTGATTACCTGGACTTTCCTATAAGGTCTCTGGATTGAAGGTGAACTGGTGGATTCTATTGTAAGGGTGAACTCATTGGAGAAATATTTTAAAATAAAGGTTTATTTGATGCAGATTGATAATGCTATGAAAGGCATAACTTGGGATCCTGGGCTGTAAGTTCTTTTTTTTGTCCACTCCCTGAAATGTGTGTTTCAATAAAGTTTTCTCAGTTGGAAAGGAAGGAAGGAAGGAAGGAAGGAAGGAAGGAAAGAAGGAAGGAAGGAAGGAAGGAAGGAAAGAAAGAAAGAAAGAAAGAAAGAAAGAAAGAAAGAAAGAAAGAAAGAAAGAAAGAAAGAAAGAAAGAAAAAGAAAAGTGGGGAGGAAGGGAGGGAGGAAAAGAAAGGAAGGAAGGAAGGAAGGAAGGAAGGAAGGAAGGAAGGAAGGAAGGAAGGAAGGAAGGAAGGAAGGAAGGAAGGGAGGAAGGAAGGAAGAGAAAGAAAGAAAGTTAGAAAGTTAGTTACAGATTTCTAGTTTACCTTATTCACAGTGTATCCCAGCACCTACAGTCACCAGTTGGTGATAGATAGTGTGTGCAGAAGGGATGAGGTTGCTGCACAGGTAACTCAGCCATCTTCAACATCATAGATAGGCATTTCAGTCTGTGGTCTTACTCTGACACTTCCTTCCTCTGCAGGGTATATTTCTACCCCTAGGAGAATATGGTAGGAGCCATGGCAGAAACTCACAAGAGTGTTATTACTAGGCTTGTGTTTTTCAATGCTAGGTTTTCCTCCCCATTCCTGCTGGTGGAAACTTTTGCTTTTCTCCTGTCTCTCTACTCCTACACCAACTCTGCCCAGCACACACTCACACCCCCCACAGCCTCCCTACTGAATGCCTTTCCTGTTTTTATTTAAATGCATCACTTTTGGCAAAAGCAATGCCCCTTCTGGCCCTCCTCACATTTCCATCACTCTGAAACTTGCCTTGCATATGTTACAGACACAGTGTCATCAAACACACCCTGTCCCTTGCCCCAAACTTTCATATACCCAGGCCAGTGATGAACTGGTGGACCACCCCAGAACCCTCTTGGATGGTCTTGTTGTCACAGTTCCCTTGGGAAGGATGACACAAAGAAGGCATTATGCCAATCTTTGTCTGAGTAGGTCCCCCCCACCATATTGCTGCTGTTGCCATAAGGACCAGCTAAGAAATGTTTATATTAATTCAAATACTCATTGGGGGTGGGGGTGCAAAACCAAACAACACAGCCTGTGGAAAAGTTGCAGGTGTGCTGAAGAGGAGGATTAACTTTTCTGTGTACAGCCTTGTTTCCATGGCAACCACATGTGCTGATCTCCTTGGAAACGCCTGGATTTGGTTTGATTTGCTGTGCTGGGTTTGTCAGAGTATGGGCCACTTCTGGAAAAGGTCAATGTGGTCAGCGACCATCCCCTTCTGTCTTTGGCCTCTTTTTCTTTCTCTCTTCTCTCTCTCCCTCTCTCTCTCACACACACACACAGATACTCACACACTCTTATTTTTAAAGACAGTTCCTGCCTCTTAGGGGAGACACAAAGCACCCAGTACACTAAGAAGGCTGTCTGCTGGTCATTCTGTGCTGCACCAGAGAATTAATAGAGTCCAAGTGGACAAATATTTGAGCTCAATTATGGGCTGAGGCATTTTGGCAGAGTACTTTGGAGAGCTCACAGGATTCTGCTCAGTTGATGCCTGACAACTGGAGTGTGGTTGTCTGGGAATGGGGGCCATCTTTGGGAAAATCTGCTCACTCCCAGGTCGTTCCACAGAGTGCCCACACCAAGAGTTGGTCCCTGCTAAGTGAACCTGCACTCACTTCACTGCCCACATGAGCATCAAGCTTATTTATGAAACCTTGTCTATCCTGTCTGCTTGCCTGGGGCAGAGGTGGTCTGGGTCAGGCAGTCAGCCCCTTGCAAGCACAGTGTGGGAGTGTGTCTGCTGGGTGCACGTCCATATGTCAGTGTGTAACTGAGGTGCTCTGGCTCAAACAGCTCTGTGGTGTGGCAAGTTTTAATTGAGACAAATGTGAACAGTTATCCTGGGCCATGCCTGCAAAAAGTTTCTTCTTTAAACTGGGATGTTCCCTCCCAACTTGGGGAGAATTGAAGAACCCCAGTGTCCCAAGAGCAGGGGTGAGGGTCTGCAGGTCCTGCTTCCTTCTTCTCCTGAAAAGGACCTTGCTCTGCCATCTTCGGCCCTTCACTTCTTGTAGGGGGGACTTCAAAGGGCTGCCACTTGGGGGGCCTCTTCATTGGTCCTGAAGTGTCCATGTGCTGGAGCCTAACAGTCTTGGCCTCTTGGGGGCTGGCTGGTGGTGGACGCTCCCCCACAATGGCCCACTATTCCACAGCAAGCCCCCAGAAAGACAAGTGGGAGCAGAGCTTCGTAGGAAGATGAAAGCCCACTCCCTGTTACCCTGACTGCAACACCCGCCTTCCCACCACTGTCACATGGTGGAGGCTCAGTTCTTTGATGAAGCCAGTGGCACAAAAGACATTGTACAGGGCTCACAGAGGCATATTTAGGGCCAAGACCCCTCTAACATGAGAGCCTGGGAATAAGAAAGTGCCGGAAACCAGGAAGGCCTTTTCAGTGACTTTCCTTTCTAATAATGCATCCTGAGGACCACAGAAAATATTTGGGCCTCTCTTCCCAAGAAAGAAAGCTGTGTTATTTCATCCACACTATGATGGATTGTACCCTCAGTGGTCATAGGGGAATACAAGAGGGGCAGGGTTAACTTTCAGAGTCACTCCACTGGGTCCCTGGCCCAGTCTCAATTCCTCTATCTCCTGCTCCCAGAAGCTAAACTCTGTTGAGTTAGAGATCTTAGTCTGAGGAGTCTGAGTCTGCTGCCTTCATCTGTACACACCTCCTTTCTAAACTCCCTCCTGACTTCCACTGTGGAAGCCAAGTCTCTGGGGAGGGAGGAGGAGACAGCCTTTGTTTACCCTTGTCACCTCCAGATGAACAGCCATGAGTGTTGTTGTATAAACGGGGTCCTTTCAGCACTCTCCAATGGCAGTGCTCCCCCTCATCACTTTTGGAAGGGCTGATTTTTTTTAATGATCTTTCTGACCTCAATCTTCTGAATGTTTAGGAGCCACTCACCTCCCTCTGTTCCAGCCAACCCAATCTACTCACTGCTGATTCTTGGACCAAAGTTCATTTAAAAATCACCCAAGGAAAATTTTTAATGCAGATCTCCAGGCTCCACACATAGATTTGGATTCCACATGTCTTGGGTGGCCTGGGAATCTGCATTCTATTAGGCCCTTCAGTGATTCCTGTGTCAGTGGTCACCAGATCCTGCTGTGAGGGGGTTTGCTCTGCTGTAACTCCAGAGCCAGGTCATCAGGGTCTGGATATGTCTGTGCTGCTTAGTAGCTGTGTAATCTTGGGAATGTAAAACTATCTGGAAGTCAGTTTCAGTTCCAGAAGAATTGTGAAAACTACAATACCTCTCTCTTTAATGACATGAGCATTAAATGATTTAATATGTACCTAGCGTCTCGTACCTAGTAAATGTTAAACAAATGTTACAGGTTGCCATTATTAATATTTCTACAACTATATTGATGAATACACCCTTTGATTATGGCCTCCCAGCCCTAGATTGCCCTTATTTGAAAACACTTCCTCCTGGTTTCAGCATTGCTCTTTTTTTTTTCTTTTTGTAGGTGTCTATGAGGTTTTGTTTTTTTGTTTTTGCTTAATCCCTTTACCTTTTTCACCCAGCCTCACAACCCCCTTCCCTCTGATAGCTGTCAGTTTGTTCTCTCTATCTATAGTCTATTTCTATTTTGTTAGTTTATTTTTTCATTAGAATAGGTACTTCAATGCCTGCCCCTTCCTAAAATAACCCACTACTTGTCATTCTCGGCAGGTTCCTTGTAAATCTTTCTGCTGCATGTCTAAAATGTTGATCACAGCTGTATCTTCATTGAGCCTTTTCTAAAATGCAAGCTGCCTTTTCGGATGAAATTTTCATTAGGAGGAAAGACTCACGTAATACACACAGCAGTATAAGCCTAACAACCTCTCAGTCTCCATCATCGGAGGCTAGACCAATGTTCTTGACTAAAGCCAGAACCTCGTTTTCACATTTCCCAGGCATCCCCTGCCAAGTATGACTATGTCTTTAGTAACCTTAATTAAGATGAAAATTGGAATAGTTTAAGAAGCTTGATAACAGCCCCAAATTCCAAAGCTTACCATATGGCAGCACCCTCCTGCCGGGATCTGCCTATCTGTTGGCTTCTAGGGGGAGCTATTGGTCTCTCTCAGCAAGGTACCAGGCAGCTGCTGTGGGTGGTCCACTGTCCAGGCCTGCAGCTCTTTGGGAAGGGCACTCTCTTCCCCTTCTGCAGCTTCCACATGTGAGAGACAAGTTGATGCAGACATTTATACCCCAAGTCACTTAGTTCCTCTCTCCTTTGTTAGTGGCACTCAGGCTCTCTTTGTCCTCAAACTGAAATGCCAACATCAATATCTGGGGTCAGTTTTCCCAGCAGAATGTCATTTGCCCATTCTGACTGGTCCTGTTTAAGGAGAGTGGTTTTCCTCAGAGCTAAGACTTACTTTCCAGGAATCTGCACTGGGTTTGGAGACTAGAGATGCCAAAGAGTAGGCTTGATTGTCCTTGCTCAGCTCTCTGTGATTATAAGTAAACCTCATCTACTGATGGACACTTGGGTTGCTTCCAGATCTTGGCTATTGTAAATAAAGCTGCAATGAACATAGGGGCACATATATTTTTTTGAATTAGTGTTTTATGTTTCTTCATACATACTCGCAGAAATGGAACTGCTAGGTCATTAGGCATTTTCATTTGTAATTTTTTGAGAAAATGTCATACTGTTTTCCACAGTGGCTGCCCCAATCTGCATTCCTACCAACAGCGCACAAGGGTTCTCCTGTGAACTTCACATCCTTGCCACAATGGAATACTAGAGTTGGCCATTAAAAAAGAAGGAAATCATACCATTTACAGTAGAATGGGTGGACCCGGAGAGTATTATGCTGAGTGAAATAAGGCAGTCCAAGAAAGAAACTTACCATATGATTTCACTCATATGTGGAACCTAAGGAACAAAATAAACAAAAACAGAGACAGACTTATAGATAGAGAATACACTGACAGCTATCAGAAGGGAAAGGGTTTGCAGAACTGGGTAAAGAAGGTGGAGGGATTAAGCAAAAACAAAAACTCATAGACACAGACAATAGTATGTAGTTACCAAAAGAAAAGGAGGGTGAGGAGAAGTTGGAGAGGGTATAGGGTGGATAAATAGTGATGAAAGAAGACAGCTTTGGGGTGGTGAACAGACAACACAATATATAATGATGTATTATAGAATTGTACACCTGAATCCTATGTAATTTTATTAACCAATGTCACTCCAATACATTCAATAAAAAGAAAAAAATAAACTCATTCACTTATCCTCTATCTCTGCTTTTCACTCTTGATCCCACTATTGTGTTCATTATCTTCTTTATTAATGATCATTTTAATTCATTTATGTATTTCTTTATTGCAGTTTATTTTTACTTTTCCCCTCACTACACTGAAAACTTCATTAGAACTTCACAACATCTGTCTTTTTATTTTTTAATTTTTGCTGCTATTCGATTATACAGAACTGGGCATGGCACATGGCAGGCATTCATTAATGTTGAATGAGTAAATGAATGAAACAAGAAAGGAAGCAGAATTAGAAATCTATGAATTCCTGGCCAAAAGCCATGTATAATAGCTTCCCTGATATTCATTTCCTACAGGGATTCTGTGCAAACAACATCCCAGAATAAGCTGCAAGTATATTAGAGTCTTTTTCAGTATACAAACCAACTTCACCCTAACATAAGAAAATACAGTGTTTTCAGGGACAGGACAGGTGTGATTGAAATATATCTGACCCTCAGAAAAACTTTCTGACCTTTCTGAAAAGGGGAAAACCTTTCAACTCAGAGTGATAGAAAACCTTATCGGGAGGAAACATCAACTTGAATTTCCACTGAGGGACAAGAAATGGAGAGCAGGGTTGAGAGTAGGATGTTCTGGGGAGCCAGATTTTCAGAGCTCCCAAAAGGAAGAAGAGAAGGCCATGTGTTACAAGGCGGAAGCTGAAAAGGTGCCTCCAGTGAGGATGTCTCCCAGCACTTGCCGCGCAGCCTATACGATAGAAATGTCGCTTGCTGACTAAAGTCTGAATTCACATTCCAGGCGAGCAAGAGGCCCAGAAGCAGGCCCTGGCCTGGATCCAGAAGCCAGTTTGGGCACAGACTCTGATCATGGGAAATGGGGCAAAGGGGAGTCTTGGCCATTGGCCTGGAGACCTCGAGGGATAGTGCTGGGGTAAGTTCCAAGGATGGGTGAGGGCACAGGAACCACCTAGACACAGAAGGGTCAGCTGCGGAGGTGTGGGCTCTATCTGTCAAGGGTGGGGAAGCAGGGAGGGGGTGTTCTCTGGGGCCTTGGATGGAGGGGTCAGTTTATGGGGCGCCTGTGGCTTTGCCTGTGGGTAGAGAGGGAGCTGTTAAAGGCACTGGCCTGATTTAGACAAAGATTTCTTTCTGAGGCTCCTTGTGTGTTCTTCGTCCCCAGCAAGACCACCTCCCTGGTGTACCTCCTCCTCCCCCATGGTGACCAGGGCATAGTTCTGGGTACACAAAGAACTTGGTGTAGAGGTGGATACTCCACAGACTCTGGGGTTCTTCCCAGATTTCTCCTCAGCCCCAGGGTCTACCCTGGGTCAGTTTTCCAGGTGTGAGATAAGTCATCCGAAAGAATTTAGCTGAGCACAGTGGTCATGAGGAACTCAGAGGCAGTTTGAGCATTCAGAGGGAGATAGGTTTTCCAGTGTGTGCAGCCCTGAGATCCATGTTTTACAAGATAGCTGGGCAGTGCTGAGAGGAGCCTCCGTGTTTTTCATATTTCGCCTCTCCCACACTCTTGGCCTGGTGGGCGGCTTTTACTTTAAAGTTAGAAAACATTCCAGCCCTTGCCCGTTAGTGTGACTCCTGATACGCCTCATAAACTATTCATAAAACAAAATGATTCCATTCCGAGCTGCTTCCCCGTCTTCCTCCTCCTCAAGGTTTATTTTCCCCAGTCACTTCTGCCCCCTCCACCTTCCTGGTTAACCCTTAGGGCCTCATTTAATGAGGCATTGCAGCCTGAATATAGCTCTACACACCCTCCTGTGAAACCCCAGACCTCCTCTCCATCTCCGCCCCCTCTTCCTGTGTGACCTTTGTCCTTTCATACAACCTCTAGCTGTTCCCTTCCATTCTGGCCTTCATCATCAAGGGCAGTCAAAGTGCTTTTCAGCCAGGTTGCTCCTCTGCTGTGTTCATTGTCCCAAATATGTGGGGCCTGAGAAGACAGTTGGTCATGTTACCACGAAGTGTCCTAAGTCTTTCCTCTGCCACAGACACAGGGTGTAACTTTTAAAGAAAGACCACTGGTGGTGACCTGTAGGATTAGAAATGAAGATTGAAGTTGGTGTTCCCTTCACCCAACTGTAAATCCCCTGAATGGGAGGTTTTGCAGCAGACCTTGGGTTCAAAGCCTGGCTTGGCTCCTTCCTTGCTGGATGGACTTCCTAAGCTTTTGCTTTTCATCCATTCAACCAGCCAATAATTATTGAGTAGCTGCTATGTGCCAGGCCCTGTTTCAAGCATTGGGGACTTAGAGATGATTAAGTTGATGTGTTTCTGTCCTCATGGAGCTGATATCCTAATGACCTAGGAATAATAGGATAAGCTATTTCACAGGCAGTAAGTTTAAAGTATCCACTAGGTTGAGCTATATGAAACTGCCACTTTTGTCATTCGAAGCTGTTTGGGTAGCATTCATTTTATATGAATTGAGCCAACTGTAAAGTGTCCAGCTCACAGTCGGAGTCCTCAGTAAAGACGCAGGAAATGAACATCTTACCCACTAAGTGTTTGTGTCTTCCTCAACAAGAAAGAAACTGTCTCCTAAATGTTTAGTTCCTTTAATGAAAACTGCAGTTGAAATCAGGTATTATTTGCAGCTCATGTTTTTTTATTAAGTGTTATAAGCCTATGAAGTCTTGAGAAGGAGCTGACAGGAAGTAGCTTGGTGAGTTTTACCCCAAGTTTCAATGCTCCGTCTGCCAGACCATATGACCAATATTTCAAAATATGCCAATCCTTTTCTTGAGTATATCAGCAGGGCTTAAAACAGACTTTGCATTATTCAAAGCATCCGTAGGGGAAGGGTGAGTGAGGAGGAAGACCCTGTGTTAAACATTTACGTCTCACCGCTGAGTCAGTCACAAATGTAAGCCATCTTTACTAAAACCTCTCCAAATGGTTGAAATAAATTTCATACAATGAGGCTATTTTCCCCCTCCAGAAAATATACAAAGGCAGGTGTCTAGACTTCCTGGTGTGTGAAAAAAAGTGCAACTTGGTTTTTAGTGTTTACTTGTTTTCAGGTGCAGTTAGGGTTGTTAAAAAAACATTGACTCAGCTTCCCAGGGATTGCCATTGCAGAGGTATTTGGCTTTCCAAGACTTGAAGGCACTCACCAACTGCTAACCTATGACTTAGAGTTTGGGAACACAGGCTCTACAGCCAGAGGATGTGGCTTTGAATTTTTGAATCTTGACTCTCATATTTTCTAGGAGTGCAATCAAGGTCAAGTTATTTTTATCTGAACCTCACTATCTTCATTTGTAAATTGTACATAGAAGATTTTAAGAATAAGAGGTAAAGAGGTTGTAAAGTACTTATTAAAATGCCAGCATACATTGATCAATTATTGTTGTTAATAATGATAACATGACCAGTGATACAAGTGTTATTATTCAGCGGACACTTTCAGCATCCATACTTGTCACCAAAACTCAAAAGTGGTGTGATTCCTTTGTGCTGGTTATTTTTCTTCTGTTTTGCCAAGGTTCATTTTCTGCCCCTCTCTGTTCAGCTGAACCTCATTGGACTGCATTACCCAAACCTCCCTTCCTTCTGGGCTTCAATTAACTTAGGTCAATAAGATACACCATGGTATGAAACCAATAGTCCACAGGACTGGACTTCTGTTACATGGCTAAAAAGACTTTTGATATAAACATGGAAAGACTTCCATCTAGTCTTTCCTTGTATGTATACAGAAGATAAAATGAAGGAAAATCACTTAATATAAAAAAGTTAAGTCTTCTTCTTGCCTTCCTGAGAGATGGACACTGCTTACTAAGGGGTCTTGCAAACAACAGTAATTATTTTGAAAGCAATTATTTAAATATTTATTAGGCATCTATTTCATGTTAGCCATTTATTTAAACCAACACTTTAGACTCTTATCTTAGGAACAATAGAAATGGAAAGGTTTTACTAAAAAACCAGTAGCATTTTTTTTGTCAGGAAAAACGTGTTCTACATGTGTCAGAGGAGACTTCAGAGTCTCCTTTTCTTTGGTTGGCACAAACTAGAGGTTGGGTTGCTTATGTGGCCCTTTGGCCCTCTCTGAAATTGAGAGATCCATCCTATAAATTTGACTCTCCTCTCTCCTTTCACTCTCCTCCACTATACCCTTGAACTTGATCACTGCCGTACTCCCCAGAGGCATGTGCTTTAGCATTCTCATCACTGAACAGGATCAGGAAGGTGCCTTTATGACAGTCTATGTTTCTGCAGGTATCTGATGTGCACTTAAGAACTTATCATGCTGGTCTCCTGTCCTGCCTGGACCTCCCAAGCCCAACTAGCAGCAGGAAGCATTTAGGGCCTGTTTGTCAGTGAAGAGAAATTCATTGTGGTGGAATGACTGGATTTCTGTGTCTGTCTAGGTCATTTTTGCCCATCAGCCAGAGTCCCACTGACTCATGGGGAGTTCAGGGTGTTGTGACCAGGAAAATTTTGTTCTCCAGACTGAATGCTTCTGAGTTATGGTATATGGTATTTGTGAAAATTGGTGATATCTGAGATCATTCACCCATTAGATCTAAAGAGTATGCTTATCAAGCAGTGAAAAATTCCTAAAGGAGTCAAAAGAATTTATTCCTTTATTATAAAAATATATTAATCACCTTCTCTTGCATTGACTTATATGATAATGAACAAAATGAATTCAAGTTTTACTTTTAAAGAATATAGACATTAGAGCTATACTATCCAATACAGTAGCCACTAACCATAGGTAAACTATTTAAATTTAGACTAATACAAATTAAATAAAATTAAAAATTCTGTTCATTAGTCACACTATCCCCACTTCAAATACTGAATAACTACATGTACTAGTGGCTACCACATGGACAATGCAGAGATAGAACATGTTCATCATTGTAAAAGTTCTGTTGGATAGTGCTGGTGTAAAGGGATATACAGCTCAGTAAAAACCAATTACTAAAAAAGTATGTTAAATGCTACAATGAGAAAAATTCAGGCAGCTATGGGAGCCCACGAGGGCACTATTATTTTTAAACTCCTTGGTTGTAGATGATGGAAAACCAATGACTAGTGATTTATTGACACAATAATGTTGTGTAACGAACTCCCCCAAAATTCAATGAATTAAAACAATAAGCATTTCTTTAGCTCTCACGTCTTATGAGTCAAAAATTTATCCTGGGCTTAACTGGGTGGTTCTTGTGGTCTTAGCTGACTCACTTGTGTTGTGATCAGGTGGCTATTGGTTAGGGCCACATTGATGACTGGGACATGGGTGTCTCACCCTGCAGCAGGCTAGCTCAGGGCTATTCTAATGGCAATAACAGAAATGTAAAAGTGAGCAAATTTTATCATGTGAGCACATTTTAAACCTCCATTTGTGCCTGCTAACATCCCAATAGCTAAGTCAAGTCACAAGTTCTGCCCAGATTCATGGGGTAGAAAAATGGACCCTGCCCCTTTAGTTAGAGAAATTGCAAATTCACCTGGCAAAGTCATGCATATAGGAAGAATTAAATTAGAGGTAGTGATGGATTAATGTACTATGTCACTTTTTAACATGGATTAATTTTAGAAGGTTATTTATCAGTTTATAAAATTCAGATGACTAAGAGTAGTCTAACTTCAGTCATGATTGGATGCAGGTGTTCAAAGTGGTTAATAATCTATCATAATGCCTCATCTCTGATTACCACTGTGTTGATTTCTTTCTCAAGCAATCTGCCCCTCAGTGATAGCAAAGATGATCCAAAACAGGTCTAGTCTTGTTCACCAGCTTTACAACCAGCATAAAAAATTATGTCACTGATTTCATTGGCTCGGCTTGGGTCATGTGCCCATCTATGAACCAATCACTATACCCTGGGGAACTGAATGCTCTTACTGGCCATATATGTGCAGATCCATGGAGACTGAGAAGGGAAGAGATAGATAAAGACAAGAGGAAAGAGGGTTTCTTCAAGCAGAACTAGCATGCTCTTCCCAGAGAGAAGATAATAAATGTCAGGAATGGAAATTATGTATTTATACTACAGGTAGACTTTGGGAGGAAGTGATGTGTGTGTTCCATGCCAAGATGCAAGTGAGGAAATGCAGAACTGAGAGCTAGCACAGGACTCTGGAAGATATAAAAGAAGTTTTAGTCTACAGTATAGTTGTTGATTCATAGCAAAATAGAATGAAGAACTAGTAGAATGAAGAAAAAGGGAGTAAAATACAAATAGCAAGTCAGATGAGAGAATGGGGGTGAAGAGAAAAATGGTAAAGAGATAAAGCAGGGGAGAGAAAACAGAGACATAGAGAGACAGTGAGAGAAAAAGAGAGAGAGAACAAGCTCTAAGTTGCTTGTAATATTTTGGTTCTGATATTCTGGTTGCTGCAATTCAGGACTGTTCCTAGGCTTTCTGTCCCCAAAAGTTCCCAGACAGTCTGTCAGTTTCCTCAGCTCCAAAGCGAACACTAAAATACCTGTACAGCTATCACAGAGGGCTGCCATTTCAAATGATCTAAAAGATACAAATGCCCTGTAAAACATGCAAGGGTGAGGTACTTGATTGTTAGTGAGAGAAAGAAAGATTTTAAATAAGACCCCACAGACAGCACTACACCACCAACCCATGAGAGTTCATCCTTGCTTATAAAGAGGTTGGCTCTTGGAAGACATTTAAAATAGGCTTTAAAACATCATTACTCCTAATTTTTCCCCAGTCATGGGGCTCCAGTCATGTGCCTGGAGCATAGCTCCTTGAATCTTTATTTATGTGTGCATATAAATTGTTTACATCCACAGGTTACCATCCAGACCAAGAAATGGAACATTTCCAGCACCCATTCCCAGTCAATACTCTTCCTAGTAACCAGTCTTCTAGCTCCTATTACCATTGATTAGCTTTGCTTGATCTTGAACTTCATACAGAGTCATACAGTATGTTTGCTTTTGTGTCTGGTTTTTGTTCAACATAGTGTGTTTGAGGTTTACCTATGTTGTGTATATCAGCAACTTAAAATTTTTAATTGCTGTGTAGTGTCCTATTGTATAAATATATGACAATTTATCAATCCTTTTCTGTTTATGGTCATTTAAGCTGTTACCAGTTTGGGCAATTTTAATAAAGCAGCTGTGAACACCTCATACAGGTCCTTTAATGAACATATGTTTTTATTTCTCTGGATAAATACTAGAAGTAGAATTATTGAGTCCTAGTTTAGATTAGATTTAGTAGAAATTACTAAATATTTTTTTCATAGATAGTTGAATCAATTTACACTTTCATCAGCATTGTGTGAATTTTCTTTCATATCATCATTAACACTTAGTATTGTCAGGGTTTTATTTTTAGCCATTCTGGTAGACTTGTAACAATCTCGCATGGGTTTTATTTTGCATTTTACTGAAGAGTAATAATGTTGAACTACTTTTCATATGATTATTGGCCAATTGGACATCCTTTTTTTAAAAAAATTTCTGTTCAACTCCTGTCCATTTTTTTGTATTGTTTTTCTGACTTATTTCTTATTGATTTGAAGGAGTTATTTGTATATTCTGGATATAAGTTTTTGTTAGATTTCTACATTTTTTACATATTTTTTCCATTTTCATCAACTTAATGGTGTCTTTGATGAATAAATGCTCTTAATTTCAATGAAATCCAGTTTATCAAAGTTTTTATTTTATGGTTAGTGCTTTTTGTAACTAGTTTAAGAAATCTTTGCCTATTCCAACAATTTAATTTTGACAAGTTTCTGTCTTGCTGTCTTCCACTTTTTTTGTAGATTTATTTATTTATTTTAATTGTTCTTCAAGTACAGTTTTCTGCCTTTTCCCCCCACCCTATCTCAACCCCCCAACCCTCCCTACCTCCCTCCTATTTCCACCCCCCCATTATTGTCCATTTGTTCCTGCAAACCCTTCACCCTTTTTCCCTGAAATTCCCTCCTCTCTCTCCTCTGGTCCTTGTCAGCCTGTTCTTAATTTCAGTGTCTTTGGTTATATTTTGCTTTTTTGTTTGTTTTGTTGTTTAGATTCCTGTTAAAGGTGAAATCATATGGTATTTGTCTATCCTGCCTGGCTTATATCACTTAGCATAATGCTTTCCAGTTTCATCCATGCTGTCACAAAGGGCAGGAACTCCTTCTTTCTTTCTGCTGCATAGAATTCCATTGTGTAAATGTACCATAGTTTCTTGATCAATCATTCATTTAATGACAGGCACCTAGGTTGCTTCATGGATTGGAAGAATTAACATCATCAAAATGTCCATACTACCCAAAGCAATTTAAAGATTCAATGCAATACCAATTAAAGTGCCAATGGCATATTTCACAGACATAGAACAAACACTTAAAAAAATTATAAGGAACCATAAATTACCCCAAATAGCTGCTGCAATTCTGAGAAAGAAGAGCAAAGTAGGAGGAATCACAATACCTGATACCAAGGTATATCACAAGGCCACTGTAATCAAAACGGCCTGGTACTAGCATAAAAACAGGCACATAGACCAATGGAACAGAACAGAGAGCCCAGAAATAAACCCAAGTTTCTACAGTCAATTAATTTTCGACAAACAAAGGGAACAGCAGCATAAAATGGAGTAAATATAGCCTCGTCAACAAAGGGTGTTGGGAGAGCTGGACAGCTACTTGCAAAAAAATGAAACTTATGCACCAAATTACACCACATACAAAAATTAATTCAAAGTGGATAAAAAATTTAAATATAAGTCATGACACCATTAAAATCCTAGAGGAGAACATTGGCAGGAAAATCTCAGATATTTCATGCAGCAGTATTTTCACTGATATGTCCCCTAAAGCGAGGGACATAAAAGAAAGAATAAACAAATGGGATCTCATCAAAATAAAAGGCTTTTGCTCAGCTAAAGAAAACAGTATTAAAATAAAAAGAGAACCAACCATATGGGAAAACATATTTGCCAATGATACTACAGGCAAGGGTTTAATCTCCAAAATATATCAAGAACTCACACAACTCCACTCTAAGAAGACAAGCAACCCAATTAGAAAATGGGCAAAGGACTTGAATAGACACTTCTTCAGGGAGGATATGCAGAGGATTCAGAAACACATGAAAGGATGCTCAATATCACTAGCTACCAGAGAGATGCAAATTAAAACCACAATGAGATACCAACTCACACTGGTCAGAATGGCCAACATAAACAAAGCAACAATCAAGTGTTGGAGGGGTTGTGGAGAAAAGGTAACCCTAATGCACTCACTGTTTGTGAGATTGAAGACTGGTGCAACTGCTATGGGAAACAGTATGGAATTTCCTCAGAAAAACAAAAATGGATCTGCCTTTTTACCCAGCAATTCTACTGCTAGGATTATATCATAAGAACCCTGAAACACCAACCCAAAAGAACCTATGCACCCCAATGTCTTCCACTTTTATCATGACTAGATCAAAAGAAACTTAAAAAAAACTCTATGGATTCTAATATATGTCCAGACCTTTTGGAGGCCCCCATGGCTAATGATTAGAAAGAATTACATTGCAAGAACCTGAGAGAGAAGAATGCCCACAGGCAGAGTGAAATGAAAGTATTAGCCCAGATTTTGTTAGTTGTCTGTGGTGAAACTTACATACATCTTTTTAAACAAAGAGGGAATTGGCTTAGGTGACCACACTGTGTTAGGGGCAAGAGTAAAGTTCTCAAGCCTAAGAGATTGCTGAAGCCTAGGATTCAGATGACCTAGAGTTGTGTAATCTTTTTTTTCCACTCTGCATGTTGACCTCCTTCAGGCAATTTGTAAGAAGGGGGTATGGAAAGATATGGTGTTTGTTTTCCTGTATTAACATGCTATGCGCTGTATAAACAGGGAGAAAGTTCTGGGTAATAACTGCAGCCTGGCTTGGGTCACATGGTCATTGAAAAGCAATCATTGTGTTTGGAGTGATGGTGAAATATGATTGGCTCAGCCTGGGTCATGATCTCACCTCTTTAGCCAAGGAGCTAGATTCTGTTCCCAGAGGCACAGGCACTGGTCAAACTAAAGGAATAGCCATTGGTGGAGCTTCCAAGAAAGTGAAGCCTTGTTTAACCATTAAAATGTTGAGCTATCCCACTTTAGTTTTAATTGACCAATGATTTAGGGTTCTAAGTACACTCTTAGATTTCACTTGGATGACTCAGTCCATCCCTCCATTTGTCCATCTATCCATTCAGTTATACCCTATTTGGTTCTTTAAATAATGTATGGCTTACAACATAAACATGCACAAGGCAATAAAAAAAAGAAGCACTGTTGGTGGGAATGAAAATTGGTACAGCCACTATGGGAAGCAGTAAAGAGATACATAAAAAATTAAAAATGAATCTGCTTTATGACCCAGCAATTCCACTTCTGGGAATTTATCCAAAGAAACTCAAAACATTAATTACAAAGAACATAAGTACCCCTGTGTTGATTGCAGCATTATTTACAATGACCAAGATCTGGAAGCAGCCCAAGTGTCCATCAGTAGATGAGTGGATAAAACAACTTTGGAACATTTACACAATGTAATACTACTCGGCCGTAAAAAAGAAGACAATTTGACCCTTTTTGACAGCATGGATGGATCTGGAGAACATTATGCTAAGTGAAATAAGCCAATCAGAAAAAGACAGATACTATGTAATTTCACTCATATGTGGAATCTAATGAACAAACTGAACTAACAAGCAAAGTAGGCAGACTCATAGATAGAGAGCAGGCTGACAGCTCTTGAGAGTGGTTTAAGAGGTTGGGGGATATGCAGAAAGGAAAAATGACTCATAGACAATAGTGTGGTTGTGGAATATAAAAGAGATATATGGTAATGGAAAAAATACAATATAAAACATAGAAGCAAAAACGGGGAATAGGGCCAAAGAATAATATGAGGACACATATAATGGTGGTGGTTAGTTGTATAGGACACTGTGAACTCCTCAAGGACAGGGAGATATTGTTTATCTTAATTCCTAGGCAGAGCTTGGTGCTATGTGGGAATTGAGAATTTATTTCTAAATAAAAATTTAAGATAACTATAATCTGTCAAATCATTCCTTTATCATAGGCATTTTACAAGTATTATTTTTTAAATATTTTTCCAATATTTTATTAAGGAAAATTTTCAAATGTGCAGGAATACTGAAAACATAAAACAGTGATCATAATGCCTAGGATAAATAACTGGTGAGAGCAGCCATGTTTAACTCTATGTTATATATGTCAATTTAAATCATTACAATAATTCCTTGTGAAGTAGAGACTGTTATTTCCATTTTACATATGGGGATATAGAAACTCAGCAAGAAATTCATGCTGCTGTAAATTACATAAGGGAGAATTGAACCCAGGTTTCTTCAATGCCTAACCCATGTATTCTCCATATGCAGTATTTCCTCTCACTGAATGAGCAAACATGGATTCCACCACTGGGCAATGGTCCTTTTGCACATCTGTCATCTGCTTTTAAGTCTGACACCCTTTTCCCTCTCATATTCTTCTTATCGGAAGAGAGATCTGGATTTTGGCATGTTCTGGAATATGCAAATTCCACTATGCCAACTCTTTATTAGCAGCATCATAATGCAGAAGGATCACAAGCTGGTTTGAACCTAAACACAATTTCTCTCTCTCTCCTAGTACCTATCACACAGCAGGTCCTCTCAAATGACTGTATGATAAAACAAACAAGTCTGCCCAAAGACTGGATTGCTGGTGTATCTCTACTAAGTGTCTATTGACTTTCTATAGGGTCTCAGGTACCACAGTATGTGCCCTATCCCCTGAATCTTCATTCAGAACTCATCTTAAATGTTACCTCCTTGAATAGCCCTCATTTCACCCTAATCACTCAGTTCTTTATCTTCCCTTATTTTGACACAACTTGAAGTAATATATATATATGTGTGTGTGTGTGTGTGTGTGTGTGTGTGTGTACATATATCTTGCTTTTTTTTATGATTCCCCCCCCAACACACACACTACAAAGTGATGACTAGGTCAGAAATTTCACTGGTCTATTCCAAATGCTTGGAACAGCATCCTAAATAATAGATGCTTGATATGTATTTGTTGAATGATCAATTGGATTGTTTAGATGTTCTGTAAACCTGTACAGTCTGGAACCCGGAATCTTTTACTCAGCATTTATTATACACTAGGTACTATGCATTTGCTATATACCACATACTAAGCCAATTAAAATAAATTTGGTTATCTGATTTGTATCTCATAATAAGTGTATAAAGTTAAGAATTATCATTATCTACATTTTGTAGATGAGTAAAATGAGGCACAAGGGGAATAAGTAATGTGGTCAGGGTCACAAAATTAGTAAGTTGCAGGGGTGGAGCTTAAAACTAGGCCTGATCACCCACATTCATGTGGACTTTGGTCTCTGTGCCTACAAGCTCTTGGCCTCTCCAGCCAAATATGGCCAGTTGGATACCAAGGGAGGTTCCCATTGCCTGGTTTGTGGGCCTCTACCTTTCCTGATATGCAGGGAGTATGATGCTAAAGAAGGGTTTCCATCTGTGAGCATTTTAAGACTTCCCTGTGAGAGGTCAAAACCATAGGAACAGAATGTGAAAAATAGCAAAGGCAAGGAAAGGACACTGACTAAGCTGAAGAGAGGACTTGGGGGATCTTTCCAAGTAGCACTTAAAGAAACAGCCCTGGGAGGAGCTGAATAGCTTGGGCTAGACTTTGCCATTTCTTCCTGTGTCCTTGGGCCAGGTTACCCACACATCTACACTTTGCTCATTTATATAACGTGGCACAATAATCCCTGGTACATAATAGTCACTCTGTAGTGGTCTTTTTTTCAATGTCGATACCTTATTTTAGTTATTAATAATACTAATATTATAGCTACCAATACTAGTAAGGTAGATTGGGTAACCGACATATTTAAATTCTTGTCTTGACTCTGGGAGTCTTCACCAAAGCTTAACTTCCCCAAGCCTTAGTGGCTCCAGCTGAAATCTGGGTTAATTGGTACCTGCTGTGTGTGGCAACCTTAGTGGAATCAGTGTTAGAAGGCGCTGAAGGTGTATAGACGAGGGTGATCTACATGGAAAAGTTTGTCATTTTAATTATAGTTGATGTGTGAGGTGGGGGAAAGCAAGGGAAGGCAGGGCTTGAAAGCTCTTTGCCATGGCAGTTATGCACTGGCTGCTTTGAGATTTCATGAGATCTGTCGTGATTGGAAGGGCGTGGGTTATGGTTCTGTGTGTCAGGGAGCACCATGTGAGAGGAGTGGCTTTAACTTTGTCATACCAGTGGAACCAACCAGTTCTGCTGACCTTAGATTATTTTTGTTTTGGCCGGCCCAGACTGGTTTGATAAGGCAATGGCAGATGTGCCTTTGGACAAATTCTGAAAGAGCTTCTTGTTGGGAAGATGCCTTGGAGAACAGCCGGCACCAACAGTGTAGAATTTTTCTTTAATGTCCAGAGTACCTCATGTTCAAAATAATAATTGAAATGCATGCTGTTTATTACACTTGCATATGTTTGTAATCAAGGTACAACTCTAGCGGATGAGAAGCAAAAAGCTATAATTTGCTGCTCAGCATCATAACTGTCGTACATTCATTTCAATAGCTTTATTTATCTTCTTCTTCATAAAGAACCATCCATATTGCAAATTTATTGAATGGTTAATGGCCTAAAAGTATGGGGTTCATTATAGAGCGATGTATTTATTGCAGTGTTGATTAAATAAAAGCATTGTAATCTTTCCAAATTGAACAATTATGTTCATTTAAAAATTTTAAACAGAAAAATCTTTTATACACTAATTGAGTTGCATAATGAAAAGCATGTGTAATGGAAATTTAAACAAAACAAATACTGAAATAATTTGAACTTTTTTTTTAACAATATAAAATGTCTACCTCTGTCTTTATTAGAGATACTCTAACGGCCGGCATACTTTCAGAACCGGTGACCTGGGAGCAGAGTGTATGGTTGCAGAGCCCATTGGCCACCCTCACACACCATCTGGCCAACCCTTCAACATCAAAGTTCTGGTTGGCTACCAGCCGCAGCCCCTGACACTCTGGCCATTAGCCTGGGTCCTGACAGGCTGGCTGGAGGCCTGGAGGCCAAGCTGACAGCCTTTTCTGCAGAGTCTGATGAATGGTTTCTGGCACCAGGCAGCTATGTTCTGACTGCCTGTGAGAGCAATACCCCATCTAGAACATGTACACTGTCTCTCCCAGCTTGCCTGGGGTCGGGCCTTCAGAAGTGCCTTCTGCCGCTGACTTTTTACACCCAACAGGGGTCTTTATTTGCTCTTGAAATTCCCACTCCCTCCCCATCTCTGTCAGGCTGTGAGGGGTTGATGATAAAAATGGTGCCATTGTCAGCATTAAAGGGATCAGTTTTATTGGTGCACTCCAGTCAAGATTTTTCACTGCCTGTACTTTGTGGCTCTATCCCATGCTTCAGTTATTTAGGGCTAAATCTTAATGTTACATTGAGATGGTAGGAAAGGGTGTGGAGAGAGAAAAACAGGCACATTTTTCAACTAGATGCTCATTTTCTGGTTCCACAGAGGATTTATGTGGGATCCTTGGTTTGCCCACATCTCATTCTCCAGTTTTAAAATGGTCTTTAGTTTTCAGCTGGACTCCATGAACACTACTATATCTTGGGCACACGGCAGAATGCAGGATGATTGCCTTCCAGCTTCTGACACCTAGAGTTTGCCAGGATTATCAAGAGGCTTAAGAATAAATCTCTGTACTAAAACCTTCAATTATTTAAAGGTAGCAACAGTAATTTGCTTTGGAAGCAAATTCCTGCTGGTCTTATCCTTAGGATGAAGTTTTAGAAACATGAATATCTAATCATAATCCTCATACTGACTAAATAAATTAATAAAAAAGGCTTATGGCAGCATAAATGAAAAAATATATACTCTGACTAGGCATGTGATTCGGGCACATTTTTCTCTGATCCATTCATGAAAACTTGTCCAAAGAGTCACTCTAACTGAAGGGATTTAAGTGGATCCCCAAAGAATGGAGAGAAATTTATAAGGTCAGTTTACTATGCCTAAGGTTATAGTAGTGAGGTTGATTGAGCACAGGTGAATACTCAACATGGATCCTATATCTCTGGCTCTGAAAATGTGGATAAGAGAGTCTTAAGGCTGGATTTCTGTTCCTTAAGAGGGTCTAGTCATTGGCTTTGACTTTATAGGTGAAAAGACAGAGGCCATTGAAGAAGAGCTATGTTAGAATGCTTCCTTATGTTCCCTTCCCAAGAAAGGCTCAGCCAGGTCCCAACTTCCAGGTCCCATCTCCAAATCTTAGGAGATGGAGTGGGGTCTATGCCATTGATTGGTGAGGACATTGGCACTTTAATAAAAGGTGCTACCCCTTGTCTACTTTCTCTATCCCTTTCAAAGACCAATTGATAAGCCTTTAAACTCATTTTACACTTAGCTTCTTTTCATATATTTTAGTCATAGTTCTAACAATTATTGAAAAGTGCCATTTTGCAGAAAGTGATAGAGAACCAGCTCCAGGTTGTGATGGTTTAGAGAGAAGGTCCTGAGATACTGACTAGGGGTCTGACCCATAGTTTATTCTGCATTTCATCCCCATTTCAGCTATGAGGTTATGCATAAAATTTGCAGAGGAAGTTCTCAGGGTCCTCAGAAATCTTTGAGGATCTACTAATGATAATAACAACTTATCTGAGATCAGATAGCTTGCAAATGGCAGTACTGGGGTTCACATTTTAGTTTAGCTCCAGAATTTACACTTGTCAATGTAAATTCTTCTAGGGCAGAAGAATTTAAACTTCTCTATATTAGTTCTATATCATACTGGTTCTTTGAACCGTAACTCTGTGTTGAAGTTATTATTACTAATGCTAATAATGATGATATGAATTGTTCCTTATGGACCTACACAGTGCATTGTACTCTACCAATTCTGACGCACATTATCTCAAAACAATCCAAGAAGGTTGATATTTGTGTCACTATTTAATGAATGGACACACTGAGGCTTTGGGGAGTTACTGAATTTATTCCCAGGTCATATAGCCAATAAATATCAAATTCAAGGCTTGGCCTGAGAGTTATAATATTTGTAACTCTTTCCCCTACCATGCCTACCTCCTCTTCTTACCGTTAACAGGGGAAAGTGGATTTAGTAAAAATGAAATCCCCATTGGGAAAGTTCATTGGTCATAGCTATACAAGGGGAGGTCTTCTTTTTATCCAAGCAGGATGAGTGCCTAGACCATATGTATTCAGAATTTTCAGAGCCAGGGTACTCCTCTACTGACATAAAAAACTGGAACATGACAATATAGTTTTGAGAAACACTATGTATGCTGGTTCCTTATGGTTGTAGTCATGTTCAGTGTGCACGGCACTATTCATCCAGCTCTGAAGCAGAGTCAGAAACACTGCCTTCTAAGGCTAACAATATGTATTTACTCATTTCCTCAGTGTCTCAGCATGTTTACTGAGCACTTACTAAGTACCAGGCCCTGTTCAAGATGCTGCTGATACCATGGTGAACAAGACAAGGAAATATGGCAGCTGGCCTCTTGGAGCTAACATTCCAGCTGGAGGGACAGATTCTAAACCAACCAATATAGATACAGTCCATAAAGAAAACTAAAGCAAGAAGAATAATAATAGCCCTACTCCAAAGAAGCCACTCCAACCTAAATACATTTTCTCTTATACACATTCAACATTTCCATCTTGAAAACATGAACAGTAATTGCCCTGTTTAGTTTTAGCATTGTGTGCAGTCTTTGTGTCAGGCAATGTGCTAGATATTGGGGATAAAAAAGAATGGATTCTGCGTACCTAGACATACAGCTTTGATTGGAAATAATCATAAGTGGGTAGAGAGAAAACTATAATAGAATGTGTTTAGTCTGTGGAATAGAAGTCAGCATACTTTTCCTGTAATGGGCCAGGTAGTAAATATTTTTGGCTTTGCAGGCCATACAGTATCTGTGGCAATTACTCAGCTCTACTGTTATAGCACAAAAGCAGCCACAGACAATGTGTAAATGAATGGGCATGGCTGTGTTCCAACAAAACCTTATTTACAAAAGCTAGTGGACTATCAGGTTTGACCTGTAGGCCATATTTTGATGACTCTGTTCCAGAAGATAACAAGATGGAAACTACTCAAGAGTTTCCAGGGAAGTGTTCCTTGTGGGGTTGACTTTTAAATGTAGAGCTGAGAGTAGTTGGTTATGGGAGAGTGCATTCCAGACAGAGAAACAGCAAACACAAGACAAGGAGGGTAAAGAGAGTAAGGTCTAGGAAGTGGCTGAAGGCTGAGTGACAGGCACACCAAAGGTGTGGAAGGTTTTAAGGTGTGAGAAGGTAGGTCTTAAGTAGGCTGAAGACACACTCAAGGACCCAAGCATGGGGAACCTTGCAGGTCCTTCATCAAAGACAGAGGTCTCTGGTCTTTCTACTTAGATTAGGAGATAAGATATGAGCCTCCCCTTTGTGACTATGGATCCAATTTGACCCAAAGAAGTCAATCTGTCTGCTGGTAGCTGCAGGGAACATTCTGTCTCGGTCTCTCTCTCCTGATGGTGATCATGGGGAAGAATATGCCCAGGGTCAGTTGCATAAAGCTGATTTTACCCACAAATCCTTGTAAAACCCCAGTCAGTACTTTGGCACAGGTTACTTTCAGCATTGGTTGTCATTTAGAGTTGATAACTGTGCACAGCTATTATTACCCAGGATGGGGAACCTCAGCAGTTCACAAGTACCTTAGATAAGCAGTGTAATATTTGGTCACTTAACCCTCCTCATGAGCCAACATGATACTTCTACCATCCCATCTTCCTTAGAGGCCAAGTCCCAAGCTGCAAATCCTCCAGCCTTTAGACCTTTGACCTTGCAGCCATTTTAGTTCCACTACATAACTGCAGATGTTTTCCAAGGCATTCACCTTGAGTATTTCTCTATAACCCACATGGTTTGGTCTTCCCCCTGTCACCTCCACACACCCCTCCCTCTGAGTTTACTCTTCTGCAGACTGCTTCCTACCATGGAGAATTATTTCTAATTGCCGGATACCTGGGATGGAAATTGTCAGAGCAACAAAAAATGTTTCAGAGCCTCGGAGAACTCTACTTCCCACTGGGCACCACCAAGATCCTGCTTTTTTGCCCTTAAGGGGACTTCAGGGGATCCTGAAGATGTACTTGGCAAACATTTTTCAACTTCACATGTCCCATGTTTATGACATCTGTCTTATGTTGTTGCCTGGGTATATTTTTCTGGATTGGGTAAAATTTTGAATAAATATTCCTACTTTTATTTCCAGAAATTTTGTGTGTCATTGTAAATCATATACAATTATGTGTGTAAGAACCAAAAAAAGAGAAATATTTGGGTTTGAACTTGAAGCTTTGATTTGTCTTCTTTAACCAATTAGATCCAATTGAATGGAGTCATTTTTAATATTCCCTTAAAGGTAGTTAAGTCATAGTACTGAGGCTCTTACTAAGGGCATTGAGTAAGAAAGGTTCATTAAGGAAACAAGCTAATTATCTTTAGTGAATAAATTGGTCGATGACAACACGGTACAAAAAAAACCCTCATCTTTGATAAAATAGCAGAAGCAGTTTCTACTGTTGCTGGTGTGTGTGTGTAGGATATTTTCTTTGATTAAGCTTTTAAACTGTTTGCAAGGAGACACCACACAATATAGGCAGGTGACATTGAGGGACAGCTAATTCAGGCTGGTTGGAGGAGATGTTTCCTCAGAAGGCATAACCTCTCACCTGCAAAAGTTGTTCTTTTATGACTGACAAATCTAGTTATCAGTTCATTGCTCTTGCCTGTAATGGTTGCAACTATCTCAGTGTATGTGCAGTCAGACATGTAAAGAACATTGTTTTTTGAAGCACTTTTTGGACAACGGTATTCGGTTGCTAGTTATGTGAACTGATTTTGGCTAATGGAAGCCTTGCAGAATGTATTAGAAGCTGTTAGGGAGCTCACAGAGAGGAAGGGGAAGGGGAAATATGGGCAGGTACTATTGGTAAAGTCAGGAAAATGGGAAAAGGTAGGGAAACAAAGTTACAGGCGGGTCAGTTTGATTAAACAGGGTGCTGCCCTGGGACCTGACCTCTTGCCATTGAGCTCTAGAATCAAGGTTCATAGTCCCAGGTGAAAGCATGGCCTGTCTATGCTGAATCTGGGAAAGGTGGTTCTGGCTCTGGCCCTTTGACTCCCATGGAGAAGGTACAGGAATTACACTCTCTCCAAGGACCACATTAAGGCCAAGGGAAGAAGTTACTTCTGTTTAGGATATTAGGGTAATTAGGTAATTTAAAAAATCAGGGGAAGAAAATTGATGGTGAACAAATAGCAGGGGTGGGGGAGATTTTTTAAATATAGTCTTTAAGAGAAAAACTCATTTGGTAGTTGCTGTCTTGATCCAACACCTCCCATATTTACCAGGATAGATTCCAAATTCCAAGTTTCATAATCTCTTTGCCATTCAGTGGTTTTCTATCTTACTGTTTTGATAGTGGCAGTTTTGACTGGAAATTTAGAAGGAGAGACTGAGGGACACAGACTAGAATGATTTGGTTGCTTCGAACCTTCAGAAGGTAAAGCATTTCATGCTAATATGTTTTTACACTTAATTCATTATTTTTTCTTATGGGTCTCTCTCTTTCACACACAAAAATGAAATTGCTTACTCATCCATCCACTTGCTATTTTATTTTCTTTTTTTTAAAGAGCAGTGTATTTTTTCATTTATTTTTTAAAGATTTTATTTATTTATCTTTAGAGGGGAAGGGAAGGAGAGAGGGAGAGAAATATCAATGCATGGTTGCCTCTTGTGCATCCCCTGCTGGGAACTAGCCTGCAACCTAGGCATGTGCCCTGACTGGGAACTGAACCATGATCCTCTGACTCATAGGCCTGTGCTCAATCCACTGAGCTACACCAGCCAGGGGCCTATTTTATTTTCTATTAAAAAATATTGAATATTGACTTCATAAAAGGCAACCCTTCAGTATTCTTGAAAAAGGGGTCCCTAAGGATCCATGAGCTCACTCCCTATACAGGACATCAGATCTCTAATCACCTATGATAAAAGGCAGAGTGGAAGAGACATCAAGGACAGAAGAAAAGGGAGGAGAGATCACGCCCAGAGAAGAAAAGAAGGTTATTTTGATCCAGGCTGAGTATAAAAAAATGCACCTTTAAAATAGGGTGTCCCAGATATAATGCCTGTGTTGCAGTGTTGGAGATATAAGCATGTATGTGTGTGTGCAGGTTTCCATGTACAGAATTACATGTACATTAGAAAAGGTAATTGTCAAAACTTTAAACTGGTACAGCAAGGCACTTTGGCACTGACCAATTAATTAGAACTTTCACTGGCGAGTCCAGCACACCAATGTATAATTAATGTATAATTAATTAACCAATGTATATTAAGCACCAGCCTTGCCTTCAAGGGTGTCAGTGGAATCCCACTTGTACATCCTTAACCCGGTCAAATGGAACTATGCCCACTCAATTTTGTGTATCAGTCCCTTCAGCTAGATCATTCTCTGGGTGAGTATGAGTTTGGAGATAGGAATCTGATGTTTCCTTTTTCTATCTTGGTTCCTAGGGTACCTACTAGTGTAAGCATCTGCCTATGTTGAAGACAATTACACTATTTAAAAGCCGATATTGTTTGAACAACATGAGCCTTAAAATTAAGCCAACTACATTCTGGGGTACACCACTGAAGGAACAAAGTCTCTTTTCATACTGGTGGACAGACTGGCCTCATTGCTTCCACTGGCAGAGGTATGCCTGTGTATTCTACTTCACCCACAGCTCCAGGGACATACAGGCAAAGGTTAACTCTTGTCAAGTCTTACCTTGCTGTCTTTAGAACCAGGCTTTCTATTGTAAGCTTTACTGTACACAGTCTGGCACAGACATGCGGGTAGCATAACAATAGTTCATGAGATTCTATATAGCAACATTCCTCAACTTATGCCCCCAAGTGCACAATAGCTGTTGGTTGTGAGCCATTCCAGACTTCTGGATGTATGTGGCATTTTTGTTTTTGCTCTAAACTGCTTCTCAGAACCTCCTCCTAAGAGCCTCCACAGTCCCTTGCTGCTGGTGGTGAACAAAGAGGAGAAGTTGACCTTCTGCAACTTTCCTTCATGACTAAGTCTACAGCAACCTCTTGCTTTCTTCACCTCTACTTTTTATAGCTTTCTTCTCAAACTCTGTGCCCCATCAACTGGATGGGGTATCCCCAATCTTCTTGAATGTTGATCAAATATGTCTGTTTATTCCTAAGTGTGTGTATTTTCTTTCCTCATTGCTAAGTGGAGTCAAGTGGTCAGATTTTGGACTCAGAGCTGGGATTTGAGTCCTGGTCTATCCTTTACTGGCTGTGATCATGAGAAGAAAAGAGAAAAGAAAAGAAAAGAAAGAGAGGGAGGCAGGGAGGAATGGAAAGAAAGGAAGGAAGGAGGGAGGGAAGGAAGGAAGGAAGGAGGGAAGGAAGGAAGGAAGGAAGGAAGGAAGGAAGGAAGGAAGGAAGGAAGGAAGGAAGGAAGGGAGAGAAAGAAAGAAAGTTCTGAATGGTTTGGTTCAGAGGATTGAGTGCCAGCCTGTGATTTGAAAGGTCATTGGTTCAATTCCTGGTCAGGGCTCATGCCTGGGTTGTGGGCCAGGTCCCCAGATGGGGGCAGGCAAGAGGCAACTGATTGATGTTTCTCTGATACATTAATGTTTCTCTTTCTTTCTCCTTCCCTTCCCTTCTCTTTAAAAATAAATTAAAAAAATAAATACCATATGATCTCACTTTTAACAGGAAGCTAAACAACAAAACAAACAAGCAAGCAAAATATAACCAAAGACACTGAAATAGAGAACAGGGGGACAGAAGGGAGAGGGGAGGAAAATTCAGGGGAAAAGGGGAAGGATTTACAGGAACTAGTATAAAGGACACATGGTCAACAACTAAGGGTGGTGGAAATGGGAGGGAGGTGGGGAGCACTGGGGGATTGGGCTGGGATGGTAGTAAAAAATAGAAAACTGTACTTGAACAACAATTAAATAAATTTTGTAAAAAAGAAAACTACACAACACTGAAGAAAGAAATCAAGGAAGACACAACCAAATGAAAACATATATCGTGTTCATGGACTGCAAGAATTAACATCACCAAAATGTCCATACTACCCAAAGCAATTTACAGATTCAATGGAATACCTATTAAAGTACCAACGAAAAAAATAAAATAAAACCTTTAAAAAAAGAAAAGAAAAGAAAGAGGAAAAAAACACATCCCTGTGTTCTGGGTTCCTTAATAGTGGAAAGTATGAAATAATACCACTTATTTAGTAGGATTGTTGTGAGGATTAAATATATCAATACACATAAAGTACCTATTATAAAGCCAGTGCTAATCATTAGCTCTTGTTTTTATTAGGTGGTGATGGGGTTCATTGCCAATGATAGGGAGAGGTTTGGGACAGCTTATTTGTGGTATTACCATGGCAAGGAGATATTCACCTCTGAGAAGACACAGTGAATATTTTCATGGAGACTTTGCGATTGTGGACGGAAGTGCTAGCAATATTTCTACCAGGCATTGTGGAACCTAAATAAATTTGGTCTTATCCTCCTGAAAAAAACTTACCTTATGTTACATTCTGAACATTCAGACTACCAAGCAAGATATAGTGTAACCTTAAATATGATCCTACCTGGGAAGGTGATGCTAGGCTCCTAGAGTCAGGCTGGTTGGAGTGGAGAAATTAAGATCATCTGGACTACCCGGCAGTGGTCATCTCTTTGTTCTCAGGCCCAGCTGGAGAGGTGAGCATGGCCTTGACCTGAAGAGGAAGGTTGTCAGAGGGCTGTTATTTGGATCAAGTCAGAAAGTGCAGATGTAAGTGCAAAGTGCAGAGCTGGGGGTGGTAACCTGACTACAACCCTGCATAGTATCTAGTAATGGGCATTACTATAGCCTGTGTATCCACTGCTGTGAAAGCAGTTATAAAGAGCAGAGCTAAGGATGGTAATCTGACTCCATAATCTTGTAAGTCACCTTTGGATGAATAAGCATTGGACAATCCATGGATTCACTGACACTGTAAGCAATTATTTGTATATTTAGATTGTGTATCTCAAAAATGGTTAAGATCTACTGTTATAAAGAACTATGCAGACTTCTGGCCAAGATGGAGGCATAGGTGGAAACACTGTGTCTCCTTGTACAACCAAGTTTAAAGACAACAAAGTTTTAGTAACAAAAACACAACCAAAACACAGAAAATTGAACTGTATGGAAGTCCAACAACAACGAACCATTCAGCCAGACCGGTAAAAGGGGTGGAGTCAGCAGCTGACGGAGAGAGGTCACGCAGAAAAAGTGGCCAGACCGACTCAGGTACACGGCGGCGGTTGGCAGATCCCAGGTGTGGGGTGGCCACGGGCAGACCCAGTGGGGGCGCAAAGCGACTGGCTGATGGCAGTCACACATTCGTGCACAGATAACCAGGCGAAGGAGAGACCAGTGAGGCAGCCCATGCAGGCTAGGGCCCCAGCCACAGAAATTAAAGCCTAAAAGCACCAACTGGAAAAACTTTCGGGGTTGTGGTGCTGGGAGAAGCTCCCAGGCTCACAGTTTGTTGGAGAGACCCACACACCTGGTAGCCAGCACCAGGGGGGCCAGGTTTACTTGTGGGAAGCAGCAGAGGGGACCGAAATCTGAGAGAGAGAGAGAAAGAGAGAGAGAGAGTAGAACAAACACCATTGCTCTTCTCTGACCCCACCCCCACATACAGCGTCACAACCCAGCGACCTGGGTTTCCCCACCCTGGTCAACACCTAAGGCTCCACCCCTCATACGAAACAGGTGCAAACAGACCAAAACATTATGGCTCAAGAAGAACAGCTCAGAGCCCCAGGGCCAATACTTCTAAGCGACCAAGAGATAGCCAAACTATCAGATGCATAGAACTCATTGATTTTAGTCACAAATTATAAGAACAAATGAAGGCTAAACTAATTAAAATGAAGGGAAACGCATGGGAAACCAATAGTGATGGAAAGGAAACTGGGACTCAAATCAAGGGAGTGGACCAGAAGGAAGAAAGAAACATGCAACCAGAAGAGAATGAAGAAACAAGAATTAAAAAAAAAAATGAGGAGAGGCTTAGGAACCTCCAGGACATCTTTAAACGTTCCAACATCTGAATTATAGGGGTACCAGAAGGGGAAGAGGAACAGCAACAAGTGGAAAACTTATTTGAACAAATAATAAAGGAGAACTTCCCCAATCTGGCAAAGGAAATAGATTTCCAGGAAGTTCAGGAAGCTCAGAGAGTCCCAAAGAAGTTGGACCCAAGAAGGAACACACCAAGGCACATCATCATTACATTAGCCAAGATTAAAATGAAGGAGAGAATCCTAAAAGCAGCAAGAGATAAGGGGACAGTCACCTATAAAGGAGTTCCCATCAGACTGTCAGCTGATTTCTGCAAAGAGACCTTACAGGCAAGAAGGGGCTGGAAAGAAGTATTCCAAGTCATGAAATCTGAAGACCTACATCCAAGATTGCTGTATCCAGCAAAGCTTTCATTTAGAATGGAAGGGCAGATAAAGTGCTTCTCAGATAAGGTCAAATTCAAGGATTTCATCATCACCAAGCCCTTATTATATGAAATGTTAAAGGGACTTATCTAAGAGAAAGAAGATAAAAATATGAACAGTGAAAAAAACAGCAAACTCACAGTTATTAACAACCACGCCTAAAACAAAAGCAAACTAAGCAAACAACTAGATCAGGAGTGGAACCGTAGAAATGGAGATCACATGGAGGGTTAGCAACAGGAGAGTGGGAGGAGGGAAAGGAGGGAGAAGGTACAGAGACTAAGTAGCATAGACAGTAGGTAGAAAATAGACAGGGGGGAGGGCAAGAATAGTAGGGGAAATATAGAATCTAAAGAACTTGTGACACATAGACATAAACTAAAGGGGGGAATGGTGGGAGAGGGGATGTGCAGGGTGGAGGGGAATGAAGGCAAGGAATGGGACAACTGTAATGGCATAATCAATAAAATATATTAAAAAGGAAAAAACTATGCAAATTTAAAGAAGGACTCTCTTTCAAGGCATGCTTTTTAAACCATGAAAAATAGATGTTCTGTCTATTTTTAAATTATAAAATAACCTTGTGCAATTCTCATTAGTGTAATTTTAACTAAAGCTTTAGCTAAAGAGTAATACAAGAAAAAAATGTACACATTCCAGAAATTAAATAGACATCATCCCCATGTTGTTCATATACCACTCTCCAATCTGGGGGCAAGATTGTGTGTTTTTCTGATGTACAAAAAAAAATGTTGTGTCAGCTCCTGTGTTGCAATTCCTTCTGGAATTTATTTTAAGAGACAAGCATTTATCTTATTGAACTATTAACACCATTTATCTTCAATTTATAAAATGTCTTCCTTTATCTACTGCCCTTCAACAGCCATAGTTATCACTCCCACACATACATATCACAAGCTGAACTGTTAAATAAACTTATACAAAAATGTCTAGGAGTTGTAAGGTATTTATCTTAAAGCTTTTCCCATTGCTTCTTGAACATTTCTTACTATCTGGTTATTATATTTAGTGGTCATTTTAAAAGATAGACAGATCACTAGAATTGTAGTAATTGCCTACACAAGAAACAAATCAGAAATCATTAGGAGGTTTTAAAATTCATTTGTATCCAGGTATTTAAGTGAAGTTATAGGAAAGCAGGGACTAATGGTCTGTCCTTGGCCTCTCATTGTGAGCATAGCTCCAGTTTCCATATAGGAAATTCTTGCTTCAGAAATCAGTCAATGGTTTGATAAATATTTGGTTCAGAAGCTCAATTTGAACCTCAAGGGATTGAATGTACAGAATGATTTTGACTTATCCCATCTGTCTCCAGGTCATTCCAGGGACAAGCAGTATGTCGCTCCCAGGGGAGGCTGACCACCAGCTTTTGCAAGTGCAACTCTCATTTCTCTTTGTGAAAAATCTGGCTTGACTGTGTTTTCCAAATAGTATTCCCTTTCTGAAATGCAAATTCACACTCTTATTTCAAATCCAGGTGAAGACTCAGCACATCAAATTGCTTGTTTCAAGACCAGGCATAGAGTAGCGACCTATCAAGTGATGACATTTTTTAGATGTATTGGGTCCTGAAAAGGTGTTTGAAACAAGAATCAAATTAAAAAATGAGTGGTTACATATGTGTAACCGACTCTGTTGCAAGCCATTAAAATGGAATGTGTCGAGGCCGCCATTTGCTTCATTTCCAGAGACCCTTTCTCTGCAAGCTTGAATGGAGGCCGGGCTGTTTTCTTGGCTGTTTGGATGTGGTACTGCCCGTTCTGTTTGAATGGGGGGTGGGACTCACCTTGGGCTCCCAGTTCAGGGTTCCCATTTGTGAGAAACATGATCGCAGACGTAATTGTTTGACTGCTGAAATATTGCTTTTCAAACACGAACTCTCCTTCTCTCTCTCTCACTCTCTCTTAAACAAGGTCTGTATCTATTTTATCTGAACCAGTAGTAGTCATAACAGCCATCTCTCTTCTAAGGGAAAAATGAGCTATCAGTTTTTCTCAGGCTTGAGCATTCTCCCACCTGTCCTCAATTTAATGCACAAATGAAAGCACATAAATCTTTGTGACATTTTGGCATAAAGCACCTACTTCAGATGACTCCTTTAGGAAACTCTGAACCCAGGTGTTTGGTTTTTGCATAAACTTTGCAAAATGAGAATTGTAACGCGACTGTGTGTACACACACATACATACACATGCACCTCCCCCCAAAGGTGGTTGCATATGAAATGTGGAGAGCTGAAGGGATGTGGGTGGGGGTAGGGGAATAACATGTGTGCAAACTTAATATATCTTTTCCTCACCTGAAGTTGGACCCAGACAGTTAAATTATAATTACAGCCCCATCTGGAGGGGGAGAAAGTACAGTACTCCCTGCTCTGAGCTTTCAGCATGGGTACTTTGTCAGGTAAAATAAACATATCCCATTTTCAGTCTGTGGTCAAACTCAACAAAAGCCATGAAAGATGGGACACTCATTAAGAACCAGATTGTGACATGGTGAGAATGACAGCAACAACAGGAAGAAAGAATGAAATGGTTAGTTACTTCTCTCAAGCCATATGGTTCAGGAAGGCTCTCAAGGCTTACCTCAAAGTGGCATAAATCCTTAGCAAAACTTATGGCTGTTTGGTCCTACTGGGAAGTTTGGTGTGTGCAGTGTGCAGAAGTCCTTTCCTGGCCAGAGGAATTGGTTCTGAGAAGTGCAGTGACTGAGGCTGGTCCATGGACATCCTTGGAGTATTTTAATCAGATCATCTTCTCTGGTCACAAAATGGTGAGGCTGTAAAACCAGGAATGCTTGGTGACCATGTTCCCTGCCCTGTGAAAGAAGCCAGTCTTTTGCTCTAAGAGAATCAAGGTGATGCAGAGAGAAGCAGAGAGAAGAGAGGACCCTGGGTGTATCTGAGAGGGTCCTGGAAGTTCTCTTAGGACCCTCTCACAGGGTCCTGTGAGTTCTCTCTCTTACAGCCCAGGAAGTTCTCTCTTTTTGCTTAATCTATCTTCAAGTTTCTGTCACTTGTTATCAACAAAGCTCAGTCTGATGTATCAATCATAAAGTAAAATTTATGAAAAGATTGCACTTGTTTGATCTAATAGTATCAATGCTAGTAACAATAATTGCTTACATTTATTGAGGACTATGTGCCAACTCCTCTCCTTCTTAGGAAGGATGTATAATGTATAATATGTTATACATTTATGTATAATGTTATACATTTATTTTCTTTCACTTAATCCACAACCCTATAAGACAAGAGCAATTATTGTTCCTGTTTTATAGATAAGGAAGTTGAGGCACACAAAGGTTAAGAGACTTGCCCAAGGTCTTACTGCTTATCAGAGGAGGAGGTGAACTTCAAACCCAGGCCCCAGAGCCCAGTCTTCTAACCATCCCCTATTCACCTGTAGGCAAGCCGAGACGGTGGACGAAACTTGCAATTCTAAGTGTTCTTGAGTAAGTAAAGAGCGGAGTTAAAGCCAATGTGTCCAGAGACCATGCCTAAGTCTATAAACAATTTTATCTATGCTATAGCCACAACAGAGTGACAAGTACTGATCTCATATCAATAATTAGAGAGACTTCAGCTTATTATAGCCTTTTATTTCCCTATCATTTTTCTCTTCTCTTTTGTTTCCCCTGAGAACTGTGTCTCAGGGGAAGATGTTTATGTGAGCATCAAACAGCATGCATGTTGCATAAAGAGAGTAAATGGATGAATTTGACAACCCTGGGATACTCAGTGGTTCTCTCAGTGCTCCTCAGACTTGAAGGGGGCTTGCTGAACCACCTGAAGTGGCTTGCTGAAACCCAGGCTGCTATGTTTCTGATTTGGTTTCTGATGTAATGGCTCTGAGTTAGAGAATTTGCATTTTTAACAAATTTCCTAGGCAATGCTCCAGTTGCTGGTTTGGGGACCACGCTTTGAAAACCATTGCCTTGTGGCAACTGCAGCTGACTGTTCCTAAGCATGTATGAAACATTAGGTCAATTCAGTAAAATAAGTCAGCCAGTTTGATTATTTAGGTGCATTGCTGTTAGTTTAGCCTAGCTGGTCCCTCTTCCCAAATGGCCAAATCAAAGTGAGCATATTTCAGGGGTTCTGAGATTAATAAAATGGCACACAAAGATATCTGAACATTTTATAAGCAAGAAAATATTAAACTACTATCTTTTTATTACAGTAGTAATTACAGACTATTATATAAAAATAACTTGAGGCAGTGTATTGCTATTTGTTGAACAAAATCACATTTTTTATCACTATGATTGGTGCCAAGTGGTTATTAGTCTTTTATAGTATTTGAGTATTCCCCAGTACAGTTGTGTGCCTGCTTTCACCTGCAACTCATCACAAGAATACAATGAGGAATGATCTCACTGTTACCATATTTTCTGTTAGCAGATATTTGTTATGCAAATAAGATTGGGGGAGCTGAGCTGATGTCATTTTACTATCTTAATTTAAATTATTTTCTTTAAATGGACCAAGAAATGAGTTTGATTCAGAGAGAGGAATGATTAATTTTGTCCTTGGGATATAATTATATTCTTTGGGGATATCAGGCAAAGTGCAGTTACCTGCTTTTTAATGCAAGATTCCAGTTAAAAATGTCCTCTCCTGAAATCTTTTTTTGAGCCTCAAAGGTGTCTCAACTGTACTTACAAGTTAGTCAGACTGAGCAAAATAGACATGATGCAAAGGAATATCTTCAGGAAAAATTTGTTTTTCTCAAGAAATAATTTTTATTGCTTTTTTGTTTATGAGAGAGATACTGGTCTGTAGTTTTCTTTTCCTGTAATGGTTTTGTCATGTTTTAGTGTCAGGGTTATGCTGACCTCATAAAATGAGTTTTAAAATGTTCCCTTTTGTTAAACATTGAAAGAATTTATATAAAATTGCTATTAATTCTTCTTAAATGTTTGGAAAACTTTATACATGAAACCATCTGAACCTGGATTTTTTTGTGGGAAGGTTTTTAGTTAAAGATCCAATTTCTTTAACAGATTTCTTGTTTCTTTTTGTGTTAGTTTTAACAAGTTGTGATTTACAAGAGATTTATCCATTTCCTCAAAATTAATTTATTAGCATAAAGTTATTCAACATAACACATTATAATCCTTGTAATGTCTATGATGTGGCCTTTTAAATTTTTTCATTAGTATTTGTGTTATCTTTTTTTTCTAGATTAGTTTTGCTCTGGGTTAATTTATTAATTTATTTACCTTTTCAAAGAATCAACTTTTGGCTTTGTTAGGTTTCCTCATTGTACATTGGTTGTCTATTTCTTTGCTTTTTGTCTTCATATGTATAATTAAAAAATTTTTTGAGTTCAATTTGCTAGTATGTTTATTGGATGGTAGCTTGTATAATTTGTTTTCACTCTTTTTTTTCTAATGTAAGAATTTAAAGCTAAAACACTGCCTCTAAGCACTCCTTGAACTATATTCTATACATTTTGATATACCATGTTTTATTATTGTTTAGTTCAAAATACTTTTAAATTTCCATTTTAAATAGTTCTCTTTTAATTTATTGATTATGTAGAGTGGGTTGCTTAATTTCCAAGCATTTAAAACTTTTCTGGTTATCTTCCTGTTACTGATTTCTAGTTTAATTATACTGAGATGAAAAACATACTCCTCTGATATTTGTTTAGATTTGATTCTCGCTTCAGCCTATGGTCTATTTTAGTAAAAGTTCCATAAATACTTAAAAAACAATTTATGTTTGGTAATTATGTGGTATAGAATTCTAGATAAATTTAATTAATCAAGCTGATAAAAAGTTACTTCCTGACAGAAAAAGAAAATGAAGTATTTTCCAAAGTTTAAGGGATACGACACACAGTGACTGAGTGCTTGGTCTCGGAACATTAAGGGTCCTTGTCTCACTTCCATCTGTCTGCTCAGCATCTCTATCTGGATGTGTAAGGAGCATTTCAAATTAATATACAAAGGCACTCCCCAAAGCACTCCTGATTTCCCCTTTTCCTGTCTCCCATCTCAGTTAATGCCCCCAATGCTGAGGCAGAGAACATTAATTGTCCCCGATTTCTCCCTTTTCCTCTCACCCACATTTCCACTGGCAGGTTATGTTCCCTCTACTTTAAAGTCTGATTGCTTCTCACTATGCACCTGCTACTTCCCTGGGTTGAAATACTTGCCAGTCCTTTCAAGGGTACTGTTATAGTGACTTCCTAATGTGTCTCTCTGCTTTTAAAAAACATTTTCTTATCATCCTTCTCCATCTCTAGACCCTGCCACATCTTGCAACAGGGCACAGAGATTTTTACTTCTCCCATAACAACCAGAGTTATTTTTTTAGGCTTAAATCAATTGATTTTTATTACTAGACTTATCATCTCATCCAAGTTATTTTTAAAAAGGAAATCAGATCAAATCACTCCCTTACTAGAAAACAAACAAATATAAAGAATGCAAGTCTTTCCCTCATACTTGGAATAAATTATAAAATCTTCACTACAACCTACGAGGCCCTCGATAATCTGGCCCTGACTCCTTCTCTTCCTTGTCCACATCTCCAGCCACAATGGTCCTCTGGCTCTGCTTGGGAAAGTCCCACTCGATTTCTTCTCAGAGTCCTGGGGAGAGCACTTGCTCTCTCCTCTGCCTGGATTGTTCTTCCCCAGGCTTTCACACACTCACTCTTCCGTTTCATCTGGTTCTTAATTTTCCTGTCACTATCTGTTTAAAACACCAATGTGCTATCACTAGTCTCTATTTCCCCTGGGTAAAATTTCTTCATATACCCTGTCTGGAGTGGCTCAGTTGGTTTGAGCATTATCTTATAAACCAAAATGTTGAGGGCCTGATTCCCAATCAGGACACGTGCCTAGGTTTCAGGTTCAGTCCTGGATGGGCCACCTACGGGAGGCAACCCATTGACATTTCTCTCTCTCGCTCTCCCTCTCTCTGTCACAATCTCTCCCCCTTCTTCTCTTTTTGGAATAAAAAAATGCTTCATAGCACTTATCAATACCTCATATTATTCACAATCATTTTTAGTACTGTATATCTGTCTTCTGCACTGGAAGATACATTCCATGAGATCAGCAACAAATTGGTATGGTTAATTACTGAAACCTTACCCAGTCGACCAGTGCCTGGCACATAGTGAATACTCAGTAGGTATCTCCTGGTTGGATGAATGTTTAACTGAAAAAAATGATTGCTTTATATTCATTTATATGTAACGATTAAGTTCATCCTCCTTTAGGTAGCGCTGGGAGGTTGATTTACAAACTATAAAAACTTAAACTTCTTAAAATAACCTGTGGCTTCTAATGTTACTAATTCAGGTTGGAGTTGACACCAATTAGTTTGATTTGGTTTTCTTTGAGATTGAAAAAACTCCACAGTTTCAAAAGATTGTGTATGCATTCATTTCTGAAACAGAAGTATACTGTGCGTGTATGTGTCTCTGTGTGAGTATAGTTTGTGTGTGTGTGTGTGTGTGTGTGTGTGTGTCTAAAGGCAGCTGTATCATATATACCTAATCCACCAGTGGACTGGACTGTGAGCATTGGTGCTGATGGATTAGAATTTAAAGATAAGGAGAGGGTGAAGGAAATTTTTCCTTAGGTGATATTTTTGGCTTTAAGGGGAAGTACTTTTTTTCTGATTTTCCTTATAATGTGGTAAACATTGCTATCTGACTACCACCAGAGGCAGGATAGGCTAAGCCTTTATAAACATTATCATTAACAATCCTCACTACAACCCTACAAACCAGGAAATTGAATTTCCATTTTCCAAATGTGGAAACTGACTCACAGAGACAACATCCGTAAGATGACATGGCTAAAAAGTGACAGAAACAAGGCTCCGCCTGTTCAACTCTCTGTCCCCAAAGTTGGTGCTTTTTCTGCTAAACTACATATTGTCTCTCTTTTTATGTTGTATATGGAGAATAATTTAACAATAATATTTAAGGGTTAAGAATAAAAACTTCTTGAAAATATATATGTACCTGGGTCTCCTGTAGTGACTTATCTATAGCTTTTTATTATGACTAGGCAGACATAGATGTTTCAGCATATTTCTTATTTATATGTCCTTATGCCATCTTTTTTTATGTGTACCTCACTAAATTTCTGCCAGCCTAGTGGAAGAAATAAGATGTTTCCAGTGATTTTCAGCATTCAGATATGGCTGTGCCATGAACTGTTCTCATCTGATTGTTTTTATGTCATTGTGTGGTGTTGCTTCAGACCAAAAAACCTTTTGCAGTCTTCTCAGATGCCAGTGGCCTATATATTCATGTAGTGTGTGCTTTTACCTAATTCAAGTATGTGTTCTTTCCCCAGAGAAGCCTTCCCAAATGCACTATCATCAGCACCTTCTCCTCCATTTACTTTTCTTTATAGCTCCCATCACTAACTGATCTTCAGGTTGCCATTAGTCAGTCAACCTGAGTATCAGGTCTCCTAGTCTGAGTTGATTTCAAACATAGGTTCTCAGCAATGCCAGGATAGGTTAGGCTATTGATTCTCAAACTTTGCTTGTACAATTATTAGTGACCAGTAGAGGAGGGCCTAAGAAATGCCTAAGAAGTTACCACCACTAAAATGTTATAACTATAATTTCCCAGTGCAGAGAATGAAACAATATTGCTGAATAGACTTTTTTCAATTGCTAAGCATTCTCCTCTTCCATAATTTTCTTTTAAAATCTACGGTGCGCTCTCTCGCTCTCTGGCTGGTGTAGCTCAGTTGTTTGGACCATTGTCTTATGACCTAAAAGGCTGGTGGTTTGATTCCCAGTTAGGGCACATACCTAGGTTTCTGGTTCAATCCCCAGTAGGAGCACATATGGGAAGCAACTAACTGATATTTCTCTCATGCATTGATGTTTCTCTCTCACTTTCCCCCTTTCTCTCTCTAAAAAAATTAATAAATATATGTTTTTAAAAATTATTTTAAATCTCTGGTGCTACCTATCTCACTAATAGATTCAATAGTAACAAATGAATATTCTAGGAGAAATCTGGGACAAGGCATATACATTTTGACCACACATTGCTTTTGAGGATGCTTTTTTAGGCCCTGGGAAAGCAGCAGTAGATGAAATTAAGTCTTTGCCATCATAGAGATGGTTTCAATCCTGATGGAGAAATAGATGATTAAATTAAAAGTACAACAGTTAAGGCCTAATTGTTAAATTGCATGTCAATAATAGCCATAGTTTTAGCTACAAAAATTATTCCTAGGTCATGTACTGGGAAAAAATGGTATCAGTGTTTCCTGGGGTTCTCCAGAGAGAATATAACTTCTAGATGTTCTTTCCCTGAGTGTGTTAGGGAATGCTCATGTTGGAAAAGGGGTACCTCAGCCCTGGGCTCTGGGCTGAGCCTAGTGGTCGGGATCCATGATATTGACCCTGGGATGGGTATTTTAGTGACAAATTCCACCAGCCCCCGATGCTTATATTTGTTTACTTAGCTCATAAGAAATAGCTTCAGATACAGTGATTCCATGTGAATACAAATAGTCCCAGCCTTTAGAAAACTCTCCAGCAAAGCTCTGGGAGTACATGTGCGTTTAGGGGTAATCATCTCCAGGAAACACTGTCATCCTACAAATTGTCATTGCTGTCATCTTCCTATGAAATTTCTCATCCTTTTGAATGCTCATAAATGGGCATTTTCATGCAGAATGCATCATTTTGAATTGAATTTCAATAACTCCTCTGGTGGCCGCCTGCCAGCCTGACAATGTCTGTCCTTGTGAAACAAGTCTTGGTGAGTCTGTCTGGAAGCATGCTGTCTTTGGTTTTAGCAGCAGACTAGGCTGAGTCCAGAAAATATTCTGCGATATTTATTTTCATAGCATGAATAAGCAAAACAGTCAAGAAAGTGCTGATGGGTCTCTAATTCTCAAACTCCAGCTTAGAAAATAAAAATTCAGATTTTCTACTCTACCCCCAAGCCCCACCTCATTCTCCCTCTTTTCCAATGGGGGCTGATATTGCTGGCTTTGGCAGAAACAGGGATGTGTTGAAATTCTGTAAATTACAGTTAATGTGATATGGTTCTGTTTATCCTAGTCCAATGCTGTTGAACCTACCAATTTTTCCCTTCTTGGCTTCCCATGAATTAAGGCAACCAGAGGATAGCCAGTTGGAAGCTGGACCATTTTCTTTCTCAGTTAGAGTAAAAGAGAGACATAACTGATGAATGCTGGCCCTAAAGAAAAGGTTTTTTTTCCTTGACAAGGCATTCAGCAAAAGCCCAAGATGTAGCTCTATTTACTTCAAAAGAAAAAGAATTATGCTCAGAGATGTACAGAATTGAAAGCATGACTCAGTTTTCTAGGGGAGATTTATACTAATAAAGTTTAAGTGGAAAATGTCGATGACTTCATAACTATGAACTGAGTTCTGAAAAGACAGCTGCCATCTTTGAGTTTCTCGTTCACAACTGAAAAGATCACCACAAGTAGATGGTCACTAATAGGGCCCCACTGCCTCACACCTGACTCATTGAAGACTGCTGTACCTTCACATGCAAAACTCTTGGATGCAAGTGACCCAGGCACTCTGGCTGTCATTGTGCAAAATGACCACTGTGAATAAATTGTTCAAGTGCCAATCACTGGATTTGTTGGGAAGATATGGCATTCATCAGATTTTTATTAGAAGTCAGAGAAATGGTAGAGCTTTGTTTTCATATAAATTGAGGTTTTTGAGAAGGGGCTATATTAGGACCATAAGGTTCTTTGGGGGGGAAAGTAAGAGCAATTCACATATGTGGTCAAGACTAATAATCATAAATAATTGGGAAAAAAGCATCAAATTGGGCATTTACAGATCTGATATGCTTTGAATATTGTATAATCCAATTTTTGTTTGCTTAAATAAACAAGGCTGAATAGCAGTGACTTTAAAGAACAGTGGGGAGAAATTTAAGAAAAAAATTTATTCTATCCCACTGTTAATAATTGGCTTTAAAAATGTGTGAGAGGTGGTTAGGAAAATGTGTTGTAAGCTTTGGAGGTTGATGATGAGCACTTTAGAGTTTTCTTAAACAGAGGCAGATGATGTCTTGTGTGCATGAAGGGAGATATGAGCCCTCCACAGACTCCCCCCTACCCTCCATGCAACTTTTCTGTGATGGACCTGTCAACTCGAATCCCTTACATTTGCCTGGTGTGTTGCATATTTATATATATTCATTTAACAAACAGAGAACTTATGATTTGCCAGATACTGTTTTAAGCATTTGCAAAAGCATCTAAATTTTCATGACTAGTTCATGAGTTAGGTGCTCATATTTTCTTCTTTTCACTTGGGAAAATAGAAGTATCAGGAGATTAATAATTTCTTTCATTGACTCACTAGGCACTTATGGAGCTCTTTCTAAGCACAGACAGCAGGTCCTAGAGCTACAGCAGGACTCTAATTTGGTTTCCACCTTTCAGGTATTTTAGGAATGGTAGAGACATTGAAATGAGAACTCACAATAGAAAATGGCATGTAGAGTGATTAAAAAAACTATGTATAAAAATCCCTCCCTTACACTGCAACATCTTAATGAACCACTAGCATTGAGTACTGATTGCATGTGTCTTACTGTGCTAGGACATACCATGAGTTAGCTCACTTCACTCTGACACAAACCCTGTGGCATAGTCATTCTTTCAACTAGTACCCACTAAGTGTCAGTCCCAGGGGAGGCACAATGCCCACTGTCATGAGATTAAAGTCTAGTCAGGGGGACTGATATTCATCAAAAGTATCACAGAATATAAGTGAGATAATACAGCTATGGTACACACTACAAAAAATTGACATAGAACTAAAGGAGTATACAGTGGGAGGATTTGAGCTCACTGAGGAAGCCTGAAGAGGCCTCTCCGAGGATGTAATCATGTGAAGGATAAAGAGGAATTCAGCAGGTGAGATGGGAAAAGTATTCCAGCAAAAGGGAACAGCATCATGTACAGAGAATTGGATGAACACACTGAAAGCAAATCAGGAGAACTCAGTGTGATATGAGCAAGGAGAGGTCAGACCCAGAAGGTCTTTGCAAACCATGAGGGAAGGGAAGCTGGGCTTACCACAGCACTGGGAGGCCACCAGAATGTGTAGCACTTGGAGAATAATGGTGCTGATTGGCATTTCTAAAGACAACTTTGGCTGTGTTGTAGAGAATGCATTAGACAGCATTCTAGAAGTTGCAGTCTAATGGGCCCAAAGCTAGAAGTTGAGAGGTTCAGTCTCCAGGAGAGAAATGCTAGAGTGGCTGTGGAGATATACAGAAGCACCAAAGTTTGAGAGATACTTTGGGAGTTAAACTGCATATGGTGAATATTCAAATGGTTCAAGGGTGAACCATTTTACAGATGGGAAAACAATGGATCGACAGAGAAGTTGATTAACTGTCCTGTGGGCACACAGCTAGGAAGAGATTCCATCTTCACTAGAGCTCTTTGTCTGCTAAGAAAGCACTTTTACTCTCTGTTTCATGAAAACAAATAAAAGAAGCCAGGAACCTTGGTTGAGGATGCTAAACAAAATTCTAAGGAAAAAAATATTTGTTCTTAGTTTTGCAGAATGAGTAGGAGACAGAAAATAAGGGCATTCTGGACAGAGAGAATTGTATAAAAGCAAGATAAGGGAACTTTGAGGGGTGAAGAAAACTATGCCTTAATTATGGTGGCAATTGCAAAAGTCCATAGATTTGTCAAAAACTCACCAAACTCATTTAAATACTCCATTTTAATAAGCATACTTGGTGCCCAGGTCTTGGTCTCCAATACCTTTGTGGTCTAAAAGAAACCAGTGGTTCTCAAAGAAATGGCTGATTCTGGGGCTGGAGTAGATTTTTACAAGATGAACCTAGAACATTTTGTTGTGTCAGAAAGTAAAGAAGTAATTTTTTTTTAATGACAGGCATATCACAAGGAAATAATAGCCAACTTGAAAGGGTTCCACTGGCAAAATCTGGGAAAATTTGGTTACCAAAATAATTAAGAATAGTAATACATGATAAAATATGATAAAAACAGGAAACTGAGTTTGCACTAATAATAAATATGTATATGAGTAGGAGGGGAGATATTATCTATGAAAGACAGCTGAATGTGGACTGGTAAGGGTGGAGGGAGGGCTGAAGTTGGGAAATCATCTTTTTGCATCCACCAAAATATAAGTTTTATTCATGCAAAAATCATCAAAAGACACAAAATCTGTGGGGATATTTTATTTTATTCATGTATTTATTTTAATTTTTAATGTTTTACTTTATTCTTATTGTTGACACTATTGCAGACGTGCCCCCCTTTCCCTGCCTTTGCCCCTCTCCACATGCTCCTGGCCCCTTTACTCTGGCTATTACCACACTGTTGTCTGTGTTTATGAGTTTTGCATATATGTTTTTTGGCTAATCCCTTCACTTTCTTTTATCATGGGGATATTTTAATGAGGAGCAGGATGTTTGAATATTACAAAGAATCTTTCCATACATTTCGTATTAGTTGCAAGGGACAAAGTAGAAACCACACAGTGGAGAAATTGGATAACGCTTTGGATGATTAACATCAGCATCACCACAGGGGCAGATAGCCACTGTGTGCCTCCAGATGCAATATGCATATCCATAGCTCCAGTTGCTGAATCGAAATAGGACTAAAGTAAAGGATATCAACAGGTAAGTCTCAGACATAGAAAAGGAAAATGATGGTCAATGGGTTTATAAAAAAAGATACTCACCCTGACTAATAATCAGTAAAATGCAATCAAAGGAATCCACTACTGATTTTCTCAGACTGATTCCTGGCAAGGGCACAAGAGAGCTAGGAATGTTCATATTATTTACATAAGTGTCACTTGCTAATATTTTTAGAGGTAAATTTACTAGTATTTAACACTATTAAATATCCTTACCCTTAGACTGAGCATCTCAGGTCTAGGACTTGTTCCTAGAATCCACCACTAATTATATGCAGAAGAACATTTGGTCCGAGGCTGTTTGTGGTAGAAAGCAATTAGCAACTGTACCAGTTATCTATTGCTGCATATCAAATTACCGCAAATTTAGCAGCTTAAAACAACACACATTTAGTGTCTCAATTTCTCTGGATCTGGAATCCAGGCACAGCTCAGCTAGGCCCTCTGCTTTAGTCTCTCACAGGCTGCAATTAAGGTGTTGGCCAGAACTGGAGACTCATCTGGGACTCCAATGGGAAAGGATCTGCTTCCAAACTGACATGGTTGTTGGCAGGATTCCGTTCTTTGTGGGCTGTTGGCCAGAGGCTGCCCTTGGTTCCCTGCTATGTGGGCCCTTCTATAAGCCAGAGAGAGAGTCTGCTAGCAAGAGGCAAGTTATAATCTCTTGTCTCCTAATTACAGAAGAGTTATCTCCTTTACTTTATTCTGTTGATTCACTAGCCAGCACGCACTCAAGGGGAGGCAGTTACACAGGTGCACAAATATCAAGAGATAGGGATAATTGGAGAGCATGTTAGACTCTACCCACCATGATGACCTGAATCATCATCAAGAACATCAAGGTTTAATAATGTATAGTAGCACCACACCTTGGGAAATATTTCAGTACTTAATAAAGGATGATGTTAATATGTGTATGCACAGACATGGAGATATTTCCCAAACATATTGTTAAATGAATAAAGCAAACAAACTTATTTTGAAAATAAGTGCGATACCATTTGTGTAGAAACAAAATATTTCTCCAAGAAAAAAAACATGTTTATGTGCTCCAATACATACATGCATTCAAACACAAAGGAAGAAGCTTGGGAGGAGACACATCCCTCCAACCACCTGATGGTGGTTACCACACACAAGAGATGAATGAGGGTTCAGGGTGGAGGGGGGCGTAATGGGAAACTTTCTTATTTTATTCATCATATTTATTGTTTGGGTCTTTTTTTTACAGTGGGAATATATTTGTGTATTATATATTTGTTTCCAAAAAAAATACTGGGGCTTATGTCCAAGAGTGTTAACTTTTGAAAACACAGCACGCTATACATAAATGTGTTCCGACAGTGCCTTTCTTTTCATTGTGCACATTTTAAAGGTTTGCTTGGTTTTTCATTCCAGCTTTTTCTCAGATGTTTGTGACTATGCTTGGAACAAGGAGGCTAATAAGGGCTCTGTTGTCCCAGACCCAGGAGCAGCTTTGCAAATAACATGAAGAGGACTTCAGCGAGCTGGCAGCTGGATCCTATCGAACACTCTTCTTTCTCAGACACAAAGGAAGACCACAGTAGCCACCCAGAGCGGAGCCTGGTGCTGCGGGGCACTTCTGGGAGGCCACAGGAAGGGAAGTGAAACAAATAGTCCCTTTTGTGGTGTGTCTTTTTGTCAGTTCCATGACCCACTTTATCATCAAAAGATGAGCCCAGGCTCCCATGGGGAAGATGCAGTTCAAGAACCACCACTCACTGGTGACTTTGGGCCAGTTGCCTCATCCCTCTCTACCCAATGGCTTCATCTGTAAAATGGCAGTGGTGATCCTATTGCTATCATACGTTTGCTGTGGAGAGTAAATGAACTGTTACATATGAGGCACTTGGCTTAGCACCCAGGCATATTAGGCATTCAGGGAGGTTAGGATCTGTGACTGTTGTTGATGTTACTTATTGTTATCAACAAAAGTTGCACTTACTAAACCCTTTTCTAGATTCCTGATCCCAGCTCCACGATAAGGTTTCCACAAGTTTTATCTCATTAAATTTTCCAGCCTTCCAGAGTGGAAGCTACTCTGAGGCTCAGAGAGGGAAGTTGTCACATTTCATTTTAATGAGTAATGGATAGACCACCTTCATTTTACCTGGAAGCCACAGAATGATTGGGGAACAGTCTAGCTGGGGTGTACCGTTTACAAACCTTGGTGCTGAGGAGGCGGCTACAGGGGCTTCCTTGTTTCTGGGCACAGCGGCTTCTCTCTCCCAGTGAACTTTGCCTGCTCAAGGGTCAGAGGATTAGTGTGAGCTTTATGGCAAAACATTTCTTGAGTTGAGTTTTGTGGATAACCTTCTTTTTCTAAAACTTGTTTTCTGAAATAGAGCTTCAGACTAAAGCTGCAAGACTGACAATCAAACAGCAGACAATGACAAGTGGTGGTGGGAATATGCAGAAATTGAAGCCCTTTTATATTGCTGAGGGGCATGTAAAATGGTTCAACTACTTCGAAAAACAGTTAGCAGTTCCTGAAAATGTTAAACATAAAGTTTAGAATATGACTCAGAAATTTCACCCACTGGTATCTATCCAAGAGAAATGAAAACATATATTCACACAAAAACATGTACACTGATGTTCATAGCAGCTTTATTCTTCATAGCCAAAAAGCGGAAACAACCCAGGTGTTTGTCATCTGATAAATGGATAAACAGGAGGTATATCCATGTGGTGGATAGAGGGATGCTACAAAAAGGATGGACTTGAAAATACGATACTAAGTAAAAGAAGCCAGTAATAAAAGGCCACCTACTGTACAATTATATTTATATGAAATGTCCAGAATAAGCAAATCCACAGAGATTGAAAGTAAATTTGTGGTCATCTAGGGCCTGGGTATGGGAGGGACATGCATGACTGCTTATGTGTACTGTACATGGGGTTTCTTTGCAGGGGAATGGGAACCTTCTAAAATTAGATTATGACAATGGTTAGAAAGCTGTGACTGCACTAAAAACTACTGAATTGTTCATTTTAAAAGAGCTGATTTTATGGTATATGAATTACATCTCAATAAAACCAGTTTAAAAAATCAACCTGACTTGCCAAGATGCCAAGCTTTTGAAAACTGAATGAACCAACATGTGCAATGTGCTGTTTCTTATCAGAAAATGTGCAGAACTGGGGAGATGGCTTTCAGTAGAGAAATGAGTACAAACTCCAACGACATTTGAACCCTAAAGCTTGTGAACTTTTAAATGTACCAGAGGGAATGAAGTAGGTTTGGACATACATAGTAAAGATATTCTAGGTGAAAGGGATGGCATGAGCCACAATCCTGAGTTGAAAGGCAGGAATGAAAAAACACTGACCAACATTGTTGGAATTCAGCAAAGAAGACATAATGCATTTGAACTCATACTTACAAATACTCACATCTATGAACAGATTTTGGATAACTTTTATACTGGAAGTCAAAGAGAAAAATATAAAAGATCTAACTGAAGTTCACCTTATAAGAAGTATCTGTAGGCCACCTTTATTCTTCCAAGCAAATACATCAATAATGGCTTCATTGAGAAATTAAATATTGATCTGAAGTTGCTAGGGACACTTTTAAAAACATTAACTGTGAAAGACAATTTAATCTTAGTACATCCACTTTCAGTTATCATCTGGTCTTACTCTGTGGTTGGATACCTGATCTGGGGTGGTTGCATGCAAGCTGACCTCTTACTGATAAAATAGCATGTGGCATTGCTCACAGCAGACATTTGTCCTCTCAGAGAAGAACCTTTCCCAGAGCAGACAGCCAGGGTGATGACTGTCTTGGAGCCTGATTCATGACAAACTCAGGGCAGACCAGATGGCCTCTATTTATAGGAAGTGTATTAAACAGCTTTCTGCATCCTCTCCCCTCCATAGACATGTCTCAGCAAGCTTATGATCCATTATGTTTTTTGCTTTTGGTTCTTTGCTCAAAAGTCCTATGATTCTCCACATTCACCCACTACAGGCAGCAATGAGGAATGAAGTATCTCAAGCTCTCATTAAATTCCCATGTCCAGAGAGAACTGAAATAAAGTTCATTGAGAAGGATGAGTCCTGCTCTTTCAGAAACTGAATCCAGAGGGAGAACACAGATACAGACCCCAGTTAAAAAGAAATTTGTAGGTGACTAAGGGGTAATGCATTATGATAAAGCTCTAACTTGCTCCAGGCATATAGGCAAAAGTCAGGGGAGGGCTGTGGGCTAAGGAGACTAAGGCTGAGAACAAAAAATATGGCCTCACAATGTCTTTGTGGGAGCCAAGTTCAGTTTCTCTTACCAACAGAGAGAGAAGTGATCATTGCTGATTTGAAGGCAGGCAGCAGGAAGGTGTTTTAGAAAGATGGTCTGGTGGAGAATTTGAGAACAGGGAGTAAGATATGATATCTAGTACGACAAGATGACCCACCAGGCGGCCGAACCTCTTAGGGCACTAACCAAGGAGGGACCAGCTCTCTGTTCTCTCTCCTCCAAAAAAGAGAAAGACGGACAGATAGAGATAAGGTCAGTTTTTATGTATTTATCCAGAATTTTGACATCAGAAAATGGTGTTTACTTTTAACATAACATAGATTTGGGGACAATAAATCTGTTTTGTGTGATGAACATGTATGCACATGTATATGTGGATGCCTATGACCATGGGAGGGCAGCGTGGGTGGGTTATACTTGTGGACTGTGTGTGCACATGTGTGGGTGGATGGGTGTGGTTGCCCTGGTATAGGTGGGATTTGTGTGTAGTTGTATGTGTGGCTGTTATGCATACAGGGATGGGCAAGAGTAGGTTTACAGTTGTGAGTACCTGAAATGCAGTTTATTCTTATATTTGACTTATTGTAAACCCACTTTTGCCCCCCCCTTATGTGCATCTGTGCGTTTCTCTGTGTAGGGGACAACAGAGCACGACAGACTTTTTATTGCCAAAGTTTTGAAGGTCAGGATCTGGCCTGAGGTTCTGCCACTGATGCTGTATCTGTGATCAACATCACAACTGTGCCACCACCACTAACAGATAGATTCCACTATGGTGACCTACCTCAGCCAGGTGCTTTCCACACAACAGGTGACGTTTGCTATAAAAAGCCAGTTCAAACAAAGGAACACACGAATCCACAGTCCCCTAAAGTCATGGGCTGGAATTCACACCCAGTGTTTCTGGACACCAAGCCCTACTTTAGCCAAGGCCCCAGAACACAATGCCAAGTGGGTTTGCTGAGTTCTTTGATGGGGGAGAAGTGAAGAGGACCTTCAGTGGGGGAATAGTTGAAGGGGGAATACTGAATTGGGAGACTGGTGATAAAGCAATTTCATCTGATTAATTGGTGCTTGAGTTCCATAGCTGAGCCAGGCAATTTGAGAGTTTCTTCCACAACAGTAGCTGAACTGCCCGGAGTGCAGGGTAGGAAAAGTGGAAAGGGGGAGGCAAGCACTCCTCAACATCTCAAAAGAGAGAAATATGGTTTTCTGGACTCACACAGGCAGGTTCCTAGGGCTATCTAAGGATGGGGCCTCCAAGCAGGCTGATTTGAAATGCTTCCAAACGGATACCATGCTTCAAAGAGTCAGCCCCTGTGGGCCAGAAGCTGAACCTGAGTGTGAGAAGGGGACAAGAGAGCTGGAATTCAGGCTGTCTCCCCTCCCCCAGGCCCTGGAGGGTTTGTTTAACCCCTCAGGGGTGCTGTGTGCCTTCCTTGTCGAGGTGGTTTGTGGCTTAGTGAAGCAATATTTATAGAGTGCTCTGTGATTCTTGGGCGAGCATTCGTTTTATAAATGAATGATCAAATTTATTAGCAATGAGTAACTAACCCGTCTACATTTATTGTGTTGATAATACAAATTTACAAGGTTTTAATTGCCAGTTTTAAAACCCCAAAAACCCACACATAAATACATGGGTAATAAAATATCTTCTCACTGTGCCCTAGACTTCTGTAGTTACATTAGGGCTTATGAGGAGGGTCTGAAGGAGGTTTCAGATGTAATTGCAAAACTTGCCTAAAAAGATTAGGGCCAGAAACAGTCTAATTCAAACCTGGCTAGTGGTAATTTGATGTGTTTCAACCAGAATGTTCCTACTGATAAGTATTAATAATTTTCTTTATAATGCTTATTAATATTAATAATAATCTTTTATTTCTATTATTATCTCATATAATGCCTTATGACCTGGCTACCCTGTGTGTGGTCCCTGGGCAGCAGCAATGGTATCACCTGGTAGCTTGTTAGAAATGCAGGGTCTCAGGCCTCCTCCCAGACTTACTGAGCCCCCAGCAATTTCTATGCATATCAACATTTGCAATCTGCTGCATTCTGAGGTGGTTATAATCTCTCCTATTTCACTGTAAAAGACAAACAAAACAAAACAAAAAAACCCCTGAGCTTTAAAGAAGTTTAATACACTGCCTACAGTCCCAAGGTCAAGCTGGATTTGCATCCCGTCGGTTACAGTCAAAGCTCTCAGCCACAAGGCAGATGCTGCAGGTGTGCAGAGTCCATAAGCATGAAGTTGCAAGGACAGTGATGACAGTCCTGGGCCCTCAAAGTAGTGACTTCACTGGGCTCTGGTCCATGGGTTGTATACTCAGCTGTTTATACCTTCCTCCTTTAGACTAATGTGGGGGAAGCTTGTGATGTCCAATCTCTACACACGATCCATCTCAGAGAAAAAGGGACATCTTGAGAATATGACCAAGGGTGGCATCATGTAAAATTTCTTCAATGTTAGAAATGACAGTTAGTTAACTTATTGCTCAAGAAAAAACAGCTTATTTTAGAACAGTGATATTAATCTCAGGAAGACACAGAATGCCTGAGGCCCATGTGAAGTGGTAAAATGATCATATTCATTAATAGCAATTTAAAAGTATTCAATGAACATAGTTCATTTAATTAACTATGTAAGGCAATATTCTGACTGTTGAGAATAGAGAGGAGGATATAAAACTAAGTGTCTGACCACAAAGAGGGAGGAAGTTTAACAAGTAGGATGATCAGAGTCATTCCTGTGTCTCTTCGCCAGACTCAGAAAGACATCAAATCATTTCTCTACCTTAAATATTGAATTAAATTGATTGATGCATATGTCAAAACAAGATTCATGGAAATTACCCAAAGTACTTGAGCTCCTCGTGTCCCTGTATTACTGTGGCCTTAACTTAATCTGCTCTTATCCCGAATGCATATACTTTATGTATGACAAGAGGTCCCTATTTGTTGCACTGAGCACTTTTGATGTCAGCATCAGATTCTAATCATGAGAAAAAAGAAGGGATATTGGGAGTTACATGGCGCCTGTTCTTCAGGGCATCTCCTCTACAAGGTGTTCTTTAGGATTATACTCAGCAAACCCCAGACTCAGTTTGCCTGCTTGTTAAATTGGTAAATAAATATCCCCTTTATTGATGCAGAAAAAAGCTGTGTAACTTTGGTGACCAGAAAATACACAGATGTTCTAAGAAGAACGTTGGCCTGTATTCCTGCATAGATCTCTCCTTTCTCAACCCTCTGGTAGAACAGTTTTAAAACAATGCTTTTCTCTGCACTGTATTAAATAATTCAGAGTGTCTCCTGAGACAAGGACCTTCTAAATTTATGACCTGTCCTCTGGAACTCTTCCCTAAGGACAAAGTTCCTCTGCAAGAAACACCTTCCACTGAGTGACACGTTCAAAGACTTCTTGGGGCTGGGGAAAGAAACACTCTTCCAACAGAACCACAAACAATGGGACCTCCATGAGCCAAACCTCATCTAACCGTCTGAAAACTACCCCAGAGGCTATCTGAGGGAGGGGGACGGACAAAGATCCTTTACAATTGTACTTTGTTTCTAATTTTATTATAAATTATTTTAAGATTATTGAATGAATAGGCATTTAGAGATCTAGTTTCATCTTTCTGGGTGTCCCCTTATTAGAGTCTTGAAGCCTAAACAAAGCACAGTCCACTCAAAACCCAAAACTCAGATGCCTGGGTCACTAGCACAATAGGTGAGAAAAGTGGCATAAAAACAAAACAAAACAAAACTCTCTCTTTTTTTTTCTCTCTCTCTCTATACACACACACAGAGAGAGAGAGAAAACATTGTGAAATGTAGTGGTTTAGTTACTACATTTATTACTAGGAAATGACCATTGTACTGTTTTCATAGAGGTTTCCTTTTTTATTGAAAGTTGTAACTTCTATGTATGTTAAACTCGCAGTAAATCCAAGTCTTCAGAGAAAGTGTAAGGTCAGAAAATAGGGGCATCTGTTTAACAGAGAAGGTGGTTGAGGGAGACCTGTCTGGGAAGGTAGCAGTTTGGTGATGACCTGAAGACTCAGATCTTAGTCATGAGGATCATGGGCAGCAGATTTACAGGTAGACAACAGACCATGTGTGGAGGCCTTAAGTGGGGCCACGAGCTGGCAGTTTTCTAAGAGCTGAAAGGAGGTCAGTCAGGCTGCAATTGCACTGCAGTGATGGAGGGAAATGTGAGCTGAGCTGCTGTTAGAAAGGAAGGGAAGAGCCAGATCACACAGGTTATGTGGTCCATCAGTGAGCTATTGACATGATCTGTTTTTAGTATGAATAGCAACCCTCTAGCAGCTGTTTGGGTAACAGAACTTAGACTGTTGGCATGGAAGTATGGCAACACTTGAAAAACTGTTGAAATAGTTGAGACCAAAGATGACAAGGGTTCATTGTGATGGAGCTGAAGAGAAGCAGGTCAGAATTTATTTTGGACATCAGAGCTCATAAGATTTGCTAAGCGATTAGACACTGATGGATTGTTTAAGGATGCTACCAGGGTGTTAGTTTGAGTACTTGGAGAGATGTGTGACTTGGTTTACTAAGATTGCAGGAGGACCTGGTTGGGAGAGAGGCAAAGTGCTAACAGAAGAACAATCATCCTGAAGGTGCAGAAATTCAGAAAAGCTGCCCTGGCCGAGGTGTTACTGGTGCTCTGTTATGGTTCATCAATAAAAAGCAGCTGTGAATAATCATTGATGCTCGATGTAAGTTATGGCACACTTGTTGGATATTTACCATTTCTGCCTCTTCAGATAGAGGACAATGCCCAGCTCATAGGGCTTGATCTGTTTGCAAATCTGTGTTGAGCCTTTGTCTGGCCAGGCACTGTTCTAGACACAGTGTAGAACCAATTACAATGTCTTTCTTCAAGTTTTAATCACTGATGAAGCTTGAAAGCCCTTTGGTTCTTTTAAAGTGGTAAATGTGCACTATTCTTAGATGGCACACAAACGTCCAGGATGGGAAAACCCAGGCTTACTCTGGAGTATAGAGTTTTACACTTGTGGTGACTTCCAGTTGAATGGACAACCATGAAAATTTGTCATAATGTGATAAATATTCTAGCCACCAATCTTTTTTGCCGCTTTAATACTTGACTAAAAGGAGGATTTTTGTTTGTTTGTTTTGGGGTTGTTGTTTATTTATTTTTTGGCACTTTGAAGGTCTTAGTGGTGGACTGTTAAGGGTAATACTCTTTTTATGGGAATAAGACCTTAACTCCAGAGCTCATTTCAAATAACATTGGTTCTAAGGCCAAGTGCCTGTGTCATTGGCCGGTCAAACCATGCCAAGAATGCCCATTACAAAAAGATCTTTATTGCATGTTATCTCTATAAAGCAGCAACCCTTTTTGGCAGCTGGATCTGCCTTCTCTGGATCCAGTTAGTGGCTGTAAAGGAGGCTCAGGTTTCTGGCAGTCAATCAGAACACAGGTGGAGCTGGCCTATGGACCCACCAGCCTCCTGGCCTAGGCTAGATGGGGCATCAGTGGACCTCCTTGGGATTTTTCAAAAGGAAAAAAATCACATTTCAAGTGGGAAGAGAGTAAATCTAGAATTCGGGAAGGGAGAGGCAGCTTATAATAATAGTCTTTTACCTCTGTACTGAGCTTTACATTTCACAAAACATATATATTATTCTATTTGGTTCCCCCTCGAAAAAATCCTGTGAGTTATATATTGTTATTCTCATTTTACACAAGGTTCACAAAGAGATTTGGAGATCAAGGCTCACAAAGAGAAAGTGACCTGACCAAAGTCCCAGACTAAGAAATGGGACTTTAATTCAGGTCTGAAAATCAAGTCTAAACTTTAAGGGCAAACTTTAAGGAAAGAGAAAGGAACTGAAATTTATTGCATTTTGCCTTTTGCCAGGCACAATGCAGTACCGGGGAGAGAAGAATTAAATGTTGTTTATAGCTTCATTTGTCATAGCTGATACTACTCAAGGCATGATGTTTCAAACAAACAAACAAACAAATAAGTAAATATAAGCGAAAGTATCAGGGATCAGAATTGATACTGTAATTTACATGTGGCCTCCATCATATTTAGAGACAATGTGAGAATGATTTAGAGCAGGGTCAGCAAACTGCAGCCCAGGGGCCAGATCTGGCTGTTTCTGTAAATCTCTGCTTGTTGGAATGCAGCCACGCCCATTCGTTTGTGTGTGGTCCATGGCTGCTTCTGTGCGGCAATGATAGGACTGAGGAGTTGGGACAGAGACCCACGCAGCCTAAAATGTTTACTCTCCAGCCCTTTACAGATGAAAAAATTGCTGACTCTCCTGATTTAGAAAACTTTTCTCATCTTGACTTGAATCATGGACTCATACACGAAGGCCTTTTAAAATAGGAATTTCATTAAAGGGTAGATTACAAACTGGCTAAAAATGTAAATTTAGTATTTAAGTACTTAGATAGGAGCTCTGGAATGTCCTCTGAATGTGAAGTTAGTGATGCTGGAGACAAGGCTTCAGTGTTTGAGAATGATATAAGGGAGAATTTATCCACAAGGTATCTGTATGTAACCTGTTATGAATGAAACAATGGAGCAAAGGGGTTCCATTGTGCCCCCCTCAAATTTGTACGTTGAAGCCTTATTCCCAATGTGTTAGTATTTGGAATTGGGTCTTTGGGGTGATTAGGTCACAAAAGCAGAGTCCACTTGACTGGGATTAGTGCCCTTCCAAAGAGACCCAGAGAGTTCCCTCACCTCCTGCACCATGCAAGGACATAGACAGAAGACAGCTATTGATGAACCAGTCAGTAAGTGGGCTCTTACCACATACCAAATCTGCCAGCACCTTGATCTTAGACTTCCTAGGCTCCAGAACTGTGAGAAATAAATATTTGTTGTTTGAGCCACCTAGTCTATGATGTCTTGTTACAGCAGCCCCAATGGATTAATATAGGGGTGTATTGTTCAGGGCTAGTTAATTGCATAGAAACAACCCGCATATTGGGTTGTCTTACCTTTCTTTTGCATGTTACAGTTCAATGGGGGAGGGGGCATTTTGCTCCAGGCAGTAACTCAGGGACCCAGGTGCCAGGGACACCTTGTGGCTCTACCATCTTCTAGAGTCTCAGGGACCTCCATCAGACCCTTTGCATGTAGCCAGCAGGAGAGAGGGTAGCAAACATGGGGAACAGAGCAGGAGATTTTAGGGACCATTCCTGAAGGTGACACATATCCTTCCTGCCCACATTTTGTGGGGAATTTTTCACATTATCCTTACACAAATTGAAAACTACAGTTCAGAAACATACTAAAGATGAAGGAAACAGGAATATTGGTGAAGAACTAATCAGATTTTGTCTCGGTTACATTGCCCTTTGACTAAAAAGTCTCCTTCCTTTCTCCCCTCCCTCCCTCCCTCCCTCCCTCCCTCCCTCCCTCCTTCCCTCCCTCCTTGTTTCCCTTCTTTCCTCCCCTCTTCTCTGCTCCTCCCTTCCTTATTGGTCTATAGTCTGACTTGTGTAACCTGTCATGATAACTACAAAAGAAATATTAAGAACTAGACCCCATTCTGTAAACTAAGTATTTAATTTCACCTAAATTGATAGAGGAAAAAATAGAAACAAATAAAGGCAAGAATCCTGTCTCCATCACAGCAATAGTGGTGGAAGCGGAACTTGGACACCAGGCTCTGGCTTATGCATGCATGAGTTTAAAGTGGTGTTTAATTAAAAAGTTGCAAACTTGTGAAACAAAGGGTTTTGTTTGGCTCTCCCTTGTGGAATCCCAGTTTCTAGGAAACCATAACTTATGATTTATGGGTTCTCTTTTCACAGAAGTATGGAAGTTATACATAGCTAATGTTCAAATGGGAAAAAAATCCTGATGGTAACTCATTATATGTCTGGCTAAGGAAGGACAAAGGACAAACCCTGGAACATCATTCTTTGTCATTTCATATCTATGACACACCCTGTTGGTAAAATGTATTCTCAAGGCAAGCTATGTAGTTTATTATTTTTTGTCTTCTCAATCTTCATGACTGCTTTATTTATTTATTTATTTATTTATTTATTTATTTATTTATTTAATTTTTAAATGCCAGGCCAGATAGAAGCCTTCTTCTTTTTGAGTCAGGAGTGAAAAAGAGACTATATGAAGTCATGGATGATAAATCCTATAGCATGTGACCAGCTCTTAAGAGAAAGATGGTCATGTCTCTTCACAATTCATGGGCTTTGATTGTCTTACTGGGGTTTACTCTAAGGAATGTTCTAGTCCAGATATAAATTGTTGTAGAGGTACTCTGGGCTCATCTTAGGGTCACTTTTCACTTACTGGACATTTTAGTGACTGAAATTATTTTTAGTGATGTTCATCAGTGTCTATTATCTGTCTGTCTCCTTCAAAGAACCTGTGGACTCTGAGAGGGTAGGAGCCTTTTAAGGCTTATCCAGCACTGTTTCCCCAGCACCTAGAACAGCACGTAGGATACTGCAGGCTCTCTATAACATTGAGAGACAAAAGGAATGAATGAGTGAATGCATAATGGTAGGGAATAGATGATGGCTCTCTTATCTCCCCACCCTGCTGTGTGTTGAAGGTAAGAGACATGCACCCTAAGACTTTGTGTTTCCCTTGCTAGAGACCAATCACCTCCCATTGATTGGGGTCCATGGATTTGTCTTCATTAAGCACTCTGAATAATTCCTACCAGAATGCTAGTGGCAAAATTGTGCTCCATTGACTGAAGCACCAATGAGGGGAAGTGTCAACAAATCCTAATTTATCCCTTAGGGAGAAAGTGCAGTGATTGTTGAGTAGCCTTAGTTACTATAATCCAATTCTAGTCTAAGGAAATTGTGTCTCTTTCTTGGAGTCCTGTGGGAAGGAAATATTTCAAGAAAAATAATTGAATTTCCAGGCTTATTAGATTCTCTTCTTAATAGGAATCAAACCAATAAGATGCCTGAGAATGAATATTTCACTGCCCTCCCAGCTGCTTCTAAAAACATTAATACACTCTGGTACTGATCAGATCCTCAGGAAAGACTCAGACACAGAATGGATATTTTTTCTAGTCCCATGAATTATTGAGATTCTGCTTGGCCTCCTTGAGCTCATTCCTAGAGGCAGAGATGTATGTTACTGGCACAGTTCATGGCTGGAGGCTTCCTGGAGGGAATCACAGCTTCAATACATCAGCTATAGGACCTGGGGCAGCATTATTAACCCATGATACCAATTTCCTCATCTAGATAATGAAGATGATGGCAGCATGTACCTTGCAGGTTGCTAAGAGAATTAGAGAAGGTGGCACTCTCTGAAGGGCTCAGTATAACATGGATGATGGCAGCATGTACCTTGCAGGTTGCTAAGAGAATTAGAGAAGGTGGCACTCTCTGAAGGGCTCAGTATAACATGCAGCATGAGTAGAAACTTTGCCCATGTCATTTAATATTGCCTTATTTATTATGATTTCATCTCCATGAGGAATTCCAAGTGTGGCTGATGTTTGTATAGAATGTTATAAAATTTGAAGAATCATATTATATGTTGAACTAGGTAAACTAAGGTATCTTCATAGAGGCTATGTCTCTTTGATTTTCTGTTCCACATTAAAAAAGATTTTACTAAAAACATGTAACATTAAAATGTCTTTTCTTAGCCCATCAGGACAGTCATGCCTATGACACCTATTACATCTAATAGCATTGCTGTAAATCTCAGCAATTTGAGTCATAAGGGTTTAAGGAGGACTACATATCTGCAAGACACCTGACGCCCAAGACCAAAGCATAGAACAGACATTACTAATCAATCAGGGTACTCTTTCTGCCAAGTGCAGCCTCAGTCATGCATTTGTGCACATCATTATCTGATATGTGTCATTAGGTAATGTCACATATTTTGTTCCTAACTGAAGGGGGCCATGCATGACACGTGTGAACTCTGGTTCTGGTTGAAACACTAACTAGCTGAATGGCATTTAACTTTGTTTTTCTGCATTATGAGGCTTATGTTTGATCAAAGTTCAAATAAATATTTCTTCATTCTCTTCACACACAGGTTGAGAAACTGACAGAAAAGAAAAGTCTAAGTTTTATAGCAGCTTAACCCAAATGGAAGTGCCTTGTATGCTCTACAAGAAATTAGCTCAAAATCCTACTTCATGACATATGGTATGCCTGTTCCTTAGAGCCCTTCTGAGTGAGTCTCTTGATTTCTTAATCACATTTGCCTAATGCTTCCTCTTCTTAATGCTGCTGCTTCTTAATATCATCTCATGTACATTGTCCCATGTGGGATATACTGACCTGGTTAAGGTTCTTCCTAGCCTTTTTGCTAGACTGAACACCCCTCCCACAGCACACACCCTCCACAGGGGCTTGGTGAAGCCCCAATACTTAAGTTTGGGCATAGATGAAGCTGGGTTTGCATATTGGCCATCCCTGCTGTGCAAATTCTTTTAGCTACTTTACCACTTAGGTATTTTTTCTCTCCTCCCCTTTTCTTCCTTTCCTTCCCATCTTTTCTTCTTTTTCTTTTTAAGAAATTATTGCACCACCCGTCAGAGTTTCTATCCCCTTCACATATTCTTGGTGCCTTATCTTCTCTCCACTTATTCTCCCCACTTCATTTTTGGACACACAGCCAATGTTAGAATCTTTGCATTTGAAATGCAGCCCTCCTTAAGAGCTGCTCCTCTTAAGTTAAGAGCAGCTCATAACTTAGACCTTATCTTCTCATCCCCAGGCCATCCTTATGGTACATTAGTAGTGACAGTCCCTTTCCTAAGAAGAGTTTTGGTAACAGTTATTAAAATTATGTATATGTGTGCTAGCATGTACTTACATTTTTGCATTCTAATAAACAATCCATTCTCTCATTCTATCTCATTAATAAGAATGCTGATTTTTAGCTGGCTCATTGCTAACTGGTTAAAATAAAAACTGCTTCCTCTAGCTTACCTAGTAGCTAAGGCAGCCAAGTAACTAAACTGGGACCTAGACAGAAATGTTGTGTGGGATTTGTGGGAAGTCTAAAAAAAAAAGGAAGAGAAGGTCTCCTGTTTGGAATCTGCTGCCTGGAATGCTAACATGATGCCCCAACTCCAGCAGCTATCTTGTACCAAGAGGCAAGAGCCCACCCTAAGGGTGAGGGAACATAGTGTACGAAGGCTTTACCAAACTGCCTAGACTCTTCCAATTTGTTCTCTTTGAAAAGAAAACTTCTATATTGCTTAAGCTACTTTTATTCAGGTTTAACTATTATATCAGAACAAATTTCATTATTTTCAAAGCTTCATAATCATGCCTCTCTCAAATTGTACTCCAAAGCACCTATGAGGTACATGCCCTGCCCCCCGCAACACACTTTTTTATTTCTAAGGTGGAATGAGGAAGCTCTATGCTAATAGATGGGTGGATTGAATGTGAGTCCTTTGCTAGTAAAGGGTAGAACAGAGGTGCTCTGGTGTGAAGTGTGGGCATGGGTGCTGTTGAGAATCTTTTGCCCTGAGCTAAACCTCTGACCTAAGCCAAGAAGTGTCAGATGACTTCCAGAAGACAGGAGTAGGCAGGGCATTCCAACAATAATGTTAGCCTTATAAAGAAGACAAATGAATGTGGTACTGAGGAAGGCAATGAACCCCGTTATTCCTGTGATGGGTTCCTAGGGAAGCCACAGGCAATTTTGCGGTTTAAACAACAGACGTCACCCAAAAGTTGAGGAGTTCGTGTCAACTGAAGTGCACATTTAAGAATAGTCAAAACATAAAACAGATGTCAATATCAAAATACTGAGTGTGTAGTCCCAAAATTAGGGTCAAACATGAAATATAAGTTGAACCAAAACATGCATTTTTTTGCTTTTTCAAATATTTTATTGCATTTCCAAATAGGAAGAGGTTAGGAAATTCTAAGAAATTGCCAGTATTGTGGTGGATTTACCACCACCTGGAGCTACACAGGAGTTTGCCGCCTGCCCTTTCATTCCAGCTGCAGAAACTTTGACCATTTAATGCCTCCTCACTAGAGCTGTAGTTTAATGGATGTTTTATTCATCTTCAGATGATGGAAATTCAGAAGACTTCTGGATTTACTAAATCTAGACATGAACTTTTGTGTCAGAGTCATTGTAGGTTTTTATGCAAAGGCATGTTGTTCTCGTTTTAAATTTGATAAACAATAATGTATTGTCATAATAAGAAATACCCACTGTAATCTGAAAACATTGCAAATTGTACCCTTATTTTGTGTTATGGCTCGAGTGCCAATCACCATGCCCTTAACCATAAAAGATTTGTACACATTATCAGAAAATAATGTTTTGCCCTGGCTGACATAGCTCAGTGGATTGAGCATCTGTGAAGCAAAGGGTCACCAGTTCAATTCCAGTCAGGGCACATGTCTGGGTTGCAGGCCAGGTCCCCAGTGGGGGACACATGACAGGCAACCACACATTGATGTTTCTCTACCACTCTTTCTCCTTCTCTTCCCCTCTCTCTAAAAATAAATGAGTAAAATATCTTTAAAAAAGAAAATAATGTTTTTCCTGATTAAAATAATCATATATGTCTTACAGTGACCAGAGGGGTAGGAGGAGGAAATTAATGGTGGAAAGAAGGGGAAGGTACTAGTCAAAGAACATGTATGAATGACCCATGAACATGGACAACAGGGTGGGGACTGACTGTGGAAGTAGTGGGCAGAGGAAGGCAAAGGGAGAAAAATTGAAATGACTGTACTAGAACAACAATAAAATATTTTTAAAAATAAAAACTTTCAAAGAATACCAAGAAGAATGAAGAAGAAAGCAGAAATTGCCCCAAATTCTTTTAAATACTGATAACTAGTGTTCATATGTGACAATCATTTTCCTCAGACATGTTACTTACTAGTGTTGGCTCAATTTTTTGTTCCAGTCTCTTTGAGGGCAAGAACTTCTATCTTGTTCACTGCACCTCCCAACAATGCCTAGATGTGAGTCTGGCACATAACAGGTATTTAAAATATTTTTAACTTATAATGTCACATATACATGCTTATATTTTTTTGCTTAATATATTGTATATATTTCTTTAAGCCAGGGAATGTAAACCAAAATCATAACTTTTTAAAAAATAAATTTTATTGATTATGCTCTTATAGTTGTCCCATTTTCTCCTCTTTATTCCCCTTTGCCCTGTATCTCCCCACCTGCTCCCCCGACCTTAGTTCATATCCATGGGTCATACATATAAGTTCTTGGCTTCTATATTTCCTGTACTATTTTTAACCTCCCACTGTCTGTTTTGTACTTACCATTTATGCTTCTTACTTATTCCCTGTACCTGTTCCCCCATTCTCCCTCCTCCACCTCCCCACTGAAAACCCTCCATGTCATGTCCATTTCTCTGATTCTGTTCCTGTTCTACTTGTTTCCTTAGTTTGTTTTTGTTTTTGTTTTCAGGTTCGGTTGTTGACAGTTCTGAGTTTGTTGTCATTTTCCTGTTCATAGTTTTCATCTTATTCTTTTTCTTAGGTAAGTCCCTTAACATTTCATATAATAAGGACTTGCTGATGATGAATTTTAACTTGACCTTATTTGGGAAGCTGTATCTGCCCATCCATTCTAAATGATAGCTTTGCTGGATAGAGTAATCTTGGAAGTACATCCCTGATTTTCATGACGTCAAATATTTCTCTCCAGCCCCATTTTGCCTGCAAGGTTTCTTTTGAGAAATCAGCTGATAGTCTTATAAGCACTCCTTTATAGGTAACTCTCTCCTTTTCTCTTGTTGCTTTTAAGATTCTCTCCTTATTTTTAGTCTTGGGTAATTTAATTATGATGTGCCTTGGTGTGTGCTTCCTTGAGTCCAACTTCTTTGAGACTCTCTGAGTTTCCTGGACTTCCTGGAAGTTTATTTCCTTCACCAGACTGAGGAAGTTCTCCTTTGTTATATTTTCAAATAAATTTTCAATTTCTTGCTCTACCTTTGCTCCTTCAGGCACCCCTATGATTTGGATATTGGGACATTGAAAGTTGTCCTGGAGGTTCCTGAGCCTCTCTTCATTTTTTTTTTAAATTCTTGTTTCTTCATTTCATTCTGGTTGAATGTTTATTTCTTCCTTCTGATCCAAACCATTGATTTGAGTGCTGGTTTCCTTCCCATCTCTGTTGGTTCCCTGTGCATTTTCCTTTAATTCACTTTTCAAGTCCTTCACTTTTTTCTCTATTTTGCAATCATACTCAACTATTTCTGTGAGCATCCTGATTATCAGTGGTTGGACCTATGCATCTAATAGGTTGGCTCTCTCTTCATCACTTAATTGTATTTTTTCTGGACCTTTGATCTGTTCTTTCATTTGGGCCATTTTTTCTTCCTCAGCTCATCTGTTACATAGTAGGGGCAGAGCCTTAGGTATTTGCCAGGGTGGGGCAACCCAGGTTGTGCATTCTCTGTGTGCGTTGTGGTGCTCTATGTCAGGGAGGGGTCTGAGAGGGAACAGTGCTGCTTACTCAGCTCTCTGCTGGCTTTCAAGAGTCACTTCCTCCACTACCCATAATCAAATTAGGCCCTTCTGGTGCTGAGTCCCAGGTGAATGGGTTTGTGTAAGTTCTAGAACTCTGTGGGTCTAACAAACTTTCCTGTGAAGCTGGGAGTTTCATCTGCCACCTCAACCTCCATGGGATTTTTCAGTCCAAGGTTTGGAGGCTTTATTTTCATGAACTGGCACCCTGACTTGTGGGATCTATTTATCCACATGCAAATGCACGATCACCTGCTCTGCTAGCCACTACCCACCTGGATCTTTCAACCACCACTTTGCCACAAGTCCTCTCCACCCCAGCTGCCCATCTCCACCCCTCCTACAGGTCTGGATGAATATTTATCCTTTAACTCCTTTGTTGTCAGCTTTCAATACAGTTTAATTTTCTGGCAGTTCTGGTTGTTTTTTTTTGTTTTTAAATTTATCGTTGTCCTTATTTTGGTTGTGTGCAAGGAGGCACAGTGTATCTACCTATGCCTTCATCTTGGCTGGAAGTCTTCTACAACATAACTTTTAAATGGCATGCATTTTATTGGGTGCTTTTAGTATTTAGTATTTAATATTTGCTGTTTGTGACACACATGTGCATATGTGTGTATCATTATCATTTAGAATATATCTCTGTGAGTGAAGTTATTTGTTCAAAGGCTATACACATTCAAAAGCCTAGCAACTATTACCAACCAGCTCCCCTGGAAGTATATGTAGATTTTCATTCTCATCAAATTGAAAAGAATGCACCTTTCACTCCCTACCCCATCCTCTAACCTGGATAGTGACATATCTTTGTCAATCTCATGATTAAAATGTATTCAATGTTGGTTTGATTTGTACTAATGTAATTATGTATAAGCATAAACATACTTTTATATACACATTGGTTCTTAATACTCTAAATTTGTGTTTAGTTTCTTTACTCATTCATAATATTGTGTAGTGAGCTGTTTCTCTTTTGGTTATTGATTATACTAGCAACTGGTTTATCTGTTTTACTGGGTTTTCCAGCAATTCTTGGATTTAACATATTCTTCATTTTTTTCTGTTTTCTACTATAGCCATCTCTATTTTACCATTATAAATTCCTCTCTTATATTCTCTCATTTATTTTTAGATTTCCCTACATTTTTGATGAAATGCTTATCTTACTATTTCTACATTTTTATTTTAATAACAAATGTGTGTGAGTATGAATCTTTATCTTATTGGTTTTTGCTAGAATCTAAGTTATTTTGGGTGACATATTCTTGCTTTTTTCCATATGTTCTGCATTTGTCACTTCAATGTTCTTTTACACATTAGAGATACAGATTTTTAAAAAATTCTTTCATTTGTTGGTCAGGAAGTTTATTGGTATTTTGTGTTGTATGTGATTAAAGAATGCAATTTGTAGTATTTTTACTTTTTGGAATTTTTTCAGAAGTAATTTGGAACATTTTTGATAACACTTCAATCTGACTGATTATACAATTTAAAGCCATTTCTGCCTATCAATTTTTTTTTCTGCTGGATCTGACAAAAACTAGAGATGTGCATAAAGTCACCCTCCCAATTAAGTTCCTCAACATTCCTCCTAGTATCACCAGCAGTTTTTATTTTGTATATTTTGATGTGTTGTTGGTGGTTTCTTTGGCTTCTATATTTTGATAGATGGTCATCTTGTTCTTCTCCATGACCTCTTTAGAGTGAGGAAAGTATGCAGTGGCTAATTTTATGACACGGTCATCCTTTTATGTAAACAAGGGAACTGAGAGATCCAAAAGTTCAAGAAACTTACACTAGTGTAATGTCACCCAGCAAGTCAGCGGACAAAAGCCCATTGCCCTAACCTGTGACTATCATTATTTTCTGGTATTTAATTCTATGAGAAGTCTACCTGCTCTCTCTCTTTTTTTTTTTTATTAACTGAGTGGCCTGCTCTGTATAGATGCTTGTAAAATGATCTCTTGATACTTTTGGTAAATAATTTTACTGATTTTTTTCCCAGGTTGATGTTTATCAATTTTTCCAGGATCTGGAGTCCTCTCAGGGTATAGCCCCAGATCTTCCCCATCTGCATATTGGTTTCATTATTCTAAAAATCTTAATTTTCTTTATAATTACCAATTACTCATTATCAGATATAAAATATATATATTAAAATTATAATATATGTTTATTGTACAGAATATATTTTCATATTTACATATTTCCCTCCATATCTATCATTCTTTTATTTAATATTTTGAATTTCTTTGTCATTATACGCTACATTTTTAAAAGTATATTTTATTGATTATGCTATTACAGTTTTTTTCATTTTCTCCCTTTATCCACCCTCTGCCCTGCACCCTTCAACTCTCTAGCATTCCCCCTCTTACAATCCATGTCCATGGATTGTACAAATAAGTTCTTTGAATTTTCTGTTTCCTATACCATTCTTAACCTCTTCCCGTCCACTTTGTGCCTACCAATTATGCTTCTTATTCACTATACTTTTCCCACTCTCTTCCCCTCCCCCTCCCCACTGAAAACACTCCACGTGATGTCCATTTCTCTGACTCTGTTCCTGTTCTAGTTGTTTTTTTAGGTTTTGTTGTTGATAGTTCTGAGTTTGTTGTCATTTTAAAGTTCATAGTTTTTTATCTTTCTTCAATTTCTTAGATTAGTCCCTTTCACATTGCACATAATAAGAGCTTGATAATGAAGAACTCCTTTAACTTGACCTTATCTGGGAAGCACTTTATCTGCCCTTCCATTCTAAATGATAGCTTTGCTGGATAGAGTAATTTTGGATGTAGGTCCTTGACTTTCATGACTTGGAATACTTCTTTCCAGCCCCTTCTTGCCTGAAAGGTTTCTTTTGAGAATCAGCTGATAGTCCTATGGGCACTCTTTTGTAGTTAACTCTCTCCTTTCCTCTTCTTGCTTTTAAGATTCTCTTCGCATCTTTAATCTTGGATAAGTTAACCATGATGTGCCTTGGTGTATTCGTCTTTGGGTCCACCTTCTTTGGGACTCTCTGAGCTTCCTGGACTTCCTGGAAGTCTATTTCCTTTACCAGATTGGGGAAGTTTTCCTTCATTATTTGTTCAAACAAGTTTTCTATTTCTTGCTGTTGTTATTCTCCTCTGGCACCCCTATAATTCAGATATTGGAACATTTAAAGTCGTCCCAAAGGCTCCTAAGTTTCTCTCTCTCTTTTTTTTTTTTTTGAATTCTCGTGTCTTTATTCTGTCCCAGTGGATGTTTATTCTTCTTTTTGTTCCAAATTGTTGATTTGAGTCCTGGTTTTCTTCCTGTCACTGTTGATTTTCTGAATATTTTGCTTTATTTCACTTTGGGCAGACCTCATTTGTTTTTTTCATTTTTTGATCAGGCTCAGTTAGTTCTGTGAGCATATTGATTACCAGGGATTTGGAGTCTGTATCATATAGCTATCATATGGCTATCTCCTTATCACTTAGCTCTTTCTGTGAAGCTTTGATCTATTCTTTCATTTGGGTCATATTTCTTTTTCTTGGCACACCTATTAAGTTGTAAGGGGGTGAGGCCTTAGATACTCACCAGGGCAAGGCAACCCTATTTGTTGCATTGTGGCATTGTCTGTGGGGGTGGGGTCAGAGAGGGAAGAATGCAGCTCACTTGCTGAGCTCTAGTCCTACTTTCCAACAAACTCTAGTGTGAGACTGGGACGCTCTCCCACTGTGGCAACCCCTGCAGTAGTTTATAGTCAGTACTAAGTCTCAGTTTCCTGTTCAGCCAGCCCTTCCCTCATGGTCCACTGCCTCACCATGGGCTTCCTCAGCCAGCCCCTGCCTCACAGCAGGGTCTGGTCCACTGCCTCACCCTGTGTCCTTTCAATCAGCTCTACCTGCGTAGTTTATTGCCTTGCCTCTGGTTCTCTCTGTTAGCCCATCTGTACTCTGCCTAGCTCTTTACTGGTCTGCTTGTTCTGGCTGACTGTTTCTTTAATTCCTTGGTTGTCTGAGTTTCATGTAATTTGATTTTCTGGCACTTCTGGTTGTTTACTGATTTTAGATTGGTTGTTATCCTCCTTTTGGTTCTTTGAGGAAATGAAGGGTTTCTACCTACACCTCCATCTTAGCCAGAACTCCTGTATGCTACATTTCATATATTTTCCAAAACCTGTTTCCTGTGGCTGTGATTCTGCTCCTTGTTTGATGGATGCACTTTTATGTTCTAAGAAAGCATTCATTTTCTCCTCAGTTTCTTTCCTAAACTCTGCTAAACCCTTATTCATCATGTCATTATATTTTCTTACAATATTTTGACCATTTATTTTATCCATGTGCTTTCAAATTTATTTGAGAATTCAACACAGTTGTCATTATTTTTTGCTCTCAATTAAATTTTTTAAAGTGAACATTTCCCTCTCCCGATTTCCCCTCTGTCTACCCCTGTCTCTTTATTCTAGATCCTATTCCCCTGGGGGGAACCAAATTGTCATGTAGAGACATGCCTTTTTTTCTTTTTTTTTTATCTAATTTTTCCTTTTCTTTCTTTTTCTTGTTTATTTTATAAAAAGTGGGTAGTCTGTCTTCCTGTTTGCCAGAACAATAATGTTTACCTCAAATACGAGAATTCTTTCCTTATAACATGAGTTTTGGGGTAAGATATTGATAATCTTCAGCTTGATGTATGTAATGTTGCCTCTGATTAATCTCTGATTTTGTTAAAACTCCTACACCAGAAATCAGCTCACTGAAGAGGGAGTAGATTCCATCTCAATGGGTGCATTTCTTTCAGATTTCAAGGTTTCCCATCTTTGGTGTGAGCAGACTCCTTCACAGAGTGAGAGTTTCAGAGAAGCCCTGTAGCTAGCAAGCATTTGCATATTTTGCTATCACTGCAGACATTTTCCTCCTTTTAATTGACCTCTTTTGTTCCCAGGCTTTGGTTGCAACAATTGCTTCTAGGATATAATTACTTACTTGACTCTGTCATCTGCAAGGCTAGAGAAACTAATACCAAGTTTTTCTACTCTTCCAACTCCAGCTGTGTGGCCTCAGAATGTTACATATGGGATAGAAAGAGGTGGTTCTCAAAGGCCCATTGAGGAACATACTCTGGGATCTTCCAATCCTTCACTAGTCTGAGACATTGGTGGGTGTTTTTTTTTTTTAAATAATTTCCTTGCTTATTTCCAATGACTCTTTTTATCCTTCCAGAATGAAAGTCTGTTTTGATTTCCAGAATCTTCTTTATATTTGGTTCGAATGGTTTCATAGCTAATGATATTTCTGGATATTTAAACTGCCACTTTGGGACCATGTCTACTATTAGTGTTGATAATTTTTACTTTTTTGATTGATTTTTGTTCAGCTTGGAAAGAGGAAGTTTTACAATTTCCTAGGCTTCCTGTACCTTTGCACCCATGCTTTTTGAAATCTTCCTTCCCTTCTGCAACACTGAACTATTTTAGCTTTTTAAGACATTTATTCTTATCTGCCTTGTATTTGAGTCATGTATGTATGTGAACAGTGCTTCTCACACTGTCAATAGTTAAAGACCATTTTTTAAGTTACCAACCTATTGTACACCTTTAACCTTTATAAAATATAATAAGCATTGAATTTGTAGAAAAATGAAAAATAAAACATAAAATACAAATTTGAATTTTTCTTACTAGCTTCAACACACATGACATTAATTGCTAAGTTTCTAAATGCTTGCTTTCAATTTCCCCACTTATTCATTGTGACAGGTCACAAACAACCCACAGGCCAGACACAGTCCATGAGGCCCCTTCAAATCATCACTGGAAGCACCTCAAGGGCAGGGCAAAGGTCCTGTTAACCTGTGTCTCCTCTTCAGTGCCTACCTAGCACTATGCCTCAAAAATTGCATCTAAAAATAACTGTTGAATATATAAGTAACACAATGATACTCCAAGTAGCAAGTGCCTCTTGAGGTCACAACTCTTAGGCTTATTCATGACTTTTATAACTTCCTTTTGCATTGAAAAGATGCAGGTGCTATTATTTGAATCTACAGCCATAGCCCAGAGAAGAATGGGTCTACACACAGGAGGCCTTTTTATCCATGCTGTTTTATTTGACCCAAGACAGTTTCTCTCACATGCTATTTCATGTCTCTATAGGGAGTACAAAGCATAGTGTGAGAGACAAGGCAGGATATTAACCGGACCAGAGCCTAGGCCAGGTGTGAGCATTCTGTCTTCTGTCTGTTACTTTATTTATCATCCTTCTCTTGAGGACTTTATGAGGACCCTCCAATTCTCAGTGACACAAACAGACTCTATGTTATAATGATGAAATGCTTATTGGTGGTAATACTGTCCCTGAACTAGGAAATAATGATGAAGCCCATATATTTTGCTATATTTTTCTCCAGGGCACTGGTTTACCAATTTGGTAGCTGAGCTGAGAGTCAAACATCATCAGCAGGAAAGTGACACCAAACAGAACAGATCAAAATGGCTCACTAAATGGTCAAATGGAGTCCAGCTCTAGAACCCTACTATCAGTGTTGTGAAGAGAACTGAATTGCTGCTGGGGACATGCAGAGATGGGTAAGCAAAGGCCTGCTTTTTACTGGTGGGGAAGAAAACACAAAGAAAGCTCCTGATAAGGTAAGGCAGCCTGTGCAAAGGCCTGGCAAACCTATATCTAAAATGCTAGGGTGACACAGAAGAAGGAAAGTAATTTTTAGGGAAAAAGGGTAACTTCCAAGATTATTGAAATACACCATCACCCTAAATTGTAGGTGTGTACTCTTAATATTTTATTTATTGACCTCCCTTGACTATTGAATATCCTTGCTTTGCCATTTCTGGTGGCAATCTAATTTTGTATGTAATTTTTTATATTTCACATGTTTACAATTACAGTTTCTTCCTCTATAAGGTTGTCCAATGCCAACTTTTGATTAGAATTATTGCTCGTGTGTTCAATCAATAATTTACCCTATTTCTGGCTTTCTGGGGAAACACTGTCTGTCAATCATGACAACTGCAAATCATTGTGTTGAGCTCCTTTAATACAGAGTTGAAAAGTAAAGCCTTAAACAGGCAGAAGGATGATTGAGCCCAAGGATAAAAATGACAAAATTGTCCAGAAATAGAAGAGAAGCCTGATTTATTGATGGTTTCAAAATATTGTTATGGTTTTCCTTCCCATTGAGATAGGGAAGGGACTTTACCTCATGAGAAGCTTCAGAGAGATTTTTCTAAAACTCTATAACCTGCAATATTGCTTAATAAATATTTGTTGATTTAATGGATAAAACTGAAGAAGCCATTTCCATGTATGTCAGCATTGGCCCCAGGAGACATTGGGTCTTTTAGACTCATTGAGTTTGGATAGTTTTTTTTTTTTTTTTAAGGTTGTTTATTTATTAATGCTTTTATACAAACATTTAGTTTTGCACCATAGTTTAAAATGATTTTGTGAGCAGGCACTAGGCTTACAGAAAAGTGTAATCAATTAGGAGTCTTCTGAAAGCCCAAGTGAATTGGGAGTCATCAGGGTAGCTTGCACTATATTTTGGGTGTTGTTTCAACACTAGGTTTCACTTCATAGATGAACAAGAGTTATCACTCTCTATACCAGTGGTTCTCATCCAGGGAGAATTTTGTTCCCCAGGGAACATGTGGCCATATGTAGAGACATTTGGGTCATCACTACTGGGAGGGGAAGGTGATGCTACTGGCATCTAGTGGGTAAAAGCCAGGGTGCTGCCAAACACCCTGCAACACACAAAACATCCCAGTGACAAAACATTCTCTGGCAATTTGAGAAACCCTGCTCTATATAGGTTTGTTAGCTTAAAAGGCAACTCTAGGGTAGTTATTCCTAAAGGCTTTCCTGTGAAAGAAGACAACTATCATTTCAGAGGCCCTATGGACTCAATTCTCTGGGTAGTCAGATGATCCCTGGGTTTTCTAAATACTTTTTTAGTTGCTATGCTCGCAGATTTCCCAGCTGAGGCCATAGGTTCCTCCTCCATATATAAAGCTGGCTCTGGCCCCACCCTTTATGTCCCCTGCCCTAATGGTGCTAACTGTTTAGATGGTGCCAAGCCTTAGGCATTGTCACAATGTAAAAACACTTGAAATAGGTGCAATGATGAGGGCTATGATGTAATTGGAGGTAAGGCAGACAGAGTATGAGGAGCATGTCAGCTTTACCAACATACAATGCTTGGCTCCTCTCCCTACTCTCCTTGCTGCCTATTGACATGTGATTCCTACACAGGGATTCTATTGCACTACTGCTGAGGTTTCTCTCTTGCCAACTTGCAGAGAGAGTTCCGGGCCCAGGCAAACAGTTGGACAAGGCCCCTTGAAGTTAAAAGATGATTTTCATAAGGTGCCTGAATGCTTTCTACAACTATTTCTGGTGTAATGCTTCAATTCTGCTATGACTAAAATGATTCACAACACAGATGACCAAAGAAGGCTTTTAACACTCACTCGTGGCTGTTCTGAGCAAAGGCAAAGATTCCATTAAGACAAGTTTGCTTGTGTGTCAGTAGCATAGCACTTGGATGATGCAAGGTCATCCCAGGAGGGAAATGTCTTCAGTTTACACCCTGGATCTGTGAGGGGTGCAGAACCTTTTGACAGTCCAGTTTAATAAATACTCATGGACTTAGCAGGAATTCACACATCTAGCCCAAATGGCAGAACAAAGCATGGCAGAATGCAGAGCACAGGAGGGGAACTTGGCTCAGCCTGAGGCAGCAGGAGAAGGTGGGAGGAGAATTATCTGCAAAGAGCCTAAGGAAGCTCAAGGGATGAAAGGGTGTAGAGAAGTCTCTGATGATAATAAAGCCCAGGAACCACTAGATGAGAAGGCATTTTGCCATTGACAGTGAATAATGAAAAGCCCTCATTCACTCCTTTCTTCCTATTGCTTTCTTATTTGTCCCTTTCCTCCTTCCTTTCCTCTTTCCCCTTAGCTTCATCTTCTCATCTTTCTTCTTGTTGGCTATTATTTCTCAGAATTATAAGAGACATCTGCCATCAGCAAGCTCCATGCCTCCTCTTTTCAAATTCCCAGTAATGAGAATGTTGTGGATTTAAATTATAGGTCATCAAACTTAAAGTATCTATAAAATAAAAACTCAATCCAGTGAAGTAACTATCCACTAAACAAAACAGCTTCTCCACTGGGGACTTTATAACTGAGTAGAGGAGAAAGACACCTATGTTAATACTATTATCAACATTAAGAGTCCCAGCTAAGATGGAGCTGTAAGTAGAAATGCTGCATTTCCTCACACAACCAGAAGGACAACAGCCAATTAAAAATAATGAACAACCAAAAGTGCCAGAAAATCAAACTGCATGGAACTTCTGCAACCAAGGAGTTAAAAAAAACATACACACAGACCCATAGGAGAAGGTCAGCTGAGCAGAAAGGATGGGTGGCAAGGTGACAAACCACATGGGTAAGGTGGGGCTGGCTTAGAGGACCTGTGCAAAGGCAGCAGACTGCGTGAACAAGGCAGGGCTGGCTGAATGGGAAACTTAAGACTCAAAGCTAGCTGTAAATGACTGCAGGGATTGCCATGACAGGAGAAACTCCCAGACTCACATGAGAAAATTCATTGGAAAGTGGGGCTAGAGGTGAGCAAGTGAGCCTCATTGTTCCCTCTCTGACTGTGTCACAATGCAGCAAACAGGGTTGTGTCCACCAAGTGACTACTTTAGGCCCCACCTCCTTACAACTTAACAGGTGTGCTGGGACAAAGAAATATGGCCCAAATGAAAGAACAGGTAAAAACTCCAGAAAAAGAGCTAAGAGACAAGAAGATAGCCTATCATATGCAGAGTTCAAAACACTGAAAACCAGGATGCTCACAGAACTGATTGAGCTCAGTCACAAAATAAAGGAACAAGTGAAGGCCACCCAAAATGAAATAAAGCAAAATATACAGGGAACCAACAGTGAACGGAAGGAAACCAGAACTTAAATCAATGGTTTGGAGTGGAAGGAAGAAATAAACATTCAACAAGAATAGAATGAAGAAACAAGAATTCAAAAAAATGAAGAGAGGTTTAGGAACATCCAGGACAACTTTAAACGGTCCAACATTTGAATCATAGGGATGCCAGAAGGAGCAGAGGAAGAGCAAGAAATTGAAAATTTATTTGAAAACGTAATGAAGGAGAACTTCCCCAATCTAGTGAAGGAAATAGACTTTCAGGAGGCCCAGACAGTCCCAAAGAAGTTGGACCCAAAGAGGAACACACAAGGCACATCACCGTTAAGTTATCCAAGATTAAAGATGCGAAGAGAATCTTAAAAGCAAGAAGAGGAAAGGAGAGAGTTACTCACAAAAGAGTGCCAATAAGACTATCAGCTGATTTCTCAAAAGAAACCTTTCAGGCAAGAAGGGGCTGGAAAGAAGTATTCCAAGTCATGAAAGTCAGGACCTACATCTAAGATTACTCTATCCAGCCAAGCTATCATTTAGAATAGAAGGGCAGATAAAGTGCTTCCCAGAAAAGGTCAAGTTAAAGTAGTTCATCATTACCAAGCCCCTATTATATGCAATGTGAAAGGGACTAATATAAGAAATTGAAGAAGATCAAAAACTATGAACGGTAAAATGACAACAAACTCAGAACTATCAACAACTGAACCTAAAAAAATTAAAACAAAAACTAAGCAAACAACTAGAACAGGAACAGAATCAGAGAAATGGACATCACATGAAGGGTTTTCAGTGGGGAGGGGGAAGGGAAAAATGGGGGGAAGGTATGAAGAATAAGAAGCATAATTGGTAGGCATAAAATAGGGAGAAGTTAAGAATGGTATAGAAACAGAGAGATTAAAGAATTTACACGTACATACAACCTATGGATATGAACTAAGAGGGGGAATGCTGGAGGGCTGGAGGGTACAGGGTGAAGAGGAGATAAAGGGGAAAAAAATGGAAAAACTGTAATAGTGTAATCAAAATATATGTAAAAATATTTGTATCAACCCTACAACATGAATGAAGTGCTTATCGTGGACTAGGCCCTAAAGGAGATGTTTTATAGGCATTATCTTTAATTTTTACCCCACTCTTTAAGAAGAGATCTATTATTTCTGTTTTAATAAAGAGTTACTGAGGCTAAGAGATTAGGGGTAAGAAAGAACTAAAGAGACATTAGCCCTAAAATGGAATGAAATGGAATATTTGATTGGTAATAGAAATATTCTTAAGATAAACATTTTAATACATTTATTTAAAACTTTAAGGGTGATTGTCATGAAGAGAAAAAAATCTGATAATAATTAAGATAGATTTACTACCCCATAAATCAGATATTTTGCATGTAAAAGCTTGGTATATCTTATCTATCTCATTTCTTTAAAAACTACATTATAGTCTATGAGAGGAAAGGAGACAGGAGATAAGAGTTGTAAAACAAAAGATCCAAAGATTACACCAGCCATAGCAGATGAATGAATTTCTTCCTGTGGAATTTTCCAATATAACCAAGTGATCTTGATTCCCATAGCCAAAGTTTGCCCTTGAAATTGGACTTGAAGGAGTAGGAAACTTCCTATGTAGTCTCCATCAGCTATTCCTATTGTTGTTAATTTATATTACTGTTATTAACTGTATGATCTGGGGAATGTTAATTAATTTTCTGAGTCTTGTTTCCTTATTAACATAAATATACATTTTTATATAATCATACAGAATTCTCCCCAATTTATGAAAACAGAATTCATCCCTTTTGTGTGCTTGTTCATTTTTGTCTCTCTCATATTTTTCTATATCCCTCAAATTCCCATTGTGCCTGGAGCAGTGCCTTGCACAGAATAGATAGGGGAAATGCTCAATGAGTCAAAATTCTGTGTTGATCAAGTCTTGGGTCATCTGCCTGCATTTTTCCCTCGGCATTGCTACATTAGCGCTCCTTGCAAAGTCAAACCAAGGGAGGACCACTTCCAAAGAAAAGACCAACCTTTTCATTTCTAATTGCCTTACCTTTGGGTGTCAACTGAAAATTGAGCAAGATATAATCATTCAATTTACTTCTGCAATAGCCTTATTTTTCATCTTCATCCTTCAGCTGTAGTCTGTAAAATTTCTTCTTTGAGTGAAATAATTTTCGTTTTGGTTCTCAGTGATTATAATGAACTATTGACCATCTGTTTGTTCCTTGAAAGTCAAGCTAGCTGGTTTTGCATGACCCTTACCTAGTCATGATCCAGAAGATTTGTTTAAACATGATATTTCCCATGGAAATACTTTATTTTTGATATTTCAGCACCTCTTGCCTGAGTGATTGCAGAACTGTTCCAATCAAGGGCAATGCTCATAGAAACTATTTTAGTGGGAAAATTATGTCTATAAACACTTACTGAGGAACATATTGAATAAACTGTGGAGTATTAAGACAAATACAAAGATAAATACTACATTCTAATGAGGAAGACATAACCCTTATCCTCAAGTAGCTAATCAAGTACAAAGCAAGAAATGCTGGCATTTGACTAACTAGAAACATTCTTTTGTTTATATACAGCTTTGGGTTAGGAATTTATGGCATCTTACAAAGAAACATACAATACTGGGAGTGAGGGAGAAAACATGAGTAAAAAATCAGAGAAATGGAAAACAAGGTCAGCTAGAGCCAACACTGATGCCAGTTCCTAAAATATACCCCTCCCTGGAAACTGTAGGAGAGAAAGATCCATCTCTGATGTGTGCACAAAGATACCCTCAGTAAATAGCTCAGAACCTGGCACAAATACAAATACCATATGATCTCACTTATAAGTGGAATCTAATCAACAAAACAAACAAGCAAGCAAAATATAACCAGAAACATTGAACTAAGGAACAAACTGTTAGTAACCAGAGGGGAGGGGGGAGAAGAAGAATGGGGGAAAATAAGGGAAGGTCCATCAAGGAATATGTACAAAGGACACATGGATAAAGTCAAAGGGGATAGGTTTGAGGGTGGGAGGCAGGGATGGGTGGCATGGGGGACCATAGTGGGGTGTAAATATAGACAACTGATCCTGAACAACAATGAAAAATAAAATTCCAACAGCAAATGATGCAATGGGTACATTTTCCATTGTAGGCTTTTGTAGCACCTCTACTAACTACATCAAAACCACATTTGGAGAATCTAAATCTTGAGGTCACCTTTTCTAGACCAGGCTATGGTTGAAAAGCTGGGAATCTGGAGATCTTGCTGCCATATCTTTCCATCTGGAATGATTGTGTTCTCTTTGAAGAAAGGGAATAAGGGAATATATATTACAGTTTTATTTCACTAGTCTGGAGGCTAAGACTTTCCTAAGGCATTTCTCTTGAATTGCATCATTGTTGCATTTATTTTGATAGGTAGGGTTTTTCTTCCCATTTTTATGGTTTTCATCTTTCTAGCTGAAGTCACGTAGAGAACAGGAAACAGATATTCCTCAACTTTTCAAATTTCCTTGTTTATTGAGCACAAAGCACAATGACTTGAATGTAGTGGGCACGTACTAATTATTCCAGTAATTAAGAAATTTTGTTTTATTAGTCTTAATAAATGCTACTCAGTTTGAGATGAGGGTCTGTCATGCAAGCACCAATGACATACTACAAGCCTCATTTATGTATTGACAACTAATAGGATTCAGAAAGCCAAGTGAAGAGAAGACATGTTAATATGCATACATGTGTCTGTCTGATCATTCCATCAACCAGAGTTCATTCTTTGGCAAAATGATTCTAGACATGTGTAATACTAAATTTGAAGTATCGTTGGAGGAAATTAAGACAGAGGTTCAGAAGGAAAGGGGGTGTGATATAAATGCAAGAATTAAGGCCTATGGAATTTTGGATGCAGTTTTTGATGGAGAATGTGAATAGAAAGAGAAAGAAAAGATTTCAAGCAGTCATTGAATAAAAAATGATTAGAAGAAGAAAGGTAATTTTGACTTCCGCCAAGATGGAGACATAGGTGGAGGAAACACCTTGCCTCTTTGCACAACCAAATCTAAGAACAACTATTTTTAACAGCAGTCACAACCAAGCCACACGGAAAATCGACAATACGGAGTCCAAAGGACAACTAGATACTCAGCTGGACCGGTACGAGGAGCGAGGAGCTAGGCCAGCAGCGGAGCAGGTTAGCAAGAAAAAATTCCCGGGGTGGTGCGCGATGCGCGCAGGCAACCGAGGGCGCTGAGCGCAAGCGAGCTGGCTGCCAGAGCGCACAGGGAAGAGGCGCGGTGGGTCGGTCGGTCCGCGAATTTACGTGCGGTCGTCCGCGAATTTACTTGCGGAGAAACCAGTGAGAAGGGAAGCCGGTGGGGCAGCAGGCTCGCACAATTCCGATCTGATAAACAAGCCCCAGGCGTGTACGGGCTGGGCTAACGGAGAGGACCGCCATTGCTCCCTCTCTGACCACGCCCCCACACACAGCGTCACAAACCAGCGACCTGGGTCTCCCCGTCCTGGTAAACAACTAAGGCTTCGCTCCGCTCACTTAACAGCACAAATAGACCAAAAATGGCTCTAGGATAACTCAGAGCCCCAGAACCGATAGATCTAAGTGATGAAGAAATAGCCAGTCTTTCAGATGCACAGTTCAAAACACTGGTTATTAGGATCCTTACAGAACTGGTTGATTTTAGTCACAAATTAGAGAAACATATGGAAGCTAAACTAATTGAAATGAATGGTGATACAAAAGATACCAATAGTAATGGAAAGAAAATTGGGACTCAAATCAAGGGAGTGGACCAGAAGGAAGGAAAAAATGATCAAACAGAAAGGAATGAAGAAATAAGAATTCAGAAAAATGAGGAGAAGATTAGGAACCTCTAGGACATCTTTAAACGTTCCAACATCCGAATTATAGGGGTACCAGAAGGGGGAAAGGCACAGCCACCAGTGGAAAACTTATTTGAACAAATAATAAAGGAGAATTTCCCCAAGATGGCAAAGGAAATAGACTTCCAAGAAATCCAGGAAGCTCAGAGAGTCCCAAAGAAGTTGGACTCAAGAAGGAACACACCAAGGCACATCATAATTACATTAGCCAAGATTAAAATGAAGGAGAGAATCCTAGAAGCAGCAAGAGCTAAGGGGACAGTCACCTACAAAGGAGTTCCCATCAGACTGTCAGCTGATTTCTCAAAAGAGACCTTACAGGCAAGAAGGGGCTGGAAAGAGGTATTCCAAGTCATGAAAACCAAAGATCTACAACCAAGATTGCTCTACCCAGCAAAACTTTCATTTAGAATGGAAGGACAGATAAAGTGCTTCTCAGATAAGACCAAATTCAAGGAGTTCATCATCACCAAGCCCTTATTATATGAAATGTTAAAGGGACTTACCTAAGAAAAAGAAGATAAAAAAGATGAACAGTGAAAGGACAGCAAACTCAGTTATTAAGAACCACACCTAAAACAAAAGCAAACTAAGAGGACAGCTAGATCAGGAGCAGAACCATAGAAATGAAGATCTCATGGAGGGTTAGCAACAGGGGAGTGGGAGGAGGGGAAGGGGGGAGAAGGTACAGAAAATAAGTAGCATAGACAGTAGATAGAAAATAGGGGGCAGGGTAAGAATAGTAGGGGAAATACAGAATCTAAAGGATTTGAGACATGTGTTCATGAACTAAAGGGGGAAATGGTGGGGGAGGGGTATGCAGGGTGGAGGGGAATGGAGGGGGGAATAGAGCAAATGTAATGGCATAATCAATAAAAAAAGAAAAAAAAAGAAGAAAGGTAATTTTAAGACTAATAGCATGTATATTAAAGTAGATCTTTAAAAATGTTCCTTAAGAGAGACAAAGACAGTTAGACATATGCTTTAAAAATTGTTACTAATTTTGGTGTTTGTAGTAGGTTTGCTTGAACAAGAAATCACACTGAAACTGGATTACGTGTTACCACGAAACTATTCAGTTTACAGAAAGTGATTAATTTTACCTCAAAACACATATTCTTTGTTACAACAGTGATAATTACTTAGTGAATTAGGAAATTATGTAATCAAGAAGGAGTAGAATAGAGTAAAATTCTTCACACAATTTTTTTAAAGTAACTTGAAAGCCTAAAAAGTAATAAATTTTATTAGTTAATTCCAGGAGCAATAAGGTAGTATTTTTACCTAACAGATTAGCAAATATTTTAAATATTTTAGAAAATATCAAAACATATGAAGTGAAATTTTAAGTTTTTAACAGTCAAGCCCCACAAAAGTTAAAAATCCATACATTACTGGCAGGATTGCAAGTTGAACCCAAGTTCCTGGAAAAGCATATAACTATGCCTATCAAGAGACTTAAAACCATTTCTACCCTTTGATGAAATAATTACCCTAAAAATAGAGTCAGAATAAGGAATGTTATATACCCATTAAAATCAAGTTTTAATGGTATGCAAAAAAGTAAATATATATATATATATACACATGTATGTGTGTGTGTATATATATATATAAATATATATATAAAATGACTTCAATTTTGTAAAAATACAGGAGGGATGGGCAAAAGTAGGTTTATAGCAGTGAATACACAAAAACAGCTTCTTCTTGTATTATTTACTTATTAATTATTGTAGTATTTATTTATATTTTCTTCTTATTATTGCTATTATTTCATATCCATACTTATGATTTATCTTTTAGGTAATGATGGCTGGTAATTACCTACTTTGTCCCACCCCTGTGAACACAATTGACCCTGATCAACAGAGGTTTGAACTGTGTGGGTTCACTTATATGTGGGATTTTTTCAGTCAGTACCTGTACTGTTTTTGATCTGTGGTTGGGAATCTGAGGATGCAGAGGGTCACCTGTATGCACTGATCTATGTCATTTTATATAGGAGACCTGACCATCTGTGATTTTGGTATTCATAGCATGCTGGTCCTGAAACCAACCCCCTGAAGATACTGAGGGACAACTAACTTTGGGGGAATCAAAAGTTATACATGGACTTTCAAGTGTGTGGGTGTGAGTACCTAACCCTCATGTTATTCAATGGTCAACTGTATACTCATATACTCACTTAGACAAAAGGCTGGAAGAAAATGCCCCAAATGTCAGGTTTTATTGAACTGTTAGAATTATAGGGGAGAATTTTTCCTGCTTTTTTTTTTTTTTTTTTTTTTTTTGATACTATGAGGTATTTTTTATTTTTCTTTTTTTTTTTTAATTATTATTTTTTTATTGATTATGCCATTACATTTGCTCTATTCCCCCCTCCCCTCCCCTCCACCCTGCATACCCCTCCCCCACCATTTCCCCCTTTAGTTCATGAACATGTGTCTCAAATTCTTTAGATTCTGTATTTCCCCTACTATTCTTACCCTCCCCCCCTATCTATTTTCTATCTACTGTCTGTACTACTTATTTTCTGTACCTTCTCCCCCTTCCCCTCCTCCCACTCCCCTATTGCTAACCCTCCATGTGATCTTCATTTCTATGGTTCTGCTCCTGATCTAGCTATCCTCTTAGTTTGCTTTTGTTTTAGGTGTGGTTCTTAATAACTGTGAGTTTGCTGTCCTTTCACTGTTCATCTTTTTTATCTTCTTTTTCTTAGGTAAGTCCCTTTAACATTTCATATAGTAAGGGCTTGGTGATGATGAACTCCTTGAATTTGGTCTTATCTGAGAAGCACTTTATCTGTCCTTCCATTCTAAATGAAAGTTTTGCTGGGTAGAGCAATCTTGGTTGTAGGTCTTTGGATTTCATGACTTGGAATACCTCTGTCCAGCCCCTTCTTGCCTGTAAGGTCTCTTTTGAGAAATCAGCTGACAGTCTGATGGGAACTCCTTTGTAGGTGACTGTCCCCTTAGCTCTTGCTGCTTCTAGGATTCTCTCCTTCATTTTAATCTTGGCTAATGTAATTATGATGTGCCTTGGTGTGTTCCTTCTTGGGTCCAACTTTTTTGGGACTCTCTGAGCTTCCTGGATTTCTCGGAAGTCTATTTCCTTTGCCATCTTGGGGAAATTCTCCTTTATTATTTGTTCAAATAATTTTTCAACTGGTGGTTGTGCCTTTCCCCCTTCTGGTACCCCTATAATTCGGATGTTGGAACGTTTAAAGATGTCCTGGAGGTTCCTAATCTTCTCCTCATTTTTCTGAATTCTTATTTCTTCATTCCTTTCTGTTTTATCATTTTTTTCTTCCGTCTGGTTCTCTCCCTTGATTTGAGTCCCAATTTTCTTTCCATTATTATTGGAATCTTTTGTATCCCCATTCATTTCAATTAATTTAGCTTCCATATGTTTCTCTAATTTGTGGCTAAAGTCAACCAGTTCTGTAAGGATCTTTATAACCAGTGTTTTGAACTGTGCATCTGAAAGACTGGCTATTTCTTCATCACTTAGGTCTATCGGTTCTGGGGCTCTGAGTTGTTCTAGAGCCATTTTTGGTCTGTTCGCGCTGTTAAGTGAGCGGAGCGAAGCCTTAGTTGTTTACCAGGACGGGGCGACCCAGGTCGCTGGTTTGTGACGCTGTGTGTGGGGGGGCGGGGTCAGAGAAGGAGCAATGGCGTTCCTCTCCGCTAGCCCAGAGCATCCAGTCACACACACAAACGCCTCGGGCTTGCTTATCCGATCCTAATTTTGCGAGCCTGCTGCACCGCGCTCGGGTTTCCCTTCTCACTGGTTTCTCCGCACGTAACTGCGCGCGACCGACCGACCCACCGCGCCTCTTCCCTATGCGCTCCGCAGCCAGCTCACTGGCGATCAGCCCTCGGTTGCCGCCTGCGCGCGCCGCGCACCGCCGCCCCGGGAATTTTTTCTTGCTAACCTGCTCCGCTTCTGGTCTCGCTCCTTGTACCGTTCCAGCCGAGTATCTAGTTGTCCTTTGGACTCCGTATTGTTGATTTTCCGTATAGCTTGGTTGTGACTGCTGTTAAAAATAGTTGTTCTTAGATTTGGTTGTGCACAGAGGCGAGGTGGACCCTCCACCTACTTCTCCATCTTGGCGGAAGTCCTCCTGCTTTTTAAAATAAAATTTATATGGGCAGCTATGGCTTTAATAATATGACAAAAGTAAACATTTTAGGGAGAGAAATCTAGTTTGTAACCTAAGCCAGTCTCATTCACCTTACCTAACAAAGGATTCTGCTGAATTATCTACTAAAAACACTTCACATGCAGATCAAATAGGTTTGTCACTAATTATTCAAAGGGGGAAATTCTATTTCAAACTCATCCTTAGACCAAAGCACCTAATTTGATTTTATCAGTCATCAGTAAAGCCCTTACATTAAATAATTTATGCATTTTTAGCTCTATCTCCATAGGGCAAGATTCAGTACTTAACGGAAACCATCATACCATAGACTGCTTGAGCTCATCTAACATGTTGGTTCTGAGACGCCTCAAGCCTGAAGTACTGAATGGTCACCCAGGGCATGTTCATCTGATCTGACAGTACTGGGGAGGAATGCAGAGGTGAAACCAAGACAAGAAATCACCATGTGGCTGGGAGAGAAGGCCCAGTGAAAAAATGCAAGGACTTCAGTGGCAAATGCAGGTACAAAAATGATCCTTCAGTGGATGTCCATGGATGGGATATTTTAAAAATATACTAACTAATTGTCAGCACCAAAGTACCTTTCATTGCTGCAAGACATTCTCAGATCAGTCTCCTTCGCCATGGCATCTGGTGTCTCGAAAAACCCAAGCAGATCTGTTTCTCGTTACCAGTCTAACTGAGCTAGCCCTGCTTATCTAAAATCATACCTATGCTTACTCTTCTGCACCTCTTCACTCTTTCTTTCTGTTGCTGGCACTCAAACTGAATTGAATTTGTTAAAGGCCTTTTCATCACTAGATTTCTCAGGAGGTTCTTGTTTATTCCCCTGATAAGTAGGTTGTAAGGATGAATCAGATGTGGCTTGTCAGGCACTTTGAAAACAAATCTGGCAACGAGGAAGTTTCTGTGAATGATGTTCCCAGCTTTGCTTCAGGACCCAGTGTGATTCTGAGACAGGTAGTGCAACGAGGAGCCATGTTCTTTTTCAGGTCTGCTGGTGGAGTAATAACAGTAAACATGCTGCGGGGGTGCCTTTAGAAGTACAGGGCTTCAGGGATTCAAGCAATGGTCTGTCTTAAGAGAGATTTGTGAGATGCTGGGATAAAATACAGATGCTGGAATAAAACCTTTTTACAGAAATGGTAGAGGAAAAGGTTTGTTAGATTCCCTCATGTGTCATTTCTTAGGTTCTTTGACAGTTGGCTTTTCAACCTTTTACCAGAAAGTATTAAATGATAGGTGAGGATACAAATGTCCAGTTAGAAGAATAAGTTCTGGGGAATTAATGAACAGCATCCTGATTATAGTTAACAATAATATATTATATATACTTGAAAGTTGTTGAGAGAGTAAACCTGAAATGTTTTTTTACCACAGAAAAGAAATGATAATTATGTGACATGACGACTGTGTTAGCTAACATTGTGGTGGTAATCCTTTTAAGATATATATATATATATATATATATATATATATATATATATCTCATAGTATTATATATTATATGTTATATAAAACATATTTATATATAATAAAAGTCCATCAAATTAGCATGTTCTAGGTATTAAACTTACTCAATATTATAGGTCAATTATATCTCAGTAAAGCTGGGAACAAATTTAAAAGTGAAGAAATAAAATCCAGTGTTCCACGGCCTTGAGCTAGCTAGGAGAGACAGAGGGCAGGCCACAACTTCATGAACAGCCCACCCCATCTCTGATACATCTTCTAAAAGTCATGCTGTATGCAAAATAATATGAATAAAAAACGTGCCCAACATATAGAGATAAAATATTGGACCTTTTCATAACAGAAATTCTAATAGTTCAGACATCTTTCTGGTGTTTCTCAAATCAACAGTCCCTCCTGGTTCCTTTCATCTTGGCCACTGGCAAACATGGGCCAGCGCCTGTATCTGTGGCCCAGCAACATCAGTCTGTGCTCAATCCACTCACTGCAGCTTCATCTAAGGAGGCAGCCCAAGGCATACATTGTCAGCATACCATGTCTTATTCATTTATTCATCATTCATCCATTTGCTTGTTTGTTTGGGTAGAAGTCAAGGGATGAGAGGTAGCACCTTACTCACAACTAGTTTTAAAACTTTATCCATGCCATAAATTTAGGCCAGGTACATATGTGGTTTTGGTTCCCTGGTGAGTTAACCTTCTTGTTTTTGGTACCCCACTGTAGTTCTGGGGCCACTACCATGAATGAGTAGCGTTCCCTGACTTACATACCATTGCAGACCCTTTCTCTAGCTTTAGAGTACACCTCAGTCAGTGGCGGCTTGTTGAACACGATCTGCAGTGGGGCCCAGATATCTAGAGGTTGCATTTGCAGGTGATTCTGCTGCAGGCAGTCTCTTTAATTAACTCTAACATTGGCATGATGGTTAGGAAAGTGGTTTTAAAGTCAAAGAACAGGGGATTCAAGTTTTCCAGTAACCTTACTGTTCTATGCTGAGAGCATTTCTCACACTTGTGTCTTTGGTGCCATTGCCCTACTCATCCCTCAGCGGCATTTTTCTGCAATCACCATGTTCCTAAGCTGCTAGGAATAACTCACAGTCTTTCTTCCCATCTGCACGTGAGCATTTCTTAACACAGACTGTGCCCCACTCTCCCTTTCTATGATCAGTGTAGCACTTGAGATTTCTTACATTAAATGTGAGGTAATAGGATCACAAACACCTGAATTCAAAACCAACTCTTCCACTTTCTAGCATGAGACTCAGGTAAGTTTCATAATCTCTTTCAGACTCCTTATCTGAAAAATGAAGATTACAGCATTATTTATTTCATCAGGTTGTGGTGAAATATAAAAGAGTTAATACATGCTAATATTTGTTGAATGAATAAAAGTTTGACATAATGAAGACTCAGTATGCTAACTAATTCCTGTCAACATTCTAGTTTAATTCAATAGGTGCATATTCAACTTTTACTATGCTTATTATTGCTTCTGAATCTCCCATTAGGGGAATTTTTCATTTTCTTCCCAGACAGAAGTGTTTTTAGCCTACATTAACATTTCCTCTTTGCTTTAATGTCTCCCTTTTGGATCATTGTAAGTTGTTTCCATCTTCTCTTATGGCTTTTCCTTTAAACTATTTTGGTAGTATTTTTTTTGTTCTAATTCAGTATATTCCAGTTCTTGCCACAGGTGCTGGAAAGAGAACAGCACCCTTTAGTGAGCAAGCGACTATGACACGTACAAGGTCCATGCTTTGCTTTCAATTAAAAGGCACTCAGCTAGGGCCCCTTTCCAACTGAGAGGTAAAGCAGCCACGTTTCTGGGTGAGAAACAATTAGCTCCACTTACATGTTAGTTGAATTTTTACTCCCTCAGTTTCCTGTGTTGTCTGCCACTTTCTTTTTTGTTATCTGTGCTTATGTCATTTTTTCCCCTCTACCTTCTCTACTGATTTAAATTAAGCTTGGTTGGTATTTCTTTGAAAAGAAAACACAAGCTTACTGGGTTGGGAGGTTTTTCCAAGGCCTCGCTGCTCTAGTAAAATCCCATATATGTAGGTCCTGCAAACCAACATTATTTGTGCTGTACAAACACCACGTGCATGTTCTAAGACATGAGCTCTCTGTATAAGATCCATTCACACATGCAGAACCAGCTGACATGTCAGCACTCCCATAGAGTGAAAACAAAAGGATCCTGATTCAGAAAAGGTCAGGGCTATTGGACTGAGGCTGGTGCATGGCTTGCCCTGACCTTCATCCCCAGTGTGAGCAATATGAGGGCAGGTATTCCAATTTTATACTCTCTTATATATAGTCTACTCCCAAGAATGTGCCTCAGGTTTTGAATTCCCTCGGTGGAACAAGTGTTAGTTTTCTACAGTTATGGGATGATAGTACCACAAATTTAGCAGCTTAATAAAATAATACATTTATTATCTTACAGTTTCTGTGTGTCAGGAGTTTAGGTATAGTTAGTTAAATCCTTTACTTGAAGTCTCATAAGATGTCAAACTTTGGGCTGGGTGGTGGTCTCATCTGGGACTTGAGTGTGTACGGACTTAGCTTAGGCTCACTTAGGTTATTGGCAGAATTCATACCTGTGCAATTGTAGGTCTGAGGGCTTCTTACTAGCTGTCAGCCAAAAATATCATAAGCTCCCAGAGACTGCCCTTAGTTCCTTATCACATGGGGTTCCTCCATCTTGCCTCTTAACTCTTCACAAATGGCCAGAGAGGGAGAGAGAGAGAAGGAGTGAGCTGTGTGGTAACAGAGCAGGGGAAGTGTCTTAGGGAAGGAAGGCAGGGTCATTCTCTCCAATATCAGGCTGTAAGCCAGGAGGAACTTTGGGGATTTAACCCACACTGCCCAGTGTGTATCTGCTTTACAAATAAAAATACAACAATGCCTGGCATACAAGGCTTTTTAAATAACTAAATCAATAAGGTAGATGTAAACTATGTAATGTGTCTTAAGAATATGATATAAGTTATTTCCCAAGGGAACAAAATTTACCTGATTTTTAAGACTTCTATGTGAAGAAATATTTTGTTTCATAAGAATATAGTAATTCAACTCATTGTTTTTCGGTAATAGAATCAAGTATCTAGAGAAAGTCACAGTTTTCTTAACAATCTCCAATCCTAGCCCTTCTGCAAAAGTGAACATTGTGGTCAGTAAGTTTATGTGGTTTTTTTAACCTTTTAACATTTTGTACATTTTACAGATTACTATAAATGTACTTAAGAAATAAAACAAGTTTGGATAAGTAAACTAGATCAGTACCTAGATACATTTTCCCATGCTTTCAAGTCTGAGTTAATTAATTCAACTAATTAACTTTTAAGCCAATCTTAGGTTTCTTTGCTAAATAGCATATTTTGTCCATTAATAAAATATTAATTTAAGAATAGTTGTGAATTTTGGGTAGGGTCCATCCTAAGGAAATGAGTGAAGGATATCAGAATGTATAAATTTATACTCATAAAACAAGTCACAGGGTTGTAATATAGCATGGTGACTATAGTTAATAATACTATATTGCATTTATGAAAGTTGCTAAGGACTTTTAAAAGTCCTTACAAGAAAAAAAAATGTGTATCATGGATTTGGATGCTAACCAGATTTATTATGGTGATCATTTTACAAGGAATACAAATATCAAATTATTTTGTTTTACATCCAAAATTAGTATTTCTCAATTATACCTCAAAAAATAAATAGATTTTTATAAGGTAAAAAAAACTAAATTAAGAATCCCTGTGGATTTCTAAGGGTCTATTACTAAAGATAACATTCTCATACACATATACACATGAGTTACCTCTGTTAAAACTATGAGAAATGGTGGATGTGTTAACTATCTTAATCTTGGTAATTATTCTGCAGTGTACATGTACACTTGTACATGTACATTTGTCCAGTTGTCCAATTGTATATTTTCAATATATAAAATCATATGTGTCAATTATTTCTCAATAAGGTTAAAATACTCACATAATTCTATTCCTTTTTTTTCCAGTTTTAGACATTATTGATTGAATTTTTGGAATAGATGAAGATTTAGTTCTCCTTCCCTATTTACTCCATACTATGCATGCGTGTGTCTTCTTTCCAACTTCCCAACACACTAATATAATGTGTATATATTTAAATATATTTTATTATTGTTGTAAAGTGCTGTTCATTGATAACATATATAATGTACTATATAATGCTTTTTTCTATAGAACTCTTTGCTTTTCTTGGAAGTCATCATTGCCTCACTTTTTCCCATCATTTGTTTTCTATCTACCTAGTAATCATTCATCTACAAACTCTCCAAGAAAACTATTTACCTTCTCTTACCATGGCTGTGCACATCAATAGTGATAAATTGATATCTAATCTTCCAGAGCTACCTTTAGAAAACCAATACCATTCTGACCCCTGATCCTTCATACAAGACTCATTTTTCTGACCACAGGATTTAGGATGTTTTCTTTATTGTGGTGTTCTCAAACTTCATGATCATGTTCCTAGTTGTGAATCATTTTGTAGTCATTTTTCCTGACACTAGATCTCTCTCAATCTGAAAACTTATCATACAGGTCTAAGAAATTTTTTTATTGCTTTGAAAAATTTCTCCTTTATTCCTCTCATCAACATGCCTTTAGAGTTTTTTATTTAGTTAATTGTTTTGATTTAGCTTTGTTTTTACTCTTATAAAATGCTACAATGAACATTCTTTGAGATACTTTCTTGTGCTCATTTGTAAATTCTTCTGTAAGGTAAATACTATACAATAAATACTAAGATACAAATTTTAATTTCTACATATAGGATATGCATGCTTCCAATATTGAAAAGTCTGCAACCTCCTTGGATAATTTTGTTCAGTGCTTACTCACAATACTTCCATATCCCAGTGTTTCATTTGCTTTTTATAATGCCCACAACTTCATGATTGACACCCTCCCTGAGCCAGTTTCTGGCTTTCTCCTGGGGAGGAAGGAGTAGGCAGAGCCAGGTCATAATCCCAGTTCCACCTCTCCCTAGCTGCAAGTCTCCCAGTGAGACCCTCTCTGAACTTCAGTTTCACCATGTGATAAATGCGAATAATAGCTAAAACCAAACCATTGATTTAACAAGAAATTACCTCCCAGTACTGTGAAAGGATCTAATGAGATGCTGTAACACAGTGCCTAGCACACACAAGATATCAAGAAATAACAACTTCTTCTTCTTTATCATCAATTTTATGCATTTAATGAAATTAGTATATGGGTCAGAGATGCAATTTAAATCTACATCATAACTATAACTGGGATCTTCCACCATCCTGACCAGATGCAAGTCTACATGTCAAAATCCAGCTTTTCCTTGAAAGTCATCTAGGACCCACTCCAAGCCCCATCCTAACAAGTAGAGCCTGGACCAGTCATTTAAGAATGAATATTCCACTTTGTATGTCCTAGCATTTTTATATTGCTTGATTGGGTCTGGGATTACTCCTCTTCTAGCCCAATGGAGCTCTATATATTTTGGACCCATAACAGGGGCCCGTGGTAAGAGAGAAAATTTCTATCTCATAAATTCCTTTTTCTGTTTTTTTTTTATCCAATCCATTTTTGTTAAGATTCATGGCATAAAAGGACAACAAGCTAAATGATGATTGTTTATTTGATTATATCAAAACCCAGGTACAATTATTTCTTGAGAACATGGTATTTTGAGCCTGGCTTTATAAAGATAAGTGCCCTTTGCTTCCCCCTTCCCATTCCTTTCTTCCTTTTCCTCATTATCCTAGTGAAGGGAGGGCATGCAGTCCTTGCTTTGCCTCTAGGTTTGTGTGACACACCAGGGGAAAGGGACAAAGTGAAGCGAGTATGGTGGTATCTTGCCTGTTTACTACTCATATCTCTACATCTTTCCCTTGACCTTGCCACTCAGGAATGTTCATCTGAAGTCTGGCAAAGAAATCAGAGCCTAGTGTTACAACCTCTATTAGTGACCACTAGTTGTCCTCATGCTGAGGGGGGTCCCCTCTGACATAGACAGGTCAGACAAGAGCAATTTCTGTAGGAGTCCTAGGCAAAGTCACCAGTCAGGATACATGGTGAGGATGATGCAGAGGACAATCTAAAATTGACTTGATCATATTCTGTATTCTAGAATGTGTTTGTGTTTCTTGGCCTAATAAACCCAGTGAGGTAACATCATTTCTGTTGGGTACTTCAGAAAACAACTGGTAAACAACTTTTTAAATGAAGCTGACTCCCAGTCTAATGTACTGAAAGATGTGGAATGCATGATTCATTATTTGGGAAAAACTTATAGAGTATCTACTGTATGTCAGGCATTGCATGTGAGGTTGGGAACAGCTTATCTGTGGTACATACCCTTCCCTGACACTTTTTGTCAAACCCCATAGTCATGCCTACTTTTACTGCAGTTACAAAGATTTAAATTCTAGTTTATAAGATAAAAGTTATCATTTGTTGAGCATTTATAATATTCCAGACACTGTGTCAATTACTTAACATACATTATTTCATTTAATCTTCATTTAAACTCCTTGAGATAGGTATTTTCATTATCTCCACTTTAACAGATGCAGGCATTGAGGTGTAGAGAGGTTAAATAACTTGCCCAACAAACAGGTTGGAAGTGATGATACCAGGTTGATCTCCAAGAAATTTGCCTTCATTTTATGCCTGTAATAACCATGTGACCCTCCAGCCTCATAACCACCCAGCATCAAGGATCTCATTTCTCTTCAATGCTGAAATTATAAGAATCCTAGTTAATCTTAAGGGTTCTAATCTTTTCCCAGCTTTGCTCAGAATCCCTATTTACCTCTTTCACATAGGAGCCAGCTTTGCCCACATGGCCTTTCCTTCTTCCTATCTTGCCTACTGCCTGCCCCGGAATGTGAATCCAGTCTTAGTGCACATTTCCCTGACGTGCAGCTCAGACCAGACCATTGATTTAGTAAGGGATTACTAAAGCCTTTGGAAAACAGAAGGGGATTAACGTGCACACAACAGAACCCCTCCACAGACTTCCCACAGCACCTCCCTTTCTGACCTCCTACAAGCCACCCTGTTGAAGGGGCCAGCTTGATCAACTGTTGGGAGACCCTTAGCAGGCACCTCTGTCCTGGGACCCCATTCTGCTAAAACCTATAGAAAACAAACCAACCACAAAATCTTCCCCTAAAAGGAAGCATAATCTGCATCTATGTCTCCATTCCCAAAGAAGGTTTTACACTATTATGCAGAACCCTGTGGTCTGCAAACATCCCACATCACAAAAGGGTCTCAGTTTCTTTTTGCAGAACCCAAGTGCCCTTTCAACAATTGTTCATGCCCCCCTCCACCTCAGCAGCTGCCCACAAACTTAAATGAATTTAAGCCTGCTATGTCCAGATTAACAAGAATCCAGCAGGAAGCTTTAAAAAGCCTATCTTTCCATTTCTAGCCATAATGTGTAAAAAAAAAAAAAAAAATCAGGACTTAGTTTCAGTCAGGTTGGCCGATTTTACATTCATGAAGTGTTTCTCAGTTGTAAAAATAATTTCCTATCTGTTACCTCCTTGTACCTGAGATATTAGTTCCTACTTGGGGACAACATTCTGAATCTTCTATGTCCCTATACCACATTGATACTAAGGTCAGAGTAAGACCTGGGCCTGCTGTGAGCTTGTTTTCCTAGGTTTTTTTTTTCCTTCTTGGGTCCTTCTCCCATCCTTGAGTTATTTCTCAACCCAACCTTCTCTTCACTAAGGCAGGATATTTTACTGAGTAACTGAAAAGTAATCGTATTCTTAAAAATCACGATGCCTCTTTCTATAGGATTTCCAGAAACTGATAAACATTCTTTTGCTAATAAGCTTTTTGACTACAACTGGTTCCAGGAAGGTGTGCAGTTTTAAACAATGAACAAACTGGCAGTTCAAAATGGGCTTAAACCAAATCTCACACAAGCAAGCATAGTTTTATTCTATTATTTGTCCTCCTCTGTTTTGTGTAGAGCAAAAAGACTCTCAGAACCTCAAGACAGGGGCTGCTCCATATATCACCCTTTCCCGATAAGATAAGATCGGGATTGTACCTAGAAATAACTCTGATTTCTCTTCAACCTTTACCTTGCTTTCAAAGAAAAGGAGGGAAGATAAATCATTATTGATTCATTAATTTCAAGGTATGTAGTCAGAAAGTCCAGGCTCATCTCACTGCCATCGGTGGGACAGAATTTAATCTGAAGCCTAATATGAAATCTGATAAAGTGACACTCGTGTACTGTATTTAATATCATTATTATGAATCCAGTCTTAATGCACCTGTCCATCGCCATGGAGCCTGTCACTTTGTCCAACAGCCTTTGATAATCCCAGGTGATAGGGCATCTTATTTCCAGCTTTTACATTATTCTCCGATGTCATAGGAAAGATATCTATAGTCTTTAGTAATTATCAGCCTAATAGAAAGAGTCTTCAAAGTATGTGTGTATGTGTGTGTGTGAATGAAAATGGTTTTCTCAATCCAATAGCATAACATTTTGGTGTAATGTTACTTATGTAGGGAAACAGGAAAGAAATTAATGGATGGATTTATTATCACAGTTATTATCAAGTAACCACAGGCCCAGGTCTGATTTCATGAGCAGCACGAAATCTCTACTTGGCAGGGTTTCATCACCAATGGGAAATCTGACAAGCAGGCAGAGAAACCAATAGTATTTTAAAATGTTCTTTGAATTACCCTTTCAATATTCAAAAACCAGTTTATCTAAAACATGGCAAATCTTCTGTGCAGACTAGTACTCATGACGTATTTCCCATACACGTGGTCACTTAACAAAGTATGCTCTAAATTTGTTGACTTTTAATAAAACAGTTGCTAAATAAATGAAAGCCCCGGCAAACTGCAGAGGACAGTAAAGTGGTTAGAGCCATGGTGTGCCACATTCTTGGACCTCTCCTCCATCTACTTCAGTCTCAGCCATCACCACTCACATGGCTGGTTTAAGGCAAACACAAGCAGCCTGATATTTTGTGGGTTTTGTTGTGAGACCCAGGGCTGCTCTTTCTAAACTTTTCCAAGTGAGTCCAATTCTCAGGCTCCAGGTATCTGCTTGCTCTGTACTGTATGTAAACCAATAGTGACTGAACCAAGCGAGAAGCTGTAATACTCATTAGCAGTTACTTCCAAAGCATTTGCATTCAGCCAAACAGAAGTGCTAAAACACATTTGCACCCAAGTGACTGTAGGTCCATCAGTTAAGTGTCAACAGGAAGTACCAGACAGGGATTAAACATATTACAAACTCTAAGCAAAACAACACTCAGATTCCATGAGACCTCAAGATGAGAGAGACAATAGCTGTGTCCTATTCTCATTTATTTTTCAACAAAATGTAACACGTAATCCCATTTCTTGAAAGGGCCATAGGTCAAATACTCCAGAAACTGAACTGTGTGCAGTGGATACTGCATTTGGCTGGAATTTTCATTATTGATGTATTTTATGTGGCAGAATGGATGTTGCCTTAGTCGGTTCAATTTTCATTAGTATATTGCTAACCCCATTACCTCAGGGTAATGTTATTAGGTAATGAACCATAAGATAAAATTGGGCTTTACAAATAAAGGTATTTTGGGATGAACCATTTTTACATTTAAATACGGACTGAAATGATCCATATCTTTTTTAATGTGTAGGCTATAGTCAAATGTTTCTTTTTTAAAAGTGACTTGCAGCAAAGATTATTTTAAATAGCTTGTGCCCGCTCAATAGTCTAAAGCTTTGGCTGTACCACCCATGTATGTTCATGTCCCAAATTCTGGCATGAGCTAAGAATATTATATTATAACTCACATAAACCTCTCCCTCACCTACCATTAGAATTTTAAGTCCCAGGCTAAGACTCGTTCTCTAGTCAAGTACAAATTTCAGTGGGATTTGGAAAAATCCTTTAAATAGATTTTTATTGGTTTTTAAGAACAGGGTTATTTTGTGCTAATAATGGGCATACATTAGGCTTTAGATAATTGCTTTATGTAACTTAGAGTTTTGGCTTTCAGCTAAATAAACACTCTGTGTGTTCACAGGTGTATTGTCCTCAAGGGCACCCGCTTTTAAGGGTGGCAGCTGTTGCCAAGGTGTTGCTGATACAGTTCTGCATATAATTTATTGGAAACAGGTGCTGGCTCATGATGAAGATAGACAGGAAACTAAAGCAGACAACATGTTTAACCACCATTAAAAAAGTTCAGGTTCAGAGAGACAATGTGTCTGAGATGTTTGGGGGATGTTGCCAGCATCCCAGCGCAAGTTTAAAAGCTCCTGCAGATCAGCATAAGGAAGAAATTGTACATGAATTTCAAGCAGCCCAGCCTAATGAGTGCCTGATGCTATGCTGCCAGATTTAATTGATTGCATTAAAAAATTCAGTTTGTATAGGGCTAGCAAAAAATTATAAAATACTTTCCTAAGCTAATTGTTAAAAATTACTTTCAAATGAGGTAATAACTGTTAGTTTTTGATTATCTGGACAGTGGATTAGGCTTATAATGTGTTTTCTCTATGCTCAGAGTATTTGCTTTGGACCTGTCTGTGGGTCCTTCAGTGTCAGGAAGAGCCCAGGATGAGGGTCCACAGGATTCTGGTGCAGGTTTGAGCAGGGAGGCAGGAGACAGCATCTGGAAACAGGAGGACTGGTTGCTCACCTTCTCCCTTTGAATACTGGTCTGCTGTGGAGCTGGTCAGCAGGCTTCTGACTAGCTATCATGTTCAATGCCTTCTAGCCTCATGGATGAGTGGAAACGGCCCAGAGACTCGAAACTCCAGGAGTGAGCCCTCAGGACCAGGGTTTGCCCCAGTAAGAATGACAAGACAGCAACTCATGACGGCAAGACACTCCCTTCAACCCCTTGTGAAGAGGCGTTTGTATATTTTCCCAACTAATATCCAGTGTAATTAGTGTGCCACATAATACACATGTGCAATAAATATGCATAATAAATATGGCCGAAAAAGGAGTCGTTAAGGGTGTGTGCACAGATTTTCAACCCCCAAAACCTAAATATCTTGGCCACTTGCATGTTTAAAAAATACCCACAGGCATTAGACCACATTACGGACTAATGGCCTGCCAAATTTCATTTTTGGGAAAAAGAATCTGTGTTTGAGTTACAACACATGAGGGTAAAAAGAGCAACTGAAACAAGAAAATTTGGTTAAAAACGATTTTGACCCCCAGGATCAGACCACGTATGCCAGAAATGTTGACAAAACTTCATACCGACACCAGCGGGCATGCACAGTTTAATATCTGCTTTATGTGAAAAATCATTGACAATTTAATGCTCGCATTAATTTGAAAGAATTTTATGCAGTAGGTAGAAACTTTTGCATTACCATTCCTAATCTCTACCAGCCGTCCTGTTCCCTTCACAGAGGGAAAGTGACTGACAGGCTGAAAAAAACGAATCTGCTGAAGGGCGCTCACAGCTGCTTTATCGCCCTTCCAGCAGCCCCATCCCAGCCCCAAACACAGGAATTTGCTTTGCACGCTGCTCAGAGCCTTCATCGGAGGTTTAGCATAGGAAAGCAAATAGCTGATGTAAAAATAAACGTTTTATTTCAAAAAAACTTTATAAGGCCCCTTTATTTAGAGGGAGAGTCACTCAAATACACCGTTAACAAACTTATATAATGAATAATAATATATACTGTAGCAAGTGATGAAATGGAATCCCGCAAAACAAGTGCTGAAATTCGATGATTGATTATCAAACCTATAGGATAAATAAATCTTCTTCAATTAATAGCTAGTCTTGGCGATGAGTTTCTATAGAAATGCCCCGCAAGGGAAAACACTGGTCGCAGAGGTCCAGAAAGAGTCAAATTCTCAAGTTAGTGGGACTGGGCTTAACCACGGCACCTTTCCCAGTGTAGTTCTGAGCTCGAAGGTTGTACTGGGGTAAGTTCAACCCACTGGTGGAGAAATACACTTTCTCCATCTGAGCTAATGAATTACCCAGGCCATTTGGGACCCACGCGTCGGAGTATCAGAAAAAGCTATTTTTAATTTATTAAAAAGGGAATTGAGAACCAACCTGGTTTCCTTGAATGTGCTCACCAACGAATGAATGAAAGCACCCATTCAGAGGTTTTTATTCTCTAGCTTTGGTTTTTTAAATTTGCATCCTTATTATCTCTGAATCATTGTGGATAGGCTGGTCAAAAGAGCTTCTTACTGATTTTGGAAGGGAGCTGACTTCATGTTTGTAATCAGCCATGTTCTGATGTGTCAGCTGCAGAGTTATGGGGAATAACAATTAATGTGAAATCCCAGACGGCCAGCTGCACGCCTACAGCTCTCCTCCACATCATTTAGCAGGATCTTCATTTTGGAGCAATAGAAGAAACGGGACCCCCTCCAAGGGTCCCATAAGTGCCACTTTGTGACTGTGATTTATTTATCCCTGATCTTGAAATAGAGAAGTTTCCATTGAAACAGCCATACATGTTAGACTAGTTCTATGGACATCAGGGAGAATGAGCCTTATACATCTGTTGATCCGTCTGACTATCTATCCAGCTACCCATCCACCCATCCATCCATCCATCCATCCATCCATCCTAGTTGTGTCCTGCCTTCTCAGTTTCTTCTTATAAGGATACCCCTAAATCTATTCTCTTCCAGGGGGGGTGTATTTAGTATGTCTTTTTATTTTGATGCTTTGACATTTGGGGCCTTGTTGACACTGGAAGGGACTGCCATCCCAGGGTTAGCTAATTCTTAGGTAAAACAAATAACTCTCCAGGAAGCATGCCCTAATGCTCCCAGAGCCCTCCAACATTGTTCAAACTAGCCAATCTGAAGCCTGTTTAGCCTTCTTACTCTGCACTTCCTTAGGTGGTCCTACAAGATGTGGTGTGACCTCTCCTTGAACATTGTAAGTAATAAGCTATATTTTCAAGGATAGTGGTCTCCTGATCTGTTGGTCTCATCAGACCTGAATATTGATAAAACCTACATTTTCAAACAGCTGGGATAAACAAGTATACCTTCCTTTAGAGCCTCAAAGCAGTTCTGATATAATGGAAGTAGCCCTGGGATTGGAGTTCAAGGAACTTAGTCCTGGCTGTACCACATGTGTAACTGAGTAGTTTTGGCTAAGCTACTTGACCTTGTTAAGGTTCAGTTTCTACATCCATCAGCATGAACAATTTCCATTTTGCTTGATTATTATAGAGATCACATAGGTTTGCATAAATGAAAGCCCAAGCATGTCATAGGACAGTGTTGAATCTGATATCATTCCCTTAAATATCTTTTCCTTCCTTGCTCAAGTTTTTTAAACCCCACCTTAGGATATTCTTCCTGTGCATGATCTGCATTTTGAGGGCGGGGACTGTAGGGAAGCCCACTTCTGTGCTCTGTAGGAGTAAAAGAGTGAAGGGTAGTAGTTGAGAGCAAGAAAATGGAGTCAGATTTCTTAGGATAACTGCCCCACTCACTGATTGGGTGGTTGTAGGAAAGTTACTAGTTTTCTCTGTGCCTTGGATTACTGATCTGTCAAAAGAGATAATTTCCTACTTCAGGGATTGTTTTGAAAAAGTGAGTAACACACTTAAAAAATAGTGGGTGTTCAGTGACTGCAAGCAAGGAGAAATAGGAGCAAGTAAGGGGTAGTAACAGAACTATAGGTTCAAGTACTGGCAGACTGCTCATGACTATAAATATTGAAGCGCCATCATAATACTCTCCTATTCTTGCCAAGATGCCATTTCTCTAGTCAACTGCCTTCTAGAGAATGAAATGGCTGGTTTAACCTGGGCACTTTTAACCTAGACATGACATGCCTCTTAGGTAAACTTCAAACAAAAACTCACACATTTTATGTTGATAGAACTGCAAACCTAAACAATTTCACTGCTATGAGTGAGATTTTTAAAAGTAGTACCAAGTCTTGCAGGTTTATAAAATTACCACACTGGAACATCTGGATGGAATGTAAACAACATGATATGCCAGCCGATGTCAATTTGAGGCCACTTTGGGCCACCATCCTTGTGTCCTTCCATTCAGTCACAGACATGCAGTTATGAGGTCTGCGCTTCTTCTGGTTTACTCACTGCTTAATTCTTCCCTCCCTCAAGGAACTTGTTCCTGGTGGACGTTTTAAAGGTATGCTGGGCAATAATGATAAATAGTTCTCATAAATTTTGAACTAATACCAACAAATAAATGACTGAAATGTGCAAATGCTGATGTAGCAGAAGTACATGGAATTCAGAATCATTCTGACCTGCATTTGAATTTAAACTCTCATGCTTGAGCATGACATTTGCCTTCTCTGAGCCTTGTTTACTCATCAAGAATAAAAATTACAAATTGAGCCTGGTTACATGTCAGTTAATACTTAGGGAGCACCTATCACTACCAAGCACTGTACCAATTCATTTGATTGCAAGCAACAACCTTTCAAGGTGGTCATTACTATTATCACCGTTTATAGATGAAGGTTCTGAGGCACAAAGAGAAAACGTAATAGTTGGAGCCAGGGTTTGAACCCAGGAGGCCTGGTCTGGAGCTTGCATCCTTAGCTTTTCAGATATGTGGTCTCCCAGGAATATCTATCTTCTTAGAGTGGTCAATGCATGTTTTCTCGAGTTCAGGTTGTTCTGGGGCGTCTGGAACAAGGAGTCATCAGGACCTCTCCCATCTCATTCCATCATTTTTCTCTCACAGCTCCACTGCCCACCCACTCTCACTGCCAAGCCCTTCTGTCACCAGCTCATATCTCTGCAAAGGCAACACTCCCTGTACTTCCAAATTCAGGCTTCAGGAGCTGGTGGAAATGGGGAGTTCGAAAGGCCGGGCTGCCTAGAGAAGGGGCCCAGGGAAACTTGGAAGCAAGGCCGGAATGAGTCAATCAGTCAGCAAGTATTTATTTAGCGCTAGGCAGCTTGGGGGATACAGGGAAATTATAAGACGCCATCCGGTCCCTGGCTGGATTTCTGGCTGGGTTCCCCACATAAGAACCAGGCCCAGAGCTGGGGCCTGCCCAGCCTGTGGAAGGCTGCCATGGCTTCGGGGACCTGCGGTCATGTGGAACAGCAGCAGGGTATGGATAAGAACAGGACCTGCGAATTGACAGGCTGAGTCCCTGTCCCAGCAATGCTGTACCATGAGAAAATCATGTCTCCATTTTGAACTTCAGTTTCTACAAATGTCAAGTGGGATAATACCAGTCCTTGCCCAGTCAGGTTGTGGCGAAGTATTGATAAGTTGGAGCCTGGAAAGTGTTTAGCCCAGGGCCAGACACATAGTATGCTCAACAAATATGGGTTCTTATTAGCAGGCACTGATTGCATTGTGCAGTATAAGGAGATATTTTCTGGGAGCTCTCTGTGCCCTGCCTCTGATCCTACAGCCACCCTGTACTTCAGTCATTGCTGTGGCAGCCACTCAGTCCAGTGTCCCTGACAGTGCTCCTCTCAGGTTCTGCCCTGGGGCTCCTCTGACAAGGTTTGGCTAGGAGGGGAGCTCTCTCTGGCAAGTACCTTTTGTGTCTCTTGGAGTGGGAAAAATTTAACACCTTTAGGGGCCTCGAACAGTACCTGACAGAGATAGTGGAGAAATACACCCCCTTCTGTCCTTCAGGTGGACAATTCTGAGCTGATTCTATTCAGCTCCTCCAAAGGTCTGGCTGGAGGAGATCAAGCCCCAGTGTGGGGGCTAGCCTGAATATGCCCTCAAAACTGCATTCCCTCCATCCTTGTTGCATTCACCCCACTCCCCCTACCTGTCTCCAGGAACCACTCTCTGCAATAAAGCACCTTGTCTCAGATTCTGCTTTGCATTGGGGAAAAGTGGGGGGAGGGTACACAGACATGATGGAGCATAATGGCCAGGAGCTGGGTCAGAGTGGGGGTGGAGCCCTGGCTCTCTTTGGCACTGGCTACGTGAAGAAAAACAGTGCTTAGCCTGTGCCTGGTACAGAAACCTGGGTTCTCCAGAAGCAGAACCTGAGTCCAGGATTTGTGGGAAAGGATTTATTGGGAGGCCATCCCAGGAAAAACCAGCGTAAAGAAAGAGTGGCAGGGGAAGGAAGCTAAGCAAGGTTATCAAGCCAAGTTAACACCAAGGGCAAAATATATTGGGACACCCAATATATTTTTGGGTCCCTTGGGAGGCCTCTGGAGACAATGGGGACACCCCTCAGAGGGAGGTGGCATCTTAGTGTGATCAGGCACCCAGACTCCAGGAGGCTGAGGGCAGCCACTGGTGAAGACACTCAGATGCAGGCTGTTGGTCATGAACACACATAAAGAGCTGTGTGCAAGACAATGATAGAGGGAGGAAAGCTAATGGGATGCAAGGACATACAGCAGGTACTGACCATGTCAGCCACAGTAAATTAATGGTGTTCTTGTAATTATCATACTTAAAACTTTTTTCTGAAATAATACAAAAGCCAGGATTTTGAGCACACAAAGTACCAGTTTCCCCAGCATCCTGGAGCTTTTCCTTCCTGGACCTCATCCTCACTAAAATTCACACAGTGATAGTCACTCTTCTAAAGTGCCAGCTACCTGACAAGGGCCTCCTGCCACTTGTCAGCAGTGGCTCAAGGATTTCTCAGTTTCCCAGGGTCATCAGGAAAACATCCTTGAGATGTCCTGAGGGTGGTAACTGTTAGGTTTTCTCTCTCTCTGAAGCATCACAATCACACACTCAAGATTCTCTCGTCATCTCTGGTGGACACTGGATTGGGGTGAGGTGGGGAGTGGCAAGATGTGCAGTGGGGAAACCAGGTTGGAGTGGGAGGTGGATGGAGTCTTCCCAGTAAGAGGTGACAGTGGTCTCAACACAGCAGAGATGTGAGGAAGAGAGTCAAGTGGGTGGATTTAAAAGTTTTTCATTAACGAGTTAGATATGAGCAGGTGAAACAGACAGGAGACACTGAGGAAGCTGCCTAGCCATGTTTTCACTTGGGCACATTAATGAACAGTGGTGATCTTCACTGGGATGGGAACCAGAGGAGAAGCAGGTTTGGTGATGAAAGACAAGACCAGTTTGGGGTCCTTTTTATTTTAAATGTGTGAAGGGCACATCAATAAAACTGCAGTTTAGGAAAGGAATGTTGGGAAGCTATAGATTGGAGTTTTATCAAAAACTATGAACAGTAAAATGACAACAAACTCACAACTATCAACAACTGAACCTAAAAGCAAAAACAAAGCAAACAACTAGAACAGGAACAGAATCACAGAAATGGAGATCACATGGAGGATTATCAGTGGGGAGGGTGTGGAGGAGGGGGGAGAATGGAGGAAAAGTTACAGGGAATAAGGAGCATATGGTTGGTACAAAATAGGGGGAGGCTAATAGAGAAATAGGGAAGCCAAAGAACTTATATGTACAACCCATGGACATGAACTGAGGGGAGGGGGTATGTAGGTGGGAGGGGTATGTAGGTGGAAGGGGGCATGCAGGCAGGAGGGAAATAAAGGGGGGGAATGGGACAACTGTAATAGCATAATCAATAATATATATTTTTTGAAAAAAGAGCCCGAGCTAGGACCTAGCAGCATGGAGGAGCAACCCTGGGTGTGGCTTGCCCACTGTGGGACTTGGGGGCTGAGTACATCTACAAGACACCATTGACTGGCCTCCCTGATGTGAAGAGCATGGACTTACTTTCACTTATTCTCTCCTATGTCCTTCCCCCATCTTAATGTTTCTGGCAATGGAATATTTAAAATGTATTGTTCACAAGGCTTGTGAACATATTTGGGAGAATATGCTCATATTTGGGAGAATATGCTCAGGGCAGGAGGAGCTACTGCTCTCCTTGCTCCCCAACTTTTCCCACCCCAGCTTTTCCTGGACACTGCTGGGGAGAATGGCCCCTCTTGTGTCTCTCTGGCAGAGAACTTAGGTCCTGCTTCTTTCCAACAGCTTCACATAGTACTGAGCTCTTTCAGATTCCTTTGCTCTCCCTCACTTTCAACACCTGGTTGACTACTTTTGGTATTCTCATAGAGTTATATTTTCTTTTCTTTTTTAAATCCTCACCAGAGGACATTTAAAAAAAAAATTGCTTTTGGTGGTGGCGGGGGGGGGGGGGGGGGCGGGGAGAGAAATACTGATGTGAGAGAGAAACATTGATCAGTTGCTTCTTGCACACACCCCTACCAGGGATTGAATCTGCAACCTGGATGTGTTTCCTGACCAGGAATCAAACCTGAAACCTTAAAGCCCATGGGACGATGCTCCAACCAACTGATTCACACCAGCCAGAGCTCTATTACTTTTTTTAAATATCATTGATATTAGCTCACAGTTATAATCTCCTTTATTTCAGTATTTGGCTCTCTTACCCACAACATTTGAATCTCTGTTTTTGCTCACCATTGTATTCCCCAGGGCCTTGCATGGTGCTTTCTGACATAGTAGAAATTTAACTAATATTTATTGAATAAATGAGTCCCCTTCTGGTTTCTTCCCTGCTCTTGATAATGTGGATCCTGAACTGAGAATAAGGATTCTTAACAATAGAAACCATTCTACTTCCTTGTTTTTCTAATTAAAATCACACCAAAACATCTACAGCGTCTCTCCCAAGTTTCTCTATTCAGTTGTATGTGCTACAGCTTTCTTGGTTTCCAGTGGGTTCTGAGTTTACTGTTGAGTAGGTCTACCTCTCTCAGGTAGCCTGAAGCCTGTACGCTTTCTCAGTAGCTTTGGACATGGATAACTAAAGCCAATCCACTACTCAGCTGTCAGAACCTCAGGAAACTTTAATTACAGAAAACATGGACATCACAAAGATGTTTCCAAGCCTTTCAAACTGTATGTTCCATCTGGAAAATTTCAAAAAAGGTTGGCCACGTGCTGTATTCCATATTACATAACCCATGCCCGACACTCCTGCTCATGTTCCCAGGCACTCTACAAAAATTTAAAAAAAAAAATGTTCAGGGCATTTTTACCCCACAGTATCTGGAGTCCTTATGGAAAACCTTCTCAAAATGTTCATGTTTATGTCCAAATTCAACATGCAAATCTTTTCATTTGCTTTTCTCTTTGAACACTAGTATGGGAATAGGGTTTTATGCCACCTGAAGATTCTTTTAGTCCTTAGCTTGCCCCATGTCAGGTGGTAATCACCACTTTACAACACTGAGATTAGTTCAGTAAAAAAGATTTATTAATATTAATTCATTTTATAGCAGGTTATATTGTGAGCTGGAGAACAAATGGGTATGGTTTCATTCCAATGCTTTACTGCAAACAAGAATGGGGTTGCGTGTTGTGGAAAATATTAGTTGGAGATGCTGGTTTGAAAACCATTTTGTTTAGAAAGCTTTGGCTATAACTTACCAGACATGCTAAATTTGTGGAGAGTCTGTTCTGGAGAATAAGGATCGTGAGTTTTATTGCCGTCATGTTTTTCATAATCGGCAGCATTATCTAAAGAATTTTTAAAAATATATTCTTAAAATGCAAAGCACAAAACACTAAAGTAGCTGCTATTAAGAAAGATGAGTTGTTCTCAATCTTTCCTGAGCTGGCTGTGATTTAAAGGTGGCGTTGTCTTGCTGGCTGGTCACTTCACTACAAGCCCAATGTGGTCTCCGTGTTCACCCCTTCCCTGAGATAGTGCTTTTGAAAGTCACCAAAGTGTCAGATTCAATAGCTGAAAGGCTGTGTAAGCATAATTAAGGGGAGGACTCTGGATTTTGGTCAGGTTATCAGGGTTCAAATCCCAGAGCTACTCTTTCCAAGTTGTGTGACTTTAGACAAGTTACTTAACTTCAGTGTTTTCATCTGTGAAGTGGAGGTAACAATACTACTCAAGAAGAGTGAATGATTCAATATATATACTTGGAATATTGCCTGAAAAATAGCACCTGCTTAATTAACACACTCATTATTTAATTAATAACATTACAACACTAACCCCAGTCTGATGACTTTTCAATAGGGTATTTTTTTAAGGGAAAATCTTTCATTTTGATACCTGAGCCATCAATTTATTTCTTAGGGTTTGTGTTTTGGAGTCTTGCTTAATAAGTCTTCTCTTATACCAAGGTCATAAAGATATTAGCCCCATTTTCTTCATTAATTGTAAAGCTTTAATTTTCATATTTAGTTCTTATTCCATGTAAGGGTTATTTTTTATTTCATGTGAGGTAGCAATTTAATTTTAATTTTCCCATAGACTGAGGCTATTTACCAAATAATCAGTATTTTCTTCCACTGACTTTTTATAAAATATAGTTGACATACAATATATATTAGTTTCAGGTGTACACATAGTGATTCAACATTTATATACCTTATGATGTGATCACCACAATAAGTCTGGTAACCATCTGTCACCATACAAAGAAAGTTATTACAATAATAATGACTATTTTCCCTGTGCTGTATATTATATCACTGTGGAAAAACATATACATATATATAAATCTGGAGTTTTGTACCTCTTATTCCCCATTACCTTTTTCACCAATCCTCCCATGCTCCTCCCCTCTGGCAGCCATGCATTTGGTCTCTGTATCTATGAGCCTGTTTTAGTTTTGTTTTATTTTTCATTTGTTTTTAATTTTTGGATTCCACATATAAATGAAATCATATGGTATTGTCTTTTTCTGTCTGACTTATTTCACTTGGCATAATATCTCCTAGGTCCATCCATGTAACCAATTCAAAAAGATATATACAGCCCCCTGTGTTCATTGTAACATTATTTACAATAGCCAAGGTGTAGAAGCAACCTAAGTGCTAATATGTAAATAAATATCACTAATACATAATAAAGAAGAAGTGGTATATCTATATGATAGAATATTAACTCACCCATAAAAACAATGAAATCACTCCAACTGATCTGTGATGCCATCTCTACAATGTGCCAAGTTCCCAGAGGCACCAGAAGTAGATGAAGCTGCTTTAACCTGTTACTTCAGTCTTCTGGCTTGCTCCTTCTTTGGATATTTTATAATTTTTAATTCAGACTTCAATAAGAAACCTTTTACTAACTTTGAAACATTTTTAATACTATCACTTTTATTAACTATAGCAAAATACATATTGGATATGACAAGTTTGTATTCATTTCCTATACTTTGAGTATAAGTAATTTTGGGATCTAACTCTTTGGTCATTTAGTCTTTTTTTCCACCCCCTTGTGAGAATACACTTTTTTATAAACTATTTTAACTCTAAAAGAAATTCGTTTATTTTGTTTCCTTTTATTTTGTTTCTGTGTATTTCTTTTTATTCTAAATATGTCTTGGTACCTGGCAAAAAGAATCTCCCTACCCTTTCTTTTAAAATACTCTTTGCCATCCATGAACCTTCATGCATTCATATGTAGTTTAGAACATATTTCAAAAAAATGCTTAAATGTTTTTATTGAAATTTTATTAATTTTCAACTTGATTCAAGGTGTTTTGATTGATGTAATTTCAATGTTTAATTACTCAAAACTTAGGTGGAATATTTGTGCAGGTCTTTTCTCATGTTCTATAATAAAATAAAATAAAATTTTCTCATAAAGACCCTGTGCAGTCTTTTTTAAAAAATATTTTATTTATATATGTTTAGAGAGAGGGGAAGGGAAGGAGAAAGAGTGAGAGAGAAGCATCAATGTGTGGTTGCCTCTCATGCGTCCCCTACTGGGGACCTGACCTGCAACCCATGCATGTGCCCTGACTGGGAATCAAACCACTGACCCTTTGCTTCACAGGCCCGTGCTCAATCCACTGAGCTACACCAGCCAGGGCGATCCTGTACAGTCTTTATTAAACTAGCTAATAGATAATTCACAGTTCTAGTCATCATTGCAATTTTTCTTACTTTCTATTCATACTTTCTAATAAAATTTGTTTTAGTAAGGGCACAGTGTTGGCTTTTTATAACTTAAATCTTGTTTCTGGCAAACTTGCTGAACTCCCTTACAAATCTTAATGTGTCTTTCCTGATTCTCATTGATTTCTGTGTAATGGAAATTTTGTCTTGTCTGTTCCAATTCAATATTTTCTTATTTATTTTTTATTATTTTATTCCTTTTCCAAATATAAGGAATAGCAGTTCCTCTATTGGTGAGTTTTGTCTTGCTCCTGAAAGGATTATAAAATTTCTTCATAATAATAATTTTCAATAGATTTTGGTAGAATAAACTTTATCAGTTTATTCTCAGTTTTCTAAAAGTTTTTTCATAAGTGAAAAAAATATTCCTATCTTTCTAGTTTTCTAAGAAATTTTTTTTCAGGAGTGAATGTTGAACTTTATCAGCTGCTTTCTATATTTCTATTGTGACCCTGTAGTCTTTTAGTCTATTTTTAAAGGTAAATTTTATTGCTAATCTTTCCTATATTGAATTATTCTTGAATTATTTCAATATAAATTTAAAAATAATGGTGGGGGGCTCCACCTGCAGGGTCCCCCAACTGCCGCAGATGAAAGTGTACTAAGAGATGATCTTCGTGGGGAGAAAAGGTGGCCGATCTCTCAAAGGAGAAGGGCCAAGAACCTTTTCCTCAGTGAGCTTTTATTGGGTTTATTTTGCATAAGAATACAGGTAGAGCTCATTAATCATTATTTGGCAGTAAGGATCAAACAATAAATAACATACAAAGAACTCTGAGGGCCTGTTTTGAGTCAGGGTCAGATGGCTAAAGGGCCATAAAACTTTGGGGAACAAACTCACTTTTTGGACCTTTATCATTTAATTGAGAGCATTCTAAACAAAGCAGATGTCACAGGATTTTACATATTCTTTCTTAGGTCTGATTGCCCTAGGGAACCTGCCCTTTCCAGCACAGGGTGGAACCCACAACCAGCATTGTTTCAGGCTTTAGTCACATAGGGGAAGTAAGGAAGCCAAGAGATTAGGAAACTTTTGCAGACAGAATGAGGACTCAGGCTATGTCAAAGTAGAGGGATGAGGGTCCATTACCCCTTTTCTGTAGTCCCCAAGTCCTTCCCTGGACCCCTGTGACTGTGCCTGTCTTAGGTCATCCCTCCCTTGAGGAATCTTACCTGTCATTGGCTAACAGATCAAACACTGTGGGAGCCAGCAGGGTGAAGTAAAAAGGCAGAGGCTGTGCCCCTGCCATGAAAATAAGCTTTGTCTCCTTAGTGGCTTATGGTTCAAAGGTCACTCACTCAGCCTTAGCCATGGGGGGAAGATGGGGCAGGTTACAGCTCCTGAAACCAGGCAGGGTGATTCCCAACAGATAATAGGTAATATTTTATTTGTTTTTAAAATATAAATTCAGAAGTTAAGTTGACTTATAGTACTATTTTTTGTCTCAAACTATTTTTATTTGGTTTAGCCTCAGACTCCCCTCATTTTCAAGTTTCTTGGACAATGTATAAGATAAGATAGGAACTGGGTATTCCTTAACTCTTCTGTAAAATCTTCTGTGTCTCTCATTTATCTTTACATTGCTGTCTATCTTGTTGCTTTGGATTTGCTCCACACTTTTCCATCTTTAGATACCACTTAGCTCATTTATTTTTCAATCTTTATTTTCAGAATGTATTCATAGCTGTAAATTGCACTCTAGAAATGGTGTTAGCTACATCCAGCAAAGGCTGACATGTACTACTTTCATTGTCATTAAGCTATACATTTTCCTTCTTGTTTTATCTCTTACCTAGGTCTTCCTGATATTAGACTTTTTAGTTTATTCTTTCTTAGTTTATGGACACATGGATTTTTATTTTTAACTAACCCAATTTTATTAATTTTAAATTTTATTACATTGAAATTAGAGAGCAATGTCTGATATTGAACCTTAGATATATATTTATATGTATTTTTGTCTCTAGTATATGATTTATTTCTATTACTGATCCATTTGTTCCAGGAAAAAGATGTGTACTCTATGTCTGGGTGAAAATTTTTATATAAATTAGTATGCATAAGTTCTTAGTTATTTTATTAATATTGTCTATATTCTAGTTTGTTTTTATTGGATTTAGTATATCAGTTTCTGAAAGCAGTGACTTTAATATTTAATACTTTTTACTTTTCTCTCCCATGTGAGCTGTTGCTTCATTTATTTGGTGTTATTGTAATTGCTTCTCAATTTATATATATTTTTAAATCCAAATGCAACATTTCTCCTTATCCTCTATGATTTAAAAAATCTTACATATATTAAATTTTCCTTTGATTCTTATTGTTTGGCATTTTTTGTGCCATTTATTTTCTTTGATTCTTTGCCCTTTTATCTCAAGTGAATTTTTTCAAACATTGTATAGCTAGGTCTTATTTTCATTTTATTTTTGTTTAATTCAATTTGAGAGTCTCTGTCTTTTGATTAGTGTGTTAAAGTTACTCACTTATATTTATTGTATGTTAAATACATTAAGACATTTTTGCCATTTAACATAATTTTTATTGAACATTTTTATTTTTACTTTTAAGATATATTCCTACTTTTCATTACAGTTTTTTAAGTTACTATTTTCATTTTTATTTTTCTACTTATTAATTTTATACTTCTTAGGACACATACTTTATTTTTTAAACAATGTTTGAAGCTTATAAATATTTATATATTCTCCTTTTGCAAGTAGCTAGTCACTATCACCTCTGATGATATTTCTCAATCCCCATTTTTATATCACTTCTGTGGAAAACTGCAACCAAAGAATTTTATTAATTTTGAATTTATAGGGCAAAATGCTTTCTTTTAAATTTATCTAAGTCTACAGAAGAAAATATCTTCTCTTTACTCTTCCTTTACAGTTTAATAACAAATTATAAATCATGAATAAAATTTGTTATGAGAATAAGAAAATTTATATAAATTCTTTTTAACTACTCCTGGATTTCAGTAAGTGTTTTCATAACTGTTTATTAGTATTAAGAAATTTGTATGATATTTAAAAGCATATAATGACAGTGTTCAAAGGTCCCTTAGACAACAAATAGTAGATATGTTTCTAACCTGATGCTCTTCTCTGATCCTACAAAATTGTATGTAAAATTGAGTATGTGAGTATATGTTATGCTCTTGTGTATACATGCTTATTTTCTAAGGAGTATGGCTTTCATAATATTCTCTATGGGTTTCATAACCCAAAGAAAGATTTTAGTTTAACCTGGCCATTCTCATTTAAAAAATTTCAAACTGAGAACAAAAGGAAGAAAGTGATTTGTCTAAGATGTCACAGTGAGTTGAAAGATCTTGGAAGTGGTGCTCATTGCTACATGCTTGGTCCAGAAGAACGGTCACTGTCCGACCATTTTGAAGTTGAATCTAAAGAATCTAGCATACAGTTAGCACAAAATAGATGCTCAATGCATACTGGTTGAAGGAAAGATTTGAATGAAAGAATAGCATCAGAATTAGGATGTGGCTGAGTTGCTTATATCCCAGCATGCAATTTACATTTGAGCACTGAAAACTACCTCTTTCAATTTGATATCAATAGTTGCCAATAAGATCACAAAGGTGCTAATATTTCCTGACAAAGATTTTAAAGCAGCCATGTTAAAATGCTTCAAAGAACAATTATAAACATCTTTTAAGCAGACTATTTTTAAGATTTTGTTTATTTATAGAGAGAGTGGAAGGGAGGGAGAAATAGAGGCAGAGAAGCATCAATATGAAAGAGAAACATCAATCAGTTAGTTGCTTCTTGCACGTGCCCCAACCAAGGACCAAACCTGCAACCCAGACATGTGCCCTGACCAAGAATCAAATAGACAAACTTTTACTTTGTGGGGCAACACCCAACCAACTGAGCCACCAGTTAGGCCTCTTGAAGCAAATTTTAAGAACAAAGTTTCAGAAAAGAAGTAAAAGATATAAAAAAGAAATGAAAAAAATACAACACTGAAATGGAAAAAAAGACAAAAAAACCCCCTCAAAACACAACCCACCCCTAAATGGGTGGTCTGGGAAGGAACGGAGGAAAGAAATAGCAAACTTGAGGACAGGACAATAGAAATTATCCAATTTGGGCAATAGAGGAAAAACAGGGTTGAAACAAATAAACAGGTCCTTGGGAACCTGAAGGATTATAAGATTATCTAACATTTGGGACATCAGAGTCCCAGATAGAGAGGAGAAGAGAGTAGACTAAAAAGTACTCAAAGAAATAATGATTGATAACTTCCCAGATTTGAAAGAAGACATAAACCTGCAGATTAAAGAAATAAGGAGAATACAAAATAGAAAAATCAAGAAAATCCACCACAAAACACATCAAACTTCTGAAAACTAAGATACAGGGAAAGATGTGAATGAAGCAAGAAGAAACAACATGTTACCTATAGTATGAAAATGATACAAATGAGAGTAAATTTCTCAGCAGAAACAATGGAGGATATAAGAAAGTGGCAAAACATTTTTTAAGTGCTAAAAGAAAAAAAAGTCAACCTTGAGTTCTATATCCAGCAAAATACTTTTCCAGGGATGAAAGGGAAATCATGCCGTCTCCATATAAAGAACAGAAAAGAGAATTTGTCACCAAAAGTTTTACTATAAAGAATGATTAAAGGAAATTTTCTAAACACGAAAGAAATGATAAAAGAAGAAATCTTGGAAGAACAAGAAAGAAGAAAAAACTACAGATAAGTAAAAATTTGAATGAATACAATTCATTTTTCTTCTCTTCTTCAATTTATAGATTATGCTTGACACTAAAAGCAAAAATTCCAACACTATTTAATATGGCTCAAAATGTGTATATAAGAAATATTTTAAAACTGTATTATATTAAGACAATTATATTATAAACAGGGGAGGTAATAATAAATAATGTTTGTATGTTTCACTAGAACTAGAAATGTAAGCACTACCAGATTATGTACATATGATTTAAAATTTTGAGAAACCACTAAAATGCTATATAAAAATATACTCAAAAACACTATAGATAAACCAAAATGTGATCTAAATAAAGTTTAAGTAACTGATAAGAAGGCATAAAAAGAAAAACAGAGAAATGAAAAGCAAAGAGAAAAAATTAAAGGGAAGATTTAAGCTCTGAAATAACAATAATCACATTAATTGTATGTGCCCTAGGAACAGTGATTAAACAACAGAAATGGACAAAGTGGATTAAAAATCATGACCCAACTATATGCTGGCTACAAGAAACTCACTTTTAGGACTTCCGCCAAGATGGAGGAGTAGGTGGTAACACTTTGCCTCCTCGCACAACCAAATCTAAAAACAACAAAGTTTTAACAACAATAAATGTAGCCAAGCTACAGAAAATCGAACAATATGGAGTCTGACAACAATGAACCACTCAGCTAAACCGGTAAGAGGGGCAGAGCCAGCAGCAGAGTGGGTTGGGCAAAAAAGATCCCCCGACCCAGACGCGCAGGCAGCCAAGGGTGCTGATCCCAGGTGCAAGGGTAGAGCCGGCAGACCCAGTGACCGTGGTAGCGCATTTGTGCAGAGATAAACTAGGGAAGAGACAAACATTGAGACAGAACGCACAGGCCCCAGCTCAAGGCGGCAGACTGACCGAGGTCACACATTTGCGTGCAGATAAACCAATGAAGAAGTGAGCATTGAGACAGATCGCGCAGTACCTGGTGCAGGGGGGAGGGCCACAGTCGCACATTTGTGCGCGCAGATAAACAAGCGGAGAGGTGGACGGCGTGGGATGGAGTGGAGAGGACTGCAATGGCTCCCTCTCTGACCCCGCCCCCACATTTAGCGTCACAAACCAGCGACCTGGGTGGCCCCGCCCTGGTGAACATCTAAGGCGCCACTCCTCAAACGTAACAGGTGCAAACAGATCAAAACATGGCTGAAGAAGAACTCTGAGCCGATAAATCAAAGCGAACAAGAAATTGCCAACCTATCAGAGGCACAGTTCAAAACACTGGGATCAGTATGCTCACAGAACTGGTTGATTTTAGCCACAAAGTAGAGGAACATATGAAGGCTAAACTAATTGAAATGAAGGGAAATGCACAGGAAAGCAATAGTGAAGGAAAGAAAACTGGGAATCGAATCAAGGGAGCGAACCAGAAAGAAGGAAAAAATGACCAAACAGAAAAATATAAAGAAACAAGAATTCAGAAAAATGAGGAGAGGCTAAGGAATCTCCAGGACATCTTTAAATGCTCCAACATCCAAATTATAGGGGTACCAGAAGGGGAAGAGGAACAGCCACTAGTGGAAACCTTATTTGAACAAATAATAAAGGAGAACTTCCCCATTCTGGCAAAGGAAATAGACTTCCAGGAAGTCCAGGAAGCTCAGAGAGTCCCAAAGAAGTTGGACCCAAGAAGGAACACACCAAGGCACATCAACATTACATTAGCCAAGATTAAAATGAAGGAGAGAATCCTAGAAGCAGCAAGAGATAAGGGGACAGTCACCTACAAAGGAGTTCCCATCAGACTGTCAGCGGATTTCTCCAAAGAGACCTTACAGGCAAGAAGGGGCTGGAAAGAAGTATTCCAAGTCGTGAAAGCCAAAGACCTACATCCAACATTGCTCTATCCAGCAAAGCTTTAATTTAGAAAGGAAGGGCAGATAAAGTGCTTCTCAGATAAGATCAAATTCAAGGAGTTCATCATCACCAGGTCCTTATTATATGAAACGTTAAAGGGACTTACCTAAGAAAAAGAACATAAAAAATATGAACAGTGAAAGGACAGCAAACACATGGTTATTAAGAACCATACCTAAAAAGCAAACTAAAAGGAGAAGGGGGGAGAAGGTACAGAAAATAAGTAGCATAGACCGTAGATAGAAAATAGGGGAGAGGGCAAGAATAGTATGGGAAATATAGAATCTAAAGAACTTGAGACAGGAGGTCATAAACTAAAGGGGGGGTGGGGTGGGGGAGGGGTGTGCAGGGTGGATAGGAATGAAGGGAGGAAATAGAACAAATGTAATGGCATAATCAATAAAATAAAAAAAATTTAAAAAACTCACTTTAAAGGTAATAATATAGATAGACTGAAATGAAAAAGATGAACAAACGTATATGAAAATAAGAATACTGATATTTATATTAATATATTGGATAAAATATTGGATAATGATATATCAATACTGGATAAAGGAACATAACATAATGATAAAAGGATTGATCCACCAAGAAGACATAGGAATCCTAAATGTTCCTGCACCAAAAAACAGAGCTTTAATCTGTGAGTAAAAGATGATAAAATTTAAAAGAGAAATAGAGAAGTCAATAATTACAATTGGAAAGTTCAGCATCCATCCCTCAGCATTTAATAGGACGCTAGTCTAAAAATTAGCTAGGGTATAAAAGAATTTAGCAACACCATGAATTTATAAATAATTACATAGTTGTTCTTTTGTCCCATACAAGTCAAAATTTGTTGACACAAAAACCTGCATATAAATGTTCATAGTGGCTTTACTTATAATAGCCAAAACCCAGAAATGACCCACACATCCTCATGGATTAAACAAATTGTGGTATATTCAAATGAGGAATACAACTCAGCAATAAGAGGACTGTTCTAATGACACACTTTACCACTTGAATAAATTTCTAAAGAAATACATCGTGCAAAAAAAGTCCAGTCACAAAAATAGAGAGGAAATAGTAGTTTAAGTAGGAAAATGAAAGATCAGTAAAATTAAGGAAAGTGCAAAAATAGTAATGATTCATTAAAAAGTGTTGTTTGGTGAAGTACTGCTGTCTGAAACTCACCATTTGAGGGAAGAACCTTCAGGAACATTTATATAGAACAGCTATTTGTGAGTGTAAGCAGTAGGTTGCGTAAAACATGCTGCATCTTCCTTTGTCCCTGCCTCCTGAAGTTATGCTTGTCATAGAGCCATAGACTTCGTATCACTTCTCGGCTGTTTTAAACTCATTTTGCTATAGGACTCATTTCATGCAGATTTTTTTAGTTGAAATTTTTCTCCTAGGCAACTGGCCATTTATGGGGTCACTGGCATCCTTGAGTTTCCTACCTACATATATGATCATGTAGCTCCTCTGGCATGGAAACAATTGGCTCTGAAATCTGGTGGGCAGATTTTTCCCAGCCACAGCATGACACTTTGGGTACTTGCAAGTAAAAGTTAGTTTGAAGGGTTAAGAAGATCAATACAGGAGTTTCAATATATTCGTATATTGTTGTTTATAATCAACATTTTATTTATATAAACTAAGTAGTTTTTATAAAGCACCTATCTTTGACTCCAATCCATTAAACATTTCATTATTTAAATTTGTCTAAAGTTTGACATTTAATTACAAATATATATATACTACACACTAATATGTAGTTTAGTTTACATTATTTATTGTCCCAATGCCCATATGTTCTCATAAAGCCAAACTGAGATACAGCATAATAAATGCTGTACCTTGACCTTGTTATCAGCATAATTAGTCTTTATTGTTAGTAAAACCTGTATGTCACATGGCATATGTAAGAAAGAGAGGGGAGAAGAGGCTGATTTATATGCTCTCAAACAAATCATACCCACATCTTTTCTTGAATGACTCTTGGAGGTCCTTTGACCTCTGCAAACCCATATGTTATATGTCCCCTGGCTTTGAAGCATGTGGTCACTGGCTGTGGGCAGGGTCTATACTTGGGGTGGGTATTGATTAATGAAGAGTTAACTCCAATTCCATGTGTGACCTGGTGGAGGCTGAACCTTCATGTTGCTGAAACTGTGGAGTTGCAATGGGGGTGTTGGTGGGTGTGGAGAGAAATGGCCATTAGTTCCAAGAAGTTTTCTGTCTCTATCATTGGAGCTGTCAATTCACGTCTGACAGATGGTGTTTTATGGAGGGTATAAATTCATAGAAATGGGATTACTGCTGAATGCTCCTGATTCTTTGGAGTTTGCTGAATTGTTTTAGGGTATAAGAAATGAATCTGAGGCCCAGATAGCTGGGAAGAGCCTATTCTCTACATTGGCTCTAGAACCCAGCACTACTGGGCATCCCAGGGAATGATGGGAGAATAAATATCCCAGGTGGCCTCTCTGGCTTGGAGCCTGGTGACCTAATAATAAGGGGATACTTGGCAGTGCCAATAAAGGACAGGAGCCCTGGCTGATGTGGCCCAGTAGATCGAGTGCTTGCCTGCGAACCAAAGGGTCACTGATTTGATTCCCAGTCAGGACAGATGTCTGGGTTGTGGGCCAGGTCATGTCCCCAGTGTGGGGCACGTGAGAGACAATCACACATTGGTATCTCTCTCCTTCTCTTTCTCCCTCCCTTCCTGCTCTAAATATAAATAAATAAGATCTTTTAAAAATGCAGCATTAAAAAGAAAAAGGACATGAAAATATGGTAGATACTACCTGGAAGAAGATGCCTCCTAAAGCCAATCTCACTCAGATAGTTTTGTGAACACATGGAAGATAGCAATCGGGGAAACCTGGGAAAAGCTTAAGATATTTTAGAGGGGCAGAACTGACCTCCAGAGGTCATACCATTGGAGTAAGGATCACAGTCATTTGAGATTCAAACACAAATATGAGGTCATTTTATCATTGTTGGCTGATGAAGACTGATAATTTGATATATGACTACATCTATGTTTATGATTTTTTAGTAGCTATGATATTCCCAGCAACTTGCAAGTAATAACTCCAATCTTTACAAAAGCCTTGTGGGATAGATATTGTCCCATTTTTACATATAGGACTATTGAGGCTCAGAGTGTTTCAGTGGTTTGCATGAGATTAGTCAGTTGGTTCAATGGTGAGTCTGTCTGTTTTCAAAGGCTGAGCTGCATTTCTTCACTAGCTCTATAACAGAATTTATTTCCAGGCTTATTTCCAAAGAACACAAGAATCTTGTAAATTGATGAGTATGCCACATCTTGAATTCCACTGAGTTCACCTGAGGGATGGCTCTTGACCCAGACTACCAGTCTTTATACTTCATCCTATAAGGGAGGAGCATGTGTATGCAGTAGGACAGGGGGCGTTTCCTAAGGGTGGTGATGTTCTGATTGGACAAACTCATACCAATCCACTATATCTTCCTATGTGAGAAGAAGTGGTATGTAAGTTGGGAGTGGGGTTCATATGGGTGAAGAAGACTGCATTGTGCTCAATCAGAAGCGTCTGGGGTTTTGCCTTGCAAATGATTCACTGCAATTATCTCCAGAGTGAGCCCCTGAAATGGAAGTCATCATGTCCTTGACAGGAACAGATAACAAACTTGTTTCTCCCAAGACCTGACACCTGAGGCCAATCTCAACTGACCACTCCTCCTTCCCCTGACCTGGAAAATAGTCCTCATTGAGGGATAATAGAATTGTCAATTCCAAGGGCACAGATTCTAATTTGCCTTGTCAGGTCAACCCAAATCGACTTCCTTGTAAAAGAGCTGCTCGGAAAATTAATTTCTTCAAACAATTATATAGCAAGCACTGATCATTCCCTTCGATGCAATAACAGAAAGTAAGTTAGAAGGTGGGGGTCTAACGTAATTTTTACTCCCCCTACTGCAGGCAGTAAGAGATAGAGATTAGGCTGGAGTGACATGCAGTGTGTATCACGAACATAGAAGTGGCAAAATTCATTTAGCTTGAAATAAATGGTTACCATTTATAATTAAACTTTCAAAGGGTTGTCCATTGATTGAAAAACATTATCCCCTGCTCTTGTTTCCAGTTGTATTTAGAGCTGATTGGCTAATTTAGGGGCAATATGCCTTTGATATTTGAGTCCATCGTTCACTTTAACTTGAAACAGACATGCTGGGAAGAGGAAGTTGGGCTGGTGATGTGCTAATTCTTGTTTGCGATTTACCCCTGAGGAACTCTAAGAAACCTGCAACTTATTGTACATTAAGAGCTGAAACTGGAGACAGCCACATCTGGTTTGCTGGCTGGCTCCCTCCCCTTTTGAAAATAAAGCAGCAACCAATAATGTTTAGGCTAAATAGTTTGATTATAATGGTTAATTTTCAGGGATAAAAGGTTGGACGCCAAAGTGACCCAGAGAGAAGCTGAGGAGATTTGCAAGAGGGGTTATAGGCAACAGTACATAAATGGAAATTGTGTGTATATATATATACACATACACATATATATATATGTGTATGTGTATATGTGTGTGTGTATGCACCCATGAAAACTATGCACCGAGATAAAGCTTTTAAAATGCATTCATATTTTTCAGTTGAAGGGTCAAGTGACTCCGAGCTGCTGTCAGAAATGTACTGTGGTACAATTTTGGTCTCTCATGGGGCCCCAGGGTCCTGTGGGAGATACAGAGTTGGTGGGTAGGAAGTAATAAGTGTTATGAGAGCCACCTTATAATATTTGTGGGCCTCTTTCTCCATTAAAATAGTAAAAATGATATTTTTACTATGTTGGTATAAAGACAAATATGTTAGTATTATATATAAAAATGTTTTGACAAACCCAGTAATCACCATATATTTTTAATGAAACATTTTCTTTTTTAAAAAGATTTTTTAAATTTATTTTTAGAAAGGGGAAGGGTGGGAGAAAGAGGAGAGAAACATTAATGTGTGGTTGCCTTCTCACACTCCCCCTACTGGGGACCTGGCCTACAACCCAGGCATGTGCCCTAACAGGGAATTAAACCAGCAGTTGTTTCGCTCACAGGCCAGCACTTAATCCACTGAGCCATAGCAGCCAGGGCAGATGAAATATTTTCAAAGAATCAAGAGTAATGCAAAAACATTTATGATGAACAAAATATCAACATTTTGTTGATAAAAATAGGATCAAGCTATATGTTGGAGGTTTTTGAAGCCCAGCTGCATACTTGGGATTCTTGGGAACATAAATGAGGCAGAGAAGCTGGTGGTGCAGAGGGAAAAGTCTGGAGTGAGAGAGAGACTTGAGCTGTAGGTCCTGGTCCTGATTCTTTCTTCCCCACTCAGAAGTGCTGGGTATGATCCAACCTTTTTCTACCTCATTAATGGGGGTATTTCTGAGTGTTGACAGAGGAAAATATTCTTACCACTTGCAGAGTGTAAAACTTGGTTGTAGGTGGTCTGTCTATTAATATTTCTACTTTTTATTTTATCATTTTTCATTTATTTTAATGTGTGTTTAGTTTCATTTATATTGGAAAATCTGAAACTGGCACATTAAAACTGTGGTTTCACAGATATTCTTGTTGAGGGCAAAAGTGTAAAGAGAAAATAAAGGGTGAATTAAAATAATTTACAAATCAATATCTATTAAGAAATCACTGTCAAAAACTCTCAAAGTATTCTTCTAATGACCTCTGGGCAGGACCTCTTGAGATGATGGAGCAATGACTGAGGCAGGGCTGGGAGTCACACACTTGGCCTCCTCTCCAGGCTCTTCCCTCTCAAACTGTGAGGCTGGCACATGTTACTTAGCTTGGGTGAGCCTCAGTATCCCACTGCTTAAAAAAAAGGTCTGAAATGATTGCACCTACTCCATGGAGCTGTAAAGATGAAATGAGATAACTCCTTAAGGCCTGTGGCCTGGACCCAGCACAAAGTCAGAACACAATCCATGTGAGCTCAATTACTACTGTTGCACCAACGTATGTATTATTTTTGCTCCAGAGAAAATGCCTTGTCCTTAAATGGAGAAATAACAATAAAGCTATTTTTAACTCCTTTCTCAACCACTAAACATTGAAATGTGTAAATGATAAATCAAGGTGGGGGATAGATTAGAAAGAACATAGGCTTTGGAATCACAAATTGTTTGGTCTTGGTTCTGTATTTGTCAGTGTGTGCTCTTAAATAAGACAGCTAACCTGGTTCCTATGACCCCTCTGGAAATTAAGAACAGTACCAGTGCCTGAAGCAGAGCTGTGAATGTTGCTAATGGAAAGCAAGGTCACTTCATCTGGTTAGGCTAGGCAAATCCAATTTCCCACCCCCCCATTCTCTGCCCTTCCTCCCCCACCTAAACACCCACCCCCACCTCCTAATCACTGCCCTTCCTGTCTTCCTTTTCCTCTCCCCTCCCATCTTCTTTCTTTTTTTTGCTTTTGGTTTTGTCTTTCCATCACATTCTACATGGTTTCTTTTCCTAGCCATCTCAGTGTCTCTCCTGCTTTTCTTTTTCACTTGTTTTTGAGATATTTCTTTGACTTTAATTAAACTCAAGAGCCTGGAAAATGTATTTAGTACTGTCTTAAGAAATAAAAATAGACAAGTGTAATTTCCAGTCCATTTTTTCAGCTCCTACAATATTTTTAAGCTTTCACTGACTATTACCTCTTATTTCATATACGTTTCCCCCCTGTAGTCAACCAACTTGGCCTCAAGTCAATTAAGCTTTTTTTTTAATCCTAGAGATAGGCTGAGCGGAATGAAAAGGATCCAGTGACAATCAAGATAAATGGCCCCACAACTTTAACCTGTCCAAAAATGATTTCTCATTTAAGAGATACTTTTGACTCTAGTCCAGATGAAAACAAAGCAAGGTCAATTTTTTTTTTTGAGGATCACAATGTAGCAAAGCCTGGGATTTATCAGGAAAATCTTTCATGATGAGATTTCCAGTTCATATTTCCCGGTGTGTTAAGTGTTTTCCCAGAAGTTTAATGACAGAGCCAACAGGGTAGGTGCTTTCTTGATTCAAACAAGTAAATAGATTTGTGGACTCCCATCACATGTGGGTTTTATTGATTCTATTGTGGTTAGTGATGTGGGATTAAGAAGATGTTGAAATAAACTCACCATGCTCAGGTCCTAGAGAGAAAGAATCCATGACTCACATGGATGAGTCAATGAGTGAGCTTGGCTACAGGATTGTGTATCCCCTGGGAACTTTAAAATTTGGAAAAGAAGCTATTCCTAAAGAAGGGAAGCAAAACCATATATGAAAACCTCCAGCCATGATTTAGGAGCATAGGAGAAGATGGTGAGGAAATAATGAGAAATGAAATGGAATTGCAAAGGAAAGAAGTTAACATTTTCTGAGTTTCCACTGTGTGCCGAGAACATCACAAAGAGCCTCTCATTTCATTGTCTCAGAGGTTTCCCAGGAAGGCATTCTCTCTGAGCAATCCCTACAATGACTAGCACTTACTTCACAAAGAGGAAACAGAAGGAAAGTCTAAGCAACTTGCCCAAGCTATGTACAGTTGGTAGGTAGCAACAGTTGGGGTTGAGATCAGAGTCTGAAACTTAATAACATGTGCCTTTCTACCACCTCTTCCTATAAATATTGAAAAAAATTTTTTTCATTATTGGAGATGTCCTAATGGCTACAATAAATAAAAACAAAAGTAGAAACTCGTAATTCTATAAAACATTTGAAAATGTTATTTGGGTAAAAGTATGTCATAATAGTCAAAAAAAGGATGCTGTAGTCCAACACAGACCTTGGTTCAATTCCTGGTTGTGCTACTTAGGAACTCTATGAGGTTGGGTAAGACAGTTGACCCTTACGAAGCTCAATTTCTTCATCTGTGAAAGCAAGTACTAATGTGTTGTAGACTACTCTGCCTAGTTCTAGGAACTGTATCTCTACCCCTTGTAGCTAAGGGTGAGAGATTGATACAGGGTGCAGCCAGGGGGGCCCCCCAAAAAAAGATTTGGAATGTTGTCCAGAATTCAAAGTGTATAGGAATATTGGAGAGACAAATAAGATGTCCTCACACCTCCTCCCAGGGGGAAGAAACAAATGGAGCCAGGCTATTGAGAGCTGTTTTGCATAGCAACAGTTTCACAGCTAACCTCTGAAATGATTATTTAACATATCTATAACCTTTAACTGGCTTCATAGATATGTTAAATAGCTGTGGCCAAGTTTTGAGCCAGGGAGAAGGGAGTGGCTGGAACTCAGGATGAAATGAGGGGCTGTGCTCCTGAGTGAGAAGCACCGGGGTAAGAGCTTGGAAAAAGATGGGCTCCAGGACATGAGGGGCTAACTGCCCAGGTGAAAGGGAAAACCACGTAGCTTTGCCAGAATCGAGATCCCTGCAGCCAGGTGAAGAAGACAGCCACATGCTTTTGGTGGAGTGCGGACTCCTGCAGCTTTGGTAGAAGAGGCCCACGCGGCTTTGGGGTGCCCCCTTTGGCCGCGGGGCCTGAAAAGCAAGAGAGACTTTGACTGGAACTGGGTACAAAGGAATCTTGCCAGTGGACCATGAGAGGGTACCACAGTACTTTGGATTAACTCGAGATCCTGCACAGTGACACAGCTGACGGTGCCAGCGGCCTGCAACACAGACATGTGCTCTTTTCCTGACTCACGGTACCCAGAGTTGGGACAGTGGGAGAAGGGAGCGCTGTGTGGGTGTAGGTGTACAGCCTAAAGGACTTTGATATTTTAGCGGAGGCATTAGGCCTGAATAGCATTAAATAAACATTTTGTTTCCTTTTCACAAATCTCTGGCATTGAGAGATGTCTTTCCAATTGGCAGTGGACAGAAGAGCCCAGTAGATATTAGTATTTTGTTTTTGGGAGGGGCCCCTGTTGTATAGCAGTTTTCGGCATCCCTAGGTGGGCCGAATATTGTATTACCCCTCCCTCGGACCTCTTGTTTGGTAACAAGATGACCTTTGGAATGCCAGCCGCAGGAGACGAAGCCTGTCTCTGGTAGCAAACGCTGCCTCAGTTTCTCTCCCTGCCCCCAGAGCTTGGTCGGAAGTCAATGATGGGTAAGACTTCTCACAGCGGGGGGCAACCTAAGCCAGACTCGATCACCTGGGAGGCCTTCATGGAAGGACTCAGGGGGCTGCAACAGAGAGCAATGGACTCTCACCCCCCCAGCTTTGTCAAAGCCTGAATCCCCATGTACTCTGGGAGAAGTGCTTCCTGGCTCTAATCCCCTTAAGCCTGAATACGTGATGGGGAAGGGTGCGGCTCCTTTCCTGGCTAGAGCATGCCCTGGGGAAAAATCTGGCACCACAAAGACTTGCTGATAAACTGTGAAATCTGCTCTGCTAAGAGTGCTTTCATTCATATGATAAGGGTCCGAGAGGAAATGAGTATGTCTCCCAAAGTTTCTGCAACTCTCTTCCTGACAGACACTGACTCCGAAGCCCTCAGATCTCTTTGTAATGTTATCTGCTGTTTGATCCTTGCCGCCCTGTACTCCTGTGTATTACAACCCAATAAAAGGCTATGGAAGAAGGCGCTTGAGGCCTTTCTCTCCTCGGAGAAACTGGCCGCTGCTGGCCTCTTTCTCCCCAGAGAAACTGGCCACAGCCCACTCCTCCATTCCCAAACAGATCTCATCTTGTCTCAGCCATATTTACTCATTCATGTGTGTCTGTGGCATTTGGGGGACCCTCGAGAAAGAAGTCGCCCCCACACTAATGATACCAACCTCATAGGTATTGTTTACAATACCTCATGGTGGTCAAGAATGCAAGCTTTAGGGTGAGACACTGCATCTGAATTTCAGATTTCCCACTTAGTCACTGTGTATTCCTGGACAAGTCATTTAATTTCTCCAATCCTAAATTTTCCTGGTAAGTAAAATGCAGCTAATAATGCAATGTCTTTAAGACTGATGTGAAGGTTAAATTAAATATGTGTACCGATGAGCCCAGTTTCTGGCTTATAATAAGTGCTCAGTAAGTAGGCACTAATACTATTCTAATTTTAAATAAAGATAGTTTGCATCATATAAAAAACTAAAATCTTATGACACAGCTATCATATACTGGTATTTAGCTGAATTTTCTATAACTCTGGGAACTAAGGTAAAGAGTACAGTAGAAATTCACATTTTCTGAGAGAGATTTTTTTGTGTGTATGAGCCTTTTGACCTCAAACAAGATATCCTTCTAATTCTTATACTTACAGTCTTAGGAGTAGGACCCACTTATATTAAATCTCCCAGAACATCAATGAAATTATTTAAAAGAACAATATTAGCATTTTGTTGGAACTCTAAGGCTCCTGTGGAATGACAGGAAGACCAGCGGAGCAAGTTGGGTGTGAAGGATGGGGTGTGGGGGTGGGTCAAGGGCATGCCCATGGTGGGGAGCCTGCAATCAGCAGTCTGCTCTGGGCACTGCACGTGTCCCTCTACCCTTCTTGGCTCAACTGTCACAGCAAATCCTTCAAGGTCTTAACACCATACAGATGACATTCCCTCATGTCACTCCTTAAATGAAAATAAACCTGGGGGAATTATTAAATATTGTGATATCACACATGTTGTGTCTAATTTAGAATTCACCACAGACTATAATCACTATTCACAAAAATACTGTCTAGGTTCCAAGTACTTTCAACCAGATTCCCTATGTGCAGGAAAAACACAATAAGCGTGTTTTCTATGTGACTGCCAAACTTGAAGAGATTACCTTATTAAAAATCAAAGTTTCCTTGTTTATATAAATGCCAGCTGTTTATAAAATACTGTAGTCCATATATATTGTTTCCTGTCAGAACATCTCCTATTTGGCCTATGTCTGCAATAAGGTACCAGGAAAAATGTCAGAACTTGCAAAAACACTTTAAATATTAGAATGAAGTGTGGATATATTTTAAAATCAATGTATGAACTCCTGAGAACAATGAAGAGAAGCCAGAGAAATAGACTTGTTTTATGAGCTTCCAGGGAGGAGAAAAATCTTTTAGAGGGGCTCCAAACTGGGTGAAAAATGGTTGAAAATGGAACCAAAATTTAATTGCTTCTCCAGGAGCCAAGCCAGGCCTGGAGAGTAAATGAGAAATGGTCTTTGAGTCAGAAGACCCTCAAGATGTGTGGGCTAGTATGATTCTCCACCCTATGAATGTGTTTTCACTTCCTGTGTCTCCTGTCCCCATAATCCTCGCTCTAATGAACTGGCAGGGTGGGAAAAGGAGCTCCATTTCAGAGTTTGGGCCCCAAGAAGGAAATTGCATAAGAATATGGTTATTCTGGCCTTGTCTCATTAACAACCTATGTATGAAGCATGATCCTGTCTGCCAGAATAGAGAGGAAATTGAGGTACTTAGAACACCAACCTAGTTCAGTGGTTCTCAAAGTGTGGTTCCTGGACACCACCTGGGACTCTGTTAGAAATGCAAAGTCTCATGCTGTACCTCAGACCTTGTGAATCAGAAGCTCTTAGGTAGGTACCTGCAATCTGCATTGCAATAAGCCCTCTAGGTAATGGTGATGCAGATGGCCACTGAAATTTGAGAACCACTGGTCTGGTTCATTGGGTGATGGTAACCCCCAGCACTGTTGCTGACTGATCCCACACTTCCTCTTTTAAAAAATTTACATATTTGAGAGAGAGAGAGAGAGAAATATTGACTTGTTGTTTCTTTCATTTATGCATTCATCGGTTGATTCTTGTGTATGCCCTAGAGGATCAAACCCACAACCTTGGCTAATTGGGATAACACTCTAATCAACTGAGCTATTCAACCAGGACTTCATAACACTATTTACATGCATTGAGATCCTCAACACTGGAGCTCTGTCCCATCAGAAATATCTGCTATACAAAAGGGAACTGTGAGAAGAAAGTAAGGTCTAACACAGAATAACAGATTACAGAAACTTGGAAGAAACTGTAGAATCCACTCTTGAACTTACCTATAAATTTTCTGTAGCAGTATTCCTCAAAGTGTGTTTATGAACCACTAGTTTAACAGAATACTAAGCAGTTACACAGAAATAGAATTCCAGGGCCAAATAAGTCCAGGACACAGTAGTTTTAATTCAGCAAAATCAGTTTCTTAGCAGCAGGACTTCTCTGTACTATTAATGAGTATGATCGGTTAGGAGGTAAACTCACTGAGGGTTCAGTACATATGGAATGTCTTGTTCCATTAACTGCAAAGCTTTTCTCACAGAGAATTTATTGGATCTAAAAGCCACAGAATAAGATTTTGGAAGATCTGATCTACAATATGCTTTGGAAAGTACCATCTAGGCTATTGCCTGCCTGGAACTTCTCTGTTGAGTAGAAACCTCCTTCTCAGTAGCTCTCTGCCATTGCTACTTGAGGGCATATATCCTCATCTCCATGTTCTAAACCTCTCTGAGCTAAGTGGATATGTTTCCTCTTCCACATAGTCAGTTTTTAAAATTTGAAATACTCTCTGCATCTTTCTTCAGTATTTACCATAGGGATTGAATTAAGCAGAAGAGGATGAATATAATGTGAAAGCTAATGATTAATGATTAAAATAGTGGTTTTTAAATCCAGACAAAATTAGTTTAAAATTCTGGCTTCATCAATCACAAGATATGACCTCAGGGGCTATTTAAACTTTTACCAGCCTTAGCATCCCCCTCCACACACAATGGAAAGTTTAAAAGTGCCTTTTATGCTTGGAGCAAGGATCTCATTGGCATGGTTTTTGGCAGGATAGTAGGAGGCTGGAGCTGTTCAGTCTCTGTTATGTCTTTTTTCCAAAGAGAGGAGTCAGCAAACATTTTTCGTAGAGGTCTAGATAGTAAATATTTCATGCCTTATAGGCTATGCGGTCTCTGTTGGAACTAGTCAAGTCTGCCATTTAGCATGAAGACATCTGAAGACAACATACAAGTAAATGGGCATGCCTGTGTTTAAATAAAACTTTATTTACAAAAGCAGGTTTTTGCCAGTAGGTTGTACTTTGCCAACTCCTGTCTCAGGACTTCACGTTTAGCTGCCTATTTGATTGCTTTTGGAAACTCAACCCCAGGTTTTCATGTCACTTGACTTTTGTTCTGAAGGGAAGGCAGTAATCCTTGTCATTGTGATTAAGTAAACTTTAGTGTTACTTGATGAATCTCTGTGCTTTTTGTGGTAAACTCTGCAAATAATCCAGAAAGAATGACCCCAGTTAGCCAAGAAAATATCTCTTCTTAAGAAATGTCATAGAGGCGACAAAACCAGTTTCTGGAAGGAGGATGGGAAACTTGTTCAGTCAGTTGAAGTGATAAAAATAACATCCTATAGCAAATGCCAAAATAAAAGAGATTGCTACAAGTAACAGTTTGTGAAGAGCAAAGAGTGAAATGTAGTGTGCTGGGTTTCTTGGCTGGCTCCAAATTTGCTCCATTTACTAAGATTGCATTTGGCTGCTTGTAGCTGAAATCTAGCTTTAATGGCTGAATCAAGTGGAGATTCAAATTTTGATAACCTAATGGAAAATCTGGATGCAGCAACCCAGGGGGGCATGCAGTTGGTCAAAGATTCAAAGATCTTGGTTCCTCTAGCTTTCTGCACTGTGAGCCTTAAAATGTGGCTCTTAACTTCATAGTTGCAAGATGGCTGCTGTGCCTCCAGATATCAAGTTCAAGCTAGAAAAGAGAAGAGGCAAGGAGCAAAAGCCCTGCCAGGGTTGTCTGTCCAAGAAGCCTTATGTAGGTGGCTGCCCTTAGCTGCAAGAGAGTCTGGAGAAGTTGGTGTTTTTAACCTGGTACAGTACCTCAAACAAATTTTGGGTTTTCTTGGTGAGGGAAAAAGAAGAGTAGATTTGGGAAATGAAATAGTAATGCCTGCCACATTCTCCAAAATGGCAAGTCTGTGCTGCATGATGGCTAAGAGGAGAGTTCTAAAATCAGGTTGACTCAGCCAAGTTTCCTCATTATCTCATAGAATTGTTCTTAGGATTAGGTAAAATAATCCATGTAAAGTGCCTAACATTATTATCATTATTACTGCTAGTCTCCTGCCCCCCACTGCCACCTTCTTGGAAATTGCATTTCTCTTTAAAGTAAATTGTCTGATTCTGTAGCAGCCCACCTGCGAGCTTACCTAAGAAAGAGAACTGCTGGCAGCACCTAAACTTTCAGCTGTCATTACTTTCAATATAAAACAATAGAGAATACTCAGAAGCACTGAATAATTCTGTTCACAAGAGTCCCAAGGGAACACTTGAAGTAGGTTCTGAAAAATAAGTAAGAATTTGCCAGGCAGAAAAGAGGGAACCACCAAGGGCATTCTATAGAAAGGGAACAACATGTGCAAAAGCATGGCATCAAAAAAGAACATAACTGCCTGGAGACATCACCTAGTGGCAACCACTTCCAACTGCAGAGTATCAGTGGAATTTTTCCAAGGGTCCCAAAGGCTTGCCTAGATGGTTGAGGCAATTACAGTGGTGCTACTACCTGCTAGTGGTGCTAACATGGCCTCTTTGTAAAGGCTGATATTTGTCAAATAGAGATAACTAGAAATTTGAGGCCACCTGTCTAAAAGCTTTTAGACTACAGGCTATTCTGCGCTTGCTATTCCTCTCCTGAAGTCAATATGCTATATTTACCATTGTGTTCTACCATTCTGATAACTTTGTGAAGTAAGTGTTATAACCCCATTTCATGTGTGAGCACACTGGAGTTCAGGCAGGTTAAACCATTGTTCAAGTTCATTGAAGCAAGAGCATTTGAACTTATGCCAATTCTCTCAACCGTGACACTGTCATCTCTCCAGGCAAGCCACCTACCCGCTTTGTCATTGTTCTTCTATCATTTCTATGTAGGATACGGTAGTGAGGTTTCTCAAGTCTTGGAATGTTAGAGCTGTGCTATAAACTAGGGTGGCTATCTAGGCACATTAAGTATTGAGCACTTAAATGCGGCTATCTGACCAGTGCAACTGATGAATTGAATTTTAATCTTAGTTAATTTTATTTTAAAAACTAATCATTCATTCAGATACTGAATAAATTTCGATTATGTTTGGAATAACTTGGTATTGGTATCTACTTTTCACCAATAAATATTGTGAAATCAAACTATGGATAAATATCAATGATGAAAATTTAGTAACTAAATTAAAATGTGCTATAAGATAAACCCTGCACTTTGAAAATATAATACAAAATAATGTGTAATTTTTCATTAAAAGATTTTTATGTTGATTCCATGTTGAGATAATATTTTGGATATATTGGGTTAGATGGAATATCTTATTAAAGTTATTTTCATCTATTTACTTTTTAAAGACTGACTACTAGAAAACTTAAAATTACTTATATAACTCATGTTATAATTCTACCGAGCAGTGCTCTTGTTCAGAACACATCCCACTTCCCCAGTGAGGAAAGCTGGTTTCTCTCTGTCTCAAAAACAGCTGGACCACTGGACAAGAACAGATCCCATCCACACCTCTGTCTCCAATGGCAAAACCTTGGGCAAATCACCACACTTCCATGGATCTGCATTAAAAAAATCTGGGTGGAATTTTTTCACACTCCTAATGTCTATGACCCCTTAAAATCCTCACGGTTTCAAAGGTATTAATCATAGGCCTATCATCATAGGCCTATATCAAGAGAAAAATCAGGGATGAAAATGTAATGTAGAAAATGATCTGGTAATGAGTTATGCTACTTTAGTAGTGTTACAGACTTGATAAAAAACCTAAGCAAATTAATAATTATCCTTATTGGGTAAAGTATAAGTATATATAATGTACATATGTATTACATATATATATATACACAGAGAGATAAGCATACATATATGTTACATGTGTGGTACTATTTTTATTTCCATATTTTAGGTAGGAAAACTAAATAACTTACCTTTAGTCACTTAGATACTAGAAGTTAGACTGGGACTCAGATTCTAGGGTGTTTGATTATAAAATCTATACTCCTACCCACTACCCTGTAATGTCTTTGCCCAGAGACCCTACATGGCAAGCCCCTTTAAGAAGCCCTTTTCTTTTAATAGTCAGCTGTACACCCATGGACTATAATTGGGTCTGTGCTAAAACAGGAAAGAATTCAGAGTCTGAATGGCCTGAAAGCTGCACAGCAATGTTCAGGGATCTTGGAGGGGGGAGGTTTGAATTATCCTCCCAGACCAAAGGGAGTGCCGCCCATTTGTTAATTTGATTTTGTTTAGGTTACTGAGCCATGATTCATCCTTAATTGCATTGTTTCAAATGACTAAATAGTCTAAGTATTAACCATCTGCTAAGTGGTTGCTCAGCTTTGTTTTAACTAGAACTCCTTAGGAATCATTAAAATCAAAATACTGTTAACCTTCAGCTGGGTATTGGGCCCTCCACTGATAATGACCCCATTGCCTGGAGTGGGAGAGCTCCAGCAAACGTCACTGTGGTGTGGGTGGGATTTGAGCCTCCCTCTTCATTTGAGGTTGCAAATTCCCACGGATAGAATGCCAGAGGACAGACTAATCTGATTCAGCACATAGATCTTCCTTCTGACTGTAGGCCTTTGCAACATGCTCCGCCGGAAAGTCCTAAAAACATGATAAAACACAATTGGACTTCCAGATTAAGAGTGCTCTTAGAACATATTCTGCTGGGCCTCCGATTCCTTTTCAAATGGAAATAAAATGTCAGCTTTATCATTTATTTTAATAGAGAAAATGAGATGGTCTTTGAAAATGTTTTTCAAATAGCTTATCAAAATAAAAAAAGACTATCGGTTGAATACTGGTCTTTTCCAGCACATTTGTGATTGTTATAACTCTTTGAACATGAAATGTATCTATGCTTAACTCTATATCACATGTCTAGCCCTATATTTAATACAAAGAATTTAAAAATATCCCAGCAACTTGTGAAAGACTATCAGGAGGTGGGAAAGGATGTGAGCTTGGGCTCTGTTTATGGTTGTTTCCAGAACACCAGGGTTAAAGGTGAAAGAGGTTATCATGGGAATGACATTCCCAGGCCAAGTTGGTTTTAACAACAGTTTGAGTGTACAGCACAATCACATCCTAGATTGATGCTTCTCACACTTCAGCATACATAAAATCCACCTATAGGGTTTGTTACAACACAGATTCCTGAGCACAAGGCCCAGGAGCTAGTTCAGTGGGTCTGGAGTGGAGCTGGAGAAAGTTACTCTCTAACCCAGTCCTCATGAATGCTGATTGAGCCAGTCTAAAGACAGTACTTTGGACAGGACTGGCCTAGGTGATTCCTGCACAGGACCATCACTACTAGGACTATTCTAACTGGAGCAGCTGCCTAGTGCCCCCAGTGAACTCCCTTATTCCAGAAATAGTGAAGCCCAAACTCGGCTTTCCCATTCACTCCTGAATAATCTCCCTGTCTCAGAATGTGCTCACAACCACACAAAAATTTACTTAAAAATAAGCACAGGTGTGAACATGCAACAATCCATGTAACATGAAGGCGTACAAGTTTTAGAATAATGTTCTTGTCCTTATAAATACCCTTACCTCAGGATGGATTGAGGGGGGTTAGGAAGGAAAGTGTGGATGGATATTTACACCCATGAGGTGGGGAAAGGAGGAAGCCTCAATCTTTCTATCCCACCTCACAATTCTTTGCCCGCTTATTGTGATGGCAGATCGGTGAAAGAAGCCCTTTTGAGTCCTTCCACATACTGAGCTCTTGAAGCAGGCTGGTGTGCTACAGGCACAGGAACATTCTTTAAGGCAGAACATCTGGATGGGGCAAGAAAGGGATTGACCACATGTATAGGTGGCCTGCTCCAACTGCAATGGGAGCTTGCTGCAAAATGTTTTATTTTGCATTTGCATATAGGTAAGATGTGCAAATGACTTAATTTAAGTCAACAACATGAAGATCTGCCACCAAGGAACTAAGTATGCCAATGAAAGTTGATGTGGAGGATAGAGACTAGGAGAAGACATTTGCCATAAATGACAATGATGTTAGGACCATCAGGCTCATGGCTGGGAAAGCATTTGGCTATGGATTGTTTTAACCCAACTAAATACTTGTATTCATATCTAAGTTTATTGACTCTCTGGATTAACACAGTATTGGATTAGTCTGATACAGCATTAGCCTAATTTAATATGGAAATATTAACTCAGGGGATTCTTTACATGACAAGGTATTATTTTAATAGCAATTTAGTATTTTATTGGTCTGAGACAATGCAGTGCCAATTTGCTTCATTCCCAAAATACACCCTAATAAATGTGGGCTTATTTGTTCTAGTTGTGATTTCAGGGAAGTTGTTGAACAGACATAAGATAAAGTCCTGGTCCCCAACAAATCAAACATCTGTTGCCACGTCACTTCACAGGCTCCTTGGCGTGGTTGATGGTTTGTTTGCATACCTTTCTCTCTTGCCCAGGGGGAGTCAGATGGGATGGTTAAGGTCCTTCCCGACTTCCAGATTCCAGGATTGAAAACAGAGCTATAACATGCCTGATGTATCACAAGACAGGAGATGATGTCACTCTTTCAGGCTTCCTGGAATCCCCCTGGAACTGGGCTTGCGTCTCACTTAAGTGGAAAAGTACAAGCATGACTGAAAAGGAAGATGTTGGTCAGGGTCCCACCAGTGTCAAGGTCCTAGGAAAATGCTGGAGGTCAGCACAGTTTTCCCAGAGCAGAAGTTTGCTGACCCTTTCCCCCAGTGTAAGGCCCTGCCCTCCTGTCCCTACCTAAATGTAGAGTGGGTTTGAGACAGAGAGATACCATGCTAGCCTTGAACATGACTGCTACTGTAGCCCCTGCCTTCTGTGAGCTTCACCACCTCACTCCTGCACATCTCCTCCTTCCAGGCTTCTGATTATGACCTTGGTCAAACCCTCCTTAACTTTTACTTGGGCTTCTGAAGTATCTTTGCCTACAGTATTTTTTCTCTCAGTTCAGCTGCACAATAATCACTTAATAATAGTCTGAATAAGACATTCCCCTGCTCCAAAGCTTTCCATGGCTCCCCATTGCCTAGAAAACAAAATCCAAATCCTTATGGCTTTTTAAGACCCTGGGTACATAATACATACTTTTCCTCTGTACAAGACTTGTGTATTTTCTTCTTCTGCTTGAGTAAGTGCAGGGACCTCCAAATGTATAATAACCTACCCCATCTCTGGGCCTTTGCTCATCTTTGTTACTGCTGCCATGAATGCTGTCCCTGGTGCCTTTTGGACTACCAGTTAAGCTTCAGAGTCAAGTTCAGATTCTCTCCTCTCCAGAATATTTCCTCCATATCCGCCATTTAGAATTAGTCACTTTTGGATACTTGTATTTGGTCTCTTATCCTATCCTTCTATTTAGGTGCCTGTATGGCCTCCTCCCTGATAGACTTTGGAAGTAGAAGAGGGCCCTGTATGGGTCATTTCCCAGAGAATATGGCACAAAACAAAATGCTCACAGTAAATCTATGGAGGCATGAAACCTGGTACCTGCTCCATAGAGTCTATATGTATTTGCCTGTCCATTCTCTGCTTATACTTCTCATGTTCTTCCATATTGAATATTGACGTCATTCATGCAGTCCCTGATAGCTGTCCCTAGGTGTTCAACCATTGTTAGGCAGAACCTCTGAGAAAAGAGGAAATTTCTCTACTCCATCGAGAGTACCTCTGGATAACTTCTATTTATCTTTGTGGCTATGCTGTATTATTATTTATCATCGCTGTGTTGACCTTTGACTCTACATGAGCTATGAGGGCAGAGTAATATCATGGTGAATGCTGAAAGCTATGAGGGCAGAGTAATATCATGGTGAATACTGAAAGCCTGGTTAATACCCAATGAGACCACATCAATTTGAATTGCAACTCTGCCAATACTTTCTAGCTGTGTGACCTTGGCCAATTTCCCTCACTTTTATAAACCCGTTTCATCTTGTTTAAAATAGAACTGTAATAGTACCTCTTCCCAAGGCTTTTCTAAGGAATAAATAACAGAGAGTACACATAAAACACAGAACAAGGATTTGATACCTAATTGATGCTCTGTATAAGATAGTTGTTATTGCTGTTATCCTTATTTATTATGCTCATTCTTATAACTAATATTTTCCCTCACTCTAAACTGCTGCCCCAAATAGTATTATTACCTTAGAATAGATAGTTATAATACTCAGTTATAAAGTGTTCAAATAAATGATCCCTTAATGTCTTTATACTGGCCATTTGCTAAATATCATGTTACCTTATTTATTTATGGTCTCTCTATAGTCTGTATCCTTTTATATCTTTACATCTTTCAAAATTATAAATTGTTTCCAAATACAGTTTTTCTTACAGAGACTCAATGAAAGCTTGAGGTGGATGGTTGTAAGCAACTCTCAGTTAGGGGAAATTATTGTATCTCGACCAACATCCATCTCTGTACCTAAGGCAGACACTGAGAATCAATCATGGCGCCCTTCTCAATGACTGCAAATGTAACTTTCTGATCTTTTCAGTGCAGTGCTCCAGCAGCCGCCACTAAACAATCAGGGCCGACATCCATTTGCCATCCCCTATGCAGTCCTCATCCCTCATTTTCTAGTTTACTTCCCCCCACTTCTTTATGGATGGAATTGCCCAGAACATCTACTATAAGCATTGGGGAAGGGCTATGCTATAATAGTTGAAGCTTTGAAGACTTCAGTGACTATATAAGTTTGCCGTTTGGATAGAAGGCTGATGGGTTTTTTTTTTTTACTGGGATGACTCACCTGCCTCTTCTTTAACAAAGAAAACTCAGCCAGCTCAAAGCCTAGTTCACCTGATTATTTGCATGAATGAGGCTAAAAGCTGATGGTAGGGGCTCATTTTTAACATTGCAAGTTTTACTTCTGCCCATAAATGCCACCTGAGTTCTTAAAATACTACAGAATAAGCAACAGAGAAGTCTTCTCCCTGGATATGGAACTACCAAGTTTCTAATAAAGAAGGAAGCCACATTTAGACAAAAAATTTATCTTTTTGAAAACTCGTGTGTGAAAAAACAAGTGCTATGAAAGAGCCACTGATACCTCCAATATGTGCTCACTCTTACAAGTCAGGGCTGCTGGCAGAGCTGGGTACACTCACCAGCTTGTTGTTGCTGAAAGTCTTTATGAACCCAAGCTCTTTAGGTAACATAAAATAATCAAGACCAAAAAGATATATTCCTCCAAATACAGATTACTAAGCACTTCTTGTGGTATTGGTAATAGAAGACTCCAGACAATTGTCTTCCTTTATTTTGGAAAATTTAACAACAACAAATCATATTCTAACTGCACTCTTGGGTAAACATCAACCTTCAAACTTATCAATCCACCAAGAATGAGATGAGGTGGAGTTATGACCTTGGAGAAAATCCTGTCCTTTGAGAGCCTACATCTCCTCTGTGAATACACGTACAGGTGACATCCACATTCAGGATTTCCTGGAAAGGACAGAGAAACATACTTATAACCCTGCTGCAATATTACCTCCCATTGTGATGAGCGTCCAACTTCTTCTACCTAAGCCTTACTTGGCTCCTCACTTTCCCTTTCCCTTTCCTTCTCTCATCTCTAAGAGTCAGTGCACTTCTTACCATCTCCAAGTCACCTCCCCTGTTACCTCCTGTCTCACGAATCTGGTGAGTGAGTTCACTCCACCACTATACTCTTTTGTTTCTAAACTCCCTTACAATACTCAGCTCTCCTTAAAGCAGCACCTGTCCTGTTGAATGTTGTCACTCCATCACCAATGCATTGCTAGGAATTTTGTAATTGCTCATGTTGGGTGAATGACTTCAATGAAGTTATCCAGAGAAAATTTAAAATTTGGGGAACAGGAAGAATAGTGGTTAAGCTGCAGATCACTAAATTATCACCAAATTATCACCAAATTCTATTTCCCTATAAAAGAAAGACAATGAGTGCAACACAGGGAAAAAACAAAAACAAAGCCAGCAACATAGAAATCCTTCTCGACATGTAGTTCCTTTGGAATTTTATAATATCAATTTTATTTTATTACTCTTGGTCAGAATTATCCTTTAATCTTACATACTTGGTCTAGTCTTCTGTACCAGATCGTGTATTCTTCAAAGTCAGGGACAAAAGTAGATTTGCATTTGTTTCTATGGGAAAATAATATCATGATTAACAAGTAATAATACAAGAGTAAACTCTGTTCCTGAACTGTAAACCTACTTTTGCCTCCTTCTGTACATTTCATTTCATACAGAGCCCCTTCTGAAGAATCACCACATGTCTTTCTTCTATAAAGTTCCTGCCTGTCTCTTCTCCCTTTCTGCACAAGGATCTCAGTTAAAAAGCAAATAAAATGCGAGCATTCAATTTTTTGACTGGATCCATTGCCAACATGGTGCCAGGCAAATGGCTGGGTGTTTTTTCAGTTTGGTTTTGTCTTTTGTTCTCTGAATTTAGTATCATGTAAAGACAAAGCATAGCCTAAAGGTGCACTTAAAATGTCCTTCAATCCCTGAGCTGTCTCAGACAGGTGATAGAAAATGGCATCCTTGGTACTTAACTTCCTTAAAGAAACTCAGCACAAGCTAACAACCACAAACAGTAAGTTAGTAGTCAGGGAACATGCTTGCAATGTGAGCATGGAAATTCCCAGGCATCTTGAGAGGTCAGGAAAAGAGAGATGCAAGACACTCAGGAAAATTTCATTATCATCTTTCTTTGATCATTTTATGCATAAGCTGACCTCATCACCCATGATCCCAACCTCTTCTGTGAGGTGACTTTCTCCTAATTCATTTATAAAACAAAATTGAAGTGTTGACTGCAACCTTTAAAATAAGTCCACATCTTTGTTTAATTATAGATGCTATACAAACTATTTTAAGATTACTGAAGTTATATTAAAAGAGAATAAAGAGAAGATGATTATCCTGTTAAAATGCCAATGGAAAGTAAACAACAATTTTTCAAGTGTACATTTATATCATGGAAGAGACTGGGTTCCAAATGCCCCACAACACAAACTTACACACTGATGCAGGTAGACTGCAGAAAGTAGAAGGGGAAACTTGTTGAACATCAGATAGGAGAGGTTAAAACACGCTTTAGTTTTTTTCTTCTCTGTTTTCCCTCTTTTCAAAACTGATAAAAGATTCTGCACTTTTTTTTCAGGAGCTGACCTCAGTTTTAGTTTATTTTCTAAAACAGAGACGTCTTTCTGTGTGTTTGAAAGTATGTCTGTCAAACCTTTGGAGGATATTTTAGAAGGAAGAAACTGCAATGCATATCTTACCAAAAAATTGCTTGGGGATTTTTCGTTTTTATGTGTTTGGGCATTTTTCCCTCTCAAACATCAAAACTTAATAATCGTGGCAGAAGGTTAAATATTTTCCATACTTTTTCCCTGAAATTTGTTCCTTACAAAGAGCTTATAAGGGAAGAAAATTTGTACACGCAATCTATTACCGATGGTTACCTCTGGGGTTAGAGAGTAAGATCTGGGATTGGGGGCAGTGAAGGGGACTCCTCATTCCTTTTTTCATTTTATTTACAATAAAAATGTATTCATTTGCCATGTATAATTTTTAAAGTTAGTTAATAAGGAAGAAAACATCAAAAAGTTATATGCTGTCCTTACTTTGAACATTGTACATAGGATTCCAACACAGAAAAGGAAAGGACACATTACTATCTGCTCTGCTAGTGCTCTCCACCCATTAGAGCATTTCTGTACAGAAAGATTGAATAACAGAGTAGGTGGGGGCAGCAGAATGAAGTGTCTGATATCCAGAATGGAAGGTTTATATTGGGGAAACCTATAGGAATTAATACTTTGATAAGTTACATGAAGATCATATTGAATTCATTTTTCCTAATGCCAGTTTGCATTAACTCAATATCTTTAAAAAACAAAACAAAACAAAACAAAAGTATGCTTTCATGACATCATCATACATTTCTCTGGGCTTTAAAATAGAAATTTAAAGTTTACATGTTAACAATTAAATCTAAGACAGTACCTTATTTAAATTCCCAAGTCTCTTAGGGGTTAGGAATGAAATGTAATGCTAATTTAATATAATAATTTCTTCCCTTTCCACCAAAACATAAAATCATTACTTGTGAAAGCTTCATTCTTTCTCCTTACTTTTTAAATCAGGATGTGATGAAATTAAAAGCTGATTTGAAGAGCAAAGTCCAGTTGCATCCCAGACCCCAATCTCCCAACATCCAGTGTCATAGGACATCTCATGACCATGACACACCCATCATCTCATTTCCCCAAACATGGGTGGTCTTGCTGAATGGGGCTAGTGCATTTTATTCTTCTAGGATTCAAAACTATGTATACATAAAGCAAGTAGCTGACACAAGTTCTTTATGAGTGTGAGCATGCACGGGTGTGTGTATGTGTGTTTTGGAGAAAGAGTTGGATCAAATAAGTGGTTTCCTGTCCAGAGCAGGACATAAGTTTCATTCCTTTCATGAAAATATCATTGATGCCACTTCTGTCAGCACATCAAGAGGATGGCTGGTAACTAACTCCCTTCCGACCTGGACTAAGAGGGATGACACAGCCCAGAGGAAGTGACTTGGGATGGGCCCTGGCTGCCCCAGGGAAAGCACACACCTGAATAGTCCCCTTGCCTTTAGTCATGCCCATGAAGTCTGTCAGCATTTGAGTTCTGTCCTTTTCCCACTCTTTGGAGGACACATGATGTCTATTCAGGTCCTACAGTCTGGGTTTGATTAAATAATTATAAACTCCCAGCAGCAGATCTATCATTTCTGTTCCGAAACATGCCAGCATGTGTCTTTTGTGGCCATGCCAGCCAATCATCAAGCCACTCTCGTTATTGTCACTGAGAACACAGTGGTTCAATGTTTGTGAGAGTTCCTGGATTCTGGCGATAGAACGTAGCCCGGCGGTGTGCTGCTGGTGCCAACATCATTACAGGACTTCATAAGAAATCCTTTCTATATTTATTCAGTCTACCACTCTGACACTGAAATTGCCTTTTATGAGCTTATGATCGGAGGCTCCCATTTTCCACTTCTAACTTTGGGCGATCGTGTAGTCTAACAGCAAAGATGTCAAGGCCTGTTGTCTATACATGCAGCATGGTGTGGTGTCTGTCGGCAGGTTGGGGAAGGGAGGGGGCCTGGGGCTGACCGTTCACCCCACACAAAGGAAGCACAGAGAAGCCACCTCTTTAATCCATTCAGTTAACATGTTTAAAATTTTCCACTTCCTCCACAGCTAAAGCCCAAAATAAAGCTGTAAAAATAAAGCAGTAGTATTTTATAGTAATATGTTATCTCCTACAAAAGCACAAAGGGAGGTGGAGGACACCACCTAATTGAGTTCAAGAAACATTTAAAGAGATATTTTTGGTTCTTGCCTTAACTGAGCCACAAGTGATTGCTAAATTTTCCCCTTTAAAGTGTATAATATTCTCCACAAGCTGGAAAATAACTAGAATACTTGAATGGGAAGTCTCCACTTTTGTGTAGATGAATAATCTTGCTAATAATAATTTACATGTCCAGAATTACCTTCCTATTCCACTATTCCACTGATGATAGCATAAGAGAAAGCTGCTAGAAATTACGATGTCTAAAAATTTAGCAATGAAACACAAGCTTTGTCTCGGAAAGAGAAAAACATGCCTCCTTTTATTTTGTATAGGTCTGTACAAAAGACAGAAAAATATGAGTATACAAGGCTGACGTGTGTTTTCAGTTTTGAAAAATGATCAAAGTCATTCATCTATTGAAAAGAGTACAATGAAATGAGATAATAAAGATTAGGGAAAAGAAACTATATAAACTGATGTAAGAGTACCAGACTCAGAAAATAAAATTCATCAGTCACTTCTTTTTCATCACTGTCTTTTATTTGCATTTACATGTACTGAAACGCCATGGACTTGGATTAGTATGGGGATGAAATGTGAATCTTGAAAGAAGAATTACTTTATACCAAGGTAGAGTCAACTGAGTTGTGCATATGTTTTTTTTTTACTACTTCCTTTAAAAGGATGATTCAAATGTTTCCATTTAATGCAAAAACTGTAATATTCTGTCATCACAGGAAAGGCTTTGGATATTACGTTTTATTTTTAAGACAATAGGCCCTAGAAGAATAAATATTAATTAAATACATTCAAATGCATATAATTTAACATCATTTTTCAAAATGAAAAGGACCCATTTTCAAATATATAGATTTATTTACTAAGTTTTGAGATGTAACTTCTGTCATTGATATAATTCCTGGCGATAATATGTTCACCCCAACACTATTCAAATAATGTTTTAGTTTTAATGTTTTGAAAATAAAGTCAGTTATTCTTTTAAATAAACTTATACTTCAAAATTAAATTATTTTCAAATACATCAACTTGAAACTGTACTACTATTCTACTGAGGCAAATTCAAGTTGGAGAAAATTGGAAATAAAGACATTTCAGTGTGAAATGTGTAGTAATACATAAAGACGGGTTCTTTGGGTGAATGTTTCTGGGGCAAAATGTTTAGGAAAAAGTAAAATCTTCAAGTAGACTAGTAGTCAAGAGACAGAAATACAGTTTGGTTCTCCCTTAGCTTTTTACATGAGTTCTTATATTTGTAAACATAGAAAAGACAGAATTTTTCAAAGAGAATAAATATTTCAAATAGAATTTTAGCCATCTGTAAAAGAAGTTTATTTTTTTTCAAGGTTCTGACTATCATGCTTAAACAGAAAAGCAGCCGATGGCAGGACTGTTTCTAGTTAAGGAATTTGATGTGCAGATCAAGTTGAGAAGTAATCGGTAACTGGCCACTAGGGGGCCTTCCTATTAGTCCAATTTATAAAACAGGGAAAGTAATTAATAGTAAACTACAAAGATGCATCCCAATATTTTCTATACTACATAGATATAGGTAATTGGTAAGTGATTAAAATGCCATTATTTCATTATTGAGATAATAAAATTATTGACTGAATTTTCCCCTTTACTGAACAGAACTTTTTTTTAATCAATGACTGTTAAGTTTTGGTTTTGGTTTTTCTTTTTAGCTCAGATAATAGTCACTGTATCTGCTTTTTATGAAATCTTATTTTCTTTTGCTGATTTTCCCCAAAGTTCAAAGTTAGAAATGTAATATAATCCAACCAGTGCATTGATCCAGTTTAGAGGAAGAACCTGGGTCTGTTTACTAAGATTAACCTAAGCAGATGTGCACGCTTGTCTGAACCCCGTGTTCATCTCTTTCCGCATCTCCCCACACTGTGCTTGCTCAGGCGAGGGAGGCTGCAGTGTGATGTGCACTCGGCAAGCCTTGGTTGAGCATTTATTATGTACTGGATGCTGTGCTTGGTGCTAAGCTATAACTGGAAACCAGCTTGGTGCGGCTACTCTAAAAAAGACAAGAAACACAAGCCTTTAAAAACAGGAAATACTGAGAGGCCGAAAAACATGGTTTGAGAAACAATAAAATAAGGTATGAAGTGCAAAGGGATAGGGGTTTGGGGTGCGGGGCAGTTTTGAGGAGATTCCATTTGGTACAAGGGAAGAAGCAGTGGGAGATTGGAGTCCAGCGGGTGGGACAGGGGATTCATAATCAGGAGTCCTGGGGTCAGGTTCTGCCTCCCTGGCTCACCAGCTGAGCACGAGTTTGGGGAGGCCACGGACATGCTGGGACTTTTCCGTCTCACCTATAAAGCCTGGATGTTAACAGGGTTGGCTTTCCTCTCTCACTAAATTTTGGGAAGATCAAATGAAGTGATTTACTTGAGAATGTTTTATGAAGAGACATTCAAAAGTTATGTGATTGCTCAAAACAATTAATGTTTTTTATTGAGTGCATTCTTGATGAGAGCACTTCAATGGACAAGAGCCATTCTTGTCCCCAAGTTTAAAAATATTTAACTCTGTATAGTGCTAAGCGGGTCTTGAAATAAAGTATATGATTGTTTAACCACTACGCTGTACACTTGAAACTAATACAAAATAATACTGAAAGTAAATTCTAATTGAAAAATAAAATTTAATTGAAAAAAATAAAGTGGATTTGACTCGAAAGTGAAAAAGATAATATTTTAAAAAGAAAGGAATATTTCATGATTTACTAGCATGAAAAATGTTCCAATACTTTAAGGTTAAAAGGTTTTTTGTAAGAAGTATCATTTTTTACATGGATATACATATGCATAATAGGGTCAGCAAAGAAATAATCCAAGGTTAATGTTACTGGTTAAATTATGAGTGTTTTAATGCTTTTCTGCTTTTTGTACCCTCTGGTTTTCTACATTGACCCTGAAATGTTTTACAATAAAATGTTATATTAATTAAACAAAATAATAGAATAAAAGGGATAATGTTAACTTGGTTGAAAAATTCCATTTAAACCATGATGAAAAACTTTCTTATAAATATTTTAAGTGAGGAGACTTTCATCAAATATTTAGATAATTTCAAATCTCTACAAAAACCATTAGTATCAAAATATTTTTAATTAAAAAATTAAATATATATATATTTATTGACTTCCATGTTAAAACGCTTCTTTTTAAGATTTGTTTTTAAAATGGGTAACTCTTCCAAATCGCTCTGCCGCCACATTGGTGCACATCGGGGTGATTTCTGCTCATTTGTACCACCTTCCAGAATGCATTCGAATGGCGCACGGTGTTTAAAAGCTGCCCCCAACACGATCCTTTTCATGCCACTCTGATTCATTTTAAGAGGTATTTTGTGTGTTTCTATAAACCGTGCAACTTTATTTTCACTGTCTGAATTCCCCTGGTGAATTGAAATTTGTTTGACCTACTACTGTTTTGTTTGTTTTCAAGAACACAAATACTGAATTAATAAAGTTTGGTTGTTAAAACTACAAACATGTCCAATAGTGTCAAATCCCTTCTCTCCATTTCACCACCTTTCTAGAGGTCACTGCTGTTGTTAACTTTTGTTTTTCTCTGCATTTACATTCACACATGAATGTCGAAGGAAGCAAATAGTTTAGGGGTTGCTTTCTCTTTTATCATATTGTAAGTGTTCCACATTGTTGTTCTTCTCAAGATTGTATCTTCCAGATCTGTGTCAGGATACATAGATCTACGTCATTTTTATATATTCTTCTGTTTTAAAGACCAAATCCTTAGCCCTCTTTGGGTGTCTCATGCTTGTAAGGAACTTAACTATTAAGTGATCAAAACACGTGATTTCAAATCAGTCCAGAATATGCTGGGTCCCTGCTTTGTGCAGATTCTGAAAGGAAGGAGGTATGGTCCCTGCTCTCCAAAGGAATATAAGGTATTTCTTAAAGGGGCAAAGAAGTAATAAATCCCAGAACCATTAACTCCTCTGTCATAGCCTACATTTAATAAGAAATAAGCAACTGCACTCTAGGACAAAATAATTTAACTCCAGACTTTAACCTCCAAAGCTGAAAGGAACGTCAAGAGGTCACCTGCATCTACCCTCTACTTTTAGACACTTCTCAGGATGGGGGGTGGGGAAGGGTTGGGGGGAATGAACACCCAAGTGAAATTGTGTACACACCCCAAAAAAGACTAATATGTTTCCCCGGACTCTGTTATTCTGTTGGTGCCATTTCTTTATTTCTGCACTTGTTTGGTATCTTGAATTTTCTCCATAGCTTAATTAAGGATGCGTCTTAAGTTTTCAAATAAAAGGCTCAGTCTGTTTATCAACACATAACAGGGAGTTGGACCACAACTTGGTAGAAATACCTGTTAAGAGGCAGAAACTTTCTTGCTGAGAGGCGGGGCAGGGTGAATGTTCGCACGGTTGGTTCTGAGACCTCCCTCGCTAGTGAAGGAAAGAGATGCTGCCGCAGTTTTAGAGATCTGGACGGGGAGCTCCCACTCACCCCTTCATGTGAGCCTTCCCTTCCTTCAGGTATTCACATTTTTCATAATACTGGGCTTGGGTTTCTAAGAAATGTCAAAATGATCAAACCTTGGAGTTGGGTTCAATGTTCTTCTAAATTGACTTGGTAAAATAGAAAATGCTGGGCAGAAAATTAAGAGCAGAACTAAACTTCCAAGGCAGCTGCAATTACCCGTGTTCTGCTCTGGCTCTGGCATCCCTAGACCCCAACAGACAGACACCGGTGCCTGGGCCACAGGAACCAGCCAGGTGCAGCTTTCAAAAATTCTCATCCTTTCTCCAACAAACACTGAGTTTTAACAGAATAATCGTTGGGATTAAGAAGAAAGTTTTCCTCGAGACAGTGAAAGTAATGTTTTAATAGATTATACTATCAAAGATGTAGAAAGGAAAAAGTATTTCATAATATAATGGATCCAAAATGCCTGAAGTACACAGCTTAAAAAGGACTTATATATTTTTTAAATTAAGCTTATATTAGGTACAGGAAGATTAGTTTAAAAGAGGCAGATATATCAGGAACTGATTATCGACATCACAGGAAGATTTTCTGTAGCGTGTTTTAAACACAATATCCCATAATGTTTTTATATTTTTATTTAACTTTTAAAAGTCAGCACTTTTTTGGTTGTTTTTAGAAAAAAATGTTCTTTAGGATTCTTGAATCATAAAATATATAGAGCCTCATATCTTTGAAAGCTATGTCACAGGGACATAGCAAGACATCTGAATAGCGGTGGTCATTTAAGATGCATTGTTAAAATCACCAACAAATAAAAGTAGGGTGAATCCACCTCTGGCTGAGAAAATTATCTGTGAATTAATTTTTGTTTTGTTTTAATTTAGACTTTTCTTAAAGCAAATGATATTTTTAGGTCAATGCAATGTAATTTGTATGCATAGTTATATTTCTTTCCCACAACAGAGACATAGGCAATACTAATAAAAACCATGCTTCGGAGCTCACTGGGGCTCTCTTTTATACGGTCCTTACTTCTGAGTGCAAAAGTTATATGGATCTATTCCAGCCCCAAGACTAGTCACATATAATATGTCTTATCAAAAATCAGTCACTCTGATTTACTGACATAGTATTTTTTTTCATTTTAATTTATTAGTACATAGTATTTATCAGTTATATGAAATTAGGGTATCACTAAAATTTTATTCAAGGGAAGACAATTCTCTGAACCAGAAGACTCTTTACCAAAATGGTATCTTCTAAATTTGTTGAAAAATATGGCTATTCTTTTGACATCAACCCTAACATAGTCAAAAATACAAAGATGCTAGTTTAACTTTTAGCACCTCTTGTTTCCATGTTAGTAAGAATTTGTTATTTAGAAAATATATTTTTGAAGCAATTTAAAGTTTAATTTGAAACAATCGAGAGTTTAATCTGTATCACATTTAGAAGGAGGGAGGTAAGAGTTAGATGAATTTACAACACCCAAATGCAAAACAGGTCTTTCTTTAATTTGGACTCAGCTTACATCCCTTGAGTAGTGATCCAGTATTGGGGGACATACCTTTGCTCATACCAGCCACCCAATCCATGAACTGCACACAACCCACAGAGCCTTAGTTTTCCACACTTGAGTTTCAACCCGTTGGGGATTCACATGTTACAGAGAATGCCTGAGGGACCCTGTCTAGCAAAGGTGGGCTGGAGACCACATGTGTTGAACTGTAGCCCATGTCCTTAAGGGAGAGGGGCTAATGCAGGACTTTGAAGGCTGGGGAGAATAAAGAGTCTGGAAAACGCTTTGGAAAACAGCAAATCAGTCTACAAAGATTTTTGTTTTATGTGTCTTTGGGGAAGGCCAGATATCAGACAGGATGTAGTCTGACATTTAGAGCTAATTCTGTTGATAATCTACAGATTTGGGAACATGCATCCTGGAGTGTCCAGTGTTACTGGGAGCTGGCGTCACACAGAGGTGGTACCTGCTTAAAAGAAATAAACTGTCAAAACAATTTGCTGTACTTTGGCACTCTGGATTTCAATGAATGTGTAGTAGCAAGGTTTGATAGATAAAATGATTACAAAACAACCTAGGGCTGCACCTTATATCCACCACTGCTGAGTTCTGTAACCTTGGGTAAGTGAGCTAACCTCTCTGGTTCTGTTTTCTTGTCTGAAATATGGTGCAAATATTAAAAATAATGGTTCTGTTCATGAGGGGTGTGATACATGCCAGGCTTGTTCCAGAAAGATACATTAGCTCAGTCCTCACAGAAAGTTTTGAATTTAAAATTATTAATATCTTCTTTATTATCTCCTGTCCAATTCAGGAAACTGAGGTTTGGATGAAGTGACTCCAGCTCATGCATCTAGAAAGTGCAGGGTCAACCTCTAGGTCAAGCTGCCCAGATCCTGAGAATATGCTCTGACTCACAAGGCCATGACAGGCAGATGACCTTCAACTAAGAACAGGACTGAGTCCCCATCAAGCCCCCAGCACTTACAGGTATGGAGCCTCTCTGTGTTTTACATTTTTAACATGTAAATGGAGGATAATAATGGGATCTGCCTAATGGCATTGTTGAGAGAATTCAATGAGTTAATGTTTGCTAAAAACTTAAAACAGTGCCTGTTAAGGGCTAGGTAAGTATTTAAGTGCTATTATTATTATATTATTACATACTTGTCCATAATGTGGATTGTAGCAAGGATTAATTTAAATTTATATATATATATATATATATATATATATATATATATATATATATATAAATATAAATTACTTTCCTGTACATAATAATTACCCAAGAAGTGATTCCTTCTGGAATATTTTGACCCACCTGTGACACATGATATAGATACTAGAGAGAGGCAGACCACAGGGCACGGGCCCCCTGCCACAGGGCTCACAGTCTAGTGGGGCACAGAGGAACAGTGTTAGTCTTTTCGCTTCGGGGGTATTGGAAAGTGCTGACTGTATATGACTTCTCACCTGCCTCTAATAATAACTCATGTAACATGACGATGGACTGACTAGCATTCACAGACTCATCTTCTGCTCTCCCACCTTCACCAGGGGAGAGAATCCTATGGTGGACCCTCTCTTTCTGCCCCTTGTGTACCCTCTGTAAGAGGACACACGACTTAGAGGCTGAGTCAGTCTCCATAATGAAACACTTAGGGTTGGGGAGGAGAAGGAGGAAGAAAGGTGCCATCCTCAGAACACAGCAGGGTTTTGTGCTGGATGTGTATGTTACGTCCACCTGAATGTATGTGTTTTGTGAGCATGTTGTTCTGTGTGTGTGCCTGTCTCAGGGGCTGGGGTGGTTCCAGTCTAGCTGCAGGGACTAGAAAATTAGAATCTAAGAAATGGAATTGCACTAAGTATTCCAAGGACCAGCACCTTCTTTCTTGTTTTTGAAAGACAGAAGTAAAGAAACTCAATTCCTTTTTCTTATTTTTGACCCAATAATTGTATCTATTTAAGCCATGCATGCTCCTTGGAGACAGAACAATTATGTGGTTTTATGGGATCTGGAGCACCTATTTGCTCAACACAGTGCTAGGTCCCTTTGTTCAATAGGGGCTGTCAATTCTTGCCTGTTCTTGGCCATGACCTTGTAGCAAATGATGTTTCAGGGCTGGTCTATTCTTAGGGGGCCACAGTCAGCAGCCAGCAGGACTGGCCAGACATAGAGGGGCAGAGCCACGTAGAGGTGAGCTCAGAAGCCAGAGCTTTGTCAAAAGTCAAGCATGCTCTTATGGGACAATGTGTCCCATAAGATCACAGTTGGCTCACTCTCTGGTGAAAGTTCTTCCACATGTACACCAAGGAGAGATGGGGCTGCTTCTATCAGCCCTCTCCAATGGAGGTGATGCTTGGAACTGAAATAGGCTGGCTCTATGTGAGTAGAGGGGCTTATTAAGGATAGCATTTTAAGGGGGAGGAGTAGAGGACTGCCAATGAAGAACGAAAGACTAAAGGCAGCCTGGGTGGGCTGCCTGGCCCAGAGGAAACAAGAAAAAACAGGGGAGAAAGTGTGAGGGGCTTTGGCTGATGTTCCCCATACCACAAAGCTTCAGGTGTATTGCTTGTGAGCACCAATTTTGCTGCATGTTTTCAACTTTTCAGAGAATATTAATGGAAGACCAGCTCCTCCAGGGTTCCTCAGTGTGTGGGTAGGCAGTGGGGAGGGTTAGAATAGATTCCTGACCCTGTCCATTTGAGAAATGCATCAACAGACCCTTTGCAGTGAGAATTCTCTGAGCCTCCCATGAAGTCCTTGGGAGGGACTCTTGTGTGGCCTATCTTGGACCACTGTGTCCTCTCCAACATATGGTCAAAGCTATTGACATCACATGGGACAAACTCCCTGAACACCAATCTACAGAGGTTTCCCAACATGCCCTGATGATACAAGTCACATGAGGGCCTGTTGAAAGCATGATTCCGGTTCAACCTAGACCTACTAAACTAGGAGTTTTAGGGGAGAGGCCTGGAAATGTGAATTTTTAAACAAACATCTCAGGCAATTTTTCTCATTAAAGTCCAGGACAATCATGTGGAAATTTATAGTATTACCATCATTCCTTACTCTATGTTGAAGAAGCGAGCAGTCTTTCTTGATCAGTGCACTAGCCACCTGTGGTCACTGAAGTTGGAGGCAAGAGTTGAACTAGCTAGTTGCAACATCTAAAACCCCCACTCCCAACTTAGCAGCATCAAATATTGGTATCTTTGAGACACACATAGTTCAGGCAAAGTAAACCTACAATGCACACATAGCTCAAGAATGGGAACTTCCAGAAAACCTGCCTCGCTCTTCTTCAGAGCTCTTATCACAGTCCTCCCTGAGCTACCTGCCTGCTGCCTCTGGGCCACCTACCATTTTGGACTCAAAGTTGACATGTTAAATATGGTGCCTCAAAGCCCCCTCATCACTGGATCTTCTGAGAGCAAGTTTCCTGACAGAACATGTCCACATCCTGGAAGAGGTTGAGGATCAAAGTTAAACCTCTTCCACTATACAAATGGGGGTGTCCTGCCTAAGGTTAAGAACATCCCTTACACTGACTGTCAGAAGTGGCTACTGTGACATTCTTTGACCCCCTGGAACAATATGGCTGTAATTCAGAGCCTACCTTACAGGTTTATAGTAAGAATCTGTGAACCATCTTTGGAATTTTTAATGGAAAAATATTTTTTGGTTTATTAGTTTTCTATGCCTGTGTAACAGTATTACCAGAAACTTAGCAGCTCAAACAGCACACAATTATCATCTCACAATTTCTGTAGATCAGGATTTCAGGCAGGGTTGCCCACTCAAGATCTCCCAAGACTGCAGTCAAAGTGTTGGCTGGAGCTGTGACCTCATTTAGACTTGACTTCAGCTGAATCTGTTTCTTAGATCAGTCAGATTGTGGACAGAATTTAGTACCTTACAGCCATAGGACTGAGGAGCTAAGTTTTTTGATGGCTGCTTGCCAGAGGCCACCCTTAGTTCTTGGCATGTAGTTCTCCCAACATGACCACCCGCCACCTCAGAGCAATTAAAGGTCATGCTGCAGCCAGGTGTATACTACAATCTTATAGTACAAAATCGTCTACATATAATCACATAGCTCTCATCACTTTTGTCATATTCTATTGGTTAAGAGTATGTCACAGATCCTGACCACATTCAAGACCATGAATACCAGGAGATAGGATCATGGGGTCACCTAAGATATCTATCTGCCATTGTAGTGGTCAGCAATTGGAGTGTCTGCTCCACCTAAAATCATACTTTTTCTCTAAGAACTTGTTGACCTTGGCAGTCATATATGTTCTGTGACATGCCATCGCCTGAGCAGAGTTGTTTGATGTGTAGGTAGAGATCAGGCCCAAAGGGAAGCAACCAGATTAATCCTTCCAGGATTTCAGCTTTAGGATTTACAGATAAGTAGTTAGTCTGGTTTTATTTCCTGTTAAAGAAAAAAGATAACTAGTTGTTGGGTTACCTTTTCAAACACATACATGTGAGACAGAGAGAATGAGGCTGGAGCACAGAAAAAAATGAAGTTGATCCACAGAAAAAAGAAATAGAAATTAGATATGGGGGGAAATGTGTTTGGGTTTGCAAAAGCTATCTAGTTTGCTAGTTCTTGTTTCTCATGTAACCCAATGATTTCTGAGTTTCAGAGCACTTCCAATATCTTGTCAGTAAAGTTTCTATTTTACTTAATCTTGTTCAAGTTGGCTCCTGTTACTTGTCAAGGTAAAGAACTGTGACTAAGTTAAGAAGTCAGAGTGGGCCTTATTTATTCTTCACTTATAACCTCTCCATCATCTATCCACCCCCATCTAGTAAAAAATTTTTCTATTCTGTATCATGCACTGTTATCCTTATTATGAATTTATCATCCAGGCACTGTCCTGGGTACTGGGGTACAAGAGCAAACAAGACTCAGAGTTCCCACACTCACCAACTCATAATTCATCAAGTGCTGAGCATGTATGCAGAATCACAGGTGGAATTTGCTGAACTGCACTCAAAGGGAGCATACACCTGAGCCCGGGGAAGAGAGCTTCCAGGAATGCTTCCTGAAGAAGGTGACTAAGCAGAGATTTAAAAGGTGAGAAGAAACTAACCAATTTGCAGGGAAAAGAAGACTGTTCCAAACAGTGAGAACAGCATGTTCAGAGGGGATAGAAACATGAAAAATTTGAGAATCAGAATGCTGAACATATGTGCAGAGACCTTTTATGGAAAAGGTAAGGAAGCTGACCTTTTACATGTCTATCTTCCAAAACTATTACCTAGCTGTATTTTTAAAATTGTTATTATGAACACCTAGCTTGATACTTAGGAGTTTACTAATTACAAATTGTATCTTGGCATTATATTTATTTTTTATTTATATAAACTAAAAATCACTCTTTTCAGCATATTGGGCTATGTCTTTTGACAAATGCACACAGCTCTGAAACCATCACCTCCCTGAAGATACAGTTTCACCATTCTTAAAAATTCCCTCATGCTGCCATTGTATAGTCAACCTCTCTCCCAACTCCTTGTTCTTGCTGGAATTTTAAATAGATTGTATTTTGTTTAATCTTCATATCCATCTACATATATATATATATATATATATATATATATATATGTGTGTGTGTGTGTGTGTGTGTGTGTGTGTGTAGTATTATCTCTAAAAGATGTGGTAGGCATTGTTTAAACATACAAGTTAAGAGCAAGCTTCTTGCCAAGAGAATTAATGTATACATTGAGCATATTAATTAAGCCCTCAAAGAGCCAAGATCACTTTCTGAAATGCATGAAGGAAAATCATCAGAAAGAGGAGAAAGCCAAAGAAAAAGTTACCCAGATTCAGCCAAAGCACCAGCCTGCTCTATGCAGAGTACACTTTGTGCAAAATAATGAAAACGAGCTGAACAGCAGAACTCTTCCTTTTGAATTCAGGCATTACAAGTGTAAACAAACAAAGAAACAGATAAGAGACGTCTTACTGTTAAAAAGAAAAAATGTGGAAACCAAGACTTAATGGGTTTTTCTTCCTTCTTTCCCTGGCTTCATTCTGGAAAATTGAGTGGTGTGTATGTGTGTGCATGTGTGTGTGATAAGGGATCTCATTCTCTCAAAACACCTGGTAAGACATTTAGATTTCTCAGGTCATGCTCAGAAGATCAAGTTAGTTCAGAGTATCATGCTGTGATTCCCCAGACTTGAGTTCTGTACTGAAAAGAGAAGAACAGAAAACCAGCATTATCTCTGGGTCAGATCTGCCTCTCCTGGCCTTTTGCTATAGGGCTAAAGACACACATTTCACAGACCCAATAAAATGTACCTTCTCAAGAAATGTTACGACAGCTGGCTTCCAGATCCTCTGATTGTTATGTCTTTTTCAAGAAGTACATTAATTATTTTTAATTATCTCTTGATTTTACCAAAAAATGTCATTATTTCTACAGGCAATTCACTGACAAATTGGGGAGTGTTTCCATTCTGGTTTTTACCTGTGGTGTGGTGTACCTTTCTTTGCCATCATTACCTTCATTGAGCCAGGCTAACCAGAGTATTTCCCCAGCCATAACATATGGTTGGGTCATGCAAACAACCATCATAAATCCTCCTTGACAACGGCCCAAAATGATATCATGACCTGGTCCCCTTGGAATCCAGATTTATGAAGATGTGAATGTCAAAACTGAGTGTTAGAAGTATGGATTTTTTTTCAAATGTGCCACATGAGTACATCTGTCCCTCTGTGGCTACTTGCCTCCACATGTGGCAAGTGAATGAAAAATATGTGCAGAGGTATTTGAAAAATTCTTGAGGTGCCCCAGTAAGCTTGCCTAGAGCTCAGTGCAGAGTAAGCACCCAATAAATATTCATTGAGTTAATGGACAAATGGATGGATAAATGGAGTGCAACCTGAGTGAGTTATAAAGTCATCTCATTTTTCCAGGAAGCTGCTCATACTAGGGAGGCATACTTGGTTGCCTTTCCAGCACCATTCTCCCTTTTCTACTTGTGAATGAACACCTGATTTTGTTCAGAAAGGTTCTCTAACTCAGGGATGGAATCTTACTCTAAGCCAATCAGAGCATGGCAATTTTCATAGGGATAGTGATTGGTCAAGGAACAGTTGTGTGATCTTTTTGGCACAATCAGGCTGAAGTGTATGAGGTTAAGTTATGACATAGGGATAAGTTGTTTTTATTTTTTTTGGATGAGATGGGCAAGGAAGCATGTTACTGCATTTGCTGCTCTAGAGTTTTCCCCTTCCACGACAACAAGATCCTGCTTGGGCTGCCCTGCTTATCTTGTAACTTTGAAAGACAGTGGCTTTGGTTTGAGGCTGGTGCTATTCAAAACACAGTGGGGAAGAATCTCATCCCAGAGGACAAAGGTGAGCTCCTGGACCTTCCTGGAAAACACCCAGATTCTGGACCACCTGATTTTGAGAGCAATTTTTCTCTGCTTTGTCTAGGTCACTTTGAGTTTGGATTGCTTTTCCCTGAATACAAAACACTGAAGTGTATACTTGAGGTTGAAAAGAGAATGACAAAGAAGAATGTGCTTGGTTATCTGGCATTGTTTCATTAAGTACTAACATCAGCCTCTGCAGGTAGAGCACAGATGAAGATCACTTAGATTCTGCCTTTCATTGAAAGTACCCTGAGGGTAAGTGCCATTGTGCTGGTTTTACCCACTGCCTTCAGGTAAGGTTTTCTTATCTGAAAAAAAAAAAAAAAAAGGAAAAAAAAAGCCCTCTTCCTTGTCCAGTGGGATAATTGAGTATTTTTTTTCTTACTAATGTTGCATGGTTTCTCTGCAACATAGATAAAAGACTTCTATCATCACATATTCCACAACCCTTTCGTGTTTTCAGCCATTCATATCACTGTCCCCTCTCACTAGCATGTGAAATTTGGAAAACACCTTAGCAAACATTCTTCTTGCAGTTACTACAAGCTGTATGTCATGCTACTTACATAATAAATATAAATGTAGTCTCTTGCCTACAAAGATTTTATCCTCTGATTGGGATGAAGGGCATAGTATTTTAGACAGTGATAGGAGACTTCAATGAAGAGAAATACAAAAGTGTTAACCATCAAACAACTCCGTATATCATTAATTTTTGAATTAGAGAAAAATAGGAATAGTTCATGAATCAAAACAATTTTTGGTCTCTTTTCCACCACCATCTTTTGTCTGGATGGCTACACTAGTTTCCAGATCTGTTTTTATCCTGTGAACTCTCTGATCATTCTCTGTGCTGAATACAGAGAGATCTTGTGAGAAGGCAAAAGAGACCATGTCATCCTTCTGCTCCTCTTTTTCTGCCTACCAGGCCCTGTCCAGGCTGCCCCTTCAATCTCTGCAGCCCTGTCTCATACCTATACCATACATTGTTCTATTCTTTCTGTTTCTTTCCCTCTAGGGGACTTTCAATCCCACCCTTTGCTAGGCCCTTCCATATGCTGTTCCCCATGCCTGGAACACCCTTCCCTCTCCTCTTCAACTGGTCAGTCCTCCAATGAGTAGGAGGATGCCTACTCATCCTCCTTCCAATAGCAGCTCAAGCATTCACAAGTTTTTTCTGATCTCCCTGAGTAGGACAAAACATGCCTCAGACTCTCGTAACACCAGGAATTTAACCTTTGGATCTGTCTCCATTGAAGTTGTAGGTTTGTCACCATTTGAATCATCACTTCTATCCCCCATTCACTTTTAGGTAAGCATAAATTTTATTAGTGTTTATTTACCACAAATAAACATAAATAATGAGCTCAGCAAAATGTCTGTCATGTGATAGATGCTAAATAAACATTTATTGAAGGAAGAATGAGTGTATAAATATGAAACTCACACTTATTTTGACCTAGGAACACTCACTTTGAACTAGGCATACTCACTTTGAGCTACAAACCTAACACATTGTTATTTACTTCTTAAAACCACTCTATAAAATAAGTACAGTCAGGTACACTGAGGCTTAAAGAAGTAAAATAATACTCCTCAAATTGCATTTAGGAGACAGAGTAGGAATTTCAACTTGGCACATGACTTCAGAAACTGAATTAACCACTGGCCTCCACCATGTTTCAAAGATGAAATAAAGTTCTGGAAATTCAGAGGAGCAAGAAGCTTAGTGAGTGAATAGGAGTTTCAGGCAGTATCATAAGACAAGATGGCTTTCATCATAGAGGTAATAAGTAGCAGGGTAGATGTACAAGGACACTGCTAACATGAATGTACCTTGGAGTAAGGCTCTTCTTCTGCATAGGTAATTAGAAAAAAAAAAAAACAGCCCATGGTCCTGCAGATACAGCCCCATATAAGACATGCAGGTCGATGAGGTAAGTGCTGGCTCAGTGTCAGGCTTTATTTTCCTCCTCACTGGGGATTTTTTTGTTGCATGCAAACCACACAGCTGTATCCAGCACCCTGCAGGAATAAAGATTTAAAGGCAAAAAAAGCAAGAGGTGAAAAGATCCACTTGGCTGGAGTGGATGCTTTTCGAAGAAAATACAGAACTCTGACACTTGCTCTGTCTAAAATAGTAGCCACTAATCACATGTGACTCTAAATTAAATAAATTAAAATGAAATAAAATTAAAAATCCTCTTTCTTAATCACAGAACCACTTTTCAAGTGTTCAATGGTTCCATGTAGCCAGTGGCTACCATGTTGGGCAGCACAGAGAAAGAACATTACTGCAGAAAGTTCTATTGCACAACGCTGGCCTAGAAAGCAAACTTGGAGACGTAGGCAAAAGGCTTTATGCCACAGACTATGAGAGTCATGAAAGGGCTGTAAATGGGTAAGTGATGAGACTAGGAAAAGTAATAATTGCTTATTGAGAGATTCTAATGTGTCAGGTAGTGTGCCTCTCAAGCATGCTCTCATTTAATCTTTATAAGAGCCCTACAAGGCACACATTATTATTATCCCTATTTTATGGGTGAGAAAATTGAGGCCCAGTGAAGTAAATATCTTTTATAGCTCTAGGTCTGTGTGATTCCAAAGGGCTCTACTTTATGTCATGTTCCTTCTTTGCATCCAAATTAGCCTGATGTTGGGAGTAGATAATTCACCCACCAGAGACCAAGGTCAGGGAGGCCTGTTCGGCAGCCCTGTAGAAGTATTCCAGGCATGAAATGATAATAGTCTCAATGCAGAGTCATGCGCTGCCTTTGTGGAAAGCATCAGATGTTCCTTGTTTTTTGTTCATGGTCTATAGTTTGCTATGGTCTCCTCTCTTTCTCCCTAACTTCTGATTGCAAGGGGCTAAATTTTCTGTAGACTCTTCTTTGCTTATCCTTTTACTCCTTATTGGTGTTTCTGGAGAAAATTGTGTTTGCATTAAGTTTTAACCCAATAATTTTTTATCCCTTGGAGGGCATCTCCTGCCTTTCCCCAGAGATCTCAGGACACAGCTGGAGATCTTGTGTGGATCCCCCACAAACCAAGCCCAGAAATCCCATCTGGAAATGTATGTGGCAGAAGACTTCCCTGTGCTTTGAGTTCCCTGGTAGATGGGAATGCACCAATGGACCCCACTTCCTGCTGGGATGTGGGGTCTTTTTGTTTCTTTGGCCTGCTAGTATTAATGGTAAGCTTTCACACAGAGTACCTCTGTGGAGATGGATTAGCCCTCCCTCAGTCTTGTGGAGAGAACTGGTTTCCAGTATTTGGTTTCATGGATTATGGACAAGTCAATCCCCATTGACCCCACTAGGAAAATCTGTGAGGGAAACCATATAGTACTGATTTACATGTGATGGCTGGGGAAACTGAGGAGGAGGGAGAGAATTTCATGCAGACCAGAATTAAAGAGCTAGAAAGAAATCCGTGGCATCCAGGTTGCCTGGTCATGCTTTAACCGCAACCCGCATTTGCCTATTCAGTTACAACAAACACAAAAGAGATAAACATAGATGTAAGTTAGTCTAAACACCAAATTTTAGAAGTTTTTCCTCTGATGTCTAGTCAGCCATCCTGACCTTTATTGGAGGATAAACCAACTCGTAACAGCTGTGGACAATTATTTACTGTAAATCAGAGACGAAAAAACTTGGACGATAAGTGAATTCAGCATTAGGAGGAAAGCAATGTGCTTGGTCCCAGAAAGTTATCTATTAAGTTGATTCTTAAATTGCAAGGATTGATGTACCAAGTTCATGACAGAAGATATGCCAGAAAAGCTCAGGATGTACAGGGGCAGTGTGCTTTCCTCCTATGTGACGGGCGTTACAAAAATGCACAGCCACACCTGGATCTTCCTCAGCCTGGAATCATCCAGGAAGATACTCCATGCAGTTGCTACCAAGATGACATGTCTCTTGCCATTCATAAAAGTGATCTATAGCTGGCTGTGGAGTTACCCAACCGTCATGGCTACTCAATAAAAAAACAGATTTGGATTCCCTCACTCAGGCTGTCAGATTTTACAGCCACCCTATGGTCTCAGGCAGTGTGGCCTCTCAGCAAGAAGCTGCTGAAGGGGCTCCCAGAAACATTTGGAAGTCAAGAGAGGGACAAAAGCTTTGCATAATTCAGGGCTGAGTTCAAAGTCAATAAAGTTTACACTGTATGCCAAGAAAGCATTTTAAAGCCAGTGAGGTGCCTCTAAGCCAGTAAGGTATTATTACCTTTTATCATCTCTCTTTTGCCCTTTGAAAATAAGCACTGTTTAAAGTATTTGAAATTTCTATTCACAATTTAAAACAGGATATAAAGTCTGTCCAGAAAAAGTCCAGCCTTGGCACTATAATGAGAATGGTTTGCAGTACATAGATGTAACCTGGCAGCCAAGGAGAGTAAACTGGAATGTGCATGCATGAACAATAATGACTTCAACTTATTAGTCAGTGGGGGTGGTAGACGCTGTTGAGTGAGCATGTGTACTGTGTGGCTGTTGCATTCAAAATGACTGAGCTAATCCAGCACTGAATCTGCATCAGATTTTCCGGTAAGCTTGAACATTCCTCCACAGAAACTATGTGGATGATTCAGAAGGCCACAGCTATGGGCACCTGGTAATTGGCAGCTTCATCACCACAATGCACCTGCTCATGCATCCCATCTCATGTAGAATTTTTGGTGAAACCTCAAATCATAGAGGTGACTCAGCCTGACTATAAGCCAGACTGGTACTCTGTGACTTCTGCCTTTTCCCAAAACTAAAACCACCTTTGAGAGGGAAGAGATTTCAGACCATAGATAAGATTCAGGAAAATATGACAGAGCAGCTGATGGAGATTAGAAGGACTATGTGAGGTCCCAAAGTGCCTACTTTGAAGGAGACTGAAGTGTCATTGTCCTAAGTACAATGCTTCTTTTATCTTGTATCATCTTTAATACATGTTTCTTTTTCATAGTATGTGGCTGGATACTCTCTGGACAGACCTTATATGTCACTTCTGCATTTTGAACTTCCAAGAGAAAATGAAGGCTTACTTGAAGTTGATGCACATCAATACAGGCAGATTGATAACACACATGCATGCACATGCATAGGTGCACACATACTCACCCTCACTTGTGCTGTAACAAGAACCTGGCTAACCTGAGTGTGGCAAGAGGTGCAAAGAGACTAATGAATTTCTTCTCCACAGCCTCCTGCCTAGAGGTCAGCCTACAGTCCAGGGGAAATTTTACTGTAAACACTCTCATATTTTGAATGGGGTTTGGCCCCAGGATGCCTTTCAGAACAAGCCTGAAGGAAAAGAAGCTGAGGACTCTGTGTCCTAGAATTTTAATTAAACAGACCACAAAACCCACTTGCTCCCAAATTGAATTCTAAGTTTGAATTTGAGAACAGTTGCAGTCCTTAAATTGCAAATGACAACACACAAAGAATGTCATCCTTGTCTTGGCCAAAGTAATTGAACACAATAGCATAGAGTCAGTATGCAGGTGAGGAGGACTAAGAGCAAAGTCTAGAACTAGATGGCTCTGCAATTCACTGTGATCTTGGGGCCAGTACTTAATTCAGGGGGTCAGTGAACCCTTTTAACTTGGAATAATGACTTAGAACTGGGAAGTAACCTTGGAGATCATCTTGTTCAACCATTATCCCATCAGACTCACCTATAATGGGTCAAGGAGACTCCAGAATTCCCAATGATCAGCCCTTCATTAATTTCACCAGAGATGATCATGACAGGAAGGCTACGGAATCTTTCACCAATTGCAATGGCCTAAATTAGACAATATCTGAGAGTCACTGATTTTTTGATGTGAACAATAAAGCTTAAAGCTTCAGAGCTTAGGAAGCTAATTGACAGCTAAGAAACTTCTTCCCACTCATCTTCCTCCTTCTAGATTCAGCCCCCTTGTTTCTGAATTGGGTTGTGTCATGATGCATTCCACCGTTCACTGTATAGAGCATGAAGTCTCCCATGGAATACAATGTCCTTTTCCAACTGTCCTATCCTATTCGTCTAGCCACAACTCTCACCACACATATACTCTCTGTTTGACCACACTGACCAACTTCTGTCTCCTAACTTGCCGCATACATTCATGACTCTACATTATTTCCTCTACTTGAAATGTTCTTTCCTCTTTCTACATGGCAAATCAACACCTGCTCTTTATTCAAAATCAAGGCCATTGTTAACCCTTCTGTAAGGTTTTCCCAGACATTATCATGAATTCTAATAAAAGTTCAGTACCTACTAAGTGTTGAACACTATGTTGATTGCTCTTCAGGATTATTTCATTTCATTCACAAATCCTGCTACAAGTCTCAAATAGTATTTTTTGAGAATTGGGAATACTACTATTTCCCCATCAATAATAATACTATTATCCTTCATTTTGAGACAAAGAAAACAAGTCTTACCAGAGTTAATAACTTGCCCAGGGTCACAGAGCTACTTAGTGGTAGACAGAGTTTCAAGTCCAGATCTGTTTGACTCTATAAGCAAAATTTCCTCCATCTGTTCATACAGACTCTCCCAATGAACTTTATTCATGCTTTGGTTACATCATTTTCCAAGTTTAACTTTACGTATTTTCTTCCCTTCTAGATCAAAAGTTAGGTTGTGTGTTATTCTGTTTTATATCTGTAATACTTGGCTCACTGTTTGGCCCACAATAGATGCTTAACATAAATGTGTATAAATGTGTTGAGTGAAGAAATGAATAGATGTTTGGATAAATGGGTGGAAGGAAGGAAGGAATCAAGGAAAAGATATTCGGCTTCCTCAAAGTGCGTTTTCTAAACAAGCTAACCACTTCCAAATATACCAAACATTGTGTTCCATAACGAATAAGGCTAACATTCCTGAAAAATATTCTTGCATTTTTTATATTGACCCTGAGCATTATAAATGGCAGGAAATTCAAAGAAAAGTCAAATCTACATTGTGTACACCTATGGCCATAGAAGAGAGCCTTAAAAATGTTGAACAAAGTAGAAAACATCTGGCCCAGGTCATAATCTTGAAGAATAAGGATACATGCTCCTCAGTTCAGTCTTTTTACTTAAAAAATTCTTTATGTACTTTTCATGACTTGAGTACTTTGCCTTTTAGAATATCCTCCAAGGAAGAATTTTCATCCACAGACTTCAAATAGGTAAGCTTACAGCTGCTACAAATTCAAGTGTTTAGACTACACCTTGGCTTTTATTAGGGATGCATAAAAAAAGATCTAGAGAAAAATGATAATAGATCTTGGTCTTAGGCAAAAAATATATAAGGCACCAAACAGACACATTAGGGGAGGTTCAGAAGTTGGTACCTGTGGTTCGGTGTTCAAGTTGGCCTGGCCATAGTGCAAGCCACCCCTTAAAGCATAGAAGCCAGCATGTTATTATTCAGTGTTTTCAAAGAATGTAAGGTGCAACATGAGAGGCAAAAGTGGATTTCCAAGTACAGATAAAGGTAGGAGCAGAATTCTGAGCAACATGTTAAAATAGCATCTCATGCCTAAATGCTTTGAAGCAGCATCGCATTTGGAACTTCTGTGGGTGGCCACATCCAGGTATGAAGTCACTGCAAGTGGGTCTGTGAGAGGAAAGCACTCCATCACCCTGCCTTGCTGTACTCTTAATGTGGGGAGGCTGAATGTTCACCTGATTGGAGGCAGATGAAAGGTTTGGAAGCTGAATTAAGTAGAAGCTTTCTGCCATCTGCCTTTGACCCAAAGAGGTAAGTTCAGACCAAATTTTACAAAGAATTTAATTTTTAAGCTTGGTAACCCCTATCAATATCTCAGCAAAGACTTTGCTTTAGTATTAAGCATAGGCCCTTGCTTTGGGTGGACACCTGAAATTGGTTTCTATCTTGATTTGGTCCAGTTTTATTTTGGAAGAAGAAACTTTTATAAATTAGTCTAATATCTTGTACATACTTCCATATACTAAATATGTGAAGTGCAGTAATAATTGCTTCCAGTTATGGGGTGTTAAGTGTGAGACACTCTTCAAAGTGCTTGACATAACATTGTCTCATTTAATCCTCACAAGCAGCCCTGAGAGAGAGGTGCAAGTTCAACTATTTTATGGATGAGGATAATGGGACTTGTCTAATAATTCCACAGCAGAAAAAAGAGTCACATGCCAGCTTATTTCAACACCAAAGTCCACACTCTGTGGTTTTTACCATAGTGCAATACTACCCAATTTCACAAGTTTATTCAAGTCTCGCCCCAGTTTTTGATGACTAGAGCTGTGTTTCACCCTCTGTGGACATGGTACAGCACAGCATATAATATAGACAGCTAAATAAGTTGATGAAACAGTTTTTTTAATGAAAAAGACAGAAATTGAGTGTTTCAGAATAGGAATGTGACCTATGTACTGAGCCTGAGAGTAATGAATTGAGAGGAGCTATGTCAACATCTGGGTGGAAGACTCCTGAGTGGGGCTGAGGTTGAAGGCACCATCTCATATCAAGATACGTGAACCTGTCAGACAAACAAAGCATATTTGTTGCTAGAGTATAAATGTTGTCTTCAGTCAAGAGCCAACACCACTTCAAAGGCCATTTGTTGGCTTGGTGAGAAGCTCTAGCCAAGGTGAAGAGTCCCTATGTCCCAACTGCTCATAAACATGTCTTCAAACAGCAGGAAGAAGCTGTACAAAGTAACTGTGGCAGCCCAAGCAGGGACGGAGACTCAGGAAGTAGATGCATCTCCCAAAGCAGCACAGACTGAGCCAGGAAGGTTTCCACGTGCTGATGGCCAAGACAAACACTGGCCAGCATTGACAGGGAGGCAGCCATTGGGGAACAGCTCAACCACTACAGTCATACAGCCTCTCAAAAAATTGTCACCGCAAGAGCAAGACCAGGGCTTGTGGTTTCCTGTCGTCCTCTCTGGTACACAGCTCAAGCTTCCAATGACTCACGGCCAATGGTGTGCCAAGATTTCACGTCCCATCTCCTGTGGAGCCCAACCTGAACAGAGCCAGGGCTGTTTCCACTGTTTCCTCCTCCCGAGGAGCTCAATGAGGGGATTAATGATGACCAGGATGTGAGTGGACATCTTCACAGGAGCAGCTGGTTGTAAATTGGCTGTGCACAGGCACACAAAGACAAAGCAGGGGGTCAGTAAATATCAGCTATGCTGAGCCAAGGCTGCTATGACTGAGCGCTGGCTGTGTGGGGAGGAGGAAAAGAAACTAACATTTATTAAGTCAGGCCTCTAGAGAGATGGTGTGGTTCCGTGGTTAAGCGTGTGGGCGTCAGATTGCATCTGGCTTGCAACTTGCTAGCTGAGTGATCCTGGGAAGTTGCTTAGCCCTCTGAACCTCAGTGGTCTCAGGAAAAAAAGAATCATAGTAGTATCTACTCTGTCAGATGGTTCTGAAGATCAAATGGAGATTATAGTTGTAAAGTTTGATAAATGCTAGCTTTTGTTGTTATTACTGCCACTGATGATCGAGTTTGGTGGTGGAGCTGAAGAACAGAAGGAATTATTTCAGAGGGAAGTAGCATATACTATTGAATAAAATGCCTTATGGAAGTTGAATGCTGGACTTCAGTTACAAGTTAAAAGAGAGCCTTGACCCCATCAGTTCAGGGTGCATTCTGTGGACAATTAGCCTAAAGACCCTTTGGGAACTGTATGTACCTCAAGAGTAGATTGACCAGAGTTACCATCTCACTCACCTAGCACCATCATTAATGACCCAAGTCCCAGTCACGTGCAAGCCTGCTGCTATTCACCTCTAACAAAACGTATTGGCTTGTCATATGCCAGCCACTATACTAGGCACTGATTTGCTGGATTGGGTATATAACAGAAGAGTATAACATGAACCTTGTTTTTGAAACACTAATGGAGGAGATGGACACATGTACTGTATACTCAACTAATATTAGGCAGGAAAATCATTGCTTCGGTGCTGAGACTAACTACATGCAGAACACATGAGGGAGAGATTGAAATCTTCTTAGAAGGTGTTTGTTTTGAGACAGTTCTCAAAGGTTGATATGAGAAAAAGGAAAGCAGTGTAGGTAAGTGGATCATCTTTGGCAAAGCAGTAGCCTGGAGTGGAAGGAAGGAAGGAATAAACTGGAAAATAAATTGAAAAGGTAGGAAAGGACCACAATTTGTAGTTTTAAATTATCAGGCTGAAAGACTTTGATTCTGTTTCATATGCTAGGAATCAATATGCATTCAGAATAAAAGCTCAGGCAGTGATACTGAAATGAATTTGAATCATGGCTCTTCCTCACGTGTATGGGGTGACCAGGGGAAAATGGTTAACTTCTGGATTTCAGTCTATTCACTATAAAGCAGGAATCACAGTGACTAACTCATAGAGTTGAGGACATATGTAGGATGCTCGGCACAGTGTCTCAATACACTAAATCCTATAAAAAACGTTAGCTGTTGGCTATCACTGTTAGCAATCAAGAAACTATCACATCATTTATTGAAGAGATTCTTTTTGCCCCATTGTGTATTCTTGACTCCTTTTTCATAGGTTAACTGACCATATAGGAGTAGGTTTATTTATGGACTCTCTATTCTGTCCCATTGATTCATGTGTCTGTTTTTATGCCAGTACCATAATATTTTGGTTATTATAGCTGGGTAGTATAGTTTGATATCAATACATCACCTTTTACTTTGTTCTTTCTCAAGATTGTTTTGGATACTCAGAATCTATATGCATTTTTGGATTATTTGCCATAGTGAAAAATGTCATTGGTATTTTGATAGAGATTGCATTGAATCTATAAACTGCTTTAAAACTAATATAATATTAAATGTCTACTGCAATTTAAAAATATAAATAATTTTTAAAGAAGCTATTGCAAAAGCTTAAGAAGTACAGTGGAAAACAAAAGGAATGTATCTACCTTTCAAAGTCAGAATGGAAAAACTTAACAGCTTGGCTGTGAGGAGTGAACAAGGAAGAGTTAATAATGTCTCGAGGATTCAAGACAAAGACAAGGAATTTGAAATGTTATTACCAATGTGAGGTCATGGAAAATTATCTCAGTTGCAGGTGTAGTGAATCATAAGTGGCTGGCAAATCCTTCATGGTAGTCTTTTCCATAGGAATTTCAAATACAAAGGTATGAATCTCAGTAGAACTTTTAGCATAAAATATTCAGATTAGGGGATCATGCATCTAGAAGTAAAAGTCAAGCCTTTGGAATGACAAGATGGCCCCACAGCAGTCTTTAGTAATCTTGCTGGGAAATAGACATTCTGAAGTGTCTGCATAAAAGAGGATAAAAGAACGGAATTGGAGAAACTAACTAGGCAGTTACTGTATTCCAGAAACCACATAATGGGCATTTCTAAAAGGCTATGGTGGTCATCTCTGCAGATGGAAATGAAGTTATTGGTTTGATGAGATACTTTTCATGAACATCTCAGGAGAAAATATGGGAAAAGCTAGTCTGTAAGCACTAAGGAGAAAATAAAAAGTAGTGCATGTGGTGTTTAATTTGTAAAAATGTTCTTAAGTTAAAGAAATGTGAGGGGCAGGGAGGAGTTTTGGGTGGTAGCTACTTGAACAGGTTTGTGAGTAAAGGAAAAACTCATTACAGAAAACTTGAAGATGCACAAGAGGAAAGATGTTATTGATGATGTAAGACAAGGCAGGAAAGTGTGAATTAAGGACTCGTGAGGGATGCTTGTACCTTTATCTTTTATCAAACTTTAGATTTTCCTCTAATAATTTAATTACCTTTGTGAAGTTACAAAAATATAGCATGTGAAGTAGGATTTGGTTCTCTTAATTCTCTTAAGAGGCAGAGTAGGGGATCAACCAGAGTGGATTTGAAGTCAGAAGTCCAGACCAGTCAACCCCATTACTTCTCAATAACCTGGCCTACACAGAAGGAGAATGCCCACCCAGAGGACAGACTGGGCTTTGAATGAGGTAATACATGTATCTGACTTTGTAAAATTGATCTGTCATTAACTAGAGTTAGGTTTTTTCTTCATCATATTTATCACATTGTGTCCCTGAAGCTGGTTTTGGCACTTTGTCCATGACTTGGAGAGAAAGAGACATCTGGGACATAAACAAAATGAAAGGTTTGTCCTGCACTTTATTTATAGTGTGTGAGACCAAAGAACACAGGTATATCTGGAAACCCACCCCTGTCAACTACTCTGTAAAATGTACCACTAACTTTAGGGGGACTTCATGACTTCCCACCAGGGAAGGCCACTTCTCCCCCAATATTTTTCTAGTGACATCTCCAACATGGTTTTGAGTGACTCAGGCTTTGGGACTCCTACCACTTCCCTTGCTGCGCACGTTTGCCATTTCCCAGATTTCATCATTAGGGCATTTCCTGAAATTCAGCTGAATGTGTTCCTTTTTTCTGATTTCAAAAAGGATTCTGTTTCAAGCCTCAGCTGTCAAATGGGGACCCCCAACTGTGAACAGTAGCGAATTTAACGTTGACATCAGAGTTTCCATTGGGAACCTGACTTTCCACCCTGCTATCCAATTCCCGACCCCCGCCCTTGATTCGGAATTTAAAAATAATGCGCAGGCTTCCCGGTCTCCCCAAGGTGCCACAGCTGAAGCCAATAGCAGCAGGACCCCAAGTTGCCTTCGAGGTTGGCAGACTCCAAGAACTGTCTGCCAAGAACCCCTCTTGGAACCTCATCACCTTTCCAAGACCCTGTTTTTAAGAAGATTAAAGTACTTTATTCACACTGGTGAAAGCCAGAGGTCCAGGTCAAGGTGAATGAGTGTGGGATTCTGAAAGAAGCTGGCAGAACATTAAAGAAGGATTGGGTGGAACCTGAGTAATTTTTTTTTTGAAAATTCTTTTCCATTGTTTCCCAGGGTTTTTGAGACTGAAAAATCATTGAAGTTGCCTCTTTATTCTCACACTAGTCTCTACAACCTCAATTCAGCTGTGTTTTACTTCAGGCATCTGATACTTAGATATCTTAGGTATTTACATGTTACCAAAGCCAATGAACACACATATGTACTGATCTATACATGTGAATAAATGCCCATGCTCATCTATATTTACCAACCACCTTTATTAAGCTCTGAGCATATAATCAATCTTTCTTTCCCTTTATATTAATAATACTTTGCTGCATCCCCCCATAATATTTAATGTGCAATTCTGGGCTTCCCCCCACATACTACACACCCTGAAGAAAGCAGTTGTGTCCTTCTATCCATACTTGTACCCTTCCTCAGGCCTAACACAGAACCTGCTGCATTCCAACTATGGTCCAATGGTAGTGGTCACTATAGGCAGACTTAATCTTCCTCCTAATTCTAACAAGTATCCATTTATACTACAATAGGTCGAGAAAAAATATATTTGAAGTCATTGGTTTGTAACTTAGATCAATACAAAAACAATCAGGCACAATGAATCTAATAAATTAATAAAAATTATAGACATCATGGGGAACATTCATTGAACTTTTCCTATGTGTCACACATGTATAACATGTGCTGTGCCATGTGTTGTCTCATTTGACTCTTAATGTTGAATTGCCCTGGGTTCAGCCCTTGGTCTTCACCTCTTCTCTGTTTATACTCTTCTTGGTGATACCACATGTCAGCTATATGCCACCAACTCCCAACTTCTCCAGATCTTATTTCCCTCCCAAACTCCAAACTCATATATCCACTGCCTCCACTTGAATGTCTAGCAGGTATCACAAATTCAACATTTCCCAGACTCACTCTTGATCTCTCTGCAAAAACTGTCCTACATTTTTCTTTCCCCCATTGATGGCAACTGCCAGTTGCTCAGACCAGAATCCTTGGAACCATCTAAATGCTACTCTTGCTCTCATATCCCACATCCAGTGCATTACAAAGGACGTCTTGTTGTCTCTGTCTTCAAGGTGCATCAAGAATTCAGCCATTTCCCATCATTTTCCTTCTATTGTTCCAGTCCAAACTATGACCATCTCTTTCTTCATTAGAGCTCTATCCACCTAAGGGTGTTTTGTGCCTCTACCTTTTGTCCTATGGTGTGGCACCAACTAAGCAAGCAAAGTATACATTTGTCAGTTCTTGATCTTCAATGTTTCTCAGTTTCATGCAAAGGAAATTCCAGAGTCTTCCCAAGGTCAGGGATGATTTGAGTTTCATTTGCTCTTTGACTTCATGTCCTAACTCACCCCCATTGCTCTCCTGGGTGCCACATTGTGTTCCTTGCTCTTCTGCCTGGAAGCTCCCTTGGCCTGTGGTACTCTCCCTTCAGGTACTGCTGGGCTAATTCTCCACCCCCTTCAAGTCTCAGTGAGTTTGTCCAGACCATCTTCTTAAGTTCATTGTCTACTCACCCCTCAATACTTCTAATTCCCCTTATTATGTTCCATTTTTTTCTTTCCCTCCCAGCATTTCTCACCTTTAATATCACATATGAAATTATGTATATATTATGTTATTTGGTTATTTTTCTTTTCCTTATATATTGCAAGTTATGTGAGGGTGCATTTTAGTCTCTTTTATTTGCCAAGTGTCTGACTCACATAGTACGTGCTCAGCATGAAATGAATGCATGAGAAATAATAGATGCTCTTGGAGTCAACATACTTAGGCTCTTAGCCTCACAGCTACATGTGGCCTCAATGCCCCCAGTTAAACACATTATTACATATCTTGTGCTTCATCTCAGACTCAAGAGCCCTCACCTTCACCCCAAGTCCTCTAAATCCCTTGTCTATAGCCTAAATCCCTGCCTTGAGAAACTGCTTCTGTCTGTAGAGAGTGGCATGACACCATTTCATGTGCTTGTAACCAAATCCAGTGAAGAATGGTAGGCTTCTTTGTCACAAATAGCTGCTTGGTGAGTGGAAGCTAATAAGATGCAACCAGCACAGGCAGCTCTCTGGGCAAACTGTTTCTTGAAGAGAGAATTGTAGCCTGTTACAATTTTTGGCATGTGGTTATCCCCTCCTGCTTCTGATGCCCACCAAGGAGGATGCTGGGAGTGCGTTTTCCAATAGCCAAGGATAGTGATGGGGAAAAGATGCTTATTTTGGGAAAACAAAAAGGAGTGCTTTCTATTTGTGAGGAAAGAAACTATCTCTTATTTTAGCAACTATAGTTCCATTAATTGACTATAGTTTTTTTTTTTTTATTATTTTTTAGAGAGAGGGGACAAGAAGGAGAAAGAGAGGGAGAGAAACATCAATGTGTGGTTGCCTCTCATGTGTCCCCCACTGGGGACCTGGCCTGCAACCCAGGCATGTGCCCTGACTGGGAATGGAACCAGTGACCCTTTGCTTCACAGGCCCATGCTCAATCCACTGAGCTACACCAGTCAGGGCAACTACAGTTTTTTATAGGGATCTAGATTAAGTAACACCAACTCAACTCAGACTTTAAATTCATTCAAAATAAAAGTCCTCTGGTAAGCGCCTCCTTAGCATGAGCAGGTGCTTAACAGACAAATGTCAAGATGAGGAAGTGCCAGCCAGAGCACAGGTGGAAAGCTTCCATTGTATTTTTTTGTCTTCCTCTACCTCTTCTTCCATCTCTACTTCCCCTTCCTCCTTTTCCTGCTTCTTTAATACATCTAAGTATTGGGTGCTATAATCTCAGTATCTTTTCTGAGCTTTGATCAAAGAGACTTGCTTAGGCTCTGTTAAACATTTGTAGGGAAAAATAACATAGGATCTCAAGAAGACTTGCTCTGTTTTATAACATTTCTATCGGAAACAGAGGAAGTAATCAAAAGTGAATTTATAGATCAGTGGGCCTTAAGCTGGGCCCCCTTTCTTGTAGAAACATACCATGATTTCATGTTTCCTAGTTCTTCATATCCACTCATTATGTGCCCTACCCAGCAGGCCCACTCTACAAAGTATAGGCTAAGCATGGATTCCATGAAATCATTTCTTCCTATAGTCCATTTTTCATTGCAATCCTGTTATTATTTTACATAAAGGTTATATAATGACCTTTTTAGCATGCACGGAGTACTGGCAATAGATTCAGATTTCTTTTGTAGAGAATTTTGTCTCTTCCTTGACCTTCTCTTTATTATCATCTCATTTCTATTATTTTTGGAGGATGGAAAGTGTTTGGGAGAGGGGTAGCATGAGGCTGTTTCATGTTCTCTACTGCTTTCTCTCTGCCTTTGTGGAGCCCTTGAATTTCAAGTGCTTGTCATCTCCATACATCCACTCTGGCCTCCCTTACATTTATTCTCCACACAGTAACCAGAGTGACGTTTTACAAGCTCAGCTATGCCAGAGATTTCTACTACTCTGACCCTCAAGATCTATATCTCTAAAGTGGCCTCTGTGGTTCTAGGCGTTCTGGCTCCTGGTCTCATCTTAGACTTCTCTGACACATATTCTCACTACACTACCTTCATCGTTCAATTAATAGGTAACTTAGACCCTGTGCTCCCCAAAGGTTTTTACCGGGTTTTTTATATTCCTGGTTAGGATGTTCTTCTCTGTCTCCACCTTCCATACTTGCCTCCCTAGCGAGTTAACTGATCTTAAGATTTCAGCTGAAGCATCATTTTCTCAGGGAACTCCTCTACCCACTGAAATCCTCTCTTTTCAGCCCTGGCCATGTAAGTGCCCTGCCTTGATATGATCATTCCCCCATGTGTCACTCCTTCATAGCACTGCTCTCCTTATCTTTTTGGCATCTACTTCTCACTATAGACACTGAACTCCAACAAACATACTCTTCCCACTACTGTATCCTCTGCACCCACCATGTTCCTAAGAATAGTATGTGCTTAGCAAATAGCTATTGAGTAAATGAATTAGTAAATAAATACATGAATGAAATAAACATCTCATTAAGGAACTTCTTGTTACATAATTGAGGTTAAATGTGATTAGGTGATGACCTTGCAAGTGAGAAAACAATCTACTAATATGCTAATCAGGGTAGGTAATGCTACAGTAACAAACAAACCCAAAATTTCATTGTTCAAATAATAGAGGCTTTGTTAGGAATATAAAATAGTATAGCAATGCAGTTTCTTGCAACACTGAACATTTGTTTATTGTGAGACCCAGAAATTGCACTCTTGAGCATTTTCCCAGAGAAATAAAAGCCTATTCACAAAGATTTATACACAAATCTTTGTGGCAGTTTTATTCCAAAGGTCATAAATTGGAAACAACTCTAAGGTGTCTAATTGTGTGAATAGGTGAGCAAACAGTGGTTTATCTATACCATCAAATAAAAAGGAATAAACTATTGATACAACAACAGTTTGAATAGAATCTCAGGAGAATCATGATAAATGAAAAACTAAAGCCAGTCTCAAAAGGTTATATATCTGGTTGAACAGCATTTTGACTGTTATTACTCTTCCTGATTTGTATACTTAAAAATGATTAAAGTGACAAATTTTATATTGTATATATTTTACCACAATACAAAATTATAAATGTAACATATTGAATGATTCCATTTACATGCTCTGAAATATCAAATCTGTAGACATGAAGGACAAATAGTGGTTTCCAGGGCTCAGGAAGTGGGAAGAAGGGAGGGAGGTGGTTGTGGCCATAACAGGTAGCACTAGGGGGCCTTGTGATGGAACTGTCCTGTGTCTTGGCTGTGGTAGTAACCACACAAATGATACATGTGATGAAGTTTCATAGAACTAAAAACACACATGCATGCACACATGAATACATGTAAAACTATTTAAAAATGAATCAAATCAGTGGGGTTTATTAATGTCTATTTTCTAATTGTGTTCTTGCATTAGAGTTATGCAAGATTTTACCATCGGAGAAAGGTATATGCACTATTTTTGTATTATTTCTTACAACTTCATATGAATATACAATTATTTTATAATAAAAAGTTAAATAACAACAACAGAGTTATTTCTCACTCATGCCACATGTCTTACTTGGCATGGATGGGAATTCTACCCCATGTGAGTGGCACAGGCTATTGGAGCCTCCACCATCCAGAACATCACCAGTCATGTCCTCTAGGGAAGGAAACAGAGCATGTTATTCCCTGGGTTTTAAAGGCTTCTACCTGGAAGTGACAAGCTCATGTTTCTATGGCCAAGCAAGTTCCTTTGGATTTTGTAACTTCCAGGGAGTAGGAAAATTCCATCTTGCCATGTGTCCAGAAAAAGGAGAATCAAAGCAATGGTAATGACAGTAATGATCAAAGCTGTTGTTTAAGATTATAAAGAGAGTTAAAATATTTATAAAGCATTTGGCATTTACTTAATCATCAATGGACCAATGGAATAAGTGACTTTCAAACTTAATGACAAATCAAATATAGAGAAACATACGAATATTACTACATTAGTCACCATGGACAACCTTTTGTGTTGGGCCTGAGTTTCAGCTTTTAAAAAAAAAGTGAAAACTTCCTGAAAAAAATAATGACAATGCCAAAATATTATTTTAAGTGTAGCCACATAACAAAAAGTATTTCCCCCTTTTTAAATATATATGGGAAAAAACCTGCCCTCTAAATTTTTATGAAATTAGTGCTTGCAAATGACCTTCAGCTTTTCAATCTGAAGGTACACATAGCCAATTTAAAATGTAATTCAGAGGACCTCTGGCCAAGATGGTGGCATAGGTAGATACACTTTGCCTCCTTGCACAACTAAAAGAAGGACAACAACAAATTTAAAAAAACACACAAAAAACCCAGAACTGCCAGAAAATCGAACTGTATGGAAATCCAACAACCAAGGAGTTAAGGAAAAAACATCCATCTACACTTGTAGGAGGGGCAGAGATAGGCAGTTGAGTGGAAAAGACTCACTGCAATGTGGAAGCTGGAGGACTAGGGTGGGTGAGGCCATGGCTGATGGAGTAAGCAGTCCCACATTTGTGTGCAGATAAACTGGGAGAAACAACTGGGGAGCAAAACAGACTACTCAACCTAGGTTCCAGCACAGGGAAATAAAGCCTCAAAACCTCTGACTGAAAAAAACTTGTGGCAGAAAGAACTTCCAGACTCAATGGAGAATTCATTGGAGAGACTCATGGGGTCCTAGAACATACCCAAACCCACCCACCCCAGAATCAGTACCAGAAGGGCCCAGTTTGCTTTTGAGAAGCAAAAGAAGTGACTGAGAGTCTGCCATAAGATAAGCAAGTGGCATTGTTCCCTTTCAAATCCCTTCCCCAAATACAGTGCCACAATGGAGTGATGTGGATTGCCCTACCTTGGTGAATGACTAAGGTTCCAACCCTTACTATATAACAGGTACTCAGAGACAAAAAACTATGACCCAAATGAAAGAACAGATCAAAAGTCCAAAAATAGACTAAGCAATAAAGAGATAGCCAACCTATTAGATGGAGAGTTCAAAACACTGGTAATCAGGATGCTCACAAAAATGGTTGAATATGGTTGCAAAATAGAGGAAAAAGTGAAGGCTATGAAAAGTGAAGTGAAGGAAAATATGCAGGGAACCAACAATGAAGGGAAGGAAACTGGGACTCAGATCAATGGTATGGACCAGAAGGAAGAAGTAAGCATTCAACCAGAACAGAATGAAGAAAAAAGAATTCAAAAAATGAGGAGAGGTTTAGGAAACTTTGGGACAACTTTAAACATTCTAATATCCAAATCATAGGGGTGCCAGAAGGAGAAGAGGAAAAACAAGAAATGGAAAACTTATATGAAAACTTATTGAAGGACAATTTCCCCAATCTGGAAAAGGAAATAGACTTCTAGGAACTCCAGGAAGCTCAGAGTCCAAAGAATTTTGACCCAAGGAAGCACACAATAAGGCACATCATAATTACATTACTCGAGATTAAATATAAGGAGAAAATCTTAAAAGCAGCAAGAGAAAAGGAGATAGTTACCTACATAGGACTTACCATAAGATGGTCAACTGATTTCTCAAAAGAAAACTTGCAAGCAAGAAGGGGCTGGAAAGAAGTATTCCAAGTCATGAAAGGCAAGAACCTATATGTAAGATTACTCTACCCAGCAAAACTATCATTTAGCATGGAAGGGCAAATAAACCATTACTCAGATAAGGTCAAGTTAAAGAAGTTCATTATCACCAAGCTCTTATTATATGAAGTGTTAGAGAGACTTAACTGAGAAAAAGAAGATCAAAATTTTGAACAATAAAATGACAGCAAACTCACAACTATCAACGGCCAAACCTAAAAACAAAAATAACAAATAACTAAGCAAACAAATACAACAGGAAGAGATTCACAGAAATAGAGATCACTTGGAGAGTTATCAGTGGGGAGGAGGGTGGAGAATGGGGGAAAAGGTACAGGATATAAGAAGCATAAGTGATAGGCACAACATAGACATGGGGAGGTTAAGAATAGTATGGGAGATGGAGAAGCCAAAGAACTCATATGTATGACCCATAGACATACATATAAGGTGGGGGAATGATGGTGGGAGGGGCAGTACAGGGTGGAGGGGAATAAAAGGAAGAAAACAATGGGACAACTGTAAAAACAAAATCAATAAAATACATTTAAAAATAATATAAAATGTAATTGAAGTGCTTATGAGAGTTTCTACATGTTAAGGGCATTGGGGATGGTGGGCATGTGTGGATCAGACTGATATGTTTCAAAGGCCATAAGATATAGGACAAATACAGAAAGGCCAAGAATTTGCCAAGAAAAGAAACATAATACCTTTAATTGACAAATATCCACATTGCTCCAGAAATGATCAACCGAGTGTTGTGGCTGTTAAAAATTAAATCAGATGTTTTGCTCTTTGGAAATATATCTAAGATATGGTATTGTCAAAAGACAACTATATTGATAAGCATTGGTCAGGAATGGGGAAAACTACCTCTTTTGAGCATCCATTACATGCTGGTCATTGTCTGTGCTAGCCACATTTAACCTGAACAATACCACCCTATCCTACACATGCATGAAGAGTTAGGAAAGTGAAGTCATGTGTCCAAAGTTGCCATTTGCACCCAATGCTGCCTGACTGCCAAGGCGCGTGCTTTCTTGTGGACTATACTGCACTCCTCAGTAATCTCCAGTTCCCTTGGGACAGGACTATGAACAAGAGCCTCACAACTGTGCTGAGGCTCCTTGTACAGATTCTGTTCAACTGCCCCTTTCCATGACCCCTAAGCCTCTCACACCTCCCCAAACTCAACCTTCAAAGGTTGAGTCCAACCTCTATGCCTTTGCTAATATTATTCTTCTTGCCCTTTTTTCCTCTGCACCCCAAATCTTAACCTAATTCTGCAGGCCCCAGCTCATGTGCTGCATCCTTCAAGTCTTCCTACATCATTCTCATGAGATCTTTTAGATATAAAGGAAGACAGGACTGAGTGAATAAATGGACAAATGATACTTTCTCCTAAAAGTAATGCTTCACTTCTTTTTTTCCCGTAGCATTTGTTGTTGTTGTTACAGTCTACTGGAGGTTAGTGTCTTTTCAGTTCACTTCAGAAAACATTGACTTCTTTTCCAGTTGCAAGGCTCAGTGTGTAGTAGGGTGGGGACTACAATAGTTAAGACCCAGCCCAGGCCCTGCCTTTAGGTGTTCAGTCACACAAGTAACAGGAACATTTTGTAAAATGAACTTGGATGCACTTGAGTGCTCCTGCTAGACACTCAGCTCCTTGAAGGAGGAAGTACATTTTCAGAGTGGGAGACACGACTTCATGCTTTTTCTAAGAGAAGCCTGACTCACATCAACATCCTTCATCAAGAGCAAAGCCCAGTTCAGAATGAGCCATTCCTAGCCAAGTCAAGACCCACCAGGCTCTGGGATAGATGGCCTCATCGCCCAGGACTGCAAATAGCCCATTGCGGCTTCAGCTGGTCTGAAATGATAAGGTTAGAAAACCGAACAATATCATCCTGAGTGTTCATAAAAATAAGCAGAAATTAGAGAAGCCTTAGCATTCTTAAGAGTTATCATTTATTATTATAACCTTGCTCATTTCAAAAGTAATCCCAGAACATTTTTTTTAAGTTGTAATAAAATAAGATGGCAACATAATACTACCATTTAAAGTAAAATCACAGATTAAACCAGAAAACTCCAGACTATTCCATTTAACTTCATGTAGGGGAGTCTTTGAAACTAGTCTAAGTGACTCCAGCCTTTTTATTTATAGTAACTACTTGGATGTTGGTCTGAGAAGTGAGATATCCAAGTTTTCAAATAAACTCGAGTCACATGTAAATAATGAACAACCATATGGATGAAAATAATTATTTTAAATACCCTATCTAATCAATAGTAAAAGCATTCCATATTAGATAAAACCCAATAAAATGAGTTAAAGACAAGATGTAAAAATTATAAATATACACAAAAATCATAAAACCTATACTACCATTCTATATCCTGAGGGGCCAGGGGAAAAAAATGGGGGAAAAATTGCATTGCTATAATTTAAAAATGTAAACCCCCACCGTGACCAGCCCCTCCCCAAGAGGAACTGTGGAAAAGAAGCAGAGGGCACAGCCTGGCTGAGTGCCCAGTGAGCCAGTAGCATTCCTTTGTTTGAATTAGCAAAAGGTACCCCCTCCAGGTGGGTACAATACTTTCAATGCATGGCTTGGCATCTGAAGAGCCTTTAAGCTCTTAAAGGTGCCTTGGCCTTCCAGGAAGAATGTCTAACCTAGTTACTGAACCTTAGCCTCTTGCCCCCTTGTAGAATGCCAGTTTCACAACTGACCCAACCTGCTGGGCAGCATTTTACATAGAATGTCAGAGGCGAAGGCACTGGGTTATAGTCCCCATTCCAGTTTTGGCTTAGTTTCTCCTGCTGGTGAGAAGGCAAAGCCAACTCAGACCGATGGTGCTGTGATCAAGAAAGCTTACTCGTGGGGCAAGGCTGGGTGAGCTCCCAGTCAGCACACAGAAGCCACATGCACCTTATTAACCAAGCTGCAACCCAGTGACCTTTCAGGAAATAAACTGTTCATCTTTTTCACATCCTAATGTATTCTTTTAAAAAAGTATTCTTATTTGACATGTTAAAGTGTAATTTTTATATTTGCCTTTATGTTTGTTTCTTGATTCAAGTAAAAAAAATTATAAAAGTAAACCAAAACACAATAAGATTGCTGTCGACTGACCTATCCCATGCGCCTGACATTGTTCCAAGCACTCCCTATGTCTTTCTGTCTCATTTAATCCTCACAGATGGGGTGTCATTTCCTCCATTGTACGGATGCAAATACTGAGACCCAAAGGTTATGTGACAAAAATGAGCACAGCCAGGGTTTAAATGCACATCTTTGTGATCCAGTACTTCTGCTCCCAATAAAACAGCTATAGATCTGTTCATTGTAGACAATTTGAAAGGTGATAAATAAGGAAACAGTAATGACCCTTACTCTGTCACCTCACTGTTAACATAATTGCTATTCAATCCTTGAGGTGCTGCTCTAACATTGCAGGATGATCCCTTTTAATTACACAGTCAGTTGAATAGAGAGGAAATTGTTTAAACAGTTAAGGATGTAGCTATTAATAGCTGGCCTCCACCACCAGTTTAGGAAGGAGAAAGGCTAATACAGTCTGCACTATAACTGTCTTCTCTTCGCTTTTTCAAGTTCCATCATTATAATTCCTATTATCATTCCTAGAATTATATATTCTTGTTAATAATTGCAGCAATAACAACTTGGAATCTTTGCAGCTTTGGCAAAGGCAATCAAAGGAATATACATTGTATTTAATCAAGTGTCTAATGAGAGTAAGTGGAAGGTGCTTAATCACATTCATGAGCCTATAACTACTCTGTCTTATCAGAGCCTACACTCAGGAGGGCCTGTAGCTCCTTAAAACTGATAGGCTACAAATCATGCCTGGGACTGCACTGCCTTTGAGAAACAGCACCAGCACCTTGTGCACACCTCTGAATGCTGAACTCTATTTATGGAACCCATCAGGTACAGTTCCTCCTGATTCCAGAAAATCTTCCCAGTATCAGAACATGAGCATCCCTCTAGGGTTCAAAATATCTGATTCACATAGGTGTGAACAATGCAAAGAGTTGCTCATTCAAAAGTGCACTTGCTTCTTCAGTATTTTTGTCTAGTAATGACCAAGAGAATTTCTGAGAAATTACTATGTGGAAGGTAGTGGATTGGGTATTTAAGAATTATCTTTTTTAACGCTCAGAACAATACTATGAGATAGTTAATATCCTAATTTTAAAAATGGAAAACAATCTTACAGTGACTAAGTATTTGTCCAAGGTTCTGTTTCTCCTAACCACACAAGCATTCTACTTGGCTTGACTCTAGCAAGTTTTTAACTGTTAATATGCTACCTCCCAAATTAAGCATTAGCCGCTAAGAGAATAGGATGGCAGGGTCTCTCCTCTATTACACTTCTCCCTCTGGTGAGCTCTTTGTCTCCAGTAAGTCAAAAAAGAGTACTCTCCAGTAAAAATTTTCAGAAATAAAGTTTGTGTGGAACCACAAAACAACGTGAAAAGCTAAAGGAATCTAGAGAAAAACAAAAACATAAGAAAACGAAGTTGGAGGCATCTCACTTTCTGGTTTCAAACTATTCTACAAAGCTATAGTAATCAAAGATTATGGTACTGGCATAAAAACAGATATATGAATCAAAGGAACAGAATAAAAAGGCCCCAATTAAACTCACACACTTATGGTTAATTAATTTACAACAAAGGAGCCAAGAATATACAATAGGGAAAGGAGAGCATCTTCAATAAATGGTACTAAGAACACTGAACAACCACATGGAAAAGAATGAAAATGGACCCCTATCTTAACAGTAAGCTCCTAAACAGCTATATTGGCAGTACTTTTTCTGATTTGACACCAAAACCAAAGGCAACAAAAGCAAAAATAAACAAGTGAAACTGCATCAAACTAAAAAGCCTCTGTATAGAAAAGGAAACCATCAACAAAATGAAAAGGCAATCTACTAAATGAAAATCTGATTCATAAGGGATCAATATTCAAAATATAAAAAGATTTTAAACAACTTAATAGTAAAATTTTATTTTTTTGCTTAAAAAATGGGCAGAGAAGCTAAATAGACATTTCTCCAGAAAAGGCATACAAATGACCAATAGGTACATGAAAAGGTGCTCCAAACCACCAATCATCAAGGAACTGCAAACCAAAACCACAATAGGATATCACCTCACATCTATTAGAATGACTATAATTAAAAATACAAGAATAGCAGGTATTGGTGAGGATGTGGAGAAAAGGGAACCCTTGTGCACTGTTGGTGAGAATGTAAATTGGTGCCATCACTGTGGAAAATATTATGGAGGTTCCTCAAAAACTTAAAAATAGAATGACCATATGATCCAGCAATTCCCATGTTAATTGTATCATTATTTACAATAGTCGAGACATGGAAACGAGTTAAAGTTCCATGGATAGATGAATGAATAAATAAATTGTAGTTTATATACAATGGCATAGTGTTCAGCCATAAAAAAGAAAGAAATGCTGTCATTTATGACAACATGGATGGAATTTGATGGCCTTATGCTAAGTGAAAAGAGTCAAACAGAAAAAGACAAATACTGTATTAGTTCACTTATACATGTGTTCTAAAATAAAACAAAACAAAAATGCATAGCAAGAGAACAGATTGGTGGATTTGAGGCTGAATATCAGGGGGTGGGCAAAATGAATAAAGGTGATCAAAAGGCACAAACTTCTAGTTATAAGATAAATAAGTCCTTGTGTTATAATGTACACAGCATGGTGACTACAGCTAACATTACTATAGTATCATATATTTAAAAGTTGCTGCGAGAGTAGATCTCAAAACTTTCTCATCAGACAAAAAATTTGTAACTATGTGAAGTGATGGATATTAACATTTTGGTAATCATTTTGCTGTGTATACATATATCAAATTGTTATGTTATATACTTAAGACTAATTTATTGTTATATGTCAATTATATCTGAACTTTAAACAAATCACTCTCGACTTCCGGCCAAGATGGAGGCATAGGTAGAAAGATTGTACCTCTTTGCACAACCAAGTTTATGAACAACAAATATTTAAAAACTGGAACGCAAACAAAACAGACAGAAAATTAAACTGTACCGAAGTCCGACAACAGCAAACCATTCATCCATACCGGTAAGAGGGGTGGAGTCAGCGGCTGGCGGAGACAGGTCTCCCAGGAAAAAGCTGCCAGACTGATCCAGGCATGCATGCGTCAGTTGGCAGATCCCAGGCAAGGGGTGGCAATGGGCAGACCCAGTGACTGCCCAAGACGGCTGGCTGACCGTGGTCACACATTCACATGCAGATAATCCAGGCAAAGGAGCAAGCAGTGACATAGTCCGCACAACCCAGGGCCCCAGCACCAGGAAATAAAGCCTAAAACACTAATTGAAAAAACTTTCAGGGGTCGAGGTGCTGGGAGAGGCTCCTAGGCTCACAGAGAGTTTGTTGGAGAGACCCACAGGGTTCTGGAGAGTACACAAGCCCACACATCTGGGAAATAGCACCAGAAGGACCCAATTTGCTGGTGGGAAGTAGCAGAGGAGATAGAAATCCAAGAGAGAACAGAAAAAAATGCCGTTGCCCCTATCTGACCCCACCCCCACATACAGCGTCACAACCCAGCGACCTGGGTTGCCCTGCCCAGGTGAACATCTAAGGCTCCCCACCTCATACATAACAAGCGTAAACAGATCAAAACATTATGGCTCAAGAAGAAGAATAGCTCAAGCCCCAGAGCCAATACTTCTAAGCAACCAAGGTATAGCCAACCTATCAGATGCACAGTTCAAACACTGGTGATCAGAATACTCACAGAGCTGGTTGATTTTAGTCACAAATTACAGGAACAAATGAAGGCTTCACTAAGTGAAATGAAGGGAAATACACAGGAAACCAATAGTGATGGAAAGGAAACTGGGACTCAAATCAATCAAGTGGACCAGAAGGAAGAAAAAAAGCAACCAAACAGAAAAGAATGAAGAAACAAGAATTCAAAAAAATGAGGAGAGGCTTAGGAAACTTCAGGACATCTTTAAATGTTCCAACATCTGAATTATAGGGGTACCAGAAGGGGAAGAGGACCAGTAACAAGTGAAAAACTTATTTGAACAAATAATAAAGGAGAATTTCCCCAATCTGGCAAAGGCAATAGACTTCCAGGAAGTCCAAGAAGCTCAGAGAGTCCCAAAGAAGTTGGACCCAAGGAAGAACACACCAAGGCACATCATCATTACATTAGCCAAGATTAAAGTGAAGGAGAGAATTCTAGAAACAGCAAGAGATAAGGGAACAGTCATCTGCAAAGGACTTCCCATCAGAATGTCAGCTGGTTTCTCAAAAGAGACCTTACAGGCAAGAAGGGGCTGGAAAGAAGTATTCCAAGTCATGAAAGCCAAAGACCTACATCCAACATTGCTCTATCCAGCAAAGCTTTCATTTAGAATGGAAGGGCAGATTAAGTGCTTCTCAGATAAGGTCAAATTCAAGGATTTCATCATCACCAAGCCCTTATTATATGAAATGTTAAAGGGACTTATCTAAGAGAAAGAAGATAAAAATATGAACAGTGAAAAAACAGCAAACTCACAGTTATTAACAACCACACCTAAAACAAAAGCAAACTAAGCAGACAGCTAGATCAGGAGCAGAACCATAGAAATGCAGATCACAGGGAGGGTTAGCAACAGGGGAGTGGTAGGAGGTAAAGTAGGGAGAAGGTACAGAGACTAAGTAGCATAGACGGTAGGTAGAAAATAGATAGGGGGAGGGCAAGAATAGTATGGGAAATATATAATCTAAAGAACTTGTGACACATGGACATGAACTAAAGGGGGAATGGGAGTGCAGGGTGGAGGGGAATGAGGGGGGAAATGGGACAACTGTAATGGCATAATCAATAAAACATATTTTAAAAATCACTCTCTTTAGTAGGACCAGAATTAATTTCTTGATTGAGTCCATTGTCTTGATATTTTACCATCCCATATCTGAGTCATAATCCATTCCTCTGTGCTGCTCTGGCGGCATTTCAGGAAATAATAGAGGATTCACAGAGCAATTACAATCAACTGAACACGGTTTGTTGAACAATTAAAGGACCTGGAAATTATAGTTTATTTGCTTTCCCTCGTCTATTGTTATGTGCCACTTAGTAACAACACCAGGGATGAAGTACAACTCTGCTAGCGGGGAGTGGCCCCTGGCACCATTTTCACTCAGACCCATCAGGGTAAGCTCTATTACATTCTCACTTGAGGTAATCTCAAGGACGGGGCAGTATCCTGCCTTCCTAGTGTCGCAGCTCTCCCAGAGGCAAACGACACTTGGGTCCTTGTGGGAAATTCAAGAACTTGCAATTCCAGCTGTGCAATGGATGTCATTCTCACTTTGTCTTTCACTGGTATGGAATAGCTGAGAAAATGCTACACTGTCATCCTTACTTTCAAAAGGAAAAAATGTCTCTATTACAAAACTATCTATAGTTTTTTTTCAATGTTTTCTCAAGGAAAGAAAGAGAGGACAGGTTGAAAGACATGGCTGCTTATGGACATTGCTGAGTAAATTTTGACTAGTTTAGCACAGTTAGAAAACTCCAAAAATATATTTTTTCCTGATTCAAGGGGGAAGGAAAGAGTTCTATCACTCCAGGTAAAGATGTGCTGAACTTGACAGGCAAAAAAGAAAACTACTCTTGCTGCTGTGCTCTAAAGTGTTTCCATAAGCCCAAACTTCTGGGTGGTTACAAGTAATTTGCTTCAAGTTAATTTCTTTCATTCAAGTTTATGGAAATGATGGCTGTCTTAAGCAATGGAAAATAATTAAGACATTAGCCTAGTGTTGGATGTTCAGACAGCAAAGACCCATTAGCTTACACATTAATGTTGAGTTACAGTATTATTGAGTTTACAGGGGTGAGAGAAAATCTAAGAATGAGATGACCAAATGAGCCCCTGTCATATTCCACTCTTAAAGCTCCTTGCCTTTCTGCTCTGGCCTTCATCTTCTTCCTGCTGCTATCTCTTCAATGAATTGATTCTGCTAACTTCAAGGATCCTCCTTAGTAATCTGTTCAATATGTGCTTTCCCTTTGGAAGAAATACAGTAGTCCTATCTGCTCCTAATTTCCTATTCTGTGAATTATGTCATCTAGTTTTTGTGCTTCTGCCAGTGGGAAAAGACTGCCTAGATCAATTTGGTCAGACCGCCTCATACCCGTAGAAATACCAATTAGATCACCACAAAGTTGACTCACACCCAGGAAGACTGACCCCAATTTCCTGTACAGTTTCTTGTTGCTTAAACATTTAGCCTTAGAAAGGCTCTTGGATAAGTCATTTGACCCACAATTCTTCTTCCAAGATCTAATAACATGGTGAGTCAGATTTGTACACATCTTGCAAACTCAATAGTACTAAATTTAGAAAGATCTATTCTGGTTATGGAGGGTGGATTTTGATCCAGGATGCAAAGTTTTTGGTTCTCACACTTGTGAACTTCATCAGAGCAATCTCAGATAAAGTGGAAAATTCCTGTAATTTATAGACTTATTAGGTTAGAAAGTAAGGGACATTATAATGTGCACATCCTCATAAGCAGTGAAGAGTAAAAAACCTTTATGTCAAATTACCTGGATAATTGTTTCTATTATTCAGATATATGTCCACAACTCAAAGAATTTGAGAAGTATTTTATTTCAGTTTTATCTTCTTGGCAGAATTTAGTTCAGAGGACAGAAAATTAATCTCCAAATCTCCCTCTGAAACTAAAATCTTAAGAAGTCATATCTATAATCTGGTCACATCATCTAGAAGAAATCCTGAATGCACATAGAAGTAACATGATATGTTCAAACACGCTTTGTAGATGAAGGCATTTTCTTCTCGTTGTCTACCCTACTCTGTGTTAATCATTTGATTAATGGATACAGGTCCAATAAAAACTAGACATGTATTTAGAAGCTGTTGAAAGGGAAGGAGGAAAAATGTCTTTGGCTGTCCAGGAGGACTTCATGGAATTGTACCTGTCACTTCAGTCTGGGTAGGGGAGGCAGGAATATGGCCTCTTTGTGCACAGCATGAATTTCCAGCTTTCCCTAAACCTCTGACTCCTAGAACCCCAGGGATGAAAACTCTACAATTTCTTTGCCTTAACACTGATTACAGAAGCTTTTGACAGGGTTCTGGCCTCTGACACCAAATCTAACTAGTACTGAGCAAGTGCAGCCCCACTCATTCAAGGCTAGAATCTGCTTTCATCTGGACCAGTCAAAAACAATTTTAGCTGCACCTGAGAGAAGAAAGGAATTTGTTTCTAGCCTATGTTTTTGGGCAATGAGGAATGAGACCAAAGGGTTGTATAATTTTTTCTAATTGTCCCAAATACCTAACTATACACCCCTGCTCTGAATTTCATGGTCTCTTTGCTACCATCAGGACTTTAACTCTTTGGTTAAAAGAGAATTAATTCCAGACCAGTCAGAGACAAAGATCTACATACTCTAAATGCCCCAGTGCACCTGGGATAGGAGGTATCCTCATTCAGAAATACCATTGTCAGGGATTTTTTTGTCTAGTACACATAAATGAACAGCTGATTTTTCAGTTCCCTCCATCAAAGTCAATACCTGCATGGAAACATTTTTAGAGCTCACAGAAGTAATAATTGTCTAGAAGTCCCTGAGTTGGTATAACATTCCTTTGACAGTAGGACATGATATATTATTTTATCATAATGAAACTACATGAGTACATTATTGTTTCAAATGATGTAGGTATATAAAAATGTAATAGAAAAAATTACTTTTCCTCATATACACAAATGTGGATTCCCCTCTCTTCTCATAAAGTGAGGGCTGTTGACAGTTTTGGACATGTGCTTTCGGAATGTTTTCAGATATACTAAATATATTTGTTTTTATTTCTCTGTTTTGTTTAGTTTTACCTTACATATTTCAGGTTAGCTTTTTAAAAACTAACTTTTGGAGCCTTTTCCCCATCAGCACATACACATTTTACCTCCTTCATTTTAATCAAAGATCTATCTCCCTCTGTCTTAATATCAGGGGAAATGTTTTTAATTTCTCTTTATTTATGATAAGGCTTACCATAAGTTTGTGTAGATCTTTTTATCCAATTAAAAAACTTTTTTCTATTGTTAGTTTGCAAAAAGTCTTTAGCATGTTAGGCATTTAACAAATGTTTTTTATGCTCCTAATGAGAAGCTAAATTTGTTCTTTGCTTTCTTTTTATGTGTGAATTACACTGATTTATTTTTCAAATGTAAAACACTCAGATATGTGGAAAACCTCTTCTTGGAAATGCCATGTTATCCTTTAAGCTTTTAACATACTATTAGATTTTATTTGCTAATATTTTGTAACATTTTTACCTTTTTTGAAAATTATTTCCTCTAAATTCTTAGGTTTTGGAATCAGCTTTTGAATCAGCTTTTATGCTAACCTAATAAACAGAATTAAACAGGATTCCTTTTTCTATTTTTTAGAAGCATTTGTATAAATTTGGTTTACTTTTTGCTGAAATTTTTGGAAAAATTTACCAATAAAATAAAATTCCATTTCTTTAATAAATATCAAATAATTCAGATTATGTTTTTTTATTTTATCAACTTCTATATTTTATGGTATTTGTTCATTTTATTCAAATTTCCAAATCTATTGGCCTAATGCTGTTTCTTCTATTATATTCTTTGATTTTCAATTTCGGTAGAATTTGTTGTGATTACCCATCAGTTTCTTTTATTTTTTCTTTCCTTTCTTTTAAAAAAATTATTGTTAGTATAGGTATATCAACTTTATTAATCCTCTCTAGGAATTTATTTCTTCTGTTGGACCTAGTTTTTTTTTTCATTTTTTAAAATATATTTTATTAACTATGCCATTACAGTTGTTCTATTTCCCCCTTCAATCCCCTCCAGCCTGCTCACCCCTCCCCCACCATTCCCCCCCTTTAGTTTATGACCACATGTCTCAAGTTCTTTAGATTCTATATTACCCATACTATTCTTGCCCTCCCCCTATCTATTTTCTACCTACCATCTATGCTACTTATTCTCTGTACTTTCTCCCCCCTTCTCCTTTTAGTTTGCTTTTGTTTTAGGTATGGTTCTTAATAACCATGTGTTTGCTGTCCTTTCACTGTTCAAATTTTTTATGTTCTTTCTCTTATATAAGTCCCTTTAACATTTCATATAATAAGGGCTTGGTGATGACGAGCTCCTTGAATTTGCCCTTATCTGAGAAACACTTTATCTGCCCTTCCATTCTAAATGAAAGCTTTGCTGGATAGAGCAATGTTGGATGTAGGTCTTTGGCTTTCATGACTTGGAATACTTCTTTCCAGCCCCTTCTTGCCTGTAAGGTCTCTTCTGAGAAACCAGCTGACATTCTGATGGGAAGTCCTTTGCAGGTGACTGTTCCCTTATCTCTTGCTGTTTCTAGAATTCTCTCCTTCACTTTAATCTTGGCTAATGTAATGATGATGTGCCTTGGTGTGTTCCTTCTTGGGTCCAACTTCTTTGGGACTCTCTGAGCTTCCTGGACTTCCTGGAAGTCTATTGCCTTTGCCAGATTGGGGAAATTCTCCTTTATTATTTGTTCAAATAAGTTTTTCACTTGTTACTGGTCCTCTTCCCCTTCTGGTACCCCTATAATTCGGATGTTGGAACATTTAAAGATGTCCTGAAGTTTCCTAAGCCTCTCCTCATTTTTTTGAATTCTTGTTTCTTCATTCTTTTCTGTTTGGTTGCTTTTTTTCTTCCTTCTGGTCCACTTGATTGATTTGAGTCCCAGTTTCCTTTCCATCACTATTGGTTTCCTGTGCATTTCCCTTCATTTCACTTAGTGAAGCCTTCATTTGTTCCTCTAATTTGTGACTAAAATCAACCAGCTCTGTGAGCATTCTGATCACCAGTGTTTTGAACTGTGCATCTGAAATTTTGGCTATTTCTTCATTGCTTAGATTTATCGGCTCTGGGACTCTGAGTTGTTCTCGAGCCATGTTTTGATCTTTCGTGCCTGTTATGTATGAGGAGCAGAGCCTTAGGTGTTCACCAGGGCGGGGCCACCCAGGTCGCTGTTTTGTGACACTGTATGTGGGGGTAGGGTCAGAGAGGGACAATACCGGTCCCCTCTGCAGCTTCCTACCACTGCGGCCTGCTCAGTTCTTCTCACTTCTCGCTTCACCGGTTCATCTGCATGCGAATGTGTAACCGCAATCAGCCCTCAGTGGGTTTACCACCTTGCGCCCTCAGTGGGTCTGCCTGCTTCTCCACACCTGGGATCTGCCCACGGCTGCTGGTGCACCTTGGTTGTGCACCCCGGTCGGTCTGGTGGATCTTTCCTGCCTGATCCCACTCTGCTGCTGGCTCTGCCCCTCTTACCGGTTTGGCTGAAGGGTTCGTTGTTGTCAGAATTTTGTGTAGTTCATTTTTCTGTGGTTTGGTTGTATTTTTATTGCTAAAACTTTGTTGTTTTTAAACTTGGTTTTGTGAGAAGGTGCAGTGCTTCCACCTACGCCTCCATCTTGGCAGAAGTCCCCCGGACCTATGTTTGGTATTTCATGAATTTATCATTAGTTTGTAAGATAGAATTTTTACTAGTTTCATTTAAAACACAGAGAAATAAAAATTAAACAATTCATAAAAGAATACATAAACTCTCTGTACTGAGATGGACCTTGTCAAATTTTAAGATGAAATGATATATGCATATCTTTTCTAAGCAGTACAGAAAGCTACAAACTGGCAAGTGAGAGCCTCTTTCCCACACCCACCCAAATGCTTTTTCTCAGATATAACCATATTTTTTTCAGTTTCTTGTAATTACATTTAGAAATGTAACAATATTCTGCATGTATTTGTTTAATCATATATACACATCTTTTATATCTATTTTTAACTAACTTGGGTGTACTCAGCCCGGCATTTTACTTTACTTGCTTAACACCACATCATATATATTAATTATTCTTTTTGGAAGTTATATAACATTCCTTGTGTGACTATTAATTTTCTTTTCTTTCTTTTTAAAAAATTATTTTATTGTTCTTCGATTACCATTATCTGCATCCCCCCTCACTACTCCCCCCAACCCCAGCGAAACCCACCTCCCTCTCTTGCTTCCATCCTCCCCCTTGGTTTTGTCCATGTGCCCTTTACAGTAGTTCCTGAAAACCCTTCCCCCACATTGTACCCTTCCCCTTCTCCTCTGGCTATTGTTAGATTGTTCTTAATTTCACTGTCTCTGGTTATATTTTGTTTGCTTTTTTTCTTTTGTTGATTATGTTCCAGTTAAAGGCAAGATCATGTGGTATTTGTCCCTCACCACCTGGCTTATTTCACTTAGCATAATGCTCTCTAGTTCCTTCAATGCTGTCACAAAGGGTAGGATCTCATTCTTTATCTCTGCTGCATAGTATTCCATTGTGTAAATGTACCACAGTTTTTTGATCCACTCATTTATTGATGGGCACTTAGGTTGCTTCTAGCACTTGACTATTGTAAATTGTACTGCTATGAACATTGGGGTGCCTAGGTTCTTTTGGACTGGTGCTTCAGGGCTCTTAGGATATAATCCCAGCAGTGGAACTGCTGGGTCAAAAGGCAGTTCCATTTTTAGTTTTCTGAGGAAATTCCATACTGTTTTCCATAGTGACTGCACCAGTCTGCATTCCCAGCAAGTGCACTAGGGTGCCCTTTTCTCTACATTCTCTCCAACACTAGTTTGTTGATTTGTTTATGATGGCCATTCTGACTGGTATGAAGTGGTATCTCATTGTGGTTTTAATTTGCAACTCTCTGGTGGCTAGTGATGCTGAACATCTTTCCATATGTCTCTAGGCCCTCTCTATGTCCTCCTTGGAGAAGTGTCTGTTCAAGTCTGTTACCCATTTTTTAATTGGGTTCTTTGTCTTCCTCAAGTGGAGTCATGTGAGTTCTTTATATATTTTGGAGATCAAGTCCTGGTCCGAGGTATTATTGGCAAATATGTTTTCCCAAATAGTTGGTTCTCTTTTCATCTTAATACTGTTTTCTTTAGCCATGCAGAAGCTATATACACCAATTTGTTAAATATAAACATTTAAAAAATACAATTCTGCTACCCCTTTGAAGCATTTCTTCCTGCTCTGATATTTTGCAGATCTCAAAATAAGTGGTCTGTGTCTCTCTCCTGATTTCTTGGTATCTGAGGAAAGTTTGCCTCTTACCTATGCCAAAGTGAATGAAGACAAGATATGAAAAGAAGCAGGTTGAGCAGAGCTGGGTGGAGGTACAATATTGTACTCCAAAAGGAAGGAATGGCATGTGCAAAGGCCGGTGGTAAAGATAGAAGTCCTGGGCACAGAGGACCCGAGAGGAGACGACGGCGTCTGGGCCAGTGAAGTGATACTAGCAAAGCAGGTAGGACCAATTGGCTCAGGTCCCTGAGTGCTGGGCTATGAGTTTAAATTTCACCCTATGGGTAGTGGAAAGCCATGGAAGGTTTAAGCAGTGAAGGAAGGGCAGAGGAGGATTGTATCTCAGGGACCACACACTTAATTGTTTCCTCTTTGGCGTTACTCCCTGGTTGTAATATGGATATACACTCTCTACATCCTGACTCTCTTTTAGAAGTACTGTTATGTTTCTTTTTCTCATTTTTTTTACTTTTTATTTAAAAAATTTCCAGACAAACATAAAAGTAGAGCATGATATAATTAACATCCATAAACCCATACTTTCCTATATTTAGCATTATTAACATTTTGCCACAGTCATCTATTTTTTCTGATGTTGAAGTAAATCATAGACATCAAGTCTATAATTTTATCCTAAAATAATTCAGTATGAATCCCTAAGAAAGACATTATACTAAAAACCTCATATCAGTATCATTCCTAATAGGATTAATAATTATCTAATATCATCTAAACCCAGTCTAGGTTCCCATTTTTCTCATTGTCCCTAAATGTTTTTACAATTGTTTTGTTTAGTCCAGGAGACAAAACCACGTCATTTTATTTGATTATTCATTCTCTTGAGTTTCTTTTAATCAGAACAGCCCCTCACCATCACCCTTTGTTTATTTTCTCAATCCGTTTAACCTCATTAAAAGATTAAGCCACTTGTCCTGTGGAATGTCCCACCTTCTGGATTTGTTTAATTTGTTCTTTATGATATTGATAAATTTGTTCTTCTATCCCCTCTTTCCTGTTTCCTACAACCCGGTTTTAGATTTCTTTAGCACTTTTGGCATGAATGCTTTGTAAGGCATGCTAGTTACTTCCTGCTGGCTTCGATTAAGGTCACCTCATGTCTGATGCCCTCACCACAACATAAGTCAAGATCAATCTCTACTTAAGGCAATGATTGTGCTGCAAATATTTGTAGGATAATACATTGACACTATGTGTATGTCTCTTTCTCCACCAATGGTTTGCCTAAAGATTTTTCTATTCATTTTTAATTTTTATTTGAATAAGGTTATTTCATAAGGGTTGCAAAGCAACCCAAAAAGCAAATGGTCATATGCTTTTTGATCCAGAAATGGGCTAAACCATGAAAGTGATCAAATTCTTTTGTTTGGAGGACCAACAAAATTGTAAAAGCTCTAGTGTCCCTAATTTTTTTTGACAGTTCTGACTCTCTGGGTGCTGTCTGTAGGACATATTGAGGGTTGTTAGGCCTGATGTCCCTCCCTCCCACCCATGCATACATCATACATACCTAGCCAGCAACTGAGGTTTTCTTTCAATTATTGACAGACTTGCAGCCAGATGGCCAACATCCAAGAGCTGAAGGTGTCCGAGGCAACAGGAAGCATGGGGCCCTCACGGGGCCTCCTGCTGCAGGCATGGCCCTGTCACGAGGGCAGTCAATTGCCCATCTCCTGTTTGTTTTATGGGGTCACCCAGCCGAGGAGGAATGGAGGGTAGGAGATTCATTCAGCCCTAAGGTTACAGAAAGATTCTAATTTGTGATTCTGGGTATTTCTCATGACAACTAGAAATATTTCTAGTGAAAGGCAAAGAAAGCTAAAATGACAGATAGTTTGTCTTCTTAATGGACTGCTCATCCAGTTGGTGTCCCTGCTCTCTCCTCCATGACACAGGCACTTGGCAGAGCCGCCCGGTACTTTTCTTGTGAATGGAGACTCTGTTAATTAAATACCACTGGGCTTCTGGGAGACATTTTCTAGGCAATTATTGATTCCAATTCAACCCAGTGGAAATGTTCCCCACATTCTTGGGAGACCTCCCTGAGACAGTGACCTTTTCCCCCAATTTTTTCTTTTACTATTTTTTAACCTCCCTTGTACACTTGGAAATCATACAATCCTCTAATAAAAATGAAATGCAAATAGTTTCCTGAGCAGATTCAAGTATTTGTTCATTTCTAAAAGTGGAGGCATTTTATCTTCAGGTTGCTTTTATCTCTTTGTAAATTTAGATTGTATACCTATTGGCTGTTATTTTCTCCAGTCTCTCAACCACTAAACAGTTACAAATACAGGGATGCAGCTCAGGGGGCTTTCATGTGGCTCCTTTCCCTGGAAAACCACTGGCTTGGCAGTCATTGGCTCAGTGGGTTGGTCTAACATTCTGTCTGCTAAGGTAATATTGTGGTTTAGCAAAGAGAAGGAAAAAAATACAGGGGAAGTAAAATGCCACATTATGGTGTAAAAGACTTATTTAGAAAATCATTAAAAAATATCAAGGTTCAGGAGGTCTTTGATTTCAGAATGGAGGTCAGTTGGCTCAAAGACTTTTGGACATCATCTGCACCATTTTGTGGGTCTTTGCACTTGTGCATTTTCCTCAGGAGTAGGGTCATGACTTTCAACAGATCTTTAGAGTGGTTCATAATCCAACAAACTAATGTGATTTTTCAGTGCTTCAGTGCTCGAGAAGACAGCAAAACACCCAGAGAAACCAGAGAACAAAATAAACCCCACCATATAACTTCCTCAGACTACAGCCCTGGTTTAGTTTGCTCTTTTGCTGTAATGAATAATACCTTGTTTTACTTTCAAGAGTCCTCCCTTGTATGATCTCCCTGTTTATAACTCTGGTCCCCAGTCTGTGGGCCTAAGGTTCTCACTCCCCCCTACAAATTGCCGACACAATTCTTTTCCCAGAACATCTGTTTAATGGAACTTTCGACAAAACCCAGATAATGAATTTTTGGCTAAAACTATGCTAGGAATGGTGATAGCGCTCCAGACTATCAGATCATCAAACCCTTCAGGGTAAGTTAGGCTCAGGACCTGAGGCACAGACAAGGCTGTGAGAAGATTGCTCAATAATGTTGTCCCTCGCACAAACTCCCTTGGGTGGGTGCAAGTCAGGCCCGTCATGGGGCAGGTAAGGTGCTGGGGGAAAACAGAGGGAAATGAGGGCTCAGGTGAGGCCTCCTATTCACAAAGGGTGGCACATTTAGGCCTTTGCTCCCATAACCAAACACAGACTTGGTGGAAGGTGGGGAGGATGCAGGAGACTATAGAGAAAGTCCTTAGATACCAGGACACATTTTTCCCACAGTTTCAATACACACAAAATCTAAAGAAATTAAAATCTCCCTGGTCACTCTCAACCTCTGGAAAACCCAGGACCCAAGGTATCTATTCACTCAATCATTCAACAAATATTATTGCCCACCTATGTTGTACCAGACACTGGGAATATATTATGAGCACAGCAGATATGGTTCTGTCCTCCCTCCCAGAATTCCAGCTTATACTTGTGTTGGGCATAAAGAGTTGTTTTTGAGGTGCTGCCAAATGCCAGGCTCCCAAGCACATTGTGGGCATCCAACAAATCATCGTTATTAATATTATTTGTTTCCTAATTTAGCATAGGCTGGCTCTTTACTTTGACTAAAATGGGTAATATGGTTTCTTTTTTATGACAAATAAATAATTTGACTTTTAACTGCTGATGTCCTACTTATAAAATGAGAATCATCAGAGAATTGCAACCAATTATTTTTGTTGTTGCTACAATAATACATTTAACAGGTTAATTTCAAATACTATGAATATTTAGACAGAAAAATTAAGAATTAAGAAATATTTTTAGTTGAAATGCATGTGTATGTATATGATTTCTCTCCAAAATGTCAACTACAAGTGCGCAGACACACACACACACACACATGCGCACATGGTGGAGAAGAAAAGACAGACACCTACACACTTTTTCCAAAATATTGACAACAAAGGTTAGTTTCTCGCAGAAAACATTACAATTACTGAAAAAACTTGACAATTACTATCATCCAATAAAATAATTCAAGGATTTTCATATGATTGTGTTAGTAGTAACTAAAGCTGCTTAATTAACCCTTACCTTTAAAACCAGAAATGTCATTCTGAAAAATGGATGGCAAAGGTTTTTGAGAGGGCTAGTCTCTGCAATTTATCTTTCTCTTTGGAAACAGTCACTTCAATAATAAACCTGACCTGCAATGCGTTGTCTGCACTTGGTGAAAGCACTTTGGGAGGTCACAGATTTCACAACTCTCTAATCTCTGCAAACTGCAAGATCTTTCCCAACCCCGTGTGATAAATCAAATTAATGTCTCCAATTACAGCCCAGGAAAACGAGAGACAATTGGTCCAGAATGAGCTGGCCCCTTTGCAAATTACGACCTTTTTATTTATTGTATTTATCATGCTTGCCTTTTAGGCATTTTTATTTGAGGTGTCTGTAATTAATGATATGGTTCATTAGTTGGAGAACAGCTCATGCCACTCACCAGCACAGTAGTTCACAACACTGTGGGACTTAACTCATTCCACATGGTCCCAAATATTTCCCTAACAGGGCCTTAGTGGGAATATTTTGATGTGTACATAGCAAATGACTTATTTCCAATCAAGAGTATGCATCGGAGGTGTGGTATGCTGGACTGTGTTATTTTTGGCTGATATGTAATTATTATCACAAGCTCCTTCTGTTACTTACGCTTCGCCCCCTTGATGTCCATCAGGTGATAGCATTTTAGGCTTTTGATCAGAATGTTTTTGTGCTTGACTTGCTGACAGTAAACTGAACACCTGCATCAGTGTGAGAGGTTTAAGCTCATTGATTTCCTTTGTGTTAAATGCAGCCCAACCAGGAGGGAGAAAAATCTGACCAGGTCCCATGCTGTGCGAGCTCCACTTATCTCAGTGGACCCTAGCTCTGGCTGCACATGACAATTGCCTGCAGTGCACTCAAAAAACATTGACTCTATCACGGAGATTGATTTAGTTGGTAGGGCCCAGACATCAGTATTTTTAAAAATCTCCCCAGGATTAAGAGTCTCTGATATGTTTTGACCCCTGCACCATCTTTTAAAAATATTCGTTGAATTAAGCCTTGGTGGCTTCCCACTGAATTCAGATGTCATGTAAGCCTCTTGTAACCTTGAGACCCTGAATGACCCACTCCTGAACTCATCTTCCATCACACCCTTCCCCCATTACCCTGGCTGTACCATTAATGCTGTTGCTTCAACTCAGGCCTCTGCTCATGCTATTCCTTCTGTCTTATGTCGTCTTCCACCCTCCTTTTGCCAGCCAGACTCAGTCTTGCTCACTGTTCAGGTCCAAGCCTAAATATCACCTGGCAAGGACAATCTCTCCTCCCAGTTTAAAATACTTCCCTGTGATTCTGGCAGCCTGGGACTTTCCTCCCTGGCATTTAGCATCGGTTGTGCTCAGGCATCTGTGTAGCTCTTTGTAATAACACCCTCTCTCTTTCAGGAATGCAGAGTCTCCAGGGCAGAGACTGGGCCTGTCTGGCTCACTGCTGGACACTCACTAATCAGTACTTCATGTGACAAAGAGAAAATACTAAGTATTTACACATTGACCGAATGGAAGAATGCCTAGCTGAATGGCTATGAAAAATCATAAAATGAATTGGATTCAGAGAAATTAAACCCACAAGGAGAAAACCTACAAACTTACCATGAATAGTGATTATAGGGATTAAATGGTGACTCATTTATGAGCAATTTGCTTTCTGCTTTTCTAGAATAAAACTTACCCTCAGAAAGATGAATGGAAGAAAAGTGCTAATGGTTTAGAAACATTGATCAATTTTTAAGGTCTTTGAATTGTAAGAAATTTTAATATAGTTATCAGTGCCTCTCAGCATTTCAAATATGAGAATAAAAACCAGTTTTGTGAAAATTTGTTTTCACTGTAGTATCTCTCAAGAACCTCACAAGTCATAAAACATGTAATATTAATTGTAAACATCTATTTGAATACTGATTTGTCCTTCTTAATGTCATTTCTGAGCATTTAAATTCCTCCCCTAGTTGTTCTCCATCTTCCAATGGGAGTATAATGAGAAAGCACCAACAAGAAGAATGGACTGATTTAATACAAAAATAAAATATCCCTAACTCTGAGCATTTGGCTCTTCCCTGGCAATATTTTTGTTTGTTAGTTAGTTTGTTTTTACAAAATAAGGGATGCTTGTATTCGATACAGTAAGATATGATAGCTGTACCCTTCATGTGAAAGCTGGAGAAGATTGTCTAATTATGCAGATGTGCCATTGATCCAGCTTGGGCGGCTGGTGGGGAGGGGCTCTATTCTAATCTTAAATCTGCCCAAACAGCTGTGTGACCTTGGATCTGTGCTGTAGGTGGTGGGCATAGTGACTGTCGAATCCACACCTGTATCTCATTGTTTGTGTTAGTCTTTGAGATAATTGGTCTATCAGGAAAAAAGACAAAAGCTCAGCAGTTCTGTTTCTACTGAACATCAAGGATGGATTGGAAACAGGGTGAGGAGAGGGAAGCAAGTGCCCTAGAACATGGAACATTCAAAGTGTTAGATTTTCCCCTTGGCTGGAATGAACTGAACCTTCCATCTGCTGAGACCAACCAGGGACAAGCCTTCAAGAAAAAGCCCTATGTCACTTGGTGGCAAAATTATTTCAAGAGCTAGTCCTACCTTTTTTCTCTGTCCCAAAGAGTCCCAAGTGGTACCACTTGGGATAAATTTCAAGACACTTAGCTGGGAAAGGAGTTAGCTTGTGTTGATATAGATGAGACTGTAGAAGAACCACCATATTAGCTCCTTTACCCCACTGATCACCCCACTTGGGAAGCCAACCCAATGAGCTGGACCATGAATTATATATATATATATATACACACACACACACACACATAGCCCATTTTATATATACACACACATGCACACACACACACAGAGAAAGAGATCTAGTAACTCAGCAATTTTTAAGCAAGACTGTTCATTGCCTTGAAGTCTGTTCTTTACATCATTTTAGACACATCAACAATATAAATTTGTGAGAGGATACTGGGTTTAAGTAGTAAATTTTTGTAATGAAATTGCAAATAAAGATTGGTGTGCTTTTGCCATCTGACCATAGATGCTGTTTCCAGGATTTTCAAGTCCCAAAGCCAAATAAAAAACCAAGAAGAGGGGATAGATGAATATGTATAAATTATTTTCATCATGCAGATAATTTTGGTGCAAATTATTGTTTGTTAATGAAGATATAATTTGCCTAGATCTTCTATGAGAGAAAATACTTCATTGATATTTCTATGGCTTTCAGGAATTTTTGCCCCCACCTCCAGGTAGCTGTTCAATTCCAAGTTGACCTGAATGGTTTAGTAAGAGTAAAAATTATTTTTTTCTAACAATCTATGGCTCTATTAGAAAAGTAATTGAGATATTTGTCCTTTGTAGGTTTTGGATTTTTTTTGGTTGATTTCTTTGCTCTGGGATAATTTCATCTAAAGTCCTTGAATAACTAGCAAAGTTATTTCTGTCAACTGATAATGTGGGAATAACCATGATATTATGGTCATGTACCTCAATCTTTTTCTGACACAACTAAAAGATCTAACAGTAACTGTTAACAAGAGATTAAGATTCAGCCTGGACTCTTTTCTTCAGCAAAGGTCTTTAAAAGAATATAATTAATTCTAAAATAATTGAGATGAGCAGAATCCCTTTCAAATCAGATGAGCAGGGATCTAGATTAAACTAGGGATTCTCCAAATCTCAGTGGCAAAGAGATGGTGAATGTTTTATAATCCAAACATGATTGCCTACCAAGTGGTATATCAGTAATGTATACTTGGCAAAAATAATCAGAGTGAATGGCAGTTATTAAAGCTCAAATAAAACTAATTTAAGATTTTTGGTCCTTTGTTTCTACAATTGCCTCATTCTTTATATAAATGCAAGATATGGCTTAGTAAATATTTATTCCATGGATGAATATCAATGCATTATCTTTCCTTAGAGCTGGTCCCCAGACCCCAGCACAACACTAACCTTACACTGGATATTTACTGTTTTCTAGTCACATCTTGAATAAGTGGCGAGTAAACTCTGGTTCAACCATTAGATCTCATGTAATATTTACTTTCCAAATAGATTTGAAATTTAAGTTGCCTCTGACTCTTGTTGTTAGCACGGTAAATAAGGTTATTGTCTCACATCCCCCAGTTTTTGTGACGTCCCCAGACCTGGAGCTGAGTAGTGTTCTCTGTTTCAGGTTTCCTCTTAGCTTGTTTCCTGATGATTTCAGGGCAGCTGCTTCAGGCATTGTTAATGACTATTAACTGCCACATCTCCTGTGTCATTTTTGACCCATTGGCTCAAACTGAGTGTCTCATTAATTCTGGGCCCTCTATTTTCAGAGGACAGTGTTGTCTCCATTGTCCCTCTGGACATGGCTTTATTAACTTGTGAGAAAGCTGGTTTTCTCCAAACCTTTATTTTGGAGGCTTTTTCTTTGGGTGATAGTAATCCTATGATGAATATCTTCTTTTTGCTGAAGGAAGCTGGCTTCTGGGCATGTAACATTTGTCTCTGTTTCTAGGTTTCACACCCCTTTGCAGTGGTCTTTTCCAACTGAATTATACTGAATAAGAACATTCCATGGCAATGTTCTTATCATCAATGAAAACAATCAAGATTAATCATTGGTCCCTTCATGGTCTTTGGTAGATCATTAATCAACTGAGCTTTTGCATTGTGTAGCATTATTGGACCCAACCTGACTATTTCCATGGGATAGATCAATCATTACTGCCTGGTGAGAGTACACTCACTCTTCCCCACAACGTGACTAACATGCAGCATCTGCTCTGGGCCTGCCTCCGATCTGAACAGTTTCTTTGATATGAACTTTTACTCACTACCTGGTACAGAAAGAGCATGCTTTAGGAGTGAGTTCATGAGACACCATCAGTAGTATCTGGCACATGCTGATTTAACCTGGGTCTGATTAGGGTGTGTGTCATCAATGCTTTAAACCTTCTTCACTTTTAGGCCATTTTTATTATTTCCAATAATCAGAGTAAAAAGAGCTCCCACTAAATGAGGGTTTGTGCCTTGCCCTTCTTACAAGCGTGCATTTCACCTTCCTGTCTGTGCTTTACAACAGTCCTGTGAGGTGTGCGTACTACTATACTGTGGTACTCATTTTGCACATTTGGAAGTGAAAGTAATGAAGAAGTAAAGTGATTTTATCAAGATCACAGAATTAGTCATGTTCTTTTTAAGTGTTTTTATTAAAACAATAGCAATTCACAAGGCTTTACAAGTGAACCTTGTCCTTCCATGGGTTAACCCATATGAAAAAGGCAGTCATGCTGTTCTCATACATTCCTGACCTTCCTGCCCTTCTCCCTTTCTGAGACTCATAAAATTGGCTCCTATTTTCCCATTAGTCTTGCTGGCATCACCCTTCTCAGCTAAAGATACTAAGCCCGCTGACTTTGAGCCATTGGCTTACAAAATTTTCTGTTGCATTGGGCAGAGGACTTTCACACCACTGTTTCTCAGGACTAAATTTCATAGACTATAATGAGCTTTGAGGCCCTTTTAGAGCAGCTTTGATCCAATCATTCACATGCAATTAACTTTTGAAATGGGCACTGGCCAACCAGTGCTAAAGAAAAGTAACAAAGGTATTTGTGTGAGTTTCTTTAACACTTTTCCACTAATAAAAGTTTTCACCTGTGATCAGTTTAATATTTTTCTCTTTCTTTCTTTCTTTCTTTCTTTCTTTCTTTCTTTCTTTCTTTCTTTCTTTCTTTCTTTCTTTTCCTTTCTTTTTTCTATCTTTTTTTTTTTTTATCAAAGTAAGACTGCTAATGAAAAGCTGAAATGTTATCTGGACAATAAAGCCTTTGCCCAATCTTCACATTCACAATCACCCAATGAGTTAAGGAAACAGTTAATGTATTAAACAGAGTGTACAAAGTGGACATAGATTAACTAAGCTCCTGTATATTGTTTTAACTTTAAACAATATCATGAAGGCTGTAAGCACCCAGGAAAGAAAACAGCACAGTGAGGTCCCTTCCCCTTCACCAGCTCTCAGATACCTCACATCCCAGGAGAACTTAATTAAAGTCTCTTGTGTTACTCTCACCCTCACTGCCTCCACACCAACTCTGCTGAAAGAAGTTCTGCCCCAACGATGGGTCAAGGCATGAGCAGGCATACATTTACTGGTAAGCCAGCAGCTCCTGGTCAGAGTGGGGGACCTGAGCCCAGGCATGCCTTCTACCCCATGCCTCTCCTCCTTTCGTCCAGGAATCGAAGCCCAGCTATGAAGGAAAGAAGAGAATGACAAGTAACGTACAAAGTTGGGAGTCTGTGGCTCGGGTGGTCAGTCAGAGTAGGTGACTTAGGGGATGCTTGTCAGAGAAGAGAGACCTCCTTTCTGATGAAATCCTCTGAAAGTTGGGGACAGCATCCTGGTAGAAAGAATTATCCTCCTTTGTGTAAGGGTCTCAGACATGCTGAAGCTCCCTTAAAAATACTAGCTGGAAGCTACTACTGAGGCTGCCTTTTTCCCACTTATTATTTACTTTATTTCACAAATAATATATGTTCCTTGTTAAAACATTAGAAAATTTAAATGAGCAAAAGTTAAGTACATAAACATTACCTGAAGTGCTTGCTTCAGGTGGGTTGGGAAGCCCACCTCCCATCCCACCGAGATAAGCCCAGTCAGCACTGTGCTGTGTGCCTTTCATGTCTTTTTGCTTTTAACTGGGGAAGAAATACATATGTATACTCCTCACACACAAGTGGAATCAAATGTTTTAGACCCTTTCCTCATAGTATGGCCTAAAACATCTTTCCATGTCAATTCATATGATTTTCTTCTAGCTTCTGTCAAAGTAAGATTGAAATGGGCAGGCATCCCCTTAACATTTGTGGATCTGTAGCCTGGTCCATGCAAGAGAATAAATGATGCCTGACATAGTATGTCCCTAAATATATTTAAAGTTGTGAAATCAGCCTGCAAGCTGTTCAATGAAAAAATGTTTTAGCCTCCAATCTTGATAAATATGACTTTATACAAAACTAGAGAGTGAGGTTCAAATTTAGACTGCTTGGACCTTTTGGGTTCCATACTCAAACACAGTGACACAAGGTGAGCTGGACCCTGACCCACCCCAACCCAATTTAATCCTGTACAAGCAGAGGCCTCCTGTGCCCACATGTTCAAATTCTGTCTGCATTGCCTGCAAAAAGCTACCCCTTACACCTAGGGGTGAGTACACTGGTGGCCTGGTCTACCCCTGGGAGATGGACATGGGAGCACTGAGCTCTTCCCAGATGCTGAACACCTGGAGTGTGGTCTGCAGGGAGGGCCATAAGGAGGGGATAAACCCTTAGATCAATGCTCCCTCATTCCGAGAGGAAGGGCCAGGCTGACTGGAGGTGGGCCAGAGGAGGTCCCTAAAGTACAGGGTTCACAGTAGGCTAGAACTTGGTGATCGACATCCTTGTGCACTTTTCCAATATTTGTATACTTCTCCAATTATTTCCATGGGTTAGAAGTGCATTAGTTGAATCAGAAAAGTATGATTGTTTAAACACATTGGTAGTGACATTTCTGAAAGTTGGTCCATTTCCAAGTCCCACCAACAGTACAGGGCAGTTTCAGTAAGCACATGCCATGAGCACAGCTACCCTGAGTAGCGTGATTATTTTCCATTGTTACAGGCTTAGTAGCTCAACATGGCATATTACTGACTTAATTCACATTTCATTACTTAATATGTGATGAGTCCTTTTTCACATCAGCACTTCATTTCCTGTGAAGTAACCAGTCACATCTTATATCTTTGCATTGAGTGGTTTAATTTATTCTATTTGGGCTCTTGATACATTAAATATATTAATCCTTTGGCATATCCATGAACAAAATTTATTCTTGAACTAGGTTCATTATGTTTGTTTCTTCTATCCTTTTCAGGATCTATTACCTCTCAAGGATGAGTTCTAAAAATGACCCATTTTGAAATATCAATAATGCGAGACTCAATAACCTGTGATGACAAGATCAATTCAATAGGTCAATTCAATTTAAATAATTGTTCATAACCTGTATGTGCTTGGCAGAGTGACAGATAGGATTCTACAGTTGCAGTAAAAATTATTGAGGCTGAGTATTGAAATAGAGTGGAGTTAATGTTACAGGACTATGAAAACATTTTGGAATTCTTCACCATCCCCTATCTACCTATTAAGAGGTGGTATTCTCTTGGAGGCAGAGGGTTGAGTGCCAGATATACAGACATATGAATTACAAAATAATTACAGTTTCTGTTTGACACCTGAATTCATATGTGCTGTACATTCTTTGGAATGTAAAAATTTTTCAAGGATTATTTCAATTATTACATTTTTTACCTTAAATAATGAGGTTAGTTATGTAATGATATGACACCACTGTACACAAATTATTTTGAGAAAAATTAATAATTTCAAAGTCATCATATTGAAGGACATGGAAGAGGAGAATATTGAATCTTATTAATAAGGAAACATAAAGCCCCCAAGAGAAACTTTGCTTTAAGAGAAAGGTATTCAGTAAATCATACAATAGAGAATGTTTATTAAGTATAGGTGAAATGACATTCACTGTGTAAGTGAATTGCATTATCTCATTTAATCATTAAGAAACTCTTTTTATGAGATGAGTATCTATAAATGATTTTTATATTCCCCATTCTACAGATGAGGAGACAACGAGAGATTAAGTAACCCGTAAGAGGTGACACAGGTAGCAATAGGCCAACAGTGGGTTTGTTCTGCTGGAATTTGGTATCTGTATAGTATTCTTATTTCTTACTCTGAAATCTCTACTGCCTGCCATGAAGATCCATGACATTCAGGGCAAACTCTGGAGGAAAGCTGGAAGGGGAAATGCAAAATATGTTTGCGAAATGGGCCTGTAAACCTAGAAGATAAGGGCAAATACCTGGCAATGGGCTGCCACAGCCTCCTCCAGGGCACATGGTTCTCCTTTCTTCTGAAAGGGCATTAACTTTAGACTCCCTCTTAAAACTTCCCTCCAAGTAGTCAGTGCCAATCAGGACAAATTATGCTATTCTAGGAGTACAACCAAAGTTCTTTACCTGAAGCTCAAGGGTTTTATGGGTCCATGTAGTATGAGTACATACTTGCACCAATGCATTTATTCTCTGGAGAAATAGCCCATAGATTTCAGCAGATCCTCAATAGGACCCCTGACCCAAGAAAGATGAAAAATCATTAGTGAGGACTGAAGTAAATTCTGGGGTATAGCAAGAGCAATCTGCAACCAAAACTGTGGAACAAACTGGGGATCTTTCATTCAATGAATATATATTGGGCTTATGTGATGTGATGATCTTTGCTCAGGGAGTTGGCAGTACAAAGATTTGGAAGCCACTTAAGAAGATCAAAAACTAGTGGGTGCTAAGAATTTGGAGCTTCATTCATATTCAAAGAAAAAGAATGGTTTGGTTATATGGCGCTGTTACGTTACATGACGTAATTTTATGTTGTATGGTTTTTATCTGTTTTTGACCCATAGAATGGAGCTACCATTCCTGTAAAGATATTACCCAAAAGTTCAGGGTGTAGTTTTGATTCACATTTGGGAAATGGCAGTAGTTACTTCAAAGAGAATAAGGAACCATACCACACTGAACCAGTCAGGATTACGGAAGCAGAGAACTTTCTACCTTTCGAGCCAGAATAATCTTGCATTCCTATTTTCATTGAAGCATTTGAACATATATTCATCCAGACTTGTGAAAGAGAATAAAGGCAAATCTATATGAAAATAAACCAACTGTTAACCTGACTACCTCATTATGCACATTGAGAAACTGGAGGCAAAAAAGAGGAAGAGAAGGGCCATATAGCAAGTCAACATTAGAGCCGGCCAACAGTCCAGCTCTAATCCAAACATTGATTCCCATCCCAGTGTCCAAGTAATAAGAATCATCTTTATAATTTATGAAGCTGTCATCTTACAAAGGCTTAATTATCAGTCTCTCCAAAGTACAAGAAAATGAAATTGCCACCTTCTCTAAAGGTATGGATCTCTGTGGCTTCAAACTGGGCTCTGCATACCCTTGAGGTACATAAGTGTATCCCAAGAGATATGTATGCACAGGGAGTTTTAGAAGAACATGTTCCCATAGCCTGTACTATACTCTTTGCTAAAACTGACTTAGTTGAGGATACACCAGCAGATGAGCAAGTCTTTGTTTGAGTTCCCCCAGCAGCAGACACAGAATAAGTAAGTAGTTAATTTGGAAGATGATCCCAGGAAACATCTATAGAAGCATGGAGACTGGAGATGAGAAAGGAGACCCAGCCTATAAAGGGTGCCTTAATCCTGCTGGGGGAACTGTGGGAGCCAATGTAGGACATGCACTGGGAAGGAGATAGAGACGTGGGTTGTGTGAACTGAGCAGGCCCCAGATTCCAGGTAAAGACATGGAGGGCTTAGGCATGAATGGAGCATCAGTAGTTCTCAGAAAAGGCATCACACCAATTCATTTTCCCACCTGTCCCTTTTTTCCCCATAAGATTTTATTTATTTATTTTCAGAGAGGGGAAGCAAGGGAGAAAGAGAGGAAGAGAAACATCTATGTGTGGTTGCCTCTTGCGCATTCCCTACTGGGAAACTGGCCTGCAACCCAGGAATCAAACGGGAGACCCTTTGGTTCACAGGCCAGCACTCAGTCTACTGAGCCACACGAGCCAGGGCCCCACCTCCCCTTTTGCAATCACCCTTCTGCTCCATTACAGAAGATGGGCCTGCCTCTCACAAACCCTGTTTCTTACTGCAGTACACTGCCCAAAGTGTACCATTTCCCAAGGTGCCAAACAAAATGACAACTTAAAGTGCTCAAACTGTGTGCCCACAAAGCTTTTTTTCATGAATGCAACATAAACCTACTCCTATTTGTTTTATTAAGAGATGCATTACTAATAAAATTATATATTTTATGTCTCATTATATTTTATAAAATGCAATAATATATTTATATTTAAATAATTATGTATTAGTACTACATAATAAAACTTAAACTGAAAAGAATTTTTTATTTATAAATTTAAGGTCACAGAAAATAAAAGAAACTAAGTTCTAGTTTATATACATATTTGTGTCACAGAGTACTATAATAGGTAATCAATAAGAGACTTGTAAACACAGAAACAATATTGCATTAGTATAAAATTCCAGGAAATTTCAAGGAAAAATTTCAAGAAAAAATACAAAATTTCTCAGTCAAAGACCTTGTTCATTTATATTTTAAATGGTGGGTTTCAAATCACTAATGTATTTATATTCCATTGGATATATTTTGAATGGTAAAACCTTTCTATTATAAAATTTTAATAGTTTTAATATTCTGTAACTATTTAAACATGCTCAGAAATGTTAGTTGTTGGATTTAAAAGGTGACAGATCATATATAAGTTTTTTAAGTTCTTTTAGGTAGGGGTTTAGGAGCAAAACAGTTTAGAAATGTCCTGATATCAAATACTTTTTGCCTTCTTTGTCTTCATTTAGGTTAGATAGTGGTTCTCACCCATCCTGTATTGGTGGCATATTTGTAACATTTGTGTGGTACAATGTAATACACACAAAACAGTATATACAGTGGAAATGCACAGATCAGTGATTCGTCACTTAGTGAAACCCCAGGTAACCATGACCCCATCAACAGAACCCCATTCCAAGCCCCCATAGGCCTGGCTTATGCCTGATCCTTTCTGCTCACCCCAGGAGAGACCCTAATCTGGTCTTTGTGGAAATTATTTTCTTGCCTTCCTTTATAGTTCTATTAGTTAAGCATGCATTCCTAAACATCATAGTTTTGCCTGCTTTTCCTCCTGTGCTTTATATAAGCAGATCCATATTGCATGAACCCTTTAGGATCCAGCTTCTTTCATTCAACAATTTGGGTCATTCATCTATGTTAATTCATTGTCCTTACTATATTTAAGATTTACTTATTTATTTATCTTTAGAGGGGAAGGGAAGGAGAGAGAGAGAGAAATATCAATGAATGGTTGTCTCTCAGGCATCCCCTGCCGGGAACTGGCCTGCAACCCAGGCATGTGCCCTGACTGGGAATCGAACTGCGGTTGTTTGGTTCACAGACCCACGTTATGAACCAAACATTTTATAAATATACCACCATTTACTTATCTATCTTAATGCTGACTGACTTTTTGGGTTTTTTCTATCTCTGGGCTTATATAAGTAACACATGAGCATTTCTGTGTATGTCTCTGATATACACTTGCTCACACTGCTGTTGAGGATATGCCTAGGACTGAAATTACTGGGTCATATGGCAAATGTACAAGTTCAGGTTCAGTAATCAATGCCAAGAAGTTTTCAAAATTGCTGCATAAATTTTTACTCCCATTGGCGGTGCCTCAGTGTTCTCATTCATTCTCACACTTGCTATTGTACAAGTTCTTAATTTAATCCATTCTGATGGATATGTCACAGTATATTATTGTGATTTTAATTTATAGCTTTTCAATTTATGAAAAAAGGTTGAGCACCCTTCTGTATGTTCATTGACTTTTTGGATGTCCTTTTTGATGTAATAGATCCCTTTGCCCATTTTTTCTGTTGGGTGATTTTATATATTTAAAAATTTATATATTAATTTATACATACTAATTTATATAATTTGTCAATTATATGTTTTCAATATGTTCTCTCATTCTTCATGCTACATTTTCATTCTTTTAAGGGGATCTTTTGATGGAGGGCAGTTTAGCACACTGCTATTAGGGTTAGCGCTTTTTATGCCCCATTTGAATATCCTTTTCCTACTCCAAGGTTATGAAGATACTCCCCTATATTTTTCCTAGAAGTTTTACTGTCTTACTTATCACTTTTACTTCTCCAATCTACCTAAAATTAATTTTTATGTATGGTGTGATATAGGAATAAAGTCTTTTTTAGTATGGAAAGCAAATTGATTTCAGCACATCTTTTTGAAATTGTTCTTTCCTCACTGATTTGTGGTAGAGGTTTGTCCCAGATCAAGTGTCCATGTATGTGGAGATCTGTTTCTGGGCTCTTCTTTTTTCTGCTCCATTGTTCTATTTGACAATTCTTGTGTCATTACCATCCTACTTTATGGATTATGCTTTTAATGTTGTTGAGCTAGTCTCCCCACTTTTTTCTTTATCAAGATTGTTTTAGTTTAATTTTGCTCTTAGTATTTCCATAGAAGTTTTACAATCACTTGGTCAATTCCTATCAGATGGCTGGGATTTTGAGAGTTACATTGACTATATAGATTAGAATAAACCTCTGTAAAGATTGAGAATTCTGACCTATAAACATGTGTATTCTTTGAGTTATTTAGATCTTTTATAACTTCAATAACATTCTATGATTTTCCATATAGATGTCTTGCACATTGTCTTTTCCCCTCTGGGTATTGGATGTTTCTCAATACAATCATAAAAAGTAAAGTTTTAAGTTATTTTTGTAATTTCTTTCTCAAGATTGATATTTGGGGGTCTTTTTTGGTTCCATACAGATTTTTGAAATATTTCTTCTAGATCTGTGAAATCTGCCATTGGTATTTTAATAGGAATTGCATTGAATCTACAGATCGCTTAGGATAGTATGGACATTTAAATGATGTTAATTCTTCCAGTCCATGAACATGGTATATGTTTCCATTTATTTGTATTTTCCTCAATTTCTTTCTTCAGTGTTCTATAGTTTTCCAAGTACAGGATTTTTACCTCCTTGGCTAAGTTTATTCCTAGGTACCTTATTTTTCTTGTTGCTATAGTAAATGAGATTTTTTCCTAGTTTTTCTTTATAATAGTTCATTGTTGGTATACAACATAGCATTAATTTCTGAATATTGACTTTGTATCCTACTATTTTGCCAAATTCACTTGTTAGGTTGTGTAGTTTTTGATTGGCAACTATAGGATATTCTATATACACTATCATCTCGTCTACAAATAATGACAGTTTTACTTCCTCCTTTCCAATTGGGATGCATTTTATTTCTTTTTCTTGTTTGATCACTGTGGCTACAATTTCCAGTGCTATGTTGAATAAGACTGGTGGAAGCAGACACCCCGTCTTCTTCCTGATTAAAGAAAAAGTTTTTAGTTTTTGCCTACTTGGTGTTATGTTGACGGTAGGTTTCTCATATAAGCCTTTATTATGTTAAGGTGTGCTCCCTCTATTACCACATTGCTGAGTGTTTTTATCATAAGTGGGTGCTGGATTTTAATAAATGCTTTTTCAGCATCTACTAATGTGATTTTTGTCCTTCATTATGTGGTACATTATATTTATTCAGTAGATGAGTATATTAAAAACTATGATACATTTACACAATGGTATACTACAGAGCAGAAAGAAAGAAAGCATCCCTACCTTTTGCAACAGCATTGTTGGAACTGGAGACTATTATGCTAAGTAAATAAGCCAGTCAGTGAAAGACAAATACCATATGATCTCACCTATAAACAGGGATCTAATGAATGAAACAAACTAATGAGAAAAATGGAACCAGAGTCATGGAAACATAGACAGACTGACAGCTACCAGAGGGGTGGAGGGAGAAGGATAATGGTGGAAAGAGTGGGAAGGGACCAGTAAAGAACATGCATGAATAACCCGTGGACATGAACAATAGTGTGGGGATTCACTGTAGGAGTGGGGAATGGGCTGGGAGGAGAAGGGAAAAGGGGGAAAATTTGAGATAACTGTAATAGGATAACAGCAACAATAATAATAAATGTTAAAAAGTAAATTATTTGTGTAATTTTATAATTTTAGGAATTATTTTTGTATCCTTGACCAGTGTGGCTGAATTGGTTGAGCATCATTCCACAAAGTGAAAAGTCACGTTTGCTTCCTGGTCAGGGCACATGCCTGGGTTGCAAGTTCAGTCCTTGGTAGGGGCATGTACAAAGGGCAGCCAATCAATGTTTGTCTCTCACATTGATGTTTCTCCCCCACCTTTTCTCTCCCTCTCCCTCTCTTTAAAAACAAATAAATAAAATCTTTAAAAATGACATTTATAAAGTTTTAAATTATTTTTGTAATTTTTATTTTTATTTTTCATATTTCAATAATTTTAGGAAAATAGTGTATTTCTTTCCTATTATACTTGTACCTAGCAATCTTGATAAATTCATTTTAATAGCATGTAGATTCTTTTAAATTCCATAAATGTATACTTATTTTAGCTAGAAATAATAATATCTTTATTCTTTTATTCATTATACATAATAATTATTTGTCTTGCCTCTTTGCACTGACCACCACATGCAGAATGATGTGGAACAGAGTGGTACCAATGGGCATCATTGTCACTTTCCCCAGCCCAGGAAAAAAGTTTTTAATATTTCACTATTGCTGAAAGTATATGACATTTTATCCTATTTGAAGCTTTCTATGAGTTCTTAATCATAAATGGGTGTTAAATTTTATTAAACACATTTCTACATGTATTGAGACACTCATTCCCCACCCCCACTTATTCTATTAATATAATGACTTACATTGCCTGATTTTCAAGTGTTAAAGCAACGTCGAATTCCTGGAACAGTCCCAAGTTAGCAGTGATGTATTGTCCTTTCCATAGTACCTGATCAGGTTTGTTAATATTTTGCTTAGGACTTTTGCTTCTATGTGCATGAGAGAGACCAGCCTGTAATTTTTCTGTCTGTAATGTTCTTGTTAGGTGTTGATATCAGATTACTCTATCCTCATAAAATGGGTTAGGAAGCATTTCCTCTTTCTATTCTCCCAAAGAGTTTGCATTCCACTTTTCTGTCTCTCCGGATGTCATTCTGGTTTTCTCACAGGTCCTGTTTCCCCATCTCACTTTTCAATTGTGTTTAATATACTGTTAAACTGTTCATTTTAGTGACTCTATGGTTTGATTTCAGTTTCTATTTATTCAGTTTCTATTCCTGTTGCCTGCTAAAATTTTCAGTATTATCATTTTGAACAGAGCTTATCTTTGAGACTCTTATTACCTAATGCTCTCTAGATTTATTTCTATAATCTGTTATTTCTCTTGGTTTTTGATTCCATTGTCTTGTCCCCTTGCCTGGAAAGGAGAATCAGACCAAGTCACAAGACCAACCCAGATTCATGATGGGGAAAAACAGACTCTACTATTTGATGAACAGAGCAGCAGTCACATTGCAAAGGAAAAGTGTCAGGAAAGGTATATCTATCTGCATTTTGATACATCAAGTCCTAATTCCTGAAATGTGTGGCAATTAATCTTGCTTGGTTAGTTTCTACTCATCTTAGAACTGGGTCCCATTTCCCTATTAATCCATTTTCATTTCACTATTCATCCCTCATTCATACCACATCACTATAATAAATTTTAGATTTATTGGGGAGTTTCATTGATGAATATGGATTTTCAGGTATACATTTATGCATTAAAGGCATTTTAAATAAGCCACAGTACATAAAAAGGCAGCAGCTAGACTATGTTCCTTGCTCCATATCCCCTTCTAAATCAGTGCATGACATGTGTTAGATGAATGACAAATATCAATGGAGTAAAAAAATATGGATATATAGCCAACCATGTGAGAAAAGTACCACTACATATTCCCATTTTTCAGATGACAAATTTAAGCCCAGAAAATTGACAAAACTGGTCAATAATGCTCTGCCACCCGATTGTAAAGTCTGTGCCATTTGCCACTGCACCCTGAGACTATAGGGGCACATCCTAGGTTTTGTACTAGGCAACGAGGAGCCCCCACAGTCCAGAGCAGCATTTTCATATCAGGATCATTTGCATATTGGAACTGGATCTTTAGGAAAGATAAGAGATTTGAACTGCTGCTAGCCTAACAACCATTACATATTGAAATGTGTAATTGAAATGCTTAGTTAATAATGCTTAGGCAGTATCAACTAAGAGATAAACCAGATTCATTACCTCTGTAATGGCTAATTTGCTATCTTTCTTCTTTTGACTCACAAATGATTGCACGTGGCAGAAGGCAGATTACATTCAGAAATTTTCCTTTCACACCTGTCAGGTCAGTTTCTCAGGGTCATTAATCCCTCCTGACCAATGGCAGGCACAGACCTGGCTGCTCATTCATTCTATTCTCAGCTTAAAGCCATTGGGGGACAAAGTGAAGTTGGCCATATGCAGCCCCGTCAGCCAGTGAAAAGTCAACACAACAGCAGCCTGGCCCAGGCTTGGTCCTAAAACGTCCTGTTATGGAAAGAAGACTTGACTGAAATATCCTTTCAGTGAGGTTTGGCTTTGGAGTCAAAAGACCAAGTGTGAGCTTTAGTCATGTCTTTTACTAGCTGGGAGACCTTGTGGAAAGTTACTTAATCCCTTTGAACCCCTATAATATGGGATGGATGATACCTAATCCATCAAACTCTGAACGTTAATCTGTAGAATCATAAAATAGCCTTGGTCCAAAGGAGTGTTGTTTTATCCTCAATTCCCTCTTCCCAAGGGAACAGTGCATCACACTTCCTTTGGGAAAACACTGTTCCTTGACAGTTGGCTATGGGTTTAAAATTGGCTTCCATTCATAGCTGCAAGGATAGAACATATAATTCAGGCCTGGCCAATCAGGAAATTGTATCACCTTGACCATACTCCAAAGTTATTGCTTCAGAGACATGCATGTGACCAAATATAATCAAAGTGAATCCTGGACTTGAACCCAAAAAGATATGGGTGGAGAGCCTCTGTCTGTCATCTTGCCATCACATGGACCTTGGACATGAAATTAGCAGAAATAACAAAGAACCTAAAGATGGATAGCACCAAGTCCTATTGACACCATTTAAGTTCCCAGATTAAGCCACACTTGAGGGCTGTAAACCTATACTTTTCTATTATTTAAGCCAATAAATGATCATTTTCAATTTGAAGTTCTAGTTGAACTTTTTGAAAGTGAACTCTTCATATCATTGCCCATTTCAAAGATGAGAAAACTGAGGTTCAGAGATGAGTAGTAACATGTATCCAAGTGTGTGATAAAATGTGAATTGCTTGCATAGAAATGGACCTTGTCATTGCCAGACCCACTTCTCTTCTCTTCACCTCTCCTCACTCTCTTCCCTGCCTTACTTTCTCTCTCCTTTGTTCCACCTAATTAAGTCCACCTAATCTTCCAAGTTCAGCTCAATTCCTATTCTCTAAGGATGGCCTCACTGCTTGCCTCAGGATGTGCCCCATGCACATCAGCATATTCCACAAATGCACAGCTTTCTCTCTGATCTGCTTCTCTTTTGAATCCTGGTGTCTTGAGAAGATTGCCTAACTTGCTCAGATGTATGAAAGGAGTGTAAACACTAATTCCCAGCTCCTCATGTTCATATTGGACAGCTTTTTTTGCCAATATATTAAAATGTATCAGTCACCAAATGTTAAATTTTTAACATTGTATCAGTCACCAATGTTAAATTTTTTAATGTATCAGTCACTGATGTCAATATTTTTGCTAAAAATTTGCTAATTTAAATTTGCTATTTTTTAGCAAAAAGAATTGATTACAAGTTAATTTGTGAAGAGCACAAAATCAGTACAGGAGGAAGTCATAGTCAGTCTGATCTTCTTCCCATTATCATCATGCTATTTTCTCTGCTGCCAAAGAAAGAGGTGGTTAGACTTAGTCATCCCTTTTTAACCAATAATTCTATGGAATTTCAAAGTATTTTGTCATTTATGCACTTCAAAAATACGAATTAAACTATAAAAAGAAACTATAAAAATGGAAGCAATAAAATGACCCTCTGACTTGAGGATAGAAGAGTCTTTCCTCAACATAGGGACAAATACAGAGACCATGAAGAAATGTAGAGTTATAAAAAGACATGTGTATCTACTTGGTACATAAAAAACTCACTATAACCAGAAGTAAATGACAATGACAAACATATGTGATAGAAGATTACAACTTGCCAACAAATGTTTTAACCAATAGAAAATTAACTAAGAATTTGAAAAGAAAATTTACAATAGATGAGGACTTCCAGTCAAGATGGAGGCATAGGTAAATACACTGTGCCTTTTCACACAACCAAAAGAAGGACAACAACAAATTTAAAAACAAAAAGCAACCCAAACTGCCAGAAAATTTAAATGTGTGGAAGTCTGACAACCAAGGAGTTAAACAAGAAACATTCATCCAGACTGGTAGGATGGGAGGAGATGAGCAACCAGGGTGGAGAGGACTTATGGTGAGGCAGCACCTGGAGAGCTATATCAGTGAGACAGTGGCTGGTGAAGGGGGTAGTCCCACATTTTTTTGTGTGGATAAACTAGGAGGAACAACTGGGGAGTGAAACAGACCATGAAACCCAGGGCTCCAGTGTAGGGAAATAAAGCCCCAAGACCTCTGACTGAAAAAACCCTGTAGGAATTGCAGCGGTTGGAGAAACTGCAAGTCTCACTGGTGAGTTCACTGGAGAGACCCACAGCATCCTAGAACATACCCAAACCCACCCACCCACCTGGGAATCAGCACCAGAAGGGCCCAATTTGCTTGTGGGTAGTGGGGGAAGTGACTGAAAGCTGGCAGAGAGCCAAGCAAGCAGCATTGTTCCCTCTCGGATCCCTCCACCACAGACTGATACAAAAAGGTGACATGCGTTGCTCCGCCCTGGAAAATACCTAAGGCTCCACCATTTACTATATAACAGGCACACTGAGACAAAAAAAATGGTACAAATGAAAAAATAGATCATAGCTCCAGAAAAAATACAACTAAGCAATGAAAAGATAGACAACCTATCAGATGCACAGTTCAAAACACTGATAATCAGGATGCTTGCAGAAATGGTTGAGTATGATTGCAAAATAAGAGGAAAATATTAAGGCTATGAAAAGTGAAATAAAGAAAAGTGCACAGGGAATCCACAGTGAAGGGAAGGAAACTGGGATTTAAATGAATGGTTTGGAATAGAATGAAGAAATAAACATTCAGTGAAACAGAATGAAGAAACAAGAATTCAAAAAAATGAGAAGAGGGTAAGGAAACAACTTTAAATGTTCCAACATCCAAATCATAGGGGTGCCAGAAGGAGAAGACAAAGAACGAGAAATGGAAAACTTACTTGAAAAAATAATGGATAATGTCCCCAATCTGGCAAAGAAAAAAGACTTCCAGGAAGTCCAGGAAGCTCTGAGAGTCCCAAAGAATTTAGACCCAAGGAAGCACACACCAAGGCACATCATAATTACATTACCCAAGATTAAAGATAAGGAGAGAATCTTAAAAGCAGCCAGAAAAAAGGAAACAATTACTTTCAAAGAACTTGCCATAAGACTATCATCTGACTTCTCAAAGAAACCTTACAGGCAAGAAGGGGCTAAGAAGAAGTATTTGATTTTATAAAAGGCCTACATCCAAGATTGCTCTATCCAGCAAAGCTTTCATTTAGAATGGAAGGGCAGATAAAGTGCTTCCCAGATAAAGTCAAGTTAAAGGAGTTTATCACCAACAAGCTCTTATTATATGAAATCTTAAAGAGATTTATCTAAGAAAAAAAAGATAAAAAATATGAAGAGTAAAATGACAACAAACTCACAACTATCAACAACTGAACCTAAAAGCACAAAAACAAAACAAACTAAGCAAATAACTAGAATAGAAATAAAATCACAGAAATGGAGATCACATGAAGGGTTATCGACAGGGAAGAGCAGGGGAGGAATGGGGGAAAAGGTACAGGGAATAAGTAGCATAAATGGTAGTTACAAAATAGACAGGCTCTGGCTAAGAATAGTAAAGAAAATGTAGAAGCCAAAGAACTTGTATGTATGACCCATGGACATGAAAAAGGGTCGGGGGAATGCATGTGGGAGGCAGGGTGTAGGGCAGAGAGGAATAAAGGAGGGGAAATGGGACAACTTTAATAGTGTAATCATTAAAGTGTATATATATATATATATATATGTATATATATGAAAATTTACAATAAAGAGAGGCTATTGATGGTAGAGACATGTTCATCTTCGGAAAAGCCAATTAGAAAAATAATATGCAGTAATTTTGGACTCTAAAACTGAGAAAATGTTAAAATGATATATTGCATGTATCAGAATACAAAGGATGAACACCCAAATATATTCTCAATATAAACCATTATGGGTGATTTACCAGTAAATATCAAATCAGAAATGTGTATTGCCTTTCACCCTATAATCCTGCAGAAATTTATCCTGAGAATATAATTAGAAACTATTATTACACAGAAATTTTAGTTTTTATTTAAACTCTTTTTTAAAACTTTTTTATTGATTATGCCATTACATTTGTTCTATTCCCCCCATTCCCCTCCACCATGCATACCCCTCCCCCACCATTTCCCCCTTCAGTTCATGAACACATGTCTCAAATTCTTTAGATTCTGTATTTCCCCTACTATTCTTACCCTCCCCCTATCTATTTTCTATCTACTGTCTATGCTACTTATTTTCTGTACCTTCTCCCTACTTTACCTCCTCCCACTCCCCTGTTGCTAACCCTCCCTGTGATCTGCATTTCTATGGTTCTGCTCCTGATCTAGCTGTCTGCTTAGTTTGCTTTTGTTTTAGGTGTGGTTGTTAATAACTGTGAGTTTGCTGTTTTTTCACTGTTCATATTTTTATCTTCTTTCTCTTAGATAAGTCCCTTTAACATTTCATATAATAAGGGCTTGGTGATGATGAACTCATTGAATTTGACCTTCTCTGAGAAGCACTTAATCTGCCCTTCCATTCTAAATGAAAGCTTTGCTGGATAGAGCAATCTTGGTTGTAGGTCTTTGGTTTTCATGACTTGGAATACCTCTTTCCAGCCCCTTCTTGCCTGTAAGGTCTCTTTTGAGAAATCAGCTGACAGTCTGATGGGCACTCCTTTGTAGGTGACTGTCCCCTTATCTCTTGCTGCTTCTAGGATTCTCTCCTTCATTTGAATCTTGGCTAATGTAATTATGATGTGCCTTGGTGTGTTCCTTCTTGGGTCCAACTTCTTTGGGACTCTCTGAGCTTCCTGAATTTCCTGGAAGTCTATTTCCTCTGCCAGAATGGGGAAGATCTCTTTTATTATTTGTTCAAATAAGGTTTCCACTCGTGACTCTTCCCCTTCTGGTACCCCTATAATTCAAATGTTGGAACGTTTAAAGATGTCCTGGAGGTTCCTAAGCCTCTCCTCATTTTTTTGAGTTCTCGTTTCTTCATTCCTTTCTGTTTGATCATTTTTTTCTTCCTTCTGGTCCACTCCATTGATTTGAGTCCAAGTCTCCTTTCCATTACTATTGGTTTCCTTTGCATTACCATTCATTTCAATTAGTTTAGCTTTCATATGTTTCTCTAATTCGTGACTAAAATCAACCAGTTCTGTGAGGATCCTGATAACCAGTGTTTTGAACTGTGCATCTGAAAGTTCGGCTATTTCTTCATTGCTTAGATTTATCGGCTCTGGGGCTCCGAGTTGTTCTTGAGCCATTTTTGGTCTGTTTGCGCCCTTAAGAGGAGCAAGCCTTAGTTGTTTACCAGGGCGGGGCCACCCAGGTCACTGGTTTGTAAGGCTGTGTGTGGGGGCGGGGTCAGAGAGGGAGCAATGGCGGTCCTCTCCACTAGCCCAGTCCGTCCCATCCCACCACTAGCCACGGCCTGTTTATCTGATCGGAATTGAGCCAACCTGCTGCCCCGTGTCTTGCGGTCTCAATACTCGCCTCTTCACTGGTTTATCTGCACACAGATGGGCGACCTACTGCAGACAGCCAGCCACGCCTCTTCCCTGCGGGCTCCCGTAGCTAGCCCGGATCCTCACCTTTCACTGCTTGCGCACCACCAGGTTGCGCACCACCAGGTCAGGGATCTTTTTGGTCAACCCGCTCCACTGCTGGCTTCGTCCCTCTTACCAGTTTAGGTGAGCATTTCATTTTTTTTTTTCGGACTCTGTATTGTTGATTTTCTGAGTGGTTTGGTTATGTTATTATTGTTAAAAATAGTTGTTCTTAGATTTGGTTGTGTACGGAAGCAAGGTATTTCCACCTACGCCTCCATCTTGGCGGAAGTCTTATTTAAACTTTTTTTAAAAATTTTTTATTGATTATGCTGTTACAGTTGTTCTATTCCCCCTTTCATTCCCCTCCACCCTACTGTGGTCACTTGCCTGGTCGCTCGCTTTGTCGCTCGCTCCGTCGCTCACTAGGTCCAACCCTGCGCCTGGATTCTGCGCTTCTGGATTCCGCATGCCTGAGTCTGTCTGACCGAGTCCTCCTGTCCAACCCCGCTTCACCAGCCGCTGGTTTTGCCCCTTACTGGTCAGGATGAAGAATTTGTTGTTAACGGACTTCCGAAAAGTTCAATTTTCCATGTTCTGGCTGTGTTTTCTGTTGCTAATATTTAGTTGTCTCTAAACTTGGTTGTGTGAGAAGGTACAGCACATCCACCTATGCCTCCATCTTAGCAGAAGTTCTTATTTAAACTCTTTATAATAGTGAAAAATAGAAACTAACTTAAAAGTTGACCACACATTGGTTATGATAAATGGTACATTTATGTAATAAGTGTACGTATCAAAGGTGATGAAATAGATGTATGTTCATTGATTTAGAAAGATATTCACAATATATTGAGTGAAAAAAAAAGACATGGTATCTGCAGGATCTCAAAAATTTTTGAAAAGTGCTTATATTAAAAACTGGGAGGATAATGGGAACATATACAACAAGGTGATAGTATTGTTCATTTATGGATTATAAAATCATGGATGATTTCTCTTGTTCTGCTTTCTTGTGTTTTCCAAATTGCTATAATAAACATCACTTTTAAAGGTTAAAATACTTTAAATGTAAGTACCATGCCTTTATACTTATTTTTACTAATGCATCTGATGTCTGTATCTGATAGCATCCAAAAAGAAGTTATACACTGTCAGGCTTGCATCATATGCCAGTGTATGGACCACATGGGCCTCCTCCTTTTTACCATGACTGGTATTTTTGGTCACAAAGAGAGATTTGCTTACTACCTTCTCCATCCATCTACCAACCAGGCACAGGCCCCATAAACATTATCATTTCCCAAATGGAAGAAGGTGTGGCTTTGAAGAGCGGAGCCTTTAATCAGACAAAACATCTCACTTTGCCCTAGTCATTAAACTGACTTCAGAGACAAAAAGGCCCAAGGCCCTCCATCTGTTCAGTTTGTATAAAGACAGTTAAACAATGCTGAACACTGGGGATACTGAGTGTTTATATTAGAAGTAATGAACTGAAAGCAGGGCATCTAATCCTTTCCCTAGCCAGGAGGTACTTCCAACATTTTAAAAGTCTTTTTTAAAGAGTAATAGAACTTTATAAGCATATTGGTCCTTTCATCTCCCAAAAAGTATACTCAAGGCATAATTCAGACCTTTGCATTAGATCATATTGAGACTAATTTGGTTTTTCAGCTCAACAAAGGGCCTGGGGGTCTTTAGGAAGTTGTAGGAGTCATAGAAGCTAAAAAACCTGACTTTTTAAACAAACACCCATCTTTCCCTTATGATAATGAATGTGTTACATGTACTGCCTGGGGGGTCTTCCCAACATATTGAAGGGTAGGTAATTCCAAAAACAGAGGGATGTCTGGGGAAGAACATGCCCTGCTGGCATTTCCTACTAGATTTCCAATTTACTAAGAGAGCTCTTCTTCCTCTTTTTAAAGTTTTCTAGGCAGTGCCCATGCTGAGCATGCTTTTGGTGAGCCAAGAGTATATGACCCTAAAATTCCCAACTGCCTTGCTACAGGGACCTGACATTTGATTCCAAAACCGTGATGACTTTCATCATTTTGTTTTTCAGCCATATCTGAGATTTCAGATGATAATCATGATTTGATTCTTTAAAAGAAAAATTTGATGGAATAACCCCACCAACAGGTATATCACTCATGGCATAGTAGAGAGAGCTCAGGTCTTAGATCTGGGTTCAAATCCTGCACTTCTATTACTTAGCTGTGGTCCTGGGACAAGTTACTTAGTCTCTCTGGGCCTCAACTTCCTAATCTCTGAAGGGAGAGGCAATGGTAATACCTTCTCAGCTTCTCTCAAATAAGGTAGCAAATGAGCAAATGAGAACATAAATGTGGAAACACTTTGTGAACTGTAAAAAAACTACATATTCCAACTATCTTGCCAAGTTTTGTTGTTTTGCCAGCTCCTTTTACAGTCAAGTATGTATTAGTCACAGAGATGTTCAGCTCAAAGACTGGGAGCCCACAAGTATCTGTGAGTGTATTGTAAACCTAAGGCCCACCTGCTGCTTGGAGTCATCAATCAGTCACTTTTCAAACAGCAACTAGTAGGACAATGTGCCTTGTTTGATAACTGAGAGTATTGTTACAATGACTATTGCTCAAGTTCACAAAAGCTGGCTGCTCTGGTGGGACAGGGAAATCTTTACAGAGAGATTCCATTGGCTAATGGGATCTTCTGAAGGGAAATTGGCCAGCAGCCACCCTTATCCGCCTCCCCTCCCCGGGCTGTCTCTGCATCTATTAGCATGAAAAATGGGGAATTGATTGGGCTTATATCATCCATAAGTTAGCTTAGCTGAATAAAGATCATTTGTCTAGCATACATAGTCCCAAATCCAAGGGAGGCTTGCAATTCGCCTTCCCAGTGAGGTCATCCTCCTTGTCTGCAGCTCTGACATCCAGCTAACCAGGGCTCTCACCACAGGCTCCATGTTAACAGATAAAATGGCCTTTCATCCAGGAGTGACAGATCAGCTTTGGGGTTTCTTTCCCTCTCTCTGTTCTGTTCTCTTGTGCTATGATCTCTGCTTCAGCTGGGTCAGTAGGACCCTGAAGCTTCAACCGGAGACACCTCTCTTGGCCCTGTAAGGCTGTACTCCATGCAGATGAGGGAATACAGTTTCCTTTGTAACTGATATGGAAGCTTGTTTTTTCATGTGGTGTGGTTCACAGAAAGCTTTTCTTTCATTGATGAGGTTCCTGGTAACTCTTCAAATGAAAACACAGGATTTGATCAAAAGGGATGGTCAGCCATGGGACCTCTGGGACCACTGTATTCAGATACCCAAAAGTGCCTGAACTAAAATAGGAAAGCTCATTATGTTAGGAACCTGAAAAGCCCCATGCTGGTCCCACTGTTCAAGGTCCCCTGTTGAAGAAGAGATTTATCATCCTTCTGCTAGTGCCAAACTATGCTGATGCTCAGTCTTACTTTTTTCCTCCAACTAATACTTTTTATTTATTTTTAAATAATTTTTAAAGATTTTATTAATTTATTACTAGAGAGAGGGGAAGGGAGGCCAAAAGAGGGGGAGAGAAACATCATTGTGTGGTTGCCTTTCATGTGCCCCCTACTGGGGACCTGTCCCACAACCCAAGCATGTGCTCTGACTGGGAATTGAACCTGCAACCCTTTGGTTCCCAGCCCAAGCTTAATCCACTGAGCTATACCAGCCAGGACATATTTTTATAATTTTTTTATTGTTGTCAAGTACAGTTGTCTCTATTACTCCCCCAGCCACACCCACCCCTGCCTCTCACCTTCAGACCTACCCTCTGGCTTTGTCCATGTGTCCTTTATATATGTTCATAGCAGCACAATTTATAATAGTCAAGTGCTGGAAGCAACTTAAGTGCCCATCAGTAAATGAATGGATCAAAGAACTATGGAACATTTATACAATGGAATACTATGCAGCAGAAAGAAAGAAGAAGCTTTTATCCTTCACAACAGCATGGATGGAACTGGAGAGCATTATGCTAAGTGAAATAAGCCAGACAGTGAAAGACAAATACCATATGATCTCACCTATATGTGGAACCTAATCAACAAAACAAACAAGCAAGCAAAATAGAACCAGAGACATTGAAATAAAGAACAAACTGACAGTAACCACGGGGGTGGGTGGAAAGGGATAATGGTGGAAAAATAGGGGAAGGGCCATCAGCCTTACTTTTGAGTGGAAGAATGTAAAGCCTAGAGAAGTTAAGCAAGTTGCCTGAGTACACACAGCCAGGAAATCAAAGCCAGCTAGGCAGTGCCTCACAGCCCATACTCCTTGCACAGTTCTCAAATATTGTTGGGTTGTTTATTTATTCACAGAGTTCATGCCCAGTAAGCACACTGCCACATCCTGGGGGTATAGTGCTGAATGAAAGAGACCAGATTCCTGAAGAAATGAACAAGCCAATGACACACAGAGACAATTTCAGATGTTGGTAAGGATTTCAAAGTCTGCAATGAGGTGATTCAATGGTGGGGTGGATTAGCTCCTTCACCCGGGTGGTTGCAGTTGCCTCAAAGAGGGAGCATAAATCTGAGACTGAAAAGTGTTGCCACCTACTGCAGTAAAAAAAACATCAGCTTTGCCACCTTCTGCAGTAAAAAACTATCAAGTACAGAGGCTCTGAAGAAGGGACAGTAACAGAAAGAAGATTGGCCATGAAGATTAGGGCCACATGGGAAGAGCGGTACTCAGAAAGGCAGGCAGGTGCCTGTTAATGGTCTTGCAATCTGCAATCAGGTGCTTGCATTTTATTCTGAGTGGAAGACCCACCAGCACAAGGGTTTTGGTAGGGAACTTTCTCCTGTTCTAAAGAGATACCTAATCTCTTCCTGCATAATGGCTCTAGGAAGACAAGGGGGGACTAGGAAGACTAGTAAAGGATTTAGTAAATACCAATGACTAGAGATTTTATACCTAATTTAATTAATGTTACATCTGTAAAATGTTTTTCTTCAAACATATACATGTATATTCATATATTCTCTATTTTGGCTCAGTGTTTGAAATTGATGTCAACTATTTCACTAAACATGCAAGGAAAATGTAGTCCCTTACTGCAAACATTCTCCCTGGATATGCAGAGTCAGTATCAGGGATGAGCAGGGGGAGGGTGGTGTCCTTCTGTTGGGGCTGCCCAAAGAAAAATATTAGTGCTAGCATGACAGTGCAGAGAGGAGGCCATTCTCATGGAGGGTGGCATGGTGTGAGGAGTCAGAGTCTGAGCAGAGAGAGAGGCATTCTCGTGGGTTAGCCTGACGCAGGTGTCAGAGCCCAGGTGGGCTGAGGAGGGCATTTACATAAGGTAGGAGATAGTGGTTGTAATGAGAGATTGGTTACATATGGAGAATACATTAAATAAATACATGTATCAGGATAATCTCTGTCAAAGGGAACCTTTGTCAAAGGGAGGTACAATTTTAGAAGGGAAGAAAACTGTTTTTATACTACCATGAACCCTGAGAAGATAGGTTGAAACTGCAGATATTGGAGGCATGAACTCATAGATTTCAATATATACAGATATGGGAGTATATAGATTTGCATATAGGTGTCTATGTATATGCATAGTTGTGCATGTGTGTATACATTATGCATGTATAGATGTGTGTCCATGTGTGTTATACATGTGTATGTATATGCATGTTTGTGCGTTTGTGCGTGGACATGCACACATATACATGCATGTGGCATATTAGTCGTGTGTGCACATAAATGTGTCTATACATAAATACATTCATGTACATTTATATGCATACATTTATTCCCTAGCTCTGTCCTCTGACCAGACTTGATAGCAATACCCCACTGAGCATACCTTACACTTGGATTTTGGCTTCTGTAAACCATTCGCCTCTGAAAGGACTAAGGCTCCATGGAGAAATGAGTGATTCCTGGGCTAGGGTCAAGAAAATGCAAGGTGAACCTGGAACAGCTCATGCCTAAAATGAAGTGCTTAAAGAATGATGGGCCCTGGCTGGTGTAGCTCAGTGGATTGAGTGCATGTTGCAAACCAAAGGGCCGAAGATTCGATTCCCAGTCAGGGTACATACCTGGGTTGTGGGCTAGGTCTCCAGTGGGAGCCACATGAGAGGCAACCACGCATCGATGTCTCTCTCTCTCTCTCTCTCTCCCTTCCCCTCTCTAAAAACAAATAAATAAAATCTTAAAAAAAAAAGAATGATAGGAAAGGCCAGATGGATACTGACAATAACTGGAACTGGTCAATTTGAGGGCAACTTGAATATTAAAATAAATAACAATGACTTATTATAACCCCTTGTATTAAATAAGAGACTACTAATTCATACTGATGAAAATAAATAAATTGAAAGTTTAATGAGTATTAGCTGCTTATACAGTTTCAGTATACCTCTTTACAAAACACTTATTAATGACAAATGGGGAAATTATAATTTTAATGGGTAAGATACTGCCTAATCAAGTAATCAAAATGAACATTATTGATAATGGGACAAACTGAAATTGTGTGCCACGTGATAGGGTATAATGAGAATGCAGTACCACTTCTCTGATACTCCTGCCAAAGATGCACGACCTAAATCTGAGGAAACACCAGGCAAACCTAACTGAGGGCTTTCCACAGTATGACTGGCCTGCAATCTGCAAAAGTATCAGGATCACAAAAGGCAAGGAAAGAACAAATCCAGTGTGTGATTCTGAAATGGATGTTTGCCATAAATGACATTACTGTGACATTGGTGAAACCTGAATGGAATCTGAGGGTGAGATGAAGGTGGTGTGTCCTTGTTAATTTCCTGGTTATAATGGCTTTACTGTGGTTCCAGGGAATACATCCTTAATCTTAAGAAAGCCACTAGTGGTGGGACATCAAGCTGGTTCAGGGGAATGTTCTTTGTACCCTACTTTCAGTTCTTCTGTAAGTTGTGATTGTTTCAACATTTAAAAAAATTGTCTTTTTATTATTGATTTGAGAGGGACGGGGAGACATCAATCAGTTGCTTTCTGCATGCACCCCAACTTGGGACTGAATGCACAATCTAGGTATGTGCCCTGACTGGAAATCAAACCTGCAATCTTTTGGTGTATAGGCCGACAATCTAACAAACTGAGCCACCCAGCCAGGGCTCAACATGTTTTCATTTCTTTAAAGTAAGAAAAAACATAAATTAAAAAAATATAGTTTTCATTTTCTCAGGTCCAGAATCAAGCTAAATCTTAAACTCTGATAGATTAGTTTCTATTGCTTTTTTCCTTCATTGTAGGCTCTTGTGATTTTTTTGATGGAAGAATTGTCACTGTAAGAGTAACTCCTTTCATCTTTAATCTTTCTACGATTTTCGCCTTTTTCCATAAAATGAAATTCACCTCCAAAGTAAGCTAAAACTTTTAAAAAATCTACATGAAGTTGAAATGAGGATTACATGCCAGGGGAAAAGGCTGAGAAAATATAAAATCTTCACATCCAGACAATTATCTCAGGAAAAAGAAAAGAGATTTACAACTTTCTAAACCAATCATAACTCACTCTCAGACAGGAAATGAAGTCCCTGGAGAAATAGATTCTGATTTTGTAGACATGTAGAGAATTTCCTCTATGAAGAAAATAGTCAAATAAAAATCATTCATAAATGCATGTTTCTCTAACATTTTTATCTTTAGCATCCTAATGATTGTCATTAACTTTAAGCATTTTATAAATACTTTTATAATTGTATTGATCATGTTAAATTATTTAAGTTTATTGAATACATATTTTAATAAAATAGGAAACATTGAATGTATATAGTCAAATGTTTTCTTAAAAGATTATTTGGTATAGTAATTCCCAGATTTGGGGACTTCATAGGTGAGTAACAATTAAACATTTAAATTGGAGACACTACTATCAAGGAGTTTATTACATTAAAAAATGCTCTTATGCAAAAGGGCACAGACATTATATAGCTTACTAATAACTGTATTTCTAGCACCTAGAGTGGTACAGCACAGGGAAAAACTTCAGAAAAAATTAGAAGACTAGGAAAGTAAAAAAAAAAAAAAAAACCCAATACAAAAATGTGTTCATAATCCCCAAATCCAAAAATGATCACTCTTAACTGTTAGGACAATTCTTTCCTTTTTTCTTCCTACATGAAAATTGAACTCTATCTTGTTTTTACTTTTCTACTTAATATTGTACTATGTACATATCTGAAGTCATGAAAATGACTTCAAAACACAATTTTAACAACTGTGTGACATTCAACCTTAAGGATTTAGTAGAATATATTCAAATAACCCTCGATTAAGAGACATTTAGTTTCTAACTTTTCACTATTGGAAATAATGTGACAAAGAACATACACATACTAAATCTTTGTGTCTAAGAAATTATGAGTGACAGGTATAGTTTGTGTGTGTGAGAGAGAGCATTTAGAGCCTTTACTCCTACCTTGCATTCTAAAAGTTTTACTGCTTGATTCATTGTGCTAATGAGGATAATTGATAGAGAAAAAAGAATTGGAAGAAGAAAATGAGCTAAATTAAATTTTTAATTTAACTTTTTAAAAATTAACATTAAAAAAAGATGTGACCACTCAAGAGAGAAAACAAGGGAAAGTTTGGAGGAGCTAGCTGAAGAGTGGAGATGTTTTTGGAGAGGAAGACTTGGGTGTGAGCCCCTACAGTGATGCATGATACTGGAGAAGGTAGATGCCCAAACAGGACTCATTGTTTCACTGTGTAGTGCATAGTGCAGTTCCCCCTTTGCTGTATCTCCAGGAGGCTTCACTAAAGCACCATATTATGGTTCAGTGTTTTTGGAGATGGGCATTTTGGGTTTTTTTGGAAGACTGAATTTGATAAAAGATTGGAAAAATCACCCTCTCTGGCTCGACTTGTGTGCATGTGTGCGTGTGTATGTAACTTGTGTGTGTGTATATACACGTGTGTGTATGTGACTTGTGTGTATGTGACTTGTGTGTGTGTGTGTGTGTGTGTGTGTGTGTGATAGCCTTAGGAAAAGCTGTAGGAAGTAGAATTAATTGAATCAAAAGTATGCATTTTTAAGGCTCTGGCTGGTGTAGCTCAGTGGATTGAGCACGGGCCTGCGAACCAGAGTATTGCGGTTCGATTCCCAGTCAGGGCACATGCTTAGGTTGCAGGCCAGTTCCCAGCAAGGGACACACGCGAGGCAACTATACATTGATATTTCTCTCCCTAACTCCTTCCCTTCCCCTCTAAAGATAAATAAATAAAATATTTTTTAAAAAGTATGCATTTTCAAAAAGGCGAGTGTGAAATCCAGAATGGTTGTAGACACGCATGCTTCTAGTAGCAGAGAATGAATGTGTGTCTGTGTGTACCCTTTTGATAAAGTCTCAAAGTTTTGGGGAAAGCAAATATTCATGTGAATTTTTTTCCAGGCATTTTGGTGTAGAGGATGGCTTTTATTGACAAGTGGCAAATTAAAAAATGGGGCATGATATGTTTCTTACAGGTTTTGCCCATCTTGGTTTGGCCCAAGATCCAGAAGGAACACAGAGAACATCTTTTGTCTTCCACAGTTGAGCTGAGCCTAGACTACACTGCCTTATACACTTGGATTCAACTATTGTTATTTCCTGGGGAAATTTGGTATGTTTTTCCTGAGAAGAACCACATCAAAACAGCACCACAAGAATACAGTATGTATATGTTCTACCGACTGTCCCACGGTGATGGTGGAGGAGGGCTCTGGAGACAGTAACCACCTGTGCTTCTGAGAGCTCAGGAGTACCTTATTCTGAGTGTGCCAGTGCTTAGAAATACAGCACAGCCTCTGGATTAAAGGGAACCACAAGGGCACAATGAAAGAGTCCACCTTGACATGTTTTATTAATCATTTCCATTGCCCAATCTTTGGGAACCCAACACATTCCGCCAGGTCAGTGAGACCCACATATCCTCCTGTTTTTGAAAAAGGCCAAGCGAGACAATATGTTTCATTTTGCCGCCTAGGACATCTGAGTCATTAAACCTTTTTTTAAAGGAAAACCCCAACTAGGAATGTATGCCCCCTTGTAATCTGAAACAGCTTTGCCTCAAGGCTTCCATCTTGAGACAAAATGCTTTGGTGCTCCTGGAGCTCTTAGCCAAGACTATTCTTCCTAAGACTGCTTCTGAGTCGTGCTCACCGCTAAGGGCTTCTTGTAAAATATGGTAAGTGTAGGGCCTCAGAAACGCTTTCCTTGGAGGAGAGAAGAAGAAAGAGTTGTGCAAGATAGACAGCTGAGCACACATAATGATTGCCATATGTCAAAGGATCTCAAGCCTTTAAAATGGACTTGGGCAATACTTTGCTAAGTGCTCCCATAAAACAACTGCTTTTATAGGTTTCTGAGGTCTTAGCAATGGAAAACGTGGATTCCTGATCTTTCTGTATCTTGTTTAGTTTTACCAGTCCTTTGTTCCAAGGACTTGGGGACTGTCTCTCCTTGGCACCATCCAGAATCTGATCTGGATCATCCAGTTGTGGCCCATGAGTTGAAATGAAGCATTTTTTTCATGATAGTCCCAATTTTATTCAGCCTTTAAAAAGTTGGGAAAGTTGCCCTTTAAGTAAACCTGAGAGCCCTTAGAGAAGTTTATGAAAATCACCACCAAATGAACCATTTACCTAGCTTCCTGTGTTCCTCTTCTTCTTCGTTGGGAAAATGAGGTGATTAATTTGATAATGAAGCAAAATTCTTAGGTGGGATAAGTGTATATAAATTAATAACTTCCTTTGTATATAATCCCTAGCCCTGAAAATTCCTTATGAAGCCCTCCCACAACCTAAAATGTTTCCATTGGCTTCTAGTATCTTAGGAAAAAAGAAGCAAAGATTCTTTCAGTAGCCCCAAAGGAGAGCTTTGATTAAATTTTTCAAATTAGGGTAATTGAGAGATCTCACCTCAAGCTCTTTCCATGTACCAATTGCTAAGTGCAATTAGTTTTTCACCTAACAGAGACTAAGACAGGCTTTGTGTGTGTTAAGGAGAGTTCAACAAAGTCTCTCTTCTCCTGAAGCTTACATGCTGACTTCAGAGTCAGAAATAAGAAGGGGAACCAATAAGATTGCTATTTATTTTGATATGTGCTATGGAGGAGATAAACAATAGGGTTGCAAAGGGGTGATTTAAGAAAAAGTTTTCTCTTGAGGTGGAGTGGCCAGTGGAGGTCTCTTCAAGAAGTTGCTGTTGAATTGATGCCTGAAAGATAAGTTAGCCACAGGATAGGCGTTTGAGATAGAAAGAACAAAGGGTTTGGCAGGGAATAAAGAGTGCTAGTATGGCTAGAGCTGAGTGCGCAGGGGGGAAAGCATGTGATGAGGATAAAATCTAGAATAGTGGGGCTACTGGTGAGACTAGGCCTCAGAAACGAGTTTGCATTTCAGAAAACTCTAGGTAATATGAAATTCTTCAAGGTAACCTGAGTCCACAATGAATCTTTGTGACTGGGATTTGGAAAATCATATGCCAATAAAGGAAATCAGTATCATGAGAGGGGGCAAAATTATGAATTTGTATAAGGCAGCAAAGGCACAGCACAAAAATAGTATTTAAAATATTTCCATCTCCCACAGCTTTGTCTGTTTAACATCAGCTTCTCTCTCAACCCAGTCAACATCTTTATTATTCTGTCTCATGTTGATTATACAATGTAAGTATGAGACAACACAAGGCAAATACAAGGCAATTGATTGGAACATGAAATTGCAAACTTTGCTAAGGATGCAAAATTTCTTGGAGTCCCTGAAGGTTGAAGAATCAAGTTAGCCACACTCAAAGCCACAGACCAAGGAGGATTGGGCAGGCTTAAACCAAAATTGAAAATCAACTTCATTGAGGATATTGTTGGAATTTTAAAAGGGAATGATTTGAACATCAAAGATTAACAAAGAAACTCAGGCTCTGGCTACATGACTCAATTGGTTGGATTGGTGTTCCATGCACTGAAAGTTTGCTGGTTTGATTCCTGGTCAGGGCACATGTCTAGGTTGTGGGTTCAATTCTCTGTCAGGATGCATATAGGAGGCAACCAATCATTATTTCTTTATCACATTGATCTTTCTCTCTTTTTCTCTGCCTTCTCCTCTCTTTAAAATAAATTTAACTTTTTAAAAAAAGACAACTGAAGAAAACACTTGATTCATACTGTACATTTTCTAAGAGAAAAATTTAATGTATTCCTCCATTTTGTTAAATATTAAATAATTAAATAATATAAGCTTGTTTTTATAACTGATATCTTTTTTAAGTTAAAGCCTCAAATAACTGTTTCTTCACAGTTTATTTTTAAAATTTCATTTCTATTTTTGATAGATTCATTTTAAGTAGCATTTTTCCAGGACTAATTATCTTCAGATAATGAAGACCTCCTGTGAGTGCAATTAGGAGTGTGCTGTGCTGCCCCTGTTCATTAGAATGGCAGCCCTGAGTCACTTGCCAATGACCAAGACCTTGAGCTACCTCTCAGAGGCAGATGATTCTCCTGAGTAGTCATACCCTCCTCTGACCCTTCACCATGTGTGAGGAGCTGTCTGGGAAAAGAGAAAGCTGGATCAAAGACCTACTAGCTTCAGCTAAATGAGTTAATTAGTGATTGTCCAGACAGAAAAGGAAGACACTCACCCCCCAAGAAGAAATATTTGTTTAGCAAGAGCTTTCAGAAACTACATTAAATTTTTCTGTGTCCCAGGAATTTTTAGATGTCTGGATAAGTGTATAGACTTCCCAGGTGGAAAATGTACTCTATACAGGAATTACAAATATAAAATAAGTGCTTGAAATTCCTTCCCACATTGCCTTTGAGAATGTCTGTCTGTGGTCATCCCTTCAGTAACTTTCAGAGGCAGAGCCAAGAGCTTAGGACATGGTATCCAAGAGACTTCAGACTATATCCAGGTTTTTCTACTTACTAATTGGGTGATCTTGGACAACAGATTTACCCCTTCATTTATCTCAACTATGTAGTTGGGCATAGCAATACTAACCGCCTCATAAAGCAGTTGTAAGAATTAAGGTGGAAATGTATAGAGAGTGCTTAGCATTCTGTCAGGTAAAGAGAAAGCCCATTTTACATGTTCTGTAGTAGCAATAGAGCAACAATACCTGAAAAGAAGTTTCACCTGAAAATTCTACACTCTAACACATTTTGAAAAATAGAGCTAGAAAACAATTACAAGGATTTTGTGGTCACAGTAGTTTTTTCCTCAGCTTACACTGAGATCATGGAGTGCCTTGTGAACCAAAGCAACATATTTCAACTTTATTTCACAGGTTAGCAAAGCCTTGGGAAAGTTTTAATTGATAATAAAAGGCAATAATTTTAATAATGATATTAGCTAGCATTTAGTGATTCTCATTATATACCAGGCATTTTTTATCATCCCTCATTTTACAGATAAAATATTCAGGAACAAAGGTTAAGTGGAAGAGCTAGACTTTGAACTAGGAAATTTGGGTTTCAGAACCAACACTAGTAACCACTAGTCATACTGTCCCAAAAGAGTGCCATCATTCTGTTAGCATTTTGAAGGGTTGGACTGGAGGAAAGGGTATGGATCAGGCTGTTGAAAGAGTACAGAAGAGGCATGATGAAAGCATAATCTAGGCTTCAATAGCAGATGTAGCAGTATTTCAAACACCTAGATGTAGGCAGAAATTAAACATTATTTGGTTTTTGACAGAACCTGAGGTAGGTGATGAGAAGAAACATGATTTAAGGAGAGAGACCATCTGCCTTAGTTGACCAGTTGACTAAATTAAACAGATTTATAACTACAAAGTGGATCTGAGGTAGGGGAAAAGAGGATACAAGTCCAGCTTTAAACATAAGAGGTTTAAAATCATTGGAGATTTGTTAAATGTTAGCTACAGAGGAACCAAGATGGAAAAGTATAAGTGGAAGCTACACTAACCTCCTCCCAGGAACAATCTGGAATTACAACTAAGTTGTAGAGAAATCATCCTGAATGCCCAACTGAACACTAGCTGGAGAGAACAATTATAACCACAGACAGAAGAAACCACTTTATCACAATGTGACTTATAGGGAGTGGGGAGCTGTGAGAGGGCTAGATTGGCTTCCACAGGTGGCAGCTAAAGTAGTGGAGGGATATTTTAGCAGCTGGGGGTTCCCCCTGAGAAGTGTGGGGTCTAAATCCCAAGCTGAGCTCCCCAGCCTATAGCACCGGAGCTGAAAAAGAACCCTGATAACATCCAGATGTGAAAGGCAATGGGGGTTCTGTCTGCCAGGGAAAGACAGTTGGAGATGCAGAGAACCTCTTAAAGGGCCACAAACTTTCATTTGCAGCCACTTACCCTGGGCTCTGACAAAGAGAGGGCAGAAAGAACTAGAGACACTTGAGGAAAGTCTGGGGTTGGCTCGGGAAAGAACCAGAAGAACAGCCTCCAGGATCCCTGTGCTGAGTAAATCCTTATAATGTAGGAGCCATCTCTCTCAGGCAGAGTACCCCTCTTTGAATGGCATCAGCCTTAGAAGACGCAATACCCCTGCCCACAGGAATTACTCTATTCCACCCTGTTGTTCTTAAACTCACCTGCTGATCACAGTTTGATTAGATTAACAACCAATTAGGTTTAATTTTTCATTAATTTAACAACTGAAGTTAAAAATACAAAGAAGTAGCTAAAATAGGAAGATAAAGAAACAGACCCCAAAAGAAAGAACAAGTGAATTCTACAGAAGAACTAAATGAAATGGAGGCAAGCAATTCATCAGATAGAGAATTTAGAGTAATAATTATTACTCGAAAGTATCTAAGGATACTTAACAGCATGGAAAAAAAACCATAGAAGCCATAAAAAAGGACTAGGCATAATTAAAGAATGCAATATCTGAAATAAATAATACATTGAAAGGAATAAACAGTAAGTTAGATGAAGCAGAGAATAGAATAAGTGTTTTGGAAGACAAGGTAGAAAGTGACACCTAGGCAGAACAACAAAAGGAAAAAAAAATTTCAATGAAGAAATCTTAGAAACATTTTGGACAACATGAAGCATAACAACATCTGCATCATGGGAATACCAGAAGGAGAAGAGAGCAATCAAGGAATCAAGAACCTATTTGAAGAAATAATGACGGAAAACTTTCCCAATCTAGAGAAGGAAAAAGTCACACAAATCCAGGAAGCTCAGAGAGTCCTAAACAAGTTGGACCAAAACAGGTGTACATGGAGACGTATCATAATTAAAATGACAAGGCTTAAAAACAAGGGCAAAATCCTAAAAACCACAAGATAAAAACAGGTACTTACCTGTAAGAGAACACCAATTAGACTGGAATCTGATTTCTTAATAAAAACATTTCAGGCCTGAAGGGAGTGGCATGAAATATTCAAGGTGGTGAAAAGCAAGGACCTACAACCAAGGGTATTTTACCCAGCAAGACTATCATTTAAAATTGAAGGAAAAATAAGGAGCTTCCCAGACAAGAAAAATCTAAACGAGTTTATTAATACCAAACCAGTATGGCAAGAAATGTTAAAGGGCTTGCTTTAAGAAAAAGAGAAAGAAAAAAATGCAACAGAGGAACACAATCTAACAATAATATGGCACTACATAAGTATCAATGCTAGATACTTCGCCTTAAATGTAAATGGCTTAAATGCTCCTACCAAAAGATAGAAGGTAGCTGAATGAATAATAAAACAAGGCCCAAGTATATGCTGCCTCCAAGACACCCATCTCAGATCAAAAGATACATACAGACCAAAAATTAGGGGTTTGAAAAAGATATTTCATGCCAATGGAAAGGGTAAAAAACCTGCGGTAGCAATAGTTATACCCAACAAAATAGTCTTTAAAATCAAGACTATAGTAAGAGACAAAGAAGAACACTACTAATGATAAATGGAACAATCCAACAAGAGGATATAACCTTAGTAAAAATTTATGTACCCAACATATGAGCACCTAAATACATAAAACAAATCTTGATGGACATAAAGAGAGAGAGCAACAGAAATACAGTCATAGTTTGAGATTTTAACATCCCATTGACTTCAATGGATAGATCTTCAAGGAAGAAAATCAACAAGGAGAGAGTGGCCTTAAATGACACACTAGATCAAATGAATTTAATCGATATCTTCAGAGCATTTTACCCCAAAGCAGCAGAATACACATACCTTTCAAGTGCACATGGAATGTTTTCTAGGATAGAACACATGTTAGGACATAAACCAAGACTCAATGAATTTAATAAAATTGAAATCATATCGAGCATCTTCTCTGACCACAATACTATGACACTAGAAATCAACCACAAGAACACTGAAAAACATGTAAAGACATGGAAGCTAAATAACATCTATTAAACAGTGAAAGAGTTAACAATGAGATCAAGGAAGAAATCAAAATATACCTTGAAAAGAATGAAAATGAGGACACAACAAACCAAAATCTGTGGGACACTGGGAAAGCCATCCTAAGAAGGAAATTCATAGCATTATAGGCCTATAGAAAAAGCAAAACAAAAGAGAAAATCAAAGAAAAAGCTCAAATGAACTACCTAACTTCACACTTAGAGGAATTTGAAAAGGAACAATGAACAAAGCCCAAAGTGAGTACAAGGAAGGAAATAATAAATATTAGAGTAGAAATAAATGAAATAGAGTCTTAAAAATGGTACAAAAAATCAATGAATCCAAGAGCTGGTTCTTTGAAAAGATAAATGAGACTGAAAAAGTTTTAATCAGATTCATTAAGAAAAAAAGAGAGAGGAAATAAATAAATAAAATCAGAAATGAAAGGGGAGAAATAACTGACACCAAAGAAATACAAAGGATTGTAAAAAATATTATGAACAATTATATGCCAACAAACTGGACAATCTGGATGGAATGGGTAAATTCCTAGAAACACATAATCTTCCAAGAATAAATCAGGAAGAATAAGAGAATCTGAATAGACAGATGACATGTAATAAAATTGAAGCAGTATTCAAAAAGCTCCAAACAAACAAAAGCCCTTGACTGGAAGGCTTCACAGGGGAATTTTACCAAACATTCTGAAAAGAACTAACATCTTTCCTTCTCAAACTATTTCATAAAATTCAAGAGGAGGGAAGGCTCTGAAACTCATTTGACAAGGTCAACATTATTCTACTTCCAAAACCAGATAAAGAGACTACAAAGATAGAAAATTATAGGCCAATATTTCTGATGATCACAGATGCTAAAATCTTCAACAAAATATTAGCAAACTGAATACAATAATGCATTAGAAAGATCATACACTACGATCAAGTGGGATTTATTCTGGGAATGCAAGGTTGGCAAAACATTCACAAATCAATAAATGTGATTCACCACATTTAAAAAAATGAAGGATACAAACCACATGATCATATCAATAAATGCAGGAAAAGCATTTGATAAAATCTAGCAACTATTTATAATAAAAACGCTCAGCAAAATGGGAATAGAGGGAACTTACCTAAATATAATAAAGGTCATATATGACAAATCCACTTCCAGCAGCATACTCAATGGGCAAAAACTACAAGCATCAAGATCAAGACCCTTAAGATCAAGAACAAGACAGGGATGTCTGCTTTCACCTCTCTTACTCAACATAGTACTGGAAGTCCTAGCTATAACAATCAGACAAGAAGAAGGAATAAAAAGCATCAAAATTGGGGAAGTAGTAAAACTGTCTTTATCTGTGGATAATATGATGTTGTACACAGAGAACCCCAAAGATTCCACCAAGAAACTACTAGAACTGATCAATGAATTCAGCAAAGTAGTAGAATACAAAACTAATAACCAGAAGTCAGCTGCATTTTTATATGCCAATAATGAACTAACAAAAAGGGAACTTAAGAAAACAATCCAGCTCACAATTGCTTCAAAATAATAAAATACCTATCAATAAACCTAATCAGGGATGTAAAAGACTTACACTCAGAAAATTATAAGACACTAAAGAAAGAAATTGAAAAAGATACAAATAAGTGGAAGCACATACCATGTTCATGGATAGGAAGAATTAACATCATTAAAATGTCCATATTACCCAAAGCAATTGGTAGATTCAATGCAATTCCTATCATGATTTCAATTATGTATTTAACAGAACTAGAACAGATATTTCAAAAATTTATATGGGTCCACAAAAGAACCCATACAACAGTAAAGATCCTAAAAAAGAAGAACAAAGTTACCTAAAGATAACTGATATTAGGTACCTAAAGCTACCTACTATCAGACTACACTACAAGGCCATGGTAATCAAAACAGCTTAAAACAGACACTTAGATCAATGGAACAGAATAGAGAATCCAGAAGTAAACCCACAAGTCTATGATCAGTTAATATTTGAGAGGAAGCAAGCACATACAATGGGCTAAAGATAGTTTAGTCAATAAATGGTGTTAGGAAAATTGGACAGACACATGCAGAAAAATGAAACTAGACCACTTTCTTATATCACATACAAGAATAAGTTCAAAACAGATCAAAGACTTAAATCTTAGACCTAAAGCCATAAAAATCATAAAAGAAAACATAGGCAACAAAATCTTAGACATTGACTGTAGAAATTTTTTACCAGATATAGCTCACCAGGCAAGGGAAACAAAAGGAAAAATAAATAAGTGGGACTATATCAAACTAAATTTTTTTGCATAGCAAAGGAAATCATAAACAAAATAAAAAGACAATACACAGAATGGGAGAAAATATTCACTAATACATCTGATAAGGGTTTAATATCCAAAATTTATAAAGTAGTCACAAAACTCAACCCCCCAAAAACAAACTACTTAAATAAAAATGGGCAAAGAACCTGAATAGACATATCTACAAAGAGGACATACAGATGGCCAATAGGCATATGAAAAGATGCTCAATGTCACTAATTATCAGAGAAATACAAATTAAAACCACAATGAGATACCATCTTACACCTGTCAGAATGGCCATCATCAATAAATCAACAAACACCAAGTGCTATTAAGGATGTGGAGAAAGAGGAACCCTTTTGCACTGTTGGTGAGAATGCACACTGGTGTAGCCACTGTGGTAAGTAAGCAGTACAGAGATACCTCAAAAAATTAAAAATGGATCTGCCTTTTGACCCAGTGATCCCACTTCTGAGAATATATCTGAAGGAACCCAAAACACTAGTTCAAAAGAATATAAGTACCCCTATGTTCATTGCAGCATTATTTATAATCACCAAGATATAGTAGCCATCCAAGTGTCCATCAGTAGATGAGTGGATAAAACAACTATGGGACATTTACATAATGGAATTCTGCTTGGCCATAAAAAAGAAGAAAATTTTACCCTTTGCAACAGAATGGATGGACCTGGAGAACATTATGCCAAGTGAAATAAGCCAGTCAGAGAAAGACAGATACCATATGATTTCACTCATATATGGAATCTAATGAACAAACTGAACTAAGAAGCAAAGCAGAGACAGACTCAAAGATGGAAAGCAGAAGACAGCTAGTTGTGGGGGGAGGTGAAGGGGTGGAGGGATTGAGCAAAAAGGAAAAAGGACTCATGGACATGGATAAGAGCATGTTGATTGCTGGGGGGCAGTATTATGGCACAAAATGATAATGGAATAAAATAAAATAAAAATGAAATTAAAAAAAAAATCCTTGGAAACATCATAGAGAAATTTGAAAGAACTTTATAAGCCAGGTAGATGCCAGAAATTCTTGGGAGAAAGTAATATAGTTTACCATTAAACAAACAAACAAAAAAGACAACCTATAGAATTTGAGAAAACATTTGAAAATTATGTATTTGAGAAGGAAATTGTATCCAAAATATATAAAGTAATGTTACAATTCAACAATAAAACAAAAATAGCCCAATTTTAAAAAATGTTAAAGGATTCAAATAAACATTTCTCCAAAGAAAATTAACAATGGCCAATAAGCACATGAAAAGATGTTTAACATCATCAGCCATTAGGAAAATGTAAACCAAAAGCACGAGATAATACTTCACAGCCACTAGGGTGGCTATAACAAAAAGAACTTGATAATAAGTACTGACAAGGAATTGGAGAAATGACAATACTTATAACAATAGAGACACCAAGTTCCACCCTATGTTTTTTTCCCCTGAGTTTTTTAAAAACTCATGACTGATATATAGGATTACAGAAAAAGCTCCAACTCTCATAAATTACTGTCAACCAGCAAGCAAATGAGTCAAATTAATTTAATACTGGCAATTTTAAATATTTACAAAGTCTAATTCCATCATGTTTGAAAGTGGTATTCTAAAGGACTTACTGAGTCATGATTGCATAATGGATTCGAGTGGTAGGTTAATGGTAATTGGAAAGGACTCAATTCATATTAAACCCATAATCTTATGAGTTTATAAACAAAGGTTACACTGTAATTCTGGTGGGTTTAAATTTTTATTCCAAAGCCCTGTCCTTTTAAGAATAGCAGCACCTTCACCTTCCCCTTTTTATCATCAGAGCTTAGAATAATTTCATTCTTTCTAAAACCAAAAGGCAGTCTTATTTCCAAACTTCGTTCGTTAGAGAGGTTCCATGGGGTTTGTCAGGTCTCCTGCCACGTGCTCTCACTAAAATGGGTTTCATGTGCTTCCATGGGGCAATGGTCTGCATTCACTTAAGATGCCTACCACGTGGCTGGGAATTTTTATTTGAGATTTGGAAAGGAAGAAATGTGAAGTTCAGGCAAGGACCTCTGTGCTTATGCTGTGTCTGTTGGCAGCATGAATGGAAGGAAAGTCCAAGAGCTGGTTCTGGTATGAATCCTGGGAAGATCCAGTAAGTCAGAGCATGACTACAAGCTAAGGCCTTTGACCTTTATTTGGAGGACATCAGGGAGCCCCTTAAGATTTTTAAACAGAAAAGTGTATAATTCAAGATAGCTGTTATTTTGATTGTATAAAATCTTTACCATGGATTTGAGTAATGGATATTAGTGAGTGCTTCCTCAGTGGCAGGCACCATCTTCACACTTAACCTACCTGAAATATTTACTCCCTATAATTGTCCTATGGGGATGCCTTTTATTCTACCTGTTTACAGATGAGAAGACCACATTTCAGGTAGGCTAAGAAACTGACCCAAAGCTACTCAGTTTACTCGGTAAACTGCAAAGCCAGGACTCAAGTTCTCATTTGTCTAATTCATAGGTGTATTCTGCACATCCTTCCTCCATGCATGGAGCTGAGGCATCTGGGCTGGGAGGCTGTCCCTTCAGTAAGAAGTGGCAAAGGCTTGAGCAAATGGGGATGAGGGGTGGTAAGGGAGGAGCCAGATGTGGAATACAGAAAAAAAGATGCGTAGGACTAGGTGATTAACTGAAGGGAACTTGAGACCTTTCATTCTGTTCCCACCAGTGTGTGAGAACTGAGATACAGAACCAAGGATCTCTTCTCCCAGCAGGTGACTTCCACTCTAGTCCTGATATGGGAGCCAAAGACTCAGACATGGGGGTGGATTTGCTGCATAGTGGGCACAAATGCCTGGGAGAGCTGAAAAAAAGCTGGGAGGACAGATCATAAGCCCTCCTGTCAAGTTGGTGTTAGAAGTATGTAAGGTGGTGAGTTTTGAATCCAGACCAATAGCCTCACACCCTATGCTTGCCACTACAGCAGCCATTGTGAACAAAGTGTTTAGTGACATGCTGGGTACATTTTAAGCACATAACAGATGTTGCTTCCTGTTTTCTTCTTATTGCACCTCTCACTATTCTTGCTCCCAGGCCTGGGAAGGTTTGCTTCTCCTTGCTTTAATCCAGAGCTGCCCTTCCAAACTTTTAGAATCACTAGATACTGAACCTTTTTAAGAAAGAGCTTTTATTTCAGACAAAACGCTAGAAAGTTGGGGATACCACATTTTCTTTATACATTCATCCGTAGGCTAACATTTGGGTTATTTCCATGTGTTGTTTGTTGTAAACAATGCTGCGGTTAAGATGAGGATTCAAGTTATCTCTTTAAGGTAGTGATTTCAAAATAAACTATTTTGAATGCAAGCCCTGGAATTGCTCAATAATAATGTAGGTATTGACCCTCCTGTTTTAGAAGTAAGGATACTGAGGCTATGGACGCTACGCTCTGTGTATAAAATGAGGATGTTTGTATATACTTCACAGTGCTTGTTGTAACAATTACTCATTCACGAGTAGACATTTAATGAGTATTGGGGCATGAGAGTGAAGACATATCAAGTTCCTATTTTTAGTAGAACTTATTTTCATCAGTGAAAGTATACAATGAAGAAGACAGAGCAATGCAGGTAATGATAAGGGCTCCAGTGGAAATAAAATAGAAACTTGCTTAATGGATACTTTGTTTCAATTGTCAAGAAAGGTTTCCTTTAAAAGGTAACACATCCCAACTGAGGCCTGGATGTTAGAAAAGGTGTCAGCAACAGGAAGACCCTAGGGAAGAGCGGTCCAGGCAGAAGAGCAGGTGCCAAGGCTCTGAGGCAGAAACAAGGCTAGTGTGTGGAAGGAAGGAAGGAAAGAAGCATTTTGTGGATTGACGTGGGGAGCTGAGACAATGGATCAAAGTGCAAGTGAAAAGCTTATAGATTTTTGGAGCTTGGATTTTTTCCCCCTAAGTACAATGGGAAGATTTATTTTAAACTATGTTTTCCCTGAATTTTATTATAAAAATTTCAAATACACAAGAGTTCAAAGATTTTTTACAGTAAAACTCCTATCTGTTAACTATCATATTAATTCATAATAAACATGTTACTGTATCTTATTTATAACATCTAGCCATTTAGCCCTTTTTCTATTTACCCATCAGGCCACCTTACATTTTTCATGCATTTTGAAATAGCTTGGAGACATAGTACACCTCCAATGAAAAGATGAGCAGAGTAACACAACTTCACCTGTCTTCTGGGAGGAAAGTGGACCCAGAGGTGAGAAGGGAGGGAGTGAGGAGCAGCACAGAGACTGCTGAGTAAGCTACTTTGATTGTTCTGTGGCGAGGTCCTCATGGCTTGTACTAAAGGTTGGTGGTAGAGATAGAACACAGCAGGAAAATTCAAATACTTTTCGCAGGGATAGTCAGGAAGACTTTCTGGGGGATTAGATGTGGGTGAGAAAGAGAAGAGGAAGGGTCTTTCAGAGATTTTGGGCTATGCCCCTAGGTGGTGTGCCAGGACCAGTGAAGCGGCTTACTGAGATGAGAAAACAGGAAGTAGCAGGATTGGAGAGGAAGACACAGATCTGTTTGGGGCGCATCAAAACTGAGATGCCTCGAATGCATTCACATGGGTAAGTGAAGTGATAGCTGGATATGTGAATCTGGAGCTCAGTGGAGGAGTCATGGCTAGAGAGGTCAACCTGGGAGTCATGAGCACTCTAGTGACTTTTAGAACTAGGGGTCTTCATGAGATGACCTAGGGAGGGAGAGTAGGAGGAGAACAGCAGGGGCCTCAGGACCAAGACATAGGACATGCCAATGTGAAAGGTAGAAAGAGAGCAATAATCATCTACAAAGAGAGAAGGTGCACCTGATGAGGAAGGAGAACCCAGACAGGAGGGTGCCAGAGGCTAAGAGAAGAAAGGGTATCTAGAATGGTAGCTGAGAAGACAACTAAGGTCAGGACAGGAAGGTCAACACTGGTCTTGGCCCCACAGAGGCTCTTGGTGGCCTCAAGAAGAGCCTGCTCAAATCAGGAGGAAGAATCCACCCAGACATGTGTTGAGGAAAGAATGAGAGGTCAGAAAGTGGAGCCAGAGAGCATGAGCAAGGAATTTAGGAAGTTAGGAAGTTAAGAATTTGTGCAAGAAAGGAGCAAAAATGGGTGATGATCGGAGGGGCATGGGTCAAATGGGGTCTTTGAAAGTGCGAGCATTAGGGGCTGTGTTTGCAGAGGGATGAAGCTGTAGAGAGGGAGGGATAAACCTGGGAGCAAAGCTCTAGAGAAGGCAAAAGAGGAAGGGAGGTGTGGCACATACAGAGGGCAACATTAGACAGGATGGGGATAATTCATGATGGTATCAGAAGAGAGGACAGGGAGTGAGTTCCCATGAGGCAGCTGGATAGGTTTTATGGGAAGATGGCAGCATCTCAATCTGACTCTTGTGTTCCTCCTAGAGAAACAGGCTCCTGAGCTGATAAGGTAAAGGGAGGAGAAGGTCTGATGCAGTGCCTTGGAAACCAGGAAGGCAAACACGCAGTGGCATTGTATCTAGTGAGATTATTGGGCCATGGTCAGTGCCTGTTGTCACGGTCAGATGTGTTGTCATGAATTCAAAGTGTGATCATGGTGTGTTTTGCTCCAACTATATTCTGTAACTTGGAGAGAGCCAGAGAGTAAACAAAAAAGTTGTGTTTAACCAGAAATGAAGGCTTTGTCAGGTGATTGTTATTCCTAACATGTCAGGCATGGTATTAGTGATGTAAAAATTAAGAATTTGCGATGGGTCCATAGTTCTGCTTTTGAGGAGCAATGACACTTGGCTATTTCACTCTAAACTTTCAGTCACCATGCTACTTTCCCAGACACGAAGTGGACTATAGAAAGTGCAGGCCAGTGGGCTCCATATCAGCACTTCCGTTGTTGCTGCAAAACCCCGGGCCATATTAGCATAGTAGCTATAAGATTCTAATAAGTAGAAAGTAGGACAATATACGAGGGACAGCAGCATTATTGTTAGAAAAAGTATGTATTGTAGAATGTAATTGTGCTATTGCTATTGAAATTGATGGTAAAGGGTCATTGGTGTACCATATTTGCTATAGTAATATTGTCCATTTTTAAAAATTAAAACAGCATACGAAATAATACAGGAGTAGTGCTGGTGCCAGCATTGCAGACAGTATGATGCAATATGGTTGGCTAGAATAGCCATTTATTTATTTTTTATTATTATTATAAAATATTTTATTTATTTTTAGGGAGAGGAGAAGGGAAGGAGAAAGAGTGGGAGAGAAATATCAATATGTGGTTGCCTCTCATGTGTCCCCTTCTGGGGACCTGGCCTGTAACCCAGGCATGTGCCCTGACTGGGAATCGAACTGGTGATCCTTTGCTTCACAGGCCTTTGCTCAATCCACTGAGCTACATCAGCCAGGTCAAGGAATTGCTCTTTATTGAGTCTTGATGGTAGCACATGACATGAACAGAAAGTGACACAGTGAAAGCTGACACGGCAGCAAAGTAACAGAACACAGGTTCTGGGGTCCATTATGCTGGCTTCACACTCTGGCTTCGTCCATCACTGCCTGTGTGACTCAGTCAAGTAGTCACCTCTCTGAACCTTCGAGCTGTCCTTGACTTTTAGATGTGTGTGTTCTCACAGCTTGTGCCCACAATTAGCATAAGAAATTATGTGAAATAATTGTTGTGAAGTGCTTTTCACAGTCAGCATTCAATAAATGCCCCCATCCGTACCCCAAGGTTATTACTACAGCTTGGAGGTTATGTGGTAGCATAACTGAGTACACATTCAAGGGCAGTATAGAATTATTTATAAATATAAGGACAGTATGACTCCAACGTAATCATACTACTATGGTATGACTACATTCATGTTATAGTTGGCAGTGACATATTATGCCATATTGACAATATCTTATTAACAAGATGTCACTCAGTATTTATCTCTCATCAATAGTTTACTGTTTACCATTTGGACCTAGGATGATTACAGTACGACACCATTTGGCATAGAACTTGGTGGTAGGATTTTTTGTTAACTCTATTTCGGGCAGCCTAACATAATGGGCTGTAGCCATAATGTGACACACAATATTACAGTTTAGGGCCACACAGCACAGACTGAGGGAAGTCACTGCTTGAAGACACCAATGCTGGCAGCAGCAATGGGATTTTATGCTTTACTGTATTGCATGTAAGTGTGGGAACAGCAATGATACTACACTATGCTCCCTTCACCTTACCATTCAAGTAGCAGTAATGCTAGCACACCAGAGTGGTGGTGCTCTTTATAGTTGTAATACAAATGGGGAAGGACATTGGATTTTACTAGGGTGCTTACAGTGTTTGGAATGGTGCCAGTTTGTACGATGTTAAAGTAAAAATTGTGCACTCACACTTGTACTGGGGTAGCTCCAATATTGATAGCATGGGCTCACTTCTCCTACCCTTGTAACACGTGTTACAAGGATATTCCTCATTCACCATCGTATGGGAGCTTCAAAACTTGGTAGCAGCAATATTCTAAATCAGTGGGTTGACAAACTGCTCTGTATGCCAAGTCTGACCCACTGCCTGTTTGGTATGCTTTTCAGGCTAAGGTGATGCTTACATTTTTAAATGTTTGAAAAAAAGTAAAGAATAACAATATTTTTTGAAATTCAAATTTCATTGTCCTTAAAGAAAGTTTTGTTGGAACACAAGTGCTTTCATGCCACAAGAGCAGCAGGGACACTAAGGCCCACAAAGCCTAATTCCTATTCTGGCTCTTTACAGGAAAAGAGTGCTGACCCCATGGTTTGAACAATCCTGCATTGCCTTTCATGTGTGTATGAGTAGAAAGTCCTATATTTTGAATGCAGTAAAAATGTAGCCATAGTATCACATTATGCTAAGCTGTTTCTAATCATAGTTAACAAAAATGTCACTAAAATTTACTATTGTATATTGTCTTTAGTGTGTCCAAATGCTGACAAACCAGAAAGTATTGCCATGTTGACTTATATGAGGGGACCAGGGTCTGCTTCAAGGTAGGACGTGGTATATGGTATTGACTCATATTCATCCATAGCACCTCATAGTGTAATGGCCAAGGATAAAGGGTGTGGAGTGAGTTCCTGCCTCTTACTTTCTCTAACATCTTTGGGAAATGTTCTTGCTGAGGCTGTTTCCTTATCAGGGAAATGGGAAAAATAGCAGGTGCACAAAATGATGATGTCAAGTTCTGTGCATAGAACCTTATAAACAGAATGCCTAAATAAACAGTATTGTGGGGGTGGTGTATTCACTCATTCAGCAAACACTTCCTGGGTGTTACTGAAGTTCAATGGGACACAGCAGTGGACCAGACAGATGAGACCTGATCTTTGCAGGCTGTGGGGAGGAGACTGTGAGTAACTGGGAGAGTGTCAGAGCTTCCTGGCAACCATGCGGTGATGGTAACAGCCCACGCAGTGAGAGGGTATTTCTGGGTGGTCAGTGGAAGACTGATGAAGCCTAGATGATAAGAAGAAGCCAACTATCAGAATATGATAAGCTATGGCATGCTGGATGGCTACTAAATTGAATCTGTGGCTCAATATCTTACTCTATATAAGGATCCCTAGCATTGGAGGGTGGAATATCCATAATATAGATGCCACATAGTGATCCAGAAAATCCATGACATCTACTCATTTATAAAGGCAACACCATAATGACTATTGAAGAATTAGATTGGGGTTTCTCAACATTAGCACTATTGAAGTATTTGGCTAAATAATTCTTTGCTGTAGGGGTCCATCCTGGGCCCCCACATTGTAAAGAATGTAAAATGTTTAGCAGAATCCCTTGTCTCTACCCACTAAATGCCGGCAGCACCTTTCCTTGCTCCAAATTGTGACAACCAAAAAATGCCTCCAGTCATGCCAAATGTCCTCTGGGGAGCAAAGTTGCCCAGGCTTTGTAATCAGTAGGTTAGAAGAAATGATGCCTGCAAAGCCTTCAGCATGGAGTGTGGCTACTTCAAGGTGGTTGTATGTGACGGTCATGCCAGTGGAAACACCCCAACGGACTGCATGAAACTGCACGAAATTGGTCTTAGGAGAGAAACTAAACATTTAAACTATTGGGTGGGCCAAAATTTTGTTTAGTTTTTTCCATATGATGGTTGGATCTAGTAGTGCTTTTTTGTCTTTAACAGCATTTGAAATAATTTTGTTAGATTGTATTGTGACAGCTCTAATATCAGCATGCATTTAACAAAACTTATCAAAATTGGTGAATTTTTTGTACAGCCATTTTAATATTGAAGATGGAAGAATATATCTAACATGTTCTGTGTATTATGCTTTATTATTTCAAGAAAGGTAAAAATGCAATTGAAATGCAAACAAAAGATTTGAGCAGTATATGGAGAAGGTGCTGTGACTGATCAAATGTGTAAAAAGTGGTTTATGAAGTTTATTGGTATCTTTTGGCCAAATAATTCTTTGTTGTGGGGCTGACTAATGCATTGGAAGATGTGGGGGAGTAAGGCACACAGATATCTGGGGGAAAGAGTACCCCAGGCAGAGAGAATGGCGAGTCCCAACGCCCTGGGGCTGGTGCCCACCTAGCATATTTGAGGAGCTGAAAGAGGGAGAGGGAGCATATAATGAGAATTGAAGGGGAGAAGTGAGAGGGTAGACTATGAGGAAAGTTTGAAATACTTGTTGGGGGTAGTGGGATAGAGGGTGGCTCACAGAAGAATATGTTTCTGGACTGGGCTGGTGGCCCAGATGAGACCAATGACTGAGATTTTTATGGGTCTCCCATTGTTCTACCCAGGTGGGCTCGGCAGCCCAGATGACCATAATACTTCACTTGTGAATTGCATATTCTAAACTGGATTGACAGAGAAATGAAAATGGGGCAGAGTGAATGGATAGTGGAGACTGGCCTGGGGGTTGGGGAATAGGAATAGTAGAAGGAAGTTGAGCTGACAGGCATGTATTGGAGAGCAGGGAGTGGAGGCCCAGCAGTTTGGGAAAGTGACAATAATGTCAGTGTGTGGGACATTCCGAGATGTGTTAGTACAAAGTATTGTTCATTCATTCATTCAGTATTTGATTGGCCGAGTACCCAGACTTTGAAGCCAAATTGCCTGAGTTCAAATTCCAGCTCTGCCATTTTCCTGCTGTGCAACCTTGGGAAGGTGACTTTCTTTACTTGTTCCCTTGTTTCTTCACCTGTAATCACATTCACTCCCCATGTTTGTTGTAAGTATCACATGGGGTCATCAAACAATTAAGTATTTTAAATAGCACCAGGTAGAGAGTCAGATCTCAGTAAACATTCACTACCAGGTTTATGACTGGTGGTGGTGGTTTGATTTTTATTATATGCCAGACACTGCTCTAGGAGCTAGCGACAAAGCCACAATGTCAGAGAAGTGCTCACCCTCATGGAGCTACAATATAACAGGAGAAAATGAACATAAAATGATTATAGATACAGATGTAAACAAGGGTGAAAACAGGGCAGTGTGGCTGTGGGAGAAGGGCTGCTTTACCAGGGTGCCTCTGAGATGGGGCATTGGAGCTCAGCCTGAAAGATAAGAAGAAATGACCACATAAAGATCAGGATCTGGAACCTTCCAGGTAGAGGGCATAGGAACAGCAAAACCCTGGGTTTCCAAAAACAGAGGCTTTGTTGTGGGGCTGTGAGCAAAGGTATGATTAGTATTTGTTTTAGGAACATTGCTCTGGCTACTGTGTGGAGCAGGGAACCTAGAGTAAGGACCCTGGAGTAGGAAGTGGCTGGGAGTGAAGGATAATGAGAATGCAAGGAGCGGCTGGCGATGGCCTGAAGGAGGATGGCAGCAGCAAGGGATGGCCAGAAGTGGGGACAGAGCTCATGAGACTCGCCGAGTGGCGGGCTGAGGTGAAGACAAGGGTGACAGCAGGGTTTTGGTTTGAGGAGCTGAGTCAGCCAAAAGAAAAGTGTATGGTAAAAGGGATTAAGATTTCTGCTTTTGACACAAGATGTTGAAGAAAAAAAGTATTAGCTATCTAAGTGGATCAAGGGAGTGGCCAGTTGGTTGAAGTCATTAAGGGAACAGAGAATAAATCTGAGGGATTGGCAGTTGGGTCATTCACACAAAGGTGATGCCTGATAATGAATCAGCAGTGTGACTCAACTATTCTGTCTTTATTCACAAACAATATACAAAAACTGATGCCATTCCACTCTTCAGAATGTGATAGGGAGGGAAATTATAAATATGCATATTGCACATATTTTATATCATTAACATGAAATTATGGGCATTATAACAATATACTTGACATTATTGTCAGTTCTTTAGACTTTTAAGAGAATAATAGGGCATGTGATATTATTTTTGTAAAAGCAGTACACTATGATTGGTTAGTATGAATATCATGCATTTTGATATTTGTGTGAGCAAGAAATGAATTCATTTATTTACTTAGTACACAGAAGTAAACAATATCAATGACCACAATGGTCACAATAAGAGGGCCCACTGTGATAGTTCAGCAAATTATAGTACTCTTATATTGTTAACAACACTGGGGAAATATTAATTTAAAGAAGTATAACAATGTAGTAGTGGTATTCCTATAAATGTTGGCATCGTTTTAGTATAATAACATTAATTTCTCTAAAATATCAAAAACATAATGCTTTTTTTTAGAAAAGGGTCTAAGTGGTATTTTCCATATGGCTTTTAGATGACTGTCCTGTGGAGCAAGGCATTTTCAAGTCTACCTAGGCATGGAAATGATTTCACTTTACTTGGTAACCATGATATCATGGAACCGGTTTCCTTTGGTTCAGGATCCAGTATTTTAGGAATGCTTACAGGTCTGGGTAGTTTCACATCTTGTAATATTTGAGATCTAATTTCATCTCTCATTTATGGGAAAAGTCAGAAGCCAAATGCTCAAGCAGTAAGCTTGAGAGTCATTTGTAGTCATTGCTCCTTTCCTTCTTCAAGTCTTCTCACAGTGAATTCCTTGGATTTATGACTTCTTTATTTCCATTGCCAAACAGTTCAAAACTCGAATATTATGGGAGCATGTGTTCTCATCCGTATTATGATTTCTATTGAAGTTTAGTTCAATAACATTCAGGATTCTATGTAATAAATTTTGCCATGCAGATGATATTTTTATTTCCTTCTGTAGATATTTTATAACTGAGACTGCAGCATCAAAACAATTGTTAAATATTTGCCTAGAATCTTTACAGCAAAGTCTCTGCCAGCAGCCATGCTTTCCTAGTGTCTGGAATAGGTAACTTTTTCATGCACTTTTCAGTCTGTATCCTCAGCAATAAGGTGATGATAAAATCCAAACAAGGAGATGATGACTTTAATATACTTTATTTAAAAAGTACACAGTTTTAAATTGATTTCAATGGGTTTCAAGCAGAAGGGACACTGCCCACTTGCAGTCCCATTTCTGATGAAGGGTGGTTATCATGTAGCAAACTCACATTTACATGACGGGCAAAGTAAAAAGATAACATTTTTGTCAACGTATCTTTAAGAGTTTATATCACGCACAGTTTAAAATCATGAGATGCTGATGGTTGGACTATATTTCATGTCTCCTATGTCGCACCATATTTTGGTTCACAGTTTATCCATAATTTAGCATGCCAAGAGAACAGCTCAGTCAGTGTCACCTTAAGAAGAGCAGCAAAAGCAGAGGGAACAGGATAAGAACCATCTTGGCCTGGAGACTCGGTGCACTCCCGCATTCCCTTGCATTCTCCTACAGGGAAAGGCAGGGCTAGTTAGAGCAGAGATGGATTCCGAGATGCCTTAAAACTTCCAAGCAATACTGAGTCCCCAGAACTTTCCCCACTCTTCGATTGTATGAACAAAGTCTTCTGGGATCTAGATAATTCAGGGAAATGAACTTGTCTAAATGTCATCAGGTTAGTGATGAAAGCCTCTGATTTCAGTTGTAAATGTGTAATATATCCAAAAATTTTTCTTTGCATACTGTTATATAGAACATTCAAGGTGTAAAGGCCTATTTATTGGTAGAGATGTCTGCTGGGAATAATTGTTAATGCAAAATATTGGCTTTCTAATTTTTTTCCCTATCAGAAGGTAAGTTAAAAAAAATCATGTCTAAGGAGCCTGATCATTTCTGGCTATGAAAGGTTTTGTTTTTTCTTTTCATTTGAAGGAAGGAGGACTCTGTTTTACAAAATGAAATAATATTATTTATTACTTTATGTAGTTTGCCTTTTATCTGCTAACTGATACAAATCTCTCCAACTCCATTATTCTAGCTCTATTTCATTCAGTCATATTCTTATAATGGGCATTCACATTTTCATCTGTTCTTTACTGCTACAAAGAATGCTGAATGTAGGTCCTTCCCAGACAGTGATATTTGCTCCTGCTCCTGCCTATGGGAAAGATGCTCAGTCTTTGGATTGCAGACCTACAGGGTATTTTTGCCAGTAATATTTGCAGCCAGATATTTTGTCAATACCTGTATATTCATTCTGATCACCAAATGACTTGTATGTTTCATGTTCCTGGTTTATTTTTATATGTAGTTGTTTGACTTATCAATGTAAAAGCACTCTTTTTAAAAAAGATTTTATTTATTTATCTTTAAAGGGGAAGGGAAGGAGAGAGGGAGAGAAACATCAATGTGTGGTTGCCTCTAGTGCATCCCTTATAGGGAACTGGCCTGCAACCCAGGCATTTGCCCTGACTGGGAATTGAACTGTGATCCTTTGATTCACAGGCCCACACTCAATCCACTGAGCTACACCAGCCAGGGCTAAAAGCACTCTTTATAATTTGATTTATAAATATGTTTTCAAGTTTTATAAATTGGCTATTGACTTTTGTATTTTTCATAGAAAAATTATAATTTTACATAGTTAAAAATATCTGTTTTTTTCCCATAGCTTTCTTGTCTCAGATAGGAAATACTCTCCAATCCCTAGGATTTCTTGTGAGACTGTTATTTTACTATTTAAATCTGATCTATATTCTTCCTTTTGAATTGAACCTTTGTCATATATAAGAGTTTCTATTCTGTTCCACTGGCCTCGTCTTACTATGTCTAGAAACTTACAGAAAAAAATACTGATTTTTAAAATCTTTGTCTTATATCAAGTTACCAAAACAAATTATCCTATTAACTCTAAAAGATTTTACTCTTGTGACTTTAGTTGTCTAAATATACGGTTCTGGTTTTGAGTGAAGTGATTTTAGTGTTTGTGGGACTGTTGGTTGTGTTTGCATTTTACACAGATCTTTGATTAGGAATGATCATTGAATTTTATCAGAGGTGTTTTTGGCATATATATGTATAATTTGTTGCTATTCAACTTGAACTCCCATTTGAATATAGAAGCAAACATTCTCAATAAATTCCAATTCTTATTGGTGCTCTACTGTCTTTAAAATCTTTTCTAGGACTTTGTTTAAATAACATTAACATCATTTTATGTTTAAAGTTGAGATTAATACTCAGTTTATTCTGGTTGAATTAAAAAAATAGATACCTTCCCAGTTTCCCTATAGTAATTATTCTAGGCAAGCTTTCTATTCTTTTCAGGGGGAGTGTGAACTTAATTTTTAATACTGTTTTTTATTATACTTAAAAATTTTTGCTCTCAATATGTAGGAAATATTCTCTTAAAATTTACCTAAATCTATGGTAAAGTCACTTTTCTCAGCACTAAGGTTAATTTTCCTCTGATCATGGTTTTCTGTGTAAGTGGAGGGTCTTCATAGTTATGAATTCACTGGTCAGTGGTTAAGAGGCTTAACATTCCACCTTCATACATTGTGACCCCTTATCTGGTATAAATATTGCCACTTTTGCTTTATTTGAAGTTGCAAATAAAAGGCTATCTGAACATAAGCAGGGAAAATAACTTTAACCACAATCTGAAATAAGTAAAACAAAATGATCTGAACCACTTTGTGTGTAAGAGTGGAAAGTGATAAAATGATACCATATCCATAGCAGAAGAGATAGTAGAGAGGCTTTTTAAATATGGCATGGGTAAAATAAGACTAGACTGCTATAAGCCCTTCCGAAGAAGGCATGGAGGAGCTGAGAACAGCAACCATCAACCTTCCTGTATAGTCTTCTTCTTTTTTTAAAGATTTTATTTATTTATTTTTAGAGAGGGGACAGGAGAGAGAAAGAGAAAGAGAGAAACATCAGTGTGTGGCTGCCTCTCATATGGCCCCCACTGGGGACCTGGCCTGCAACCCAGGCATGTGCCCTGACTGGGAATTGAACCTGCGACCCTTTGGTTTGCAGCCCGCGCTCAATCCACTGAGCTACATCAGCCAGGGCTGTATATTCTTCTTTGCTATGACTGAAGAGGCTCATTTTCTCACGAGTAAACCTTTCAGCTATAATGAGATTCTCATGGCAAATCTGATGGGAAGAGAGAACAGGAAGGGATTTCAGACTGACCTCAGGATGGAAGCCATGACAAGATTCCGGGCGCCTCCTGATCTTCTGGGCCTTTAAACGCTCACATTTCAGAGATTCATTATGTTGACTGTAGTTAAGGCATATTTCCAAAATGTTGCTTTCCCTTATTCTGCATCAGCACTGAAGTTGGCACCAAACTCCCTTGGCAATTTATTTTCCTCTCCACCAGTGGAAAGGATATCATATTCCCTTCCCTAATATTTCTCCCCCAGAAATCCTGACTATTGATCAACTTGCAGGCTTCAGCAGCCATCACTGGGCATGTGCCCAAAAGGATATACCTGATCTCGATGGGCGCCATGGTGATGGGGGCCACGGACTCGCAGACACAGCTGCTGTCCACCACCACCATGAACAGATTGCTGCTTGGGATTTGCTGGATGACAAAGGACCTGTTGGAACAAGAGGCACAGACACAGTGATCTGTCATTTATCATTCCTCAGGTGAAGAGCCATGAAGAAAACTTTTCCGCTGGGTGGTAACTACAATATTTTGGAAAACAAGTTTCAGAGACTGCTTTACTGCCAATGTAGCCTTTTCCAAGAGGCTCTTCACTTTCAAATACCAAGTTGCACTAAGAAGACAACAGCTTATAACCTATAGCTCTAGACAAAACAGCTCATAAAACTCACCTTGAAAAGACTATAAGTTTATATGTACAAAATGGTAGAGTCAAATTTGGCTAATTCACTTCAATTTCCAAGGCCTAAAAGGTTAGGCTTTTCCAGCCTCATTTCCTTCCTAAACATTATCAAAAGTTGCATTTGATGTTCTTTTAAGTGGATTTTTCTCTTCTCCTTTTCTCACAGACTGAAGCTGTGTCATATTGATGCCAAAAATAAACTGAACTTCCTAAACCCTTCTCTGCACTGCTTTGCACAATGTCTGCCCATAGTACAGGAACAGTGTTTGGATTAAACTAATGCTAGCCCTTTAACAAATCCCTCCCACCTCAGTGTCCCAATAGTGTTGGTACTAAGGCTGCATAGCAGCTCTGATGTTCTGGGTCCCTCAGCACGGCATACTGACACCTGCTTTTTCCATTTCCCAACCCAGTGAAATGGCAAAGTAACACCACTATAAAAGTACTCCTTTAACAAGAAATACTGCTGACTCTTCAGAGGAACAAATTAGAGACCAAAGTCTCATTCTTTCAGATCCAACAGGTTAGCTAAATATTTAGCCCCAGATCTACAACCCCGTCACATAACTTACCATGATATTTCATTAAATTCAATTTAGTTGGATGAAATAGACTATAACCTAACAAAATGTTCCATTCCTCCATACACTTTATCTTTATTTATCTTTCTCTCAACAAATTTGTTCTATTCTCTACATTGTATCATCATGATTTACCAAAATCATCCAATGAAAAAGAATCCTTCTGCTTAGTGGGAAATTAGGAAAAAGGAGGAAGGACCCCTTTTTATTTTCACTTGTTACCACCTGTTACAGTGGATTATCCAAGAACACTTCTGAGATTACAACACAACTGGCTTCCTTTCTGTAAATGCCCAGAATAAGATACAATTATGTTTATCTTTTTCATCCATAGCAGGAAACAGGGCATGACATTGCTTAACAATGTTCCCCCAAAACCTAAAACACTGTCCACATTCTGAGATATTGCCCTCTGCTCTTCCCACCCTTCTCCACAACTATAGTTGGCTTGAAAAAGAAATTCAGTTGTTCTTTCTCAATAAAACTTTTAAAATCCATGCTTTACCTCCACCTTTTAGCACTAGGTGTCTTCTCACCTATGCTGGGACATTGCTTTAGCAGTGTCCCTCTGGAATGGATTGCGCCTATCAGAATTAAAATAACCTGCCTGAGGTGGCTCTCATCAAAGAAACAATGACTTCCACGTTGAGGAAAGTTAACAGAGCCTCAGAATAATGCAAAACCAAGATCATACAACTCTTTAAAGAACAAATGGTTGACTTGAAAATTAAGCCAAATGAATCTACCAGATGTACAAGAAAGGAAAAAAAATAAAAAGAATGAAATAGAAGTTCCAAAGGGAGAGAATGTTTTCCAATTGATGAAAAATTCTATTTTTTTCATAATAAGGGCCCATTCAAGCATGAATGAAACTTCAAATCATTAAAGATATAGACCAATCCTAAAATCTTCTCTAGAAACAAATTACTTAGGGAGTGATGAGAGTGACGCCAACTTCTCAATGGGAATACTTAAGATGAAGAAAACAGAGCAATACAAAGGAAGTAAAATGCATGTCAGGTCCAGAGGAAAATTGATTCTAGGTAACTGTAGATAATGACAGAAAATTATGTATTACAATTTAAGGATAATAGCTAAAAATAGCATGGTAAGTAATGTACACACACAGAAAAACTGACATTATAAGTCTAAAATTATTACCAATCACAATAAATGTGAGGTGATTAGATTCACATACAAAAGACAGAGACTGTTAAATGGCATTTACAAAATACCAGCATTATGATGTTTGCAACAGAAACTCCTGAAATAGAATGACGTAGAAATGATATCAGATGAGAGATGTCAAATGACAGGAAAAGATTTATCAGAAAAATGCTAGTAACAGAGGAGAGGAACAGGAACAGGTTAATATTACTATGCAATATTCAAAAGAAAAATCATTAAAATGTAATAAAGAAAATGGTTTATATAATCTGAATAATTTTCCATATTAAAAATAGTATAATAGAATAATGGACATAAGCTTTTATTATCATAGTATACAAACTGATAGAAATACTGAAGCAATCTTTTAGTACATTTTCTATTGAAACATGGAGCAAAAACTCTTAAGATCTAAGCAATGTAGAATGCAGGTTTTCTTTTTAAAAAATTACATTTATCAAGGTGACACTGGTTAATGAGATCATATAGGTTTCAAGTGTACTTTTCTGTGATATGTGTTCTGAATATTGCGCTGTGTGCCCACCACTCAAAGTCAAATTATCTTCCATCACCACATATTTGGCCCCTCAAGTTATTTTCAAACACAAGGAAGCATAACACATTCCAAAGAGCAGAATGATTACTTATATTTTCTTCTCTATGGTAGGGTAAAATTAGAAACTAATAGCAAAAAGGTAAAAGTAGTGGAAATTAAAGATTAAAAAACATATTCCATTAATCACTGAGAATTTGAGAACAACTATGACTCAGATCTGTGCAGTATGACCTTAACTACTTTTACTGGGAAACAAAGTTTACAAATAAAAGAACTATTTTTTTAATGGAAAAGTAGAAAAAAATAAAAACATAAGCTGCCCCTGTGCCACTCTACTTGGCCTTTCTTCTGGTCCCCTGGGCTGAGTATCAATGTTCATCTCCAAAGGCAGCTCTCGGGCTTCTGTGAGGATGTGACTGATGAGAGGAGAGGTGATCATTGCACAAATAGTCCCCTTTGTCCATGAGCCACGCCCTTCAGTTTATAAATGTGCTGTCCTATCTCCTGTCTCAGGAAAAACAAAACTTTCCCATAAATTTACCTCTAGCTACTGCTATTTCTCTGTCCTCCTTTATAATAAAACTCCTATAAAAAGAATAATCTACCATCTCTCTCCTTTCTCACATTCCTCTCCTTCTTTCACAAACCCACTTGAATAGGGCAGGAGCCCTTACCTTGCCACTGAATCGGTTCTTTCAGGGGCATCACTTCTCTTCACAATCTCCTTTACCTCTGCTTGCTCCTTACTTGCTCACTGTCTGCCCTTTCACAACAGACTAACAGAATGTTAGCCAGTGTGACTGTGGTTTCCAGGGACAGAAGGCTGCATCTGTTTTGTTACCCCCACTCAGTACCTAAGATTCTGCCTGGGACACAGCAGATTCTCAGGAAAGATTTACAGAATCAATGACAGAATGGATTTATAAAGATAAAAGGAGAAGAATCAATGTAAATAATAACGTGAAAATAACTGAAAGAACCAAACTCTGGTTTAAAAGAACATTAACATAAATCAATTTTGGCATTCCTGATCAAGAAAAGAAGTCATATTGGAAAGATAGGAGTTCCAGCCAAGATGGAGACATAGGTAGAAACCCTTCATTTCCTTGCACAACCAAAAGGAGGATAACAACCAATCTAAAATCAATAAACAACCAGAAATGCCAGAAAATCAAACTTCATGGAACTCTGACAACCAAAGAATTAAAGAAAAAATCAACCAGAATAACCAGACATGCAGTGCCACAATGAGGCAAAGAGGGTTGCCCTGCCCAGTTGAATACCTAAGGTCCCATCCCCTTACAACTTATCAGGTGCACTAAGACAAAGAAATATGGTGAAAGAACACAGAAAATTAAAGAACACAGCAAAACCTCAGAAAGGGAACTAAGTGATGAGGAGGTAGTCAACCTCTCTAATAGAGAATTGAAAGCCCTGGCAATCAAAACGCTCACAGATCTGATTGAGCTTGGTCAAAAAAAAAAAGAATAAACAAGTGAAAGATACCCAAAATGAAATAAAGCAAAATATTCAAGGAACCAACAGTGACAGGAAGAAAACAAAGCAATGATTTGGAAAAAAAGGAAAGAATAAACATCCAACCAGAATAGAATGAAGAGACCAGAATTCAAAAAAGTCAAGAGAGCCTTACAAATCTCTGGGACAACATGAAACATTCCAATACCTGAATCATAGGGGTGCCAGAAGGAGAAGACCGACAGAAAGAAATTGAAAACTTATTTGAACAAATAATGAAGGAAAACTTTCCCAATCTGGCAAAGAAAATAGATTTTCAGGAAGTCTAGGAGGCCCAGAGAGTCCCAAAGAAGTTGGACCCAAAGAGGAACACACCAAAGCACACCATCATTAAGTTACCCAACATTAAAGACAAAGAGAAAATCCTAAAAGAAGCAAGAGGAAAGGAGAAAGTTACCTACAAAGGAGTGCCCACCAGACTATCAGCTGAGTTCTCAAAAGAAACCTTGCAGGCAAGAAGGGAATGGAAAGAAATATTAGATGTCATGAAAGGCAAGGACCTACATCCAAGATTACCCATCAAAGCTTTCATTTAGAATGAAAGGGCAGATAAAGTGCTTCCCAGATGAGGTCAAGTTAAAGGAATTTATCATCACCAAGCCCTTATTATATGAAATGTTAAAGGGACTTATCTAAGAAAAATGAAGATAAAAATATGAACAGTAAAATGACAACAAACTCACAACTATCAACAAATGAACCGAGGGAGAGGCAAGATGGTGACAGAGTAGGACAGAGCAGATTCCAGTTCCTTGTACACAAGGGAGAGAAACCTGTATGTGGAGGAGAAGCCAGCAAGCCAGCAGTTGCCCAGCATATATGAAAATAAGGAACCAGAAATCTCCACAGTCACAGAGGAACCAGACGTAATCTGTTATTTCTTTTAAAGTTTATTACTGTTTTATCTTTTGATACTTTTGTCCCCTTTTTTCGGATTTTCAGTTTTATTCCTTCTTCCTTTCTTTCCAAACTTATGGCTCTTTCCTCCATTCCCCTACCTTCATTTTTTCTTCCTTTTATTTCTTTCCTTGTCTTTTCTTTCTTGTACCCACAAGAGATACAAACAACTTGAAAATACAAAAAGGCCAGAGCTGGACCCATAGAAGAGGCCTCCCTACAGTAGAGTCAGAGAGACAAATTGCACTTTGCTGCAGGAAAAAAGCCACAAGTTGCTGCATATTTGAGTAGGTGGAAGCAGAGAATGACAGGATAACCAAAAGAGACTGCACCACTAAATTTCACAGGCATTCCACCACAAAAGTTCACACCATAAACCCAGGGAGTCAAAACAGATCAATCTAAGAAGCTGAGGCTAACAAGAAGAGTCTCACAAACAATGGAAAGACAAAGAAACAATCCCCAAATGAAAGGAAAGGAGGAACCCTCAGAAAGAATGTTACATGAAATAGAGGCAAGTAGACTATCAGATATTGAATTCAAAGCACTGGTTATCAGGAAGTTCAAAGAGCTCACAATGAGCTACCAGAAACTACAGGGGAGCTATAATGATCTCACCGTAAACTATAACAACATGAAAAAGGAAATGGAAACCAGTAGCAAGGGCCAAGAGGAAATGAAGAATACAATTTCTGAATTGAAGAACTGAGTTGAAAGTATTAAAAATAGAGTTAATGAGACAGAAGATTGGATTAGTGAGTTGGAGGACAAAGTAGAAAGCATCTCCCAGAAAGAAGAGGAAAGGGAAAAGAGGCTCAGAAAGAATGAAGAGGGATTAAGAGAAATGCAAGACAATGTGAAACGTAATAATATCTGAATAATAGGAATACCAGAAGGAGAAGAAGAAAAACAAGGGATAGAAAGGGTATTTGAAAGAGCAATGAGAGAAAACTTCCCTAATTTGATGAGAGAAAAAGCCACATCAATCCAGGAATCACAGAGTCCCAATCAAGAGGAACCCAAGAAGGCCCACTTCAAGACATCATCATTAAAATGGCAAAATTCCAAGACAAAGAGAGAATCTTAAAGGCAGCAAGGGAGAAAAAAGAAGTAAAATACAAGGGAGTCCCAATAAGGTTAGCCACTGACTTCTCAATGGAAACTCTCCAAGCAAGAAGAGAATGGCAAGAAATATTCCAAGTAATGAGAACCAGAGGCCTACAACCAAGGCTACTTTACCCAGCAAGGCTCTCAATCAAGATAGAAGGCCAAATAAAGAGCTCCCAAGACAAAAAAAAAGTCTAAAAGAATATGCTTCCACCAAACCAGCCCTACAAGAAATACTAAAAGGACTGCTTTAAGGAAAGGAAGGAAAAGAGAGAGGCAGAGAAGATCACAGGCACAAAAATGGCAATGAATAAGTACCTATCAATAATAACCTTAAATGTAAATGGATTAAATGCTCCAATCAAAAGACACAGAATAGCTGCATGGATAAGAAAGCATGACCCACACATATGCTGCCTACAAGAGACCCACCTCAGGATAAAAGACCATCACAGACTAAAAGTGAAAGGCTGGAAACAAATTTACCAAGCAAACAGACAGGAAAAAAAAAAAGCTGGGGTAGCAATTCTCATATCTGACAAAATAGACTTCAAAAAAAAAGGGCCATAAAGAGAGACTCAGAAGGTCACTTCATAATACTCAAGGGAAGAATCCACCAAGAAGACATTAATATTGTAAATATATATGCACCCAACATAGGAGCACCCAAATATATAAAGAAAATCTTAGAGGAATTCAAGAAAGATATTGACAGCAACACAATTATAGTAGGGGATTTTAACACCCCACTACCAAAAATGGACAGATCTTCCAAACAAAATATCAACGAAGATATTGCGGCATTAAACAACACCCTTGATGAAATGGACTTAACTGATATATACAGAGCCCTTCATCCCACAAAGGCTAAATACACATTCTTTTCAAATGCACATGAAACATTCTCAAAGATAGACCACATGATAGGACACAAAAAGAGCCTCAACAAATTCAAGAAAATTGAAATCATATCAAGCATTTTCTCTGACCATAAGGGACTGAAATTGGAAACCCCAAAGAAAAAAACCCAAAACACCCAAAATCATGGAGACTGAATGGTATGCTATTAAACAATGAATGGGTCAAAAATGAAATTAGGGAAGAAATCAAAAAGTTTCTGGAAACAAATGAAAATGATTTCACAACAACCCAAAACTTATGGGACACAGCGAAGGCAGTCCTGAAAGGGAAGTTTATAGCAATACAGGCCTACCTAAAGAAGATAGAAACATTTCAAACAAACAACCTTACCCTAAGCCTACAAGAACTCGAGGAACAACAACAAAGACAGCCCAGAGCAAGCAGAAGGAAGGAAATAACCAAGATCAGAGCAGAACTAAATGACATAGAGACTAAAAGCACAATTCTAAGGATCAATGAATCCAGGAGTTGGTTCTTTGAAAAGATAAACAAAATAGACAAGCCTTTAAGTAGGCTCATCAAGAAAAGAAGAGAGAGGACCCAAATAAACACAATCAGAAATGAAAGAGGAGAGATTACAACTGATACCACAGCAATAGAAGGGATTGTAAGAAATTACTATGAAGAACTGTATGCCAAGAAATTTGAAAACCTAGGGGAATGGACACATTTCTAGAAAAATATAATCTTCCAAAACTCAATGAAAAAGAAACTGAAAATCTGAACACACCAATAACAGCAAAAGAAATTGAAGCAGTAATCAAAAAACTCCCATCACACAAAAGCCCGGGGCCAGATGGTTTCACAGGAGAACTCTACAAAGCATTTAAGGAGGAGCTAACCCCTATTCTTCACAGACTATTCCAAAAAATCCAGAAGGATGGAAAACTCCCAAATTCTTTTTATGAAGCCAGCATCATCCTAATTCCAAAACCAGATAGAGACACAACAAAGAAAGAGAACTTCAGGCCAATATCACTGATGAACATAGACACTAAAATCCTCAACAAAATATTGGAAAATCGCATCCAACAATATATCAAAAAGATCATACACCATGATCAAGTGGGATTTATCCCAGGAATGCAAGGATGGTTCAACATTCACAAATCAGTAAATGTAATACATCACATAAACAAAAGCAAAGACAAAAACCACATGATCATATCAATAGACGTGGAAAAAGCTTTTGATAAGGTACAATACCCATTTATGATAAAAACACTCAGCAAAGTGGGAATAGAGGGAGCATTCCTCAATATAATAAAGGCCATATATGAGAGACCTACAGCCAGCATCATACTCAACAGGCAAAAATTAAAAGCTTTTCCACTAAGATCAGTAACAAGACAAGGATGCCCACTTTCACCACTTCTATTCAATATAGTTTTGGAAGTTTTGGCCACAGTGATTAGGCAGGAAAAGGAAATAAAAGGCATCCAAATAGGAAAGGAGGAAACAAAACTGTCACTCTTTGCAGATGACATGATAGTGTATATGGAAAATCCTACAGACTCTACCCAAAAACTGCTCGAACTAATTAATGAATTTGGCAAAACAGCAGGATACAAAGTCAATATCCAGAAATCAAAGGCATTTTTGTATACTAACAATGAATCAGAAGAAGCAGAAATCAATAAAAAAATCCCATTTGATATAGCAAAAAGAAAAATAAAATATCTGGGAATAAACCTAACCAAGGAGGTAAAAGACCTGTATGCAGAAAACTACACAGCCCTGAAGAACGAAATCAAGGAAGACACAAACAAATGGAAACATATACCTTGTTCATGGATTGGAAGAATTAACATCATCAAAATGTCCATACTACCCAAAGCAATTTACAGATTCAATGCAATACCTATTAAAGTAACAATGGCATATTTCACAGACATAGAACAAAAACTTAAAAAATTTATAAGGAACCATAAATGACCCCAAATAGCTGCTGCAATTCTGAGAAAGAAGAACAAAGTAGGAGGGATCACAATACCTGATATCAAACTGTATTACAAGGCCACTGTAATCAAAACAGCCTGGTACTGGCATAAAAACAGGCACATAGACCAATGGAACAGAACAGAGAGCCCAGAAATCAACCCAACTCTCTAAAGTCAATTAATATTTGACAAAGGGGGCAGTAACATAAAATGGAGGAAAGATAGGCTCTTCAACAAATGGTGTTGGGAGAACTGGACAGCTATGTGCAAAAAAAATGAAACTTGAGCACAGACTTACACCATACACCAAAATAAATTCAAGGTGGATAAAAGACTTAAATACAAGCCATGACACCATTGAAGTCCTAGAGGAGAACGTTGGCAAGAAAATCTCAGATATTTCACGCAGCAACTTCTTTACTGATATGTCCCCTAGAGCAAGGAATGTAAAGGAAAGAATAAACAAATGGGATCTCATCAAAATATAAAGGTTCTGTGTGGCTAAAGAAAACAGTATTAAATTAAAAAGACAACCAACTGTATGGGAAAACGTATTTGCCAATGATACCTCAGACAAAGGTTTAATCTCCAAAATATACAAAGAATTTACATGACTCCACTCTAAGAAGACATCTAACCCAATTAAAAAATGGGAAAAGGACTTGAACAGACACTTCTCCAAGGAGGACATACAGAATATCCAGAGACACATGAAGAGATGCTCGATATTGTTAGCTATCAGAGAGATGCAAATTAAAACCACAATGAGATACCACTTTACACAGGTCAGGATGGCTATCATAAACAAAGCAACAAACAACAAATGTTGGAGAGGTTGTGGGGAAAAGGGGTCCTTAGTTCACTGTTGGTGGGATTGCAGACTGGTACAACCATTATGGAAAACAGTATGGAATTTTCTCAGAAAAATAAAAATCAACCTGCCTTTTGACCCAGAAATTCCAAGGCTAGGATTATATCCTAAGAATCCTAAAACATCAATTTCAAAGAACCTATGCACCACAATGTTCATAGCAGCACAATTTACAATAGCCAAGAGTTGGAAGCAACCTAGGTGCCTGTCAGTAAATGAAGGGATCAAAAAATCGTGGTACATATACACAATGGAATTCTATGCAGCAGAGACAAAGAAGGAGCTACTACCCTTTGCAACAACATGGATGGAACTGGAAAGCATTATGCTGAGTGAAATAGGCCAGGGGTTGAAAGACAAATACCATATGATCTCACCTTTAACAGGAAGCTAAACAACAAAACAAACAAGCAAGCAGAATAAAAACAAAGACACTGAAATAGAGAACAAGGGGACAGTGACCAGAGGGGAGAGGGAAGGGAATTTAAGGGGGGAAAAGGGGGGAGGAATTTGGAGGAACAAATATGAAGGACACAGGGACAAGAACTAAGGGGGGTGGAAATGGGAGGGAGGTGGGGAACACGGAGTTGGGGGGGATGAGATGGAAGAAGTAGACAAAAAAGTGTACTTGAAAAATAACTAAATAAAATTATTTTAAAACAAAATAAAAATAAAAATCTGGTTATAAAAAAAAAACCAAATGAACCTAAAAGAAAAGAAAAACAATGAAAACAAAAACTAAGCAAACAACTAAAACAGGAACAGAATCAAAGAAATGGACATCACATGGAGGGAGTTAGGTGGGGAGAAGGAAGGGAGGAATGAAGGGGGAAAGATCCAGGGAAAAAGAAGCATAATTAATAGGCATAAAATAGATGGAGGAGATAAAAATTGGTATAGGAAACAGAGGACTCAAAGAACTTATATGTACAACTCATGGACATGAACCAAGGTTGGGGAGAATGCTGGAGGGTTGGGGAGCAGGGATGAGGAAGGATAAAGGGGAAAAAATTGGGAAAAACTCTAATAGCCTAATCAATAAAAAATACTTAGCCCTGGCTGGTGTAGCTCAGTGGATTGAGCGCGGGCCTGTGAACCAAAGGGTCACCGGTTCCATTCCCAGTTCAGGGCACATGCCTGGTTTGCAGGCCAGTTCCCAGCAGGGGACTCAGGAGAGGCAACCATACATTGATATTTCTCTCCTTCCCTTCGTCTCTAAAAATAAATAAATAAAATCTTAAAAATAAATAAATAATAAAAATAAAAATACTTAAAAAAAGAAAGAAATTGTGTTAAAAGTGGAGAGATACAGAGACATTTACAACATTTTAAGGCACTATTATGTATATTATTATAAACAATTTTCATCTTGTTTATAAGAAACAATATAAACTCATTTAAAGAAAATATAAACTTATCAAAGAAAACTTAGAGCAAGCACACCTTTGGAAATAAAGTATAAATTATGAATATTTGGCTAAGCTATAGAAAACACAAGTAGACCAGTAGCCATGAAAATAATTGAAATGCTCATTGAGAACCTACATGCAAGTGAATGCACGAAATCACCCATTGATCAGATATTACTATGTTCACAGAAAATCCATGTGAACCCACTGACCAACTATTAGAACTAAAAGAGCTCACCAAGCTGACCACATACACAATCAGATTGTAAAACCACAGCCGTTCCCTGACACTGGCAATAACCAATGGAAAAATATTTATGAAATAAAGAACCACTAATAGCATCAACAATCACTATGAAATGCCTAAGATTAAATCTAGTTAATGACATTTGTTTATGAAGGGGATTACCAAACTTTACTGAACATAAAAAGATAAGCTAGTCATTGTAGGGAACTACAATGGTTGCAGAAACACACACACTACTGATTATATATATATATATATATATATATATATATATATATATATATACACACACACATATATATAATCACTAAAAATTAGAGAAATATAAATTAAAATTATAAAATATACTTTTCACCAGCAGATGGACAAAACTTTAAACCTGTCCTACTATCAGACTGGAGAATCTGAAAGAGTGAATATGATTATACACTGCAGTTGGAAAAGTGAATTTTTACAGCCATTTATTATTATAATGGAAATCATTTAGATCCTATTTTTTTTAGTAGTTTAATTTCTTGGTAAGAGAAACTCCTTTTCAGCACCCCAAAAAGTCATGTTAGAAAGATGCTGTTGGTAGCATTGTTCACTGAGAGAACAAAAACTATAACCCGCCTGAAAGCCCATCATTGGAAGGAGTTTGAATAAGTAACAGTCTGTGAGCCTATGGTCTACTCAGCACCAGACAAAAAGGTAAAGGAGATCTCTATTTACCATCATGAAAGGATACCCAAACACAATAAGTGGAAAATTTATGTTGCAAAATTATAAAGTATGAATATTTAAGAATATTTAATTGTTATACAGAATCAGAAAAATAAATAGGATGGATAAGACATCAAATGTTGAATAAATAACAAATCAGTAAGCATTCTATGACTTATGTTTAACATAGAAACATTAAATGGACTAAAAAATAGAACTCGAGTCAAACACAAATGTAGAAAGAACTTATGAAATATCTTCTGAAAGATAAGAAGGAATCAAGGAACCAAGTGAAAGGCACAGACCATGTCATCTCCAGACTGATAGCTCTCACCTATGTCCTCCTTAAATCTACCCACTGGCAACTCCCATTCTCTGACTGAGACATACAAAGAAAGTCATGGCTGCTCTGAGGGTTAGAGGCAAGCTACCAACTTGCCTTAGCATCTTCCCTTGGAGCCAGGCACCTTCTCTCTGCTGAGCCTCCACCCCAATGCTCAGGTCTGATCCTTCTACATCACCATCAGTGGGAGAGCAAGGGAGGAGGGGAAGTAGGGGTTAGGATAGGAGAGGAAGACAGTGGAGGGGAGAGGAGACTGGCGGAATAATTGTCAAGGGAGGCTTGAACTTAATTTGTGATGCTGAAGTTCTTTGCAAGGAGAACGTGTTCATGTATCCTTAAAACACTTAGAAGTGGAACATTATGATAGAGGCAAAGAAAATTAATTTTCTCATGTTGCAATAGAGAACACTGGGACTCAGGATAAGTGAAATCTTAACAGAAGCTATATGATTAAGACATAATTGTGCCCATTTTAGAGATAGAGGAAGGAGGCTAAGTGACTACCTAGCATAACAGGGCAGACAGAGCTCAGGCCTCTGGCACCTGGGCCTGTTGTGGGTCCACAATCACAGGCAGCAGACTTGCAGATTTGCTGTCTTGCATAGGAGTCACCAGTGCTCAAGTTCCTTGAGGGCAGAATGACTTCTCCGTACAGATGCTTAGTGACAAGTGCAAGACTTTATTGTTTTTAACACACATACCCTCTCAGTGGAAGGCTCCCGAGTATTGTCAATGAAGCCCTACAGCAAACTTCTCTTTTTTTCCCTAAACCCTAGGAGATGAAAAGCCCTGCCTGCAGGGATATCTGAGCAAAGGAAAACAACCCCCTACAAAGGATTTGCCAGCGGAAAGATTAACTGCTTTTCCATATTTTAAAGACTTACTGTCTGCTTATTAACATGGTGCTTCGGAGGGGTCTGGGCAATGTTAGCTGTACATTTATGTGCACAACGTGTATTTATGGCCCAGGGTGCAGGGTTGAACTTCATAAAACACACCTCCATCCAGCTGGGCCCAGCAACCAGACTGACGTCACTGTGTGGGGAGGAACCTTGGCCTGGTGGGTTTGCCTGGGGGCCAAAAACGGCAAGAGGGAAATGCCTCCACAGAGCACCACAGAGGTCGTTTTTAAGCAGGGATAGGTCAAAATTCGTAAAATAAATTAGGTCCTCAAGGGAAAGAGAGTAGGGAAGAGGGAAGCAGTTTTGATGTGTCCATTGCCGGGACTGAAATAACCCAGTCCTCCCTTCTCCATTCACTACAGGCTGAGAAAGACTAGAGGGAAAAATGATGGGATTTCAAGACAGCCTCCCCTGACAAGAGAGAACATTTGCCACACACTATCTATAGACACGCTTTGCTGACCAAACGAGGAAAGTGATCCTGCTGCTTCGTTAACACTCCGCCTGAACAAACGTGCAGTGGGAGAGACCAACGGGTAAGATTCCCAGGGGGCCCCTGGATGCACAGTGGGAGAACGTAGTTGGCTTGCTTTTCACTGATTGGGTACAAATCTGTGGCTTGAAAAATTGTCAGACCAGGACACAATCTTAAAACATTTTGAAGTCTTTCACCTTTTATATATTCGCACCATTAATAAATTTTCCAGATTTTGTCCCAAGGTAAAATAAGAGACAATGTGTGAATCACAGGAGGTTTACTTGAATTTGTGTCTGATCCTGTTCTATGTGGTACTGCCCTGGGGTATGTCACTGTGGATCTTCTCTTTGAAGGTGGGGAGATACCTGTCCTCCTACAACGTACCCCAAAATGCACTACACTGACCCAGGGCCAGAAGTTGTGAAGAACAAACATTTGGTGACTGGATGTTTACATTCAAACTAGAAATTAAATAGTGAAAATATGTTCTAGCACAATCCTATAGCTGGACTATCTAGTAGCATGGGGGAAGGGGGAACAGCAGCTCAGTCCACACAAGGTAAAGGAATGAAGAGCAGGGCCTCACCTGCTCACCACAAGAGTGGTAGGCCCCGGGAACTCCACAGGTGAGTCATGTTAGCATGCTGAGCCATGTGCAGTTCTAAAATATTTAAGGTGTTTCAGAGTGCAGGGAAAGAAGAAAATATTTCAAATTTCTTTCATGAAAGACCCTGATATAAAACCAAGATTATATCAAAAAAGCTATGGAATAATCTCTTTTTCTGAATATTGATGCAAAGATCTTAAATGAAAAGCAGTAGCTAGACTTCAATTGGACATTGAAATAGTAACACAGCATGCCCCAGGGAGGAATAATCTAGAAATTCCAATGAACAAGCTTATTGAGTTGTCTCAGCTTAATAGAAATAGAAATATGAAACAATGTTTTTTTAAAGTCTCTGTTTTCCACTCTACTATGTTGAATTCTGCTTTCTCATCTCTGAGTGATATCTTGTATAGATTCCATAATTTTCTGACAAATTCAGGCTAATAAAATTAGTCAGGTCTAGTTTAATATACTAATTTCATGTCTAGTTCAGAGCTGTATATTCACTGTTTTTCCTTCAAACTTCTAGGTTCTCACTTCTTCAGTATTTTGGGGTAGGGAAAAGGGAGCAGCGAAGAAGCAGCATTTTTCTATGTATCTGGCTGGAGTGTCATTCTCTGACCATGGCTTGTTTTTTACAACACAGGTTGGCCTTTGGTGCCCTCTGTGTGGCCCAGCATCCAAATACTGGTGTCCTTGTGAGGTTATCATGAATTCCTCAGAGGACCAATTGCTCTTCCACACAAACCCACTAGATCACCCTGCAGTTTCTGCCATGAGCAGTCGCTCCTCAGCCCCTGCCTGCTGTGGGCGTGGACCTCACCTGGGGAGCAGCCCCTTGGTGGGTTTAGGTAAGGTGACAGCTATCTTCCACTTTGTCCACCTGACCCTGAAAAACATGCACCTTTGCTGGCCCTGCTATAGGACACTTCAGTGTGGCCTATTCTCCAAACCTTGCCATCTCCCTTCAGGTCCTTTTCTCTTGCTCAGAGAGGCTCAAGAACAGACTACTGCCTAGTGGATATTCCACTAGTGCTGTGCTTCCCCTTCTTTCAAGTGCCCCCAAATATAGAAAAGAGTCTCTTGGAGCATTCCTCTACTGCTCATCTACCTGGCTTTTCCCCAGTGGGGAAAAGCACCCCCGGAGGGAAGAACCTCTGTTCATAAACCCCAATCTCTTTGGTTCAGCCCCTCACCTGTCTTCACCCAGGAGATGGGAGGTAGACCAGTTGTCTTCCTCCAAATAAGCTTGGGGAAGGGAAATGGCAAGAGGTTTTTCAACTCTAGATTAGTGCACCCTAAAAGGCTATTCTCTTTAGAACTTATGGTGTTTGCTGTCACTATGTCCTCAGGACTACAAAGAAGCCCCCACTTGACCCCATGTTTGCATCCTCCCAATAAACCTGTTCATGAAGATGCTCTTTGCAGAGCTGGAAAGATGCCCACACACTGTGTGGCCTGTTCAATGGGGCCCTACATCACATATGACAAAAATCCCATCTCTGAAAAGAGTCCTTAAGAGAACAAAATAGGCTCTCAATTTTGAACTAAATTTAGTATCTCACTCAGGATAAGACACTCAGAACTAATTAGAGTCAGAAGAAGTTAAGGCTCACTCCCTCCTCTATTATTCTTCTTTGTTCTGAAAGTGCCAGGCTATGCAATTAAGCCAGAGAAAAGAGGGATGATTAACTGTTGGAGCAAATGAAGTATTCACAGGTACTGAAAATGTGCCCCTGCCCCCACTCCCAATAATTATTTCCTGGTTCCTTGTACCTCTTAAAAGGTGCCATCTTCTATTAGCATACAAGCCAGAGATCTTGAAGTAATTATCAACATATTCCTCTTCAAACATCACATGTGCCGATTTGACCATCTTCTCAATCCCTGTCCAAGCCATCCTTCCATCTCCCATTCCTTGAGGCCAGCTGTGTGGGCAAGGGACTGATGCAGTCCCACAGGAACTTACACTCCAAAGACTTGTCACTTTGAGTTTACTGCTCTGCAAACAGGATTGGCTTAGTATTTTTAACTTTATCTTTGAATTTGTGCTTTATAAGTGAAGTCCACGGGACAACAGAACATACAAGGGAGGGAGGGGGAGGTTCCCAGCTCAGAAACCCTGTGACCCTCCATCCCTGGCAGAGGTCTGGGTGCAGACAGGGGACAGGTTGAGGCGTGGTAGCAGTGAATATGAGGGTCCTTATGACTTTGAAGAAATTTAGTTTTAAACCCTAGCTCTAGAAATCATCTCTCTCTACCTCTCAGAGACCTGGACTTTCCCTCCATAATCAGCAACTCTCAAGGCAGCAGAAAACAGTAGCTGGTACCTGACTGATGGTCACAGGGTCTGGCCCCCTGGCAGGCTAAAGATAGCATCTTAATCTAAGTTATATTTCAGCTCCTGAGCTCTAAGGTGGAACAAACCACCTGGCTACTTTTCCATGGAATCAGACAGACTAAGAACTGTTCTCAAAACCTGAAGAAAAGATTCATCACTCTCACCTCACCTCCAACCAATCAGCAACCAGCATGCTCCTGAACTCCTAACCCATGGTGCCCTGGGATTTTGCCCCATATAACCTGTAACCTACATGACATCTGGGAGCCCAGTCTTCAGAGCATAAGCTCCTCATTTCCATCTTGCCCAACTCAATATTAAACTATTATTTCTTTCTATACTGCAAACTCGTGTTTGTGCATTTCTTTGCACCAGTGAGCATGGGCAGACAGATGAACTCAGAACGAGCATTGGGGTCCCAGTAACAGCACCTGGTATCACCAGGGCACATGGAGCCTCTGACTCAGCAGGGGTGAACCTCTCATCCACCTCCAATCCAGATACCATGTATTTCCTGGTGCTAAGATGGAAAGCCTTCATCAAGTGGCTGCCCACCATGAGTTGGGATGGTGAGGCTATGGGAAGGGGAGACAGAGTCCAACTCTCCAAGCAGGGCATGGCACCTCAGTAAGTGTCTAAAAGAAAGGAGAACCCAGCAGTCCCTGGGCTGCATACACCACTGTGAAATGGAGGCAGGACCCAGAGGTGCCTGTGAGGGTCTTAAGGAATGCCCCTGTGTGTGAGGGAGCACAATGTTAAATAGCAAATGTATATTGATATAGATATATAGATATATGACAGATCAAGAGAGACCATAGAAAGAAAAATACTTTACCTTTTAGTACCTTTAATGACACTTTTCCCTGCTCTTTAAACACGCAGCCCATATTTTCATTTTGTGTTGGGCCCACAAATTATGTAGCTGGTCACGTCAACCTGCATCATGTTGGACATGTCTTCTAACTGGTTTCCCTGACATAGCCCAGTCTCTTTTCCTGGGGTGGAATAGTTCTTCCCAATTGTGAGGCTAATCACTCTCTACCTCTTTACACATTCCCATGACCTCCTTAGCATCTACTCAGTGATCCACACCTGAGTGAAGCAAACAAGACCCCGTATGATCCAGCTGGCTCTCTTCTGCACCTGATGCATTCAAGTACCCCAAGTCCTAAGCCACCTTCTCCCTAACTACCAGACAAGCTGCCCTGCCATGGGTTCTTAATGCGTCATGCTGGTTCTCATTCAGTGCTGAGATCCAGGTGGAGCTCCATTTCTTAGCCTGGGCTGCTTATTGAATCACATGGGGAGCTTTTTTGTTTTATTTTATTAACCTGTGTGCCTGGACCACACCTCTATCAAATCATATTAGAACCCCTGGATGTGAAGCCTTCATTGAGTAAGTACTTAACTGATTCCAAGGATAAGACCTTGTCTAGACCAGTCTAGACAAGCACTCCTCAGACTCCATATGCTTGCAAATGACCTAAGAATGCAGATTCTATTTAGTGGGTCTAGTGTGGAACCAGTGAGTCTGCCTTTCTCACCTGCTCACAAGTAGTGCTGATACTTCTGGCTCAAAGACCATCAAGACTGTCAGTATTGTAGGCACCTCTTCCTGGATGCTTTGAGAGCCCCAGTTCAGTTCTAAAAGACTTACTGAATGTTACTTTCTCTGTGAGAAAGTTCCACCCTCACATAAGGAGGCATGCTCTCCTTGGCATGTAGCATGTACCTGTGTCACACATATAAAATACATTCACTTCTAAAGGCATGTGGAATGAAATTCTAATAGCCATTTCCCACCCTGTACTATACACTGGCCATGAACAGAAGCACAGACACCAGCACTCCAGGCTGTACTTGGAATGGTTTGAAAACTGTGAGCTATAAAACCTGTAGAAAATTCCCTTTTGGTAACACGAGGAAACACATGGAACAGTTATCCCCTAAAACAGTAAATATGAGGTTCAACAAGAGCCCCTCTGGGTGTCAGGTAGGAGGCACAGTTCACAGATTAAGAAATCATGAAAAAACAAAGAAGTAAACAAATCATGAGCTCAAATCATAAATCATGAGAGCAGATGCTTCAAATTTCAGGAGTTGATTGGACTCCAAGCTGCTGTTCCCCCATGAGTCCCTGGATATAGTTTATTATAAAACTGGTGGTGGTAAAGACTGACTTACTCAACAATACAATAGTGAGTGAGCCAGCTAATACCTTCTCTCCTTCTCTTCCTCCCTTTTTTCCTCTCTCTTTCTCCTCATATCCCACCCTGTCTAGATAACTAGACAGAAAGCTATTTAATTTTTAAATGTGGATCATTTTGTCCCCTACTAGACTAATTATCTATATCTATATTTCAGCTCAGAGCAAACACTGATTGAATAACAATGGAAAAAGAGTAAAAGATAAAATTATAATTCAAAGGAGTGGAAGCTCCCTGGCAAATAAATTGTACAGAATATAGTTCAAGGTTTAAGCAGCCCAGATTGTTTATTCTGACAACTCTTCAAGATCTAAACCTCTTTGGTTGATTTCAGGGGAAAAAAAGGGGGCCCTGCCTTCAACATCAGTTTTTTTTTGGTAACCAATCTCCCTTCTTTTGGTACCAATATCCTACTCTTTGTTCAGGAATCCACCTTTCCTCCAGGCAGCCCAGGTGCTTCTAAAGACCTAGCCCTGTACAGACTTGTTTCCTGGGCTTAAGCAACTGGTACAGTTCCTTCCCTTAAAGAAAGCAACCATTTCAGAGATGGGCATTTGAACCTAAGTTATTCCAATCAGACAAACCCAGACTGTTATTTCTACTCCTAAAACATAAAAACAAGGAAGCCTTCAGCCTACGAGCCATCGGCAGCTTTCCTATGCTCATAAATGGGAATGGTGCTGTCAAATGCAAACAGAAAACTGAGGTCTTGGTCCTGATCTTTGGGAAACCAGAGTAAGCCTTATCTGAAGCCTGCCTTTCAACTTTTCCCTTTATTGCTCAAGCTTGCTTGAGATGAGCCTTCTGTTATTTGTAATGAAAGGATACTAGGAGATGTACTTCTAGGCTCCTTATGATGGCCACCATGTTACCTGATCAAACAGCAGTAGGAAAACATGGACTTTAGGGAGCTGGGCCCTAGAGGCCATCTGCACAGGGCTTACCAGGTGTGCCTTGGATGGCCTGCCAGGAACCAAACTGGTGCGGGCCTCTCCTGCTCCACCTCTTCCGGGTGGGAAATGTGCCATGCTTTCAGGGCTGAGAGCTGAGATTAAATGGGATGAGCAATTTTTCTTTGTTATACTTATTTATTCAAAAATGTATACAATGGATACATTATGACATTCCATTTGTGGTTCCAGCTGTGCTGCTGGGGAGAGCCACAAAAAGCTCAAGTGATACTTTGTCTGTGGGACACAGTGTCCTGCAGTGGTATTTATTATATTGCAGACAGAGTCAAAAAGAGCCATGATAATGACTTCCACTCATCCTCAGCCCCACTAAGGATTTGTTGAGATTTATGGTGTGGACCCAGAGCTTGAAAACAACTTGGGCAGGAAGTTCTTTAGCACATTAGCCCAAGGCAGGTGGCAACAAATGGTATTTTGTGTTTGAAATATGGCAGGAGGGAGGGCCCCATAGAATGAAAAGCAAGAGGGACCCTGTCTTCTTTCTCATCTCAGTAAAAGAAAATCTCAAAGGAGCTGACAACAAAAGATATTTTTGAAACTTGGCAATTATTTTAGCTTTTAAAGGTTTTTTTTTTTTGTACTAGGGTTTTCAATAAATCCTCTTAATTATGACATGAACCATTTTCTTCTAAGCCCTTAAGAAAAGTAAGGAATTTGTTAAATAGTTTCACTGGAACTATTAGTATCTTTTCTTATAAATAATGAGAATAAGAGCTAACATTTATGGAGTGTTTATTTAGCACCAAGCACTTTTCTAAGCAGTTCCCCTTTCATCTTCACACCAACTCAAAGAATTATCATCTTCATTGTACAGATGAAAACATTCAAGCTTTGAAAAGTCAAACAAGTTTTCCAAATCCTAAAACCCATAAAGTATCAAAGTATCAAAACTCCATAAAACCAGGCATATTTCATTCTAAGCCCCTTTTAAATCATTATGCTAAAAGTAATCACCACCATCATCATCACCACCACCACCATCCCCATCATCACAGTCATTTTACCTGAGCATGTACCAAATGCAGTCATTTATGAGGTCTTCTACATAAAACTGACTCATGCACAACAACTCTAGGAGGTAGATAATATTATTCCTAAATTGTAGAAGAAACACCCAAGGCTTAAAGAACTTAAGTTATTTGGCCCCATCTTGATTTAATATAGCACAGGTAATAGATATAAGAACCATGGTCTGGCTTTAAGTTATCAGACTTTACAGCCTGCCATCTTATCCATTAAACAATAAAAACTCATGTGGAAAAGTGTTTGGGCAGTAGTAATGTAACAATTCACTGATAAACTGAGACCAGAGAATCTGTCCCTGGATTGAAGGGAGAAAATTGACATTGCTTTGGACTCAGTTACAGTCTCCCACTTTCTAGTGTTACGCTGTCATCCACAATCCCCAAGTGAATAGTTAGGTTCATTCAGCAAGATAGAACAGCATCCTAACACACCAGCAGGAGGCCTCAGCAGATGTCAGAGTATAAAGAATTCACTAGGGAATTAAAAATCTTAGTTTAAGTGACCTGGCAAAGACAGATCCTGACTGTCAATAATTGCTTTCCAAAGGGTTGAACATCTTGCATTACATGAAAAAAGCATCTTGTCCAGCCTACTATGTTACAGGAAAAGACAATTAATCTTAATACGAGGCCAGTTTTGCATAGAAAAAAAAAAACTGGAAGGAAATATAGTTCCATTTAAATACCACTTATCCTGCATTTTACTGATAAGGAAACTAATTAACTTGCCCAAAGTGATTAAACTAGTAAGACCTGGAGCAGGGATTCAGTACAGTCCACATGGCTTTACAGCAGAAGCATGCAACTTCTCTGCCTTAGTCCAGAGATTGCATGTGATTTTTTACTTTCTTCTTTGCACATTTTCTATTAAATTTTTTATTGAAAATGATATTTTAATTGGCATTAGGGGAAACAACTCTATGATAAACATGTTAGACCACTTTAGGTATGCCATTTCTTTCTTTTTTTTTTACTGTCCATTAATCTTTATAAAATACAAATTATATTAGAAAATTCCCCTGCTTAAGATTCACCATTGATTGCTTTTTTTTAAATGAAACAAGTATATTGTTCTTTACAATGACTAAGAATTACATTTTAATAACCAAAAACTATGGAATAATAACTTTCTATTCTTTAGACTATAGACATATATATTTATAAAACTATGTCTCAGAAACCATCATTTTTCTCTACAGTCTCAGTTACTAACTACCAGAAAACTAAAAAATTAGAGTGAATATCATTCATTGAAAGAATAAGGAAGTACATTGCTGTCACTTCCATATGCCCAATTTGACTGTATATCCTTGTGGTGGGTCCTTGTCAAGGAACCCTCTCTGAACCTTTCCGTAATATTGGAATTAACACTGCCTGGTCAACAGTTGAAGCTCAATACATTTTCACTAATTGAAATAAGGGCTGGATCCATGCCTTCCAAATTTGACTCCAAGCTTTCAGAATAACATGTCTGTGTAGCTTTCAATCGGTGCTCCAGGGAAAGAGTTAACAAGTCATGCAGTTTGCTCTATTTGGGGATCTGACTTCTGAAATCAATGCTGCTAATAAGTTCAACCTCTATTAAAAATTTATTATCACAAAACACCAATACAAAAGAACATATGCACCCCAATGTTCATAGCAGCTCAATTTACAATAGCCAAGTGCTGAAAGCAACCTAGGTGCCCATAAATAAATGGATGGATCAAAAAACTATGGTATATTTTCACAATGGAATTCTATGCAGCAGAAAGAAAGGACTCCTATCCTTTGTAACAGCATGGATGGAACTGGAAAGCATTATACTAAGCAAAATAAGCCAGGTGGTACAAGACAAATACCATATGATCTCACCTTTAACAGAAACCTAAACAAGAAAACAAACTAACAAGCAAAATATAACCAAAGACACTGAAATAGAGAACAGGCTGACAGTGACCAGAGAGGAGAAGGGACGTAATTTCAGGGGAAAAGGGGAAGGGTTTGCAGGAACAAGTATAAAGGACACATGAAAAACAAGGGGAGGAGGAAATAAGAGGGAGGTGGGGAGGGCTGGGGGATGAGCTGTGATGGGAGTAAAAGGCAGAAAACTGTACTTAAACAACAATTAAAATTTTTTAAAGATTAAAAAAACAAAAACGAACCAGCATGGTTATTCATTTTGAGGAGTATAAGTACTGATGTGAGCACCTACAGCCATTGGGAAATTTCAAGAGAGAGAAATGTGCTACAGAAACACTGTATCAAAGACAATATTTTAGATTAGTGTTCATGAAGTTTTTGTGATGTTTGGTAATATATATCAGCACAGAAAAAAATCTCCCAGAACAAAAATCAGAACTATTTTCCTGTATTCACACAGGAATATCAATATGGAATAGAGGGTAGGAACAAAATGAAAGAGGTGGAAGAAGGGTACTAAAATTTTGACTGGTTAAAAGTCAATGAAATTGAACCAAGCTTGCAATGTGAAATTAATAGGCAATTTACTTTGGAAAGTATCCCATTCCCTATTTCTGCCCTTGTTTTTCATCTCAAAAGTGATTTTGAAGGTCCCTTCCCAATCTAACACTTTAAAATACTTGGCTTTCACATCATTGTTTCCTCCTTGCAATGAACCTTAAATTTCTCCATGCTGAGATTATAGATTTTAATTAGTTGTTATTATTTTCTCTTTCCTTTAGCTCCTTCCACTGCAAACTCTAAAGAGAATCAGACTTTTACATTAAAAAGATTATACTTTAACAGTTAAAATTCAAAAATTCTAAATGTTAAAAAGAATTAGTACATATCCTTCTCAAACTATTTCCAAATACTGAACATGAAGGAATGCTTCCAAACTCTATGAGGCCAGCATTACCCTGATACCAAAACCAGGGTATCAGGTTTTGTTTGGTACCAGACAAAGACACTACAAAAAAGAAAATTACAGACAATATCCTTGATAACCATAGAAGCAATAATTATCAACAAAATATTAGCAAACCAGATTGAACAACACATTAATAGGATCAACAATGTCATCAATGCAAGTAATACAAGGATAGTTCAATATCTGCAAACCAATCAATGTGAAATACCACATTAACAAAACAAAGAATAAAAATTACTTGCTTATCTCAACAGATACAGAATAAACATTTCATAAAATACCCATTTATGATTTTAAAAACTCAACAAAGTATGTACAGAAGGAACATACTTTAATATAATAAAGGCTACATATGACAAAAACCACAATTAGCATCATACCCAACAGTGCAAAACTAAAGCTTTCCTTCTAAAATCAGGAATGAGACGAGGATGCCTACTCTCACCACTTTTATGCAACATAGGATTGATAGTCCTAGCCACGGAAGGAAGGAAGGACATCTGGATTGGAAATGAAGAGGCAAAACTCACTACTTGCAGATGACATGATACTGTACATAGAAAACCCTAAAGACTCCACCAAAAAACTACTAGAACTAAGCAATGAATACAGTAAAATTGCAGGGTCCAAAATTAACATAAAGAAATCAGTGGCATTTCTACATACTAATGATGAATTATCAGACAGAGATATCAATAACCCATCTATACTTACATCAAAAAGAATAAAATACCCAGGAAAAAATACTATCCTCATGGACTGAAAGAATTCATATTGTTAAAATGTCCACATTACCCAAATCAATCTAATGATTTAATGCAATCTCTATCAAAATACAAATGGCATTTTTCACAGAACTAGAACAAATAAGCGTAAAACTTATATGGAACCACAAAAGTCTCCAACTGCCATCTTGAAAAAGAAGAACAAAGCTGGTGTTGGAAAAACTGGACAGATATACGCAAAAAAATTAAAGCTGGACCACTTCGTTATGCTGTATACAAAAATAAACTCAAAATAGATTACAGATTTAAATGTAAGGCCTGAAACTATAAAACTTCCAGAAAAAAACATAGGCAGTAAATTTTCTAACATTGGTCTCAGCAATATTTTTCTGAATATGTCTCCTCAGGCAAGGGCAATAAGAACAAAATAAACAAATGGGACTACATCAAACTAAAAAGCTTTTGTGTAGTAAAGAAAAACATCAACAAAAATTAAAGGAAAACCTCCCTAATGGAAGAACATACTTGCAAATGATATATCCTATAAGTGGTTAATACCCAAAGTGGCTAATATATTTTTTAAAAAAACTAGTACAACTGAACAACAAAAAAATCCAAAATATCATCTCACATCTGTCAGAACAGCTATTATCAAAAAGTCAACAAATAACAAGAGTTAGCGAGGATGTGGAGAAATGAGAACCCTTGTGTACTATTGTTGGGATTGCAAATTGGTTCAGCCACCATGAAAAACTGCATGAGTTTTCTCAAAAAATAAAAATAGAACTACCATACAACTGAGCAATTCCACTCTTGGGTGTTTATGAAAAGAACACAAAAATACTCATTGAAAAGATGTATGCATTCCCATGTTCACTGCAGCATTATTTACAACAGTCAAGATGTGGAAGCAATCTAGATGTCCATCCATAGATGAATGGATAAAGAACATATGGTACATATATAATAAAATATTTCTCGGCCATAAAAAGAATAAAATCTTGTCACTTGAGACAATATGGATGAACCTAGAGAGTATCATGCTAAGTGAACTAAGTCAGAGAAAGACAAAAATTGTATAATTTCATTTATGTGTGGAATATTTAAAAAAGAAACAGACTCATAGATACAGAGAACTAACTGATGGTTACCCGAGGGGAGGAAAGTGGGGGGATGGGTGAAAAGATGAAGGGGATTAAGAGGTACAAACCTCCAGTTATGAAAATAACAATAAGTCATAGGTATGTAAAGTACAGCATTGGGCAAATAATCAATATTACCATATTAAGATTGCATGGTGACAGATGGTTACTAGACATATTGTGGAGATCACATAATAGAGAATATCTCTGAGTTGTGACCCTGAAACTATACTGTATGTCAAATATACTTTATTTAAAAAATTCTGAATGTTAAATTAACCTAGGTTGACACCTGGATAGCATTTCCAACTAGGGCAGAGAAATTGTATACATAGTCAAGCTAAAAAGTTTAAAGGTATAAATACTATACCCCAGATCTAGGGATGAAAATGACATACACTTACCTACTAATGCCTAAAACCAAGCCACCAAAAAAGAGCAAGGTTATTTATTGATCATTCAAATGCATGGTACAATAAAACTTAACATTTTTCAGAAGAAAGTAACAAAATTCAGGACATCTACAATGTACCATTCACGATATCCCATGCACAAAAATTACTATCCTTGTGAAGAAGTAGTAAAATGTGATCAACAATCAAAATAAAAATGTCACTAAAAACAGACCAACATATGACCTAGGTATGTTAGAATTAGTAGATAAATAGATGAGTGTGTGTGTATACATATATACACCTATTAAGCCTAAAACTATGCATATATTGAACAAAGAGACAAGGGTAGTTCAACAGAAATATGAAAACCATATAAAAGAAGCAAATGCAAATCCTATAAAACAGAAAGAATAAAACACGTGAAATCTGAAATTCATTGAATGGTATTAAAAGCAGATTGTACAGAATAGAAAAAAAATAGCCAGTAAACTTGAAGCCAACTCAATAACTGCCATCCAAATTGGAGAACACGAAGATAGAAAAAAAGATTGAAATGAAAATGAACAAAACTGTAATGAGCAATGACACAGTACCAAGCAGTCCAATAAACATGTGTTTGGAATCCCAGAGTTGAATAAAGAGAGACTGGGCCAGAAAACATATAAAAGAAATTCTGGTTGCTCTAAAATGGAAGAGAAAAATTGGGAGTATATTATCATAAGGTATGCATACTACACATGAAACAATACAGTATTATTTAAAAGTGAATTGTGATAAAAAGGTGCATGTTATAAATTTTAGTACAACCATTTACAAAATATTTTCAAAAGATAAATAATAAGCTAGTTGCAGAAAAAATGGAATTGCAAAACACTCAGTATATAAGAAGGTAGTAGAAAAAGAGGAAAAAAGAAATAAATAAGAAAAACAACAGATAGAAAACAAATATATAGATAAGTTCAATGAAAAAAGACTGAAAGAAAATACACCGTAAAAATACCATTCAAAAGGAAGCTGAGACAACTATATGAGGTGGGCAAAAGCAGGTTTACAGTTGTTCATATGGAAAATGATACAATGATTAAAATCATACTACAAGAATAAACTCTGTTTACTCAACTGTAAACCTACTTTTGCCCTACCCTTGTATTAATATCAGAAAAAGTGTACTTCAGAAGAAGGAATATTGTAAGTATAAAGAGGGGTGTCACAAAATGATAAAGGAGTCAATTCACCAAAAAGTCCTAACAATACTAGATGTGTATGTACCTAACAACCAAATACTAAAATAAAATGAACCAAAAACTAATACACACTGAAAAAAATATATAGGCAAATCCACAATTATAGTTGAAAACTGCAACAGTCTTATTTTTGTCAACAATGGAGTAAACAGAACAAGTAGAAAATCATTACAGTTATAGAAACAAGTTCACTTAATTGATATGTGTGTGTGTGTGTATATATAACACTAAACAACAGCACAATGTACATTTTTTTCAAGTGCTTGTGAAACATTTATCAAATTAGATCCTGTTATATGTCATAAGGCAAATGTTTGCAAATTAACATAATTAAAATTATACAAAGAATGTTACCAAACAATAATGAAATCAAATCCCTAAACCAATGACAGAAAGATTTCCAGGAAATCCCCAAATATTTTGAAATTGAACAACATGCTTTTAAATAACCCTAAAGTCAAAAAGAAAGTTGCAGGGAAAATAAAAAAAATATTTTAAAATATTTTGAAAGTACTATTTAATAAAAAATAAAATAGGTAACACAGATCAAAAGTTGTGGGATTCAGTTAAAGAAGTGCTTCAAGGAAGATTTCTAGTATTAAATGTTTATACTATAAAAGGAAAAATACATCAAAAGTCAACCGTATAAGTTTTTTACATAAAAAGGACTAGAAAAAGAGAAAAATGCAAAGCAAGAATGACAAAGGAAAAAATAAAGCTAAAAAAAACAACCTAATACATGTGAGAACAAAAATCAATAGAGAAATAAATGAAATTAAAACCTGGTTCTTATAGAGACTTCTAGAGAAGATGGAGGTGTAGGTAGATACACTTGCCTCCTCACACAACCAAAGAAAGAACAACAACAAATTTAAAAACAAAAACTAACCAGAATTGCCAGAAAATCGAACTGTATGGAAGTCGGACAAACAAGGAGTTAAAGAAGAAACATTCACTCAGACCAGTACAAGGGGTGGAGACAGGCAGCCAGGGAACAGAAGACATGGGACAAGGCTGTGGCTGGATGACCAGAACAGGCACAGGGGCAGCTGGCAGACTGGGCAGTCCCACATTTGAACGCGCATAATCAGGAAGAACACCTGGGGAGTGAGACCAACCAGGCAACACACTACAGTGTAGGGAAATAAAGCTCCCAAATCTTTGATGGTAAAAACCTGTGGGTGTTACAGCAGCAGGAGAAACTCCCAGATTTACAGGAGAGTTAGAGAGACCCTCAAGGTCCTAGAACATATACAAAACCACTCACTCAGAAATCAGCACCAGAAGGGCTCAATTTGCTCGTGGGTAGCAGAGAAAAAGACTGAAAGCTGGCCAACAGCTTTGCAAATAGCATTGTTTCCACTCAGACCCTTCTGAAACATACAGTACCACAATGCAGTGATGTGGGCTGCCCCACCCTGGTGAATACCTAAGGCTCCACCCCTCACAAATTAACAGCTGCGCTGAGGAAAAAAAAAAAAAATATATATATATATATATATATATATATATATATATATATATATATATATATATATCCCTAATGAAGAACAGATCAAAGCTCCAAAAACAGAACTATGCAATGAAGAGGAAGCTGACCTATCAGATTCAGAGTTCAAAATACTGGTAATAGGGTGCTCACAGAAATGGTTGAGTATGGGTGCAAAATAGAGGAAAAAGTGAAGGCTATGTAAAGTGAAATAAAAAAAAGGACCCGGTGGGATATACGACCAAGCGTTGTTTTCCCCCACAAGCGTCCCTCCCCCACTCCCCCAGAAAAAACAAGTCCCCCCCCCCCCAAAGAAAAATATACAAGGAATCAACAGTGAAGGGAAGGAAACTGGGACTCAAATCAACAATTTGGAATAGAAGGAAGAAATAAACATTTAATGAGAACAGAATGAAGAAGCAAGAATGTTAAAAAATGAGGAGAGGCTTAGGAACCTCTGGGACAACTTTAAACATTCCAACATCCGAATCATAGGGGTGCCAGAAGGAGAAGAGGAAAAGCAAGAAATTGAAAACTTATTTGAAGATATAAAGGAGAACTTTCTCAATATGTCAAAGGAAATAGACTTCTAGGAAGTCCAGGAAGCTCAGAGTCCCAAAGAATTTGGACCCAAGGAAGCACACACTAAGGCACATCATAATTACATTACCCAAGATGAAAAATAAAGAGAGAATCTTAAAAGCAGCAAGAGAAAAGGAGACAGTTACTTACAAAGGAGTGCCCATAAAACTATTAGTTGATTTCTCAAAAGACCTTGCAGGCAAGAATGAGCTGGAAGGAAGTATTCTAAGTCATGAAAGGCAAGGACCTACATCTAAGATTACTCTATCCAGCAAAGCTATCATTTAGAATGGAAGGGCAAATAAAGTGCTTCCCAGATAAAGGAGTTTGTCATCATCAAGCCCTTATTATATGAGGTGTTAAAGGGACTTATCTAGTAAAGAGAAGATAAAAATATGAACAATAAAATGAAAACAAACTCACAACTATGAACAACTAAATGTAAAAAGAATAAAAACAGAAACAAACTAAGCAAACAACTAGAACAGGAACAGAATCACAGAAATGGAGATCACATTGAGGGTTATCATCAGGGAAGGTTGGGCATAAGAATGGTAAAAAAGTACAGGAAATAAGAAGCATAAATGGTAGATAAAAAATAGGAAGGGGGAGGTTAAGAATAGTATGGGAAACAGAGAAGCCAAAGAACTTATATGTACGACCCATGGCCATGAACTAAGGCAGGGGAATGCAGGTGGGAGGAGGATACAGGGTAGAGGGAATAAAGTGGGGGAAATGAGACAACTATAATAGCATAACCAATAAAATATATTTAAAAAATTAAGTGATCAATAAAACTAATTAACTTCTAGTTTGCTTTTTTTCCTATTGTCAAGTGCAAAAGAGAGATGACACAGACTAAAACTATCATCAATAAAGAGAAAATTACTATAGTTCATAGATATGAAAAGAATAATAGGGAATACAAAAATCATAGTATGTCTATAAATTTGACAACTCAGATAAAGCACACAAGTTCCTTGAGGGACACAATCTACCAAAGCTCACCAAAGAAGAAATAGATTGACCTCACTAGTTTTATATTGATTAAAGATGTGAAATTTTCAGTTAAAATTTTTTCCACAAAGACGTCTCCAGGCCCAAAAATTTTCACTGGGGAATTTTACTAAAGATTTAAGGAAGAAATAACAGATTCCACCCAAAATATTGTACAATATAAAAGAAGAGAGAACATTTCATGTCTTTTTAGAAAGCCAGATCATTCTAATACTCAAATAAGAGAACAATGCTACAAGAACATTACCCATTAGTAGACCATGTTAACACAGAGCAAAAATGCCACAACATTATATTAGCAATCTGAATATAGCAATATATGACCACCACAGGAATGTGAGAATGGTTCAACACTTAAAAACCAATATAATACCATAAAATAGATGTATCTTCTGAAGAAATTATCTTCTGAAGGGTGGCCCCTTGTATGACAGGCTTCCCTGGCTACGTGACTATTCTAGGAACCCATCTGTATCAGTGTACCAGCTGGCATTGTTGTGAGAAGGTGCATTTGGCTTCAGTGAATTTTTCCTGAAGACTCCTTCAATTTGCCCATTTTATGATGGGTGATTCACAAGTGCACCTGTTTACACTAAGCTGAGTGTGTTCAGTTTTTGACCAAAAACAGCATGACCTCCATGCTGCAGTACCCAGCTTCCCTATTTATGTAATCTCATCACGAGCAACTTTTTTTTTGTTTCCCCAGATTAAAAAGTCCTTGAAGGGAAATGTTTTACTGATGTGTAAGCAGGGAAACAAAAAATGGCAGATGCACTAAAAGGCATCAAAATTGATGCCTTTGAGTTCAAAAACTATTCTGAGCAGTGTAAAAAAAGTCTCAGTAGGTGTATTGCATCAAAAGAAGAGTACTTTGAAGATCACTGAAGTTTAAACATGTAACAATAAATACACATTTTTAAAATAAATAAACTCCAGCTGGGGCTGGTGTAGCTGAGTGGATTGAGCATGGGCCTGTGAATGAAAGGATGGTGGTTCAATTTCCAGTCAGGGCACATGCCTGGGTTGCAGGCCAGTTCCCGGCAAGAGATGCACAAGAGGCAACCATACATTGATATTTTTCTCCCTCTCTCTTTCCCTTCCCCTCTAAAGATAAATAAATAAAATAAATAAACTCCATTTTTGTGGGGCATGTCCCCCTCCATTTCAAGACCAGTGTAGGAAAGCCATATGAGCAATGAAAAAGATAAAAATGTTTGACAAAGTTTTGTATACTTTCATGATTGATAAATAAATAAATGAATGAACAAATGAATATCAATACATTAGGAATAAGAAGAAATTTTTTAACCTAATAAAAGGTACCTAAAAAAGCCTAATAGCTAGCACTAGACATAATTCTAAGTGCTTTCTCTCAATGACTGGGAACATGACAAGGCTGTCTGCTCAAACTGTCCTACTAAAAATTACTCTGGAGGTCCTAGTCAGTACAGTAAGTCAAGAAAAGAAATAAGAGTCAAGCAGAGTAGAAAGAAAAAATGTAACTGTCTCTATGCTCATATGACATAATTTGTCTACATGGAACATCCTAAAGAAGCTACAGAAAAAGTAGAATTGATGTCAGATTCCTATGGTGGCAGAATATAAGATCAATATGGAAAAGTCAAACACATGTCCATATACTATTAATTTGCAGTTGGAAATCAAAATGAAAAAACATCATTTAAAATAGCAGCAGAGGAAAAGCAAGTACTTAGGTATAACTCTCCTGAAATACTTGAAAAAATCTGTAGGCTGACAGCTATAAAAGACTGATGAAAGAAATCAAAGACCAAAATAACTGGAGAGATATAGCACATCTACCCGCTGGAAGACTCAGTAGTGCTACAACGTCAGTTCTCCCCAAAGTGAGCTATACAGTCAATTCCATTTCAAACAAAATCCTAGCAGAACTTTTTATAGAAATTGACAAGCTTATTCTAAAATTTACATGGAAAGGTAAATGTACTAGAATACACAAAGACATTTTGAAAGAGAAAAAAGATTATGGCATCCTAATATCTGATTTCCAAACTTAAAAGAATATTACAATCATCAAGACAGCTTGATATTGGAGAAAAGATGTAGACACATAGATCCACTGAATATCTAGACATAGACATATACGCACCTGGTCATTTGATTTTCAACAAAGGTATAAAGGCAACTCATGGAGAGAGAATATTGTTTTCAATAAATGATAATGAAATAATTGAATATCTATATGGAAAAAAAGAATCTCAGTTTGTACCTCACATTGTGTACTAAAAATAATTCAAAATGTATAATACACTTAAATGTAAAGTTGAAGAGTATAAACTTTTTAGAAGTATAGAAAAAAATCTTTGTGACCTTGGGTTAAGCAAAGATTTCTTAGATACAAAACAAAAGAATGATTCATAAAAAAATCAGTTAATGGGAATTCAACAAAATTAACTGATTCCTGTCCTATGAAAGACACTGTTAAAAGAATAAGACAAGTCACAACTTGAAGAAAATATTTTCAATTCATGTATTTCTATACATGTATCTAGAATATGCACAAAATTATCAACAGTCAAAACACTCTATAAAAAGTAATTTTTAAATGGGCAAAACATATCAAAGAACCAAACAACATGTTTTTTAAATGGGCACAGAAACTGAATAACACTTTTCTAAGAAAACATACTGATGGACAACAGGTAGGTACATGGAAAAATGTTCAAGATCACTAATTGTCAAAGAAATGCAAAGCACAGGGCACCCTATAAAACGAATAACCTCTTACTTAAAGGCAGTGTGCACAATTTATTTGGTTCTGCTTCAAACACACCAAAAATAAAAAGATACTTTAAGACAATTGGGGAATTTTGAATATAAGTAGGGTATAAGATAATATATAGGAATTAAAGTTAATTTTGTAGGGTGTGATAATATCATTGTAATTAAAAAATTTATTTTCAACTCCTTATCTCTAAGAGATGGACTCTAAACCATTTAAAGATGAAAATATGCTGTTAAGGATTTGCTTTAAAAACATTCTAGAAAAATAATAAGAGTACTACTGATTTAATCATTACAAGGATATAGATTGGCTTAATATGAAACAAGATTGGAAAAATGTGGGTGATTGTGCAAGGTGTGTCATAGGCACATGGGTCCATTCTACTACTCTTCATTTTATAGGTTTATCGTATTGCCATAAAAAAGTTAAAAGTGAATCTTTTACAATGACTACTAAAAAGTCAAAAAGAAATTTATGGGCCAAGTTTTTTCTGGACCCTGACCCTTTTTCCATCTTTTCCACTTGTGCTGGGTAAAAGAAGGCCACGGTAAAGCAGGCGAGGCCACGTTCTGCAGGTGAATGTCATTGCAGAGGTCCTGACCATGAGACTAATTGTTTTTGGGATTCTAAGAGGGAAAAACAAGTGCTTATGCCTCTTTTAGGTTTCCCTGTGGGTCTATTTTTAAGGACTATATTTTGAGAAAGTGCTAGAAGAATCTTCTGTGTAGCCAACGTGTCTTTTCCTTCTTCTTCTTTTTTTTTTTAATGAACAGGTGAGGGTAGTACAGCCAGTCAGACAACTGATGACGCCTTTCTCTTTGACACAAGGCCAAAGGTCTAGTCTGTCCAACTAAACCTCCAATGCACTGATACATTAATATTTACTGTGTGTGTGCATATGTATATGTGTATGTGTATGTATACGTGAAGTAGCTAGCCAGCAGTCAGTCTACTTTATTTATCTTAGCATTATGTCCAAGGCATTTAATGTCTTATAAATATCTCAAGAGTCATGATTCACTTAGCTCATCCAATTTGTAATTGAAATTATTAGCCTAACAGAATGATTTTCAAGATGGGTTTTAGGAAAGTATTCTGCCAAATATTGATGAATGTTTGGTGAATACCCAGTTAAAAAGAACTCAACAGGCTTGTTTACTATAGGACTTCCTAGAAACTTTAACAGTCTAAAATGAATCCTAACTTTCCAAAAAGAATAAGGAATAATAGCCTTTCATATGTGTGAATCTGTATTAATCTATGCATATACCATTTATCATATCTTTGAATATTCTTATACACATACATAGCACTTAATTTCATGCCTGTAGATGAATGTTCATGTGTGCACATACAGCATCTCATGTTGTACCTATGAATACATCTTCAAACAACACTTCTCAAAAACACTGGACAAGCATGGCCTCAAGAAACCCAAGCTATGTCTCCACAATGAAAATCTTAGGATGAAAAATGGGAACCGATATGTTCACCATAATAACTTAAGGAGGACAAAATATAAAAGGTTTCAAAGAAAATGAAGGTGCCCCAGCCAGTGTGGGTCAGTAGATTGAGTGCTGCCCTGCAAACCAAAGGGTCGCCAGTTTGATTCCCAGTCAGGGCACATGCCTGGGTTGCAGGCCAGGTCCCCGGTGAGGGGGTGCACGAGAGGCAACCAAACATTAACGTTTTCTCCCTCTCTCCCTCCCTTCCTCTCTCTCTAAAAATAAATAAATAGATAAATCTTTAAAAATATAAAAGATAATGAAGGCACTTAGTATGCATTTGGTTGCTTAAGGTTTTCATGTCTTTTCGGATAAAACAGCCCAGCTTTCAGAAGCAACTACCTTATCATGGATCTTAGTGAAAGGGAAAGAGAGTCTTCAAAATTAGGCGAAATAAGTTGTTATGGGGATGCAATGACTTCTCAGGAAGGTCACCCAGTGAGATTACAAACACAAAGGCAAGAGCCCAGTCGATCTAATGTTTAATGTGCTGCTTCCCACGGTGTTATCTGTCATCACATGTGTGTACAGGAAACAGTTATTTCATAAATAAATGCATGTAAGAAAATATATTTACTTTGATTTAAAAGCAGTATGACTGTATCTTACAGTGTTTTGTTTTTCTAAAAAAATGTTTAATGCTAGGGGAAAAAAGACTACTTCAGAAAAGAAAAGTGACATTGTAGAAGACAATTTGTGAAAAGAAATAAAATGTACACTGAAATGAGAGAGGAAATGTCTGCCATGATACACGAAGCAGTTAATCTGTCTCATCCTTCAAAAACCACTGTGTGGTAATCTGGAGAAATCCCCTCCTGTTTACTTTCTTCCCTTTCTAAATTGAAGGTGATGCCTGACTTCCTGCATCCTGGCTTATTGCAGGGCACACCCTCCTGCAGGGAGGTATTACCTGTTTTCTCCAAGATCCTAGGACACAAGTTCCAAAATTTTCCTCCTGAAATGTCAATGATAGATTCTGTTCAGGTTTTCCTGAAGCCCTGATTCACTGCTCATTTACGATTATTCATCCCTTTTGAACTATCACCCATTTTCCATAAACTCAACGTGAAACACTAGTTGGCTGTCTTTCTCTGCGCCCAGATGTGTCATAACAACACCTGCAACACACAATGGGGGTACATCCTTACAAACAACTTCTGAATCTTTGGGGGGTGCAAATGAAACTTTTGGCATTACTTTACCTTTACGATTTTTTTTGTTTTTCTTAGTTATTTCTGGCTTCTTCCAAGTTTATGCCAATAAGAAAAAAAGGTGAGAGAATCAAGCTTTTGGCAATGAAGTCCAGGAAAGTACTGTCACATCCTATTGTATTATATCCTTGGAGATCCTGCAGAAGTCTCCAAGCCTGGCTGTTCATCAGAAACACCTGGGGAACTTGGCCAAAATACAGATTCCCAGACCGAACCCCTGGAGACTGGGAATCAGTAGGTCCAGGGCAAGGCCCAGGAATATACATTTCTACGTTCCGGAACCCCAGATGATTCTGATGAGCCTCACCCTGTGTTTGAGAACTATTGATAAATATTCTGAAAAAGAAAAAATATAGCAAATGACATCACTTAAAAAACTGAAAAAGTGAAATTTCTTTGTTCATGGTGACTATTTTAAAAATAAATCACAAGGGATATTCTAATGAGATAGGAGATAGTCACAGTATGACTAGCTGGGTTATTATATGATTAATAGTCTAATGAAACTTCCCACAAGTACAGGTGCCCCCCAGAAGAATAACTATCACTTTGTCCAATTTTACTTTTTAAAACAATTGAGATCACTGTTCAGGAAACACCTGATGGGATTGATGTTGTATTTACAAGAGCCAAGTCAAGTGGAGAATTGAAGCTAATGTGCATTCAAGGCCTTTCTCTTGATTGTTCTCATCTCCATCACTGGGGACAATATATATATATATATATTTTTTTTTTACAAATTTTATTTATTTTTAGAGGGGAAGAGAAGGAGAGAAACATCAATGTACAGTTGCCTTTCGTGCGTCCCCTGATTGGAACTGGCCTGCAGGGAACCGGCCTGCAACCCAGGCATGTACCCTGACTGGGAATCAAACCGCGATTGTCTCGTTCACAGGCCCGTGCTCAATCCACTGAGCTACACCAGCCAGGGCTAGGGGACAATATATTTTAATCTCTGCCCTAACTTGTGAATTACTAGGTGCTTCTCAGAATCTACCTATTCATATAACATGTAGAGACAAAGCTCAAAAGCATCTCTAGAATTATCCTAAACACTCTGACCATTCAAACTCTTCTTTTTCCAGCCTGCACAGTTTCCAAACACAAAAACAAGATTGTATATTCCTTGTCTTGCCTCCTTTCTTAACAACCAATTCAATTTTCAGAGCTTGGTGGGCATGCAATTGAAGCCAGATTCTTTATATCAGAGAAATGACAAAAGAATAGATGAATAGGCCAGTCAGGAAATGGTTGGAGTCAATAGCATTAGCATAATTCATTTGAGAGATTTACTGTAGACTGAAACACACCCTCTGGAACACACAGGCCTGCTCAGTGAGCTGGGTGACTTTTTATAGACACCATGTACTTCGTCCCAGTTTGATCAGAGTTCATCCATCCTGACAATTTTTCATGTTGTTTTAACATTCCAGATTAGTTGTACTTACAGCAATGCTCACATTCAAAAAGTGTTTCTGAAGCTCGCTTTCTTCCGTGACCTGTCCGCAGGCTTGTGTAATGTCGGTTTAATTTTGCTTATTATTAAGTTGAAATAATTAACTTGGCACCCTGCTACAAGTCAATACCTTTCGTTAAAACGGGACTTAAAAATAATGTAAGGGGATTTATAAACAATTACTAACAAACGCATTAAATGTATAAACCTGTCTATCATGGCTGTATTTTCTATTTTCCTTATATCTTAGGCTAATTTACAAATGTCATTTCCTATCATCTTAACATGAGAAATAACAGCTTATACTACTTACAATTCTACCCCCTGTTGGCACCATATTTTCTGGAGAAGTTTCTTTAGAAAATAACTTCTACTTATTATCTGTTGTACTTCTAAATTATATCCTATCCCCACAAATAAACAATAAGAAAAAGAAAAAGGAATCAAGAGTAAAATCAACATTTATATCTATAATCTGCAACTAACTCTTATCAAGATTCATCTTAATAATGAATGGTTTCCAAGTATTTTACTTCTAGGAATTGATACTAAAGTGTCGTTACCTGGATACACAGTTTTAGGAGTAAAGACAGTCATCTATTACTTCCATAGCAAGTATTAAAAACAGCTTAATTGGAGTTAAAGAAACAAGTAAATCTGCATACTGTGCTGTTATTTTTTAATTATGTTGCAGAAATATTTAAGGGCAATCAAATATGCCTATGACATTTTAAGTTTAAAAAGATTTATAAAATATATTTATAAATATATATTTATATTTATAAAAAACAATATAATGTTCCAATTTTGAAAAAAAATGGAAGAGATCTACCAAATCTTATCAGTAGTTTTACTTCCAGATATAAATGGTAGAGAAAGTAGATAATTCTCTACCACTTTCATAATAGCCATGTATTACTTTTGTAACGGAAAAAACTGTTATAATGAACTATGTTTTTAAGGCAATAAATAGGATAGTTTTCTTATAACATAAGGTCAATATAAAATTGCAATACCTTAAAAGAAGAGAGTAACCACATAAGACTAACAGGAGAAAAATAGAGGTAAGGCTATAATTGGAGAGTACAAAGAAAGAGAAATAACAATGACATTCCACTTTTCATCCACCTGATTGGCAAAAGGCAACACACTTTTGTAATACATTGTAGTGATAAGAGTATAACTAACATATATTCTCATACATTTGTAGACAGGAAAATTGGTTTTCTGTCTCCAGAGTGCATATTTGCAGGATCTGTCAACATTACAAATATGCATACTCTTTTAATCATCAATTCTTCTAGCAATTTATCATATGAATAAACTACATATTACTTGAGGATATTTCTTTCTATTTTGTTTCAAGTGGCCAACATTTTAGAACTATAAAAATCTAATTTGGCTTAAATGAAAATATCCTCTAAAGTGGAATCTCAGGTAACCATTAAAAAAGAAAAGCCCACTACATAACAATGTGAAGATAGTTCACGTGTCAAGTAAAAAAAAAAGAGTGCAGTGTGTGCAGTATGTTACCATTTATGTGAAAAAAGTTAAAAAGAGTGGTGAAACATTCAAGATATCCACATGCTTACATTTGCACAAAGCATCCCTGGAGGGTTCTACTAGGACCTGGACTCAATGGTGTCCCTCTGGAGAAGTGGCAGGGGTCATGGGTGGGGAGAATAAATTTTCATTATATATTCTTATGTACTATGTATTCTAACTATTTACCATTCAGGGTGGGGCAAAACTAGGGTTCCAGTTATTCAGAGGGAAAATAATTCAATAATTAATAAATAACAATAGAATAAACTCTTTCACAAACTCATAACTGTAAACTTACTTTTGATCACCTTATATTTATTTTTGTATTTAGTTAGTTAGCTAATAGTTATTTAGAAACCATCAGCTATAGAGAAGAAGCAATGAGGTCCAGAAAGAGTCCTGAATGGCAGGCTGTCTCCTGGGCCCTGTGTCTGGCCACAGCTGCTCCTTATTTCTGGGACCTCAGACAAGCCCCCTCCCTTCACTGGACCACCTTCTCTTTTCTTAAGGAAAATCACAAAGTTCTCTTCTGGCTCTTGGGAATCTGAGCATCTAGTTGTTTTCAAAACAGATGCTTGTTTTTGAATATCACACTAAATAGCAGGTGTCTCAGCTACTAGAATTACATACCCACCCCTCCCCTGTTGCTCACACTTTACAAGGTTATTATTCTCTTGGGAAACTGCCTCAATCAACAATTTTCTGACCACTATTTTATATACAAGGCCCTATGTTAAGCACTAGGAATATAGGAATTAAACATGACATGTCTCCATCTCCAAAGAATTCAATATAAGACCTCCCAGCTACTTAGTGCCAACTAACTACCAGATGTTGGAAGTAACCTTTGTTATAATTGTACCTTGGGATAGGCACAGCAACCCACCCCCCTAGAGGCACTATTAGCATCTTCCTTTTACAGACAAGTACCTGGCAGCCAGGAGGAGTAAGCCACTTGGCAGCCTAATAAGGAAGTGATGGCATTGAGAACTCAAAACCAGGTTTACATGACACCAAAGCCAGAATTACATTTAACCACTGTTCCAGCCTATTTCATCTGATTTGGTGGAGGGAGAAAACAAATAAACAGATACTTAAACTAATGAGGTAAGTGCTTCAAGAGAACCCCCAAGCACGTCTGATGGACATTTTGCACAAAACTGGCCTAGAGGAAGTGTATGGCTCTTTTCAGATTGGATATTGGTAGATGTCTTAACATATGTCAAGTGAATCGTGGCATTGTCAGTTTCCAAAGCAAACCCCAATGGTGAGATGAACTCAGTCTGATGTGTGGCTACATAGGCGACTTGGTGTCATGACAGAGAAGCATTTCACTGGATGCACAGGAATTCTGTCAGGCTTCAGAGTCAGGCAGACCTTGACCCAATTCAAATCGAGCACTACTAGCTCTGTAACACTGGTAAAGAGACTTAACTCCTCTGAGCCTCAGTTTCCTACTTAATAAAATGCAGATAAAATGAAAAAATGTGGAAATGGACGTGAAGTTCTTGATAAAAAGTAGGCACTCGATAAATCATTATCACAAATGAATTCTCGCTTAAGTTTGGATTTATCAGAATAATCCAAGATTGCAGAGGTCATCTACTTCAATAGAAATGGAATCATTCATGAAATATATCGTTTGTTTTCTAAAAGTCAGTGTAGTACTTTTTTGTTTGAGAAGCCTCTGCCATAATGATTCTAGCCTGGGCATTGCTCCCATATCCGTCTGACTTTGATCATCTACACCCCTAATTATGGATCGTGGGTGATTCTGACACTCATTTTGTACCCTCTCTACACATTTTCCTTCCAAATGCACAAAGAACCTTGGTCATCAGCTGGTAGCTGATGTGTTTGTTAAGGTGCTTGGGCTATATCTTCTTAGGGATGAAAACTGTATTGAAATGTAATGCCCGCCTCTATACTAGGTAGCCAAGGGGTCTTCTTATCAAACTCATGAGTTATCCTAAAAAGAAGGGAGTGGAGGTCACCTGAAGAACAAGAGAAATTCCAAGCCCTAAAGAAAAGTTGATCATTTCTGAGTAATCAAAATGTCCCCTGAAAAAGTGGTGTGTGTCTAGAAATTGTAGGTCTGTATTCAACGTGCTACATTTCAAGCAGCATTTCTACTTTGATCTTTTGAGCTCCTTTAATACATCAGATGGGTTTTTAATACCCATAGGAATATAGAAACTCTTTCCAAGCTAAACAAATGGAAGGCAGGCTGGAGAGTTAATAAACACACATCTATAGGCTGTTGGCAACTTGCTAAGCCACTTCAGGTGCAGCACCGGGCAGTCCAGGAGAGGAACACAGACTGCTCTTTGAGGTAGGGATGGTGGGCGTCACAGCACAAACAGCCACTGGGATGGAGACAATGCACCGCAGAAAGGCAGCTTGCAAACGTCAATAGTGTGGGTACAGTTCTGCACCCCTCCATTCCACATGCAAATAAACATTCTAAAAATATTCCTTGGCTCTGCTGGTCTCCTACCCTCCAGCATGGAAGAGGAAAGCCTGCCTGGGTTGTGAGTCCAGCCAAATTTACATGTGCTCCCACCCCGCTTTCCCACACATTAAGAAATGTACAAATGGGAAATTGTTTGTGAGACTAATTCATGTCAGGTAGAGACCTGCCTAGTCATTACAGACATGCGCCCCTCTCATTTTGCATCATGGACTTGTGAGGGAAAACAGTAATTTACAACATTTCCTGTACTAAAACCTCTCCAAACACTGCTTATCAAAGGGCAAGTAAAGATAGCAACACTTACACAACAACGGCCATTCTATCTGGAACCTCAAAGTGGTAATCATCATTGCATCTGGAAATAAGGGCACCTTTTTCCCGCCTGAGCATCTGAGAAAGAGAGTCAGTGAAGTCCTGTCTTTAGTAAAGTGCTTTACTGAATTGAGATTGAGAAGAATTGGTAGAAAAATCAAAAAGTTTTGATCCCAATTATTCTAATGCTTTTTGGACTACATTTTCAAGTTCTGGCGGTATTTCAACAATTCAAAATAAAACTCCCTAGATAAGCATTTACCTCCCCTTGCCCTTTTCTAAAGTTTAAAGCCAAGATGTTTTGAGCAGCCACAAACAGCACTAACTAGGTTGTTCACGGTAAGAGCATTGAATTATTCAAACCTGGTTCCAAACCCATAATATAAAAAGAATGTAGCCTGGATGAGTGTCATGTCCTCAATGGTACAGGATACACTATTGAAAAGCTTTTAGATTCCATAGAGTTATATTTAAATCTTTTTTTGGAATTATTATTTTTTAATTATTATTTTAATATATGTTTTATTGATTATGCCATTATAGTTGTCCCATTTCCCCCCCTTCATTCCCCTCCACCCTGCACACCCCTCCCCCCACCCCCCTTTAGTTTATGACCACGTGTCTCAAGTTCTTTAGATTCTATATTTCCCATACTATTCTTGCCCTCTCCCCTATTTTCTGCCTACCATCTATGCTACTTATTTTATGTACCTTCTCCCTCTTTCTCCTCCTCCCACTCCCCTGATGTTATCCCTCCACGTGATCTTCATTTCTATGGTTCTGCTCCTGATCTAGCTGTCCTCTAGTTTGCTTTTGTTTTAGGTGTCGTTGTTAGTAACTGAGTTTGCTGCCCTTTCACTGTTCATATTTTTTATCTTCTCCCTCCTAGACAAGTCCCTTTAACATTTCATATAATAAGGGCTTGGTGATGATGAACTCCTTGAATTTGGTCTTATCTGAGAAGCACTTTATCTGTCCTTCCATTCTAAATGAAAGCTTTGCTGGATAGAGCAATCTTGGATGTAGGTTCTTGCCTTTCATGACTTGGAATACTTCTTTCCAGCCCCTTCTTGCCTGCAAGGTCTCTTTTGAGAAATCCACTGAGAGACTGATGGGAACTCCTTTGTAGGTGACTGTCCCCTTATCTCTTGCTGCCTTTGTCATGGAAATAAATCACTTTTAGAATCCAGTAGTTATTCCTACCACCTTCTGAGATGTAGAAGTGGAAGCCCAAACACACAGGGGAAGGAGGCTGTTTCCTCCACCACCCATGGGTGGGACAAAGTTTCAGGAACTATTTTGATTTGGTTGATCCACAGCTCTGCACATTACCAGCCAACATGGCAAGGTGTAAGTGACTAAATGACACCAGTGGAAAACCTGGAGGAGAATAAATGCACAGCCCTCAACCTCCAAAAAGAAGAATGTGAACCTTAACCTCACCATAGACTGGAAAGCTGAGTTGTTTAAAAGTGAACTAAACCCATTTGAAAGGGCCAATGATTATTTTATGGGAAATTGAATCACATTTATTTACATGTTTTAAACATGACTGAGTACAGTAGTTTGGCAAGAATTTATAGAGCAGGAGTTACAAAAATATTTCAACAAATTAGGGTATACTTGCAAATTAAGTGGTTAAAAACTGTTACATTTTAACGCCTACAAATTATATTATTCATGACATGGATGTACTCCCACTGGCAAAGTCTGTATCTAATTTGCCTAATGAATTATCTGATCACTGTTGAATGTGTGGTCCCTAATTTAGAATTCTAAATTTTTTATGAACCAAGAGCTCAAGTAGATCCATGAACTGGTAAAAATCCAAGATCTACTTTATCTAGGATAGTTTCATTGGAACAAAAACCTCGCCAACTACTTTTCCTGATTAAACTATGAATTTTACCTTCCAGGATAGGAAATCTGGGAGAGGGGCCTGCCTGGAGTTCTATGGTTTTCCTACATCCCTGTCAACACCCATGTGTTTGAGAATCATGCTCTATAAAAATATCTCCCATTTATAAAGCATTTACTCTGTGTTGGGCCCTGAGTCTGAGGATTACTCTGTGTTGGGCCCTGAGTCTGAGGATTATACTTTTTTTACCCACATATAGATCCTATGGGACAGGTATTATGTCCCTTGCAGAGATGAGCAGACTAAAACACAGAGTATTGGATAATTGGCTAAAATCTTTGGATTGTTAAGTGTGGTAGTCCAGACTGTAGTCCAGTCCCCAAGCCCATCCTCTCAGCCTTTACTCAAGGAAGACACCATGTCCCCATTGTTCAATGGATCCTTTTTATAGGTCATTTCCAGAAGGCCTGGTTGGTAAGAACACCTGCAGGGCATTTGCTGAGAATAGTCTGAAGACTTGTGGTAAATGGCCCACCCAGAATGAGACCTCAACAGGAAATTGGAGTAGTTTGTAGGTAAATGGAATCCCTGAACTATGGTTCTCTAAACTGTAGCCCACGAAACATGTCAACACAGCTTCGAGACCAATTACTTTCTTGCCGCTTAGCAGATAAATGAAAGGTGTGTAGGGAGAAGTGATGAGAGAAGAAAAGTGTAGCCACAGCTTTTGGGCCTTCCAGAAGGATGAGCAAAACTTGTGTTCAGATCCCAAAGTGAAACTGATGGCAACATAATTTGTATAAAAGTGTTGAGTGATACTACCAAAAAGAAAAAGAAAAAAGGGACATGGAGAGACACTAAAAAATGATTTGCTTTAAAAATTAATATCTTGTCAGCACTGAAATGCGACAAGATTGTTAAAGCTCTGGCATTGCAATGTTACACATGTTTTATTTTTTTTCTTAACTGGCTATAACTATTTAATTCAGCCAGCCATTGATTTTCATTCCAAAGAAACCTTTGTGGATCCTTTTCTCAGGAAAGATTAAAGAGGTGTCAAGATGAAATGCAATATATTAGAAAATAGTAAAACATTATATTCTTTTTAGATATCCAGTTTTGTTAAACTCGTTGACAGTCACAAATGCTCAGAAAATATGAGCTGACTCGTTTTCGATTGCTGTTTGAATAACAGATTAATTTAATAATCAGTGGGATATTGAATGACAAAAATTATTGGTTAAAGCATCCAAACCACCAACCCTAATGACATTCTTATGTAAATTCTTATTTTCTTTTAGGCTCCTGCATTCTTAATAAACCCTATATTTTTGAAAATCCTTTTTTAAACACTGCATACTATCCCTCTGTTATAATATATCTGCCTATCACATATTATATGATATAGACAGATATATGCCCATTTTTGGAGTTGCCAACTTAAAGGTTTCTATTTAGAGCCACTGAGTCACCCCTTGTGTTTTCCACATAAAATCATCAAGGAATTCTGGGGAAAAGGACACAGAAATGGAGTTGAAATCAGCTAGTCTTCAAAGATCATTGGAGACCAAGAAGACTTCTACTATATGGCTAGAACCACATGACATGATTTTCTCAATTCTAGCAAAATGTTTAGGCACCAAGGTCATTGGATGTCTTCCAGGGGATGGGAAGACTATTAATGGCAGTCTGAGAGTACAAAGCCTGTTGCCATGGGAAGCACAGTTCTTTCGGATTGTTGCTCTCTGGTTTGCCATTGCTTGTGGAGGAAAGTAATCGCTGCCTTGAGAATGGTTTGTAATGGTCATAGTTTTGTATGTTCCATTGTGGGAGGAGAGATGTTTTTCTTTGAAAAAGATCTTAGTGAGTAATTTCTGAAATACTATAATTTTCACCAAACTCAATTTCCAAGTTACTTCCAGCCAAATGCTGTAGAATTGTGTTATTTTTGAATGTCACTGCCCCTGACCTGAAGTTACCTACGAAGTTGGTCAAAAATTAGTAACTGTCCCAGACAACTAGTCTTACAGAATCCCATTATTTACAGGCAAAAGTTAATGAATTTCTACATGAATTGTGTGTGGAGAAGACGTGCAAATTTGTCTTTCTTGTTGCCACCAAAGATAATGGTCATTATACTGAAAAATCTACTGGCTATCAAGAAGGGAAAGATGACAAACATCAGTATTTTTCTCCTTAACATATTGCATTTAAGAATACAAATATCACACAAAATAGAAAATATTATCTTCATAAACACTTTGATAAATAGATATATTTTCCAATAAATTTATTTGATAAAGTGGAGCAAAGAAAGAAATATGTAAAAGATAAGAAGAAAAGGGCTCAATCCTTCTCAAACTTCCAAAGAGATTTTTATGAGCCTATTTTTACATGATATCCTAATTTTATAACAAAGTTTCACATAGGTTGTTGGATTATAAAAATATACTCATGAACTGATTTCTCATTCAACCCCAGTCGATCTATCAATTTCTAACCCTAGAAAAAGAACCTTTCTGTTCCTCCACACTGGTGTCCTTCAACTTCATTTGAAGTCACTTGAATTCAGTATTTGAAATATTTCAAACAAGGAGTTCTCTTTGACAGGATCAAAGGGGAAACAGTTTGGCCCTTACTCATTCTCCTCTGTCATCTCTCCTCACCCCCAACTCTGTGTTCCAGATTTCCTGAACTTCTAACAATGTGTAGAACAAACCACAGTTTCTCTCACTTACATAAGGCTCTTCCTTCTGCCTGGGTACTTGTACTTGCTAACTCCTCTGCATCCTGGTGGCCTTACATTATTGAACACTTCTTCTGGGAAGCCTTTTGTGACTAACCCAAGTCCCCTTCCTCTGCTTATGTATAAGACTAATTCTGGCATTAAACATGGAATTTTCACTTTGCCTAGATACTTGACTCTGAGCTCCAGGAGAACAGGAATCATGTGTCTCATTCATCACTGTCTACCCACAGAGTAGCCCAGTGTCTAGGATATAATAGACAATTGAATCTTCACTGAAGGCTTCCAATCAAGATGGCAGAGTAGGTAAATGTGGTACTCTCTTCCTCTCAAGACCATATCAAAATTGCAACTAAAGTACTGAGCAACCATCATTGAGAGCCACCTGAAGTCTAGCTGAGTAGAAGAAGTCTTATAACTAAGAATATACAGAAGAAGCCATATTGAGATTGGTAGAAAAAATAGAGATGTGGAAGAGGCTAATCCCAAACCCACATGTGGTGATTAAAAATCAGGAAGGATATCTCAGCTCCCACACCAGGTTTTCAGCCCAGGGTTTCAGTGCTGGGAAGAGAAGTATCTATAACTTCTGATGGGGGTTGAGGCTGAGTGAGATAAAGGGCTTCTGAAGTCCCAGGTATTCCTCTTTAAAAGCCTGCAATGGACTTACTTGGACTCACTTGCTCTGAGCTCCAGTGCTTGTGCAGTTGCTCAGAGGCACCAGGGATATATGAAAAGTGCTGAATTGCCTGGCATCAGGGCAAGGGCTGGAGGGGCAGCTTTCTTCCAGACAGAAGTGCTGGCAGGTGCCATTGTTCCTTTGCTGAGCCTTCTCCAAATCCAGCTGCACAGATGGACACTATATTTGAGTCTCCATCAACCTGGCTAATACCATTTTCCCCGTTGTAGTGATTCCCTGACACCCTGCCCCACCCATTGCAGACCCACCTAAGCCACTTCCAGTAGTTTTTCTATAAAAAACAGACTGTCTTGCTTCATGCTGCAGACTTTCCTAAAATCTCTTAAATATTCATGAACCCCAAACAAGCAGAATCTGGCTTTGGGGTGCCCCATACCTCTTTCTATGCAGCTCCAAATCCAGCACTGGTGGATGCCAGCCTCAGTTTGCAGCACGGCCTCTCCCAGGCACCACTAAGCCCAGCACAAGTGGCAACAATCTGCAAATCATTTTGTAGCTCATATGAAGTGGCCCCAGTCAGGGCACAGGCAGAAGCTGAACTTGACCTGCACCAGCGCTCCTTCTGAGAGGCCTCAGAACCAACATACCCAGTGGCCAACTACAAACCACACCGGAGCACCACCCAACCAGCTCCAAAAACAATACACCCAAACACAGACTTGGTTGGCACAAGAGCCCCACCAAATAAATTCTGCTTCATAGGGTCAACCTCTGCACAACAGCTTCTCCACTATAGTCACAGCCAATCAGCCTGAGGATCAGTCCTTCCCACTGAAGTACCAAGAGCAATCAAGAGTCAACTACAACAGTAGTGACATACGAACCCACACAAGGGACATATCTGGAATAGCAAGCTTGGGTGACCAGGGAAATTGCACCACTGGGCCTCCCATTCTACCAAAACTAGGAAATGTAGCAGCTGTACGTAACACATAGAAAGAAATACAGGGAGGAGGCAAAAACAAAGAAACAAAGGAACATGACCCAAATGAAAGAACAGATCAAAACTCCAGAAAAATAACTAAACAAAATGGAGACAAGCACTCTATCAGATACTGAGTTCAAAAGATTGGTTATAAGAATACTCAATGAACTTAGGGAAAACTTCAATAGATATAGTAAACATAAAAATGAACATAGAAAACATAAAAAAGTACCAGTTAGAAATGTAGAGTATAATAACTAAATGAAGAATACATTAGAGGGAACCAACAGTACATTAGAGGAAGCAGTGTTTTAAAAGACAGTGTTTTGTCAAATCAGTGTTTTGAAAGACAATGTAGCAGAAAACACCCAATCAGAACAGCAAATAATAATAATGATAATGATAATGATAATGATAATAATAATAGTTTAAGAGCCCTCTGGGAAAACATCAAGTGTGCCAAAATTTGCACCACAGGAATACCAGAAGGAAAAAAAAAGAGCAAGGAACTTAAAAACTTTTCAAAGAAATAACAATAGGAAACATTCCCTACTTGGTAAAGGATATAGACATACAAACTTAGGAAGCACAGAGAGTCCCAAACAAGATGAACCCAAAGAGGCCCACACCAAGACATGTTATCATTAAAATGCCAAAAGTTACAAATAAAGAGAACCTTAAATTTGTAAGAGAAAACTACTTATCTACTAGGGAGCTCCCATTATGTCAGTTGAGTTCTCAACAGAAACTTTGCAGGCCAGAAGGTATTGGCAGGAAACATTCAAAGTGGTGAAAAGCAAGGAGCTACTCTATCAAGCAAAGCTATCATTTAGAATTGAAAGACAGATAGAGCTTCCACACAAGAAAAAGGTAAAGGAGTTCATCACCACCAAGCCAGTATTATGAGAAATGTTAAAGGAAATTATTTAAGAAGAAGTAAAAGAAAGATAAAAAATATAAATTATAAAGTAGTAATAACTACGTATCTATCAACATTTACTTTAAATGTACATGAATTAAATGCTCCAATCAAAAGACACAGGGTGATTGAACTGATACAAAAAACAAAATTCTTACATATGCTACTTACAAGAGACTCGCTTCAGGTAAAAAAAATACACACAGACCAAAAGTAAAGGGATAAAAAAATTATTTCAAAAAAACAAAAACAAAATATGTGGTAGCAATACATATATCAGAAAAAATAGATTTTAAAACATAGGCTATATAACAAGAGAAAAGAGGACCCAGTAATACTACTTCTAGGAAACTCAAAACACTGATTTAAAAGACATATGCATCCATATGTTCATTGCAGCATTATTTACAATAACAAAGGTGTGGAAGCAAACTAAGTGTCCACCAATAAATAAATGGGTAAAGAATTTGTACATATATATATAATGGAATATTACTCAGCCATAAAAAATAGTCTTGTCATCTACAACAGTATAGATGGATCTACAGGATATTATGCTAAGTGAAATAAGTCAGATAGACAAAGACAAATACCATGTGTTTCACTTACCCGTGGAATCTACAAAATAAAATAAAATAAACAAGACAGAATCAAACTCATAGATACAGAGAACATTTTGAAGTTTGCCAGATAGTGAGGGATTGCGGGAGGAAGGGCAAAAAAGCAGAAGTGATTAAGAAGTACAAATTGGTTATTAAAAAATAGTCATGGGGATGTAAAGTATAGTATAGGAAATATAGTCAATGATATTTTAATAACTATGGTGCTAGGTGGGTAATAAACTTATTGGAGTGACCACTTTGTAAGTTATAGAACTGTCTAATAATACAGTATACCCCTATATTTAAAAAAATAAAAAGTCATTTTAAAAACAAGAAATGTTCAATAAAGTCCTAAGGTACCTTTAATTTTTTTCCCTAGGACCTTATTTTGTTTCCTAAGTGAACGCCTTAGAAACTTCCTTCAAAATCATTCATACATCAACTCTCATATTTTATGAATTAAGTTGCCATCTCACAAGTTGACACTAGAAACAAGTAAAACCAATCTATCATGGAAGAAATCAAGAGGGTAGTTATCTTATGGTAAATAAGGTTGTAACTGGAAGGGGGCAGGTGGGAGGTTCCTGAGTGGCTTGAATGTTCTTTCAGTCCTTAACCTGAGTGCTAATTATATAGATGTGTTAACCTCATGAAAAGTCATCAAGCTGCAAACATATAGTTTATACACTTTTCTTTATCTGCTATACAAGTCTTTCCAGGAAAAGTCCAGCCATTGTTAAAATAGCAAGAAGGGTTTATGCATCATTGATGTATGTAGTAGCCAAAGAGAGTGGCCTGGAATGCATATGCATGAACAATGATGACTTCACTGTACCAGTCAGCGGGGTGGTAGACGCCATTGAGTGAGCATGTATCCTGAGTGGCTATTACATTAAAAATGACTGAGTAGGAAAAGCAACAAATCTGCATCAAATTTTATGTTAAACGTAAACATTCTTCCATGGAAACTATTCAGATTCAGAAGGGCATGGGTATAAGCAACTGGTGATTTCCAGCTTCATCACAAGGCACCTGCTCATGCATCATGTCTTATGCAGAGTTTTTTTTTTTTGGCAAAACATCAAATCACTCAGGTGAGTCAACCCCACTATGGAACAGATTTGGTACACTATGTCTTCTGGCTTTTCCCCCTCCAGAAAAATCCACCATTGAAAAGGAACAGATTTCGGACCATTGATGAGATCAGGAAAATACAACAGGGCACCTGACAGTGATTGGGAGAATGTCTGAGGTCCCAAGATGCCTACTTTGAAGAGGACTGAGGTGTCATTGTCCTGTTGACAATGTTCCTTATATCTTGTATCTTCTTAAATAAATGTCTCTATTTTTCATAGTACATGGCTATAGATACCTTCTGAATAGACCTTGTGTGTCAATAAAAAGCTTATTTAAAGAGAGGAAAAGCACAAATCTCTTTTCCTCTCTCCATCAGATCCCTAGGCCTTTATTGTTCAACTTCTGTAATATATGACTGAGCTGCTGGGTGGTAGTCTTGAACTAAAGCTTTGAAAGGAAAATTCTTCAAAGCCCTCAGTGTCTGGGGGCCAGAAAGTTGCATAAGGCCTTACTCAACTTCCCAACCTTCTGTGAGTGTTCAAGCCAGCATGAAATTCAAGGTCTAAAACAGGCTAGTCATGGAAGGTAAAAACACCTTCAGCATCAACTTTTTATCTTACTCATCTGTGGATTCCCCAAAGCTCCAGCAGTTTCTGGACCATAACAGGAATGCAGTAACCTGCTGCTGAATGAAAGATAGTCTTCTGTTTAGTTGGAAATCTTTATGTCACTTATTTTAATCACACGGCAGTCATGTTGTTGGTTTCCAATTACAGGTCAATAAGAAAACATATTACTTGCCCTAACAATTATCTATCTTGGTTCTATTTGTTTTCTCATTTAGAATGGGAATAAGAAACCTAATTTACTATACTAAGTATGATCACTTATTGTTCACTAAAAGATACTGTCTACCTCATGGAGTTTGTAGTTATGATGACTAAGGATATAATATCCTTCTGGTCAGGAAAAGGTTTGAAATAATTATAAAACCAGTGGAGTGCACAGAGAACCATGAACTGTCAACAGTCCTTAATTTGTCATCTGAGATAGATATTTGCTGTACCCTTTACTACAATAGTGAAGTGATATTAAACTATGAAAGGAAAATTCACATTTCGACATAATGGTTTATGATTTATTTTATACTAAGTTGATATGGTATTATGCTTGTATTAAATGTGGCCAAAGTGTTCCCTTTGTTTTAGGCATTATGTTGAATTTACAACATAAATTTTCCCACTTCACTTTTACAACAAGTCTATGATATATGTACTATTAGTATCCCCCAAACTACCCAGGAGAAGCTGAATTTCAGAGTGTTTAGGTTCTTGCTTAGGGTCACTCAGTTAACATTTGCTTGAACTAGGACTCACACCCTGGACTCTCTTGATTGCATAGCCTCTGCACTAAACCGCTATACCTCAGTGCTTGCTTGTGGTTGCTCTCAGATGTCCTAAGTCAGAGGGAAACTATATCAAGGCAGACTGGGCAAGTAATGGAATCCATTCTTCTCTAGACACTTAAGACATGTGGAATGAAATAGTAAAATAAAACGTGCATGTTTCAACATAATTACAAGAAAAGATACTAAAAGCCAATTCATATATTTATAACTAAATGTAAAAAGCTGATAATCTGGTGTTATCTAGGGCTCTGATGTCAACACAAGAAGTCAAACTTTATGCCTAAACTACATGCTGCCTAGAAAAAATATTTACTGTAATTATAGGATACAGAAATTCCTAAATACAAAAGCTTATCTAACAATTATTCCCAGGCAGTCAATACCAATAGTATACATGATTGAATACCAGATATAAATCCATTGTAAAGAAAAATTCAAGCTCTATTCTGTTCCCACAAAAATAATATTTAATAGTAAAGATCAGTTTACAGTCAAAAATGACAAAATACATGGACAAAAATCTATGATGAAAACAAACAGATACAAAAAAAGAAGCGGACTGGTACCATCAAAATTAAAACTACTGAAATAATCTTTAAAAGCCTTTAGAATTAGGTATGGGAAACTTAAGAGTAAGACTCTATATAAAATAATATGCAAATTTTTTAAAGAAGCAAATAAACCTTCTAGAAAGGAAAACGAAAGAGAGCCATATTAAAAACTCAATTCATTTTCTCTAAGCAGCAGACTAGATACAATAAAAGGGAAATTAATGAACTCAAGTTGAAGGAAGTTATTCAGAACAAACTACGTAAACAAAAATAAATTTATATCTAGACATAGTTTATTTTTTAGTGAAATTTCAGAACACTAAAGAGAAAGTAAACTATTTAAGAGCCATGACAGGTGGGGAGCCAGACTACTTACAAAGGTGCAAAACTAAAAGTCAGAAGACAATGGAATAATATCTTGAAAATATTTTTATTTAGATACTGTGGAGTTAAATTATCCCTGCAGAATACCTACCAAATAATGTGTTTCTCACAAAGAATGAAAGCATTTACCACTCCCATATTATTCTTTTTTCTTTCTTTTTAAAAAAAATATATTTTATTAATTATGCCATTACAGTTGTTCTATTCCCCCCTTCATTCCCCTCCACCCTGCACCCTCCCACCATCCCCCCTTTAGTTTATGACCACATGTCTCAAGTTCTTTAGATTCTATATTTCCCATACTATTCTTGCCCTTCCCCCTGTCTATTTTCTACCTACCATCTATACTACTTATTCTCTGTACCTTCTCCCCTCTTCTCCCCCTCCCACTCCCCTGTTGCTAACCCTCCATGTGATCTCCATTTCTATGGTTCTGCTCCTGATCTAGCTGTCCTCTTAGTTTGCTTTTGTTTCAGGTGTGGTTGTTAATAACTGTGAGTTTGCTGTCCTTTCACTGTTCATATTTTTAATCTTCTCCCTCCTAGACAAGTCCCTTTAACATTTCATATAATAAGGGCTTGATGATGATGAACTTCTTGAATTTGACCTTATCTGAGAGGCACTTTATCTGCCCTTCCATTCTAAATGAAAGCTTTGCTGGATAGAGCAATGTTGGATGTAGGTCTTTGGCTTTCATGACTTGGAATACTTCTTTCCAGCCCCTTCTTGCCTGTAAGGTCTCTTTTGAGAAATCCACTGACAGTCTGATGGGAACTCCTTTGTAGGTGACTGTCCCCCCTAGAATCTCTCGCTGATTCTAGGATTCTCTCCTTATCTTTAACCTTGGGTAATATAATGATGACGTGCCTTGGTGTGTTCCTTCTTGGGTCCAACTTCTTTAGAACATTCTGAGCTTCCTGAATTTCCTGGACGTCTATTGCCTCTGCCAGATTAGGGAAGTTCTCTTTTGTTATTTGTTCAAATAAGTTTTCCACTTGTTGCTGTTCCTCTTCCCCTTCTGGTACTCCTATAATTTGGATGTTGGAACATTTAAAGATGTCCTGGAGATTCCTAAGCCTCTCCTCATTTTTCTGAATTCTTGTTTCTTCATTCTTTTCTGTTTGGTCATTTCTTTTCCTCTTTCTGGTCCACTCCCTTGATTTGAGTCACAGTTTCCTTTTCATCACTATTGGTTCCTTGTGCATTTCCCTTCATTTCAATTAGTTTAGCCTTCATTTGTTCCTATAATTTGTGACTAAAATCAACCAGTTCTGTGAGCATCCTGATCACCAGTGTTTTGAACTGTGCATCTGATAGGTTGGCTATCTCTTGGTCACTTAGAAGTATTGGCTCTGGGGCTTTGAGCTGTTCTTGAGCCATAATGTTTTCGTCTGTTTGCTCCTGTTATGTATGAGGGGCAGAGCCATAGGTGTTTACCAGAGCGGGGCTACTCAGGTTGCTGTGTTGTGATGCTATATGTGGGGGCTGGGTCAGAGAGGGGCATTGGTGTTTGTTCTGCTCTCTCTCAGATTTCAGTCCCCTCTTCTGCTTTCTGCAAGGAAACTGGGCCCCCCTTGTGCCGGCTCCTGGGTGTGTGGGCCTGTGCACCCTCCAGGACCCTGTGGGTCTCTCCAACAAACTCTCTGTGAGCCTGGGAGCTTATCCTGGCACCTAGACCCCGAAAGTTTTTCCAATTGGTGCTTTTAGTCTTTATTTCCCATCGCTGGGGCCCTGGGTTGCGTGGTCTATCTCACTGCTCTCTCCTTTGCCTGGTTTATCTGCACACAAATGTGTGACCGCAGTCAGCCAGCCACCTTGCACCCTCACTGGGTATGCCCGTTGCCACCCCACATCTGTGATCTGCCAACCGCTGCCTGTGGTCCTGGGTCAGTCCGGCCGCTTTTTCCTACCCAACTGCTCTCCACCAGCCACTGACTCCGCCCCTCTTACCAGTCTGGCTGAATGGTTCTTTGTTGTCAGACTTCCATACAGTTCAATTTTCTGTGTTTTGGTTGTGTTTTTGTTACTAAAACTTTGTTGTCTTTAAACTTGGTTGTGCGAGGAGACACAGTGTTTCCACCTACGCCTCCATCTTGGCTGGAAGTCCTCCCAGGTCATTCTTGAAAAAACTTCCAAAGTACTTTAAAACAAAAGAGCAATGGTTAAAAAAAAAAACCAATAGTGAGTAAACAGATTGGTACACATTTTACTTACAACAGGGAGGAACAAGATTAATACAATGTACAGTGGGTTTAAAAACATGGTAGAACTAAAGTGTTAAAGCATATTACATGAAAGAGGTGAAAAGTAATCTAGGTTAGAGAATTCTAAGTTTTGTCCTGGAGGTGGAAAGAATCCTGAGCAATTAAAACATGTTTAAAACATTAAGGTAAGGTAACCACTAAAAAATATTAAAAATGTAAATTTCACTACTAGTAAGGGGGAGAAAAGGAGTAGAGAAAGCAATAAATCCAATAGAAGGCAAAACAAAAAAAAGAATTAAGAATAGAGGGCATATAAAATGACAACAGAAATAAATCTACCAATAAGCAAAGTTATTTCAAATCCAGCTATATTCAGCTATTTATAACACAAGTCCTAATGCAGCATAACAAAAAAGAACTGAAAATGGAGGGAAAGGGGGAACCATGCCTAGGAAGTGTTACCCAAAGAAGATCTACTATGCCTATGCTATTAGCAAACTAAATAGACATTAAAGCATAAAGGACTTTAATTGGGACAACTGTAACAGAACAACAATTAAGAGAAAAAAAAGGTTTTACATAGTGATAAAAGGAATAATTTATTAGAAAACTATACCGATCCTGAACAGAGATATCCATGGTAACACAGCTTCAAAACATAGAAAGCAAAATGAATTGCATAACACAAAGGAGTTGAAAAATCCCTAAGCCAGTAAGAGATTAATTACCATCTAAAATAGACACCCCCTATAATATTACATGTCAACCATAATTGAAGAAATAAATAAAAGTAAAATAAAATAGGTACCCCTAAAAACCAACTTGGAAACACGCTTGAGCCAAGAGATATGTATTAACACATTAATCCCTGTACCCAGCTATTAGAGGATGAAACGTGCTTTCAAAAATACATGGACAAGTACTAGAATACAAAGCAAGTCTCCACACATTTTAAAAAACATATGTTATACAGACTACAATGTCATTTAATAGACATCAATAATTTTTTAAAGCCTCAAACCCTACATATTAGGAAATCCTAAAAGTCTATTTATATACTATAGTCAAAAATTTTTAAATTTTTAAAAATTGTTACTTAAATAATAATAAAAGCCCTACATATTAAATTTATTGAGATAACCTGCAATGTAGAGAGAAATTTTGTATGTATATAACGTATTATATATATAAATGGAGGTGAAAAGGTAAGCAGCAAATACAAAATATTATAAAATTAAAGAAAAGAATAAACCCCCCAAAAACACAGAAGAAAGATCATAATAGAGATAAGAAGCAAAGTAAATAAAATAGAAAGTCAAAGGAATAGCAGAAAGAATCAAACATACTAAATGATTTGTTCTTTAAAAAGATAAAATAAACAAACATATCTTTGCCAGTACAGAAGGCGAAGAGGAAACATGAAACATAAGAAGACAGGAGGGAGTGAGTTAGGAAAAGAGAGAGAGAGAGAGGAGATGAGGAGGAAGGAAGCAAAGGGGAGGGAGAGGTAAGAGAGGGAAGGAGATTGATTTAAAAGATGAAAATCACCAATAAGGTAGCATTTTTAATCCAAAAATAATTTTTTAACAAATGCATGCATTAACCTTGAAAAGTGAGATGAAATAGGCAATTTTCTAAGAAATATAATCGCCAAAGTAATTTCAAAAAAAATAGAAATTTCAAAGAGATAGCAACCCACTAAAGAAACTAATTCAGCATTTGAAAATTTACTCACACGAAACAAACAAAAATCCATCAATTACTGATACTTTTGAGTAAGTTTTACTAAACCTATAAAAACAAATAATTTAATCTTACACAAAATGTTAAGATATTACAGAAACGGAAAATTCTCCAAGTAATATTGTGACAATAAAATCACAGTAAGAAAAAAGTCAAATGACATACAAGAAAGGTAAAGTATCACCCATTCATCATGGCGAGCACAGATGTAAAACTTCACCATATAATATAAGCAAATGAATCCTGAAATATGTTTTTGTTTTCTGTAATCTTGAAAATGAAAGTCCATCATGGGAAAGCAAGAATGTTTTCACACTAGACAACCCATCTGCTATTAAGGATATTTATGTTATATATAGTTCATGATTGAAAAAAGTTAAAGATTGTACCCATGTAATGCAATATATTAAGAATTAAACTTATTTTTGTAATGTATATAGAAAAATTTTTATAAAATTCAACATCCATGTTTCTTTTTTAGTATATTTTATTGATTATGTTACTACAGTTGCCCTATTTTTATCCCCTTTAACCTCTTCTTCCCTAAAACAACCCTCCCTCCAATATTCCCACACACTCCCATAATTCATGTCCATGGGTCATACATATATGTTCTTTGGCTTTTACATTTTCTATACTATCATTAACCTTCCCCTGTCTATTTTGTACCTACCAATTATGTTTCTTATTCCCTGTACTTTTCTCCCCATTCTCCCTCTTCCACCTCCCCATTGATAACCCTCCATATGATCTCCATTTCTGTGATTGTGTTCCTGTTCTAGTTGTTTGCTTAGTTTGTTTTTGTTTTTTAGGTTCAGTTGTTGGACAGTTGTAGGTTTGTTGTCATTTTACTGTTCATAGTTTTTTATCTTCTTTTTCTTAGATAAGGCCCTTTAATGTTTCATATAATAAGAGCTTGGTGATGATGAACTCCTTTAACTTCACCTCATCTGGGTAGCACTTTATCTGCCCTTCCATTCTAAATGAAAGCTTTGCTGGATAGAGCAATCTTGGATATAGGCCTTTCATGACTTGGAATACTTCTTTTCAGCCCCTTCTTGCCTGCAAGATTTCTTCTGAGAAATCAGTTGACAGTCTTATAGGTGCTCTTTTGTAGGTAACTATCTCCTTTTCTCTTGCTGCTTTTAAGATTCTCTCCTTATTTTTAACCTTGGGTAATGTAATTATGATGTGCATTGGTGTATGCTTCCTTGGGTCCAACTTCTTTGGGGCTCTGTGACCTTCCTGGACTTCCTAGAAGTCTATTTCCTTTGCCAGATTGGGGAAGTTCTTCTTCATTATGTTTTCAATTTCTTGCTCTTCCTCTTTTCCTTCTGGCACTCCTACAACTTGGATGTTGGAACATTTAAAGTTGTCTCAGAAGTTCCTAAGCCCCTCCTGATGTTTTTGAATTTGTATCTTCATTCTGTCCCAGCTGGCTATTTATTTCTTCTTTCTGCTCCATATTGTTGATTTGAGTTCTAGTTTCCTTCCCTTCACTGTTGGTTCCCATGTATTTTCCTTTGTTTCACTTTGTGTAGCCTTCATTTCTTTCTTCATTCTGTGACCAAACTCAATCATTTCTGTGAGCATCCTGAATACTAGTGCTTTGAACTGTGCATCTGATAGTTTGGCTATCTCTTCATCACTTAGTTTTTTTCTCTGGAGTTTTGATCTGCTCTTTCATTTGGTCCATATTTCTTTGTCTCAGAGCACCTATTATATTGTAAGGGGAGGAGCCTTAGGTTTTTTTCCAGGGCAGGGCAACCCACTTCACTGCATTGAGGTGCAGTCTGGATGGATGTTTCCTTTTTAACTATTTGGTTGTTGAACTTCCATACAGTTCACTTTTCTGGCAGTTCTGGTTGTTTTTTGTTTTTAAGTTGGTTGTTGTCCTTCTTTCACTTTTTCAAGGAAGCAAAGTGTATCTACCTATCCCTTTATCTTAGCTGGAAGTCTGAAGTTTTGAACAATAACAGCAGCACCAAAGACCCTTGAAGAAGTTTCTTAACTTAATAAATGATTACCTACCAAAACCTACAGAGATTTGGGAAATGGATAATAGTTATGGTTGCACAACATTGTGAATTATTTAATGAGCTTGAATTGTACACTTAAAAATAGTTACAATGATAAATTTTATATTGTTTATAATTTACTACAACTTTAAAAACCCTATAGCAAACTTCATACCTAACATGAAATTATTAGGAGCAATTCCTCTAAATTAGGAATAAGACGTGGCTATCTATTCTCATTACTTCGATTCAACTATGTGTCAGAAGTCCAGTGCAATGAAATATAAAACAATAATTAAGTATAAATATTAAAAAGGAAATTTTCACAAGTGATGTTACTGTCTTCGCAAAAAGCCTAAGAGAATCTATACACAAACTATTCGATCTGAAAGAACATTTAGCAGTTGTTGGGTATAAGATACTCAATGTACAGAAATCAGTGATGTTCTCATATGCTAGCAATTACCAATTAGAAAATGTAGTTTTAAATATATACCATTTATGATAATAAGAAAAACTATAAACTGTCAAGGTATAAGTCTAATGTAAAATTATTAAAGTGTTTTGAAAGCCATACACAGAAGCATGTAAAGAAATAGATATACTTACTTTATGGGGGAAAGTTTCAATATCATAAAAGACAGCAATTACTTCAAATTAATATATAGCATAGCAATTTTAATCAAAACCCTAACATAAGTAATGGAAATTAACAAGCTGGTTTTAAAATTAATGTGAAGAGGCAAGAATGGCCAAGATGACTTAGAAGAAGAAGAATGAAAGGATATTTGTTCTAAATAACAAGTCCTACTATAAAGCCATAATATTTAAAGAGACAGGGTGCTGATATAGGTACTGACAAACCATAAAACGTGGAAAAAGACCTTCATATAGATGGGAACTCAGCCCAAGACACAGATGTGATAATAAATTTATTGGAAAATAAAGACTATTCAATAAAAAGTTCTAGTTAAAAGGCCAACTATGCAGGAAAAAAACCAAACTAGACTCTTCCTCATGCCACACACACACACACACAAATTCCAGGGGGATTAAAGTCTTAAATGTGAAAGACAACCCTTTAAAGCATTCAGAATAAAAATACATGGGAGTATCATTATAACATTATGGCAGAGACTGATCTCTTAAACACAGAACAAAATACATAAATCAAAGAATAAAGAATAAATTAGACTACATTAAAATAAAAGCAAAAGAAAATTTCTGTGAATCTAAGGACATCTGTAAATGTTAAGAGACAGACTCGGGAATAGGAAGGCACATATTCAGATCATATAACTGCAAAAAAATTATATCCAAAACCCAAATCAGTATGACTAGGTCCATGCCCCAACAGAGAACTGCCGATAGGAATACAGGAATGAAGAGTTCAGGAACCCCATACAACCAATGAAACTGTTTTCTACAAAAGGCACACCCAAATTAGTAATCAGGGAAATGCATATTAAACGTCCAAGTATCATACCAAGTATCACTTTCAATAATCAGATTTCAGTGAATCCTGAAGATTTGGTGCGTTCAGTAAAGAAACCTCAAACAGATAGCTGAAATTGTCAACTGTCCGTTAGGGAAACACCAATTAGGACTTTTTCCAACCACCAACAAACATAACTATAAATTGCCCATATTCTAGAATGCATTCTAATGCATTCTGAATGCTTCCCAAACTCTAAATGATCTAACAAAGCCAAGCGATGTTTCTTCCAAGCTGATGGAAATACTCCCTCACACAAGAGGGCAGCCATGCTTCCACCTCTCCATGCAACCCTGTGCTGCCAGGCGCACTGGCCCATCCGGGAAAGTTACTACTGAGCAGAAGGGCGGGGGCTTACTTGGAGCAGTCTTCACAAGCAATGTTCCCTGAGGTTTCCTTGATGGTGCGCTCAGAGACAAATGCTGGATATTCAGTATCACAAGGCTCCAGGGTCTGTTTCAATTTCTGGGCTGTAGGGATAAGAAAAAGAAAAAGAAAAAAGATAACAAACGTGAGGCACAGGGCTTATTGAGACTAGCAGCCCATAGGAACTCAGAACGCAGCTCCGCTCCTGCTGCTCTGTGATTTTTCCAGGCACAGCATAATGCATTATTTTCTAATTAGTCAAGTGGTTTCATCTGCCAGGCAACTCTATAAGCTATAATTCCTCAAGCAGTTGTGTTGGCTTGATCAGCTATCATTTATGCATCATAAGAATTCTACTTTCTGGGACATCAGTCACTGGGTCTCTGACCTCAGACTTACTTGAACTTAGCAACAAACACATATGTATATCTACATAAATGTATAAAATATATTACACTACATTATTTAGGGTGAGACAAAGGTCATGATACAATTGCATGGTTTTATTACAGGAACAAAATTGAAATATGGACTAGTAAAATATGTAATGCCTTTGAACCAAAGCCATGAGCTTAATCCTACTATTATGAAGTTCCTTGTCAAGTAATACAGCAGTAAATAACACTACACATAAATGAGTACATAGTAGGCACTCAGTGAAGGTTTGTGGCTGATTAAATTATCTCAGCAAGTTATGTCCATTGCACTAGTTCCAAAACCTCACTAAGTCTCAATTTTTTAAATCTGAAATCGAGAGATAATATAGGTCTTCTCTAAGAAGTTGATGTGAGAAGTAAATATATGTTGAGTACCTAGTACAGTACATGGAACATAGTGAGTGCTAAGTGTCAGTTAATAATAATAATAGTAGCAGTAATAGTAAATAACAAAAACAAAAGTAATGCTGCAGTCTAATGAAGTCATTGTGACATTAACATGAGGCTGACAGAATTTGCAATAGCTCAGATACAGAAGCCACCTAATGTTCAACAACAGATGACTGAATAAAGAAGCAGCAGTGCAGATACATATGGAATATGACTCAACTTTAAAGAAGAATGAAATCTTGCCCTCTGCAACAACATGTATGGACCTAGAGGGCATTGGGCTAAGTGAAATAAGTCAGACAGAGAAAGACAAATGGCCGAGGATTTCATTTATGTGTGGAATGTAAAGAACAGAATAAAAAAACAAGCAGCACAGAAACAGACTTGTAGATACAGCATTTTGAAGGTTGGGAAGGGGATGGCCTGAGTGAAAGAGGTGAAGGGATGTAGAAGAACAAATTGGTAGTTACCAAATAGTCATGGGGATGCAAAGTACAGCACAAGGAACACAGTCAAAAATATTGTGATAACTATTATATGTGGTGTTGGATAGGTACTAGATTTATTGCAGTGATCACTTTATAAAGTATATAAATGTCTAATTACAACCTTAAGCTAATATAATACTGTACATCAACTATAATTGAAACACTTAAATATACATATATATGTAAGTGAGGATGATAGCTGGTATAACATAGTGGTTGGGATTGAAGGCTCCAAAGTCAGAGAAATTTAGAGCACAAATCCCAGCTCCCTTGCTTCCAGCTAACCCTCAGTATTCTCATCTGTAAAATGGAGGTGCCACTGGCACGAGTTATCCTCACTGTAAGCCTTCTCCTTAACATTTTCCCAGGAGAATGCTTACTGGTTCCCAGCACCCACACTCTGTGCAATGTTTTTGGCTGATGTTTATGTAAAACATAAACATATATTTATCTAAAATATAAACATTTATAAACATATTACATATATGTTATATGCACGTGTATAATGTACATTTATAATTGTGAAAATGGTATTTTTTATTTATCTTTAGAGAGGAAGGGAAGGACAGAAGGAGAGAAACACCAATGTATGGTTGCCTCTCATGAGTCCCCTGCTGGGAACTGGCCCACAACCCAGGCATGTGCCCTGACTGGGAATCGAACCGCGATTGTGTGGTTCACAGGCCCGCGCTCAATCCACTGAGCTACACCAGCCAGGGCTGTGAAAATAGTATTTTAAGAAAATGATGTGTACACAAAGTCTTGTTTATATTCAAAATACAACTGGTTGGATTCCAGAACCATGGGTAGATGTTTTGTGGAATGTCCATCTGGGAGGCTTCTGGCACTAAGTGAACCATCATGGGGTTACTGAATGCAAAGCAATTGTTTGGTAACAATAATGTGATAACAATTATTGGGTGATCAGAAAACCATTCTCTAAGCATTCATATCCTGTTGTGATTTTTTAAATAATATACTCTTTTCACTAAGCTTTAATTATTTTGAGGAAATTAATTTGGTGTTTGTGATAGAAGTGTAGTGCACTGTAATTTTTTCCTATATAAAATGAAAAGAGGTAGACTCTTAATCAACTTTCTTTTTAAGTGTAGAATAGCTGATTTAGGTCACTGACATAAAGCGGAGATGCCCGTGCTAACTCACACGGTTGTTCTGAGGAAAAACTAAACTAACGCACTATAGTTCTCAACAGACTGACACACATGCACAGACACACACACACAACCTTCACAAAATGCTATCTTTCTGGAGTGCTACATCCATACACCAGGGGTTGGGCTCATTGCTTAGCAGCTAAGAACAAAGTCTAGGGATTCTGTATCTTGCCATTGCTGTATGGCCTCAGATGGGTTTTTAACCTCTCCACCCCTTCATGTCCTCATCTGAAAAGTAGTGATAACAGCACTAATTTCACATGGTTATTTGAGAATCGAATGAATTAATAATGGCAAGTGCCTAGCACACTGGCAATGCTATTTAAGTGGCTGTGCTTACTGCCATGTGACTTCTGCCTGCGGCATTTCATTGAACCCTTTGGTTAGAGAAGGCAAGCAGGTGGTTGCCTCGCTGACTCCTGACTGCACTGAAGGCACAGTGCTAGAAGCTGTGCTCCCAAGGGGCCAGGAACAAGACACTGTCTGTCCCTGTCTGCCCTGCAGTGCTAGCTGTCATAGAGTATCGTTACATGCTTGCTGAATAATGAATAATTCTCCTGAATAAAATTGACAAAAGAAATATGAGAATCTGAGTCCCTAGTGGCAAACTACCTGCCTTCAGGTAGAAGGCAGGGTGATTTTAGGGGCTGAGCCCCACAGTAACAACACAGGGAGGCCAGTGGTGGGCATACCATTCCCTTCCCAGTTCTTATCCAATGCTTCTGATTTTGTTTGCAGGGCATCTTTGTTGGATGCTAGAAAGTTTTCATCATCCTTACTTCATTTGCTTTTCTCTCTTTTTACTGCAGGAGGCCAAATGTAAAACTCAAAGTGACACATTTTTTATTTCCATGGTTCTCATTTTTACAATTTCTTTCTCTGTATGGCAAGTGACACTGACTTTCAATTTCAATAATTACATTAATTGAATGTCAAAAATGAGTTCAACCAAATGAAATAAAGATAAGTAAACAATAACACAGGTTATAAGTGGATGTGGCACAAGCAGATGGCATCTAATCACCTATTGATGGTAACAGCTAAACTTATTAAGAAATTGTTATGTACAAATGATGTTCTGCTTTACATTGATTCATTTATTTAAGAATAAAACAAGACAAAATAAAAAATGCACTATGACTTATAAATAATTGTTGTTTTTTGTTTTGCAGATTAGTAAATGAAGGAGAGAACTGAAAAAAAAAATGCCCAAATTTATCCAGGGGCATATGTAGCAGAGCCAGACTTTGAACTTGGGCTGTGTGGTTCCAGCATGTATATACTTAACTGCTCTGTGAAGTTTGGCCAATGAACGAAAGGAAGAAAGGTCTCTGGGGCAGGCTGAGATAGGCAGCACATGTGATTTAAACATGCCCAATAATTGCACCATCTCTAATTCTCATTGTCTGGGCCCAGTTACAGTGGAATGAGTCCGCCAAGTTCACTGCCGAGACTCATCTGGCTCTCGTCCTTTCTGTAGATGAAATGTTTGTTCCTTTGACAGTTGTAGGGCACCCAAACTGATGGGGTGATAAACCACGGAGTCTATTTGCAGGATGACTAGATTGGCAGAAGGTTGCTTGATGTGCTTTTGGGAAACACATGAATTATCATACAAAACCATAGCCACATTTAATCTAAATAACAGGGTTTACTATGAAGACCTTTCTTTGTCTTAAGTACTATTGAAAACACCACATATACTTGCCAGTCTTTACTATTATCTATGAAATTACAAACCAATAACTCAGATTTCCAGCAACCTAATGAGTACTGTTTTGACTCTTGGGCATTTAAAATTCCTTATCATACCCAGGTGTAGGTACACGAGAATCATGAAACTCAGCTATGCTGATGCTTTGTTGTACCAGAAGGGAAAACTGGCACTCAGAAAGCAGACATAGCCTGCCTTGAGTTCCACGGAGAGGGACTACTCACCATAATCATTATTTACTTCAACAGCAAAACCACCACCACCACCTTTGCAGTCAATACTCACTAAGTGCTTCCTACATGCCACGTACCATGCCAGGTCATTTGCATGGATGCAACCCTCACCAGCATGCGGAGACCAAGGTCCTGCTGCTGTCCTATTTTGCAGTTGAGGAACCCAGAGCCCGGAGAAATGGAGATGCTTGCCCGCAGTCACCATGCTATGAGTGGTGGTGCCCAAACACACACCCGTGGCCACATCCTGGAGCCTATATACTCTTGACCATCCCACTGCTCTCCCTCCTACCCATTACACTGGACGCCTATTGCTGGGGCTGTCCGGACCCATCACTCACTCAACAATGAAGCACCCACACAATTGAATATCTTTAATTTTCCCTTAGCAACAAATGTCCCTGATGAGAATAACTGACTTGGGTTCGCAGTAATTATGTACAGACAATTGGGAATGAATAGAGTTGCCATTTGAAAAGCTTTCCTCTTCTTTTGTTTCTGTGAATGGATGCCCTTTCATAGCTGGGTGCCAGCAAGCTCCATTCTCTTTGTGTAACTCCACCAAAATGATACCTTTGTGATACTCAAGCAGAAATGGTCTTCCACAGTCCCCTTCATTAAGTAAATGAAGCAGATAAACAGTGTAATTACAGATTCCATTTTTAGCTAAGCAAAGATGAATGTCTCAGCTCAGGGTCTTTAGCCAGTGAGGGAATGGGACATTTAGAATGAGGAGAACTTGCAAGTCAATGTAGTTATGGTGCTTGAAACATTTCTCTCTTTCCACTGCATCTAAGATCTACATTTTCATTTAACACAGATGTTCGCATGATAGCAGCCCCACAGTTGAGTTTCTTTACCCTCATTTGATTCAGGTTCTTCATCTACAGAGTGGTTCGGCAGAAGGCTTTAAGCATAAGTGTGACAGTTCAGGTGCAGCAGCCGAGATGGCCCACTGCCTCTCTCACCACTGCCTAGCTGAGATGGCAGGTCTTGGTTTATATCTGAGCCCACTTATCTATTAGCTGTCTGCCTTCAGTGCCTCATGAAATTTCAGTGACCGATTTTAGCAATCCCCACCTCTCAGGTATGTTGAAGGGATCTGAAGATAATCTAGTGCCAGAACCTCCAGAAACAGAAAAGCACTTATGTATGGAAGCACCATGTATCATCAATGCAATTATTTAACAAGGTCCTTATTTAGAGTCTGGGGGGTGGGGGGAAGGCCTCACAGTGATGCAATGGAATGAGATAACTTGGAATTATCTATTAGGGATCATTTTATAAAGTTTCCTAAAACCAAAACAGAGAACTGAAGCATCACTTTATTCCTATGAGCTAAAATTTTTCCCACTGTTGGTCCTGGTGGACAGGGAAGCAGGAGAGGGGAGGCGAAATTTCAGAATGGGAACCTTAACAAGTTTCTGTTACCCTGAGTGCAAAGCCCGTCATCCCCTACCCTGCACCCGCTGGTGTGCACTGGGGCTTCGCAGCAGCAGCAACACAACGGTGCCGCTGCATCCAGTTTCGCTTTCTGTGGTTTTAGTTACCCATGGTCAACTGCAATTCAAAAAATGTTAAATGAAAAATTGCAGAACTAAAGAATTCATAAGGTTTATATTGCACAGCGTTCTAAGCAGTGAGATGAAATCTCCCACCGTCTGCTTCATCTGCCTGAGGCGTGATTCATCCCTTCGTCAGGTGTATCCAGCTGTCCATGCCCATTGGTAGGCATTTTGGTTGCCAGATCCATTCACTTAACTTTTATTACAGCATACTTGTTAGTTATAAGTGTTCTATTATATTAGTTATTGTTATTAATCTCTTAATGTGCCTGATTTATACATTAAACTTTAGTGTAGGTATGTATTTATAGGAAAAATCATAGTAAAGTAGGGTTTGGAACTATCCGTGCTTTCAGGCATCCATTGGGGATCTTGGAATATATCTCCTGCAGATAATGGGGGGCTACTCTATTGACATTTTGAGTCGGTAATTGTTTGTTGTCAGAGGTTGTGTGCTGTGTGTAGGATGTTTAGCGGCATCCCTGACCTCTACCCACTAGATGTCAGTAGCAGCCTCATCCCCAGCTGTGACAACCAAAAATGTCTCCAGATGTTGCAATGACCTGTGGGAGGCAAAATCACCCCCCAGGTTGAAAACTACTGGTTTAGGCAAAGGTCACAGTGAGAGGTACTCAACAGAAACTCAAAAACTAATTGTCATATTTGAAGGACCAGAACCAGAGCCTGGGAAGATGCCTGTGGTGGCAAGCATGGGGAAGGAAAGCAGGCCCAGGGGAGAGTGGGGAAGTGGGAATGCAGGTTGGCATGGAGAAGGAGTACATCCTCATCCTCACCACTGAGGCCCCTCAGCTGGGGATGGGCAGGCACGTGGTTTGAGGAAGAATACCAAAAAGTAAACCACAGCAGACAGCCAGCTCACTGCCCTCAGTACTGAGCACAGCCAGGCCTCTCAGCCAAAAAACTCAGGGCCACCCAAATCACAAGGGCCGTCCATTGCCCACTGCCGTTTTTTCACACACTGTTCAATTAACATCCCACACCCCATCATTTCTAATGTTGCCAGTTGGCCAACAAGGAAATCAAAACCTAAACAGAACAAATGATTTACCTAGACCCTCACAGACAGAAAGTGGCAGAGGAAGGCTGCCTGGCTCTAAAACCACAGCCCTCAGTCCCAGAGCTCAGTCTGATGGGGAAGAGTGGTGATCTGTCCTCGCACACCAGTGCTCCAAGGGAGCAGCCATTTGACCAACGTGCAATCCACTCTCTCAGCCACTATTGATCTTCCTTTTCTCTCTTTGAATTTCATTTATCTTTTTTTAACTGTAATATTAAAATTGGAGCAAAACTGGTAAAATAAGAAAAAAAATTTTAAAAGATAACAAGCACCCATTTGCTAGGTTCCTTCTGATCTCCTTTCTAAATCATATGCCATTTTAAGCAGGTTTATGCCACAGGTAAATTTGTCTCTTGGGTACATGATACTCTTCTCCTCCTAATTCATATTTTGGCCTCTGCTCATTGACTCGCTATTGGCATACTGATACTGGTCCTGTTTAACTCTACAGTCTCCTCTCCCACCATTAAATGCTTTTTGGAGGTATATGCAGGTTTTTACATTGTTTTTCTTGTCATATTACTTAATGTCATGAGCATTTTTGAACTGGGGGAAAAGTTATCAGAAACAGAATCTTTTAAAAAGTTGTTTATGCCTTTCTGTGGATGAGCTGTAATTTACATTAAAATGTCCCTATCATTCATCATTTAAAGAGCTACAGGGATTTGCAATCATACATTTCCTGGTGATCATAATTCTATCACAGAATCTTTTGTTCCTACCTCAGTTTATTCCCTGAAGATAAGTTTCTAGCAGTGGGATTATGGGCACTGACTGTCCTTTGAATAGAGCACCAGCCCAGCTGCACGAGACAAGGTCAGGCTCATGTCTGAATGGTCACCTGGACAGTGTGTGTGGATAAAAGCAGAGCAGCACTGGATTGTCACTGGACTGTCAGCTTCACAGGACAGAGCCAACCACCAACACCCTTGGATCACACTCACTGTTATCAGAGGCTGCTCCTGGAAGGCATGTGAATGCATAGCACTCTACACGTGTGGCTGTACCTCATATCCTAACAAGAAATCAGTGAGTTCCTGAATTTAGGCAAAATGGGCCTATCTACGTGTAAGTTACATAGCTATGATGACAGTGTAATGGTGATACCTGCCCCCACCCCCCAAAAATGTGTTAGTGTATATAGTAAGCAAATATTGAGCACCAACTACACACTAAATGCGGCTAGGTGCCACAGGATAACAATGGTTAAGGCACAATGGCTCCCACCACTAAGAAATTCTAGTTTAGTGTGAAACAAACAAACGAACTGAGGCAATAATGGTGTGGAAGAGTCAGGAATTGTGTGAGCTAAACTGTGGGGCAGAAGCAAGAACAAGATGTTGCTAATTCTTCCTGGGAGAATTGAGGGAATCTTGCACTGCCGGGGGTCTTACAGGAAAGGACAGGGAATGTCAGACTAAACTGTATCCAGTACCTGGGGGAATCTGATATGTTGCTAACTACCTCCTTTAAGTGAAAGATAATTAAAAATAATAATAATGGTAGCAGTTTGCTCATGCCTGGCATCTGAGGTTTAAAAAGATTAAGAAAAATAAATACACAAAGGAAAGAAAGAACAGAGTGTATCTAAGAACACAGCGGGTGACAGAACAGGTAGGGAGAGACCAGTGGACGACAACACTATTGAAGAGCACTGGCTTTGCAGGGCACGGGGACTCAATCAGTCATTGCTGTGGTGGTCAACACTGTCATCACCATTATCACAATTAATTACAACTACTATATTTTGAGAGCTTACTACATTCCAGTCACTGTGCTCAGCAAGTGGACATGATCTCTCTCACCTTTAGACACGTACACACACAAACAAATGATAGGAGATTAATAATGTTATTATTTTTAGACACATTCAGGAATTCTTTATTAATAAATAGGGCATAAATAGGGCATCGTGACATTCCGCGATGATAAACTTCTATCCTATCTGAATAGCATCCATCTCTTTCTCCTTTATCTTTAATCAGCTTGATGCATCTGACCAGTCTGGCAACTATCTTCATCCTCCGACTTTAGTTACCCATTCAAACTCCTGGAAAACAACCAAGAAACCCTTCCTTTCCCTTCCTTCTCCTTAGTCTCAATCCGTACTGGTTGCACAAACAGGGCTCTTATATCAGTATGGGCAGAGTGGCACTCAAAGCTTTCTTCAGTATTAGAACTTGTTAAACTGTTAGAATTTAATTTGTTGGGGTAATACTAGTTAATAAAACTATATAGGTTTCAAGTGCACAGTTCAACAAAGCATCATTTGCACACTGCATTGTGCACTCACTCCCCAAAGTCAAGTCTCTCTCTGTCTCCATTTATCCCCCCTTTGCTCTCTTCCACCTCCCCCTACCCTCCTTTCTCTCTGACTGTCACAACACTGTCATCTGTGTCTATGTGTCGTGTATATTTTTTGCTTAATCACGTCACCTTTTTTCACACAACCTCTCTCCCCTGTGACAGCTGTCAGTCTGTTCTACGTATCTATGCTTCTGTTTCCATTTTGTTGATTAGATTCTACATACAAGTGAGATCATGTAGTGTTTGTCTCTTTCTGACTGCCTAATTTCACTTAGCATAATAATTTCCAGGTCCATCCATGCTGTCACAAAAGGTAAGATTATCTTCTTTATCACGGCTGAGTAATATTTCATTGTGTAAATGTATCACAGCTTTTTATCCACTCATCTGCTGATGGGTATTTGGACTGTTTCCATATCTTGACTATTGTGAATGCTTCAATTAACACAAGGGTGCATATAGTCTTTCAAATTAGTGTTTTGGGGTTTCTTTGGATACATTCCCAGAAGTGGAATCACTGGATCACAAGGCAGTTCCATTTTGAATTTTTTGAGAAAACTCCATATAGCTTTCCACAGTGGCTGCACCAGTCTGCATTCCTACCAACAGTATACAAAGGTTCCCTTTTTTCCACATCCTCACCAACACTTATTGTCTATTAATTTATTGATGATTGCCATTCTGACAAATGTGAGGTGGTATTTCATTATGGCTTTAGTTTGTATTTCTTTGATGATTAGTGACATTGAGCATCTTTTCATATGTCTATGGACCATTTGTGTGTCCTCTTTGGAGAAGTGTCTATCCAGATCCTTTACCCATTTTTTAGTTGGTTTGCCTTCTTGGTGTTCAGTTGCTTAAGTTCTTCATATATCTTAGAAATTAACCCCTTATCAGTTGTATCACAAATATGATTTTATTATCTTCCTATCTTGCTTACTGTGGGGAAACTGAGTCTTGCCCAACTCACCTAACTTGCCAAGGGCCCACCTTGGAGCCAGGACACAAGTCCATACTGACCCAGCTCCACAGCTCATGCCTCTGAAAGCTTCTACTAATTACTGCTCAAATCACTGAAGCTTCTTGGGTAGGAAAACTAACATGATTAGATTTATATTTTATGAGGATAATTGTAAACAAAACAAACCAGAATAGTTATTTCTTTATTCAGCCTAAGAAGGCAATGTGTCTGTCTGCCGTAGTACTGCCCACATGCATTTTAAGGACTTCACCTGTATAACGTATGACTTCAAAGCCTGAGCTAAAGAAACAGGTCAAAGAGTATATTCAACAAGGGCTGAATGAAGGCTGTGGAATTTTCATCAGACTGGATGGCGCTGCACTTAGCACAAAGGATGCCTTTTGCTGAAAGAGCTGAAAAATCATCACTTTGTTCTGAGTAGTTTTATGTGAGCACATCCCTGATGAAAAGTAGCCAGTGAACCCAGGGCTCATCACTCTGAGCACGGACACTGAAGCCAGCTGCTGCTTACCTTTAGCTGTCATATCCGAGTGCCACCAACTGCAGAGGTTAAATTCCACCAGGAACCTAGATGGGAAAGCAAAGCCCAATGTTACTTGGTCAGCCACACCCTGAATAGAACAGCGACATTGTGTCGTGGTTTCCAGCACTGCTCACCTCCTAGTGGTGGTGAGGGAATGGAGACAACTGTATTCGAACATTAATTTAAAAAATGACTTTTAAAAAAGTCACCTTCTAAAGGGCTTCCCTGCCTTGGTTCAGAACAACAAATAGAATCTTCTCCACTACACTATCGTCTGCAGTAATAAAGGATGCTTTCAAGATTTATCCTGCAATGCAAGCTTGTGCAGCCATGTGTGTGATGTGTGTGTTTGTGTGTGTGTGTAGGGGCAGATGGGACAAACTTCTCTTGATGAAATTAGACTACAATGTGAATTCAAAATATCAAATTTCTCAACTGCTCATAAAAAATGCAAAAATAATGTGAATCCTCCTCCAAAATTCAGCGATTTCTTTTTCAGGAAATGGCTACTATCTCTAGCAACTCAGTCTCAATCAAGACCCCACAATTATGTGTTACTGTATTTTCTGTCTCCTATATACGTGCAGAACTTACGCCCCACTTGAATTTATAACTCTGTTAAATTAATATGGGTCACATTAAAACAATAGAGAACACAATGTCTGTTGATCTAGTGGCAAGAAATCTGCCTCAGACCCACAGAACTGGAATCTCAGTGGGGAAAGTAAGAATGAGCAAGTGTGGTGCAGCTTTAAGGATCTGATTTCCATGCCCATCCATGGAATTCCTCTTTTGTGTGATGCAGAGTTTCTGTAATGTGTTCAATATCTCATCTGGAAGTCAAGGCTTTCATCTCTGTGGCATTTCCAGTCTGACTGACCTAAGACACAGATGCATCCAGCATCCTCCAAACAGGATGGGAATTTGACAGGTTAAACAATTAAATCACACCTGAGAAAAGCCCCGCTCCTGTACAAGGCAAGACATCCGAAGTAGCACAGTGGACAGCCCTGGCAATTTGTTCTTCTGACCACAGCCCACCCAGGCTGCATTAAAAACAGCCAGACATCTATGTTAAATTTAACAGTAACCACAATAAATAAATTTGGTTTGCATATTGCAAGCTGTTAGTCTGCTAAACAATGACATAAAGGCATAAGCAGTGACCATAAATAACTTAATAAAAGATAATTTTTTGGTCTCAACAGTCAGTATTTTGAGGTTTTTAGTGAGGTTATCTCAGAGTATTATGAATCTACTGGTTATTGAAAGCATGAAGCAGAGTCTACCAGTTCACTAAATACACAAGAAAAGCAATATATATTTTTTAATGTAGCAATTGTACTTACAAGACAAGTTCTGTCATTATCCATTTTACTGCAGCAAGGAAGGCATTGTAAGGCTGAAGAGAAGAATTCAGGTCATTAAAAAAAAGTGTATCATACAAAATTTGTAGTTTAACTTAGGCTTTACAGAAAGACAATGTTATTCTTTAAGAGAGATAGGTATCGTGTTTAAAAAAAAAAAGTGAAGCTCCACCTAAAAGATAAGAATGGTTGGATACTGTATCCCAAAACTAACATTTTAAAACTTTGAACTCCCCTGTAGTGAGATGTGATTTACAAGTAAAATAAACATGGTCTAATACAGGGGTTATCTCTGGGAGGAAAAAGGAAGTTCAGCAAAGGATGCTTAAACCTTTACCCTCAAGGGGCTAATAATTCGCAGCTTAATGCCGAGGGGTTGGAATCATGTAACTAATTTCAAATGGTAATTTACAGGCTGCTTCTTGTACAGGTGATTCCCTGTTTGCCATCCATGCCATCACCATGTGTCATTCATGGAAACAAGCAAAAACTGCATATACGTACTTGACTTTCATGCTGCCCATGAATTATGTAGGATTTAAGCTGCTTTTTCTCACACTTACATATTTGGACTTGAAAAAATGATAACCATAAAAACATGTGATTTTATCCTTGCAGAAAATCCCCTTCACTCTGTAAAAGAAGGCATTGACAGCCTAATCTTTATTTCAGAATATTTTAATTAAAAAAAGCAGTTGGATTGTTTACTCTGTGATATTTCCTATGTGGATAATTCAATTTCCTGAATTCTGGAAAATACCAAGTCTCCCACTCAGTCAGTTCTTTGTACCCAGGTATGTCAGATATGTGAGTGGTTGGCAGATTTGAAAGACAGGCAAAGACATTGGCAGAGCCTGGGCTCCAGATGGCAGGTTCAGAAAAATTGCAGAATCCTTTGTGGTTGCATTAAGATATCAGAGAATTGAAATTCCAAATCCTAATTTCTTAAGTGAGCTCTGCTTAATCCTACCTTCTGAGCATTTTAATGATAAAGACTAGAACTAGGAAGGGGGGAGGGGCATTATCTAGTTTTAAATAAAACAAGAACCAATTTTTATACACCATTCTTGCAATTTCCCTATTTCAAGTCAATAAGTAAGTAAACAGAACAACAAAAATCTACCTGGGTTATTTCCAGCCTACTCAGATTTCAGACTGAATCTCTTCTTGCTCTGATTGAACTGAGTGTATCACTCATTTCCTGAATCACAGGACCCTCAGGATAAGGGTCAGATAAGGATAAGAACTATTAACTATTTCCTAAAACCAAATGCAATTTTGTAGTCTTATGGGTTTTGCCATTACAATTTTTAAAGCTTGAAAAATAATCATCTCTCTTTTAAAATGACCGGGTCATCAGTTCTGTGTCTTTTTACCTGCTGAGACAGATAGTGACATTTCAGTGGTCCTTGGGAGTGTGAGTCAGGGAGGAGAGAATGAATAACGGGACTGAGGAGCTATGGAGGAGGCAGGGACATGCACAGGGGCAGCCAGCCCTGAAGCCAGGGAGAAGATCGCTGAAGCATTTCCTGACAGACACTGGCTCAGTGTCTGGGTAAACAAATGGATTATGTAAATACGGGATTAAAAAATTTAAATGCACATTATCATTCAGGAGGGGAAAGCCATTGAGCTTTTAAGCCTAATGATGAAAACATATCTTGGGAACATTTTAAATCTGGAAATATTCATGCTACAACTAGGGAAATTGAGTTTGGAAAGGTGGATTCTCACTAAAAAGCAGTGTTTTTCAAATGGTCCAACTCTTAGTTCCTAGTTGCCTCTCAAAAATGTTCTAGCTCCAAATCACTTCTTATGCTCTCAGTGTATGAGAATCATGTTAAATATTTGGTTTTAAATAATCCCCTTGCAAGACTGTACCTGTGCAAATGAGAAGGTGTGTATTTATATTTTAAAACCAAATGACTCTTCAATTTTGTGTTTCAAGTCAAATTTTAAGTTAATTTTTGGAATTTACAAAATAATACTGTATAAATGGTTTGTTTATATATATATGCTGGACTATATTGAAGTATATATGTGGGGATTTTTTTGTATGTGTGTTTTCAAATTATTGGTAGCCAAACTTATATTGCTTGCACATTGTAAATTGTATTGTAAAACTAGGTATAAATGATAGCAGTTAATTTCTGGCAGTCAAAAAGCCATTTCCCAATGCTACAATAGCCCTGCTGATTGATCCTCAACTTTGACATCAGCAATGGAAACAGCTCAAGGGAAATGATGTTGAAACTCAGCAGCAGCATGATTAGGGGCAAGAATCTACCATTAAAATGTGAATTTGTTCATAGGCTAACAGCTCTGTTACAAACAGAAGGAACATTTCTGTTGAATTAAACCAAATTCTCTTTTATACCAAATAAGAGAATCCTCAAAACTTTATTCATCGAAAGGGAGCTGCTGCATCAATCCATAAAAGGCTTTAGAGCTGTTTGTCATTCCTATAATCCCTGAACTTGGATTTAAACAGGAGTGACTTTGCTCAGCCACTACTGTAAAACCACTAACAGTAAAGTCAGCAAATACTGTTAAACATTCATGGTTTTGAAGAAGATAAGTTGATTACCCCAAAGGAAAAGTTAGGCTCATTCAGAGACGAAAACATGCAGCCATTTTGGGGGTGATTACACTGTACTTACGTCCAGGAGACCATGGGCGCTGTCACTGCTCTCCTTGTTGGCCCTACACATGGCTTGGTAGTCATACAAGGTAATTCTACAGGACAGAATGGAAAGGAGCTTCACTGAATGGGAAAACACAGGAAGCAAGCGGTGCTGTGCACCAGCAAGGTGAAAGACCAGTCACTGACCCTACCATCAAGTGTAGCAATGGCAAACAAATACGTGCAAGCCTAACAAGGGTGACAAGCCAGTAAAGGGGAGCAAAGTTTTGCCACCCCAAAAATGTGCCTTTTGGGATACTGATTTGAAGCTATTTATTAAGAAATAAAAGACTCAGAAAGAAACATTGACCCTTCCCCTTTCTTGCCCAAGGGAATTCAGATGAAAAAGCCTGCTTCAGAAAAGGAATCTTAACATATTCACATTTGCCTTCTCACTCTAGCCTTTGTGAATTAAGTATGGCAGACAGGAATGAGACATGCAATAATCCGTTCTGGAGGGGAGACCCTCTATCCCATTGTTTCTGGGTTAGAGGGTCCCTCTAATCCACCTAGCAGGAATTTTTTTTGCCTTATGTTCTCTCTTTCTCATCTTCCTGTGAATTAATCTATCTCCCCTTCAAATTCCCAGACCCCTATCCCCTTCTCCTTTGTCGAGAATGGCATATAAATCTCTACTACCAGTGTGTTTTGGGTCACATTCTTATGGACTCCTGAATATACATTTATATAAGAAACTTTGGACATTTTCTCCTGTTAATATGCCTCTGTAATTTCATTATTAGCCCAGCTAGAAGACTTTAGAAGGTGGGAGGAAAGTTAATGTTTCTTCAGCCCTCACACCAGGTACTCGGCAAAGTCCAGGACTAGAGACACACGTTGCACTGGTGTAACTGCAGAGCCAGCTCAATGTGACCTATCCTGTTTAACGAGAACCTGAGTTGCTTTTCAGAGACAGTAGTCCAAAGTCACAGGCAATACAGCCAAAGCACATACAGAGGAGAGGACTTTGACCTCCAGCTGCACCTGGAACCAAAATCCCCCTCCCTCCCTAAAGAACCAAAAGAGCAGGACATAACCAGAACTTGAACACTGGAACCCTTTCAGAAACAGAGGGTCTGTTATCCAGGAAGTTCCCCTATACGTGCCCCTTTACTATAAATGGCCGAGCTCCAAAGTCCTCCAACTGAAACTTGCCTTCCCAAAGCTTCTGCATACCTGTTCCCTCTATACTATTAACAACTTACTCTGAACCTTGGATGAGGGAGTTCAGGCTTTTGCTCATTAGCTTCCCATTTCTCTGGATGGTGCCATTCATAACAAAAATAACCCACCTTTCTCTACTGCAATTCTCAGTGTTTAGTGTTTGGTTATGTTAGCGCTGAGTGGACAAACTCATTCTGGTCTGTAACACTTGGCAATTGAAGAATAAAGGGAATAATGGTCTTGGGGTGGTGAGGCAATAGAAGATCTCCCCTCCCCAAATTGATGGCATAGTCATTTTCATTTGTCAAAGGTGATTTGCATGGACCAGAATTCTCCAAAGGAAATACACTGTTCTGAACTGGATTCTGGGCACCATAAGGAATCCACTTTGGTCATGTTTCCCAAATGGAGGAGACCTGAGAAGGGCTAGTTGGGATTAAGGAAAAGCAGGATCCTCTGTCTTTCTCAAGCCCTGGGAGACATACTGGGACTGATGTAACACAGCACTTTGACAATGTGTTGGAAACCAGCTGGCTTATTTGTTGTAATTCCCACCTCACCACCATCACCATAATAATAACTGTATTCTTACTTTTGAAAACAGTGCAATTTATTAAACAAGAAAATGGGCATTTTTTTCTCCATTGGAGATAAAAGTATAGCTTTTGTCTTCATTATGACCTGTACTCAGAAGTTCTCTTAGCATGGGTAGCTAGCTCAACATTAATAAAGGAAAGGAGCAAAAGAAAACAGTCAATAAGCATAATAACCCAGGGAGCTGCGTTGTACTCTAAGCCTGCTTCACTAGAAGTTGGAGCATTCACAGGATCCCCAGGAGACCACCATATTTTCCATCCTCAGGACCCAATTTAACCTGAGGAGGGCAGGAAGAATCTGTTATAGGCCATTAACTGGGATTATAGAAGGGGAGAGATAAAAACAGCAGAAGAAATTTTTCTTCTGGGCGCATGCCCAGTAGAAACCAAGATGGTGCAGGGGGAAGTGATTCTACTAGGAAGCATGTATAGTAGGAACCAAGAGGATGACCATAAAGGGGAGAAGCATAGCCCGGGAAAAGGATATGATTGGTTAGGGAGAGGGCTCAGCAGGAGCCCCTGAAAGACTGGGAAATTAATTGGTTGGTTTGAAGGAGGGCCAGCTTATTCCCAACCTGGAAAGTATTATAATCAAAGCTTAACAAAGCCCTCCTCTTCCTCTCTCCTCATAATAGGCATCTCTTTGCCCACCTGTTTGTACATTCACTCTCCTCATAGTCTCTCTCCCTGCATTCTTTCTCCATAACAGCCCTGCAGGCCTAGCAGCCACATAGGCTGCAAACAGGCTCCAAGTGGGCTCCAAGCATGGTCCTGGATACAGCAGCACAGCACCAGCCACAGCACAGCCTGGAACAGAGGCTAAGCTAGCGGGATGGAGACAGAGACTGAACTGGACTGAACACCAATGGCACAAAATTTCTGGAACCAGGCCCTATTTCTGGGCTTGATAAAAACAAGCCTTCATCAGTAGCATGGACAGAGATAAGACACTGGGAACTGGGAGCATTCTTTTATTTCCATTCCAATAAATCTTCCCACTTCATCTCATCCTCCCATGCATGATATGCTTAAGCAGAAATGCTTATTTTGACTCCCATGGAAGGACCCCATTTCTACCAGCAACGGTTCTACTTTATAATTGTTCCAGATATTTTAATTTCCCATCAACAACTTTATGAAGTAAAGGATAATGTCAGTTTCTGGTAGGAAGTTAACAGCTTTTAGATGGAGCGAACACCTTCTCCCAAAGGATATAGGCATTCTATCCTTCCCCCCAAGTCTTCTTCCCACTATTTTGGGGGACCCCAAAGGAATGACACTTAAAGCACAGCCTGAGTTACGTAGCAGCTGCCAGATGGCATGTTAACGCTACAATACTACACGGACTTCTACATGACTGGAAGGAATTTGCCCCACAGGAATTCCTTTCCAGAATAATACAATACTTAATGTAGAGCATACTTAATGCTGTGCTAGCAATGAACAACCAGCCAAGTATCTGGCTCGGGGAAGTCCCTGGACAAACTTCTCACAGAAAGCACTGACAGCCCTGATAGTGGCCCAGCCACAGAATCCACTGTAGACCACAATGGACAACTCTAATTGGTCCCTGACTGGCCCACCACGCCACAGTCGGCAAACCTGTGCAAAGGACTTCTATAGGGGGCCCCGGAAGGGCTTTCTAGGATTCGGCAAGAGTTATTGTTGGCTTCATCCTTCTCCTACTGCCCAAGTCGGTCTCTACAGCAGAAACTTGGGACAGAGCCAGGGTGAGATGCAGCGTAGGTTGAGTGGAACGTGCCTGTGCATGGGGCCTTATAGGTGTGGATGCAGTGTGGCCTTGGTTTTAAAGGTTGCTTCTGCCATTTACACAGGGTGAAGTCTTGAGCAGGCTGCTTACCCTCTTCTGAGGCTTCATTTTCCTACTTTTAAAATGACTCACAGAGATATTCTGAGATTTAAATGATCGGGCACCTGAAAGATACTGAAATAAACTAGTAGTATCCTCGGCCTGTTATGATTCTTATGATAGAAGGCCTATTTCTTTTTCTTTGTTAGCATTTGGGCTCTTGAAGCTACACCGTTCCCAAAGGCCCAAGTGACAGCAGTGTGACCTAATAGTTAAAATGTCAGCTTTGAAGTCGGGGACACCAGACCTCAAATCCTAACTGATTTACTTATCACAGTATTTTGTTCTATTTTTTTCCTTTTATCTTTTTTGGTGCCTCAGTTTCCTCACCAGTAAAATATGGAGAATAATGGCTACCTTTTAGGGCAGTCGTGATGATTAACTGAGGTTACATATGTGTTGCATTTAGCACAGTGCATGATACAGAGGAATCATTCAACAGAGGGCAGGGCTGCAGCTGCTGTTGTAATTTATTAGTATGGTTTTCATTGCCATTATTAATTAATGGGGTTAGTGTTTAATGCAATGGGAATTGACTCAAGCTTTCTCCAGCTGGTGGGAGGATGGACAGGCCTCCTGATTTTCTTAGGTCATTGGCACATATGATACAGTATAAAGTTCACATGTTACTGCCTTACAAGGCACCTTCAGGGGCTGTGCTGGAGTTACCAAGAAATGACACAGGAACACTGTTCATGGGTTTCTTAGCTGAGGACCATGATAACAATAGTTAATATCTATTGAACTCTTTCACAACCATGAGCAAGGTACTCTTCTAAGCATGTTCCCTGCGAGACAGGTTCTAATTGGCCCCATTCAACAGAGAGACAAACCAAATCTCAGCCAGCCTAAACAATGTGCTCAGGGACACATACCTAACCCACGGCAGAACCAGAATGAGAGGGGGCCAGGCTGTACTTCCCTCACTCTGCTCAGTGGCAGGCTGAAACAGATTGTAGGATAATGCTTAGAACTCAGCCCTGCGCCCCACCCTCGAGTCTTTCTGGAATGTCACAGGAAGTGCTGCCCAAGATAAGGTCTCATAACCAGTGGCCAGAATCACTTTTCAATCTGAGTTGAGGGGCTGTGGTGGTGTCACTGGGCCAGGTTAGACCAGCTGGTCTGCTAGTGAGAGCCCCTTGCCATGGTAATGGCCCTGACAGCCAGATGGCAGGAAGCTCGGGATTCTCCTGGGATCGCTTTCAAAGGCTGTAGTTTACACATTGGGGCCAAATTCAATTGCTCTGGGGCAGCCTCCAGGCCAGGGTTCCTGCCTTTCATTTCACCAGATAGCTCTCCTGATAACCATGGCCAATGAGGAGGTCACAAAACAAGCCTCCCCTGCCTTCTCTACGCTTAGGCAGCTTTAACTAGATGCTATACAAAGAGAGACTTCCAGATTATTACTCCTTTTGAAGTGATTTTGTTACTGTTTTAAATAACTCCATTTTGTGGCTACCTGTATCCTGTTTGGCTGATTATAGTTAAAGAACATGATAATTGCCTGCTTTCATTTGGCTCTAAAATAAGCCTGGAACACTGGGGCCAGCCCAAGATTGGTGCTGCTTTGCTGCCCTCAGCAGGGGGAGTTTATTCTCATACAAATAACGTGCCTGAATCCCCCATGACATCACTTCCAGGCCCCTTTAACCTGCAGCCTGTGGCCCCAGGCCTCATCCTTAGCATCTCTGTGCTCCCCAGATGGGTTTCCTGGAAACTCTGACAGAAGGCAGATATAGTCTCTGAAGAAGAAACTCCAAGCAATGCAAACAAAGGCTGGGCAACTTTAGTGCTCCTGGACCAGGCTGGGCCTTAGAGGACAGGCCCAGGACATTAGGACTTGTTTAAAGCCACTTTGCTGCTCCTCTTTTTTTCTACCTTAACAAAAACCATGACCAAGAAAAGTATTTCTTCTAAGAATAAGCATGTTAAATTTCAAAGGCATGAGCTCAGCTACCTCAGGCTTGTTTGTAACTGTAGGGACTAGCACTTATTAAACACCTACTACGTGCCCATGAGGCCAGGTACATTATCTGCAGTGACTCAGTGAATTAACTCATTTTGGCTAAATGGTTACCTAAAAACCAATCTTGAAACAGCTTCATGTTTGCAAATACAGCCCTAAAAGCAGAACAGGGAGGCATCTGACATAGAGACCTGCCATGGGACATATTTAGCCATTCTGAATAGAAAATTATGAGAAGCAAATTGACTCACTAGGGTAGCATGTAAAAATATGTATTCTTTGTTGAGCTGTAAAATGTGTTCTCTGGGGCTGCTTTCAGCTTGCAAGTGACAGGGCATGCAGCAGGGACATGGGAAATTTGTAACAAAGGGACCGTGGCTGTGGAAGCTTTATTGGTTTTTCCTGTCAGAAAGCAGGAGCGTAGAAAGCCCAGTCTTTTGATTTGAATGCTATGAAGTTCAAAAGGCACTCTGCCTGCTCTCCTTTGGGCATTGGGCACCATGTCACCCCACAGCAACTTCTTATAGAGATTGAGCTTGTTCTTGAAGGTTAGCAGAGCACATCTAACAGCAGAGGTGGTGAGTTTACACAACCCTGGCCCTGCCACCTTTGAACACTGACTGAAAATCACTAAAACAAATCTAGATTGAGCACCCGTCATTAGCAGAGAGTCAGTGTCATGTGGCCACACTGGCCAGGAGCCCAGCACACAGGGTATGCCTGAGGGTCTAATGCTGAACTCCAACAGGAGAGCCCCAAGGAAAGCCACACTCATGGTATAGATTAAGCAGAGGGTCTACAGCACTAGGTGTTTTTCATCAACAAGTGCTGATAATATTAAAAAAATATAAATAAAAAGTTGCAGATACTGATCACATCAGCGTCTCGCCCAGGTAAGAAAATAGCTGTAACACTGAGCAATAACCAATGGCTTTCGGCCAGCACTGTGGGCTCAGAAGGTGAGGTCACTGCTCCAAGGCTGCTACAGGGCTGCTAAGTGGAGGGAATGGGAGTTCCATGCAGGTCTCTTGCTTTGGAAAGCTGTGCATTCAACCTGCTCCTCAAGCATGGATTCCCACAGGATGACCTTTAGGGTCTCATGAGGATAGGTCTCAGCATAAGAATCTGGAAAATGGGGTGTATACTCTCTCTCCATTCCTAAGGAACCTTGTGAACACACAGGTTGGCATTTATTTAGGCTGCAATTCTCATCCCTGCTGACTCTTTAAAATCACCTGGGGAATGTCAGAATTCGTATGTATGCCAATGGTCAGGCATTCCCCCCAGGATTTCACTGGTCAGGGTTAGGGACCTGGTATCAGTTATTTTTTAAAAACCTTCTCAAAGAGTTCTAATATGCAGCCAGGGCTGACCATGAGTTTTAGAAAGTGATGTACCCTCCCCCTTGCTAATTATTTCTCGGGTTTGCTTTTTCCCATCTCAGTTTGATTGGAAGCACCTTACAGGCAGGAACCAGGACTCATACAAGCCAGCACATCCTCCCAGGGCCGAGTACCGGTCTGGACATACTTACAGGTGTGTTATGAGCTTTATCATGTCAGTTGTGCCCCTCAGAATTTATATGGTGTGGTTCTAACCCCTAATACCTAGGAATGTGGCTGCATTTGGAGATAGAGCCTTTAAAGATGTGATTCTATTAAAATGAGCCCCTTAGGGTGGGCTTTAATCCAATTTGACTAGTCTTTATAAGAAGAGGAAATTGGACATAAAAACCATCTGCAAGTCAAGGACAGAGGACTCAGGAGAAACCAGACCTGTTGACACCTTGATATTAGATTTCTGGCCACCAGAACTGTGAAAAAATAGACAAGCCACATAGTATTTTGTACTGGTAGCCCTAACAGCTAATACTGGGTGCGTGCTTCACTCACCAATTAGACAGGTGCCACAAACCTCAAGATTGAACAGAGTGTCCAATCACCCTGGAGGGCGGCAGTAATTTGATAAACAGATGTGAATGTCCCAGAGCCAAGAAGAGAGCATCCTCTGAAATAACATGGCCCCAGGGAGCCCGAGAAGCTTCCAGCCTCAGAATCGCCTCTGTCCCCTGAGCAGAGTGTCATTCTGCCAGCCACATCTGCTTTGACTGTGGGTCAAAGGATACCATGCATGGATGCCCTGGAGGTGCACCAACCCAGCGCCTTAGTTGCCCATTCTCCTACCTCTTCCATGAAAATTAGCTTTACTTGTTAAATGGAAGGGGAAAATGGAATCATGGTTAATCCCACATAGAAAAGATTACATTTCTTTTGCTTCTTTGTTTGAGTAAGAAATAGAAGGAAACAGCTGAATTCTGCTTGGGGAATGAGTTAATGCAAAACCCATTTGAAGCTATAAAATTGGATGCTGGGGGAGCTTCCTTGGGCTCTGCCAAGTTCATGAAGCGATGTCTACATTTTATAGTAACTGCACCACAATAATGCCTGCACTGCGCTTAGCACAGTGTGAGGCTGGTACCTGAGGTTCAGTACATCAATCCCTAGGAGTGTTGGTATTGCCATTATTATTATGAGTTAAACCCAATAGATGTTATTGAATGTTCTTGCTTTCATTGCCTGAAGTCAGGCACCATGGACAGATGACTTAGGTTGTGACTATGACCATTTGTGTTCAGGACTGTGCTGGGCATGTGGGGTGTGGGGGAAACTAGGAATTGTGAACACAGCCTCATCTCTGGAAGACTTTCGAAGCAGATATCACAGGAAGCCAGATGCAATATGTAAAGGACTTGTGTGCTCTGAAGCAAACTAGGGCATGCTGGCTGTGGCAGAGACTACTATAGTTTCTCAATATCTATTCTCTTCTCTTGCCAAACTGAACCCAGGCTTTTCGATAGGTACCTTTCCCAGGTTCCTGTGTAGCTAGGTGAGGGCATGTGATTAAGCAGAAGTATCATTTGGAGGTAAATACTTTAGTAGATACAAGTTTAATAAATAAAATATATTTATTAAAATAAATTTTAATAGCCCTGGTTGGTGTGGCTCAGTGGATTGAGTGCCAGCTTGTGAACCAATGGCTCACCAGTTCAATTCCTGGGCAGGGCACATGCCTGGTTGTAGGCCGGGTCTGCAGTGGGTGGTATGTGAGAGGCAACCACACATTAATATTTCTCTCTCTCTTTTTCTCCCTCCCTTCTCCTCTCTCTAAAAATAAATAAATAAAATCTTTTAAAAAGTAAAAAACAAATTTTAATAAATAATTTTACTTGGTCTTTTGTACATCCTTGAATTTTCCTTCTGCCAACCTACATTGCAGATGTGATGGCTGGATCTCAGCAGCTATTTTGGACCATGAGGTAACCCTGCATTTAAAAGGCAACTTGGAGGAAAGTACATTTAAAAAGATGTAATCATACATCCACGATGACAGCATGATGTCCCTAACAGTATCTTTAGACTATCTTTATACAAAAGAGAAAAAGACTCCTATATTCGTTAACCCCTTGATATTTTATAATTTCCTATTATTTCTAGTAGAACCAGCTAGTAATTAATACATTGAATTCCAAGTTTGATTGAGAACTTTTCTTTTACTATCTTCTGAAGCAAACCAAGCCTAAATATGAATAAATACCTCTGCAGAAAGAAAATACTCAACCATGGGAAAGATAAGTGGTGATTAACAGACCATGGTCTAGATTCTGGGATCCAAGAGAAATGAGTTCAAACTCCATCTTCCTCCCTCACTGAGGTGCATGAACTTGGCAAGTTACTTAAATGCTTGGAGCTTCCATTTCACAAAGTTATTATGGGGATTAATTAAGGTAATGTATGTAAATAACTGGAATAAGGGCTTGCCTGTAGTTAGTATTCAATAAATTAGACATGCTATAATTATGATGAAGATGAGGGCAGCTCTTATTTTTGTTGTAATTGGGCATCCTCAAACTTTAGGATTTGAAATAGTGGTCCATTGAACTCTCCATGTCTCTGCACTCCCACAAGTTTGGCCCAGAAACACAGTTGTCCAAGCCAATCTGTCTCCTTGTTCCCTTCAATGCCACCTTTGACAAAGCATACTTCTGTGGACATGGTCAGGTCAACAGGAAGCCACGGAACCATTACATTCATTACATGAGTTGTTGAGTATTAGACATCAGTAGGGCAGTCGGCATTAAAGGAGAGCAGACATCCAAACATAACAGACTTCTCTTCTAACACTCTCTAGACTCCAAGGCCAGGGCATTTGCTGAATTGTAATGTAATTACCAAGGACAGGGAAAGCTCCCAGTTACCAGCTGTCACCGGCCTGAGTAGTTCCATCATATAGAGACAGGGGTAGAAATGGTCCAAACCTTGAATTCTACCCGATATGTCACCTTTCTAGAAAGGCAATTTAAATAGCAGAAGGAGTCACCACAGGGAATTGCATACAAGTGAACTCCATTAATGAATGTGTGTGGGCAAGGTGAGGAGGACATTCCCCAGGCCCCACAGGGAATGTATGAATGGTTTTGTAGGGGTGAATGCTTAGGCATGTTGCACCAAGTACATAAAACTAACAAAATAAAACAAAACAGAAAAGGCACAGCCAAGGAAGATAGGAAATATCAGTAGCTCCCAAAGTAAAAACAAATTATTAGCAAGCAGTTAGTTTCTCTATAAGCCGAAGGCCAGGTATGCCCAATTGGTCTTTCCTTTCTCAGGGCTTAATTAGATACACAAAACATAATGGAAGACCCCTTGGCAGAAACCACAAGAATGTTTGGGAAAAGTATGCATTATTCCTTTTAACCCTCACTCTCAGGTATTGGTTGGCCAAAAAGTTTGGTTTTTTTCCACAGTAGGGCTCTAGTAGCTTAGTTGTCTTTAACTCCATTTGAAACAATTTTGTTAGATTATATTGTAATGGCCATATTGTGTTAGTGTACATTTAAAAGAAAAACTTATCAAAATTAGTGAATTTTTATGTAGCCATTTTAATATTGAAGATGGAAGAAAATATGCAACATTTTCAGTATATTATGCTTTATTACTTCAAGAAAGGTAAAAATGGAACTAAAACATACACACACACACACACACACACACACACACACACAAGACTTGTGCAATGTATGGAGAAGGTGCTGTGACTGATCAATGTGTCAAAAGTGATTTGCAAAGTTTCGTACTAGAGATTTCTCACTGGACAATGCTCCATGGTTAGGTAGACCAGTTGAAGTTGATAGCAATCAAATCGAGACATTAATGAGAAAAATCAACGTTATACCACATGGGAGGTAGCCAACATATGCAAAATATCCAAATCCATAAAGTTATTGGTGACAGTGAAAACTGTCTTTTATTTTATGGACAAAAACTAAAATGGACTTTTCGGACAACCCAATAATATGAATAATTCTTTCAGTTCTATTTTGCTGCAGAGAAAAGTGAAATTTAAGGAGTCACAGTTGCCCAATTTCAGGCAGCTCCAAAGTGGGCAGCATCCAGACTGAACCAGGTGCCTTCAACTTAGTATTTCTTGACCATGCTGGCACATGGGAATCACATGGACACTTTTAAAAACCATCAGTGCCTAGGCTTCATCCCCAGAAGAACTCAACTTGAATCTCCAGGGATGCAGCCCCAGAGTGGGTGTGTTTGCAAAGCTTTCCAGGAGATGCCAGCAGAGGCCAGGCCCACAGGCCCACCCACCTGGCTGCACTGTGGAGGTAAATGCTGTGCAGTAACCATCTTTGGGAGGTGGGGGAGGTAACTAGTGACTAAAAAAAAGAGAAAATTAAATGAAAAGATCTTAGATTTTGGAGCCTCCTGTTTGCAAAGCTTTCCAACTTGTATGGCATTTTCACATATCATGTTTTACTTGATCTCACCACCCTCCTCCCAGGTCCGTATTTTGGTAACATAAGGAACTGAGGCTCAAGGACACTGAGGAATCCATCCAAGGCTGCATGGTGGTGAGTCTGGCACTCAACCTAGTTCTATTTCAAGGCCAGTGTGTCACAGAGGCCCTAATAGGACCCTTGAGCACTCTCCTACATCTTCATCTTTCTACTTTTCCCCAAATACTTGACATTGAAAGGGCATCCCTGGGAGCAAATAAATGAGGGAGGATAAATAGATTATAACAAAATATTTTGAAACTACATCACTAGATTTTCTTTCAGAAGTTGTAAGAGGGGATATGTCAGTGCCAATGACAGCAAGAGGTACCACAGAATGTGAGTTTTGAGAAATATGAATGTAAGGCTCTTGCTAGGCATGATCATGAGTAGAAAAGAAAGGCAACTGAAATGGAAAACTTTTAAATGAGCCACTGCTCAGGGAGTCCCCTTACTTTCTGTGATAGGAATGAAGAAGCATCTGAAGCTCTCTGTTTGAAATACAAAAAGCTGACCAGGCATATGGAATCTCATGAGGAAACACGTGAAGCCTGGGACTGTGGCTTGGTTCAACAATTTGTCAACTTCAGCGAAAAGAAATCTGGGTGATCTTATCACTCAGTTGGCCTCCCATCTTGAAAATTCTACCTTTCCAGATAAGATACTGCTGAGACAACATCTTCCCCAATCATCTTTCACTTCTCAAACACAGCTGAAGGAAGCTACAGGCACTAATTTACATACAACCAGGTCAAGGGCAGAAGCAAGAAAATTATCTCTGAGCTCAGACCGCAGGATGTTTGAGTCCAGCTCTGCTACACAGAGACTTAGGGCAGGTTCTTCACTTTTCCAAGCCTCATTATTTCTGTCTTTAAAATGGGTATATTTACACCCAGGGCTGGCTAAATGGCACATGGCCTGTGTAACTGCACAAAACCCTGAACTTAGAAGGGTCCTATGCTTGGTTTAATGCTCTGCTGTCATGGTCTTGAAATTCTTGATGCTTTCAGAACAAGGGACCCACAATTTCATTCTGCACTATACCCCACTGATTGTGCAACTGGTCCTGTTTATACCTGTCTCACAGAGTTGGAAAGGACTTCAAGTTGTAAAATCTCTCAGGTGCCACCCAGGCCTCATGCGCAGAAGGTGCTCAGGGAAGGTGGCCCAGGTAACCATTATTTTCACACTGCTGAAGCAACTGGTATATTATTGGGTCGCTGGATGTTGTGTCATATGCAAGCTGGGTGGACAGTCACATCAGAGACTCAGCCAAATGACCAAGAGTGACCATTTTGTCTCTTAGACTGTTTGTACATGCTCCTTCAAGTTGGTCATTTGTCTCACAAGTCAGCAGCTTTCCTTCCTTCTGCACAGCATTGCAGATGCAGAAGTGGGTGTCCTTTTCCTCCAATGGCAGTCCTAAGTGGAACAGCCATCATCTCACCAGGTAAGTGACTAAACAATCCAGGAAAGATTCCACTGCCCCATCGGCCAGAGAGGGAGGCAGCAAATATGGACCAGGGGAGGTTACAAAGGGAGATTGATAAAGAAAGTTGGTATTCTTCTCTTTGAATTCTCTTTCTGGAGAAGATGGTTTGGAGGGCTCTTGTATGCGAAACTCATTTTTTTAGGACTGAGTAAACTGATTAATTCAAAAAACTGTGCCATCCTGGCACTGGTCAAGATGCTAAGATGAAAGGTCATCTAGAGGAGGATTCCTGAGCTTCCTCTGGGTCCAGCTATGTCACCAGAGCAACACAGCCTCCGTCTATCCTGGTTTGGGGAGGCGCAGGGCTGTTACTAGGCACACTACGCTGTCCCAGAGCACTGTCAGTTACTTGCAGGTACATCCTTCAAGTGCTTCCGAAATACAGATCTCTGAATGAAAGGACTAACCTGTGCTGTGAGTGAGCACTGCATGCTGGAGAGGGAAAGGGCATGAATGTCTAATATCAAGGACAGCAGGACCCCAGCACAGCACACCCCATCGCCAGGTATCATGGGGAGCCTACTGTGAGCCGTGTGAATGCAGCGGAAGCATTTCCTAGTGCCGAGAAAGCAAAGCCAAGACTGAGCAAAGATCCAGAACAACAAAAGTCACAGCAGCAGCTAGCAATTACTGAGCCTTTAATATATGCCAGGCACTGTGTAAGAACTTTATGCTTATTATTATCTCATTAACTCTGACAGCAACCCATGGAAGTAATTATTATTATCATCTTCATTTTCCCCATAAGGAAACCAACACTTGGAGAGGTAACTTGACTTAGTCTAAGTCATGCAGCTAGCTAGTCGATGTCAAAGCCTGGATCTGAACCCAATCCATCTGACTCTAAACCCAAACTTTCATACTCTCCTGGTTCCAGGGAGGGTTCCCTTCAAAGAGGTGCAGGGGGGTTGTCAGCTACCTCCCTGTTGACAGTAGTTGCTGTTAAAATCGAGGAAAGTCCCCATCCCTTCCCTTTTCTCGAATACATTAGCTATTCTCATAGTAAAAGAACATTCTAGATTCATACCAACCACATTAAGGAGAAGACTAGAAATCTAAAATCCGACTCTACAACCTTTCTTTCTCCCGTCAAGCTGTCTGAAAGAAATATCCAAGAGGGAAAAAGAAAAAAAAAAGAAGTTGAAAAATATGCTTCCAAATGAGAAACATGTGTGTGATTACTCTTCATCTTTTGTCTCCCCCCACTTCCAAGTTGAAAACATGCTAACACGATACAAATGCACACATCCACATAAAGATATGAAAAACCACTGGTGCCCTGGATGGCAGACAAGCCAGAAGCTGCCCTGGAAGCTTTCAGAAGCCCAGAAAAACTCCATAGCAACCAAAGCCCAGCTCCCACCAGAGTTTTCAAGCATGTACACCATGACTCCTGGAAAAAACTTAGAAACTGTGCTTGAATTTTAAACAAGGAATGGAGCAGGAGTGAATGCTCTGCTCTCGGAAGGCCTGGAAGCAAATGTGCCAGAGATCGCAGAAGTGCTGGAGTTTCTCCAGTTTTCATATCATTTCTTTTTTTCCCTCCTTCTGGCACAAACAAGCTATGGAATCTGAAAAATTGGGTCATCATTTTTGGATTCCCAGCTTTCAGCACAGTGCTCAGTTGATCTTGTTGACTGGCTTAAAAGTCTGATTTCCTGAGCTAACACTTCCTGGCCATTTGGCTGCAGAAGAGTCATAAACTGGGAAGACTGCCCTTCCCACCAGCAGCCAATGTGCAATAGTTCTCACAGGTGGGTGAGGTCCATCCTTGTATTTCCTGATGTTATATAGTTAACAGCATCAAATATGTCCATGAAGGCACCACTCCAAAGGCCATTGCCTGGGAGGCCAAGGGAAGAAGACAGGTTGACTCCTGGGAGATATTACTGGCATCCTGATTTCTTGGGGTGATGGCTTTTCCTACAGGCTTTGGTGTCCTGAAGAGCATCCCTGGGACAGACACTGTGAGGAGGCTTCGCTCAGGATTGGCGAGAGCTCTTGGGACCTACTTGAATGGTGCATGCCACCGGGGGAATTTGGAGGCACCTGTATTTTCTTCCAGCAGCAGATTTAGACTTACCTCCAGCTGGGAGCAAGTGTTGAGACTTTTCACTTTTTCACTTGATTTTCTAAAATTATATCAACAAGTCTCTAAATATCACTTGCCATCCCTGAGTTCCAGATTTTTAGCAAACTTCCCTGGATTGTCAATGGGAGACAAATATCCTCCTTTTTGACTAGGTGACAATGTTTCCTACTTTCTTGCAATCACTTGCTTGAGACTGATATAATTGTGCCCCAGTACAGGCTCCAACTTCAATATTGGCCTCCAATAAACTCTGGGCTGGGTGAACAGGAAACTCATTGTGAGCTGAGTTTCTAAGACTCTTAACACTCAGGCAAGAGGCATCAAATTTCAGCGAGATCTTCTGGAGCATGAACACAAGTACGAACCAGCCACAGGGTCAAGTCTGGGCTTGCTTTATTTGACCTTGGTTTGTTTTATTTTATTTAGGCAAACTTTCTCGGGGGGCTCAGGGGACCATAAAATCCTTACCTTTTAAAGGAGCCCATTGTTAACAATTTGTTCATCACAGCTCCCTCGACCTCACCAAAAAAGTCTCCAGTCTGAGGAAGAAAAGAAGACCCATGAGGAAGTGTACATAAATAATGGGCCCAAACATTGGAGAAGAAAGAAAAACGGACACAGGAACTGACAGGAGCACAGGGAAGGTTTTGGGGAGTGTTAACGTAAAAGTGAGGAAGGTCTTGATAGTCATGAGAATGTATGGGATTATAGAGTAAACTGGTCAGCAGATATGAACGTTCCACAATGCATGGCAGGGTGGGAGGGTGTTGCGTTGCATAACATGGGCTGGGTGCCGGGATTAAACACAAAGCACACACAAACACAGGCAAGCATACACATATACTGTTAGCCTTGGATAGAGTGAGCATTGGTCTGCACTCAATCCCCGTGATTAAAACCCTACTTCATATAGACAGAAATAGGCTATGAAAGGGCTTCCTAAGCATTCATAAAAAAAAATTGTTTATAATTCCTGGATGACCTGTTTAGGGAAATATAACAGTTCTCTTCACCAGTCCTATAAACTTCCTATGGTGGAGAATACATCGTTTCTCAAAATGAGCATCCTTTTTGAGCAACACTGTCATTTTGTCCACAGGCAGTTCATATGTTGATAAGGAATAAGACAGTCCGGCCCTTGAGGAGCTAGCATGACAAGTGGATTTCCAAAGGCTCACCCCTTCTCTGGGGTAAGCCTTCATCAGGGCATTGACACCTAGCAGTCCTTCCCCACCACCAGGCTGATGCTTTTGCAAGTCTAGTTCTTTGCACTGGCGAAGATTTGCTAACTCGGAATGGTGGAATAAAGGATTAACATCCTCTTGCATCCCTCAAGACTCCTGGGGCTGTGTTCATCGGTGTCTCCTGGGGAAGGGTGTGTGCAGTGCAAGGAACAAAATTTGGGGCAACAGTCTTCCCCTGGCAATGCTCTGGAAGGAGCCAGCAGAGAATCTCTATCTCTACTGTGGCTACTCTGAGGATTTATGGCTTATGTGTGGTTGGGTGGAGGGCATTACTCTAAGAGCCTGAATTAATACATCTCATAGGCTTTGCATTAACTAAATCCCAATTGCATTTACAACTGAGTGACCTTAATCATGTTCCTCAGAGTTTTCAGGCAGAAAGGCCTATATACACTCTGCCGAAAAGTCAAGAAAGAGAGGAGGGAGAAATAGAAACCATTTCACTGACTGAATATTGAGCATTGCCTTTTTCATTCAAAGGACCCTTGGAACCTTTGGCAAACTGTGGGCATTCAAGGCCGTTAAGAGCGAGAAGGACTTTAGTGTTTCACGTGTGTAAATATGTCAGTGTCAGTGGAACTGGTTGTTAAATGAAGAAGAATTATCCTAATTGGGGTGCAGGAAACCAGACAACATCGAACGAGCCCAGGCAGAGCCAGGCTCCCAGCGCAGTGCTGTGGGCCTGCTCCACAGAGAGACACAGCAGGGAACACAGCCCACGCATAGGGCCGGGCTTTGTCTGAGTCACTACGTTAGTGGTTTGTGTTGTTGTTGGCTGTTCCAGGACTCACACTGGAAGATACCCACCACGCCCTTCCTCCCCAAGGAGCCCTCCCTTCCTGATTATGAGGAAGGACAAAGTTTCTCCTCACAGGTTATTAATTTGTGTTCTTGCTGCACCAATGAGACTTCTATTTTCTTTTTAATTGAGCTAACATTGGTTAATCACATTGTAAGTTTCAGGTATACACCATTATAATTTAGCATCCATAATACTACAGCATGCTCACAGCCAAAAATCTAGTTTCCCTGTGTCATCATACAGTGAGTATCTATCTTACTGGTTCCTTTCCCAGCCAAACAGGCACATTACCACAAGGCCTACAGACTTCCCTGTTCCCTCAGAGACTGGCCTTGTTTCACTGGCTTATTCCTCTTATCCAATATCCATTAACTGTCCCATGTCCAGTGATGTTCAGCATCTGAGCAGATGGGTGTGGGCAGTTTGAGTCTCAATGTGTAGTATGAGTTTTCACTCATCAAAGGTGCATTTAAAAATCCCATAACAATCTCATGGACAGAGAGGAACCAAGCACAATTCTACATGTTCTCTCCAGCCAGTGTTTATAAAGTAATGGGCATTAAACTCTGACCCTAAAAGCCACACTTAAGGACAATTAATTTAGTAAGCGATAATGGGCCTATTGTACTGTTGGCTACTAAAGAATTTCGAATGATTTCAATGGGACTTCATATCCTCAAATGTTACAATGAGAGGAAGCCTTATGTAGTCAACCATTCTCCTTTTACAGACCCTGACAGGAGGCCCAGGCGGGTTACGTGATGTACACAAGACTAGTTAAGGAACAGAGCTCCCGCCGGGAACCATCTGCCTTACCTCTATGTTACACCACACTGCTAATGCGCTGTGTTTTGCCTTTTTTAATATGCTAATTTAACTTCTAATTGCAAAAACATGTTTTAATGCACGGAGTTTTAATGCTATGGATGTTAACCCTTATTTTGATTTCTGAATACACAGGAGATTTTTGTGCTCAGCCGCATAGCTTTTTTTTTTTTCCCCCAATCTCTTTCCCTCCTGCCCTGGCCCTGCACAGGGCTCCCTCCAATGAAGAACATTCTTTGTCTATCTCTGGATCCTTCTCCCTCAGTGTGGAGTGCCCAAGTTAATCCTTGAACTCAGATTACTGATTTTTAAAGAGCAGAAATCAGAAAGAAAGCCATAAAGAATAATTATGTTAGATATATATATATATATATATATATATATATATATATATCTGTGTCTGTGTGTATATATAAATTATATATATATGAAGATAAAATATCAAAAGGAGGAAACCTTCTTAAAATTGCCCAAACTCTTTAAGGCCCCTCTACCCTTGAGGCATAGAGTTCTATAAATCGAACATTTTATGAGTCAGAGAACAGACCTTGGGCTCTGCATCCCCCCCCAACAACCCCCACTGGGAGGTAAAAACTCTTTGGGGCCTGCTGGGAAGTAGAGGCTGTGACATTCTTAGAAGGCTGGAAATAAGGTTTTATAATCTCCTGCTATTACCTCTTAAATATATATCATTGTCTCCAAGTTTTAACACCGTAATTTGTTTTCCCTGACTCAAGCACATTCTGAGCTCCGTACTTGGAGTTGGCGAAGTTTCTCACTCACCTGTGTGTAGTCTTCAGACACCAGAATAAATCCATTATTGTCTATGAGGTAACAGTTCACAGTCTAGAAAATAAAAATACCACAGTTTCAACTTTGTATCCTCAGACTGCTTTTACACAAGATGACGTACTTCTAACAGGAGAGAAACCTATTTTAGGTTGTTTGGGGAGAACTGAAAATGCCTGCTGGCTCTAGGAGCTAAGGCCGTGGTTAAACTTACCCATGTTTACTTTGCAAAACTAACAAACAAAAATAAAACACCACATGCCATCCTGAACATCCTAGATTAGGATAAAAAGAATGCACATTAAAAGTTATTAATTATAGTTTATCTTCCTTTTCTTCTTTATATGAATAATATTTGCCAGGAACAAAGTGATCAGAGACCGTGAGTCTGTATTCACAGTGGTTGAAGTGCAGGCTGTTTTGAAAGCAAAATGCCAGCACAATGTCATTACTCTAATGATGTATTAATGAAAACACCGTGTCAGCTCAGAAGACCATCAGGGGACCAGGTAATATTTTTTAATTTGTTCATAGACTTAGGCAGGGGGGGAAGGGGCAGACTTCTGTTAAAGGGGCCCCTCAGGCCTCCTAAAGGTTTTCAAACTGTGTTTTTAATTGGGAGCTGGATTTGGGGGCAGGGCTGTTAGCTTTTGGTAGCTCAGACTTATAAATTGTGGAAAGCAAGGTAAGCCCAAACCTCTGCTTCCCCCACACTACTTTAATCTCAAGTGAATGATTTGCTACAGGCTAAGTTTTAATTACAGTGCTGTGGAGTTTAAACTTAAGGTTTAATTCCGTCCTTGATGTAACTCAGTTTCTATTTATTGCAGCTTTACATACCAACTGCAACATTTAATTTGTAACATATCTTTACCCTGAGCTAAATTCCCCCTTGCTCCAGGCCACCACAGGGCTGGTGTTTCAGGGACATTTACCTATCCATGGAGTTGGTTTTAGTCTGGCACCGAAGGTACAGCCCAGAGTTGGTCAGAAAGATTCGTCCTCTGTTACTAGGCAGTGGTGGAGAATTAGCAGAAAATGAAAAGCCCGCTAGCACTTTTTATGAAAGAGTTGGCTGCTTTGGTGAGCCATGGGGTTTTTCTTGGTTATTCAAAGACACCAGGTGAATGACTTGGGCATACTGTTGCTATTTGAAGAAGCTCTTAGCTGTGTGCATATAACTTTGGCCCTGGTGGGAATCTTGACACTTTCTCCATTTTTAGGAGACAGCATTTTGGAAGCGACCTCACAGAGCTGTGCTGTCCAATATGGCAGCCACTAGCTACATGCAGATTTAAGTGTAGTTTTAAGTTATTTAAATATAATTAAAAATCCAGTTCCTTGGTTTCATGAGTCATATTTTCAAGCGTTCTACACTAGTTGTAGTTAATGATTCTCCTTTTAGACATCTCTGTCACTGTAGAAAGTTATTTTCGACAGCAGTGTTTTTTTTAGATTACTCTACTACTCCAGTGAGTTTTCACCCACTTTACATTGGGTCCTATTAGACAAATTCGTATCCTTGATGATTTCAAAGTCATGATCCTCATTTGGCAGGTCTAGACTCAGAAGCAAATGATGGTTAACCTCCATTCAACCAATAAATACACACTGAGTGTCTCTCACATTCAGGTATTGACTCTGAATCCTTCCGGGAGTATAGGAATCAAAAGTCATCGTAAACCACCTCCCACCCCTAATTATAAAATTAGTTCCTACTCAAACATCCCTAGCCAATTAGTACTCTTGCTATGAGATTTGTGTCTTTGGTCAATATCTCTCTGCTCGTCTAGTGTTGTAAATATTAGACACAGCAGGTACAAGGCAAACAGATCAGAAAGTCAACTGAAAATCTTGAGAAAGAGACAAGATTTTGTGAAGTATGTGAAAGTGTGGCTGGAGATAGGCTCAGTCACCAAGGAAGCCCTTGGCATGTTACAGCCTGTCAGAGGTAACACATGAAGGAAGGAAAAATCACTGCAGACAATAAGAAAGATGCTTCCAAAGAGGATGATTTCAAAAGCAAGGGACCAAGAGAAGTTCCTGGGAAAACTGACCCAACTCTACTATCTTTGAGCTTCCTTGGGATTGTTCTCAGAAAATCAAATGTAAGGTGAAGTATTCTATATTGTGATGTATTATAACTTTATCAGAAACATTATACAGTTGATTCTTAAACAACATGGGTTAGAACTGTGCCGGTACATTCATATGTGGATTTTTTTAAATAAATACTATGAATGTATTTTCTCTTCTTATGGTTTTCTTTTCTCTAGCATATCTTATTGTAAGGATACATTATATAATACATATAACACACATTTTGTTATAATCAGCTGTTTACATTATTGGTAGATAACATTATTGCTTATTGATAGGCTTCTGGTCAATGGTAGCCTATCAGTAGTTTAGTCTGTTTAATTTTGGAGCAGCCAGAAGTTATAGATGGACTTCTGACCATTTGGGGGGTGGTGCCTCTAAACCCTGTGTTGTTCAAAGGGTCAATTGTGTTCCAGACTCCCTAAGCCCACTAAGTTTATTTTTTGTTTGGAGAATTAGGGCACAACTGCAATTCTAACCCAAGTTGCTTAAGTAAAATCAATGTATTTTTACAATTTCCTATAATTTAGAGACAAAATTTCAAAGAAATGTTTTCTTAGTTGCCGTGGGTCTTTGGTGTGTGCACATGGGGACCACCATGCTCCTTATCCTGGCCAGCAGTCGGGGGCAGGCTGGCCATTTGGAAACCCACTTCTCAAGCATCCCCCTTCCCCCCACTCTCTTCTGGGGTGAAAGGAACAGAGGAGAGAGTCTAGAGCAGGAGAGAGGAATGCTCCAACTCAGGACTTGGAAAACCAAGCTGTAAAAATAGAAAGATGGTGAGCCTGAGGGAACACCATTGAAAATTTTCACTCAGAGACACTTTCCAGGAAATATATGATCCTCTCTAATAATAATATTATTACTTAATAGAAATAACAATACTAATAACAGCAGAAGAATGACAGCTACAGGACAACCGATACAGTCCTTACTTGTCACACTATCAAGTAGGGGTTACCCTCTCAGAGGAGAGGACCCAGAGATGTTACCCTCCCCAAGGTCACACAATGAACCGAGTAGGACATGAATCCAGTGCAACGTGACTCTGAAGCCCACTACTTCCCCTGGACATCGTTATGACCTGTTCATGGAAGGTTTTCCTTGTTTGGAAAAAAAACAGTCCCTTAACATACAGAGAGCCAAGGACAGATCTCATCCACCACATGTTGCCAGAGGAAACACAACAAATGGGAGAAAACAAAAACAGCCAGACCAGTCAAGATACCAAGTGCTTAATGTGTTATTATTATTATTAGGGCTAAAGACAATTAAAAACAACAAAGGTGACTGGTGTTTGGGGCCATTTTATTAAGCAGTGTTGGCCCTAATTGTAGGTCCCTAAGCTCCCCAAACACACACTTCTTAAGTTAATATCTAAAACCAAAAGTCTTAGTCCAAATACAGCTGAAGGGGATTTTTTCTACAACCCTATCACTTGCTAAGGAAAAAATCTATGGAAGACAAAAGCCCATTATAGACCAGAATCTGAAAGTAAACATGATGATCCACTCCATGTGGTCAGATTGGTCTGCATCCTTCCCACTCATGATGAGAAGAACAGGGGGAGGGCTAGCCAAGGCTCCTGGAGGACAACTTGCCCCAGCTTCCACTTGCTCCTAAGAACCTCACATCCACTCCAGCACAGTGGACACACTTTCCTTGGTAAGGGCTGGGGAGTTGTATTCACTCAGTTTATACTGAGTTCTAGTTGGCATTTACTTCTTGGACCATGCTTCTATTTAACATTCTTTTCAATTAACGTATTCCCCCTTAGATTAGGATTCCTTGACAGGGACTGGTAGCAGAGAAGATGCCATACTATACTTGCTTATAAGTAAGTGTGAATTCCAAGGTTACATAGATTATTAATAGACTTGGCCACACAACTAGGCAAGAAACAGATACTGCCAATGTTGCGATTTACAAATCATGGAGAAAACCACAGGTCAAAAGCAAGGATGCTGGGTCATGGATGCAGACCGGGGTCACCAACTCTGATGAGTGGTGTTAAGTTTTTGTGGGCAATACTTTTATGTTAGGTAAATTAATCACCACGATGACTTCCTGAACAGACCACCCCACCAATGACTACTTGGATTAAATTTTTACTGGGAAATGCGGTGGAGTGAAATAAGCTCACTGGAATTAGGTGAGCAGGATACTGGGCTATAGACTAATCTGCACAGAATTATCCAGATTCCAGTCTGACCAATTGTTTCCTCTGTGTCTCTTTACAATAAATAATATTCAACTGACTTCTCCATACTCCTCTGCCAGTAAAAGGAAATGGAGTAGATATTCTCTCAGCTTTCCCTCACTGGCTACTTTCCCCCCAAATTAAGGCAAACATCTTGGAAGGTGTCTTCCCATCGCCCTGTCCACAGGTAGACTGACAGGCTAAAATTGGAGAAATTAGGAGCTCTATGTTTTGACAGATATTGTGAGCACCTACTCCACAGCCTTCTTTGACAAAACATCTAGGGTGAGGTTGCTTGAAAAATGCAAAGATAAAGACAAGGAGGAGGTAGAGAGGCAGAGAGAAGTTCGTTTGTTCTTTTAAAATAGCTTTCTTCAATTATTTGATGATACAGTATTGCTCAGATAAATCTGATTCCGGGGCACAAAGGCAGAACAGGCAGAACCTGAGAATAAAACCCCACAGCAGGCCATGAAACTCAGGAAGTCACAAATAGTAAGGAGAGCTGGTGAGGCAGGAGACCTGGGGAGGAAACCAGAGCACCAAGCTTGTGTTAACAGAAAGGTGGTATCAGTCCCCAGGAGGCTAAGATACTGGCTTGAGAATCAAAGATTCTGACATTTGCTATCAGTGTGAGTTTGAGCAAAGTCTGTTAACACTCTGAGTCTCAGTTTTCTTATCTGAAAGATGGAGATAGCAACACCTATTTCATAGGGTTGTTGAGAAGATTAAGTGGGAGGGTGAGTGCAAATGCTGAGACTGATGTGAACTGCTGAGTGGATAGGAAGTCCTCCAAGAACCTGAGCTTACATGCATCAGCAAATAACGTTTATTGGTCACCTACTGTGTGCCATCAAGTATCCTGATGCTGCAAGGTTAGAGTTTCCCAGAAAGGAAAGTTGTTGCATAATTTATAACAAGAGGCTGTCAGAGGCAGATTGGTAGAGATTGGTTGCTTTTTGTTGTCTTTTGTTTGGTTGCGGGGGTGACTTTTGCTTGTTTTTGATTGGTACAGGCTGAGCAATGATTACTAAGAAGCCCAGTATTGTACTGCATGTTGTTTTAATTTTTGGGGAGAGAGAAGAGAGGAGGGAAGAGGCAGAAGGGAACAGGGAGAGGTCTGGGTTCTTACATCTGAGGGTGGGGCCTGAGTCTCTGCATCTCAGGCACATAAAGTGACACTTCTTACCTGATATTTTCCCAGGTCTCACAATCTGATCCCTAATATTTTGAGTATGGAACAGACTGACCCTTACATCAGATAACTTGATGTATCTTTTCATCATAGGTCAACTATCATATCAAAATACTGTCTTTTAAAGATAACTTAAAATTATTTTAAATTACAGTTGACATACAATATTTTATTAATTTTGGGCATATAGCTTAGTGGTTAGACATTTATAAAATTTATAATGTGATCATCACCCTGATGAACCTAGTACCCACATGGCACCATACACAGTTATCACAATATTATTGACTATGTCCCCTGTGCTGTACTTTACATCCCTGTGACTACTCTGTAACTACCAATTTGTACCTCTTAATCCCTTTACCTTTTTTTACCCAGCCCACTGATGCCCATCCTATTTGGCAACCATCAATTAATTATCTGTGTCTATGAGTTTTTTCCCTTGTTTGTTCAAAGATACTGTCTTTTGAAAAATGTACTGCAGAAAGGTCACTTTGAACAGAAGTGCCTGGTGGGAGTCACCTTTGCCCATGCCCTCAGTCGATATTCCCCTGGCTGAGCTGGGGGTGCCAGAAGTGGAGGTACCTGGCTACTTGATTCAGCCTCTCCCCCAGCTTGTCATACTACAAGGAAGCATTTTGGATTCCAGGGGAAATGTCTAAAAAGCCTTACTAAGTCTAATCATGACTATTAGTCTCTATTCCTTTGAACAAGAGAGGGTGGCAGCTGATTCTGAATGTAAAGTTTTCTACCCTCTTGCTGCCTTCACACTTCCTCCAAATACCTCAGTAGGAGAGAAAATCCTTATCGTCTATTCTCTTTGCAAAATACTGTGCCTTCATTGGGAGACAGTGAGAAAGTGAGTGGGAGAAGAGAATGGGCAGAGTGAGGAAACAATGGCTTCCATGGAGGAGACACACCAGAGGTGGGTACGGTTCTCCTTCTCCCCTTCTGTCTAAACGCCAACCTCTTGTCCATAGTCCACAATACCCTTTGCCACCTCAGCACCTTGCATGGGGTGATCTCTGCCTATAAAGGGCATCGCATGCTCTGAGCATTGTATTTCATCTCATATCCTTTGTCTTCAGTTAACTTAAATGCTACTCCTCAGAGAAGCCTTCCCTGATTAGCCTATGTTAGTTTAACTCACAGCACTTATCCTATTGACAACCACAGACGCAATCTCCCTCTGCTAAGCAGTGAGCTTCTAGAGGACAAGAGCCATTTCTAACTCTGCTTCCCATTGATTCCCAGGGGTTAAGAGGTACCAGACACACAAGATGGGCTCAGTAAACATGTTTCGAAGGAATGAGGGTGTATATAAGTGTTGTCTCTGTGTTTTGAAGTTAATAGTCACACTCAGTGGAATGGGGTTCCTTAAACATCTTCACTCAAACTCAGAACCAGCCCCTCCAAGGCACATGGCCCCAGGCACATGCCTGGACCAACTAGAGATGTCTTTCTATAAGGTGAGATGACATCTAGCCATGCCGACTCCACCCACCAGCCCAGGGTACTCCTGAAGGCCTGTGAGTCCACTGATGGGTGAGATAGAAAGGGTTAAGTGGATTGGAGGCAAAGCATGGCAGATATGTCTGAGGGAATTGGGCCAGGTCTTCTGAGATGAGAAGCCATAAGCATGTGACCTTAACAAGCCCCACCAACTGTTTTTAATGGGGACCTGATCACTTTAGGGTAGTTGGGGGAGAGGAAGGACACAGTCAGCCTCAAAGGCTTAATTAAAAGTTATGAAAGGAGAATGACACGTGGAAAGAATCTGCCCAAATGTTGGAAAGGGGCCTCAGGAGGAAGACAGGGCTGGCTTTTCCATTGAAAGCTATGTCAATTGGTCACCTGAAGCCAAAATTTAAAGTAAAAATGGGAAATGGATGATAGTTTCAAAGTACAAAATGAAAACATTTGAGATCAGATCAAGCATTCAGGAATCAGAACAAAATCAATGCTTAATTTTGAAACTATGTGAACCTTTCCATGAAATTTGAATGGAGGGTTATCCCAGTGGTTGCTAAAGATGATCATTAGTGGTGAGGAAGGCATCTCACCTTGTGCTTGCTGTGCCCAGGAGAAATTGTCAAGTGCCTAAAGTGCTTGTGCCACTGATGACTGAGGTTTTAGATTCAGGTGAGCCACTACTCAAGGGGAAGAAAAACATCTGCAGACATTTTTGGCTTATAGTTAACATTTATTGAGTGTTTAGCATTTGCTTGGAGCTCTGACATGCATTTTTTGTATCTCATTCATTCCTCACCATTACTCTGTGAGGAAACTAAGGCACAGAGGTTCAGAAAATTGCCCAAGGTCTTATAGCTTATTACTGTCAAAAATCACGATTTGAATCTATCCTAACTCCATAGTCGGCACTTTTAACCACCATGCTGTAAAATTAGTCATTCAACAACAAATGTATTATATTTTTGTAAGTGGGAATCCATTTCCTCTTTTAAAATGCTGAATTTAATTGTGAATTTGATGACTATTCTAGTTGTCATTTCCATTTTTTAAAAATATTTTATTTATTTATTTTTAGACAGAGGGGAAAGGAGTGAGAAAGAGAGGGAGAGAAACATTAATGTGTGGGAGGCTCTTGTGTGCCCCCTACTGGAGATCTGACCTGCAACACAGGCTGTGCCCTGACTGGGGATCAAACTGGCAACCCTTTGGTTCACAGACTAACACTCAATCCACTGAGCCACACCAGTCAAGGCTCCATTTGTTTTATATATGAGGCTACACAGAGGCAGAATAGACTGTAGAAAATTTACTGCCTTTGGCTTTATTAATCAAATTGTTTAAACAACCATCCATCTAGCATCCAAACAATAAACTAGTAACCAACTAATCAACAAATCAACCGGCAACCCATCCAATGAGCTAACCAACCAAGCAAACAAACAAACAAACAGCTATGGCCAACCAACCAATCAACCAATCAAACAACTATGCAAACTGCTATCCATCCCACCAGCCAACCAACCATTCATTTAGTCACCCAACTAATGAAACAGGTATCCTTCATTGTCTTACAGTTAATTGAAATTAGTAACTGTACCTACTATACAAGGTAAAGGCTAAATTAATACTGTTATTAAGCTGTGTTGTTTTGAGCTGAGCACTCCAATATGACAATACATGTCTCAGAGACGGAGGAGAGGTTTGAGGCCACTTGTCTGTCCTATGAATGGCAGACCCAAACTTACTAAGAGTATTTGGTCATAAAACATCATAGGATGTTCTTTGCTATGGAAAATTTATTTTTTCTTTAACAGAAAAAGTTGGGCTTTTTCTGAAAAGCTGATTGTTTGGGTTTTACTCTTTGGATAGTGACCCATTAACAATTATGATTTTTTTTTTAAACTGGCAGCCAAATCTTTGGAGACTGAGCATTGTATGATTTAACTTCCTCCTTTTTACATCTCTCTACTTGTTTTTCCTTTGCCTACTTTTTTGAAATATACTTCTAATCTATGTTTTCCATTTGAAATTATGTTTGGCTAGGATTTCTTTAATCCCTATGGCAACCAGAAGGAATATAAATATATGATTATTTATAAGTTCCAGTTTATGTATTGACTAATGTTCAGCTAACACAGGAGAGAAAGGCTACTGGAGCCAAAGGGAAAGGCCGCTGCATATCTGCTTGCCCTGAAACATGGGGCAGGGTGTGTATAGAGTTGAATTCTGTAAAAGCATAAGTATAACAGACAGACTTATGGCAGTGGTACCTTTTTTCCTTCCACTGTGCATGTGTGGGATTTAAAATCCTCTGGGGGGGGGGGGATGGTGGAGAAAAGGGAGAGAGGGAAAGGAAGATGTAGGAGGGAAGCACTATGCTAGAATAAAAAATTTTGAATTTTCAACTCCTAGATGTTCAACTGTTAAGTACATGAAATTAAGCAAATCATTTAATTTCTCTGATCCTCAGTTTCCCACCCTGCAAAACAGGATAACCATTCATATGCATTTCACTGGGTTGTTTTGATGACAAAAAGAGATAGCACATGGGGGAAAGCTTTCAGTATTGTAATGTGAGCTTCAAAAGGCAGTCGTTTGCATTATTTTCCTATAAAAGCCCAAAATTCTAATAGTGCTGTCTATAGGACATTTAAAAGACTATTTCTCTGGCTCTCATAAGGTATCTGATTGGGGGAAAAAAGAAAAAAAAGAGCAAAGCAATTATCCCTGGGTGTTTTGGCGATTGGTCCAGATCAATCTGGCAGCTCTGTCTCTGTTTACAGCAGCAATCCCTCTGTGAGAAGGTAACCTCTGTTCCCTGCCCTGGACCAGGACAGAAGCAGGGCCCGGAGGCCTTCTTACCTCATCATCACAGCTGATGGAGCATTTGCCATCCAGAGAGGCACACTGTAGGTGGGAGAAAGTAAGGGGAAATATGTTACTTTGACATCCCGGGGTCTGCTGTGGCTCCACTTTGTCACTCAAGGACAAACTACAAAAGTCCCTGCCTTTTACACAAATAGCAAATTTCATCTAAATGGAATGGCCCATTATGAGACTGACTCCCTTCTCAAGGACTGATACCAACTCCAAGTAGTGATATGAAAGGCAATGTAAGGGAGGACCTGGCTCTTTTTCATCTTTATTTATGTCATCTATTTTAATTTATGTTGTTATTCCATACTGGTATCTTTTAAAGAATTCAAAATCTTTGAGTAATGAGAAATATAATTATGTAATTATTTATTTTTAAATTAATAATTGCCAGTGACTTTTAAAAAATAAACTCCTGTCAGTGTTCTTAGTATACGGTATCCTAAAATATCTTCATTTAAGAAATGATTCCAACATTTAGAATGGAGACAACTTATGTGTTGACATTTCTGCTGGATTACTAAACAAATATCACTGAAATCACTCAGTACAGAGAGCACAGTACTAGGAAAGAAAACCCCAAATTCTCCAAGATAGGAGAGCACTCTGACCTCAGAGGGTAGAAGCATGCATAGCGAAATCTAGTCATGCAAAGGCCTTCAACAGTGCAATTAGGAGATTCACAGATAAATAACTAGGCGAGACAAGAATAGAAAAAACCACTATGAAAATTCACAAAGGTCCTCAATAGTAAAAGAAAAACTTTATGCTTTAGAAGATCACTATCTTGATCTCACAATTAAAACTGTTTGTAGGAGCAAATTCCCTGCTTTCCAGCACATGGTGTCCAACATGCTGACAGCCTTTTATTTTGCAGTGAAATGAAAGGTAATCTGAGCAGCTGGCAGTTCATTTTACAAACATTCATCGGAAATCTGGCACTTTCAGGCTCCGGGTACCCAAATGTGAACACCTGTATAATAACACTGCCTCTAACACTTCAATGTGCTGATTATAACTTACCTGTCTGCTGGCAGTCCAGAACTTCCTTTGGAAAAATTCAAGTTTCATCTGAATGCCTACAGCTGGGAAAAATTATAAATAAAACAAGGCATTAGAGATCCCTTTACACAATTTCTAAAGGTTATCACTGAAATTTATCTGTCATGGCAAGAAGCTGATATAAGCATATCAGATAAAACCATGTAAAAACAAAATTTACAGTGATGTATACAGCTAAGACATACTATCTTTTAGGTAAGGAGTTTTCAAGGTCACCTGCACTAACAGGACTCTTGATACAGAGTAAATTGAGCCCAGTGCAGATGGTTCTTTAGAGACACATTACTGAAGTATTTCTAAAATTCGCATGCATATCGGGACACCCTTCTCAAGGCAAGCTAAAAGCAGAAATGGAAAAAAAACACTTTGAATTTTACTGTTTCTTCAGAGTTCTCATTTAAGAAACTTGCATTTCTAAAATGTGTACTATATGTGTGTTACTGAAATATAAAATTTGAAAGCACTTGTCATAAGGCTGGTATTTGGAAGTGAATCACTTGCCAGGTAACTTAGTCTAACTGGCCTCCAGGATTCATATCTCAATGATCTTCCCTCCCAGGAACTCTGAGAAAATTCTGTTTGTCTACAGAAAGCTCCCTAGAGCAACAGAGAATGATAGTCCCAGTGAGAGAAACAAACAGAAAGAGGAGAAGTTAAGAAAGAGGGGAGGAGGGTGGGAGGACTAGAGAAAAAGGCAACAAGACTAGCCAAAGAACAAGGGAGGGGGCAGGAAAGACGTAGGCAAAGGGGGCAAAAATGGGGAACATCTATAATAGTGTCAACAGTATAAAAACATAATAAAAATATTTAAAACTTGAAACTTTGGGAAGTGGCATTTGGTAGAACCTCAGAACTATGACAGCAATGCACTCTCAACACTTCTCTCCATAAAGCCCAGGCAAAGCAGTTGCACACACCACGTCCAAAAGCACTCACATCAGGGCAAAATCTCATCAGGTGGTGAGAAAACTGTAGAGGAGTTTGAAAAGACAGATGAGACTCTGCACTGGAAATACTGGACTGCCTGAGGGAAACCATTTACTTCAGGGCATTTTTGCAAACTTCAGTCCATTGCTCACAAGCTCTTCAATTTTTGCCATTATCTATATACCACCTAAATAGTATCACTATTTATGTTTCCATTCTTTAAAAAAATTTAAATGCCTAAAATAACTTCAACCTACTATCTATCTATCAAAGTAATAATATCTATCAAAAGAAATACACAATTATAGGACTTTTGGCCAAGATGGAAGCACAGGTAGACACACTGTGCCTCCTCACACAACCAAAAGGACAATGACAATTTAAAAACAAAAAACAACTAGAACTGACAGAAAATTGAACTGTATGGAAGTCCAAAAACCAAGGAGTTAAAGACACATTCATTTAGACCGGTAGGAGTGACAGAGATGGGCAGCTGGGTGGAGAAGACTCACGGCAAGGCAGCAACTGGAGGACCCAGTGAGGCAGCAGATTGCAGACTGGGCGGTCCCACATTGACACACAAACTGGGAGAAACAACTGAGGAGTGGGATGGTCTGTGCAACCCAGGGCCCTAGCACAGGGAAATAAAGCCTCAAACCACTGATTAAAAACATCTGTGGGGGTTGAGGCAGTGGGAGAAACTCCCAGTCTCACAGGAGAATTTTTTGGAGAGACCCACAAGGTCCTAGAACGTACAGAAACCCACCTACATGAGAATCAGCACCAGAAGGGCCCAATTTGCTTGTGGGAAGTGACTGAAATCTGGCAGAGAGCAGAGCAAGCACCATTGTTCCCTCCTGAACCCCTGCCCTACATACAGTTTCAAAACACAGCTATGTGGGTTGCCCCACCCCAGTGAAAATCGAAGGGTCTGACCCTCACTATGTAACAGGTGTGTCAGGACAAAAATAATGGCCCAAAGGAAAGAACAGATCAAAGCTCCAGAAAAAATACAATAAGCAATGAAGAGATAGCCAACCTATCAGATGCACAGTTCAAAACGCTAGTAATCAGGATGCTCACAGAATTGGTTGAATTTGGTTGCAAATTAGATGAAAAATGAAGGCTACGCTAAGTGGAATAAAGGAAAATGCACAGGGGACCAATGGTGATGGGGAGGAAACTGGGACTCACATCAGTGGAGTTGGCCAGAAGGAAAAAACACCCAACCAGAAAAGAATGAAGAAACAAGAATTCAAAAAAATGAGAAGAGGCTTAGGAACTTCCAGGATATCTTTAAACACTCCAACATCTGAATTATAGGGGTACCAGAAGGAGAAGAAGAAGAGCAAAAGTGGAAAAGTTATCTGGACAAATAATAAAGGAGAAGTTCCCCAATCTGGCAAGGGAAATAGACTTCCAGAAAGTCCAGGAAGCTCAGAGAGTCCCAAAGAAGGTAGACCCAAAAAGGAACACACCAAGGCACATCATAATTATATTAGCCAAGATTAAAATGAAGGAGAGAATGCTAGAAGCGAGAGAAAAGGAGACAGTTACTTACAAAAGAATTCCCATCAGACATTCAGCTGATTTCTAAAAAAGAGACCTTACAGGCAAGAAGGGGCTGGAAAGAAGTATTCCAAGTCATGAAAGGCAAGGACCTACAGCCAAGATTGCTCTATCCAGAAAAGCTTTCATTTAGAATGGAAGGGCAGATAAAGTACTTCCCAGATGAGGTCAAGTTCAAGGAGTTCATCATCACCAAGCCCTTATTATATGAAATGTTAAAGAGATTTATCTAAGAAAAGAAAGATAATAATATGAACAGTAAAATGACAGCAAACTCACAATTATTAACAACCATACCTAAAACAAAAACAAAAGCAAACTAAGTAAACAACTAGAACAGGAACAGAAACACAGAAATGGAGATCACATGGAAGGTTAGCAACAGGGGAGTGGGAGGGGGAGAGAGGGGGAAAAGGTACAGAGAATAAGTAGCATAGATGGTAGGTAGAAAATAGAAAGGGGGAGAGTAAGAATAGTATAGAAAATGTAGAATCCAAAGAACTTATATGTACGACCCATGGACATGAACTAAATGAGGAGAATGTGGGTGGGAGGGGGTGTCCAGGGTAGAAGGATGTGAAAGGAAGAAAATGGGACAACTGTAATAGCATAATCAATAACATATATTAAAAAAAAGAAATACACAGTTATAAGAGAAAGTTCACTTGGTACTCCTAAAATCTTACAGGCCATCATGTTAGACCACCCCTCCTCCTTGGGGAATCATTACTGTGCTGGCTTCGGGAACTCAAAGATTCATGAAGGTCTTGGGTTCTTATTCTTATGAAGAATAAGTGCATCACTATCAAGTGCACTCCTACCTTCTGAAGACATTGCTTTTTACATTTTTTAATTTATTGATTTTAGAAGAAGGGAGGGAGAAACATTGATTTGTTGTTCGACTTATTTATGCATTCATTGGTTGATTCTTGCAGGCACCCTGACTGGAGATCAAACCTGCAAACTTGGACATTGGGGACAATGCTCTAACCAACTGAACTACCCAGCCAGGGCCAAAATATTGCTGAAGGAAGCCCTGAGAATCAGGGTTGACTAGGATATGCATGCTTGGAGAGACTCATCCTCTATCTTCCCATTTAGAATGTCAGACTCTAGGATCAGGCTAGGTAGAGCTAAGCATGGCTGCAGTGCGCAGAATGAAAGTTTTGAGCCATTTCAAAACTCCAGCCCATCCTGCTTTGCCTGAAGTGTCGCCTGCTCTCTGGACCAGAAGCTCTCCAAGGGCAGGGACCTGCTCTTGCTCCCCATCCCATCCTTGCCCCCCAGCAAGGTGCTAAGCACACACATGATCCATCAGTGAATGCTGGCTTTCTTTCAAAACTTTCAAGTGCTATTACAGTCAGTAGGTAGAGATAAAGATGGAGGAGTAACATTACCTAGATAAAGGTTTTTCAGTGGCAGTTCTGAACACATTAAAATGACCCGGAGACCTTTAAGCAAAATTACTGATGCCTTTGTGCCTCCCCGCTCCACAGCAAGACCAGCTAAATTGGAATTTCTTGGAGTGGCATCTAAGCACAGGCAGTTTTAAGAAAAGCTCTCCCATTGATATGAATGTGCACCCAGAGTCCAGCATGTCTCTCTGCAGGCCTTAGTTCATTGACTATCAAGGACCTATCATGATGTCAGACGACAACACTAGCTGTCATTCCCAGGCCTGGAGAAAATATTAGAGAATACCTGAAGGGAGCTGACTCTGGAGCCTGAGGGCTATTTAATGCAGTTTCAATTAAATCTTATCTTCCAATATGTCTGCCAGGCCTTATCTCTGTTGGGATGAGCCATCTAAGGAAGCTGTGAACCACAGCGTAACTGGGTTTTGCTGCAGGGAGAGGGGAGCCAGCCCTGAGCTCTCATGAAGGGGTTTGAATGAATATTTCGGGTTTGACCAAAGATAGGGAGGGTGGAATCAAACCAGCTTCTAAGCAGAGGGCCTCAAAATTGTTTTGACATCCACTCATTAGCATATAAGAGGAGGGTGGAAGATGGGTTTGTCTCCCTTTGCCTGTGTACCTCTCCCTGCAGCTCCCCACCCAGATGGCTTTCCAGCCAGCTCTCCCCAGGCTGGCAGCAGGGCCGAGGTTAGCACCAGGGAAGGCTTTGAGACTCTACAGGATGAAGGCAGAGAGTTCTCTGAAGGAATCACCCCATGGTGACCTTTCCATGATGTTTCTGGCTCCAGCAGCCCAGAGCTGTCCCAGCCCACACATCATTAGAGTCTCTCCATCAGAGACCTGTACTCTTTCTGAGCACCCCTGTCACTCTAGATGGAGCCCCGTTTTCACCTCCCTAATGAAGTTAGTTGCTTCCTCCTGGATGTTTATCCATCTCACATACTTGCAGCCTGCTATCATCTGCCCCTTTCAGTCTGTACCCCAGCTCCTCAGAGTGCTTTAATCTTTCCTCATGAGTCAGTCCCTCCGTCCCATTAATCATGCGGGCTGCTTCTCTCTGATCTCACTCCAACAGGCTGCATCCTCTCCCTGGTCCTGATGCCCTAAACTAGGCACTGCTTCCCTTGCTCCTCACCACCCCCTTGTCTGGGCCATGAGGTTGATGACAGCAGCCTCCGAGACAGTCTTGATAGCAATGGGTCCTCTCCATTTGACCCAGCTCTGTCTTTGCTTCCTGACCCTCAACACCCTCCAGCAACTCTGGCCCTTGGATTCCCACAGCATGTCTGGGTTTGTAGCATTTTTACCTACAAGTTAATATACTTCTCTATGATCAAGAGACTCACAGGTCCATTGGTGGGTCAATTTCATGCCCATTTGTTCAGTGGCCTCCCCCAAGCCAAGTTCCAAGCTGGATACTAAGGGGAGTGAAAGCACACCCTCCTTCAGTGTGTCATTGGGAAGTAGCCATATGGTAAAAGGGACATCAGAGGCATAAACAGAGCACTGTGGAGCTCAAAGGGTGTGGCAGCCTCGACCAGGGAATGGGCAAGAGCTTTATGTTAGGTGAGGCACCTCATGGGAATAGTAAGAACAGAAGAAAAGGTGGTAATTCAAGTGTGGAAACAGTACAGACAAAAAGATAACTTTTAAAAGACCCTGTGTCTTCTGAGGTTTTAAAGAATGGGAGCTAGGGGATGTGGTTGGTTGGCTGAGGTGAAATGGCAAGAGGTCTTGACCAAGGCATCCAAACAGTATCTGAGGCCAGGGGTTTGCTCGAGGGCCAAATCCACCCTCTCTGTGTAAACAGACCTCCATCAGCACACAGCCACGAGTACTGCCTTACTCACAAGGCAGAGGTGAGTTGTTGCAACAGAGACCGAATGGCCTACAAAGCCTAAAATACTTACTATTTGGCCCTCTACAGAAAAAGTTTGCTGACTTCTGTTGTAGGGCCTGAGAAGCCACTTAGTGATCTTTAAGTAGAGAAGTGGCAGGGCCTCAGATTTGTATTTTAGAAAGCCCATGATGAAAGCTTGAAGAGGATGCACTGGAGAAATGGCCCGGGTAATGGGAGATGAGAATTAGATGAGTTTTGGACAGCCACAGCTACTTGGAGTATTTGGTTAATTATCTCAGCATAAAAAAAGATATAAATTTCAAAAAAACAAATACCAAAAAAGCCAGAATGAAAACTCCTCCGCACAAACAAAAATGCTCAAGAACATCCTGGCCAACTTTGTTCCCACCTCCAGCCACACACCACCCTCTTCCATAGAGCTTCCACGAACAGAAATTTATCTTCCTTTCACTGTTTTCCTTTGTTGTTTTTCCACATTTTTTCCTTTTCTCAATTTTCCTATTGTTATTTTATTACAGTTGTGTCAATTTCCCCCTTTTCCCTCCTCTACCCCCACAGTCAATTCCCAGACTGTTGTCCATGTCTGTGTGTCCTTCATACATGTTCCTGTCTAGTCCCTTCCCCTTCTGTCCACCATCATCTCCCTTCCCCTCCCCTCTAGTCACTTCAGCAAGTCCCAGTCTCTCCCCCTCCTCCTCACTCCAAATGGAACCTGAGACGTTTGTCATGCCTGTCTATTTTGTTCTTTCAACAACATTTCAAGCCATAACAGTATATTCCAACTCAAATCAATCTTGCTAATTTAATAAGGAAAACAAAGACAAAAAACGCTTTAGTGAAACCCAAGTCCCAAAGAGAATGCAGAAAATAGAAACACCATCCCTGGGTTTGAAATTTTTAGATAGTCTAGGAAAACCATCAACATATTTCTCTTGGAGTTGGGGGTGCTCCTCACTTCCACTTCATTACGAACACTCTCAGGTTTTCTGCTGGGAACCTTCAACAAAAGGACAGAGACACAGTCCCGTTTTCCTTTTAGTGGTACCTCACTCATCTCCCAGGAGCAGAATAGACCCTTTTGATTCTCCCCAACATGCTAGTACATTTTGGGTGAGCCTCTTAGGACAGTGACCACAGACACTGGGATGGTCTTCAGAAACCACCAAAACGACAAAATCATTGTTATGAGAAATGCCTTCCCTAAGAGCCTCAGAGCTTTTCACAAGAAATATTCAGGTGTCTGGAACACTGCCTCTCTTTCGGTTATCCAGAAGCCTGTGCCTGAAGCTCACCACAATACTCTCCAAGGGCCAGAGAGCAGATTTTCAGCTCTGTGGTACAGACTTTCCAGGAGATATCTAACTTCCAAACTTCCTCTTTCATCAAATTTCTAACTTCCTTCTTACCTGCTACTACCCTCCCTTCCCTTCCTCCCATATTTATCAGAAACCCAGATGGTGCTAGATGGTGAAGACATATGATGAAGTCATGAGGGATGTAACAGCCAGGGTGGGAGCCTGGGGACAGCAGTCACATCACTGGGGAGAGGACTGCACTTTGGCATTCTCAGAGCTAATGGAGATGGGCACAGAGCATAATCTAAGCACCAAAACACAGATAGCATTACATTTGTGGGATGGCACTTGAATTAGGACTCACAGCTGACATCAATCAAATGCACTGGTCTGGTGCTGCCGAAATTGGTGGCCACTAGCTACACATGGCTACATAAATGAAAATGAAATAAAACTAATAATTTAGTTCCTGAGTTGCAGTAGTCACATTTTAAGTATATAGCTACAAAGAGCTGCACCCACCAGACATGCAGTGCAATGTCTGCACTGCAGTGGAGAGTTGTATTGGACAGTGATCAGTGATAACAGGAAGGATCGAGAGTGATTGTGACAGTGATAGAGAGAGGAACAGGACGCTGGCACTTTTTAAAGACTGAAGGTAAGTCTCCAGGGTACCCACTTTGTGACAGTGGAAGAAATGAGGATGACTTAGGTATGAGAATTTAGATCAGAAAAAAATGTCCATGTGCGAAGACCTGGATTTGCGAGGGGAAGTTGGTAATTAGTTTGAGAGAAACCCGAAGAAATCAATGCAATATGCTCAATGTGGCTACCACCCCCAAGATTTATTTATTTTGCTTTAGAAAATTTGAGGATACAAATTACATTTCCAGTGCTATTATATTCAAATGCATTCAAGATGAAATCATGCATGCATCTCATATCAGGTTAATAGACATGCATTCGAGTGTAATCTGAGACTCACCAAAGAACAATGTTACATGTAAAATTAGAAATAAAATAACTTTTTCATATTGTATTCATTTAGAAATAATTTTCTGTGGGCTTAGCCTCCAGTTGCAATATACCCCTAGGAGCACAAATCCGGTTTGTAAAATAGCACTAACCATGCCTGGCACGCAAGTTCACACAAACACCACTGCTCCCATTCACCAATCCCCTGGCCATGTGGCCTAGTCATGGGCACATGGAGAGCTCATGCAGGAGAAAGAGAAATTGTGCTGCTGCCATCGACAAGTTTTAACCAGGAACATTTTTTTTTTTTGTACCAGAACTGGTTTTTACCCCTTCCCCAAAGCTATTGCTGTGTGCCCTTGGGCATGTCGATTCACTCATCTCTGTCCAAAGAAAGTCATACTAGCTTTCACTTCTAAACGGAACTTTTGTGTGATGCAGATAAATGATACCAAATAAAATTATGTTTATTAGGACACTCTAAAGGCTTGATAGTATTGTCGACACTCATGTTATGATTTACTCCTAGAGCATTCATTTTACCACCAACTAAAATTTCACGCCAATAAATTCAGTCTGCACAGAAAATTTATCCATGATAAAGCCACACTGCCCAGTGCTGGCAATGTTCTCAGGGTGTAATATTTGTGCTCTCCATAAAATTATGAGAATGAAGAAGCAGGGAAAAGGATGATGTGAGCACTGACAAAATGGGGCAGAAAACACAAGATGGTTTTCTTCCAGCTGCAAAAGTTTTGGGAATTGATTTTTCCCCTCTAGGACCAAGGAAAGGTGTGCTCCACCATTCAAATCCTGTCACCTCTCCTGAAACCATGATCATTATGTACCTTCAGGACAAGGCTAGACAGGTCAGCATAGAGAATCAAGAGGGTTGTTACTGGCACCATCAGCTCCATGGGCTCATCAGCCAGACTACCTGGCTGCAAATCTTCTTGTCTGGCTGGCTGCGGCTGGCAGCACGTGGACTATGACTTCATGCCAGTGTACAGGCGGAGAAGCAGATCCCAGAGCTGCCCTGAGCTGGTCTGACCCACAAACAGGAGTGTGTTCTCCTAATACAGTTCTGCCAATCCATGGGCAGAGATGTGGTAGAAAACTTTATCTTCATTGGAGATAATAAATAAAATACCTGCTAAGGATTTTCTATGTAATTCATTATGCAGGAGTAGAGCAAGTTTTCTTAAAATCCAAATTCTACAAATACGCACTAGCCATACTCCATGTAGGAAATGAGCTCCTCACTGATCATATTTCTCAAGCAAGATAGTGGCTATTCTGTAGAATAGGGTTAATATGTCCCACCCGGCCCTCAGCCCCCCTTTGACAGAGTCCCTGAATTTTCATTCCTTCATGCACAATGGCAAGGACTGCTAGCGGTGATAGTAACAAGGCCTGGCATATTTAGATTCCAACTTGCCTTAATTAACGGTCAACTGTAATAGCTGTTAGCCAAGCCACATTTGTTTAAATGTTTCTTCTGTTTGTTTTCAAAACAGTTAATTGCAAGTAGAACTAACAATGCATCTGAATGTCACTCTTTTGGAATATTTCACGATTAACCAGGGGTTTGGAAGAAGGCCACTGTTCTGGAGTATTGAGGAAAAGAACTCTAACTGTCCTTACATCAAATATAAGCCCATTCCAGAGGTCTGCTAATGTCCAGGATAAATGAGTTACCACATGAATAACAATTTAAAACTGTAATGTGAATTATGACATAGCTCATCTGTTAAATATTTCATGTGAAGATTTTAATGAATTGCATGATGGAATGTTGGACAAAAAAAGACAACTGAAATCCTGGGACTAATTTGGGCGAAATTGAGAACAGAGTACCCTTGCGAAGATGAGGGGGAAGAAAAGGCAGCTATACTCATGTCCCCCTGGGTGTCAGACTGGGCAAGTCGAAAGGCTTTTTTAAAGATTATAGGGGAGGGAGGATGATCAGCAACAACCTTTTAAAAATTATTTAGATCAAAGCAATATCCATTTGTTATAATCTCAGTAAAGCTTGAACATTAATGTCCAAGGTATGGTATTATTTCCAAAATTAGGAGGGAAAAACATTCTCACAGCAGTAGACTCACCTCATAGTTTAGCCTATGTCGGGTGAAGAAATACAATTACAAAAGGGGAGGAGGTATTTTACATATAACCCCCTAACCGATTGCATATTTCACTTCTGAAGTATTCCCTGTGGTATGGGAGTGGGGGTGGTAATCTTTCTTATATATGCCTTTAAGTAACAAAGAGCTACATGATCTATGTCTGTGGTGAGAGAGAGGAGGGGAAACAGGGCTCGTTATCACTTGATTGACAACGCGATAGCAGAAGATTTTCTTTGAAGACTCATAAGCTTCTGAGGCCTATTTTAATCTGAGACCGTTCCCACCCACTGTCTGGAATTGGCTTCTGGGAATGTGCGTAGGAAGACCCGATCCCTCAGCCTGCACGTTTCTTTCATAATCACTTCGTTTTTGACCCGTCAGAGCTTCTTGGGAGCAGTCACCTTTGGTGAAGTATACTAAATGACAATTATGAATGTTTCCTCCATTTGGGTTCTAATTATTTGACAGAATCAATGTTGAAAAGAATTAGCAGGCCCATGGACTGGAATAATAATTTTCTTTTCACCCCTGAGGTAATCTGGAAGCATTTTTCCAGACTTCATCTGCAGAAACCTATATTCCCTCAGCTTTCTGAGGCCAGTGGAGTTGGCATCGAAAAGTTTTTGTCAGATCATTTTATGCTCACAAAACTCTTCAAATAATATTATTTCAATAAAGTTTTCAAGCCAATACATTTTTAGAGTCAATTCCTGTCCTTTCAACCTTTCAGAATAAAACATTTAAGCCTCAGGCTTCACTGTATTTTAATCAGGGTTATACCAATCAATGTCCATTAAGAAAATTATAAGCTTCCAAATTATAGCTCCCCAGTTAACAATTTCTTATTAGGTCACCACCTAATAACAGTAACCAAAAAGATTATAACAAAATCAAGGGTCAGATTTCCAAACATTTCAAAATCCATAACAGAATGGTCACATGTATTTGCCAAACACCTCTGTGCTGGATGTGGCAGTATTTAATGCCAAGCAGTACTAAAATATACACGTGGGTGGCTCACCCAGCAGGAGGAAGTGTCCAGCTCCTCGATTCTACAGCTCATATTCCAGGGCACACAGAAGGAAAGAGACTTATCTGAGCATGCTCAGCTCAGCTGAGGGGGCCACAGCTCCCAAACTCAGATTCCTCCAGTGCGAGGTGGGAACTGTGGTGAATGAGAAGCTACTCTGTGCCAGTGTAAAGGGAGCATCTCAGCTCAGCTCAGCTGATGATACCTTGTGGGAACATGACCTGGGTCCTGCAAGATATTCTAATGCCTCAGGAAAAGCCGAAAACGTATATTTAAGATACAGACAATTCAGTAAAAAACTCATAGCACTCTCAGAGAGTTGCCTGATAAAATATTCTTAATTTGCTAAATCTGGCAACCCTACACTGAGGATCACACAGCATGCCCAGGCAATGGCCTGAAGGGACCTCTGATGCAAATTTAACCTTGAGGACATTCAGAGAGCTGTGTACCACAGTATGTATCAACTCTGGGAACCAAGGCCACCTTCATCAATATGGCTTTACTATTTGTTCCAGAAAATTCTTCTCTAGAATTATAATACTATAAACAAGTAAAAACGCTCCATGATTTACTTGAGCAACTTCTCCAAAATCAATTTAGTTGAACAGCAGACTACTTGGGACAACAGATAGCTCAGCTAGGAAAACTGACCACTTATCAAACAACTCTTGTTTTATCAAGACTTGTGAATTCCACCATTCTTAAAGGAGCCAAATCTCAATCAGATTCCTACAACAAGAGCAGCCCAAACCCCAGGACTCTAACCGCACCTGTCTGACCTTCCCTTCCTGGGACGCCACTTAGCCCCTGTCACGGTGGTGCTTTGCCTCACTGCTGTAGGGAATAAACCTGACTTTGCTAGGTCTACAGAATATTCTGATGACCTTCTTGTCAACAGTCAAAACTGCTTTATTTTTCTTCAAAGCATTTGTCAATATTTGGCATTAAATTATATTATGTACTGTTCACTGTGTTTCATTCTTTCAAAAGCTATTTACATCTATATTCCCTGCAACACAGAAAAGTGCCCAGCTCCAGTAGGCACTTGTGAATATGTGTCAGATGAATGGGTAGATGATGGAAAAGCCAGCCATTCTCAGTTTTCTCTTTCAGGAGACTTATCTTTGCCATCCAAGTAGCATGGGTTTTGTCCTGTGCAAATGGAGAGCCACAGAAAGGTTCTCAGCAAGGAATGGGTGTAGAAATGAACATATCTGTGCTTTGGAAATACCTGCATGTAAAGGTGCTGGGAACTGCATTGCTTTGTTTGAGGGGGACTGGTTAGGAATTGGGAGTGTTCATACAGCCATGTGAGAAGTGACAAACTCACTGGGCACAGGTACCAGGGATGGGATGGAGAGGTATGGTCTTATTTCTAATCCCTCCTGACTAAGTGAGGTCTGGAACCCTGCGTTGTTTTGCCATCAGCACATCGGTCCATTCTATATGTTGCCAGATACTACCCATCCCTCAACCTCAAGGCTCTACCATTTTAGTTTAGTAAATTTCAACATTTTGATTTTGCTTGTAAATGAATGATTTCATGAAACCTGATTGTCTGCTCACTAGACTCATCTTGGAATTATATAAGACATACTCCATGATAAAAATTATTTTATAAATTGGGTCATAAGAATTATAATGCATAACAAATAATGGCAGCATTGATAATAATATTAATTAATACCATTTATTAAACCTGGTATTATGTGCCAGATACCTGCTAGAGGTTTTAGATACCTTATAGCCAACCCTTAGAACACTGTGCAAGGTGGACAATGCCCCCAGCCACACTTTATATAATGAGAAGACTAAGGATCAGAGAAGTGAGGACAAGCCTAAACTATGTTTACTAGGAAGTGATTGTCACCCTCGTTTTTACCTCATAGAGTGAAGTCAAAGAGGTTTCCACAACTATGAGTTCTAGCAAGCTCTCCATGTTTTTTTCTTTTCTCCCCTCCTGCCCCACCTTGTCAGATAAAATACAGACTGAGGGGCTTCAGGATAAGTCATGCACCATTCTCTATTTAAACAATCTAGAATATTTGCACCAATTATAAGAATATTCAAATTGTCCCTGCCTTTTCCTGTTACTGACCACTGATTTATTTAGGTGATTGGACCATTACCTTAAGATGACTCTGAGAACACATTGCCTTTTCCACAGGTAGAGATAGGGAAATATTCAATAAAGAGTCAGGGCATATAGGTAAGAAGGAATTCGTAAGGACCCAGGGACCAGGTGAAGAGGGAGGGTAAAGAGAGCATTTTAAGCCACACGCAAAACCTCAACGTGGGGACATTAATTTAAATGTGTTTGGACTTCCGCCAAGATGGAGGCATAGGTAGAGACGCTGTGCTTTCTCCCACAACCAAGTTTAGAGACAACAAAATATTAGCAACAGAAAACATAGCCAGAACACAGAAAATTGAACTTTTCGGAAGTCTGATAACAACAAATGCTTCAGCCTGACTGGTAGAGGGGCGAAACCAGCAGCTGGCGGAGTAGGGTTGCACAGGAAAACTCGGTCAGTCGGACTCAGGAGCATGGATCCCAGGCGTGGGGTTGCAACGGGCAGACCCAGGGAGTGACCCAGTGAGCGACTAGCGTACCTAGCAAGGGTGCAGGGCGGCAGGTTGACTGTGGTCTCGCATTCGTGCGCCCAGATAGACGAGCAAGAGAGTGGGCGGTGAGACAGGACTGAGCAGGCCCCAGTGGCGAGAGACAGCAGAGAGGGATGCCATTTCCCTGATCTGACCCCGCCCCCACATACAGCGTCACAAACCAGGGACCTGGGCGGCCCTGCCCTGGTGAACACCTAAGGCTCTGCTCCTCATAATTAACGGGCGTGAACAGACCAAAAATGGCTCAAGAAGATCTCAAAGCCCCAGAGCCCATAAATCTAAGTGACAAAGAAATAGCCAAACTTTCAGATGCACAGTTCAAAACACTGGTGATCAGGATGCTCACAGAACTGACTGGGACTCAAATCGAGGGAGTGAACCAGAAGGAAGAAAATAATGGCCAAACAAAAAAATATGAAGAAACAAGAATTCAAAAAAATGAGAAGAGACTTAGGAACCTCCAGGACATTTTTAAACGCTCCAACATCCGAATTATAGGGGTGCCAGGAGGGGGAAAGGAACAGCCACCAGAGGAAAACTTATTTGAACAAATAATGAAGGAGAACTTCCCCAATCTGGCAAAGGAAATAGACTTCCAGGAAATCCAGGAAGCTCAGAGAGTACCAAAGAAGTTGGACCCAAGAAGGAACACACCAAGGCACATCATCATTACATTAGCCAAGATTAAAATGAAGGAGAGAATCCTAGAAGCAGCAAGAGATAAGGGGACAGTCACCTACAAAGGAATTCCCATCAGACTGTCAGCAGATTTCTCAAAAGAGACCCTACAGGCAAGAAGGGGCTGGAAAGAAGTATTCCAAGTCATGAAATCCAAAGACCTACAACCAAGATTACTCTATCCAGCAAAACTTTCATTTAGAATGGAAGGACAGATAAAGTACTTCTCAGATAAAATCAAGTTCAAGGAGTTCATCATCACCAAGCCCTTATTACACAAAATGTTAAAAGGACTTACCTAAGAAAAAGAAGATAAAAAAGATGAACAGTGAAAGGACAGCAAACTCACAGTTATTAACAACCACACCTAAAACAAAAGCAAACTAAAAAGGACAGCTAGATCAGGAGCAGAAACATAGAAACTAAGATCTCATGGAGGGTTAGCAACAGGGGAGCGGGAGGAGGAGAAGGGGGGAGAAGGTACAGAAAATAAGTAGCATAGACAGTAGGTAGAAAATAGATAGGGGACAAGAATAGTATGGGAAATATAGAATCTAAAGAACTTGAGACACATGGTCATAAACTAAAAGGGGGGAATCATGGGGGGGGGGGGGTGCAGGGTGGAGGGGAATGAAGGGAGGAGTAGAACAATTGTAATGGCATAATCAATAAAAAAATAAAAACTAAAATAAATAAATGTGTTTGCATAAGAAATGAGAAAAAAAAACCACAACGTGGGAAAGAGCTTGGAGAGTCTGAGAACTCCAAGACCATCAGCAAGGCTGAAGCGAGAGAGAAGCTGCACTGCCCTTGTCTTTGTAGACAATGACCAGGACCTAACACAGAGGTTTGGACAAAACCTCCTTTGGTGACAGCTGGTCACAAGCAGAACTGCCCTCTTGATGGTGAGTCAACAAGACCACTTGTCCCAATGTCTCCCCAGTGTCTCCATTTCAAATGACCACAGAAAGGACAGCAACAGAACCAGGCAAGCGAAGACCACATGCTGATGGGTGTGCTCAGGCAGCCAGGCAGCCTGCTAAGGCAAGTCCAGCATGCCATGGGGCCAGGTTCCCTCTGGCCATCTAGAGACCCATTTTTAAGTTCAACACCTGGGTGGCAGATGTGTCCAGCTACAGAAGACCTGGCCCAAGGCAGATCCTCCCAGAACAGCTGCACTTGAGGTGATTATAAGCAGTGAGGGAATGGGACGGTGGAAGCATTAACAAGAGGGGCAGACAGCACTTTGGAGTAATCGAGCACTTTTTTCTCCAACATCTTGGAATTTTAGGAGCTTGGAATATTTGGGAATCAGTTTTGGAGTGAAGGATACCAGTTTTGTCCTGTAAATTAATCAGGCAGATGTTGAGGATGGAAAAGCCATCTTCTGTCATTAAGTGACTGCTCCCAAACATGTGCTTGGCAACACCTGAGCCTCTCATCTGGGTTCCTGAACAGGCTTTCAGAGACTGCACTGGACAGGTCCCTGTGTGTGTTCAGGGTGGGCTGTCGGGGCAGGTCAGGTGCTTCCTTTTCTAATTGGGCAGGGAAGTTCAAATCTTTTGCTTGAGGCCCACACCCTCTCTGTAGGCAGAAGCTTCAGTGGTGAGCCAGGCTGCCTGGTCTCTATGGTCCTTGATTCAGACTTTCATCCTTTCCACAAAGGTTCCTGGGTACCCAGAAGATTCTCAATGAAAACTGAACCAATGAATGAACAAGCAAAGGCCCTGCACTCCAGGCACTAGGCTGTTAATCAGTCGCCTCTCAGGCTTTCCAAGGGATAACAATTTGAAACACAATTGTTACCAACTGTTCTACCCAGATTTTACTGGCACCCCTGGCTCATCTCCACTCCCTCAGCTCTAGCATTGCATGCTCAGGGCCTCAGGGAAGGGAGGGAACAGAGGAACTCAGAGAACAAAGGAGGGAATTCTGTATTTTTAAGTCTCAAAAGCTGAGGACCTCCCAGGAATCTTAGGACTGGAGGGATGACTGAGGACCTGGGTCAGTTCTTACCCACTTCACTCTAAAAAGTGAAGACCAGCCCCCCTAAAAAGACTGCACAGGAAAGATGGTCTGATCGGAAAAAGAAGAGAATCCAGGAAAGCCAAGGTGATGCCTGGCTGAGGGTTAGACCCGCAAGTGTCCACCTTCCTGCTGCTACCCTGGGTTTAAAGCCCTGGCCACAGTGTTTGGGTGTGGGGAGGGTACTCCCAGAGCAGAGGGGAACACCCCAATACACACTCCTCTCCCTGGCAGGCCTGAGAAGCTGCAGGACACTGGAGCTTGGCCCCCTCCAACCCTGTTGGTGCTGGGACCGACAGACTGGTGGAGGCCTGGGACAGACAGAAACCCAGTGAAGGCTCCATGAAGTCTTGTCAGAGTGAGGCCCAAGGATGGCCAACTGACCTATGCACAAGGACTGGTGACAGAGGACCAGAGTGGACTGGGTGACTCAGAAAATCCCTGCATGATTCCAAGATCAAATTCCTGCTCCCACCCTTCAGTCTCAGGTAGGCCCTGGGCAAGGAAGGGAGATACACCAGGTTCACTGAATGTTTTCTCCCACCAGGACAACTGAGGCCTATGAGAGAAATTAATTTTAGTTCAAATAGAGCTTCATTGATCACCCAGTTGAAATATGTGGACTGAGGTCAGTAGCCCTTTCTTACTTGTGACCCAAACAAAAATGGGCAACTTCAGGGATCCAATCAGAGCCACGTCCTAGGCCTTTCCCACATCCACCCAGGGCCAATCCTGGGACAGAGCCCAGGCCATGGGCACCGAGCCTGTCAACCTCTTTTCACGGCGACTCAGTCAGCTGGTGGAGCCCTGTCCGAAACGGCCACCCGGGCAGGTCCCCAAGGCTGCCTTGTAGGACCCAGCAGCTTTCTCCATAGGCGAGGGGGGCAATGAATTCATCTTCATCATCAACTCCTCCCCTGCTTGGTGGAAACCAGACCTTTTAACATGTACAAAAGTCTTCAAATGGAAAAGATTTCCTCTTACGAAGGCATGTCTATGGTTCCCTGTCTTTGGACACATAAGAATTGGAGGCGCAGAAGTGTGGACTGGAGAGGTCTGGGGCCAGCTTGCTCCCTGCAGGCTCAAGATCAACCATCCCATGTAGAGAAAAAAAAAGGAAAGGAAAAAAAAGGGGGGGGAAGGAAAGGGAAGGGAAGGGAAGGGAAGGAGGAAGGGGAAGGGAAGGGAAGGGAGGGGAGGGGAAGAGAGGGGAGGGGAGGGGAAGGGAAGGGAAGGGAAGGGAAGGGAAGGGAAGGGAAGGGAAGGGAAGGGAAGGGAAGGGAAGGGAAGGGAAGGGAAGGGAAGATTATGGCGCCTTCTGAAGGCCCCACTGTGACAACCAGTCCCTCCTCTTTCCCTGTGTCACGGGCCATCTGCCTGCCCTGTGCTGCAGCTCAGTGGCACTCCGTGACGCGGGCCCAATCCTGTCTGTGCTAGGGTGGGGGATTCCACGAGTCCCGCCTCTACAGGTGAGAAGTCTCAGCAGTGTTATAAGGTCCCACAATTTTAGTAGTTTTTTAGTTGCTATCTGTGTGTTTCCTTGTACTCATGCACAGATTGAGAAAAAAATGTCAAGTGAACCTGGGTCCAAGTCCTGCCTGTCTCATACACTGGCCCTGTGCCCAGCCAGTTTCCTTGTCGGTGCCGCAGGGCAGGGGGCATGCACACCTCAGAGGAGTGTGGTGAGACAAATGAGCTAATGCATGTCAGGAGCCTAGCACAGTGTCAAGCATGTAGTGAACAGTCAATAAATGTCACATGTATACACACACAGGAACAGCTATGGACATTAAATACATGCTTTGAATATAATAGATATCCTGTTTTTTTCCCTGTAGCCTGAGTCTCCACAGTTTTTCCAAGACGGATACACTATGTCACTCACCAATCTGTCTCCTAAGATGCTGAGGTCCCTCCATTAGAGGGACCAGATTAATTTCATTTGCTGGCCTGGACTCCTTATAGATTCCATGTTACATGCAGGAACACTGGGCTTCAAACCACTGTGGAATCTTTCATCTTTTTCTTGCTAAAAGCTAAGCAAGTTAGAACTGGTGCAATCTCAACTACCCAGAACATTCCCAACTCTGCCAAGAGTTTATAAATCTGAACACTTGGTAAAACCCTCACAGGTAGAGATTATTGTCACCTCTGTTTTACAGCTGAGGACACAGAGGTTTCCGAGTGGCCAAGCTGGAACACTCATGATAGAAATTTCCAATTTGGAAGCCGGGAAGCACTCTGCAGGAACCAGCTCTTTCCAGCTTCTGTGAACTGATCAGTTTCCAGGAGGCCATAAAGAACTCTTAGGATGCCCATGGTACTTTTCAAAGACTCCAGGCCTTTATGCTTGCTACCTGTCTCTGAAGGATGAAGACAGGGGAAGAGGGTCCTTGGAAACAAGGCAGTGGCCCAAAGAAAGCCTGTGCCCATGGCAGGCCCTGCAGAGCACAGACCACATCCTTTGTCTCTAAGGAGGCAGCTGACTCCCAGAAGTCAGGGCCCTGAGCATGGGTCCTAATCCCAGGGCCCAGCCGGGCTGCAGAGTTGGTTCTAACCACAGGGGACATACTCAGGCACTTAGGGCCAGGCATCCAATTAGCATTATATCCCACTGAAGCTGTCAGCAATCTTGGGGACAAAGAAGATGTTCTCTCCCTTTTAAAGATAAGATGCAGGCAGTTAAATGACCTCACTAAGGCCACACAGCTGCGAAGACTTGATGGACCTGGGATTTGAGCCCACAGCCTGCTCAGAAGTCTGCTGTCCATTTTCCTGTGGTTCTCAGTGGGGCTGCACCACCCCCTAGGGGGCTGTTTTGGAAGTTTGTAGTTTGTCACAGTAACTGGAAGGCCTGTGACTCACAGGATGGCCCCCAACGAAGATACTTCCAGCGCTCTGCCTGTATGGATGTGCTGAGAAAGCATGATCCATGTCTAGGCCTCTGTTTCCATCAAACTATAAAGTATGTCTTGTACATGGAATTTTCAGGAAATGTAACTACAGTCCTGTGAAACGCAGAGATGAGTACATTTTGTTTGGCCTGCACCTTGACTCTTTCAGAAGAACCTCTCACCAGGGAGGCCTGGTGTCCAACCAGCAGCCCCCACATTCATGGAGATTCTGTGCAAGTGTCTGGCTACTGCCTTCTGTCTCCTCCTGTAGTTGTGCCTGAGCATTCACACACTAAAAGATGCATTATTCTATTATAAACTCCTCTCATTTTATTTCTTGCTATTGCACTTAGAGCAGTCTATACACATTATTTTATTTTTTCTTGGCAGCCGTGTAGAGAAACAGGTTATATTTTCCATGGATTTCATTTTGGGATAGTGAAGGGGGTATTACAAACTATTATAAATAGGGGGCCTTGAGTGGGATGGGAATGAGAACTGTCCTGGCTCCAGCTTCCCTGCTGCCACTGAGTCTAATGATTGTTCCCCCTTTTCTCCAACACTTCCCCCCCACTTCCCACCCCCAATTTCGTCTGTGGCTCCCCTGCTCTCATCTTGCCTTGAAAGCATAGATTTGGCTGGGCCAAACCTCACATGTGGCCAGGGCTTCCTCTGTGCTTCCCTTCCCGTTTATTTTGGCTTCGATCAAGGTGCAAGATATTGGTATCTGAGGCTCAGCTCAACTGATGGATTTCCCATCTCAGAGGCAAGCAGTAAGGGAGCAGTGCCCTCTGCACCTGAAGAATTGAGAATCGAGGTCCTTGATAAGGGAACGCTCCTCTGGGGCTGCTCTGCTAGAGCTTGGAGCTGGGCAGGTCAGCCCACTGTCCACTGTTGGTGCGTTTTCTCTTACCAACTAGCGTTATCTTTGAATTCCAGGCAAACTGTGAAAGGGAACAGACCCCTGTGAACTGCCTTTCCTTGCACAAAGCATCTTAATTATAATTATTTTCAGCACTTATGTCACTGCTATGGGAGATGAAGAGAGGGAAGGGGGGAATACCCTGCCATTTCACAGCATACACTGGTTCCCCAGAATAAGGAGGGGGGTTGCAGAGAGTCAAAGAGCCAGGAACAGAGCCCCCAGTCGATTAAAGGGGCCTTTGTAGTGGCTGCATCTGTACATTAAAATAAATCTCTCCTAGCACTAAAATAACATCTACATTCATTTGGGCCAGTGCCACATTCAGCATTTAAGAAATTTGACAAAACGTTGCTTGAGCATGTTGAAGCTTGCCAGCTTACAACAAAACAAGAAAGCTACCTCGGCCGCATGGAAATACTTCTCCTGGTTCCCTTCTTCTACTTATGACTCCCATGTTCCGGCTGCACTTAAAAGAAAAAGACTGCCCTTTTTTCAGGTGCCAACCACTTAACGTGGCCCTGAAATGGGCAGCAAATTGCCGCTGGTGGTGGTAAACTTCAAGAGGAATCTTTTTCTTTTCCCCTAAAGGAAACTACTGGAGACTCTGCGTGCCTGATAAAGCCTTTAATAGCTAGAGAAACATTATTTGGGGTGGCCCTCAGGTAGACTAGACATGAATAATGCCTCGTAAAAATAATTACTTCTACCCAGAGCACAGTATACCAGATGAGTTCGGCGGGGCCTTGTTTCCAAAAGAATTTGAGGCAAAAGAAACCTTCCATCTAAGCTCCAACAGAATGTACCTCTCTGTAGGAGAGACGATGTCACTCCTGGGAAGTGTGCTCTTCCAAAATCAGTTTTGAATTTTTCTGAGACCCTAACCCACAACCCAGGATGATTTTGCAGCCTGGTTTTTGATGCTTTATGACACAATTAGGCCTGAAATAACTAACCAATCCACTTGTTGAGAATGTGGCCAATGGACTGCAACCCAGTGCAGTCCCCTTGGCTGTGGTGTGGATGGGTCAATTTGCACAAGTTTGAAGTTGGAATGCTGGAGTGGACCATTGAACCCGGCCTACTTATCGCACAAATGAGTAACCAGAAGTTCAAAGAAGTTAGCAGCTTGACTGAGATGATTCAGAGATGACCTAGACTAAATCTAACTCTAGCTGGGCTGTAATAACAGAGAGCTGTTTCTTTTGCCAGCTGTCCATGCATGCTTTTTTTAGGGGGTAGCAGAACACCCCCCCTTACCCACACCTACCCAAGCATGGCCAGGGAAAGTCACCCCAAGAACTTTGAACAGAAACTTCCAGAATAAAGAAGATTTTTTTCTATTGAGTTTTCCAGGCTGGTCAGATGAGTGCTGGAGACACTGTATGAAGAGGGTCAGCTTAAGAGTAAGGTCCACACAAAGACAAGTAAAACAAGACTAAGAACCCTGGTGACTTCACCTGAACCCTGGACCTAACTGTACCTGAAGCTTTGGACATTTTAGTTACAGAACAATGAATTTCCACCCAGTCACGTAAATAATGAAACTTTCTTTAATTGGCCTATTTTACTTAAGTCACATGGAGTTTGTTTTTTGTTGCTTGCAATGGATAGCATCCTGGTAAGTGCAACTGTGGTCTAGGTTGGCAACTCCTTCTAACAGGAGTTGGGCGACTTGGCTTCATGTACGAAGACTAATGATATAAGCAACACCATGCACACATTTAGTATAACACCTGATGTCAGCCTGGAGGGCAAACCTTGGGCATACATGCTGACCTTCCTGACGTCATGTTAAGCAACGCTAAGGAAACCTGGCATTCCTTCCTAGGGAGTTTGACCATCCATCCAGTGCAGCTCCCCAGGCAACCATGGCCCCCACTGAGTGCCAGGTTAGCCTGGCCATGCTGGTGCTCATGGTAGGAGATTTACAAAAAACATGGTACCTTTATCCAGACCAGTTGAACACACATAGGCCCTTTAACTGCTCTCAGGAACTGTATTATGGATAATGAAGAAGGTGAACACATGTCCCCATGAAGGGCCTGGTTGCTAACTTTTCATGAGTTATTTTTATTTCTTACCATTAATAATTATGAAGAATTTTTCAGTTTTTACTAGGACAGGGTGTGAGTTGATACAGTGAGAGAACTCCTTAGCTTTATGGACTCTTGGGAGGTCATCTGGAGTGGACCTTAGGTGTTCACCATAGCTAAACTTTCCCATGTAAAAAGTTTCCTATCCCGCCTCCTCACCAAGACCATCAGGGCAAATGGAGGTGGAAGTGGGGCAAAGAGAATGCCATTGAGCTCATAGAAAGTTCCAGGGTATTGATGAGTGATATTCAATTGGACATCACCACCTCCTCCTTAGGAGACCTGTCTTGCCTTGTAGAAGAGAAGCTAGGACTGCATTTCCCAGAATCTTCCCCCCAATGTATGGTTCTAGATTAGAGTTTGCCAAATAAGATAGCCAGTGTTAAACTGGCAGCAAAGAGACAGAGGCCATGCTGCTCTGAAGGCAGCTGCAGGCAGATGTATTGGCAGATGTGAAGTCTCAAGCAGCTTTCCAGCAAGTTTTTGAGAACCATCTGCATTGATGCTTCCCAACCCACATTCTCCACACTTCAGTGATTATAAAAGTTTATTCTTTCCTGTATTCAAACCCTTAATATTTAAGATACCTAGAGTAGCTTCTGTTCCTAGGACCAAGTTCTGAGGGTAGGACCTCCTGTTTTCATGGAATACAGCCAGAGCAAATGCTCCCTTTGTATAATGGCAGTAGTTCTTTCCCCAGAGACCCTGGCTACTGGAGGATACCAGGCACTCAGGATGCTGTGGATCCATGCTGCTATCCCATCAATACTATAGCCTCTTGCAGGTCTTTGGCAATATGGCCCAGTGACTCCTGCAAAGTCATACTCTGCATTGGTAGTCCAGCCTAACTCTAGGACTCCTTTCCTTTCTCTCTATCTGGCAAGTCCTAGCTACAGTCTTATGTATTTCTTGTTTTCTGTGTGTTTTATGTCTATCTTAGCACTTCTTAACATATTACTCCATCTTTTTTCTGTTCCTCAATCTATTGAAAAACTCAAGAGGCAGCATAGAGAAATGGTGGGCTCAGAATTAGAATTAAGGCTTAACCTCCCTCTGCTTGATCATAAAAGCTTAGTGATAAAGTTAGATCTAGCACAACGCCTGGCATGTAGTGAGAGCTAAGTAATTATTAACTTTCATATTATAATATTCCCCTAGGACAGACAATTACTCTCCTTACAGAATTCTAGAAAGGATTAATGATGAGTCTCCTGCTAGCCAGATCCACAAAGTCCCCTTTCAGCTATCACATCCCTCTCTCTTCCCCCTCTCTCTTTCTCCAAATGCTCCTATAACAAAACATTAAAATCCCCCTTTGAATGGTTGCTGCATAGAGCAGGCAAGAGCAAAAAGCTGCTGATTTCATCGTCTTAAATGTGCTGTGATCGTGGGCAGATTAATTTTTCACAATGCTTAATTATTTTTATCAACAAAATATTAAAATCACAGCTAAAGATCAATCACACTCAAGCTCTGTGACTTAAGAGTAATCTCATTTTGGAACTAAATTGTCCCAGGTATTTTTTGGTAAATTGCCTCTTCTTCCAAAGTTGCATTTCTTACCTTTTATCTCTTCCTTTATTTCAAGTATTTAATAAAGGATTGGATTATTTTCATTCACTAGACAAGAGAGCAAAGCAACCTATTTTTTCAGTGTTGGGCAGAATGCTTTGCTCCTCCTGGGTTTGGAGCTGACTCCATCAAATTTCATAGCCACTGTCATTATTTATATTCTGGAACAAGGATTTATGCAAGTGAACCTGCCTTTCTTCTTTGTTAAATCAAACTTCTAATTTTTTCTTATCCACTGGAAGGGTTGTTTCTTGGAAGCTTCATCTTCTTTCCTGCTGTTAGTAGTCTCTCAGATTGCCTCTGTCTTCCATGTATTTCCCACATCTACACCTCTCTTCATTCATCAGACACCAACGGAGCATCTTTTGTTCTGGGGGATACAGTGAAAGATATGATGGGGATAGTCCATGTGTTGTCAGGGCTTAAAATTTCTCCAAGTAGATAGATATCACACAACCAGTGACTACTTTGAGTGCTTTGAGAGATATGCGCAGGAGAACATGGGAGTTTAAAAAGGGGCACCCAACCAAGTGTTGGGGGGTGGTCATAGAAAAAAATGATATTTTAAGATAAGACCCCTAGGTGGAAGTCTGAAGAACTGAGAAGCTCTCAGTACATATACATCAATGTGTGTTGCTTTTACTTGTTCAGTAGCAGCCACTTCTATGGATGACACCTTAGAATGAAGGGAATGCAATAATGAGGCAGGACACAGCTGGAAATAGCTGGGCTAATGGGAGTGGTGAAGGACTTCTGTGAAGAGAAGGAGCTGGAACAGTGGATAAAGCCCCTCCCTCATTCCAGCAAGGAGGACCACACACCACCCAAAAAGACCCCCTGGCCCTCCTCCCCACTGATGCACTGCCCACTAATGGCCCAGGGGGACTCACCTCTACAAGAGACAACCCTAAGCAACCCTGGTCCTTGTCTGATTCCCCAAATTCTCATAACAACATATAGGGATGCTGAATGACTTGGGAAAGAAAAGGGTAGCTGTAGACATCTAATACAGTAGTGCTGGGGAAGGGAGTGACTAAACTAGACAAGCTTAAGATTCCATTGGGCTGGGCTAAGAGTTGGAGACATTCAAGTTTAGAAATGTTAAATGGCTTGCCCCAGGTCACAGTGCTAATAAATGGGAGAGCCTGGAATGAACTCCAGGCATCTTCAAAGACTCTCTCTCTATCACTTATCCCTTAAGGCACTGTCCATGCTCTGTTGATATTCACAGGCTCCCTGGAGAGGGATACATTGTTGAACTGGGTGCAGGACAGTGAGGCCAAATAAAAGATGACAACTGGGGACAACTAGCCCCACATGGCTGCTTTCAAGCCCAACATGCTACAGAATAATGCTTATATAGCCAGATCCCCTACCAATTCTACTCCCTGCCGGGGTTGACTGGAAAGTTCAGACTAGCAGCTACCCACACATATGTTCTTTTGCACATGTCACAAATATCTATATATTCCTGAAAAATGCTAATGTCCAGATGAGGTAGGGGTGAGGGGACAAACTGCAAAAATGAAAACTTGCACACTCTATGATGAGACTCCTCAGTCTCCCTTCTCCTACCCAGACCGCAGATGCTGACAACTGGGCTTATGTACTCCAAGTAATCTTAAGAACTGTCAACATTTTACATGCCACCTCCCCCCAAATTGGCTGGGTCCATGAATTCACCCCACTGTAGAGCCCATTTGTAGGGAAATTTTAAATCAGCACTTCAGTGCCTCACTCTTAAGTAAGAACTAAGGTTACACATATTTGTGGAGAGCCTTTAACATGACAAAGAGGGACAAAAATTCGTATAAAGATAAATGAGCTGGAGTTATCAGCACAGACAGCAGGGAAAAAACAGTCAATATATTCAGAGAGATCAAAGAAGCTACCATGTCCTTGGAGCAAGAACAAGCTGCTCTAAAAAAGAACTTTTGGAAACTTAAAAGAAGAGAGTCAAAACAAACAAATAACTTTAAGAGTAGAAACAGTTAGAAAAAGAAAACTTCCCAAAAAATAAAACAGAAAGACTTGGGGAAATGACGTAAAGAAATTTCCTAGAACTAAAGGACATGCATTTCTAAATCAAAGGAGATTGCATGACATCCAGCAAAATAACAAAGGGGACCCATGATATCAGAGAATTTCAGGAAATTCAGGTGAGGAGTCCATTCTGAAAGCTTCTGGGATGAAGGTTGGGAAAAACCTAGTCATATCAAAGAATCTCATATCGGACTTTTTAACAATAACACTGGAATCCAAAAGAAAAGGAGTACTACCTTCACAATTCTGAGACAATAATCTCCAGCCCAGAATTCTATACCCAGCCACATGACTATCATGTATAGGAATGGAATTAAGACATTCTCAAAGCTACAAGAACAGAAAAGATTTTACCTCTCTTTCTTAGAAAGCCATGGGAGAATGTTTGTGAACAGAACAAGGAATTAGGTCAGGGAGAAGAAACGTAGGGTCTAGGGGAAAGAGAGCTACAACTGAGGAAAGAGGGGGTGAAGGGAAGTCTCAGGAGCCCAGCTGCCCAGATGGACAGTTTGACAGAGGGTACAGAGAACAAGGTCTCTCCAAAGAATGATGAAACAGACAGAAATATTGAATAGTTAGAAAACAGTAACAACAGGCACTTGAGATATTTGATGAAACACATGGGGGAAAACCAGTGGTGGGGAGAAGAAAAACTAAGCAAATAAAAGGACATGGGGGTTTTTAATTCCAGAGAAAAATATTAAAAAGAAAACACAGTAGACCCTGCTGGTGTGGATTAGTGGATTGAGTGCCAGCTTGCGAACCAAAGAGTCGCTGGTTCAATTCCCAGTCAGGGTACATGCCTGGGTTGTGGGCCAGGTCCCCAGTAGGGGGTGCATGAGAGGCAACCACATATTGATGTTTCTCTCTCTTTTTTCCTCCCTTCCTCTCTCTCTAAAAATAAATAAATAAAATCTTAAAAAGAAGAAAATACAATAGAACTCTATTTAACATAGTAAAGAATATACATAAATGGTCCAAATAACATAGCCACTGTCTAATTAATCAAAAACTATAAAATAAGCATATATTGGGTTGGCCAAAAACCTCATTTGCTTTTTCCCATAAGATGGCTCTGGTAGTGCTTAGTTGTCTTTAACTTCATTCATGACAATTTTGTTAGATTGTATTGTGACAGCTGTCATCAGCATGCATTTTAAAAAAACTATCCAAATTGGTGAATTTTTGTGTAGCCATTTTAATATTGAAGATGGAAGAAATCACACAACATTTTTGTCACATTATGCTTTATTGTCTCAATAAAGGTATAAATGCAACTGAAACACAAAGATTTGTGCAGTGTATAGAGAAGGTGCTATGAGTGGTTTGCTAAGTTTTGTGCTGGAGATTTCTCACTGGACAATGCTCCATGATTGGGTAGAGCAGTTGAAGTTAATAGCAATCAAATCAAAACATTAATTAAGATCGACATTATACTACACAGGAGATAGCCAACATACTCAAAATATCCAAATCAATAAAGTTACTGGTAAAAATAAAAAATGTATTCTTTATTTTTTTATGGAAAAAAATTAAATGAATTTTTTGGCCAATTCAATAGCTCTATTGGTGCAATAGGGAGAAGGCAAGAAAGCTTGGTGTAAAAAGTCCAAAGCACCCACATGTTAAAGGAAGTAATAAGTAATGTCTAAAAACAAATAAAACCTTGTAATCTCAGTTTGCTCACAAGAAACAGAGGTGCTAAGAATGGTGAAAACAGTTACCTATAGGGAGTGGAACTAGGGTTTGGAAGTGAAGGGGGTGTTTTAGGTCAAGGGCTGCTATTCGCCTTTGCAAGCATTTTAAGTGCTGTTCAATTAAAAAAAACAGTGTAACTATTTATTTTTAAAAAATATGTCATTTATTTACTTTCAGAGAGAGGACAGGGGAGGGAGAAAAAGAGGGAGAAAAACACTGATGTGTGAGAGAAACATTGATCGGTTGCCTCTTGCCTGTCCGTAACCAGGGACCTGACCCACAACCCAGGCATGTGCCCTGACTGAGGACTGAACTGGTGACCTTTCAGTCCACATGCTTGTCCTCAATTCACTGAGCCATACCAGCCAGGGCAAGTGCTATTTAATTTTTAAAAAGTGTGTTCATATATTACTTTGCTATAAAACCAAGTGAATTATAAATAAAAAAGTGAAAAATTAAGGGAAACAAATAATCAGCAGATTTTAGCTCTTATTACCAGATTCTGGCCCAAACCCATTCCATTCCTTGTCTATTTTTCTCTGTACCCAGATCAGAAGGCATGTGCACCTGGAAGGTACAGCCTGTCTGGGAAGTGGATGGGAGAACTGAGGGAGAAGCCAGTTTCTGCTCCTTTACGCAGGGTCTGAATCTTTGAGCTCTGTCTGACTCTACTTAGCCTGTCTCTGTCCAGAAGGTAAACCTCAGACATGCGATGACCTTAGGACCCACATCACAGGTATTGGGCAACCTCAGTGGTCTGATATGGGCAACACACTTGTGCAGAGATGCATTCACATGTCACTGCAAGCTGTCACAGAAGTCTTTCTGTAGATGCTCTGGGATGCCATGGCCAAGGTACCAGTGATTGCCAGGCTCGTGCTAACAATCATGTAGTAAATCCTATTTGAAGTTTGGACATGACTGAGGACGTATTTTTGCAATAAGGAAACTGATCGCACAAATGCCACCTGTGATCTTCTCAGGGTGGAACAGAACTTCAGTAAATTAAGCAGAATTGCTGAAAGACAGCTGTCTTTGCCATTCCACCAGGCTGAGGTTATCCCATTGTGAGTAGTTTCCATTGCTACTACAGCCCAGACAGGTGCAGACCGAGCCACAGAACTGCGTGCATGGCCTTGAAGCCGCTGGGTTCCAGGGACACTCACCTCAGCTCTTGGCTTAGTGCCCTTTCCTCTAGAGGTTAAAGGAATTCATTTGAAACTGCATAGTTAGAATTCTACCAAGATTCCACTAGCAGGAAGAAATTCTTATCTTAATAAAACTTAATCTTGTGATGTCCCACAAACCATTAAATATTATGGGTTATCTTCTCTTGTCACCAAAGACAACAAAAACAATATGGGGTGTTGTTTGGGGAGCAAAGATGCACATTGAAAACCCCCAGTGCCATCAAGACTTTATCTACTGCTTACCCACATAATCCCAGCATTATAAAATTGATGAACAATGAATGGAGGGGGAAAAAACAACAGACAAAAATAGAGTCTTAAAACTCTATCTGTGTGCCAATAAGTAGTTTGAAAATAGTGTCTGTCAGGATCCATATGTTTTCTGCATGTGTAAGAATACTCTTACACAGGGGTCTTACTTCATAACTGAGATTCTTTTTCATTTAATTCAGTCATATTAGATTATGGGGCTGATTATGATCATATCCACAAATCAGTATTTTAACAGAGTTTCCATGGAAACCTTATATGCCCCTGTTTTTTAACTTTTTGGACAAGGCTTTGCCTGTTTAACAACTTGAACTAGTTTGACGAGGACAACATGTTTTGTTTAAGTTACATTAACTGGGGCCAATATTTCCTAATTGCATTACCAGGAGAAACATTCACAGCATTACTCGTACCATGGAAAACCTCCCCTAGCCCAGCGTTTGATTCGCTTTAATCACTGGAGAACAGGAAACATACCAGGATTGCCTTGTCTTATCAAGTTTTAAATGTGTTAACTGGTTTTAAATCTATGAAATAATCTCCCTTATTAAATGACAAAGTTAGTCTTGTTAAGAGGATCGGCATTTATGGCTACATCCATTTATTTCTTAAAATGCAAAAACATTCCTTTGGCTTTCTGCTACAGAGGTGAACTCATTGTGCATAAAGCCATATCCATTTTTGCACATGGGCTTCAAAAATAAATATTCCTCCACCGAAAACATACCCCCACCAAAAAATGGTGAAAAAATGTATCAAGCACAATAATATCAAACAGAAAATAAATGCAAAATTGACATCCACAGAACATTCTTATTTATCATTCATTTAATAAAGCCACTTTTTAAAAATTCATGCCCACACAGCCAGAGATGTTTACTTCCAGCAATCCACAATTTGGGGGTAGCTTGTAGCAAAGTTTTGGAAAATGCTGCACTTAAAAAATGGTGGTGGGGGGTGTGTTTGGGGGTGCTTTAGGGAAGTCAGAGTTCACCCTGACAGCATATAAAATATATGGCCCAAAGCTCTATAAGATGTCTGAGTTTGAAATGCTGGTGGACCTTAATAAAATGTCAGTGAGGAATAGTTTAATTTTACAGCATTAAGCACCAAGGCAGTAATTTGAGTGGGGCGAGTTATATTTTAATACATCAAAGTATACTACACTACAGGGAAGCGGAATATATTTTTAAGAGACATACATTCCCTACTTGAAATTACTTGACTTAGACACTTCCCTTTTTGAAGGAGGATAAGTAAAACACAGTCTCCCCTGTGCTACCTGTCTTACTTTTTAAACTGTGACTATATCTCAGGAGTTAGCTGACCTGTTTCCAAACCAATGTCTTTCATTTGGGGCATGGAGTTATGGATAGAGACTGGAAACCCATGTGATGAGCATGTGCTTCTCTTCTGGCCACAGAAGTCCAGCTGTCCAGTGGGATGGCCTGGGAGGGGGAGGCTTCATCTTGACCCTCCGCTGCCCTCTTTTTGAGCTGCTTTTTATCTGCTGAGACCCAAGTCCTGGCATCCTCTCTTCTGAATCACAACCTAGAATTTCCGTGTGAAGGGAGCTGCCATGCCATCTCTATTTCTTCTGGGGCATGCTCTGGCTTGCGTCTGAGGTCTAAACACTCATCCAGGAAGAAGGGCAGGAGCAGGTCCGCACAATGCCACACCTCTTCTGCTACCAGTCCCAAGATCAAAGGGAGCTCTTCCTTCCTGCCCAGCTATGAAGAGAGGGTGGGCCTTTGGGGGAGGCTTCTGAACAGGGAGCAGCCATGACCAATGTGCCCAAGATCTGACTGACAGAGCCATTCTGGGGACAGACCAGATGAGAGCTAACTCCATGCACAAAGTCTGGCCCCAGAACCCTTTCCCCCATCTGTAGCCACAGCAGACAGGCTGCAGGTTCTCCTCTGTTCTAGGTGGCCCTTGGCATGGAGAAGCAATGAGCAATGAAGACCTATGAGGACAGAGATGTCATGGGAGAAGGTGAGAAAGTCATTTCTACCAAGTCTGTTTGTCTGGGCTCAGTTTCTTTCAAGGTTCTTCCTTTGCTTTCCCCTGACAAAGGGAAAGGGGTTGGGAGGAATAAAATGAGATAAAAGAACACAGGAGTTAGAAGGCTTTGAAATCAGATGGATAAGGGTTCAAGTCCCCACCCTGCTACTTGACAAACTGATCTCTGGCTAATGATTCATTCTTACCAAATGTCAGGTTTTTTCTTCAGTAAGATGTAGAAAATTACAGTTCCTCTCCTGGAATGGTGGAGAAATTCATGATTGTCTCCAGGTAAAGCACCCTGGGCCTAAGATTTTCTAAGTGTCTATGAGTTTTAGATGTTTTGATTTAGCCCTGAAAATTTAGAAACTACTGCATCAAGCAATCATATTTCTAGACAGAGGAACTAAACTAGACAACTTCTAGACAGAGTTGCTAATAAACAATGCCTGGTCACCCCAAATGTGACAGATGCACGGAGAAATAAGTGGGGAATTAGAGTCACAGTTTCCTCTTGGTCCCAGTTTACTGTCCAACATCTGTTACCCTTTCAGTCGACTTCTGAGTGGGACACTTCAGCTTCTTAGGCCAATGGGAGAGTTTTGGGGAGAAAACCTACCTGAGGCTCACAGCTGACCCATCACTCCCAGCAATAACAGGAAGCTCTACCTGGCGATCACCCCTGTGCCAAATTCAGAAACAAGAAATGCCTGTGCCATCCTCCAACTTTTCTGGGATCACATTTCTAGTATAAGCGATTGGTTTCCTATACAAATAAACAGGTCACAATTTAACTCCTTTTCAACATGCCCTAAAATTTTGTTTTTCACTTTTGAAATCCATTTCAAAAAATAAAGGCAACTTATTTCTATCACAGTAGAAAAACTACCATCTTCATGAGGACAAGGAAAAAACACCAATTTTATATCAAGATATAGATGTTGGGGGTGGTAGGGTGGGGCCTTGTCGGAAGCTTCCTAGAGCATGATACAAATTCTCCCCACAGCAAAATGGTACTTGGCTTTGCATTCCAGACTTAGTCAAATTTGCAAACAACAAGATCTACTTCAAGAACAGCAACTATGATTACACTGTTGTCTGCCTGAGCACTAGCCTGGGAAGGATTCTGTGGCCATGTGGGGCTCCCTGGGGCTGCTGGGTGGGGCCACTGGGGCCCACAACGCAGGTGGTGCCCAGGCACTTAATTCCTACCTCTGGTCTTCTGGGTGTCATGTCCGCACTAACACGTCTGAACACTTAGGAAGTAGGAAGGAAAGTTCTGTTCTAGTGACATAGTCTCAAGGCCCCAGCAGAGCTGGCTCTTTTCCAATGGCACCAGACCCAGGCACCAGACCCAGGCACCTGTGTGGAGAGGTTAACAACTCATTCTGCTGCTCCTCAGGCACACATGGAAAGGATTCTCTCACAACTGCAAACTGGAAGTAAAAGCTCAGGATTTGATAAACATGTACTGAGGTTTTGTAACGCTTGCAAAATTGCAGTCCTCATTACGTCTGTATGGAGGACAGCAAGATGGACCTCTCTAGTTATGGAGAGACTGTGGAGCTGCCCAAGGGTGTCACCTGTGAAGTGACAGCACCTGCCAAAGCACATCACAGGGTACACTGCAGGGCTCTAATCCTGACCCCAACACTAGACAGCAGTATTCTTGCAGAAGTGTGTATGTGTGTGTATGTGTATGTGTATGTGAGAGAGACAGAGAGAGAGAGAGAGACAGAGAGAGAGAGAGGAAGGAAGGGAGAGAAAGAGAGAGAAATAAGAGCATTTTTCATTATTAATAATATACAGTTCTAGTGGAAGATGAGGGTGAGGGACTCATCAACCAGCTCCCTCACCTCTTGTCCAGCATCTCCTCACCAGAGCTCTCCCTCACCCATTGTATTAGTCATACTGGACTCCCAGGAGCTTCTAGGGCACTGTGCCATCCCTCTGGCCTCTCAGACTTACACATACCACATCTTTACCTAGAATGGCCCCTGTCCCTTCCCCTCCCTGCAGTAAATTCTAGTCCATTTTTCCATTGCAGCCTGGTTATAATGTTGGCAGAGACGGCTGCCCCAACCTCCCAAGTCAGTTGCCCTGATGGTATTCCTTACAGAACTATGGACCTCCTCTTCCTAGCACCCTCATAGCTTGAGTTTTTCTTATATTTATGAGGTTGTATCATAAATGTCTGTCTCCTTGCTAAATTGTAGAGACCATTTGGATTGTAGGTCCATTTATTTTGCTGACTTATTTTCATGCCTATAATATCCCCAAACAAAGAGCTTAACAGTTAAGAAACATTCAGTAGGTTAATAAAGAAATAACCATTAACCTATTAATGAGGCTAACCTACTAGCCTCATTAATAAAGAAATAACACACAATGAAATCTATGGGAGACTTTCAGAGGACATGAGGTGAAATTGGGGTCCCCTCTAGTGGGAGAATGAGAACCCCTCTAATATACCCTATTTTTATATAAGGGTGTTCGCTCCCTTCAGAAGACCTTTAAAATACCAACAAGTAGAGAAATGCCATTTTCTAAGAAGTCAACACCTGCACTGTCCATTCTCAGGAATGTCTCATGAGATCTAACCATCTTAGCTCTTCACCACCCACAGCATTAGCACACAGCTGCCTCTCCAAATGTCTTCATGGTAAGAGCAACTCGGAGCCATGGATGAAACATATAAACATCAGCTGTAGTGGTGGAGAGCAGTACACTGAGTTTATTTTCCCCTTGGCCCTCATTAGAATCACAAATGAAATGTTGACAACACATGAAGGAGCCTGCTTGTTGAACACAAATGTTTCCACTCCTATCAACCTCGAAACCCTGATAGTCACGCTTCATGATGAAAGCTAAACAGCCCCGGGGAGATGACTACATGCTTTCTCTAATTACACAAGGATGGGGAAAAGGGCCTCCTACCAAGGAGTCACTGACTAAAGGAAAGTTCAGTAGGCACATCTTTAAAAATAACAGTACAAGCACATAGAAGGTGGTTTAATATGGGATTCTTGGTTTAAATGAAATGATGAGAACATTACTATTGCCCCAAAATGGGCAGCTGCCCTTCTAACCTAGGATGGAGGCTGCATCAAAGTCAGTGTGGGACCTTTATTTTGCTAACAAAAGTTCCACATGACGGCTCAGTCACATGAAAACAAGAGCCAACTTTCTTTTGTTTGTAAAACTATTTTGATGACAAGCAGAGATACATAAAGCACAAATTCACTTAGATTGCAGCCTATTCTAGGCAAACACATATTCACATGCATATACACAAAAAGATGGTGAACTCTCTTACACAAGCAAAATATTCCTTTGCATTTAACTAGCTTGTTTTGGTTATAAACAGATCAGTGCAAATAGAATACAGTCTAAGAGCCTAGCTGATACATGTCATACCAACACAATAATAGAGAATAGACCAGCTATTGTATGTTGCTATGTGCAGAGGCATTATTTTTGCTAAGATTCTTGCATAAAAATATTGTTTAGCCCTCCCTGCTAATCTGAGAGCTTTACCAGTCTTCCTTTGTACAGATGATTAAACCGAAGATCAGAGAGCTTAAGTAATTTATTCAAAGTCACACAGCCAGTAAATGTTGAAGGCAGCATTTGAACCTAGATGGTTTCACTTCAGATTTCATGCTTTTATATCAGAGACACTGCTCTGAAATGAAATAGTGGGACAGATGAAGGCTGGAATAACAAAAAGGATTCCTAAAGTTCAGGATCTATACTTGGTGGGTTAGGAAGTCAGTCCTGATTGTGATAATTGTATTTTTCAGAACATTTTAAAGCTCGATGTATCAAAGAAATAACATAGAGCAAACTTTAAAGAGAAAAGGGCAAAGCACAGACTTATTATTGGATCACAACATACATACTCCAAGCTATAACTTGAAAATATGAAAAACACATTGTCATTTATTTCAGAAACTGAACTATCATGTTATAATAAAAGTACAAAAGCAAATAAAGATTCACCAAGAAGAACTGCACAAAACATTCATTTTATATATAACATGAGTAAACAATCAAACATGAATTTGACTCCAATTTATATTTTGGGGCAGGGACAAAAGTAGTGAAAAGATCTAAGTAAAATGAGTCAGTGTGAGGCCTTGGCCAGGCTTCCTAAGCTGCCATGTTTCTTGATCCTTTTGCTTCTTTCATTAACTTAATATCAACCAGCATCTGTCTGTGTTTACTCCACCAGCTGCATGAGCTCACTAATTACCTTTAATCATACTTATCTGAATGCATCTTTATCTTCGCACACATCCTGTATGCAGACAAACTAAGTACTGTAAGGTTGAGGTTGGGAAAAATTGGACTGGGAAGTCTATACTTCCTCTAACCTATACCAAAAAAAAATAAATAAAAGTATCTAAATCTGCCTCTGCTACCAGCCAAAGGACTTCTGAGACTCAGCTCAGGAGAGCTGGACAGTGTCAGTGTCCAACAAAGTTATATGCAGTCTTTTCACGGGTAACAGGTTCAAGGTGATGACATGATCAGCACAGAATTTCAAATAGCAGCCTACAAACTGGTAAATCCTTCGAAGACCAAGAACCAAAGTGCTGTGTCTTTTCTAATTTCCACAGCACCTAGCTCATACCTGGGCTCCATGGACAAGTGGATGCTGAAAAACAGTCTCATACTCTTTGGACACTGTCTTCCTTAGTTTTAAGGAGGCAGAAGACACACATCTCATAATTACTACTCCACTAATTTTATCAGGTATCTTGAGGCCAAGTAAAGAGACTTTAAATTCTAGAGTCATGTAAAGTAATTTGAATCACCATAGTTAGCTCTCGGACCTGGATTTTTACCTTAGCAAAAAGGTCAGTGAGAATGAGGAGGTGCACATGCCCTCCCCACCTTCACTACAGAAATTGTAGGGCAGCCTTGATTCTCCACTGAACTAACTGCTCAGAAGGAAAGTGTGTTCTCCTTAGTTAGCTAGAGCTTCCAGATAATTAAATTTAAATCTTACTGTCATACAGAATGAATTTTATTTTAGAAAAAGGACCTCAAGACATAAAATATAAAACTATAGGTTCCCTGAAATTGTACCTAACATGGGTACTCACAATCCATGTGTTTACAATAAATATGCTGAAGACTTTGGGCAAGTTACTTAATTTTTCTATGCCTGTTATTCATTCATTCATTCAGCATTTATTTAATGAACTTACTACATGGTATTATAGAAACAATGGGAAAAATATAAGAAACCATCATAAACTTACAGACTAGTGAACAGCACTTAGCTAGACTATATTTCACAGACTCCCTTGCAGTTAAATACAGTCATGTGATTTAATTCTAGCCAACGAAATATAAGCAGGGATAAATACCATCTCCAGGCCTGGCCCATGCCCGATCCCATCTTCTTCCCCTCTGAGCCTGCTGATAGAAGGACTCTGAGAACTATGGGGGGGACAAAGCAATGAGATGGAAGGAGCCAGGTTCGTGAGTGACTGCATGGAGCCCGGCCCTCACCAACCTGAACTGCACTGTGTTCAAGGCAGTAAGTAAGCTGCTGTCATGCTAAGCCACTGAGATTTGAGGTTTATTTGTTATAGCAGTTACATTACTTTAACTAATACAAATCCTTAACAATGTCTGGCCCACTGCAAGCACTAAATAATGATATAATTTACATTTAAAACAAATTCCTAGTTTTCTTGCCATATGTTTTATATAACCAAAGAGGGAGGGAGGGAGGGAAGGAAGGAAGGAAGGAAGGAAGGAAGGAAGGAAGGAAGGAAGGAAGGAAGGAAGGAAGGAAGGAAGGAAGGAAATGATACTGAGGCCTTTTAAGTAGCTCTTTCTAAATTGTGTACCTGGGTGCTGTTTGTGCATCCACAATTCCTAGGGAAATACCGTATTTCCTTCTCAACCAAATAACATTTCTGCTTGGATCGGTGGAGCCAAGGGCTTCCTTCCTACAATCCTGGGCTGCAGTTCTCCCTCAGCGTGGCTGCCCCCCTTGAATTGGATCATCACAGCACCTGCTTTGGATGGGGGCCCACTGACAGGAATGGGGGAGTACTTTGCCAGAATTTTACCAAAGCAGATGATAAAACTGGAAGAAACATTCATATGCATTGTATGGTTTGGTCACATGCCGAGATCACTTGGCAGAGAAAGACAGATGTCACCTTTAGGGCTAATCCTTGTGAAGTGAGAGGAGGTAAACTGTAGCAATGCTATATGTAACTATATAACTCAGAAAGTCACTGGAAAATAAGTCATTTTAAATCGTCCAGTAAACAAAATAACCTTTACTTGCTACTTAACAAAAGCCAGCTTTTCTTCCTTGTGTTTTTAAAATTATAGCTGGAATACATGTTTGTTGCAGCAAGTTGAATATGCAGAGGTGGAAGCAGAAAAATGTAATTTTCCTTTCTTCTTCTAAATTTTCCCTGCCCCCACGGGTGATCAGGCTATTTTATCTCAGACAAACCGATGCACATTTTTTAGGGCTATAACCCCACCAGTGACTTTCTTTCCTTAACACAAATGGGATGGCACAACATGCATTCCCCATTCAAATTGCTTTATTTAACCTAACAACTTATTCTGAGTATCCTCCCAGGTGAATATTTTTAACTCTAACATATTTTTTAACTCTAACTCTTTTAAAATAGCTGTATATCACTACCTGGGAGAAAAAGCTTTTTGCTGAATTTTAAGACCTAATTAACTTTAAGAGTTAGTAATTGCTGATTTTTTTGGAGGGAAGTGAAATGTTAAATACTTTATGTTAAGAAACATTCTGAATAACAAAGTACATGAACAAAATACAAAAAAATATATGTGTATATATTATACATATGTATCAGAAATATACAGAAGCTAGGAAATTCTTGAAATCTCAGTGTGACAGTAACAACAATCTCCGAGGGTGTTTCTGAAGCAAGTTTCTGCATGGGGAACTAGGTTCTTGACTAGGTCTTGGTACCAGAAGCACCTCTGGGGTGTGGCTTGGCCTGACCTGATATTTGGCATCTGTCTCTGGTCATTCTTATGTGTGCAACATTGACTTGCACTTCTGGGATCTGGTTCACTGAGGGAGGGAGGGAAGGAAGATGCTGCAGGCATTAGCATGCTGATCGCACACCCTACCTTTGTTCTCTGGGCTGAGGTCAGATGGAATAAATCATTCAGCCTCTGCATTCAAAGTCCTTCACTGTCTGAGTGTGCACTGCCCATTTTAAAATCAACAGTTAGAGTCAGCAGGAGCAAAAGAGAACCAGAGAACTCCTTTGAGTAGTAAGTCACTGCTCCCAGGAACCCATAGCTGTGGGGGTTTTCTGTGTGTTCCCAGGGTATTCACATTTTAGGTGGGAGCAATCAGTCCAGACTCTTTGAGGTCCAAGAATACACCCTGCTAATGAGAAATGCCACTTTGATCATTTGCTTTGCAGGTCTCTACCAGGTCTATGATGTGCACTTAACGTATATCACTTGATCCTTTCTGGATCCTATGAGGTAGGTATTATCTGTATCCTACAGATGAGGAACTAAGGCTCAGAGAGATTCTGTCGTAGCCTAAGGCCATGCAGTTTTAGGGTATAAGCAACATGAAAGTGTGCACCCTCACTTAGCCACCAGTTCGGCCTTAACTGCAGATGCCCCTGGTTGTCTGAAGTTACCTGCAGGTGTCTTGGACTCCTACACCAGCTGTGCTGTCAGTGAGTTTATGTTTTTCAGGATTCTAAGTCCTCAAGATATAGACCGAGTTGGGTCCTGCAGAACATAGCTAAAAAGTTCTGCTATCCCAAAGAGATGCTCAAGTTCTGTTTGTTCAACACCCCCTAAAGTCTAAATACAGGGCCTTTCAAGTTTACTCAGGCATTCTGACCATAACAATAAGCATTTACATGTAACAGGGCCATAAAGATCATCCTATTCAAATTCCTCATTGTATAGATGAGGAGGAAGATGATGGACATGTCCGGCTGGGTGGAAGAAGTTGGGGGTGGGGACAGGTGATGGTGGAGCAGTGACAGCAAGGGTGACAGAATGAGCTAGAGCAGGGTTTACAAACTGTGCCCTATGGGGTGATCCAGCGCTCCACTTGTTTCTGTAAATATGGTTTTATTGGAGCACAGGCACATCCTTTCTTATGAATTGTCTGTTGCTGGCTTCTCGCTACATCTGAGTGGAGTGGTTATGACAAAGACTGTAACACTCTCCATTACTATCAAGCCCTTTACAAAAAATGTTTGTTGACCCCTGGAAAAGACAGAGGCACACACGTTGATATGTGTTATTGGGAACTTTCTAGTTCTTACAGTGAGTGTTAAGTTTACAGGTGCTTGTTATATTATGATCAATTAATTACTGAAGGCTACATAAGAGCCATCCATAGTCATGGATCATCAAGGAATGATTATTATTAAGTTCTCTGCACCTGAAAATAGACCAGATGGTGTGGAGGAAAAGAGGAAGGATGGACCCGTTTAGCCCCTGTTAAGATTTAAATGGCTCCCTGTAGCCTACACCTGTCTTCCCCCCCCTCCCCCGCCCCGCTGTCTCTCCCATGCTCAACAATGTTGGAGGTAAAAAGATGACAGCCGAGTAAAGCAGATTTTTCAGGAAGTGCACGATCAGAACACTGGGTTCTCTGGGACAGAACGGGCTTGGCTAAAGGAGAAGAAGGATCCCAAAGAACAGGCTATTAGGGACAGTCCCAATGCAATTTCTCAACTTCATTCACAAAGGGTCTCTTCCCTTGGTAGCACCAGAGTGGCCTGAGGGGCCAGGGCTCTAGCTCTTTCATCAGAACCTCCCTCCACCAGTCAAGTCAAGGTCAGCTGTTGAAAGCCAGCAGCATGAAGGTCCTGGGAGACATTCTCCTGGGTACTTGTGCACATCTATTAAGGCACTCTGGGCCATGACATGTATTCCTTCATTTAACTCTGGAACAATCTTGTCAAGCAAGGACCCCTATTATCCCATTACTCTCTGAGGATTTCAGGATCCTAGGGTGCAAGTCACTTGCCCAGAGACATGGAGCTGGTGAATGAAGAAGCCAGATTCAAATCCAGACTCAGCTGCCCTATTATCCTGCCTGAGGCCAGGGAGTCCACACTACCTCAAGAAAAGCACGTGTTTCCTTCTACAAGTAGTCACTGGCCACACAGAGCATCCAGCATGTTGAAGGGCAGCTTTAGGCATTCCCAGCACAGCAAATGTCAGGGGATTTGCACGTTCAAAGACATGTTTCAGTCCCCAGGGGGAAAGTTCCCAACAGCTTCAATTAGAGAACAGTCACAGTTCACTGACACCCGCTGCTCACAGGGACAGCTTTATTGTTTTATATGTGAAAAATCAGGGAAATGGTGAAAGATTGAGAAGTATTTCCAAAGTCACATGAACCAAAAGGTCAATTCAGTGGTGGTGGAGGTGGTAGGAGGGGGAGGAGGGGGAAGCAAAGAAGCAGCTGAGAAGTATTTGTGGCACCAGGGAGAATAGACCACGATGTCCGCTAAAGGGAACCATGGTTATGAATTTCAGGGCATCAAGGCCCTGTCAACACAGCTAATCCCCACGGATGTTGGCTGAATAAGCCTTCGATGACCAAACAAGTGCACTGTGGAAACCGTGTCAGCCTCCAGCAGGCCAATTTGTCCTCATATTACACACTCTGCTGGCTCTGTTGCTAGACCCCTAGCTCCAGGGTCCACGGCAAGCCTCCCCCAACCCACCGAGGGTTGACACAGCACGGTTACTAAGTCAACAGAATTCAGAAGCCACAGCCGGATTAAGAAGGCAGTTTTATTTTGGTGCCCTGGACTTCAAGCAGATTAAATAATCAAAAAGCCTGAGCCAGCGGGGTCATGTTTGAATGCTACAGCTGTTCACCGGAGTTTGACAAACGTTCTTTCTGTGGCTCGTCATCTGAATGGGAAAGGCAGGGATGGTCTTGGGAGGCCAACACTTTCAGAAAGAAGAGGGGCGCTGTCAAAAGATCCTCTCACGGAAAACAATCCCGGCCAGATGGAGACAAGGGAAGGACTGCTTAAATAAGCAGTCTCCTGAAAGCCACCACTGTTTTCGGCATTGAAGAAAAGCACAAGCAGGATTCAGAAAAAGCGAATGAAAGGCTGGACTCCTTTGCCATGACCTCTGTTTGCTGATCTGCCAATTAATAAAGGTGTGCTGTGGGTTCAACACGGAAGCCTGCAGAGACTCAGTCATGAAAGGTGAGCCCCTCACCCCTGAGAAAATTCCCTAAGAAAGGAATGGGATCCCCTCGAAAAGGTGTGTGTGTGGGAAACCTATTTTCAGGTTATCTTTCTTTAAAGACCAAACAGATAAAAAATGTCTGTGATGAGAGAGGTAATGCTTGTGCCAAGATGGGTCAGAGGCAGGGCATGTGGACAAATGTGCCCAGCCATGATCAGATATGCATTTGGTATGTTACCGGCCATTTCATACAAAACACCTTGTTTCAAGTTGGAGTTCATAGAGCACCCCCTTCAGAGGAGGGTAGATTGGGACAAAAGAAAGAATGAACAAACTGGCTGCAGTCTCAGAGACAAGCCTTTCATCAATAGATTAGTGGCTTCTGTGGAAAATGTGCTCTCAATGAAGATTTGATTTCTTACACTAATTAATGCTTGAGATCCACAGCTAAAGTGTAAGTGTTGAGTCATCTCTGATGAGAAGATTGTCTGGCTTTGAAAGAAGTCATTTAGACTATTTGCAAAATTATAGAAAAGAAAACAAGGATTTTTCTCTATTATATTTTGGAAGAGGGAAGGGAACTATGATGTTCTGCATCCGTTGAGGGAAACCGAATAGCAGAACCTCCCTCAGGAGGCTCCCTGAACGTTTTTCCTGTTGCCCTAAAGCACCGTTCATGTCAGTAGAAAATTCAAGGAACAGGCTCCAGTGCCTTTAGCAGCTGCATTTGACTGACCCTAGTTAAGGCCAGAAACAAACAAGTGAGTAAACCTCTTTCAAGATTATTTTTTATGCGTAGATAATTACCTTGAGTTTTCAATATTATTATGTGGACTTGTGAATTCCTCTACCAATTTGACAAAATGTCATTGACATTGTTGGCCATATTTTGAAATTTGAGTCTCTGGGAAAAAAAATAAGGGAGTGATATAGCTACTCTGGAGATTGGAGAATGACTTAGAAGTGTCTAAAAAACTCACCATCCCATTTGAACCCTGCAGGGAGGCTCCTGTTGATTCTAGACCCCCTCTTCCACATTTCCTCACAGCCAAGTTCCTCACAGCCAAGAAGCTCTGTGCAAGAATGCTCTTTGCAGTATCATTTATAATTAAGAAAAACTTTAGCAACTCAAATGCTCATCAGTAAGGGAACAGCTAAATAATAAATGACATGGCCTCACCACAAAATATTGTACAGTAGTTAAAAGAAATAAATTAGCACTCTATGTATCCATATGGATAGATAAGGTTTAAATGGATAGAATTGCAGAATAAAGCATGCTGATTGTATATATGTAGGTTTTTAAAAACCACTAGAAAAATAGTATTGTGCATGTATGTGTGTTTGCAGGTAAAAGTATTTGACAGGCAGTGAAACCCTGATAGGTTCTGGAAGTAGACTGCCTGGGTTCAAATCATGGTTCTTCCACTTACATATGTATAATCCTGGGCAAGTGATTTGAAGCTACCCTTTAAGCTATTCTCCATGCCTCAGTTTCCTCATCTTCAAGATAAAGATACTAACAGAACCAGGTTTATAAAGTTATGAGGATTAAATTGGTTTTTATATTATAGATCAATAATTAAATTAATTAGATTTAATTATTGACTGCTATCTATAAAGCAGCTAGAATGGTGCCTGGCTCAAAACATATGCTGTAAGGTTATTTGCTGTTGGTGTTGTTATTAAGGTCTGTTTTTAAAGAGTGGGATACATCAGTATGGTGGGTGCAGGGAGGGAAAGCATGGCTTGCGTGCTAATCAAAGGGAGCTCAACTCTATCAGCAATTCATAGTTTCTTTGAATTAAAATAGAAAAGAAAAAGAGTAGGACAACCCATAAATGATTGTATTATAGGAACATGGGTGCTTATTATATTATTCTTAATGTATTTCTGTAGTTTTACAGAGTTCTTGAATAAGGGGGGGGGCAAGCATCACTCGTGGGATAGTACATCTGCAATGATGAACATCAGTATATAGGAACGCTTTAGACCTGCCCTATCCAATATGCTACCCATGGCACCATGAGACCTTTGCATTTAAATCAATTAAAGTTAAATGCAAGTAACAGTCCATTTTCTGGACTATGAGTGTCACATTGCAGAGCCCAGTAGCCACACATAGACAGCGGCTACCATAATGGACATCAGATACAGACGGTTTCCATCACCACAGAAAGTTCTAATGGACTGTATTGATCTGGAGCATACTTTTACAGCATACTGACACTGGGGATATACTCGGTCTAGGCCAACTCTAGGAAAGATGATAAACAATAGAATCTCTCCTTCAGAACCTCTCCTCCATGGTGTGGAAGGGGTTAGCTGGCTCAGAATTGCATTACCTGTGATTTCAAGGGAGAAGAAATGAGTGTGCCACTTACAAACTGATTCCCATCTCAGTTGCTTTCTGTTTGTCATAGGTGAACTGCTCCTGCTTTCAAGTGTGATTTTCCTGCTCCGGATGGTGTACAGCTGCCCAGAGAAGTGCCACTGTCACTCCACCTCAAATTCTGTAGACTGCAGCCAGCAAGGTCTGGCTGAAATTCCTCCCAATTTGCCTCCTCAGACTCTAACGCTGCATTTACAAGATAACCAGATACACCAGCTTCCTGCTTTTGCATTTAGGTCGGTACCACAGCTCAGGACCTTGAACTTGCGCAACAATTCCCTTTCAAACCTGGCCCCTGGAGCTTTCCATGGACTTCAGCACTTGCAGGTCTTAAACTTAACCCAGAACTCCCTGCATTCCCTTGAAAGCAGACATTTCCATTCCCTCTCACAGCTGAGGGAGCTTGATTTGTCATCCAACAACATCAGCCACCTTCCCACCTCCCTGGGTGAGCGTTGGGAGAACCTAACTGTATTTGCAGTCCAACAAAACCGGCTTCAGCGGCTGGATCGAGGGATCCTGGAATCCATGCCCAGTGTAAAGGTTTTATTTCTCAAGGACAACCTCTGGAAATGCAATTGCCACTTGTTTGGTCTTAAACTCTGGCTGGAGAAATTTATCTATAAAGGTCAGTAACATCTGTTTGGAAACCTCCACCTGTGTGTCAGTAGGGCGAAGCTCATCTGTTCTCTGCATTAGAAAGCACATTGAGGTGTGTGTAACGGGCCAGCATAATTTTGTTTTTTCACATTGACATCACTTTACAGTGTGGAAAAAGAAGCAAGCAAGTCATTAAAGGGTGTTTAAATTCAGGTATTTAAATTCACCTACAAATATGGTTCATGGAGATTACTTTCCACTTTTTGAATGACAACAACATTAAATTATTTATCTGGAAACTGTAGGCTCTTAAGAAGGAGGGAAATTTGATCTCCATCTGAATAATGGCTAAATTCCACAGTGGCATCAAATTCTGTTCTCAAGTATGATCCACCTGGAGCATGGCATCTCTCCTTGCAACTCGTCTCCTTCTCTATCTGCCTTTACCCCTTTGACAGCTATAAATTTTCTCTAAAATTATCCTTTTGCCTTAGCAAGTACCAGTTTTTGAAGTTAGATGCAATAGGGAGCCTTCTCTAAGGTTACCATTTCTTTAACCAGATGTCAAATCGAAGCAAGAGATCCTAGAATATTAAATATGAGGGGCTCTGGGAATCACTCAGGAGTCAGCAAACAATAGTCCAAGGGCCAAATCCTGCCCACCTCCTGTTTTGGTAAAGAAAGTTTTATTAGAACACATCAATGCCCATTTATTATGTATTCTTTGTGACTGTCTTACAATATAAGGGTAAACTTGAATAGTTTTGATATATATGGCAAAGCTTAAAATATTAACTATCTGGTCCTTTATAGAAAACTTTGCCAACCCCTTCTGACTCAATATTAGATTGTTATTGATGAGAAATGGAAGCACAGAGAGGTTCAGCAATTTGCCCAAGATGACAGAGTAAAATTCAGATGAGAACAGAATGAATGGATTTTGCGTCTTGGCCCTATGTCCTTTCCTCTCCATCACAGTGGTTCATTCATTCATTGCTATATTTGAGTGCCTCTTATATGCCAGCCACTTTTCTAGGCACTGAGAAAAGGTCATTCAACAAGAAAATCCCTGTCACCACAAAGGTTGAATTCTGGCAGTAGAGAAACAGACGTTGAATAAGGTAAATATCCATATTCGGAAAGCAATTTGTGCTAGGGAAAGAGTGAGGCAGGGGTAGGGGAGAAGTGGTGATGGGATGGGGGTTCCACTTTAGACGGGAAGGCCAGGGAAGACCTATTCAAGGAGATGACACGGGGGAGCAGAACCTGGGCAGGAGAAAAGAGCCACTGAGGGAAAGAACAGCAAGGGCAGTGGGCCTGACAGGGGAGTAAGCTCGGCTTGACTGAAGAGCAAGAGGGCATCTGGAGCAGAGAAAGGGAGAGAAAGAGCAGACAGAGATAAGGCAGCACAAGCACTCAGGGGCTGAGTCATGTAGGAAGGTGCAGAGCAGGGTGAGACATTTGGATTTTATTTTAGGTGAGATCAAAAGCTCTTGCATTTTAGTTAGCGGAACAATATGATCTGATTACAATTTAAAAGGTCACTCTGTTGACTCTAGGGACAGCTGACCAGACCAGACACTGCCAACTAAGGAGGGGAACGAGGAGAAAGTAATTTCATTCACCCAGGAAAGAGATTGTAGTGGCCCAAACCAGGGTGCTGAGAAGGGATCAAACATTGGCAGCTGTTTGAAATATTGAACTGACAGAAATTGCTAATAGGGTGGACTTAGAGGTAAAGAAAAGAGAGCAATCGTGGGAAGTTCAAATTTTTTGTCCTGCAGGAGTAACTGGATAAATGGAGGATTGCTGGTAAGGGGCAGACTGCAGGGTGGGGGGAGGGCAAAGTGAGCGAGTGTGTGTGTGTGAGGTGGTAAATAAGGCTTCAGTTTGAGGAAGGTCAACTTTGAGATGGCCATTTCATATCAAGGGGAGCTGTTGCATTGGTGGATGTGCGTGCGAGCCTATAATTCAGGAGGATATCAGAGCTGCACACATGAACCAGCAGAGCCCGGAGGGTGGCAGCAGCTACACAGGAGGAAGTGAGTTGGAGCACGACATGTGTTCAAGGACACAATGCTGAGTTGAGAATCCCTCTCAGTAGTATGAGGCAGCTTATCACTACACAGCTAATCCTGAAGTTGACCTACAATGAGGGCTATATTCTGTGGCAAAAAACTTTCTTATAAGAGGTTGTAAATAAAACTTTGCACCTCTAGGTGTCTTCAGCTATTGTGTTTTAGACTAAATGGTAAGCATAAGTCAAATCATCAAAAAAATAGTTTTGATCAAAGAAGATTTCTTTTTTCTTTTTTTATTGATTATGCCATTACAGTTGTTTTATTCCCCCCTTCATACCCCTTCACCCTACCCTCCCGTCCCCACCATTACCCCCCCTTTAGTTTATGACCATGTGTCTCAAGTTCTTTAGATTCTATATTTCCCATACTATTTTTGCCCCCATCTATTTTCTATCTACTGTCTATGCTACTTATTTTCTGTACTTCTCCCCCCTTCTCCTCCTCCCACTCCCCTGTTGCTAACCCTCCTTGAGATCTTCATTTCTATGTTTCCACTCCTGATCTAGCTGTCCTCTTAGTTTTCTTTTGTTTTAGGTATGGTTGTTAATAACTGTGACTTTGCTGTCCTTTCACTGTTCATGCTTTTTTAACTTCTTTTTCTTAGGTAAGTCCCTTTAACATTTCACATAATAAGGGCTTGGTGATGATGAACTCCTTGAATTTGATCTTATCTGAGAAGCACTTTATCTGTCCTTCCATTCTGAATGAAAGTTTTGCTGGATAGAGCAATCTTGGTTGTAGATCTTTAGATTTCATGACTTGGAATACCTCTTTCCAGCCTGTTCTTGCCTGTAAGGTGTCTTCTTGACCAAAAAAAAAAAAAATAGTTCCTAGGTCCAGTACATTAGAAGGAACATAGAATGGAGTGGAGCTCCCTGTACTCTGTCACAAACTCACTGGTGACCTTTGACAGCCATGCCCATCACCAGCTCTTGGGGTCACCAGGTGGACACTGACAGTGTAAAGCTAAAAATTTCCCAAAACCTGACCTGGTCCTCAGATTCCTGACTCACTCCGTTCAATGCTCCCTCCTGCAGAGCTGTCCAGCACAGACAACAGCCTTTCTGTGGAAGGTCAAATTGATTTGGGATCACAAAAACTGGGTGGCCCAAAATAACTAGGAAAAAAACCAAACAGATGCTAAATGTTGGAGACAATCTGACTACTGATGTATCGACTAAAGGTAAAATAAGGGACTCGGTATTGGCCAAGACCTCATTTACAACACGATACATAAACAGATAGAAACCCCAGCAGTATTAGTAAGGACAGGCTACCTCAGTGATGTACAAGATAAAAACCACTTGTGTCAGAGTCCAGGGCAACTGGGGTCTATGCAATCATTCAAGGACTTAAGCCCCTTCCCGCTTTTGACATTGCCAATGTGACTTCATGGCCACTATGGTTAACACCAAATGGGAATAAAGTACTTGGAGGATTAAGGGAGCTTTGTGGCCTAGAAGTGACATTCACTGGTTCCAGTGGCCAGAACTGTCACATGGTCCCAACCTGACCACAAAGGGTAAAGAAATTTCATCTTCCTGTGGGCCCAACAGCTGAAACACATGCTCTGGTGAATACTTAATAATGTCTCCTCCACAAAAACATGGGCACATATTTTGTAATTAGTATTCCTCTCTCTCCATTCACAAGTAATAGATCATCTTTATGCCAATAGCTAACTGTATAAAACATTTATTTGGGGCTAGGTATTGTGCTAAATACTTGACATTATCCAACTGAGTCCCTGTGAGGTGAACTTCATTATTTCCCCCTCCCACTTTCCCGATGAGCAGTCAGATGCACAGAATGGTCAAGTAATTTGTTTAGCATTGCACAGCAAAGAAATGGTCAGACTCAATATTTATATCAAATTTCTTCCAAGACAGTGGTTAAGAATTACTAGTGGCCATATGGGGGGTAATGAGTGCTTCACAAGCCAGGGCTTCTTGCTTTGTCAGCTTCCATGAATCTAGAAGGGTGTGGGACCCTCAACTATCATCAGCAGACTTGCCTTCTGGGGTGGAAGGCTGGGAGGTCAATCCAGGTTGCAGACACAGCTGCACAGGAGACCATGGAGCTCTTGGTGGCCACAACTCCTGCCTTCAAGCCATGTCCCAGGCTCTAGTCTGTGTATTTACTCACCGCTGGGTCCCAAGGCCATGCCTCCCACTCTACCATTAAGCAGAAGGAAGCTTGGAACTGGAGAAAGACAGTGCTTAAGCCTGGAGAAACTGGGTGACCCACCCCAGTCTTGGAATAAGCTAGCTGATGGAACTGCTGGTAACTTTGGGAGGTGGGTTTTCCTCCCCTGGTAGAAGTCTCAGTGCTCTTTGGCCAGGCTGAGTGTCATTACTTCTTCTCAAAGCCCCACACTTCATTTCTATCTCTCTGGCCTTCCAACAAGCTCTAGGGCACAGCATAAAATGGTCCATGAGGCAGGGATTTTTCATCATGGTGCAGTTTGGTGGCACCCTGGGTTCCTCTGGAGTAGCCATCCTGTATTCCTGGTCTCTCACACAGCAGTTCAGAAAAAGAGAAAATTCCCCTGTAATTTTTTTTTGTTTTGGAGTTGGGGCTCTTGCCTTAGGAGATCACTGGAGAAGCTAGGAAGGGCCCAAGAGACTAGTAGTTTCAGATTCAGTTTCAAGCAGTACTAGCAAAAAAGGAGTGAGGTGAATTTTGCCATAGCCACTAACCCCAATGGGACCTGGGACAGATGACCCATGTACTGCAGAACAGCCCCAATTACTAATGGGACCACATAGAACTTTGTGTATAAGGCTCAGATAGAATGGATGTAAAGGCACTCCCCAAATTCTGCAGTGCTGTGGAAAGCAAGAGAGAGTTCAACTAACACTGAAGTGGAGACCTCCCGCTCATGCCTTTCTGCTATTATTTCATGGTTCACCTAACAATACATACAAAGAATCTCCAATCTAACTTGGCTAAGAGTGGTGCCAGGCTCCACAGCCATCCTGGGGTCCAAGTTTATGGCAGCCAAGGTCACAGGGGTTGGGCTCTGCCCAGGCAAAGAACTTTACTGAGGGTCATTGTGTTAGCTCGGCTGAGCTCAGGACACTCCAGAAAGGAGAAAATAGAGAGAGCAGGAAGTAGAAACAGATACTGAGCACAGTGGGAAAAACTGGGATCAAGGGAGTGAACTGGGTGTGGATATGGTTCCGTCCACTTTTGACCTGGGTGACCTTGGACAAGAAATACCCACTATAGCAGGGTTGGCAGGACAAATCTAACAGCGCTTTATAAACTATCAAGTTGGATACAACTTGATGTATCCAACATGATGTTTTTAATGGCAAAAATTCAGTCAGTGAAGTTTATTTGCCTGAGGTCAAAGAGTAAATTGGTGGTCAAACTTGGCCAGGACAGAATCTGTCAGCCCAGTGCTCTTTCTCGAAAATAATTACTAGGTACCCAAATCCTCTACATAGTCCACGTACCTGAGGAAATCAATTGCCTTACAGAGAATAGAAACTGGGCCTAATAATCCACTGGAAAGTTCAGTACTCAAAGTACTAAATGTTTTAAGGCCTCAGACAAGTTAATTGTACATAATCCCATGAATTTAGCTCATATTATTGCCAAATCTTCAGATACGCATGACACTCAAAGACCATGACCTCCCAGTTAGCATCACTGAAGAGTATTGCCAGTCACATAGGGTCTTGGTAATTAACACATAACATCGCAACAAAGGATGTTTGTTTTATTTTATTTTATCTTTTTTTTTTTTTGCATTTCCAGTGGGAACTTAGTACAATAGGTTTTCTTATATAGGGGGTTCATTAGGGGTGTGAGAGCCCTCGGGTTGGCCTCAGGAAAGCCCCTTCTTGTCAGCTTTTGAATTGCTTTTGCCTCAGCATTTATCAGGTAAAGGTGACCAGGCTTTCAATGAATTTTTGGTCATACATAATTGCCAATTTTGTGTGTGGCATTTTTAGCATTTGGCCAATTTAGAAATCCTAAAATCATAAAATATGGTTGTTAAGTTCTTTGACTCCAGAAAAATAAAAGGTGCTTTATAAATTCCATCTGCCTCAATTTCACAGACTGAGGATTTTGGAATTCAGTTGTATCAGACTCTATGACCATCCTTTGCTTCTGTTTTTTTAAAGGGGGAGTAACGGACAGTATTATCTGTGCATCACCGGACACCTGGAAGGGAAAGGACCTCCTTAAAATCCCTCATGAGCTATACCAGCCCTGCCCTTTCCCTTCTGCAGATCTGGAGTCCTCCCAGGTGCAGCAGCTGGCTTCAGCCCACTGGGCTGTCTCGAGGCCTCCTGAGAGCCACAGCATGGAGGAGCGAGACCACTCTGAGTGTGAGCTCAAACCCAAGCCCAGGCCGACTAATCTGCGTCACGCTGTGGTCACTGTTATCATCACTGGGGTTGCGTGTGGGATCCTGTGTCTCATGATGTTGGTGGCTGCCATCTACGGCTGTACCTATGCAGCTATCACAGCCCAGTACCGTGGGGGACCCTTGGCTCAAACCAATGAGGCCGAGAAGACAGAAGGAAAAGAGCTGTTTGACAGCTCACCAGCATGAGAACTTTCATCTCAAAGTGAATTATCACTTTAGGCCAGAAGACCATGTCTGAGTAGGGCCAATATGTTCACTGTTACTGCTGCCTCATTTTGCCTTTTCCAAAAGTAAAAAAAGAAAAAGAAAAAGAGGTATGTCTGTTAAAAATAAATATTCCTGGGAAGAAATGTATGTTGAGATTTTTTAAATACCATAATGAAATAGAGTTGATACTTGTGTTCTGTGCTGGCAAAATTATTGGAATTATTCTATGTGGGAGAAGGCCATGCACAGAGAAAAGGGGATACCATCTCTTTAAGACACCCTTCCCTGCATTAAGTTACTTTTCCAGAGCACAGAAATTCAAACACGTGTGCCAGTCAGCATTCCTGGGAGCTTTATGGTCCACTGGAAAATTGCCCAATTGTGAGTGCCTGGGAAGAAGCTGGTGATCTTACCCAAGGGGCACTGAATGCCTCTATAATTCAAGTTCATGCTAGATTGGTAATACTTTTAGATGTTGTGTATGTTATATATTTAATGGGAGCGTCTGTTGGTCGGGAATTTCATAGCTTGCCACAAGAGTCAGATTATATTTAATTTTCTAAATCAGAAAACCATTTGGGGCTTTCTAGGCCACAGAGGAAGAGGAGGGTTTCGTGTCTGGATAATGGGACTCAGGCCTGGGGTCTGGAGAAGTTTTTTGATGCAAGGGTAAGTAACATATAAACAAACACAAAGAAGACGGGGAGCCAGAATTCGGGGCACATATTATTGGAAGGCCATATCCAGCAGGCGATTGGAACCTTCCATTTATAACTCACAGCAGGAATAAATTTAGGGTGGGCTGGGAGTGAGATAATGGCTTGTGTGTATCTGCATCTACAGCCACAGTGCACAGAGTGCACAGACTCGTACAACCACACCCACACGTAAACATACGCAGAGCAATCAGTTTACCCACTAATGAAATGCAGCCGCGGCAGGGTGGAAGCCAGCAGCTGTTGACCACCACCCAGATTGTCTACTCAACACTCAGAGAGAGGAAGTAGGAAGGAAGTCTGAAGAGAGTGGAAATTATCAAGAGACTAGAGAGATGTGGCAGCAGCCGTCCTGAACAGCATTTAGGCCGTGGTTTAAAAAAATCAGGTGTGGCTTGCTTTCCTCCACAGACACGGTCCTGAAGAGCTGCATGCAAAGTGAATTTCTGTAAATTGAATCATCATTTTAATGCAGTGGGGGAGCTCACTATTTAAAGGAACCTTTCATGGAATCTTTCTGTAATGACAATAATTGGCTCCAGATTTATGCATTTTGTAAATTTGCATTTTCTCATGCCAGGTTTTCTTAAAGCGGAATCTACCTGCTCTCTCTCACAATGCCCTGTCTCATACTTAGTCACCCGTTAGTATTGAAATCACTTTACACAGAAGAGTTAAGGACATGTCAAAAGAAGACAATGGCAAGTATAGAGCAAGCTATTCCTCTAGAGGCCTTAACAGACATTGCTCATCAATCCCAGCACTCTCCCAAGCTGAGCCTCAATGCACCACAGATGCCTTCTTAAGACAGCTCTGTAGGCAACCAGAACTAATCAACCAAAGTTGGTTCAAAGGATAAAATATATTTGCCATTCAGGGTACAGGCTCTACATTCACTTCCTCAGGACATGTAAAAATTAGGTTGAGTCCTAAGTCAGTAGTCTATTCCCTGACCTGAAATGCGAATGGGAGGTCTGCACATGCAGGAGAATTGTCTCCGTCTAGTGTGGCCAGAGCTTTGCCCAACAGTGTACAGGGCCGAGGAAAACAGACCATGAACCTACCACAGCCTACTCTGCAGGACACATGCCAACGTGCCCCTAATCATCCCAGAGGCCATCTACCCCTGCCCACGGTGCTTCACAACCAGTGTGGGCCCCCCCACACACCCACAAGCTAATGAAGGGCCACCTTTTTGGAGCAGCAATTTTGTGAAATGATTTTTTCAGGAGAAAAGTATAAACTTTGATGTTAATTTTTCTTGAATATTAAAATAAACCTGGATACATTAAATAGTAGGTTGAAAAATTAGCATGGATTCTAAGATCAAAAAGAGATGCCAGAGAAAGACGTCTGTTCCATCCCCGTCCTGGTACTTCCTTTCCGCTCTGTCTGGTGCACCACGGCAGTGGGCAAGGCTGAGCACCCGGTCTCCTTCTGCCCCTTGCCCTGGACTGTGAGTCCGTGGCCAAGAAAGCAATATGAGAAAGGAAGTTTAGATCTTTTTATATGTCGTCCCCACTTCACCAAATGTTTCCAGAGCTCGCACTACGTACCAAGCATAGTGAGAGGCATTCTCATGAGCATTTGTCATGTAATCCTGGCAACTACCCTGTGAGATGTTTGAACAGATATTACATAAGCTGGGAACTACTGAGGCCAACAGTGCATGCTTCCTCTCGCTACTGCGATTTCAGACCACCAGTGAACAGGTCTCTGCCCGTGATTCGGCGACACTGAAGGTCAGTCCCGCCCCCTGCCCACAGTGATCACATGAGAGCATCCACTGCACCACAGAAAACCCTGAATGTGGCTACAGCCTTCACTCGTCAACACCCATGTCCTATAAGGTTTCCAGGTATGGGTGAACTCAGGCAAATAGATGCCCGCTTTATAAATAGTCCTCAAGGAAAATGATTAAAATGGTACATATGTGTATTCAGATTTCTATCTTTTGCCTACAATCACCACAAACACCAGTTGGCAATGAAAATAATTACTCACCCTGAAATGTCAACAGCTTTTCAGCACAGAAAAAAATATAAATCAAATTGTTTAGATTAACAAATACAGAGTTATCATTTGTTAATATGAGAAATGAAATGTTTTAACCATAAAAAACAACGCAGATGAAAGACCCAATTTGCAGGGTATTCTGAGAGAACCACAAATTATCTTTCACAACCACTGCAGCTCATGAGGGGTAATTTGCAAACGCCTCACAGATTACTTTCAGCTGTTTGTTGCTGCTGTCTTGTCATATTCATAGATTCCCCAATAAAAATGGCCTTCCATCAGGAGTCTTGTGGAGGGTACATGGTGAGCAAAAATCACATTTAGTGTTGATCATTTCTGAGAAAACCACCTAAAATGTAATTTTTTCACCATATTTACCAGAACAGTATGACTATAGACTAGTGATTTTTGCCTTGGCAGAAGTCACAGATTCACCAGAACAGGACCCAATGGATGCCTGTAGCTGCCTGGAGTGAGGCCTGTGAGGAGGGAGTGTGAAGAACGCCCATGCCACGGAGATTGTAGAGGAAGAAGATGTAGTGTCAGATCGATACCTGAAAAGCTTTTAAAATTAAGGCAGAAGTCCCTGCTTCTGTAGAGAGAATCTTCTGCTTAAGAGGATAACATGTCAAAGGGCAACTGGGTGTTCTATTTTCCCCTTAGAAAAATGGAAGACTGAAAAGTGATTCACAGTATTTCCTCCTAAAGATCCATGAAAGTCCAGTCCCATTATGTGAGTTAACAGTTATCCCAGAAATAAGACACTCTGGGTCTCAGACCCTAATATATCAAAGGAAGTGGCTAAAGCAATATCTAAAAAAATCTATCTGTAGCATGCATCAATATAATGAAACCACTGTTAGAAAGCTATAACTTTCTGTTGCAGATCTAGAAATAAATGTTTCCAACTTGGCCAAACCCACCAGCATGTCCATTGCTAAATGCTACTAGATAGTAACCTACCAGCAAATGATATGCAATCCCACATGGCATCACTGAGTTGTGAGTTATGCATGCAACTTCCAGGGAACTATCCTGCTTTCCCTTCTGATGAAAATGCTTTCTTTTTTTTTAATGCTCAAATTTGCTCAGATTGCAATGAGGTCTCAAAGAAACCCTCATCCCATTCAGGAAAGCAGCTTCACAATCCACCAGTCTCCCTTTTGGTTCTTGACGGAGCTATCCTTACCTACTCTTCACTCTGATGACCCTGAATATTCATTTGGGTGAATAAGATGTCACACAATTACAAAGGACCACCAAGAAGACCCAGAAAAGAGCCAGAGGATTGAAAATTGGGGAGGTCCCTGGAAAGCATTTAGTCTGTGTCAGGTAAATTTCAGAATACCTGTGGCTAACCTCCTACCCACTTCAAATATTGCTAATAGATGACAGAAAACATACCTACTGAGCTCAGCCGAGGGCTCAGAATCCTTTTTTTAAAGACTATTTATTTTAGAGAGAGGGGAAGTGATGGAGAAAGAGAGAGAAAGAATCATCAATGTGTGAGAGAAACATTGATCAGTTGTCTCATGTGTGCCCACAACCCAGGTGTGTGCACTGACCAGGAATCAAACCAACAACCTTTTATTTGGGGGGACAATGCTCAACCCACTGAGCCATACCAGTTAGGGAGGGCTCAGAACCCTTTTAAGACTGTTTTCTACATATCCATCACTAATCAACTGAAGTCGACATATGAGATTAAACCTACTTGCTACCCTCATACAGTCCCATGTTTTTATTTTATAATTGCTAAATAGAAGCATTGAAAAGGAAAGAAACTTCCCTGAAGTCACACAGGTAATTAATTTCATGCCTAATAAATGAAGTTGCAAAAGCATGGGGTTAGAATGGACGATTCAGTCCAGCCCCCACCCCCATTCTTCATTCATTCTGCATCAACCACAATATCAAGACTATAACATTATTATATTAACTATTTGGATGAGGACCATTATAGTGCCACCATCAACATTTACTGAGCACACAATTTTGTGCCAGTTGGTTTCTAAGCACAGTACTTTTACTTTCTCCAAGCCTCTACCGACCAAAACAGGTAGGCATTTTACTGTCACATTACGGATGAAAAGACACTATCATTGGGTTTAGGTCATTTGTTCAAGGCACACCACCAGTAAGTAGTGGAGTAGGAGTTTGGATGCAGGTCATCCCAAGGCCAAACTCTCTGAGCACTTCTCAGAATGTAACAGGTTTGAAGAAGTCAGAGCTGGAGTCTTTCCCTGGCATAGCCAGCTCTTGAAACATAGCAGAGAAAAGAAATCCAACCACCAACCAGCATGCCACTGCCAGAGCTCTGGTCCCACCAACACCCAGAAAGCGGCACAAAAGCCAAGGCAAAATGGGAAAATGAGGGTTTTTCTACCACTGTGACTCTGCTTGGCTGGAAAAGATGTTCTTAGATGGAAGGGGAAGAAACTCAGCTGTACCACCTTGTAGCTATAATATTTGAGGAAATTATTAAATAGACGCTGGCTAATTAGTAGTGTTTCCCATTGAAATCTTCACAAATACATGGAAAAGGAAAAATATGAGTATACTAGAAATCATAAATACTGGCCAATGATATCCAAGTCTCAAATGGGAATGCCCACTGTCCAGGCAAAGATGTAACCTTCAGTGGGATGGAAACAAAGAGAGTAATACTCTAAACTGCTCACCTGATGCTGCTATTCCTTCCTCCGAAACACAGAGCTTCAAAAAAACAGAGGGAACCCATTCCCTCCTACATATTGAGTGTGTGGGCATTTAACTCCCACAACACCTGGCATCAAGACACTCAAGGGGAAGTAATTTACCCTGTTTATTGGAAAATACCCCATATTTTAACAATGAGTAAAATTAAGAAAGATACCTAAATTGGAGCCACCTGAGATATACTTAACGGAAAAAAAGGCAACATTGCCTCTAAGATGCAGAAAAAACATTTTTAAAGTTGCTGGTTGGATTTGGTGTACATTATGCCCATTCACATTCCCTTGGCAGAATCAGGTGATATGACTAAGTTCAGAGGTAACGAGGCACAGAAGCACACAGCCCAGCAGGAAGGTGCTGCGAGCGGGATGGCAATGTGCAAGGACATGCAATGCCCCACAGGGAAGGAAGGAGTAAATGGCTGCATATAATCACAAAATAATGATAAAATAATGATGACTAGTGGTAGTAAATGATAACCAAATACAAATGCATACGTAAATGATAAATGAATAAAATACACCAAGTCAGCATCAGAAGTACAAAAGAAACACTGCAACATATTGAGTCAGTGAAAGTGGATACATACTCTGAAATACCCCCAAAATACAGAAGGAAGAAAACAGAGAGTTGAAAATAATAGATGATAGAAACAAAGGGGCAAGATGAAATTTTTGAGACAACTAGGAATTTAAAGACTGACCAGGTAATAGGTAGTTAGAAATTATTATTTTGAGGCAATGGTATTGTTATATTAAAACAAAAAGAACTTCTTATCCTTTAAAAATGTGTACTGAGATATTTATGGGTGGATTATTTAATGATCAATATTTAATTTAAACTAATTTGGATGGTGTGGAAGTGTGCTGGGGGTTAAAGGGCACGATGGCCATGAAGTAGATAGCTCCGGGAATTGAGTGAAGACACATGGAGATTCTTTTTATGTTTTTGTCTACTTTTGAGTATATTCAATGTTACCCAAAATTGTAAAAAAATAACTTCAAGGTCTGTGGACTTATGAATAACTAGTTTACTAGAAATCCCTACATCAGCAAGACTGCAGAGGAAGAGTGGAGGGTGAGGCTGTAAATGAAACTGGGACTTCAACTTGGAATCTATTACATCTGATAGGCCTATTTGAGAAGGAGAGAAGCTGTTGAGTAGTAAGCAGAGTAAAGTGAGAGAGGTCTGGCTTGTCATTAAAATGCCATGAATGACATGTAAAGCCTTGAGAGCAGATAGAAGGCACAGTTAGAGACCCTCAGGGTCCCCAAACATTAACAACTAGGGACATGAGTGGAATCAGCGAAGGAGACCCAGGAGAGGTAAGCAGCCAGGTAAGCAATACTTGAAGGAGAACATGATCAACATGGAGAAGACCTGCTGACAGACCAAGAAAAAGAACATTTGAAGTTCAATTTTGGATTTGGTTATGTGGAAGTTTGGGGTACCCCTGATGAGAAATGTTTCATTGTGAATAAAACCTGATTGGAGTGAGTTCCAGAGAGAATGGGAGACAGGAAATGGGGACAGCATACAGCATAAAAGAGTAAGAAATACATGACACAAATAAAATAATAACAAAAATAATTTTGGTTTAAAACCTGAATATATCAGCAAAAAATCTGAAAGATGGTGGAAGAAGGCTAGTAAAGGCATATAATATAATCATGTCCTACATTTTCAAAGAGATTTGTACACTCTCATATGCCTGAGCCTGGTCATATGTAATTTGTCCTCGAAGGACGAATGACATCCAGATGCTAATCCTGACCTCATGCAGATCCTTTCACCCAGAGTAGAACCAGGAGTTCTTGGTGAGAATGGAATTTGGGAAGCTGTGGGAATAAAAAGCCTTTGATCAACGCTGTCCCTTTCCCAGCACAGACTGACTAAAGCTTTTTCTATGAACAAGGAAGTCTACAGACTGACTGACAAAGCGTTTATGCTCCTGATGCAATTGCTCATGCTCACCCCTTCCTTCCAGGGAGCACGAAGGCACACTAGTTCATTTATACTTTGCAGGCCTTTCACTTAGGATGAGTCATATATACTATGATCTTAACCAAGATCAAAATCGCAACAAGGTCACTAGGGGATTTGCCTGGATGAAAGCACTTAAATAAATCCCAAAATCTCTCATGAGCCATGTTAGGGGAAAAAAATCGCAGGAACTATTTTCCACCAAAGCATGTGAGGGCATTTCTAATGTTCTACCAAGTATTATGCTGATTACACTGTTCAGAGATTTATAAACTAGAGTGAAGATTAAGTAAATCACTGTCTTGACTGACAATGAGAACATATATTTTTAGAAAGCTTAGGATCTTAGATTGGGATTTCTGTGTAACCACACATACAAAAACATCAGGCACAACTGATGGACACCATCTGATATATGAAGCTCAGTCTTCAACATCTACTTATATAGCCTCTGACTTAAACATCCACTTCCCTTCTATAAGAGAAAAAGATGGTGAAAGGAGTGAACAAGTCAGCAGTTTATGTTTTTTTTTTTAATGGACTGTGATGTATTTTCATCTAAAGCAGGGATTGGCAAACTTTTTTTATGTAAGGGGCTGAGCACTATATATTTTTGGCTTTGTAGTCAACACAGTCTCTATCCAACTACCCAGCTCTGCCTCCTTTTAGTAAGAGGTAACTATAGACAATGAAGAAATGACTTTGTAGTTCAATAAAATGTTATTTACAAAAATGGCTGAAATATATCTGACGAAGTACTTATATCCAGAATATATTAAAAACTCTTCTTTTAAATATTTTTTTATTTTATTGATTATGCCTTTACATTTGTTCTATTTCCCCCCTCCATTCCCCTCCACCCTGCACACCCCTCCCCCAGCATTCCCTTCTTTATTTCATGAACAAGTGTTTCAAGTTCTTTAGATTCTATATTCCCCTACTGTTCTTACCCTCCCCCTATGTATTTTTATCTATTGTCTATGCTACTTATTTTCTGTATCTTCTCCCCCCTTCTCCTTCTCCCACTCCCCTGTTGCTAACCCTCCTTGAGATCTTCATTTCTATGGTTCTGCTCCTGATCTAGCTGTCCTCTTAGTTTGCTTTTGTTTTAGGTATGGTTGTTAATAACTGTGAGTTTGCTGTCCTTTCACTGTTCATCTTTTTTATCTTCTTTTTCTTAGGTAAGTCCCTTTAACATTTCATATAATAAGGGCTTGGTGATGATGAACTCCTTGAATTTGATCTTATCTGAGAAGCGCTTTATCTGTCCTTCCATTCTAAATGAAAACTTTGCTGGATAGAGCAATCTTGGTTGTAGATCTTTGGATTTCATGACTTGGAATACTTCTTTCCAGCCCCTGCTTGCCTGTAAGGTCTCTTTTGAGAAATCTGCTGATAGTCTGATGGGAACTCCTTTGTAGGTGACTGTCCCCTTATCTCTTGCTGCTTCTAGGATTCTCTCCTTCATTTTAATTTTGGCTAATATAATGATGATGTGCCTTGGTGTGTTCCTTCTTGGGTCCAACTTCTTTGGGACTCTCTGAGCTTCCTGGATTTCCTGGAAGTCTATTTCCTTTGCCAGAATGGGGAAGTTCTCTTTTATTATTGATCAAATAAGGTTTCCACTCATAACTGTTCCTCTTCCCCCTCTGGTACCCCTATAATTCGGATGTTAGAGCGTTTAAAGATGTTCTGGAGGTTCCTAAGCCTCTCCTCATTTTTTTGAATTCTTGTTTCTTCATCCTTTTCTGTTTGGTCATTTTTTCCTTTCTTCTGGTCTGCTCCCTTGATTTGAGTCCCAGTTTCCTTTCCATTACTATTGTTTTCCTGTGCATTACCATTCATTTCAATTAGTTTAGCCTTCATATGTTCCTCTATTTTGTGACTAAAATCAACCAGTTCTGTGAGCATCCTGATCACCAGTGTTTTGAACTGTGCATCTGAAAGTTTGGCTATTTCTTCATCGCTTAGATTTATCAACTCTGGGGCTCTGAGTTGTTCCTGAGCCATGTTTTGATCTGTTCGTGCCTGTTACGTATGAGGAGAGGCCCCTTGGGCATTCACCAGGGCGGGGCCACCCAGGTAGCTGGTTTGTGACACTGTATGTGGGGGCGGGGTCAGAGAGGGAGCATTGGCAGTCCTCTCTGCTCACCCAGTCCGCCTCACTGCTTGCCCCGGCCCCTGCTTATCTGAGCACAAATGTGTGAGTCTGCTGCCCTACACCAGCCCCAGGGGCCTGCACGGTCTGTCTCAACGCTCGGCTCTTCACTGGTTTATCTGTGCACAAATGCACTACCAACTGCAGACAGCCAGCCATGCCTCTTCCCTGGGTTCCGCCCGTAGCTAGCCCACACCTGGGATCCGTGCCCTCGGCTGCCTGTGCACCACCTGGGAGATCTTTCTTTTTCGACCTGCTCCACTGCTGGCTTCGCCCCTCTCACTGGTTTAGCTGAGCAGTTCACTGTTTTTGGACTCCGTAGTCGATTTTCTGTGTGGTTTGGTTGCGTTTATTATTGTTAAAACTTTGTTGTTTTTAGGTTTGGTTGTGCAAGGATGCAAAGTGTTCCCACCTACGCCTCCATCTTGGCTAAGTCCTCCAGACTATATAAAAAACTCTTATCCCTCAACAGTAAAATGACAAATAAGGTAATTTAAATATATGTAAAAGGTCTGAATATACAATTTTCCAATGAAGATATGCAAGTGGCTAAAAAGCATATGAAAAGATGTTCAGCATAATTAGTCTTTAGGTAAGTGCAAATCACTTTACACCCACTAGAATGGCTAAAATGAAAAAGACAGACAATAACAACTGTTAATGAAGATGTGGAAATATTGGACCCATCATGCACTGCTGGTGGGATTGTAAAATACTGCAGCTACTTTGGAAAACAGCTTGGCAGTATGTCCAAATATCAAACACAGAATTAGGTGACCCATCAATTCTATTCCTAGGTCTTTACCCAAGAGACATAAAAACATATCCACATAAAACTTGTACCTAAATGTTCACATAAACATCATTAATAGCAGCTAAAAAGTATAAACAACCCAGATGTCTATCAACTGTTAAATGGATAAATAAAATTCTGTATATACATACAATAGAATATCATTTGGCAATTTAAAAAAGTATTGACACATGTTACAATATGGATGGACCTTGAAAACAGTAAGGTAAGTGAAAGAAACTGATCACAAAAGACTACATACTGTGTGATTTCATTTATCTGCAATGTCCAAAATAGGCACACTCACAGAGACATAAAGTAGAAAGAATAGTGGTTTCCTCGAGTCGGGATGGGAAGTGGGGTATTAAGAATGAGAATGTGTGTACAGGTGATTCTTTTTGGAGTGTTAAAATTGTTCTAAAATTAGATAATGGCTATGGTTACACAGCTCTGTCAGTATACTAAATCCCAATGAACTATACACTTTAAATTAGTAAATCTTATATAACATATATCTCAAGAAAACTGTAAATAAACAAAACACAATAAAATAGGTTGCAGCCTATGATTACAGATTCCCATAACTATAGTTTGTCAACTCCTATTTTAAGGCATAGGTGCATGAAGATGTGAGCTTCCAAGTTGTACTATGAAAGGTATCAAGATACTATCACGACACTCCCTATGCACATTTTCACAGAGAATAGCACGTAGCAATAAGCAGTGGCCAGTGAGTGGTGGTGGATGTAACATATAGTTATTCTTCACAACATAACATCAATAATAGTTTGCTGTAATAATAATAACCATTACTGAGCCCTCAACTGTGATGAACATTTGCCAAGTACTTTATATGTACAAGTTTGTATATATATATACATATATATATATATATATATGTGTATGTATATATATATATATAGTCATTACATCTCTCAATAGGAACCAAAGGGGTTCTAGCTTTCCTAAAGTTAGATTGAATCTGAGTGCAAGAAATATTCTACTATTGGCTCATAATAAAATAAATATCAATCTTTAAAACTAGGCTGTTGGAAATCCAAAGCACCAATCAACCTCATTTTACAAACTTGAAAACTCAGGCCCAGAACAAGAGGGGAGAATGGCTCTGTGTTCACTCTGATGTCCTGGATTCACATTGGCTTTAATGTTCAAATCTCACCACGAGCTCAAAAGAGGGATCTTGCCCACAGAGAATATATAAGCCAGGTATGAGGACCTGTTACCCTAAAATTCTGCTGCTGATTTTTAGGGGAGGGTGTGTTGGGGCTTTGACTCAGGTTTATAAAAGGATGGTGACTCTTGGTAGTGAGTGTCCTGTGGAGTTAGCACAGGGGATCCAGTTTCTCAAAACTCTGGGCTATTTTTATTCCTGGAGCAGCAATCCTCACCATACCTGTCACTGGCCACCATGGTATGTGGAACAGCTGATCTAAGTGGTCAACTCTAACTGAGATTCTGGTGCAGACTTGTAATACAGCATGACCGGTAGCTGTATCACTAATCCATGTCTATAAAGGTTGCTGTTGTCAGTCCTACTAGCTTAGACCTCCTTTTGCCACTGCATTGCATCCATTTGTCAGCTTAAAAAAACAAATGCCAAACACATAAAAAGCCCCATGTCATAACTGACATTTAGAGCAAAGATTTGCCTTGGGTTTTCCACTTGCCCTGGTTATTTATCAACCTGATCATCAGTCTTGCTTTTAGATTCTAGTAAATAGCCCCTAAACCTGAAAGACTCATTTGTGTCTCAGAGTACCCACCTGGAACATATGCACAACATGTATGAGGGATCTTGTTCAAAAGTCTTGGAGAAGTCTGTTCCCTTCGTCTGGAATGCTCTTCCCATAGATATTTGCATAAGGGCTGCATCATGTCACTCAGAACTCTGCTCACATCACCTGCTTATAGATGCCTTCCCTGAACCCCACCCATAATCTGGAGAGGCACCAGTGCCACCACATACCCATACACAGGTATGTATGAACATGAGCATGCATACTGCCTTTGCCACTGCTGACCACACTTCATCTCTTTACCCCGATCTACGTGTATTTTCTATAGAGCATTTACCATTACTGGAAGCTCCCTTTCTCTCCCTTCCTCCAGGCAGGTGATGCTTGTCTGTATCTCTCACACAAATGGAAGCTTCCACTGGTAGCACTTGTTCCCACTCAGTGTTCTCACGGAGTGTGGCAGCATTGGGGTGAAATGGTTCTTCATGGGGCAGCTGTCACCTCAGCCTCTGGCAATGGGATGCCAATAGTCCCTCCAATTCCACAAAGTTCTTGGGTGCTTATTCACAGCTGTGTCCCCATTGCTAGGTACACAGTAGATGCTACATGTGTATTTATTGAATGGTTTAGTTAAAAATCAAGAAATGAAACAAAATCTTTCTGTAAACGAGCCTGTAAGGGAAAATACGGAATATGAAAGCACCAAGAGTTGGAGCTTCCTGCCAGTTTACACATTTCTCAGTCTCACACCTACTGACACTTTGAACCAGGTAATTCTGCTTTGTAGGATGTTTAGCAGCATTCCTAACCTCTACCCACTAGATGCCAGTGGCACACTTCCTTACCGGATGTAAGAAAAATGCTTCTGGATGTTGTCAAATATCTCCTTGAGGTGGGGGTAGGGGAATTGCCCCTGGTTGAGAACTACTGGTTTAATCAATAAGTGTTAATTTCTGCCAAGACAAAAAGAGCCCTTTTGTGAAGATCTAACAATGCAGAGGTTTATCCATGCAGACCTGATACATGATCCTGACATACTATTTAACTCACATATACCAAACATGTAAAATCCCAATGAAATAGTGTCAAGCTGAATGTTTGCCTATACCATTTGCCAATATTACTCATCCAATACTAACGAAGAGTCCATATTGAATACTACAGTCAGTTTAAAAGCACATAGTTGACAAAAGCTAATGGTCAAAGATGTTAATCAATCTCTTTCCTAATTAGCTAGTTAAAATGTAATCTTTTGTCCTATCACCAAGCATTTCCCTTTATCACGCTGCCTGGAATTATACAAATGACACCCATAACCTGCACTTTCAAACTGCCTTCTTTGAATGACTTAATGTATCTAATGTGGTCTGTATTCTTTGCAAAGGAACAGACTAGCAGATCAGAGCTCCCCACTCCATCTACCCCCAAATTTGCTAAAATTTATCGAGTTTTACATTTTAACAAGTGAAATGTTGGCATGTAAATTATTCCTCAACAAATCTGTTTTTTAAATTTTCTGTAAAAAGCTAATGCTTCTAATATGTATAATCTCTTTCTGCTACTGCTGAGACCAGTTATTCCAAGCATCAAGTTTTATGCTTGGACCTCAGACAAGACATCTGCTAATGCAGAGGTAACTACTGGGTTTATGTGACTGCCATTGGGATGGGACACTAAACAGTTTTCATTCTTAAAATATCTCAGTTGGTCTGTTACTATATGTTACTCACATATTACTATAGTGAGGATTGGCGTTTTAGCTGCTGAGTAACTCCCTTAGCATCTTAGTCAAGCACTGTACCCCTACTGTCTGAAGAGTAGGTTTCACAAGCTTGCATACCTACACATGACAGGTAACAATGAACCCCATCTTCCTTGAGCCATTTGTTCGTTCTTTTAGATAAACTTACCACATGTCAGCCTTTATACCATGAATAACAAGATGCCTGGGACAGTCCTTATTTTTGGAGAGTTTACGATTTATTTAAGCAATCAAACTGGAACCATATTGGGAGAGATTTTTGACTTTAATATGTTAAAATTTACATTTTAAAGCAAATGCAAGTAATTTGGAACTTGTAGTTTATTATTTTAAAAATCCAGAAATCTGAACTTAAGAAAAATTGAGATTGGGCATTTTGTATTTGTCAGAAGGAAGGTCTAGAAGGAGAACAGGAAGGTCAGAAAAACTCCATGAAAAGGAAGAAGTTCCCTGCACGGTTACACCTTGCAGCTTGTCTCAGCTCCTCCCTGCTGTTCATTGCTCTTCTTTTGCAGGTCATTTCCATCCAAGTAGAGAGGAAGCAAAGCCTATGACTCTTTATTAGTCACCATGGCCCAGTCCCTCCACTGAGAGTAAATGAAGAATTAATGCTATGATCTGTGCAATTTATGAAACTTAAGTCATAATAACTATGTAAGGGCAGAACAGGTTTCTACAAACTTAATTCAATTTATAGAATTCCTATCAAGGACTGATCCACTATGTTTCAGGTACTCCATTGGGTTATGCTGTGAGGGACATAAGATGAATAGATCAAAGTCTTTGACCTCTAGGACCTTCTAGATAATTGGTTAGCTTTTCAATTCACTTGCCTTGTGTAGACATGGCTTAAAAACAACTTATTGAATACACTGAAGTCTCTGGGGCAAGGAAGGGTAAGTCATTTATAGAGCCTGGTTATCATTTATTTATATCTAGAGTACCTGGTAAAAGCAAGAGATAAGAAAATTTTCATTGACTAAATGAGGGAATCAATAGATATGCTGCCAATGTAGAGATAACAATGGGTTACTCCCAATCCTCACATTTTTATATGTCTTCATATACAGGTATTTTCTTGCTCAGTTTCTCATTTTATCCTCAAGTCAACCCAGAGTAAGATGATAGAGGTAATTATCTCAATCTGATTTTAGACTGATCATCAGAGATCTAAGACCACACATTTAGTAAGTTAGAGAGTGACTGACAAATCTATGTGGACCTTCCAGTCCAAGGTTTCCGTGTGACACACACAGAAGGTCCCAGGGCTGGAAAGACTCGGGATGTCAAAGACAAAGTCCTACCTCTTCTCCCTTTTAGTGGGAAAGCAATAAAAAAAAAATTCAGCATGCCAGTGGCAGCTGGAGAGTTGGCAGGTTCCTCAAGAGAAGGACTGTAAGCAATGTCATAGGCTGAGAAGATGGATGGGGCCCATTTATGCACTGGGGCTGGCACATAAATGGAGTCCTGCCCAGTCTGACTGCCCTTTCTTCAAAGATGTCATTGACAGATGAGTATCTAAATGTTTTTGTTTAAAATTGAAAACAAGAAAAAAAAGTAAGAAGAGAATAACATAAAAACAAAACAAGAATCTCTTTTTACTCCAAACAGATATGTGTAGCCAAGGAACATGAGAATACCAGATCCGGCCTGGGAGCCATGCTGGCTTTTCAAAGTCGTCCTTGACAATTATTTGCAAAATTGTACACCTTTCTCTTCAGATAAATTTCAATTTAACACAAGGATTTCATTGAAACCCCGAATGACTGCCAGTTGGCTGGATCCCATCTGCTGTTGTAGGCACACTGGTGGGGGACAAGCCTGCTCACATATTCCATGTTCACCTGCCAAAACCAGGCTTCTTCCTCAATTAAAATGGCCTTTTTTTATTTTAGAGTGGTAAACAATGTCTACTTAATTTGAGGAAAATACACAGAAGAAAGTTACGGAAACTAATCACATAGTGACATGATGGATGAGTCAGAATCAATGAAATGGGGGAAGTGCTGAAGCGGCCACTCTCCTTCTGAAGACAAAAAGGTCCTCCTGAGGTCATTGCCATCATGGTGCTGCATCCATGGCAGCCTTCAAGATCACACTGAGCAAATCTGTTTTATCTTATGCCTACCAAACACACTGAGAAAAGGAAGGCTAATTAATAATTGCCAAATTTAAAAGGTAAGAACTCAGTTCCTCAGATAACCTTGCTTCTTTATCTTGCTCTGTAATTATTTTTTGAAAATGAGGATCAGTTGACACTTACTGAGCAGCAATAAACAAGAGGACGTGTCTTCTACTCACTCAAGATAGTCACTGGCCAGTTGTATAACTCAACAGAAGACCAACAAACCCTTTGGAAAAGTTACATTCTCCTCCAGACTGGATGCACAGGACCTAGGCTGACTCCATGTTTCACCCTTACTCAGCCAAATACACATTCATGATGTATGAGATGCTTAGAAACATCTGGGCATAGTGTAATGAACTTGGACAGAAGTGGCTTGGAAGGGCACAGGCATCTCAGGGTCAACACAGAGCATCCTTTGGGATGACTGAATGAGAAACCCAAGGAGAAGATTTTAAAAAGAAATTTCAAACAGAGAGACAGACAGCGCTGGTCAGACTATGTCACTGACTGGTGCTGCATGTGGCACCAAGTGCAGAGAGACATCATGCCCCCAGAACTAGCTGGCTGGGCAGCCTGGAGGTTAGCAAGTCTGACCTCTTTTAAGCACAAACAAATCTTGCTGAGTTAAAATAATGATCCCGTCTCCTAGTTTTGTCAAGGAACATGAGACACTAAGTGACAAAATTTAAAGACAGCAGCCATGAATCCTCAGAGTCCTTATCTCCTGGCTGATTAGTTACAGGTCTGCCTAGTTCAGGATGAGCTATAGGTCAGACACATAAGACTGTCTAACTTGGTATACCCAATAACCCATATATTTATGGGGACTGTTATGGGCAACTGTCCCCAAATTTTTCAATACTTGTTAATAGAATTAGGACATAGGCTTAAATCGGAAATAAAGTGGGAAAAAACCCCGGTGTTTCCTAGCCAAAGAATAACCACTTCAAACCAGTCTGCTCTGTTTGCTTTTCTTCCCACAAACATTTGAGAAGACACAGAAGTTGATATTCAAAGCCACCCTCCAGCACAACTTGTTGAGAGAGTCTGCTCCAAAACAAAAATCATTCCTTTTGGTAAATCTAGATAACATCAGAATGGAGCTTGGAAAATCTTACCCAACCATCAACCAATGGATTCAAGAATTATTTATCAGAAATAGATGATGAGCCAAACATGCTTTTAAGCTCCATTTTTCTTAGCAGCTGTCCTCCAAGGCGGGCTTGTGGCAGTTTATGGCCCTTTAGGCCAAATACCACCAGTGAAAGTTCCCAGCCAGCCACAGATATCTCCTGACACTCTTGAGAGCCAGAGAGATGGGAAAAGCCAGAAACAGGTTTTCATTTTTTTCTTTTTCTTCTTCTTCTTCTCCTTTTTTTTCCCAACAATTCAAGACTCTCAATTACAAGATGTTTTGGCTTTCTCAAACCCAGCACCTGCAGATACATTTAACTCTAATTCTTCAGGGGGATTAGGGTGATGAAAATCACAGGCTCACTGAAGAAGAGCACATTTCGGCTTGTATTTGCCTAAAACAAGCCCACAATCTCCTTGTAATGCTCAGTGTGATCCTAACGATGTACGAGTGTGAGATCTGGCACTTTCCTTAAATGAGCATGCTACCATTTGCCGGGAAAGTCTCCTCTGCACACCAACATTTCATACTGGCTCAGAGTTTAAGACTAGAAGTCCTGGGAAAGATTTCTGTTTTTCTATCAACTACAACCAGCTGTCAGAACTTTGCATTGGAGGAGATGACACTGAGATAAAAAGGGAGTAATTTAATTTTTCTTCCTTTGAAAAAAAACTTTCTAGTATGTAGAAATAGTTGACTGGCCAGGTAAGTGGATGCCTTGCTTGTTTTATATTCATCGATTGAAACCCACTGTGTACCTGCAACCACAGGAGATTTCCGTTCATCCAGGAGCTGGATGGAGGTGCTCGCTGTCACCACGTTGCTTTTGTTGACTGTTCCTATAGGAAGAAAAACCAAAAATGGAGATAAGTCTAGAGCACATGTTAAGAGAGTAATTATACTGACTCTCAGTCACCAGTGCTGCAGATGGTGCTGGGGCTCGCTTCCCAGAACCGGGAGCTGGCCTGCTGTCAGCGCAGGTGCTGGGTAGCCGTCCTCCCCACTAAAGGATCTACACTCCGAGTCATGGCCGCCTTACACTGGGGAATGTTCAGCCTCTTCCCATCAAAAGTATTGACCACCATGGAGGGAGCACATTTTTTCTAATTTGTGGTTACTAACTGCAGTGTTTACTTGTGTCAGTAATCATATTTATATTGCCTTTCTAAATATAGCCATGGAGAGCTGCATGAGATAAAGTTCTGAAATTATTTTACAAGAAGTTGAGAACTTTAGATCTGATTTGTTAGTTAAAACTTGTACTGAATTATAAATTTCTAATTGTAAATCCAGCTTTTTCTTAGCAAAACCATTCTAAACAGGGATAGAATTGGAAAGCAGTTCTTCCTCTTTTTAACGTGCTAACAGTAAGGCATTAATGTTAAGAGATTTTTAATTACTAACAATGGTTCCAATAGTCATGAATTAAAAGATGCTGAGCACAAATTCCTAGCCAGTTCCTGCCTTATAAAAGATGTTCAATGAATGTGAGTTAAACGGAACTTAGAAACAGAAAAAGGCAGACCTGAATTTGAATGCCCTTATGACCAAAACAATTAAGAATTTTTCCTGGCCCAAGCCTGAGCATTAATGAAAACCAGCTTGTTTTCCAGTGTGTACAGATACTCAACACACAGTCACAAAAACAAGAGAGCGCTCTCTGCTACAGCACTGGTGATTTTTAACATTTTCCCCTGAATCTAAAAGAGCCATGAAATCTTCTAAGATATTATGTCATCCATAACTTTACCATGAAAAAGGTAGATTCTTTTCATTACATGATTTCATTGAGAGTTAAATGAAAACACCACTTGCCAAAAGCCAATTAGGCAACAGCCTTAATCAGAATTCGTTTTTTCCAGACATAATTCTTTGTAGGAAAAACAGTGAATAGTAACCAAGCAAACTGAAACGACAGGCCATCTAACACATGCACACACACACACACACACACACACACACAGCACTTTTTGGGGTGCTCACATCTCCCAGGGCTTCTTTCAGTCCAGTTTTGGGCAAAGTTACTCTGTCAAAAAGAATAACTTAGTGATTCCAGTCCAGATCTATTAGGCTAAGTTCTATTTTTTTTTTCTGTAGAGGACTATGAAAAAGAAAGTATTAGGTGACCACAATGATAGAAGACAATGTTGGTAGGTTTGCAGCAGAATGAGAAGGTCTGCAGTCTTATTTGACATATTCAGCAATGAAGTGTGTACCAATAACAAAAACAAAGAGCTCTAGTCTGGAAATTCATGTTTGAGAACACACATGTGTATGGGCATGGGCACATATAGGCCTGTCAGTGAAGGAGCACAGGCTCCAACAATCTCAGATCAAATGGAAACCTAATGATATCTTGTCAAAAATCTCACCCAGCAGGGGAAAGTCTATAGTAACATTTCACTTTTTCTTTAATATCTTCATTAATGAGGAATCTTCTTTATAATGAGTCCATTCAACTAATTATTAGACAACTCTCATTATCATGTCTTATGTAGATTTCAAAAGAATCTTTTCTGAAGGTGTTTTCATTCATGGCAATGAATTGAAGGGTCTTTGACACTAAGCATTCAAGAGCCTCCATTAGGGTTGACTTGAGAATGCTTGAATGAGGTTAATGCAAAAGGCCCTGATATAAAACATAAGTTCAGACTGAACTGTCTGGAGCAATCCAAGTTCACAGAGCTGGGTCTTATTCATCTCTGACGTTTTCATGATGCATAGAGCCTGACACAGAATGAACACTGACAATATTGGATGCATGAGACAAGAAAAAGCCAAGGACAATTGGAAAGCATTTCTGGTCTGGCTTGCTGCTACAGCTGGGGTTGAACAGTGTGCTGTTCTTTTCTGGAGGGGGCTGACATTATTTTTTTATATAATATCATAAAATCTCAAGACTGGAAAAATCACTGGATACATGCCCTCCGTTGGTCACTGCAGCCTTCTGTCAGGAGAGCACAGGCTACACAAACTCTTAGTCCTTACTCCTGCCTGTTGATTTAAATCAGTTCCATGCTGATGGGGAGCTGTGGGCCTCCAAAGTGATGTGACTTGCTGAAGGTTTTGGCAAAGGATGTTATGCCTGCCTGAACTTTCTTTAAATAGGGCCATGACAACATTTTAAAAAATCTTCTGAGAAGTTTGTATTTAAATTCCACAAGGTACAGAATAATGGTCCTCCTTTTGAAATGCTCATTGAAAAACCTGGCTAAGCAAGAAGAGCTTCATTTAATTTGGGGTTGTTACACTTATGCAATAGGTCACTGGTTCAGCACTGGCTCTCAAGGCTGACTTTGGCTCCCCTTAGCATTCAGCAGATCCCTCATACTCTGCAGGCAATGCCCTGGCCAGCAGGACCTGACGACAGAGCCCTGCCTCCCACAAGGACACCTACCTGTGCTGAAGGGGATGGAGTAGACGAAGCTCCCTGGAATCTGCTCAGCAGCTCTTCGGTACCAGAGAGGGAAATGGTCTGCATTAAAAATGTTCTCCTTGTCTCCAGCTTTCAGGAAGTCCCTTGAAATGGGAAGGAATAAGAAGAGCATAGCACCTCTCAGGCAAGGAAAAGCTAGACCCGGGTGCATCCCAACAAGCAGCATTTGTCAGATAAAAACAGTGTTTGCCTTTAGAAACCCAACCTGCCTTTCTCAGAGGGCCTGTGCCACTAGATGTACCTATGATGATTCAGAAATATCTTGCAGACCCCTGGCAATCAAAACCCCAGTGGGTGAAATTATTTTTCCTAGATTATCTAGTGAACTCACAAAGCCTCAAGAAATCATATCAAAAGACCAAAGGGTAGTCAGAAAACTGTCTTGCCTTAAAATCCACCACATGGACACAATTTTTCCTCTGGAAGACCTACTTCATAAGTAGATCCCACTTTCCCTAGAAAACATGTAAAGGAAGTAAAGTGGGCCCACATGGGGATATTTGCTCCCTTCTTCCCTCTTCCCTACTCTCCAGCCAAATAAGACTGCTGCTGGTCCCTCCGTCAGTCCCACACCATCCCTGCCTATGGGGCAGCTTCTATCTAGAAGGCTACATGCACTCTCCCTCCTTCCTGTCTAAGTCTCACTCATTTCAAGGTGTGCCTCAAATACCATCTATCACCCAAAGTCCCATACACGTGCTTGCCCCACACTAGGGCCCATAGCCTCAGTCCTTCACACACAGTCTTCCTTTCCCTCAGCTTTATCTGCACAACTTTCATGCCTCTATCCCAAGCCCCCCAAGATCTTTGAGAAAAGGAGCTTTTGTTCATATTTTCCCATCCTTCCACAGCCCTAAATGTACCAAAAAGCCAATGAAAGTTTCTCGTTTGACTTATCGATAGAGTCACATTTACTCTCTAGCACCTGAGTGCTTAGTCTTAGCTGATAGGGTCCAACTCAGGGGAGGAAATGACTGTCTGGTTAGTCCAAAACCTGCAAAGATCATTCAGGAAGGGAGACCAATCAGAGGATAAAATGTATGCAGGGAAGGGAAAAGGCTACTAGTTGAACTAGAAATGGCACCATTTTCTATCCAGTCATTTGCAGGACTGAGGTAGATCATCCAACCATGGAGAGGAATACTCAGACATTTTCTGTTGTCTCATCATGGTTGAATTTATGTGCTAAATTGTATCTCAGTTATTAGAAACTACTTGAGCTTGGCATCCAGTTTAGGAAAACATCCTATAGTTTTAGGGTACGGCCAACCTGTGATCCCTTGATCTCTTCCAAAGATGCAGGAGTCACTTTTTTGACACAAGCCCACGCTGTTGGGGGCCACCCTCTGAGTTCCTAACACTGAACTACACCTCTCTGTAACTTATTCTAGCACATCCTGATTCCTCCCTAAGGGCAGAGACCTTATTTTTCTTGACATTCCCACATCCTACCATTCATTAGGTGCTTTATGTATGCTTAATGATCACAGAATATATCAAATCTCACCCATATAAGAACATCTCAAGCAGTAAAGACAATTTGATATATCTTTTCTAAATAACAGTTCTCAGTTCTTTCAAATCCCTCATAAGTATGGACATCTTTCTGTGTAAGGGCTCCATTTTGTTAATACCCCTATGAAATTTTGTGCTACTGGACCTGGACATAGTTGACCAAAAATGGTCTGACCTTGCTGCCTACTGAATCTTTTTAATTTTTTGTTTGGGCATGAGTGTCTTCATAAGCCTCCTTGGGGAGGCATGGGAAGAAGACAGTTACCAAGCCCTGAGTGGAATGAACAGCTGCTTCCACATTCAGCCATGAGCACGGACATGACATGTTCCCTTGTGTCACTTCTGATCATTAGGAAGATGCATATAACCACTGCAGCAAGGTGCCTTTGACATGCAAGTGCTATAGTGGGCCCTTCTGTAGTCATTCAGACCGTATGATGGAGACATTCAGGCTTTGGGGGTGGCAGCCAATAGGTCTGGAACACTGCACCTCTGGGTATCTGGTGCCTGCTGGGTAGAACCAGACCATGCTGGAGGCTGGGGCAGCATGCAGGAGCCCACAGTGCTCTGCTGTGCATGTGAGAGGGTCTGGTTGACAGGAAACCTTGGGGGGCCTGACAACTACCAATTCATGATTCAGAAGGAAACGGGAAGGGGAGGCCTGATTCCACGGAATCTCTGAAAACACTCATTGGAAAGAGAGACCCTTCTGGGTAAGGTAAAAGCTTTCTTGCGTTTAATTCCTATTCAAGGACTCTCCTTCTCAGCATCTCAAATTTGTCATTTAGGAAGCTGACTATAGTTGTGACTAGTTGTGACTTGATTTTTTCAAGCCCTCATTTACGCTTTACCCTTGAATAATTATTTTTCCAGAGGGCAAGTTCTATAAAGAAATAGAAGCGATGAGATATACATCACCTTCTCCCTTTAGGATTCAGGGAGGCAACGGGAGACACAAGGATAGATTGTCCAATGCTCGAAGATGAAGGCTGTTGCTTGTTTTGGTATCAAAACAAACAAACAAGAAAATAACCACCATGGAACATGGCATCTTGCTAGCCTGTTATCTGTGCTGTCATGGCTGTTAACAGGCAGTTAACAGCTGTCAAAGATGAGCACATGATGCTTGGGTTGCTGAGATGTGCATCTGGCTTGTCTCACTCATTGCCTTCACTCTGTGCATCTGAAAAATGGGGTGATGATCTCCCTGAGTTACTGTGAGGACCAAAAACTCATAGATATGAAACTGCTTTGGGAAGCTAGAAACTCATATACAGCTATGACTTATAGTATCTGTAATATTACAGTGACCCAGAGTGAGCACTCATTAGATATCTAAATGGATGAAATAATTTGTCTTCAAAAAACATATATCATTGATTCATATAGAGGCACCTTGAGTTCTATTGCCTTAGGGTCTTAAATGTGCCTACCCCCCCCCAATCAAATGGCATTCACTGAGACCCAATTAATTGGATACACTCTAGTACCTAGAGCTAGAAAGCTTTTAGAATTTCTTCTTCTTAAAGGGTATACAAGAAAGAGGTCAAAGTTTGGGGGAGAGTACTAGATACAAAGTTCCCATCCTGTAGCTAACTTATACTATCATCAGCCTCCAATACTGGGGTTCCACCTTCTATCCTGCTCTTGGAAGTGTTTTTATTATATAGTCCATGGCTTCCATAACCTGTCATCATCCCCAGTATTAACAGTATGTTCTGAATGTGGCCTCTTGGATCACAGGCAGCATATACAGCATCCAGTGATGCCAGCCTCCACACTGTAGGTACTGCTCTCCTTCCCCCACAGTTCTAACTTTCAGATATGAGCACATTACAACTTCCATTTGACCCACAGAGAATAAACCAAACTCCTGGGCTTTAAGAATCCCATGTATTTGTTTGAGCTATTTTCAGTTTATATAGCCCTCTGACTTGAAGGGCTGCATAATCTGATGGTATCCTGGTAAGTGTAATATTACTATTCTTATTTTGTAGATAAGACTCAGTAACTGACTCAAATAACTCCCTCAAGGTCATTCAGCTCTGCCTGACACCTAGACCCAACTTACACAATACCACAACAGAGAACATCTAAAAATCTATTGACCTGCCAGACACCAGACTTGTATTCATGAGATTGTCTAGTGGTGTCAGGGCCTCATCTAACAGAGGCAACAGCACTGCTGAACTGAGCTGGATAGAAAAGAACCCCTGCTGGGTCACTAAGTCTTGGTTATTCACCATCAGGTACTCCAAAGGTGTGTGTAAGGTTCTCCAGTAACCCCTGAACCCCCACATGTATACTTTGCAAACTTTGTGATTCTCAGATGCCATTTGTTCCTGGCTTAATAAGGTCTTTGCTTCACAGAAAAGAAATTGAGAACTTATGAACAGGCTTAGAAAAGACTTCCCATGTTTACACCAGCTCTGGACAAACACTAATGTGAAGAGTTAGGGCCCTGTGGCTCTCTGAAGACACAGGGACCATGCAGTGGTTTTAGGCCATCTGGGTCCTGGATTCGGCAATGCTCTGCACACTGTCCTCTGGGGTCTCTTTTGAAGTATAATGAAACATTGTCCAGCCAAGTGACACCATACGGCTCTCTCCTCGGTGTGGGTTCTGCAGGCCCTCAGGCTCCATGAAGAGGCACAGAGGTTTATCAAAATACACAAATAAACAGCAGACTCAAATACTGATTCTTGGACAGACAGGAATTCCTCAGCAGAGCTGTGGACCAGCTGAACTCCCTGAAGCCATGTGTCCAGGGATGAGCCGTCCTCCCTCCGGCTGCCCGCCCCCCCCCCCCCCCAGCAGCCTCACAATTTCCAGAGTTCTGAAATGACTCACCAGGGTGGGAGTGGACTCCAGGACAGTGGACAGAAGCCAACAAGCTTGAAGAACAAAGGGTTGTGGAAGGGCCAACGGGCAGGTGAACATACATACTGGGGCCCCATGGTAGAACAGAGAACAAAAATGTCAACAGGACTGGGGTGGCCTGAATTTTGTTTCTACCAGTGGTGGAATTGAGAAATGAAATAAGTGTCCCTTTGAACTTCCCATCTCAGGATCTCCCTGGGTCCCTCGGAGGATCCCTCCTACTTACTGATTGGTGAGCTGCTCAGCCCCAACAAACAGGTTGATTCTCGAGAGGCCCGTGCGAGTGCCGAGGAAGGCAGCCTCCACGCCCTTGTCAGAATTTCTGAAACACAGCAGCAGATGTCAGGGGGGTTCTTCCAGACAGTGAACAGATCATGGCTTTTGCATTTTAAGACTAATGGAATCTTTTATGGAATAGCAGTTTTGAAACCTGAAATTTAAAAAGAGATTATAGAAACACACATATACATCCCCAAGCACAGAATGCAAACTGTCACTTATAAAAGTTTTCATCCTACTTTTTGTAAGAAAATCTAAGAACTCCGTGACAAACAAAAGCATCATGAGAAATTGCACCCCTAAAGCTAAATAAGCACACTTTTACCCCAAGTTTCTGGGTACAAGTCAGAGAGACTGAGAGTCAGCTTGTGTGGAGACAAGTCAGAGAGACAGAAGACTGAGAATGGGAACAACTTGAAGGAGAGGAAGCAAATCCTGAAAGTGCGCTTTTTTATATTGATGCTACAAAGTCCACTTTTGGACTTGGGACCATTTGTGGAATCTGTCATTAACAAAAACAAGCAACTGAGCCATTGAATCAAATCTGCAGCATCGTACAGTCTGGAAATGTCTGAGACTTGAATGCAACCCCATTTGGGGGCACCAACATGCAACTTCTACCAGAGCACAGGCTTATCCTCACCACCAACCCCAGGGAGGCGAGTAAAGATATGGCTTCTTCCAACAGCCCTGCAGGTGCTATTCACAGGCACCTATGGCCTTAACAAGAAAAGTCACTTTAAAATTCACTGAAGAATTTTTTCCCAACTTTTGAGGTTATTTTATATTTGAATATGTTTTTTAGGAAGTTTGCAGTGCATATTTCTTTTAAAAAAATCAAATGGTTTTCTCAACAAATACATAATTTTATTTTCAATGAAAGTATGCAGAGAATACTGATATTGAGTTTGCTTCCCTGCCCAGGGTGCTAGTAACAATTTGATTCGAAGCATTATCCTTGTCATCTGCAATATAAGATCATTTGGTTACTTGATCTTTATGGTAGTCAGAGTGGTCAATACTACTTTTAAGTATTTAGGGGTGAATGAAAACCAACATTATGCATTTGTTTCTGTTTGTAGCCAATACCAAATTGAAAAGCCAGGCTGCCCAATCAGTTACAGATGTGGACTACAAAGCAAGCTACCATTTTGGAAATCTTTAGCATGTGTTAGGAGTGAATCAGCAAACTTTGCACAAGATTTTGAGTTTCATGAAAGCCTAAAAGAAACATTTCCACATCGACCAGACAATGCAATCACAGGAAAGGCTTTGACTCTTTCCCAACATCCCAGGGAATAAGATCCATGTAGGGAAGCATTCCCAAAACACAGCACATTTAATGAGAACGATAGTCTCTCTTTGGAGCTTCAGGCTCATGTATTAACTTGCTTCCTCACATGTCTATATGGGATAATTAGACTCATTTTAATCTTAAAATGACTGGTGTGGCTCAGCAGGTTGGACATTGCCCCACAAATCAAAAGGTGACCATTTCAATTCCCAGTTGGGGCACATGCCTGAGTTGCAGGCCAAGTCCCCCATTGGGGGCATGTGAGAGGCAACCGATCGATGATTCTTCTACACATCAATGTTTCTCTCCCTCTCTTTCTCCCTCCCTTCCCCTTTCTCTAGAAATAAATTTTTAAAAATCTGTTAAAAATATGTCCAGCAAAGAACTTTGGCAAAGTCGAGTCCCAAACCTGCTCTATGTTATTTCCCAGACTAGGCAGTGGTACTAAGTTCTTCATGCTGGTAACCTGAGAATGACCCTTGAAAGTTCAGCCACTCTCCCCTCACATAGCAAACCCATCGTCAAGTCCTGGGGGTCTTAATTCTGCAGCATGCCCCAGGGGCATCTCTCCCCTCTGTTCCCACTACCACTATCTTGTCCAAGTGGCAGAACCCCAGAATTGCCACCATTATTTTTCTTACCCCATTACAATTCACTCTCCACACAGCAGTAGACGGATCTTTAAAAATAGAAATCTAATCATGTCCTTCTTAAAAACCTTAAAATGTCCTTATTAAAACCCTTCGGTGATTTTCCAATATTCTTTTTTTAAAATAATTTATTTATTTATCTTTAGAGGGGAAGGGAAAGAGAGAGGGAGAGGAACATCAATGTATGGTTGCCTCTCATGCATCCCCTGCTGGGAACTGACCTGCAACCCAGGCATGTGCCCTGACTGGGAATCGAACCGCGATACTCTGGTTCGCAGGCCCGTGCTCAATCCACTGAGCTACACCAGCCAGGGCCCAATACTCTTGAGTATAAAGTTCAAAATCTTTAACTTGATTCCCAAGGTCCTGACCTGCCTGTTCCCTGTGCAACCTCATCTCCCAACGTGTTCCAGTCTAACCTCTGTTGGCCTTCTTTAAATTCCTCGAATGTGTGAAATGCTCTCTTACCTCAGGGCCTTTGCATATACCATTCTAATTCCTTGAAATGCTCCCCAGCCCTTGAACTAGTTCCAGCTCAGAAAAGCCTTCCTTCTCTTCCATCTCCACTCTAGTTCTTGTTATAATCTGCATGCCTTTACTTACCTTAAACACAGTTATCAAAATTCTTAATAATATAACATACCATATGACACATGTACTACAATGGTAAAGACCATGTTTAATTGAGTTCCTTCATTTTACCAATACCTAGCCCCATCCATGGCATATAACAAACATGTAATCAATATTTGATGAATGGAAATGAGAGCAGGATGGACAGGACAGAAGAGAATATACAAAAGTAAAGATAAAAGAAGAAAATAAATTAATAAAGAGCAGAAAATAAATGAGAACTGGATATTGTATGATGTGAAGGTACCAGAAAAATGAATGATTTTCTTTTTTTATAAGATTTTATTCATTTATTTTTAGAGGGGAAGGGAAGGGAAGGGAAGGGAAGAGGGAGAGAAATATCAATGTATGGTTGCCTCTCGTGTGTCCCCCGCTGGGAACTGGCCTGCAACCCAGGCATGTGCCGACTGGGAATCGAACCAGGATCATCTGCTTCACAGGCCCACGCTCAATCCACTGAGCTACACCAGCCAGAGCTGATTTTGCTACTATTTTAAATCTTTAAGAGCTTACCTAAAATAGTAGTAAATATAATAATAATTAATTAATAGTACTAATAAGCTGCTGAAGCAGTTCTGACCTTTGTCTTTGACAATAACTACCTTGCTGGTCTCCAGCCCCCGGCATCCTCCACTTCGGAAGTGAAACCACAGGGTTTTATCCGACACTGTAATGAAACAGAGCTTTCTCCTCTCCATCCTACTCACAAGCTAACCTGGCCTGGATCCCAAGTTTCTCCATACTGTGAAGCAGAGGCAGCCATGGCAGGACAGGAAGCAAAATGCTCCTTCCGCCCCACCCCCAGGCCTATTCCAAGTGTCACCCTACCTCAGCATACCAAATTTCATGTAATGTTAAAACTCAAACAAATTATATGTCAAACCCAGTAGCTTGCCATCCAAGCCCCAGCCGCTAATCTGTTCTAGCTCTTGTGGTTTGGAGCTTTGGGGAAAATTAAAGAACTTTAACACCAGGCTCCTAAAACAGTTTAGTTCTTAAACTATAACCATATTTCGGACTGTTTGTGGGGAAATGGCCATGAAAGGGGGACACGTGCAACCACTTACTCAGATTTGTTGAGGGCAAGGCTGGTCCAATAGGCTTCAATGGGAGCACTCACCACGGCATCAAAAAGGACTTCCTGTATCAGTTCTTTGTCACCTGTTGGGGGCACAGACTTGAAAAGATGGCTTTGGCTGGGACCCAAAGCCAGGCATAAGAGGCATTCACTGGTCTCATTTTGCAGTATCTGCAGGCTAATTTCTCACACGGTGTGTTGCTTTCTACACTAACCTCCCATCAGTCGAAAATATGAAACAGTCTGCTGCCTGATACACCAGCAATCCAGGAGCCCTGCTAAGTGTTTGCATGAGACAATAGTAAGTGGAGCGTCTTGTATATCTCACACTTGTTTTCTGCTCTCTCTCCTCATCTAGTACTTTATGCCTTAGACCTCATGCCGGAGCTATGATCTGGAGACCAGAAGGCAACAGTTCTTGGGAAGTGTGCACTTCTCATCCCATTTCTGTCCTCTGTCAAAACCTGTGATTCTTCAGGGCCCTGATTTCAGTCCATTGTAAGAAGGGAAAGAGATATGATGACCTCATAATCCCTGGGACTCTTTATTTTATGATTTTCCCATTAATTCTTTTTCCTTTTGGAGTAGGAAATAAGTCTCTTTGCAAAGAACTCTTGGCAGAGCTCTGTGGAAGAGGCTAAAGCCCCCGGAGGATGTAACGAGTCTAGCAGAGGCACCCGAGAGCCTCCCTCACCCCCCAACAGGGGCAGCTAATCATCACACCTAGCAGGTCAGCCTCCCCTAGGCTGGGACCAAGAGCACGATGGGACTATGTTATAAAGGCAAAAAATGAAAATAATTCATCCCCCACACAAAATAAGATAAACTGAGAAATATAAGTAGTCATGCAGTGGAATAATATTATGTATAGTAATTTTAAAAAATGAATTAGAGCTAAATGATCAACACAATTATAAGTATAAGTGAAAACACAAATGATAGAATAATGTATATACTATTATACTATATAGTATATATAGTATACTACATATGTAAACTTTATTGAAAATACATTTTAATATGAAAAATGTTACATATTTTTAAGGATACCTATATACAGGATGGGGCAAAAGGAGGTTTATTATTGTGAGTACATGAAACATTTATTCTTATGTCACTATTTTTTATTGTTATAATTTTTTCCATATGAGCACTGTAAACCTACTTTTGCCCCACCCAGCACATAGTACCAGTATAAAACTTATGGAATGGGGAATAAATACAGGGGGGCAACAGGACAGGGCTAGAGTACCAAGGGGCTCCAACATGATCTGTAATGTTTCATTCTTTAAAAATGTGCATGAAGCAAGTATGGCAAAATGTCAAGCCTTGATAACACTGGATGGTAAATATAAATGGTTTTTAAATATAATTTCTATACTTCTAAAAATGCCAATAAAAAGTCAAAGTAAATTTTTAAAAATGGGCTCATATCATTACCATCTGATGTTTTCTCTACCAGAGCATATCCAAAAAAGTTCATCTGTTTCACAAAGATATGGTTTAGGGGCTGGATAACCTCTTACCTTTACAGGGGTGCTGTGGCTATTCTCTAAGATAACATATATAAAGAATATTTCACATCACTAAATAAGCGATATCTGTTAAGGGTAGGTAGGGGCAGGTGCCATGCTGATCTTTGGTCAGTCTCCCTCTGCCCAGTCTTTAGCTACTGCAGCTAATGTATACTAGTTCAAGGTCAGATCTTTCACTCAGTGAATCCCCCAGCCTTGCTGCTGCTCTCCCTGCTGCTCCCTGTGCATGAGTCACCTATCATTTCTGACTCATTGAACTCCATCAGAGGGCACTTGGTGTGAGGAGAGGGGTAGATCATACCCCATGTCATGGTGGTGATCCCACCTTGGAGAGAACCAGGAGACCTAGATTATGGCCTTGAATGAGACTAGTCCTATTCCTAGCCCTGGTTTAACACTTGTAAAGTAAGGGAGTTGGATGAACAGATATAACCAGTTCCTTCCCAGTTGTAATATTTTCATCTTACTCAGATATTTGCCTAAGTGATTTGATTGGGGGACAAATCCAGTGTAAAGGGTTAATATGGGATTGGGGATTCTGCACGACTTTCCATAACCCACATTTTTTCTCTTGTTCCTACAGGATGCAGGCATTTGGCTGGATTTAATGAGACTAATAGTTTCTGACAAAGCAAAGCTTCCATAGAAAACTGAGTTATGGTTTTGAGTTCACTTCCAACCACCACGTGTACCCACAACACACATTAGAAGCACACTTACATTGGAGCAGAGGTTCTTTGCCTTTGAGGTAGAGCTTAATAGCTTCTAACTGAGACAGGTGACGGTGCTCTGGGTGTAGGTCAGTGTTGCAGTAGGACCTAAGAACATGACATGGCACAGAACAAGAGCATATAAATATTTACAGCATCACTTTCCTTTGCCTTTGAACCAGGAGAACTGAGTGAGGGAGTATGACCACCTCAAAACAAACCGGGCAGCAAATACTAAAACTGATGAAGGACTTCGATTCTTACCATTCATCTGCCAGGGACACATCAGGGTGTTCTAAGTCATGCAGGCCTAGAGGTCAAGGAGAAGTGAATGAGTGAAGTGCCATCTGTGTCAGGGACTGACCCTCCTTATCCTCTCATGCACTTCAAATGTCCTTGGACAGGGCCATGGGGTGGTTAAGGGTAGACATCAACCTCAGAGATATCTGCCTAGGAAAAGGGACTCTAAACAAAGGAAACACCTCCTTTTTCAAGCAGAACTTTGCCCCCACTCCACTCACTGAGCCACCACTGTCCATGACTGTGTATCCCAGGAAAGCCCTAACGCCTTGCAGAGAAGTGATACATCAATGCGTCGTGGGAGAGAAGCTCAGCATAAGGGTGGAAACACTGCTCTTGGAGGCCCATGAAGCCTGAGCTGGGGACTGGACTAGGCCACTCACTCCTGTGTGACATGAGCATGTTACTTTACTTCTTCTAAATGTCGGTCTCTTCATGTGCAAAGCAGGAATAACAACAGTCTCTAACTGACGGGTGGTTGTGAGGGTGAAATTATATGTTGAATGATATGAAATCACCAATTTGGGAGTGTTTATAGAATGCTCTGGACTATCCCAATTATGTGGAATCACTCTCTTTCCTTGTGTCTTCATGTGACTTCATTTCAGTGGGTGATCAGCAGACATATAGTACTGAATGATGACCTCGGGGACTCCAATGATGCTTATAGCTTGTTTTAGGATGTCGAAGTTTCTCAAATGACCAACAGTGTCTTATTGCACACAGGATTTCAATTTTCTCCTCAAGTACAAATGCATAAAATATAGAAAAATACTAGATTTACCATCACATACTCCTGTTTGATTTTATAGGAAGTAAAGGATAAATTAGATAGAATATCATCATGTATTTCCAAGTGACTATATCCTGCCTCTAACACCTACTGGTTGAATGATCTTGGGAATGCCACTTCAGCTGTTTGGGTTATATCAGCCAGAAGACACAGTTAAAAATGCCTAACTCATAGACTCCATGAGAGGATTAAATGCGCTGGTGATTAGTCCCTAGGACAATCCGTCTATCCATCTGCCCTTCCCTCTTCCCTCCCTCCCTCCTTCCTTTACTGTCATATATTCACTGAGCAAAGTACTAGTCCAGGACCTGAGAGTGTAGTAGTGAAGAAAACAAAAATCACTTCCCTCATGGTATTTACTTTCTAGTGGCAGAAAAGAGATAAGTAAATAATTAAAATATATAGCTTATTGGTTAATCATGAGGACTATGAAGAAAAAGAGAATATAACAAGGGTAGGGAATGCCAAGAGATGTGAAGGGTTGAGAAAGAAATTTCTTATTTTAACTATGGAAATCAGAGAAGTCTTCACTGAGAGAAATACTTTAAAGTAAAATCCTGAAGGAGGTGAGGGGGAGAGCCATGTAGATAACAGGGGAGAGAGTGGTCATGGCAGAAGGAATTGTAGTGCAAAGGCCCTCAGGTGGAATCTGACCTTCTTGGAATATTGGGTTAATGATGTCAAGTCTGTCTATTTTTCTAGTTTTTATTCCCATCAACTTTGATCCACCAAACCCTCTCTAGATATATTTCATAGGTCCTATAGATGAGACCCTCAATGAAAGATCTTTTTGATTGTTTCCTCTCTGAGTTTCTAGGGCACAAAAGACATTTAATTGTTCCCTCATTCTCCGACCTCTTATTTTGATTCTCCTGACAAAATAACACCCAGTGATGATTGGTAGTGCTGACAATAATGCCATAAGCTCTCAATGATTGAACAACCACTGTGTATAACAGATATTAAAGATATAAAGTGTCACAGAGATTCACAAGAGGAGTGATTTCAGCAAGTAGAACTGCAGCCCATGACTTCAACCTCAGTAGTGACTCGTCACACCTGGAGCAAAGTCTACCTGTTCACCATCATTATAATATCTGGCTGGCATTTGCAAAGCATGTTGAAAATGCCTACATTCTGTGAGGCAGCATTCCCTATGGAAGATCCTATGGAACTATGGTTGTCTTTCTCAGGGTATTCCTTCCTTCTCCAAGAAGGGAACAAAACAATCATGTGTTGGCGGTCTCTGATGACAAGACCCTCTCCTAGTTAGCCTAAGGGGAAGTGGTTTTCTCAGGCTCAGTTACTCAGCAAAGTTGGCGGGACCTCTTATTCATAGAGGACCAACAAAGAGAGGAAGATCTAACCTCCTTTGTGTGGATAACCAGACACTCTCCCCCTTTCTGAGGGTTCAAACTAATTTCTTGCAATGTGGTTGTAGTTAGCTCTGAAATTCTCTCTTTGTGACCTCTCAGCTTAACAGCTGTAGAGCATACAGGGAGAAGGTAGTGACTAAAGAAATGATCCAAAAGACAATGCAAGACAACTTGCCAGCCCATGTATTGAGGGTTGACTAAGGAAATGGATATTTGAGAGGCAAATAATTGATCAATAATCTCTCCTTCTATTGTTCTGACCATAGGCTATTTCCTAAGCTTAACCTTAGATGGCTTAGACCTATATTTTCTGGTTTCACAGTCAGTAATATCCACAGAGCAACAAATGATGCATGGGGTCAGAAAATTCTAGAATTTACAATAATGATCTTGGAGTATTCTCATCCAGATGATCATCTTGCCCAAGTCACAGAGTTGCCTGTTTTCTCTTGCATGTCTCTGTGAAGAGGCCACACAGTTGATTACAATGGCAGTGGGCACTCTGCATTCTGCCCAGTGACCCCCTTCACTCCCCTTCCTATTCCTTAAGATCACACAAGTGCTTGGGAGACAAAAACCAACACCTGTAAAACAATGCACAGATAATCAGCGGTAAACTAGAAGACCATTTATGAAGACTGGCATCTTAGGGACAACCAATCTCACTCTTCATTCTCAGCTGCATCTGAGCCACAAGGTGGTCCGGCTTCTGGAAGTTCACTGTATTCATCTGTAACCAGCTCTGACCAATTATAACTTGACTTGTAACTGACCTTTCTGCTCTTGGCCATACTCCCCAGGGACACCCAGAAAGAGCACTGGTCTAGTCCATCTCCTTCTTTGTGGAGATGCAGAATTTAATAGCCAGGTTGGGCAAGGGATGTACTCTAGGCCACTTCAGGCATGAAGCCCTTCAGAAACCAGCCCCACCCCTCCCTGTGAGCTGCTGACACTAAGAAAGGAAACTTCTCTCAGCTGCTGGGTTTTTGGGAGAGTAAAGGGCAGTAATGGTTGTAATAACAACATTAAAGTATTAAAGAGCTATAACAACTGCTACATTTACTAGGAGTTTATAGTGCTTTACTAAGACAAGAGGATCTGGGAATCTCAAGGTACAACTTACTCCTTCTGACCCATGCAACTCATTTCAATGATCACAATTCCCTCTGGACCTGGGCTGCCAGGCAACACAAGTGAACTCTGTGGCTCAAGCCACAGTAGGAGACTAGGGTTTGCATGTTTTTGTTTTCATCCCCCCCCCTTGGTTTCAAGCTATACACTAATTTGTATTTTTCTTGGTATTGATTTTTAGGGATGAGAAGAATATAGTTAGAGGATGATTGGCCTTCACATCCTTGTGGGCTAGAACTCAATACAAAGAAGTGAAGTCATAAGAAAGGCTGCCACTACTTGGGGTTCCCACCATTCGTAATCAGTCTAGGAAAGCAAGGTAACATCAAGCGGACAATTAGCTGGGTCAAATGTCCAGGGATTGGCCAGAGTGTCGAACAAATGAACAAGTGCATCAGTTAACCCAATGGGAAAGGGTAAGACTGATCAAGTTGGCATCTTACCTTCTTCAACAGTTACATTCCCTCGGAAGAAATACTTCCCATGGCCTCTGGAGAGCGCCACACCTAAACTGTGCAGAGAAACAAAGCAGACCTTGAAATTCATGCCATCAACTAGAATAGATCTGTGGGCTAACTTTTTATTTTCCATTTGCACATTTCTATTTCATGTTCTGTAAACAATTTTTCCAGCAGTTCGAAACCCCACTGATTATAGTTGCTGTTGGTTTTTCTTAGGTTCAATCAGCTGCTTCAAAGTAATTTTTTTGATTGGAAGTGCCAGCAGCAATTGGCTGTTCTTGTGTTTATAAAGAGGTGTGGCAAACTGCTTAGTCCCCTAGAAAGACCCTTTCTTAGATGTCCTCAGTAGGGTCACTTGCCCTGCTCTTCACTACTGCCTTACGCACCCCTGCCCTAATTCAGCCAGAAATGGGTCTTTCTAGACTTTAGAGTTTGACACCAGGGAAAACTAACCCTTTCTCAGGGGCAAAAAGAAAAGCTTCTATGACCACTTGGGTATAGCCACATTATTGTTCTGTGATCTTCTTTGCTCAACTCTCTCTCCCTAGCCTAATGGAGTTTTCACACTCTTTGGCTTAATTTAAGCTTCTTTCCGTGTTTGTCTAAATTAAGAGAATGCATGAAAAACACAGTTTCTTCATCTGGCAAACCCACTTAGTGGTCATGTGTTCCCCCCATTGGTCTGTTTCCACATGCAACCTACCCATGATCCCTGGCTGTACATGACAACAATCTATGTTCAACTTTCAGATTAATCTACAGTCAGTAAATTCTTTCTCTCCTAAGCTTTGCAAGGCACCAGTTCAGGAACATGAAGCAGCCCCACTAAAATAACTTTTTACAAAAGGTGTTACAACACCAAGCTAACAATAGTGGGAGACGTTAGAATGCCACATACACATCTGTAAGCAGGCAATGAGGCAAAGCCATTTTTCAGGACTGTTACAAAGAGAAATACAGGATTCAAAGGTAGACAAGCACAAGAGGACAGTTTAGAGAAATTAAAATGGAAGAACAACATGTAGGGATGGGTATGCTACCTCTGAGTTTGAAAGATTATTATTTTTTTTGGTCATGGAAATAAAAGGTGAAATGAAACTCAACTCAGCAGCAAGTTAGATGGTTAAGGACCCTGGCAAATCTCTGAACTTGTCTCTCCACCCTTATTTGGAACCCCCAAAGCATTTTTGCTTAATAATGAGATGCAAAGCCAAGACAATTTTGAGTGAGTTCTCCTGCATGAGCCTGAACCATCTTCCCCCTTCTGGAAAATAGAAAGAAAAGCAGCCTGGGAAAAGCCCCTTCCTCACTCTTTCCAGCCTTTTGGCAGGGTGTTTGGTTATCTTCAGATGATGAGCTCTGAGAGTGTCAGCAGGTTTTGTACAAACACAACTGATGGGTCTGATGGAATGTCCATGTATTATGGTCAGCTCTACCTGAAAGGAGTACCCTTGATGTCTGTATAATAGTAGTCATTTGTCATCACCAAAACCCGTTTCTAGATTGAAAAACAAAAGTCGTAGAGAAAAGAAAACATGGTTAGTCTGCTAGGTGAAGTTTTCAGAAATAAATAAAAATAAATGGACACACTATGATCAGGTTAACAGTACTACATGAATTTTGTTTGAGATAAGTAAAGACAAGAGAAAAATGATCTCAGCGAAAGATATTTATTCCAGATAGAGCTTTCAAAGCTAATTTTTCACAGTGGTTTGTTTTAAATTAAGCTGCAAGAATGTTTGAGAAAAATGTACCCCTTTGTCCACTGTCTTCTTCACCTCCATGGAAAACTTCCCTGTCTTTCGATTCACCATGGCGTTTCTTAACTAAAATGATAAAAGAAAATGATGTTAGTACTTCCTTGGGTTACCAGGTCATCTGGACACCTTGCGACCTCCAGCTCGGGAGCACGTTGGTGGCTTTGTGAAAGCAGAGGCCGGACAGGCCCGGGCTGTTTCCTATCCAATCACGGGCATTTTCTCAGTGAGTTTGTGTACTGCACTCAGACCCCTAAAATGAGGCTTTTGAAGAATAAACATCCAATGGCTGTCGTACAAAGGGAGGGGGGCTAACTACAAAAGATACTTGGCTACCTATTTCAATTTGGGCTGCTCGACTAAACCTCAGGGCAACAATGACCAAAACGCCTGTGCAATGTTGACGAATCCTGAAAGTCAGGGAACGAACCCCCAGCACTAGGCAGACCACTCAATAAGCAAGAATGTCTCTGGGGATAAATTCCTTAAAAAAAAAAAAAGGCATTGGTTTGTCATGGAGAAACCATGTTCAAAGCTTAGTAAAGACATTTTCCTACACAGTTTTTTTTTTTTTTTTTAAAAAGGTCAACCATTTGGAAGACAGAGATTAGCTTTTCCTAGCATGAATCATCTCTTAATGTTCTCTGAGAAATCAAGGCCAATTAATGGCCTCGCTGACACTGACGAGCAGTGAACAGAGTGACCTCATATCTGATTTTCGGAGGTCCCATTTGGAACGGTGAGCCTGGTTCCCTCCCCCACCCCTGGCTGACCTCTTCTAATTACATGTGGACCTTCCGTGAGTTCAGAGAAGGACAGCAGACACAGTGATGAAAGATGTGCCGTCATGGGCACCAATGGGAAATGACAGGGAATGACAGGGTAGGCCATTTAATGGAACAGGAGCAGATGCTGACATGCTACAGCCTGTCAGGAAATGCTCTTTCCCAGCCCCGTGCCGTGTTTCTTTTGTTTGTTTGTTTGTTTGTTTGTGTTGATCGCTTTCCCTCTTTTCTTTCTTGAGAAGCTTGAATAAGATATGGGTGATAGAAAGTGGCAATGCTTGCAAGCAACCTAAAATTTGATTCAGGGCTGTCTAGATTTGGGTTCACATTTCCATCTTCTGTAAGAGAGAATGAAAGTCTAAATTTTATCTGGAGGCATGTATAAAATAAAACATATATTTGACTCTAGATATATTTTAACAACACATAATGGGAATTTCTGGAAATATTTTCCCATTTTAACTTTTGTGGTTTTGGATTGGGAGAGCTGGTCCTAATTAAGTCTACTTTCTAACTTTCAAGAACGGCTCGATTTATCTTCAACATAGTTTTCATTTTTCCCCTTTCTGGTGCCTGCCTAAAGCCATTTGGGACCTTCCCCTCTCACATTCCCCAGGCAGGCCAGAGATTAGGTAAGCCTCTCTACCCTCCGGGCCACCCCACCCCCAACTCCCAGTAGCACAGAACAATCAGTTTGTGGCCTGGGAGGATCCAAGGCCAGGGTCACTGAAGCTTTCTGGAGGTGAATGCCTAGACGATTAGTCTAGTCTTTCCCTTTTCTTCCATAATAATGAAAATAGGTTACTTATTGGACACCTACTTGTGAGGCAGGATAGTACTGTAGTTAAGAAATACCCCCTGGAGCCAGAGGTTTATGGTCCTGGACAGATCACTCACCCCCTCTGTGCCTCAGTTTCCTTTTCTGCAAAATTGAATTAATGAGAGCAACCACCTCACAGATATGTGGAGGGTACCACAGCAGTTAATACTGATAGGAGTGCCCGGTACAAGCACTCAATGAATGTTGGCCACCCTCCACGGTCACAGCCACTGCAGCAGCATCTTCATTACCATCCTCCTCACTGGCCTTTACTGCCAGACCCTCTCAATAGCTTACTGATTCAGGATTCAGACTTCAGTTTGATGGACACAAATGCACATGCTGCAAAACAATGTTTCTCAAACATCTTTGACTGTGAGCAACATAAGACATACAGCTTCTCTGATGCTGCCTTGATGTTTCCTATTTTTACAGGTTTCAGTGCTTTTAATTGCTGCCCATGAACAACTAAATGAATTTGTGACTCTCCCCTAATTCCTCAGGTTGCAAACCTGCTTGTCACCATGTCTGGGTGGGCACAGTCTGCAAAAGAGGCAGCCCAAGGCAAAGAGAAGTAATCAGGATATCAAGGCTCAAGTGTCAAGTTCTACCATGACACATACCACTGTCTTGTGACCTCTCTGTGGATCAGTTTCTTCACCCTTCATTCATTCTGTCAAAAGTGTTCATGAGTGAGGACGCCCAGACCCCAAGGATCCTGCCAGGTACTATATAGACTGTGTTCATCAAATTCTTATGAGGCTTGGACAATACTGGTAGATACTGAGCTCTTACTGTGTGCCAGGCACAGGGATTAAAGTTCTCAAATTAATCTCTTAAGGTATCATTATTATCCCCATTATATAGGTGGGGACACTGAGGCACAAAGTTGAGACAGTTTCCCAAGGTCCCACAGGCTTTCAGCCCCCCAAAACCCACACTGTTCCTTCTGCTTTTCAAATCAGGACAGACAGCATTTGGACAAATTGAAAGTATCAATATAAAAATGGTGCAGTATCAATATAAAAATAATTTATTGCTATTTCTGGGTATTTTTAATCAAAGAAAGTTTTTTTAATATTGTCTGTGCAGTAGTATGAGGTTGTAATGTCCCATTAGACTCTCCCACAAGCTCAAAGTCCTATGGTCTGCTGCAGACAGGAAGGTGGTTTTCTGTCCTCACTGCCAGAGTGCAGAAGGGGGTTTGGTGCTTTTTCCATAGACTGTCCAGTGGCAATACAACCCTGTGAGGCCAAAGCAGTTTAGAAATGCTGCTTTTCCATCTGAGGTGACGGAGGCTTGAGAAGGGAGAACTTGCCCCAAGGGCTATGGTGAGTCAGTGGTACCACCAGGCCCAATGTTTAGGTTCCAAGGTGGTACCCAGAGCAGAGGCAAGAGAGGGGGAGAACAATGCTGTCAGTCCCAACTAGGGCAGGAAGGGTGTGCTCAGCTGTCCTGCTCAGAGCTCTTGGAATATCCCTGCATAGACACCGAATGGTATGGACAACTGGAGCAATGAAAATGGCCTGCTGGAGGAAAATCTCCAAATGAGTTTGGGCGTGCTCATGTTAGTATATTGTGCAGCCATCAAAAAATCATACATGCAGATGTTCAACTTAACACTTAGTCAAAGACAGGTGAATTAAATTACCAGTGATATACCTTTATTTTCCCCTATCAGATATCACATATTTCCAAGTGTGTTCATGCAGTGAACATTAAAGCAGTTTTCTCCACAGTGTGGTTGATAAAATAATGGACAAACCTCTTGAGGCTGAAAATAATCTGGTGACTGTGATCAGGGTCCCTGGACTCCAGGACCACTCCCCACTGCCACTCACCCAGCCCTAGGCCCTACCTTATCTAGGTCAGATACACTTCCCCACATCTCAGTGAGTCTGTCTCTCTTTTCTGCACTCTGAAGCTTAAACAGCTTCACTGACTACTCAGAGCACCCACTTTACTAATGACTGTGACAGCTGGTGGCCTCGCTTCCAGTTCCAGTGTGAGCCTACGGCTCTTCTCTCAGGTCAGAGTTCATTAAGGAAGCTCTCCCCAGAAAGTCATTGATCACCTTAGGTTTTGTATATAATTATATAAAGATAGCTCATTCTCCTAATGGTGGTTCATTATCCACATCAGAACCTCCCCAGTGCACAGATGCATGTGCTTCTGGGCCCTAATAACATGCAACCCTGGCCAAGAGAGACAGTGGGTGTGTTAGTCCCAAACCAGCCTCCAACCAGAATATGAAATCAGCTCTGGCTTGTGTGGCTCAGTGAATTGAGTACCAGCCTACGAATCAAAGGTTGTTGGTTTGATTTCCAGTCAGGGCACATGCCTGGGTTGCAGATTGGGTCCCCAGTTGGGGGCGTGCGAGAGGCAACCACACATAGATGATTCTCTCCCTCTCTGTCTCCCTCCCTTCACCTCTCTCTAAAAATAAATTAATAAATTATTTTTAAAAAGAATTAAAAAATTCTTTCAGGTGGGCTGTGCTGGTGTGGGACCCAGGGCTCAAGCATGAGCTGCAGAGATAGAGGAATGGGTGTTAAAAAACAAACTAAATGGCCAAAGGTTTCAGAAATATGTTCCAGGAGAAGAGGTTTATGGGGCTTTGGAAAGAAAGAACTCAGAGCAATCTTTCCATCAGTGTCATCCCAGGCAAGAAGAATGTGAGTTGCCTGGAGGGCAGTGGAAAAAGGGCTTACAGTGCAACACACGGGATTTCAGTTGAGTCTGATGGGGCCGTACTCCCACCACCACGAGCTGAGCCTTTGGTCAGCAGCTAGCACCAGGCACAACCAGTATTTTCTGTACCCCATGAGGAGGGTAACACATTAAGTCACTGAGACAGAGTCTTCATGGACTGCTGGACTCGGTGGCTCTTTTGAAGGCATACCAACAGGTCAAGAGAATTGGGACCAGACTGCCGGGCTTAGACTCTATACTCAACGCTCTTGGACCACTACAGCAATTCTTTGCCTCAGTTTCTTTACCAATAAAATGAGGATAGCAATGATATCAACATCACAGGATTATTGTGAGAAATAAACAAGTTCATCTATATATGTAGCACTTAGAACAGTACTGGCATGCAGGAAGAATTTAATAGGTGGCAGTTTTTATTTATATTAGCATCTTTCTGTTTATAGAAATGATCACGTTCACAGTAGGAAGTTTGGGAATGACTAAAACATAATAGGAATAAGATAAAACTTCTTTAATTCCTTCAGCCATCTCTAGGAATTTATAAGCAGAGGATATTTGAAAGAAACTTTACTCTTCTAAGAGGTAGTCAACACCTGTGATTCAGTTTGGGCTACTAGTATTTCAGGGTCACTTCCTGGTTCACGGGTCCCCACAAGTTCTATCCTATTCATTGTATTGTTGACATGATGCCTGACTCACCCTGGAGCTGGAAGTCTCACTCATTCTCCTCTAAATGATTTCTAATTTTTAAATTTTCTCCTTACCTTAATTTTAGCCCGTCTTATTTTGCATTTGTTTTAATAATAGTATACATGATGTCACACCTTTTTTAGAAATACACAGGGTCTATTTTATAAATATGGTCATTCAATTCAATACAAGCCTAGTTGCCAAAAGAAGTAGGGTGCTTCATCCAAGAAGTTCTCTGCAGCTGGGCACACTCATGCTTCTTCTTCCTGAAGGGCTTCTGCTTGCTTGATCCCTCCCAGACCTTGACTTGAAGCCTGCCTTCTGCTACTTACATGCAAACCCCATTGGCACGCATATGGGCATATGGGATCTTGTGTAGACTTCTCAAAGATGCTTTGTGTAGATTTCAGAATTCTCTAATCCATGGAGTGCCATCCCTTAGGAGAGAAATGGTGACCTGGATTTTCCCAAACATGTCGATGGTGGAGAAACTCACATTTCAAATGTACTGTGTTCCCAATGGGCCAAGAGAAGAGACACAAGCCAAAGAGATAACCAGAGGCCAGTTTGTGCTGAACAAGAGCATCGGACTTGCTGGAGATGTGGGGACTCAGCAGGTACACACCCAGAACTCAGCCCTGTAAGTTGAATGAAGGTAAAGAACACACACAAGGCTGGGAATCTGATGCTCTGCAGTTCCAATGAGAAAGAATGATAGGACAAAGAAATAAAAGGCATATTCCAAACCATTATTAGTAAAAGGAGACCTTACCTCCCTAAAAATTAACTGAGGCACAGGGGATGGCTAGAGTGAGCCACGTAATAAATGTCTTCAGGTCACAGGCAAAGGAGAAGTGAGTGGCAGCTGAGCATCAGCCAGCAGAGGTGATGCTTCCCATGTGTGGGGACTCTGAAGTAAAAACAAGCATAATCAAGCCTGCCTTCCACATTAATTGAAGTGGAAAGATGAAGGGATGGGGAAGCATACTGACAAAGTTCAAGCTTTCTGAGAAAGAAAACCAAAAGGTCCAGTGGAGTTGAAATAAAGCAACAATAAAATGAAGATGGAAGAGAAAGGAAAACAGTGGGATGCACCCTTCAGAGAGTCATGAGACAGTTTAGCAACTGCAAGTCCACAGGACATTGACTAATGAGAAGGTCTCCTGAGGACTGATGATGGCGGCAACAATGCCAACAATGGGTACCACTCATAGAATGCTACCCATGCCCACACAATGTAAGCACCTGTATTTAATATAGGTGCTTTCAATACATTAACATATGTAATATTCACAACCACTCTATGAGGTAGTTGCTCTTATGATGATACTCATTTTATAGAGAAAAACAAAAGTACAAGAAATAAAATTGAGGGGCAGACAGGATCATTATTTGCCCAATATCAGCCAGCAGAAAGCAGATTCAAACCCTGAGCAGCTTCTTCCCTGAGCTGTGCTCATCAAAACTGGGCTACTCCACTTCTTGAGAAGAGCAGGTTGAAAAGAGAGGACATATATAATAAGTGTATCACAATCAAAAGAACCTGACATGAATCCTTACAACAATGTTCAAAGAACAAGAAAATATAAAACTCTACCAGGCCACCGAGCCACTGGAATGTGGGCAAAAGAGTACAGATGAGGAAGCAACTTTTTATCAAACGGTAAAGTTATTTTGCCTGAACTTGGGTTTAAAAAGACTTAGTACAGATGTAGGAGGAAATAGGTTAAATTCTGAAACAGATGTGAATTTTTTACTTTATATGCAAGTACAGAAGGAAGAAAAAAAGAGATTTATGCTAGCCGAGACGTCCAGGGAACAGAGGATGGAGGAGGAAAGCAACAGCGAGAGAATTGCCAAGCTGGCCACACTTCTAGAAGCTTGAGAACCCAGCCTGGGGACTTCGAATGGTCTCCATCAATATCCCTCTGGAGAGCAAGATGGAGGGAGGGATGGGAACAATACTGACTCAAAGGTGCAACTTAAGAGAGGACCCCAGACCAATCAGGGAGGATGCACGCAGCAGACATGGCCTTGGCACAGAGACAATAGAGAGAAGGGAGGAGCAAGGATCTGGACAGAAACACCTGGGTAGTTATGATTTAATTCAGGACTGCCTGCCTGCATTCACATAAGGGTGGCCATGTCTAACAGATCTGATTTAATGAGGATGTATTCAGAAAACAGATCTGATTTAATGAGGATGTATTCAGAAAACTGACGGGGATAAGCTGTGACCTAGGAGAGTTCCCGAGGTACCAGATACAGTACCAGGGGCTGAATCTGTGTGGGGAATGAATATGTGGCTACTGCAATGTGACTGGTGAAGGGGGAAAGGCTGTTATTGCCCAGGAAGGGGGTGGCCAATGTGAGTTGTGCCCATGAAATCTTGACAAATAAATTCTGACCTTGACTTTGCACAGGGCAGAGCCACCCATCCAGGCTCCCCTGACACTGACAGGTACCATTAATGGCCCTGAAGAGGCATATGGATTCATTAGCTACAGAAGGGAGAGAACCTACCAAGGGATGGCTTTCGCAGACGGTGCAAAGCAGGCCCAGTGGCTGGCCTGTCTGCAACTGGTCGGACCAGCGGGAGAGTTATAAAACTGCAAACTCCGTAAAAGGGCCCATTGTCTCCACGTCCCTCTGGTGGGCAGATGTTCCTCTGGAAGGCCTTTTGCCAGCTCCTGGGGCAGCATCCCGGTACAGAAGTGGGCCCACTGGAGTGCCCTCCTCACCAGGCTTGAAAACAAATCACTTACCACGTCATCTCGGTCTTCCCACTCAACCTCGGAGAGGTCAACGCTACTGTAGTTAGGTTTTCTTCGCTTTTTTCCTTCTTCGTACTAGCAAGGGGAAGGGAAAGAAAAAGAAAACATTTCCATGAGATCACCAGCTAGGGCAACCTTCATCTTCTCAAGTCCCCTTTTGAAGACGGGGACTAGGAATGTCAGTGAGAGGCCACGTGGTGCCAGTCCTAGAGGTTTGAATGGCCAGGAGCTGAGTCCAGATTCATGTAAACATGTGTTTTGAGCTGGGGGAACATACAAGCTAACTCTTTGCTTGATAAGAATTTACCTAGCGAAGCCCTCAGCTCTGAGTACAGCAGGCACAAAGCAGAGATTTCCCCCTCCTTGGATGCTTTGTGTGTGAGATGGGGGAGAGCCTTTTCCTCTACTCCAAGGCTTTGAAAACAATCCCTTCAAAACAAAGGAAAGGGTGTCTTACATATGTTACCAAATACCTAGTGGTATCCGCTATGTTTTATAGTTCTCCCACCCCTACCTCCTGTCTCAAATGTACTCCACACCCCTTGGCTGGGCTACAAAAGCACCGATCTCCGCAGTTGGGTTCAACATTGTGGTAACGTTGTGCAGACACACAGAACCGTCTACCTGCTATCACACTGGCCACAGCAGTCCTGAGTGGAAGACGGCTGCTTTACTCAGCGTGGGTGTGGGAACTGGGAATCACTGCCAGGTTTAATGGCCATGAGGGCATTTCTCTGGAAAAGCTGATGAGTGCATTAATAACTGGGGAAGTGGTTTCAGTTTTTTCCCCCTAAATCTCTGGTGTTAGTCATCCTGCAAGCCTACCATTTTATCAACCGGACGTCCATGTGTCTGGACATTCCTGTGTCTCGGGGCTTTACTGTTGGCTGTTGGGGTGTTTATAATGTAGGAAAGTCTGCCCTCTACTGCAGGCTAAGGAGAAGCCACCCTTCTACAAGTTCACAAAATAAGGCTAATGGCATACTGCGAAAAAATAGATGTACAGATGGTTTTTTTTCTTGTTTGCTTTTGTCTCTAAATTGGTCATTTTTAAATTTAATTGGCAAGATTCTAAGTCAGATGCAGAGTCATTCTAAGTGTTTGAAGCCTCCAAAACCACAGGTTGCTGTTTGGAACACTGCTCGGCGACTCTGGAGACAGGTGCTGAAGGCGCACCAGACATGAAGGAGAAAATCACTGTCGACAGGTTGGACCAGACAGGTCTAAACTGGCCCCCAGTGAAATCTAGGGAGACAGACCAGACAGAAAGTCCCTGTGGGGCCAAACAAGGCCAGGTGGTTATCCCGCCCTTGTGTCTTCTGCATGTTGACTGCATTTCAGGAACCCTGGACATCTCCGGAGACTGCCCACCCCCAACATCCAGGAAGGCTGCCTTGCCTGTAAGGGGCAGTGGGCCCTGGCCACCCCTGGTCAACCAGCCTCTCACTCCCTCCTCTGAGGTTTTCAATTAACAGACGTTCATGGTCAGTTTTATGACATCGGATCCACTCCAGATGAGGAGGAAGGGAAGTGGTTCCTTCAGAAGCCGCTGTAAGCAATAGCAGATTCTCAGTTGGATCCTGTTACGGAAAGTTCATGTACGCAGGGAAGCTCTGGTCCTTGTGAGAGCCAGGCTGACCGGAGTGGGAGGAACGGGACGAGGTCAGTGCAGCTGTCGCCAAAGCCTCACAATGAGGAGGTGTGATGGGGAGGAGCCCATGATCTAAAGACTCCCGATTGTCCCCCTGAGGAGCTAGTCGGACATTCTTGGATCCCTGTTACCTGTACTGATGGCCCCAAGTTCTGCTTTAGTAAGACCAATCTCTGAGAGCCACTGGGCACCCCAGAAGGTCATGCAGCCCAGATTCTGATAGTTAAAGGCAGGGCTTTCACAGTTTCTTGGGTGGAAATTCCTCCTTTGGTCTCTTTGAAATACTTCTTCCTTCATTTATTCAACCTGCATTTATGGGACTACCAGTACGTGGAAGGTACTAAGACTATATGGTCAATTAAACAGGCCTCCTTCCCCCCAAGGGCTTGCTGACAGTTTATACCCCTCTTCCTCTGGAAGGTGAGCGCACTGACCATCATGCATATGTGAAAATGGGCTCAAACAAGTTAAATAACAAATCAAGTCACAAGTTAGATAAGATCAGATAGCCAGTGTGAGGGAGGACACCCTGCCCCCACAGCCCCTGACCAAATTTTCCTGGCTAAGCCTCATGTTATTTCAGCCACTGTAAAAGAAATTTAAAAAGACCCCAATGTCCAGAAAGGCACCAAATGTCCCTTCATCCTCAGAAAAAGTGTCCCACTGTCTTTGTTAGAAGAGGACAGCACAGTGATCCTGCTACTTACTGGGCATGTGACTGAGCAAGGTGCCAAACTGCTCCAAGCTTCCTTTTTCTCAGCTGCAAATCGGAGGAACAAGAGCATCTCCACAGCCAAGGGAGGTTGAGAGGATTAAATAGATACTGTATGTAAATGAGAAGCACATCCCCAGGTAGGAAGTAAAACCTTACTTTGTAAGTAGCATGATTCCTGAGAGCTGTGGCTTCATTGCCAAAGATGCAGGCTCACTGTATACAACCGTTTCATACTTCATTTCCATAAAATGAAGGAATCCATTCAACAATTTTGCAAGTCACTGTTCTGCAAAGCACAGGCAGCCAGGAGATGTTTGTTGAAGAGGACGATCGCACACATATGCTTTCTCCTGGTGTGAATCTTACACACCAAGAGCTGTCTACTCAACACCAAGTTGGGACTCAAGACTCTCCTGGCAGCAAAATTTATACCTGTGCTAAAGAACCCAAGTCCTATCAGATGGCAACTGGCAAAAGTGCAATTGCAGAGAATCCTTTTTTTTTGACTTTCCTAAAATGTCTTCCTTCATTTCTAAAGAACCACTCAAGAAATGCACATTATATTACTGGTATTCATGAAACTTGGAGAGATTAGAGGGTGAGGGAAAGTGAGATTTCCCAGCATGCTGATCAACAAGCCACCATATTCCAGCAAGTCTCTGTAATTTAATTGCATTCAAAGAAACAGACAGGGCTGGAGATATCCCCTCTGGAACTCCACTTTAGGGGGTGCCTCTCCACAGTGTCTCCTTAACCAGGGACGTGAAATGGGTCTGGAGCACTTTCCATTCCATTTGGGCTTTTATTAATGGGTGAGCTCCTTTAGAATATAGACAGTAATGTAGCAGAATGATTAATCTGGGTGAGACGAGAAAAAGTGAGTGGTCTGTTCCATACATAAAACAGGTTGAGAATGACAAGTAAACCACAGCATAATGACCCAACTCCACCTTTTCTCATTTGCTCCATTAAGAAACATATTAAATGGCTAGAGATTAGGCCTTCATTAGAAGACACTTATCATAGATTGCCACTAACCATTCCTACATTTTACATGGTGATCCTTTTTTGTTCCTGTAGATAACCCCTTCAGCCCACCCTCAATAAACATACTTCTGGTGAAGATAAGACCACCCGTGGCTCAGAGGGAGACAGACCTGAGCATGTGAAGAAGACCCAGATCTCTCCAGGACATGGTGTTTTGTTCAGAGATGGCAACATAACTCAGGCCAGCCCAAACAATACTCTACCTGGGATGCTTTCCTGGATTTACCCAGAGCAAGGGGCTCTCTATTCACTAGCATCACTAAGGTGGCAGGATGTGAATTTGAACTCCTCATGGCCACCGCTACTCTACTTCCTGACAACAAAGTCAGTGCAGAGAAATCAGAGAACAGATACGAAATGAGTCCTGAACCATGGTGTGCACACCTGAATCACACTGTGCCTGCAATCCATATTCTTTTGGATGTTTCATGTACCAACACATTCTCTCCTCATTACCCCTTCCTTTTCTAAGGATTTTTCTTTTAAAGCTGGCTTGAATTTCAAGCACAAATAGTCAACAGGGTTCCAGCTTGCATATATTGAGTGACTATTTTTTTCCTTTAAAATGAACTACTTTAAAATTACATTTTAAGTGAAATAGTCACAAACTTTGGTTCTTTAATGATTATTTAGAAACATGTGGATTGGTGTTCCTGAAGAGAACCTCTTGATTACCTCACTGCTAATCGAAATGAATCCCTGTGTTTAAGCACGGCTCATCCTCTGTACCTGTTTTCCGACTCAGGGACATATATGTGGTCACGGATGGAGAGTGACAGAAAAAGAACTAAGTCCTCCAATCTCTGACTCCCAGGCCAGCCCTCCCTTCTCCCATGGGACTCGGCCTGGGACTGGTCCCAGGCCCACCACCCCACTCCCTCTTCCCTGCCCAAGGATCTGGTTACCGGGGCCGAGGCATCGTATATGGCATTTGTTAGTGTATCTGTAATCTGTAACTTCCTTTGAAAATGTGATTAACGAATTGCAAACGGTTTCCAAAGGTTTATAAACAGATACTTTGAGAGCCACAGGTAGGTTTGTAGTTTTTGGTGCCTGTTTTATGAAAAAAATATGTGAGGGAGAATTTAATAAGGAAAGATATTCTGTGCCATGAAATACTTTGAGGTGGAGTTTTAAATAAAGGCCAGATGTGGTGAACACACAAACCAGCTTGTGGCCTAGGAGGATGGGACAAGAGGGGCACCCATCTGAGGAGGAAGCTGGAACCATCTGGGGACACGTTGAGCGCCAGGACCTTCCTGGCAGCGTGAGTTGTCTGCTGCGAGTGCCCTTTGTATTACCTGCCGACTGACTTTGGAAGCATAATGGGATAGGCTACAATGATGGCCAGGTTCATGATGGTTTGAAAAACCCCAAAATGCCTTTGGTTTTTCTGTGTTCTTTTGGGATAGGCCAGAGGAAATTAGCTACACACATCTATGCAGCCTCTGTGAAACAAATATTGTGTGTGTTAATAATTGATAAACTGTACGTGCTGCTCCGCGCTGCCAAGAGGAAGGAAGGAGACAGGGGTGGGAGGCCCACAACTGGAGAGGAAGAAGTTTTGCCCAAAGCAAATGCCATCTGCAGAAGGGGTGTGGCCGAGGGCCGGGAGCCAGACATTGTCTGGGCAGATGTTTCTCTCCCACGGCAGACACAGTCCTCAGCTGGTGAACACCTTGGCCACATCCTCCGAGCTCCTGGCCTCCTCTTGTCTCCAGAGGCTTAAGCAGACATTTTAGGGGAAGGAAAGAAGGCATGTCTTCTCTCCTGCGTGCCCACGAGAGTAAGTCTAATGGCCTCTGGGCACTTCATTCCTTCACCCCATCCGTTCATCCCTTCACTTGCTCATTTGTTCACCCTCACACCCCCCAATGCTGGTGGACCCTGGATATTGATCAGGTGCTGAGCCAGGTCCGAGTGAGCCATGGAAAAGCACAGACAAGCTGTCAGAGGTTTATCTCCTGTCCTCAAGTTGCAGATCATGATTCACTACCCGTGGATCAGTCCAGTTAGGAGATGAGTTAAAAGCCAGGGCCCCAGAGTCAGGCTCAGAGCTCATCAGGTTTTCCTCTACAGGCTGTATACACTCTGGGGCCAGCGTGCACTTGCCCAAGCTCCTCAGGGGCTAGTGTGCACCTGTGCACCTCTAGGATGAAGGGAATAGCATCCAGCTCACAGGCCTGTGGTGAGTAGCAAATGGATACAAGCATGGCTGAGTGCAGAGCACGCCCTAACATACAAGGCTTGAGAACATGCCCACTGGGCCAGCACCATTAACCTCTCATGTCACTCATTGCTAAGATATGGCAGCCTGCCTCGCCAAGCTCATCCCTGGGGAGTATATTCACAGGATAAAATGGTTTTTAATGGTACAGTTGTTTAGTAATATTTTTATTCCTTTAAATAGGTAGTTCATCTTGGCAAGGTGGCCAATTCTTCTTAAGGTCAAAGGGAAGGCTCTCAGATAAGGACATGGTTCCCCAGTCAAGTGGCCAGACAGGCCTGTGACAGACTGATAGCTTTTTTCCATACAATTTGCAGTCAAGGTCTGTGACTGTCACAGCATGTCCAACTTCAGAGCAGGGGACTCCAGGAAAAGGGGCTCCCAGTGGCTGGAATCAGGCACTGTTCTCCTGGCTACAATCTGAACAGTTGGAGCATTTGCTGCTTTTTAAGGTTGTTGTATTTTAAAATCCATGTAATAACTTCTCACGTAGAAAATAATGAAAAGCACAAGAAATGAAAAATATATTTCCTTCGCTACCACAATGCAGGGCTCGTCACTTGGTATTCTGCTACCTTTCCCAAAGGGTACTTTGAAGCACTTAACCATTTTCAGTTTTTTAAGTTCATTGTTTCTCCAAGAAGGAATTCATAAAATTAGCAACCCATGATTGCTACCTCTTTCTAAGGTTAGAAAACCTTAGTCTGTTTTCTAAGTCACTGCCTTTAGCAAAAAAGAAAGAGAGGGTGAGAGAGAGAAAGGAAAGAAGAAAAGAAGGGAGGGAGGGAGGCAAATAGCAAAAGTTTTCTGCTGGCCAGCTTCTCCCTCACATCTGATCACCTTCATGAAGAGCGACTGTTTCTTGTGTCGGGCACTATGCTAAGGGCTGTACATATCTCATCTAATACAACTCCAAGATAGGGGTAATTGCTTCCCAGGTGGGAAAATGCAGAGCCCAAGGATGGAGGTCACTTGGTGAAATGCTAATAGGCAGTGGGAATTAAGATGCAAAACCAACTCTGCCTGGTTTCTGAGCCTCCAGTGTTCATCAGCTTCAGCGCTGCCACCCTTGACATGGTCTCCTTGCTAATACATGTCCTCAGCCCAGACCACACCTACTGATGGGACTGCACACAGCAAGCACGTGAATGGTTGTGGAACCACTCTGGAAGTCAAATCCCTCCAGCCATTCATGTCTCTGTTGACAGCAGGCTCTTTCAGGCTCCCCTGAAACTGGCCTTGATGGCCAAGGACGCAAGAGTCAGTTTCAGATTCAGAACAACTACAACAGACTGAGTGCAGTGAGCTAAATATCACGCTACATGCCCAACATACCACGTCATACTGACACAATTCCCAGTAACCAAAATCCGACTCAGGGCCTCAGAGAAGCCTTGGAGGGCCTGGTGATAGCACTGCTGCTGGGATTTCCATGGAATTCGTGCTGGCCCCTTAGCGCGTGACCCTGCAATAGAGTCTTCTAGGGAAGATACATGACTAGATAACATAGATGTTATGCCAGAGAAATTCTGATGAGTCTGTATTCAAAGATGAAATCCCTGGTGTCCACGGGAAGATGAGAAGCTCAGATACACTGGAGGCGAACAGGGCCATGAGGGTGTGTCCAAAAGCAGCCAGAAGGTGGGAGAGAGGCAACAAGGCATGTCGAGACAATCAGCCTTTTCCTTTTTCTAAAAGGCACCATGCATGCTCTTATTAATTAGTGTTTTTAAGTGTCTCAAAGATGAAAAGTCCTATGTGCTCTCTTAGTGTGATTACAGAATCCTTTTGATCGCTGTAAAACTAAAACAGCTTTGGTATTTTTTAAAGAAACAACAATTAACGGGCTGCTTTGAAAACCCAAATGACCTTTATGTTAAATTGGTGTCCTCTGAGTCTCTGTGAGTCAGAGGCACTGTGTGTGGGGAGGAGGTGGCCTGGTCCCACCACCGTTTGTGTAGGTCAAACTCAGCTTTACTACCGGTGGCTAGATTTTAATCCTCATTCTCAAAAAGCCAGTTTGTCCTACAACACCAAGCTAGTCATAAAGATGACAGTCATACTGGGTGGTTGGGTGGCAGGAACTGTGTGCACCGCAGCAAAAGAACAGGAAAAGGATTCTGATGCAGGGAGGAGAGGGGCTTACCTTCTGACTCAGGTGAAGGGGTGAAGCCAAGAAAAGACCCCCTCTCAGCAGAGAAGGAAAAAGTACCTGGGTACTCCGTACAAAACAAAGATGCCTGTGGGCACCTGGGAGAGGGCTGCTCTCTAAGTTAGAACACTCTGAGACAAAACTCTCTCTCAAGTTTCCTGAGCAAAGGTTAGCTGCACAACAGCCTTCAGAATGAATTTGAAAGTTTCGGATAGAGTCACACCAGGTCCCTGAGCACAGACATGGGCCATATGCCATATTTCACATAAAAACCCCAAATACCACCTAGTGGTTAGGAGATTACATTGGGGATAAAAAGAGGACCTGTATAATTTGAGCATATGTCTGTGACATTTGACAAGTGACTTTTTGCTTGCATTTATATAACTTTACATGGCATATTCCTTTCAGAAATGAACTATCTATCACAAGAACATGGGGTATGTAGAAACTGTCAGACTGTTTTGAACACAAGGTAGAGTTGGTTTCAGTTCAGAAACTGTAAAGACAATGAGTTTCCTTATTCACTCAAGTGAAATCGGAAAACAGAATCAACCGACACCGTAACAGAACCGGTTAGCCTTTGAATGATGTCATAGCGTGAGTTCTCAGGTTGTTGGTTTTCTCCCGAAGTCAGAATATTCCCAGTGCCCCACCCCAAGCCCCGTCACAGGAAAAGGACTCCAGTCCCACTATTTCAGCTCGGAGGGATGGCAGTCAGAACACAGAGAGCTCTCAAGTTCAGGGTTGTTGTGCTAAATGACATGAAGGGCAGAAAGGTGGCAACAAATTTGCAAGTGAAGTAAGCAGAGAAATGCAGAAAGGAGGGCAAGGGATCCTTCCTTCCAAGCCAGTGCACGTTCCTGGGCTGGGTTCTGCCTGTCACGGCATCAGTTTATGTCAGACTGGTACACCTTCATCCCTGCCTTCATCCCGTGTGCAGGAGTGAGTGTGTGTGCAGTTTTATTTAGGGAGTTGCTTGGTGTGCGAGCTTTATTTTGCCTCTCTTTTTCTGGTAATTTTTTTTTCTAGATATTTGTGAAGGAAGAGAAGACAGGAAAGACTCAATCTTTGTGGTACATCCTTCATGAATGTTTCTCTGATTTTTCCAGCTAGAGTCCCTTCCCTTCTCTCCTGAGGTGGCCCTTGCCCTGCACTTCCCAGAGCACGGGGCTTTGCAACATAAACATGTGTATGACCATCTTTTCAACCCATCTCCTCTCTGCCCTAGTCACGTCCTGACCACCAAACTAAAGAGGTTCTCGTCCATCATTGATCCATCCAGACCACTGGACTGGTGAATGAACAAAATGTTTAGTTTTGATATTTTTGTAATGTGATTCTCAATTTACTGATATATCTTGTAACAAATGTTTCTGGATGCTTGCTGGTATGACTAAGCCCAAGAGACTTCTGATGTCACTTATGACTCTAAGGAAAAACCAAAGGTCTCCTGTAAGGCTGACTGAGTCCTCTGGGTCTTTTAGTTGTCTGTGACCATGGATACACAGCAAAGGGTAAGTATAATCAGAGAGAAAGGCCAGCAGGCCTGGCCAAGCAGACAGGGCTCAGCAAACTGCCACATCCATTGCACCTAGCTAAGTGTCTCTTGAAGTTGAATGACATCTCTCCACGCTTCACACCACCAATTAATGTCATCCCCCATGATACCTCTCCCCTTGATGGGGATGAGTGCTTCTAAGCATCCCTGCATGGACAGTACCCCCCCAACCCATTCTCTACTGTCCAATCAGGCAGGTCCTTCTGCTATGAAAAAGAGCACATCACTGTTTGGTCTGGAATCCTTGTGGCTCCTCACATTCTTTAGGATGATGTCCAACATTCCAAAATGTACAGTCTCCATCACTCTGACTTGGCTGGCTGTTCTGGCCTCTTCTCACCACTTCCCACCTCTCACCACACTCCCCAGTAGACTGAGCAGGCTACTAAAGTGTCATTATTATCCTTGCTTTCAAGTTTCTGCATACATCACCCCATCTATTTCTAACACTCTTCACCCCCAACTCAAAGTCAAGTGACCCCTCAGGACTCAGCTGAGACATCAGCTCTGGGAAGTCCACACTGGCCTGTCCTCGGTCAGTTGAAGTCCCTCCTGCATCGCCCTCAGCCTCCCATGGTAGCTCTATCTCTGGACTGCAAATTAGTTGCTTACTTGCAGTGCCCAAGAGAGTGCCTGGTAAAGTGGAGGTTCTCCATAATTAACTGGCAAGCAGAGTAAATGAACAAATTAGGATGTGCATCTACTTGATAAACACATATGTAACACCTACTATGTGCCTGGCCTGTTCTAGGCATTTTTTGTGAACATGAACTCTTTTAATCCTTATCACCATCCCATGTGGTAGGCACTATTTTTGTCCTCATTTTTTAGCAAAGGGGAACTGAGTCCAAGAAGGTTGAGTGACTTGTCCAAGGTCACACAGCTGATAGTGGCAGAGCTGAGGTTGATCCCAGATGTCTGTCCTCAAAGATTGCTCTGCTCTTTTAGAAACATGTACCTATGGACCTGAGGCTGCTCCTGGCACCTGCCTGAGATGCATTTTGCCAGGGCACAGGAAGAAGATGATGCCAAGGTGACCTGTGGTTCCACATCCAGCACAGCCAAGTTTCAATTTAACTCCAAAAAGAATCTTTCCATTAAATACACACACACATAGGCACACAGGGGTGGGGTAAAAGTAGGTTTACAGTTCTTTGTATGGAAAATAACACAATAATTAATAAGTAGTACAAAAATAAGCTTGGTTTCATGTACTCACAACTATAAATCTACTTTTGCCCAGCCCTGTATATACAAATTGATGTTTGTATTTGAGCTTTCATTGAAGGAGTGGCCAACCTCAATTGTCTCTAAAGCCTCTGCAGTACTGGGAATCAGATAAATGCCCCTGCTCCTCCAAATAACTCTTCCTGGAGTATAACAAGCACTTAAACTCTTCAAGAAAAGTGAGCATTTGGGACAGTTTGAGTATTTTACCCTATTCTAATAGCAAGAATACATTCTTGAAATCCCTATACTTCTTTACTGGGGAGAAGGTTACAATACTCTGCGATGCCATTTATCTTCCTAATGTCCCTTTATCTGATATTTCTCCTCTTTTCTCTGTTTAACCTTCCCATCCCCAAGAAATGAAGCTCAGCTCCCTTCTGCTTTGGCGCATTGCTGCTAGGAAGGGCTGCTGCTTCAATTTAAATCTGCCTGGAGTATTCTTTGGCAAAGGAGTCCTTGAATTGGAGGTAAGTGTGTGTGTGTGTGCACAAGGGTGTGTTTGTGTATATGTCTGTTCCTTCTAGATGATGTTCTAGATCTTTCTCTCATAGAGTGCAGCCTCACCTCTGAATGGGGTGAACTGCATGCCTTTGTCTGTTGGAGTTTGGTTTCATAGGCATTGGGTCCAAATGGGAGAAGTCATGTGGTCAGTGTTCCTTTGACTTGTTCTTCAGGAGATATCCACACTTGCAGGGAGCAACACACACAGAAAGCACTGAACTTTAGACTTCAACCCAGAGCTCCCTTGGTTGAGGCTGCCTGTCATTTGGGATTTCTGGCCCTAGCCAGCTGGTACATGAAAGCATTCAATCTTGTAAAATCCCCAGCTACAGGCCAAAGAAATGCCAGCCACTGAGTAATATTCTATCTATTGTGTGTGTGGGGGTAGTCATTAGGTAAAGGGCAGGGTAGACACCATTTCAAGGAGAAAGAGGTAAGTGAGATTGGGAACTTCTAGCCCAAACCTGTCTGACTTAGCCAAGCTACACTCTTGTGTCAGTATTCCGAGTGTGTGAGTGTCTCCCTTTGACTTGTAAACATCACAGAGAGAAAATGTGGAAATGGCACCTGGGAGGTGTGCTCCGAAACGTAGTGACTGTGGCAGTGGGTGAAGAGCTAATGGTTCAGGTACCTCCTCAAAGAAATGCAATGGTCAGTTCAGGAACTGTGGTAGGGACTCAATTATTATGCCGAAAAGCCCATGATCTCAACCTTTTTATTTGCATTCTTTGGGTCTTATCATTTAGGATTATGTAAAAATGACAGCTGCTTATAATTATTTGGAGGTTTGAGCTGCAATAATTAAAAACAGCTGCCTTTATCTTACCGCTACCAGACTTAACCCCGCGAGGTTGGGTCTACTGCACTTCAAAGAAGGAAGCCAGAAATAAAAGAAAACTCCACACATTACTAACAAATTTCTAGTGATTCATTTAAATGTATAACCAGTTATTCCAACAGCCTTCAAACCTTTAATTATCTTTTAAATATATATAATTTGGAACTGCTAATTAGATAGCAATTTAATGCTCTCATGGGGATTCAGATGCACTGTCTTTCTAAAACGCAAACTCCCGGAGGAATATCATTGGCATTCAGATGATTGAATTCTTCAGTTATTCAAATGAGCATAGGCATTTTACCCTATTGGAACCATTTGAATATTCTGCTGTCAGCCCCATCTCTAGGTTTACAGGACTCCTCCACAGATGGAGAGTAAGGCTAAGTTTTCTCCAAATCCAAGTCCAACCTTCTGGAGAGAAGCTAACTAGTCAGGTCTGGAGACCTAACCTCACTGTACAGCTCAGTCCAGTCTCCTCTTAGATGCAGATGGCTCTGTTTTCCTGTTTTAAGGAGGAACATGCTTTCCTGGGATTCATAGTTGAGAAAGCTTTAAGCTTCCCTTCCCAGGAGTTCTCCAGGCTGGTGGGCCTGCTATTGTCTGGGCAGTTGACATTTTAATTAATAACTCTCTCCCCCAACAGGCTCCTGCAGATGGAGGGGTGAGGGTTTCATTCTGCCTGGAACTTCCACTTCCTGCATATTCCTACCCATTGAGGTGGTGCTTTGAAATACATAAAGATGTGCATCACACAGGGAAAAGCGATGGATCAATGAGAGGACACTGGGCAATGACAGAAGCCAGCTCTCCCATCCTAGTCCTGCAGCATGGCGAAGGCCTGCGTTGCTGAGGTGGGCTGGTAGCTAGCAGCTGAGCCTCATTTCCCCCACCAGGCAAAGGAGGTGCAGACAAATCTATATGAATTTTTAGGAGATCATTATTCAACACATTGCATGTAATTACATTTTGATGAGCTTTTTATTGCTAATTCATCATCCAAGATGGGGCACTCTAGATATGAAATTAATCTAGTGAAACAAAGGTCACAGTGTGTCCAGTGGAAAGAAAACCTTTGTCCTCATTAAATTCTCTTGCCAAACAATAAAGCGATGATAATGCTATCTCTAAACCAAAATCCTTAAAGTGCCTTCTGGATTATTATTGGCATAAAGCCATTGTTCTTGGTCCTTCTAAATGCAAATGTGGATTCTTCCACCATGCTAGGACCTGAAGCAGAATAGGAGATGTGCCTGACACCATCCTGTTGATGCAAAGGTCTGTGTGGGTGTACACAGAACTGTAGTCCAGGTTCCAGTCTAGAGCAAAATCGGGCTTGGCAGAGAAACATCAGTCCATCAAGGGGTCTTGGCTTGAGTCCTCTCTGAAGCAGACCCTAAGACCAGGATTCAAGAGCAAGTTTTTTACTTGAGATGGATTCCCAGGAAATGCCTGTAGGAACACGGCAGAGAGTCAGAGACAGAGAAGGGCAGGCAGCCGGTGCTAGGCGCATCGCTGAGCACGTTAGCACTGTGGGCTCTGGGAGCCGAATCCCACTGGGGGCTTTGGCTCCAGTGTGGAGCAGGTGCCTGGAGATATCCCACCTGTGCGGTGAGAGTGCTCACTGGTCTTGAGTGGAGGGATGCCCACCCTGGCACATCTGGCCTGCTGTGTGCCTGAGAAAAGTGGAATCCAGGAGCCAGAGACCATCTTTACCTAGGTGCCGGCAGCCACAAGCCAGTCTGGTACGTGTGGAAATGGTGAGGGCCCAGGGCAGATGGGCAGGCACCAGCAGCAACTGCTGCACGAAGCATGTTTCCAAAGAGAAATTTGCCAATAAAACCTCCAGCCGCTCTCCCCAGTCCTTTGGAATTCTGTTTTAAATCTACCAACAGATTCCTACAGGACATATTGAAAACATCCCCTCGCCTCAGGGGCTTTGTGTACGCAGTCCCCTGTGCCTGAACCAGCCTCCACAGTCTTGGCACAGAAAATTCTTGTCTTCCCTTAGGACTTCAGTGGTCAGCTGAAAATGTCATCCCTAAGATGGCTTCTCCCTGACCATCCACCTCAGGGAGGTGCCTCTCCCTACTTTTTTTGTTTCCTCGGATCCTTGTTTCTTTGGAGAGTTTATCCAAAATGTGTACAACTTTTTGTTTGTTTACTTATCGACTTAAAAAAAAAACCCTATCTTCTCCATGAGATTGCAAACACCAAATGAAGAGGAAGTTCTGTCTTGTTTTACCACTAGATCCCCAGCATCTAATAGAATGCCTGGCACATGAGAGGTGTTCCATAAACACAAGGCAGAGCAAAGGACCAGTGGGAGGGAGAGTGGGTGGGGAGAGAGAGGAAGAAAGGGAAGAGGGAAGGAGGGAAGGCAGGAGGGAGGGCGAGCTCCAGAAGCACAGGATTGAGGAGGTGACACTTGTGCATTCAGGTGTCTGAACAGCCCTTTGCCACTTCTGTGCTGAACTGCATCACCAGCTGCGACCTCAGCTCACAGGCTGCAAACCAGCTCCCTGCACAGCCTTCCCCAGTCACCTCTTCCACAGCTAGATCCCACGTCCTTTTATAAATTCTATTTCTTGCAGTAATTTCCACCTCAGTGCTTAATGATATGCTGTCATTGTGGGATCAATTCTCTATGTATGAGTCATCTCTCCCTGTTTGTTTATTATTCCACTTCCTCTGCTAGGTCCCACACTTGGCCCTGCACGCACTGGGTGAACAGAATAATCTGTCCAGTGTCTTCACATTGCTTGTTGTGCCATGAGGGGGCACATGAGTCAAGATACTTCTCTAATGTAGAGTAAAGCCCAGAATCCAAGGCCTGAGCAAGAAGCGTGGTGGGAAGAGGAGAGACTGCTGGGGTAAAGGGGTGGGGTGGGGTTGAGAGGAGAGTTTTGCAAGGAGGGAGAGGGAAGAGGTGCAGATTGTAAACTCGTTTAGAATGTGGGTCAGAGCAGCACCCAGCAGCAGTTCCCAGACCTGCAGATCCCATGGGTATATCAGCCAGGCTGCTCTGGTTGTAAGCAACAGAGACCAATTTTTAATCAACAGGGCCAAAAGGGGCATTCACAAGAAGTGTAAATAAATAAAGGAATTGACAAACGGTCTTTTCCTCTTACCTTTTCCCTTCCTTCTTCTCTCCCTCCCCTCCTTCCTTCCTGTTTTTATTCCTCCATCATTTCCTCTCTGGCTTCCCTTTCTTTTTTTCTTAAGTATTTTGTGTTGATTATGCTATTACAGTTTTCCCAATTTTCCCCCCTTAGCCCCCCTCCACCCTGCCCACCCCACCCGCCAGCATCCCCTGCTTAGTTCAAGCCCATGGTTGTACATATACGTTCTCTGAGTTTTCTGTTTCCTAAACCATTTTTTATCTCTCCCTGTCTATTTTATGCCCACTAATTATGCTTCTTCTTCTCTGTACCTTTCCACCCTATTCCTCCCTTCCCTTTCCCTATGGAAATCCCTCCATCTGACATCCTTTCCATTTTATACTTCTTTCCTCCCATTCTGCCTTCTTTCCTTCCTTCTCTCTCTCCTTCTCCCTGGGAAGGGTAAAGACTTAAGGAAAGCAAGGCCCCCATCTACCTCTAATACCTTTGTATCAGTCAGGGCCCCAGCAGGAAGCACATGGCACAGCCAAGCTGGCTAATTAAGGAAAGTTCAATAAAGGGGCTATTGTAACAGTGTGAGCAGGGTGTGGAAAACTACAAAAAATGGGGCAGTACCCTGAAGCTACAAGCAGCGGGGACCTTTCCCTCCAACTGCATGAAGGGTCAAAGGCAGGAGCAGTCTCAGGAGCCCACAGAGAGAGCAAGAGAGGATAGGTGGCTTGGGATCGAGTGCAGTAGATCCCAGAGACACAGGGTCGAATGGGCACTGACTGCCCTCTCCTCTCCCCATTTCCTGCGGGCATCCCCCCAGGAGCAAGCCCTGCCCACAGCCCAGATCAAAGGAGACACTTCTGTGCTCCACACAGGTTGGTCTGCTGCACAGAGAGCAGAGGGAAGGGCAGGCCTGTCTGCAGCAGCCAAGGGATGCTTTCTAGCCCAGCTTCTGTTTTGTAAAAGAACCTCATACTCATAAGGTAGCTTCAGAATTAAGGGAAGTTCTTTCAAGCACACAGGTTAAATCTTATGAAAAACAGCAGTGCCTATAGTTATCTATTTTTCTTCCGGGTGATTGACCCCACTTTACTTTGTAACTGACACAGCGCTTGGGCTAGGCATCAGTTAACATCTGAGATAAGTACTAACACACAGGATGTTTTGAGGATGTAGGAGGCAAAGCACACTGGGGTACTCAGCAGAGAGCCTGGCCCCGGAAGCCCTTACTAACAATTGCACTGCTACTGCTAGTTCCCTATTTACTAAACCCTACTTGTGCCTTGAGTGTCTATGTACACACCTGGCCACAGAACTTGAAGACAGAGAAGCCGTTGAGGTTCACAGAACAGGGTGTAACTCCATTGCATAAAATCCAGACACCCCACTAACTTGTTTAATCCCCAAACTCAGGGGGTGTAAGTGGTCCCAGCTCAGGGCTTGCATGCTTCCACTCAAGTGTCCAGACCTGGGCAGTTCAAAGTGTCCTCAACAATTTCATCAAGAGGAAAGCACACGAGGCTCTGTTTTCGCTTTTGCCAAATGATGTATTTCAAAAGGAACAGGCTTGCTACGTCGGGGTCACACAGTCTTGTTTATTTTTTCTCAGCGAACTCACTCCTCTGAGCAGATACACTTACTAAGCATCCATTAATTCTTTCTTTTAAACTAAACGGGATGGATTCAGACCAGGCCTGAGCTGGAGCGCCTGGCCTCTGCAGGGAATGTGGCTGGCAGGGAAGGCAGCCTCAGCACCAGGCACACGGCGGTGCCCGGGCGCCACCTACTGGACAGCCTCCTTCAGTTCAGCCTCCTGAGCAAAGGGCTAGGAGGCTACAAAGGGATTCCAGCATCTGAGAACCACAGAAAAGTTTGTGAGCATGCCACCTCCTCTGGGAAGCCCTCCCATATCAAAGGACACCCTTCCTTGAGCAAAGTAAACACTTCCCCTGGGAGCCTATAGATCTTCTTGGTCCCTCTGGCTGTTGGGAAACCCTTCTTTGTGCACCGAGCTTCTTTTGGGTAGAGACATCCTTCTACCTGCTTCTATGTCACCATCAGATAGCCTGGTGCTTGACTCCAGGAACACCTGATGAATGCTTGCTGACTAGCAGGGCAGAGGGAAAGGTGGAAAGAAAGGCGGTTTTGACGGATCACATGTGCCTCAACTTCTGCACCTGATGCGGCAAGGCTTCATGAGTGAACATGTGGCACCTGCATTTCTCATTTACTGTAGGAAGTTGGTACCCAGACATTTAGTCACCAGCATCATTCAAATATCATCAACATCATTCAACAAATATTTACTGACTACCCTCCTCTATGCAGCATTGAACTTGCAGGAATTCACAAGGGACGGTAAGGGACAGGTTGCACACATAGATCATCACCAAAAGTGATATGTAAACTGAGTAAAGCAGAACAGGGGATGTGATGAGGGGCGACAGAGGAGAAGTGTGATTTCTTTGACCAGGGGGCAGGGACACGTCTCTATAGTGGTGACCTCTGAGACAAGAGGTGGAGGATGGGAACAAGCCATCACAGATGCATCTGGGACAAGGTTCTAGGCAGAGGGAAGAGCAGGCACAAGGACTGGAAGCAGGAAGGCTTCTGAGGCCTGAAGGCCAGAGTGTGGCTGCAGAGCACAGGAGAGCACTGTGGGCAGCCAGTTGCCCAGGCCCAGGCAGATTGGGCTATGGGGCCAGATCTAGTGGGGTTCAAGGCTCAAGCCAGGAGTTTGGGTTTCACTTTAAATGCCAGGCAAGCACAGCATCTGACTGATGTCTATGAAAGCTCTTCAGACTGCTGAGTGAATAGCGTCAGGGTAGGGTGGAGGTGGGGGGCAAAAAGAGAAGCCCAGAGAGTAGCTGAAAGGAGAATGAAGTATTTGGAGAGACGGTATGGTGGCCCTGTACAGGGGGCAGTGGCAGAGAAAGGTGGGTGGGCTAGGGGAGCCTTTGGGAGCTAGATCCAATTAGACACCAGGGTGGATGATTTCAAAAAGGGGTCTAGAAAAGCCACTGCTGGAGGCTTTTTGAACAGTTCAAACCCGTTGTTCAGCACCTGCTGTACTCAAAAGAACCCTTAGCATCGGCACCGAGTAACTGTGGATGGGAAGAAGAAATGAAGAAAGTAAGCGCTGTTGGGTCCAAGAATTATACAAAGAAAGAACACTATTAGGAGCGGGATGGAGAAAATCCCTTACCTAATTGAGGACCTGCACAATAATATAAAAATCAAATTTAATTTCACATCAATTTTTTTGAAATGATACAGAAACTCCTCACATGGCCCACTGTTTGAGGGAAGTCAGTGGATTTTGACAAGGATTTTAATAGTGGCCCTACCTTGTAAGCTCCTATGCAAACTGGTGTTTGATATATGCACTGTCCGCTTAGCATTTAACATATATTTGCATGTGTCCATAGGCATGTCCACTTAATTCCATGTGAAAGGACCATGGTGTCAGAATATTTATATTTTTCACATGGCCATGTGTCAATGGCGTAGTCAATGATGACCTTCTGCGAGGGTTCATCTTGTGTGCGAGAGCAAAGGGGCAGGGGAAAATGAGCTTCCCAGGTGTTCATAAGGACAAGAAGCACAATCAGTGTTGAGCATGGGGCAGGGACAGTCAAGGAGTGACACAAGGAAGGGAAAGGCTGGTGACATCAGACAGAGCTCAGGCTGTGGAGAGCCAGTGGCTGGATCAGCAACAGTGCTGAATTCCAAAGGGAAAGGAAGGCTCTGGAACAGGTTAGGAAGATGACACAGTTATCTATGGAATGGGAGCTCATTAAAGAGTTAACCTGAGTTTCACAGGACAACAGAAGTGGTTTTACAGAAGTGGTTTTTGTGTCTGCATGTCCTGATTTAGGTAACCTGGCAGCTGAGGCTCACCTGATGTGGCTAACACTTCCTACCTGCTGGCTTGCACCACACAGTTTGGTTTAGGGAGTCGATGTGCTTCAGAACTGAACCCACATTGCTGAAGTAGACAGAGAAGCACAACCAAACTGGGGAGATCACCACCCTGGCCATGGGTGATGGCCGTGGGTGATTCCTATAACCACTCCTGGCAGCTGGCTCAGGCCTAGTGCACAGTGGGCATTCAGCAAGCACGGGGAGAATGAAGGAAGATTTCTCTCCACGTCCCCACCTCCCATGTCATCCACTGCCACACCCACGGGCCCATGAGATTGGCAAATCCTCATCCAGAACAGAAACCTGCCAGCACCCTGCCCCATCTGCAGGGCTTGCAGACACAGAGCAAACATCTTCTGGCAGATGTCAATGTGGGCTTCCTGGAAACGAGTCTCAGACGTCGCCTGCCTCAGGCTCCTCTGAGCAGCCTCGCCGGCCCTGTGGCTGCTGGAAGGGGGCCTTCTTTGTTTGCGCTTGGTGGTTTGGCCAGGCCCACATTCCAGGCCTCCTTGAAGAAGGAAATCAACTCTTCTAAAGGGGGAAGGTAGAGGGGGAGATGGATTGCCAAAATCTCAAAAAAAAAAAAAAAAAAAAAGAATCAGATCATGCTAAAAGTGACACTTTCCCAGTCTTATCTCCCTCTATGCCCTGACGGCCAAAAGAAAAAGAGACATATTCAGGGCTCCACATTTTAAGAAAAATCTACAAAGCTCTCAAAGACATGGAAGAAAAAAGTGCAAAACAAATCAACCTAGACACTAACTATAAGTAACCATATTTTGAAATATTTTTAACATGAATGTTAAAGAGCAGTAGAGACCAAGAACAAATTTCCAGATGTTTAATAACTACTCCAAAAGCATTCCTTAAAGTCTAACTTGAATCCCTCCTGCTGTGCTGTTGTTCTGTTCCCCACCCACGAGACAGCCCGCAGCCCCCTTGATGGTTGCTACATCAGCCCCCAGTCCAATGCAGGGCCCAGCGCACCAGGCACCAGCAAGCGTCTGCTGAATCAATGTCAGTTGGCCTACCAGAAGTGACAAGCTGGTGGCAAGGAGATAGTGGCTGAGAAGCGACTGCGGAAAGACTAAGGTTAGCCCAGTTATCAACGAAAACCATTACTTTAGCAGCTTTGCCAATAGAACCAAAGCAAGTCAGCTCAGTGAGGCCCCTCCATCTGAGCGGTTTTTGGAGACACTTCATGATTCACACCCAAATCATACAAGATTAAAGAAAACACTGGATAAAATCAGGCCAAACATTAAGTTCAGGGGAAAGGTTTTATTGGACAAATTAGAAAAATATTGGTATTGCGCTTCAGAGAAACCCACTCCTTTCCTCTGGCTGCAGGGGCAGAAACAACCTCAGCGGCAGATGGAGAGGGAACGAGAGCTGTTTTCGGTGAGTCCCCGCCATCCTCTCACATGGGCCGCAGCCCCACACTCACACCCGACGTGCTACTCTGGTAGCCTTGGCCAGAGCCGAGGAGAATGTGCATTTATAATAAGGATTTGATTATATGGCTGGCCTCGGGAGAAAGCGAGTCAGGTTTGGATGCGGGTCCCTTGCCTGAAGCCTCTGCGAGCCAAGGGCACTGCTGGCAGCTGGCTGTCCCTAGCCATGAGTGAGGGTTGTAACCGGGGTGGACTCTGTCTGGGGCAGACCCTGGGTTTCCAGGGAAGCTCACAGACTACAGTATGTGAAGGGCCCAAAGTAAGTGACCATGAAAACTGCAGTTTTAGAGGATGCCTTCATTCATCCATTTCCGGGGTTCTGACCCTGTGCTGAGTGGACTGGTGGTGAGGGAAAGCTTTCAGCTTTTGTTGTTCATGTGAACAACAGCAACAACAACAACAACAAAAAACCCAGAAATGAACAAATCTGTACACGCCAAAGCCAAGAGTATTCCATCTGCGTAGACCAGGTCTTGACTATCACCTTTCTGTACTGCAGCTTAGAGTATTATTCTTATCGCTACTTTAGAAACGAATAACAACAACTTTGGTTTCCTCATATGAAATGACTCAACAGAACCTTATAGTACTCTTGCTGTCTGTCTTCTAGACCAGAGTTGGCCAGGAAAACTGAGCCTGTGCATGTGCCTGTGTGAGAGGGAAACACAGAGTGGCAGCCAGACAAACAGACAGAGGAGAGAGGGGTAGACAGGCATAGGCAGGCTTCCCGAGGCTTCCCAGACCGAGTCAATGGCTGACTGAAATTACGACCGAATGCAGATTGCAGTAGTCCAAGGACCCCGCATCTGTTCAGGTGCGTACAACCCCTCATCAATGTTTACCACGGTAATCTGAACCAACCGAGTGCTGGGAAAGCGTTCTTTCGGTCCCCCCTAAGCATCCACCACCCCATGCCCTCCCAAACTTGATAGCAGCTGAGCTCAGATCCACAGAGCCAATATAACACAAACAGGGTGCCGGGTTAACCACCACAGTCCCCATGATGTCCCAGGGCCTGCCATGTCACGCAAAGCTCTTTGCTGGCATTATCTCATTTACTCTACTACCAACCTGAGATATATACACTCTGGTTATGGCAGGATCATAGAGAAACTGATGCTTAGCGAGGCTGTGTGACTTGACCGACGTCCCACAGCTGAAATGTGACAGGACTAAAAGTCGAGGGCAGCCTCTGTATTGCTGGAGTTGAGGCCCTTCCATTTTACTATCTTTTTCCCAGGAGGAAAGCTGGAAACAGCGTCAACATCCACATATTGATCACATGCAGATGGGTGAGTTCATGTAATCCTCCATGACTGGCATCGCTCCAAACCTCTTCTAAAGCTCCATGGCCCCAGGGTAAGAGACAGATGAATGGCCTGGCTATTCCTTAGGTTCTTATCACCAATCAACTGCAATATGGTTCATCTGGCTTGGATTTTCACAGGTGAGATATGGGGAATTTGCTTGGGCTATCCCATTTACGGGAACTTGACCCTGGTTACCACTTTTGGTAAAACATTTCAGTACAATGTTTCAGCAGTGAGAAGAACAGAAATGATTCATATTTGCACTATTAGGGTACGATCGGTGTTGACTGACTGGCCTGCTTTCCTGAGAGCCTTTCAGCTGGCCTCTCAGTGGCCGTGGCTCTGAAAAGTGCATCCGATGGACTACTTGCACATAGACCTTTCGCTGCATGACCAGAAGGACCTTGTGAGTTGACTGTGCCGTCGGGAGCGTCTCATTTCCATCGCAGCAGAGAAAGAGAGGGAAAGTACCTTGGTGACTTCTGACATCTGGTTCCATTTCATCCCTTCTTTAAAAGCTGATAAATGGGAAGTTAATTCACTCACTGGCAGAAGATCCAGGTTTGATTGTTTCATTTACTCTGTTCCACTCCAACTCGGAGTAAATAAGCACTAGGATCCCAGACTGAGCCACACCAGACACGTAACTTGTACTGTTCCCAACAGGCAACCCCAGCTGGGCTGCTTGGAAATGGGCAAAGCGCTCAGCTTTTGGACCTAAATATGTTTTTAGACTTAAATATCCTTAAAAAGTTAGTATCTTTTTAAATGAGACCTTTCAATAATTCTGAGTTCCATTTGGAACTGGCTAACCAGTTAACTCAAATCTTTTCCAGATAAAAAGATTGTGGAAATCAAATATTACCATAATTCCCATCTTAAAGCGTGCATATGGGGTCCACATGACGTGGCCGTGACTCCATTAATACCAGGGCGATTAAAGCAAAGCTGGATGATGATGGAGCTCAGACATAAACTTTTTCTAAACAACGAGTCAAGCGAGAAGCAAACTGGTCCCCACGGTGCCTCGCCAATAAACATTTGCATAGCAGGCAGTGCCTTTCTTTTCTAATTTTGATGAAAGAGAAAAAGACGTGTGGGGTGGATGGGTACGTGTGAAAGTGTGTGTACGTGTGGAGTGTTGCAGGAAACAACCTACAATTTCTTAACTTTCAAAAGCAGAATTTACTGTATTACTCTTTATAACTGTACATCTTCTTTAAAAGGAGCTAAGCACACACAAATGGAAAGGGGTACCCTTTCCCCAACATATTGCAACTAGTCCAGAGGCAGCAAGAACATGGCACACTACCAACTCCTAGCCAATGTCCACGGGGGATGCTGGTAGTGGCCGGGGCCTCCTGCCCCACAAGTCTGGCTGCCCTTCAGAATCAACCTCTCCCCAGGGATCGGGGTAGACGGCGAGATCATGCGCTGTCCTGGATTCGGCCTAACCCCACTCACTGCTGAGAAAGTGAGACTATGGCTGAAGGAAAGTGGTTTACGTGTCAGGGCATCGAACAGGGCTCCTGGATACGATTTCCACAGGAAATGGAGAATATTTCAACTGTTTTAATTAAACAAAAAAGGTATTGTTGAATCCCTTTCATGTAGGAAGCACTAGTCGTAGGCAATATAATTTGGAGGCAAATCCTATCATGATGAATTTCCAGGGATCCTAGGTCTAATTGGTTGTATCAAATGTAACTTGCAACAAGTAAGCCTCAGGTTGGAGAGTGAGACCTTTTGTTTTATAAAGGTATCCATTATGTGTTTCATGCTGTCTAGATTAGAAAAAATTCTGTATATTGGCAGCTGTGAAATAAATAAATAAATACATATAGATATATATGAATTTATATATGAAAGCATGATAGTAAGTAAGTGCATTCAACCAACATGATTTCTCTATAAACCATTAAACTTTAGGAAGGAATATTATGAATGCAGCTTTTGATGTGAAAACTGCTGCAAATTGTCATCATTGTAGAACTGAAGAAAATGTTTTAAAACCATCAAAGCAGAAACACAGTAATAAGGATTTCTCTTACCAGTGGTCTGAGTTCTGGATGCGTCAGGATGTATCCATTGTTTGTGATTGCAAAGGCATAACCGTGAATCCCTAACTGTAAGAGGACGCGAGAAAGAAACCTTCATTAGCTTGCTCCCCGGTGAATTCACAAAGCATAAAGCAGCCCGACATTTAGTAATTTACAGCTTAAACTTGGCATTCATAACCCTTATCAGCACAATATTTCATTAAAATGAATGCAAGGCGCTGATCCTTGACATTTGGTGGAAATGAAGACCTGTCACAGGATAAGCTCAGCAAATAGCACAATTTAAAATGTCACATCCCCGCGTTGACATCAAAGGCTTTACTTTGATTTATTTAAAACAAAAACAATTACTTAAAAGAAAAAAGAAAGTGGCTAATGTTTCTGGGAAAACGCTGTGTCCAAGCGAACAGAATTTTATCAACCTGAGTGTCTCCCTCTGTCTGTGATAAGGAAAGCAGTGACCTCATTCTGATTCCCACTGAGGCTTCCTACGCGTCTACACCCACAGGGTCCATCTCCAGCACGCACTCTCCTTGGCAGTCATTTTTTATAATTCTTCAAGGATAAAAGTGTCCCCCCACCCCCGCAAGCCTATATAGGGGCCTGCCAACCCCTTTTATATCCTTTTGTCTTTAAATTGTGAGGCTGCCAAGCTTTTCCACGCATGCTTCCATCGACACAAAGCCTGGGTAATTTTCTATGCAGAGCCTCACTTAATTTATGTTTTCTGACTAAATGGGACTATGGGAAATAGTTTGAGAGCAATGAAATGTTTTATTAGCTTTAAAAAGTATGTAATCAAATTTAACACTGCACTTATTTAAATAATAATCCTGGCTATTTGACAATATTTCTATTATACAGTTGACTGCACCCATTGGCTACAATAAATTTCCCTACAAATCATTCATGTATTAAAATGGCCTCTGGCATAAAACCCACACTGATCCCTCGCTCTGAAGAAAGAAAATGTAACCCACTTTTGCCAGAGTAGTGAAAGGGGAGAAGGAAAAGAATCCTCTATTTCTGCTGAGGAGTTATTTCATAGTTCCGAGCTCTCACTGCCAATCACATTCTTGAGTATGATACCCTTAAATGATCCAGACGACAGAGTTTACAAACCAAGAATGACCCTGTCTGCTTCTTAGCCTAACCTCAAGGTGATGCGAAATTAACATCAGAGAATTTAACACTGGCAATTAGGTTTCCTTTGCATTACATACGGCAAATAGGCACATGGTAGTCAAGGGCAACAGACATTTTCTCCTGGAGTTACCTTGCACAGCAAGTTTTAATTAGATTCTACTTGACTATAATGATAAAAGTATATTTCATTATGCTGTGAAAGATAAACCAGAGATTTCCTATCCTTTGAGATGTATATCATCTCTTTCATCTTGTCTTTTGGAAAAATGTCAGACACAGTCAACACTGCATTAATTACCATTATTATGTCCCAGTTTAATATGGCCTGGGGGGTCAGAAAGGACTTGGAGAGTTTAGCTCTTTCCATTAAAGGCAAAAGTGGTATTTCACTGCAAAGTCGAACTCAGAATTAGACCAAATAAATGATATTTTATGGTCAGCTAATACATTCAGTGCCTTCTAATGTACATGACTTCAGTTCTCGGTGTGCGTATAGGAAGTGACACTCAAAAGAAGGTGGAACCCCTCACATGCACTCCCTTCACGCTCTCTACTTCTGTAGAGCACTTATTAAAGTGATAATAATCAGTTATTTGTGAGTTTGATTTTCAGTCACCACAGAGGCATCGGTCAAGGGCTTTGATGATTTAATATCTGTCTCCCTACAAGTTCCATGAAGGCCAAAGCCATGCCATGTGGTTAAAAATATGTGGATGGGTGGTTGGGATGGAGGGAAGAGAAGTAGGGAAACCTGAAAGAGTAAAAGGAGGAAGCAGAGAAACCATAAAACAGGTTGAACTGAGTGCAGATCCCAGAGAACCAACCTAACCCGTGCCTTCTCCCCTGGAGTGCAGGGGCTGAGCTGACCTTCCCACCCAATGTCCCGCACTCACTGCTGAACTACCATCCCCGCTGCCTTGTTGCCCGCCCATTCATGCCCCTGCTGACTGTAATCTGACCCCACCCACCAGGAAGCCACGGGAACTCCTTTCCCCACAGTTGCCAGTGGCCTCCTACTTACCAAACCCTATAGAAAGCTCTCTCTCTAATCTTCCCAGTTATATCAGCCCACTTCCCTCTCTTCCTTTACACTCTGTTCCCTGAGCACCAAGGTCTCATACTCCTGGGCTTCCTCTTTTTTACAGGACTCTCATCCTCCACTCATTTTCCCTAAGTTTCTATCCCCAGGGTCCCTTGTCTGCTTTAGCTCTCTTCCCAAGCTTCAGCAACCCCTTGGATGCTATGATCTCCAGACCCAGGCTGCAGCCTTGGCCTCTCCCTTTGGTGGCAGATCCCAGCACCCAACTGCATGTGGGTCACTTCTACTGGGACATCCCTCAGGCGCCTCCTGGGTGTCACATCCAGTCCATTACAGCAACTCTCTCCCCTCTGCTGCTCCTCCTGCCCTTCTTTCCCTACCAGTGCCACTGCCACCCACCCCAATGCCCACATTAGAAAGTAGAGCATCAGCCTTAAGCTTGTTTCTCTCTTTCATCCCCAACTTCTTGATCCAAGTAATCACTAACTTTTATTCCAGAAATTACTCACATTCAGCTCTGCTTCCCCAATCCTACAACCCATGTAGATTCAATGTAATAGATTTCCACAATGCTCTTCCTGCCTCAAAGGTTGGCCCCAACCAAGTCACCCTCAGGACTGATCAAAGTCAAAAGTAACTCTGGCCCTGCTTCTCCCCTGTGTAAAACCCACTGACAACCTATCTTTCGTGTGTCGGATGAGATTCGTGGGCCTGTCCATCAGGTCTCCCCTGGGGTCTGGTCCCTACCTACGTACCCAGCCCTGCTTTCTTCCACCCATTGCCCCTCAGGGCATATGTTAGTGACCACACCCCCCTGTAGTTTTCTCTCCCTCCTAAACCTTGACTCACTCAGAGCCAGCTGCCCAAAGCACCGCTGCTCCTCATCTGTCCATAGCTAATTCTCACCCATGCTATGAGCTCAGCCTCAGGATTATTGCCTATTAAAACATCTCCTGACCTTCCCTGATGTTTCCTCTTGTCCATACCCTGTTTCCGTAAAGCCCAGTGAATTTCTCCATTACTCCCTTCAACCATACGCATGAAACTACACCTACTTTTCTGCCTCCTAACCCTAGCTGGTTTTCTTTCCTTCCTCTGTCCTGTCTAGATGAGACGGTGCCTCCCCATCAGAGTGGGCTCTCTGTGGAGAAGGAGCCACCTCACTCACCTTCGACTTCTACCCCCACAGCATTATGTCTGCCACGTGACAGGTGCTCCAGTTAAGGTTTGTGTATATTGAACATGTTCTTCACTTTTTACCCAAATACTAGCTAGTTCTTCTTTAAAGAATAAACTAAAGTTAATATTAAAAATGAGCCAAGAAGGAGAAGATGACTTGCGATGGCAGGTGCATACTCGCTCCTTCTCAAGGCTGTACCTGACAGCCTTGATGACATTCGGAAACTATCTGGTTAAAATCCTTTCCAGGAGAACAGTCTGAGAAAATAACATCAGAATGTTTTGGTGGTGGGTTGGCGACATATGGATATAACCAAATGTAGATGTAAAAAGAGAAACTCTGAGCAAATCTCAAAACACATTCTGTGGGTGAGTCTCTCAGAAAACCAAAAGCTTATAAGATGACAATGTCCAACATTTGTTTTTGGCCGCAAATCAATATACTGATGAAATCCCTAATTTTTATTTCATCTGAAATGGAACCAGTCTTCCTGTCCATTCCAATGTGCAGTCCCATGGAATAATAGAGAACAGATCGGACACAAGCCTTCCAGCACTTGGGGCTGCCAAAGGGGCCTTCATCCTGGAGCACGCTCTCCTGCAGGCCAGGAGCCTTGTGGTCCAACAGCCGGGAAGGAGGCACTTCCCTTCCAAGCGCAGGGGGCTTTGGGCTAATGAAGTGAACCCAATTATAAAATGGCTTGTTACCTTAACAGAGGCTGTGGTGTCTGGAAATTATTGCTGGGGTGTCTGGAATTCTTAATAAAACTTATAGGAAGTCTGATTGCTTGTGGGAAAATCTATGAAGCTCAGGGAAAAGAAAGAATTCTATCTTCTGGGAAAACCCCAAGAGCCAAGAGCTGACTCATCTTTACAAGGTGTTAATCAGGACGGAAAGGTGTGATCCGCACTCTGCTCCCTGGAGCCCTCCTCTCCTGCATGAGAGAGGCTTGTTGTGTGCCACAGCGTCCCTGGCTGACAGGCACACCTTTTCCCAAGGCATTCTGTGGGAAACGGAGGAGGAATAACTTAGGTTTACATATATCATACCTGTGTCCCTGGTGCCCAGCCCCACCCTTGGGGAGGCATAAAACAGAGATGCCTATATTTCAGGGACTGCTGCTTAATGTTCTGTAGCTGACCTTCCTCTGTTCTCTTGTTAAACTTTGTTTCATTCATCTTTTACTAGCAAGTTACATTGAGAAAGTTACTTCAAGTTTCCTCAACTAAAAATGGGGCCAAGACATACCCAGTTCATGGGAGCATAATATGGGTTCAGTGGGAATAATGCATGTAAGGCATTTTTACCATACCCCACAGTAAAAAGTTCAATAAACGTCTCATCATTTTATTTTAACTACTGTTGCTAATATTTTAACTATTATTTACACTATGGTTATTATTACTGTCATTTATTGTTCTTAATGGCTTTAGAGCAGTGATTTTCAACTGGTGCACCACGAGAATTTTTAAAAGATGCAATACCTGACAGTTTAGTCAGGGGCACTGACCTCTCTCCCCTAGCCTGCCAGATAAAAAAAAATGACAACAGCCAACACAACAATAGCTGGCCGGTGTGAATGAATCAAAACTACACCTGTTTTTTCCTGTCAGAACTTTAGTAACTGGTTCGTGTGTGCTACAAGATGGGACAGGTGGCAATCACTGCAGCAGCCAAAGTCATGGCTGAGTAGCTGCGAAAACTGGCAATTTCGACTTTCTGTGCCTCAGTTTCTGTAGCTGTAAAATGGTGGTAGCAGCAACAACTACCTATTAGTAAGTGAGATCCTGTGATAAAGAGCTTAGCCCCTTCCCTGGTACAGAAAGCTTTGAGAAATAGACTCCCAGGGTAATTATTATCAATTTCATATTATGTTCATATTTTCTTGACTTATTGGGTATGTATCAAGTAATGACCCTCTACTTGGGTTTCTACATCTTCTCATATGAAAGAAGAGGCTTAAGAATTGTTTGGAAACATCCTTTCAAGGTGGGATACCCTTCCTTAAACAGTGGACAATAAGTCTGGACATCTGGGTCTGTGGCTCCAATAAAACAAAGTCCGCTATCTTTAGGGAACTCCAATCTCCCCCTCATCCTTATGCTTTCAGTCTCTGGGGAGCTGCACAATTCCCAACACTTGTTTTTGTGGGTTTGGGTCAACCAGCTGTGCTAACCTGAACTGTACAAACCTCGGTCAGGGATGAGGTTGGTTGTCAGGGCCCCTGGGTGGCAGTAGAAAGAAGGCCTTTATCAACTCAATAAACCCAAGCAGGAGAGTTCTGTTGCTAAGGAGGTCACATTTTGTGAGCCTGGAAAGCTTAGAGTTCATTTCCTCTTTGTTATTCGGGTGGCTTTATAATTTGATCAACTAAATGGCATTAGCATAGGGGAACAGGTATACAGATGCTGTATACCCAGTAAGAAGTACAGGGAATAGCCAAACCTCTGGGGACTCTGAGCAGCCTGGGCTGACCGGTGGGGATGCACGGCTTATGGATGGGGGTGATGGCCCTGACGCCCAGAGCTGAGGGCACCAGGGCCATCACTGCAGGATAAACAAAGCCCCATGGTCCTCGCTCCTCAGCCCTCCGTATTCCCACGGACTGATTTGCTTTCTTAGGAAAAACGAAATGGAGAGCAAGATAATTTGGGGTGGCTTATGGGCCCAGTGTTAAGTGTACTAGCCAGAGACACAGTCAGTCCCTTCCAAATCCCTTCCATCCTCACAGTTATATCAAAAAGAGCATTTGCATTTAGTACTGCTTCAACACTTGCCTTTAATACTACCTTAAAACAGAGAGAACAGACCTCAAGTTCAGAACCTTGGACTACTAAGCAATCGTTTAATACCATTATTTTTGTTTTTATAATTTTTAAAGTAATTGTCCTCCATAATGGTAAATAACACAGGCTTTTTGTTTTAAAATGGTGCTATAGTGTTTCCTATTAAAATTGAAGTGAAGAAAGTTTTGAGTTGATTTAAAAGTGAAGTGTTAAGTAAATAATGGTACAGATGGTACATGAACATGGCAACAAGTCATGAAGTGGTATGTGAATGGCTTAGATCTTTCTAAGCACATGGGTAAGGAGTTACACAGACCTAGCTCAAATCATACTCACCACTTACTACTTATATGGCCCTGCACTCTGTGAACACCCGTCCTGTGAACCCGAGCCTCCTTATGAGCAGAATGGATACAGCAGCACAGCACTTGCCTGAGGAGGATTTGCTAACATGTGGGTAATGCACTTTGTACAGCATCAAGTTCTAGTCCAATGTTATCTGCTAATATTGTAGCATCAGGCACACTGTCTTGTACTGGAAAATGGTGTACCTGTCATTTTGCACCCAACCCTCTGAGGCTTAACCTGATCATTTGGGCTGCGGCCATCCTTTCAGCTGACTTGCTTGGACAAGAGTTTGCTCTGATGCCCAGTGACTGGCTTATTCATTTTCTTGCTCTTATCTCCACACTCTGTCAAAAGGTGGGCCTGTGCTTGTCATCAAACTTAAGAATCCTGCCTAACACTCATTACCTTATATCATAAGCCTTTCCCCATGCCTTTCAAAATCCCTGGAAAACCTCCTTTTTAGAGGTGGCAGAGGATCCCAGAGTGTGGTTGCCTTGTCATTCTCTTGGGCATCCTAGCTTAGCAAAGGTTCAGTGGATATGAAACCCACAAGTGCCTGAATCTGAGATGGGAAAGGTGTCAGCAGCTCTTTGCAGGCAGTATCCCACATGGAAGAGGGCTATGGGTACCAGGATGTTGGGTGTCACAACAGTCTCTTTGACCAGTGTTACCATTGTTCCCAATTAATGAGAACAGTCAATGCTTCACAAAAGTCTATGAGTAGGTTCTGTTGTTATCACTGTTGGATAAAAGGATTTGAGAGGCCTGTCCATACCAGGCAGGGCCCTGTGCATATCTACCTCCAGAACTCTAAGTGCCGCCTTCCTTCTGCTGAGGCCAGGCAGGCCCATGGGATTCTCCCAGCTGTGGTGAATTAGGCTCAGCATGGAAGGAGGTAGTAAGGAAGGGGCCCTGCTAGCCAGCCAACTATCAAATATTCCTGGTTAAAAAAATCTTGCCTCCATCCAGATGGGGGCAAAGGGAGCCTTTGTCAATCCACGTGCGGGCCTGAAATGAAGGTAGGAAAGCCAGTGTGCTCAGTGTTAGGGGAAGAGAGAGTAGGTATGGCTCAAACCCTTGTGCAGTCAGGAGAACCATATCAGCTCAGTGGATGCCTCTTAGGACCAGGAGTGGCATCCACTCTCTGCCCCATCCACCCCTCCCATGCTCACACACACATTGAAACAACTCTTGGGCAGTTCTGCATGGCTGTGATGGGAGGTAAGGAACACTTTTGATTTGCTTTTCTAAGGATGCCTCACTAGGCAACAGGTGAGCGTTTCTTGTATGGGGCTCAAGAATCTGGGCTACCTATTTAAAAGGGGAACTAACCGTGTTGCTCCCCTGGCTAACATGTGTAACAAAGAAATAAAATGATCACATCTCAACTTATGATTTCATGTGTGATTGTTCAGGCTGAGGTTGGAGAAGATAATTTTTTTAAAAAGTGAGTCCATTTAAATTTTAAAAAGGCTTGTTCACTAACTATACAAGCAGCAAAAAGACAAGGCAATGTGTTAGATTAGTGGATCCCGGTATGTCCATTGGTCTGATTTCATTTAAGTGCGTATTGAACCATAGCAGCGTACCTCAATAAATACCAATGAATGTTATCCCCAGGGACTCCAAAGTGGCTACTGCCACCACATTGCCTTCACAGCAACTTGTCATCCCTTTGCTGACCCATTCGTCAGCTTCAGATGGCTCCTTGTGTTGTGCCAACCTGCCCCAGACAGGGCAGTCCCAAACCTACAAACCACCAGGAGGCCATGTGGAAGTCAGGATGCTTGTTCTCATGAAAACTGGAGTAGGTCTGACTGAAGGTGACCCTGGGGCTCAGGAATGCCCCCTCTGTCTCCAAATGTTTCTTTAGAAAAACTAAGTAAGTCAAAGGAGTAGTACTGGGAATAGATTGCTGGGAATACAGCATGGGCCATGAAAAGGAGAAAGCATGACCCCCTCTCTCCCCGATGCAGGGCTGGCCTCACATACAAAGCTGGGTGCTAGCCTTTCCACACCCCTTTCTGAGCCCCTTCCACCTAGTGTTCCTTTTCCATGGGCCCTGTGTCTTTCAATGCCCTTCATGTTGTTCTTAACTCCCAAAGCAGTGGCCTACCAAGGCCTGCTCTATCTTTGTTCCAAAATTACCTACTTCTACTTTACCCCCTCAATTACATCCAGAGTTAAAAAGAACTTACAATTATTTTGGGCTACAGGTTTTAATTTAGCATTAGGAAAAGAATATTTATTTCTAGTCCATCACCTTCTAAAACAGAAGGAATAGTCTTTCAATATAGTCAGTGATCATTTTTTTCTCTGTGCCTCACTGGGGTTTCTATTAAGAGGTAACAGAGTTTGGAGGGTCCTCAGATAAGGTTAGTCAGGACTGCCTTAGAAGACCATCAGAGAAGTTAGACCTGTTTAGACTTCCACAGACTTATGTAGACTTCTACAGTAGGCCCACACAAACTTAGGTGGGCATGCCTAGACCTTCAGATCTTCCCAGACTATTACTGTTCTATGGAAGGAAGGAAGGAAGGAAGGAAGGAAGGAAGGAAGGAAGGAAGGAAGGAAGGAAGGAAGGAAGGAAGGGAAAGAAAGAGAAAGAAGGAAAAAGAAAGAAAGGAAAGGAAGAAAAGAAAGGAAGGAAGGAAAGGAAAGGAAAGAAAAGAAAGAATGAATGGAAAGAAAGAAAGAAAGAAAGAAAGAAAGAAAGAAAGAAAGAAAGAAAGAAAGAAAAGATAAGACTTTTCCAGAAAGAGAATAGAAGGGCCTTTTTGCTTTGTGTTTTAGTAGTTACTATGGCAGATAGTGAAATTACCTTGAACATTTATTTGGTCCTTGGCTATTAAATGAGTGATGCATTACCTTGTATTTGGGGATGGTTTTCAGGAGTTCTTTCACTGGGACATCTGTGCCAACCACACCTAGAAGAATGCCCTTCGATCTCTGTTGAAAACACACATTAAACAATAGTGTAAAGTTAATTTGGTAGAAGAATGAGAACGTTGTGAGAAGCCACAAACCACAGGTCACTGTCTGGTGCCTTCTCCAAAATGATAGAGATGGAGGATTAACCCAGATGTCTAAGAAGAACTCTCTTCTATTCCCTATCCCCCACTAAAAATATTACTAGATAAGCATGGTAGATTCTCGGGCCAAACATCTACAACTCTCAACACACATGCTTACCAAGACACCCTAATTCTCTTCTCTCTCATGAAAATGAAGAATTGATGTGCAGAAGCACTAAAATTTCAGCAGCTAGGGACTGCGATCATTAATCAGTTTCTCTTATGGAAGCTTTCTACAGGACAGACTTATAGCGTGTTAACTGCTTTCTCAATTTACACTGCCATCTGGTGCCCAGGAGACAGAGACTAAATAGCCAGAGAAAGAAGAAATAACCCTAAGATTGTTAGCAGCCAGTTGGCACCAAGAATGAAGTTAAATGTATAGGCCTTCAGAGTCCCAGTTTCCAAGGTCAGTGTGACGTGCTGAAACTTTCCAATATCAGAAATGCCTTCTGAAAAAAGATACAAATTGCTACTTTCCATTGTTTCCCCCAATTCTAGTCCCCCCAGAACCTCAGAACGTGACCCTATATGGAAACTGGTTCTTAGCAGCTGTAATTAGTTAAGGATCTTGAGGTGAAATCATCCTGGAGTTAGGATGGGGCTTATATCCAATGTCTGGTGTCTTTCTAAGAAGAAAGGAAGACAGAGAGACATATGAGACCAGAAGGCCATGTGAGGACTGAGGCCAAGATTAGAGTTCTGCTGCCACAAAACAAGGGAGGCCTAGGGCCATGCCGGGACTCCCTAGAGCCTTCAGAAAGCATGGCCCTGCTGACACCTTGAGTTTGGACTTCTAGCCTCCTGAACTATAAGAATAAATTTCTCTGTTTTAAGCCACACTCTTTGTTACCACAGTCCTAGGAAACTAATACAAGGCTGGCAACTACAAATCAGGGACTGGTCGCCCACCATAACCAAGGATTCTCTCTGGAGTTTCCCTCCTCTGGTCATTTAACGCAAATTTTGGAAAAGTTCCACATACTGTAAAATGATACCTGCTCAAATTCCTCCCATCTGTGCTTGAGTTCATGATTCTAACAGCAGGGTTAAATGTTAGGGAAAATTATATACAGTCCTTTGAATGAATGAATGAATGAATGAATGTCACCCACGCTTGAGTCAGAAGGGGTCTCAGAAAACAACCCTCCTGGCATCAAGCAGAAAGAAGATCCACTGTACTCACGGTTTCGTTCTGCTTACTAAACACAGGCATGGCGACTGTGGTCATCAAGACGAGGCCTTGATCATCAGCAAGCTAGATGGAGAAAGAAAAGCCCATTACCTGAGAATGATCTGGAAACCACAGGGGGGAGGCCATGCCCCTTGGCTATCTCCTTTTTTCCTGAGCAGGGGTGGCAGGGGATGGACCAGTGCCCATTCAAGCCTCTAGCCTAAGAGGCAGGGCAACGCCCCTGATTTGCAGGTGAGGATCCCAGCCCCTGGTTGGGGAAACAGAGTCAGTTGCTCCAGCTGATCTGTTTGTCACACTCAGCCATTTTGGTTCAATAAAGCCTTGTTGGATCTTAGTGATTCATTTTATTTTATTAACACAGATCACTTTTATAATTTTACTTTATAGACATTTATGTTCAATATGTGCAACGTTAATGCTTCTCTGTATTCTGGAAATTGGGGATCAGAAAGCATGAGTGTAAGGGGTTTTATAGTAGCCCCTGCTGAAAACAGTGGAATCTGGAAACATTTACTCTTCCAATGTAGTTGAGTCAAGACCTTTTTGGATCTTTCCATATCCTTGCATGCCAGTCCCAGATGAAAAACAAAACTAAAAACCAACTTGATCATCTGATCCCTAAAATTATTGCTGAGAAGCTAAATATTTTTTCCTGAAAGAACAACCTTTGAAATGTGGTACATAACACATTCTGTCACCCTCTGACAAATGCACTGAGACCTGGCAGCACACCTACTTTTCACACAGTGTTGGGAAATAGGCAGGAACCTCTACTCTGCCCCCAAAACAAATGGGGAAACAGAGTCCTGAACCACAATAGGCTTTGGTCCAAGACAGACCTGGTTCTAATTCTCAGCCTGAATCTTTATTAACTGCATTAGCTAAGGCTCCATGTCCTTAGATAAAATAACGCCCATTATTCCCCACTATTGTTGCTATGAAGATAAAATGTGAAACAGTCCAGCAAGGTACCCGGCATATGAAGGTGCTCAAAGGATGCCAGTTCTTTTTCCTGCCTTCTAGATCACATGGCTAGTAAGTAGCAGAGTCCAAATTGAGATCAAAGCATGTGACACTGCTGATAGAAACCGAAATCGTCATGGCAAGTCTGCCGGGAGAAGAATACTTGCTGGTTTCACAACCCTTTCAAGCCTCAAGTAAAGCAACTTAGGAAGGAGACTCCATTATCTTCAGTCTAGAGAATTTTTGGATGTTTGGGCACCTCTCCATAGTTTTAATTCCATAGGAAAATCAGGTGTGGCTTTCCCAGTCTTCTCAGGAACAAGCATTTATAAAGAAAATGTCCTAAAATCTAGAGGCCCCCATGAACCTAGGTCCCCATGGACTCACTGTCCTCTTGAGAAAAGGTCATCAAAACTTTGTCCATTTTCTACCAGTCCTGTTCTTTGTAGGTTTTTTTGAACTATGTAGCCCGGCTACTCATAATGTAGTACACAGAATAGCAATACCTGTGTGTGTTAGAAATGCGCAATTCCAAACCCCATTCTAGGCCCTCTGATATGAACCTTTGTCTGAATAAGTATGCATATTAAAATATGAGAAGCACTGTTATAGAGCAATCCTTTCCAGCATCAATAATCATGATAACTAAAGAGAAGCTTGTGTGTTTGGGAAAAACTCCTAACAGGAATAGAAGGTCCATTTTTTTCTAGTTTTTCATCCATATCAAGATGGGCCTATATTCCCATACAGTAAGCAAGATGACACAAAAATCTCATGGTCCCTCAAGGGCTGGAGAGTCATGATGTGATGGTTAATTTTGTGTGTTAACTTAGCTAACCCATGGTGCCAAGTTGTTTGATCAAACACTGGTCTAGATGCTGCCATGAATAATATTTTAAATGTGATTAACACTTGAATAAGTAGATTTTGATTAAGCATATTACCCCCCCATAATGTGCTTATGTCTTATTCAATGAGTTGAAAGTCTTGAGAGATTTGAAAAAACAGATCTCACAAGGAAGAAGAAATTCTGCTTCCAGACTGCCTTTAGGCTCACGATGATAAGACAAACTCTTCCTGAATTTCCAATCTGACAACCTGCCCTGTAGACTTAAATGTCAGCCCCACAATTGTGTGAGACAATTCCCTAAAATAAATCTTTCTCTCTAAATACATCAAGAAAAAATATATATATATCTCCCAAAGTTCTGTTTCTCTGGAGACCCTTACTAATACACATGGTACTCATGTAGCTATTATTTGGGACAGCCTAATTTGAGTGTTAGAATAAGTAAACAAAACTTTAGCCTAATATTAATAACTAAATGAAATTGACTATGAGCTACTGTTGGCAATTATTATTGCCAAGCACCAAGTCAAACAGTTTGTGAAAACAGGGTTCCAACAACTTGCTGAAAGTATTTCAGGTATAACATGGATGCCATTGAGAACGTGCAAGGCTGTTTTCAACAGCAGAACCAGTCCACAGTAAATCTCTCTCAGAATCAGAAATCTTCCCATTTTCCAACTCCTTAAGTGATCCTTAATGCTATAAAGATAAGTTATTTCAGCTGATCCATAACCCTGAGCAACTTCTACTTGGTAACTCAAATCAAAATTTCAAGCAATGCCAACATATATCATGAATGAAATCAAACTATACCATTGGCAATAATGAAAAATGAAGCTTTTCCCTCCCCCTGCAACCAGTAAAAATCAATTAGAAATCACTGGTCATTGTTCTGGTACAAACACAAGATCATGGGTAACTAATTTCCAAATATTAAGCCAGGATATAGTGTCAACACCACTCAGGGACTAATTCCAAATGTAATTATTGCATCATCATTACCTAAAAAAATTTCTCATAATATTGCATCTGTACTGAAACTACTCATTTGTAACCAGCCCCAGGTAAACAGAGGAAATGCAGTGAGCTCAGTCTAGCCACTCTGCTATGAGCTCACCTACTCTCCTAGGGGCAGTTCTGGCCCAGACTGGACTGGCTTGGCCAGAACCCTAACCTGTAACTTCCTGGTACATAAGCTCATCAATGTGGCCACGAGGGCTGGCAGGACCTTGAACATACCACTTGTACAACATGAAGATGCTCTTTGGCGCCTACCAGCTCCTTTTTCCCAGTCTCCACAGGTCTGGCTTTTGTGAATCTTAAATATTTCATGGAAAAGGAACATCAATTTGAAAGTTGATTTGCACTGTGAGTATTTTATGATCGAAAGGCATTCAGTACTCCTGCCATAGGAAATAGCAGCCCATGGCAAAAGTTTTCTTCCAGACCACCAAGCAGAAGTTATGCAGCCAACCACAGCCAGACATGCTCTGTCCCTGAACACTAGGGGGTCCCTGCTTTTCTCTGGCCCCTTAACCTGTAGCAGCTGCTGAGGCAAGAGCTGCTTATGATTCATATGTGTGGCTTCCAAGAATAACGCAGACGTAGAGTCAACATTCATTTTCCAAAGAGTAGGAATGGGAGGGCGTGGGTCACCATGGTCCATCTCAGCAAAATCCCATTAACTCAGGTCCAAGTGGGAATCCTAAAATGAACTGCCATTCAATTACACTTGCCCAGGCTTTTGAGCAGGCCTCTAAAATGCCTAGTTGTGGTGCTCTGTTGTATAATATGTGTATATTATTCCATATCCTTCATTTCCTATGCTACATAATGGGACCATTCTGGTATCAAAGGAAATGATGAATAATAATACTGAACACCTGGTTTATAAAACGCAAACTTGCTCAACAGATTGACTGCTTCCTGTTAGCTTCCCAAGTTAATCATGCATGTGGGCTCATATGAATATGCATTTGGATTCATGTGTGAGGTACAGGCAGCTATGCCAGGCCTGTATTCCTAATGCTTGATTTGCTTTCCACAGGTGACAATACTCGGCAATGCAGACAGCTCTCAGATGTGGCCCCAGATAAGATAACAGCACCACAGTTGTGGTCCATCAGTTCTGCTGCCAGGACTGCTATTATTATTCATTGATTCCCTTGATAAACATTCCCTGAGCATGAGCAATGGGCCAACTTCCATGCCATGTGCTGGAAGCCAACTAGGAATGAGACACAGGTCTTATCCTTAGGGAACCCCGAGTACCCCAAAGAAGACAAAGGCAAATGAGGTGAAGGCAGAGAAACTGGTGGGGCAGGCACACAGGCTCTCATTGTGTGAGCAGGGGAGCAGTCTTCTTAAGAACCGGCCTGGGCTAAAGAAAAAATGCTTGACATTTACTGACATCTGCCAGGGGTTATGTGGCAGATTCAGAAAGCTTCCTGAAAGCCAGTTTATTGTCATCAGGACTAAGTTCCCTGCTGCGCTGCAGTTCCATCCACTTATTTTATACTTAAGAATATTTATGAATGAAACGAGGCAAGGAGATAATTTTAAAAATCACCCAGCACCTTTCTTTCCATCTTTTGTAAATATCATCCCCTTCCTCTAGGAAAATCCTCTTTGCCCCTCTACCATAAGGTTCTCTTGACTGCTACACTTCCCATCCTGCACATGGCTGGGCATTAGACCAGACTGAGCCAACCAGAGCACCACACACACATGCATGCACACAAAGACACATACTTTCCCCAGGCCACACTGACTGGTTTATTATGAGGCACATGATCCAAGATAGGCTACCTGTTTTTTTTTTCTTTTTTCTTACCTGGACCAGTAGGAAAAACTCTCTGCCCTCCTCTGAGGACATTTAGAGGAATGTTAGCTCGATATCATGCAGGCATGTCCTCTCCCACAGAGCAATGACTGAGAAAATAAAGTCACCCCAGATAGAAGAGAGATTAGTGTGTGTGTGCTGTGTGTGTGGTGGGGGAAATGGGGAGGGGAAGGCAGAGAGGGAGAGAGAGGGTGTCAGTCCCTGGATGTCTTCTTCATTCCTAAGGCTGGCTCTGCCCATGCCTTTTCCCACTATAGGTTACTTGAAGCAGTAAACTTTCCCCTTGCCCCTGAATGAACATGAATTGGATGTGTGACTCTTTTAACAGAAGAGTCTTGACTTGTGCAAGTGCCAATATTAGCCATAGATGACCTACAGAGCTTTAGACACCCGTGGAGGAGGTCCTAAGTTCCATGTGCACCCCACACAGGGGAGATGTTTCTGAGGCCAGAAAGACCAAAGGGAAAAATGGCCCCAACACTAAGATGAGTGGTTGTGTGTCCTTCCTACAAGGGAGGAAATTTAGGTGCCCTCAAGGGACCAAAATACTGAATGGCAAGAGACAGTAATTTGAAGAAACAATAAATTTTTAAGACGGTCTATAAAACTATTGTCATCAGGATTTTGTGTAAAACCATCATAATAAATAGACATTTGTCTGCTTTGAAAAGAGAGCCTGAACAAGACATTGCAGAGCTGGTCTGTTTTGGGCTGTGCCAGGACAGAAGTGCAAGGACAGAAGGGAAAGAGGACAGAAAGGGAGATGGGCTGCAGGCCCCGTGAGGGCCCCAGAAGGCTCCTCAGATTGGGGCCAGTTGTGGACATCTGTTATGGTGCCTTCTTTAGCTCTCCATTCGGAGGAAGCTTGCCAGAGCCAGTGGCAGCACCCTCTGTTTCTCCTGAAGCTGGAGGCTCCTGAGAGTGAGTGCCAAACCCCAGAGAAAGGAGGCAAGCTGGATGCCAGGCTCTGGGAAGGCATTTGGGCGAGTTAAGGGAAGCATGCCTGGCAGCTCATTTGAGGGCTGCCAGGCGGTTTTCAGCAGATCCTTCTGCCAGATCTGCTTAGCCCTGGAGGCTTGGGCTCAAAGACTGGGTTGTGCACCAAAGGGTAGCTCAGCTCAGAAAGAGACTGGTTCTGAGCCAGGAATAAAGTCCAACTCAGTAACTCTCCTTACATATCATATTTCTTCTATACTTTGCTCCCCTTGTTTGTATGTTTTTTTCTTTTCTTATTAAAATTGATCAATGTATTGACTACTTTAATAGAGCACATCATGTAAATGTGTAACATAACACATAAATATTTTATATATGCATACATCTAATCTGTGAGTACACACACAGCTGCATTTCTGCTGTGCCTTCCTTCTAACACTGGAGAGGAACTCAGCTTGCACTCCAAGAAAAGAATACTGCCACTGTCTAGTGGCAGTTGGGGTGAATTGCAGGCACAAGGTCCTAGGAGATAAGCCATTTTCAGGGTATGGCCTAAGCCATAGAAATGTTTTTACATGGAAGCCAATGTCGCTTACTTCCTCTCCAGTGGGAGCAAAAATAGGCTATATCAACTCTTAGTTCTGTCAACAACCTTTGCCTTCATAGGAAAACAAGAGTACCATGAGGTGGGAAAACACAGCTGAGTACATCTTTAAAGAGCAGATAAAATATTTTGATTCTTTCAGGTAAGCAGAATGTGACCGGGCAGTCCTGGAAGGGGATTTTTTTTTTGCACTTTCTCAAAGGCAGCTTCAATGAAAAGGAAGCCAACTCCTTGGCATTCTCCCCACTCCTCTCTCCATGAGCCTAAGTTTATCAATGACCTGGGAATCCCCAAGGGTCATTCTCTGGGTATCACATGCTGAGGGCAATGGGGACAGGATGGAAACAGATGGCACCCATGTGCTCCAGTTCTCATACTCCATGGTGAGGGGAAGGACATAGTAGAAAGTTATGGGACTAACACTCTGAATTAGTTGGTGGGAGGATCAGGGAGAAGAGCAGAGACACAAAGATGTGGAAAAGGAGACAAGAACAGAATAGATGTGGCTGTGTAGATTACACACACATCACAAAAGACCCCAGGGGGGCCTTCCCTCCTATTCCCAGACCTAAAAAGTCCCCTGTACCCACCTCTTTCTGTGTCTACCCACTTCCCCCTCCCAAACCTCCCACCCATCCCTCCATCACGACAGCCTTTATCCTCAACACTGAAAAGAGATGTCAGAAAAAAAATCTAGACAGAACCATACTTGATGACTGCTCCTAACTTTTTGTATTGGTTCTATGCAGAAGGAGCTTTTCTCTGGACACATAACCTGGTGGACATACAGATACAGAGGAAGAATGCAGGTGAAACCCATTGAAATCTGGAAACAAAATCCTATTGGTGCATCTTATGTGTATAAAGGGAGCACAGGATCATCACCATTGTTGCTTAGCTAATGTTAACATTTTCCAGCTCTGAATTGTACTCTCATTTAGATTTCTACAGCTGTAATGGCAATCATGAAATTTGTTGGCTGTTTCAATAGTGGTCAGTTGTAAATGAGTGGCTTTACACATTTATGCATAGGTATAAATTTATTCACTCAATAGCCTAAAAAAATTTGAAATGAGAAGTGAAAGAATAGCTTCCCTCTATGATAAGACCAAAAGATTCTAAATAGTGTATATCTCTAATTAAGCATTTATCTCTTTTCTGTATGACCAAAGTTATTAATAACAAGAAAATCCCCATAAATTCTCATCTACAGAAGCATTTTGTAAATAAAACTCCCAATAGCATATGTTAGCAATGAATATTAATGCCTAAAAATAAATAATGATGATAATAATTTTTTAAAATCCATTTTGCATAAAGATCAAAATAGTACTTCAGACAATTATAACACTTTCACATGAAAATGTTATCAGAATAAGGTTTAATATTCTTGGTTGAACATATTATATATGCTTGTTTGTATTTTGGATGTTCTTTGTAGCAACAGGTTTAGCAAAAGCAGGCACTATTATTTTTAACTGAAGAGCTGATTCTTTCCATGTAAGCAATATTGTCTGTTTTTCATAATACTACTCAGATGAACTGTTTCTCTTTGAAAATCTAGACAAATTACTAACAACTATTATTTAGATTCTCATTTTGCACTGGCATTTTTCAATATTGCTGCAAGATGCCTGAATCCTATGTAATACAAGGCATGAACAAAGTATCAGTGGAGCATAAGAATGAAAATAAAAATTAATAAACCTTCAAGTGACACGTGGCCTTGCTTCACGTATGACTGCCTTGGTAGAGGCTGGTCACCTGGTCCTGGGGAGCGGTGCACACATGCCTTCTTGATTTCAGCCCAGGCATCTTCTCTTCTCACTGAATCACTCACTAGTACTTGCACCTCAGATTTGGAGATCCTACATTCTTATAAGATTCACTATTTTTTAAGTTGTATAAATACAAAAGTAAACAGATTTCCCTCTTTGAACTTTAACTGCAACTTGTATGAACTAAATTGTTGAATTTGTTCTCTTTCTTTAACAACTCAAAGACAACAGTGTGGACGATACCGCTCGATAATGTTGGAATATCTCTTAGAATCTCAAAATAACTTTCCTCTAATAGAGTTGTTATAATTCAGGAAAACATTTACTTTGTTCATTTTTCCCCTGGTATTTCTAAGGTGTAAGTCATCAAGCAGGGAAATATGTTTTATGAGTAAACACCTACATAGAGGAGGATGCTGACTTTGACCAGGCAGACATATAAATAAAGTCACGGGCAGGAGATTATTACAGACTAGCATACCTGAAAGTTGTCTTAGGAAACCAGTTTGCTTGTTTATTAGGGTCAAACATGCTTATTTCAAGAATTCCCTGAAATAATGAAAATGATAATTATCCTGGGGCATGAGGTTTTGGCCAGTATTCATGATGAGCTATGATGCATAACTGACCCCCCAACCCCATCATGGCCGAACATTTATATTTTCACAAACGTGGTTTAGCCACCTCTCCAATAGATGACTGAAAACTCAGCCAACTGTTGGAGCTTCAGGGCCCTGAGACAAAGCCTTCCTCTTGTTTAAAGACCCCCTGAAATGCCGCTTCCTCCGTAAAACCTTCCCTAATGAAGTGGAAATGGGAACCAGATGTTCTCCAACTTCACTACAAAGATAATCATATTTACTCTACAACCTAAGATACCATCTAGGACCAAATCTGTGCAAACTGTTAATATAGCAAAGTCACTGAACACTGTGCTGGAAGAAAAGCTTGGAGTTCTGTAGAACTCCAGGGACAGAGCTGGGAATGTGTCCTCTTTTTACCCATAACATTTAGCATGGCGTTGGTACAGAAGAAGTACTCAGCAAATGATCTTGGAATGAGTTTATTCCAATCCCATCCTTTTATTTACTTCATAAATGAGGCCCACAGAGGAAAAGGAGACACAGAAAAAGTACCAGAATTCGGACAACACTCTGAGGCGAGTGCTCTCGTTCTCATGGAGTGCAGCCTCTACTTGCTCCATGTGTAGGCTCTGGGAAGCTGCTGCCCACGTGCTGCTGGTAGAGCAGAAGGTTCATGACGTCCATGGTCACACAGGTAAAGGAAAGGGAGTTTTTTTAACAGCTCAGTTGAACACTGAGACTTCCTTAGGGAGTAGTACAGAAAGGAGAAAGGATCTACTGCAGCCAACAGACCTGTATTAACATTCCAGAGCAGGTTATTCAAACTGGAGTCATTTTCACCAATCCATCTTTTCATTCACCTGTCCTGCTATCCATCCATCTACCCACCTCCATTTACAAACACAGCCTACTATAACCAGACATTGTTTAGATGTTTTATATTTTTATAACCTTATTTAACCCTGACACAGACCTTGCAAAGTATCTATGCATATCTTACTGGTGAACAAATTGAATATAACGGGCAAAGTACTTTGTTCCTGGTCACAAAAGATAGCAGGTAGGGATCTGAGCCTTGGCCTACCTGATGCTACAGGCCCCACCCTAATCATGCTGCACTTACCTCCTATTTGGGGTGTATGACAAATGTCATGTTTTTACCTTAAGGAGTTTGGAGTGTGGTGAAAAAGGCAACCAAGCAAATTATCCCTAAACTAGGAATATGTCCCAGAGTTCCCAGAATTCTTCAGTAGAATTATAGATGCAAAAACACCCCAGTACAGCACATTCATCAGTTGCAATTAATCTCCTAAGGAACATTCTAGTCTTGGGGAGAGAAGTTCGTTAGCTTCTTTGAAATCCACTTACTGCTCAACCCAATTGTAACATCATCTACCTCTCTATTTGAATTATCTAAACGATATAGAAAAAATATTTCTCCTTTATCCCATGATAGAGCATAATGGCTTTAGTAGTTAACAATATGCTTTAGAAAGCAGTTGGGGTTGTAGTAACTGTAATTGCCAATCCTAAAGGAAGTTGGGAAGGAAGAAGGCCAAGGAAGAAGGGACAGATGCTTCAGAAGCACTTAGACTCCAACTGATCTAATGTGTGCCAGGACTGGGCAAACTTGGATGGGTCCAATCCAAGCACACAGGGCTCATGATTCAGCAGTGGTTCAGTTCAATCAGTCACTTCTGGAAGAAGAAAATCCATACCATGGCATCAGTCCTTTGTCTGACATTTTTCTACCTCTTGAAACTAGGTTGGGTTTTTCTTCAAAATCCTCTAGTTAATCTGAAGAGATAAACATCTAACTTTCTGTTTTTTAACTTCTTAGTAGTACTGCTATACAGGATTGCTCAACTGCTCCCATTTACCCCAGAGGGTCGGTCATTTCAGTCATATTCTTTGACATGAGATGTCTGGAAGCTCAAATACAGCCATTACTACAGTCCTTATAGAATTGGGCTATATTTGAGTCTGTAATAAATATATACCCATTAATTGGGGGTATGACCAGCAAATAATGAGCCTGAAAAAAAGGATCAGACACTGAACCAGACCAAAAAATATGTGCATAAGTTTAATAAAGAAAACTGAAAAGGCACTTGATTCATTAAAATGAACAATTTTCTAATTTTAATGTGTAGAAAAAATGCAGGTAGATTAATTCTGCCAATGAAAATTAAAATTGTTTGTATCTAAAAAATTATACCAAAAAATAAAGGAAAGGCTATGCCTGAGCGCACAGTATGTGTCTGTTTTCTCTTGAGTAGCTCATCGTGTTTACCTGCTCCATCTGCCACCAAAAATAAATAAATAAATAAATAAATAAATAAATAAATAAATAAATAAAAGCCCCTACTGTGAGGACCTATAAACCCAAATGAAAATCACTGATGGTGATTGAAACTGATTTGTTATAGACCTGACTTGAATTTATATTATGACATATACTTGATTTTCAAATTCTTTGTTGAATTGTACTGACTCTGATTAGCCCTGTGTTAGAATGGTGTTCTTCATTGTGTATTGTCTGTCTCTTTCTCTCTCTTCTGAACTAATGAAAATATAGTAATAAAATCAGAAAAAATGTATTTTGGACTCAGGATCACATGTTGTGAGTTGTGTAATTCTTTACTTCATTAAGGCATTCTATGAAGCTGTCCTTTAAGTAATGCTCCCTTCCAGGGTTGACCAGTAAAATGCAGACACATACCTGCTTTTTCTCGCAACACACCTAGTGAAGAATACAGCCATCCAAGTCTGATTTCAAGGTCACCTTTGGGTCAATAAGAATGACGTGTGGAACTGCCTCCAGAAACAAGGAAATCAAAACACTGGGTGTCCTGTGCTGTCTTCTTTAAGACTTCCCCCAGGCTTAAGATGGGTGATGCTGGCATTTAATGTTGTACTAGTCATTTGGACTTTTTTGAAATAACTCCTCTCAATCCTCTGCCTTTCATCCCTTATAAAAGGGAAAAGGATGTATATATTTATTTTAAGATGTAAGAACAATTGTAATGAAAATATTTTTTAATTCCATATATTTTCTTCAGATATTTCTTTGACTTTGAAAAGAAAAGGCAATTTCATTTTAGCAATGTAATGAGTAGAGTTTGTATTGTTTTAACACCTCAAGAGAGTCATATATTTTGGTTGTGTTTGATTTAAATTATTAGTAAAAAACATTCACATGTCTTAAACAAATGAGAATATTTGAAAGAAGACTTTGAATTCCTAAGCTGCTAAAAATTAAGCCTTGGACTACCAAGCACTGAGATAGTAGGGCTTTTAAAATCAGTTCTTGATTTTTGTCTTTAAAATATCTAGTCCTTTTATTTTTTAAAGAGCACCAGATTATATCAGTGTTTTCAAACCATTTCTGCTTTATTTTTTATCAAATTTATCTCTATTGAGCACAGTATAAGGCTATTAGCATTACTGTTTCTAGCTGAACGCTGAGTGGATGGGCCCTGGCAAGCACTGCTCACATTCTTCCCAGGAGAGTCCTATAAGGGGGGTGTTTTTACCCCATAAGGAAAATGAGAAAATCAGAGCTAGGTGTGATAGCATCCCGGGACCGAGGTTACTAGGGAAAGGTGGCAGGGCTGGACCACATGTCCACCTCCAGCAGACCCTGAAGTTGGCCTCAGACCATTGGGCTCTCCAGATTCTGCCATGAGAGAGGAGTAGCTCCATTCTGTCACATGAGCACAGCACGAAGCGTTAGACTGTGCAGTAACAGCATTCTCCAAATGCAACTTGGGCAATTGCATTCTCACCAGCCCCAATTTTCTCACTGTCTAAGCCCAAGTTGCCTTTCCTTCCAGCCAGCCCTTCAGTGAGGTGTGACTAGGACAGGTACCACCTTCAGCTGAGATGTGGTTGGGTTAATGACCCCAGAGTTTAAGCATGTACCTACCGTTCTCTGGATTTACCAGACTTGAATCAACGTTGCTCTAAGCATCTGATGTGGTCAAGGCCTTTGACTAAAGACCAAAAAATGACCTGTCTTTCTGGCAGGTAATAAAGATTTCTGATAAACAAATGTACTTTGAAAACTTGTCCCATGCAAGACAACCCATCATCATTTATACACTGTATCCTTATGATTAGAGCCAAAAATCACTGTGTGTTTTCACAACTGAGTTTGGATTTGCCACTTCTTCATTTGTTTCTGGGGAGAACTTGGCTTAGCAAACAATTAGTCTATCCCATCTAATATATTTATGAGTGATATGTTTAGTTCATTATCATTATAAATAGTTATAAAATAATACATGCTCACTTACAGGATATAAAAAGTACAGAAATCTATTGAGAAGTAAACAAAATAAATACTTGTTCTCTTACCAGTACAGAGCACCTACTATTAAACAGGTCTATACATTTCTTTCTAATATTGTCTGTGCATCTGTTTGTATGTTTGCACACACACACACAGCAGCATATAGTATATAAAATGTTACATTCTGGTTTTTAAACTATTTTATTTTCTTATATTATTAAATCTCCTTTAGGCTTATAATTTTGTAATTGCTTCCTAATTTATGTCTTTTGGAGCTTTGGTAATGTTTGTAACCACTTCCCCATCACTGGGTATTTTGGCTCTTTTTTTCCTTTTTTTAAAATATATTTTATTGATTATGCCATTACGGTTGTTCTATTTCCCCCCTTCATTCCCCTGCACACCCCTCCCCCACCATTCCCCCCTTTAGTTTATGACCACGTGTCTCAAGTATTCTATATTTCTGCTTCTATTCTTGCCCTCCCCCCTATCTATGCTACCTACCATCTATGCTACTTATTTTCTGTACCTTCTCCCCCCTTCTCCTCCTCCCACTTCCCTGTTGCTAACCCACCATGTGATCTTCATTTCTATGGTTCACTTCTGATCTAGCTGTCCTCTTAGTTTGCTTTTGTTTTAGGTGTGGTTGTTAATAACTGTGAGTTTGCTGTCCTTTCACTGTTCATCTTTTTTATCTTCTTTTTCTTAGGTAAGTCCCTGTAACATTTCATATAATAAGGGCTTGGTGATGATGAACTCCTTGAATTTGATCTTATCTGAGAAGCACTTTATCTGCCCTTCCATTCTAAATGAAAGCTTTGCTGGATAGATCAATTTTGGATGTAGGTCTTTGGATTTCATGACTTGAAATACTTCTTTCCAGCCCCTGCTTGCCTGTAAGGTCTCTTTTGAGAAATCCGCTGACAGTCTGATGGGAACTCCTTTGTAGGTGACTGTCCCCTTATCTCTTGCTGCTTCTAGGATTCTCTCCTTCATTTTAACCTTGGCTAATATAATAATGATGTGCCTTGGTGTGTTCCTTCTTGGGTCCAACTTCTTTGGGACTCTCTGACCTTCCTGGATTTCCTAGAAGTCTATTTCCTTTGCCAGATTGGGGAAGTTCTCCTTTATTATTAGTTCAAATAAGTTTTCCACTGGTGGCTGTTCCTTTCCCCCTCTGGTACCCCTATAATTCGGATGTTGGAGCATTTAAAGATGTCCTGAAGATTCCTAAGCCTCTCCTCATTTTTTTGAATTCTTGTTTCTTCATCCTTTTCTGTTTGGTCATTTTTTTCTTCCTTCTGGTCCACTCCCTGGATTTGAGTTCCAGTTTCCTTTCCATTACTATTGGTTTCCTGTATATTTCCATTCATTTCAATTAGTTTAGCCTTCATATGTTCCTCTAATTTGTGACTAAAATCAACCAGTTCTGTGAGCATCCTGCTCACCAGTGTTTTGAACTGTGCATCTGAAAGTTTGGCAATTTCTTGTTTGCTTAGATTTATCAGCTCTGGGGTGCTGAGTTGTTCCTGAGCCATATTTTGATCTGTTCGTGCCTGTTATGTATGAAGAGAGGAGCCTTAAGTATTCACCAGGGCAGGGCCACCCAGGTCGCTGGTTTGTGACAATGTATGTGGGGGTGGGGTCAGAGAGGGACAATAGTGGTCTCCTCTGCCGCTTCCCGCTGCTGGGGCCTGCAAGGTCCATCTCAATGCCTACTCCTTCACCGGTATATCAGCGCGTGAATGTGTGACTGCGGTCAGCCCTCAGTGGGTCCACCGCCTTGCGCCCTCAGTGGGTCTGCCCACTACTCCACACCTGGGATCTGCCGGCGGCGCTCCTGAGTTGCTCCCCTGGGTTGGTCCGGTGGATCTTTCCTGCTCTGCCCCTCTTACCGGTTTGGCTGAAGGGATCGTTATTGTCAGACTTCTGTATAGTTCAGTTTTCTGTGGTTTGGTTGTGTTTTTGTTGCTAAAAGTTTGTTGTTTTTAAACTTGGTTGTGCATAAAGTCACAGGGTTTCCACCTATGCCTCCATCTTGGTAGAAGTCTCTCTTTTTTTCCTTATTATAAATAAAATTTCAAGTCACTAACCAATTTAGGCTAACTTCTCCAAAGGGAATTATTGGGTCAAAGCATTCAAGTGCTTTGTTCTTGAACATTTAAGTGTGAATGTTCTTGATCATGTGCTAGCAAGGTCTTCCTGAAGATTTTTTACCAATGTTCATTCTTAACAGTGGAAACCTAAAGAAAAACTTTTATTTTTTCATAATGAAATTGCATTCCTATTATTTCCTTGCTATCTTCTGCATTGCAAAATAGTACATAAATGTTACAAAAGGTCAAATATATATATATATATATATATATATATATATATATATATATATATATAGTGAAAGTTGGACATTTAAAAATATATACAAGTAGACACAAATTATGAGGTTGTTTAAAGTTAAGTGATTCCTTTTCAATAAGAAATACAAACAGCACCCTGCCTCCACACACAGCTCCTGGTTCCTGACCAGCCCACGGGGGCTTCAGCTGAACCCTGTACACTGCCTTATAGACCATCACACTATCAGGAAGCCATGCACTGTGAACCTGAGGGTCTTGCATTCATTTGTTTATGATCTCAGAGTTGGACAGGGCTATACAGCCAAGACTCACATGGGTATGAAGCTTGCAAAGTTCCCCTCCTTCCTCAACAGCAGAGCAGCTGGTCTGGGCTATCACAGACATACTCATACAGAATCACAATCAAGAGCAAAATACCTGGTTCTCTGACCATCATTATGGCTGAGCAATATGCTATACTCCGATTTCCACAGAGTCCATCGCACTGGCCATGGGAAGAGGTGAAGTGATTATACTTTCTCTGATTTCTATTTCTTGTGTTTTATTCAAAGAATAGATCGACTAAATAGATCGACTAAAAGAGGGTAGCCCACTATGCTGCTACTCTCTTTTAGACTGAATAGTCAAGCTTAACAGCCCCAGCTTCAGATGCATATAAAACATTCCTGTATGTGTTCCTATAAAACAGCACATGACAAGGAGGAAAATAGGGTTCTCAAAACAAGATATAATAGTTCACACACCAAACAAGTAAAGGTTAGAAAACAAATGAGTCATAAACCAGAACCAAATGCAAACAGTTATCACCTCAGTTTTGCACTTCATTTACATCAATTTAGCTGCTTCTGTAACTGTAATAAAACACTAAAATCACTAAACCTACAGGTCCATGAAAACAGCAGCTTTTCAAGCTTTCAATTTTCTATTTTCAGTGACAGTTAATTCAACATTTCAAAGTATGGAAGTTAAATGAGGCAAAGAATTATAATAATAATGCCTCATAATTGCTGAAATTTGATTACACTGAGATAAGAGCAGGCCAAATTCTGCTTATAAAAGTTTGTACCTAAAGAACAAGGCAAGGGAGAGAGAGGGAGGAAGAGGGGACAGAGAAAGGGAGAGGGAGGGGGAGGGGGAGAGAGACAGAGAGAGAGAATGGGAAAAATATCAAAAGAGGAGAAAACTTTAGAGAAGTGAATGCTTCCAGTTATTCCTCTAGATATAATATAAACAAGGAAACAAAGAAATGGAGTTAGGATCCCATTTGCACTTAGGGGTGGAAATAAGACAGTTCCATCCTGAAAGAAAACATAAAAATTGACTTCCGTTTAAGAAGCTAATTTATGCACTCTTGAGTCCTCACACAAGTTCAGCAGCACAGAATATCACAGCAGGAATAGAACAACAGATCTTGAACCCTGCTGTGTTTGTTCAAGAATGCAAGTTAAGCTATTCCTAACAGGAAACCAAACAGGCAGTGGGGCTATTAAACAGGGATGCTTAGGCCACACTGAGGCTCTGAGTGCATCAAGTGCTGTTCCAAACAGGATTAGAGGTGTGGTTTTCTTTAACTATGGTTTGACAGAAAATGCTATGCCTGCTCAAAAATCTCAGGTTGGCATTAACTTATGTAAGACATAAAGCACCTTCAAAACCTCCAAGAAACTGTCTTTGACAAACTCCAGAGGTATATGAAAGCAGCACAAAGTGAAGGCAGCACAAAGTGAAGGCAAGGGGATACCAGTGTGTGAACAAGTTAGCCCGCATAAACACCCAAAGAGTATTTTTGCCTTTCAGTATTCAAGGACGCACTCTACAGCAATTAAGTTAATCGCACAGTGAACAATGGGTGTTTAGTTCCTAAAGACAGAACCTACTCAAATGAATAGGCAGCTTGAAAAATGGACATTTTTCCCCCTTTCCCCCCACAGATGGCTATTGAACATACATTTGCAATGGCTTTGGGTACTTCTGCTATGTTATTATAAAATGGGACCTCCCAGATATTTTTGTTGAAGTCAAGAAATACCAAGTAAGAAAAAAAGGCAAATCTTTCTCACATATGAACGTATCTTCACTATCGAATTCAAGGACAATCAATACACTAGCAAAAGTGGTTTGATTTCCACCGCAAAGAACATATTTGTGATGACTTGAAGGCATTGGATCTGTATTGCCACATGCTTGTGTGTTTGGTGAAAATATTTAACATTGATCTGGTAATCAACTGATCTGGTAACATTGAGGTTATATCAAGGGTTAAAATTATTATAGTCTAGAGATGCTTACCTTATACCTTAGAGATGCTTAAGAATCACAGGAGAAAGCAAAACAAGCTATTTTTCCCCAAACTGTTGTTCTAGAAAGTAGTCATAAAGGGCTAGGAGATGAGTTTTGTAAGACCCTCAAAATATCAGAATCATGAAAACCATAATTTATAAACAACAATCATTATGACTGCTACAGACAAGAGGGATAGCCAAATGGGACATTTTTAGTTAGATATCAGCAGAGAGATTAAAATAAGCATGTTTATAAAGACATGACTCTTTAAAATATTTATAGAGAAAACAGTTGCAGATGATACAAAGACACAGCACAAAGCAGACACCATATGGTCCGATGTATGCACTCATGACCTCATGTGAAAAGCAGGCCAACGATGTAACAGCTGGAGATGCCTCCCTTTTACCCCAAAACAACAAACTCTTGGTTTGGAAGGGCCTCACTGAAATCATGTCCATGGATGGGTGAAATCTATGCCCAATTTCAAAAACGTTGGGAAGAAATCTCTCGAAATGATTGTCTCTCCGAGCCTTTGTTTTGTTTAGGTGTCGGACCCAATCTGCACTTCTATCTGATGTATCTAAAAGGAGCAGTCAGGTAATACACAGTTTCTAATGAGATAGGAGAAGTACCACATACCTCTGGCCTCTTTTCTCATCTCCTGATAATTTATTAGCCTTAAGTCAGAGCCACAAACTGTGCAGAGGTCCCAGACCACCACACCACATATGAGTGTCGTCTTGAGCATCAGGGGCAAGAAAGAGAATGATCAGAGAGACCAAATTTTGTGAGTGTCCAGCATATGCCAGCTGTCTGCCAGGCACAAGTGAGAGAAATAACTCTCATAACAAAACTGGAAAGCTAGTCTCTCATCCTTGTTAAATAAGCAAGAATCCTAAGGCTTCGAGAGATTAGGTAACTTGCTCCTGGTCACCAATGGATGAAGGCAGGAAAGGAGCCCACCACATTCCTTTACTGGTCAAGTGCAGGACAACATAGTTGAGAGAAATTGATGCTTGTGAGAATCTCATCTTTCCAATAAAAGACTCGGCAAGTGTCACTCAGTGTACTGGGGAGAGAAAGGGAGGGTGTAAGAGGCAAGGACGCTCATACATGACCAACTGAGACTGGGGGCCCTGTAGGAGGATGCCTTCAGTTTTCAGAGTGCCTCTCCTCAACTACATTCACCTGCCAGCCCAGGACCCAGAGGTTTATACTTAAACTCTGCCAAAGAGCTGAATTGCTCAGCAACTACCCAGAGTTCTAACACCATTTCATGTGGGGCTCTTAATAATTAATATTATTTCAATAGAGAGAAGACAGTGTGTAGGCATGGTGAGAAATGGGAGGCAGAGCTATTTCTTGTTACATAGGGGGCTGTAAAACAAGGCCCTTGGGTGGTTCAACATCTTTTGGAGACAGAGAAACCAGTGGGGAATCTCCCTCAATTCTGAACTTTCTATTATCACAGTAACATGCTTCCCTTAGCAGGGCATAGGGTGTGAGTCAATGTAAGATGACAGAAGAAAAGGGTTCAGTGGGCTAAGGGTTATTAAAGAATCATATATCCCAGGAACATTTGTTCTTACCATATTCTGCATTGGTTTGCTTTGAACTTTGTTTTAAAATTCCGTGGCTGAAGGCACCTCAAGTTTGTGAGGAGTGTTTTACAACAGGATGCTTCTGTATACGATCAGTGGAAATTTTATGAAGCAAATGCCAGTAAGTCGAGGCCAGTCCATTTTTAGGCAATGAATTTGTTAAGTCTCTTTATAGAGAAATTTGAAATGTGGCCAATTAAGAAAGCGTGACCTATCAAAGATGCTGAGCCTTCCAGATAATCTGGACTTCTGACCATATATTTATCCTGGAAGCTATTGCTCTACTCAAATATGTTAACTTTTAATGAAGTGTTCAGTCGTTTTGTGATGGCACCGAAGTGTAATCAAACATTACCACAAGCCAAGTCACACACTAGCATGCCTCGCCTTGTTTAAATATTGCAAATGTATCTGAGTAATTGTGTAATGATTTCTAGGCCTCTGGTTGTCCATATGGTCTGAACAGACTGTCTTTTGTAAAGCAGTTGTGCGATGTCTCTCAACAAGAAGAAGCCAGATTATCTCTGCTCTAAATTGGAGAGTCTGGGAGGTACTGCTGAAATTTCAGAGTGGTACCCTACCTCAACTGCTGGATAAAAAAACATCCCTCACCTGGTCACCAGAAAGTACTGTGTCTTCTGGAAATCTTGCATATGTTTGGGAAATACACAAGTGAAATGCAGCAGGCACAACATGCCTTGTTTTCTGCCATAACTGTCTGAAGGTACAATGACATGCCACGGGGACAACACAGCAAAGCCAGCACCACAGCCATATGGAATCTTTCTGGACAGAGAACATTCTACATGGGGGAGTCAGATCATCTCAGACAGACAATGAGGACCAGTGAAAGGGTGTGGCCATTGGCAAGAACTCTGCTCTAATGCTGCCTGGGTGGTATGGGTGATGAGACAAGAGGAGGAGCTGTTGATTTTCTAATTAATAAAACCCAAGGGGTGTTTTCAAAGATTTGGCTTTAGAGCCCAGAATTTAAACTTGGTCATTGGGTCTCTCTAGGAAGTATCCCAGGGAAGATCTAGAATGCTCTTTGAAGGAATGTGTCAAACTTACCCTTGACTTACTATTTGAGAATTCTTAGCAAAATGGTTGGGCATAGATTTTCCCCCAAACCACTGCCCAATATAAGGTTCTTGGGTGGAACTAACTTGGCAGGGTGGACTGCTGACTCTGTGGGCCTTTCTGCACCTGTCCAACTCCAGGCTTCTGAAGTTGTAAAGAGGGAAACCATTTCACTGGTCATGAACAGGGCTAAGTGCACAAGGCCATGAAGACATGCACAACTCGTGAGCTCTGGGGATGACTGGAAAGTGATGGAAAACAGTTTACCTTTTGTGCCTGAGGGAGCTGAAAAATAAAGAGAAAACAAAAAAGAAAAAAGCAATCATTATATAAGAAGTTAAGATTAACTGTAAAACTTTGTTCATCTGCTATTGGCAAAGGAAAAGACCACAACTGAGAGAAAAAGAGGAAAATAAAACTAAAGCTGAGTCATTTCCCAAAATAAAACTTCAGTGCTGATTATGTCACCTGCTGTCTGAATCTGTAGTATCAACAGATAATGTGAGAGCATGTATTTGGGGAATCACTATGCCGAGGCAGTTTGGTAACCTCCTGCACAGCTGGACCTGAGGTTCTGCACAATAGCCCCAAACACACACTTCCAAGATCCAATTCCTCCTTCCTGCATACTAACATTTCCCAATGGAGGAGGGCTGTCTGGACACACTTGGGGTTAAGCAAGGGGAAGGAGCAAGAGCTATTTGTCTCTAGAGGTGAGAGACCAGGGCTTAGTACTACCCTGCCCATCTGTCGATTGTACCAAAGTTGAGAAACCTGATGCACATATAGGTGAGACCATTAGAAGTAGGCTATACTTTTAAAGTCCATTTTTCTTGCTTCGTAGCACATTAACTGTTCTCTTTTATTGGTGGTTAAGGAAGCATGCACAAGAATTTATGCATTTTAAGTAAAGCTGATATTCTAAGAACAACAAAAAAGCAGTCAGTCAACCCATAAAATAAGACATAATAGCTCTCCCAATGGCCCAGGCAGGGAACTGAACTTACAGATGTGTGCAAAAAGATGAACACTTACAAGATGTATTTGTCTGTTTTTCTGCAGTGAGACTATTAGGCTGTGGTTTAATGACACAGTATTTGTGACTGCCATTATAGCATGTAGTATTTTAAAAAGCATGTTTTTCTAATCTGGAGTGGGATTAACACTATCCATATATAAATACCAAATGTAAGAATTACTTCATTTTCAAGATATACTTCTCATCTTAGACATTACCATTTATTGATTGTGAACTTGTCATCAGGCACTGTATTAAGCCCTTTATTTGAATTATCAAATGAAGTCACAGAAACCCAATATTAGGTACTCTTATTATCCCCATTTTACAGATGAAAAATAAAATGGAAATTAGAAGCTAAGTAATCACATAATGTCCCATAGATAAAATATTAAAAAGCTAGGTTGCTTGACTTTAAAACATACATATTCAACTCAACTCTTACATCAATAAGGACTTGAAACAACTACAAACCCTTGAAAATGGTGACCACAGACTTTCTGTCTCTCGGGTTTACAACATAAGAAACAGTGGAAGATGCAAGGCAACTAAACTAGACATTCTAGGGTCCCCGTTAGGATCTTCTTCCTTTCCCATTCTTTCTGCCCTGGAAGAATGCTCTCTCTCCCTGTGCACTAAGACCAGGGCTTTCTTGAACGCACCCCAAGGCTCTGACCATGTGTATGGAGCCCAGCAAATGGCAGAAGGGACAAACCCATACCAATAAGGTGTCTCAGATCTCAGAGACTTTTGCAGAGCCATCTAAAGGATTTCCGCGAGGGGAAAACCTCAACCTTTCCAACACCCATTTTCCAATTTTTATCCTGAAAGGTCTCCCAATTTAAGAAAACAGGAATACAAGCATGTCTTTCTGATCCTTTTCTCTCAGTTATGGCTGCCATTATTCAACAAGGAAGTTCACAAGTTCCTCCAGTGCTGCTTAAGAGGTCAGGAAAAAAAAATGTGTCAAGAACTGAGAAATTGAGCCTAAAATGAGAAATCACTTAAAGAAAAGTCTCTTAAACACCTTTTCACACAACAGAAAAGGAACCTTGGATATGTGAACATTAGGGGGATGATGAATGTGGGTTTCCTTAGGAAAGCATTTGTGTTGAATCACAGCTTATGTCATACAAAATGCATGGGGGGCTGTGAGAATTAAAAATGTTTGATGAACTATAAAATAAATACCAAAGTTAAGTCCTATACAAACTGCCAGACTTCACAGGCCTCTTTGAAGAGAGAGCTGACCTTTCTCTCTTGCTCTCTTTCTGGAAGTTTTATCTTAGGGGAGCAAAAACACCACTTTTTGACTCACCCGGTTAAGCACATGAGAAGAAATCCTGGGAAGGAAAATGAAAGACTAGGCCTTTGTGGTGATGTCCTCAGTTTAAGGCTGCCCTCAAACTTTCCACAAAACATGTATTTTCCTCACGAAATAACTCAGGAGAACAAAGAGTGACTTTCCTATCGGAGCTTTTAAATAACACAAATTACAGCTTGCAATGCCCTAAACAGGTTGGACCTCAGAAAAGGAGCCCCAGAATAGAACATAACAAATTTAGATTGGATCACTGGCAGCCACAGATGCTACTGCTTAGGAATCGGCTCTCTGGAGGACATGTCATTCACTCAACATTCACAAACAGTGTGCAGAGTCCCCGGCTGAGAGCCAGACCAGCTAGACATTGGGTCTACCTTTACCTCTGGCTGGAGTCTTGAGGCACATGCCTTCCAGCCTTTGGCCAAGGTGCTTGTCTGTAAAAAGGGATGGTGGAGGGAGGGCTGGGAAATGGGCCAGATCTTGGATAGCCAGTAGGTTTTGCCTTGAGAGCCAAGTCTGGGTGATTAGCAATGGCTGTCTGGAAGGCCATGTTGAGAAGGATTCTGAAGTTATGTCTGAATTTTGCTAGAAAGAATGTAATAACCAATTAGCAATGTCTGTTCTGAGCTGAAAAATAAGCAAAAACATATTCCTGGACACAATCATTTATAAAGGTCTTATCACACTTTTTCTTTGTTGTTCTGAGCACAACTATGACATTTATATAATTTGTTTGTGTCTCCCTCCTACAAGGTCATAAGCTCCATAAGGGCACAAGGAGGGTACTATCCTTGCATGTACTGTAAGTCTTTATGAAGTTCTCCAAGCTGTGCCTGTGACCAGTGCTCACCTTGTTAAAGAAGGTACCTTCTTCCTAGGGTCTACCTAGGGTGGATGCCAGAGAAAGATAATGAAGTAACTGACTTGAATCCACATCCCACCCCACTCCCACTCACATGTTGGTAACCCAAGAAGATGACTTTCAAGAGAAAAACAAATCTCTCTACCAGGAGAACAGATGTGAAACTCTCGGACTCCTGTGTGCCTAGCATGGGTTTCTGTACTTCTGCAGATTATCTCACTGACCCATGGATGTGCATAAAACCAGCCTGCAAACTTCCCATCATCCTGTGGCCACCTTGTCAGGCACTGTCAACTGAATTTCACCTCTCTGGGTCCGTTTCCTCACTCACTATAGAAAGGTCTGCACAGGTGACTGCAGGTTCCTTCCAAGACAAATGCTCCCAGATTGGATGATTCTACACCCAACTCTATACATCCTCTAGTCACTTTCTAAAAGGAAGGATAAAGGGAGTAAGTCATGGTGTGCTGTGTGCTTGACATTAACATGTAGAGAAAAACTGGGTGCAGGATGCAACCATGGGATAACTCATATTCAAACACGGGAAGACTGAGGATGTGTCATTCAAGAGAGAAGAAAGAAGAATAAAGTGATCAAGGTGAAAGTGGTAGTGATAACAGAAATGGCCACTCTTTAGTGAACATCCTCAATGGACCAGGTACTTGGTTAAATGCTTTACTATCTTGAGCAATGCTGACATTCAGAGTGGACCTCTTGGTTAAATATTAGTGTCACCCTTGATTTATAAATGGTGAATTGATAATACATTTCATACTTGAGTAACATGAGTTTGAACTATGTAAGTCCACTTATTCATGAATGTTTTTAAATAAATACCCTGAGTGTTATTTTTTATTCCTTATGATTTTCTTAATAACCTTTTCTTTTTCTCTAGCTCGCTTTATTCTAAGAGTATAATATATAATACATATAGCATGTACATAATAAAATATGTGTTATTTGACTGTTTATGTTATTGGTGAGGCTCTGGTCACTATTAGGGGGGTCCGAAGTTATACATGGATTTTTGAGTGTGCAGGTATGTGTGTGTGTGTGTGGGTGGGCATTGCTGAGGTTGGTACCCAGGACTCCTGCACTGTTCAATAGTCAACTGTATTTAGAATGGCTAAGTACAAGTTCACCCAGCCAGGAAGTTCTTGGGCTAAGGGTCAAAGTCAAGTTCTGCAGCCTACTTTTACTTTAACTCTCAGGATCAAGATACTGCTTTTAATGAAGACCAAGGGTGCTACCACCAACCTAGGATCCTGACGGGTTTGGGGAACCTCTCAGGCCATTCCATCTGGGCACCTTCCATGTGAGAAAAGTACAATAAATAATCCTGGCATCTGTTATTTATGGGAGAGTCTAGATAGAGGACAGGGAGTATAGCCTATCATGTCTCTCAGCATGTGACACATGATATATGTACGATATAGTCCAAATATGTACCACCTCCTCTCCTGTCACACACATTGACACTTGCTTTCTCCTCCTCCTTGAACTCTCCCTCTACCCTTCCTTCTCTGTCTAGAAAATACTTCCACTTCTTTGGTCAGTTCTTACTGTCACGGAGAAGCCTTGTCTGACCTTGCATATCATAGGCCCTCATTACACCATGCACATCCTATTCATAGCATAGTTACTGCTGGGTGCAATAACTGACATTCTGCCCTTTTTCATAACAGAATCCCAACATCTAGCCAGGCTCAGCAGCATGACCCTATTAGAGCTGAGTATGGCTGATCCAGATGTAGCCAATGAGATATTCATGGATATGGCTTTTCCAGATAGTGCCATTAAAAGGAATCCATCCATCCTGCTGCAAGGAAGGGAGATAGAATGGCTCATGCCCTAGCAGTTATTCTGGACCACGAGGTTATTGTGAGGATAGAAACCACACACTAGGATGTTGAGGACAGTAGAAGTGATGGTCAATTATAACAGCTATGACATGCTATCCACCATTCTAAGTACTTTACCTATATCTATTGAAAACTCACAAAAATCTTATTAGGAAAGTTCTATTATTATTCCAGTTTTGCAGACAATACAATTACAAGGTCACACATCCAGAGCAGCAAAGACAGGATCTTTGAAAGGGAATTAGTGAAAAAGCTATTAAATAATCTAGAAGAGAGATGATGTAAAACTGGACCGAGGTGCTGGTGGGGGAGGTGGCAGGCAGTGGTCTGACCCTAGATCTATTTGAGAGTGGAGATGATGAACTGGGTGACAACTGGGAGAAGAAGAGACATCAAGTGTGTGTCCAAGGTATTTGGCCCAAGTTAACTTACTGAGAAGAAAAAGACTATGGGAGAAGCATATACAAAGGAAAAATACACAAAGTTCAGTTTTGTCTAAAATTGGTAATTTTAGGGTGTCTCTGAGACTTTCAGGCAGAGGTGTGGGGTAGGCCATGTGGTCACTGTCAGTGGGCAGACAAGGCCACCTAGGAAGTGAAGGGGCTGCGTGGTGGGCCGTGAGAGGAGCTGTGAGGGTCGCTGCAGGTGAGAAGAAAGAAATCAGAGTGTACTCTGAGTCCCTGACACTAAATAAGGTGTCTCAAAAAGAGACAGTGCTTCCACCAAGGGAAGGGAATACTTTGTTTTAACTTTCCTCATATACTTTGTTTCTCTCTCAGAGTTCCACTCAGAGCTATGGGGACAACTGAGGGGACACTCACCTGTTGCTCTTGCTCAGCCAAGTTCCAGAACTGAGTGGACTGTTTTTTAAAAATAAAACTCCAATTAAAGATCTACTGATCAAAACAACACATTTCACTATAAAATATGTAAAGACCAAATAGGAAACAAAGTAGTTTCTTGCCAACTGAGTTAAAAAAAAGAAGCCTGGCCTACATATGTTTATTCCATTTGTAAAACTGGCCCTTTGCCTCAGGCCTTATGAATGAGCAATACATCCATGCTTGCTGCAAAGGTTCTTTGTGTTCATTTTTTTCCTTGTGCATGTTTGCATTTATAATCTTCCATTCTTCTTCATTAAGCCATGTGGGTAAATATCCCTACTCCTCTGTATATCAGAGGCAGTTCTGTTAATTGGCTCAAACTCTAAAAACTATGCCAAGTAGGGGAAGGTCTCTGATGAGACGAGATTTGGATATAGAGTTTCTATCCTAAATCCACTCACTCCTGCCACCCCACGCAACCCACCATTGCTGCCCATCTGTCTCCTCGCTTTCATTCCTTCCCCCAGTCCTTTCTCTTTACTGCATCCAGTTTGATCTAAAGATATAAGCCTGGCACTTTGCCAGCCCTGTTGTCCAAGCCTGGCTTGCTTGCCTCAAAGCCTTTGTGTGGCAATCTCTGATTGACTGACTCTCTGTCCCTTGTCCATGTCAATCCCATGACACCCCCCACAACCCCCACCTCACTGATTCCTATCCATCAGTCATATTTCAGCTCTGATGATACCTCCTCTGACAGGAGGCCCTGTATCAACCCAAGTGTTTTTCTATGACATCATCTTATTTATTCCTGTCTTAGCATTCATTGTATTTTATAATCTTATTTACTTAGTTGTTACCTCTCCCCCTAAGAACTTAAATCCATCCAGGGGCCATACCCATCTTATTAATTGTTTGTGGGTTTTTTTTTTTTTTTACCAGGGACTAGATATATACTGTATCTGGTCCTTGGTAAGAATTTACCATATTTTGGGACTGTAAGACACACCTAGGTTTCAGAGAAGTAAAATGGGAAAATAAATTTGAAGCAAAATATTTAATAACATAAATAACATAATATTTCACCAATGTATATGTAAATAGAACTCAGCAGCAACATTAACAACCATTATTCCTCCCAAATTTGAGGGGGAAAAGTGAGTCTTATAGTCCAAAAAATATGGCAGTACATATTTGTTGAAGTGGGGGAGAGAAATGGAAAGGCAAAAAAAGAAAGAAAGATGGATGAAGGAAGGAGGAAGTCAGAAGGAAAAGAAAAAGACTTAAAAAAGAAAGGGAGAAAAGAAAAAGGTTGTAGGAAAAAAGAAGGAAAGATAGGAAGAAAGCAAAGAAGGGAAGTAAGCAGGAGTAAAGGAATGAAGGAAGGAGGGTGCCTTGTAGTTTGATAAACCAGGCTGCAAATCCTACCCTACTGTGAGAATCTCACCCAGCTGTGAGAATTTAGGCAACAAAATAATACTATCTCATGGGTCTAATGCAAGGATTAAGTTAAATATATGTTCAGAATCTACTACAGCTGCTGGCTCTACTAGCTCTAATTGGTAGAACTGCTTTTACCCCCTTGTTGCTGCTTTTAGCCCCTGACCTTGTAACCTCGAGTTTTCAGGATTGGCCCCAACTGCAGGGTATGTGAAAGTTTATACTAACAACCAACTACTGCATGGCCCACAGATGAGCCACAGACTGGGATCACAATCCCCTACAATGGGGCATCCCTTCTTCACAGTGGCTTATGTGAAGCAGTGGTAAGGACTGAAAAAGCCACATTTGGCAGTGTGTGACTCTCACAGTGGACATGTTTCTCTTTGCTCTCATTATCAACCCCTTTCTTTTGTAGTAGTCCCCATGCTCTGGGCAAGTTCTGCTCCAAGCCCCATGATGTAGACAGTACCGAGGCCTAAGTCAACCCACGCGTCACTCTTCCCTAGCCATAGCAATCAGCTGAGAGTAGACATGTGACCTAACCTAACCTAAGCCAAAACTTATACCCCTCTCACCATTTTTTCCTCTTCCCTTTGCTCTCTAAACTACAGTCTGTACTGCTGGGGACATCAAAAGGAGGCTGAGAGGGAAACCAACACCAGGGAAGACAGGACAGTGAGATGGCTACAGTTCAATGCCAGTGATGTCATGTGAGTCTCAAGCCCATCCATGGGATTTAACTTCCAGTCACTTCCAGTTTAGTATGAGCCATGGGGACATCCTGAATCAACTGAGTTTTTCATTATTCCCATAGATATTGCTGCTGGCCAGCTTCAGGGACATGTCATGGCTGTTGATTAAATTTCATTTGTACAAATCAAGGGATTTATTAAAATATTTCTGTACTGTTTGTTCAGACTCAAAATATCTCAGAAGTAATTTCCTCAAAAGATTTCCAATGCACCGTGTAAAATTTCCATAAGTATATACAGGGCATCATTTCTGATAAGTCTGGAAGCTATTTTTGGTCTTTATGATGGTATTAGATAAGTCAGGAAACAAAGAGTGTCTCCATATCATTCTCTTTCCCTGAGAACTCCCTTCTCATTTGGTCTTTACATGAGTGGCAGTCTGCTTTCTTTACTCCATATTCCTCCTCTTTCTCCTTAAGTGCAGACATCCCGTTGCTAGTCCTACAACCCCTAATTGAGGTGACTGCCCAAGTGCCATGGCTCCCATTAGTCCCTTGTCATGGCAGTGCTAATGACAGAACAAAGACCAGAAGAGGTGGCAGAGACAGAAACTTTGCAGAGTGCAAGAAGAGAACAAACACAGGGTTGGTAAATGAAAATAAATGTAAGTGAATTTTCCACTTTAAAATGATCAAGTCTCCATCAAAATTTTTGCTTCATATCGTATTAGTCCTTCAAACCTTTTTAGAATGACTCATAGAGAGAATGGTATCTATGTATTCCAAGTTGTCTTGCTTTTCTCAGTTTGGGTGCTATCTTACCTGACCACAGGTCAGCCAGTTTCAGCCAGTGTGGCACAAGAATTTTTGAAACACGCAATAAATACCAGGGACTCTGACTTCTTTTCTCTTGGATCGTCAAATAAAAAGGTGAAAAGAGCCGACACAACAATAGCCATACAGTGTGAATGAATCAAAATTATACATATTCTTGTCATATTAGGAAAAATATAATACATTTTGGTGAGCCACAAAATTTTAGTAATTAGTTTATATATGCCATGAGATGAAAAAGGTTGAAAATCATTTCCATAGACAATTTATTAGTGATTTCTCAACATCTGGTTTGGGGTATAGATGGAACTTTAACTTATTTTTCCAACAGTTTGTTTAAAAGCATATACATATATATCTCCACAAAACGAACCCTCTTTGCAACACATAGACTTTTGAAAGTGTTCCTTAAAAAAATTTCACAAGCATATTTTTTGTAGAAAATGATATATAAAAGAAAGACAAAAGAAGACTTTTAAAGCTGCCTATGATGCTAATATCCTTTGAGGATCTTAGGTAACATCATGTTAAATACTGCATGGTGTTCAATTATTTAAATATGTAATAAATAATTTATAGAATTCCTTATTATTAGCTATCTGAGTTGTATTCACCTTGTCGCTAACATGAATGACACTCATAAACATCCTTGTAGTGTAAATGTCCTTGTAATAGACATCCTTATAGTAAAATCATTGCATACATTCTCAACTCTTCAAGAAGTTTAATTTTTATTTAAAGGGAAATGTATATTTTAGTCCAAATGTGCTCAGGAAAAGTTGTTAAAGTTTACTCTCTGAGAAGGATTCATCTCACCATCCCTAAGTTAACACTATGTATTGTTAATATTATCTTTAAAAGTCTTCCAGTAATTAAAAAAAAAGATCATATGGATGGGCCTTTTCTGTGATCCAAATAAGTTAAAGACAGAGAGAATACTCCACTTCAAAATTCCTGAACAACTGAATAGCTAGCTCTGCTGCAGGGCTCACTGCAGACTAGCAACCTCATGGTATTTAGTAGAAAAGAAGTGGATTGATAACTAAACATCAGATTTTTCAAACTTAACTTTGGATGAAAAAATCTGGTGTTTTTTTGTTGTTGTTGCAGCAGTAGAGCCATGCCTGGATAAAAGGCAAACCTTCATAAATTATTCACTCAATGGCAGATAATTTGGGGGATGCTGGAAATTGTGGATTATTAATGGGCAGGCCAGAACAATTTTCACATTACATACAGCTAAGGACTATCAGCTGGGGGAAAATCATAGACATGTTCACTATAATGTTCTGAAAATTCTCACAATAAGAAGTCATTTCTCATCAGACTTGAATTTTGCATTGTATTGGAAAAGTAAGTTTCCAGCTAAATTGTCATTCTTTAACCTTATTTTTGGTGGTCATCTTGCTGAAAAATTATCTGGATTTCTGGCAATGTTGGGTAGTCAGTCCATGGTCTTGTTTATTCCCTGTGAGAACACAGGTTGGTAGAATTAAAGAAAATTGGCAAAATCCAGATAAAACCACCACAATGATGCATATGGATTACCTGCTTGGAAAAAACTTTGGTCCACGTGGCAGTCCATGGATCAGTTTAGATTAAAGAGAATCTGATAGGGAAGGAAGTTCTACTCTGCAGGATTCATTCTGGAAATATCTGAATCAGATGCAAAGCCATCCAGGCCTTCTCCTGAACTCCCACCCTAGCAGTGTCACTTTTCAACATTGTGACCACTTCCAGTTGGATGCTCTAAGCTCCTGGTTTTAATTAAAACTTAATTTGCAAAAATGTTACATAATTTATGCATGTCAAGCAATTCCTCTGAGACTATGAACTCGGAGCCAACTCAGGGACATATAAGGAGACATTTTACTGAGAAGATTGGGGGAGGAAAGGGAGGTAGGAAGAGAAGTACCAACACAGATGCAAAACAGAAAGGTACTGATACTTTCTTTCAGCCTCCCACAACCTGGATCTGCAGCCACCTGGGAGAGACATGGGCCTTGATGTCTAAAAACAGAGAGCACAAATGGCATGTCATAGACTCAGAGAAACAAAAAAAATCAGCAATGAAGATGGCCCTCCAAAGGGAGATGTTGCACCAAAGAATTTGAAACCCTCCAAAATAGATAAATGGGTTTCCCCCTCCCCACAAAAAGAGGCATAAAAAATTCTCAGAGGAGGGGCAGGGATCGGTGGAAACTCTGAAGAGAGAAGCACTGGCAGGCACCATTCTTTCTTTTGTTGTGCTCTCCTTCCACTGTCTGGCCCAGTGTGAGCAGGCACCAATCTGTCCCTCTACATCAATCTGGATAACACTGTTCACCCTGCCCTGCCATTCTTGAGATCCAGCCCCACCCAATCCAAGTACCCTTGCTAGAGCCTCTTACATGGCTCCAGACCCACCACACATGGCTGCCAGCCTTGGCTCCTGTCACAAGGAACCCCAAGTGAGACACAAGCAGTGTCAACCTTGGTTAACACTGTGGCTCCTATTAAGCAGCCCCAAGCCCAGCACAAGGAGCAGTTTTCCTTGGTTCACAAAGTAAACTTTCCAAAGCTGCCCCAAGCCCAGAATGAGTGGTAGCCCCAGCATCAGTGCATCCTGAAGCCCCTCCCAAGAGGCTCAACACCTGATATATTTGGCAGCCAGGTTTGACTTACAACCAGAGCCTCACCTAAGAATCTCCAAACTAACACACCTGACAGAGGGTCTCAATGGCAGCAGAGGTCCTCTAGAGTAGCTCCCACTTTGTGCTGCCAGCCCCCATCCACCAGATCACCTAAAGTAGTATGTCCTATCCTCAGAGCCAGTCAACCTGAGGGTCAACCCCACCCACTGGAATGCCAACAGCGAGTGCAGCTCTACTACAACAGGAGGACACACACAATCCACAAAGGGGACATGCCTGGGGCACCTGGCTCTAGTGAGCAGGGGAGATTGTGTCACTGGGACTCACAAGATCCCTCCTACAAAAGGCCATTTTTCCAAGACTGGGAGACATAGTGGACCCATCTAATACATAGAAACAAAAACAGAGAGACAGTCAAAATGAGGAGACAGAGGAATATGTTCCAATGGAAAGGTCAGGACAGAATCCCAGAAAAAGAACTAAACAGAATGGAGATAAGGAATCTACCAGATAAAGAGTTCAAAGCAATGGTTATAGAAATGCTCAATGAATTCAGTAGAAGACTAGAAGAATTTAGTGAGAGCTTCAACAAAGAGACAGAAAATATAAAAAAGGAACCAATCAGAACTGAAGAATATAATAACTGAGATGAAAAATGCATGACGGGAAATCAGCAGCAGATGCAGAACAATGGATCAGCCATCTGGAAGACTAGTTAGTAGAAATCAACAAATCAGAACAGCAAAAAGAATAAAAATAAATGAGAATAGACTAAGGAACCTTTGTAACAACATCACATCACAGGGGTCCCAAAAGGAAAAGAGAGAGAGAAAGACACAGAAAACTTATATGAAAAATAATGCTTATATACAAAATAATGGTTGAAAAATTCTCTAACCTGGTGAAGAATTCAGGAAGGACAGAGTGTTCCAAACAAGATAAATCCAAAGTGGCCCACACCAAGACATGCCATAATTAAAATGCCAAATGTTAAACACAAAGAGAGAACCTTAAAGCAACAAGAGAAAAGCAGCTAGTATTACAGGGAACATTGTAATATTATTACGTGATTTTTCTGAAGAAACTTTGCAGGCCAGCAGAGAATCGCACAATATATTCAGTGATGAAGAGATAAAACCTACAACCAAGAATACTAAACAACAGGGTTGTAATTTAGAATTGAAGGAAGGATAAAGAATTTCTAGCCCTGGCTGGTGTGGCTCAGTGGATTGCACACTGGCCTGCAAACCAAAGGGTCACTGGTTTGATTCCCAGTCAGGCCACCTCCCTGGGTTGCAGGCCAAGTCCCCAGTACAGGGCACACAAGAGGCAACCATGCATTGATTTTTCTCTCCCTCTTTTTCTCCCACCCTTCCCCTCTGTCTAAAATTAAGTAAATAAAATCTTCAGAAAAAGAATTTCTAAGAGAAGCAAAAGCTAGAACAGTTCATCACCACTAAACTAGTACTACAAAAAAAATGTTAAGAGATTTCTTTAAGCAGGAAGAAAGGCCAAAAGTAAAAATAAAATATAAGGGGAAATCAACTAATAAAGTCAAACTTTTATGTAATATAGCAGATCGATCAATTAAAAAGTTAGTATGAAGATTAAAAGACAGAAGTAGTAGGGTCATGTGTAACTACAATAATAAATTAAAGAATATGCACACAGAGATGTAAAATATGGTAAAAACATCAACATGGGATGTGGTCAGTAAAAAACCATGGTTTACATGGTTTACATTCAAACATGAGCAACCACCAACTTAAAAACAGAGTGTTCTAAACATAGGAGGTAATATATGATTGTCATGGTAACCACAAACCAAAAACCTACAATAGATAAACAAAATAATTAAAATAAACAGAGAAATCTAGGTATATCACTAAAGAATCATCAATGTATAAGAGAATAGAGCAAAAGAAAAAGAAAGAACAGAGAAGACCAAGAGAATAAAAGAAGAAATACCTACTAAAACTACCAGAAAGTAATTAATAGAATGGCAAGAGTCCATAGCTCTCAACAATTACTTTAAATGTAAACTGACTAAAGTTTCCAAACAAAAGACGTAGGGTGAATTGTTGCATAAAAAAACAAGACTTGTGCATATGCTGTCTAAAAGAGACTCACTTTTAACTGAAGGATACACAGACTGAAAGAGATGAAAAAAAGATATTTCGTGCAAATTGAAACAAAAAGCTGGGGTAAAAATACTTATATCGTACAAAATAGATTTTAAAACACAGGCTGTAGTAAGAGACAAATAAGGCATTACAAAATAATAAAAAGATCAATTCAACAAGAGGATATAACACTTGTAAACACCAAACATAGGAGCATGTAAATACATAAAACAAATATTAGCAAACACAAAGGGAGAAATTTATAGTACAAATAATAGTAGTAGGCACTTTAATATCCCACACACATAAATGGTTAGATCATTGAGATAGAAAATCAGTAAGGAAACTTTGCCCTTAAATGATACACTAGATCAGATGAACTTAATAGATATTTATAAAACATTCTAACCAAAAACAACAGAATACATATTGTTAAGTACACAAAGAATATTCTCCAGGATAAACTACATGTTAGGCCACAAAACGAATCTCAATAAATTTAAGAAGACAAATCATATCACCCATCATTTCTGATCACAATCATATAATTACTAGAAATCAGTTACAAGAAGGAAACTGTAAAAAAACCAAACCCACAAACATGTACAGGCTAAACAGCATGATACTAAGCACTCTATGGGCTCACTATGACATCAAGGAGGATATAAAAAACTATCTTGAGACAAAAGAAAATGGAAACACAATGATCTATAATGGATAGATGAATGGATACATATACATACACAAACACACACAAAGATTAGTCAGTCATAAAATAGAATAAAATCTTGCCATATGTAGCAACATAGATGAACCAAGAGAATATTGTGCTAAGTGAAATAGATCAGACAAAGACAAATATCATATGATTTCACTTATATGTGGAACCTCAATAAAACAAATAGAAACAGACTCATAGATACAGAGAACAAAGTGATGGTTGCCAGAGGAAAGGGGATGGAGGGATGGGTGAAAACAGTGAAGGGAAATAAGATGTGCAAACCTCCAGTTAAAGAAAAATGTCATGGGTATGTAATGTACGACATTGGGAAAATAGTCAATGTTATCATAATAACTTTAGCAACAGATGGTTACTAGACTTATTGTGGTGATCACATGGTACGGAATATAAATGTCAAATCACTGTGTTGTACACCTGAAACTAATATAATATTGTATGTCAACTTTACTTTAATAAAAAAACCTCAGAGGAAAACTATAATAAAAACTCAGGAGTCTGCAATGAAACCATTACTTCACTCAACAGATGTCTTCAAGAGAGAATTTTCATATCTGCCAAACCGTTGAGCCACAAAGAAATCTATGTAGCAACTTAACTAGAAATGTGGATCCCCAAGAAAGACAACCAGAAAGACCTCCTCGTCAATGTGCAACCTTTGTTAATTGTAAAATGAATGAATCTCTAGTCACCTTCCATGTCTGCAATGGAAAGAGTTTATAAGCAACACACAACATGGAAAAAATTAAAGGGGCCAGAAATGAAGGTGAAAACACATTCCGCACACTCACAAAGTGTAGGCCACAATGTCAGAACTATATTTTTAGTGGCCAACAAGTAACTTACACATTTCAGTGTAGATTATCTCTATCTATGTTTCTATAACTCAAAGAGCCAATTTGATTCTTGTACTTCCTATCTCCTTTGACAAACTTAATGATTTATTAGATAAAAGCTATGTAGTTCTTTCTTTAATTAAGCCTGTATTTCATGAGTGAACACATCATTAGATGGTCAAGGTTAAAGATGTAAGCTGTGAATGACAGACAATCCTCTGTCAATGTTCTCAGTTAGGAGCTCCTTCAGAAAACTTCCAATTCTGTGATTCCAGCCTGTGAAAAGTCTGTGATTCTAGTCTTTCAGAAATTCTTGTCTATGAAAAATGTATAAACATTTGCTTCTCTTACATATTGTTTTCACCTTGGTCCATCATCAAGTATACTTTATGTTCACCTGAACAGAAAAAAAGCTGCCAAAGCCATGTGGCGAATATTAGTGCTTTTTTTGCAACTTAGAACTGCTCAAGTCAAGACTGGATCCTATATACTAACAGTGAAAGCTTTCACACACCAAGTGCTTACTGTGAGGCCAGGAGCTAAGGGGTCTAAATGCATCCTCAGGAGAAATTCTTATGACAACTCTTGGGGTCCAATACATATATATAATAAAAATGAAAAAACTGAGACTGAGTCAAACCTACTTTATTGACCAAACAGTATAAACAAGTCAAATAATCCAATTGGTTTTTTTCCTAAAAACTTAAGAATAATCTATTCATAGATAATGAAGGGAATACAAAGTAAAAATAAAAATAAACTTGTCTGCTTGCCAGTAGAGTGGGAGAGAAAACTTTGTCCTGGTCCACTCAAGTCTGCTGACACATTGATTTTCATACTATTTCAGACTTATTTTGGTCATGTCTAGAAAAGAGGAGGTCTATTAATATGCTGGGACTGCTGATCTCTCATACTGTACTTTGCACCCCAACCCCCAAATCTGGGGTTTTGGCAATTGTTAAAGCACATTTTGCCAAACACATGTTCCTATAATTTTGAAGTCCATGTGTATTTCCATTGGAATTTTTCTTATGGTCTTCATTAACTTACAATTAAATAATAAAACAGAGTAACTTCTTTTCTCTTAGTTAAGGAAGTCAGGTCTTAACAGTGACATTTGAGTCCAAATCTCAAGGAGGCCAATATGCTTCTGAAGTTCTCACTTAAGAACTAGAAGAGCCCTGGTTGGTGTATCTCAGTGGATTGAACATGGGCCTGTGAAGCAAAGGGTCACTGGTTCGATTCCCAGTCAGGGCACATGCCTATGTTGCAGGCCAGGTCCCCAGTAGGGGACACATGAGAGGCAACCACACATTGATGTTTCTCTCCCACTCTCTCTCCTTCCCTTCCCCTTTCTCTAAAAATAAATAAATAAAATAAAACAAAATAAAATAATGAACTAGAAGAACCCAAATGCCAAGACCTGAGCTACAAAATGCTCCCACTTAAAATGAATATATAAATTAAGTATCATGATAACAAATGTTTTTAAAAGAGCATTAAAAAAGGAGTATCTTGCAATTAAATTGACTTAGTATAATATCATTTTAATAAAAATTATCTCAGTGTCATATCCAATAAAGTATCACTGTCTTCAAAACTTTTTATTTAATAAAACTTAAGCATTACTCTCTGGTAAAATTAATTTAAATCCAATATATTTTAAATGTTGAATATACATAAGTGAACAAATGTAACAATTTAATAATACTCTAAATAAAACAAACTAATCATCATCATTATCTTATATTTTAAAATTTCTACTTTGATCACTATAAAATAACTAGTATTGAATTAGCCCTCCTGAATAAAATAACTAGACAAATGAACAAAATACAAAAAGAAAGGCCTTTGCTATTGGTCCAAAAGTACAACAGACTTTGCTTTCTAAAATAAGACAAAAAGTGAGCTGAGACTCATTGGATGATCATTCCAATACTCTCCCTGGACTTGTATACAAGACCCTAGAGCAGGGACGGTGTGCCCAACATGGCCTGGTATTTGTGCTGAACTGAGGAGGAATGAATCAGAATTGAAGGCTGAGGTGGCTATAATTTGCAAGGTGGAACACCAGACAGAAAGCTACACATAAAAAGAACTTCAGATATTTACAGAGAAGTCCTCTTGAATCTTTAATTTAATACTAAAATGAGCATATACAGGGTGAGACTCTGTTAAGCTGGGCACTGCACAATTACAGGAAGGAGGAGGGAAAAACTGTAATAAAGCTATAACCTAAAAAAAAAATCTATTGGGCTTCAAACGTGGCAGGGAATTTAAAAGTTCCAACAAGCCAGTATACCTTGTTAAACACCTGAGGTATTCAATAGAAATCCCAGAAAGGCCATGTCAAGGATTAGAACTAAATAGCCCTAGGGTGAAAAATATACCATACCTGCCTAACGAATCTTAAAAACAAACATTGAAATGGTCAATTTGATACATAAATACATCAATTGACTGACAGAGCAGAAACTCCACACTTTTCAAAGGAGACAATAAAATCCAGACACTGAACAACAGAATGACCACTATCATGACATCATTACATACAACTACTAATAACAATTATTAGATATATAAACAGACAATGTGATTCCTAAGAGGAAAAACAATTATTCAGTGGAAATGTACTCAAGGATAATGTAATTGGAAAACCTGGACATACAAATATAATCAATAATATAAAGGAAAGCTGAATATTATAAAGAGAGAAGTGAAAACTAAAATCAATGCCAAAAAAAAACAATGAAAACCAAAGCCAAATAGGACTAAGAGTTGAAAAATAAATTGAAAATAAAAAAGTTGACCTCTTCTGATGGACTTCTGGCCAAGATGGAGGCGTAGGTAGACACACTGTACTTCCACATACAACCAAAAGAAGAACAAGTTTAAAAACAAAAAACAACCAGAACTGACAGAATATCAAACTGTATGGAAGTCTGACAGCCAAGGAGTTAAAGAAGAAACATTCATCCAGACCAGTAGGAGGAACAGAGACAGGCAGCTGGGTGGACAGAACTCATGGCAAGGAGGCAGCTGGCAGACCCAATGAGGCAGCAGATTGCAGACTGGGGGGTCCCACATTCACATGCATATAAACCAGGAGGAACAACTAGGGATTGAGATAGATCAAGCAACCCAGGGTTCCAGTATGGGGAAACGAAGCCTCAAAGCCTCTGAAAACATATGTGGGGGTTGAGGCAGCAGTGGGAGAAACTCCTAGCCCCATAGGAAAGTTCACTGGAGAGAACCACAGGGTCCTAGAACATACATAAACTCACCCATCTGGGAACGAACACAAGAAGGGCACAATTTGATTGTGGGTAGCAAGGGAAGTGACTGAAAACTGGCATAGAGTGGAGCAAGTGGCACTGTTCCCTCTTGGACCCCTCTGCCACATACAGTGTCACAATAAAGACAGGAGTTGCCCAGCCCTGGTGAACACCTAAGGCTCAACCCTTACTATATAACAGGTGCACTGAGGTAGAAAAAAAAAAAGGCCCCAAATGAAAGAATAGATCAAAGCTCCAGAAAATACACAACTAAGCCACAAAGAAATTTCCAACCTATCAGATGCACAGTTAAAAAACACTGGTAATCAGGATGCTCACAGAATTGTTGAATATGCTCACAAATTAGATGAAAAAATGAAAGCTATGCTAAATGAAGTAAAGAAAAATATATAGGAAAGCAACAGTGATGGGAAGGAAACTGGGACACAAATCAACAGTTTGGACAAGAAGGAAGAAATAAACATTCAATCAGAACAGAATGAAGAAACAAGAATTCAAAAAAATGAGGAGAGGCTTAGGAATCTCCAGGACATCTTTAAATGTTCCAACATCTGAATCATAGGGGTGCCAGAAGGAGAAGACGAAGAGCAACAAGTGGAAAATTTACTTGAAAACATAATGAAGAACTTTCCCAATCTAGCAAAGGAAATAGACTTCCAGGAAGTCCAGGAAGCTCAGAGAGTCCCAAAGAAGTTGAACCCAAGGGGAACACACCAAGGGCACATCATCATTATATTAGCCGATGATAAAGATAAGGAGAGAAAATCTATTTTTTAAAAATTTTATTGATTTTTAGACAGGGAAAGGGAAGAAGAGAGTTAGAGAAACATCAGTGTGTGGTTGCCTCCTACATGGCCTGCACTGGGGACCTGGCCTGCAACCCAGGCATGTACCCTGACTGGGAATTTAACTGGTGACCCTTTGGTTTGCAGCCCATGCTCAATCCACTGAGCTACACCAGCCAGAGCAGGAAAGAATCTTAAAAGCAAGAGAAAAGGAGAGTTACCTATAAGAAGTTCCCATAAGGCTATCAGCTGATTTCTCAAAAAAACCTTGCAGGCAAAAAGGGGCTGGAAAGAAGTACTCAAAGTCATGAAAGGCAATGCCTACATCCAAGATTACTCTATCCCGCAAAGCTATCATTTAGAATAGAAGGGCAGATAAAGTGCTTCTCAGATAAGGTCAAGTTAAAGGAGTTCATCATCACTAAGTCCTTATTATATAAAATCTTAAAGGAACTTATTTAAGAAAAAGAAGATAAAAAATATGTACAGTAAAATGACAACAAAGTTACAATTATTAACAACTGAACCTAAAATAAAACCAAAAATGAGCTGAGCAAATAATACAACAGGAACAGAATCACAGAAATGGAGATCACATGGAGGGTTATCAGTGGGGGAGTGGGAGGGGAAGGGAGGGGGAAAAGGTACAGAGAATAAATAGCATAAATGGTAGGTAGAAAATAGACAGGGAGAGGTTAAGAATAGTGTAGGAAATGCAGAAGCCAAAGAACTTATATGTATGACCCATGGACATGAATAAAGAGGGGAAATGTGAATGGGAGGGGGTATGTAGGGTGGAAGGGAATAAAGGGGGGGGAAATAGGACAACTGTAATAACATAATCAATAAAATATATTTCAAAAAAGAAAATAAAAAAGTGTCACTGGATGGGCTTACAGCAATTTAGACATTTCAGAGGAAAAGATTGGTGAAGCTGAAGACAGCAATAAACAAAAGTAATTGAAACCAAAACAGAGAGAGAAAAAAAGGTTAATGGACTTCAGTAACCAATAGGAAAATATAAGGTAGATAAATACATGTGCAAAAAAACTCTAGAACTGCATGGAGTGGGGGAAGTACAGAAAAATAATTGAAGAAATAATGGCTACATATCTCAAATTTGATAAAATTTATAAACACACCAACCTGAGAAGCATAATAAATGTTGAGCGAGATAAACACACACAAAAACTATACCTAGACACATGATAATAAAATTCCTAAAAACCAACCATAATAACAAAATCTTAAAAGCAACGATGTTTAAAGCACTAAGACATAGGAGGTGAAAGATAATTATCATTAGTTTCTCATCAGAGACAATTCAAGGCAGATGATAATGAAGTAATTGTTTTAAAATACTGTAAGAAAAAAGTGTAAATATAGAATTCTATATCCAGGGACAATATCCCCCCAAAAGAAGGTGAAACAAAATGTTTTCAGATTTTTAAAAACCTGAGGAATTCACTGCTATGGAATTACACTTTAGAAAAGATGAAATGAAATTATTCCAGCCAAAACAAATTGATTCCAGATGGAAACTTGAATCTATACAAAAGAATAAATAGGACCAGAAATTTGAAAAAAAAAGTCTGGGAAACATGAGATTTTTCTCACATTTTAATGAACTCTTTTCAGCAAAATGAAAACAGTGTATTGTGGGAGAAAAACTATAATCACAGCAGAGAGGGTGGAAGAGGGCGTGGCATATACTGTTGTGAGTGGCTCCCATCTTTGGAAGGTAGACTGTGAGACATTGAGGATGCAAATCATTGCACCACTGCAACTACTCAAAAGGCACAACTAAGAAGTATAACTAACAGGCTAATAGTGAACATAAAATGGAGTTTAGAATACTCAATTCAAAAGGAGAACAAAAGAAGAAAAATAAAAGAATATGTACATGTATCCATAAGGTGTTATATGTATATATAAACACATATTTACATATGATAATACGGTAGAGTTAAATATGAAAAAATAAAGAGATTAGATAGATAGTGATAACAATATAGTATACTTGAAACCAAATGATAAAAGTAATTGCATTAAATATAAATGGATTATATACACCAATTAAAAAGTAAAGATTGTCAAGCTGGATAAAAAGAAAAAAGATCCAATTATATTTTGTCTACAAAAGTATGTTTTAAGTTAAAATGCTATATAGGGTAAAGGTAAAAAATAAAAACACAAAACAATAATCATAATAAATTTAGGACAAAAAATATAAGAGATAAACAATCATAATAATAGCTTATTCATTAAGAAGATACAATGTATGCTACTAATGATAGAGTTTCAAAATACATGATACAAAAATTGGCAGTATCAAAAAATAAAATAGATAAATTTAGAATTTTCATTGTATTTCAACAGTCCTGACTCTGTAATTGATAAAACAACTAGACAGAAAATTAGTAAATATATAAAAGAATTTAATAACACTATCAACCAATATCACCAAATTGATAGTTCTAAAACAATAGGCAAAATTACTGCAGAATGCATATTCTTTTCTAGTGCCTATAAACTATTCCCTAACAAAGTCCATATCGTGGGCCATAAAACAAATGTTAAGAAACAAAATTATTGAAATTCCAGTATACTGTCTCTAAACACACAAAAAAATCAAGTTATAAATCAATAACACTAATAAGTCTAGTAAAATCTGAAGGTATTTGGAAAATAACACACTTCTAAGTAACTCATGTCATAAAATACACAAATCACAAGTGACATTAGAAAATATGTTGAACCAAATTAAAATAAAAACACAACATATTAAAAGTCATGGGATGTGGCTAAAATACTTCTTAGAAAGAAATATATACTTTTAAATGCTTATAATGGAAAAAGAGAAAAGTTTAATATCAAGGGTAAAAGCTTCACTTTAAGAAGCTAAGAGAAAAGGATCAAATTAAATAGAGGGAAAAAACAATATAATTAGAGGGAAAAAACTAAAAAATAAGAGCACAATCAATAGAATAGAAAATAAACAGAAGAGTAACACTGAAGAAACTAAAGCCTGATTCTCTGAAAATTTTAAAAAAAATCCTGAAATATATACAGCTAGTATATTTTTGCCAGTAATATAACAAATTGCCAATATCCGCAATGAAAGAGGGCATGTCACCATATATCCTAAGTGCATTAGAAGGATAAGAAAACATTATGAACATTCTTATGCCAATAAATTCAACAACTTAGATAAAATGGACAAATCCCTTAATATACAAATAGGAAAAATTAATATAAGGAATATAAAATCTAAAAAGCCTTACATCTCTTTTACATTTATAAAAGAGAAAGAAGTTGGAATTAAAATATTCCCCCTCAAGAATGCTCTAGACCCAAATAGTTTCATTAGTGAATTCTAACAATATTCAAGGATAAATGCAGCAATTTTACACAAACTTTTTGTAAGATAAAGATGGAAATACTTCTTAACATGTTATATTAGACCAGCATTATCAAACTCGACAAATTAAAAGGAAAAACCCCTCTACAGACTGAAATTTCTTGTGAACATAGAGGAATCCTTAATAAAATCTTAGCAAAATGAATTCAGCAATATATAAAAAGGAAAAAAAATATTTCCAGAGAGTGTTTACCACAGGGATGCAAGATTATTATAATGTTCTTATAATTGATATCAGTTGGTATAATTTGCCACATATGGAAGATTGCATATTCCAGGGTGAGCCATAATCATGTCCCCCAGGCCATAGTCTATTTATAATGCAATGTTGTCACTCCTATAAAGTATTGAAAATCTATGTCCCCATCTCTAGAAACTGGAAAGACCTTTGTGGCTGCTTCAATCTAGAGTATGAGGGAAACAGCATCATGAGACATCCAGGGATAGATTGAAAACATGTCGTACACTTCTGCCTTGCTCTGGAGACTCCACTGTGATGCTGTGAGGAAGCTTAAATTAGCCCACAGAAAGCAATTACATAGCAAGATGATGTAGGTATGGCCAGTGTGGGTTTACTGCTGAGAGCTCCCCTGATGTCCTCCTGGTCAACAGACAGTATTAACCACCTGACATGTGCATAAAGATGCCTCTGGGTGACCCTAGTCCCCAGTGATCAATGCACCCTGACCTTTGAGTCTTCTCAGCAAGGCCCCCACACATGTTGGAGTGAAGGTGAGCCATCCTTAATGTCCCCTGAACAGGTTCCTGCCACAGCATTTGTGAGCATTTGAAAATGGTTGTTTCACACCACTGTGTTTTGAGGTGTTCATTAATCAGCAATAGTATTGGGTTGGCCAAAGAGTTCTTTTGTTTTATTCCGTAAGATGGCTCTAGTAGTGTCCAGTTGTCTTTAACTTTATCCAAAACACTTTTATTAGACTGTATTGGGACAGCTGTCATATCAGTGAGCATTTAAAAAAACTTAATCAAAATTGGTGAATTTTTGTGTAGCCATTATAATATTAAAGATGGGAAAAATACATAACAGTGTTGGCATATTATGTTTTATTATTTCAAGAGAGGTAAAAACACAGCTGAAATGTGGGGGGAAATTTTGTGCAGTGTATGGGGAAGGTGCTGTGACTGATCAAACATATTAAAAGTGGTTTGTGAAATTACATGCTGGAAATTTCTTGCTGGATGATGCTCCACGGTTAGGTAGACCAGTTGAAGTTGATAGCAATCAAATTGAGATATTAATTGAGAAAAATCAACATTATATCACGTGGGATATAGCTGACATACTCAAAATATCCAAATTGATAAAGCTATAGGTGAAAATGAAAAATGTGTCTTTTATTTTACAGAAAAACCTAAACGGACTTTTTGGCCAACCCAATAATAGAAAATAAATATCATGATTTCTGTTTCACAGAGTAGAAAACTGTACCTCATGAGAATGATTTAAACAAGTTAGTGTGGGTGGCAAGTATCTGAGCTAAAGTATCAACTTTCTTTCCCCTGCAAGGTCACTGAACTAGACAAAAGGCCTCCTGAGTGAGGTACCAACTCATGCAGTAGGGTTCTAGGTCAGGACTCTTGGAGGCTTTGCCTCCATCATTACCAAGATCATGATCTAGTCCCAGAACTCTGCTTCTCTCAGGAAGAGGTCAGGGTTTTGTAGGTATGTCTCCCATAGCCAAAACCACCTCACTACTAAACCTTTAGCAAAGACATATCAGCAATGTCTACATTTGCAAAGCTTGAGTAGGTCAATCAGCCATGAATTCTGGGCATTTATACAAAAGTTGGTTGAAACATGAGCTTAAGGAACTCTTGCCAAACAGCTGCAAAGAGCATAGGAAGTAGAGGAACAAGACCTGTTATAGTCTTGGCTCCTGATTTCGTGCAGCGCAGGAGATATCAGCGAGAGAACCAGCAAATCTTTATGATAATAGGACAAAAATAATTAACTCACTTCCTTCCTAGACAGGTGACCGAATTCAGGGTAGTTGAAATGGTTCCGCATTTACTATTTTCTATCATCTTCTCCTGTGTTCCCTTTCCCCCTGACCTCACCTGTCCTCTTCCTCCTTTATACAAATATCAGTTTCTTCTCCACAGAGGTGCAAGTTCTCTTTCACAAGACTTGAACAAAATCTCCACAGATGCATAAGAAAAGTAGTAGGATTTGCTTAGATTTTTAGATTCTTAAATCTGGAAGCAAGCTGGAGAGATTAGCTACTTTTTACCTGAACAGAATCTGTCCCTTCTGTTGGTAAGAGCACTTTGATTCACCCGTGAGACAAAACTCATCCCCTACTCTCAGGTCTTTTGGTTGGACTGGGGATGAGCCATTCTCCCCGAAATCGAAGGATGATGTGTGACCTACAGTTGGCTAATTAGAAGCCCCCAATTTGCTGACTTCTGTAATTGGTTCAGGAAGAGATAAGCTTGTAGATAAAGCCACAGCCTTAGCTAGTACCACAAGGAAATAAATTTTCTTCTGGGCAAAGGCCACCAGTTGCAGAAGGTAAACCTGGAGCTCTTGAGGGTAGTCCTGACATGGCAAGGGGGACAGAGTCTCACTTGAGAATAAATCCACACAGAGGAAAACAGTGCAACAGACGGCAAGAGACAGATTTCTTACAACATCTGGGTACCTAGATCCATCCATGCCTGAAGAAATAGATACGTTAACACTCCAGTTTTATGACTCAATAGATTGTCCTTAAGCACATACTGAGCTGGATTTCCTGCACAACCAGAGAGATCTGAATCACTACAACAACATGTTACCAACTATCAAGGCCAGTGGTTCATGAGATTTGCTCTGTGGAGCCCCCAGATTCTGTGAACCATAGGTGAGCCAGAGAGACTGAACAACAGGGCCCAATTTAATCAGAGCTGCTCTTTATTCTACATATGATGACTGCTATGAATCCATTTAATAAAAGAACTTTGCTAATTAAGAAGGAAAAAAAAAAGATAGTTTAACTACATTATTTTAGAGGTCCAGAAAACCTGAGTGGCTTTCCCAAAGCAAGCTTGGGATAGGAGTATTCTTGGTCTCTACCGATCCAGCCAGCAATCCTCTGGCCCTTGAGTGCCAAGGGTGCCAAGGCTGCTCAGACTGGCTTTGGGCCTTGCTTCTGAGATGGAAACAAGTCTGTGGCTTCCAAGCACTTTACCCCAACACATAGGAGGGCCCAACATAGACCTTGACATTGGTTACCTGCACACCCTTGAGTGAATGCTCTAGGAAAATGTCACAGATATCATGCTTCCCAGAATGGATCATGCACCATAGACATCCAGGGAACTAGTCAGTAAGTAAAAGACAGTAACATTCTGAAATCACAATAGGCTTCAGTGGAAGAGCCTCTTTACCTACAGTAAATGGTGGAAACTATGAAAGCACACCAAGCAGATGCAGAGTTTTTGTATTTTGAGAGACCATAGTGTGGGAGAGCTTTGATTAGAACCATCTTTGACTCGTGCTGGTGAGGAAGTCACACACATCTGCCCGGGAGTGAACTTACTTCTGTGCCCGTTGCCTGTCAGAGTAAAGGGCAGAACTTCTGTTTAGTATTCTGAAATACTGGTTTGGCTTTTGAAAAGGCTTCTGGAACCTATCATCTTTAAATTTTAAAAAATAGCAAAATCTGGTCACTTTTTGAGACAATTTAATTAAGTTCCATCTGTCTCAATGTGGCTGCCCTTTATTTTGAAGTGGAAAAAAGAGAGAGAGAATCCAAACTGGCAATAATGTCCTTTTAATTGAATAAACCAACAGTTTTCTCATTCTAATGAGCATAAACTGTTTACATAAGAGATTTTATTTAAATCACCCAGAGTGATTACTTTAAATGCACAGTTTGGTTAAAAGCTACAGTCATAAATAATTAATTTTTCCTTTTAAAAGAACTATGCAAATTCAAGCCATGAGGCTAAAAATGGAAAATGTCTAATCACATGCGAACTGAGCTTGCATTTCTCTTCCTTGCTCCTCCATCTCCATGGTTCTGTCTTTGCACCTGCTTTGAATTCAAACCATACCTGCCTTCACTCACTATGGTCCAGGATGGTTCTTACACCCTCTGCCAATTCTTTATATTCCTATTGAACATTGAGAGAGACCAAGAAATAAATGTAAACAGCTTTATGCCATGCCCCAAACAAGGCCATGTGTTTGTAAATATTAGCAAATTCTTGGTGATGGAGGGAAGATAATATCATCTGACCAGGGCATGTTTCCTAAGCATCTACCCTCTGCAGGCATTCACTGAGTAAGCAGACTTCAGAGGAATAAAATCCTCTTTAAGAAACTTCATAGACTATTCATAACAGAAAGTTAAACAAAAATGTAAGAATATAGATTAAACAGTAAAATCTTCAAGTCCCTGAAGGCAGTGGCTGATTGACAGTGCACAGTGGGAGATACCATAGAACACAGGATTCTGAGTTTTAGATCAGACAACCTGAGATTCCACAATCCCTGTCCTGAATCTGGTACTGTCTGGCAACAGAGATGGCCCTGAGAACAGTCAAGAAAGAGAAGCCCTTTCCAGATGACAGGCTGCTGCCATAGGACTGCAGGACATGGAGTGGTGCTAGGTCAATGTGGAGCATGGTGGCAAGCAAGGCCAGGCTCCAGAGGTGGGAATGCTGATGGATGTGAAGGGTGAGTGCTAAATGCAGAGACTGGGATATGGCTGCTGCTCTGCCAGCTGCCAGAGCTCTTGTGTGCAGGCAGGGGGGTGCCAAGGGCTTCAATAACTGAAGAAGGTAGAAGTAGATGCTGGAAGGCAGGAGGTGAAGTGGGCAAAGGAAAGTTGTGAACAGTAGAGTCAGGAATAAGGAATTCTCAGCCCCAGCAGATTATGTCTGTGGTTTTTATATGACCATCACATCAGCTGTTTTTAAAGGTTTTGAAATGAATACCTTTAAATGGTTTGTGCATACTGTAGGCCACCACTGTCTCCCCAGCCCAACCCCTATTTTCCTATACTCAGGGTTCTCCACGTACTAACTTCACCAACCTGACCCCTGGGAACATTCACATTTGCAACCCCTGACATGGATGAGAAACAACATGTAAATGTTAAATTGCTGGCTTACAGGAGCAGCAGGCAACCCTGCTGCGGACTGCCACAAAATCTGCAGGGGACAGGGGAGAAGGCAGGTCCCTGGGTCCCTGGGAGAGGACACTACCTCTGCTTTCCCTACAAGGTCCCAGCAGGGCAGTGTCCATCATTATCCCCACTTATGTATGATGAAGCTGTAAGTGCTAAGCAAACAGGCCCAGGTGGCACATCTGCTAAGAGACAGAGCTTTGGAAGCCAGGCCCTCTGGCTCCAGGGCCGTTTTTCTATCCAGGCTGGTATACCCCTGCCACCTCCATAAGTGACACAAATGCCTTATTAGAAGGGAAAAAGAAAACATCTCTCCTTATATAAGAAGTTGGCTTGACTTTTTCTCAAAAAACTCTACAACACCGTCCTTTGAGAGAATAAAGGGGTGGATCTCAAAGCACAGAAGAATAGTGCTGGTGCCTGCCACGTCTGTGTCCGTATGCCTTCGCTCGCTCAGCCTAACCTGCAGAGCTCTCAATCCTCAGCACGGGTTCACTTGAGATGTGTCTCAAATTGGCCTCACTGACTGTGGCCATAATTCACTTTGGTTTAGAGGAGCTCTAACAGCTCATATAGCTAGAATTAAATAGCAGTTTAATGAGTAAATGAATCAGAGGCTCAGATTAAATTTCCATCCAAATAACCATAGGTTTCTCACTTAAGCGGGGAGAAAGCATGCTTGGCAAACATTTCAATTTGGCCATTGCCATGTGGATTTTCCCAGCCTACTCACTGAATATGGCTGTGCACAGAGATCTGGGAGAACTTAGGCCTCGGTTGTGCTCACAAACCATATTCAGAACCAAGCATGACAACTTTACAGAGCCAGCAGCCTCCACTTGGTTACCATAATGGAAGTTCAGCAGCACATCACTCGGTGTTTAGCAGAGAGCAACCCAGGGGTGTTCAGGAACCAGACAAGTGTCTGTATGTTCAAATACCTTGCTGGTTTTACTTCAAAACATTTACATTCTACTGCAGAAAGGACAGTTGTCTTTTAAATATCTAATGGATACTCGGGAAGGTTATTCAACCTTTCAATGCCTCAGTTTTATCATTTGCAAATGGAGATAACAATAGCATCTATCTTGTAAGACTGTTGTATATTTTCAGTTAATGATACATTTATTTTATTTTATTTTAATTGTTCAAGTACACTTTTCTGTCTTTTACTTACATCCCAGCTCATCCACCCAGCCCTCCCCCTCTCCCTCCCATTTCCACCCCCCCTAGTTTTTTCCCTGTGTCTTTTATATACTTGTTCCTATAAATCCTTCCCCTGAAATTCCTTTCCCTCTCTCCTCTGGACACTGTCAGCCTGTTCTCTATTTCAGTGTCTTTGGTTATATTTTGCTTATTTGCTTGTTTTGTTGTTTAGGTTCCTGTTAAAAGTGAGATCATGTGGTATTTGTCTTTCACCACCTGGCTTATTTCCCTTAGCATATATTTAAATACATTAATGTCACATTATTTAGAGATAATTTGACCTACGGTTATATGTCAAGTTCTTTGAATTGTGCCTGGCCAACAGTGAGTAGTCAATAAACATGGATGCTATTATTATTATTTTTGGTTGCTCAATCAGTATTTCATGGAACCAGAGAATTTTTTTCTTTACTTGACAAGGCTTATTCAATGTCTCCTACATACCAGATACTGGAAAATGATGGGAAAAACTTGTAGCACTAAGTATCTAGGAATATTTGTGGGGGGCAAATTCAATCTCCTGACTAATGACTGCAATAGCTGTTATACAGTGAATAGTTTTAATATGCATAGTGTCACCACCTCACCTTTTTGTTACACAGTGTAGTTCACATAGCATCTGACACTGTGAAGCCCAGCAAAGGAAAGTGATCTATGTAAGGGCACGTGGCCAAGGAGCAGCAGAGCAAAGACCTGAATCTCAGTTTTCAAACTCAAATTTCAGTGATTCTTTTTCCAATGTCCATTCAGTTGTCAAGATTCAGAAATTCTGGGGTGTAGTCACTGATAGGACAGTGTTAAGAGAGACAATGGTCAGTTCCTCAGTTTCTATGGGCTGCCCCCTCATCCTCATTGAGGGAATTTCATGGTTATTAAGAAGAAGGCAATCACTGCAGAGATATCAGGAGACTTGAGGGCACTAAGGCATCAGGGAACTCTGACAGGTCTTCCCCCAACCTTAGACACTGAGTAGTACTTCAGTGGTAGTGGGACTTTTCTAACCAGTCAGTGAAGAGAGGTCTTATTAGAAAACCCATAGAAGAAATCAACCAAGCCCTGTCACCTCAACAGACTGAGGAATAGTGATAGATGATGATTCACTACGTCAAGGAGCAATCTTTCTTAGATTGTGAATGCCCAACACCAGCACAAACATAAAAGGATTTTCAAAGCCCCTATTCCATAGCTATGTTGTGATTGACATGGGAGATCAAATGGCTGAAACACTAAAGAAAGTACAGAGTCACAGAATACAACAGGATTCCCACTATAAGGATGTTCATGGCAATTGCAGTAACAGTGGTGGGGATGGAGCAGTCTACAGTGGTTGCCATCAGGAAGGAGTAGGGATTGCTAAAGACAAAAAAGAGTATTAATAACTACCTTCCAGTTTCCTAGAGAGAAACCATTTGTGTTTCTGGTCCATTTTTAAAGAGAAAATGAAAGATTTGTGGTGATTTAGATTTAAAATTCCTAATGGTGCCCTAAGTTAATTAATGATAATACCCTGAAAGATTTTCTGAGGTAATGGATTAGGGCCGATGGGGCATTGTCATCCGAGACTCACATCATATTGTTACCCCGATAGCTTGTTGCCCATAACTAACTCAAATGAGCAATTTCAGAATTCAAGTGATCTGAAACTCAAGGCATTTGTCATTCAATGTGTTGTGAGTTTTGTAAACTCATCAAACCTGTGTGTGCCTAAAACACCTACAAAAAGAGACAAGCTCTGAAACATGTATGTTGGGATGGTAGAATTTGGCTGCTTTCATCTTTCCTTTTGTCAACTGAAATTATAAGCCACAGAGTTCTTTCCAATAACAGTGGCTTCCACATCTCCACATTAGGAAATTTGAAGCTCTACTATAATAAAGATAATATGACTAAGTCATATATTCAGAGACTCATTCATTTAAACACAAAATGAGCATTCATGTGAGTATTGGATATGCTAGCCACTTGCAAAGATAAATAAGACACATACTCTTTGAGGTGTCATTGTATGTTCCCCAGTTTTAATAACCCATGTATAAAATCAGTTTTTTATAAAAATCATGAATGGATCAGGTGAATGTGAAATTGCTAAGTGTTTATCCACTGGGTTGTAATTGAGTGATATATATCACATTCATGGTTTATTTATTTAGTTTTGTACCTATCATAACTAATAACTTAGTTCTTTATTAATTAATTTCCCACTAAACATCTATTAAGCTTCAGCTCCTGGGCCAGGAAAAAACAGTAGACATAAGACTTGGGTATTACCCTGTGCTGTGATGCTACAAATTGGGGAGACCAAGGGGTAAATAAAAGATAACCAGACTGTGTAACTGGGCCATGAAGCCAAAGCAGGGAAGGGAAGCAGAGACATGAAGAATGAATGAGTGTTAGGCAAGTACATTCAACTCTAGTAAGAATAAAATCATGTTCCTCCAAGTAGAGACTATTTTATCAGAAGGGGATCAGAGTATGCCACTGTAAAATACACCACTTTGGCATAAGCATTGTTTTGAGCTGAGAACAATTCAGAAACAGTAGACTCAGGAAAAGCTCTCTACCCTCCCCCTTTTCTGCCTCCAGGCTGAGTATAAATTTCCCTCTTTGAAGGTGCCCCCCTTTCCTCTCTCATACCAGGAGTAGGAAAATGATTCTTAATCATGGGAGATACACTCATCACCCTGGATTCTGTAGGAGATTGAGTCTGCATTACAAACCTTACCAAAATAACCCCTATCTGTCATTTGTTTCCCCATATACTTAATCTTCATTCTGTCTGGGGGATACCTTGCCCCCCTATAGGCACAGCTCCATTTGCCCTTCCTAAGGGGCGACGGGTGTAGAAAATGGGAAGTTTCCTATCATTTTCCCCTAAAACCCCTCCTTTGGTGCCTTGGAGAAAATGTGGTAGGCTTCTGTAGGATGCAGGGGATTACACTGCAGTAGTAAAAATAACACACAATTAAATAAGAGCTACCCCGTCCTTGAAAAGATCTAAGGTCACTTTATGCATCTGGAATCAGTCCCCTACCTCCCTTGCTGAGCCTGCTGCCCCCTCTTATCTTAGGAGGCAAGGCTGTTTTTCTCATTTGTCTTCTTTTCTTATACATGCAATTCTGTTCTGCCCCCTCTTTCATTCTAGGCACTGTCCTGGGACCTCTCTTTCTCATTCTTACAGCCCCAAAACTCTCCAGAGGAATTCTGATTTGGAGGCCAACATTGGCAGGGATTGGGCATGGAGGGAAGAAGGTAAATTTGATAATTTATTCTTAAAAAAGAAAACTACATCCCATAGAACATTGTTTAGCCATAAGAAAAGACAAAATACTGCCATTTGCAACGACATGAATGGATCTTGAGAATGTCATACTAAGTCAAATAAATTAGAAGGAAAAAGTCAAGAACTATATGATTTCACTTATATATGGGATATAAAACTGAAAACAACAAATATACAAACAAGACAAACAAAAACTTACAAACTATAGTATGGTGGTTATCATGGGGGAAGGGGTAAGCGGAAAGGCTAAAGAGGTCCAAATATATGGTGATAGAAGGAGACTTAACTTTTGGTGAGAAACACACAATGCAATATACAAATGATGCATCATAGAATTGTACTCCTGAACTCTATATAATTTTATTAACCAATGTCATCCCAATAAATTTAACTTAAAAAAAAGAAAAGAAAACCAACTAAAAGTTGATTATTTGGAAGGTAAAGAAGCAGTCAAATTTCAGTCAAGAATGCCTAATGATATCACTGGTTCCCTTCCTGGCCCCTCCAAAGCAGCCTTTGAGCAGAAATCCAGAGAAGTGAGGTTTCTGAGGCATGTTAACTCTCAGCTCCAAGGTTAGTTGGATAGCCACTGGAAGGCCTTGAGAATGAGCACAGATACCACTGCTGCTCCCTGTAATGTGGGGGCTCCCAGATTGTTCACCTTCCTTTCCTAGGTTCAACCACCTGGTTTTGGTCTGCCCATCAGAAGACCCTGGCTTGTTTGATTGTGCATTTGAAATTTCGATCTACTTATTAGCCCACTCCTTTTCTCACCTGACTACCAATGAAGGTAGTTAGACTTTCCAAGTGATTACAAATGCCCCCAGGAGTTTCATTCAGAATGTTCAATTTCCTTTGAAAGAGAAGCTCTGTATGTAGCATATCATGATTTTGACATAATGACAGCAGTTGGAGTTATATAAATTATAGAATGTGATTATGGTGTTTGCTGTGGTATCACCATCAAAATCCTTCTTGTGATGTACAATACACTCAAAATGCAAATTCCAGGATTTCTAAAAGTCCTGGAATTGTTTTGCCTCAAGATTTAAATCCAGGAATGCTGTGGCTTCTTTCTTACAAGTGCCATGAGCCGAGTTTTCCTTCTGTCATTTAGTAAAGCTCAGAGAACTCTCCAAGCGAGAGATACATGTTGCAAAATTTAAAGTTTCCTATCTTGGGTTGCCAGCAGTATGGGAAACATAATTCAGGACAAATCAAGCTCCAGTGTCTTCACAGCTCAAAGCAGGCACCATGGGTTTTCCAGAATTCAATAGAAGCAACATAGCTAGGCTGTGGGGATGGCAAGGGGATTTCTAATCAGTTATCAGGCATTTGAAAGACTTTGGCACTCCATACTGCAGTCTGGTGGGTTTGCTCCTCCTCAGAGCACAGACATAGATATGGGAGACCAAGGGCAACATCGCATCAGAGGGCACAGACCTCACACCACACCAGCAACCTAGAGGTGAATCCCATTGGGTCTTCTAATTACCCCATGTTCTTGGGCAAATTCCTCCATCACCCTAAATCTCAGCTTCTGTGTCTGGAAAATGGAGATAAAAGGACCTACCTGACAGGGATATGGACACACTTAGTACAAGGTCTGGGTGCATTCAAACCCCTCAGATTGGTGGCTCTAGCATCTCAGTTATTCTTTTTTTTTTTTTAAGATTTTATTTATTTATCTTTAGAAGGGAAGGCAAGGGGAGAGGGAGAGAAACATCAATGTGTGGTTGCCTTTTGTGAGTCCCCTGCTGGGAACTGGCCTGCAACCCAGGCATGTGCCCTGACTGGGAATCGAACTGCGATCATGTAGTTCGCAGGCCCGCGCTCAAACCACTGAGCTATGCCAGCCAGGGTGCATCTCAGTTATTCTTATTGTGCTGCTCAAATGAGGCCCGGCCTACAGTGCTGTTGAGAAGGATGCTTCTAGAGGAGCAGGGGATAAGGGAGGAAAGAGGGGGAAAGGCCTAGTTAAAGAACAAGTAAAGATGACCCATGGACATGGACAACAGGGTGGGGATTAGCTGTGGGAACAGGAGGATCGGGGTCAGGGGAGAGCAATGAGGAAAAATTGGGACAACTGTAACAGAACAACAATAAAAGATAAAATAACAAAAATAAAGATCACAGTTTTCATAGCTCAGCTTTTTCTCATAAGCTTCTTGGTTCACACCTGCTAGCCATTGCGCAAGATTAGAAGGACAGCAGATTCTGCAGTGTAATTACTTCTTACCATAGTTGTTTCCTTTCTTTCTTTCTTTCTTTCTTTCTTTCTTTCTTTCTTTCTTTCTTTCTTTCTTTCTTTCTTTCTTTCTTTCTTTCTTTATTTATTTTTAAGGGAGAAAGGAAGGGAGGGAGGAAGAGAGGGAGAGAAACATCAATGTGTGGTTGCCTCTTGCGCACCGCCCCCCCACCACTGGGGACCTAGCCTGCAGCCCAGGCATGTGCCCTGACTGGGAATCAAACTGGTGACCCTTTAGTTCACAGGCCGGTGCTCAATCCACTGAGCTGCATCAGCCAGGGCAACTGTAGTTGTTTCTAAATGACACAGCCATAAAGACTACTGAGACAATGGCGGAAAGGCAATGACATCGGTAGACTTTTGTTTTTGTTTTTTACTCCCAAGCACGGAATGGAGCTTCCAGACAGCACACACCACTGGTTGTAGGGAGAACAGCTATGAAGAGTGAAGATGACTCAGATGCCTTTCTGCTTCTGGGAAGACAAATACCTCTCTATCCTCCTTTCTTCTGAGAGTGTCAGAATTTGGCAAGAACAAATAAAAGGAAGGCAAAATTAATTCCACAATATATAATAATGAATGTCTAGGTAATAATGATCAGAACTGATGGAAGACCATGTGCTTGGCACTGTGCTAAGTGATCTTATCCTTTTTAAATCTTCATAACTCCCTGAGAACAGCAGTATTATTATTCCCATTTTACAAAGAAGAAACTTGATTTTACGTAGTATAATGCTATTATGTATCATGTGATTTACTGTAGATTCCAACACAAATGTTATGATATAAATGTGCATGCTAATTTTAATCTTTATCTCAGAAGTGCTCAATTGCCCTAATCAGGAATATACATTCCAGCTAGTATTTAAGCAAAAGGTAACCTGTGCTACAGCTATTTGTCTCTGACCAACACAAGAGGTTTTGTCAATTACCATAATGGTCATTAGAAATAATTTGTTATTGGTAAGTTGGAGGCATCCACACTCTGTGGGCCGGTTCAATAGATTGCAAAGGTCCTGCCTTTCTCTGTATGAAACCACATAAGGACTTGGACTTTGAGAGCTCAGTGGCCTCTATCCTTAGGAATGGTGTCCCAGACCTGATTGTTAAACAATCTTAAGCAGCTGACTCAGGCATCTCAGTTGCCAGACTCCAAATAGGTTAACTGGCTCCTGCAAATAATGCACTTGTTCTGATGCAAGATGCCATCAGAACCTCCAAAAGAACAAAGAGCCCTGACCAGTGTGGCTCAGTTGGTTGGGTGTCAGCCTGCAAAGTGAAAGGTTGACAGTTTGATTCCCAGTCAGGGCACAATGTTCAGATTGTGGGTTAGGTCTCTGGTTGGGTTCATGTATGAGAGGCAACTAACTGATTTTTCTCTCTCACATTGATGCTTGTCTCCCTCTTTTTCCCCTCTCCATAATATTTTTTTTTAATTAAAAGGACAGAGACCTTTGACTTCTTGAGCTTTTATAACAGTTGGCTGGCTTTTGTGGATGCTGCTAATACATGTTGGCATGGATGGCAGAATTCGTCTGAGACTTGTTTTTACCAAATCCTGGTAAGAAGATTGTGAAGCGTGGGCATACAGTCTTCACCACTCAATGTCAACGGATACCAATATCTACCAAACAATAATGTCATAATTTTAAATTACCTAATTTGTTTAGATTATTAATTATAGGTCCTTAAATATATTTCCTGAAAATGGAAACTATGACATTTTACTGTCCAGCATAGGGACTAACCCTCAGCTAGCAGATGCCTGGTCAATAAACTAGGTGACTGTACATCTGACTCCACAAGTGACTCTAGACCAATGAAGGCCAAAGAGTAAGCCTTTCTGATTGCTGACAACTCCATGAAGGAGCATTTCAGCTGGATAAGAGGGCCATACACTCTGAGTGCTCCTAACTCTGCCTTAGGCAGGATTATTGTTGGAAGAGAAATGGGAAATTGAGGAACTTGATCTAGATTACATGAAGTCTGGGAAATCAACAGACCTTCCAAAAATGTGTGGGTCTGCCAATACAGCAAAGGGCTGCTGTGAACCTACATGTTTTGGCCAAGACGGCCCTCAGTGCGCTATCTGCGTTCCCAGCCACTGATTTGCTTTCCCAATTTCGTTCTTGTTTCCATTCAGTTGTACTTGGTCAGAAATCTGTTCTTAATAATATTAATAGTTAAAATTAAGATTATTTTAACCTTTAAATAACTTGTGTTTAACAAGACCATATTATTTTCTAAGTAAAAAGACCACACATTTCAATAATGGAATAGAGAGTCAGTAATCTCACTTTAAAAGGAGAGCTTTTTCAACACAATACCATTGTGTTACATATGTATTGTCAGGCAGTGATCAATATTTCTTAACTTGAGAATTCCATGCTTTTACATAACAGAAAACTAAATAAGAAGCAGATTGTCAAGTGCTATGATGGGGAACAGCTGCCAAAGACCTATTATTTTTTTCCTCTTAGTCCCTAAGTATCCTGTTGCAAAAGTTATACTGAAACACTAACTCATTAAGGACTTCTCAGTATCTTCTTCAGAAAACACAGTACCAATCTATCATATCGGACTTTCTGGGAATTTTCTGTTCCAGTCTGGCCCAGAGTAATTAACTTGGCTTGAATAAGGACAGTAATTAAAAGCAGAAAGCATTTCTGTTTTGATGGAGAATTGAGTGCTAATGCTCAAAAAGCTCCATGGGCCTGCATATTTTTCCTGGCCTCTCCCAAGATCAAGTTTCTTTGGAGTCCACCTAAATTATGATGATGCCCTACCAAAAAATGACATTCCACTCTTCATCCATAAACCATATCTTTAGCAAGAAAACCACTGTTAGGAACTTTTCCATCAGACCTAAGTAATGTAGCATAAACAATGTGCCTTAAGCAATCAACCCTTTTCCCAACATATTGCATTTAACAACATGCATAGAAGGGGAACATTGCAAAAATCTGGTTTGCCCCCAAAACTTCCCTATTCTTCTATCTCAAATCACTGACTACCACTGAGTAGATGAAGTTAGCATTCAAGAAAACCAGTTGCTTCAGACCCAAACTTAATCATCCAGTTGGATTTTCAAAAGGAAAGGCAAATATGAATGTTGCATTTCAGGGAAAATTCAGGGTCTGGCACAGATAATGCCCTTTTTATCATGAAATCATAAGCATGTAATTCTGTAACATAACAATATCACACTCAAGCACACCATATGACATTTTAGGTGAAATGTTCAAATTAAAACCACAAATGATTACCCACCAGCCACACTCAAGTAGGCATTACTTCTGCCGGGCCCTGTATTTTGTACTCTGTCTTGGTACCACCAACCACTTTGTAACCAATATTCTTTATTTTTTACTCCCTAATTCTTGATATATCATTGTAAGTTTTCAAGAGAAGTATAGTGTAGAGTATGGAAAAACAAACAAACTCTACTGAGTAGTAAAAAGAAATTGGTGGTATGACTAAGAACAAGACACTTAGCCTCTCTGCATTAGTATTGAACGTGTACTCACTATACACCAGGGACATCCCTGGGTTATAGGGACCCAATATAGACTGTGTCCCACTCCTTACATTATGGTTGTAAGGAGACAGTATTTTCTTGTCTTTACGAGACAGACAATAAAGAATTTTTAAAGAGAAAAAAGAGTCAAAGTACTTCACTGAAATAATTATGAATGAGTTTAACTTCAGTGAAGAAACTGATAGAGATCTGAGATGGAAAGTTGATGGACACATGAGATCTGCTGTTTTAGGGGAGACATGGAGGTTGAGAAGAATTTTCTCCTTCAGTAAAGGAGCAGAGAAGGAGAGCTGCCTTTCCAGTTCCCAAGGAGATGCACGTTCAAAAGCCTAGAGGAAGGAGAAAGTGTGGATGGGCACTCAGCTTGTGCTTCATCTCAGACCCCCTCTAATTTGTTCACTTCAGAAGAGAAGTCAATTATAAGAGTTCCATCAACAGACAAAGATGATGATGTTCCAGATTTTTTTATTAAACATGATGGAAATTACTTTAAAAACATGGTCCTTTTGTTAGTGTCCTTGCTTTTCCTTTCCTTGTTTGGAACAAAAGAGAATTTCCCCTGAGGCTCTGGCACTGAGCTCATCAGCAGAATGAGGTTGAAGGGCAGCCTGATCACATATCTCTTAAAAACAGGTGTGAAAGGCCATGAAGGAATAATCATCCAATGGTAAGAGGAGGCAAAAGAGTAGTCTTTGTTATTTTTAAATAGGAGTAGTTTAAGTTTACAAGTCAAGTGAAATGTTCTTATCTCTGGTACCTTTGAGCCATGGCCTTATGGACAATACATTTATAATTGGCACAGTAATCCTCATGGTATAAAAGTAAAAGAATAAACTCTTAACATGGAAGAAATTCTTTCTACAGCAAGAGAAGAGAAACTGGCGGCTGATATCAAACCACAGGCTGATTCTCTGGGATTATTTTAATTATTCTTCATGCTGGTAATAAGAGGAATGTGTTCATTTCAGTTTAAACTATGTCAAACCATGAGAATCAGCTCTAGGAATCTAAGTTGCCCAAATATCTGTGTTGGGAAGGGGGGGAAGCAGCACAGATCTGGTTATGATGGTCAAAACACCTCCCTCAGTTCTCATAGAAGGCAGAGGGGGGGGGTTTCTACCAACCATGTAGCTGGACAGTAGATGGAGGAAGCACAGGTCAAAGATGGGGCAGACAGAGAGAGGATGGGGGACACTCACTGGGGGACCTGGGGCTCAAAGGAAGCCATGAGCTTGAGGTTCAAAGAAGAGGAAAGAAGACACACTCCCGAGAGTTAGTATTAGAGCCCAATGGGAGAATACAACTCACAGAAGCCTTAGGTAGAAAAACAAAGGTCTAGAAATGCCAGCTCCTACAGACTCCAGTCATTTCCTCCTGCCCATCCCTCTTTCTTACAGTATCTGCTATCCACACCCCTGGCTGAGATGTTTCTATCATATGACCTGTGTCACATAACTGTTCCCCAGACATAGCTGATTGGTTAAGCAGCAGACATTTGACCTCAGTGGAACCATGGGTTAGAGTAAGTTATGTAATTTGCTGAGAAATGACCTCAAATACACAAACGCTGTTTATCTCTACTGGATTTGAACTAGGACATCATGTAAAGTAGACTTGGGGGAGACCATGTATCACCCATGAATGAGGGGAAACAAGAGAACTATCTACAGAGAATGTAAAAACTATAGCTGACATGTTACAAAAAAAAAAAAAAAAAAGGCAAAGGCAGGAGGCTGTGTGGCTCCAGAAAGAAAGAACAAAGAGCTGTTATTTGCTTGGGGTGGTTTCCTATTCTCTTGATGAGTCTTGTTCCTGTCGAGGCTGTTCCTGTATTCATGAAATACATTTCTCCTAGCGTAAGTATGTTCTCTGCCTGGAGCCAATGTTTTCTAAGAGGTGACATAAGCATGGTGAGTCAACTTTAGATTATCTTCAGTAATGAAGAGCGATGATGCAGAAATATTATCAAATATTAGTATTATTATCAAACTAACTTTTCTAATTTGGTTTTCTAATACAACCACAGACACAAGCTCCCAATCCCCATAATCATCTATCCTAACTGGACACAGACTAGCACCTTGCTGTTAACTTAGGGGCACAGCAGAGAATCCTATTTTGGGATTCAACAATTGCTCAGCATACTACCTAGACTCTGCGGTGCCAGGAAGGAGCAAAAGAAGTGCTTTGGAGCCTCCTTCAGTGCTCCATACTCCATCCTCATGATCTCCCAGAGCAGCTCACCCTCTATATATTTTATACATGAAGGGTCCATGGAAACATTTGACTAGATTAAAGGGGTCTACCAGTTAAATACATGATACTGTAATGAGTACCATACCAATGGGATGCGTGATTTTTGACTTGGATTAGTTTTGAGTTCTACACACAAATTCTATGTGGGACGCTTACTTCTCGGTCCTCCCAGGATCAATTTTTTGGGGGAATGGTTTCTTTCCCACTCTGAGAGACTCAATTAGTAGCTCCATCTAACTTCTCATTGTGGGGTTTTGACCCAAACAGGCCTATCATAAGCTTGCTATAAATACTCTAAGAGTAAGGGAAGAATCAAGGACTATAAAGATAAAAAAAATTGGTGGATGGTAGAGGCCATTATTGTCATCCTTTAGAGAGAACATGCCCAGGAATTAAGCTAGTTAAGAGTCAAGGGAAAAATTTTAATAACACAGAATTGAACCCTAAATCTAGTCAGGTCTCGAGACAAAACTATATAGATGTCTTGGTTCCAAGAGATGACAAATACCCTTTTTGACCTCGGCTACTGTGGGTGGATGCTGGCACTTGTAAAGAAAGAATGTTAAATAATCTATCACGCTAAATAATTATTTAGACTTCCTGGTCTTATCCATTTCTATAAGGTGTTAAATCTATTTCTAGAGTTTGTCCTTTCTTTATAGATAATTGCAAATTATTATACTATAAGAGCATAAACAACAATAAATTTAAAAATCTGGAAAAAAATACATTTAAAATCTACTATTTTTTTACTTTCAGTCCTAAGCTTTTAAACTAGTTGACAGTCATCCTTACAGGGTATTAGAACATCTTCACTGAATATAATATTTTTATACTTTTGATGCATAGCTTTATTACACTAACTCAAAGAAAAAAAGGGAAAGCTTAGAGGGAAAAAACAAATCCAGAATCAAATGTAAGAGGAAAACAGTTAGATGAATGTAAATGATACTAGAAATCAGGAATGCACTCATTTTTAACCTAACCATCTCCTGGCAAAAAAAATAATTATAATAGCAATCAGTTTCAATGGAAATAAAGTACTGTAATATTTATAGTCTGTGCCAGAGTTATAATGACTGTGGGGCCAGAAGTGAAGTGTCACAGCATGCTCCACATGTTTTTTAACACGGTTTCTAAAGGCTCTGGAGGCTATTAAATTTAATGAACCCATCTGCTATGAAATAGAGGTCCCAACATAATCAGTTCCCCCCATGCCATGTAATGCAGATGGCATTCTCTGTTCCACAACCCAGCAGGATGGTTTATGTTTCTCTTTACGTGAGTCTTTTTGTTTTGACGATTTGAACTTCTTTGATATGCAGTGGTGTTGTGGGAAAATACTGTAAATTCAGTTTCCAAGCCCCAACAACTTCCTTATGATGCTTTTGACCCCCTGAATAATTGCTTCTAGGCAGCAAGATGTTGTAGCTTAAAGCAATAGCCCAAACGACTCCTAAATGACCTAGGTGCTATTCCTAGATGGGAAACTGAAACAAATGTGCAATTTATAAAATGCAAATCATTTTTTCCAACTTGGACTTAGTAGGGGGTGAGGAGGAGGGACACAGGTCCAATTTGCAAATGCAACTAAATTGGTTTGAAAGTTCTTACAAATTGCAGACTGAATTGCATTACCAGCAAAGGGGAGGGGCAGGAGGGCTCAGTAATGAATTCTCATTATTTTAAATGGTCACATTCCCACTGTTTCTCAAAGATTTCTTTGCTTCCCTTCTGTGTGTCCCTGTGTCTATGCAAACTCCCCTGAAGGGGTTGATCGAGATACGATGCTTCCTCAGTTCAGTGCAGGTTCTCCCCTGCACAGCACCTCCGGAGGCATTCCCAAGATGATTAGGACCCAACTGAGAAGTACAAGCCATTTGCTTACAAAATGGAACAAATTCCATTGTTAGTGACTTTTTTTTTTTTGCTCTGCACCTAAGAGATAATGACTGTGCATGACTTGTATTCCGATAAGAAGCCCACGAGTTTCAGAATTCTGGTGTTTGCTGTTTTGTCAATTAATACATGAGCTCTTATTAGATGAAACATAATTAATGTTGTTAACATTAATTCATTTATTTGGGCTTCACCAAGAAAGCAAATTGAATAGAACAGCCAGGCAGGAAACAGAATATTTCATCCAACTGGTAGTAACAGGCAGGGAGGACGGCCCTGGAAGGGCAGTTTGTCAGTCTCCATTCTAGATCGTTCTTGGTTAAGGGCAATCCTTGACTCTCATGTGCAAGAATTCAAACTCAGCTTCTGTCCCTAAACTTTTATCTTGAGCTTGTTCAGACCCAGAACTGCATGAATCAATACATAATTAATAAAAAGGAAAAGCACTTTACTTGTAGGTCATCTTAAGCTATTCATTTAAGCATTAAATCACTTACATAATTACATTTGTTGCTGCTGGGTTTTAAACCATAATCACTGATGAGTCAAGCAAACAGAATTCCTTTTGCCTTAACCACCAGATAATTAAAGAGAAAGAAGACTTTTAATACCATATTAAGCAAACTTGTGGGATCAAGTGTCCAAATTTACTATTAAACAAATACATATTTTCTTAGAATTTGGTAGAAATTACAGAACTCATTAGGGTCAGAAGTCTTCTGATTCTAAAAGAAATCAAAGCCAATTTTCAGACTACATGTCCCAAGGAGAATCAGGCGCTTCCAGCTGCCCAGGGTGAGTAGAGCTGTTCTGATGGAGAGTAGACATGGCTGTCCTGAGTTGGCAGGAGGAGGTGTTAGGGCATCACCTTCTGGCATTATGTTTTCCTCTGAGACCACAGTACATGGACGGAGGCTGTTGCAGTAGGCAGGATTCTAAAATGCTCCCTAGATTTCTGCCCCCTTAAGTATATGTCTCTTAAGATATCCTCCCCTGGAGTGTGAGTATGATGGGATATCACTCCCATTAGGTTACTGTCATTGCACTGTGAGTTATTTAAAAGAGAGGTTATCCTGGGTTGGCCTGACATAATCAAAGATGCCTTTAAAGGAAGGTGAAGGTTCAAAGAGGTGCATTCTTGATGGCCTGGAAGAAAGTAAACATTATGTGAACTATAACATGGCCATGTGGCAAGGAACTGTGGGTTATAGGAACTGAGAACAACCCACAATGGATAGTAAACAAGGAAACAGGAACCTAAATCTTCCAGTTGCAAGGGACTGTAATCTGCCAACAATCTGAATAAGCCTGGAAGAGGCCCCTGAGCTGCAGATGAGAACTGCAGTGCAGCCAACGCTTAATTGCAGCCTTGTGAGACTCTGAGCTTAGGGTACGGCTAACTTGTGCCCAGACTCCTGACCCAGGGGAATCATGAGATAATACATTTGTGTTGTTTTAAGCAGATAAGTTTGTAGTAATCCATTTTGTGGCAATAGAAAACTAACACAGCTGTCCCAACGATGCTGACCCACATTGCAGAGTGTGCTGGCAGTTCCAGCTGGGAACCGCAATCACACTCACACTAGTTGGTGGCCCTCCTTGCTGCATCTGGGAAGATCGTTCTCCTTCATACAGGACACAACTCCTGAAGGCTACCAAGAGGCAGTGGGACAATAAGCAGACATTAACCTAGCTACCAGATCTACCCCATCAACCTAAGAGGAAACAAACTAATCAAGGTAAACTATCCTACAGCAAGTAAAGAAGGAAGGAAGGAAGGAAGGAAGGAAGGAAGGAAGGAAGGAAGGAAGGAAGGAAGGATCAGTTTCCTTGAATGCAGAAAAGACCTTTGGTCTTTCATGATTGCTTTGCCCATATTTAACACACTGGTAACTTTTTAGCAACGTTCTTTAGAGTCTTTCCAAGGCATTCATTTACATAGTCACAGAAGTAACAACTTCCTTTTTTACACTGAGATTTCATTGGTTTAAATAATATTCGACTAATTTATAATTATGACAAAATGGCAAGTGGCATCCACAGGCTTGGGAGGACTGACTGGTCTTCCTTAAGCTTGCAGGTCAGCTGGGGGGACAGTTGTGTGTATGTGTTGTATGCCAGCAAGACCTCCAGACCAAATGTCCAGTGTGCTGTGAGCAACTGGCACAACTGTTCCGGAGCAAAGGGAGGGCACTTAGTCAGTTAAGGGACAGGCAGCTAAGGGCCTTCTACCACATCTGCCTTTCCTTGACCAAGGTGGCCAGTTTTTACCTCCATAAGGCTGCAATGCACTCTCCTTGGCTGGTCTTGCACAACCAGCAGTCTTCCTTAGGGACACTTACCCCCAGGCACCAACACTACATGTTAGTGTCTGACCCACAACATGTACTACAGCAAAATGAATTCCAAACGATAAAAGTGTATCTCTAGAGAAAAAGTGCTTTCAAGGGACTCATCATACTGGAGTCCTGAATTCTATTATCTAAATGTCAGAAGCCATATTGTAGTCCCCATGAAGTTTCTTTGAGACCCAGCTCAAAGAAACAAGAGTATTTTTTAAAACTCTCACAATCAAGGAAAAAAGTCCTACTGGATTTCCTGACATTGGGAATGATGATAGGTAGTATTTATTGCATTTTCATCATGCAAACACATTTAATCCTTAGAGTCAACCCTGGAAGGCAGGTTTTATCCCCATTTGTAAACGAGAAAAGCAGTACTCAAAAAGCTAACAATCACTTGCTTACAATCACATAGCTTATATGGCATACATGCAGAATTCAAAACGAGGCTACTCTTACTCTTAATTAAATGCCCTTAGCTATTATCCTGAGGTAGATTTTAAATCTACCTCAGGATTTTGTATATGTTGTTAAATCTACCTCAGGATTTTGTATACCTCAGTTTTTGTATATGTTGAAATATACAAAAATCCTATAGCTACCAATCCCACCAGGAAATCGGGTATTAAAATGGAGTCACCTGTGCCAATGGTAAGTGCTCCTGAGTTTGGTATTTTTCATTATTGAAGCTGATCTGGGACTGCTCTGGATGTGTCAGGACAGTCATGAGCTTGAAATGTGCTGACCTCGACCCCTAACCCCCATTGTTTTCTGAGTGGTTCTGAAGTTTCAGCTTAGAATTTAGACTGTGCAGATGAGTTCAGCATACAGATCCTATGTTGACCCTGCATAAATGACAGGGGGCTTTTGTTCTTGTCCTGGCAGAATCCAGGCCCAGATGAGCTTAAAGAGAATGTTGCTCACTGGCCCAAGAGGCACCTGTTGGAGCAGCACCTACCTTCGGCTCACCAAACAGGCCTATGAAAGCAGAAGACTTTCTCCCCAGAGTCCTCACTGACCCAGCAAGGTTTTCAAGACCACCATGGATGAGAAGGAATCCTCAAAACTGTCTACTAGGAAATTTATTTATCAGGGCTATTTGCAAAGATACAACAGAGAAACTTGCAAAGCACACAGGTGATGCTGAGCTATCATTTCAGGGACAAGAATATTCTGGGGGGTTACTTTTATGTACATCAAAATGTTTTGAAAGAGGTATAATAAATGAACCCTGTTATCCTGGAGTTCCAGCTCACTTAATAATATCCACCTAAACCATTATTTTATTTTAAAATAAGTAAATGTGATTATAGCACAGAATGCAAATTTTTAACAGAAAACACAAAATTTCAAAGACCTTTCCCTTGCAACTGCTCATCTAGAGTGGGTCCCAGACCATTTCTTCTGCCTTTGCTTTCAAGAGTTCATTAGTGGACAGACAAGCTAGAGGAACAATGGGCTCTCCCTCTCTCTTAACTGCTCTCTGTACATAAACATACATGAGGCCTGTCTGGAAAAGTCCAGCCATTGTTAATATAACAAGAACAGTGTGTGTGACATCAGTGTAACGTGGCAGCCGAGGAAAGTGGACTAGAATGTGCATGCGTGAACAGTGATGACTTCACTGTACTGGTCAGTGGGGGTGGTAGACACTGTTGAGTGAGTGTGTGTACTGTGTGGCCATTGCATCCAAAATGACTGAGTGAGCGGAGCAATGATTCTGCATCAAATTTTGCTTGAAGACTCCTCTGCAGAAACTATTTGGATGATTCAGAAGGCCACAGCCATGGGCAACTGGTGATTGGCAGCTTCATCACAACAACGTGCCTGCTCACGCATCACATGTTGTGCAATTTTTGGTGAAACATCAAACCAACTACATGACTCAGCCCTCTTAAAGCCCAGATTTGGCACCCTGCAACTTCTGGCTTTTTCCCAAAACTAAAGTCACCTTTGAAAGGGTGGAGATTTCGGACCATCGATAAGATTCAGGAAAATACAACAGGGCAGCTGATGGTGGTTGAAGCAACTGTGTGAGGGCCCAAGGTGCCTGCTTTGAAGGGGACTGAGATGTTATGGACCTGTGAACAATGTTTCTTGTATCTTGTATCTTCTTCAATAAATATATGCATTTTTCATAGCATATGGCTGGATACTTTTTGGACAGACCTCGTATGTATGTTATTAGTAAATCTAAAACAGTTGATTTAAGTAATTAACATACTTAAAGCAAGACACCATATTAACACAAAGCTTTATCTTCTTCCTCACCATGGGTACCATGCTACCTATTCCCAGCCAGAATATTCTGTAAGTGTGATGTGTCCTTTTCCAAAAGCATGCTCCGTCCATTTGCTTCTCATTGGTGACACCAATTTTGATGACCCACTCAAGATTTTGTATGGATTCAGCCACTGTATACATACAATTTTACCCTCTCACAACTTGTCAAAAACCTCTAGGAAAGCTCTTTGACATAATGAAAATATCCTGCTCAAAACTTCGGCCTAGATTTAGTATCCACCGATCACCTTTGCACCAACCAGCCTTTACTAAGATGGTTGCAAAGTGGTGGTTTTCAAACCCCACGGCTCCCTACACATTTACCAGTCAGCATTGCACTTTACACGGCACTCCTTCCCACCTGCACATTGCTTTGAGATTATTTATCTATTTAGTATCTGTAAGGAGACATAGATTTTCTGTTTTATTCTACAGGATTAGTCCATGACTGTCCTTTTTGTTTAGAGGCTCAAACTGTCCAAGAGTTGAAAGAGCTGCTCCCAGTGTCTCCTTGACATGACCTCGCTGTTCCCAGAACAATATATCCCAAAATTTTATTTGGGGTGGGGGGTTGGGGAGTATTTTCCTTGCACGACCCCTGGAACTGAGAATTTCTCTAGGGAACCCTGATTCCTTTTAGTGGGTCGTGGTTCTTAGAAACTAGGATCTGGCTTCTAGACATGGTGGTTGCTACTCAGGTGCCACTTCTTCTAGGTCCTTTCAGCGGACATAGTTGGGGCTTCCGTCCTGAGACCCTTCAATCCAGTATCATCTCACAGGTGTCTGCCTCATCTTCCCCCATTTATACATTTGCTCTATCTTACCATACACACAAAATAAGTTCAGAATTGCTATACCCACATTACTACAAATTATACCAAAAGTTTAATATTTATTTGCAGTTCTTTTTTCCCCTCTTAGCCTGAGGATAGTCAGAGCACTGTTCAAAATTTAATGCTGTGTGTAACTACTATATCTACAAGGTGACATCTTTTCCCTCCCTTTCTGGGTAATTTTCTTCTGCTCATTTGAGATATAGTTGAACTCATTTGCTTTTCTTTGTATTCACTATTAGTTTTGCCCCCATTTTAATTTTATTTCCATTTTTGAAAACATGGCATTAACATGCTTTCAAAAGTTAAAACTAGGCAAAACGATAGCTCAGAGATGTCTCCCTCCCTCACTGGCCCTTCTCCTCTGCACTCCCTCCCACTTCTTGTAGATAACCAATTCTATTGGTTTCTGATTTATCTTTCTGTTTCTTTTTGTAAAAATAGGCAGATAACTCATGTCTTCTTATTCTGTTTCTTAGACAGAAAGTAGCACCCTATTTATCCTCTTGCATTTTACTCATTTTGCTTAGCGATATATGCATTCCATATCAAACAAGAACAACCATCCTCATTCTTGTTTTTTAGCATTGTGTGAATATACCATACTTTATCCACTTATCTCTTATGTTTAGGTATTTAGATAACTTTCAGTATTTTGCAATTATGAGCAATTCTGTATTGAACTAAATATATTTATTTTTACATTGTTGAGGTTCATCTTCAAGGCTAATTCCTACATTCGGGATTGCTGGGACAAGGTGGGATGGCCAGGTCAAGGTGAGAATGCCCTGCTCTGTCTCCCCACAGTGATGTGTGAGTGTCCCCTTCCCACAGCCTGGCCAACACAGTGCACAGGTCAGCCTTTAGTTTTTGCCTCTCTGATAGGTGCAAAATGGTATTTCACTGTATATCATTTTACATTTTTCTTATTAAGAATAAAGTAGTACATCTTCCAAATGCTTAAAAGCCAGTTTGATTACTTTCTGTGAATTTTATCATGCTCGTGTCTTTTGTTCATTTTCTTCTATAGGAATTTTGGGGGTTCCCCTTGAATTTTTAAACGTTCTTTATATATTAGGATTATTAATTCTTCATGTGCCCTATATATTGCAAATATTTTCTCCTATTTTTATCATTTGCCTTTTGACTTTGCTTATGATAGTTTTTACTTATAAAAGTTGGGTTTTGTTTTGCTTTTATTTTAAGGGGCCAAACTTATTCATCTTTCTTTTTATTGAATCTGGATTTTGGAGTCATTGTTAGAAAGCCTTTCTCTGAATTCAGGTCACAGAGGAAGTGACCTGCACTGTGTTCTACTCTTGTATGGTTTCATTTTTCACACTTTGGAGCTCTGATCCACTTGAAATTCTTTTTTGTCTACGATGTTAAGAATAGAACTATTTTTCTTCTAAATAGCTATCTAGTTCCCTCAAAACATCTAGTACAAAGCCCATTCAACCCCACTAACTTGAAATGCCATATTTATCACATAGTAAATTTCTATGTGTAGGTGGGTGTTTTGGTTTTTTTTTTCTTGGACCTTCTATTCCACTGATCTGTCTCTCTATTCAGGTGCACTTAGTATGTTAAAATTGATGAAACAAATAAAATGACAGGTCAAACTGGCTGTTTAGGGTGTATATACAAAACCACTGGGTGACTTGATCACTTCAGTCCTGGCGAGCCACATTCCTCCTCTCCACGCCTGCCTTTCCAGCCTTATTCAACCACACAGAAGAAGAGATGGGACCATCACTGTTGTTGTAGTTGTTATTCTCAATGCGGTGCCAACATAAATGAGATGGCTTAGTTATTTCATTGCCATGATTCCAAACTAAATTGGTATCAGACTCTGAAAGTGATACAAGCCCAAGTTCTCCCTGCTAACCAGACAGGGCTTTTCAGCTTAACACCCTTCTCTATTCTGGGTGATTCTCCTGAGGGAAGGGACGCTCCTTCTTGACCAGTTCGCATCTCCATGGTCGAACTGTGACTTTAAGGCCAAGGTGGAGCAGGCAGCTGTGGAGCCCATAAGGTGGGTTCCCATGTGCGGCTCCTGCCCTGCATTTGCCTGTAGCTGCCAGAAATGCAGCAGGAGTAAGAGCTCCTGGAGAGAAAAGCCGGCCCACATCAGCCATTGAGACCACTCTGGAGAACAGCTATGTCTGGGTTACAGTGATTAATGTGATGTTAATCCCAACAAAAACGATGGGAGAGAGGCCCTGTGAGAACATTTACAATCAATTAATGAAAAACGCCACTCCCATCAGACTCATTATCACTATGAAAAATCACCCTGAAAATATACAAGAAACCAGGCCGTGGAGCCGTTGTTTGACGATTGGCAAAGCTCCTCCTTTTAAACTAATTCAGCATCAGAAACTCTTGCTTAGAATTCGGCTTCAGAATGAGCCTTGGCCTGAATTCCTAAAACAACCCTGTGCCTATGCACCCACCACTGAAGCATATTCTTCTCGCTTGTCTAGGGGAAGGAAATGCAGCTGTGGCCTCTGTGGCGGCTCCGATTCACTGCCAGAGCTGAGCTGCAGTTGCCTTCCCAAGCTGAGACCCAAAGATTCATCACCAGGACTGGGCCTCTCAGATTGGCAGGACTGACTCTAACAGTCCTGTAATCACCGCTACAGTGACAGAATTTGTATACACGTGGGAAGAAAAAAAAATAATTAGAGAAGACACAATCAAAAAGTGAGTTTTCTGTACTGATCATCCACCTTCCAGAATGCCAGTTACATTTTCACCAACCTTGTTTGCCAAGGGGACCCATGCAAATGATGCAACAAAGGAAACTGTCATTGAACAGCATTATTGAGGAAGAGTGATATGGTTGCTGTGCCCTGGAATTAACACAGGAGATTCCCCCATCGAAGGATGCAACCTCAGGCGTCCCCCAAGGCCCCGTGGACTCACAGTGCTGTCGATGTAAGCTTCTGTCCACACCACGTCGTGCTCCTGGTCAATCACCTTGGGCCGGCTGAGGACGTGGAGGTACTCCATGACATTTTCCTGCACGTCAGCCAAGGTGGAGATCTGGGTGAAAAATCCTGTAGAGGGAGAGTCCAGTTCAGCAACAGACAGGAAGACCTGCACCTCAGAACTCGAACATGCCATGCCCTCTTGGCCACTAGCTAAGTCCTTTCCTTTCTTTTTCTTTTTAAACATCTATCTCCTCGCTGTCATCATGTTAGAAAATATCATCAAGCAAAGAAATAAAATTAAGATCAACCATAAGCCCACCTCCCAGAGGAAGCCCCTGTTGACCTTTGAGAGGATGTCTTCCCAGACTCTTTTCTGTACATGTACATATACACCTTCCCCGGCAGAAATGGCAGTCCTCTCACATGACATTTTGTAACCTTTTATTTTTCACTTTAGTGAGTCTCTTTCCAATAGGAAAACTATATACCACAAAATTGACAGGATATCTATTTTTATCATTATAAAAGCAATGTTTATAATTAATTTTTTAAATCCTCACTTGAGATATGCTTCCTGATTTGAGAGAGAGAGAGAAGGGGAGAGAGAGAAGAACATTGCTGCGAGAGAGAAACATCTATCAGTAGCCTCCTTTACTCAGGAATCAGACCTACAACCTAGGTATGTGCCCTGACCAGGAATCAAACTTGCAACCTTTTGGTCTACAAGATGATACTCCAAACAACTGAGCCACCCAGCCAGGGCTATAATCAATTTTGGAGTACTTACTAAGGGACATGAAATTTGCTAAACACTTGAGGGACTTTGCCTCATCATTCTCTACAACATGATGAAGCAGGGATAGCGGTACCCACTTTAGAGAAGATGACCAAGGTCGGCCAAGGATGTGTTTTGAACATATTCTCACAGCTATCCAGTGACAAATACAGAAGGTGAATCTGTGGCAAATACAGAATGATTGTGAGTCTCTTAATCTGTGCCTTTTGCTTCCACAGAATTTTGCCTTTTATGTGTTTGAGGCAGAAATGCCAGCTCATACCCTCATGTAGTGACCAGACCTGCCTCTCAAATATGCTAGGTAGCCATGGTTTCTAAGTAGCAGAAAGAGTTCCAACCGTGCTATCGTCTTGGGTATGGGAATGCCATTTTGATCTCAAGTCCAGACCATTGCTGTGTTCCTCTTTAGTTTGGAGTTCTGTTGGCCTCATGTGCATGGACTAGATGATGTTAGAAGGGACAGGATGAACAGAGCATGGGTCTGCAACCCTAGGAGGGGCCCATTTATAGGAAGCTTTCCTGGTGTCTCACGCTGGAGAAGCAGGGATTAACACCTGGGGCACACCGCAGGGATGGCCAATCAGGTGCCAACGCCAAGGAAAGGTCAGTGCCACTGAACCCTGAAGGATGAGGACCAGTTAGCCAGAGGAAGAGGGGTTAAAGAGTGTCCAGTAAAGCAAGGAGTGTGAATAAGGGCAGAAGAGTCAGGCCCCTTCTAGGAAATGAAAATAGCTCAGAGTGACTGGGGTAAAGAGCTGGGGCAGGGAGTGTGCTAGAATACTAGAGGAATGACAGGGAACCATCACATAGGACCTTGGGGAAGAGTATAGGCTTTGTCTTACAGGCAGGCAGTCACGGAAGGATTGTAAGCAGGGGTTACTGCTGGACACAGTCATATTTGTCCCCGTGCCTTTAATGAGGACCCATATAATGAGTTCATGTTAGTTCCTACTGCCAACAGATCAGAGAGGATATGTGTGCCTCTGAAGCCAGAGCTGTCACAGCAGAGTTCTACAGTGTCTACCGAACCTCTTGGTGTCTAAAACAGGGCTCAGAGTAAGGAAATGCCAGCCCTTCTGTTGTCCAGAAAGGGCTGGGAGCCTCCCAGGGCATTTACAAACAAAGGCCAGCTGGTTTGAATTTGGTGTGCCAACCCCAAACCAGGTTGGGACCATGTGGCTTCTGGCTTCCTGATGACAGCTCTGCACAGTGCTAATTAACATGCATTATCACTCCTCCTGTCCATCCCCACCCTTCCAGAAAAGGCCAGAGCCTTGCCCATACCAGGGGAAACAGGGCCATTCCAAAGGAGCAGGCTCTGAGCTCCTGTGTTAGCATGCAGCCCGAGAGTGCAGCCCATGTGCACCTCAACCCTCTCTCAGATATCAGGCACCAAAGTTAGGGAGATCCACTGGTACACTGCCTTCAGGGGACTTTCAGGTGGCCCTTCTTGGAGACATGGTAGGAAAGACAAGTTTTAAAGAGGGTAACTGGCTGAAAGGGGACACCCATAGTTACCTTTCCACACACAGCAGCTGTAAGCAGTGTTTGAGTAAGAAAGACAACATTTCAACTCTTCTCTAATGGGAAAACCTTGGGTTCTGAAGGAAAGGTCTTAGACCATCAATACAAAGAGGACAGCTAAGAGAGCCATTGCTATGTTGATAAGAGGAGGTTCTGTACCACTGGGGGGACATGGGTGAGCGGTTCTCAGTGTAGATGAATTCCTTTTTGGAACTGTGCCCAGTGTGCAGTAAAGACAACATCTCTTAGGAGCAGTTCTTCTTGGTTGTCTATATTTTCTTAACCCTCAAAGCCAACAGTAAAAATCCTTAATTTGGGTTTTCCAAAATAGGGCCAAGAGAAGAAAGGGAACGAATACAAGAAGGAGGATGGGAAAGACAGCTCATTAGCATAGAGGGGAGTGGAAAGGAAAAACCACCACACATTTGGACAGGATGGAGCTGAGATCATCCTCACTTGGCATGGCTTGTCATAGGCAAAGTTCTGAGAAGCTACAAAAATCTGGCTTCTCCCAAGAACTCCAGACCCACGGCCAGCTGTACACCTGATACCTCCACAGGATGACTAACAGGATTCTCAGACTGAACTTGTCCGAAGCCAGCTCCTGATTTTCCTCACCAAACATGTTCCTTCCCCCCACTGTGTCTTCTGCATCTCAGTAAAGGGTGCCACTCCCCGATTTAGGTCCAGAACATAAGAACTGTCCTTGAGAGCCATCATTTGCTCACCCCACCTCACATCTGATCCACAGGCATGTTCTTCTGGCACTATCTCCATAATATATCTAAAGTCCACTGCCCCAGCCCACTCCAGACTCCAGGGTCTCTGCCAGAGTATAGCAACAGCCTCCCCAAGCCCTCTCCACATTATCTAGGCTCCTTGCAGCAGCCAGAGGGATCATCTGAAATTATAAGGCAGTTATCATCTCCATGCTTAATATTCTGAAATATGTTCTATTTAGAGTTAGAATAAAATCCCTTTTCTTACCCAGACCACCAAGACCCTCCTTCGATTGCCTGCCACTCATCTGGATGACCTCACCCCTTCTTGTTTTATCACCATTGGTCTCATTTTTTCATCTCTCTGGCCTTTCCCTTCCACTCAGGCCAAGTTCATTCCCCTCTCAGACTTCGGCATTTTTCATACCCTCTGCCTGGTATACCTTTTCTCCAGTGTCTCCATGACTGGGTGTTGTTTATCATGCAGGGTTCAGCTGTCTAAACTTTTTTCCTCTTACCTCATCCTGCCTTTGCTTCCTTCAAAAGATTAATCTGCTGCTGAAATCTGACTTGCTTGTATCCTATGTTCTCTTTCACTGGAATATTATCTCCATGAGATGTTACAAAAAACTGGTGCTTGTCTTGTGGGAAGCAGGATTCCCAGAGCCAGGCACACAAGTTAGTGGGAACCATTAGTGAAGCAGTGACTCTTGCTCTGGTTCACTTACTCCTGTGTTCATTGTACAGCCGGGAAACAGAACACAGAGAATGTAGTGATTTGTCCCATATCAATCTGAATCCAGGATCATCTGATCAAAAACACTGCTCTTAACCACTGAAGACACTGCCTCTTCCTGTGTTAGAAAAAGGACAGACATGGCTGCTCAAAGGTCCTGCTGGAGCCGGGTGCACCTACCAGGCTGTCCATGTCTGCGGGGCTAGGAAAGGTTGAGGATGGGGTGGGAAGTGTGTGGTTCTCCATGAAGTTTCTGAAAAATGCTCATTAGCACCAAAAAGCTACTCAATACCCAGCCCACAGTTCTAACTTATATTTCCATACATAGACCAGAGATGAGGATATATAAAAGGCAAGAAAAACTGGAATTATAAAAATAATACTAATAATGTATACTGCAAAGTTTAATGCAAATTTAATAATCCAACCCCAACCCATCAAAATCTCAAACCTTTCTGAAAGACTCTTGTTTTTAAATGTTTTCATCTAAGTTTTAGTTAACAAATGGACTTTTGATGGATAACAGGAAGTCGCTGAGGGCTGGATGCTTTGGCTGTAACCATAGACGCTTCCCTTATTTTCCCTTTACATTCTCTGAACTGGCCCTTTTCCCTCCTTCCCACTCCCCCATCTTTTTTTTTCTTTTAAATTCTAGCTCTTGAATGTTTATTCTCTTCTTTAATGTGCCTTTTTGGACTTCATATATCATGTAGGAAAACAGAATCAGCAATCATTCAGTAATTACCAAGGAGTAATTAATGCTGTAATTAGCCACCTATTACAAATGGTCTTCTCATTTTTCTATGTAACATCTATTTATTTACTTTATTCCCTTGCAGAGTCTCCTGTGAACTACAGGTTACAACTACTCAATGCGATAAACCACACACAGCCTGGTACTTTATATTTCTGAAGTTCTACCACCTTTACTTTGAGATTTCTGAAGGGTCCCTTGTCTAAAAGGTGCCTTTGCATGAGGTGCTCCATCACTCATTACTCTGCTTTGCCATGACATCAGAGCTGAGAGCCCTGAGCCTGCTCCTCAGTGGGAGACTCTGGCTGTCTACCTCCCATGCGAAGGTCCTTGTTCCACCTTTGGTGTGATGGACACTACTCCCACTGAGTCTTTATACTCTTTCCCCTCTGAATAAGACATGCTGCTGACAAAGCCAGTGCCCAGATTCCAGTCTTCCCAGGGCAATGAAGGGCAGTGAAGGAGATGGTGTGCCCTCATTTACATGCCTTCTGGACAATAGTGTTCTCGAAACACTCTGGCAGTATTCTCCTTCATCTTCCTCCTCCTAAGCAATATCACATGCTACTGACAAAGCACTTACTTCTGTAAAAAGATATGTAATTTTTAAACAACTTTCTACCTTCACATCTTCCTGGATCTTCACAGACATCCAGCAAGAGGCCTGTTGGACACTAAAGCCAAAGGGCACATGTTCAATCAGTTAGAAAGAACTGACCAGGAAAGAATGACCATGAGGGTGGAAAGGCCCACCCCACAGCCCCACCTGGACAATGGGGCGCTTGAGTGTGAAGCCATCAGGATCAGCCAGATTCTCAAATTTAGAAGCAGGCCTTTTCCTTTGTAAATAATATTACATTTTAAATTTCAAATGTCATGTTGGGAAAAGGTAGTTTAAAGGATTACATGATGGAGCTAGGATTACCTGTCGGCCTGTCTGCAGCTCTATCACAGCACCCACAGCCCGACCATCATCTCCTCTCAGAGCCTTAATGTCCCCACTCGAAAAATGTTGGAAATAGAACTGCAATGCCTATGCAAGCTGAGGCAGGGCCACTTCTGGAACACACAGGCTGTGTAGAAATCCCGGCCTAGTCTTTATTAGCTGATAGAGTCTTTTCTAAACCTCTACATTTCTTTTTCTGGGGTCTTTCAAGTTATGGAAGACATGCAAGAGTCCTTATGAAACATGATTTTCTTCTCCCTGAAGAGAGGCCACCTCATATCCTGGTGAAGAGTCAGGCTCAGACTTTGGATCAGCTGGGCCTGATCCTGGCTCTGCCACCTGCTAGCTATAACCTGAAACAAGAAAACGAAATCTCACTTTTCTTCTCATGTACCTAATACAGCTTTAGTGAGGGTCAAAAGAAATAATACACAAAAGTGCTTTGCACTCTACCTGACACTCAGTTTGTCATCCTGAGTTGCTATAAACTGCAGCAGCACCATCTTCATGTTCTATGTAACGTACACAACTTAAGTGTCCATCAGCACACATAAACACACACACAACGGTGTATTGTTCGGCTATGTGAAAGAATGAAATCTTGTCATTTGTGACAACATGGATGGACCTACAGGGTATTATGCTAAGGGAGGTAAGTCAGACAGAGAAAGACTAACATTGTATGATATCACTTATATGTGGAATCCATATGCAATCTAAAAAAGTTTAACTTTAAGGCACAGAAAGTAAAATGATGGTTACCAGGGACTCAGCATTAGGGGGATTGGGGAGACACTGGTCAAGAAGTACAAAAATATTGCACAAAGATATCTGAATAACTGCCATTTTTGCCTTCTTCCATCTGTTCCAAAATAATAAGTTTTAATTGCCACTGTTCCCCTACCTCACCTACAACCATTTTGGCCTCATAATTCTGAAGCTATCTTTTAGGCACCATGACACTTGGAAATATAGAGGGTACAAATTTTTTACTGGAAATGGACTACGGGTCTGAACTTCTAAGGAGGGCTTAGGCCACTAGTTAGCTTTCTAAAAAGGAGAGAATGACCATTGACCTATCAAAGAGGGACAAACTGAGCAGACAACCAAGAGAGACTCATGTGGCATTTCCATTCAACCTAACGATGACTGATTGGTTGAGAACCCAAACACAGAGGCCCTTCTTTATTTGCACAGCTGGAAAACACTCTATCCACTGATTTCTGAAGGAGATTCAGGCAGTGCTTATTTAAAATCTTGGCACACTGAGCATTAGAGAAGGTCATCAGGGCTTTATGGCATATCTGGGCTCATCAGTCCCTCTGTTAAGTTTTCTCAGTTCACTTATTTACCCAATAGTGTGAACTCAGAACTTTATATTCTTCAAGCCATTGTACAGTGGCAACAACTGTTTTAATGTATTTAAAATGGTTTGCTATTTTGCCTCATTAGGGCTTTTTCCCTCAAGAAAAAACCTACTTATGCATAGAATAAAACAAACTAGTGAGCTCCAGGCCTCCCTGGATTTTGCTAGTACATTGGAAGAGGCAGAGAACTGCTACAAGGGGTATACATGTGCCCAGACAGTCATTTCCAGGGTACATGTCTGAGGTTCTCTGGCTGAGAACAGTCTCCATGGCTACCAGACTTTTAAGCAAGAAGTTCTCTACTGATGGTGGGTCCTTGACCTCAGACTGGGCAAGGTGTGTGGGCACTGATGGCTCCCGCTCCTCCCTTGGGCCACTCTGGCCAGGCCTGGCTGGTCCCCCAACAAGCCTCTCTTCGGGCTCCCCTGGGCTCTTCCTGAGTCTGCTCTGGCCCCCGAATGTTAATGACTCATTTTGCCAAAGAACTTGTCTGAGTCAGGACAAAAATATGTAAGGGGGGCCCCCTCTGGACCTCATGTCACTTGAGATGAAAAATGTTATGCTGCCTCCATACTATAACAATCTGAGACTATAAACAATGATTTAATTAATGACCATAGAAGAATACTTGCTCACTGATGTTACGTGGTCTAAAACCCCATAACTGACGCAACATGAAGCCAATGTTTATATGGGCACAGATGACTGGAACCTAACGTTTTGATGGCAACTGCTACTTTGAAGAGTGGTAAACAATGACATTTTATTCCCAAGGCCGTTTGGAGGAGAAGCAGAGTAAGGAAGGTGAAACTTTTGAGAGGGACTGGCTTTGGCAGGGAAGGAAATGACTGGATTTAGACAGGAAGAGAAGGAGAATCACTGTGGAATCCAAGGCCCAGCCAGCTAAGCAGCTACTATTACCTCCTTGGATTTCCCAAGTTGCTGTACTCAGAACTTTTAAATCTAAAGGGCTATATTCTATAGCCAGGCCCCGAAATACTCTGAGTTGACTCAACTGTCTTCAAAAGGATGCTTCAAAGATTCTTATAAACAATGACTAAAACTAAATTATGGTGTAATATTAGTTGATTAAGACAAGACTTCAATTTGAGTAATTTTCATCAGCTGGACACAGACAGTGGTAAAAACAATAACCCATGACTAAATGCATACTAGCTGATGGGAAGAAGTGCAATCTGATGTGGCAGGAATACCAGCAAATTTTTTTAAAAATGGAAAGGAACTCATTTTTTCAAGACCACAGAATAAAATGGGAAAAAACAGGAAAAGTGTAGTTCACTCAAGATTTACAAATGTCAACAAAGTTCCAAACATTATTTCAAGTATAGCCTTTTTCCTCAGAGGAAATATAGGATGCACTCAGCTTTTGTCCCCTTGTGGCGACATTCCTCCCGCATGTCCCCCTGAAACAAAGCCAAATGCATTACTCTAGGATGATCAGAATTACTGATACCTACAGTGAGGCAAGCCAGCCAATAAATGAAAATAATCATAGAACATGTTATTCTAAAGCTTCAAGGAAATGTTAAGACTTCCATGAAGGTCTCCATTTTTTTTCAAAAATGAAATTGAGACTCGCTTAAAATACTGTTCCCAGAAGAAGCAGATACTTAAAGACAATGCCACACAGAGGGAAAGAAATTCTGGATGAGGTTTCTTTGCCTGGCTGTGCAACTATTCTCTGAGAACTTCCACCCACCCACCCACCATGCTGAGCCCCTCAGAGTGCAAGTATTTTTCTCTGTGGGCTTACCTCTGCCCATACCTAATGCAGCAGTGGGGAGACCTAGTCCAAGCTGGGTGTGATAGTCTTTTTTGGGGAGGGAGGTGGGAGCTTAAAATCAGGACTTAGAGTCTCAGATCAGTCTCAAATGGAGAAGATAGAAACTCATGTGTCATATCCTGCCTTGCCCACAATCTGTGTTGTGTGGATAGATGGGTGTGCGTGGCACAGGGTGGCCATTTCTGAACACACACAAGCCCTAGCAGAGAAGTTCTACCTATGGAGAAGAAAAAACAGCACGGAGCATAGAAAGAAACCAAGAGAAAGAAAAATAAAAACACAGCTCCCTGGTCCGCAAGGGACACAAAGTTTCTTTTCCAATCTAAGTTCTGAGTCACTTCTCTTTGTCTCCAAAACACTCCTCTTTTTCAAATTTTAGGGAGCAACTTTGGTTGCTTGTAACTAAAATAACTTTGTTTTAAGTCACTAAAACTAGAGTGAGACCTGAAAAGCCTTCACTGGGTCCTCTTTAGTCCACTGAGGTATAACTTTATAAAGGATGGCTTGGGAGACGATATAAAAATAGACCACAGGCATCCATCAATACCAATAGGTGAGCAACAGAACAGATCTTCCTTTATTAGTATTTATAATTAATTTACTCATTTTAGGAACATCAAATGACCACCCACTCTGAGTAAGGTAGGAGGCTGGGCTCTGTCAGTGCTCAAGATAAAAACAGAGTCAAAGGCTGCCCTCATGTAGTCTGTAGCCTCAAGAGGGAGCTAACACACATGCGCAGATTGACATGACACCAGGAAATAATATAGGGCATTTTTGTGCCCAGCACTGAGCAACCAGCTTTACTTATGCAGCCTCACTCTGTGCTTGCTCACAACCTCTGTATGGGGCAGGTATCATCACTTGCCCTGTTCTGTAGGTGACATAACTCAGACCCAGATAGGTTTTGTAACTTGAAAATGGTTGGTAGATGATGGAGGCTGGGTTTAAACTCAAGAAATCTGTGTTCAGACTCAAAGAATCTGGACTCTACCACCTATTTGGCTCCTGTGTTTTGCCTTCTTCGTTTTTATAGAATGAAAAGAAGCCCTTTATAGATTGGAGGGCCTGTTACTTCCCACCCTGTGCCTTCCCCAAAGCACTGTTTCTTACATATAACAGGAGGTCATTAATCAATTAACCTGTGAATATAGGGGAGCCAACAATTAATTGTTACACTTACTATGTCTCAGTACTGAACTAAGCCGCTAATATGCATCATTTTACTAATCCTTACATTTAATGAGAATCAAAGGAAGAACTATTTTCAGCATTTCCATTTTGAAAATTAGAACATTAAGGCTAGAATTAACTGATTTAATTAGTTGTGTAGGCTAAGTCATGCTATGGAAACATACCAAACCAGAAACCTCAGTGGCATAACATAGAGGTTTATCACACACACTATGTATGCAGAGTGGGTTGGTGATGGCAGAGGGCAGAATGAGTGGAAAGGCATTTGCTCCACATGGTCATTCAGGGACCCAGGCTGACGAATGTTGCTCCATTTCATGACTTTTCCATCATGTAGCTTCAGAGTTCACAAGAGGCAAAGAGAATATAGACACCACCACAACAGCTCATGAATTTATTAATCTGGAAATGACCCAGGTTGGTTTTGCTTACAGGTTGGTTTGGCCAGAAAGTGTTGAGACCCTGCCTAACAGCCAGGGCTGGGCATACCGAGCAGGCACATGGATATTCAGTGTGTGCACATACACAGCTCTGCCCCAGCGATTCTCCCAAGGTCGCTCCTAAGCAGCAGGGTGGAGAGGCTTAAACCTCTCACCTTGACTATATTCTCAAAATTGATCAGCATATTTTGAGAGAAGCTGTTACAAATTTATGAAAAATCATGTAGAAACACTCAGACCTTATTTTAGAATTCACAGCCCTCTCCTGGAATTCTCTGCTTCCTCATGACTATCTTGATTTCTGCACATTTGAGGAGAAGGCATTCAGAGCAAAGAGCACTGGAGGGACCTACCTTTGTTGGCACAGGCCATCCACTTGAGATTGTCTGCAAAAGCCGCCTCTCGTCCAATGAGATACGTGAAGATGCGAACCTGAGAGGAAGACAAACACACAGATCAGTGGTATTCACTTTTCACTGTCCTGCACAGACCACATCATGGCTCACGCACATGTGGTTTACCTCGTTAATGCTCCATGCGTCCCATCTGGAGGAACATATTTAAAACATTTGAAGTACAGTCAGCTTGAAATATATTCAAAACCGGGGCCTTTGATCTTTGAAACCATATGGCACTGGTAGTGGTTGTTTTTCGGTGTGGAACTCGCAACAGAGGAGAATAACTTGAAATGGGAGACCAGCAGCATCACGGCCTGGGTTTGCTGCGCACACATGGACCAGGATCATCAGGTCCGGACCAAATCCGCAACCATTCTCCTCCTCCGCACAGGAAATGCAGAGAGTGCTCTGCTTGGGAATAAAAATGCCACTGAAAGACCCTCAACATTTCCCTCCAGTGGCGAGGACAGGCTGCGCTCTCTTGCCATCTGTGGTCTCTGGTTTGATTTGAGGAGGTAATTCACTGGGACAAGAAGCACAGCCTGAAGCCAGGACCACTGGAGACCCTCTCAAGCCTTCCTAAGTTTTTGGCTCCTGAAAAGCAGAGAACAGATGTAAAACCCTGATTCCATTATTTCCTTTTGCTTTCCTAACTCTCTCATGAGGCCAGAGTACTTTGTTGGTTTTTTATATATTTGACACAAAAATATGTTAGTTTCAGTGGTACAACATAGCGACTCGACATTTACAATCTTCATGATTTGATTGCCACAGTAGGTCTAGTGACCATCTATCACCCTGCAAATTTTATTACAATGATATTGACTATTTTCCCTATGCTGTACATTACTACATCCCTGTGACTTTTTTCTTTAAACTGGAGGTTTGTACCTCTTATTCCCCTTTACCCTTCTTACCCATTCCCTCCCCACTGGTAACCATTAGTTTGTTCTCTGTATCTAAGAGTGAGTTTCTGTTTTATTTTATTTGTTTTTTAGATTTGACACATAAGGAAAATCATATAGTATTTGGAGAAGATGTAGAGAAAAGGGAGCCCTGTGCAACGTTGGTGGAGTTGTAAATTGGGCGGGAACTATGCAAAACATTTTGGAGGCTCCTCAAAAGATAAAAAATACAACTATAATACAACCCAGAAATTCTACATCTGAGTATCTAGCTGAAGAAAATAAAAGCAGTAAGTTAAAAGTATATATGTATCCCTATATCACTGCTGTATTATTTACAATAGCCAAATATGGAAGCAACTGAAGTATCCATTGGTAGATGAATGGATAAAGAACACATGACATGGACAGAGAGAGATAACATACATACACACAGAGAATGGAATATTACTCGGCCATAAAAAATGAAAATCTTGCCATTTGCAGCAACATCAATGTACTCAGAAGGTACTATGCTAAGTGAAATAGTCCAACAGGATTATTTGAGATAAACCACAACCTACCTCCCAAAGTGGTACTTGAGCATTAGATAGAAGAAAGATAAAAAATTAAAAGGGTTAAAACCCTTTCATTCAAATTTAAAATGACATGTGGGTCAACACTATACAGTCCAAATAAACCCCTTCTGGCAGGCCAAGTTCAGTCCTTTGGTCACCTCTTTGAGACTGAGTTAAATAAAGACATGGTCGTAGATGAACAATGTGTTACACGTGGCACCAAAGGCTTCACCAGTTGAAGTCCCCTCATTGCATCTAAACTGGGTCAGTCATCCCTACTACTCCTTTTGCGCATTTATTTCAACTGTAGTTAACTGATGTCTGGTGTGGTTACATGTGTGAGGTTGATCTCCACTAGACTATGGACTTAATGAGGGAAAAGAAGGCCTATGAGCACAGATTTCAGAACATTAAAAGTCAAGACATAAATGGATAAAAATATATGTATGCTCAAAAGTGAAGAGTGTGGTCTAATTGGGAATATCATCTTATCTGGAAATTATAACTCAAAGACTAGTTTTTAGGTGATGGTTTATATTCAACTAAAAAGATGTTTCAAAATACACATTATCATTATGTAGCCTTAGTCTGTCCCCATTTTGGTTTGGTAGGTCAGTCATTTCATCCATCGCAGCTCCGGCCAGAGGACATCCTGGGTGGAGGAGCCGGCACAGAAGCCTTGGCCTCTCTTCAATCCCCCAGCTCTTTTCCACACTATCCCCACTGGGGTCAAACAGGAAGGAAGGATTTTTCGTAATTGGGAGACTCTGGCTTTTCTTGGGGCAGGGGTGAGGGTGGAGTGGGAAGAGGGTGGTGGGGGAAGAGAAAATTCAGCCTCATGTAACCAAAGAGGGTTACCGTTGAACCTCCATCACAGAGCTGCTCCCTACTCACTTTTCCTTTTTGGCCATCGTTGGCATTTAGCTGATAATGCCTGATTTGGGGGAAACTGAGGCCCAGTGAAATAAAGTAATTTGATTAGTGGTAAGTCTTGATCTAATCAGAGGTCTCTGATTCCAGAGACCTCAAGTAATGATGGGGTCTCTTCTTCACCTCGTGGAGATGCTAGTTTTGCCAATATAGAAATCCCTAGCCAGCTCCCAGGTCCAGAACCAGAGCCCACAGGAGAAGGGACTGGAATCCTGTCTCTTGAGACCAGACCCATGCTGTTTTCATAACACATTGCCTCTCATTTCAAATTTAAGCTACTTAAGGGAAACACTAGACTGATAAAACTTGTGTGCCCACTGGCTGTTAACCAAGCAGAGAGCATAACAGATAGCTCTTAGGAAATGAAGCTATGAGTCTGTCTTTGTAGACAAAGCAGAAAAGACCCGACACAAAGCAACCCATTTGTTTTGAGTAAAGGTACCTGTGTGTGCCAAATCTCCTCTGCCATCCAGATGAAGAACCACAGGATAAACTGAGTTCTCCAGGAGGCATAGTTAAAACGCCAGAACAATGTTGTGAATCACTGGCAAGACTTCTATAACTCCTGATTTAAAAAGATGGCAACCCATTTGGAAAACCAGTAGGATTGTGCCAAACTTCAGACCAGACATGATTGCTCAAGAATAATTGTGCTGACAATAATCACAATAATGAAAACCAGCCCACACCCCCCACACCACCACTGCGGCTTCTACAGTCAGCACCATCCCCTGGGTCAGGTATGTGCTAAGGGATTTATAGAATTATATTTGTTTTGTTGGTTTGTGAAACAAAATCAGAATCATCTTTAATATTTCCATTTATGTACAGTTCTTGGCTCCCATTGGACTGGCCTCCTTATCTGAGTAGAAATGCCATGGAAATGACTTGTTGCATCTCTGCCTATAAACTAAACATAATCAAATGATACTAGGTTCACACCCTGGATTTCCCACAGTAATGCCTTTCAACTGGCAACAAAAAGAAAAGGGATTTAATCCAAAGTAAATATTTTAAAGAGCAATTTAACAATATCCATAGCATTTTATAGTTGTGATTTTTTTTTCAGAACCAGTAATCCTACCTCTAGGCATTTATCTAATAGCCAGGAAAACAAACAAAATGCCTATGAGACCAAGCTGGTGACACTTGACAGGAAGGGGTAGGAGAACTGCAGGGTGCGTATCTTCTTAAATCCCTGTGATTCAGGTTTATAAATGTTCACAAGTACACAAAAATAATAGGAGTGCAAGGATATTCCGCTTCATTATTTGTTATGGTCAAAAAACCGTTAAATCTTAAGTGCCTCTTGATAGCTGACTAGCTAAAAACTTACAGTACAGTAGAGTTTCCATGCACAGAAATACCATGCAGCTATGTACTCCTGCAGAAGGACATCTGTTATAAACTGGGAAGGGGAAAGAGGCAAGTTGTAGGATATTGCGCAGCATAGAATCCTATTTTTTGTAAGAAGGAACTTATACTGTTTACTTCAGAAATTTCAACGTCACTTGAATGTTTTTACAAATGAATAGGTATTGCTTTCATAATTAAAGACCCTTTAAAATAAAAAGAAAGCAATGGCACTGCTATTTCTGGAACAATTCTGTAAGGTCATGGGAAGAATAAACATAGCAGCAAAAATCAAACACAGAACAGGTGACATGTGGAAATAAAGCCTGGCCTTGCATCTTCCAGGGGGGCTGCCTCCCTCCACCATTCAGTTCACTGAGAAGAGAACCTCTGAGTAGCAGACCTAACTTGTTCCTTATTTCCATCACTAAAAGATCTTGCAACCTAATGGATTTTATTTTTAAGGGTTGGAGATTTCATCCCTAGAAGTGCCATCAAACAAACTTTCCCAAGTCAGTCTTGAGTCCAACTACTTTTCTGATGTGGTGAGGCACCTTGGCAGGGGCAGGCTGAGGGTGGTCCCGAAAGCCAGGTTCCTGGCAAAGCTGATCAGAAGAAACTGTCATGGCACATTTCAGACCAGGGCAGTCGTCATGATGCTCTGAGTTCTCCAGAAAGCCAGGCCCTTGTGCTCCTAGTCCACAGGCACAAAGGCACCACTTTCATTAGTGCAGCCCAAGGGCAGGGGGGGAAAAAGTCTGCATCAACCTATTAGTTCATTTTGATCTTCCATCTAAGTTTGGATGTCTTTAAATGTTCTACAAACCCAATTATACTTAATAAAATGTTAAGATGTGGACATTTCAAAGTTCAAAGTCAACTTAATCTACTTAGTATAAAATTTCCCAAGTGAAACAAACAAGAAACAATCCAATTTTTCCAAAAAAAAAAAAAAAACAAAACCCAGATTAATGTTTCTTACTCATATAGATGCAATTTCTAGCATAAACTCAGAGGGCCATCATTCCTTTCAACCTTTGGTGAACATAGGTACAGATCATGGATCAAATTCTCTCCTTTCGGTAACCATTAAAATAGGGGAAGGAAAGTAGCTGCCAGTAGGAACTACCACCAGGCGATTGCACGGCCAGAAAATAGGCTGCTGCCACTCACACAGGTCCCTAATAATGAATGGGAGATCACCAATGCCCATGCTTCTGAGACAGCCCACAAGTAGCAGTTCACCATCTATCATAAGAAATTTCCAAGCACCTACTATGTTTCAGGGACCATTCTTGGTGTTGGGGATATGATGAATTAATAAAACAAACTCTCTGTGGTCAGAGAGTTTAGATTTTTGTCACAGTGAGACAGACAATAAATGGCAAATTCACATAAATATTTCTTTGTTGGATTAAAGGCTTATAAAGAAAATAAAACAGAATAAGGCAAAGGAGAGTAATGGGGGCTGCTGTTTTAGGAAGAGACGAAGGGAAGGCCTCCCTAATAAGGTGATATTTGAGCAGGGATCTGGACAGAATGGTGTGGGGGAGCAAGATACATGGCTATTGGTGGAGAACGTTCCAGGGGAAGGAAATAGATGGTACAAAGTCCTTGAGACAGGGATGCTCTAGGGATCTGGAAGAGACCAGTGAGGAAAGAGTAGAGTCAGGTACAAGAGGTTGCAGGGGGTGAAACTGGACAGAGGATGGTTGCCAAATCATGCAAGCCTTTGTGGCCACTGTCGGAGAGTGGGCGGCTTCTCCTTCTCCTTTTTTTTGCAGTAACAACAGAAACCACAGGGGCAACTGAGTAGCAGCCACATAGGAACATGAGCTACCTATAAAATTGCAAACGGGCATTCTGTCTGCAGTGTGGAGGGAGAACAGGCCATGGATTGTTGTGCTCAACCTGGCTGCCCATTCATTTTCCTGTGATGATGTAATTCTGAATGTTTAGGTTCCATCCAAAATCCACCAAACAAGGCAAGGTCCAGCTTTCTAATCTCCTTGTAGAAGTTGCAACAGATAGCCAAATTCAAGAAGGAAAGGGTAGAAACAAAGATACTAAGTAGGAGGCCACTGAAATGTTCGAGCCACCGACCAGACTGGGCAAGCAGGAAAGGGCAGAGCTGCACCCGGATGCATGTCACGGCTGAGCTCTGTTCACACCCAAAGGAAGCGCTGCCTCCTGAATTACAATAGTTTCATTCTTCCTCCCAGATGCAAGGGCCTGGGGGCAGGGCACTGAGGAGGCTCTGAACACAGTCTTTACTTTTTACAGAAAAAAAGAAATCAATCTTTTATTTTCAAAGAACACAACTATAAATGCAGTATTTCTACCTTTAAAACCCCTCAAGTTATATATATTATAGATATCAGTGAAATTTGATATGAGTCATCCAGGACGTATGGGTGCCCACACCCATGGGTTCCAAATTTTAATTCAGGTGAGTGGCCTCTTCTGCGAGTGAGCACGTGGACTCTCCTTCATGTCTTCTCACCTGCTCCAGCCTGGCTGCCCTGCTTAGTTATTCCCTAAAATACTTCCAAGGATGTCTCAAAAGTGGTGCATGACTTCAGCTTCAGAAAGAGGTCTCCTGATGTCTCTATGTTTTAAAGGCAATTTGATGTTACTCAATATATTTCTAGTCTGTATCTTCACAAAATATTCCTAACCAACTTCTATTATTTGCCCATTTCTATGACTGCTCATGCAAGGGAATACTTCTGAATAAAATCATTAATCTCTAAGCAGAAGACGAGGGTTGGGACTTGATTATTCACAAAAATACTTCATAAATCACTGACAACATGTGTCTTCATGAAAAGCTGCAAGAGTAGAGGCGGACTCTGGGAAGGCTGACACCAGTGGAAATGGTTATATTGAGTGGACTGCTCTAATCTGGAATCCATCATGCTCATAATAAAAGAAGGAACATCCTTATCCAGAAGGATGAGAGAGGCAAATAAGGTAATGCTGCCTTGAGCAGCAATAAAATGGGAAAAATTGAATTAAATTACAAAAGTAATAAAATTTCAACAAATGAATATCATAGATCATTATGAAAAATGAACTGTCATTTTGGGGACGCTCTAGAAGTCTGTATAATCTCCTTTCTCTCAAGCACAGTCCCTGATACCTCATGCGTGGTTTTGAAAATATCTTGAATCAGAAAAAAATAACCATGTGTAATCTTCCAGCCAGGGGACGGAAGTCAGTTTTATGGCCACGTGATTTGTCAAAGTGAAGGAGATGGGTATCTCTGGGTCACTCAGAGACTGTGACCTGGGTTATCTCAGTGGAACAGAGGAGATTACACCCCACTTAATGGATCAGTAAGAAGTCAGGCTGCAAACACCCTCAAAGCTGAGTGATGAAATTAATGCATGGAGCAGAACCAGTGCATTGACTATGTCTTTTTATTTTCTGTATTTTTGATGCTCTGATATCTGGAGCATTTGTGCCCTGGATGGACTGCCCCTCCCAGGGTTTGCTATCTCCTTGAGAGAATATACAACTCGTCTCCAAGGGCACCCTGATATACAAACCAACCAATCCAAAGCCCGAGCTTCCAACCTCCTCCTTTCATCACTGCTTGGGCCATTATCCGCCTGACCTAGTCACCACAGGGCCTGGTACCAGAAAACTAGGGACAGTCCCTATACCTCAGAGCCTACCAAAATTATTCAGTTCTAAACCCGCGTGTCTTGCTTCCCTCTTTCTTCTCATGGAAAACACAGTAAAGTCTCCTGTCCCCAATCGCCTCTCTGCCCACTCATCTGGCCTTGGTGCTGCCATGTGGTCCTGCCCATTGCTTCTATGAGTATAATAAAGTTCTTTTCCTTTATGCCAGTCATTCCAATGTCTGTGTGCCTTACCATACCTGATTAAAACAAATCCTGAGTTTCTTTAAAACAGCAAGGAATCAGGAGACCTGGGTTCTAGGTGGGCCCAATTCAACATTAACTGGCTTAGTGATCTAAGTTAGTTAAACCCTCTGAGCTTTCTAACTATGACATGTGGATTACCCACCATCCCAATCACTGTGATTAATAGCAAATGAGATAATAGATGAAAAGCCTGGTCAGAAGCGGTGAATTCCAGTAAACTAGGGTTGCATTCCACTTGTGTTTTACATAATTTTTCTTCAGTAAAACTAAACAAAGTGAGCTGAACAAAGTCAAGTCACCTTTTCACAGATGCCCCCTCACATCGCCCAGAGGTTTGGTTGAAGTGGAAATTGACTTTTGTGGGTGAATAAGGGGATTTTTTGCTATCAGAGGGTTTTGACAAATCACTGATATTTGTCATTACTAGGTATAATGAGACTGACAGTCCCTAACACAATCAAAGGTATAACAATGGCAACTTCCATTAACCACTGGAGAATCATTCAGATCCACTTAGAATTTGACAAGGGCTATCTATGTAGTTTCTCCCTGAAAGAAAATGGCCAAGGCTGTACCTTAGGAATTTCAGATACGATGCTTGAGGTTTGGGCCATCTCCTCCACCAAAGCCCAGACTCAGATTTTCTAGGAACTACTGAATCCCATGCTAAGACTCTCCGTCTTATATTCTTTATTCCACACCATCAGTTACTCAAAAACAGAGTTCTTTGGACAATCAAGATGGGCTCTCTCATCTGAAGTACTTGCTAGATGGAGACAGTTCATACGTTCACTCGCTTGCCCGTTCTCCGACAATTTAATGTGTGCCAGATATCAGCATCCATGATCAGATCCAGAAGTCACATCGGGGCTGAGTTCTCAACGTGGAGGAGCAAGGTGGAGATGGCAGGAGCCCTGAGGTAAAACAGGCACCACTGTGTTTCTTAGGACACACGTCATGTCATGAAGCCTTTGAATGACCAGATTTAAAGAAGCAGGAATGAAATGGACAGGAATGGACAGACAGCCCATCTCATTTTTTAATTCATAGAATCTAATACAGTGTTGGCACAGAGCCAGCACTCAAAATCCTGTTGGTTGGCAATGCCACAAAAATCCCCTTCTGCTGATACTAGAGCTCTGGAAACAAAGTATCTGCATGTTTCAACCTACTGGCTACTGCATGATCTGTGTGGCTGAGGGGCCCCTTCTGTGTCCCTTGCCCTCTCAGGCCTGGAGGCATCAAGTGGCGATGGTTACTTGTTCACAGGTGTGCCCCTTATTCTAATAGGGCTTGCAGGGGTTCCAGCCTTTTGGCACCTCTGGGCCACACTGGAAGAAGAAGAGTTGTCTTGGGCCACACATTAAATACACAAACACTAATGAAAACTGATGAGCAAAAAACACTTCTAATTTATGATTTGGTGTTGAGCCGTATTTGCAGCCATCCTGGGCCACATGTGGCCTACAGGTCGCAAGTTGGACACCCCTGGACAGATTCAATACTGTAACACTCACATGTATAGAGCTGTTAAATTAAGCAAAAACAGATCAGAAAATCTCTCTTGTCAAAGTGAAACTAATTGTTCCACAAATCAGGGTGGTGATGACTATGCTCCTGAAACATCATAGAATCGTCACTCCCTAGCTTAGAACCCTCCAGTGTCTTCCCACTGCATTTGGGACATATTCCGGTCTCCTAATTGGAGAATGAACTAGTGAAGAGGCCCTGGAAAATCTGCAAACATGACAAACTCCTCTGGCTTTAGAGTCTTTTCCGTTCCCTGGACTGTTCCTCACCTCCCACTTTGCATGGCTGGCTCCCTTTCCCCAGTTACCGTCCATCCCATCACCTCCCTTGTTTCTTTCATACTTGGTCCATTCTCCAGTTATCTTAATGACTGCTTACTTACTTGAAATTGTACCAGTTTTTCCCTCTGAACTGAAACTTGATGCTGTGAGGACTGAATGAGGCCACTGTGGCCAACTAAGTGCTCAGCACCGAGCAGTTTCCCACTTGCTCTCTGTCTCTTTTCACAAATGTCAGAAGTCAAAAGAAGTCGGCGAGGGACCTACTTGGATTTTCAGAATTAAAGCTCTTTCTTTCGTTACCCACTCTATTTTAAATACTTCCCTACTTTTCTAGACTGATATACTGTCAATCCGCTGGAGTTTTATTTTCCCTCTGCTCTGTTCCCTTGGTTTTGTTTTACGCTGAAGCTCAGTGACAAAAGAGGAGGAAATACTGGGGAGAAAGTCTCTTTATTATCAGTCTCATCTTCAGGCACCAGGAAATGGTGTCTTATTTCAGGCCTCCCACAGGTGAAGGATCACTTTTATGATGTTTTTCTTCCAGGGTGATGCCCTCTGAGTCTAGATGGAAAGCATGCCAAGACTGAAGCCATGTGTGTTTTAAATAACTGCCTGCTTTCGCTATTCAGCAGTTACCTAGTAGGGAAAAGACTCCGTCATAAAACACTGCCATGACAGTTACTATTCCAAGCAACTATCAGTGGAAGTGTCTCCTCTCTACCATACTTTGTGACAGTTTGGACAGATGGCACCATTTCATGGAACACAGAGACGACTGGGTAGAGAGGTTGGCAGAACTCAGTGGATACAAGTCAGAGTTGAGAATGGGACACACCTAGTTTTAGAATCTGGGTCTTTTCTGAGTGAGCTGGGAGGCCCTGGGTGAGTTACCTGACCTTTCTCAGCCCCATTTTCCCTACTGGTTAAGGTATTATGGTTAACGTAATAGTCCACAGAGCAGGGGTGCTGTTAAATGCTACAAATAAAATAAAATGATAAGGGTTTGGGGGATCCATGCTGCAAAAAAATGCGTGTGTGTACATTCATTCTAAGAGGATTCTTCCAATGGTGCTTCTGGCCTGGACCCAGAAGACAAAATGTTCAGGAAAAGGCCAGAGGGTATAAAACTTGAAGACATGACTAGGCCTGCCTTTCTCAAGACTTGAGAGAAAAGTCCCTTCTTCCTTAATGTTCCTCATCCCTGAATTTGTCTTTCTTTGCCCCCTTCTACTACCTATCCAAGGGCACAGAGCCCACTTGGCCATGGGCACAGATATGATCTTCTTGTGTTCTCATTGGGATGTGGGTCAAAGCCCCACAGAAAGAAACAGTTTGCTTTGGAGAGAACCCTCCCACCTGCCCCGCCCAGCTGAATCGGCACAGCAGCGGGTCATCGGTCAAGGACTGGGATTTTGGAATTCTGCCCAAATCATTCTCAAACTCATTAAAACCAACAGTTGTGAATTCTAAGCTAGTGCAGTTGTTTTGTCCCAAGGTTCCTGTCACTTTTATTTTCCCAACCAATCCTCCCTGTCACTAAGAATTAGTCCCAAAATAGCAGTTTCTGATGTCACCTCACCTACCTCCTTCTGAGGTTACTGTCAGTAACAGATCAAGCACTCATCAGACAACTGCAAGGACATTGTCCAGGACAGTGTTAATTCCATTTACCTGTGATATCCAAGAGGCAGACAGGTAGAGACATGGCCCTGGGGTGTGGGGGAGGGGTTTGTGTATTGGAGTAACCTGTGGGGTTTGTCAATCTCTAGATTCTCATTTCCTGGACACCAACCTCAGCCCCTCCAGGGGTCCCAGTGTTCCCAAGACCTGGAACTTCCCCTGTGGGAGCATGCACCCTGGGCGAAGACCATTATTTTGGCATCAATGAGTAGTAGCCTCAACCGAATGGGGCAGAAAGGTAAGTGAAACTCTGGAGGAACTGGGGAGACCATTATCTTCTTTCAGAGGAATTCCACGGGAAATTTTATATCTGGTCATCAACAAGAATTGTATTTTATCTTAAGAAATTGTTTTAATCCTACAGACTGTGAAACTTATGGCTGCCCAGGGTTCCTTCTTTACATTGGCTCCCCTCAAGCAGAGGGCTCAAACACCTTAGAGACTGTGTGGTTTGGGGCTCTATTTTTATCTCTTTGCCTTTGATGTCCCTTTTTCCTTCCAACTGACCTCCAATTTGTGTTGCCTTTTCTGTTTCATGTTTGCCACCCACCGACCTTCTCATCTCCTCTTCCATCCATCAAGTATTAACTGGGTGTCCACTAGATTCTGATCCTCTTTCTCAGTGCTGGAGACGCACGGGAGGAAAGTCCATATAGTCTCTACCTTTATGGAAGCTGTAAATTTTCTGAATCCTTTTTATAGACTACAGGAAGTAAAGATATATGAAGAAATAAAATCACATTCTAAAAGTTGGTGGTTGAAGATTCCCCTTCAGATTTTTATATCTGTGTCCTCACTTTGTGACACAAACTGAGGCCATCACTTGTTTTATCTTTTTGGCCTAGGATAGAGTCCTAAAAAGTATCCTCTTCCAGAGCTGCTTCGCTCTTACACTTATCCCACCACACAGCTTGGCTCCCTGCAATAGGACACAAGCCATCTTGAGCTCTGGCTCAAACTTTAGTGTACAAGGCAAAACTCTCTTTTGTGTTTAATCTGTAATTTATTGCTTTATGGTGCTTTATACAAAGAAAGGTACATTAATTTATTATTTCAATAGATAAAATAAGCCTTCCTATAAACATTCAATTTTCCTTTCACCTTTATGGAGATACAAACATATAACATTATGTAAGTTTAAGGTCAAAGTGATGACTTCAGGCCTAGATGTATTGCAAAATGATCACCACAATAATGTTAGTTAATACATCCATCGCCTCACATAACTATTTTTTTTTTGGTAGTAAGAACATTTGAGATTTACTCTTAGCAACTTTCAAGTGTATAATACAGTCACTAAGTTGCATATGTCACTAAGTTGTATATGCAGTGGAGCAAAAGTACGTTTACAGTTATGACTATGCAAAGCACAGAGTTTACTCTTGTATTATTATTTATTAGTTGTTATGTTGTTTTCCATATAAAAAGCTGTAAATCTAATTTTGCTCCACCCTGTATTAGTTATAGAATTTTTTTCTTGTGATGAGAACTTTAAAAATCTAATTTCTTAGCAGATTTCAAATATGCAATATTAACTATAGTTGCTATGCTGTACACTACATCTCCATACATTACTTATTTTATAACTGTAAGTTTGTACCTTTGATTTTATCTATTTTTGTCAACTCCATCCCTACCCCTCTGGCAACCTGTATCTATGAAGACCAGACTGTATATCAGATCCCCAGATCATTCATATATATTCCATATGTTTTCTTCTAGTTCTTACATTTCCAGGTCTTACATTTAATTTTTTAACCCAATTCGAATTAATTTGTTGAAGGTAGGGTTCCAATTTCATTATTTTACATGTGGATATCCATTTTTCTTAAAAACATTCCTTTCCTCATTGCACAGTCTTGGTTCCCTTATCAAATATTAGTTGATGATATATGCATGGGTTTTTTTCCTGGGCTCTTGATACTATTCCATTGGCCTGTCTGTATTTTTTATTAAAAAGTACCATACTGTTTTGCTTACTATAGCTTTGTAATGTAATTTGAAACCAGTAGGTGTGATGCCTGTAGCTTTGCTGTTTTTTCTCAAGTCTTCTTTGGATATTCTGGGTATTTGTTGTTCCATATAAATTTTAGAACTGTTTTTTTTTTTATTTCTGTGAAAAAATACCATTAGAATTTTGACAGAGAATTTATTAAATATGTAGTTTTTTTTCAGTAATATGGGCCTTTTAACAATATTAATTCACCCAATTCATGGAATACAAGTTATCTTTTCATTTATTTATATCTTCAATTTCTTTCATTGATGCCATAATTTTCAGTATACAGGTTGTTCACCTGCTTGATTAAACTCATTCCTAAGTATTTTATTATTTTAATACTATTGTAAATAGAATTGTTTTATTTCTTTTTCAGATGGTTTGTTGTTAGTGTATAAAAATGCAACTGATTTTTGCATGTTGATTGTATATCCTGCAATTTTCCCAAATTCATTTTACTAGTTCTAACAGTTTTTTGGTGGAGTCTTTAGGGTTTTTAAAAAATATAATATCATCTCATCTGCAAGCAGATGCAATTTTAGTTTTTCTTTCCTATTTACATGTCTTTTATTGCTTAGCCTAACTGTAGTGGCCAGGACTTCAGTACTATGTTGAAGAGGAAGAGTGAGAGAGAACACTTTTGTTTCTTATTTCAGAGGAAAATCTTTCACCATGTCCACATTAGCTGTGGATTTTCATACATGGCCTTTATTAGGATGAGGCATGTTCCTTCCATACCCAATTTATTGAGAGGACAGGGTGTTGGATTTTGTCAAACACTTTTCATTGTAAAGTCATCATATTCTTTTTCTTAGCTTTGTGCACTGGTGAGGTGAATGTTTGAGGCCAAAAGATTATTTCCTCATCCATCCTTTGACTCTTTTTTTCTTAGAAATGAATCCTCATTATTTTTACTTTTTCCCTTACATCTTACATACAAGAGAAAACAACTGAAATTTAAGTAGGATTGGTCATGCAAATAAGTTAGTGAAAACAGCATTTAACATATATGCATTGAGGGAGGTGAGGTCCCACAGGAAACAGACCATCCCTGTCCCAAGGAGCCTCTCTGCAGTAAGGAAGAGAAGTTACAGACCCTGAAAGGATGTATATGAAATGTTCAGGGAGATGGGGAGGCAGCAGACAAATTAGTGAAGTATAAACCAAGGACAGCAGTATATTTGAACAGAAAAACATACAAACTAAAATAAGGTTGGCAGTCCTGAAAGCAAGAATCTGTTTTGTTTCCTAACCCTCATGGCTTTATTTTTGTTGCTTGGTCTTCTAAGGTCAGGATATTTTCATGGGGATCCAGGGAAGACATAGACACATATGTACACTGTGTGCTGGAACCGAGTCAACTTTTTCAAAATATATGTTTCTCCCAGTGGGAAGCCTCAAGACTGGTCAAAGCTGATAAATCTAATGGCTGTAGGAAGTTCCCCAATCTTGCATCTTAGACATCACTTCCTGGACAATTGGAGCTTTTCCTAGAGAAGTTTGTCATGAGGACCTAAGACTACAGTGGATAAAGGAGCCAGAGTACCTGCTGAGGCCTAGATACCCACTCTTTCTGAGCACTCAGTGACTTTAAATGACTGCCAATGTTAAAAGTGATCCTAATTTATAACATGGGCCCTGGCTGGTGTAGCTCAGTGGACTGAGCGAGGGCTGCGAACCAAAGGGTATAGGGCCCGGTCCCCAGTGGGGGCCATGTGAGAGGCAACCACACATTGATGTTTCTTTCCCTTTCTTTCTCCTTCCCTTCCCCTCCTTCTAAAAAAATAAAAATAAAAATATAACATGGAATGGAGATAAAAATAACTTATTTTGTAGCTTCTTGCTAAATGTAATTCTGATGATTTTCATCTCTTCCAGCAATACCTTGGTCCAAGCCACCCAATGCCTCTCACCTGGATAACCAGCTAGGCCTCTTCTCTGAGCTCTTCATTGCTACTAATCTGAGAGACAGTTTTTTACAAAAGGAATCAGATGTGTCCCTCCTTTGCTTAAAGTTATGCGGGAGTCTTTCTTTTCATTCAGAATAACAATCAGAAGCCCCTACACTGCTCCACAATCTGACCTCAGGTCAACCCCGCCCCCAACTCCATGCACACCATTGCCAAATTCTCACCCATCCACCCCTTCCTCTGGACTGGTCTTTTTCCAGTTCCTTGAATGCATGAAGTTCTTTCCTGTCACAGGGCCTTTGTGTATGCTTCTCTTTCTGCACAGAAATATTTTAGCATGGCTATCGCCTTCCCATCACTTAGGTCTCATCATAAAACTTTTTATCTCCACAAAGTTTTGTATCTCCCTTTCTCCTCATGTTATCTAAAGTAAGTCCCCCTCTTATTCTCTGTCAGAGACCCCAGTGGTTTTCTACATAGCATTTGATGCAACTTACAGTTTTGTCTGTCACCTGGTTATGTTCTATTCCCTACACACATATACATACATAAGTGTAAGCTTCGTGATGGAGATACAATATCAATTTTGTTCACTGTTGTTTCCCCGACTCCTAATCCAGAACATGACCTATAGAAGCTTCCCAAAACTACTTGTAGGATAAAAAAATTAATAGGGACATCACTCATTCATAGGGTCACCAAGAGATGGAGCTGACTCAATGGCACATGATAAACTGAGGCCTAGAAAGGTTAGGAACCTGCTCCAGGTCACACAGCAGGTAAGTGGCAGCTGTTGGACCCTTTTACGTTAAGGCAGGTGGGGCTCTGAAGGTCGTTTTGTCAACTGTGACACTATGACCTGACAATAACAGGGAAAAGGATATGAACCATTAGGTTGCAGAAAAAGAAATACTCATGTCAACAAAAACAAATATGCAAACCAAAGAATAAAATGTTGAATCTCACTTTTAAGCACAAAAGCAAGTACAAATTAAAATTTAAATTAGAGTCTTGGGATATTTTCGCTCTTAAATTGAAAATAACTCATTAATGACAATGAGAATGTTGGGAAATAGCCTTTCTCCTGGTGGGAATACAAATTGACATATGCTTTCTGAAAATAACTTGGTTATACTTTCAAATATTTAAAATACATATAACCTTTGACATGACAATTCTACTTATAGGAAATCACTTCTAGGAAATTTTTTTATTAGCTAGTTGAATTTTTTTATTTGGCCAAAGTGTACGAATAGAATTAATGTAACAGTCCATAGTCTATTCTATGGCTTCTAAATATTTATCCATTGATGATTTCCATAAGATGCTATTATGCCTAATAGTTCAAGAAAAGTACAGATTCCTGATAGTCCATGAAAGCCCAATTTGCCTTCATTTCTAACCACCAAATTAATTTGTCTTTTCAGAAGTTTTACCACATGTTTTCTTGTTTGCCTCTTCAAAAAACCCAGCATATAGTGAAAGAAAATTTAATATATACGTTGCTGCATTGTTCATATTAGATAAATTACTACTACTTGAATGAGCCCACAGAAGCAAGTTATAGTACATTTATTCAATGAACTTTCATGAAGCCATTACAAAAATGGTAAAGTTGATCACTTAATGACTGGAAAAGACATCACTAAACAAATAAAAAATAGTTTCTACAATGACATGTACAATCTTATTCAAGCTATAAAAAATGAAAATACTAATGCATAGAAAAATAATGAAAAGATATATACAAAATATCTCTAATGCCATAATCTGGTGGTTGGATAACAGTTTATATTTATTTCTCTTCTGTTAATATGCTTTAAATTTTTCTGCAGTGAATATGTAATATTTTGTTACAAGAAAATATTTTTTAAAAATAAGACAGTCAGAAATTTCCACTCAATTCCACTCAGAAGATATTTACTGAGCATTTACTATGTGTCAGGCTCTGTATGGGGAATTAGAGGTACAATGTTGACACAGTAGCTAATTCCATATAGATATCATTCAGGTAGGCAAATGCACAGTTTAGGGCTTAAACATTATGGAGGTGGCATTCTATTAAGAAGACCTCATAAGATGTTCCACTGAAAATTAGGACCAATGTCATTCCACAGGACATCAAAAATGGACGAGGCCAATGGCTACATGAAGCATCATCCAGACTGTTGAGAACAGCCAAGCCCTGATTCTCTGCATGTTTGCAGTTGAAAGCTTGTTTCTGTAGGTATTCAACCATCATTTCATTTCATGCTTCTCCTCTTTGGAGAAATTCTGACCTGGAAGGTGTGGAGCACGAGGAGACATGTCAACACTCGGAGTGAATGTGGGTGCCTGAGACAGTGTAGCAGAGCCCCAAAGGTCATGCATCCGAAGGCCCAGCATTTATATTTATTGTTCTAAGGGAACTAGGGAACATAGTCTAGAGCCCCAACAAGTGTTGGCAGGATCCACCAATTTCTATGACTATAGAAGACTTCCTAAGAGGTAGGTCTGCCATTAAGAAACCAGAAAATGAATATACCCACTGTCAATGTAACTTTGCAGCTCACTATGGTTAATGTAGTATGCTTTGACTTTCTTTAGAAGGGGAAGAACAGGGGAAAATGCTGATGTGCTAATTGTCTGTCTCCATGCTAGCACAAAGAAGGACTGGAGGTAGTGGCTTAATAATTACAACTCGAGCCTTGCATCCCCAGCCTGAGGCCAGCCTCCTGCCTCAGCAGATAATGAGTTTGGCAATCTGTGATAGTCTTTTCTGAATGCTAATCCTCATCACAGAACTCCTATAATGCATGATATAATTTAATACACCTGGCAGACTCACCAGCAGTTCATTCTTTTGTTACATAATAGCCCAAAGTGAAGTCCAAGGTGGTTAATGCTCTGACAACCAGCTATTATCCCCAATAACAGGCGATTTTCAAAGGATTATTGCCTTCAGAAACCATTTTGTAATAACTGGCAAATGGAAGCCAATGTAGCAAAGTAAGATGGTCTCTGGGAGCTGCCATTTATTTTGTACAGATCTGCAAAGACTCTTCAAACATCCCCCAAATAAAACAACGGGAGTAGTGATGGGGTTTCACGGGCTAAGATAAATCACCTCACTAGAAAAGTTACAGGAATGCATGCCTTAACGTCACTCTTTGGAATCTTTCTATTTTTATTTAGCTTTTCGGTTTTCCTTCATCTTTACCCTTTTATAATATACTGGATTCCCAAACGCCTGCTTCTGGGAAAGATACAGAAGGCCTGGGAGCTGCCCATAACTAATTCCCCTCTGACGATGTTTCCCTGTGTCGGGCCCTGAAGGGGAGATGATCAGTCATGGCATTGATGCTGAGGGATTTGTGTCTGATATACCCATCCTGACTTAACTAAACTTCACTTTAGGAAGACAATTTGGGTTGGGTTATGACAAGAGAAGAATGACTTATTGTCCTCAGCAGGCAGGAGTTTGGCTATCAGTCCACAGCAAAGTCAGACTTAATTCCACACAATGCTACCCCATTACAAAGTGAGTCCAGTCTTAAAAGAAAGTTCTATGAGTGATGTATCTCCTTTAGGATAGTTCCCCAAAATTCACTCATATTCTCCAAACTCAAAATCCAAATTCCGAAACATCAAGAAGATGGGTTTTTTATGTCACTGCTACGATAAAAATCACTGTGATCTTTGTGCTTGACGCAGATTGCATAAATCCCAGCTGTTTGAACTTGGGAAATGTACTCAGTGATGAAATTAAATTGACATCATCTTCCTTTATCTTGACAGTTCAGACAACTGAGGGCAATTGCTGCTCTGACCAGCGGGTTAGGATAGTCAGTGATAAAATTATTATTCTGCCTAAAGTTTATCTTTGATTAAAAATTAAATTTAACTTTGCTTTATCATTTTCTATACCCCAACAACATGCATGTGTTCTCCAAGTTAAATCAAGATGGACTAAATATTTAATAACCTTTTCTAATTAGCTACAACTGTTACCTGATTTCTCTCTGCAAATGAATGTGAAAGGGCCCAGGAGGCCTAACGTTAACCTTCATTCACTCTCGTTACAGGAGAGAAATTACAGGCTCTAATTAGATGCTTCAAATTGCAAAGAAATAGAATTTTCATAACTAGCTTATTAAAATCCTAGGGCCCCTTTGGGATAGGGCAAATTGCTTCTACTCTGATCTGCTTATCCTTGTACAACACCATACAGAAGACTCGTGTTGTCTGCCTTACACAGCTCATATTTCTCCCAAATTAATGAGTACTCAAATTATTCCAGCTGCCCTCTTGGCACAAGGAAAAATTGAAAATCTACGGCTGCCAAGTGACGTGGATAACTCAGCTGCTAAATAAAATATGCTTAAGGGGACACAGCTGTTGGGATGCCTATTTACATTAAAATTACTAAATCCATGAATACAGAACAAATGTCCCAAGAGCTAAACAGTGTTCAACACTTGGGTTAACCCTTTTATTATTAGTCCAGGGCTCTCAAGGCACAGGTATCCCACATAGCGGGGCAGAAGTGTGAATTTTCTACCCAATAATTTCTTTTCCTTCAAAAGAGATCCTCAAGTATTACAGAGGCAGAATGAGTGGGGTGGCCCCCAGAATCAGTGGGGCAGGTCCCCACTCACTTGACTTCCACTGATGTCCTTGAACATGCCAATTAAAACTTTCACCATCACTAAAATTAAAGGTAGATTTTAGATTTGCTAAATTTTGACATTTCATAAACCTTTAACAAGGTTCTGTCTTCTGCGTTCTGTCATCTGAGTTGCATAAAGGGTCAAATAAAGCTCAGATGACCAAGATGTGAAAGTCTTAGAAAATGATGCCCCAAAGGTCAGCAGACAGTGAACGGTACTTCAGGCAGAAGTACTCAGCCATTCGGCAGACTAACCAATTCAGAGAGAACAAGACAGGATGGGCCAAGAGTAAATACGGAGAAGAAAGCATGGGGGAGATGGTCCCTCTATACATTCATTTGACATGCATTAATATGAAATTAATGATCTTCCATTACTGTTTTGAAATTCTAGACACTAAAAGACTTTGTTCAAATATATCCAAACCCTTATCATTGATTATATAAATTATCTACTCCAGATAAAAATTCTTAACCCAGAGTTCAGAGGTTAAACCCCATCCAGACTCATGTCGAAACCATGCACAATTATTCAAGTACCTAAATATCCTTAAAGTCAGTATTGGGCCATCAAATAATAGATCAGCAAGGATCCCCTTCTCTTAGTGGATTTGTAAGTTAATTTTTTTTAAAGAATCACAAATTACAGCTTGGGTTCTCTGGATAATTACAAAAACATGTTCTGTTTACTGTCCTGAACATTCTGCCCTGAACACTTTGCATTGTCCAAATCCTGTAAAATTATAGAGTGATGTCATCCAATAGATCAGGCTCAGGGAAAACAGATGAAGATTCTATAAACACTTTTCACCCTTAAACACATAGCCTAAACAGAATACTTCCGCTCTCTGTAAGAGCAAAATGGCAACAAGTGAGATTTAAAAAACAGAATGGGGACATGTGAACATCAACCCACAAACATTTGAAGATGATTAAGGAACACAGACATAAATAAAGATAAGAGGGAAAATGTGGCTATCTGAAAGAAGAGCCTTGACACTAAAGGAACCCAATGCAAAGTCAGTTTCAATTATACAGCAGTGCCTTTAATCCACACTTTGGCCATACACTCTTCTGCTTGCACTCAAGTGTTTGCCTAACACCTGAGTTTCTCCATAGAAGACACCACCTGTCTTTGAACAGTCCTTATTTAGAATCTGAGGGTACAGACACTTTAACACATAGTCACAGAGTCCTGGGCCTGCTGAAAACTAAAAACCTGGGAGATGTGTGTTTTGAAATTAGTATCCTAGGGTGGCTGTTACATGGCCGACCCAAAAAGACAGGATTCTTCTAAATCCTTCGCTGTCACTTTTATCATGACACTTCTGATACTTCTAGGACCACTACGTGTCCTGGACTTGTTCTGGATCAAAGGAAAAATCAGAACACACAATGTGATGTTGAAGAAAGAGCACAAGATGTAAATGACTTTGACCTGGAAAAGTACATTTACAGTTCATCTTACCTTTGACAACTTATAGTATAAACACATAAATTGTCCTAAAAAACTTGTGAGGGTTACAGAGAGTCTTAAAAATAGCTCTGATATATAGATAGAGTCAGGCAAACTTGTTAAATGAGAAGGAATCATGTGACCATTATCCATGCTGATAACAGGAACAGTGCTGTGGGCAATATAAAACATCACAGGTTCTCAGCATCCATTTTGCAAGGTGGCATGATTTTACGTGAAGGCATACCTGTCCTAAATATCTAGGAGGACTGTTAGTCTAGGAATGTAGGGGGTAGGGGGTGGCATACACACAGGTATAGTTTATGGCTGTACATTTTTACATAGCTAGAAAATATTTATATCTAAATAACTACATAAAATCACAAGACAGACTGACATACAGTCACTGACTGACTCTTCAGATTCTTTTATCTTTTGCCAAGTTGACTCTTTCAGAATAATAGCCAAGGTAGTTCTGTGACATAGATCAAATGGTCTTGAAAGCACACTTCCCTATCTTTCAATATAATGACACTATTACTTGACCTCTTGACAGCTGCAGTTTAGATGCATTTAAAGAGAATTTAAATTAACATTGTTTCAGTAACGCAGCAACACTGTTGAAAAGTGTGACAATGCATAGCCAAGATTCAGACTCGCTGTGGTAAATTGAATATTCTGTTGAAATCTGATATATTCCCTTCAGACAGCAAATGATTAAAAAATGACCATTTCCATTACATTTTCCTCATATCTATATACTCTGGCTAGAAAATAGAGTTTGACCATTGAAAGCAGAAATAAGGCCCAGCAATTGTCCAAAGAGACTAACCTAACTCAGTATTTCACAATTAAAGTCACATTAAAAAAATTTAAAAACCAAAGAAAAATTATTGATGTCAGCTAAAGAAGAAAAAGACAGTATTATCCAAGGAGCAAAAATAAAACTGACAACTGTCTTCCCAATAAAAAACAATAAAAGGCAGACACAAAAGAACACATTGTACTCTGGGCTGAAAAAGGGTCAAAAGAGCCTTAAGTGTCTATTTAAAATTTTATACTCAGTAAAAATATCCCTTCAAATTAGAGCAATATTAAAACCTTTAGACAATTTTTTTTAATGAACAGAATTCAAAGGAATACTTCAGGCAGAAGATCCTATCTTTTTACTTTGTAATACTATAAGCACAATGTAAGTGTAAATAACACTATTGTTCTTTTAATAGATGTAATACCATAATAAAAGGGCTAATTCAGGAGAAAAACATAACAACCCTAATCTGTATACTGATTATAACAAAGATACGATACATAAAACAAAAACTGACTGAACTAAAAAATCAGAGAAATACAGCATTACAGCAGAGGATTTTTTAACACACCTCTATGTAATGATAAAATAAGTGAACAAAGCAATCAGTAAAGACATAAAATATCTGAATATGACAATTAGTCAATTTGGCCTTATTGACATGTACAGAACAGGGCATTGATCAACTTCAGGATACATTTTGTTTACATGTACTCAAAGATCATTAACCAAAATACATCAGTGCTTGTCTACAAAGCAAGTCTAACTGTATTTGAAAGGGTGGAAAGCACACAGAAGCTATTCAATATCTCAGTGCAATAACTTAAACATCATAAAATATTAATTGGAAAATTTGGAACTCAATTAACTTAAAAATTAAATAATACACTTTAATCCATTACATGAAGAAGAGATCACAATGAAAATTAGAAAATGGTTTGAATTCAATGATAATGAAAATATGATATCCAAAAGCATGTGGGATATTACTAAAGCACTAGAGGGAAGTTAATGCATATAATAAAAAAAGAAAGGTGAAAATCAATGGTCTAAGGTTCCATTGTAACAAGCTATAAAAATGTCAAATTTAACCTAGAGAAAGTATAAGGAAGGAAACAAAAAATAAGAAATCAATGATACAGAAAACAGATGTATGCCAACAGCTGCTTCTTGCAAATCCAATAAAATTGACAAATTCTTTTAAAGAAGGATTAATGAAAAAATGAATGAAAATACAAGTTAACCATGTTAGAAATGGAAAAGTCTTTAGATCTTTTAGATATTCAAAAGATAATGAGTGAAATTTATATACAACTTTAGGCAAATTAAATAGGAGAATTTGAGAGAAATGGACACATTCCTTGAAAAGCACAACTTACCAAAAATGATTCAAAAAGAAATGTAAAAATTAGACTATCCTACATCCATTAAAGTGATTAAATCTGTAAAGGAAAAATCTTGCCCCCAAGTATAAACTACAGTCCCTTGTAACCTCAACATCGGACTCTTAGACAGAGTTAAAGAAGAAAGAACAATCTTACACAAATCATTCCAAAAATAGAAAAAGAAGAAATACTGCCCAACTGAATTTGAAGCTAGCATACTCTAATCAAACACCTGAAATGAAAAGATTATAGAACAGGAACATTTCAGACAAATATCTTTTCTGAACATAGACATGAAGATCTTAAAATCACAGCAAATCAAATTCAGTGAAATGTAAAAGCTTAATATATTATTGACAAAGTTGGTTTTATGCCATGAATGCCAGGTTAGTTTAACATGTGGAAATCAAACAATATAATTCATGGTATTAAACAATAAGAAAAATTATGATAATCTCAAAAGATGCAGAAGAGCACCCGATAAAATTCAATATCCATCTAACTAAATTATTACCAAGCAAGAAGTAGAACAGCACTTCCTTAACTTAAAATAAAAAAGTGCAAAAACCAGCTGCAGTGTAAAACTTCATGATAAAAACACTGAAAGTGTTCACCCTGAGCTCATGGATGAGATAAGAACATCTACTAATCCTTATCTTGCAGCATGTGTGTGGACATGCAAATGACCAATAAAAGCAAAAACAATTTTGAAGAACCAACATAATATCAGAGGACTTACACAACTAGATATCAAAACTATAAAGTTCAAGTGATTATAATAGAGTGAAATTTATATAAGCATAGACAAACAGGCCAATAGCATAAAATCACAGTATCTAAAAAGTGCTATTGTAATACAACAAAGAAAGGATTTTTTTCATATATGGTGCTGAATCAACTGACCATCCATGTGTAGAAAAGTAAACCTTAATTAATTTCAAGTGGATCTTAATAATAAAGTTTAATGATGAAGCTTAATAACAAATTGGCTAGAAAATAATATGGAGAATCATCCACATTTTGAGTAGAAAAATATGTCTGAAATTGTACCATAAAAAGTACTATTCATAAAAGAAAATACTGATATACTAAATTTCATCAAAATTAAAAACTGCTATTTATCAAAAATAGTATATAAAAGAGACACAGAAAGTCACAGAGTGGGAGAAGATATTTACTAATATGGATGTACTAGTATATAGAAAATATAAAGGATTAGTATGAATCAATAAAAAGCTAGACTAATAAATTTAATGGGCAAAAAAATTTCAATAGACACTGTAAAAAAGTGATATACAAATAGCCAATGAACACAACCATCCAACAAACATGAATAATTGAACAACTTAGTTATCACAGAAATGCAAATTAAAAGGACACTTAAATACTAAAACATACACACACGCACATACATACATACATACACACACCACAATGGCTAAAACTTAAAAAGTTTGGAGTATCAAGTGTTGGTGGAGAGGGATAAAACTCCCATTGTTACAATCACTTTGGAAAACTTTTTGGCAGCATATACTAATGCCTACTGTAAGTATAACCTATGACCCAGTGATTCAGCTCCTAGGTATATCCCCAACAGACATGCATACATGAGTGTGCAATAAAAGGCATGTGGAATAATTTTTATAGCAGCATAATTTGAAATAGCCAAAACTGGAAATCACCTATGTGTCCATCTATAGGAGAAAAGATAAATAAATGATGATCTATCTATACTACAGAGTACAATATGACAATGTTAGAAATAAACCCCTCTAACACACAACAACCTGAATGAATCGCACAGACATACCGCAGAGCAAAAGAAGCCAAGCATGTGTATGAGATGTCTCCATTTATATAAAGTTCAGTAACAGGTCAAACTAATCCATGGTGATAGAAGTCAGAAAAGTAATCATGTTTGGGGGACATCATGACAGGAAGGAGGTATGTTGAGAGAGGCTCTGGAGATCCTGGTTAATATATACCAGTATTCACATTGGAGTGGTCACTTGGTAAAAAATCAGAGAGCTGTACACTTAAAGGTATTTTTTGTTTTGTATCATATACCATGTTATTTTTGAAACTTCCAATGCATAAGGTCTTTAAAAAGTAAGCTGACTATAGAGATGTGGGTTTATTTCTGGGCTCCCTATTCTGTTCCATTGATCTGTCTGTTTTTATGCCAGTACCATGCTGTTTTAATTTCTATGGGGTTATAGTTTGATATTAGGTAGCATGATTCTTCTGACTTTGTTCTTCCTTTTGAAGATTGCTGTTGTTATTCAGGGTCTTTTGTAGTTCCATATAAATTTCTGAAATAAAAGGCAGGCAAATTGGAAAGGAAGAAGTAAAATTGTCATTCTTTGCAGATGACATGATACTGCACAGAGAACCCTAAAGATTCCACCAAGAAACGACTAGAACTAATGAATTCAGTAAAGTAGCAGGATACAAAATTAATATCCAGAAGTCAGTTGCATTTTATATGTCAATAACAAACTATCTGAAAGGGAAATTAAGAAAAAAACATTCAAAATTGCTTCAAAAAGAATAAAATATGTTGAAATAAATCTATCCAAAGATGTGAAAGACCTGTATTTGGAAACTTATAAGACACTAAAGAAAAGAAATTGAAGAAGATACAAATAAATGGAAGCATATACCATGTTCATGGATAGAAAGAATCAAAGTCATTAAAATGTCCACACTGCCCAAAGCAATCTATAGATTCAACACAATTCCTATCAGGATACCAAGGATGTATTTCACAGAACCAGACATAAAATTTTAAAGATACTTTATGAATCACTTTAAGTAGTTAATCATAGTTTCTTTTGTTTTGCTGAACTCTTCTATTAATCCAGTGAACACATATTTATTAATATTTGTTTTCACTCATTGTGCTAGACACAGGGAACCCTACAGTCATGGGAAAGGCAGATAGTAAACAAGAATCAGGTACACTGTGGTCAGTGTTATGAAGATGAAGAACATGATGGGCTGGGCAAGGCAGGTGGGAGTGAATGGACCAGGGAAGCCCTCTAACCAGGTGATATTTGAACTGAGACCTGGAATATGAAAATAAGTCAGATTTTTTATTTTTAATTTATTTTATTTTTGTATCTTAGAGATTTTCATTTCTAATAAAGTAAGTATTAATCTTTAATATTCCACATAAAAAAAAGCTTTGGGGAATCCTTTTGTTTCTTTGCCAGAGTAAAATTGTCATGAGATCAAAAAGTGAGAAAACCACTGTAATTTATCCTCAGCCAGGACTGATCCATTTCTTGCTCTGACCTCATAAGGCACCACTGTGATGGAATTACAAACCACTCCTATATAAGCTCTTGGCTAGGCTGAGGTTTTTGTTTGTTATAGCCTAGGAAGCTGCTTTGTGACCTATTTGGATTTGGACTAGTACACTTGCTATCTCATTTTGTCTTTTCTTTATTTTGTTTCTTTTTTTTACTTAAAAATTATTTTTGTATTTTTATTTTTGTTTTTATTGTATTTTATTTTAATTTCTTTTGTATTTTTTCAATTTTTTGTTTTTATATTTTTATTTTTCTTTTCCTCAATGTTTTATATTTATTTAGTTTGTTGTTTTAATGTTTTTTGTGTGTGTGTTTTCCTCTTATTTTGAAGTCACCATGTCTAATGACTTTGCAGCCATCTCTACCAATGAAGAGTGCCATATTAGCAGTTATATACGGTTGAACACTATTGGTGAGGGATCCTTTGCCAAGATAAGGTTAGCCCAGCACATTTTGACTAGCACACAGGTGGCTGTGAAAATAATGAATATATGGGCCTCTTTGAATTTTTTCCAGTTCCTTGTCTTAAGGGTTTAAATCACCCCAATATCACCAAATTATCTGAGGTGATTGTCACCAGAACCTATATTTTCTCTTCATGGAACACATTAGCAGAGGATATGTTGAGTACTATGGCCTCAGGACCAGTGAGGAAGCCAGACCCATGTTTTGGCAACTGATATTGTTGTTACAGTGTTGCCACCAGAGGGAAAGGGCCCACAGTGATCTGAAGCCAGAGAATATCCTTCTAGACAGTGAGCTGAATATTAAACTAGCAGACTTTGGCTTCCATAAAGAATTTTCAGATCATAAACTCAACACCTTTTGTGGCACCATCTCCTATATGGCCCCAGAGATCTTGCAGCTCCAATCTTATGACAGGCTAAAGGTTGATGTCTGGAGCCTAGGAGGGAGGAAGATGATGGGACACCAGCATTTTGGGTGGGAGAACTTTGAGGACCTGAAGCAATATATATTGAATGGGCAGTTCCACATACCATACTTTATGTCTCTAAAATGTCAAACACTGTTACAAAAATTAATGACCATTTACTCCAGCCAAAGAACTACCCTGGAAGATACAATGAAAGATCCATGGGTCAATATTGGCCAGGAGGAGGAACTGAAGCCATACAGTGAGCTGCCCTGAGGTGGCATTGACTCCCAGGTAATGGAAATAATGAAGAACTTTGAATTGAAACAGCACAAGATACAGGAGTCAGTAACATATAGAAAATATAACAATATTATGAGTATTGTCTGATTCTACACACAACAAAAGCAAGATGAAAGGCCAGGGCACACTGTCAGGGTAAGGCCCTGCCCCTCCCCTGAGCCCAACAGCAGTCTTTCTACATCTCAAGAGATTCAAGATAAGTCTATCAGTCCCCCATCCAGCATGGAAGCAAGGATGACCATTCCCCCATCTTACCTGTTGTCATGGCTTACCTTTCCCTCAGCCAGCCTGAGACCAAGTTAGATCCTTCCTGGCTTAGCCAGCCAGGAAGCAAGGATGACCATTCCCCCAGCCAATGTGGAAGCAAAGATGACCATTCCCTACCCCGCCTGAATTCAAGGGCCACCACTGTGCTACCAGGCCCAGAGTTCAGGACTGCCACACCCAGCCCAGCCCTCCAGCATGGCCCTGCGGTCTTCCCTACTACTCTCAGCATCAGCAGCACCAGCAGCGATGGTGGAGCCCCAGAGGGAGACACCAAGTAAAACCGCCTCCAACCCGCCTCCAGCAGCCTGATGACAAGACACCAGGCTCTTTCTCCAGCCACAGCCAGGGTCGGCAGGGGCTGGTGAGGAGGGTTTCCAGGTTTTTCTTAAAATTCTTATGCTGTATGCCACCCACTAACAAGCAACATCACAAAAGGACAAGTGTCAAGCCAAAATAATTTTTAAAATCATGGGTGACCAAGACAGGGCCATAGTCAAAGACACATTGGGGAGATCAAGTAGCACTCCTTGCATTTTAGTTTATTTTTTAAATTTTATTCATTTACTTTTAGAGAGAGGGGAAGGTAGAGAGGGGAAAGATGGTGGGGAGAAACATCAATGTGACAGAGGACATTGTTTGGTTGCTTCTGTATGTACCCTGACCAGGACCAAACCCACAACCCAGCATGAGCCCTAACCAGGAATTGAAGCAGCAACATTTTGCTTTGCAATGCCCAACCAACTGAGCCACACCTGTTAGGGTGCACCCCCTGTACTTTAAATGCTGAACTTGAAGATGCTGAGGGAGGTGAGTCAGAGGCTGGATGCAAGTGCACACTGTGTGTGCTGGTGAGAGGACATGGCCCAGCACACAGTGGAGGTGTGCCAACTCCACAGCGATCTTTGCATTAAATCAACCCAAGATTCACATAAGCTGGGTATCTGGCATCACTGTGGTCTTCAGAAGCATCTTATCCAAAATATCTGCTGAGCTTAGAGGACAGCCTGGAGTCCCCCTGAAGGTCAGGAAGAGAGGCTGTCCTTGCTACAGGTCCACCCCTCTTCCCCCACCTGAATGAAATTTCAAACTTCAGAGACTAGACAGTTTTTCCTGAATCCCTTCTCCCCTTCCCATATTTTCTTTGCTCTGAAGTTTGTGGGTGTTCTTAAAGTATTTGATTCTTCCAAATTTTATAATAAACTTGATGCTCCAGAAAGACATATTGGGTATTCTGATTTTTATCCCAAAACACTAACTCAAAAGAACATCAGCACCCCTGTGTCTACTGTAGCATTGCTTACAATCACCAAAATGTGGAAGCAGCCAAAGTGTCTATCAGTAGATGAATGGATAAAACAATTATGGGATATTTAGACAATGGAACACTGCTTGGCCATAAAAAAGAAGAAAATTTCACCCTTTGTGACAGCATGGATGGACCTGGAGAACATTATGCTAAATGAAATAAGCCAGTCAGAGAAAGACGAATACCATATGATTTCACTCATATGTAGAATCTAACGCACAAACTGAACTAACAAGCAAAATAAAGACAGACTCAGAGAGAGCAAGCAAGTGAATTGCTTTGGGGCACTAGGGGTTGGAGCTATAGAGAAAAAAGGAAAAAGGATTCATGGACATGGGCAGCAGTGTAGTGACTGTAGGGGGGGTGTAAAGGTACATTAAGGGCGATAAATGGTAATAAAAATATAATAAGAATTATTACATTAAAAACAAATAAAGCAAAATAAATAAATAATAAAAATTTAACTGGTTATACTTATTTAAGTACATCACTAGGAGAATATGAGAGAAATTCATAAAGGAATAGTCCAAACTACTTGTGTATCTTGTGAGTCATTAAGATTTTTTCCAAATAAAAAGTTGCTTTTAAGTTAACAGTCTTTATGATAAGTCAGTGCTACTATCATCCTCATGACGATCAGTGTAAATGAGCCACAACTAATGAGCTGGCCTGGTGAGGAAATAATATGATTACGATATCTTTAGAAACCCAGAAGAGTGCAGCTGAATCACAGTAGCCCTATGCGAAACCCACTGACTTTACCAACTTCTACTTCCCAAGCAGGGTCACTGCTTTCACCACTAGAAATCTGTAGAATCTTGAGGCACATCAAGTCTAAGTGGGAATCCTGAGTGTGGTGAAGAGGCAGAAAAAGGTGACTGAGGCTTGTCTACTGAGTAAGCCATCCTGTAGAGACAGCTCATTCAGAAGGGTGCCTTGGCCTCAGAGCACAGCACCTCAAGGTCAGTATCAAGGTTCAGTAAAAAAAAGAGCTCCCATTTTGATGACTGTTCTTCAGAACTATAATCTTGAATAAATTAATGCCATTGCTAATCTTGCACAGATGAACAAAGGCTGCCTGCAAACAATAGCACTCTTGTTTCTAGGCCCACTGATATCATCTTGTCTTTCATCATTTTTGTCTTTATCTTCAGCTATTCCTGCTGCAGGATCAAAGCAGCCCAAGACAAGATATTACTCCTGCTGAGTTCAGGTCCTGCAACACATTTCTTTCCAGCCAAGAAAGTGAGGCTTTCTGCTGTGTGTCCTTTGGCCCAATTGTCATAATCCACCTCAAGTAACAAATCCAGCCTCTTCACCACAAGGAAGATTCAAAAACCATCATCACATATATAAAACTTGAACAATGGCTATGTTCATGCTCCAGACCACATTTTCATCTTGTAATTACATGTGATGCAATCCAGGGAGGGACACTTAATAGAATAAACATTTACTTCAATATAACTACATAAGAATAAAATTTTGAAGATAACACTCATAATCCTTCCAGTTTGGCCTCAGACTAGCAGGAGAATGGCTCTCTCAACTCTCATAAGTGAGGTCCTCTGCTCATGAGAAAGATTCCAGAGCTATCCCCACCTAGCAATTGCCGCTAGGCCTTCCCTGTGCCAAACACTTGGGCTGTGTTAGCTCATCTAGTCTTCATCTCATGTTAAGGTAAGTACTATTTTTATCCACATCTGACAAGTGAGGAAACTAAGACTTGAGGTCACCACCCAACTACTAGAAGAGAAGGAAGTACAACTCCAGAGTCCATTATCTTAACTACATCCTGGACTCCAGCTCCTTCGTAAGATAATGAAATGTGACTCCAGACAGGGTGGCTCTTCACCTACTAGCCACTTTTCTGTGAGGATAATGTTACCTGCTTGGATCTTGCCCAGTTTGTTTCATTCTTGTTATTAATAAAATTGGCTTTGCACAAGCCACATGTTTTCTATGAAGAATCACATAATTCCAAAGGGATTTCAGACTCTGAGCTTTGGCTTTGAATAGCAAATTGCAAGACCTAGGGAAGAATTGATTTTTATTCTTATCTATGGCCTTTAATCATCACTTCCTGCAGTGAGCATGTGGCATCAGATTCTTCCTCAAGACAGAACTGCCAGCAGCCTGTCCTTCTGCAAAACAACTTCATTAACTGGTATAATTAATATAATGATGGGGTCATGTCTAACATTCATTGAGCACTGGCTTCTGTGATTGGCACTATTCTGAGCCATCACAGGAGTCATGTTATTTAATTATCACAATATTCCTATGGGGTAGTGTGGTAGGCAGAATAATGCTGTTCTCCTCCTCAGGCAGGGTATCTATATTCTAGCCCCTGGAATTTGGAAAGATGGTATGTTCTATGACAAAGGGTATTAAACTTGCAGGTGGAATTAAGATGGCTAATCTGCCAACCTTAAAATAGACAGACTACTCTGAATTATTCCATGAAGCCAATACAACCAAAAGGGTCCTTTAAACTGAAAAAGGGTGTGAGAATCAGAGTGCTGTGAAGGGAGAAAGACTCAACAGGCCACTCCTGGCTTTGCATATGGAGGGGAACCATCAGCCAAGAAGTGGAGCAGCCTCTAGAAATCAGAAAAGGCTTTGAAAGCCTTTGACCTCTTAGAGTCCCCAGAAAGGAATACGGCCCTGCTGATGCTTTGACTTGAACCCAGGGAGCCCTGGGTCATATTTCTAACCATACTGTAAGTTAATAAATTTGAGTTGTTCTAAGCCATTACATTTGTGGTTATTTAGTACCACAGAAAAAGGAAATTAATACAGGTAAATGGTATTATGATGATGATCTGTTTTTTACAGATGAATAAACCAGCTCTGAGAGTTTTAGAATCTTGCCTGTGGTCAACCAACTAGTAAGTAATTACAGCAAAATTTGAACCTGGCTGTCCAGATCCCTCACCCTGACCATAGTATGCCTCCCCTCCAAGGCAGCTCCTCCTACTACCGAAATCGTCCCTATTATTTCTTTCATGAAAACAAAGGCTTCTTTTAACAAGTTTAATATTCACTGTATAGCATTTGAAAAGAAATGGAGAAGGGGAAAACAATATTTACATTTCACTACACACATTTTCCACGTCCTTGGTTAAGTTTATTCCGAAGTATTTTATTTTTTCGATGCACTACAAATGAAGACTGTTTTCCTAATTCCCTTTTCAGATAGTTCACTGCTAGTGTATAGAAACACAACCGATTTTTGTATACTGATTCTGTATCCTGTAACTTTATAAAATCTGTTTATTAGTTCTAACAGGGTTTTTTTTTAATCTTTAGGGTTTTTCACACAAAAGGTCATCTGCAAACAGAAATAGCTTTATTTCTTCTTTTCTGATTTGAATGCCCTTTATTTCCTGCCTCGCTGATCTGGGCAGTACTTTCAGCACTGTGTTGAATGGAATTGATTAGAATGTGCATCCTTGCCTGGTTCCTGATCTTAGAGGCAAAACTTTTTCAGTTTTCGACCACTGTGTATAATGTTAGCTGTGGGTTTGTCATACATTATGTTCTGTTCCTTCTACACCCAATTTGTTGGCAGTTTTTATCATGACAGGGTATTGAATTTTGACAATGTCTTTTCTGTATCTATTGAGATGATCATGCGAGCTTTATCCTTCATGCTGTTAATGTGGTGCATCACACTGATTTGAATATATTAAACCACCCTTGCACACCAGGAATAAATCTTACTTAAGCATAATGTATGATTCTTTTATTATGCTATTGAATTTGCTTTATTAGTGTTTTGCTGATGCTTTATCATATATTCATCTGAGATAATGGTCCATAGTTTTCTTTCCTCATGGGGTCCTTGTCTGGTTTTGGCATCAGGGTAATGCTGGCCTCATAAAATGACTTTGGAAGTGTAACCTCCTATTCAATTTTTGGGAAGAGTTTGAGAAGAACTTATGTTAATTCTTCTTTAAATATTTGGTAGAATTCACTAGTGAAGACATCTGGTCCTGGGCTTTCCTTTGTTAGGAGATCTTTGATTATTGATTCAATCTCCTTACTAATTACTGGTCTATTCAGACATTTTTATGATTTAGTCTTAATAGGTAGCATGTTGCTAAGAGTTTGTTCATTTCTTCTAGGCTATCCAGTTTAACACTGTATAGCTGTTCATATTTTATAATCCTTTTTATTTCTGTGGCATCAATTATAATGTCTCATCTTTCATTTCTGATTTTATTTATTTAATAAAATAATAAACTTTTTTCTTAGTTTAACTAAAAGTCAACTTTATATTTTCCAAAAAGCAAATCTTGATTTTGATTTATTCTATTCTTTATTTCTGTTATTTATTCTCTTACCCTCATTATGTCCTTCCTGCTGCTAACTTTGGGTTTCATTTGTTCTTTTTTTCTAGTTCCTTGAGATATGAAGTTAGGTTATTTATTTGAGATCTCCTTTTTAATATATGTGTTTACCTCTACAAACTTCCCTTTTAGTACTGCATTTGCGTGTTGTATTTTCATTTTCATTCGTCTCTAGATATTTTCTAATTTTCCTTTTGATTTTTTATTTTACCCACTGGTTGTTCAAAAGTGTGTTGTTTAGCTTTATTCTAGTTTTCCTTCTGCTGTTGATTTCTGGTTTCATTCCATTATGGTTGGAAAAAACGCTTGGCATAATTTCAATCTTTTTTAATTTGTTTTGACTTGTTTTGTGACTAAGCATTTGTTCAATCCTAGAGAATGTTCCATGTGATCTTGAGAAGAAGAGTATATGTTCTGCTAATGTGGCTATATTTTATATTCTAATTACTGGCTAAAAAACACTTGTAAAGAGAGATCTTCCTGGAGCTTCTACTCTAAATGAGGTCTTCCACTCAAATCAAGATGCTCACCAATACTACTTCCTCTTTCTAGGCCCTCAGGAGAATTGTGTTTCCATGATTCCCCAGTCACTCTCACAGTAATTCTGGGCCCATGTGGCTGGGTTCTGGCCAGTGAAAAATGAGCAGAAATGATATACTCACTTTCTAGCTGTGGGTACACAAAAATCCTACTCTGTGATTTTTGTCCCTCTGATCTCTGCCCATTTTTTTAAACCAAGGGTACATTTTTTTTTGGAAGACAACACCTCTCCATGATGCTAGGCATTGAACTTCTATTAAAGAAAAAAATTGACAAGCAACCTGCAACCATAGTTTAAAATTGAGGGCAGGTGTAATGTTAGATTTTAAGGCTATAAATATATGTAAACAGTAGTTATTTAAAATTGGTCTCATCTCATCATACCAGAATTAGTGAAAAACTGAAAGAAAACAACATGTCTTTTCAGTTGATGGAGTTACAGAAAAAGAGGGAATCTTAAGACCCAAGATGAAGAAACCAAACTGGATTAGTGAGAAGTAAATGAGGAACTAAAAGCCTCTGTAAGTTTGTTAGGATCTCAATCCTTCATCATGAACTTAGGTGTTTGAGGAAATTCTAGGGTCTCCAGAGATTTGGACATTTAAATTATGGCTTAACTTACAAATGTGCATTTAAAAGCATTCTTTCCTAAAAGATTTAGTTATCTGTCTCTTTTCCAAATAGCCCGAGCCCTCTACCTCCCAGGTACTTGGGCCCAGGCTAGGGGTATTCAGCTTTCACGAGTCTCTGCTCAATCAACACGTGCCTATTATAAACAACCCAAAATCCAGTTTGGCAGTGATCCCAAGGTCTCCAATCAAAAGGATCTTATTCAATTCTATCCTTTTGAAGAAGTGTTTATTTGGGTTATTTTCTGCCACTTTGTCTTTGGTAGCTCTACAGAGTTAAGCCAACTATTAATCTAAACCATAAATGTTATCTCACTGAATTGAAATTTCCACTTTTTATTATAACATGCAGGCAAAACAGTGGTTGCCTGCTATCAAATTAGATAATTCCTTTGTATATATAGTGTGCAGTCATCCAGCTACTTCTCATGCTCAGAGATTATAGATCAGAGAATGGAAATGGATAATTCAGTTGCAAACCAAGAAATTATGTCTCCCATTTCTCCGACTTTTAGAATCAAATAAACAGATACCTTTGTTTCAGGCCATAACACTTGTCCATTGTTCAACTTCAAAGCTTTGAACAATGCATATCTATGTGGATACAGGTGGACCTAAAGTCACACACCCAAGCCCTGATTATTATATCTGAGATCCGACTCCAACAGGAAAAAGGGAATGAAAACAGGATTAGAAAGAGCCTTTCCATCAGATGAATGATTTCTCTGACAGACAAGTAGAACCTGCAACTTACTGTTCTCGCTTTCTAACTGAAGTCAGACAAGCAAATATAAACTCAGGCAGCAGCACGCTCAATAATTTCCCCTCACTCCACGTATCCCACAGTGTAAAATTCTGGGATGAGCAGACCATGGGAACTGAATAGGTCAGCAAGAATCCTACAGAGAGCTGCCCTTACTCCAAGATTTTTTATAACATAGCTTCCAGGTGAGCTTTGGCAGCATTAGCCACACCCTTGTAATGGGACTGCACAGAAAATTCCACAGATGAAAGACAGAGGCAGAATTCTTTTCCAGCCAACAAAACCAAAGTCAACCTTAATCCATAAGCCAGGGTTTCTTTCCCATTCACACCTTAGGCTGCTCTATGAACCCTTCTCAGGTACTGGAAGAAGGTGTAGATGGCTTCTGCACTGAGGCACTGGATTGATGGCATAATGAGCCACAGTTCACAGATTTATCTGGCCTTTGTCTAGAAATTAAAAGGCAATGGGATATCCAATTAATGTAGTAAACTTACATATAACATACAGGAAACGCACATGACAAGCTTCAAATCAAGTCTCTCTTCTAACCTCCAAAATGCCAAGAATGTCACCCTTAAAACAGGACTGGACCATAGCCAATTAGGTCTGAATTCATTACATGTGTTTTGGGGGATGGGGCTTTTGCTTGCACTCAGCCTAATGAACCATTGGGCCTTCATGGAAATGCTCTAATGACAACATTTTTTAGAAAGTTGCTGGCTCTTGCTTTCTTTCACTTGTTACCCCTTTATATACCTTCTATACATTGCTTAGATGAAGGACTTTGTAAAGGCGGCCTTTGTAAAGCGAATAACTGGGGCACCCATGCAGCAGAGCATGAAATCCCAATCTGGATGGTTGGCTGCTTCATAAAATGTGGCCAAGAATTCTGAAGCCAAAAGAGGAGGTAGGGAATAGAGCAATGGCACTCACAGTAGCTGATGGAAAGCTTCCCAGCCATATCATGACTCCTGGCCAGTGAAGAGGTCTGAACAAAATCCATCATGTTGCCCACGGAGCCTGGGATTCTGGCACAGTAAGCACAAAAATGTTCCCCTCTGTGAGCTTTAAAACTTATCAAAGCCTCCCACTGCTCCTCACCCTGGGACTGCGGGTCTAAAGTTGGAGAGCATCAGTTCCCACAGTGCCCCTGACAATCAGCTACAAGATCATTTTCAAGGAAACCAAACAGATAGAGCTTCAGGAAAAGGTATAGTCTCCTGAGACAGTGTCTCTCAAGGGCAACTAGGTGCAGTGGCAACACGCTCTGGGTCACGAGGTGATTAGTATCAAACAAAAATCTGAGCACCACAGTCTGAAAGTAGATTGCCATTTTAAATAAATGCAGACAGATTTTAGTCATGCTGCTAATAATATCACCCCAGCCACTTGCATTCTAAAGTATGTTCCTAAACAGGAAGGCAAGAGGTGATGGATGCATAACTGTAGGCAAGCACGGGCATGAGACAGACGTGGTACACATTGCTTATTTCATGGTTGAAAATGTGGTTGAGAACTGCCACTAGTTCCAGGGGAAAAATGTCCTCTTTCAGGGTGAAGTACCATATACCAGCTGTCTACTAAAAACTGAGTCCCCAGAACAGAATGGTACACGACTTTACCCAAACTCCATTTAGCTGAAGAAAATGAAGAAAGCTATCTTCTTGTGTTAAAAAGATAGATTTACTTGGATATAATAAAACGATGCATCGCTGGGTCTCGATGGTCATGCTACTATTTAAAGAAACAATGGATACGTAGAAGAACTGGACTCTGATGTGGAAATGAGGCTCTAATTGATGTGGCTTTGTAGAGTGTGAACTGGATGCTGCTTAAACATAGGAATGAGCTAGTGGTGTGGTCTCAAAAAAGGCAGAGAAACCAGAGAAGATGAGTTTATTCTCTCTTTTACACAGCTCCATGATGAGAAAGGTGCTGTGTCCATATCTCATTATCAGTCTACCAAGGATGAAGTGCTTGTTCAGGACAATGTCTATCTTCAGGTTTGATCAAGACAAAAGACTTGAGACACAAATCTTCATAGCAAATTTATGACTCACTGAGCTAGGAACAGCATATTATTTGAAGCAACTTACATACTTTTAACCAGGAAGATGCCATATTATCTTATGATTATATCATATAATCCAAACAGGGTTAATTTGAAGGTTTTAGTTATAGAAATATCACTTGGGAAGCACAGACTTTTTAATTAAATAGCTCTACAATCCTGTCCTGAAACATTCATTAGAAACACCAGTCATCGGTGGCAAGAGAGAATGTAGGTATTTGAGAGTCTGTCTGAATTTTCAAATATGGAGTCATCCATTCACTCAAACCAACCAAACAAACAACAACAACAAAATTTTTAAGGACCAACTGCAGCACTAGCCCTGTAACCAAGGGCGGGGGGACAAGTTGAAAGAGGCCAAGCCTCTGGAGTAAGGAATCTAGAGGGAACTACAAAGAGGTTACTTTATCACTCTAGTTCAGAAACATAATTCCTAAGACTCTGATACAAACAATAAAATTTGGCAACACCAAGTGTTAACTTTGCCTGTAAGAGGAAATAATGTGACCCTTGGAGAAGGAGAGAGGAAAGTGAGGGGTTAAAATAAGGCCAAACAGTTAAAATAAACACGGCAAATGTGAATATCTGCTAATTCCAGACAATGGGTATTTGCTCCATTTGAAACATTTCTCAAATTAAAGACAATGGTTCAATATTTTGGAGATGGAGCCACTTTTAGAAATAGGCAGGGAGACCTGTGCAGGTGACAGTGCAGAGGCTGCATCAGCTACAGCTCTAGGGCCCCTGGTAGCCCTCTGCCCAGCAGAACAGGAGAACACTGGAAGCCCACAAGAAATGTATGTTGCTTTGACTTTAATTCACTCTTCACTTTCTACAGGGATGTTTCCCCTTGAAAAAAAAATCTGCCACTGTGTTCAAGGGAATAAAAGTTCCTGGGGAGGGGGTTAGAGAGTCCTGTCATGCACATCCATGACAACTGGTCTTGGGTCATTTCTAAAAGTAATGAAATAAGAGATTTTAAACAATCGGAAGGAAGTTCCACATTGGGTCATTGCCTTACATTAGGTGAGTTATGTTTGAGTCTCTTGGTCTAAGCATTTCCTGTTAAAAGGATTCCACCCCACTATAACCGTGTGCTATTTCTGATCCCCATCATCTGCATAATTAGGAAGACTGTTCTCTATGACATAAAAAGGAAGTTATTAGCTCAAATTTTTATCAAGGCACATAGTCCACAGAGATCATGGAGCCTGAAGCAAGCATCATGGGGGAAAGGTAAAACCCATTTGCCAGGTATCAAAAATTTTTTTAAATTTAAAAAGACAGACAGAAAGAAAGAAATGGAAACAGCTTATGGACTTGGGATCCAACATTCTCACCAACAGAAGATTGTGGCTGTCCTTACGAGTTGGGTAAAAATGTTTAAGGAACATACTTGGACTGCAGCATTTCTAATGCGCTGTCACACTACATTTAATGCAGAAAAGATGTATTTTTAAATGATCCGGTTACTCCGAGGGCTTTGGCTTATAAAAGCCTTTTTTATTGAGATTCTAAATTCCAGTCTGAATAACCTTTCAATTTGTTCCAGTAATTTTCCCCCCTCCTGCATTTGCATTGGCAATACAGCTGGAGTCATTTCAAAGCCCGGGCCCTGAGCACTGAGCCTTTTGTACCAAGTCTCCCCCTTCAGCATAGACTGTGGGTGCCAGATCTGACATTTCTATGAAGCTGTTTGCACAAGAAAACCACTTGCCTTTCAAAGAGCAAGATTAAAGTAAGCTCAGGAAAAGAAAAAGAGCATGTAGTATTTTTCATCACTTTTGTGATTACCTGAGGCTGGAAGTAGGGGTTTGGACTACAAATTAAGTCACTTTGAGATTCCTTGAGTGGTTAAAGTACTGCAAACAAACTGTGGCTCTCAGTTAACATCTCTGTCTACATCCCAGAGACCCACACTTCATTACCTAACTATCACTTCCCTTCAGGCTCTATAGGGAGCAGACTGACTCAAACATTCTTCAACCTGGAGCACAAGTGACAATCATGACGAAACTTACGCCCTGTACAAAGATGTACAGGGTGTAAACTTTACCACTTTTCATGTGGCATCTACTCCCCAAATATTGATGAGAAAAAGAGACCTTTGCAGAGTTGGGAAAGTTGCACCAGTATTATGAAAAAATTCAAATCAAAACCAGATAGGAGAATAGAAAATGTTGGATAAATAAATTGATGCCCAGAATGGAGTTACACACTATAGGAATGCTTTTTTCCAAAACAAAACATCTGAGTAACAGGCTACCACTTTCATTGTGGAGACACTATCTTGAAGAAAATTTAATACTATCCAATAATCTAGAAACTACTTTTATATTTAATTTGTTAGAGTAGGATTAGGCCTAAAAATTCTTAAAAGGTAAAATTTTAGTCCCAAATGGTTAAAATGAATCTTGGGTAGGTTATTTTGAATAAGGCAAACTTTATGGCACCTTGCCTAACATAAAACTTTTAAGCTACTTTTTATAGGGAATGAACTTCCACCACATGTATTCACTCACATCTTTAAAGCACACATGCCCTGTGAGCAGGATCTAAGTGTACTGGGTATAGAAAGAATGGGCAGAGAAGTATGGGAAACCATTTCACATGCCGTGGAAATGTAGCTCAGCCCTCGAATGGAAAACCAGTGGGGTGCGTGTGGGCACACAGGACCATGCCCACGAATAGGTTTTCCCATGGGTAATCAGGCCTGCATTGAGGCTTGCTTTTGCTAAAACTCCCTCACCCTGAGTTGAGGCAACAAGGGCTTACTGCAACTTCCTAAAATCTGAGCTAAACCTCCCAAGTACTTAGTGTTAATGATCCAACCGCTTTTTCCTTTACATTTGCAAATATTCTTCTTCTTCGATGTGATCAGCAACATCCTCTCCTTTGTTGTCTATAAAAGGTAACCACCAAATACGAACCTGTGCATAGTAAATGAGGACCATCCTCATGTAGTGTACCCAGAAAAACTATAAAAGCCTGTCCAGATGGAGGTTGGAGTCTTCTTTCTCTGACTTAGAGAGGGGCCGTGCCATCCCTTTTATTCCACAGGATTCCCATAGTTCCTGTGTATTTGTTCACAAGCAGCCACGACATACACAGATCCTGCTGGCCAGAATCCGCCACAGAGAAGCCCAGTAGAATTCCTACAATTCCTCACAAAGAACTCTTAGGCTTCTTTCACATAGTGGGGCTCATTTTAATTTCATCAAGAATGCTAGTTTTCAAAACCTTGATGACACAACCAGTGTCTCATATAATTTCTTTCTGATCCACTTTCAGATGTAAGGTAATCTCTTTTCGGTGGGCTGCAAACACTTTTGTTTGTAGAGATAAAGAAACAAAGATGCTTTTGAAGCCTATAAGAAAATTTCAGTTTAGTTGCAAAATTGGTTTCTTTTAGGAATTAGAGGCACCTAAGCACTGTGAAGACAGTGCGACTTCTTTCATTCACTACGTATGGCCCAGTTCCACTGAAACTGAGAGCAGAGAATTCTGCTGCCTCTGCCTTTAGAATGAATGACTCACACTTTTGGAGACCATATGTGACTTTGGGGATGGCAGTGCAATGGCTCGAGGCTGGAGCTCTGGAGTCCAGCAGATTGGTGTGAGAACCACATTCCTGCACCGGACAGTTCTGAGACCTAGAGCAGGTGACTTTCCTTCCCTATAAAACAGTAGACGAAGCACTTCCCTCGATGGGCTGCTCTGAGAATTACATGAGAAAACTCATGGAAAGCACCTTCCATGGAGCCCAGTACATAGTATAAAGTCAATTAAATCAAAATGATACAGGGTGCAGCCAGGGGGGCCCCCAAAAAAAAGGGATTTGGAAGGGTGTCCAGAATTCAAAGTGTATAGAAATATTGGAGAGACATATAAGGGGGTCCTCACCCCCCCCCCCCCCCAGGGGGAAGGGATGAATGGAGCCAGGCCATTGAGAGCTATTTTGCATAGCAACAGTTTTGGAGCTAACCTCTGGAGGAATGGTTATTTAACATATCTATAACCTTTAACTGGTTTCATAGATATGTTAAATAGCTGTGGCCAAGTTTGGAGCCAAGGAGGAGGGAGAAGGTGGTGGCAGAGACTCAGAATGTAACTAAGGGCTGCTCTCCTGAGTGAGTGGACTGGGACTCAGGAGGATGTAACTAAAGTCTGGACTCCTGAGTGAGAAGGGCTTAGGGACTGAGGATGGAACTTGGGGGACTGAGCAGAATGTAACTAGGGGCTGTGCTCCTGAGGGAGAAGGTTGTGGCAGGGACTCAAGATGGGAACTAAGGGCTACTCTCCTGAGTGAGAAGGGCTTGGACTCAGGATGTAACTAGGGGCTGCGCTCCTGAGTGAGAAGGCCTGGGAGAGAGAGCCACGCGGTTTCAGCAGAGTGAGGACCCCCTCTCGGTGAGGTGAAAGAGGGAGCCACGTGGTTTTGGCAGAGTGTGGAACCCCTCTTTCCCAGGTGAAAGGGAAAAACCACGCAGTTTTGCCAGAATGGAGATCCCTGCAGCCAGGTGAAGAAGACAGCCACATACTTTTGGTGGAGTGCGGACTCCTGCAGCTTTGGTAGAAGAGGCCCACGCGGCTTTGGGGTGCCCCCTTTGGCCGCGGGGCCTGAAAAGCAACAGAGACTTTGACTGGAACTGGGTACAAAGGACTCTTGCCAGTGGACCATGAGAGGGTACCACAGTACTTTGGATTAACTCGAGATCCTGCACAGTGACACAGCTGACGGTGCCAGCGGCCTGCAACACAGACGTGTGCTCTTTTCCTGATTTACGGTACCCGGAGTTGGGACAGTGGGAGAAGGGAGCGCTGTGTGGGTGTAGGTGTACAACCTAAAGGACTTTGATATTTTAGTGGTGGCATTAGGCCTGAATAGCATTAAATAAACATTTTGTTTCCTTTTCACAAATCTCTGGCTTTAAGAGATGTGTTTCCAATTGGCGGCGGACAGAAGGGCCCAGTAGATTTTAGTATTTTGGTTTTTGGGAGGGGCCCCTGTTGTATAGCAGTTTTTGGCATCCCTAGGTGGGCCAAATATTGTATTGCCCCTCCTTCGGACCTCCACCTCTTGTTGTTCGGTAACAAAAATACAGTATTTTCATAGAGCAACTGTTATTCGCCTACCAACTAGTTATCCAATGCCTTATAAATTATAGAACACCAAGAATACAACCAGGTATTTCAGAAAAAAATCTCAGCATCTTGACTGTTATTTATTTGAGGCTTTCTGTGGAGCAGGGATGGCCAAGAGAACTTTCTACAATGATGAAAATATCATATGTCTGTGCTAAGGTGGTTGCCAGAAGCTAAATATAACTACTGAACACTTGGCTACTGTGGTCAAGGAACTAAATATTAAATTAATTTGAACTAACTTAAATGTCGATTTAAGTAGCCCTCTGGGTCTCACAGCTACCATATTGAACAGCACAGTCAGCCCTGGGGTGAAAAAAAGTCAGCTGAAGAGTGTAAAGGGACAAAGCAGTAAATATCAGTGGGAAAAGGCACATCTGGACGTTAGTGATCACTGAGCACTCGCCCAGAAAGTGTCTGAGGAGTCACAGGGGAGGTAAGTTGGGACTCAGACTGCTCTGACCCCCAACTCACGAGTTACGTGTGTCTGGGCAAATCTGTCAGCCTCTCTAGGCCTCAGGTGTCCACTGCTTTGATTAGGTGATGCAGGTAGATAATTAAGGCCAGGAATGGGCTCTGTTACTTAAGGAAACCCATCAGTGACACACTTGCATGTGCCTGTGTCACACACAAGTTACAAACACACAAATGCCCACACAAACGCCCACTTTAATGTCATGGTTACTATGATGGTTTGGGTTGGCATATCTGTTTGGTAGTTTATTCTACAAGGGTCTAAATGGTCAAATAGGTATTGTTTCCCTGTGATGGGACCTACAGGGATGGAGGAAAAGCTAAACTAACGTTGCTTAATGTATGCTAAGTACTTTCCATTTATGCCATTTCCATTTTCATTTCATCTCATGGCAGCTCAGGGAAGAGTCAATATTGTAATTTTCATTTTATGTAGACTCTGAACGGAGATGCAGAGTGCTCAAATAGCTCACCCAAAGGCACAGAGCAGATCAGGAACTCAAATTCAACTTGATAAAGTCTTAATTCAAAAGAACCACTGCTGAGAACTATAACAATAAATGGGGAAAGCCCTTATAATAAATTGTTACTAGTCTAACAGGGAAGATAAGACAAACCCAAGACAAACAGAAAGTGATATAGACATTGTCGCAGCAGAGAGGAGAAGAAGGCACAAGGAAATGCTGTGTTCTGGGCAGTCTGGATGGGGAACAAGTGGCTGAATCAACAAGCAGGTTGTTTTCCAAAGGAGGGAGAGACTTTTGTTCATGACAAGGGTGGGACACTCTCTGCCCCATTAAATGAAGAGCTCAGGTACCATCGGTCACAGCTCAGCTCCTTTCCCCTTCACTCCTCCAGCACCCTGCCCAGTCCACCCCTTCTGTCTGGTCGTATCCTGTTGCTGTCTCTCCCAAGCTTCTTATCACTGTCTGGCTGTATCAGAGACTAGCTGGCATGAGGTCAAGAGGAAGGAGCAAAATTTTTTAAACTGAAAGACAGATGCCACCAGTTACCTATGACTTGAGTTACTTTTTACACCCTTGGGTTTTGTCATGCCTTGATGCCTTTGTCTAATTTTCTTTTATCTTAATTTTCATCTTAAGCCCTTTGGGAAAGTTCAGGGTCTTCTATGTTTCTAATGAAACACACTGTCAACATTCAGTAATTATTAAATAATAACAGTAATTGCACCCTTCTTATCTAAATGTCTCCTGTGGTTTCAATAATCTTTGATTTGAGTCTGAAACCCTTGCTAAGCTGCCTGCATTTACCCACGTGGTTGTTAGTGATTTGTATAAGCTCCCAGTCTCTCCCCTACATCCTTGTTCTTGTACAAACAGTTATGTTTGGGAGAAAATACACAGGGTGAGAGAATACATGCAGGCCATTGCCTGAGTATCAATTTATAACATGCATCATGAGAGATGAAAAGTGTTAGGCAAATGTATTTATCATTTCAGTGCTGTCAACATTTTCCCCAGTCACATTGCATCTCCTTTCCCAAATGTTTTAATCATGTTTTATTCTGACCGTAAGAATTCTGCTTACTTGAACGTTTTCATCTCTTCAAAGACAACTGCAGGCGGGAGGCAGAGGTTCCATTTTCATCCTCTTCTTGCCCTCCTGAATGTCAAGTGTTTGTGTTCAGCATTTTCAAAATCAATGGGGACCACGAACATATCAAAATGAATATCAGATCATCCAGAGCAGAATATTAAACATGTCTTATGTTTTTCTAAGGAAACTTTTAAAAACAGGACCAGCAACAAAGCAAGTTGAAAGTTTATGAAAACAGACAACTCTCCCTGTATTCTATTTCCCTTTGTCTGGAAGCCAGTTCTCTTGAAACAGTTCAAAGAAAAACAGAATTGTGACTCATCTTCTAAACAAACAACACCATCCCTGTGTGTCAATAAGTTAACCTCCCACCAGATACTGATGTCCAAACTTATTCCCCCTAATTTGCTATTCACATTCCTGAGACTACGCCCTGGCTACAGATCTGCTATGGTTGCTATGAATTTTACATCCACAGGCAGTTTCCTGGGAAGCACCGTGAGTAATTGATTGTCACTGGGATCTGACAATGACAATATTGTTATTTGGCTTGCTTGCAGTTGATTGTTTTAAATAAAGGTAAGTAGGGAGCAGCAACAATGACAGCAGAAAGCACAAAAAAAGGCATTAAGAATTATTTTTTGTTTGTAGAAAGTGTTAGGATGACATATTGTGTGTAATTTAAAAAATAAGAATGAATGATAGGCTAACAATGCAGATTGCCATGCCCACGAGTGAAATGAGACTCTGGAGGAAAAAACAGGGAAAATGAATCAACTGCTAAATATCTTAAATATATTTAGCAAACATTCTTCTTTCTTCCCTCTCAACCCCTTCCTCAGCAGAGGCTTTGGCATCTGTTAAATGGGTGATTTGAATTCACAGAGGGTTATTAGGGAAGGACTAGAATTGTCTTGCCTACAGCACTCTTGCTTCAACCTCCTCTCTCTGAGATGCATGAAAAATAAGTGTACACACTGCTCCATCCCTTCCAGCCATATGAGTGGAGTTACCCTGTAGCCAAGGGGAGGGAAGTTACAGGAAAGAAGAAAAGAGGCCAAGAAGGGTAATGAACATATATAGTATGAGCAAGGTTGCCAAACAAACGGAGGGATTTTCCTCCACAAACTCAGAATCTTTACTTTTCCCTTGAAACTGGTGGGATTAGGAAGAGCTGATACTTATAGCTACTAAGGGTCCACCTTCAAACAGAAGATTGTCCCCATCTTGCTTTGAGGAAATTCATCTTTGGATGATAGGAGCCTCCCCGGAAGCACAAAGACTTCTTAGTCCTGTTTCAGTCTCAGGTAGGAATTCACAGAAGATGCCGAGGTATTAGGTAGGCTCCCACGTAAGGTGCCTCCATCACTGGTTAGAATTGGAGCTGCTCTCTCCTGTGAGGCCCTTTCTTCCTCCAAGTAGTCTGAGCCCACGTGCAGTATGTGAAAGCACCTGCACTAGCCAATAAAGCTTACGTCCTTGGTCACTGTGCTCAAGAACCAATCCCCTGCTGTCCAAGGTACCTCTAAATGTGGAAAGGAAGAGGGAAAGAGGAGCCCATGGCCTCACCAGCACCATGCTGCCCAGCAGTTCTCCCACAGGGAGCTCTGATTTTCTTCAAACCCCCATCTCCCATCCAACCTCCCCAAGAGGCCTGTGGATGGCCCAGGGAGATTAGTGGAGAATAAGCAGGTGTGCAACACACACACAAGCATTAGAGTGAGACAGACCTGAGTCTGAAGGGCTGGCAGGTGACCCCCAGAAGAGCGGTGTGAGCCTGTTCTTACCTGCATACTCCTCAGGTGCGAAATTATGGCAGACAGAAATCACCCTCAGCATTTGGCTTAGCTGACCCCCACAGTGGAAGCCTAGGAGGGCGTGGCTGGCTGGTTCTCTTTGCAAATGACGGGGTTCCCTAGATTAGAAGGTGGCAAACTTCACTGTGGATACCAATCTCCTTGGATACCTATCAAAATACAGATACCTGGGACAGACCCCTGACTGACAAACTTTGGGGGTAAGGCCAGGAATCTGACTTTAAGAGAGCTCCAGCAGACTCCGAACAAGGAGCCCTCAAGTCACGGATTCAGAAACACTGCTTCTCACCAGTGAGTCCCCAAGAAGAAGAACCCTGGACACTCTTGGACCTGTGAGAAGCAGGCTGAAAGACAACAGAAAGAATCATTTTGAACATGATATTGCCAGCTAATTTAGGAGCCTGCACCCATTTGAGCATCCTTTCAAATGCGATCTGGAGAGTTTAGTGGGCAGGGAGTCAGGCCTTTCATGAAGTGGAACCACAGGAGGGTGGTTTTGCCCAGCGATGTGGTGAAGGTGGGTGCATGTAAACCCACAGGCTGAATAAATTCTACCAGAAAAACAAAACCCTCTCCAAAGGAAACATCCTACAACAAGGAAAAGCAAACATGGGAATTAGAAAATCAGCTGATGGATGAAGGTAAATGCTTTTCTGTGCTTTGCAGATGGCACTAGGCCTCAAAGGTGTTAGAAAATAGTTTCTCAGTGTCGCTACAGCAGGAAGTAGGCGTGCCCCCGCCACGCAGAACCCCAGCCCTGCTGCAGTGGGGACCTTCTCACCAGCCTCTCGCTACAGACTTTGAGGGCCCCGGGAGTCCACCCAACCTGCTCATTTGGAGAGGTGCTGGCCCAAAACACAGGAAACACCAGTGATTATTTGTAAAGTTATAGCTGTCAGCAGCTATAATTGGAGCTAAGAAGATTTTTTTAATTTAATTATTTTTCAAGTACAGTTTTCTGCCTTTTGCTCCCATCCCAGCCCACCCCCTGCCGTGCTCCCCACCTCCCTCCCATTTCCACCCCCTTAAGTGTTGTCCATGTGTCCTTTATACTAGTTCCTCTAAATCCCTCCCCCTTTTCCCTGAAATTCCCTCCCCTCTCCCCTCTGGTCGCTGTCCTAAGATTTTTATCTGATTATAATGATGGAGTTGCTGGAAGTCAAAAGCTCAGAGACTGGAGAACAATCAAATCAAAGCAATAGATCAGTCAAACCAGAAAGAAAAACAACAAATTGAACACATCACCCCTCAACCTTGGCCATGCCTCTCACGTCTCTCTCAAGCCCTTGGACCACAGTGGGGAGAGAAGTAAAAAGAGAAAAGAGAAAGAGAAGCAGAGAAAAGAGGGAATAAGAAAGCAAAATCCTGTTCAGGAACATTAACCAAAGTAACACAGTCAGAGATGAAATAATTGATTGTGTGAATTCACACCATTTAAAAATTTTGATGTGGCCATAGCCACCATAAAAAGAAGGCAAACAAAAACAGAGAAAAAAATATTTGTGGATAATGACAAATGTTAATGTCATATAAAAAGAAATCAGTAAGGACTGATACCAATCAATAAGAACAAAGATGAATTCCTTGATTTAAAACAAGAGGAGGCAAAAAGGGCTTGAGAAGTCCATCACAGAGAAGGAAATAGTACAAATAACTGAATACAATCATATTAGAAAGGAAAGAATTGCAAAATAAGAGAGGTTCCACTTATTCTGCAATTGGATTGGCTAGTATATGGATAATATTTTTTAAAAGCTTTATTAGGTATAATTAAAATAGAATTGGACACATTTAATGTGTACAATTTGATGAGTGTGGACATATGAAAACACATAGGATATCATTACCATGATCGAGGTAATAAACAACTCCAACAGCAAAGGTTTTTTTTCAAAGCTCGTATCTAGCAACAGCTGGTGCGTAGTGGGAAGATGCCATGGGCACACTGCCCACGAAGATGTACGTTGGCAGGATTCTCCCTGAGGCCATTTGGAAACAGGTAACTATAGCTTTCAAATGCTCCACTTTGGAATCGGTCATTGCACTTCTATGTATCCTAGAAACAACTCATGATATCCACAAGATTATATATTTTTTTAAAATCAAAGAGAAAAGGGAAAACCTAAATTGGAATATTGCTCCTCGTTGAAATTGTGTATTTAAAAATTATTTCATGACATAACAAAGTGGCATTGATGTAATAGAAAGGAAGGAGTAATCAAAATACAAAAGTATGGAATGGAATCCTCATTCTGTGAAAAATATGCTCAGAAAAAAATTGTAGGAAAACTACATTAGGATTTTAGCTACATGTTCTCTAGGAGACACATTTACAGGAGTACTTTTTTTTTCTTCTTACATTTTTCCATCATTATTTAAAACAAAAATAAAGCAAAGGTATAAAAATACATCAAGAAAAAAAGTGAAGTACAATTGATAGGGAATCGGGCAGAGGATCCTCTCAAAGGGAAGGGATAGACAGGCTACAGATTCTTCTCAAAGTAGCTCCTCGAGTCTAAATGTTGGTACTTCGGGTGTGCTGACCAGCCAGCAGCCTTCAGCTCTCTTGTCATGGGATCTGAGTGACTGGCCGCCTGGATCCTCTCATTCACTGGGTCACAGGCACAGTCAGCCGGGGGCCAGACCATGAGAGGGAAATGAGGAAAAAATACGAATGTGCAGAGTTTTCCATAAAGTCAGATTCATTTCATTCTAGGGTTGTCTTTTATTCTGAGATAATATCCTGCCTATATTTTAGTGTTAAAATGCTCATTTTTCTCTGAGATGACAGATAATAATGGTTGTTCTGTTTTGTTTTCCTCAACAAAAAGACTGAAATAAAAATCTGCAAACCCATGCTACTGCATACTTTATTTTTTCTGTTGATATTTTATTAATCTATGAAACCCAGTGGCCAAATCTCCACTCTTTAAGCCCTAATTCAAAAGTATTGGTAATTTCATTTGTGAGAACAAAACCTCAATGGCTTTTTTTTTTCTGGCCCTTGCTGGGTAAATTCTCAGCAGAGGAAGATAGATTTGTGTTAGAGTTGAACAGGTTTGGCCAGACACAGACAGCCATAGAATACGAGTAACTGTTTCCAAAAAGGCTGCAAGAGACACGCAAATCTGCCTGCAGAATGAAGGAAACCGGTAACAGGGCTACAGCCCATCCTGGCTGTTGGTGAGTTAAAGCAGGTAACTGGGCTGCAGTCCACCTTGCTTGTTGATGTATTGTATTCAGAGAGCTGAGGCCTGAGAGGTGCTAAAAATTTTCAGTAGAACCTGGAGCTGAAATGGAGAGCCATCTGACTCTGATCACAGAAGACAATCAAGGAGCCTGTGTGAGCCCACAGTAGGGCACTCAGGCCAGCCTCCCACCCAGCTGTCCATGCCCCCTGCCACCTCTGAAGGCACAATGACCAGTGGTGTTCGGGACAAAGGAAAGGGGACATGTGTGATGCTATTCTCCCTCACCAGTCTCACTGGTGAGGGTGATTCTCACTGAAACACTCTCCTCACTAGATGAGCTTGGTTTAAAGGGAAAAACAAATCTGACCACAAGATCGATAGAAATTAATGTAATTAATGTTACTAATTTAACTAGTTATCAGCTATTTGTGATTAATGGCGTCATGGCAACCGGTGGGTTATTCACAGAGTCAAAAATAAAAGATAAAGGAAGACTGATGGAGACCTTCACTTCATTCTCACCCGAGCATCAGCTCTGGAGGCTTAAAAACTACCCTGCTAACAGGAACAGCTCACTAAACACATGATGAATAAATTAAAAACCATCCTGCAGGCAAAGACAGCAACAGCCCCAACGTTATGGGCCGAGAGCTGGCCACTCTCCCTGCCATGGGGATCTGAAGGAATTAAGCATTTGCTCATTTTCATGCTGATAAACTAAGGACTTTGAGCTACAGATTACAATAATTACTTTTCTTTCTAAGCTGTCTGCTGGGAATACACATTCAGCACCTTCCTTTGGTATTCTGATAACCTCTTCCCAGCAAGGCTAGCTAAATATGGCCAGCCTTCCACCGTGTTGCCCTCGCTCTTCCCCTCTCCTGGACTGAACGCTGCCGCCCTGTATGACTGGAAGCTACTCAAGTGAACCCTGCAACATGTCCCTTTGCTGATTACACACATCGCACTATTGGCCAGCGTCCCAGAGCACTGAGAAGTTGCTCATATAGTGCCCAGCTGGTGACACAGGATCCTCTGGGTGGGGACAGAAGAGGCGGACCAGTGTGGGACCACACTTTTAGCCAAGGGGGAGGCAAGTTCTGTGGTCTGACAGTTACTCCCGAGTACTTGAAAGACATGTAAATCTGCAATGCAGCTCCGTTTTCTTCCATTTGGGGGTCCGCCACCACAGGGCAGCAAAGGGCTTTGGACAGCAGGAACCCACATCTCTTTCTAAGAACTGACACAGCCCAGCCCATTAGGGGATGGGGCTAAAACATTTGTAACATCATTTTTAAACACACCCAAAAAATAGAGAAAAGCGAAACTGACAAGCTGTGGATTTCTTGGTGTTGGTAGGCCCCTCGGCAGCATAAAATATGATGACTCACAGGGTGAGACGAGAGTGTGCTCTAACTGAGCGGGGCACTGCTGCCTTATCCCGGAAAGGTCGCTTTCTCTAGGAGACGCCCTTGCAGGGTCACCCGAGGGTTTCCCCTCTTACTCTAGGCACAGTGGAACTGAAAAGGCGAAACAAAATACTCAAGTGATGCAAAATCTATTCACCATGCCCTGATAAATTATACCTGTGAAGTCACATTTCTCTAATTTTCCATATGATTTCAAAGGATTCACATTTCTTTCTCAATCAGATACAATTCTTCTATCAAATCACAGGCTGCATTAAAAAAAAGAATACTTGGTCTAATTAATTGTCCATATAAAAATGATGATTCAATACTCGTACCACTAGCCAGATAAGAAAATGAGCTATTGACATAAATAAGATGATAAAAGTGATAACGATAGTGATAATGACTTAACAAGTATGTATTGACCATTTACTGCACAGGAGCCCTGCTCTGAGCACTTAGGATTCATCAGTGAATAAGCTCAAAAGATCCTCATCCCTGTGGTGCTAACATTCTATTGGACAGGAACAAACAACAAACCTTACAAAGAAGTGGATACATTGTATACTATGGGAGAAGGTGATGAATTAAAATACTAAGGAGGGGGAAAATCTAAAGCAAATGAAGAGGTATTGGGAGTTACCAAACCAGAGTCAGTGGGAGAAGCAGTTTAAAATAGGGTGGTCAGCCCCATGGAGAAAGGGCGATCTGGGCAAAGACTCGAAGGGGCTGAGAAAGGTGGCCTCACAGACATCTGGAGGAAAGGTGTCCCGGGCAGAGGAAACAGGCCGTGCAAATGTCCTGAGGTGGAAAGTAATGGCATCTCAGAGTGGGAAGGAGGCCAGCCAGGCTGGCGACACAGAAGTGAGGAAGAGAAGGGGAAGGGAGGTCAGAGAGATGCCAGGTAGACAGGTGGTGCGGGGCAAGTAGAGATGAGACTTCTTCAAAAGAACTTGGCTTCTACTCTAAGAAAATGGAGACCCTCAGAGGACAGTGAGCAGAGAATAAAAATGAACTGACACGCATTCTCAAAGGATCACTCTGGCTGCTGTGTTGAGAACAGATTACGTGGGAAGGGGTGGCAAGGAGGCAGGCAGACCAGTTAGGTCCCTACCATAGTAGCCCAGGTGACAGGCCCAAGGTGCTGACATAGGGGGAGGGTATGTGTGTCAAGAGTTCTGGAATATCTAAAGCAGAGCCAATAGGACCTACTGATCAACTGGCTGGGAAGGGGGTGAGAGAGACAGGCATCAGGTATGGTGACTCCAGACTTCTGGTCTGTGTCACCCATCAAACACAAGAGGGGCAGCTGAGAGGGGGGCAGGCAGTGGGGGAGGGTAGATGAGCAGCTTAGCTTTGGATAGAAGTCTGAGATGTCCATCCAACAACCAGGTGCGTATGTGGGGCAGTTGGATGCACAGGTCCGAGCCTCAGAAGGGATGCCCTGCCCTGGACATACACTGGGTGGGGCAAAAGGAGGCTTACAGTTGTGGGTATGCAAAACAGCTTATTCTTGCATTATCATTTATTAATTGTTATATGATTTTCCATGCAAAAAACTGTAAGCCTACTTTTGCCCCACTCTGTGTATTTGGGAGTTGTCTGCAGGTACATGAAACTGAAAGAAATGAGCCTGGATGAAATCATGCAAGGGAGTGAGTACAGAAGAAAGCACCACGCGTGGTACGTGGAGCATTTAAGGTCAAAGAAATGAGAAGGAACCAGAAAAGAGACTGGGAAGGAAAGGCTGGTGAGAGGAGGAAAACCAAGACACCTGAGTACCCTGGCGGCCTAGTAAAGAAAGTACCTCAGGGAGGAGAAGGGATCAACTGTGTCAAAGCCTGGTGCCAGGAAAGCTAGAGAAAGATTGTAAATTGGCTGCAAGATTTAACAACTGTCACTGTAACTATTTGCATTGGTAAGAGCAGATATGACTTTGAGCTCTCCCTGTGTTAGGAACTATGCCAATCGCTTTACGTATATTACATCATTCAATCTTCACAGCCAACCTTAGGGCCCATTTTACTGTCACCATAATGCAGGCTGAAAGTGGAGGTCTGAAGAAGTGCACACAGCCAAGTGGGGAAATAGATACGAACATAGACCTCACTGAATGCAATGCCGGTGTTCTTAACAGCAGTGCAGGCTGCTGCCCTTGTCCTTCCTCTCTCCTCCCCGACCTGCCTGGACGTTCATGGGAAGGAAAACAAAGGAGAAAGTGAAAAAAGGTAACAAATAAAACACTGAGTATAGAGAAGAGGGAAGAAATAATGAAATAAATGAAGGGTTCTTTATGGATACAAATGGCTTCTATTTGGGGTAACATCAGCAGGTAATTTAGAAGACATAGAATATTTATAATGGATAGCCAACCAATTAACAGAAAGAAAGGAATAAGAACACCATGCTCTTGGGAATATAGATCCCTGTTTGCCATTAATTAAGAATTTATCTGCTGGCCCTGGCTGGTGTAGCTCAGAGGATTGAGCACAGGCCTGTGAACCAAACAACCGCAGCTCAATTCCCAGTCAGGGCACATGCCTGGGTTGCAGGCCAGTTTCCAACAGGGGATGCACGAGAGGCAACCATACATTGGTATTTCTCTCCCTCTCTCCTTCCCTTCCCCTCTAAATATAAATAAATAAAATTAAAAATTAAAAAAAGAGTTTATCTGCTAATACCCTTCTCTCATTTTTAAAGCCAAGTGTGATTCATATAAACAAGAAAATATGAAACATAACAAATTGCTCATAAAATGTGAAAAAAATTAAAATGTGAGAGGGATATCAATACATATTATTGAATAAGAACAACCCTGGTTAATGGCAATGCAAAGACAAAAATTACAGAGTTTTTCTCACGGGTTGAGAAAAAAATTCTGCTGGGCAAGACAAAAGGTGTCTATGAGGGGCCTGCATACAGAAGAATCGTTCTCAGAACTAACGTGTTCTGGTGACGGTGTGTATCTGACACCAGTGCGATTGCTCTAGAGGAGCAGCTTGCAAAACACTCACTCAACGTGCCCTTTGGAAATCAGATTCAGCCAGGTGTGGGGGGAGACTCACAACCTTCAGAAAGCCGAGTTACTTTGTCAAAATACTCCTACAATGACTCCTGCAAGCACATGCTTTTCTGTTTAGTGTCATGTCTCCAACATATAATAAGCATTAAATTATTATTTATTGCAGAAGCAGAATCCAAGTGATTCCTTTTGGTTTAGATACTCATCCCAGAACTTTTGGATATATTAACCAGCTAGTTTTGAAATGATCAATTTCCTGTTTCCCCTCTCTATAGGAGAATTTTTATTTCCTAAAAAAAAGACTCAGAAATTGTTTTTACAAAAGAAAGGAAAGTCCTATTTGAATATCAGAATATACTGCGCCCTGGCTGGTGTAGCTCAGTGGATTGAGTGCGGGCCTGCGAACCAGACAATCGCGGTTCGATTCCCAGTCAGGGCACATACCCGGTTGCAGGCCGATTCCCTGCAGGCCAGTTCCCAGCAGGGGATGCATGAAAGGCAACCATACATTGATGTTTCTCTCCCTCTCTCCTTCCCTTCCCCTCTAAAGATAAATAAATAAAATCTTAAAAAAAAAAAAAAAGAATATACTGAGTGCTTCTTCTTGGCACTCAGATACACCATTTACAGAGACCAGAGACCAAAAGTGCCATAGCTCCCCTGATTCATAATAATCCTAAGCCAAAGTACCTAATCATACTGTTTATTTATTTAGTAGTTATGCCCTAACAACTTAATAGGCATTTGAAAAATAACATTTTATATCATTCTTAAACTTCCATAGTTACACCTGATGGGCCAGGCACAAGTTCTCAAGCTTTGAAATCAATTTTCCTTTCTACATTGATTTTTACACGGTACTTGCTTTTTCACTCAAAGCAACCACCAAAAATCCTTCCTCACAAAGACGTGACATCACTTGAAAAAAAGCAGCACGATCTGCCGGAACTGTAGTTCATGCAGCGTCAGTGTTGAGTGTTTCTGTGCTTCTCCAGGGCATTTCGCACACCCTACAGAGCTCCTGAGATTTTGCTGTCATGCCCTAGGGTGCCTGGTACACAATTTGGGAACTGCAGTGTGTGAAACCCACAATGAAAATTGGTAGGACTTTCAAACATAAACCCAGTGACTGAAATGTTTTTGTATCTTCTGTTGGTTTGTGAATTCAATCTCAACATCACTTTAACACTTGGCCACAAATCTTCTTTTTTAAGATTTTTTATTTATTTATTTTTAGAGGGAGTGAAAGGAAGAAAGAAAGAGAGGTTGAGAAACATCAATGTGTGAGAGAAACATCCATGGGTTGCCTCTTGGCCTGCAACCTAAGCATGTGCCCTCACTGGGAATCAAACTAGCAACCATTTGGTTTGCAGGCCAGCATTCAATCCACTGAGCCACACCAGCCAGGGCTGACCACAAATCTTAAGATAGGAATATAACTTCATATCTCTGCACACAGTCTAAAGTACTTCCACTGAACCACCCGCAGTTTAATAAGTACTAGAGTGCTAATGAAGATTTAGCTCAGGGTCAACAAACTTTTTCTGAAAATACTTCAGGCTTTGTGGGCCATATGGTCTCTACTGTAGCTACTCAGTTCAGCTGCTTAGTGAGGAAGCAGCCATAGAAAATATGTAAATGAATGAGCATGGCTGTGTTACAATAAAACTTTATTTCCAAGAACAGGTGGCAGGCCAGACTTGGCTCGTAGGTTCCGTTTTGGACAACCCTGATCTGGCTAAACAGTGAGATTGCTCTAGTTCCCAAATTAAATAAATAGAGTCCTACTATGAGAAATAAGACAATTCAAAACACCACAGTAAAAAGCGTTTCTATAATATCCTGGTAATTCAGCAAATGCTTGCTGATCACTACTTGGGGCAGGTGATGGAGTGAGAGGCAAGGGCACACATTGACCTGTAGCATCCCGCAGACCTCAAGGACCAAAAGGCATAAGTAGTAATTTCAGGATGAAAGCACAGAAGAGTGTGATAATTTTCACCTGATGAGGTGGAGGAAAGAATCAGCCGACAGCAACTGAAAAAAACTCCACAAAACATAAAATGATCCATCCAAGGTTGGCTTTTATGAACAAAAAGTGTTTCTGCAATTTTCTGTAGTAATAGCTAGCTGGCAATAGATATCATGTAGATATTATGAGTCAGCAACCATGCTAAGCACTTTGCATGTATTATATTATTTTTTTTCCAGAGAAGAAAACAGAGGTTAAAGTTATACTGAAAATCGACATTGGCAGCAGGATTTGAAGCCAGGTATTTTCTTCCTCAGGAATCTGGCTTTTAAGCACTGTACTATATAGTGTCTAGAAAAAGAAAGGAAATGAGCTCCTAGAACATAGAAGGCAATGTAGACAATAGCTTTTAGAAATCAGAAGGAAAAAATCAGATTGAATGATTCATTCAAGAGATTGGCAAACTATGGCCCATGAGCCAAATCCAGCCTACTGCCTGTTTTTTACAAATAAAGATTTATTGGAACCCAGCTGTGCCCAACTGTGCACATATTGTCTGTGGCTGCTTTCATGCTAACACAGTAAAGTAGCTGCAACAGAGACTATAATGGCCTCTAAAGTCTAAATCATTTACTACCTGGCACTCTGCAGAAAAATGTGGAGGACCCCTGATTCATTCATTCAAGGTGTTTCTGTTCGTTTGTTTGCTTATTTGTCTTCTTTGGTTGCTTTTAATCTTTCTTATGTTTCAGAGCTAGTCCACAGGTTCTTGGCCCCACAGAGGCCATCTCTCTGCACTCTCAGTGGCTGAGCTGTCCTCTGAGACAGGCCCATGGGCCTTCGTTCCCCCGAATGTTGCCCTTTTCCATATTTGGCCCAGATGCCAAGACACACATGCAGAGGTTGATAAAACATTAAGGTGACACTTAATCAAAGTCAGGGCTTTCCAGTCTTCTGAATTTGAAGGTAAACAGATGTCTCTGTGGATTCCTATACTCCAGGTGGGTGGGTCACATTCATTCCACAAACAGAAGAGATTGAGGGAGAAGGCAACTTTGCAGACCCTCCTCTTACCGGGCTGAGAGTCACACCATCTAGCCAGTATGCACCTTCAGCAGACTGGGCCCACTTGGCTATTCTCACCATTTCTGTGATTAGCCGAGAGCTTCTAAACACAGAGGAGATTTTTCTGAACATGTCGAACATTTAATAACAGTTTTCAATTGTGTATGCTGTCTCCTGGGCCTCACAGGAGATGAGGAAGGCACATGTATCTCCTGCCATTGTATCAGGTATCTACAAAACCTACTTGAACTACAAAATGCATCAAGGGAAAACAAGACAGAAAAAGCCTCATGAAGAAGTTGCTAACCAAATATGAGCTGGGTCAGCAAGGTCCACTCACAGATGAAAAGGAAAAGATTTTCAGTGGGCAAAGCAGGTGACTTTAGATAATGTACCTGATCCGAGATAAAGGCAAAACCCCCTCAGGCCTGAGACAGAGACTGTTTGTTGTGAGTTAAATACTGTAGCCCACTGAAGTACTAACCGCTGGTACCTGTGATTGTGGCCCTAAATGAAAAAAGGGTGTTTGCAAACATAATCAAGTTAAGATGAGGTCAGGTGACCCCTAATGCAGTGACTGCTGTCCTTATAAAAAGTGGAAAATTTAGGCAGAGACGCAAAGAAGGAAGATGGTCATGTAAAGACAGAGGTGGAGGATGGAGTTACACTGCCGCAAGCCAAAGACTGCTGGCAACCAGCAGATGCCAGAAGGAGGGTATGGAACAGACCCTCCCCTAGAGCCTTCAGAGGAAGCACAGCTCTGCTGACTCTTGGTTTCGGACTTCTATCCTCTGGAACTGTAACAGAATGAATTTCTGTTCTCCGAGACCACCCAGTTTGTGCTGTTTTGCTACCGCTGCCTAAGAAATTAAGGGTATTGGTGGTGGTGGACACAGAATTGGGAGAAGAGCAAGAACAGTTAGCTGGGAACACTAAGGAATAGCTTTCCGTGACCCAAGCACTATGCTAGGTGTGTTGTGTCCATTAATTTAATCCCAACCGCCTTTAAGAAAAGTATTGGTTATTTCCACATTAAAGTTGAGGGGACTCCTCCTAGAGTGCTTGTCCACAGTCTCAGGGCTCCTGAGTAGCAAGGTCTGGATTTGAATGTTGATCACTGGACTTCAAATCCACATCCACATGGAAACTTTTAGAGAGAGAGAGAGAGAGAGAGAGAGTGTGTGTGTGTGTGTGTGTGTTTATTTTGGGACCTAGCAAGCTGTTCCACACAGAGAAGCTAGCTCCCAGAGCCCTAACCCAGGAGAACAGAGTGCTCAGGACTCTGAGTTGTGGGGTACTACTATCTCGCCCCATTTCTCTCCCAGCAACATTGGCTGGTAGCATCTATGAAATTCATGTAGAAATCTGACACAAAGTGTTTCATTTCAGAAATGAAATTCCAATTCTCTTTCCTTTTTTATTCCTGTCAGTAAGAAGCTTTCTGGAGATAGTTCAAATGAAGAAGATACAGTCTATATTGGTTTGTTTATATGAACCTTTATCTATTTGCCTTGGCCAGATAACCATGATTCAATTTTCACTGCCCTTTTATACAATTTAATCAACTCAGAAACTAAAATTAATAGCTCAGCTTCAAAGCTGTCATCCAGGCTGGCCTAGCTGTGCAGAAGGCAGTGGGTACTTGGGTGGCGAGAGCATATTTAGTCTCAACTTTGTCCGCAAGCAGTGTCTGCCCAGCTGGGTCCCCTGGGCTCCTTACCAAGCCTGTTGCTTCGGAATCACTATGGATGACCTTGGGAGAAGAAAATGAATCTGCATTTTCAGGTTTCCAGATATGTTCATGAAAAAGGGTATATTTAAAGTCCATTCTGAAGCATTAACATTTGTTTTTTGGGCTTAAAATTATTTAATTCTATTTCCTTACTGATTCCATTCTCAATGCTCTAACAATATGAAACAGAAGTTTTGGTCCACAAACATACTAATTACGCTTCCCTATTTTCCTCTCATCTTTTTACTGGAACTTTCTATTTGCTATCATTACATTGTTAGGGTTTTGGTGTCCATGTGTGTGTGGGGGGGGTGTTTTTGTTTTGTTTTATACAAATGAGACACAACAAGGAGGTAGCACCACACATAAAACCTTGCGATCCTGTCAACATGGATTCACATTCTGTATCTTAGTTCTGTATATTAGTATACAGTATATTAGTTCTGTAGCTTTGGGCAAGTCACTTATTTTCTCTGTCACTAAGCTGGTCATAATTTAAAAGTTTCAAGCATTTAGACATGTAAATGTTAATTCACTTTCTCCTGTCTATTTAACCTCCCACCTTTTTCTATGTTTGCCTCTGTTTAATTTTTCAGTGTCCTTTCTATCTAGACACATAATGACGAGCTGTCATACACTTAAAAGACTTGAACAGAAGAAGTCAGGGCTCTCACCTGTTTTTTCCCTCTCACCCCTAGGCAGTCTTATATACCAGAATAAAAAGGGGAAAATTCACAAATAAGAACTTCATATGGTTTTGGATAGAAAGAGGCACTAGATAATAATTGAACAAACCAATAAGATATGTTCTCTCTCTCGACAGTAGAGCTTTACCACTTAGAAACAATATTCTGTGGACCAAAGAATCTACACCTTCCCTGGGCTGTTGCCCACCCCACTCTGTTCACCCACTCGTGGCCAGTACAGCACCTGGGACGGAGGGAATAAGCACTCACTACACACCTGGGGAGTAACTGACTCCAAGGAAGGGCTCTCTCACCTCTACCTACTGTTAATTATAATTCCACTTACAAATATTAACAAAAGGGCTATAATGCCCCCGAACCTCCCAAGCATTCCACTCAAAGGTCCTTACTGTAATTGGAAGTTAATGTTCTTCTCTGTAGAAGATGTGATGCGATGCTCAGTGAGGACTACCTTTGCTAGGTTAATTCCTGCCATATACAGGGAAACCCGTCAAAGGTGAAACCAGCATCTCATGGTCCTGACATTCCATTCACAAATGCCATCATCACCTTTCACATTTTAATTGTAGTAGCATATGGAGGCTCATATCAGGGGAACACTGAGGATACCAAGACAGTAGAATAAGTTTCCTCAGACAAGACCCAGACTGGGAGTTAGGGGCAAGCTGAAGAAGCTTAAGCACATTTTTACTATCTGAAAGCTACATATAAATTCAGTAAAGGTTCCATTCATCAGCACGGCCTCAGAAACTTGCAAACGTATAAACACACCCAGAAAAATTAAAAACATCTGTGCAGCCAACAGAACAAAATCTTAAAATAAAAGGAAACATTGAGCTGGGTAAGATTATCAGCTTCCCCCTTTTCCACAATTCTGTGAATGCCTGTATTTGGAAGTATCTATACACTTCATCCAGGGACAGAGTTGGTGATTTTTTTCTAGTAAACAAATTCTTCACCTCTAAATGAATTTGCAAGCTATTTTACAATTCTAACCTCACCCAATCATGCCCTATAACCCACCCTTACAAAAGTAATTTGCACAAGAAAATTATCTTTATTCCTACATCAATAAAAAAATGGAAATATCTCTTTCTACTATTATCAGTGTTTATTAAGTATAGGTTTTAGGATTTAAAGTAACAGCAACAAAAAATTTCACTCAGGTTTATCACACCGGTTCAGGATCAGACTGGCAATAAAAGATTAAATTCTGCATTTTCAAAGTTTCAAAATTTGAATTAATTTGCAAATTTTTCAATTGCCAAAAAGGCAATTTTATCCACTATAGGAAATATTTACATGTGCCATTTTATTTAAAATTTTGTATAAAGACTTCTTCTTTGAATTCAATTCACCTTCTTGATGCTGACCAGTCCCTCACTTGTTGACCCTGAGAATCTAGGAAAATTCCTTGGCAAGTGGAACAGTGAAACTGAGACAGATAGCTGAACACAGTGGCAGGAACAGATTGTCACTGAGGCAGAAGGCCCTCAGTACCTGGCAGGAGGGAAAACAAGAACCTCACCCCCAGGGTAACCTTTCCTTCCCCGTCCTTTCCTCCCTACAGATAACATTTAGGCCTTAGTTGTGTTCAGTTCCAATCCCATAAAAACAGCAAAACCAGATGCACAACCCCAGAATCAACCTGAATGACTAGAGAACCCTCCTCTGCCACCAACCAATCAGAGGAGACCACAACCCTGAAAGGACACGCCTAGAGAACTAATGACTATTCTGCTGACACCCTCCCCTGAGACCACCCCTTACAGTCTCACCTGCAAGAAAGACATAAAAGCTTCAAGACCAAGGACCCAGAACAAGTTCTCCCACTGGCGAACAGCAGAGGACATTTTTCTTTTCCTTCTTCCTCCTTCTCCACTTCTTCCCTCACAGGCACGTGTCTTTAAATTCTAAAACAATGGGCAGCTGGCAACTTGTCCTGGGCTAATCGCCTAAACCTGTTCCAAAAGCTCCCTCTTCTCTGACTTCTCAGTGAACTAAGGCCACCCAACCTAGGTTCTCCCGTTGCTTCTTCCATGCTAAACCTTTTCTTGCCACTCTCAACAGGCCCATCCTCTGCTTTGAGAGTGTACTTATAAAACTCTTACTCATCCACTTTCATCTTGCTGATCTGTAATGCTTAACTGCATCAGTGAGAAGAACTGAGCTCCAGTAAAAACCTTGAACCCAATACAAAATACATTTTCCAGGAATAACGGTCTGCATGGACTCCTGATCCCATTTCTTAGGTCATCAGTTACCAGTGACAAAGGCATTTCTGAGTAGAAATCTGACAAAGAGATAGGAGCCATCCCAGGCAGAGGGGACACCACTGAGTAAATATATAGGGGTACACCATATTTTGGGAAACCACAAGGGACTTGACCCCTTTTGGGGTCAAGGTGCTTAGACCCCTTTTTGTTCCAGCTCCCTTGGGGTCTGATGCAGCTAGACAGCTTCCTCATTCTGGATCTGGAGTCCTCAATCTCTGGCTTGATAGTTCCTGAACTTCTTCCTGTTGCCTCAACCTCTTTGCTTAGCATCCACCTAAGGCACAATGTACTTTAAGAAGACCTAGGAAGAGCTGAGACTTTTTGAGTATAATAAAGCCTAGGGATACGATGAAAGCAGGAATCTGCTGAGTCTCACAACTTGGTAGTTGTTACACTACAGGGTCCAAAGGGCACAAAGGCCCTTCTACTTCCACTGTGGAGCCTAAGAGAGGCTAGGAAAAAGGACCGCTGGGGCTCCTGCAGAAGGGGACCCTAGAGAGGGGGGGATTCGGTTCTCCAAAGAACATGAGGATGTTCTCCACAGACATGGCTAACAGTTAAGGTTGAGCCTTTTAATCCACTTCTGAACTCTTTGTGTTCTTGGCTGGCCAAATGTAGGGATCTTTAATGATTGCGTGGGCCACTATCCAGCAGGAAGAGATGTATACCTGAATTTTGAATACCTATGTTTAAAGAACCAATTTCCTTGGGCCTCAATACAGCCTCTTACTTCAGCTGCCACTGAATATTTTTTTTCCATCTGATTATCAAGCCAATGTTTTTGCCTGTAATTGTCTTTAAATTGCAAGATACATCATCATTTATGCTTTTAAACCTGAGAAAAAAGCAAATTTTCCTGAACACAGAAATATTTATGTAATTAATTAATTTGGTCATCTACTTTTTACTTTGCTCTTTTCCCTCATGTGTGATTAAACTTCTGGTATTTCCTATATGTCCACCCTTTCCTATTAAATTCTCTCTCTCTTGAATTATTCAGTTTGCAGTCTCATTCTTGCCACCATATTCTACCATTTTCAGGATAGAAAAACCTGAAATCTATAGACATTAAATCTTAAAGCAGAAGGCACTTAACTCCAGCCACAGCCATACCACTCAACTCTTGACACCCCCAGCCGAGTTTGAAAGACCCTTGCCAAATGAAAGATCTTCCTACCAGCCTAGGAACCCTCCACCCCCACTAGCCCCCTGATCTAAGTCCCTACAATGTTTTCAGATTCCTCAGTTGAGATTATTAAGTTCAACGGAAACCTTCAAAAACAGGGTTCATCTATAGCTACTTCTACTTCCACTGCTACTTCTACTCCTTATGTCTTTTATTTAAAAAATCAGCACTATCAGTTTGTGAATTTTTCACCTTTTGCTTCAATTCTCTCTCTGTCACAAATTTATCACTGTAGTCTCTAAAGATAACTCAACTTTTACTTCTAAATACTGTGATCCTTCACTTTTCTATGTCTCTGATGAACCTTTATTTTTCATCTTTGACCTTCTCACACCCTCCACAGCTTAGTTAATCAGACTCCACGCCTATGGCCATACAACATAATTCTAATATTCTTTTTGGTTCAGAGATTTGACTTTTTCCCTACCCAAATAATGAATCAACTGGGATAAAAATTATAATGTCTCATAATAATAAAACATGATTTATAACATATCCCTGGGACAGAAAAATAAAAGAGAAAGTACTTTGGCTACAACAGATAATTCTTCAAATACCATCAAATAGTTTCAAACCATTACTAATTGAATTTTCATCTAGTCACTCTATACCACTCATAATTCACACACTGTTTTTAAAGGTAAGTTAAATTTTGATGCTTATTTGAAGAGAATTTAAATCTATTTGTCTTGAAATAGAGGCCAATTCTTTTTATTGAAGATTACCATTTATAGGCTCAGGTGATGAGAGCAAATGTTTTCCTTAGTTCAAATATCAAATCAATCTCACCATTTACAGCTCTTAACCTTGAAAAACAGAAAACTTGGAAAATATCACATATGTTCAGGCCTGCCTTTCCTTTTTTTTTTCACCCTCCTGTAGAACCACCACCACTAGGCTTTCTTGTATAAAATAAGCCACTCCAACCTTCTAGTATGTGGCTATGAGGCCCATGGAATCCAATAATGTTACTATTTCTTATTCAAGAACATTCAACATTACAATGGTTTTAACTTTAGTGTATAAAGTTGTATATTTTAGGAGACAAAAAAAAAACCCCACAAGCTTCTAAAGTAAATGGGATAAGTTTTATTCCTGGGACAACATGTATTTATTTAAATGGTGGGTTATGCTGAAGGGCACATATACATCAACTCCTTTCTCTCAAATACCACACATCATTTGAGTTTAAAAGGTTTTTTTAAAAATGCCATAACTAACTACCACCTCCCTTAACATACAGAACCAGAACTAATGTAGTATGGATGACAGACAGCCTACCTGGTACCAAAAATAGTTTCCTTACTTCGGACATTTTAGGGGCCAAAGTTAAATGCAAGGGAGATAGCCTCAAAAATGTTAGCTCTTGCCAATCTATTTTCCCTCTTCCCACAAGAATAATTCTAGTTGAGGTTTATTTTTAGTTTTAATTAATCTGCTTTGCCCTCTATTTGGCATGCAGCTGGCAGTGCTCCTCTGACCTTTTTCTGCTGAATGTCAGGAGTGCCCCTTGGAGAAAGTGAGTTGGGTCTCTGCTCTTTGGAATTCCTGCCAGCACAAAGGAAGAAAATCCTGATGATCTGGATATCAAGATGAAGCAGAAGGTTGTTTTCCCAGATTCTGTCCACGTGGCTCATTTACCTGAACATTTCTATTCTACCGATAGCCCAGTATGTACAGCCCATGAACACCCCTGTTCACCACCCCATAACATGTACCTTGTCACATAAGGAACTGAGCAACCCTACTCTGCCCAGGTACAGAGTCAGCATCTATTAAGGCATAGGATTCAGGCACAAGCTGGCAATGAAACTGGTGCATCCATTCCAATCTCCATTAGCCATTTCTTCGACCAACTATATTACATGTAAAGAGCATGGTTCCTTTAACAAATGGAGATTGTGATTTAAGTTCCAATGTCAAGATATCCCAAAAGCTGCTGGAAAGAAGTGAGGAAAGGGACAGAGAAGCTGCTCTAAGCCAAGCATTGGGTCAGGACTTTTCCATGTATTACTGCACAATTCCTTCAACCGCTCTGCATGGTTTGTGTTATCAGAGGGAAGCCTAGGGCAGCTGATGGTTACACCGAGATTCAAACCCAGATCAAATGCACGTCCAGAAGCATGTTGCAGAGAAGGCTACCTCTGCAGAATATCTCTATATAGGGGTTCTGTAGAATAAAGAAAAAGAAGATCCAAAGTGTAGGATATAACCACAGGAGTAAATGGTTGAAGTAGATAAAGGACATCACCTTTGGGAGGAATGATTTGATGGAATTCAGAAATTAGGGTGTCAAATGATCCATCTGTGTGTATGTTAATGTCACCAAGGATGACAACAGGAAGATGGTGGACAGAGAGGCAGTGAGCCCAATGCCAAAGCAGTCATGAGTGATCAGGAGGTCAGGAGATGGCACCAACAAGAGGGCAAATGAATGGTCTCATCTGACAGAAAGTCATTGTCATCATCAACACTTTATTACTTGTCAATACTGATTTCAACTCCAAAATCTCAACTTTCTACACTTGATTTTTAGACCACCAGCTCACTTTCCTTCACTATCACCTGCCTTTTTCCTCAATCCCTTCCTTACCCACCTCAAATTCCAAGGCTTATTTCCTTTGAACTCACTGTCAGTTTCATTTCTCCTTTCAATTCTCCTTTCACCCGACTTGTACTCCACCCCCAATTAGATACAAATTTCCACCTCTTCTGTGTCTATACTCAAGCAGCTAACACAGCTGCAGAATCAAAAACACTGTGTTGACCAGTCCACTTTAAATTATAATTAAAACTCTCAAGTGGGTCCTTCACCACTGAGCATCCTCTACTTTTGCCTTCATCTATTTTCTGCCTTACTCTCTAAAGCAATAATTGGCACTCATTTCTTTCCTTGAATCTCCCTCCTCCTTCCCCTTATTACTCTTGGACTCTCACACTCCTCTTCCTCCTTTCATGAATGAATGAAAGGGGCCTGTGCTCCCTGGGACTCTTGGGAGCAATAATGTTTGTTCTGTGTCATTCATCAGAAGAAAGGAACATTGGGGACCACAGTGTTCCAACATGAAGCATGCTCTAAGCTTTTACTTGCTAAAAGAGACCAAATATTCAAAATTACTATACAACATTATTGCTACCAAAAAATAGTTTCAACAATCTTCAGGGATGACACAAAAGAGAAAGTTATTTATTGATGATGATGATAAATTAATACAAACCTTTAGATTTCAAGTTCCACCAGGCTGCTTCCCTTGCTAACCCCTGCCTGCCAAGGAGCACCCGGATGCTCTCTGGGTAGAGACAGACTGGGGCTTTCCTTGGCCTCTCAGGCAGCTTACACAGGCCGATGGGCAGCTGGAGTCTCAAGTGGAGAGCAGAGTGCTGTGTCTCTCACCCCACAGGTTCTTGGTGCAGACCAGCCCCAAAAGGAAGGTCCAATATTGAGAAAAAATGTTTTAGCCAAAGAGTGAGTCAAACACATCAGAATAACATGCAACTAAAACTGAGATTCAGAACAAAGGCGTTCTAATCATTAAGGTTACTGTTTTATCAAATGTTACCTTTGATATGTTTCAAAGTTGCTCCAAGCAATGAAGTATCATCATTTAAATGTGGCTTTCAAGTGTGCATTTTTGATAAGATGTAAGAAGTTCATAGTGAGGGAAGGCAGTTATTACATTATCTGAGTTTTCAAGACTTACATATTTTGAGACTTTGGAGAGAAGGAAAAATGGCCCTTGGGAATAATCTAATTTTCTAAAGTCCATTCTGTGCAACACTAGTCTCACAAGTTGCTATTGTTATAAAAAAAAATGTGTCCATGACTAGGTATGTTTGGGAAGAATGTCCCTCTTGAAATTTTCAAGCACATTAAAGATTCTGACAAGTCCTACGATAAGGAAACCTGTCTTGTTAAATTACACACAGAACTTCCAAAGCTACTTAAAGATCATTTTCCTCACTCCCATCACCTTCTAACATTCAGCTCAATACCTCCAAGAAAAGTGATCTGGCCCAACATTCACATTTTACAGGTTAAAAATATAACAGAGCCCTGACTGGTATGGCTCAGGTGGTTGGGTGTCATTCCACAAAGTGAAAGGTTGCTGGTTTGATTCCCACTCAGGGCACATGCCTAGGTTGTTCATTCAGTCCTTGGTCAGGGCACATACAAGAAATAGGGAACTGATAGATGTTTCTCTCTCACATTGATGTTTCTCTCCCTCTCTTTTTCCCTCCCTTCTCCTCTCTCTAAAATAAATAAACAAACAAACAAACAAACAAACAAATAAATAAATAAAATATGTTAAAAATAGTAGAGCCTAAGAGAGGTGCATTTGACCCAGATTACATACTATGTAGGGCAGCACTGAAAGCTGAAAGAGGTCACAGATTCACAGGGTGTGCCGTCAGGCTCAATGCTACCTCCAAAGGCAAGTATCACTAATTGACTTCAATATTCTCTCACTGATCCCAAATGCAGTCTCAGAATCTTGCTTGACACAGTCACCCCATTGATAGAAGCTGGCATGTGAAATTAAATCTATTGGCCATCTGTAAACTAGTATCCAGGTATTTGGAATCTGGATCCCCGAAGTAACAACGTCATTATCATTGTCATCACCGTCATCACAGCTGTCATCTACTGAGTATGTACTTTGTGCCAACCTCTGCACTATGGGTTTTACATGTATTCTCAGCTTCAATCATCATAATGACCCTAAGAGAGAGTCAACAAGACAACCCCTATTCACACACAGGAGAGCTGGGGCACAGACGCCTGAAGGGGCAGAAGGTCATCCAGTTTGAAAGCGACTTAGCTAGCATCTTAGCTATGCCAAGCATGCAGTCCCAGGATATACCCTCAGTCCTGACCAAGCCATAAATGTGATCTTGAGTTGGGCTTGGGATAGCACAGACTATTCCCCACCAAACCCTTTTTATTTTTCAATTTTATCTGGAAACAACCCCCTAAGGTGAGGCTAGAATCTTCATCAGCAGACTTTAGAGAAGAAAAATGTAATATATGTACAAGTTCTGGGATCTGTTCAACATATCAGAGGAAGAATAAGCCTAAATGGGGTTTCAACGTAGCATTGGGGTTGGGGCACTGATCGGAGACTTTTTGACTGTTCCCTAAGCTTGGCCTCACGCCCTGGGACACACGGCATTCCCAGCCTTCTCTGTAGACACTCTTACCAAGAACTGCAAAGTGGTCATTGTGATTAAGAAACTCTAACCAGTAAAAGCACCACTTGCACTGACAGCAAAGCTGCTAATTACCTGCTAGTTTCAAATGGGAACCTTAAAAAAAAGCAGCTGTGTGTGTGTGTGTGTGTTCAACATCCTGTACCAAATGAGGTCTGCTGACATGCACTCAGCCCCAGAGTGGAGTCCCAGACAGGGCAGGTGCCTCATTTGATGCTGGAATCTTCATAAAGCAGGATGATGAGAGAACTTTCAGTACACCTAGAGAATCCTTTTGAAGGGTAGATTCTTTTTTTCCCCTGGCCAAGCACAATCACATAGTCAAGACATTAATGTCCCTTTGTGATCCTATCAAGTCTCACTAACCCTCCTACTCCAGCAGGGAAAACAGGGGTAAACCCACTGTGACTGATTACTAACTCCTTCAGGATTTAACTTTCTCCCTGAGTCTTGGGGTGCTGGGCCTTGGCAACCTCCCAATCTGCAAGCAGAACTTGGCTTTGAGTCTACATTTCCAGGGCTTTTTTCAGCTAGAGAGTGACTTTGCCTCTTCCCTCCCTCCCTTTCTCTCTCTACGGACTTTTGCGTAATTCTGCTGGGAGAGGGGCCAAAATATCCCTCGTGCCTACTCCAGACCAGCTGCACTTCCTTGCAGAGTCCGTGAACCTCACCTGGCCATCTGCTGGGGAAAACACTGGAAGGAAGGTGTCATGTAAATATGAGAGTAGCTGAGGCTGATAGAGTAGCTCTGCTCTCCCTGTCACTTTGGATAAATTGTGCACTCCCTCACTTGCTTCTCCTATGTCTTCCCAGCAGCAGTGTGATGACTGAGGAAGTACCAGAAAAGCCTTTATAGTGTAAAAATAGGTCTGGCTGGATATAGCCCACTCTCAGAGGACTCCCACAAGACTCTCTGTAAACACAAACAAAGGCACTTCCAAAGGTCCCCACAGCCTACCAAGGGCCAGAGCGCAGGCCAGCTGGGATGGAGAAAGAGGAAACGAGACGGCCTCTTTGCTTAACGAGGTGTAAAGTTTTCTCCAGTGAAATGAATACCTAGTTACCTGGTACAAAGGAAATGATCAATATTTGTAGACTTTTAAAATAGGTGATGGGGTCATTTGGGAAACACATAAACATCAAAAACAAATTCCTCAGTTATTTCTAGGCACTGTTTTTAATATGATTCACCCCCCCCCTTATTTTTAACATCTGGTAAACCTTCGCTAGAGACAAGTTGATTTCCTAGCCAAAATAATGCATTTCTGTCCATCACGACATAATTAATAATAATTTCCATATTTACTTGGCTTTCATCACACATCTCTTTGCACTAGTGAGGGAAGGCAGAGAAAGAAAGTAATCCCTGTTCCTGCCCCCCGCCCGCCCCGCCCAGCACACACACTCTGCTTGGCAACCATTCCCAGTCAGTGGAGAGCGTACCTTATTAAGATAATGGAACGTAAATCAAAGTGAATAGGTCTACATGCCATGCTGAGGGTGTGTGTCCACTTGCACTGCCTGCCAGACAGCAAACAGGCCTGCAGATTAAATGTGAAAAATCAGTGAGGACCTGAGGCCCATCACTGGAAGGGAGAACAGGGCCCTGACAGTTCAGCTAATGCCTATAGCCACAGTGATAAAGGCCTGCAAATGGCTTCATTCCACCTTGTCACTCACAGTCCTGGCTGTCACCCCTCACTCCTGCTACCTGCAGTGACCTTTGTTATGCTCAAGAAAACCGTCAGCTATGAGTTCTCTCTTACAGAGTGGCCAGATGGGGCGGTTTTGCTCCATTATTTGCGCCTGTACAGGGAAAATGCCAACAGAAAGATTCATTGCGGTCCAGCCCATCTCTGCAAAGCTCCTCTGATTTATTAGGGCATAAACCGCTGTATGGGCTGTAATGAGACATAAATGTTCTGGAAGGCCTATGAACTCCAGCAGGAAACGCCTTGCCATCACACTTCTGTGCACCTAATTTATTAACAGCTTGTGCCGGCACAGCCTGGAAAACCCTGCCAACTCTACAATCTGCAGCAGTCACCTTTGGGGTGGGCAAGGGAGAATGGGAAAAATGTGTCCAATTCAGATAAGTGACAGAAAACGTATGGGCATGCTGTACAAAACGGCGAAGCCCTGCATTTTCTACGAACTACCCAGCAGACATTTGGCCAAGCTCATTCTATAAAGGGCAAGATTTCCCCAACTACATGATGGCAAGCCTGAACTAGACACGATGCTATCTCAGTGTTTCCTTGGCCCTGAAGGGACACAGAGGAAAGTGTTTCTAGTTCCTTCAGAGGAGCCCCATTCTCTGCTTCTACTTCCTCTGTCACTTGAAGGCTACTTTCTCCGGGGCAGTGCTCACCCCAGCTCATTGCAGCACTCTGTGCAAGATGATTAGCATTTTTGCTTTCTAAACAACACCCTTTCAGTTCTAAATATAGAACAAAAAATTAACAACAGACCAACTCATTTTTATACTTCCTTTTATACAACCAATTTTTTCCTTAGATCATAATATGCATGTCTCTTTAATTCAATTTTGGTTGCATGTGCCAAACTTTATGAAAAGAATCAGATTAAGTAGTGAGCTGCCAAGAAAATATATAACATCATGACTTGATATTAGGTATTAGGCATTTTATACTTCGTGCACTAATGACAGGAGATCATCTTTTGTCACTGAAACATTCATTTATACAACACTTTGTGGGCCTAGACCAAGTCCTCGAGATCCAATAGAAATAGACGTAGTCCCAGTCTAAGACCGATGACATGGGACCCAGGGCAAAATTAAATTATGGGGGCTATTGTTCAAAAAGTATTAAGGATTTCAAGGTGGCAACAGCAGAGCATTAAGCCAAGCATGGGACCCTCTGGGTGTGAGTCCGTGAGCCATGGCATGGTAGCATGGCCGTGGACAAGCCCTGACTCTGCCATGGGGCACGTGTATTTAGTAAAGCAGCCAAACAATAAGACAATACCACGGATGAGAGTGTAAGAAATAGATGTTAGTGCTCAGAGAAAAGGAATACTGTACCATGGGAAAGCACGATAGAAGAATGTGGTCCTGGCTGGGGCACGGGGGACAGGGAGGCACACCTGAGTTGAAACGAAAGGTGTGTTTATTGTTGAGTAATGAACAGGAGCATCACAACAAATAAGGTAGCATATATATATATATATATATATATATATATATATATATATATATATACACACACAGTCCCTGGGGGAAGGAGAGTGGTACCCTATCCCAGAAGAGGCCCAGGCGTGAAGTGAAGACTGAGAGAGATTAGATGCCAAATCTCAGCAGGGCCTTGCAGGCCACGGGAGGATTTCCATCTCTAAGGAATGTGGATGGCAAGCACACAGACTGACTCATTCTCCATCAGCTGTGTGGGTCCTTTTCCAGGGCCCTTGTCTCCCACATCAAGTGACTGATGGCATACCCCTTGGCAGAAGGAGAGAGACGCATTGGCCCAGAAAAAGCCCAAGCTTGCAGTGAAGTCTGAGGCTAGCTGCAGGTTTGGAGAAAATATTTACTTTTATAACACCAGAAGCAACAGAATGATTTTGTTTTTAATTTAAAAAACAAAGCATTCCCCCTCCTGCAAAGCAAATGCCAAGAGTATGTTCACAGTACATTTCTACACCTGAGGAATAAGCCTGGGTAAATAGTGACTGAGACTTTGCCACTATAATTAAACACAGCAAAGGCCTAGAGTGCCTCCTTGAACAATGGCAGAATGCTGTGTGCACATTAATTCCACAGTTCTCTGTGCCCAGAGTGTTGGACCAATCATCCTAGAAGCAGTCCTGCTGGCAGATCCCAGCCTCCTGGACTCTGCCAGGCTGTTCACACTTGATTAAATATTATTGCACAAAAGAAGAAAGAAGGCTGGGGTCTTTGTCTCCTGGCTACACACTAACAAGTCAGAATGGAGAAGAGTAGGAATTCAAGGCACTGTGTGATTGACCGAATTTTTTTAATTAGACCCAATAGTTATTCATTTTTTAAACATCCTCTCCCACACTCATGGAATTTGCTTTTTTGGTCTTGAATCTTGAGGTGTACTGATTGTTCTTAAAATATAAGTTTTCTTGAAACACTGCATAGTAAATAGATATAAATAGCCCTTCAAATTTGTAAGAAAATTATTTTTTATGCCAAACCTGCTTTTTTTTCTTGAGATACTCATCTCAAGTCGATACAAAACTCAAATTTAAAAATGCCTCTTTTGACTCTTTCAATACATGGTCCAAATATTTATCACAAATTTTTTAAAAACTAGACTGTGTCTCTTATAACTCAACAGGAAGTAGTCCATTGATAACAGAAAAATGCATCCATTTTCAGAGTTCAACACTGTGTCATTGAGTGAAAGCAGGAATGCTGTTTTCAAAAGAACAGAAACAAAATAAAAACATGCTCATCTGACCATCACGAGCACATGTGCTCCCTACCAATGGCATATGGCCTTATTATCACTGCTTCTTCCCAGCCTCTGACTTACAAGGTGGTCACTGGGAGTTTCCCTATCAGCACAGAATGAAACTGCATTGCAGACATCATGCTCAGTCTTACAACCAATTCATATCGTCCACTCTTCTTGTAATGTTTTTTTATTGTTGTTCAAGTACAGTGCCATATCTTTCACTCTTTTAAGGTATCTCCAAATCCTTACGTTCTAGGATTCTAACACTACGAAAGAATAGTTCCCTGAAGCATCCTTTTCATGGGAGCCTCTTACAAATGGGTCCATTTCAGAGGTTTTTAGAAGAATTTTCACAAAGCAGTTCTGTGCCAGCCAGAATGTAGATAAGGGATTACCATGGGGGGGGGGGGGAGGCTAATCTGCAGTAATTTAAGCCACAGGGAGCTTCTTCTGCTAAAAACAGGAATAAACTAACCCTTTGGTCAATGCAGTTCACAGAAGGCTCTCAATGGGAGGAAAATCCAAACCTAGAGCCAGAGAACTGAAATTCAGCCACCAACCACCTGGGCTGATTCTCATGAGGATTCTGCTGCCCAGGTGCTGGACCAGGCAGGTGTTTGATGGCACAGAGTATTTCCGACTGTGCTGTGGGTAATGTACATCCAAATTCCCTTCTACCAGCAGGTTATCCTCCAGTCACCCTGCATCGTATGTCATAAAACAAGACTAAACTTTTGTCTTAGAAAAACTTGTTTTAACATTCTTTCAGGCCTTCCTTTCTATATGTATTTCTATACGGACAAGTTTGGAGATGAGGTGACTTCACAGCAAACATAATGCTTTGGTGTCTATGGCTCTGGGAAGAGAGTCACGATGGCTTACAGTGGAGAACAGCCAGGAGGCACCTCTGCTTTTTCTCTGTGGCTGTGTCAGCAATAGCATTAGATGGCTCTCTTCATATGGGGCATCTCCATTACCAAAGGTAGACCTTGAGGCAGAAATATTCCATAAACGTCACTCTGAAAAGCTCCCTCTTTGCTTGAATTCCAGTCATTAATGTGATATGGAACAATCGTCATTTCAGAAAAATTTAAGTAGAGCTCTGTTCTAACTTTCTTTGGTTACTAATGACTTATTTATAAAGAATAAATCTTGCCCTGACAGGTGTGGCTCAGTTGGTCAGGTGTCATTCTGCAAAGAGAAAGGTTGCCAGTTCGATTCCTAGTTGGGACACATACGAGAGGCAACCGATGGGTGTTTCTTTCCCTCTCTTTCTCCCTCCTTTCCTCTTTCTCTAAAAATAAATAGATGAAATCTTTAAAAATAGAATAAATTTGTATCTTATAGTTCATGCTGTTGGAATGTAAAGCTATCTCTAACCTAGTTTGTCTCAGAGACATTTTTTCTATTCTCCTCCATGTCAACTTTCCCTACATCCTCACTGTAACCTTTCAAAGCTATCTGCCGAGAAATTAAAAGAATCTTGTTTCACTTTTACAACTAAGGAAATATAGAAAAACTAGTCGCTCTTTCCTTATAATATTCTCTGACAATTAAATATAGAATAACGTATCCAAAGGTAGATTTTCCTAAATTAGCTTTCTTTTATCTCTATTTCTTCCTGACTATTCATCAATCCATTTAAATACACATCTGCCCTCCCATCTGACCACCCACCCACCCATCCATCCACATACTTACCCTCCTATCTGTTCAACTCTAAGTACAGATGTTGCAGATACTGAAATTTGGAGTCAAAGAACTCATTCCCTTTGCCACTGTCATTGGGATTACTATAACTACTTTACACACAGCCATTCACCAGTAGATGAAGCTAAGGAAAACCGATTTTCTTGAGGAAATAAAAAGTACATCATAAAATAACTTTGTATTTCCTTTCCAATTTCTGTAGCTGTAAATAAAGCTTCATTCTTTAAGCTTGAAGGCAAACCCCAGAGGAGTGACTAGGAGCTCAGTGCTAAGAGACAGACAGCTTGCCAGCGAGATGAATGCATTTCATTATCTGGGGTTTATTCCATAGGCATAATTAGAACTCCTTTGAGAAGACAACTAATTATGTAATATACAACAAAATATGTGAGGATTTCACTTTGGCATTAGGCAGAATCTATGAAAATCTGTTTTAATTTATGATTTCCTATTAGAAGGGAAGCAAACAGGACAAGTCATCTCCACAGCAATGGCTTCTGATTAGTACCACCAGATAATATGAAAGCAGAGTATATCTTCCCCCTGGGGCATCACTAGAAAAAGGCAGCTTAGATCAGCCCAATATATTATTAGATGTCCCTACTGTCCTACAGAAACACAGCTGCAGGTATATTATTTCTGGCCGGGACAATAGTAATACGAGGGATCGGCAGAAACATCAAACGAACAATCTTTACTAGCTGGCTCGTTTTTTTCCTCTCTATACGTAGTCTGCAGGGAATAGGGTGATATGGTCCCAGCATCAGAGATTCCAGAAGAAGCCTCCTCTGTTGCAGCCCACAGTCAGCACCTCCATCTCCAGCCATCTCTCCTTGCTGAGCTTTCACTCTGACAAGGAACTTCAGCAAACTTGTTGGCCTTGTAGAGAAAGCGCCAGCCTCTACACCCCCCCCCAACTCCACTTTTTTCTATCTACAGGGGGTCTCATCTCCCAGTCCAGGCCCAAGTGAAGGCTTCGACCCTTTTTTTTTTTTTTCTGGAAAGCAAGGAGAGGAAAACAACACTGCATGACTCTCTAAACTGCATTCCTGAGAGTTTCTCAAGTTTGTTGTAAAGAAAGGCAAAAATGGAGTAACAGAGACATTTTTCAACAAGAGGAAAATGAGAGGCACTACCAGGCAGTTTCATCTGCAGGTAACTTATAAAGTGAATGTGATTTTCCCTTCCAATGTGATTGTTCCTTCTGAACAAATTAGCTTCAGATGATGCTTTTAAAAAGAATAGTGGGGAAGGAAGCAATCCAGCTTGTTGGGACTGCCAAGCAGCCAAAAATAGTTCAATAGATTTTTGAAAATTTCTAATGATAGAATATTTTGGAAGATGTAGATATGGTTTTCCAAGTTCAGAAAGGAAAGGTTGGGCCTTTAAGATACAAAGAAACCATGGAGAAAAAAGATGGCAGACACATGGCATGAGGGCCACCTCTGGCATCTTGTGCAAAGCAGACACTGCTCGCTGGTCACAGCCCTGTCCCTTTTCCAGCCAGATGGGCCCTCACAACTCTTCCAAAGTCAGCAATCCAGAGAGCCACTTCCAAAGACCTGAGCTGGCCCTCATGACTAAACCTTCTTTGCCATCTTGAACTCAGTGCAGACAGCTGGAGTTAATGAAAGAGTTAATGTGATTTTCCACTTCCCCGACTTGCTTTGAGGGACTCTGGTGAGAACTGGCCTGATCAAATCACCTTTAGGGAATGGAAAAATCTAACTCACCACACATGAAGGCAAGCACAGAAAGGAATGCTGGAGATGAACCGGGGCAGGCAGAACAGAGCTGCACACTAGGCGCAAGGGAGGAAAACACAGACTCAGGGAGGGAAGAGGTGGCAGCGGAGCAGCCATCTTCCTAACTGCGCACAGACGACCCATCTCTCACAAGTCCAGATCTTTGTCCCAGGGGTTCGGGTTCAAGGCCTGGTGCGCACATGGCAAGGAGGGGGCTCGGCCCCCATTCCCTTCTGCATCTCACAGATGTGTCAGCTGGTATGAGTTAGCCGGGCAGTGACCACATTTTGGGGAGAAATCATCCATTGATTTATCACAGGGGGCATAAATCATAAATGCATTTAGTTGTCTTCATCGCCTTTCTTGTCATCCTGCCCCTCTGAAGTAAAATTAAGAGGCAGATGTATTATCTGGGATCAATTCCAGATCCCTTTTGTGTTTAAAAAAAAAAAAAAAAAAGAAATCCAGGAAGGGTTTCACACAACCCTCTGCCACAGGTTGATCAAAGTTTCGGCGCCTGGAAGGCCAAGTCACCACACAGATGAAGTGAGAGGCCCGGTGACGAGAGGGGTGACACCCTCACTCCCACTAGCCCCTTGGGCCAGATGGGGTGGAGGATGACAGGAGTCCCTACACTGTCCCTAACAACAAGCCAACCTCCTCTTTAGCTCACAGACACCAAGCCCACAGAGCTTTCCACAGTGACCTGAGCAGGCCATCAAGGCAACGGGAGGAGAGATGGTGGTCAGTCACAACTGTAAATTTTAAAATTAAGTTGATAAAAAATCTGGTCAAAGCAAGAGCAGAGAGGGATCCTTCCAGAAAGGTCTAGAGGGCTCCTCTCAAATGCTTGTGCATTCTTAAATCTCATGTTTCCTCTAGGTCTTTTCAGGGATCCTGTCTCATTCCCTCCATTCTCCTTCTTCATGAGTTTTGTCCCTTTTCCCTCACTGGTTCCATGGAACACAAGATTCTGCTATGTGCCTTTTCTCATGGCTCCTGTAAGAAAACTAGGAAGGTGCTACTACCATTTTACAAATTAGAAGTTCAGAGGAAATTGAGTGGCTTGTTTGAGATCACTCAGCTCAAGACCCATCAAACTGTGCTTCTCTGTCCTTCACAATATGACTGTCAAACTCTGGGTTACCCTACTCTTGGTCCGAATCAACATTGAAAAAGTAGTTTCCTTTCCTGTCTCTTCTAAGTACTGTTACATATTCCAGCAAGCACACCTGCCCCATGGACCTGAAGAGCACTGGGCTTCAGGAGAGAAGCAAGGGCAGCAAGTCCTCACCTTGGGCCACAAGGTAAGATTAGCATATGCTTGTGCTGGCCTGAGGCTAAGAGAGCAGAGAGAATCAACACATGGAGGAAGTGAGGGCCACTGGGGGATGAAGGACAGAGAGGGCCACCAATAGCACCTTCAAGGAAAAACTGGCTCTTATCCAAGTCCTCTTGGATGAGTCCTTTTATCCAAGAGGACTTCCTAAACCCTTCACAGCTCTGAACCAGGCACCTTGTGTCTAATCCCTGCTGGATACCATGTCCAGCATTTAGCCTATCACTTTAGAGTCTTGTTTTGGTCACCATTCCTCACCTCCTAGGGCTCACAGGTAAGCCACTGGAGGGAGGTATCAAACACCATACCTGGGAGGCATTCCAACCTGCTAGCACATGGTCTGTGTTCAGTCTGCAGTGAAACATACACACATACACTCATTCATGAAATTTCATATTAAGTAGATACTCTGTGCCAATATATCAAGTGCTGGACACACAATGGTGACCGGGAGAGATATGGTATCTGCTCTCACGTGTAAAGAGTTAATAATCAAGTTAAACCCAAAATGAATGCTAATTTTAACTATAATCGATGGTGTCAGTAAGGGAAATAGCAAGTACTATGAAAGTCTATAACATAAAAAAAAGTGCTGGTCATGGGATGTATTGCTGACATATATCACATATATCATACATATATATATGATATATGTATGATATATACATATATCACAGCTCAAGTCAGAACTGCAAACTGAGAGATGTCCATGTGAGCCACATGCCTGTGCCTCCAAGAATTTCTTGAAGGCCTGGAAAGACCACCTCTGTATCAGATTTTTAACCCCCTCAGTGACTGGTGGCAGCAAGGGCATTCTTGGGTATCCTGTCTAGAAGCAGAGAGACCCCCAGCCAAGAATCTGAACCACACCCCTTCCTCCTGATGTCAATTCTAGCCTGAGGCAACTCTTGCTAGATTTTTTTGAAGGGGGTCTAGAAATTTTTTAATGAGAAGAGCTCCTAATAGGCCATTTCCTAAGTCAAGAGGAAGGAAAACAATTAGTATTTCTACAAGAGTTAAGAAAATTATTCTGTGAAGAGAAAACACTTCCAGTAAGTATCTCTTTGGCTCACACAGACATCCTTCCTTTCAAGTGTGAACCAGAACAAACTTCTCTGAAATTCTAAAACCATCACTTTTTGTGTCTGTCTCATTGAGGCACAGAAACAAATCATGTGAAAGCAAAATCAAAATGATCTAAATCTTAAAAGCCTTGAAGTTTCCATAAGTTCTCAAGGTCAGATTCACAGGACCAAGGGTTGGGAGTGCCAAGCCTCTGACCCAAAACACACTAGACTCTTGCCCCCAGCCAGGTTAGCCCTCTCCAAATCACAGGGCACCTTGGAAATTCGTTCTAGGGCTTGATGTGGCCCCAGAAGGCGTGCAGCCATTTAGCTAATCCTCCCTGTTCGTCTCCCTTTCAGGTTCTGTTCCAGCACAGATTTCCACAGGGGCCTCTTTGCTTCCTAGTGAGGCTTGCCAGGCAGCGGCTTCCTGCTGGACAGTCAACATGCAGCTCATATGCGTCTCCCCTAAAGAGGCCCCATTAGTCAGCACCATCAGCTGTTTTGTTTCCAAGATAGGATTCCTGGAGGAGTGAAGAGGCTAGGACAAAGTCTTTATTACATTATGGAACAGCAAACAGTGAACTGAAGTCAACTTTACTGTAGAGATCTTGAGAGGGAGTGGAAAGGCTCTAGTGGGAGGCTGTGTGCTGAGAGAAGAGCCCCAAGTACTGGGCTGAAGTTACGGCTCATGTTCACTGAGCCCCATAAATCTTCTCCCTTCATATTTTCTATGGAAATGATTAAGGTAAAGGCAGTCAGGCAGATAACAGGTCCACGGCCAACATCAGCTGGTACTGGGAGCCTCAGGTTTTATCCCGAAATGTGGGAGGAGGTAATTAATATGAAGGTCAGCCTTCAGAGAGTATTGCATTCCCCAACATCCACTAGAAGAAGGAGCTTCCCTTATGAGGCCTAAAGATGATTTCTCCAACAACAAAGTTAGCAAAAAAGCAAAGGGCTCCTCTGTGATGAAGATCTAGCATCACGAAACAAGCATGAAATGCTAGGAGGTGCAAGGCTCACAGCCAGGTTCTGAGTTGGAGATCCTTCTTTGTGAGCACTTGGGATCAAGTTTAAAGGGTAGGTCAATTCCTCTGTGCATTTAGCACTGAAAACACAGGCTGTTAGGGATTTGCAGGGGGAATATGGGAAGCTTGCCTTGACCTAAATCTATGTGTTCCTTCCCCTCTTCAACAAATGTTTCCTGAGCACCTGCTATGCATCTAATGCTGCATCAAGTACTAAGCTTTGGGGGAGAACCTAAAAAATGCTCTTGGGTCTACTAGAGAGATAAACATTTCAGAGATAATGATACCAGTGTTTCCCAGACATTCAAGGTGCTAGAAATTCCACTAGCTAGAAGCATTTTACCTGGGCACTCTACGTTCCCAAGGAAGCTCAGTGGGGGAGCCCTAGGTGGGCTATATCCACCCCAGAGCCTCACACCAGGGCAGGATGCTGGTGCACAGGTTAAAGCTAGGGCTTTTGAGTGGAGTTACTTTTTAACCTACTCATAAGTCAGTTTCTTCACCCGTAAAGGGATGTACTACTAGTATCTACACAGTAAAAGTGCTGAGAGGATCAAACAAGATGATGCTTCCAATGTGCTCAGCAAAGCACTGGGTAGATAGCATTCACTCCTTCCGTCCAAAGGCTCCCTAAGTGAGCACGTGTGTCAGGCACATGGGTGCATTGATGGACAAAACAGACACAGTGCTCTGCTCTCATAGTGCCCTGCTTCTGATGGGTAGGACAACAAACACAATTTACTTCCTCATGATGCTTATCTAATATGTTACAAGATGAAAAATTCTATCACTAAAAGGAAAGCAGTACCTAAGATTACTGGCAGTCAGGGACAGGGTAACTTTAAATCTGATAGTCACAGCGGGTATCATTGAAAAGGGGGTGTCTGAGCAAGGGCATAAAGGAAATGAGAAGTGAGCCAATGTGGAAATCTGGGTTAAAGTGTCCCAGGCAGAGGGGACAAAACTGCAGACCTCTGAAGGTGGCAGTCACCCAGCATGCCTGAGAGCAGTGGGCTATGCAGGGGCCGAGAGGGGTGGGCAGTGCAGAATGGGTCAGAATGAGCAGTCACCTCTCTTGGGACTTGGGCCTAGCCTTGGCATAAAGTGGGGAAACAGTCCAAGTTTGGAGGTTCACTGGCATGATTTACCTTTAGTTTCCAAAGTGCCGGGCTGCTGTGTGGAGAGCAAGTCATTGAGTGCCTACTTCTGATGCAACAAATCTGAGAATTGGGAAGACTTTAATTCTATCACAACTTCTAGACGGGTATAAGAGTGGCAGGGGCTGGGAAAACACAGCTGGCTTCCGGACTGTCTGCGCAAATGGGGAGGGGAGGCAAAATGGGTAAATGGGGTGAAATGTGTGGTGACAGACAGAAACTAGACTTTTGATGGTGAGCATGCTATCACATTTACAGATATAGAATTATGATGTTGTAGACCTGAAGCATGTAACATTATTAATCAATAGTACCTCAGTAAAAATATAAATAATAAAATTTAATCACCAAAATAAATATAAAATAAATAAATAAATCTATTTTAAGATGGTATTTGGAAAAATAAAAAAGGATTGAGCACTTCCAAACCCATTCAATCAGCCACCTGTGTTCCCAAACCTACCATGCCAAGTTGTACCCTCTTCTGTTTAATAGCAGCACAGGCTGCCTGAGGACCTTTGCACACATGCATCACCGAGCCTGGCCCAGGATTCCGGCAGACTGCAATCTCTTCTCTATCACTAATATTCAACAAGCACTTGCTGTCCCCAAGGACTTGATACACTTGGCACTACTCATTTGCCAACCCCTCCTCATAACATGCCGGGGGGGGGGCAGCCTGGTTCTTGTCTTCACCCCCACCAGCCAGTTCCTAGATGAGGAAACTATGCACAAGGAGATTCAGTCACTCTCCCAAAGCCAACGGCTCAGAACGGTAAAGTCTAGACACCTACCCCAGCAGGCTGAGCCTTGACCGCCACGCCAGAAAAGGGTGCCTGATAGAAAAGCAACACTACTTTCCAAAAATATCCTTTGTACATTTCACTTACACAGGTAGTCTGCTTGTCTGAATTGAGAAACACTAGCTCTTTTGTATCATTAATTAATGATGTTGAATGATCAAATAGATCTCAGTACATTGATAGATGCTCGAAGTTTTACTATAAAGGATGCTGCATGTATATCTATTCAAGAAACAGGTAAAAGGCAAGGCCTAGAAGTGATTTTAAAACGCAGCTGAATACTTGAATCTTCTTATCAGTCAACTAAGACACCACCTAAGATGAAGCTAGATTTAGGGATTAAAAAGTACTTTCTATTTTCCATATCTGAAAAGATATTGCTACACCATCTTGAATTCAATCTTGGTACAAGTACGTTTTAACTGTAACAGCTAAATAAAACAGTTTGAATGACACAAGTCGTTGTCAATCAGGGTGACAATGCTGATGCTACAACATCGTGGGTTCCGGCCACTCGGCGCCCAGCACTGAGCGTGGTAACACGTCAGCTTCTTTAATTCTGAACAAAACTGCAAGGTGTGTACAATTAGCCCCATTTTACAAATGGAGGAAACAGATTTGTTAGCATCTAGATACCACCCTCTTTCCAGGAGGCAGCACTGCCTCCCTGCCCCCACCCAATCCCCAAGAGCCGTACTCAACAGTCCAAGAGAAATAAAAACCCAAGAAACAAGAACTTGACAAGTCATTAGCCTGCAAATAGTGCCGAACCTATTCAGCAAGCTCCCGATTATGATGGGGTGTGCCATTAATAAGCTAATGCACCTTAGCACCAGGTCCAGGCTGGGCCTGGGACTCTGTAACCTCACTTCTGCTCTGCTAGCTGCTTCAGGTCAGCCTCTGCCCATAGGGTCAGTAGGGGAGGCCGTAGGAATGGAGGAAGGAGGAGGGACTTGCTTCCTCTGGTGTGCTCCTCGAGTTGCCAATGCCACCACTCCAGCAAGGCTCTGTCCCAGCAGGGATAGTTCATTCCAGCAGCAGCGAACAAAATTCCTTTGTAGTTTTTCCAACGCTCATTCCCTTCAGAGACCCCAGCACCCCTCTCAGATGCCTGGGTCCCGGTCCCACAGAACCCTGCTCTGGGCTCAGACACCGCAGCTCCTTCCAATCAAGGTGCCCTCCTCAGAGGTCTGGGGTCCCAGTTCCCCAAGTCCTCTCCTCTTAGCTTCTGAGCTTTCACAGCCTCTCCTCCCCGCCCCTCTCCTTCACCACCTCTGCCAGCAGCCACAGGGGTGGCAGCTGTTTCCTGACATTGCTACTTCCATGATACCCGAGACTCCTGTTCTTGCCCTTTCTGGTTAACAACTCTTAACATTAAGTTCTCTCATTAAAATAACTGGTGGGTTTCTGCCCCTGTCTGGATGCCGCCTGACCCAGTGGTGACATAACCGCTCCCAGTGCCATTTCTCAGAGTGCTTCCACTGAGACAAATAGTCTTTGCCCGCAGGGCCGTGGAGAGAGCACAAAACCCCTCATAATTCAAAAAGTGTGGTTATGAGCCACCTATCAAAACGCCAATTCTGGGGCTGCATCTGCAGAGAATGGAGCTCAGGAGACACTTTGTGCAAGTCGTCTAACGCTGTCAGCTCCTCAGTGTGAGAGCACAGGTGTGGAGGCAGTCCATCGTGGCAAAGGATCAGAGCCCCCAGCAAGTGACAGTCTCCCTGAGCCTGAGCCCCTCATGTGGAAGAAAAGAATGGCAATAGGAGTGTCTATCCATAGGCCATAGGATGGAGCTAAGAATTAAATGAGAGGAAGCAAGTAAAGTGCTTGACTCTGCCTAGCATGGGGGCTGGTTTGGGTGGGGCCATCCTGTAGGGTAGTGTTTGACATCCATTGAGTGATGGGGGGGTCACTTGGAAACGTGCACTGTCCCCACGTGCTCTCTGCAGACAGTGGTGTATGGGTGCAGGGGAGGTGCCACTGAGGCTGTCTGGAGCCCTGACATGAACCAGTTTTTCCGTGGCCGGCAGCAGCCATGCACCAGTGGGCCTCATTCCTAACTTGTCTCATCATGTTCTTGCCGGAGTCACAAGATGTCTAATATCAGCAGAAGTAATTAAAAATAAACTGGGAGACAGCGAACCATTTCGACTCTTCCCTTGGCGGTAAGGGGTTTCCTGTCATACTGTTGACTGACCATGAGAAATGAATGTTCCTGCTATTTTCCTGAGACAGCTTTAGGATTTATCACCCTGGAAAAAACACAGCAATGACACAAACTCACCCATAACTTTCAAATCAAAATGGGACTTTAGTCAGGGAGGGAGAGGTGAAAAGAGGGAGAGGACAGAGAAGTGTAACCACCAGCTGAGCTCTGAAGTAAATCACAGTAAGAAACATGACCATCTTGGAGCATTCACAGGAAGAAGAAGAAAAAACCTAACCCTAGTTCCCACCCAACTGCAAATGGTTTTGATGAGGAACATCAATACCAAAACTGTATACATAGCCCGAGACCATGATTTGTAGCCTGATTCCCCACACAGTAGTCAGAAAGAACTTCTAAAAACAATCAGCTCATGCTTTTCCCTGTTCAAGAACCTCCCATGGCTCCCCACTACCCTTGGACCACAATGTCAGCTCCTTATGGTGCCCACTAAAGGCCAGGGGATCTGGCCCCTGCCTGTCCTGCCAGCCTCCCCCACAACATTTCCCTACCCTAACCATTCCAGCCACCTGCTCTTCACCCAGCCCCTCATACACACCCAGCTTCTCCTCCTCCTCAGGCCTTTGAAAATGCCATTGCCTCTGCCCCTCTCCTCCACTCTTTCCACTCCCATATCCTCTCCTCAGAGAGGCTTCCCTCAGCCTCCCCATTCTCTGTCTCTGGCCCTTGCTTGTCTCCTTCAGAAGATTTACCATGGTTTATAGTCAGCTGGTCTTTTCACTTGTTATCTGTGATCTGCTTTCTGCTCTCCAGGAGCTCCTTGAGCTTCCATGTCAGCCCCGTACTCCTGGGCTCTGGTACAATAACCTAGGACAAGTGGGCCCCCAATACATGTTTTGGATGAATGAATCACCCCGCATAGCTACTTCCTTTTATGTACTTCTTTAAACAGCCCCTGCCACCCTCAAGCCTCCATGTTAATTTGCTCCTATGGGTTGATGTACAGACAGAGCCATAGTGGAGGTGGGTGTGGTGGGAAGACATTTGGAGACCCCTCTTCTATGAGCGGTATGATCTGAACTTCTTCCCCAGGGGCCTTTGGTCTTGGGGAAATCCCTTCTCTTCTCAACAGACTCAAAGAAAGGCAAAGGAAATGTTTTGTGAAATCATTTGAAAATCCAAATTATTCTACTTTGCATGCCCTCTAAGTTCCTCCATGTTCTAGCAAATAGCAAGATTTCATTCTTTTTATAGCCAAGTAGTGTCCCACTGTATATATGCACCACTTTTTTATCTACTCGTCTATTGATGGGAACTTGGGTTGCTTCCATATCTTAGCTATTGTAAACAATGTTGCAATGATCATAGGGGTGCATGTAGTGTTCCAAATTAGTATTTTGGGTTTCTTCAGATATATATCCACAAGTGGAATCTCTGGGTCGTGAGGCAGATCCACTTTTAATTTTCTGAGAAATCTCCATCCTGTTCCCCACCCTGGCTGCACCAGTCTGCATTCCTACCAGCAGTGCACTAGGCTTCCTTTTCCTTTACACCCTCACCAGCACTAACTGTTTGTTGATTCATTGATGATGGCCATTCTGCCCAGTGTGAGGTAACAGAGAAAGACCAATACCATATAATTTCACTTATCATGGAATCTAAGGAGCAAAATAAATGAACAAAACTGAAATAGAGTCATAGATACAGAGAAGAGACTAATGGTTGCCAGAGAGGAGGGGGTTGGTGGACTGAGTGAAAAAGGTAAAAGGATTAAGAAGTACAATTTATAGTTACAAAATAGCCACAGGGATGTAAAGTACAACATAGGGAATAATACTACTGTAATATTATTGTTCCCCATGTTATAATATAGGGAATATAATGTTGGAAATGACAATATTGTAATATATTGTCAATAATATTGTAATAACTATGTATGGTGCCGGGTGGGTGCTTGCATTATCAGGAGGGTCAGTTTGTAAATTATGTAATTGTCTAAACATTATGCTGTACACCTGAAACTAATATAAAATAATATTGGATGCCAACTATAATTTAAAAATAAGATTTAAAAATATTACAACCCTAAGGAACTAATCAAAGTTACACACAATGAGTTATATATAAGCATGTTTATCACAGTGATACTTATAATGGTAAATAATTGGTAGCAATCTCAATACCAATAAAAGTAAATAGATATACAATATTATGACAAAATATCACTTGAAAGTCAGAGACAGAAACAATGTAACTTAGGCAAGAAAGATGAAAAATTTCCTTGCAAATTGCTTAAGATTCTTTAAGGGTTGGATTCTTAAGAGAATAAGCGCTAACTCAGAAATTCTATTTCCCAAATGGCCCATGTCCCATAGAAAAAGGAAGAGAGAGGAATTGCAGAACCTTTCCACACTTCCTAGCCTCTAGAACTTGGCATGCTTGAGGCTTTAGCTTCCAAATGATGCCAAGGGAGGGAGGCCTGGGGCAAACCCCCCACAAGTGCTCCTCCTTGGAGATCCACAGACATCAGCTTGAAGGACAGGTATTCCCAACAGTATTTCCAAAAGAGCTCCAAAGCCAGGCCTCCAAACCATTCTGTGATCAAGGGCTTTCCTTTGTCTCCAGATCAAGAGCTGCTTTTGCCTCACTCATCCTTGCCTTCCTCCCCAGGCCTCCACGGATCCTCCAAGGGCCCCAAGCCCTGGTTATCCCTCCAGGGCCTCACAGCTGCAGACCTCGCTGTTGCTCTAAGGCGACCAGAAACACAGAGCACACAGAGCTGAGACAGAATTCATCTTTGAAGTCCCCTGTCCTCTTAGAAGAGGGAAATCACTCAGTTACCCCCAGACAGCCTCTTTCAGAGGCCACACAGTGCCTGCAGTCCTGATGGGTCCTGAGATCCCCAAACCTCTGACATTGCACAGACCCTCATGCACTTCGGGATGAGAAGGCCAAGGAAGCGAGCTTATTGTCTGGGTGACAATATGACTGGAATGACAGATCACTTTGTCTTGCTTTGCCCTCCAGATGTCTGTATCCTGGCTAAGGGCATAGCCTTAGCATTCGATGGCTGGGCTGCCATTTGAGATCCATCAAACGCTAGTTATGAAGCCATGAATCAGTTATGTAGCCTCTTGCTGCCTCAGTTTCCTCATTTATGAAAAAGTAGATAGTAATAGCACCCACCTGATGGGTTTTCTGAGCAAATATATGTGAAGCATTTAAAACAGCACCTGACATTCAGGGCTCCATAAGAATAGCTCTCTTTAGCTTTGTTATATATATTTAAGTATAGAACACCAGCTGAAAGCATTCCCTGGTTAAGGGAAGTGCTGGTGCAGGTACATATACTGAGCATTCTAGAGCTGTCCACAGAAGGATAGATAGTACAGGACATCTCACAGGGACAGAAGGGGCATTGTGTAACCCAAACTAAAATAGAGTTATGAACCCATGTGTAGGTCAATTTTGGCCTCACCATGATGGAGGTTCCAAGGGTCTCATCTTATTTGGGTTTAGGGAGTCTCTGCTTTCCTAGGTCTTGGCAAAGAGGAAATCTGGTTCTCTGCAGGTTCCTGTGACTCCAGCAACCTAAAAGCTGTGACACTCTGCCGTATGCCATGTCACTATAAAACAGGGTTCCCGGGTAGTCAGGGCCAATGTTCATGACGATGCAACATTCCAGACACTGGGTGCAGTCCCTGGCTGGGAGCCTACAGCTCGCTCTTCTTCTGAGTAGTCTGTCACCGTGCACTGAACTCCAGCCCTGAGGGCAGTGCTGAAGGAGAAGAGGGAGGACAGAAAGGACTAAAAAAAGCGGAAGGGGTAGGTCCCCACATCAAGGAGAGGTACCTACAGCAGAAAGAGAGGTATTCGCCATCAAGTCTCCACCCTTTCTACCATTTATAATGTGGCCACTGTAGATGTTCAAGTAGAAGAGGCAATGGAAACACAGGAAGAAACTGCCCTCACTATTTTGATTTCAGCCAGTGCCTAAAATTTTGGGGGCATCTCAATGACTTTCAACAGCACACTAGTCAATTTTTTTTAGATCAGTGGTTGGTCAACACATGTTTAAAGAGCCAGCTAGTGAATATTTCAGGCTTTGTGGGCCACATGGTCTCAGTCACAACTATTCAACAGTAGACTACATATACACAAATGGGTATAGCTGTGTTGCAATAATACTTTATGGACCAGAGATCTGTACTGTATATAACTTTCACACATCATGAAATATTATTATCCTTGGGGGTTTTTTGTTTGTGTTTTGACCATTTAAAATGTGAAAAGCATTCATTTGGAGCTCATAGTCTACACAAAGTAGGCGATAGATCAGATTTGGCCCATGGGCCATAGTTTGCAACCCTTTCTTTAAGTCACTTGCTTTCCATTTCTTAGTATCCACTCTGCCTTGTCATCAGGGGGAGTAATGGTAAATAATTCCATGAGGATTTTCTTTAGTTCACCTGGCAGAGCAACTACATAGGTGGCAGGTAGGGCTGTTTTTTTCTAATTTAAATGTAGGCAGCTTTATTTCTTGGTCAGATCCTGAAATGAATCCCTTTCATATTGAGAAGTTCATATTTTATTCCAAGTGTGTAAGCCCTGCTGTGAAGCCACAAGCCAATGGATATCAGGCAAAAGTAAATGGCATCCGATAAATGAATAAATAGCTCCTCATTTCTGCACTCAGAAATAAAATGCTGGCAAGGGACACATTGCATAGGCAATCGCTGCCTTCAGAGACCCATAGTTAAATCACAAATAATGCATTCCTTCTTCCTACTCCTTCTAAAGTGATTTATTCATCAGTTTCCTTAGCAAAGCCCTGGTTAGGTGGTAGATAGATTTTTAAAATGATACCCACAGTGCTCCCCTGGCCTGCTCCCTAATTCCTCCTCCGTTCCCCTTCAGTGAACCCAGTTGCCATACTGTGAGGAAGTCCAGACTACTGTACTGAGGAGAGAAAACTTACAGAGTGGCCCCAGAAGATTAGCCGCCATGTGGAGAGAGAGGCTATAGTGAGGGGAATCGAGGTCGCGCAGCCAAGCTCCCAGCTGCATGCAGATTAACTAGAGACCCCACCTGACACCATGTGGGGCAGAATCACCACACAGTTAAACTACAGAACTGCAAGAATTGTAATAACAAGTTGTTATTTTAAGCCACTTGGTCTGGGATATTTTATAGTATTGCTGTATAAGTGATTGTCTTTCCTTTCTCTCTTTTCCTTGCTTCTTTTGCTGCATAACAAGTTACCAAAAATGGAGTGGCTTAACTCAAGACACATTTGTTATCCCAGTTTCTTTGGGTCTGGAGTCTGGATACAGCTTAGCTGGCTCTTCTGTTCATGGTCTCACAAGGCTGCAATCAAGGTGCTGAGTAGGCTGTGTTTCACCTGGAGGTCAGACGAAGAAGAATCTGCTTCCAAGGTCATTCAGATGGATAGAGGGTTCATCTTTTTGTGGCTACAAGACTGAGGGCCCAGCTTTTTGCTGACTGCTGGCCAGAGGATGCCCGCAGGCCCTAGAGCCTGCCCTCATGTCCTTGTCACAAGGGCTTCTCCAGATAGCCACTTCATCAAATTGGCAGGAAGAGTCTCTCTGCACTCAGGGGGTGTCCAGTCCCTCTTTTGTGGGTTTTCAATTAAATAAGGCCCACCCACAATAATACCCCTTTTGATTAGACCAAACCAACTGACTTGAGACCTTGATTACATCTGCAAAACTCCCTAACCTTTACCATATTTTATTGGTAGAAGCAAATCAGAGGCCCCACCACACTCAAATCGAGGAGACTACACAGGGCATAAGCACCAGGAGGCAAGAACCAGGACACTCTCCCAGGATGTCTCTGCCACACTCAGCAGAGCTGGGATACGGGGCATGGTGGTGGAACTGTTCGGTCTCCAAGGACTCACCAAACCAATGAAGATGAAAAGTAGGTCCAGAGGTAATTACGATACTGGACATAAAGCTATGCTTCCCTTATGACAATTCTGAGAGACTCTAAAGTTTAGGGTTCAGGCAAAGAGAAAGATGGCTTCTGACTGGAGGAGAAAAGGGGAAGCTGGGGGAGACCCCAGAGAACAGGCCGAATCCCCAAAGGATGGGTAATACAAGCCACACCTTTGAAACAGCACCTGTTAATCCACACCTGTTAATCCAGAACGGCATACCTGTGGCATGTTAAGCGCATGAGTGGGAGGGCTTTGGGGCAGTGGCACAGTGCTGAAGGTCCTGGCCAAACAGAGCCTGCATCTGCTGCCTAAGGAGGCAGCCATTTCGCAGTTCTATCCATTTTCTTGTCTTATGAAAATGCTGGTTGTCAAGTGTACCCATTTATAAGAAAAACTAAAACTTAAAATTTTTATATACTATAGCCAGATTTTTTAATGATAACCAGGAACTGGCAATATGTTAAACAAAGTATGGGCCAAGAAACATATACCTGGGCACTGGATTTGGTGAGGGAATGCGTCCTTGTCAGGCGGACAGAGGGAAACAAAAGTGACAGAGCCCACTGAGTAACTAGACACTGCAGCCTGGACTCTGTCTCACGACAGCGCTTCCCCAGTGCGGCTCTTCACCCACAGCGAACGCATCACCTGGAAAATGCACACTCCCAGGCCCTGCCGAGCCCTGCTGAATCAGAAACACTGGAGATGGGGAAGCAATGCTTGTCGGGACGAACCCCACAATGGTTCTGATGCTCCCTCAAGTCTGAGAAAGGCTGCCTGTGGGGCTCAGGCTGTAGCTTTAAAATACTTTTTCCTTTTCCTGACTTCATTTCCTGTTCCTATAATCTGGAAGGTTACCATCTACAGCATGCCATGATGCTCTACTAAATAGCCAATGTTCAGAAGAACAGAGAAAGATGACTCTCCAGACATGGCCCATCATCTCACTTTAACCCAGGGCTAGATCACACTGGGGTTTTATGTGCATTTATTACCTGAACCTTCACGGAGAAGCCATCATGAAGAGAATATGTATAAGTATGTCTACATGTCTATGTACAAGTATACAAGTATATGTATATGAATGTCATGGAACTCCCTAGAATGGAGCAGAAAGGAAAAGTATTCTGCTATTAAATTTGTAAAGATTTTATTTATTTAATTTTAGAGAGAGGGGAAGGAAGGAAGAAAGAAAGGGAGGTAAACACTGGTGTCAGAGAGAAACATCAATCGCTTGCCTCTCATAAGTGCCCAGACCTGGGACTGAACCCACAGCCTAGGCATGTGCTCTGACCAGCAGTCAAACTTTTCACTTTGTGAAACTATGCCCAACAAACTGAGCCACACCAGTCAGGGCATGGTATTAATTTTTAATCATAGGAAAAGACCCTCTTGCTACAGAAAGAAATCTGCTTCTGCTTGATAGTACTTTTTAAGCAGATGAAACTTTTTGAACAATGTTGAAATTTCTAAGACCCTGGTTCCAATTAGTCCAAGGAAGCACCTGGCCTAAAGTCAATATTGTTCCTTTGGAAAGATATGTTGAAATTTGTATCTTGTCTGAAGAATTACGACTTTGCAGCCTGCATCCTATGCCTCTCCCTGTACATAATGCCATAATCTTTAAATACATATATTCCTGGGCAACTGCTCTGCACTAAGTATCACCAAGCAGAACAGATTCATGTGATTCCGAGCATGAGACTCATATGACAACACATTTGGTGTTAATGGAACTGCTTATTAAAAGGCTCCTTCACCTTATTCATTTAATATGGTCCTAAATAATTCAAAATATCCTTGAACAGGCTGTGAGAAGTACCCATGACCCTACCTACACTCACTGGTGCCACGGCCTCCCTGCCAGCCCCTCAGTCACTCGGCCACCCCTTGGGGCTGTGCATGTGTGCCAGCCATGCACCCACCACCGGGCTGTATGCTGCAAGCATGTATGATCCTCCCTTCACAATGTACACATTTACCAGGAATGAACTCTGTTCTCTGCCTATCCCTGGAAATCATCACCTGAAATACAGCATGTGAAATCACCTTGTCCAACAGTGAACACCCGCCTTATTCAGGATTGGATTCTAAAGTCAGTGCTTATTGCGAGAGTTGCATTCAGCCAAATTTACTCCTAGGTACCTCAGACAGGTGCCATGTCAGAGTCCTACACTCTCTCAGTGAGCCCCGCCCAACGAGCTTCTCTTCCAGCCTCAGAAGTGATGGCTGTTTCTCAGAGGCAGCCTCAGGGGAAGACGTTGGTGTCCATGTACAAAAGGAATGCGTCTTTAACAACCAGACTCACACTTGGTGAGCTAAGATGACTACACATGGGGACCAAGAATGAGGAACGGAATACGGAACATCACACGCTCCCTGAGGGTACATGCTTCCCTGCATACAGCTGAGAGCATAACTGTCATGCCTCCTGTTTCTTTTTGCCAAGTGTGTATAGTTAATTCAATTACCAGAAATTAAATATTCAAAGTATAAAAAGCAGGATGAACTTGTTCTGGAAGCTCTCCCACACCTATAGAGACAGTCAGGGTGGTGCCATTGCCCATGGGATAGAAAAGCACCTTTGTGATGCCCCAGGTCGGCACCTGTCCAAATGACCTCCTTTTCCTCATGAAATCCCACCATCTAGGTAAGATAGTGGTCACCAACTGCCCATCTGCCAATTAGTGACCATTTGAGAAATTTATTTTATGAAAAACATGGATTACTGGGCCATATCCACAGAGATTTTGCTTCTGTAGGCTTAGAGTAGGGTCCATGTATCCATGACTTAAGAACTCTCCCCAAGGAATTCAAAATGGCTAATAGCTTGAGGAACCTCTGCATTAAGACACTCAAAAGGCACCCAAAACGTGAATATCCATTATTGATACCCTAACACATAGGTTCATCAGATAAATGAATGTCAACTTGGAAAATGGTCATTAGAATGAAGAACAGACTTTGACATGGGTGGGAAACAGCACTGGAGGGGTGGGGATGGACCGCAGGTCCTGGGGGTAACAAGGGCTCAGGAAGGAACTGTGGAAACATGGGAACATAGGAGGTGGCTGCAGGGCTGCCGGGCTGACCAAACACATTGAACACGTCTTTACGGGTTTCTTCTCTCCTCCAAGAATGTTTCATTTTGAGAAAAAGGAAAGCCATAGCTGCGTTTTGGTGAACAAAAAAACCTGAGGCTGAGAAACCATAGGTTATTATGAGACTAAATCTACACAGGGCACTTATCTGTGAACAACCTGCTGGCTTCAACACAGTGAAGATTCTCTGTGGACTGCACTGCATGGCCAGCAGCCGCATCCACTTACCTTTCGCTCTGGCCAATTGTATTTTGCAAAGATTGTGTCATAGGTGTCCACGGCCCCATCGGTGATGAGCATGATGGCCTGGCTGCAGATGCTTCCTTGTCCTGTGTGGTTGAACTGTGGGAAGAAATAAGCACAAAATAAAAACCCCACCAGGGAGTTCTGTGTGTCCATGAGACTTTAGAGGCAAGAGGTCTTGGGCTTTGGAAGCCCCACAAAAGCAACGTGTGCACCAGAAACCTGGAGCCTACGTTCTAAGCCTTTCCCCTCACGTGAATCGCCATACTTACTGGCAACTGAGAACAAAACACGGACCGCAGAAGGGATTTTTGGAAGACACGCATAAGGTGGGAAGTGTGATCTAACACAGGTACCTCTCCCATCTCCAAGTGTGGACGGCACTTCAGAACACAAGCCCAGAGGAGCCGGCGCAATAACGCGACAGAAACATGTTATTCGGGCAGCAGACTATGTCCCAGGCAACATCTCTTCCAAAATCTGACTCTAGTTTGAATGGGCCTAATGGGTAAAAGTTAACTATACAATAAAATCAAGGAGGTTTTGGACATATAGAGAGTAAAGTCAGGAACATGACAATTCCGGTTAGAAGTATAAGCACCCTTTTTTAGGGTTTCTTTTAAATCTATACTTGTTAGCATGTAATGTTTGGTATTAGTTTGTGTATGATAAACTAATTAGTTTATGATAGTATGTGCAGCATGCTGAAATTCCAAGATTGTGCGCTCTGGTGTACAAAACCCTAAATTTCTTCAGCTTTCAGTTTTACATAACGTTTTCACCAATCCCAGCCTTGGTGAAGGGTAAGCTAGGGTGACCGACTGCACTCACCAGAGCTTCGTGTGAAGAATTCCCTTAATGAATGTTATTAATGCTGCAATTCAAAGCACCACCATGTTCTTGAAAAAAAACCTACAATTACATGGTAATGCCAAGCCATGGGAAACACACAGGGAGACTTTAACCTTCAGAAGTGAAACTCCATCCATTATAATCTATGAAGTTTATTCTCATATTCAAAAGTTATTTATTGAAAGCCCACACAATGCTGGCAATATAACATAAAGAATTCCTTCTCTCATATAGTTTATATTTTATTTGAGGAAACACATAAAAATGAAGGAAGGGAGCAAATAATGTTGTATGTTTGAGCATGGTGATGCTAAGAGGAAAAAACAGCAGAGAAAAGGGATAAGAGGTGGGAAGGGGGTGACTTTAGGAAAAACAGCCAGGGAAGACCTCACTGAACAGGTGATGTGTGAGTAGTCCCTGAGGAGGTGAGCGTCTGTGGGCAGGGCACTCCCGGGGCAGACAAAGCAGCACATCCGATGGCCCTGAGTGGGAGTGCACCAGCACACTCAAACTGCGGACTGTGAAACTGGCAAAGGTGAGAAGCTGCTTTTGAATTTGCCACTGGCTCCTGGTGAACCAAAGAGCTAATAAACACTCGAGGTGAAGTTAATGCCCAGTCTCTGCGCACTTAGAATTCTGATGTGGAGTTTGAAGTTGCGATAACTTGAAAGGAAACTATACTTAACTGGATGAATGGATAAATGGATGGATGGATAGACGGATAAATGGAAGAAATAAATTTTCATGTGGCCACACTGGGACAGAGCAAAGCCAACTGGGAATAGGCATAGCAAGAAGCATGTAACACCATCCCAGACTGGGGTGAGTGTCCTTTTCTTATAAGATGGGAATACCAAGCTTAGTTGGTTGTTACAACACAGCTTAAATTTCACTATCTGCTTGCTGGGCTATGAGTATAAACTTAACCTCCACTAGCTTCTGAAGTAGGTACTATCAGTATCCCCACTTTACATGTTGGGAAGCTGAAGCACAGGGAGATTAGCTAACTTGTTCAAGGTCACACAGCTGCTATCTGCGGTAGCTGAGATTTGAACCTAGGCAGTCCAGCTGCAGAATCTATTCCCAGACTCAGCACACCCTGGAGCCTCACAGTAAGGTCCTTGAGCAGATAGGGATACATGGTGGCACTCCACAAATGTTCCTCTTCTTCTCCTTCTTTTTCTCTTCTCCACCCTTTCCAGGGCTCCCGGGTTACTTGACCATCACCAGGGCTACCCCTAGGAGTGAGGGAGTGCTCCTTAAATTCTGTGCCCTAGGCACTTGCCTCACTGAAGGCATTGCTCTGGCAGCCACTCCTGAAACTTGGGCTGGACAGGTGTCCTTGTTCAATGAGCAGACATGGCCCATGACACAAATCAGTAGGTAGGAATACCTGGCAGTGAAAGCCATCACACCACCAGTCTGTTCACACAACTACTATTCTACTGTCTTTACTGACATAAAAATATTCCAGAAAACTCTTGCTGAGGAAGATAAAAATAAATTGCAAATAACTTTATTGCTTATTCCAGGAAATTCCTAAAAGACCTGTCCATTCTTCAACAGAAAACATCAAAGGACAATTCATACCCTAAGACTCTCTGAACCCCCTCTCCAAAATCTTCATCCGCTTGCTGCATCTGCCAACTCTGCACTATAATATTATGATTCTCATCCGGTCTTAACCAAGCCTCCTTCCTCTCCTCCACCCTGAAAGACCCATCTTCAGGCAGACTTCACAGTCTCAATAAATGATATGGTCTCTTCCAGGCTGAGACACTGCTGACATTCTATCATCAGAGTGCATTTTGTTTGCTTACTGCAGTACGACACAACAGCCTGTAAGCCCGTCCCCTCAACAGGCTGTTCTGCAGATGTTGGGAAGCCTGCATTCAACACAGCCTTCAAGTCACTAAGCAAACCCAGTAGCAGGCCACCGAATAAAGGTGATCTGTGCCTCAGGGCCCGGAGTCTGCAGAAGGGAAAAAAATCAGGACAGCTTGGGGATGTTGTTCATGAAACTCATTTGAAAACATCCTGATAAAACTTCCCTCCATCAAAAAAAAGGCAAGAAAGGGTGGGAAATAAAAATACATGAATAATGCAGACTCAAAGAAATGACTGCCCAGAGCTGTTTATTTAAAAACATCACTTTCCTCTCTGGCTGGGTCCTTCACATTCTCTGCAGCAATCTGCAGTTGAAGAATTTTGGAGAATGCAATTAAATTCAAATGCTTTGATGAGTAATATCTCTTCTCTTCATACTGCCTGGAACTTTTTTATTGAATAGAGAGAGTGATGAAAGTGTTTTCCATAATAATAACAATGACAAGGGTCTGATGATGAACTACAATTAGCTCAGTGATTCATCAGTTAGCAGAGAAAATTTCAATGCATCCTGACATTTAAAGCATTTGGTTGTGATTAACAGTCTTTGAAATGTCACTGAATTTTATTTAATTGGCTAAGAAAAATTTTTTAAAGGTAATCACTGCAAAGATCATATTCATCGCCAAAAAAGATAATTGCAGTTGTCACATGACAAGGTAGATGCTAACTACTGTAGCAAACTGGCTCTGTGTTCTTGCAGAATCAAATGGATGCAGCAGAGATCAATAGCCAGAAGCGTCTTAGAAGTTTGTTTAACTGCTCCTTTCATAGCGGTTTGTACAGTAACTGTAAGCCTTTAAGTCATCTGGGAAAATACTGAAACTGAAATGCAGGTAATTGCAAAACAGAATGAACTTCATTTAGTTATAGTAATCTCAGAACCATTCTGAGTTCCAGCCACAATCACAACTTCAAGTGTGTGTGTATGTACGTGTATGCATGGCAGAGAAAAAGAATATATGTTTGTGTGTTTAAGAAATAACTTTTTATTTTATATTGGTTTGCAAAGGTAGGCATGATACACAGCAAGAGAAATATACCATGTAAAGATCATATTGGTGAAGTGAAAATAGCTAGAGCTTCATTTTCATGAGAGATTAACCACCTCTTTTTTCCCCAAAGTGCTTAGCTTTTTAAAATTCCAATGGTAAAGGGGTTAAGAAGTAAAATTAAAATTAAAGTAAATAAAGAAGAAACTCATAGACATAGACATGGACATGTCTCTCTCCAAGCTTTAAAGTTGTAGCTTGGCCCTTTGTTCTGGCCAGGTATGTTTCTAAATTACTGATAAGCCGTTAATAGAAATGCGCTGCCCTAAACACTGAGGCTTGCATAAATGTTAATTATCTATAGCTGACAGCCTTTTGGAGTGAGTGAGTGAGATGGGATGGCCTCAGGTTCACACTGAAGAAGCTGGCATGGCACCTTTCTTTCTTATTTTTCTCTCCTCTGCAGTGATGACATTGGCTTAGGGCTGAGACCTAAATGGCCTTCCAGGTACCAACAGGTGTTATTGGTAAAAGAGAGTCTAGGATCAAATCCTACCCTTGGCTTCAGAGGCCAGTGTAGCAGAGTGGGAACAAGGCAAGTCTGGGAATCAGGCAAAACAGACTAGCACACAGGTCCCATGCAGTGTTGGTTGAATGCTGCAACCTGACCAGAGCTAGCCCTGCAGAGCTGCCTGGAGACTCAGCTCAGCGAGGCCTCTGAACTTCTACTGGTCTCCCAGCTCCTGCAACACCTCAACCTAGTGGTCAGTCCATTTAGTGCCTATCTGCTCTCAGCTTCACCTCACGCTTTTTTCCTGAAAACCCACATTTCCCAAGGTCCCCAACAGTTTTGACAAGGTTCATTTGAAAAAGAATACTAGAGAACACAAAGGAGAAGCCAGGTTTCTAAGCAATTTCTCCCTTCCTCTCAGCTTCCAGGGCGTGGGCATTTTCCAGCAATGACTGAGTCTCCTCCCCAGCATGAGCTTCCGCAGGACAGGCCCTTCCCGCTGTGATCCCAGTGAGACAGCCCCCTCTGTGGTTTTCTTCCCATCTGCATGGCCACAGTGAGAAGGCACTGATGGAGTCCCACCCTCCTGCTGTCCCTCCTGCCCTGAGAGGAGAGGCCTCCTGCTGGCATTAATCTGTGGATTCTTTCCTTCCCTGTTTGGCTTCTCATCTTTTCCATCCTCTGTGCAACCAATTCCCAGAATTAAACTCCTGCTGTTCGAAATACCTACAGTGCTATTTTTCTGCTTCTTAACATCTTAACTGCTGCTTCCCTGGTCCAAGCCATCATTATCTGTCACGCAGATAATGTAATGGCCTTCCTGCTGTTGTCCGTGCCCTCCTACAGTTGCTTCTGAACACAGCAGCCAGCCAAATGCTGCTAAAACCCAGCTTGGATCACATCATTCTATGCTCAGACTCCAGTGACTTTCCATTCCAATCACCCAATCAGAGCAAGAGCCAAAGTTCTCATTAAAGTCTATAGGGCTCCACATGACCTGGCTCCTGGTACTCCAGACACTCATTCCCTTATACTCTCTCTTCCTCACTTTGTTCTTAGTCAAACTGGTCTCCTCGCTGTAATGTAAATACGCCAAACATCCCTGCCTCAGAGCCTTTGCATTTGCTGTTCCTCTTGCTGGAAGTATCCACAGGGCTGTTCCCTCTGGTCCTTCAGGTCTCTACTGCAAGATCACCTCATCAGAGAGAGCTTCCCTGGCCTCACTGTATAAAGGCCTAACAAACTGACACAATGGTGCTATTGTTCTTCTCATCTGTCTCTTCTCATGAGAACTGGTATCAGCCAGCTTCTTCTGTAAAAGGCCACATAGTAAATATTTTAGGCTTCATAGGCTATGTGGTCTCCAGTGCAACTAATCAACTCTGCCCATGTAGTACAAAAGCAGCCACAGACAACACACAATCAGGTGGGCATAGCTGCATTCCAATAACATGCTGTTTGCAAAAACAGGGTACAGGCTGTGTTTGGCTCAGGGACCAAAATTTGCTGACCTTTGAACTAAAATATAAAGTCCATTAAGGCAAACACTTTCCCCATTCTGTTCCCTGGAGTATTCTCATGTTTCTGACATGAAAGCACATAATACATACTAATTAAATACATGATATAGCTAGTCATTATTTTTCCTACTACCCTCTCAGAGTAACAAAAACACAAAAGCCACATGTTGTTCAAGCTTAACACAACTGGAAATCAAGGAAAAGAATCACCAGCCAAGAACTCCCTAAGGTATTTCGTGGGATGTTAACTGGAAAACCATTCTTTGTTCAAAGTGTGAAAAACCACAAGTTGAGCAGAATTCTCTCCTGCAGTACCTATTGGAGCTTGACCCTGGTACTGTTTCTTGGGAATGTCGAAGGAGCTGGAGGAGAGCGAGGGATAGGTACAGTACTTCCTAAACATGCTGCACAGAGAAGCCCTTCACCCTCAGAATATTGTCACATTCAAGGATTCAGTGCCACCACGATGAGAAATGGGCCTGCTCTATAAAGATGACAGGAGTTTCTCAGGTGAAAAGAAATCTGCATTATAAGGTGTCCAGGTGTTGAGAAACTCATGGTCCCAGAGTCCATCAGCTAGGCTGGTGGGTGAGTCCTCTAACCAGACTGCACCACCACTCTGCCCAGCAGGGGGCAGGTGTGGCCTCCCTGGCTGGACATGTTTCCCCAGACCACACCACTGGCCGGCCACCTCACCCTCCCATCTGCACCTGTGGATACTGCCCAGTGACAGCCAAGGCTAATGATAATTCTGGTTCACAACTAAAAAATAATAATCACATCTATTCTGCTGGACCAGAAAAAGGCAAATCAAGGAGGAGCTTACATCACTGAGAATGTTGAAGGCCTCATTCAGAGCTATATCCAGCATTCCAATTTCTTTGGCAACAAGTTTGTCCAGATGCTCCCTGAAGTGCTGAAACAAAGCAGAAAATCCATTAGCATCTGTCCTGTTACGTGAAACGCCAACCCTGAGTGAATAGGCAGGTGTATGTTAAGGCAAAACCAACGAATCTCAGACTCAAATAGTCAAATTTGTTTTCTTCAAAATTTAAAAGGTGAGATGTATTTAATGTAAAATTTATTTTCCATATACATTTTTTAGCTTTGGCTAGATTTCAGACAAAAAAAAATTGTTGAATTCCTGTGAAAAGCACTGAATTCATTTGAAATTCCTGCTTTCCTCTCCCGTTTCATCTCCCCGTCACTTTTAGGACTCTGCAGGCTCCCTCCACTAGGTACCCACTCTCCATTCACTCCCTTCTCCCCTGCCAGGCTCTCTGCCACTTAATTTTGGGACATCAGTTTGAATATCACCCCCTTCCTGCCTGAGAAGCTTTCCCAGGCCACACACCCACCCACTGGCTTACAATGTTTTCTTGGGACCCTGTGCTGTGTCCCATGCTCATATCTACCTCGCACATAAAACCCCAGGGTGTGCAAGAGCCTTATTAGATTCTGTCCTCACTCCCTAAGACAGAGTATGTCTAGTTGCCTACTTTCTCTCCCAAGACCATCACACGTCTGATACACAGAAGGTGCTCCGTGACCATCTCCAAAGAGCAAGGATAAAGACTGGATCACACAAGAGTTGTATGACAAAAGGAGACACAGGCTAGAAATCAAAAGAGCTTCAGGAATAAGCAGAATGGAAACAAGTCTCTTGGGAAGCAGTCCCTAGGACTGCCTGGCTATGTTTGTTCCATAGAAGCCCAGCATCAGCTGGAGAGTAAAGGGGACAAAAGGAAGTAACTAGAACCCCACATGTTTCTGCTCCCAACAAATAGGCAAAAGTGAGTCCAGGCACGTGCCTAGGTACATGCTGAGTGCATGCAACGCCCACCCACCCAAAGCCCATGTCCATAGCTTCCTGAAATTATTTTCCAAATGACCCATTCTGAAACCAGTTTCTGTTGAAAAGACGTCCATACCATGTCTGTTGAAGAAAGCAACAGGAGGAGTCACCAGGAGGGAGAGGGGCAGGAAGGGTGGGCTCATGGAAAACGCATGCTGTTGATTTCCTGGACTAGGATTATTTGTTTTTGGTTTTTTCCTCTTACTATACCCTGGGACCCAGCAATGCCCCATGCATGCCATCAGGGTTCAGACAGTGACACCCGCTCATGATATATGTGTCATAAGACCATGGAACTTATCACAGAGTCAGGGTAGATCATAGAGGCTGATCCTAGGATATATCTAATGGTTCAAAGATGCTTTTCTGCCTGGGCCCCCTCAGGAAGCACTAGAGGCTTCTGCTCATGGAGACAGACCATATAGGCTTGCTGGCAGATGGGACTAGAGGTCGAGTGGGCTCCTCCCAGTAATTCAGCTTTAATGACATCATGCCTCACACGAATCAAACCTGGCTTTTGAGGATATTCATACCACCCACAAGACCCTTCCCTGGCCCACAGCAACCACACTCACTTGTTCACTAGAACAGCTCTGGTTATCAAAGCCTATTCCATGTTAGGTTCTTAACAAACACCAGGTAACTGAGTCCTCAAAACAACCATATGAGGATCCATCACCCCACCTTTCAAATGGAGAGACCGAGGCTCTGCACTGGGCCCAAATGCACATACCTCCCAGCTACCTGGCCCAAGTTTCTCCCCAGGTCAGCTTCACCAACTCTAATGCCCTCCTCCTTTCCACAATACACCTGCTTTAAAAAAAACACTAGTATCTTATATGCCAGGTACTGACCATGAGCTTGACATATACCTGGCTGGTCTAGCTACAGAATGTTCTTTCTTAATCTCTATGTATGGGCTATGGCTGAGTCTGTAGGAGACTATCAAGTGCTTGAGTGAAGAAGAGAGGGACACTAAAGACCAAGGAACCAGAAAAACCACACTGCCGAGCACCAAGCCTTGAGCTCCTCCATTCCTCTGACCTGATGCTCAAGGCCCAGCAGGACACTGAGCTCTCGACAGGTCCTGCATGAGCAGTCCGTGAACGAATCTGCGCAGTTCGGGGAATCTAAGGGAGCCCAGGCATCCTGGCTACGAGTGAGCCAGAGGGGATCAGGACAGACCAGTCTCACTTCACCAAACACAACCACCCTGGGAAATTGATTTGCAGGTGAGGTGACCACCGAGAGGACTTGGGCTCCAGAGTGTCACCCATGCATGCCCATCATGCCGCTAGCAGAGAAGCTGGTCCTTAACCAGCCCCAGGTTCACATGGCAGTGACCAGATCCTGCCTTGACAGGTTCATTCTATTCATCTGATATCATTTCTGTCAACTGCATTTAATTGAACTCAGTCGCACAAGTTTACACAGTATTGGTTTCTTTTTTAATAAGACAGCAACCCCATTTAATTTTTCTTTTAATCCATGGGTAGCTGCACATCATGTGTAGAAAGATGCTTCAGGCAATGGTTGCTTTTATTACTGGATATTTAAGGGTAAAATGTAACAACATGTCATGGAATTTACTTTTATAATAAGGTCACTTGTGACTTTTTTTTCTGGTACAGATCTGGTCCATATATTAGACGGAACAATATTTCCTCAGGTTAAGGGGTTCCAAATGATGTCACAGATGAAGAACTCTCTCTTTGTTTCTTTTTCCACCCCCATCCTCTCGTCCAAACTCCCTTAGCTCCTGCTCCATAACCTGAAAAAAAAATCAGCTTCATCTTCCTGGTCTTCCAGGCTGCATTAAATCCTCAGCCTGACTCTCCTTTTACACAAAATTGGGACTGCCTTCCACAAAAACATCTCCCATGATCAGCTTCCGCTAAGAGCTGTTCTGTCCACTCTAGTAGCCATGAGCCATATGTATCTACTTAACATTAAATTTAATTAAAACAACCTTCAATTAAAAACTCATTTCCTCATCCTCACTAGCAACATTTCAAGTGCTCCATAGCCCCATGTGGTTGGTGGCTGCTGTACTGCACAGTGAAGAAGAAAGAGCATCTCTCTGTCATGGCACACAGTTCTATTAGACACTGCTGACCTGGAGACACAAGGACCTTCCTCCTCACCAAGCCACTGACCAATAGTCAGTAGGAGGAAACTCTAAGGCTTGTTCTCAGTGGGTGTGTGTGTTTTTGCTTGTCCAGCATTCGTTCCCCTTCTTCTCACTGACTGCTCATAATTTATATGATTTGGGAAGGCTAACATCCTTTTCCCCCTTCCCAGATCAAGGGATGGGCCCATTTATCAGGCCAGTCCAATCTATGAATCCCATCTCATCACCCGGGCACATCATGCATGTGTGGAAGAAGACTCTCCACTGAGAGAACTGAGAGGTCAGGGAGGAAGCCCGATGCTGCCAGCAGCCATCGAGCCACTGCACAGGAAGAGCTCACCTGAATAAAGGTAACAGCCCAGAGGAACAGAGCCCAGAGTGGAAGGGGCAAAATAGAATCATAAGAACATGGCTTAAGCCTCTAGATCCAGCCATGCTTAGTATTTTCAGGAAAGCGAGCCAACAGATTTTCTTCTTTGTCTGACCAGAGTTAGCTGGATTTTGGCCCCTTGATGAAAAGGACCTTGATGGCCATGACCATCACATTGACCCTGGCTGAGACAATATCTCCCTGAAGCTCCCCCTGCATTACAATCTTCCTCCTCATCTCATCTATGCCTGCCCCTTCCTCCCTCCTTAACAACTGCATTTCATGGTTCTCACACATTGTGTGAGTACCTGTGCCATAGGCAGCAAAGCACTTCATGCCCAGCATGCTCCAGGTGTGCTGTCACTACCATGGCATGGAAGACTTTGCTAAAGATGAATCTTAACCATGTGCCTCCAAGATTGGTGTCTAAAAGTGATAGAAGAAGCCTGGCTAACTGCCCTGCAGCCTCCTTATCAATACAGATTTCCTTTTTTCTGCTCCCAGTTGTGACTGTTCTAAAATTAAGAAATTATTATATTTAATGCAATCATATTATAATCATTATATGTAAGCAATTGGTATGTAGACCTCATGGACTCTGGAGAACAAAACAACGACAATTGAACTAGGATTCAGAAGACCGAATCTTAGTTCTGGTTACACCATTAACCAACTATGAAGCCCTGGGGCAAGTCGCTCTGGCTCTCAGGCCTCAGTTTCACGCCCCCTTCCCCTGGGGAAATGGAAGTGGGAAGGCTCCTGAACAGTGGGTGGGAGAGTGAGAGCAGCAGCTCCGGGTCTGCCACTCACCCTCTCCGTCAGCCTAGATGAAGTACTTCCTGCATCTTCCTCTCAATGCAAGGGGGGTCAGGCTAACCTCTCACTGATATTACAGGAGAAGAGAAGCCATCTGCAACAACCATGATGGTAGGAAAAGGCGAGACATTTAATTTCATTTCCACTAAAAGAGATATTTGGGGAAAAAAATCCTGTACATCCCCTCTGCCATCTTCCTGGTTTGCAACTTTACAATCTAATACACCTTGAAAAATGACTTAATTTGCCCTCGAAGGTCCAAGTTTTATTAAATAGAGAGAGACACATGGTTGATTTCACTGACACCAAGACCTGCATGTCTTCCAGAGCCAGCACAGGGAACAGAAGGTTCAAGGTTGCCCGAGCCAGGAAGACACTCCTCAACAACTGTGTGCCAGAAGGTGGCCAGTTTTCATTATTTTTCTAAATTAAAATAAACAATTTATTGGAAGTGGTGACAGTTCTATTTCATTATTAAACTTCAATAAAGGAGGAGGAGGGTGGCTTTTTATCTTTGCTTCAGGCACTCATGCAGCATATGCCACTGCCCAGGAAAAGGCCTCGCTTCCAAAGCAATTAAGGAAGCTTAATGCCCGGGGAGGTGAACCAACACGAGCACCACAGCTTCCCGTGCCCAGGCGCCAGCAGGCACACAGAGGCTGCTTATCTCTGAGAAACATGCACAACATCCAGGCCAGTGGGGGTCCTGCTGAAATAACCCTCTCCTTCCACCAGCATTTGATTCTGTTGAATCAACAGTGATAACTCTCTCTGTGATAATAGCAATCACGTTTTTTCCTGTCCATATAATTATAATGAACGCTTGAGTCCTCCCAATTAAAAGAAGGGGATGAACATGAAAGTGGACATCAGGAGACAAACCACCTTCCATCCACAGGGCCCTTGAGAACTGGTGGTCGTTGCTCAGGATATCTGAGGAGGTGGCTAACAGTCCCCATCAGTGATGCTCATCAAGTCACCCCCATCCAGCAGACCTGGATTTCATACCCATTAGGTGCAGATGATGGTCACTGCAACACCTCTGCTGTGAAAAGGCTTTCAGAAGCTGTCACCCCAAGTTCTCCCATGGCTGCCAAGTCTGGCTGAATAACAACTGCAGGCCAGGCACTACATACTTCTCCTGTGCTACCTCACTTGATGCTAACATCACTAAAAGAAAGGTACCATTATGTTCCTATTTTACAAAGCAAATGGAAACTCAACATAGTGAGACACTTGCCCAAGATGGTGGGACAAGTATGATGAAAGTGGATTTCAAAGTGCTAAGCCCCGTATCTGAAGCCCTAGGTAAACTATCTCCTCCCAACACCCAGGCACAGCTCCCAGGGTTCCTGATAAAGTCCAGTATTCAGGGTACAGAGCCTGTTGGATCATGTGCAAAGCCACCATCCCATTCAGGGCTGGCTTCATGGGCATGTAACCTATACAACTGCACAGGGACCCGTGTTCAGAAGGTCCTTGTGCTTGGTTTAATGTTTCACTGTTACTGCCCTGAAATTCTTAATAACTTTACTTTTGAATTTGTGATTTTGAATAAAATCACAAATAAATGAAGTCCAATGGAACAAGAGCATGCATGTGAGCAGAGGAGATATGGGAAGTCTGCTGTCCCTACCCTGGTGTTTATCAGTGCAGGTGTGCACCAGTCGTGCTTGACTTTATTAGGTTACTTTGCACTGAGGCTCTCAGGTGGCAACCTCAAACGGAGAAGCTAAAGGTGAGAGCACTCTTTTGAGGCTCTCCAATTTTTAGCTGTCTCAATAACACACATGGATCCACTTTTCTGCTCCTGAAACAGGGATATTGCTCACATCAGTTAAGTCAGTGTCCCAAAGATCATGTCCATCTCATTCTGATGTCAAATTCCTCATTGAAATGTCCAAATAAACTTTCAAAACTCTGTGGTAAGTCTCACTACAACTGGGCACCAGACTCAAACTGCAGAAACCCATTGGTCAGAGACCCAGGGGGTGCTCACAACTGTCTTCTGACCTGACTGGGATACTAGACCACAGGATGATCTGATATAAATATGGAGTTCTTGTCTTGATAGAACTCCTCCTGGTAATACCTTCCTGACCCCAACCCTGGGATGACTCCTCCAGGTTCTAGTAACCTGAGAAATCCCTTGGCTGATTTTTTTTTCTGATTCTGGAGAGAGAGGAAAGGAGAGAAAGAGAAACATTGATGTGAGAGAAATGTCAATTGGCTGCCACCCATATGCGCCCTGACTGGGGTTCAAACCTGCAACCTTTCAGTTTATGTGATGATGCTCCAACTAACTGAGCCACACCAGCCAGGGCCCCTAGCTGAATTTTAATGAATGTTTGGTCACATATAACAGCAAACAAAGGCAATGCCTAATCAACACATTTGACAGGAAAGTCACTCATCTTGTGACATTGCCACCTCAAAACCTGAGCTCCAGAGAATCAGACTCTCATCTGATTCCAGGCTGGGAGAGCAGACAGTGACATGGTGTTTCTCAAACATGAAAGCAGAGTATCCCAAGAAAGCTGGTATTAAAGAGGCAGGCCCAGATGTTTGCAATTTAGGGGAGAAAGTACAGACACCAATTGGACCTTGTCTGAGCCAGTCCCCATTTCTCCTTCATGTCGTCTTATAACAAATTGAAGTGCCTGCGGGTAGCAGCTGTTTAATGCTAATGCCAAACTAGAGACAAGATGGATCTTTTGGATGTGAACAATGAATGTTATTTCATACCAGGTAGTCAGATTAGCTGCAAGCTCATTTCCATGGGAAGAACACTAATTATGTCATGTAAGACGATGGTGATGAACCCAGGACTGGCGACTCTCTACAACCGGGGAATATCTACAGGGGAATAAACAGGAGCCTCCATGAAAGCAGTCCACAGCAGGCGAGAGTGGGTCCGGGGGGACTTGCTGCCATTTTGGATTAGCTCATTGTCCTCTCTGTCCAGTCTCTGAGGGAGCCAGCTCTATGAACCTCCAAGAGACTGGGAAAAGCCACAGCCCAAATGCTAAGGAAGCACCTACTTTGTGTCTCAACAGGGCACAAGGGCGGATGTACAAACAGGAGGCCTCGCCGTTCATGTCTTTCTGACAATTCCCAGGGTCCAAGTTCATCTTTCATAAACTTTATGAAAACCTTGATTTGATTCAAATGTGTTTCTTGGAAGAAAAATGGTTTCATCAGCTGCAGCGTGCAAGATCAGACAGAAGTCACAGTTTCAGTTAATTCCAAATGAGGTGCCAAGCTCTGTGGATGCTTTGACTCTGAAGAGATCTGTATCTACAGTCAGCTCCCAAGAAGAAGGTAATGCAGGGTTCACCTCATCAAACCACCCCCTCACAGTTAGGGTGACAGTCCTTTATGCCAACAGCAAAGCTACAACCCAGTGTAGAAGGTGCTGGGTGCTGAGGACACACATGTGGCGTCATGGTCCAGGGGGTGGCGATGGATGTGCCCTGATCCGCCCATGCTCACCCATTCAGGGCAGCCACCTTTGTTTCTGGGACAAGTTGGCAAAGAGGTGTGACCTGTGACACAACAAAAGCAGGGCTTTTCTGTATGATCACTAGGAAGATTCATAAATTGATAGATTTATAAAATTTGCATTTAATTAACATGTATATTTCAAGTATATACCTGCCTTTCTACCTACCTACATACATAGATAAGTAGTCATACCTGAATTTGATCAAGTCAGAATCCTATAAATTTACTAAAATATAGAGGACAGCTGTGTGGTCGAGCGCCTACTGGTGGCATGAAGGACACAGACAGCCAGGGATAGACACAGAGAGACTGAGCCCTGAGAGTGTCTTTGAGTCTCTTACATGTTCCTGGACTAGTCTGCTCAGTGGCCAGAGGTAGAGTTCCTAGACAAAATACAGATACCCAATTATCTTTGAATTCCACACAAACAACAAATGATATACTAAAATTTTATTTATTATTTATCTTAAATTCAAAGTTAACTGGGTATGTTGTTTGTTTGTTTGTTTGTTTTATAAATCTCAACACCAGACCAGTTTCGGCAATATTTTTATCAAAAAATTTCTGAGAAAGACTCTGATTAGCCCCACTTGGGTTCTGGGCCTGAATCAATCAGGTAGTCAGAGAGGAGGGTCCTTGACTTACTCAGGCCTTGATTATGTGCACATTTCTGAACTTGAGATTAGTAGTAAGAACTGGGCGAAATCTCACATGACCTTTACAAAACAAACTTGCCAAGGACAGACAGAGGGCGGCAGGATGCTGGACAGGTGAGAACTAAGGCACAGTCAGCTTATAAGCCATTCTGGGAGAAGTGCAGCCTTTCAGTAGCTTAGTTCACATTCTCCAAGAAATGTGCTACAGTGGCCAGGACAGCAAAGACATCACACACACACATACACATACCCTGAGCATGTGCTTGACTCTGCAGCATATTGAAGGAGGAACATGTACAGTAAGCAGACAAAAAATAAATAGTAGCTTTTCTCAAGGAAAATCACAATCTGCATCTCAAAAGTCAGAGAAAAGTGCTTCCAGAAAATAGGTGTTCCTGAGGAGGGTTTGAGGCCTAGCAGAAAGGGAATGACTAAGACAGAAGGGAAGACAGTGCTGCTGACAAGTATTTATGGAGTGCTTTCTACATACCAGCTTTGGCTTGAGAACTCCTGACTAGTGTCCCCTTCAAGCCTTATAGCAATCCAAGAGATACGGCATTTTATGAAGAACCAGATTCAGAGAGTCTGCATCACTGACAATGTCTCACAGCTAATAAATGGCAGAGCTGGGATATAAACTCAAGCATTCTGTCTCTAAAATATTTATTTTATTCCCCCCCCCAAAAAAAAATCACTTTGGTATAGAAAATTTCCATTATCAACTCATGGCAAATTTTGCTTGAATGATATCCCATCACTGCCTACTTCAGTCTCCCTCACAGTAATCAGCTCCCCAGTGGCCTTCAGTGACTCTCAGCACCTGACACTCACACCCACACTGCACCAGGGTTGGGCTCTGTGACCCAGAGGATACTGCAGAATACAGCAGAGGTGATGGTATGGCACCTGCAAGATGAGGTGGTGAGTGACTCTGTGGTTTCCATCACGGTTGCTCTTCTGATCTTTGTTGGATACTTCACTCTATGAGAAGCCAACTGCACTCTCCCCAGGAACAGTCCTGGGGAGGTACCCATGTAGTGAGAAACTGAAGCTTCCAACCCACTGCTGTTAAGGAACTGAGCTCTCTTGCCAATAGTCACATGAATGAGCTGAGAAGATCTTCCACCCCAGACAAGACTTTGTGCATCTGCAACCCCCAGCCAACATCCTCAGTGAAACCTTATGAGAGACCCTGAGCCAGAACCGCCCAGCAAAGCCACTCCTGGATTTCTCACCCTTGGAAACTGAGATGATAGATGTTTGTTGTGATAAGCTATTAAATTGGGGGAAAGTTTGCCACACAACAGATAATTAACATGCCTTCACCCAGAATATCTTGAAGCACATCCCAGACATATTACTTCACATGTGGCTATGACAATATGATATGTCTCTGAGAGACAATGACTTTTAAAAACAAATGCACAACACATGCTTCATGTTGTGTCTGTGATAGTCACACAGTTTGAATCAGATTCAAATAAGGTCCATACAATGTGATTGGCTAAGGGCTCACTCTAGTCTCTCATTCTAGAGTTCCTTCTCCATTATTTTACTTACAATTTTCTGTTGAAGAAACAAAGCTGTTTGTCATGAAGAATGTCATAGAATCTGAACTTTGCTGATTGCATTCCTTAGGCAGTGCAATCATGCACTAACATGTTCCTCTGTCCCCTATATTTTAGTAAATTGATCAGATTCTGGCTTGTTCAGATTCAGGCGTGACTACTTCTGCATGTCTGTAGGCAGCAGGTAGGCAGGCAGATATCTATTTGGCATTTACTTCATTGGTGCTGCTCTTACTTCCTTCAGACTAATGTCTGATAATCCCCTGTGATTCTGGCGGCCATTGATCCTCAATGCCTAGGTTCATTAATTTATTAGGAATGACATATTAATTTTGTCATCCCTCTTTAATAGATAAATATTTCTGGAAATTCCTAGAAATAGGAGGTTCTTTTCTTACACTATTTAGTTATCTGAGGAACCACTTATAGAAGGAGGTTGGATAAATGTTTGCTGAGTAGCAAACATGTATTTAGTGGTTTTAAGGATAAAGATTGGTCCAAAGGCAGCTAACGAGGGACTCCCATTTTGTTGTGTTTTTTTTAATAATATAATGGAGTTACAGTTTTTCTGCTTCATTTTTTTAGTGTTGACATGGACCGTAGCACATATTTGGTATTTCAATCTGATGCTAATTTGTGGCCAGTGGGAGCCTCTTTTCTTCAGGTTTGCACCCAAGTCCTGTTGCAATTGTCCGCAGTTGCCTGCTGTCACAACAGACACAATGTTCCAGGCTCAGCTGGCTCATTTTCCACCCCCACCTAAAGTTGGCCATTTTCCCAAGAGCCCAATAAAACCCCCATTCTTAACTACTCACATTCTATAGCCTGTGTGTTTTCCTTGGGTACACACCTGGGAAATGAGAGGGAAGGAAGAACAGAAAGAGGCCAATGGAAGAGGCAGGGAAGTAAACAGTAGCTCATAAAGGACATAAAATGTGATGGGAATCATATTCCAATTCTGTGATGGGCAAAGTGACAAAGAAGTAAGGTACTTGATAGACGTAGGTCGGGACTTGACTTTAAGAACAAGAAACATGGTAAAAGAAAGAAAGGTTGGAATTAGAAGAGTTTGATGAAAAAGGCAGGAGGTACATGCTCTACTAAGTCAGGCTCTGTGCTGGGCCAGGACCATGATGAGAAGTCAAATACCATCACTTGTGTAGGCCTCCTAGGGCATCCATTCAACCTAATTCCCATCTGTGCTGTGTGAACTGAAATCTGACTATATTATGGCCACATTTTGACTACTATGATCTCTCATTCCCTTTCTCATGGTGCATATTTACCCCAATATCCTCAGCCTGCTGGTTTGTATTCATTTATTAAGTCACCATATTTGGTGACTTGTTAAGAATCAATCAAATGTCACACAGTGTACTTAATCAATAGAGCATAAGCAGATCTGGTATCTGCCCATGGAATTCACATACCAGTGGGTACAGACAGGCAGACCACAATCAATAAACACACAGATACAAGCAAGGGTGGCAAATGTCATCAAGGAAAGCCTCTTAGTATTTCAGTAGCATACAACAGGGGCATTGAAGGAAGGCCCAGAAATTAAGTAGCCAGAGGCAAGAGGGCTGGGGCATGAGAATTGTAAAGAAATTCCATGTGCCAAGGCCCTATGGCAGGAGGAAATAGCACACATAAATAACTTTATTAATTCACTGAGACCAGAGCATAGAGGGAAAAGGAACATGATCCACCATGGACCTGGAGAGCCAAGAAAAGACCAGACATAGCAGGAACTTGGCCACACTGAGGGTTTGTGTTCAATAAATGAATGACTAGCTATAATGATGGCTTAAGGATCACAAAGACTCAGAGCTAAGATGAAATGACAGGTTGTGGGGTTTAAAACATAGGACAGGAAGCCTTTCTCAGGACTTCCAGATCATCTGCAGGTGGGCCATGGGCCTCCAGAACAGAGTGACAAAGGCCTGGGGCCATTCACATACTTTAAAACAGAATAGCAATAATCCACAGGAAATCAACACCTAGATGTTCAACCACAGGACATGAAATCAACGAAGAGCTTTGTGGACAACATGCATGCTCCCAGTCCAGTAAATTTAAGATTCAAGGTGAATGAAACAACAGAAGAAATTTCTCCAGCAAGGGATTTTTATGACACATGAAAAAATGGAAAATTTTAAATTAGCTGTCATTGTAAAAATAAAAATAAACCTCTTTTAAATACTCAAGTTGTTTTGCTGAAGGAAAATGCCTCCTTATAAGTGTGCAGTATGCTCAACAGGTGAAAATGCAAATGAATAAACAGAATGCATATTGTAAGAGGTGTTATGACTCAAAGGTCTCATGACTACGTGTGACCAGTCTCATGATGTTTCTTACTCAAATCCACCTGTACAGATTCCCCCGCTGCTCTTTCTTCATGCTCAGCACTACATTTACAGTGCTTCACTGAGATACTGTCTTTGCTCCCAGCCCCATGGGATGCAGGGGCCCCTCTTCCGCACACACACAGCAGAAGACATGAATTGCTGTCCAGTAATACCTGCTGCTTTGATCCCAGTCATTACTGCTGGCTTCAAAACCAGGTTCTCAGGTCATGATCAACCAGTAGGACTCCTCGAACTAATGAGCTGGCCCTTGCCTGCCCACCACTGGCTGTCCTCCCAATTGTTAGGGAATCTTCCTAGGGCCCTGGAGGTGATCTGCCTCTCAGCCTGGCAGGCAGTGGGCTTCGTGGGTTTAATTAACACATCTTTACTCACCTCTAATGGAAATGAAAGGAACTTTAGAAGGAAAATTATCAGTCTCATCATGCAGAGAAAAATAACAAAATATGCTAACCATCAGACATCTGGATAATGTTTCTTACAAATCTAATAAAGGCAGGAGCCAGAGTAGGTCCAGTGTGTGGGGTTCAGACCCTCTCTGAAAACACCCTGCCCCCTGACTTTACCTTCACCATCTATGTGGCATTTTCATTTGTTGCTCAGGGTCCTCAGGCTACTTCTGATTCCAGGTGGGTTATGATTATGAGTCACTAGAACAATGATTAATGTGATGGCAATACAGAAGAATCCAGGAGAATTTCCTGAATAAATCTGGAGACAAAGGGCTTTGCAGCCTACCTAGATCACATGTCCCCTGACCAAGGCCACTACAGAAAAAATTCTTCTTCACCAGGAGGTACTTTATGGAAACCACCTTCTCAGTGCTGCTGGTGGTCCAGATGTGAGCCCCACTTCACTCCCTATGGGGCCCTGAGAAGAGGAGAGGAAGGGGAAGGAGGTCAAGTCTGAGATGAGACTATGAGGGCATCAGCACGGTTTCTTTTTTTTCCCTAACATTCTTTTACTTTATTTTTTTGGTAAGATATAATTTTTTTAATTTTAATTTTAATTTTAATTTAGTTATTTCTCAAGTACAGTTTTCTGTTTATTTCTCCTATCCCAGCCCACCTGTCCCCCATGCACCCCACCTCCCTCCCATTTCCACCCCCCTTAGTTATTATCCCTGTGTCCTTTATACTTATTCCTCTAAATCCCTCCCGTTTTTTCCCCTGAAATTCCCTCCCCTCTCCCCTCTGGTCACTGACCCCCTGTTCTCTATTTCAGTGTATTTGTTTTTATTTTCCTTGCTTGTCTGTTTTGTTGTTTAGCTTCCTGTTAAAGGTGAGATCATATGGTATTTGTCTTTCAACCCCTGGCTTATTTCACTCAGCATAACGCTTTCCAGTTCTATCCATGTTGTTGCAAAGGGTAGTAGTTCCTTCTTTCTCTCTGCTGCATAGAATTCCATTGTGCATATGTACCACAATTTTTTGATCCATTCATTTACTGACAGGCACCTGGGTTGCTTCCAGCTCTTGGCTATTGTAAATTGTGCTGCTATGAACATTTTGGTGCATAGGTTCTTTGAAATTGATGTTTTGGGGTTCTTAGGATATAATCCTAGCAGTGGAATTGCTGATCAAAAGGCAGGTCGATTTTTATTTTTCTGAGAAAATTCCATACTGTTTTCCATTATGGTTGTACCAGTCTGCAATCCCACCAACAGTGAACTAAGGTCCCCTTTCCCCCACAACCTCTCCAACATTTGTTGTTGGTTGCTTTGTTTATGATAGCCATTCTGACTGGTGTAAAGTGGTATCTCATTGTGATTTTAACTTGCATCTCTCTGATAGCTAGAGATATTGAGCATCTCCTCATGTGTCTCTGGATCTTCTGTATGTCCTCCTTGGGGAAGTGTCTGTTCAAGTAGGACAGTTTCTTTAAACCTCATCCTTTTAATGTGGTCCTTCCTGGATTTATTGAACAAAGAAAATGCCACATGATTCAAATATGGAAGTCTGCAATAGGCACCAGATTTCTTTTTTGCAATCATCTCCCTCTGTATCCTGCCAAAATCTGAATGTCACGTTCAAGGGAGCATCATGAATGAAATGCATTAGTATCTCAGATAATGAGATACTAATTATCTGAGATACTAATTCTTGTCCAAGTTTGCAGAGATTTTTGTATACTCCACCCTCTTTCTGGTACCAAGGTAGAGAAGAGACTGAAAACCCATGTGACCCAGGCCTCGCTCATCTTTCCACGTTCCTAGTTTTATGGACACTTCTCATTTGAGTAAAAAAGCAGACGTACTAAATTAATAGAATGGCCCATTCTGGTCAGCATTTTAGGAGAAAAATGACTTCACTGCTGAATGATTCGAGCCTAAGTGGCATCCTGAGGATCTTAAGGACAAAGACAAAAGACCACCTGACTAAGGGGATGCTGTCTGTGAGGCAAGTCATTGCCAGTCTGAGTGCTTGAACTGGGACATAAAATGACATGTAGAGAATCTATAGAGTCTTTTAAAAGCTGCTTAGCAAAGATCTTTCACCTAACTTCCTGGAACAGTAATAAAATCAGAAATGGTCAACAATTAGAAATGTCACATAACGCAAAACCCCAGCTCAACTCTATGCAATCCCCACTCATGGACGCCATGCCCAGAGTACAATTTTAACACATATTCCAACACAGCATGACTGTGTTCATACTTTGCTCAGGCCCAGTTGTGACTTTTAGGAAAACTCTCAAAGGTTATTGATGTAGGAGACTTGGCTGAGCCAATAGGTCAGGACCCCAAATAGAACCCCACTTACACATTCTTCCCTGGGTTCTAGGACAAGACTGGGGTAAGCATCTTGACCACATACTTGCAAAGAGGGCAGTGCTACTTTTTGGTAAAGAAGAAACTAGGAAAACTAGGCATTAGAGAAGGGGTGTTTGCAAAAAAATCCAACATATGAGCCCTGGAAAACTCTGTAATAAAGAAGCCAGAAAGAATAATATCTACTTTCCCAAATGTGGTGGTTTGCAAACAAACCTGCATTAGTTTATCACCCTGCCCCTAATCAGAGTCTTCAGATGAGTAGGGAATGGAGACCGACCTTTTAAAAAAGTATTATATGTCATTCTGCTATGTGCTGCTGACTAAAATCTGCTGCTTTAAAGAATGTAAGATTAAAATGAACAGCTTATACTAAAAAAACAAAAATGAAAAGAAAAAGTAAAGTGTATTCATTTCAATAGTTGTCAAATACTTCTAACGACTATTATAGATTAAATTGTGTCCTCCAAACAGACATGCTGAAGTCCTAACCTCTAGTACCTTATTTGGAAATAGGGCCACTGCGGATACAATTGGGTAAAATGAGGCTAATCAAGTACAACTAGTGTCCTTATAAGAGTCAGATGCACACAGGGAGATGTCCTTGTGAAGACAAGGAAGATGTGAAGACAAGAAGAGGCAGAGGCTATAAAGATACAGCCACGGTCTGAGGAGCTGCAAGAGGGCCAGAAACCCCTTCAGAGGAAGCACGTCCCTTTTGACACCATGATGTTGGATTTCTGACCTCCAGAACCAAGATAACGAATTTCTGTTGTCCTAAGCCATCCACTTTGTGGTGCTTTATTAGGACAGCCCTCACAAACTAACACAACAGCATTTGCCACACAGTCGCCTGCTAAACTTACTTGCTTGAATCATTTTCCTAGAAGTTTGGAAATGCTGTAAAATGAATTATGAAACTCCTTTAGAGTCCCAATGTACATGAGCATCTTAGAAGGCTCTGAGACATCCTGCAGCAAAGAACCTTATTTAAATTTGCTTAATATATCATTTCACCTTCTCCCAGCTCCCCACCAGGACTTCTGTAACATCTTATCACAGAACTACTGTTTCTCCAGCTATATTTTTGAGAAACACTGGCTTGGCCAATAAAAAAAAAAGAGAAGTACTTGCTCTTGCTAAGGAACATGATTGGATGCTAGATTTCCATTGCCACTGTTGTCACTTGTTATGCAAGCAGCACTTGATACTTTTCTAATAGTTTTCAGATCCTATATGATTTATCATCTGTATGTGTTTACTAAAGCTGTGTGATATTGTGATTTACAATAAATATATATTTCGTCTTCATCCATCCTCATTTCTGGCACAGAACTCCTGAAGCCTCTGGGATATCCTAAGTGATGAGAGCTACAAAGTAAAAGGAGTGTCTTTTTGGTATTTATATAACACGCCCCTTCCCACCACACCTGAGATTATGGTAATGAAGTGAGTTTTGGAAAGCTCCTAGGGAGGTGGGCTGGTTGCCAAGGGAACCGACCAACCCTCTATTCTAGGGTTGGAACTTTCAGCAGGTGCCCATGCCAAGACCTCCTAAAAAGGGAGAGGCCTGGAGATTGCACTCAATCACCAGTGGTCAGTCATTCAATCAGTGAACCTAGAGAGCTATTTCTCTGCGTTCTGTAAGCCACTCTAGCAAACTAATCAAATCTGAGGAGGGGATCATGGCTCTTTTTTTTTTTTTAATTCCAGTGTACATCCAATGCCTCAGATGCACAGGTGACAGCCTGGATTTGAAACTGATGCCAGGGCCAGGGCGGGGGGTGGAAGAACAGGTTTATGGAACTGAGCCCTTAAGCCTCTGGGGTCTAGCACTATCAGTAGGTTGACAGTCTCAGAAGTTTGCAGAACAGCTGAGAACTGGAGACCTGCTTGGTAGTGGTGGAAAAGCACACATGTGGGAAGTTGCCCTAACAAACTACCACACTCTTTGTGGCTTCAATAACAAAAACTCATTTTCTCACAGTTGTGGAAGTTGGAAGTCTCAAGATCAATGTGTTATTAGGGTTGCTTTCTTCTAAGGCCACTCTGCTTAGCTTGCGGATGGGAGTTATGGCTTCAACATACGGATTTCAGTGGGGGGATACAATTCAGTTCATAACACCCTTTCAATTGCTCAGTCAGGGAGCAAAAATCCCTGTTTTGTTGGTAAGAAAATAGACCAAAAAGGTTAAGTAAATTGCCCAAAGTCACCAGAAAATAGCAGAGCCCAGATCACAACTCAACAGTCTCAAAGTCAACGGTTTCTTGCCTTGCACCTTCCCACACTGCTTGGCCCCCGACTCCCAGCAATCCACTTCCATTGCAAGAAAGTCCCTAATAATACACGTATATAAAAATTATGCATTATTTTTTGCATTCTAATTACTTTATTGTGAAAAGAAATTTGAGCTATGACCTGTAAATCTGCAAGAGGCATGTTCACTGCAGCAAGCAGCAAAGACAGAAAGCACATCTTTTAGCAATAGCATTGAGATCCCTGACAGGTATGGTCTACACTAGTGTTTGCATCAGAAATCTTGGCAAGGGAGAAAGAACCTCGTAGGAGTTAAATGCACAGATTCTGGAGCCTGGTCGTAGGTGTTGAAATCCTAGCCTTATTACTCTTTATCACATACATGATGTTGGAGTTCTCACCAATAAAACAAGAATCACAGAACACATCAAACAGGGTGGCTGGGAAGGTCATGAGATTATAGATGTACAGTACTGAGCAAACAGCCTGAAACCAGTGAATATTCTGAAGTTGTTTGCTGCTATATTAAGGGAATTTTTAAACCCTTTTTATTTTTAAGTAATTGTACACTCACAGAGAAGCTTCAAAACTAGTAACAGGGAATTCCAATACCCTTTATCCAGTTTCCCCCAATGAAAAGGTCTTTTACTAGTACAATTATCAAAACCAGGAAACTGACAGCAGAATACCATTTAATTATACAGAAGTCATTTGGATTTCACCAGCCTTTACACACATTATTTTACTGATGTATGGTTTTATGGAATTTTAGCACATGAATGGATTGGTGTAGCCACCACCATACCCAGGGTACAGAACTGCTCTATCACCACAAAGAAACCCCTGTACTGCCTACCCATTGTGTTCACCTGTGCCCCCACAGCCCAGCCCCTAAACCATGGACCATTCTCCATCACTGTAATTTTATTTTGAGACTGCCATATAAATGGAACCATACAGTGTGTAGCTTTTAAAGATTGTCTTTCTTCCACCAACATAATAACCTTAAGATCTATCCAAGTTGTCACATATATCAATAAGTCTTTTTTCAAAAATTCCACTGGATAGATATACCAGCACCTATTTATTTATTCACCTGATGAAGGACATTTGGGTTATTTCCAGTTTGGGTGATTACATGCATGTACAGGTTTTTGCAGGGGTATAAATTTTTATTTTTCTGGGCCATATACCCTGAAGTAGGATTGCTGCTGGGTCAGGTAATGAGTGAAGTTAAAACCTGCAAAAAATTGGCAAACTGTTTTCCAGGTGGCTGCAGCATTCACATTTCCACCAACAACCTCTGAGAGATCCAACTGCCCTGCATCCTTGCCAGCATCTGATATTAGCATAATTTTTGGACATTCTGATATGTATGCAGCGGTATTATGGGAATTCTAAACCACTTGGGGCATAGATCCCCTAGGGGACCTCTGAGGGGGTTACTGTGATGCAGGGAGTCCAAATGAAAGCAGCCACATGCCAGATGCCGTTCCAGAAAAAGCACCTGCAATGCTGTGCATGTGGGGACAGCTGCTGTGGGCACTGATGAATTTTGGGGTGCTCAGCAGAGGCCAGGGAGAAATAAGTCTGTGGTAAGTGGACGTGGCCACTGACGGTACAGAAAGTACGTTATCCTTTCACAGAGCCCCAGTTACTCTGCCTGGGAATTTCTCCAATGATGTTTAATGTCAGTGGCAATAATAAAATACTACTTTAGCGACAATCTTAAAATTGGGTTTTTATCCACTTTGCTTCTCTGGTTCCAAGGACTGCTTATGGGAAATATTTTTGTGTTCACTTCCAAGACAAGTTAAAAATGTTCTTTCCAAAAACCTACACACGGGAGTGAAGGTCTGAATAGCATCAGAGCAGGCATGAAGCAGAGGTCCACAGAGGAACTGGAAGGCAGATGCATTCTGATTTAAAGGATGCAGAAAGCAGGCAGTTGTGTTCATCTTAGCCTTTTATGCTCAGAGTTGATGCAAAGAGCAACTGGAGAGGGGAAGAAAAGAAGGGTTCAAGAGCCAGGGGTCTAGTCCCCCCATTTATGCTATGTGGGGCTGTCTGTAAGACCACAGTGCAGGCAGCATGGATGGAGAAAGCCTCTGTGAATGAGACTATTCATGTATCTCAGAGTCCTGGAGCTGAATGAGGCTTCCTCTACAGACTACTGCAACCTACTGTACCCAGACTGACTCCAGCAGCCACCAAAACACTGCTCTCCAGGACTTCCCCACAAAGTATAAAAGAAGCAGCTCATAGGAAGAATGTACTGGGTGTTATGTGACCAGTGGATGGAAAACTATATAAATATAAAAAGAAAAAAAAGGAAGGTCTGCATGATGCAATCAAGTGAGGATAGCAACTGATTCTAGACGACATGATAACCCCCTCTCCTAGTGTTTTTTTGTTATTGTTCTGCCTTACAAATCAAGACTAAGAGGACTAGGCTGGAGACATTGACCAGACTCAGTTTTCATTTCAGAATAAAGTACACTTGTATGTACTATCAAAGGACCATCCGTTTCACTGTAAAGGCATCTTGGAAGACAAAGTCACTTAAGTGAGATGGAATAAAATTTCACAAATACATGTGAAATGATTTCTTCTGTATTTTGTTGTTTAGACATGATACACAACTGTCAATGGTCCTCACTACACTTAATGCCAATTCATTTAGCTGACTCTGACAGACACTGGAATTCACAACATTGTTCAATTAAAGGGCTAACATGTACTTTTTTGGGGTCTTTACATGTATTTATTGAGCATCTTATAGATGCTTGGAGAATTGGACAAGGTCTCTGACCTCATAGAATTTATGTCCTATTTGGTAGGGGCAAGAGAGAGAGACAGGACAATAAATTTAAAAATTTTTAAGATAAAATAACTGGTGATGAGAGTTCTGTAGGGTAAGTCTGGTGAAAAGAGTGAAGTAGGGAACGTGGGCTACCTGGAGTTGAGTGATCAGGGACGTCTCCCTAAAGAAAGGGTGTCTCCTCCCAGACGGAGAAGAGCAAATTGTCCAGTCCCTAGGGCTGACGAGACCCTAGTGTGTCTGAAAGGCAGCCATGTCCCTTGAGTATGAACAACAGTGGCTGGTACTGAATGAGCTTAGAAGGTGAGCCCACAGTGGGGCAAGGCACATGGTGATGACCTTAAAACTTTTTTGAAAAGATTTTTATTTATGTATTTTTAGAGACAGGGGAAGGGAGGGAGAAAGAGAGAAAGAGAAACACCAGTGTGTGGTTGCCTCTCACTTGCCTCCTACCAGGAAACTGGCCCACAACCCAGGCATGTGCCCTGACTGGGAATCAAACTGGCAACCATTTGGTTCACAAGCTGGCACTCAACCCACTGAGGCACACCAAATAGGGCCCATGATAGACTTTCGACATCACATTTCTCCAGTTCTTCACAGAATTAATGTGAGTCCTCCTCTTCTCAAAAACTGCTTGTATTAAAAAATGGACCTTTGCCCTGGCTGGTGTAGCTCAGTGGATTGAGTGCAGGCCTGCGAACCAGACAATCGCGGTTCAATTCCCACTCAGGACACATGCCTGTGTTGCAGGCCATTTCCCAGCAGGGGACACACAAAAGGCAACCATACATTGATGTTTCTCTCCCTCTCTCCTTCCCTTCCCCTCTAAAGATAAATAAATAAAATCTTTTTAAAAAATGGATCTTTGAATCTATTTTCAAGCATGGTAACTCCCTGAAGTTTATTTACCTGTGAATGTAAGGCCCTTCCTTCCCAGAAGATCCTAAGTAATTCCTTGGGGCTGGGGCGGGTGGGAGGAAATCTTGGCTTATATTCCTGTATAAGGAGAACCTGTAAAATGATGTCAGCTCCGAGGTGGGGTCCTGGCTTCTGGGAGGTGGTCCTCTCATTTCTTCCTGCATATGGATCGTTAGTAAAGGTCTAAAGTCATTTTTCAAAACTTCAAGGGCCTTGTGAGACCTTTTTCCCACAACACTGGTAATTGCTTTTCTATAAACCTACAGAGATTTTCAAAAGTGGTTAATAGCTCATTGCAAATGAACACAGTCTTTCTAATTAATAGTACTGCAATTCACACCTAAAACCGATTGAGAGATTCTTTTTTAACAGTTTCAGTGGATTAAATAAACTTTGTTTTGACTCATCAGGGTAAAACTTAAATGCTGTGAAGTGTATCATACCTGTTTCTGAAATCACTTTTATAAACCTGAGTTTAGTTATAATCATGGCAACAGATATTTCAGTGTTAGAAGTGATCTCTCCCATTGGCCCATGAATCGAAAGTCACCTGTAGTGGTGTCCACTTTCAATGTCCACTACCATCTACCATCATGTATTTATCATGGTGAAATCACCACCATCATGTATTTATTTATAACTAGGTATACCCCCAAAAAAAGTTACAAAGCAGTAATTTGCATTAGCACAGTTCTTTACAGTTTACAATGTCCTTCTGCATATCTGGTCCCTTCAGTGTTCCTCAGTGACCCTTTCTGTCACTCAGAAAATTACGCCCTCATCTTTATTCACTTGTTGCCATATCCTGCTCCTTCCATGGGTTCCTCCCTATTTAATTTATTATTAATATTTGCATAGAGAAAGAATCCTTACTTGCTAAACCCAAGTTCTCATCTTTCCTCATTCCAGAATTTTGGGGGTGATATAATCTATCCTGATGGATCTTCTTCTCCATGGAATTTCCCATGCTTCCTAACGTGAATATCTCAGAACAATTCATAACCCTACATGTCGAACCCTCCTGGAAAGACAGAGGAGGACCACCACTCAGTCCAAAGGTAACCAGGCTAATCTCCTCTGACATTCCTCTGTATGTAGCCATATAGTGTACTGTATATATAGTACAGTATATACTCACATCTGTAGTATGTATTCATATAGAACATATGAACAGTCAACCTCACCATGGTGGAGCTCACATACATGACCATTAGAACTAGCACAGTCCCCCTGAAGGTACATAATCTTTTTCTTTTTCTATCATTGTCCACATGAAATCCACCAGCAGTCTATTTTCAAACCCCTCCACTCACTATCTACCACCTTCAACAGCACCATCCTGGTTCGAGGCACCACACTCAGGCGCCTAGACTCAGAGAAGGACCCTCCTCTGTTTCTACTCTGACCTGACATGACCGTTCTCCTCCTAGCACCTAGAGGGATTCTTAAAAAACATACACATCAGGCTGCTTCCCTATAGGACACATGGACACATTTCAGTGGCTTCCTCAGAGCAGCCACAGCACAGCCTCGGCTCAGCTCTGATGAGGCCAGCAGGTCACAACCTTCTCCACCCAGGTTTCCTCTCAGCATCTCCGAGAGGATCCCTGACTGCCAACCCATTCTCCATCTAGTTATTCTCTGCCCCCTTATCCTGTTCTATTCTTTTACAGCACATGGCTCTTTATTTCCATGTTTGTTTCATTCACTCGAGAGATATTTATTAGTCCCTGTTATGAGCCAGGCTCTCATGGAGTTCAGATCACAATGGGTGAGGAAGATAATGATGACTGATAAGTGCTCTGAATGAATATGATATAGAGAAAGAGGGTGATGAGGCTGCAGTTGCACACACAGAGGTCAGGAAGGCCACTGAGGAGGCAGCATTTGGGCAGAGACCTGAGGTGATGGTAAAGCTTATCACAGGGCTCCCTGGGAAGATCCCTCCAAGCACAGGAAACAAAAGTGTCAAGACCCTAGGGAGGCAGCAAGTCCTTTGGAACAGTGCAGAGGCCAGGATGGCTGAGGCTGAGTGAGCGGGAGGCAACAGAGAGATAGGGTCCCAGAAATAATGCCTGACTCACTGGCTTTATTCTAAGATCCTGAGCCATTGCAGGATGTTCAATATAGAAAGGGTGTTGTCCGGCCTTATTTTTAAAAGATAAAGTATCACTCTGCCCTGAGAGTGGAAAACATCTAGATACCAGAGGAACTAGGGGTGGAGAAGGGTGGAGAGGGGTGGAGGCAGGGAGACCCAGTTAGGAGACTGTCGTTCACAGTTCAGGGAACAGGACTGTGGCTCAGCCCATGGTGGGAATGGTGGAGGGCATGAGCATGGTCAGATTTCGGTTGTTTTGAAGATAGAGGCGGCAGAACATGCTAGCAGCTGGATGTTTCTTCTCCAGGGAAGGAGAACAACAAGGAGGGTGCCAGGTCTGGGGGCCTGAATCTTGGAAGTCTAGGAATGCCATTTGCTAATACAAGGAAGATTGAGAGAGGAATGGTGTTGGGAGATAAAACCAAAAGTCTGATTTTGGATGCAAGAAACTTGACACTGTGGTTGACCTCTCACAGGCCCCCTAATAGGAAAGGCTGAGACCACAGCTGGAGGTGTGAGTGTTAGTATCACTGGGGTCTAACGTGGGGATCTAATAATTGCTTTGGTTATTATCTATCTCACGCCAAAACTTAACATTTCCATGGGAGAAGGGACCTTGACAGTCTTGTTCACATTATACACCTAACAGCAATAGTGCCTGTCACTCAAATGCTTGTTGAATCAATGAACAAACTAATACATATAAAAAGACTTACTTGTGTGTAAAAGTTAAATATTATTTGACCCAATTTCAGTTCTCTAAATTTATTCTAAATAATTAATCAAGCAAATACTCAAATATTTAGACAGCTACTTATCACAGCATTGCTTTCACTGACAAAAAAAAATGAAAGCGAACTGAAGTTTCAGCAATAAGGAGGTTGGAATGTTATACACCCATTTAAAACACTGTAGAAGAATATCTCAGGGCCTGGAAGGATTATTGCAACTTAATATTAATTTTAAAATACATGTACAAGAATTTACAATCCATCTTTTTTTTTTTTAAGCATATACAGGTTCTGGCAGAAGTAAAGCCTGCTTGAGTGTGGTTGGTAGGTAATAATATGAGTGTAATCATTTACTGTTTTAATTTTAACATTACACCTAAAATGTCATATGGTGTGCTTGAGTGTGATACTGTTATGTTACAGAATTACATGCTTATGATTTTGTAATAAAAGATTCTGTAATAAAAGGGGTGTTATTTGTGCTGGACCCTGTATATCTGATATGATAATCTCCAGAATAAACACAAAAATATTACAGTTGAACTTTTTGATACAAGGCCTACTATATGACTTTAAAATTTTTCTTTCTGTTGCTTTTCCATATTCTTCATTATTTTGTATATTAAGAAATGATTTTAAAAATCCTTTTTAAAAATGGGACAGTATCATTAAGCTTCACTGCTCTGGATGAGCCCTCTCCTCCTAGCAGTTCTGTATTTGTGGAATGAATCCATATTCTGTGATCTTAGCCTCAAAGCCACCTTCTAACCTGCCCTCAATACCAGCATGCTCTATGGGACAGACAGATGGACATGCTATCAAGTGCAAATTAGATGCCTGACCCAGGGCCTGGAGCAGTGAGCACAGGGAAGAAAAGAGGGTCCCTGCCTTCAAGGGAGCCAGAAAGACCTCCAGTTACACCTCAGGGGGCAGCCCCTTGAAAGAAAGGACAAGATTGGCTAAAATGGGTGAAGACAGCCTAGCAGGTAGGAGCAATCCTTGGAAAATAAGAGGAATGAAGGTGATCGGGTAACTCAGCAGTCCTGCTGCCTTATTAACGAGATGGCTGGGACAGCACCTCTCCCTCTTGGGTGGAGCGGCTGAAGGAGCTCTGTGTCCTGTGCTGGGTGGGCCGCAGGGCCAGCGCTGTCTCTGAACCCTGTGCCCTAATTGATTCTGCCTGTGCTACAAATGCAACTGACTCGCCAATTAAGGCAGACTTCACTGAAGCTTGCCCCCATCTCCAGTGATTTCCTCTTTCTACATGTTTGTTGATAGTGACACCGAACAGAGGGGGACCACCCACAAAAACGTTCAACTTCAGACAGGGAGAATGTCTAAACAACAGCAGACACTGCTCTGCTTCAACTCCAGTTTGAAATCCCAGGTTACGGGACTGGCTTTTTTTAAAGGGTTCCATCCAGGTCCCGTCTGGAGGTGAGTAAAGAAGAGGTGCCTCCTCTAGTGGTCAGATAAACCTTCACATCATAAGTGAAGGGGAAGCCAGTTTAATACTAGTTTAAAAATACTAGTCATAAAAACAGAATCCTAAAACTCAGTCTACCTGAAATTTCTATAATAATTCAGGACTCTTTTCTTCTTATTACTTAAACGCTATTCTGCAGGTGTCTTATAAACAGGTAGAAAAAAAGAAAATATTTATTCTTAGAGCTAATAAACTTAAGACGAATGCCAGGGTTGGCATCACACAAGAACCTATGTTTAGAAGTGCCCAACATCTGGCATAACGTTCTTCTGTTGCCATACTGAAATTTTTAATTTTTGAACCAAGGGCCCTGAATTTTCATTTTGCACTAGGCCCTGCAAATCTGCAGCCATTCCTTATGGATGCTGTGACTTGGGACCTGGAATTGTATTAGAAGACTGTCTCCACCCACTGACATGTTCTCCACCCACTGATAATGTTCTTTTTGTCTCTATGTAAATGTCTACCCATGTTCACCAATGCCTGGTTTTATTTCCAAGTGTCCTAAAAGGCTAAAATAAGAACACAATTTTTTTTCCTTAACTAGGAACTGCACATAGAGATCTTCACAACTATTAGTCTGATGTGCTGGCTATTAAAATTAACTGATGCCAAATACCGGGGGGGGGGGGGAATAAAATGCTTTAGAAGGCAACTCGTGACAGTGAAAACACTTAAGATTTTAATTCCAAAATAAGTCACAGATTCAAAGTAGGCTCCCAAGACCTGGATTGGCAGCGGTAATGGGAGATCAGAAGGTTCATGCTCACGAAGCCTCTGCACTCACACAGATGCAAGCAGAACGGCTAGTTTCTGTAGGGGACTGCAGCACGTGATTTAGGGTGACAACAACCACAGTGGTGTCTAACTGTGTGTTTGTGGGCTGACTACAATAGCATTCCCTGGAAAGTTGTTAAACACCACCCTGGGCTCCAGGCTCAGAGGTTTCAATTCAGTATATTTTGAGTGGGCTCAAGAATCTACATTTTTTTGTGTGTTAGTCATGGGATTCTTAGGCCCAGCTGCCCAATTTTGGTCATCTACCACCTCAATGACCAGAATGTGAATTTAGGGAAAATAAATAAATATATATTTATCCTTACCCAGTGATATGTTTATTGACTTTAGAGAGACAAGGGATGGGGAGAGAGAGAGAGAAACATTAACTGGTTGCCTCCCATACATGCCCTAACCAGGGATTGAACCCACAACCTAGGTATGTGCCCTGACAGGAATCAAACCCCCAACCCTTTGGTGTACAGGACAATGCTCCAACTAACTGTGTCACCTGGCCAGGGCTAGAGAATATTTAAGTGAAATATTAAGCTTTTTTATTAAGCTTTTAGTGAAATATGTCCATTCTCATTCAGCAGGATGTGCCTATGATGAGGATACGGTGAGAGTACAGTCTTGAGTAGTTACTCTGGATCACACGACTCTGAGTGAAAGACATTGGGCACATGATCTGGGCATCACCAAATTAATAATAATAATATTATTATTATTATTTATTATTATTATTATTTGATACCAGTGAAAATGAATTAGAAATCAGGAAACCTACAGCCAAGGAGAGCAAGCACAGCGTCCCATCCTGGGAGTATGAGGACAGGAAGTGCTCCAGGCAGTGGGTCCAGGCTACATGAGGTGAACTGCTCCTTCTAAGACCTGCAGCTTCCACACATGGCTCATTAGATTTGCACACCACGAAGCCATGGTGAGGGAGGCTCCTACAGCTGGTGAGAAAGGGAAGCCAAAAGCAAATACAGCAGGAGACTCCATTTATGAATGGTTCCCTAGGTGCCTCAAACATACTGTATTATCTGCAGTTTCCAAAAGCCACCCTCGAGGAAAAGCCCAGCATGCAGCCTCTGACCCCACAGTAGAATGATCATGAGAAATCAGCCCCAACCAGGGCACACTGATTTGTGCTGGATGCTCCCCTTGAAGATCCAGCTAGCTGTGAAATTAGGTCAATCCTACTCAATCCAGCAAGAGGTCGCCACCAATACCCAAGAAAGTTGCTAGTCTTAAGGAAAATCCTTTAAGCACTACCGATATAAGAACATCTTCTCTCTAAAGATAAGAAAAAGCAGTGACACTGCAAATGCTTCGGCTTTGTACAAAAAATGTGTTTAATGAAAAAGAGACTGTTCCTGAATTAGCAACAGAACCCAAACAATGAATGAGGGGAGTGCAGCGGGCTTCAGCTGGAGGGGACAGGGCCATAGGAAGTGCCTTCCATTATTTTGCATGCCATTTTATCTCATCCCCCAGGGAGGTGACAGGCTGCATCACAGGCTGCTTGAGGATGCAGACTAGCAAGAGCCCCTTCTGGGCAATGCCTTCAGGGCCAGCCCCTGATCCTAAAGTGGTTCAGGTAACTAAATGACTATAAACTCTGGGCTGTGCACAGCCTATGCCTGCTGGCTTACACCGCCGGAGCTGTGGGTGGGCAGAGCAGAGCGTCCTCTTCAGGCTCACTGGCTGCAGCTGAGGCAGAGACCCTGGCAGCTGTTCTTCCCCCCCCCCAGGCTCTACTCCTGGAGCCAGTAGCCTAGTTAATGCTGGGATGACCTGGCATCCACACCCAGACCTAAGAAATGGTGCAGCATTAAAAACTTCAATCATTTCTCATAGCTCATTTTAACCAGGTTTGGCAAAATCAACAAGTTTAATCCCTCAGCAATGATTAAAGATAGAGGGCAGGCCCCAGGGCTGCTTTCCCACATTGAAGGGGTAATCAGCATAGGAAAGCCCATTGTTCTGGCTACCAGGTTTGGTATATATACACATATATAATTAATTAGTTACTTTCCTTGTAGGCTCCTGCATAGTTAACTAATACAATTAATAGTAATACTAATTAAATCCTTAATACATACAACCCATTGGAATGCATGGGCTAATGGGCTACACCTGAGATCACCCCCATGACCAGGGACCGACCACAGCAACATCTAAAAGAAATGATGAACTATCAGCTTGCACTCACATAAAAATTGCTAACGTTTGACCAATTTCCAATCGACAAAAAGCTACTTGATATGGTTCCTTCTAACAGCTTTTTATTCTGAGCAACGCTTCTGAATTCATTTCATCCAATATAAAATACGAGATTGCAGGTCATGATTTCCTCTCCCACAGACTGAGTGATGACAAAACGAAAGGAGAGAGAAGATGAGACTTTGGAAAATAGGGAGTCATCACCCCAGTGTGAGGAAGGCATGATGGTGTTCCTGTCATCCTGGTCACACTCACAGTGGTCTCAGTCTGCTATAAACAGAGGAACCAGGGCGACTGTACCTGCAGGCCACTCAATAGAGCAGGATTTTAAAATACACTGTGGGACCTCTCGCCCATTGTGTTTTCTTTTATATCTTCCTATCAGTAGCACCTGCCATAAAATTAACATAGATTTTAATGTAAGACAGGAGTTTCTCAGACATTAGATACTGACCAAAACCCTGGAGCCTCACAACTATAGCCTTATTCTCACAAGTCTCTGGAGTGGTCTATGGGGATGGGTGGGGCTAGGTGCTCAGGGCCATTTAGTCACATTTTACCCAGAGATTGTTCTATTAACTGATGACCAGGGACACAAGTGTGCAGCTAAGTGCTGACCTATTTCTGTGCTGCATTCTAAGGTAAAACTCCTATCACCATTAAGTATATGTGAAACCGTGGGCAGCACATTCTAGCTAAGTGGCTTGGTGTTTCCATCAATAGTGCCAAAGGTGGTAATGTCTGCACATGAGAACTGAATGCAGAAGGGCTCATCTCTGGGAGATGCCCTGGGAAGTGGCTTGTTCTGAAAACAGCAGTTTATCCTTTATATATTCTATCTTTCTACTTGTTAACCATTTGGGACAGAAATACTTCTTAAGGAAGCATTAATAATCACTATTTCTTAAGTAAATAATTAACCACTCACATCTGTTAAGATGCTGAGCACTGTGTAGAATGCTCTAAAGCTGTTCTCCCAGTAAATATTCCCCAACCCTATGGGACAGAATAGGAAGAAAGGGTGCCACTGATCCTCAGTCTCTGGGTGGCAAAAGAGAGGGCAGCTTGCAGGCATGAGGTGACACCCACTGTCCCATAGCTAGTCACTGTGGCCAGGACACACAGCGACATTAACCTAGTTCTTAACCGTTAGGCATTCCACCTCTAAAATTATTCATCTTGTCTCTCAAAATAGAGACAATTGATCAAAATTTAAATTCACCCCAATGACTTAAATTGTTATGCTGAACAGTAATGCTAACAGCTATATGAGCATGTATGCTGCTGTAACTTTTATCAAAATCCTAGACATCCCAAGCTGTTGCCTGAGGACTTGTGACTGTTTGATCTTAATGGTGTTTGGTCTCCCCACACCTCCGAATGTCAGGCTATCACCTCCCATGTTTCAGTCGGTTTGTGTACCTCTAGCTTTTTCTTTTACTCTGAAGATCTGAGACTCCATGTTAAACTAGAGCAATATGAGAAAACCAATATTCCTTTCTCCATTCACTTACTCAGGATGATCTGAGCATGAGTGATGGGTTAGGGCTCTTTCTAGGAGCTGCCACTGAAATAAACTGCAGAATATTTGTGTCTACAGAGGAGACTTTCAGGTTGTGGTGAAGATATGTGAAAGGCAGACCAGTGAACAAGTAAATTAAAAGAAAGAAATATCTGTCACCAGGGCTCATAGGAGTCATAGCAGCGTGACACGGAGGAAAGGGTCGGGGAAGGTGAGATCTAAAGGAGTACTTCTCCTTCTTCAAGGCACACAGGTTGGTGTAGAGGACCCCAGCAGGTGGGGATGGGCATGGAGAGCGGGGTAGCAAAGACACTGATAGGAATCCCTGCAGGTCCAGAGTGGGAGGAGAGTACAGACTGGCTGGCAGTGCGCTGTCCCCCAAGGATTTTGTCCTCCAAGGGTCCATTGGGAGGGTTTTGATCAGGAGACTGATGTGATCTAATGTGCTCTTTTTTTCTTCTTTCAGTCTTAATGGACAGCCTGACCATAACCCAGAGGAAGTAGAAATAGCAATGAATATGGCATCATCAAGAACAGAAGAATTTTGATATAGCTGGATCAGGAAAAAAGAGAAAGGGAAGGAGACAAGAAGAGAAAGCCAATGGAGAGGAGGGGCAGGAGGAAATGTCATAACACCAAGAGATGAGAATGGACAGACACACAGGAGGCATATCATGGAAAGACTTGATACTGAAGAGCCTAAATATTCAATCTTCCAAGGCCAGGGACACTTTTAAGAGTGAAAGGTAGCACTCTTACAAATTAGACCTTGACAACTGGCATATACAGGGACTTCTTCACTAGGCATACGGGGAAGTATCCCTCTTGATTCATTAATAGGGAGTTTTCCCTTATCCTAAGAGCAATGGGGAGGTGTTGGAGGCATGCAAGCAGGGAAGGCAGAGAGCAGCTCTGAGGTTGACCAAACCCCTCAGCCTCCAGCACAGAAGCACATACATTGTGGGCCAGAAGTGCAGGCAGGAAGCTCTGCAGGGAGCTCTGCAGAAAGGCCACTGCAGAGATGCAGGGAGAGATGATGATAGAAACTGGGAACTGCAGAGGAGCAGCTGGGGCAGAGATGTGGGAGCAGCTGGAAACTACTGAGGAGGAAGAATCGGTGGGAATTGGGGACTGAGGAGGGGACTTGTAGGTCTCTGTTTGTTGTGGGCATCTGGGTAAATGGTGGAACCACACCTGGGATGGGGAATGCTGAAAGAGTAACATGTCTCTAGGGAGTTCTTCTTGCCCTCCACTACAATGATTTTTTCCTTCATTGTTGGCTAATAACCAAGTTGCTTAAAATTATGTGCCAAGTAAGAATAAACAGTCTCTAAGTGAGAGGTCAAGGGACCCCATATAGTATTCTATACTCTTCTTTGCTCTTCCACTGTAGCCTACGTACGTAGTGAATGAATCTGTGAGCTCTGGGTAAATGAGGTGTGAATATTTATGATAAGGTCATCGAGTGTAATTGGGAACATAACTACATCCTGAGATCTCAGATTTGACCAGGTTTTCATCAGTGCTACCCCAGGGCTCCAGGGAACTGGACACAACATGGCCAGGCAGCACCTGAGAAGAAGCCTAGGAAAGAGCACCATCTGTGTGTTTGATGAGATGCTAAGGTGGGCAAGGCACAGATGCTAGTGGGTCCCAAACAGCTGTTATCAGGCAGATCAGGGCATGGTCATTAAAAGCATGGGAGTTATAAAACATACAAAAGGCCATCTCCATAGTGTTTCCTGGCTGGGAACTGGGGAAAATGTCAGGGGAACAACCACCAGGTCACTGCCAAGCAACAACAGGAAAGAAGTTTGCTTGAATATCACCTCCTTAGCTGAGTAGTAGAACCAAGAAGAATACAGGCACACACATGGAGAGAGAGAGAGGGGTGGGGGGAGCTTGCAGCCGACCTGCCATGTGCAGCCACAGAGAAGTCCAAGATAAAGAACTCAATATAGTCCCACTTGGGTAGGGATAGATAATGAATAGACTTTTGGATTGTAGGTCACTGCATACTTCATACAAACAAGTAATTCAGCCCTTTCTACTAAGATGGGCACCCCAGCTTCATAAGAATAACTATTACATAGACAATCCCAGCACATCACATTCAATGGTGCTCCTTTAAAAGCTAAATCTGAATTAGACTTTTCTTTACACAGCAAGACTTCCGAAGAATAAAGTACTGTTGAACCATGTCAGAAAGGTAAGCCTACCTGGTCAGGTGGTGAGGAGAGCAGAAGGACAGTAACTGGAACATGAGATGAGTATCAGTGATATGATTCTGCTTACTGAATGTGTGTGCCTACATGAGTCATTTGAACTCTCTCTGTGTCTCCATCTATCTTTTCCCAGCTCAATCAGCTGACAATTTACTTGCAGGCCTAGGACTCCCCATGAATATGATGAGTAATATGGTTATAATCACGAGAATAAAATTAGAGCCGCTTTCTAAAGTATAAACACTTTGTAATTTTCTAAATAATTCAGTACTATATTGTTGATGTTATTATTTCTTATATCTACCTCTATTTACAATATACATCCATGTCTTCTTGCTCTCATGTCAAAAGTAAATGAGAGATCAGAAATAAGTGCACTGGCAAATCTGTCCAAGGTCGAAAGTCAGCCCAAGGTAGAGATCCAGCCACATTTACCAAGACAGTTAAAATGAGAAGAGTGAAGGAAGATTAGCCAATCTACTCTAACTCTCAACCATTGATTTCCAGGCCCTTTCAGAAAGATTTTAACCTCAGAATAATGATTTAATAACATACTTCTAGTCTTGTCCACAGTCTACACTAGGGATCAGCATCCTATGGGCCTGCACCAATTTTGTAAATAAATTTTTACTGGCACAGAGCCACACCCACTTGTGTTTGTATTGTTTATAGCTGGTTTCCTGTCACAATGGCAAAGGTGAGTAGTTAAAGCAGAGACTTATGGTTCACAAAGCCTAAAATATTTGCTGTTGGGTCCTAGACCCTTGACCTAGACTCGTACAAGGGATTCACAATTAACACAGTATACTAAAGTGAAGATTAACATTTTTTTACTATATTAATGATTTTAACCCAAATTTTACATTGGTAAAAATTTGCTCATCTACATAGTTCCCAAGTACTGGCTTGACTGTTTTCAAGCAAGTAAATTTTATCAAATTAATATAAACATGTAATAAAATATAGAAGAACATAATTGAGCATAGTTTCTGGGGCATAGCACCCATGGAAAGAGTCCCTAGGTCATCATTTTGGTGACTTCATCTCCACAAAGCTACTACACAAGGAATTAGGAGACATTTGCTTTATGAATCATTTGAGTCACTATCAAGTAGCAGTATTCTAATTCATGTAAGCCAACCAGGCAATATACATTTAAAATATGGCTATATCTCTTTCCCTCAATAACCAGAAGTCAGGAAAAACCCTATCTGGAAATTACCAAAAAGGTCATCCTCACTTCATAGGAAAACAACTGGATTAGTTCTTATAAATCTGTACTTACAGCTTTAAAAACACATTTGTATTAATTTCAAGAATAGTAAACCAATATTAAAAATGCTGTATTCTGACTACAAAAGTACTTCAGGCTAGGTGTAAAGACATTTGCTATTCAACAGGTATAAAGTTTCAGCTGTGAGTGATGAATAAGTTCTAGAGATCTACTACTGTACAACACTGTGCCTATGGTTACCAGTACTGTATTGAAACTCAACAATTTGTCAAATGCTGTCTCACGTAAAGTGTTTTAGTACAATTTTTTAAAAAATAAATGTAGCAAATGTACCTCGTAAATCCTTCACTTACTTAACTTTCTTCCTTCCCTCCCTCACTTCCCCTCCCTCTTTCCTTCTCTTGATTCCTTTCCTTTTTTATTTCTTTCTATCTTTAAGCAATATAGAAACCACACAGCATACTGTTATTTTTCTTTTTTTGAACCTAACTACACACCACTGTTATTCTTTTATGGAATATACATAAACATACCTTCTCTCCATTCAGAGCTTCATTGTGTTAAGTTATATTGGATCTAGAAGAATTTTTTTACATAAGCTGTTCCCAATTTTTTCCTAAGTTACTTGTATTGTACTCATGATATTTAAAAGCCATTCTAACTGCCTCTGATTAGGTATGAATTAAATAAAAACGGGTTAGTGCTCTTCTCCGCAAACTTCATCTCCCTTGGTGTTTGGGCAGTCTACATTCACTGATGTGCAGAAGAACTACTTTCTGCCCGTACTTCACAACATGCCCCTCACTCCCACATCACCGGCAAACTGTACCCTGGAGGCCCACAAAGCCCTGAGAAATGAGAAATTTTAGAATCCAAAGGTCTCTTTTGACAAAGCTCAAGCTGAAAGAAACAGTCCTGGGGGAAATCTAGCAACTCTGATGTGCACTTTTGTTAATCCATGGACATTCAGGCATCTCCTGGGGAAAGATCAAAACTGTGAGGAAGATGAGTTACATGGGCTTCTAAGATCCATTCATTTTGCAACAAATATTTGCCAATGAATCTTAAACAGAGCTATGACATTCAGTGGATTTCGGAACATCTTCATTATAAAACCAAAGGAAGAGCATAACACTCTCCTTCCCTGCTCATCCCAAAAAGACCACAGGAGGTTTGTTTTAAGGTCTGATGAGTGGTTCAGAAGGTCTGAAGTACATTACAATGAGAGTTTACTGGTTTGAAGTCTATATTTAAGCTCCAGGCTCACCCAATTTGTCATGTTTTTTTTTCCTTAAAGAAAAAAAAATGTAAGTTATCTGCTACAAACCAGCAAAACAAAATTCTCTCCAGACAGTAAACAATACTTTTAAAACCCCCAAACAAAAACTTAAAACCTTAATCTCCCTTGCTCAGGGATGGTGTGCCATGGCTATTTCAAGCAAAATCATAGGAAATGTGTGAACAAGGACAATTTAGTTTGACCAAGGCCATCATTTTAACCCTAACCTTTTCCTCTGTTTCAAGACTTCTTGAGATAGTCTCATTCCTCTTTCAAATTTTCAAAAATAAATTTTATTAAGTACCCTATTAATTAAAATGATCTAGTTTTGATTTTTTTAGGCAGTCACCTGCATAACCAGAGTTCACTGCCATTGGACTAAAGGTACATAACATAATAATCCCAGAGGTCACCTTGGAAAAGCCCTTTCATTAACTGCAAGTAACATTATTGTGGCCACCAGGAAGCTAGTCATAAAATGAAAAAGTATAGGTAGGAAAGACTCTCACTTATTTGGCAATCATAACAACTTGTCAGGATACACTTGGATATTTTCAGTGAAGAATTAACTCCCCAAAGGATCTGGCACATTGAACTCAGAGCACGGAAGGCTGGCGTCAACATGCACTGTGCTGTTTCTACACAGGTTATACAGAAGGTCATAATTCTCTGTCCCCATTTCACAAAGAACATGAGAAAATGGCTGCCAAGCTGCCATTCAGAGGATCTGGCATGAATGAGACAGATTAGTGAGAACTGCCAACCCTGGAATCAGATCATTTCACCCACAACCTCATTCAGATTGTCATGGTTATATTAGAATAATGAGTAAACTTTGTGATTTGTTTTTAAGTAAAAAAATTTTTTTTCAGACAGAGTCCTCTTCCAGGTGGCTCATCTCTTCAGTCATTCATGTTCTACTGAACATCTGCCTCTTAGGTAGTGGCCTGGATGCACAATCCTTTTCTTCTGGAGAACCAGGTAGGTGTGTTCAACCCAGTGCTGCCTGCTAGCCACAGCTGCAGATACCTGGACCAGGCTGCTGGCTGGGCTGCTTCACCTTCCAGAGATGCAATTATGGATCCAGATGGGTACCTGCCCTGGAAGAATGAGTCAGAATCCACAGAAGACACATGGAAGGGTTGGCTGGTAAGAGGCTGGATAATTCCTAACTTTGTATTTAAGGCTTCGGATTCAGTCTTTTCCACTGCAGGACTTTGTAGTTAGATAGGCTGATGTAAACTCCCATTTTGTTTTTATGAATTTGCTAGTCTCTGTCCCATGGCACTGAATACTGAATGTACATGGCCTAACATCAATTCGATGATAAAAATGGAAATGGTTCAAATTAGCCAAAGAAGCTCACCTTTGTTTGAAAATATCCCCACAACTACAATGAAAAATCAATGGTTTTTCTTCTGAGGTTTTCTCCAAATAAAATGAGTGGTAAGTAAGAACACAACTCCAATCTGTATTTTTTACATATAACTGAAGCAACCTAATGTACATTGTTCCAAAAAAAAAAAAAAAGATAAAGCCCCTATTTAAGAGTCCCTCATGTATTTTAAATCATTTTAACTAAACTTTTTATATTGAGGTACTTACTACAGATCACACTTGGTTGTCAGAAACAATACAGAAAGATGTGATATTTCCTTTAACCAGTATTGTCTAAGAACACTTTGAGAAACTACAGTACAATACCACAGCCAGGCGCTGACACAGACTCAGCTGAGACACAGAACAGTCTCGTCCCCACAGGATCCCTCGTGCCACCCTTGTATGGCCACTGACCTCTAGCCACTCTCACCTCTAACCCCTGTCAACCACTGATCTGTTCCACATTTCTATAATTTTGTCATTTTAAGAATGTTATATGTAGTATATATTATTTTGGGAATCAATTTTTTTCACTCCAGATCATTCCCCAAAGACTTAAAGATTCACCTAAGTCACTGGGTATATCAATAGCTTTTTAAAAATTACATTTCATTATATATACAGGGGTAGGGAAAAGTAGGTTAAATTATTATCTATCATTACCTAACACACAAATCATATGTAAGTATACAAAGTAATAGCAATAATAATGACATATAAGGCACATAGATACTACAATAATTAGTAAGTAAATAATAATAAAAAAGGATAAACTCTGTGTTTTGCCTACTCACAAAAATCGACTTTGACCACCCCTGCCACCCAGCTGTGTACATATATATCAGTTTGTTTAACCATTTACCTACTAAAGAACATTTGAGTTGTTCTCCAGTTTTTGGCTATTATGAATAAAGCTGCTATGAACATTTGTATACAGGTGTTTGTGTGAGCATAAATTTTTCATTTCTCTGAGATAAAGGTCCAACAGTGCAAATGTTGGGTCATATCATAACTGCATGCTTAGTTTTATAAGAAACTGCCATATGTTATACATTTTCTATAGTGGCTGTATCATTTTATACCCCATCAGCAATGTATGGTATGAGTGAGCCAATTTCTCCATGTACTCACCGGCATTTAGTGTTTTTAATTCTTTTTACTCTTTTATTTCAGTCATTCTAATAGGTGTGTAGTGATATTCATTGTGGTTTTAATTTGTATTTCTCTAGTGGCTAAGGATATTTAATATATGTTTCATGTACTTATTGTTATCTACATGTTTTCAGTAAAATGTCTCTTCATCTTTTTTGCCCATTTTCTAATTGGATTATTTGATTTTAGAGAGATATGTATAAATTCTCTATATACACATTCTTTATCAAATATGTGGCTTGCAAATATTTTCTCCCAACCTATAACATAGTTTCTGTAATTTGAGGGAAGATATTTGCAAATCACATCTCTTTTCATCCTTTCAAGATGGGTCTTTTACATAGCAAAATTTTTTGTCTAATTTTGACAAGATCCATTATGTCAAATTTTCCTTTTATGGATTGTGCTTTTGGTGTGAACTCTTTTGTCTAGCTCTAGATTCCAAAGATATTCCCCTACATTTTTTCAGAGTGCCATAGTTGTACATCTAACATCAAGGTATCTAACATCAAGGTCTTTAGACCCATTGGAGTTATATTTTAAGTTGTGGGGTATGGGTCAAGTTTAAGAGTTTTCTCTCTATGTGTGTATGTGCCTATGGATGTCCAATGTTTCCAGCACCATTTGTTGAAAGGAATATTCTTCCTTCATTGAATGGTTTTTATACCTTTGTCAAAAATCAGTTGGGCACATTTGTACAGATATATCTCTAAGTTCTTCTGTTCCATCGATCTATATCCTATTCCTCCATTAACACCACACTGTCTTCACTACAAGGCCTTAACATTGAGTAAATTGATTCCTCCTATTTTATTCTTCTTTGTAAAGATTGCTTTACTATTCTAGGTCCTGTGCATTTCTATATAAATCTTAGAATACCTCATCTTTGTCTACAAAAGCTTTGCTGGGATTGATAGGAGTTGCTTTAAATTTACAGATAAGTTTGAAGAGAATTAACATCTTTACTATACTGAATCTTTCCATGCATGAACGTGGTAAGTTCCTCCATTTATTTAGATTTTTAAAAATTTCTTCCATCAGCATTTTGTGATTTACAGCATGCAACACCAGTACAAATTTTATTGTTAATTTCTTTGGAGCAATTGTATATGATACTGTTTTTTAAAACTTATATTTCCATATGTTCATTATTAATATGTAGACATTTGATTGGTTTTTGTGCATTTATCTTGTATGTGACTTTGCTGAACTCATTTATTAGATCTAGAGGTTTTTGGGGTTTTGTGTTTGGGGTACATTTATTAGAATTTTCTACAGATTCAGTCGTGCCATTTGAAAATATGGATAGTTTAATTTCTTCCTTTCTGAACTTACGCCTTTTATTTCTTTCTCTCTTTTTTTGTTTCATACATTATTTTATTGTTGTTTAATAATGTCTGCATTTTCTCCCCACCACCCACCCTGACCCCATCCAAACCCACTTCCCTCCCTTGCTTCCACCCTCTCCCTTGGTTTTGTCCATGTGTCCTTTATAGTAGTTCCTGAAAACCCTTCTCCCCACAGTCCCCTGCCCCCTCCCCTCTGGCTATTGTCAGATTGTTCTCAATTTCAATGTCTCTGGTTATATTTTGTTTGCTTTTTTCTTTTGTTGATTTTGTTCCAGTTAAAGGTGAGATCATATGGTATTTGTCCCTCACCATCTGGCTTATTTTGCTTAGCATAATGCTCTCCAGTTCCATCCATACTGTCACAAAGGGTATAAGTTCCTTCTTTCTCTCTGCTGCATAGAATTACATTGTGTGAATGTACCATAGTTTCTTGATCCATTCATTTACTAATGGGCACTTAGCTGCTTCCAGCACTTGGCATTGCAAATTGTCCTGCTATGAACATTGGGGTACATAGGTTCTTTTGGATTGGTGTTTTATGGCTTTTAGGGTATAATCCCAGCAATGGACAAACATTTCATAAATTTATATGGAACCAGAAATGACCCAGAATAGCTGCAGCAATTTTGAGAAAGAAGAATGAAGCAGGAGAGATCATAATACCTGATACCAAACTGTATTACAAGGCCACTGTAATCAAAACAGCCTGGCACTGGCATAAAAACAGGCACATAGACCAATGGAACAGAACAAAGAGCCTAGAAATAAACCCAAGTCTCTATGGTCAATTAATATTTGACAAAGAGGGAAGAAGCATAAAATGGAGCAAAGATATCCTCTTCGACAAATGGTGATGGGAGATCTGGACAGCTACATGCAAAAAAAATGAAACTCTATCACCAATTTATACCATACACAAAAATAAATTCAAGGTGAATAAAAGACTTAAATAGAAGTCGTGACACCATAAAAGTCCTAGAGGAAAACATCGGAAGGAAAATCTCAAACATCCCACAAAGCAACATCATCACTGATATGTCCCCTAGAGCAAGGGACATAAAAGAAATAATAAACAAATGTGACCTCATCAAATTAAAAGGCTTTTATTTCTTTTCCTCATTTTACTACACTAGCTAGAACTTGCCACACTAGGTTAAATAAGAATAGTGAATGTGGACATCCTTGCCTGTTCTGATCTTAAGAGAAATAGATCTCAAACTTTTGCTTTTAAGTTTAATATTACCTGTAGGAATTTGTAGGCAGTCATTAGGTGATAGATTTAGTAGGCCATCAACTTGAGGAAGATACCTCTGTTCCTGTTTTGCTGAAAGTTTATTTTTTCACTGTGAACATGTGTTAGATTTTATTAAATACCTTTATTGAGTTAATTGATGTGACCACACATTTTTTTATCTTTAACCTGTGGGCACGGTACATTACATGGATTCATTGGACACTGATGTCAAACCAGCCTTACATACCTGGAATAAATCCTATTTGGTGATGGTGTATAATTATGTACATATATTGTTGAATTTGATATGCTAAATTTTTTTTGAGGATTCTTGCTATAAGTTCATGAGAAATGTTAGTCAGTAGCTTTCTTCTGTACTTTGGTTCCAACTACCAGCTGGATAAAATAATTTGGGATTTCCCTCCTCTTTTTTTTTTGAAAGGATTCTGTAAAATTGGTGTTAATTCTTCTCTAATGCTTGGTAGAATTATCCAGTGAAACCATCTGAGACTCCAAAATACTTTTCCTTTTTTGGAACTCTAAATTATGAATTCAATTTCTTTAAATTTATAGGACTATTCAGGTTATCTGTTTTATCTTGGTTGGATTTTCATAGCTTGTAATTTTTTAGTATTTGGCCCATTTCTTCTAAGTTCTCAAATTCATGAGTGTAAAGTTGTTTGTAATATCCTTGTATTATTTTTAATAACTGCACTATCTGTAGTGATATTCCTTATTTCACTTCTAATATTGGTGGTTTATAATCTCTCTCCTTTTATTTTCATCAGATGCTAATGGTTCATCAGTTTTATTGATTTTTTTTGAGAACCAGCTTTTGTTGTCATTGATTTTTCTCTGCTGTTAATCAATTTAATTGATTTCTGCTTTTATTATTTTCTTCCTTCTGTTTGCTTTGGGTTTATTTTGCTTTCCTTTTTCTAGTTTATTGTTGTAGAATGTTAGATTATTAATGTGAGGCATTCTTCTTTTTTATTTATTTATCTTTAGAGGGGAAAGGAAGGAGAGAAAGAGAGAAGGAGAGAAATATCAATATATGGTTGCCTCTCATGGGTCCCCTGCTGGGAACTGGCCTGCAACCCAGGCATGTGCCCTGACTGGGAACTGAACCACGATCCTCTGGTTCACAGGCCCTTGCTCAATCCACTGAGCTACACCAGCCAGGGTGCATTCTTCTTTTTTAATGTAAACCTTTAGTGCTATAAGTTTCCCTCTAAAAACTACCAGCTTTGTCCCACATATTTTGATATGTTGTCTTTTCATTTTCATTTAGTTTTATATTTTTTATACTTTTTCCAATACCTCCTCTTTTACACATGGATTATTTAAAAGTGTGCTTCATTTCTAAGTGTTTGAAGATTTTTCTGTCATCTTTCAGTTACTGATTTCTAGTTTGATTCCATTATTATCAGAAAAGATATTCAGTTTGATGTCAATTCTTTTATAGTTGTTGAGGTTTGTGTTATGCCCCAGGATATGTATTATCTTGGTTAATGTTCCACACGTACTTGAAAAGAATATGTATGCTGCTGTTGTTGGGTAAAGTATTCTATAAATGTTTCTCAGATCTTACTGGTTGATGATTTTGTTCAGTTATTCTATATCCTTGCTGACTTTCAGTTTAGTAGTCTATCAATTAAAGACTATAAAGTTAACAAGTCCCCATTGTAACTGTAGGTTTTTCTATTTTTACCCCCAGCTATATTAATTTTTAAACACTTATTTTTCAATTATAGTTGACATGCAATATTATATTAGTTTAGGGTTTATAGCATAGTAATTAGAAATTTATATACTTACAAAGTGATCACCTCAATAAGTCTAGTAACCATCTGACACCATATGTAATTATTACAATATTATTGACTATATTCCCCGTGCTGTACTTCACATTCCCGTGACTGTGTTTATAATGGGAACTTGTACTTCTTAATCCCTTCCACCTTTTTCACATGCCCCCAATCCTTGTCCCATCATATGACCATCGATTTGTTCTCTCTATGAATTTTCTACTTTGTTCATTTGTTTTGTTTTTCAGATTTCACATATAAATGAAATCATATGGTATTTGCTTTATCTGTTTGACTTGTAACATTTAGCATAATACCCTCTGGCCTACCCACGTTGTCATAAATTTCAAGATTTCATTCTTTTTTATGTCTGAGTAATATTCCATTTTACATATGTACCACTTCTTCTTTATCCATTCATCTATCAATACATACTTAGACAATGCTACATCCAAAAAGGTGTAAATATCCCAAATGTACAAGAAACACAACTCAACAACAGTAACAAAAAACAATCTGGTTAGAAAGTGAGCAGAGGACCTGAACAGACATTTCTTCAAAGAGAACACACAGATAGCCAATAAACATATGAAAAGATGCTAAATATCACTCACTAATCACCAGCTCTTTTAATTTTTACTTCATGTGATTTGAAACTCTGTAGTATATTCTAAACACATTTAGATTATATCTTCCTAATGCATTAATCCTTTTATGATTCTGTATTTTCCCTCATTGCCTCTAATAATTTTCTTTGCTCTAAAGAATTTACCTGAATTAATATAGCCACCCCTATTTCAATGAATGTTTGCATTATATACCTTCTCCTATCCTTTTACTTTCAATATACCCATGGCCTAGTATTTCAAGTGAATTTCTTGAAGTACTATATTGTTGGATCATTTTTTTAATCTACCCAGTCAATCTCTATCCTTTAATTGGTGTGTTTAGACCATTTACATCAGCGATAATTAGTCAAGTTAAGGCTAAGTCTGCCAATTTATGTCCTTTTCCTGTTCATTTCCTCTGTATTTCATCCCTGTTTCTCTTTTCTCAAATTCTTGTGAGTTACTTCTTAAGTACACCTATTTTGTATTGTTGTCTTTATAGTTGCTCTAGTTATTGTAAATATGTAATCTGTCACAGCTACTGGTGTCAGCATTTACCAATTCCACTGAAATGCAGACATTACTTCTAATTAACTCCCTTACCCTCCATACTTTTAAAATATAATTGTCCTTTTTTAAAGGTTTTATTTATGTATTTTTAGAGAGAGAGAGAGAAACATCCATGTGCAATTGCCTCCCATGTGGCCCCCACTGGGAACCTGGCCCACAACCCAGGCATGTGCCCTGACTTGGAATCGAACTGGTGACACCTTGGTTCACAACCCTGTCTCAATCCACTGAGCTACACCAGCCAGGGCCTAAAACATAATTGTCTCAAGTATTCCTCAACAAATATTGGGAAGACAGTACTATATTTTTGGCTTCAACCATCAAATATGATTTAAGAATCTCCTGAGAATTAGGATAGTCTATTATACTTATTCCCATTTTTACCCATTCTGATATTCTATCCTTTCTGAAGCTTCGATCCCTTTATGTTACTTCCCTTCTGTTTGGAGAACTTCTCTAGCCATTCTTTAAGGGTAGATTTGCTGGTAACAAATTCTCTTCGTTTTCGTTCATCTGAGAATGTCTTCATTTTCCCTTCATTCATGGAAGATAATTTCATTGACTAGGGAATCCTGGGTTTAAAAGTTCTTTTTCTCTATTTGAAGAATACTATGCCACTTCCTTCTGGTCTCCATGATTTCACATCACAAATTTGTTGTCAAATGAGTAATTTTTGTAACATGTCCTGTCTCTCTGGCTGCCATCAAATTTTTCTTACTAGTCTAACTGTATTTAATTGTGATATGTCTTACCACTGATTTATTGGGTTTATCCTTTTGGAATTTGTTTAGCCTCTGAAATATTATTTTTATGACTTCATTAATTTGGGGAAGTTTTCTATCAATATATCCTCAAACATCTATCTAGTTCTACTCTATCCCTGCTCTTCTGGGATTTTCATGACATGACTGCTTGCTCCTTTGTTATTGTCCCACACGACCCTGGAACTCGTACCAGTTTTTCATACCAGTCCCTTTTCTCTCTGTTGTTCAGCTTGAGTAATTTCTATGGATCTGTCCCAACATTCACCGATTTCACCTGTTGTCGTCTCCACTCTACTAGTGAACTGATCCAGTGGGCTTTTGATTTTGGTAACTATATTTTTCATGTCTAGAATTTCCATTTGGCTCTTTTTTTATAACTTCTATTTCTTTGCTGAGATTTTCTATTTTTCATTTGCTTCAAGAGAATTCCTGATTGCTTGTTGAAGCAATTTGATAATTGCACATCTGATTCATGTCAACATTGGCTTGTGTTGTCTTTTCTGACTCATGTTGTAATTTTCCTGGTTCTTGGATGACAAGGAATTTTTTATCACAGTCTGAGAATTTTAGATTATATATTATGAGACTCAGAGTCCTATTCAGTCACTTCTTTCAGCACTTGGTCTCTGTGTCGAGGTGGAGCATAAGAGCCAAATGGGCATCAGTGTGATGGAAGGCCAGCTCTCTTCAGCCACAGTGTGGAGGGTTGGTGTACAGTTGTCCCATTGGTGTCTGGCTGGAGTAGAAAAGGTATTATTTCAAAGGTTTTCTTGGATAAAACAACCTTCTCCTGGACCTTCAGCTAGAGAAAGCAGGCTTTTCTTGAAACTGTTCTTTTTTTTTTTTTTGTCTGTGTCTATTGTTGGGTCAGGTGGGAAGTATATGATTGCTCTATTCTGGATATATGGGCATCGATCAGGAAACCCAGGGAACTCACCTCCATGTCTTTAAATTAGGTTGAACACGGGGATTTTTATTTTTTAGGGGAAGAATCTAATTGAAATGTGGCTACTTCATATCAGCAGAATCTGAACTAATTTTTATACAATTCAAAGACAATTTTAAATGAATTCTTAGCCCAACCTTCTCTAATAATTTTTTCATTTAGATGACCTTGTATCTCCAAATATAAAACTGGCCCTGTTCATCAGGAAGTTACCTAAAGGAGGGCCTTAATAATTTTTAAAAGTATTTTTTATTGATTATGCTATTACAATTTTCCCAATTTCCCCCTTTATCCCCCCTCCACCCTACCCCCACAACCCTCCAGCATTCCCCCTAGTTCATGTCCATGGGTTGTACATATAAGTTCTTTGACTCCTGTTTCCTATACTGTTTTTATCTCTCCCTGTCTATTTCATGCCTACTAATTATGCTTCTTCTTCCCTGTACCTCTCCCCCATCCCTCTCTTCCCCCCCTCCACTGAACTTCCTCTGTGTGATGTCCATTTCTCTGATTCTGTTCCTGTTCTGGTTGTTTGCTTAGTTTTTGTTTTCATTGTTTTTCTTTTCTTTTAGGTTCATTTGTTGATAGTTGTGAGTTTGTTGTCATTTTATTGTTCATATTTTTTATCTTCATTTTCTTAGATAAGTCCCTTTAACATTTCGTATAATAAGGGCTTGGTGAAGATGAACTCCTTCAACTTGACCTTATCTGGGAAGCACTTTATCTGCCCTTCCATTCTAAATGAAAGTTTTGCTGGATAAAGCAATGTTGGATGTAGGTCCTTGGATTTCATGACTTCGAATACTTCCTTCCAGCCCCTTCTTGCCTGTAAGGTCTCTTTTGAGAAATCAGCTGACAGCCTGATGGGAACTCCTTTGTAGGTGACTGTCTCCTATTCTCTTGCTGCTTTTAGGATCTTCTTTTTGTCTTTGATCTTGGGTAACTTAATGATGATGTGTCTTGATGTGTTCCTGTTTGGGTCCAACTTCTTTGGGACTCTCTGGACTTCCTGGAAGTCTATTTTCTTCACCAGATTGGGGAAGTTTTCCTTTATTATTTGTTCAAATAAGTTTTTAATTTTTGCTGCAATTCTTCTCCTTCTTGGTAACCCTATAATTCGGATATTGGAACATTTCAAGTTGACTCAGAGAATCCTCAGCCTCCCTTCATTTTCTTTTTGTTAGGGGGCAATTCTTGTTTCTTTGTTCTGATCCAGTTAGATGTTTATTTCTTCCTTTTGTTCCAAATCATTGGTTTGAATCCTGGTTTCTTTCTTGTCACTGTTGGTTCCCTGAATATTTTGCTTTGTTTCATTTTTGGTATCTTTCACCTGTTCTTTCATTTTTTGACTAAGCTCAATGAGTTCTGTGAGCATTTTTTATTACCAGGGCTTTAAATTATTCATTAAATGTGTTGGCAATCATCTCTTAGTTCTCTTTCTGAGGCTTTGCTGTGTTCTTTCATTTGGACCATACTTCTTCGTCTTGGCACAGCTGATAGGTTGTAAGGGGGCAGGGCCTTAGGTATTCACCCAGGCAGGGCAACCCTCTTTGCTGCACTGCCTGTGGGGAGGGGCCAGAGAGGGAACAATGCAGCTTGCCTGCTTGTCTCTAGCACTTTCCAACAGGCTCTCCTGCCTGACTGGAAGTATCTGAAGTGGCAACCCCAGCCTTAGCCCACAGTCAGCTCTGAGTCTCAGTTTTCCCCTTAAGTCAGTCCTTCCCAAGCAGCTCTGCAGAAGCTCAGCAGTCAACCCCTCCCCTCAGCCACCCCACTGAGGTTTTTCTGAGTTGGCCAGCCTGGTTCACCTTACCAATCTGGTTGTTCTTGTTGATTTTTTCTTTAATTTCTTGGTTGTCGGAGTTCCATGCAGTTTGATTTTCTGGCATTTCTGGTTGTTTATTGATTTTAGATTGGTCGTTATCCTCTTTTTGGTGTGCGAGAAAGTGAAGGGTTTCTACCTACACCTCCATCTTGGCCTCAATCATTCTAAGCATCTTTTCTATTTAATATGGTAAGCACCATAACTGGAGGCTGATTTGAGACTTGGAAAATATTCCAATGCTACTGTATTGGGAAATGAGTGTAACCCAGACCCTGACAATGGCCAGACAAAGGTAAGTCCCTAGGAAAAGGTACCTGTAGATTTATGTCATTTTCCTACCTGAGCTTAGAAAATGACCATAAATAAACCCTAAACAATTAATAATTATTATAATGACCATAAATAATTCCCCTAGGTATACTTGTTCTTTGAACTACAATGTACCTGCTTATTTTGCCTATAAAAAAAACTTGTTATGACATTTCTTTTCCTCAAATTGAAGCTTGGATGATAACTCTGGTATAATTTTTTCCTTCTCACCTATGTTCTAGTTGTAATTAATTGTTCTCCATCCTCTGTCATTCATTCCCTCAGTGATGCCCAAACCAGGAGCTTCTAACACCTGCATCTAAGATGGCACTGATGTAACCCATTTGGGCTGGGAGGGTCCCCCCAGCACATGCACAGTGCCTCACACAGACCTACCTTGGCTATTGTCCCCAGCCACCTCCTGGGTGGCCCCAGGGCACAAGCTGATATTATTGTACTCATCTGGCAATGACAGCCCAACAATGTGAGTGATGGCAGCTATGAGTCCCTGGAGGTCTAACGTTGTGGTCACACTATATCTTCCACCTAAATTGTCACGTGGCTCTGTAGGAGTGGTATTGGTAGCTGTGGTAGCTGTAATGACAAATTCAAAGATGGCCATATGGACAAGATTTATTTTTATGGAAATCATTCCTGGTCAGGGCACACACCGAGGTTGTGCATTCAATCCCCAGTCAGGGCATATATGAGAAGGCAAATGATCAATTTCCTCTCTCTCTCCCTTAGTTTTTCTCTAAAATGCAATGAAAACATGTCCTGGGGTAAGAATTAAAAAATTAAAAAATCTATTTTGGGAATTTTCCTGGAATTCTCCAACTGAAAGGTAAACTTCTATTCCATTTCTTAAGATCATCCTTTAACATACCTTCTTTGTGTTCCATAATATTTATGTAGTGGGCAATGCTCATGGAACCTTAAGGATACAGCAGAGAGCAGACATCTCTAATCTAGGAGACAAGTTACTCCAGTAGCTACCTCAATAATGATTTAACCAATTGTATTAAATGCCATAAAAACATAAGTGATCAATTTTCTTTAAAATCTCAAGTCATATTTTTTCAATAGTGTCAACACAGTGTCAAGTACAACAAGTATGTGCTTAGAGAAAAAGAAAATCAATGAAAGTTTCAGAATTAGTGAGCATCTGAACTCAATGTAATCATTTTATTGCCATGATTTCACTTGTGCCTCTTCCTAAATGTTCCACATGTGGGGATGGAGGCCCTCAATGGGAGAGTAGCACATTTGATGAGTTTCTAAGAGTCAAGACAGAATCATTATAGGTGATCACCAAGGGGGAGACAGAGGTGTGTCATGACCCGATGCATGCACACCACCTCGCAGCAGCCCTCACCTCCTTGTTTGTCCGGTCGGCCTGCACCAACGTTCCATTCAGGCAAGGTTCTACGTAGTGAAGCTTCGCGTTATACTGCAAAGGGAAGAAACAGCCAAGAGGAAACGTTTGAGCATTAAAGGGTCCTACTTAATAATTTAAGGATACAGATACACACACAGCAATAAAAGCAGCATGATCACAGGTTCAGTTCATTTACAGATGGTGGTTTCTCTGTCAGTGCCCCGAGAACACCATGCTCATGTGTCAAATGTACACTTTATTCTTTTCTTGTTCAAAGAAGAAACTTCTAGAGCATATGTTTGTGTCTGGCAGTGTTCAGGGTATACACAGTTAAATGACAGTCCCTCAGGGGCAGCTCCAAAGATGGGGGTGCTCTGGGCATGGCTGACAGTACACAGTCCATATGGAATCTGCAAAGTATCTCAGACTTGCACGAATGGAGCTCCAGCTCCTGTCTTTGGCTTCATGGAGCCAAAAGAATCATGTGTGGGTCACACGTGTGGGCAGACAGAACAGAGGAAAGGCCCTGATGTTCTCTGCTCACTCTGGGAGGCTACACAGATGTTGGTCACAACACTGCTCATGTATGGTGACACTACCTCCCACCCAGGCCAATGTCCAACTTCCAATCATTTTTCATCCCAGAATACTCAGAATATGACCATTTGTTTTTGTCCAAGGCTCACAAAAGTAAAAATTTGAGTGTTCTTCTCTTCATTTCTCATATCAAGCATGATTCTCTGCACTGTTGCTAGGCTGGTTCTTCCAAAATACAAATCTGATTGTGTCACCTCTTGTCAACCTCATTCAGAGCTCCCACTGCTCTTCAGGGCTTGGCAGGGCTCTGGACACTTGGCCCTTGTTGACCTTTCTAACATCTTTACTCATTAGTCCTCTCCCACGCCCTTAGCTCTAGTCAGCCCTAAGTGTCTTCCTGCCCTCTGATATGTCCTGTCTTTCCCTTTAGGCCTTTTACCACTGGGCCCTCTGTCTGGAGACCCTGCTCTGGCATCTCCTGGCTGACTCCTATTCATCCTCTGGGTCAGTTCCTACCTGCCTCCTCTGGGGCAGGTGAGACCCCTCTTCTGAAAATTCTCAAATTCTAGTCATCTGATACCTGGATCCCTCACCACAAAGTGGAGCCCCATTGTTAGAATCCATGTCTGATTCCTCAGTGTATTCTCTGTGACAAATGCAGGGCCGGGCCCGCAGCGGGTACCCAAGAACAATTTATTCAATGAGAGTGTCATGACATTTCCATTTCATTGACTGAAGGCCCAGCTTAGAGTTCTTCAGGGAAGGAACCAGAACTATCTCTCACAGGCCCAGAATGCACACAAAGTCCAGCTAAGGAGTTTGGACTTCAAGTCTGTGGACACAGAGGACCATACAGAGCCATGAACAGGTGGACAGAGGGCTCAGTGAAATAAAGAGATGAGCTTGGGACAACAGCTCTGGACATATTACAAGGACAGACTTGAGAGGACCAGACTTGCAGCTGCTGCAATAGCGACTGAGATGCATCAGGTTTCACATGCAGAGGTGCTTACGAGCAAGTAGGACAGGTGATAATACTAATATCAGCAATTAACTGTTACTGAGCACTTGCTTCATCTAGACACAGGCTAGACTTCATCCACAGGCTATTTCAGCTTCATGGGGTAAGTACTTCAATCATTTTCCCTTTACAGATAGGGAGACTGAGGCAGAGCAAGGCTGATCAACTTGTTCAAAATCATACATAAGAGGTGGAATCCAGATTCAATCCCAGGTCTAACTTCACAGTCACTGACCTCACAGCCACCGACCTCAGGATAACAAAGCTCCCAGTTCCTCCTCTCTGGTCCCCAAGCAACTGTGTTTCTTATCAGTTTGACTTATGCACCTTCTTTAACCTTTGTTCTTAGTCTAGCCACACAAGAGGATTTGAAAAACTACAGCTCCATGTCTTAGAGCTTAGATCTCCCCTGATGAGGCATGGAGAAAAAAATGCTTTCATGTGATTCTGAATTTGCCACTGACAAATGGGAATGCAACACTTTTGTGATCAAACAGAACGTCATTTCAGGATCCAGGAAGTGACCGTATAGTCCAAGCTGAAGAAGAGCTTCTCCAAAGTTCTCAGCTCATACTGGATTGACACTGAGAGTCGCTGGGGAAAAAAATAAAACAGGCATGGCCTCTTCCTCCACTGTTGACTGACTCAGTGCAGTGTGACAATATATCTATTCCTAAACAAAGCCTAATCAGTCTGAGCCAATCACAGCTATCCAACCCCCCTCTGCTGGATATATGTTTTCATAGCCTGTCCTGCCATGAGGGGTGGTCAAGTGACCCATCTTTAGCCCATGAAAGTTGAAGAGATATTTTTCTTTGCAGTTTCAAATAATTTTTTTCCTTCCCATTAAAGAAAAACTCTTCTATATCCATCACCTTCTTTCGCACTTGGGATGCTATTATGCAATGCAAGTCATTTTGCAACACAAGGGGACAAGATAAAAAGCGGAAAGCAAAGCTCAGGGAAGACAGAGCAGGAAGATGGAGCCAGCACTAGTCCTTGAGGACAATGCTGAACCCCTGCAGCTGCACCCCCCAGGCTTCTCTCGTGAGATTATGAGATCCCAAGAGGCTAAAGCAGCCTTCATTCCATCGTTTCATAACCTGTAGCCAAAAACTTTCCAAGTCCATTTTCCAGGTAAGTTTTAAAACTCCCTCTAGTTGCTGCCTAATACACACTCCCAAAGTTGATTCTTGGGATTGTACAGTCTAAGCTGGGAGTTGGGACACAAGTCCACATCCTGCCCTGCCATGTACTTACTGCGTGGCCTTAGGGAAGTCACTAAACCTCTCTGACCACAGACTCTTATGCATAAGAACACGTTAATTCACCTTCTGTTCACCCTCTAGGTGTCCCTGTGAGGCAACAGACCTGAAACTGCTCTGCTAATAGAAAGGCCTGTGCATGTGGGGAGCTGCAGAGGGGACTTAAAAGTAAAGAAGACCAAGAAGTTCTTGCCCTCATCAAGGAGGAACATGTGCAGTAATCGAAACCATGCTCACGTCACTGTGAGCTGTGGCCACAGTGGAGGAATCTGCTCTTCTGAACCCCCGCCAGCTTGTTAGTGGCATCATCCAAGCTTGCAGTTGACTAATTTCCCTTGACTGCATCAGGACAAAGCTATGCTGAGCAATCTGGTCTATATCACCAAAGGGAGCTGGGCTCAGCTGTCTGTGTGAGGGAATGGTGCACACTAGACAGCTGTGCCAGGGAGGCCACCACGCTACTCCAGAGCTCCTCCTGAGGGGGACACCAAGGGCGCCCTTCATGTGGAACTGCTTCCAAGCTCACAGCAGCTCTGTTTGGAAACCTTTCCCTTCTGCATTTTTCTGGACTGTGAAATTTCTGCACTGTGAAACAATAATGAGGGATAGCCATATTATTTTACAATTGAAGAGCTAGTCACCTCAGCCCTAAGACATAACAGCCTTATGCATGGTTCTCCTTCATCCTTACTTAAGCAATCAGATATCAATAGTCAAAGGCAGAAGAGGAAGCAATGCACAATTTCACCGGCAGCATGGAGTTTGCTTCTGTCATTTGGTTTTGCTCCTTCCCAATACCAGGACTGAACCCTAAAGAGGAAGTCGACCAGACCCCTTTCCACTCAAAGTGGTAAGTTGTTCCTGAACTATCTGGGAAATGGGAAGGGTCTCTTAGCAGAATAGGAAAGGGCCCAGGCAGCCCTGGAGACAGTTCAGCCAGTCAGTAATCACAGGGTGAGGAGATGGACAAAGAATATTCACCCCTTAAAGAACACAGAAACAGCCATATAGACACAGGGCCTCAGTCACTTCCGGTTTCCTTCTCCCCTTCTCTTGTCTGATTGAATCCCCTCTTCTAACTCACATAAGGGAAGCTAGAGCGACTGGGGCAGACAGGCTGGATGCAAATGCTGGCTCTGCCAGCCACTGACTAGGTGACCTGAACCAAGGCACATCAGCTCTTCGAGCCTTAGTGTTTGTGTTGGGAAACTGGGGGTTGTAACTGAACCTCCCCATGATCTCACTGGGAGGATGAAATGAGATTCAGTAAAGAGTAAACTAAGGACCTGGCATATAAGAAAAAGGAAGAGAGCCTCTGATACAAGTGCACAGAAGGAAAGAAAATACCTGTGTAAGCGTGATGTGTGTGTGCTCCACAGAGACAAAGACCAATGTGTACTCTCCACCCCAAGTTGGTACTTGCTAAGTAGAAAGATGTCGGGGGCGATGGCAGAGACACACTCTTGGCAACATGGCCCACATGCCCTGACCTCCTCTGGAGAGCACAGACTCTGCATTTGTCAGAAAAAGAAGTGCTTCACCTGTAGGCACATGTGACTGTCTAACCACCTGAGACAGAAATCACCATGGTATGTGGCCACACACTATCCCACTCTGTGCCACACTCTGAACTCTCTCAGTGACCCCAGTCTTTGACAGACTGGAAGCCAAGACTACAACCAGCTCACTGCCCAATCTCCTCTTAGAAAGGCATCTGCCAGAGAACCCTTTGTCCCTATGTTTGCTTGATGAATATTAACTAAGCACCTGCTGTGGCACAGGGACATAAAATACTGGCTAAATTTCCCCATGAGATCATCATTGTGGAGTGATCATGAACCACATTTTTCCTGCTTTTATTAGTAAAAAAAATATATATATATACTCATTATATCTAAAGATAATGTCTACTTTCCTTTTTATAATAAAATGTGCTTATCTGTGATGCTGCAGTGACCTGTCTAAAAACAAAACAAGCTTGAGATAAACCCTTGATCTTCTTCAGGTGTTAGACTACGCCCAACTACTCTCTTCTCCCAGGAACTGCCCCTCCCTGGCCTCTGTGCCAACCACCAAAATCTATGCTCTGACAGCAAGGAACAAATCGCCATTCTCATTTTCCTTTCTGTTGCCCAATCTCTGTAAGCATTCCCTACATCTCCCGTTTTAAAGATACAGCAAAATCCTCAATGGGGATTTTAATGATGATCTAAAATAGGAAAGGAAAATTTTGAGTTTTATTAAATAAATGGCCAGGACATGTTGGAAGAGGATCTAAAAACAAAGAACAAATGAGCTGGACTTACCCACCAAGCTTGATGCAAGCTTCAGCATTCGTGTGGAATGTATGAATCTCAGCCCAGAGACCAGAAAGTAGAAGACAGCTGACTCTGGGTTCTGGATAACATTAAGGACCCTGAACCCTGCTTAATTTTAGAAGCTGGACCTGATCATTGAAAGCAATGGAGTTTTCAGGCCTAAACAGAAGGTCATCAGTTGCCTAAATGGAATGCATGAAGACCCAGGAAGGGAGAGGCTTTAAGGGAACCTCTCAACACATCACCCTGCATCTGAGACTCCTTCTGTGTCTTCCATTGTCTCCAGATGAAATCCCCATTCTTCTGTGTGGTGGACCAGACTTGTCGGATCCGGCCTGACTCCCTCAATCCAGTCTCATTCTTTCATCAATACTCCCATCCATCTACTCCACCTCATACATTCACCCCAACTCCAATTTGTCCAGACAATGAACTCCTTTAGTCAATCCAACCAAGCTTGTACTTCCTGGGAAGGAAGAGGAGTTACTATAACCTGCAAATACTTTTCTCCTCAATTTTCCTCCCTCCTGCCCTACCCCATTGAATATACCTGACTAATGACTAACTATCTTAAAGTGTTCACTGAGTCATCACTTCTGCCAAAGAGCCACCACTGAGTCTGCAGCTAGCTGCACCGCTAGCCCTACGCTCTGCCAGCCTCCCTCATTCTCCCTCTCTGAGACAACCCTGGCCACTCTATTGCAAGCACCTGCTCCCTGGTTGCTCCCACTCCAACACTCATGCCCAAAACATCCAGGTCCACCAGGAGAGACATCATGTCTGCATTGTACACAAAGACAGCCCCAGTACCTAACTGTTAGCACCTAAGAGTATTTGTAAAATGAATAAATAAACAATAAAGAAACAAAAAGGCAAAATTGTGGAGAAGTTTCTGACAGAAATGAGAAACAAAGCCAAGAAAAAGAAAAGTTGACACACAGACCCCCCCAAAATATGAGAATCTTGCCACCTTTAAAAAACACATAAATAAACAAAAAGTAAAGGGAATCAGTGGTATGTTTCAGAGAATCCTAAGTTCCACAAAAAGCCCACACAGTGAAAATGCCAGCATGCTTGTGCAATGCAAGAAAACTGATGTGGAAGTGCTGGAATGCCATTAAATATTTTTATGGTTTTATTGGTGCACTTTTGATTAAATAACCTTTGGAATAAAAATGTTCAGGGATTATGTAATGAAGCATATGAACCCACAGTATTTTCACAAACAGAAGGAATCCCAGGGACCTTTTGCATTACAAAAGCTTCCTATATAAATTGAAACACAACTGGACATAATTAGTAGTATAGAACAAATGAGCATTGAAAGAAAATGCCGTCCTCGTACTTTTTAACACAGAATCAGTTACATTAAAAAGCAAATCTACAGCAGGCAAAGCACTGGAGAAATAGTTTTAAAGAAAATTCTGCAAATTAAAACCAGGGCACCAGAAAGTTCTGTGTTGAACTAACAAATGATGTTCTTCTCTGCACAAACACAGGCTGCAGGAGGCATTTAAATTGATTTAACAATATCAGTCCAGTTAATACTGTATTCATTCAATGCCTGGCTTTATACTCCTGTAAAATCATTTTTCAAATTTCAGCATCAGAAAGTACAGAATTAGCACCCTCATTTTTATGATAATATTGTTAATTTAATGCATGGCTTGGAGTTAAACTTCAAAGTGAATCAGAAAAAGATGCCTTTTCTCTTCTCAGAGACATCTCTCTTCACACACCAGTGGTTTGACCTTAAATTTTAATTTCGAATGCACGAGATCACTCTCACATTTCAACTGTCCTTTTATAATTCAATCACTTAGTTCATCAGTCTTAGATAGATTTTGCATTACCGTGCCCATGAAACCTAAAACAATTTCTAACATTATCATTTCATGTTTATTCTCTGAAAAGACCTGGATTTAAAGCTTTTCAGTATAATATGTAACATGCATTTAGCAATGAACTTACTACAAACATGCAAAAATGACTGGAATGGCCAGGGAAAGCCTCTTCTCTTTAAGTCTCTTTCTCCCTTTCCCATCATGGCACTGAAAATCAAAAGGCGGTGCTGAACTAGATTTGTACAAACAAAAGCCTCCAATGCATGAGGGCTTCCAACGCTGAAAATAAAGATTATTTTCTTTACTTCCTCTCTGAAACACTGAAAGTTCTCCTCAAACATCTACCCAGCAAGCAAGAGAAAGCTGACAGTGCAATGAAGGGTGAAATGATAATGCCCTCTCGGGTAAATGAAATCCAGCCCACAAGAACAAGGCACTCAAACAGACTGACAGGGCGTGCTGATGGCGTTTCAAATATTCCATCCCCTTGCACCTAGAAGAGCCTGCAGTGCGGTCCCCCTCTAGACGGAGGCAAGTGGCTGTTTTAAACAAATTAAAGAAAAACTTACACCATATTGCTTGAACAATCTTGCCACTCTGGAAACAAGAGAAGGTGACAGAGAAAAGCAAACACAACAAAAGAAAACACCACCACAATTTGGCAAGGCTACATTGGTAAAATACACTTAGGGTTGCAAGAGACCATTCAAAGGAATGCAAAAACCCTCAACATGCTGTATTGTGAACTGAATGTTTTTGTCCCCTTTAAATTCCTATGTTGAAGCCCTAACCCTCAGAGTGGTGGTATCTGGAGATGGAGCCTTTGGGATGTACTTAGGGTTAGATGAGGTAGTGAGGGTGGGCACCTCGTGATGGGATGGTGCCCTTTTAAGAGGAGACATGAGAGAGCGCTCTCTCTCTTTCTCACTCCATGTGAGTACAGAGGTGACTATCTACAAACCAGGAAGGGAGTCCTTACCAGAAACCAAACACTGCCCAAGCTTGATATTAGACTTTCCAACCTTGAGAACTGTGAGAAAATACATTTCTGTTGTGTAAGCCACCCAGTCATATTTTGTTATAGAAGATGGAGCGAACTAACACAGTTTCTAAGTGTGTGAACATTGCCCCTATTTCATGGACTTCCCAGTCATACCTAACTATGTGCATGCGGTTTGGTGTAACAATTTCACTTCTAGGTTTTACTCAGTAGAAGCACAGCCAACCCTGCAAAAATACACACACGAGTTCATTCCCTGTAGCATTCTTGAGAAGAAAAAAGATCAGTAACAGCAAGTGTCCAGCAAAGAGGGGTGGACTTAAAATTTTGTCAGCCATCAGTGATAAAATGCCCTGCTTTTCAGATACACATGACTACAACATGAGTATAAAAGCAAGCTGCTGAATATTCTGTAAAATGTGATTCTATTTTTGTGGGAAAATTATGTATGTTCATGAACAGAAAAATTTGGAAGAGTATGTGCCAAATGAAAAGGGAATGGGAACATTTCTGAATTGTTTAAAGTTTTTACATATGCTGCCTATATTCCCAGTTCTGTGCTGAGAATATTTTACATATATTGCTTTATTAAAATAAGTCAACATGTAAAGGTTATTGTTAATTAGTGGTTCCTATTGTGACCTCAGGCTTTTGATCTAAATCTACTAACATATCTGATCCATTCCCTTATACTTCAGGGGAAGAGATTTTTAATATAGAGGCTTTTCTATAACTTTTTACTACAGAGGCTTCATGATTTTACCATAGAAGCTTCAAATAAAAATGTTCAGAGTATCTTAGTAGTGATTGAAATAATTATGTACATAGTCTTAAAGCTGATCATTTATGTTAAAAACTAACAAACAGATATATAGAGAAGGTTAATGGGATGTCTGAGGGATTTTTTTAAATAAAGGCACACTGAGGTAAAAAATAATTTTTTTCTTAACTGTTCTATAATAACTGACATGTCTACTTTTAATTATCTTAATCACCCTCTCCTCATTATTGAGTTGACACTGTTTTTATATCTTAATGAATTTACAGAGATTATTTCAATCGATTGGTTTTGTTAACAGAACAATAAATCCTGACTGATAAAGGATTCAGGATGTAATTAGTTAGCTCTTCTTATTATGTAAATTTCTGATACTTCTGTAATGAGTAATTAAAGATTAATAAGAAAGATAGTCCCAAATTAGCCACTTCTTATCTTTAAATGCTTTAGGATGTGTGCGGATCAGGCCACATTTGCATATTCTTAATAAGACTGGTAACTACATTAACTTCTCTTGATTTAGAAATGCAATGTTCTATCTTGAAAGCTGCCTCAGGAAAACCTATGTCCCTGACCATGGAATTTCACAGGAAGGTGGCTGAGCAGCTCAACTGCATTCTCTTCATCTCTCTTCAGGGGGCACTAAAGCCGGACAATTTCTGAGTCCTCAGTGTGCCCTTTCTCTGGCTATGTGCGTGACCTTTAGCCAGTTGTTTCTACCTTTTGGTGCCTCTGTCTCTGTGCCACTTAGCACAGACCTGGGAGAAGATGCAATGTGATGATCTACATAGAACGTTTAGCAGGGGCCTGTACACAGCATGTACTCTATGAAGGCAGCTCCTGTTATTATTCATACAATAAATATTTGAACTCCTATTATTTGCCAGGTATTGTCCTAGGCACTGAGCAGAATTCAGTGAAGGAACAACACTAACACCTGTTTCCATGGAATCTATGATTCTCTCTTTTTTCTCCTTTTCTTTTTAGGGCTTTTTAAAATCTGAAGCTATAAATCATTGTGCCCTGTAGTTGTGTCTTTTTGCTCAGACTCCCATCAGGAGCACTCGCAGGCAGAAGAACATTAACTCAAGCAATCCTTTCCACAAATCCAAGGTCATTTAAACACCCTATCCTTTGCCTATTGAATAAAAGTGGGTATTGTGTCCATGCAGAAGGCTGCCAGAAATAGGGTCCCTTGATGACACATTCTGCTCAGGTGCTCAGGGAAGCCAGGCAGACCACAGACACAGCATTCTGACAGCATGTCTGTGCTGCTCTTCAAATAGCCCCCTCCCACTGACCATGGCCTCCTGTGCAGTGGCTCAGGTCATTTGGAAGCCACACTGTGGGCAATGCAATTGTATCGGCTCCACAGCTGGTGGTCTGACAATCAGACTCAAGTGGTCTGCCCCAGACACACAGCTGCATGTGGCAGAACTGGGATTAGAAACTTAAGTCCCAACTCCAAAGCCTAATCTCTGCCCCCCTCACTACCCAGCTTCCCTTGCCTGCTATGACCAGTCCATGTCCTACATAGACATGATGAGGCAAAGCACAGGTGGCCCCCTGCAGGAGCATCTGGTTAAGTCCTCAAGAGACCGAGGCTCATCGTGGCTATAATCTTTGGAAAAAAAGAGTGATAGGAAGAGATATAAGGGACAAGATGAGAATCTACTAGAGAGCTGGGGAGCAGGGAAAACAACTGGAGGTGGAAAGCTGAATCAGGGCCCTTTCCACAGAGGATGTCACTCCCAAGCTTGTTCCCATATCTCCTGCTTCCCGGGGTTGTGACCTCAGACAAGTTAGTGACACTCTCTCAGTCTAAGCAGCTTCATTTGAGCAAATGTCCAAACCACACACTGTACCACCTAGCACTGTCATGGGGAACAAAAAAATTGCCAAATGAAGAGTAAAGTAAATGGCACACAGTAGGCACTTAATAAATGCCACTTTTGTGTCTGAAGATGAAGTGTTCTGTGCATCTAAAACTGCTCTCCACCTTTTAGTCATTTTATTATCATGATTGTTATTACTGTCATTGTCATCAGACTAATCTAGCTTGAAGTTAATTTCCACATGAGAAAACCTAGCAGTTTAAGGGAAACCTTGCTAGGTTTAATTCTGAAAAGGCTGGCTCCCCAGTAAAACCAAATCTGCTGCTACTCTTCCAGGTGACAGCACCTGCCTGCGTGGTTAGGAGAGAAAATGTGCTCAGCTGCATTCCGGCCTCCCAAAACCCTCCAATATCACGTCTCAGTGAGCTCACAGGGGACTAACCAGTCCTCATCCCAGGGCGTCTAATGCTCTGTATGCAAATGCAGTAAGAATGATAACTGTTGCTACTAAAAGATCAAATAAGCCCAAAGTGCACAGAAAGCACAAAACAGCCGCACTCACAGCAATTATGTTGAAGAAGTCATCATCCCCCAACGTGTCCAAAATAGATGAGACCGTTTGCTTGGCGATAGTCAGACGGAGGCCTTTCATGCTGCCACTGACATCAACTAAAATGACCACGTCTTTCGGAGAAGTCGCTGCCTGGATATACCTAGGTCAGGGGAAAGTAAAATCAAAATGAATCTTGAACCTCTCTGCAAGTTTTCTTTCTAAAAAGTAACTGAGAGGCTTGACCATTTCCTACCATTTTCGGTTTCTGCAGTCAAAAGCAATGACTCCATTCTCATCTGGTTCCCATTTAATCCCTAGAAGAAAAATGGAGTTATAAGAAACCCAGAAACTTCAAATATTTATTCATAGCATTTCAAGGCTGCTCTGCTTTGCTGACTGATGGAACAGGGTGAAAAATCACATGCAAAGACCAACCCTGAAGCTCGTCATGTGCTCCATCACCAACTCTGGGGAGGTGTTCGGGGCTGTAACACTAAAGCAAGCAGCCCGAGCTCACTGCTCCAAGAACTGCTAGAGAGTGGTGACATCCAGAGTAAAGCACTGTCCATCAACAAAGGACAGGACTCCAGCCCCTTCCTGAGGCTGAAGATAAAGTTAGCCAAGGTCATTTCTCATTGTCCCTCAAATTGTTGGACCTGCAGGCATCATTCATAGACCTCTGGGCAGAGTTGGGCTCCATCCCTGGACTAGGTCTGTAGGTAAGGGTAGAAAGCATTTGGTAGGTTTTTTATCTCAGAATATACACAGGTCTCTTCTTTCCTGACTCTTGCTATTAAAATCAGGAATTTTGGCCTGAACTTCTACAGTGAAATAAAGTAAAGTGGCCCTAATTCTGCTGTATAATAAAATTTAAATTTCAGGCTTTGAGGCCTGAGGAATCTTTTCCATGTATAAAACAGGGTCCAACACCCTTAGCCTCATGCTTTGCAGACTGGTCAGGATGTGTCCAAGGCTGACATTCTTTAAGAATAAAATTTTACTTTAAAAAAAAAGTATTTGCTACCCAAAGATAAGGTAGAAAATCATTGTTTTCAACCATCAGTGCTGCTCAGAAATGGAAGATTTGAAACATAGACTTTGGAGTTGAGAAAATTAGAATAGAAAAATATTTTCACAGGAGAAAATTGTGACTCAGATGGTATCATGGGGATTCTCCTTTGCAATCAATGGTGGCCAGGTTTCTGGACCACAGTGGGCCAATAACAGCCATGCACTTACATAACAACCCCAAATTATCACACAGATAAATGTGAGATGGCAGGCTGTAACCCAAAGAGTCACTTTGTTCTGTCTTTCTTGTACCTACATTTCCCACCTGCAACTGCACCTAATTTAATGACTTCCCTGTAACAAATCAGAAGAAAGAAGGATGAGAAGCCACTGCCAATTGAAGGCCATTAGGTAACAAAGATAAAATAAAACTGACATGATATTGTACACCAAGGGACCAGAATGCAATTTATTTTAAAAACATCTGACACGCTGCTTTGTATGAAGCCAAGAATAGCTAGAATCACACAGTCCTGACACATATTGCAATTATATCCTTGGTGAGGATAGGTAATGTTCCAATTTGTAATTCCACAAAGAATTGGTTTGAGTCCAATATAAAGAGAATTTATCTCTTAATGTGTTGACTCATGGTAGGTGGTCAGCGAGTGTTTCTTGAATAGAATTGTGGGCTATGTTCTTAGACGAGAAGCACATCCCATTATCTTCCACCCTGTCTGCCATCCATCCTCCCATCACTGTGTGCTCCACCAAGAGGAGCAAATGTACAGTGCTCTCTTACAGCATTGAGGTCGGGGCCTGGGGGCAAAGAATTAATGACTCCAAATCCTCTCCTTCAGATTGAGGTAATTTCTCTGCTAATGGGCTTGTAACTCCTCCCAGGTACTCTGACAGTTGATAGACCTACAGCAATGACTAAGAATGTTAGGCCCGGCAGCTCCTGCCCTCAGGAAGCCTTACATCTAGCAGAGAAGCAGACACTAGGTAAGAAATCACAAGAACCAGAGACATCAGGAGGAAGTTACCTGAGGCTATGTGAGTGTATAAAAGGGATTCTAATCCTTATAAAGTGAAGAGGCCTCTTCTTTAAGCTAAGAACAGAATGATGGTATATTAGTTTTCTAGGCCTGATGTATAACATACACCTACCAATTGGGTGGCTTAACAGAAATGTATTCTCTTGGAGTTGTAGAGAACAGAGGTCCCATATCAAGGTGTCTCAGGGGCAATACTCCTTCTGAAGACTCTAAGAAGAATCCTTCCTTGCCCCTTCTTAGTTTCTGGTGGTCTCCAGCAGTCCTTGGTGTGCCTTGACCTATAGCTACAGCCCTTCCTTCTCTTCCTCCAGCTTCGCATGGCTGTCTTCTCTCTGTGCCTGTGCCCTGTCCTCTTTTAAGGCAACCAGTCATCTTAGATTGACGGACCACCCAAATCCAGTATGATCCAATCCCAATGTACCTAATTACATCAACAAAGACCCCATTTCCAAATAAGGTCACATTCTGGGGGTTCCAAGTGGACATGAATTTGGGGTGGAGACACTATTAAATCTACTACACATGGATAACACTTTTAAAGCATGAGGGTTGGCCACAGGGTGAAGAAGAATACCCCATGTAGAGAGAACAATATTCACAAAGTTCCCGAGGCTCAGAAGAGCATGTCAAGTCCAAGGAACCAAAGGAGTGCTGGTATGACTGTGCACAGGAATCCTGGCTTAGTCTGTGCCAGAGGCAAAGAGCCCAATGGCAGCAGGAGCCTCGAGGCCCAGCCTGGTCAGGACATGAGGCACATACTGAGCCGGGATTCAGACAGCACCTCAAGTCAGTTCCAGCCACAGCTGCCCTGGATGCAACAATAAAGGCCACACCTTGCCTCAAAGTCAGGACTGGATGGGCTTGAGGGGGTCAACTTGCTCAAATCTGTCATTTGAACCAAAACTTCCATTTCATAGCAGGAACCCCAAGGTTCTCATAGTTAAGCAGTTTTTTCTTAAGATTTCTAGCTAGGATGAGGAATTGATCTTCCAGATTTTGTGGCACTGTTTTCTTCCTTACACAGGCATTTCCATAAGAGTGTCCCATGAGAAGTTCTACAGGATGTTAGCATGAGTTACATGAATAAAAATCAAACTGGTTTCTATGCTCTGGGAGGGACATCTCAGGGCCTCTTATCTTACTTACATGCATCTTGAATCTATACAACTGGGACACCAGAGACATCACTGACCAAATTAATTTGACCACTGAGACCTAACCCCCAAAATGTCACAGCAACATGCTTTAAGAGAAAAACTTCAGAAAACTCTACTCCAGATGGTACTGTCTCCCTAAGGACATATCAATTCCTTAGTATATAATTTTTATACACACAGATATTTTGAAAATATTTAAGTAACTACAAATCCCAGAGAAATAATAATAAGTTTACTTTCAATGAGCCAACTTTGAGATCTAGGAAATTGTCACTTAACCAAGAAGTTGCCCTATGAGCCACATAATTTCCGTAAGCGCCAACGTGCCTCTGGGCACCCTACCCAGGCTGGATGGAGCATGAGTCTCAAGACAGGAGGAATGACGCAGCTCAGCAGACTAGCTGCCATGCAACCTTCTTTTTTCCTGCGGCTCTCAAGGCTCCTGGCAGCATCAGTGACTGCTAGTCCGCCTGATGCAGCTTTCAGAGGACAGGATCTCTAGAACATTCAATATATCTCCCAGCTGGAACTGAAAATAATGTCAAACTCTCTACTGCTGATTCAAATGCTCAAATCTGATAAAATTTAAAATATTGTACAACACCCCTGTATTCCGAGCTTTGTCCTCCAAAGTCATTACAAACTATATTGGAGAGAAATTAATTTCATCCAAGAGAACATATGACTTCACGCTCTCCTTCAGCACATGCAAATGACTAGCAGGGCCAACAGAGCAGAGCCTCATGCAACAGCGTCTGAAAGTCAAGCCACATGCTGCTCATATAATTTTATGTGACAAAAAGGTTTAAGACCATCCAACAGAACTAAGAACTACAACAAAGCGCACGATAAAGGTCCAAATATCTTTTTTACCCTCTGTATTTATTTCTGCTTGACTCTAATCTCCCCTTTTCAAAGTCTCTACCTCAACAAAGGGTGTCTTAGCCCATTGTTTCTCTTCTCTCCTTTGTGCCAAGCCTTTTTCACTAAACTTCCCTGGCACCGCCAGTGACATCCAAGCCACCTCCACAAGCCACCAGCTGAACAAACACTGGCTATCACATCGCAGCCTGGGATTTCTCTTCCCTGCCTGAGAGCAAAATGCCCAGAACGAATGAAGAAAGAAAAGAGGGAAATCAAAAGGTAGCAGATGTTGGTTTATCCCTAACTGGGTAAGTTCTGCCCAATTCCTTTTTCAAAAAATATTTTTTACTTGCTCCCAGGTCAGAAGTTTAAATAAATGCCTCCCAATATAACTTTAGATTTAAAATAGCTGATCTACACATATAATGAAATACTAGATTAATGTGAGTTGAATTGTAAGCAAATTTAGCTTTGAAGTGTCTTTTGAGACATTGGCTGTGCATTCCTCCAAAAATATTAAAAGTCTCCATTCAATCAATTCCATCTTTTTTAACAATTTCTTGAAGAATGATTCACAATGATAAATGAGTAACACAAGAGTTGCTATGAGAACTATGGTTTTTCACAGTCATTCACTGAAGTGGTGTTGCTGAGCTGGTCAAGGAAGAGAACACTAATGTCAACTACACTTTTACCTGCTGCTAAACCTGAGCTGGGTGAGAAGAATGGGCAGGAGAATAAACACAAAGTAATGCTGTGCACAGAACCTATACTTGATGTATCACTAGCCAACAGCTTGTGGAGTGTGGACTTCTGGAGAGCTCTTTACTTAGCCGTCTGTCCCCCTCCTCACAGAGGTACTGTGAACCAGCTTTCACCTTCATGTGGCACAGAAATCATGACAAAGACAAGAAAATCAATTCCCTTTATGATCATTAACCCTTGTACTGGAACGAGCTCCCTGGGATGCAGCTCTAGAATTGCAAGTCTAACCTGGGGAAGGAACTGAGCTTCTCATCATCATATGTAAATTTAATTGGTGTCTGTGTTTGATTGGATTCTGATCTGCCTGACATATAGACAGTTTTCTCCTGATATAGTTAAGGACAGTTACAGAGAACTGTCAGTCAGCCATATCATTTGGATAAAAGTAAAAAAATGGTCAGAACAGGAAGGATGGATCAGAACAGGAAGGTGGCCCACCCAGGTAGAAACTGGGACCCACATGCAATTGTAAAATCATGAACTAGACAAGGCTCCCAGGAAGAAGACTCGCTGTGCAGGTATGACTCTGTGTCCTGGGAGACAAAGAGCCTGGAGAACCTTCTAACCATAATGAGGTGGTCACTAGGTATCAGAGGTAAATTGTCAACAGAAGAAGTCATCCAGGGTCCAGGACTTGGTGGACTTGTGATAGAAAGGGCAGGGGCTGAGGAGGACTTGGAGAAGAAGAAACAATGGGGGGAAGGGACTGTGGCTCCGTATCGTTTATGCCAGTCCCCTCCTGCATCACTTACTCCCACTGGACTGCAGCCGATGACCAGCTTCCTAGAGAGGCAGCAGCTCTGTTGTTTCCAAGGAGGGGAGGCTGCTACTGCCACTGTGATGGGAGACAATAGATCTGGTGGACTCTGATCCACCGAGTGATATATCCATCCATCTAACAAATACATATTGAATACCTACAATGTGTTATTTTTGGTGCTGGTGACAAGTGATGGACAAAACAAATGTCTCTGTCATCCTGGGGTGGATATCCCAGTAAAGGAGACAGGGGCTGAAAGCCTGATGGGTCAGGACTGCAGGCCAGAGTCCATATTTTGTGGGGTAAGAACCACCATGAGAACAAAGAAACAGATGGCTGAAGTAGTAACACTAATAACACTATCACCAACTCCGTTTCACCCTGTTGGTGTGTCCTGGGTTAGTCAGTTAATCTCTAGGCCATTGTGTCCTCATTTGTAAAATGTGGATTATAGTAGCTCCAGAATCATGGTGAGGATTAAATCAGGCAATGCTTGTATAAGCACCCAGCCGAGTGCTCAATAAACAGGGGCCATTATCACTATCATCAGTATAAATGTTAACATTCACAGCACTCCCAAAGGCTTCCCAGGAGGAAACAAAAATAAACAGATCTTTGACAAGCCCTGAGCAACCAATCCTGCAGAGCTCAAAGTCCCTTTAATGGCATTTTGTTGTTGTTGCTGTTTTTTAAAAGAGCTTATCTGAAGTGGTATGTTCTGTTCAGTGAGACCCTTCTGTAATGCAGGCACTACCAGGCAGCACCTTGCAAAATGGGTATTACACTATAAATGTCTTTTCCTACAGAGTTATGAGGTCTGTCCAGAAAAAGTCCAGCAATTCTTAATATAATGAGAACAGTTTGTGTGACATTGATGTAACCTGGCAGCCAAGGAGAGTGGACTGGAATGCACATGAGTGAACAATGACAACTTCACTGTACTAGTCAGTGGTGTGGTAGATGCCACAGAGTAAGGACAAGGGCTATGTGGCCATTGCTTTCAAAATGACTGAGGGAGTAGAGCTACAAATCTACATCAAATTTTGTGTTGAGCTTGAACATTCCTCTGAGGAAACTACTCAGGTGATTCAGAAGGCAGCAGCTGCGGGCACCTGGTGATCGGCAGCTTCATCATGACAATGTGTCCACCTAAGCATCCCATCTTGTGCAGAGTTTTTTGGCAGAATCTCAAATTATCCAGGTGACTCAGTCCCACTACAGCCCACATTTGGTGCCCTGAGACTTCTCGCTTTTCCCAAAATTAAAATCACCTTTGAAAGTGAAGAGATTTCAGACTGTTAATGAGATTCAGGAAAATATGATAGTGATTGGGAGAACTGTGTAAGGTCCCAAGGTGCCCACTTTGAAGGGGACTGAGGCATCATTGTCCTATGTACAGTGTTTCTTGTATCTTGTATCTTCTTCAGTAAATGTCTCCATTTTTTATATTGCATGTTGGATACTTTCTGCACAGACGTCATATACCATTTAGCATGTGACTGTTTAATTTTAAGTTTATATTAATTAAAAGTAAATAAAACTCAACCCTGGCTGGTGTAGCTCAGTGGATTGAGCGCGGACCTGCAAACCAAAGGATCGCGGTTCGATTCCCAGTCAGGGCACATGCCTGAGTTACAGGCCAGTTCCCAGCAGGGGACACATGAAAGGCAACCATACATTGATATTTCTCTCCCTCCCTTCTCCTCTAAAGATAAATAAATAAAATATTTTTTAAAAGTAAGTAAAACTCAATTTTAGCTCCTATGTCTCACTAGGCACATTTCGAGTGCTCAACAGCCAAATGTGGTAGGTGGCTTCCACATGAGACACTACGGATACAGAACATTTCCATTTTCCCAGAAAGTTCTTGAACACAGCATTGTAAAACTGCTGTCGTATGCCCACAGCACATGGATGGAACTTGTAGATGCCTACATGAACTTATGCAGAAATGGACATCACCATCATCATAGGTATGCTGCCAGGCTAATGCTGACTAAAATTCTCCTTTCAGTACGAACTTCCCCCCGCCTCCAGGAGGTGGGGTTGCTTCTCTTTTTCTACAATAACCCAGCACCTTCTATCTCTCCTACCTTAGCATGCAACACCCTGTACCATGAACACCTGTTCATCGGTCTCCCTCCCTGTGATGGTCCTTGTCCCTTCCTTTAGGTATCCAACTCCGGGTAAGGCCACAGTAATCCTCACTAAGCCCACGGTTTCGGATGACTGGCCCTACTCACTGTCTGGTGTCCCTGGGTTCGGCATGTAAGCACATGGCCCAGACCAAGCTCATCCTTGGACTTTCCTCCACGCTACTGAGACAGATGTTCTCCCTTCCCCTGGGACCGTAATTGAAGAATAAAACTATAAGCCCGCAGCCATGTTCAACATCCTAAGGAGGTCACCTGCCAGTGAAATAAGGTCAGAATAGAGGAAGGTAGAGATGAAGAATGAAAGAAAAGATTCAAAATCCAAATGACATGGCTGACTACTGGGATCCAGTTGTGCCTCAAAATACCACAACCCTTGGGTTTTGGATTATATGAGCCAGTAAATGTGCCCCTTGCTGCAGCTAGGTATAACTGGGTTTCTGTCACTTGCAATCAAAATCCCCAATGAGCACAGGCCTCAACAAGAGGGAGCTTCACAAGAGCAGAGATCTTTTCTGTCTAGTTTACCATTTTATCCTCAGGGCCTCACACAGAACTCAGAACAACACAACTCAAGAGACACCTCAGTAAGAATAAAGAAATGTCCCTTCTGCTTAAGAACATGCATGCTTATCACTGATTTATACTATTATACTACTCTAAACATGGAAAGATGCATTCTGAAAAAAAAAACATCCTAGCAAAAAATATCCATGGATCACTTTTGCAATAATCCTGTTATATCCAAGAGACCAGAGATGTACAGATGTGCTCTCTTTTCAGAACTGAGCACTGAGTGACCCTGTGACATTTATCAGTGCAATGAAATCCTTTGGAGGACTGTGACCTGTGTCTATCTTAACACAGAAAAGATGTAGAAATTTGAGAAAGTCAAAATTCTGCTACAAATGTCTTAAAAGAACTCTAAGAATTTCTGGGTGAAATGTTCTGACTGATAAAAACCTTGTATGTAATTAATCTACCCTATTATATAATCTGTCTATTAGCATTCCCTTTTATTTTAGATGGAATGTATCATTCCTTCCTAATTCATATGTTGAAGCCCTAATCCCCTATGTGATGGTATTAAGAGGTACAGCCTTTAGAAGTTAATTAAGTTTAGATGAGACCATGAGGGTGGGGTCCCCATGATGGGATCAGTGCCCTTTTAGGAAGAGTATAAAATGCCAGGGCTTCCTCTCTCTACCATGTGAGAATTCAGGGAGAAGGTGGCCATCTGCAAGCCAGAAAGAGGGCTCTCAATAAGAACCAAATCTTCTGGTACCTTAATCTTGGCTTCCCCAGCCTCAGAACTGTGGGGAATAAATGCCTGTTGTTGAAACCACTCGGTCTGTGAATTTTGTTATGACAATCCGAGATGTTTAATACACTTTTCTTTTAAAATGTCCTCCTGACCATAGTTTGAGGACTTCCTACTGGTAGAGACAACAGATGATCTATGGTTTCTCTTTATCTGCTCCATCTTCACCCAAATGCCACATGGTAAAATGGTAAGATGTCCTTGTGGCTTCCTCAAGGATTAGCCACCCACAACGCTCTCATTTCAGCAACATCTGTGTTAAATTTAGTCTCTGCTGAGTGTATCAAAGCAGACTGCAATTTGGTGATACTGGAACTTTAATAGACTACTGTTTATTATAACATTATCTTTAATAAGATACTTATTGTTTAAATTTCTGTGAGCTCCAGGAGGAACATGCATGCCCTGCTGAACACTGTTCTTGAGAAATGTTGAATAATCTGGCAAAGCAGACATTCAGCCGGCAAGTCTCAAGGGACAGATGTTGCGTGCAAGGCAAACAACTCCTCAAGGCAGAGGCTGGCAGGCTCTGTGCCTCAAAGTGAGAAGACATCAGGTGCCTAGCCTTACTTAATGAAAACATAAAAGACTCCACTTAATTGCTCCAAGATTATGCAGGGTGTTTTTTTCCTTCTTTTAGGTTGAGCTTGTTAATTTGTACAGCTGTGTTGCTGGCACAATTGCAGCCTCAAGTCTTGTTTTCACAACTTGTAAGCAAAATTAAAACTTCCCTTTTTAATTAAAATTCAAACCAAGCTAGAATTAAATTCCTATTGCAAAGTAGAGGCCTGGGAAGGCCCCAGAATGAACACCTGTTCCACAGGCAGGATGGCCAAACTCTGACAAATGCACTCCTTTGAGGGTACACCAACTTCTGCTGGTGTCCCTGAAGGATGGGTTACTGGCATGAGTGGTGCATTAGCCATTTCAACCTCTCCTTCCAAGGGCAGTCAGCTCTGGAGTGGAGAAACTCAACTTCAAATTTTCCACTTCCTGTACCTTTCAGTCAGAACTTAACCCTGCCCAATTAAGACTAGTTCCCTTCAGTGATTATGAAAATAGTAATGGTAGTACTAGTGGGAATAGTAATAATAATAAAAGCAAGTCCTCGTCTAGAAAGTCTAAGTGGTATGTTTCATACCTGGACTCCCCCTTTTAGCAGCTCTACGAGCCACTGTACTGAGAAAGATGCTGGTCCAAATGCCTGGTACGGGTGTGCATGTGGGTGGGCAGGTGCAGTACTGCCATTTCGGTCCTGCACCCACAATAGAGTTCATAGTTTTTTAATTGAAGCATAGTTGACATGCAATATTATATTACTTTCAGGTATATAATACAGTGAGTTGACATTTAAATACCTTGCAAATGATCACCACATTAAGTAGCAAGCATCTGTCACCGAACAATTATTGCACTACTACTCACATTCCCTGTGCTGTACCTGACATTCCCATGACTTATTTATTTTATAACTGGAATTATGTACCTCTTAATCCCCTTTACCTATTTTTTCCATGCCCCCATCTCTCTCCCCTATGACAACCATTAGTTTGTTCTCTGTATCTATGAGTCAGTTTCTGTTTTGTTTGTTCTGCTCATTTGTTTTGCCTTTCAGAAATTTTCATTTTCTCCTAAGGGAAGGGAGAGAAATTTTAACCCCAAACCCAAAAGGAAGATATTACCTTTTCCTTAATCTGAATGATAATCCTCCCAGCAGGATACTCACCTGGATACTGCCTAAAAAAGCCCTTTGCACTTCCAAAGTACTGCCATATGAGAGACGGGTCACGGTCAAAGTTATCCACAAATACTTTGTTTAGAGATTCAGACCAGTAAACCCCATTGACAATTGCTGGGTCTGAAAAAGAGAGAGAGAAAGAGAGAGAAGAGGATGTTATGAACCAAGTGACACAGAACCTGACTGTAATCCCGCATCCCTGGCAGTTATCAGCATGAGGCCCGTCTTGCAGAGAAGTGTGCAGAAAGCTGTAGCTCCTGGAAATTTCACATGTTAGGATTTCCCCCATCCTGCTTGACCCTTCCAACCCACCAGGAGCTTCTACTGGTGGCTCCTTACTTGAAAGGCACATCCTTTATTTCTAGTTTTATCTCATATACCCCATAGTTCTTGAAGAAGAAAAGACAGACTCTCTTAGCATTATTTTCCACGTTTCCCCCTCCTGAGTCAGAACTCA